>NC_091854.1:26925000-31925000 GCF_037783145.1 Equus przewalskii
GGGATGGGGGGGCACAAAGGGTGAAGTGGTGCACCTACAACACGACTAACAATAACATACAACTGAAATTTCACAAGGTTGTAAACTATCATAATCTTAATAAAAAGTTAAAAAAAATAAGATATCTAGGAATAAATTTAACCAAAGAGGTGAAAGACCTGTACACTGAAAACTATAAAACATTGTTGAAAGAAGTTGAAGAAGACAAAGAAATGGTAAGATATTCCATGATCTTGGATTGGAAGAATTAACATAGTTAAAATGTCCCTACTTCCTAAAGCAATCTACTGATTCAATGCAATCTTTATCAAAGTTCCAACAACACTTTTCACAGAAATGGAATAAAGAATCCTAAAATTTATATGGAACAACAAAAGACTCTGAATAGCCAAAGGATTCCTGAGAAAAAAGAACAAAGCTGGAGGTATCACATTCCCTGATTTCAAAATATGCTACAAAGCTATAGTAATCAAAACAGCATGGTACTGGCACAAAAACAGATCACTGGAACAGAATTGAGAGCCCAGAAATAAACCCACACATCTATGGACAGCTAATTTTCAACAAGGGAGCCAAGAACATACAATAGAGAAAGGAAAGTCTCTTCAATAAATGGTGTCGGGGAAACTGGACAGCCACATGCAAAAGAATGAAAGTAGACCATTATCTTATACTATACACAAAAATCAACTCAAAATGGATTAAAGACTTGAATGCAAGACCTGAAACCTTGAAAGTTCTAGAAGAAAACATAGGTAGTATGCTCTTCAACATCGGTCTTAGCAGCATATTTTCAAGAACCGTATCTGACCAGGTAAGGGAAGCAACAGAAAAAATAAACAAATGGGACTACATCAAACTAAAAAGCTTTTGCACAGCAAACGAAAATATCAACAAAATGAAAAGGCAACCTAACAACTGGGCGAAGATATTTGCAAACCTTATATCTGATAAGTGGTTAATATCCAAAATATATAAAGAACTCACAGATCTTAACAACAAAAAAAGTAACAACCCAATTAAAAAGTGGGAAAAAGATCTGAACAGACATTTCTCCAAAGAAGATATACACATGACCAAAGACACATGAAAAGATGTTCAATATCACTAATCATCAAGGAAATGCAAAACAAAACTACAATGAGATATCACCTCACATCTGTCAGAATGGCTATAATTAACAATACAGGGAATAACAAGTGTTGGAGAGGATGTGGAGAGAAGGGAACTCTCATACACTGTTGATGGGAGTGCAAACTGGTGCAGCCACTATGGAAAACAGTATGGACAATCCTCAAAAAGTTAAGAATAAGACTTAATACGTACGATCTAGCTATTCCACTGCTGGGTATTTATCCAAAGAACATGAAAACACAAATGCATAAGGATATATGCACTGCTGTGTTCATTGCAGCATTATTCACAATAACTAAGACTTGGAAACAACCTAAGTGCCCACCACGGGATGAAAGGACAAAGAAGATATGGTATACATACACAATGGAATACTAATCAGCCCTAAAAAGATGAAATCTTGCTATTTGTGCTAACATGGATGGACCTTGAGGGTATTATGCTAAGCGAAATAAGTCGAAGCGAGAGAGTCAAATACCATGTGATTTCACTCATAAATAGAAGATAAAAACAGCAGCAACAACAACAAATGAACACACAGATACAGAGATTGGAGTGGTGGTTACCAGAGGGGAAGGAGGTGGGGAGGAGGATAAAAGGTGTGTCTAGGCATATGTCTATGGTGATGGATGGTAATTAGTCTCTGGGATGGTGAGCATCATATAATCTACACAGAAATCAAAATATAATGATGTACATCTGAATTTTATAGAACGTTATAAACCAATGTTACCTCATGAAAAAAATGAACTAAAAAAAAGAAATAGAAAATATATAGGAAAGTATTTGCATAGTTTTATATGTTAATCATGAGGTTAAAAAACACATTTCTAAACACAAGTCAAATAGGGTACTGCTTATATTTTTTCTTTCCTGCATTTGACTTTCCAATAGTCTAGCTTTCCATTTTGACAATTTTGTTTTCATAAATTATTCTGTGGATTTTGGTATGATTTTTGATGTTTATAATTTCTGCTTTTTAAAAACCATGACTGATTCTATATATATTGTTTCTTTTATTTTTTACTACTTTGTAGTTTCAGAAATCAAGTAAAAATGTTAAAATTGTGTGTCTGTATTTCTCTTGTCTTTTATATTTATTATACCTTCAAAGAAAATTACTCCACAAATCTTTCTCTCTCTGTTTGGTTTCCCCTTAAAATAATATTTGCATCAGACTCTAAAACTGACATTACTAGTATATTTTTTGATAGTTTCTATCAATACAAAGAAATATGATTAGATTTTTAAAAAAATACTTGATACGTTGTGTGCTTTTTAGATGAATATTTTCACTTAAAACAGCAATTTAAGAGCAAATTTCACTTAAGATAACTTTGTGATCTGCTTTAACCAGGACTAATTTTTTTCACACTGATATAATTTGGCATAAAGATTATCATGCTAAAATACGATTATAGCAAGCAGCACTTAGAAGTTGCAAAATGAAATATAATAGGACAGCTATCACAAATAGTGGATCGTACAATAGAAATAACAATGGGTTAGAAATCGACTGCAAATGAGACCATTGTGAAATGTGCCTCATAATGAAAACTCATTTCAAAGAACTGTAAAAGTCACTAAAGTCTAAGTGCATTATTTCTTATAGGTAATTATATTTTTATAAAGTAAATCTTGCTTGAATATAGTCATAAGTTCAGCCATTGCTTCTTAAAATACTCTCAAGAAAAACTATATTTCTGAACCAGAATTTTACTGAGAAAGATTAACTTTTCGTTAATGTGACAAAACGTTTAGCTAATTGCCCAAAGAGGAATAAGGGTCCACTTCTTTATATCATTATTATCACTGTGGACAAAATAGCAAGTTCATTATCTAAACTCTTTATTTCTTTGCTACACTGATACCTCACTGTATAAATTCTCTGTAAATTAAGACTTTTAAATTCATTAACCAAACAATTCTTCCATTAACTTAACAAACATCTATTGAGCACGCATTAGATGCTAGACCAAGGGCTGGGATGAAGATGTGATTGTTGCCTTCAGTTACCTCATAACCCAGTGGCGTGGTCATAAAGGCTTACAGTTAAACAATAATAATGGATACTCTGACGTATTTATTATATGTGTGACAATGATTCAAAGATGAACAAAACAAACACAGTCCTTGTCCTAATGGATCTTGCAATCTGTCCGGAAAGTCAGAATTAAATGATTAGGAAATTAACGTATTAATTTATTATGACTGGAATTCATGCTACCCAAAAGATGTCAGAATGCTATGAGAACTTATAATTCAGGACGTGACCGAGAGATGGCTTCATGTCAGATAATATTGGAATTAAGGCTCAAGACATAAAGAGTTCACCAGAAGGAGAAGGCAGAAAGGGAATTTCAAGCAAAGAAAATGACACTAGCTTCAGCATTCACCTAGATATTGAAGTATTTGACGTGTTCTGGAAACAGCGAAGTATCTTCTCAATAAAATTCTTTGCAACATGGAGACGATCAGAGGAGTTTTTTGCTTCCTTAACATTAATGCCCGAAGAAGAGACATGAAATTCTTCCTCAAGAGCAATGCACTCACGGAGAAGACTGGTTCAGAGAATTATTCCCCTGTCAGGCTCCAGTAGCCATATTCCCAGGTCAAACCTTATCAGACCTTCACATTGTGAACGGGGCCTCATTCTTGGGGATGGAGAACCATCAGTGTCAAAATAAGAAGGTGGAGTTCCCTTTCTCTATGAGGAAAGGAAGGATTGAGCGTCCCAATAAAGCAATGGTAGAAAGAACTTGCCTCTTACTTCTCTATTTCCTATTTGTTTGGGTTTTTTTTTTTCTTGAGGAAGATTAGCCCTGAGCTAACATCTCCCGCCAATCCTCCGCTTTTGCTGCTGCAGACTGGCCTGAGCTAACATCCATGCCCGTCTTCCTCTACTTTATATGTGGAACACCTGCCACAGCATGGCTTGATGAGCTGTGCATAAGTCCACACCTAGCATCTGAACCAGTGAACTCCAGGCCACCAAAGCGGAACATGCGAACTTAACTGAAGAGCCACTGGGCCGGCCTTCTATTTCCTATTAGGATGAATGTTACCACTACCCTCCCTGTAGCCTAAAATAGAAACTTGGAAGTCACTCTAAGCCTTTTTCTCTCGATCACTCTCCAAATTAGTCAATTACAAGCACCTATTTATTCTATCTCCATTACATGCCTTGAATGTATGTTCTCTTTTCATCCACTCTGCCTGACCCACAGATGGCTTCATATCAGATAATACCAGAATGAGGGCTTAAGAGATGATGATTCTCTCAGCCTCTCTCACTTCTGACTTTACTTACTTCTTAGTTTAACCCCTCTTACTGTCTTAGGTTAGCCCCTCTTACTGTCTTAGGTTAGCCTCTCTCACTTCTTGGACTGTGGTAACCCAGGCCCTTGTAACAGTCTCTTCACTAATATGCCTGCTTCTACTTTCAGCTTCTTCCAATCCATACTTAGCATTGTCACCAGAGTAATCCTCCAAATAATTTGGTCATGTCATGTCTGGAATGTCAGAAATCAAATTATTTTAAGAAAGGGTCCAAGTTCTACAAGACTGCATTCAAGGAACCTTATAATTTGACACTAGCTTAGCTTTCTGGTTTTATTTTCTGCAAAACCCCTATGCATATTATAATCTAGAGCCATAATGAGCCATTTGTAGCACCTGAAAGAGTTAGCGTCTCTAATGGGAGCCATTCTCCGGTAGATTTAGCTTTGGAGGGCATGAGAATAAATTTAGCCTTTTTAAACATATCTCAGAGGACTCCTCAGCCTGAAAAAAATACAAATGAGAATAACTGCATTTTCATAAGGAGGAATTATTATGGAAAATATATGTTATGATTTCACCTTTTGGAAGAATATTATTGTGTTATCAAAAAAACTGTCAAACTTTTTATAGATCAAAAACAAAAAAAACCCCCCAAAGATTTTGGTTTGTATGCAATGAATATGAAGTCTGTCATGTGAAGATGAACAATAGAAAGCAATCTTTAAAAATCTATGTAAGGGATGTAATGTACAACATGATGACTATAGTTAACATTGCTGTAAGATACACAGGAAAGGTGTAAAGAGAGTAAACCCTAAGAGTTCTCATCACAAGGAAAAATATTTTCTTTCTCTTTTTTAGCTTTTTCTTTTTATTTCATCTATATGAGATGCAGGATACTAACTAACTTACTGTGGCAATAATTTGACAACGTGTGGAAGTCAAACCATTATGCTTTAAACCTTAAACTTACACAGTGATAGATGTTAATTATATTTCAATAACACTGGAGAAAAAACTGAAGTAAAAAAATTTGTTATAAATATGAATCATAATATATCCAAATAAAAGGAAAGCAAACTTAAAAGAAAAACATCAAATATCAGAGAACTAGTAGGTAGAGTCTGTCACTCTTTCTTAATTTAAGAGCAATTAAAATAGATGTAGATTCTGAGTTTTACAATAAGGATCTACAAGTAATGGAATCTCTATTATGGTGACTTCTCTTCTAATTCCACATGATACGTTCTTCTCAACCAATCTACACCATTGGCTCTTCTCTCTCCATACCAGTTTACAGGCAATAGACTCATTAATGATATCATTTCTTATTTGGGGCAGGGGTTTTCTAACTATGGCCTGCAGGCCAAATCTGGTCCACTGCCTGTTTTCATATAGTCTACCAATTAGGAATGGCTTTTATATTTTTAAATAGTTTGAAAAAAAAAGAATATTTCATGACACATGAAAATGCTATGAAATTCAAATTATAGTCTCCATAAATAAAGTTTTATTGGAACACAGCCATGGTCATTTGTTTACATACTGTCTTTGGGTGCTTTTGTGCCATAATGGCAGAGAGTTGCGATGAAGCCCCTATGGCCTGCAAAGCCTGAAATGTTTACCATTTGACCTGTTGCAGGAATAAGTTTGCTGATTCCTGAATTAAAAGTGATACCTGTTATGGACTGAATGTTTTCACCTCCTCAAAATTCATATGTTGAAGCCCCAACCCCCTCATGTGATTATATTTGGAGGTGGGACTTTTGAGGGTAGTTAGGTTTAGATGAGATCATGAGGGTAGAGGCCCCACAACAGAATCAATGTCCTTATAAGAAGTAGGAGAGAGACCAGAGCTCCACTTCTCTCTGCCATGTGAGGACACAGAGAAGGTGGCAGCTGCAGGCCAGAAAGAGGGCACTCGCCAGGGGACAGAGCTGGCCAACACCTTGATCTTGGACCTCCCAGCCTCCAGAACAATGAAAAATAAATTCCAGTTGTCTAAGCCATCCAGTTGATGGTGTTTTGTTATGGCAACCCGAGCTGACTAATACAATACCTAATAGTTGGAAATTGTAAGCTTGAGTAATTTTTTAATTGGCTGCCCAGCATCTGGCCTTTGGTAATTCCCACTTTAGGAGTCTTGGTAGGAGGCAAAGCTTACCTACGGAGAAAGGAAAAAGCAGCCTGACATCTGACAGCTGGTAGCTAGCCTGGTTGCTAATGACCATGATGGAACAAAACAAAACCAAGGCAACTACAAAATCATACCCGAATAGAGATAAAAACAAAGACCTTGCGCTTCTACTATTGTGAGGGGTTACTGCTTCTTCTCCAATGGCAACCACAGCTCCTCTCCACTCCCCTGGTACTCATAGGCCTAAAATACCAAAATCTCTAATAACCAAATGTGCAACTTTCAGAGAATACCCAAGCCAAAAAAGACGACTACATTCTTGAACCTTTTTCAAAATCACCTATAAGTCCCTCCTAATTCCCTCTTACTGAGATACTCCATGGTTCTCCAACGTATGCAGTCTCCCTTGCTGCGGCAATGAATAACCTAATATTGGTGAGTGGATACATTTGGTGGTCTTTGCCTGCTGGGTGTCAACATCACTTTTAGAAGGTAGATACCTGGTTTTCAAGCTTCTTTGGCATCAGTGAATTGGGTACCCAGGTTGTGCAGGTCAGACACATGCTCCCTACTCTCCACAGAAGCTACTGACTAGAGGATTCATTACGGCTTGAGCAGCAGCAGCAGCAGCAGCAACAGAGATTGCAGGCTGACAGTGCCGTAACAGTGGTCAGTACCCAGTGCAAACTGTGGCATTCAGCATTGAGTGGTGGCAACAATGGTATTATACCACATTGTTCTATTTAAAATTGCTTTTGCCTATTTTCTAAGTTTTACTTGTTGTCTTATTGTCAATTCTATCATTTATTCAACACCCTCTCATTAAAATCTTTTCCAGCTTAAATCACAAAGAGTTGGTTATTGTGCGATTAGCTGAGAACCTGTTAATACTGGAACAATATTCTACATAATCTCCTTATGCAATTTCACGCGTTTGATGAGTAAAATATAACTCTCCAGTCACAGATACTCTTCTAAGTTCCAGGTCTAAAATTTTTATTGTTTACTGAACAGCTCCTTTGACTACACCACATGAACATCCAATCTATCATGTTGAAAACAAAATTAGTCATCTTCTCAGACCTCTTCTATTTCTTGTCTATGTAGTTGGTACTACCTAAATCAGAAACGCATAACTAATTATTCACCAAGCCCAATGGAGTCTACTCTTTCTGAAATCTATTTCTTCTCATCTCGTAGTCATAACTCTAGCTCAAAGCTTTGTTTCTCCTGTGGATTACTTCCATGGCTACATTGGTTGCTGTGTCTTCCACTGTACCCTTTATAATCCACTCGCCACATAGAAGCTACAGAAATCTTTTAAAAATGCGAGTCACATAACATCATATAAAAGGTCTCTTTTGGCTCCCCTTTGCAAGAATGAAGCTGCTTCCAGAATAAAAATTCACATGATACTGGAATGTTCAGAAATTACTGAGTTAAGCTTTCTAGGGCAAGATCAATTGTGCTACATGGAACGTGTAATGATGTCCATGTTTCTGTCTAATAGAGATCTTTTTTGATCTCTCTCCTAGGCAGGAAGTGACTCTGCTAAAAGAGACTTTTAAAAACCTTTGCCATCCCTGTAGCACCACAGTCCTATAGCATAAGTTGATTCCATGAAGCATTTATTCATTCATTCAACAAACATTTACTAAGCATCTATTACTTACCAGACCTTATTCTAAGATAAAAGAATAAAGCATAACGTGAAACAGATAAAGTCTCTGCCTTCATTTTAGTGGGAGAGATGTATTAGAAGGAAATAAACATAAATATATAATATGTCGTGTAGTAGTAGGTGCTATGGAGAAAATAAAGCAGGGTGAGAATGACTGAGAGTATTGGGAGGGCTTCTAGCTATATAAAGTGATCAGAGAAAGTCACTCTAAAAAAATAACATTTATCAAAGATCTGAAGCAGTGAGGAAATGTAATGACACAGTGTAGGATATAGAAACATCAAAGACTATACTGGATAAAAGCATGAGTTCTGGAGTTAGACTGTCTGGGATCAAATTTGATCTCTGTCACTTACAAGCCTTGTGATCTTGGTCAAGATCCAACTTCTCTGTACCTCAGTTTCCCTGTTTGCAAAATGGTGGTACCTACATTACTGGGTTGTGCATCTTAAATAAGTTAGTAGATGTACATTGCTCAGAGCACACAGCATACACTCAACAACAGAAGTCATTATTTTGAAAAACATATGCTAAAACAAAGCATCGAGGTTAGGAAGAAAAACTTACAATATCACGCAATCTAATCAATAATTTGTAGACAACAGGGGAAGCAAAGCCTTTTGTTGAAACCAAATAATGAGCATGCAGAGGCTAAACTTTGAGCAGATGCATAAGCCACCATCAAGGCAGGTCTCCTACCATTCATCCAAGCAGTCACTGAGTATCTATGGACCAAGCACCAAGCCAGATGACGGACACGAAGGTGACAAAGTTAGACATTATATTTTTTTCCCAGAAAGTTTATAGTGTAAGAAGAAAGACATACAGTAAAACAAACAATTACAGTAAAAGGTATAAAAGTAATGATATAAGATGTACAAGGATGGTCCTATAGGAGTATTTAACTGGAATAGTGATAAGGGCTATGAAATAAAAAGCAGACATGCCAGACAACACACAGAAAATCACTTAGACTGAACCAAACCATTTCAGTAGCCTCATTTTCATTTTAACTTTAAGTAAAGTCTAAGGTACCTACAAAAGAATACATATCAGAAGTATAATGTTCACTGAATTTTTATATACAGAACTGATTATCCACGTAATCAATATCAAGAAGAAGAAACTAAATATTTCCAGAATCCCAAAGCACCTCCCTCATGGACACTTCTAGTCACTATCTTACCTCCCAAAAGATAACCATTATTATAATTTCTGATAGTATAGACTAGTTTTGCCTCCTGTTGTATTCTATATAAATGAAAACACGTATTACATATTCCTTGTGCATGACTTCTTTCCCTAAACATTCACACAGAGACTTGTAAGTGAATGTTCACAGCACCCCACTTGTAATAGCCCAAAACTGGAAGAAAACATCTTAAATGTCCATCAAGAGGAGAAAAGATATTGTGGCATATTTATACAATGGAATACTATTCAGCAATAAAAATTGAGAAACATTACAACATGGACAAATAAAATAATTATTGTCAGTGAAAGAAGCAAAACAAAAAAGAGAATATACTATAGATTACATTTATATAAAATCCTGGAAAAATCAAACTAATCTGCAGTGACAGAAAGCGGAGCAGTATTTGTCTGAGGAGGGAGTGGGTGAACAGTGCCACGAGGAAACTTTTGAGGGTGATGGATATATTCATTATCTTGTTCGTGGTGATGCTTTCGCTGGTGTACATATATTTTAAAACATCAAATTGTACAGTTTAAGGATGTGTGGTTTATTAGATGTCAATTATAGTTCAATAAAGCTATTTTTTTTAAAAAAAGGAGATTTAGGAGTTTTACTAACAAATATTAGGAAAACCTTCCTGAAATCAAACTGTATTCAAACCTCCAAAAAAAGGTCATCACATATCCTGAAAACTTCAGCCCAGTTAGGGTGGACTCTACCAGCTGTGCCATGGTAATTAAGAACAAGGCTTCTGAGTCAGGCGCCAGGGTTCAAATGCTCCCTCCTCACCTTGGCAGCTTTCTGACACTGGGCAAGTTATTTCTTTATCTTTCAGTTTCCTTATTTAGCAATTGGAAATAATAATACTACTTCAAAGAATTTAATGTGATGGCTATATAAGTTTATATACATAAATGACTTAGAACTCAATAAATATTAGCAATTATATTACCTATAAGAGTTAAGATTCTTCTGCCTATATTAGATAAAACTAAATGGGCAGTATTCCTTGCAATGACTGAATTAGGCTTTTTTCTCTTTAGTGATGTAACCAATATACTGGCATACTAAATCCTACTTGAATACACTCCGTTCTACTTTTCAAACCTCATCTCTTGACATGCACAAGCCAATACATCCCACCCAACTGAATCTCCGGGTACTTTATATAATTCAGCAGTTTCCTATTCATCTCTCTACTTTTGTACATGACTTCCTTGGCCTAGAATATCTCTTCCATGGAACCAAGAACCCACTGAGAGGACCAAATATATCTTGAAATTCTCAACACATTGTACAGTTCTCAACACGTTGTAAGTTTTCAACAAACTTTGGGCAAGTTTTCCTTGATTCTAATTTTCATTCTCTTATTGTGTTTTCTGCCACTAATGTTAAGTACTTTTATTTTGTATCCTGTCCCCTAAGCATGGTGTTAACTGAATATACTATTTTTCTCTTCTGTTAGAATTACTAAATAACAAAACTAGGATGGCAGTTCATAGGTCTCCCATCCCAAAGTATCTATTTTTCCTGCTCCTCTTTAACACTCTTTATTTCCAAGTCTTCCTTTACAATTATAGATGCCCACATAAGCTTGTTGATACAGAGCAGGCTGATGAGAATGATGCTCTTTTGCTTTTTCCTAAGTTTCCTCCAGTTTCTTTATGTTTTTTTCCTAAAGAGCAAAATGCATACCAATTATCTGTATCACAGAAAATAAATGCTTGATTTTCAAGTATGAGAAATTTTGTATTACAAAGTAAATTTTAAAATCTCTTAGAACAAAAAATGCCTTGATATTAGAAGCCACATAGTTTCTATATTTACTTATACCAAGGAATACTGAAAGAATATTGTTCAGTAATTATTGTATAGGAACATCCTGAACTGTTTAACAATTACAGTATAAAACAATTTATATTTCAAAGTTTTACCAGTTTGTGTGAAATTCTTCTGCAAAGCACCAACTTATAACAAAAAATTACAATTCTAAACATTTGTTCTCAAGGAGAACTAGAACATAGAATTAATATACATCAATAAAGAGCGTAAGTTGACACAAAAATTAGTCCACTGCCTGTGGTACTAAGAATATTATTTTTATGGTAGAACATAACATTAAAGTTCTTATTAGCTGAATGGAAAATATATTTATGCCTTCCTAAAAATATATTTTTATGCATAAAAATATATTTTATGCCTCCTTACCAGGTTAATGGCAGATCAAAAAAGCATACTGTTGAATGTATTCTTTGACAGGCTTTGAAAAATTTAATGCATGTTAGCTCTATGAGGTATTGTTACCTTTACAATCTCATATCTTAGGAAATGCAAAATAAAAAACCACCTTAATTTTACAAGGTTGAAAAGATAAAATTCATAGTTAAAGACATTGATCCATAAATTAAAGGCACAACGAATGTCTTACATTATTATAAACTGACACTCTTACAACCTTATGAAAATCATTGATCATCTCCTAAATTTAACATTATGAGGACCACATGGTTAGTCTCTGATTCCAGAACCCCAAATGTACCCAGATGTGCTTTAAAAATGAAAAGCACCTCAAGAGAATTCTTGTCATGTGTGACAAACCTCTATAATCTACAAGAAGTATTGATTCCTAATCAAGTGCCTTGGAGGTAAATCAATCAAATGAGCAGCATCAGCATAAATAATTTAAAGTTACTAAAAATATAATCTAAGCCGGACTATAATCTGTAGGTAACAGTGAAGTTGGTACGTTAGGGAGTACTGGAGAGAGAAGTGGGTTTGAATCCGGTTCTGTCACTTTCTATCAGAGTGATCTCAGTTTTCTCATAGGTAAAAACGTGAGAGCACATATCTTACCCAGTTGTTACAAGGTTTAATGAAATGTTTGTAGGTGGAGAGCCTGGCATGTCCATTAAATAAACATTAGTTCCCCTTCATTGTCAAGGAATAGGCGATCACTTATAGGCTAAATCAGTTTTGTCAAGATTATTGTTTTATCAGAAGGGAAGACAAAGTTTGAATTGGAACACATATGCCTTCACGCATATTCAGGGCTATCAAAGTGCCAACTGATCAGAAGAGATTCAAAAATGTGTACTGTACCATGTTTGAATACATCAAGTGCTTTATTTACGGGATGTTGCTCCAAAGTGTATTTTCTCTTATTTGGGGAATCAAAGCATTCCTTATTCCATAAATATGCCCTAGACGTTCCTACATCCACCATTTCTTCTGCCTGGTATGCCACTGCTTTCTTTCCAATAGGAGAAATATAATTTCCCCTTTAAAGTCTTGATCAAATGTTCTCAAATTGGTCCTCCTTTCTCCCAACCAGAAGTAATCTTATTTTCTTTAAGTATTTTTTTGGGGGGTGTGTGTGTGAGGGTACTTTTCTTCCTTTCTTTTCTTTCTTCTTCATGAGCTAAGCATCCCATTTGAGAGCCACTATGCTAGGTACTTTGGAGGATGAATAAAACATCACACCGTCCTCAAGAAACTTACAATTTAGAAAAATACCAAAGGTAAGTACATAAATAAATAAAATCTAGGTGTAATGCAGAGGACAGAAGGATAGAAGTAAAGGCCTTATACACTGCAAGATTAAAGGATGGATATTAAGACAAGCAGTCAAGTAGGTGAAATTAGGTGAGAAAGGCCAGAATCATTACTTTATTTAAAAGATATTTGCTAAGTTTTAGAATGATGGACTAAAATTGCATTTTACTAATTCAAATGGAAGTGACACCTATATACATACAAAGCTGAATAATCCCAACAGTTGCAAATTCAATAATGTTCTAATAGCCTGGTCAAGAGAGACTGTAGCACACAAAAGTATTGGTTTCATTGGGGGTTTTGATCAGAATGACTCTTGGGACAGTTTCACAATTTCTGAATAGATATAGGGAATATCTTTAGACATTTTAAGTGTATTGTTTTTATTACATATAATAGTACTTACACACTCCACAGAAAATCATACATCCTCTGACTGCCAGATATCCTCTATTCATTCAACAAACTAACTTTGGGTAAAGCACTTTATTAGCCACTGGATGTACAAAGATAAATAAGACACAGTAGTCCTCTCTTCAAAGAGCTCAAAGAAGCAGACTTTGAAGTAACTAATTATAACACAGCATGCTAACTTTTTAGCAATATTATATCCGAAGTCCTATATGCATATGTGGTAAAGTGACTAGGTTGGGCAAACAGTGACATCTTCATAGAGGCAGTGATGTTTGCACCGGGCCTTAGTCAAATTAATAAATGGAAGCAGAACTACAGTCAATCAAAAACAGGTCTTAATGTAAATGTTTTATCTTTGGCTTTGCAATTTGTTATTAGCTGCATTTGAACATGGCTGTGTCTGTTGTCGGGGAAATCCTTTCCAAATAAAATCATAAAGCCACAGAGTAAAGCCTTGATTTAAGGAGCAATCCTGAAGCAGTTTGATTTTGTCCACCTTTTTCCTTATATATGCCAAGAATAAACTACATTCTGATGAAAGTCCTTTGAATTTCACTTCCAAAAATGCTCCCAATTCTATTCACTTTTCTTCCCCCTATTATCATGGTGTTCACCCTCTCTTGGCCAGATTATGGCATCTAATCCCCCTGCCCTCACTAGTCACTCTTACAAAACTGCTGTAAAGGATACTTAAAGAAACGTAGCCTCCAAATGGCAATTTCTTTCCTCAAATTATTTTCAACGTTTAAGAGGCTCTAACAACTTGGTTCACAGCACTCTTCTTATCATTTTCTGTCTTACTGTATAACACACCAATCTCTTTCTGATTCCTGCCATCATCTTCACCCATCTTCCACCTGCCATCATCGCTTTCCTCAGTGCTGGGTAAACTCCCAGTGTGTGCTCCTGACCTGTCATGTCCCCTCACCTCCAGCTTCCACATGAAACCCACAGGGGAGTACAATTCTCCTCCTTAGACAACTTTTCTTTGAAGGAAGCTTCCAGGGACTGTTGTCTTTTCTCCTCTCAGAAAACAGAAGCAGAGGGAGAAGCTAAGTGGACAAAGTGGGAGGAAAAACACAAAATTCTCCATCTTATTTCATTCCATTTTAACGTTTGTCTTTCTCTCCCCAACCTCAGAGTATGCAAATGCTTGTCCAATGTCTCTGAACATTTCACAGAGGAATAGCAATTTCTTCAGACTGAAGTACATTGCTATTAGTTAATCTTTTCTCTTTTTAAGACCAGAGTCCCAGTTTTGAAGCTGGTGGATGCTCCTTATTACTCTAACAGAAGCAAATAGAGCACACCAACATTCAGGGTTCCGGATTTTTCCTACCCACCCTGGGCCAAGCCAGGGGGTCCAAATTCTGTAGTTTAGGGACTGAGTTCCATTCTTAACCATTCTTTACCTTGTGATGGCTCCAGAGGGTCTCTAACCAGGGCCATGAAATTTCTCATTGTTCCCTGGCCACAGCAGACCACAGGGTTCTCGAGGGGTGGGGCCTTGGAGGACCACTTCCTGCTTCCGGGGCCACAAAGAAGGAGTTTCCAGGGAGGGATTTCTCTTGGTTGTCCCCTCAGAAACCTACGTTGGTTACTTTCTTAGGTTCCAACCTTGGGTTACCTGCTTCTTGGTCTGAAGCCAGTCATTGACATTAAACGTGGTGATTTTTTGGTTAGGCTCTACTACTTAGTTGCTTCGTTGTTTCTGAAACTGTCCTTTCTGATATACCCAATGGTGGATATATTCTGGCCAGTGCTCAGTCTTTTTATTCCATCAGCTGCACTGTAATCCTATGATTTTTCTGGTAACTAGTGGTCCACACAAGCAACTCTAAAACTTGCTTTATATTCAATCCTACAGTAGCAGCCAGATCAGTAGGGCAGCCCTTCTCAGCTAGGGGGGTGGAGCTTCAAAGTAGACCCAGAGAATCTGTCAGTAGCTTGTCTTCCTTTGCAGACAGAACTTTAATTTTTTGAGATTTGGGTGGCCTCATAATGTCAACTAAGTGTTTTTCCATCTGAACAAGAACTCCTAAATCAATGCTGCATTTTCTAAAAAATTGCAATTCAAATCTCAGAGTGACTACCACCTTGTCCCAAGTGGCTTTCTAAGGAAAATACGGCTGATTCTCAATTCACTTTTGCCCTTTTATATTTTAACTGCAGATATCGGTCTGTGATGATTTACTGGCTTTTTCTAACGCATTATTTGGAGAAGTGATTTTAACCCAAGAAGCTAACAATGTTTGTGATGCCTCTAGAGTAGTGCCCACAAACAGGAAGTTCAGTATTTACAAAATCCCATTACAAATCTCTAAGGTAGGGAGGGAATGGAAGTTTGAGATTGAGTTTTCAGCAAATTGTATTAAAATGTCTTGACATGCTTTCTTCTACTTTCATGTAACTATGCATTTCCAATTCTTCTAACTGAATCTGCTTTCCGTGCCATCCTGTCCTCACTATCTCAGTCCCTCAATCCCTTTAATCCTCCACACCTTGGCCAGGCTCACATGACAGCCTTCTCATATGTCTTGTCCCCAGAGTATTCACCGTGTCTTTGGGAGTGAAATAGTTCTGTTCTGTTTGTCTCCTAACAAGCTGACAGAAACCTCAAAAACATTATGCTAAGTGAAAGAAGCCAGACACAAAAGACTACATGTTGTATGATTCCATTTACATGAAATGCTCAAAAAAGGCATATTTATGGAGACAGATGAGTGGTTCCCTGGGGCTGGCGTGGGAATTGAGATCAGAAGGAGGATTGACTGATTGACTGCGCCTGAGCAGGAGGGATTTTCGATGGGGGTGATGGAAATGTTCAAAACTGCCTTGTGGTGATGATCGCACAACTCCATAAATTTGCTGAAAATTACCGAATTATACACTTAAAATGGGTGGATTTTTTGTTATGTAACAGACACCTCAATAAAGCTGTTAAAAAAATAAAGAATCTACTGAGTGGCTTTTGTTCTTTGCTTCTTTAGAGGGGAGGGTGCCTGTGAGTCCTAACTTAATAAATCTTATCCCATCACTCAGAAATATAACTTACAATTTCTCTGCTTAAAACCATTCCATTAAAACCTCATCAGTGCCCACAAAATGAAGTTCAACCAGGGCACATGAGCCCTTTGTGGTATCTCATCTGTCCACCTCAGGGTTCCTCCTTCCTCAGGCTTACTATTTTGTACATTTAATCCCTTGTGACATGTTTCCTTTTAAAGCAACTCTCCTCTTTCTGCCCACTTGTTAAATTCCAATTTATTGTTCAAAAGACTCGTCGGGCTTTACCTCCTTTGTAATTCCTTCCTGGGCTTTGCCAATAGAGTTGGTACTTCTCTGTATTATTCCTGTTCATTCATCACATTTCTATAATCCCATGTAACATGCTGTATTGTATGGAGTGTTTTACTTGTCTATGTTCCTTACCAGACTGTAGGCTCCCTCACAGCAGGGGCTCTGTGGTCCTTGGAATCTCTAACGTGAATCACAATGCTTGACACACAGTAGGCCCTCAACAAATGTTTACTGAACTGGACTGAATTAAATGTTTGTATTCTCTCCAAAATTTGCCCAAGCAGAAGAGGTGACTAAGAGTTTGGATTTCAAATGTTATACCCATATGTATCAGACAGGTGAAATCAAAGCAAGTTGTGTGTGTGCGGAAGTAGGGGCAATTCTTGATGTGATAGAAGGTTTTTACTTCCATGAGATTCTGAGCAACTGTGTAGTTTTCACATGCTCAGGCTGTTCTAACTCCTTTCAGTTCAGAACCTCTTATGTTTTACTGAAATGACATCCAGATGCTCTACCTTCGCCTTACTAATATTGCTTGTTTTTTATGCCAATAAATAAATATTAACCATTAGTCTTTATCCAATTTAAATTGATTGCTAGTGACAGAAGCAAGCAATATAAAATGAAACTTACAACACCTAACATGACCTAAAATTTTATTTTGACTAAAAATTGATAGAATAATCATATTTTTTTGTAACAAAATTTAGATCTGCCAGTTTTGCTCCAGGAAAAGATGACTTGAATCAGAAGAAAAATACAAAATGGCAGAAAGCTTAGTCGGTAAAATTTGATATGAACAAAAATATAGGGTTGGGAGAGTATATGAAATTCTTAATAAACTTGCAGGAAACCGTAACTTCTCAGAAACTCAGGGAAGATGTATCTTATTTTCTGAGGCACTCCTACGAGCCATAAAAACCGACTTCTCTCCATGAGATGTCAATAAGATATTGAAAGGCAACTCAGTATGCTGCTCACATGCTGGTCCAGGCTCCTGGGAGTGACACTTACCTTATGAGGGAAGAAAGGGCTCTGTTGCACTTGGTATCCTGGAGAATGGGTAAGCCTATATTGTGCTGTCTTCTTCTTAAGGGGATTTGTTGTTTTAGTTTTGTTTATTATTAAGTATTTTTAGTCAAATTCTAGTTTAATTGGCATATCCCACTACCCGTGAATGTATAATCAATAGAACATATTTCTAAAAGACAGCTCAATAGGAAATTATTATTTCAATAATACAAATGCATATAAACACATTTTATCCAATTACCACTTATCTTGTTTTAAAAATATATATCTAGAGGTTAAAAAATACCTAACTTTATAAAATGGACACATTTAATATTTTGGTTCACTTGATATGTGACTCCTCTTAGAATAAAAGATTAGAGTGACATAAACATTGGGAATGAACTTAAAATCATTTACACTTGTTGGAACGCTAACAGCGGCATATAGCATTAATAGTGAGCAAAAGTAAAATGAGTATTATATTCAATGGTATTTAGTGTAATTTTTTGCTTTTGTAATCACTTTTGCTGATGCAGTTTTAAACCACTCCAGTTTTGACAAGTTACTTTTTAATTTCTTTTATTTATTTACTTTTTGGATGTACATCATAATATATTTCAAATTCTGTGTAGACTACATCATGTTCACCACCCAAAAGCTAATTATTAATGGATAGACACACACTAAACAAGAGACTATTTATGACTTGTAAAACATAAAATGTGGGAGGAGGGGAGTGAAAAAGTAGAGCTTTTAGAAAGAGGTCAAGTTAATTTCTTTTAAATAAGAAATTTTGCTTTATCCTACATATACAAGCTTTCAATTATAATACATTATCATAAGACCTGAAATGTCACATGGCTTACTGCAGTAAGGTCGTGCCAAGAAAACTACTGCACATTGCTGCGAACTTTAATTGCAGTTCTACGAGACCTTTCAACTTGAACAACAGAAAGTCCAGCTTCTCACTTGGGATATGATAGAGGCAGAACAGCAGTATACTTTAATCTTTAAAGCTACGTTCATGCCAAATGTTTTAAATCTTTAAAATGGTATTGGAAGGACATGATGAGAACACATTATAAAACTGCACTAAAATAGCACAGTTTATTTTAAAGCAGAGTCAGAGATTTACTTCTATGTTCTTAGAATAGCAATATACCTTTCAATGTACAGTTTCTAGAGATATATGTGATACATGTGAAAAATGACAATCAATTAGCATATGGTATATACAGATAAAAACAATGTTGTACAAACAAGTAGATTTATACATTTTTACATATAGATCTTCATAAGTACTCATGGAAAAATCAGCATTTACACAATTTTAACTAAAAAAACCAACATCCACTTATATATATGTGTGTGTGTGTGTGTATTTACAAAGGGCTATGCATTTTAAGACATGATTTCACTATTTTATATATTTCACATAATTAAAATGCATCAGAAGACAGTAGAAATATTCAGAATAGTACATTTTGACTCCACAGTGTAGGTTTTGCAAAAACTGGTAGTTTGTAAGTTCCTGAATAACAAAATGAAATAGAAACAAAGCCAAAAAAAAAAAAAGGAAAAACTATTAAGCTTACTGTATCCTGCTCATATCTGGTTTATGAAAAGAATCTTCAAGTTATATTGAATCAAGCAATAGTTCCAATAGAACTAGCATCAATTGCTTGTATCTTGCCTTGTTCCTAAAAGGAGTTCAGATGGGGTGAAGGATGAATATTCTGTACTGCACCAAGATGAAGACCTCTGTAGGCTGAATTTCAAACTCTTCAACATTTCAGTATGAAACATATCCTACTTCCAAGTCATATGCATAAAGTGTTAAAAGCAAATGCACCCACTATGTTGCTTGTTATTTATTAAAAAAATTATTATAGAGACTCATTTTACTTGCAAATTGAAATGCTATGTCATTGAACTGTACAGATAAAGCCAATGTGGTTAATTAACAAATGTGTTTTATAGCTACAAAATAACCGTTTCACATTAAATTACATAAAATCAATCACTGGCCTTTCATATTTTGACTTAGGCCATCTGGGAATAATCTTTCACTTTGAAAAATAAATGCACAATGGAACATTAGTAGGGAGTACGACAGAAAAACTGGGCAACCGTATTCTGACTCTGAAGAATACAACTTACTAGAGAAATACTCTTATTTACTGCATTAGGATGACTTTTTAAGTGATGGATTATTCTGATCTACTTTAAAAATATTTATACAAAAATTATATGTGACAGCAGCTTTATATAACAAATAGTAAAATGAATTTGACAAAAATAAGGGTATTAATGTTTTTCTGAGACTGATAAAATTTCATACTCATTGAGTTAAGGCACTGGAACACATTTGGAAAAAAAAAAAAAAACAGGTTTCTCTATATTAGTCAGAAATGTCATTGTTAAACTTTAACAAAGACCAAACATTTTGTGTAAGGCTAGGCAGTTAGAAGGCAGCCCCTATCAGCAGGTAGCACACCAAAAATGTTTGGTTTCATAATATAGTTTGGGAGAACTACCTCTACAAAGTCTATTCGTGCTGATGCTCCTGATGCTGCCATTTCTGGTGCCCGAAAAGCTGCTGCCTCCACATCCTCTGTTGTAGGTGTCACTGTATAGTCTCAGGCGATTGGGCAAGGGGCACACTCTGGATCTTCAGACGCTAAGATGAGAAAAATCAATTTCAATGCCCAAAAGATGGAACTCCTAAGGCAGAAGGTGACTAAGATAATTACCAATTGGTCTACAGCACAGGGAGGTGGAATGTTTGTTCTAATGTAATGACATAGATATAGGTTTCAAACAAGATTTTGGAGAGTTAGGAAAAATATTAGATAAGAAGAAACAGAAAATTCAACTGAGCGGAATTGGACCAGATGACTAAAAACATGCATACTTCCTGAAAAGAGAAAGCAAAACATTCACCCATAGATCATTGAGTGATAACCGTTCTCATGAAAAGAACTTGCTTAAACTTTCATTTCTGAGGTTATTTCTGCTCATTTAAATTAACTCTCTACAATAACAAGAGTTATTGATGCGTGCTGTTTAAGGCAGAATACAAATGGATCCATTCGTATTTTATTCTGAGTTTCAGTGTCCCTTTTTCTCTCCGAAAATAACAAAATTTGGTTTATAAATGTCTTCTGTTATATAAAATTTTCTCAACTATATCAGCTCCCATCATATGTAGAATAATTCAGCTTAATCTGTATGGTGTTTAGAAGAAGCTCTTATATGAGAAAACATTACCGAAAAAAACCAGTGAGAGAGATATATGTAAGTGGACATACTGGAGAAGAGCACATTTTATTATATTAAAAGAATTTTGATTGGAAGAATGTTTTGAGTTGTAAAAAGTAATAATTCCTCTCATTTATTTCTCATTAAATATTTACAAAGCGATCTTTGCTCAGCATCTTCATGTTTCAATAAACATATGTGGAATTTGTATCTTGAAACATTTTAAAAAATCTTTGACCTGAGTGGAAAATGATGAATGCTCATATTGGATCAAAGTCATTTACAAAATATTTACCATTTCTGGAAACACAGTAGTAGCTTAAATTAATATAGTATGGCTATTTTGAATTAAATCAATTAAAGAACCATCCTTTTTATTTAAAAAATTGGCATTTTTATGACAATCATTTATACAGCTTGTACACCTGAATCCATTATGTTTGATATACTGTAAAGTGACAAATCTTCACAAATTATAATAACAGATTCTTATTGAACATAACTTTTCAGCAGGAGCCATCCTGAATCAATTAATCATGCCCTTACTCTAATTTTGCTCTCCATTTTTTCCAGAAAGCCAGCAGTCACATCCCAATTAATGACATACATATTGTATTTGCAATTTTTGATGTACTACATTTTATTCAAGTTAATTAAATGCTACAGTTTTACTTAGCATATAATGATTTAAAAATTGGATATGCTTAAATAGCCAAACAAAGCAAATTATGGTTCCTCAGATAAATGTGATTATGATCATACAAAATAATAAATGATGATGGAATACTTTAGCTGTATTAGAAATTTATCTTTGCTCCATCTAAAGAGACTTTTATATTTTCAATTAAAAGGGAAAATATAATTTCACATTACAATATTTTCGCATATAACTGAAATTAGTGCACATTAATCTTAAAGCATTTTTACAGTAGAAGGCAAGAAGTTGAGTCCTCGAATCCAGATAATCACTAATTATGTTAGAAGAACTCAGCAAACGCTCTAAAAGTTGACCAGTTCAATGCTTCCAATAGGTGGATTAGGAATGCACATAGACTATTTGAACAAAAATGAATTCTTTGCATGTTTCATTGACAGACAATATATACACAGACTCCCTGTGAGGATATTTTGTCTCACAGATTTTACTAACTAGAATTTTAGCTTCATTTATTTATTTTTGGACATAATACTAAATAGGCATTTAACAAAGATGTTTATTTACAAATTGATATAGCTGTTTCACATCGTTATCTTAACTCTCCCAATGTGTGTTTATTAAGTTTGTATTCTTATTTTAGTGATATAAGGAAAATAACAGCATCTGCAAAATCTTACAAAGAACATTATATTTTATATATCCTACTATATTTTATAAACTAGATGTAGACAATGCTTTGTAGCTCAAGTTCAAGCTAAGTTGAATATAATTGTGCACTTTGTGTATTTTTCTTGGATAATTTGAAATATGCAACTGGATAGCTGGCAAACGCAAAACAATTAAATCTTAGTGTTTTGTCTTAAATCTCTCTGCCTTATCATTTGACTTTCTCATAGGGCTTATAGATTATTCAAGAATGGATTTGTCTAACAGAATAGTAATGTAGCAGTCAGTATTCTCATCCTACTATTGAATCAGCCAAAATTCAACACCCCTTGAAAGATTAAAGTATTACAGCATGGTATCAATGTTCAAAAACCCTTCTAATTCCAAATGCAACTAACATTTCTCTGTCTCTATCTTTGATATCTCTTTGCTGTCTTTCACTATTGATTATCCCCTTCATCAAAGCTCTCTACTCCCTACATTCTATGACAAGGCACTCTCCTGCTTCACTTTATACTTTAAGGTCTTCTTACAGGCTCATTCTCTGCCTGTTCTGCAAATGTTGGTTTTGTGTTCTAACCCCATCATTCTCAACACTCAACACACAAGGATCTGCTCCCATAGTTTCAAATAACATATGTACCAATGATGCCCATCTAGACTTCCAACCCAATTATCTGTCATTGAGCTACGGATGCCTATATCTAACTGTATTCTAGATGGATAACTGGATCTCCATAAATTAAATTCATTGTTTCCCCTCTAAACCAGCTCCTCTCTGGATTTTTTTTTTACATCCATCGATTTGCATTCACTGTTCTTCATAGAACATGTGTTGTCTTGCCTGGATTATTACAACAGCTGGTTAATCCATCCTTTCTCCCTTAAATCCATTTTCCACATGGCTACTAATGGAAATTTAACCACGTCTTTCCCTATTATGGGCTGAACGGTGTCTGGCCCCTCATTTGTGGAAGCCTTAACCCACCAGTACCGCAGAATGTGACCATATTTGGAAACAGGATCTTTAAAGAGATAATTAAGTTAAAATGAGGCCACTAGGATGTACCTTAATCCAATATAACTGGTTACTTTATAAGAACAGGTGATTAGGACACAGATTCACAGAGGGAAGACTGTGTTAAGACACAGGGAGATGACAGCTATCCACAAGTCAAGGAAAGAGACCTCCGAAGAAACCAACTTTGCCAAAATTTGATGTGGGACTGCTAGCTTCCAGAATCATGAGAAAACAAATTTCTGTTGTTTAAGCTACCCAGTCTGTGATACTTGTTGTGGTAGCTAGCACACGAGTACACTACCCTGTGTAGATGTCTTTAACAGTTGCTCAGAGTACATGGGATAGAATCCCAACATAAGCCCCACAGGGCTATCACATCTTCCTAGCTAGCTTCCTTTCTGACCACTCTCTGCCATCATGCTATTCCTCAACACCCCTCAACTGCTTATAGTTCCCTGTACACAATGTAGTCTTCATCTTTGTGCCTCTGCTACTACTGTCTTCTTCTCCTGGCTGATTTCTATCCAGTCCTTTAGATTCAGCTTATTCATTATCTTTCCAGGAGGTCATGCCTTACCGTAAATTGATTTTTAAGTAATGGACATAAAAAATTTATAAAATATAGATAAATAGAAAGACGGGGAAAAGAATCACCATAAACTTTTAAGCCTAATATGACCATTACAACTCTTTAATGCTTTTCTTTCAAGTCTTTTAAGACCAGTTTTTACACAATCAAAATTTTACTGCACAAGCAATTTTGCATTCTGTTTGTATTTGATGTGATATTATTTTTGGACACTTTTCTCATCATTAAAAACCATAATTTTAATGACTTCGTAATATATTTCATCATGTTGGCCCACCTCAATTAACCTAATCATCTTCTATAACTAGAAATTTAGAAGTTCTCACTGATTGCCCTGGGCTTAATAATGAATTGTGCGGTATGATTCTCAAACTTCTAATCCCAGATTTCTCTCCTGGTCTTCAGATCTGTAAATCAGATGTATTTCTTTATTAGGGTATTTCACTAAAACTCAATCAGTCCAAAACTAAACTCAATATTTCTAACCAGTATCTGTCTCATCCCTTCCATCTCTCCCAAACCTCCCTGTGTATCCGTTTATCACTCAATAATTCACTCTCTCCCAAACTAGCAACCAGTGGGTCATCCTGACTTCTCTTTTCCTTCAATCTCTCTCAGTTCAAATTCAATCATTTACTAAAGTGTTCTGGCTCTATCTCCTAAGCATATCTTGTGTCTTTCCTCTACTCTACTGTCATTGACTTAAACTGGTTCACATGATCTCTAGGCTATTGAAATGGTCTCTAAATCTACCTCTCTGTCTCCAGACTCCTCATTTCTATCTTCCTCAAGTTTGCTTCATAAGTACTAAAGATGCAAACCCGATCATATCACTTAATGTTCTTTAGTGCTCACAGAATCTGTCAAAACCATGTTCTAACCCTTTGGTATGGCTCTGTACTAGGTGTTCTATACACACACACACACACACACACACACACACACACACACACACACACTATGTTATTCAATCTTTCTTGAAATCCTCTGACAGAATATGCTGACTTTTCCATTCCTTTTTTATTTTTTTATGGAGGAAGATTGTCCCTGATCTAACATCTGTGTTAATCTTCCTCTGTTTTGCATATGGGATGCCACCACAGCATGGCTTGATGAGCAGTGTGTAAGTCAGTGCCCAGGATCTGAACCTCACACCCTAGGCCACTGAAGTGGAGTGTGTGAACTTAACCACTATGCCACTGGGCAGGCCCAACTGACTTTTCTGTTCTTAAAGAACTGTATTGTGACTGTTTACTTATATGTCAATGTCCCCGACTCCATCTTTGGACTGGGAACTTGGAAGAAGGAACTATAACAATGTAAAAATTGCTAAAGGGTCTAAATATCTATGTTGGCAAAATCTTCACTATGCATTCAAGGTAGGAAGAATATTAAAAGAGAGAGGAGACAAAATAACCCCAAGGAACTTGTAATAAAATCATAATCAGAACTGAAATAAAAATATTTTTCACATTTCTAAATTCCTTTGGCATGGAAATTTATGATAATTTTTAAAGTCCTCTATCATAGAGCCTTTATTACACTAGTTTATTTACACAAGTGTCCCTAACGGCCTGAAAGAAATGTGATAGATTACTCCTACTGTGATTTTACATATATATAAACTTTACAAGGTTCAGTAGATTCACAAATGTTGGAAAAACAATAAAAATATTGCTAAAAACATTATTATTCTAAGACTAACCCATTAAATCACAAGTAGTAATCAATAGAAGTACACATTCATCATTTCAAACATGGAGACATAATGGAGCCTTGACAGTAAGCAATAATTACCCAAGGAACACTAATGCAGAATTGATATTCAGTGCTAACAAATTAATTTTGGAGCTAATTGAAAAGAAACTTTGCTTTGAATAACACCATTATAACTAATAGTTATTGTTATGATTTTTTATTGTGATTTTTAAGAATGTTGTGATACATTTATTATATGGGATATTTGGTAATATATGTTCTTAAGGCAGGATTATAGTAAGAAGTTTTATGAAGAGAAAATGGTAAGTAACCCTTGGAATCAGATGGTCTGTGTCCGAAAAGTCTGGATGCCATCAGATCCTAACCTCTCTAAATGTTCTTTGAAATTACTTTGGGAAGATGAAAGGATACAACTTACTACCATCAAGCCTGCTGCTGTGTCACACATTGCTGGTTCTCCCATTCTCTCCAGTCTTATGCTCCACTTCCAGACCCTACAGCTTTCCTGGCTCTGGCACAGCAACCCTGTCTCCCTTGAAGACCACATCTGCCATAAAGAACCTTTAGCTTTAGTGGAGAGGAAGTAGGGAGAAGATGCCACTTTTTCCCATGTTCACTATCTATGCTTTTCTTTTCAGACCTAGTGATTAAAAAAAATACAACAAATCTCCCTTTTCTATTAGAAGACTGACCCTCCTGGATCCTTCCATTGCAACATTTGGGCATTAGAAATAATAACAGACCTAGAGAAAAAGCATCCTGTTGAATTTATCTTGGGTTTCATTCTTTTGCCATTGGAGAATGTGCCATCTTGATAAATGCAAATCAACTCATGATTAAAAGTTAGATGAGGTACATTTAGACAGTTATTCCTTTCCAAACATTCCATTTGTTTGGTAGCTCTGCATCTCTGTCATCTATATAAAGTGAACTTTCTTTATTGGCTCACTTATTCTGATGCTCTTAAGGGTCTTAGTTCCTTGGTGGTTGGAATCTGGTGGCTATTAGCGTTGACTCCTAAATGTTCACTATTGCTCCATTCCATCAGCTACGCTTAATTCTTCCTTCTAATAATTAGGCTTCATGTGGCCTAGTGTTTGATATAGTAGGTATTTAATGAATATTTGGTAAATATTGGATGGACATTTTGCAGACGGTCCACTGACATCTCTTCTAGGACCATAGCTGGTATGTAAAGACTTGCATTGGTAATTAGGTTAACTTTTTCAGGCAAGGGAAGTTATTTTCTCTAGGTTTGTCGGGGTGGGGTGGAAGTAGTTCCCTTCTGCTAGGATATTCTCAGGTCGAATAACTAGAATCACCGTATTTTTATACTTTTGGTCTATACTCATTCTGTCTCTAATGGCTGACTGAAACAAGAACTTTCTGGTTGCAAACAGATGTTGAGATCTCTCAAGGACTAGTTTATCTTTGTGCCTCATGTTCCTCTTTTCTAGAAAAAATAGTCAACTTCTCTTGGACAGCAATAGCTGCCATATATTAATTAGTAAGTCTCAGCCTGCACTATATTTTATTTGTCTACATTTTCAAGTTTCCCCAACATACGATATGGTATTGCCTCCATAATTCCATGTACCCAGTGACAAAAAGATTGCAAACACATCTTTTCTTCTTTGGTTACAAAGTTCCTCACTGAAGACTAGAGGATGATAATATCCTTTGTTTTAAGCAATGTTTCATTAGTGGTAGAAATGTTGCAAACTGTCTTTCAGTCTAATGATGTAATTGCCATGTTGTCTTATCTTCCAACACTGCAAACACAGAGCTATGGATGGTTGATGTTCTTTTCTTAAGATCAAGAAACATAGATAAATTTAGTGAGTAAATTACCGAGTGCTGCCTACCACAGTGTTTGGAAGATCCAAACTGGCTTTGCTAGCCTTCTGTTCTAGCCAACGTGCTTTTTAAAAACATCTTAATAGTATATGTTTGAAGCTGTGTTGAATGTCATCCTAGACATTTATTTTTAATTATATCAAGCAAACTCATCCATCCATTCATCCATCCTACCATCCTTCCCTTTATTCCACATATTTGTTACTGCCTTAGGCAATGGAGATAGAAACATGAAAGACATTCTGCTATAAAGGAAATCATAGGCCTGTGAGGGAAAGAAGCAATTAAATAAACAATTATAGCCTAAAGGGGTAATTTTTTTTTTTTGCTAAGAAAGCACAGAAAAGGGAAGGCTGAGCCAGTCTGACTGGGTTCAGAAAATGGTTCCTTGAAGAGCTTATCTCCACTGAGTTATAAAGAATAAGTAAATTAGTTAATCAAGGAATATGGAAAGATGTACCAGGCAGAAGGAACAACACATATAAAGGCCCAGAGATAAGAGCGTCATTCGGGGTGACTGCAGCCTGGAGTGTGAGGAGGAGAAGAAGTGGTGAGGAGGGGAGAGAGAGTTGAGGGCAGGTCATGAAGAGCCATTATCTCAAAGAGTGTAGATACTTTTTCTTGAAGGTCATTGAAATTTTTAAGGATACTAAGGTAGAAAATGACATAAGAGTTGGACTTTAATTTTGGAAAAACAGAGTGGAGGGTGGCAAGAGTGGAGGCAGGGAAATTGATGATTTGAATAGCTGAGGCATGAGATAATGATAACCTGAAATAAAGCAATGGTGATGGAGAGTAAGTGAAAGGAAACAAGATTTGAATGTATCTACTCATATCCGTAATTTTATTTATTTATGTGATTATTTGATTGGTGGCTGTCTTTCTTATTAAATATAAGCTTTATGAGTACAAAGATAGGGTTTGTTTTTCCCCATCATATCTCCTATGCATAACAGTGCCTGGCACACAAGTGGTTAATAAGTATTTATTGAAAGAATTTTAAAACGAATGAATTAAAAAAGTACATTCATATTAAGTGACTATCATGAACTAGACAGTATACTTGGCAATGAGGATAGAGTGATGAACAAGCTAGGCAAGATTCCTGTTCTCATGGAGAAATTTTAGAAAGGGAAGAGACAAGTAATAAATAAGAGACTTTGCGATAGTCATTAGTGTTATGAAGAAATTAAAACAGGGTTTTTGGGAAGTGCTGAGGTGGGAGTGGCTACTTTAGATTGGAGGGTCAAAGACTTTTGGGGCAAGTGACATTTAATTTAAGATTTGGATGATAAAAAAGAAACCAGCCAGTGATGGATCTACGGGCAGAGAGTTCCAGATAGAAGGAAATGAACAAGTGAATTAAACAGATTTGACGAACTTGGTGACTGATTGGATGTGGGAGTAAGAAAGAGACCTAGGATGATTCACAGGATCTAGAATATGTTCTTTCTATTATTTCTAAATGAGCTTGGGGATACTGGAAAAAGTACAAGATAGTGATATAAACGATGAGTTCAGCACTGGAACTGTTGACTGTAAGGGACCTGTGATGCTCTGAAATATGTAGATGATAAATCACCTGTAAGATAATTTTTTTTTAAGAAGAAAGGATATAGACCACAACTCAGAAGGATTAGAGTTCTCTAGGCGACGCTCCTTAACAGACAATATCTTCAGTTGACTGTGTTTGCTGAAAGTCTTCCCAATACCTTCTGCTATTCAGGGCCAGTAGACTCTGTTCTGTTTCAGAATTTTCTGATTACATCGTCATGCAAACATAACATGACTATTAATTATTGGTAGGCTTTAGACAGGACTAATTATTTCCAGGCAGAAACTTGGAAATTTGGACTCTTCTACTGTACTCTTTACTATAATGCTTCAATACTGTTTTAATTTCTGCTTTCTTGGAAAAATAGTTTCACTTCTGTTGAACAAGGCCCAGTTCTTTTGGGATCTCATCCATTACTTCTGCCCACCAAAATAACCTATATGTCATATATAAGAACCTGGTACCAGTCTTCCATGTTCAACCCAGACTTGGGAGTCAGGTTCAGATCTGTGTAATATTCTGCGAATATATTTCAATATTGTCTTGGGCCTTAGATAGTTTCCTTTATGCTATAGGTGAAAAGGGAGAAAATTAGGCTTCTTTATTGAGGATACTTTTATAGTTAATTGTGGAAGATGTTGTACTCATTAATGATTATCCAAGGTAGAAAATGCTTTTTGTGTACAGACATGCTAGAGACTGCCCTGCTACATAAATATACAACTACTGCAACTTCACAATGAAAGATCATCTCAATAGAGAAGGCTCACCTACAAGGAATTTGACCTGATGAAACTGTCCTACTGTCAGATAACTTTAAAAAAGTGCCAGAAAGCTAGAGTTTAGCAACTGATTTCATCAAGTGTGGGTAGGACCTGATAGCCACTTGCCTTGCTTGAACTGCAAGAACATCTGTGATTTCCAGCTCCACCGCACACAGACACTGTATGATACAAGACATTAAGCAATGAGCCTCTGGTCTAGAATTAAGGTTCTAAGTTACCTTCTTCTGCCATGGCTGTACAAGTTGGACACCTCCATTGACAGCCAAATCCTGCCTGCTTTTTAAATTTTATGGAACCAGTTTAACACTTCACTCCCTTGAACCTGATTTTCTACCTCCTTGGGTATACTTAACTGATTGCTACTCAGCTCTTTGTGAGCTAGACTAGTTAAATTGCTTGTCGTGTTCAGCAAGACTCATAACGTAGATTGAATCTGCTACATTTTAGGAGTCAAAGCCCATTAAAGAGTATTTGCAGTTCTCAAGGAGTCACCACTGCTAGATTTTTACTAATATTTTCATTTTTCCAAAGCAATATGTTGACACAGGTCATATTACACTGTGTCCATTGAATATTGCTTAAGAATCTCATTTACTGAATTCATTTAAGAATTCATTTAAAGAACACTATGTATGAACTTAAAATGTCAACACTTTTGAAGATATGGTGGATTCTAATGCAAAGATTCATAAACGGTGACAGTAATTGAAGTAATTAATTGGTAGTCATTTGCAACTTCTTTTCTATTTGAAAATGCTTTATATATACATAAAAATAAATATAACTTTTATAAATTTATAAATGTGATGATGCCACATGTGCTTTTTTCAGTATAGTTTAAAAAATATTTGGTTTACTTTTTGCGTCTTCTCCTCCTCTCCCCACCACTGTTTTACTCACTTCCCACCCTGACTCCAGCCTCAAGTGACCCTGGTATATAACGCAGTATGAAGCCCACTATATTTTTCTAGATGCTTATATGATCACATACAAACAAGCACAAATATAAGGAGTCATGGTATTTTTTTTAATAACAATAAAATTGTATTATATACAGTTTTCTGACTCTTTCTTCTCTCCCTCAGTAAAAACTTGTAGAAATCATTATTTTAAGGCTTTTTGGTATCACTGCACCATTATGTACTCAGCCTTCACTCTGTTAATAAATTTTTATTTTATTTTTCCTAGTTCTTTTTTTTTTTTGGTCACTCCAAACAATGTTGCAGAAAACCTCGTAAGTTATCAGCTACAACCTTATAATATATCATTTGTAATCCATAGTTGTTTTTTTATATCGTATAAGCCAGACAGTCTAATTCCATTTTGTTTCAAATGGATCCCCAATTGTACCAATATTTATTAAATGATGCACCCTTTTCCACTGACTTAAAATACCTATCTTGTCATGTTTAAGTTCTTATAAATACTGAGATCTATTTCCAATTTTGTGTTTTGTCCCATTGACTTATTTTCTTTTTTATGACATTATTTACTTGGTAAGAATAGCTAATATTATGTTCTGATGTTTGACGGGCCAAGTCTTCCATCATTAACACTTTCTGTTATAAATTCTTGACTGTTATCCATTATTCTTTTTTTTCTCATATAAATTTTAAGATTATTTTCTCCAATTAAAAGCCTTTGGAATTATAAGGGAAGATGAGCTAAATAAATATTGAGCTTCATTAGTCAGTAATTTGGGGAGAAATAACATTTTTATGATATGAAATCTTCCCCTATAGGAAATGATATATCTTTTTATTCATTCAGATCTTTTACACCCATGAATAAGAAATTTGTTTTCCTTCATAAGCATTATGCTTTTGTTGTTAAATTTATCCCTAAATATTACTTAGTTTTTATTTCTATTGAAAATGGAATATTTATTTCAGTTTTTTTATCAGCGTTTCTAGAATGGAAAAAAATTGATATTCATACATATATTTTGTCTTCAACCATCGTGCAAATACCTTTATTCATTTTAGCAGTATATTAGGGCTCATATTTTCTAAGTGTACATAGGTACAATTAAATGGTTAGCAAATAATATAACTGTTGCTATCAGTTATTTCGGGTTTATGAGTCAGACAGATCCATCTTTAAAAGCTCTAATCTACCTCAGAGAGTTTTGCAATATAGGGCAAGTTGCTCAACCTTCTTAAGTCTTATTTTCCTCATCTATAAAATGAAAACTGATAATGGTACTGATATAGGATACCATTTGGATTAAATATATTGGTAAATATAAAGCACTTTAGTACAGTGCCTGGCAGGTATAAAACACTGTGAAATGACGGCTGCTATTATTACTATGGTTGCTGAAGAATTCACAGGCAGAAAACTAGTGTAACTAGTAACTGTAAATTGTCCAGCTGTGTTGCTTCTTAACAATTTTTAAATGGAGAATAGAGATGAGATTTTAAATAGGCAAGCTGGAAGAGCTTGGATTTCTCTGGGTAGAAAGACATTCTCTAGGCAACACGGAACAAAAAAAGATCCAAACAAAAAAATACAATGACAATTGACTATTTAGGAAAATAGAATCAGCAAAGAATACGTATTTCACCTAATGAGTCTTTCAAAGTTTAAAAAACAACAGGAAAAAAACCATTATCAGAGAATTGATGCCTGCATAAACAAGTAAAAACGAAAGAGAAAAAGAATGGTGATTAAATTTTGTGAATTGTGGGAATCACTGGAAAAAAATTGAGCTCATAAGTCGACTGTCGTAGAAATAGATATATTCAATATAAATATCTCCTCACATCGTTTAGTTCAATTTAATTTATTAATAAAGAAAAATTAATACAGTTTCTTCAAATATTAACACATCTTATTACAATCTAATTAATTGGAATAGGTTCTCTAGCAAAGTTTTTTCTTGATTTAAAAATGGGTCAAAATGAACATACCATATTTGTCCATTTAAAGCAACTTTTCCTGCCATTTTGGATTCCTATTCCTTTCTCAACTTTGATAGCTCTTAACAAAAGCGTTACATTTAGAGAAATGTTGACAATGTTTAAATTTTTATAATTTAGCTAAGAAAAGCTTCCCTAAAAGTGATTAATTTACATTTGTCAAAAGAAAGAGACTTAGTATCAGAATCCATTATCCCTAATTGCCACCAGAGCAAAATAAAAGGGAGTAAAAATTCTTAGAATAAGATCCTTTACTAACCAAAAGAGAAGGCAGACTATTCAAATTAGCTGTCTGTCAATAGCATACTGGATTTGGGAATCATAACTGATACAATAATGAAAGCTTTGATAACACCTATAGAGTAAGTGTACTATATAGGTAAGTGATACTAACATAATATGTTTAAAAGCTATTGAATCTGAATAATGCAGAAATCACAATGCATGTATTTATTGTCTACACCTTTAAAAGTATTTAAATTTGTCCTCATCTAGCTGCGGGAAATTATAAAAACTCTCAATTCTAATAGATTTATTAATGCGATCCTCATATACACAGATGGTGCAAACTAAGCCACTCTTAGCAGAAACATGCAATATTATGGGTTTTATATGAAACAGTGGATTTGCGTTTGGGTTGACCCAGGAAAACTTTTTTGCAGGGAGCAGAGGAGCTTATTTTTGTTTGTGAATAGTGACACTCATTTCCTGATCAGTAAACTAAGGTTAAGAGTGCATTTTATAGTTGCAAAAAATATTTCCTTAAACTTTACCCTTTCTAGATCTTTATAAAAAGTTTGGGGGCCCAGTGGCCTAGTGGTTAAGTCTGCCTGCTCCACTTTGGCAGCCCAGCGTTTGTGGATTCGGATCCTAGCCGTGGACTTACACACTACTCATCAAGCTATGCTGTGGCGGCATCCCACACACAAAATAGAGGAAGATTGGCACAGATGTTAGCTCAGGGCCAATCTTCCTCACACAAAAAAAGAGAAAAGAAATAAAAAAAATAAAAGGTTTGTCCTTAATTGCCTCATTAGTGTCATTTTCTATTAAGCACTTGATTGGAAGATAAATATAATGCAAATTTTACCCTTCTCATTTCTGCGTAAAGGTGCTCTTTGTTGGATGTCGACACAGAAACTCAACTCAATTGTGTTTTCTGTGTGGGTTTTGATTAAAAAATGATAGTCTTCTTATAAAAAAGAACAGTAAGTTATCTTGCTTCTTTGAAGCTATGTGGGGCAGGATCATCATTCTAATGACCCTATTCTCTCTCCATTGTAGAATTAGGAGAAAGGACCTTTGCCGGATCTTTCCCTACCACCAGTGATCATTCAGTGAACTTGCCCAATAGGAAGAATCCCCCAGAAAACAGGTGTGGTAGGGAAGAACTGGATTACCAAATCAAGTCAAACATACAGAAGTACTTTTTAAATTTTCATAAATTCGAATGGGTTATTTTAGGCAGAAATTCTTATTTTTTGTGTTCTCTGTAGGTTTCCTCATACTTTAAGTTGTGGTGGCATGCTCTGAATGTATTAAAAGATTCATGGCAACATTAAATGTCAGCAATAATTCAATGCAATAGCTATCAGAGTATAACAATAAGACACAGTGTTTATGAAAGCACCCATATGCTAAATTATTCCTTATCCATCCTATGTACTTTTTGGTTATTTGAATAATACTGTTTACTGCCTTTACCTGATCTAGAATATATCCAGGAGAAAAATGATCCCTTGCTTCAACAGGCACGCTATCTTCCTTTGGTACTGGCTTGACTGACTATGTATGCTCTGACCTCTTATTTACAGAAATGATGAACCATTCCACCCAGTGCATTAGTCCCCAGTCAGGGCAATGTTCTGCCTGACACTCACTGTCGTGATGATAAGAATGTTCAGTTGTAGCAAAATATCATTTATATATTAATAGAAATTGGCAAGCTTGCTAAGTGTTGATGAGGATTTCATGTGCCACAGCAGTCTAACTAAGAACAACTTTTCTAAGTTGACCAGAAATAATTCTAAAGGTTTTGAATTAGTCTTTATATGATCTTCATGGATATTCAGGCAATTACATTGTTTTCTTGAAGATAAGTACACTTTGAAAACATAATAGATCTTAGTGTGGCAGAAAACATGCTCTTTTATTTACTATCAAGTAAATATGGAAATAACAAAGAAAGTTGAATGTTTGACCTGAAAAGTATCATAAAATGTGCAAATATTAGCAAATAACCAAAATATACAGATCTTCCTTATCCACTGTGTGAAAAAATAACAACTTGAAAATTTTCAAACATTGTTTCTAAAAATAAAGAAACACATCTTTATTCAGTCACATTAATTACCCACATGTCTACTCAAGGCTTTGATCAATTAAGTTTTGACTTGAATAAGTTTGCCAGATTTCAGTCTGATTTGGAATGTGGTGTCCAGTGGTACACATAATGATACCACCTTGGGGCAATTATGCTACAGGTGTGTCACTAGGCCTTGTGGTTCCATGTTAAAATATGCATCCTGTGAAAATGAATGACATTTACCTCTTCACTTCTTCAACAATTACTGATCATTCAACTCTGTGCAAGGCAGGATGCCAGGCATTGAGGAAGTTACTGCAATAAATAAAAGGACTCAGAAGACAGTTCCTCAGAAACTAGAGGTCAGAGAACTCAGGAAATGCAAGATGGACACTTGCCTCACTGCAATTTAGAGCAAGTATCTTATGACTCATGGTTCAGTGGGCCAGAAGGGGGTGATTCTAAGATCGGTACTTTGGCTCCCTGAGCAGCTGTCATCTGTGGATCCTGCTGTGAATCTACTACTGTGAAGCACAGCAGACAAAACAGAGGCAGAATTGGTAAACCTGGAACCCAAAGGTCCTGTCAAAATGCCCAACTCGAAGGATGAAAGGGAAAAGAGAGGAGCACATCAGGAGAGACCTTCTACCACCGTGATGTTGGTGTAGCCCGCAGGTGTGTGGCTCCCTTCTCTGAATTTCTTTTTATCTTGAGCAAGGACTACTGCAGTATTGGAGTCCCGCTGAGAAGCTTCTCTCAGCTTCTTTTCCGTTCCCTCCTTCTGCAAGCTTAAGAACCACTTCCATTTATCACACATCAACTATGTGCAAACATTATTGGTATAATATACATATTGTACTATCTAGAATGCCTAAGTACTTGATACATATGGGAAACTGAAGTTGACATTGGCTAAATCCCCTGCTCTAAGGCACACGAGTACCAAGGGTGAAAGCAATTTGAATTCACGTCTGCCCATTCTAAAGCCCAAACCCACTCCGCTGGCCATGCTGTTTTCCTGTTCCTGATGTAGGCAGGGAACTGCCGAGCGAGTTAAGGAAAAGAATCCAGATTTTATTTTATAAACATAAAAAAAATCACCCATAGAATTTTTTATTCTTTAACATACTGGTATATTTTGGAAATTTGCATTGGATTTTAAAAGATTTTTTATTTTACTATGAAACAGTTGGAACAGCTCATCTAACGGCTGGGCTTTTTTTCAAAGCAATATTTATTTTTTATTACATACTTTTAAAGTAATAACTTCATTTTATTGTGAGAATAATAAAGATTTCTGGATTTCCATTGCATCAGGTCACCCCAAGCATAATGGTTAAAAAATAGTTTATGATATAACAAAAAAAATCACATTCCTGTTTCATATCAGTTGTTTAGTAATCCCAGAGGGAAACATCAGTGTTTGTTTCTGTTTGGAAATATAGATGGAAAAAAGTAACAGAAAACAATAGAAGACATCTTAGGGAAGTTAATTATCCTTGTTATAATTATATCCAAGTTCTCAACTTAAAAACCGGCGAGAGTTAAGGTAGAACTCTGCTGATTTACTTATTTAATACTTATTTTGCAAGTAGAATAAGAATAGCAAACATAATTAGTTTATTTAATGAGATTTTTTATCTTTTACCCAAAACTTTGTAAATGGAATGTCTGCCAGATTTTATAAGGGAGTAAATTTCACTTATGGACCAATATTGAATGCTAATCATTATATTTGATAAAAAATATACAAATTATTATGTTAGTTACTGAATTACAGCTGAAGCAAGAATTCCACGTTTCTCATTGTTCCTAAAAAAGGCAGCAGCTATCCACTGCCCAGATCAACTGAGGTCATATCTCTCATTTACTTTCTCCCACAATTTGCTGAACTTCAGTTCTGCCTTCATCTTGGATTAGACTCTTTCAACATACTTTTTCCTATGACAGTTCAAATACTTATTTTAAATGCAAATGCAAAATTTTACATCAGGAATTATATCTAAAAGGAAAAAATAAAAGGTCTTAATTTCTTAATGATAGCAAGTAGAGCAGAATTCCATTAAAACGTGGCTTATTTTACAATTTCAGATAGAAGCAAAATCACCAAATAATGGCTTCTTCAGTACAACAATGGAAGACACTGTGCATTGTCTATTAGTGCTTTTTCTCTTCCCGATAGCAGTCTCATAAAGGGGACGTGCATTTGGGTATCAGGGATGATTTAAAGATTCTGTAAACATTTCCAAGCAGAATGCATTTAGCAAGCTATGGAAACTTTGGTAAAATATGTGTACAGCAAATTATAACTGCATTATGGATATTATGATATGAAGTTTTTTACATAGTTTGTTTCCCAGGCAACGACATTTGGCAATCTAGAAGAGGACATATTGTCTCACGACACACTGAACCTTCATTATTTCTTTCTTTAGAACACATTTTTCATTCTACATAATGTTATGGAAATTCACTCCATATAAAAAGTACTATAATAAATTTTCTTATTAGGAAACATAATCAAAGAATATACCCAGAGTTGATATTTATTTTTTCAATTAAAATAGATAACATAATCCAAGAAAGTAAATAAAGCCCATGTATAACTAATAGTGTCATTTTAAGCCATGTCTTTCTATTGCCAACATTAAAAAAAAATAAAAGATAGTAGCACCAATTTGACATCTGTAGTGTACTCTCTTCAAGGCTAATGGTGAGTGGAAAGGCTAAAAGGTATGCAAGTGAAATAAGAAGAAAGAAAAACAATGCGCATTATGCTTGAGTTAACTTTTCAATAATCAAGAGCCAGGTGCAGTGCACAAATTATTTAATAAGAAAATATCACAGAGTTTATCTTCCTATTAATTTCTGGTCCTTACAATCAATCAGGTTTTCACCAGGTGGCTACCAAGTGCTTGTCATTGTTCCAGGCACTAAAGCACTCCCTTCCATTCTAAACTGCTTGCCTTCATTCTGCAAATGTTCTTTGAGAACCTTCCCTATGCCCCACATTGTTGCCAATTCAAAAGATAAACGAAAAGCTATAGCTCTTCTCTTTAAAAGTTACGATCTTCTTGGGGATATATTTATAGACAACAAATCAAACAGAGAGAGAAGAAGGACAGATTAAGACATTTCTTCCTGACCCTTTCGTATCCTCAGTTATCTCCATCCCCCGTCTTACATTCTGCAGTCCCAGACCTGTCATTCTCCTGCAAACAGCCTTCCCTTCCCCTCCCCTCCTCCGTTTGGTGTGCCCGGCAAAACTCAGCCAGCTTTCTCCTTCTATACCTGCAGCAAAGTGTCTGACTTTCTGAGGAAGACTGCCCAACTTCGCTGAATGAATTTCTTTCAAATTTATAACCTTCAATTTCAAATGGGCAGTCAACACTGCCAGATGATTCTAGGACACCACCCTAGTATAGTCACGTCCTCCTTCTCTAAGAGAACTACTCTTTCACACTTTCTCTCATCTCCTCAGATCACCAACATTCCCTACCCGCTGTCAGCTGATGACTTTTCTTCGTGCTTCATAGATAAAATCAAAGAAATTAGTTGAGAATGTTCTTATCTTTCCAGTCCCAAGCCACCAATCCATCTATGTTTACATCTATTTTCTCTAGGACCCTTACGTTTCCATGTTAGAAGCATCCTAGCTTCTATGGCGACCTCCTCTACACGTGCTCTTCATCCTATTCTCTTACCTCCTTAAGTACTTGGTCTTTTAATTATTTCCCTTTGCTCCTGCATCATTAATTCCTCTGGTTCTACTGGATCACTTCCATCAGCTTGCAAATACGCTTTAACGTCATTCATCTTAAAAATCCTTTCCATGACACCATATCCCCATCCAATTACTGCCGCCTTTCTACTTTTCCATTCTGAAACTAAAATCCTTGAAGGAATTGTCTCTGTTTTCTCCTTTTCTAATCCCTACTCTCTCCTCAACCACTCCAATGAGGCTGCATGTAGTGCATTACTGAAATCACTCTTATCAATGACCTGCTATGCTAGTGCTCAGTTTTTTGTTCCCTTCTTACTTGACCCGTAAGTAGTGTTTGATACAAGTGACTCCTCCCTCCCTCTTTTTCCTATAGCTCTGTGGCACTTCCTTCCTTTGGTTTCCTTCTTAACTCTCTGCTCGCTCTGAGGATCTTTTGTAGGATTCCCCTTCCATGTTCAGCCTATAAATATTGAACTATTCTAGGTTCAATTCTGGGTGCTCATCTCTTCTCTATTCGTACTCTCTCCCTTGGTTACCTCAACCAGTGTCTTAATTTTAGATATTATCTATAAAGTGATAACTCTTCAATCTATGTCTCTATCTTCCTGAGCATATGATTTATGTATCCAGCTGCCTACATCCAACTGATTGTCTAATAGGCATCTCAAACTTTTCATTGCCAATATCAAATTTCTAATCTCCCTCATCTGCTCCTCTTCAAATTTTCTCTGTATCAGGGAATTATGCCACCATCCATCCTGTTAGTCAGATCTATTCTTTGGTAATGCTCCTTGATTCCTATTGTTTCCTCTCACCACAAATTCTTTTCATCAGCAAGCCTTTACCTCCAGACAGATCTCAAATCTGACCACTCACCGTCTCCCTAGCTACAATCCTGGACAACGCCACCATCATTTCTCATCTTCCTTACTGCAATCATCTCCCAACTGGTGTCCTTCTTTCAGTTTTATTCACCTAAAACTCTTTCTCTGCAAAGCAGCCAGACTGATCTTTGTAAAGCTTCAACCAAATCACACTTCTTCCTTGTTTGAATCCTCAAATGGCTTTCCATTATAATCAGAATATAATCCTAATTTCCAAACATGGCCCACAAGGCACTTCATAATTTTGCCCACCTGCATCTCCAATCTCGTCTCACACTTCTTCACTTCATGCTCACCATGTTCCTGCTACACTGGACATTTTGCACCTCAGACACATCAGGCTTGCTCCCATCACAAGTGTTTTTACACTTGCTGTTGTTTGTTGTTGTTTTTGCTCTTCCTCTAAAACTTCATATTATTCTCATCGTTCAAATCTAAATGCAAATGCCACCTTTTCACAAAGATCTCCCTGACCAACCTAGCCAAAAAACAAAGTCCCAGAAAACCAACAACCAGACAATTAAACAAAAAGCCCCAAACACTTTCTCTAACACCATCCTGTTTTCTTTATAGCAATTTCCTATCTTATTCACTTATTTGTTTATGTGTTTATTGTCTGTTTCCCTCCACCAGACTTGAAAGTCATTGAAGAACAGAGAATCTGTCTCTATTGTTTGTTGTCATATCATCTAGCACCTAGAATAGTGTCTGACACATTAGGTACACACTCAATTAAAGTTATTTTTAAGCTGACTTGTTCATTATATGAAGTGAGAACTTACCTGTAAGTGTATAAAGGCACAAACTGCACATTAAATTTAGGGAATTAAGTGGGGAGTGGTGGGAGGGAGGACAGGGAGGGAGGACACGGTCAGACTGTGAAGGATCCCTTTTTTTTTTTTTTTTGGGTGAGGAAGATTGGCCCTGAGCTAACATCCATTGCCAATCTTCCTCTTTTTGCTTCAGAAAGATTGTCACTGAGGTAACATCTGTGCCATTCCTCCTCTATTTTCTCTGTGGGACACAACCACAGCATGGCCTGATGAACAGTGTGATCCACATTGCTTGATCCACAGCGCCAGGATCCAAATCTATGAATGCCAGCCACCGAAGTGGAACATGCAAACTTAACCACTATGCCACCAGGCCAGCCCCTGAAGGGTCTTGAATGACGTTTAGTGGTTTGGATGTTATTGTACAAGCAATGAGAAGCCAAAGGTTTTTAATTCTACATTCTGTTTAATAGATCCCTTAAGAATGAGATCTTTCCTCTATAATACTAAAGTATACAAGTGTATTTTAAAATGTATATCCATTTAGTTGGGTGTAATAATTAAAGAGATGCCCTTTAAGATCCTATTTAGTATAAAAAATGCTTTTGCTTTTGGAAATTGCATGAAACACTTAATCAAAGTAAAGTTTTGCCTTTAGAAATCTGTTTAATTTAGAAATATTTCACTATAATCAGAAGAGTCAATAGCCTTAATAACATTTCAATGTAATTAAAACACATAAAGTAATTCATTTATCTAAATTGTTGCTGAACAATTCTTAATAGAGAATGAATTTTTCTTACTTTTTAACCAATTCATGTAGAGTCATATTTTCTACACCATCTTTTCAGAACAGACATAAATCTGAACAACTAATGCTTGATAAGAGTCATAGAATTTTAATCTGATTAATTTTATTGCTAATATTACTTGTAAAATTACAGGACATTTATTTTATAACTAGCAAAGATTGCTATTCTTGTACTAAATGATAACATAAGTTCTTCTAATGTACTGAGTAAAGTTTAAATCTAAACTGAAAATAAGTAGAAATACAATGTGGTTACGTAAAAGTTTGGGATCCTTTCAAGGGTAAATAATGTAAAACTAAACATAATGGGATAAGAAGTTTGGCAAGGAAGAAATCAAAATTTTTAAAAGCCATGAAAGGACAAACTCAAATCTCATATTACTGAAAGGAAATATAAAATATACATCCAAGGACATTATTGTTATGAAGTTAATATCTTACATGAATTTTACTTTTAATATTGCTCAGGCACTGATCTTAAATGTCACAGAAACTGGAAAATGATAGCAACTTAGAAATATTCCCCTTGCATCTGTTCAACAGAAAATCAAGTCTTTTCAGGATGTATTTTGCATATTGAAAGACCTGAATTAGCCCTGACTTGAGGAGAGAGGAGAGTGGAGAAACGAAGAAAGTGGAAAATCTACAGGGAGTTAGATACTTTCATGTGTTTTAGAGTGTCTTATAGAGCCGAGTATCAATAACAGCTTATTGTTTGCTCATCAAGAGTCCTTTTAAAAATAAAAATAAAAACATGGTTTGGCAGGGAAATCTTTTCCAATGCTGGAATAAAACATATCTCCTGAAGTTCATTTTTTTCTGCACTTCCCAGAATACTGTAGAAGGGCCCAAGTGAAAATCAAACCACCTGTACCTCTGGGGTGGTCACTGTTGCTGAGGCTGTGTCATTACAAAGCTCGTAATTGGGAAGGAAGAGCAAACTGCTCCGCAATTGCTTACTTGACATTTGGAACTACAGAGTTGGAGCTTCAAATAATATATTCAAGACGACAAAAAGAAATCTGTCATGAACTGAAGCTCATTAGATTTCTGAGTCAAACTATAATTAGATCAAAATTCCTGTGAAAACTCTGCCTTTAAAAACTCTAGCAGATTTTGTAAGCTACCACTTTGAATGAAGAATCCATGGCTCACTTCAAAGCAAAAGGGATGGGAAAATTAAGGGATGATTTGGAATTTTTCAGACAGAACGGAGAAGGCTCCAAGAAAGATGCCTGGATGTACAAAGGTGCATTTCATATTGGGTGCAGCAGAGAGACCCTGGGGGATGGTGAATGACACTAGAAATGTTGGATTCCACACTGTGAAGTGTCTTGACATGTTTGTCTTCTGCAAGCTGTAAGCAGTCATTGTAGGCTTTAAATTGACAAGTGTCTTGGTGTGTTTTAGTAAGAAAGCTCTGACAACAATAAGGAGATGGATTCTAATGGAAGAGATAAGCAGAAGGAGGAGTTACTGGAGGCAAAGGCAAGTAATATTAAGGACCTCAAGGAGGGCAATGACAGAAGAAAGAGTGCTTAGATATGACATGAGTTGATGGCCTGTGGATTTGTGGGTAGTAGGAGAAAAAAAGAGGACCGCGATTTCTCATTTCTGTGATTAGGTGGATGGTACCGTCATTAGGTAGTGTATAATAAGAGGCCCAGGATTTCTGTTTGGTCTGGTTTGGTTTTGCTATGGAGTAGGAGGAGGAAGAAAAAAAGGAAGATGATTTCAGTTTTGATACAGGGTGAGTATCCCATTTGAGCTCTGGCTATTGGAATATGGAATTGGAATTCAGGTAAATGTTTGTAGTTCACCACCACAGAGCTAATATCTGAAACTATGGAAGTAGATCTGTTGACTGGATCATTTGAGTCTTTGTGTATTTTTCTGGCCCAAGACTCTGAGATCAACACCAGTACGATGTTCAGAACCCATCTTTAGTAAAGAGACTACATTTATCCATAAAGGGGAGAGCAACTCACATTAAATTGTTTGAATTTGCAAACCTGCAATGAATGAATTTATACTAGTACATGAAGTCTTAAACGGTGCATACATTCCTCCTGGGACTCGTGGAGAATTTTGGTTTATTTTTTAGGATCTGAGTTCCATTTATCCAAAGAAACTACAAATTAAAAAAAAAAACAGTTTCAGAGAAAGACAAACACTGTATGATTTCATTCATATATGGAAGATAAGCAAATATGTGGATAAGGAGAACAAATCAGTGGCTACCAGTGGGGAAGAGGGGCAGGGGGCACTGGGTGAAAGAGGTGAAGGGGCACACATGTATGGTGATGGATAAAACCTAGACTATTGGTGGTGAGCATGATGCAATCTGCACAGAAACCGATATAGAATAATGTACACCTGAAATTACACAGTGTTATAAGCCAATACGACCTCAATAAAAGAATTTTGAAAAAAGTCTTTAAGAATTGATAACTATATAAAGTTTTTGTATACTTATTGAGGATGAGAGACAACTATTTATATGAGTTCTCATTGCAGTACTGCTTGAAAATAAAAGCATATTAGAATCATATTATTTTTAAGGCAATAGTTAATACTAAATACTTAATACACATATATAACTTGTATACATATAAAACTAATACTTAATCCTAAGAAAACACGATTCTTTGTCTAATAAGATGTTTATGAGGTAAAACAAAAAATATATAACTCATGCCAGTCTTTTCTGGCACACACTCAAGTTTTCTAAATGCCAGAGTATACTGCTTTTGTTTAAATAGTTTCCTGGTTCTAAACAATCGCAAGACTCGTTCTCATCAACTATTACCCAAAACACAGTTTACATTTTAAAGGAGGTAATGACTACCTAGTACTCTTTAAAATAATGACACTGAGTTCAGAGAAGGTAAATAATCTGTAAACAAGCAGCAAGAGTCCGAATGCCAATCCAGTTTGTGTCACTGCAAAGGAGACGGTATGGCTCCTCTCATGTGAGAGAGAACTTCGTACAGGCTAACTGTTCTGTGAAAGACTAAGCCTGGACGTGTTATGAAACTGAAGCCACCACACTTTCAGTTTCACCCCTAGATCAGGCAGTTGTCATCTTCTGGTAAATTTAATGATCAGAAATCAGAGCGGCCACTCATTGAAGTACTCTGAAAAGAGCAATAGAAAACTATGGGCTTTTGTGCCGTCTCCCAGCTCCTCACTGGACTTGAGACAAACTTAGCTAACCATAATATTCTCAATCTGAATTTTATGTTGAAAGTATAAGGCTAAAAAGAAATACAATTAGTTCACAAGATGGAGAGTTCACACTCTTTCCTTTTATGAATCTCTGAAAAGCACATGCTTGGTATTTTAGAAACGACTCTAATAATTACATTGTTATGATGCATTATAATTTATAGAAAGCTTTTAAACATAGAATGTCATAATTATCACTTATTTCATTTGACTTTAAAATATAAGACCAGGTAAAAAGAAGTAAAGACAACACCTGTTCTAAGGGCAATTCTCTTAAACCAGAGGCCACTAACACGGTTACCCCTTATTAGCTAGTTTGTCATATTGTCACTGTAGATAAAGATAACCCAGAATGGGATGGGACCATTGATTTAGCAAAACACTATGCCTTGTAAATTGATATACTTTGGTGAAAGCATAAGGTAATATGATTATAAGAACACATTGTATCCAGCTACGTATTATAGTCACAAAACCAGAGTTAATAGAAACATCAAAAAGCTCTTCTGTAAGCTGTGCCTGACAACGGACTGTTTTGCTACAATAGCGCTAAGGAACCTATTGCTGTATTTCATTGAAGTAACTAGTACAGTCATGCCAAATGAGATAAATTCATTAATAGGACATTGAAATGAGAATAGAAAATGACTTGGTCACATTTATCTAGTTCAGAATACATATTATTTTGTGAATTTTTCTTTATTATGCTGACAATGATAACTGCTAGTAAAATGGGTAACAAAGGAAGAGAGGTTTTGAAAAAGAAAACATGACACGTACATTATATTTTTGTAAGTCTGCCTGAAGAGCAGTCTTACTTAAAAAGAATAAATGAACTTATATGAAAACTAAAAACATGTTATTTACAAACAAATAGAAATTTGAGTGATATTTATGAATACAGAGTATTTATTGCCAGTCAGGTAGGAAAAAATAAATCCACGTTACATATGATATTCACATAAGTAGAGCCTCTGTCACTTAAATGCCCATTTTTACAAATGGTTAAGCATTTTAGCACAAAATGCAAACTCTCCCCTTGCCCTCTTTATCTACAAGTATTTCAGAAATGAAGCTGTTAATTTTCTGTGTTGATAGTTTTTTTACTTTTTAAAATTTGTTTGAAAATAGCTTTTTAAAATAAGTTTTTATGTTGAAACAATCATAAAAGTACAAAAAGTTTCAAAGCACCATACAAATAACTTTTCCAAAGTACTCGAGAGTAAATTGCAAACCCGGTGCCCAGTCTTTCCCCAGTAATGCAGTGTGTATTTCCTACAAACAAGAACATTCACCACCAAGCCAAACTACAGCCATCCAAATCCAGAAGCCAATACCGACACACTGCTACCCTCTAATCCTCCCCACGCAAGATTTGCTGGTTGTCTCAATATCGTTTTTTACAGCAAAAGAACCAATCGCGAATCACTGCTTTTAGCTATAAAGTCTCTTTGGTCTTCTTCAACCTGAAATAGTCCCTCAGTATTTTCTTGACTTTCCTGCTCTAATGGCTCTCATTAACAGTGCTTTAATGTAGCCTTGCTTTTAATTTACATTTATAATTCAAGGGGATCTTTTTCTTAGAGTACGCCCAGATAAGATATAATATTTTGCTGCCTTCTGTGAATATGTGTGTTGTGTGTGGGTCCTTAGACACCTACAGAAGGGGAAGATTGTAGTGTCTGAATCTTTGTTTTCGGGGGGAAATAGCTTAATAAAAGCAATGATGCCTAAAGGAATAAACACACGTAACTAATAGATCTACGATTTCCTAGTTTTCAAGCACACATAGTCTAGCGGTTTCAGAGTATGACTGATGCTTGTACTAGAGAAAATCCTCCTTTAAATTAGTCCTTAATGATTTTTTCTATAGAGAGTTCAGAACTTTCGTAGATGATAGTGAAACGTCAGCCTATGAACAACCCAAAAGAAAATTTGCTCAATAAAATATTCTCTTTTGAGTGAATATACCAGAAACAGTTACATTATTAAAATTATCCATTTGACAAATTTGGTCCTTTAAAATTGAGAGGACCCTCTTTTTGGTGCTCTTTCATAGTATAAAAGGCATTTTGGTGTGGCAAATTTTACATAAAAAGCCAAATAGTCTACTTCTAGGTGAAAATAAAAATGTGAAAACTCACCATGGATCATGAATACATTGGAAATAGTTACAACCGGAATTTTAGAGTTAATACTTTTCCAGGTTCCACAGCTTTTATCAGCTTCTCAGCAAAGCCCTTGATCCAAAAGAGATTGTTAGCACTTCAGACTTATCATCTCTCCACTCTGAACCCTTCTTCCAACAACTCTTACACTTTCTTATCCACCAAGTTCATCCATTTTTCTTTTTCAGATTTGTTTGCCAGGGTTTACTGTTTATTGAAATTGCCTCAGCAATTCTACTGGAATGTGTTTGAACTATTCCTCTCTTGGTCAGCGTATTATGACCGCAGGTTGAGGAATCACGCTTCACGGCTTGTGCACTCAGGAGGGAGGGCAAACATAAACTTTAATATTAGTTTGATCTATGTTTCCTTCTCTTCATATTACTTCGTATGTTCACGATTATCACAGACATTTACAGAAAATCATATTTTAGCTCAAGATAAAACAGTTACTCATAACCACAGTAAATTATTAATGGACAGATCATATTTTAACTTTAAGGGATTGGAAAAATTCTTCTCACAAATATGGAACGATTTTATTTAAAGATAAATCCTACCATTATCATTAACCATGTAGATTACTTCCATGGAAATGGTTCCTAAATTTCATTTTTAAAAACTTCTTCTTATCCCTTCATTTTTCTCTTGACATATTTTATGTTTTTTGACTAAATGTATCACATTTTAATAACAAAAGCAAAGACATAAGTTATACTACTTTTGGATGCTCTTTATTTGTTATAAATATTAATTTCCTTACTTTGAAATGATTTTCCTCCCTTGTCATGCCTTGGCTATTATGTGTGACTTGAAACCCCCTGAGGGAGTGTTTGTGCCTGGTTACATGTGTATGTGTAGGTTTAAACTTCAGGGTTCAGCTATCAGCCACTGAGAACTCCCAATCATTTATCCTTGTCTGCCTCTGTGATGCTCACCAAAGACTCATCTGATTATAATATTTGGTATCCCATATAATTTTCTATGGGGAAAAATAATCAAGTGACACAAAATGTCCGGGTCACAGGACAGATGTTTCTCATTGTGAATCAATGCATCCACACTCTTGTTTATTTACTGAGTGTTCACTGTGTGCCAGGCACTGTTTTGGTTACTGCAGAATCAGCAGTGACAAAACAGAAAAAAACCCTCCCTCCTTAATGGAACTTTTGTTCTCCCGAGGAGACCATCTCCAAGTAAACAAAGAGTCAAAATAGTTCAGAGAACCATAAGTGTTATGAAGAAAATCAAAATAGCGAAACGGTATAAAGGCTAAGGGGGCACAATCCTGTATCATGTGAGAGAGGCAACATCTGACGAGGGGTGTGAATCATAGGGAAGATCCAGCCATGCAAAGATTTCTGGTAAGAGAATTCTAGACAGAGAAATAGCTAGTGAAACACTCCAGCATGGGAGCAAACTCATCTTCTGACCCCCCTCTTAAAAAATATAATTAAGAGAATAATTCTGTCATGAAGAAAAACTGTATCATGAAATCTGGAGGTTTTTCTTTTGGTTATCTAGTTTTTTCAGATGTTCAGCATCCTCAATTATTACACATAATCGACCGTTTCAATGACTTTTAAGGAAATGTGTATCACAGGAATTTGATTTGACTCACCTAGAGGAATGATCATAAAGTAACAGTGTAAGAAAATTTGTAATACTAACTTCTATTTAATTACTGAAAAAAATTTGTCCTAAAATCTGCACAAATCAAAATGTCTCTATCAGTTTATTTAAAGGATACCCATTTCAATTTAGGTTATATCATAATTCTTACACACTTTTCCATTTTGAAATGACTGCCAGGCACATAGACTATAAGATAGAAGATGAAAAGAAGAGAAACTCGCCGAGGCTCCACGAAAGCCTCGACATCTTGTTGCATCCCTGAGGACACCACGAGCTAGTTCTTCTTGGAGTAATTTTTATAAAACTAAAACTGTTTTTCCCAAAACTACACTTCTTCCTTTATTTTCATTGGAAGTAGAAAATAAAGGATAGTTGAAAAATCTCACGTATCTCTCAGTTACAGTCTCGATTGGTGATTGGCAGGTCCTATGCATCATACATAGTGAAAACAGTTTACTTTTATTCATGACAGAACTCCACACTACGATTCTCATTTTATAGACACCAAAACTAACATACAGTTCTCCACATCTTATGCATGTTCTTGGTCCTTTAGACTTTTGTCTATAAGAAAATGAACACACTAGACTGAAAATAACTTTGAAAATGTGCTTTAAATGTAAAACTGCAACAGCTGTTCAAGTTATACATGCATAACAGTTTCCTGAGGAGACCCAGTGACATTTCCACGCATCTTTACAATGTTTTTCATACCAAACGTAGTTAAATGTATATAATTCTCCTTGTTTTAATTCTGTTTGACATGGGGCCACAGTCTCAAAGCCAACACAATACCCACACACCAGTGACAAGCACTGTTACTCATTCCTCTGAACTGTTCACACAGCTATCTCATATAAAGCCCACACTATCAATCTACGGTCAAGTTTTAACTTATATTTAAAATTTATATTTTAAAAATATATGTTTAAAAACCTGACAACCTACGTCAGATTTATTTTACACTTCACATCAAAACCGCTATTTGAGAGCCAAGGAGAAAGGGTCCCCCTGCACTACTCACTATTTTCTCTTTGATCTAAACGTATGTATTTAGATGAAGGAGACAACTGTTTTTCCACCATGGTTTAGTTTCTACTTAGCCATGTTTCCTCTCTACTCTAAATGTAGACCTTGAAAGCACTGGGGATGGAAATGGCAGCACTGGCTGCATTCGCAGATTAATGCCGAACAAGAAACACTCGCAACCATATTCCCATTTCAGTTTATGCCTGCAACCTGGAAGAGGTGCTTCCGTTAGACGTATGCATAATGTTTTGGTTTAAACAAAGGTTACTCAAAAGTAAGGTGTCCAGATATGGAGACATTTCCTCCTTTCCATGATCTCTTCTGGCCTTCCACTATGGAGGAACGAATAGATGTTTTATCTCTATGTATAGATTTAAATGTAGCATATTTATGTAGCAAATGTAGCATATCCATAGCATTATTGCAAGTTTTATACGCATTGACAGAATTTTCATACATAATATCATACATGAAATGTACTTGAAGCTATATTATTAATCTATTAGTTAAAAAATCAATAAAATTCAGTATAGTTTGCTTAGGAAAAGGATTTAAAAAGTAAAAAATAAAATTAAGTTTTGGTTCAGCAGAGGAAAGGTTTCTAAGTGCTGCCGATATGTTTGAAAAATTAATCACCGCACTCAATATTTTTCTGCAATATTGCAGGAGGGAATAACAGCAACACAGTACTTTCAATATTTTAATTGTAACATATACAAATCATATTAATTTATTTGAATCAAAAAACGCCTAATTTTAAATAATTTTTGACTTTTGGAAACATTTTTTTCTGTACAACACAAAATTCTATTATTAGACATGAATAAGGTAAAGCTGAGTGAAACAAAGCATTTCATTAAACTAAACATTGCATAAGTTTGGGGAATTAGTTTTTACATAAAAATGTCTTGTTTTTTATATAAACCAAATTTTACATAGACTAGTAGAAAAGGCTAGTGCAAATATAAATTTTCTGCCAAAACACGTTAGGGTGGCTAGAAAAATTTTAATAATTTTAACGAAATATTTTTCATATTCTTATTTGAAAACCGAAAACTAGCACATTCCATAAATGAACTTGAAGAATTAGGCATCTGATTAAGTTGAGCCTTTTGAAACTGTTGACTGGTTTTGAGTTACAAAATGTGTCAGTTTCATGAGTTTCAATGCAGTTATTTCTTGGTGTGTGTTCAGCTATGAGAAGAACCTTACATGGACTCTTCCCACCTTTACAAGTAATTATACAATGTTATAAGGCAGGACACATGCTTACTTAACATGAATCTCTTATAGTATACTGTGCTTTTCAGCTTCTAGGAAAAAAATTATAGAAAAAGTAACTCAATCAAAACGGCAAAGCATAGCCAAAATAAATATTCATTTTTTCCTACTAATGAAAAATCACTATTCAAAATTTAGAAAATAAGCAATCACTTACTTTGGTAGAGTTTTCAAGTGATTTTCTCTTAACTCCAAGATCCGCAATTTGACAAGTCTGTAGAAATGAATAAAAAAACTGCTTCTTAATATTTCTCTTATAAAAGAATATTCCTATGGTAAAGTCAATTATCACTATATTATTCAAATAACTATGTCCAAACATAAGTACCATAGTGACAGATTTTGAAGAATTATACAAATTTATTATGAGTAGTATTGCATCAACACTGTAAATGACAGTATCACTTTCTTAACAATAAAGATCGTTGAAAGATATCAAGTTCAAGTCATCTAAATTCATATGTTCTATAAAAATTATTCATGGTTGTTTAATTGTATGCATTCAGCAAATTACTAAATACCAGGTGCTGGGTTCACAGGAACATGGCAATACTTTCCCTCAAGAGACTATAAGTGAACTTGTAAAGAAATAGTATAGCATAGTGGTTAAAGGCTTGAGCTTTGTGGTCAGACAGGTCTGGGTGAAATTCAGACTCTTCCATACTCTATCTCTGTGACACTGGGGAAACTAATTAACGCTTCCTAACTTAAGTTTCCTGATCTATAATGAGTATGTGATAACAGTACCAAATTTATAGGATTTTGAATATTAAATGACTCACACATGTAAAGCCTAATGACTGGCACATCATAAATTTTAACATGTGTTAGCAATTACTATTATCACTAATCGCACAATAGGAAAATTGTTACAATATTCCATATCTCATTGACTCTAAGCTGAACATCTTAACATATGCATTGAAATCTACAGCATCATCTGTCCTGTGACAGTCCTGGGGCTAGGGAAATCCTGTGAAGAGGATGAGAGGGGTTCTTGGTTTCTGCTGTTTGTATAACATTTGGGATTAGGAATGCATTTCAGATTTAGCTACTCATTAAACTTTGCAGTCTGGGACACACTCTCGTTAATGTCTACACTGAACTTTAAAATGTACTCAGTTGAGGCTACTTTAGAATAAATCTTAATTAGATTCTTCAAATTCTTAGTGTTTGGGAACACCACCCCATTTGGACTATGTCACCTACAATCTCCTATATTTACTGTGCTTTTAGGTATTCATCTAGGTCGCTTTCTCTTTCCTTTTTGTTTGGACTCCTATCAAATTTACAATTTAATTTTAATCTTATAACTCTTAATTTATACATGAAATAAACTGATTCAGTTCTTCAGAGACTGGGTATATCGCTAGTAAAAGAGGTTCCTTAAACATTTCTATGTCTCAAGTCTTCTTGACATTTGTGCTAGTATGGTGATATTTTGTGACTTATTTTGGCTTTTGGGGCACTAAATCTCAGGTTTTGGAGAGGATCTTAAGCATCCTTTGTTAAATGATTCAGCTAAAGATGAAAAAATTTTTTTAGATTACAATAATAATAAAATACAGCATATTTTGGCAGACAATTTACACAAAATTGAATTCTAATTCCAAGTGGTTTTGGTTTTGGTATTATGTTTTCTGATTACCCAAATCTCTTCCTTTGTATTAGGACTATTAAAAGAGAATTGACAAAAATTCAAGACCAGAAAATGTGTCTTAGGGTGATAATTAAACATTTTCTGATTTGATAAATGAAAAACATATTTGTAGTGTTGTGGTCAGTACCAGAAGGACAATGCTAGTTTATATGAATGAACGGTGATGTTCCAATTTATTTAGAAGTTAGGCAAATGCTCTTTGGAATATCTGTAAATTTTTAAAACTGTCCAAGTGTATGGTGTTCATAGGTGTTGTGATATCACGGTCTGCAAAAGTAAGGGGATTTGAGAAATGTTCTGATGTGCTCTCCATATGCAAATGGAGGCTACTACATGTTAGGGGACTTCGTTATTCCAATGATCTCCTCTTAATGTCATATACTAGCTTCTGCCAACAGTGTAGAGTTAAACTCAGTCTATTATTTGAACAACTTCAAAGATCACTTGGAAAAATGCAGTTGACAATAAACTTAAAATGTCTTAACTTTAAAAATATATCTTTTATACTTATAATAGCCAAGTCATAGAAACAACCTAAGTGTCCATTGACGGATGAATGGATAAAGAAAATGTAGTATATATATCTGTAGCTATAGATATAGATATCTATACACAACTGAATACTATTCAGCCACAAAAAAGAGGGAAATCCTGCCACTTGTGACAATATGGGTGGCCCTTGAGAGCATTATGCTAAGTGAAATAAGTAGGACAGAGAAAGACAAATATTGCATAATCTCCCTTACATGTGGAATTAAAAAAGAGACCTCACAGAAAAAGAGACCAAGTTTGTGGTTACCAGAGACGGGGGCGGGGGCTGTGGGAATTGGAAGGTGGTCAAATGGTATAAACTTCCAGTTATAAGATAACTAAGTTGTGGGAATGTAATGTACAACACGGTCACCATAGCTAACACTGCTGTATGATATATTTGAAAGTTGCTAAGAGATTAGATCCTAAAAATTTTCATCACAAGGGAAAAAACATTTTTTTTTTTGGTAACTATATGAGATGATGAATGTTAACTAAATTTATTGTGGTAATCATTTTGCAAAATACGTAAGGCAAGTCATCTATGCCCTACATTTTAAACATATACAGGGCTCAAGTCAATTATATCTTAATAAAATTGAGAGAAAAAAATAGATGTTCATTCCAAAACAATGTAGAATATTAAAAAATATAAAGATGACAATAAAAATTATCCATATTTCACTTCCAAGGAAACGCTCTTTTATCTCACGCATACTCATATTCATATTGGAAACATAGTTTATATATTTTGTTATAGTATGCTCCTAAGCATAACTTATAAGAGAAATTTAAAAAATTTTTCCCTAAATAAGATTATAAATTGGTACATAGTATTGTCATATGCATGGACCATAACACATTAACAACCTCCTAGATGGATATATGCTTCCAATTTTTCATATTGTAAATAATGATAATATCCTTGTCCATAAATGCTAGTGTGATATCTGATGGTGATAAGATACATTTTTTGGAAACTAATTACAAAGGCAATAGCTGTAAATATTTTCAGTGTTTTAAAGCACACTGCACAGCACGAAGTTCATAACACTTTGCAATTCCATCTGAGCCTGTGAGGTTGTCTTTCCTCCAACTCTATAAACCGTTTTCGCAATATGCCCGAACACAGAGCCATTTATTGTCATTTTAGTTTGTATTACTTTTATTGTTTGTGAGGATAAACATTTTTCACATGTTTATTGGCAATTTGTACGTTTTATAATGGATGGCTTGTACATGACATTTTCCCACTTTTCTCTAATGAGATCTTTATCTTCACATTCAGTTGTAAGAATTCTTTATGTTAAGGATATAAATAACTTGTTTGTTATATGTGGTGAAAAATTTTCCCAGCTTACTGTTTTATCTTAATTTAAAAATATTTCCAATATCATTTTATTTTAAAAGTATTCATGTAGTCGAATCTACCTTTCCATTTATGATATTTTTCTTTGTTTCTATGCTATAAAGGTATTTCCCAACCCAAGAGCCATAAGTATCGTGTGCATGTTTTTCCAGATCATTTCTGGTTTTATTTTTTTGTAAATAACTCCCTAATTCACCTGGGATTTATTTGATTATTAATCACATGTAAAGACCTAGTTTTACTATTTTTTGCAAAATGCTTCATTAATTGACATCTCCTTTATTGAATAATAATGAGGTCTATCTTTAATCACAAGGGTTACTTTTGAAGCCTCGCCTATTGGTGCTGGTAGAGTACTTACGTGAAGTGAAATAAAAATTGCATCTTTTAAATTTCTTATTCTTACCTTCCAAAATTGGCTGGAAGAAATTCAAGAAAGGCGTCGTTCAGGTAAAGCTGGGTCAGGTTTAGAAGCTGCGTGAAGCCATCAGGGAGTCTAGAAAGGAGGTAAAGATTTAGTCACTGCATCAATGTTGCCATAGAAACAGAACAAAAATATATCTCTAAGGAGAAAAAATAGAAGCGTAAGACATTTTTCAGCTCTCCTTTGGTATCACAGTAATGGGAGAATTTATTGAGCATATTGTTACAGCTTGAAAATTTTGCCTGTTATTAAAATAAATGGCACTCGCCCCCTGACCATGTTGCTTTCCTATGCTGAGATTTATGTCACTGCACTGCCAGAGGCAGCACCATGATCTCTTCCTTTTGCCCTAAGCTTATACACACCAGTGAGATACTTTTTTTTGGAAATTTCAAGTTGTACGCCATGTTTTGTAACTTTAAATTTAATGTTCTTTCTCAATGGAATATTCACATATATAGTCAGGCAAGGAGATCCACTTACTCTTTAACTCAGTCATTAAAATTTGTCTACGATTTGTTACAATGATGACTAAAGCTGTCCAACATGAAAAGGCAAGGAGTATTTTGTCCTCTTAACGGGTAATTTCTTTAATGCAGTCTCAACATGTATGTAAATTATAGTTCAAATTGGTTCAATTCATGTTCACTAAAAATGAGCAAGAACATTGCAACAATAATTAAACAGAATCCTGAAAGTTGTAAGAGGCATTAAAAGAGTTGAGAAAATGTCCTTTGGGGAAATTTTACCAGTTAGATGAAATAATTATTTGAAATATTGAAGTCATTTTCACCAAAAAGATTTAACTCGAGGATTTTCCAGGAGACTAAGGATACTGAATATTTTCCTATAATTACACTTTTATTTAAACATTTTTAATGCTTTTAGTTGTGGTCTAGACAAGACTATGATCTTTTATAAAATACTTTTAAATAGTGTTCAAATTTGCCTTCCCCTCAAATTACAACCTATCGCAATTACTGACAAAATTGTTTAAACAGCTGCCTATACTCACTGCTTTTTACTACTCCTCAAGCCATTGTTTTCTGGCACTTACCCCAGCTCTGTTCCTGAAACTGCGCTCACCGAAGCCTCCAAGAGCCTCTTAGGTACCAGTTCCATTCACCTCCTTTCATTTTGTATCCCACACTGCCTAGCAAACAGCTGCCATCATTGATTGTTCTCTCCTTTTTGGCTCCTACTATACTACTTTTCCTGCTTCTTCTCCTACTCCTGAGATATTGCATCTGAGTTTCATTCTATGTTTTCTCTTCCCCTGCCCAATCTTTTATTATGAAATATTTCATATATACAAAAGAATATATGTATGCCCACAATATTATTTAATAAATAGAGCCAATACTTTTAAACCCCTCTGAGTACATCTTCCTATTTGCCCCACAAATTCCTGAATGATATTTGCTATTCTGCCTTTTAAAGAGTTTTATGACACCTATTTAAATATCTAAAAAAAGTCACATGGTTTTGCATGTTTTTAAACATAATATAAATCAAATCATAGTATGAACATTTTCCTGAGACTTTAAAAAATTAACATCAGATTTGTGAAATTCATCCCCCTTTTTTTTTTTTTGTCTTGAGGAAGATTAGCCCTGAGCTAACATCTATGCCAATCTTCCTCCATTTTATACGTGAGTCACTGCCATAGCATGGCTGATGGGCAGTGTAAGTCCATGCTGGGGATCCTAACCCTCAAACTCAGGCCGCTGAAGTGGAGCATGCTGAACTCAACCACTATGCCACGGGGCCAGCCCTGAAATTCATCTATTTTGATGTAGATGACTGGCCACAATAGCATAATATTTCATTGTATGAATATACCACAATTTGTTTATTATTCTCCTTCCTATAAACATTATATTTCTTTCCAGTTTTTGGTTTTCTATTATGAACAGTACTTCTGTGAATATTTTTGTACATATATCCTGGTGAACAAAAGATTACTTAAGTTATATACCTGGTTACAAGAGATTAATGTCCCTCAGGAATAGTTCTCAACTACTGACTAGCAGGAGTATAAATACCTCAGCTCCCTTACCTATTGTGATTGATGACTCTGTGGCATGTGTTTTACACTGTTTCCCAGAGTTCCCCAAAGAGATTAAGGTCCAGTGGTGCATATCAGTAAATAACTTGATAACACACCCTCAACAAGTATTTCCTGAGGCCATCTCCTAAACATATTGCTGAATTCTTTTCTAAACATCTGCTTCTGGGAAATCCAAACTAAACACAATTAATATTTTTATATCAATTGGTAGGAATTCTTTATAAACTCTTAGGACACAAATCTTATGCTGATGATTTTTGCTGCAAATATCTTGTTCCAATTTGTATTTTGGAGTTGGATTGTTTGTATATGGCTTCATAAAGGACTTTTCCATAAATTTGCTCTTAAAAAGAGGTAGGATTCATGAAAATAGGAAAGAAGGAGAAAGGAGGCAGGAGAACAGTGAGGGTTTTTATAATGTAGAGGTAAGAATTCATCAGCGATGGATGACAAAAAGAAGACAAATTTTAGAGGGACTACTTTATGTACAAGAGTATTAGGAATTAAGATTTGAGAATATCAGTAGCAGACAAGATTTAGAGGGTATTGACTGCATGACTCAAAGGTTTGAATTTTTTTACAAGATTAAAAAAACCTATGGGAGATAACTGTTTTTCTCTATGGTTTCCTTTGTTGTAATACATTAGATAATACATTAGATAGTGTAATATATTAAAGCTCATATCCTGATAGTATGATAGTTTTTATGATAATGACCCAGATGTTCAATAGACTTCAATCCAAATTTAACTACTATCTTACTTTAATGTCCTTTTTGATTTCTATACTCATTCAAAAGAAGGAATCACTTATGACTTTTTAAAAAGAAGATTAATATGTGTAAAATGAGAAGAATATTAAAACCTTTGATCTAATAATTTACTTTAACATTGTAACTTTTAATGAGTAAAAAGCCTTTAAAAATACTAATTTTCTAGTTATAGGGACAGTTATAACTATCCATCACCCCCTAATCTATTATTCCACATATGTAGGCACTAAATGGTATTACATTTTACTACATCATTGATCAAAAATATATTTCTTTATTGCTGCTTATCTGGCAAAGTTTCTGCTGCAGGATCTGGATTCTTACATAGAAGATTTCTTTGAAGACTGAAGATTTGATCACATTGCACAGATTCCAATTGCAAAAGTGGACTGCCAAAAATAAGTTACACGAAAAACCAGAATACAAAGTAAGATACTTTTTTCAGCCTAGTTATAAACAGAAATGTGTTGACATTTTATATTGAACCTTTCTTTTTTTAAAATGTAGAGTTACAGAGTATATTTATACAGTATGTCTCATTTAATGTCATGTGTATTTTTACTTCAATTCATTTCAACCAGAATTTATTGAACAGTTACTCTGTACTTACATTCAAAATTAATGTCTTCTTCATCACTTTCCCCATAGGATTCTATTAATAGATTTAGCAAAGTACTTATACCAATCACGCTTTGTACAAGTGTTGGGCATTTTCCATTCCTGGGATAAATCATAAATTCTTTCAGGACAAGGAATTTTTTAATCTTTTCAATGATCTAGTATTGTACTTTGAAAACATATTATTTGAAAGATATGTAAAGTCAGTAGGTCTGCTAAAAAAGATAAACGACTTTATTACTAATTTTATGGTACAATTTGGGAGCTTCTATTAGAGACAATGGCCCCACTTGTCAATATCACTAATTCCAAAGGAATGTACAAGGATTTTTGAGGAAGATATTCCCTAGCAAGCTAGATAAACTTGATGAAGATGACAATCATGAGTTGTTCTTATTTTCCTCAAGCTACTCAATGAAGTCCAACATTTCACACTGAGTAAGGGAGCTCTCAATAGTGAAATGATTTTACTATCCTAAAGTAACTGGTGGTTTTCACATTTGACTGATACATTAAAAAATTTAGAGAATAGATGTTTAATATATATTGGTAAATAATTCTCTCTACTAAGGAAACACTTTCATTTTATTAACGGCTTAAGTTAAAAGTGGCATATTCAAACAACAACAAAGAAAGGTTAATAGAAGCAGACATCCCTAAGGTTTAGTGTCTGAGCACATGGGCCCTGATGTCAAAAGACCTGGGTTTGAATCATGGTTCTTTCAATTATTATCTCTGTAAGACTCAGTTTCCTTATTTGTAAAATGATACTAATATCCACTTCCAAAGTTGCTCCAACGATTAAATGATTACCTGACCCATAATAAGAACTCAGTAAATTAGAGAAACTATATTACTTTTCCTTGGTGTTATTTTCATTCTAATCTTTCAATATTAACTTGAATACTAATTTAAATGCTTTTATTAATGCTAATTTTATTCTTGGAATAGGCAAATTAAGATTGGCTGCAGACAACTTTGTTTCAACATTTTTCTTTTCTAATTGCATTTACTTAATAGTTAAATGAAAACATGTTACAGGCATTTGACCCATAATTGAACGGTTAAAGCCAAATTAAATTACAGGCTTTATAAGTTGTGATTAACCAGCCAATGTAAAGTCTATTCTAACTGGAAAGATATTTTACATCTAAGCATTTTAATTTATACAGCTAAAATTATAACATTAATATAACAATATTACAGAATGTTTGGAAAATACAGAGAAAAGAAAAATATTGCTTATAATTCCACTTCCTTAACACAGCGATCATTATCATTTCATGTAGTTCCTTCTAATCTAATTTCCAGTTAACTGTTTTAACATCACTGCAAACTTGTATCATGATTTCTCCCTTTACTTTGTAATTATCTTTCGATTTTGCTGTATACGCAGAGTAACTACATAATCTATCATTCAAACTAGGACTTTTTTGAGAATTAAAAAGGACCTATTATTGATCAAGCTACCTTGAGAGGTGCAAACTGGGATGACTTGAGCAAACAGAGATATATGGTTACCATACACGTAAACTTTGCATCATGTGGTAGATGTGCCAGAATTTATTAGTAATTTCTGTATTGTTGAATATGATGAATATTTCCAATATTTCAAAATATATCTTTTAATTTAAACTCAAATCAAAATACTTCTTAAGAATTGCTGAAACATAGTGAAAGAAACCCAGGAATTCAAATACTATGTTCACGTATTTCCATCTGTAAAGTAGGTAAGATTTATCTACTTCATTAGGTTGCTGTGAAGATGAAAATGAAATAATGTATCTAAAAGCCTGAGACATGATAGGTTTTCAGTAAACATTGGTCCATGCTTCTCTCATTGAGTAGTTCTTGTTTTCAGCTTTATTGTGATAATTTTCACCAATAACTTCGTTAAGGCATTCAGACTACACTATGATGCTCTCATCTAAAACTAAAACTAAAACTAAGATGATAACACTCAAAACTGTAAGCTTTATATTCCAGGGTTTTCATAACTTACTATGTTGTAGATTTCTTGGGTCAAAGAAAATGAACAGAAAAGTAATATGTAGAGAAAAATCAATGAAACCCAAATCGGGTTTATAAAAACAGCAATAAAATTGATAAATCTCTATTGAGACCGATCAAGCAAAAAGAGAAAGAAGACACAAATTACCCAAACCAGGGATGAAAAAGAGGGCAGCACTAGAGAACCTGTAGATATTAAAGGACTAGTAAAACAATATTATGAAAAATGAGATGCCAATAAATTTGAAAACTTACATGAAATGTACAAATTCCTGAAAAACACAAACTACAAGAGACCACTCAAGAAAATGTAAATAATTTGAATAGCTTTATAACTATTATGGAAATTAAATTTGTCATTAAAAACCTTCCCATAAAGAAAACTGTAGGCCCAGATGGGAGGCCCAGAATTTGCACCGGCAAATTCTACCAATATTTAGGGGAGAAATAATTCCAAGTCTATGCAATTTCTCATAAAAAATAGAAGAAAATATTCCCCAACTGTTTTTTGAGGCCAGTTTTACCCTGATATCAAAACCAGACAAAGAAATTACAAGAAAAGAAACTTCAGACTAATAGGCCTGGTGAATATAGATGGGAAAATCCTTTACAAAATATTAGCAAATAAGAGTCATTAATTTACAAAAAGAGTTAACACTTCAAGATGAAGCAGAATTTATCCCTGGAATGCAAAGTTGAATTGACATTCAAAAACCAATCGATGTAATCCACCATATCATCAGACTGAATAAGAAAAAGCATATCATCATGCCAATAGATGTTTTAAAAAAAAGCTTTGACAAAATTCAACAACCACTGATATCAAAAAGTCTCAGCAAACCAGATATCAAAGATGTGGCGGGTAGATTCTAAGGTGACCTCCATGATCCTCACTTACTGCTGCTCAAGTCTTTGTATAATCTTCTCCTCCTGAGTGTTGACAGGACTTGTGACTTGCTTCTAATGAATGGAATGTGACAAATATAAGACGTCACTCCTATAACTTTATCACGTTATATGACTCTATCTTGCTAGGAGACCCACTCTTACTCAGCTGCTGGCCTTACAGAAACAAGCTGCTACGTTGTGAAGTGCCTATGGGGAGGGTCACATGACTGGCAGCTGTACCAGCCTCTGTGATGCAAGAGTGGCCTCCAGCTACCAGCAGGCAAAAAGCTGGGACTCTCAGCTTAATAACAGCAAAACCTGAATTCTGCCAAGAACCTCAGTGAACTTGAAAGTGGATTCTTCTCCAGTTGAGCCTTCAGATGAGAATACAGCTTGACTAATGCCTTGATTGCAGCCTAGTGAAACACTGAAGCAGAGAACTCAGCTAACTCATGCCCAGATTTCTGACCCACAGAAGCTAACAGACAACAGACACATGTTGTTTTAAGTCACTATGTTGTGGTAATCTCTTATGCAGCTTGAGAAAACTAACACAGATTTTGGTATCTTGAATTAGGATTCTCCCGTAATAAATTCTTAAAAATGTGGATTGGCTTTGGAGCCAGGTAGTGGTCAGAGACCAGACAGCTGTTGAAGAGCATCATAGAGAAAGCCTATGTTTCCTCGAAAAGATTGAAGGCAGACATCTAAACTTTGAGGGTCCTGTTGGTGAGGGCTCAAAACAAAATGAGGAATGGGTTATTGAAAATTTCCTCAACCTGATAAAGGGCATGTATGAAAAAATAAGTAATAATCATACATAATGGTGAAAGTCTGAGTGCTTTTTCCCTAAGATTGGGAACAAGACATCACGCCCATTTTCACCTCTTCTATTCAACATAGTACAGGAAGTCCTAGCCAGGACAACAAAGTAAGAAAAAGAAATAAATAAAAGGCATACAAATTTAAAAGGATGAAATAAAACTGTCTTCGTTCACAGGGGACATGATGGTCTGCATAGAAAATCCCCCCTTCCTCAACATACAAAATATCTACTAGAACTAATAAGTGAATTTAGTAAGGCTGCAGGATATAAGATCAATATAAAAAAGTCAATAGTATTTCCATATACCAGCAATAAATACTTGAATAATAGAAAAATCATCTGCGATTGCACCAAAAAACATGAAATACTTGGAACAAAATGAACAAAACAGGTACAAGATTTGTATGCTGAATCTATAAAACATTGATAAAAGAAATTTTAAAAGCTCTAATCAAGTATAGAGATATAGGATGCTCAGGGATAAGGATACTCAATATTTTTGAGATGTCCATTCTGCCCAAATTGATCTGCAGATTCAATGCAATCTCTATCAAAATCCAAGAAGGCTTTTATATTTTTGTAGAAATTGGCAAGCTGATTAAAAAATTTGTGTGGAAAAGCAAAGGGCATAGAATAACCCAAATAATTTTGATAAAGAAGAACAAAGTTGGACTCATGTTCTCTGATTGTATGACTTATTATAATGCTACAATTAAGACAATATGGAATTGGTGTAAGAACAGGCATACAGATTAATGTGAAAAATAGAGAACCCAGAAATGGATCCAACACATGATCAATTGGTTTACATAAAAGGCAATCAAGTAGTTTTATAATGAAAAGATAATATTTTCAACAAATAATACAGAAACAATTGGATATCTATATGCAAAAAAAAAGAACCCTGACCTTCACACCTTGCACATATACAAAACTCAACTTTAAATGGATCAAAGACCTATGCATAAAATGTAAATTATAAAAATTTCAGAGGAAAACACAGGGGGAAATACTTATGACTATGCATTTAGCAAGGACGTCTTTAGATAGGAACAAGAAGCATAAACCACAAAAAAATTTATGAATAGGACTTCGTCAAAATTAAAAACTTCTCTTTGAATGTCACTATGTAGAAAATGAAAAGATAAGGCATAAAATAGGAGCAAATATTTGCAAACATCTATCTGATAAAGGTCTTAGCAAGAATACACAAAGAATTCTTTTAATTTAATAATAAAAAGACAAGTCAATAAAAATGAACAAAAGATTTGAACTTTTATTAAAGAAGCAATACAGACTGTAAATAAATCCATGAAAAGATGCTACTTTGACATTAAAAATGTAAATTAAAACTATAGTGAGATACCACAATGAGATACCACATCTACTAGACTAGTTAAAATAGAAAAAATAAATAACTGATAGTGCCAAATTCTGACAAAGATGAGGAACAGAAAATCTAATAAATTGCTGGTGGGAATCCTCAATAGAGAAGCTATTTTGGAATACAGTTTGGAAATTTCTTATAAGGTTAAACATACACATACCACACTACCCAGGAAAGCATTCCTAGGTGTTTACCCAGTTGAAGTGAAAACATATGCTTACACAAACACTTATACATAAATATGTATGCCAGCTTTATTAATAAGAGCCCCAAACTGGAAGCAATATAAATGTCTATTAACTGTTGAATAGATAAACTGTGGTATATCCATACAAAGGAATACCACCTAGAAATAACAGGGAATGTAATGATTCTTGAAACAACATGGAGAAATCTCAAAATCACTGTTACATAAAAGAAATCAGACACAAAAATATGATACCATTTATATGATATTTTGGAAAAGGCAAAACTATGGGGATAGCAATCAGATCCGTGGATGATGGGGCTGAGTCAACTGTTTGGGATGACGAAAATATTCTATATCTTGATTATGGTGGTTCTATGACTGTATACATTTATCAAAATTCACTGAGCCATACCACCTAAAAGGGTGAATTTTACTGTATGTAAATTATATCTTTAAAAAAGTCTGGATTTAAAATTAGTATACTATTTAAATTGACTCTTCAAGCAAGTAAGTTTTAACGAATTCCCAAGTTGCTGAATGCTTTTAGTGTTCAGCATTCTTGGATGAAATACGTCATATTCATTCATCTTTTAAAAAGTTAAATATATGAAAATAATCCAGAGACACAGCCAATAAAACTACATACTTTAAGCTTCTTAAAAATGTAAATTGTCATCTGACTTCCACTCCTAAAGGCCTCTCCACGATTCTTAAACAAGATGAGCCATTAGAATTAAAGAACTAGAAAGCAGAACAACTTATCATCTGTCCTGGATTACAACTCAAATCAGCGAACTGGCTGTAGTGTTGATGTGAGAAGTTAGCAACATCTATTTCTTTGCTGAGAAAAGTGCATTTTGGCTCAAGAGTTTTGGAAAACCTTCTTCACAGGACTTTTTCTCCCTTACTTTTGAGGTAGAAGAGTTGTATCTTTCAAACACATTTTATTGCTTAATGTTCTATACTTTCGACTAAACGCATCAAATTATTTCACAAAGCTTTCACTGTAAAGATCCCCATCTAAACTTCTATCTCATTCTTTCATATTCTATTCCATTCCTACTCTCATCTGCAGCCTCTCTTCATGGTCCATAGAGAAACCATCCTTACTATTCCCTCTCAACTCTACTGGTGAAAAATTTCCCTTTAAATTCTCTTTGATAAACTTCCTTTTGTTTTCTTTTGGAAACACTGTATTCATTGAATGCCTTCCCAATGGGCTTCAGTTTCTCCCAGTCTCCTCAACTTCATGTGGACAAAGGACTGAAGTATCTTTTTCAAGTCCTGCTGTCAGTTTTGGCGTAATTAAAATGCCAATCTTACTTTGAAACTCATTACCTGCACCCCAATACCATTGATTTGTTTCAATCTCTTCCAAATATTTTTACCACTGTCAATAGCCTTTCTAGATTTTATTTGCACTTCCATTGTTAAGTGAGTTTAACGTTCAGCTTCCTGTCTCATTCAATCCACTCACTTCATGATTTCTTGACCTACCTGACTCCACAGTACGCTTGATCACTATGCCACAGTCATAATTTCCCATCAAAGTCACATGCTGAGTCGTATTTTCCCATGGCATTTCTCTACTAACAGATGGTTAACCACAAATACCCTTTCTCTGATCGCAGCACCTTTAACCACTCATGCCTTCCATTCTGTTATCCATATAGGATTGTCTTTTTGCTCTTCTTGTAATCTCTGGAACACAGATACTCCCTCTTTCTGGTCATTCTTAATTCCTTTTTCAGCCTGAACTACATGGTTAGCTATTTTCATGCATCTATCAATACCTTAAACCCTTGCACTCTCTTGAACTTTCATCAGATCCTTGATGCTAATTATCTACCAAGCCTATAACTAATAACTGTTGCCTTAGTTTGGGCTCTCTTCCATGGAATGTTGTCTGAGAGCCAAAGAAAAATAATGACCTTGTTTGCTTCAAAGTAATGCCTTCTTGTGCCAATTAGGCCTTCATTTTACTCAACAATGCTTTTTGTTACATTTTGTTGAACTATTCTGATTTTATTATTCCTTTCCCATCATTCTATTAAATTGAATTTTAAATGAAGCATTTAAAATTAATTTATTATGTGAATTTCTTTTATCTTGGTAAATTATTATCCAGTGGTAACATAAACATAAATAAAATATGATCACTTATACTTACTTAGAAATGGGATTGACACTGGCTTCAATAATTGTTAAACACTTACAGCACTTAATGTTTTCTGGAAATTCTTGTACACCTAAAATGCAAAACAAAAAATACATAAATAAAAAAGTTCTGGCAATCATTCTTTAAACTGTAGTTCTAATATTAAGAATAATTAATTAAAACTCCAAATCAATACACAGTGTAAACATCATTAGACTAATCATTAAGTAAGAATAATAACTTAAAATAATATATTAATGTCATATAACATGTACATATATTTTAAAAATAAAAGTTGAATATTAACATTTTATGATAGTAATAATTGGAAATCAGGTATAAAATTGAGGATAATTATATATTTGGAATAAGATAGATCTTGGCTCTTCACTAATCTAAAGAAATAAAAATAGTTTGGGTTTATTTTATTGTTACAGTGCTGTTACTGGAGGAAGGGGAAATCAGCAGATATAAGAAAACGGAAGATAAAATCTTTGCTCCCTTCATTTTATGAGACGGAAATGATTGAACACATACAGGTGAAAAACACCTAAGGAGAAATTACGGAACCTACAGATATTCCCAAACCAATTTAGGGCCCTAACAAGTTCTATGCAATTCTTCCTTGTTGGCACAGCGTGTGGCTCTGAGCAGCCCTTCCTGGGTCCTCTCTGGAGTCCGAGGTAGCCAGCCTGGCTGATGGCCCTTGCAGAGCTGCTCATCCACTGTCACAGCTGTGCTGTTGGCTATGTGACACAAGTGTTGCTTCCTGAAAATCAGTAAGCCACAAATCTAATCCATAAATGCGAGGGTCAGAGAAATAAAAGATGTGGAAGACATTTCAATCAATTGGCACAAATGAATCAGATATTGGGCCCTGCAAAGTTAGAAGAGAAAACAGCCATACGAAGCCACTCCTATACGCCTGCAGTAGTATCCTCTCTCAATTTTTGAACTATTGTTAAGGAAGTAAAGATTTCTATAAAGTACTAGTCCTGCCGAGTACTTCACATCTGAAGGAAAGGTAAGGAACATTTCATGGTAGGATTTAGTGGAACATTTTGATGATAGACGGTCAAGAAAGAAAGCCCTCGACTTTCCTAGATTCTGTTGACCAAGACCACCATGTCCACAGGACCTCAAAGCCCAGTGGAGCAGCAGGAGGACAGCCAAACCAAGACAGGCCGTTCAGTCACAGCACAGGAAGGGTACAAAAGAGGGTAGGGAACGCATCTCACGCCCTTTCTCCCTAAGTGAAATTTCATCAGAAGCTATGCTGGCCTAAAATTATTGCTGAGATATTTTGGCTACTTAATAAAAACCCACCGAAGTGCAGGAGTTCCATTATGTATGAATTGAATGAAAAAGGACAATTCTCCTTTTTGTAAAGGCCGTAACACCTAGAGCTGCCCTCATTGACTAGACGTTAACAAAATGGCAAAGAAGTCAATAAGCTAACCCTCAAGCCACCAGGAAATCTGCAACCAACACGGGCGTAAGGCCTCTTCTTTTCTCCCTGCAGCTTTTTCAGTTCAGTCCCTGGCCTGGGCTCATTACATGCTGGTGTGCCTGATGCCTTATCTCCACAAGTGCCCGCCTCAGGATGATTTTCCTTAAATTATGTGTAAACCAAGACACGGAAGCAGACGCAAATTAAAATCCAATTTTAAGGAAAAGTCTGTATCTCTTTATCTTCTACTGAAAATGGAATTCCCTGCTGCGGTGAAAATGATACTGCATTATTTGTTTAAAAACTTGTATTATGTTGTTTACAGTTTAAACTTAGAGTTGTTCAGAGCAGAGTTTATTGGATTCAGATAGAATCCCAGCTTTATCACTTACTAGTTATGCAATCCTAGGAAAGTCATTTAAATGTTCAATGTCTTAGTTTCCTACTCTGCAAAGTGGTAACTATCTGAATGATTTCAAAAGAGAGTTGTGATGAGTATTGAAAGAGAGAAGGCAGATAAAGTAATTGTCATAAAGTGCTGCATAAATGCTATCTGTAATCATTAGAAATAAACAGAAGCAGATGGTGTCAGTCAACAAAGGAACCAAATATCACGTCAAAATGACCTGGCTTGAGGTATAAATTTGTAAAATATATCTACCTAAGAGAACACAGTGAAGAGGTAGAAATTAGTGCACTGAAAGAATATTCCAACTTCTAATCAATGTAGCAGCTGAGATAAATGCTCTTGCATTTAGGGAATTAAATTATAAATAAATAAATGTTTATAATATGTACTTATAAATACATATATTATAATATAAACAAATAAATATATATATAACTAGTTTATGCTGAGCAATATTTTTGTATTTTTGCAGAGCTATCTTAATTTGCTTATGAAAGTTGAAACACATTTGGAAAAATAGGCTGTCAGGGGAACTTTACCATGTATACTAATATATGGATCCCAAAGTTTAGGAAAAGTTCTTAGAGTATACCTTTAACTGGTAGTTCACTATAAACATGGAGAGTTTACTATAGCATAGTAATTAAAAGCACAGCTTGGAAAGGGTCTGCAAATCCCAGTGTTGTCACTTAACTAGCCACATAATCTTAGGCAGATATTGTAATATTTGAACATCACTTACTCATTTCTTGCTTAACTCAAAGAGTTGATCTGAGCATTAGATGGTATGAAGATGAAGCACTTAGTATCATGTCTGGCACTTAATAAGTACCTAATAAATACTAAATAAAATTCAAGTACTAGCAAGAGGTAAGGTAACTTACACTTCTCTATGGCACTGTGGAAAAGAATATAATTCTTTTAATAATCCTGTGAGGACCTTATATTAGGCAATATTGTTTTCATTTTATGAATGAGGAACTACACATTCTCAATGATTAGGTGACATTTAAATATCTAATGGCTGTTTATAGATGGAAATGGATACAGGTGGAATTTAATTCATTTTTTTAACACCATATCTTTTGTTCTTTTTTACTCCTTTATGTTACTTCCTATTAAAGTTATGTCAGATTTGATTATAGAACCCACACTTTTATTAACTAGTCTTTGTCCTCTGAAACATGGCATTTTCAATTTAAAAAAAGGTAATATATATGTGTATGTCTGTGTACGTATATACATATACACACATATTTTCTAAGATGAACTTTGTTTTGATTTTCAAATTTGTTTATCCAGAAACAGGGGGATAAATATCCTTCACTTTAATAGTGTATCTTATTCCAACCATTTTTACTTGTGATTGCTGTAGGAAACAGGGTCAAACATTTGTAGACCATTACAATTCATGTTCTAATCCTTATTTTTCAGTTGAGACATCTCATAAACTTTCTCACGCAGGCCTGTAAGGTACTCTCTTCTAAGGGCATCACGAGCTCTCGTCTTTTAGGAATCCCTGGAGATTCAAGCTCATTAAATTTAGAGTAGATTCAAACTTAGGCTGAATAACCAAGAAGGACTGTAATCTAAAATAATTATATGGGGAACACTGTGTTTTATAGCAAAATGGTGTATTTAGTTTAAAAAATGGACTATTGCCCTATTCATAAGTAGCAGATGACATCAATAAAAGTTTACTCTCCAAATTAGAACGTTGTAGTAATATTTCCCAATATGTTCACTTCAGTCACTATACCGCAAAATCCATTTTGAATATGTTCACAGAAATACTGCCAAATGAGAAATGACATTTCCATGTTCAGAATTTAAAACTGAAGCAAAGCTTTTACTGCAATGGAATTAATCAAAATAGCCTTAACAGAATATTAATATCTTGACGTAGTAAAGATGTAATAGACTACCTTATCTGATTAATTAATTATTTTCTTTGCCCTTCCTTTTTTTTAAAAAAAATTAGGTTGAAAAAGTTTCTGTTCAACTTCCAATTATTCAAGAACGAATCGATCTTGTGGGTTATTAATTCTTGTTCTCTTTCCTGCTGCCTCCATTTGACCATTTCACAGCTCAGTCATTCTTCCACCAGAGGGTGTGCAGAGAACGGAAAGGGGAGGATCCTGAAATCCATCAAATATGGATCTTTCCTGCCTGGCACGGGAGAAGTGGAAAGCCATGGCTACATTTAGGTTGTAGTACATGCAGTTCATTGTTTTTATTTAGACTACCTTGTCTATTACAGACAACCAAGTTTTGACAGAAGGATCTTAAATCTGTAATAATATAGTTTTAAACTTTATTTAAGTATAAAACAAGGTTATTGGTGTCAAAATGAAAACCAAAACTAAAGTGTCATTAAAATCTTGAGTTAGGCTTTAAGTGGTTTAAATTGATATTAAAGTATGAAAGCAAACGTTTTTCCCAATGCAGTGGACACATATGGAATCTAAATGTAGCAAACAACATTGTCATTATCAAATAGAGAGTTTACCAATAGTAATAGCAATATTGATTCTCATGATCATAAATGGAAGATTCTTGAAAGGCAAACTTGAGTGTAAGATATTTCCATAACAAATAGGCTATCTTTTAATATCACTTTAGGGATATATTTATTTAATGTGTGATATTTTCACCTGTCCACTCCACTCTTTCACCTAAATCCTCAGTATAAATATCATCCATATAAATACATTGAAATTCTATCATCTGCATGAAAATTTATTCAACTGTTTCAGTCCATATGGCTCTCTCCTCTTAATGTCTAGCATTTTAGATTGTGTTCTGTCTGAAATTAAATAAGACTGAAAAATAATGAGACAGTATGTGATTATAAGTTGAAAAATCACTGCTTTATCATCTTGTCTTACATGGTTCTCTGATATTTGAGTAGCTAACTTTAATTATGAGATCTCTACATTCAACAAATATTTGTTGAATGTTTACTCTGCATTAGGAACTGTAGTAAACATTGAGGATACAGTGCGAAGAAGATGGATACATTCTCTTCATTTGTGGAGCTTATATTGTAGCAGAGGAATACATACAATAAATCATAGAGATAATTAATGTAACTATAAAATATATAAAATTACATAGTATTTTAGCAATGAGACATGAAAAAGATAATTAGAGCAGAATAAAGATGGATCAGAAATGGGGACTTTGCATTTAACTAGGATGATTAGGGTGAGCCTCATTGATTGGGAAGATGGTATTTGAGCAAAAACTTGAAGCAGGTGAGAGAAATAGGCATACAGATGTCTGAATGTCTGAAGGTGGAAAGTAAGAGCATTTCAGACAGAGGGAATAGACAGTGAAGATGCTCTTATAGCATAGTATACCTAGTACTCTAGGAAAGCAAAGAGGCCATTATGGCTAGCACACAGTGAGGAAGAGAAGAGTAGCAAAAAATCGGGTCACAGAGGTAATAGGGGTATGTGTTTGGGGAGAGATGGGGATGTCAATTCATATAGGTCCTCTCAGGCCATTGCAAGGACTTTGGTTTTTACTCTAAACGAAATAGAGAGACACTGAAGGACATAAGTGTGATATAGTCTGATTTGTAATTTGAGAGGACGGTTCTGGCTCCTGAGTAGGGTGGCCTTTCTAAGAGGGAGGCCAGGTAGAGGCTATTGTCATAAACTGTGAAGAGAATTGATGGTGGCTTGCATCAGGGTGTGAGCAGTCGAGACAGTGAGAAGTGAATGGAATCTGGCTGTATTTTGAATGTAAGACCAATGGAATTTCCTGATGGATTGAATGTGGAGACTTCTCAGAGGAGATGTCAGGTAGATATTTGGATATGAACCAAGAATTTAGAAGAGAAGTCTAGACTATAGATTTAAAAACTGGAGATTCATTATTATATAGACAGTATTTAAACCATGAGACAAAATGTGAGCACCAGTGATGTAAGTGTAGATAATGAAGAAAAGAGGATTAAGGACTGAACGTGGAGTCCTCCAAAATGAGAATGGGGAGAAGAGAAAGAATTGACATAGGAGACTGAACAAGATCAGTCAGTGAGATGGGAGAAAAAATAAGAGAGTATTGATTCCTAGAAGTCAAATGAATAAACGTATCAAGTAGGAAGAAGTGGTCAACTGTTTCAAATGATGCTGATAGGTGAAGTAAGATGATGACCAAAAATTGCCTTTGAATTTAGCAATGAGGAGATTATTACTTGCATTACTTGCAACCTTGACTAGGATGATTTTGGTGGGGTAGTGGGCTTAAAGACAGGAGTGGGTTTAAGAGAGGATGAGAGGACAGGAATTGTGGATAGAGAATGCTGACAACTTTATCTAGAGCTTTTGCCACAAAGGAGTTGGGGGGGCATTAGGGGAAGAGAAGCCAAGGCGTTTTCTTTAGAATGGAAGAAATAACAGCATGTGTGTATGCTGATTGGAATAAACAGTAGAGAGGAAAAACTTGATGATGTAGCAGAGGCTGAAGAGAATTGCTGGAGTGACATCTGTGAGTAGGTATGAGAGGATGGTTATCCAGTGGAGAGCCTAGCTTTAGAGAGAAACAGGAATGATTCATCTCTACTAACAGGCAGGAATCAGAGGACATGGGTGCAGATGCTGATAGACAGGTGGAAATGATGGTGAGAGGCTGTGCAAGTTATCTTCTGAGAGCTTTAATTTTCTCAGTGGAGTAGGATCAATAGCCATGAAGATGGGAGACGAGGTGTGGGAGGTTTGAAGACAGAGGAGAACATGTGAAATAGTCACTAGAAGAGAAGGAGAGTCAATGAATGAAGGACATATAACATGGTTGTTGGGAAGCATTAAGGCTGCACTTGAGATCTGTGATCATGAATTGAAAGTGATATCAATCAGTGTGATTGAGTGTTCTTTCCAGATCCTTTCAGTTATAGGTAGAAAGTTGAATTCAGCCGGGGTTGTAATTTTATTGAGCAAACACAACATGAGAGAGGAGCACGGGTATCAAGGGGTCATTTGATGATTGACCATAGAATTCAAGCCATGCAAAGAGGGGAGAGAAAACATCAAGGCTGGGAGAATTCATGGGAAAGCAGTGGTATTAATAGATTGATGGTTCTGATGAGGTCAAAGGATGGTTGGAGTTGTATCAAAGGGAGAGATCTGGAAAGATAGGAGGATGGAGTCAGAGAGAGAGAGATTTGTCAACTGACACTCAACTTCTTAATATTCCTGACAGTATCTAGATCAGACCTAGGAATACAGTGGAAACTCAGCAAGTGTTTGTTAAATTGCATCTAATTATATTTTTGCATCAGTACCTTGAAGCAATGAACTAAAACACTTTACAACCATAGAAACATTTTGTTTTAGTACAGATGTTTTAGCATCAAATTACATTTTCTAAGATGAAAAAAGTAACTATCTCTTTCCATACAAAGATGATAGAAAAGACTGCAAATACCAAATTTGGATGATTTAGTGTTCTCTCAAATGCATTAAAATTTATGTTTATTACTTATAAATTTTTATATAAGACCTCATGATAATAGCTATGGATAGTACATGGTGAAACGCTTGTTTTATGAATTTCACAGATATCATCAGCCCAAATGGTTTACTCTGTGATATAAGAACCATAAGCTGTTAAAAGACAAAAACCCTAATATTATATCTCCTATAAAATAAAGGATGGAAAATATATTTATGAGATTTTAATATTTTCATCTGATATTTTAATTATGATAATTTTTATAATTGTTTTTTTCCCAATTTTGAGAAGGCAGGAAATTTATTTGCATATCTAATAAATTAGATTAGATTTTGAAGCAGAAAGAATGGGATTTATTGAAAGATGTTATAAGCACTTTGCTTTATTTCATCTTCACAACAACTTTATGAGATGGTTTATCATTCCTACTTAACTAATGAAGAAACTGAGGCTTAGAGGCTGGCTGGGATTAGAAACCAGGGCAATCTTATTCCGAACATTATCACATTTTACTTCTATTAAGATGTGTCCATCAAATGTAAATCAAATCATATTTAAACTACTTTGAGTTGTAAGTTTTAGCTACCCAAGATCAGCCATGAGGCTTTATGATAGAGCAAGCATTTATACATTTGCATTTGTTCCATGCAGACTCTCCAGGTCAAATACAAACCACCCCAACTCTCTGGATCTCTGAGTTTAATGCACACTCAAGATGGACCAGGCAGCATTCTCACAGGGGCATGGTAAATTGCATCTGTTCTATAATCACCTTTGGCCAAATTTCAGACAGTATCAACTTTCTGGAACTTTGAGTATAATGCTCAGGTAATAAAGTTCTTCATTTCTCAATTTAATATACTGACGAGTGCTATAAGCCTAGTTCAGAAGCTTTGTATTCTTTATATACAGTTCAACTGATAGCTCTGAGAAAGAATGAATAGAAAGAGGGGCTACTCATAATGGACAGTGTCGGCATGAAGAAATTATAACTGACAGTTTGTAATAGAGCAGGTGATGGGCAATCTACAAAGTTAATGTCAGAAGTCTTCCAGTCTACCATTCTCATTTTATGTAGAGGCAAGCAGCTCCACATACTAAAAAAAAAACTCAGTAACACAACCCACGATGAACTCAAGTCAATTTGGAAAAGTTAAATTGTATTAATTGAACTCATTCAAAGAAAATAAAGAGATAGGAAACATTTTTGGGATAATTTCCATTCAGAATGATTCAAATGAAATAAAAAATTTTAAAGTATTAAAGGATAAACCATAATTTTATTTTGGAAAATTATTTTGTGTATAAACCACATTCCCCAAGGATATTCGGTAAATGGGGCAATACTATATTGAGTAGGAAGTACTGTTTAGATTAAGGTTTCAGAGGGGCAATCCACTGGATAAGAGAAAGCAAAAGCATCTAGCAATTAGTTTAGTAAATTTGGGAGAAACTGTACCTGTCAGTCATCTCTTAAGGAGAGAAAGAAAAAAGAGAGCCAACAGAGTGGAATGGTTTGCTCTACCTCTAAGCACCTAACGAAGGGGCCAAGAACTCAGCAGGGACCTAAGCAAGAAGAGTTAAAGGTCTCCTGCAAGACTGGTTATTTTAGTGGCATTACAAAGAGAAAAACCAAATGCAAGTAAAGCAATCAATAATTCAAGGCAGTCATGCCAGTGATCCTTCCTTAGGGACATGTTTAGAGAAAATTTGGAGAAGTCTTTATGATCTCAACTGACAACGAGTTCATTCACAGAGGAAAAAATCTGACACTGTCTTAGTTAAAATGACACGTCTGCTTCAAAAATACTGAGTCGCTATTGTGTAAAATGGACTGTTTAATAATGTTACTTCATATTTGACTAGTGAATTTTCCCTTCATTATCAATCAACCAGTTTACTGAACACTTACTATGCCTGCACTTTGATAACGGCTATTGTGGACCTAGAAACAGTGTAAGGGGCAGCACTCTGGTCTTCAAGGATTTCCCACTGAAGTTGGGAGGGAGTGTGGCCCCCAGAGAGAGGGCTCACATTGCTTCATTACCAGTCCAGCTTTGTTCTCTTACAATTTTCCAGGACATACAGGGACACAGAAGGTAGTTTAATCACTCAGTTCAGAAAAGGGTCTGTGGTGATTCAAGGAAAATTTGTCAGGCTAGGTGACAGAGCCCAACACAGGCTTGAGAAAATGAGGGGCTGGAAGCAGTTCTGTTCTTCCTTATATTTAGCTATATTACCAGGTTGTAAGCTCTATGCCCCATGCAGGAAGTGCTGGTAACACACATAAGCATTATTTTTGATTTTATTTACTGATGAAAACATTAGAAAGAGTTAAAAGTCCTGGTATCAGGTTGAGAAGGCGGCAGGAGAACCGACCTGGCTTTTGTGGCCATCAGATTCTTTAATGGAAACTAAGGAACTCAATCCTCTGTTTATTTTAACACTATAATCTTGGGCGGAAGCAGATTCTGGAGAAAGGGAAGTAGTCTTATAGTGAGGGAAGTTCTAGTGGTTTTCAGATCACACATTAAGAATGTTGAAAGTGAGGCATTTAATAGGGCAAAATAATAAGCTTTACTCTAAACAAATGGTCTAATAATTTGTCAAACACACAAGAGCATATTTCTTTCTTTCTGTCTTTCTTTCTTTTTGAGGAAGATTAGCCCTGAGCTAACATCTGCTGCCAATCCTCCTCTTTTCTCTGAGGACGACTGGCCTTGAGCTAACATCCATGCGAATCTTCCTCTATTTTATATGTGGGATGCCTACCACATCATGGCTTGCCATGCAGCACCATGTCTGCACCCGAGCTCTGAACCCGCAAACCCCGGGCTGCCAAGCGGAACGTGTGCACTTAATGCTGTGCCACCGGGCGGGCCCAGAGCATATTTATTTCTGATGGAGAACAATTCCAGGGTAGCATTTTCTCCCCAACCCACATGAAGCATCTCAAAATAGACTTCCCTAAAAATGTATAGAGTCTCTATTCTTCTCTTAATATGCACAAACTTTTAAAGATTTTAATCATTTAACTGGTTACTCATACCTGCTTTCTCTAGTGTGTTTGAGAGCAGCTCCTTCTCTTTATTGAGAGTTGAGGATATTATTTGTCTTCAGTGTTTTGCATGCAATTGGGGAGGGGGTGGAATAATTGGCGAGTTGGTAAAACACATGATAATGCCTTCAACTCTGATTGCCTTTCATTACAACTAACAATAGTGATTCTGCCCACTATGATGCTGTTCAAATCCATTCTTGTATAGAAATAAGTTTTAGAGGATGAGAGAAAAATCATTTAATTGCTGCAGAATTAGGAAGAATTTTCACATTAATTCGTTTTCACTAAAGTCCTTAAATTATAGTATCAGTCTCTCTGAAGCTATGACAAATCAACAATCAGACTTAAAACTGAATCACTGCCTAATTAAACCTTATCATTCATTATCTTGTTTTATCATATAAAGCAATTTACTTCATTATACCATGTATCAGCTCTACAAACAGGCATACACTATTTATTCAGAGATCACACTATCACAAAATGCATTCATCTCTGATGGACACAGGATCTTTATTTTACTATTGAATTAAAAGCTGTGGAATAAAGGATAAAGGATCCATTGGCTGGAAAGCCAATGCATTTACCCATGGATGGCTGCGTGTCATTTTGGGAACAAAAAGACTTAAGAGAGGATGGGTGAATAACATGCAGCATGGATATTTATTTACTGCTCTCTCTCTTTCTGTGTGTGTGTATATATATATAAACCAAGTTTCAGGAAATTGAAATTTCTTAAGAAAGATCAAGGTTAATGTACTTATTTTTAAAAAGGAAGAGTAGAATCTTTATTGAACACAAGAGGTTGAAATCTCATTTTCCAGTTCATTTCTTTCTAGCTCATTAGATGTGTTCAATGTTCCAAGTAGGTAAATGTTCCAAGCATTGGGTGCTTTCAATGCTCCAAGTATGTAAAAATCACTAAGATGTAGTATTTGTCCTAGAAAAGCTTACAATGTAATGGGGAATGAGGTACATTATTAGTAGATCCCTAGCCTCTACCCAATAATCAGAGAATATGCATTTTTATTACTAGCCACAAAGAATACTTTAAAAATTGACCACATACTTGGCAAAAATGTGAAAGTCAATGAATAACAAGAAATCAACATCATCCGGATCATGTAGTCTGCAACATGTTTCAATAAAAATAATATGATGACTAAAAAAGCCATAAGTATATTAGAATACTGAAAACAACTGAGTCAACCCTAAGAAAGCAGAAGGGGCGTAATAAAAATTGCTGCAGTAGGAAGCAGACAAGTAGAAATTAATGACTGGAAAATCAGCCAACCAACCAGCCAATAGAGAGATTAATAAGACAAAAGAGTATTATTTGAAAGATGAATAAAGTAGAAAAACTTCTAGCTGAATGGATGATAAAAATGTAAAAGATAGATGGCACAACTAAAGAATATTAGAACTATTAGGAAGAAACAACCACAGACATAGCAGAGATTTACAAAACACATAAGAGAAGCCTATGGACAATGTTTGACAATAAAATTGAACATCTGGATGATGGAGTAGATGAATTCCCAAGAAATTATAACTTATAAAAAAGTGACTCAAGCAGGTATAAAAATATAAGGATGAGAAAGAAAAATATAATTGTCATATGCAGATGATATGATTTTATACATAAAAATTCAAAAGAAAATACTGGTTATATATTAGAACTTAAAATTCAGCACCTGGCTGAATGTAAGATCAAGATATCAAAATGAGTTTGTTTCTATATAGCATCAACTAAAACTAGACAAAGTACTTTTTAAAAAGAAATACAATTTATGAAACTTAACAACTTAAACTACTTAGAGATAACTTTAACAAAGTGTGAGCAAGACTTTCTTGAAGAAAATCACAGAACTCTATTGAAAGACCCAAAATAAGACCTACATAAAGGTGAAAACCATGTTCATGGGTTACAACACTTACTATTACAAAGATATCAATTCTTTCCAAATTTATCTATAAGTTCAAGACAATTAAAAAAATTCCGATAGATTGTGGTGAACCTCAACAAGTTGAACCTAAAATTCACATGGAAGAATTGAGTACCAAGAACAGCAAGATACTTTTGAAAAAGAAATAAAGAGGACTTGTATTATCAGATATTAAAACAATATTAAGTTATAGTGATTAGAACAATGTGATATTGGCACAGGAATAGGCAAATAAGCCGATGGAGCAGGATAGAGTTTGGAAAAAACGTCTCTTATATGTAAAAAAGGTACATTTATACATTAGTGGGTAAGCAAGAGACTATTTAATAAATGCTGCTGGAATAATTAATCATCTATTCATGTGAAAAAATAAATTTTGATCACATAGGGTATAAAAAATGAGTTGCAAATGAATTAAAAGCCTAAATGTGAAGAGAAAAACTAATACTTTTGGAAGAAAATATAGGCAAATATCTTTATGATATCAGGGTACAGAAGATTTCTTAAATAAACCTTAAAAATACAGTCTATAAAGGGAAAAGTGAACATTAAAATTGGCAGCTTCTCTATGACAAATGGTATCCCAAGCAAAGTGAAAAGACAAGCCACAAATTGGGAGATGGTATTTGTAACCCATTTAACCAACAAGGACTAGTGTTCACAATACATAAATCTTTCAAATTACCAAGAACATACCTAACAGACAAACAATACAAAGTAAAAATGGACTCAGACAATTTATAAAGAAAGATACTTTACGTTTGCCCTAAAAAGAAATTTAAAAATGCCAACTTCACTAGTAATTAGGGAAATATAAATTAAAATATCGAGCTACCCTTATATATCCATCTGATTGGCCAACATTTAAAATATCTAATAACCCCGAGGGTTATGGAGCCATGGGAACGTGATTCTTTGCTGGTACAATTAGATCCACATTGATCATCAAGAACAAATTTCAGAAACATAATGTGAAATGAAAAATTTCCAGAACAGTACATATAATGTATTAGCACTTCACTGAAATTTTAAAGATGTTGACTCTAAGAGAGCAGAAGTGGGAAGGGATGAGGATAAGAATTTACAAATTTCTGTAACGCTTTATTATTATTTTTTTAAATAAGAATGTGATATCTATAACAAATCTTAACACTTAAATCTCATGGTAGGCACATTGCTGTCTCACGTTATTTTCTTCATGCTAAAAATGTTTAATAGTTTAAAAATTAAAACCATGTAAATATTTTAATTAACTAAGTGTCGAGATTTTAACACTAAATTGAGTTTTGAATGATGAGTGAGATTGAACTTGGTAAAAAGAAGTGTGAAAGGAAATAATATAATTAGAGACACAGAGATGGTGAAACAGCATTAAATACTTGAGGTAGCTCTTCAGTATCTAGACCATAAAGTTAGAAAGCACAAATCCTCTTTGGTGAGGTGGGCAGATGGGATGGAAGTGAATGTGAAGATCGAGTGTGGGGACCTTTAATGCTATTAGGAAGCCTACACTCTATCCTAGATCAACTGAAGTATCTTAAGTAGGAGAGTAACCTAGTCATATCTGCAATTTAGAAAGAGTGCCAAAGCCACTTTGTGGAGAATGGGTTTGGGAATGGAGGTGGCAATAATGGGCATGGAGAGACCAATTAGGAAGCTTTTCAAGTAGTCTAGGAAAGAGGCAAGAAACTAAATTAAGATTGTAACAATGGGAATGGTGAGAAAGAAACAGACTTGACATATGTTTAGGAGGTAAATTTGGCAGGATTTGGTGGCTGAATGCATATGGGAGTCAGAGGAAAGAATGGATTTTTGCATTGAATGTCTGTGTGGATAATAGTAACATTAACAGAACTGAATAATGGAAGAAAAGTAGATTGGAGTGCATAATGAGTTTGGTTTTAAATACATCACATTTGGGGGTGTTTGTGGAACATATTATAGCTATGCCCGGCATGCAATTGGCTATACCAGTCTGAAGATCAAGGGTGAGGTCACAGCTGTACATAAAGTAGTAACTTATTTGAAGGAACAAGGATATTAAATATATTACTATATGGCAGGTTGGAACTGATTTTAGTGGTTACTCACTACTTATTGCAGTGGCATTTTTGTCTTTTCCAGCACTTAGTTACAACATTTAGCAGGTCGCCAGTATAAGAGGGGGGGGACCCTATCCTATGCAGGTTCCCTAATGTAATGTAATACGCATTATATATTTTAAAACAATGCTTGTGTATAGTGTTTATGTATCTACCAATCATTTATTGAGCACCTACCATGCATGCTGGGAACTGTGCTAGTAGCTCCAAATAGAGAAAGAGTAAAGTAGTCCCTGATTTCAAGGGTTTCACAACATAGTCAAATATATTTGGATACATAGAAATTAAATTACAAAGTGAGGTAAGTCCAAAGCAAAAACATATTCAAGGTATAAAGGTACAACAGAGGAAGGAGTAATTAATTCTTTTTTGTGTATAAAGTGTTAGGAAAGCTTCCCAGAATAAATGACATCTGAAATGTCTTTTAAAGGTGAAGAGGACTCTGGCTGATGAGGGACAGCAGTGGGGTGGGAGGAATACCCTGGGCAGAGAAAATAGTCTGATTCCTTGTGTCAAAACAACCAGTCTAATGCATTTGGGAGTGACAATTTGGCATTACCTGAGGATAAAATGGAAAGAAGGTGGGTTAGTTGGGAACGTGGTTAGAGAGGTACATGGAAATTATTCATACAAATTGCGTAGATACATTTTCTCATACAATAGTTCACTTATCTAAAGGTTTTAACATAAAATAGTATCTTTAAATTATGGAAGGAAAATCGTGAATCAGCATGACAGATGGAAGAATTGCACATGAAAAGTAAAGATTGGAGGCTGTGGGGACAACCAAGATCAGATTTAACCTCAGCCTCCTAGTGAATTAGTTTCATTGTGAGGAGTCACTCAACTTCAAGCACATTTCAGGTAAATTTTTACCTAGATTGACTAGTACTTGAATGAGTCCCTGTCACATTCTATTTTCTGTCTCTAAATACCAATACTGATTATATTCTCTGGTGTCTTGACTCTTTTCCACAAGGACTATTCCAACCTTATCAACTGTGATGCTGAAACTGCATTTATTTTCTGTTTTCTGCTCCTTCTTCACCTGACAGATTCCCAAAGGATGTATTATGCTCCTTAAGTAACTGTCTAGCTCTCTGCCACAGAATTCAGTGACAGCTTTTTTAGGTAAGATGTTCTGAAAAAGTTGATGTGTTGAAATCTTTCGCTGTTTGTGTAAGTGTTGGCGATGGCTGATCTATCAACACGCTCATCGAACGTTTCATACGGTACTAACATTGCAGAGTGCTTCTCCATGTCTTACATGTCTTTTTGCATAAATATTTCCAAAACACAGAGATCATAAGCACAGCTAAAAGTCCCTAAGTAATACTCACAAGGACTTCTAAGGATATCACAGACTTGCTTCTGAGTTGAAGAAGTGTAACTTACAATGCACCTCCTGGCAACAAAAATTTCTTGATGCGAGGGCCACTCGGAGATTATTATAATGCTCATAAAAATTTCACATTTCTCAGGAGTTTAGCATTTCTATTTAGTGATGAAGTTTTTCTGATCCTCTTTGAAAGTAAGATAGATTTTTATTTCTTTGACTTATTCAGCCAAACCTGCCTGAAAGTCAAGGGATGTGGTATATTTGGCCGTGTGATACGTTTCTGAAATTGTAATTTGAAAATAGAATTTGATGTGTGAATGTATATAAATACATAATCAGTATTAATTGTTATTAAAGTAAAGAAATATCAATCCATAGAAGTACGTGGCCTGTAAATCCACCCTTAAAAGAATAAAGGTAGACCTGATGTCATCTTTCAATGGGCCTAAATCTAGTTGCTATTCTCTCTCTAAGTCTGCATATGGTCCTTTTAGGACTGTCTTCCTGAAAACCCACTGAGAGGTAAGTCAAGTTTGTGTAGAAAGATGTGTGTGTCCCCTGTGCACACTCTGATTGTCTCCTTCAACTGAAATGCTCTCCTTTATGCAGGTGCTACTGTGCCTCATGGAAATCCTAAGCTTACATCCCTTAATTGAACTCTACCCTAATAATAAAGCAGCCTTAATTAATCCTCCTATTCTCTAAGAATTTACAATTGTAGTTTGTGATATATAGCTCAGCACTTCATTGTATGTTTTACAATATTCACTGATTACTTATAGGTGTTAGTCTTATCTCTGCAGTGACACTGTAAAGTTCTCTGTGACTCTCATAGAGTCGAATGGAAGAAATCACTAGCAATTCACATTGGTACATTTCAACAAGTGTTCCATGTTCCAGAAGGACCATTCATTTATGAATTCACTCAATAAATATTTATTGAGCTCCTGCAATGTGCCATATCCTGTTTTAGGCCATAGAGAAACACCAGTAACCAAAACACAACAAAATTGGGGCATCACTGAATTTTACTTCTAGTGAGAGGAGTCCAGATAATGCATAAATGATTTAAATATATAGTATGTCAGTTTCTCATAAATGTTATTAAAGTAATAAAACAGAAAAGGGAAATGGAGTCTACTTCTAGTGGATAATAACAGCAGGATCTTAATGTTAAACAAGATGGTCCAGGAACATCATATTTACATATGATTAAGAGATTTTTCTAGTGTCCTTAACAAAACAGATTACATTAAGATCCTTATTTACCTAAAATGTCAAGCCAGTCTTACCTAACATTTTTGTTTAGGTTGTCTAAATTAATTTTTACTTTCTTTTTTCAAAGAGCTTTACTGAGGTATAACGGATACACAAAGAACTGTACATATTTAATGGATACCATTTGATGAGTCTGGACATAGGTAAACACCAATGATACCATTGCCCCATGAAGATAATAGACATACCCAGCATATCATACTTTTGACATGAAGTACATTGCCTGAAATAAACAAAGCAACACACACACACACACACAGAGTAACTGACTAGCTTAAAGATGGAGGAGTCATGTTTTATATCCTCACAGTGCCCAGACATAATCTTTTTAGACTGATGCTTGCTTTATTCTAATAACAGGGAGAGTGAAGGTCATTTGGAAGGAAATGAGGATTTAATGAATGTATGAGGGCACAGAAGACTCCCACAAACATTGGAAGGAAAACATAATCAAGATGAACATCAATATCATCAACAGCATCCACACAATCATCAGAAATACAACTTTGTCCAGAAATACAGCAAATTCTACTGAGCATCTATTATTGATCAGTCACTGCTCTTTACAGTTGAGATACATCGGTGACCAAAATGGAGAAAAATCACTACCATCACATGATGGAGTTTACATTCTAGGCCAGGAGAAGATAGACAATAACCATAGTAAATAAGTAAATTCTACAATATCAAGAAGATCGTCAGTGCTATGGGAAAAAACGGAACAGCAAGGGAAATTGGGAGTTCACTTTCAAGTAGGGTGACCAGATAGGCTTCATTGAGCAGGTGATATTTGAGACATATTGGAAAAACTTTTAATCTGAGAGTGAGGAAAATAAACAGCATAAAGACACTAAAATATTCTACAAAAAAGTAAAGTACATATCTGAATGTAGAGGGAAATAAGGACTGAGTGAGTCACGCACATTAGTAAGAGGAGGGCAGAGAGGTTTTCTGTTTTTGACTTGTAATTTAGGATTTAACTTTGCAATAAAAGTAGCAGAGTTGCAGCAAAATCAAAGAAAAAGTGTTATATTATATCATTTGCTAAGAGAAAACATTAAAGCACATTTTCAGGAAAAAATTCAAGTTATTTAGAGATGAGATGAGAATCTTACCATTTTTACTGATGTCGAGTTCTTTAAGATTAACTAAACTAGCAATAGTGGTTGGCAGATTTGAAAGGTCATTATCAGGAATACTTAGTTTTCGTAGAGCTTGACAGTTGAACAATTGCTGTAAAAGAAAATAATGATTAATTAGATCCCAATTTGGTTAAGTCCATTCATACATAAACTCTGTAACAAAATTCAATTCACCATCTTTATAAATGTGGTAGTAGAAGGGCCAGCCACAGAAGTCTCAACTGCTCCCACAGCCATCCTCTCCATTGTTTTCAGACTGTTTCCACATTCCATCCCCATGTCAGTGCCTCGCTCTTCTCTGCTACCCAGATTCAAAACCCAAGATACTCTTTTATTTTCTCTTCTGTTTACCATTAATGTTCAGTTTGCCACTGATCCTACTGACTTTTTTTGGAAATAATTTCTGGAATTGTCTCTTTCTATTTCCACAGCTACCAGGATTACCTCAATCCTCTTTTTCTGCAACCACCTATTGCTTCCATTTAATCACATTGAGCAGTTGTTTAAATGACACGCAAAAATCGCAATACATTTGAATACAGGAGCTCACATTTCCTTGTGTGCTCCCATACTGCTTCATAAATACCTAGAAAATGAAACATTTAACCTCTGATATTTGGTGAAAAAAATCCCTAGAGTTTGGTTCATTTCTGCCCTCAGTCCAAAGTAGTAGGTGGGGAAGAGTTACATATTAAAGCAATGGTTCTCAAATCCAGCATGGTTTTAGTCACTGGTGGCTAGAGGTGCTTCTTCAGAATGTGGGTTCTTGGGCTCTACCCAAAGTACTGTTACATTGGGTCTGGGACGGGGGTCATAAATCTGTATTTCTAACAAGCACTCTAGTGATCTGGTTATTCTGATTTAGGTGTTGCCGTACCATATTTTAGAAAACAATGTTAGATTTTTTAGCTCTGTCCATTTCATCTTGGCTACTCAAGATATGAACAGCTGGCACAGAATTTTTGATTCATTTCTGGAAGAATTATCTTAATGATAATCTTCTGTTTGACATTTCTAATTCTGTTTTGCTGAATTTCCATAGACGAAGTCTCTGGTATCCATGACTATGCAGTTGGCCCACAGCACACTTAACTGCTGCTTGTTCTTACATATAATTCGCTATTTATAGGCAAAAACAATGTAGTGCATATTTGTTATTTCTTAATTCATTAGCTTTTTAAAAAATAGATTGTGCCAGTTGTTACTTAAGACAAAGTAAACAGTTTCTTGCTTTTGGATAGTCATTTTCACTCCTTACAAAGATTATTTGCAACACATTATGCAGTGCTAGAATTTCAACAGGCTATACAGAAATGTTGCTACTTCTTTTTATAAGATCTAAAAAAGAGAACTTTGATGGATAGTTTCCACTAACTACTAATTTTCGCTTTAAAAAAATAGAAAAACAGATGTTTACATTCATGGTAAAAGTTAATTTAAGTTTTTGTCCAGTCTCTATCATTCTGTTGAGACCACTACTTCCACATGTAATGTGACTTGCTACACAGATTCATAGATTTTAAAAAATAAATTACCTCATGACAGATGTTGGTAAGATCTGCTAAATACTCTTTAGTCTGATTACTATAACCACTTATGCAGAATTCAGACAAATGATTTTCAAAACAGAGGGTTGGTGTGGTTTTTTTGGTAAATTCAGTCACATTATCTCAACTAAATTCAATTTCTCTCGAGAATTAGTAGAGGCCCCTATTCTTCTCCAAATTTAAATGAAGCCACATCAGGAACAAAAGATGTGGAAACTCTGGAACACCCTATTACATATAGAATCCAATACCGGTCTAGTATGGAGACTAAGAGTGTGGCATTTGGAATCAGACTGATGTGGGTTCAATCCCCACTCATCTACTCACTAGCTGTGTGATCTTGGGCAAGTTACCTAACATCTCTAAACCCTATCAATGTCCTCATCTATAAAATGGGAACAATAACATTACCTAACTTGAAATGAGTTATTATATTTCATCAATTCCAAGTCCTGCATTTTTTCACATATTAACATCTTTGATACTTGAGAAGCATCTTACAATCAAGAAACAGTTATAATTTTTAAGGAGTGTTTCTTTCTTATTGGTACTACAATAATGGTGTGTCTTATAATCAGTGGCCTTGGATTTGATGAAATAAATTACCTGTAAAAATGTAAAACTGTGATGGCACATAATAAGAACTTGATAACTGCTAGCTGTTATTAATATTTATATGCACAGACAGAGAGGCACACCCATATAATAATCTACTTCTTATTTTTCTAGATGATGAAGTCTTTGAGGGGAGGAGTCACGTCTGACCCATCTTGGTGTCAACCTGCTCCACCTTTGTATGTGTATACCAAAGTGACATGTACAGTGTATGCTGAATAAATACCTTTGAAAATATACTTAAATAAATAAAGAAAAAATGAGGAGAGTGCTCAGTTCCAGCTGAGAGTGGTATTTCACTGGGTTGGAAGTTTCAGATAGGTAAACAATCTCAGTGGAATCTAAATTTCATAAACAAAGCAGTGAACTTTTGAATATGAGTCATGATGTCTATAAATTGGCAAATAAATTAAGAAGGCATTTTAATGATTCTTTCAAGATTCAAGCTTTGAATGAAAATGAAGTGAAAGATGACTATGAAATAGCTGTAATTCTTCAATATAGTATAAAACAGCAAATATAATTAATAGCTAATTAGAGTAAGACTTGTAATGGTTATGATTATCCTGCCTTTCATTTGCTAATGATATTTCACATTTCAAAAACAATAAAACCATTTTGAGTGTTAAAACATTTGCGTTCTAAAGTGTTCTTTTTCTTGGGCTAAGGAAGCAATTTAACTCTGACAGAAATTGGTTTGAGAGGAGTATGCAATTTAAATTACTGACTCCAAAAAGTAATAGCTAGGTGTTTTCTAAGAGATCTGATACAAAAGAGAAAGGCCTGAGTGTTGAAAATAAAAACATATTTGGGGCCAAAAGTGTATATTCTAAAAGGCATTATTCTCTCAATCATGGAAAACCATTAATTGATCCCTGCTATGAACCAGACACTGGGCCAAGTGCAAGGGACACAAAGTGAATAAGACACAGCCACTGAGCTCATTGTTTACAATTTAACATTTAGACAACAAATTAAATACATTGTGAAAAAACTATGCCAAGGTAAACATCAGGTGTGATGAAAACATACAGTAGGATGTCTGTGGATAATGGTGGTGGGGTTGACTCATGAAAGTATTCCTGAAAGAGGTGATAAAGAAATGGATCACTCAAGAGTCAGCACAAGTTAGCCAGATGAAGACTAAAGAGGCATAAGGTTGCACCTCTCTTGTAGTATCTAAAGATACTCCCAATTCAAAGAACGTGTAACTCAAAATAGTTTCAGATATTTGATAGCGTAGGGAGAGTTATATCTTGGAGTGAAAGCTCTGAGTCTACAATATCTACGTGCATTTAAAATACATTTATTGAATACTTATTACATGCTATGGTCTATGTTCAGCACTGAAGATAAAGACATGAAAAGATATCACCAATCTCTGTTTTCAGCTGAATGGTAGACTAAACATTCAAAGAAAAATCTTTTGGCACAGCAAAACTACACAAGCACACACACAGTCCTTTTAAGGCATAATTGAGCTCTGGTTGTACAGTACAGGAATTCCTCAAATTCCAGAATAACAAGAAAATATGAACACATAGAGTTAAGTGGATCTGCATTTAGCTTTTGCTCTGGTGGCATCTGTTGGTCCCTGGTGGCTGAAGGCTGAGGTTGTTTTGCAAGAAGGACGGAAGACTGCTTGGGGTCTGAATAGACTGAGGGACTGACTTAGAGACCATGCCATATGGATCTGAGGTCTCCTAAGGGGGATACTCTCAGTTAGTGAACTAGAAAAATTGAGTCCTGCAAAGGGAGTCAGTGGGGAATGCATGCCTTTCTCACTTTTGAGTCTAAGTGAGAAGAAAGACAGAAAAAAAGGAAGGAAAAGAAAGAAAAAAAGAGAGGGACAGAAGGAGGAAGAAAAGAAAAAGGAAAGAGAGAGAAAGAGGAGCAAAAGAAGGAAAAAAGAGGAAATATAAAGAAGAAAGAAATAGAAAAGGAAAGAAGGAAGAAAGGAGTGGGGAAGAAGGGAATGCAGGGAGGGAGGGAAGGAAAGGAAAAAGCAAGGAAAAGGGAGAAATAAAAAGACACAGAAAGAAAAAAGAAAATCAGTCTTCTAAGGATACCAACCAGAAGCCTAACTTACCCTGAGTTAGGGACTGGAAATCACAGTATCTAGGAGGCTCCCTACAACCCAATCTGGAGCTACAGGTGGCCCTGTGTTAGAATTGCCCACAAGTGCCTGGTAGAAGTAAACACAAATCTCCTCTGAAGGAATGAGCTTTAAATTCAGGTCTCAAAGAATTCCCACAGATAAAATTCCAAGAAACAAGGAATCATCCAAAAAAACCAAAAAAATAACTAAATGGTGATTAAATAATCGACCTGAATGAGATGTTGCAGAAAAACAATCTTGCCTGTAAACGATGGAAATACTAGAATTATAAAACACAAAACGCAAAATAAATGCATTTAATATATTTAAAGAAATAAAAGTGGGATCTGAAAGCATGATGATAAAGCAAGAGATTATCAAAGAGAGCTCAGTGGATCAGGAGATTAAACATTGGTGGAGAAACTAATAGCGAATTACACGTTAAGAAGTCACCTGAACGTAGCGTGAAAGACAAAGAGATGAAAAATAGAAAAGACAGGTTACATGATATGAAGGGCAGAGTAAGAAGATCTTTTTGAAATTCTAGGGAAATTTAGTAGAGAAAAAGAGAATGAGGTGGCTGAGGAATCCAGAATCATCGAGACACATCTTCAGACTGAGGAAGCTCAACAAATTCTAAACAGAATAAATGAAAAGAAGCCTACATCTACACTTCTAGGAAATTGCAGAGTATCAAAGGCAGTAGATCTGCAAGAACGAATAGCAATAAAGTTAAATTTTTTAAAAAAGGAAAATACGTGGCTGACGCTAAACAAACATTGGGTATATAAAACAATAACAAAATGTCTGTGTGGGATTAAAAAATCAACGTAGGTCAAAACTGTATGGGAGTGGCATAAAAATAGACATATAGATCAATGGAACAGAATTGAGAGCCAAGAAATAAACCCACTCATATATGGTCAAACTAATACTTGACAAGGGGGCCAAAAAATGCAATGGGGAAAGGACGGTCTCTTCAACCAATAGTGATAGGAAAACTGGATGATCACATGCAAAAGAACAAAATTGGATCCCTGTAGTATATCACTCACAAAAATTAACTCTAAATGTATTAAAACCTTAAATGTAAGACCTGAAACTGTAGAACTACTGGAAGAAAACATAGGGAAAAAGCTCTTTGACACTGGTCTCGGCAAAGTATTTTTTGGATATCACACAGAGGTTGGAGGGTGGGTGAAATGGGTGAAGGGGGTCAGCTGTATGGTGATGGATGGTAACTAGACTTTTGGTGGTGATCACTTTGTAATGTAGACAGATGGTGAATTATAATGTTGTATACCTGAAGCTTATATAATGTTATATACCAATTTTACTTCAGTTAAAAAAAAAGTGCAAGTAAAATTAGAGTGGGACTACATCAAACTAAAATGTTTGTGCACAGCAAAATAAACAATCAGCCAAATGAAAGGCAACCTATGGACTGGGAGAAAATATTTGCAAACCATCAAAATATACAAAGGTATATTTGGATTAATATCCAAAACATATCCAAAACACACTAATATCCAAAATATATAAAAAGAATAGCAAAAAAAAATCTGATTAAAAAATGGGCAAAAGACTTGAACAGACAGTTTTCCAAAAAAGACATACAAATGGCCACGAAATGATGCTTGACATCGCTAACATACAGGGAAACGCAAATCAAAATCACAATGAGGTATCACTTCACATCTGTTAGAATGGGTGTTATAAAAAAAAGCCCAAACAAACAAGAAACAACAAGTTGTTGGCAAGGCTGTAGAGAAAAGGGAACCCTTGTGAACTGTTGGTGGGAATGTAAATTGGTATAGCCAATATGAAAAACACTGTAGAGGTTCCTCAAAAATTAAAAATAGAACTACCATACGATCTAGCACTTCCACTTCTGGGTGTATTTCCGCAGGAAGTGAAAACACCATCTCAGAGAGATAGCTGCACCCTCACGTTCATTGCAGCATCATTCACAATAGCGAAGACATGGAAACCACGTTAAGTGTCCATCAGATCAAGATGAGTCATATACATATAATTCAATATTATTCATCCATAAAAAAGAAGGAAATGCTGCCTTTTGCAACAACATGGATGGATGTTGAGTGCATTATGCTAAACGAAATGTCAGACAGAGAAAGACAAACACTGTGTGATCTCACTTAGACGTGAAATCTAAAAAAGCCAAACTCTTAGAGACAGAGAGTAGAATGGTGGTTGTCAGGAGCTGAGGGGTGGAGAAAATGGGAAGATGTTGGTTAGAGGGTATAAATTCCCAGCTCTAGGATAAATATGATCTGGGGCTCTAATGCACAGCATGGTGACTACAGCAATCAATACTATATTACATACTTGACAGTTTTTATGAAAGTAGGTCTTAACTGTTATCACCACACACACACACACACAAATCATAATTATGTGAAGGGATGGAGATCTGGTACCCTATTGGTACCTTCTTATCTTATTGTAGTAATTGTTTTGCAATATATACTTTTATTTAATCATCATACTGTACACCTTAAACTTACATATATGTCAATAATATCTCAATAAAGTTGGGAAAAATAAATGTAGAACTAAAATTCTGAACAACAAAGGCATATGTATCAGGAAAAAGATAATAAGATTAAAAACATTCTCAGAATTTTGCATTGTTTGAGAGGAGGTTAAACATACTGATTACCTTTAAAATTGAATATACATGTTAAAATTTCTAGAATAACAACTAAAGAAATAGAAGTAAGATGTATAATTTCCTAGTGGGTAGAGGCAAAGTACATGGAGTGAGAGAAAGAGAAAAGAAAAGATCTTTAATAAATATAATGGAAAACAAGTAAATATTTAGAAGAAGCAACACGGATAAAAATAGAGTGGAACAGATTAATGCAAATATACCAAAAGGTGCTATCAGTAAACATGGATTAATCTTTCCAGTTAAAAAACAAAGACTGTCAGAGTGGATTCAAACAACAAACAATCAAATTTTATCCTTTTGCCAGTGATACACCTGAAACTTGATGGAAAAATCCTGACACTGGCAAAACTAACCAAAAGAAAGTTTATGCAGCAACATTGATTTAAAATAAAATGCATTACTAGAGAGAGAATGACTATATGTTAATAAACACTTCAGCTCACCAGGAATATATAAGTCTGACTTGTATGCATCTAGTATCACAACTTTAAAACATTTTTTAAAAGTTAGACATATCTACAAGGAGATATTACAAACATACTATCCTAACAGGGTATTTTAACACATAGCTCTCAATGACTAATTAAAGACAGACGAAAAGAGAAGAAAAGCTATAGAAGAACTGGTAGACACTAGCTTGTTGTAGTGGACACATACAGAACACTGAACTCAACTACTATTGAATACTTTTTAAAAAGCATATATGAAAAATTTGCAATTAACCAAATACTAGACGTAAAGGAAGTCTCAACAAACTTCAAAGAATTGGTAATAAAAAGACCAAATTCTTGGGCCATAATGCAATTAAGCTATAAATTAATAACCAAAAGATAACTTTAAAAGCTTTTATATTTGGATATATATAAAGTTAAATTTATTACTCATAGGTCAAAGAAGAAATCATACTGGAAATTACAAAATATAAGCAAATGACAATAAAATATTATACTTTAAAAATGGCAGGCTATAGCTGGAGTAACTGGGAGTAAATTGTAGCCTGAAATGCTTACATTAGAAAAGATAAAGTGGTGAAAATGCATGAGTTAAGCACGCAGCTTAAGAAGACAGAAAAAAGACAGCAGAATGTAGAAAGGAAGGTACAGTAAAGAAAAAGTCCCTCACAACTCACGGCAGTCTGGGAGGTGGGGACGACAGAGGTTCGGAAACAAGCACCAGACTGGAGCTCCTCAAGCAGAGGAACCATGGATTTTGCGGGTCATTGTACGTATCTTATGATTGTTTTTGTCGTTTTGAATTTTTTATTATAAAATTTACGTACACAAGAGTGTATACAATATGTTTGCTGTTTTAAAATTATGATACTAAAACAAAGACCCATATTCCTCAATCCAGCTTTAGGAAGCTACTTTATGCCCCTCCCAATCACCTCCCTTTGTCTCCTATTTGACCATTGAGAGACAACCAATCTCTTGAATTTCATTTTACTCGTTTCCTCATTTTCCTTTGTACTTTTACCACAGGTATAGCAATCCTAAAAATTTATATTGTTTAGATCTGTCTATCTTTATACAAATAGAGTAATACTGCATGCTTTCTTCTGCAACTTGACTTTTTCTTCAATATTATGTTAACATTATTCCATGTTGATGTTTATAATCTATGCATTCATTTTTACTACTTTATGATTCATATAACACAATTTTGTTATATATTCTGCTGTCCATAGACTTTTGGGTTGTTTACAATTTTTTCTAACATGAAAATTACTGCTAAGAATTTTCTTATATACTCTGCACGTACACAAAAGTTTCTGTGAGGAGGTAGGCAAATGTTCAAATTATCTAAGTAATAGAAATTTTTTTCCAATGAGATTGTAACAATTTAAATTCCCACAGAAATAAGAATTCTTATTTTTTCATACTGTTACCAAAATTTGATATTTTCGGACTATTTAATTTTTTTCAATCTATGGTGTGTCAAATGGTAACACATTTTACCTAATTGCTAACAAAACTGAATGTCCTTTCTTGTTTTATTTATTTCAATTAGTTCATCGCATGTTCTGGATACCAATTCTTTGACAGTTCTCTCAATAGATGGCTCATTTTTCCATTCTTTTAATGCTAGGTTTTGATGAAAAGTCATTTACAGTGGTCAGATTTATCTCTCAGTTTTCATACGCGAAAATGGTCTCTGATTTTTTTTTTTCTCCTAAAAGTTTCACTGCTTTGATTTGACTCATTTGGACTTTATTTCTGAGAATGATGTGAAGTAAGGATCCACGCTTTTCCTTACAGGTGACCAGTTGTTCTAACACCATTTAAAAATAGTCCATTATTCCTCCACTGATTTGCAAGACAAGTTCTGTTGTGTATCTGATTTCCACATAAATGTGGCTCCGTCTCTGGATTTTCTATTTCTTGTCCACTGTTCTATTTGTCTCTCTCTCATTCCAGCAGGGTCATCAGAGCTCTGTGACTGTTCTCTGTGCTTGTGCTAGAGAAGAATGGGGAAGGAATATGAGAGAACCTCTGGAGAAGGAAGAAGCAGTTGATCCTGGCTTTGAGAGAGGGGTAGTTCTGTGAGCAGAGGGTGGGGTGTGGAGGTGGGGGTAGTTTGGGAAGAGCAGGGCGGTTGGTGCAGGAAGCTGTACTAGGAGGAAAGGCTCAGAGGCATATTAGGAACAGTAAAAAATTAAAAGTGGCTATATTCTAAATTTTGTTGAGGGGAATACGAAATGAAAGTTTTAGCCAGAATGTGAAAGGGTATAAGAGTCAGGACTTTATCCTATAGGAGGAGTCTGAATGGTGATTTTTAATCATTTTTGAGTCAACATCACAGATGCTATCTCTATCAAAACACATACACACACATGCACACACACGCATTTGCATTCAATTTCAAGAAACTTACAAATCACCAGAAGCACATGCATGGATCTGTGGACAAAGGTAAGGACCTCTGTCATAGGCCATGACTTATTACTCCTAAAAAAGTAAGTGCAATCAGGTCCATCTTCTGCTCATACTTTTCCAATGGCTCTTTGCTCTCTTTAGGACAAAGTCCAAATTCCTTGACATGGCTTTCAACGCCTTCACCTCTCCAGTTTCTCATCTTGTCATTCCCCTGTCCCTTGTCTCTTCCTCATAACTTCCCCTCTACTGTCCTGCATTACTACATCTCCAGCCACACTCAGCAGCTGCCAGTTTCTGCGTCTACTGTGCTCTGCTTTGCCATTGCAAATGCCAGTTCTCCAGCTGAAGCTTTTCTCCACTCCACCCTACCCCAACTCCCCTCTACCTTCTCCTTCAAGCCCAGGCCTTTCTATCTTTCAGGTCACAGTTTAAGACCGGTTTACATGCTCCACCTGTGTACTTTCATAACATTCTCTAATTATCCCTATGGAAGCCTGGATGCTCCTGTTTGGGGATTATTTGATTGTAAGCTTCTCTAGTTCCTGCAGCATCTGCAGCCTACATTGCAATTATACATTGTTCTTTCTCAGTAAATAGTTGTTCTTTCATGAATATTCTTATGCAGAGAAATGGCAAATAACAAGACAGACCATTTCTTGAGTGCCTATTATATAGGTGCAAGGCACTAAACTATATTGTAAAATATATTATCTCTACTTCTCACAAGAATATTGCAAGGTAAGTATCATTATCCCTACTTTGCAGATGAGAAAACTCAGGAGGTTAGCTTTTACAAGGTCATACACCCAGGAAGTGCCAGAGCCAGCAATTCAAATTGAGTTTTGTCTGGTACAAAGCCATTTCTGCCGCAGAACCCTGCTCCCTCTGCGCTGTCAGATCTGTGCTTTGGAAAGATAACAGTGACAACTGACAATGTTTGGCAGCTGCCTGGGAGTAGAGAGTGAAAGAGACAGAGGGAACCTTGAGCCCATCATAATGGTCCTAGGGGGATTAGGGAAAACGACTCAGACTCATGACTATCTATTGAAAGCAAGGACCTAAATTCGAGTAAACGTGAGTATATGTTACAGCACTTTGCTAACCCTGAAGTGCCCCATAAATGCAAACTATTATCATTTGGGTTAGCAGTTTATTATCAACTTTATACTCAGGGTAGGAAAATTCAGGACACAATAAATGTCATCAATGTGAATGATACAGTTCCTTAGAAAAAATAAGAAATAAGCTGTTTATTTTTCCACCACGAAGAAAAAAGTGTTAGTTGCTTTTGAATTTGAAAAAGATAAGCCCTTTTCCTGCAAAGTTTCATATAAGATCATAAATATTCAGTGAGGGGGTAATTGATGCCATATGTTGGCACAAGTGGATCCCACCAGGGAAAGGACTGATTGTCTAATGAGTTGGCATCACTGAATCGTTGGTTTCTTAGAAGTTCTTCCTCTGAATCCCTTTAAAAGTATTCAGGCTGCCGCATTTCCAAGTTCATTTGAAAGCTGTTTCAAAGAACTAATAATTTTGTGCGCATTATAATAAAATGTTTTAAAATTCTTTAGTTTAATACATGTTAATAATTATCTTTAGTTAGAAAAGAGCCAGCTCAAAAATAATAGAGTAAAAAATAGTTTTATATATCCATTTGGTAAAATTGTAAGCTTCTAATTATGACATTCATTTACTTTTTCCTTCCTTCTTTCCTCCCTTCCTCCCTGCCTCCCTCTCTCTCTCCCTTTCTTCCTTCTTTCCTTTCTTTCTTCCGTCCTTCCTCTCTTCCCTCCCTCCTTCCTTTCTTCCTTTCTCCTTCACTCCCTCCCTCACTGCTCGTATTCAGGGAGGACCTCCTGAGCATCTGTTCAGTGACAGAGACAGTGCCAAGACCCAAAGGTGAGCACAAAGTTTCCTCTGCCTCAAGTCCGCAGTCAACTAGTGGTTATAAATACAGAAAAAAATAAAACGCAATGAACAAATACTAAATTAATGCTATAAAAGAGAGAGGGCTTTGCTTTGCAAAGTGCTTTTTACTCCAAAAGGAACATTCCTAGACCTTGTCCTTAACCTAGATTATTTGGATGTGTGGATTTGCGTGCCTTTCAAACTATTCTATGCTGTTCCCTCACACTAACATCCACCCCTTAAGTGTTCATAAGCCAGGAAGTGACTGACTCAGATTTTTGTTTTTGGGAAACAACTGGCACCTGTGATCAGAAGCCTGCAGGTGGGCAATTAGAAAGCATCTAGGTGAAAAATAATGAGAGTCTTAGTTAAAGCAGGGAGGGTGTCAGGAAGGGTGAGGAGGGAGACGCTGGGAGGAGAAATCACTAAGATGATGCCGGTAGTATACGGGTAGAACGAAGGGAGGATGTCGTGGCCCAACAATACTTTAAGGTCTCCAGTAGTAGTGGAGCTGTGGGCTGGTGGGGAAGGTGTGGGGCTGGACAAGCGCAAGGAGCATCAAATAAGATTGCAGCTGTAGGAAAAGGAAACACTTATAATCCCTTCCAGTGCATTCTAGCAAGATTGAATGTGCTGCAGCGAAGAGCTCCTTTCCTCCTCGCAGAAAGATGGCAACTACAATAAATACCCACGCGTTTTATCCTAGAAAACAATAAATATCACTGCTGTTGTTTTTAAAATACAGATCTTTTCAGCAACAATTTGTACAAAGCCATTGTTGAATCATTTCTCCCTTTGCAGCAGAAAAGTTATTTTAGCATTTGTCATCATCTTAGAAGGAAGGGAATTTATCTGTTTTATTGGAGTAACAGCTGTCAGTTTGAATATACAAGGCATAGCACCTTGCCATACCCATTTTACTTGATAACATTTGCATTTAAAAAATGTAAGTGAAAATGATCTTTAACTTACATATCCATGATTACTTTACTTGATGGTAGCAAGCTAATAACACAAAGAAAGAAAGAGGAAAAAGTGAAATCTGAACATAAAAGCACCACTTTAAATGTCCTTAATTTTGACCTAGCTTAACTGTTGTTAGGCATTTAGGGCAAATTCCTGAAATCTCTATAATACTTAAGACAAGTAATGTGTGCATGTGTGTGTGTGTGTGTGTGCGCGCAGGTGTGCCTTGGGGATTTTCTTTGTTGCTTTTTTAGTAACTACTAGTTGGTAAAAAGTTTTGGCTAATTGACATTTATAAGTGTTGGCTTTGTCTATATAGAATAACCAATATGGTGTGTGAACAGTTGGATTGAATGCCATTAATTTAGACTTTCACATTAGTATAAGCTGATATATATATATATATACATATATATATACACACTATATATGTGTGTGTGTGTATATATATATAAACTTAATACATATATAAGCTGATATATATATATATATATACTATATGTGTGTGTGTGTGTGTATATATATATATAAACTTAATACATATATTAAGTTTTTGCCTATCTATGCCTTGATCTAAACTTGAACTAAAAATCCAACGTGTGCCGACTAGTTCTGCCCAGGTCAGTGAACCAGAGGGCAGATGGCTCACAGTATAGCTGGAGTCTCTTTTCCGCTTGTAGTCATAATGGAAAGATTATGAACTTTGGAATCAAACAGATCCAGATTTGAATTCTGGCTCCACCCTTAACTGGCCACATGCTATTGAACAATTTCCATTCATTTTCTCTGAGGCTCAATTTACCATTTAAAAAGCCCAATTACACTGTGTTCTAGTCTTATCTTTAACAACCCACTTCTGCCAAGCAGACTTCCCTGACCCCTCAGTAAAACAAGATTAGTTGTCTGTCGACTGTGGTTTCCTATAGTCTTGTGTACATATTTCTACAATCCACTTTGACAAAACCATACTATAATTACTTATGCAACAAATATTTAGTGAGATTCTAACTTTGGACCAAACATTGTGTTTCCTGTTAAAACAGAGATCAAAGAGACATAGTTCCATATTCTAGTGTCTTTCTTCTTCAACCCTATTTCCCTAGAATAAAGTAGGCATTCAACACATACGTGTGGCATGAATAACTACCATAGGTTTGGTAAGTGCAGTTGCAGAGCCGGAGGCACAGAGGAGAGTTCAATAACTGGGCCAGTGAGTGAAGAACAGAGGCTGTGGGAGGAGGTGACAACTGCATAGGAGGCAGAGGAAACAGCATGAGCTCAGAGGCAAGAAAATGTCTCATGTTTGAGGAATACTTTGTGTGAGAGCAGAAGTAAGCAACTGGAGAAGTAGGCTGTAGCCAGACAACGGAAGGCCTCAAACTAGCATCACATGCTCTGTTGCATGGTCTTTTCCTGTAAGTAGAGACGAGACAGGGGACAGCCTTAACCTAAGCTGTGGCCTGGTCATATTTACATTTGGGTATATCACTGCTGGTTGTGTGAAGAATAAATTGGGGGAAAAAAAGTAGGTTTAAGACATTAACAATAAGGAAACTGTTCTGTTAGTCCACTAAGAGATGATTAGAGCCTGACAAAGTTTCTGTTCACAGGGTGGAGAGGGGGGATTAGATTTAAGAAATACTTAGCTGGTAAAATTGACAGAACTTGGCCACTGATTTGATGCAGAATGGGAGTAAGCAGGGAAAGTAAAGGATGGCAGCGTCCTGGCAGTGGGACTGAATGGATAGTCACCAACAGAGACAGAGAATATAGGACAGGAGACAGATTTCAAGGGGGGAAATTAGACTTATTCAGTGTGAATATTCAAGTAAATCCAGAAGCACATATAAACCTAAAGACAGAGAGGGCTGAGCTGGCAAAATAGATGTGTCAGTCTTCAGTGCAGTAGCTGAGAACATGAGAACGGATGAATGTGATCACCTAGAGAGAATGGGAAGACCAAGAAGCTCTCCCCGCCTCTCGCCTGATCCTGATGCTCTTCGTGTACAAGTCACAAATGAAACTTTATTGCCTCGTCTAATGGATGAACAAGTTTTTGCCTTACTTGGCCTCTCTATTCCATTTGACAAGGTCATCACTCCCTCCTTAGAACTCTCCACTCTCCTGGTTTCCGTGGCTGTTCTTCTAAAGAGAATTCTGACTTCTGTCTGCTAGCTCCCCAATGCCCTGCCCTGCTGGCCTTGAGAATTCGAACTTCTCTGCAGGCCGGGGGCAGTGCTTCACTGGCAATGACAGAAACAGCCATCATTAACTTTAACGAGTAAATTCATGTGGTATATTACAAGCTTTTATGTAGTCAGTTCTTAATTATTTAGAACAAAGAAAGAGAACCTTTATTCCTATTAAAGTCCCCTGACACAGAGAAAAGAGACAATTGAGAGCCATGGGATTAAATTCAACATAATTAACCTTTGTTGCCACCTCAAAAAAAGAGAACAAACCTTTAATTCATCTGCTTAAAATTTAAAGAAAACAGAAAACTTAACTCTCTAGGCAATAAATACCACACACACACACACACACACATACACACACATATATACATACATGCCAGAATGAAAAATCCACAGCAAGGCCACACTGTTCCCAGGAAATCAAGAAGCAATAAAAAGGTTCTAAAGAGAGAGAATATTGGTATTTCCTCTAATCTCTGGTCAAGATTTAAATCATTTATTGCTGTTTTGGGTTCATTGCAGAAACAGCAAACACTCCCTTTGGATAGAAATGATAAATATCTCTAGAATTTGTTAAAAGTTAATTTTTATATAAATTTTGGGAGAATAGCTATCTGCAAAAGATTTTCTCTCTTTTTATATCACTGTTAACTTAAAAGAAAACTTCCTTTCCGTAAAGTGGGACTATCATTTCTCATTTTATAGAAAAAAGTCAACCTGTTGATGTTCCCTGTGGTATTGCAGCTCGTAACAATTGCCACAGTTTGTTGAAGATTTTACATTTTGCCACGTCCATACTCACACTTTATACATATTATGTTATTTAATCCATAATAATGAAGAAGAATTACCACACGGTCAGTAGATGACAAAAGCAAGGAGCAGGTAGGACGATTCTGCAAGGCAGATGTTATCTCCTAAACAGGGGAGAGACTGAGATGGAGAACCTTCCCATATCTGCTCAAATTCAAATCTGCCTGATGCTAAAGCCCTGGTGCTTTCTGCTACCCCGGCCATTGCATTCTGACTGCTCTTCCTCTAGTGGAATTTTGGCGCTGACCTTTGAAGTTAAATAAATACTAGCTAGTAGGCAAAAAGTGTGAGCTCACATTAGTCATATCTCCTGCTTCTCTCCTTCCCCATCATTGCTCAGCACCTGAGGAACTCTTCTTTTTCCCTGAAGTCTAGTTGAAGGTCTCTTAAACTTCTACCACGGTACGTCTAACAATAGAATACAGCAAACGTGATTGGTTATCTTTGAAATTCAGATGAATTTGCATTTGATTCCATAAGATATTCATGTTTCTCTCTTAGGCATCTTTTTAAATTAATGGCCATCCTAGAAAAATGTACCACATGTATCTTGGTTTTCTATACATCTATCCTCTAAATTTCTAGAGAAACTAGAGTGTAATTTCTCATAGAATATATTGCTCTACTCTGGAGAAATAATCCTTCATCAATTCCCCAAAAGGCTGATTTCATTCCACAAGTGAGTCCAAACTGCTGCATTGGTAGAATGCTCTCTCCAGTTTGGAACCACTTCACATACTAAGGAGGGAGTCAAGGAAATAATAACATTAAAACATGCAAGAATCAGTTAACAGCTATTATGAGAACTAGCGAAGAGAAGAGATAGCAGATACTGACTCATCTTAATCAACGTACATTTTTACTTTGGATCTCATTTAATTTGCTCACTTTATAATTTACTTGAGCATTGGAGATTTACGTTTATCATCGTGTCTTACGGGTCATTTTCCAATGGAACTACCGTAACACAGTCAGATTTGGTGATTCGCCTCTGGTGAATCCTCTTCCAGCTCCATTTTCTCTCTCTTTTTATTTTTTTTAAATTACTTTTTATTTTTGTAGAAGCATTATATCAGTTCTTTGCCCTCACCTTTGCATCCCACAATCCCTCTTCTAGAGGCAGTTGTTTTCGGTTTTTTGAGCTATTAATTTTTTGTATTTTCTTCTTCATTTTGAGAGAATACACATGTATTTCTACTTCTTGTTTTACCAGTTGTAGATACTGCCTATTTATTTCATATTATGGCAGTTGAAAAATCAAATCACTTCTCACTACCACAGCCACTTTCTTTTTCTTCATCTTCCCAATATACTTATATCTAATTTTTTTGTTAAATCAGTAGTTAATGCTGATATTAATAATGTTTATTTGCACACTGTGTTTTTACTCCTAAGTTTTTTTCTGAAGTTGCTTCATTTTTTATTTGCTTGGTTTTCTATGTACCTATTCTTAATTTTTTCAAATGTTCAAACAGCTTTGTCAAATGACCAACAGTTATATTTCCAAATGCTAAAGCCATCAGAAAAATTGCTGGATCCACATTTTATTCTGGAGGAACTCACTCCTCCGCCTGTGCAGCCAGCTCCAGTCTGGGCAGATTGTTCTCTCAGTGTGATGCACATTTGCCTTCCCTGGATATTCACTTGATACTCCCCTACACTACTCCTGGATTCTATACCTTCTTGTCTTTGGTTTACTCCCACATCCTCTAGTAGAAACCTGGGAGTCACCTGTGACTCATTTTGCTCCTTCCCCCAAAATCAAGATATCAAACATATGACCAAATCCAGCAAATTTTGCCTCCCCAAAGCCTCTCCAATCTGTGCCCTTTGTTCCATCCTCAGGGTCACTACCCTGGGCCAGGCCATCATCACCTCTCACAGATTTCTACAAGCATTACCTAACTGGTGTCCTTGTCTTTGGGTTTACTCTTTTATGTCTATGCTTAGTGCAGCTAAAACTATCTTCCTAAAATACGTATCTGATCTTGCTGCTACTGGATAAACCCTTAAGCAAATTTCCATAGATTATAGATAAAATTCAAATTCCCTATCTTAGCATAGAAGGCTTTTATATTTTCTCCAGCTGCGTTTCTCCCATTGTCTCTCTTGCAGTATGTATTTAAGCAATATTTAACTTCTTTCAGTTTCTGCAATATGCCTCATTTGCGCTTTCTCTGGAAACACTGCTCGCTCCTCTTCTAGTGAACTCTTACTCATCCTTAAGTCTTAGTTGCAAGGGCATTCCTCAGAAAGGATGCTCCAGTGAATGTTTCCAAAACGCTGAGTGCTTCCCCACCCATCATAATAGACAACATACTTGACACAATTCTTATTTAAATGTCTGTCTTTTCTTCTAAGGAGTATTAAGTCTGTTCAATTGCTATTTTCCCCGAGACTAGTAAAGTATCTAGCCTATAGTAGATACTCAATTAGTTTTTCCTGAAAAAATTAATGAATATTCATATTAGCTTGCAAATTCAATTTACTAAGGAGCTAAACAGGTATCTTCAATGGTAGGGGACAGCCTGGGTGGGATCTGTGGCAAACTAGATCTGTTGCATCAAAACAGTCCAGTGATGTTCAGGTTTCTTTTTTTTTTTTTTTTTTTTAAGATTTTATTTTTTCCTTTTTCTCCCCAAAGCCCCCCAGTACATAGTTGTATATTTCTCATTGTGGGTTCTTCTAGTTGTGGTATGTGGGACGCTGCCTCAGCGTGGTTTGATGAGCAGTGCCATGTCCGCGCCCAGGATACGAACCAATGAAACACTGGGCCGCCTGCAGCGGAGCGCGCGAACTTAACCACTCGGCCACGGGGCCAGCCCCCAGGTTTCTTTTTTTTTTTGAGAGAGAGGCCAGATATCTGGACTTTCAGGTAAAATCTGATTATTTTATAAGTTGGCTACTAATTCATTAAAAAAAAATAGGCAGACCACACAAAACACGAGCTTGTTTCCAATCTCCGGATGAAAGACAGAATTGTATGGCCTGTCCTGATGTGAGGAGGCTCAGTTTCAGATCTCTCACTATCTTTTGGTGTCTTTATAAGGATGCTTGACTGATATCTCATATTTTGCATCTAAAACAGAATTCATCATGTTTCTGTACACACTAGGCCCTTCCAATATATATATATTTTTAAATTTTTTTTTAAGTTTTTTCCTTTTTCTCCCCAAAGTCCCCTGGTACATAGTTGTATATTCTTAGTTGTGGGTCCTTTTAGTTGTGGCATGTGGGACGCCACCTCAGCGTGGCTTGATGATGGGTACCATGTCTGTGCCCAGGATTCGAACCGACGAACACTGGGCTGCCTGCAGCAGAGCACACGAACTTAACCACTCGGCCAAGGGGCCGGCCCCCCAATATATTTTTAATAGTATCATTTCCCAGTTCTCTAGGATGAAAATCTTATCATCCTTGATTCCTCCTTCTTGTTCATCCTCAAGTCTAGTCAAATGTTAAATTCTAGAAGGTCTTCCCTCAGATTAGTAAAGTGAAAAGAACAGGGGATTTGGAGTAATATAGATCTTAAACTGCTATTTTAATTGTGCCATTTTCTAGCTGTATAACGTTTAGTAAATTCTTTAACTTTACTGTGCTTCAGTGTCCTTGTACTTAAAACCAGGATAACAAAACCTATTTGTCAGAGTTATTCTGGGGACAAAGGAGCTACTGCGTATGAAGTGCCTACCACACAGTAGGTGCTCAATAAATATTTGTTGCATTTACTGCCTTCTCCCCTTAGCTCTTTCACCTGTCTTCTTCTTCTCAGTTTCTGCTGCTAACACTGGTCAGGCATGTAAGCTAATAAGACTTTAGACGACCTTGGGTCTGGCATCTATTTCTTGATGACCCATCACTTCAAGAACAAACTTTACAAAATATAGCTAATTTATACATTTAAGGCCAATTCCTTTTGTAAATTATATCCTTCTGTAACTCTAAGCTCCGTGCACCCCTTTCTTCCACCCTCTCAGCTCATTGAGAGATTGCCACTTCCTACCCTTACAGCTCACCAATGCCAGCATTCCTTTAACACATTGTGACCACTATCATTTGAACCAAATTTCAACATCCATCACGTTCCTCAAGTCTTACTAACCATCATCATCTGTACCCATATTTTCTTCCTTCTCTCTTATTAGAACGGATGAAGTATGCTGTTCCTCTCAAAGGTGACCCCTTCACACACTCTGTGGATCCCATGAACATTTGCCTTCAGGACTTTGCTCCTAAGATTATCCCATCGATTTCATTCTTTAGTCTCTCCTCCTTCCTTCTAATTTATTCTCATTATTGTGCAAATGTACTTTAATGCCATTGATAATAAAAAACAAATTAAAAAAACCCTTATCTTGACTTCAAACTTCTGTCTAGCTTGTCTCATTTTGCTGCTTTCCCTCACAGCAAAACCTCTGAAGAGAGCTGTATATATCTGCCTCTGTCTCTTCAATCCACTTCACTGAGTCTTCCCTCTACCACTCTTATCAAAGTCACCAATTATTTCCATGCTAGCAAATACAATGGTCTCTCCTTTGTCATCGAAGTCAACCTCTTACTTTACCATTCTCTCTTCTTAAAACACCTTCTGTTCTTTTCTTAGCGTCCATGACAACACATGGTTTCTTCCTATATCCATCGCAACTCTTTTTTTCCTTGTTGTCTTCTTTTCTCAATAGCAATTCTTTCTAAACCTCTTTTCAACCTCTTTTCTGTTGCTAATCTCTTATATCCCAAATCCATTCCATTAGCAAATCCTATGAACTTTATCTAAAACACATAGTCTGCCATGCTTCCTTTCTTCACTAATATCAATCTAGTTGAAGCCACCAACCTTTCACCTGAAAAACTACTGCAGCCTCTAATCTCCTTGCCTCCATTCTTGACTTGTCACAATGTACTCCCACACTGCAGCCAGAGTGTTATTTAAAAAAATATAGGTTATTTCATATCACCTATTTCCTTAAAATCCTTCAGTGGCCCCTCGTCTCACTTAGAATAAAATATTAAGGCCTTCCGTGGCTTACTCGAACTTCCTGGTTTAGCCTCACTATCTACCTACATTTCCTATTGCATCTTTTACACTCCTCACCCCCCAATTACACACCTGCTTTCTTTCTGTTCTTCAAATGCACCATACTCATTCTTCCCCCAAAGGTTTCCCTCTGTCTGGACTGCTCTTTCTCAAATCTGCATGGTTGACTCCTCCTTGTCAAACCAAACTCAGCAAAAAACGTCACTCCTTAGAGAAGCATTTACTGTCCTCTCAACCTAAAGTAGTTTCCCAGCTGTTCCCCTGCTGTATTTTCATCATGGCACTTGTCATTACCTAAGGTTTTCTTTTAAAAATTATTTAAATTCTCTTTTTGCAGCAATGTAGATTTTGCGAGGATAGGAACTTGTTGGTCTTGCTCAATAATGTACCTCCAGCTCCTACAACAGTTGTCTGCACATAACTGGTACTCAGGAAATGTTTGCTGAATGAATGCACAAATCAATGGATATATTTTACCTAGAATTTGTTTTTTTGATATCATTTCCCAAAAGTTGGCAGAAAAATCAGCAAATAGGTTTTCAAAAATCTCATTGAAATGATCTCAATGAGATTTGATATTCGAGTAAATGTTAGCAATAAACGGTGGGATGAGTAAGTCGTCAATTGGAAGATAAAACAGATCACAAAACGACTGGGGTACTACAGAAGTCCCAGTTGATCACTGACACACAAAATCAAGAGTTGTTGACGGGGGGCTGGCCCCGTGGCCAAGTGGTTAAGTTCGCGCGCTCCGCTGCAGGCGGCCCAGTGTTTCGTTGGTTCGAATCCTGGGCGCGGACATGGCACTGCTCATCAAACCACGCTGAGGCAGCGTCCCACATGCCACAACTAAAAGGACCCACAACGAAGAATATACAACTATGTACCGGGGGGCTTTGGGGAGAAAAAGGAAAAAATAAAATCTTTAAAAAAAAAAAAAAAAGAGTTGTTGACGGTAGAAACTTTTGAAACAATAAGGCATTTTAAATAAAAATAGAAATCTGAGTAACAAAAAATTACCTAAATTTTCCACATATAAACTATGTTTTTTACAAATTTATCCTTCATCTCACTTTCCCTTGGGCCCCCAGAGAGTCTACCTACATTATTTATCAATTGAAAAAAATAACTACACGTTTGAATGCCAAAATAATTGCAATAAAAGAACAGATTTGGAGAAAGATGCTTCAGGCAAGACATTAAAGGGAATCAAATTTTGATTATTTATGCATCACCCATGTGCCAACTTTATTCTGGCCATGGTTTTATTATATTCAGATAAATTCTATACCTTTGGCACTGCAGGACAAAATAATGCACCCTGAATATCTATGAGGGAGTAAGAGAGTTGAAAAAGGTCATTTTTTTTCACCTTTATTTAAACCCAGGATCTTAGGAGAGACCTCTATAGATAGATATATGTGGGGCTCCTTATGTAAAATGCCAAGGTTATGGGCAATTGCATTTTTGCAGAACAAACACTTCAGGAATAATCTGTTATTGTGAAATTTAAAAAATAAGGCAACGTTATTAAACAAGTGGTACTTTCTGTGTTCTACATTTGCAAATTTAGGCCATGTTTAATCTAGAGCAGAGCTTTCCATATTTCTTAATCATGACAATTGTTTAATCAGCAACTATAGTGATACAAGAAAGATTCTTTTTGAGTAGAAGAAAAAATAATCAAAGATCACTCAAGTTTTGATACACTAAAATCACAATCATGAATGAGCATTTCAGAATTTGTCATCTTAAAATATTTCTCCTATGGCTCCTTTGATCTCATTAGACCTCTCACAAAATAAGCAAGTGTCCTTGATTTCAAACAAACTTTGTTTAAAGGTCGAAGGAAAACATGGCCTCAGGCTTCTAAATCCTAAGTAGCAAATATCAGTGAATAAAAAAAAATCAATACAATTTAAGATATATGAAATGTGGAATATCGGAGGGCACTGTTTTCTTTTTTGCTTGTCCAGCACCCATTCTCCTTTTCCCATTTGTATCTTGACCTTGCTTTTACAGGCATACCTCATTGTATATCATTTGAGGAGTCAAATGGAATCTGGATCTTGAGCAGCATCATGATTACCTGGGGGTGTCTGGACATTGCACCCCTCACAAGGGCAGCAGTGTGTGGCCCATACTGTCACTGTGCTGTGAATTCTGTGCAGCAATCCAGAGCTCTCTTGTTTCCTACCCTTTTCCCATTGAAAGTTCTTCAGGTTCCTATTAATTTTATGAACCACAGATATATTTCTAATAAATGTTTTTCTTTACCTAAAATGGTCAGTTGGTCTTTGTGGCCTACAATAAAAAAAATTGACATAATGGTAAATCCATATTAAATAGTAACTCTCTAGCCATTTGTTTACCACTTAAATTCTTTTCGTTATTGTAGTGCTGTATTTGTCTAAATTTATATTAATGAAGCAAATAAACTTTATTAAACATATGCCCTTTCTCATAAAAATAAACGATTTCTGGCTGGCCCTGTGTCACAGTGGTTGGGTTCATGCTCTGCTTCACTGGCCCAGGGTTTGCGGGTTCGGATCCCGGGCACGGACCTAGCATGGCTTATCAAGCTACTCTGTGGCGGCATCCCGCATAAAGTAAATGAAGATTGGCACAGATGTTAGCTCAGCGACAATCTTCCTCACACACAAAAAATAAATAAACCATTTCTCTTAACTCAGGAGTTTATATCATTTTGCTGTTTTCATAGTGCTTTCATATGCTTTATATTTTTGATTCTCATTGCAATCTGAAGAGATGTTGAGGAACATATTTATTAGAATCTGCTACAGATGAAGAAGCTAAGGTTCCAAGGGGTTAAATAATATGTCTGAAGTCACATGATTAATTAGCGTCATAACTCGTGTTAAACCAAGGTCCTTTCTCTCCATTACTCTTTACATTGTACTGTAGTAGTTCTGTGATAATAGCCAGTAACTACAATCACTACTCTCAGAACGCTTCCTTTTGTTACCACTTTTCTCTATTTAAAAAGAATCTCAAAGCCATGCTGTGGTGGCATCCCATATGAAAAACAGAGGAAGATGGGCACAGATGTTAGCTCAGGGCCAGTCTTCCTCATAAAAAAATAAAAAATAAAAAAATAAAAAGAATCTCGAATGAGGGAATCAGAAAAGATTAAGTTTGACAGGAACGTTAGAGAACTTATTTTCCCCTCCATCCCCATAGATGTAAAAGTATGTTCCTTGATACCGCTCCTTGACTGTTTCTAGAGTCAGAGAGTATATTCCTTAATCTAAGAAAATATTATGTGCCAGCTCTAATTTATATGGATAAAGTCTCAGAGTTTGAGAGCAAGGAAAAAGTGCAGAGTGCACTGTATCAGGTAGTGGATTATGGAGGAGCCACAAAACTCATCTGATTCTATATGTCTTATGCAGATGTATTCCAACTTTTCCTGTCCTTCCTCACGTCTGGCCACTGTCAAAGGTCTTACTCTTTGTAAAATAATAGACCCCCTATCAGAGGGTGCTATTGATGTTGATGTTTTACAGCAATGATAAAGTGTTAAGGAAATACCTTAAAACTGGCTAACATAACTAAATGGCACTAGAAATCTTCTAGAGATATAACTAAGCCTAAAATATTGCTGGGGGGAGTAAGTGGCAGAGGTGGTGCGTGTTGTTATTTTGTATAAGATAGTGGGATAAAGCTTGTCTGGTAAGGTGATGTTTGCGCAGAGACATGAAGGAAATGAGGGAGCAGGCCATGTGGGAGAGCAACACTGACAGAGCAAGAGCAGGGGCCAGGCCTCTGAGCAGAGAGCGTGCTTGGCTCGCACGTGCAGGCTCAGTGCGAACAGGTCCAACACGGCTGTCATAGTCCATTTGCTGGTCATTAACTTGGAGCTCTATTTTACCTGCTGGCTGCTGGCACAATTCAGGTGCATTTTTGCTGCTCATTTATTTTCTGAAGAGTCAATGAGGATTTCTGCTATTTCATGGGCCAGTGACTGGAGCCAGGCCATGATAAAATTTTTGCCGGTCTAAAACATCCCTCTTTGATAAATTCCTGACTGCTCCATATTGGATGATCAATGTTTCAGCTCTACAGCCCTGCATGAGTGGCCCACATGGAGGCGCGACCACCATGCCACTGTTTTCTGAAGCCCTTGTCTCACACCTGGCTTCCCTTGGTCTGTTTTCTTCCCGGAAGAAGTGACTATAGATATGGAGGCTATTTTTTCTGTCATCTCTCAATTTACCAACAATATTCTACTCTGGATGTAATTTTGTTGAGAATTCACTTTCGTTTTTACTGTATACCCTTGTGAAATTTCAACAATTGCTTAATTAAAAACAGAATACTGGAGGAAGTTGGGTATTGGAGCTCAGTTTCATGTGTACTATGGACTTCAAAGCCCCAAACTGATGGATTTGTGTTGAGAAAACAATTACACAATCTGTTATAGAAGAGAAACATTTGATAGTAATTTGTTTTCATTTCAAAAAGTGTTATATCCTATGTTTAAAACGTGGCTTATGGTATAGCCATACAAAGGAATATTATTTGGCAATGATAAAGGATGATGTACTAATACGTGCTATCACATGGCTACACCCTGAAAATATCATGCTTAGTGAAATAAGCCAGTCACAAAAGGCCCTATGTTTTACACTTCCACTTATATGAAATGTCCAGAAGAGGCAAATTCATGGAGAAAGATGTTGCCAGAGGTGAGGGGAAGCAGAGAACCTGGAGTGGCTGCTATAGGTGTAGTGTTTTTTTTAGGGAGTGATTAAAATTTTCTGGAATCAGACAGTGGTGTAATTCTGCGAATATAATAAAAGCACTGAATTGTACACTTTGTGAGGGTGAATTTGCTGGTCAGTGAACTTAATAAATCTGCTATTTAAAACAAAAAGAGTATAGGTTTACTGCCTATCTTTTCTTGTGAGGGAAGACCATTTATTCTGTGTTTATGAGTGTGTTCCACAATTGGCTGTTAAAGTATTCTTTGTACAATAAAATAACAAAAATCTTATATGAGACTTTTTAAATGTTTATTTAGGGAAAAAAAGAGAATTTCAGTTCCCACATTTTGCTGGATTTTGAAATCCAGAAGTGTGGGAACTACTAATCTGGGTCATACTGAGGCAAAATCAGAGCCCAAATGGAGACATCATCAATATGCCTCCAGAAAATGAACAAGTTTTAAGAATATATTGCTTAATATTCAAATTCAAATTATTTAATATTCAAATTCAAATTACTTAATATTCAGATTACTATTTGCTTCTATGGTTTTCCTGCTATTTAAAAATATCCCTACAACTTCCCTACATCTCACTCATTTTGTGTCCCTCTGAGTGTTTTATGGCACTCTGATATGAAGCTAGAACCTCACCTTTCTTATATATACATCAGTTCCTTTGAAGTCTCTACAAGTGAAACGCTCATGACCGTAAATCTCAAACACCTTGGAAGATTGGAAATATCCAGAATTACCTTTAAAGGGCTACACAGTAAGGGTTATATCCTTTTCTTCTGCTCATTATGAGCAAATAGATTTGTCTAAGCTATAGAACCTAGATCAAAATCAGCTGAGATGTCATACTTCTCTCACTCATGGAGTCTTTTAGCTTCATGAGCACAATGAGACTTCCCAGTTTTACCCCTGTACTCAAAGCTGCCTTGCCTGCCAGGGGAAACACAAGTAACCTCTAAGCAAGTTCTTGTGATGAGTTTGTACTATCATTTTTTTTTTTTTTTTAAAGATTTTATTTTTTCCTTTTTCTCCCCAAAGCCCCCCGGTACATAGTTGTGTATTCTTCGTTGTGGGTTCTTCCAGTTGTCGCATGTGGGACGCTGCCTCAGCGTGGTCTGATGAGCAGTGCCATGTCCGCACCCAGGATTCGAACCAATGAAACACTGGGCCGCCTGCAGCGGAGTGCGCGAACTTAACCACTCGGCCACGGGGCCAGCCCCTATCATTTTTCTTTTTAAAGTTAAATATTTGTTTCTCAGAATTTTCTTTTTCCTTTTTCTCTAAGACATATTATCTTGTGTCTGGGTTCTATTCTCACTTCTAGGAGGGTGACTCAAATCCATCTCCAACTCTGACCTCTCTCCTGAGTTCCATTATATCTCATTTATTCCTCTGTTTGAAACTTCCATTTGGATAAATATTTTTATTTGATACATCAATGTCTAAAACCAAGCTAATAACTAGAATGCATCCAGAGGAAAGTAACCAAAATGGTCAAGCATCTAGAAATTATGTACTTGAAAAATGGTCAAAGAAACTTAGAAACTTGTCTTGGAAAAAAGAATTCCAAGGCAAAGTATATGAACTCCTTTAAAATCTTTCAAGGATCAAGGCATTAATGCCAGAAGCATAGTTCCTTGCCCAGAGAAGGCATGCCTTAATAATCTTTGTATCACCCTTAATGTCTAGCCAAGTTTTGGATTGCTAGCTAGGTGGATGGATATAGGCAAACTTCATCAACATATTGCAGAACTTTCTAATAACCAGAACTTTCCAATAATATAGTGGCCTGCTTTTTAAATTAGTGATTTCTTCCATTAATATAAATGTTCATCAAGAGGTCAGATAACTGTTGCAAGAGAAATAATAAGCAGACACTTCTGTATTGGGTGAAAAGTTGAAGTAGTTGTTAGCTACAGGTTCCTGAAGAGCAATGGTCCCTGACAACACTCATGGGACACAAAGAAAAACTTCTGTTCACTTATGCACTGAGCTTTTGACTTGTTATTGTAGCATAACCTATTCTATCCTAACTAATAAAAAGTCTTTGGTAATAATTTTGTATAGGAATCTAACATCCCATGTGGATTATATGAGACTTATATGAGAAAAAGTTAACTTTTCCAGCCGAGAATTGTTTATTTAGTAATGACTGAAGGCTAAATAAAATAATCTTCAAGGTTTCATCTACTCAAAAATGATACAACACTGGGATTCTCTGAGTCAAGGAAATTCTCTGGGGAAGCAGTGGTATTATCACAAATGTGCTGGTGTAGTTGTTTGGGTCAAAACTTATCGTCAATTCTGGGCAGGGGATTATTTTCCTAGAACCTGTCTTCGAAGATTTCAGATAGAGAAGACGTCATGCCACCACATTATTTTTCGAGAGTCAATACCCAGAACTATCTTGAGATGTTATAAAATCTTAATTTTGTTTTACTCAAGGTAATTAAACATGGAAATTTTCCTTTATCTGTGATTGGAGAATGATGAATACCAATTACTGAATATTTTCCTATTCCAGGTATTCCACATGCATGATCTCACACAATACTCTGTGTACTTTATCTATCTATCCATCTATCTATCATCTATCTAACTACAGGAAAGGTACTATAATTTTCCCGGTTTCGTTAATGAAGTAACTGAGGCTTCTTGAAAATAAAATACCTTCTCAACCAAAGAGCAGGGCTAGGATCTAATCTCCAGTTTGTCTGGATCGAAAGCTCAGGTTCTTAACCCATAATATATTGCTGGAGTAGGTTGTCAACTTTTCAATGAAGAAAACTCTGTAAGTATGGTGTTTCAGATTTAGACTCATCCTCTTTTTACATATGGTTAGATTGACCTCATCTACCAAATTCACTCTTCATGTCTTTCAATTTTTGTCACACCTTAGCTTGTCCAAAATTATTTCTATTCTCTTCTTTTTTAAAGTTCCTCTTCATTTTCAAGAAGTTTCTCTGCAATTTTTATCTTTACTGATTTTTTTCACATTTGCCTTCCCACACTATTTCATATATAATATACACCTATTATAGTCTATTACTCTGTCTATAATTTTAAATTCCCAACTCTAAATAGCAAGAAAAACAGTGCTAAATTATAGCTGTGTGGGTTTCCATTACTGTGTAAAAAGCATGTCATTCTGTATTTTTACCTTTCACTACAGAAAATTAAGCAACACAGATTCAACTATTCTTAATCAAAAAACTTCCTGTTCTTTCATATCTATTGTTGCATCTTTTCTGACACACTCTTGACATATCTTTTCCTAATGCCGTTAATCTTGACTCTGTTCTCTGTTGTATAACATCTTATAGTAGAGAATCACAGCCAGCTAGAATATTCTCAGTATAAAATATCAGAAAGAAAAAAATAAAACATTTATAAAAGGTAATTCTTGCCATACAAGAACATAAATGGCTATCTCATTACTCAACAAATCTGAAATCACAGTAGTAACAACTCCAGAGGGATACAAAGAAAACAAGAAAATAAGACAGCAGACAAAAAATACATTACTTAATCACCAAAGGCGTAATACTTTGCCTACAAGTCCTTAAAAATTTTATATATTGTCTTTGATTAAGAGCAAACCTTCCTCATAAATGCTGATTTTTTAACATTTGGTTAGTAGACTATGTTTTGAGAATCTCCCCAACAGTCCTTACACCCCTTCCCCTCTCTTGCTGCCAGCAGTCACAACTCCACAGAGGTGGCTCATCATTGTTTAATCCAATCAAAGTGATCTTATTTTTCTTGCCATAGTGGATCCCATAGCAAAGGGATTGGATCAGCAATGAACGTGATATAATTAAGGCCAATGAGACGTAAGGACAAGTTAGCGGAGGAATTCTGGGGGCAAAATTTTCTTGTCCTTTCCAGAAAGAGTTTTCAGGAGCCAGATATTTCACTTTTTGGATGCTGTGGAAATGAACTCTGGAATTAGTCCAGTCATCCTGCCACCATGAAAGAAGGCAGCCTCTGAACAAAGTTGATCCCACACAAGGCGAAAAGAAACATACCAACTATGGAGCCTGTCCCGAGATGAGTCTTCCACTCATGTGAGCCAGTCAAGCCTATTTCTTGTTTAAGTTAGTTTGGATTGCATTTTCTATTATTTGAAACACACATAGTGAACTCTAATTAATACATCATTCCTTTTGTTTCTTAATTTCCTATTTTTCTAATAATGTACCAATGTATCTATTTACTATCATGATCATATCTCAGTGTTAGATAATTTAGATCATATTTCAATATCAGATACTTTAGAAGAAACTAACTTACAGGGCCATATTATGAAAGCAACAAAATAGAATTTGGGGACTCAGAGAAACCTTGAAAGATTATGTGAAAGATCTTCGAAATATATAAAGCCTATCAATAATAAAAGATAATAATTTCTCCTTAATTCAAATACATTGGGGAGGTATATTAAGTCTTCGGTTCACTTGCATTATTTTTATTGATTGTTAGTCCAAGCCTGCTCAAGCTCCTAATAACTTACATGATGCCTAAGACTCTCCAATGGCATTAGCTACCTAATACATCAACTCAAGTAATGCGGCCTGACTCTCAAGAGCTTTCATAACCTGGGTCCTCCCTACTCTCCCACATATTGTTGGCACTCACCCACATGTACCTGCAGCTCCAGACTCTTCACAGCTCTGCTGCCCATCTCCTCCCCCTCTCTGTATATACCATCTTAATTTTTCCATCTGTGTTTTTTGGTCAGCCCCTCTAAGAATGGAACTCTTCTCTATACATAAGCTGCACCACAGTACTTGGCTCTTTGGCTCTGATTGTACACTATTGTGCACTCACCTCTAATGCTTGAGTTTTCTCTGCAATTAGACTGTCAGATTCTTGAGAGCAAAGATTGGGATGTATTTCTCTTGTAACCCCCCCTAAAGCCTCAAATGCTGTGTAGTAGACTACATATTAAATAAATACTGGATTGATTAATTAACCATGTTTTTACTCTTTGTCTTAAAGAATCCATTGCATGGATCCAGAAAAAGATTTTAAATGACCAGATTGACTTAGGGTTGCCAGATTCAGTAAATTAAAATACAGGATGCCCAGTTAAATTTTAATTTCAGATAAATAATAAACTATTTTTTTATTATAAATAAATCCAATGCAATATTTGGGGCATAATCATACTAAAAAAAAATCTTTTTTAGTTTAAATTGCACTGGATGGTCTTTATTTTATCTGGCAATCCTAGACTGGCCTGCTCTAAAAAAAATACTCATGCTTAATTTTCTAAATTAGAGCTAAATGTCACATTTATGGATTGTTTAACTATATATAGTTTTGCTAATCAAGTCGTATGGTACATGAAGTTCTCTGCATTGTTCCACCTGGCAGTGACAACAAATAGATTCAGTGTCCATTGTAAGAAAGTGACCGTGAATGCTCATCTGCAGGGCGGCAAAGATGAAGAAGATGCCATCTCTGCCCTCAAGTAGTTCATAGTCTGATGTGAGACAGTCCGTTTGAGTTCCGCCACTATGTGATATGCAATCCGGATGCTAATCCATATGGCCAAAAATTTTTTTAAGCCTGACCCAGCCCTCCTGAGCAAAGATTCAAGATGACCTTATGTAATTAGATTATAAAAAATGAAGTATGTTGGATTTGAAGTACACATTAAATAGTTCCTAGCTTTGAGCTGTTATATAAACACCATAATTTATAATACCAAATGAAACAATTATTCATAACTTGTTTTGATCAGCACATTATCCTCAGATTTTGATAAGTTAGTTTTATTATGGAAGACTCTTTTTCTGGTTCCTGGATATTTAATATGCATTTTTTTAGCATAACGAGGGAAAACGTATTACATGACTTTTTTTTCCCTCTGACCAACTGTGTAAATCCTTCACAGGTAAATGCCATGCCAACTACTTAATCTGAGTCACTTATTTAGGTGATCATTAGGATCCAGAGGTTTAGACTTTGAACCTCTCTGCTATGTGGCCTTGGCCTGTTTCAACTAATCTCTTATCATGCAATGTTTTCTGCAGTGGAGAACGAGGTCACAGGAGACATTTTCTTTGCATATTACAACATCATAATGGCGGTATGTGTGTGCATGTGTGTGTGCAAGGTTTGATATTAGCTAAAATTTTTAGCTACACTATATTTATTAGTTGTATATATAAACTCAGTGATATCTCTAATAATCAAAGATGCCAAATTCCAGAAACAACATGTTTTTCATAATAGTATTAACTGTGTGTTTGTATATAAAAGTATTTCTTAGAACATATAATTCAAGGTTTCCAAACAAAGTCACCTTAACATATAACATACAAATTTTTCAGTTCTGGAATAGAGAGCACTATATTTCTTTTTTCTTTTCTAAACATAAACTATTGATCTGAAAGCACCAATCTGTATTTTCTTGGAGGCTATTTTAAATTAAGATAACAAGGCATAATTCAAAAAATGATGATTTCCATGGAGTTCAATTGGTTATTAACATATCACATGAAGTTACAAATGGAGTGGTATTAAAAGTTAATGAGAATATGGGGGCAAGTTATATCAATTTGAATGATTTGTCAATTACCCAGATAGAAGGCTATAGTTATCATGATCATTATCATGTCTTTGGAAACTATGAAATAATCATTTACAGGGTATATTTTAGGTTGTCAAGAATTACCTTGGGTAGCTCTTCAATTTGATTGGCATCTAGATAAAGCTCCTCTAATGTCCGTTCAAAGTTAAAGACCTCCTTTGGCACCTGCTGAAGGCTGCAGTGGGAGTAATCTAACACAGAGATGATTTCTTCTTCACCTCGGAAACATCGGCACGGCACCAGACGGCCGATGATTTTCCGTTTGGTGGTCATCTCCAGGCACTGCACTAGAGAAAAACAGAAAAAAAAACACAAATCCTTAATCAACTGCCTTTGGAAGACATTCTTGTAATATTTAAAGCTGATAAATTTAACTTTGGTTTACATTTTATAATTATATAATGCTTTAAAGCTTATAGATGACATGCACATGCATTACATCATTTAATCCTTAAACAACTCTGCAAAGTGAGATAGGTTTTATTCCCATTTAACCAATAAAGAAATGGACTCAGAGAGGTGAAGAGACTTCCCATTTTCACTCAGTTTGGGAATGGCAAATTGGGCCACAGCACCGTCCTGCCTCAGTGCAATGCTATCACCAGGGTTACCCCCTCACTTGAAACATGGAGCTACAATACGCTTTTTAAATTTTACACAAATTACAGTGCAGAATACAAACCTCCAGAATTTGTTGGAAGAAAAATACATTTCTCCCATGTCTGCAAAAATACTCAAGTTTCACTCATAAGGTTTATGGTGTCCTCTTTTAGACTCACAAATTTGTTCCATTAGTCAATGTATATTTATTGAATAACCACCAGGTTCCAGGCACTGATCTAGGTACTGGGAATTGAACAAAGTTCCTGTTTTCTTAAAGCTTATATCCTATTGGAGCTACAGATTAGAGTTGGATTGGTTATTTGCTTCAGGATAAGAGTCTAACCTTATCCATACTTTGATTTTAGTGGGAGAAAACAACTTGTAATCATGGTAGAAATTCCTGTGACATTCCTGACAGATCTTTCTCTAGGTTAAACTGCCCAAACGCCATGAAATCTTGCACAGACTGGTATCGTGGCACCTACAATACCTCATTAAATCTATTGTTTTTCACGTCATTCTTTTCCTAGACTGTGAGTTCTTGAGGGTAGGAACTGTGTTTTGTTCACTTTTCATTTGTCTTGGTGCTTTAGATATAGTAGGTATTCAAGAACAAATGCAGAATGAACAAACAAATGCATAAATGAATGAATAAGTGAATATGTTTGGGGTTCTCTCCTCAACCACCATCAGCTACTGATAATTTCCTTGAGAAACCTCTCATTCTAACTAAAAGGTCACTATCTCTGTGAATTCCCCTGAGGAAGAATGAGTAGCGGCTTCCTCTGAGTTCTCAGCGCACTAATCCCATTGCTTCCTAATTACGCACACTATTTCCCCATGTATGAGGCGAGTTCTTTGAGGAGAGGAGCTTGTCTTCCACATCTTTGAGTTCACAGTACACAGTACAGTACAGCACTTCAACACAGAAGTAGTATTGAATGAGCGTTCATTTGAAACTTGCATTTTATTTGTTGATTTATTTTTACTTACCAACACAAATTTATTGCCAAAACAGAAAGTAGTGATAGTTTACCAAAATAATATAGCATTTTGTTTTTCAAATTGTTTAGGTTAAATCAAATTTGGAGACAAAAGAGTAGGATATGATTAAAAGATGTTGGATGTTCAGCCCAAAGCCATCCTTATTTCTCCTTTAACTCCCGAAATTTATAAAACAACATTTTGGGGACAGGTTCATAAGTCAGCACTTATAGACGGTTATTTGCACATGGTAATCTGAAGAAGGCCGACTGAAAACATTAAAAAGAGGACATTCCTTTTCCATCACTTTCTCTCTCTTGAACTCCTGCATGTCACATTTCTGGGAGCCTGAATCACGAGATTTTTGTATTTGTTATTTTACTTGGCTTGACTTGAAATCCCTCATTGCAGGTTGGCATCTTCCATGTCTCTACCTGAGGTTTAACACATGTTAGGCGGCCAGCAAAGGCATCTGGTATATATCTGGCATATATTAGGTACCTAGTAAATGTTTGTTGAGGTTATTGCAGTTGTAAAGGCAAGGATGGTGGCTTAGACTATGATAGTAGCAGCCAGGATGGAGAGAAGTGATGGATTGGCAAGATATTTAAGTAACAGAATCCAATGTGTTGGTGAAGGATTAAATGAGAGGTGGAAAGGGAGGCTGTAGGGGAGAGGGAGGTGTCTCAAAAGATTCCCCAGTCTTTAATTTGAGTCACCAGTAGCCATACTGACCACCCAGCTGTGATGCCATAGATCTGACTCAAGGCATATACCCTGTGTGCCTGTATGATGCACAGACAAGTGAGGAATCAATTGTTTATGCTTTTTGTTCCCAGAGCCTAGTACTCACACTTTAGTGCTGAACCACGTAGCTCTTTCTTTATACTCATCTGTTGCTGCCAATTTTTTATTAGGCAATAATAAAATGCAAATTTTTTTATTATGAACCAAGAGGAAAAAGAACATCCAGGCCTGAACCATTTGGCCAGAGTATCCACTGTCCACCAAGACTTTTGGAATTTGATTCATTTAGGACTGATTTCCCTTTTATTGACCCCAAATGTAGGCTCTCTGGTTGTCTTTTCCATCCCTTGTCTCATCCCCACAATATGCTGAGCGTTTGCCCTCACACAGCTTCCATCTCCTCTACTCCCTCTGACCTCTGAGACTGTGCTTTACACCGGGATCAACAACTTCATTGAGCCTCATCTTCACTGAGTGCTCCCCGGCCCTCACAGTCTCAACTGAAGCTTGGTTAACTTTCAGCCTTTGAAAGTGGAGCATGCTGATTTTCTCACACCTTAAACATTTCAGGATTGGAAAATGGAATTGTTATCGCCCTTGTTCTCTAAAAGCCATTACTCTTCTCTCATCCCGTAAAACCCCTGTTCCTTTGATGCTCTCATTACCTGGCAGGAACATCTTTCTACTCTTCCTCATACCATTCATTTACCATCTCTTAAACACTGATCTTCACCCAATGATGACTTTGGTATCTGATTCACGGACTATATTTCAATCAGAAATAATTTTCCATCATTAGTTTAAAGGCGTTTTTAATTTATTATTTTCTAGCTTTTAAAATTGTTGTCAGGAAATCCAGTTCCATTATTATCCAAAATTCTGTTTCACACATACCGTTTCCTCCGCCAGAACACTGTAGAATTTTTATCTTATCTTTCATCTTTTGAAACTTCATGGCGAGGTGCTTCGATGCATTTTTTATCCACTGTACTGACTACTTTATGGGCCTCTTCACTTTGGAAGCACTTAAGCTTCAATTTTGTTAAAATTTCTGTTATTATTTAATTGATAATTTCCTCCTCTTCATTGTTTTTATTTTCTCTTTTTCTGTAACCCCTATTAGCTAGATGTGGGTCTCACTCCTAGATTTATCCTTTTCTCTTGTAATTTCCATCTCTTTGTCTTTTTTCACTCTTTTCTGGGAGATTTTCTCAACTTTTATCTTTTCAATTCATCTACCATACTATCTTTTAGCTGTTGGCATATTTTTACTGTCCAAGAGTTATTTGTTTCTTTCTGAAAGCTCCTTTTTCATAGCATCTTGTGTATTTTAGGATGTCATAACATTTTCATTTCTCTCAGAAGATATTAACTATAGACTTTTTGCCTTTTTCCCCGTGCTCCTGGTTTTATTTCTGAGTTCTATTTTCTGTTTCTTTTAGTCTTTATCTTTCATGATAGAGGTTTTCCACAAATATGTGGCGATCCCTGGCTGTCCTTCAAAATTGAAGAGTGAAGCTCTGAAAAGCTAATTGGAAGCTTTGTATGCATGAAAGGTTTCACTGCAGGACGATCCGGCAGCAAGCCAAAGAATATTCTGGTCTTCTGCCTGATGCATAGCCATGCAGCTTTATAAACACAGAATTTCAGTCAATTTTTCTCATTTTCTTACTGTCTCTTCAGTTCCTTGCCTGGTACCTGTTGTCTTCAAAACTCTAAGGAGGTCTGTGGAGTAAATCAATTTTCATATCCTTTTGCGGGTGCTTCCTAATGTAGCTAACAAGGTACTTGGTATGTAGGTGAATATAAACCACATCTTTCTCCTATCTTCTCAAAATTTGTTGAAATTTCTTATCCCCTGAGGTCTCCTCTTCTATTTTCTCCACCCTTGTGAGTATATGTGTTTTAAAATTCCTTTTAGCTTAATGGAATCTTGGTTGTAAGAATAATAAATAAGGAAGGTGGGAGATTAACCTCCATGTTTAAAGGAAAGTTTTCCTTTAATACTTTTATACTTGTAATCCCTTCTGAATTGACCTACAGGAGCACTGGGCAGAGAATTACATCCTTCTTTTGGAAACACTCTCTTCCTTTGGCTCCCATGACATCACACTCTTCTGAGATTTATCCTTCCACTTCAGTTCCTCCATTTCAACCTTTTGAGAAGGTGCCATCTTCTCTACCAAACATCGAGATTTATGATATGAGAGGTTTTTTCCCCTAGATCTGTTGTGCTCCTAATTGTGCTCTCCCTGCCTTTACAATCTTTCACCTTTCCCAACTCTCACTTCATTTAACTCTGATAAGTAGATGGCTGTGAATATTCTTTTAAATCTCTTCTCAGATTTATTTCCCTTATTATTTCCACTTTATGTTTTATGGGCATCTCAAACATAAGTTCACAATTGAAGCGGTGCTCCTGAAAGGTGCAAAGTACATCATCATGGTTAAGAGCTTGGACCCTGGAGCCAACTCCACGGCTGTGTGACTCTGGGCACATTATTTTACCTCTACCACTTTAGTCAATTCTAAAATAACAGAGTACATACAAAGCACTTAGAATCCCATCTTCAAGTTTGAAGCATTAACTAAGTGCTGGCAGTTACTTCTGCCCAAAGCTCCACTTCCCTTCGTGTTCTCAATCTCAGTGAAAGGCAGTACCATTCACCCGTTTCTTAAGAGAGAAACTTGGGCATTGTTCTCGACTGCTCTAGTTCCCTCACTTCCCACATCTAACAATCACCAAGCCCTAGCCACTAAACAGCCTGAACATTTCCTCAGTCAAGCCTATTTTTCTTCATTTAAACTGCACAGAAACCTAGTTCAAACTGTTTTCTCTTGTATTTGTACCTGTCTCTCTCTTCCTCTTGTTCTCCCTCGACAGTGTGCCTGGAGTGACCTTTCTAACACAGAAATACTATTGTGCCACCTTCTTGCTGCAAATACTTCGACGGCTCCTCTCTGCTCTCTAGACAAAGTCTAAAATTTTTACTATGGGCTACCAAGTGGGGCATGGTCCTGTGTCTGACTCTGCCTGCCACACTCACACTCAGCCCCGTACACAGCCTGTCCAGGGATCATTCTCATTGTTTTCTGTGCTCTCCGCATTCATGGCTTCTTTTGCATTCCTAAGACTACATGATCTTTCTTATACTAGGGCCGTCAAAAATAGGACTGCCTCTGTATAGGGCACGTTTCCCTTGCCTTAAAAATTAGACTAAGAAGGAAGAATAGCCCTTTCCTATTCATCAAGGCAGATTGTGCTACCTGGGAATATGTTCCAACTGTATGCTGCAATTCCCTTTGATCACATTTTAACTACTTATTAAATATTGATTTTATTTACTAGATTGAAACCTCTGTGAGGACGGGGACCATGTCTAGCCTGTTCAACAATGTATATTTCCAATAACTTGTCTAGTATCTGGTTCAGAGTAGATACTTTAAAAATATTAACTGAATTACTAAATGAATATGAGAGCTAAAGATGAATATAATGACTTTTATTTGTACAGTCCTTGCAAAATGTCAAGACAATTTGTAATCTATTACCTTGTTTTTCATGAGAAATAAGCATTCATATACTATTTTCTGTATTTTAATAATAAACTAATTAAAATTTAGCGAGTCTGTGATGTGCATAAGGTCACACACAGAATAATTAGTAGACCTGAGATTGGGTCTCATATCTCCTTACTCCAAAGTCATTAATTTTTCCATTAGCAGACCTTGCATTACATTAACAGTGACATATATAGAGCAGCATATGAGAATTTACATAGACATGAATTTACCAGCTGTTCTGTCACACTCACTCACACACACACACACACACACACACACACACACCCTTGACAGTGATTTACACATAGAATACTTGATAGATATAAAACAAAATGAAGGAGTAGCAGTGAGAGAGATAACATTGTTCTCTTCCCTAGCCATCAGTTTTAAAGAATTCTTCGAATGTCCAAAGTATGGAAATGTAGTAAGGTAGAATGGAGAGTGTTTCGGGAATCAAGTAGAGCACAAAATGCAGAAAAGCACACATACATCACACACAAGATATACAGAAGCACATCTCTGCTTTCTATGGAAACATGATCACTGCCCAGGATTGCACAGAAGCATGTAGCTTCACACCCAGTATTTGCACTGTCACTCAGAAGCACAGTGCAATCTGATTTCCTGTGCTCCCACATATCCTTAGCAAACACCCAAAAAAGGAATTTCCCAGATTTTCAGTTTTTCAAAGAGATTTTAAAAGGCAAGAAGAAAACAGGTATTCATCTGTTCCTGTTAAGGCCCTTTCAGTAAATTCCTTGAAATCAAAGATAAGTGCATCCTCGGGGGGCTGGCCTGGTGGCCTAGTGGTTGAGTTTAGCATACTTCACTTTGGCAACCTGGGTTCATTGGTTTGGATCCCGGGCGTGGACCTACACCACTCATCAGCCATGCTGTGGTGGCCACACACATACAAAATAGAAGAAGACTGGCCACAGATGTTAGCTCAGGGTGAATCTTCCTCACCGAAAAAAAAAAAGATAAGAGCATCCTTTTCTGGATTCTCACAACGTTGCATGGATTCTCTTCTCTCTTGAATCATATTTTTTTAAATCTAAATTGAACAGATAAAAGGGATTTTTCCTTTTTCTGCAATCACAATGTGCAGTCAAGAGTCTCCCTTTCAACACTGTCCAAGAGTCAAACGCATGTAAACAGTAGGGCTTGTTAACACGGCCCATCGTAGCAGAAGTAACAGGAAGACTCACCTTGCTAACATTCTTCAAGTCCTTCTCTATTGATAATCTGAACAAAGAGAATTCCAACCACTTGAGAATCATGCCTGCAGTAGTTGACTCAAGCAATAAGAATATATGTATCAAAACACTTAGATTTTCATACCTTTGGATTCCCTACGGTTTTAGACCAATGTGTACCCATGTTACCCTTGCCTAATATTCCATCCCTGGAAAGATAAAGGGACAAAGGAAAGTTCAATCTTTCCAAGATTTCTTGTGATAAATACTCTGGCTGTCCTCCTTAGTTGGCACAGTCTTACATTTTTCAAAAGACAAATGTTTCTAATTTATTCACTGAGAAACCTTTTGCTTTGCTAAGTGTGCCACAGGGATGTGGAAACCTGCCAAGCTCTCTCCATGTCCTACTTCAAGAGATATCTTTAAAACCATTACCTAGCCTCAAGTACTTCTCCGAAACCCCCTTCTCAAGACGGCATACACCGTGATTCTAGGACTCCAAGTGGAGCATCTGAGGTCTGTTTGCTTGTTTTCTGACTGTTGCATTGATGGCATTTCAAAAATACTCAGATTTCATGGGTTTGTTTTCATTTTCATCTTATCATTACAATATCCGAAAGCTTGCAATTGTTATATGTGATTTCATGTGCTATCAATACAAGAAAACTCATTTCTCTTCCTGAAGATCAATGGACTGTTATTAGGACAAACCCCCTTGTGGTCTTTAATGCTGATATTATCACATCAGCAATTAAACAAGGAATCAAGAAGGAAAGCATAGTCCCTGGTCCCAAGAAGGAGCTTATTCAGTATTTCTCAGTTCTGCTTTTAGACAAGTTACTTCTTTTAAGAAGAGCAATGCTTCTGTTCCCTCTCTCTACTTTCTTCCCAGGAATTTTCACCTACTGACTTCAGAGTCTCTTTCTATGAATGATTCCTAACATGAACCATCATCCCTGACTTAGTTTCTAAGTGCTTAATGAGCTACCCATCTTTAAATAGTACTCAACTTGTCTAAAGCAGAACTTGGAAATATTTACTAAGCTCCTGCTCTGGACCAGACACTGTTTTCCTTCTGGATTTCTTGTTTTCATTACTTGTGTTTTAATTGTTTTCATTCTATACCTTGGAATCATCTTTTACTGCTCCTTCTTTCTTTCCTTTGTATGAAACATTTTACATCATGCCCTCCCTTTCTTTATCATTCCGCCAACCTAGTTCAGACCTTACTATCTCCTAATGGTACTGCCGAAAGTAATACTGAATGAAAGTATACTAAACAGGTCTTTCCTTTACAATAATTTATTCAACAAATATTAATTAAGTTTCTACTAATAGAAACACCAGTGAATAAAGAGCTATGGTCCCTGCTCTGGTGAATTTACTGGATAGTAAGGGAGATGAATACTGAATACAAGGTTATACAAAGAAATCCATATGCACATTATGATAACTGCTATAAAAGAAAATATTAGAGTTTGATCCATTGTATATATTGACATGTACAAGAAATATCTTAATCAATTCCCTAAAATGCATGTCTGTTCCCTTGTTCTAAAAGCTTCACTGAATCTACATTTTCAACAGCAGTATTTCCCACCCCATGTTCCTGGGTTGCATCTGCTTCCAAGAAATAAGAAATAAGCAGTGTACATTAGCATGTTAAGGTCTTAGAGAGGTCTTGTGATAAAGAAATATGCTTATTTGTGTTCAAACCAGTGCTTCCTAAAATTAAAAAGTTAAAAATTTTAAGTTTATCATGGTAATTAGGAATTAGTACTCTGAATCACATATTTTAGGAAGGGCTGATCTACAAGATTCTTTAGCTTGACTTTCAAGCTCTCTTCAACCTTACTTTTCAGCTGTTCTACCGAGTACTTCCATAAACATACTTTTCCAATTCTATGCTCTAGCTTTTACCACTCCCAATACTGAAGTCCCTTATCCATTTTCTTCATCTATACCAATTCTACCAATCTATGGAAAAACCACTATATCTTTATAAATCATGTTTAGTAGTTTTACTTGTTGGTTATTATAATTTCTTTGCAGGTCTTAAAAGATCATAATAGCTGATGTTGCAGAAACCTGTTAATTGGAACTTCTTGAAATGAGCAATAGAATATTCTGTTTTGCTCTTTAATTTACTTAGGTCATTGCCTATTAGTCACAGTGTGTGCTGTTGAAAAAAAACCACAGAAGTTGAGTTTGGATTACTTATTGAAGCTCACATTCTTTTTAAAGTCTTTTCTAACTATTTCAGACTATAAATAATGCTACTTTCCTTGTCTTCCTCCTCCTCCCCACCATTATTATTGTCATCTTAACACTAACTACTCTAAACAACATCAACCTAAGGATTACAGAATCAATCAGGAAAAAAAAATTTCTTGAGAGAAGATTCATACGAAGTAGTGGCATATGCAAGCTTGTTCAAAATCTCTCCTTATTGCATCACATAGGTGAATAACAACATTTTAATACTTGTGTCCTACTCTTTCCACATCACACATCTTCTCTGGAAATTTTATCTACCGTCTTACCTAAATATGCAAATACAGCTAGAGGAAAGAACAAATACAATAGAGGAAAGTAGAAAGCAAACGTCAAGATAAGATTAAAAATAGCCCAGGTTCGGGAAAAAAGTTCTCATTCTGTAATAAACTTCGACAGTTATGTTTCTTGAAGAATTTTGCTTGCAGGCAAGTTGTGAACCTCAGTCAAGAGCAGCATGAAGAAACAAGCTTCCAGGCATTAGGATACTCTCAGAGATTTTAATTTCACATGGGGATAACCTAAAGTAATAAGTTTCTGGAATAATATCTGAAGGCTTGTTTATATAAAGATACAGAACAAGAGAATGAAGAGATGTAGTCAGATAAAGGCTATTTAACTAATAGAACCTCAGGTTTGATGGGAACCTTAGTCAAATCACTTGCCTCATCCTGGAATAAATTACTCAGATAATGGTCTTATACCTTAATATGTCCTGAGGTAGCTTTATACTGTGGTATAAGACAGTGATTTATATTCTTAATGATGGCTGAGTTATTAAGAAAAAGATCAATTACTCAGCATCATCTATTGAGAAGACAGAGATGTGCACAGAACATTTAGACATAGTTTAATTGAATGCTTTACTTAATGAAATTTGGATATATAGATGGTTAATATTTATTTTTGTAAAAAGTCCACTGCATGTGAAACACTTCACTCCACACCTCCTTTGAAAGATTTGAGTAGGAGCTTCAGTAGGAGCTAGTAAGGAAGCTTTTCCCACGTGGTTGTCTCATCTCAGGGATTCCTCGCCTCTGTGATGTGCCACAACGTCCATATGATGCCCTTCACAAGACATGATGGAAGACTATGCTTTCAATCTGACATAAACAACTTAGAGAAAGCATTTCTAAATGGCATTTCATGCTGCTTTAGACTCATTCTTCGATCACAACTATAGACAACTTCTGATATTATTTATGTTTATTAATATTTTAATTAAGGCTGATGGTAGGACTTGTGCCTTTAGGATAGTTAGAGTAAACGCTGCAATTTTGAAACTCAACTAAATAAACAGGGCTTGTAGTGAGAATCTTTTAATCAATTAAGTTGCCTTGGGTATAAATCTAGGCAGTTACTTCATAATCGGAAAGATTTTGAGAGATTCATAAAACATATAAGCCTGCTTGATGTCACCCTCAGGCTGAAAGAAGAGTTAAAATAAAAGGAAAATTAATTTAAGAAGCTTAAAGCTGCGAGAAGTTAAAAGCATGTGAAAATGCACTCATAGATTTAATAATTGTTAAATGAAAGGTTCATGAAAGCTTAATGTGGCAGAATCAGAGGCTCCTTTTAAAACTGAACTATTTTGTTATGATTCTGAAATTTTTTTCACTGTTGGTTATGATATGAAATTAAAAGCGCAATTTAAAACATTCTAAGTATTTAAATACTTATCTTTATTCATCCTGTAATACATGCCATATATGGAATTTTTTCAGTTTAAATTTTTACTGAATTAAATTACTTAGGAGAAGATGAAAGGCAACAGGATTTGTGAGAATTAAGACAATAAAATCAGGAGCAAAAGTTTTGCGAAGAGAATTAGAAAAGGTTTAAAGAAGGTAGGTGAGCTTTTTGAACGAAAAGAGCACGCCTAAATAATGAGGTCCTGCTGGTGGGTGCAACCTACTTCACAAAGGTCACAGTGCCATCAGAGTAATCATTTCTAAAATTCAAACCTGAACCTGTGTAAAACTCTTCACTGACTCCCTGCTACCTTCACTGCCAATGCTGTATTGCCAGGTCTCTGCCAAGATCTCAGGTTCTTCTCGGACCACACTCACATCTTACCGTCCCTGCCTGTGCGCCTTTGCATTGCTTGGCCTTCTCCTGACATCTTCTCAGGATGTTCATGTTCATGCCGCCTGCTCATCTCTCCTGGATTACTATCCTTTATCATTTTCAACTACACTCAAGCATTATCCTTCTAGAAAAATCCTTACTATTCCTGTTATGGGTGAATTATATCCTTCCAAAGTCACACGTTGAAGCCCTAATCTTCAGTACCTCAGGGTCTGGCCTTATTTGGAAATACAGTCATTGCAGATGTAATTAGCTAAAATGAGGTTACACTGGAGTAGGGTGGGACCCTGCTTCAATATGACTGGTAATCTTATGAAAATAAGGCCATTATAAAAAGAGCGATGCACACAGAGGGAACATGAGAAGACCCATGGAGAAGACATCCATCTAGAAGTCAAGGAGAGAGTCCTGGAACAGATTCTTCCCTCACAGTCCTCAAAAGGAACCATCCCTGATAATCCCTGGTTCTGTACTTCCAGCCTCCAGCCTTAAGAGACAATGAATTTCTGTCGTGTAAGCCACCCAGTTTGCAGCATTCTGTTACGGCAGCCTTAGCAAACTAATACACCCCCTCTTCAGCTTTCCACCAAAAGTTAGGTGTCTCTTCTCCACCATTTATGGAGTCCAGGCCCAATCTGGCATAGACTTCTTACAATTGTTTCCCTGTCAGTCACTTGAGGTAGCACGAGTTCCTAATTAGACCATGAACTCTGTCTTTCATTTGTACTGCTAATCCAAGGCAGCCATGCACTGTGAAGTTCTCTTTTGTACAGATTAATGAATAGGGACAAAGATGGAAATTTTGTTTGGCCTTAGATTCACCAACCTGCTGAAGAAGATTTAAAACTGCAATTTCAGATGCAGGGAAGATTGCTTCCAAAAAGTATCAAATTACATACTCTGAAGAACAATGGTTGACATCACAGAAAGGACAAAATGGATAGGTTATCCACTCATTCTCAGAAATAAGCAACCAGGAAAATAAATGACTCAATGTCTTTAACCAGCACACATAGGGAATACAATAAAATACTTGAACCTAAAAATTTAACCCAAAGAGTTGGGTGAAAATCAGAGGTATCTTGTAAAATTGATATTAACATCTAACATTTGGAAATGATGGGCATATCTTACTTAGAAGCAGCAGTTCTAATACAAAACAGAGAGTACTCCATGTCAGAATGGACATTCTAAACTGATAATGAAAGCAAATTGAAGTACATTGAAGAGAAGACATAAAGAGAAATTATGTTACCTTAGAAAGTATGTTATTAATCACCAGATCATGTGAAATATATCTGGGTGATATTTTACTAATGAACATCATCATTCCGGCAAAGAGAGAAAAAAATAGGTGTAATGAGAGAAGAGCTATTTAGACATTTTAGACACATAATTCTGCTCAATTGAAATTTTGCTATTTAAAATTCCATTTGCTATTTTCTTCAGAATATAAAAGTAATGTATATTTATTACTAAGACTTTGGAAAATATAGAAAAATATAGTAAGAAAATAAAATTCACCATACTCCTATCATCTGGAAATAGAGCACTATTAACACAGTGGAGCATTTCCTATCTTTCATTTAAGGTTCTACTCTAAACACATACACACAGACACATGCACAGATGCACACGCACACAACACACATCTATTATTAAGATTAAATACATTATTTTGTGTCATGCTTTTCTACTTAACATTATACTGGGAACACTTTCTCCTATTTTATTAGACATTCCTCAGAACACACTTTTTGAAGATGGTGAACTAGCCTGTTGTAAATATGTCTACCAATTTATTTGACCAATCTTCTTCCTATTCTAAAATTTACACGGTTTAGCATTTTCCCAAATTATAATTAACGCCTTGATAACTTCAAATATCAGTTCTTGTGTATTTACTACGTGAAAAGAATTTAACACTTACTCTTCTTGATAAGTAGTGCAAAATTGGTCAATTATTTCTACCAATTGATACTGCACAAAGTATTATATGTGAATATCCATTCCCTTACACCACTGCCAGCTGTTCTCAGTTTATTTTCAATATTTGTCAGTTCAATAGAGCAAAGTGTAATTTAAGGTGTTTTAATCTCTTCCTTTATTTGTTCCTCCTTTGATTTATGCTTATAAAATCAGTTTGCTGAATGGACTTAACTCAATGGCTTACAAATAGGAAACACGTTATTTTTCACCAATCACTTCCTTTAAACATCATCTTTGGGAACTCTATTCTCCCCTCTTGGACCAGAGCATCGGCCAATCCCACAACTTTCTAGTTTTTCACTTATAGGAATAGTCTAATTTTGATATTTAGGCTCATTCTCAAATAAAGTTCCAGGACAGTGTATGAATGATCCAGATATTTTTGGAAGTTTATCATTGGCCGTTATTTCCAAGCAGGTGGGTCCACTATAAGAGAATCACGTAAATGATTATATAAAGAGTACATCTTTATATGTGAAGGTTAATTGCATTTAATCTTTCATTGGTTGTGTGTTTTCAGAGAAATCTTATCTAGAACAACATGAATAAATAGGGAGAAAAATATGCTTAAGTTTTTGTATTCCACTGCCACTAATGGACCCTTTCAAATGGAAATGCTTCGGGATAGCACTTCTGTCGACTGACCTTGAAATTTTGCACCATGCTTTAGATCAAGAATATTTATTTGTCTTACTGACAGAATTCCACAGACCAAATAGTTCTTTTAGTAATATAAATTCAATGTTTTACTTTGTTTCATGAACTCAGTTAGAGCTCAATCCACCTCTAGCAATTACAGTGAGATGAACATATGAATGCTGTCAGAATAAATCTTTCTATTTCACATTTTCTAGACATATCTAGAACAAAACAAAGTACACAAATGAGCATCAATGGAGACAAAATGCATCTGGTTTCTTGTTAAGCAGCAACAACTGTCTTCCTAGATCGGTTCAGAACCAAGGGCCAAAATCTGAAGCAGAAAAGTAACATAATTCCTCATTCTCCTAGATCATCTGCTTAGATTTTAAGGATAGTAGAAAATAATTCATTAAATGAGTTTGTATGCCTTGTGCTTGTGTGTGCATATATGTGTGAGTTGAGATTAGGAGCATGCAGTGCAAGGAGGGAAAAGATTCACTCATCTCACTTTGAGACAAGCGAATATAGCAGATAATTAGAGTAATCTTTTTAGCTTCTTAGATTACGCATTTCATTTATATTTAAAAAATATTTTCCATTGGGCCTGCCCAATGGCGCAGAGGTTAAGTTTGCACATTCTGCTTCAGCGGCCCAGGGTTCGCCAGTTTGGATCCCGGGTATGGACCTATGCATCACTTGTCAAGCCATGCTGTGGCAGGCATCCCACATATAAAGTGGAGGAAGATGGGCATGGATGCTAGCTCAGGGCCAGTCTTCCTCAGTAAAAAAGAGGAGGATTGGCAGCAGATGTTAGCTCAGGGTTAATCTTTCTCAAAAAAAACCATATATATGTATTTTTTCTCCAATCGTAGTAAAAGGAATATATTTAGAATAATTAATTTTTTCTGCTTGTCTCAGAGTCACCATGAGTAGCAGTGGTCTGTTTTGTAAAAAATATAATAGATATAATTGGGCAAAGTATAGAATTTAAAGAGTATTTTATCATTTTTTAGACATTTTCTACTTCTAAATAGAAATAGAATAAATATGTATGATCATACAACCTCATTATCAGAGTAAGAAGCAAATTTTTTTTCTTGTTAAAAGTTTATATTTCAGGTAAGTCTCACAAGATTGTTTTCCCCAGTGAATTTCTCCCTCTGTACAGACTTTCTTATTGACTGCTACTCTCACTGTCCTTTAAACTGATAACAATGTATATTGCACGCTTTCATCATTTTCTCCCCCAAATCTGACCTTCCTAATGTACTGCCTCCTCTCAGTTAACGAGTCAACACCCACCCAGTCGCCTAAGCTAAACCTTTGGAACCGTCTTTCAGTCTATGTTTTCTATCATTTTCCATTTTCAATGTCACACATGAGACAGATTTTTAAATGTGGCCCCTCCTCTCTGAAATCACGGCTGGACTGTTGGATCACTTTGCCTTCTCTTCCTTTGGTTCTTAAATACCTTTCTGATTGGTTTCCACAGAGTCTACCCTGTGAATGCTGTCAACTTCTTCCACCCAACACACATCCACAAAACCTCAGCATTCTTCCACACTTTTGCAAATGCTTTTCTCTGCCAGGAATGATCTTTACTTCTTTTTTCACTTGGAGAAATCTTAATCGTTCATCTTCAAGACAGCTCAAATGTATCTCCCTCTGCAAATCTTTTCCAACTTTCTTAGGATGTAAGTTACTCTCTTCTCTTGCCCTTAGAGCTCTTTCTAGCATTTATTGTGCTAAGTTGTCAAAGCTCATTCTGGGGACTTATCATGACCCCAAACTGCTCCTCCCTGACCAAGAGAGACAATTTCAAAATTCTTTACTTTAAAAGTATCCCTAGTCAGCTGACGATTCACATTTCTTTTTAAATTTCATCAGAAAGAAAAGTCAAAGCACTTTCATGCTTTACTAGACATTACATGTAGGTGACATCTAAACGGTGAATCATCTTTCATGTAAAATGTCTTCTACGGTAACATTTATGTTCTAAATAACACCCTGATGGGTTATAAAAAACATGACCAGACACCAACTCTGCTTTCCTTAACGACAGAATATCTTGCTATTCTTAGTAAATCTATGGTGCAGAAACGTATTCTGCTTCAGATACAAAATAATACATATCAATTTTTTAAATTCTTTGTCATTTATACATTACAATTATGCTCTGTAAACAATAACAAAATGACTGACAAAGTTGAAAACACTAATATAATTTCATTTTCAGTCACAAAGATGTAAATAATGTAAGTTTGGCATAGCCCTGTGAAATAATAGTCACTCTATTTTTATGCTTTAATCTGAGAATGGTTGACCATGCCAGTGCAGAATTTAGTACACATTATTAAATAAGTGGGTCTCATATCCCAAAATTATTCACAGCCCTTGCTGAAATGTCTCACAATATTTACATACACACAAAGATATATACACACATGTAGATATAAATATCCTCTAATGACCATATGATCTGAAGACATTCAACATAGCCAAAATAAAATATATAAAATGATATAAAATTATTTTACTCATAAAAATATTTTGCCTCTAAAATTACTATTGGTTTCGAAATCTTTTCCCTGGAAATATTCTATATTAGTTGGTTATATATAACTTATACAAAGCAGCACAGTTATAAGTATATTATATTAAGAGATCTGAAAAAACGCATTCTAATCCCAATTCTGATACAAAGTAATAAGTGTCTTAAACTACTGATACTTAGTTTTTCATAGGTGAAACAATTTTAGACTGGAATTATTCAGATTGTTACCAAAAGTAATAGCTTATGATTCTAATTATTTCATAAACATAGCTCTGCTTTATTCAATTTGCAATCTATAAGGATTTTAGGCAGTTTTCCTTCTGAGTTTTTGTGTCCCATAACTTGCTTAAACACAGACACACATTTATAATTTTTACATTTCTGTTCTTGCCCTTTTAAAATTATGCTGACATCTCCATCAGCTTTTAAATCTTAGCATCATTTTATGAATAACTGTATTGGCTTAAACGAAATGAAACTTTGTCTTGAAATGTCCTGAGGGTTCTAAGTGGGGATGGAGCTGATCAGATCTGCATTTGTATCTTGCTGCTCAGTGGGGGATAGTTTGAAGAAGGTTGGGAAACCCATTGGGAGGTTCTTGGGGAAGTTTGGCCAGAAAGGAGGTAGAGAAGAGAGAAGTAAACATAGCAAGAGATTAAGTAAGGAAACAAATTAGAGTTGCAATCAGCAGACTTGGGGCTTGACTGGTCATGGTTAGTAAATCCTTAGCTTGCTCCTCTACTCAATACCCCAGAGGCTGGGACGATTTGCTTATTTCTTCCATCTCCTCCTTAGGCATGACTCTGATCTTCATTTCTATGGCTAATCATTGTCAAATGTCTGCTTCTCACCACTGGCTCTCATCTATACTGCACTTGGGAATGTTTACCTTCACTGCTGGTCCCTAGAATCTTTCTTTTGTGCATGATTCTTGTCTTCTCAGTCTTTTCTTTCGGTTTCCTATTCTTTTCCTGCTCTTACTCATTCCCTGAGGTCTTAGGTTACATGTCACCTCCTCTCTGGAGCTTTCCTGATCCTCATGGACTGAATTATAGAGTTAATGGATTTAACAAACAAAAGCACAAAAACAGTAAAACAAACAACAACAACAAACAGGATACCCAGTTAAATTTAAAATTCAGATAAACAATGGAAAATAAAGTTTATTTCATACAGTATTTGGGATATGTTTATACTAAAAAATTATTTGCAATTCAGATATGAGCATTCTGCATTTTATCTGGCAAGACAAGAGAACGGGAGCCCTTGCTAAATGCTCCTACACAGCTCAGTGAACTCAGCATTTTCCACTTGATGTAGCTGTTTAAATGACTCCCTTTCTCGCTAACCCGCAGAATAAAATCCAAGCCTGCCTTTCCTCCCCGCATTTCCTCCAGAGCCTGTGCAGTGGCTGGAACATAGTGGGTGCTTCATTAATATTTCTTGTGGAAATTTATGAATGGATATTCCTAGTCTGCTCTCTTTTAAGGTTTGGTAGTCGTTATGAACTAAACTGTGTCCTCCCCAAAAAATTCATAGATGGAAGCCCTAACCTCCAATGTGACTGTATTTGGAGAAAGATGCTTTTTAGAGCTAATGAAGGCTAAATGAGGTCATTAGGGTGGGACCCCAATCCACTAGGACTGGTGTCTTTATAAGCAGAGGGAGAGACACCAGGGACGTACGTGCACAGAGAAAAGGCCACATGAGGACACAGCGAGAAGGCAGCTGCCTGCACGCCAAGGAAGGAGGCCTCAGGAAAAACCAACTCTACCAGCTCCTTGATCTTGGGCTTCCAGCCTCCAGAACTGTGAGAAAATTAATTTCTGTTGTTTAAGCCCCCCAGTCTGTGGTATTTTGCTATGGCAGTCCAAGCAGACTAATACAGCAATGCATAAATCAATACACTTCCCTGTGATTGAGAAACTGATCAGTCATGCAGTGGAGCCCATAACCTCTCATCTCCTGTTTATTTGCCCCAATTGGCTGCTCTCTGAGCTACCGGTCTTTTTCTGATGTTGCTCATTTCTGTGAATGGTGGGTAGTTATGAAACCGGATTTTGACTAACAGATGACAAGGGCATTTTTTTAGTGTAAGCTTTTCAAGTGAATTTAGTTGGCCTAATGATAGTTCTTTTATTATTATTATTTTTATTGACATACAGCAATAGTTCTTTGCTTAATAGCATGAACTAGCAGGGAGTTACTCCTGTGGTGACAGACATCTTGGAAAATTGAGACTTATAGTCACCACTGTACACAAATTAAACTTGTTTTTGGCAAAATATGACTTTATATCTTCAATAGATAGCTCTTCATTAAATTAAATGAGATATAAATTATCTAGCATAGTTAATCAGCAAATTGCCCAGTAAACCAGGAAACAGCCTGCTTGTCCTTTGATAAAAATGTAAATATTCAGAGCAATTGGAAAAAACAGTCAACAGACAGGTCTACACTCAAATCAATTAACTTTCTAAAAGTATGCTCCCAATTTTATTTCAATCTTGTGCTCTCTCATCCATTCTGAGACTGTACAGTTTAAATTATCCTGTAGCTGCTAAGCAGCCTGGGCAGTAGAAAGATGGCCCTGAGTAGTCCTGATCCTTGATGGGTTGGAAGTATTCCTTCTTCCATATTCCTGGGCTTACAGTGGACCTGCTGAAAGCCCATGGCTGTCCCCCTTCTATGACTAACACCTTTAATTACTGTGCTTACCCTTATCTCAGCCTGCCTTCTGCTAGCCCCGGCAAAGCCAGAGGAAACTATATAATTCATATTATGATATTTGCTAGCTAGGGCCTCTTCCTCTACCTTTTCTTTTCCAAGTCAAAAAGGAATAGATGGAAAAAAGCAACTTGATTTTCTTTCTCTTTGGCCTTTACAGCTAAGCTCAACCTAATCTTAACAGTGTTCTTTCCCATCAGCATCATTTCACCTCTGGTTACCATAGTGACCAGCTACTGCTATCTTGCTTTCAGTCAAGTCTCTCAAACCCTCTTATTGTTCAATATAGAAATTTTGCATTATACCCAGTAACCTAAAAATGGCTGCTTGGTGCATAATTATAGTCTGTTTTTCCTCCCTAAGGAATTTCTGACTTGGCCATCTTCTTCTAGGTCCTGTTTGTTTCTAAGCTATTAAGAGTCCTCCAAGAACTTACTCTGTCTATCTACCTTTTACTGAGTCTCCAGGGCCCACTTAAGTGTTTTCTTTTCAAGCTGCCAAGAGTCAAATTTGTAATTTCTGACAGTTTATTAAATAAAGCAGTTTAGCTATTTCTGTGTCTTATTTATTTCATGCAAACTACTCCTGGGGGGCTTTGTTTTTCACAACTAACAGATCCATCAGTGCGTTGGTTTTGAATAAAAATAGCTTTTTTTTCTTTCTCTCTCAAAGGGGTACTATTCAATATTTCTAAGCAACTGGCTCAAACAGCTGCTTACTGATAAACTAACACTTTGCATAATAAGTAAAACACATAAAGACAATTTTTAAAAGGTAGGCCTTTTGTTTTAAAGAGTTCCAGTTTTAATTTTTATAATATACTTGATGCATTGATAATAGAAAAAAAGAGAAAGAAGTAAAAACTGGGAGAAAAATTTAAAAAAAATAGGTTTGTTTCATTGCCAGAGGTCCTGTAAAATACTCAGTTGCAGATTAATAGCAGCTCTGGAGTAGCTAAAGCAGAACGACGAGAGGGCAAGGGCATGACCTGTGAAATTATAAGATCAAGGTTCACATTCCAGCCCTACCACTTACTTCCCAATAAAATAGGAATATTCTCTTCGAAATAGGATGGAATGAAGTGATCACTGCAAAATTCCTCATTGGAACTCAGGACATTTTCCTTCTGCTGTGGTCTCAGTGAGACAAACACGGCCCTTCTCAAGTAATTCGGCCCCCATTTGCTACCCAAAACAGTTCTCAGGAAGCCCAGACAAGATGTGTTGCCCTCTGGAATAAAATAAGGCAGTTTCTGCCAAGCAGCCAGGTTCTCTGCTGGACAGGTGCAATGTGAGCTCGCAATCAAATTCCCTTGGGTGAAGCTGTGAAATAAACGCAGTAAAAGGCCCCTTCTTCCTCTTCCCTCTTGTCTTGAAAAAGCAAAAGAGTAAATTCCAGGCCTAATATTTATTAAAAGACTCAGCTGCTTAGTCTGTGGTCCAAAACTCATGCATAAGACTATAGTGAGTTTAAGGAAATAAGGGCTGATCAAGAGAAAGACACGACCACAAGAGGGCAGTATTTCACAGCAAGCCTCATTGAGTGGCACTTGGACAGGTTTGCGAGAGAGTTCTGGGAAGTGCCTCTCAGTGGGAGACCTTCCAGAGACAGTGGTGTGGGACGACTCCCCAGTAGGGGAATGGGGCAAGAGACCTCCAGGGGAGAGGGAAACTGGAGAGGGGCCTTTTGTCTAGGTGACGTTGCTCAGCAGCAAGCCAGGGAGTCTCTGAGTAGGAGAGCTGCAAAAGGCAGCAGCCATTTGGGGTCTTTTGTAGCCATAGAGTTTGTCTTATCTGTGGCTAGGATACACTAGGTGCAATTTTGTGGGGCATGCAAAACAGGCAGGCACTAACTGGCTAAAAATATGCTTTGTGGGGCTCCACTTAAAGAAACTGGATGTGTAAGAAATTGAGTTTGGCTCTGGCAGGCTTTGAGCTAGCAGCCCTAGCCTGCTGTGAAGAAATAAGCAATACAGGGGCCAATACATACAGATCATCTTTAAGTCATTTGTATAACAAAGACTCATACTTTCAGAACCTTTGTTTACAACTTTATTTTCTCCAATCAATTCAAGGTCTGATAATATCAAAGGCAATGTAAAGATAATGATGGTGATGATAATAATCAGGATGGGGTGACGTTAATTAGGTGAGGGACTGCCACGAATCTCACAACAAGGAGAAAGAGCTGGCAGCTTTATTCCCTTTATACAGATAAGAAGACTAAGTCCCAAAGCAGAAAATGCATCAAGATTCAAACACTGATGGTTTAACTACAAAATCTGTATTTATCTTCAACACAAATTCCCTTCTTATCACGAAAGTGGACTTTGTATTAAAATGAACCCAAATTTTCTGCAAATTTCTAGACAGAACTTGTTATCTTTGAGAAGTTCTGTTCCTCTGAAAGAAAATCATTACTTTCCTTTTCACAAACACTGATGAGGTATTTTTGAAAATCAGCTTTTGATGATCTAAAATGTCTTATTGTCATTAAAATACTATTGAGTGACTATTGGACTATGTTAAAATATGAAGAAAATGTTAAGTTTTATTTGTATAAAAACCTAACATTAGAAACTAGTAATTACAAATAAAGTTCCTTGTTTTCTCTGAAACAGGTGAAGATACAGCAAAGTGGTTTAGCAAATGTTCAAATATTAAACACATGGAGTTACTGAATATATTAATAATTGCTTATTCTTAGTCAATCAGTCAGAAAAAGCAATCAAATCTTATGGGAATTCAAAAAGCAAGCTATATAACACTTTTTCTGCAGTGTTGAATCTTGCAAATTTCAAATGTCATTTTTAGAAATAGAAAATTGTGAAATAATTTCAACATATGTCATGGAGACTTGCAGAAAAGCAGCAAAATTATTATTTTAAAAATAAGGGAGCAATGTTAATGTTACTAAATGCATACATTTTCCTAAGTACCAAATTCTGAGCATTTTTACCAGCAAAAGTGAGCTACACTTACAATTAAATTTCTACTGCTTTCATTGAATTTAAAAAATTATTTGAATTAAAAATAAATGCATGAGTCCATAGTTCCATATTGATGAGAGAGAGAGGGAGGTAAAGAGAGAGAGAGATCAAAAAGGGAACTTGAAAGAATGCTAAAACAATGTAGAAAAATGGTAGAATATGCCCATTTTGCAATCCCTAATGGTGGTTCAATCAAGGATCATCAATGGATACTAAAACTACTGGGTAAGAAGTAGTTTGAGTCAGGATATTCATATATTTTCTAAACTCACACATTATTTACCAATTACAAAGGAGAAAATGTACAATGGAGATTTGCCACCACTTCAATTAAGTGGTCAAATTTAGTATCATCCATTGTGTGACAAACTGACAGTATATGCCTTCTGATATAATAAGAAGCATATGCTACCAACAATCTAGTAGTCTTGTGCAATGAGAATATGATTAACAAATGCGATATCTGGGTTATTTAATTTAATTTAATTTTGCTGAAGAAGATTCACCCTGAGCTAACATCTGTGCCAATCTTCCTCTGTTTTATATGTGGGTCACCACCACAGCATGGTTGCCCACAAGTGGTGTAGGTCTGTGCCCGGGAACCGAATGCAGGTCGCTGAAGTAGAGTGCACTGAACTTAACCACTAGGCCACAGGGTGGGCCCCGGAGGTTATTTTAAAAGATGATTGGCCAGGACTTTTAAAAAAGTCAATGTCATGAAAATGATATGAGACTGAAAGGATATAATGACCCAAATGCATGAACATTAATTAGAATTCAAAATAAAACAGCCATACATGGCATTTGGGGACAACTGGAGAAATTTAAATATGGACTACATATTGGATGATATTCTGGAGTAATTGCAAATTTTCTTAGGCCTGATAATGGTATTGCAATTATGGAAGACTGTCCTTATTTTATGAGCTATAGAATGAAATATTTAAAGGTGAAGTTTCATAACTCACAGAGACAGAGAAAGCTAATGTGGCTAATGTGGACAATTGGTGAATCTAGGAAAAGGATATAAGGGCACTCCTTTCTTTTTCTTCTAAATTTTTTTTATAGATATGAACATTTCTGAAAATTTAGAAAAGATTTTTATTTTCATGATTTTTCTTTGTATATTGCCATTGGATAAAGATGCTGTTGATCCACACAACTTTCAAAAATTATTTATCAGTCATTTTGTCCAGAGTGCATTAAAACTGAATTAAAAAAAAATCTGCCTCAAGCATAAAAATGAGTTACCAATGGAAACAGGAAATAAAGGAATAAGAAGTAAAGAGTTCAAAACGGTTATTCAGAAAATTTATTGAACAGTGATTTTACCCTTAAAAATATACCCAGAATTGAATGTGTATAAAGTCATGCATGATTGCTTATAAAAGTGAAGAAAATGTAAAATAACGTAAGATATAGTCATAGAAAATTGGTCAAATACAGAATGTACTCATAATGGAATATTGTGCAGCCTTTAAAAATGAGGTAGATGAATAATGATAAGATGTTTACATTGGTTATATTTCCCTACTCTGGTTCATATAGATCTCATTCATTCAGAGATAATATTAATGTAAAATCCACATATTATTATTATTATTTTTTTTGGTGAGGAAGATTGGCCCTGAGCTAACATCCATGCCAATCTTCCTCTATTTTGTATGTGGGACACCACCACAGCAGGGCTTGACAAGTGGTGTGTGGGTCCCTTCCCAGGATCCGAACCTGCAAACCCTGGGCTGCCAAAGTAGAGTATGCAAACTTAACCACTATGCCACCAGGCCTGCCCAACATATTACTATTTTTTAATTACTGAATGAGAGAAAATCTTTGCCATATATTGCTAAGAGCAAAAGAACTTAACAAATTACGTATTCAGAATTATTCCTTTTTATATGTGCAAGTGTGTGTGTGTGTGTGTGTGTGCATATGTGTAAGTGTGTTTAGACAGAGGTTGCCAAAGCTTAATAGGAGTTATCTCTGATGGCTTATGGATGCTTTAAATTTTCTTTATTTTGACTATGTGTATTTTCTAATTTGTCTACAATGATGTGTTTTATTTTGCTTTAGTAATAAGATAAGCATTAATATAAAACAAAATAAAGTTAAGAAGGATCTTAGATTCTTAATAAATATATGTGACACTCCAAGCCTTAATCCTCTGCTATTTGTTATTTACGTGAAGCTCCAACTTTTGCAGTGCACCTTATTATAAGTAAGAGCATCACGCCATCAACTCAGACTCCTATTTATGACCACCTAAAGACAGTGACAGGAGACACTAAGCTTAGCTGAATTGCTAATGGTAGATCAGTGCAATTAAAAATAAGAAAACATGATGGATGATTTCTGAGATGGAAACTTCTGTTTGTATGGATGCATAATCTGATAGAGGAAAGCTAAATGCCTTTGCACAAAATTACGATTCTAGCAAAGACACTATTTCTCTGCATAAAAACAGGTGCAGTCTTGAGAAATCAGTGGAAGAGGTTTTTGGCACTAGCAAAGAATGGTTTGATAGCTTACAGAAGGGAAAAGTTGGGCACAACAAATAGCATCAAAATTCAGAGGAAGCCTGCCAGAATTCATGTGGGAGGCCTCAATTTACAACAATTTTCCCACCATTATTCACATATAAAATTAAAGATAAATTGGGAGTCACTTGTACCTAAGATAGATGAATCTGGTTCTCAGTTAATGCAAATGAGGAAATATGAGCGGAAAACAACAAATAATCAAATCACGTTATTAACCTTGTTTTCTGGACAACTTAAACAAAATTACTTCTCAGACTTAATTTTCACACTCTCTTCTCTGTCCCTGGGTGAATAATGTGCCCTCTCATCGAATCTGAGGAAAGGATGTTCACAGAGAAGTGGAACAAGGACCAATTATAAGCTTAATTGCATTTCTAACAGGGAACATCAAGTGTCATCAGGAATCTTGCCAGAATTCCATTAAAGGGCTTTGAGAAAGAGTCAGGAGACCTGAATTCTAGTCCCAGCTCTGTCATTAAGTAGCTCTGTGATCTGAGTTGAAACACCCTTTTCGTGTGTGTGTGTCCTCATCTATAAATAGAGTACATTGGTCACCATTTCTATGATTCTCTAACTTTATCACGTCTTAAACAGATAGCAAAATACATGTTCCATGTATGTTTTCTTTGTCTTTTCTACCAAAACCCATGTAGATCTCTTCCTATGCTGGAATCTCTCCCAGGAATTAGGGATTCCTTTCATGTTTAGCTGGCACAGAGCCTCTGGATCAATGCCCAAGCCACTGACTAACTCCCACTTTCTCAGGAAGGTATAGAGGCCCTTTAACCATAAAAATGCTTTATATCTGCCGTGGTAAAGTGGTTTTCTCCATAGAATATATTTTGGCAAATGTATATGTTCAAAGGAGCATGTTGGTTACACCCCAATCTTCATTCACATCTAATTTTTTAGTTTAAGGGAAATAAAGTATTTTTGTTTATAAAAAGGAGATAGAGTCAACTCTTCATTTATTTTGTCAAAATATCTCAAGTATATATTAATCCTAAGTGAGCATTGCAGAAATCTCTATATCTTCTTTGATAGAGGGGTTCCATTAGTACATTTACTTAAATCTAATTTTTCTCTCGATTATTGTCCCTGTTAGTCAGTATGAAATAAAATCTCTGTCATTCCCTTACAACGGAATGCTAATATATGGAACTTGAAAATAATTATTGTTTTGCAGTTCCTAAATTTGGACAAGGTATTTAGATTCTTTATTTCTAAGCTTTTAGCTGTATTTTTTTTTTATTGACTAGAATTTTTAGAATTTCTAAGTGATTGAATATTTTAGTGACAAATGTATGCATCTTCTTTTGGACAATTAGCTACATATATGTTTCTTATTTTTCGTTAGATTGTATAACACTGTCCAATATTTTAAAACTATGAAAAACTTAAAAAATCTGATTATCTGCCAGAGTGTTCAATGTTTCCCTTATTTAAAAAATATTTCTTTTTCTTGAAGTTATGTTCCAGACTTTTTAAAAGAGTCAGTATTTTTTAAATTAGCTCATTAATATTACTACTAAATAGGAATTATTTTTGTGAAGTGAAATACATTTTTATTGAGAGACTGTTTTTCTATTTTATTACATTTTCTAGGCATTAAATAGTTTGAGGAATAGTTCCATAGTTTGTATGAAGGAAATCAAGTACAATACTTTGTCTAGTGTTTTTAAATACATTAACTAATTAGTAATAAAATTCTTTTTCCCCAGAAACTGAGAAAATTTAGGGATAATATAGAGGACATTTTCACTTTTACCTGGAAATACCAAATAATAACTTCTTGCTAATAATAAGCAAGGTCTTTTAATAGTGTCACTCCTATTTCATAAGTGCTTTAAACTGCTCAGAACATCTGATGTTACACTCTTGTCCTCAAAATGCATCACTAGAGAATCCTTGGGTAGATTTGCTAACGTTCACAGATGGAGACCATTTTCGATAAGTTTAGCATTGAACATTTTGTTCTGGTTAAGGGTTTTCCAATTTGTTATTTGACAGCAAGGTGAATACCTTTCAAAATTACAATCCAAGCAAAAATCTACCTTGGAAAAGGGTGTCTAAATGCTTTGTCTTACCTCTTTTTTCAGAGGCACAGTTTATTTTCTGTTACATCCTCCAAATGAATCTTATTTTCTTGTGCTGCTTCCACATTTTGGTAAAAATAGCGAATTTACAGAATTGCCAATATCTAGCTTATAAGCTTAGCTTTGAGCAATCAGTTCCTTTCCCTTAGGCACAGCTGTAGGACTCTAAGTCAAAGTTCACGTATTTCACTTGCCAAATTGGTAATAATATTAACAATATTAATGAAGTTGCTGGCTCCTTGACGGCAAATAGGAGTTGTGCGGTTTTTGGTCCTAGCAGAAAAAGTTGATCTGCTCCCTTAAAACGAAAAGAAATGTAATTAATTTTCACATTTCCTTGGTTAATGGTCATGGAAGGAGCTGAAATTTGGAGTCCAGTGTTTTCGTTCCAATTCTCCTACTCTGCACGATGGCAGATATGCTGATGTAGCGACAACTGCTCGATGTGTCTTGTTCACAGGGAGAGCCCTGCACAGCAGGTGAAGCCCGGGAACCGCAGGGCGGCTTGATCCTCCTTTCCCTTGCTGCATGCTTTATGGTTTTTAATGTAGCCTCCTTCCTTGTTAAATGCATTCTCCAGGCAATTTGACAGATGGGACTGATTTTTTGAGGGTGTTTATATGGTATTTTCAAAGCAAGAACAAATCTGCCTTTTCTAAATAGTCTCTAGTTAGAATTCTAAAGCTGTACATGATTCTGGGGTTTTTTTGGGGGGGGGTTGTTTTCTGGCTAAATGGGGATTTAATATATTAGAACTTCACAGTGTCCAAAAAAAAACCCTGCCAATACATCTTAAATATTAAACTATTCTTTTGATATCGTAAAAAGAGAAATAAAAATGTTGCCATATATATTCTGAAAAAAGTAATAAAACTGCCAGTAAATACACATCCCAGGGGACTGCTAGAGACGGCTGAGATTGCTTTAAGCATCTACAGGGAACATAAGGATGCAGGGCGCTGAAAGGGTTGACGCACTAGAAGAGCAGTTTGATTCCAGTCCCTCCTGGGAACTATTTTTACCCTATCCTCACACTCAGAGCGGCCATAAATTAATAATCTCCAAAATGACTAACAGCTTTTAACCTTTTTCTATATTCATGAGCATGCAATTATGATAAAAGTGCATATTTATAATCATACCGTTGTTTATTTAGTGTCTTCTTCTAAGGAAATGTAAGGCCCTACACGAAATATGTAAAACCAGACTCTGCAGTGCCTTGAGAACCTTGCAGCCTACATCACGTCTTGGTTTGTAATTTCTAAATTCCTCAACTTAGTGTTCCCACGGAAAGCCTCTTTTCTAATGGTAATTGATGTAGGAAAAGCAATTCTGTAAAATGTGGTTATTTTTCACATCACACATATTAATGGGAGTAGCTATAGGCTCACATCTGCTCCATAGAACCAGATAGGCTAAAAGGAACAGTTAATGAAGAACAGTGAAGGAAAAGAGAGCTACTGAACTGGAGGCTATCTAGTAAACGAAGTATCTGTCTAGGCAGAAAATCTGGCTGTAAAGGAGTTAGTTGACCAGAAGATGGTAGTGGGAAGAATTGGGAAGAGAGGATTAGTGGCTGCAATAATAAAATCCTTTACAGCAAAGTATTTAAAATAGGGTCCCAGCCCTCAGCATTCATTTCTCCTCTCTCTCCTGGAAGGCTGTGAGGCACTGCCCCATCCAGATCCCTTGTGGGATGGGGCCGTTCATTCTTCCCGCTGTTCGAAGGCTGCCTGCTAACGGCTCACAGGAGCATTTCTCTCTGGGCACTGCCTTTTACTGAAGGGAATTTTCCTCGGGTTGATGCTGGTTTAAAAGCTCAGCGACTTTGCTTCACTCTGGCGTATTTCTAAAGGGCCTTCCCAGCTCCTGTGTTATCCACAGGCTCTACTGAAGTTGCCAGAAGAGCCTCATTGTAGTTTAATTTTTAGAGACAGATTAATTTCTGTCTTTACTCAGCACTCTCCAATGATCCTTATCTTACCTCAGGGCCTGTTTCCAAGGAACTCAATCGAAGACACACACAGTTCCTCAACCTACACTTTATGAAGTTCTCCCACAGGTCCTCTAAATATCCTAACCACCAAACTCCACAAACCCTTAAATTTCTTTGCAGTTTTTATTTAACTCTGTTGACCATTTTTTCCTTAGGACTCTTTCTTTTTTGCTTCGTGACCTCACTTTACCCCATCCTCTTCCTATCACTCTAATTGTTCTTCGGTCTTGGTTTTGTTTTTTTGAACCCAAGTTTTGTTCTCGGTTCTCTTCTTACCTTGCTTTGTACTTTTTCTCGGGAACTCTCACTTACAGCCTTGGCTTTAGTTCCTATCTTCATGGTAAAACCTCCTGAATCCACATGTTTAGCTCAGATCTCTGTCCTATGTTTCAAAAACCCCACTTGGTATTGTGGCCTGGATATTCCACGGCTGTTCCTGAAAGCCATTCTCCCCACCTCCCACCACGATTCCTGCCAATCTACCCTTTACCCCACCGCCAAAAGTGCCCCCAGGACATCCATACTGACTGCTATTGTCATGGTTCCATTGTTGTTGCTTTAAGAAGTTGTTCCATTTCTATTTCATAAACCTATGATTCTACAGAGTTTTACAAAGGTGATAAAATTTTATGATGTTCTCTCCATCCAATTTCTTTCATGCAAACTCTTTCCTCCTGGCAATACAGTAGAAAGAGAATGGTCCTTCGAGTCATATAGAAATAGATTGTAATACTGATTTTCCCCTTAGTAACTGTGGTAACCATGGAAAAGTCACTTTAACTTCTCTGCAGCTCAGTTTCTCATCTCTCTTATAGAGATGTCATAAGGGCTAAGTGAGAAAATGTGTGTATAAATATACTTGGACTACATAAAAATTACTCAATAAATGTCAGCTTCCCTCCCTTCTGCTCCTCCTTTCCTCTCCAGGTTTATGGTTCCAGATATGGTTTAAACAATTAAACTCAGTTCCTAAATTCCAGCTAGAAAGTGCTCAACCAGACCACAGGTAGAACTGGGCTATTTGTTCAGCTCAGGAAATTTAGAAACAACGTCAGATAGACATGACAGTATCAGGAACTCATTCACCTGGCATGAGAAAACCTCAGGGCACACAAACCGGGTTGCTGGCTCACGCAAAGATCCCTGAAGCAGCACAGGTCTGGCCAGGAGCCTGGAGTGCGCAGCTGGCAGCACTCTCTCTGCTCATCGTGGCCTTGAGAGTTCAGTTCCATTTGTGTCAACTCCTATGTTTACCTCCAGCTTCCCTCTCATATGATCGCAACTTTTTTGCTCACCCAGCATTCAATGACTGTCTTTCCTCTTAAAATATTCATGACCTTAGACACCTAAGCTGCACATTGGCCTTATAGGATCTGAAGAATTGTGTCATCAACTTCATTCTTTAGATTTTGAATTTCTGTCCATGTAGATGCCACTTGTAACCTGTAAAAATTGGTTATCAATTTGAGGTTATTCTTCAGGGACAATATTGTATTATTTTTATTTCTTTCTGACTATCTAGCAAACACAATGATTGAGGCACTTTCAGTAGGATATGCACTTGGAGGTGGTTTGGGGTTAGTTTTTTGTTTTGTTTTGTGTTTTTAGTAGTAGTATAGGCTTATCACATTTTAAGGAAGCCAAATAAGTCAAATCAGTAGATAATTATTTGTAATAACTGTCGAAGAGGATTTATTTAAAAACAGCAAGTTCCCATTGTACATTGAAATGATTTTATTCACAAAAATTCAGTAAGCACATAATTGTGAAATTTTTGTGGATCTCTGTCATTCACAAGTACTTGCCTCTGTGACTTCTCGTCTCAAATAGCCTCCTGACTGATTTCCACATCCCCTGTGTCTCCCTCTCCCAGTCCACTTCTCACATGGCTGTCAGGATTCATCTCCCCAATTCATAGCCCTAACCTATCACTCCTCTGCCCCAAACACACACACACTCAAAGGTCTGCATTTCATCTGTTTTATTTACTTTTGTATCCCCAGCACCTACAACATGGTTCAGCATATAGTAGATGCTCAGTAAATATTGAATAAATCCTAGTGTAAAGATAGCATAAATTTGTCCTTTTTGGTAAAATTTTCCAATTTTATATTCTACTTTACAAACTATAAATGAAACTTTTTTTCAAAAAAGTTCAGAATAGGTTAAGTTCTGAATACAAATTCTCCTCTAAATATACTTTCTTCAGAAACAAATGTGTCTAATTTTATTTGTATGTCTTTATTCTTCAATAATTGTTATAAGTAATGCTTATGAAATGCTTATTACATGCCATGAGTCCTGTTGCTTCTTAGGCCAATCTATTTCTCATACTATTCTCACATTTATATTTCACATGAATAGCTCCAAATTCCCCATTTATGAGAGCATGGGTTTTGTCATCTTTGTCTGCTGCTTTACTCCAAACACCCAGATAATCTCACAAGGCAAGTACAATTATTATCCCCATTTTATAGAAGAGGAAAGAGAGGCAAGAAAAGGTTAAGGCACGTGCTCAATTGTATACAGCCTTAAATGGTAGTGCTGGACCTTAAACTAGATGACCCCACTCCAGAACGTGCATTTTAACCACTAGACTCTCCTGCCTTCATGACTTATGTATCTTTGCTCCCCTTCATGCCTATCCAACACTGTCACTTGTAAAGAATAGGAGACTCCAAACATCATGTGAGCTGGATGGTAATAACAGAAAAAGTTTTCATTTCCAAATACTCTTCCTAATAATTTGTGGGAACTATCCAGTAAAACATGGAGGTAAATAAGAAATAGCCCAATAGGACTTTTGGCAATTAATTTAGTATCAGAAAAATAAAAAACACCGGGATTCTTCTCCCCTTCCAGAGATTTTGTGATACTTTTTTCCCTTAACCCAATAAGTCTCAAATGAGCTTTGTTATCGCCTGTTTATTGACATCTCTTATCTAGGGGATAGCTGCACAAAAGTGTGAAATCATCTTAGCATTCCACATTAAATATAAAATGTTTCATAATTATGAAAACTGACTCTTTCATGATCACAGGCGAATTAAGATTAAAATATTGAAACAAATTATGAAGACAGACTTCCTGTCATTAAAATCTATAAGAACTATCCAACTGCTTCCAGAGAATTAAATACCAACATAAACTATATATAGAAGAATTATAGCAAAACTACTTCATTCCATTAGAAAAAGAAAACATGTAATTTGGCTCATGTAAATAAAAAAAACTAACATAACATAAATAAAATCAAATTTTAGCAGGGGAAAATATCTGCAATTCATTTGAAAGAAAAAAAGCACTGGTATGCATAATATGCATAGAGCAGTTACAAAGTGATAAGAAAAAGCCAAAACAATAAAAAGGTAGGCAAAAAATACCAACATTACAATTTACAGGAGAGCATATGACTAATATACACATGAAACAAAGCTGAATCCCTCTAGCAGTCAGAAAAACGCAACTTGAAGTAATTCAGATATTACTTTATATTCAGCAGAATGAGAAAAATAAGAAGAGAGTGATTATAACCTACTTCCAGGTGGCAAGGTGGGAGAAGGATATTTGCAGACATAATCCCGTGGCAATCTAACCATCACAGCTTTGGAGTACAACATTCATCTCCTAAGTTTAGAAAGTCACATGCATCACATTATGGATAATGGTAAAAATTGGAGCAAGCTTTATGCAGGGCAATTTTACAAATTCTACCAAAATTACAAAAAGATATACCATTGTATATAGCAATTCTATTTCTCCTATGATATGCTTGCATAGATGCAAAACAATCTATGTGCATGGTTATTTGGAGCAGCACTGTTTATGACAGCAAAAGACTGGAAGTGATAGAAATCCACACGCTGTGCTATTAAGGAGTTGTAAAAACATGAAAATAAAGAAGAAAGTTCTTCACAAACAGATATAAAATTATTTCCAATATTTTCTACTAAGTGGGAAAAAAATGGTATTGAATAATGTCTAAATGTGTTATGATTATGGAAAAGAAGAAAAAATACATGTGTGTGTATATAGGCTTATATATTGGAAAACTATCTCTGGAAATATATAGAAGAATCTGATGATCTAATAATAACTGGTATTATCAGTTACCTCCCTCTAGAGAGGGAAATTGGTTGGCTGGGGATAGTATTGAAAGAGATTTTTTTTTCAGTTTTTATCATTTGGAAGCTTTTGACTTTTGAACTATATAATATATCTATTAACATTAATGATTTTTTTGGTATAATAATGTCAATGTAGTTAATTCCACTGAACTGTACACTTAAAATGGTAAATTTTATATTTTATGACAATAAAATGTTTTGAAAATAATATATACATATATTTTAAAAGTGTACATATGTCCCAGAAAGCCTGTACCTGACTATATAACTCCTTGGAACAAAAGTAAATAAATAAGGATATATTCAACTTAGTTCATATACCATTATATTAGGTGGCAAAAAATTCGAAATAGAGTAGATTGTCCTTAAGTAGGGGTTTTTTAAATAAAATATAGTCAGATATCATAGCATCTAATGTAGCTGTTAAAAAGAATACATTATGAATGGAAAAATCAAGTGTGCTATGTCTATACCATGGAATATTTTCAGTGCTAGGATAATAAGCTATCAAGCCATGAAAAGACATGGCAGAAACTCAAATGCATATTACTAAGTGAAAGAAGACAATCTGAAACGGCTACATACAGTTTGATTCCAATTATATGACATTCTAGAAAAGGCAAAACTATAGTGACAGTAAAAAGATCAGTGGTTGCTAGGAGTTAGGGGACATGGAGGATAAGGATTTTTAGGGTAGTGAAATTATTTTGTATGATACTATCATGATGGATGTCATCATCCATTTGTTTAAATCTATAGACTATACACCAACAGTGAACCCTAATGTAAACTATGGACTTTGGGTGATAATGGCATGTCAGTGTAGGTTATTGATTGTAAGAAATGTACCATTCTGGTGAGGGATGTTGATAGTGGGGAAAGTGATGCATGTGTGGGGTCAAGTGGTATATGGGATTTCTCTGGACTTTCTGCTCAATTTTGCTGCAAACTTAAAACTGCTCTAAAAAGTAACATCTATTTTAAAAATAATTCCAAGAGCAAAAAACAAAAAGGAAAAGTGCATTACTTCATATTAGTTGACATGTAAAAGTTTCCATCATACACAAAAACAATGCATAAAAACTAGTTTTTCACAGCACCAATGCTCCTAAAGAAAGAAACTGTAAAAACGACATGAATTTAAACATCTGCTTTAATGCATCAAAGAGCTGAGGGAGTTACAAAGCTGGGCGGGCTAAGTTTTGAGACTGGGAAGAACCAAAGAGAGGTGAGCTGAGCATCAGAAACTCCTTTTCTGGAGGCATTTGCCAATTCTCTGACAGAAAATAGAGTTTGAGAATCTGGGGTTAGTTTGATCCAAGGACCACAACTGGGGAAAGACAAATAAGAAGAGCTTTGGGAAGTCTTGGGAGCCTAAAGTGAAAACTGGAGAACTGAGGAAGCTTAAATGTACAGTTGATCTCTCCTTTGCGACATTTGCTATTATTGTGATGCTTCATGACACAGAAAACTAGAGTTTTAGCTAAAAACTTCTGAAATGCAGGGCAGAAAGTCCCCACCTTACTGACAAAGATTCAAGAGGGGAAGGATCATGGTGAACACACCAAGATTTCAGTTGAAAATCCTAGAAGGCTGCACTTTAGAAACAGGGACAATCAGTGATAGACTGAAGCACCCAGCCTCTACTCATCTCACTCACTGAAAGAATGAGGTGGAACTCTTTTTCTACTTTATTTGCCTAGATATTATAACCTTGAGACTCTAAAATTTTGTATACTCAATCTCTGGCATTCAATAAAAAATTACTCAAAGGGACAGGTTCATAAAGATAAAATATAAGAGAATAAACAGACACTAAAAATAGATGCACAGGTGATCAAATATTACAGTTATCAGCCAAGGACTTTAGAATAACTCTGACTGATATGTTCAAAAAATAGTGGAAAAGATAGACAAAATAGATCAGACAAAAATAAATAGACTCTCACCAGATAGTCAGAATCTATAAAAAATGATCAAATAGACATTTTATAATTGAAAAGTATAGTATCTGAAATTCAGAACAATAAATGAATTTAAAGTCATATTAGAGATTGGGCTAGTGAACTGGAAAACAGATCAATAGAGAACATCTAACTAAAGTAAAAGAGAAAAAGAATATGAAATAAGAATAGAGTATAAGAGAAATGTGGGGCATAGTGAAAAGATCTACGATACGGGTAGTTGAAGTCCCAGAAAGAAGAGAGAAAGAATGGAATTGTAACAGTACTTGAAAAGATGATGGCTAAGAATGTTCCAAAATTGATGGAAAGCTTTAACCCAGAATTTCAAGAAAATTTGCAAACTCCAAGCAAAATGACTGGAAAGAAAACCACACCTGATGTATTATAATCAAAGTGCTGAAAAAAAATAAATAAAGAGAAATTCTTAAAGGACATGTAAACAACAATAAAAAAAAACACAGTTATAAAATAGGCAAAGGACTCGAGTAGACATTTCTCTATCATATACCTAGATATATATCTAAATTATATGTTATATATAGATTATCTATATTATATGTATTATATATACATATATCTCTATATCTCTATTGTATATCCATATATATTCTATATTGTATATCTCTAGATATACAAAGGGCAATAAGCACATGAAAAGATGCTCAGCATCACTAATCATTAGGGAAATGCAAATCAAAACCATTATGAGATACCACCTCATCCCCATCAGGATGGCTACTACCAAAAAAACATACAAAGTAACAAGGGTTGGTTAGGATGTGAAAAAATTGGGTCACTTGTGTACCCTTGGTAGGAATGTAAAATAAGTGCAGCGACTATGGAAAACAGTATGACAGTTCCTCAGAAAACTAAAAACAATTATCATATGATCCAGCAATTCCACTTCTGGACATATAACCAAAAGAACTGACAGCAGGGATTTGAAGAGATATTTGTACACCTATTTTCATAGCAGCATTATTCACAATAGCCAAAAGGTGGAAGCAACTCAAGTATCCATCAACAGATGACTGGATAAACAATATGCGATATACACATAAAATGAAATATCATTCCACCTTAGAAGGAAGGAAATTCTGATGCAGGCTACAACATGGATGAAGCTGGAGGACATTATGCCAAGTGAAACAGGCCAGTCACAAAAGGACAAATACTGTATGATTCCACTGATATGAAGTCCCTAGAGTAGTCAAGCTTATAGGGACGGAAAATAGAGTGGTGGGTGCCAGGGGCTGGGGGAAAGGAGATATTGTTTAATGGGTGCAGAGTTTCAGTTTTGCAAGATGAAAAACATATGGAGATTGATGGTGGCGATGATTGCGCAACAATATAAATGAACCAAATGCCACTGAACTGTACACTTAAAGATGGTTAAGATGGCTAAATTTTATGATATGTGTATTTTACCATAACTAAAAAGGAATTTTAAAAAGATTTTAAAAATCATTCAAACAATAAAACAAATAAGCATCAAAGGAGCACCAATAAGACTCATGACTTTCCAACAGAAAGAATGGAAGCTACAACGCAATGGAATGTCATCTTTGATGTGCTGAAAGAAATTCTACACCCAGTAAAAACCATATTCAGAAACAAAGATGAAATAAAGAGTTTTCAGAGAAACGAAAACTGAGAAAATCTATTTCCAGCACGTTGGCACTGAAAGATACTAAAGAGAGTCCGTCAGACATAAGGAAAATATTTCCAAATGCAAACACAGATTCGCAGGAAGAAGTGAAAGACAGTGGAAAGGGTAAACGTGTAGATGAATAGAAATGAATATCGACTGTACAAAACAATAATAGAAATGTCTTGAGTGAGGGTTAAGATATCTGCAGAAAAATGCACCACAGCAATAATGGCAAAAAATAGAGTTAAGGTCTTCTAAGATTCTATCAATATCAGGGAATTGTTAAAAGTAATTATTTGTATTAAAGTGTATTAAGTTAAGGATGAATGTTGAAATCTGTAGAGTAACCAATATAAAATCAGTAAAAGAATATGTATCTAAAAAATTAACAGAGAAAAAATTGAATAACATGAAGTATCTAATTAATCCAAAACCCAAAAGAAAGCAATAAAAGGGGGGAAAAAGAATCTGATTAAGTGGGTTAAAGAAAAAATAAATAGTAATAGGCTAAATATGAACTATATTGGCAATTAAATATAAATGTAAATGGACTAAGTACTCCAAGTAAAAAAATCAATATTATTAGACAAGATTTTTTTTAAAAAGATTACTATGTGATACTTACAAGGAATCATAAATATATAAGAACACAAGAAGGTTGAAAATAGAAGAATGCAAAAAGAATTACCATGGAAATATTAACTAAACGAAAGCTGGCAGTATTTTTACTGAAAATAGAAAGAGTAGAATTTAAAGTAAGAATCCTCATTAGAGATAAAAAGGAACATCTTGTAATGATAAAATGGCCAATCCATAAAGAATGCAAATGTTAGCTGTGGTTCTATCATTTGGGTCTTCAAGCAATTTTTACCTTCTTCATCATACTTTCATGCATTGTTTGAAATTTTTACAAAGAGCATGGATTATTTATGCAACCTGAAATAAAAGAATGAAGCGATTTTTATTGTGGAAAATAAAAGGAAGAAATTAATGTGAAGATTTAAGAGTAATCTGTTTCTAAATAAAAAGTTTAAAAAGATTTGATGGCTGTTATGCCCTAATTACAACTATGAAAATTAAGTCCATAGTCCCAGGGTGAGACAATAAATATAGTACTAACAAGAATCAGGTGGAAAACCTCACAGAAGAGTGTTACATAATCTTATTTTACTTTTAGTCTTGTTGTTTATTTAACGATTTGAAGATGGTCAAATAATTCTGAGTGTATCTTCTGCAAGAAGATGGCAATAGCACTTGAAAAAGAAATGTGGGAATAATCCAAAGGGAGGAAAATATTGATTGATTCATTCATTCAATAATTACTTATAAGTACCTACTATGTGCCAGATACTTATTGAAATTATTACTTTTGAGGCTGTGAAATAATAAGAAATACATTAGTCTCTGCCACGGGTTCCTGGTAGAGCTCCTGGAACCATAATCTCCTAAGTGATAAGAGCACTGGGAGCATCTTTTGTTCTAATATTTGGTTTTTGATCCCAGTTCCTGACACAAGAACCTAAATCCCTTAGGGTTTCCTGGGTGACAGGAATGTCTTTTGTTCTAATGAGGTGATTCTGGGTAGGCTCCTGGATGGAGGCTGGTCACCATGATTAGAAGCTTGGAATTTTCAACCCTGCCCCACATTCTACAGAGACAGAAAAGGGGCTGGAAATGGCGTTAATGACCCCTCACGACTAGGTGAGGAAGCCTCCATAAAATCCCAACTGTATGAGGCTCAGAAAGCTTCCACATGGTGAACATATCCACATGCTTCCCAACTCCACTGGGACAGAAGCTCCTGCTCTGAGAACCCTCCCCGATCTCACCCTATGTATCTCTTCATCTGGCTGTTCATTCATATCCTTTATCATACCCTTTAATAAACTGGTAAACATAAGTGTCTCCCTGAGTTCTGTGAGATTTCCAGCAAACATTGAATCCGTGGAGAGGAGGTCATGGGAACCTCCAATTTGTAGCCAACCCCACAAAGTTGTGGGTAGCCTGGGTACCTATTACTTGTGATTGCCATCTAAAGTGCGTGTGGATGGGGGCAGTCTCATGGGACTGAGCCCTTAACCTGTGGGATCTGACACTATCTTCAAATAGAGAGTGTCAGAATTGAGTTAAATTCTAGGACACTCAGCTGGTGTTGCAGAAAATTGCTGGTGTGGGGAAGACTCCCCACACATCTGATGTGAAAAATGTGAGTGTGGTAGTGGTGTGAAAGTGAAGGAGAAACAGGGGAGGAGGACTGAGTTTTTCCCAACAGAGGCAAATAGAATATTTGTCAGCTTACTGTGGGCAATCATCAATGAGATTACTAGATGAAACAATAATAGGCCATATATATTTGATAGGATTACCCAATAATAAAGATTTCCTTAACGAAGGTACATGAAATTGAATTACCTATTCAAATAATGGGAAGTTTTAGAGTGTTTATAACTGAATGATACTCTGAGAATAAGTAAATCTGAATTAAAAAATAAATAAAACTACCCAAAGATAAATCTGAAAAATGTAATTCTACTATTGGGATTGATATAGGAAGAAGAAAGGTAAAGAATAAAGGCAACATATTGAAAAGGATTCATAAATCCATCTGGCCTCCAAAGTTGGATTATCTCTATTAGGGTTCCCAATGGCTCGCTAATTGTGATGTCCAAAAGCTTTTTCTCCCTCAGTCATCCCCCTCCTAAGCTTTTCAGCTGCATTCAGCACTGTTAACCTCTATGAATCTCTCTACTTCTTTGGTTTCTGTAAAAAACAAAGCAAAACAAAACAAAAACACTGGAAGCCAATTTTCCTCTTACTTCTGACTATTGCTCAGATTTTGTGGCTGATTCCTCTTCCCCTAAACAGTTTTGATGCCTAAATATCAATGATCATAGGAATTGTACCTGTGGTAATGTTTCCCTTTCCCTCTATATGTGTTTTCTGCCTGATTAAATTCTGGTGGCTTCAACCACTATCTCTAGTCAGATAAATCAAGCTCATATGTCTTCTTCAGAACCTTCAGTTCTGCATTTCCACAACCCCTGTGATATCCCCATCTCGCTATGCCAGAGACATCTGAATTTCACGTTCCAAACTAAAGGTAGCATTTGAGCATCCTCTACTGAAAGTTAACTACTCTCTTTTAATGCTCCAGGTCTCAAATAAGGGGATCACTATTGATCCAAACCAAGTGCCTGTAGAATCCAGTGAAGAATGTATTTCTTCCAAATCAAAGTCCTCCTCTTTATCTCTACTGCCACCACTTTAGTTTGACTCTAGAAATTTTCCACCTTTATTACTGCAAGCATCAATGTCCTGGTCTCCTGCCACCAGACTGTCTCCCAACACTCTACCAGACGTTTTTCCTTTTTTTTTTTTTACTGACTCTTCTTTTAAGTTCTTCAATACCTTTTAAATTATGGTCTTGTTCATTTTCTTCTGAGCTAAAGTTGATGTTAACTGTTACCAAGGTATTTCCAAACACAGTTTCACAATTTCCTCTCCTTTAATACTAGGACATTCCAACTGAATTATTTCATCTTTGAATTTTGAAGGTGCCTTCCCTTCCACTGCCTCACAGTGTAAACTCGTGTCACTGGATGACAAGCCGAGATGAAAAGGCTAAATTTATAAACCAAATACATTAAGAGCTAACAGTTTAAATTATAATGGTGTTTTTCAACTCTATTGAGTCATTGCTTAGCATTCTTCTTATCAAAATGTGTGGTTCCAGTTCTATAAATATTTGATAGAGTTTATATGTGAGGTCTTCATTATCCATGACGCGTCATTTATAAAGCCTTAGAAGAAGATTGAAAGAGAGGACATTTCTGATGGCTTATATAATTTGTTAGGAATCTATAATTCAATTGTTAAACAATTGAAACATAATTATAAACATTTCTACAATATAGAAACTTCTAATATAGGATTTTAAATATAAAAATACTTATTTACAATTTCTAAAATATTTTGATTGTGGATACTGACACTTTTTCTTACACATTTCTCTTTTCAGATATATTTTAATCACCATTACCATTGAAAAATTCTTTTTAAATTAAGAACTAACTGTATTAGGTTTTATCTTAAAAAATATATGCATATTATGTATATTTGTGTATAAAAGTGTATTTATGTGTGTGTATATATACGTAATTTTAACACGTAAAATAAGTTTCTAATTGCAAACTTAGTTTCTTAATTCATACTAAAAAAAGATTTGATGTAAATTCTTTCTAAAACCTTTTTAGCATTACTTTCTGACTCTATTACAATCTTCAAGGTACACTTGGAGAGAGAGAATCAACTCCAACCACTTTAATAAGGAACAATGAGATTTTCAGATTCTTGCCATTTCTTGTGATCGGTTTGTGGTGATTTCAAATGTACTTGTTTATGACTGCAGTGAAGTTGTTTCAATCCACTTATGACGAAGACAAAAAAAAACCTGTTTTGACATAAGAATGATGCATGCTCTGTCAAGATGTCATCTCATCTGTTGCCGTTGATAAAAACCCAGTAGCTCAGCTGACGACCGGTGCTGCTGGGGGCTGATCAGTAAGAACATGGGGAGAAGCAACTGTGGCAAGGAGACATTAGACTCAAAATACCCAGAGTTCTGAGGACCATTCCAGAGTTGCAGTCTGCGTAAGACACCACTTTGCTGACCTAAATAAACTCTCTGAAGACCGCGGGGCATTAGCCCCTACCATGGTAAAGCAAGTCCCTTGTTGGTAGTGGTCCAAACTGCGCAGAGGCCCCTGAAGGAGATCAGCCTGTCCACCCACACGGGCGCCTTCATTCCCTGCCAATGTGTTCTAGCAACAGGGGGCTTTTCACTTGCGTTTTGTGCTGGCAGCTGGATGCCAGTTCTCTGCTGGTCAAGCCATCTCTCCGGAGTGACTACTCATAAAAAGGTACACCTCAATTAAATTTAGACTTCATTCCTTTCATCACCCCTGGCCTGGAACAACATTGTGTGATTAAACTATCATTGGTTTGGCGTATGTTATGTTATGTTATTTTTTTGTTGGCTTATTAAGAGATATTACCCTGCATACTATTGGCTGGTGAAGCTATTATAAATCTCACAGTGAACCTGTGTTAAATAAACTATTGGCAAAGACGGTCTCAGTCATTGAGCGTAATTTTGTCCCCCAAAACAAAACAATTGGTATAGTCAGCAAACCAATTCAAAAGTAATAATAATTAAAATTGGTTAGTGCTGTGGGATACATCATACTCCATGCCAAATTTGAAACGCAGACTGATAAATTCTGTTAAATTTATAGTTGAGCAAATCTGGCAAAGCCCATTACTGGATTGACAAACTTTAAACTTGATATATTGTTTACCATCTATGGCATCCTACTGAAATTATAAACAACCTGTGAATAGACAAAATTGATGAGCTGTTACAGTTTGGAAGCTAACAGTGGCCATAATAATTATCTTACTACCACTTAACCATATTTAAAACCATTTGGAACGTTCTATTAAGCATCTCTATAATGAAACACTGAACACTATTGTGAAAGGCAGGAGGACAGTAGTAAACAGGCCTTGCTCATTGGCCCCAAACCAAAATTATTCAAGAGATGGCTTAGGGGTAGGATGGATTATATATTACTTCTGAGGACCCTTGGAGACCTATTGTAGACTTAGTCTGAACAAAACTTAGAGTTAAGGAAGCTTCAGATATTGGCCTGATCACCCAAACCCATGAGTTATAGCCTATAGTAAAAAGAGCAAATAAGGACGAAATTCCAGCACTCTTGGTAGGAGCATTAAGTAACATAGATGCCAATAGGTGGAAAGAAAAAGTGCTAGCACAAAGTCATCTCCAGAGCAGGGAGACCCCTTTGCTCCTAGCGGTACAAATTCACACCCTAAGAATGATAATTATTTTAATTCTTTTGACCCTGGTAACCTACTAGACGTTAGCCCCATAAGAATAGACATAACTACAACAAATGATGATATGGATCCAATCAGAGTAACTGAAAAGAGAGCTTACACTAGACAAGACATGACAAAAATTAGAATGGAATTCCACAAACTGATAAGCACACAGAAACCCAGTGCCTATTAGATTTATGGTCCAAAGGAGGACACAACCTGATCTTCACAGGAGCAGAGATTGCACAACTCAAGCCCATTACCACTGATCCTGGTCCTAAATTTAACCAACACCCCAGAGCATTCAGAGAAACTAATAGGAATTTACAAAGACCTTTGTTTGATGGGTGGCAGCAACCTGGAGATTAAGATGGCATATAACTAATATATCACCCCTTAAAACATCTCCATGGAAAGCAGCGGGGGAAGCTACTGCTATAACAATGAAATTAGGAGTATTGACTATGGTTTATGATGGGGACAGACACCCTCACTGCTACATGTGGAAACAACAGACAAAAAAAGGTCATCCTAAAAGCTGTGCCCCCACAAGACAGAACAGTACTATGTATAGTATCTGAAGGTGCCAGAAACACAGGAGAACTGATGGACTTGATAAGAACAACTGAGGAACTACGTCAAGATCAAAGCTAATGTATATAGATGAAACACCTAATGTAGATAGACTCAATCAAAATAGACCATATGGACCTAAATCTACAAAGCCTTTTTGGCCACCTAAACCATTTAGACTACCACCCTTTAATCCAAATTATAAAAAAAAAAAGCCCAAATAGAAATCCCAGAAACTATTTACAGTGGCAGAGAAATGAAAATAACCAGCCTTTTAGAAGTAATGGACCTATAGAAAATACACCTAATAACCCATTTACTGTAAATAGTAATCCTTTTATAAAATCTAATCCCATTAATAGATGAGCCACTGATAGGCAAGGAAAAGAAAGCCCAATGAGCTCCCTTTAGGGACTCAGCAGTCTCTGTTCCCTGGCCCAAGCCAGAGACAATTGCCCATATGTTACAGTGGCCACTTCAACAGAAACCCTTTTGTAAATAAAAATACTATATACACTACTATGCTGTTAGATATAGGGTCCCAAGTAGCAATGATACAAAGATATCATACTAACTTAGAAAACCTTAAAAATAAAACAGAACTAACAGAAGGATTAGGAGGAAAATTAACCCCAGGAACATGGGTATATAGTTTCCTAACAACTGATAACAGGCCAGGCTACATGCCTTATAGGTCCCAAATTAGAAACCATTCTTAGAATAGATGTAATAGGACACCATATAACAAATAAGGATGTAACAATTCCTAAAAATAATTTGGCTATGGCAAATTATTGCAATTAAACTTCCTGTCCTAGCTACAATAAAAAATATTCCCCAATACAATCTTAAGGGAGGACATACTCAAATTAAGGAAAAAATTGAGGAACTCCTAAAGGAACAAATTGTGCCTACTGTCTCACCATATAATAACCCAATGTGGCCTTTTCAAAAGCCAGATGGGTCATATAGATTTACAGTAGATTATAGGAATTTAAACACATGCTGCCCCCAAATAGAGGGAGTACTCCCAGATATAGGCACTATCATAAACAATATCACCTCTGGATCTGGAACTTATTGCACAGTAATAAATTCATCTGATGTGTTCTTTGCTATTCCAACTGATGAGGAAAGCCAACCCATGACTGCCTTCACATGGGAAGGTAGACAATATCAGTTTACGAGGTTACTGCAGGGATATCTTAACAGCCTGGTGATAGCCTACATCCTCCTAACACAAGACATCCAGGCCTTTCAGGAAAACACAACACATACACAAACCATTATTTCCTATATTGATTACATCCTTATTTATGGTGATAACTTGGAAGAACAGACTAGGGTCAAGATATAGTTAATTTAATGGCTTACACTCAGAGGATGGCCAACCAACCCAGGTAAAGTCTAAGGACTCTAAGCTACAGTGAAATTTCTAGCCATAATTTGGTCCTCTGAAGGTAGTAAAATGCCAGACACAGTCATAAATGAGATAAATTTAATCCAACTCCTACCACAAAAGAAGAAGCCCAGAAACTGATAGGATTGTCTGGATATTGGAAACAGCACATACCACATACAGGGATAAAAATGAATCTTATCTATAGAATGACTAGGAAGAGTAGGAAATTTAGATGGACGGCGACTCAAGAGGCAGCCTTTACTTATTTGAAAAATGCTGTCAGAATTTTTAACACTTTGGAACAGCTAATGAGAACTCTAAATATAAACCAGAATCCCCATATTCATAAGGGTTTGCAACATGGTCACCTGTAGACTAAAACACCATAAGGCTCAAAATTTTACCTGATTGGGTTTTGGACTAAGAAGTTCTCGTGGCCTGAGAATAGATACCAACCAACTGAAAGGCAAATCTCGGCACTCTGTGAGGCCCTACAAAATACAGAGCCACTAACAGGAAATTAACCAATTACACTTAAACTCCAATAGCCTCTTTGGGATTGGGTAAAACAGATCCCTGACAAACAGAAGGGAACTACCACTGAGCGTAAAGTCCTAACATGGAAATGGTATATTTCCAAGCAAAACACAAGGAGGGATGGTCTGCTCTCTGCCTTAATTGAGGAAATCTCAGCAATGCCAATGGTGGACTTTCCAGAATTCCTAAGGGTTGAGCCTATCCAAGCTCAACAAGTTGGACAATGGGGACCAGCCTGGTCCACAGCCCTCAACAATGCATGGTTTATAGATGGATCAGCCTCCATGACAACATCCGGAGTATGCCAGTAGGCTACAGCCTTGAGAACTGATGATGGTCTAACTCTGACAGATCAGGCTCGGGAGAATCAACACAATATGCTGAACTAATAGCCATAAAATTGCTAATTGAACAATCTGTCAAGGAAAATCAGAATGAGATACATCTTTTCTCAGACTCATGGGCAGTAGCTAATGGAATAGCTCTTTGGTCAGGAACATGGTGGGGAAATGACTGGGAAATAGGAAATAAGGACATATGGGGTAAGGACATATGGCAGAATATAGAACTAGAGGACATCTCCATACTCATCACATGTGTGTCTGCACATCAGAAGGATAGCTCTGAAGCAACTAAATTATTTTCTTTTAAGATTATGATAGTTAACAACCTTGTGAAATTACAGTTGTACACTATTGTTAGTCATGTTGTAGGTATACCACTTCACCCTTTGTGCCCTACCCCTACTCCCCCGTTCCCCTGGTAACCACTGATCAGTTCTCTTTGTCTGTATGTTAACTACCACCTATGAGTGGAGTCATACAGAGTTCGTCTTTCTCTGTCTGGCTTATTTGACTCAACACAATACCCTCAAGATCCATCCATGTTGTTGTGAGTGGGACGACTTTGTCCTTTTTTATGGCTGAGTAGTATTCCATTGTATATATATACACCATATCTTCTTTATCCAATCATCAGTTGCTTGGCACTTAGGTTGGTTCCATGTCTTGGCTATTGTGAATAATGCTCTGATGAACACAGGGGTGCATGGGACTTTTGGAATTGCTGATTTCAGGTTCTTAGGATAGCTACCTGGTAGTGGGATGGCTGGGTCATAAGGTATTTCTATTTTTGACTTTTTGAGAAATCTCCATACTGTTTTCCATAGTGGCTGCACCAGTTTGCATTCCCACCAACAGTGTATGAGGGTTCCTTTTTCTCCACAGCCTCTCCAACATTTGTCACTCTTGGTTTTGGATATTTTTGTCATTCTAACAGGTGTAAGGTGATATCTTAGTGTAGTTTTGATTTGTATTTCCCTGACGATTAGTGATGATGAGCATCTTTCCATGTGTCTATTGGCCATCCGTATATCTTCTTTGGAGAAATGTCTGTTCATGGCCCCTGCCCATTTTTTGATCGGGTTGTTTGATTTTTTGTTGTTGAGCTGTGTGAGTTCTTTATATATTATGGAGATTAACCCTTTGTTGGATAAATAACTTGCAAATATTTTTTCCCAATTAGTGGGCTGTTTTTTTGTTTCAATCCCGTTTTCCCTTGCCTTGAAGAAGCTCTTTAGTCTGATGAAGTCCCATTTGTTTATTCTTTCTATTGTTTCCCTCATTTAAGGGGTTATGGTGTCTGAAAAGATTCTTTTGAAACTGATGTCAAAGAGTGTACTGCCTATATTCTCTTCTAGAAGACTTATTGCTTCAGGCCTAATCTTTAGGTCTTTGATCCATTTTGAGTTTATTTTTGTGAATGGTGAAAAAGAATGGTCAATTTTCATTCTTTTACATGTGGCTGTCCAGTTTTCCCAGCACCATTTGTTGAAGAGACTTTCCTTTCTCCATTGTATGCCCTCAGCTCCTTTGTGGAAGATTAGCTGTCCATAGATGTGTGGTTTTATTTCTGGGCTTTCAATTCTGTTCCATTGATCTGTGCAACTGTTTTTGTACCAGTACCATGCTGTTTTGATTACTGCAGCTTTGTAGTATGCTTTGAAGTATGTGATGCCTCCTGCTTTGTTCTTCTTTCTCAGGATTGCTTTAGAAATTCGGGGTCTTTTGTTGCCCCATGTGAATTTTAGGATTCTTTGTTCAATTTCTGTAAAGAATGTCATTGGGATTCTGATTGGGATAGCGTTGAATCTGTAGATTGCTTTAGGTAGTATGGACATTTTAACTATGTTTATTCTTCCTGTCCATGTGCATGGAATGTCTTTCCATCTCTTTATGTTGTCATCGATTTCTTTCAAGAAAGTCTTGTAGTTTTTGTTGTATAGATCTTTCATTTCCTTGGTTAAATTTATCCCAAGGTATGAAGCAACTAAATTTAATAACCAGGTGGACAAACTCACTAGGAAAACTAGTGAGGCAAGGATTCCTAAGATTTATCTTCAGAAGATAATGCTATGATTTACGGCTAAAGAGGAAACCAATTTAAAACATAACCACACATAAACAAGAATAACAATAGACCATAAAACCTGAACACACAGCTATGCCAATTGATATGCTCATTTCATGGGCACATCATCAAACAGGTCATGCTGGCATACACAGCACTAGAACATGGTTAGAGAAAAGAAACACGTCTATAACTATCAAATACCTCCAACTTCAAATTAAGAGATGTGAGAAGTGCCAAAGATTTAAAGCTTAGAAGTCATTAATGAATACTCTAGATAAGGTCAAAGTTGACAGACCCTTTCAAATTATACAAAGTGATTATATAAAACCCTTGCTTATATCAGAGAATAAACTACATGCATGCACCACTGTAGGATTACGCTATCTTGCAGGAAAAGTGATCAAAAATCCACCCTCAGAGCACAGTAAATCTAGATTGCTTGCTCTGGTCCAAACTATTGAAGAATCAGACCCAGGGAACCCACTTCAGAGGAAAAATAATACCAGATTGAGCCAAAGAACAGGGCACAATGTGGAACTTCCACTGACCCTACAACCAGCCACCTCTGGCTCAATTGAAAGGTATAATGTCTTGCTTAAGCAAAAGCTTAGGTTGTTTACTAACAATCTAGATAAGAAAGATTAGAAGAAAGCAGTCTGGGAGGCTGCAAGATCTCTAAACCACAGATATAGAAGGGATGGGAAAACTCTATTGAACTAATATTGCAGGCAGCCACAGAGATCAGAATTAGCACTAACCACACCAGAGAGTCTAAATTAAAAGGAAAAGTATTAATTAAAAAAGCATAATGATATATATAGCACTGGGGAAATTATAGCACCTGCCACTAATAAAGCCTACTGGGTGACTGAAGAAAAAGGCATATTATATCAAATTAAAGAAAATAACATGATGTCTCTATAAAATTTCAATAGTGGACACATTTTTGTACAGCATCAACACTAGATGCCTAATATTTAGCCTAGCATGATGCAGAGCAATTATGCTTGGAGTAACATTGGCAGTAATGGCCATAACGACTATAATTTTTTTTGAGTGAAAAGACAATAAGAAAGAATTAGATATTTATATGGCACTATCTTTATTTTGCAGGCATAGATCTGCTATGCATCTTGAACCTTATAAATAACGGTAAGTGGGTCAGTATGGCATGCTGCCTAGTAGCCATACTATTTTGCTCATCGCTCAGTATTGGATACCATACTCACTGCAGCTACCTGTACTCCTCAGACATCTCCAGCAACAGCAGTTGTACCACCTTTCCAAATTGGAATGCCACCTTCTGGTCCGGATACAGCTCCATTGTGTGTGACGTCCTCCACTTCAACCTCCACAAGAATCAAAGAAGATCCTGAAAAATGCCTTCTTATAGACACAGACTCAGAGGATGAAGATTGGCCTGAACTACTAACTGCCTCTTGGTATTGTAACCCAGCGTATATACCAAGACAACCAGGTACTTTACCCTATTCTTTACCTTACAAAATATTACTAAATCCCCCTGTAGGGACGCCCCAGCAATGCAACATAAACCAAACGTTATGGTGGCCCATTCCTAAGGTCACATAGTCAACTTTAAATTTTACAAACAACTTGCTCTTGAATAGAACATATGATATAACATACAGATATTACGAGTATAAACCATGAGAATATTTTTCCTCTAGTGATGAGACAGAAACCAATATATGCACTGGGATGTACAATGAACAAGGCAGATATTAAACTCCACTAGCTAGGGAGCAGGAGTATGGTCATATCAGAGTAATAAACTTTATTATACTAGTAATATATCAAAAATTGCTGACTGGAGTAAAATCATGCTCCATTTATGGAACAGAACACATGAAAAATCAACAGATGACTGGTGGAAACCAAGACTGAGAAGCAAAATATTAAATTCAAAAAATTGGGGACAACCTAGAAAAACCATTAAAAAATTATAGAGATGAGTTTACCTCATGGAATAATAAATATGTAGTTCCAGCCATGTGTAATGATGATGCGTTAGGAATAGACATTGTCACAGCACATGCACATGAAGACAATTGGGTGACTATATCCTTAAATATAAATAGGTCAAAAATTGATCATTTACTATATCCCCAACTTACACTGTTTGATCCATATTCACCTATTAGAAAATTAACAATAGATTCATGGACACTATGTCCAGACTTTAAAAGAACAGGGATACCTTGTAAAGCGTATGGAGAACACACAGGAAACAGCACATAACACATATCATTATCCTTGGGGGTATACATCAGGCTTCTATATCACATCACAGATTTCTACCCCAAGGATATGAAAACCTATGTTAATAAAACCTCTCATAGTCATATCAGAACCTACAATAGTAGCCTAGACCTTGAAATTTAACACATAAGACTTTCAAGCCAGATAGAGATCTCTTAGTTTTATCCTTCTTCGTTTATGCCCAATTTACAACCAATATCCAGAACAGATTTGCTGAAAGGAAGAAAACCCTTACAATTCCTCCTTGGACCATTAGGAAGTTTGATTGCAGGAGCAATGCAGCTGCTTTTTCTCAATTCCAAATTGATCAAATTGCATTAGATTTTAAAAACTTTGAAACCAAACAATCTCAATTTCACATACATGCAATGGCAGCTTTGTCATTGCTGGATAGACAGATGGATAAAATTAGCAATATATTATAAAATATAAATGAATTTCACACGGAATAAATAGAGCAATGGAAATGCTACATAAAGCAGTTGAAGAAAATGCTAAAAATAACAAAATACTAAAAACCAACATAAAAGATGTTTCTTTAAGTGTAGATGGTCAATTATTGCAATTAAGATTGGTTGATATCTGGAATATTCTTAGAACAGCTATAATCTTGAGGCAATACTGGTTGCCTGAGATAACAGACAACCCAACCAGAAGCAAAGTGGATGCCACACATCCTAATAGCTGTGATTTCTTGGGCAACTGTGAAATTAGAATATTGGCACTTAAAGGAGGAAACATGACATCAGATTACCACACTTCTGTGATTTCTCTATATCAAAAGAGAGAGTGGAGCCTACAGTCCACAGAAAGCCCACTAGGACAGAAGGAAAACATGTTCCTAAGGATGTGTTAGTGGAATGAAATCAAAATGCACTTATCATTGCTAGACCTTTAGATAAACCTATGGTACACGAACCCATGACTATGACCTCAATGCCTCCTCAACCAGTTATATATAATACGTGAAATTGGACCGTAATAGTATACTCTCAACTAAACCTTACCCTAACCTATTAGAGTCAAGGGAAAAATAAGAAACACAACATGATGAGGTGTGTGAAAATAGAATAGGTAATGAATGTGACAAGAGAAGGAAAAAGATACTATTCGAGGTCAAAAAAAGATAAGGGAACTATTAAAATAACTGGAGAAATATTCCACACTGAACATCCTAGATTAATTTAATAAATGTAAATCATATATTAGAAAACTTAGGAGAAGTAAAAGAACATCTAGAAGACGAGACTAACAAAGTCAAAATAACTTTGCAGGAACTGAAAAGAGAACAAAAACATGCATTCCCTACCATAATGACAGCCTTAAATTCTGACGTAATGGCAACTGAGCATGTGTTTAACGATGCTGTGCAAGCTGTACCCCCTGGAGCTTTATAAAAATGGCTTTTACTTGGAAACACAATTGTGAAGGAAGCTTAACTGAGAGGTTTAAGAAACTTTATTTTAGGTCTTCTGGTGATTGGATATGGCATCATGTTAAAGAGCACTTTGCTATACTTATATTGATAATATTAGCAATATGGTTCCTTAAACTAGTCAATGAGCTATGGTGTAAAAGAAGCTGTGTCAAAAGAAAAAATACCCACAAAACATGATTCTTTGTGACTAAGATTGTAAGTGAGTTAGAATCACACGGTGGACTGATATTTTTGTTAACTTAGATTTGTACTGACACAAGAAATTTCAGATTTTCAAGTATATGGGGAAGCCATTCTGGTTTGAACCTGATTTGGCCTGAGTTTTATTTTAACCAGAGCTGCCTGACTTACAGCCTGTCAAACCATACATTGTACATCTGCTTTAACCGTTACCCTAAAGTAAAGAATGTACTCTTTGAAGGTTAAAAAATTTCATGCCTCCCTTCCTTTTGACACCAGCACTCTTTAAAGATCAGACTGAATGCCTCCTTTCTGACAGTGCCAAGGCCATGTTGACTCACTGTGTACGTACTGATCTGCAACAAAATATCTCCCTGAACCCTTGAAGGAAGGTACCCCTATTATACTTGATGTTTTTCTGTTTGGAAACTGTATATAAGTGCGCTGAAAATGAGTTTTCTCCAGAGTGCTTTGCACTCCCAGGCTACAGTCCTCAGCTTGGCTTGAATAAAACTCCCTACTATAGGATGATTATTAATTATTCTCATCAATATTTCTTGATGACCATGAAGGGACTTCAGAGAAACCTACCTGAGACCACCTGGGTCCCACTTTGAACTGGCGCATGGTACCAGCATGGGCCCACTGTGATGACACCCCTGCCATTGCACCGGTTTCACTGCACTCTTCAGGTGCTTTGGTGGGTTCTCCTGAAATCTGAACCTCCTTATTTAAGTTGACAGTCCTGACTTTTATTTGGGTCTTAAGACTTAAACATCTTAAGGGTGTACCCATACTTTTCCTAGGTAAGAGGAACTTGGGGGGGGGGGGAATTTGGAGAGAACTGGGTTGGCTGACCTTTTTACTTTGGCTTTTAATTGGAAAAGATTTATGTGTATAAAGTCTGAACAAATAACTGACAGCAAAATGAGAGACCGAATTTGTTCAGCTCCGAAGAAAAGGGAGACTTGCTCCTTCCAGCTGCAAGTCATTCTCAAGCAACTGAGAACCTAGTGGAAGTGTCTGAGGTCAATCCTTGTGATGTGCAGTGGTCCCATAGGGAACTCTATCATGAATGTTCACTTTAAATAGTTAATGGCTCATCCAGGGACGCATATATAAAGATTGGTCATCTGGTGCTCCAAACACCCATGGTAGTTTTAGACTACCATGCAGCAGGAGAAGTCAAGACTCGGAAGAGAGTGTTAACAGCCTTGTAGGAAGTGACACTCACAAGAAGCACGCTTATGACCCATTGCACTGCACTCAGGAATCCTTCAGACTTTATAGTAAAACAAAATAAAAGAAAATGGGAAATTGCTCTTCTAAAGCTGACCAGCTCCAGAATGGGCAGCCACCCACCAGAACTCTGGCTGGCTTTATGTACAATACATATGAAGCCTTTACTTGCAACTACTTAACAAAATGAGAAAATTTGACAAAAGATGATTTAAAATTACAGCGGCCATTTTGGGGCTCCTTTGAGCTTCCAAAACTTGTCTTTTTGCTCATGAGATTTGAGACTCATGGAATAGACAGATTAAATGCAATCTTTAATCTCTAAAGAGTCAAGCACACCAACCTCTAGCACACCTGCTCAAAAACTAATGGTTCTGCAAGGTGTCAATATTTACAAAGAACAGCAAAATCTTACTAAGCTTGTTTTGTGTCCTGAGAGCTTGGCTTGGTAACCGTCAGGTTGGCGGCCCCAAAATATGATCAGACAGAATGGTAAATTGCACCCAATTTGCAGCTAGGGTCCTACCAAATTACTACCAGCCTCAGGGGAGTTACAGTAGCCATTAGAAGGAATGTTCCAATTAGATATGATCATTTACAAAGTGCACTTAAGAGCAAAGATTTGAAAATTCCAAAACAGCCTTGTTAAACGTTGTGCTGCAAAAAGCTAATGAAAAATTAAATTATAAGAGGTACTTACAGGAAAACTGTATTAAGTTATGGCTTTACAGACACCCCCAGCAGGAGGGCCAAGTATGAGCCCTCCCAGAGTTAATGGGACTCAGAGATTTTCTTGGAAATTGCTATGTTATTCCCTTAAACAGTCAAGAGGAAACTAAAATTAAAATTTAATAGAGCTGTTTAATACTACCAGAAATATTTACTATTTGTCCTGGCTGAAACCTGATAATATATTTGAAAGAATTTAGCAACTTATAACCAGAAGTTTGGCCATATTGGAAGCTGACATTCAGACTCTGATAGGAATTTTTTTTTATATGCAGGACTTCTTCCCTATGTAAATTCCCATACAATAAAACTGTGTACCCAGAGGGAGAGAAACAAACTAAGAATAATGTAATTGGATGGATGTGTCAGTCTTTTGATAAGCAACTAACCTCCCCTGTTTATCTCAAAAAACTTGTAACCTCTCTAGGAACTATTATCTAGCCTATCCTGCGTTCCTAAGACTGAAGGAAAAAAGAGAGAAAGGAGCTTTTGGAGATGTAGACGGCCATGAAAGTACCCTTGCGCAAAAATCGAAAAAAAATTATTTAAAAAAGAAGGCTATAAAATCTTTGTTTACATCTGTCTATGTGTATATATATGTATTTTATAAATATGTGATATTTTTCTACCTCTGGATAGTATTGTAAAGACTAGTTTATAAAAGAACTCTATTTAATTGGCTTAGAGTAAGCACTTATTATAAGTTATTTCTAGATGTAATAGAAACTAACTCAAATGTTTAACAAGTTAACAGTCTGCAAAATAACGTTTGGTAAATGAAAATTTATTTAAGTTTGTTGGTTTGATTAAAATAAGCAGATTTTCAGAGTTATCAGCATTGGATATGATGCAGACATGTTTATTCACAAAATTTGTTGGCAAAAATAATAACTTACAAAGCTAGCTGATTTTGGCTAATGTCTCATGAAGTTTTTTAGGCAATTTAAACATAATTATTAGAAAAAGTAAACTAAATAGATGTAAGAAAGATAAAAATTTTTGGTGAAATTTTGAACAATAATTATGTGTTATGATATCTGTACTTAAAATAACTTTGAAACATTTTGATAACTTGAAATCTTAGTTTTGCTAAATTACACTGAATGATAAAAATTTGAGTATCTAGATCATTTCCAAATAAGATGAAACATTAGAAATAATTACTAAAGATAGATTTATTTACCTTTGACTTCCTATTTTAGAGAAACTTGGAAAATGCTTGGGTTTATTAATAAACATGTTTTGTGTCATGCTGAGAAATTTTCTATAAGAAAGCACGTTTCTAGACAGTATTTGTGGGTCTGCCAATCTACAGGGTGCTAATGTAAAAGAATAAGGAAAACATCTCTGTATACAAGAAAAGTAAGATGTATGTTTCCAGTAAAGAAGGCATAAGGAATGATGATATTTTTGTTTTTTTAAGAAAGGTAAATTTGTTTGAACATCAAAAAGAAGGTTTTGCCGGCACAAAAAGTTAGAATTTGGTTTTCTTTCTCTTAAAATGATAATTTTCTTGGACTTTTAGTCTGCTCTTGATAAAGAGATTATGAAAGGTTTTTCTTTACTTTTGACTAGTCACCAAAAAGGCCGAGATATTATGTTTTATCAAAATAAAATTCCTGTGTTGTTTTTATTAGGTCCCTCATCACTAGAGCTAAGATTTTTCTTACAACTATTTAAATTTCTGTATTTGCCTGAAAATCACCATGGGTAAAGAGATAACCGTGTTTCGTTTTACTGTGACCTATGATCCTATTTGACCAAGTGTTCTCAAACTTTTTGATATTTTTGACAAACTTCCCAAAATTCAAATTCAAAATAAAGTCTTTCTTTTGACCTAAAAATAACTTTGAGAATTTCATAGGACTTCTCAAAGAATTTGTTCTCTCTTCCTATGAAGAGGTAGATACCAAACAGATTATGTTTATTTGGTGTATTAAATCTCATGGTAAGCATTGTCAAATAAGTGATAATAAACTTTCTCAGGTTATATTGTGTAGGTAAATGTTATTAATATAGCTTTTCTAAAAATTATATAAAATTCCTAAAAATCTGATATGTCCTGGCATAATTCTAGTCATTATCTTAAAATGTGTACTATAGAAATAACTTAATTTCCTTGTCAATTGCATTGTAATCAGATCTTTAACCATGTTGTTTTAAATCTTTTGTCATTGACAGACAGTTATGGTTTTACTCTAATGCTTTTGCAAATATGTCTCACCTTCAGAGAGATTTGTGGAAAGACATTGACACTTACACCAGAATATGGGTTTCTGATGAACTTTCAGATCCTAAAACTGAACTGGGTAAGAAATTAGAGAACTCTAACAGAGAAACTCATGGCTTCATAAAACTGCCAACAAAAGATGAAGATCAAATATTAATTACATAGGACTACATGATTCATGGAGAATGCTCTAACGTTTTGTTTATCCAAATTTAAAGGAATCTTTTCTCTTAAGCTATAAACAATTTGGTAAACTATACCTTTATGAACAAAGATGAGACATTTACTTTTTCTCCCTACCTGATACCTCCAGAATTCAGAAATTCTCAGTGAGTATTCTTATTTTCACTTATGCAAATAATCAGGCCAATTTTGATATATATGAACCAGTTTTACTGTGATTATCTTTGATAAAAATGAGGGTAACTGTGGAGAGAAAAATTATGTTGCACTTTTGTAGATGTTGGATTCTAGTGCTGTTAATTTTCTTTGAGGTTTTGCTATATACCTATAGACTGGATTCCCTGGCCTAAGGTATTGCCTTTGGTCTCATCAATTGCTTGCAGTGCCGCCTTTGGAAAACATGAACTGACCCCACACGGGATGGTCACTGGCAGATCAATGTCTGTTGGTACGCAAACTTCTGCTGATCTTTTGTTGTCTTATGCTAGTATGACCACCTACTGTAAGTCTCTAATGTCTTATATGCAAGCCTATCCTTAACAGGGTAAAGAGGCTTTTCTGGATTCCAATTTAATGGCTTGGTAACTGGGTATTCTGGAAGTGACATCAGAAGTCAGCCCTCGAGCCCCATTGGAAAGGACCTATCCAAGTACTCCTAACCACTGACACTGATGCAGAACTAGAAGGCATTTAACCTTGGAGATACATTTCACAGCTAAATAAGTCTCCAACTGACATCTGGTCCTATACAAATGCTGGAGACCTCCAAATCATACTGACACGGAAGAGAAGCCGCTGACATCTGTGGCAGGCAGTTCCTCTCAAGACTCAGGACCAGGTCTATATTCTTACTTTTCCAACATTTTATTATATCTGCTTCTTTGGGCAATATTGGACTCACTTGTCTAACCCCTTCTCCCTCTCTATTAAATCCAAAAGAAACATCATGGCTGCCTGAAAATCTAAGTAATATAACCCCAAACACAATCTTAGTGTTATATTATGATGATGACTTAGATAAAATCTTTGAGACTCCTTGGACATACCCTAATGTTCCCTTGGCATTTGGGACTTACTTTCTGGGATATGTATATTACAAGATGCCATTATTAGGAAAAGTTTACAAGATAAGTCTGTCATACTTTTTGACTTGTATTGTAATCAAAGTACTTTTTATCATAACTTTACTGCTATATGGTGCAATACTGGCTTTGCTAGTCAAATAGAAATAAGTAATAAGACTTATACTAATATTAATATTGATGATCAAATGTTTTGGGAAATAGAACAACTTCCACGACAAGATGTAATTTCAATGGAACCTAACTGGCCTGAAAAATCATTGCAAGTGGCAACTGAAGAGCTTATTATCATATTAAACCATTTTCCCAAACTTATCATAAAGTACACGTAAGTTGATAAATGAGACAGGCAAATAGTTAAATTAGTGCAAAACTAGGAAGATACCTGTAATGGATTTCTGGCTTCTTTTCTTGTCTCTTTAAATCCATGCCTACTCCTCACTGGCTACTTCAAATATTATTGATTGGTTTCTTATTATTGTTACTATATCTGTTCCACAAATGTTATAAACAACATGATCACAAAAGGTCACACAAAAGCACACATACAATGTTTGCATGGCAATTTGACTTAATTGAAAATATGTATAAGCTATAAAATTACTTGCCCTGTCAGTGTGTACCTCTACAACTGTCAGTTATATTTGGCCATTGCTTGCCAACATAGATAACTGGGAGGGTCCCTTAAAACAAAGTCCACCTCCAAGGGACATGATGGACCCAGGGCAGGAAGCAACCACCCTGGCATTGGGGGATGATACTTTGATGATCAATGCTTTCTTTCTTTTTCTTTTTCTTTTTATTTGTGAGGAAGATTGGCCCTGAGCTAACATCTGTTGCCAATCTTCCTCCTTTTGCTTGAGGATGATTGTCACTGAGCTGCTGCAGCATGGCTTGACGAGCAGTGCTAGGTCCACGCCCAGGATCCCAACCTGCGAACCCTGGGCCACTGAAGTAGAGTTTGTGAACTTAACCACTATGCCACTGGGCCAGCCCCTGATTATCAGTGCCTTCTATCAAAAGATTATTGATCAAATGGGGAAAATGATGGAAGAAATTTTATATTTTCCGGTATATGAGGAAGCCGTTCTGATTTGAAGCTGCTTTGGCCTGAGTTTTATTTTAACCAGAATGGCTTGACTTACGGCCTGTCAAATATACACTGTACACCTGCTTTAACGATTACTCTAAAGTAAAGAACGTACTCTCTGAAGATTAAGAAAATTCATGTCCCCCTTCCATTTGATGACAGAACTCTTTAAAGATAAGATCAAATGCTTCCTTTCCCACAGCACCAAGGCCACATTGACTCGCCGTGTGTGCTGATCTGTAACAGAATATCTCCTTGAACTCTTGAAGGAATGTACCCCTGTCATACTTGATGTATGTCTCTCTGGAAATGGTACATAACTGTGCTGAAAATCATTCTTCCCCAGAGTGCTTTGCACTCCCAGGCTATAGTCCTCAGCTTGGCTTGAATTAATTCTCTACTATAGAATGATTATTGATTATTTGTGTCAACAGTACAAGGCATTAGGTCCTTAGGATTAATTAGTGTGTGAGTGATTTGTAATCACAGGGTAGATTGTTGTGTATTGGTTTGACATGATTTCAAATCCACTTGTTAATGACTGAGGTGAAGTTGTTTTAATGCACTTGTTTATGACAAAGACAAAAATAAAGTTGTTGTTTGGATATAAGAATGAAGTAAGTTGTGTGAGGATGTCAACATCTCATCTGTTGTCATTAATAAGAACTCAGTGGCTCAGCTGATGACCAACACTGCTGGGGGCTGATCAGTAAGAACACGTGGAGAAGCAACTATGGCAAGGAGACATTAGATTCTAAACACTCAGAGTCTGTGAGGACTATCTGAGAATTTCGGTCAAAAAGTGGGCAAGGCACCACTTTGCTGACCTAAATAAAGTCTTTGAAGACCTTGAGGCATTAGCTCCTACCGTGGTAAGTCAACTCTTTTATCAGTAGTGGTGACAAACTGTGCAGAGGCCCCCTGAAGGAGATCAGCCTGTCTGCCAACACTCCACAGTCGTTCCCTAGCAATGTGCCCTAGCAACAGGGGACTTTTCACTTTTGTTTTGCACTGGCAACTGGATGTCAGCTCTCGGTTGGTCAAGCCATCTCTCAAGAGTGCCTACTCATATAAAAAGGCACACGTTGATTAAATTAAGACTTTTTCCCTTTCATCACCTCTTGCCTGGAACAATAGTGTGATTAATCTATCATTGGTTTGGAGTATGTTATGTTATTTCTTGATCAGCTTATTAAGAGACATTATCCTGTATGCTATTGGCTTGTGAAACTATTATAAATCCCATGGTGACCCTATGTTAAATAAACTATTGGCAAAGACGGTCTCAGTCTCCGGCAATAATTTTGCCCCCTAAAACAAAACACCATTCAAGTAATTTTATTTACTCTTTCCATATTCTTAAGTCCTTTTTTATCCACTCATCCAAACATGGCATGTTGTTATTCTTGAACCTCCCTTTTTGTTTCTTGAAATGTCAGTGAGTACTGATAAATGGAAAGCTCCTGCTTTGTGTATAGATTGCATTTGATATCACCTTGAAATTTTGAAATGTAACCTTCAAAAATGAATGTAATTTCATTCTGTTTCTTAAAGCATGAGTATATTATAATTTCTGCTAATGGTTTATGAGAGGAATTAATAGGTTTATATAGTGGTTAAATATGTCACAAGGCATAGGGAGATTTAGGGCTCTACAGATAAGACCTGAGCAAAGATATAATATTTAAACTTATCTTTCTGACCAAAATCATCTCATTCTTGACAGAAAATTAGCTTCCTAAAATTCATAGTTACCATTTTTCTTCCTAATTATATTTATTACGTGATATAGTTAACACAAGTACTATTAAGTATAAATTTAAAATTACAAGACTCTTGGTCATTATAGAGTGAAATTCCCAGAACACTACTGAATTCTATATACTTAAGCATAGCAAAATAACATAGTATCTACTTGCTAGTTATTCCTGTCTCTGCAGACTTCTAGGTTGTGACCACTTTGACTTGCATTTTTTTCATGTAGCGGGCTCCTTTAAAAAAAAAAAGAAAGTTTAAAAAATTTTAATTAACTGTACTTATAAATTGACAGATGCATCTAAATGAACATAATAAGCAAGATTGGAATGTGAAGAGCTTAATCAGATGCTTTTCTAATTGTCACGTTACACATCCTATCAGAATAATTCCACAAACACTACCACATTAAGTATTTGAGCCGTGAATATATAAATTCAGTGTGGAACAAAAGGATGATGCTATTGTCCAATATTCCTTCTTAAAATAACACTTCAATAGCTTCAAGGGAAATTCTTTGTATAGTGATTTTCTTCCTTGCCTGTTTTATTCCTAATAATTAAATAATAAATGTGAAATGTATTTATTTCCCCTTGCTTTTAAAAATTATAAAAACAGAATTTCTTTTAAAAATATTTTATAATTTAGATTCTTGCAGGTCAGAGTTGCCTTTTCCTCTAATTATTCCAAATGAATAAAGTTTTATGTTCTCATTATTCCACCTTAAACACTGATTTGGTAATTCCCAGTGATCATTAAAACAAAGTGCTCTGACACTGGCAATTATTACATAGTCATATAGTCATAGTTTAATGTGTTCAATATATTATAATCACAATAATTGAGCCTAAGATACCCATATGCATTTGTAATAATCAAATTTATTTCAGAAAAGTGACTTTCATGAGATTAATGCAGATATACACATTTATTTAGTATTGCAGTTTGCACTCTATACATTTATAATCCATGGTTGACATGGGAAATAAGAAGAAACCAATACTCTGAAATTGTTTGTTTGAATACTTAATGTAAAGCCCTTATGATTATAAAAACCAAGACTCTCTATATAATTATTAAATGTGTAAGTCAGGACTACAGGGAGCCTCCATTTATTAGTGGAGGAGAGAAGCATCTTGTCCACGCAGAGTCAGGCAGAGCCTGGTGTATTTCAGGAGTCACACGGGAAGCTTTGTTGTTATTATTTAGTGCAATTTTCAAATGAAAAATTTACAAAGGGGAGAGAAAGGACTGAGAAAATATTCAAGATCTGCTTAATAAAGCCAACTGTACATAGTAAGACTTAGATACTAAAAGACCTCTTCTTGAAATTAGCACTCGAAAGGCTATTTTGGAAAATAAAAACCATAGTGAAAATATATAAATAGCAGTTAAAATGCTGGAGATTATGTTTATCTAATTGAAGTAATTCTTTACTTGTAGAAAAAACACAGTCTTAGAATAAATAAAGCTTAGCAAACTGTGTTTAGGCTCATGTAATTTTCTGATTACAATATTAAAACAGAAATTTACAAATTTTTATAGTTATGATTATTCTTAATGTTTTTCTTTTAACTTTTATGCACCATAACAGTGTTACAGTATGACGTGCTTTCAGTCTGCAGTATATTATCCTGAATTTTGTAGAAATACAAAGATATATCTAATTAAATACCTTAATACACTCTAGGTCTACAGATTAGAAAACTAGAATCACCTATTTTAATTTCTTTATCTGTAAAATGGTAATAATAATTAACCTTAAGCGTCTCATAAATAGTTTTTTAAAAAATAATGTAAACTAAATTCTTAACAGCTAAGCACTCACCTTAGGAAAAAGAAATTTACTATTATTTCGTTTCATTATAACAAGTGAAATTATAAGACTAAAATATATTATTCCAGTACCCAAGAAAGTGATATATACTTAAAAATAAATTATTATATTCTTGTTTTCTGTTCTCTTGTTGCTATTTTTTGAAAATAAAACTTGCCCCTCCACTTTCAGGCAGATTCACCATTCAATAGAATGAAAGGAATACATGTCTGAATTTAATTATTATTATTATAGTTACATTGTTATTTTTTTATTATTATGCTATACAATACTGTACCATGGTATAATACATTATACTATTATAAAAATAGTTATATATTAAGTTATATATTAAAATTATATTATTATATTATATAGTTATGTTATTTAAGGATGAGTAGACGTGCTTTTGTTCTTTGCAAATCACTGTAATTGGGCCCTGCCATGGCTAATGTGACTTGCACACTCTTCAGAGAAGGGAGATAATGTTAGGAAGACACACACTCTTTTAAACACAGTATTTTATTTTTCTTTTACAAGAGATCTAATATACCTAGTTACAGGTGACATCGAATTTTCAAGGCCAATGTTGAAGAGGAAAAGAAGAACCTTTTGTTTATAACGGAGACCAGCATACCAGTCTTGATAGTTCCCTTTTACTAAACAACTAAAATAAGATGCTCAAAGGAAAACAAATTTTCAAGTGTTGTCTTCAGTGCCATCACTGTACTGGTTGGTCCAGGGTATGCTTGGCTAAGTGCCCGAGCCTCTAGGTTAAAGTCCATTTTAAAAGACTTAGTGAGAAGGCTTATATATGGAAGCATTATTTGAAAGCCTTTACAAAGTTCCTTCCTTTGGGCTATACTCCTTGTGTGGTATTTTTGGTTTCTACTTTTTTAGTCAAAATTCTTAAAATATAACCTCCTCACTATTGTATTGTGCCTTAATTGTATGCAAATGGTGACTTTAAAAAAAATCCCATCCATCTTACCCATTAGATGATGCTAATTCTCACTAGCTTGCTGCTCCTACTTGCAGGCCTCTTTTTCCCACACTTCCCATACCCTTCCATGGCCTGAGGTGCATTTAACCCAGTTTAACCAGCCCCTCTGACCTGCTACTCAGAAATAGAAAGTACATATGAAAAGTCCTTAAGGTATAGCTCTTACTTAAACCACGGTCTCGCAGGGGCAGGGCCTTGTTCAGTTGGGCTTCTAACCAGTGTTTATCATGCTGCAGACACTGCCTATTTGACAAGTGTTAGTACAGCACTTGAGCTATGCCTGCACAGTAAATAGGCCAGATCTGCTGCCAAGCACTACAACTGCCAGTTTCACATCTCAATTCTATTTAGATGAGATTGTCCAATGCAAGTGTTTAACTGTTTGTTAAAATTAACCCTTCCCAATCCAGAGGATTCAGTGGGCCCTCTTGATAACACTAAACTTTTAGGTTTAGTTTTCCGACTAGCACTGCATAAATGAAAACTTCAGAGGGTTTTAAATGTCAAGAATGCTCTGAGATAGATATTGACTTGGCTAAGAACTTGAACTGTCTCATGGTTAAAGTTCTCTTGGTGTTTTTGTGATATGATTACTAATACTCATTGGGTATTTAATGCCAACAATGTTCTCAGAGCTGATGAAGCACAGGCACTATATATCAAAAAAATACGATAATACTAAGCCAAGCAAGAAGTATAGTAGAGAACATACTTAGGTGAATCATAAGCTTGAAAGGAATTTTAAATAGCAATAGTCTGTTCATTATTTCAGGAGGAATTTCATCACAGCCATTCTTAGCAAGTGAGAATCTACTATGTTTTGAAAGCCACCAGTATCTTCAGAAAATTCATTAGGGTCTGTTGTCATATCTTGCAGGTATCAGCCTGTAAGAATCAGAGTCAGAGGGCCTTCCAGAAAGCACGAGACCATACATTCAGTGCCGGCTTTGTGAGATCTGAGTGGAGCAAAGGATGTCTTGGCAGTAGCACTGTAAATCATTTGGATTTAAAGGCAGAGTTTTAAAGTCCACATACAAAGGACCTTCAGAAAATAGAGGGCAAAACAGAATTCCCAGTATGAGACTAAGGCCTTTTGAGTATCCAGCCTGTGGGCTCTGGGATAAATTATGAATAAGCCCCCTAGAAAAGCTTATCATTGAGGAACCGAGATCCAAAGCAGATTTCAATATAATCTGAGACATGATATGACAGGAGTGTTCACACTGTGCTGTGGGAACCTGGAGGAGGGGCACTCAGCACAATCTGGGGGTTCGTGGAAGGCTTCTGACTCAAGGATCAGTCAGTACCTTGGACGCCCCAAGCATTTTATACATTTTATTAAATTTTAATTGAATTTCAATCAACAAAGCCAAGATTCCTTAAGTTCCTTCTATGCATATGTTTTACCTTAAGGCCAGTAAAAAGAAAAAAATGACAGAGTCTTGTGAATCGTTATAAGTCTTTTGTTGTTCCTTTTACACTTATTCTCCTCTCCAAATTCCTTAAACTCTACTAGGAGGAGGAATAGGCAAGTACAGAACCGCTTGGCCTGGATGGTGCTGTCAAGACAAGGAACCCTGTAGCTGCATGGAGGACTCTGGGCTAGATGGGACCGCCCCTTCTGCCCTCTCTGCTCCAGGTCTCATGTCCTGACCTTCTTTTAGATCATATTTTCTTAAGAAATGAAGCTGAAAGTCTTGCTTCATAAATCCACATACATATTTGCATGCATCAAGAATTTTTCCTCAGTATGCTCCCAAACAATAATTCAAACACAATATTTCTTATGTATTTTTGAAATAGAAGTGAAGTCATAAACCAAGAGAGGCCCTGAGAAAGTACATCTTTTCTAGAAAACAACTCCCTATCATAGAGATTACTTCTCCCATCTTTAAAATGATTCTGTTAGGTGTGTATCATTATTCTCTCTTCACAGATGAGAAAACTGACTTTGGAGTCAGTGCATTGTTGGAATTGCTCGTTCATTCCTTGAACAAGTGAAGAGCTTCTATTTTCCAGGCACAATGGTACCACAGACACATCTTGCCATCAGAGACCTCACAGTCTCAGTAGAAACAAAGCTGTGTGTCTACCATACCATTTTCTTTTCCCCGATACACAAGAAAACTGGATTTCTCTGCCCCTCCATCTCCCACTGCAGCTAGATTGGGGCCATGTGACCAAGTTTTGGCCAAGAGTGAGTAAAAGTAATAGAAGCCACTTCTAGGCTTGGCCCTGGAAAAAATCATCTCATCTGATCTTTCGTTCCTTTCTTCCCGTGGGTGGGCTACACAGACTGAGCCGACATAGCTACAAAGGAGGGCCTCCCAACCTGCATTGAACTGCAACATGAGGGAGAAATAAACTTTTATGGAGTTAAACTGCTGAGATTTTGGGTTTGATTTGTTACCATAGTATAGTCTATTCCTTCTTTCTTGTCTAATACAAATTTTCATGGGTGAGACAGACACTAGACAATTGAAAACAAAACCCAAAACTGCTTGGAGGGGAACATACTGAGTACTCTGAACTGAAAGAGCAAAAGAGACCTCTTCTTGTGGATTAGATCATGGTTCAGGAATATTCTCCTCCTACCTCCCATATTTCTATGGGAGGAATACACCATTAATGTTGGATTTGGCTCTGTGACTAGCTTTAGCCAAGAGAAGTAAAGATGGACCAGTTCTGAGCCTAGGCCTTAAAAGGCCTTATGTGTTTCTGTTCATACTGTTACAATTCTGTCATGTATAAGGACTATGAAATGACCAAGTCCAGATTAGCCCACTGGTCCTAGGTGGAAAACAAGAGGAACACAAAGCAGAGTTGTTCAGCAGAGGCAGTCTAGATCAGCTGAGCTCCAGACATGAAGAAGCCCACGAGAAATCAGCAGAGACACCGAGTGAAACCCAGCCTGGCTCAACAGACCCCTGACCAACCCTCAAATATTTGGGCTAAATAAATGCTCATTATTGCATGCCACTGAGATTTTTATTGTTGTTTGTTATGTAGCATTATTGTAGTGATAGCTACCTGATACATCTTCTCAGATAAAGGGATCAGGGAAGACCTCACAGAGAAGGTAACATGTAAGCAGCCACCTAAGGAATGAGAGAGAGCTATCTAGCTACGCAGCTGATAAGAAAATTCCAGGGAGAAAGATCAACCTGCAAAAAGACACTAAGGGGGCCAGCCCCATGGCCTAGTGGTTAAGTTCTGTGTGCTTGCTTCGGGGGCCTGGGTTCAGCTCCCAGGCGTGGACCTACAGCACTCGTCAGTGGCCATGCTGTGGTGGCAACTCACATACAAAATAAAGGAAGATGGGCACAGATGTCAGCTCAGGGCAAATCTTCCTCAGCAGAAAAACAAAACAAAACAAAAATGACACTTAGGTATGCAGCATACTTTGAGGAGATAAATAATGGCCAGTATGCCTGAGTCTAATCAGCACGAAGAATAAGAACCAAAAATAGATTGAAGAGAAAAGGTGATGGATCAGACCTTGTAGCCCCTGGTAGGAAATTAATTTTTTAAATTTCCAAGAGCCAGTAGACCCTTCAGATTATCTGTTTAAGGCCAGCTTCGACGTGAAAAATGAGTTGGAAGAGAGGACAAGGAATACTTGACTTGAAAATGCACTTATATAGTAAGCTCATTGTTTTTACCTTGATTTTACGCATTGTATGTGTGTGTGTAATGGCTCTGAGAGTGCTGATGGAGATCAGAAGCTCTTCCACCTTCACCTGGCTACTTGGTACGCCAGGTAAGACAGATAAGAGCAGGAGGCCTGGGAACTCTAACCAATTTCACAGAACACTTTGCTGATCTCTCAGTCTACCTTATTGGCCTGATAGCGTATATAATTTCCTTTACCCACGGGTATCTTTATGGTGCCACTACCCTCTTATACCACTCCATAGACCCACGTGGTCCAGCAGAGTACATAATGTGCAGTGAGGGTACAAAAGATTCATAAACGGGACACTGTAACTGAATTTCAGTGGCATCTCACCTTGGCCTGTCTGGGTCTTCATTGCTTTTTGTCAGTTCTACAGCAGCAGTCTGCTTCCTCATTGGTATCTGGGACTCTAACATTAGCTACCTCCATGACTACAAGACAGTCAGAGAGGATTTCCTAAAACATTTCATCATGCATATTTGACTTAGGGAAACAAGGGCAAGGAAAAGGAGAACCAACATTTACTCAGTGCATGTTTTATTCCAGATACTGTCCCAGGTGATTAGAGATGATATTTCTCTCAGGTTGGCTTCCCCCTGCAGCAGATTCTGCCTAAGACACAGATTGGAGAAGAAATATTCTATTTGGGAGGCAATCCTAGGACACACCAGTAGAAGGGTAAAGAAGGCAAGGAAGGCAGAAATGGGCATGTGATGAAGAGATTACCATTCCGGGCAATGAAGGCCCTGTCGCGTAGATACACCTGAGGGTGAGCCATCAGCCGGGTGAGGGAGGTGGGCTGGTCATTCTCGCACACAGTCTGGCAATGACTGAAGCTGCACCTGGGGGCACTAACTCCTCTGTACTTCAGGCTGCCCTGAACACAAACTGAAACAACATTCTCAAGAGAATTCCACAGTGCTTGCACTCAAATGCCGTGGGTACATAGTAGGATGTTAGGTCAAGAGGACATAGGAGGTCCCCAACAGCTATAGAACCTTTTTCTCATTTATTCCTCATTAATGTCACTGGTTTAGAGGGGCTTCCCTGACCACTTAATTTAAAGACACATACCCCAGTTCTTTATCATTTGTTCCTGTATTCTGAGCCCTTACCACAATCATCCACTGTTAACTTGCTTCTTTCATCGTATATTTTCTGAATTTGTCCCTAGACAGTGAGTATAAGGAGATCAAGAACTGAGTTTGTTTTGTTCAACAATGACTAGTACAAAGTAGGAACCTGATATCTGTTGAATCAATTATTGAATGACAGCCCTATGAGGTAGGTAGTGTGGTCTTCATTACTGGATGGGAATACCAAGCTCATGTTGGTGATGATGGGATTCCAATCCAGGATGGTCTGACATAAAATCCCATACTCTTTACCATACTGTGATAACGGCACCATGCTGCTTTCCTATTTCCTGCTTCAGAAAACTCAATTATTTCTTATATCCTACATCATTAAATGCAAATTCCTCTACCTGACTTTCAATTCTTTCTATAATCCAGCTAGTTAGATTAGTCTTGCATCTTTAAAAAAAAAAGTTAGTGCACAAATACATTATAGGATGAATGAAACGTTGCTTAAAACCATAGGTGAAAATGATCGCAGGTTACTTATTGTCAACAGTTAGTTTAATATGAGAAACAGTGTGATCTGACCCCTAAAAAGTCCAATGTAAAAGGCTAGGTGAATGTAAATAGAATTTCTAGAGCAGTCAGGGGGTGGGTGTGAGGGATGGCGAATGTGAGATTGTTTCTGAGGCCAAAATCACTGGAACTCAGAGTAACCGACAACAGAACAGCAAAATTCCTTTTATCCCTGCATAGGTGAGCGATTTTGCTTTATATGGTTGGGCCTGAAGAAAACCACACAATTATACAAGCAAAATGGAGTCAGGAAGGATGAAGCCAGAAAAAAAAGAACAAGAAAATAATGTATTCCTACTTATATTTGCTAAGGATGTGTAGATGCTTTCATTTACATTATCTCAGTTAAGCCTCAGGACAAGGTCATTAGCATGACTATAGGGCCTGACAAAAGCATGAAAACAATTTAGTATTCAGTCATGCAGGAAACACCTTGTTAAAAGGAGAGGGCTGCAGTAGATTGAAAATACAGATAAAATATAACTAAGTAATAACATGAACCATTTTTTTGGAGGAAAGATGTGGTAGAATGTACTGACTGGTCAAAAATACCTGAAGCATTTCCCTATACCATCAGGCTCCCCTTTACGGCTGCTTCTTTCTATGGGAGGATCATACTTACTGCCCCAAGGATGTTAGCTTAAGACATGGGGCTCGCTTTGGAATGGGATACGGCCAAGGGGAAGTTCTAAGCCAGCCTGTGCTTCTCCTGGTGCTCTTTGCCCTCACAGCAAACTCTAGCCATGGGCTCCATTTTCTTTCTAGATTCTGGAACAAAAAGATGTTGGAGCAGAACCCCAGCCAACATGTAGCCAACACGTAATGGTAGTGAAAAATAAACTTTTGTTGTCATAAACACTAAGGTTTGGGTTCATTTATTACTGAAAAGGTAAAAGTTTTGTAAGAAGACGTGGATAAAAGTGCCTTTCTAATTCTGGGAAAGTTTACAAACTAAACATTGAAATCATGAAGAAAACCACTTTTTGTTCATAATTTTGAGTTTAATGTAGGAAAAATTTATAAATGGTATTAAAAGTGATTATAATATTCAAAAGAATTTCACATATTAGGGCATAAGGGCATGTGATTCCAAATGAAATACTGAATTGTGATGTTTAGACGAAATATGTAGGAGAATTTTATTTAGTTGGTTAATAACAGCACTGTAATAAGAAAACTTGAAATTTTCTACATTTATACCCTTAATTGATTAGATTTGCAAGAGTTGTTCAAGTAGTTGGGGAGGTTTTGCTTGTTGCATCAGGGCTTGAAGTACCTAATTAGGATGATAAAATATATTAGATTTATGAAGAAAACGGAAAATTTCAAAAAATTTAACAAAGTTTTTAAATAATAAAGTTTTAAAGTTATTGTTAAAACTTACCAAGTTTATAAATAGAATAAAATATGTATGTTCAGCTTTAAAAAAATACTGGAAAACTAGGGTTAAACCAAAAATCTTAACTTTTATAAAATACATATTAATTTTAAATTGCAAATAGCTATAAATAGTCTTTACTGTGCAAAAAGCAGTCCTATAACATTAAAAAAATCACAACAACATTGGGGCCAACCAGGTGGTGCAGCGGTTAAGTCTGAATGTTCCGCTTCTTGGTGGCCTGGGGTTTGCTGGTTAGGATCCCGGGTGCACACATGGCACCACTTGGCAAACACCATGCTGTGGTAGGTGTCCCGCATATAAAGTAGAGGAAGATGGGCATGGATGTTAGCTCAGGGCCAGTCTTCCTCAGCAAAAAGAGGAGAATTGGCAGTAGTTAGCTCAGGGCTAATCTTCCTCAAAAAAAAAAATCACAACAACAAAGTCACTGTAAAGTTGTAATATATTTCCCATTTTACAGACGTGGAAAAGGAGGCTCAGAGAAATTAAAGTCATCCAAAGCCAAAATTGTGGTAATGTATTCAATTTAGTAATTCTACAATTTGCAAAATGGCTTTCAAATGCTTCATAAAATATACTTTATTCTCTTTTTTGCCTTTAAAATGTTAATGCAGGTTTATTTATAAAAGCTTTCTCAATTATCAAGTACAGGCATACCTCATTTTACTGCACTTTGCTTTATGGAGCTTCACAGATAGCATGTGTTTTTAGGAATTGAAGGTTTGTGGCAACCCTGTGTCAAGCAAGTCTGTGAGAGCCATTTTTCCAAAAGCTTTTGCTCACTTTGTGTCTCTCTGGCACATTTTGGTAATTCTTGCAATATTTTAAACTTTTTCATTATTATTCTATTTGTTTTGGAGATCCGTGATCGGTGATCTTTGATGTTACTACTCTAATTTTTTCGGGGCACTGCAAACCATGCCCATATAAGATGGCAAACTTAATGGATAAATGTTGTGTGTGTTCTGACTGCTCCACCAACTGGCCGTTACTCCATCTCTCTCCCTCTCCTCTGGGCTCCCTATTCCAGGACACACAATAATATTGAAATTAGGCCAATTAATAACCCTGCATAGCTTCTAAGTGTTCAAGTGAAAGGAAGAGTTGCATGTCTGACATTTTAAATCAAAAGCTGGAAATGATTAAGGTAAGTAAGAAAGGCATGTCAAAAGCTCAGACAGGCTGAAAACAACTTGCACCAGTTAGCCAAATTGTGAATGCAAAGGAAAAGTTCTTGAAGGAAATTAAAAGTGCTACTCCAGTTAACACACCAATGCTAAGAAAGCTAAACAGCCTTATTGCTGATGCAGACAAAGTTTTAGTGGCCTGGATAGAAGATCAAACCAGTCACAACATTCCCTTAAACCAAAGCCTAATCCAGAGCAAGGCGCTAACTCTCTTCAATTCAATGAAAGCTGAGAGAGGTGAGGAAGATGCAGAAGAAAAGTTTGAAACTAGCAGAGGTTGGTTCATGAGGTTTAAGGAAAGAAGCCATCTCCACAACATAAAAGGGCAAGGTCAAGAAGCAAGTGCTGTGTAGAACCTGCAGCAAGTTATCCAGAAGATCTTGCTAAGATAATTAACCAAGGTGGCTACATTAAATAACAGACTTCCTGTGTAGAGAAAACAACCTTCTATTGAAAGAAGATGCCATCTAGGACTTTCATAGCTAGAGAGGAGAAGTCAATGCCTGGCTTCAAATCTTCAAAGGACGGTCTGACTCTCTTGTTAGGAGCTAATGCAACTGATGACTTTGAGTTAAAGCCAGTGTTCATTTACCATTCTGAAAATCCTAGAGCTCTTAAGAATTATGCTAAATCTACTCTGCCTATGTGCTATAAATGGAACGACAAATCCTGGATGACAGCACATCTGTTTACAACATAGCTTACTGAATATTTTAAGACCTCTGTTGAGACCTATTGCTCAGAAAGAAGACCCCTTTCAAAATATTACTGCTCATTGATAATGCACCTGATCACCCAAGAGCTCCGATGGAGAGGTACAATGACATTAATGTTGTTTTCATGGCAGGTAACACAACATCCATTTTGCAGCCCATGGATCAAGAAGCAATTTTGATTTTCAAGTCTTATGATTTAAGAAATACATTTTGTGAGGCTACAGCTGCCATACATAGTGATTCCTCTGATGAATGTGGGCAAGGTAAATTGAAAAACTTCTGGAAAGGATTCACCATTCTAGCTGCCATTAAGAACCTTCATGATTCATGGGAAAAGGTCAAAATACTAACATTAACAGAAATTTGGAAGAAGTTGATTCCAACCTCATGGATGACTGACTTTGAGGGGGTCAAGACTTCAGCAGAGGAAGTGACTGCAGATCTGATGGAAATAGCAAGAGAAACAGAATTAGAAGTGGAGCCTGAAGATTTGACTGAACTCCTGTAAATCTCATGATAAAACTCTAATGGATGAGAAGTTTCTTCTTATGAATGAGCAAAGAAAGTGGTTTCTTGAGATGGAAACTCCTCCTGGTGAAGATGCTGTGAAGATTGGTGAAATGCCAACAAAGGATTTAGAATATTACATAAACTTAGTTAATAAAGCAGCAGCAGGATTTGAGGATTGACTCCAATTTTAAAAGAAGTTCTACTGTGTGTAAAATGCTATCAGACAGCATCACCTGCCACAGAGAAACTGTTCGTGAAGGGAAGTCAATTGATGCAGCCAACTTCGTCGTTGTCTTTAAGAAATGGCTGCAGCCACCCCATCCTTTAGCAATCACCATCCTGATCAGTCAGCAGCCATCAACACTGAGGCAAGACCCTGCACCAGCAAGAAGATTAGGACTCGCTGAAGGCCCAGATGATGGTTGGCATTTTTTAGCAATAAAGTATTTTTTAATTAAGGTATGTATATATATGTTTTAGACATAATGCTATTGCACACTTAACAGACTACAGTATAGCGTAAACATAACTTTTATATGCACTGGAAAACCAAAAAGTTCTTGTGAGTCACTTTATTGCAATATAAGTTTTATTGCGGGTCTAGAACCGAACCCGCAATATCTCCGAGGTATGCCTGTATAAATAAGGCCTTAGCTATTATAGATATTTGTATATTGGAAGAAAATTATTCTCTGGTTGATTTGTCTTTCAAAAATTGTTTCCTTCCCCAACGATAGGCATTATTTCTTAGGATGAGATTTATTCTCTGTAAAATGCTTAAAAAAAACTGTGCATGTAGCAAGTGCTCAGTAATTGCTTACTGAACTAATGAAAAAAGTCCACAAAAAAGGGCATTTTTTAAATTATCATTTTATTTCCTTTTCCTTACGTCCTTCATAAAAGATTTTGAGAAGGCTTATAATAAAAAGTACAAGCTAGTTTTAAGTAAAAAAACAAAAATTAGAACCATAAAAAGGAAAAAAAGAAAAGGCCTTTTTGTAAGACTCACATGTTTACTGTGACTTAGCATTGAAAGCAGCTTTTTGCTTCCTGAAAGGGAGGCAACGAAAGAAACGTAGAGGCCACCAAGTTTGTCAGTCTGTTTCAAGGAAGCACATCAATTCTGATACAAAATTCTTAAAGGTGTCTAATTTGTTGATTTATATATCTTGTAACTTAAGCACCTGTAGAAAAGAACACTGACCACATCCTTTACTTTTTCAAGTTTTTAAAAGAAATGGAAGACATTTTGATAAAATAAACAATGATGATTAAGTCAAATGCATGGTTATCTATATCTATTATGTTGATAGCCTTTCACTATGAATTATTTTTATGTTAATTAAAGAGCAAGGCTCAAAATGAAGTCGATATACATGTAACACACACATTATATACACGCTACCTATGCACACACACAAACATCTATTTACGCAACTTTGGGCATTTGAAGCAACAATTACGTAAGCTTTTGAGAAAGATTCTCATAGATCAGAGATTTAAATTTATTCTTAGAATAGATATGTAGATATGTAATTAGTGGGATACCATAAAGGACTCTAAACATTATGCCATCCTAGGATAAATTAGCTAACAAGTGCAATTCAAGACTGAAAAATAATCTCCTTCTCAATTCTCATTGTCTCTTCTAAAAAATTATTTGAAACACTCAGATTTGACATTGAAATATAAAAACAGAGCCCCAATTTTAAGAAACAAAGTAAAACAAGATTTATTTGTCTTTATCTTGGAACATTAAACAATTAGAGACAGTAAATAATCTATTTTTTAGCCACTTATAATCTTTAAAAAATGATGCTAGGGGAGACTTATTTCCGTGAGATTTTCAAGATAAAATAAATCAAGACAGAGTAAAAGTGAAATGCAGTTTGTGACTCTGAGGTAAGATTCATTTAAAAGCTTTGGTGTTTTCTCTTCAGACTCTTCTAGGGTCTCACAAGCATTAAGAAGCACTAAGTGATTGAAGGCTGGATCAGCGAGCCGGGGAACTGGCCACCTCGTGAACTTTGCTTAATGATGGTGTAGATAATACATAACACCAGAAGTATAAATTATGTCTACGTAATGAACACTGTAGTTGATCCTCGGAGAGGAAAACATGTCTCGATAATGGCTAGTCATAAAACCGCTCATCCTTTCCTGACTGTCATTGATTCTTTTTTTTAAACATAGAAAGTCATTGTGGCTATTAAGTGCATATTATATTCTGCCCAGAATACTGTCTACATTTCACATGTCATCAGAAATATTCACCTCAATATTAAGTTTCGCAAGTGCCACAACTGTATATTCAATCAAAAATCATTTTTGCAGCCTTTATATTTTTCCGGTTCACCCTCAGTCTTGATTGAGTTCCGCAGGACACATTGTGGCTCTTAAAAGTTGGTAAATATAACCTGTAAGTCAAGATTTAAAGACTCAGCCTTTAATGGTCTCTTTTCCCTTTTTCCACTTCCCAATTAATTTTATAACAAGTTTAGTTAAGAGTTTGGCCAAGGGGGAAAAAAGTCGGAAAAACAAAAAGCCTTTGAAAAAGCTTAAAAATCATTTTGTGGCTGATGATGCAGGAACAGTTGTTCCACCATGGATTATCCCTGGTAATACTGTTGAGCCAGTGTCATTAATAACAGGATGCCAGCAAAACGTTGCCGATCACAACAGCTGTCATGTTTACTGTCATCTGCAGCGCTTGGCTCCACAGAGAGCGATAAGAACTGATGCTCTTCATGATGTGTTCTATCTTCCGTGACAGTAAACTGATGGGCATGTGACATGTCAAATACTATAGGTGACAATATGTTCTTGATTAAACATGGTTTGCGATGACCCGTGAGCAGATAGGTAACATCATTCACTCTTCAGGCATGCAGCCAAATGGCGCAATGTCATATATATTTTTCTCTTTAAAATTAAAAAGAAAGTGTTTAGTTTTAGTCTTGACGACAGGATGTTCAAACTCACACAAAATAAAACAACACAATGCCTAGTTTTTGGACATCTGTTATCAAAAAACGTAAGTGAACTTAAAAACAGAATTTATAAATAATTGATGCAACGACTTTCTGCACTTTAGTCCATATGGATGCATCATCAATTAAAACAATCAATTGATGTAACAAGTAACCTTTCCTTTGGCCTAGATAATACGAGAGATACCATTTTAAAATCTTTGAGTACAAATATCCTCTGAGTACTAATTCAAGTCAATGAAGCCAACGCTTTCTAAAATAGCATGCTTCAATTAAACAGTTAAGTTTTCTCTAACCTAATAAAGCTGGAGAATCTTCCAAAGGGGCTAGAATACATTCCTTGTTTTCAGGACTTTCATTTCATAGAAACACTTCTTCTGCACCTAAAAACAGCCTCATGTGGATCAGAGTTTGAGTTGTTAATAAGTCCATCAGTAAATTCCAAGGAACATGAATTCATAAACACACCACTGGCTTTAGCATGCTATCAATTTAACGATTTTCCTTTTCATTTAGTATGGGAGATAAAACCATAAAAATCGAAGTGCAGGTATTTTTTTTTAATGAAGATGTCTTCTGCTGTTCATTGATTCATTCATTCCATGAGCAAGTATTTACCAAGCATCTCCACGTGCCAGGCACCAGTCCACCCATTGGTGATACAGACGTAACGGCAGCACCGTCTCTGTCTCCACAGGGCTAAGAGTGTAACGAAGCAAAATTCACAACACGACACTCTATTAATAGTATTTCTGCTTTTTAGGGATATTTTATACTAACTTTATTCCAATGAGCCTGAAACATTTGAAATGCATTGGTCTTCTAACTGATATGTTTTCGTCTAATGCACTGCTTCTGATCTGACAATTGAGAGAGGAAGTTTCTTGAGGCTTGGTCTGTGTTTTTTATCCATTATTTTTATGCCACAAGTACAGTTTTATCCAGTACAATTAAAAAAATATCTTAAACCTAATGCAAATCACTTGTGGGTTTGCAGCCAGGGATGTAGTGGGTCAGAAGTCAAGGATGCCAGAGGTCAACAATAGAGACACAGCCACGATGAGGCCTGAGAGGGTCATGGGTGCCAAACTACACTGGACACCTTCTGGGAAGTTGTCTGGCCGAGAATGATTCCTTCTTTCTGGGAATGGCCTTAATACACAACACAATGTGACCCAAGACTCCGGGCATAAAGAATTGATTCAAACTGGGCTGGCTAAATTCTCTCTCCACTAAGAAATAAAACTTGAAATGGGGGAGAGTGATTTCGAATCTTTGGAACTGAGTCACATTAATGGTGACACTTGAGAGGTCTCTGCCCCTTTCCTCCTCTGTGGCTCTGCTCTTTCCCTTTGGCTTGAGTGAGGAAGTTGATTGCATTGCAAAGCTCCTAGATAATTTTTTTCAGGGGCTAGCATCAGTATTCTATGAAGTAGTGGAACCAGACTCTCAACTGAAACAGGTGCTATAAAGTCCTAGAGAAGGTGAAGCAGGTGGGAGTGAAAAGGCTCTCACCACATCTTCTGCCTAAAGTCAGATAAGCAGCTACAGTTGGGGCACGGGGTGAGGGAAGAAAAGTCTTAAATTTGAATGAAGATTAAAGCATCGATCAATAATTTGGACTGATATAGTCTAATGTCATTTTCCTAAGAGTGGATCAATAACATCAGGGGCTGGGGAAAATCATCCCCCTTTAAAAGGAGAAAGGGGGATGAAAAATGGTTACTTCTCAATTATGTCATGAAATATGGTTGTCCAACATCTTAATTTATCAGAGTTGTCGAGAATAGAAACAGAAAGCAATGAGTTTGGTTGCAGGGATAAGAAAGGGTACTAGAAAGTTTGAGCATTTTCTGTATGTTCCTAGGGAGCAGAAATAATAAAAGGAGAACCAGATGGGATTCTCAAATGTGGGGGAGCTTCTTGTTGATTTGGTTAATGGCAGCTTTGGAGAAAGAGTCTGCTTTCTGGGGCATGGTTTGGAAGCAATTCCGGATGAAGTGTTTTGGCAGGGGTCCATTCTGTCAGGCACCTGAGAGGTGGCATCAGCAAAAGAAAATCCTAGGGGTTGAGAACTAAATTAAGCTCGCATAGGACAATCTTCGTGGAGATATTGTCCCTGGTGGACACGCAAGTTTATCAAGAGAAACTCTCTGGGTTGGTCTAGGTATTGACATGCAGTCATGGCAGACTGATCCCCCAAGAATTTCTACCAGAGCCAGGTCATGGTTACAAGTGCCATAGGAGTATTTTAGGAGGGGACAGACTTATCACTCACTTCCTTGTATTTCATGAGGAGGCATTTTCCCTAAACTTCCTGGATTCTTGCCGCATTCTCTCTTTTTCCAAAGAAGTGGAAGGAGTTATTTGATTGGTAGGTTCTGAGGAAGAACTGAGCATGGATGCAGAGCTCAGACCCTTCCCCTCTCTTTCTTCTGGAGCCTGCCAGGCTTCATTTGGTTTTGTCCTCCCACCCTCCATGGTACGGCAGGAGGCCCACGGGATGAAGCTAGATGGGCTAATTCTTACAAAGATCATTGTAGCCACGCACTTGAGCCACATCCTTCAATGTCATTTTTATCAGTAATAACATAAATAGACAAAAAGTAGATTTTGGTAGATCCCACCAATATAGCACTTGCGGAAATTTTGATGGGAGCAGGGCATGTGGCTACAGGCTTTCAGATTTAGCAAGTAGGCCATGCAAGATGTGACTTGCAAGTTTATTGTAATTCACAACAGTTTTATTCTCAAGCAAGTGGTTGTTGATGTACAGACAAGGTTGTTTCATCAACACTGTGTTGGCCCTGCTGATCTTAGCAGATGCTGGCTGCAAGTGGTTGACCTATTGCAGTCGGACCTTGAGCTTTGGGCTGCACACAAGCACTGCCCAAGGCCTTATAATTCAGAGAGCTCTCATTGCGGATGTGCTCACAGAATAGTGAATTTGATTAATAAACAAATGAAAAGGACTAGGGAGCCCTTACAATCAAGAAATCTGTCCTCTTCTAGGTGGAATTGAAAAAGATAACAAAGAAGTCATGGGAATTATGGCATACCTAAAGGCCACAAAAAGAAATAATAAAGCTTGTGTTTGAAGCACTTGGCCTTTAAGAATTGAATTTGAGTAGGATATCCAGCAAGAATTGCAGTCGTGTGAAAAGAGGTATGCTTCAGTTTTATTATCAGAACAGAAGTAATAGAAAAAGACAAACAAAATAAAGGGAAACTGGCTGATTACTTGGGAAGAAAAGAGAGATGTCCTTAGGAGAAATATTGAGATTTGAAGGGAAAGATTAGATAGATATGAAGTAGAAAATGGGATCTTGAAGGTCAAGAGAAACAGACATTAACAGGAAATGGATAGACCAGCTCTGACTAATCTTAAAGAGGAAAATAGAAACGAAGGAGATGTTTCCACTGTACCAAGTCAAACAATTGCGACGGGAGGCTAAAGAAATCTAACCAAAGCAGGGAGATGGAAAGTCCTGGAGTAATCTGGAAAGCACCCCCAGGAGAGGGCAGGAGCAGGGAAATTACAAAGGATGTGCCTTTTAAAGCTGTGGGTAAAGAGTCTGGAACAGCAGCGTTTGGGAACTACAACTTGAAGACTGGGGACACCATACCAAGGGTCTAGAAAATCTGGACAAATTTAAGGGTAGAAGGCAGAAACCAATATATATATCTCTATTTAAAGCACTCTTCGGTGAGTTTCAAAGTGACAAAATCACTATAGGTGAGGGTACGGGTGTTGTCTTGTCCTCAGGGCACATTCCAGAAATGTACAGAATTAGTGTTTTAAAGGAAGGTCCCACAAAGATGAGGCATATTAAAGGCGACATATTAGAGGAAAGGCATGCAGAACAGTAAGGGGCAAGTCCAGGCTTGAGTTTGTTGCTGACTTTATGGGACATTTCTTCCTGGGTGGGATTATCCCACCTGGGATGGTGAGGATGGATGTGACTTGTTTGACTAGTGGGGGCTTTTGAAAGACTCAAATCTTGCTGATTTATATCTCCCATATGTGAGACCTCATGAGACAAATTTAGGGAAATATGTTAGAAAAATATGTTTGAGTCAAAAAGCAATGAAAAACCCCAAAACAAAGTACTAGTAAATAGCACTAGTTTTACATTGTTAAAGAAAGAACTAGATGAACTAAGAGAGAAATTTAAACTCTTAGAAACTCAGTTCAGACCCCTTAAAATAGAGTTGCCAGTAAATAAAAATAAAGGACACTGTGATGGTTAATTTTATGTGTTGACTTGGCTAGTCCACAGTACCCAGATATGCAATCAAACATTATTCTGGATGTTTCTGTGTGGTTGTTTTAGGATGAGATTAACATTTAAATCAGCAGACTGTCAGTAAAGCAGACTGCCCTCCATAATGTGGGTGGGCCTTATCCAATCAGTTGAAGGTCTTTATAGAAAAAGACTGACCTCCCCTGAGAAAGAAGAAATTCTCCCAGCAGGTCGTCTTCGGACTTATATTGTAACATTGGCTCCTCCCTGCTCTCCACTCTGCCAACCTACTTGACAGATCTTGGACTTGATAGCTTCCATAAGCATGCGAGCTAATTCCTTAAAACAAATCTGTTTTATGTATATATCTCCTATTGTTTTTCTTTTTCTGGAGAACCCTAATGCAGACATTCAGATAAATTTAAGTTTCAGATAAGGAATGAATCAATTTTAATATAAATGTGCCCTAAATATTATGAGACATACTTACTCTAAAAAGTTATTTGTTGCTTATCTGAATTCAAATTTAACCAGGTGTTGAATTGTGTCTGGCAACCTTATCCTAAAAGCAATAGAACAATGGAGGGAGATGAAACACGGTGCCAATTTCACATCTGGGAAAAAGAGCAGAAAGAAATTCTACTCAAGTCCTGCCTGGAACAGTCTGACGTTGAGGAAAACAAATTTCTTGAAAGAGCAGACACTTATCTTCGTTAGGTCCCTGGAGACACATGTTTCTAAAGTAACAACAGCTGCTTTAGGTCAGGATCATGCTGACGTTCATTCTCCAGATGAAACAGATAAGGATGACAGCAGTTGTACAGGGCTAAGCAATTCCACAGCAAGGCACATGGTGATGGCCACTAGGATTCTGGGAGCAGAAACCAGCTCACCACACTTTGTAGAAACCATGCCAGTAGACAGACTTGCACTCAGTCCAGTGTTGGAGCTCAAAGTGGAAAAACAAATTTCAAAAGTTTGAAAATACTGCATGGGAAAGAAGGACACCACAACTCAGCTCTGGTGACTAGGGTGTTCACTTGTGCAAGTTTCTAAACTCTGCCAAAAAGGCAATGTCCTAACGGCCTCTCTTTGAGAGAGGAGACAGTCTACATAGACAACTATTCCCCAGTATATATCAAATATTGTACTTAATGTTGTGAGAGACAGATGAATAAGATGTGTCTGCCTGCCCTTAAGCAAATCATAACCCAGTGCAGAGGAAACAGACATGCAAGCAACGGGCTGAAATACTGTGCTGAAAGTACTGCATTAACAGTCTGCACAGTGTTTTAGGATAGACAGGAAGGGAGTCCTGCCCTCCGCCAAGGAGAGGAGGAAAAGCTTTCCTAAAGGAGGGATAAATTAGCAGAGTGGTTCCTACTGAAATGAGAGGAAGGATGCAGAAAGGGCTGAAATTTTATTTAAAAAAGTCTTTCACCAGAAAACAGAAAGAAACTTTAGCAAAAGTAAGTAGCAGGTGAAATTTGTTTTCCAAACCCCTCACCTCTGTATGTGTTTTCTGACTTTTCCTTCTCTTCTTGGGCATCCAAAGATCTCTTCATGTTTGATTCCTTGCAATTATTGAGGTCAGTGATCTAAAATTACTTTTAAGTTAAAGAGTCTTGTGATTTGACTGGAGTTACCCCTCACAGGAATTTGCGTTTCAAAAGAAGTCCACTGGAGGTGCAAGCCCCAACACAAATGAATGATGGACTAAGACAGAGGTACTAGATAAATAAGTGCTGGCGAATCTTTTCTAACACTGTATCCTGAGTAGAATCTTGGGAGAACTCGGGCTGCAGAGATGACTAATGAAGCTGGCTTAAACCTGTGGACATTCCAGAGAAGAGCTTAAGACATATTTTTGGTAAATTGTTTACTTGAATTTCTGTTACTACCTTGAATGGAAAAGCCATCAAAACACATCAACTCTGTCCTAAATTTGCGTAAGTTTGGTTTCAACTCTTTCATAAGTCTAAGAATATGCAGGCTGTGAATTTAATGTAATTTCCCTTTAATCTTATTTTTACATCAAGCCAAAATAATTAGTCAATAACATGTATTAATTTCAGTTGTGCTGATACAATTCAACTGAGTGCAACTTTAGTTTTTGTTATGATGCTGTATAATCAAAATCAAAGATATTAATAGAAAAAATAACGTTCAATAGGATTTTCTAGTCAATGAGAAATCACTAACCACTTGTTTCTCTTGAGTCCCTTTGTACTAAAATCATATACTTTATTCCTTTGGCTTTGGTGTAGGACTTAAGAAATGGTCACCCTAAAGATGGACCTAAGTAATGAGGAGTGGGGAAGACTGGTGTCCTGGAATGGAGGTACAGAACTAAAAAGAGAAGCAGAGCTGGGTGGGAATGTGCAATTCAGCAGCTCTGATATTTGATGCATGTGAATGTTAATTTATAATGCTTGAAGCTGTACATATATGTTATATGCATTTCTTTGTGTGTATGATGTCTCATGTTTAAAACATTTCAAGAGTTAAACAGAAGGTGAGTCCTGGAGAGCTAAGATGAGCACACAGCACAGTATAGTTATATAGCATGGAATAGTAGGAATAAAATAGTTTTGGGGGTCAAACTTAGGTTTGTATTCCAGCTTCGGCACTTAATAGCTGTGTGACAGTGCATAAGTTACTTAACATGTCTAAGATCCTGTAGCCTTATCTATAAAATGTGACCAATAATTGTTCAAGCTTAAAAGGAAGAAAGGCTGGCCCAAGAATGGAAGGGAGATGCAGAGGAAGTGGGTCTTGTTCCATACAAGAGGGAAATTGGGTTTTCAAGAAATTTAAAAAAGAAATTGAAGATAATGGCGACACAAACATTCCACAAACTGCAGAATGTAGGTAGGAAAAGAGGGCACTGAATGATACATATAGGGGCCTGGAGGTCATTTAATATCAGTGCCCAGATCCCTGAGCTCCCCAACTACCACCTCTTCTGTCCCTTCTTCCCATTCCCATGCCCAAAATATTTTGCAATAGCTGAGTATGTATAGACAAATATACACTACAAGCAATAGTGTGGGATATAATGTTGAATACCTTACTCGTTCCACTATGCTAGGCCAGTTGGCAAATACATTATCTAAGATTACTTTTAATACTAAGCCAGCTCTTGAAAGTGATTGGTTCAGTTTAATAGGCTTAAGCCAATGAGTGCATAACTTTCTCCTGGTGTACAGTAATGTTACAGGAATAGTGCTGTAAGCTAAGTTGGGCTAGTGAAGTGATAGGGATCACATAGGGAACATTTTCTAGGAGCTTCCGGGAGGTTTTCTAACATAAATAGAAGCCCAGGAAAAGATAGTAACTCTTCCTGGGCACACTGGCATTTTGATGCACATGTGTGAGGTCTACACTGTACAGTGTGGTGCTACCAGCCTGAGGATTTCATCAAATTCCCTTAGCAAATATGAACACCACCACCCCCCCACCTCTCCCCACCCCCCCCCCACCCCGCCAGTGCCTAAGCCCCTGATAAGTGAGTGAGATGACAGTAGCACCAGCGCATCAACACCATACTAGAGTCACTGGGACATAGTTTGAAATCGGGACCTGGTAAAGAACACCAGTATCTGGGGACCCACCACAGACTTGAGACGAAGTCAACTAGAAGAAGGTAGCCTCAGAATCTTTCCAATCAGTGCATCCCACTTGTTTATCTTGTGCACCATAAATCATCCAGGGCTTGACTGGTTTTCAATCCTTACTTCACTGACACATATTTAATATACAATTCTTAACAACACTGGCTCATCAGCTCTCTGAAGGAGAAAAGTAAAATAAGAAACAGAAGGCCAAAAGAAGAGAGAACTAAAAAGCAAGATCAGAGCGTAAGTGACAGCTGACAACTTGATATGGAGGGAAGCACAGACAAAACTCTATTGCCATGCTTTACAGTAATTGGTGTTTACAAAACTGTCCTTGAGTCAGCAGGAAAGTTACATCATGTTCAGTAACTTCTAACATGAAGGCAGAAACATGACTAATCATCATGATTTTTACCAAACTAGCTAATAAAAGAATATTTTGACATTTGAAAGGGTAGCATTCAGTTGTTTGAAAACAAAATAGTTTTAAATATTATCTCCTAATAATATCAAATAGATTGTTTATATTAAGGAAAAGTATACTATTATTGCCATAAAGATAGAATTATGTTATTAGGAATTTAAATTTTATAAGAAGGTAAAATAAAGAAAAAAAACCTCTTAAATGAATTTTTAAACAGGCCACAATTGCAACTATGCTACTAAGAGTTTCTTAGCTATTGAAAACTAAATTGGATTGAGTAAAAAGAACCAAAAAAAAAGAAAATACAACATTATAGCAAAGCTATTGAAACAAAGTCTGAGAAAATATAAATTTGGAAAAAGTAAATTGGGGTCCTAAACATTTAAGAGTGTTATATCATCTTGATGAAGTGACCCTTTTGGCATTATGAAGTGACCTTCTTTAATACGTTTTACTCTGAAATTACTTTTCCCTGATATAAATATAGTCACTCAAGCTTTCATTTAGATAATGTTAACCTGATATATCTTTCTCCATTCTTTTATACATAACCTTTCTCTGTCTTTATATTTAAAGAGAATTTTTTTAAAGGCAACATATATTGTCTTGCTTTTTCATCTGATCTGACAGGCTCTGACTTTTAATTGAGATATTTACACCATTTACTCTTAATGTAATTCTTGATCTGTTAAGGCTTATGTCTGCCATTTTATTATTTGTTTTCTGTTTGTTCCCTTGGTTTCTTATTCCTCTATCTCTTTTTTCTTGCCTTCCTCTGGGTTACTTGACTATTTTTTTAGTTCAATTTTAATTTATTTAATGTTTTTTAGTATGTCATTTTGTATAATTTTCTTAGCAGGTCCTCTAGATATCACAAAAGACATATGTAACTTATCACAGTCTACTGGGTTCAGTGTTATACCACTTCATGTGAAATAGAAAAATCTTACTTCCATTTAGGTCCCTTGACCCTCCCCATTTTATACATGTAGTTGTCGTAATCATTTTTCTACATACCTTGTGAATCATATCAGGTACCATAATAATTTTTGCTTCAACCATAAAATATGAGGTAAAAGAGTTTATTACGGTTAGTTCTTTTGTTCATCCTATTCTTGCTTCCTTACGGATCATTTTCTGTGATCATTTTCTTTGTGTTTGGAGAATATTGTTTAGCCATTCTCCTGGAACAGGTCTGCTGGCAACAAATTCTCTAATTTTCCCATCATCTGAGAATGTTTTTCTTTCTCCTCAATTACTGAAGGATAGTTTCTTTGGATATAGGAGCCAGAGTTGATAGTTCTTAATAACTCTTGAAAAATGTTGTGCCATTTTCTTCTGATCTCTATGATTTCAGATGAAAAATCCACTGTAATTTGAATTCACATTCTTTTTAGGTAAAGAGCAAGGTATTTGTTATTTCTCTCTGGCTGCTTTTAAGATTTTCTCCTTTATCTTTAATTTTTAGAAGTTTTATTATGACATGTTCTGGTGTGGATATTTTAGGGTTTACCCCATTTGGAATTCATCCAGGTTCTTGAATATCTAAGTTTATGTCTTTTACCAGTTTGGGGATGTTTACAATCATTATTTCTTCAAATACTTTTTTCAGATACTCTTTCTTCTCTCCTTCTGGAACTCTGAAGATAAAAACATTAGATCTTTTGTTATTTTTCCACAGATCCTTGAGGCTCTGCTCATTTTTATTAAGTCTATAACCTCTTTGTTGTTCAGATTGAGTAAACTCAAATAATCTGTCTTCTGTTTCACTTAGTCTATCCTTTGTTATTTTCATTCTACTATGGAGGCTATTTTTTTTTTTTTTACCATTTCTTTTTTTTTTAATTGAGTTATTGATAGGTTACAATCTTGTGAAATTTCAATTGTACATTAATGTTTGTCAGTCATGTTGTAGGTGCACCACTTCACCCTTTGTGCCCACCCCCCACCCCACCTTTCCCCTGGTATCCACTAAACTGTTCTTGGTCCATAGTTTTAAATTCCTCATATGAGTGGAATCATACACAGATTATCTTTCTCTTGCTGGCTTATTTCACTTAACATAATTCTCTCAAGGTCCATCCATGTTATTGCAAATGGAATGATTTTGTTCTGTTTTGCAGCTGAGTAGTATTCCATTGTATATATGTACCACATCTTCTTTATCCATTCGTCTGTTGATGGGCACTTAGGTTGCTTCCACGTCTTGGCTATTGTAAACAGTGCTGCAATAAACATTGGGGTGCACAGGACTTTTGGGATTGCTGACTTCAGGCTCTTTGGATAAATACCCAGTAGTGGGATGGCTGGATCGTATGGTAGTTCTATTTTTAGTTTTTTGAGGAATCTATGGAGGCTATTTTTTATTTTAAAAAAAGATTTTTGTTTTTTTCCTTTTTCTCCCCAAAGCCCCCCGGTACATAGTTGTGTTATATTCTTCGTTGTGGGTCCTTCTAATTGTGGCATGTGGGACACTGCCTCAGCGTGGTTGGATGAGCAGTGCCATGTCCACACCCAGGATTCAAACCAACGAAACTCTGGGTCGCCTGCAGTGGAGTGCGCAAACATAACCACTCGGCCATGGGGCCAGCCCCTAAAAAAAGATTTTTATCTTGGTCATTAAGTTTTTCAGTTGTGTAATTTCTTGAGTTTTTAATAACTTCGTTTTCTTTGCTGAGATTTTCTATTTTTCTCATTCATGTCAAGAGATTATGTAACTGTTTGTTGAAGCATTTTTGAAATGGCTGCTTCAATTCCTTGTCAGATAATTCTAACATCTGATTCATCTTGGTATTGGTGTAAGTTGATTCTTTTCTCATTCAGATTGTGGTTTTCCAGGTTCTTGGTATGATATCATTTGTATATTACAAATAGATAATACTACCATTGATACAATAAAATTTTTAATTTTATCTTGGACATTTTGGTTGTTAGGAGACTCTTGATCTTACTTAAATTTTCTATTTTAGCAAGCGTATCCTGTTTAGATTTAGTGTTTAGATTCTGGACTAATTTTGTGGGCTTTAGTTCCAATGACAGTTTTCTGATCCCTTGTAATGCTAATGCTATTCTGGTCAGCTTTGTTCTTCTGGGACTGCTGGGCTCCTGCTCAAACCCTACTAGTGTCATCTGCCTAAGTGGAAGGAGCTTTTCTGGGCTTCCTAACATTACTGGGTTACCTTCTTGGAATGTGCAGAAGCCACTGGGCCTGGGTCTCCTTATGCCACTGCCTGGAAGGTAGGGAGACACAGGGTTTTACTGCTGCCACTGTTACCACCAGATACCACCTGGTCTGCCTGCCAATCCAAGCAGAGCTGGAAAGATCTAAGGCTTCACTGTTCTTCTGCGGCAGATGGATCAAACTGCCTGCCAGCCGGGATTATAAAATGGAAGTTAGGGCTGTCTACAAGGTTTCTGTTGGGCTTCCCCTCTCCTGGTCCTTTGAATTGAGAGAGCAGGATTTTCTTGCTTTGTTTCCTTTTTTAAAATGTCTTTTGATAGTGTCAGGTTGCAGGCCTCTCTGGCACCCAGCCCAGGGATATATGGAAGATAAAAAGAAAACCCAAGGAACACACCATGTTGTCTTTCTTCAAGACCTGAGGTCCTAGACAGTCTGCTCTCTTTTTTTAAGCTCTCGAAGTCCTTTTATCATGGTCTGTCGAATAATTTTCAGAGTGTTTAGTTGCATTTAGAAGGTAGGACTAGGGAAAGGTAAATCCATGTCAACTGTTTCAGAATCAGAATTTTTCCTTCCTCCCTTCCTCCCTTCCTTCCTCCTTTCCTTCCTTCCTCCTTCCTTGATTTCTCTTTTTCTGTTTTTCTTTCTTTCCTTCCTTCTTTTCTCTCTTTTTCTAACTTTCTCTCCCCTTTTCCTCTCTCTTTCTTTTCTTCAAGCAGATTCCTATGGTGCACTTTTACTTTAAAAGTTAAGTAATTAATTTCTTCAATCATTCTAAAATATTAAACATCTCCTAAGTCCCAAGCACTATGCCATGTGTTATTGATACAATGATGAATAAGACAGATATCTTGTTCAAAGAGCTGATTGTGTAACTCTAAAATATTTGTCTGGATGTATCTGTGTGCAGATCTCATTTAACTGATTTGTATAGTACACTATAAGACATTTTAATATGCAGTCAGATGTTTTTATAACTTTGAAAAGTATATTCAATTAAGTATGATGATTTTTTTCTCTGAATTTCTCGGATTTCTTTCTTAGGACAGCTTATAATTCTTAACTTGGATTTTCATTTTTTTATTTCTCCCCAAATGTCATTGTTTCCATTCATACTGATTTTTGGTCATATTTCCTTTGCATTCATGGGTTTCCAGTATGTGTTTTTCAAGCTCCTGATATTTTTACAATGTTAATTCTTTTGAGATTTAAGTATGTTCTTTATTCTTAGCTTTCTATAATTCCCTTCCTCATGAATGTTCAGTTTTATTTCTTTTACTTTTTGAGAAAAGTTGCTGTCTTTTTCATATTTCTTATTTTGCAGCTGTTTCATAGACTGCTTATCATCTTGATTATTGAAAATTTTACTCAACTTTCCACTTTTTTCTTCTAGTTTCTGCATTTATTATTTTCCAAAGGTATACTCTTCCTTTCCAGGGTAATTTTTTTTTTTCTGATTCTATATCATTTAAAGAATATGTATTTGGTTCTCCTATCACTGAATATGTTCAGGAATTAAAAGAATGCTAGTGTGGTTGGAGCACAGAGGGCAAGAGAACAGAGTGTGAAGTGAACCTGAAGGGGTGAGTAGAGGCCAGACTCTGCAAAGTCCTAGAAACTATTGTGAGGCTTTTGTTTTTCTTGAATGAGCAATGGGAGGCCATAGGATCATTTTAAGATGACAAGTTTTCATAATTTTGTGTAGGAAAGCCATTACAAGAGTATCTTGTAGAATCGTAGAATCTTTGCAAGGACATGATTTGTGAACAGACACAAAACACACTTAGGAGGTGAAATCGAGATGCCTTCAAATTATGGTGGATATAGGAGGAAAAAGGAGAAGGAGGAGTAAACGATAACTCCTAGATTTATGTCTTTTGAACCTGGATGGTTGAGAGCATCTAATACTTGGACAAAAAACACTGGAAGAAGCTCCAGTTTTGAAAGAAACATCATGGATTTGGTGAGTTTCAATACTGTCAAGGCATCCAAGAGGATGTGTCAAGTAGACATTTGGATATACGGAGAGAGGCCTGGGCTGGACGTATCAATTTGTGAGTCATCTGATCATAAAAATAATTGTCACTGCAGGTGTAATGAGATTGTCTATGGAAAGAATATATCTGGAAACAAGAATACTTCAGACAGTCTTCGAAATTCTAATATGTAATGGCTGGAAAAAGAAAGTTGAGCGTGCAAAGGTATAAACAAATAGAAGGAAGAAATCCAGGAGAGTATTGCGACATGGTAACCAAGGCATTAGAGGGTTTTCAAAAGGAGGAAATGATAAACAGCATTGATTCCTGCTAGGAAGTTCAGTAAGAAAAGCACTGAAAAAAATGCCTGATGAATTTAGTAAAAGATAGGCAGAATTCTGGGATGGCCCCATGATCATCACACCTCCAAATATTCAAGCCCTGTATAATCCCCTCCCCTTGCATGTGAACAGGACCTGTGACTTGCTTCTAATCAACATAATATGGAAAAGGTGATGATACAATTAAGGTCCAAATAAGTTGATACTGAATTAATCAAAAGTGAGATTATCTTGGGTGAGCCTGGCTTAATCAGTTGAAAGCCCTAAAAGAAGGACAGGACCCCCCCCTGAGGAGAGAGAGTGTCCTTGTTAGCTCAATGAAGAAAGTAGCCATGTTGAGAATGTACGTGTAGCAAGGAAGCGCAAGAGGCCTCTAGAACCTAAAGGTGGCCTCCAGCTGGAAGTCAGCAAAAAGCACGGCTCTTGGTCATAAAACTACAAGAAAACTAATTCTGCCAACAGCCTAAGTAAGCTTGGAAGTGGACTCTTCCCCAGCTGAGCTTGTGACGAGTTTTCAGTCTGGTGAGATCCTGAAGCAAAGAACACAGCTAAGGCCTGGACTCCTGAAGCACAGAAACTGTGAGATAATAAATGAGTGTTGTTTTAAGCCAGTAAATCTGTGGTGATTTGTTATAATGCAATAGAAGACTAATATAGCAACATAAAGAGTTTATTAGTGGCCTGAATGAAACCTGTTTCAGTTGAGTGATTGGGAAGGAGCCAGACTGCCTGGGTTTAGAGGAGTGAGTGGGAGGTAAGTAAATGGAGTGAGGATAGATGAGTCTCTAGAGAGGTTTGCTGGGAATAGAACACGAATGTAGGGCTGTAGCTGAATGGCGCTGCGGTTTTGAAGACAAAGTTTTTCTTTTTGTTTTTTAATGGGAAGTAACTTGAGCGTGTTTAAAAGTCTATTACAAGAATCAATTTTTACTGAAAGTTTGCTTGGCTCTGCTAGATGGAGCAGAGCTAGATAGAATTCACATGAAATAATTGGTTAAGAGCTATGCCTGGTCACCTAATGTTGATATTAACATTGAAAATATTGTAAAAGACTATAAAAAGATCATAAAAGAAAGCAGTATGAATTATGCTATTTAGCAAAACCTTCCTATTTGCAATATCTCCAAAGGACAGAGGGCTCTCCTTGCTTTGGGAGGACCCTATAGTCTGAGTCGAGTTCTAGTATCCCTTTCAATTTTCAGTAGAGAGGGGCCACTGCCCTGTGACTTTCTGTGATGGTTTCCTAAGGGGGCAGCTTTCCATGGGAGTTGACCAACAAGTCTTGGTCTAAATTCTGTACTGAATTGGTAGAATGCCAGGGAAGAAGCTATGCCATTGTGTGAGACAAATTGCTATCTAACACGAATCACCATCTCACACTGCTGCTAGAACTTCAGCTTTATGTCATTTGTTTACAACCCGTTCCTTGCTATGCGTTATTGCTTCTAAAAATAGTGGCAGTAATTTCTGTAGATTTTCATTTCCATGTTCAAAGACATGCTTTATTATCCTCAAACAAACGGTTAATTTGAAATAAAAAGAACAATAATAACTGAAAAGAAAGAGAGAGAAAAGAAAGAAAATTCTCTCTCAAGTTGAGTACCAAATACTTAATATAAATATTTCCCTTAATGCTCAGAAGAACCCTACAAGGCAAGCTCTATCATTATCCTCATTTTTCAGGTAAGCAAATTGAGTCTTAGATTAAAAAAATAATACCCAGAGTCCTATAGCTGTTCACATTGTGTCACATTAGAGAATGAACTGACTCTGAAGTTCAAATCTTAATTAACTACCATGAGATGCTGTGCCTATTCTAAAAAGAAGGCTTCTTTCTTAAGGAATTAACACTGGTCTGTAATAGGATGAGAACAATTGTTCATTATACTAACAAAGGATTTTGAAGACCTCGCTGGTTTCTCATTTCTCACTATGTCTTTCCATGTCCAATAACATAGTCAATCCAGCTCATTCCTGTAGTGATATTTCAAAACTTGCCCTGACTGCCACAGTCCAATGGACGAGAATTTATTTGTTATAACACAAATAACAGTTATGGTATATACCTCACATTAGGCAATAATAAGACTTAATTCTGAAACATGCCTATCACCATTAGTTTTCTGTGTCCATGATGATTTAATATCATCTGCAGCGAGCCATTTGACTTAGGCCAGTAGTTTTCAAACTTTAGTTTGCATCAGAATCTCCTGTAGGGCTTCTTCAAAACACAAATTACTGGACTCGACAATCAGAGGTCTTAATTCAACAGATGTGGGTTGCAGCCCTACAAATTTGCATTTCTAACAAGTCCCCAGATGCTGTTGCTGCTGGTGGTTTGAAGACCACACTTTGAGAACCACTGGCCCAGACTGGGGTTTAAAACCTTTTTCCATAAGAATTGGGTAAATACTTTTGTCATTGTGGGCCATACAGTCTCTGCCACAACTAGCCAACTCTTCCTTTGTAGGACAAAAGCAACCAGACACAATACCTAGAGAAATAGGAGATGGCTGTGTTTTAACACAATTTTATTTGCAGAAACAGGTGTCAGGCTGGATTGGTCAGTGGACCACATTTGGTCAACCTCTGGCCTAGACCAACTCAGTACAAGAGGCCTGGAAAATCACTGCGTTTATGTTCAATCACAACTCTGTGAGAATCAACTAGAGATTTATCCACAGCACCCCTTCCAAGTTTTTAAATAAAATCTGCAGAACTATACCAGAGGCTAAGCTGATTGTGTTAAAGCATAAGCATAAGAATAGAGGAGAAACCCCAAAGCTTTCCCAGGAATCTAATAAAAAAGTGAAACCTTGTGCAAGAGTCTGCATCTTATAAATAGTTTTTGTTCTAAGATGCCCATGAACTCTGTCTTCATTTTCAAATTTTAGTTTTAATTAGATATTGTTTATAATGTTAGAAGCTATAAATCTACCAATTAAAAGAAAACTGACACTACATTAAATGACATAGAGGCTAACCTAATCAAGTTATCCAATGACCTTATAATAAAACAAAACAAAACAAAAGCACTTTGTCACAAGTTTGCCCAGCTTTAATGCATTTGTCTTTACCCAGAACAGTGTACTTCAAACTAATTCAAAATGCCAATGTAAGCTTAAAAGTCTACTAAACTGTATATGCTAGTGGACCCACTGCATTAGCTCTATCCTTACAAAGTGTAAATTCTTGGAAAAAGACACAATTCAGATAAATTTTTGTCATAATAGAAGGTAATTTAGTTCTCTTAAAATAATTATATACAAATACCATCAGGAAAGCTAGTATTATCAGTCACCTTATAAACTAACTTAGAATGCAAGTATTATGTCACACGTCTCCAACAATGCTACAGACTAGAAATATTTAAATAAAATCTCTACAGACAATTATATATTCTAATATAATAATAATTTGAAAATTAACTAAAATGACTCCTTGGTGGGATACATGACTACCATCTTCCAAAATCTTTTCCTAAATTCAATTAAATCAAATACTTAACTTGACCAACACGCTTATATTTACCACTAGACATTTATTCCTTAGTCTAATGCTAGACTTTAGTGGTTTTCAAAGAGTACTCAATTAAAAAAAAATGCTGAAAGAGTATTGTGGTCAAATTAAACTGGAAAATGTTGGTTTTGAATACATTTTAAGTTTTTTTTTTTACTTTAGGACTCCTCAGAAATATTAATATTCATGGTACAAATATCTAAGAAAGACGTGGCAGATTGTGCAGCCTTCTCCAATCTCATTTGAAGGTGGAACCCAGCCGTCAGCAGAGCATCTTGAAGCACAAGAGGAGCGTGTAAGAAAACAACGTTCTTAGGGCCTGAATCCAGGTACCAGGTGATAATATGCTTCTGAAGATAAATTCCATCAGATTCAACAAATATTCATTAAGTGCCTCTATGATTTAACCAATTGTGCAAAAGATAACCCTTTAGTTTTGCCACGCTACTCACCAAAATCTACCTAGAACACGTTACTCCTATTAAACATACTTACACTCCTCTTCAGGCCTCTTCCGAAGTGCTGCACGAACCTCCTTACAAGGACTTCTCTGATATTGTGGGGGATTCCTTCCCCTTATTAGGTTCTCCATCCTATAAGAGAAAATCAAAAGAGTATTTTAATACTAGAATCTTGATCAATTTGAACAAGTTAAATGGTCTAAATCAAGATTCAATAATTCAAGTACCTACAAAGGCTTGGTGGACAACACCATTGAGAGTATCTAGCAAGGAGTAAGACAGTAGGAAGGGACAGGGACTGTGGTAAACTGGACAGTGCTTGACTTTACCAAGGCATTCAAATTCTAAAAATGTAAAAACACACGTGGAGGAAACTCATACGCACATTCTTCAATGAGAGACTGTTACGGACTGAATGTTTGCCTTAGGCCCCCATTCCTATGTTGAAGGCCTAACTCCCAATGTAGTGGTAGCTGGAGGTGGAACCTTGAGAAGTAATTAGGTTTAGATGAAGTCAAAAGGGTCCAGCACCCCTGATGGGATTAACGTCCTTATAAGAAAAAAAGAGACCAGAGCTGCTTCTCTCTGCCTTATGGGGACACAGTGAGAAGGTGCTCAAATGAAAACCAGGGAGAGGGCACTCAGTGGGAAGCGAATCTGCCAGCACCTTGATCTTAGGCTTCCCAGCCTCCAGGACTGTGAGAAATACACGGCTGTGGTTTAGGCCACCCAGCCTGTGGCATTTTGTTATAGCAGCCTAGGCTGACTGAGACAGAGACCTACTGACCACAGAGTGATCACCTCTAAAGCAAACAAATTTACCAAAAGTCAGGTCACCCTTCAGAAAGAAGGAATGTCTCTTTCACCAACACTCTGAAGACCAGTTTTCAAGGCGTCGAATTACTGCTTTGATCCCACGCCAATGGCTAAACTGGGAGGGGTTTTCTGATTCTACTGGCTGTGACTTCTTGAAAAAGTGTTAATATAAAGTGCACTTCTCAGTTACTAGCGACATAGCAATGCTGACAACCAGGAAATAATAATAAATGTATCAAATGCAACTTGGCTTAGCATATTTAACAGCTTATACTTTATGGTCAGTATTTTTTGGTTCAGTAAACCATACAGTTTTGTGCCACCGATGCACACTCTAGTCATTTTGATAACACTGAAAACTATTTAACGCACAGAATTTGAAAATTCAGAACAAAACCCTGGTATTGATTTATCACTTTGAAAATATAAATACAGCTTCTTAGCTACATAATTATTCTAATGGGATATCTCTGGTTTTGATAACTGCACTGGCTGATAGCATATATACCATTGAAAACGGTGTGGTTGTTATGGATTATGGTGGTGGAGGGTCTCCTAGGGTTAGTGGTACAGAGGATTATGTTTCGGGTGTCTAGAGAGGAAATTGGTAAAGGATAAGCCAATAAAAGCAGTATTTAAAATGGTGTAAAATATGAGATAAGTAACCTTTTGTACTGGAATAGTATCATAACACTCTTCCTAAGGGAAGCTGTGACTGGTTCTTAAAAACACCTTTCGAGGGGCCAGCCCCATGGCCTAGTCGTTAAGTTCAGAGCCTGGGCTTGGTTCCCAGGTGTGGACCCACACCACTCATCAGCAGCTATGCTGTGGTGGCGAGCCACAACGAGACAGAGGAAGATTGCCACAGATGTTCACTGAGGGCTAAGCCTCCTCAATAACAACAACAACAAAAAAACCCCAAAAAAACACCTTTCCAAATATACTTCTTGAAATTAATCCATTCATACGTAGGGGCCACTTTATGTGTTTGTGTGTGTGTGCGCGTCTGTGTGCACGCTCATGTCCCCCTGCCGGTGTATATAAATACAAGAAAATGTTTCTCAGTGAGCAATGATGAAAACTTGAAGCTTAGTTTCATTTGAAGCTCATTTCAAGTGAGAAAAAGAGTTATTTCTCTCAAAGTTATAAGACAATGACAAGACACCAAGTGAAAACCTGAAGAGCAGAAGATAGAATTTGCTTTAACACTATATATGGGGGAGAAATCAAGCTTCCAGAACAGTCTCTGCAGTTTCACTATGAGGATTAGCCATGTAACCTGAATTATATAAAATTTTACAGTTTCTGACTCTTGAATTAATTCAACGCACAATTTTGATTACATGTTTCAGCAAATGCATGAATTTCCATGATGATCTAATAACAATTTAAGTAAACTCATAATTATTCACTGGTATTTATAAGCTCAAGATAGTAAAATACAACAAACATAACCCGCACATGCAAATGTCTACATAAAATTATAATATATTTTTAAAAACCAATTTTTACTCATTGTGATTACGCTCTGATGAGGAATGACAATTTATCCTGGCTGGAAGTCTATGCAAACCGCTCTCTTGAATAGGCTATTATTTTTCCTTTTATATATCTGACTATCAAATATGTGAAAACAAAAGCGGTCTAGTTGATTTCCATGGAACTCTATTTAAGGGAATGTCAGAAAAACTGAAACACAGGTTAGAAATTCCTGCCAGGGCTCCAGGAGAGTTTCACTTATATGGTTGCTATTGGCATCAAAGATCCCGAAGTCAACCCCCCAGGAATCGTGGTGCACAAAGGCTGCATCCTGGGGATGCTCACAAGCAGATATGCCAGAGATTAGCCAATGTTAACAATGTAGCATGTGGCAGGTTTCAATGTGACGAGCGTAGGTTCTGGAATCAGATAGCTGAGCTCAAACTCCCATTCTGTCTCTTACAGGATGATTTTAGGGAAAGATACCTACTTTGTGCTTTAATGTTTTCATCAGTAAATGAGGATAACATTAACTTCCTCATAAGATTGCTGTAAGGATTAAATATGTCAATATGTGTAAAACGCTTTACATTGTGTCTGTCACAATGCAAGAGCTCAGCAAATGTAGCTATTATTAACCATAATTATCCCAAATAAAAATGAAATTCCCATATACTAAAATTTGAAATGTCCAGCATGTTAGGAAAAATATGAAAACTTGCCTTTATTTAATAAAGAAAGAGAGCAGATGGAATTATTGAGGAAAAAAAATTATGGCTAAACAAATGTTCTGGTTATTAGAAAAACACAGAACATCTATGCACTTGAATTGCCAATTTTCAGAAATGCAGAACTCAAAAAAATACTTCATTTTATTCAATAAGATTTAAGAAATTATTATATGATAATCTTCCAAGGATACTAAGATGGGTAGAAGTGGGTCGTTATCCTCATGAATTAACTAAAGTGCTAAATAACTTATTCTTTCTTAGACAATTTAGAAGATATTTCAAAATTGTAGAGTGCCCTTTGACTTTAGCAAGAACAATGAATATATCTTATAATGTACTACCATTTATCATTGATTCTATTTAATCTTTACAGCAACCTTCTGGAAGATCATTTTGAAGATGAGGAAGCTAAGGCTCCGAAATATTCAGTGATCTGATTGTGGCCACACAGGAAGGAAGAGGCTCAACTGAGATTTAATCAAGGTTCTTTGATTTTTTAATCTTTTTTCTAACTGCTTCTTAATCCATTATTTCCATAAGTCTATGATTTTTTAGTATAATTCCACTAGGACACTAAATACTTGAGATTCTGCTATGTCATACATATTTAATTTTGATGAAATTATTATTATACATAACACTAATATTTATATTAATATATACTTGTATGCAAATAGTATATATTAAATATATAAATATAATACTATACAAATATATATATTTGCATATATTTTGATCTTCTATTTATATGTTGATTTTTGATCATTTAGCTATTTTCAAGGAAATCTTTGCTTCTGTGACATTTTAAGCTTTTGAAAACCACCAAGAATATAACTGAGACCTAAGAAACTGACTATAAATTATATATTCAACAGACTAATAGAAGAAAAAAATTTAAAAATCACATTCAAAGTCCTTTTGTCCCTTAGAATGCTAAATGTTCTGCCCAGAGGAAAACACCTCTGAATCAAATTAAAAGTGTCACAGAGCAACATTCATGTGCAAACTATTATACACCTGTGAGACTTCCATCTTCCTGAGATTACGCCTCTGGCTCCTTGAACTCTTCCACCAGTATCATCTATGATCTACAGTTTGCATTAAATGGTCAGACAAAATGACCAAGAAGGAAGTCTTGGAGCACAGCCAGGACACAGCAAAGGAGCTGTCCTAGCTTATCTCAAGTTTGGCAAACCACCAGCGGAGCGTGTTAACAGTTCCAGCAAGCAGAGATTAAGTGTGATGACCACAGGCAAGACAGATGCTTGAACAACTCATTGAATAGCTCTAAAAAGAGCAGTCTACACTACATGTCAACTTCTGGGAAGAAAGAGAGGCAGCCAGATTATTATCAAACAACATGAAAAAGCAATCAGAGGTTATGAGCAAAGGTGTCTACAACTCTCTTGGTGGTGTCTCCCAAATTTGGGTCACCAAATCACCTGAGGAGTTTTAAGCAAATACAGAGTGCCCTGTTCCTGGTATTAAAGATTTCCATCCAGTAGGCTGGGGTCAGGTCTAGTAGATAGATTTTTTTAACAGTAATCAAGGGCTTCTAAAGTAGCCTTACACAGCTCCCAATACTGGCATTTGGGAACCCCTGTGAATAAAAAATATACACTTGGAGATGTAGGAAAGGGGGCTTCAATAAATTCATTCCAGGAGATAAAGGCATCTGCAGATACAGAGGTGAGGTGAGGGCCTGGCGAGTGGACTGCCACTAGGACAGGCGCTATTAAAAATGAACAGAGTGGCCAAAGAGGGACTGTCAAAGGCTTGCCAAGGCGTCTGGCGGTCAAGCAGGTGAACCTGGAGGCTGCTTATTTACAGGGCTGATAATCTCAATAGTGAAATGATTCCCTCCAACAAGGTTTGGCAGACTCCACTAGATCTGAGAAATAGTTTGGGTTGATCTAGGGCTGTGGATTGGGTTGGGGGTGTGACTAGGGAATGAAAGAAGTGAAGCTTGGGTGAAAATATGGTTGAAATGGATTTACACTGGATAAAGGAAGAGGAGGGAGAATGATCGAGTCACGGGAGGATGTGAGAGTTGCATTGAGAGAATACAGGTATCAGGTATAGGTACTTATAAAATGCCTATTATGTGCCAGGCACCATGTTAGGTTCTTTACATGTACATTATCTATGCCGTTCTTATTGTATCCATGGCTAATCTGAGGCCCAGCGATGTTAAATAACTTGCTTAGGATCACACAGCGAGTAAGTGCAAAAATCAGAATTTAAATCTAGATCTGTCTGACCGCAAAGTCCTTGCTATTAACTACCATGTGGACTACATGAACTTTCTGTGATGACGGAGATATTCGGTACCTGTGCTGTCCAATACAGTAGCTGCTAGCCATGTACAGTGAGTTATCGAGCACTTGAAATGTGGCTAGTGTGACTGAGGAACTAAATTTATGATTTTTAAAATTTCATTGAACCTTATTTAAATTTAAATTTCCATAGCAACTTGTGACGACTGTATTAGACAGCACTGTATCTCTAGAAATGCCTGTGTAGCGCATGCCTGGTGAAAACACAATTCTCCACTGAACACCCCAAAATGCAAGTCAACAAGAACAGGGAAATACAGTTTTGGAGAAGTGTTCCACGTGAGGTGTTTTGGAGACAAATGAACAACTTAACTGACTTCTCACTGTAGAAGTGGCTCCCAGTGATGTCCTAGGAGCTTCCTTTCAGAAACACGCTTCTCATGGTTTTCAACTATGGTGCTCCCCTCCTAGCACCTTAGAGCCTTGAACACACACTTGAAACTCCTTCCTCTCTCGGGGCCTCTACATTTATGCTCCCTTTGCCTCCAATGATTCTCCTCCTACTCTATCTGAATAAGTCTTAATCATCCTTCCAGCTTTCACTACTATGTCACTTTTTGAGACCATGAGGGATCACTTTGACCCCTTCATCTAATTAGGTCTCCAAATACCATTCCTCCCACAGCCTGGAGTTTTCCATCATAGCACTTATCACAAATTGCAATTGTATATTAGTTTTCTAGGATTTCTGTTTAATGTTTGCCTTTCTCCTCAACTGTTAGCTCTCTGAAGGCAAGGACAATGTCAGTTTTATTCTCCATTCTATAGCACAGTGTTTGGCATTCACGAACTACTTGCTGTTGGAACGAATGAAAAGATCTCTCTCTCTAATACTGCCACAAGGGAAAATACATGTTCCTGAAGTCCCTCAGTGTGACCCAGGTAATTGAACCAGTGAGTGACCTTCCAAATATTGCTGCCATCTCCTTCCCCCTAACCCACGTGCTTCCCCTCAGTCATTCACTGGACCCCCTAACACTTTCCCAGTACGCCATCCTCACTCACACACTCAACAACAGCCTGTCACCATTGCACTCTCCACCAGCTGCCAGGCTGACCAGATGTCAGAGAGCAGGCCGGACAACCCTGGTTCCCAAGGCTGCAGGGCCAAGGGGATGGGAGGGGAAGGCAGGGGAGAGGTCACCAGGGAGCTGCTCTCCTCAGGGCAATGCAATGTGGGGACCTTCCCCAGCAGAACCAGGTGCCCCCACGAGTAGACGGGGATGATGACCAAGGAAAAGGAATTGAATCACAACATCGAATAAATCGATTAAAAAGTAAAATCTACATGTTTGGATACCAAAGATACTATCTTTTCCCCTCTCATTGATCTTATTAGTATATTTGCTGCTTTGTGAGCACAACTGAAACTAGAGATATGTAGTGCTTTCTGGGTTTATTTGATAAATAGACAATTTAGATAAGCCCCTAAATGAAGTTCAGTGCACAATGAACTGAGTATCTGCAAGCCCTTTTGCTTTGGGCTCTGCAGGCTCCTGAAGACTCCTTAAGGAATTTTTGTAATCAGTTAAGTAGATATAAAGTAAGTTATAAAGAGTAAATATCCTTGACTTACTAGTTTCTAGGAAAGTAAAATTTCAATTATGTTTTAATAATTATCTTTAATTAAATAGTCTTGAACAAATGCAGACATTTAAAAAAAATCAGACTGGTATTTCATTGAGCTTTTAGTTAACTTGATTATAAGCAGAATTGGACACAATAAACTCCATACCTATAAATAAACACGATCCCTTATATGCAAAATGACAATCGATATGAGTAGGAAGCTTAGTAAGATCTATAGTAAACTATAGTACCATTTGTTGCATTTACATTTGACAGTGAAGGTACAAGGGACGTTTCTGCTAAATTACAAAGTCGTAAAATATTGACTATAATCTGAAAATTCACCCTATTACTTCTGTGGTAAAGAGGGTCAGAAATCAAAGATTAAAATGTACGCCACGTGACAAAAGTCTGGCATCTTTTTCTTTCCATAGCCACTCCATGTTCCATGGTGTCCCTTAGCACAGCGCCTAGGTGATGGGAAACACTCCATAAATATTTAACAGATGATTTAGTGAATGGATGAAAGAATCTGCTCCTTCCTGGCAGAGTCTTCTTTTCCATTATAAATTTCACCCATCCTTGAAGGCCTATTTTTAAGTCTCGATTCACCTCAGAAACAAATCCAAACACTTCAAATATGCTCAGCGCTCACCTTCTGAATCTTCCATATTTTATCTATCAAATGTTTGGATGAGTAGACCAGTGATTTTCCAGCTAGTATTATTCTCCATTTCAATGTGTGTTGTCTTCACTCATACACATTCTAAACCACGTGAGGACTTCGATACAGTGCACCACAGTCGTCAAAGTACTTCCCCCTAACTTATTGCAATTCATTTTCATGACAATTCTGAAGTAGGTGTTAGCACATTACTATATATAGATGAGACAAGTGGAAGACTGAGCAATTATGTGACACATGCAAGGTAACAGAGGAGGCCAGAGTAAGGACTTGAACTCTGGTCCACGGACTCTCAAATCCCAGTCTTCATTTCATAATGCGACTATGCATAGAAAATATTGTCAGTCTTTCCTTTCTTCTAGTGTCTCATAAAGTAGGATTCTTACCAAGTGAGTCATAGATGTTCAACAAATCTTAAAATCTTGAATATTTATAAGTTATTGTCACTTTGACTTATGCTTCTGCAGGTCTCAAAGCTCAACAAAAACAATTTATGGCAAACTAAAGTAGATAAAAATAATAGGGGGCCAGCCCTGGGGGCCTAGCAGTTAACTTCAGTGCACTCTGCTTTGGCAGCCCAGGTTCGGTTCCTGGGCACAGTCCTACACCACTCTGTTAGCAGCCATGCTGTGCTGGCAGCCCACATACTAAAAAGTAGAGGAATATTGGCACTGGCGTTAGCTCAGGGTGAATTGTCCTCAGCAAAAAAAATAAATACATAAAAATAAAAAAAACAAAATAGGGATTAGAAAGTGAAAGTGTGCAGACCAGCCTCGGTGGCCTAGTGGTGAAGTTTGGTGCACTCCGCTTTGGCAGCCTGGGTTCGGTTCCTGGGTGCGGACCTATACTACTTGTTTGTCAGTGGCCATGCTGTGGTAGTGGCTCAGAAACAAAAAGAGGAAGACTGGCGGCAGATGTTAGCTCAAGTGAATCTTCCTTACCAAAAAGAAAAAAAAAAGTGAAAGCATGTTTAAGCATGCATACGAATAAAGGAAGCATAAGATTGCTATATTATTTTTGGAAATTATGATTAGTAGTCTGTCCTGCCCAGACAGACAGAATGGGGGCAGAATGCTGTGACCACCCATCCTCACAAAGATCTAAAGCCAAGTGACTCCCTCAGAGTTTCAGAATTCCTCATTTGGCTTAGAATTCAAGAAAAAAAGAGGAGAGAGTGGAAGAAGCAGTGGAAAGTGTCCATGCTTTATCACTGAGCTGGTTTTCTTTTAAGCAAAGTTGAACCTGAATTCAGCACAGTGAACCAAACCCCAAACTCGAACTACACATGCATATTAAGCATATAACAGCCATTAAAAAGAGTCTCAAGTGATTATAAAGATCCAATTTGAACTGCAAATGACAATGCAAAAATAATCAATACCCCATTATCTCAGCCAAATACATTGAGTTGACAGTTAATAAGGACAAACTAAAGTTAAACAGCAAGATTATTGTGAAAAGAAATCACATTTTAACTATACTTCAAATGCTTAGGAAGAGTGAAATACTTAACAGAACAAAAAGTTAGATGACACTCTGTCGAGTTGGAAAGGAGTCAGACGTCTAATTTTTAAGGCCAGTGATGGTTTACTAAAAACACAACCATCATCAACAGCTTCAGAGAGGAGAAACTCATTTTTACATTGCCATGTCACACATTTAGGGAATGACAAACACAGCAGTCCATAGTCTATTGTTTTCCGTTTTTTGAAAGAAATAGAACTCAAAGTAGAAGGATATTGTTATGGACTTGAAAATCTAGAAGCTACTTTTTGTAAACAACAAATCAGAACTGGAATGTGTGATATGATTTACTCTGTAGAGATTGTAGCAAAGAACCGTTCCATGAAATTAATGAAATTAATGAGAAGAGCATGTGTAGCAATGGGAAAAAAGTCAAGCTCCTCATGAATTCAAGAAGCACATTATTCACAAAATTCTAGTTTTAAACTGATTTCCTTCTCCCCTACTTAAAAAATATATTTTTGTGTTTCTTAATCACACTATATCAGAAGTATGTTATCTTTATGAAGGCATTTTATTATCAAATTGAATTGGTACTAGGAATAGCAAGCTTCTCTTATGAAGGTCCCTACAGAAATCATGGATTCACACGCAAGATTTAGGAATACGTTCATTGTCAAAATCACGAAAGGACGACCAATTAAGTTCACTAACCTCAGAGTTATTCAGAAAACAAATCTTTTAAAACTACTTAATTAAGTGGCTAAATTAATAGAAACATTTGCCTACAAAAATGAGTGAGAACCACAGGATGGCAAAAATGTAAAGAAGGCATAATAAGAAATAAATCAACACATCCCAAATGCTCAAAAGATGTTTATTTTACTCTCAAGAGCAAAAATGGAGCTGGCAATGTAGAAGAAACATATCAATTAAAGAATGTTGAGAATTCTTGAAAAAGTCATGGTGTCAAATCAACATAATTACGCAAAGATAAAACTGATACTAAAATATACAGAAAAAAAGGCTAGGTGCTTTTTTTTTTTTTTTAAAGATTTTATTTTTTCCTTTTTCTCCCCAAAGCCCCCTGGTACATAGTTGTATATTCTTTGTTGCGGGTCCTTCTAGTTGTGGCATGCGGGACGCTGCCTCAGCGTGGTTTGATGAGCAGTGTCATGTCCGCGCCCAGGATTCGAACCAACGAAACAATGGGCCGCCTGCAGCGGAGCGCACGAACTTAACCACTCGGCCACGGGGCCAGCCCCAAGGCTAGCTGCTTTAAGAAGATTATTGCCACTCAGGTTATAATGTTAAAGAAGATTATACCTGAACTATCCATCATTTTTTAAATTTAGTAGCATATGGAAACTACTTCTTTAAAAAACTTTGTATTTTGAATAAGGGAGAATATAGAAAAACAATATAATTACCTGCCATCTAGAAATTATTACAATTTAGTACATTTACAAGCCTAGCTTGATTCCTTTTCTCTGTTCTTTCCTTCCTCCACACACTTGAAGTTTAAAGGAAAAAACATCTATGGTAACATTTGGGTTTCATGCGTTCCAGTTGACATTTCTGAAATGTGAAGACTAATGCCACCAGAACACAGAACCATCTCTCCTTTGGAAAGCCTTTTATGATTTTGCCCATCTCCCCAACTATCCTTTCTCTGTCCTACTACAGGGTTCTACAGATACATCGTACCTCCTCAGACTCCACTAAAAATCCTTGAGGGCAGAAGTTGCATCATCCCTTGGGATCTAGCATAGTTCACTGAACACAGTAGACACTAAGTACTCGTTTTTAAATGATTGAATGAATGAATGAATGGCGTTAGAAATAAATGTATGCCCTATACAGCTCTAATGTGATCTACGGTAACGCAACGTCTTCACATACATTACTCATTCCTCAAAAAGATCCTGTGGGCCTAGTATTTTACAGATGAAGAAACTGAAACTCACTTGCCCAAGATCAAGAGTAATGCCAGACTCACACCCGAATTTTCTGATCCTGCTGATCTTCCTAGGCGAACACAGCTGCCTTAAATGAAGGAATTGTTTTGTTCATTTCCAGATTATTCCACTTTCATTTGGAGCCTTCTTAAGTTTCAGAGGAGGGACTATTCTCATATGTGGTAGTTGTTTAGATGCAGAACAAAAAAAATGTATGTGGAAGGAATGTAATTATTTTGCAACAAAAGCATGTATTACTTTCTCAAAGTAAAGTGGGGAGAGTTGACAAATATGAATAGATACTATTCTTTTCAAAATGTGCATAAACACCTAAACATACACTATAGTATATAATATAAATGACATCATATTCTTTATAATCCAGGGATGTAAAAACCAAGTTCTTCCCTGGAGTTCGGCCTTCAGTCTGTTCTCCTGCATCCTATCCCTGACGAATCTCTTTTAGCTGTAGTTATGGCCGACAGACTAATATTTCTCAGTCACTAGCCCATGACATTTTTTAATGTTGGGAAAACGTTCTCCTGGAGTTCTCTAGAATTGTCACATATGGCACTGAGGCACAAAAGATACTCAACATTGTCTTTAAATAAATCAGCTGTTATGATTAATCAAGTGAGTATTTGATGTCTATGGTTCCTACTGATGAGAGAAAAAACAAAATCAGAATCATATTTTTATAATTTCTAGGATGTTTTAAAGCACGAATACTTTCAGTCTCTTAATATTTTGTACTAAGAACAGAAAAATGAAACATGCTGTATCTTTTACTAAGGAAAGAAGAGTCAAGATGATTCATCTATTTAGGAAGATAGGTTTCTCAATCAAGTTCCTATTTGAGACTAAGTACCCAAAAAGCCTGAACGACTCAGACGGACATCACATAATCACACACTAATTCTAGGAGCATTTAAGAAATCTTTCTGATTTTTCTAAACATTTGTGGGGTCACAAGAAAGGATCACATCACATGTTGCATAGCAATTTCACCTTAAAACTCCTCACCTGTCATTTTATGCTCAGTTCCTTCCCACTCCGGGGCCAGGGGGATTCGCTTTTCTTTCTTTCCTTTTGCTTACCTTCTATTGGCTTCTTTTGTGGGTAAGGAAATAGGTTACCCATTAAAGGAGTATTAGATCATCCAGTACAGCCTCTCTGCTACAACCTGGCCTTCCTACGGTCTGTTCTCAATTCAGCAGCCAGGAAGTCCTTTTAAGTCATGGGTCAGATTGTGTCAATGCTCTGCTTCCAGCAGTCTGATGACTTCCCAATTTACTCAGAGCAAAAGCCAAAGTCCTTACAATGGCCTACGAGGCCCTTCATCTTCTGCTGCCTGTAACCTCTCCTCGCATCCTTTCACCCCCTCCTAATCAATCCACTTGATCATATACAATCTGTTCCTGCCTTATGCCTTTACTACGGCAACGTCCTCTCTCTGGAGCTCCTTCACCTTGGCCAAGCCTTAACTCAAATGTTACCATTTCAGTGATGTCTATCCTGACAACCACATTTAATACTAGTCTTGAACCTCAAAACCACATGTAATACAGCACTTTGAACCGCTCTCCCAATATTTCACTCCTGCACCAACATATGTGAGCCTTCTTACTTTTTCCTTCACCCTAGTGTTAATCAACTTCTAACATAGTCTTTAATCTACGTATCTGCAGAAGTCAAGGTTTACTGACTGTAAAAATCCATACGTGCTTTGAAAAGAACGTATATTATCCAAATGTTGCTGAATTTTTGTTTCTGTTTATCTATTAATTAGTGAGAGAAATGAGAATACTACCCACAACATGATGGTAAATTCGTCTATTTCTGCTTATAATTCTGTCATTCTTTGCTTTACGTAATTTGAGTTTACAGTATGTAATTTTGAGGCTCCTCTAGTGTACAAAAGTTGTAACATCCTGAAGAATTGAAACTTTTATTATGTAGTATAGTGATTATGCAGTGACCTTAACACCTAATAGGGCTATTTGCCTTACAATCTGTTTCTCTGAGAATAACACAGTTGGAAGAGCTCTCATGGATAGCGATTGCCTAGAGTGTCATTTTCCATAATTTTGATTAAGTTTTTTTCGGTCCTCATATTTAAGATATGTCTCTTGGAAGGAAAATATCATTGTGTATTTTAAATCCAGCCCTTTAAAAATTCGGTTTTTAATCTGAACAGAAAATTTGCCTTTATCTGATTTTACTGATAATAATTTGGATCTATTTCTGCAATCTCATTCTGTGCTTTCTATTTATACAGATTTTCTATTTTCCTTTTATCCCCTTCTTTTGAGGTTTTTTTTCCCTGTCCTCATTCTATTTTTTGTCATCTACTTTGGAAATTATGACTTCTATGTCTAGATTTATCCATATATTTCATATTCGCTTACTATTCCTTTTGCATCTCAGATCTTCTTCATTTGACCAGTTTCCTTTTCCTGAAGCTCATCCTTTAAAATTGTCTTTAAAGTGAGTCAGGAGATTTTAAACTTCCCAGTTGTTGTTCATTTGAAAATGTCTACATTCTGTACCTCTTCTTGAGAAATAGCTTTGTAAGATGAAGAATTTAATGTGGGCAGATATCCTATAGTTCTTGAAGGTGTTATTTCAAACTTATGGCCCCATTGTTGCTGTTGAGAAGTCAGTTATGAATTTGCTCTTCTTTGGGAGGTAATCTTTCTTTTCTGTCTAGCTTATTTGAAGATCTTTTTGTTGTCTTTGGTGTTCTTCAGTTTCAATTTCCTTTTATGTTGGGTTTGCTTTTTGATAGGAGATATATTGTCTTTCAGCAATGCTGAAAAATTATCATCCATTTTATCTTTGAATATTTGCTTTTCCTTGTTTTTTTCTTTTTATGACTATGTTTAAATGTAAATTAGGTCTTTGCAATCTCTCCTCAATGTCTCTCAACCTTCTGTGCTGGGAATTCTCTCTTTGTCTCTCTCATACTCCCTTCTCCACTCTGCTCTGTGTCCTGGCACACTGACCTCGATGATATCATGCACCAGCAGAGTTCCCTTGCCTCTGGCATCCAGGTGTGTTTGGGCAGTGAAAGGCACCAGCAGGACATTGTGGGAGGAGAAAAGTAGGCGTATTTATTTCCCCAGCTGCATCCTTAGTGGGGCTGCAGAAGCTGCATTCTTCTATCAAAGTTTATAGTTCCTCTCAGATGACCGTTTGCTATAGTTACAATTACAGCTCTCTCCAGTTTCTTCTAACTTCTCCTTTTTCATGCTCCTCTAGACACAGAGGGGAAAATGCCTCCCTGCTGTTGTTAGCCCCAGGACGCTTCATCATATCTTGTTGGTTTTTTTAATTCTGCCTATCCTATTGTTATAAATCCACCTGGTTATTTTTACAGACTCCTGTGCTTTTCTCATATTTTTATTCCTTATTTCTTAAAATACATACATTTATGAAAATTCCAATATCTGAAGACTTTGTGATCTGATTCTTCTGGTTCTTGTTTCTGCTGACTCTGATTAATGGTGACACGCTTCTTGGTTTGTGGTTTCTTTGTGTGTTTTGTGATGTTATATGATGAGCTAATTTTTCTTGGAAATTTTATCTTTGAGAATTCTTTGAGTCCTGATTATAGTGTGTTTACTCCAGAGAATATCTACGCTTTACTTCCTCACTACCTAGCCATTTCCAGCCACTAAAACAGGAGCTCAAGATTCCTAGATTGAACAGATGCCCTTAGGGCAAAATCAGCTTCAGTTCTTACCCACCTTCCAGGGTTTTCTCCTTGATTTAGCTTTTGGCTACTTCCTTATTTTCTAGCCAGCTCAGCATTTCATTTAAAGAAGTGTAATTTATATTTCATCCAGATTTGTTGTTTTCATGGGAAGGCGATTTCAGAGCATTTAGTGGTTCATGTAGTCACATTTAAAAAAAAAAAAACAAATATTTTGGAAGGGATAAAAACCAGCTAATAACTTAAAATATTGCCATTGTATTCAACATGAAGAAATTGAGCCTTATTAAGGAGATCAAGGAAATGCTAAGTATGTAAGCTGTGGAAGATGACATGGACGCGAAGTAGGAAAGATAGGACTCACACGTCTCTAATTCCAAAATCTCTAGGCTGTAAACTGCTCCTGACTTCCTTGTATTATATCAGAACAATATTGCTAAGAGCATATATAATTATCTAGTCTCGAGTAAGAGCCATTAAATGTCTGCTATTAGTATAAAAGTGATGAGTTCAAAAACGGCTGCCATGAGGTACACTAGAGAGGATCAATAAAATGGCGTACAGATTTTAGCCAATGGACTTCCATCATTTTCAATATTAATAAAGCAGAGGAATTTATTTCACTTGGCAGAAACGGTCTATGAATAAGCATGGAGAACAAATAAATCCTTGTACTTGGTGAAGAACCTGAAATAAATAACAGCCCGAAAGATAGCATGATAAAAATTGGTGATTTCAGCAGGACTATTTGTAGACAAAATTTTTAAATAGAAAAAAATTTCATCTGTATGAGCCCTAAGTCTGTTTTTGTTCATTTTCTTTATTTCCCATGCTTTCTCTGCCTTTATTCTATTTAGATTCTCCGCAGATTTGGGTATGTCAATAACATTTTATGGTGGATTCATTCACTCTTAGCCTTACAATACTTTATATATAGAAGATACATCAGGAAAAAAGTAGTGTGTATGCATTTTACTTATGATGGTTGAGATACATAGCACCTGGATGAAGGGGATCCTTGGGCATCTTATAGTATTTTACAAAGTGGACAGTACGGGTAACCTTCTAATCTAGTTCCACATATGGATCTATGTGTTATTCTGAAGTAATTCTATTGATAAGAAACATCTTGAAGCACTGGTAGTTCTTCACATAAAATCATCTATTCAAAAGACAGTGCCATTAAGATTCCAATAGATTGCTGTTTTTAAACATATAATTATAATGTTCTTGACTAGTCTTTATACTTAAAAATATTGTTATGCTTTTGATCTTTCAGATTGATCTTAAAGTCATAATATTTCAGGAATATTTATCACTATTAGAAACACACAAGTGCTGGTGAGAAATTAGGTCAGTGTGAATTTGGGTCAGAAACCAGTATCTTTCTCGCACATAGACAGACTCACAATGCAAGTATCTAATTTTGGGTCTAGAATTGACTGTGGATTTTTATACCTTAATAAATCACTATGATTTTGCTTCTAATTGAATATTTATGTCTTCTATTTTCCTTTTCTTTCTTTTCCTTTCATTCCTTCTATCTTTTTTAAATAACTATAATGTAGTAAAAGATTATGGTAATTATTTGAGGTTTTCCAATGTCAATAAAATGATTTATCTTTACTGTCATTAATATCATAGACATTTATCAGCATTTAATCAATCTTTAGGATTTAAGGCTTCTGTTTAATGGAAACACCCTTCTAAAACTCTACTTTTTATACTGAGAGAAATGTTTAAACCACAAGATATGTTAAACATCCTGGAGAATCTTGTTAGGAAATGAAAGCCACAAGTGGATGACTTCACAATTTTTTAAAAAGAATATTCTTCTCCTTTTATCCATTACTATATAATAAATAAGCTAAATGTCATTCTTTCAAATGTTAAACAGCAACAATCTTTTGTAACATGTTGAGGAGGGATGCACTATTCTATACATAGGTCTTTAATTAATCCTCTCGATATTTACTCACTCTCCCTCTGCTCTATTTTCTAGATCAGTAGTTCCAAAATTTTGGACTGTGGATGACAAAGTATTCAGTAGGGAAATGAGAATAATAAGCAACTATTTGAGGTTTGTGTTAATCTTGTTGGTATTAAAATGTTTTTCTCATAAAATGGTGGTGATAATAAATGGTAAGTTTATCATTATCACTCCAATAAAATGTTGTTCCAATTAAAAAAACATACTATTTCTCTGTGAAATTCCAGTGCCTGCAAACCACGGAGCTGCATGATTTGGGGGAGGATCTTTTGGGATAACATGGCATTCTTGACCAACTTTGTAAGTTGGAGGTTGGCGATACCCTTGCTTAGGGAAATAGCACAAAAAAACAAGGAGAGGTGCTTAGCACTGTTCCTGGCACACAGTAGGCATTCCAAAAATAGTAGCTGAGTGAATATCAAATGAATGAAAGTACGATTCTAAATATGGGTGGATATATTTGAATATGTGTTGCCCAGTCAGAAGTTGTGCACACTGAACTGATTTTGAGGACTATCTGCCTGGCAGCACTACACCAATAAGCACTAAAACATGCACTAAAGAATACTGAAACAAACAAATACTGACACCAATATACATCATGAATACTCTTAACCAAGATCTATCTGAAGATGTAGAAGAGAAACAAAAAACTTCTCATCCTTTGTAAATTCAACACAATTCCAGTTGAAAAGTCAAGAGACAAAAACGACAACAAGTAAAACAATCTTTCTTGACTGTGCTTCCTTTATACAACAATTTTATTTTCTCATTCTTTTAGCAATATTATTTTACATAGGAGTTGCTAAAAGTGATCAATAGCAGCTATGTTGCCGGTATTGAATAAAAGTTATGTTTGCTAGCATTGAATGGTACAATTCCTAAATCTTTGACCTAGAAAGGCATTTTCTTCTACACTGGCTAGCATTATGTAAGTAGGCATTGCTAAAAATATAAAATTAGATACATAAATGCATTAGTAAGATATTACATGTAAATTTAATGATCTAATCTGAAATAGCTCTCATCACTAAAACTAAGATTTTATTCAACCTTGTTCTTAAATACGTTGCCCTTTGTGTTTGTTAAAATAATTAACAGATTCTTAATTAGAAAATCATGATGCATTACTACAACGTGAAAAGATATTTTATTTGATATTACTATTTGTTTTGTGCATTTTAGCTGAAGTCTAATGTCTAATGTCAGGTATGGAAGAAAAGTGATCTATAAATAGATTGTGTTATAGGCTGAATTGTATACCCCCCAAAATCATATGTTAAAGGCCTAACTTCCAGTACATCAGAAGGTGACTGTCCTTGAACATAGGACCTTTAAAGAGATGATTAAGTTAAAATCAGGGTGGGCCTTAATCCAATCTGACTGGTCTCCTTATAAGAAGAAGAGGAAATCTGGACCCACAAAGAGATACCAGGGGCTGCAAACAGAGAAAAGGCCACATGAGGACACAGTGAAACGTGGCTGTCTGCCAGCCAGAGACAGAGGCCTCAGAGGAAACCAAACCTCCCAGCACCTTGATCTTGGACTTCCAGCCTCCAGAACTGTGAGAAAACAAATTTTTGTTGTTTAAGTCACCCAGTCTGTGGTATTTTGTCATGATGTACCTAGCAAAATAGATTGTGGCTCTATTAGTCTTTTGTGCTAAAGGTTAATTGATTATTTTATTAATTAAGGTTTTGTGGTCTGACTACTGCCAAATCAGGAACTGCTTTCTGAGCTTGTCTCTGTCACTTTGGATTGAGATGGGAGAGAGACCGACTCTATGGTGTGGGTGTAGGTCAAGATTTTTAAAATTTAGAATCCTATTTCAATACAAAAGTTTAAATCAAATAATCTCTTCCACAATTTTGGAATTTTATATTGATATTTTTAAGGAAGTCTTGCATTGGTCAATCATAATTTTTCCAAACACCAAGAGCAATAATTCTCAGGAGGGTGTAAATTAAATAGCTACAGTTGGAGCAGGGTGCAGCTCACTTTCTAGGTCAAAATCGTGCCTGCCCTTTCTATTGGGAGATATCTATCATGGGAAAAAATTGAGAAACATTGATCTAGAATGCTACTGAGAGCTTACTAGTGCTCATTGCAAAGCACGAAAAATATTCACGCTTATTTATCTTTATTCAGTTACTGAGAAGCCTCAGCCTCAACTATCTGAATTATAGCCGAGACTATGCAAGGAAGCCAATAACAAAACAAAAATAAAACCTCTAAATCTCATAATGGCAAACTTTGTTCTGAGAATCAAATGAAGTTATACATGTGAAATGTTTACAGGAGTACTTGGTGCTTAGTAAAGCAATCAATAAGTGTGAGCTAATTTTACTGTAGTATAATATCAATATTTGTAATAATGATATTTAAATATGAGGAAAAGTTTAAATTATATTTACTCTACTTCATTAACAAAGGCAAAGAAAAGTTCATTAAAGGTTAGGAAAATGTCCATCAAATACCACTCAATAAACTAGATGCTGATTTAATAATCCAGCTTCAGTTAACAAATTAATAGCCAAAATGTATTGAGAATGTATGATTACAGGAATTACATAACTCATTTACCCCTTACAGTAACCCTACGAGGTTAGCATTCCATAGAGGAGGACATATGTTGCTCAAGGTCATTCAAAGCTAGAAAGTGGTGGAGGCAGAGTTTGAATTCAAGCCATCTGGCTCCAGAGCCCACACTATTAACCAAGAGACTTTTGTGAGATTTCTTTTAAAACTAAAATTTATTGTGTCTATGTAATGCCTATATGTTACCTTATTTAATCCTCCAAATAACATTATAGGGTAACATTTTTATCCTTTGAAAATCTCAGTTCCCAATTATGCTGGAAAAGTGAAAAGTTATTGTAATACATGGGCGGTTAAACTGGAACCTTCTCATTATAAACAAATTGGGGAGGCATCTTGCACTTAAAGAGGCCAGTGTGAATGGTGGCCTCTGGGACTGTGGATCCTGGCAACCATGAGTGACCACTGGCATTCACTAGACAAGACAGACTATGAACTCCTGAGAGCAGCAACTGAGCCATGACTGTAGCCTCAATGTCAACCAAAGAGGTTAGAACAAATCAGTACCCAATTTGCTGAATGCTAAATAAACAAATGCTGGCATAAATTTTTGATAGTATAAAACCTGGAACTTAAACTATAATGCATTATTTCAGAGGGAGTGACACCTGGAAATATACGAGTCAGTCAACAGGAAACAGTTACCGTTGCACACTTGTGAACTGAACCAACTACCGCATTGTTTCAAACGGCATTAGTAAGCCCTAGTGCTGTAAGCTAGGATAATAAACGTTATACACCACTTTCTATTTGCAGGATAACTCATCAGGCCTTGTTAACATTATCCAAACACGGCAGTTTTGTTCATGTTATTACAGAGTGTATTAGCATTACGAAAGCCATAGGTCAACCTGACAGTTAATATACCGTCTCACTGACTTAAGAACTCAAAGTTTCAGCAATCCTTAGAGTAATGTTTGTAGGTAGAATTTCAAACTTTGACAAATAACGTAAGAATGTTTCCATTTTGGGATTATTTTACTGTGCATGTTTCAAATTCTTAGCCTTGTACCTCAATCCCCCTTCTTTACTAATAGAGCCCTAATTTTGTTTGAGGTAGTACATCCCTAAATGTTACAATCTTCCAAACTCCTGCGAATCTAGGGATGGCAATGTGACCCAGTTCAGGCTAAAGCTCTGTAAGCCAAAGTCACTAGGAGCGTCTGGGAAACTCTATAAAAGGGACAGGTGGGACGGCCCGGTGGCGTAGTGGTTGGGTTATCCCGCTCCGCTTTGGCTCCCCGGGGTTCCTGGGTTCAGACCCCCGGCGCAGACCTACATGCTGCTTGTTGGCCGTGCTGTGGTGACATCCCACATCAGAATGGAGGAAGATCGGCACAGATGGTGACTCAGGGACAATCTTCCTTAAGCAAAAAGAGGAAGATTGGCAACAGATGTTAGCTCAGAGTCAATCTTCCTCACCAAAAATAAAGGAGGGGGGGGGGTGCCCTGTTGCTTCTTCTTTGTGTCTCTTCTCTTTGCCTTTTCCCTGTCTCCTCACTGCAACATGAATATGACGGTAGAGATGGCACATGCAAACTGCAGGTAATAAGCAGGAAAACAGCCACACGGCTGGGTAGACAGCAAGAAGCAGCTCAGGTTTCCAGCAGCATCTCTGAGCTCTTTCACAGGCCTACTTATAGTGAGGATAAGAATAGAAAAATAAAATGCTTGCTGGTTTAAGTGAGTTTGGGGGGATTTATATTACTAGTAATTGAATATAATCCATAACTCATACAAGTGTCTTTTAGTAATAACTGTTTCAAGCATACATATAAAGCCTAATTATTTTATTTAACTTCATTAAATATTGAGCAAGTAGAAATTTATCACAGAAATCTGAGCAAGTTCATAGCTTTGTGAATGTGCCCAACTTGTTCAGGGATTCATTTACTTACTCGCTTGATGAGACCAATTAGGTGTGAGACATGGAATATTGCACCATCTCAGAAGAAATTCTCGATCACGATGAATGGTAGCGGGGTACACAAATTGAAGTCAGTCTATCAGAAATAGTGGCTGGCATATCTGCTATGGGTAATTATGATAATTTATCATCAAAATGCACATTTTCTTATTAATTTAATTTCTGAGGAGTTGCAGCCTATTGATGCTATTAAAACAATTTATCACTTATTAATGGTGAGTAAGTGGCCGGCAAGGTGCCATATTCACTATTAGCTTGTCTTAACTTTTCTCTTACTTGTTTGCAGAAGGATAATATGTGCAGCTTCTCTTGTAGCCAAATGGCAGCTCTCATCTTCTTAAAAATTGAAACTGTCATGCAGAAAAGACTGGGCAAGGGTTTACAAATGATGTTATAAAATTGAGACGCTAGATTCTCTGTATGAAGAATGGTAGCTGTGCTTTTTTACGTAGCATCACTGCATCAGCGCGCTGCTGGGAGGCACCTTAAGGTCTATGTGGCACGTGTTTCGTGTGAGAAGACTGGCGCCTTCATTAAGGGTTATTGTTTCTTGTTATCACAACTTTTATTTTGGAAGCAACTATCTATCAGGAATTTAAATTGGAATAACCACAATTAGGATACATCTTTTTTAACCTGGATTTGTTTAAATAAACGGTAAAAAGATCAGCAGTTTACATTTTCATATTTCACCTAAAAATGTTCTTTGAATTTTATACCTGGTTTTCTTTGGTAACATGAAGGAGAGGTACTAAAAGAGAGTGAAGTAACAGCCCAACTATATCAGTGACATAAATTTAAAACTTCCAAATTTTTTGGTATTTTTCTGAAGTTTCTTATACTGCTATATTTTGATATTTTAATCCTGTTTCTAAGATAAATATAAGCTTCCTAGTATCATGTCTATACTGTACTTTTGTACATTTAAATAAATTACCCACTGTACTTTTATACCCACTGTACTTTTGACACTTAAATAAATTGTCAAGTTAATTCTATCTGCTTCTGCAGATAGATAAAACTCTAATAGACGTTGTGAGGCAAAAACAAATAACAATAATTGACAGATGTTATTGGATTTTCAAAACTATTATGACCAAAAAGGATGCACAATTTTGGTTTCAACTACAAAGAAAGTTAGAGTTACTTTTCTTTCAAACTTTAATGCTTTTGTTTCCCCTAAATCAGCATCATAGATAATTTGTAAACTAGTTAAACTTGCTTCAGAAAACAACTCCGGTAAGTATTTTTATTTCTTCAAATAGATTTATACAGTTGAACATATGAACAATGTGAATAAAATATTAAAAAGATATCATTATTTATGTGTCTAAGTTCATTCCCAAACTTTGTTATATTTAGGGGGTACCTCTGGTTTGTCACCTAATTAGAAAGAGTTGACATTCATCACTTATTTTTCTGAATCTAGACGTGCCAAACTGTCTTGGGGGATGATTTAGCTGGAGGCCCCAGTCCATAATTCTGGAATTGACATCTCCACTTGTCACCGTGGCTGTAACTTTCATATGAAGATAGCATTCCTACCTGTGGCAGCTATAACCTAATGAAAAATGTGAGAAAATATACCCAGTAAATTAGGAAGCTATTGACAGTGCCAAAATAATGATGCTTGCAATAGTCTCCCCAGTTCTGCCAAACTGTGTCTGCAGATTTGAAACTCTCAGAGTGCATTTAGAAAGAAATTAAAATTTTCTGATTACAAGAAATTGTACACTACATTTTACTCAGAAGGTTTGGCTAGAAACACTGATGGAATAGAAAGCTTACACGCATGCATGTGTCAAACAGTGTAAGATTTCAGAGCTCACAATAAGTGCTTAATAAATACTTGCTCTGTATACGAATCAATGTATTCCTGTGTAACAAATGACACAGAGGCTTGGCTTTTTATCAGAAAGGTTTTCCAGATGATGGCAAAGCACTTTTTAAAAAATAGATTTGCTCTTTTTTTTTTCTTTAAAGATTGGCACCTGGGCTAACAACTGTTGCCAATTTCCCTTTTTTTTCCCCAAAGACTGGCACCTGGGCTAACAACTGTTGCCAATCTTTTTTTTTTTCCCCTGCTTTTATCTCGCCCCCCTCCCCCCACCCTGTACACAGTTGTATATCTTAGTTGCACGTCCTTCTAGTTGTGGGATGTGGGACGCTGCCTCAACGTGGCCTGACGAGCAGTGCCATGTCCGCGCCCAGGATCCAAACCCTGGGCCACCACAGCGGAGCGCAGGAACTTAATCACTCGGCCACGGAGCCAGCCCTGCTCTGTTTTTATGAGGAAGAAATAGAATAGTAGTAAGGTGACAGGGAAAGAATTTGCCTTGAAGAAAAAAACACAAAATAAATAATGAAGTAATATTTTCACTGTTGTGCTATGTCCTTGAGTTTCATTAGCAGAGAGTCACACTGACTTTAATATTTGTTTGGGAATTATTGATAGATTTTCTCATTGTATTTTGTAATCTCTTACTGGATGCTTGCCTGTCATCGTTCATAAAGGATTCGTTATCTGTACTGAGATCAAACCTCCTTGAGGAGTGAGGAGCCTCACCCCCATGTGACTGTCATTGAAGGCCAAGAATTAGCCTGTAAGGCAGTCTTTTTAGAAATCCATCTTATTCTTTAAGACACTCTTACCAGCCTTGTCAGGCCCGGAATAAAGTCGAAGGTTGCCTGCAGTGTAAACTGGGGCAGTTTGCTAACTGCACGAGCCACCTAGGAGGTCTGTTCACCAAACCATATGCTCCTGCCTCGGCTGCATCTGCACAGAGCAAGGGGAGTCTTCTTTTAATTAACACAAAGGCGCCATATGGCCAGTGGTATCTTTGTTGACATCTGTCCTGGATGTCAGGACAGAAACCGGGAGGGTTTCTAGAGTTTTCTAAAGTACCTCCAATCTCCACTCTCACCTTCTTCCAGTTCCATTATCCAAAGGTATCAGAGATTACATTTAAAAAAAAAAATCACAAAAAGATAGATTTAGGGGCCGGCCTGGTCCCGTAGTGATTAAGTTTGCACACTCCACATGGGTGGCCTGAGGTTCGTAGGTTCAGATCCAGGGCAGGGACCTAGCACCTCTCGTCAAGCAGCGCTTTGTTGGCATCTCACATATAATATAGAGAAAGACTGACAATCCATGTTAGCTCAGGGCCAATCTTGCTCACACACACACACAAAATGGATATAACTATCTCCCTTAACTGTTTGGTGGTTTCCCATATCCCAGAAATTTAATGAAATTTTATATGTCATACAAGGCACTTCAAAATCTGAAGTCCATCAGCCTTTCCAGCATTCACTTCCATTCTTCCACACCCCTGCACATCTGCCTAGAATCTCTACTAGGCAAAGCAGATGGATCATTTCTCACTTCCCAGAGCAAAAAGTAGTTTTTCCCCTTCAAAACTGAGGAAATAATAATAATAACAACAACTACAGCTTTAGAGTGCTCATTGTGTGTCAGGCACCATTCTAAGCACTTTATGAGGCAAAGTAGTTACTATTATTATTTGCATTTTACAGATGAATAAACTGAGGCACAGAGAGGTAAAGTAACTTACACAACATCACATAACAAGTAAGTGATGGAGCCAGGATTTGAACAACACAGAGACTGAGACAGAGAATCCAAGAATATCTGTATGGTCACACTCCAATAAAAATAATCTACAAGAAAACTGAAAATCTTGAAAAACTGCAACTTAAGATCATTGATAAATCTTTAATTCTGTTAGCACAGTATTATTTTCTCAAAGTAATAATAATATTCTCTCATCATTTTCTGGAGGCTTTATATAATACATACAAACCATATCCCATGTACACTCTCTCATATTTAGATCTTCAAGTATAATCTTTGCTCTGTCTAGAACAGGTTTCATCACCTGTTTTTACCTGGTGCCTCATGGCAATTAAAAATACAAGATCCTTCAAGGGTTTGTAATGGAGAGAACCGAATGCAGGGAAATTGGTTACGCAGGAGGTGGAGGAGCTGAGAAGCCCAACAGGGGACAGAGATTAGCAACAGCAGGAAGCCACTGTCAACACCAGTGTGTGGAAATGGATGGAGGAGGCAGGTTTATGAAGCTCAGGGTATCAGGTCAGCTAGCAGAAGCTGGAACACAGCAGGCCTCTCCAGCAAGAGCCAGACCCACGGAGGAGGTGCAGCTGTTGCTAGTGAAGCCCCCTTGAGGCAGAAAATTGGAAGAGAAATACTCCAGTTCCCCCTTTCTTCTTTCTCTGCCTTGGACTGGAGTCTATCATTGGTTAGTTCAAACAGATACCAGCTAACAGGGCATCCACCTGGAGCCTGCAGCCAGGCAGAGGAAAGGCAGAGAGGTCCAGGCCCTGCATATGTGATGAACACCTCATTCTCATTCGTAGGCCTTCCTCGGGAAGATCTCCCTGCTCCTCCTATATTCTCCCACAGAACCATACAATTCACCTGTCACGACATCTCAACTATTATTTTTTAATAAAATTAACAATAGTTAACAATTTGCGAGTAATTATCATTGCACAGACACCAAGTGCTACACACATTCCCGTTTAAACCTATGAACAATCATGGCAACCAAGTCTGTATTTTCCACTAGAGGGGAACTCCATGAGGGCAGGGTGCGTGTCTCTCTTGTTTCTGCTATTAGCCTAGCGTTTACTATACGTCCTAACATGTAGTAGGAAACCCACAACTTTTTAATTGAATTACTGAAGTTCCTCAAAATAAATCTGGAAAAAAAGGATTATGGGCTAAGGTTTTTAAAATCTCTCATATTAGCTGAAGGCATTTTCATGTCTATTTACAGACACTTACTCAAAGAAATCTCTGAATTTTATAACCTAACCTGTGACGAGTTATTATGCTGGATACTTAATAAATAATCATGAATTCCCAGATGATAAAACTATGTATTAGCATCTGAGAAAAAATTGTCAAAATGTATTTCTTTGAATGAATGTAATCTGACTGTTTCAGGGTCTTTCTGAAGCAAATTTTGTATGAAGTTTGTGACCACTATGGTTTTTATTCCTCCCTAGAATTGATGGAATTTCCTTAAATGACTAACTCATTTTTATTATTAACTCATGTAGGTATGTAAAGGAATGGTGAAATCATTTAATGAATAAAGATTTGTAACTCTTAAAAAATTTTCCTTTTAGTAGATTTTTATTTAATATAGAAATAGAAAGCCACAGCTCTATTGATGATCAAGAAACCTAAGCAATGTGAACCAGTAAGTGGGGGAGACATGATCGTTTGCCAATTCAACAGCTGTTACCCTTTTTCTAAAAACTAAACTCGAATTTGGTTTGAGCGAGTGAGGTGCTCAAATGACCAATGCCTTTTTAAGCAAATGAGGGGAATCCAATTCTTTCCCAGATACACATTTTCCAAGCCTCCTTAGATGTGAGCATGTGAACAGATTCTGTCCTATGGGTGGTAAGAAGACTATTGAGAGGTTTCTGGGAATGGTATTCCTTCCCAAAGAAAGAAAAATCCTCTTTCATGTTAAATCCTTCTTTCTTGTAAGGGTGCTTGGGACTTAGGAATCCACTTGAGACCTGAGATTCAGAAAGGTCAAGAGAACCACAGAGTCCTGAATGTCATTAAGCCCCTAAAAACAAACCAACCAACCCTAGAATCTCCCATCCTCAGACTTCTTGCTAAATTAGGTTAAGCCCATGTCTGGTGTGTTATGGATAAAGAAGAGTAAACAAAACTTACATAGATCCTAGCAACTACAATCAGAATGATCTTTTAATCAGAAATGTCCTTTCTTTGTAAGAAGAAAAATATAGGAACTGTGTATATGACGTACAGAGAATAAATGCTGGAAGTAGAAATAACTCTGTTCAATGTATGTTCAGGCAGAAATCATGTTCAATAAATATTTATTATAAAAATATTATAAACTAATTAACCCTCCTTGATTAACAGAAATGTGAATTACAGTGACTTATGCTTTGTATTTGTTCATTATTTCATAAATACTTATTTATAAAATATCAGGCTTAATTCTATTTGTTGAAAATATAGAGGTGAGCAAAGCAGAAAAGATCCCTATTCTCTTGAGCTAATTCTCGTCTAGAAGGTGGAATTGAGCACCATGCATACAGTTGGAAAACACAAGAGCTGTCCTATTTATGAGACATGGAATAGACTAGAGGGGCTTTTTACTTTGGCCTAGGGATGAGACAAGCTCTCCTTCCAGGGAGGTGGTTGAAAAAAAAGGATAACGAGAAATTGATAGCCTAAGTCTGTGATTCAGGAGGAGCTGGGATCATTGTAACTACTTTTGGTCTTAAACCTAGGCCAGTACATTTACCAATATGAAAATAATGACTCCTGTAGGGTCCTGGCAGAGAGAATTGCAAAACTGGGCCATAAAGAGTGGTCCACCATCCCGAACAAGTGGGAATCTTATGGGAAGTTACTCCAGATGAAAATAAACTCAAAATCTAAAATTACTGATTCCAAAAGCAAACAAACCACCATGTGAGAGTCTGCAGACGGACAAATGGCACAATTTATTCCACAAGAATGATAGATAATAAAAGCTGTAGTGTCAGAATTTATTTAAATGTTCAAAGATATAAAGGAAGAAATATACTGCAAAAAGCAAGAATGCGTGTACGTGTATCTAAAATATAACTAGCTAACTAGCTAGCTATCCATCTCAGGTGAATTTGGAAAAGAAGCAAATGGAAAGTAAATATATAGTCACCAAAATAAATAAACATCAGTGGAAAGGCTAAACCGTGAAATAAAATCAACTGAAGAGAAAACTAGTACATTATAAAATTGTCCTGAGAAATTGCTCCGTATGTAACATGCAGACAAAAGTAGATGAGAAATATTAAGAGCATGCATGAATCCTTGTGTATAATTAATATACAAATAATAGGAATTCTAAAAGGAAAGAAAGAGGTGAAAGTATTCGAAGAATTGACAGAGATTTTTCCATAAATAAATAAATATATAAGCTTCAAATTGAAAGAGTTCACAAGCTCCAAGCAAAAAAATTTTAAAAATTAAAAAGAATTTTTAAAGCTAAACCTAAAAAAATTATAACATGAATATGAAACATTCAACAAAAAGATAAATCTTTAAAAGATACCTGGGAGTCTACAGAGAATCAATACTCAGAATGTTTGCAGACTTCTCAACAGCAAAAATAGCCATAATTAAAATATCTTCAGTGTTGAGGAAATTAAGTGAAAATTTTGAATTTTACATCCACGATTCTAACACTCAAGACTGAGAGCACAATAAAGGCATTTTCATTAAAAAGTTAAGATTCTTCTGCTTCACAGACTCTTTAAAGGATGCAATATAAGAAGAAAGCTAAATTTGGTAGAGGAAGTAGGAGGCAAAAAGACATGGGTCAGCAAAGAAATAGGTAAAATACATTGGTAAATCTAAATAAGTATTGGCTTTAAAAATTAAGAAAGACTAAATTGGTAGCTTTTAAAGGTAATAATGGAACTAAAATGCTAGACAATAATAACATAGAAAATTAGATAACAATTATTCTGTTGTATTTTCATCTCAACCAAATCCTATTCTATAGCTTTCTTCTTCCATTCTTACAGGCCAGAACTCTTCATTCAATATCTGCCAACCAATTTTTAAAAAATGTTTCCATAGTAAATCATTTTCTGAGTTCTTCTCCTCCACTGAATGTTCAAAATGATGCTTTCTTTCTTATTTTCTAAAGTATCCTCCCCACTCTCACCCCATGGATCTCATCCAGACCTAACGTTGGTCAACAAATAAAGTGTGTGGATGACTCTTAGCCTACTTGCTGTTCACTTGGGTACAAACCCACTCCCAACTGGAGACTTCAGCCACACCAATGTAGCATTTTTTCTTAGTCTTGGTTCCTGCCCCTCCAATAATTGGAACAGGTGGAAGACTTGAAAATTGGTTACATGACTTTTTGGCCTTGATAGCAGGGATTTTTGGCCTCTGCCTCTAATGCCTTATATGTAGGAACGTATATTCTAGGATTCTGTTCCCTACTATTACAGTACTTTCTTCTTTCTCAGATTTTCCTCTAGGAGTTGCAGTCTTTAGACTGATGTAGAGAGGCTCTGATATGTGGCTGGTGGACCTGACACTGGGCTGCCTCAAAAAGCAGCACCCACAGTGTGTAGTTCTCAATCTGAACGACCAGTGAGACTTTTTGAGACTAGAGATACTTAAGCCCCATTTCAAACTTACCAAAGAAGACTCTGATGGTGTCAATTCATTTGAAGAACATCCACAGATATATTAGTGCAGCCAAGATAGATAACCACTACTGTAGAGGTTCAGCTGCATGTTTTTAGATTAACACAGAGTTTTCAGACCCAAAGACCAGATAATGCACAGTGTAGGGAATGTGCACTGAAGTCAGGGAGTCCCGTGCAGGAAAGCAGAAAGATCAACATCCCTGCTTTGCAATACAGCAGCTCCTTTCTTTCTGGCAGCATACCACACCAGCCAATGAGAATCCTTCTATTTACGGAATGTGTTCATTAATTCTACCTGGTGTTTCAATTTTTTCTTTGTCTTTGTAACTAATGTGCAATATACTTAAGGAGACTTCATCAAGGATTACTAATAACTTAGAAAATGTTGACATTCAAATCGGAAGTCAACATTTAACTTTCATTATGCCAAGAAACTACAAAGTCAAATATGTGCAAATCCCAAATATCTTTTTTTATATCAGTGCTATTCTAAATGTTGTATATGTACCACATTTTATTATAACTGAAATATAATGAATTTGCTTATTTACACGATTTTATTGCTTTACTCCAAAAAGACAAAGAAAAATGTAAAATGATGGTTTAAGTGGAAATCTATGCAAAAATACTCATCAGACACTCAGATCTTTATAAAAACACCTCTTAGCAGATGGAAAAAAGAGTAAAGTAAAATAAATATCCGATGCTCAAGCACTTTAATAGCAATTCTAAGTTATTGTTATAGCTACTAAAATGAAATTAAAAACATATGGCATGTATTATCCATATCTCTCTGTTTTAAAGAAGAGAGTAGAACTTTCAGCCTAATTCTAAGCATGCTTTCCAATTGGCCATTGAGTATATTTTTTCAATCATTCATATAAATAATATAACTTCCAAAATCTTAGAATGTCAGTGATACATCATTCATAACAAACTATTATAAATTGTCTACTATGAGGTCAGAAACTTAATATAACATGGTCTCTGACCTTGAGGACTTTTAAATCTGGGACAAGGAAAAAATATTGCCATTACATTTCACTTTAAACATTTACGGGAAAAATCTATTGGGTACCAAGGTTTGTCATAGTTCTAAATCAAAACCAGTTGGGACCTTTTATAGTATGATTTCTATAAAACCTGATCTTTATTTTATTATAGGACTATGAAAGCACAGTAATATCTTTTCGTGGTTTCTCTTCTTTATAAGACATATTTCTTCATTAAATATGAAGTTGTTTATTACAAAAATATTTTCTAAAAGAGGTATTGGTGTGTTGTGGTTAAGATCATGTGCTCGGAGTCAGATGGCCTGCTTTCAGACAGCTGTTCAAACACTGATTAGCTGAATGATCTGGAAAATTACTGGTGCTCTCTCTGCCTTACTTTCTTGATCTTTAAAAGGCAAAGAAAGAAGAAAAACATAAAGAAAATTTCCTGAAAGTTGAACAAATAGAGAAAAGATAAGAAAATTAGAGATCTCAATTTTGAGGATGAAGTATCTTGACTCACTGAAATTCTGAAAAGGACGCACAAAATGGAGAAAAAATTATGGAAAGACAAGGCGATTTTGCAGAACTGAAGACCTGAGCCTCTATGTTGTGAAGACCCACCATATGACTAAGTTTTTTATGATGTTTGATGCTATAGTAAAAGCAATTTTTAAAAATTTTATTTTAGAAGCATTTGTTAGTATATAGTAATACGATTGATTTTCATATATTGAACTTGCATATTTTGAACTTGCTAACTTTACTTATCTCTGGTAGTTGTTTTATAGAGTCCATTGGGTTTTCTATAAAATCAGTCACGTCATCTATAAATAAAGAAAGGGTTTCACTTCTTCCCTTCTAAACTTACTGTAGTGCCATGGCTAGACCATCCACCACAATGCTGAGTACAAGTTATGGGAGTGGATATTCTTCCCTTGCCCTTATCTTAGGGGAAATCATTCAATTAATTCTCAAGTATTAGCTGTGGATTATCATAGATACCCTTATTAGATGGAGAAAGTTCTTTTCTACTCCAGAATTACTAAGGATTTTTATGATTACAGGGTTGAATTTTGTCAAATGCTTTTTCTGCATCTATTGTGATGGTCACATGATTTTTCTCCTTTATTCTGTTCATATGGTGAATAACATTGATTTTTGAATGTTAAGCCTCAGATAAACCTCTCTCATTCATGATATATTTTCATTTTTATATATTACTAGATCCAATTTGCTAACACTTTGGTAAGAGTTTTTGTGTCTATTCCCTAGGGAGATCTTAGTCTTTTCTCACAGTATCGGGATTAGTTGGGAACTGTGTCCTCTTCCAGTAGTTCTTGAAAGAGTCCATTTAATACTGGTAGTATTTCCTCATTTAATACTTGATAGACTTTGCCAGTGAAATCATCTGGTGAAAAGGCAAAATTCAATTTTATCTGTTTACAAGACATGGTGTAAATACAACAACATGGGTACATTGAAAGTAAAAGGATACAAAATGATATATCATGCAAATTGTAAACATAAGAAAGCGGAACTAGAGTGATATCAGAAAACGTAAAATACAGGAAAAGAACTATAACCAGTGACAAATAGAGACTTTGGATAATGATAAACAGGATAAATTATCAGGAACACATAAAAACTCTAAATGTGCATGCACCAAATAAGAGAGCTTCAAAATGAAGCAAAAACTCAAAGAATAAAAGAGACAAATAGAGAAACCGACAATCATATTTGAAAGTTTTGATAGCTCTCTCTCTCAGTAACTGAATAGGTAGAGAGAAAATCAATAAGAATATAGAAGATCTGAACATTACTCTCAATTACCTTAATTTCATTGACATTTATGCAACACTATACCCAACAACTGAAGAATACATATTCTTTTCGAGTGCACATGGGGAATGTTCCAAGAAAAAACAAATACAGGGCAATGAAATAATAATGTAGATATATTTACACTAATATAAAGAATGGAAACCAACATAATTTTCTATCTCTGTGTTTAACAGTCCTGGGTGCAGGCATACCTCCCGTCCCCATGTTAAACAACACTGAAGACAAGAAATAATAACTTGTTCCAGGAAATAAATGGCATTGAAGATGAGACTGTGAACTAACTAGAACTAAAACAGTTTTCTAAAATTAAATAGTAAATTAAAATAATTTATATATCAGGCCTATCAGCTTACTCATCAAAACTTATTCAAGACACTTGCCTAGCTGTGCCCAAGGATGCTAAGCTATTATGTCATAAATTGATCAAACCCCAATGAGTTCACCACCTGGGAAGATCCCCCTTAAAATCATCCAGCTCAGGCCCTAAAATCCTATAATCTACCCCTGATCTCTCCATTCTGTACTATTAAGATTCTGTCAAGATGATTTTCTCCCTTATTGCAGTAGGTTGAGTACACTTAGCTTTGTTTGATCAGTGAGTCTGGATGCTCCTCTGGGAAGCTGACAAGAGACAATTTCTGGAAGTTCCACTAAGATCCAGTCAAGATATCCTCACTGCTGTGGCTTGAAACTTCTGACATGGAAGAAACTCTCCCTTGTAATTCCTTGGATCTCCCACTCAGGGGTATCTCCAATTTCTTCATTGGATCTGTGTTCTGATTTCTTTTAAAAGTCTTCCAAATGCTCAATTTTTTTCCTTCTAGGAATCCTTTGATTAACTGATCAGATTTAAAAATGGTTATCTTTGGTGGAAAAGATAACACAGCTAACACCACCACCATTGATCTGTTTATCTGTCCTTGTCACTTTCCATGGTGAGTCTATAAAAAAACTGTCCCTTGAAAGAAAATAGTTATAAGTTTGATAAATCCAATCTAAGTGTATTCTAGAGCCTCAAAACAGACAAATTTAGAGGGATCATCTGACTGGCTTTTTTGGAACACCTTTGCCTTGTTTCACCTTTTCGAAACTTATCAAAACTTTCCTTAATCTTGTCTTTGTTTTCTTAAGAGTTGTTAAAACCAAATAAGGTTTTCTCTGCCTAGAGCTGGGGATTATTTTAGATCCCCATTTGCTATTGACTGGAGTTTGCCTGGGTTCTGGAGACACTCATTTGTACAAGCACTGTGTTTACTGACTACTGTAGTTCTCACGGAGTTTTCAGTATTTAGCCCTCTTTTTTTTTTTTTTTTTGAGGAAGATTAGCCCTGAGCTAACATCTGCTGCCAATCTTCCTCTTTTTGCTGAGGAAGACTGGCCCTGAGCTAACATTCATGCCCATCTTCCTCCACTTTATATGTGGGACGCCTGCCACAGCATGGCTTGACAAGCCGTGTATAGGTCCACACCAAGGATCGAAAACCACTGAACCCTGGACCGCTGAAGCGGAACGTTCGAAGTTAACCGCTGCACCACCGGGCTGGCCCCCTTTGCCCTCTATTTAAATACGTATTTTCTTCATGTTGTGAGTCACATGCACATCTTTTTAACTGGCATAAATTCATCAAGGAAAATCTGAAGTTGCAGGAACTGTTTTGAGGAAACTTTGACATTAACAAGAGTGTTTATTTGAGAGGCACCTCAGAACGATACAAATTTAAAACAAAAGAAAGAAACATAAAGACAGAAAAATTTCTCAGGAATAGATTCTTTCTTGTCTGTCTAAGAAATAAATGCTTATATTTAATGTGGTCGATCCCCTTACTCTTGTTTGAAAGTAGCTGCCTCACTCTCATTTCTCCAGTTTTCCTTCCTATTCCTACATTTTCCTTTTTTTCTTGGAAATCTTTAGAGATTAATTGATCACAACATTTTGGTATTTAAATACAAGGTTTGTTTATATTAAAACATTTCAAGCAATATTCCTGATATTTTAGACTAGAGTGATTTAATTTAAGCTCAAAAACAACTTCACATCTTCTCTCTGATTTGATCCCTACATAAAAACAGTGTTGGCATAATATTTTAATTAAAATAAAATGTGGGCATAATACTTCATGATTCAAATTTTGTAAAATTTTTACACTAGTAATAGGCTCTGTAAATTTTTATTGTTTCCACAAAGGCCTTAATATTACAAATACATAAAATGGATTTCAACTAAATGAAACAATAATATTGGGTATCAGTTAAAATAGTTTAGTGTTATGAATTCTTTTAATGCTATCAACCATGGAGCCCTAATGAATGGTTTAAATTGTAACTTCCAGATATTTATTCAACTTAAAACTTTTGACTATTATTAAAATGAATAAACTAGTAAATGATCTTTGGCTACTTGAACAGTTTCTAAGAAAAAGATACAACATACATCACTAAACATAGTTTGAAATTTAACTTTTAAAATTTTTCTATGTAGAATGGCTACAAATTTATGGTATGTGAAAATGTCTTAAATTATATATTTGTTTATTTTCCCCCTAAAGTTTGTTAAAGTTCTAAAAAAAAGTGTGCTCACAGAAAATATAGCTAGAACATTTTTGATTTCCTATCTTCTAGTGCTCTTTTGCTCAGAAAAACAAAAGTTGATTATTTTGGTTAAAGCTGGTAATTAATAAAAAGGACTGAGATAATGCTAAGTATAATACTTACAAAGAAATACAAATACACACAAGAGGAGGCCAGGCTCATGGCCGAGTGGTTAAAAGTTCCACGTGTCCCACTTCAGCAGCCCGGGGTTCATGGGTTCAGATCCCAGATGTGGACTGCTCCATGCATCAGCCATGCTGTGCAGGCATCCCACATACAAAAAACAGAGGAAGATTGGCACAGATGTTAGCTCAGGGCTAATCTTCCTCAAGCAAAAAAAGAGGAAGATTGGCAACAGACGTTAGCTCAGGGCAAATCTTCCTCATCCAAAAAAGAAAAACAAATTAACTGCATGTTATATCTAAATAGAGAGATTTCAATCTCTACCATTATGATAATGTTCCAGGAGATTTCACCTTCTGGAAAAGACATCAGAAAAAAATCTCACTTAAGACAGTGATAGGGGCGTTATCAGATACTGTTAACAATAAACACAAGAGTAAAAGGCTGGAATGTTGCTCCTCGGATCTCTATCCTTCTGGAAACCTCAAGCTGAAGACTTCAAGAAAGGCTTGAGAAGAAGACAAACTGAGAGTAGGATAAAGGATTTCCCAAAGACCTTCAGATCAAGTAGGCAACTTCACGAAGTAGACGGCTTCCACCCAAGACCTTCAGATAAAGATGACAACTGCATGAAGTGGACGGCTTCCACTCAAGACCCACAGAACAAAATCCAGATGTCTAGAGTCACAGACTGTGTCAATCTGCATGTTTCTGTTATTTATTTTCCTAGCTATTTTATTTCCCCTTACTATTTTAAAATTCCCGATTATTAACAGATAATTCTTACCTGGTAATTACAATACCTTAAAGCCCCTACCTTTAACATTGCTTTTTACATTCTTAGGCCTGGATGTAAGTCAAGTACTGAGCACCAATTTACTAGTGTGATTCAGCTAAAACATACAACCAAGCCAGGTGTTGGATTTGTGCTTATTATTTTTTTTTCAGTTCCATAAAGCTTCCTAAGATACCAGTTTATAACAATAAGTGAGTTGGTCTCCTGGATATTTGGACTAAATTACTAAGGCATTTATAGAGGGCAAATAACACAACAAGCCAGAAAGCCAGAAATGTAAAACCCTCTTAAGAATACACCTATATGGGAAGGCTCTTGTCTTTACAGAATCAGCACTCAGAGTCCTTTCATAGGGGCTTACTTTGGTAGCAAAATTGTCACAAAAATAAAACTTGGAAAAAAGCAAAAGAAGTACTGGCATATATTCTGAGGCTGTTTCACTTTCAAAGAAGTAATAAGAAAACCACACTACTGAAGGCTCAGCTCTAAAGTCTTGCCTTAGGTCTACCTGATGTTCTCTACATTAGAAGTTTCATTGTCCAGTACACGATGATTCTTGAGGAATGATGGAAGAACATTAAAATACTATTCAACAATACTGTTTGATCATTTTAACTGAAACAGATCATTGAGTAAGCCCAACCTATAATCAATAAGCTAATGACTCTCACTGGATTTGGGGCATAAAAGCCTATTGGTTACTATCTATAATTTAGATAGAATCTGTTACATCAATAAATTGATATCTGCAATTGGGAAGGTCTCTGATATTATCCAGAGTCCATCTTGGAACATTAATTTTCCCCACTGGAGGAAACTAAACAATTTAATTCAAGAAGGAGAAAACTGGGTCTCAGCTTAAGTTCAGACTTTAACCGCTGAAGGGGAATTTTGGATTGCTTTCTTCTCCCGTCAAGATTATTTCATACTATTTAAGAGGCCTGAAAATTGGGTGGATACCTACCTGTTATAGTATAGAGAATAGCAGGCAGACAAGAAAAAGGCCATAGAACTTCTCACCGAAGAGGTTCATAAAATTGGATTGATGGTGGGTCAAGATAGAGCTGCTTTAGATGTAAGACTGACACCTTTACATGGAACATGTGTCGTCTTAGGTGAGGAATGTTGTACTTGCATTCTGACAGATTGCTGTAGTCCCAGAAAAACAAAGTAATTCCAGAAGAAAGAAATCACACAATGAGGTGATTTATCTAATGTCTCCATATCTGGTTCTGCAGGTTCTTTAGATTGTAGATGGGTGCCAGTCTCTTGGCTAAATTTATATGCTCTTGGCTTTTAACTTGGAAGTAGACTACAAACTCTGATTATAATACTTGTGTTACTGTATGTGTTGCAAGGATCAAATTTGTGATTTCTTAAAGTTGCTCTGTCATTTGATGAGACTGTTATGTCTCATCAAATGATACAACGAATGATCTTCCAACAAAAAGAACAAGAATATAGGCCATTTACAGAAACTGGGATGACCACCTTCAGAAACTCTACACATGATCAGGACACATTAAGCAGAAGTACGGGTCTGGATCAATCATTACCAGACCGTATGGTCGATATTACAGTCTAGGATTATAAATAACCAAAAGAATGTGACGAAAAACTGTAATAAACGTTAATTTCTCAACACCGTGGTAAACAATAATAAGAGCAAGATCACCTTCCCATGCCTAATTTAAGCAACACTAGACAAGGCACACTTTCCTGTCGCCATGTTTCTATTGAGAACAAACAAAATAAACTTAGTTACAGTTTTAGGAAATACCTGCTTCTGAAAGATAATTCTGTGGACTAACCAAAAATTTTATTTGTCAAGATTAATATATTGTTTACCCTAACTCACTTCAGTGTGCCCTCCAATCCCAACCTATTCCTCTCTTTGCAAAATCTGCCTCAAAAATCTCAGACTAGTCTCTTAAAACTCTAAACAATCGTACCCTGACGTCCCTGTTCTGAGATACCACTAAGGTTCCGTCAAAGTGCTGTTTTATCTTACTGCAGTAGGCTTAACCAACTTAGCTTTGCTTCATCAACACATCTCTTTGCTTATCTTATAAGAAGTTTTTTGTTTGTCTTTTAGAAAATCAACCAGTGACATATCAAAATCATTCTGTGCAATCAAGTATAAATCACACAAGATGAAAGAAACATACCAGGACATATGTTAGTTACAGGGGAAGGTATTACACAAGGCAAAGAATTCCCTAAACGTAGTTCACAGAAGAGATATCTATAAATAGTCATAAAAGGGAAGAGAGACAGAGAGAGAAAGAGAACTAACATGTATTTGGTAACCTCTCTCTGAGAAGGGGTTTGACAACTTTAAATTATTTCATTTAACTTTCAAAACAAGCCTGTCAATTTTCCAAAATTTTAGGTAAGGAAATAGAACTGAGGAGATTAAATATCTTGCCTAAGCCACCAAGTATAATTAGTGATGGAGAAGTGATAAGAAATTAGGTCTTCTAACTACCAGTACTGTGTTACCATTTTCCTGCCCAATTAAGAAAAACTGAATTATTTACTTAGAAATAAACCCAAGACTATGAACAATATTATTCTTTTAAATTTGACAATGAAAAGGAAATTACAATTTTTATGGAAAACATAACCCACTGAAAGACTCAAGGAAGAATTAAAAAATCTAAATTTACTTAGAACAATTATAGACATTCATCCAGTAGTTTAAAATCTAACCCCAACACACAGAATCAAACAGACACCACCACAGAAACCCCCAGTAAGCCTAGCTGGTGATGGTTCGGATAATCCACTTTACACAAACTATCACAGAGAAAGAAAAGAGAGGGGAAGAATGTGAGAGAGAAGAGAGAAAGGGAGGGAAAGAGGAAGAAAAGAGGGAGGGAGGGAAGGAAAGAGAGGATGTTCCCAAGGAATATGAAGTCACTGTAACTTTTATGTCAAAGAACAAGACAAGGGCAATACGAGAGAAGAAAATTAGAGTCTAATCTCATTCATAAACATAATTGAAATATCATGAATAAAATATTAGCAAATTAAATCCAGTCATATATAAATATTTATATCTTTTATGATCAATGTAAGTTTATTCCAAGAATGCATGGTTGGTTTAACTTTAGACAATCTATTATCGTAATTTCCTCAATGAATACATTAAAGGAGAAAAACCGTATTACTACTTCAATAGGTGTAAAACATTTTAAATGAATTTCAACTCTGAGTTTTTTGTAGTCAACAAACTAGGAATACCAACATTTCTCTAACCTGAAAAAGGTACCTCCCCAATACTTTCAGCAAACATCATGTTAATGGTAAACATCAGAAATATTTCCTTTATAGCCAGAAACAAAAAATACATATCCACTATCAACATTTGTACTGAACATTGTACTGGAGCTCCTAAACAGCCCACAATAAGAAAACAAACGATTAAAAGATCCTAAAAGTGCCTTAGATAACCGCAGCTTTTCTTCTCCTACACAATTTTTCTCTGATGTGTGTGTGTGTGTGTGTGTGTGTAAAATTATTTGGATCAATAGTGATGTTAGATTTCATTTATTTAGTTAGTCAAGGAGAAGTTCTTCTAAAGTTTAACTGGAGTTTATACTCTTTTTTCCTAACAAGAATGCAAGCTTCCTACCAAAGAAACTATCATATACCAAGAACAGAAAAAGTATTCAACAGATTGAGAGCAGAACAGAATTGAATAGAATCATATATGTGGTTGCAGGGCCTGAAAACATGAACCTGGCCATTCATTTTTTTTTTTTGAGGAAGATCAGCCCTGAGCTAACATCTGCCGCCAATCCTCCTCTTTGTGCTGAGGAAGTCTGGCCCTGAGCTAACATCCGTGCCCATCTTCCTCCACTTTATATGTGGGACACCTGCCACAGCATGGCTTGCCAAGTGGTGCCATGTCCGCACCAGGGATCCGAACTGGGGAACCCTGGGCCGCTGAAGCGGAACGTTCACACTTAACCACTACATCACTGAGCCGGCACCCATTCTTTTTTCAAGAATGCATAACTCTACAATTTTCCCAGCTAGTATTGAATTGATGCACAGTGTTTTTTTTTTTCAAATCAGGAAGTAAGTTCAGCATTCATTCATTTATTCAATCATTCAATGAGTATGTCTCAAACAAAGCTTACCAATTAAAATGATCAATTAATCTCAAATATTAAGAGAAATTGTTGTAATCTATTTTCTAATATCTGCAAAGTTTGCAGTTAAAAACTGATATGCATGTGCTCATTTTCACTGATTTAATATCTTCTATTGGATTATTTCATATGATTCATGTTTTCAGCATTGATATATTATTTTATTGAGATAACTGACATATAATATTGTGTGAGTTTAAGATATGGAACATAATGATTTGATGTATTTACATATTACAATTTGATTACCACCCATAGTATTAGCTAACACCTCTATCACGTCACATAATTAACATTTCTTTTTGGTGGTGAGAACATTTAAGATCGCAATCTTGAAATATAAAATATAGTACTGTTGACTATAATCACTAGGCTGTGCATTGTCTCCAGAACTTGTTCATCTTCTAACAGCAAATTTGTACCCTTTGACCAACATCTCCCCAATTTCCCCACCCCCTAGTCTCTGGTAACCACCATTCTACTCTCTGTTTCTATGAGTTTGCCTTTATTAGATTCCACATATAAGTGAGATCATACAGTGTTTGTCCTTCTCTCTCTGACTTATTTCCCTTAGCATACTGCCCTCAAGGTCCGCCCATGTTGTCACAAATGGCAGGATTCCTTTCTTTCTCATAGTTGAATAATATTCCTTTGTATTTGTGTATACCACATCTTCATCCACCCATCCACCGACAGACACTTAGATTGTTTCCATATCTTGGCAATTGTGAACAACCTGCTAGAATGGCTATCATCAAGAAGACAGGAGATAAGTATTGGCTAGGATGTGAAGAAAAGGGAATCCTTGTGCAATGATGGGGGGAATATAAATTGGTTCAGCCACCATGGAAAACAGGATGGAGGTTCCTCAAAAAATTAAACCTAGAACTACCGTATTATTCAGCAATCCCACTTCTGGGTATATACCCAAATGAAATGGAAACAAGATATCGAAAAGATATACGCACTCCCATGTTTACTGTAGCATCATTCACAATAGCCAAGACGTGACGTGTTGTTTTTAAAATAAATATGAACAACACATGATGTGTACCTTATTTTGATATTTATTTAATAACATTAGTTCGATAAGTATTGGATGGATATTGCTAACTTGGACACACACACTATCAACTTTTTGGTTGTTGTCTTTGAGCAAACATTATACTTTTGCTCAGGATTATTATTTTAAAAATTCTGAAGTGGAAAAAAGATTGCATTAAAATGTTCCCTGTAAAATAAATTCCAGAAGAAAACAATTCCATTTATTTTCATTACAGAAGTATTTTGAGTGGACAAAAAGATGAAAAAGTTAGTCAAAATTTTTGTCAAAAAAATAAAGGTACAGGGCTGGCCCAGTGGCGTAGTGGTTAAAAGTTCATGCACTCTGCTTCGGTGGCCCAGGTTTTGCAGATTCGGATCCCTGGCACAGACCTATGCACCACTCATCAAGCCATGCTGTGGTGGCATCCCACATACAAAATAGAGGAAGATTGGCAGAGATGTTAGCTTAGGGACAATCTTCCTCAAGCAAAAAGAGGAAAATTGGCAATAGATGTTAGCTCAGAGCCAATCTTCCTCACAGACACAAACACACACAAAACCCCTAAAGTTACATTACTTGGTTACCCATACCATTTATGCTATTAACTCAAATTTCTGCTTTTTAAATTTTATCTTTATTATCTATTTTAGGCTCTTATAATACTGCTTTACCTCATTAATTCAATGCACCAAAACGATTATTTCCATCATAGATTACATAATTCTTTAAAAGTAGTTTTAATATCATTCTTTTCCTTGTAGTCTTGTAGTAATTAAGGGTTAGTCATATTCATTAAGATTAAAGCAAACGCTAAAATTATTTTAAATCCTTGAATGTCAGACACCTCTCACTGCCCACTCCTCGGTCTTCCTCTCCAGCCAGACTTTCTTTTCTATTTACTTCAATCTTCAGCCCAGTCTCAGCCTCTACCGTTAGATCCACTGGCCTCCAGTGATCATTCTTCAGCATAAAAACATGACCTCTATGTTGCCAGAAGCTGAGATGCAAGTGGCTGCACGTGACAATTCTAAAGTTTCCTAAGAGAGAGAGTCACAGGAATTGTGGCTCTATAACCAGAAAGCTAAGAGAGAAGAGGGAAATTTGGGTTCTACGGCTATAAAGAAACAGGAATCTACAGCTGGTTGATGGATTCTTGGGCTGTCAGAGAGCGAGCCTTATTTTCACTCCTCAACCAGAAAACATAAAAATGACGCAAAATTTCGACAGAACTACAAGTTAGGTAATGTGGAGTAATATCATTCCAGAATCAAGAGGCATTTTTACCATTCAGAGCATGGATGAAAACTGTAGAAGAATACCTGGGCTACATGGAAAAATGTAATTTTTAAAAAATCTACTTGCAACGTCTTTAAATGACTATCTCAGAGATCTTTGCAGACCACACAATGAGTATGTAAGGCACCATCTAAAATTTTCAAAATCTACATAAAACTGGATGACAATAAAGCTTGATGGTTAAAGCAAGCTCTACACCAGATTGCTTAGATATGCTTCCTGGCTCTTCTACTTTTTACCCATGTAAACCTCAGCAAGTCACTTAGAACGCCTTTGTGTCTCAGTTTCCTTATCTGTAAAATGTATACATTAATACTTTTGAGCCGATTGGGCTGTTAAGAGAATTAAATGTGCTATGAGATAAAATTATTTCGAACAGTACACGACACATTGTAAGTACCTCTAAAATGTTAATTATTATTAAACATTAGCATTTATGTCTCTAAGTACAAATGAGTTAAATCCTCCTGTCGTACTGCAAAGACTCTCAGACTGGATCACAAAACAAAGTCCAATTGTAAGCTATTTATAAGGATCCTACTCAAAGAAAAATGACGGAAAAGGTTAAAAGTAAAGTATTAGACAAAAATATGAACAAAACATGAACAAAAAATAAAATATTAAGGTAATATTAAAAATTGTATTTTAAAGGAAGTAGCTTAAAATTCGACAGTTATGGTGATTCAACTTTGATAAAGGATATAGTCCATAATTATGAGACTTTAAGTAACAAATAACAGAGTAATAACGCATAATCTGCAGAAATTTTAGAATCACAAAAAAATTAAAACAAATGGGATAATAATAGATGATAGAACTCACTTTTTAGGAAATTTTTTCTAAAACAAGTAAGCAAAAATAAATAAATAATGAAATCTGAATACTACATTACTGTTGATTTGACAGCTGCAAGTCAAATTTGGTAACTCACGGAAACTTGATATGTAATTAATAATGGAAGCTTAAAAAATACTGATCAGATACTATTCCACAAAGAAAGCCCACACATTTTCCAAAGTACAAGTAAATGCTCTATTTTGTGATATCACTGCATGAAAATTGTAAAGTAATAATATCAAGTAAAAAGAGAATGAAAAAACTCCCAGTTATTTGTAAATTATAAAAATATTCTAGTTAACTCTTAGGCTCGAGAGAAAACTAAAGCAGGAACTTGAAACTATTTAGCAAATTATAGCCTTCAAATTACACATTTATTCATTAATCCTGCACGTATCCACTATCCCAGTGACTGAGTTTCCAGTGATGAAGAAGACTAACACGGTCCTTGCTTGGATGGAATGCAGAGTTCGGTGGGGAAGGGAATGAGGCACTTACTCAATAATTCACTCACACAATAAACCCCTAAATTTTCAAGAGGAAAAAAAAACCTGAGGAAAGCAAGAACAAAATAAAATGATAAATAAAACAGTGATTTGGAGTATCAAAGGTGTAAAAGTGAAAAACAAACACAGAGTTTCTTGAAAAATAATCAGTAAAGTGGGATTTTATATAGTAATTATGTAAAACGACTAATCAATAATATGCAAAATTAAGAATGAATGATATATAAAATCTAAAATGGTATAAGGGACTACTTGGCATTCAATTATTATTATTATTTTTTTAATTTTGTTTGCTTTTTTTGATGAGGAAGATTGGCCCTGAGCTAACCTCTGTGGCCAAACTTCGTCTTTTTTTTTTTCGTCTCCCCAGTGCTCCAGTACATAGCTGTATATCCTAGTTGTAGGTCATTCTAGTTCTTCTATTTGGGATGCTGCCAGAGCATGGCTTGATGAGTGGTGCATAGGTCCACCCCCAGGATCCAAACTGGCTAACCCTGGGCCACTGAACCAGAGTGCATGAACTTAACCACTGGGCCATGGGGCAAGCCCCTCAGTTAATTATTAATTTAACAAATATTTACAGACTATATAGTACATTCCAGGTATTGTGCTAGGTGTTGGGGATAAAATGGTGAGCAAAATTGACTGTTTTCTTTCCTAGCATAGCTCAAAGTCTAGTGTGAGGACTACAAAAAGTATCCATGGAGGTAAAATATAATACGGTAAGTGCTGGGGTGATGGAGAGAAGCAGTGGGTGCTATGGTCACACTAAAAGTGGCCGCTCATCCTGTCTTTGAAGTTCAAGGAAGGGTTATAGGAAGAAATGCATGGGCTCTGGCCAGAAGGAATAGCTTACGAAAAGTCCGCAAGGTTAGAGAGAACACATTTTATTAGATAATCTAAACAAGATTCAGACTGCCTGGTGCAGAGAGAAGAAAAATATTAAGAAGCTGTACTGGAAACAGAGGTCAATCAAAAAGTCTTGTAAGCTATGATAAAGGTTTTGGATGTTAACCTTAGGGCAACAGGGAGCCTTTGGAGTGACTTGAGTAGGAGAAGGACATGATCAGATTTAAGATTAAGATGAACACACTGGCAAGCCACAGAGTCAAAAACAGATTGTGAACACACTGAGAAGGCTGATTATTGACTTATGTTTCTTTACCAAGCAGCCAGCCAGAGTGTAGTAAGATACAAAAGTAGAGATTAGAGTTTTAGGAGAAGGTGGTGACAGAAGTCTAAACAATGCGCTACTACTTAATTTAACAGAGCTCTTTATTGAGCGTTATCTGACACCCACTGAGCTTTCATAACAAAATGGCATCTGCTCTCCCTTTTTCGGCTATTGTTCTTTGTCAAAAGCTCTCTCAGGGCCTTATGGAGAGGGGAAAGAAGAGAGGCTGGCAGGGCAGGACCCTGGCTTTCCTGAGTCCCTGGTCACAATGACATCAAATAGAACTAGAACATCACTCTGACCCCCAAATCATCAAATTACATCAGACTCAGAGATGACTATTATTGCTACAAGACAGAGTTTGTGTAAAGTGAAGAGAAATGAGTCCGATGGCAAAACTCTGAAGAATATCAACAATTAAGAAATTTGAGTTAAGGAGTGTAAAGACTGAGAGGCAGTCAGAAAGCAAGGCGTAGAATGAGTAGGCTATGGTATTATGTAAAATAGCAGAAGAAAAGGATTTCATAGAAGTTGTGGTCACTCTGGCCATTAGTGGCCTTGGCAAGAGCAAGTTCAGTGGAGCGATAAAGAAAGAACTCCACCCTGCAGTAGACCAAGCTGTAGTGGGGGTTTTGAGAAACGCAGGCAAGTAAAGGTAGCAGTATAGGTAAATGGAACTGTTGATGGGTTGGTAATTGTTTAACATTTTTGTAAGGCAATTTGGCAGTAATTATCAAGTCTTTAAACACTGAAATCCCATGACCCATCAATAGCAATCCTGTAAAGCTACCCGACAGAAAAATGTGCTAATTTCACTATTGTGTGGAATAGCACAACACTGAAAACAGTCCTTGATAGGAAACTCCACAACTCTTTTAAGGAAGTTTGCTGTGAACAGGAGGAGAGAAATAGATGGTAGATAGAGAAGACAGGAGCCAAAGTACTAGAGGGCAAGCTGTTTGTTTTTAATGCGAGATACTTGTGGAAGTTTAAATGAGGAAGGGAAGGAACAAGCAAAGAAAGAGATAATTGAGACAGAGACTTTGGTTAAAGGGTGGATGGAGGTAGAAGACAGTGTAATCCCAGCACAATCGGAAGGTTCATTTTATAAGAACTGTGATATAGGAGGGAAGACAAGGGGACAGGTACATATCTGAGTGTGATTATAGATTTCGTGACAAGAGATTGAAAAATTTCACATTTGATGGTGTCTATATTCTCTATGATTTAAGAAGAAAAGTTGCTGAGAGGTCGAAGAGATGTAGTCAAGTCAGATTTTTGGGGAGTGAAAAGACAGGAAATAGCCAGTGTATACAATGAGAACAAGAGAATAATATTAAAACATAGAAATATTAAATCTAATGGCATCAACTTATGGGGCTATTTATTTTTCTCAACACTTCATAAAGGCAGTGAGAAAACTTGTCAATGACTAATAAGGACAAAGACAAAGGAACTGATGACATATAGGAGAGACAGTGGTTAAAGTGATATATCAAGGAGTCAAAACTAGGTCAAAATGGAGATGAAACAGATAAAATTGAAACAAAGTATAGACTTGTCATGGGAAGGGAGACTCAATGTGTTTGGAGAACAGGTGACAGGCTGAGTGACAGAGCTTAGCGAAGGGCAGGCTCCAGAGAGTGAGATGCCTTAGTTAGGTCACAGGGAGTCAGAATTTCCAGATGATAACATAATCTAAGATATGAATAACATGATCCTTGTAGGAAATACTATACTAAATACATAAAACTGTCAATCAATATTAATTTATAGTTTTATTTGCAGTTTAAACAAAATCCCTATGCAACTGAATACGTTGTCAGAGTGGTTATTACAATTCCTTCTTGAGAAGAATCAGTACTTTTTTAAAATAGATTTTATTTTTTAGAGAAGTTTTAGGTTTACAGTAAAACTGAGAAGAAAGTACACAGAGTTCCCATACACTCTCTGCCCTCCTCCAACCCACAGCCTCCCCTACTCTCTGCATCCCACACCAGAATGGTCCATTTGTTACAACTGATGACCCTATGTTGATACATCATTATCACCCAAAGTCCACAGTTTACGTTAGGGTTCACTCTTGGTATTTTCCAACTTATGGGTTTTGACAAATATATAATAAACATAATATAATGTACGTATTATGTATTATTACATAAATGTATAATACAAATGTCTGATACATGTGTGTATCCATCATTATAGTATCATACGGACTATCATACTGATCTTTTCAGTGTTTCCACAGCTTTGCTTTTTCCAGAATATCATATAGTTGGAATCATACAGTATGTAGCATTTTCAGATTGGCTTCTTTCACTTCGTAATATGCATTCATGATTCCTCTATGTCTATTCATAGCTTGATAGTTCATTTATTTTTAGCACTGAATAATATTCCATTGCCTTGATGTACCACAGTTTATCTATTCACCTACTGAAGGACATCTTGGTCACTTCCAAATTTTGGCAATTATAAATAAAGCTGCCATAAACATATGTGTGCAAGCTTTTGTGTGGACATAAGTTTTTAACTCCTTTAGGTTTATACCAAGGAGTGTGATTACTGAATCATATGGTAAGAGCATGTTTAGTTTTGTAAGAAACTGCCGTACTGTCTTCCAAAGTGCTACGCCATTTTGCATTCCCACCAGCAACGAATGAGAGCTCCTGTTCCTCCACAACTTCACCAGCATTTGGTGTTGTCAGTGTTTGAGATTTTTGCCATTCTAATAGATGTGCAGTGGTGTCTCATGGTTGTTTTAATTTGCAATCCCCTAATGACACACGATGTTGAGTATTTTCTTATGTGCTTATTTGCCATCTGTAAATCTTTTTTGGTGAGGTTCCTTTTCAGATCTTTGGCCCATTTTTTAATCAGGCCATTCGTTTTCTTATTGTTGAACTTTAAGAACTCTTTGTATATTTTGGATAACAGTCTTTCAACAGACATGACTTTTGCAAATATTTTCTTCCATTCTGTGGCTTGTCTCCTCACGCTGTTGACAGTGTCTTTTGCACAGAAGAAGTTTTTAATCTTTCTTTCTTTTTTTTAAGATTGGCACCTGGGCTAACAACTATTGTCAATCTTTTTTTTTTTTAATTGCTTTTTCTCCCCAAATTCCCCCAGTACATAGTTGTATATTTTAGTCATGGGTCCTTCTGGTTGTGGCATGTGGGATGCCGCCTCAACATGGCCTGATGAGCCAGTGCCATGTCCATGCCCAGGATCCAAACTGGCGAAACCCTGGGCCACCAAGGCGGAGTGTACAAACTTAACCACTCGGCCATGGGACCAGCCCCAAAGTTTTTAATTTTAATGAAGTCCAGCTTATCAATTCTTTCTTTTATGGATCATGCCTTTGGTGCTGTGTCTAAAAAGTCATCACCAAACCCAAGGTGGTCTAGATTTTATCCAATGTTACCTTCTAAGAGTTTTACCGTTTTGCAATTTACCTTTAGGTGTATGATCCATTTTGAGTTAATTTTTGTGAAGGGTGTAAGATCTATACCTAGATTCATTTTTTGGCATGTGGATGTCCAGTTGTTCCAAAACTATTTGTTGAAGAGACTCTCTTTTCTCTATTGTGTCTTTGTTCCTTTGTCAAAGATCAGTTAATTATATTTGTGTGGGTCTATTCTGGACTAGCGATATGTTCCATTGATCTATCTATTGTTGCACCAGCACTACACTGTCCTGATTACTGCAGCTTTATAATAAGCTAGAAGTTGGGTAGTGTTAGTCCTCTGACTTTGTTCTTGTCCTTCAATATTGTGTTGGCTATCCTGGGCCTCTCTACATAATTTTAGAATCAATTTGTCAATATCCACAAAATAACTTTCTGATATATTCACTGAGATTGTGTTAAATCTACAGATTAAGTTGAGAAGAACTACATCTGGACAATACTGAGTCTTTCTATCAATCAACATGGAACATATCTTCATTTATTTAGTTCTTCTCTGATTTCACCAGAATTTTGTAGTTTTACCTATATAGATCTTATAAATATTTTGTTAGATTTATACCTAAGTATTTCATATTTTTGGATGCTAATGTAAATGGCATTATGCTTTTAATTTCAGATCCCATTTCTTCATTGCTGCTACAAAGGAAAACAATTAACCTTTGTGTATTCATCTTGTATCTTGTAGTCTTGTTATAATTGCGTCTTAGTTTCTGGAAATTTTTTGTTGATTCATTTGGATTTTCCAAATAAATGACTATGTCATGTGCAAACGAAGTTTTATTTCTTCTTTTTCATTCTGTATACCTTTTATTTCATTTTCTTGCCTTATTTTCTTAGCTAGGATGGTGCCGAAAAGGAGTGGTAAGAGGGACATCCTTTCCTTATTCCTGGTTTTAGCAGAAAAGCTTCTAGCTTCTCATCATTCAGTATGACGTTAGAGCACCAATAGATTTTGAAAAGGAAAATCCAAATTAAAAAATTCACACACCAAATATATTAACTATTACCCGCCCACTGGAATGGCTACAATTAAAAATGCCCAACACTACTGCACATAGGGACTGATGTCTAACAACAGGAACTCTCTGCTGGAGTGACTGCACATAGTTCAGGAACTCTGAGAAACAATTTGTCATTATCTATTGAAGTTGAATATACATATATATTTTATTGTTAAGCCATTGGACTATCAGGTGTACACACCAAAAATAAAAATGTGTGCATGTGTACATGAAGTGAATGTTCACTGTGACATTATTTATCATAACTCAAAACTGAGAAGGCACAAAGTTCATCATCATTAAAAACAAGCAAACAGAGGCAGGTATACTCAAACAAGAAACTATACAAAAATGAACACGGCTAAACTGAATCTCATAAATATAATATTGAGTGAAAGAAGAAGACATAGAAAAGTAAGTCTTCCTCTATGATGTCCGAAATCAGGCAAAACCAACCATGGTCTTGCCAGTCAAATTAGTAATTTCCATAGGGAGGAGAAAGAGAGTGGTGAAGGGGGGGCACGAAGAGGAGCCTGGAGTGTGTTCCATGACCTCAATTCTTGACCTGTGTGTTAATTACATGGATATTGTCTTTGTGATCATTTATTCAAGTCTACATTTTTTGAATTTTATATAAATTATAATTCATAAAAAACAAAAATAGCTCATAAACTGAAAACTAACATTCATATCTACTTGATAAAGTGTTTTCTTTTTATTACATAATGGACTTTTCCAATTAGTAAAAAAGCAAACTCCAGTGGAAAAAATAGGCAAAGTATCTGAACAGGTATTTAATAAAGAAACACCAAAATATATATGAAAACATGTTCACCCTCCTTAGAGTAACAATGTTATTCTATGTGAGATTGGATGCCAAGATTTTTTAGAACACTTGATAATTAAATAATGGAACACAGAATGATTTTTATTGTTAATAACAAAAACTTGAAAGCAACTTACATGTCCATGAACAAAAAATAGATAAATGATGATTTGTTTATAATGGAATACTTTTTCACAGTTCAAGTTAATAAATAAGAAATTCATGTATGAACATAGATAAATCTAAAAACAAAAGCTACAAGGTTGAGTAAGAAAAGCAAGTTGTGGAAGGATATGTATGGTATATTCCATTTTTATTGTGTAAAACAATAAAATTAATTATAGATGTAGGTTTTAATGCACACATATATAGTAAAATTATAAAGGCATGCATAATGATAAACACCAAATTCCTGGAATACTTACTTCTGTGGAGCAATCAAGAGAAGAGGGACTGGGAAAGGCACACAATGGCTTCCTCTGAGGCGTTAGCTTTCTTTCTAAATAGGTATTAATTATATTATTGCCTATTCTCTTTTGTAACTTTTGAAAGGTTTTAAAATGATAGTGAAAATTTTTTATTTTTTTGAAGTTTTTTGATTCCTGCAGAATGGAGGTTTAATTTTACACCTGTTTGTCCCACTGTTAGGGAAAGCCACTGCTAGGGGTTTTTCAGTTACACAAATACAAAGTCCTAGCTCTCAGGGCAAACTACAATATGGTAAAGTAGTTGATTAAGACTGAGAAATTAGGGCCAGCCCTGTGGCGTAGTGGTTACATTTGGCGCACTTGCTTCAGTGGACCAGGTTCATGGGTTCGGATACCAGGGCCAGACCTGCACCACTCGACAGCCATGCTGTGGCAGCGACCTACATACAAACTGGAGGAAGAATGGCATAGACGTTAACTCAGGGCTAATCTTCCTCAAGCAAAAAAAGAGGAAGATTGCCAACAGATGTTCGCTCAAGGCAAATCTTGCTCAGTGAAAATAAAAAAGTGAAAAAAAAGGCTGAGAAATTAAAGGTCTTGTTTAGTCATATAAATCTACTGTTTCCTTTAGTAAAGTTACATATCTTAGAAATTTGAATAGAAATGTTGACTTTCTCTCAGTTGATTGAGATGATTCTACGCCAATAAATAATTACTCCATCTCCAAGTCACTGAGAACTGCAGAAAATATATCTTTTGCCCTTGTGGTACCATTTAAAACTCTGTAACCCAGAAAGCGCTGATTTAACTCAAATGAATTTTGATTTAATTTAATTGTCCTTCAGAAGGTTTTATAAGATCATGTCCCACTCTTGAGGCTCAAGTTCCCCTGAAGGGGTATCCACTTGCACTGGAAAGAATTTTCTCTTCAGATTGGATCAGATGTCAAGGAAAGGGTACAAAACTCTTCTTCTTTTCTCAAAGGCCCAAGGGGCAGCAAACCTGGACTCTGATTTATAGAGATGCTCAGAGCACTCCCAGGAATGGCAGACAAGCTGGTCCCTGCCCAGAGGAGGCAGACCAGGAACCAACACCTCTTCAAGAGGTAGCCAGGGGAAGGATCTGAGACCAGTCCTGAGCCTATCTCTATTAAGAGTAGCCACCTCTAGCAGAGTTGTAAGCTGCTAGTCCTTGAGTAGATTTAGTGCCTTCAGTTTTCACTTGCTAAATTGAATAATAGTATGGTCTCTGATATGTTCTGGAGAATTAGTGGGGAGACCTTTCCTATACTTGGAAAAGCAATGTATATGATTACAGCACTGTTCTTTCCCCTGAGACATTGAGCCTCTTAAAAATCCATTATAGTTCTTTTAACCACCTCCACTTCAAGGAAGTTTCTACACACTTCTCCAGAATCCCTTCATTCTGAATATTACGTCATGTCTTCGGTTTCAATGAGAGCCAGTATTTCCTAGGAGTTCCACACCTGGGGATATTAATGTGTAAAGTCCGTCATCTCTTCTTCTGGTTATAGAATAACCATGGATTGTCCTGAAGTCATACCAGAGATACTAAAGCCAAATAGAATAATGGATTATCTTCAGGTTATGAGAAAAAGGGCAATTTTTGTCTTTTCATGACCTTTTTGAATAAACTAACATGTAGGAAATTGTCCTGAACTAATTGAAAAGTCATATGTAGGCAAAAGTCATTTAGAGAATAACTATAATGAAAGTGTGGTCCATACATGGACAAGAAAGTTTCGGTCCCAAAACTAGTGCCAAGGCAATAATGATTTAGAAAATCACCTACATTCTAAATGATGCTCATTCTCATAGAATTTTCCACCTATTTTTGGTAATCAGTAAACTTGGAAGGGTAGAAAGCTTATTCACCTACAGGTATACAGAATGAGGAACTGTTAGATATAAGGAATTATTAAGATAGAAGATGTATAAGGCAGGATTTCTTTGTTCAAGGAAGCTACAAGTCTAATTTCAGAGTAAGACAAATACACGAATAGATAAGGTAAAATATAACATCGTAGAGTCTCTGAGAAAGACAGAAATAGAAAGCTGGGTGTTCAGAGACGGAAAAGATTATATACAATAATCTGGTAAAGCTTTGAGAAAAGGTCAGGATTCAGAGAGATGCTGAAGAATCAAAAGCATTTAATTAGGCTTTAATAGGACGGAGAGGACATTACTGACGAAAGAAAAGGCATGTGCAGGTAAAGTGGTGAGAGAGTGCAATACAAGTTAGAAAAAGAGTGGTCCAGCCCGGGAAGGGCTTAGAGAAAGGACAAGGCAGTGAAGGAAGAAATGCCAAGGTATAGGAGGAGGCTCTGTTACATTCCAAGTTGGAATTTTCAGTTAACTCAGCAGACACTCGAGGGCACTGAACGTGTGTGCTGTGGGAGTGGTGCCATCAGTCAGGAGTGGGTAGGAAGAGTTGGATTGAGACAAATAGGAAGAAAGATGACAAGCAGGAGAATTACACAGCATATTTATTGCAACAGCTCTAGAAGAGGGTGATGAGATCCTTAACAGGCAGGATAGGCAGTAAATAAGCAGAGTGGTGGTAAATTTACCTCTTCCAGAGACTGAACTTGCTAGAGTGGTTGCGACTAGACTAGTTAGAAATTCTGGGGCAGACATATCTTTACAAATAAAAATGATGCAACTCGACAAGGCAATTTGCAGGCGAACACTTTGACAGTAGAAAAATAAACACTATATTCTAGTAAAAAGATTGAGCATGATTATTAAACAACGGATATTTTAGCCAGGAAATTTCCTAGTGAGATAAAATCTTCTGTATGCATCTGAGTCAAGAATATGATCTAAATTCAGTTCTAAAGATTTCCTAAAATCCTAAGTTCCAAACGATCTGAGTTAGAGTAGAGGATCTATGAAAACAAATAGAATCTAATAGAAAATCAAATAGCCAGGCTTTGATTTGGGATAGTCACTTTTCCATAACGGAGTATAAGAAAGTGGAAAAAACAGAAACAATGGAATTGGATAAATCTAGGCTTGAATTCTGTGTCCAGAGGATGTGGGTAAGTTACCTCATCATCTTGCAATAAGATTTCCTCTTCTGTAAAATGGGGATAACACCACTTCCTCATGGGATTTTTTTCTTGAGTATTACTTTAAATACAAAAGTGAAGCCCTTTGTCAAGGCCAATTCATGGTGAGGGCTCAATAAATGGCAACTACAGAAAAAGGACACATATTTACTAAACAAACAAACATTATGTAAAAATGAATAGGAAAAAATGAGAACAATCCTTATAAGAAGAGGAATATTGTCAAGAACTTTCCAATTGCAGCCAAACTAAAAATAGCCATAATTTTTTAAAAAATTGTGAGGAGTGGTATTATTTACATTTTTGCAAATTTCTTTAATATTGGCTTAATGTAACTGGACTTTCATATCTGCTTATGCATATGAAGAAAATTTAACCTCACACAGACACATGGTTGGAAAAGGGAGGCATATTTCAAGATGATTTTGGATATTCTTTGACTATGCGAAAGCTGCTTGTTTCTTAAAGCTTTGTTGCAATACGGACTCTGAAACCATATCAGTGAACTTTTAATCCTCTGTTACATTAAAATCCATGGCTCGACCTTGCACTTTGAATAGATAGTTTGTCAATATGTACTTTTGTAATATCAAGCATTGGTCATTTGGAAAATACTGGATCACTGAGTTATACATATCTTCCAAATGTTGACACATTTCATCATACAGTATCAATGTCACCACCAATCTCATCAGAAAAGTCTTTAAATATTGAGAAGCTTTCAAGCTCACAGTGGCACATACAAGTTTTCCAAAATTTACTTTTCATTCGAACCCTCAAATTTTACCATTTGCCACAAATACTGACAATTGTTGTCCTTGAAATAGTTGGCTCACTTTGGTAATTTTTGAGGAAATTTCTGTCAAATATCCAAGTCTGAATTGTCTGTTCTTTCAAGAAAAAATAGTATTCCAGAAAAAAAAAAAGACAAGTTCAGCTTGAAACTCAAACACTAGCACAAGGGCCTTTCCTTGAGACAACCACTGTGTTTTGGAGTAAGCAGAAGTACTGATGCATAGCTCTCATTTCTTCATGCAGAATACGAAAAGATTTGGACTCAAAGATCAAGACTTATTAAGATAAATAATTATTCCTCCTTTATCCAGGACATTCTTAGGAGAAACTGGTGGTGTTTTGCCTGAAAGTGAGTGGCAGTGAAGAAGACAGTGACTACATTACAGTTTGAAGTCACTGCTCTGATTCGTGCAAAGGCACCAGCAGTTTAACTCACCATTGCTTTTTGACTCTCAGTACACATGTCAACAGACTGAAAAAGACATATAATCTTCACATGTTGTTAAGAAAATAGTTTCGACTTTGCAGGCCACCCCCCTCCCCCCACAGGTCCATGGACCACAATTTGAGAACTGCTGATCTAGAAGGAGTAGTCACAGATGATAGGGCATGGTCTTGGAAGCGCGAGAGCACAGCATGCACACATGCCCACCTCTCCACCAAACACAGCGCTGCACTGGACTGTGACATGAGAAAGAAATAAACTTCTATTGTTTGAGCCACTCAGTGCTGAGGTGGTTTATTGCAGCAGTAAGCCTCTCTGAATAGAGAAATTGATACTTTGAAGTTGGGTGCTGTCATGACAAAACCTAAAATATGGGGCAATAAGTTAATGCTATGTGTTTGGGTCATGGAATGGCATGGAGACAGAAGCTTATGAGGCTGGAAAGCTCTATTCTGTCTTTTCAAATATTTGTTTAAACAACAACCAGTGATGGCTTGGAGAGCAGGCACCTGCTCACAGAGCCTATAGCTCGGGGAAGTAGTGAGAAGGAATCAACATGACCATGTGTGTTGGATGCTACTGCTGTTTTCAGCTGAATATTTTGAGAAAAAGCTGAGCTTAAACAAGAATTGGCAAGTTTGTTAGCAGAAATGATAGGGAAAAGAAAGTCCATAAATTTGAGACCTTGCGGGAATGCTAAAGACAACTATTTCTAGGCTCCAAACAAATAGGAAATAAGACAAAATATTTGTCTCTGAGAGTCAAAGATCTACTAAGTCTTAGCCCTTATGGCAAGGATAACATTAAGGATATAGACTCCCCAGCAATGTCTGATGTCTTCGATGTTGCTACCAGGAAGTAGAGAGAGGCTGGCATGCACAGGAAAGAACTTTGGGTGTAGCAGAGTTGACTAGAGTCAACTAGAGCTGACAGAGTTGACTAGAATCAAATAGATGAAAAGTCAACTAAGTTTTCAAGGAAATTTTATGGCCAAAGAAAGCAGAACTCTGAAACTATTTGATATCTAAAACGACTGACTGACCACAACATTTGCATATGCCAGAAGCAAGCTGTGAATATTGGGCAGCCTCCAAAGTAGGCAGACCCCTAATGCTCACATCCGATCTGGCAATGTAGGCTAATGGAAAAGGAAGAACTTCCCAAAGCCTGCAGCTAGGGGTCTTGGGAAAAAAATGGATGAGTGTATTCTTCTTAGACAGTAGAACTGGAGTCTAATGAAGGAACACCCCTCCCACCCCTTCGACAGTAAGAGTCTTCACATTCTGCTTAGTCATATTCATAAATGTTATCAGCCAGTGTCTTCCATTCTTTCTCTAATCTAAAATCTATCTATTATGTTTTTCTGATTATACAGCATCACTGTATACTATTGTTATATATGAGGTTGTGGATTACTTTTCCTTTTAGTTCTTAGGCTGCTGGCCCACATGGAATCACAATCAGATCTCTCAGAGAAAGCTGCCTTTCACCCAAGTACTGTCCGTATGCTTTGATCTGAATCCAGTGACTAAATGGGATTTGGGGCTATCTTTTTGCAAAAGGAATGAGTATGTCTTATGTGTGGGAAAAGGAGTGTAATAGGTATGTGATTTTCTGAAGAGTGGACTGTAACAGACACTGCTAATGTTTACCAATTTCCATGTTGTCCCCTTCTTCCTGAGCAAAGTCAGAGTACAACTTCCATACCCCTTTGGCATGGCTTTGTGACCTATTTTTAGACAATGGGATGCGACTGGGAATGATTGTGCCAATTTCTGAGTACATAAATACTTCATTCTCTTTCCTCATCTGTTGGCAGATGGAGAAAATTCCAAAGGTCTAAAGGAAGTAGATGCAAAAAATAGCAGGAGCCTGGATCCCTGAGTGACTGCTTGTGTAGAGTGCACTATCTTGATCTGCATATGGCCTTTGAAAAGAATCTGAAATAAACCTACTATTGCAATGATCTGCCGAGATTTGGGGATTTGTTGTTGTTACAGCAGTCAGGTACCCTGACCATAAGGGCTGAGATGCTGAGTCCTACAGATAAAATCGTTTCCTCCATTTGTAGACTCTAGCCCCACAAGCTCTCAGAGTATCCCTAATTTTTGACTCTAAGTATATCACACACCCTTCAGCTCACAAAGATTTTTGCACTATACTTCATCCTTGTTGCTAACGCATTCTCCTTATAAATAACACTCCTAAGATAATTCTGACCATTTTTTTTTGTGCTGGTGCTGGTGATAGGATAGTAAGCAAATCAAATGTGATCCCTCCCCTCATATAAGTGATATGCTTTCTTTTCCTGCCTTATTTGCATTTGATTTATGGCCTCATGATTTGTATTAGATGCTATCCCAGTCCTGCCTAGAGCTGAACTCTAATCTCTAGCTGCCGCCGCCCATATTCCAATGTAATTGGGACATGCATTCAACTATCACAGCTGTGAGTAAAATGTATTAAAAAAGAGAGGGCATTAACAATGAACCTGGCCACCAGACAATTATGGGCTGTGTTACTGATTAGAAATTGAATTTCTTTGTCATGTAGCTTGGAATAAATAGATGTCAGATTAAAAATGCAAATACTACATGGAAATTAAATTCTTCTCAAAGAACAATGAATAACCTTGACTTCTAAAATTTAAATATTATCTGGTGATTTAAAGTCAGGCATAAGTCTTGATGGAATTTCTTAAAGAATACATGTTCTTCTCACTTTCCTGCAGTATGTTCTGAAAAGGAAGTTTCAATGGGTGCAAAGAAACAGTTCATTATGGAACAATTCTTCAGGACTCTCATTGCCCCTACTCTGTCTTATCCCTTACCATTTTGAATGTGTCCCTACCACTTTGAAATACAGGCCATTTCATTTCTCTGAAGATATGGCTAACATTTTTGACAACATATCTGTAAGGTGGAACCCAAACTAACTTTGGTCATTCATTAGCAATGTGGAGTATTTTAAGTGAAATTTGTTTTGAATTGATCTTTCTACCCTTTTGATTGTTATTTTCTCTCATCATAAAGTCCATGAATGTATCAAGTCATCAAGCCTTTAGCTCTCTATATTATAATAATGATAACCTTAAATAAAAGATTTTTGAATTAATTGAGGAAGCAAACACACAGGACTTTAAGGTTTTGCTATGCTATTTTATAGAGTTTTTTAATTTTACTAAACATTTGATTATGAAGATAGTATTATGATTTACATATGGTATAGTACTACTAAAGATTTTTACTTCAATAGACAATAATTAATCTATTATTTTAGATTGTAAGGACAAAAGTTAGGTTATTATTATCTCTTTTTTTACAATAACCAAAAGGACCTGGATTTTGCTAATAAAAATCCACTTTCTAGGTATCTAAAATTGACATTAAATTTTATTTACTGCACTATGATTACAACCTTGAAGCTTATTTTAAATATATGCAATGTTTATTGAAAGCTTCTTAAAGACAGGTATTAAGAATTACACATTTTTTTGCATATCTTTCAATGCTAGCACAGCACTGCTCTCCTAGATGACACTTGAGAAAAGTTTATTGAATTCCTTTGATAATCACACTTAAATATTTTTTTGTCTTTTAAATTATAGTAAATTAATAGGAATCTCAGTAATACACAATCAGTGATTAAGTCTCATCCTGTCACCAGCCCCAGGGATGCTAAAATTCTTGTCTTCTCTGTGGGGAGGGTGTGGAGGAGAGTGAGATGTTAGGAAATGATTGCTTCCTGGTCATTGGGGGTTTTCTCAATTCAGTGTGTGGTTATAAGAGCATAAATTTTCTTTACAATTATACTATTTTTACTAAAACAGTGATTTTCATTAACCTCATAATAATATGAACCTGGATTTCATGCAATTGAATTTTTTGTACCCTCTCCCCCCAAATTCTTTGCTTTATTAACATATGTATACGCATATATATAAAATTACATGTACATTTATACTCATCTTGTTTCAAGAATGTGTTTAGCTTCAAATAAATCCACTTACAGTGGTTTAAATAAATAAAGTGTTGTTTTTCCTCTTGTTATTAGGATTCTGAAAGGAGGAAGCTGTGGGCATTGAATTAATAGCTCAACAAAGTTGGTTCCGTGTTCTCTGTCATTATTTTGATCTTTTCCTCAATAGGGCCACTGCAGATTTCTTTCAATGTGATAAGAAGGAAGAAGGAACAGTGTCAGTAGCTTCTGATCCTTGTGCTAGGAAAGCACAACCATTTCGAGACCCCCTGGTGGTCTTCTGCTAACATTTTACTGACCAGAACTATTGTTTGAAGGCCAACCCTAGCTGCAAGCGAGGCTGGTAAAATAAGAAATTATTCTTTTAGCCCCTATAGATGCAAGTGGCAAGGAAGAAGGGAACTAAGAGTTTTGCCACAAAAGATGTTTATAAGTTCTTTATGAAAGGGACTAAATTATTGATGAAATCTGACAAATGATTTTAAAGCAGGAAGAGTAATTACATGGATCTATAGTCTAGTATATTTCATGCCAAACATTTGGCTAAAAGTATGGAAAAGTAGAAGAAAACTACCCCAGGCTCTTGCAAAGACACACATACAGTATATCGAAGCTAGTTTTTATCCTATCCAGTGGGATACATTGTAGAGATGTCTATATGTTACACTCAGACACATTTCATATAACCCACGTCTAAGCCTCCGATTTGTGGCAAATTGTTTCCAGTCGTTCAAGTAATTAGAGTTGTCTGGTATTATTAGGAATTCCACTCATTGCCACAGTAAGTAGATTAGTTGCATTTTACAAATGAGAGAGATCACACAAGTTGCTAAATTTCTGTATCCCTCAAGTCACACAGAAGTTAATAGGAGAGCAAAGATAAGTAATCAGCGCCAAGAAAGGGAACATGAATGAAGACAATGAAAGTTGCCTACGGGCAATTTAAATTGCTGCTGTTCCTTCCTGCACAAAAGAACACAGCCCAAATTGGTGTTTGGTCAGTGATATCAATGTGCTGCAGAGGCCAGGACAAACGGGAGTTTTATCTGCCTACAGCACTGATAGGCAAAAGGAACACATTCCCCAGCTAATTTGCATTCAGTTTTAATAGCATAAAAAGAGTGATACACAGTTATCGTGTACTCCAGGGTTGTATTATAACTGTATTTAATTTTGCTTGAAATATGTTGACAATGGGATTGAGTTGAAAATTGTCTGTTATAATGAACAATTTACTATTATGCTTCTGAGCGTTTGTCACAAAAATGAAGTTCTCTGAGAAGAGGACCTATGTCTGTTACACTCATTTTACCTTGGTGTCCCTCCCATGTACCACAAGCGATTAACCGATGCTCTTGATAATGTCATTAAACCTATAAAATTTGCCAAAGAAGAGTTTCCAAAGATATATGGATATACCTTAATATGAAATAAAAAGTGAACCAGATTGTGAAGAACAGAGCTATTAGATGTATGATTAGACGAATGTTTCCAATTGCTGAAACTTTACGGATAATAATGTGTTCTCACAATCATATGTTAGATAAATATTCTTACATTTGTCTCATTACTTCTTATTATTTTCCAGGCTTTAATGAAAATCCATAATTGCTTTCTATTATCCCTTCTTCTTGGATATAGATTATTTTCCACCACTTATCCTACAAATGTAACTTACTGACCCTATGCAGACATCTTTCCAGAATAATTCCTCTTCTCTAGCTTCCTATCATAAGTCAATTATTATGGTTTCTGGAAATCCACCATCTCAGAAGTTAACAAAATACTTACATTTGCCAAATCTAGAAACATGTTGCTTTGCTCAACATTTGGAAATACACGTTCATTTCAGCAGCAAATGTTTCAAATCAAATGGGCCCACTACATGCTAGTCAACGTGCTAGGGGCTGAGAATACAATGGTGAACAAGACATGCTCCCTGACCTCACCAATTGTCCGTACAAGCAAAAATGGCAGCATACACAATACAGCGTGGTCAATATCAACAGCTACATGTGAGAGACAACTCACACAACTGGAAGATAAGACTTGGGATGGAAACTGAACATGAGTGAAAGTTCATCAAGGGAAGATGGTGAGGGAACATAAGAGGAATTAGTATATGGAAAGGAAGAGGAAGGAAGAACTAGTATACGGAAAGGCCAAGAAGTGAGAAAGAATATGCCAAATTAGAGAACCTGAAATTGTTTAATGTAACTAGAGCTTATAGTGCGAAGAGCGAAAAGAGGAGCCCCGGCTTCAGCACTTACTTGCTCTGTGATCTTGGGCAAAATGGTTGACTTGCGTAAGTTATTTAAAGCCCTGAGTCTCAGTTTCCTTGTTTGTATAGCAGAGAGCACAGTATCTTCAATACAGAGCTGTTGTAAAAATGACTACATGTGTGTGTACATATATTTAATTTAAAAAACTAAATTAAAAACATTAGAAATGTTTTAGGTAAATTATATTACCTGGTGTAAAATAGACAAACTAATTTAAGAAAACAGTTTCTCACACCAACACTCTAAATTTCCTGACATGTTCCTCCACCATTACGGGTATTCCCTTAAGTCAAACGGAAACTTCCATGTCAGTAACAAGAGTTTCAGAATCAACCTAATCTTCTCGTTTAGAATATTTCATAATGGCTTATTTTCAAGCGAGGCTGTGGCCACTTTCTATTACTTAAAGCCTGTATATTAAGCATATAGTTGAATGCACAATAATCTTATTCTGAAACGTCTCACAAATCATTTACATGTAGTTAAATATATTCTAGGTATTAGAAATATTATCTCCAACAAAACGATACAGAAAATTATAGAAAACATAATTGTTATTCACTGGTAGAAAGCATGAGTGATGATGTTTTTAATCTCAGATCAAGCTGTGATGTAGTCACTTTAACTTTTAAATTCTTAAAAATCTATAGTATACTATTTTTATTGCAAAAACACTGATTTGGTATATTATTTATAACTGTAGTTTGATGAAATGCATTTATTTACTTTTAACACAATATAGGTCAATAACATTAGAGCACAATAGGAATTATTCAAAGATGTCATTAAAATGTGGGTGACACAGAAAAGCAAAGGAAAAACCAAAAAGGAAAATATAGTCAATCCTCGTTATTCAGAGATTCTTTTTCACAAAAATTTATTTGTAGCCCCAAACCAATACTTGTGGCACTCTTGTGGTCATTAGTGGACATCCATATGCAGAGTGGCAAAAAGTTTGAGTTGCTCACTGTGCACATTTCCAGCTGAGGCTGAACAAGGCAATGCTTTGCCTTCTTGTTTCATCTCTCATACTTCAAACAAGTGTCCTTTTTGTGGTCTTTCATGTGATGTTTTTGTATATTTGTACTTTTTGTTGGTGATTTTGCTCTTTGAAATGTTCCCCAAGAATAGGGCTGAAGTGCTGTTAAGTATTCCTAAGAACAAGAAGGCTGTCACGCACCTTATAGAGAAAATGTGTTAGATAAGCTTATCCATGCATGATTTATAGTGCTCTTGGCCATGTACTCAATGTTAGTGAATCAATAACATATAAAACAAGGTTATATATTGAATGATTAATAAAACATTGAGACCAGAGGCTCACAGGAACCTAACCCTGTATTTCCCCTAGGACCAATGGTTCAGTGTTCACAGCAACTTTATGAGAAAATAGCTACCATGAATAATGAAAATCAGCTGTCCTGACATATTTTAGCTCAAATAATTTAAAAATTACTACAAATCCAAAATAAGGTAAATATTGTGAAAGGCAAATGACAACCAAAAATATATTTGCAGTACTTAAGAGAGTAAAGGTTTAGTGTCAATAATATATGAAAAAACAAATAGATACAAAAAAATGTGAAAATAAAATATATTAGGAGCCAAATGACTTTAATTTTGCTCTTGTTAACATCATTGGTCACAAATTTCAAAAGTATTAATGAGAAACTTGAAGTAAAAAGCTGTTGACATAAGTGTTTTGAGAATAAAAGCACCAGGTTATTCACGACCTTTTGCTGGAAAAAAAATTTAGCAAATAGTTATGTACATCTGCCATGAGACTTTAATTAAATGTATACCTATTCTATATCTTTTCATCATAAAGTTGAATTTCTTGCCTAAGTATATTTAATAAAAGCAATGATCTTTCCTATAAATAGTCAGATTCAATAAAAAATTCAAGAACTGTTGATGTGGAATTGTGCGCCTGGAGATGTTTGTTATAGAAAACTAGATTTGTTAAAATATTGCATATAGAAAACTGTGCTTTTCCTTAAATTTGTGAAATATTTTCACCTTGGAGGTTGAACATACTCACCAGTCTTTTAACAGTTTAACCACAATGTGTTATACTTAATTAAACCATTGTATAAGAAACATGTTTTCTTGTTAGACTAGGAACATTTTTTACAGTACCATCTCTTAAAAACGTTCTATGTGAAAAATTAAACATGCCGCTAATCTAGTTACATTAAAATACAACAAAAAACTTATTCATTTTTCCACAATGACAAATAGTGCAATTAACAACAGAGCAACTTACAAGAACAGTTCAAATGGCCAATAAGCACGTGAAAAAAAAGTCAGTATCACTAGTAATCATAGAAATGGAAAACAACGAGTTACTAATTTCAGGATATCAGATGGAAGAAGATTAAAAAAGAAGGAAGGGAAGAGTAGGGAAGAAAGGAAAGAAGGAAGACAGACTGAAGGACCTGAGCTCGAACCCAATGACCAATCTTATCATCACTGAAAACAGGGTCACTTGAAATCATATACTTCCTGATACTGTACACAGCATCCTCAATAAAGCATTCTTGCCAAAAAAAAAAAAAGAAAAATTGAACCTAAATCTCATCAGTCTTTAGATGTAACCACCAGTTTATAGGAAAAAAAGTGGAGAAAAAAGAACAGAGTAAACACAACCCCAATGGATTAGTCAAATCTAGACCTTGGAAAATTCTTAAGGAAAACAGATCCTCTTTCTTCAACATAAATTGCAAGAACAACAGAAAATCATTACAGAGTTCAACTTTTATCTGTTAGAGATATATCTGTTAGAGATATATAAAAGATATATATAATAGAGAGAGAGAGATAAACTTATGGGTAAAATGATATAATATCTGGATTTTCTTTAAAATATTATAGTGAACATAATAAATGTCAGCATAGATGAAAGAAGAATAGTACAATGATGATCACTGTTGAAGCTGGCTGCTGGGATACACTGGGATTCATTTTAACATTTCTTTTCTACTTTTTTTGTATCATAGATGAAAAAAATGTAGAAAATAACTCTACGGTGGTTTGTTAAATGCTAGTTGTAGAAGTCTTCTCATGTCTAGAAATTATTCTATACAAGCAGTGGGCAAGAATAGCCAGTGTTTATTGTAGCATTGTATCTGAAAAGAAAAAAAGAACAACCTGACTACCAAAAATGGAGTATTGGTTAAATAAAATATCTATATATCATTCATGAGAAATCAAAACTTACAAGAACAATTATTCATGTTGTCGAAAAACAGGGTTTTGAAGTTAAGTAGATGGAGTTAAATCACATCCATGCCACCTACCAGAGGGGCACCATTGTACATGTTACTTAACGCATCTAGGCCTCAACTTCTTCATTCATAAAATGGTAATTATAACAGTACTCACATTAATGAGATAGTTTTAGGGTTAAGTGTCACCAGTGTTTATTTCTGGGTGGCGGGATCTTGGTTGATTTTTCCTTTCTTCCTTACAGCTTTAGTTTTTTCCACTATACCTCTGTCTTTGTCTCTGACTCTCTCTCTCTATGTATGTACAAAAAAAATTAAGATAGACTCATAAATTTATCTAACCTTTTTATTTCATCCAGTAAAATTTTTCTTCAGCTATGATGGGAATAAAAATTAGCAGTCATTTTCTACTATTGCTCTAATTAATCACCTTCGTGACTACTTAGAAGTCAGTTAGATTTAAGTACCCAGTGGTACTTATCATACTATCTGGCTAAATATACAGAAGCAACATAATAAGAATTTTAATAAAAGCGAGATTGGCGCAAGGCCAGATTGTGAAGTCCACAGCCCGTCTTCGTTCTCCTTTCTCTGTTTTTACAACTAGTTCTTCCCCACCACAACTAAAAAGCCTAATGTTTTCATGCTCTCCCTGCTAATCATCAAATATCCCATATTCTGGAAATTTTTCCCAGGGAGAAATACAAATTTTATTAATATGTTGTGTTAGACTATATGAACACGTTTTCTTCTAAATTTTATCATTTTCTCCTATCTAAAGTTAAGGATATATATGGCAACTTAGAGAAAATCCTAATTCTTATTTTAAAGCTATTTAGGTAAAATATTTGGTAGGATATATGATCTTTGAGGGTGGGGTTCTTATATGTCTTGTTCACTTCTGTATCTCCATCACCCAGTAAAATGTCCAATATAATGAGAGCACTTAAGAAAAACTTATTGAATTTGTTGAAGAAGCTGAAAAGAAACTAAGTTAGGTAATGAATATGGCAAAGTGACTGGTCTGTGACATTTTTTAAAAATTATTTTATTGCAGTCATATTGGCTTATAACAGTGTGTAAATTTCAGGTGTACATTATTATATTTCAGTTTTTACATAGATTGCATCATGGTCACCACCAATAGTCTAGTTTTTATCCATCATCATTCATATGTATCCCTTTACCCCTTTCTCTCTCCCCCCATCCCATTCCCCTCTGGTAACCATCAATCCATTCTCCTTATCTGTTTTTCGTTTATCTTCCACATATGAGTGAAATCATAAAGTATTTGTAGTTCTCTGTCTGATTTATTTCACTTAGCATAATACCCTCAAAGTCCATCCATGCTGTCACAAATGGCACAATTTTGTCTTTTTTATGGCTGAGTAGTATTTCATTTTATATATAAAACCACATTCTCTTTATCCATCCATCCACTGATTGGCACTTGGGTTGCTTCCATGTTTTGGCTATTATGAATAACGCTGCAATGAACATAGGAGTGCATATATATTTTTGAATTAGTGTTTTCATGTTTTGGATAAATACTCATTAGGGGAATAGCTGGATCATATGGTATTTCTATTTTTAATATTTCGAGAAATCTCCATACTGTTTTCCAAATAATCGCCAACATTTCTATGTACTTGAAAAATTACCCTGAGTACAATAGAATGTCAGTGTTAGATGTAGAAAAATTCAAAGTGAGAGAAGCCTAAGACACCATCCTACAACTGAGAAAGGAATTTTACTACCTTGAATGTCAGCTATTTGCTTTGAAAGAAAAATGCACTTCAGAACAAAGAGAAAAACCCTTCAAAACCAGTAAGTACTTCCCTTTTGAATGGACTCCAATAATAATGATGATTCCAAGGACTTATTAGTGAAGGGTTTACCTCAAGCTCCTCTCAGAAAGTTGCCCTTCCAGAACAAAGAGAATCATTACAAATAGAAGAGCAATATCTGCTATTCCTCAAGACAGATTCGATTCGGCATATTCTAGTTCAGGTGAACATAATCTACTGACGTCTTTCACGGAACTCTCTCTCTCCATCCGCCGCAGTTTAGGGAAAAGCTTTAACGATCTTGGGAAATTCGATAACTTGGATGACTTTGAAATGAGTCATCTGTCAGGGAAGTCTTTTGACCTGGAAAGAATTAAATCTGCAAACCCTCTAGGAGGTATACACATACTGAAAATGTAGAACAAAATGTTTGTCGATGGAGCAAGGACAAAATTAACTTATTACCAAGGCTAATTTACCTAGAAAGAATTACTAACACGGAAGAAGTCATTTTCAGCAAAAATTTGAACAAACTAAAACTAAGCTTACAGACTCACAATGAAGAAAAAGATAAAAGAAAAGCTAACAGAAGGAGAAAATCAAAATGCGTTTCAAGATACAAAGGGAGAAAAAAGAAAATTAAAAAAAATTATTTCTAAAAAATATTTGGATGACTCTATCAGTTCCGGTAATGCTTACAATTTTAATTTGGTGTTATGTTACTCCTTTCTGACAAAATAAAGTGAGAAATGAATCTAAAAGAGAAAAAGTAATGAGTCTGAAATGAGCGCTAGTGAATTAAGTCCAGGAGACGATGTGACGGCTTTTATTTGCTTTTGAAAACACTTGCAAGTGCATTCCAAATCTCACAAATAAAGGAAATTGGACCCCAATCACCAGGTCTCCATCTAAAAGATGGAGATAAAAAGATAAAAGATTTTTCATACCAATGAAAAATAGACTGAGGATTCCAAACCAACACAAACTCTTATCAGTGCCCATCAGAAACTCGTCAGTCACCTCATCTTATTCTGAAGGGTATCGCCAACGTCTATTTGTCTTCTGTAGAGAACTCAGAAAATTAAATCTTTTTCCAGAAAAGAATAATGAAAGCCCACCTTGCCTAAGAGTAGAGGCAGAGTCAGCATGAACTACAAGGCCCTAACTCACTTTGAAACTAAAAAGAGGGGAACTTTTTAGAATTGTGTTTCTTGAAATCTCCTATTTTCCAACAATGAAAAGAAAATACAACTCTTAAAAATATTACTCAAATACACTGACGCTTTTGTGGGATGGATGTTGCTGAAATTTGTCCTACACCTCTCCCCTTCCTTTGCTCAAAGAAAGAATCTGTAAGATTGTACATAAGTGGATCAAACTGCCACAGACTCTGCAGATCAGAAACGTTCCTTCGAAACTATACCAAAAAGATGATGTTTTATCTTAGGTCTTTAATAAATTTAGGATATTTTTTTTCTTTTTAATATAAGTAGCTGGACTTGTATACTATAATAGTATAGATTTCTTATACTGCCTAAAACCTTAATTATAGTCAAAATGTGTATTATATTTACTTTATTAGATCAATAAGATGTTTTAAGTTTCATGTTTTGGCATCTTTATTTTTTTGCTTAAGTGAGAGATTTGAGAGTGAGTGATTTCTGAAGATAGATAGAGGAGCTTTTGAAACTCCTTACTACAATATTTGAGTAAAGTAACTGTGTGACTTTCCAAGTGGGGCCCGCCCTAAGTTGCTTGTGAATCCCTTATACCACTGCTGTATTTAATTTCTCAAATAGAATGTGCCTGAGATCATGATTAGAGAATTGATGGCTTCTTAGGCTCAGGGATTAGGTAAGTGACTAGCTCTGAACTAGCTCTAAACACATATCGTTTAAAGTGACGTCTCAGCAAAATCACAAATTAGTACGCTGTGGACTTTCAGGATAGCTCTTACTGAGTCAAAATCTCAAATGTTAAATGTTTGAACACCAAGGACATTTTGTACTTGCTTTATAGAAAGTTTTCCATCAACTTAAGAGAGGGAATTCGTTCACTTCAGACAGTTTGAGACCTACACATGTACACATATGTATACTATATATTTTTCAATTTTTAAAGCAACTGTAGTTTGTCCCTTTAAAAATAAAATTCTTTGTAAGATAAAAAGGTAACTTTGAGTTTGATTTAAAATTGAATTTTCAGGGAATATTACTCCAGCTCTTTGGTCTAGCATTGGGATCTTCCTCCTCCTGGCACACTTATTTTTCTAGCCATAACTCTCATTGAGCCCTATGTTCTAGTCAAAGTAGATTTTCATTCTAAACAAATAATAAAAGCTCATGGCCTCCTAATTGTATGTGTGTTTTTCATACCTTAGCTTTACCTCATCTTGTATTACTGAAGTACTTTCCATCTTTCAGGATCCACATCAAATATTCCCTTTTCCAGGGACTACCTTTGAGTACTCTAGCCCATAGTTGTCTCTATCTAAACAAAACTACAGCCATACAGCACTTATCCATGTACCTCAACTGTCATTATCAGTATACACATTGCATGTCCCTAATGGGCCTAACTACTTCTAGAGAAGATATTTTATTTTATTAATTTTGGCATCCTCTATAGCATTTAGTCAAATGTCTTGCACAAAGCAAGTTGTCAATAGCTTTGTTAAATGCATTCTATATATTTAATAGAATAGTCCAGTTCTAGCAAGATAATCATCCTCACTAAAGTGAAAAGACACCTACCTAGCCAGCCAATCACTCTGACATCCACTGGGGTGTCATATGTCAAAACCAGATTGCTGTCACACATTTAATGAATGACTGCTTTTTAGTATTTTGTTACATAAACATGATGTGTCTTTTCTACCTTATTTGTGTAATACTATTAGTAGTAAATAGTTTAACTTTCTGTTACAGAGCAGACATTTTTAAATTTGTATTATCTTATCTCTCAAATCCTAAATTGGCAGGAAGTTTCTTAGAGCCACCCCAATATATGCTACCAGCTGTCACCTGATGACAGCAAACTCAGGGGACTGTGATAAAAATGTTGGTCGATTTAGGCCTGCTTATAAAATAATTGTAGTAAAACCCAGAAAACAATAAAAAGTGATGCCAAAGACATCATAGTCCTTCATCAAAACTTACTCCATCATGCATGTTAATCTCTTGGGGTCTTGTTCTCTGATAGAGCTAATCCAATAAACCAAATCAGTAAATCAAGTTACCGTATTAATGACTTCATGGTTTTCTAGTTCCACACAGCATTTGAATCTTAACAGAGAACTTCTATAACTCATCTGCCCAATCAAGAAGATTATGTGAGGATATTACAAGTTGCAAATTATTTTAAAGGGCCAGTATAGAGCATCACATTTTATTTAAAATGAAAAATCATTCTGCTTTGAAGACCAAAAACAAAATTGTGGTATTTAGCTCTGTGGGCTAGGATCAAATCTGGAACGAGTTGGCCAAATAAAACAAAATCAGTAAACTGAATAATTTTTTAAAGGTTTGCGGTTTTAGATCTTGAATTTGAAAATAGCATATGCACCTATGTAAAGACCCAGAAAGAACAACATAGAACATAATTTGCCTTCTAAAAAAGTCCCAGACATGCAGTTTGTTTCTCCAGGTCCAAAGAAAAGGGAAAAATATCTTAAAATATTCAAGAGCTTGATAAGACAAAAAAGGCAATTTATAAAACTGATATAAATTGAATCTTTTTGCACTGCTTATATATTTGAAAAATGATTCATTTACTTTCTAATCAAATTTTTGGGAATGAAATCAAATGACTAAGGATACAGAAAGAAAAAAGCACAAGCAAAGTCACGACAAAGGACACTGATTACTATGCTTCCTAACATGTCATCTACATTCTGGGGCTCCAGAAAATATACAATTAAACTTAAATTTAAAAAAAAAATCAGAAATGTGAAGAGTATTACAGAGATATTACCTAAGTAGAAAAAGATTTTAGAGCCAAATGACAGCAAACATTTAGCCCCTTAGGTCTAAAAAGCAATGAATGAAACAAAAATTTCTATTTATTCTTTGCTTAAAATCTTCTGTTTCCATTAGTCTTTTAGATTAAGACATTAGTCAAACAGAAGTTATAATGTGTAGAAAATATCTGGTAAAATGTTATTTCAGTAATGAAACATAATTTATATGAATTACAGTAGATGTAAGAGTTATGTTTTCATGTAATGAAAAGTTATAAAATGTAATTACTATAATATATCAAATTATTTTCAACATACTTAAGCTCTTTTCCTAACAAGCAAGAGAGCTCTTTCATTCATCACATCCATCATCAGCATTACCAAATTTCACCAGGATCATATAACTGACAAATTTAATGATGTTCTTCTGAATCATGTGAATTCTACTATCTAAGTGACATCCCTGTAGTAGACCAATAGTGGCCTCAAAAAGATATGTCCAAGTCCTAAACTGTGAAACCTCTGAATGCGATCTTAACTTGGAAAAAGGGATTTGGGATCTCGAGATGATACCTTGCAAATTTGGGCTGGGCCCTGCATCCAATCACAAGTGTCCGTATAAAAAGGTCAGAAAAAGAGAAAAGAGATACAAGGAGAAAGCTATGTGAAGACAGAGTTAGATATTGGAGTGATACATGTACAAACAAAAGATTGCTAACGGTTGCCTGAGCCTATGCCACAAGAATCTAGGAGAGATTCTAGACTCTAGACTCTCTAGCAGAGAGCAGACTGATTCTCTCTCAGAGCCTCCAGCAGGAGCCCCCACTAACACCCTCATTTCAGACTTCTGGCCTCCAGAAGCAGGAGAGAAAAACTTTACGTTGTTTAAGCCAGCCAGTTTGTGGTAATTTGTTACAGCCGCCCAAGGAAACTAACGCGATGCCATGGAACAAGGGTGTAAAAATGATGATGAATATCAATAATTTTTAAACTAGTTTTAATTTGTTACAACAAAATCCATCTTATTAAAAATTGTTCCATTATGGCTTTGTAAAATTCAGATATATAATGAAATATGAGTCATAACATCTAGCTATACAGCACTTGTAAGAATCATTGGTCCATTTCAAAGGACATTTACTCCCTTGCAGCTTACTTCGTATACAATATTCTAATTATTAAGCATTACATTCAGTCTTCACTGTTGATTAGGAGTATTGCTTTTGTCATTTGGTACCACCAATTAATTAGGAGAATTTAAAAAAAAATTAAATGTATGTATTAGAGTGAGTCCACTCAGAGATGACAAAAAGATGCTGCCAAAACTATAACTGGACAGGGAGACAGATGATCTGAGTTCTGTTTCTTGCTCTGGCATTTTAAAGCCACATGATTATGAGATTAATAAAATCTCAGTTTCTTTATAAAGTGAAACTGACAATATTTTCCCACCTAACTCCTTAGTATTCTCTTTGAAATAAAATGAAATGTATATGAAAACGTTTTCTACATTATTGGGGTTATATACTTCAAAGTTTTCTTTTTTAAGTATCATTTTAATCATAAAATTACAAAGAAAATATATGTGTAAAACAGGGATACACCTTCATAAAACTAAATCCAGCTGTCAAAATGGGGGCTTCTTCTAAAAGTGCAAAACTAATACTTTGGACTAACAAAGTTTAAATTTGAAAATCATTTGGGGCTCAAAAGACATGTATCTTCATTTTATTCTGGTTAATAAATGAAAAAGAAGACAGTAAAAAGGAAGTTGATAGCATAACCTAATATCTTTATTTTCACATGTTGATCTGGCAAAAGTTTTTTATATTGATATTTTTCAAAAAATATTTATCATTAAAAATTTGGAGATTACACTGTCCTGTTAAAAATGACTATATTGGCATGTGAAAAGGTGCTAACATAAGTAACCTTGTAAATGAAAGGAGTCTATAACACTAAACACAAAAGTATCTGTACATAAGTACTGTCCTCTAGTTGATAAAGATGTTTCCCACAAGGAAATGATTTAAAAATTCTGAAACCACTATACATGTATAGTGGGACTGAACAATTAAGTAAATGGATGGCAGATGTTGGAAACCAAATTTCTTACTATGGAATGGGAGGTTACAGAGAAACATGAGGAGGAGGATAGAATGATCCATGAGGTAATGGATTAGCGTTAGAGACAGTATGAACTCATGTTTAGCTTACTATAGATACAGATGGTTACACACAGAAATACTCCTGGATACGTATATATATATATGCAGGTTAGTAAGCATACATATATTCCCTAGCTCTGTCAGCTCAAAGGGCCTAGAAACAATGACACTCCAATAGTAATAACACACCCAGTTCTCTGATTTTGGTTTATAATACCACTCTTTAATAAAGGGTACCAGAGCTCCTTGGAGAAATGGCTGATTCTAGGACTGCGGCAGGAAACATACAAGATGAGCCTGGAGCATCTTGTAGTGCCACAAAGTAAGGAAGTGATAAAAACCATGGGTGTATGTCAAAGGGACACAGGAGTCAAACAAAAGAGTACCAAATGGTTAAAGCTGGCACAATTTGAGCAACAAAATAAAGTTGTATTAGATTATAACCCAAAGTATAAAATAAACATCCATGAGTCTGTACTTGTACTTTATCACTGAGTTCTTCCTCCCAAAATCTTATAGCCCTAGTCTAAATGTAAGAAAAACATAACACAAATCTAAATAGAGGGACATTCTAAAGACTATCTGACCAGTATGCCTCAGAATTGGTAAGGACACCAAAAACAAGGAAAATCTTTAAAACTGTCACAACCAGGAAGACTTGAGGAATGAATGCAATGTGGTATCCTGGATGATGTCCCGGAACAGAAAAGGACATTAGGTAAAAACTAAGGAAACATGAATAAAGTATGGACTTTAACGAACAATAATGTATCAATATTGATTAACGAATAGTGAGAAATGTACCACACTAATGTAACACAATAAAGGGGAAAGTGGGCATAGGCTATATGGGACACCCTGTAAAATCTTCACAATTTTTCTATAAATCTAAATACTTATACTTCTAAAAAAATTTTTTTAAATGATTATATTCATGGAATTCTGGAGAGAAAAGTAGACATATTTCTCTATTCCAATGACCTCACCTTACACGTAAAACTAAGATACATACTTGCTCATGGTCAGCAAAGTTATTAAATGAACTAAACTGAGATTTGTACTCAATTCAATGTATCATCCTCTATACTACAATATCAATTTAAATTCATAGGTTTAGTTTTCTATTACTTGCTGATGATCCCACTTCAGTAGACCCTGTACATAATTCACTAACACTTTATCCATGTGGCATCGTTTCAATGGGGCTCATAGTAATTTGCTGCCAGTATATTTAACTAGAAAATACTAAGTAGCAGAGAATATCATATTGTACATTTTACTTTTTTAATTAGCAGAATATGTTGAATATGAGCTTTTCTAAACATGGCGTACGTGGTTTTCCATAATACAGTGATTCCCTAAGGGTAGTTTAGGTGTGTATTTTTGCTTGCCTTACAGTTCTAAAGATTGTCCTGGCAGTCACATCGTGGAGATCATCTATCTCTTCTTCCATGACTGTCGTTCTAGTTTTTACTTTGTCATATACTTTGGTAGCCTTTAGTAGCCAGTTTCCTCCTTCAATTCTGCTACTTCTGGGAGGTCGGCTATGCTGCATGAAAGAGAACACCAGAAACAGAAGTCTTGGATGCTGCTACTTTTTAGAAATGTAATTTGAAGCAAATCTGTAACCTTTTTGAGCTTCTAAGGATAGTATAAACATGTAATGAGGTACATGCTAAAGTCTATATTTATTTATTTTATTTGTTTTCTATAGGAAATGAAAGTACGTAACTAAGCTCATAAGAAGATTATTGAAACAAAAATAGTTACAGTAGAAATGAATAGAGACAGCCAATAAATATTCACTGAGAATTAGCCTTTATTTAGAGCTTATAAGAGGGCTAGCACTATACTAAAGTGCTTTGTATCCATTATTCTATTAAATCCCTATGTAGTAGATCTATTACGATTTCCGTTGACAGCAAGGAAATTGAGCCCCAGAGAGGTTAAATGACTTGCCCACATGAGATTTAGTGCTGGAATTCTGGGGGCAATATTTTGTCAACTGGGAGTAGTTTGTTCATTTTATTTTATTTTTTTGCTAAATTTTCATTCCTCTGTTATGTCTGGATAATCAACAGCAAAAATAAATAAATAAATAAATAAATAAATAAATAAATAAATAAATAAATAAACCAAAGCTCATAGAATGACCACAAAGAAGGTACTGTTTCTTCTTCATGAAAAGTCAGTTGTATCCTTTAGAATGCATTTGGCTGAAAGTAATAGAAAACCTGGCTTATATTGGGTTAAACACTAAAGAATATTATTTTAACTTGACATATAAGGTGAAGTCTGGAAGTAGAGCGGCTCTAGGCTTAACCTGATCAGTGTCTCAGAAGTGTTACTCAGGGGCTGGGGAGCTTCCATCTCTCTATTCTGCCAACTCCTGAACCAGATTCATTCTCAGACTGCCTCATTTTGTGGTCAAATATGGATGCATCCATTTCAGGTACAATATCTAAAGGAGAAAATAGGCGTAGAAATAAAAGGGGCAGTTTATTTCTGTGCATCTTCTTAGGAATGGAGAAATTCTTTGCAGACCTCCTTTCGTACCTCACTGGCCAGAACAGGGTCTAAACCAATCATTGGCAAAGACATTGGAATGGCTGTGACTAGGCTAGAGCAATCATGAATTACCCTGGAGCCGGAAAGAGAGACATCCTTCTCTGAGACTTGTGGAGAAGGGCAAATGTCCAAATAAAATCAGGGCTCTTCCAGGAAGGATGAAAAAGGGACCGAATGTCCAAGAGACAACTAGTCATGGCCGCTCCCATCCCACAATCAAGTGAATGGAGGGGCCAAGGCTGAAACCCCAGGCTCCAACTTCTATTACTTTTCATTTGTAGCATGTTGCTTCTAGTTTATCAGATGTGGCTTCCAAATAAATGAAATATTTAAAGGTTATATAATCAATGGTCTTATTATAGCTTTATTGTAGTGAATTTAAAAAAACTCTGACAAATAACCTAAAACATGGCTTAGGATGTAAAGGCTAGAGTTCATCCTATATTCTGCCTAGTCTCCAGTTATAATGTACGTAAATTATTTCATGACAATAGAAGGTCCCAAGCATTACAATAAAGTCCCCAGTGAAAATTTAGCCTGTACATATGCTCATAAATCAAAGAAGAACTGTAACATGAGAAATGGTCGAGAAAGCTTCCACTGCACTCCCTCAGGGATATACAAGGACTCTTGGTGTATGTAGCAAGATGAAAAGAACACATGGCCAAAAAGAAATTGGTGAGAGCTTCACCTGCGCTCCATTCTATTTGTGTGATCCAGGTCTATTACTCACCCTCTCTGGTTCTTTGATTCTTCATTTGTAAAACTGAGATCATTTCTACCTCACCTTTGTGAGGTATACAGTAGCTAAAGGCAGGAAATGAGCAATACGCCCTGTTTTTCTTTTTTCTACTTTCTCTGTAGAGACTCTTCCCAGAGCTTCAGGCACATTTCAGGCAATCACTATGCTTCATTTGCCATGCCAGGTCAGCTAAGAAAACTGTGAATAAAGTATATGAAATCCATGGTGACCCTGAAATAGTCTGAAGCACACGTATATAAGAGAGAGAGAATAAGAGCCTCAAATGGGACAAAGTTAATAATGTTCAGTAGAAATGCACGGAGTGTGAAATCTATAGACTGTTGGATCACTGACTGTGCTAATGGCATCCTTGACTTCACTAATTGCATCCAATACCCCTTTGTACATTTTGGCTGGAAACACCTTGATGTGTGTAATGGCTAATTTTATGTGAACTTGGCTGGGCTACAGTGCCGAGATATTTGGTCAAACGTCATTCTGGATGTTTCTGTGAAGGTATTTTTTGGATGAGATTAGCATTTAAATGAGTAGACTTTGAGTAAAGCAGACTGCCCTCCATAATGTGGGTGGATCTCACCCAATCCGTTGAAGGTCTTACTAGAAAAAGACTGACCTCCCCCACAAGCAAGAAGGAATTCTGCCAGAAACTGCTTTTGGACTCAAACTGCAGCTTTTTCCTGAGTCTCCAGCCTGCTGGCCTACCCCATGAGATTTTTGAACTCACCAAACTTCCACAATCATGTGCGCCAATTCCTTAAAATAAATCTCTCTGTCTTTATATCTATATCTATATCTATATATCTATATATCTTCTCTACATGCTGTTGGTTCTGTTTCTCTGGAGAAGCCTGACTACAGGACACAGATGAATCCTGGGCCCGCCTCGCACATTTCATGATGCAGTGGAAAGGGACATACAAGGAGAAGAGGACTTGATTTGAGTTGGAGCTCTGCAACGTTTTAACTCTTGGTAAGTTTCCTTGATTGTTTCTTAGTTGCTCTACTCCACTGGCTTTCTATTTTCTACCTTTAGTACATGGTGGTAATCACATTTACTTTACAAGATAGTTATGAATATCAATGTATGTGAAAGGTATTTTCTAATTACAAAGTATAATATTGATCATCTCAATTATTCTTACTGTACTAAGCATCACTATTTATAGAAAAAGATCAATGTTTGTTGGAGACAAGGGGACTTCTCCTAGAGAATCACCGCCTATGCCTCAACAATCTGAACTCGGCTTTTGGAAAATTCTTGCAAGAAAAATTCTAACACAAGGAAATAATATCTCCTATCCTCTGGGAATAACCCTGAGCCTGCCTCCGTGTCAACCATACACCAACTGACTGTCCAAGAAGCCTTTTGCAGATTATCAGCCCAGAATTGTACTACTGTGTTTGCCTAAGATATTGCCATCACTACATATTTTAATTTATTTGAACTAGATCAAAACATGCTCTCTGGTATTTTTCAGAAGACTATATTCCTGAAAGTTTAGTCTCAGGATAGCGGGGAAATGAAACTTAGTAACCTGACACTCCATAGTAACAGAGAAGGAGAAGTTCATACTTCATTAAAAAGCTATAATTTAGTTGACTGTGACTAAACACATCTTTCCAGGTACGCATTAGTAGATGGGGCAACACATTCAGATTGAAATCTATTCAAGTGATACATTAACAGAATTTTGTTCCCCAAATCAATTTACCTCACACATAAAAATTCCATTTGGCAGTTGGGAACAGCCCCTCATAGAAAATTCTCTAGTGATTTTTCTTTTTTTTCTGTTGGCTTCCTTGCTTTCTCTCTCCCTATTTTTTTTTTTAAAGATTTTATTTTTTCCTTTTTCTCCCCAAAGCCCCCCGGTACATAGTTGTGTATTCTTCGTTGTGGGTTCCTCTAGTTGTGGCATGTGGGACACTGCCTCAGCGTGGTCTGACGAGCAGTGCCATGTCCGCGCCCAGGATTCGAACCGACGAAACACTGGGCCGCCTGCAGCGGAGCGCGCGAACTTAACCACTCGGCCACGGGGCCAGCCCCTCTCTCTCCCTATTTTTAATGGCTATGATTTAAACGAGCTCACTGGGTCACAAAAGGATTTGCAAAGGTGAGAATTACAAAGAAACTGCTCATATTGTTGAATGTTATTATGCGATATTAATCGTTTGATTTAATATTCGAGTAGTCTATACTCAAGTTAAAGCCAAAGGACATCACCCAAAATACATGAGTCCTTCCAGCAGACTGCCCCTTATATATCTCTTCCTAGCGTCTTCACACTCACTCTAAAAACCTGGCCAGTCAATAACCTCTTTTCAGTCAACAGCAATTTATTGAGCATTTATTATGGGTCAGGCATTTTCCTGGGTGCTGGAGACACTATGCTTGCGGCTAGGATTCAGACTCAATCTGGAAGATTTATTACTTAAATTATAGCTAGTGGGACCATCTCGTTTATGGAAAATTTTATTTATAGTGTATGGTGGAGGAGAAAGGCTAGAGGAGGTAGGAAAGAAAGTAAGTTTTCCTTCCTATTCTAAAGACTCGGAGAACCCAAACCCTTTAAATGATAACGGATTCCAATAGTTTAGAAAATCCCATGTACTCTTTATAGTCTCCGGACTTTTGTACAAGATTTTTTTTAATCTATAACCATCTCTCTCTCCAGCTACCTGCCCCCTCTCCCCGACACGTAAATGTCACTTCCACCCAGAAGCTCTCCTGTCTTTTTGAGTCTTGGTTAGACGACCATGTTCTTCTCTCATATCATCATGTACTTTCTTCTATTATAGAATTATAATGCTTGCCCTGATTTTCTTTTTTCTTTCCCAAAAAACTGTTAACATTCTGATGGCAGGGACCATGTGTATCTTGATTGATAATTATCTTAGGGCACACAGAGTGTATATATTTTTTATATATATATATATATATATATATTTGTCAAATAAATAAATGAATGGATCAGTTAAGCCACACTCAGTATAGAAATGACAGATCCTTTTCTAAATCTAATGACCTTCATGTCTCTACTCCATTCATTCTTTCATTTATTCATTCAAGAATTATGTATTAAGCTTCTATGTCTGTATATCAAACTGAGAATTAAATAATCAACATATTCTACTTAAGAATGTATATCTGGATGTGAATTAATTAATTAGGTCATCAATTATCGATATTGAATACTTACTATTTCTAACAGACCCAAAAATTACTTATTTTTTAATTTAATTTTTTTTTTTTTTGGTGAGGAAGATTGGCCCTCAGCTAACATCTGTTGCCAATCTCCCTCTTTTTGCTTGGGGAAGACTGTCCCTGAGCTAACATCCGTGCCCATCTTCCTCTATTTTACATGTGAAATGCTGCCACAGCATGGCTTGATGAACAGTGCCTAGGTCTGTGCCCCAGTTCTGAACCCATGAACTCCAGGCCACCGAAGCAGAGCACACAAACTTAACCACCATGCCACCAGGCCAGCCCCCAATAAGTGACTTATTTTTTAATACTCATCGCATTTTAGCTATTTCTCTCAAAATAGGTACAAGGAAATGTTTAAAAGTAAATTTAATTCCAAATGAGAAAATAAGTAGTCCAGCTTTTAGCTAAACCTAATGACAAATTTCCCACAGATCTAAATGATTGACTTCCCGTTCACTTGAGATGAAAGAAGGTCTGTTCCAGTTAAAGCAGAAAATGTATTTGTAACCACCATTTGGTTATAAAACACGTCATCTTTTTGAGATACTTCAATAGATACTCTAGTTTCCATCCACTGGTTTATCTCAAAATTCAAAGCATCTTGTTATATGCCAATTTGCTTGCGCTTTGATTAAGTTCTGTGAAGTCGTTAGTACTGGTAGATTTCTATGCAGGACTCCAGACCCAGGGATGTTCCATGAGACAGCCGTTGCACAAAGATTAACAATGTGGGGCTCTAGAATCAAACAGCTAGGGTTTTTATTCTGGTTTCACCATTCAACGTGTGGTCTTGAGCAAGTTACCTAACCTCTCTGGGTTTTTAATTTTTTTATCCCAAAACAATGCTAACATTAGTGTTGCTGTGAAGAACAAAGGAGGTAATCCTAGTAAAGTAGTTAGAATAATGCTTGGCACAAATCAAGTACTCTTACTGCGAAGAAGGACTTGCTTCAGAACCGAAAACAAAGTCTTTGCTTTAAAGAACCTGGACAGTCCTTCTCCCACAGATGTAGACACACAGGTACCATTGTCTATTTGTGTGCGATTGAGGATAATTACGTAGAAGAGTCAAGTAAGAGGTAATTAACTCCTCCCATCTAATCGCACAATCTCCTCTATGAGACAGTTTAATAGCCTAAGAATAGGCAATCACTCACTGAATATATTATTAAATATAGATTTTTCTAAAATAAAAATATGTGCTTTATTATAAAACTGAGCAAGTTAAAGAAAATTTACTGGATTCTTAAACAGTATAATTGTAGTTAAATATTTTCAAAAGAGGCAAATGGTGGGGTATCCATCCAGATTTCATAATATACCATATTACTGAGATGCCATCTGGCAGAGGTGACTGTTATTGGACTGAGTCATGTGATTCCTCCATTTACCTGAAGCTGACATGCAGCGAAGTCGGCACAGGCTGAGCTTTACCGTGGTGTGGTGGTGCCCATTGCATCATTAGTGCAAGAAGACCAAGGTAAGGAAAATCGCGTCGTAAAGTTAGCAGCTGCAGTAGAGTAGTTACTGTTGAAAAAAATATGAGTTCCCAGGCAGCTGTTGAGCCAGGAGTGGTTAAATGCCAGACTTCCTGGGTTTGAAACCCCGCCCACCTGTTACCAGCTGTAGACCTTGGGCAAGTGACTTCACCTCCCTGTGCCTTACTTTCTTCATTAGAAAAATGGATGCCATGATAGTACCCATCTCAAAGGGCAGTTGTGAGGTTTAAATAAAGTAATCCACATGCAATGTTTAAACTAGTGCCTAATGTATGGTAAATACTCAAAAAAGTCACACTGATGATTTTTACAAAACTCTCTTTAAGTACAGTGACATCATCTTCTACGTATGTTGTTATTAAGAGGGAATGATATAAGACTCCTTCTCATCCTGTGAGCTAGTTTAGATAACACCTCCTCCAAGTTGAGTAGGAGTTAGCCAGGCAAACGGGCACCCAAGGCACTGAGAAGAGATGCAGCATAATGAATGGAAAGTCAGTGCAGAATTTGACCACATGTAGGTTTGGAAAGATAGCTGTTGGCACCAGAAACTATAACTTAGAGGGCAAAATATTGATGACAAGGGAGACCAGTTAAAATGCTACTGGAATATTTCAGGCCAGAAGTTATGCAGATCTAGACTAAGGCACTGACAACGCAAGAAAAGCACAGGTGAGCATGAAAGTCTGTCTGGGTAGAGTATGGACAGGATTTAGCAATGAGTAAGATATAGGAAGCTAAGGAGAGGGAGGATTCAATATCAAGCCGCAAGAAGCAGGTTATAAAAGTAATTCCAAAGGCATTTCAGAATCATTAGGAGCCCTAACAGAACGGCGAGAGACAGAACAGAGCCTTCCTAGGGCTTACTTTGAAGAAGAAATTACAATTGCATTTACGTTACTGTTCGTATTCGGGACTGCTTTCCAAGTAAGACTGGTCACTGTAAGTGCCAAAAATTAGTATAATCCTTTTGGAAAATAATTTGATGATACTCATGCAAGAGACATAAACTGTTCATAATCAATCATACAAGAATTTTACTTTGAATAAATTGTTTCAATGAGTTTAGTCAATAAAGAGATAAACAACTATGGACACAAAGGTGTAATCTGGACATTACTGATAGGAGGGGAAAGGTGTGCACAGCCTGAATGACCTTCAGGAGGAGGCTGGTTACGTAGTAGCCAACTTCATAGAACGTCACACAGACAGCTCCTACCACCTACTGAGTTCACTGTACTAGACACTTCACAGATTATTTCATTTAACCATCATCATTCTCAACAGTAAGTATTATCCCTATCTTATAAGGAAAACAATTACGCAGCAGAGAAATTAAGAAAATTTCCCAAGGTCACCCAGCTAATGAGCGGCAAAGGGACTGGAGATGTTGCGTGTGGATCGGTTGTGTTAAGGAACTTAGGGCAGTCGCGTGTTCACAGCTGTAAGAAGTTCCCGGCCCCTGCTTCCACAGATGGGAAAGAGCGAGGCCAGGGGTTAAGCCCAGGTCATGTTCACCCAACCACACAGCCCTGAACACGAGGCTGACCAGGTGAGGTTGAAATGAGCACAGGTGCACATCCTGCACAGTCTACCGTTTCGACTGTAGAACATGTGCACCTAAAAGGTAAATAAAAGGATGCAGGAGAAATGAGAACTGTTGTGTTTTGTAAGTTTGAAAAACTTCCTTATTTTTGCAATTTGGTTTTACAAAGAAAGGACATTTAAAAACAAGTGGATATTACCAAAAAATCTTTTAAGTACGTGTCACATACCCACATCTCTGGCTGACACCTTAAACCATCAGAACATTTTAAAAAATCAAAGAATATTTATTTAATATCTAATATTTGCTTAAGAATAAATCTGAAATATTGCTTTAACCACCTGTCAATTGGTTCTAAAAGCAAAACAATATAAAGCACATGTTAAATGTCCAAATACAGTTTTATTATTATTAAAACCATTGGAGTCTACTGTGGGTTTCTCATGAACTTACATTATTTTTCATTAATTTGCTTATAATAGAATATCATTTCCCAATTAACTAAAATTCCAAGAATAATCAAATTTATAAATAATCCCAATTACAGAATTCTCATTTTTTATGCTCCATTACTCAGCCTCTCTTCCACGCTACATACTACAAAGTCAAATTTAATTCTCTGAAAAAAGTGATTCTCTGAAAAACCCTGTATACAGAATAAAACAACAGATTAACTGGAAATATTTGCTTAAAAATAAAAAACTAAAACCATTATGAAGCATTAAAAGGTAGCCTTCGAATGTCAAGATTCCTAAGTCTGGAGTCCAGCTCCGCCTCTTAAGACCTTGAGAAAATCACTCCTCGCCTCCAATCTCGCATCCACACTTTCCTCATTTGTAAAATTGGGAAGATGAAATTTCCTTTCTCCCAGAGACACTGTGAAGCTTAAATATATGTCAGACATTTATCAAAGTATGCCTGATAAATGAAAATATTAGCTGTTATCGTTAAATCTAAAAGTAAGAGGCTGGCATTTCTACTCCCAATATGAGTTCTTACATTTCCACAGTGCCCCCTAACCGCTCAGCTATGCTTTAGCCAAAATCTTAATAGACAAAAAACTGCCATAAATTTAGTCCTAAATTCACATCAGGCAATCTTTGTCCTCTAGATAGAAAATTTACAGTGGTATTTGGCTAGCATTAGGTATTTATAATGTAATGGCTTAAAACTCAAAAGTTATGAAAACGTTCAAGTGTTTCCAAAAGGTCAGCTTTTTTGAGCAAAAAAAAAAAAAGAGAGAGAGAGAACTTACTTGCCCTCTTTTTTCCTTTTTATTCTTTTGTTAGGGACAAAATACAATCTCTCTGAATTTTTGCTTCTTGATCCATTTCAGGTGATGTTCTCATGGTCTTTTGAATAAGCAGATTTTATATAATGATTTAATCTCATTTAAAACTTTTATTAAATTGGAACATCTGTTCCCTTTTACAGACTGAGGAGATATGAGATGAGTGTGTATGTGTCGGAGGGAGGGCGAGGAAAGAGAAAAGAGAATATGAGGGAAGCGAGATGGTCTCTACTACCCTGTGTAGCAGTGGCACAAAGTAATGTGACTGCCTTGATGCCCCTCTAGGCTACAAGGTGTTTAAGAGAAAGAATTAAGTCCACCCCCAGCACTTGACACAGTGCCTTGCACATAGGGAACATGACTAGATTCATATACTTTTAAATAAGTGTTTACAGGGCAAGAAGGAGAAAAATGAATAAAAGGAGGAGTGAGAACCCTGCAGGATGAGGAAAGTTTTTGTATTACTGTCGCGAGGCGGTAGAGTAGCCTTAAAGAGAGACTGTATAGACAGGTATGATAAATTTGCTAATGCCTTATTAATAAGAATAAAAAATGGCCGTTCCTTGCTTCATCTGATTTCTGTTTATTTTAGTTGTCTGAAGAAATGGATAGGTAAGTACCTACCAGATCATCAGTTCTGAATCACAGATTCGATTTCTGGTGAATTTCCCAATGATATAGAACAATAAAGAATATTTATCTTGGGGGTATTGGCTTATGAAAAATTGTGGAATCAGAGAGAGTTGTCAAAATACTAAAGATCAGATTTATAAACAGCCATAGAGTAAATCCATCATGGAAACTATTGTTTTTATTATGCTATTCTATAGGGAGATTATTTGAGGATCATATGGCCTTACTTCACAGTATGTATGATTTATGTTTGCTGGGCAGAGAGATTTTTCCTCTTGACATCTATGAGGAAACCACTGTTCTGCCAAATACCTTCTTACTCTGCGCCCTTTTCATGAGGCAGCAACATAAAATGTTCCCAACAATATTAGATACTGGTGTGAACAAATGGAACTAAAATGCATATAAAATGGAAGCTCTTCCACAGTAATTGAACGCCCCCCCTTGTTTTGGCATTGATTATCACTGTTTATTTCTGCCTATTTATTCTGAGGAAATCTTTGGAAAGTTTCAAGGAATAAAGCAAATGATAAAATGAAATAGAACTTTTATAACTCCTGGGCACAGCATCTTCCTCTGGTATGCCACCCAGAATCAGCAATCAATCATTATGTGCTGCTGTTTTCATAGGAGTTTTTAAAGTTTATTCTCCCATTTCAATTAATCATTATCATCCACATTTAATGAAACGTAAACTTCAATTTATATATGGCTAAGATTTCCTATATTTAAGCAAAAATAGCTATAGTTTCTAACTACCACTTCTTAATGTAATAATAGTAAAAATATTAATAAATGATTATTTATATTTTACCATACCTTATATTTTTAAAAGTATTTTAATATTTATTCTCTCTCAATCCCTACATCTCTGTTACAGAATTCAACGAGACTAAATTTCTACAAAGATCATAACCTTCATGTACTTTCGATACCTGTAGCTCGAGTTGATATTAAGCCTGGGCTAATGAACTGGCTAGAACTGGACGTGACCTAAAAGCTGAAGAGCACATCTGTGGGCAGATGCAACTAGTCCATGGTTGGCATTGTCAGGATTAACTGGGCACGTCATCAAGTTAGAAGCCTGGAACATGGTGTCCACTGTCTCCTAAATGCTCCAAAGATGAGTCTTCACGTGATATTCCAGTCAATGTTATAGGAGTGTATCACTTGTGGTAGTGATGTCCAGAAAAGGCTTTTCAATCCCCATTGCTGCTCACAATATTTGGAGTATGGTAGGCTTCCTTTCTGCAAATTATCATATAATCTTAGGTTTCTGCAAAGGTTGCAAAAGTCCACCACAGCGGGCTGATAAAGTAATAATTGTTAGCTGCGGCATTTATTGTTAATGTTACTAGACTTTGCTGATTTTGACTGCTGACCAACTCTGTTAAGAGCTATGGAAGAATACAACATAATAACATGAGAGAAAGAGTAGGGATCTAACTTTACTGAGCACCTACCATGTGCTATGAAATTACCGGGTGTTCTATTTACATTATCACATTTAATACTCACAATAACCCGATGAGATAGACATTATGAGCCCCAGTTTGTAGATAAGGAAACTTAAGCACAGCTTTTGTCATCAGTTTATACTCCAGTTGGGATACAGAACAGTCAAATTTGTTACCTATCTTTTATGAGAAATTTTAGGATATAATCGGTAGCTTATTTTAAAGAAACAGTAGAATGTCTAAATTATAGAGCCTAATAACATTATGACCATATAATATTTGGAGATATTTCATGGATAACATTCTTTCCTACAATTCCTTCCCATACCTCTTGTATCCCCTATGACTGTGGACCCAACAGCCTTCATGGCAGAGGGAGAGGATGGCCATAGCTGAGAACAAAGAAGTTACAGCTCAGACTTGAACTTCAAAACAGAGTGTTTAAAGTTTTTATCTGGCACAATAGCCAGAAAGCCAAATACTTGTTGAGACAGAAGGTTTTCTTTGAATTTCAAAGCTGGACATTAAGTATAAAGGATCAAGCTAAGGGAAATGGGCATAGATTGTGACTATCAGCCACAGAGCACAAACGAGTGCTTGATGATTTAATATCTGACTTCCTATCCCAAAGGAAACAGGCATTTCACTGTATAGGAAGAGAATGATTCAAAGTGAACCAAACTAGAGTATGGATGCCATGGGTGCCTAATAATCACCCACGGTTAGGATTAAAATCTCAGGGTTGGTGTGACAGAAACATCTGTATAGTTCTAATGGCATCTCTTCAGGATTTATGCTTCTTATCCCAAAATATAACACCCTGGAAGTAGGCAACCCTCTTTAAACACCCTGGATCCACAATTGGTACCTGAGAAAAAGACTGAGGAGGTCCCCTCAGACATGGGCCAGAGGACCACCTCATAGAGGTCTTCATATCTCAGTGAACCTGAAAGTTTCTGAACTAAAAGTTTCTCAGGTGAGCATACAGTGCTGCTGAAAGGATGGGTGTATCTGAAGGGACGGGGAGTTGAGACAAGGAGAACATGAAATACAGACACCTGAGTGATTAGTGTTCCAGGTGGGATGGGCAGAAACGTTCAGGGTGGCTGTAGTGAGGGCAGTCGATCCTGTGGTTGGACACCTCAGCAGAGGCCAGAGAGCAGATGAGGAGGATGGCATGGGGATACATAGCCCTCCCCTAGTATATCTCACACACACACACACACACACACACACACACACACACAAATATGCACACACACACATGCACACACATACACAATGCACCAGCAACAGCAGCAGTGTGGAGAAGAAGGAAAGACGAAGACTATGCTGTTTTAGACAAAAGGTAAGTTGATAAATTTGTCAAGGAAACACATTTAACAAGTACGAAATGAGACTTTGTAGGATAACTTTGATAGCGGTTACAAATAGATTTTAAGAGCTGTATTTTGGCACATCAGAGTTTGTGTCTGTGATTATAAATTGAAACCTACTAAAAAATTAAAAACATTTAGTCTTTATAGTTTACAAAACATTTCCATCTATTTATCTCATTTGATTCTCATGGCCAAATGGTGAGGTAGATATTAATATTATTATTTTCTCTATGCAGATGAAATAACCACTTAGAAAAATTACTTAGCCTGTTTCAAATTTTCTAGTTATTACTTGGTAAAGCTAGGACCCAAATCCAGATTTTACAATGTTGAAGCTCATACTTCCTCCACTATCCTATATATTTGTTTTATTTTATATAATTTTGAGATACTCAATTTAGAAGACTAAATGTTTAGTATATTCTTTCATCTGCATCTAACAACAAGAAGAAACAGACAACTTGGAACATAGGCCTGATCACATTATGCCTGATGGAATTAGTAAATTTATATATAGGTTCATTGTCAATTTCTTATCAAGTCCATTTATTTTTTTGCTATTCATTTTCTCCCCCAATATTTATTGAATAGGAACTGTGTGCTAAGGGTGTATAAACAAATAAGATGCTATTTCTGATACCATAATGCTCATCCTAATGGAAAAAACAATCAATCAAATATAACATAATTAGCCTTTGATAGATATATATGCAAATTACTCTCAAAACACAAAGCAAAAGCCACTAACTTTCTCTGGAATGGAAGAAGGAGAAAGATTATAGAAAGACGTCACAGAGTAAGTGACATTTGGAACTAGAAGCTAAAGAATGAGTAGAAGAAGTTTGCCAGCATTTCTGGCAGATAACACAGCTTGAGGCAAGACGGGGTAAATTTTTGGAGCCTCTAGTAGCTCCATATTGCTGGAATATTAAAGGCATATAGGAGGAGAGGCAGAGCAGAAGTCATTGTGTGTATGTGTACTCCATGGCACAGAGCCTGAGCACAGGCAGTCAGGGCTGGTTTTGAATCAGGAGAATTGTCCTAGATAGACCCGTATTCCACCAAGTCTCCAGGCTGGAGAGCCCCATAGCGGTTGGACTGGAGGAAGAGGAGTCCAGAGACCAGTCAGGGCCACTGGAGCAGGGCAGAGGAGACACAAAGAGGCCCTGAACTGGGGGAGTAATCATGGGACCAATGAGGGAAAAGGAATTTAAAATCATGTAGGAATTAGAGGCCGAAAAACTAAAAGAGAAAGCATATGTAGGTAAGGGAGGGGAAAAGGAAGAGACTTAAGTTTGGGTGACTGAGTAAGCAACATGAACCATAATGGAAGAGGAGCTATGGAAGAAGGAAGACATTTTCTCTCTATCAGGAAAGTACTCTGTGATATGATACCATATTTTACCACACGCACACCTAAAAATATCCCAGGAAACAGGCAACAGACATCTAGCTATCCAAACACTGACAATAGATTTCTGCAGGTAAATACAATGAAGGCAAGAAAATAATACCCCCTACCAATGACATCATTTCGATCCAGTTGTGAGAAAGGTCTGACCATGCTAGGAGCGACTAGAATCACTTGGATTCTATTTTGTTCCTCAGAACTCGGACAACAGTAAATCCAAGATTTAACAAGAAATGGAATTTCTCAGGATCGTAGATTTTGTTGCTGAGTATGGACAAAGGACAGTATTTTAGAGAAATAAAGAACAAGTATTTATGTAGTGTCCATTGCAGCTTTAAATGACACTAAAATGCTGAGAATAAAGTTAGATAAAAATGCCTTTTTTAAATTAATAATCTGATTAAAAAGAATCTACATTTACTAAACTGAAAAGACATTTTATTTTTCAATTACAATAAAACTAACATTTATCAAGGGTTACCGGCATTATTTTAAGGAAATGGCATGCATTCTCTCATCTAATCTTCCCCCAATACCCTATCAGAACAGGATTACTTTGCATATTTTACGGATCAGAAACCAAGGCTCAGGGAGATGAGCCTGTCCCCAGCCTCGCAGCTGAAGAACAGCAGCTCCGTGCCTACTCCAGACAAGCCGAAGCCGAAGCCTTTGCTCCTGACCACAAATTCTGTGTGATGTCCCTTCACATCTTGTCCTTAAAATCAATAGAACATGTATTTCACTCTGACCTTGGGAAATTCACTGGACTTTTCAGGGAAGTGGGAACTCAAGGAAGACAGTGTTATGCGGGCCAGTAATTATTCGGCCTCAAGTATAGTGCTGGTCTCTGCACTTGTTGCTTTGTATCTATTATCCTGTGTAATCCACAGAACACTCCAGTGAAGGAGCTTATAATTATCATGGCAGTTGTTCCCATTTTACAGAGGGGAAAACTGCAGATCAGAGGGGAATGAAGGAAGCACTGGGCCTGCAAAGCTTACAGCTAACTGGTAGAGAACAGATGGAGATTTATGCGACTCCACAGCCAGCATCCTGCCCACTCCATCCACCACAATGTCCCCTTGAAGGTAGATGCAAGGTCTCTTTGGGGAACTCAGCTCAGTTCAAACTGAGTGGAACATTTGTATAAAGAAGGAGCAGAGAGTAACTTGGAGAAAGTTCTAAGTGGAATCTGGAGGCTTTTGAGCTTCAACTTAGGAAATTGGGACTTCTTCTAAGCAGTGGGAAACTACTGGAGATCTCCCAGAAGGAAAATGAACTTTGTAAGGGAGGCACTCACGAAGATTAATCTGACAGATGGGTGAGCGAGACTACAGTCAGAGAGACCAACTACAAAAATATATTCTTACACATGGGGAAGAGGTAGAAGGAAAGAGGAAACTTTTTAAGTGGGTCTATATTTTAAACTGACAAAAACTTAAATTAATTTTATTTTGGAATTTTGGTTTATCTAATATAACTGGAGACAGTAAGCCTGGCTGAGGGTCCGACCAGTTCTCAGTACCTCCACCATTTAACAATAGTAGATGGAAGTCTGCAGTTACCCTCCATTCTCTACAGGTTCATATAAGAATCCACAATCTTTCCACTCTAAGTACCATTTTTTGTAAGAAACTATTTTTATTTAGTTGACATTCACCATATTTGCGCGATAAAGGAACCAAAGGCATTATCTTGTGAAATATATAAGACAAACAATGGAAGAGTTTGCTAATTAAAAATTTTAGAAGGATTTATTTCTTAGCAATAGTTCATGCAGTTCTTTCTGAACTCACCAGTGGCTGGCTGTGTCATTCTGACAAGGTCAGTGGCCCTCATTTAACTGGCTGCAAGTGTTTTATAACATATTGTACTTCTAAGAAATGTTTACTGTGATCGCCCACAACTTATTCTTGACATCTGTAGGCTTTTTCAGTTTCTCTTTTTTGTGTTTATGGTGAAAATGAGTATCAGCATCATAGATACTTCCATATATGATGGGAACTATTTTCATAATAGTGACTTACTTTACAAATATATTACACTATGTGCAAGATATAGACTACTTATCATCTTTTCAAAAGCTTTATATTTCATCTAGCCTGATCTATGCAAATGGTAAATGTATCCCTGGAAAAAAACGATTACAATATTCTACAGCATGAAATTTTCCTTGTGTAATAAAACTTTCCTCTAGCTCTCTAGGTTTTCAACAAAGAGAGAAGCACTTTTTAGTCTGTAAATTGTGCATGCTTCCCTTTCTCTTCTTGATTTGGCACAAAGACCTTTAAGGATTATATATATATTTTATTCCTTTCCTAAAAATCATATTTGCTCACAGAGTTGGTGAAGATTATGTGAGCAAAAAGAATACAGCACTCTGAGATGAGTTCCTGAAATGATAGCAGGTCCCCACTAAATGTTAGCTCCTTTCTTCTCCTTTTGTTCTATTTGTACATAAATTCATTTTGAAGCATTTTTGTAAATGTTCAAGATAAAACATTTCAAAGGGTCAGAACGATAAAATTGTGGATCAGTATAGCAGTTCACACTCAATGAACATGTATGGAACACTTTGTATAGCATTGTGCTGTATGTACGATGCCAAAAGAGAATATGCTAGCAGAGGCTTCCCATAGGAAGCGATCACTCAGTTGAAATATGAAGCCAGAATATGAGCTAACCAGGTGGAGAGAGCAGTTAAGGAGAACATTGCACACAAAGGCCCTGAGGTTGTAGGAAATAAGCCCTCTTCAAGGCACTGAAAGAAGGCCAACAGTTTTGGACATTTAGGAAGCAAAGCTGGAGTATGGATAATAGCCAGACTTGAGGGAGTTATAGGAAAAATTACAGATTTTGGTCTTTATCCCAAAGAAATGGCAAATCAATAAACGGTTTTAAATGAGGAGGAGCTAAGGTGACTCAATTTGCATGTCCAAAGTATCACTAAGACAATGGTGTGCTAGATACTTTGTCTTACATAATTTATTTAATCATCACATTTATGTGCAATGAGTATTATCTTCAAAAATGAGTAAATTATGATGTAGAGAGTTAAAAATAACTTTCTTAAGGTTGCTCCACAAGAAAGTAACAAAAAAAATTCAAACCCATCTTTTCGGTCTAACTACAATTCAACTATGCATGTCACTAAACCACAGATGCCAGCAAAATACAATTTTGACAGATATTTGATAAAATAAAATTCTCAAGGCCAGGGTGGTAGAAGGCAAGAGAGTAATACAGGTTAGGAAACAAAGGTAAGAATTCCATGTCTTCTAAAACAGAAGACCACCAAAATACTCTCAAATATTTCTGTCACATGGTACAACAGAGAAACGAAATTCTGAGGAAATCATCATTCTGTCCACCTTTGCCTCTGAAGCTCTTTTTTGGATCAACCTGGAGTCTACTTTCACAAAAACTGTAACCAGTCTCAACAGGATATTTCGGATAGGCAAGTAAAGTAAGTGATCCCCACCCCCAATGAGTCCAAAAACCAAAGCCATCCTAATGAGCTATATTCAGCAAAATGAGTAAGTCTTTTCATCTGCCTCAGATTACCCTATAGTTGTGTTTTCTCTAGCATTTTGCTTATTTTGCTGGGCACAGGAGATATTCATTAAGAGGCAGAACTGGCAGTCCCAAATACCTTTCTGTCTTGGTGAGGCCTGGAATGCACACTGATAATTGGTGTGATAAAGTGAAACCCTCTGGGAGTCTTTGTGTGGATAATATCACCCTCTGTCAATCGAAGGAAAAAATGAAGAGCTAATGCAATGCAACCCTGTTTGCACTCATAAGACAATTCAAATGCCTTCCCTCAACCCTAAATTTGTTGGTGATCTGTAGCTGGAAATAAATAATGCCTATATTTTCTTATAATTTCCCCAATTGGGGGTAAAATAGTTTTTTCTGTTAAAATAGGAAGTGAGAAATTATAAAATGATTATACTTTGGCATGATAATTCTTGAATATAAAATATAGTGATTTTCAAACACAGCAGTCTTACTTGTCTCTGTTTTATGCATTAGAGTTCTTTGCACTACTTCACTTGATAAAAGCGGCCCATGATTAGAACAATGTCAGAAACCGCTCATCTACTGGTGATTGTGTTCCCCTCCAAAGTAGGAGTCCAAAGGGTTTCAAAAGAACACCTAAGGAGGCATAAACATGAATGATCTAATCTATTTACTTCTGAAGACTTTATTTGAATTAGAAATGTTCCCAATTTTAATCATTTCATCTATTAACAGGACAAAATGAAAAAATTTCCTTTGTGAAAATATGGTACATGAAATAAATAATGGCTATAATCTAAAGTTCTAAATAAAGTAGACCTGAACAGAAATAGAATATATAAAGTTTTGAACATTAAAGGAAATTTTAAATTATAACTTTATAAACTGATAGTTATCTCGAAAGTTCCAAAGTACATCCATTCCTAAAATCTAAATCACTCCACAGATCCTATTTTCATAAAAAATAAAATTTTATTTCACAACTAACCTTCAGTGCTTGAACAGATAAGAAATTCTGTTCCCCCAAGTAAAACCTGAATCACTATTAATCTAAATTTCGGGTGAATGTTATTTTTTCCAAATGCCCCCTAACCTAGGGAAACAGCATGGCATAGCAAAGGTAATTTACTTGAGAAATTCATAAAATACATTTCAACTCAATCAAAGAAGAAAAAAATCAAAACATCTCCACAAGTACAACTGTATTAAACAGATCTGCATGCCGACCAGGATAAAAAAAACTAAAGAAGAGACCCAGAGAACTCGCAGTTGATATCCAGTGCTGCTGTGACCTTTGGTGCCAGTCCAGTTGAAGGCAGTTAAGGTAGGAAGATTCTTTCAGAGTATAAATGCAAAGGATACTACCCAGGAGGTAGACAACAGTTTAGGAAGAGTTGACATTCCTAACAGCATCGTTGAGCCCTGATACCAGCATAGATGTTGACTCATTCATTCCCTTGCCATGCCACGGCTGGTTATGGGACTTGCTTTGGCCAACAGAATGTGAACGGACATAAAATATGCTATGTGTGAGCAGAAGCTTTCCTTGAACTTGAGTGGGTCAGTTTGGCTTCCTGCTCCAGTCCTCTACCAGCAGCACAACACAACTCAGATAAGGGCTACTCCTTCAGCTGGGATGCTGGAGTGAGAAGACTGGGTGAACAGAGCCAAGCATGGTTGTTGCTGCCCCACACATCTGTAAGTGAGAAATAAATGTTTGTGCTTGTAAGTCACTGAGATGTTTGGGATCGTTAGTTACCACCGCAAATGCTGACTGGAAGAAGGGGTAAAGTAACTGTCTTACTCAGTTAAGCCTCTAACTGTTGGTTACTTGCAGCTGAACACATTCCTAAATAATGTATCCATAATAGGTACATGAATAAAAGATTGTCACTTTACCTGTGTATGCACTCTCTGGGCACCAATTTACAGTATGCCTTAACTGGCAGAACTTAGCACCAATCAATTCCAAAGGTGAAGGGCTCCAGGAAAGGGACCACAGAGAGGACAACTTGCAAATGTGTGAGGCCTTGCCCAGAGAAGTCCACAGTATGGATACCCAGGTAGCTACAGGGCTAGAAGAGGCTACCAAGTACTTGAGATGTGTTCTTTAAAACAAGCTATACCAATGGTTAGCATCCTTCTGCTCATCAGGAAACCAAATATAAAAGCACCAGGAGTAAATTTTTCTTTCCAAACTTTAAAGCATAATGGGAAAAGATGGAAGAAATCAGTATTTAGAAGGGATGGATATGTATTCATGTCTTTTGTTCATGCCAAAGAATAATTAGAAGAAAACCAAGATAGCAATATAAAGTGAGTCACTCTAATGCATACTCAACTATCATTTATTTGAAAACTTTTTTTTCTTAAAAAGAGGCTTTAATTATTTTCTCCATGAAAGTATTCACTACGTTTCCAGTAATTTTATACAGAGGTGTTTAGTTTAATAAACTGATGCTCTGATTCACGTTTCCTCAGTATGTCAGCCAGTTAATCAGTTTCCTTCATATGAGTGTCACTATTCTAGTTATACTTGAATAGATTAGCTCCCTCTCCAGGATTCTCCAGACAACAAATTGTACCTCCATGTATCCAGTTGTTCCTGTCAGAAGCCTTGGAATAATCCTTGATACCACACTTTGTCTCACTAGCCGTCTCCCACTAGCAATTCAGCAATGAATCCAATAGGTTCTACAAAGCATATCTTAGTTTTACCCACTTGTTTCCATTTCTACTACTAAAATCCTAGCCCAAGATATCCTAATCTGTTGCCCAACCTACTGTAAACATCTCCTAATTTATGAATCCCTTATTTATCCCTTCCACTCTGGGCTGCTTCTAATACATCGTAAAGATAGTAGCCCAGGCGATCACTTGAAAATATCAGTTCACACCACTCTTCTGTTTAAAAATGCTTAATGACTTCACATAGGATGCAGAATAAAAATCTTAAAATTTTTAACCTGGTCAATAAATCCTGAGATGATCCAGCTCATGCCTGCCTTATATCATGCCAATCTCCCCCTGCTCCCTAATATCCAGCCACACTGGCCTCTTTTCAACCACACTGCCCTCCAGTGCACCATCTTTTGCCTTAGAGTCCTGCATATGCCATTTGCCAGCCTGGAATTCTCCTTCTCTCTCTCTTTGCCTGGCTAACTCTTATCATCTCAGAGGTCTTATCTAAATGTCAGTTCATCAGAGATGCTGCTCTTCCTGCTCAGATCCTTATTATATTCACCCTCAGCACCTTGATCTTTTCCTTCTTAACTCTTACCATAACTTGAAACTATATATCCCCAGAGTGATTATTTGTTTAACGTCTGTCTACCTACCCCATTAGACTGTAAGTGCCGTGAAAACAGAGGTCACTCTTGTAATCAGCCTTGCTGGCACAGGGCCTGGCACAGAGTAACAGCCCAATAAATATTTAGAATGATTGAAAGAATGAGTAACTGCATGAAATTGAGTAAAATTTATTAAACTGAGAACAGGTTGCAGATTCCAGTAGATACGGTAGATTTTTTTATTATAAATATTGTCCCAACAATCTACAAAGTGAGAAAATATGTATCACCTTGGTTTCTTTGATTTGTCTGCAAATCAGAGGAGCTGTTACTGCATTGTACAAGAAGAGTAGCAGAGTTCTTAGACTACTGGTGTATCAAAATATGCGTGTACAAAAAACTACAAATTGAGAAGTCAAAGTGCTTGAAACCTATAAAATTTCCTCAAGTAGATCAATTTTTGTATCTTTTAAATATAGCTTTGTTACTTACTATAATTTTAACCAGTCATAAAATAGAATACCTTTTTATATGAAAATCTAAATTAAAGACTTGTTCATATAACATCCCTGTAATCGTGACAGCATAAACTGGACATCACAACTCCACTTTCACTAGAATTTCACTCAATAAATTTGGGAGGAAAGAAAGGCCAGGGTATCTTTAGTAACAAACAACCCTCCAAATCTTAAAACGACACCACTTTCTTTCTTGCTGATGCTACATGTTGAGTGCATGTGTGCAGGGATGACTTGACTTCGTGTGGTTGTTCAGGGACCAGGCTGAACATGATGGAGGCTCCATCATGACTTATATCATGCTTCTATAATCGCTACATCGGGGAAGAGCAAATGGGTCATAAATACCTCTACTCAGAAGAGACACTCTTCTCTTTTTGCTCCTATTGCTTGGGCTAAAGTAAGCCACATGCCATGCTTGGTTCCAAAGAGGGACTGGGAAGTACAATCCTATGATGTTCTCAGAAAGGAACGAGAAGAGAAATTGAGGGGAACCACACTAATGGCTACAAGGGTCACTTAAGAGACATTCAGTGAAAACATTTATTCATAAACACACATTTTTTTCTGCCCCATGCTGTGAGCTAGCTTGTTAGAGATAAAAAAAATCAAGCGAGCCACTATGGATGTGCTGGTTTTAGGGACAGCTGATTAAACAGTTACTTAAGGATGCTAAGAATGCAGCATATTCACATATTGAAGTATCCCGAAAAGATCAATTTAAAGTGATCTTTGGGTGATCACACAAGTCACACAATTTAAAGGTCTGATCCTTCAAGACAAGGGATTATTTAAAAAAAGGGTAATCCAGGAACTCTAAAGTTTCATTAAACTATATTCATATTCTATATAGTTTTCATTCAACCAAGCACTCTAAAAAGAACTTATCAACTGAACAGTGATCTATACTCAGCTAAAGGGCAAATTTCTCACTGGACTCAGATCCAGAGGAGAGTGCAAAACCCTTCAAGCAGCATGGCAGAGTATATCACCTTCTACAATGTGAGCCCATCAGACTATAAGTCTTGACTCCCAGTAAAATGTTCTATCTTCTGTGCCAAAAATACACTATTTCATCCATTGTTACACAATAATATTAAAAACATTAAGTGACATTTAAGACAAGAAAATATTCATCCATATTCCCAGAATCCAAATTCAACCTTCTTCTTTTCTACATTTCTATTTTTCACACATAATCATACAAAGAAATTCTACCAGGAAAAACGAGAAGAAGATTAAGAACACATTCCATTCTAAAAATCATAGATAACTTTACACATGCAAAGAAGACATCTACCCTTGAGGTCTAGGGCTGTCCTGGTCACACGTAGAGCCAAAAGGAGCGACAGGTGCATCCCCAAGACTGACTGCAGAGACTGACATGTTGTCCTGTTAGGATTCACCATCACACCAGGTCCTCAGGGCTGACTTTATGCTAATTAATAAATAGTAGAGAACATATATACCTTGTCAACTGCTACAGAAGACAAGCGTCCTTGGTCTGGCTCAGGGATTGTATTTAGAGTGGGATTCATAAAGAGAGGATACCTGAGACTAAGAGCTTGACTCATATACAATTACATTTAGGAAAAACAGATGGTAAACACAGTTTATACAAACCTTGCTCTAACTTTTTTATTCACCAGCACATTTTAGACTTTAAGATAAACATATCCTCAACTACCCAAGGTTTTCCTAGTTTTTCCAATATATTTTCATAAATGAGCATGCACGCCACCTCAATATAGAATGCAATCCTGTTAATCCATATATTTATTAACTATTCCTAAAGGCTATTTTCTGATTTTTATACAGAAAAACATGCATTGCAGTTCTAGTAGTTTCTTCCTGTATCACAGCACAAAAATACACCACTTTGCACCTCTCCTCCCTTGTTCATATCTCACTTTGGTGTCAACTCTGTTTGTGCTTCCGCAGCTTGCTCTTTGTCTGCAGGAAACAAACCTTAGATATGTCAAGGTAGAAAAAGCAAGCGAGCAAGGAAGCACTCTTGAACACCCTTGCTCCTTATGTTACACGTCTAATTCACAGCTCTTTAAGAAAATTAGATATGTTGAAAGATACAAGAGGTATTATTATGGAGGTCATTCAAGCCCTGGACTGGTAAAGGTTGACATCTGGTCTTATCTTTAATGCCTAGTCTTAGGACATTCAGATTTTGTCATGAAAATGGTGTGTGGGATTATATTCACAGATACAGAAATATGTTCCGTTCTCTCACACCCACGAGTCCCAGAACAGTACACTGAAGGCTGGCATGAATAAGAACTGTTCTACAAATGAAAAGCATAGCTAATGTGCTGATATGTAATGCACTAATTTAGTCATCATGGTTTCCCTCAATTTTAAACATTGTTGCTGTACTAAGAAGTTTTAATTTGCCTTTTAAAACAGGTTATTAGCTATGACTCTGTAGGAATGTCTTGTTAGATTAATGCTTTTATTTCTAAATGTTTCTATATGTCATTGTTTATAAACCAAATATATATTTTTAAGAGAGCAACATCATAATTTAAAAGTGCTTTATAATTGTTGCTGATATGTTTTGGCAGTAGGTTAGAAAACATCTTGCCCTAAGTTTCCCAGAAATCGAAGCTTCCAGATAGTGTGGAATCAGAATTTCAGCATTAGAAAAAACATTAAATGAGAAACATTTACATCAAATTTTTCTTGTGAAAGAAGAGATACCTAAGTCATAACAGATATACAAACAGACATTTAGTAATAAGAGGAAACATTATTTCAAAGGACCCTTCAAAACATAACTTCCTAATGCCAAAAAAATTCATAGAAATGACTTATGTTTCACAAATTCCAACTGTATCATATTTTATTTTCCTGATTGGTATGTTTTCCTAATCAATATTTAAGGCAATATTTTATAGAAAGGACTAACCTCCTTTAAATCATTCCTGTTCTTTGGTAAGAAAACTCATAGATTGATCTTTAACGAAACTAGCAAATTTAGAAGAGAATTCATTTATTTGAAAAGAATTGAACATTTCTCCACATCTAATATTCATTTAGTTGATATTATACTACAAATATCAATAATTTAAAAGAACATTTAAATTTTCATTAAAAATGAGATAGTGCCCAAATTTAGAAGGTTTTAATATTAGTAAAACTAACTTCATATTTCTTAAATAAAGGTATTTAAAAATAAAAGACATAATAGATGTTAAATTTATAGCATTAAACTGCCTAGAGAGTCAAATCAAGGTGGAAAGACAAGACAATTGTCCAAAAACCTCAGGCAGAATAAAAGCTCAGGCCAAAAACGAAAGGAGAAAAAAATGTACTTTGGCTGGGGTCATCATTTTGGCTGGCTTCCTTAACCGGAATTACTGGCTTAAGGTTCTTTTCCCTATTTCCCTTTGCTTAGGTGTAAAGGACTCCCATTGTTCCATAGTTGTGTTTTCACTTGCAGAAATCAGGAGTCAAGAGACCTGGTTCTCTTTCCATTTTTTCTCACCAACTGCTGTGTGACCTTGAACAAGAAAGTAAACTTAGCCGGGCTCAGTTTCCTCTTGTAAAATAAGACCCTATAAAGTCCTTTCCAGCTCTGAAGTGTTATGAACTCATGAAACAGTAAGACGACAGCTATGTGTGTGTGCATCGTGAAGTGGAGCAATTACAGCTGTATGTGTATGTGTGTGGTATGCCCAATGTTCAACAATATGCTATTACCCTAAGGACGTTGCTAATATTTAACAATCACTTGAAGTTTAAATAGATATTTCATTTAATTACAATCGCTCTTATAATTGTCTTAAGAAATTAATCACACTTGAAGTAGGGAAGAAAATTTTTTCATGTCTCGAATTACATCGACTCAGAAAAACACTGGAGTAAATATCCAACGTGATATCAGTGCTCAAAATGTGTGGTCTGAGGTGTATCTCCAAGCTACATGGCTCCATATGATGCCTACTCATGGTAAGATCCACAGCAAGGAATGAGTTCGATGCAGAACACTTAAGCCTTACTACTCAAGAAATCTAATTCCTTGCACTTTAAAATTAGTTTAGTCACACCACTTGTGTCACCTTAATTCTTTAAATTCAGCTTACACATTTTAGCTTTGTGTCCGTTACTCACCTTTTTAGTACAACAAATGTCTCCACAACACTTAGATAGTATCTCAGTAAGATTCATTTCTTGCCATTCCGTCCATTACCAAGTAATTTGACAATGCAGCCAGCCATCTATAAAATATTTTGCCACTACATAAAAGTATCTGTATCCCTTTCAATATGATAATAGCAGAAAAATCCATAATTCTTATTCTTGGTGAATTAAGTCAAACTGCTCTTTTTCAACTGTTTTCCCCATCTTCTTTTGTGCTAGCTGTGTATTTCATGGTACCACTTTCTTTTTCTCCTTATGAAAATCTCACAATGATAGTGATAGTACTTACACTATCAGTATTTTCCTTTTTGGGTCAGTGACCTCTTTTCTATAATTGCAACCCATAGCTTCTCACTTTTTCTCATTACCTCTTGAATAGCACTAAATTGAATTCTCTCCAACTGAACACACATACCAACACACATATATTTACACATGTATTCTACAATACCCTTGTTCTTAACAAATTTGTTATGTTACTACCTTGCGTGTGGTGCCACAATCTCCTGATGGTAAATATGCTCTTAACCTTACTGAACTTTGAGTAGAACAAAAACATCGTGACACAACTGAAGAACCTGCATCTTTAAGAAGGCAGTAAATGTGTTCTTTAAAAAATATAAGCGCCGACTCCATTGTTAACATACTTGAACAGATCATGTCAATGCTAATATAAATTTCAGTACTTCATCTCTGGTAAATACAATTGCTTTCATGTGTATTAAAGTAAAATAATATTTTGCATAGAGATTTTAAATAATTTATTGAGCAGTGAACAATGTAATGAAAATGAGTGTATGTAGGAAACCCTTGGGGTTATTAAATTTATTTAATAATTTTTCCATGTGTCATTGAATAACATATGATACATTTTCTATTATAGTTAATAATTTAAATAGTATATATGATCCCTCTCCAGGGACTTATAGATCAAATATATCATCATATTTTTGAAGTACACATGACAACTATGGACTCAAAGCTTGCCTTATTGAAAACTTCCTTAATGTACTTTTATATGATAGATTCTAGTAGCTTATTAAATGTTTCTGTCATGAGTTAATTATGCCAGGAAGATAAGGAGCAGTATCTCTGTACCAATATTAAATGACAGTCACAAAAGTAACACAGTGCATTATCGCCAAATATGTAGATCACATTGAAAAGCTGGTTTAAAATATGAGTTTTCTTTATTCATTAGGAAATAATGCGAGGATGTACAGATTTCAGTCATTGAACAAGCATCAATTTATGCCTACAAGGAGAGAGCATGCGTGGAGCAAAAGGTAGAGGAGCCAAGTCTTGGTTTAAATCTTCCTCACTTTCTAGCTATGTGACATGGACTTGTCATTTCTGTCTTTGAACCTCAATTTTCCAATCTTTCAAATGGGGAGAATAACGCTTCTCACAGGATTATTTTGAAGTAAAGCACTTGAGTCACGGCACGTGTTTGCTCCTTGGTAGCTGTTGTTAGAACTATGATTACAGTTCATGCACTACATGCTAAGGGAAGCAAGATGACCAGGGATGGTCCCTGATCACAAAAGCTCGTGGATTTCTGAGCATACTCACTTAATTCCAAGATAGGAAATAGAAGTATGTAATTACGTATTTAAATGGCATACCTTAAAAATATACTATGCAATTACTACACACAACAACGCACACATACGCACACACATCGCTACAGAAAAACTGATTTGTACCAAAAAGTTTATGTGGCACTCTAAAATATCCAAGCCAATTTTCATAAACCACTTTGTCTTATATTTGCTAGGTACTAGAGTTATAAATTAGCAATTAATACAACCTCAATTTTACAGCATTAAAAGAGGCTGGTTTATATTGCCTAAGATCATATGTTAATTCTTGAAGTATCTAAGGTTTTCTTATTGATCTTTCACTACCTCAGGATAATTCACTAGAATATTTTCTATAAAAACATGAATATTTCCAAGGACTAGAACCTGGATTTACAAAACATCGCTAAAAATTTCATAAAGGAAAAATATTATTGATTTGGGCCACCATCTTCCAAACATTGTTGATTGACAGTGCCACTTTTAATTCTGAGTTTGATTGACAATTCATGATTCGATATTTGAATACATATGTAAAACCTGCCACCTAGGTGGCTCCTTTCTACTTTTGTGCCTCCTCAGAATAGAATTTAGTTGCTGCGTTATGGTCGAATAGCCATTTTAATATTAAAACTCCATTTTTTAATCCTGAGGCATTAAAAACTCTCCATTGAATACTGATGTGGCCTCTAGACTAAAGAGATTCAAAGTAAACTTCAGGATTCTCAGAAGATCCTAGAATCATCTCCAAGGTGTCCTTGGAGATGCGAATTACTCAATGGTCAGTTGGCTTGGTACAAACTAAAGGTCTGTTCTGTGTTACAGATTTAAATTAACAGTTCCCTCAAAGTCATCTTGCAAATTCACATGGCTGACTAGACTCATCCAAAGGGGAATGTGGATGATACTCAACAAGCAGTCATTGTTACTGGAGAGAACAAAATACTCCAAACAATATCTTTTATTGGTGGTGCAGTTGTTCTAAGTGTTTTACTCAACGACTAGCATATATTTTCTAAATGAAGAATTTTCCAAAAATTATGAAATAAGGTAATTGAAGGGAGAAAATGTAATAAGAATCTATAAATAACTCAGATGGTAATTTATTAATAGTTGGTTACTCTTGGAGTACTCTGTTAATTTGGGTATGGAATGAAGTTTTAATATCAGGGAATGTGCGATCCATCCTTATATTGAGGCCACAGTCATCAGAAGATAAAATTGTAGTATAAATAGGTAAAATTTTGATGCATCAGTTAAAACATAATTTATCTTCAAATTTTCTACTGTTGGAAAAAGTGGACATTTTAAGCCATGATTAAAGAGACCAGGTTTTTATATCCAATATTACCATGCTCTATGAACTGTAAATAAGAGACATCTAAGAAATACCCCTAGGAATTAACAGATATGAATAATATAGTTATTTAATGACTTTCATGAGCGACAAAAATTCGTAATGATATTAACTTACATCTTCACAATCTTTTAAAATCCAAAGCAAACAAATACACAGACACACAAAAACACTTCAATCTATGTTCTGTATTTTATAGAGGAAGTAGAAAAATTAAAAGCTTACAAAAGAAAGTGGAATGAGATTTTAATTAAAATTTTAATGCCAGCCTAAAGCAGTGCTAAAATTCTGAATAAAACATGGCTACTGTAACTGGAACAGGTTTATTTCTTTAAGTTGTTTCTAATTCTGAAGCTGCATATGTGCAGGCACACGTGATGGAGAATGTTAGGGTTGCCATGGTAAGTACACATCTTTTCTTGGACCGTCAAGTATTTTAAAAAAAATGTATAGAAAACTCTCACTTCACAGTATGTCATGGAAATTGGCTCTGCTTCCCCATACCACGACATATTAGTATGATGCAATGCAGCATAGGACAGAAATAGCTCACATTTTAAAAACTTCAGCCCATTAAGATGGCTTATAAAACATGAAGTGAAAAACGAAATAATATCCAAATCAGGTAACTCTAACTAAATGGTGCGTCAGGAACAAGTTGTATCTTCATTAAATTAATAAATAATCCCACCTGAGGTCATTCCACAGGCCTGAGACAGCTCCCCAGAAGTCCAAACGCAAAGTCGCTCAACACCACTCTCAATATACTTTAGTCCTATGACTTATTTTTAAGGGACAACAAAACCATTCCTGCACCTCTATCCTTTCCTTCTTTCCCAGGTGCAATCAGTGGTTTCCCAGAGGCAGGGATTTGACTCTGCTCTACTGTCTTTTGCAAAAAGATCTCGTGGTGGTTCTCTTGGAATCTGTGAAGTCAGCTCCACGACACCTGGATGGAGGCGTGACACTTGGACTGGGGAGGTGGCAGAATCTGTCGCGAATCGCAGCAGGTTCCGAGGCGCTGGAGAACCCACGTGTACAGGGGCTGGAGAACTTTTCCGCCACATCTCCCGCAACTTTAAATAGGGAACTTTAAATATTTAAATTTAAATGCCTCATTTTTAAATAGGGGGGTAGCCGGGGCGGAGGTGGGGTGGGAGATGGGAGGTGGGCGGTAGAGAGGAGAGGTGGGCGGCAGAGAAGGTTCAAGCTCTTCCCCGGTGCTTCCCTGTGCTTCACCTGTGTTTCCCTACCTTCTATTCTCGCCTGGTCAACTTGATTATCTTTCCTCTTAGAGAAGGACTCCAGCAACCGGGATGCTGAGCATCTCCTAGGCTCAGCCTGGAACAAAGAAAATCGAGTTCCGAATACTGTATCTCTCCCATTGGAGAGATCACGTGTCCTGCTTTCGCTGGAATGCACTCTTCTCGCCCACGCTATAAAATCTCTATTGTGCTTAGAAATTTTGCCCAGGTTTAAATATGCTCACATACAAATTGCTTTTCATCTATCAGCCACATTTCAACGTATTCAGGTACACATATTTACGTGCTGACCCAGTTACCACTGCAGGTGAATTCCATGTGTGGAAAGGTATTGGGAAAGTAATTGAAAACGGCAGGTGGAGGACCTTTATGTCTCAGAGCCCCCACCCCCTTTCTGATTCCTTTTGAAGGAGAACTTCGAAAGGAAGGTGGGAGTCGTGGGAGTCGCAGATGGTTCCTTTCTGAAGCCGATTCCCAGGAGTTGTGAAAGTGACCCCTTCCCTTCTCCGCCTGGCGCTGCGCCCTCTCGCCCAGCCCGCTGGCTTTGTGAGTTGGTGGGGAGGAGACAGCGAGGCAGAGGGCGGAGGCGGGTCCTTTATTCAGCCCTGATGGCCAAGAAGTAGTATAATGAAGCAATTTTGCAGCCATCTCCGTTATTATGAAGTCACACTATTTTAAAGGCATTCTGTACAACCCCCATCCCCTCACCCCCGTTCTTGACTGCAAACGGTAAGACTAGAGACCTTCCGCAGGCAATCTAATTGTCCACGAGCTGGGATGCCATGATCACCGTAATAGGAATGTGCTTCCCTCCTTCTTTCCACAGTAAGATTTCAAACTAGTCCTGCATCCTTAATGACTCTGAGGAGGACTCAAGATGCTGGAGGGTTCCTAACACTGGGACTGGGAACAGAGCAGGTTCTCCAGCTACGCCGTGCAACACAAAGGAGATGTGTGGGCAGGAGTTGTTTAGTTTAGCGCGAGGGAGGCGTCTTTCTCCCCGACTCCATCGCTCCCCCACTTCTTTCTGTCCTCCAGTCTGTCATATTCCTTCTTCCCCTCCACTCCCCAAACCCCACCCTTTCCCTTCAATCCTCAATGGCATAAAGATCTTCTAATTGTATTTTTCAAACAAATAGACATCAAACAGTAACAGTACACCTTCCAAGATAAAGGGACAAACGCGACCTGCCACAAGTGTGCGTGTGTGTATGTCTATGTCTGTGTGTGTGTGACACGATCAAACGAGCGCTTCATCCTTGAAACCTCCAAGAAAAAGCTGACTGGAGATCCCCAAAATAAAGAGGAGATAAGACCAACCTCAGCTCCACCAGTGGTCCCAGCACCAGCGCCCAGCTCTCGCTCTTTACGTTTCCTTTTCGCAGTATGTAACCCTTTAGGGTCTCCCGGCAGCCTAGGCCCCTCGGTGCTCCCATGCACCCATAGAGCTAGCACCCCATTTCCAAATGCCCCGCAACCTACCACATCCCCGCCGCCTCCGCGGGCCACCACGCGAGCAGCTCCCAGCGAGCGCGGAAGGCTGCGTCCTCCCACCCCCGCCCCCAGCCAGCCGCTTGGGTCCCACACCTCCGGCGCTCACTGTCAACGCCGCCACAAGCGGCGAGGCCCCCGCAGCCCCCTTGGCCACAGAGCAAGAGTGTCCTACTCACATAGCCAGCGGGAGAAACTGCCCATGAGGTTCCGGAGAGAGTGAATCGTGCAGCTGCCAAGGGTTATTCCTTAAAGTGTTCGGGGGTCCGCAGTGGAGTGGGGCACGAGGGTCCTCCGAGGAGCAAGAGAGGAGGGGTGGAGTAGAAGGAGAAAGAGGAGGAGAAAGAGGGGATTCCGGGCCGGTGCCTCGTTAGACCATGATGCCGGTGCCCTTCAGGTGGACCGCTGGAGAGGTTCCGGCGGGAAGCGGCCGAGGGGAAGTCCGGAGCGCCGGCGGGGGAGGCAGGAGCGCTTCCACTCCCCGGCCTCCGCCTGCCCTGCGCGCCGCGCTAGCGACCGCAGCAGCAGCGGCGGCGGCGGTGGCGGTGGTGGAGGCGCAGCTCTCTCCCCACCCCCAGAAGGCTCCACAGACAATAAATCCTGGGCGGAGAAGAGATGAGAGGAAAAGGCGAATGGTGCACCCAACTCTGTAACAGCCCCTGCCCGCTGCCGCGCCTCTGCTGGGCGAGGACCCCCGAGGACCTGGGCGCAGCGGGCGGCTCGGAGGGGCCGTGCGCTCCCGCGGCTGCAGGCGACGGCGGTGGCCGAGTGGGCGGCTGCAGGTCCCGCCGGCGAGAACCCGCTGCCCAGGGGCTGCCTGTCCGTGGCTTCAAGCTCGGGGTTCGCCCTGAGTGGGGTCCTCCTCGGTGCAGTGGTTCGGCGCACAGGTGCCAGGATTGGCAGGCGAGGAGGCGCCGCGCGTGGCTCTTGGCTGTGTCTCCCTGCTCTCCCCGCCCCCTCTCTTTTTCCCACCCCCTTTTCCGACGACACCAGCTGCAGCTGCTTCAAAGTGTGAAAAATGTCAAGGAGATGTTCCAGCGATAGGAGGGGATGCACACGTTCACAGCGCTCGGCCCCCTTTTGAGATCCTCGCCTGCCCCTCTGACCTCTACTCGGGTTCCCCAAATTGCGAGAAGAAAAATCCCAGTCCGGCGGCGAATTGCAATGCCCGCCCTCTCCCGGCTCCGTCTCAGGCTGCCTTTCGAGAGCGGGACCACAGGCCGAGCTCGCGGGGTCCCTTCCGCCTCTCTCGGTGGCGAGGCAGGTGCTGGATGCACGGCGCCCGGCAGCGCGCGGCCCCGGCTCCTCGGGCGGGCGGCGATCTGCGGCGCGGGCGGCTGGGCGGCGGAGCGGCTGCCGGCCTCCGAGCCTCCCCGCGCGCCCCTGCACCCGCACCGGCTCGGTGACGCTGCGCGCGTGGCTCCGCAGGCGGCTGCTCCTGCTATCTCAGCAAAGAGGCGGCCGGGAGCGCCTCCTCGGGGTTTCCTCCCCCGCCCGCCTCTCCTGCTGCAGGTTGTTGGCTGCCAAGGAGAAAGTCTCTGCTGGCGGGTCGGTCGCCTCGCATCAGTCAAGGCAGCGACCTTTGTGCCCGCGCTCACGTTTCCCTTCGCCTTCTGGGGCCAGGGTTGCTGCCCGGGGAGTGCGCAAAGAGAGAAGGGTTTTCCCAACTACCCTTCACGTTTTCACCGCCGTTCTGACTGCCATGAACACAGACTCTCACACTCAAACACACTCATATATTCCTTCACATAATGGCACACACACTTAATTCTCACACACTTCTCTTTAAACTCTCATAAGCAGCAGTATGTTGAGAAACATATTGATGATGCCAGTACTGTACGTACAAGGGCTTTGATCCTCTGAAGCCATCTGGTGAATTCTTTCTTTGAAAATGGATTTATTATCTTGGAATCATTCTTTTATGGAATGTAGGCTATAGGTTTTTTGTTTCCTCCTTACGAGAGAGAAGGAAGCTTTGCTTTAGTCCTTCACGAATACGGTCAGACTGCATGGCATTCAACTGCCACTCTGGGGTGAGTGTGAGCTCAGTTTTCTAAAAAGAAAATGCACTTGCTTATATTCTTAGATTTGCAATGCTAACATATTCGAGGTCAAAACCCGTCTTTTCTGGGTGCTAGGGATTGTCTAGGAGGCGGCTTTGGAGACTGACACCTCATCTGCAGAGTACAAAGAATGAGGATCCTTTCCCAGTTTATCTGGGCCATGAAGGTGGGCTGACTTTTAAGGACAACATCCCAGAATTTCATATCATTTGCATGTAGAAAGAAAAAGAGTGAGAGCTATATTTTGAAAAGCCAGATCATTTTTAAAATGTGTTACAAAACAGCACTGAGAAAGGGTTCTGGAATGGCAAGGAGATGAACAGAAATTGTGCAAAGGACAAATGTTGGAATTGACCTCTGTGGAGCTCTACTTTTTCACCCATAGTTTTGTCCTTGTTAACATTTTTGCCATATCTCAGCATCTCAGCTGGATGGAGTGATTCAAAAAATTTTAGGTACCTGTTGAAAATCTGAAAAAATAAGCTAACACAAAAGTTACACAATTGCAGCAATCCTTTATAGACTTCCAGTTCTTTGGGATATGGTTTACACCGAACTTTCACACATATGCTTCCATTTAATCCCTTCCTGAAACTATTTGGTGGATAATGCTATCTAAACTTATGGGAAGGGCGCAAAGGTTCATCTCAGAAAGGTGCCTAGTAGCTCTGCACTTAAAATCAGAACTTCTTAATTTAACTCCAAGATTCATTCCCTTGTACCAAAATATTTGGCAAAAATTCTGCTATTTAAAATCACAACCAATTAAGAGTAACTGCAGATCCTTGCAGAGTCAACATACCTGCCAATGAAGTTCCCTCCCTGGTGTTAAGTGCAACTGTTTTCATAAGTGAAAAGAAACTTGTTCCTTTCCAATGGGAAGAAAGACAGTTTTTGGAACTCTGGATTAGAAATTGATGCTGGCGCTATACTGTACTTCAAACTGTAGGGGAGGAGGACATGTCCTCTCCCCAAATGGGGGTTCGTCTGGCTGGAGAACTAATTAAATTCACATGAGACAGAATAGCAAGAGAAAATTAAACAAAGCTTTATGAGGAACCATGGCCCGGGGCCTTTCTTCCCGAAGGAAGAAAGGGCACTGAAGAAGTGGGGTGCAGACAGTGGTTATATACCCCCAAACGGGGTGTTTCACATGTGATTGAAATGTCCCTCCCACAATTAGTCACAAGATTGCCCCGTCAGCACAGCGCTTGATGGACACAGCAGGTAGTGGTCTGCTATCTCGGTGGGCGTAGCCGGAGGCAAGTCGATTGTCTGGAGCTGGGTGGTCACAGGTGAGCTCAGCAATCAGTTCCTAGCCTAAAGAAAGATGCTTAATCTTTAAGGAATGCCAACGTTGGGAGGGGGAGGGAAGTCAGTTACAGGAGGTTACCAGACTAGCACAATAAAATGCAGATTTTATGTCCTTGCCTTTGGTATTGATTAAGAGTTTGTAGAGAGAAGGTCATCTCCTTTCTTCTTCCTGGTACAGAGAGGGAGGCAACTTTTACAGATAGAGATTTACCTTACAAATGTAAACGTGTCCTAACAAAGGGCAAGTTCCATTCCTCAGAGCCTCCTTGCCTGTCCCAGTTTATCAAAAGCAATCAGCCTCAAATAATCCTGATGCCAAAGAGACATATCTTGGGGTGGCCAATTCCAGGTCCCCACAAAACCATATATCGTCCTTTCCCCTTTAACTTATCCTAGAACCTTGATTTCAGGCCATAAATATCCAAATGGATAAAAGATTTTAAATACGTGCAGATGTGACATAGTACCTATGGGTTTTAACAAACATGATTTAAGCATTAAAAAAAAATAAGAAGGGAGAAGGGTGTTCTCTGTAGAATCAGCTTTGGATATGATGGCCCAAATTTTTCCCTAAGATTTATGAATCTTGAACAAAATTTAGCCACCTTCACTGTTTAGACAATGAGGCATATTGAAGAGATTTCAATGGAACCATTGAAATGCAAATGAAGATGCTGTCTTTAAACTCCAAGTTGCCCTGTCATCAACCCTCTGGAAATGCAGATGACTGAAGATTGAGGAGAGACGAATGTTAAATATCCTTAGGCTGTCGTTCAAGCAGAGGTCCAACACCAAAAACAGCAGGACCTTTAAACATTAGATCAAGGCAGGTTTAACAGTTAGCTGTTCAGATTACACCTATGAATGGCTATTCATTAAGCCTATAAAATTTTATAAATCGTTATCAATTCCTTTGACTAACACTACTAAAATTTTTGAAATGATAATCTGTTCCTAGGGTAAGCAGAACCAACCTTATTTGAAAATAAAAGACATGTGGTGATATTAAACAAGCAGGTGCCAACTATCTTCCTGATATTTCTCTTTGGAGGCCTGAAATGTCAACCTTGTCTAAAAGGGTTTCGTCTTTGGAATTTCCTCATTAAAATAAGACTACTTACAGAAAGTACAACACTTAGCTTTACCAACTGTTAATATCATAGCGAGATTGGCTTAATTAGATATTGGTTCTTGGGGAAATAGAAAACTGTGTTAAATTTTGATGTATGGAGATACAGGTCTGAAGAGCACAGAGTTAGCAGAGCTTGGTAGGATAGGATCAGTATCAGTGGGGTACCATAATGGGAGGGGGTGCTGCCTTGTTGTGGTTAACATTTAAAAAGCTGGAGAGAAGCTCAGAAAACAAGTGGAGTCACTAAGATGCTTCTTCTAATTAATTTGTTAGATGACCTTTACTGTGAAACTAATCTCTCAGATTAACAATCTGTTCTGGCTAAAGAGAATGCTTCTTTATTGTGGTGTTAAATTCACTTCGATAACTATTTTTATTTTTAAATATTAATTTGCATATTTAAGATATACAAACTACAATGAACACTTATGCACCTACCATGGACCTTAAGAAGGAAAGATTGAACCTTTCTCTCCTGTTCCTCTATTTCTGCTACCTTCACCCCACAGAGGTAACCTCATTCCTAAATTTTGCATTTATTTGTACATTCATAAATTGCATGCATGTTTACTTCTAACAATATTTTTGTATTGCTCTGGAAATTTAACCCTCACATAAACGATAGAAAGCAGTGTGCATTCTTTTGCAATTTGCTTTTGATTTTTTAAAAAACATTATGTTTGTGAGAATGATTCATCTTGATGTGTGTCACTCTGGTTCACTAATTTTTACTGCAGCATGATAGTTGATTGTATGAATTTATCAGACTAACATTCTTATGACAATTTTTGCTTTTATAAGTAATGCTGTAATGGACATGTTTGTTTGTATGTCTTTATGTAGGTATATGAGAGATTTTCTAGTTTGCATAGCACCTAAGAGTAGATTTCCTGGGTTGTAGAATATATTCGACATTAAATTGTTTTCTGACAAGCTAACATTCCTACTATCATTTATAAGAGTTTTCCTTGACACATCCTAGCTGTGTTTGGTATTATCAGACACTTTCATGTTGTCCAGTCTGGGAGGAGTGAAATTGTATTTTGTTATGACTTAAAGGCATATTTTCCTGCTTACTTTTGAGATTGAGCACCTTTTCTTAGGTTTATTAACAATCCACATTTCCGATATGAATTGCTTAGTTTATATATTTCTCTCATTTTTCAATGGGTTTTCTTGGGGAGGGGGGTGTATCCTGGAATCTAATCCTTTGTCAGTTATATCTCATCTTTAGCTTTCACTCTTAATATGGTGTGTTTTTATGAAAAGAAGTTTTAATTTAATACTGTCAACTTTGTCAGCACTTTCCTTTATGATATATGATTTGTATCCAGTTTAAGAAAACTTTTATGACCCTGAGATTATAAATGTGTTTTCCTATATCATATTCTGAAAGATTTATAATTTAAAATTTTTACTTTTCAGACTTTAAACCATCTGAAATTGATTCTGTGTATGGTGTGAGGTAAGGGATTAATTTTTATGTTTTCATTTTTTTAACTCATGAGATAATTGATTGTCTTCTGCCTCCTCTATCATATGTCAGCTCATTGGTCAATTTTTGGCCTCTGTATTTGGTTCCATTTAGGACATTGAAAACTGTCCTAAATTCCTATAGTTTCATAATCAGTATTGATATATAAGGAGAATAAGACACCTCATCTTGTTTTTCTTCAAAATGTCTTTGACTTTTCCTCACCCTTTCTTTTTGGGCTATTAATTCTTAAGCATAGTGTAGATCCATGATAGTTTCTTTAATTTTTCACAGCACAAGTCTCTTGAAAACAGATTGTGAAATCACAAGACTTTGTTCTGTCTATTGCTATGTCATATTGCCACTTCTCTCTCACAGGCAGTGAAGACTAAACTTATCATGCCAGTACTCCAACAGGAAGGTTATCTTCAATAAAATATGAGTAAAAAGGCCAGGAAAGAAGGATTAAATATCTTTTAAAAATATATATAGATGAGTTCACTAACACTGTAGCATAAAAATATCCTGAGAACATCTTCGCTCTCTCTAGGTAGTTTCATATCTCTATAAAATTTGTAAAATTCTTTTCTTCATTCTAATATTAATATGTATAGTTAAAGTAACCTAAACTTCTTTCTAAATATAAACTTGTATTATCCCATCTTCTTACAATTTAATATAGCACATTATTATTAATTAATTTATTAATAAAAAAGTTAGGGAACTGATGGGTTTTCTAGCAAAGTTGCTTTTTTTTAATGACAGCTGTAAACTCCTGAAGAATTTCCAATGATCTGCAAATATAGGAATTCAAACTGCATAACTAACCAGAGTTCAAAAGATTACCTGTAAACACAATCCCGAGCATATACATCCCTCACCTTCCCTTGGATAACATAATCTTTTAATCTAAGAATCTGTACATTGTTAATATTAAATTGTTTCTATGCTAAATGAGTCAGTATGGAAACACCAATTATCCTTCTTTGAAGTTAGGGCAAAAGACTATTTTTTCTCTGCTTTGTGCTTTGTCAAACCTACAGATAGATAACTGAAAAATTAACTGCCATCAAATTCCTCTTATGGTTCTACGTTTTCAAATAACTGCTAGAGTAGTGCCTTGTTATGGTCGGTATCATGGAGTCATGTTGGCCCATTTATACTTGTTTTCTTACATAGCACAAGTCTTGGGACCTCAATTATAGTGTCAGGAATTTGCTTTGGTCTAGAAAGAGAATTCTTAGGAAAGAACATCTTGAGATGAGATAATAGTTGATACCAGCTCAACACAAGGTTGACATAAGGGAAGCCATATTGTAGAAGAGAAACCATATTGTAACTTTAAATGACCTCTGACTAACTAGGCCAGGCATGTTCTGTAGATTTTGTGGCCCCTCCTAGCTGCTTTAAGATGATAACTTTTGTTCTTTTGAGTTCCTCAGGAATGTGATGACCCCTGGGCAGAAAGCCTATGCTGATAGCCATAATCAATGACAACTGAAAGATCAAGGTATAGGGCAGCTGCTCCATTCTCTGACAAAGATCTAGTAAAACAAAGGACTATCAGGAACTGGAACCAGATGTCTGCCCCACCCAGAGACCAGCCATCTCCCCCATCTGGAGACCAGCTCGTATATAACTGGCCTGAAGTCTTTGTTCTGTGAGTTGGTTCTTTCTGACATGTCGGCCATCTTCCCTCTTGCTAGTGTTGACAAAAATAATCCATAACCAATCTATAAATGAAAATTTGGGTGAGTTTATTCTGAGCTGAAATCTGAGGACCATGGCCCGGGGCCTTTCTTCCTGAAGGAAGAAAGGGCACCAAGGAAGTGAGGTATACAGAGTGGTTATATACCCCCAAAAAGGGTGTTTCACATATGATTGAAATGTCCCTCCCACAATAGTCACAAGATTGCCGGACACAGCAGGTAGTGGGTCTGCTCTCTCCAAGGAAGGGCGTAGCAGGAGGCAAGTCTATTGTCTTGAGCTGGGTGGTCACAGGTGAGCGTAGCAATCAGTTCCTAGCCTAAGGAAAGATGCTTAATACTGAAAGAAATGCCACCGTTGGGAGGGGGAGGGAAGTTGCACCTTTATCTCAAGGGCCTTTGCTCTTGCCATAGGGACTCTCTAAAGCAGATATACAATGCATGCTCAATGGCCTCGGCCTCGGTCAGGCCCTTTTGGAAAGACAAGATCAGGCTGAATTAGGTTTACACAAAATGACTTCCTCATATTCTCCAATATATCCTATTACTTGCCATTTTTATTTGTCATTAGCAAGTTGTAATAAACTCCTTTCTCTTCTACCACCTTGCCTTCTGACTATTGGCATGTCTTGCAGCAGGCAGACGAGCCCACTTGTGCTGTAACAATAGACATAGCCAGAAAAATGGCTACATTTTTGTTTGTTAAATAAGACCACATCTAAACCTAAATGGAAATGATGGAGGTAAATATAAGTTGAATTAAATCTTAATTTGATTATGGCAAGATATACTAAGCTGTGATAACTTTGATTATTTTGTTTTGTGAGTTTTATCTACCTTTTCCAGTCTGCATAATCCTTTGTCAGTCCATTTGCCTGACAGAAAATAGTCAAATAGTGGTTTCAATCACAGTAAGTTCAACAATTTGTTGAGTCTTTAAAATTATTTATTTTTAGTAAAAGCAGTATAGTCATTTGGACATCATATGTAGTCAGGAGCCCAGCACTTTTTGGTTAGGACTCACTATTTTGCTTTCTTCAAGGCCAAAAAAATGCCTTTCAGTAAATAAATTCTACTGGAATATTTCAGTATGTTCCAGAATGGTCATATTTAGCACAGACTCTAATCAAAGGTCAAGATGGAGACTTGATACTGTTGATTAATAAGAAAAACTGATCTAAGGTTATACTACTTGCTATTATCCAATTTTGTTACTTTAAAACATCTCAACTTTATCATTAGGAAAAATACTATTTGGTTAACATGAAACAAGTGGAGATTCATTTAGATTCAAGATAACATTTTATTTCAGTGAATTTTTCCCCTTAACAGTTTTCACCTATCTTATAATCTATAAAAACCCCAAATTCCAAAATTTGAAGTCATATGAAAATGTCTTCTTTTACCCACTATTCTTGAATAATAATTTAGTTGGCATATGATTCAAAGTTGACAGTTATTATTCCTTAGTATTTTGAAGATGTTATTTCATGGGTTTTGATCGTTATTGTTGGGGTGAAATATCTGCTGTCAGCCCCATTGCCATTTCCTTGTAGCTGTTCACTCCTTCATTCTTGCTGTTGTTGAGATATTCTCTTTTTGTCTTTGAGTACTAAAGTTTCTTTTATTATTGTTTTATTTATTAATTATTTTATTGTATTTCCTAGTTTTTATTTTATTTCCTTTTATGCTGCTAGGGATTAAAAATTAATTTTGGGAAAAAAAATCAGGCTTTATCTCTTTGTACATCGTCTCTCCTCCATCCCTTCTCTTGTCTCCTGAAAGAGGCATGCTTCTTGCTCGTTTTTTTAATTCACTCCTTTTTTTTTTTTAAAGATTGGCACCTGAGCTAACACCTATTGCCAATCTTCTTCACCCCCCCCCCCACTTCTTCTCCCCAAAGGACCCCAGTACGTGGCTGTATATTCTAGTTGTGGGCCCTTCTGGCTCTGCTATGTGGGCCACCACCTCAGCATGGCCTGATGAGTGGTGCTAGGTGGATACCCAGGATCTGAACTAGTGAGACCCTGGGCCACAGAAATGGCGCTTGCAAACTTAATCACTCAGCCAGGGTCTGGCCCTGTGATTCACTCTTTTGTATCACATGCTCCGTCTAACAGTTTCAATATCTGAAGTTCTAGTTTGGGGTGCTGATTTATTTCTCCTAACTCTGGCTTGTGGTGGTTTATCTCCTTGGATTCTGAGCTCACTTCCAGTTGGACTTTATGTGGGAGATAATGCGAACCCTTGGTTGGAAATGTTTCCCTCTGGTAAGGATTTGCATTTGTTTTGTCCAGGCACCCCAGCAAGCTAACGAGCCAAATCATTTTAATTCCTAGCTGTGGATTTCCAAGATCACCCAGATAATTCCCAGGTGCTCCAAAGGGCATGCCTGTGAATATGAATCCTAGGAAAAGACTTTCTTCCCCACCCAGAGCCAGGGTTGAAGCAGACAATGTGCCTTGTAATTACTCCTGCTTTCCAAGGGTAAATATTTTTAAATTAAACTTTTAGTGAAAATGTAGGCCTTCAAGGGTCCCATCTTGAAGTAGAAGTTTCAGTTAACCCTCATGTTTCCTAGGCTAAAGGTCTCATATCCTATTCAGCTGCCTGTCATTAGGCAAATTCTGGATTACTGTTAGGCTAATGGTCTAGTATCCTGCTCAGCTGCCTGTTTACAGGCAGATTCTAGGTTACTGCTTGGAAAATGCCTTCAGGGGACTTGTGTATTTAATGCTTCTTACCACTGTGGTTTCCTATTTTCTCAATTTTTTGGCCTGCGAGAGTTTCTCCTGTGTCTTGGATGTTCACTGTCCACAAAACAATAAAGAAAGGCGGTTCGCTATTTTTATCCAGCATTTTCAGATGTTCTGTCCTAGAATTATTTTCATGATATTTAGGCTGCCATATTTTGAAAGTGGAATTAATTTTTCTGTTTACATCACAGTTTTTGAGGTGATATTTTTCAGTGTCAAGACGTTGAAATTAGTTAGGTTAAATAGCGTTTGTATATTTCCTTTCTGTGGCTCATATTATACGAGGTGGCAGTGGAAATAAGCCTTGCCACCGAGATGTTATTACAAAGGACATAGTTGTAACTTTACTGACAGCTTCAAAGTGAAACAAACAAAAATACACTTTGGTTATTATTTCTGATGCCCCTAATATATTTTCAGGATCAGTGTAGGCAAAAATCTCTTTTAATAGCAGCTATTTCCGTCAGTTATATACTGAACACGTTCACCTAAATGAGTTATTCTTTTTTACTATAGGACACACTAATAGATAGCATTAATGATTATTTGATTAAAATCTCCTCTCCTGATAGCAGTATGCACAAACAACTGGAATCATGAATGCTGTTCTAAACATTCATTTGACAATTAAGAATTTGTATCTGAGAAATAAAAGGTAGACACCCAATCAAATTTAGTTCTTTTTGGAACAGATAGAGTCTTTGATAAAGCTATAACAGAGAATTCAGTAATCTAGAAAGTTGTGGGAAAAAAAGACTAGTAGCAATATAGCACTGTTAAAGAAAAACTAAATTAAAAATTATCTAATTGTTTTTCTGACTTTTTTAATATTTTCATTGTTTTCTGATCACAGAAGTAATGTATGTGTATTGCTAAAATTCAAGCAATACAGATTTTATAAAGTAAAATATGAAAGTACTCTATAATTTCTTCCCTTGAAGTAACCATAGTTACTAGTATGATGTACTCTTCTGAGTTTTTATCAGCATATAGTAACACACAGCTATATTAATTTTACCCCTCAGAAATGTCTTCTTACTGTGCATGTTGCTTTAAAACTTGCTTTTTGCTCAACATATGTGGTGAAATATTTTTCTATTTCAGTCTAATAGAGTGATATCTGTTCTTTCTACAGGCTTTATAGAATGCCTTTACATGGATATACCATAATTTATGTAATCTCTTTCCTGTTAATGGCTATGAGATGAGTTGTAATTTTTACACTATTACAACAATTTGCAATGAATTTTCTTGTATATATGTCTTTGCATTCCTATGCAAGAATTTTGTGGCTTATATTTTTAGAAATATTGTTGACAAACTATACATTTATATAATAAATATAAATATAATATAATTCTATAATAGTTATTATGATATTGTTGAAAACTATACATATACAAAAATTTGATAGGTAGTACTAAAATTCTTCCCAAAATGTTAAACTAATTCACGTTGTCACCAACTGTGTATCAAATTGCTGTTCTTCTCACCACTGTTGCCCCTGGGTACCAATCATTTTTAAATCTTCCCCATCTAATAGACAAGCACCTTTTGTTATTTAATTTGTATATCTGCAATAATTATTAAATTAAAGTTAAGCATTATTCCTTTTTATGAAAGTTTGAAATGCAGAGGGTTTACCTTATTACTTATAAATGGACGAGATGGTCTTGTTGCATCGTATTTTTTATGTGTGGCAAGAAAATAACCAGAAATGAGGTAACAATATAGAAATCAAAATCTTCCCTACAGAAAATCAGTTTTTAGTTAAGTCTCATGAGACTTTAGTGGTAAAAGGAAAAGGTGTTGAAGTTTTCTCAATTCATTACATATCCCCACAAATCCAACCCTCAGCTGCTTCTCCTCATTTCTCTACCAAGGAAAAGGTCACTGATCTGAGACTCGCCGATACGCTCCTGGATTTAGACCACATCAATAAACTAGCCTTCGCCAGCTGATTTAAAGGACTGCTTTACTGTTCGGACAGGAATTTGGCATTACATAGATATAGCCAAAGGGTTTTTGATAACCTTATTCTTCCCATCAGACAGTTCACATGGTGTAATCTTCAAACTCAATAACATTTTCTTAGTTTCATTGCTTGAAAATGCCTCTGACCAGTAGCTCTGAGCTTGGATTACTTAGTGTATTTGTTTCTATGTAAGAAAAGAAAATTAAATACACTTCATTGTCAGACATTTTGTTTTAAGCTTGATATTTGATTTCAAATCAAAATGACTGGTCTTTATTTATAGTAGTCTTTCTATGTACTACAAAGCATTTTAAAATAATAAGTAAGAACCTGGGAATGTTGAGAATGAGTAGATAGCCTATGAAAATCATTATGAATACAATTTATTTACAGCATTAAACCAGTAGAAGTGGTTTTTATTTTCGTCATATAAATAGATACTGGATCAGGATGCAGACAGTAACTTCTAAAGCCTAACAATGTATTTCATAATGTTAAGTATATATCTAAAATGACCAGGAAGATTCTGCCATTGCTACTTAACTTTTATGTATTATATATCTGTAAATATGTCAAGATATATTCCTGTTTCTCTAAAGTACAGCCTTGGTTAATTTAAGATTTATGTTAAGTTATGTTTATGCTAATATTAAATTTAAAGAGATTATTTACTTTTCTGGAAATAAATGCAAATTTTATATAGGTGGCAAAATTATTACACTAAAAACTCTTTAGGGCCAGCTCCATGGCCGAGTGGTTAAGTTCGCGCGCTCTGCTGTGGCAGCCCAGGGTTCAGATCCTGGGCGTGGACATGGCACCACTTGTCAGGCCACCTTGAGGCGGTGTCCCACATCCCATAACTAGAAGGACCTGCAACTAAGATATACAACTGTGTACAGGGGGGATTGGGGAGATAACGCAGGAAAAAAAAAAAAAAAAGATTGGCAACAGTTGTTAGCCCAGGTGCCAATCTTTAAAAAAAAAAAAAAAACCTCTTTAATTTACAGTTGAACTGCCTGCTTATATTACCTAAAATGTATGTTTAAATATCTTTGTAACTGTAATCTATACCAAAATGATTTAAATAAAATTTTTTTCTTGCTTATGATTTGACCATTTGTCTTTCTATGCCCATTAATATACCTGTTTTTTGGAAATTATATGCCAGTAGCAGATTTACATAAAAATGACTACAAAACTTAAGACTTTTTGAATTCTGTTTTCAAATTCTACTTCTACTGAATGTATGGTTAATTGTATAAAATGATGTTGAACACATTTAAAGAATACCTACGATTTGCAAAACACTTTAAGTGAAATGGAGAATATAAATTACACTGCCTGACTGGCAGTCACTTGTGTGGGTATTTGAGTCTCTTAGAGAATAGGAAGAAGGTTAAAAGCTCCATCCACTTGATGAGATTTGTTCAACAATCCATACAGTTGATGCCAATATCTGTTACCTTACCCCATTGTGATGCTGAGAATTTCTTTGCATCTAGAAGGTAGACTCCATTGTAAATTTGTTTTTTTTTCTAGGAAGCAGTCCATTATTTCTACCTCCAGACAGCCGTTCTTTGATGGTTCTACTACAAGAGCCCAAAAGTTTTTTGCTTTAAATTTGCATAACGTATCTCTCAGGCAGGATAAATCCAAGTGCAACATAGGTAAGCCTTTCAGCATGGGCAGAGTACCCTTGCTCCTCTTGTTTCCCCATCCTTGTCCTACTTTCCTTACAACATAGAAGAGCCGTAGTGCAACTATCTAGTATGGATGTGTCTATCAATTCCTCCTTCTTTAATTCCAATGACCTTTCAAAATCAAGATGAAAAGGACCAAGTCTCTGACTTCCACAAGTTTCAAGTCCGGTGAGCTCACATAGATGTTGTTTGAAAATCTCCTAACAAAGATGGGCTACTGGTCTATTCTATCTAAAGAAACCAAATAGCATACAGAAGACTGTTTACCTAGTGCAAAGAAGTATGGATGGTGTAGAGAAGTAGAGGGCAGTCCCTTGAAGTATGTTCATTCAATCCAGTAAAAGGGTAAAATATATATAAAACTTTGAAAATTATTTGTAACTCTAATTATCTTCTAGGATGTGATGATTCATGGTAGCTGGATGAGTTTATTGTTATTATTATTATTCTGAGGACTGGAATGGACATAGGTATGAGAGGTAGGGGTAGACGCTCATACTGGACACATTATTCTGCAAAATAAAGTGGTCAATGACAGTGCTGACAACTGACATGGACAGGAAATCAAAGAGAAAGGCAGAGGCCAGGGCACTGGGCACTGTTTGGTGTAGAATTATAGAAGAGATCCTAGGGAATGAGAAACTTTGGGGAAGAAAATCAGATGGTGAGAACCTGGGAGTCAAACACCAAAATGTGATTCAGCGCTATGATTCCATCAAATTCTCACAGAAGAGGCTCAGCTGAGGAAGTCCTGATTGTGTTTAGATTTTTTTTTAGCAAGCAATAAAGGGGCCAATGACTACATATTAGCTTCTGGAGGGGGGAGAAAAAATCAGGCCATGAAGATGATCAGCTTCCATATGGATTATACATATGGGGAAGTAAATAATAAGTTCTGGCAGAACACAATCAGTTCCGAATGAATACATCAGTGGGAAGTATTTTATAAGTTTGGAAGGGGTTGATCAGGAAATTTTTCATAAAGGAGGAAAGATTTCCAAGTCCTTACCAATTTATGTTGAAAATCACCAGCTGTCAAATAGTAACCCAAGCAACAGTCCCATATCCCTCACAAAGTTCAAGAGATCTTAAAGCTCCTAAGGAGAGCATGCACGTGTGCAACTGTGGAGAATACTCATACCGGAATATATGTTCCAGAGAATGTGATAGTATGTTCCAGCCCTGTTCTTAGTCTGGGAAGTGGAGATTAATTGTGATTTGTGAACATGGGAACAAAGTGCCTAGCAGAGAAATCATTGTTAACCCCCTCAAAAAACTCTGACATCAAAACATTTCTTTTAGAGTTTTTGTCAATTCTCTGTCTATGTCATGGCAGAGATGAGCAAACTGAGTTGTTTTTCTTTTTGAGTCCTCATAAAAGATATGTTGTCTACCTAGGACATAGTATCTTAAATTACATTCTTATAATTAATCCCAGCAGGCACAAAGTGTTTATGAAGGAATTTAGAAAGAGACTTGAAATAACGTTAGAATAATTAGGTATTATCATCACTAAAACTTAGCGTCCTTGGACTATCTTTGAGTAGTCTTAAGTCCTGTTTGTTTTCTTTATTGTCCTCTTGAACTATGGTCATTCACAAACTCACTTCAATATCATGTCAAGTAACACTTGGTAACTTGGATGTTGTAAGGACATTTATAGTCTGAGATATTATGGGAAAACTGAAATATGACAAGCCCTGAAGATCTCATTCTTCTCTCTGCCATACAAAATTAACTAATAAATACAAAACTCCAAATGGTACGCTAAAGAGGTAACAGTTGGAAGTACACTGGTTATGAGATTAGGAACAAGGCATTGAAGTCAGGCAGATCTAGGTTCAAATCCTGGTTCTGCTAAACATTGTCTTAATTTTGGAGATATTTTTTAACCTGTCACTGCCTCAGTGTCTTCATATATAAAATAGAAATGATATCCACTTATCTAGATTGTATGCTATTAAATAAAATAATACCTAAATAAGTGCTTAGCATGTGCTTAACATATAGTAAGGGCTCTAAAAATGACAGTTATTGTTTACCGTTAATCTTCATATTTAAATGTTAATTTAGTCTAGAAGCAAAACAATAACTTTCATATGAGAAGCATTACAACTACAAATAAGGATAGTCTTCTCCACTAGAGGACAAACTCTATGTGGGCAGGGATGTCTATTGTATTTACTAGTCCAGCCCCAAGAGTCTTGACACATGGATGTCATTGAATTCTATTTGTTGACTTCTTGAATGAATATGTATCTGGGGAGCTTTTATAAAACAGTAATGATCTCAAACCAAATTTGGAAAACTACATATCTACACAAGGTCAACCAGATGCTTGGACTATGACTAAATAAAATTTGTCAAATTTCACCAAGTCCTACTTTGGCTGATGTGAAGGTGGAGCTTAGCTTGCGGCCATTTGTTTGTAATAAAACTCTAGTAAAGTCAATTCAGTGATTTGGATTTTATTCTCATATTTTCATGGGCAGACATTTGTTCAATGTAATGTTGCAAGGTACAAAATGATGGATAAGATTTGAACTTATGATCTAATAGAGAAGAAAAGCATGGATGCAAGGAAAAGAATAAGGATCACTAAGGAAGTGCCTTAGAGTGCACTGTGAGTGCTCAAGTATGCAAGTATTTTTTTCTTGTTAATTGTAAGTTATAGTTATAATTATATAACTAATTGCTAATAGCTGATTAATGGTTTTGATAAGTAAATCTTCATATGATCTACATATCTGTTCTCCCACAATCTTTTGCCTTCATTCTCTACTTACTACTCTTCCTAACAATTCTGTGTAGTAGATAAGATAACTTTTAGCTGGAGGAATCACTGAAAACTTCTTAGAATAGCTGGCACTTAGGTAAAATATTGAAGCATGAGAAGGATATTTGGAGAATAATATAAAAAATACTACATTTCCAAATTAAAAATGTTACTTAAGAATTCTTGTGGCATCCACCATCTGATTAGAAAGAAATATTATCTTTGTGACTGTGATTATTATTTTTATGGCCAGTATTATTTTTCATTCATGTGTGCTTGCAATTCCCCAGCTTCTACTTCATGAGCATATGACATCATAAATGGCCCTGATTACCCTTTACATGACTTTTTCTTCTTCCAAAGTGTTCCCTTCAGCTTCTCTATTCCTTGCATGACTTTTTTAACAGGAAAGTATTATATAGCTTTGATTTAAAAATAAAGCAATTTCATTATGTTCAAATTTTGTTTAAAATATTCAAAGAAAAGTAATGTTCTGGGAGTGGTATGAATGAGTGATCAGCCACATTAGGCACCAGTGTTGCCTGTTTAAAAAATTGAAATCAAGTTTTCAAATGTGATAAGATAGGTTTCACTGTACGAAGAACTCCTTGAGATCACCAGCTTTCTCTCTCCATTACCGGGCATGTATCACACGCTCATTCAATCTTTGTTTAGTGGATATTTGTTGCCTTAATATAAGTCTAACACTGACTAGTGGAGAATGGAGAAGTCAGAGTTATGAATTCATTCACTTACTTCTTTAACAAAAACTGATTAAGTTCTAACAATGCTCAAGGAACTGTTCCTGGTACTGGAGATAGAATGAACTAGCAGGTTCTGACCGTGCCTTAGAAGAGATTCCAGGCTAGTGGGAAAGACAGACATCAAGCCATAATTTAACTGTTGTTGTGGCAACTGCTCTGAAGGAAAAAGCGCTGTGAGAACAAATAAGAGAGTTTGTTCCTAATTGTAAAGCTACCAGTATAAGTTAAAATTTTTTTAAAAAAGGGTTTTTCTCCTAAATATGGCAAAGAAGATGCTGATTATAGGACAAAGAGCAGATGCCCAGAGTAAATAACACAAATAATTTAAACAGGAAAATTAAGATGAAAAGGTCCTCCTTTTCTTTGATAAGTTTTAAGCAAGTTTTATACTTTGGAAACCTGAAGGAACAGAACTGGGGAATGAGGAGGGTAGTTGACAGAATGGATTTCATTCTATACATCATTATATTCTTAAATCACCTGTCGCTATGCTTTACACGCAGTATATGCTCACTTAATGTTAATAGACTGAATAAATGAATTAATTAATTTATGAGAGTAAGACAAGATAATGGGTTAAAAGATACTTAGAAAGAGACTACAAAGTTGGATTATTTTAATTGAGGACTGGGAGAAATTTAGAGAGAAATAATATGAGAATGACTTGTACAAACATATTTGTATTTCTTTTAAATCTTGCTCTTCAATGCCTCAATTTGTTCAGATATTTCTTCTAATGTGTACTTAGCTCACTCATACGCTGTTGGACTAGGGATCAGTGCTGGTCCAGAGGAATATTAAAATAATTAAAAGTCTATCTTTCTATCCATTGTCAATGTCGTACTATTTTGCATTAGAACACTCATTTTGAGATTATGACATTTCTAGTTTTTATGTTGCAGTGTCATTCTTTTAAGAAATTATTTGCTAAATCACAGAGTGTGTTTATATATACATAAAATGCATTAGGTCACCTTTTCTATCAGACATGATGGATTTATAGAGATGCTGATTTTCATACCAGTCTTTCTCCTCCCCCCTCGGCTTATGCTAAAAGCCTGCTTGTCTTCTGAAGTAGGTGAAAACAACTCTGATTATTCAAAATGACAAGTGCTAAATTTTGTGGGAGTAGAGCTGTTTAGGAGAACCAGGGTTAAGTTACATCTCATATAGGAGATGATAAGGGACAGATATTGTTGGTCACCTATGCTTAGCCATTATCCTCTTCTTAGTTATTAACAGAACCTAAACTTTGTTCAGATTTTGAGCATCAATATGTTAAGGAAAGGGAGGCCAATCTATCACGATGACACTTTGCCTATGCTTGGCTTGGGTTTGCCATAAATTGGGAAGAATGTCCTGCTATGATTTTCTGGGGGAATATCTTCCTTTCTGATAAAAAAGAGAGAAATATAAAAACAGCTTTCCTCTCCCTTTGGTATAAGCTGAATGGTATAAGCTGAGGAAGTCACGTGAAACTGTGGCAGTCACCTTCAGACCATAAAGAAAAGCCAAGAGAATAACTGACCAGCTGACTGAGATCCCAGACACTGCTCACCTGTTGAACCAATCCTGGGACCACCTACCATCAGATATTTTGTTATTATAGAAAAAACAAATGATTTTAAGCCACTTTCAGCTGTGCATTCTCTAACATGAAATCAAAATCATTTTAACTGATTCATGGGGAGTTTCCATGGATCTAGTTTAAAAGAAATTAACTACATGGTTAATTTATATTTTAGTCTATTGATATAGTATTCTGATCACACAGTGAATATTATATACAAAATATAAACAGTATACACTTTGAATAAAATAGTAACATCTTTGGATAGTCATCAATGTAATTCTTGGTTTGGTATAACATTACTCTCAAAATTCTCAAAAGTGCTGAAAAGATAAGAACGCATTTGTTAAAGCACCAGCAATTGTAGTTAAACAGCATATCTGTTAGTGCAGCAGCATAAATTTTTATTGCTATGAAAAATATAAAGTCAAAGTTTTAAAAGTTCTTACCTGAGGCCTGAATCAATCAGCCAAATGGGTGAGGAGGGTGTTGGAGACAAATGGAAGAGCATGAGCATCAGTTACCCTGCCAATTATTCCCTATGGCAAGAAAGCAACAGATGAGGGTCAAAGATCTATAAAGTTCTACCTAATGGCAAGTTTGATAATAAAAAATAGCTATCTTATGGCATTTGGGATGCTTTTGGCTACAGATAGCAGAAAATGTGACTCAATTTGGTTTAACCAATAAGGAAAACTGCTGGCTTAAATAATATGATCTGCAGATGGAGAGAAGTTCTCAGGGTTGGTTGGCCTAATATCTCAACACTGACATCAAAGACCCAGGTTCTTTCAGTATTCTTACTCATATACATCCGAGATGACTGGGTGGTTGCCAGTAGTAATTGAAGCCGTATTCTTTTTTATTCATGTACAGACATATGGCATGAGAGAGGAAAAGGCTTTTCGTGACTTGCTTTTAGATATTAGGAAAAATTTTTCTAGAAGATTCTACCAAACTCCTCTCTGGTTTTTACTGACTAGAACTGAATCACTTGCCCATTCTTTAATCAATTCCAGACACAGAGGAATGTAACTCAAAATAATCAGAACTATCCCAAAGCTAAGCGATAGGGGCATCTCCTGAGCCATGTGAGCTGTGTGGGAAGAGCTTATACCTGAAGAAAAGGGAGGCCCTGACAGGAAGAAAGAAGCATATGGTCAAAAATAAGCAACAAAAGAAGTCAATTGCTTCTTTTTTTTTTTAAATCTGCCTTTATTTATTTATTTTTTGAGGAAGATTACTCCTGAACTAACATCCTCTGCCAATCCTCCTCTTTTTGCTGAGGAAGTTGGCCCTCACCTAACATCTGTGCTCATCCTCCTCTATTTTATATGTGAGATGCCTGCCACAGCACGGCTTGATAATTGGTGCGTAGGTCTGCGCCTGGGATCTGAACCCATGGACCCTGTGCTGTCAAAGTGGAGCGTGAACTTAACCACTATGCCACTGGGCCAGCTTCTTATTCACCAAGAGCTTGCTATATTCAGATATGGTAGTAAGAATTTTTATTCATTAAATTATTTAATTATCCTACTGTCTGTACAAGATAGTGAATGTTGTGGTGGACACTGTTAGTGACCTAGAGTATCTCTCAGCTTTTGCTGGGTTATGTGTGCTAACTACCCCCAAATCTCAGTGTCTTACAAAAACAATGCTTTATTTCTTGCTCGTGTTACACTGTCCATGCAGATTTGTTCCATGTCTTCTTCTTTGTAGGACCCAGGCTGAAGGCATACTCCTGTATGAGACTGTGGGGAAAAGGAGATCTTATCTGAGGGAAAAAGGAGACGTTAGAACCTCATGATGTCAATTAAAACTTCTGGTTGGAAGTGGCATATGTCACTTCTACTCACATTTTATTGGGTAAAGTAAATTTTATGGCCAGTCCTGATGTCATTGAGGCAAGGAAATCACGTCTTCTCACAGACGCCTAATAATGGGGAACAATGATACACTGTACCACTCTTACCTGACACCTGTGTCCCCCTCCTTCCTTGCACCTGATGTGTCCGAGTGGTGCAGCCAGGATGTGAACATTGGTCTGCATAACTCCACGCTCTTCTAACCAGTGGTCTAACTGACTACGCAAGGTTACAGAAAAAATTACTTTTAGATGTATTTTTAAATGAATATTTAAATTATTTTATCAACTTAGGAATCAGTGATAGTCTTAAAAATGATTCTGTCAATTATTTGCAGTTTAAGTACATATCACTATAACAATGGTTCACAAACATTTTAGTCTCAAGGCCTCTGTACAGTCTTAAAAATTGTTGAGTGGCTGGCCTGGTGACGCAGAGGTTAAGTTCGCACGGTCCACTTCTCGGCGGCCCGGGGTTTGCCGGTTCGGATCCCGGTGAGGACAAGGCACTGCTCGGCAAAAGCCATGCTGTGGTAGGCATCCTACGTGTAAAGTGGAGGAAGATGGGCATGGATGTTAGCTCAGGGCCAGTCTTCCTCAGCAGAAAGAGGAGGATTGGCAGTAGTTAGCTAGGGCTAAGCTTTCTCCCAAAAAAACCCACAAAACAAATATTGTTGAGGAATATAAAGAGCTTTTATAATGTGGATTATACCTAGCTATGTTTCCCATATTACAAACTAAAACTAAGGAGATTTTAAAAATATTTATTAATTCATTTTAAAATAACACTAGTAACACATTGCATGTTAAGATAAATTGGTGTTTTTATTAAAAATAATTATATATTACAAATTACACAATTCTATGAGAAGAGAAGCATTGTCATACATTATTGAAAATCCCTTTAATGTCTGATTTAATGGAAAGTAATTAGGTTATTTTATCTGCTATATCTGTGCTATATGTTTTGTTGGTTGAAATATATGAACAAAGTCCTTACGTCAATTTGTAGGTAGAAACAAGAGGAGTATTTTAAGATGATGTTGGATATTCTTCTTTGATATTACACTAAAACTTGACATGTGATGGTTTCATAAAAGGTAGTTTCAAACAGAATCTGAAACCATATCAATGAACTTTCTGTATTCTGTTAGAATGAAATCCATTGTTCTCTTTGGCATCTTGAATAGATCTGTTACCCATGTGTGATTTTGTATCATCAAGCATGTTCATTTGAAAATATTGATTTACTAATTTATGTAGATCTTTCAAATACTGACATATTTCATTATGCAATAAAAATCATATTTATTAATATTGACACTGATCTCATCAGAAAAAATTTTAAGTATCAGGAAGCTGTCAAGCTCATGGTGGCAGACATAAGTTTTCCAAAATTCTAATTTTTACTTGAAAGCTCAAATTTTGTCATTGGCAACAATGCTGTCAGTTGGCCCTGACATGGCAGGCTCACTTTGTTCACTTTTTGAAAAAATATTTACCAAACAGTCAAATATGAATAACCATAGTTTGTTTATCCACATTCTTTCAAATACAAATGGTCTTCTGTGAAAAAAAAAAGTTTACTTCTGTTTGCAACTTAAAGAATTACCTAAGTTCTTTCTTGATACAAATATTTTTTCGTTATGGGAAGTTATGGGAAGCATTTTGGCATAGTTCCCATTTTGTTACACAGAATGTATTGAAAAGTAACGTATTCAAAGGTTGAAATTTAATAGAATCAATAATTTTTATTTCTTCCTCAAGAACATTCTTAAGTGAAATTGGCATTCCTTTATTATTATTTTTTTTAATGAAAGTATGCAGTGAAATATGAAAACTGACAGTATGGTTTGGAGCCGTTGCCTTGATTCTTGCTAAAAAGCCATCAATTTTAAATTTCAAACAGTAAATAAAGCAAATAATGATGTGGTATTATTATGAAAATAGTTTTGGCTTTGTGGATTCCCTGTAAGGGCTTTAAGGCTATGCAGGGGTCCACAGACCAGTCTGAGAACTACTGCTCTGTAGAAACTTTGTAAAGTCAGCCAACTTAACTTATACATTCAGCTTACTTTAAAAAATTTGCAATCTCCTTCTGTTCTTGGCAGTGTGATAGGTGCTAGGAATAAAAAGATGTATAGTATAATATTCTAGCTCTCAAGAAGGAGGAACATTCAAGAATCATTCTAGGCCCAGGAGCAGAATCGTGAACAGATGACTGCCTTACAGTTTTGTAAGTGTTCTGATAGAGAAGCAGAAGGAATGATTGGAGCACAGAGTGGCACTGGGTTTAACCAGCCAATTTAGGTAAGAATATCCAGAATTGATAAGAGTTTAGGCAGGTGGATAAATGGGCCATGGGAGAATGTTCAGGCTAAGAAAGAATGCTGAAAAAACATATGGAGGCGTAAGACTTACATATAATTCAGTATCTCGAAAGGTGAAGTTAGGAACAGGAAAATTAGGTTTAGATAAGATAGGTTTCTGTGTGTCCAGCTAAGTGCTTATGACTGTGAAAAGCTGGGGTTTAGTCAGCAAGACTAGGGGATGATTTAGGCATAAGGAATGCTGAAATAGGATTTTGGGGAGGGGGTGTGTGAGAAAGGGGAAGTTGGAAGACTTTAGTTTGGAAGCAGATGAGTTTGTGTCCATGAGACACCAAATGAGTTGCTGCAGCTAGAATTTGAATACATGCATCTGAAGCTTAAAGGTGATATCATGACTAGGGCTATGGATTTGCATCATTAGTTTAGAGATGACAATTGAAATTGTGAGACTGGATGAGACTGCTAAAAGCTGTAGAAATAAGGGAATAGCAAACCAAGAATGAATCTCTTGGGAAATGAAATTTAGCAGGGGAAAAATAACGTTTGAAGGATATTACAAACAAAAAGGTAGAGAGATGGGTGGGAAATTGTTTTTGGATGAGATCAACATTTAAATCAGTGAACTTCGTTCGACTAAGCAGACTGCCCTCCATAGTGTAAGTGGGCCTCATCCAATCGTTGAAGGTCTGAATAAAAGATGCCAGCCTCCTGGAGCAAGAGTGCCTTCCGACTTCATCTGCAGCATCAGCTCTCCTGGGTCCGCCTGCCAGCCACACTGCAGCTTTGGGCTTGCCAGTCTCCATAATCGTAACAGCCCATTTTTTATGATAAATCTCATATATATGTATAATATTTATATCTATGTATATATCTATCTGTCCATCTATCTATCATCTTTCTACTATTGATTCTGTTCCTTTGGAAAACCTTGACTAATACAGAAACTGTGAAAGCATATTATCCTAAAAGCAAAGTTGTAGAGCAGGGTTACCAAATATGTTCTTCAGAACATCCCTTCCACTGTGTGCTAATGGATGCCAAAAAAAAAAAAAAAAAGAGTTTTGTTGTAATCATATTTGGAAATTCCTTGGTGCCTTTTTAAATGCGCTCACAGTATAACCAACAAAAGGGTAAAATGTATTTAATATTTCAAATCTAATCTTTCTCACTCATCCTCACTCTTCTGGGTAGCTGGGAGGGTGATTTTTATTTTTAAAGAATTACTTTAAATGTTGTGGCAGGTTTCAATTTAAACTAGTCCCTTACTGGTAAATGCTCAGTTTTTCAGAGTTTTGCACCCTCCCTCTTCTCTTCCCCCAAAGGTGTTCGGATTCCAGGGAAGATTACTGTGTCCTTGTGCTGCTCCCAGTGGGAGAAAGGGTGCCTCGCATCCATGGGGCAGGGAGCATCCTTTTGGCCACTGTACTGGTTATTCCCTTGCCCATCTCAGCATTGCACTTGGAGCTGACATGCAGTGTCCAAGTTGGCAGCTGAGGAGCTTATGATATGTTTTTTCGGAGCTTGGACAAGAGCCTCCTGTCCTCCCTGATAACTCTGTCCCAACTTAGTCCTCACTTGCCCTTGAATTCTGGATGAACACTAATTGAACCCTAATCTACAGCTACAGAGTTACCTTCCCCGTCACAGCAATCTCTGGAGTAAGCTCACTGGCTAGCTGCTTTCCGTGTCCCTTGCAGGGCACTTTGGAATGTCTGGACACCTGCCAGACCACAGGGCACCCTGGGCATTGACACTGGGTGAGAACTTTGGTCAGCCTCTCTCCCAATACATCCCGTCACTACCTTTACTCTGTTTAATATGATTCCCTCTAGTTATGCAGAATCACTCTGCATGGGCTTCTTCTCAACCAAACTCCTGCGGGAATAGCCTTTCTGCCTCTGAATTGCCTCTCACCTACATAGTAAACAGCTCTATTTTAGGCTGGAGGTGAAAGGTCAGGACACACAGGTCTCCTTGTCTAATTCCTCTACTACAGGGTCTCTTCGCCTTCCCAACATTCACCTGGGGTCAGAAAAGGCAAAATTTCCACTTCCCCTGGATTTGATCAGAATTTCCTCTAAATCATAGTATACTCCTTCCAGAAAAGACTTTCACCCCAGCCTCCTTTCCCGAGGCTATCACAGTGGAAAGACTGCCATGAGCACCATTTACAGGACAGAAGAGTAAAAACATATCCTCTTACATTTTAGTATGATAATGTGTATAGGAATCTGCAAGAAAAAAATCTATCATGTGTCCTTTTTGTTTCTCTTTCTTATTCTTGGTCGCAGAAAACTTTAACAACAAGAATAAAATATTTCACGAGAGAAATTTTCTTGTAATTTTTGGAAACACTGGAGAGTTTTGAAAAGGAAAACATGAGCCATAAGGTCAAACACAGGAGGAAAGTTCAGAAAGATGAAGACCTGGAACGTACCACTACATGGTCAATGGAGAATTTCCTAGCGATGTTAAGAAGTTTTTGTTTGTTTGTTGATTAGTTTTCTTAGGAGATCACAGAGGGCTGAGAAATAAGGAGAAGGTAAGGAAATGGAAGCAGGGAGTGTCACTGCTTTTACCAAGGAGTTTGGTTGAGAAGTGAATGAAATAGAGCAGAAAAAGTCATTGAAGATATGGGAGAAAGGAGAATGGAGTAGGGTCCCAAAGGTCATGAAGATGGATCAGATCAAGATTACACGTGGAGGGCTACCCCAGAAACAGGATGTGGGCCATCTCTGCCCCTGAAACAGGTAGGAAGGAAGTGTGCATGTGCTTAAAATGCCTAAATGTTCCTAAGCGAGGGGAAGAGAAGATGGTCATTCAGGTCAGACTGCCTTAAGTTTTGTTAAAGTAGGAAGCAAAGACATTTGCTGAGGGTAACTAGCTTAGAGGGTTTGAAGAAAACTGTGAGAAAAATAGCGAAGATCTGAAAAGTCCTTTAGAGGAATGGACCAAAGTGCCAGTTAAATACAAAGAGTGATCAAGTGCTGAGACTGGAACCCATGAATCTGAACCTATAGTGGCACTCATGTGTAAGGTTGAGCAATTTTTATCAAGCTGCACTCAGCGGAGTGGATCAGAGAAGATCAACTGTGGAACTAATCTAGGGTTGAGATTTTCCCAAATGGAAGACACAAACGAACATGAGTTTGAAAGAGCTGAGGGTGTTGGTGAGAGAGTGGTTCATGTAAGCAACCAAGAAATCCAGGGAAGAAATTGAGGTCAGAAAGGGACAAATAAAATGGATACTATAAATGGAAGGATCAAGGACCTGACTGTATTCAGAAAGAAGTAAATTGTAGGGAAAGAAAAAAAGAAATTCCAAGTTGAAGGAGCACTGGGTGATGAAAAGACCTAGAGTCTACTGTGGGCAAGAACAACTGAAGAGTGTTCTATGCCAGTTTTCCTGGAAATGAGAAGAAAATAACAATAGTTCATTGTTCTCTTGTCCTACTTATTTCCAGTATTTGTTATAAATCAAGTTCCCCTGAATATGTGAGTCCGTTTCTCTTCCACTCTTATAAACGACCGTATATCAAATGAGTCTATAATAAAACAAATATAGTGGGTTTAAATATCCGATAGGACAAGTCCGCCTCCATTATACTTCAAAATATTCTCGACTCTTCTGTTCTATTCATTTACCTAAATATAAAGTTTTGATTGAAATAGCATTGATTATACACATTAAAGTGGGGAAAATTTGCCTTTTGGCAAGAGTGAGTCTATCCACTCATGAATGTGTTAGTTTGCCAGGCTTATTCAGATATTCTTTCACGCTCTTCATGCTCTTGCCTATCCCTAAGATTTATTCTTAGGTGCTTTACAGATTATTTTGATGTTGTGAATACAGCTATTTCTTTAAAATTTATTTTCCAACTAATATTGATACTGAACTAATTTAGATATTGATGTTAATTTCAGAAGCTTGCTGATTAATAATTAGCTAGTAGTTTAATTAGTTATTAGTTCTCAGAGTTTGTAGAATCTACTAGTTTTGTATGCAGTCATATCACATAGGGATAATATGATATTAATTTTTTTATCCAAAATACCTATACTAATTAATTGGGAGTAATATTTGATTAGTGACCAAAGGTAGTCAGGGAGCAGCCAAGGTAGATATTTGGGGAGGAACATTCTAGAACACAGGTTTTTGTTTGCTTTACAGTGTCATTATTTTTATATTATTGATCAGATCTGTATTTATGGGTCCATTTTCATTCAAAATATTAATCATTCTTTCTCTCTTCCCTCTGTCTCCCCAATCCTAGGTTTTTATCAGCTTTATCATTTTATTGGTGTTTCTAAAGATCCAACCTTTGCTTTTATTGATTCCATTATTTTATGTTCTATTCAATACTTTTACATGTATCTTCATTATTGCCTCTTATTTTTTCCATTTAGTTTGTTCTCTTTACAATTTCTTGAACTGACCTCTTACATATTAATTTTCAATCTTTTTAATTTTAATGCAATTGATTTCTCAAGCTATCTCATAAATTTTGATTTTTAGTGTCTTTATTGTCATATTCTCAACATTGAGCGATTTATGTTGTGGTTTCTTGGTTGAGATATTTTAATAAGACATTTATAAGTATGTTTTTTGTTTTAAATTATGTGAGGCTTAGAGGGTGTTTTGTTGTTTATTCTAAGAAATTTTTGTGGTCAGAAATCATTGAATCTATAATTTTTATTTGATTTAATTGAGATTTTCTTAGTAATTTAGTAGTGATCAAATTTTGAGCATGTTCCATATGTGCTTGAGGAGACTATTGATTCTCTAATGGTGAATTTATTGTTGTATTTAGTAACTAGGTATTTTGAATCTCCTATTTCACTAATTTTTATGTGTTTGATCCATCAGTTCTGAAATAAGCATATTAAAATTTGCTATGATTGTAGACTAATCATTATCTTTTTTGTAATTTTGTCGACGTTTGCTTTATGTGTTTGGGGCTATGTTATTCAATGTGTACACATTTAGAATTGTAATATCTTCATGGTAAATGTTATAGCTATTTAGTGACCTTGTTTGTTCCAAATACTGTTTTTATCATTAGGTCAGTTTGGTCTGATATTGACAGAATCACATCTTTCCATTAGTATTGGCCTGGCATACGATTTTTCCATCCCTTTATTTCCAACTTTTGTCTATCTTTAGGTGCTCAGTATATGTCGGAAACAGCACTTGATGTCCTATTAACTAGCATATACCAGATTTTAATAGAATCTGAGACTGTCTTTTAATGAGTAAGTTAATAGCATTTATATTGTTGTTATTACTGATATATTTTGCCTTATATTTAACATGTTACTGTTTTATTTTTTATCATACTTTTAGCTTTTCTTTTTCTCCTTTCCTGCTTTGTATTGGATTATTCAAGCTGTGTTTGTAACCATTTTGTTTTACTCTCCTCTACCAATTTGAATTTTTTATGCTTCATGTCTATTCTTTTGGTGAGTGCTTGACTTAACGAAGTTTATTCTTAACACATATTCCTGTCTTACTACAGAAAACTACAGAGAACTTATGACATTTAAGCTCCCTCCCCATCTTCTGTGCTGACATCCAGGATGTTAGTTCCAACTTGATTTTAAACCCTCAAATTAGTCATCATCATCATCATTATTGTTTTATACAATCGATGTTTATTTAGATTTGCCAAAGCTGATTGCTATTCTTATCATATTTCTTATATCACATTCTTTCCTTCTGGATTTGAATTTCTCCATTTTAAAGTATAGCCTTTAGTGGCTATTTTGAACAGTATCTATGAGTGGCAAATTCTTTTAGGCTTTGTCCAAAATGTGTTTGTTTCTTCACTCTTGATTCACAATTTGTTTGTGTATAGAATTTTAACTTGATAAGATATTTTTCTGTAGTATTTTGGAGAAGACGTTCCAATATTTTTCTGTCTCTGTGGCTGTTGCTATTGTTACTGTATGCGCAAGTATCATTTCTTATTGGCGACCTGTCTTTTGTTTCAAGTTTTTCAGTTGTACATGTAATTTTAAAAATTAAAGAACTCAATGCTTAGAAAACAAGTAGAACAGTGCATGGCACACATTGAGTATAAAATGAATCTTAGCCACTGTTGTTGTCGCTTCAAGCACATGTTTTGTCTCTTGCAGGTTTCTTTATCTCAAGTTCTTAAGTTGCTAATTCTTTTGTTTATATTTTCTGCTAACTTTCCCTCATGATGGATTATTTTCTTATACCGTAGTAGTTTATCTGTTTATTTGCTTTTTTCTGTGCTCTCTTTCTGTGAAGGTTTTTATTCATTTGTTTTATTTTTTCTTTTGTTCTCTCCTGTGAGCATTTCATGACTCCTGGGTTCTGAAACTTTCCATAATGCAAAATTTTGATTTTTGTTGGAATTCCTAGAATTTTGCTAGTCTTAGACCAGTTTTAATGCTTCAAATTTTGGCATTCCTATTCCATATAAGTAGTGTCAATATGAACCCCCACACCCTGCAAAACCCAGGGTAACTGGTAGCTTTCCCCCTCATTTTAGAGCAGAGATGACCTCTCCCAGTCTATCATTTCGGTCCAGACATCTGCGTTTCAGATCCTCACCTGACTCTGGTCCAAGGTCCCATCTCCTTCCTCTTGCTGTTTGTTAAAATCACAAACCCTAACCCCTAGGGATTATATCTGACTCAGTGACTCTCTAAGTTCCCACAGCATCAAGTAATGTCCTCGTTGAAATGGCATTTGGTTACTTCTTTTCTGTCCCCTGGGGTTTTTCATCTCTTCCATTTGAGGTTAATTATGTATTTTAAAGTTGCTACATTTATTAAATATTTCTATATATTTGAACAGAATACTTTTCCCTGACACTCAGTCTGCCATAATTAGGAAATCTATTGCTTTTTTATCTTGACACATAATAAGTGCTCAGTTAACACCAGTTTTTGGTTTTATTATTGAATAGCTGGCTGGATATACAGATCTAGTGCTTAGGTGAAAGAAATCTGTGTTCATTTACTGTGTTTATTTACTAAGAAGATCATACATTTTTAGCTTGTTAGAGACTTAATAACAAAAACCGTGTTTGGTAAGCATCATCCTTATCCTGTTTTTACAGATAGGAAACCAAAGATGAGATTGAATGCATTACTCACAGGCCACAGATAGAACCAGAATGACTATCTAAGACATTAACTGCGATATAGAGTTCTGTCCCTCGTAAGGCTACTGAGGAGTTTAGAGGAGCGTTTCCAGACAACATGAGTGTTACGAAAATTTCACTCATTACCCTCAATTAGTACTGTAAAATCTCAAAGCGATATCAGAAAGCAGCCAGAAGTTCAGTCAGTATCTTGTGTGCTGTGTCTGTTTTACCTGTGCTGAGATCCACTATGTGGCCAAAACCCCAGAGTCCAGGTGAATATGTGATAAGTAATTACTTTCATAAGAAGTGGATAGAAGAAAAGGAAAAGTCAGTGTGTGATGATTTTGTGCTCCATGTCAAGAAGTTAAAATTACTTTCTCTTGTAAATTGACTTGACTCAAAGAGGGGAACCATAATTAGGATTAAAAATATTATAGCTATTTTATATTACTTTTTTTAGAATACTAGTAAAACTATTTATGTTTTGAGAGATTTATTCCAACTTTGCCTATGAAAATTTAGCTTGTGATCATCTGTCTGACATAGAGAAGGCTATTTGTTTAATTAATACATTAATATATTATCTGAAACAGTGTGTGTGTGCATACATACAGACATTCATACATATACATTATATATATAAATATCTACAAATAAATGTGTTAGTGTACAACTTCAGATGCCTTTGGACTTTATAATATAATTGTATTTTAACTACATAGAGAATTAAACTGTAGGAAATACGTCTTTAAGACATTTTATCAGTTTTCTGTGAATGTAAGAGTTAGAAGCAAAATTAGAGACAATCTAGTTGTCCCTCCTTATTTCAAAGATGAAATAACTTCAAAACATAGAACCAAGACTAAAATGCTAGTCTGAGTATCCTTAAAATATGCTGTGGTTCTCTTCAATATATTGAAATATAAAGGATAACGTAATAAAATTTAACAAAATAAAATGTGTATTTTATTTATTTTAAACTGGGGTGTTAGAAATATCCATTACCACTGAGATCAATTATTCAGTCTTTTACCAGATCAAACTGTATTATTTAGATATCAAAATTGATTGATTTGAAAATTGCTTGTTTTTTTTTAAAGATTTTATTTTTTTACTTTTTCTCCCCAATGCCCCCCGGTACATAGTTGTATTATATTCTTCATTGTGGGTCCTTCTAGTTGTGGCGGAAATTCCTTGTTTTTAATGTGGCTGCTTTACCTGGTGAAATCAAATGAGTCAGTGACGCAAATCTCCCATTAAAATATGAAAAAATGTTAAATCTAGCATTTTCGCTTTGATGTTTGTCACTAGATTTGGAATCAGAGACACTACAAATATTGAGTGATTTCTTCCATTAATAACCCTCTTGAAATAGAAAATAGTAGAATAGATGAAGCTTTCTCCCGGCATAGCAGTTAAGATTATGGACTCTGGAGTGAGATTGTCTGGCTTCAATTCTGGGCCAGTTATTTAACCTTTTTGTCCCTCAGTTCCACCTATAGATTGGGGATCACAATAGCATTGTGAGAATTGAATGAATTTGCTATGTAAAGTGCTTAGAAGAGTGCCTGGTGCGTAGTTAACTGTGAATGAGTTAGCTATTCCTGTTTTTGTTGGTGATGGTATTGCTTTTTATTTATTTATTTTGTTGTGGTGGGAACACATAACGTGAGATCTGCTCTCCTAACAAATCTCTAAGCGTACAATACGTTACTGTTGACTGTAGGTACAGTGTTGTCCAGCAGATCTCTAGAGCTTTTTCATCTTGCTTAAGTGAAACTTTAAGCTTATTGAGAAGTAGCTCTCCATTTCCTCCTCCGTCAAGCCTCTGGCAACCGCCATACCACTCCTCAAACCTATGAGTTTGACTATTATTTTTTACTAGATTACAATAACTCTGACATTAAAAAGTCTTCGAGATAGTTTAGACCACCTGATAAATTGGAGTAGAAAAATATATAGTGAATTCTTTAGATCGCTAAGATTTATAGGGTAATTAAACAAATGTAGAATTTATTACCCAAACCAAATGATGCTGTTTCCAGGAGGAAATTTAGTTCCTGATGGAAAACGGGGTTGAGATATTGTGATCACAGATGACCTAAGGCTCTTTTCACGTTCTGAATTTGTGTTGACCATGGCCCCCAACATTTTAAAGGAGGCTAACATAATCAGAGATAACATCAATATTCCAGGTCACTCTTAAACTAGAGTATTTGCTAAGGCCAAAGGTGAACAATATAATGAAAGATCACTAATTCAAAGATAGCATAACCAGGAAAGACTGAGATTTCTAAGGCAGCCTTCTCTGAGGTATTGCCTAATTGATCTGTTAAGTATGGATAATAAACTGTTATTTAACTTATTAGATCAGGTTAGGCTCTTCTCTTTCTTTCTCTTTCTTCCATAAGTGACTCCATGTGCCCAAGAAAGAAGAAAAACATTCATAATTGCATATGGAGGATTAGTAATTCTCCAAGGGAAGACTCAAAGATATCATTGCTTGACCTAGATAAACGTAACTTGCTTATTCACTGTGATGTTTATCCACTTTTTCTCATTTCAAAGCATTTTCATGTACTATATTGTAATAATTTGGCTTATGTCTGATTATATTTACTGGGGAAGCCATAGGTCCATGAGGTGAGAACAATTTTCAGACCACAGAGTTGTATTTGTAGTAGACGTTGTGTTTGCCTTGCCAGTATCTATGTCACTTCTTTCTCAGACCACAGAGTTGTATTTGTAGTAGACGTTGTGTTTGCCTTGCCAGTATCTATGTCACTTCTTTCTCATTTTGTAGTCACCATGCTAGTTCAGTGATTTTCACGATACTGTGGCTAACAGTTGAGTTGAGGCAATCAGAGAAATCTATTTCCAGTCGCAGTTAGTGGTTTAGGGATGGGCACATAGCTCAGGTCAAAGTCATCTGGTATCAAGATATTCTCCTGATCACAGTGAATGTGACCAAATTTATTCATTCAGAGAGGCACTTGGGACATTATTGGCAATTTTTGGAGAAAGAGAAGCTCTCTTTCTCTCCTGAATGTTATCAAGGGAGCATTAAGCGGTTGTTTTTCTATCATGAGAAAAGCAATCTGAAGATGCAGCTGGTCTATGATGATGGCAAAGTTGAGAGAATCAAAGAGAAATGTAGCTGCAAAGAAATGTAGATGCATCTTTGAAGACATTTGCTCTTTTTAAAAAAACAAACAAACAAACAATTTCCTAGCAAATCCTTTGACTCTATCTTTAAAATACACTCAGGATCTGAACAACCTGCACATTTATTGCTGTGCCCTGGTCCAAGCTCCCTTCATCTCTTGCCTGGCTTATTGTGATAGCCTTCTAAGTGGTCTGCCTGCTTCTAGCCGTGTCCCCATTTAGTCTATTCTCAGCACAGCAGCTGAGTAATTGTTGACGGGTATGGTCTTGCCACTTCTCTGCTCAGTAACCCCTGATAGCTCCCCACCTTATTGAGACTCTTTTATTACATTATTTCCTCTGCCTGGAATGTTTTCCCCCAGATAGTCTCCTGGGTCACTCCCTCGTTACATTTAGATCTTTATTCAGATGTCACTTCTTCAGTGAGATTTTTCAAGACCAAACGGTTATTACAAGCAGCCTGCCCCCACCTCCAAATACTTAGCTCTACTTGATTCCTTCCCCACTTTATTTTTCCTCTATAGTCCTTATCATCATCTAATTACTATTTATTTTACTTATCACTTTCATTCATTTTTTTTTTGGTCTTCTCTTAATTAAATATAAGTTCCAGGAATGTTTCTGTTTGGTTTGCTGTTATATCTCCAAAACAGAGTACATTTCTTGGCACAGAGTTGTCACTTAAAAAATGTTGTTGAGTGACTCATGAATCTCTGAATGAAATTGTGCCTGAAGTCTGATGTCTCTTTGAATTTTTTATTTACATAATGCAATACATTCCTTTTATTATTTAAGTCAATTTAAGTTGAGCTGTCTTTTCCTTGCAACTGAAAGCATCGTAACTGAGACAGTAATTAAATATTTGATGGACAGAATGAGCTTGCCAGAAGCAAACCTTGAGATGAGAATTCACGTGAAAGTGATTTATTAGGAAAACTTTGTTACGGGTTGAATTGTGTGTCCCCAAAAGGTGTTAAAGTCTTAACCCCCAGTACCTGCGAATGTGACCTTATTCAGAAATAAGGTCTTTGCAGACCTATTTCCTTAAGATGAGGTCATCCTGTAGTAAGATGAGCTGTTAATCCGATATGACTCATGTCCTTATAAAAAGCAGAAATTTGGGCACAGCCATGAACACAGGGAGACTTCCAGGTGAACATGAAGGCCGAGATCAGGGTGATGCCTCTACAAACCAATCTTTACCAAAGATTGCCAGGAAACCAACCAAAAGCTAGACTGGAGGCATGGAACAGATTCTCTCTCACGGCCCTCAGAAGAAAGTAACCCTTGATCTTGAACTTCTAGGCTCCAGAACTGTGAGATAAGAGATTTCCACCCAGTTTGTGGTACTCTGTTATGGCAGCCCCAGGAGATGAAGAGACTGCAAAGAAATTTAGGAATTGGGACTGGGATGGCAGGAAGGCCAGCACAGGCAAAGTTCCACAAAGGCTAACTGGCTCAGTCTCATAGAACTCTGTGAACAACGGCGGTGCCACCTCTGAGTTGTCTGGTCAGGGGCAGGACAGCAGGAGCTTTTGAACTCCTGGACACAGCAGTTACTGGTTAGGGGGGCCCACCGGGACTAGGGCATGGTGGGTAGAGGGGCACTTTTGGCTTTGCTCATGTTCAGACAAAACTGCTTCCAGCTGTCAGAGGCCAGCCTGCAAACAAAGATGCTTGAGTGCTAACTGTTGGCTCTTGGGAGGAAAAAGACAGCAGCAGGTAATGTGTGGAAAATTGGTAAAGAGCCTGAATGGATATGGACAAAGCACTGAGAGCATCTGCCATGATGGGTTAGGAAGCAAGTGAGCTGGAGAAAAAGGAGAAGCAAGGCAGACACACCCATTGCTTTTCTGTCTGGTGAGGTTCTGCTGGTTGTATGGATTGACGTTATTTGAGGTAATAAGCCTGGAAGAAACTCCTATCATAAACACAAGATGTGTGTCGAGCATCTGTAAATAACTTCCTGATGTTTAAAATCACAGTTGATTTGAATGTCACAGAAGAACAAAAATGGGAACAATGAGAAAGTAAAATATTAAAAGATGCAACAATTAAAAATGTACGAAGGGCACAACGGTCTTTTAGATGATGTGTGTGTGTCTGTATGTGTGTGTGTGTGTGTGTGTGTGTGAATCAAAGGGATTCATATTTAATTTGTCTGCAAAGCCATAGAAACACAAGGAGAGCAAAAAAGGATTTAATAATTCAGATTTGATCAAGTATATGTGTTGTTGGTTTCCAGGTACAGAGGCAGTTTCAATTTGAGATATTTTCTTGCCGGCCTACAGCTGAGAGACAGAGCAAGATCAGATCCTAAAAGTTGCACAAGAAGCTCTTGTTTCCAGTGTCTATTAAAAGAGAATGCCTCTCTGTGTACCCAATTCCAGTAAGGTTAAAGAGTTGAAGTAATAAAAGATATTGTCACCAACTGTATGGCTGATCTTTTCTGTGCAAGAATCCACTGTCTTTCCAAGCTACACTCAGGTCAAGGTTGTCATTTAGTGTTCATTTGTGACATTTCTGTAAAGGGCTTTTCATTTCTTGCAGGTCATTATTTTTGATACATTTGATCGAATTGGTGAACTATTCGACTCAGAATTCTGGCCCTAATATTTACACAAAGGAAGGTTTTGTAGTCATAGAAGTTTGCATTGTCTAATTTCTTTTGTATCCTAAGGCATCTTGCATATAATGGGCACAAGAAATATTTGCTTTTCTGTTATTTTGGAAGACTTTATTAGTGGCTTAACCAACAACCATTTATCCCTTCCTCTTTGCTAATAAAACCATAATTTTGTTCAAGAAACAATGTGTCTTAGGTGAATCAACATCTGTCAAAGCCTATCATAATTTGTCTGAACAATCCCATTCGTCCTACTCAGTTACTGTTTTGACTCATGAAACGCAAGCATTCGCTGGGAGACTTCTAGGAAATATTTTTTTCCCTAATAGAGACCCACAAAAGGGAGAAAGAAAAACCCTTTTCTCTCTACCTCATTTAGACTCTTGTGACCTTGAGGTAACATGCAGAGACAAAAATCCAGCAAGATGCATATGCATGAGAGGAAGGATTCAAAAAGCCTGGGATCCTAATGATGCCATTGAGCTGCTGTAAACAAAACTGGGATCATCGACTTTTAGCTTTGTTGATAAACACCAAGTGTCTGTCCAGTGTAAGCTACTATCGCTCATGTCTGCTTTTATTTGGAACCAAATACATCCTAGTTGAGACAATTATCTTTTGTGCACTTATCCTGTGTTTATCTAAAGAATTTGTTTATCTTTGATATCTTAACATGAAGTTTGTGCACCTGTGTTTGTTATTTCCCAATATTCTGGTTATGAGTTATTCTTTGATGTCACACATTTGTGATATGTGTGTGTGATCTTCATATCATTTTTTTCATATAGTCGCCCTGTTGTAGCTCTTCTTCTAAATCTGTTGTTTTGTTGGTCTTCAGTATGATACTATAGCTCAGGGTCCTTGAGTTAGACAAAGTTGAGTTCAAGCCCTTGCTGTGCCATTTAATATCTCTGTCAAGTTAATCAACATACAATCTCTCTCAGGCTTCAATTTTCTCTTCTGTAGAATGAGGAAACCAGTAGTATCTTCATTATCTTTTATTACGAAGATTAAATAAATGCTCAATAAATAACCAGCAATGATGCTTATAAAGATATTGCTTCTGCCCTAAACATTTATATTAACCATAATCTGGTGTGTTTGTTTGTTTGCCAATGGACTCAGTTCCATGAGGACAGGGCTTTGTTTGTTTTCACTGCCGTATCCCTACTGTCTTGAATATTGCCTGAAACATTGTAGACTCTCAATAAATACTTGTTAAATGATTGAATGGACAGAGTTACTGACCTTGGTCTTGTCGGCTCCGTCATCCAGGGCTAACAGTCTTAGAGAAAACTGCACCCACGATGGGAAATAATTCGCCAATTTAACGGCATTGATACACAACATGCATTTTGCAAAGGAAGCTGAAGATCAGGGGTTGCCCACATGCCCTATCTGGCTGACAGACAAGTTTTGTTTGTCTTAAAAATGTTTCTAATTTTTTTGAATTAGTTGTCAAAATTTTTTTTTTTTACAAAAAGAAGTCTACATAAAATTAGTTTCTCTTTGCAATTGGAAGATTTTAAGTCACTGCATGCCCATCAGCTGAAACTGAGCAGTCACGGCCTGCATTAGAACCTGCAGGCTCTCAGAATCCCTGCCGCTCCCTCCCATTTTCTGACGCTGGCTGCCACCACTCAGTACATTTGTACCGTAGTTTTTTTTTTTGTTTTTTTTTAAATTTATTTCAGCTTTGTTGAGGTATAGTTGACAAATAAAGTTGTAAGATATTTAAAGTTTATATTGTGGTGATTTGATATATGTATATGTTGTGAAAGAATTCCTCCCATCTAGTTAATTAACACATCCATCCCCTCCGTGTTTATCTTTATTTTGGGTGTGAATTGCACCATACTTGTGTTAAGGTCACCCCACTTAATGTTTGACTATTATCGGTCTGGTTCTTGTGGACGTTTGAGTTTGCGACTTTTGCATATCGGACTCTTGAATCTTACCTGAAGCTTCTTGCTTCATGATGACATGTATCATTTCCAAGTCTTCCTTTATCAGGAAACTTGACGAAAAAGACTCAGTTTGTTTAATGTACACTGTAGAGTTGTTACTTTTCCTTTTTTTTGAAAAATTAACCTTCATTTTGAATCTAAATAAAAAATGCACATAGTTCCAAAAATAGTACTAAAAAGCTAATGCAACAGGATGATAAAATGAAACTTCTTTTTCAGTTTCATCTGATGCCCAAAGGCCAATAAGAAAACAACTGTTACCCGATACCCCTGTATTCCGAAGCTGGGTGCTTGTAGCTCTGTGCTGTACAGGCTAACCAATTGCGGAACTGATTCTCCCAACTATGATGATCCCCCACAGCCTGCGATAAGAGGGGAGGCTGGAGTTAGAAGAGGGGATTCAGGGAAAGTGTTGTCATGTGCTGTGTGGTTTTTACCCCCATAAAGTGGAGGGTGAGGGATGCATCTCAGGATGCACGAAAGGGGCCTTAAGAGGATTGCTCTGATAACTTGCACGTGTCTCTTGGATTTTAAAGGGACATACGTACTGGTAACTGACACATCTGGCAAGGCTAAAGGTGAAAGGTAGCAGGTGGAGTTGCTTGCCTGGCAGCAGAGCAAACAGAGGAGGCTTTTGCAATTTTTTTCCTTCCTTGGTAGAAAGCTGCATTTCCATTTTGCCTGGCATGGATGTGAGACTTTCCCATCAGCCTGGTGGACTCAAAAGATTTACATGATCTGGAGCCAAGTTGAAATGGTATTTCTTAAAGGCTGAAGGTGTTCTTGGATTCAGAAACTGAGGGTACCATCCAAAGAGCACAAGTAACCAGTGGAGAACCATTAGTATCTACAGCAAAAAAAAAAAAAATTGCTTAAATTAGGGGAGCCCCAGAAAAAGCATCCCTGAGAAACTCACAAAAGTGCCACCATCCACACAAGAAAAAATCAGAGGTTGAGGGAACAGCAAAAGCATTAAATAGAGAAGAACCCTTCCGTTCTCTCCCATCACCACTCCTCGTCTTCACTCCAGGCTCTCCAGCCTAAACAACTCCAGGATTGGGGAATGACTTTAAAATGGGGAAGACTATGCAGCTTTGCAATTATGACCTGAGGCTGCACAGTGTAATTAATATTCTTAGGTCTAAAAATGACCAGAGGACATTTTATTGTCTGAGAAAAGCCTAAAATATTTACATGTCTACTAGAAATTTTACCGAAGTCAGAGAGAAGAGACAGCACGGTGAAAGAGCAGTGGAGGCATCAATTTGTTTTCTACTTGCACTTTATTGAATCTTTTCCATATAAGAAAGTAGTTAAGTTTATATTTAAAAATATCTGTGTTCAGCATCTCCTCTCCGTTGTCGTGCTTCCCAGAGGCAGCCACTTTCCGATTTTTAAGCTGCTGCTTCTGATATTTACATCCATACTTCTAAATACTATGCATCTTCTGATGTTTCTTGATGGATTAATTTTGATAGTATCCATTAAGCTTTTCATTATATCAGTTAAAAGTTTGAATAAGGTAACATCCTTCTGCCTATCTTCCCAACATAATTATGTTATAAATTCTGGTGAAATCCTTAGTATTTACACTACTATGATTATGCAAATTGCTGAGCCAAGTAGTATACTATAAACATATTTCTTTTTAAAAAAATATTTAATTTTTCCTAGAGCTAATTATTGACTCACTTTTATTCATTTGCTTGGTGTTACATGCACCAATTGCTATTTTTTTCTTAATACTCTAACAGGTCTGCCAAATACCTTATAGTAATGTTTACAAATACTGCCAAACATCAGATGATTTATCAATTCTATGCTTTTATTTTTATCTCCTTTCTCCCTGTCCCCCTCCCCCTTCCAGTTTTCCTTCACATGACTCTTTGTTTTATTCTGCTACAATTTGGACAGATTTCTTTCTCAGCCTGATGAATAGATGTCACCTAGGGCTTCTTCACTTTTATTTTGGAAATTCTCTTTGTTTATCTTATTTGTTGCTCAGGTTTTTCTTTCTTTGTTTGCTTGTTTGTTTCACTGAGGTCCACCACTCCCTGGTTTCCTAAGCAAGTGCATGGTATGTAAAGTTGTTTTACTCTTTATACGTATGAAATTTTTACTCTCAAGATTGAGAGTTTGACTGGATATACTATTTTAAGTTGAAACTCTTTTTCCCTAAATATATAGAAAGTGTTGCTAATTTTTTTCTGGTGTCTGGAGTTGCTTTTGAGAAGTCCAACGCCGTACTTTCTTCTTATTCCTCTGTATCTGATCTGCTTTTCCTGTCTCAAGGTTTTTAAGATCTTCTTTGTATGCAGTGTTCTGATATTTTATAATGCTGCCTTGGTATGGATCATTTTTATTCATTGTGTCAGCTCCTTGCTGGGGCTTATCAGTGCACAAACTGAAGTCCTTTGGTTTGGAAAATCTTTTCTTATTAATTCTTTAGTAATGTCTGCCTTCTTTTTCTCTATTTTGTCAAGAATTCTGTTATTCAGATATATGACCATCTACATTGACTCTTTAACTTTCTATCTTTTCCTTCCTATTTTTGATATCTTTGTGTTCTAATTTTCTTCCCAGGAGTTGTTATTTTCCAACACTTAGAACAATTTTTTTAAGTATTTTCATTCTGGTCATTTTCAAAGACTCATTCTTCTCTATTCCCTTTTTATAGAATTCTCTTTTATCAATGCAATATTTTCTTTTTCTGAAAATATGAATTACAGTTTTTCACTACATTTTTCAAAATAAATTGGTCGGAAGATGTGAATTTAGTAATGGTTTCCACTGTGATCCTTTCTTGACTGTTATACTTTGTGTTTTGTTTTCAAAAATAAATAAAACTTACCTGATTATTAAAATATCTACTTATTTCATTTCATTATTTTTCATTAACTATAGGACTATTTAGTCTTATGCAGATGTTGTAAACACAAACTAGTAGTTATTTACATCATTTAATAAACTGGAAATTATTTCTTCCATTTGCCTTATAATGTTTGTCAATGGTACCTTTTGTATTCTAGTTACAAAACTACTATTTTAATAAATCAAGATTGACATTTAAGTTTCATTCAGCTACCATATTTTGGGATCATTGATAATATAGGACAATAAAATTTTCTTGCAGATTAGCATATGTCTGGACTTACTGAAATTAATCTTCCATTTATAGAAAATCACAACTGTTGCAATAGTGCTTGGTTTTCCTGTTTTGTTGCAGTAGACACTAATTTGGGGATGTTACTTGCACAAAAAACCATACAGTATTTCCCCCTCGAATCAAAGAGCAGCCTGTAGCGGCCATTTGCTGCAGTCTGCTGAAAGCCTGCAGCACTCGGTGCCAAATGCATTGCAGATGCTGCAGCAGCAATAACGTATTCATGGTGTGTACAACTGCATTTTGACCGCAGCAGTTTCTAGATGTGTTTAGCCAACTTCTAGCCTTTGAAAGCAGCATAAATATAGATTGCTTCATATACTGTGCATATCCATCAAACGTGAAATAGAATGGACTCTTCCAAACGGTAATATAAAAATCCATGAGGGTGATGGGGAATAAAGTGATAAAAATTTTATTCAATATAATATGGAATCTGTCAGGTAACCTATGAAGTATTTGTTGTTTGGATGTGAAGTGTCTACTTAATTCATGTTGCAATCTATTAGCCTAGTAATTCAATAAGTCAAAGAATGTTCCACATAATATCTACAGCTAAATAGAGTGAAAGGTGGAATTAGCACCACCCAAAAATGAATGAGTTTCTTCAGTCGGTTAGAACTGAAGAAGTAGAGCTTTAAACTGTGCTATCATTGATAGATTTTCATTACTAGAGTCATGAAGATTTTCTTTTTAGAAAGTGTGGTATAGACTTCCAGTTTTCCCTCATATTTTCTCTTTCCTCTTCCAGAGTAATAGAGGTTTTGGCTAGTTAGAGTGCAACTCACAATAAAGATTACACTCCCAAACTTCCATCTGCAGTTAAGTTGCTGACATGATGACATTTTTGACCAAAGGAATGTAAGTAAAAGTGATGTGTGTGATTTTCAAGTCTTGCCTTTATCAGGAAGGGGCAATGCCATTACCTTCCCTTTCCCCTTTCTGCTAGCAGCAATGTCAAGGCAGCGGCGAGGTGTCTTACACTACTCAGACAAGAGCAACACTTTACAAATGATGGGGCCCTTGGTGAAGGCATGCAGCAGCATCAACAGACAAACACACACTTTTACATAAAGAAGAAAACAACCCTCTCTGTAAAGTCTTTCACAAAAGTCACCTAGTCCACCATGTCAAAACGAATCTCTCGCGTTCTTATAGTCACTCAGCATGTAATCAGGACACTCTGTGCACTTTCATCTATTCTGTTTTGGATTGCTTTTTTATGTATGGGCACTTGTTACCCTCATAACATTATGACATAGCCATCTTTTTTCCTTTCTTAATTTCACTAAGAAACAACTAACATACTACACTCCAGTCCGACTGGATTCCTCAAACAAGCGAAGAACGTTTTTTTCCTCAGGGTCTTTGCACTTGCTATTCCCAGTACCTGGAATACTGTTCTCACCGACATATTATGTTATATAAAATTATGTAAGATATTTGACTCGCCACCTCTCCCAGACATCTTCCCTCACCCTATCTCAGTCTAACTCCTTACATGCAATCAACAACGAGACTCGATCAGAAACTCTGAGGAACAGCTGAGATAGAAAGTGGGGAATATCAGGGAAGGATTCCTGAGGTGATGGCAGTAATTTTGGGAAACTGAGCTCAGAGTGCATGGATAGCAGTGGAGGGAAGGAGAATGTTCTGGTGATCTCTTGGTCAACTGCATCTGGAGCAAATGAGGGATTGTTCCTTTCTTTTCTCGTGGTTGGCTGAATAGTGAGTAGTCAGAGTATTTGCCGACAGGTCTAAAGGAGTAAAAGTGTACATTGAAACCTTGAAAACAGAGAGCACCCACATTAGCCAATAACCCAAACTGGAGTTTTGCACCCAGCTGGTTTGCTAAACCCAACTGACTTGGAACCCAAAGTCCAAAGGCAAGACTATTAGCCTACCCCTCCCAGTGCCTTGCCACAAGCACCACAGACAGGCAAGGAGAGAAGCTCAGTACAAATATGAGAAGATAGCCAAGAATTGTTGACTGTTCAAGAAAAATTGACATCATCAAAGAGACACCAAACTCAACACCAATATTAATAAAACAAACAGAATAAGAAACAGTATTTATGAACACAGAATATAACAGAGTATTTCTGAGCCTACTATTTGTAATTTAAAAACTATAAATGCTGGAAATCAGAGAGAAGGTAGATTCTGACTAGAACAAAGGAGCCATTGCATAGTTTTGATTTTCAAATAAGAGAATTAAATTCCAAGACTCGGACAATGGTTTTAAAGCCAAACATATTTGATTTTAGTTGAAAGGAAAGATTATCCTTGTTTTCATAAGCTGAGTTTTAACTATAAAGAGCAAAGCATGGAGGACTGAAACAAAGATTGCCATAGAGCAAAACCATAGAAAGAGGAAGCTTGGAGGAGAAGCCTAGCACTTATTAGCTGGTAAGTTCCTAAGAAATGGCTCTCGCTACACTACCTCCTGCAGGTCAAATCCTGATGTGCATACACGCGTGTACGTAGGTGCAAGTGTATTTGATAAAGATGGCCTTTCTGCTCTGAGATCTCCCCAAATGTGCTTATACAGACTAGCAGAAATTTGGTTTCAGACTTCCAAATCCAGGGATATTGCAAACTTCTTGGAGATGCCCACTAAGACTGAAGCACAAGGGGAAGGGATGTGTCTACATAGACAATCTGAAGACAATTGTTATTTGGTGAAGGCAAATAGCTTAGCAATTCAGAGTCGCCCTTACCTCTCCACCATTACCAACGTTGGAGGAACAAAGGTACTGAGAGAGCAAAGGGACAGGATGTAGTGTCTGTGGAACATGGGACAAGAGCTCAAGGGACACAGTCAACAGCAGCTGATGCCAGGGCAGAGTGAGATCCAAGAGACAGTATGACCATCTAAGTGGCAGTGGGGGAACAGCAGGATAGACGGTGGCATTCACAGCAGATTGCTCTTCCCGGACAACACAATTTTGCATATATACCCTTAAAACAGCTTTCAACTGTGTAACAGAAACTCCTCTAGCTAGTTTAAGCAGAAGATCAAATTACAGGCACGTTCTATCTTATGGCCACAATTGTCATAGATATTCAAATTTAATTCTTAATTTGAATCAAATTATGAATAAATATTTTATGAGTAAAATAAACACATTTCATAAAAAAATATTTTATCAGTATTTTATTTTTATAATTTTATTATAAAAATTCTTCGATATGTCTCTCATTTGACTGGATTACTTCAAACAAATTTTTTAGAGAATAATACATGGGTGATGTTTTCAGAGTCTTGGTGTATTTGAGGATGTCTTTTTATTGCCAACACATGTGAACGACAATCCGATGGGTAAAGGTTCTGGATTTACATCCTCATCCCTCAGCTTTGGACGCTGGTCCACTGTCAACATCTGAAGTTGCCAAAGCGAAGTAGGACGTAACCCCATTCTATTTTCCTTTAAAGGAGAGCTAGTTCTTTTTAGCTGAATGTTTCTCAGATAAGCTAAAGATGAAATTCGTGACAAATAGAATTCGTGATTGTCAATCTTTGCTATTTTTTTTTTCTGGCAATTAGACCTCAGCGAGTCCTTTGAGATACAGATTTACGTCCTCTTTTATTTCAGGGAAGTTTTCTTTCATCTACATTTTGAATTTGTTTTTTTCTTGTTTACTACCTCAGCTCATTCTCTAGGCATACCAATAATCTTTGTGTTACATATCTGTTGTTTTTCTCATCTATTACCTTTTCTTTAATTGCTTTCCAGGGTATTATGTGTGATTTTCTGAAATCTCTACCCCGTGCTATTGATTTGATCTTCTGAAAAGTCGCCTGCATTCTTCCTTTCCTTTGCCTTGTGTGTAAGTTCTACTCTATCTTTGTGGTTCCCGTTAATTTCTTTCTTTACTCTGTTTTAGTCTCTTTTATCTAATTTATTATCACAACTTCTATTTCATAAAATTCATTTTTTCCTTAATGTCCTTAATTGCAATATAATATTTCTCTTTTGTTAACTTTTTGCTGAAGTCCTATTTTTTCTGTTTACTTATGTTTAAGTTGGGTAAATTCTGTTTAAATTCATATGTCACAAAGTACGATAAATCGAATCTCTTTGACTCTTTTCATGTTCATCTGTGCAATCAATGCATGTGCATTTATCGAGTCTCTACTCTGTGCCAGGCACTATTTATGGCCATGGAGTTATAAAGGTTAACAAGACAGACAACAGACCAACCCTCTGGGAGGTTACATTCTAAGGTGCAAATTTAGTCAACAAGGTAAATACGTGGGGTACTTTTAAACGTCAATAAGCACTATGGAGAAAATGACACGTGGGAATGTTGTAAAGCATGATTATAAGACACATGCATATTTTGCTAATATTAGGTAAGGCTTTCCTGAGGATGCTAGAAACTAATGTTATAAATTCAGTGTTTAGCATTTTGATTGTCTATTGGGAACCCAAGGAGCTGGGACCCTGGGCAGTGCAGTCTAGATTATCTTATATTTTTATCATCAGATTTGTTCCATTAGACCAAGAATGTGTTTTGTCCCATCGATGGTGAGTTACCTTGGAGGTTAGTCTCTCCTTTCTATTTTGAGTGAACCAGTTACCTTGCTGAGAATTTAAGTTGGAGAGATGCCATATAATTAATAAAGTTTTTATATCTTAGCCCAAATATTATTTATCTCTGCATAGTTATTTCTGATACGTTTACCTCTAGCTCTCACTTTTTTTCATGAGAAGATCAGTTTAGATAATCAATGTTCCTCTAGCCCTGCCTGTACTCATGACTTGAGGAAGCATGGTCTTTTGCATTCTACCACAAAGCCCACTTTTATTCTTAGCCTTTATCTGTCAGAACCAAGAAGTACCAGTACAACTTTCCCATTTAGTCCTCATAACACTGCTGCATGCTCATGAACAACTGAGCTGCACCTTGGTTATCAGCATCCTTCCTTAAGTTGGTCCAGAATTATTTTGTGTCAGGTGAGTTTTCATGAGAATTTGTGGCAGGAGGTTGAGTTCTTTACTGGTTTGGAGCAGACAGTATTTTTATCTCTAAGCAGATCTTTTTATTGTTGTTAAATTCCTTGGTTTTTAAAGGGGGTTTTTTGCTAACATATAATTATTCCAAAAATGTCATCATATTTGTTGGAAGTCCTCTTTCTTAGTGCTCTTCATTGTACACTTAGAATATTTCTTATTGATTATTTTATACTTTATATACAAAATATTCTTTCTAACATTTACTTGCCAAGGCATATCTATTGGTGATATAAGAAGTACAACACAACAACATTGTCCTGTCGTCATGAAAAACCCAACATTTATTTGGTCTAATCCATTTCCATAAGCTACAGAAAAAATAAAGAAACAGAAGATATAAGCATTTTATGGTAATACATTTAGTTCAGTAAGTCCTCCTCATCTTGCAGCAGTACCGAATATTAATGTATACACACATGTATGCCTACTGCGAACAAATTACGGCTCTCAATCACTATACATTTTGCAAGAGATAGAAGGAAGAAAGTGTAAGGGGAGATTGGTTAGGAGAAAATAAAAAAGTACAGTTTGGTTTTCTGCATTCTTAGCACTGCAAAACTTATCACACATATTTTAAATACAATGAGCAAACCCCAAATTCTCCACATCTCCCTTGCCTCCAGAAACTGGTTAAGTTTCCACTCTTAATAAGACAGAAAATATTCTCTAGAGAATCATGGTATGCTCTGACTGAAACATTCTCAGAGAATTGCGGTCTGCTGTGACTGACACCGTGAGGACAGCACATATATTACTTAGTCTTTTGTAACATTTCAGGGGAAAAATGAAGCCAAAAGTGATACTAAAACAAAGGAAAAACAGAGAATGCTTTAATAACTTCCCTTTCTTTACAATAGTGATCATCAAATTGTGGTGGGTGCATCCCACGGGTTTACGAGATGATCCATTATTGAGTAGGAATAAAATTTTAAAATCCCTAGTTATATTTATTATCTTATACTTTAAAAATGTGTGTAGTTTGCATATGTTCTTCATAATAAGTTAGTACGTAGAACACACATCTAATTTATAAATAATTAAACAAGTCCACAAATCTTGGAGGCACATGGTCAAGCATTTTGATTAATAGAGTACCTAGTGAAGAAAAAAATTGGCTACCACTGGATGCAGTTCCATCCTCGATTGAAGTGCTTTTGCACTGTTGTAAAAAATCAATTTGCTGTACTTGTGTGGGCCTATTTCTAGATTTTCCATTCTGTTCCATTGTTACAGGAGGGTATTCCTTCACCTGTATCACACTGTCCTGATCAATGTAATAACTGTAATAAATAAATAAAGTAAAAAAATAAAAATGTAATGTAATAATCTGTGTAATAATTGGCTTTAATATCAGACAGAGTGATTTCTGTTACTTCATTCTACTTTGTCAGGATTATTTTAGCTATTCTAGAGATTGTACCTTTCCATATCCATTTTATCTTTTTTTTTTTTTTTTTGGCTGAGGAAGATTCACCCAGTGCTAACATCTGTGCCAGACTTCCTTTATTTTGTATGTGGGTGCTGCCACAGGATGGACACTGATGGGTGTTATAGGTCTGTGCCCAGGAGCCTAACTCAGGCCGCCAAAGCAGAGGGTGCCAAACTTAACCACTAGGCCATTGGGCTGGCCCCTCCATATCCATTTTAATATAAGCTTGTCTTTGTCTACAAAGGACCTTGCTAAGATTTTGATAAAAATTGCATTAAAGCTATAGATCAACTTGCGGAGAATTGACATCCTTAATATATTGAGACTTTCTATCCATGAACACAGTATTAATCATCTTTCCCCTCAAAAATTTCTGTGAATATTATTGAAATAATATACTGAAATAATATGAATATTATTCACATAGTATGGTAAGGAACAGTAACTTAGTCTTATTAATTTAGATTTCTATTTGCCTTTTTTCCCATAACTACGTTTTTTTTTTCCCAACAACTAAGGTCTATTTCTATTTCTTTTCTTTTAATTTTTTAAAGATTGGCACCTGAGCTAACAACTGTTGCCAATCTTCTTCATTTTTTCCTTTCTGCTTTTTCTCCCCAAATCCTCCCAGTATATAGTTGTATATTTTAGTTGTGGGTCCTTCTACTTGTACGTGGGATGCTGCCTCAGCGTGGCCTGATGAGTGGTGCCATGTCCATGCCCAGGATCCGAACCAGCAAAACCCTGGGCTGCCGCAGTAGAGCGTGCGAACTTAACCACTCGGCCACGGGGCTGGCCCCCATAACTAATTTTTTTTTTTTTAATCATTTCTCCTATAAGCTGCATTTGATTTGTTTTTCTGTGGGTTTTTTAAAACTACTTTATTGTTGGATAATTGACATACAAAAAGTTGTACATATTTAATGTATACAGTTTAATGAGTTTGGAGATAAGTATACGCCCATAAAACCATCACCACAATCTGTGCCATAAACATATCCATCCCCTCCCAAAGTTTCCCTTCACCCTCTTATTTATTACTGTTATTGTTTTGTGATCAGAACAGTTACCCTCTTAGCAAATTCTAAGTATATAATATAGTATTGATTACTGTAGGGACCGTGCTGCACAGTAGATATCTAAGACATTCATTTTGTATAACTGATACTTGGTACACTTTGGCTGTTTCTCCCCATTGTCCCCCACCCCCAGCCTCTGGCATCCATCATTACACTCTCTGCTTCTATCAGTCTGACCATTTTAGACTCCTGATAGAAGTGCTCTCATGTAGCATTTGCCCTTCTGTGTCTGCTTATTTCACTTAGCATAACGTCCTCCAGGTTCATCCGGGTTGTCATAAACAGCCGTATTTCCTTCTTTATAACGCTGAATAATATAACGTTGCCTGTAAATACCGTATTTTTTCTATCCATTCATCTACCAATGGACATTTAGGTCGCTTTCAGTCTTGGCTACTGTAAATAATGCTGCGATGAACATGGGAGTGCAGCTATCTCTCTGAGATCCTGACTTCAATCCCGTTGGGTATGTACTCAGAAGTGGGATTGCAGGATCATCTGGTAGTTCTATTTTTAATGTTTTGAGGAAATCCATACTGTTTTCCATAGTGGCTGCACCAATATACGTTCTCACCAACAGTGTACAAGGGTTTTCTCTATATCCTTGTCAGCGCTTGTTTTTGCTTTTTGTTTTTTTGTGACCGCCATTCCAACAGGTGTGAAGTGATATCTCATTGCAGTTTTGATTTGCATTTGCCTGTTAATAAGTGATGTTGAGCACCTTTTCGTATACTTGTTGGCCATTTGTATGTCTTCTTTGGAGAAACATCTATTTAGTTCTTGCACATTTTTAAATTGGATTATTTGGGTTTTTTTTGCTATTGAGTTGTAGGAGTTACTTGTATTTTCCGGATATTAACCCCTTATCAGATAGACGGTCTGCAAATATTTTCTCTTATCCTATAGGTTGCCTTTCATTTTGTTGACTGTTTCCCTTGCTGTGTGGAAGATGTTCAGTTTCATGTAATCCCACTAGGCTGTTTTTGCTTTTGTTGCCTGTGCTTTAGATGTTCTATTCAAGAAATCATTGCCAAAGCCAGTGTTAAGACGACTTTTTCCTGTTTTCTTCAAGAAGTTTTATGGTTTCAGGTCTTACATTTAAAATTTTAATTCATTTTTAGTTGATCTTTGTGTATAGTGTAAGACAAAGGTCCAATCTCAATCTTTTGCATGTAGATATCCAGTTTTCCCAACACCTCTTATTGAAGATACTGTCTTTTCTCCATTGTGTGTTCTTGGCACTCTTGTTGACTATTAGTTGACCATATGCGCATGGATGTATTTCTGGGCTCTGGATTCCACTGTCCTATTTGTCTGTTTTTACACCAGTACCATACTGTTTTGATTACTGTAGCTTTGTAATGTATTTTTAAATCAGGAAGTGTCACACCTCCAGCTTTTCTTCTTGCTCAAATTGGTTTGTCTATTCAGTCTTTTTTGATTCCAAATGAATTCAAGCATTTTGTGTGTGTGTGTGAAAAATGTTGTTGGAATTTTGGTAGAGATTGTATTGAATCTCTAGATTGCTTTGGATAGTATGGACATTTTAACAAATATTAATTCTTCTAATCCATGAACACAGCACATCTTTCCATTTTTTTGTGTCCTTTTAAATTTCCTTCCTCAACGTTTTACAATTTTCAGTATATGTCTTTCACCTCCTTTAAGTTTATTCCTAAGTAGTTTATTCTGTTTCATGCTAATGCAAATGAGGTTGTTGTCTTGATTTCCTTTTCATATTATTATTTTTAGTGTTTATAAATGCAGCTAACTTTTATATATTGACTTTGTATCCTGCAACATTACTGAATTCATTTTTGGTAGCATTTTTAGGGCTTTCTACATAAAAGATCATGTCATTTGCAAGCAAAGATAATTTTACTTCTTCTTTTCTGATTTGTATGCCTTTTATTTCTTTTTCTTGCCTAATTTCTCTGGCTAGAACTTCTAGTAGTATGTTAATAGTAGTGGTGAGAGTGGGCATACATGCCTTGTTCCAAATCTTAAAAGAAAACTTTCAGTTTTTCACCATTGAGTATGATGTTAGCTGCGGGCTTTTCATATATGGGTTTTATTGAATTGAGGTAGGTTTGCCTATTTGTTGAGATGTTTTTCTTTATCATGAAAGGGTGTTGAATTTTGTCAAATATTTTTTCTTCATCTATTGATATGATAATGTTATTTTTTCCTTTGTTCTGTTCATGTAGTGTCATCACATTGATTAACTTTTCCACGTTGAACCACGCCTTCTTGGTCATGGTGTATGATCCTTTTAACATACTGTTGAATTTGGTTTGCCAGTATTTTGTTGAATTTTTACGTCTATGTTCCTCAGAGATATTGGCTTGTAATTTTCTGTTCTTCTAGTGTTTTTGTCTGCCTTTGGTATCAGGATGTCATTGGTCTCATAAAATGAGTTTGGGAATGTTTTCTCTACTATTTTTTGGAATAGTTGAAGAGCTGCTAATAATTGTTTAAGTGTTTGGTGTAATTCACCTGTGAAGCCATCTGGTCCTAGGCTTTTCTCTGTCAGGAGGTTTGTGATTACTGATTCAATTCCTTATTTGTTACTGGTCTGTTCAAGCTTTTTATTTCTTCTTGATTCAGTCTTGGTAAGTTGTATGTTTCTAGGAAATTATCCATTTCTTATAGGGTGTCTAATTTGTTGGCATATAATTGTTCATAATACTCCATTATGATTTTTTTTTTTTATTTCTGTGGCATCAGTTGTAATGTTTCTCTTTGAGTTCTGATTTTATTTGAGTTTTTCTCCTTTTTCTTAGTTAGCCTTACTAAAGTCTTGTTGATTTTGTTTTTCTTTAAAAAAAAAAACCAACTCAGTTTCACTGATTTTTTGTGTTGTTTTTCAATTTTCTATTTCATTTATTTATGCTCTACTCTTTATTGTTGCCTTCCTTCTGCTAACTTTGGGCTTATCTGTTCTTCTTTTCCTTGTATTTTGAAGTATAAGTTAGGTTGTTTATTTGAGATCTTTTTTTTCTTGGTGAGGAAGATTAACCTTAAGCTAGCACCTTTGCCAATCTTCCTCTTTTTGCTTGAGGAAGATGGTCCCTGAGCTAACGTTTGTGGCAATCTTCCTCTACTTTGTATATGGGACACTGCCACAGCATGGCTTGATGAGTGGTGTATAGGTCTGTGCCTGGGATCCAAACCTGCAACCCTGGGCTGCTAAAGTGGAGCATGCAAACTTAACCACTACGCTACCAGTCTGGCTCTCTTTCTTTTTTTTAATGTAGGTGTTTATCACTGGGAACTTCTGTCTTAGTATGGTTTTTGCTAAATCTCATGTATTTTTATATATTGTGCTTCCACTTGCTTTGAGATATTTTCTAGTTTCCCTTTTGATTTCTTCTTAGACCCAATGGTTGTTTAAGAGTGTGTTGTTTAATTTCCACATGTTTGTGAATTTTTTAGTTGTCCTTCTGCTATTGATTTCTAGTTTCATTTCATTGTGGCTGGAGAAGATCTTGGCATGATATCAATGTTCTTACATTTATTTAGATTTGTATTTTGACCTAGCACATGATCTATCTGAGAGAATGTTCCATGTGTGCTTGAGAATATCTATTCTGCTGCTCTTGAGTAGAATGTTTTGCATATGTCTATTAGGTACATTTTGTTTATAGCGCTATTCAAGTCTGCTTTTTCGTTATGATTTTCTATCTGATGTTCTACCCATTATTGAGAGTGGGATATTAAAGTCTCCTACTGTTGTTGTCTATTTCTCCCTTCAGATCTGTCACTGTTTGCTTTGTATATTTAGTTGCTCTGATGTTGGGTGCATATATATTTATAATTGTTTTATCTTCCTCTTAAATTGACCCTTTTATCACACAGTGACATTCTTTGTTTCTTATGACCCTTTTTTATTTAAAGTTTATTTTGTCTGATATAAGTATTGCCATCCTTACTCTCTATTGGTTATCATTTATGTGGAATATCTTTTTCCATCCTTCCACTTCAAGGCTTTCTATATCCTTAAAGTTGAAGTGAGTCTCTTGTAGACAGCAAATAGTTGCATCTTGTTTTGTTATCCATTCAGCCACTTCATGTCTTTTGATTGGGAAGTTTAATTGATTTACATTAAATGCAATTATTGATAAGTGAAAACTTGCTGTATGCATTTTGTTCTTTGTTTTCTGTTTTATAGTTATTTTGTTCCTCCTTCCTGTCTTCCTTCATGATTTGCTGACTACTTTATACTGATATGGTTTGATTCTTTTCTATTTTTCTTTTTCTTATTTTCTTTAGGTATTTTCTTTGTGGTTGCCATGAGACTTACCTAAAGCATCTTATAGTTGTAACATTCTATTTTAAGATTTTAACAAATTAATTTCAATATCATGCAAAAATTCTATACTTTTACTTGCCCCCCCCACACATTGTGTTATTAATGTCATAGTTGACATCATTTATATTGTGCATCCATTAACAGATTTTTGTAGTTATAGCTATTCTTAATATTTTTGTCTTTTATACTAGTGTTAAGAGATTCTTAAAGATCTTTTTAAGTTCAGCCTGTTAGGATCCTTTAGGCTTTGTGAATCTGAATGTCCATTTCCCTACCTAGCTTTGGGAAGTTTTCATCCATTCTGTCTTTAAATACATTTTCTTCACTTCTCCTTGTTTTCTCCTTCTGGGACTTCCATAATGGGTATCAATGATTCACTTTTTCGTGTTCCGTAAGTCCTGTGGGCTTTCTTTACACTTTGTCATTCTTCTTTTTCCTTTTTGCTCCTCTGACTAGATAATTTCAAATTATCTGTCTTTGAGTTGACTGATTCTTTCTTCTGCTTGATCAAGTTTGTTGTTGAAGCTCTCTGTTGAATATTTCAGTTCACTCATTAAAGCCTTCAGCTTCAGAATTTCTGTTTGCTTCTTTTTATGTTTTTTATCTCTTTGTTGAACTTCTCATTTTATTTATGTATTGTTTTCGTGCTTATATTTAGTTTCTTCTGTGTCTTCCTTGTAGCTCACTGAGCTTCTTTAAGATAATTATTTTAAATTCTTTGTCAGGTAAATCATAGCTCTCCATTGCTTTTGGGTTGGTTATGGATCTTCATTTTCTTACTTTTCTGGTGTATGTTTCCCTGATTCTTCATGATCCTTGAATTCTCACATAGGTGTCTGCTCATTTGAAGAAATGGTCACTTCTTCTAGTCTTCATGGACTGCTTTCAGGAGAGAAGACCAACACCAGACAGCCCAGCTAGAGATTCTAGGGTGCTCTCAAATCTTTTCTGTGGATGCACCTGCTCTACTCCTCTCCCTTTCTCTGGGGGTGGTGAAAGTCTTAGGATCATGTGCCTTTTCTTGATCCCACAGAGCTATGTCAGGTGCTGAGACCTGCCCCTTCTTTTCCCCTAGAGAAGTGTCCTTATGTACTGGGGTGTTTGGTGCAAGCTTCTCTTTTCTTTCTCCTTCCTGAAGGGGATGTTTGAGGATTGTACACCTTCCTCCTATTCCACAGAGCTGTGCCAAGTTCCAAGAGTCAACCAACCCTTTCCCTAGGGCAGTGCAACAAGATGTTGGGATGATGGGTACATGCTCTACTTCTCTCCCTCTCTCCTGAAGGAGGAATCTCAGGGTCTTATACCTATACTCTCCTAATCCCACAGAGTCAAGCTGTTTGCTGAGATTTACATGCTGTCTGCTGAAACATGTAGGGCATTATCTGTGGGGCAGATCTGGCACTGGTTGTAGGGGTGCTGTCTATGGGAGTGCATAGGATGATGTCTGTAGGAGCATGTGGGCTGCCTCTGTGGAGATGCACACATTAGTTGTTGTGAGCCCACATCCCCTTTCTTTGTTCTCAGCTGCTGCTAAATTATCCAGCTATACAGATTTCCTCATTGTTCTGGGTGCAGCAAGACAGAACAGGCTGTCTTGAGCAGTGCCCCAAAACTCTGGGGGAGCCGGACCCTCACTTTACTCTCTGTCCCCCACAGGAGAGGTCCCGGCTAGGGGAATTTCTCTCATTGCTAAATTTTCTGTCCTGGGGAAGAGGTGACATGAGCAAAATGAAACTGGTTTTCCTACTCCTTCCACTGTGGCTGATCTCAGACTTTGTGATCCACTGGGTGCTGGAAACTTTCAAATGTACTCTGGAGTTCTCACAAAGTTATTTTCATCTGTGCATGGTTGTCAAATCAGTGTTTCTGTGGGGGAATGTGCACCAGGACCTCGTCTTCTACTATCATGTTGATATCATTCTATGGTATTAATCTTCCTTTATTTAGGTTAATTTTTATTTCTCACATCAGCATTTTATCACTTTCAGAATACAGATCCTGTAGATAATGGTTAAGTTTATGTCTATGTGCCTAAGTTTTTCATTTTCATTGGAAGGATTATAAATTATATTGTATTTTAATTTTGGTTTTCATATGTTTATTGTATATAGAGAGGTAATTAATTTGTGAGTGTTGATATTGTATCTTGAGACCCTATTGAACTCACTTATTAGTTCTAGGAGTATTTTTTCTTTTTTTGTATATTCTTTGCATTGTCTTACACAGACCAATATGTGATCTGAAAATAAGTGTAGTTTTATTTCTTTCTTTCAAACTGTATACTTTTTACTTCTTTTTCTTGCCATATTGCAGTGGCTAGGACTTCCAGAACTATGTTGAATAAGAGTAATGAAAGTGAACACTTTTGCCATGTTCCCGATCTTTGAGGAAAAGCATTGAGTCTTCCATCATTAAATATGATGTTAGCTATATGAATTTTGCAGACGTCCTTTATCAAGTGAGGAAGTTTCTTTCTCTTTAATTTCCTGAGTGTTTTTATTATGAAGCGGTTTAAGATTCTGTGAAACGGTTTTTCTGTATCAATCGATATCATAATATGATATTTCTTTTTTAGTCTGTTGATATGATCAATTACATGGACTGATTTATTTTCAAATATTGAACCAGCCTTGTATACCTGGAATAAATTCTACTTGGTCATAGTATATAACTCTTTTCATACAGTTGGATTTTTTTTGCTAAAATTTTGAGGATTTTTGCACCTATGTTAACGAGCAATATTGATCTGTAGTTTTCTTTGTTGTATTCTCTTTTTCTGGTTTTGCTATGAGGATAATACTAGTTTCATAAAGTGAATTGGGAAATTTTCCTTCCTACTCTATTTTCCAGAAAAGATTGCATAAAATTGGTGTCAATTCTTCTTTAAAAGTTTAGTGGAATTCTCCAGGGAACCTATCTTAGGCTGGAGCTTTCTTCTTCAGGAACTTTTTAATTAAATTTAAATTTCTTTAATGGTCATAAGACTATTCAGGCTGTCTCTTTCATCTTGGTTAAGTTTTTGTAGTTTGTGGTTTTTAAGGAATTGGTCTGTTTCTTCTATGTTGCCACATTTATGAGCACAATGTTGTTCAAATTATTCCTTTATTATTCTTTTAATGGCTACTGTATGTGTAGTAATATCTCTATTTCATTTCTAATGTTGGTGATTTGTGTCTTCTCTCTTTTTATTTTGGTCAGCTTTCCTAATGCTTATCAATTTCATTGATATTTGTAAATAATCAGCTCTTCATTTCATTGATTTTCTCTATTGTTTTACTGTTTTCAATTTCACTGATTTCTGCTCTCATCTTCATTGCTTTCTTCAGTTTTCTTTCAGTTTATTTTGCTTTTCTGTTTCTAATTTCTTGAGATAAGAACTTAGATTATTGATTTGAGACTTTTGAGATTCACACTGTCTTGTTGCAGATGAATGGGGTGGAAGTTCAGCTCCTCCAATGGTACCAGTGACATCTACTCAGTGAAAGTGGGGTCAAAAATCTGCACTGCCTCATTGTATCAAAGTGGGATTATAAGAGCAGCTTCTTGCAGGGCCCTGGTGCCACCAGAAAGGAGGAAAGTAGAGGGATGGCTCACATCACTTTGTTGCTTTCTGCTGAGGCTTGTTGTCAGCCTAGTAGAGTGTCCCCTGTCCCACACCACCTGGTTAAGTCTTATTTTTGCTGAGTAGTAGTGGAGGTCCAGCTGGCAACTGGACCCTGGTGGCACTATGCTGGTTGGGGAATTGGAGCACCACATGGTTCAGCTTCCCACTCTTCCCTGTAGACATCACCTGTTCAGGGAATGGGAGCATCACATTCTTCCAAGAGTGGGGCAAAGGGAAGGTGGAAGATTAGCTCCCACTCCATCCCACTCAAACCATGGGGTTATGGGGTAGTTGAGATAGACAGAAATGTGATTTTTACCAATTGGTGCTTGGCAGGAGTAGGGCAAATACTGCCAAAAACATTCCTATTGTTAGGCCACCATTTTCTCAGTCTTGTGGCTAGGGTGACGGGACTTTCTGCAACTATTTTTGTCTGTACCTGTTGACAGTCTGGGTCAGAAGCTTCTGCAGAGCCCTGTCTGGGATATATGGGAGACAGTAGAGAAACCCAGGGAACACATCTCTGTGCCATTCCTCAAATCTCAAGTACCCTAGGTTGTCCACTATCTTCTTTCCACCTTTCAGAAACTTTCTATCCTTGTCTGTTGTGTTAGGTTCAAGCTGTTTTAGTTGTAGGGAGGAAGACTTGGGAGGAATGGGGCTATTCCACCTTGGTGCACCTGGAAATCTCTGCATTCCCTTTTAAACTTCTCTGCTTTTGAACACCCTGTCCTTATGGGAAGATTGCCGTGCTTACCTTGTTAACAACTCCTACCCATCTTCCAAGGATCCTCATAGGTTAGTCTCTTGGCAGATTTAGATATGTGACACCCGAAGTACTCTCAAAGCTGAGTGAACACCTTATCCTACTTCCTGTCATGTTGTATTGACAGTATTTGTTTACTTTATCACATCTTCATCTAAGCTGAGAAATTCTTAAAAGAAGGACTTTTGTCTCATTTGTCTTCATATCTCTAACGGCTGGCACATAGTATGTATTCAATGTTTGTTGCATGCAAAAGTTACTCCTTGTAATTAGTGGGGCTTTACAGTTTCATAAAATGCTTTATACTTACTATTTTACCAACTATCTCAATGACTATCTCACTTCTGCACTAATTCTAAGAATTAGATAGTTTTATTCTGGTTTTATAAATAAGGGAACTTCAGAGAGTTTTAATACCTTGTTTGTTGTCACAAAACTTGCAGTGATGTCCTGGTTTCCTAATCTAACAATGCAATTTTGCGTTTATATTTACTTTGAGAATAGGAAGGCAGGCAAATCATTTTGCATTTTTTGAGGTTTTTCAACAATAAGAAGGAACAAAGAGAGAGTTATGTCAATTAGAAAATCCATATTTGAATGCTTCCTTCACACTAGTTAAGGGTTTCTACATGGAAAGTGGGAACAATCGTAAAGAAAGCTGTAATAACCTTTGCAAAATTATTTTCCATTCCTAATCCACTAGAATTAAAATGGAAAATCTCCCTGTGAAAGAAATAAAAAAATGAGGTCTTGACTAATGTTGTGTTGCCTTGTCTAAGCCTGTGTCAATAGGAAACCAGAAATACAAGTAAAACACATATTTCATTTACATTCATAATTGAAATCTCCCATCTAAATTTTGTAAACAGCTGGATGGTCTGGAACAACTGAACTGTAGGTGTCCTGAAATATGAGAAGTCTTGGGAAAATGTGTCCCTTTTTTGAGGAAAAATATGCAAAAATTGAATTGTGGATTTGAGGTGGTATTTGCATCCAAATTAACAATGTTGACCTCAATCTGGATGCCTGACTCAGTCTAAGTGGAATGAATACTGCTTGATTATGATGAAATCAAAGCAATGAGCTAAAGTTTTTTTTAAATCCTCTTTTAAGCAACATTTTAACTAAAACAAATATAACCCATTATATAATATGTGAAACTTTTGGTCTGCAAGGGTTCCAGCAATAACTAAATGAAAATATCTTTATATTAGGTCAGAGAACCTTACATTAAAACCAAACCAATCTTTGAATAAAGATAAAAGCTTTAAACAGACATTAAATACTATAGTTTTAACATTTTCAATTAATGTCTTTAAAAATATTACATTTTACCCCAGGTTAAATCTCAAAATAATAATGAAATCTGTAAATGATGCTTGAGCAGAGCTGCTATGAAGCAGAGAGTAGGTGCTTGATATAAATTTTTAAAATGATTGAATAATTATTTTCATTTATTTATTTATTTTTTGAGGAAGATTAGCCCTGAGCTAACATCTGCTGCCAATCCTCCTCTTTTTTGCTAAGGAAGACTGGCCCTAAGCTAACATCCGTGCCCATCTTCCTCTACTTTATATGTGAGACGCCTGCCACAGCATGGCTTGCCAGGCAGTGCCATGTCCGCACCTAGGATCCAAACAGGGGAACCCCAGGCTGCTGAAGTGGAACGTGCGAACTCAACCACTGCATCACCTGGCCGGCCCTGATTGAATAATTATTTTTATAAAATTTCTTAAAACTTTTGGATACCATCTAAACTTTCATTTGAATGACCTTTATAATCTCATAACTCTTAAAACTCAACTTGTTTCTAACTAATTATTTTTACTTTTCTTTTCACTACCTGTTCACCTGTCATCAAAGCCAAAATCCAAGCTTCATTGCAAGATTCTTCCTTTTTCCTTTATTTCCTCTTAACTTCCAAGTGCTAATCCACCTTGATACTCCCAGGTATTTTGACATATCTTTTCTCTATCACCATGAATAAATTTAATTCAGTTTCTTATCACCTGTCACCCAAAATATTGCATTGTCTCTTTCCCAGCCGCTAGTCTAGTCCCCCTCCAAAGCAACTTCCACCCATGGCTTCTAAAAGTATGGTCCGGAGCACCGGAATCATACAGAGCTTTTTCACCTGGCTTTACGAAAGCACATGTGTAGAAGCAGAACATGCTAGGCAAAACACTGGTGTGCCTTGAGATAGAAAGAAATTTCCTGTGAATTAACCAAGTGCCAAGTCTTAGAACTAATTCAATTTAAATTGTATATATAATATTTTACATATGCGATATATATCACACATATCATGATATTATATATCTTGGAAGTATGTGATATTTATATACATGATGTATATAACTATATATGTGATTATATATATGATAGTCATATTTATTGCATTGCAAATTGCCCCCAAGAGACACGATAGACAACAGGACAGCTTGGTGACCTCAAATATGGTATTTCTATGTTTTTCCTTTTCTTTCTGAACCTGAATTTTTCTTTAAACTCTTTACTTGTCTCAATACTTACAGCTCTTAAGTCTTGCTCTGCTTCTAAGAAAGCAATAATTATTATTTCTCTCCAGGAGAAGCAGCATGGTATAGTTCAGTCAAAATTTTAGCTTGAGAGTCAGACAGAAACTAATGCAGACTTTTCAGAATCCAGTGCAGAACTCCTTCTCTCTCCACAGTCCACACATTTAGCTTTAGGTCTGACTCATTTGGGTTCCTTTTCCCTCTTTTCCCCTCCCTTAAAGGGAAGACACAGAGAAAGGAGGCAGCTGGATTTGCAGAACGAAAGCTACTTCATAATAAAAACACTGGTCTCTAACAATGCCATGTGAATAAGGACAGGAGCTGAAATGTGTGAGAAAGCAATTATTATCTTTCTTTCTCAACTCACCCAAGGTATGGAATTTCCAGGCAGCCCCCTGCCTAGAAGTGGCTGCCGTTTTTAATAATAATTCTGAGAACAATGGTTTTGTTTAGATGTTGGTGGAGAGCGAGATACAAAAAAAAAGAAGAAGAAGAAGAAGAAATGATAGGAAAGCCCGACATGTTTGGACTTTTAGACCTGGTTTTAAATTCTAGATCTTCCATTCCACTTAGATTTTTCAAAGTACCTAAAATCTTTGACCCTTGGTTTGTCACTCATACAACCGCACTTATAATACTTACAGCTTCAGAAGTAATTCATTATAACCACAATAGCTAATATTGATTTACTGTTTGTTCCGTATCAGGACAATCTAAGTGCTTTACATACATCAGTTCATTTCATCATTCAGCAACATTGCTGAGTAGGTTCTGTATTTATCAAAGTGAGGAAATTTCGGCTTTTTTGCCTAAATCAACTTACACAAAAATTGGCAAGCAAGCGTTTCAAATCTAGGACTGTCTGACTCTGGAATGTGAGTTTCAACTGTCATACAACACTGTGTTGATTAAATGCAAATATGTGTGGGAATGAAACTGATATGTAACCTGCTATCTATATGTTAGTTTTTCTTTCTCTCTCTCTATTGATATTTATAATATTAGTAGCTAAACAATGAAATCATAATAATATTCTGTTTATTTTACGCACAAGTGTCAACAAGTCTAAAAAATTTTAAAATATTTTTAAAGTATTAAAAATGGAACACAAGAGCGCAGGGAACAATCAAGGAAACCTCTTGGAGAAGGTAAACTATAAAATGACCAAAGGAGCTGCTGAATATTGAGCAAAAGGAGGGAAGGGGGAAGGTACTTTGCCCTATATGTCAATCCATATATAAACAGCTATTGTTTTCAACAGAATTAGTTGTATAAGTTTCTTGACTGACTTTACAGAGTCCCTGTTACAAAGTTCTTTGTTTGCCAATAGAAGTTAAATGCCTTATTTCCCCAATTAAATTGACTTTGAGTTGTAATGACCTATTTTAGTTCTATGAGCCATATTCCTGGGAACTCTTTAAGTTTGAGGATATCCAGCTCTTCACTAGCATCCTGGTTTATGCATCCCTAGTGCTCTGCAGCTGCTTTATTCAGCATAGGCCATTTCTGGAGTTGCTTTCATAGAATCAGCGGCAAATGTTCTCCTGTTTCACTAGACATGTGCTGAACATCCAGGGATATTCATAAGCAAAAAATGCTTAATAAATGAAACAGAGGTAACAAAACTGAAAACCACAGATTTTTTTTTTTTGGCAGAGATAATATATTTCTGTGAGGCCATTTACCAAATTAAGTGAATAGAACTTGATTTATGGTAATTTTATTAACTCGCTCTCTGTGAGTAGTGTTACTTGGGCTGGGTCCACAGACATAAATCTGTTGCACTTAGTCAAATAACAGATTCATCTCCACTCATATCATAACAAGCGTGCGAGGGTAGGCTCCATATTAAAGTTCTCCGCATACCTGAAGCATGCAGTGTGCCACCATTTTGCTATGGGAATAGGCTCAGCAAGCATCGGGTTGAACACCTGTGCTTGTAATGTGTTCCTGAAATGTTGGTAGAGCTATGTCAATAATCATCAAGGAATCCAAAGTTACTGTATTTTTATAAATAAGAATCCAATGTGTTTGTGCTTAAAAGTCAATAAAGTCTATAAAGGATGAATAAAGGAATTCCTGCAAATGGAAATTAATGGAACTAATGACCAAGTATTATGGTAGGTGCTGTGGCAGAGCCTGCAACTCTCCCTTCAAATTATTTTCCTCTTATTTCTTTTGGTATTAGACCCCCAAACTCCAAAATTAAGGCTGGGAACTAGGCTATCCCACTAGAGACTACACCAGCCATGTGACTAAGTTTGGGTCAGTAAAATGGAAGCTGAAATAACATGGACAGCATGTGTCAACTTCCTGAAGACAAGCTGTGTGCCCTGCATTTTCACTCTCTTGTCCCCTCAAAATAGGAATGCAAACGTGGAAGTCAGCCAGCTTCAACCACGAGCACAACCGTGCCATAGGGTATGAGAAACAACAACACGGAAAGAACTTAAGTCCTTAAGTGGCCTTGAAAGGCAAGACTCACCTACCCACACTGGTCTGTTAGGTGGCAGAGAAATAAATTTCTTTTTGAAGTAACTATAATTTTAGGTCTTTTTGTTATAGCATCTTAGCCTATACCCTGTATAGTAAATAGGCTTTGCATAATTCCCTTTATTTAATTTTAAAACAACCAGATGGCATGGGTATTATTGTCTCTATGTTAATGTTCAAGAAAGTAGGCCGTGTAATGATCAAGTCTTTAGCTCATATATAGTAGAGAAAAGATCTGAATACATAATTCATGTCTTTTTAACAATCACATGATTTTTTCTAAATTCATACCCCCTTCCATCCCCATGTCATTTGCTATTGAATGTCTTTCTCTCCTCTGTTCCTAGGTGTCCGGCACCTCTATGACTTGCCTGATGTTGTCTTCCTACCTCAGCAGCTATTCTCAATCATTTCTGGATTCAGCATCTCCCAGAACTGCAGTGACAAGGTGTTTTGGTTTGTAATGTGAAAATTCTCGGGATACATAATTGAACAACTATATTGAAAAAGTTCCATTTTTCATGAGTTCATGCAAACCAAGGAGAAATAAACCTGATTGTGCTAAAAAGACCAATTGAATGAAATAAACATACAGGTTCTCGTAGGTGTAGCCACTGCAATCTGGTTTACTGCACACATTGAAAACTTCCGTTCCTGGCTCCCAGACTTCCTCTCCTCCACAAATCCCCAGTGACTTTTGCAGCAATGATGTCTACGGAAACTGGAATCTCAGTTCTTTTCCTCTCCACCTCCTGTAACTGTTTCTTCCACTCCACCTCAGCCATCTGCTCTCTGGGATGCACATTGGATGTTGTCATCATCAGAAACTGAGCCTTCTCTTAGATTTAAATTTCCAACATACCAATATTTAACTGTAAATTTCTATACTTCTAAGACGTTTGCTCTAGAACCACAACTCTTTTAATTCAACTCCCTTGAGACCTGAAACATGGCCTCCACCTTGCCTCACTGTTTCTTTGCCTCTTCCCTCCTGTATCTACTGCATTCCTTGTTCTGGCTAAATTCCCTAGTCTATAATCGTAATCACACCTTGGCAAACATCCTCAGCTCACTTGCCCCTCTCTCCCTCTGTTGTTATCACCTGATATACCCCTAACCCTCTAGACACCAAATTATTTTCTCTTCTGTGCCTGCAACCAAGGAAATAAATATTGCCAGAGAAAATCACATAACACTGATTTCACTTTAAATTCATAATTACAAATCTCAAACAGGTCCCTGATTCTGCACATCAGTTCTGCTGTGTTTTGCTATAAAATTCATTTCTTACTCTCTGAAATAATTACTTCACACCTTGTTCCATCTGCTCCTATTTCCCCTGGTTATGGTAGATAAAGGCAGTCTCCTCTTTCCTTTCTTTTCTATCTTCCATCCTTCTCATCTTGAGGAATTGGCTCCTTTTAACACTCCAACCCTTTCATCACTCCCTTTCTTTTTATTTATCTCAGCCTCAGCCAGGTGGAGGGGTGCTCTGACAATAACCCCCTTTTTCTGCGCCATTGTTTTCTCCCTTTCTACTCTGTATCATTCCCATCAGTATACAAACCTGCCTGAGTATTTCCCATCTTATCAAAAAATCTGCCCTTGATCCCACATACAACCCCTAGTTTCTCCACATTTCTTTGCTTCTACTGGTAGTAAAATATTTTGAGTCATCTACTCTCTTCATTTCTTCATACCTAGTTTATTCTGTTAATCTTTCTAACAAGTTTTCTGCCCCCACCAACTCACTGAAAGTGCCATTTCCTATGCTTATCTTATTGGACTGAAGCATCTTTCAACATAATTAACTGTTCTGTTTTTGAACAAACTCTTTCTCAATTTTTATAACACTATGCTCTACTGATTTTCTGACAAAGGTTTTAGCTGCTTTTTCTATACGCTGCTATTAAAATTCTGAGCGGAGCTCAGTCCTTGGTACTTGTCTTTATATTTTCTTGCTAGATGAGCTCATCCATTCCTATGACTTTGAAAATCATCTTTATGCTGTCAACTCCCATACTTATATCTACAGTACTGACATTTTTTCTGATACTCTGACTTCTATAACTGAAGGAATATTTGATTTTCCCCACTTACATATTTCACAAGCATCTCAGAGTTAACATATCCCCAAATACAACTATTGAGTTTCCCCCCAAAACTATTTCCCCCGCAGCCTTTACCTATTTCACTAAATGGCACTAAAATTAAATCAGTTGTTCAATTCAGAAACATGATAGTCCTTTCTGATATCTCCGTCTTTTGTAGATTGCAGATCCAATCCACCCCTAGTTTCAGAGGTTCTATAGAACGTATTTCAAATATGTCTGCTCCACTCCATCATCATTGCTTCCACTCTAATCTAAGCCATCATCATCTCCAGTCTGAATTACCTCCTAACTTGTGTCCATAGTTTCACTTTGCATCCTTACAATCTGTACACTAAACCCTAATATGATCAAAATATTTTCTAACTCAAAACTCTTCTATATCTTCTCATTGTCCTCCGAAAGAAGTCTATTTTGTTTTTTTTTTATCATGGCATACACTACATGGCCTGCCTACAAGTCTGCACTGTTGCTTTCCTACCCTCCAAACTCATACTGCACCACTCTCCCTCTTGCTTCACTTCTGCACTTCAGCCACACTCACTTTCTCATAGTCCCTTGTATATGTTAAGCTCTTTCCTGTCTCAGGCTCTGCACTGTTTTTTCCCTGTAACTAGAATCATCTTCCTAGGATTCCTTGAAATCTGGCTTCTCATATTATAGGTTTAAATTTAAATATCTCTTAAAGTATTTTTTTTCAATTTATTGGTTTCTAGTAAAAAATTTTAGCAGTAGCTTCTTTGTTGTTAGTGCATATCAGCCTGTCCAAGCTACCTTCATGGCATATCGCATTTAATAAGGGAAAATATTATAGAATTTGCTTTGCTTTCAAAATAATTTACTAAGAGATGTGCTAATGAAGAGAAGACTTTATAGACAATTTCTTTGATAAATAAAACTTCAGCATACTTATTCAAGGTGAAATTTAATGCAAGGTTTTTTTTCCTGATTATTCAGGTCACAGTCAAGTTGCTGCAGCTTGGGCTTAGCTATGAAATATGAAAACTATGAAATAGCAATAAAACCCAGTCGGTGCTATAGTTTGCATACTGCTATTAGATACCGTACTGTGCTGTTTATCTGTTCATTACAATTTCTCACTCTGGATGCAAAGAACCCTAGGGGACAGAGTTAAAGCTGATATGGATTAAGGTCCTTAGAAAACTATTCATGACACAGAGTACATAATTGAGTGGCTATTCCGGACAAAGCAGTCTTAAAAATTCATTTTGATTGATAATATGCATTTCTGAATACTATACTGGAATGGCGCTGCCCCTTTGATAGTAATTCATGTCTGCCTTGCTTTTATAAAACCTCTATCATTTGGTTGAAAAGACCTGGCTAAAGGTGAAACTGGACTCAGAGGGATTGTAATCTTGTTTTACTACTTTTCAAAAAACACAGCTTTTTGTTAAAAAGCATAAACAACACAGACATTAATGCTTCGCTACCTATAACTAAAGGAGTTTTGCTCAAACCAATGTGGGTGTATCTTTGCATAATAATGCCCCTCCATAAATGTTTAGAATTACACATTCTTACCAAAGTTGGTAATGAATAAGCCATATAAGATACCTAGAAATCTCACGAAACTTTCTCTTAGCTTTCCTCTGATTTCTACCTTATAAGGCTCTCATCTCTTTGAAAGAAATTTTATGAATTCCATTCCTTAAGGGCTGTGATATATGCTATCTACTAATTCAACATTAAATAATATATGTCATCATAGACTTTAGCAGTCTCAAGTTCTACTCAAGATTCATTTTTACAAAGCTGTTTTGAAAGAGCAGCTTCTATAAGTTGATTTTCTCTTTTTGAAAGAGCAATGCTAAATGGCTAATCCTAAATAATATAATGTGTATTTTAACTGGAACATAAAAAAAAGCTTTTATTCCTTTGATTTGTGAATGTACTAATACATGTAAAAATCTCAATTATAAAATGATTGTGGTATATGCCCGAACTAATCAATACTTTCAGAATTAACACAAAGTCCATTCATTCTTTGAACCCATATTTAGTGAATGTCTACTGAACATTGTGCTAAGTTCAGAAGTCGTGCACACGATTGTAAAAGCAATCATGCTGAAGATTAAAGATGATGGCAAAATCTTTGCCATTACTCCTATCAAGTATTTTGTATGGGCTAACTGCTTTTGTTGGTAGAATAAAGTGGAAATGATGTTGTACCAATTTCTGAGTACAAACCTTAATAACCGACCAAACCATTGTGCCACTTCCTGCCTCTTGGTTCCCTTGTCTCTTCTTTCTCTTGATGCTTAGTCACCATGCTGTGAGGAAGCCCAAATAGCTTTAGAGGGAAGCATAGGTAGCAGCCAATACCAATATGCCGGCTGTGGTAGCCAATCCCTAAAGTGGCCCACAAAGATCCCTGCCTTCTGTAGTGCCCTCCCACACTGAATAAAGCTGAGCTATGTGACCAATAGGATATTCAGAAACAGCAGTGTGTGACTTCTTAGGCTAAGCATTAAAAGCCATTGCAACTTCTGTCTTGCTCTCTCTTGGACTACCCTGGGGAAAGCCAGCTGCCCTGTCATAAGGTCACTCAAGCAACCCTATGAAGAGGTACACATAGTGAGGAGCTGAGGTTTTCTGCCAATAGCCAGCATCAACTCACCACCCATCTCAGTGAGCCATCTTGGAAGCAGATTCTCCAGCCTCTGTCAAGTCTTCAGAAGACTGCAGCCCTAGTCAATGTCTTGGCTGCAGCACCATGAGAGACTTTGAGCAGAACCACCTAGCTAATTCTCTGTCAAATACCTGACCCACAGAAACTGTGTGAAAAAAACAAACGCTGATTGTCTTTCTAAGCTGCTAAATTTGAGTTGAATTGTTGTGCAGTAATAGATAACTCATATACCAGCCATTCAAAGATTCCATCTTACAAGTGGATTTTTCCAGTCCTAGTTCAGTAACGCCCTGCCACTGTTTGGAGCAAAGACAAACCATTGTTGCTGAGTCCTGTCCAAATGGCAGATTTGTGAACAAAATAAATGATCATTGCTGTTTTAAGCCATAGAGTCTTTGAGTCATTTGTTGTGCAGCAATCAATAACTGGAACATATGATGATCAAGTAATATACGTTCCTACTATCAGAGAGTTTGCCCTACAGAGGCAGATAAATAAATTCAAAAAAGTGTTATAATGGGGTGATAAATTGTGCCATTGGAGCACAGAGGAGGAATGCCTCACCCAGACATAAGAGTAGGAATTCTGAAAAGGCTTTCCACAGTAAATAATATCTGAGTCTTGCAAGATCAGAAGCTTTTATTTTGATATTTGGAAATGTGGCATGCCTGTATGAATGAGTATTATTTACATCTTTATTCCTCACTGTCCTTGGAATCTAAGTTTACAATCTTCTATAAATATTGGTAAATAATAACTATCTTAATAAAAATGCAGTTGTATAGCATTTGTCATTATTATTGTCATATAAAAAAAATAAAGCCAATATTTGATAGGACAAATACATGCAATATCTCTGATTAAATTAAGATTTGTATTCTAGCTCTGATTAACCATCATCGTATTTCTGGAGAGGATAGTCAGTCCCACCAACATCAAACAAAAATATTTTATGTTGATTACAGATCTGGATGCAGAGTGTTTGTTTTTTGGAATTTTTCTTAAACTCTTAAGATTTCCACAGATTGTTGTCTCTGTCTTATTCCCATTGCCTCCTCTGGGCCATTCCAAGCCCCCCAGTTGCTAATGATAAATGTGAGGAAAACAATCTCAGAAGCAAGCTTCTACAATTATTCTGATCCCAAAGCCGCCTACGCAGACCATCAAGAAAAAGAACCTATGCCATTTCTTAGGTAAAGAGTTCTTCAAGAACTCTTGATGTCGATGAGCAGAATTGGTGACATACGGATATGCAACTGTGTACTTATTATATACATTAACTTTTAGCAAAGTCATAGGGAAAAATAGGCCATTCACGAAAGATTTTTCAAGTGTAGGTTCAAATTAAGCGTTCCTTATACAATTAAAGTTCTTTCACTCATGACCTGAGTTTTTGTTGATGGTACAAATACCTGGACCTACTCTAACATGGTGCTAATTAGGCAATGCATGGCTGGTTCTATCTCTAATTTACTTCATTTGCATTCAATGTTATTGACCTTACCGGCATTACCATAGAGAAGGAGCCCTCCTTTCTGGGCAATCAAGAGGAGTGGATGTGCACACAGCTGTAGCCACTGTATTAGTTACACTTAGTGAAACGTCCTACTTCATCATGGTGGCTATATGCATAGTGCCAGACTGTCTAGGTATATATAGAGTAAAAAGGTAAGAATTGAAGGTCCTCATAAGGGATAAAGCACTATTGCTAAGTTCAATAAATCCATACTATCTCCCTCTCTCTCTCACACACACACACAAGCACCCAACAGCCATATGTTCCTTTGCTTCTATAGATAATGTTAAAACATTTCAAGCCCTACTGAGAGATTGTCTCTAATCGGATCGACAGTAATACAATTGTCTATAACCAAAGAAAAATAAACTAGAATGTAAAGAATATTCTTCAATCTTGTCGTTTCCTGTGAAAGTGGTGGATCCAATTTGCTCTGATGTCTGCACTGTCTGAGATTAACGTATTTCTGCTTTATTTTGATTAGTGCTAATATGGTGTATCTTTCTTCATGCCTTCATGTATGTGTGTCTTTATATTTAAAGTGGGGTTTTTATAGAAAACATATAGTTGGATCTTGTTTTTCGATCTACTCTGACAATCTCTGGACATTGACTTTTAAAGTCATTATTGATATAGTTGGATTAATATATCTCATATTTGTTTATTTTGTTGCCCTTCTTTTTTCATATTTTTGTTTTTCATACTTTTTATGCCTTTTGTGGTTTTAATTGATTCCATTTTCTCTCCTTTCTTAGTGTATGAATTATATTTATTTTTTCACTTCTTTTAGTGGTTGCCCTAGAATTTGCTATATACATTTACAAGTAATCTAAGTACACTTTCAAATAAAACTATACCACTTTATAGGTAGTGCAAATACCATATAATAACATTCTTTCTTTTTTTGCTTGAGGAAGATTAGCCCTGAGCTAACATCTGCTGCCAATCCTCCTCGTTTTGCTGAGGAAGACTGGCCCTGTGCTAACATCCATGCCCATCTTCCTCTACTTTATATGTGGGATGCCTGCCACAGCATGGCTTGATAAGTGGTGTGTAGGTCCACACCTGGGATCTGAACCAGTGAACCCCAGGCCACCAAAGTGGGATGTGTAAACTTAACCACTGCGCCACTGGGCCGGTGCCATATCCCTGTATCATTTTTGTCATTCATTTCACTTAAACATAAGCATCTGTATATATTCAAATACATTGCTGCTATCATTATTTTGAACAAACTATTATCTGTTAGATCAATTAAGATTAAGAAAAAAGAAGTTTTTATTTTATCTTCATTTATTACTTCTCCAGTGTTCTTCCTTTCTTTATGTAGATCTGAGTTTTTGATCCATATCATTTTCTTTCTCTCTGAAGAACTTCTTTAACATTTCTTGCAAGGTCAGTCTGCTGGCAACAAATTTTCTCAATTTTTTTTTGCCTCATAAAATCCTTATTTCTCCTTCACCTTTGAAGGATAATTCCACAGGGTACAAAAGTCCTAGGTTGGTGGTTTTATTCTCTCAATACTTTAAATATTTCAATACACTCTCCTTTGGGTTGCATGGTTTCTTAGGAAAAACCACATGTAATTATTAACTTTGCTTTTCTACATATAAGCTATTTTTTTCATCTGACTTCTTTTGGGATTTTTTTTTTTTTTATCTTTGACTTTCTGAAGTTTGAGAATGTTTATGTGTTTATGTGTAATATTTTTTGGCATTTATTTTGCTTGATGTTGTCTGAACTTTCTGGATCTATGGTTTGGTATATGACATTAATAGTGGGGAACTGCTCAATTATTATTCTTTCAAATAAATCTTCTGTTCCTTTCTTTCTTCTCCCTCTGCCATTCCCATTACATGTGTGTCACACCTATTGCAGTTGTTCCACTGTTCTTGGATATTTTGTTCTCTTTTTTGGTCTTTTTCTTTTTGCTTTTCAGTTTTGAAAGTTTCTATTGTTATATCCTCAAACTCAGAGGTTCTTTCTTCAGCCACGTCCGATCTACTAATGAGCCCAGCAAGAGCACTCTTCCTTTCTTTATAGTGTTTTTGATATCTAGCATTTCTTTTCAAATCTTTATAATTTTCCTCTCTCTGCTTACACTGTGCATCTTGTAGTTTACCTGCTTTTTCCCTTGCAGTCCTTAGCGTGTTAATCGTAGTGTTTTAAAATTCCCTGTCTGCTAATTCTAACATTCCTGTCATATTTGATTCTGGTTCTGATGCTTTCCTCATGTTGAAGGTTAGAGCCAGATGGAGTTGGGTGTTCCCCTGATGTCAGGTTGTTTAGGCTCTGATAAAGTCCCAGCAGGTTAGGCTCTGTTAAAATAACTTCTCCTGAGGGCACGCCTTGTGAAGAGGAACAGAGTGCTGTGGTGTATTTCAAAATTGTTCCTTTTCACCTCTCCCTGCAGATAGTATGAGGAGATTTTTCTCTGGTATTCACTATGAGGATCTGGGAAAGTTCCTGAAAGTAAAACTCACAGAAATATGGGGGCCCCTGATGACTGGGTCTCCCCAGAGCTTTCATTTCTCAGACTTGTCTACTGAGTCTCCAGAAACTCATCAATTACACTTCAGGCTTCCCTACTCTTGCACTGGTTCCCATGGAGATTTTTGATGGTAAGTTTCTGCTCCAGTAAGTTGTGATTATCTGTATCCACCTGTCTGGTTCTCTAATTTTGGGAGCAGCAGTTGTCCTGTAAGCTGACTTCTCTTGGGGATCTAAAAAGAGTTATTGATTTTTAAGTTTCTTGGGCACTTTACTTGTTGTTAGAATGGAATGGTGACTTTTAAGCACCTTACAGGATGGACCAAAACTGAAAGTCTGTGTTTTGTGCTTTTTCATAAACACAGGAAAGTATTTTTTCCCCCAAACTAGAGGCAATTTACTTCGTTTTTATCTTAAGGAAAATCAGGTCATTTGACACTCATTAATAATATAATGAGATTATTAAGATGCTATTTTAAGCTTCACTGATTCCTGTTCAAATGTCAAAATAGTGATATTTATTGATTTGATTCAAGCAAAAGCCACAGTGTATGGCCATGGAGTTGTATATCTTGCTTTCCAGTAGAAAAAACAGAGACCAAGCACAGGTTGCTTCCTGATGAGCTCAAGGAAAGTGACTGAGCCTGTTTTGCCCATATTTGACAGGCATCTGTAGGGGCTGATGAGTTCTCTTTGTATTTAAAGCACCCTTGAGACAGACTCTGGTCAATGAGGGCCACTTTCCATGCTCTGGGAAGATAAAGGGAAAATGATAAGATGAGTTTTCTGGTACTTACCACATCTTGGTAGCCAAATTTGCCTTTGGCAAAGTGCTTTTTTAGTGGATTTTCAACAATTAAGGATTTGATTTAAGTGGAATATAGCTTAGTCAGTATTAATTGTCTGCGAAGCTTTTAAAACTATAGATGCCAGGGTTCTACCCTATTAAAATTTCTGATTATGTAGATCCTAAGCAGAACTTAGATATATGGATTTTAAGGAATCTGAGCAAGATAGGGAAGCAGATAAACTAGGCCAACTTGATAGAATAGAATACATCTATTTGGGAAGCGTCCTGTCCTGCTCAAGAACTACTCAGTAATAACACAGACTCCGTGAAGGTGGAACTACAAGTGAGGTGTCCCACTGATGATGTGACGCTATGGAATGAGTAGGGACTTTGACGTCACTTTGACCTGGGTTTTAATCCTGGCTTGGCTATTTACTTGAGCCACAGTTTCCTCCTTTGCAAAAACAGTTACACTTACCCGTAGAGTTCTCGTAAGGATTAAATAGTCATCTAATGAAACTGACCCAATACCTGGCAAAGAGTTAATGCTGGGTAAATGTTTCTTTCATACAATACCCCATCTCTGTATAATGTGGATCAAGGCTGCCCCAGGTGTCCTGGCTACATGCTGATCTATATGACCAGATTCATATCTAAAGTTATACGACCACACAATAACCAGACCCCACCTGCACTGATACCATTTATGACTTTTTATATCGTCTTTCCTTTGTCTTGTAAAGAAATAACTCACATACCCATGCCTTGTAAATTTAGCCCTAACCCTCAACACACTGCAGCTCTTCACTGCCCATGGGTCCTGTCCCCATGCTATTCTCTGAATAAAGGAGCACTACTGCCAGACCTTAAAAGTCAAAGAAATATTTCTTTCTACTGCTTGATTCACCGAGCCCGCATCATGTATGTGCCACACTCATACTGTAATACCTGTGACTGAACACAACTGAGAATGGTGAGGCTCACTCCACCATTAATTATTAATCAATTAGCTTATCACAGAGATAAGCTAACTAAACTGGTCATAGCTATAACAACAGACTTGCACAGAGTTACAAAAAGAAATTGGTTGGATTATTTTAATTAAAACGAATGGTCACTAGATTATTATTAATAGGTTATTCCTAAGTAAAAGACCGTGCTTTGTTCCTAAAATTCTCTATTGGCAGCATTTGTTATTTTACTGCATGAAAAACAATAATGCATGTATTTGTGGGTATGAAGCTGGGATGATTTTATGCAGAGAAATGTCTTCTGACTTTTCTCCTTAATCTATGTGGAATATTCCCTAAAAGACCAATGTCTTTTAGCCATGTTCTTTTATTTTCTCAACTCCATTCTATCTTCAACCAGATTACGAAGCTTTGCTAAATTTTCTCTGTGAGAAAATAATTCTGAGCTTGTCAATCCATCAGGCCTGATGACTGGGATATTTGAAAGAAGATACAAAATGTACTTACCAGGAAGCTGAAAATACAAAGCAATGTTTTCTACTTGTCACTGCAAAAGAGCATGACAAATTCACTGTTATCCCAACTTCACAGTTGTCAGCTCTTCTACACACAGTGTTCACATAGGCTCTATGGTTGTCACTAGCAGTAGAACTCGATATATCTTTACAAAAACACCAAACATTGCTGCACTACCCAAAAGAGAAATGCCCATTATTCCTAGTAAGACAAGGGATAGCCAAAGGTCTGTGATTTGTTCACTATGTGGTTGGAGAGCTTTGGCAATGATGCTAATTGTGTTGTTTTGGTAGACGTTGGGAGCAGGTAGTTTTGTTTCTTTCAGTTTTCATCCACTTTCTAGCCAGTTTTCCTATAAATGTGTGCTGCTGGTCATAAAAGGGATCATATTAAAGGGTATTTATCAATTACCAAAGTGGAGTACAAGAAAAATAAGTTTTCCAGGAAGACTGCCACATGCCAGGCGTTGTGCAAAATTCTGGGGATATATCAGTGGATACAATAAGATCCTCATTTTCCAGATGCCCACAAGCTATGAGAGGGCTGAAGGAAAGCTCCAGGAGGAGTGCGGTTTGTGCCGGGACGGAACTGCACAGAGTGCTGTGGAGCATAGAGCTGGGCGGGAGTTCCGGAGGCTCGTCTGATGAGATGGTAACTACTGGTGTGTATAATGCGGCAGAAGGAAGGGAGGAAAGGGCGTTCCCGGCAAGGGAAGTAGCCAGAACAAGGTGAGAATGATTGTGGGGCTTCGGAGAGCTGTTGGTTCAATGTGATTGGAGTTTTGAGTAGGGGCAATTGTGGCAAAAGATGATGCAGATAAGCAGCGAGGAGTCAGATCAGGAAAGTTCTACATGCCACAAAGTAGGGCTATATTTTATCCTGAAAATAACAAGATATCAGTATAAAGGCAATGGACATATACGCAGAGAAGTTTTGTAGCAGCATGGAAATTAGATAGGATGGGAATAATATAATTAAATCCCTTTGCTTAAGTGCTGTAATACTGTTACTCAGGTTTTACTCCCCCAGAGTGATTCCTACAAAATTGCAAGAGGAGGATGTTAAATTACACAGGAAAAGATCAACACCATTTCCGTAACCACGGACAAATAATACAACTCCCAAAAGCAAGCAAGACTCACGTCTGCCTCCGGGGAGACTTTGCATTAGATAAGGGCAGTGCCTTTATGGCGCTCAGTAGCATAGAGCCCCGGGCTGCACACGAGCCCTCGCGGCGGAGAGGTATTTTCAGCAGTTAGACAGCAGACTACACCTTCAGCTGTTTGATCCAGGGATGCAGTCCTAGATGCTGCCAAGAAAAGCCTTCTGGCACTGTGGCGCTCAGATTATTGCTGCTTACTTCAAAGATGTCCACCATTACTGCAAGCTCTGATAGCTGCTTGAATTCAGACAAAATCAGGAAATAAACTAGCCCATTAAATTGTAGAAAGTTGCTCTCAATATGTTCAAAGCTTTGGGTTTTAGAAGGCCTTGAAAATGATAAAATATGGTATGAAGACATTTAGAAACTACTACAATGATTCCAACCTTTTTACTTCAACAATTGTCTTTATACTTACAGGGGTGTGTTTCAGAAAAGGAGATGGATTTATTCCATATAGCTGTAGAAGACAGATTGAGAGTATGTGGAGGGAGATGATAGGGAAATAGACTTTATTATTAATAAAAATATTCCTAAAAGCTCAGAGCTTCCCAATTTTAAAAAACGCTAAGTTTTCTGTGGCTGGAGGTGTTTAGATTAGATGTATATTAGTCTGAGAATTGGTTGTCATTTGTGAAGTTGTTTTTTTAATTTTAAATAATTTTTGCTTTATTGAGGCAAAGTGAACATACCCATGTAACCAACACACAGCTCTAGATATAAAATATTACATAATGGAGATAGAAGTGAAAGAAGTAAAATGTGACAGCTGTAATGACTTTTCTATAAAGTTAAATGTATTCAGCAAAGAGCCTGTGTTATCCTGAGACCATGACTTTCCTCTTTGTTTGGTGTTAAGGTGCCCTTTATATTGGGAAATGATATTGGTAGATCTTAGGCTTTCTTGGTTGATATTTTTCTTGTCTTTAACTTGACAAAATGATGAGTTATCAAAGTAACATTGCCTTCCCTTGATACCTCTTGAGATGCATGTCTTTCATCAGCCGTGAAATCCCAGAGTGTAGATAACTACATGATGGAAAGGGTATTTACTCATTGGATAGATGAGGAATAAAACATATTTAAAGTTTTTTCCAACGTGGAAGTAAAACCAAATAAATACAATTTTATTTCAAGAGTTAAAGGACATTTTTTCCCTGTATTTCTTTTGCTCATTTAAAAAAAAAAAAAGTTTTTTCTACCTATTTGTCTCTCTGGAAGAGAGTAAATCTAAATTACATGTTTGTTTTTTATGTAACAAATGTGTTTTCTTCTTTTCACAAATTTTAGCCTGCTTCTCAACATCTCGAGGTGCTAGAATCCTTAATGGTAAGTAGCTTATGGCTTCACATTAAAACAAAACAAAAAACTATGAGCAAATTCAATTAGGACCTTTGTAGTTATTGCTTGAATAAACTATACTTCTAAATTTAATATAGCAAATATAATGGTTTTATGAAAAAAATCAACATGCATATAATACATTTTATGCTTCTAAGTAATTTTAAATCTACAAAGAATTTTTAAGGGTATTATCCATTTTAACGTGAAATTTTTTTTCTGAACAACATCATTAATAAAAATAAACTGCTTTGCCATGATTTCAACTTGTCTAGAAATTTTACATTACAAGAAAAGATCATTGCAAATTGATTACTACTCCTGGAAAAGCAACCCCAAACCACATTACTGATGACAAGTTAGCAGTGTTATCTTTGCTTACAGGAAGATAGAAGTTTAGAGAATGATGGTTGAGCAGAACTGACTGCTTTTCCAATCAAAAACTCTGGCTGACATACTTTATCTAGCAGCCTTGAGTAATATCCCCATTTTTCAAAACTCTCTTAGTATGTGCCTCTGCAAGTCCAGGAATATGGTTGTGTCCCCTCGACCAGCTGTTACTGATAAAAAGAAAAACCTATCAAATTATATCTAGATAACAGATATATAACTTATGAATCTGTTATTTCTCATGATATATAAAATAGATCAGAATGAGACATTCAGAAAAGGAGAATATTGGACATATGGTAAGTGGTTTAAACCGAGAAGCCACAATTTTGTACCATGTGCATCTGAAGTCTCTGAAATGTTATTTGAAGACTAAAAATCATTGGAAAAATGAAAGAAAAAATGGTATTCAATTTAATAAGTGTTTATGAGTACATCCTATGCATTGGATATTATGCAAAATTCTGAGTAGAATACAAGGAAAAATATACCTCAAACAACTGTGGAAATGGACCCATATATTGTTATAGTAATTATGGAAATTTACCTACTAGCTCTATTGACGTGCCGTCTTTGAAATTACTCCCCACTCTCCAAATATTACACAATTTTTAACTTTTTAAGTGATCAAAGAAAATTCAAACTGAAATAAGATAAATTATCTATAATTATTACATCATCCAAAATTAAATATTATAAAATTCTTCAGTGCTGAAGAACTTGTAATAAAGATGCAGCAATTATACATTGTAAGTGGTGTTGTAGATTGGCACAATCTTTTTGAAAGATTTTCAAGAAATGCCTTTAGTGGGCAGCACATTGTTTCTATCCTTTGAAACATTAATGGATCTCTTATTCCTGGAAATTCATTCTGAAAAAGTAACTCTCCAGAAAAAAAGCTACATGGATTAAGATGCCCACTGCAAAAATTCTTTTAAATTAGATTATTGTAAATATCATAACATAGGAGGATATTAAGGAAGTTATGGAATACCAGTTCAACTGAATATAATGTATTCATAAACAGTTCTGTTATAAAAATAATTTAATAAATTTCTAGAAAGATTTTTGAAGGTCAGAAAAAAACTCCACTGAAATCTTGATGAGGATATTAGAGAGTTTCTAAGGTAGCAGGATGTAAGGGACCAGATCCAAAGGCGAAGGGAAATTCATTAAGCTGTGCCCAACTTTCCTCATGCTGTCTTCCTTCCTAGGGCATTTGCTTGTTTTCAGCAGAGGTCAAGAGACCCAAAGGTCAAGAAGCTGGTAGAGTACAGGCTGGCAGAGAAGCTGGTAGATTTTCAAGACAATCTCTTCAGGCTGGGAAGATAAAATTTGAGTTTGGGGCTTCCAAAGCAGCCTGGATTCAAAAGTTTAAGATGTCAATGAGAAGAAAGGTGCAAAGAAGTCACCTTGACACTGGGCATGTGTTTACCTCTCAAAACATTTGCCATTTCAGCTGCATATGACAAAAAACTAAGAAATCAGGAAGAAAGTTACTGTGAAGCAGATCAGAACTTTTGATAGTCTTCTGGTCCTAAGAAAAGAAATGCAGTTTAGAAGTCAACAAGAATGACGGCTTTAAAATATAACCCAGGCTGTCAGTTGGGATTCCTGGTGGGCTATACTTTAGGAATATGGGCAAAAAGGAGGAAGCTTGAGCCTAGAAAAGACTGAAAATCAGCCTCAGGTCAGTTCAGTCCATGATCAGATTGACATGATCTGCCTGCTCTTACCTATCAGAAAATAGGGTGAACCATTTCTAAAAGTTGATAACATTATCCAGAGCCCGCAAAGTTTTAGATGTAACACCTGACATTAAAAAAATAGATTTTTGACATAGCAAGAAACAGGATCAAGAGAAAGAACAGGCAATACAAACAAATCCAAACTCTTCAGACAGTTATAAGAAAATCCAGAGTTGCAAATATAACATTCATGAGGTCCACAATGTTTCAAAAACAAACAAAGAAACAAAACCCAGGACAATATGATCCATTCTCAAGAGAAAAGACAAAGTAGAGGCCATCCCCAAGAAGACCAAATGTAATTAGTCTTCAAGGGTTTTGTAGTAACTATAGCACTGTGCTCAATGATGGAAAAGAAACTACTGACTTCTCATTAAAAACTATGGAGTCAAGAAGATAAAGAAATAACATTTTCAAAGTATTGAAAGAAAAATAAAATTTAACCTAGAATTTTATATACAATGAAAATTCTTCAATATAAAAAGAAGAATGAAAATATTTTGATATAAAAGATAACCAAGAGAATTTATTACTAGTAGACTTACACTTCAAGGGTTGCTAAAAGGAGTCCTTCAGTTTGAAAAGAAATGATATCAGATAGGAATTTGACTCTTTAGGAGAAAATAAATAGCATCAAAATTTGTTAAATATCTGGGTGATTGTAAGTATCTTCTTCTAATATCTTTAAAATCCTTGTACTATTTGAAACAAAATTATGGCATTTCCTTGTGGACTATTATGTATGTTAGATACGTTCCATAACTATAACATAAGGGATGGAAGGTGATAAATAGACCTACATGGCTTCAGAGTTTCTACATTTTTCTGTGAAATAGCACAATATTAACTCTAGAGCATAAAACATTATGGATGTATATTGAAACATCTTGAGAGACAACCAGAAATAACACAAAAAAGTATAACTAGAATACCAACGGACAAATTAAAATGGAATCCTAAAACCATTCAAATAATCTTAAAGAAGGCAAGAAAGGAGGAACAGACACCAAAAAGACAGAGTGGGAGCAATGTCAAACAGTAAATGAATAATAAAACATCAGGCCTAAATTCAACCATATTAATAACTGCATTAACATTTAATGTAGTAAGCACTCTAATTAAAAGTCAGAGATTGTCAGAATGGATTAAAAGATAAACCAAGACCAAACTATTTGTTGTCACAAGAGATATATTTTAAATATAAAGACAGAGAGAAATTTAAAATAAATAGAAGAGATATACTATGCAAACAGCAAGCATAAGAAGTCTAGACTCATTATATTAATATCAGATAAAATGGACTTCAAAATAAAGAATGTTACCAGAGATAAAGAACACTTCACAATGATAAAAGAGTCGAAACATAAGGATGAACCAAAAATCATATGTGTATAGGCACCTAAAACCAAAATCTCAAAATGCTTGAAACCAAGAATGATAAGATCAAAGACAGAAATAGATAAGTCTATACTGAAGACTTTTACTTTTCTCCTTTGGTAATTAATATAAAAATTAGAAACAAAACTTAGTAAAGACATGGGTGATCTGAACAGCACTATCAGCCATCTTTGCCTAATTGCTATTTATAAAATTCTATATCCAGCAATCTTAGAAAATAGATTTTTTTCCAAGTGCACATTGTAAGTTCAACAATACAGACTATATGTTAAACCATAAAAGAAGTCTAAATAAATTTTTAAAACTACAAATCAAATAGAGTTTATTCTCTGACCACAGAGAATTAAATTAGAAACTAGGAAATATTAGAATACAGTAAAACACTGTGAAACTAAATTACATACAACTAAGTAATCCATGTGTCAGAAAACAAATCACAAGGGAAATTGTAAAATATTTTCAACTAAATGATAAAGAAAATCTAGCATAGCAAAATGTATGAGATGAAGCTAAAACAGTGCTTAGAGGGAAATGGATAGCTTTAAATGGATATACTAGAAAAGAGAGATATTTAAAATTAATGACCTAAATTTCCATCTTAAGATCAAAAAAAGAACAAATTAAAGCCAGAGTAAGTAACAAGGAAGAAATAACAAAGATAAGCATAGAAATCAATGAGAGAGAAAACAAAGAATAGAGAAAATTAACAAAACTAGCTTTGCAATATTGATAAAATACCAGAGAAAACCTAGACTTCCAATATCAAGAACGAAAGAAAGATTATCCTTATAGATTCCACAGATGTTGAAAAGATAATAAGGGAATTTTATGATTGATTTTATGCCAACAAAGTGTCAACTTAGATGAAAAGATGAATATTTGAAAAATACAACTAGCCCAAATTGATACAAGATAAAACAGAAAAATCTGTTTAGCCCTATATATTTTAAAGATAGTGAATTTCTTATCCCAAATTTTCTACAGGCACTACAGACTCACGTGGTGTCATTGGAAAATTCTCTCAAATATTTAAGGAAAAAATATCACCAGTCTTAAACTTATTCAGAAAATAAAAGAGTAGGGAACGATTACCAACTTACTTTATGAAGGAAGCACAATCCTAATATTAAAATCTTAGAAAGAAAGTACAAGAAAAATTGCAGCCCCAGAATCTTCATTAATATTGGTAAAAATATTACCAAAATATTGTCAAATCAAATACAGCAATATATCAAAAGGATATACTACATCATGACTAAGTAGGCTTATCCCAGGAATGCAAAGTTTGATTTAACATTTGAAATCAACCATTGTAATTTGCCAATTTAACATTATAATGAAAGAGAGAAAAAGACGGTAAATTCAATCCTTTAGAAAAAAACCTCGGGCAAAATTCAACACGCATTGATGTTAAAAAATAACTCTCAACATGCTAAAAATAGAAAGGCACTTTCTCAGTGAGATAAAGATATCTCTGAAAAATCATATGAAAAATATAATATTCAGTTATGCAATATTTAACACTTTCTAAAGTTGAGACTAAGGCAAAGATTCTCATTTTCATGACTTCTGTTCAACATTGTACTAGAGAACCTAGGCATGAGACAAGAAAGAGAAATAATAGGCATAGATCAGAAAGGAAGAAGTAAAATTGTCTGCAGATAATATGACTATTTATGTAGAAAGTCCTATGAAATCTGCAAAACAAATACAGAATGGAATATTGAATTTAGCAATGTGGCAGCACACAAGGTTAATAGAGAAAAATCAATTTTATTTTTACATACTGGTAGCAATCAGAAAATTTAATTTAAAAAACAATTTTCTTTACCACAGCAACAAAAATCAAAATAAGTAGTAAATTTAATAAAAGATGTGCAAGACTTTTACCCTGAAAACTGAAAAACTTGAGAAAATTTTTAAGAAGACCCAAATAAATAGGCAATCCATTTTGTTCATTGATTGGAAATTTTAAGTTTTATACAGAAATGCAAAGGACTTAGAATATCCAATCCTATATTGAAGAAGTTCAAAGTGTAAGTAGGGGACTTATAAGGCTTGACTTCAAGACTGACTATAAGTCAAGACAGTATGGTGCTGGCGGAAGGGTTGATAAACAGACAAATGGAACAGAATGAGGAGCTCACGAGTAGGTCCCCACACTCAGCAAAGGTGAGAAATCCAATGGAGAAAGGAAAGACTTTTCAACAAATGGACGTGGTATAACAGGATATATATCCATGGAAAAAAATACCCTGTAACTCTTACCTTGTACCATAAACACAAACTAATTAAGGATGTATCATAGACCTCAACATAAAAGCTAAAAGTATAAAATTTTCAGAAGAAAACATAAAAGAATATATTTTTTACTAATATGTAGTAAAAGTTGCTTAAATCAAAAACAAAGATTAATGACAACAAAAATTTGATAAATTAGACTTTATCACTAAAAACTTCTGTTTATCAAAAGACATCATTAATACAATGAATAGGAAAGCCAAAGACTAAGGGAAAATATATCTAAGAAAGAGCTGTTGTCTGGTACACATGAAGAACTCCTACAACTCAATAAAGGAATGGCAAACAAGCCAATTTAAAATTTGGGTAAAGAATTGAACAAATAGTTTGCAAAAGAGGATATAAAAATGGCCACTAATTCCCATCTTCAGTATTTACCCAAGATAAAAGAAGGTAAGTCCATGAAAAAATTTGTACAAGAATATTTATAGGAACTTTATTCATAGTAGCCAAAAAATGGAAATAACCCAAATGTCCTTCAGTAGGAGAATGGATAAATAAACTGTGATATATTCATACAATGGAATATTATTCAATAATAAAAAGGAGCAAATTAACGATGCAAGTAATGACATGGATGAATCTCCAGACAACACACTGTCATGGATGAGAAGTTTCAACAATATAAACATATCAGTTGTTTCCAAATTATTCTATAGGTTTACTGTAATCTCAATCAAAATTGCAGTAAGATGTTATTTTTGTGGAAATGTCAAGTTATTCTAAAATATATATGGAAGTGCAAAGAGCAAATTATAGCTAAGGAAATCTTGAGAAAGACAAAGCTGGAGACCTTACTCAACAAGGGTTAATGTAGAAGCTACAGTCATAAATAGAGTGCAGTGTTGGTGCAGGGATAGCCTAACAGACCAATGGAATAGACCAATGGATTAGGGGTAGCCTAACAGACCAATGGAATAGTACATGTTCATAAAGATGACACTGGTACAGTGGAGAAAGAATGGTTTCTAATAAATGATGCTAAGTCATTGAATGGAAAATAGTGTAGCTTGAACTCTATCTCAAATCTTACACAAAAATTAATTCACAATGCACTGTTTATATAAATTCAAAGGATAAATCTTGAAGTTTCTCGCAATGGAAAAATATCTCTATGACTTTTATATAAACAAAGACTTCTTAAACAGAATGCAAAAACCTAACAACAAAGGAAAAGACTGATAAATCAGATGCCATTAAAATTAGGGCCATTGTTCTTCAAGGGACACCATTAAGAGACCTAGAGAGCAAACTACAAGTGTAAAAATATTTGTAGTGTGTATATCTGAAAAAAGACCTGAACCCAGAATTAAAACAAAAACAAGGACAGAATCAAAAGTAAAATATTGCTACAAACATTTAAGAAAAAAGGTCAAGAAATCCAACAGAAAAATGAAGAAGATTACACGTGCACTAACATGGGTAAAATGAAAGTGATCAGTAACGCCAAGTGTTGGGGAGATGTGAAGCAGCGGGAGCCCACACACACTGCTTGTGGAAATGGAAATCAGTGTAACCACTTGGGAAAACTGATAGTATCGACAGCTGAAAACAGGCGTAGCTAATAACCCAGCAATTTCTTTCCTGGATACAGAAATGTATTCACATTTGCAGCAAAGTCATGTGCAAGAAATTCATAGAAGCTTTACTTTCAATAACCCCATGCTTGAAACAATCCAAATGTCTATTTCTATTAAAATGGAAAAAAATCATATTCATATAATGTTAATATTATTCAGCAATGTTAATGAACAAACTGCCCCTAGATGCGAAATTTGTATGAATCTAATATGCATAATGTTGAACAACAAAAGCCCGACACAGAGGACTATTTGCTCTATGCTTCTATTTATATACATTTCAAAAATAGAAAAACTAATCCGTGATGACAGACCCCACTGTAATGGTTACCTTAGGGTTAGAACTGAGTATAAGGGGACTTCGGTGGTGTTTGATAATTAAATCTATGGAATAAAAAGATGTGTAAATACTATAATATGAACAATTTATAGGCTCTCTCTGATGCTTTTATTTACTCTGGCTCTCCAAAGTAATCTCTAGTGTATGTAGCGGATTGATAGTTTTCATTTATTTTTTGACTATGCAGCTTTTGTATAACTTTTCTGTTAAAGTTTTGGCAGGAAAAAAGAATTAACTGAACCTGTCTTGGTCCCAATGCCAAATTCTTTCAGAGAAATATGATTGCCCCAGGTTGGGTCCCAATGCCAGATTCTTTCAGAGAAACATGATTGCTCCAGGTGGAGTCAAGGGTTCAGTTTACAGCAATCACCTCTGAAAGGGCAGGAGTATGTAATTAGAACAAGGTTCCTAGAGGCCTGCTTGTACTGGCAGGATGGTGTTGAGCAGATATTTGTCAAGAAAGGAAGAGTAATTGGCTGTTGAGCAGACAGTCACCACAAAGTTACCTGCAGTTCTGGACCCTACAGCCTGTGAGTTTGTTTTTCCCATTCCCGGGCTCAGCCCCATTTTCTAGAGCCTTCAACTAAGTTTAGTGCCTCTCTTAAGATAGTTATGAAAAGACCTATCAGTGAGCTTCTGGGTTTATGTAATGTCTACATCAACAGACACTTAAGGTACTGGATATTACTGAAAACAAATGATGCAGCTGTTTGGATTATTGCCATTAAAATGTATATTCTCCAGCTTCGACTGAGCTTGGAAATTCTTTTACTTGTTGGTCATCTCCTTTTTCTGTGAATTTTTCTTCTATATACTCTGTTATAATTATTTCAAAATTCCACTATTCTGCTCACTCTACCCATTCCCCCTACTGCCTATCTCACCACTTCTTTTTCAATGCAGATGACTGTGTCTCTGATTTTGTAGTGACAACTTAGAATATTGAGAATGATCTTCTTTTGTTTCTTGTGCCCTCATGTATGAGCACCTACATATGTACAGACATCACTTTCCCTATTCAGAACTAATCACACTCTCCATCTGATATCCCTTATATCCACCAGGATGCAGAATTTGTACCAATGATTCTTTCCTCTTCTTAACATGCGTTTTCATGTTACGTCTTATGCGGTCATGACAATCGTATTTTAATAACAAAATTTAAAAGTTCCAGGTAGTCTTGACTCCCTATCCTCATTTGGTTATTAATTTCTTTTTCTCCTGCAATTTTTCAGTGTTAAGGACTTCCAAAGAATAATTTACATCTTTGGTTTCTTGTTCATTGTGTCTGTACTATTTACTGTGGCTGTGTAAGATATTACCAAAAATTTAGTGGCCTAAAACATCTAGCATGTTTAATCTGCCATTCTGGAAGGGCTCAATGGGGATAGCTCATCTCTACTTCAGATGTGTCAGCGAGAATAGCTCAAAAGCTAGGAAATAAAATCATTCAAAGGATTGCTCACTCAAGAAGTTGGTGCTAGTGTTAGAACTGAGATGTTAGCTGGATCTGTGGACCAGAATACCTGCATGTAGACTCTCTGTGTCACCTAGGCTTCCTCACAATGTGGTTGGGAGTCTTCAAGGACCAGGGATGAGAAAAATAGAGAGGGGGGGAGAGGGAGAGAGGGAGAGACAGAAATCTTTATTTCCTTTTATGATCTAAACTTGGAAGTCACACGGTGTTACTTCTGCTGCATTCTGTTCATTGAGACAGTCACTAAGTCCTCCTCCAGTTCAAGGAACTAGGAAATAGACTCCATCTTTTTTTTTTCACTGCCACCATCTTTTTTTTTAATGAAGTTATGATTGAGGATATGATAGTTTACAACATTGTGAAATTTCAGTTGTGCATTATTATTTCTCAGTCATCTTAAAGGTGCATACCTTCATCCTTTGTGCCCACCCCCCACTGCCTTCCAGCGGTAACCACTAATCTGTTCTCTTTGTCCATATGTTTGTTTATCTTTCACATATGAGTGGAATCATAAAAAGTTTGTCTTTCTCTATCTGGCTTATTTTACTTAACATAATACCCTCAAGCTCCATCCATGTTGTTGCGAAAGGGACGATTTTATCATTTTTTATGGTTTCAACTCCAAGTTGAAACCAATGTAATCAATTTGTGTGATAGACCTCTGTGCTTTTATGTCCTACAGGCAACTCAAACTCTACTTCTTCAAAACCAATCTCATCTTATTCATCTAGTCCTACCCTGCCCTCACCTCCCCACCTGTGCCTCCTCTTGGATTTGTTATCCTAATGAAGTCATCATGCTTCTGGAGGCTGGATGTCATTTGTGATTCCTCCCTTTTCTGTGCTGCAACATTATGTTAGTAACCATGCTCCATTACTTTCAACTCTTTATAATCTCATACTTATTCTTTTCTCTCTGTTGTTTCTGCAGTTGACTTGATTCAAGCTTTTATTATTTCTCTGATGGACCATTGAAATAGACTTATAACTCTTCTCCTTACTGTGTCCCCATTCACCCCCACACTGTAAGCAGAATGATCTTTTTAAAATGCAAAGTGCATGATGGTATTCTTCTGAGTAAAATTCTGCAGCAGCCTTCCATTGTCTACCACAGTATGAAATCTAAAGTCCTTACATGGCATAAAAGATTTTTCAAGTTGTGGCTCTGACCCTTTCAGTTTAAATCTGATTTTTAATTTAACCAAAGTAATAAGAGTATCTAACATTTACAATGTACAAGGTGTAGACTGCATTCGTTATCTCATGTAAATTTTATAACTTTCTTTTATATTGGGAATTAATATTTATAGATATGTAACATAACTATAATGTATATTTAATAATTAATTAATCTTTATAATTATTATAGTTTCACGGAGGAAGACTGGAGATTAAGAAAAGTAAAGTTATTAGCCCATCATCATACAACTAGTTAGTGGCAAGTCAGCCTACTGCAAGAGCCCTAGGATTCTATGCTCCACATTAGGTCCACAATTAATTACTTGGATTCTCTGAATGTGCTATGACTTTTAATCCAAGCATTATTTACATCTAGGTTACCATTCCCTTGCATTTATATAGACAAGAGAGAGCCGAATCGCATTTCTTTTTAGTTTCCATGACTTGTATTCAAAGGAAATTTGTTGCTCAATAATTTATCATATTTTAGGCAGTTGATCTAAATCCTATACCAAGTGAGATGTGAGCTAGGTCTTCTTTGCATTTTCGTGATATTTAATCCTGTAAACCCTGGATAAAAACTTGGATTTTTCTTAACAGTTAGCTGATGTTTTTCCAAACTTTACAAGGAAGTAAACAGTATCTGATTCATTATGAAGATTTTTTTCTTAAATAGCTAAACTAAGGCATAAAAGTTTTCAAGATGATAATTACAAAGTAGTGAAATTTATTTATTTTTATCCTAGGGGAGAAAGACTCATAGCAAGCGTCTTGTGAAACAACAGAAAAACAATGCCTTTTCTGTTAAAACTGAAGGTGTTAGAGTGATTTCAAAATATGCACATAGCCAAGAGATACATATTTATGCTATTAGGAGGTGCTCCTTGTCATTTTGGTGGGGAGACCAGATGCAAGCAGAAACAATAAGAAATCGCTATGAATTTTCTCCTGACCATTCCTGTAACTGCAACAGTTCAGGCCTATGGTCAATTTAGAGATGTGCATGTACCTGCATGGGAAATGCTGAATTATATCAATGTTCATTTCCTAACTGTTTGTCCTATTTAGCACATACTAAAGCAACCTCCCCAGCTTTGTTCCTGATGAGATAAACAAATCTGTAATCAGCCTTTGCACAGTGAAAATGAGGAGTAAGAAAAAATTCCCATTAAACTTTGTTCTGAATTATATTCTGTTTTTCTAGCTCAGCACTGGAGACCTTCCTGTGTTTGATAATCTCCTATATATCTATCATTACTCCTAACATTGCTTCTTTCTCTAGCCTCAGTGATAAAAGTATGTGTACTTGATGTTCATACCTTTTAGCCCTTTTTTCTTTTTGAGGAAGATTAGCCCTGAGCTAACATCTGCTGCCAATCCTCCTCTTTTTTGCTGAGGAAGACTGGCCCTGAGCTAACATCCGTGCCCATCTTCCTCTACTTTGTATGTGGGACACCCACCACAGCATGGTTTGACAAGCGGTGTGTAGGTCCACACCCAGGTTTAGCCCATTTTTAAGGAGATAAGTGAATCATCTTCACTGTGAATTAACCTCACTGAACTTTAATTTGCTTCTCTATAACATAGAGTGATAATAGCAGCTTCATGGATTTTGGTGAGCATTAAAGAGATACCATTCTTGGACCAGCCTGGTGGTGCAGCGGTTAAGTTCACAGGTTCCGCTTTGGGGGCCCAGGATTCACCAGTTCTGATACTGGGTGGTGACCTACGCACTTCTTGTCAAGCCTGTGGCAGGCATCCCACATATAAGGTAGAGGAAGATAAGTATGGATGTTAGCTCAGGGCCAGTCTTCCTCAGCAAAAAAAGACGAGGATTGGTGCCAGATATTAGCTCAGGGCTAATCTTCCTGAAAAAAAAAAAAAAAAGATACCACTTGATCTATAAACTGACAAGTTGTGAATACTCACCACTTATAAACTATGAATTGTCCTCTCCAGCACCTCCATCTTTAGAAAAAGTCTTGTGTAAGGGCTATTTTCTATGCTGAAAGAACTGAAAATATTTCCAATATTTTAAAATATTTTGAAACTCTGAATTTGTTTAGTAGTAAGAAGACATTTCCCGTTATTTTCTCCTTTATAAAATGCAGATAATAACAATATCCAGTTCATAAGATTGTTGTAGGAATTCAGTGAAAAAATTATATACAAATCCCTAAGAAGAGCACAGGGCATGTGGTAAGCACTCAGCAAATATATAGGTATTATTAACATTTTGTAGCCAAGTCCATAAGCAAACATTTGGAGGCAACAGGGACCAATATAGAAAATAATCTGTTGTTCTCATTACATGAGGTTGGTTGGTTTTCTCCAGTGAACATGTCCCAAGATATTAGATGTGAACACAGGCTGAAGATTTGGCCAGCACACAGAAAGAAACATTTCCTCTTCTCCTTTCACTCTGTCACTCCATAAATACATTTTGTAAATTTCCCAAACACGACCTTTGATGAGTGTCAGCCTAGGGAGCTTGAATTTGTAAGAAAAATGGATTTCTCAATTGGAAGAAGAATCTATCAACTAGGAGACCTGATAAAGACAAAGAACTGTGAGGTTTATTTATTGATACAGTTAGATGCTGTTTCTTGTGTGCTATACATTGCTCTGTGTTTTAACAATATTAACTAATTTAGTAATTATAATATGTGATTATGGTAGCTCTATTATTACTTCTATTTTGCATCTAGAAAAATTGAGGCACATAAGGTTAAGCAAATTTAACTGCTAACGACTGGAGTTGATGTGAACATAAATAACCTGGGTCCACAGCCCTTTTTGTTCACCACTGCACAGGTTCTTTCTAGAAACTTTTGGTGCCCTCTCTAATACAGCTTCTTTTTGCATTCTGGTCAATACCCCACCTTTTGGCCTCTTGCTTTACTGGGCCATTGACTCAATCTCTGTGTGGGAATGTTAACTTTACTCTTTTGTCATTATTTGGTCAGACAAGTGTGGTTAGTGGAAAGAATTCAAGTCTGAGAGTAAAAATTTAGGTCTTGTTTTCCTTGCTCTGTGAACTCTCCTTATTCCACCATTTTCCTCAATGCACTATCTTCTGTGTGTATAGTTCACAAGGGAGGATCTATGGTGAAGTAAGTGGGAAATGCTCGGCTAAACAAACTAAATATAATTTCTAAGTCACAGTACTTCTCAAAATGTTGATATACTATATATATTGGGATTCTTCACAGAGGGACATGAGAAAAATTTTTTCACAAACTCATTTTGACTGGAACTCTTTATAAAGAAAATCTCAAAATCTCACACAACTAGTGCTTTGAAGAAAAGATTTTGGAAAAGCTTTGTTACTTTCTTTTTCTCTGAGACATGTTTTCTTGTTTTAATGAAGAATTTATATTTTTATGATTTCGACTAGACAAAAATCCAGGAATGGTGAAAAATAAGAAAGAAAATAGCTTGTATTTACTTTCACTTTGATTCATTACTATGTTTTGATGCAAAATCTGATCAAATATCTAGAAAATTTCTTCCTTAGGAAGCTGGAAGATAACTTGGAAAACCAGGCTGAAACTTATACTGAAACTAACACAGTACCTCTTCTTGCAAATTTGTGTTTCATTTCTTGATGGCAGGAAATCTATATTACTTATCTTTGTATCCCCTATGCCTAGCTGAGTTCTTTACACAGAATAGGTCTGGATGGAATGAAGCTAACATGGCAAGCTTTTTCAAGAAAATTCCAAATAGGAATGTCCACTGAGAATGCTATTAAGAATTGTTTTCAGGAACATTGCAAGGCTTTTATAATACAAAATATATACCTCCTAAATCCAAGGAAAGCTTGATTGTTGACCAAATACAGAAAAAAATAAGTATCCTCATTGATAGGTAGAAAACAACTTCTGAAGTTACGAATAGAAGTATTTAAAATTGTTTTCAATTTGTCATTTTCTATAGTTGCAAAATAATTCCTATACAGAAATGATTTTTTAAAAAATAGATCAATTCTCTCATTGTGGTGTGATAATTTTACACCTGAAATGTCTGTCAAAATCCAAGAACTTCAGTCCATGGTGCTCAGTGCTTTATATTGAAATTCTATAAGCAATATCAAAAATTTATTTAACAAGCCTTATTGTCTACTGTGTAATCATTCACTTTCCTTTCTATCACCAAAATTCAATATTTTATGAGTCCTAGAGTTAACAATCAACACTTCAACACTCAATCATGTTAATTTGGACCATCACAGGCATAACCTCAGGTTTTATGAAACATCTGCCTATTTTGTGGGACATAGAAAGAGACAGAACCTTCATTTTCTTTACCTAAGTTATGCCACTGTGTAATTAACAGTATTGCTACTAAAAACATTGAGACCCCTGGATATCCTAACGCCATTTGGATCAACGTTCATTGTCTAAAAAGGGAGGGTTTTGGGGCAGCTCCAAAGGAGAGAGTAGGTGTCAAAACTATATGGCAGTTGTCCCAAAGTGAATCAACTGAGGCTGACAGTGGTGCTTATGAAAAATGCTGCTTGTCCACACCCACAGGAGGTTTAGATAGAGGACTAGAACGTAGGAAGAAAATATCTTCTGCCAGACTCAAATTTGAAGTCTGCCTCTGTTGCCTGCTAGCATTCAGACCCAAGCCCTTCTATTTTAACACTCAGTCTTCAGCATACTGAGTTGTTCTATTATTTTTAGCTATGACTGATATAAATATAACTCTTCCACAATGATGGAATATGGAATTCATTGAAAATATTATCTTTTATTATATATCCTTTTCTTCCTTCTCTATCTCTGTCTCTCTCTAGAGTCACGCAGCTCCATAGCTGTTTAAAATTTTTTTTCTCCACAAATATTTTTTTTTTAATATGTAATTCTCGGACTTTAAAACAATAAGTGATGGTGCCATATTCCCAGACTTTAAATATCTAACTGTGACTTATGTGTTACTCAGTTAGCAATGTCTATAAAAATTTCAAATGCTTGGTAGCTTTTTCTTCATTTTAATAGCAATTGTTAGATTTAAAAAATAATTATCTGTTCTCTATTTATAGCATGAATGCCTCAGGACAAAAGCAAATCTCTTCCAAATGCAACCTACTTCCTTAACAAAGATGATGTCTGTTTGAGATTCCTTTAGATGAGCCTTTCAAAAAATATATCCCATGTATTGCTACATAGAAAACTATTAGAAGAAGCCAAAATAAAACAATAAAGCCGATAGTAGTAGTGGTGGCGTAAGTAGTGACTTTAGTGACACACTTTAATTCTAGAATTCTACCCTATAATGAGATACACATACCAAAACCTCCCACATACAAGACTAAACTTTATTTTTCTTTAGATATAGAATTTAGATATACAATTTTGAAGGTAATGCAAAAGTAAAAAATAAAGCAACAAAAAGCAAAATAAGGTAAACACTAATTATTTTATAAAATTTCTTATGTTTAATCAAGAATTAACAGACATTTAAGGAAGCAGGACCAAATGGCTAATAAAGTTGCAGTAGAAATAGATCCACACATGATCCAGGCATTGGAGTAACGGGACGTGACAGAAAATAATTATTATGGATACGTTCATGGAAATAGAAGAAAATATCGAGAGAGAGAGAGAACTGGTCTGTGTAAACAATAAATAAATAAAAGAATCATATGAAATACTTTATGTGGGAAATATAATAATGAGGGAAATAAAGAACTTTGCAGATTCGTTGTAACAATAAATTAGACCCACGAAAGAGAACAATAGTAAATTAGAAGGCAGAGCAATAAAAGGTTTCCAACTTGATTCCCAGAGGGGAAAACACATGAAAATACTCAAAAGAGTAAAAGGGACATAGTGAAAAGATTTAGTATAAATATAATTGGAGTCACAGAGGAGGAGAAAAAAGGAGATGTTATAGGTAATATTTGAAAAAATAGTGGTTGAGAATTTTCTAAAACTCATTAAAGATATCAGTCAGTGTGATTCAAGGATTTCTGTGAACCTAAGAAGAAATGGCAAGAAGACCTTTCTTGGGCACGTACAGGTAAAATCTACTTAAAATGAAACAAGATAAAAATGAAAACAAAACTGAAAGCCTAAGTCTAAGCAGAGAAAAAGCATGTTTCTTTCAAGGGAACATCAGTGAGGTTGACAGCTGGCTCATTAATAGAAATGATAAAGCAAAAGACAATAAATTGCTTCATTAAAGTGCTGAAAAGAAGTAGCTGCCAACCTCAAGTTCTACACAGAGCAAAATTAGTCATTAGTAAATAATGCGAAATACAGCATTTGTAGACAAAGACTGAGACAATTTATTGTCAGCACACATACACTTCAAAAAATACTAAAGGGTGCCCTTCAGACAGAAAGAACATGATCTCAGATGGAATCACAGAAATGCAAAAAGGAATAAAGAGCACCAAAGATGGCAAATATCGGAAAACACTACTAGAATTCTGAGTACGTTAGTCAGGATCTAGCCAGGAGACAGAACCCAAACCAGTTATTAGAACAGAGAAAATATAATGTAAAGATTTGTTCACTAGCCAAAAACAGCTAACTATTAAAAGGAGTAGGAGAAGACTCTAGGGGGTCCATAAGTAGCATGCAGAAACAAAACAAAACAAATAAACAAAAAACAGCTGTTATTCCTAGGTTAAGAGAGAATGAAAAATAAAAGAACTGAGAACTCAAGAGACAGCCCCTCCATCCTCTCCCCTTGCCTCATTCCAAAGCTGAGATTCACAGTTTTTTTACAGAAAGCATGGCTACCATAGTTTCATGCAACTTCATGGTGGTGTTGGAAGATTCCAGAGGGCGCAGGCCAGAACTGGTCTTTAGAAAGGACCTGCTGTGGCTGGAAAACAAGGGCAGGCTGCAACCGTTTTAAAGAAATAGCTCTCTAAGATGGGAAACATTTGCCTGAGGATATGACCGGAGCCGCTGTGCAAGCAGCCCACTGGAGCTTCTCAGAAGGAACCATTGGGTGGGGAGAAATGGGGCCAGCCAGGGCTACCAAAAACCACTACTGGAGTTCATGGAAATGGCCCTGGGTGGGGAGAGCAAGGCCTGAGGGTGTAGTTGAAACGGTGCTGTGAGGTCTGCAGGGCGCTCCTGCTAAATAACAATATGGAAGAACTTTACCTAGAAGGAAAGTGTCTTGCTGTTGCCATTGCTTTCCATTGTCACTACAGTGTCCTCTACTGACAAAGTCTAACGTTGCTCCAGATGGCAGGGAGAAAGGTTCAGAGGGTGCAACTTGAGCATGGCAAAGCAGGCAGAGAAGGATGGATTTGGAGCTGAGAAAAGCAGCTTGATGTTGGTTCACTGCTAACATGTCTCTGCGGTTTAATATTATGGATAATTGCAATGCATGTTAATAATAGCATAAAAATTGAGAGTTAGGTGAAAGAGCTATTTAAGTTCTTCAGCATATCTAAAAAATGAAAAATGTACTAATTTAAGGTAGAATGTACCAACTCAATGATATTTATTGGTATCTCTAAGGAACCTACTAGAAGGATAATAAACGACAGTAGGACTAACAAGCTCAGTAGGGGAACAAATAGAATAATGAAACATACGTGAGCCAGCAAATAGAATATAAAAAGGGAATAGGAAAAGAAGATGAAAACCTAAATAAATTACTATTTACATTACGGGTATAAGCTAAATGCCTAGATAAAAAGAAAGATTTTTAAAACTTGAATGAAAACTATAAAGGCGTTAAGATTGGAAGTAAACTGATGAAAATAGATATGCTGTAAAAATTGTAACTAGGGGCCGGCCCCGTGGCCGAATGGTTAAGTTTGTGCGCTCCTCTTTGGCCGCCCAGGGTTTCGCCAGTTCGGATCCTGGGTGCGGACATGGCACTGCTCATCAGGCCACGCTGAGGCGGCGTCCCACATGCCACAACTAGAAGGACCCACAACTAAAATATACAACTACGTACCGGGGGCTTTGGGGAGAAAAAGGAAAAAATAAAATCTTTCAAAAAAAAATGTAACTAAAGAAGACTGAAAAAACCATGAATACTATACAAATAGACAACTTGGATTTGGAGGCACGAAGTATTACTAGGGACCAAAGGGACTTTTAACAATAATAAAAGGGTTAATTCAACAGAAACATAATATTCTATAATTTATGGAATTATTACAGCACAATAACATGGATCCAGAATAGCCCTAGCAAATTCTGGCAGAATTATAGGAGAAACAGGAAAGCCCATAATATAGTTGGAGATTTTGTCATACCTCATCACTAACTTAGAGGAAAAACAGACCAAAATTCAGTAAGGAACAGAAGATTTAGACATCAAGATTAACAAAATGTCCTAATTTACATGTCAAACCACAATATCGATGAATATAGAAAACATTTCATATTCAAGTACACATGGAACATTTGCCAAAATTGGCTAGTTATTATGCATAAAGCAAGTGTCTCATCAAATTCAGAGGATTTGCTGACCATGGAGAACTTAAGCTAATACTCAATAGTGAAAAGGTAGCTAGAAAGTCCCCAAATGCTTTGAAGTTAAGCCTCACACTTGTAAATAACCCATGGATTATTTCAAATTAATATTAGAATATATTTTAAAGAAATTATACTAAAATGTTACTTATTAAAACATGGGGAGCAGCTAAAGAGACATGTTTAGATGTAAATCTATAAATTAGAAAGTAAGAAAAGCTGAAAATTAATAACTATAATCATCTATCTCAAAAAGCTACAAAAAAGAACAGCACATTATCCCTAAAATATGGAAAAGGGAAATAATGACAATCTGAGCAGAATTTAACGACATAAAAACAGACATACAATACAGGAGGTCAAAAAGACTACAAGTTGATTCTTTGTAAAATCAAGTAAAATTGTTCACCTTTTAGCAAGACTGACCAAGAAAAGAAAGAATGAACAAAAAACTGATTTCAAGAATAAAAAAGGACAGAATTGCATATCCTAGAGATATTGTAAAGATAAAAAGAGGATATTATGAGAAATTTATGCCAAGAAAATTTAAATTTAAATAAAATAGAAATTTCTTGCCAAACAATTTAACAAAGCTAAGAAGTAAGAAAATTTAATGATCTTATATTCATTAAAGAAATTTAACTCATAACTAAAACCTTCCCACAAAGAAAACCCCAGACCCAGGTTGCCTCGACAGTGATAAAACCAATTCTTTCCTTTATGATGTAACAACAATCTTACACAAATTCTTTCAGAGCCTAGAAAAAGAGCTAACACTTCCCAAGTTGTTTCAAGAGATCAGCATTATGTTGAAAACAAAAGTTGAGAAGGGCATTATTAAGAAAAATAAATTACAAGACAGCTACAAAATTCTAAACAAAATATCAACAAATGTAATCTAACAATATATAAAAAGGATGACACATCATGATCACGTGGAGTTGCTTCCAGGAATGCATGTTTACTTAATTGCAGGCAATCATTCAAAATAATTCACCAGATCAGCAAGATGAGGGGAAAAGCCACATGATCGCATCAACAGAGACAGCAAGATCACTTGATAAGATTCAAAACCAGTTCGTAATAAAAACTGTTAGCAAACTTAGATGGGAATGTCCTTAACCTAATAATCTACAAAACAATTCTTTGGTAAAAATTAGATTTAATGGTGAATTATCAAGTTTCTTGGGTGAAGAAATAAGACAAAGATATCTACTATGGCCACTTTTATTCAACACTGAAATGGAAAACGAGGCATTCCAATAAGGTAAGAAACATAAAAAATATAAAGTTTGGAAAAAAGAAGTAAAACTTCCATTATTCATAGAAGCCTTGATTACAGTTATAGAAAATACAAAATAAACAATTGGAATGAGTAAACAAATTTAACAAGGTCACTAGACAAAAGGTTAATATAAAAATCATTTGCATTTTACTCACTATCGATAAACTAGAAAACAGAATTGAAAAAATATCTTTGAACATAGTTTTTAAAATATTAGACATCTAAGCATAAACCTAATATAAGACCTCTATAGGTAAAACTACAAAATACTGAAAAAAAGTGAAGATCTAAATAAATGAAGGAATGTTGAGTACCCATAGATTGGTAAACATGCTATTTCCTCCTTAATTAATCTACAGATTCATTACAGTCCCAATTAAAATTCCAAGAGGTGGTTTTTGTTTGTTTTTTGACTGGGAGTGGTGGTAGAAACTGAAAAGCCACCTGAAAAATGTTTATAGAAATCTAAAAGGCCAAAAATAGTAAAGACAATATTTTAAAAGAAAAACAAAGTTGGGTGAGGGCTTATACTACCAGGTATAAAACCTTAGGAAAGAGCTGCTGTAATTAAAACAGTATGTATGGTACCTGTGCAAATAGACTTATGGCAAATAAACAGAAAGTCCAGCAACAAACCCATATCTATATGGTCATTTTACAACAAAGGTGACTCAGCTCTGCGGTTGGGAAAGAATGATCTTTTAAATAACTGATACTGCGATCATTGGTGTAATTATAGGAAAAACATGGACCTTAACCTCTAGTTTACACGTACGAGTATAGTTTTTACATAGTTTGTAGACCTAAATGTGAAATTTAAAACAGTAAACATTCTGGAAGATAACATAAGTACATATCTTTGTAGCTTTGAGACAGGTAAATATTTCTTAAAATAAGAAACCAAAAACATTCATCAGAAAGAAAAAGATTGAACTGCATCAAAAAAGAAAAAAAATCTGTTCATCAAAAATTTCAGGGGCTGGCCCCGTGGCTGAGTGGTTAAGTTGGCGCACTCTGCTTCGGAGGCCAAGGGTTTCGCCACTTCAGATCCTGGGTGCAGACCTAGCATCACTCATCAGGCCGTGCTGAGGCAGTGTCCCACAGAGCACACCCAGGACCTACAACCCGAATATACAACTATGTACTGGGGGGGCTTTGGGGAGAAAAAGAAAGGAAAAAAGGAGAAGATTGGCAACAGATGTTAGCTCAGGTGCCAATCTTAAAAAAAAAAATTCCATTGATAAGAGTGAAAACCCCAAACACACATTAGATAACAATATTTGAAGTATAGATATTTTACAAAGGACTTATATTCAGAGCATATACAAAATTTGTATTAGAACATAAAAAAGAGACAGGTAGCACAATAGACATATTAGCAAAACACTTGAACAAAAGGAATCTATGAGATCGACTATAAGCATATTAACAGGTGTTCAATGTCATTAATTTGCATTTGCAAATTACACCCTCAATCAGATGGAATCTAAATTCCATTTAGAATAGTTTAAAAATTCACAATACCCACCATTGGTGCACATGTGGAGCAACTAGAACACTCGTACATTGCTAGTGGAAGTGCCATTAAATGAAACACTTGGAAAACTGTTTTGCAATATCTAAAGCTGAAAATATTCATGTTATGGTCCTGCAGTCCTAGACTAGCTATAAATCTAACAAAAATGAGAATTAAAGAATGTTCATAGCAGCCTTATTCAAAATAGACCCGAACTGGAAATAAATGCTAAAAAATTTAACAGTAGAATGAATATCAACAAAAGAATGAATAAAAGCATTTCATACTGATGTAACCCAGAAATAAGAATGAACAAATTGCTGTTTTGGCCAGCAACACAAAGAAATCACAAATACAACATTGAGAAAAGGAAGCTAGACACAGATGAGAAAATATAACGTTATTCTATTCATGTAAATTACAGAAACAGACAAAAACTAATCGATGGTAATAGAAGTGAAAATATTGTTTCCTTAAGATAGTTAACGGTTGGATGGAAACATGAGCAATGACTTTTGGGTACTGATATCCTGGACTTCAGTGGTGTCTATGTGGCTATATTCATGCACTTTATCGAGCTGTACACAAAGATTTTGAAGTTTCATACTATATTTAATTTAAAGCATTATAACAACAATAATAATCTTAACGAGAATAAATATGACTATCATTTATTGATCACTTATCCTAAGTTAAGGTCACAGGGCTTTTTAAGTCATCGTTTCATTTAATTCTCACTAGACTCACGAGAATGTTGTATTAATTTTGCTGATAGGAAATTGATTCCAGGAAGGTTGAACAACTTCCTTGTCAATGGTAGAGCTCGGATTAAAACTCAGGACTGCTGACTTCGAAAGCAAGCCTTAGATCACTCCAGGCTATTGTTCCCTAATGCTATGTTATATTGCACACTTTGAAGGGAACAGCTGCATGTTGAAGGTCTGTCTGTATTAGCAGAGAAGATACAAATGTGAAGTGTGATAAAACATTTAGGCTAGAATGACTGAGTACCACTTGGGACATAATTGCTGCAATCAAGTTATGAAAGAAACCAGATAACGTTGGCAGAATTACTGCTATTGACTGATGAACTGAGGTCAGAAGGAGTGTGTCATTGATTATCAAAAATGTCAACTGGTCACAAGCACCATCCAAAAGGGTTTACTGAATCACAAGCAGCTGGGTAATGCAAGAGACAGGAAAAATGACAGGAAAGAGTCAGAGAAGGTTAATGAAACACTGCAGGCAACACAAGGGTGAAGTGTGGTGGGTCGTTTTCATCTTCTTAGAGAACATGTTCGTTTCGCGTGTGGTCCAGGGAGTACCAGTGTTTTGAGTGGTTTTACAGGTGGATAGTGGGAAAGGCAGGAAATGGAAACTGTGGCTTGAAAACCTTGAAATACTTACCTAAAACCATGAAAATCATCCTGATGCATTTAGTAAAATTAATAAAAATACTTATCTGATTCATAAACTTCAAATGAAAAAATGTGTCAGAGCATCTCAAACTTTCTCCTGAAGCGCTCTCAATGGCAGAAGACGGTGAAGGCAAAACCCCCAGGGTTCTGGGTAAGCAGCACAAATTAGCTAAAGCAAGCATGATATTTCTTTGAAACTTGTGTTTTATTCGAAAATTTCATGCTTATTTTGCAGTCTACTCTGTAAATACATTTATATTAGACCTAATGCAAAATAATGTTTTACATTACCTAAAAGAGAATAAAATCGATCTTCTAGGAAGCTTTGCCAGCCCCTGGCACTCCTACGTATCCCATGGTATACGACCACGTAATTGGAGAATCATAGCTATGAAATAAGACTTTAAAGCTCTTAACTGTAAAAGGCCATGAGAGTGTCATTTGCCGTCCTTGTTACTATTATTTTTATCACAGACCATTTCTTTGATAAGAAAATGAATTAGGAAGCCAGTATGCAGCTGTCTTTTCCATAGGGCATCTGCTGTAATGGGTAGATGCCGTGTGGTGAGGGCTGGCTGCTTATTTCAAGGCCAGGCCATCCTGGGGTTTCTGCCATTCTCCCCTCCCCAGGGATTAGCACCAATCCAGGGTGTCTACCTTACTGCCTGTTGCCTGACAGTATGGGCTTCTGTCCATTAAATAACTTTAGTCTCTCTCAACAAATCACTCAACACAGAGTTTCTCTGAAAACCAAGAATGTCAGACATTACTTGACAAGTTAATTGCGTGTGTACCCACCATGAGTTATTCACCTGCCTGTTGATCAATTTAACCATAAATACTCTTGTAAGAAAAGAGAAACCAATTAAGAATCAGCTCACATGTGAATCAATAACCCTTCCAAAATGATTCATGAAAAGAGATTTGGGTGACTAATGGATCAATTAGATGTAGGTTTAGGATCTCTTTTCTACGCTGGGGCTGAGAGATGACAAGAGATGTTTTAGCAGTATGAAATGGATAATGCCTTGTGACTTAGGGGCATTTCAAGCCCTTAACTTGCCAGGAGAAAGCACATTAAATATCGGTGACTCTGCGACTGTTTCCCCTACAAACCCCGGAGTCCACAGCCCCGGAGGAAAAAGTGCTGGAGCAGAAAGACGGCTGCAGAGACAGTCTATAATCTATGGTAAGACTGGCATCACGTGGTCCTGCTTCATCTTTCGTCTCCATCACTTACTGGCTGTGTGAATTTTGAAAATGACTTCATAGGAGAATCTTGGTTTCTTCATTTCTAAAGTGGAGACTATAATACATACCTCAAAGCGTTGTTCGAGGATCAAATATGTGAATATATGTAAAATGCTTGGGGCAGCGCATTTGTATATGATAAGTAGAGAGTACAGTTGACTGTTATGAGCACAGGTGCAGGAGACAGACTGAGTGGGGTTGAAGTCCAGGTCCTTCAAGTTACTAGATGTGTGATCTTAGGTATGTCTCTCAAACTTTCTGCTCCTCACTTTCCTTATTTCTAAAATATGGATACCAAAACCTACAATACTAGATCAACGGGGAATATAATGCCTGACATACTGTAAGCATTTAGTAAATAGTAGCTACTTGTATTACTTTCTGGCTGTGTTTTTCCAAATTTTCTAAATAGCACATTTATTAATGGAATGTGACTGGCAAAATATATTTCTTCTGTTATTGATTATACCTTATCATTATTGAGTCATAACATGCGTGTGTCTATAATTACCTGGAATGAGTCAGCATGTGGACGAGAAAACCATAGCACCATCAGTGCAGTAGCTAATGCTGAGTAACTTTTGGGGGCGAGGCTCAGTGCAAATGCTCTGGGGAGCTGGGATGGGTAACGCAGGGGTAAACCGGTGCCTGCCCCACGGAGCTAATGACGCATTGCATGAAATAAGCCATGGCTGCACAGAAACAAGAGAGACAGCTGAATATAGAAGGTGGTCTCACAGAAGATAGAAAGGTAAATTTGATCTGACTTAGAGAATAGGGGATTGTTTATGGGTGGATGGCATTGATGTGGGGCATTGAAACCTCAGCAGAATTTCAAAGAGCAGAGGAAATTGGCCAAATGTATCCTAAGTGGAGAAGACAACATGAACAAACACACGAAAGAAAGAATCTACAGGATGTGCCTATAGAACGGTGAATTTTGACCCAAAGGAAAATTGTCTTCTGGAATCTTCAAGCGGCCCCAGTTTAGTTTTGCTGGAGCCCAAAGTGGTGTGATTTTTAGTGTGTAAGTGAGAACTGAAGCTTAAAAAGTAAATTGACCGTAAAAATTAAACAGACCTTACTGCAATGCTAAGGGATTTTAGGCATTTTTTAAAAAAATAAGGAGTAAGGATTTTTTGAAACTTCCTTTAAGAAAAAGTATGGCAAAGTAGATTTTAACTAAACGTGAAAACTATTTATAGTATACATACTATGCACCAGGAACTCTGCTAGGCACTGAGCTCATAAAGAAAAGTGAGAGAGAACCTTATCTTCATTGTCTTATAGTGTAACAACAGGAACAGACGTATACACAATAATTACAACAATAGAAGCGTATGCAAGTGTCAGAAACTTCATTGATTAAAAAAAGCTAATAATTCTATTGTTTGTGCAGAGGGAGTGAAATTTAAAAGATGAAAGTGCTCTCCAGGCTGATAAGGTAAAGTGGGCATACTAGGGAGGAGGAAGTATAAGTAAAATGTAGGTAGAGAGCAATGTGTTGGGTTATAGAACTATTAACAGCTCCGTATTTCTGAAGGCTGAAGACTGTGTGTGAGTGTGTGTGGATGTGAGCATGCGTGCACATGTGGACAGGTGTTTACTAACACATATTGGGGAGATTCAACAAAAGCAAGAGAAGAGACTGGAGAGTAGTTGAGAAACCATACTATGAAACTGAATTATAAAATTTAAAGTAGATTAGATAATTATAATTTTTATTTTTGCTGAGAAAGATTTACCCTGAGCTAACATCTGTGCCAGTCTTCCTGTGTTTTGTATATGGGTCACCGGCACATCATGGCTGATGAGTGGTATAGGTCCAGTGCCTGGGAATCAAACCTGCGAACCAAGGCCACCAAAGCAGAGCACCCCAAACTTAACCACTATGGCACAGGGCCAGACTGAGAATTTTAAAATTTTAACTTCACAGGTAGCACAGCATCTTGGTTTAGAGCATAGCATCTGCAGTCAGACTGCCTGGTTTGATAAGTCCAGCTCTAACATTCGTTATCTCTGTACTCTTAAACAAGTTACTTAATCTTTACTTACTTCAGTTCTCATCTCTAAGATGGAGAAATAATGATACCTGTTTCATAAAGTACATGTGAGGATTAATGAGTCGATATTTTTAAAGCATTTGAAGTAATATTTGTTAGATGAAAAAAAATTAGATAATTCGTATTTGACTATAGAAGGTCTACCAGGTTGGTAGATCAGTGATGTGGCTTAATCAGTAATATTGACCTGTTTGCTAAAGACAACAAAACAATTGTAGACAGAAGTGGGATGGTGAGCAAAGGTACACTAAGTCCAAAGAAGCACTGGGGATTGGCCCTCATTGGTTGATGAAGTTGGCAGAATCCCAGTGAGAGGAGGATCCACGTAGCCCGCTTTAAAACAACTGTCTGTGCTTGGATGTATTAAAAGTCTCTAGACTTTTGCTTCCTTAGCCATATCTCTGGAACAGAAGAATCCTGTTGGGAAAGATACCAACACAAACAAATGCTGTTGGAAGTGTGCTTCCAGAGACTATGGGAGGCATTCAGTTGAGATAAAAATATGGGAAGAACGTAGAAGCCATTTTTTTTCCCGGAAGTGGCAGCAGCAGCACTTCAGGCAATGCCCACTTCAGGTAGTGGCTCCAGAAGTGGCAAAGGTGAGTGAGAGCCACTCCGCTCCTGCCAAATAATAGAGACAGCAGCTGGAGGGTTACCAACTGTGTGTGAACTCTTGGCCTCCTGTGGAGTGATGATGACTTCCTACGGTTCTTAATCTAAAGGTAATAGCACAAACCTTTTCATTCCTCCAGCTCTTCCAATATTTTCATTATCTAATACCCTGAATTAAATTCCTGTCTACTTCAAAAAGTTTGAGTTGTTTCTGTTTTTCTGATCTGATGCTTCATCCAGGAGCAATATTCTTAGACCCTGGCTAGCCAGGCGTTTGGTGTTTTATCCCACTCTTTTAAGCAGTGGCTATGATGGGCTTCTTAAGAGATGAAATAGCAGCTGCTACACTAGGGATGTGAAGACTTTAATGTGGGTTACAGAAGGCAACATCATTTATATTCAGCCTTGCCATGTCTCTGACGTTAATGTGCTGACTGTGAAGGAGTGGGACCCTGAGAATGAGAATAGTTACATTTGGATGGATTTGGATGAATCTGAGAACTCTGAACCTCCATATTACCATGAGTCGCCCTTGAATACAGGAGCAGCACTTTCTCTTCTATTTGAGAAAATGAGGTAGCTCTTGCTTGAAGAACTTCAATGACCTTGCCTAATGATGTCTATTCTCCTCAGTTTCCATCCCACTAACCTCCATTTCTATTCGACTAGAATCAAATACCACAGAAATACCCCAGTGGAACAAGTATAAAGCCTCGATTTGGAGATAGACTCTTTGATGAGGTAATTAAAGTTCAATGAGGTAATTTGGGTGGCCCTAATCCTTGTGACTGTATTTGGAGATGGGGCCTTCAAAGAGGTGATTGAATGAAAATGAACCTATTAGGGTTGGGCTCCAAGCCAATATGACTGGTGTTCTTATAAGAAGAGGGAGCGACACCAGCGATGCACGTGAAAAGGCCACGTGAGGACTCGGTGAGAAGGTGGCCATCTGCCAGCCAAGGAGAGAGTTCTTAGGAGAAACCAAACCTGTCAACAGCTTGATCTTGGACTTCTGGCCTCCAGAACTATGAGAAAATAAAGTTCTGTTGTTTAAGGCCCCTAGTCTGTGGCATTTTGTTATGGCAGCCTTAGCAAACTAATCCACTGGCATCCAGTATTTAATGTGTTAGTCCAAGCAGCCAGGTGTGGATCCAGCAACTCATTTGATTAATTTGAAGACTTTGAGCTCATTTGATACCTCAACTCAGCAATGACTGACATTTAATGCCAGAATTTACCTGGTATAATGTAGAATGGTGCTGCCTGGAAGGCTTGTTAAAACACAGATTACAGGGCCCCACCTCCAAAGTTTCTGATTTAGTAGGTCTGGGTTGAGGGAAGAGAATTTGCATCTTTAGCAATTTCTCAAGTGACGCTTAGGCTGCTGTCCAGCGGCCACAGTCCGAGAATCACCTAGGCAAATACACAGGCATTCCTTTCAACAAGAAACCTCTCAATTCCTTGGTAAAGGGAGCACCAGCATCCATTAAAAGCTTTGGAGTGGACTTCCTCTGCAGACCAGGATGATGGTTGGGAGACAGTGGGAGTAAGAGGATGCCGGTGTATTAGTGAAGGCCCATGGAAGTACTTAAAGTGCCAGTTACAAGTTGGGATATAGTTAACATAACAGCACAGCCAGAGGACAACCAAAATGTTTGACCCACATGGAGTTTTAGCAGTTGCTAAGTAATCACTTTCTTCCTTGGAATGGAAGAGACGGGCAGTCTACTAAATGTTACTTGATCTAAATAAAGTAAAAATAAAACTCTGGGTCTTGTGGCCAGAACTCTGACTTGAGTTCTTACAAAGGGCTTTTTTCCGGTCTCCATATCTAAGCCAATTCATAGATCAAGAGTCCCCTTATTGGAGGGGAGGCCAAGTTCCCTTGCACTGCCACAAGTAGTATCGTAAATCTTCAAACCTTTGTTAGAGCAGCTGAGAAAAAGGAGGGAAAGAGATTTGAGGAGGAATGCTAAACAGTATCTCAGATCTGATGCTAATTCCCAGAGACCTGATATAACACAGTGGTCCAATAGTCCAAGCAGGGGCTAGCAGAGGTCAGATATTAAATCAAATTTTGGTCCAGGACTTTCTCAAAGTGAGTCCCAATGATATGCAGACATAATCAGTTCCTGAAAATATAGTTGAAATAGATGTTTTTGGCAACTAGTAAAATCCCACATTTGCTTTCTGACCTGTACAGTAAGGTCTATTAGGAAGGGCCAAGAAGAAATCACTGAAATGTCAGTAACAACCAAAATAGAAAATCAAATGTAACACTGCAACCCTGGGGCTTTTCAGAAAGCAGTGCCGCTGTCAAAGATTTGAAAGATGCAAGGTAGTGATTCCCATAACATCTTCACTTAGTTCATTTTTTGACTTGTGAAAAAGATCAATGGGTCCCATAGAATGACTGTGCATTAGCGTAAGCCAAACCAGGTGGTTACTCCAATTGCACCTTCTATTCCAGATCGATCTTTTAATTGGAGTAAATCAGCACAGCCCTTGGCATTTTGTACAGAGTTACTGAGCTAAAAAATGCATTTCTTATATTGTTTATTAAGAACCATGATAAGTAGTTTGGTTTCATCTGACAGTGACAACTGTATACCTTTATTGTGTTATCTCAAGGCGATGTCAGCTCTATTCCTCTCTTGTCATGAGAGGAATATTGATAATTTTGCCTTCACAACAATATCACACTGGTCCCCTACAATGATGACATCATGCTATTTTGACATCATAGCAAGAAGTGTTCTAAATGACTTAGTAAGACACAAAAATTCCAATGTGAAAGATACCTTAGTATCTTAGTATCATTGGTTGGATGAAAACCAAGTGACATGTAGTAAAGTTTCTTTGAATGTAGTGATCTTGGACATGAACAAATCGAAAGACAAATTTCACTCCCTATACAACCTACTACTAAGGAAGAGGGACAATGCTGAGAGGACCAATCTGGATTTTAGAAACGATATATAACAATACTTACGGATGCTTCTCTGATTTAATCACTAAATAATTCATAAGCTTAACAGTTTTGAGAGGTGTCTAGGTTAGGAGAAGAATTTGCAACAGATCCAGTATACAATGCAAGCTATCCTCCACTTGGTCCGTATGATCCAGTAGATTAGATGATGCTGAAAGTATGTGATATATAGAGATCCTATTGATACAAGCCTAGATGGGGTGAATCACAAGGTTTAGGGAAAAAAGTCAAGTCCTCTTCAGAAAATAACTACAATTCTTCCTTGATATCCATAGAGGATTTGTTCCAGGACTGCTGTGGATACCAAAATCCACGGATGATCAAGTTCCTTACATAAAAATGTAATATTTGCATATAATCTATGCACATCCTCCCATATACTTTAAATCATCTCTAGATTACTTGTAATACCTAATACAATGTGCATGCTATGCAAATAGTTGCTATACTGTATTGATTATGGAATAATGACAAGAAAGAAAAGTCTGCACACGTTCAGGACAGACTCAACCATTGTAAACCTTTCTTTCCACAGTTGGTTGAATGTGCAGATGTGGAACTTGCAGACAGGGAGGGAGGGTCAACTATATTCTCTTTTAGAACAACAGTACCTCACTTGCTATTGGCCATAAGTAATGTCTGAATCCTAGATCATGAGATGGCAAGTGACACGAACTGGGCTTAGCTGATCCACCAACCTAGGGAATGCAGCAGCATGTCATCACCAAGTGGAAGTAGACAACACAAGGCTGAGCTTGTGCAAGTATTTAAGGCACGAGAAAATTGCACGATCTTGGACCATTATGGTAACTATAGTGCTTACTCTCTTTTAAGTTATTTCTATGACTCCAGAGAGCAGAGGTTGGCAAGCTTTTTCTCTAAAGGGCTAGATAGTAAATATTTTAGGCTTTGTGGGCTTTAAGGATCTTGATCACTCATATTCGATTCTGCCATTGTGTTATGTTTGAAGTCATAGACAGTACGTAAACAAATGAATATGATGATATTCACATAAAACTTTATTTGTAAAAGCAGGCTATATTTGACCCATGGGCTAGAGTTTGCCAATTCCTGTCATAGAGAGTTCCTTACAACTAGTTGACTGAAGCAGAAAAACATTAGTCATGGGCTTACCAATCATTCTGTACAATATGCTGGAGTGAACCAGAGGAGAACTGTTGCAGCATTATGGGCCTACTCAAGGAAAGTCCTGAAAGATAGAAGGATAGAGAATTCTCCCCAAAGCAGAAATTCATGCTGTTTCTTCCATCGCCATAACTGGACTTCTAAAAAGAGTTGAGGAAGCTGGTAGATGAGTGAAAGTTGACTAAGATTCTGTGAAGAGGGATAGCATATACTGAAAATGGTAAAATTTGATTTGCACATTTGCTCCCAGGAAATCTCACAGGGACTCTTGTCTTTAAAAGAAAAATAATCTGCTATTTTTTTTTTTATAGGGGGACAGCTAAGGTATCTAAAAGAAACACCTTCAAAATAGAATCGGCATAATGAAGCGGAACAGGACTACTCTTCTATCCAGCAGAAGTGAATCCCTGTTAATGTGAATTTAGAGCTATGCTAATATTAGTGGTTGTGTGAAAGTAATAGGCTGTTCTATTTTGGGTAGGTAATGAGCCTTGGTGAAATAGTACATTAGAAATCATATGGACCAATGATGGCTTTTTGGTGTTCTTACCCCTATCCCTAGTACCATTATTTTTTTCATAGTTAAATTTTAATTGATAATTTTCTATGTCCTTCCCTGGAAATTCTCATTTTTTATGTTACCCCATTGCTGTAATATATGAATTTGGGACATTTTATTTTCCTGTTTTATTTCTAATTTTTACTGTGCACTCTATCCTCATCGTTACAGGCGTAGCTACATCTGGTCTTTAGAACAATGATAGCTCAGATAGAGAATGATGAAACACATATATTACTAGCTGTAAATATCACTTTCAAAAAGTCATTGTGTTACATTGATATCAAAGTGTTTCTAATCACATCTATAAATCTTGGGGATATGATTAGAATATACAAGCCAAAAATAGTGATTTCCATAATATGCCTAGAATTGGAACATAACGAAACATTCAATTTGTAAACTTACAGAACCTAAACATTCTAGTATTGTATAGTGGAATTTCAAGCCAAAGAACAATGCCATTTTCTAAATGATGCTTTGAAAATGAATGTATTGCATGCTGCCTTGTGCAGTGATACCAATTAACAAATACCCTGGAAAGAGAACTCTTTTAACGAGAATCACACAATTGAAAAAAAAATTCATCAATCATGCTAAACAGAGCTGCTTAAGGCTCTACCGTTCACACAAAAATCCCTCAGTGCCCATATCCGTATGTCAGCACCCAGTTTAAGGTAAGTAAAGTAATTTTTTAAAAGCCAGTATAACATTTGTATTAGAAAATTCTCCTTTATAACTTTTTTTCATTTTTCTCTCTGCAAATCCTGAGGGACTATTCCCAGGAACTGAAGTGCCTAATACCTTGTACCTCCACCTGTTATAATTTTAAAAATTCTGATAATTGGTGACCTACTCTTGTGTATTGACTAGTTACTGTAACTATATCTCCATCATGGTATACTGTTACCTTGTTTAAGTAATTACCTTTTAACTCTAGTTTCCTCCAATTTTGTTAAAATAAAATGGCTAGCACATTCCTTGGCTCCTAGTAAAAACCCTACACTATTAATGACAGGTGCTTTGCATTACACCCTTCATCTCTCTGCACTTAATAAATTGTCATGAAGACTACTTCTCTGATGGTTCTGGAAGAGAAGTTCTCGTAATGGACCAGTGCAGCTGGAGAAGGAAACAATAATGTACCCATCTCTTTATCCACCGTTGTGCTTTGGTGTATGGTATTGGGGAGTGGGATGAGCAGGTAGGCAAGATTGGACAGTTGAGCAGAAATGTCTTTCTTGCAACCAGCTGAATCTTGGGAGGAGCTGTTGTATGGGTGTGGTTCCATGTTCCAATGCCTTCTAAAGCTCCCAATGCTTGTTTAAGCTCACTGGTGGGCCAAATGCAGGGGTCCAGGGAAAGGAGAGAAGCCAGGCTACAGTTTGGTCAAGTCAAATGATCAGGCATTTTGTCAGATTGGTCAGTAGGGAAAATCAGTTTAGCTAATCATTTATGAGTAAAATAATGGGAATTTAGAGGGTCTATGTCTAGCCTTGCCATAGGTAAACAAGGAGGTCATCTGGGAGCCTTATCTAAATCATTTGGGGAAGAGTGGTTCTTTGCAGTAGACCATTTCCCAGAGTACAAAAGGGTAGAGGGATTTCTTAACCATTGCTGTTTTCCAGGAGCACAGGCCCCAGGTAAAGTTCAACAGTGTGAGTCATTAATATCTCCTATAAGTGAAATAGTAACATGTTGGAAAGGACACCAGCCCCTGTTTGTGTGGTCACTATGGTGCAGACAAAGCTGGGCTACAAATTTTGAGAAAACCTATGAATCATCCACTCCCATGGCCAAATGAAGTGCACTAGCTCCAGGGCCAGGAACTGTATGGGGTAGTGGAGAATTTCACCTTCAGGCAAAGTTACCAACAGCTCAAGGGATCCCTGGGTTATTCGGGACAATGTGTTTGATAGGGAATAAAAGAAAGATGACACCCCTTTTCACCTTCTATCTCTTGTAATTTCTGCTTTATTGAAATCAAATAAATAAATAGAAAACAGCTTTCAATTTTGTCAAGTGTTTCTAATATAAGGTTAATAATTTACCTCTTGGCCTTGTGAAGATTTGAGATAATATCAAATGATAATGGTTCAGATAAGAGGAGAAATCTTGTGGAGGAAATATTTTGTCATATGGAGGTGACCTAAATCTTTAAATAACCCCAAGTAAGTGACTTTCTAACACTCTTTAATTTCTTCTCTCAGCCAGTTGAGCACCTGACATGTGCCAGACCCTGGACAATGATAACACAAGAACCAATTGGGTGCTTTTCTAGCGTGCCACGCCTTTACAGTCTAGTAGAGAGGTCTAACATTTAAAATTGGCTCATGACCCAGTGCGTCAAGAACAAGCAGAAGTTAGTACGGCATCTCACTGAAGTGCAGGAGAAGATATAACTAATTGCCCCCTGAGAAGATTCAGAGGTCTCCTGACAAAGGAGTGACATTTAAGTGAAACGCTGAAAGAAGAATGGAAAGTAGCCAACATAAAGTGCGAAGGACTTTCCAGGAGTAGAAATAGCAGTTGTAGAGGCAAAAAGGTGTATAGAGCATGTCGTATTTGAAGACACTCTGGTTGTGTAGGGCGGACAGACAGCAATGCTAGTGAAGAAGTGCTTGGCTATGGGGCTGTAGAGCAGGGTGTCTCTCAAAAGGTGATCTCAGGGACGCTGCAGCAGAAGTTCCTGAACTGACAGTTAAAACTTCAGATTTAAGGCCTTTAATTGAGATCTACCATATGAGACTATCCATTGGGTAAGGATCTAAAATCTACATTTTTAACCAACATCCCAGGGGACTCTGACACACTCTGATGTTTGATCTTCGCTGCTGTAGAGGTTGGCAAATTTGGACGATGAGGTTCGTATCTACCACACTGTAGAGATGAAACTTTATGGGTATTTGGGAAACAAGGAAAGTTTTCAAATTGGAGTCAGATCGATCACATTTTCCTTACAGTAAGCTCACTGGTTGTAGCGTAGGTGATAAATGACCAAGGGGAGGGGAAGATGATACAATAATAATAATAAAAACGAGTTAAGATGTGATTGCCACAGTCCAGGCAGGAGATATTGTTGAGAGTTTAAACTAAAGTAGGGTGGGAAAAGATTTGAAAGATATTTAAAGGGTGTAACTGGGCAAATTTTGTGAGCAATGAGATGTGGAGGATGAGGTGGAGGAAGGGCCAGACTGAGTGTGAGTTTCTTGCTTTGGTGACTGGAATTCCGTAAAAGTGTGTGTGTAGCAATGCACACATTTGCATGTCTTAAATATTTTACACACGTGACCTTATTAATGCTTTCAACAGCTCTGAAGGAGGCGAGATATTTTTCTGTATTTTATTTCTCTTTTACACTTCATGAGACAGTCTTAGAAATGTGAATAAAGCTGTCCTAGATCCCAGATTGCATAACAATTAAGTATCAGTGACGGGATTCAAATGCAGCCAGGCTAAGTCTAGGCTCTACACTTCTACCCACTACACCCACCATTTCACCATAGAATTAGTCAAAGCATTGTGGCATGGGAAGATTGCTATTGTTCCAATTGCAGGTCTTACTGAAGACTTCGCTAAGGAAGCCTGTGGTGTCCCGGCCAAATTATTAAACTAGTAATGACAATAGTTTGTTTCTCTGTACACTCTAGTCTTCAGCTTGTTTCTGTGTTATTACATAGTTTTCTTTTTTATGAGGTTAAGATCTGGGAATCAAAGAGTTGGTCTTTCTTTGAATAGCATAGTACAAGACAAATTGCTCTGTTTAGAATCACAATAAGGGCCATTACTTCTGTCCCTATGGAAATGGCATAATTTCTTTTCATAGTAGTTGATCTTTCATTTAACAAAATATTTTCATAAGCTGTTTTGGGTAGGGAAAATGAGATGTTCCTTCTCTCTCTGTACGTGCTGTGGGATGGAAGGAAACTGTGAAACTTCTGTTCTGCTTAAGAAACGATGAGAGATTGGGATCCGGAAAGAAGAGCAGAAGACAGGGAAAGAGGGGACAAGGAGAGGCAAGAGAGCCTATCAGGAAAAATTTCTCAGTGGTAGAGGCAGCCGAAGGAAGAGAAGTGTTGAAGATCCAATTTTATCCCTGCCATATGATGCTGTGATGTAATCGCCACCCTGTCAAACCAAACATTTTGTACTGATGGTGACTTTCCAGACTGTTGCTGTGAGCAAATAAAGGAGAAGAGGCCATGTCCCATGTATGAGTCAGCTACACTGGAGAGCATATCACAATATAAGAGGCGATCGTGTTCTCATAAACCTGTAAAATTTAAATAAAATATCATTGAGCAGGTTTTGGAAATGTACATAAAATTGCCTAGAAATCTCAATCTCACACCCATTAGGAAATCTACAGCTTAGGTGAGGATTTCTTTTTTTTAAGTTGAGTAGAGTAATAATGGGATGGAGGGAAGGAGACAGAGAAAGGAGAATCAAAGAGAGGAGAGGGGAAGATATTTGGGGGCTGGGGGTTAGCAACTGAAAGGTGAGGGAGCAGCCTGGGGTAGGACAGTTTTGAGGAGGTGACGCAAGGAGAAACAGTGTCGGTATCAGGAATCAAACCTCTTTAAAGTTTTTATTAAGAGAATACAAATTAACACAGTGATTAAATTTAATTTTGTACGCAGCAAAACCCTTCTAGGCTGTCCTCTGTTTCACAGTGGCCGGGTATTTAGGAACCACATTCTCCAGATTCTCTTGACTGCAGGGCTTGGAACACAATTTATCTTCTACCAACAAGGGGCACTAGAGCATGATTGGGAAGGTGGAAGGGAGGCAGAGCCACATTATTTGTCTTTGGCAGTGGCAGGCAATTGCATGGGCTCCAGCAGATGTGAGGGTTTGTAGAGGTTTTGCAGGGATCATTGAGAATGGCTTCCTGCAGGTTTCTGTCCTGGTTGACAGAACCTCGTTAGCACCCCACACTACACCTGTGCTGGTGAACCTGCAAGCTGGTGGAAGTTTCCCCTGATGTTTGCATCTTCAGCCCTTCCGATGGTTTTGGAAGCAATTAATTCACTGTAAGTCCCCTTTTGCTAAAAATACTTAGAATGATTTCTGTGTCCTTACTGAAACTTGGATTTGCAACTGAGGATGTTGAATGTTATCTGAGCTCTTTATGACTAGCAAATACTGATCCTTATGAAATACCCTCACTCTTTTGTCCCCAGCCACTCCTGCCCATATTCCAAGATAAGACCTTGCTCCATCCTCGCTCATGACTCCCAGAGGACTGCGACGACTTCTTTGTTTACCTGCCTCTGTAAAACCCCAGGCCCCTTCCTTCTCTTTGAGATGTTCTTCTTCAACAAACCTTCTCCTTGTTACAATAGTCTGAACAAAATCATCCTCTTGGTTGGCTGGTGCATTTTGACTTTCGCAGCATCGTGCTTTGTTAATGACTCTGTACAAAGACCACTTATGTCAGGAATTCAAAAGGGTATATCAGCAACTCTTTCCAGATCAATGGATGGGACTTCTTTTTTTCTCATTGTTTTCTGTGGTCCTCCTGCAACACATAGCTTAAAGAAATTTCCTAACACTCCAGATGTCATTGTGGGTTCAAATGACATCATAATTAAGAATTTATTGCAATTTACTCTCAGGTAAGATTCTTACTCTGATCTTCAATTTAAAAAAATGTGTATTTTGCTAAAATTGCTATGTGGCTATCAGAAAGGTGATAAAATAAAAGCCATTCCAAAATTGAGTGAGTAGGTAATATTATTTTTTAAGCTTCTCTTGCTGGTATTTGTGTCCTAGGGCAAGTCACTTATCTCTAAAGTTTAGATTCTTTATAAAAGAAAAATAATTTATTGAAATTTTGCGATAACATATGACAAAGGTAGCACTCCTTTTTGGAAAGGTGTAATAATATATTTGTATATTAATATAAATTTCCTCTATGAGCATTCTACTCTAATAAAGATCCAGATTTCAACACAAAAAAGTTTACCTTTATAATCATAGCCTAAAGCCCAAACTTTTTTATTAGCTGCATTCATCATCTTGTCTTTCTTTTATATATATAATTCTCAAAATAAGCAACAAATATCCATAGGGATTTGAGACTATGGTCCAACATTCATGGCATTTTACACTTAAAATAAGGCTAAATTCTTTCTTCTTTTCTCAAGAAACTTATTCTGGTATGCCCCTATGTTTTCACTATATAAATCTATCTCTGAATCTGATTCATAATAGCTAATTTTCCCCATCAATGAGTCTATCTTCTTTTCATATGTGAGTAAATTAGAGCTGATGTTCTAAGCAGTGGGTGACAAGAATTGTGATGCAAAAATAGTGAGAAATGAAAAACTGTAGAGAGATTTTGTGTGATTAAACATATCCCGGCTTGCTAGATTGAAAATAACGTAAAGATACCATCACTTCTAGTAGACTGGTTTGTGCTGTGGTAACAAATAACTTCAAATTTTCATCTGTGTAAATATCCATGGTTTTATTTCTTGTTCGTTGCCCCACGTCCATTGTGGGTCATCAAGGAGCTGTCCTCCTCACAGTGTCTCAGGGATCCAGATGGAGCAGCAGCATCTCAAATGCAGTGTTACCATCCCAAAATGAAAGGAGGACTCTCGAAGTCTCACATAGGCAATTAGATGTGTTAGTTACATGGCCCCGCACCATCTCAAATTGAGCCTGGCAGCTGACGGAAGAAAGCCAGAAATATTTAACATATAGCACCATTAATGACTACCACAAGAAATGAGGAAGGTGATCAGCTCCATAGGATGTTTATGAATAGTATGATTTGAGTTGCACAATCTGATTCATACTCATATGTGGTATTTGGGTTATACCTAAATGAAGCAATTTAGAGAACTTGGTATCTTTTCTTTGGGAGATGATCGATATCCACAGTAGTTAATAGGATTGCTTTTAAAGCTCTTGTAGCCTATGTTCTCCTTATTGTGAGATCATTCATGTATTTACTGAATGTCAAATATATATAAAGTACTCAGAGAATGTGAAGATGAATCATAATGTAGTGTCTACTCAGGGGACATATATTGTACCAGAAGAGATGAGGCATACACATACTTATTATAGAAGTTATAAAATAAAAAATGTGAGAGTCTGAAGGAGGAAAACTTACTTTGGGCTGGGCAGGGAAATGATGGTAGAAGAGATCTTATTTTTATTGGAGCTTGAAGAATGAGTAGCATTTGAATACTTGCAGAAAGATGAAGGGAAAAGAATGGTATGAACAAGCTATGGTGGTAGAACCTTGTGATCTGTGTGAGAAACAGAGAAGATCAGTGAAAAATATGTGAAGAGAAGGAGAGAGAATATTGGAAGTATAGTAAAAATATGGGAAGAAAACAGATGAACTTAATTGCAAACATCATCTGAGAATTTCATCTGATATTGTATCGAACGTCATCAAATTTGGAAAATGATCTAGGGGATCTCAGGTAGGCCAAAAGATGAAATAATACCTCTATTTTCTGACATGACATTGAGAGAATTAGGAAACTTAGCTGTGAATGAATTTTGAAACAGCATTCTCAAGAAAAAAAGTTCAAAATGACCTAAGCAAAGTTAACTCCAGCACATTTAACACATGGAGTTACCCAAAGTTTGACCCGATCGATTACTAGGTGTGACCGGGACTACAGAGAAAGTCGTAATATAAATTCACTCTTCCGTTCGCTCATACGTCCATTATGTTAGCGAGCACTGAAAACATTCTGTTGATGTACCAGACATTGATTTAAAGGCTGATGGTATCTGTAGACAGAGAAGACTTTAAGTCTGGTGGGGAAGACTTTACTTCACAAATGGCAATGTCAAAGTGGGATAACTGCTATGAGAGGGACACGTTATAGAAACATGGAACTTGGGTACTTAAACCTAATCTAGGAGTCAGAGGAGGCCTTTCTAGAGAGAAATAAACATGTTTACATCTCTTCTAGTGCTGTTGTTGACATCCAAGTGTAATGATTATAAACTTCTCTCTATCGTCTATAGAAAGGGAAAGCAGCAGATGTATAGGTGGGTAGGCTAGAATCCTAGGAAACAATTTCTATTTTACTGAGTGTATCAGTCAGAGTTCTTGATTACACACAATAGAAACCAAGTCTGGTTGATTAAAGCATAAAATGAACTTATTGGAAAAGTTTCAAGTAGCTCACAAAATCACCAGGAAGGCTGAAGAAACGGGTGAATAAAATGAGCAGAATCAAGCGAGGTTTTGTAGCCAAAGACACAGCCAAAATGATGCTGTAGAACTAGTTTTACAACACCACTGGCCCTGCCAATAAACACAGTAGCATACATGCAAAAACTGCTGGTACCAGACCCTGCAGACTGCTTCTGACACAGCTGCCACCACCGCTCCTCACTGCAGAATGCATTCCTCACTCTCGCTCATTCTCTAAGTCAGCATTCCTCAATTTAAAGCACAGATGTGTCTGACTGACCATACAGACAGACTCTAAGGTGGCTCCCACAACCCCTCCCTCCTGGTGTTCACACCTTTGTGCAATGCCTTCTCCTTGAGAGTGAGCACGACCTGAGACTTGCTTGGAAGCAATAGAGTAGACAAAGTGACAGAATATAAGTGATTACATGTATGTGATCATATTACACAAGATTGTAATGCCCGCTTTCCAAAGAGACACTCTTCCTTGCTAGCTTGAAGGAAACAGGCAGCCATGTTGGAAAGGGCCCCATGGTGAGGGACTGAGGGTAGACCCCAGCTGATAGCCATCAAGAAACTGAGGCCCTTAGCCCAACAATCCACAAGAAACAGAAAGCTGCCAATAACCACATAAGCATGGAAGCAGATCCTACCTCAGTTGAGCCTCAGATGAGACTGCAGCCATGGCCAACAACTTGAGGTGTTGAGAGACCCAGAAACAGAAGATCCAGTTAAGCGTTGCTCAGACTGCTGAACCACAGAGACTATGAAATAATAAATGGATTTTGTTTTAAGCTCCTAAGTGTGTGGTAATTGTTATACAGCAATAGATAATGAATACAGTGACTGAGCCTAGACCTTGCAGCTGCACATTAGCTACAAGGAAGGTTTAGAAAATGAGCACCTTATTAGCTTCTCCAACATAAGGAGTCTCAGAATTTGGAACCTGTCTATATTTATTTCTTAGGGCTGATGCCACAAATTACCACAAATGTAGAAACTTAAAACAAGAGCAATTTATTCTCTAACATTTCTGGAGGCCAAAAGTATAAAATCAAGGTCTTTCCAGGACCAAACTCCCTCCAAAGGCTTTAGGGGAGAATTCTTTTTGTCATTTCCAGCTTCTGGTGGCTCCTGACATTCACGGCTTGTGGCATCATGACTCTGATCCTTGTCTCTGTCTTTAAATCACTTTCTTTTCTGTGTCTTTGTGTGTCCTTTTTTATGTCTTACAAGGCCACCATCATTGAATTTAAGGCCCACTACAATCCGATAGGACATCATTTCAATTCTTATCTTAACTACTTTCATGTTAAATTTCCATAACATAAATGTGTTTTCTGATCATGAAGAAATACTCTGAAGGCATTGCCATGTGATTAATTCACTATTTCTTGGCTTATCTGGCAAAAGTTGATCTGGCCAGTCCATTTTCTTCAGTGTGGTTTGAACTATTTGTTTATAATTCTATCAAAATACATTTTTAAGGCACTTCAGGGGGATTGCATCCTTGCAGGAGAAAACGTTTTAGAGTCCAATACAAAGCCCATGATTTCTCTATTTTAAATTAAAATTCCCACCCTTGCTCTACCCTATGTTTATACGTGAAGAAAGAGTCCAGATTCAAGCCACTGAAATAAAGGAGTAAAACTGTACATTCACAGCATTGACATGAAGACCCTGAGAGAATGCTCTAAGTGGAAGAAGGAATGGAAGATTTCTCTTTGAATAGGAAGTTCTTTGAACTCTGAGGGTGTTTCCACTTGTCTTATATTCAACTTCAAAGGCAAAAAGTTTTGCCAGAGCTTTTTGAAGTCAAGGGATTCTTTCACTTGTGAATTATGGCCAGTGAAGTCTTACATATTGTTTTAAGGTTTAATATAGATAGATTCTGATAGTGAATCCCAACAAAGTATTCTCCATAAATTTCCTTCTGAATTTATACATGCTCAGCAGAGTTGAGTCCTAGGGGTGGGGAGGAAGTTTACAAAGGAAAAAAAAATCATTTTGGATGTGATTTAATTTAAGACACAATAGCCAGTTTTTGTGATTCAAAACAGAATCAGTTTCAGAAATTCTCCATGAAATTTTGTAAGGATCTGGATATGAATCCAATACTCATAGGCTGATTTCACAAGAAGATGTTGAAGACTGATAAGAGCAATCCCCAAACTGCCAGCCATACACCCTGCCACCTCTTTTTATCTAACTGTTTTCTAGATCTACTCTTTGTCTGGAAGTTGGGTATTATGTTCTGTTCTTGAGAGTAATATCGATTTGGGGATGATTAAACATCAATCCTCCCTTTTCATATAAATTGTTGATTCTCTGCTTTTTAAGCATTAAATTAATAAATACTTTGTAATGTCAGTCAGCATCTTGCTGTAGTTCAACAGTATTGAATAGAATTTTGATATGGCAGAAAACTTTGAAAAACACAATTTTGTATCTCTTGTGCAATGTTGAAAGTTGTTAGTATATCCTACTATCTATACAGTAGTTCTTGAGCAATGCACAAATAAAGAAGGAATATAATCTTGGATCAGAGAAGTCGAAGTTTTCATGTATATGCTTCCATACATTGTGGAATCACATCGGCATCAAATTTGAATCTATTTGTCACCTATTGCTCAGCAAGGTTGATTTAGTACCAAATTCTAGTTCAAGATGAGAAACCTAACCCAAGATTATGTCTCAATCATTCAATTTAAATATAGACACAATACTGACCTCCATATCTATATTTGGACTGGTATCAAATGTTCTCTAATTCCCAACTTTCTTCTAATGGCAAGAAAAGATCACCAACAGAGTTGCTCAAAGATACATCTAATCAGTCAACCCGATGAAAACTTAATACCATCCAAGTAAGTTTCTTAGAGTTGTAAATATCTCATTCATTCATTCAAAAATAGTGTCAATCTACTGCTATGGGCCAGGTGCTGCAGTAGATGTTTTTATCCAGTATTGAGTGTTTTCTTGCCCTTAGTCCTCATGATTCTTCAGAGTAGGTGGTATTTTCTTCACTTTACAAATAAAGAAAGTGAGAATTAGAGAGGTTATATGGAATTCAGCAAATAAGTTATTTGACTTTAACCAAACATATGCTATAGATTTATGTAAAGTCAAGGTTTACATACAGTGAAGAAACATTGTATAATAGTTAGGGACTGTTTTTTGGTAGCAAGTAAACTAACAGTGAATTAAGCAATTTGGGGTTTACTTTGGTCATATTCAGATATCTAGAGACAGTATGTTAGCATTGGTTCAATAGCTCAAATACATCAAAACCAGTATTTCTGAAAATCTCTTGGTCTCCCCAACACAATTCACCCCTCCCTTCCCCAGTTACAAGCATCATCATATCCATATTCCAGGAAGAAGGAAAGAGGAAGGAAATGGTATCAATGATACCGATCCAATCTCCTTAACCTAGAAAGCAAGAGCTTCTCTGGGAGCCATTCCAGCGGATTTCCATTACACACCAAGGTCTGTGTCACATGACCACTCGCTATTTGCAAGAGAATCTGAGAAACAAATATTTACTCTTTCAGCCTTTGCGATAGAAACAGCAGGGGGAAAGAGGGTAGGAAATGGGTGTTTGATTTCCCATACAATGCAACTGGAACTCATCACAATACTTATCTAAAACTATCACTTATATTTTCGTGGTGGGGAAAAAAACCTCATAAGCGATAAGAAAACACCAAACAATAAATCAGCCGGGAAAAGAGCTTGGCAAGGAGTGTGTACACATGTTCATTTATATGTGTGTTTGTATGTGTGTGGGAGGGGTGAGTGAAATATGAGGATCAACATCTGGAACCTACACAAAAGACATAGACACAGAAAACAAGAAAGAATAACAGAGTTAGTTTTTATATATCGTATCTTATTTACAACCCAGGAAAAGCCGCAGAAAACACACCCCGCTGCTATCATTGCCTCAGTGGCTTCTCATTGCCTAACAGCTTTGGTATATCCTCTTAACTTCATCTTTAACGTCCTTCAGTATCTGGCTTCAGACTCGTTTTGAACTTACCTTCTGCTCTTTTTCTATTTTATCTGATATAGGTTTATTTTACCCTCCGTATAATTCCTGATGTTATAACGGGGTAATAGCAACTTTCCAGGGTTTTTTTGAGGTATAATTGACACATAACATTACATTAGCTTCAAGTGTACAACATAATGATTAAATATCTCTCTATATAAATGTATATTGCAAAATGATCACCATAATAAGTCTAGTTAACGCCCACCATTATGTATAATTATAATTAATTTTTTTTGCGATGAGAACTTTTAAAATTTACTCTCTTAGTAACTTTCAAATATGCAATACAGTATTATTAACTATAGTCACCATGTTGCATATTACACTCCCAGGAATTATTTATCTTATATCTGGAAGTTTGTACCTTTTTACCACCTTCACCCATTTTGCACAACTCCCACTCCCTACCTCTGGCAATCACCAATCTGTTCTCTGTATCTAGGAGGTTTTTTTGGGGGGAGGTTTGGATTCCACATATAAGTAAGATCATAAGGTATTTGTCTTTCTCTGTATGACTTGTTTCACTCAGTATAATGCCATTCATTCAAGTTCCATTCATGTTGTTGCAAAAGGCAGAATTTATTTCTTTTATTATGGCTGAATAATATTCCATTGTGTATATATACCACATCTTTATCCATTCATTTGTTGATGGACACTTAGGTTGCTTCCATGTCTTAGCTCTTATGAATAATGCTCCAATGAATATGGGATGCAAATACCTTTTTGAGTTAGTGTTTTTGTTTCCTTCACTACCTTCTAACAATAGCTGTACATTCCAGCCACATAGGTCAAACCGACTCCTTGAACATGTCCCATATTTTTCTCTCTTACTTATGCTATCCTCCATCTTAATGATCTTGTTTTTCCTCATGATGTCTGCTATTCAAAGCCTTAGGCATCTTCTCAGACTTGTGCTGGATGACAACTTTTCCATGAGGAATTTTGATTTCTCCAACTGAATGTGAACACGCAAACAGCTGAACCTCCATAATACTTTTAAAAGTTATTCCTTATGTGATGTTTGCTATGAATTTCTTTTCATTTAATCCTGTACTGGATTTCCTTTCACCAGAATGTCTTTCTCAACCTTTAGCGACCTTCAGCACTTAATCCAGTACCTTGATGGAAAAAAAACTGAGTGAAAGCAACGTGTTGATTTGAAGAAAAACACACACAAAACCCATGACTTTTACTGATGTTTAGTTCCATCTTATCACACCAAATAATATTGTCAGGAATACTTAGTAAATGTAAATATCATTCACAGTTGCTGGATGATCCTATATAAAAACATAGAAGTGGAATAATAGATTATGAGTATGAGAGTTGGTACAATGGGTGTATTAGAACTGTAAATGCCCATTCATAAACGTCAATTTTAGCAACAGCATTTCGCAGCATCCCACCTCCCTTCCCTCCCAAATATTCGGTGTTATATACAAATTTAAAATGATCTTGAAATCTGAATTCTACGGCATAAGATCAACTGTCAGACATAAAGGAAATTGATTTTATTTTAATAATGTTTTTCTAATCACGCAACAGATTCTTATTAGGTTCCAGGAGGGATTTGTTTCAGGAGATGAAAATCTTTCGGCTTAATTAATCACTAAGATCAATTTCATGTGAGATTTATGTATCACGGGCATGGAATCTGTAGTGTCCCTGTTACACATTGGTCTCCAAGCTACTATGTTTTAGACTAAGAAAATCCAGCTACTATCCTTTAGATGAAGATTAAGGTGGTATCAGTTACTTATTAAATATGTTACTCTGTTGCGACGTGGTGTTGACATCTGCACTGTACTCCCTAGAAGAATCCATTACTGTAATACTCTTGACATTGAACAGCTACATGTGACCCTTCCTCAACAGCAGTGGTTCAAATTGGATCTCATCCTACTAAGCTCGCTCATTCTTTGATCTGTAGTGATCACTTGGCATTAAGCATATCAATAGCATTTCAGAGTTTATTATATGCTTCTGAAGCTCCTACAATATTGAGTATTGTATGATTACATGATTATTCTGCTGGGCTACCAAAGCCCATATGATGGGGTTGTGGCAGAGTGGAGAATGTTTAAAGACATAGCTCAGTAGTTGTCATGGCATCTATATTTCTTCCCAGTGTTGGGGGGGCATTAACGTCATAAACAGAAAATTAAAAATCAGCTCTTTTGTAGAAAGAGTGAGGTTACCTCCTGTTGGTGCAAGTTGGTGCAACTGGAGGAGAAATACACATATAGAGAATAGTGCCGACGGCATAGCAAGATGAATGCAAAGCATTTTAAAGGAAAGCAAATATCAGGGCTAGTCTTTGAAATATTTACCAAAGAGTTTTCCTCAGATTGTCTTGTACCCTTTGCACTTCCCCCTGAAGAGGGGAAATATAGCACAAAAGCATAAAAAAGGTAAATCATTTAGGATTACAAAAATCAAGTCTTTAGTTTTCCAAAAAACTAGACTTTCAAGAATTCAGACATAACATGCCACAAATGATAATTTTGAAAGAAAATATGAAGAAATAGGCTGCCCACCTCATCTCTCTCTCCAGACTGGAAGATGGAGTTCTCTGGAAGGAAATGAGAAAAGGACAACAGAGAAAGCCCACAACTTAGTCTATGGTGTTTCCCCAAGAAGGAGATTTGTGCTTTGCCCCTGCCCCACCACATACAGGGCTTTTGAGGCAAGATATGGGAGAATATTCTGGATATTCTTGGAGATCTGAGTAGAGAGGAATTATAACCTAGTCCCCAGAGTCTAGCCTAGAGTAACCACAAAACAAACAAGAACTAAGCTGACACCCTTCAAAGCGGAAGAGCAAAAGGTACTCATAGTCTTGTGGGTTTAGAATTAGCAGAATGTGTCGTTTGTACATGGAGAGCAGTGTGGCCATGGCTTAGGGATTAGTGCCCTGAACTTGGAACAGGGAGAGTGAGCAGCAGACTGGGTGAATCTGTGACTACAGGGCAGATGGGAACAAGTATGTGTCAGTGGTCGCTAGAGTGGTAAATGATAATGTAGACTTTATTGTGCTACCCTACTCCTCACATGGTGAGACTGGAGTGTTGCATTCTCGCCTCTTCCTATAGAATTTGGACGTAAACCCTGGGAAAAGATGGTAAGACTCCAAATTAACGGAACATAAATTTCCAAATTCTGGAGGAATGTGGAATTAACATAAAGTCTATTAATACAAGACATAACACTCCAATATCTATAGAAAGATAACATGCTTTCTATATTTAGAAATTAGAGCCAAATATGAGACATCAACATTCCAATGTGTGGGTTTAAACAAGAACACTGTATGACTCAGAAGATAGGCCTTGTAGGCAGAAGAAGAATGGGGAGTTGAAAAGGATCAGAACAGAGATTTAGTCTTAAGAATATAATTTTTGTCGTTTTCTTAAAAGAGAGAAATTGAAAATTTTTACTGTAACCCAAATATATATTTAGAGTAAATATTATATAATTACATTTAGTAAAATAAATGAACTTCTATTTCCACATCAAGAATTTGGTCATTCTTAACAAATCAGTTTGTCTTCATATGTCCTGAGATTAAGAATGCTTTCAGGCGTTTTTACAGACAGATAATTGACCACAGTGTCTCCCCTCTGCCTTTTATAATCAGAAGTGCCCTGGACGGACAAAGTAAGTTAGTAATACACCTGACCAAATATACCTTATCAGGACTTCTTTCTTTCCAGATTTGCTGAATGCTTAATGTCCATTCTGGAGGGCTTGGATTTAACTTGTTTGACATGGATGTTATAATACTCTGGCCTCCTAATTATATATGGGTGGATATAATTTCCCCTAAATCTTTATTAAATACATATCTGAAAACAAGCAGAGTTCATAGGTCATTGAAGAATGGCATTAACGTGCCACCTCCCATCAACCCCACTCCAGGTCTAATCTGTTAAAAAAAAAGGATTTTGATACTTAACCTAGATCCCCCCATGTGGAAGCCTGATGTTTTCTCAAAAGTGTCCAGTGAGCAGCAGAAAGTGAGAGAAAAAAATCAATGTTTACTTAATACCTTTTCCGCTCAGAACATGAAATGTGTATCGGTAGAGAGGAAACGAAATTTCAAAATGAAAAAGAAGTTATAAGATTAGACGGAACTATCTACATGTTTAAATGCTCCATATGAAAGGATGTTGGGATAAACAAAATGATATCATACCTAGCATGTGGCACACCTGTTTAAACCAGGAAGGTATTAACATAGGACTGGGGGGTGACTGGAGGGGTTAGCTGGAGTACGCATGACCAGTTAGAAGAGGTTTTCTTCTTATTCTAAATCTTAAAATACAACTTTGAGATAGAGATAAACAATTTTGAACTATTCAATGTTTAAGCTCTCTTTGTAGAAACCTTTCAAAAAACTCTGAAACCTACTAAATAAAGGAGAATAGTATCTCAAGATTTGTTGTTGTTATCTCAGGGTAAGTACACAATTTCAAATGTGTTTTGCTATGAAAGTTGGTGTCTAAATTTGTTGACAGCTTCTGTATTCTAGGGCAGGTGAGTGGGCCTCTGTTATGGACTCAGTGTTGGTATCCCTCTCCCCAAGACGCCCCCAGCCCCATTTCACGTGTTGAAGCCTTAACCCCAATACTTGATATTTGGAGATGGGTCCTTTGGGAGGTAATTATGGTTAGATGAAGTCCTGAAGATGGGGCACAAATGGTGGAATTGGTGCCCTTATAAGAAGAGACCTCAGCAAGGTCACTCTCTCTCTTAGCGAGCACAAAAAGGTCATGTGAGCACACAGTGAGGAGACCACAGGCTGCAAGCCCGGAAGAGAGCTCTCACCAGAACCTGACCAGGCTGGTGCCCTGATCTCAGACTTCCGGCCTCCAGAACAATGAGGAAATAAATTTCTGTTGTCCAAGTCCCCTGGTCTAGGGGATTTTGTCATGGCAGTCCCAGCTGACTACTATGGCCTCTTAAGAAATGAGTAAGATCAGAGCTCCAGGAGGTAAAGGAAGGGAGGGAGGGGTTTTCACCCACAACTTCCTGTGTTGTCCAGGCCTACAAATCTACTTAGCCCTGGAGCTCCTTCAAAATCACCTCTTATATTTCCTCTGAAAGGCCTCCTTCTCTTTTCTTTTCATTTCATGATTTTTGGCTTCTGATCTCCTTTGACAATAGCAAGCAATAGTTTTTCCCCTTTTAGTATTGCTACCTGTGTCCCGATGACCTAAGGTCCACACTACTTTAGAACATGAAGCCATCACCTGTTGTGATTTCACTGAAGAAGCAGGTGGGGATTTTGAGTGTTCACTGTGAGGTTGGAAGTACGGGTGAGAGGACAGAGAAGAGGAGTGGAAATTAAAATTGTCGAGTTACTATGTGAGATGACGGAGGAAAGTTGAGGACGGACACCCTGCTCTTCAAGGATGATCCAATAGGGAATAAATAAACAAAAGAGCTACAGTTGCAACACAGCCCAGGTGACTGCTGAGAGTGACAATCTGAGCACCAGGAGTTGGGTTGACTTGCCCTCCTTTTAGGGGTGTGGCCTTGGTGAAATCTTAGGCAGGTCCCAGCAACTCAGTTTTCCTCACTGGTAAAATCAGAAGTCTGAACTAGGTGAATTCCAAGGTTGCTTTCAGATCCTTTTGAAATAGGATGCTTTTATTTTTGCTTTGAGTTCCATCAGGCAAAGTTTCTATTTCAAAAATAATTTAGGTCACCTTTATTCACTTTTTTTCTGGTACCAGCTGAGCTGGCCTTCTTTACATCAGAAACCCTGCAAGAAAGAATCCTAGATTCTGAATTCAAAGGGAGTTGAGGTCATGTAGTCCATTTTACCCAGCTCAGCCACACAGACACGCAGTCTCCACGTCCAATGGAGACTTAATCGGCTCTTAACTCTCCTTGAAAATGTTCACAAAGCATTAAGGAGAAGTAATTTATTTTGTTCAATGAATGAAGGTCTTAGATATGCCTTCTAAATAGTGATTTGTATTCAATGTCCACCTATGGGTACCAGTCCATTTGTTGTTGTTGGTGCCATCGAGTGGATGCTGACTCCCAGTGCCCCTGTGGACAGGGGAGCGGAACCCTGCCTGGTCTTTTTGCACCATCCTTTCACCTTCCAGTGCTGCATCAGACAATACTCCACTGCTATCCATAGGGTTTTTATGGCCAATTTTTTCAGAAGTGGGTGGCCAGGTCCTTCTTCCTAGTCTGTCTTAGTCTGGAAGCTTTGGTGAAACCTGTCCACCATAGGTGACCCTGCAGGTATTTGAAATACTGGTGGCATAAGTTTCAGGATCATAGCAACACACAGCTGCCACAGTGTGACAATAGACAGACGGGTGATGTGGCCTGACCCGGCCAGTGAGGGCACTGAATCTTAACCACTAGACTACTGGTCCATTAGTGAACACTAAATATGCTGCATTTCCACCTGATTAAATGGCCCTCATTTCTTTAGTCATTCCTTATGTAACATGGATTCTAGATCCCTGAGGCCTATGTCAAAATTGCTATAAAAATCCTCTGTTCTTGAAACCGATTTCTAATTAATTGGATGGTCTATGGTTGAGTGCTCCTGCCAAAATTCAAGAAACCCTACAGTTAGTGGAGAGCCTAGGAGATTCATGCACTTTGTAAATCCAGGACAGGTTGTCATCAGTTGCGGTGCGGGACACCCTCATCTGCTAAAGAGACCATGACGAGGCTTTCGGGATTATAAAGCACACAACTCTGGAGTTTGTTAAACAAAGGAAAAAATGGCCTCATTATAGTTGAATATATGATACACTAAAACTCTTGGAGAAATGACATCCTTTGCAGCTAAAATAAGGGATAATTAGGGGAAAAATGGTTTTCCTAATTTGTACTTTAAAAAGCTGTCACAGATGCAATACTGATGAGAGACTCGCCTTAAGTCTGCAAGGCACAAATGAATACAAATACAAGTCCATTTATACATCCTTTCTTGACATAAAGGGGAGGAAGCTTGTAATTTCTAAGCTCTCAAAGAGCTCCTAACAAATATTTTCAACCAAAAGGCAAATTCTAAAATGATCAATGAAGCAGGATCTTTCCATCCTCCTTCAAAGAATCTTCACATCCGTGGGATCATCCCTGACAAGAGGCTGAATCTCTGAGATCATCAAGCCCATTTTATAGTGATTTTTTTTTTTCATTTTCTCAAGGATGCCTCATTTCACACACAAATTAAGAAAATAAAATGTCCTGCATTACAGTAACACAGGTTTTTCCTTTGGGCCTTTTTTGACCTTTGTCATTTTTTTAAATTTGTAAGTTCTCTGTGATCCCCCATCGCCTGTGATCCCACGTCTTATCCTAACCTTAAGGTGCCAGCCGCTTTGATCCACCCTATTGCTTTTCCTCCCACCTCCCAAGGGGACTAAGGGTCTCATCCCTTTATAGCATCAGTTCAATGTTCAAACTTCCAACATCTAAAACATCTGAATTAGATGCCAAAGAGAAATCTATTAAATGAAGTTTGTGGGCAAAATTCCTTCTGTCTCTGGACTTTTGAAACTAATGAAACAAGTTATCTGCCCCTGACACTCCCAACATATAATCAGTGCAGGCATAGGATAACAATTATAGGCATTATTGTTAAAATTAAAAGACAAATGTGGAAAATGAAAGGTAAAATGGACTCACAGATCTAACGTAATTTTGAAATCCAGCTGGCATAGTCCAGCCAGAGTTCCTTGATCCAGCTTCAAAGCCTGGGCACGGTCCTCCCTGGCCCTCAGTTCCGCCTTCTGGGTCCCTGCTTGTTTCCTCTGGGCTCTTGGTTCCGCCCTCTGAGTCGTCCTTCCTTTCCCTTCAAAAGTGTTAAGTGTTTGCAGTTGAGTATTTTTATCAACTTGCCAGTAGAATTTTTGGGGTTCAGGAACTTATTTTAATTTACCCCCTTCTATTTCGTGGAGTCCAAGCCAGAAGTGTTTCTACCGACATAATTTGCTCAAGAATCTTGTGGGTCCTGTGTAGATTTCACAGGAATTCATTCCGTTAGACAGAAGCTACATCCTCATGTTTTTAAGATATAATGCCTTCTCTATCCAGACCTCTTGTTGAGGTGGCCCAGAGACAACACTGTAAATCTTCCTGGAGGCCTCCTGGTTTGATTGAGAGGATCTGTAAGGTACATTCTCAATTTCTTGTGAGTGAATCCTCTGATCTTTTGATCTTGCTGAGGTTTCACTAAGGGACTGTGTAGTCACACACTCAGCCTTTTCTCCAGAGTATGCTTTCCAGTAAATATCTTAAATAGTTCTTCCCTCCGTCTGTCTTTTGCTCTCCCATTTTGCTGTAAGCAGGAAGAAGAAACCAGAATGACCCTTGAAGTCTGCTTGGAAATCTCCTTAGCTGTCTATCCAGGTTTGTCACGTACAAGTTCTGCTTTCCATGTCACTGTAGGACACAATTTCTGCTGCTATGCAATGAGGATCCATCCCTCTTGCTCTAATTTCCAAAAACATATTATTCATCTCCTTCTGAGCCCTCATCAACAGCATTTTCAACATCCGTGTTTCTCTTAACAGTCTGTTCAAGGAAATTTAGCCTTTCTCTAGCTTGCTCCTCAACGTTCTCCTCAAATTTCTTCCAACTTCTGCTGTCCACTTCCAAAGCTATTCCCCATTTTTAGGTATTTGTTACAATAGCACCCACTTCCAGGTATCAAAATTTTAGTATTAGCTTTCTATTACGATATAACAAATTACCACAATTTAGCATCTTAAAACAACACCCAGTTGTTAACTCATGGTTATGGAGGTCAGAAGTCTGGACACGGCATGGCTGGGTTCTCTGTCCAGGGTAGCACAAGACAGAAAATGAGATTTCGGCTGGGGTTGTAGTTCTCATCTGTGGCTTGTGGCCATCATCTAAGCTCACTGACTGTTGGAAGAAGTCAGTTCCTAACAACTGCAGGCCTGAGATACCCCTTTCCTCGCTGGTTGTCAGCGGGGGTCAATCTCAGCCCTTGACGTCACTCCTCTCCATCACAACGCGGATGTTTGCTTTCCTCCAGGCTGGCCAGAAGGCAGCTCTCTGACAGCTTCTTCTGCTTCCAGCCGGAGAAAACTTCTCCCTTGTAAAGGGCTCATACGAGTATGTCAAGCCTATCTGGACGATCTCCCTTTCTTAAAGTCAACTGTAGCATATGACATAACCTAATCACAGGACAACAATCTATTATCTTCACTATAGAGACATAATTTAAAATTCCTAGGATTATACAGGGCATGTCCACCAGAGGGGTGGAAATCCTGGGATTCTGCCCACCGTTATAGTAATATGTTAAATAACCTTGAAAGATATCATCTAGCCCAAAGTCTGTCTCTCAAGGCTTCCATAAACGAGCTTCAGTTATTTTTTTCCCATTCAGATATAGCATAAGGAGAAAATAACAGTTACAAAGTTCCCAGAATTATTGTATTACGAGTTTTACTATTTTAAGCAATGCTGGAGGAATCCCAATGAGACCCCTATTGAGATTACAAGACTCAATTTACTAAATATAACAACAGAAACCTAAATTTTATATATAATCATTTATGAAGAAGAAAAGTCTTTTAAGCAAAGGTAATTCAATTTGTACCCAAAGATTAATTGTCTCCTTTTCTTGAAAAATTAAGCTCATAGAAAGCTTTGTAGAAAGAGAAAAAAGTTCTGCATTTTCTCACATTATACATTTATGTATATTAATAAATATAAATATAGCTATGAAGTACCAAATGGGACAAATAGCTTTGTGCATATAAATGCAACTAAGAAAGACTTGGAGGCTCTCGTGTTGTAGTTCCCAATCTTGGCTGCCAAAATGCACCCAGGAGATGGGAAAAAACAAACTTCTTAGGTCCCATTCCTAAAAATTCTAATTCAATTGCAGGTCATGGCCATAATTATTCTTGTAAGTGGCCCCAGCTGTGTCCTGAGGGAGTTGAAAATTTAAAGTGAGGAAAAAAAGACACTTCAAAAAGCAGCTGCTTTCGCCAAGGATTAACTTTTTAAATTGAAGTTTAATGTATATAAAGAAAAGTACAAAGTCACAAGTAAATAACTCAATGAATGATTTTGAAAGAATACATCCGTGTAATGCTCACTCAAGGCAAGAAATAGAAAAATATCAGAGAACCAGAGCCCTCCTTCATGATACTTCTAAGATAGTCAAAACCTCTCTCCCAAGGAGAACCATTTCCTTGAATTTAACACTGCAGATTAATTTTGCCTATTTTGAATTTCAAACAGACAAGATAAAATTTTAAAAATCTGGATTCTTCCATTCAATATTATGTTTGTGAGATTCATTCAAGCTGTTGTATGTAGCAGAGATTTGTTTGTTTCCCTGCTCTATATTTCTTGAATTACATAAATATATTGCAACATGTTTATCTATTCCTCAGTTGATGGACATTTGGCTCATTTCCCGGTTTGATTCAATTATAAATAATGCTGCTGTAAACATTCTTGACTTACACCCACATGACTTTTGGTGCACATACGTATGCATTCCTAGGTCTGGGATTGCTGGATATGCACATGCTCACTTGAATAGTGATTTTCATTTGTTTTCTGGAGTGGTTGTACCAATTTATACTCCTACAGCAGAGTGTGATAGTTCTCAGTGCTCCACATGTTTGTCAACGCAATTGTCAATCTTCTAAAATTTCAGCTCTCCTGGTGACTGTGTAGCAACGGCTCATCGCAGCTTTATTTCTCAATTGATTCCATTTCCCTCATAACGGCAATTTGCATAGCCTCTCATGTGAAATGCCTGTTCAAGTCTTTTGCCTATTTTTCCATTGGGCTGTCTGAATTTTTCTTATTCCTTTATAGGAAGTCTTCAGACAGTTTGGGCACGGTTTCCTATTGGTTACATGTTTTGCAAATGTCAAAACATAGACTGGTTTTGCCCTCTTTTAAAAGTTTCTTTAGTTTAAGAGAAATTTTAATTTTATTGTAGTCAAAGATGTTCTCCTGAAGAGTTATTACTTCTCTGTTACATTCTGTAAGGTTTATTGTTTTTCCTTTTCCTTTTAGCTTTATTAAACATTTGTTTTTATGTGTAGATCATGAAGTAAAGATCTTGTCATTGTTTTTCTGTATGGATATCCAATTAACCCAGTACCATTGGTTGGGAAGATTAGATGAAATTTCCTAGAGAAAATTTCTAAATAATGTTGCCCTATACTAGGGGGGCTGTGGACTTGCTTCTGTCAGATCCTAGGTTAAGGGCATGTAACCTTAATGGAAACAGGGATTGAGAAGATTTGAAGCCCTAGGAGGGCTGCAGTATTTCAGATTGACCCTGATTTCTTGAGTGTACATTTTTGGTGTCCTATTTTGAGATCTCTTCACTCTTGATGGGCTATGATCTCCAATTTTTGGTCCCCGAGCCTGTGAGTCTGCCAAAATTTCTGCTGACTTTCTTAGCCTCTCAGCTATCACATTCAAATCAGTAAGTGCTTTGAGGGGGAAAGTTGTCCTAAGTGTCAGCTTCATTTTTCTGTGTTTCTTTCATCTTTGGGATTTGCTTCTGATGAACCTTACTTCCTTAATAGCTTGCAAACAATACTTACACACAGATCTTATTTTATCATTTTGTGTAAATTTTTCTAGGTGTTCTAAGCAAGAGAATTGGTTCAAAATAAACTAGCCTACATTGTTTGAAATAAAACTTTCAAAAATGTAATTTGAGGCCTCTAATGGCTGTCTAACTTCCTGAAAGAGTTAGGAACTCAGTAAGTTTGTGTTTATCTGACTCCTTTTAATGTGGAATAAAACATATATTTAATTTAATTAAAGAGGTGATGTGGAATCAGCTGGTGACAGGTCAGTGGAAGAAATACATTTTTGGCCACAGAGGGAAGTCCTTTAGGCATTTTTCAAATGATAACCCAGAGGTGGATGCTGACTTGGTCTCTGTAAAGACTCTCCTGGTAATGGGGACGGTAGAGATTATCTGTGTTTGTAACAGTGCTGTCTGGAAACTAATGACAATAGCCATTTCTATCATATAATGACAACTATGGCTCAGACATGGTTTTGGGAGAAGGGGGACACTGTGATAGTCCCCCTTTCACATTTTGATTTTTCCTCCATTTATTGCGGTGCCCTAGGTCTTTGGTATTGATTAAGAGAAACATAGGGGGTTTTCTGAGGCCACAGCTATATGGTTAAGGAGCACCTACACATCAGCGGTGTCACCTAGCTTATTCAAGTGGAAACAAAGAGCGATTTGGTCAATATCACCCTCTGTGCTCTCTCTCAGTCTTTCTGTTATATTCAAGCCTTAAGTGTGGTTAAGCACATGATATTATGATGGGTAGGGAATTAGAATCTGTCTTTACTTGTTGGCACATTAGTATTTTCATCCCTTGCTTCAATCTTGATAAGAATAATTATGCTGGAAATAATGAGGAAGAAAGGGACATACTGAATCCATATATTTCTCTCAGGGATTTTCATATTTGATATTTTCAAACAATAGAGAAAAGAATTTGATACATTTCCTTCCTTTCTGACCATTAATAGTACTAAATAACTTAAAAAGTATACGATATACAAAAATTATAATCTTTCTGATAGTGTGGTCCACAGATAAGCTGTAGAGGGTCTGACAGTCTGTAGAATGAATGTTCAATATTTAGATTTGTAGGTCTCACCCCTGGTGTAAATCTGAAACTCTAGAGAAGGGCCCAGGAATTGGCATTTTAACAAGTTTCCTATGCAAACATGATTCTTATACACATTATTTACTATTTACAGTAGGAAGTTTTGTCACATACATTACCTCACAGAGCCTTCTAGATAGAAGTTTCCCAATGAGAAAACTGAGATGCAGAGACGTAAACCATTGGAACAAATTCACATGTAAACTGAGCTGGCATGTCACCCACTTCTGACACCAAGGTCAGTGCTTGTCTTACTACATCAGCTTTACTCTCTACAAAGAATCTCTATTTTGGAAAAGTAATTTTTTTCCACATATAGCTTCCTAAGCTGCATGAGCCCAAAGACCCTAATGTTTGCTCTGTGATGGCAATTATTGAGATAGGGTATTATTAACGACTTGCAGCACACACACTGGGCTTTTCATTTTCAGAGTGCCCGATTTTGTCAGGGAACTTTAATGCTTGCTTGAAGTTTCTGTGTATAAAAGCAGCGCCCCGGAGAGAGCGTGTTTAACACCCACGAGCAATAGTGCAACGTGAGGTCACCAGGAGCAGAGATGCTGCCACTGTTTGAGCGGATATAGATGACTTCTAACAGCCTTTGATGAATGACTCAGCCTCAGCTCCACAGAGGCAAAGCTCACCAAATCCACTCAGAATTACCTTCTATAACAAACAAGAAAAAGTGACATTTTCCTGTCTGAGATCTAAAGCATTTTGTTGGGCAGCAAATAAGGTACTGACAAAGACTTGCCTTCTCTTAATTTACTGGGCTGACTGGCATTGGGATATTTTTTTGTTGTTTATTCCTTAAAGGATACGCATGAAGATAACAAGCATGGCCACTTTTGACAGCTGCTGATGTTGAACACTCACCATATGCCACAAACTCAGCCTAGAGCTTTATAACAACTGTCTTACTTTACTCATCACAACAAACTTATTATTTGATTTCAAAAGAGAACACTAAAGACTACAGAAGTTAAGTAACTTGCCCATGGCCATCTTGGCTGGTAAATCCTTATCTATCTGAATCTAGAGCCCTATTAATTTAACCGCTTTACTACATTTTTTCTTCTTTGATGTATTAAAGATCTATTTTTATAAGATATAGATGCATCATAATTTAAGACAAGTGAAGTGAAAAGACTATGAACATATCTTTTCTTTTTTCCCATTGAGTGAGGGGTTTTCTAGTAATGTAGTACCATAAGAAGGTTCTTCTCACTCTAACACACAAGGATTGGAGATAGGGGGACGAGCATTCATTCTTCTGCCCTTTCTTATTCCTGAAAATCAGAGTAGTTTGAAATTTGTTTAACTGGTCATGCAGACTAGAAAGATATGGTGGCCAGTAATTGGCTGGTATATCTATCAGGTCAGCTGACCAGACGACATCTAGGGTTTTAATGTGGTAGAAAAAGGAAGGCACTTTAGAGGTTAAAGAGGAAGGAGAAAGACTCTGACGAGTCCAAAGAGAAAGCAGAGCTTTGAGACTGTGTGCACTAAATTCAGAACAAAAAGGAACACGGGGCAACTGGGTCCTGCAAAGCTGAATTTAACTCTCAGATGTGTGGAGTGCAAAGGAAAAAGAAATGCAGCGAATGTAGTCCAGGCGACAGTGGCAGTGGCAGCAAAAGTATTCCGTTGGGAGTCTTCCAAATTTCTATTAGCAGGCAGAGCCGCATCTCTACAGCGAATTAGCTGTCATTCAGGAGCTGCATCCCCTGAATGGCTCTGACTCAAACCTGTAGAACAACTTTGCAGCCCTGCTGGGCTGCGGGAGGTTTTATCCTTTCATGCTATTGTTCTCCGAAGTTACACAAAATTGTCTGTTTGATAACGTTTTTGGTATCCATGCTTTCGTTTTTCCCAGTCCACAATGACTACTGTATCACTTATTCCCAGGTAATAATTTTATATGATTATGTTTTTTCGTATTCTCTTTTCAGATAAGAAATTAAAGCAGTTTATATTCTAACCATTATAAATCCCAAAATGATTGAGCAAACTGGAGAATAAAATTTCTTAAATATGGCTAAAATATTCCATATTGGCACTCTACCATTATTATTGGGGATTGTCTCTCAGGGTATAGCATTACCAAAGAATATCAATGTATCACGTGGCTATCGCTAACCAGCCCAGAATTTAGCAGACTGAAAAACAAACTTTTATTTGTTGATGGTTTTGTGTGTTGGCTGGGTGATTTTTCTGGTGTGGCCTCACTCCTTCAACTGCATTCACTTGGTGAGTTTGCTGGGGAGCTGGGCTCAGCAGGGTTGGCTGGAAAGCTGGGCCTCTCTTTCCTTGTGTTGATTCATCTTCAAGGAGACTGGACTGGGCTTCTTCACATGTAGTTTCAGGCAGCATTACAAGAGTGCAATCCTCAATGCATATCAAGCATCTACTATATCCAGTTTGTCCCATTGGACAAAGCAAACGGCGTGGCCAACCCCTGTGTCAGTGTGGGAGAAGACTCCATGAGGGTGTGAATACCAGAGGTAATTCACCAGGAGCCTTTAACATGACAACTTACCTCAATCAACAGCTCTCCTCTCTGATTTCATATGAGGAGTTTTAACCTATCATTTCTACCTCAGACTCCAGAGTAAGTCATGCTTAAGGACTGACTACTGTCCAAATAGAAAAGATGAAAGTCCCATGGTTGAGGCAAAGGTTACTTCATTTGGCAAGGTTCTACCTGATTATTGTTGCTTTCACTCCATCCCACTGTTCCCTTTCCCACTCCCCCTCCCATTGACTTATCACTTCATATTGACATCCTTTTCCCTGTGTTCTCTTTCCTTTTCCCTGTGTTCTGGTTTAGCACTTGTATTAGTCTGGGAATCAAGCAGAGAAGTAGAATCAGTAGGAGATATATATTAAAAGATTTTTTGCAAGGCTCATGTCGATTGTGGGAGCTGGTTAGGAAAGTCCAAAATTCGTAGGACAGGCCATCAGGAAGGGCAAGCTGGAGCTACTGTCTACAGATAGAATTTATTCTTCTTTAGGGAAACTTTGGTTCTTATTGAGTCAGACCCACCTAGATTATCTAGGATAATCTCCATCACATCAAGTCAACTGATTAAGGACTTTAGCCACATCTTCAAAATAACTTCACAGCACCATCTAGATTGGGGTTTGATTGAATTACTGGGGACTGTAGTCTAGTCAAGTTGGCACATCCAAAGACCAGCCCAGCACTTTTCAATACGTGCTTTACAATAGCAAATTTTAATAGCAAGGAGAAATCTCTTAGGCCTTATCCACGTGACTACTCACTTCTGCTTTTTTCTGAAAACTCTGTGTTGTTTTCTGCAAGGTCCAGCCTGGCTGCCTAACTCTGACTCACACTATCAATCTAATCTTACATCCCTGTAACGGTTTGTCCTCCCAGACTTAGGGGCAGAAGCTGGGCATGGAAACATCTAACTTTGAGGTTACCTCACTGTCTTTTTGTTTTTTTCTAGTTTTTAAACAACTATAGGTGATTACAACCATATAACCAAATCTCTACTTAAAATACCCTCTGTTTAAATATCTGACATGGTTGCTATTTTCCTGACAGGACCCTGAGTTAGGGTATGTAAAGTGTGTAACACTGGGTTCATTATAGCAACTCAATACATAGTAGTTTTAAAAATACATATATATGGATACCTGGATTTGGGTGCAGCTTTGGTGATGTGCGTATGTTTCCATTTTTCTTCCATCCACAGCTTTCTTTCTATCAATCCATCTATCCATCTACCCACCATTCTATTCTTCCCACAGACCCTGATCTACAACAATCTTTACCATATCTGTTAATGACTATTCTATGTTTCCAGTTATTTAGGTCAAAATCCTGGGATTAATCTTGTCTCTTCTTTTTCTCTCAGACACCATATTCAATATGTCAGTAAATCTCAGTGGTATCCCTTCAAAATATTTGCACTTCTCAACGCCTGTTCTGTCATCACTACCTTGGTCTAAGCCACCTTCATTTTAACTCTTGACTGGATATTGCTAACAATGATCATGAAGATCTTTTGGAAATGAGTAAAAAACTTATATAAAATTTATGTGAAAATGTGGCCTGTTATTTTTCAGTGACTTCTGGCATTTGCTTCTCCCTCTGCCTAAAATGTTCTTTCCCGGAATCCACTTGGTTTGTTCTCACAATTCCTTGAGGTTATTACTCTAAAGTTCACTTCTCAGTTTAGCCTTTCTTGGCCACCACATCTTATCTGTCAACTACCACCCATTTCCTGCTTTTTTTCTTTAGCAATTTTCTTATTTATTATCTGTATTCCCCTTATGTAGCAATTCTGCTTCATGAGGGCATAATTTTTGTCCGTTTTGTTCCCTGCTATATGCCCCAAGCTTAGAAAAGTGCCTGGTATGGAGTGGATACTAAAAAATTATTTGTTGAATGAATGAATGAATGAATGAATGAATATTATTTAATCGATACAGTGACTCTGGGAGGATGACTTTATATAGTTAAGAAAAAAAAAAATACAGAAAAACATCCAAACCAACGTATCCCAAAGTAGACATGGAAAAGTATTAGCTTGTTTTGCAACTTTCTCAAAATTTTAGACCGCTTTTCTTTCATTGCAAATAACCCCTCTAAAATATTATAGGGCATCAGAGAGAAACATGAAGTAAAATATAGAAACAGAAAATGAAAGAATATTTTCTGATAGCGGAGAATAAGTTTCACAGGGACATGAAATTTATATACACACTTTGGTAGTTAAGAGGATGAGTAATTTTCAGTGTTTATGTGATACTTAAGATCTTCTCTCTTCACCGAGTTCAGAGAGGCTTGAAAGATCTAAGGCTAAGAAGCAAATTAGGATGGCTTCCAGCCTAAATTGCGTTAAGGGGCATCTTGATGTTCTTGTAACAGCTTCCAGACTGAGAAATGCCCAAATAATCCTCCATCCATTGGAAACATCCCCAAATTGTCATATATATGCTGGTCACATATCAGTCTTGGAAATATCTCTAGAGGGAGGGACTAAGCCAAGGATTGGCATCAACATGGGCTCAGGGAGATGAATTAGGAGTCCCAATGAAGGGCTAACATTTCTTTTTTTTTCTTTTAAAGATTTATTTTTTTCCTTTTTTTTCTCCCCAAAGCCCCCACTGTACATAGTTGTATATTCTTCGTTGTGGGTCCTTCTAGTTGTGGCATGTGGGATGCTGCCTCAGCGAGGTTTGATGAGCAGTGCCATGTCCGTGCCCAGGATTCGAACCAACGAAACACTGGGCTGCCTGCAGCGGAGCGTGCGAACTTGACCACTAGGCCACGGGGCCAGCCCCAAAGGGCTAACATTTCAAAACTCTAAGTCCAGGTGTGGGAGTGGGACTTAGTGAGACTCATGCAATTTGGGTTAATGTCATTTTCTTAAGGATGTAATACATGGGACATGGGGTTGCACATTGTCTAAGTCGTCAAGATAAATGAGATTTGGGCATCAGTTGTGATGTCAAAGTCACAGTTAGGGAGAGCCATCTAAGCCAATATAATAAACACCAGAACCAGGATCCAACTCTAAAAATCAGAACAGACAGCTACTAATCACTGGGTCAGGGTGTGTGCTGTTGAGCCTTGGGTTTAGGTTTAAGGTCTACTCTTCAGTGTAGATTAGTTCAGGGAAAAAAGCAATCAGAGAGTTATACCAGTCAGATAAATGTACCACAAGAGTAAGGAAATTCTAGCCTGGTCCTTCCTCGAGGACTCAGGAATTACACTTACCACACTCAGCCAGTTGTATTTAGGAGAAGTAGCCTATTTTCATACTCATAATCTACAGAAAGTATAGAACTCCTGGGGTCTTATTTGGTCCTCCTCTTGTTGCCTCAGTGTCTGTGTGAGGTGGCACTCCCAGATTACTATTGATAACAGTTTGGAAAGATCAAGAGAGACTCTGATCCTAATATCTGACTTCTTTATTAAGATATAAATTTTGGTTTTAGCGTGACAGTAAAAATGCCACAGAAAAACAAAAAATAAAAAGAGCTATATAGTAGTGTATTTAAATGTATTTTTGTAAACTGTATGTATAGAAAACGTGAGAAAGAAAGACTTGCAAAATATTCTGCAAAATGTTAACAGGGTTATCTCTGAGTGAAGAAATTATGTATGAATTTATATTTTTAATTTTTTTATTCCTCCTTTGGACTTTAGTATTTTATAGCTGTATATTTGTTGTTTTTATTTTTTTAAAAGTTGAATCTGAGCTTAGTCTAGTAGAGTCCCAGTGTTACCCATTTGCTGTTGGTTGCATAAATATTGAGGGAGATCTTGTTTAAATCTAAGCTAAATCACCAATATTTATTGTGAATTTACTCTGAGCCTATGAGTCTGCCAGGTGCTCAAGAGCAGTGACCTTTCATTTAAAAAGGAAGTTAGATTTGAGAAGGCAATAAAGGTTTTGGACACTTTTCTCTTAAAAGATACATATCTGCAAATTAACATAACTTTTTACATGAAATGTAAGGGTGTTTAAAAATCTCTGAAATCCAGCTAGGGACCATTCTGTGCACCACAGGTTATCCACAGTAATGGAAAAAAATGTAAAGCCCTATGTCTGTTCTTAAGTTCTTATCACATTTATAGAAGCCAGTCCTAAAGCCATGAAGAGTTAAGCAGCAAGAGAGAAGCAAATAAATGGGTGGATGGATGAATGAATGAATGAATAATTGCATACATGCGTATATACAACATTTCTAGAAGGAAATATACAGTTAATAGTGAAATGAGAGGAACATATATTAAGTGCTAACAAATTAGGTAACAATTACACAAAAGAGAAAAGTTATGTGTCAGGTAAATTAACCTATAAAATAGATTAATCCAGTGTATCAATATTAAGCTTTAAAAAGAAAATATATCCCAAACAGTACTTGAAGTTCACCCCAATATCCAAGATATAATAATTCTGCCTTGTTGTTATTGCTGATATTGCTATATGTAGAATAAACAAGGAGTGACATGATAATAAAGTTCCCCTTAATCCAGTATTTGGCTTTGAGGTATTATGGCAGAGTGAAAAGAATTTGGAGTCGGAAAAAATCTAAATTTTAAATATTTTCTATGATTTGTTAACTATGTTTTCTTGGGAAAATTTTGACCTTTCCAAGCCTTAGTTTCCTCATTTACAAAATGGGCACATTCTGGGTATTTATTGCTGTGTAACAAATTACTTTAAAACTCAGTCACTTAAAACAATAGCTATTAACTACATTTTATTTTATTTCATGCTTCTTTGGGTCATTAATTTTGGGAAGACTCAGCTGGACAATCGATCTGCTCCATAAAGTGTTAACTGAGATCACTCAGTGGTATTCATTTGAGGGATGGGCAGGCCTGGAGGCTCCGAGATGGCCTCACTCCCTCGCCTGGCACCTTGTGCACAGGGTGTCTGGACTCAGCTGGAGTTAGTCGATTGAAGCATCTACACATGGCCTCTCCAGTACGATGCCCTCAAGGTAGATGGACTTCACCGTGGCTTAGGACTCTAGTGAGAGATTTCTCAGAGAAAGGAGGTGGGAGCTGTCGGTGTCTTAAGGCTGCCACCTGGAAACTGGTAAAGCATCACTTCTGCTCTGCTCTTTTCATTATGGCAATCGCAGAGATGACCTACATTTAAGGCGAGGACACATAGACTCCATCTCTTGATGAAAGGAATGTCAGAGAGTGTATGGCTGTCTTTTATCTGCTTCAGGGAGTATTATTTCTTACCTTGTTGGAGTTATTATGAGAATTAAATGCAATTGAATATGTATATGAATCAAGTTTATTGAAATACTTGAAAAAGTTAGAAAGCAAGCATGCTGCATGATAATCTCCCAGTAATGGCTCCTATAAACTACCACCTTTCCCAGGGATCATTTGTCTCTAATCCTGCAAAAAATCTCCAGCAGATAGCACAGAGCAGTTAGTCATTCTCAGGTGTTCCAGGAATACTTTCTTTTCCCACATGTTAATAATAGAACAGTCCATTGGCATTCGAAACATCGAATTCTCATTCAATTAAAAGCTTTTCTCCCCCTTATCCTGCAATGGGGATAGGACGGGAAGGCTTCCATTCTTTTTTCACTTGACATATTCCAGGACCAGAAGGTTGTTTTGTGATGAAATAGAAGGTGGGAAAGGGATGGGGGCCAAGGTGATCTTACTTGTGCTTAGAGTCTTTCAGTGACATCCATTAGATGTGGTGAATGTCCAAAGCCATTTATATATTCCCTGTGTGACTTTGTGCATCTCTGACTGCAGTTCCTTGGTGCCTGTGATATTGTCCAGCTGGCCACATCCAATCTTTTTTAGCTTTTGCCTCTGACACCTCTAGCTACTTTATACCAAAGTCTCCGTAGTCTTTGAAGGACAGAGATTGGCATAGAGTCATTTTCAAGACAATTCTTGGCTATCTCCTTTCTGACACATGGGAATCACACAGGTGAACTCTAAAAGTTTGGTTTGGTTTCACTGAAGACTTTTTATCCTGCTACCAGAGGCTACTTCAGCTAATCAAAGCTGCTAACCTTTAGACATTTTAGGCATGAATCAGAGAGCAGTCATTGCATCCTTCAAATTTCAGGAGATGCATATCAGACTCTCCGAACTCTGAAAGCAGCTCTTCCTCTCAGGCGAGAACAAAGTAAGCTCCTCCTAACCCCTGTTTTTCACAGTGGTGGACATGGAGCAGTGGACCATAGGACATGCTGACAATTCCTACAAAGCGATCCTAATATCTGCTTTCTCTAACTCCTCGTATCTCTTTTTTATCCTTGTGGTGGGTGATGAGCTAAGAATTCCACACCACTCTTACAAGTTTTTTAACCATTCCTTGCCTATGCTATCTGATCCTTTGACTTTTTGAAAATATGGCACCCCAAATTTTGCCCATTAAGGGGCAGTCTATGTCTCCTCCCCTTGATCGTGGGCAGGCTTTGATCAATAGAATATGTTGGAAGTAACACTGTGTGACTCTTGATGCTAGGTCTTAAAAGGTGATGCAGTTTCTGCTTTGCTTGCTGGAATGCTAGCATTGGAATCCCTGAATCTCCATGGAAGTAGTCCAAATATCCTGAGACAGCCATGCTGTGAGGAAGCTAAGCTGCCTCGAGAGGGCACATGTAGGAAGTCCAATCTGCAATTCTAGTCCTTGAGTCTTCCCCATCCAGGTGCCAGATGTGTGTGAATGAGTGGTTAGACGATTTTGGCTCCCAGTTTTTGAGTCAACCCCAGCCTTGGAGTCAGCTGAGATGTCATATATTGTATACAAATTTCGGACTCACAGGATCTGTGAGCATAATAAATGATTGTCTTACAGTTCTAAATTTTGGCTTGTTTTGTCACCCAGCAGTAAGTAGAAAAAGTACCTGATGTGCGTATTTTCCCCAGCTTTTGGATCCCAACAAACCCTGAGTAAGAAAGAGTCTCATATTAGGTACGATTACATAAAGTACTTGGAACACAACATGTACTTAACAAAAGACAGTTGTTATTCTTCTTGAATGACACAAGAAAGACAATCTCTGCAAGACTCCTTTACTCTCAAAATGGCAGGATCCAGGGATTTTTAAAACCATTTTTCTGGGGCCAGCCCTGTGGCTGAGTGGTTAAGTTTGCACGCCCTGCTTCAGTGGCCCAGGGTTTTGCCGTTCGGATCCCGGGTGCGCACCTAGCACTGCTCATCAAGCCATGCTGAGGTGGCATCCCACATAGCAGAACTAGAAGTACCTACAACTAGAACATACAACTATGTACTGGGGGCTTCGGAGAGAAGAAAAAAACGTTTTTCTAAAGCATGCCAACAGGAATGAGAGAGGGCAACCCAGGCCGTCTGTACCATTCCATGCTTTGTCAAAGCATTTGCTCTTTGGTGTGTCAGTATACTGCACCGCTCATATAACATGTGATCTGTCCCATGACTAAGGATCAGTACTTCTACTGTGCACAGCCTGTTAAGTGCAGATGACGGTGCCTGGGAGAAAACTGCAACAGCATCCAAAGTAAATATAGAAAAATCTCATTAGATCAGAAACCAAAATGCCAAAAGTGAAGGAAATTCTTGAACAGCATCTGCTCCCACCCACTACTTCTCCTAACTTACACCGAGTCTGAAGAATGATAAAATCCTGAGGAGCTCTGTGGAGACCAGGGTGGTCCTTGAGGAGAGTTGTTCAAGTCTTCAGATGTGGGGGCAGAAACTCACACCCACCACAGGGAGTCATCCACATAAGAAATACATCTTACTTTGGTAGTGGATTTGCTCCTGACAAGTTGAAAGCAAATGGAAATTTGACAAATGTTGTATCCCCTCAATGAGCACGCTAGTTCAAGAAATTTTTTTTGCTTTAATCAAGTGAAGAATTTCAGCAGTTTGATGAGACCATATTTTTATATACTATAGTCCAAATTTTTCAATACTATTTGTCATATTGTAGTGAATACCTACAGAGGTATTTGCTTAGCCACTTTCCTTATCCTGAAAGAGTTCCTTCTATAATTATCATGGTGATATGTTGGTCCTATATCAACCAAGCTTAAAATTATCTCCATTTAAGAGACTAGCCAGGGAAAATATTCTTATATTATCTTATCTTGGGCCAACTGCCTATTTTTATATCAATCAGTTTGGTACCAAATGACTACTGGGGACCACCATGATGACTCTATAAAGAGTTCTTTGAGTATAATGCAAAGGACTAAGCAAAAAACTTAGTGAGTATCTACTACAAAAAGTGAAAAAAGACAAAATTACAGCCTATCAAGTAGACAGAGTGTCAGCAGTGAGCATGGAGAATGAAGTCAACCCAGAGAGTGGAGGAAAGGCGAATGATAAAAAGGGAATCCTAGTACCATTTAAGTTTTGAATTCCCTCCTTTCTTGAGCCTTAAGAGATTCTTACCCTTGGGTTCACAAAATGTCATATTAGACTTATTATTTAACCTTCTTTTACTTGTTCAGGAATAACGTGTTTGTGTATCTTTCTCCAAAATAGTCTAAATACACTTACAGCCTCGTCTTTTAACACTTCCCTTTCATGCTCTGAACTTTAGCAAATACGAATGTCTCCTAGATCCCCAAATTTGATTTTCTCTTCCTCTTGCTAGATATCTTCACATGCTTTTCTTTCTGATTTCTCCATTCCTACATCTCCTGGGCTCACCTGGATTGTTCTTGCCCATACTCTATACCTCAGTTTAGAAATCACTTGTTTAAGAAGCCCTCCTTAACTCCTCACATTAGATCTAAATGCATCTCAATGCTCCCATATTTCCAGTATGTCTCCTATCATAGACGGTATTTCATTAAATTTGCCTGTGTCTTCCAGTAGACTCTAAGCTCTTTAAGGTATAGGGATCTGGGTCGTTATTACCACCATAATATCTCCAGGTCCTACAATACTGTCTGGCACATGTAGGTATTTAATAGCAATTCTTCAAATCAATGTACAGGTTTACTTAAAACAAGATATATTTATATAGATGAAACTAAAGATATGTAAATCACATTAGTTATAAAGGTAATGTACACAATAAAAATTGTGAGGTAAATAAAATGTGTTCTTTTCGATCTAAACAGTTTTCGCTTCTCTTCTTTTTCTGAGCTTGATTTCCTTTCCCTTCCAATTGCAGTGTTTTTTATTTTTATCTTTTACTGGATCGACCTTTCTTAAATGACTTCTTATATTCAAGACTCTTTTCTTTTCTCTCTTTTCCAGTAAAACTCAAGAATTTTGTGCCCAATTTCCTCACATCCTTGGACACTCATCGACACATTAGCACATTAGCCATTGCTTGCATGCCAGTGAAACTTCCTTTTCCAGTAAGTTCATGTGCATAGTAAGATTGACTTTCTAAAGGAAATGCCTTAATCAAAAAATATGGCTTATATCATAAGAAATTCATGAAAAGGCAGCCCAAAGGGAATGCAATATTTTTAAGCAGGTAAAACTCTATATTCCTCAAGTCAAGTAAATGGCCACCCATCCTCCTCTTTTGTGAGGTCACTCTTATGTATACATAGTATCAGTGTACCTCACATATGTAAGGAGAGAATTAATCAATTATCCTTATTTTTTATGCTCATAAGAATGAGCACCTTGTAGATGATCAAGCGCAAGAATATGTAATGTAAATACGTATGACGGCAACAAATAATAGGACCTAAATAATTCTCTCAATCTGATTCTATTCTCTTTTGTGAATTGCTCTTTCTCTCCAACATCCCTTGTAGATATTTTACTCAGTGAAATATGGGAGTGGGGAAGAGACTGCTAATGAAATTTGCTACACTTAGCTGAAGAGATGTGAACAGCGGTCAAAACTCTTCACATTCTTCAATTTCTTTTCTAAGCTCTTTGAGAATTTTCTTTGGTGGGTTTTAAGGTTATCTCTGCTGCACTTTATTCATACCTATTTACAGCACTTTACACCGTGGAGTTATAATTTCTTTCTCTGTTTATGTCCCCCATGGAGTTGCTATGTGTTCAAGGAAAAGGTCTTTGTTTTGATGTTGTATACTCAGTGCCTGGTACTCCTTAAGCACTCAATAAGGCTTTGAGATAAAATAAAGAAAATGCCTTCTCCATATTATTATTTATATGGATGTTTTAATGACATACAAAGAAAGTTTAGAGCTCAAGGGAAATTTATTAATTCCCCTTAAATTGTTTCCTTCTGGAGATGCCATGGCATGTTGACACGGTTCTGTTCCTGACTGTCAGAAAGGCAGGAACAGGCATTCCTCACTTGTTTGTGTTAAGGACCAAAGGCCAGTCCTGTGACTCACCCACTTTCTCCCCAGCTGTGAATATACTTACTTCCATGCTTTCTGTTTACTCTCTTGAGACTTCCTCGAGACCACTATTTGCAATTGTACATATATGAAAATTGTTTAATTACAAAAGGTGCCGCTGCAAGATTTCAAAGTGTCGGATCCTTATGACATTTGAAATTTCAGTCTTGAACTTTGTTCTCTGATTTAATCTTTCTCTATCCACTTGTTTATGCCTTTATTTTGTAATATTCTTTATGTTAAATTCTATCAGTTTTCCCAGATGTTTTATGTGTATTTGCTTTTAATTTCAATTACTAAATATATTAGATGCTATAAAATCATCTTGATTCTTATGCTCAATGGGTACATTTGTTCACACACCTTTTTGTCCTCACACGTGTATTAAACATCTAATTTCTAGCAGGAATTGGGCTAGATGTTAGAGACGTAACCAACAAGACCAAGGCAGTCAAGAAAAAAAATGCAGATTTTGAAAAACTAAGTAAACGCACTTCAGTTTTATATATTTTAGCAGGGTTTTTTGTTTTGTTTTTGTTTTTTGTCACAAGTAACAAAAGCTCAGCTTGAACTAGCATAAGCAAAAATGGGAACTATGAGCTATGAGTGGCCCATTCTGGATCCTGTGCCCATCCTGAACCAATGGCCTGTGTCCAGGCGTCAGCCAGTGGGGAAGAGTCTCTGACTGGCCTAAGCTGAGCCATCAATCCCTCCATATCGACAACCTGTGGCCGTTGGATTGAGTCAATGTTGTGTAAAATGGCTGCTTCCAAGGTAATCATATAAATCTTAAAAAAATAATTACTAGAAAACAGGCATGTGTGGAAAACATGATTTTGCTAGCACAGTGTTTCAGTGATATGTTTAGGGAACTGTGGGGTCACAAGCAGCTCACATACTGGGGATGAAGTCAGAGAAAATTCATGAATAAGGTGCACCTAGAGCTTAAAAGCTTAAGTGATGAATATGTGTTTGCTGGAGTAGAAAACTATCCAAGCAAATGGAACAGATGGAGCAAAGGCTTGAGAGGAAAAGAGCCTTATGAATTAAGGGCACAGTGTGTGGTCTGAGCATAGGTTGTACCCGTGGATGGAAGAAAGATGACTGAAAGGGGGATTCAAGATGAGACACAGATTGGAGGAGTGGTTGGGAGCAAGAGAATGGATTTGTTCTGTAGATTAGCTACTTTCCAAGTTTTAAAACAAAAAACTTTTTCCTGCAATTAAAAGTTTATATGGAAATCCAACATATAAAATAGATAAAACATTGGCTTGCTCTGGCTCAGGGCAGAGAGGTGAGACCAGAAACAGAGCTGCCCAACTTGCTCTCGTCACCTCTTTAGGTTCCCCAGAAAAACCTCGAGAACCACTGCTGTAGGCAGGGGGCTGACAAAATCGTTATTTTGAAAGAGCACTCGTAAACAATATAGTTGATAGGGCTGAGACTCAGAATGAGATTAGTTAGGAGACAATTTTTAAAAAAATTTTATTGAGATCATAATAGTTTATAACATTGTGAAATTTCAGTTGTACATTATTATTTGTCAGTCACCGTATATATGTGCCCCTTTACCCCTTATGGCTGCCCCCCAATCCTTTTCCCCTCTGGTAACCATTAATCTGTTCTCTTTGTCTACATATTTGTTTATCTTCCACGTATGAGTGAAATCATATGGTATTTATCTTTCTCTGTCTGGCTTATTTTGCTTAACATAATGCTCTCAAGGTCCATCCATGTTGTTGCAGATGGCAAGATTTTATCTTTTTTTATGGCTCAGTGGTATTCCATTGTATATATATACCACATCTTCTTTATCCATTCATCAGTTGATGGGCAGTTGGGTTGCTTCCACATCTTGGCTTTGTGAATAAAGCTGCAATGAACATAGGGGTGCATAAGTCTCTTTGAATTGTTAATTTCAATTTCTTTGGATAAATATCCAGTAGTGTAATAGCTAGGTCATATTCTATTTTTAACTTTTTGAGAAATCTCCATACTGCTTTCCATAGTGGCTGCACCAGTTTGCATTCCCACCAGCAGTGTATGAGGGTTCCCTTTTCTTTACATCCTCTCCAACATTTGTCGTTTTTTGTCTTGGTAATTATAGCCCTTCTAACAGGTGTGAGGTGATATCTCATTGTAGTTTTGATTTGCATTTCCCTGTTGATTAGTGACGTTGAACATCTTTTCATGTGCCTGTTGGCCATCTGTATATCTTCTTTGGAAAAATGTCTGTTCACATCCTCTGCCCATTTTTTGGTCAGGTTCTTTGTTTTTTAGTTGTTGAGTTGTTTGTGTTCTTTATATATTTTGGAGATTAACTCCTTGTCAGATATATAATTTGCAAATATTTTATCCCAGTTGGTGTGTTGTTTTTTTCTTTTTGTTCCTGGTTTCCTTTGGCTTGCAGAAGCTCTTTAGTCTGATGAAGTCCCATTTGTTTATTTTTTCTTTTGTTTCCCTTGCCCGAGTGGACATGGTATTTGAAAAGATCCTTCTAAAACCAATGTCAAAGAGTGTAGTACTTATATTTTCTTCTAGGAGTTTTCACATCTTACCTTCAAGTCTTTAATCCATTTTGAGTTAATTTCTGTGTATGGCAAAAGATAATGGTCTACTTTTATTATTTTACATGTGGCTGTCTAGTTTTCCCAAAACCATTTATTGAAGAGACTTTCCTTTGCCCATTGTATGTTCTTAGCTCCTTTGTCTAATATTAACCATCTGTAGATGTATGGTTTTATTTTTGTGCTTTCAATTCTGTTCCATTGATCTGTGTGTCTGTTCTTCTACCAGTAACTTGCTCTTTTGATTACTATAGCTTTGCAGTTTATTTTGAAGTCAGGCATTGTGATGCCTCCAGCTTCATTCTTTTCAGGATTGCTTTAGCTATTTGGAGTCTTTTGTTGCCCCATATGAATTTTAGGATTCTTTATTCTATTTCCATGAAGAATGTCATTGGGATTTCTTCCAATCCATGTGCATGGAATATCTTTCCATTTCTTTACATCATCATTTATTTCTTTCAATAATGTCTTATAGTTTTCATTGTACAGGTTTTTCATTTCCTTAGTTAAATTTATTCCTAGATATTTTACTCTTTTTGTGGCAATTGTAAATGGGATTGTATTCTTGAGTTCTCTTTCTGTTAGTTCGTTATTAAAGTATAGAAATGCAAGTGATTTTTTAAGTTAATTTTGTATCCTGCAACTTTGCTGTAGTTGTTGATTATTTCTAATAGTTTTCCAGTTGATTCTTTAGAGTTTTCTATGTATAAAATCGTGTTGTCTGTAACAGCAAGAGTTTCATTTCTTCCTTGCTAATTTGGATAGGTTTTACTTCTTTTTCTTGCCTAATAGCTCTTGCCAAAACCTCCAGTACTATATTGAATAAGAGTGGGCACCCTTATCTTGTTCTTGTTCTCAGAGGTATGGCTTTAAATTTTTCACCACTTAGTATGATATTGGCTGTGGATTTGTCATATACGGCCTTTATTCTGTTGAGATACTTTCCTTATATACCCATTTTATTGACAGTTTTTATCATAAATGGATGTTGGATCTTGTCAAATGCTTTCTCTGCATCTATTCAGATGATCATGTGGTTTTTATTCCTTGTTTTGTTAATGTGATGTATCACATTGATTGATTTTCGGATGTTGAACCATCCTTGTGTCCCTGGTATAAATCCCACTTGATCATGGTGTATGATCCTTTTAATGTTTTGCTGTATTCAGTTTGCCAATATTTTGTTGAGAATTTTTGCATATATATTCATCAGTGATATTTGCCTGTAATTTTCCTTCTTTATGTTGTCCTTCTCTGGCTTTGGGGTCAGGGTGATGTTGGCCTTGTAAAACGTTATGAAGTGTTCCATCTTCTGCAATTCTTAGAAAATTTTGAGAAGGATAAGTATTAAATCTTCTTTGAATGTTTGGCAGAATTCTCAAGAGAAGCCATCTGGTCCTGGACTTTTATTTTTTGGGAGGTTTTGATTACTGTTTCAATTTCTACTTGTGGCTGGTTTGTTCAGATTCTCTGTTTCTTATTGACTCAGTTTTGGGAGGTTGTGTGAGAACAAGAATTTATCCATTTCTTCTAGATGGCCCAATTGATTGGTATATAGTTTTTCATAGTATTCTCTTATAATCCTTTGTATTTCTGTGGTATTTGTTATAATTTCTCTTCCTTCATTTCTAATTTTATTTGCTTGAGTCATCTCTCTTTTTTTTTCTTAGTGAGTCTGGCTAAAGGCTTGTCAATTCTGTTTATCTTCTCAAAGGTACAGCTCTTAGTTTCATTGATCTTTTCTACTGTCTTGTTGGCTTCAATTTCACTTATTTCTGCTCTAATTTTTATTATTTCTCTCCTTCTGCCAACTTAGTGCTTTGTTTGTTCTTATTTTTCTAGTTCTGTTAGATGTAGTTAAGATTTGAGATTTTTCTTGTTTCTTAAGGTGGGCCTGTATTGCTATAAATTTCCCTCTTAGGACCACTTTTGCTGCATCCCGTGTGAGTTGATATGGTGTATTTTCATTTATCTCCAGATAATTTTTTTTTTCTCCTTTAATTTCTTGAATTATCCATTGGCTGTTCAGTAGCATGCTGTTTATTTTAGGATACAATTTTAATAGTCCAGTTGAATGAAAAACTAAGACTATTTAAAGCTAGGGTGAAGAGAAAGAAGCATTACCACATAGTCCATTGGAAATAATAATTACTAGCATTCAAAGATCTCAGTTCACAATGGATACACATGGCCACATGAGTGAATCTCAAATACATGCTTAGCAAAAGAAGCTAGGCACAAAAATGTGCATACTGCATGACTTCATTTATATGAAATTTTAGAAAAGGCAAAATCAATTTCTAGGGACAGAAAACATATCAGGGATTGTCTAGGGCTGTGTCTCGTTGTGATAGAGGGATTGATCTCAAAGGGTCACGGGGGAACTTATAGACTGATGTCAGTATTGTATATCTTGATTGTAGTCGTGGTTTCATGGGGATACAAACTTTTCAAAAATTATCAAACTATATATTTCAAATTGGTAAATTGTATTGTTTATAAATTATACCTCAATAAAATTGACTTAAGAAAAAAATACCCTCAATTCATAACTGGGTCTATTACTAAGTAACTGGGTGACTTTAATAAATCCACTACATCCTTTGAGCCTCATTTTCCACAACTGCATGATAGGAATAATGAATAACACTACTCCAGCCTGCCTGAGAAGTTTGCTTGTACACTAAAGTCAAATAGATTATGGATGCAAAAGCAGTTTTTAAAATGTGAAGAACTGTAGCATAAGTTATGAGATGCCATTGTTGGATCAGAAATTTGAAGAATGGATGATATTTTGTCCTTATAATGGGATCTGGGCTATTCTGAAGGGCTGTTAAAGTGTTTGCTTATAAAGTCCAAGTTATAAACCACTGCTCTTGGTTCAAAATTGAATCAAACTATCTTGATCAACTTTTTAAAGAGATAAAATGGTAGAGGATGTTATTCATTTTCCTCAAATTTGGCTACAGAAGAAAACTATGAAAAGGTACATTTCACATAATAGAGTATTCTTGTTACAATAACCTTGTTTCATCATTATCAAGAAGACTTTACAAACCATTTACTATTCATAAGCCCTGCATCCTTAAAAATAAATATGACATGTTTTAAGTTTGAAATTAAACTTCATTTTAAAGTATTCATGATTTAATGTTAAAGCCACTTCAGGGAAGCATTCAGGAAACTAAAGCCAGAATAAAGAATTCTACAAGCAAATATTTACTGTCATTTTCAACAATCTGTAATGTTGCGTGGATATCCTACCTTAGGATAGCATGGATGATAACATGGATTAGATTTCAATATACTTGTATAAGAAAATAAAAGAGTTTGGACATAGCTTTACAACTGCAGAAATTCAGATGAAATGGTTGAGTAAGTAGGATAGGACTTTAGGAGACATTCTCTTACGCTCCTGGAAAAGTAAAAGTTATTGTAGGAAACAAAAACAAACAAGCAAACAAGAAGCCTTTAATTCCAGTTGTGGTCTTGCAATGTCTGGTTCACGCCTGTGTCCTGCAGAAAGGTGCATTCATTACCTGAGAAGAGGCATCGCAGGTTAGCATTGGTAAATTGTCCATAGTCCAGGCTGTAACCTTCAGTGTTCACAGTTTCAAGCTTAGTTTTACAAAGTTATCAAGAACTAATATATTTGTAGCAACAGATCCTCATAAAGTGAGTTTAAGAGTGATGAATGGAGCAAGAATACCAGTATCATAGTTTATTATGAGAAATATAACTATTGCAACAAAATATATAGTAGGTGAACATTAGCAGTCCATTTCCTCCCAAACCTAGTTGGGCTATCACTTGGTGGGCATGGAAATAGAATAAGAGGCCTTGGAAGAACTGGGAAGATAATGGCATCAGGCTAAAACAATTTGACATGTCTGTGCGATAAGGAGAATGGTCTTTCCAATGGGCTAGAAATTAGAAGTACTATGAGTTCCTTTACTGAGGCGCCTCTATTCTGGAAAGTGCTTCAGTGAGATGGACAATCTTGCCTTTGTGACTCTTCTTTTATCATTCTGCTGTGGCAGACCAACCCCTCACTGCTTCCAATTGATGGACTCATTCTTTATAATTATTAATATATTCAATTAGGTAACTCTGAATATGAATGTTCTAAATCATGATATATTGGATCTTATAGATACTTCTTGCCTCCTTGGAGGGCAGCCTTATTTCCATCATTTTTGAGTTCTTTATTTTCTTAAAAATGACAACAATTACAGGTTCTTTAGGGAAGTTTTGTCATTTTTGTAGCTTTCACCTCTCAGACTCTAGAGCAGAGTCCTAATCACATAATTGATACAGAATTATTGATTAATTGATTTATCTACGTGACTCAAAGTGAATTCTTTCCTTATCAGTTCATACTAGTATCCATATGTTTAATATGGTGAATAATTAAAAATAAACATATATATATAAATAAATGTTTTCTGAGTAAGCATTTGTTTGTAGTCAATCCTGGTGGCATACCGGAAAACTCATTTCAATCTTTGTTTTCCTCAATAGAAAAAAAAAACACTTATTCTCTGTTTGCATCAGTGAAGGATCTGTTGCAGGTATCAGATGAGCAGAAGTAAAAGATGTACTAAGAACATTGTTGGAAGGGCTAGACCAGCTTAGGGCAAGCAACTAAGGTTACTTCCAGAATGCCATCATAAAATGGCCACTTAGGGAGCTGCTGTCTGTCTAATCAGGAATCCTGGGAGTCAGGAAGCTGCTGCTCTAGCTCCTAGCTCCAGGATCACCCGGCTCTGCTGAGGTCTGGAGGTCAAGATGTTACTACCAAACTCAGCTGTAAGACCCTACCCCTCAGCTCTAGACAGGGAATCAACAAGACACCGCCCCAACTACTAGCTGCAGGAGAACATCACTGCAGCTAAACTTCCTGCCAGCAAGAGGGATGTTCTGCGAGTTCCTTACACTCTTCCTCTAAATGCCTGCAAATGTGGGGAACGGTTGCTGAAACCTCTGATAAAGCTGGTAAAGAAAATCCAAACTCCTCCTCAGCCTTGTCTGCCAATAGAGACAGAAGAATTCCCAGGAGGGGGACTCTTCATTACTTCTTTCTTCCAAATGTCGTAAGGGTGTATTGGCTTAGCAGAAGCTAGGTCACGTGTGGAACTGAGCTGAGCTGTCAGGGAGCCTGAGATGCAGGATTGTGACTAGGCAAGATAGACATCCAGGGCAGAAAGTTCAAAACGGTCCGCATTCTCAGATGCCAGTCTTGTACTTGCACAATCCTTAGAGTGAACGCATCCTTAAACTTGGGGGACTGAGCACCTCACTTTCCTGCCTCTAGACCTGGCCATCCTGAGAAGTATTCAGTTTTCCAGCCTCCCAAGTGGAGTGTGTTGGCGAAGAGTTCATAAGTCAGTCTGCAGATTTGGACAGTCTGCCACTTGTCTACTTAACATCCACCCAGTCCTTCCTTCTGTAATAAAACTGCCAACAACAACCCAATGGCCACACAAAGCCACTGTGTGTGCTTTTGTCTATCACAATGCAACTATCCCACAAATAAATGAAAATGCAACACCTTTCTCCATTTTGAATAAAAGATGATTGTTATCACCTGTAAGATATCCAAAAGAAAACCAACTGCAGTGAGACCATAACATTCAGTAAGTTGCTTGTTATTTTGTCTCTTTGCTCAAGAATCCTAGTCGTCATAGAAACATGGTTCTGATCAATCTGATTCATGTTAAAAATAACTTTTTGTTACTCTATATATCATTTTTTTTAGCTAGGAAAGGAACTGTGTTCTTATATTCTCCTGTAATTGAGAGTCATTATCTCAGAGATGAGATGTCAAAAAAAAAAAAAAAAATTAAAACCATGATTCAGCCTTTGTGCCCAGTAGGAGAAAACATGATCAGAAGAAATTGCTACAAAGTTCCACAGATAAATAATCCCAGATATCTGGGTGTTACTGAAAGTTTCTTGAAGTGCTTTTCCCTTTCGATGAAGAACAGTCAGAGAGTTCACCTAGGATGGTAATAAGTCTTTAATGAAGGAGACAGAGTCAAGTCTATCTGCCTCAAAAGTAATTTCTCAGTTGATTTATTTGTAAAAGCAGAGATGCAAACTCAAGGGGAAAATTTTTCTGAAGATATTAATGAGACTAAATTATGCATATAACATACTACTAATACATTCTAACATCAAAGATAAAGTCAGGAAGACAGACAGCTTCAAGGTGAGGGTGAGAATTCCAATTTTAGGTGGGTTGTCCCGGGAATGCATGACTGAGAAAGGTGCTTTCTAGTAATAACCCAAAGACTGAAGGAGGAAGGAGTAACCCATGTAGATATCTCAGGGAAAGGGTACAGAATTCAACAAAACAGAAGTGTTGAAGTCAAGGTATGTCTAGAGTGTTTTCAGAGTAAAGAGGGGTTCAGTGTGCCTGGAGTTGAGGGCGGGAGTGAGGTCAGAAATGAGACAAAAAGATGATAGAGAGCCAGATCATATAAGGCTTTGGTTTTGACCATTTGTAAGGACTAATCATTTAAAAAACATCCAATTAAGACTTACAAACAAAAAATAGATTAAAAAAAAGATAGGAACTTCATTAAGGTGATATAAGACACCTACAAAACTATCTAGAGCACATATTACATTTAAAGATGAAATATTGAAATCATTCTCTTTAACATCGGGGATAAGTCAAGGATGCCTACTCTCGTATTCTCAGTACTTTTCCTTAAAGCCCTTGAGGTCCCAGTCAGAGCAGTTAAAAACATTCGACAATGCAGATGATACAATTGCTATCAAAAATCACCAATGAATCCATAAGTAAAATATTAGAATTAATAAATGAATTTAACAAGGACAATGGATATCAAACCAATATGCAAAATAAAAGTAATGATTGGATTAGAAAATTTAATTTAAAATAAATCATTTATTATATATAGGAAGGAAAAACATACGCTATCTAGGAATAAAAAAATAGTTTAAGACATTTATTTGAAAATATTACAGACTATCTGTATACAGAGAGGTGTACACTTGTTTAGTTAGGAAGATTGGCTATAGTATCTACTCAATATTTCCAACCTGTGAAATAGGTGAAGGGGTCAAAGGTAAAAAGCAAAAAGGGAATTCCCATGAATAATTGTGGAACTTTACAACTAGTTCTTTAAATTATTTAGAGGAGTAAAGAACCAAAAATAGCCTTGAAGAAGATTTTCTTTACTATAACGAAAATTACTATGAGGCTCTAATTATTTTAATAGTATAATATTGTCTCAAGAATAGAATTCTAGACAAATGGGACAGACTAAAAGGTTCATAAGTGATCATATCTATATAGGAAGATTTAATTTAATTTATGACATACTTGTCAGTGCAGATCAATGGAAATAAATGGTTTTGGGTCATCATTGATCCACTCGGGGAATAAATGACAAATTACCTCTCTACATCATTCAAAGAATCAGTTTCAGATATAATAAAGATTCAAATGGAATGGAAACCTCTGTAATTATTATAGGACATATTATGACCTCAGGCAGGGAGGAGTCTATTAAGCAAAAAACAGAAAATGCAAATCATGAAACAAAAGATTGATAAAATCTATTATTCGATTAAAATGACCAACTTCTGATCATCAAAAGACACCATAAAGACCACAAAACACAAACTAAGAACCGAGAAAATTCTCACAATGTATATAACCAACAAAGGGTTATTATCCTATCAATCGATCAATAAGAAAAAAGGAAGGAACCAATTAAAAGTGAACAAAACGCACAAACAGACATTTCAAAGAAGAGATACATCAATAACCTTTGAATACATGAAAAGACGCTCAAACTCATTAGCAAACCCAGAAATACACACAGATGTCTCGATAACACATTGTTTTACATCACTATGTGTTGGCAAGAATGTGGAGCAATGAGAATCTTCATCCACTGCTCGAGAAGTGAAAACTGTTGCAAACATTTTAGAAGAGAGTTTTCCACTGTGTGTGAAGTTGAACAGGCACAGTTCCACTCTTAGGTATACACACTAGGGAAAATCCTGCATACGTATAGAAGAAGGTAATTTACAATAGAAAATTCGCAATAGAAAATAAATGTTAACATTTTGTATGCTGATCAATTGTAGAATAGATTAACAATTATGCTATATTCGTACAGTATAATATTCAGCGGTGAAAATAAATTAACTACAGCTCTGAACTGGGTTAATCCAATTCCCAAAAACACAATGTTTGGAGGAATATATCACAGAACCACACATAGTTTGATTCCATCATTAAAAAATTTAAAAATAGGCGACACTAATATATATTTTTCAGTGTGATGTATATATGTGGCAAAAACTATAAAGAAATTCAAGGAGCTGATTAGCAGAAAAATAAGAATGGGGTTTCCTCTTGGGGTGAATAAGCCTGATGTGACTATGGAGGGACACACAGGGGGCATAGATGAAGCTTCTAAAATACTAGTCTGACTATCTCTTAACTTGGGTTGTGGGTCTGCAATTATTCCTTTAGTTAATGGTCTTTAAATTTGAATATATGTTTTAAAATTCTCCAAACCTAATGTATATTTAAAAATAAAGCATTTTAAACAAAAATAAATGTCAGTTTTATTTATTTATCCTTGTAAAATAAAGATTTTGAGGTTTCTAAATTATTCAGCACACACTGTTACGTAAAATACTTTTATGATTCCACTCACACTAGTTTCCGGCTTCGTTTGATTAATTGGCATGCCAAAATTTTTTCCAATTTCCTTAAATGTCAACATCCACTTGCAGAGCTGTGCTCTTTGATCACCTAAGAAGTTCATTATCTGGCAAAGGGAAAGAAATATAAAAGGAATTTTATCAGCATGCAATTATTTTCAGTTTTGCCTGTTTCAGCACAGTCCAAGAACTGCTGAATTCTGGATCAGATGCTCTGCTGGGTATTTATAGACAGTATCTCAATTAATTCTCAGGAATTCATGATGCATCTGTTATCACTTTTACTTTGCAGACAAAAACCAGTCTCAGGAATTATTATGTAATTTATGTGTGACTACTCAGCTAATAAAGGGTAGAAAAGAAAATGAATCCCTGGTCTTCAGATTCTGAAGCCAATGCTCTTCCCATTACACATGGCCACTCCAGAAAGAGACTGGCATTGCCAGATGCCAGAGACGTCAACCACAGTGTCTTCGATGGACTAAGGGCTTAATACGTATTTGATGGATGGAGGAATAAATAAATGAGTTTCCCAAAATACGGTCCTCATCTGAACATTGGTTTTTATTTTGTTTCATCTGTGATTTTTTTTTCCACCTTAAGTTGTGTGTCTGTATAATCCTGGACCACAAAATTTCATTTAATAATTGGAAATCACACTTTCCCATACATAAGACATTTTAGACAACATGCTAAGCATACAATCTTACCATAATCCGATTCTTTTAACTGTTTTTCTTTTTTTCCTTTTTTAACGATACTACATTGTGCCTAACAAAACAAGGTTGCAGCAACACACTTTACTGATAGTAACTACTATTGATAAGCTCTGCTATGAGAATTTCATAGAAAAGTTTCAAGTTGCATAAAATGAATTAGGCTTCTGTGTTACAAGTTCTATAACTTCAAAATGCTGCAAAGTGATTGTCTAATAGCCATATAGTCCCACACAGACAAAATTTTACTTTTTACCATAAGGTTTCCTCAAACTCAAACTATGCCTAGTTTAGAGTCTGGAGACCCTTTCTCCCTTTCCATCGAAGTAGCTATGCGTGTTAAATAATTACTGTGCTTCAAGAGCTTCTTAATTTATGAGCAAAATTAATTTGATAAGCAAGCATCTTTACTATTCCCCAAGACCTCTATCACCAGCCCGGGCATGTTTTGCTAATAGAATCACAAGTCTTTGATTGTAGAATTAGTGAACTGGAGAAGAACGTTTACTTGCACATTATATACGTAGTACTTTTTTAACTTACAAATAATGAAACAAAGTACTTAGATCTTGTTTGAAAATAATTTCTAGGTGATACCAGGGAATCGGTGCAGAAAAAGAGCCCGCTCCAGGGCTTGCTGGCTGTTTTCACATATCCAAACAGCTAAAGATTAGGTGTCTCCTGTCTTCAATAGTGAAGAAAGATAGACTTCATTTTCTCTGTAATTTGTATTTAATATTGATGAAATGATAAATCTGAACAATCACAGTTCCTTCCTTCCCTCCTTCCTTCCTTTTCTTCCTTTCTTTTTCTTTCCTTCTTTTTCCTGTCTTTTTTCTTTCTTTGTTCCTTCCTCCCTTTTGCCTTCCTTCCTTTCTTCCTTCCTTTTCCTCTTTCTCTGTTTCTTTCTTTTCTTTCTTTCTCTCTTCCTTCCTCTCTTCCTCTCTTTCTTTCCTTCTTTTTCCTTCCTTCTTTCCTTCTTCCCTCCCTTCCTGCCTTCCTTCCTTTTCCTCTGTTTCTCTATTTCTTCCTTCCTTCCTCTATTTCTTTCACCCTTTTCGCGTTTCTTTGTTCACTCTTATTTTTCTCTTCCTTTCCATTCTATTCTAAGATGAGAAGAAAACAAAAGTAGAACTTTTAAACCCAATTACTACAATAGGAAAAATAACCTCTGGGTTTTGAATAGTGAAGTAACTTTAACAAAAATTTAGTTCTGATAGTAAACTGTAGTCTTAGTTTGCTGCAAAGTTTGTAATTTGCAGTAACATACTCAGGAAATATTAGAGAAAATTCCACGTAGCAGAAGACCTCCAGACCAGCAAGTAGAACAGACATCTAATGCAGACCCTAGTCTCACTTCACCCTAGCTGTTTAATTTTAGGCAGCTGACCCAGTTTCTCATCTATAAAATGCAATATTTATTAAAGCAAACTCAAATGAGATTGCTCATGTCAAAGCAGGTTGAAAATGGCAAAGCTTCATATCAATGCAAGGTATTACAATTTGAGAGCAAGATAAGGTTTCTTTCCTACACTTTAATGTTAGGAGTGACAATGGCTGTAATATTTCCTGGGTTTACTGGAATTCTATTTGGTTGTTTGGAAAAGAGGAGTAATTTGAAAATGGAAGTCTTCCAAACTGGCCTTTTGATAGCAAGTTGATGTACTTGGCGGTGAAGGGGACTCATAGAGGGCTATCACTCTACCTAAGCAGGCCAGCAGAACGCTTGGTCTTACAGCAGCAATCCTATACAGTGTTCAATTTGTCAGCTATGTCACAATCTGGAATATCTTAAACTGATTTATTTTAAATTTAAATGCATAATGCAGAGTATATAAATATTTATCCAAGCTAACAAATGAACCAAACTCTTAGAGTGACAGTAAATATATACATATATATTTTAAAAATTTAATGCTGTTCTGGTTTCATTTTTACTGTTTTTCCATAATCCCCTCTCATTTACCTTGGTTTGTTGGTTTGCCTTTACAGGGGAGCATAAACTGTTAGCCCTTGGCCTGCCCTCTTTAGCCTGGGAGTGATCAAGTCAAAAACTTTGCCTTGATTCTGTCTTTTTTCACTCAGTGGAAATCAAGTGAGGATTCTGGGCCTGGAGTGGATGGGCTCAAGGACAGCAACATCTTCAGTCTGTAAAATTTACTTACTAATTGATGCAGATTGGAAGGAAAAAAAGTCAGAGAGAAGGTCTCAAAAAGGATTATGGAAATAGTCAAGGCTTCATTTAGTATGTCAAAATCCACTAATTATTTGTAGAATATTACCCACAAATTTTTCCCTGATTGTGTTTGTGTTGATCAACATGTTGAAATCTCATTTTCTCCCCTAGCTACTGATTAACGCTTGTGGCGGCTCTTGTTTTGAAGTTTAGTTTTATTACTTATTCCCATAACATTAGGTGAATACCACAAACTCTCTGAACTTTAACTTCATCTATAATTATTATAATAACACTAAGTACAAGAATACTCTTCCATCATTATGTATGAACACATACATTGAGGGGGTTTAAATAGATGAATAATTTGTGCTGTACGTATATTTGTTTTATTCACATTAACAAGCTCTATCCCCTGGAAAGCATCAAAAACAGCAGGTTTCATTTACATGAGCAATCGTGCAACTTTTGGAACTCTTTATACTTGAAGAGAGCATGTAGTTACTCCTTGATTTGTCCACAACACGGAACAGTGGTAAAGCACTGATCTTGCCATCAACTGGAGGAGGCATAGATCAAGATTAGCACATTCTTCAGACATTTTAAAGAGAATATCTGTTAGTATGACTGCCCTTACTGCCTTGGAGTGGTAAGAGCCCACTTTGTCTCCATCCCTCCCCTGGAAGAGTTTTCAATCGTGGTATGAACCATGCCTCCTTTATGGGTTGGTCAATCAGAAAACTCTATTTGCTTCAGCCAAATTGATCAATTAAGGGTTGTGAGTGAGACCTATGCTAGATAAAACAGACTTCCTCAATACAGGCATTAATATATGACTAATAAGAACACACTCTTATAGCCCATATTTACGTCTTCTGACTTTGCCCACTAGCTTCCATATCCTAGAGAAAATAGGAAAAGATTGAAAGAGAGATATCTGACAACCTTGGCATCAAGAATGAAAAATCATGGTCATAGAAGGACACTTAGTATTGTAATATTCCATTTGTAGCATTATGAAGTTTTATTTCCATATCAAGTATGGTTCATCACATTAATTTCTTTGAATCAATAAAATTAAATTCACTAAACAGAGAATGTCTAAGCTGTTTGCCTCAAGGTTTCCCAGGTTAAGGAAGTAGTCTTCAGCTTCACAGCTATATGAGAGAAATAAAAAGCATCCACCTCAAAGAGGATTCTTGCCCTGGAGGAGTAGCTCCTTCTTTAACCACTCAAGGAGCCAAGTGGAAGAGGAAACAGTCCCACGTCAAAGTCAGCTAGCGTTTTATCTGCTTTGCAATTTCCATTCCAGAAAGTAGTGTCCCAGATTTAAGTAATGCCTTCATTCTTGCAGGGGGATTATCTTGTTCTAGCTCCAGGTTCATTCTTGGATTATAATAAGTAAGAGAAGGGAGGGAAGGAGGCCTGATCCTCTTTAACTGCAATTGTTTTCACCAAACAACAATTTCTTTCTTATATATTCCAGCTAAAGAACTAGGAGATATCTCTATCTATCCTTTTTCTCTAGGTGATCTCATTAGCCCTGGTTTGAAATCTCACCTATATGCTGATGAAATTAAAATTTATAATTTCAGCCTATAAATGTCCTTTAAATTCCAGACTTGTGTATCCAACTTTCCATATTTCTGCTTGGATGTTTAACATCCAAGAGAATTTCTAAAAGAGAATTTCTGCTCTCCCAAATTTTCCTTTCAAAAGTAAAATTTTCCTTTCTGTTAAAGCTTACAATTTAGGAAAATCCTGTATTTACCCTTTTTAACCCATTCAAGCCAACTTTCTTCACACAGTCACCAGAGACATCTTTCTCAAATATCTGATAAAATCCAGATTTCTTAAATTGGCAAGCAGTGCCCTTTGTGATTTACTTTACTTCTGTCTTTAACAAATACTACTTTTCCACGGGATCAGTGATCTAGCCATAATAATGAATATCCATTACTCATAAAGTGATACGCCCTTCTTATATGCTAAAACTTACAGAAGTATCATCTCCCCACCTATTTCCTAATGGACTCCTATCTATCCTTTAGGACTCAATTCAAGCATCCTTTCTTCTCTGGATCAACACTGACCTTCAGGAGCTGTCTCTTTTTTGTTGCCACAGCATATTCTGTCTACATCTATTAGAGCTGTTCTCACTAGGACTCTGCCAATATGAATCAATATGAAACTTTGTCTTTCTCCTCTCCTTCTTATTAGACCATGAAGACTTCCAGGCTAAGGATTTTTTCTGTTCTTGTTCTTTTTAGTCTTGCCTGTCTTTAAGTCAACCAGGGCCTAGCACAAAGTCTAGCAAAAATGGTGCTCACCTAATATTTTATGAAAGAATAAATGCTATCACATAAAAAGCATTGTTTTCATTCAAAAAAAAATTTTTTCCATTTAAGATAAATTGTTGTTTAACATTATTGTGTTAAATAATCTATTCCGTGTGTGATAATTGTATTCCTCTATCAACATCATCTTCATATTTAAGTACTTTACAAACAAGTCTGCAACCTAAAATACTTCCTTAGCCTTTACTCTGCTGGGAAGAGAGAAAGTAATTTGTGGGAAAACGGCATATAAAGAGTGAATTGTTAAATCTCGGGTATAGTTTCAAAGTACGATACGTTTATCTGTGAGTTGAGGTTTGAGGCATTTTCATAACAGGAGATTTGAAGTTTGAGCTTACGGGGGTGATATAAGGATCAGCCTCACAGGTAGAGAAGTGTTCTCATCAGCTATAGTTAAAGAAGAAAGCCCCAGGGCTGAAGGAAAAGAGGCAGCTCTGGCCCTGGTTATACAGAGATCATGATCTCCGAGCAAAACTAAAGGTGAGAAATGTAAATCTGGAAGAGGTCCACATGCTTAGAAAAATATTTTAAAATATTGGTGAGAGAAAGGAAAAAGCAATCTTGAAAAAGGAACATAAGGCTGGAAGTCAGCAAACCTTGACTCTGCACTTGGCTCATTGGGGGACCTTATGTAAATCTTCCATTTTCCTAACAGCCTAGAGACAGCCAGACACGTCTGCCTTCACTTTCTATCTCATAATAAGCAAATGATAAGATAGGAAAATAGGTGAGGAAACAGTTTTAAGAAAAGAAAACCCTCTTCTAACTTAAGCAAGTATTGTTATTATTATTAATAGCATTAATAGCAATAATAAACAATTTAAAAAGAAAAGCAATATTAATAAAACAAGATGATTGGTCATAACGCTCAGGTTTAGGGAGAGTCTGCCGATGGATACCAACTTCGAAAGGCCCAGTTGCTCCGCAGACACGCGAAACTATCTTGCTCACTTTCTTCACGCGTTTACATTGTCATTCCTTCAAACTCAGATCAAGTTAGAGAATTTTAGACCACTGGTCATGTCAGAAATTAATAATCTAATTGCTCCTCTATTTCATAGCAAAGGAAGCATATGAAGCCCAGAAAGATTACATAATTTGCTCTAAATCACCCGGCTGGCCAGTGGTAGCACTACCAGATCGTATATTTGCCAACTACCAACTTGAAACCATTTCTACCCCTGAATTCCCCTGTCTACTGCTGACCACTTGGGTTCAGAAGCAGAAGACTGCAAGAAGAATTAAATCCCAGCTCTATCATTGACTATTTGACTTTGGCAAATCCCTTATCTTCTCTGAGTGTTGAGTTTTCATCTGTAAAGCAAGCATAACCATAAATAGCAAAAATAGTTAAAGAAACATTTTAGAATGCCAGATTTTGTGCTTGGTTCTGAAGATACAGATTTAATTGAAACAGACCATATTCCTAAAGACCTCATAACTTTTCAGTGCAACACTTTCTAACTGTATTCTGTGGCATTCTGGTCCAAACAGGTCTATCCTGTTTGGATGAAAAAGTATGGAAAATGACTAATTTTATGTCCTCTTTTGGAGACCTGCAATGCACATTAGCATATTGAACGCTTTAAAAAATTCTGCCTTAAATCAGCTCAGTATTAACAAATAAAGATCTGAGACAATATTTATGAAAGTGACTTGTTAAGTGTAAAATCGAAGACAGATATAATATTCATCATGCTGTTTTCCTAATTCTTATTAATAGGAGTTTGTCCTACTTGTCCTTTATACTTCACTAACTTTTTCCTATTGTTGGTTCATGTCTCTTAAGTTGTTAGTCATTTATGGGCTCTAGAGGTAAATTCAGATTCAGCTAACATCATTTTCCAAACACTGAGCTAAGAACATTCTCTATGGTTGCTGGCCCAGCACATGATAATCAGCGTAAAAATATTGGCTGCTGCTGTGAGGATGATGTCGAACTGCAGATTCTTCTGGTTGGCCATGAGCTGGAGGCCGGTGTGCTCGGTACCATGGATGAATCAGAGCAGTTGTCTTCAACCTCTCGGAATTAAACTGTTGCTCACTCTTCTCATCAGCTCCTGTGAAACTTGGTCTTTGATTAAATATGTAAGATTTTGTTCTGATAGTCATATTAAAACAAGAACAATAAGAAACCGCTTCAGAATATTTAGTAAGAACAGCTACTGACATTACCCAAGCACCTCCATGTGCCAGGCTCTAGAGTACCCAGGAGATAAGAAATATATAGGCGTTTGTTCCTCTCCACAACCCTCTCAAGCAGGTTGTTATTGGTGGAGGTTTTGCACATTTTTTAGGCAACTATTGAGATGATCCTATTTTGGGGATTTTATCCTATTAATGAGGTGAATGAGATTTATTGATATTTAAACATTGAATCAAAGTTGTGTAATTGTGATAAAGCCAACTTGTTCGTGATAGATTTTATTTATTTATGGATTTGAATGACTAATATGCATTAAGGAAGTTCATAGCAATGTTTAGGAAGGATACTGGTCTGTATTTTTCTTTTCTTCTAATGTTTTGCTAGGGTATGGTATTGGAAATATGCTAGCCTTGTAAACAAATTCGAAAGTGTTCCCTGGTCTTCTATTTCCTAAAATAGATTGTGAAGATTGTTATTTTTTTCTTCCTGAAATATTTGATAGAATTTACAAAGATATCTCCTGGGCCTGAAATGTCATTTGGGGAAGGTTTTGATAATGAATTATTTTAATACATAATTGTTATTCATATTTTCTATTTCAGCATCTTGTGTCAGTTTTTCGAATTCTGTTGTTCAAGGAACTTGGTCATTTCATCTAAGTCATCACATTCATTGGTTTTATGTTGTTCATAATGTTTCCTTATTATCCTTTTAGTGTCTGTGGGATCTGTAGAGATATCCCACCTTTAATCCTTGGTATTGGTAATTTAGATTTTCTTTTCTTTTTCCTCTTCATCAGGATAGCTAGGGTTTTACAAATTAGGTTGATTTTATCAAAAGACCAAAATTTGCCTTTGTTATTTTGCTCTATTATGTCTGTTTTCCATCTTATTGATTACTGTTCTGTTTCATTTTTCATATTTCCACTTTGATTTAAAATTTCCTTGTTTTCGCCTAGCCTCTTATGCTGTAAAATTATAATATTGAATTTAAAACTTTCTTCTTTGCAAATATAAGCAATTAGAGTGATAAATTTTCCTCTAAGCTCCACTTTAGGAACCTACCACAAATTTTGATATGTTGTATTTTCATTATCATTCAGCTTGATATATATTCTAATTTCCCTTGTCATTTCTTTATTGACCCTTGGCTCATGTAGAAGTGTGAAGTTTACTTTCCAAATAATTGAAGATTTTCCAAATATCGCAGATATCTTTTCTTATTGATTACTAATTTAATTTAATTTTCTTATGGTCAGAGAAACTGCTTTGCAAGAATCAATTTTTAAAATTAATGAGGGGTATTTTAAGTCCCAGTAGGTGGTCTATCCTGGTGAATGTGCCGGTGTAGACTTAAAAAGAATGTGTATTCTGTAGCTGTTGGGTGAAGTAGTCTGTACTAGTTAGATTTCGTTGGTTAATTTTAGTTTAATTGTTCTATCAACTACTGAGAGAGTGGTGTTAAAATCTCCAACTACAACTGTGGATTTTTTTCTCTATTTGTGTCATTTTTTGCTTCATTTTGAAGTTTGTTCGTATATATATAGAGAGAGAGAGAGAGAGAGAGAATATTTGTTTATGTGTATGTCTATATATATATATATATGGTAATAATCCGTGTTTTGAGGTACACTTTGTCTAATATTAATACAGCCATACATGCTTTCTTTGCACGGTATATATTTTCTATCCATCTACCTATCTGTGATGTTATGTTTATCTTATTTTTATTTGTTCTTTTGAGGAAGATTAGCCCTGAGCTAACTGCTGCCAGTCCTCCTCTTTTTCCTGAGGGAGACTGGCCCTGAGCTAACATCCATGACCATCTTCCTCTACTTTATACGTGGGATACCTACCACAGCATGGCTTGCCAAGCGGTGCAATGTCCGCACCCAGGATCCGAACCAGTGAACCCCGGGCCGCCGAGAAGCGGATCACGCAAACTTAACCTCTGCACCAGCAGGCCGGCCCCTGACGTTATGTTTAAAGAACATCTCTTGCAGACAGCATATACTTAGATTATGCATTTTAATCCAGTGTGACAATCTTTGGCTTTTAATTAAAATGCTTTATTCAGTACATTTAACGTAATTTTTATAATTGCTTGTTTTAATTCTGAAATCTTGCTAGGTGTGTTTTTTGTTGTTCCATATGTTTCGTTCCCCTTTTGTTCCTTCTTTTCTGCCTACTGTTCAACTAAATGAATACCTTTGAGAAATTCATTCTTCTGATGCGTTTTCCATTTTCATTACTGTCCTATGTATTCCAATATGTCTCTTTGATTTATTGTCTTCCTAGAGTTAATTTGTATACTTCACACTAAATATTAAAACAAAAACACCTTACAACAATAAAACTCCATTTTTCCTCCCATTCATTGTTCTATCGGGTTGTCGTATATTTTACTTCTAAACATATCATGAACTTCACAAGATGATGCATTTATTTTTTATTTAAACTGTCAATTATCTCAAAGAAGTAAAAAGAAAAATATATGGTAGTCTATATATTTACCCAGACAATTATACTGTTTAGTGTTCTTTAATCCTGCTTTTTATAAGTTGAATTATGTCCCCTAAAAATTCATATGTTTAAGTCCTGACTCACAGTTCCTCAGAATGTGGCCTTATTGGGAAATGAGTTGTTGCATATGTAATTAGTTAGGATGAATAATTAGGGCGAGCCCTGTTCCAATATGACTGTTGTCCTATAAAAAGGGGAAATTTGGGCACAGAGATGCAGCTCAGGAGAACGCCTCGTGAAGATAAAGGCAGAGGTTGCGGTGATGTTTTTACAGACGGGAGAAGCCCATCTACTGCCAGCACACCACCAGGAGCTGGGAAGGAGACGAGAAACAGATTTCCCTTCACAGACGGCAGAATAAACCAAGGGTTAATATCTTGATCTTGAACGTCCAGCCTCCAGAATTATGAGAGAATAAATTTCTGTTTCTTAAGCCAGCTAGTTTGTGGTACTTTGTCACAGCAGCCCTAGCAAACTAACACACTGCTTCTAGCTCCAAGCTTCCACCTAGTATCGTTTCCTTTTAGCCTGAAAAAAATGTCCTTTATCATTTCTTGGAGTGTTGGTTTGCTGGGGTCCTCTGCTTTTGTTTAGCTGAAAATGTCTTTATTTCACTCATATTTCAGGAATGTTTTCACCAGATAGAATTTTTGTGGATGACTTGGTGGGTGAGACATTGTAGAGAGTCTAGACTATGATGTCTTCCTTTAATTAAAATGGATTTTGCTCTGACAGATAATTAAATTGCTGGCAGATACTTTTGATCCCTCCAAGCATAGGTTTCCTCTTTTTTAGGAAGAAAATCTATTTCAGTTTTGCACTGAGTCCTGTGACCTGGCCATTACTCTGGAGTTTGGTCCTTACTCGTTTCTACCTAGTAAATGTCTGAGGTGCCCGATGTAGCGTGGTCTGTCCTCACTGGCTAGTCTAGAACCCCAGCATCTCTCAGCATTGTACGACTTCTGGTATCTCATCAACTCTCAGACCCGCAGCACTTGCTCTGTGTTAGGCATTGGGAATCTCGCCCTGCTATGTGCAGCACAGTCCTGGTCAATAAATTGCACGGCACCCTCTACCTTCTGGGGCTTCTTCCTTCCACAGCTACCTTTTGTCTGGGTCTCTGCTATGACATTACAAGTGTTTAGGCAGCCTGCTGTGCTCTATCTCGGGTCCACCTCCACGGTGAGGAGAATGCCTCCAGGCAGAGAGCTGGGGTGAACGGAGCTCACTTAGCTCAAGTGTTCCCTTCCTTCAAGAATCTGGTCCCGCGTTGCCTGTTTTCCACGGCCTGAAATCAATTGCCTCACATATTACGTCCAGGGCTGCGTTGTTTACAGCAGGATGGCAATTTCAGGCTGCTTCCTCTGTATCTTCCTTTCAGGACTAGAAGCAGAAGTTCTACGATTATTTATATTTTACTTACCTAAACCGTGCCGTTTTAAATTGACTCACAGAGAGTCAAGGGTAGCGGTACACCCAAAGTATGCTATCCTAACTTCTAAAATAGCAACTAATTAGAGAATCCAAATGATTTCTAATTTGATTAGTTTCTACTGTTAATAATAGAAGAAAACTGTTGATTTAATTGCGGAGCGCATGACAATGGAGTCATATTTTACAAAGTACATGCCTCAAACATCAAGTTACACAGAGAGCTACAACTTCTGCCTGATAATCGCACTGAAGAAGCCAGCTAGTTTTCTTAAATTTGGCATATCCATCCTGGATTTGGGTTATGTCTTATCTGACAATGTTTCCATCAAAATATCTATAATTTTTGATATATTCATTCCTCATTAAACCCATCTTTCTTCCTTGTTTTTTCTTCATTTTTCAAAATCTCTCTTTTTTAATCTATGATCCCTTTTTATACCTGCATGCCGCTACTCTCCTCCCACATTTTCTTGTTCTTGAATCTGCCTAATATTTTGTTTCTATTTTTCAGAATTACGTGGCGAGTCTGCTCCTTTGGAATGATGTTCCCCTCTCTGCCTACAAATCACACCGCACCAGCAAACTCATTTACCTTGCTGGCTCAAAATACTCTGGGTAGACATAGTCAGTTCTTTCAAGATAACTAAAGGCAAGTTTTCCCACTGTCCTTAATGCCCCAAACTTGACTCACTCCTTTTTTTCCACAGTTTTTCTGATCTCCTTTTGGGAATATTCCTGACATAAATGAGCTAACCCATGAGCGTTTAAGGAAGTCATCTCAGAAAACTGGCCAGAGCTGCAGTTTTAAATTAACCTTCTGACAACTTATTTTACAGGAGAATATTTAAAATAAAGAAGTCCAAGCTGGAGGAAATAAGCAATCTTCTGAAATGGGCTTTACGAGCAATGATAATAATAAAAACGACTTATGTTCCCTATTCCTCTATGTAGCATCCATGCAGGCATTCAAATTATTACTGTTAGCTTAGGGTACCACATTAATTTTCAGAAATGTTTCATTTATAAAGAGGCAGAAAAAGTCTTGCTTCTTGATAAGTACTTCATATTTCTATTTCAGGTGAACAGAAATTGAATGGAAATACAGTTCATAAAATGTGTAAGCTGAAAATAAGTAAGTTCCTGACATTCAGTAGAAATGGCAGCTTAGATGGGAGAAGAAAATTTTGTTCATACCCAGCATCAAATGTATCTGAAATCTTATTGAAGAAGTAATGAGAATTTATCTCCCGGGGTCATATAATACCCGTTGCTAAGCGAGTTCTCAATTACTTGTTCTGTGGGTACATACACATCTGGGCCTTCAATGCATACACCAAAAGATACGTTGTAATTACATTGACCATATTTTCTAAGCCTAGCGTCATGTCACATGGTCTGACAACAGCATTTAGTATTGCAATCAAGATTATTTTATAGAGTCTAGAATGTCATGATCATCATAACGTATATAACAGAATCGAAAGAGAAACCTAACATTAAATGAATATTTATTGTTATGCATTAGACATGTTGTCTATTGCTCTATAAATTTCTGATGACGTTGTTATTACTAGGTAGGAATTGTTAGTCCATTTTTAAATATAGAAAAGTTAATATACAACTAATAAGTGAAAAGATAAAATATGAGTCTAAGTCAGTCTTATTTCAAAGCCCATATTTTGTAAAACTACATAACCTTGCCTTTCAAGAAAAGAAGATTAATTAGGAAGCCATTGAGCATTCACATTAAGATCATGGAAACTGAGATATAGTCAGCAGCAATATGTGAAAAATATGTTAGAATATTCACAAAAGTAAAATTTATAGAATTTGGCAAATATTTATATGTTCGTAGATGAAAGAGGAAAAATTTAAAGACTCTAAGTCAATAGTTTTCATTTCTACCAGACCCCAAACTCCCCATCTATAAAAATATTAATAGTGATTCTCCCTTTTTTATCCTGAAATAAAATTTCTAGATACTTAAAAACTATGGGCATCCATTCATTAAACAAAATCAGCATGATTCTTTAAGTGTGACATATAAAAGAGAAATTAAAGAAAAACATTATTAGCAGCATGCATTTCAGTATATAAACCACAGCACAATGACCTTGCAAAGGCACAGTGAAGTCATGCCTGGAATGACTGAATCAATGAATGTGGTGATTCTTCAGATGTTTGCACCCACGTGAGTAATCGCTACCCCTGCTACAGACTTCTAGGATGGTTGTGTATTGGTGACTCAAACACCATGAGCTGTGTTGCTCACAGTGACATAATTTTCTGTAATGGTGAAAAATTCTTGGCAATGTTTAGAAAAAAAGACAATTTACACAGTGTATAAATTTCTGGAACTTCAACATATATGAAAACTGCCAAAAATTCTTCCTGTTTAATGTAAAACAGAGTTGGGTTCTAGGCTGAAAGGATTTTTTAAAAAAGGTTTTTTACCTCTCTGAACATCTGGTGGGGCATTAAAAATTCATTCAAGATATGGAAGTCTTTTTTGGGACGTGGACACCTGATCTGCAAGATGTATATCATCTCTAGCCCCTATACACTAAGTGGTACTAGCAACCTTCAGACCTTATGACAACCACAACCCAAAAGCTTCCACAAATGTTCAAAATGCCTCTGCCGGAGACTATCTCTCCTCTTGAGAACTGCTGAGCTAAGATTTTGAGCCTTGGTGTTGGAGATTATGCAGATGCCATTAATGAAGACAGGGAACATGTGAGAGAGAACACATTTTAGAGGAGCAGATAATGAGATCAGTTTTAGATGTATTGAGATGGAAATAATGTAGGACATTCATGAAGGTTTATCAATGACAAGTTGGAAATGTGAAAAAAGAATTCAAAAGAGAGATTAGACAGCAGTTTGAAATTATAGCAATGGGTACATGGTCAAAGGCGAAGACGCAGAAATTACAAGGAGAGAAACATGAAGACAGATCCATTCAAAATTACATTTAGGGGAAAGAAAATTGAATAGCAACCAGCAAACGAGACACAGAAGTAAGATACAGAGGGTTAACAGAAATAGGACATATATATGGTAAGGAGGAAAAGAAGAAAGAGAGATTTAGAAAAGAACAGTGATTGGCATTCTCAACACTTGAAAGAAGTGAAGGAGAATGAGCTAAAGAACTAAGACAGTTGGGCAGAATTTGGCTACATGATACAGCTAAAAGCCACATTTGCAATGGATTGAGAGGAGTAGAAACTGAAGACATGGAACAGGAATACGCATTGCTTCCTTCACCAGCTGTTCTGGGCATCAGATTCTAGAAACATTCAAGCTTAGTCTAGGGCAGGCATTGCTGAGAAAATCTAGACAATCTATAAAGAAAGTCTGGTGGTATTATAGGGGTCACATTCCCACTGGCATGTGGGATGTGGAATGAGGCCTATTTCCTTTGCAGTGTTCAGTGGATCACAGATGAGCTCCTGGCACAAAACTAGCCATTCGTCTCCACATGCTGTAGGGACAGAAATTCTGCCTTGAGAGAGTCTGTCTGAGAGGGTCTGCACACTCGGCTAGGCTCCTGTGAGGGCTCTGCTTCTGAAACCAGACCAGTTCCAAAGACCCCAGCACTCTATTAGAACCTTGGTTCTCACTGAACAGACACTCCGGCCTGTAGTCCCCATATGCCTGGGTATAAACATCACCACTACCTAAAGGCATCTTTGAAACGTTGACAAGGCCACGCCATCAGGTACCATCAGGGTCTCTTCAGTTCCTGTTCTGCATGCCCTTGTGGATACTGTAATTGAACGGTCAGCATTACAGCCAGGATATGTACAACAGGGCAGAACAGCTAATTTCCTTTTCAGAAGTAATTGTTACGCATTCTCTGCCCTTTGCAAAGCCAGAGATTTCACACGCCGTACATTGAAAGGGCCCTGCAGACTGGTCAGGTTTAACAGGAAGAAGAGCAATGCAGTTGCTGAAGTATCACATTGTACTTTTCCTTTCTTCAAATATCATATTTGAAAGCCATCCCACCAGGAGAAAGATGTGCAGTGCTATGTATTTTAAACGCAGTGTACATGAAACCAGTCTACGTACCAAGTAGGGGCCATGGATGGCTGTTACTTCCACCTGAAAATATTTTAATCCAAAAAAAAGTCTGCAAGCACTTTGCAAAAATCGGACAGAGTTTGACAAAGTAATTTGAGTATATGCTAAGGAATGCCATGTGTCCATCAACGATCAGCAAATAAACTGGTTATTCACTGGGCACGGCTGTTCCAGAGGCAGTGTGGCATAGTGGTGAATGACATGGGCTCAGGAGCCAGAGCGCCTCGCTTTGTGTCCCAGTTCTGTTACTCACTAGCTGCGTCACCATGGACATATAACTCCACTTTGTGCCTCGGTTCTCCCAGTTTTGAAATGGGGACATTAATAGTACTGACCTAATAGTAGCTGCAAAATTTAATTGAGTTTATACTACAGAGCATGCTGTTCTAAGAAACATGCCAGGCATTTAGCAAGCACCCAATCAGAGCTAAATGTTACCGTAATTACAATTACTTCTTTATACCATTGAGATTGTCTTATATGAGAGGAGTTTATTATAATTCATAAGAGGCTGTAAAGCAATTAACTTTGTTAGGTAAAAAAAATGGTTTATTCAATTTACAGTGATTTTTCAAAAATAAAATGGAAGCACTTTTATCACTAGGTTGGGAGAAGACAATGGAAGCTAAAATATAATATTTTAGGTACATACCCTTCAAAACAATAATTCACTTATGATTATTCCTACCGAAACATTACAGATACTTGCACAAATATAGATATAAGGATGTTCAGAAGAGTATATTTAATAATACCAAAAACTTGGCAATAATCTAAAAGTCCAACAATTTGGAATTAATTTACTAAATCATGGTATAATAATTATGACATTAGAAAACCATGTTATTAAAGAATATTTATTGGTGTGTAAAATGTTAAGTGGAAAACAAAATGGCTGTAATACATTATCATGATATATAAAGGCAAACATATGTACTATTAATATTTACATACAAATTGCATACACAACAAAATACTTACAGTGAGGGCATTTAGTTAGTGGAATTATGAGTTATTTTTTCTTTTGCTTTTCTATATTTTCCAAGTTTTTAGAATTGAACATATATTAATTTTATATTTATAAAAGATTATTGAAATGAATTATGACTATAGATATTGGAACATGTAAAATTCAAGTTATAAAGTATTAGTTTTGAGAAAATAATATCCAAAAGACAAAGGTAAATACGAACAAGTTTTATCTCTGACAGATTCAAGAAACATAACCTAGATAGTTTAAGAGCTCCAAAGAAATTTTAAAATAAACCATTAGTTTGAAAAGCATCACAGGCTTAAACTTTTAGATGGCTGATTATTGGTGGACATTGGCCACCTTATGAACTTAACTGTGATTTGATTATTCATAATAAAGGATAATATAGCTATAAACAAGTCATTATGTGGATTATTTGCGTGCTGAGAACATTGATGTTCATTTCATTACCAGAATCTTTATCTAGTAAAAATGTGAATATTGTAGAACTCCTTTACACTTGTTGATTCATATGTTTTTTCAAAACCACTTACCAAACACTTTCTAAATTATTAAGGCCCTGGACTAGGCAATTGAAGTAGAGAAAAGAATTGCATGGTCCGTGCTCTAAGCATAAGTACGTAAGTTACAATGCAATGTGCTGCAGTACACTGTGCTGTATGTGTTATAAATAATGTGTTCAGTGCAGCTGTATATAGTTATAATACAATGGGCTGTGTTCTGTACCAGCACTTAAAAGGAAATGAATTTTGTTGCATTGCATTACTTCTTTCCAGAGGCTCCCGTCATTGGTATTGAGAAATTTCACTTATCAATTTACTCAATACCTTGTACCCAAATACACACCAAATAGACACCAGATTCCCAAGGCTGTGACACAGTAATTTTTAAAAACTTAGAGTCAAATATTCTGTCCGTTATCAATCTAGTTTTGCCAAAATCAGCATTAACCTACTTCAGTAGTTATTATCACTTATGGATATGGAAAAGCACCTCTAGCTTGATTAAGAGAGTGACACTTGAAATTCATAAACTGAAACGAAGGAATAATACTCATCCAATCCACTAGTTTTAAATTTTTTCCAGCTCTTCGCTTGGCAAGTAGATGTCTTGGAGCTTGACATAATCAGGATTAAATGCTGTAAAGTACAAAAAGGATGACAGTATATTTGGATTTTCACGTCATTGACATTCCATGGGATAAGAGCACATACTCAGTCAGTCATCATTTTGAGCTGGAAAGAGATTTTGTGATTCAAATCAGAAAAAAGAAATTTTCACTGAATCATCACAAATACAAAAGTGGTTTTGACTTTGACGGCACTTAAAATTAGTGAGAAAAAAATCTCAAAAATCACATGGTATCATCAAAATATTAGCATTGAATCAGGAGGCATAGCTGTCTATCTATTTCACAATTGTTTTAGCTTCACATTTCAGAAGAATTCTTGAGCTTTTATCTGCCCAGTGCTCTCTATCAACCTCTCAGGGTCTCTGCCAGTCTTTTGGATGGACCTGAACTGATTAGCGCCCCTAAAAGCTGTGGCCAGAACAGCTCAGAAGCAGTTCTGCTGGCTTGAGTATAGTTATGGCAAACTCAAAGTATTGTGGAAGTAGGAAAAAGAAGAGAATCAGGAATTCTGGGGCACTAATGAGCAAAAATACTTTTGGTGAGAAATAACACCTGGTCATCTTGACAGCCAAATCTGTTTCACCAGGTCCTGCTTCTTCTCTCACCATGATCAAGATCCCATGTCGACTGTCTACATGGACTGTGGGGAGAACTAACTGACAGCTGTGTAAAGAACCCAGCAAGGAAGCTCCTTGGAAGGGAATTGATGACAGCACAAAAGAAAGTGGAGAGCCTCAAATAACAGAAATCTGTTTGTCTGGTTTCAAAGAAGGCCCTAGATTGGAGAAGAAGATGAGAATGATGAAGGTGATAACAACCATTTATACAGTTTTCACTGGTTGATAAGCACTGTTCTTAATTATTTATATGTTTCAATTCACTTATTCCTCAAAAGACACTTCTATAAGATTAGTGCTGCTTTTATCCCCACTTTAAAAGATGTGGCAACTGAAGCTCAGATAGTCAAATTAACTTGCCCAAGCTCACACAGCTAATAAGCAACAAAGCAGGCCTTCCATCCTGGCAGTCTGCTTTGTATCTATGGTCGTGACTCTGTTTTACGATCAGTAAGATCAGTAAATACTGAATGAGTGAATGGATGCAGAGCAGCAAGACACTTTCAAGAGCCAAAAAAACCCCCAAATTATGTCTGTATCCATGCTGAAAACGCTACAGTTCTTGGCACTATCTCTCAGAGGCCTGAACAGTGATCAGCAACTTACGACCCACAGGTCCCACAAAATCTAATTTCAAAAGCAAGAGAGAGAAAACTCAAAGCCAAAGCAATATGAACATTGCTACAGGATACCAATAGATATGTGGCACCTGTAATTACTGAAGGCAATTTTAATTATCCACCCCTCATATTTCTTTATTCCCCAGGAAACAAACCTTGCATCAATGTTTGTTCCCTCAGCATGTGAGACCGCTGGAATCTCGGCTTGGTTTCTCATCTTCACAGCCCTGATTTCTCAGCCGCTCGGCAGCCGCCTCTGACTCAGCCAATGCCTGGCGGGGTAAAAGCAGTGGGGACTGTTGTGATCACCTCTCTGGGTTTTATTTTTCTCCAGATCTCCAGTCTCACAAGACTTGTGTCTTGGTAGCTCTCTGATAACTGAAAATAGATTTTCTTTTAAAAAATTTTTTCCAGCTATTCCAACTCTTCTGAATGGGAGGCTTGGTTCAAGGCAAGGCAAGTTAGTCCACCACTGTGAATTAAGGAACCCCTCCTCCTACCTAAACTTCAAAGGGAGACTTTTTTCCCCAAGACAGGAAGTAGAGACCTTTGGTGATTTGACCACTAGGACAATCCTCTGACTCTCCAGTGCTCACAAACCAGTTTTAGGCAGATAAATAGATGTGCCTTTGTATACCACTCTATATGATTTCCTTAGGCTTTTTTCTTTTTTGGTGAGGAAGATTGGCCCTGTCATTATATCTCTTGCCAGTCTTCACCCTTTTGCTTGAGGATGATTGTGCCTGAGCTAACCAGTCTTCTCCCATTTTGTATGTGGGTTGCCACCACAGCATGGCTTGACAAGTGGTGTGTTGGTCCGTGCCTGGGATCTGAACCTGTGAACCCTGGGTCACCAAAGTGGAGCATGCAGACTTAACCACTACACCACTGGGCTGGCCCAAACAAATAGGCATTTTTTACGGTAGGTGTCCTTCAGTGTTTATAGATTACGTTAATAGTTGATTAAATGTATTTATCTATTACAAGAGAAATAGTTGCATTATACACTTGTGCATCACTTAATGATGGGGCTATGTTCTGAGAAATGTGTCATTAGGTGAGTTTGTCTTTGTGCGAACACTGTAGAGTGTACCTACACAAACCTAGATGTTATAGCCTACTACACACCTGGGCTGTATGATACTAATCTTATAGGACCACTGTGGTATACACGGTCCGCCGTTGACTGAAACGTCATTTGTGGTGCGTGACTGTACTACTTATGAGCATTATTTAAATTGTAATTTTGAGATGAGATTTTTGTGAGTGAATGTGTGCATGTGCATGTGTCACCCAAGAAGTCAACCATGTTTTATACTTGTTGCTTTTACAACCAATCTTCTGTGCTTCCTGCTATTAATTGAATACAAAATTTTATTTCAATACGCCTTCCCTCTGCCCTCTCTTCTCAGGTGATAATGGGAGAACCAGCTCTAACCCCACCTACCAGCTTTAAGGTGGGTCCAGGACCAAAGTCTGGCTAAGCAAAGCAGAAGACCCCCTAAGCACAGTGCTTAGGACAATAGTTGGACACAGAACCCACACTCTACCCCAAACAGTCAGGCCCAGGACTTATGCCAGAATTAATGGGAAAGAAGCACTCTGTGTCTCTGTGGTTGCTAAGCTGGGATGATGTAAGTTTGAAACTCTCATGGACCATCACAAGAATAGAGCCTACCTGTGAGAGAAGTAGAGTTGAGGAATGGAGAGAGACAACTTCCTGATGTCCACCTTTACCTAAAGGAAAAGGGAAATATTCTTACCTAAGTATGCCAGGGGTCAAAGCGAGCAGACTGCACGCCATCAGAACGTATACATTTCCTTTATGTTTTTTCTTATTTTTGCTCAAGCTGGTTTGAATTGGATTTCTATAATGTGTATCTGAAATAGTCCTGATTAATACAGTTGATAAATATTTTCTGATTGCTTGGTGAAGGATTTTCTAAGCAAGAAAGAAATTTCCAGGGAAAAGGTATAAAGATGTCACTGCTGTGTGTAGATGAAAGCCACTGTGATGTTTCCCATAAGACCTTTGAAATGAGGAAAATAAGATTGCTCTGTGTGAATTAAACCAAGAAATCAACACTTAATGAATAAGAATTAAGATATGTAAAGTCACACCAAAGCTGGAATGTGGATTTTATTCTGTTGTATAGCCTTCTGAACTAAACACAAGGTCTATGACTTCCTCTTTCTCAAGTCTGGCCTTGTTAAGGGTTGGCTGAAATGCCACATCAGACATCATCACTGGCCTTATCTTTTTTCGATCCAAGGGATCAGATCCAGGCCATTTGATCCAAATCTTACACCAGGAGTCACACTCTTTTCCCTGTCCTGCTTGTAAGGTGAGGCATTCAATTTGTGAAAGTCTGTGTAGAATGCAGAAGCTCAGAAAAGAAAGAGACATTCTGTAATGTGTTGCAAATCCACCGGGGCTCCAGGACCCACGTGAGGGGAAGAGGAGTTGAATAAGGTTATTTTCAGTGAGCTGAAAACATTGTACTTTAATTATAAAATTGCAGGTTAAATAAGCTAACAAAAAGGAGGGCAGGAGATGAAGACAGAGGCAGTTTGGGAAGCAGGGGATTTCTCCAGTCGCTGGAGCAGATGCTGGATTTCCTGCTGAGTTCCCTTAGAGATGTCTGCACTTCTGCAGTCAGATTTCTTGAATAAGCTCAAGAATTCCAACATCTGGGGTTTTTAGAGGCACGTCAACACATAAAATAGTTTGAATACATTCTGGAAAAACAAAGTTCAACTAGGCCAATCAAATCTTTGGTCTATGAAATATTGGTATGATTGATTGAAAATGAAATATAACAATTTGAACTTGTTATTTTGGTGTCACACACAGTTCATGTCTTTGGTCCTTGAACCACAGTGATTCAATAAATTTGGCAAACAAACAAGCAAAAAGCAGAAATGTCTCACAATCTTCCTACCAATCCTCAGCCCGCTTGTTTCACCAGATTTGCAGTTGGTTTTATGGAATTCACCAGTTCAGTAAACCAAAATGTTTTATTCATTCATTTTGTGTTGAGCTAGCTAACTATTGAGATAAATGGTTGTAGCACAGTGTTGAAATCAAAATAAGAACAATAGAAATTTTCCTGGAAAAGAAAAGTGCCAAGAAATGTCTACTATGAACTGCCTCTAGTTTGTGATGCAAAGATAAAGACAACCTGGGTCACACAGAAAAGAATGTATTCCTATTCCGTGTAAATTATTACTCTGGGTTTTGCGAAGTTTGTCACAGCTTCAACCTGCTGGTTGAGCGACCATTTTTAAAACTTGCGAATAGATCAGCTTTGGCCTCTTCAGACCCTCTTTGCTCTTTGCTGTCTGCACAGTGGCCGCCTCAAGAGCCCACAGCGTTATGTTTGAGGTCTGTTTTTCTGACCCCAGGGAACTTTTGCAATAATGATGTTGGCGCTTTGATATCTACTCTCAAAGTTTTTGATCTTGAAAGTAGAAAATAAAGATACCTGCTTATTTCTAAAACCATTTTCACACAAGAAACCTGAATTCACCTGCTGTTTGTTTCCTTGAATGGTTTTGTTTTCTATTGAATCTTTTTTATTTACAAAATATAATAGAATCTAATAACTGTGTTATGATCTTTTGGGTTTCCTTTAGTACGCCAGTTAATTCCACGGCAGCAATAGCAAGGTGTTTGGGCAGTGCCTGCTAAGGGTCCAGAAAGTAAGATCAAAGGACTTGCTCAGGCAAGAAATGTGAACAAAAAAGTATTCAAAACAGTTCCTAGGTGGAAGCCCAGCAGGAAGCCGGGGTCAGAGGCAGCCTGGAGAACACATCGCCGATCACCTAGTTTGAACCTGCGAGGGCTGTGTTAGCTACTACCTCCATCCTGCTCTGAGTAGATGGTTCCTCAACCAGGAAGCCCAGAAAATCAGACTAGATTAGTGCCTAAACTAAAACAAAGTACACCCACAGACAGGATCTTCTTTTCATCATTTTAGAGAATCCTCTCCGTTTCACAAACTGTCGAGAATTAACAGATTAAGTTTGCAGAAGCACTTGCTATAGAGGCTTAAGCTTAGTTACAGAAGAGATCTAGAATTCAAGCAGAATTGGGATGTACTAACAGAGAATAATTTCCAAGTGGTACAATGATACATGGTCCTCATACAAATGTACAATGAACGTGTACCCAAAATTTGTTTAACTCGTTAATCGATGAAGGACAAGTATGATAATTAAGGTGGCTAAAAGGGTATGTTAAGAACTGGATATTTACAGCATATTTGATAAAGGAATTTTAGGAACTATTACCAGGTTAGATTTTAAAAACTGGTAAACGTTATGTAGTTCACCTTTAGGGTTAATTTTTCTCTGGTAGGAATTATTCCATCTCTACCATATAAAAATCTCCAAGTTCACATGTAACTTCACAGTCTTAAATCTTAATAAATAATAAGTAGCAATGTTACACCATGCTACATTCTCTTAAAAAATTAACTGCTAGGTGATTCTGTTAAACAATGCCTCAGTTTAACGTTGAAAAAACATGCAAGCATCCTCTTGCCTTCTTTATAGGTTTTGGATATTTTTTCCTAGAAATACTAAGCAGATAGGCAGGAAACAATTCTTTGTGTTTATAACCAAGATGTGCCATTATCTCCTCAACGTGTAATAGCCATAAATGATTAGTCCTCATTTTTCCTGTTGTGCCAACTAATTGTTTTAAAATACTGCTCCTGTTATCACATGTTTCTTACCTAAGATATTTCACAGTTCTTTGAAAGGAACTCAGCTTTCTTGATTTATAATATTTAAAGTCTTCAAAGGCACATGGCTGAACTTGGTGCTAGAATATCAAAAATGGACCATGTGATTTCAGATAAAAGATAAGGACTAGAGAGACATTAGAAGTTTCTCTCCTGGTCTGGTAGAGGCAAGAGGAGGAACAAGAATTAGACAGATGCTGGAGAAAGATTGTAGTTTTGATTTGAAATATGGGTGAAAGGTCTTTAAGTTAGACTTGGATTGGGATATTATGACTTCTAATAGTTAATAAAATTTCCCAAGTTACTGCGAGCTAAACAGTCTCTGATTTCTCTAATTTTCCTTTAGGTCTTCTGAGACCATGGCTAGTACAGGGAGAGATACAGAGACCAATTATATCCGGATGCCGATAGATGAGGTCTTATATAGCTGATTAAAGCTTTTCTCAAGAAATTATCAGTCTTACCTTTGAATTTCATTGAGATTAAACGTGACAGTAGGCCTGACAATTTCATCTTTATTTAAAAAAAAAATCATCCAGTAAACCTTGTTCAAATGCTATTGAAAGTAATATAAATAGACATGACTTTTCCTTTATAAAGTTGATCTTTTGCAGCCAATAGTATGGACAGAAAATTTCAGGGCCTGCCTTTAACAAATATGTAAATTAAGGCAATACTTGGTTGAGTCTGTATAAATAATTGATGAATCAGAATCTTACATATTGTGGTGTAAAAGTGACCTAAAAATGTTTAAAAATATATTAATAAGTCACTCACATGAAGCAATATTTAATGCCCTAGGAGTAGTTTATTGCTCCCTAGTTTATTCTTTTTTTTTTTTTCTGAGGAAGATTAGCCCTGAGCTAACTACTGCCAATCCTCCTCTTTTTGCTGAGGAAGCCTGGCCCTGAGCTAACATCCATGCCCATCTTCCTCTACTTTATACGTGGGACACCTACCACAGCATGACATGCCAAGCAGTGCCATGTCTGCACCGGGGATCCGAACCAGCTAACCCCAGGCCACCAAGAAGCGGGACGTGCGAACTTAACCTTTGCGCCACCAGGCCGGCCCCTCCCTAGTTTATTCTAAGAATTAGTTTCTGTGTGCAATGTATATTTTAAGAGTATGTGTGAGAGAGAAATAAAATATTTTTTGTTTTTTCTTTTGGAAAGTAAAAATCAATCCAGGTGAGGCCAGATTGGATAATAGAGTCAGGAGAGCCAAGATGACTTCAAAGAATGTCTGAGCACTAATGTCCCTGACCTGTGACCTATGATCAGGAGGAGAGTCCCTCAGAGGACCGTAGGACTCAATAATTCTCCAGTGGAATGTAAAGTCTTAAGAAGCAGATATGACAAACATAAAGAAGGAAGCATGGTTTAATGCAGCTGGATTGCTACCACGCAGGGAAACTGCGTCCAGCAGGGTATGCAGAGCACCAAGTATAAACATTCAGAAATGGGTGAAAGACCTTAAAAAGTAGATAGTAGAACATAGAAGAACGACTTTGGTGAAACCATTATTTTTGCACATTAGATAGTAGACTTTAAAAATGCTGAGGGAACCTGAGTAGCTACTATAGCCAGAATCATTCGAGACTCTTCAGAGCCAACCCTGTGATGATACTAAGGACTCAAGCAGAAAAAGCATTCTCGATACCTGTTCATTGAGGCTAGCACAGACCTGGAAAGAGAACAAGCCAAGTAGGTGACAGGGATGGGTCAGCAGTAGACAAAGATAGGTGGGGTGACACGGTGTTGAAAAGAACAGAAGGAACAGAAACAGGAGGTGAAACCAATAGATATGATCTGTAGGATAGACTTTCAAATGAGCCATGCGGAAGACAAGACCAAGTGATGGAGTCATGAGCGTGGGGTTGGCCATAAACACAGAAACTAGAGGATTTCTGGGGGAAGAAAGATCAACTGGACAGAAACATATGGGAAAGGGCTCATTACAGTGGAGGTTTTGAAAATTGCTGGGACCTTCCTAGGTTGAACAGGGGCACTGCTACAAAACAACTAATGTTAAGATCTTAGTAAAAACGTCTACTAGCTATGAAGAGCAGTAAACTCGCCAAGTAAAACACGTAAGAGAAAATCAAAAAATGCGAAAGTGTAAAATAAGATTATTTTTCTCTTTTGCACATCTCTTTGTTTCTATTAAGCACATTTATTGTAGTTGCAGTGGGATGCCACTAGTATTAAGGACATTTTCTTTTTTCTTTTTTTTTTAAAGATTGACCTTGAGCTAACATCTGTGGCCAATCTTCTCTTTTTCCCTTCCTTATTCTCCTCAAAGACTTCAGGACATAGTTGTCTATTCTAGTTGTAGGTCCTTCTGGTTCTGCTATGTGGGATGCCGCCTCAGCATGGCTTGGTGAGTGGTACTAGGTCCATGCCCAGGATCCAAACCGATGAAGCCCTGGGCTGGCTAAGTGGAGCGTGTGAACTTGATCACTCGCCCATGGGGCCAGCCCCAGGACATTTACAAATGCCAAAAAATATCTTCTAATCTGATTGCTAAGTATGCCATGATTAATGCAAAGGAAAGTCAAGTCCGATAAAACATAGAGAAGAAAAAAAGGAGATTCTGAGATTTGATCTAAATGATGGCTATAAGTATTGATTACCCAAGCAAGCCCAATCAGAACTCTCAATTTAGATTGCGGACTATTCGCCCTTCCAGGTATTTTCACTTCTCAGTGATTAAGACCTTTAAAAACTGTTAAGGCAACATCATTGGTGAATGGTGTTAACTGTTTTTTATTCCAAGTCAGATTGAGGAAAACATTCAGCAAAGCTATGGCAAGTCTGTTATTTGGATCTTAAGTGTGGTAGAAAATAACATACTTTTATGGCAATGAAATCCTTAAAAAATGGCTTGAATCTATGATGTCAACTAAAAGGAAAGAGAATCACTTAAGGAAATTTTAGCTAGGATTATGAAGGAATTAAATATTGAGAATTAAAGTATACTTAGTGAATTCTAATCCCCCAAATTATACCCATATAAATGACAAAAAAATATGTAAACAAGTACAAATAACTTACGACCCCTGCATGATATGACCATACTCCTACCCAGGAACTTCAGATGAAATACCAGGAAAGATAAAGGAAAATGACGCTATTTTGAGGGTGAGAGTTTCTTTTTATTAATGAATGTTAATTCTTTCCCCAGTCTTGGTTACTATTTGTTCATGTCCTCTATGAAGGATGAAAACTAAAATTTATTTTCTCATTAGCTTCATTCTTTTCCAGACATCGATTCTCTCCTTTCCTGGACTCTCACTTCAGAAATAACACAGAATTAATATGAATATAGTAGTTACATTCTAGAGAGAGGCTATTCTTTTGTTCATTAACTATCTTTTAAATTTCATGGTTCTTCAATCAGACCAAGTGTCTATTTAAAGCTGCAAAAAATTTGTATCAGATAAAATTAAATTTGAGACAAATTGAATGACATAGAAAGTACCACTTTATAATTGAAATGTGCAGATTCACAAAGAGGGCATAGCTGTCATGCATATTTTAATATCATAGCATCAAAATACTGAAAGCTAAATCTTCAAGAAGTACACGGATAGATAAATTCAGAAATGTCTCTCTTTTATCTCATGTTGGACTGCATAGACAAAAATATAAGTAAGAATAAAAGAAATTTTAACCAAAGTATTAATAAAGTTGAATGAGTATAGATTCTATAGATATATCTAGTAAAAAAAGGAACTCACCCATGGAACAGCTATAAAAATGGACGACATATTAAACTCAAAGAAAAATTAATTTCATTCCAAATTTGAAATAGTACAGACTGCATTATCAGATGATATTACAATTCGACCGGAAATCAAGAGCGAAAATAAAAATCAAAGAAAATCTCCAACTATCTCAGGTGGGCTCTGAAGACACTGCCCTTCGGGAAATCGCACAGCATCCACTCCTTGCTCCTGTTGGTAGAATTCAGGAGCCCAGGGATATCTTTAGGTGAACTAGTCACAGGGTGCTACTGGACACATTCTTTCGGCAACGCAATTTCCATAAAGTACTGGAAGGTATCAGGATTCTTTGATTCTGGTTAATTCCATAAGAAAGTAAACTACGTCCAAGGACAAAAGATCTTAAACCCGAGCAATCTTGTCTGTTGGCTAATGGTCTTTTTCTCTTCTCATTTATGAATTTAGAAAATAGCCACAATTAAGGAAACGCCACCTTTAGCACAGCCTCTGCCTGAGGATGCACTCCCTCTGTTTGGCAGAAAAAGCTTAGGAAAGAAGTTTTGGAGAAGTTCCTGGAACTTCAATGTTATCAATCTCATGCTTGCTGGTTTTGCTGCTTCAATACTGAATAGGATAGGTTAAGGTTCATGTACCAGAAATCGCTCCTGCTAGGTTACGTAGAAAGGATTTAACAGAGGGAATTTGGTGCTTATACAACCATTGGCAGAGCTGGAGCTCAGTCTACCAGGCTCCAGGAATCTAGAGTTCAGAGCCTGCACTTCTGGAATGACACAGAACAGCACTGCAGAACGGGCCCGCAGAGAGCTGCTACCTCTGCTGCAGTCAGGGAGTGGGACACTGGAAGCCACCAGGACAGTAGTTAGCTACAGGATCCTGCTGTTCTGCCACAAACAGAGCCAGCCTTAGGAGCCACTTCCGAAAGCCTAACTAATTAAAACGGCATTATGCTGTGTTTTTGATAAGTAGTAGTCTCCCCTCCCCAGCAAACATGAAGATTTCATTCTAAATAGTAGTCATGTAACCCTCATCAAAAGGCAACAAAAAATTTCAATAAGCAACAAGAAAATTTAAAAAACCATTGCTTTAACTCACCTTACTTTTTCTCTTTTTTCTTACGAGATACAGTGCAGCTGTGTGGTCAAGCAAAAGGTTTTGATGTCATACTACCCGAGTTCAAACTCTAGTGTTAACTAATCTCAAAGACTGGAGAAATTTAATCATGCTAAACTTTAATTTCCTCATCTGTAAAATGGGTAGATAATAATAGTGACTACTCATAGAGTCATCATACATAATAAGTGAAACAGTACCTTGAAGTGCTTAACTCACTACCTGGCACGTTGTAAGCTCATTGCCGGTGAAATGGGTTTTATCATCACCACCTTATTACTTGCCGTTCTCTCTTTTTTCAAGTGCGCCATCTCTTTAAGTCATAATCTCACGTCTGTCACCCTGGCTCTAGAGGCGGTAACTGACTTCCGACATACTGAAATCCATGGATCTTCTCTCAGTCCACACTCATCTTGGTTTCTCTCCTGATTTTGACATTGTTCATCATTCTCATCAGTTCTCACCACCATTAACGCTGATGGCATATACCTGCTTTCTGTCTTCCTCCCAGTTCCACCCTGCACGCCCAATCGGTCAGAGTAACTGTGGCATTATTTGTGGTCATCTTTTTCTTTTCTATCCATCATCCTAGTGCCAGCCCTCATTATCTCATGCCTGTGTGGATTTTTTATTCATTTACGGATGGCTGACTATTTTTCATTGTCTCTGCTTTAATTCATTTTGCACAACTGATGAACGAACATCTTTAAAATACCGATTATGTCATTCTCATGCTCAGAAATTCTCAGTGGCTTTCAGTTGCCTGCTAAATTAAGTTCAAACGTATTGATCTGGTTTTTAAAACACTTCTCAATCTATTTCCTACCATGCCTTCCAGTCTCGTATCGTTATTTTCCGAAATATGGTACACATCACAGAATATTGAGGCCTTTATTCGTACAGAAATTTGCCTGGATTGCCACCTCCCCAGCCATTTCTACCTCCTGAATTTTTATTTATCCTTTAAGTTCTGGTAAAATGCTTTCTCCTTTAGGAAGGATACTCTGATAACCCTAGTTAGGAGCAGTCTCCATTTTCACAACACTAAAGATATATATCCATCACTGAGGGCAACATATGCAGTCCTATATTAGAGCCAATTTTTGTTAAACATAACCTAATTAACATACCAGACCAGGGCAGAAAACTTCCTTAAAGGTCAGATAGTAAATTTGGCTTGGGGACCATACGGTCTTTAGCACAACTACTCAAATCTGCCTGTTTAGTGAGAAAGCAGCTGTAGACAATATGTAAACAAATAGGAATGGCTTTTTTCCAAAAATGCGTTATTTACAAAATGAAAACAGTTGGCCAGCCAAAGGGCTGTTAGTTCGCTGACCACTATACCATACCATCAGCTTCTGAAATGCTGAAACCATGCTGTGATCATCTGAAGACTGCTCATACTGCTACTAACGAGTCATTCAGCACTTCCCTATAGTTTATACCAGGCACTATGCAAGTGCCTTTAGGCATATTATTTGTAATCATTGCAGTGACTTTAAAAAGTAAATATTTTTTATTCCATTTGCAGAAGAGAGAATCAAGGTGCTTTTCACAAACTGAAATTCTTTGTTTTATGTGTTTTACATGCTTGCAGTTTCTCTCTCTCTCTCGAGAAATTCTGTAAAAACGAAGAACAAGTCTGTGTCATTTGCCATTGTGTCTGGCACAGAATAGATATTCAACAAGCGTTTATTTAATAAATTAATAATGAACTAAGCCCATAGCGGTTAACCCATTTGTCCAGAGTTGCACAAGCTGTAAATAATAGAGCAGAAAATCAAATTCACACTTTTCTTGTTTCAGTTTTCATTTGTTTTTTTCCAGCAAATATTTCTTGACCTCACCCTATGCCATGGACTGTGAGCTTTCCACTATATAAGACTGCCTATGACGTTGCGTACGTGACAGTCAGCACTTACAGAGGATTCACTATGTGCTAGTCTCTGTTCTGAGTACTTGATGTATCAACTTATTAACAAGCCTATAAGGCAGGGCAAATTATTATCGCTACTTTACAGGTAAAATTTAGGCACAGAAAGCTTAAGCCTCACCCAAGGTCAACAGTGTAGTAAGTGGTATAATCCAGTGCATTATAAAAAGCACGCTTTATTGCCTTTTGATAAGCAGTTTCTAAATACTGATAAATATTTATTTTCTCCTTAGCTCTTCTTTTGTCCTTGTTATTAGCTTATGTTTTATAATAAGCTATCTGTGTTTCCTGAGAGCCATTCATTCCCAGAATTCAATTTTAATTCTGGTCATGCAGACCGTCTCATTCTTACCATTTCATTTGCTCATACTGCTTCTGCAACCTAGAATATCTCCCATTTGCTCTGTGTCACTCTAACCTTTCTCAAGGTAGAGACCCTCAATTTTTTAAGTTTAATAACACCATCTCCTAAAAGGTAGAAAATATTCACTTAACTTCTAAACTATACTTCAATTTTAGTCAGTAACTAGTATTTCTAGCATGAATAAGCCTGTGGGTCATGCCCTAATGCTTGACGTCTTATATCAATGTTCCATTTCACATAATAATGAGCTAGTAATACATACAATATTCTGCATCCAAATTTTATCTTTTTACACTTTATATACATAATCATTTGTTGCTTAACGATGGGGATATGTTCTGAGAAATGCATCATTAGGCAAATTTGTTGTTGTACAAACACCATAGAATGTACTTAAATTGAGATGGTATAGCCTGCTATGCATTTAAGATATGGGACCACCATGGTTGATGGAAAAATCATTGTGCGCCTCATGACTGTACATCAAGCTTCTCATTGCTGAGCCGTTACCCACCTCTTACCCTTCCTTTCAGGCATGCAAACAGGTGTATACACATGAATACACATGCATCTACGTTTTTCCCCTGCTCTTTTCTGCCACTGGCAAATTTGGTCTTGTTCATGGATTAGACAGTCTTCGGTGTCTTCTCATCCCATGCAATAGCTGTGGGTCAAAGCTCCTTAGAGCTGCACGTAAGGCCCCCTTGCCCAGCTGTCCTGGCTCATTTCTCCCGTTCACATGCATTCTGTACCCCAGTCACACTGAGTACAGGACTTGCACTTTCTGGAACACACCATGCTCTTCCACTCAACCATGACTGTGGACAGAGATTCCTTCTGTGCAGAAGACTTTTCCCCACTTTGTGTAGAATATCCTTTGCTTCCAATATGGGACTCTTTCTTGATTTTCAAGACTCAGTTTAATTTAAATATCATTTAGCTTATGAAGCCTTTCTTTCTTTCTTTCTTTTTTTTTTGGTGAGGAAGACTGGCTCTGAGCTAACATCTGTTGCCAATCTTCCTCTTTTTGCTTGAGGAAAATTGTTGCTGAGCTAAGATCCGTGCCAATCTTCCTTTATTTTGTATGTGGGATGCTGCCTCAGCATGGCTGGATGAGCAGTGCGTAGGTGCATGCCCGGGATCCAAACCCTCGAACCCCAGGCTGCCGAAGTGGAGTGTACGAACTTAACCACTACATCATTGGGCTGGCCCCTATGAAGTCTTTCTTTATGCCAAAAATTGAAATTAGTGCTCTCTTCTCTGCTCCTGTAGCCCCCTTTTTTGGAATATTTCACATTGATTATCATTTGCTTGTGCGCTATATTTCCATTGAACGGTAAAATCTTTGAAGACAGCAGCCCTCAAGGATCTCCAGCCTTATAGTGCCCGCCACAGAGTCAGCTCACAGGCAATACTTTTTAATGAAAGATTTAACCAATCAGTCAATAAATTTGTGCTGACATTAAAGAAGTTAAATTTGTGCTACAGAGATAAGAATCATTCAAGGCAAAATTTTGAAACTCTAATATAGATAAAGAGATTTTGAGTAAGGCATTATTTAAAATCATAATGTATTATTATATATTCATATCATTATACTTTATTTGGACCAAAAATGTCACATGTAGGGATTAAATTGCTTAAGCAAATAGTATCTGGCATTTGAAAATGGACAACTTGTCAATTAAATTGTAAGAAGTTACTAATTAAAAAAAGACATAAAGAAAACTGCATTGATTTTTGATGGCTACAGTATAAAAAGTAATTATATAGCTATATTAAATGTACCATGAATATATTAATTTTCCTAAATGATATTTAATTGTTGGTCTCTGGTTTTCCTATTTAATTACTGCTAATTAAGAATTTGATAAGTATTTACTTCAATGTTGAGGACAATATCAAAAAGCCTTATTTCAAAGAAAAAGCTACATTGAAAATTGAAAGCATTCTTATTTCACTGATGGGACCAGTAGAATAACATCCCAGCGTGCCTCCCTGTCCCCATTATACACTCTACAATGTGTGTGTGAGCAAAAGTGCAGGCCAATACAGTCTCTGCTTTTACCAGCTGAAGCAAAGGCCTTCTCCAGTTTACTTTACTGCCCGAGTGTCTCTGGAATCTGATGCACCTCCAGGTTACTCAGTGGGACATTCGAGTCTTAGGATACTATCATATTAATCTTCCCTGAAGGAAAAGTTTGGCGTAGGGCATGAGTAAAAGGATCTAGATACCAATCTTGGCAAGGACACTCTTCTTCAAGTGGATCCAGGGTCTATTTAGAGTCCAAAACGCCTCTGCCTTTGACAGTGGGCTAGAGGTTTATGCTGATGCAGAATCAGAATTTTCCAGGGAAAATAATGACGCTTGAGCATAATTTAAAAAAAATGCTATCATACCAATAGATAAAATAGAAAGGAATAGTCAAGGGAGGTACATTTTCCTAACAACTCGTAAATGTTTTCTGGCAAAAATTACTCTTAGAGCTTAGAACCAATTTATTCATCCATTAGGTGCTGGTTAAATGAAAAAGTTTCATCAAAGAAGATTAACAGAGCTTTATGGTCAATCACTATTCTTGCTGTAATTACATAAATAATCAGGCCAAGGTTAATGAGACTAGACTTATTTTTGATGAACAAATGAAAAGCAATAGGATATATTGGACTATATGAGGAAGCCATTTGGTTTAAAACTAATTTGGCCTGACCTTGTTTTTCCAGAAAGGCCTTACATGACCTGTTGAGCATGCATTGCACATCTACTTTAAAGATGTATAATGTCCCAAAGACAAGAACGATGCCCTTAAAGATAGGGATGTGGCTTCTCCCCATATCAGCATTAACGATAAGCATCTCTTCCTAGAAACTAACGATTAATTACTGACAGGGTGTGCTCACCTGTGACCACTGACCTGCTGACTACTGACCTGCTGTGCTAGCAAAGCAATTTTGTGACAGTAGTAAAAGATATAGTCTTCTCGTGGGATGTATGCTCTTTGTACTAAGACAGTATATAACCTATATTAGCCCTTGGGGAAGGACGCCCCCAGGCTATAGTCCTCAGACCTAACTCATAATAAACTTACCTCGAAAGCGAGCACCTGAGAATTACTGTAAATACTCAATAAGAACATGATTACCCTTCAACCTTGTTCCCAACACAGACACAGATGAAAAGAAGTTAATCTTATCTTCTGTTTTCTTGTTTAACCTGAGTGGTGACTCAAGAATCACAAGAGTTTATGAGTTTGTTTTGTAGTAGAAAAAGGATGCCTTTAAGGAAGTTTCAATTACTAGATAATGAGCCTCCAGCTGCCATTGATGCCCAGAAGTCTGATTGCCCAAGGGCTTATCTGGAGTGAATCACAGAGTTCTCCTTTTTTCCCCAAAACTCCTCCTCGCAAGCCCTTTAGCTCTATAAGGAGCCCCCTGCTTTCTTCTTACCTTAAGGCAGATTTGAGAGAACCCATCCTCCCCATTCTTGTTTTGGCCAATTTTAATAAAACTTTCTCCATCTCCAAGCACGATGGCTCAGTGATTCACTTATTACATACAGGTGCGGGGAACTGGAGATTTAGAGGTTCTGTTATCAACCCGAATTTTGGTTTATAGATTGATTATGGATTATTTGCATTGACATTTTGCAAACAAATTTGTCTTACTATGATTATCTTTGGTAGAAATGGTGATTGTAGAGAGAAAAATTATGTTTCAGTAGCAAACTTGTGTGGCTATCACATTCTAGTATTGTTAATTGTCTTTGAGGTTTTGTTTTCTATCTGTAAACTGGACTGGATCCTGAATTCTTCTAGTTTCCTATCAGACTCTCCAGACTAACGTTTTCAATTTTCCCCCACCCTTTTGACTTGGAATCACTGAGAATGAAAACTTTCCTTTCCCTAAAACCCTGCAAACTCAATGTGAGAGACTTGATGTAAACTTCAGAGAAATCGCCACAGCTCAAGTTTAGACAATCTTCATGTCTGTTGTTGTGTGAGCAAGAAGGGGAGAGGGATTTGCCACCCCAAAATGTGTGAGCCTTTTTGGCATAAGGGTTATTTTAGGTTTATTATTTTTAAGAAACAGCAGACACAGAAAAGCTCTGAAAACCATATACAAGTGACCCTTTGGTAAGAGACATTTAGATTTATTAGGGAAATCTCCATTTGCAAGGGTGGCTCCCTCTCTGTACCAGGAAGAAGGGGATGACCAAATCTCTAGAAACTCTTACCAATGGAGAAGGCACCAACTTAAATCTGCATAACAGACACACCCTTGTTACTGTGCTTTCTCTGGTCACCTCCCTAACTGGCCTCTTGGGCTCTCCACATCTTCTTTTGTCTTTAGCTGGGAATGGTATTTAAGGTGGTGGTTTGGGCTGTTTTGGAGAGTTATTCAGTTTTCCTAGGTATCTCCCATGTATACAGGAGTTATGCATGTTTTCAAACTTTTGTTTGTTTTTCTCCTATTAATCTGTCTTTTATTACAGAGGATGTCTCAGCAAAGAACCTAGAAAGGTAGAGGGAAAATTGTATTCCCTCCACTCCCCTGCCTACCAGAGACCTACTTCAGCTTTACAGACACACACAGGCTCAAAGGGAAGGGATGGAAAAAAGATACTTCAGGCAAGTGGAAACTAAGAGAGAGCAGGGGGAGCTGTACTTACAGCAGATAAAATTGACTTTAAGTGAAAAACGGTAGCAAGGGATAGAAGGTTTGGATTGTGGAGAGCTCTGCCAGCCCCCAGATTCCCATAGGAGCCCTCCCTCGGGGCCACAAAGATGAACCTGTTCTCCCTCTGCAGCTTTCCTTGTCCTCCCAGGCACCCTGGTCGCCGGCACCCAGTGGAATAAGATCAGTACCCCTTTCCAAGCCCTGCCATCGGCCTTCTGTCTGGAGCCTGCCTTCAGGGACCCTGCAGAGCCCTGAGAACCCGGTTCATCTTCAACACCAGCTCCAGGCCCTGGGAGACCTTTGGGTAGAATGCCCGCAAAGGGAAGGAAAGCCACTTACTAGAGAAGGAGGAGTGCACAGGATCTGCAGTGGGAAAAAATGAGGACCGGGGGCCTGGGAAAGCCTAGAACCTGTGCTCCTCTGAGATGCTGCTTTACAAGGAGGCCTCATGTAGAGCTGAGCTGTGGGTACTTTCCAAAATAATTCAGCTTCCTCCTCGCTGTCTTCTCAACAACACTAACCCTCTCAGCAGAACCCTGCCTCAGCCTGCTCCCAATGGGTTTACTTGTTTTAACTTCCTTATCTAGTAGACTCCAAGCACCATGAGGAAAAACAAATTTTTTTAATTAAAAAAAGAAAAGGAGGAAGAATCCTAGTTGGAGAATATCCAGTTGTAGGATGGCAGAGTCATATCTGACAAGAGATTCTCACATTTTGAGGCATATGCAGTAGCTATTCTGGTTTAAAACTGATTCCGCATGGACTGAAGAAACCTGACTTATGGCCTATGAAACAGGCATTGTACATCTGCTTTAACCATTCAAGGAGACTGCATTAAACATTACCTTACAGAAAAAGGATGCACTCTTTTAAGATAAGAATGCGTACTTCCCTTCCTAAGCCCACCAGTAGTGGTACTGCCCATATTAGTGTATCTGAAGGTCAGTTCCCTTTCCAGATGTCAGGGTCATGTTGACCTGCTAATTTTCAACTGAATACCTCTTTGAGACTGATAAATCTGTATCCCGGGTGTGTTTGATGTATGTTCTTTGTTTTTAAAAAGTTGTAAAACTGTACTGAAAACCCTGTTTCTCCTGAAGGCTTTCTTCCTTTGTGGAGACTGCCTTCCAGGATTATAGTCCTCAAGCCTGGCTCAGGTAAAGGTCACTTTATCTCTCCTATCTGTAGAATGGTTATTGGTTATAGCCGATGAATGACAACTAGTCAATCCAGTAGTCCCCAGTGAAGCTTCTCACAACTTTTAACTCAAGTACTCTCAAGAACAGGAAAAAGAAAAGGAACTTAAAAAACATCTTTGACTTACATAGTATCTATGGACAGAATCTGGGAGATATTACAAGAGATAAGAATGATTCTGTTTTCAGCAACCAATTGATGGTCAACAGATAATTTATCTCATTAAAGAAAGCCCCTCTCTCTGCTTAAAATAAGATTGGAAGATAATGTGTCTCTCTCTGTCAGTCTACCTCTTTTGATAAGAGAATCAAGGTATGTATAAACCATAACATTTTGCAGCTGCCCTTCCACTGTGGAAAGGCCATTAGCTCCATAAGGATCAAGTGTGTTTACTTTAGTTCACCATTGACAATGACTAGTACAGGGCCTGGTGTGCATTTTGGATTCAATAATTATATTTCAAAGGAATGAGTTGTCGAATGGCATTCTTTTTTTGAGGAAGATTAGCCCTGAGGTAACATCTGTGCCCATCTTCCTCTATTTTATATGTGGGAGGCCTGCCACAGCATGGCTTGATAAGTGGTGCGTAGGTCTGTGCCCGGGATCCAAACTGATAAACCTGGGGACGCTGACGTGGAGTGCAGGAACCCAACCACTCCCCACTGAATGGCATGCTTTTTAGCATGATTTATCCAATTCCAATTCCTCCTCCTCTCTCTCTTGCCAACCCATTCTTTTCTAGTCATTTGGATACTGCAACACACTTTATTCTGAGAAATGTGGATCCCACAAAGAAATTCTGAAGAACCTCATTAGTATAAATTATATAATGTAGTCTTCTTTATATACCATCAATTCAGTGACAGAGAACCAGGCAAAATGGCTAGGGAATATCCAATTTTAGAAGCAGAGAGCTATATCCAATGAATGCCAACTAGACTGCCAATTTTACCCAAGGAAGTGCCAATTTTCACCTGTCCCCTAGGCAGGGGGATGCTGTTCTAAAACTGCGCTTTCTACACATGTTAAACAAGTTTGACAACTGTTGCTGGAGGTAGGAGTAAGTCCTGATTTGTAGCTTTTGTTGATTTCCACGGTCTATTTTAAGAGCAGTTATGGAACTGGCTCCAAGATACCACTACCCCCAGCTACTCATACCTCAATAACAAATACTTATACTTCAATAACAAACAAAAAATAAATAAGAAAATATAAATAATATAATACATGTAATAAAATAAATTAATAAAAAAATTCATTCCTTACTGTTTGTTAAGTATAAACCTTTAATTTACTGCCTATCTATTAATGTATTATAGTCCTTATTCTTTTCTGTATTTTGTTAATTATGAGAATGCAGTGCCATGGTGGATTATGAGTTCCTTAAAAATGGAAAAATTAATTCATTTCTTTGTTCAACAAATATTATTTTTGTCAACTATGTGAATTCTCTGTAGTATACCACATAGTAGACCCAATATAGAGCGGGACTGAAAAAAGGTTTATTTAGTAAACTAAATTCCTGGGCTGGCCTGTGGCTGAGTGGTTAAGTTCGCGTGCTCCACTTCGGCAGCCCAGGATTTTGCCGGTTCATATCCTGGGCGGGGACATGGCACCACTCATGAGGCCATGCTGAGGTGGCGTCCGACATGCCACAACTAGAAGGACCCACAGCTAAAATATACAACTATTTCCTGGGGGGATTTGGGGAAAAAAGCAGGAAAAAAAGAAAAAGATTGGCAACAGTTGTTAGCTCAGGTGCCAATCTTTAAAAAAAATAAAATAAATGAAACAAAATAAATTCCTTCATGATTCTCTGTAGTCCTGTCAGCTCCTCTGTGTCCTCCTGACTGGTAGGCCCTTGTGTCTCATGTGTTCTCATGCAATGTTTTTGTCTGCACGACTCACATGAAATTTAATTTTATGCATATTTTTACTATAAATAACCCATATCCAAAATAAAGTAAGCTTCTTCTAGGTAGAGATTGGATCATACTGTTCTGTATCTTTGGAATCCAGTTGAGGGATTTTTATGACCCAATATTTCTTTTATACCTCTTGTGGTTTTTAGTAGACAGATTAAGTTCCCAATAAATATTGATTGCATTTAGAGAAGTGACGTTGTCAACCTCTGGAATAATTCTTCATTCAGTTTCTTGATGTAGTTACAAAATCTGTCTGAAAACTAAACATGTCACTGTTTTAAAATATTGAATAAAAGTTGTATTTATCTCTCTATTTTCAAAATTATATATCCAAAGTATATTAATTTTTGGCATGCCATGATAAAATGAAATTTTCTTGGCTAACCATTTGAATTTGGATATAACTCATACCACATGACTAAACAATGAGAGAAAAATACATATCACATTAATAAATCATTGAAATAAAGTTATTAGTCTCTCTGTTGAACATATTTCTATACTAACAGAAGATAGTCATTGAACATTTTTAAGTGTGCTTTGTAATTAGGAAAAAAAGAAATAATTCTCATACAATCTTTAAGGTTCCAACCATCTTAGCTCTGTGTATATGTTGCTGACATAACAAAAGGCTGTTAACATAAGAACACAAACGAAGGGAAGAATGAGAGCTAACACATTTGACTTTTTATCCAGATATGAGACACCTTGTAAGCATGGCTACTCTTGAAGAGTATTTCTCTGCAGTATTTCTTTTAAATTACAAAAAAACTAGAAAACAGAAAGGCAAGAGTAAATTGACTGTATGTTAGATAATCTATTTTCTTTTCAATTCAATGAATAAAGAAGTAGACATGATCTTAAACTGACAATGACACAGTCCAATAAATATATTCACAAGGGGATCCTATATCCTATTAAGCAGGAGCTATAAAACTGCCTTCTCTGAATGCCTTCAATGATTTATTAAACCTCACACTTAATGATATAAGGTGTGACTTTAGAAAGGAAATTTATAAGAAGACTTTATAAGAAAATTCACTTCCCTCTCAGTTTATAACTATTCTATGGTATAATATGCATATTCTCCTCTCTAATGAATTTTCATTTCAGAGTACATTGTATTTGTTTTCCAAAAGGTGATACAGTTACCTCTTCAAAAATATATGTGAGTCCTGAAAAAAGTCTCCCTACTATTCTTGTCAGTTTTTCATTACCCATTCTCCTGTCTAGAGGTATTAAGGGTAATAAATTTCTTATCCAACCTTCCCTATGTATATACAAACATTTATTCTTTTAAAATAAATGGGAACGTATCATTCAAGCCCCCTGCATCTCACTATTTTTTTTGAAATTTGGCAATACATATCTTGGGAATTGCTTTATATCAATATATAAAGCTCTTCTTTGTGTGTTTTTTTATAACTCCATAATTTTTTATTGAATAGCTGTTGCCATAACTTATTTAAACAGAGTTTCTATTGATGGCCTTGAGGTGGTTTCAATTTCTTACAAATACAAACACTGCTAAAATGAATAACTTTGAGCATACATCATTTTGTTCATGTGTGAGAGTATCTGAAGAATATATTCTTTGGAGTAGATTTGCCGGGAAAAAGAACACGTGCATTTGTAGTTTTGGTATTTAATATGATAAAAATTGCCATCTACAGAGCTTGCACTAATTGACATTCACACCATCACTCCAAGAGAAATTTTTCTTCTCATTCCCTAGCCAAAATACTGTTTCATGTTTCTGCCATACTTATAGGTAAAAAGCACTAGTTTCATTTTTTAAAGTGAAATATGACATATATATAGAAAAACATACAAAATCACGAATGGATCAATGAATTTTCACAAGCTGAACAATTCCGTGTAATTGCACCCAGATCAAAAAACAGAACATTACCAGCACCCCAGAAAAACCCCCTTTGATCCCCTGGAAGAACAGTAATCCTCACCCAAGGGCACCCTCTATCTGACTTCTAACACCATAGATTAGCTTTACTTGTTTTTGACCTTTATGCTTTGTATGTCTGGATTCTTTCAATTAACATTTTTTTGCGTATGAAATTCACTCACATTTTTGTACATGAATGTTGTTTGCTCATTCTTATTGCAATACTATATTCCATTTTGTGAGTATTCCACAATTTACATTCTACTTTTTATTTGCATTGAGAAGTTTCTAATTTGGGGCTTTTACAAATAGTGATTGTGTGAGCATTCTTATATATGTCTTTTGGCTGCATTTCTGTTGGATATAGATCCAGAAGTAAAGTTGCTGGGTCATAGAGTGTACATACCTTCAGCTTTAGTACATTCTGCTGCAGTTTTCCAAAGTGGTCATACCAATTTATGCTCACACCTTCAGTGGATATGCCTTTGCGTAGCTCCACATCCTCAACACTTGAGCCTGTGTTTTTCACTTTTCCTATTCTAGTGGGTGCATCTTAGTGTGGTTTTAATTTGAATTTCTCTTAATATGAATGGAATGAGCTTTTAACATATTAACGCTTATTTATATTTATTTTCTGAAATCTATTGGCTCTACCTTCAAAACATAGAAACAATGTAAACACTTCTCACCACCTCTGCTACTACCACACTGAACAGAGCCACTGATATTCTTTACTCAGATAATCGGAAAACCCTCCTGACTTGACCTGCTCCCATTCTTGCTCACCCACCCACAATCTATTCACAAGGTAACAGCCAGAGTGGGTTAGATCATGTCACTATTCTGCACGAACCCTTCAATGCTTGTTTTACTCAGACTTACCGTTCCCTACATGATCTGGCCCTCGTGCCTTCTTACACTTAACCACCAACCACTCTTCTCATCTTTTCTGCCTTAACTTCTCTAATCTCCTTATGTTTCCTTAAATATTCCAAGCATCTTCTTATCTTAAGATATTTACACTAGCTCTTCCTTATAATATTTGTACGATATCTTTAAGATATTCGTATGGCTAACTCTCTCAGTGTCTTCAAGATTTTGCTCAAATGTCATCTCCATGGAGCTCATCCTGACCAGAGTCATGTCCATACTCTGCTCTTTTTCCCCCATAGAACTTATCACCTTCTAATATATAATTCTAATACATAATTTACTGATTTGTTATATTTATTGTTTACTTCCCGCTGCAGGAATGGACTCTGTGTGGGAGCAGTGTCTTTCGTTTGTTTTGTTCCTTGATGAATCCCTGGTCCTAGATCAGTGCTTGGGCTATAACAGAGGCTCAACAGGTAAGTGCTACATGAACAACTCAATAAAATGTGCCCACAAACCTGTACCCACCTTGTAGCAGCCTTTCTCTAAATGCTTTGTAGAGTTCTCTATAAGATCATAAAAATACATATTTTTTAATATGAATAGCAATACTGTTTACTATTTGTCACTTGCCATTAGTCTTTGCTTAGAAATTATCGCTGTGTAGAAAATAAAATTTTTATGCAGTATAACTTACCTGGTTTAATTTACAACTTCTAGGTTTCATGTCAAACTTAGTAAGATGTTGCCGCATTAAGATAATATAAAAAAAATTCTGCCAGTATTTTTAGGTTTTCACATTTAGATCTTTCATCCCTCTGAAGTTTATTTTACCAGATGTCCAAGATTTTGACGTTATTCATTGAGTAATTCATGTCTTCTGCGCTGATATGAAATTTCACCTTCATCATTTATCTAATTCCTGTATGAATTTGTTCTTGTTTCTTGACATTTTACTCTATTTCATGGGTCAGTCTATTTATTTTTCCAGAACCACAGTGTTAATTAATTTATTGTAGCATTATGCTATATTTAATATCTGCTAGTTTCCCCTTATTGCTCTTCCTTTCTTAGAAATTTTCCTGAAAAATTTTGTTTTTTTGTTTCCTGCCAAATTTAGAATCAGTACCTAATATCTCTTACTAAAAATACTACAAATTTTTTTTATTGAGATTGCATTACTTTTTGATTAACCTCAGAATAAACATCTTTAAATTTTCTTATTCAGGATTATATGCCTTTCCGTTTCTCTAAATCTTTTGGCCTCCCTCTGTAACATTTACTTTTTAGTACAGATTTTATATATTTCTCTTTTTTAGTTTTAATTATTTTATTGGTACTGTAAATAGACATTTTCTTATTATATCTTCTAAGTGCTTTTTCTGCATATGTGAAGGCTATTGATTTCTTTTTGTTAATTTGGTACACAGCCACTTTACTGAATTTTTTTATTGCTTGCAGAAATTTTTCAATTGATCCTCCCTGGCTAAAGAAACATGTACTTTTACCATCTTCAAGTAATAATTGTGTTTTATTCATTTTCACTTTCTTAATGATTAATTTTTTTCTCTTATCTTGAGTGAATATGTATAGGAAATACAATGTCACTGGCGAGACAGACTGTGTAAGTGTTTTATGGCTTAGTTTTGGTCTATCTGCTAGATTGGCCACAGACTGAGAGAGAGGAATTGTAGAACTGCTGAATTTCTGTTTTATTTCTTCTTGTAACTCTCATAATTAATGCATTATTAATATAATACTATGTTATTTAGCACATAGATATTATTACTCATATCTTATTTGAGAGTTGAGTTCCTATAATTACAAAGTGATGCTTTTCTCATTTAATGCTTATTTTTCTCCGAACTTAACCTTGTCTAAAATTATGGTAGTGGTCCCTGCTTTCTTTTTGTCTGCATCTGCCTGATATAACTTTGTGTGTGTGTCTCTCTCTAGAGACACACACTATACCTATAAACATATGCATACATATACATATGCATATGTACACACACATATACATATATGCATATGTATATGTATATATGAGTGTTTATGTGTTTGTATGTGTATTTTCAATTTTACTAAATCACATTGTTTCTGGAATGCAACATAGATTTAGATTCTGCATTAGGATTAAATCACGCTTTGTTTTAGGTACTTGTATCTTCTGTTATTTTGGTATAGTTCCTTTTGGTTCTAACAGTTAAGTTTAAATATATATTTTTATATAATATCTTGATTTTCTACTTCTTTAGCTAGTATCTATTAATTTCTCACCTTAACAAGTGATGGCAGGATTTTATCTACATCTCCTTTCCACTCTCTTCCCTTTCCACTCTTGCAAATTCTATTATTTTTCTTAGTGTTTTCCTTTGTTTTATTAAATATGTTTGAACTGGATTTCCTCCAGTTGTTTCTCAAAAACCACTATTTGTAATTCTCCACTCTATTTTATGCCCTGCAAGGCTGACCATATGGACTGTATCAAAAGGTTCTGTAACCTGGCTTCCAAGTGGATCAGTCATTGGAAGCCCGCACTGAGTGACCTTATACTACAGAAGGAGCTCCCTTACCTCAGGTATAGAGTAATAACAGCTCCCCACTGTTGCTAGCTCCTGGGAATTTCATCATTTCTTATTGGATTCCTTTAACTTTGCCAACATTAAAAATTAACTGTCCGTTTGTCAACTCCGCTCAATTATCTTATTAAAGTATGTCATCTGCTTCCTGCAGGAACCCTGACTCATCAGTAATTTTATGTCTACTCATTGACTTATTGGTTTTACATAGTATCTCTTGACCTTTTGTTAGTAAATATGAGGAAGTCAGCAGGTTTTTATTCCCTCCCATCATCTGTCTTCTGTCTGCTCTCAGTTTCTCTTTTTAAATGATGTAATTTCTGTATAGTCTCAGTTTAAATTACTTAAATTCCACTTTATGTGTATCCTTTCATTTATTTAATATTAGGCCCACTGCCAAATAGATTTAGTGCTCACTTCCAGTTCTTCTGCTATAACATTCCACCCGTCCTTGATTATGGAAATTTGTTTATAGTGCTCTTTTTTTTCTAAAAGAAAGATCCATGACTGCAATATTCCTGATTCTTACATGTAGAAAAATATTTGTGCCTTCACACTTGGATTTTTGGCTGAGTACAAAATTCTTAGAACACACTTTCCTCCCTTGTAAAGGCTGTAGGACCCTCACTGCACCCCGCTCCTTCCTGCCCAAAACACCCTTGTTTATGCATTTAATCCTCTTGTGAAGAATACTAAGATCACCATGTTTTTCTCTACCCTTCTTTACATCATGAACATTTTTTAAGAGGGTTATTTCTTTATTTTCATGTTTAACAGGATTAACAGAGTTGACAGTTTGGTACCAAATTTTGCTCGGAAGGCCCTTTCAGGTCATCTTTTATTTCTTGAAAGTTTTCTCTGTCCTACTATTTTGCCTTTCTTTTTTGTGAAATCCTATAATGTATATTTCAAATCTCCTTTTTTAAATGTCCCATATCTATCATTTTCTCTGTAATCTTTGTCAAATATTATTATCCTCATTTTTTCCGTTCAGTTTTATCATTCCTGTCTTCTACAGCCCTTACTGTATTCCTAGCTGTCTATTTATTCTTAAACTGCTTCCAATTTTGTCTTCATTTCTCCTACTGTCCTCATCATCTCTTCCCTGAACTCTTACATCTCTGCCTTGTACATTTTCTCATAAAAAAATGTTACAGCCAATTTGAGCACAATTTTGGTCTGCTCCATAATAACATATTTAAGGTAGGTGATTTTCATCTACAATTTGTTTTTCCTGCTCCTTCCTTTGCTTTTTATAGCAATACTGTGCTCATTCTTTTTGGATTCTCCTTTTTTTTTTGGCTTTGCCCCGAGCTAACATCTATTGCTAGTCTTCCTCTTTTTGCTTGAGGAAGATTCACCCTGAGCTGACATCTGTGCCAGTCTTCCTCTATTTTGTATGTGGCTCACTGCCACAACATGGCAGCTGACGAGTGGTGTAGGTCAGCACCCGGAAACCAAACCGGGGTCACCAAAGTGGAGACATCAAACTTAACCACTAGGCCTTGGGGTGGTCCCTGGATTCTTCATATTTGAATGAAAAGAGTTTAGTTTTTGCATTTTTTTCCTCCACTGCTTCTTTGCAGGAGATTCAGGTTGGCAAGATTCCATGGCCATATTTTGGGCTAGCAGAAATTTTGGGGGGAATTTAGTGAATTCTTTTAGCCTTAACCTCTTGCATGCTGGTGGATCTAGATAGCTGTAAGGTTTCTCACAATGCAGACTCTCTCTCCTACTCTAAACTTAAAACCTAACAAGATAAAAGGAAATCCCATTGCTGAGCCCATGCATCCTATTCCCTTTGCTGTAAATACAAGATTTTGGTTTTACACTTGAGTGTTTCCTTCACCTTAGAGAAGTTTACTCTGAAGTTTTTCTGAAATCTGTAGCTATTGGTACTCTCTTTCTCTTTTATTGTAGTAAAATATCCATAACATAAAACTTATCATTTTAACCATTTTTAAGTGTACAATTTAGTGGCATTAAGTAAATTCACATTTTGTACCACCATCATCACTATCCATTTTCAGAACTTTTTGACTACCCCAAACAGAAATTCTGTACTTATTAAATAATAACTCCCCAATCCCTCTTCCCCACAGGTGCTAGTAACATCTCTTTATGTCTCTACAAATTCTCCTGGTCTAGATGCCTCATGTAAGGAACCATACGATATTTTCCCTTTTGTCTCTGGCTTATTTCGCTTAGCACAATGTTTTCAAGTTTCCTCTGTGTCATAGCATATATCAGAATTTCATTCTTTCTAATGGATGAATAACATTCCATTGCATGCATATACCACATTTTCTCTGTCCATTCAAGTGTTGATGGACACCTGGGTTGCTTCCACCTTTTGGCTATTGTGAATAATGTTGCTATGCACATTGGTGTACAAGTATCTTTTTGAGTCTCTGCTTTCAATTCTTTTGGGTCTATAACTAGGAGAATTGCTGGATTGACATTTTCTTTTTACTCCTCCGTTACTTTCGTTGATGTTTATTGCTTGTGGCAATTCTCGCACATATTTTTTGGATTATAAGCATAAGAGAGCTCATAGTTTTATTTCAGAGTGTGTTTATGTTTCCGGGTTTCATTTTTCTTGCTGCTTTTGAGTGGTCTCTGAGAAGGAAATGTGGAATAATGCTAATTTTACTCTACTACTTTGAACCAGAAGTATTTAATCAATTCTTATTGTCAACAAATTTGTTCAGAGATGCTTAAAATATTAGGAGTAAACCAAAGCTTATTTCTCTTTCTCATGTATAAAAACTGATAATGAAGTTAATATTTAACAAAAAGAAGAAATGAAGGGCTGGCCTGGTGGCATATTGGTTAAGTTCACATGCTTCGCTTCAGCGGCCCAGGGTTTGCAGGTTCGGATCCAGGGCATGGACCTAGCACTGCTAGCCAAGTTGCACTGTGGCAGCATCCCACATAAAACAGAGGAAGACGGGCAAAAATGTTAGCCCAGTAACACTCTTCCTCAAGCAAAAAGAGGAAGATTGGCAACAGATGTTGGCTCAGGGCCAATCTTCTTCACAAAAAAAAGGAAGAAGAAGAAGAAGAGGAATAATGAATAACTATTGAGCATCTACTGCACTTTGGACTGTGTGCTTGGTGCTTTAAAATTGTATATTATTACTTAATTTAATCATTAGAGTGAACCCTGATAAAGTAATTCTTAGTCCTATTTGATAGATTAAAATCTGTGATATAGAACTTGAGTAATTTTCAAAGATCTAGCAAGCTATCCAGTTGGGAGTGTACCTGCTCTTTCTAACTCTATAACTCATATTCTTTTCTCAACACCAAACTTCTACCCACTGTAATGACTGTTAGTTTTCAATAAAATCAAATACCTCAACTCATAGCAGAAAAAATTATAAATGTAGACATTAAGCAATTGGAGACTTTTAAATGTAGGCATTTAATTTATTTGGTCCAATTCAGGCTATATCTAAAAACCACTGATTGAGAAGAAGCAGAATTTTTGGGTTTTGGCCACTGCGTACTTACATGTCCTTTTGAGAGACCAAACTCCCACTTAAAATAAGAAAAACATAACTTCCCAATTCTCTGGCAGTTTCCAACTAAAAGGTTGCTTCAACCTGCCGTTCTTTTATTGATCCTCATTTCATATTTCCCTGTGTTTCTTATGAGAATCACAGTGAAATGCTGAACACTGAGCAATGTCCACAGTAAGGGCTAGCAATGCACGCATGTGTGAACGCCACCTCTGCTATGAAGATTAGGCTTTTCTTGGCTTAGGTAATACTTTGTCACTCTCTCTTGATGAAGGCCATTAATCAGTTTGTCTAGATGAAAATATCTTTTCAATTTCAAAATTACATTTCCACGTTATATATCTTGCATGGCACAATACTTGGCACTCAACTCTTAACTCAGTGAAACTTGTGACTCTTAGAATTAAATTATAAGCCACTAAGTTAATATTTACATAGAACTGTAAAGAGAATTCTAGTTTCAAATATTCTCATTGGTCTTCTTTATTGTCCATTAATTGCTGTTTAGATTTCAGTGTTTGTTAGATCTTAAGAAAAAAATTATGTATTTATGTACTGTCTTGTTTCAGAAACGACCTAAAGCAACATAAAAGGGGATATGTAAAATAAAGTAAGAGAAAAAAAATTAAGAGTAGGAGGAGCCAAAGAGAAAAGAACTGATAAGTATATGTTTGTGTACATGTGTTTTATAGATCTTGGTATGGTGAATTACTTTTCCAAGAATATAACCAAAGGGTATAAACACAAAGAAAAATTATTGTGAGTTTAAATATATTACAGAAAAAAATTTTAACACCTTAAAAATGCTACATATAAAATAAAATTAAATAAAAGAATTTGAAAAAAATTCAATATAACATAGATCAAGCTGTTGAATACCTATAAGGAAGGGCAAACACTTAAATAAGGCAGCTTCAGAAATTCCTAGGGACCTGGCTCAGTTGCCAGCTCTTAGTATTCTAATCCCATCTGAATTTATAATACAATTTTCACATCACAGATTGACAAAGACTCAAAATGTTGAAAAACTATATCATGCAAAGGTTTGAAAACAAACAGAAACAAAAGAAAACCAAACAAAAGTGCAAGTATACAATAATAAAATACTCCTCAAAGGAAAATTGAAGTTGTATATGAGGGTAAAATTGGAAGAAACATAAATATCTGATATTTTGAGATATCTGGAAAGGTGAATGGGCTGTGCTTTGCACATAATTCTTCCCGTGTATCGTATCTCCCAAACAAACCCTGGAAAAATATTGGGTCATAGTGAGCCCAAATTTGTTGAACACTGGCAAGGTCCTGGTACACAAGCAGTGGATGCTACCAGTTAAAGACTCGTGTACTTAACAGCTCATGAGACATAAGGGTAAACACCCATTTGAAAGTTGTCTGAAAACTCATCAGTAGGATCAACTCTTTTCTTAAAACTATTTTTATTTCATTGTTGCACATAGTAAATTGACAATTTAAATCCAAATTATATTCCTTATGGAACTGTCACAATAATTATATGCTTCAAATAAAAGTTAAGTATTGCAAGCTCACAATCATCCCTACCATCATCAGAAATGTGCTCCAGAGTAAAAAGAAAAAAGGTCATTTGATTGATGGCATTGCTTTTAATAAGGGCGTTAAAAATTTGAAACCATCTACTGACATTAATTTTAACATTGATTTTACATTTACCTTGATTTTAACATTAACTTAACATTATTTTTTAACTAACATAACTAACATTAATTTTCCTTGTAAAATAATTGATTTGAGCTCTGATTTTTCAGCACAATCATGCACCAGGGCCAATCAAATGCTCTTGTCTGAACTTTATCTTGTGTGTTGCAATTGTTAGACCTAATAACAAGATCAATATTAGCCTTCTAATTTTAACATTAACCAGTTGATGTGTCTCCAAATATAAGAATTTCTTGTTAACCAGTCAGAGCAAAACAGTAATACACATTTGAACTGCTAATAAGGCTGACAGTGTCAACACAGGTGACAATAATAGTATAGATATTTCAGACTTCTATCAAAAATAGCCGGATAGTGAGGACATTAATTAGAAATAAAACTGATACTGACAATCAATGCATATTAAAATATGTGTTTGATAGTATACCAGTTTCCATGAGTTTAATCTTTGTATAAACCCATAACATATCTTTCACTTGAATAAATTGGGGCCGTTGCTGTCGTACATGTTAACTGTAGTATAACAGCAATCAGTACAACCCACTGAATGTGGTTAATGACTTCCCATGAGTATTATTGTCTTTAACCATCACCAGTCAGTCTATAATGGTTGATTGTATTATTCTTCACTTTATCAATTGAATTTATACCAAATTTTTTTTCAGTAGTTAATATTGTAATAGGAGTTCATTTATTTAATATACTTAAAGGAAATTTAATACAATCTCCTCATTTTACATACTGAGACCCAAATGGTTAAATGACTTGCCCATAATCCAGACCCAGTTAGTGACAAAGTTGGGACAACTTCTGAGTTCTCTTAACTCCCAATTTATCGCATATATTTCCCATAAAAGAAAATGCATAATGCACATTTATAGAGATTTTTAAAACATTTACTGAGTCCCTAGGGATATAAATATTCCATATACTCATTTTCGAATCATTAAATTCACTTTTTATTTATAGATAGAAGAGATGTATATCTCTTCATAAATTAGAACAAGTTTTAGTAACGTGGTTTTAAGAGGAGGTGATTACTTGAAAGTGAGAGAGCAATTTTGAGAGATGTCAATATAAGTCCATCAACTGGTCTCTCCTTAAAAAACTATAGGCCTTGGATGCATTAGAGTTTTGAAAATGAACTTGTTTCCCACAGTGACCAAATTGGTATTCACATTGTTATCATTTTTTCCTTAAAATCTACTATTAAAGTAAAATGAGATATTACTTTATCCATTTTCGTCTTTCTAGGGTGTTCTGCTATTTAACTTCACAAGTATCTAGTAGGATATAAAGTGTTTAAACAATTACATCACTTATGGTGAATTATCACTGTCTTCTGTCAGGTTATAGAGAGTGTATACACACACCCAAATAGGTTCTTTTTAAAATTCAGTATGAACATCAATTTAAATCAGCAAATCAGTCATTTTGAGGAACACAAAATACTATTCAAGTATTTTTTTCACTTTTAAAACTCTTAATTTCATAAATTATAAGAAGCTTATTCTGTTAGCAGACTATTAAAATTCATCTTTATATGAAAGAGTGAGATATATAAAGAAAAATGCATATAAATGACAGCTACTTTCTGATTTTTTTCCCAGAATTTTCAAATGGTTGATTAGAATTTGTGGAAAATGTGATAAATTTTATATCATCTCTCTGAAAAAGCATCAGTTAAATCAGTTTTAACTAAAAGCTCAATACAATGCTTTATTTTCCAAGATGTAAACACTAAATTCTATGCTCAGCAGCTGCTGGATTATGTCCAACAATCTGCATTTACTTACTTAGCTGAAAAAACAGTTCCCTATATTCCTAACCACAGCTTTTCACAATCAAAACTACCATATTCCCACATAATTACATCTAAACACATCACTAACCCTCCAACAATTGTCTCCACGTTGTTTCTTTTAAATTCTTACAGTTGAAACCCTTAACTTAACTCTAAATTTCCTTTGTGCTCTGACATTTACAAAGCAACATGCTGTATTTACCACTCTCCATTAACTTCTTTGACTTCATGAATTTCCTCTATCGCTTTTTGTTCTCTCCTTGTTCCAGAGTTACCTTCCTTTTTCTATGCCAATCAGTTCACGCCCAGAACATCTCATTAATTTTCTTGTCTTTGCTCTGAGTTTTTCTATCTGTAATGTTTCATTGATCAGTTCTTCTTGCTGGTTTAATCTGTGAAAACAACTCCCCCCACTGTAGATCTTTTATTCTCTTCTTACATATGCTGAAGACCCAGAGGAGAAAGCTATATTTGGCAGCAGCAAATTCTCCCTACGCTACATCCTTCTTTTTTCCGCTTGTTCACTGAATAAGCACCCGACTAGATAGAAGGTGAATAAAGATAAATGCTATATAATCCTTCCCCATGTCGGGGGCTGGTTTAGTAAGGAAAAACAGTTGTAAATAAACAAGTGCCACAATATGGGTCTCAACCAAATAACTAACTAATCAGATCTTTTACATGCATCTAATGGAGGGCCTTCATGAGGGAGGCACTGTGCCAAGCGCAGAGAGATGGGAGGACAAAATAAACATGGTCCTCTCCCTTGTGGAATGTATATTTCAATGAGGAGATAGAAATTGAATGTAGTCATTTAAATAGCACTTTGGAGACTACTAATTTATCACCTCTGTTTCTTTATTGCTGGAACAACTTTCTCATGCTTCACATTCTGAAGATAAATATGGCATTAAACAGAATGCTTTGACCTACATTTTATGTATATCAGGCTTCTGGTAATAATGGGCTGAAATCACACAGATCATCACTCCCTGGCTGTTATTTGCCACAGCTGCATCTGTGAGCTGAGCTGGGTCACTGGGAGGCCTCCAACCGTAAGGCCATTTGAAACTGTCATTTATCTTCATTCTGCTTGGTAATATTTCATCTACCACTATCCCTACCCTGGCAAAGCTTACAGGGACCATTTTTTTCTCATGGCTTATAAATCTCTGAGTATTGGGAATGTTGAAGAGAATCTTAATAATCAATAGATATCACGATTTGCCAAAGAAAATCAATGATAATGCCAAAGACTGATTTCCTAGAGGAAAGAAATCCCAATGTCTTCTGCAATGATGCCTCATGAAATTATGTAGAATTTTGAATTAAACCCTGCCAATCAATCACAAACAAACAATTTTATATGCATTATCTCATTTGATTTTTACATCAACCCTTTGAGAAAGGTAGGGCAGGTGTCATGATCTTCACATTACAGGGAGGAATCTGAATGACTCAAGATCATAGTAAGGGTCTTTTGAAGTGAGGGCACTTCTGTTACAAAGGGAGAGAGGAATGCGAATGCATCTGGAGAAGGGAGAATGTCTGCTTTGCGTCAGGAACTGTGCTGGTGAATTATGCATATTATCCCGCTTAATTGCATAGGAGAAATAAGAGAGGTACAGGATGACTAAGAAGCTAATATTCAAAGGAGCCTTACAGAATAAGAACACAAGAATCCCCAAAGTAGGTCCAAGCAATAGGTGCATCTGGTCCTGTGTTCATGTCTGCTTGTGGCACTTAGAGGTATACTATCTGTGACTGAACCTCAAAATTTTGATGTATCTCCCTCTGTAGTGATGACAGTGAACAAGAGATACATGCAGAAGACACTAGCCTGGCAAGAAGATCTAGGTTTTAGCTCCAGCTCCGCTATACACACACACACACACACTACTTACCTTGTAACACTGAATAACTCAAACTTCTCTGAACTCCAATTCTCATTATCTCATATTTTCATTAATATTGTTGTTTTTACTAGTAATATTGTATTGACATTAGAGTAATCATAAGAAGCCTAAAGTCACTAACTCTTTGGGTTCCCTGACTTCTAAAGATAGTTTAGCTAGCGGGAACAGAGAGAGGTTTGCTTAGGGGTAAAAAAAAAAATCTACAGCAAAAAGAGAACACAGGTTTACTTTGTCCTCTGCCCCATGTTCCTTTGAAGGCATACAAGCAACTTCTGATCCTGATGAAGTTATGGTGGCAGGGAAATAATTCCCCTGTGCCAACTCTTGCTGCTGGCTCTGCAATCCATATAATTATATGCACGATTTTCCTCTTTGTTAGCAATAAAGCTAATGACTGGGCTGGCTCATCCACGGGCATTTCAGCAGCGTTCTAGGTTTGCTGGCCCACTTTGCTCCTGCAGAATTCTGTTTCAACATCAGACTAGCTAAATTATCAGGATGCCCTCAGCAAATGCTAAGGGAGCTGATGAAAAGCCTTTCGAATAAATACCATATCAAACCAATTCTTCCAACTCAGCAAAAAACTGAGATGTTTTGATTTTATGACAATTGCTGGTTGAAAGCTCACTATTGTTTTCCATATCGAATTTCAGAATTGACATTGATCTTGTTGTCAGCGACAACCTGCAAAACTTTTCCCTTTGAGATGAAAAGAGCACTTTGAGTGAGGAGCAGACACAAATGTGGGCCTTTATGTGGCACAGCCTCATTGATATTTGAGCCTCAGTACAGACACAACATCCTTCGTTATTCTTCATCTCTGTACCTTTTCTCCTTTCCTTCTCTATATCTTGCTTTCATGAGTATCCTTGATGGGAGAACAAGAGGATATTTTTCAAAGGATGAAATATACCGGAGTTGTAACATCCTTTACACAGCAGGGAAACCAAGTAAATAAAAGTTCTCTTTTTCTATATTGTGCCTAACTGTGCTCTCAGGAATGTTAATTAATTGAGAAATTCTGCCAGAAATAGAGGTGCAGGCATTAGACTTTGAAAATGAACCTGAAGTCACATATGTATTTGTTAATAGATAAAAGAAGAAAAATGCTTTCAAGAGGTATTGCTGAGTTTTTATAAGGTGTTTTCAAGACAGTTTAAATGTAGAAAAGGTTCATATCTACTGGGTACATTTTTCTCAGTTCTTGTTCAAAACAGCAGTTTTTGGAATGAATGACACCAACCTAAGATATTACATAATGTGATATCCTAAAAATAAAATGTCTGAACATCAAATTTCCTCAGTGTCCTGAGGTTCCCAAGATGAGTGGAAAAATGGCTCTGAAATAGGGCACAGGATGGAGAACTGGAAAGTTAAAGCGTATAAACAGGGGCACAGAAGCTTAGAGAGAACTTTTATCTGCTTGTTTCATCTCCTTTTCTGCTGGAAGTGGAGTTTCAATTAACTACTCAATCTGCTTTTTGATCTCATAATGCAGTTGTCTTTGTTCTATTATTTTATTTAAAATATTGGTTTTGCTACATTTTGTATTTTATCTCGGGGTAGGGCTTGCAAACTCATAAGGGGTTTGTAGTTTTACATCCTGTTGAGGAAAAATTCTAAAGCCAGACATTTATATCTGCAGTTTGTCATTTATCTCAGAGACTGGGGTCACACAGATTGAAGCTAGAAAGTGAACTCATCCTGACTCCTTCCCTTTAACTCCTTTCGTTCGTTCCAACTGTTTCTTCACTGCCCGCTCCAGCCTATTGCCCACCTCTCCCCCACCATAATCTTGCCTCAATTACTGTCCTCATTTATGTACTCCAAGTCTAACTGTCTGAGATCCTGTGATGCTGTGTATTATAATTCTTGGTCTTTGTACAACAACTGGGTTTAAGAAGTATGAAAAAGAGGAAGTAAAGGGATGTAATCTTTCAAGTAATGTCTCAGGTAGCAAAATCAACTTGTGACCTTTTTCTTTTCTTTTGCTCAAGCTAGCTGTTTCTTCAAGAATTCCCACAAGATAATCTGTGTTTCAACAGTAGCCGTCATTGCAGTACAAGAATTCTGTTCATGTCCTAGATAGAATTTTGCAGTTTTTTAATTTTGCCGTGTTTTTTCTGATGCTGTCTCCCAACGCCACTAACCCCGAGTCCGTGTAAGTAATCCCTGCTGTGGGTGGTAGGGGGAGGAAAGGGAGCGGGTAATGGTGCCTCTTTCTCCTGTCATTTTTCTTTTTTGCCTCACCCATGTCTTTAGGGCATCAGTCTAGGAGACCTGAAGGCTGATGACCTGTTTATAGAGCTTTCTAAGTAAATCTCTCCCACGTCTCCCTTTTATTTTCCTCTATGTCACTTAAGACAATTTATAAAATTATTAATCGGATATGAAATGAAGAGACAACTCTTCCATAGAGAAGAATTTCAAATAATACATGTAGACACTCTCTCCTCTAGGAAGTGAAGCTTAATTCTCCTCCCTTCGAGTATAAGCTGGACTCAGTGACTCCTTCCTTATGAAGAGTGTGGGAAGGTAAAAAGAGTAACTTCTCAGTGGAGACATCTGGCTCTGCTTCTTGGCCAGTGATCAAGGTTAACACCACCAATGACAAGTCATGGTGACAGCATGTACCCCTAGTATAATATGATGAAAGTGCACTTTGCCCTGTAGTATTCTTCCGTGAAACCCATAATATCAGTCTAATCATTAAAAAAATCATACAAACTCAAATTGAGGGACAATCTACAAAACTCCTTACCAGTATTCTCCAAAAGTGTCAAGGTCATGGAAAGTAAGGAAAAACTGAGACACTGTCACAGATTGAAGGAGACTAAGGAGATGTGATTAAATGCAGTGTGGCATCTTAGATGGATTTGGAACAGAGAAAGGACATTAGTGGGAAAACTAGCAAAATCCAAATAAAGTCTCTAGTGTAGTTAATAGTATTTATCAATGTTAATTTCTTACTTTTGACGAATGTGCCATGGTTATGTAAGATGTTAACATTAGGGAGAACTGGATGAAGACTATGCAGGAACTCTTGGTACTATCTCTTCATCTTTTCTGTAAATCTAAAATTACTTCTCAATAAAAAGTTTAAAAAGAGAGGGAAAATATTTATTGGGTTATAAATTTGTTAAATGTCTGCCTCTGGCATGATAGTGTAAACTCCAAGGGGCCAATGAAAATGACTACATACCTCTTTAGTCTAGGGGCCAGAATTGTAAGAATTCCTGGTGAGCCCTCAGGAAATATTTGTTGGCTGATAAGTATAACTGCATGCTGAGGATTTGTCCAATATCTGCTGTTTGCTGACTCTAACTAGGGTTGAGCTCAAGACACCATAGCATAATGTGAGATGTAACTAAGAAATTTTCTCATAGGAAAAAATGCATATGTTCTCCTGTCGTTTCTATTGGTCACATTCCTTTATTTCTACTTCAAAGGCAAACCCTGACTTGTTGATGGGATTCAGGATACACTATCCCAAAATATGGCATATTGGATATTGAGTATTTCAAGATGAAGGAATTTGAGAAATCTCAGGTGCAGGAAGGACTTCTGACCTTCCCCTGAAGTAGGTCATAAAAACCCTACGTGAGAGGTGCTCTCTCTCTACCCAGAAGAAGGGAACTTTCTTATCTTTGAAGATGAAGGTACACAGAGAGGGATCTGAACGAACAGACCTTCCAAGTGCCCCTTAGTTCATTACACTTAGCTCACCTCCATCCTGCCACCTCCTTCCATGACTTTCCACTCTTCATCAAACTTAGCACAAAAACACTCACGTTTAACCATTTCTTCGGGTCTTGAGTTCCTTATGAAGGCTCCTGTGTCACATAAAACTTATATTAAATTAATGTGTATGCTTTTCTCTTATTAATCTGTCTTTTGTCCCAAGGATCCCAATTGAGAACTTAGAAAGGTAGAGGAAAAATATGTTTTTCCTCTCCTACAATGCCATGATCCAACTCCTAGAAGTGGGATCTGACAATTAAGTCAGCCTTTTCCAATCTTAGAATTGCATAACTAGAATGCATTCAAATAATTAGGGCTTACTTTTTCTTTTTTACTAGTGAACCCTTATTTTGAAACAAAATCATCAGTGAAATTCATAAAAGAGACAGAAGCACAGCTGCTCTGTTTTTCTTGATGTCACACCCACCTGGCTTCCCCTTGTACTCACAGACCTTCCAGAGGAGCCTGGGGCTCTGTGGAACCCGGTTTGAAAACCACAGAGCTATCTTTTCATTCCACTGACATGGAACACTGAAGCTCTGAGAGGTGAAACAATTTGGCCAGCTAGCAGAGAATTTTTGACAAGATCAGGAGAAGAGCCAAACTTTCTTGAGGATCTTTCCTAATGAGTTTGGTATGGGTTGCTTAAATGCAAATTATGCATTTCCTCCATCGCATTGAAATTCTAATTTATTCTCCCTAAAAACAAAGACTTTCTTTTACTGAATAAGATAAGAAAACTAGTACTCTCCCTCTTTTCACTTCCCCCATGGTTTTCTTCTTTATTTTATGAGAAGATTTTCTTCTCAGAGCCCACCAGTATGTCTGTGAGCAGTGTGAAGCTGGGCCTCTCATTCAAACTTTGTAAATTATATTTCTCAAATCCCAGTTTCCATGCTGAGTGTCACAATCCTATGACAATGTATGAATTTTTCTGAAACTAGATCTGCTTTGTGTACAATAAAGTGAAATGTTGAGAATGACATTCATATGAAGATTTGTGAATGTCTCTGAAACTAGCCATATGCAGTACAAAATGAAATATAAAGTTAAGAATGAAACAATTTACAGTGTGTGTTCAGCCTTATCAGCTAATTCAAAAAGAAAGAAATCACTTCAGGGTGTAAATTATATGAATTGGAAGTAACAAAGTATGAGATGGCAGAAAACTCACTCGAGCGGGGTGTCAGGAAATCTGGGCTCTGCTGCTGATGGGATCATAAATTCTATATCTTCAGTTTGTATTTCTAAGCTTTGAAGGAGTGAACAGGAAGAGAGAGATCCCTGTCTGGCCCTGATTTTATAACAGCGTCTTTGCTGGGAGGACCAGGATGCGAAAGGAGAGTTGCCTTTGGAGAGGCACTCCTCTGCTCCTTCAGGAGCACAGGGAATGCATCATATATGTCTAAGAGTCCTGGTAAGTGATTTTGCCTCCACACATTTCTCTTGCTGGTGCCCCTTCCCTGGACTAATGCAGCTTTTCAGCTAAGTCCTTTCTTGCTAATGATGTCTAAAAACTAAAGGCTAAGTAATGAGCAGATCAATAGCTTTCATTAAAGTCTGTTTGTAGAGACTCTTCTAATTTTATCTCCTATGATGTGACCTCTAATTTGCATAGGAGATACTGCTTAAACTTACAGGGCAGGATTGATTGACTGAAACTGACTCAGGTTGGGGAGCAATTGCTAATTTAAAGCATGTCCAAAAGATGGTGAAAATGATTAAGAACTGTGCTATAAAGACTCTCATAGCCCTTATTTCTGCTGGTTCTTAAAACCAACCCCCTTCAGCACATTTTCCTTAGGTCAGGGATTAAACACACTAAAAAAATTCTAGGTCACTGCAGCAGACATTTCAGGTACTGGAGGCAGGAGGAAAAATGCCTTACTCCAAGACATTGGGCTGTCAAGGGTCAAAAGTTTTAGGTTCCTGTTTGCAGCATCAGTGGCGGGGCATTCTCATTAAATTTCCACAGTTAATTGTTCTCCTGTGATAGAGTTGCCCCAGAAAATCCCTCCATGCCATTTACTTTCAGTTGCTCCCTTGCTCTTTCTTCCTATCTCATCCTTCCAACATTTTCTTTACTGACCAGAGACACATTTCTTCTTTTTTTCTTGGAGTCTCTCTTTCCAGATAATTCTTCCATCCGTACGGCTTTTTATAGAATATGCCTGGTTTACAGCCTTGTGGTTGATGCAGTCAGGAGATCCTAGAAGTGTTTTCTCTTGCCTCAATTGTTCCTACTCAATTTCTCTTTCTCCATTGTTCTTATTACCATTATTGAATAAGTGTCCAAGGTTTAGGGAGAGAACATCGGTGGGCAAAGCAGCATTAAATTGATATTTAAAATAGCCTCTAACATATACCTATACTGGGTGTTTACTGTGTGACTGGCATTGGGTCAAGTATTCACTAAAGCTGTTCTCACAACACTGCTATTAAACAAAGACCTAATTTGCCGCAATTTACAGATGAGGAAGCTATGGTTGAAGGCAGTTTAAGCAGAAAGGGATTTAACACATGGTCTGAGGTGCTTACAAAAATCACTGAGGAGTGAAGGAGTGGGCTATAGGCTGGGCCTCGGGGACAATGTCCAACAAACATAGGACAGGTCTCATCTCCCAGGGGAAAGGTGGGGGATCAGGAGGTCTTTGACAAACTATTGAATGTGAGAACACAGCTGTAGCTGCACACTATGGAACCAGAAGACCAGACTAGGAAGCTTGAAGCCATTATGATCCTTGATACTTACAATGCTAGATACTAGTGCACTGCTAGAGAAAGAGCACTCGTTTCTATGATATTTTTAGCCAGCAAAAAAAACCCCACAAACACCTAAATGTAATGGGAATATGGTCCTCATCACTCTCCTTTACCTTTCAAAACTTTGGTGACTGCAATCTAATGGTGAACCTATCTGTCACCAGCTCTTGGCTGCAAGGAAATCTGGGAAATGTAGTTTTCAGCCTTCCAGCCTCTACAGTAAAGGAAAGCATCCTAGAAGGAGGTGGGAACAGATGTTGAGTGCCAATGAAATAAGCTATCTCCAACACAAAGAAGTGTCTGGGATGGAACAGTGAGCTGGTTAGTAATCAGTGCAGTTGAGAGGAAAGCTCAGGCTGACTTGTCTGCAAAGCCTGACACTGAACCCCTATACTATACTGTCTCTACACCAAAGATGTTCCACATCTCCAATGGAGCTTTCTGGGGAACATTAATTTGTATATTTTAACAGGAAAAATCTTCTGAACAGGAAAAGACTAGAAAATGGAAAAAGACATTATCTTTCCCTTCTTCAAAGTTATTAGCTTATTACAGTAATTAATATGCTATATGCATTTTTTTGATGTATATAAAAACATGAGTTGCTAACACTTACTTCATGTAAATTATGCCAAACCAAAGAGTGTGGCTCCTTTGAAATATTCTGTGTTCAAATCTCATCATGCTGTGATCTGGAGTGCGGCTGATTCTTTTGATATTATTGTAATAATTTTATAGCCTTTGCAATCTATAATTTAAAAGCCTAAATATTTATTTCTGGAATCTCTGCCAGATTCTCTAGGTATCTTTAAGGTGCTGGGAGAGTCATCCACAATTGTCAAAATGTATCTGACTTCAGTAGTTATGGTATCCAGAAATGAGCTGAGTGACAGCATTTCTCTGCCAAAGGAAATGTGGGCAACACGAAAATGTCAACAACGGGAGGCCCCTCTCCTTTGCCCTACAAACTGGACATGGAGGGCTAGATCCTGCTAACCTTTTCCCACCTGCCTTACGCTCTTGAAGATATTTATGTCCCTTGTGTTCTTATGTACCTTCAAGATTCACAAAGCAATTTTCTGAGACTAAGAACTTTTCCTTAGCCTTTAAAAACTAGTCATTGTGATTGTTATTACCAGTTTTGGTGACTTTGCCCTTACACTGATATGTCTGGGAAAGACTGGCTAACTCTGCTTTAAGAGCACTCAGAAAACAGGGCGTATGGCTGGTAGTCAGAAACCTGATTTCTCTGCCCTTGATTCACTGCCTGAACTTGACTAAGTCACTCCACTTCTCTCATCTCATTCATCCTCAAGAAATAGAAGACACATCATTGGATAATATTTGAGTGGAATCAACATTCAAAAGAATGTCAGCACACCTGTTTCACAAATCTGCCTGACTCCTTGTTTCAGTAAAATAGTGAAGAAAATGGAATAGTCTTTTTACGCAGCTTTCTATCCTAAGGAGATGAATAGAGTGTTAACGAAGCATTTGCCATATTCATTATTTTTTCTCTCCGAGGTTGCTCTTTGCCGAAATGTTTGTATTATGTCTTGCAAGGAAACAACTGCCTTCAGTAAGACGTGTGGCTTGAGTTTTCCGAAGAAACAAGGACAGTCATTTGAATGGCAGAAGGTAGTAAATTTTCTTAAAGAAAATGCAATTTATGTGCACGTATGAAAACTGTAGTGCTAAAAAAATGAAAGAAATAATTCCCATTCCTAGCTGCTACTTCTTTTTGGTTTTCACACTTGCAGTTGCAGGATGATAAATGGCTGCTAGAGAGTATGTAAACACACCCTTTTGACAAATGGTCTCATGAAATAAGGGTAAATTATTTAATAACAATCTTTAAGCTCCTACTATGTGTAAGCAAGATGTGCAATGTTCTGGGGCCCTGTGGCCTCTTTCACTCTGCGGCATGCACTTGTTGAAGTAATGTAAGCAATATCTTTGTATTTATCCTATGCAGAAAGGACCTGCTGCCTTCCTTTTGGTTTGGGTGGCCAGAGACCTTTATTCTTTAAGTGGTGCAATAGACAAAGGAAAAATAACAGAGAGAGGTAGCCAGCAGCACAAAAATTCTATCCTAAGACTTACTTGGAAATCATGTAAGTTCACTTGGTCCTGTCTAAACTTCTTAAGAAAATTGGAGTACTTCACAAATTGTTTGCAATGGATATGAACTTGTGAAACTCAGACTCCCCAAATTTGGAAGATCAGCAAGGATCTCTTTTGTTCACCTCCCTTTGGGGTGAAGCCAACTTACTTGTGCCTCTTTCAATTCAGTTGTAGCATTCCGCCTTGTTCCTGTAACCATTGGGTAGGATGTGGTTCTGACAAGAGCAGTAACGCCTTTGGCGACAAGACTGACTGGGCTGACCCACTGGCAAGGCAGGTTTTCTCTTTCTGCCTTGAATCCCTTTTTCTCTCTTCTTTCCTCTAGAAGCTGTTTAAGAGAATGACCTTTCCAGAGAGAGGAGTACTATTCTTTGGCTAAGGGTATTTCTTCCTTTTTATCTCCCACTAGATTTTAGACTCACTGAAGCATGGACCAGACACTCTGTCTTAGTTATCTTTTTATTTTCCTATAGGTATATTTTCCTCACCTGCTTATACTATGAAACCGCAATAATCAATCACTTTTATCAAATCAAGTTTTTAAGTATGACATTTTCATTGTGTTCTACCCTCTACCAGGTAACTAAAGGAAGCATGACTACCGCTCTCTTCGAATTTATTTCCAAAATAGGCAATGCTGCAAACAATAGTCCTTGGCATTCTTCATGATATTTTCATTATTATTTTGTTGTTCTTATACTATTTTATTTTTCAAGGTATTTTGCCCAAGCGTAATCATATTTGTTTATGTCTGTCTTTCCCACTATATTAAGTTCCACAAGAGAGGGACCATATTGTCCTGTTCATCCCTCTATCGCCAACATTGCACGGGTTGATTTTGTATATGTTGTATCACTTAAACATCAAAAGCAGCCTGTGATTAGGAAGCACTATTTTCCTTTTACAAATGGGAAAACTAAGCCTTAAAGTGTCAAGCATACACTTAAAATGTACAGTAAGTGCCGAGGAATGACTGTTTCTCAGAGATCTGTGACTTTCAGACAAATGCACATTATACAACATCTTGCTGCTGTTCGAGCTCTCAAAAGGGTAAGAAATCAAGTTCTATATAAGATACAAAGCTAGTTCCCCTGTGATTCTGATTCCACCTTGTAGTATTGTAACTGACAAAACTTGTTTTGCCATAACAGATCAAACAACAACAGAGATTAATAGCTCCCCAATCCCAAGTGATCCAGGCATGCTAAGGTGCTTGGATTAAAGGTGCTATATAAATAAGCAGGGTTATTTTCAATCTAATATGATAATGAGTGGTAATAGAACTGTGATAGGTGATAACACAGCTTTTGACTTTTTATAGTGTTTTTCTCTCTCTGTTGTAATCATTCTACCTAACTAGTTTCTTAATTAATTATGCTTTTTCAACAGTGATGCCGCTTGACTTCATCCTCTCTTGAGAACATTGGCTATTTAAATTATTATTTAAATATATCCAAATTTGTCATCATTGTAATGTCTAACATAATAATATTAATGACTATCATTAATTGAATATTTATAGTGTGCCATGATTCATTTGGTAAGTATCTTCAATGTAAGACATTAATACTTTAAATAATCTTATGGAATATATACTATCATTATCCTCACTTTTGTGATAAGGAGCCTGAAGCTTACAGGATTTTCCTCATATTCAAGACTTAGCTCAAATGCCACCTGCTTAAACAACTTTCCCAATCACCTTGTATCAAGGTAATTCTCGATTTCCCATACCCTCAAACCTCACATTCCATCCCTTTACACTGCTTTTTTTAATACATAACTAACCACTGTGTGAAATTATATATGTTTATACGTTTGCTGTCTGTTGCTGTTCTCTCTTCCAACTGCAAACTAAGATCCATAGTGCTGTGTGCTCTTTTGATCACACTGTATCTCTAACGTCTGAAACAGTACACAGCACAGAGTCAACACTTGATAAATGATTGATGCTGAAAGAATAAGTTAATGAAACAATTGACTTGGAAATAATCCTTGGAGCTGAGAAGAGAGCCCAAGTCTTCTTACTTCTATCACAGGTCTCTTTGCACCATGTTATGTAAGACTGTACAAGAAAACTGAATTTTGTGCATTTTTAGAGTTTGAGATTTGAAATACTGAGATTTTCTCTTGTTTTTTTTTTATAGCTACATAGTTTATCTTACATTATTGAGCTGGCAAGATTAAAAGGGGAAGTTTTTAATTTGCTAAAAGAGCAATCTGTTTGCAAGGACTGTATTCAGATTGGCTCTCCTGCTAATAAATCAAGTTCATTAGTTTGTGAGAGCTGCAATCTTCATTGGACAATACGCTATCATCACGAATTTCAAATTACGATACTCTTAAGAATACATTTATTTTCATTTAATTTAAAAATTTCTTAAAATTCACACTTTTACTCTCCTTTCTTGGATTAGTCGGGAGTAGTAAAACCTTACTCTGTGTCTACATAGATCTTGAAATGGCTCACCCTCTTTGAGCCTGAAAATTGACCTTTGATGAAACCTCTTTTGGCTTATTTTGTTACAAATTAGAAGAACTTAAGGAATGAGAGCTCAGGCACTGAATTTGAATTAGAATGACTTTTAAAAGTACAAGTCTTATTCCACTACTGGGTATTTATCCAAAGAACATGAAATCAATCGTTCAAAAAGATATACGCACCCCTACGTTCATTGAAGCATTATTCACAATAGTCAAGACCTGGAAGCAAGCCACATGCCCATCAACAGATGAATGGATAAAGTTGTGGTATATACAATGGAATACTACTCAGCCATAAAAAAGACAAAATAGTGCCATTTTTGACAACATAGATAGACCTTGTGGGTATTACACTATGTGAAATAAACCTGAGAAAGCCAAATACCATATGATTTCACCCATATGTGGAAGATAAATAAATATATAGATAAGGAGAACAGATTAGTGGTTACCAGAGGGGAAGAGTGTGAGGAAGGATGAAAGGGGCAAAGGGGCACTATATATAGTGACAGATGAAAACTAGACTATTGGAGGTGAACACAACGTAGTATATACAGAAACTGAAATATAATAATGTACATCTGAAATTTACACAGTGTTGTAAGCCAGTATGACCTCAATAAAATAATTTTTTTTTAAAGGAGTACAAGTCAATCAGCCAAGAAGGCTGCAGAGGTGAAATTATGTCCTTTGTGATCGTGCCCGGCAGGGGTCCTAACGGCTCCATCTGACAAGCTTGGCTGCTTTACTTCCCCAGCACCCTATACCCGGGTGGCTAAGACTGGGACTGAGCTGCAACTAGAATTTGCACAGCTCCTCTGCAGACATTACTAGCCCAGTATATTAGCAACGGATGCCAAAGGAGGGCACTGGGCTTTATCAACTCCGGTTTGAAAATCCTGTAGTTGCAAAGCATCTGCCACATGTTCTGCTTTGGCTTCAACTGTTTCTTATTTTGTTTAAAAATTCCTGTTGGGTAGAAACAAAAGTCATGGCAGGATTTCTCAGTAAGTGAATTTTATCATATAATCTTAAGGTTCTCATGTGGGCACATAACTGTTCCTAAATGAGAATGCATACATAGAGAATACCACATGTACTACCAAGCTTGGCATTTAACTTTCTCTTACCAACGGTGATGAAGTGCATGTGCTCAGAATTAAAACTTTAGGAAGAGTGCAATGCACTGAGTACCCAATCTGATAGCTGGCCTTAGCCTGCCGGATCTCAGAGCTGAGTTGAACCTAGAGGCAGGTAATTCTCCAAAGGTGGCATGAGGCAGCATAACCATGACTGTGAACCAGAATTACTGTTAAGAAAGTCGATTCAGGGAATCAAATTCAAAGAGGGTTAAAGAAAAATAATTATGAAAAATAATTCTGACATTTGTTAAAGATGGACATGAAGACTTCATTCAAGGGACTACTGCAATGGGGTTTTTCAGTAGAGAGAGATTGAGCTCAACCCCAAATGGAAGGAAAAGTGAGGATTTATAGCCAATGAGCAGGGTGGGGGGTCTATGGATGGAAAATTACTGAAAGAAAATATCAGAAGTAAGGGGAGCTTCTGGTTAAACAAGACAGGATTCTTGTTGAAGGCAGACCAGAGTGATCAGGTATCACCTGGAGGGTGATGGGGAATAAGGAATTTGATCAGCTCTTGGAGCTATCAGATATATAGGGTGGAGGATTCTCAATAAACTGACCCTACAGGATTCTTGCTCTTGTGGACAAGTCCCAAGGATGGGGCCAAGTCAAAAATGGACTCAGATGAGCCTAACTAAAGTTTGGTTAAAGAAAGAGAGTCTTTGTCAAGGCAAATATTGAAACATTATACATATAAGGGGATGTTATTTTTTTTCTTTCAATATATTAGGATTATGTCACAAAAATATAGATGGGAAGTCTTCAATAATTTTCTACCTACTTACTCAAAAAAATAATAGACATGCTTGTTTATTTGATGCTTGTTAGGAACCAAAATATGCTCCTGTTAGTGCTTGTCTAGTCACCAAATGATGGAAATACAACTGCATCTATTTTTGCAGAAGCATTTTCATCAAGCCATGTGGAGCCCCTGGGAGGATCAGTCCTCATGAAGCCACTGAGGGGCAGTTTGGGTTAGTTTAGGTGGTCATAGTCCAGGCTAAAGAAGCCGTGGGGAAAGATAAAGACAAGGCCCTGGGAGGATCGGGGACTTTATTCTGCTCAAAGGTCAGGTCCTGTCCCCCTGATCTCCTACAAGTGACTGGAAGGAAAATTGTACCAGAGAGCTCTGCTGATGGGTTGATGGATTGGTTGATTTATTTATATACAGTCATTTATTCATATACTTCAGGCTAAGCCTGTGCTAGTTATAGGGGATTCTAAGAGGAGCAATGTGTTCCTGTCTTTACAAAGACAGTTTTCTCATTCTTGTTCAGTGGTATGGAAATGCTTGCAATATCACGAAACTAGACAGAAGTCTGGAGGGACTGGTGCACAGAACAGTGGGGTCTAGAAAAGCAGCACAGCACGTAGTTAGAGCACGGGCTCCAGACTCAGAGCTGAGCACGCATCTGCAACTTACAAGCTGTGTGACTTTAACCGAGATATTCACCCTCCCTTTGCCTCAGTTTCCTCATCTGTAAAATGGGCATGAACTTACCTTACAGGGCTAGTTTCAGGACTAAATAGGTTAATATTTTCAAAGTGCTTGGCACGTGGTAAGCATTAAAGAGGTTTTGTTAAATAAATAAAAATAGGAATCTGGAAAGGCAGGAAAGAAGATTGGACAGGAATAAAAATGAACATTTTTTGAGTGTTTATGAATACTAGACATTGTATGGCACTTAACTTTTAACTGTCACAGTCACATGAGTCAGTAGGTTTATGATTTCCATAATACAGAGCTTCTCGAGTTCCACACTATCGACATTTGAGAATGGGTAATTCTTTATAGTGGGAGCTGTCCTGTACATTGAAGGATATTTAGCAGTATCCTTGGCCTCCACTCACTAGATGCCAATAGTACTCCTCCCCCAAGTTGTAAAAATCAAAAATGTCTCCAGATTTTGACTAATGTCCCTTGGGATGCATAATCATTCCCTGTTTGAGAATCACTGCTAGAGTCAGAAAAATGAGGTTGAGAGAGTTTAAGCAATTTTTTCAAAGTCACACAGCGAATGATGGTAGAACTGCAATGAGAAAGTAGTTTGTACGACCCTTGTAAAGACAAGGGTATAATGAATAATGTCCTGTAAAGATGAGGACATAATGAACAAGGTTTAATAAAATTTCTAGTCTCAGGTTGTGAAATCCATGCTGTGGTAATTGACTTGATTATTCATTCGGCAGTAGGATTAACTTGACTAGATGTGTGTTTGGTATATATCATGGCACATGGATTGAGGGAAGGAAGAAGAGAAAAGTGAGAGTTATACAATCATCCAGAGGAGATGTGATGAGGATGTAAACTCAGGCTGGGTAGAACAACAACGAAAAATCAATGAATGAAACAACTGCAGAGAACCATTTGTTGAGCTGCTGCATTATTGCATTCAGCCTACGTGAAGAACTCCAAATGCCTTTTTGACCTGACGTTGGCAGGCTCTCGCAAGATAAACATAAGAAACTGTCATTTAACTCCACATTGGAGGGAAAGTGGCTCAGGTCCTGATAGATTAATTACAAGCACACAGGGTCATGCAGATGGTCAATGGTTCTCAGTCCTTCAATTTAATCCCTGGAACACCCAGTCCCCTCACACTTCCTTCCAATCTAAATGGTCTCCCATTACTGACTGCAAGAGAATGGATATTTACAAAGCTAATCAATATCAGTTTAATATATCTGCTTCAATCCACTTTACTTGATGGCATGAAACTACCCTGAATAGCCTTTTCAAATAGGCAAGGTTCAGATCTTCTCAACTACAAGTCTGATATTAATCCCTTCTTCCTCTTTTCCTTTGTCTCTCTGCCTTCCCTCCCTCTCTCATCATCTCTTTTCCTCTTCCTGTTCTTTGTGTGATACAGATTGCACAAAGCACACTGAACTTAATAATTGTAATAATAGGATCAACAAAAACAGCTATCATTTACTGAATATTTGCTATGTTCCTGGCACAATTTTAAGCTCCCTGCATTTATGAACTCATTTAATCCTCACCACAACCTTATAAGGAGGATGGAGTTCTTATCCCCATTATACAGATGAAGAGCCAGACATACTTACCTACCAGCATTATCAGAACTAAACAAGCTAATTGTACACCAGCAAACTGCAAAACACAACAGATTTGAGCTGTTGTTATTAATTCATTTTTATGACTTAATTATCCAACAAAGTAAAATCTGACAACTCTACTTAACCCAGACCCTTAAAACCTACAAACAATAATTGGAATGGAGAGCAAATGCTTGCTATTTAACACGGCTTGTTCTAACAAATAACAAGAGCTCTATAGTTCCTGTTTACTTAGTTGAAAATGAGTTTCTGGTCAGGCATAATTAGGATTAAGGACTAACTGGACTTGAAAAATGATTGAACGTAAGTGTCATCTATCTGGCCAATAGAGCCATATTAAAAGAATTAACCTGAATGACTGACATGTGCTGGTGTATTTGATTTCTGTTCTCAAAATCCTGAGGGATGGACTTAGTGAGAAATAGATTCTCCACAAGAGGCCAGTTTTGTCACCCGGCCAGACCTTATCACAGCTATTAAGACTAAGTACAGAAATCGGGCTAAGGGGAATATGCTGTGATGCTATGAAAATCTGATTTTCTCTTTAAAGTCTAAACCATTTCACCCCCCTACACACACACCCACTCTATATCTTGTCTCACATTCATCACTACCTTCGTAAGTACAGTCTCGAAACTTAGTTCTTTCTTTTCCATGGCATTCAAGTTAGAATATTTGTATAACTGGTTTACTCAATTACCATAGAATTCCTGGTGCTCAGAGCCAGTGGTCTTACTTCTGTCTTCATCCCTTCAATCATTCCGCACCACCTTCCACTGAACTTTTTTCACTTTTCTCTTCTTCACTCCTAAAATTTTGTTTCTTTAAAATATTCAGTTTAGATTTTTCATCTCAGCCTTTTCTCTCTTTCCTCTCCTCCCCCCTCCTTCTCTTCTCCTTCCTTCCATCTTTCTTCCTTTCCTTCTCTCTCTCGTCTTTCTCTCTGTCTCTGTCTCTCTTTCCTTTTATTCTTTCCCGTGGACTCAAATGCTATATTTATCTAGGTGATGCTTGGATTCAAATGCTACATCTGTCTTTATACTGTTCTGATAGTCCTCAAAATAACGGATGCCTCCCTCTCTGGGCCAAACTATAATTTGATTTCTCTGGCTGCAATTAAAAAGATATTTCAGCATACCAATAAACCAAATCCAGTGAAATGTTTTTACCTTCTCTTCATGCTCCATTAAACAAATGCCAAGAAATACTGCACTCAGCTCTTTGTCAAAGGTGGGATTTGTCAATGTTCTAAGAAGTTCTGGCAGGGCAAACTTATTGAAAAGAGTGCCTATAGAGGAATCTTTGCCGGTAGTCTAAAAACAAGCTCCTGTGGGCAACTCTTTATTGAGGTAGAAGGGGCTGTTCTGATTCCTTTCATTGTCCTCCTTGTGCAGACAGTAAGAAACATCCAAGCATAATTTTGTGTTGCTTTATTCCATATTCAAAGGGACATATTTTCCTACAAGTTGTTTATTTAGGCATAAACACAAAAAGATAAACAGGCATGCTTTCTAAGTAAAACGGCTTTAAGGAGGAGGTTTGCACATGCTGTGTATCTCAATGTAGGGAAGCAGCTCACCTTTTTGGAAAGGGCACTCACATATTGACAATCTCTTTACTCAAGTACAAGAGAAAATAGTCATGCTTGTTAATTCTATTTGCTTTCCATGAAAAGGAAAAATTGCTACAAAACTCGGTGGTGTGATGGAGTGGATTCTCTCAGAATTGCCCTTTACACTATGATATTTGAGCTCCAGATGTATTTCCACTCCGCTAGGCAACGCCAAAGAGGTAGCAGGCAGATTTCTTCATCAAGTTGTATATGGAATTAAATGTATTAATTTAACCTCAAAATCTGCTCCATGACCATATTTCCAATCTCAAATTACATAGTCAACATCAATTTAATCCCTCAAACTAGAAACCTCAGACTCGATTTTCTCTTCTCTTTCTTTACCCCACATAAGCAATCCGTCCCACATCCTGTCGTCAGGCATTGTTTATTGAGCACTGAGTGCGTGGAAGTTACTAAGACGTCCCCCTTTCCTATTCTCATTGCACGCTTTAGTGAGCTCTCCTGTCAACTCTTGCTACAGTCACCGCACTGGCATTCTAGCCTCCAGTTTCTCAATTTTCCAATTTTACCATTCAGCTCTGTCCTTTCTGCAACTCCGGCCTTAGCTCTTCTTATTTCCTTCTTTGGATATTTTTCTGAACTTTTCTATTTTTTAGAGCTTTTCGCACTTAGTTTTCCTTCTCCCCAGTTCCTGCTCATATTTCATGTCTTCACATAGATGTCACTTTTTTCCTATTGCTGTCCTTCACTAACCACTCTCTTCTGAAAAACCAAAAATAAAATAAATCTGAAATCCCACAGAAGCTGGGTTCGGCAATCTCCCTGACGTGTTCCAAAGGGCTTTCTCTTTCCCCACCACGGTGCTCATCTCACTTGGCATCGTCACCGCTCTCTGGTGTGTAGATATACCGTGGAGCCAGGGGGTACATGAGGATATAAAGCACTCCTTTCTTGCTCGTGTAGCCCAGTACTTTGCACAGAACAAGGTTCAATAAATATTTGTTGAATAACTGATGAATGTCCCTCTGTTCCTCATTTATTATTTCACACTTTTATTTATTCATTCAGCAAACACATGTTGTGTACCATTGTTTAAGACACTGTGTTAGGTGCCAGGTATGAAAAGTTACAGTCTTGTCATTTCCTACTGAGATCATTTCAAGCTTCATCTAAAAAGTAAGACTTCCCACAATTGGATTCCTCCTTGTCTTTCTAATTATCATTTCTTCTTTCTTCCATAAGCGCTTGTCCATAAAACCCGTCATACCACTCACCATTCACACTCATCAGCCTGCTCAATACCCAACTGTCCCACAGACAGTTGTAACTCTGTGATTTTACTCTTTCTCCTTCTTCAATATTAAATGTACACCAATAAATTAATTTTTGAATTCATTAATCTAACAAATACTTATTGTTTGTTAACTGGATATATGTAGTTGCTGTGTTAAGTGCTGTGGGTATGCGGGTTGATACACCCCAATGTGCCCTCTTTCTAAACTTGTTCTGATAATTTTGAACTTATCTATGCATCCACCAGGTTCTCCGCTCACCTTCTCCATGCAAACCTTCCTGATAACCCAATTACATCTAACTCTCCCTCTCCTCTTGTTTTCCCAAATTTCCAAATCCACTTAGTACTTACTTCATTCTGCGTTGTCTTTGAAATCAGCCCCTCTCTGCCATATCTCCCAAAAGACAGGGGACATGTCTGATTCACTTCCTGATCTCCCAATACTGGACTCATGTACGCTTGAAATAAAGGCTAAATAAACATGGTCCACACAAATCAGAATTACCCCTAATAGCAATTGCTCGCCAAAGAGAAAAGTTGCCTGAGCATTTCCTTTGGGACGTAATAAAGCAAAAGATTTACTGTATCCTGGCTAGCCTGTCACAGTGTGAACTCTGTCCGGCTCGTATCTGCATTCTTGGCACAGAGCACAGTGCCTCAACTTACCAGGTACTCAAATGCTTCGTCAATGAATAAATAAACCAGTTTATTCATCTTTTGTTGACTAGCTATGTGACTAAAATAAAACCCAACTCTTTGAGCTTGTTTCCTCATCTATAAAATGGTATAACAAGTCTTTGCTCACAAGTCCTCTGTGAGGCTTAAACAACTAGGTTAGACTTCACTTGCTGAATGTTGTGTTATTGTTATCTGTTGTTAATTTTAAAGTCACATCTTGAGAGTCATAAGCACAACTAAGGTCAGCGTGATTTGTGTGCTCACTGATGAGACAATTTAAGTGAGCGCACTATTAGTCTTCTACAATTTCTCTTAATTTCCTCTGCTCAAAAATGTATACATGGGGCTGGCCCCGTGACTGAGTGGTTAAGTTCATGCACTCCACTTTCGTAGCCTGGGGTTCGCTGGTTCAGGTCCTGAGTGCAGACCTATGCACCGCTTATCCAGCTGTGCTGTGACAGCGTCCCACCTAGAGGAACTAGAATGACCTACAACTAGGATATACAACTGTGTACCAGGGCTTTGGGAGGAAAAAAAAAAAAAGAGGAAGTTTGGCAACAGATGTTAGCTCAGGGCTGATCTCCTACAAAACAGAAAAGAAGCCTCCATTAAAAAATACAAAAAAAGCTTTCATTAAAAAGAAAAATGTATACAGAAAATTGAAAGTAGGTTATGTTTCATGTCCCCTCTTTTACTTCCTGGAATTCTGAAATATGGGTCATTTTGACAAGGAAGTTTCAATGTATTTCATAAATATGAAATCTTAGGATTGGTTGGGATCATTATACTTATATTATTCTTTCTCCTCTTAATCAATGAAAAAGCTCATTTTCAACAGTCATGACTTGATGGTCACCAAATCTCAGCTTTAATACCTCTGATACTGTAAGATGTCTTGTCTTCCATTGTGGTGAAATTTTGCCTTTTCTCAGTTTTCCTATAGCTGCCAAGAATTGTTCTTGTTCCCTCTTCTAGAACTGCACTGGACAAATCTAATTCTCCTTTGGATATTTGAACTTTCACTCTCTTAAGAGAGTGATTAATTCATCCTTATATATTTTTTACCCAGCTAAGTATTTCCAGGTCCTTCAACCAGTCTCATCCCATATCGTTCCTGAATTCTCTGGCATTCTGATTGTCTTCTTCCTAAATCAGATTAAATTATATTTTCTGTTAAGCATTGTCACATAATTTGTGGGGCCCAGTACAAATGAAAATGTGGAGCCCTTTGTTAAAACAATAGTCATAATTTCAAGACAGCAAGAGCAGAGCTTTAAACCAACTGCAGAGCCCTTCTGGGAGAGGGACCCCATGCAACCGCACAGGTTGCAAGCTGATGAAGCCGGGCCTGATTCTATGGAGAAATTTCACTTACCCAGCCTTCTATGACACTGCAGAAGGTATTATGAACCCTATTGTGTGGTCACATTGCACATTGATATTTTCCTTTGCACATGCTGACATAAATTCTAGTTAATGGAGGATAGTCCTGATTCACACCTATTGCCACACTCTGCTTATTAGTATAGTATTCCTTTGCAATCTCAAAGTGTACTCATTTGGATGTTGAATTATATAGATACCCTACCTCTGAAAGGAGTTAAATCTATACTGTCTGCTCTGTTTCCCGGTCCTTCACAGTGCCTGTAAAATAACTGACTGCTTAATAAATGTTAAGTGATACTCGTCATAATGTGAGATCTTGAGAAGAAAAGTTTAACACATTACCAATTAACACAAAATTTCGATTTTCTTTAAGTTTTGTGTCATAATGTTACATATTGACATCTATATCTCTCCACAAATAGTTGGTTCCCTTTCCATACTTTTCGTTCCGTTCATACACTCCCACTCATGAGGATTTCCTGGACTTCATCATGTAGAACGATCATTTCTGATCCTTTTGTGCCTTTCTGTAACTTTGTTGTTCTTATCTATTTAACGACACTTACTACAATTGAATTATATATTTTTTTATCAGCCTAGTTCCACAAATAGCCTGTCAGACCCTATTGGACGGGAATGTTATTCATAATGGTGATCCACATCTTTGTGGGTTCTTAACATATGCTTTTGGAGTAAGTAAAGGGAAGCAAGAGAAGTAGGTGACAGTTTCAGCTTGAATTTCCAAGGTGAAATTCTGTTTTGATAGTTCTTGTGTAATATACATGGTGTGTATAACTCAGGAGTTTTGTAAAACTCTCCCTTCTGCCTGCTAGAGAAAATTGCACTACAGCAACATAGGACTCGAGTTTGAATAGAATCCTCTTATCAGACTAAAAATATTCTTGGAATCATGGTGCATAGGCAGAGAAAAGAGAACAACACAAACCAGAACTCATAGGCCAGAACTCAAAGGGAAGTCACTCTCAAGTTTTAGGGACGTACTAGCACAGCGTCCAACACATGGTGGGCACTCAACAAATCGCAGCTCCTGCTTGATTTAATTTGATACTGTCATTTGATTCAAACAGCAAATCCACATAATATGTGCTGAGACCCAGTTCTGTGGACGGGGCACTACAGTGAATGTAGATCAACATATTTCTAGAACTCCCCACCACTGACTGACTATATGACCCTGGGCAACTCGTTTAGCTTCTCTGGGCTTGAATTTTGTCTGTAAAATTATACAATCAGATTTTTAAAATCATATATTTCTTTGACGCTCCAAGATTCTCTGATTATGTGGGTTTAGCGCCGTTGTTGTAGTATAGGGTACACACCTGAGCTCTATATGATTTGATTATATAGGGCTTTGAAAGTCAAGAAAAAGAGTCAATTATAATACAGATGGCAAAATAGACTCACACATTTATAGGGCTTTGTAAATGTCATAGATAGCATTAGAAATCAGTGGGATAGAACTACCACGTGATCCAGCTATTCCACCCCTGGCTATTTATCCAAAGAACATGAAAACACTAATTTGAAAAGATATTTGCTATGTTCATTGTAGCATTATTTACAATAGCCAAGACTTGGAAACAACCTATGTGCCCCTCCGCAGATGAATGGGTAAAGAAGACGTGGTATATATACACAATGGAATAGCACTCAGCCATTAAAAAGATGAAATCTTGTCATTTGCAACAACATGGATGGACCTTGAGGGTATTATGCTAAGTGAAATAAGTCAGATGGAGAAAGCCAAGTACTGTATGATTGTGTTCATATTTGGAAGATAAAAGTAATAGCAACAACAGCAACAGCAAACAAACATATAGATGTGGAGATTAGATTGGTGGTCACCAGAGAGGAAGCGGAGAGGCAGGAAGGTGAAAGGGGTAAGGACACGTGTATGGGGACGGAAGGTAATTAGTCTTTAGTTGGTGAACATGATGTAGTCTACACAGAAATCAAAATATAATGATGTTCACCTGAAATTTATATCATATGATAAACCAATGTTACCTCCATAAAAATAAAATAAAATAAAAAGAAATCAGTGGGAAATGGTGAGATATTAATTAAATCGTACTGGGACAATTGGTTTATATATGGAAAAAAATAATATCAGAATCCTACTCCATACCATATACAAAAGAAAATTCCAGATTGATTAAAGACAAAAATATGATAAGCAAAACTTTTAAACTTTTAATAGAGAATATAGAGACAATAATTTTGTCCTAATTGGGAAAGATTTCTTAAGTAAGGTGAGGAAAAAAAGTAAGAAACCATAAATAAAAGAATCAATAAATTGATCCCATAAACAAAGTTAAAAGAGAAACCACACACTGGGATAAGATATCTGCAACGCGTGTAACAATAGAAGATTAGTATTTGATATAAAGAAAATCTACAAATCAGTAAGTAAATGACAAGCAACCCATTAGACAGATGGATAAAAGATATGGAGAGAAGGTAAAAGCTAAAAGACGTAAATACATGAAAGGATGCTCAATCACACATTTTCACGCCCATCAGATATGTGAAATTAACAGAAACAGACTCATAGATATAGAGAACAAACTGTTGGTCACCACACGGGAGGGGAGTGGTGGGCGAAATAGTTGAAGGAGATTAAAAGGTAAAAACTTCCAATTATAAAATAAGTCACGGAGATGTAACCTCCAGCACAGGGAATATCATCAATAATATTGTAATAACGTATTTTACAGATGACAGTGTGATGATCATTTTGTAATGTATAAAAAATCAAATCACTATGTTGTACACCTGAAACTAATATAATATTGTATGTCAGTTATACCTCAATTTAAAAAAGTCTGCTAACACCAAGTGTTGCTCAGGACGCAGGAAAGTGGGAGTGGGAGTGGGAGTGGTAGTGTCAGTGGAGGATAGCATTGTACTCAGAGGTGGCGGGTCAGGTGGCCTTACCAGGATTTGGGAGGAAGCTGTTTAGGGCGCTGTCATTTTAGACGAAGGTTGTTGAAATATGGATAGGACTTTAACAGATTGAAATTTTAACAGTAGAGCAAGCATGTAAGGCCTCGAGTCACAGAGATCTGAGAGGTTCCTGAAGTTGATCCCTTTAACAGACAAAACTTGTGCCGGCGAAAGCAGTAGAATGCAAATAGTTACAAAGTCTCGGTTAACTTAAGCACCCTTTGCCGTTGCCCTACCATGAACTGCTTTATTTCATGCTTGTCCTGGATTTGCCTTCTAGGCCCTTGTGCCGCTAACTGTCTTGCTTTATTCCCTTGGCGTAGCTTTTCCAGTAATAGCTCTCCCCCAGTGGCTCTGCTGTATTATTTAGTCCTTCCCTCCCCTGGCTGACTGCTATAATTCACAGCATACATGCATGCATATTCATAGCATAGATATAATATATATATCTCTCTGCTCAGAATTCTCCCTCTCCCGTCACTTAGCCATTCCTCCTACTTTCTTCGTCACTCATCGGATGCCAGTTTTAGTCAATTGCTGGCTTCTTCTGCCACAGATTTGGACCTGGGTCACCAGTTTTGGTCCCAGGACCCAAAATAAGTAGCGCATTTTGGGAAAACTTAAGAGTTCCAGGCTGGTTGGAATAGCTTAGATCCATGAAAGGACATCTTCTTGAAGGGTATGTTGGCGTTACGTGATGAGTGACGTGACGGTAGACTAATGGTTCTGCAAATACTTGTTCCACCACATAAAATAACCACTTTGGTTGAATCATTTGTTTTTGTCAACTGATTGTTTCACTCTCGTGTTTCAAATTCAGCAGTTAGTTCTGGCTGATTGTTTTTCATCTCTCTGCTTCGCTAAGAAAACAAGATTCCTTTCCACTCTTCAGAATTTATCTTGTTCTTTGTGACCCCTCTGCTTTCGTTGGTAAATCAGATAGCTACATTACTTGTTTTCGTCTCTGCCACCAAGACGCTTTCTGTGTCACTGCTAACACCAAGATTGCTTTAGTCTGATGAGTTGTCACTGTATGAAAATGTTTTGCTTTCATGACATGAACGTGTATTCCTGGGAATGCAAATCAAATTAGGCTTGCTAGGCTGAGTCATGGCTGGTTCTGAAATAGTGGAAGAAATAACCAGAGTTTACATGAGGAAACAGTCAGAACTTTGGAGTCCTAGAAACCTAGATTTTGAATCCTCGTCTCAGCCAATTGTGGGAAATTAGAAAAGTTAATTAAACTTTCTGAATTTTAGTTGTATCACTTACATAGTGAACATATTGCCACATTTCCTTAATTTTAAGGTAATATCAAAAACAGAAGACATGTCAGCTAGTAATAGCATTTCACAAAAATGATAGATTATATCAAATGCAATGCACACATCAATTATAAAAAAGCATAAACAAGTAGATGTTTTAATATCATGAAAATTTAATAATGACTGTCTTCAAGGTCTTGTAATTAAAAAACGAAGTTTTATTCATAGTAGGCACATCCTTAGGTATGTGTGGCAAATAGAAAGCATTCAAAAAATGGTAGCTGTTACCATTATTCAACTGAAATATCAGCTGATATTTTGCTATTGTTTAAAATGTAATAAAAACTTCATCTGAACCAAGAAACTTCATGTCCTGTCTAATGTCCTTTTAGTATTTCTGCACATCCCTGTGGCTTCATGTCCTGCCTGAATGTTCTCCTTCCACGTTCTTGCCTCTCTCGAGCTCTGCCTCATGTCTCATTTTCCATGGGTGTTCTCTCGTCTCTGATTTTCCCCACATTCACTCGGGTTTTTGTGTATATGGTAGACTTCACCAAATGTTTAGAGTAACTGGATTTTATTACCCTAAAATATTAAAAATAACCTATAAACTAGTCATTTTTGTTTATAAAATCTTGGCTGCCTGGTCACCAGAAGTTTCTCCTTAGTTACATTCTTCCTCAGACTCTGGAATTCTGCCACGTTGCTGATCTGTTCTTTCACGAGCACCTTCTCCATTCTCTACTTTCTCCTTTATGAAAACTGGGCAATTTCTTATGCAGAGTACATTTTTTTCCTGTGTACATTGAATTGTATCCTTTTAACTTATGTGCTGGGAATCCTACCTTCTACATCCAAAAGATTGACCAATGTATATTCTGACACAAAGAATTATCTCCTTAAACATAAGTCTGATGCTGGTTAGCAATATATTTTCCCAAACAGGTACAGTTCATGCAGAATGTATTTAATGTCTAAAATGTTAAATCCAGCTTCCCATCTATGCTTTACCCGCACCCAGGCAACGGAGCATGGCTGGAGGGAGACATAAACCATGCTGATTGGTTTTACTTTAGATTTATGACCATGAACTTCAGATGTGCCTTTAAGGCTGCCTGGAAATCATACCATCTTCCCTTATTCTCCTCACTGCCCCCATTCTCCTAAATGACCATTTCACGCTTTCCTCTCTTTCTTTAACATCACAACACCAACCCTTCTTCTTCATTCTCTCTCTTTGATCTCTAGCTTGGATCTTGCGCCTTGGTAATCTCATCCATTCTGACGGCTTTTAATATTAACTATGTGCTAATACTATACACACATGTACACATAAACATGTGTGCACATATGCACACACAGACATACCCACATGTACATACACATGCACATGCATGCACACACACACAAACACAGCTAGGATCAGCTCCTCCCTCACCACTCTTTCCCTCAAGCTTCCTCCTATGTATCCAGCTGCCTACGTGATAGCTCCACTTGGATGCCAATTGGTATCTATATCTCAAACCTATGTCTAAAACTGCCGCTTCCTCATCCTCCTCCACAGTCTGCTCCATTGGCTATCTTCCAAATCTTAGTTGATGCCAGCTCCATTCTTTCAATCCTCCAGGTCTAAAATCTTAAAGTCATCCTTGATGCCTCTCTGTCTATCATACGCCATTTCCAAATAGCAAATTCTGTTAACTTTACCTTGAATACAGGAATTCAAACACTTCTTGGGGCCCTCTCTGCTACTTCACACCATCATCTCTTTACCAGATTATTACAGTAGCCTCTTAATTGCTCTATTTTCTATCTCCCCATGTGCCCTCCTGCAGACTCTTCTCAAGAGTATCCAGAGAGATCCTGTTAAAATCTAAGTCAATCCTATCAAGCCTCCATTCAAAATTCTCCAATGGCTCCCCAATCTCCCAGAGTAAGAGCTGAAGCCCTTGTAATGGTCACAAGGCTCTGGTAATCTCCATAGCCCCCATTCCCTCTCTGTCCTCATCTCCTGCCATTTGCTTCTCACTCTACTCCAGTTATACTGAGAGCTTCATTGCTCCTGGAACTCACTAGGTACACTCCTTCCTGAAGCTCTCTGCAGTGGCTGCTCCCTCTGCTAGAATGCTGTCCTTCAATATTCACACAGCTCATAGCCTCACCTCCCTTAAGTTCTTCCTCAAATGTCATCTTCCCATTGTGACATGCTTTCACTACTTTATGTTAGAGACTTATGAAAAAAGGACTTTGGGAACATGTAGGAGACTGATTTGGAAAATACGAATGCTCTTAAACAATGTTTTCACAGCTAGTAGGACATAACTGGGGAAGGAGCAAGGAGAGTGTAATCTGAATAATGGGGGTGACATGCACAGTCCGGGGAAACGAAAGTCTTTTCATTTCTTTCCAATACTGTATGACTTTGAGCAAGTCAATTTAAAAGGAGTGTGCCCCTCAGGTTAGGGATTCCTGTCTGTTGTATTCACTGCTACAGCCCTAGTACCTAGAACAATATCAGGCCCATGCTGGATTCACAATATGTCTTTGTAGAGTGAATGAATAGACTTCTTATTATAAAATGAGAACTTTTGCCAAATGAATTTTAAAGTCTTTTTCAGTTCCATTATCCTAGTTATAATGGGCTTGTTTTGAATTAGTGTAAAGAGCTTCATAGTGATTTGACCAGCCTCAAAACAAAATGGTTGTTAGAGGAATTGGTTGTCTCCCCATCCAACAAGGTTTTCAGTGTCTAAAGATCTACATGAGCACTTTCCAAGACACTATACAAAATTTTTCTGAATTTGATCAGAGGTTTACTAATGGCTGTCTTGACTCTGATGCATGTAAGCATGACTCTTCCAAAAAAAATATACATGTGATCCTCTCAGAAGCCATCCTTGAACAAAATAAATTTAAGCTTTGCAGCTCTGTGCCTCTTCTGGATAGATCTCTGGTTGGCCTATAGTTTTATGTGCTGTTATTGTCAAATGCGCTTACCTGAATCTAGGCTGCATTTTATGGCCACATGAATATCTAAATTACAATCAGGCTTAAAAGAGAAACTCAGCAAAAGTATTTAAAAATTACAGCCGTGGTTCTGTGTGCTCTAAACATCCTCAAGTGATAACGAATATCACAAAAGAAAAAAAGAAGGACAACTTTCATTTTGTTGAAATTAGGTATGCTACTGTCAGATAGTGTATACACGACTCCATTAGCAGATAGTACTGATGATGGGGCCACAGAAACATTGTTTATATTTTAAATTCAACAGCCTCTCAAACCAGCTGACCCTACTCAACCCTCCCCACTGTTGGAGTGCCATTTGACCACGAACGAAGGCCCACAGGACCAGGCCACGATGCCGAAGCAGGAGCTGCCTGCACTGGCCATCTGCCACGCGGTGGACAGTTTCATCTGGATTATTTCTACTCAAAACTTTTGGCTCTTGTTTCATCCAATCCTGACAAATCCCTTTAGTATTAGGCTCTACTCCAAATATTTGTAAAGCTTTCCACTGCCTCCATACTCTTTCCCTGAGGGTGTTATGGCAGAGGAAACTTTAAGCTGTTGCATGTTGATTATTTCTGCTTGAACTCACTCCTACCATGTGAGCTGGGCAAGAGGATGTATGAACTTTTGAGGGCTTTTCTTTGGGCTTTTTACCTTAAACCCAAACTAGAGCCAATCCAAGCACTCTGTGCTTCCTTTCCTCTTTGGTTGCATGGGATGCACCATAGCTTATTGGTAACGACCATGGCCTCCAGAAATACGCAGACCTGTGTTCCAACCCTGATGCATAACACCTTGTAAGCTTGGGTACATTAGGTAATCTCTTTAAGCCTCAGTTTTCTCATCTGTTCAATGAGAATAATAGTACCTGTCTCATAGGTTATATGGATAATGGAGGTCATGTGCAGTGAACATAAAGTACCACGTCTAGTATACTTAGTAAGCACTTTATCAGTGACAGTAATTTTAGCGAGGACAGTCCATTCCTTACTTAACCTCCATTTTATCATACCAACTGCTGGATAGGGTAAAGTGCATGATCGTCCAATTTTATGTTTGATCTATTTAACTTTTCTGCTAAAGATTTCACTCCTTTGAAAGGCTATAAGGAGTTATATTCTATGGCAGCCTCATTACTCAATTTTTCTTCCCATATGTCTTTGATGCCAGTGCATCCACATGAAATTAGAGCAAAGAGGGAGGCTTTGTGATCAATACCAATCCCCTTAAACATGCTTATGCTTATTGGACAAGTTGTTTCTAGACCATGTGGTCACCAATATGCAAGCTTTTGAGTTACAACTTTACTTTAAAAATAGAGCTTGGAAAAATAAAATAAAATAAGCATTGTATACAATGTTCTTTTAGGATATCCAGTTAACTTGTCCTTCCGTGAGGCGATGATGTTTCTGGGAACCAATCAGTTGTCTCAGGAGACAGATACATAGAATATTTTCCCTGCTGCCACTGCATAAGACGAGAAGAGAAGAATGACTGATGGGTCCCTGGGGCAATTCAGTGATACTCTGCAAACCAGAAATAGGACACACAGGGGACAGTGACATGGTGAATATCTTTTTATCAGAGCCATGCTACTTATTCCTGTGCTATGAGAAGAGAGCAGGAGGAATGCCTTCTATTAGGATCTCCAGGTCATACCATTGCCAATTGTTGCAAACATTTATGGAACAATATGCTACCCCAGAATTCCACACTGACGAGCCCATGCAATCATTTATTCATTCAGCAGATATTTACTGAGTGCTAGCAAAGTGCCAGGAGCCAAGGAAACATTAACAAGCAGGGCAAACAGAATCCCTGCCTTCAAGGACATTGTAATCAGAAGACAGATAAAATGAGAAGGAGAGTTGCTATAAAGCTCATAACAGGGAGCATTGATAGGCAGAGTTGGGACCAGGGATATTAACTCCTCACTTCTCTCATTTTCATCTCCTGTCTGCCCCCTCACTCACTTCTTCCCCAACCACAGAATGGTGAGTTGCAGGGGAGGAAACTGAGCATGCTCAACCCCTCTGGCTTCTTTTTTGAATAAAGAGCTTATAGGGCTTGTGCTCCCTGATCTTCACTTGCAGAAGAAGACAGCTCAGCAGAGGGACTCTGGCCCTGCAAGGGGAAATCCAGAAATGATGGAGCATTGGTTCAATTCAGGTGTCAGGACCAGAGCTAAACTGCATTCTCCAGTCCATTTGATGGAACTAAAACTGAACTGACATTTTGATATCCATCCATTTGTCCCGGGCTTAATTTCTCGATAGACTCTAAACTCAGAAGAGAAAATAAATGTTATTTATTACTGTGCCATATATCCCATCATCTCGGTGCCTTTGCCAGATATCTGAGAAGTAGATGCAAGAAATTGGCATTTAAGAACCAAATGAATCCATTGGCCAGTAGAGAGATTGAGGTTTTTGGCTTAACCTGAGGAGGCAGTGACATTTTGCAGGGCTTTAGCAAGCTTAGCTGTGTGGGGCTTTGCTTCTGGTGACTGAGGATGGTGATACTTGGAGAATTGTAATAACCAGGGACTGCGCAGGTCTTTGTGACTGACCTTGATGTGATTTAAGAAGACACATAAGGATCAGATCACAGAGGAAAGAGACAATATACATCCTACCTAAACTTTACCTTAAGGTAGGCAAGGTGTCAACACACTGTCTTTTATAGGTCTTGATGGGCAGAACAGGTTTTTTTTCCTGAATTTACTAAATTTCTCAGTAAATACTACAGACAGCTAAGTTCAATGAGGGCTACTGAATACTCATGTGTGTTTTGTGCCAGCATAAGGAACAAATGCAAGCTCATGTACTCCAAATTCTGTTCTTTATGACAATCATGGTTCAGGGCTAAGTGGGGAATGAATAACAGCTAAACTGTAGGATTCGCGCACATTATCTATAGGCTCCTGGGTCATCCTCTCTTCTAACAAGTTGTCCCAGGTTACTGTTCTGATTTATTGGTTATGTAAGTCTTGATCATGGCTTTAGATTACAGAGATTTATACCTTGGTATATATCACAGAAGTGCATTAGTCTTTATTAATTAAGAATTAAATAACACCTTGAAAGGAATAGAAAATCTGCCTTCTTTTTGGATTGACATAGAGAAACAACTCCACGAACTTTTTGCAAACCTATGAGCTAAGAAGGGATGTACCTAGATTACCGAGCCTTTAGAAGTCAAGTTTGCTGAACAGGTCAAAGAGGGACAGATAATTGTAAAATACACTATTTCTTACCATCAGAACAGCAACAGTGGAAAAGTTAAAATTCAAAAAGATTAAAATGAATTAAAAACATGATAGTTATATTATTTCAGGATCAATAAGGATGATGAAGAGCAAAAAATAGAAAAAGAGAGTTGAGTTTTTAGAAGACCAGGGTTACTTCTCTAATGTGAACAGGGCGTTGAGGAGCAGATGGCCGGCGTCTTGGTGCTCACCAGGCCTGTGTAGCTCAGGTTTCAGAAGCATCAACAGCATCATTTACAAGGCAGGAAACTGCACAGAGCTTGTCCAGCATAAACAAATGTGGAGAAGAGGTTTCAAGTGTCAGAGAACTTTTATAGCAAGAAGCAGAGGCAATGACCACAGTGACACGAGACAAAAATGCCTGCTCACAAGATAAGAGGAGCCCCCATCACTAGACAAACACACAGCACAGCCTGAATGCCAGGAATGCAGAGGGGAAAGCAGCAATAGGAGGTTTTGCATATGCCAGATGGGGGAGAAAGGCACGTCTAATAAGATCTGGCGGCTGAAGCCGCCACTCACGCTCAGTTCTAATGTCTTTCTAGGATGGCAGGGCCGTCTGAAATGCTGTTTTCTGACAGCTAAGATGGTGCATAGGCAGATCTTCCCTCCCCACTCTCCCCCTACAAATGGCAAGCCCAGTGCTGCAATTAAACTCATGGAAGATTTTTCTCAACAGAGTTTAATTTCACAGGCTGTAGCCTTCTGATAACTGACATGAATTAACGGGCATCCTGGCAAAATTCTAAAACCAAGATTTCCCTGTATCTCTCCTCTTTCCCTCAGCTACTAAGTTTCTGCTCTCATTTCTGGCAACAGTAATATGGGTCTGGATTGTACAGAGTACTGGGTCCTGGGAACAATATTTCCGCAGAGGCTAGAGATTTGAATTTTTAAATTTTGTGGAGTGAGGTTAATGTTGTGATATTTTTCGTGTCCCAATATTAGAAAAGTTATGGCACATGAGAGGTTTTAGGTTGGATTAACTCTACCTTGAACACGGCTTAGAAGCTATACCCTTTAGTAGAAGACAGGCCAGGTAGCCGTCTACTCAATCCGAACGCTACCCAGGCATCAGGTTGGGGCTCTCTTTGCATCAGACTGAGCAGAAAAAGAAACGGGGTGATTGTAGTTAAAGAATCTTTTACTTTATTTAGTTTTTAACTTCTAAAGAAAAAGGAATGTGACTTTTGGGCTTCGTTTTGTATCCATGTGCTTCATAATAGGAGATGGTTTTTATTCAAATTTGGGACTTCTTTAGGATTGTTTTCAGACAACAAGTCTGCTTATAAATCAGGACTTTTAAAGTTAGCTCCATTCTTGCCCATCTCAGAGCCATTTCAGGCCAAAGTTCTTCCCACCAGTTGCCTGGCAGGACTTTAAAGGATGAGTGGCTGATACAGTGAGGAGGCCTCATGAAGCTGATAGCATGACCATCCTAACCTCTCCCTCTAGTAAAGTAGCTACACCAGTAATTGACCATAGACGTAATGAATAAACTCAGGGAGTTAAAGAAATAAAAAGCTGGGGGCATTGGAGACACACACTTAGTCCACATTCCTAATTTTTCAAATGGGAGGAGGATGGAGAGAGGAGAGAATTTCTACTCTGCTTTCTAGAAGGAAAAGTTTTAGAAGGAAGCCTCTCATCTCCTCTGCAGCCCCAAGGCGGGAAGAGGGCCTTGTGTGACTCATCTGTTTGGGAGGAGAGACTCAGCGCAGCCCTTCTGTTCCCCTCTCCTTTGGGAGCGGCACTCTGGCCTGCTCTGCCCAGTGCCTGCAATTTGGGGGATTAAGTCCAATTCAGGGAGAGTGGAAGTCCATCTGGCTGCAAATTTATATTCATAGTCTTCAGTCAATTTTGCTATCTCTCTGGTTGTCTTTTATGTCTTATTTCTCAATTGGCTTCTAACTCAAGAGATCAAGGCAGAGTTTTATTTATTGCTTCCACTGAAACCTCAACAAGCCCACGGCTGTACAATGTTGGCTTTCTTGGTGAACCCTTCAAAGATTTGAACAATTATAAGTTGTTGGGCTGGGCGAAGAAGTAGTGTTGGTGGTTGGTACAGAGATTTTCCAGGCTAAAGCGAATAGCTATGAAAGGCATGGCAGGGAGAGAGCAAATAATCTCTTTAATGAACTGAAATAAACCCAATATCATTGGAGCAAAAAAAAAGTAGAGAGCGAGTGGACCTGTGGCCGGGAGAAATGATTTATAAAGCTTGGCTACGGAGTTGAGATTTTTGTCCTAAGTTAGGTTTGCCAGACTAAGCAAATAGAAATGTAATACTCCGAGTTTAACTTAAATTTCAAATTAAAAAATTGAATAATTTTTAGTAGAAGTTTGTGTTATGCAGCATTTGCAGTTTTTGGCTATACTTATACTAAAAAAGTATTCATTGTTTATCTGAAATTCAAATTTAACTAATGTCCAGTATCTGGCAAGTCTATCCTGAGGGAAATGACAAACCATTGAAGTCTTGAAAACATTGAAGTGATATAATCAGAGAGAAAGAAAACTAGTCATGCAGCAAAAGGCAAACATCTCCTTGCAAACGTTCTCAAGTTTCTTTAGGGTCCCTTTCAACATGGCCTCACCATGAAACCAATAGTAATGAGAGCCTGCTATATCCTGAGACTCATGATAATATTGTAAATACAACCCGATGAAGATGTTACAACCCCAGTAATATGGCAACAACTTTTAATAAAAGTAGAAATTTGGATTCTCTCTCTTAGCATTCATGCTCTGCAGAGAAAAAGTAATACACACAAGTGACTGACGAACACAGCAATTTCACTTGCAAAACTGAGCATGTTCATTTTGCCTCTGTTGAAATCTAACTCCACACCTCCTCGATCCTCCACAGAGCCTGTTTGTTGTGCCTGACTTCTTCACAATGCAGTGCCTTCTGAGTTCACGGCCACCACAGTCTGACTCACAGTGAGGTGTTTTAAGTGGAGTGACACTGAGATTACTAATACATGATCCATCAGAGGAACAACAGCGCCCCACGCTACCAGCAGAAGAAATGGGCACATTGCCAGTGAGCAGAAACGGTCCTCCTAATTTAATATCCATTTTCTAAACACAAATTCTCATTTTTAATTATGACTTCATGTGTTTCCTCAATACCTCTGTGCCTCTTCTTTGTAACATTCCCCTGGGAGTTCCATCATATAGCAGGTGTTAGAGTTCTAATTGCAATTCTATGGAACAGAGTAATGGTCAGATCAGAACAAGTTGTTCTCACCTACCGATCGGTCAATTTATGGGCTTGCAACAGCGTGTGAGTACACGCATCACCAGGAAACCAGTCTCTCCGTAGGAGGTCAATAACCATAAGTAGTAGGAGCAGTGTTAAAGTGGGAGAGAAAAGAAAAGGCCAAAGATAATGTTTGAGAAAGCATTTAACCTCTTTTTACGAGGCCAGGAATGTGGCTGCAACCCATAGTAAGTATTTTCAAACACCTCCTTACCAAACCATTTTAACACACACTACTGCTGGTGTTCAGTATGTCCACTCAGTCCTAGCCTCATTATTACAAAAGTGAAACTGAAGTATAGGAAATCCAAGCCTAAGCAAGTGGCTCGAATTACTACCTTTTCAGCCAAGCCAAGGTCATACTAAGTGAAAGAGAGTTCGGCAAGAAAACATCAACTCTGGCTAACATTTGATGCCAGGAATCATTGTCAACACTTTAATGATTATTTAATACTCACTACAATCCTACAAAGTAGGTATTATTATCCTTTTCATGATACGAATGATACAATTGAAACAGAGCATATGTTTTTTAGCCAAGGATGCACAGCTCAAAAGTGACAGACCAAAGATTCAATCCAGGCAATTTGACTCTAAAGTTGTACTTTTAACCACTATATTACTCTTATTCTGGGGGTGAGGCACCTTTTAATAGTAGAGAACACTTGCATGGCCTACAAAATATGAATGTAGATTAGATTGAGTTTTGCTTTGGTAAGATGCTCAAGTAACAGTTTTCTCATTTTCCCTTTGCTGTTCCATGACTCTAGGTAACTCTACAAGGATTTATGATACATAAAGAAAAGTATGTGTGGTTGTGAACGATATTTGCTCAAAGCAACAATCAGTTTTGTGTTTTGATTTAGTCTCTATCCATTCGTTCTTTCATTCAACAAGCATGCATGAAGTGCCTATTGGGTGAGCTGCACTAAATTTCATTATCAAAACATTGTTCCTGATCAGAAGAACTGCGTAGACTGTAGAACATATAGACACGCAGGGAAACAATTGGAATGGTAATCACATTGGCCATAAAAGCTACCCAGTTGTACATGAGGCCTTTAATGCTCTAGAGAATATGTAACTCAGTGTCCCAAAGACTCATAGCCTTGCTCTTTCTCCTACCTGCTTGCTCAGAACTTTCCTACTTCCCCCAAAATACCCCCAAAGATTTCTAGAAATACCCAATGGGTTGTTCTTCCGGTATATAAAATTCCTTATGGGAACTTCACTATGTACACTGTGGTGGTGGCTCTAAGCCATTCCTCTCCTGTAATACAGTTGCTGTTAGTGCCACTGAGTGGATTCTGACTCCTAGTGACCCTGTGTGGACAGCAGAGCAGAACCCAGTCTGGTCTTTTTGTGCCATCCTCTCACCTTCCAGCACGACATCAGACAATGCTCTGCTGCTATTCACAAGGTTTTCATGGCCCATTTATTAGGAAGTGTGTGGCCAGGTCCTTCTTCCTTGTCTGTCTACTCTGGAAGCTCCGCTGAAACCTGTGCGCTATGGGTGAACCTGCTGGTATTTGAAATACCAGTGGCATAGCTTTCAGCATCACAGCAACACACCGCCACCACAGATTGACAATTAACAGACGGTGATGTAGTTCCCTGACCAGGAAATGAACCTGGGCCATGGCAGTGAGAGCATCGAATCTTAATCACTAGACCACCAGGGCTGGCACAATAGGGTGGGGAAATTGCCCTTGCTCTGGTTCTGAGCTACATTTAGTTAATAGCGTTCTGTACCAGAGCCCAGTGGTACCTAGGGTCTCACAGACTCTCAGAAAAAGTTCTCCACCTATGAGTATCCTCTCTCTGAAAAAACCAACAACCTATCCAAAGATTAGACATGGACGAATCCTCCATTGTTTCCCACTTTTGTTTCCATCTCTCAAGAGCTTGAAACAAACACATAAAACACAAACAAGAGAAACATTTTCCTTGTGTTTTACCCAAAAAACACAAAAAGTCTCATTCAAAATACTCATGCAAATTGTGGCGACCAGTCCACGAATAATGTGCACAGCCCAACTTAGTCTGGACTCAAGTAGGACACCCTGTTACACATAGGACGTGGTATGTGATATAACAGAGACGTGACTAAAGTGATTGGTGAGTACAGAGGATCACTCTGTCTGGGAATTCTGGAAATCTTTGTTGAAGCAGTGAGTGACCGTTAGGCTCAATCTTGAAAAATGAACGGAAGTTCATTGTTCAGCAAAGAGACAGTATGAAATGTTGCACAGAGGAAATTGGAGATGCAGTTGTTTGGATGTCTGAAAGAGCTTGGAGTTCTTGGCTGAGTGGGAAGTATAATGAACTTGAGGCATAAGTTGTGTATTACGGGTGTGCATGTGGGGAGGCAGCTTGGGGAAGTGAGGCTAGAAAGAAAGGATAGGAGCAAATTCAGAGGGACCACTGTTCTGGGATATTTTCAGTCAAAAATTTTCTAAGTGGCTTTCAGTGTAGGAGAGGAAAAAGATCTTTTCCCCTTCACCCTTCTTAGATTCATTGGCTGGTATCCTACACAGTAGACTAGCAAAAGACACAGATTACAAAGAAAAAACATACAGAAGTTAATTAGCATGTGCACCACATTCATACACATGGGAGCGCTCAGAGATGAGTAACTCACAGGGGTGGTTCGAATTTGAGCTTATATGGAATCTTAGCAAAGCAATAATAAATTTCAGAGAAGGGGCAACACAAAGGGAAAGAGCTCGTGGCTTCTAGGGAAGGCAAATATATGGGGAACCTCTTGGTACATAAGGGCTAGTTTAGCAAGATTTGTTATGTTGACTCTTCTGGTGCCTTCTATAGGCTGATAAGGATCTAGAGTTGTCTCCTATAATTAACTACCATCCTTTCTGGTAAAGAGAGGAGTGGGGGCCACCTTCCCAAATTTATTCCCTACTTTGAGGCAAATAAATGGAGAGCAGAGAGCTTTTCTTGTATCTGCTTCTTCTCAGTTAACTTTAGCTCAAAATAATTGTTACGCCAAAGTGGCATATTTTTGGGTGTCATATACTACAATCCTTAATCAGTAAAGTAGATTTCCATTCATCCTTATTTGTAACATACTCTTCAACTCCATTTAGGGAAGAGGAAAAAAAATTAAAAAGGATGTGCACTGAAGATGCACAGTAACTACCAAGATGTTTAATCAATGAAGACTTCAGGGGCAAACTGAACAATACAATAAAGCCTGGAAAATTTTGTCTTAAGCAGAATCTTTCTACAGTTCTAAACTGTAATGGTCTCATAATTTGCCCTAGTGAGATTTTAGAGTTTATTACTTATTTTCGTTTAGCCTGAGATAGTGGCCTATGATCCCACAACAGTTGTAGCAACTGACATTTAGGTTACTACTTGAAGATGGTTCGCACCCACTCATCTGATTTGCACCAGGAAAGTTTATCCCGAAACCCTCCAGGCCATTAGCCTCATCCCTTATTTTCCCAGCAGGAGTTGGCGGGGGAGAGCCTTGGTCCATGATTTTATATCTGGTGCAGCTCATCTAATCAGAAGTCTACACGTGGGGGATTTCCTCCCTTTCCACCCTGTTCTCCCCAGGCTGGTATGTTACCAATGAAGAATGAGGAGATTCTGTGTAAACTCAAGTTTTCCTGTTTGTCTATTCAAAAGTCTAGACTAAGGTGTGAGGAAGATTAGGAATTCCATGGTTATCACACATCTAAGCCATGCCCCCCATGCCATCTTTTTCGCCTGCTCATATTTTGATTTCTCTTTGCCTAGCTTTTTTCTCTGTCTCTGAATTGAGTCAAACCATAAGTAAGAGAAACAGAATGTTATCTATTGGCCCCTTCAAAATATATATTCCTACAGCTAATTGACTGGATGAACCAATGGTGGCATAGTAACAAAAATATATATCTGATGGCAGATACATTTACTCCTTTGATCTTCAGAATAATCCCATGGAGTTGGCAATGAAAAAGCATTATTCTTATTTTACAGATGAGGAGATTGAACCCCAAATGGTGAAGTGGCTTGCTCAGCGTATTCAGCTCTCTGGAACTCTGCATTTTGTCATCCAGAAAAATTCACTGTGTCCTGGATTCACAGTGCCACAATAGTGGTGTAACAGTAGGATTAGAACACTGGAGTGGTGAAGGCATCAGCATGGAAAAAGGTGGCTTCATACCTTTGCTCTGCTCCTTACCAGCTATGCCCTCAGGTGACTGACTTAACCTCTTTGGCACACAACTCCTACTCTGTAACATAAAGATAACAATCCCTATCTCTCAGAGTTGTAGTGTGCATTAAATGAGAAAATGTATCTAAACAGCACTATGCTTGGCATATAGTAAGAACTGAATATATCATTGCCTAATGTTATCATCATTATTATTAAGTAACAGTGGATAAGTGGAAATATAGTGTGCAAAGAATGGAGATTCAGGTATTTTTTCTGATTCCCTGCCATGGTCCTTAAATTCAGATTTCCAGAAAACAAATTTTCACTTACATCCATATGTGCTTGCATTTTGAAAATTCACCAGGTCTGATTGGCTGCTGTTGCTGCCAGAATGCTGGTTAAGCTTGGTTGCTTGAAAATCTCTCCCAGTTTTGTAAAATTAGAAAAAATCCCTGAAATATCATTGTGAGGGCCATATTCAGGACATATTATGTGTGTTGCTGGACCACTGTGAGCACTCAAATTTATTTTTATGATCATACTCACTTTCGTGTAACTGGGTCTTTTATTTGGTCAGCCAATGACTGTAGTAAAATTATGAAGAAATGGTCTAACATCACTATTCCAGCAAAACGATTTATTGACGCTTGACATAACAGTGACATCGCCTTAGGAAATCTCTAAGACATGCTTTGAACATACTTATCCATATCCTCCCCCCAAGAGGGAATTTTATTGTTCATTTAATGAGACAGTTAAGCTGAAACAAGGAACGTTTTCTTTATATAGAAATTGTCATGTAATTGGACCTTCTGTCATCAAAAGTAAATGTATTAAGAAAATCAATAGTACACATTTTCCAGTATAATCTTCAGCTTCATTCTTGTTTGCTGTCTGAAAGGGGATGCTGCTATGGGAATTGTACATCTTACAGATTTCCCCAACCTTGATATGCTGGGCAACTTCAATAGCAGAAGCTTTGAAAATCTACATTACTCATCTCTTCTGTGTGATTATTGCCGTCATTCAGTTGAATGAAGTTAAACCTGCCACTTGTACCACCACACAGAGGAAATTACAGAAGAATTTTTTTAATGTTATTTCATTTAATTAAGGAGCAAATAGGATTCTGTTCTACTTCAATTGTTTGGTATAAAAAATACAACATTGGAAAGAAGAAAAAGCATTAAGTTCCTATGAGAAGTTCAGGAAGAGAAATCAAAACCAGGACTGGGCATCACCTTGAGATGCTACGGATGCAACTCTTCTTAACACTTTATTTACCAGGAGGGCTCACCAATAACTGGAATTCTACCACTCTTACTTCCTTGTTAGATCTTATCGTTGGTACTTTATTTGGGAGGGAAGTTCCGCTTTTGAAATTACTTTCACTTTTGGATAAAAGGATAATTAATTCCTAAGGCAGAGAAGAGAATAAGGAAGCCTGGGCAGATCTTTTTTCTTGGTTCTCACACTTCTTCTTCATACCCACATTTAAAAATTCACAGGTTTCACATAAAAATTGGGATTAGTGGATTGTCTTAGAAAGTAGGAAAATCAGGCCACACTGAGCCTATGTTTCCACGTGGCAAATATCAGAGGGAGCCGAGCAGCAGCTGCCTCCTTCAGATGGGACACGCGAACCACAACTGGCTACAGTCCTCACCAGTCTCTATTGTCTGTCTACTCCAACCAGCCTGCTCTACTCAGTTAAATTGCTGGCATGACTCCTGAAGACATTCACATTTATCCACTATTGCTCTGTTAATCTAGATCTAGATAGATATGCATTTCTATTGTTATTATTTTTAACAGCAGAAGAATGCTTAAAGGAGAGATAAACAGCCTCAAAGTCTATTTCTGTTTACTTTAAAGTTTTTCCTAGGATAAGTGTGACCTTAGGCAATTTACTTAGGCAAATTTCTCATTTGTAAAATTGGAGCTGCTATTCATAACTCCTATCTTTTCCAGTTTTATGACAACCGATAAGATGATGCATATTAAGGATAATGCCTAGAACACAGTAGGCGTGAAATAAATGTTAGCAGCAAGTGTTCTATGATATACCAAAATAAATGAGGCTTAAAAAAAATTGAGTGTGTGTTCCTGTCACTCCATTTCATATAAAAGATGCCCTGTATCAGGATCTTTGATTTTCAGTTACAGCTTCCCCCCATGAATGGTCTGGGATAATTGCCAATGGACATGCTGCCTCTCTCATTCTGGGTGAATCTTTTGGTCTTGAGCTTTGAGCAGGATAATTAATGAATCAGGAAAGCTGAAGCAAACATGTGGGTGGATATCCCTTGTCAGAGCTTTGATTTAGATTCCTTGCAGAACACCAGAAATATTCATTATATTTTCATTCCTTTCAAAATGCAAAGAAGAGCAGAGCTTCAAAAACAGGGCAGTAAGGCACCACCCCAGTGGAAATTGTTTTAACAAATTTGAAAGCAGCCTCTAGGAATCAGGGCATAGATGCTTTCCTCATTATTTCTCCTCCTCATTATTTGGCACCATTATCCGTTTCGATCTCTTCCTACAGATTTTCCAGTGTTATGTGCTGCACATGTGATTCTTGGCTCCAGTCAAGGGTCTGTGGCTCCTGTAGAACGTAGTAGATCATTCAACAGATTTCTGATTTACTGCCTTTAATTTCTTCTTCAGGAGCAATAACAGAAGTTTGCTGGTGGGGGCGGAGGATCCCTGATTACAATCAGGGATGGAGAAATGGTTTCTTCTGCCATTTTTCTTTCAGAGAGACTAAGCAAAATTGCAGTACAGTTTCACAGTACTCTTCTTAACTCACTGCAGGTTGCCATGGAAACAGGAATCTCGCATTGACATGAAAGGCATTTAGGGAATCTGTTAGGTTTTAACATTAGCATGATCTAAGCATCCTTGCTCACCACTAACAAGTCTAGCATCTCTTTTAGAATATCATTAATACTCATTAAATTTCTCTGCATGTGTTTTTGGGGATCTTCATATTGCATTTGAGGTCATTTTCTGTGGGTGACCAACTAATCAGAGAATATGCATTTTGTAGAACTGTCGTTAGCTCTTCCAGCACATGAAGTAAGACTCACTCTACCTACACTGGTATTTTCACATGATCCACATTTAGATTTTAATAGAGAAGAACAGGAGTGCAATGGCAGTTAAGGAAATCTGCTAATATTTAGGAAGTTTATTTATAATAAAAAAGAACCAAATGGGAATTTTTCTTCTACAAACAAAGTTTAATAGAAACAAGCTCTTTGATTACTTACTTGTGCTAGGTAACTTTTAGGTTAGCTCTCATATGTAAGTTTAGACTGGTTTTGCTATGTAGTATATTTTTAGTGTCTGTTTTTTATTAAAGTTTACTTAGGAATCTTAAAACACTAAAAGATTACGTTCCTGGCAAAATCACTGATTTTTTGCCCCAAGAGTTGCAAAAAATGTGATTTAAAAGCCACCAATTTGTTTAAAGCAATTGTAGCAATGGCTAAATTACCATTTTCTTTTATTTCACAAAAGAAGAGCATTTTAGTGGACTTGTTGAGAAAAAAAATGAGAGGTCTGTTTGAATTATGTTTCAAACTCTTCAAATTATTTTTTATGTGAATCGAAATGTCACCGGCTCAGTAGTTAATCTCCTCTCATTGAGCAATGACCTCCCAAATTGGTTCGGTGTTTCCCATGATTGAAATGTTCAGAGTGGCTCTCAATGCCTCTCTCTGGTATTGGGCAAGCAGCGAGTTGCTGTGGTGAATACATCAGCTTGGAGTCAAAACGCCCAAGTTCAACTCTCAGCTCCACTGCTTGCCAGCTGCGTGACATTGGGCAAGGTACTTAACCACACTGTTCTTCCTCTTCATCATGAGGTTGCCATAAGGATTAAGTGAGATAGTCTATATGCAGTACTTAGCACATTTCTGCTGTAATTTAGACATACTGGCATATAATACATACTCAGTAAATTTTAATTATAAGCATCATTATTATAATAATTTTATAGCTTGAATGATCTGACAACACTGCTAAACCAACATTTCCCTTTGTACTAAAATCAAATATCCTAGCAGAATTTAACTCTCCTTCTTTTCCCTGAGCTTGCTGTTTATCTTCTTTAAAAGTGGACTATAATTAAAAAACTGTCCAAAAACCAGAGGAAAGGCAAGAGATGAAAATATTCAAACAATGCACAAACTGGAAATTTGATTTGTAGGTGGCAGTTAAACAAAATCAACCAACCAGTCATTTGTAGTTGAGAAGAGTCAAAATGGGTCTATCAGCAGTCTAGTCGCTGGCTTGTCTAACTTTTGGACCATAATCAATTAGTTTATAATAAAATATTTACCATGAACAGCTCCAGGGCCTATGATTAATGTAACTAGATGTTTAATTTCTTATATGTTGAGTTTTCAAGGTGTAAATGAATTATATCCCTTTCCAATCCACCTGAAATGGAATCAAAGTGAATAGACAATGGGGTAAATCAGATTAAGATGGAAAGTCAGCTTAATTAATGACTTAAACAATTAGCTCTTAAGGTGGTGGCTTAGATTTGGGCTAACAGTGGGATTTTCAAAGCTGTATCCCGGTATTACACAAATGTAAAGATCCAGGCATTGGAAGAAATGGAAAAGAGCAGCCCTCCGTCAGGAAGGGCAGACAGTCCACGATAAAATGTGTGTCACAGATGAGAATAGAATGCATGCTGACGGTAGGGCATGGGTTCCAAAGACAAAGAAAGGAGACAGCAACGGAGATGCCTATGTCCAGTAGCTGCTCTGGCCAACAGCAGACTGAGGCCTGTCTCTGTTTGGCTTCCTATGGCCACCTTCTCACTGTGTTCTCACGTGAGATTTTCTCTGTGTGCTTGTATTGCTGGTGCCTCTTTGTGTGTCCAAATTCCGTCTTCTCATAAGAACACTAGTCAGATTGGATTAGGGTCCACCCAAAGGGCCTCATTTTAACTTAATCACCACTTTAAAGGCCCTAACTCCAAATACAGTCACATGCTGAGATATTGGAGGTTAGGACTTCAACATGAATGGTTTGGGGAGGATCAAGTCAGCCCAGAACAATACATGTTCCCTGTGATAACCTAGTAACAACTAGAGATTTTGCATTGCAATTAATACTTCTGTAGCTTCCTTCTTCCTTTTCTTCATTGAAAAAAAAATCTTCCTTCTTAGACAGCTTTTTCCGGAACTAAGCTGCCTTCACAATGAGGGGCAAACCTGCAGCCCAGAGCATATAGCATCAAAGACACACAGAAACAAAAGAAGGAATTTCCAAGTCTACCTTAAAAAGACCATTTACCGCCTAGTTTCTTGATGGACATATTAAATTCTGGCAAGTTCAAAATGTTCCAAAGTGGCTAATCATTCCAGAAATGCCAATAAAAATGAAAAGGTGGATAATTTATTTTTTGAAAAAGAAAGGATTATATTTTACCAAACATTTATTTGTTATACTTCTATGTGACGCGGGGTTCTAAAAGCACATTAAAACAATTTCCTCCTGAAGAATAGTTTGCTTTAATAAAGCTGAACATAGTTACGGAGTAAGAATAAAGATAAAGCCTGCTAGCTTTGGAACAAATAACTGTAAATGAAATGAAATGAAGTGAAGCCATAAAGACAAGTCATTGCTTTTTTCACAGCCTCTTTCCATGGAGACATTAAGAACTTTATAAATGCTTATTAGTTAGGTTATCTGGTGCACTGCACCTTGGAAATCACCCTTTTATTCAAATCTAAAATTTTCTGATTTGCAAACTGACGATAGAACAAAGAGAAAGAAATAGAAGCTTCTTCAAAAATTCCCAGATCTATGCCTCGGTGCCTATGTTCTGCTCATGTTTTGAGCATGCTACATAAATTGGAAAGACTTAGGACCAGGCCTTGCCCCAAATTTCTGGATTCCACTTCAATCCATAGGTAGATAATAGGCAAAAATGGAATTAAGAAAAAGAAAATAGCCCTATGTTTTATTTTTTTTTTAGCATTTGAGGACTCTTTTCTTTTTTCTCCCCAAAGCTCAAGTGCACGGTTGTATATCCTAGCACAAGTCATTCTAGTTCTTCTATGTGGGATGCCACCATAGTATGGCTTGATGAGCAGTGTGTAGGTCTGCACCCTGGATCCAAAGTGATGAACCCCGGGCCTCTGAAACAGAGCACACCAACTTAATCACTTGGCCAAGGGTGGTTAAGACCCCAGCCCTATGGTTTTAGTTGTGTAAGGTTACTAATATTAATATCAAGAACTAAGATTAATCAAATTCTTTCTCTATACCAGACACTGGTAAACATTTTAAAGTTCACGAGGTCAAGCTTCTCTTGAAAGTCATGGCCGTGGCACTCTGCTACAGGCTGTAGAAATACCCACACGTGGAATGAAATATGGTGTCTGGCCCCAGGGTGCTCACAGTCTAACTGGGAAAATAGACACTAACAATGTTATAACAACTGTAGTACTTGCTCATGAAGTCAAGGTTAATTAATGATGATAAACAGAAGAAGCAAAGAGTCACTATGTTGGGGCTGGCCCCATGGCCGAGTGGTTAAGTTTGCACATTCCTTTTAGGTGGCCCAGGGTTTCACCAGTTCAGATCCTGGATGTGGATCTAGCACAGCTCATCAGGCCATGCTGAGGTGGCATCCCACATAGCAGAGCCAGAAGGACTTAAAACTAGAATATACAACTGTGTACTGGCGGGCTGTGCAGAGAAGAATCAAAAAAAGAAAGATTGGCAACAGATGTTAGCTCAGTGCCAATCTTTAAAAAGGAAAAAAAAGACTCACCATGTTTAGATGATCAAAGAAAGCATCTCAGAGGAGAAAGCATTTAACCCAGGTCTTGAAGGATGAGAAGAATCTTGTAGGGAAACTTTTTCCAAAGGTTAAGGTAGAACATAAGAGAAGGACAACAAAAGGAAAATACAGGATGAGACGTAGAGAGTGGAATTCTTGGTGTGAAAACCAGTTTGATATCACATAATAGAGGACCTTGACTAAGTTTGTGAGACATGGGACAAATAAAGTATGATTTGTTCTCCTGGAAGACAGTCCTGGAAGCCTCCGTAAGGTGGCATACAGATAGAAAAGAAAACAGGTGGACAACTTTTCCTAGGAGAGTCTATGAGCCAAGTTTTCAAGGGCAGCCTGAATATGATGTCCTTTTCCAAGTTAATTCATTGTTCTACAAACCCCAGAGATTTATGGATGTGGTCATTTTAGTATAACGTCCTCTCATTGTCCGTCATCTCCCCTTGAAGAGCATAACACAATCATAAAGAGAAAAGTTCTAGTTTTTCTAATCAACACAAAATCTAAATTCTCCTCAGACCTCTCCTTTAACACTTTATGTTTTTCTACCTTAACTTTATAGCTCTCTATTTAGCTATATCTTCCTGTCTTTTGGTTTTGGTCCAGACTGTGAACAGATCCTACCCAAAAACCATGTAGTCGTTGATAAGTGTGGCTGGTTGCCCCCACTTTATAAAATCTCTTGTTTCCTCCTGCTGGTCTTTACATCTTCAGCCCATATGCCATTAAAAGTGCAGCCAAGGCTTGGCTCGAAGCCATTGTCAGATGTTTTAGAGCACTTGGCAGTCATCTCCATCAGGTTGAACAGTATCACAAAGAGTTTCCCCCACATCTCAGCTGGTGGACCTGAGCAGAAATTTCAGCTTCTCCCTAAGGGTCTTTTTCTTTTGAACAAATTCATGATGTTTTTTGATTAATGTTGTTGAAATAAACTACATTGAGGTACTGGACTTTTTACACATGCTGTCAAATCTTTCTTAGTTTTTGATTGGTCTTCCCTTACTGATAACTAAAGTGTGTGGACCTCTTCTTAGCGTATTCTCTTTAGTACATCCAAATGCCTAGTTAATAACTCCACTTAGATGTATCACTGGTATCTGAAATTTAATATGTCCAAACACAACTCTGCATGCTGCCTCCCACAACTGTCTTCTCTGTTTCATTAGATGCAATCATCAATTGACCATGTTTTACACTTAGGAATCGTCCTATCCTCTTCTCTTTTCCTCACACTTTAAATGCAATCTGTCACCAAATCCTATTGATTGTACTCTCAAAATACATCCCACCTCTAACCTTTTCTTACTGGCTTCACTGCTACTTGCCAAGTAAAAATGACCTGGATAACGCTTCCAACTAATGTCTCTGCTTTTGTTCTTGGTGCCTGCATTCCATTCTCAATACGGCGGCAAAAGAGTCAAGCTTTTCGTTATGTAAATCAGATCATGTAACTCCCTTGCACAAAATCCTCTGATACTTTCGTGTTGTAGTCAGAGAAATACCTTACCTCCTTTTCTTGGCCCACAACTAGGCCTCATCACCCTCTACCCCACACCTGGGCAAAGTGATTAGAAGGCCTAGCTGCGCCCTCCTTTGGTGCGGGTGGAAGATTCTAACCACACAACATCCTTCCCATGCAGGAACTCCTGCCCCAGCCCCACCTCTAAGCACAGCAAAAACCCTAGGCCAATCTCCTTTCCTCACTCTCCCAAGTCATTTTTGGACCAGCTTGGGTAGCCCACATTGTTCTTCCAAAAAGCGGTATTAAATAAGGAAGAAAACTTTTCACACCATCTTGGTTGTGTGTGTGGTTATCAGTCTTGCCATCCAAAACAGATTTTGAGCGGCGTCCCGTCCTGTTTCTGTAGCATGACTATAAGAAGGAACGAGTGAATGAATAATCCCGTCTGTATATTTTATCTTGCTCCTAAAACAATTCCAATATGAACTATTCTCTTATCCATTATTTCTCTTTGGCATATTCTTTATATGTTTGCTCTCACATATGCCCTAGGAAGGCTGTGCTACTATCTACTGTCTGCATATCTATCTATCTATCTATCTATCTATCTATCTATCTATCTACCCATCTATTTTTCTCTCTTTCCTCATCAACTTGGAGTCATCATACTTGTCTCATTTATTCTTGGTGGTGTGTATACCTTTTTCTTGAATTTCTTCACACTTAAAAATTGTATGCAAGGACTCACATAATTTCTACATACAGACTTTACTCCTTCTCCTGAGAGATTTCTTTATATCATTTATTAATAAGCATTACCGCTGATAGACTCTCTCCTTGAACAAACTCTAGACAGGCTCCTTTGAGCTCAACTAGGCCTCATCCTTGGGCAAGTCTTCAAGAGCCCAATTTTAGTGAGAACCCTGCTAAGTTAGTTTAGTCAGAATCTCCCACCCTCCACATCTGATCAAATTTCTCATCTCCCATTGTCCCCCAGATGCTATCTGGTCACCCTGATCTGCCTTCAGGAAGACTCTTCTTTAGTCTCTTTAGCTAGGAACTTCCCTGACCCCTGATGCATCCTTTTAGTAATTTTCCATCCTCCCCTGTTCCTTGGCTATAAATGCCCATTTTTCCTCGTTGTCTTTGGAGTTGAGCCCCATCTCTCTCCCATACTGCAAAACCCCATCGCAGTGGTCCCTATACCCATCTAGACAGTCCTGAATAGTTTGCCTTTCCATTTTACAAGTGTCAGACTAATTTTTTCTTTAACATCACTGAGATATTTTGAGAAGAAAGAGAGCCTTCTCTCCTATTTATCAATCTGCTTACCATTAAGAATAATTCATCTGCTCTAATGGGAATTTGACCTTCTTCCATTTATCTTTGACAAATTTTTTAGCTTTTGAGAAATTAATTTCAACTACTATCATATCATGGTCAGAAAACACAATGCCTCTCTCTTTATTACAATCTCTATTAATATAAACCCTATCAATTTTCTTGGTGATCACTTCACACTTTTGATAATACTGATCAATCTGTAAGCACAGATATTAAAATCAAGATTCTCTAATCATATTCATATACAAATAATACCAAAATATGTAGTTTCTCTGATCATTTTTGTTTGTGTCCAAGCCTAGACATCAGAAGTAGAAGAATTCCCTCCACATATCATGCTATAAGTTGTACACAGAACAAGTGCTGTACTCCCTAGGAAACTTCTCTATTTTGCACGTATAAGGAGCATATATTTCCAAGCCTGGTCCTCAGCCTTTCCTAATAATAGCTGTGGTTTGGTTTGACATTTTATGTCTTTCTAAAGTGAACACATAAAACGTCACTTCCCTCTTGGTTTGGTGATCGGTGCTTGCCCATTGATTCATGCCTCACTTGCCATCACAGGCCTTCTCTTTCTCTGTGGTTAGCCTCACTTATCCTCTGAACATATACGCTTCAGAATTCTACTCAAAACCGTATGCCAGGTGGCCACTCCAGTATATTTTGGTGATCTCAAGAGATAACGTCTATTTGCTATCCAGTTTCTTTGTCAAGAACCCCACAGTCCCTTATCAAAATATTTTTCTCTTTTCTCTTCGATCTTTTTAGTTAGGGACTTGATCAGAGAGGAGTCTGCTGGGCTGCTCAGACCAGGTTTCACTCCCAGGGCTGATCATGACCCAGGAACCAGTCTTCTGCTTCATTGGTCTAGAAACACAATTTTTGCTGATGCTCCCTGAATTGCGAAAACAAAAACTTCCACTAACTGAGCTCACAAGAGGTTGCAATGTAAAATAGGATGTTTGTCTGTTGATAGATAGAAGGCTTTCAAACTAACCAAAAGAAGAGAATATTTCTACTGTGTGATTTGCGCATTCTATTCTTCTGAGAACAGCTATGTGAGAAACTATAGGGTTATTATGTGAACTTGATATGACAGCAAGGACATCATAAAGGCTGGCATAATAGACCTAAGATACTGTGATGAACCACCTCCACTTGTAGGGACCATCTTGCCCAGCAGAGATAAGAGCCTCCCTTGGCTGGTTTCTTCTGTCCTCGTCTCCGTGCAGACCACTCTCTCTCTCCACGTATTCTTTCACGAGAAAATAGCTTAGAAATAACAGCTACCTTACGTTAAGGGCTTACAATGCTTCCAATGTTTTAAGATAATAATAATAAACACCTATTAAGTACTTACTATGTTCCAGGCACTAAGTAACTTGTTTATAAGTAAATAACTAGATAACTTATTTATCTTCGTAGCAACCTTATAAAGTAGGTACTTACTACAATCTCCACTTTAAAAAATGTACTGAGAAACACATAGTCTTTACAAAAGAGTGTATAAAATGTGCATCATTATAAAATGAACACTAAAAGTACCCACCACCCAGCTTAGGAGAGAGAATATGCATCTCCTTCCTTTCCCACTCTAGCTCAACGAACTTGAAGGTGTTGTCAAGAATTCCCTTTCTTCTGTATTGGTTTATTGGATTGTCTTTTACCTTGACATGTAAGAGTTTGCTTTTATTTTTTTACTATATACTGAATATTGATGTTTTATGTTTTTCATGAGTTACTGATATCTTCCCACAGTTTACGGTTTTCCTTTTCACTGTCTTTACTGTGTCCTTTGCAATTAATTTTAATGTAGTCAGATTTATCCATCTCTTTCTTTATGATTTATAATTTTTGTTTCTTGTTGAAAAAAAAAATCCTTCCCAATCCTGAGATCATAATATTATTCTACATTGCATTCAAAGTTTTCATAGTTTTGCCCTTCACCCCCTAGAAATGATTTTTATGAATGTTGTGACAGATAGGTAATTACTTACATCCTACGGATGAAGAAAATGAGGAAGGAAATTGTCTTACCCGAGGCTCGCAGATGGTAAGTTGTAGAGCTGAGATTTGAACTCAGGCAAACTGATTCTGGAGCCCACACTTCTATCCTGCCCCCAAGGGTATAAGTAGGGGAATTGCACAGATGTAGAAACCGAGGCTCAGTGAGGTTAAGTGACTTGCCCAAGGTCAAGCAATCAGTAAGAGCTACAGGCAGTATGCAAACTTCAACACTTATTCCAGAGTTCGTACATTTTCCTTTACATGCCCTCCTTCCTGGGACCACATGCTGGTCTGTGGATTCTATTTCCACAGACTCTCTGTTCTCTCTGCTTTGTTTTGGAAGTCAGTTTATTCTCTAGTTACTTCTGTAGAGAGCTGGTTGCATCTGGACTCTTTGTATTCAACCAGTTTAACCCATAGATCAAAAGTTTACCTCTTAGTTTTGGATTAATCTTATCCCATCTTTTTCTGAATTTATCACATAGCCTTATTTCTTAGTCTGCGTTTATGTGTAATTTTCGCCTCTTAGAGCCCCATCTGCTGACCTTCTGATATTCTGCATTCAAATTCTATTTATAACAGATCATCTTCCTTTCAGCTTCACGTTACCTCTTTCTCAATGATTGCAATTAACACTTCAAGCATTTCTATGATCTTGTTCCTTTCCTTCTCCTCGGCTCATCTTTTACTGCTCCTTCCATTTAATTCACTCTCAGTTACATCTATAGAAGTCAAGGATAATAGCTGACTTCTCCCCGTCATGCCTTGCAAGGGCAGAGATAAGGGTAAACTTTTTGATAAAAGTTGGCCACTGTTTCTGACTCCTGAAGATGAAGTATAAATGTCAAGCTTCTGTGGTTACTTTGAGCTCAAATGAAGCAAGCTTGTCACTTCAGGATTTTCAGAAGGTCCTTGATCCAGCCTAAATTATCTCTAAGTACAACCTTTATGCATACAAACTACTCTTTCTGTTTTGCTAATACATCTCCCTCTGCTCAAAATGCCATTTGCTCTGCTGTCACATATTGAAATTCTGCTCATCTTTCGAAATCCAAGTCAGAGATCACCCCCGATGCCCCCGCCATGGATACTTTTCTGACCACCTCAAGCAGAATCCAAGTGCACACCAAGCATGTCACACTCCTCCTGGCTCATTAAACTTAGTCTTCAGTACTTAATATTATACATACAGAGTCCCTGGTGTATTGTAAGTTCCTCAGGGAAGAAAACCTAGACTGATTTTCAGGAAAGCACAACCACAACAATTTTTCTTCTTTAGGACTGTAGTTTTCCTACAACCAAAATTTAATAGGTGTATTGTACAAACATTTGGAGGTATTTATTGAACTGATTTTAATTACGTAATTAGTTGGGCTGAATAGTCCTCTCTTCTTTCATGAAATCATTTAGGATCTACTCTATGCCTTGAACTGTGGCATGCAGTGAAGATAGTAGCATGAATATAGAGTAGGCCCTGACCCATAGACTGGTGAGGTAGATAGAAGAGAAAACAAGAGAGGCTACACAGCATAGTGGAAATGCAGAAGCTGCGAGCCAGCACAACTGCTTGGTTACCAGCTTTGGCACTTGCTAGCTGTAGACCCTTGGATTTGTTTCCTAATCTATTGGTGCCAAAACGTTTTCATTTACAAAAGGAGAAAAGTAAATTCCCACCTTTCAAAGAGATTTTAGGTGTAGAGATAATGTGCAGAGCATACTAATAAATAAATGAGGGCCATTAGTATCATTGTAGTATGATATTGCATATTAGCTAATGTGAAAGTAACCAGGATTGTTTTAAACCAATTTTAGGCTAGAGGATTAATCCAGATGACTCAGTTGATACAATGATACTTTCGCCCAAGCCAGACTTGTTGTTGGGACACAACACTGCTTTGGAGAGATGAATGCTCTCAGGATCACCTCAAATTTCACGTGTAAGAGAATGAGAAAGTCATGTCCTTATTAGGTGCAGGCATATTATCTCATTCAATCTCCTCAATAGCCATGCGGGTAAGCGGGCATTGTTATCAGCTTATTATAGACATAGAAACTGAGACTCAGAGAAGTTAAATGTCTGCATCTCTACTATTGTAGTCTAAGAGCAGCTGATTATACTTCAAGAAAAGTGTATGTGTGTGAGTGTGCGTGTATATATAATGTATAAAGAAACTATAGTCATCTTACTAGAGAGCATGTTATTAAATAGTGACTTTGAACATCTGTCCTTGTTAACTGCAATTCAGGTGTGTTTGTAGAACAATGTCATCCCTTTGCTGAAACAAATGACACATAATGTACTATCTAGCATAACAAAGGAAATATAAGGTGTCTCTTGAAAATTTCCAATCTGACTTTTCAGAATGTAGTAGGCATATGATTGCTGGCAAATGGAAGAGTCATCTTTGCCCATCTATGTAAGCAGGCAGCTATTGCACCTCCTAGGTAATAGAATGTTATTTCTGGATGAACTTGTCTGTTTGCGGAGATCATCATTGTTATTATGTAATCTAGGCTGAGTCGATGCAAAGAGCATAATTAAGCATTATTACAAATATTGCCTGTGCCTCCAGTGGCAAAGCAGAGGCAGGTCTCTCTGTTTCTTTTTCTTTGAATTACTTGGACATTGTTGGTTGTACTTTACATTTCATGTATACTGTAATGTGGTCTGACTCTTGAAATTGTGGTCCCTTGAGAAAAATATTTAAAATTGCCTTTATGAAAGAATATTGCTATATATTCAAGGCTAAGGTGTTAGTGATGTTCTGCTCTGTCTCTATGATTTTTTTAAAATGAAGATTCATAAAAATGAATATATGTTGTATATATTCATTTTTTGTATAATTATATATTTAGCATACGTTTTAAGTGTATGTGTACCCATCTAAAATATTCTTTGCAACAAAACAAGCAAGAAAATAATAAATAATGAGTAGTAGTTAAAAAAAAATCGACCACAGTTATAAATGCGCCTGGTCTGCCAACCTGATCATTCCAGCTAGCATTTTCTACATCAAAGAGAAAAATGACATGTACAAGGGAATACATTTTGCCGTGAAGAAAGGTAGATGACTATTCTAAGTTGGGACCTGTCATAACTGGAGGACCTCACCGTATGGCATACTTAGCCCTTGGCAACAAGGGCAGTGAGGAGAGGGAAGAAACTGGGGGCTAAAGGAGACAGCGCCTGGCTCTGCGACACTGAGACTGGTCGGCGTGCAAGCCATGGCACGGCTTGGGCAGACCTCACGACTCTGTGCCTAGGGAAGGGGGAGGAAGAGGAAAGTGACACTTAGCGTGTAAGGCACGGCATGGCCTATGAGGCAGTGCGTGTGGCAAGCAATGGATATCGTCCGGCAAGTGATGTTCTGAGGACGATGCAATAAATCTCACAGTCTTGGACAGGAAGTCAAAGAACACTAAGGAGAGGAGAAGAATCAGGTGGCGAGAGTGAGGCAGGTTTCAGAGCAGTTCAGGTTATCAGATAAATGCAACAGGCAAGAAACCAGGGAACCTGCCTTGTTTTCTGGAAGTAAAAGTGCCACCATGGTGTAGGGCTGGGGAGCAGAGGCTACTGTGACTCGGCAGCTGCTTGGACTCAGCCAAGAGCTTCTCCACGGCACACTAGACCCTGGGCCCGCTGGCTGCACGATCCACCCCAAACTCCTCACATGACACTGAGAGAGCTTCTTATATAGCCTCTGACTTTGCCAAAACTGGCTCAGGGAGAGAAGAAGGCAGACAGAAGCTGGGAAGGGCAGAGTCGGCTAGAAATTAGGTTGACCTGGAACTGCAGCCTGTTACAGACCTACGAGATAATACTAGAGAATAGAAAGGAGAGGCGGGAGAACGTATAGCCATCGCTCCACTTGTAAAATTGAAGGTGTGTCTTTTGCAGGTGATATTTCAAAACTACATTTTAGAGATTTCCCAATTTGAAATACATAATCTCCCTATGCAGACGTCCAACTCAGGCTTCTTGGGGACTGATAAGTACCTGAAGAAAGAATGACTGAATGAATGTAAGAAACAAGAGGTCTTAGGTTAAAGAACAAAGATAAAAGCAAGCTTCATTTCTGTGACGTTTTTCATATAACTGAACGTCCCCAAATGCTTCTCAAAGCCTTTAATTACAGGCTGGCAGCAGAGGAAATGCTGGCCTTGCTCTGTGCCAGCTCCAGCCCACGGTGAGCGGGGAGCATCACGTGAACTCACTAAGTGTAAGGAATTTGCAGAAAGCTCACTCACGGTCTTTTCTCTTTCAAAACACTGCTTCTCATTTCTGAGCACTTTGACATTTCATGGGGAATGAATCGGCCACACTGCTTCTCCCAGGCAGTCATAAGATAGGATGGTAGTCAAGACAAGGTGGTAAAAGTGAGTATTATTTGCAACCTAAGGTGCCACAAAAAAGACCTGAGCACCAAGGAAGGTAAGAGTGGTGGGCAGCGAGGCTTCTGAGAACTTCAGCTGGGGAGAGACAGAACTGGCAAGGTCTGGGGTATATAAAATGAGACGGGAACATTTTAGATTTCACCTTAAAGGCTGGCCTACATTCAGCACACCCACTCTCTTTAGATCCATAGGTAACAAAGAGCTCCCACAAGCCCTTTCTCATCTGGTTCTTAGTGCAGAGATGGCATCATTGACCAGACACTGAAATAGTTCAGCTGTGAACTTAGGTGAGTCAAGGCCTTGAAGCCTGAAACCCTAACAGCCATTGAAAGAAATGCTTATATTTTAGTATAATGAGATCATGAATAAATGAAAAGACACAGAAGACTCTAGATTAAGCAAGGACTTATGAGGAAGAGACTGGTATACCATTAAAATGACGGCATCCACTAAAAGATTTTAAGAAATAAAGGAACGATTTATTCATTTTCTCAGTAAACATGTACCGATGTACTGGTCTGCCGTGTCAGGTACCAGGGATGAATAAAACACAGCCCTCAATCCCAAGGAATGTACCGGTCAGAGAGGAGGACTCTTGTGTAAATGAGTAAGTGCAATTTGGTATTGATAGTGCTATAGCAGCAGAATACTTTATGTTTACTGAGGAATGACAAAGAATTATGAGGAATTGGTCAATTTAACCTGACTCTTTAAGGTAAGAGCTGTAAGAAAAACAAGGTAAAAGAAGAGGTTGATGAGACGACTTTTGAAAGATCAGTGAAAGCTCATTAGGTGAAGAAGCAGGAAAAGAGTATTCTGCGTCCAGGGAGAAACAGGACCCGGGGCCTGGAGCCTTCAATTGGCTGGCTTGTTTGAGAAACTGCAAGCAGTTAAGCGCATCTGGAGTGCAGGCTGAGGGTGTAGGGTGGGAAGCAGCTAGATGGGCAGACAATCATCTTAGAGGCCACAATGTGGGGTTCTGAGTCTGGCAGCAGTGTGGACAACAAGTTAAGTTTGGGGTCAATGAGCTAGTTAAGAGATCATTAGAATTGCCCATTCACAATAGGTTAAGGAGAAAATATTTGCAAAAGATACATCTGATAAAGAACTATTATCCAAAATATACAGAGAACACTTAAAACTCAACAGTAAGAAAACAAACAACTTGATTAAAATATGGACCAAAGACTTTAACAGGCATTTCACCAAAGAGGATATATAGATGGTAAATAAGCATGTGAAAAGATGCTCGAAATCATACGTCATTAGGGAAATGCAGATTAAAACAATAAGATACCATCGGTCACCTATTAGAATGGCCTAAATCTAGAACAGTGACAACACAAAATGCTGGGAGGATGTGGAGCAACAGGAACACTCATTCAGTGCTTGTGGGAATACAGAATGGTACAGCCACTTCGGAAGACAGTTTTGTGGTTTCTTACAAAACTAAACATAATCTTACCAGACAATCCAGCCATTGCACTCCTTGGTATTTACCTGAAGGAGTCGAATACTTACGCCAGTACAAAAAGCTGCACACAGATGTTTATAGCAGCTTTATTCATAATTGGCAAAACTTAGAAGCAACCAAGACGTCCTTCAGTAGGTAAATGGATAAGTAAACTGTACTACACCCAGACAAGGGAATATGATTCAGTGCTAAGAAAAAAGAGCTATCAAGCCATGAAACGATATGAAGGAAACTTAAATGCATATTACTAAGTGAAAGAAGCCAATCTGAAACGGCTATGTTCTGTATGATTCCAACTACATGACATTGGGAGTGGGGGATGCATAAGCAGAGCACAGAGGATTTTTAGGACAATGAAACTATAGTGATACTGTAATGGTAAATACATGTCGTTATACATTTATCCAAACCCAAAGAACGTACATCACCAAGAGTGAACCATAAATTACGGATTCTAGATAATAATGATGTGTCAACGTAGGTTCTTCACTTGTAACAAATACACCACTCTGGTGGGATATGTTGATAATAGGGGAGGCTATGCATGTGTGGGGGCCGGAGTGTATGGGAAATCTCTGGACCTTTTGCTAAATTTTGCTATGAACCTAAAATTGCTCTAAGAAATAAACCCTACTAAAAACAAAAGTGTCTAAACCAAACAATAGCAATGGGGATGGAGAGGAACCATCAGATGTCAAACGGTTAAGGCTTTAGACACGATGTAGGAATGAGAAGGCAGAGTTTTCTAAATTGACTCTGTGGCATCTGGCCTGGTAACCAAGGGGCTGATGAGGGTGTGTATTACCTTAATCTTTGTAGCTGGGAACGGATACCATTATTTCTCCACATCTCCACAGACTGTTGCATCATTACTAATCTAAAAATAGAAAATACTTTGAAGTATTTGTTGTTTTATAAAGTACTTTTATAGATGCATTTCATTCATCTTCACATCATCCAAGCATTTAACACAGGGCTTGGCAATCAGCAATCACTTGTTGAGTGAATGAATAAATGAATGAATGAACAAGAGTACAATGATGTTGGGTAGGGTTTGAATATTATGCTTATAATTTAAATCTTGAGCATTATGAATATTTTTGAATCTTCAGTATTGTGTAATCTTAGGTATTGTGCCTGTAATTTGGATCCAATTCTGATTCAAGACTAGAGCTTATTGCATTGAACCACAATTGTCACTTTTTAGATAGAAGGAAAATTAAAGAGACCAAGCCAGAGCCATAGACTGAGGATTGAATCTATCTTACCGCTTGCCACTCTGGGCCTCTACTTATAAAATGGTAATAATATCTTTCTTGCCAGGCTATTTTATGTTTGAATTAAATGAGATGATGAAAGCTCCCAACACGTGGAACATATTGGACACAACTTAAAAGAATCTGCTTTGATCATCTGTTGCCCTACTTTCTGGCAATTCTTTTCGTTTTTCATTCTCACCAGTTTATGAGAAGACTGCTACACAATCTGGTCATTAAATTGTTGCTAGAGATGATGTGGACAGCTCTCAAGAAAACGTACCTTCCTTGCATCCCCTCTCAAAAAAGTCCAAGTATTAACAATTTACATGAACAAATCTCAGACCAAATTCTGTAACACAGTCAGTCGTTTGCCGGCAGGCAGGCACACTGAGAGCTGTGCGAGTAGTGAGCTAAAGGAAGTCCCAGGTCTCTTTCATTTCAGGTGCTCTGTCAGTGTCTGTCTGAATGAAAGATTCATTCCAGAGAGTTATGAACAATTCCATTGGCAAGATTCTTAACTTATTGTTGTAGTCTTTTGAAAAAAAAAAATCATTGGAAAAAATGGCCTAACAAAGGGCTAGTTATGAATCCTAACCCTTGGTCACTTTCCTGCATGATATAACCGTTGAGCTCAATAGAGTTAATAAATGTATGTAATTACGGTAAATTTTCTAGCAGCCATATTTCAAAATGTAAAAAGGAACAGGTGAAATTAATTTTAGTAATATATTCTATTTAACCTAAGGTATCCAAATTATCATCTCAAAATGCGATCATTAGAAAAATGATTAATAAGACTCTAGTGTTCTTTTTGTTATATTGTCTTCAAAATTTGGTGTGCATTTTATGCTTTAGCACAGTTCAATTCGGATGCTGAATTTTCATCAAAAGTACTTGATCTCTATTTAGATTTCATAAAATTTAGATACAAATAGAGTCACATATCCAACTTGTCCCAAACATACTTAAAGTTTTCCTTTAACTGAATTTAGTGTTAGTTTTAAAATTTAATTTGGTTAAAATGAAAAATTCTGGGGGGCCAGCCACATGGCCTGGTAGCTCATGCACTCCACTTTGGTGGCCCAGGGTTTGCCAGTTCGGATCCTACACACTGCTCCTCAAGCCATGCTGTGACAGCATCCCACATAGAAGAACTAGAAGGACTTGAAATTAGGATATACAACTATGTACTGGGGCTTTGGGGAGGAAAAAAAAAAAAAAGAGAAAGACTGGCAATAGATATTATCTCAGGGCCAATCTTGCTCACCAGAAAAAGCATTAAAAAAAAGAGAAAAAATTCTGTTTCTCAGTTGCACAGACCACATTTCAAGTGCTTGGTAGGTACATGTGGCTATGGCTGCCATATTGGACAGTGTGAGCTATAAAGTATAATGTCTGTGGTGATTCAGGCTAGTTAAAATTGTAGATAGAGTAGTACAGCAGGTCCTAGGACCAGCAGGGACACGGGAGTACAAGTACACAAAACCAATTCATAAGAAGAAGAGTAGTAATAATAATTCCTCCCATTGTATTTTAAGAAGCACTTTTTGATATTAAAAATGTGCCAGGTGCTGGGAATTCAGTGATGAATGCCCCTGTCCTTGAGTACTTAGTGGCTGACATGGAGTTAGATTAATAAACATTACCTAACAAGGCACGATTTAACTGTAGCTATGCAGGCGTTAATCTACTTCATGAACTGTAAGCTAAGTAGAAATATCAGGGTATTTCAGATGAGGGCAATTGAGGTCGGAAACGCTATTGCACAACATTGAAGTGGAACTTGGGGCTCAAGGACACCACTCGGCAGGATCACCTCAGAGTGGAGGGTGTTTCAAGACCCCAGTAACACAGTGCCATGTACAAGGGATCACCTTTTCTTCTTTCAAAGTGATTGTCACTCTGGTCCTTAGGTCAGTACATCCACATTATTGGATTATAGTGCACAAAGAAAGGTGCAAGAACTTGAGAATTTGCAGGGCTAACCCTTTAGTAATTAGTTTTAAGATCTGTCAGCAGAGTACAGCTACCCCCTTTAATTCAGAGACAGGCTCTGGGGTTGAAGATATCTTTCTTTTTCTCTGTCATAACTCCTGGAAACTTCTTTTTCAAGGCAGGAGGGCAAGCTTAACCTATTTTGGAATGAGAAATCAATTTCAAGACTCAGAATCCACCTGATCAGGATATAAGTCCTTAACGGCTCTGGCAGAGAATTCCCTCAGGAAGATCCATGTCCTATAAGGAGCATCCTACATAATGAGCCTTTTTAGTTCCATTGATTGCGGCAATGCATTTTCTTCAAGAACTTGAAGCCATCCTGCTCTATGCTCCCCCATCAAGTGTATCTACTTGATATCTCTGGGCCCGTCTGCTCCGCTGCTCCAGCTGTCTCAAGTGTCCGATGGAGAGGCAGGAGTGAGGATCAGGCTCCTCTTTCTCCGGCAGGGAACGTTTACTCCTGTAGCAGCCGTGTCCCTCTCCATCTGATAGCTGGACTTTGTCCTGCTTCACTGGCTTTGATTCTGAACCTCTACACATAAACCCAAATCGTCATTTCCCTTGTCCTGCTGAAGCAGCAAAGAGGAAAAAATTGTAGTCCATTTTTCTAATTTTCTCTCTCTCTCATATTTACTGTGCTTATCCACATTGCTCTGCCGAGGGCTGTACTGAAACTGTCGTATAAAGCCATGTTTTCTGCCCATTGAGAAAGTGTCAAGCATGTCACTTCCAGAAAATAGACATTTCTTCTGAAAAAAATCTAGAGAACTTAAGAAGTGAAGTTAAATTAAAAGGGATGGCTCAATTTATGTTAAAACTCAATTGCTTACTTTACATGAGAAACAGTTTATTCTGAACGTCATCATCATAGATTGTACAAATTTTATCTCTGTGCTGTGTAAGAGGAAAAAAAAAGGATAGACTCAGAAAGGGAAGAAGAATAGGAGAATAGGAAATAAAGGACAGAATGAGAAACTGAGCACTTCAGGATCTCCCTGACTTTAACCATGTTTTATTCTGGTGCTGCACGGTACATTTTGCTCTCAGTCCTGCCCCTCTTCCATAAACCTTCCAAACATAAAAGGGGACATCTAGAACCTCTCATAAAGACTTCATCCTAAACTGCATTTCCTTACTCTGGCTGTACACCATGCCTAAATTTCTCCAAATACTTGTTTTTGGATCTGATGCTTAGCACAATATTTATAGCTTTAACCCAAGGTTCACTCTAGGATTACGATTAAAATAGTCTTCTGGCTACAGTGCCTCAGCTTCTCTTCATATCTTTTTCCTTCTTTTTATAGCCCTGAACCTGCTCATCTTCAGGGCCTGCTCAGTGCAATCTGCATTGGAAGACTTTCCTATGGGTCAGAGGATGTTCCATATCTCTGTCCCCAAATAAAGAAGACCGAGCACTCTGAGATCTTGATATCCCCAATGCTTGGTGAATAAGTCAAGGGTGGATGGATGGATGGGTGGACGGATGCATCAATGACAGGATACGCAGAACAGAGGGAATGATGAAGCAAAAGACAAGGAGACTACAAATGCAATAAGCTCTCTGTTACCCAGAATTCTATTAACTGACACTTCGCCCGTCTGCAGCACAGTGATAACTGATGCAACATAAAGTGTCCCTGAGGCTCTGAAAAGCTAAAGCGCCTTCTGAATTCTCAAAGGAAAAATAAAGTGCATTCAAGGTAATTCAGTGCTCAGGATATTGGGTTGAACTCAAATGTTCTGATTGGCAACCCAGGTAAGTACTGAGGTATATAACATGGCTATCCTTAAAAAAAAAAAAAAAAGTCATAGAAATTAGAGAAGAAAAGGTAATTCAAAAATTCCTTAGCCCAACAGTCTTCTTTTATGAATGGTCTCTATTTCCTGTGTCTACCTGCTTTTTAATCATTCCTGAACCCGCCTCTATCAGGTTTGCTCCCACGTCTACCCTAAACTGCATTTGTCAGGGTTATAAGTAACCTGCACGTTTCTAGAGTCTAAAGTCACAGTCCTCATCGTATTCAAACTACCAGCAGCTTTTAAAACAACTGATCACTCTTTCCTTGAAACTGCTTCTTTGCTTGATTTCTAGGACAATATTTTCTCTTGAATTTACCCTTATTCCATGGTCCCTCCTACTCAGTCTCCTCCAATGGTTCTTCCCTGGCCTCTAAACCTGCACTCAAACCTCTTATCTTCCCTTCCTCCACTCACTCCCTTCGTGGCAACTTCCAAATCTATGGCTGATCCTCTGTCCATATTTAGGTCTTTCTCAGATTTTTAATCTCAAACTTTAAGCTCACCTACCTTCCAGACTCAATTATTTTACTGTTGACTCAAGAATTCCACTCGTATATAGCTATATCTCCATCTCTACCTGTTGTTGTTGTTAGTGCCATCGAGTCTATTCCAACTCCAATTACCCCGGTGTACTGCGGAGCAGAACCCTGCCCAGTCTTTTTGCTCAATCCTCTCGCCTTCCGGCCTGATATGAGACAATGCTCTACTGCTATTCATGGGGTTTTCACTGCCAATTTTTTGGAAGGGGTAGCCAAGTCTTTCTTCCTCATCTAGAAGCTCCACTGAAACCTATCCATCACGGGTGAGCTTGCTGGTATTTGAAATACTGATGGCAGAGCTTTCAGCATCACAAAAACACACAGCCACTACAGTATGGCAACTGACAGATGGGTGGTGTGGTTCTCTGACCAAGAAACAAACCCAGGCCATGGCAGAGAAAGTGCCAGATCTTAACCACTAGACCACGAGGGCTATATCTATGTCTATATAGGTGTATCTATATTTATATCTATATCTACATATTTAAGCATCTAACTCTGACCCTTTGATTCTTCTCTACCCACCCCAGATCTGCTCTTCTCAGTCTTCCTCATCTTAGTAAGTGGCTGAAATTCTAGAATCATCACTGAATTGTTCTATTTCTTACATGTCTCCCATCCATTTCATCAGCAAAAATTCCATGCTAACTTCAAAATATATCCTAAATCTATTTCTTTCTGCTTTCCCTGCTCCCACCCTAGCCTAAGTCATCAGCAGTGGTTCCTAACTGATCTTGCTTCTGCACGTGTCCCCCTAACGGTATTTACTCCACAGAAGACTCACAGCGATCCTTTAATGGAGCAATCAGATTGTGCCTCAAGGCCCCCCACTGGCTTCGCCTCTAACTCGGAGTGAAAAGGAAATACTTCACCATGAGCTACAGGCCCTGCATGACTTGGTCCTGCTGACTCTCTGACCTGGTCTTTTCCCACCAGCCCCTCCTTCACTGTGCTCTGGCCACAATTACAGCCTTACTGTTTCTGGAACATGCTTAGCATGATCTTGCTTCAGGCTCCTTGACCTTGTTGTTCCCTTTGCCTGGAAGGCTCTTTCTCTCAAAATGCACATCCTCACTCTTTTATTTCCTTTAGATCTCTGGTCAAATCTCACCTTATCAGAAATGTCTTTTCTGACCATCCTATCTAAAATTGTACCCCTTTGCTTTATTAACCTCTTTTTCCTGTTTCATTTACTGTAATTCTTACAACAGCTTGACACACATATATCTGTCCATTTGGTTTTTGTTTCCTCAAATACAATGTGAATGCCATGAGAAAGGGACTTAGCCTGTTTGGTATATCGCTACATCCTCAGCACCCAGAACTGTGTCAGCCGCTCGTAGAGACTCCATAAATATATATATATATATTAAAACATGTGAATGAAATAGAGGCTCAGAGAGTAGCGAGGAGAATCAGAAACAGGAACTGGACCTCCTGACTCTCAGTTTGGTGGTATCCTGCCTAAACACCAGCAGAACAAAAACCCAGCCTCTGACTGGGTGGAATTATAGAGAGAGTGCTGTGCGTGCTCGCATACTGAGTGCAGAACAGCAATAATTCATTCAGTAATCATTGTTGAGTGCCCACTTTGTGCCAGGCACTGAGGTCCAGACATGAACAATATAGAGTCTCTGCCCTCAAAATTCAAAGAAATTCTCAGGTAATTGGTGTTTTGGGAGCCCAGGCAAGGAATTCTTCCAGACACATGGTATTTGTGCAGTCAAGAATGATGATGCATGATAAGTCCTGCAGAAGAAAGAAACAGTCGCCAGGCAGAAAAACAAGGTATCCTCAACAGTAAGATGGCATGTGCAAACCTGTAGAGTCACAAACCCCAACCCAGCATGGTTAGGAAACTGTAAGAAGTGTGGATGAAAGGGAGAGGTCAAGGAGAGGAAGGAGACTGAAGAGATGAACAGGGACCATGTGGCGGAAGCCTTGAGAGAGAATTCTACAGCAGATGGGCTCGTATCTGAAAGGCTGTTGGGAGACTCTGAGAGGTTTTAAACAGAACAGCACAAGAAGATTTGCACTTCAAAAGGATAATTCTATTTGCCAATATTGAGAAACACTCTTTGAAAAGAGGCAGGAAGTCCAGTTAGGAGGCAATTGTCATCGTCCAGATGCAACGTAATGGGGATCTGGACTAAGGTGAGAACGGTGAAATTCATTCTATTATGCAAATCCTGTTAGGATTACAGCATTTACAGTAAAGGTCGACATGCTGCCTCTATGTTTCTGAAAGGAAGCAAGGATGGCAAATAGGGATCATCATAAAGCATCCTTCCAGGCCAGCATCCAAACTTCCCCTCATTCAGAGAGCAGAGGCATATATATAAACAAGATTAAAATCTTGATAATCAACCCTGACAGCAGGGGTTGGTATCAGTGACAAAAGTAGAAAAGATGAGGAGCTCGTAATGGTATATCTGAGATAAGCACCTAGCTGTTTTCAAGACGAGCAGAGGCAATTAAGACGCAGGCTTGCGAGTTGGGGAGGGCTGGGCTGTGGGAAAAGAGGTGAGACCTTTCCAGGGAAATTGGAAGTTTGACACTGAAAATGATATCCTTCTTGGGGCTGGAAGCAGGCCAAGACCCAGTGGGAATGTTCTCACCCTTCACACCCCTTGAGCTTCTGAAGCCTTGTATCTTTCTATAAAGAAGGACAATTGCAATTGCGAACAAAAACTTACAAGGGAGAAGCAAAGAGAAGCACTGGCAAGATAATCTTCTGACTAAAAGTGACCGATTTTCCACAATGTAAGACCCATTGGCAAGAGGCTTATTTTTTTTTTTCCTAATAAAGACCAGATTTATGAGGCTCAAGTCCTGATGTCTAATGATATATGGGAGAGCACATAGAGAGATTTGAAGAATGTTAGAAAAAGTAGAAGAAGAAGAGTTTTGAAAGGTCAATGCTCTAAATCACTCAAGCTCCCAGTCGCTTTTCCCCTCACGTGTAAAGTAAGGGTTAACAGCCCTGGCCTGTCAGCCAGGGGGTGCGGGAGAATTGAAAGAGAGGTGAAACACCTCAAAAATTGTAAAACAATTGTATATTACTAAATATCCCCTTCAGGAGATTTTTCTAGATGATAAATAAATCATTCAATATGTTAAAATTTAAAAGCTCACAAGAAAAAATACTTCTGCATTTTTCTCTTGTTGCTCATTTTCCCCCATGAAATGCTAAAGTCACGCTTAATTTAAATGTTCAAGCACACACACAATGAGGAGCTGGCTTCCCAGATAAGTTGCTGCTCTATCTTCTCTTGTCCTTCTTTTCTTAGTTGCTTTTAGACTTTGTTCAAAGCGATCATTGGTCAGCAGGTGCCACCTTAATAGAATTTTGTAGCTTCCAAGATGACGGGCGCACAAGATGAACAATGAATAATTGTAAAGAAAATGTGAATGAGCCTCAAATATTATCATTGCCCATAGTCCCTGGCTGTAGGATCGTCCATATTGACTGTGACAGATGCATTCCAGTGACTGCACAGCGGGACTCAGATGCTTAGAAAACAAACGGCTGCTCACCCCATGATCTGTGGAAGAAGGCTAACTCTTACTTTAGTGCTTTCAAATTCAGGAATTCTCAAAGGCTTGCATGTACCAGCCACTTCCGGCTCCTGCTTCCTTTACAAATCTGCTATTTCCAAAAGATGTGAAATCTTGGGAAATGTAATTGAGAGGAAATACATCCCTAATGTCAGGGGTAAACATCAAGGTTTGGTTATCAGAAAAAATATACTGGTCCTATAGTCAGACCACTGGCTATGTGGGCACAGGGCACAGGCACAGGGTAAGCTCGCCAGAACACGTGGGCGCTGATGAGAGGAAATGGGCAAGGGTGTGTTCTGGCCAGTGGGAAGGACTAGGCAGAGTTCGAAGAGGAGTGAAAGGCTCATTTTGGGAAATTAAAGCAATTTGGTATGATCGGAGCTTAGACTGGGAGATAAAGTGTAGGGGCTGGTGGAGAGAGACGGGACTAGAAAGAAAACTGGAGGCAAGACTGTGATGGGCTTCCCACGGATTCTGAAGATGATTGGGGATCGTTTTCACTACTTTTGGTGGCAATGCCTAGACTGGAGTGTCCAGAGTGGCTTTGGCTTGACAGCACATTTGCTCAGAGCTTGAACGGCAGCTGTCTGCAGGATTTGGTGGTGCTTGTGGCCTGTCACTTAACAGTTAGGAAGGCTTGTGAAATAGAGGTGCTATAGCTGGGAGATGAAAGTCTACTTCCTGGGGTCAGATAGCCTGAATCGGAATCTCAGTGAGCTGTGTGGCTTTGAGCGGTTATTCAACTTATTAAATCTGTGTCTTCATCTCTAAAAGTGAAGAAATAATAGCACCTATTTCATATAGTTATTGTGGAGATGACAGTGTTTAGCCCAGTGACTGGGACATCCATAGAAAAGCAAATTATCATTATAGTTGCTATTTTCGTAAGTCACTTCCATAGTTTCTCCAGCATGTAACATATACCTCTTGAGTACCACAGTGTGCGAGGACTGCAGAAGGTGAAGAGTTCCCAGCCCTAGCGTTGTGGAGCATTGATGCAGCACAGGCCTTTGATCTGGCCAGAGTTCAGCACACCGTCAACACTGCATACCATCCACAGGGTCTCAGCAGGCTTCCTAGATTCTCATTACCCTTTCCCGTCAGTTGACAGACCTGCCTAAGAAGAGAAATGAAGCTCTGTGCTCATAGTGACATGCGAATCTAAGGTGGAGGGTGTGTTTAAGCAGAGTCAGGTGGTCTTTCCCTCAGTCTCCATTGGGGTCATCTTTAGCCCACAGCATTGTGCCTCTCCTGCACAGTGATCTGAAATTAATTGCAGCCCCTCTTCATTGCATCTGTTGAAAGTATGTGTCCACATTCAAACATTTTCCTGATGATCAAAATATTTAGAAATTGTTTGATGGGATCAAATATGTCTTGTATCAATGATTTTTTAAAAATATATATCAGTGGACAATCTGAGAGATTTTCTCTTTTTCTCCTTGGCTGTCAAATGGATATAATTAACATTTGCTATCTGTGAGGTACGGTAATAAAGGCTTTCTATACATGACCTCATTTTATCTCCACAACTTTTTTATTCTTCTTCTCATTTTATTGATGTTACGACTGAGGTCTCATGGCTTGTAAGAGTTAGAGCCGGGATTACAACCCAGATCTGTCCTATTCAAAGCTTAAAGCTCATAACCACAGCACTAGGATGTCTATTGTGAACATAATGAATTGTTTCCTTTTAGGTTTATAATTCAGATTCCTACTAAGACCCCCACTGGCATTCTTATCTTTGGGGTCAGTTCTCATGTAATATATATATATAGCACTACTGAAGACAATCACACCTACAGGTATAATTTTAAAGACTAATAGATGATGAGCAATCCATGCACATAGAATTTCTAATTTATACTAATTACTAGTAGAGTCTTCTATCTGTAACTAATTCACATAGTTATTCCTTCCTTGTGCTCATTAAAGGGCTTTTTCATTGTAAGAGTCTCAGTGATGTCTTACAATTTCACATCTAGTCTGTAGGATAAAAAATGATAACAACAACAGCAACAATAGTAAAGATTAATTACTGACACTGACACTATACCATCTGTTGAGTAGGATACGCCAGGCACCTATCCAAGCACTTTATATAGGTTATAATATTTAGTAAGTAGAAATTATCCCCATTTTACAGAAGAGGAAGCTAAGATTCAACGAGTTTAAGCAATGTGCACAATGTCATTGAAGCAGTAAATGGTAAAGTCATATCTCAAATACAAAAAGAACTGGATCCAAATCTAAGTATGTTCTTTCTACTATACTTTACCAGGAAGAATTGTTTTTTTCATTTGGCATCATTTCTTCTTGCTACTAATCACACATATTTTACTCTCTAACATTCTGGAAGTAATTCGGGCTGTTATTCCCTTCAACCTCCTGTCCTCTGTTAGAGGACTGAGGGCTGGAATAGCCTGTAGAGTTTCACGTGACTACAGATGGAGAAAGCTTTGGGGAAGGGAGAGGGAGCAGGGTATGGGTGCTGAAGTGAAATTGTAAGACATTAACAGGTCCCAAATAGAACACCAAACAGGAAGGCTTAAAATTTTGTGAAGATTAAAAAAGCTGAGAGGGCCAGAAGAAGGTTTTCACAACTATTGTATGTCTGCAGTTTACTTTATAAATTTGGAGACAATACGGTATAAGCGTGTGCGTGTGTGTTTGAATTAATAATCTAGAGGAGTCATTTCAGGAATTCATGGTTCACCGGAATTCTGGAGCCGAAAGGCACTGCTCCAGAAGTGGCCGTTGTGAGTCAGCTACATCTATCTCCAATCAATACCAAAGACTTCTCTAATTAACTTGACAAATAACATGAATGGGTTTCCAGTGGAGACAAATTAGTAGGCTTCAAGATCTATGCCTTTTCTAAGATATTTTGGACACACTCCTTGCCCTAGTTTAAACAGGACATACAGTGAGAACTCTACCCTTCACTCTTTAGGATGGTGCTGGGGGCTAGGTTTTGAAATGGTCCTCTGTCCAACTATGACATCAGAGGATGCTGGTGGCAAACCTAGAGATGGCGTGCTATGTTCAGACTCCCTAAAGATCAGAGAGCTGGTACATCTTTGAATGTAAAGAATAGGCCATTGAGCTGTTACTGTTACAGCTTTTTAAATAAATATCATTTCTGATAAATATCTCCAAGTGTGGCTGAATTTGCCATGACACTTGCTTCTATTGTTACCTGATATCTGGGTATTGATGTCAGGAAGTAGCTAACACTTACCTCCATTTGACTGTAGCAGCTTCCAAAATCTGCCACAAATAATCTAATAATTATAGATGGATAATTTGCCATAGGCCAGTTCTGAACAACAGCAAAATTCTGAGCCTGGAACATGAGAACTGGGCAAACAAAAGCAGGGATGAACAATTGAAAATAAACAGAGAATGGTCTTGGGAAATTTGTCGAAACAGGTATCTGTGTCTGTGTCCATTTTGGCATCGGCTGCCAGCAGACAACTGAGATATCAGAGCTGGGGTGGAAATTGACACTTTCCTTACAGCCAAAATCTCCTTATTGATGATTTTATCTTGCCAAAATAATCACAAGAGAAATGAACCTATCAGCAGTCTTTCCATCTATTAGATGCCAAATACCTGGATATTCCCAAGAACCCAACTGTCTACTGCCATGTTGTCCTACCATGCAAGTGACCAATTCTCTGCCTTAGTATCTGCCCGGGCCAGCTGCACTTCATTTCAATAAGGACTTATTGAGCGCCTAGTGATGTTAACATGTATCATAGATTCCCTTGACAAAAATCCTCAATAAACTTGAAGTGATTCTACAAATTGAGACCGTCCGATCGTCTAAAACAGAGTTGAGCTCCATGGGGAAGCTGACGCTCAGCTTGATCTTCACGTTGCTTTTCCATTTCCCTAAATACAAGCAATAGTTTCGATTCATGTTTCTATGTCCTTTTCCATTATTGTCACCAAAGCTTACAAACTTTCTAGAGAAAACCAAAGTCTGTGTGAAGCCTTTCACTAATTAATTTACACAAAACATGATCTCACCTCTTTAAGGAGTGCTGTAAATGCATCGACATGCTGCAGAGCCATTTATCCTTTCTAGGTTTCTTTTTCTTCTTTCTCTCAGAAAGCAAAAATAAAGCAAACGAACAAACAGAAAACAAAATTAAACACACATACACAATGCACAAACGAAAACCCAAGAACCTCCTCCTATTGGCTTTCTCTAGAATCAGGAGATCTTTTGCCAGTAACGCTGAGAGAAGGCCAGAAACCTATCAGCTTCCCAGCCTTCAGCGCACTATGCAGCAGGCAGAAGTCAGGAAGCATAAATCTGTGTCTCTTTCTCCAGTATGTCTAAAAAAGAAACAGTGAAACCCATCAAAGTGTGTTCCAGAGAAAGGCAGCTTTCTGTTCTGGTTGGGCCTGTTTGTGCCTGTGCTTACCTTTGCATTCAGCACAGAAAGGTCAATATTTAGAAGAGAGTAAGGAGGATATTTATGAAACTGTAAGAACACACATTTCATTTGGAAATGCTGGCTGTGCCTTCCGCACTTTTTCTGAGCCATCTCCATAGGAAGCCAGCATAAATGCTACCTATTATTTTTGTGAATTGAGCTCTTAATTTGCATCTGTTTTCTATTGGATAACTCCAGGAAATTGAGATCATGAAGTTTAAAGGGAGAATACCTGTTTAATGTTCCATGACAGTCAGATTTTGTGTTTGATGCTTGCTCACAGCAAAAGCCTTGCAGGCAAGAGGCAGAATGAGCAATTTAACCAAACCCTGCCTGCTTGAGTCCGTTATGTAAATGGAAAATAAGGCCACTGTATTAATGGGGGGAAAATACAGTCTTGTCTCGAGCAGTTCATTGTTTACAGAGAGATTTATTTTAATGTCTGTCATATAAAAAGACCTTTTAAAAGCAATACATAAAAATTCAAAAAGGGGGGCTGGTCCTGTGGCCCAGTGGTTAAGTTAGCATGCTCTGCTTCGGCAGCCCAGGGTTTCGCCGGTTCAGATCCTGGGTGCAGACATGGCACCACTTATCAGGCCCTACTGAGGTGGTGTCCCACATGGCACAACCAGAAGGACATACAACTAAAATATACAACTATGTACTGGGGGTATTTGGGGAGAAAAAAAATAAAATTGGCAACGGTTCTTAGCTCAGATACCAATCTTTAAGAAAAAACAAAATTCAGAAAGGAAGTCTATTTTGGAATTATAAACATACAGAAATCTAGCATTAAGGGTTCTAATATAGCATTTCTATTTTCTTTCATGTTTGGATCTAATAAATAGTGATCATAAACTTTAGAATACATTGCATTGTGAAAACATTATAGATATTTTTTGGAAGTTGACTTTTTCAGTCTCAGAAACCAGCCCTTACTAAATGCATCTGTAATGCCAGGCGCTTTGTGTACCTTGTCTGTTCTAATCCCTACGACAACCTCGTGAGTTAGTTATTGCTTTTTTTTTCCTCATGAAGACCTGATGTTATATCTGTCTGACGATGCATCAGTTAGCTATGGTTCAGTAACAAACAGTCACAAATCTCCATGATCTACAGCAGAAAGTTGATAGCTTATGCACGTGAAATCAGCTCTCCTGATCTTGGCTGGGTTTTCTCACATTTCTGGAGGTTGCTGGCTGTCAGCTGGGGTGACTGGAGCAATTCGGCTTTGCTCCACGTGCCTCTCAAACTGCCACAGGCTGCCCTGGACATGTCCTTCTCATGGCAATAGCAAAGGTGTCAGAGGACTAGCGGAAATGCACACTTGCTTTTATAAGCCTCTGTTAGTTCATTTCTATTAACGCCTCATTGGCCACAGCAATATATATAGGAAATACACTCTGCCTCTTGATAGGAGAAGCTCCAAAGTCCCATGACCAGGGGTGAAGAATTGGACCCATTAAAGCAATCAGTGTTCCACATATGACAAAGGTTTGATATTGTCTCTATTTCACCAAATTGCCGTCCACGTTCTGTTGATTTAACTTTCAACATGCCTGCAATACTTGCCACTTTTCCATACAAACTAAAAATCTGGAAACCAAACCAGACTCTCAACAGCCCTTCTTGGATCATTTAATTATTCCCAAACCTTCTCAAGTTCTTTATTATTTTTATTAAGAATGAAGATGGTGGTGGCGGCAGTCACCATTTATTAACATTTACTATATGCCAGACATTGACTAAACACCTTTAAATCTCACAGTGATCGTACTGAGTGGGTATCAGATCCCAATTTCATAAATGAGGAGGAAAATGAGTTGTGGGGAGATTAAGAAACTTGTCCAAGTTTGTCTTGCTAGTAAGTATTGAAGCTTGGATTGCAATCCAGGGCAGTTGGACGTCAATACCCAGGTCCTCAGCTGCCAGTCTACTCACATTTCAATCCACCCAAATGCCAATAGATTGAATTCCCTGCATGTTAATATCTCACGTCATTCCTCTGTTAGAAAAATTATAATCACTTGAGCTTGCCTTTTGATTATCAGAAAAATGCTATGTTGTTCTGATGACACACAAATTCCAACATAGGCTGGGTACAAGATTATCATAAACTTTTTCCCAACAGACAGTATTTGTTCTGAAAGTGCCTCACCATGACCTGTGGAGACTTGCTCCTTTCTGCGCCCATCTTTGCTCCTACTGCTCATACTCTTACTTCACCCAGCTGCCTTCAAGATGTCTCTAATTCAAAAAACCAAAATGTCCATTCCAGTTAAAATGACACTTTCAGTTTGTAAAAACATTTAAGAGCCTACAAAATGCTTTTGCATTTGTATATACATTGCTCAATTCTTATAATAAATGTAAGGGCGACAAAAATAAAAAATAAGAGGCTTAATTCTCCCTATTGAAAATAAGGGAAGAGCTCCTTCTCACCTCCTTTTTCTTACACCATTTACTTCAGAAAACTTAAGCTTGTAAGTGCTTTCTTCTCTCTTTGAAATGCGCATAAATTCTTTAGAAAACTAGATAGGCCTTTCTTCAGCTTTATGATCCAGGAATGTCTTTCTTAAACACCTGGGAGCCATTTCTTTGAAGTATAAACGTAAGGGAGAGAGCATCTCCATCAGCCAGTTTCTGTGGAAGGATAAGAGACTAACTTCTGTGGACACCTTGCTCCAGGTTGCACAACTGCTTCCTATCATAAAGATATGAAGTTTGTTTCTCCTTTAGATAAGGCCAATTAACTAACACAGACGGTCACCCCAACTACCAAGTGAAATTAGGGTGAACTATGTATGACAAATGGTACTGTCAAGTTCTCTTACTTGAGGACTAATTATTGTTTGTGTTGAGAACACGTATGTAATGGGCTGTATCTGTTGGGCTAGATAAAATGTGAGATTTCTTTCTGCCTTTGCAATCTCTTAGCAGATTGCCTGTGATGTGAAAACTTCCTGGTTTAATGCTTATTTGATGTTAAAACTGTTTTTCTCAACTCCTTTTTGGAGGGGATTTCTGGGCTGGGAGAAGATTTTATTTTAATTATACTTCCCCAACACAATCTGCAAGGTAAGATTTGGAAACTCATTTTACAGGTTAGGAAACTGAGGCTCCAAGAGATGAAGTGATTTGCGCAGCCAAACAGCTCTACAACTTGCTGCATTGTCGAACGAGTGGGTCTATAAGTTCATGAAGTCTGGGATCATGTCTGTCTTGCTGATAATTGTATGCTCAGTGCTCCACCAAAACTTCACCCATAGTAAAGGCACACTTAGTATTTCTGGATGAATAAACAAATGCTTGAAGCCCAAGCTCCTTCCAATATTATACTTGCTGCTGAATTTGTAGCAAATTAGAGTCATGGTGAGGTACCCAGAACAGCTTGGAAATTAGGGGGAAAGATTATTATCTGACTATGAACTAGTGAGAACCAAGTATAATGGATCAGAGTAGAGATATTAAAAAATGCTGAGAGAGAATATTTTAACACCTAGGACTAGACTATAACTTCATTAAACATACGAAAAGATTTAAAAGAAATACCGCAGTAATGTTTAGGGATGAGGTGTGGTCAACCATGGATCACTGAAAAAAGACAATATAAGCAAATTCTGGCAGAGCCCATCATATTAAGGATCACATTGGTAAAGGCAGCTTTAGCCATCAGTGCCACTAGAAAGACCATCCCTAAAGTGCAATGGCAGCATCAGATGATCTTGTCTTGATCTGTCAAGTTATATAATTATCTAACTCTTGTAGGCTATTATTGTGGGGAAAAAAATGGCTTAATCAATGGACTTCAAGTTCTTTCCATCTCTATTAGCTAATTTTCTTATAGTAAGTCAGTTGGTAGCTTCTGGTTCATATTTCCTTTCCCCTTGGGCATGACTGCAATAAGAGAATATTCTAGTCATTGCAACATGGTGTTTTATGTCTGTCTCAGTGTCAGTTAGCCCAACTTAGTCAAATTGTCAGGACTTGAACCCCTCTGGGCACTGACATGAGTGAATCTCCAGGTCTCCAAAGAGGAGAACCAGACTGGATGGGCCTTCTCTTACTCCATCAGGTCCCGACCCATTTTGTGTATGATACACGTGACAGGACAAGTTCTTGTACCTGAAACACTATCCCCAGGAATTATGCACTAGCTATAATCTTCTCTTTTGTTGCCCAGTTAAGAAAGTGGGTAGAAGTAAAAATAAGAGAGACTCACAAACTAGGGCAGACTTTCACAAAGAGGTGCCCCGTAAAACATTTCCAGACTTTACTAACAGGTATGCTGTTAAACGAAAGATAGGGGAAGCTGTACCTACAAGTCTAGAAAATCCTGATATTATGATAAAGGAGGAGTTTGCTGCTGCTGGTTCATGCTAGCTCACAAGAGTTATTTCCACTTGTCTCTTTCCCTTTGTGCATTCAGTGATGTCACACGCGCACTTTGAAATAGGCCGTGGAAGGAGTATTGACATCATGGAAATATGAAAATGCTACAAATTAGAGATTTTTTTTTTCTGAAAAGCCATTTATCAGCACACCTCTGGATGATTATTTCTTTATCATAGGACTTCTGAGAGATTTTTAAATGATAATATCCATGATGTCTTTAGGATATTTGGTCATGAACTACTTTTGGCAGCTATGTCAGGATAAAATTTAACCCTTTATACACTATAACAAAAATAAATTATTTGAAAAATTATATTAGAACTATTTTGCTGGCCACTTAAATGCGGCACACCACCCTACTGATCATTCTTTCACTTACTGATATACTCTTTCAATAATTGTTCAAGAGCCTACTAAGCAACAGATGCTAGTGCGCCAAGATACTACAGTTGAATACTGTCCCCTGATAGCACTTCCAGACATTAGCATATTCTGAGTTTTACTGTTCTCAGTGTCAAGTTACTCATCCACGGGTCCCTGAAACAGCTCCTCTATAGTCATTAGCAGACAGTGGGATTTTTCCATGCTCTTATATAGTAGCTAATGCAACATTCTAGGCATCATGCTAAGTTCCTTAAATACATTACCATATCCAATCCTCATCCTTTAAAGTCATCCTAATATTTTATTATACCAACTATTACAGGTGAGGAAACTGAGGCATACAGCTTAGATGATCTACCCTGGGTCATACACTAGCCAATGCTAGAGTCGAAATTCAAACCTAAGTAAACCTAAATAAAAAACTCATAGGTATACTTAATACTATACTTTGCCACCTCCTGACGAGACATTTAAGGTTATGTTGTGACACCCCCACGTGCTGATAGAAGAGGAACAAACTGAATGAGTTCACTCATCTGTTCATTAAGCCTTTACCCAATGAGCTACCTACCATGAACTATGCTCATTGTGTTTCTCAAAATACGTTGTATATATATACCACGTATACCCAGAAGTGCTCCATGGAGTTCCTTGCAGAGTCTCAGAAGAAATATGGTTCATCTTGCCAGAAATTCAAATTTTTAAGGGGAGGAGAATATATTCTATTCTATTGTTAAAACAAGCAAAGATATCTTGGGAAGAGAATGCAACATTTCTGTAAGTTTTAGGAACACTGGCAGGTTCTCAGAGATTTGATACTTTGGAGTAACAGCTACGTTGGCCTAAGTCTCAGAACTCTTGTGGTCCACGCCTTAGCTGGGAATACTCTATGGCTGAAAGTATCCTAACTGTTAGCCATCACATAAGAGTGCATATTCTAGAGTCAGAGGACCTGGGTTTACCTGATTCGTCTGTGGTTTGCTATGTCGCATGCACTATTCCCCAAGTGCCCTGGACTTCTTTCAGCTCCTGCACACTCTCGCCCTGGCTGCGACTCTTTCCCTAGGTCTTCTTATGCCTGGTCTGTCTCGGCATTGAGCTTCAGCTTGACCTTCACTTTTTCTAACCTTCTTTGAGTCTCTACCTAGTGTCATATTCGCTTACCCATATCCACTGTATTTAGAAGTATATTTAATTTTTTTTCATAGCATATAGATCAGTATTGGAAAGTATCTTACGTATTTTGTATGTGTTTTTATTTATTGGCTGTGTCTCTTACAGGAATTTAAGCATTCTAAGAGTAGGAAACCTGCCTGCTTGTTCACAGCTTTATTCCTAATTCCCAGAACAATGCCTAGCACAAAGGGCATTTAATACCATTTGTTAGATGAGTGAATAAATGAGAAACATGCAAACCATTTGCAACTTAATTAACCTTGCTCCTTCAGTTTCTATGTCTATTAAAAGGGAGAAAGTATGACATTTTCTCATGGTGTCACCATGAAGATTTATAAAATATATAAAAAGTGCTTATAAGAGTGCCCAGCATATAGTAAGTGCTTAATAAATATGAATTGCTATTATTTTAACAGAAAGACACAGGCAAATCTACATGTACAACAAAAAGCATTTTTCTATGTTCTCTGTATTTCACATAGACTGTATTGAAGAGGCATGCTAAATTAAAAAATTCAGATTCTTTAAACCTACCTCTTCAAACTGCAACTAAGCATCAAGTGGATTCATGCTGGTCTTGTCTCCGTGCACGTAAGCTGCATTTTTCCCAAAGGCTAGTGCAAATCACTAAATTTTCTTCTCATAAGAAAGCTGCATGATGTAAGCAATAAAGTAAAAGACAATGGGTGTATGATTAATAGCAAGGGTGTGGGCAGAAAGCTGCTTCACCTGGTTAATACGGTATAAATGCTTATGAGTTGTGAATGTATTTATTTATGTGCTTATGTCTTTGGTGCTGACCACTCACGTAGAAAAAGTGACAATGATGCTTGCCCTTTTTCTGTTTGAAATCACAAAACCTACAACTGAGGTGGCTTCATTGCTATAGAAACTAGCCTATGTGTTCATTATCAAAAAGTTCTATTTTTAGACTACCTTCCATGTTAACAAAAACATTTTGGTGTAAAGTGGGCATTTTACCCTAAAGTCTTATTTTATCTATCCAAAAATTGGATTTTATTTAACCATTATAATTTAAGGATTACAGTTAAGTTGATTCTTTTTTCATAGGTTTTGATAAGCAGTCACAACTAGCTCATTTCCAAGCATTTAAAAAAGTACTGTTTGATGGCCTATTATGAATTTTGTTATAGGTGCTGGGGAAATAGCAGTGTATACAGCAAGCCAACTCCTGTCAATGATGTTTACGTTCTAGGGTTGGAGAGAGAGACAAAAACAAAGTAGGTATCCAGAGCATTCTGAATCTCAACTCTGGCTCAAATCTGTCTGATGGACTCAAGGGCCATTTTTGAGGTTTTAGCATCTGAACTGGGAGGCAGTCAGAGTAACCACCATGTTATCAAGCACTCTGCTTCCACAGGGTGAGTTGGAGAAGCCCATTTCCTAACATAGCCATCCAGTCATCATGGCTGGTACTGATAGCTCTGTGTACTTCTCCTTCACTCAGCGGTAACTCTGTCCTGCCCACCATCTTTTCAACTCATCTCCCAAACACCTGCCCCTGCTCTTCTTGTTGCCCCATTATCTCTTTTCTTCTCCATTTATTTAGTTCAATCTTCTCCTATGTCACCATCCCTGTCTTCTGTATACTACCTACTTTTGAGGAAACTGGCTTTAATTTTTTCACAATAATTCTTTTAGATCATGAAAGTAATACATATTCAATATAAGACATTTGTAACATTTTTTTTAAAAACCATAAAAAAGAACATTAGTATCACCCTAACAGCACAACCCAGATATAATATTTTTGGCATACTGTGTTTGCCCACAATTTCTTTTCCCACATGTATATCATTACTAGGTAAACGCTTTTTCCAAATTGCTGATATTTTCTTCATTGTGGAGGGAGCCTATTAGTGTACCATTCTGGTCCTTTGCTTTTCTATATGCATGTTCTCACTTTTCAAAGGAGGAGAAATAAGATTGATGAGTTTGGAAGTGGAAACTGGTGTGAGTTGTCCAGCCTTTTCCTCTTCTCATTATCTTGGGACTCAGTTGCCTACAAAGGAGCACACTTTCTGTTCTGCTCCTCCACGTGGTAAGTCTTGGGGAGGTGGGTATCCAGTGGGAAGCCTGTCCCAGCCCAACTCTGCTGAAGACTGAGTGGGAAACTCTAATTTTGGAATAAGTATTGGAAAGCCCACTTGCCATTTTCATCAATAGTGGCTTTTTTTTTTTTTTAATAAAGGTGATATTTTAGCTTTCATTCTGAGGAGGTTTTTATCTTATTATTCAATTTGTTCAGAACCTGGACAGGAAAGATGGGTTTTGCTTTATTCCTCCCACAGAGACGAAACACACATGTGCTCTGTGACGGATGCTGTGATGCGATGTACCACCTAGACGGCCCTTCCACAAAGGCTTGTTGTCCTAGCTGCTGGGACTAGCACCAGCACGTGACTGTCAGTCCCTTCAGGGACCACCTCAGGTGCAAAGAGCATCCTCGTCCAAGGTCCTGCCTCTTTCTGTGGAAGCCCATGTCCAATGACTTATTGATGCAGGAGTATAAAGTCCTGGCCCATCTTTTGGGACATTCAATGGTTGTTCCAGCTCCGGAGCTACCTGAGGGTCAAAAAAGGTCATCACTGGGCAAAAGTCACAGCTTGACTTCTTTTCCTCACAAGTGCTTCCTTCCTCTCTGTTCTACAGCTGTTGTTCCCAAGGGCTCTCCTTAAGAAATAGCCAGCATACCAAAGTCTCTCTCTGAGTCTGTTGAGCCTGCTTCCTGAGAAACTTCCCCTCTCACATTCATACAAACACACATACATCATCATTATTAAAGATACTTGTTATAATAACTACACATTATTAACAAGACTGTGTAATAATAGGGGAATAATATTGTATCCAATGGTGATTATGTAATTATTCTATTTAACTCCTGTTCTTGGACATTCGCGGTATTTCTAATTCTTGCTATTTTAAATATCACATCAAAAACACCCTTGTTTACAAATATTTTTGCATATATATGATTATTTGTGAAGGATAAATTTCAAGGAGTGAAATTACTGGATACAAGGGGTGCGTACTTTTAAAACTTTTTGATATTACTGTTAAATTGCCCTCTGAAAAAGCTTACACCAGTACAATACACACTCCCACCAGCAGGGAAAGCGAAAAGCTATCTCAAAGCACACTTACTAACACTGATGTTGAAAATAATTTATTTTCTAGTTATTCAATTACATTTTTATTTTCCTTTTTATTAGTGAGTTAGAAAATTCATTTATATATTTATTAGACAATATTACCTCTTTCCTTGTGAATTATATGTCCCATACTTGGTTTATTCTTCTAGGCTGTTATTTTCCTTAATAAGTTTTTATAAAGCTCTTCAAAACTGAAGAGAATGGACATTTTTGCAGTCCCGATGTTACCATGAAAGAAATTAATCATTCTCTCCACTTAAGACGGAGTTCTTTGATGACATAGTCTATACCAGTGGTTCCTAACTGGGGGCAATTTTGCTCCCCAGAGCATTTGGCAATGTCTGGGGACAGTATTAATAGTCATGACTTCGGGGTGGGGGGCAGGAGGTTTTACTAGAATCTAGTGAGGAAAGGCTAGAGATGCTATTAAACATCCTACGATGTCTGGGAAAGTCCCTGACAACAAAGAATTATGCAGTCCAAAATGTCAATCGTGCCAAGATTGAGAAACTCTGGTCTGTAAAGTTTTGATTGAGTTTACTCATAGGAGATACATGTATGTGTGTGTATGTGTAAAAATTTTTCAATTATATTTTCTGACTCATTAATATTAGGTAAAATGAATGACATTTTATGTGTGTATTTTGCAACTCTAAATCTTATTTTTTTTGGTATTTATGTATTTTTATTTCCTGCATTTTCCACTTAATAATTTTGTTCTTGATCATAATACAAGTGTTGTAATTTTGAAATTATTTTGTGTATAACGTAGGAAAGAGAAATAAGGAAGTGTATTGATATCATTGGAAATCAGGGTTTTCAGTTCCTCTAGGACCCTCCCTTCTGTAAAGCGCAACTCTCGCTTAATTTATAGTGTAGAGCTGTTAGGTACTGAATTATTTCCGAATATAATAGCATCACTAGTAACAGTTACTATTTATTTAGTCTCATATGTGTCACTCTGCTCATTGATGTACATACAGTATTTCATTTGTTCCTCCTACTAATTCCATGAGATGGGTATTATTTCCCCCACTTTACAAATGAAGTTCAGAGATTAGAAAATATGCCAAATGCTACTCAACTAAAATATGGCAAAGATTGAAACTTTTGTGTTCCCAACTCCAAATCCTTTGCCCTTTCTATTTAAAACATCAAAAATGGAGCTAAAATATCCCCGTGAATTCAAATCTTTAGCCTATAGTTAATACTATTTGTTCTTATAGATGAAATTGGGGAATCATTTTGCCAGTTACCATCCACCTTTGAGACTTTGATTGGAATTAGACATACAAGAATATTTAAGTTATTTTCAAGAGGCTGATTTAAGCAATAAATATTTCCAGCCAGACCTGTAATAAGTTACACCGATATTTATTTTTCAACAGCTTCATGTTGAAGGGTCAACAACTGGTACTGACTGTCAGTGTGAGTTTTATTTCAATGTCATGAATTTTTCAATAGCTTTTTAGGTTTTATTGGCATTAACTGGCTGTTTACATGCATCATTCTTTCAAAAGATGTAAATTCCTTGTGTATGAATTTTTTTTTAATATTCCTCAACATACATAAAATGTCAGTCTTGAATAATTGTGGGTAGAGCAAATAACAAATCACTCGAAGTGACAGCCCATGAATGGCTTCTGGGACTGGGTCATGTCATAAGCCTTCTCCGTTGAAGTGCTTTCTGCTCCCAGGGAACCTCCTTCCAGGCTGAAGCTTCTCTCCTTGCCAGTCTGAAAGACGGTAATGAGAGGGTTAACTCGTCCAACTATTAGCAAGTATACTTGCCCATAATTTGAAGAAAGCAAATACATGCTTTCTGGAGCTTACAGGAAAGGGAGGAAAGATTCTTATTAACTAGTAGAGCTGAAGGAAGGTGAGCTTCCTTTGTCACTTCTCTTTCAAGGAAGCTTCAAACACTTTGCGCAGAGGGAAAACAAAGGTGTTAGACTGCTAGAAAAATAATTACAGCAGGAAGCTAGGAACTCCTGTGAGCAGTGGCCGGCTGGGAGAATTGTTAGGGCTCGAAGTTCAGCAAGACACTCTTGTTTTGACGAGTTGACGACAGTGGCTGCGTCACAGTCTCAGCAATTCTTGCAGTCCACTGGACTGGACACTCTGGGTTTCTGTGAACTCACCCTGGAATTTCATCATAAATTCTTCTGTTTTGCTTAAGCTAGTTCAAATGGGTTTATTTCACTTGAAACCAACAAGTTTTAACTAATGAAAGATTAGAGTAACCAATTCAGATACTGCATCCTTTGGGAAAGACGTGCTCCCCTTTTTGAGCCTTAAACCTCCAGCTCTGGGAGAGAGGCAAAATGTGCACTTGCCCTACCAAGAAAAGTTCAGCTTCTCCGGGAAATCTATTTGATTAGTTCTAGGATGACTTTGCCAACTGGTATGCTGAGCAGCTAAAAGCTGCAAGCCCTTTTCATGGCGCTGGTTGCATTTCCACAACAGGTCAATTAGACACTGAAAAATCACTCCTCAAAATTAATTCAACATACTCCAGTGGCTTTATGTGTGTTTCAGCAAAATCTCTAAGATGTATAATTGTATGCCTTGAACAAAAGTAAGTTCAGCAATTTGTCTTCAGCTGCTACTCATTATTAATTCACTCAGCTCAACTCATTTTAAGTATGATTGTGTATGGACTGCTATGCAATCTGGTTAAGGAACCAAAAACAGACAGGTGACTTCCCTTGGGAAATTTGTATCTTTTGAGTTTACATTTCTACCCTGAAATAAATCAATGCACACTTTAATTGTCGTTTCACTCTTCTATCTTCACCGAATAAATCATATTTTGCAGTCATAGCCCTTGGATTTCAGGTGATGCTGCCCAGGCAAGTAAAAGCCATGTGGCTGGTTCAGTGATCCAGGGAAAACCAATTTCCCTTCCAAACTGAGACATTGCAAAGAAAGAAAAGAAAAGAAAAGAAAAGAAAAGAAAAAATACAAAGCTATCAATGAACCAGACTCTTGAGGTTGTTTTCATCTCTAACAGCTATGATTCTATGACCCCAAAAGATAAATGTATGAAAACAAGACAGAAAACCTTCACCTGAATGAAGAAGAAAGGCACCCACTGAAGATGAATGATTCATGAAATATTTTTACTATTGCTGCCCTTAAAATCTTGCCTGCAGAAAAAATCTTTTTGAGTGGGAAATTTGAGTTGTGCAATTTTATCCATGCATGCTAAGAGCTTTCTTTTTTTCTCTTTCAGTTCCTTGCAATGGGTCTAATCCAGTTACCTTCTCCAAGAGGCAGCTTACACAACAAGTAAATGATGGCGGCATCAGCAATGCACTAGTGGTAGTCTTTGAGAGTTGGGTTTCAGAGTTGGCTTGATTTCATTGCCAAAAGTTGTGTAATATTAGGCAAAAAACAACATACCCAAAGAAACTTGAAGGTGAAGAGTACAGTGGGAGTCAAATTACTAAGGGTTTCAAATATTATGAATTTTGAAATCTTTGTCAAAACAAACACAGTGAACAATAGGTAAATTGGGCCTATTAAAACGAAGGTTATTAATTCTTGATTTGATAATCTTTTTGAAGTAGATTGAGGAAAGGAAACTGTAATTGGCCAATATTTCTGAAACTGAACACTCTTTTTGCCCCTAAAGAACTTATTGAAATAGCATTGCTAATAGTGATAATTATAATTAATGATAATAAAAGAGCAATGAAAATTGCTAGCATTTCTTACTATGCATTGCATTTTTACTAAACCCTTCAAAACACAATCCATTGAACCTTTAAAACATTATTAGTTATGTTTCATTATCTCCCTCAGTTTACAGAGGAGGAAACTAAGCCTTACAGAAGTTGGGCATCTTCTCAAGGACACGTAATTGGTAGAGATGAACGTCAAATGCTGTTCTATTGATTTTAGAGCTCTAAATTGCTTTGCCAATGCCCTCTCTTCTTACTGGATTGTGATCTTTTCGTTCATTACTTATTCTATATAATATCCTACTATATTAGGCACCTTACACATCATGTCTTTCTTAATTATCTAAAAAATGTGAGGTGTGTATTAGTCAGCTGTTGGTAGAAGACAAACCATCCCAAAAAATCAGTGGCAAATAACAATAATTTTTTTTCTTTCTCATGGGTTTTTTGGGCAGAATGTAAGCCAGCTAATCTAGATTGGGCTCAGCTGGAATTGACTCCAAGCCATGGGTCATCCAAATGTGCTTTACATGCCTTTCATTCTCTTCGGACCATTCAGCTCATTTGAATATGTGTTTCACATGATTACGGCAGAAGCACAAGAGAGCAAGATCAACTATACCAGCAAACGTCAAGACTTTGCTCTCATCAGGCCCAGGAAAATTCCTTTGACCAAAGTAAGTTACATGGCCAAGGCCAACATCAACAAAGTAGGGAAATATGCTTGGCCCTAATGGGAGCAAATGCAAAGACATGTGACAAAGGACATGGATATAAACAAGATAAGGATTTGGTGACAATGATGCAATCTGCCATAGATATCTACAATATTATTACAGATGAAGAATTACAGACTTAGGTTGCTTAAAAGACTTGATTTTGGTTAGCTAGCTCTTAACTGAAACAGTAAGCTTTTTCTGACTGTTCTCAAAGAAAAAGAGATTTCTAGTATTGGGAGATGTTAAGGAAGAAAAAGAAGAAACTTGAGAGAGATTATGGTATATGTCTCTTATCTTTCTCTGTGTCCTTTGTATTACCTAATCTTGTTCTCTGTTCACCAATGTATGATCAATAAATGTATGATGATCCAGAAATAGCCATCAAGGGGGCCGGTCTGTTGGCACAGCAGTTAAGTTCACACGTTCTGCTTCTGCTGCCTGGGGTTCACCTGTTCAGATCCTGGGTGAGAATTTACTCATCACTTGTCAAGCCATGCTGTGGCAGGTGTCCCACACATAAAGTAGAGGAAGATGGACACGGATGTCAGCTCAGGGCCAGTCTTCCTCAGCAGAAAGAGGAGGATTGGCAGCGGATGTTAGCTCAGGGCTAATCATCTTCAAAACAAAAAAAAAAGTAACAAATAGCCATCAAGGACTGCAATTAAACCAGAGGCAAATGCACAAAAATGAGTGTCAAATGGGACATTTTTATGGGCTCCTTTGCTATAGTAATGGTGTTCGTGTAAAAGAAATTTTAATGAGTAATGCCAAAGCAGAGTTGGCCTTTGAGCAAAGAAATACATATTTTTAAGAGAGAGAGAGGATTAAAATGAAATGCTGGTATTCCTTATGTAGAAGTAATTAAGACAAGGAATTTAGCAACCTATTTTCCTCCTCAGTTTTCACTAGGAAAAATAAAACATAAAAATAAACTATGAATATAGACTTGTGCTTCCCAAATGGGGGCAAATTTTGTCCTTCATTTCTCATCCTTCTAGAGATGTAAATCTGGGGCTTACACAAGACACTGTTAACTTGATATGCTCGCAACTCAGTAGTTTTCAGTATAATTGATGCCAAGAAAACAAATTTGCAGGGCAGGTACAATTCTTCTACAGCTAAGAGAGATCATTTGGGTTCATTGCATTACAAACACATTGAAATTAGTGATGACATGTAGAAAATGCTAACTCTTTAAAAGTAGGTGGGAAGCCAGAGATGGAGTGTGAAGAATATGAATCAATAACCACAACAATAAGAGCTAACATTTATAAAATACTGTGAAACAGTCAATACTGCACTGTTATGATCTGTGTTATCATATTCAGCCCGAATAAGAACCCTTTATTATCTCATGCAATCAATAAATATATAGTGACCATCTGTTCTCTACCAGACCTTGGGTTAGTTGCTGGAAATACAGAGAGAAGCAAAAATAAGTGTGGTCCCTGTCATTATAGGACTTAGAGTCTAATCAAATAATCACAAAAGTAATTATAACATTGCAACTATGTCAAGTGCTATATAGATAAATTTAATCGGTCATTTTACCTGGCTGAAGAAGTCAAAGAATGCTTCTCTGAGAAAGTAATTTAAGTTGAGATCTGAAGGACAAGGATGATTTAACTATGGGGGAGAAGAGCATCTGGTCAGAGGGGAAAGCATGTGTGTGCAAAGACCAGGCAAAGGAACAGAGGAGCTCTAGCCTCCGGAATGCAGAGTGAAGAAAAGTAGAGAAGGATGATCCTGGAGAAGAGATGGAGGCCAGACCAGGAAAGACCTGGTGGATAGAGATAAGTTTTGTCTTTATTCCCAGTAAAACTGGAAGCCATTGAAGGGAGCCAAAGGGAGAAGACCCACTGAGAATGACATCATCAGATTTTCACACTGTCTGGCTGCTAGGCGGAGACAGGATTGAACAGAAGGTGGGCAGGATGAATGCAGACTGACTACTTAGCAACTGTTGCAGGTGTCTAAGCAAGAAACGATTATAGCTTGGACTATTGTGATGGCAGTGGAGACAAAGAGAAATATTTTGAAATTCTAAGACACACTAAAAAAATGTTTAACATCTCTGAAGTCAAGATGCTTCTTATAGTCTCTGTACTGTATTGATTATCCAACCGCCATTGTCTGTGCAAGTGCACGGCAATTTGCAAAATACAAAAGACAACAGAACAACACTCTGAGAAATGATATATAGCCAAAGTTTGTGATGGCGCAGATGACAATACTGTGTGAAGAAACCTGGTCCTCTAGAACTCTTAAGTCAAGCAATGTGTCAATGCACATGTTGGCACCCTTTTTTATTTCTTATGGGGAGTTAAAGTAATGGTACATGTTACAACTGATGGGATTTTAGGTTCATTAAAATATGACAAAGGATGTTAGGAGGCCAAAACAACAAAGACTAGTTAGGTATTGACTATGGAAAATAAATGAGAAAGATGACTCTTAAGTTTCTGGTTTGGTCAAATAGTTGAATGGTAATGCTATTCACTAAAATGAAACATTTAGGAGAGCTTGAGGGTTAAAAAAATATGAGTTTAATCTGGGCTATATTGAATTTGAGATAACTTTGAGACACAAAGAAGAATATATCCAAGAGATAATTGAATATAATGATCTAGAACTTAGAAGTGAAATATAAGTTTATGAATCAAGAGGTGAATACCATACCAATATTATTACCACTTAACTGGCAAACTAACTGAAATAAGAGGAAATAAAACTTTCAAAGGCCACACAATTTATAGGTGGCAGAGATTGGATAGGTCTGATCATAGTGCCTGATACACTAAGACACATAAAATAAAACCTGGACCAACATATCATCGGAGACTAAATAATTCATTAACAAATAGGGAAATATATTAAACTTTACTTGATCTCACAAATAATTAAAGAAATGTAAATTAAAATAATAATGGAATACTACATTGTCTGTCACATTATTAAAAACAAAACAGTAAATTAAATTACCGTCTGAAACTGCCACTATTGAGTATAAGCTAATTTTTGTAATGCAAGAGAAAACTAATTAACATTTACGAACAATAAAAATAAGAGAAACGAATGTGACAAAAAGGAACACATGGGTCAAATATGTGTAATTATTAATTATAAATAGGCAGCTAGCTTTGCTATTTCCTAGCCTTATGTGGCATTCTACATTTTCTTCATTTTGCTTCTTTTCTTTTTGCTTTTCCTTTTTCTTCTCTTCTTCTCTCTTTTCTTTTTGAGGGAGTGGACAGTGGGAAGAGAGCACTAGCTTTCTTTTACTATAGTGTTTGCATAACCACTGCTCTTGGCTCATGTTCCATGTCCTGGGACCAATTTCTAATTCAGACATCCTCAACTCTCTCTCATGTCAAGAGCCAATTGAGACGACATCAATCAGTGCCCAGCATAAACACTGTCATCCCAGTGAGCTTCAGCCTGTCCGAACAGATGGGGCTGGAATCTCTGGACTCATTATTTACCTTCCAAGCCCTTCCTCTCCTCTGGCAAAGCACTTGGACACAGTTACAGTTAAAGCCAAATGGTCTGCATATTTGTTCACAGATTGCACATTGTCCTTTTCTCCCTTTTGGCACCATGTTCTAGCCATTTATCATCTTTACGGAACTGATTCAAGAAGATTTATGTGACTAATCCACATCCCTAAATAATCTGCTATGGTGTAATCCTTGGCAATTCTGAATTTTATCTGGAATTCATGAAGAAGATGAGTGTTGTTGGCTTGAAAACCATGTGAAGTGAACCCTGACTTCATCCTACCTGACTGAAATAAACAAGAATACTTATTTCTGTTTTTCTGTGGTGATTTTTGGTTGAAGAGGGAAAGGATAGTTGAATTAAACTATTGAACATCTCATGACATGTAGAGAGTAGACCAATGGCTTGCTAGCCCCACAAAAGTGGTTGAAAAGTATAATTAGAGGGTATAGATCTGATAATCATCAATTAGAATTGTCCTTGTTCATCCTTTTCATCATTACGAAATTACGATCTTTTTTATGAAGAATTCTATTTTACTTTGTTTTATTTTATTATTTTATTTCTCTCATTTTTGAGGTCAGTGCATGCTGCTCTCCTTGAAGTATAAACAGGAATACTGGGCTCCAAGTACTATTAAAAGAAGTATACTGAGAATAAAAATAACAGACTCAAAGAGTGGCTGAGTATTTTTATATGACAATGATGTGAATATTTTACCTAAAATACTTGACAGACAGCATGCTAAAAATCGGGACCGCCAGGCCAAGGAAGCTTAATAACTAGAAGTTGCAAACTGGTGACATACAAGTTGAATTCACTTTTCAGATGGCTTTTGCCTATCACAAGCTTCATCTATATTTAAAAAAAAATGGTTACCACAATAAAAACTTGGGGAATTTCAAATAAAATTGAAAATATTCTTCCACGGAAACAATCAACCACTTTTGACCCATGTTAATCCAGCATTTATCTTACTATCGAGTTTCCAAGCTCAGATAATGTTTATAAATTAATCAAAAATTGTTTTTATTTCACAGTACCAGCTTTTGATTTTAAAAAATTCTTTCCATTATTTTTCCATAGTATTAATATCAGTTTTTGCCCTTTTAGTTTCATCTTCCCAAGTTATTTTTGCTTTTTGTGGATGTCTAATTCCTTAACATAAACACAAGTTCTTTCATTTTTTATCACCTGCGGCTATACATTTTTCCATGTGTATTGCTTTGTCTGTATGTTATATATGTCGATATAAGATGTTCTGTTCTTTGCTTTTTAATTTCACTTTTGATTCTTCTTCTTAACAAGTTATCTGTCAGTGTCTTTCAAATTGTTAAGATCTTTAACATCCTTAAATTACTTATTTCTAACTTGATTGGATCAGAATCAGAGAATATGCCTTGAAAAAATCTTGAGCTTTAGAAAATCTTGTGACTTTTTTATACGGACACACATTAAATAAGATTCTAGATATTCTTTATGTGGCGGTTATATTTTATATGTGTTTATTAAACCAAGCTTTATTGATTGCATCATTAAAGTCTCTATAATTTTTATTTCCTTATTTTGTCAACTTCTGTTATAAATTCATAATTTTATCTTTTTTTCATTTTCTTCTTATATTTTTAATAGTTACACCTGTAGTTAGGTGCTACATATTCTTCAGAGTATACAAACATCACTATAACATCATCTTATTAAATTTTGCCTCCTTATTACATCATGACTTATTTTATCCATTTTTTATGCTTTTAATATTAAATGCCATCTTATCTAATATTACTATTTCCATTATTGGTATCTACTTATAGCAATTTTTAGTATTCCTTTTCTCAGCTGTTTAGTCAGCATATGGGTTAGGCTCCTCTAAAAATGTACGCAGTTGTGCCCATCTCACAAATATCAAGGTAGGTGATCCACAGTTGAGTTTGGCGCTCGATTGTTTTGAAGCCCAGGGTTTCTTTCTTCTCAATTCACAGATTCCATCTTGTGTTCCAAAACAAGTCTCTATTTCTTTGATCACATCCACATTCCAGCTAGTTCAATGGAGAAAAGAACAAATGGGAGGGCAGGACCTTCCCTTTCAAGGTAATTGCTTGTTAAGTTGAAAACATTACTTCTACTTTTATCCATTGGCCAATATTTCATCTCTTAACTTTTCCTTATGTTTGCTGATTTAGCCCAGCAATTAATTCACTTTTTTCCCCTTGATAATTTATAAGTTTTACTATATATTTCCCGTCCTTTTTCAGATACTAGCCTCTACAATATGAACTGAAAAAGTTACAATAATTCCTGCACAATGATGATCCTGTGTAATAAATAGTTTGACCTCGCCCAAAAGAGAGGTGTGACTTTTGTCTCCAATTCCTTTGAAGAACCTAAACTGAGGGAATTTCTCAAGTAATAGGAGTAACTGTGTTATTCTCGGTTGGCCCCTCTGACAACACTTGACCATTTATGCTAATGAGATGATTCATGGCAGGCCCCTGGGTAGTTTACACTAACAAAATGACTCAGGATAGGGGCTGGCCGGGTCAGAAAGACCAACCATGTGATTAGAGGGTTAGGACCTTGAGCTACACCGTATCAGTCGACCTCCAGGGAAAGACGGTAGTAATGGAGATAGAATACAACCATGTGGGCGATAACTCAATCAGTCAGGCCTATGTGATGAAGCCTTGATAAAAACTCTGCACAAAGCTCAGATGAGCTTCCTGAGTTTCCACACTCTGTACCTATATTACTACACGTCGGTGCTGGGAGTGGGACACCTCCCTGAGGACGTGAAACCTTCATGTTTGGAATGCTCCCAGTCCCTATGCTGCCCTAGGTACCTCTTCCTTTGGCTGGTTCTGATTTGCATCTTTTTGCTGTAACAGAACTACGTTATTGAGTCCTGTGAGTTGTTCTAGAAAATTATTGAATCTGAGGAAGTCTGCGGAAACTCCCAAATTTGTAGTAAGCGGGTGTGAACTGAGGATGGCCCTTGAGACCCCTGAACTTGTGGCTGGTGTCAGAAGACTTGGCGACTTGGCAGTCCTGGAGGACTGTGCCTCCAGCTCGAGTTTGGCTAATTCTATTGTACTGCTTCTCCCCTGCCCGCCTTAATAAGCTAAGACTGTAAGAAGACCTCCACTACCCTCTCTGAAGATCTCTCCCCCTCCAGATGAAGTGACAAAAATGCTTTACAGCCCCTCTTTTTCCTATTTTCACCCTAAATCTTGTTGATATAGTTTTTCTTATTTCTGGACTATTATTGAAATTTATCTTGAATATGCTTTCCTATATTTCAGGAAACTTTATTTAACATCACATTGTTATTCCCAAATGATGCAACACTACTCACGTAGATTTAACTGTAAGTTTTGTTTCCTACCACTTGTTTCCTTCCAATTCATTTTTTCCAATCCTAAGTTCTTAGTTCATTCTCTCGATTTCTTTTTAATGGTTCAAATTCTTCAGAACTTTCCTCAGATGTGGTGTATGGGTATATGATCATTCATCCCTGTTTTCTAGAAAGTCTTGCTTGTTTTGGTGCAAGCATTAATAGCGTCATCTTTCACTTTCAGTCAGGATGATAAATTAGATGCCAGTCCAGTTTTCCTAGCAAGTCCTGGTTTATGCCTAGCTTAAGTCCTGCTTGTTGTGGTATAATTATGAATAGTGGCACCTTTCACTCTCAATTAGGATGATAAATTATATGTTACCCTACGTAAGGGACACGTTCTGAATTCTTGATTATCTATCTATCTATCTTGCTCTTACATGTTAACATCTTGGCCAGATATTTTAGTTTCTGGGGTTTTAATTCTTACTTTTCATTCATTTAAATGTACTCGCCCACCATCTTCTAGCTTATTTTATTTTTCTAGGCATTTTTAACTTTCTGTCTGAAACTTAAAGAAATTTGTCTCTTTAGCTTTAAATTTAGAAATTTTTATGCCTAGGTACATGTCCTTTTTTTATCATTCATACCAGGAATTCAGTGCATCCGTTAAAATGTTAAAATCTGGTCTTTCTGCAGCCTAGGGATATTTTTGTTGAATAGTTGTTAAATTAGTATAACCCCTACATCTGTTCTTTTCTCTTTTTCTGGAAATTCTATTGTTGGCATGTTATATCCTGGATTTATCCTCAGAATCTCTTATCCATCAATATTCCCATTTTAGAATACTTGCTCTGGGCTTTTCTTTGTTTTTTCTATCTGACCTTCTAGGATAGGTCTCAACAATGGTTACACTTTCTACAGCTTATTTATCAAATTGTTTAGTTGGAAATCATGTTTTGTTGGAGAATTTTATTTCCAAAAAGTCAATTCTGTGTTTAATCTGAATCTTCCTAAGTGTTCATGTTACTGTTCTATTCAAGTTGACGTTTTTCTCCTCCAGCAGCTATATTTTGTTAGCCATCTGATCTCTTGGTTTTCCTCTCTTCTCAAGTGTGAGACTACCTTTAATGTGTTATGATATTTCTTTGTCAGTTCACTAGAACCAAGTTCTGGCCTCCGATATTCCCTAACTAGTGATGGGCCCACAAATTATGGGAGGGAAAAAACATTTTCTATCTGCGAGCTGGCAGTGTGCAGAAGGTAGTCTGGACTGATGGTGCTCTGAATGGTCAACAGAAGAGACTCTTCCAGATCCTTCTAAACTGTAAGCTTAATAGGTCTCTAACCCAAAAGCCAAATTTCATAGTCCTGAGATTACTGATACTGTGGAAAGGAAGACCAGAAAAAGAGAAGCAACAGGCTTACCTTGAAAGGGAGAGCGCCAGCCTCCTGCCTGCTCCAGCAGCAAGACAGGAAGGAGCAGAAGAGAATACACATGACCATGCCCACCAGCTTATGTGGCCAGTCATCATGCTCTATCAGATTAATGATACTCTTCGTTCAAGATTAATGAGAAAGGAGTCAGGACAATGAAGAAAACATCCTTGGAAATGAGAGAAAAGCCAGATCCCTCTTTCCCTCTAAAGACCTATGGTAGGTGCTAGAAGTGATGAAGGAGGTGAAAAAATAAAAGAAACATAGTCTTTGTTGTCAAAGAGCTCAATGAGGAGTAGAAAAATCAGGCCAGTAATCCAGACAAATGGAAATATAATGGAAGTTTGTTCATGAGGATATGGTACCTGGAAGAGAGCATCATGAACTCTACCTGGGAGCTTTCATAGTGATCTCTCTGTGGAGGTAATGTGAAAGTAGAATTTCAAAGTCACCTTGAAAGATTAGCACCTTGCTAGGTGCAAGAAAGTTTATCTTGTGTGGAAGAGAAAATTGTGCAAAAGAATCAAGATATGAAATAGAATAAAAACTTCTTGTATAACTAGAGTTCTAGATCCAAGTGGTCCATCATTGAGAGATTAGGCTGAAAAACCAAGAACAATCAGAAAGGAAAGTCATTCGAAGTCTTCTATATCATGCTAAGGAGTTAGAGTTTTGTCCTCCAGATGATGAGGTGTCAGTGGCAGTTTTGCCTCTTCTGATTTACATGGGAAAGGCTGCCCCAACAGTTTTAAGAGAGGATAATAATTTTAGGAAGTCACAAAATCATGAAAGAGGGAAAAATAATGAAAATTTTATAAGAATATATCATAAATGCCAAAAATATGATAATTCCCCCTACACCCATCTATACAAGTCTGAGGACTTACTGATGCAGAAATTAGCAATTAAGCTTAAAAAGTCGAATTAAAGTTTTTAAGTCCCTTCTTACAAACTTGATTTCAAACAAACAAAGATACATAAAAATTTTAAAAATTGATCGGGCCTGCAAAATTGGCTGACTATTTTCTGCTATCAACAAAAACTCACCATCAAAATATTAGTACCAGTTTGGAAAGCACAACAAGAAAGACAAAAATTGGTGGTAATTGGAGCATCAAAGAATCTAAGGTGGAAGACCAAAGGAAAATTATTTTTTATGCCTGATTTCAATAACAATGCAACTTGATTTTTTATTCAAAATTGGATTTTGCTACAGCAGTTAAAGAATTCTTTTCCCTTGAGGTGATGTCTCTGACAATCGAAGGCAACCTCAAAGACATGGTAAGAGTATGATACTCAGAATAAATTTACCCAGTTTTCTTGAAACAATAATAAAAAAATATTGAAGATGGTGGCAGTGTGTACCCTATGAGAAGGAAAAGAAATTTCAATCAATTAACGTTTGATTCGGGTCTTGTTTTCTATGACTATGCTTTTTTTTTGTATTTCCACCATATGTTTGTTACGTAATAAGTTGTCTTTACTAAAATTTAATTAGCTGATATTTGTAAAGCTGTCTAAAGATGGGCTTTGTATAATTGCTAAGCATTTGTTTTATTACTAAGCATCAATAGTTCCTGTGTGCTTGCTGCATATAAAGAACATTAATTTTTAAAACTGTAGTAGAATCTCTCACTCTACATAGCTGTATAAAAAGAATCACGGGGCTCTGGAGCATCCAAAGAAACATTCTTAAGGAGTTAATTTCTAGCCTACCCAACTATTTGCAGAGCTCAGATATATATTCAAGACATTTCCAGGCCCTGAGGAAATCATGCTGTAGTCACTGAGTCACTGTCCTCAACATTAGCATCCAGGTGATCTCGGATTACAAAGGCCAGCATTCAAGAGAGAATGCTGTATGGCGTCCCTGAGAAGATATGATGGGTTGTTGAGAAGGGACCTCGGCCAACATGGTCATGGATAAAAGTAGGTGCCGGTCGAGTTGGAGGTGGCTGGTCTTTGTTACTCTCCATAACCTCGCTATCAGGTATAAAGAAAGCAAGGCACAGCTTCTTCTTCAATTCTGTCCCCTACATGGACATTGATTAGATTACTATTTATTAGCAAAGCTGACATGGCATGGGTGCATACAACCTGTTTTCTGCACTTGAAGAATCCCCAGCTCTATGTCCTTTAGGTGTTCCAACCACCTAAAGTGATTTTGATGAAGACACGACGAAATTCCTGAGAGAAGAAACACATCTAACCAGCATCACGCAATCCAGAAATTCTCCCCAAACTAATAAGTGGACACAGGCTCAATTAGGGAATCAAGAGCAGATACTATCTCTGAGAGGTGCAGAAACAATCAAGGATGGTTTAGCCAAACCACATATTTTGAATATTTTCAATTTTTCAGACAAGTTCTTTTTAAAAAATAAATGATGATAATTAAAATAATTTCACCAATAAAAACTCACTTTGTACAAGTACTGTTCACTTAGTAAAGTACTGGTTGTTGAGGAGGTGTTAACAGCAGAAGGGCTTGTTTCTGTGCTCTCTCTGGAATGTGGTCTTCCGTCACGTTGCCTAGCTGACCATCCCTAGACTCTACTGTCATGATGGTCCTGACAGCACGGTACCATCTAATCATCCCAGGAGCTAAAATTGAGATAACTGGCACACACATACTATCACATTAACTATACTGAGGTGTTTTAAAGTAAATTATAAGCATTATAACCAGAGTGCCGGGAAAAGTATAGTATTTTGAACAAAGGTCCCTTTAGCAAATGCTTGCTAAGGTATTTGATGTTTCGAACGTTATTTAGCTTCCTGTAGTCTCAGTATATTCATCCATAAAGCAGAGAATGTAATAACACATATTTCACAGGATTGTAATGAGAATTAATTGAATTTTTGAAAAGTGCTTCATAAACGGGAAAGCATTACTTTTGTGTTTTATAAAGGTTAAATGATCCTCAAAGGCAGCTGGAAGTATACTTGTGGGCAGAGAAGGAGGATTTTCTTAGTCCTACTTTATGCCAGAGATTTTGCTAGCTGCTTTATTGAGAAGATAGAAAAATATAAGCCCTATAATCTTTAATGTCAAAATAGAAAACCTATAAGCTCCACATTCTTTGATTCAGTTCTATCTAATAAAAATCATGTTGATACCAGAGACTATAAGAGATCTCATTAGCAAATGTTAATGAAAAACTGGGGGAGGATAAAAAGATATTGTGGATTCAGGTACATTGCAGGGAGCAAAATTCAGAAGTTTGAAGTCATTTACTGCTCATGATAAAGATAAAATTTTGGAATGTTTGCAAGGCATTTGACCTCAAGTTATTACAAATATATACTCTGTTTCTTGTTAGAGTAAGATTTGTGTCAGATGTATACCTGTTCTGTATCTCATCATAAAATGCCTTGGCTGTTTTTGAAGAAGTTCCCTTAAGGCATATGGACTTAAAATTTAAAGTCCTCTCCTATGGAAAGTACGAATAATTCTGAGGCTACACGTTCTAGTCGTTTGCATGAAAAAGCATGTTATGATTCACAATGGTTTGCTGCCCTTCCCTGGAGGAGGATTATAATTTCATGACTCACTGATGACAGAATCAGCCAATGAAGTGAGAACAGAAATGGCTGAGTTCCATTTCAAGCAGAAGGGCCAGCACATACTTTCCCTTTGTTATGAGTTTGACAATGTTTTATGCATTGGATGTTCAGAGGAAAGACGATACAAAGAAGAGCCACAGACCACCTCATGATGGACAAGTGGCATTAGCGATAAATAAATCTTTGCTGTTGCAGGCCACTGAGGTTTTAGAGTCATCTGTCACTGCAGCCTGTCTTGACCTGTTTTTACCTGGTGTTCAACCCACAGTCCTAACTTCATTTGTATATAAGACATTTAAAAATCCACTGTTACTTTGTTAATCAGAAAGCATCACATTCTGTGTCTGACTTTCTTCCTTCTGGTCACATGGCAGCCGACACTGATTACTTCGTAAAAATAATATGAAGGCTTATTTTCTTCGACAGCAGCTCTACCTGGATTCAAATGAAATAGTAGGTAGCAAGGCAGGGTTTTTGTGCCCTATATAAGAAAAGAGAACAAATACCACTGACAGCAAAAAAGTGCTAATACTGCCCAGAGTGATCCTCAGTATGTAGTAGTCACTCAATAAATATTTGTGGACTGAATGAATAAAATAGGATACCAATTAATTCAAGTAACAGTGACATGTAAATTGGTCCTTTTCCTACAATATCAGTCAGCTCTTGCTATAAAGTAATTGTATAAGAAACAACCACAGAATTTCAGCGTCTTAGAAAAATTAATAAATGTCCTTACTCACAGGTCTGTGGGACAGTTGATATGGCTCTACTTCTTCTTTTTGTTTTTTAGGAAGATTAGCCCTGAGCTAACATCTGCTGCCAATCCTCCTGTTTTGGCTGAGGAAGACTGGCCCTGAGCTAACATTCATGTCCATCTCCCTCTACTTTACACGTGGGAAGCCTGCCACAGCATGGCTTGTCAAGTGGTGCCATGTCCACCCCGGGGATCCGAACCCGCAAACCCCAGGCCACTGAAGCGGAACATGTGACCTTAACCACTGCACCACGCGGCTGGCCCCTTTACTTCTAAGTATATATTCAGTTTAAGGATATTCCTCAGGTTCCTCCTTCTAAGACAATGGCTATACAGTGAATTATCTCCTTATGCCAAACAAGAAAAGCACAAAAAGGTAAGCCAAACCATGCAACTGAAGCTTCTGTTCGCATATCTGTGCACACTTTATTACTCAAAACAAGGCACGGATCCAAGCTCAGTATCAATAAGGAGGACATATTACCTTTACCTACTTTCGTGGAGGGCACATGGCAAAGTATGTGGACATAAAGTTGTATTATCAGAAGGGTATAGAGAGAGTTGGAACAAAAATGCTATCCAACTCATTTGGCAAATATGACATGTTTTTGACTGAAAACTTAAAACCAGCAACAATAAACAGCAGCAACCCTTTCCACAGCACTAATCACTTCTGTTGAGAATTTCACAGCAATCTTGAGATTGCTCCACCAAGAATTACCTACACTCAATAGCTGCAGTCAGTTGAAATCCTGAAATTGACTAACGCAGGACATGGGAATCTCTGCTGGGAGTAAATGATCTTTTTAAAATACCGAATTTTAAATTCAAGAAACATTTGGAAACTTTTGAAAAACATTTTGAACAAGGCTTTATATGGATACACCTATAACTATAATTCACACATTAGTGAATATGTATAACAGTGATGGTTAATTGTATGCACAAACTTGGTTAGACCATGGTACTCAAACACCTTCTGGAGGTTTCTGTGAAAGTCTATTTTTAGATGAGATTGACATTTAAATTAGTAGATTTTGAGTAAAGCAGATTACCCTCCATAATGTGGGTGGACCTCACTCAGTCAGTTAAAGGCCTTGAGAGATGGACTGAGGTCCCCCAGGAGGAGAGAATTCCACATGCAGCCTATGTTAGCACTCGAGCTGCAACATTAACTCTTCCGTGGGTCGCCAGCCCACTGGTCTGGCCAGCAGATTTTGGACTTGCCAGACCCCACAATTGTGTGAGGCAATTCCTTAAAATAAATCTCTCTTTCTGTATATGTACACATATTCTATTGGTTCTGTTTCTCTCGAGAATGCTGACTAATACAATGATTAACATTATCTATGAATGACAGGAAAGGTATGAAATAGAAGGTAATTACAAATGTTATAAAATCATGGAATGATTAATGCTTGTAAAAGATCTCTCATTTTAAGCATGAAGCAAAATTATCCACTTTTTGTTAATTGACAATCACAGAGACGAGACAATGAATGCAGATGCCACATAATCAATTCCACTTTCTGCATCAAATCCTTTCAAATTATAGAAAAATATGTTTAAAACATAATAAATCAGAATATCAATGGAAAACAAGATAGGGTGTCATCAGTGGAACTGAATTTTGTGAACCACCTGAAGGATGAATTGCAGACAAAATAGATTGACCAGAAACAAAAGAATAAAAGCCCACAGCCCCCAAAGTATGAGGGAAAGCCGGAAGGAAACTTCGAGCAATTGTAATAATTCTCAAGACTCAGAGTCAGATTGCACAAAGAGGCAGAGAAGACCCCGGAAAAATTACCAAAGCACTAGATATTTGGAACAGCTGAGCCCTTTCTCTTCCTTTTCTCTGACTAAACAGCAGCAGGGACATTTCTGAGGCTAGTAGTGTGGGGAGGGGGGTCTGAGAGAAAAGCAGAGCAGAGCTGAGGCATCTCCAGCTTGCAACTTAAGTTTGAGGTAGGGGTGGAGGGTGAGGGGAAGAGAGGAAAACAAAGAAAGGTGGCTCCTAAGGGCAAGGCGACAATCTAGTGCTTCAGAGACAGGGCAAACATCTGGATCCTGGGAATTGGTGGAAGTATAGGGTGAGATCCGAAGTCTTTCTGTCCCCATTTTCCCCAACACACCCTGACGTAAATCTTACCTATTACATTCCCCACACAAATACAAAGCTTACAGTCAGCCCAGCCAGTCAGAAGAGAGGGCTGCTGCTGATACAGACCTGCATAGCCAGCAAGGAACTGTTTCTCAACACTCTCCCTGATCTACCCAGCCCTTCGGCCCTAACTCAGATCGCCAAACCACGTTAACCAGACTTTTGGAGAAAGACAATAAACTGAAAGAGAATGAACAACATAAACAAATAGGAAAGCTGACTTCGGAAAAGGTAAGAGAATTCATAAAATAAATGAGAATTTTAAAAATAATTCAATTAACATTCTCAGAAACAAATGGATAGCTATTGCAATGAAGTAGATGAAAAGTCTGCACTATAAAAAGAATTACCAAAATGAAAATGGAAGGTAAAAGTAGAGAAAACATCAGAAGGGTGAAATAGAGAAAAGAAATGGCTAAAGAACAAATTTATGGTATGTATATAAAGTCAAGGAAATCACAAAAATAAAAGCAAAAAGACAAAGAAATTAGAAGTGCAAGCAAATTAAGACTCACAGAGATCAATCCAAGAGACTAATATCCATCTAAAAGGAGTTCCAAATCAAACAACAGAGATAATAGAAGAAAAGAAATAATAGAAGAATACCTTTCTATTGAGCTAAAGAGAAACATAAGATCTTAGATTAAAATTGTGGACTGAGTGACAAGTAGATGAATTTAAAAAGAAAAAACATAGACATAGCCTGTCTTAGCTAAGAACTCTAAAAAAAACCCTAACATCTTCCAAAATTCATCAAATTACTCACAAAGGAACAAGAAAAAAAATTTGCATTCAATTTTTGAGTCATGGCCATATTCTAGAATGGATGGATTAATATCTTAAACTTCTGCTGAAAAAAATTGGAAAATACTTTTGAAACTAGGGTTTTATACTTTGCGAACATTTTGGTCAAAAACAAGAGCGAGTTATGACACGTGAAGACATAATTAAAGGACGTCCTGTAGGAAAGGGAAGTATCAAGAAAAACACACTACGTAAAAATGTTGTAAAAATGCTGAATGAAGAGACACAAAAATATTGAATTTTCGGGGCTGGCCCCATGGCCAAGTGGTTAAGTTTGCGTGCTCTGCTTCGGTGGCCAGGGGTTCGCTGGTTCAGATCCTGGGTAGGGACATACACACCACCCATCAAGCCATGCTGAGGCAGTGTCCCACACAGAACTGGAAGGACCTACAACAAGGATATACAACTACATACTGGGGGGCTTTGGGGAGGGAAATACATGCTTACGGAAAGCCTATGAAAACATGAGCACCTCCTAAGTGCCAGGCAGTTTGCTGAGACCACCCGCACCCCCCTGAAAGAAAGAATAGTGAAGTTTCAGTAAATGTTGGTGTGTAATATTGAAAATAATACTTGGATCAAAACTCCAAGACAATTGTTACATGAACAATTGGGCAGGGGCAGATGGAAGAGGAGCTTGGTGATAAGGGAAAATGTGCTCAGGCTCTCAATTGCATTTTGATCAGAGAGAGAATATAAATATTAACTCTAGACATTATTATAGGAAATATCAATCTAAATATCAGCTTCAAAATCAACGGTAATCATTGGAAGCCTAGAAACATAATGTGTAATTTCTTCAAACTAACTCAAGAACACTTCAAAAACCTGAATTGAGTAATAACCATAGAAAAAGGACAAAACGTAGCCAAATTCCTGCTCATAAAATTTTGGGGCTCACAAATTTTTACAAGCCATTCCTGGCAAACTTTTAGGATCAGATTGTTTCTGAGTTATAATTTTTAACCCCCTCCCTGACTTGTATCTGGTTCCTTCATTAACGACCTCTGTGACAGTAAGAAATGAAATGATGGAGATCTAAACCAGGAGTGATTTAAGATTAACGCAGAGTGAAGGGATTTATGAGAGATATAAGAAGTAGAATTACAGAAATTGAGACCAGTGCAACGTGTTTTTAAAGGAAGGGAAAGAGGGGTGATTCCCAGTTCAGGTGATAACTTGTTGAATGCTGTTTACTTAGGAAACACACTTGGGGGTGTGTTTGGGGGAGAGAGGAGTTGTTAAAATACAGTACGGTATGGTATAGAACCTGGGGGCAAGGAATATGACACTAGACAGCCCTCAATCATTACCACCGAACCCCATCCTGCCAGGGCTATTTCTCAGCCACTCCATTTGTAAACGCACAGCCTTCTCGAGTAAGGAATTAGAGTCAATGTAGCAGCAACGACCCTTGTTTTTATTCCCAATCCTGTGCCTTGGTTCCTGGAGGGAACACATAAGGAGCTACAGTTTGGCGGAAACACATTGATATGGTGACTAACCTTAGGTTTTGGCTAACCTTAGATTTTGCAAATCATTGTCAGAGTCATTTATTACTTGATTTTGCGTGTGTGTGTGTGAGGAAGATTGGCCCTGAGATAACATCTGTTGCCAATCTTCCGCTTTTTGCTTGAGGTAGATTGTCACTGAGCTAACATCTCAACCAATCTTCCTCTATTTTGTCTGTCACAGCATGACTTGATGAGCAGTGTGTAGGTTTGTGCCCAGGATCCAAACCTACGAACGCTAAGCCATCAAAGCGAAGCGTGCAAACTTAGCCACTGTGCCACTGGGCCAGCCCCTACTTGAATATTTTGCATGCACACAGGGGCTAATCAGTCATTTCCGTTCTTGGAAAAGTACTTAATTTTCCCGGAACCATGTAGGTTAGTCTTAATTATTTTTATCCATTTGTCTCTATGTACAGAGGGGGTAGGAGAGTAAAACATACATATATATATATTTTTAAACAGATATATTTTATAAAGATATATAGTTCAATATTCCATAGCTAATATATTTAAAAGAGAGGTGGAGTACAAATATGTGCCAACATGATTAAGCTTTCAAAATATATAAAGTATGGAAAGTTCCCCGGGTAATTCCACAAAGTAAGCATAAGTCCTAACAACAAAACTGGGCAAGTAACAACATATTCTGATCAAAAAGGGTTTCTTTCCAAGAAATACAAGGAAGGTTCAACATTAGGAAAATCGTGTATTATACACGATTATACTACATTAGTGGATTAGGAAAAAAAATTTTTGATCATCCTGATTGATATAACAAAAGCATTTGATATGATTTTTTTAAAAAAAACTTAGCAAGCTAGAAATAGAAGGAAACTTCTTTTTCTTGTTAACATCTGTATACTAGAATTTCCCAGCAAAATTTATACTTAAGGGTAAGTTGTTTTAAAAATTACACTGAACTCAGGAACAAACTATAAATGCCTACAACTATTGTCATTAATCAATATCTTACAGAGATTCCAGACAATGCAATAAGTCAAGAAATAAACATAAAAAGTACACATATTTGAAAAACACAAAACTGTCAGAATTTACAGATGATATAATTCTCTACCAAGAAAACCTAGGGAAATTGATTTAAAAATTTCTTAAAATTAATTACCTGCTTTAGTAACATAGTTGGATATAAAAGATCAAAAAAATTCACTAAATTATACAACAGAAATGAACAATAAGAAAAAGTAAAGAGAAAATCCTACTTGAGTTAGAAAAAAATAAAATATTTAGGAATATACCTAATATATCCACTACCTGTATAAACAAAGAGGTAAATGTTTACTAATGGACAGAAAAGAAGACTGAAGTAAAAAGACATACAAAATCCATGAATGGAAAAACAAAATATTACAAATTTATAAACATTCCCATGTTAATCTATGAATTCAATGCTGTCCCAAACATGATCCTAACTGAATTCTCAGATCACTCTGATGAGCTAATCTACGATTCAAAAACAAAAAGACAAACACATAGAGATAGTGAAGAAATTTTTGGAAAAGAAGAAAAATAAAACCTTTTACATCAAAACTTGACCTTTGAGGTATCAAGTATATCGATATTTATATGTACCCAGAGTTAACTAAACTGTGCGGTTTGAGGGCACGATTCCCACACAAAACCATCCTCACTTCTGACACAGTTGCAAGTTCACAGAGTTCCAAACCACACTCAGGTTTGATAGTTAGCTGAAAGGAATAACAAGGCTCATTGAAAGCTGTTAAACTCACATTGCAATTTGTTACAGAAAACAATTTGATTCAGATTAAAATCAGCCAAGGGAAGAGACCAGAGAGTCCAGGAGAGGTCCAAGCCTGGAGGTGCCAGTTGTCTTCTCTGTCAAGTCACGAATAGCATTGCCTCCCCCTGGTCACATTGTGTGACAATATGCACAGAGTACTGCCCACCAGGGAAGCTCACCTGAGTCCTTGGTGTCAGAGTTTTCTTTGGGGCTCAGTCGCATCTCGCCTGCCTGCCTGCCTGCCTTTTAGTCTCCAGCCCCCTCTGGAAGTTGAGCTTTAGTTATCAGTTTCTCTGGAAGTCGGAACTGGTATGTTGCAACCAAAGCCCCCATAATAAATCACATCATTAGAGTGTCCATTGGCTGAAGCCCCAAAAGATACAAAGGCCTCCTGTCAGGCAGGATGTTCCAGCGGTCCAGAGCTCTCCTCCTAGAAGCCAAGGGCAAATTCCAGGCTTCCCTTTGGGTGAGGTTAATTCTCCACTACATGTTATGGAAATCGAGTGCATAGCATTGCGTTCAAAGACGGAATGGTCTGCACATGTTCATATAGAAGCATAAAGATAGCTGGGAAAATATACACTAAAAACTGTAAACTGTAATATACACCAAACTACGAAGAGAGCAGAGGAATATTGGGTAAGGGCCGTAAGGAGAGATTTGATCTTTTGCTCTTTCTACTTCTAAAATATTTGGATATTTTTTTAACAATAAGAACCAATTAATGTATATCTTACATGATTTAAATAACTACCTCCTGAAGTAAATTTCTCCCTGCTTCCACTAAGCAAATGTGAACATAAATCTATACAATATGAAGGTTTGAGAGGGTCAGATTTTCAGCCCACTGCCGGTAGGAGCATGCGTCAGTCTCGGCTTCCTGGCTCTCCTGTCAACCTTTGAGAAAGAGGAGGTTGAAATGAGCCGACTGCGACTCTGAATTGATGAACGTTTTTAGTATATGTGCAGCCATTTTTTCTCTTTCTTTTAACCTTTTCAGAGTTGAACGGCACAGGTTTGAGAAGGGCAGAGACAGGTAGAGATTGTACACTGGCCCACCCAAAAGAACCACGCTTCCTGCATGAACTAAATGGGGACTACTTTTCCTAAATCTGCCCTTTACAGCTGGTGTTTTCCACTCTTCCACCCGTTCTCTGCTCCTCCTACCAGGCTGCACAGCCTCAGAGGGCGACCCCAACTACCCTGCAGTTGTCACTCACCATTCGTGGTGATTCACGAGTTATATTCCCTGCCTACAAATTCCACGGATTTCAACTTCTGTATTGTATTTCTTTAATCTCTCTGTAATCACTTTTCTCTGCATTAATCCTATAGTCATTCTTAGTTTAGGTTTTCATCTTTTCATTTCTTACTATCACAAAGATTGTTAAATCAGGGATCAGGACGGTAGCATAAGTAAGTGAAGCAGACAGCTCTAAGATATTCTATAAGGAACTGGAGAATTCTTGCCCCTTTTAAAAGCCTTCACATTCAAAGTTTTGTTTACTGTTTCTATGTTTTGCTTTGCAACACTGTGGCTAAGCACTTCTGTGGCCAAATTCTGTCATAGTTTGCAAACTGTGTGCATGATCTCTACATCATGTACTTTATAAATCTTCTATTTGGCTGCTGGAATGATTGGTCTAGAAATGTAAATCTAATGATGTCAGAACTCTACTCAGAAGCTTTCGAATGATTTAACTCTAGGCTAAAATCAAAACCTCTTCCCCTGGCGCTCGATCATTTAATACCTGACTCCGGTTATCTTCAGCTGGATTCCTCGCCATTGCCATATCACCCTGCCATCCAGTCAGCCTGAAATTCTGTGGGGTCATTTAGCACCCTATGTTCTGTATGGCTTCTGTGACTTGCCTGGCTGTTTTAGAAACCTTCCCTGACTTCTCCACTTTGGTGCAAGCCACCTGTTCATTGTTTTCTCAATGCCACTGACATGCTCCCCTCCAAGGAATTTTCATGGATGGCGTGCAATAGTAGATGTTTGCCTTTCTCCCTTTTTCGCTAAAGTGTGTGCTCTTCAAGGTGAGTTTGAGGTTGTGTTTATTTCTGTAGAAATAGCATCTGGAACTTAACAGAGACTATATGAATGTCTCTCTCTCTCTCTTTTTTCCTGAGTGGATTTTTCTTCTTCTAACTTTAAAGTTAGCCGTTACTTTCAATGTAACACACTAGTTGAAAACACAGGGTTTGGTAACAGACAGACAGGACTCAGGGCCTTCCTCGGGACGTACTATCTGTGTGACATTAGGCAAGTTACATAATCTTGCTAAGCTTCCATTTTCTCATAGTGCCCACCCCACAGATGGCTATAGGGATTTAAATAATTCAACTCATTAGTACACAGCCTACCACTTTGAAGCTGTTCAGTAAATGCAGGTTATGGTCGCGGTAACAGTAGTAGTAGAAATAGAAGTAATGCTGGTAACACCAATAAAAATAAACATTTAAACATTTTTTTTAAAAAGCTAAAATGTAATTCAACTGTCCAGCATAGTAAACTCCTCCTATAGTGCTTCTCAGAAAACACGCACATACCTCTTCCTGCCCCAAACTGAACTCATTGCACCGCCCCCTCCTTAATCCGAAGCCTGCTGCTGCTCCTGGCATTCCTGTCTCCTGAACAGCACTGCCATCCGCACCCCTGGCCAATCCAGTAACTTGGGAGGCCTTCTTCCCTCCTCTTCACCCTCAGCTCCAAACAGTCACCAAACCCTCTGATTCCATAGTGTAACAACTACCACATTAGTCTCACTACATCTCGTCTTGCCAATTCTAACTGACTTTCTAAAGAGCAGCCAGGAATAATCTGACCATTTCTCCTCCCCTCAGTGCTTCCCATTGTGCAAACTCTTTCCCGCTGCCCACACGAGGCTCACGAGACTCACAGGACTGTGCTCTGGCCCCGGATTCCACCATCCCTGTAGCCACTCCCGCCTTTGCACGCGGGACTCACCAGGTCATAATTCTTTCTGTTCCTCCTACCTTTCTTGCTCTTTCTCACCACTAAGTCTTCACACAAGCCATTTCCTTCTCTAAAACAAGTTGCCCAAGCCTCTTTACCTGGCCGTCTACCATTCATTAACCAGGTTTCACCATGTGTGTGATTTTCTCCAGGAAGCCTTACCTGCCATACACGCCCTCCCCTTACGGCTCATAGAGCACAAGACTTGACTGTTTCACTGTATTGCGAATGCCTGTGCACTTGTCCTCCTTTTCTGTTGCACTGTACTGTGAGCTCTATGTTAGCAGAAACCAGGTGTGTCCTGCTCATCATTCCCTCCCAAGTGCTTATCTCAGTACCTGCTCCAAATAGTAAGAATGGCAGTGCCTATGCATGATAAACAGGAATGAATGAAAGAATGAGTAAATGAGGTGGATTTTTAAGCCTATTCTGAAGTTATATGTGGGTCAAACTGATGGGCGTAAAATCCTTTCTTGCTATTCCAGCCTCTATGGTGACCCTAGAAGAATCGCCCGCCTTCCTGAGTTTTCGTAGCTATCGGCAGCTTGTCTGTTCGAAATTCAACAGTTCTATGAAGTTCTGTGGTGTGAAGTATAGCAACTCTCCTCTCTTTAGCAGTAAGAGACTTTTTCACACTTTACTTATGAGACTTGAAGGGCTGATTCTCTCACGGCAAATTTCTTCTTCAACTGATTGATTTTACTTTTCATAAACTTAGAATTACTTCTCTAAAACTCTATTTTATTCTTCCTTTCAATCCTCTGTGTTTAGAATGCCACTGGTTTTTATTACTGCTACAAATGGTAAAATTAGCCAGCTTCGCTGACTCGATCAAAGTCTTCTTACTCAGTTTAGATATTCCAAGTTTTTGATTTACGAAACAAACACAAAGTACATTTGCAGACATCAATGATGTGATGCATGTGGAATGACACTGTCAATGCCATCTCTAATCTCGGTTCTTTGAAGAAAACTCTGGAAGATCCATTCCGTATCTTTATGATCAGTTTCCGATGAGAGGAATGCTTAGATTTCAGTGGTGAAAATCAAATCCTTCAAAACATTTTGGCATCATTGACTTTTGAGGATAGGGAAAGGAATAATTCATCATAATGGGAAAAACATATGGGCTTTGGAGTCTGATGGAAATGAATGAATGGAAATGTATGAAGTTAGAGTCGTGGCTCTGTGACTTCTTAGTTTTGTAAACTTTGGCATTTTAGTAAATTCTCTAAGACTCATTTTCCCTATTTATTTCTTCAAATGGTTTACTATAATACCTACAATAGGGTTGTTTTGAGTGTTAATTCAGTATGTACATAACGTGACTTTCACACAAATTGTTACTGGACCTACTGTGAGTATATAAGTTACAGTTATTGTGCACAATGAAATAACATCTGTGCAGAGTCCATAACAACAATATGCTATTTCATAACCTGAACCTGAATAAGGCATGTTGATGCTGGTCATCCTTATAACTAGCCTTCTGATGAAAGCATACCCTGAGAGCTCTCTTTACAGGTTAGAGCATCAGTAGGATCTAAATGTTCCCATCTTCATTTACGGTGGTTCGAGTATTAAGAGCAAAAGTTATAACTAACATTCCAAGGCCCCTGCTACGGAGTACATCACAACCCTTGGCTTTCAGCTTCCAAGATCGTCTGATGTCAGGGGCCCGATTACTGCAGCTTTTCCTCAACTTCATTCTTGAAATCTGGAATGCTGTGTTCCCCTAATATGGGCCTGCCTCTAGAGGAATTTGCTTGAATCTTGAATCTGAAAGCAGAATGGATAGAAGCCTCAGCCCGAGCGCAGCATCTGCTGTGGCCTACAGATTTCTTATAGTTGGCACTTCTCACCTGCTGACTGAGACGGGAAGCACTCTCTACTTAAGTATGTGGCCAAGATTTCCATTGAAAAGATGCCTCTTTAACTTTGTAAACATTTAATGAAGTGGTTTCTCTGACTAGGTTATTTACTTGAATGACTAAAAATGACCAATTTTACTCAAAGAGTTGCTGCTCAAGGAAGATGTTTTGATTATCCATAGCTGCTTGACAAACCATCCAAAGCAATGGCTGTGGCAGACATACACTAAGGTGACCACCAGTAAGCCTTGTATAATACCCTGCTCTTAAGTGCAGATGGAATCTGTGGCTTCCTTCTAACCAACAGTATATGGCAAAGCAATGAAATAGCACTCCCTTGATTAGGTTGCATTATATGACAAGGTGATGGATGTCACCTTTGATTATGTTACATTATCTAAGACTCTGTCTTAGCAGACTGGATCAAGAAGTAAACAGCCACATTGTGAAATGCACGTGGAAAAGGCTGTGTGGTAGGGAACTGTGGGTGGCCTGGAATACCTAAGAGAGGTCTTCAGCAAACAACCAATAAGAAGCCACGGCCCAGGTACAGAGTTACAGGAAATGAATTCTGTTAATAGCCTGAATGAGCTTGGAAATGGATTCTTCTCTAATCAAGACTCAGAGGAGATGGCAGCTTGTTCAACACTTTGCTTGCAGCACAGTGAGATCCTCTGCAGGGGACCCAGCTAGGCCATTACCTGACTCCTGGACCAGGGAAACTGGGAGATAATAAATATGTGTTGTTTCAAGCTGCTATGTTTGTGGTAATTTGTTATCTATCAATAAAAATTAATACAGTAGCTTAAAACAGAAATGGTTTACTATTTCTCATGTTTCTTTGAGTTGACTTGGGCTCATGTGGGGTCTTAGGGGTAATCATGTGGTTGCTTTTATTTGGGAGCTTGGATGAACTGTACGGGATGGTTTCACATACCTCTTCTACTCCTCTCTACATGTCTCTCCAACAGGACAATGGACTTCTTGTGTGGTGCTCAGAGCTCTAAGAAAGAGACTAAGTGTAAGTTGCCAATTCTCTTAAAGTCTGGACTCAGAAGTCCTAGAACCTCCCTTCTGCGATACTTTGTTGGTCAAAGCAAGTCACAAGGCTATTGCAGGTTCAAGGTAGGAAAAATAGGCTTCATCTCTTAATGTAGGGGCTTCATGTGAATCCTGGAAAAGGAGAAATTGTTGATGGCAATATCTGCAGTCAATTTGCCACAACCTATCCTCTGGCCACAACAATTCACATTCATCCCACATGCAAAAGTCTCTCATCCCCACCCAAGACCCAGAAGTTTTCTCCAGTTGGGCTCATACTCCAGTGTCTTGTGATGCCCCTTTATGTACAGATAATGCTCTTCCAGTGTGGATCGGCATATGTCTTCGTAGCACTCTACTCTTGGGCAACGAAAATTCCTTGAGTAGGATTCAGTTCTGTTCCCTAGAAGTGATTTTCAATGGTTCTAAGCTCCATCTTTGGACTGTTGCCTCTATCTTCTGAATCATCCTTCCTTTTCTGTAAGAAATGCCCTATATTTATAGCTGAGTGGTATTCTCAGTCTTTACCCTGCCCACAGAGAGCTGGTGGCCTAAAAGTCTCTTTATATTTTAAATTTTCTTTATCCTTTTTCATCCGTCTAACTCAACTACCTTAAAAAGAAACTGTTTCGAAAGTATCAAATTATAATCCACTACATTAGAAAAATGCCACAACCACAAATCTATTCAAGGTGGGTCTCCCCCTGCTTTGGGTTGAGATTCAGGATGCCCTAGGATAAAATCTTTAAAATTTGTTGAAGGCTTTTATCTCGCTGAAAGGGCTTACCAGGCACTGACTTAAATCTTTCACTGACTCAAATCTTAAATCTTTAAGAGCAGTGTTACAGATATACTACTAATTTGATCTTAACCCTGAGGCCAAATTTTACTGTCAGACCCTCAGTTTGATCTTTATCCTGAAGCTATTTCTTACTTTCAGAACCTGTTGTCATTTTGAGCAACTGGGATTGAGAAATAGTATTATTTTCCAACCCAACAAGACTTGGGTTGAAAATATCTCTTCTCAATCCTGCTTGAAAACTGAAGAGTTCCTTCTTTAGTTCACCTGTCTCTTGCAATACCTTCTCACAGGCAGGTAAAAAAATGCTGTTTTCAAAAGTTTGCCTACAAGTCTCCCCAGCCAAATCCAGGGTTCGTTAGGTACTTTTTCTGTCTTCCAAGTAACTTCAGGTAACTATCTCAATTTTTCTGCCAATACTTAGCATGGCCTACCCTTTCTCCAGTCTCCCATAGCAATTCCCTCAGTTACCATTCTTCCTCTATAAACAATCTGCTCACCACTCAGGCTTCTGCCAGTTACCCAGTCACAATGCCAATGCCATATATTTTATGTTGGAAACTGCACTCAAGGACCTGCACCTGAAAAACTGCCGTCAATGAGTTTTATCCACATCTGGGCTTGATTTAGGTGAAAGGATCCTGAACTTGGAGCTGATTTCATAATGGCATGTGACTTTAGGGAAATAGGTGAATGTATTTTCAAGTGGCCAGGACAGGTGAATTGTTGTGACAGAGAACAGAAATGGATGGCCTCCAAATATGGTTATCAACACTTCCTTCCACCCCTGTACGTGTATGCTGCTCTTCCCATCAAGAAATGGAGTCCATTTCCTTTCTCCTTGAGACTGGCCTGATCTTGTGACTCGCTGAAATGCAGCTGAAATGACATTCTGAACCCAGGTGTTAGGAAGACTGGTATCTCCTGCATTTTACCTCCTGGAAGACAGGCATTAGACTAGTATATGTGAAGAAGCCATAGTGTAGTGAATAAGATGCCTTTTTGGTCATTTTAGCCCCAGTTGACTCTTCAGTTGAATGTGGCCTCACTCAACCTGGGCAACGTAGAAAAAGCCACCCAATTTAGCCCAGACAATGCATACAACTTTGAGAAATAATAAATTATGTTTTATGTCATTAATTTTTATAGTGTTCTTTTAAAGACAGCAACAGATAACTGAAGCAAATCTCGACCATGGAATCATGGGCAAGAGTTATATCACATGTCATTTAAACTGTGGTTCCCTGGTACATAGCTATGCCTTAGATATAATGACGCCACTAAGACAGTTGTGTGTATACGTCAAAATAAAGTATCTAAATAATGTAGAACCAAGAACAGTTGTTTAAATTATTTAGTGATTTCATTAAGTCCATTGGATTAGGGTGAGTCAAAAAGAGAAAAGACTAAACAAGAAATATATTTGGACTCCACAGATGTGTAGGAATTGATTACTTGGTATCCTGTTTGTAATAAGGTAGTTGTAAATTTCTCATCAAATGCATATCCAAAGTCAGGGAGACTGATATTGAACACTAATAATGTGCCTGCTAGTTATGCTCTTGATCATGTAATTCACTCACATATTAGGATGGAGGCTGGATTCGTATGCTTAGGAGAAACCCAAATTAAATTACCCTCTTGGTTAGTCTTCTTTTCTCATTAAGATCCTATCTTCATTAGCTGCAAATACAGTCTTGTAGGTAGCAATAACCTAGCCAAGGTTATGTTTTAGTCCTAAAAATTATATAACTAACCAAGCTCTACAAACTATAGGTTAAGAAAATATAAAGCTGAAAGCACAATGAATATAAACCTACTCAGATAATCATTGCTTTTTCTATGTAGAAACTGAGTTTCAAGGAGATCAAGAATCTTGTCCAAGATTGCATCCAATTCGGTCTGTTGCAGAAATCCATGCCTTTCTTTTCTTCTTTCCCTCTGTGTACCTCAGCGCCTCCTAGAAACTGAGGTGCTCTGTGAAGTGTGAAACCTGAGACTATAACATTGACCAGACACTGGCGGAAGATGTGTGATCCTTTGAGTAGCCATGGTCACCTGCCACTCTTGAAGGTACTAGTCTCTTACAGAACATAACACTTTTGCTTATTCGTCACTTGCCATGGCTGTCTTCATTTTCTGTAACATTAGAAGTTCCATTATAATGTTTCAGTCTTTACCTATCCTGTGCCAACTTCCTCATCTGTCAAGACAAACATATTAAGAAGAGGGAAAAACAAATGTCATCTAATAAAAAACACTGCTACCTTTCCTTGAGTGTTTTCTACATGCTCCCAATAATTCTATCTTTAAGAAGTGCATATAATAATTTCTATGTCTAAGGAGCAGTATCACTCACCGCGGTTACTCAGTTGGCACGGTAAGAGAGATTTACCCTGAAAATCAGACAGACAACAAGATAGGTCGTGTTATTGCAAAAGGCTAGTGTAATGAAATCGTTGTGCCCAGGTGGTTCATTTATCTGGCGATACCTCCAGTAAACAAAGCAGGAGAAAGAACCATAGATCAGTATTTACCAAATCTAACTTAGAGAGCTCTCCAAAAATATAGCTTCCTGGTTCACATCCTCAGAGATTCTGACTAATTGGTCGTTATATTAGTCATGGTTCCAGCAAGGGTTGAAGGAAGTGATTAGAAAAGCTTATAAAGAGATTTTTTAAAAGCCAAATTAATGCAGAACAAAAAACCATGAAGAATACAATATCACAATTTTAAATAAAGTGCCGTACAGAGGCACATCGGGACTTGAGCCAAAAGGAAAAATCAGAAATAGTGATCCCGTCTTCATTTAAAATTTTGACATTGTGTTCATTATGGATTTCTGGCATTAATTTTGATATTTAAAAAGTAATTCATTAAAAGATTGTTTATCTTGATTACCGAGTCTTTGGACACATTCCCTTCCCTTAAATTCTCTGCTTGAGGAATGCGCGTGAACTTCTTCACACCACTTTCTGCCCTTACCACACAGAGTACGTGACGTTACCAAATGGTACCACTTCTCACTGCTGAGGCTCATATCATGGCTTCACTACTTGTCAACTCTAGAACCCTGGAGTATTTACTTCACCTCTGTAAAAACTGCTTTCATAGTTCTTTGTTGAGAAGGAGATGAAATGACCCCTGTGAAACACTAGTGCAATACCTGCCACAAAGCAAGTTCTCAATAAATATAAGTTATTGCTGTTACATTTGGAGTTCTTATTTTATTTGCATAATTAAGGAAGGACAAGTCTTCCTTTTATTATATTATAGACTAAAACAAAGTGTTTGTTTAGAATTTTAGATAGTATCAGTGGCAACAGAGTGGAAAATCTCTGCTGGTGCCAGGACTTCTAAGAGGTCTCATTGCAGACCAGCTCTATCCAATAGCACTTTCTGAAATTATGGAATATTCTCTAACCTATGTGTCCATTAGGGGAGCCATAAGCCACGTGTTTTGACAAGTGGCTAGTGCAACTGAGAAACCAAAAGTTTTAGTTTTATTTTATGTTAAATGATTTAAATTTAAACAGTTACGTGTGGTTAGTAGGTACTTTATCGCACAGCACAAGTATAAACTCCTGAAAACATCAGTTTCCTTTTTTTTTTTTCTTTTTTTGGCACGAGGAAAAAGGAGAATCAATATGAAGGTACCAAAACATTTGTCACAAAGGTTGTGTCCACTGAAGGCTGTTTCCCCCTGACCTAAACCAGAAAAACTAGCCTTTTCTGACCACTCAGTGAGCTTCTGCTGATTTTCCTACACAGATTACATCCAAAATTTGTAGTCTTTCCAGCAGTCTTCAAAGTGGAAGCCACAAACCGGGAACATACAAGTTGATCCATTGGGGACAGGGAGAAAATAGAGTTAGACTACATGGTGCTTCTTTTTAACATAAATATGAGGAATAAATGAGGTTTCCTGATATTTAATAAATGAGCCAGTCTCTGTCCCACCCCGCCTGACTCAGGCTCTGCCTTATTCCGGCCTCACTCTGCCTGAGCTTATATCAGAAAAGCATCCTTGAAAAGAATAAAACTCTACACAGCGGAAGTGTTGACAGCGGCGTTCTCACTGGCAGGTTTGTGTGTTGTTAACACACCACATTTTGCATTTTATGAGATGACATCATATGGTTAATTTTATTTAAAAAAATAAAGATTTTAAAATTGTAAAATCTCTACAATATTATGTGACAAAATGATAATTGGCCGTGATATCTATTTCAGTCACAGAATTTTCTTGCCTACCTTTTGGCAATATAGTGAAAAGAGTTGTTGACTCTAAAGGTGAATTATGTGTTTTTATTTTACAAAAAACAACTGTTCCAAATTTTCTGTTTTTTTCTGGTATGACAAGTGGCTGTCAGGTAGCTGCTACCGAACAGATCTTTAATAAACAAACTCTTTTAATCTAATCCCTTCAAGGTAAAAGTGGTATTTCAACAATAAGCATGAAAATAATTGGTTTTTGAAAGAAATTCTCGCTGTGGAGAGAATATTTGGAAAATAGATGCTTAGAATTATTTTCATCCTTCTGTGGTATTTCTGCCAAAACGCTGTATATCACAAAAACACTCATAAATATCATAAATATGTTTTTATATCATAAAAACACTCATATCTGAAGACTCAAAAATGGTGTTTTAACCTTCCTAAAATTCTCACAAATGACCTTTTAGGGGGTTTGAAACCCCTTTTTAAAAATTTAGAAGTGCAATGTTTTACAGTTAGGTTGAAAAACTACCAATTAAATCAGAGAAGAAGGAAATTTACAAGATGAAACAACATAAACTTTCCATAATCGCTGAATAAACTTAAAAATCTTTTGTAATAATTTTTTAAGTGCACTTGATAATGTCTTTCTGCCACTTGGATTTATAAATCTTTTTCATCTCTGACAGCCATAAAAATCAGGAACAAAAAATGAAACCAGAATTAGAACTTTACATTGCCCTGTCACAAAGTATCATAGCGAGATTAAAAATCAATGTGGCGCATTTAATCACACTGCTTTTCCGCCAAATTATAATGTATTTACGTACTAATAATATTTTAGTGAGAGTAAAAATGACTTAATACCTTTAAGAATATTTTACCTCATTCTTTTAAAGCGTCTATCTGTAGATATTATGTGATAGTCATAATATTTTAGAATCATAACCCATGCAGGTTTTTTTAAATAAATAAATATACATACACGTAGGGAAAGTCTAAATTCCTTACTGATATATGTGAGTCATCAAAGATGTTTGAAGGTTTGGGTAGTTATTTCTTCGTCTACTCTGTATGTCTTGACTTTCTAATTAGGTTGAAAGAGGCTTGGCACATGTATTTTTTGCATTTCCCCTCATAGCCTTTAGGGTATTGATCAGCATATAAGAATAATAGGCAAGAATAAAAATAGCTACAGCTTATCAAATGCTACGCCAGAAATTATATTGGTATTTACAGTTCAGCACAAGCGGCCACGGAATACTGTGCTCAACCTCACGGCGTATCTGTGAGGTAGGCAATGTGATCCCCTTATGACACACCAAGAACGTGAGAGTCAGAGCAGCCAAACCACTTTCTCAAGTTTACAAACCTAGTAAGTGATGAACGTGTGATTTAAATACATTTCTTTCTGGATCTGAATGATAATAATTACTAATAAAATAATAATATCTAAGATTTGGGGCCAGCCTGGTGGTGCAGCGGTTAAGTGCACATGTTCCGCTTCTCAGCAGCCCGGGGTTCACCGGTTCGGATCCCGGGTGTGGACATGGCACAGCTTGGCAAGCCATGCTGAGGTAGGCATCCCACATATAAAGTAGAGGAAGATGGGCACGGATGTTAGCTCAAGGCCAGGCTTCCTCAGCAAAAAAAGAGGAGGACTGGCCATAGTTAGCTCAGGGCTAATCTTCCTCAATAAATAAATAGATAAATAAATAAATAAATAAAAATTAAAAAAAGAACAATATCTAAGATTTATTGAGCTTTATCACATGGAGAGTTCTAAGTGCCTTACATTGTATCATGTAACTCTTACAAGAATTCTAAGAAATAGGTACTATTATAATTACCCTATGTAGTGTTTAGTAACTAGAGTTTAAAATAGAATTTAAATAACTAACTCAAGGTAGTAATAGGTGGAAGCAAAAGTCATGCCCTGGAGACCATCTCTGAAGTACATTCTGCTGCCCTAAAGACTATGCTCTTTCCAATAGGGCGCCTTCTTCTCACAGGTTGATTGACCCTCACCAACAATAACAGTGACATTGTCAATCTCATCATCCCAAGATTGTTTCTAGGTTTTAATATTTTTAATGAATTCTTCAAAGAACTAAGATTAAAGAAGACCAAAGTTTGGAGGCCAAAGGCAGAGGAATACAGGGCGGCCCTGTGGCCGAGTGGTTAAGTTAATGGACTCTGCTTCAGCGGCCCAGGGTTTCACCAGTTCAGATTCTGGGCGCAGACATGGCATAGCTCATCGAACCATGCTGAGGCAGCACCCTACATAGCACAACCAGAAGGACCTACAACTAGAATAGACAACCATGTAGGGGGGTGCTTTGGGGAGGAGGAGAAGGAAAAAGAAAAAAAGATTGACAACAGATGTTAGCCCAGGTCCTAAACTTAAAAAAAAAAGACAGAGAAATAAATTTGAAAATTGAAAAATTTGTCCACATAAATTAAGTTCTCGACTCCTTTAGATAATTTAAGCAAGTGTTTTGTCTGCTTGTTCAAATTAGCTTTAGAATTGTCTTCCTTCTCCACTTCACCAAGCATGTCTGCTGGTAGGCACAATGGGAAGGAGTATTCTTGTCATAATTAGACAATAATAGTGCCTAAGACATTTACTATGAAATATGTGGCAAGTTTGTGAGCCCTTATGTAAATCCATTTTTTTAAATACCACTTGTGACTTTTCTATTCTATGCTTTCTGCCTTGTGGCTTCCTGGAATTCAAATCATTTGCAAAAAAATTAGTTTTGAACATGGTGTGTTGTCTATTTACAAATGCTCTAATAATTTACCCTATGTATCTATTATTAGCTATTGATCGAAAGTTCTTCAAGGGAAATGGGTGTAAGATGCACTACAGGGCAGATATGCATTCTGCTTACCATGATGAAAATCCTTCTGTCAGATGATGAGGAATTCTAAGTTTAAACTGGTTTGTGCTTTTCCCCACAGAGACTGTGTAACACTCCTGTGACTGTGTAGTTTCATTTCTGTTGAAAGAAAATTTAGTCTCCATTCACTGATTATAATGCTACGATGTATTAATAAGCATCCTATTATGCTAAACCAGCTGGACCCACTTTAACTCTGGAAGACACTGGATGAATCCATTAGCTGTCTGGACCAAGTTCTGACTTTCCATCTGTGAGTTGGCCTCATGTGCTGATTCGGCTACTTGGGAGACTAATAAACAAAGTTAGAAGAGTGTTTATAAAAGCAGTGGAAAGGTGGGCACAGAAAGGGAAGATGAAGGCATTTGGAAATGCAATTGTTACCATCACGAGGCTTTTCAAACTTAGACCTCTAACGCCTGAGAAATAACTTGGGGTTCTTGATAAAAACAGCTTCAGGAGAAGACTTTCAACTCCTTTCAGTTTAATTTGACAAATATTGATTCATATTGATTCACCACCCCCAACTAGAAGTAAATCCAAATGGAATATTTTTCTTCAGCAATAGTGTATTGCTGGGTACAGCCACAGAATGAGTAACCCTGGATGTGACCTCTCAAACAATTCTCTGGAAAAAACCAAACAGGCAAGTCCAGAACATATTTTTTCAGATTCTCATTCTGTCTCTCTCTCTGTCTCTCTCTCCCTTCCCGGGCTACCTATTTAGCTTTCAATCTTGTTTACAAAGGACGATCAAACATAGATCATGAGGGTAAATATTCAAGTGGTTTGGTGTTTCCTTCAAAGACAAAAACGTCTCTTGAGAGGAATTATATCATTGAACGACGGTGAAAATGACAACTTTAATCATATACTAAGACACTTCATGTACTTTACAAATAATATTATTTCTTAATAATATTCTGACATAATGACTATGCTCCATCATATAGTATGGAAATACACGGATTAGTTAGACTGTGGAGAGCATCATGTGAACTTCTGGTGCAGTCAAAAGAGAATAAAGATGATCTGATTGCCAGGGATTTGAAATGAGAACAAAGACTTCACCACCTTTCCTTAAGATAATATTTCATGAAAATTTCAATAAACACCTATTGAGAACCCACTATCTGTCAAGTAGAGTGCTGCACATTTAGAGAGAGGAAAAAAATGCAGCAGCACATGTTCACAAGATTATCGGGTGAGTGTGATAACAGAGGTAAGACCAACGGCAATGTTACCATGGATTGCTATAGACAACGTACAAGAGAAGTTGTGACACAAGACTCCAAAGAAGACCAGAGGTCATCTACTTCTTGAAGATAAAGGAGTTCACTGAAGGGGAGAAAACAGAGGAAGAATATTCTAAGCCCAATAAAGCTAAGAGATAATGATAGATAATTTTCATGGATTGACTGCTGGACATTTTACTAAAATTCTAAATATTAGCTAGCTCATTAAATCCTTATTTAGAAAAATCTTATGCAGTAGGTAATCTATTTCAACTGCAAATACAAGGATGCTAAATCTCAGATGGGTTAAGAAACTTACCAAAGACCACAGAACTAGAAAATGTTAGTGCCATGATTTAAATCAAGAGAGTATGACCCCAGAACCCATGCTTTTAAATAATACATGATACTACTTCCCAAAGGTTCTGAGATGCAAAATAGCCTGACTTTTCCAGGGACTATCAAGAAGGTCAATGAGGTACTTGTTTAAAGTACAATGTACATGTGTATGTATGTCTGCTATCAGTATCTCTCATATTGTTTAGTCTTGGTTTCTGAGAAAGTAATTACTTGAGACAATTTATAAGTATGTCTTTATTGTTTTGCACCCAACATGAGACTCTAAATTCCTTCAAACATAGAGACTGATATTTTCATCTCTACTTCTCACTAGGACTGAATGAAACTTTTTTTCACCTATTCAGGATCTATTCATCCTTTTTCCAATAACAGTTACTCATTTTTTGTTAAGAAATCATTCGTCCCATCTAAATCCATGAGTTTGGTAGACTTACCTTCAACCCCAAGGGGAACATAGAAACTAGACAGGAAAATAAGACAATCACACGCCTCTAAACACAAAAAATGGTTTCATAGATGGCATATGACCCCATCATAGCTAATGAGAATTGCTCTTGGAGTTTATGGGGTATATTAGGGAGAAAAAATTTCTCTTTCTGCTCAGGTTTATGATATAATAGTAAGCAACACAGGAGCTACTGTTAATCATCTTGCCACCGCATTTTGGCAACATTCCTCATTCTGAGTATAAAAGTCACGATGAAGAAAGATGTATGACATTATTTGAGTCCTAACTGTCCATAGTAGTTAAAACTAACTGGACTTTGGAGTTTTCAGTTACGTGAGTTAATGCAAGCGTTTCCTGTTTAGGTTGATTTAAGTATGACCTTCTGTTAGCTGAAAATGAGAGACTCCTGCACAACACACTGACTGATACATATACGTACACATATATGGTGCTATAGTGAGCAGCTTCTAACACAGCCCTGTATTAGTTTCCTGTGGCTGCTCTAACAAATTATTACAAATTTGGTGGCTTAAAACAACAGAAATGTATTATTTCACAGTTCTGGAGGCCGGAAGTCCAGAATCAGTATCTCTGGGCCAAAATCAAAGGGTCAGCAGAGCCGTAATCCCTCTAGAGGCTCTAGGAGAGAATGTGTTCCTTGTCTCTTCCAGTTTCTGTTGGCTGTTGACATTCCTTGGCTTGTGTCTGCATCACCCCAATCTTCAAGGCCAACATCTTCAAGTCTCTCTCTGCTCTGTCTTCATATCTCCTTTTCCTCTCTGTGTGTAAAATCTCCCTCTGACTTCCTTTGATGAGGATACATTATCCCAGATTATCCAGAATAATCTCTTCACCTCAAGATCCTTAAACATATCCACAAAGACTCTTATTTTGCCATATTAGGTAACATTCACAGGTTCCAGGGGTTAGGACGTGGATATCTTTGGAAGGGGGACATTTTTCAGCCTACCATAACTCCCAATGGCCCCACTTCCCAGTAGTCATACTCTTTTGTAATACCCTCCCCTTGAGTGGGGATGGGACCTAGTAACTTGTTTCTAATGAATAGAATGTAGCAAAAGTGATGTGATGTCACTTCTGTAATTAGGTTATAAAACACTTTGACTTCCGTCTTTCTGGTCTTCTCTCTTTCCATTGCTTTCTTGGCTTATATACCTTGATGAAGCAAGCTGCCATGTTGGACAGGCTCATTTGGCAAGGAACTGAGGGAGACCTCTAACCAACAGCCACTGAGAATCTGAGGCTCTCAGTTCAACAGCACGTGAGGAACTGAAAGCTCCCAACAGCTATGTGAATAAACTTGGAAGCAGAATCCTCCTCTAGTTGAGTTTTTTGATGAATACACTCTAGCAATATGTTGATTGTAGCCTGAGAGAGACCTTAAAGCAAAGGACTTTGTTAAGCCATTTCCAGATTCCTGACTTAGAGAAACTGTGAGATGATAAATGTTGTTTTAAGCCACTAAATTTTGAAATAATTTGTCCAGCATTAAGGCACTAAGTAAATATTCATTGAATAAAGTGATATATGAATAAGACATACAAGTGTGAATAGTTGGTCTGTGTGTGGCAGAAAACAGGTAAGAACAGGAGAAAGGTGTGATCTGGAAAAGATGCTGGTCCAGTAAGCAATCAATGATAATTTGTAATTGTCATGAAGATGGTACACTGTTCTGTGTTATTGAATGAGCAAACTTTATCGGGTATAAATTAAAAGTGAAATATCTGCTATAGAGTATATGCACGTGAAACCTTTGTTCATCTCAGAACAAGTCCCTGAAGTTACTGATTCTGCGTTTTTTGATAATGATGCAAATATGCTCTTTACTCCCTTTATTTTCTGAAAACCTATGTATCTGTCCGCTATTGTTGTGTAACAACCAACCACAGAAATTTCAGTGACAAACAACAATAAGCATTTACTTTGCTGACACAGCTGTGGTTTGAATGGGTGGGTGGAGGCGCAGTTGATCTAGCTAAGTTTCAGCTGAGTATCTATTCTGCAGGCTAACTCCAGATCTGATCTATGAACATCTCATCCACCTAGAACCACTGGGCTAGCCAGGGCATATTTTCTCCATGGTACTGGCAAGAGGACAAGTAAAAGCATTCAATGGCTCTTAAGTAGAGTTTCCAGATAAAATATAGATGCCCAGTTAAATTTGAAATTCAGATAAGCAACAAATTAGTTTTGGCATTAGTACATTATATGCAATATTTGGGACTGACTTAATTTCAAATTTAACTGGACATTTTATATTTTTATTTGCTAAATTTGGCAACCCTAGTCTTAAGCTATGGGTATGGAACGAGCATATCATTGCTTTTATCCAAATTTCTCTGGCCAAAGAAAACCACATGGCAGAGCCCAAAGTAAAGGGTCAGGTACATACACGCCCTGGAGACTAGAGAGTGGGTATTTTGAGCAACAGTCTAACCCACCACAATTTGTCAAGTCTTGCAGAAAAATCAGCAGAACATAAGTTAGATGTTTTAAACATTTTTCTTTTACTTAAGTTTGAGAAATCCATGTATAATATGTCAGCAGTATAAAATAACACCACAGGTTCCAGAGACCATAAAGTAAAATCAGTCTCAGTAACTTTGTTCTTATGTTTTATAGAAAAGGTAACAAAGAAATATTTCCCCATAATATGCCAGTTAAATTTAAATACCCATTTCCTAAAATAATAGCGTTTTTCAATTTCAATTCCTCCATGCATGAATTTGTGCCTATTTGTATTACAATAATTATGTGTTTATCTGAATACTTCTTTTTTATCATACCTGGCTGCTGTGCAAATTTCTGTCTCATCTCTAGGTTGCAGAATCCAGCCCAAGAGCAGCTGCAAACATCTTTCTATGTTGGAAGTTTTTTTAAACATTTTTTTTAAAGTTTTAGGACTTTATTTTTTAAGGCAGTTTCAGGTTCACAGCAAAATGGAGGGGAAGGTAAGGAGATTTCCTGTATAACCGGTGCCTGCACATGCACAACCTCCCTCATTATCAACACCCCCACCAGAGTGGCACACTTGTCACAACTGGGGAACCTATATTGACACATTACAATCCCCAAGTCTATAGTTGACCTTACAGTTGACTCTTGCTGTTGTACGTTCTGTGGGTTTGGACAGACGTATAAGGACATGTATTTCACCATTATAGTATCATACAGAGTATTATCTCTACCCCCAAAACCCTCTGCGATCTGCCTCTTCATCCTTCCCCTCCCCCTCAACCTCTGGCAAACACTGATCTTTCTGCTATCTTCAGAGTTTTCCCTTTTCTAGAACGTCATATCATCGGAATCATAGAGTACGTAGCCTTCTCAGATTGGCTTCTTTCACTTAGTAATATGCATTTAAAATTCCTCTATGTGTTTTCATGACTTGATAGCTCATTTCTTTTAGCACCGAGTAACATTCCGCAGTGTGGATGTAGCACAGTTTATTCATCCGCTCACCTACCGAAGGACATCAGAGTTGTTTCCAAGTTCTGGGGGTTATGAATTAAGCTGTTATAAACACCTGGGTGCAGGTTTTTGTGTGGACATAAGTTTTCCACTCCTTTGGGTAAATGCCGAAGGGTATGAGTATGATCTGTGGATCTTGTGGGAAGAGTGTGTTTAGTTTGCAACAAATCGCCAAACTGTCCTCCAAAGTGACTCTCATATTTTGCATTCTCATCAGCAATGAATGAGAGTTCCTGTTTCTCCACATCCTCATCAGTATTTGGCGGTGTAAGCGTTGTAGATTTGGGCCATTTCTAATAGGTGTGTAATGGTATCTCACTGTTGTTTTAATTTGCATTTCCCAGATGACATATGGTGTGGAGAATCTTTTCATACGATTATCTGCCATCCACATATCTTCTTTGGTGAGGTATCTTTTAAGATCTGTGGTCCACTTTTTTATTAGGTTGTTTGTTTTCTTATTGAGTTTTTTCTTTTTCTTTTTTTTTTTTCTTTTTTTTTTTTTTTGCTGAGGAAGATTAGCCCTGAGCAAACATCTATTGCCAATCTTCTTCATTTTTTCCTTGAGGAAGGTTAGCCCTGAGCTAACATCTGTGCCAATATTCTTCTATTTTATATGTGGGTCGCCTCCACAACATGGCTAATGAGTGGTGTAGGTCTGCACCTAGGATCCAAACCTACGAAGCCGGGCTGCTGAAGCAGAGTGTGCTAAACTTAACCACTAGGCCACGGGGCTGGCACTTCTTATTGTTGAATTTTAATAGATTTTGTATATTTTGGCTAACAGTCCTATATCAGATATGTCTTTTGCAAAGATTTTCTCCTAGTCTGTTGTCTGACTTCTCATGCTCCTGACACTGTCTTTCACAGCACAGAAGTTTTTAAGTTTAACAAAGTCCAGCTTATCATTTATTTCTTTCATGGACTGTGCCTTTGGTGTTGTATCTAAAAAAGGCATCACCATATCCAAGGTCTTTTAGGTTTTCTTCTCTGTTATCTTTTAGGTGTTTTATGGATTTTCAGTTTACATTTATGTCTATGACCCACTCTGAGTTAATTTTTGTGAATGGTGTAAGGTGTGTATCCAGATTCACTCTTTTGTATGTGGATGTCCAATTGTTCCAGTGCCATTGGTTGGAAAGACTGTCTGTGCTCCATTGCGTTACCTTTGCTCCTTTGTCAAAGATCAGTTGACTTTATTTGAGTGGCTCTATTTCTGGGCTGTCTATTCTGTTCTCATGATCTGTTCGTCTGTTCTTTCACCAGTACCACACTGCCTTGATTATGTAGATTTACAGTAAGTCTCACAGTCAGGAGGTGTCAGTCCTCCAACTTTGTTCTTTTCCTTCGATACTGACTTGACTATGCTAGGTCTTTTGACTCTCCACGTAAACTTTAAAATCAGTTTGTCTATATCCACAAAATAACCTCCTGAGATTTCATTTGGGATTGCGTTGAATCCATAGATCAAGTTGGGAAGGACTGAGACGTTTTTTAAAAGTATGCTTTTCTATGGATTATTTTATAGAATCAGAGCCCATTCTAGCACCTCTGGTAATTCTAATCCGGTGACAGAGATGTTTCACTCTGCATCAACGGGTCATTTTCTCTTGCTCTAGTTTGGACGCGATTTGTGCTTCCTCAGTTCCTGCTATATGTGCTGGTATGATATACTTTAAAAAATACAAAGTGAAGCATGATTAATATAACCTCCCAACAGGAATCATACAGAAGCAAACAGATAAGCAAGAACATCGACAATGTGGGAGAATATTTTGACTGTTTGAATGAGAAAACTATTGTGAGAGGTACATGGCCTTTTAGATGCCTTAGAAACACCTGTTCATTCATTTATTCATTATTTGGTCTATGAGCCTGTCTTAAGTGTCTACAACATAAGAGACATTTGCTGGAAGCTGATAATGAAGAATGAAGAAGTACCAATCTTCTAAAATAATATAGTAATACCTGTTTTTTTCTGAGTACCAAATAATATACCACACACTTCGCATACATTGTTTCATGTAAAGGTCACTGCAAGCCACGTAAGTTAGGAGATCTATTACTTATTGTACCAACTAAGAAACTGAGGGCTCTGAGGCTGGATTGGTCATGGTTATGAAGTTAATGATTCACGGGACTAGAATTTAAACGCAAATATTTTCCCCCCTTTAGAAACCAGGCTCTTTACTCTAATTTCACTGTCTGGTAATTCGCTTCTCTGACTATAGAAGACAGCATTGTTCAGGGTTTGAGAACATGTACTTTGGAGTCAAATAAATGCAGGTTCAATTTTTGACCGACACAGGCTGTACAATCCTGGGTAAGTTACTTAAAGTTCCAATGTTCAGTTTATTTGCAAGGAGGAGTAATGAACAAAACAGCGCTTGTATCACAGGCTCTTTAACTAGCATCATGCTTGGAACACAATGCATAGAGCCCAGTGGGCACTCAGTAAACCGTTGTAGGAGAAAGGTAATAAAGCATATTAAGCATTTTGCACACTCTTCCAAGAACATCATCAGTGCTTAATATATGTCAAATTCCTGAAACTCCCCTGACTACGGGAGCTCTGATTTCTAGTAAGTTCCTGATTCTTTTTCAAATGTACCTTTTCTTTATTTTACATATCCCTCCAGTTTGTTATAATGGCTAGTTTCCATCCAGTAGCAATTAGGACCCTTGTATTAACTTATCTAAATCAACAAAAAAATAATTAGTGAAATTTTGCTTTGCTGAAAGATTTGGTTAATTGTGTTATACAGGAAACATTATTGTCACTGATTTTGTCGTAGCACATTTAATCCACATAGCAATTCCAGGAGGAAACTGAGTTTTGCAGCATTTAGTAAGAAATAAGAAATATTAGCCTTGCTTTATCTCCTGACTCCTCACGATAATAATCAAACTTGGTGATATTTCACGGACCTGTGAGTTTTATACCATATGTGAATCTAGTTGTGTATACACAGACAGATCAAGATACAGAAGAATAGTCGATCTGGATCAATTTTTTGTACCTGTATAACCATTCTGAATCACCATAGTTGTACTGTAGGGGTCTGTTCTAATTGTTAAGTACACTCCAGTTCAGAGAGAGTGGTCAGTTTTAGATGAATTTTGTCTGGTAATCTGCTTCACCCAACCACTGCTTTATTCCCCTAAGCAATCAGGCTACATTCTACTTAAGGAAAATCCCCAAACACTGTCTTTGCAAATGAGTTGGTGTGGTTTACCACTATTGGGTTGGAGGAAAGCAGAGGATAAATCTGACATATTTGTTTGACTGAAAGGATGCTGTGCTATTCATTAATATAAAAAGCCTAGGAAGGTGAACTATTTTTTTTTTTAAAGTAGAATCTCAAACTTAACATTATTCAGTCTAAGAGCTGAATTTTAAGTCATATGTGTTCTAAGATGTAATACAAAGTTGGAGGCAGTATAAAATAGCTGTGGACTCAAGAGTAATTTGATTTGAATCCCACGTCCTTCCCCTACTAGCTATGCGACCTTGGGAATTTACCTATGATCTTGGTTTTTCTCATCTCTAAATAAAGATAATGATATCTCCTTTACAAGACTGTTGTAAGGATGAGATGATGTATGGAAAGTGCTTCTCACAGAGCCTAGCGTTGTACAAGACGCTGAAAAGAAGATGTCTTGTAGGCTATTTAATACATGGCTATGGAGCTCAGGAACAAAGTGGGAGCAATGGAGATAGAGATTTGAAAGTCACCACCTTATAGAGAGTAACATATAAAAATGTCCTTGGGGCTGACCTAGTGGTGCAGTGAAGTTCGCGCGCTCCATTTCAGCAGCCCGGAGTTACTGAGTTCCTATCCCAGGCCCTGATCTACAAACCACTCTTCAAGCCTGCTGTGGCAACGTCCCACATAGAAAATAGAGGAAGACTGGCACAGGTGTTAGCTCAGGGCCAATCTTCCTCAAGCAAAAAGAGGAAGATTGCAACAGATGTTAGCTCAGGGCCAATCTTCCTCACCAATAAGAAAAAAAGGTCTCAAATCCAAAAAGAAGATAATTCATTTTGAAGACCAGAATGTTCAGGTCATCTGAAGATGCCTTTCAAATGAAAGCTTCATCACTAGTTATAACGTTAACGTTGAGTATAGACAATCCTGTTTTGAGTCCAAGGCCCTGTAACCAGAAAGAGAGCTAGGGCTTTAGAAACCCGGAACGACAAGCCAGTGTTTCCTCCTGTCTGTTCAGTGGTGTGTCCATGCTGATTCCAAACTACATAATCATCACTCCATTGGTGAGTCCGATGATGCTTTTATCACAGCAGGATAAATTCCTCTTGTCAAAATTGGCACCAATTATGCAAATGAAATTTGAAGGGTTCATTAGCTAAATGGTAATTGGAGTAAGTTGCATCAAAGAAATGATATACAAAATTTCTATCAAGAAAAATCACTTCATTTTTACAATACCCTTTAAAAGGCTCCTCAGTGAATGATAAATAAATCAAGATTTCAGAATTATTTTCCAGATATTTAATGGATTCAGAGCTGACATTCTGTTCACAATCCATTTTAATATTTGTTTCTTTGCTAGACATTTGCTTTGGTTACAATATACTGCTAAGGGTACTAACAGGAAAGATAGTATGTGTTTTTGGAAGGTACAGCATAGTATTGTCAGTTGAAAGAAATGTAAAATCAATAAGCTTTTACTGGAAGAAAATTTAAGACTTTCCTAATCACCCCAGGTAGATTTCATAAATTCCTCATATATATGACAATAATAGCATCTTATCACCGGTCTTATTCATTCAATGAGTTTGAAAATATTTCCCCCTCTTCAGTTTTCTGGAAAAGTTTATATTGAATTAATATTATCTTTTCCTTGAACATTTGTTAGGATTTACCAGTGAAATCATCTGGGCCTGGAGCTTTATTTGTGGTAAATTTTAATTTTAATCGAGCTTCTTATAGGTAGCATGTAGTTAAGTCTGGAGGGTTTTTTTTTTTTTCTTTTTTACCCAATATAACAATCTCTTCCTTCAAACTGGGGTATTTAGATCATTTACATTCAATGTGATTATTGACATAGTTAAGCTTATCATGTTGCTATTTGTTTTCTATTTGTCCCCTCTCTCTTTATTCCTTTTTTCCTCTTTTTTATGTCTTCTTTAGGAGCCACTGAGCATTTTTTATGATTCCCTTTTATTTCTCTTATTATTTTATTAGCTATAACTTTGTTTTTTTTTAATCTTAGTATTTGCATTACAGGGCATAGTATACACCCTTACTTGCTACAGTGCACCTCCAAGTGACATTATATTACTTCATGATAATCTAAGAATAAATCCAAATGCATTGTTATTCCTTTTGTTTCTAAAGAGGCTTAATAAGAAAACAGTGGTCTATTTACCCACATGGTCACCATTCCCCGTGCCCTTCATTCATTGGTGTAGATCCAGATTTCCATCTTGTATTGTTTTTGTTCTGCCTGAAGGACTTCCTTTCATATTTCTTATAGTGTGAATCAACCAGTAACGAAGTCTTTCAGCTTGTGTGTGTCTGAAAGTGATTTTATTTCACTTTCCCTTTTTAAATATGTTTTTGCTCAGTATCGAATTCTAGATTGACGGGGTTTTTTCTTTCCATACTTTCAAGATGTTGTTATATTTTCTTTTTTCTTGTTTTGTTCTCAAGGAGAAATCTGCTTTCATCCTTAAATTTGTTCCTTTGCATAAAATGTGTCTTTTGTCCCTCTGGCTGATTTTGCAATTTTCTCTTTCTTGCAAGTTTAGGGGAATTGCCGACAATGTGCCTTGGCTTAGTTTTCCTCAGGGTTTTTGTTTTGGGGATTTGCTGAGCTTGGATCTGTAGACTTACCTCCCTATCCTTCACTTCAGGGCCTCTGATCTTTGCATATGGGCCTACTTGAAGTTGTCCCAGCCCCTTACTGATGCTCTTTTCATTTATTTTGGCATACCTGTGACTTTGGTCTTTTGTATATCTTTCATGTTTCTACTTAACTTCTTGAACATATAGAATACAGTTACAATAATTATTTTAATCTCTTTGTCTATTAATTCTAAAATCCGTGTCTATTCTGGGTCCATTTCAGTTTGTTGTTTACTTTAGTTGTAGCTCATGTTTTTCTGCTTTCTTGCATACCTGACAATATTTGATTGGGTGACATACATTGTGAATTTTACCTTTTTGGGTGCTGGATATTTTTGTACTCCTACAAATATTCTTGAGCTTTATTGTGGGATATAGTTTAATTGCTTGGAAACAGCTTGCTGTTTTTGGGTCTTGCTTTTATATTTTGTTAGGCAAGTCCTGAGCGGTGCTAGGATTAGAGCTAATTATCCCTCACTATTGAGGAAAGACCTTCTTGATTACTCTACCTACAAATGAGTTTTTCCATTTGGGCTGGAAGGATGGGGCACTATTGCCAGCTCTGTATGAGTACAGAGGCAGTGTTCTCTTTTTTCTCCAACCTCAAGTTGTTTCTTCATGTACATGCACTGACTGGTACAGGGTTCAACAGTTGAGAGGGATCTTCAGCAAATCTCATGGGATTTATCTTCATGCAGCTCTCTAGTACGTTGTCAAGCCATGTCAGTTTTCTTGAACTCACTACTCATCTCAACTCAGAGAGTCAGCCATTTTTACCTGAATTCCCGCTCCCTGAGCTGAAGCCTGGCAACAAGCTTGGCATCAAGGCATCAAGCTTGGGCAATCACAGGGCTTATCTCATTTGTTTCTTGTCTTTCATGGGTCATCACTTGTAACCCAATCCCAGTGTCTTAAAAATAATCACTCCATATATTTGTCTGTCTTATTTTCTGTCCCTTTCTGGATTGTTTCAAATTTCAGTGTAAATCCAGATCCTGTTACTCCATTGTATTAGATTTTAACTTAGATGTCAATATAATATCTGAATTCATATTTTTTTCCTAAAAAGTCCTTGCCCTTTTCCATTATGCTATAGTATATTATTGCAGATATTGCTGTGTTACTTTTAGAGAAAAACAGAGACATTAATTTTTCTCTCAATTATAAATTGAGAATTGGAATTATAAAGGATATGCAAGAGATACTAAGGAGGTAGATGGAGAGCTCATATCTCATTGAAGGAATAGAGAAAGTTGTCAGCTGTAAGGAGAGGGGCAAAGACAAGTGATGAAAGGCTAAAGCCTGGATCTGCCACTGAGGAGAGGGAGCCAGAAATCCAATGAGGGATGAACGAGAGTGTTGCCAAGAAAGTATCCACAGCCAAGTTGTGGTTGGATGGCACAAACCTCTAGTAAGCCAAGCTTGCTGGTTCCAGAAAACACTATAGCCCAGGAGCAGGAGCAGAGCAGAGAAAGCTAAATGCAAGGATACTGCGAGGCTTGGCACTGTAATGCCAAGAGAAGGGTGGGTCAGGGCAAGGGAGCATGTTAGCAATTTAAGTAACAGTATTCAGGTAGCTGAGTTGGCAAAAAAGCACCATTTGGCTATGAGTGGACTCATTTAATAAGTTGAGAACAATATTCTAAAATATCAATATGGATGGAAAACAATTTTTGTGCATGAGAGGAAGGAAAGCAAGAGATGACAGGTGAGGATATTTTGATTTTGTACAGTACTGAGGGAACTCAGGGATAATTTTTTATTCTGTTATGTGTGGCTCATGGCTGATTAGAGTGGAAATGAAGGCTAACAGAGGCAGAGGGTAATTGACCATGAGATCAAGTGCCTGAAAGATAGTATAGTGCTTTGAAAGGAATGATATTTTTGAGCCAGAGGCTGTAGAATTCCAGGCAGAGCAACTAACAGAAGGGAGCTGGTACAGATGCACAGTACAATCCCCAGTGCCGAAGAGCTGCGGGGAGATGGCTGGTCCATGAGGAGTCCATGTCCAGGTCAAAATCCTATGTACAATCTTTCTGGCCCAACCATAGGCAATTACAAAGCTTTGCCTGGCAGGACCCCTGGGCGGAAGCTACCTCCCCACTCCAGACTTGGTGTACAGCCAGTGCATTGCAGTTTTCTGGAGAGAGCTGTGGTCATGGACTCAAGGCCCCCATCCTGGGGCCAGCCAGACATGCTCATATACACAATTTGCGGTCCTAACCTAAACTCTGTTCAGAGGCCTCCTCCTTGAGGACCTGTGCTGAGGTACTTTTCTCCACTTTAACTGAGTATGTTTCTACTGTCCCTTAACCTACCCACCCCCACTGACCCACACACATACACAGAGGAACCTCTTGTTCAGGGCAGGAAGCTTTTGCTCAGGGCTGCTCAAAGGTCAGAGGATTCCCTCTGTCCGCACTAACCCACTGGACGCCCATGGTGCTGGTCCATATGAAGAAATGGAATACTGAGCAGCCAGGGCCACTTCTGCCTCTTGCTTGCTCTGTCACCGAAGTAAATAAGCTTGAATGCTACTTTCAATTTGGCTCACTGTTCTGTTTGACCACCTGACACCTGGTTCCTCCACAGTCAGGACCTCGAGAATTAACTGTTTTCAAACTGAAATGAAATTACTTCAAGCTTCAAGTGTAACTAAAAATTATAAAATCTGCTAGCTCCAGTGAAAGAATGTTATATTGTCCTGCTATGAAGTTTGACACATGAAGACTTTTTCCTCTCTGAGCTTCTGCAAACTGGACAAAAAGTCAGAAAACTAGTTAGTGAGGTTAATTATGGCATTCTTAGTATTCAATGCATAATGTCACGATTATATCAATTAAGCAAAGATTGATTCTGATTACTTAAAGACAGTGTGAAAGAATATGGACTGATACTACAACTGTCCTTTGAAGATCAGAAACTCACTAATTTTATAGAACTTACAGTGTCGAACTCAGTGTGTAAACCATGGCAAGTACACTGTAAACATTTGTGATTTTCAACTAAATTAAATACTTAGACTATTGTTTTATTTTAAATTTGATCTTTTCATTCATTCATCATTCAGTCATTTATGCATTTTTCATCAAATACTTTATTATGTGTCTACTACATACCAGCCACTTCACTAAGCCCTAAGATAAAAAAGATGAAAAGTGCACGTTTCCTGACCTCAGCGAAACATTTATCAGTGTTTGTACAAGGCTAGCTCTCAACAAAGAACATCATTCAATGTTGATAAGAACAGTTTTAATGAGACCGTGCTAAAATCCTAAGAGGAAAATAAGCAACTTTCAAACATCAAATTCAATGGCGCATGTTGTACAATAAAGAAAAAATAACAAATAGGTCCATCCTTAAAGCAAAACATGCTACTTAGATCTTTTACTTTTGTACAAGCTGTTCTCCACTCTGATTAATTTTCCCCCAGCATTGTAGCCTTGTCTCCGAAACATTTCCTGTTTGATGCTGTAAGAATCTAAGTAAAAAGTTCCTTCACTATTTTCTTCCTCTCTTCCTCTCTCCCTGCCTCTTTTTTTTCTTCCTTCCTTCTCTTATTCTTTCATAATCGTACAGAATTTAAAAAGCAGCTACCTGAGGAGAGAGGATAAATGTTAAATTTATATCTCAATAGAAAGTGCAGCAAGAAATTTTTTAGGTAAACACTTGATCTAGAAATGCTTGTTTATGTGTGGTACAGTGGCTTAAAATTTGGAAAAGTGAACTAAAAATATAAGCTATTTAAATTCACATAGGATGTCCTCTTAGAAATGCTTAATGATTTGCTTGATTCTAATTGCAGTACAAGAAGGAGATGAGTGCCCAGATCTCAAATCAAAAAGCAAAATCGTCCAGAATTTTTTTAATGAATTACATTTTTTCCTTTGGCATTTTGAAGCCAGAAAACAAAAATAATCCCATAAGCCAAAAAAAAACCTGGTTAAAAAACTTTGAGATTGCCGCTATATATATTTGCCATGTCATACATACAGCACTGACTTAAGAAAAATTCTCTCTTTTTTTGGTTTTTAAAACCAAAGGGAAAACCTGTCATCAAAATGGATTCTAGGGAAGAAATATCTTGTATCTTCTGACCAGCAGTTACCAGAATTATCTACCACCCAGGAAAATAATATATCCTTGTTAAATATTCTTGGGCTAAAATCTAGGATTAAATTGTAGCTCTCCATTCAGGGATGATAAAAACAAAATCACTCACTCTGGAGGATAAAGGAAATTCACTCATTCTTCTTCCCTTCCTCCCTCCCTCCCTCTCTTCCATCTTTTCATTCTTCTTTCTCGCACTTTTATTCCCCACAAAATGTGAGTGCTTATTATGTATACAGCAGACACTGAGTAGGGTGGCTGAGGTGATAGAAATAAATAAGACAGATTTCTTCTCTCCAGGAGATCAGCTGCAAAAGACAAGCCTAAACATATGCAATTGGTACAAAGCAGCATGTGCCCTAAGAGAGGTTTAATCAAAGTGCAAGGAGAACACAAGGTCTGTGGATCTCTTCATCTGCCTGGGAGGATCAGGAAAGGCTTCAGAGGGAACAGGAGATCTGAGTTGGATGACGAAATTTGAATTGGAGTTTTCCAACTCCCCCTTACTCCTAGTTTCATCTATATGCCACCAGGGTCCAAGGCAAGGAAGAAGTGCTTACCAAATTCCTCTGGGATCTTGACCTTTGTCTCGAACTTTAGCTTCCCCTCTTTTAGGAGAACAGATAATGTTGACAGGGCCCTGCCCAAGGCAGTAAATCCAATTGAAGGTCCCTAGGAGGTAGTCTCAGCAAAGACAAGGACGGAAGAAGGCTCTCTGCCAGATACAAATGTCCTCATGGCAACTGTCAAGGTTCTGTACCCATCAGGAAATAGGAAGTATAGACACAGGAGAACATATGTGAGAGATTATGGGCTAAGGAGCAGGGGAGAGAACAACGACCAGCATCACAAGAAGCAGACTGGGAGTATATGCTCATAACAATGCCTTACACTTGCATGGCAGGTTAGAATTCACATCTCTTTCATACACAGCATTGTCTTTGTGCTGCAAAGCAAATCTATAAAACAAATGAGAAAAATATTAACTTTTCTATTTGACACTTACGGCTCCAACAAGTTAAATGAGCTGCCCAAGGTCCCACCGCTTAGGCTCCTAACTCCTCGTCCAGAGATATCCCTTCTGCTCCTTGGAGTCTAATGGTGCCGTCTGTCTGGAGGTGTATATGCTGTTAATATGAGTGAAAGAGCAGGGCTCCAGGCGTCATGGTTTCCGAGTTTGAGTCTCATTTCTGCTATGCATTCTCTTCAGGATGAAGACAAATGCCCACTGTTCTTGTCTATCATGGAAAGCAGAAAACCACAACCAGGAATTATCTATGGAGCTCTGATTTGCTAACTGCTTATATTTTTTTTAATTTTGGCCAGTTCCTGAGTCAGAAGCACATTGACAACCTGAAATAGTACATATCTGTAGATATAACCTGCACCATCTAAAGTTGCTTGATCTGCCCTCTGAAAGTGCCTAAAGGATGGTAACAGTGATTTTTTAACCAAAAGAGAAGCAAAATCCACAGTTTTAAAATGTCCAACCACAGTGTAGTGCATCATAGAACAAGGTCATGGGGCACATTCACCTCTCGTGTTTGATGAAAAATGCATTAAAGGCAGAAACTGGCTCTTGATCTTTTTTTCTTAATTTTGTCTTTTCATATAAACCTTGAAATAGTGCCTGCTTCCAGGATGGCAATGATCCTTGGCCCCCGTATAGCCAGTGGTGTAAACCAGAGCATAATGAAAGGAACATTTAGGAATAGAAGTTTGCCCCATGCAGAACAACCCAAACGGTGATCGTCAAGAGCAAAGGATACAACTAACCAGTTCTCACCATCTGGGCATGTGCATAACCATCTACGAGTTTCACCATACCAATGTATCACAGCTATTGTTAATGTCCTTTAACTTAAACTTTTGCTTTTTAGCTTAAACCAATTTATCTTAAAGGAAAATCATATCTCTTTCTCTTATTAGAGAGAAGGCCCAAAATAAAAATTGCATTATTAAATTTTAATGATATTGTTCCCCACTTTGAGCTCTTGGACTGATGCCTCTCTCTTTCATAAAAAAAGAGAAAGGGAGATCTGTCTAGGGAGGAGCTAAAGATACAGGGGCACCACACTGAAACATGCTTTTGGATGATACTCAGGTTTGGAAGAGAAGTGAAAAGAGCTTGCTCATTGTATGATTCATTGTCATTTAATACCATCTCAACATACTACCTAAAACCATCTCTAACCCACAGATAATACTTTGGGATGCACTTAGAAATTTTCTTTCTTCACATACATTGTATACAGGAAATGCTGAATACTTGTGTGTTAAATATATGTTAAATCAAATCTGGACTGACGATCTCTTTAGTACCTTTGTCTGGCCAGATTACCTTTATAATCCTAATTGACGACATGAGACTTTCAACAAAAATGTGCAAATTCCAAGCACAAAGTAAATACATACTTGATAGTAACCAGTTGATCAGTAGTTGGATCTGCATGGACAGAGCAAAAAGGCACGTGTTCCCACCAGCAAACTGAATGATAGGGATAGACCCCCTATACACTCTGCTGTGCAGATTCACATAAGATCTATACTCTATTTTTCCCTTAGTATGTTAGGGAGGGTATTGAACTACACAGTTTCATATGGAACTGAAAGAAAAAAATAACTTACATATGTTAGCCATAGTATCAATATTACAGAAGAAGCTATCGCTTCTTTACTGATGCATCTGCTTAGGAAAGCTGACCTTTATCTAACCAGAATTTCCAATTTGGACTTGTTCCTAAAGCCACTACAGCACATGTTCAGTGTCAAACATTCGACTGTTGTCCCTGTTGACATTTTTCATATATTCGGTCCTAATTGCACCCAGAAAGCAGAAGAAGGTTGCACCATGTTTTAAAGATAAAGAGGGTTCTGTACAGCAATCAAAAGAATGTGTTTTACATATTAATTCTGGGTTTCAGAGAACTCAGGGGTGGAATACAGGGAGACACGTCTTTTGAAAATGATAAATATCATTCTAATTCAGAAGCATTATAGTGGCATTAAAAACTTAATAAAGAAAAATGTAGGGAATCTAAAATGTGAATGCATTTTCATATAGAATAAAATGAGAAAATACAAATTGGATCACCAGTAAGAAAAAAATAAGACAAAAGGAAATAAATTTCGGAATGATACATATAGGTTAATATTGGGAGTATTGCACACATATGTTTTAAGTTCTATATCAAAGTAATCTAGTACCCTTTTAAAAAAATTTAAACCATACAGGTTAGAGATGGGGTCTTGGAGCCGTGCAAATACATGTTTCTGTGTACTTCACACTTTTAAAATGTGTATAAAACTTACAAATTATGGAAGTAAGACGTCATGAAATTGCTGTGATGTAAATTTTTCTGACTGCGTTAGTCCCAAATTATCTATTCACTCTTCTGCCCTAACTCAGAGAGATGGACCAAGCAATGATCTTTCTAGCCACGTCCGGCACTGGTGATTCTACCTGGATATGACAATGATAAAGGACAACTGGGGTGAAAGAAGAACAAAATCTCAAAATAGTGAGGAAACTTACATTGCTGGTGGGAATGCAAAATGGTGCAGCCACTTTGGAAGACAGCATGACAGCTTCCTACAAAACTGAACATACTCTCACCACACGATCCAGCATTCCCACTCCCGGTATTTACTCAAAGGAGTTGAAAACTAATGTCCACACAAAAAACTACACAAGGATGTTTGTAGAAGCTTTATTCTTAATTTCCAGAACATGGAAGCAACCGAGATCTCCTTCAGTAGGTAAATAGATAAATAATCTGTGCTATATGCAGACAATGAAATATTACTCTGCCCTAAAAAGAGATGAGCTATCAAGCCATGAAAAGACATAAAGGAATCTTAAATGCATCTTACTAAATGAAAGAAGCCAATCTGAGAAGATTACATACCGCATAATTCTAGCCACATAACATTCTGGAAAAGGCAAAATTATGGAGACAGTGAAAATATCAGTGGTTGCCAGAGGTGGTGGGGCTGGGGGAAGAACAGGCAGATACGGAAGATTTTTAGGGCAGTGAAAATGGTCGGTATGATATTATAATGATGGATATATGTCATTATACATTTGTCCAAACTCATAGAATGTACCACACCAAGAGTGAACCCTAAAGTAACTGTGGTGTCTGGGTGATTATGTCAGTGTAGGTTCATCCTTGGTGAGAAGTGTACCGTTCTAGTGAGTGAGTGAGCGATGTTGACAATGGAGGAGGCTATGTGTGTGTGGGGACAGGATTATACAGGAAATCTCTGTACGTTCTTCTCAATTTTGTTGTAAGCCTAAAATTGCTCTAAAAATATTGTCTTTAAAAAATATTTAGGAAACCAATCATATTCAAAATAAAGATACTGGCAAAGTGATATTTCTGTGCCAATGTCGTCTTAGGTTTGCAGAGTATGTTCAACAAAGTAGATTTAAACACAGATTCACTATTTTCTCAGAAGAGGGTGACAAGCTCATTTTATGGGGCTATGTCTACAGGGAAATCTCATCTTCAGATGAGTGCTTACATTTAGAGGTCTCAAAAAAATGAACCAAAGAACTAAAATCTGAGAACCATAAGACTGGACAGAAATGAATTTTCAGGGGCATTTTGAAGAGCTCCTCATTCAATATTTCATCATCATTTACAACTTTCAGCAAAGCGATCAGTCTCATTCATTTAAAAAATGTTTACGATGTGTTTCCTGTATGTCAGACACAGCTTCATGTCTGGCAATTTGTTTCTGTCTAAGCAAACTGTCTTATTTGACTTCATTCAACTTCTCTCTTCCCCGACTTCTTGACTGAGGACCAGGCATGATTTTCCGATTGACTGTTATTGATCTTAAATGGAAAGTCTCACAACCACACAAAGCAAAATTCCTAAATCTCAACGTCGTCTCAACATAGTTGCACATTCTCTATTCTGATAAAGGAAGCCACCATCCACTTTTTTTCTAGGGCAAACTCCTTGAAGTCTCACATTTCTAATTCATTCCTCCCTCTCATTATCTCTCAAATATGGTCCCTTCCTTTGACCACATCACTGTATTAGTTTAGACATCTATTATCCCTCACCTACATCACTGAAAAACCTCCAAATTAGTTCTGACTCCTGTTTTCCACCCTCTAATCACATGCCGTGCTGTTCTAAGAATATACAGATTAATTATGTCATTCCCTGCTTAAAGTTATGAAAATACTATATCTTTTTTTTTTTTCTGGTGAGGAAGATTGGCCCTGAGCTAACATCTATTGTTGAACCTTTTTTTTTAACTTGAGAGAAGTTGTCCCTGAGCTAACATCTATGCCAATCTTCCTCTATTTTGTATGTGGGATGCCACCACAGCATGGCTTGATGAGTGGCATGTAGGTCCACACTGGGTTGCAAACCTATGAACTCTGGGCCACCGAAGAGGAGCATGTGAACTTAACCACTATGCCACCCAGCTGGCCCCTGAAAATACTGTATCTTGCTTAGACTATGTAATCACATAAAAGATTTTTCCCATCATTGCTTCAGAATTTTGCACAAATTCCATCGCTTCATTGTTCTATTCTAATTGAGAGTTCCATTTACCAAGTCTTGGTGCAATCTATAGTCTTATTTACCTTTTGGTTTTACCCTATTCCCTTCTCACACTCTTCACAGTGGAACAGAAATTTCTGAATGTATCGGTGGCATTTTCAGTTTCCTAGCCACATGTTAATATTCTGAAATACTGGGCAATTTCATCGGGTTCACGTTTTTGTTTCCGTTCTATCCAGTGTCTTAAACAGTGATCTCGTGTGTTCTCAGGAATTGAATATATTGATGCCAATAGTTAGCACATATATACTGCGACTGCATAAACTCAAAACTTTACTATTTTCCTGGAGTCATTCAATACGTTATAGTCATTATATGCATGCAAGCTTATTATTAACGGCCGTGTGTGATTTGGAAAATATAGGAATTACATAAAGATAATTAACTATTCAAGATATTAAGTTAAAGACTAAGCTTAGTGGGCAGATGGATACTTAGTTTTTCTTTTCACTTTGTCATATTTTGGTTTTAATGTCACTTTAAGCACTTTACTAAGAAAATTTTCATACTCAAAAGTAGAAAGAATGCTATCCCGGGAATTTTTGTCTCTCCTGGCAACAGCAGCCCGTGTGTGACCTGTGGTTAGTCATTAATCTTGTTCTCTAGCTTTTCACCTGTGCTCTCAAGACGGAATTACAATAACCTCTCCTCAGAGCTCTTAGAAATAATTTAAAAATTAAAGCTTTCTGCTAGAGATGCTAAATACAACTTAGATTTAAATACAAATACAATTTGGATTTAATGGGAGAATTGGGGCATGTAAATATAGCAATTGGAGCAAGAGAGCAGGGTGCTGACTGCGTTTTACTGATGAGAACAGGGAACTGGGAATCAGGGTTCTGAGTTATAGTCCCAACTCTGTTTCTTTTTGCTGTTATCAAGAGAAAAACATTTAACCTGTCTTAATTGACCTATCTGGAATGAAAAACTGCTTTTCTTTTCCAATGTGAGCCTTAACTAGATTATCAAAGCTGTCTGAACTCACTTTTTTATGTAAAAAAAGATATACGATTAAAAAATATGTATTATATCATGCCTAAGGGTGTTTGGTATGAGAATGCTCAGCTTCCGAGGCTGCGATAAATGATGCAAAGCCATCTGTATGGATTACCAGACAGAGCATCATGTCCTAATGGCTCAAGAATTTAGCAGTATAAGTGTTCACAGTCCATGGGTCAAAGCTTAGAAACAGTGGTCAGGGGCCAGCACCGTCACGCAGCGGTTAAGTGTGCATGCTCCGCTTTGGCGGCCCAGGGTTCGCGGGTTCGGATCCCTGGTGTGGACATGGCACCGCTTGGCAAGCCATGCTGTGGTAGGCGTCCCACATAGAAAGTAGAGGAAGATAGCCACGGATGTTAGCTCAGGGCCAGTCTTCCTCAGCAAAAAAGAGGAGGATTGGCATCAGATGTTAGCTCAGGGCTGATCTTCCTCAAAAGAAAAAAAAAAGAAACAGAGGTCGTTTCAGGAGAAAGACAACATGTGAACAAATAACTCTCTACCAACTCACACACACAGGCAGTGAGCCCCACTGTCCAGGGGAAACAAGTGCACAGAAAACCCAGAGGCTAGAAAAACTTTAGTGAGATGAACGGATGGTAAACTGTGTTATTACAGAGAGAGTAATAGAGGAACAGACAGTTCTCTCAGGCTACTAAACTGTGTCAAGTGTCAGGTCACAACTCTCTGTCTCAGGCTTTCTGAGTCATGTTTACTCAAAATGAAGGCAGAAAAGAGGGGATTTCTGGATGTCTCACTACTGCCGTTAGTATTCCTTCTTTCCTGTACGGCTGGGTGCCCCTGGTTGGCTCTTAGGTACCGCAGAGTTCTGTTCCACCACTACCAGCACTGACACGCTGGTGTCTGTAACGGGACAGCTGCCCCCAGACTCAGACAAGGAGCCAAACCCAAATAGGAGAGGCTTCTGGGATGCCTTTATGGGGCCAAGCTGCTTCTAAACTCAGCCCTTTGCTCCCACTCAACTCCTGTCCACTGGCAGTTTCCTCCGCTGTCCCTTCTTCAAACGCCTACAGCCATGGGAGAGCCCAGGTCAGGTCTCCACCTCTCTGCCCTTGAACTAGGATCGTGTTAGTGACCACAAGCTGCTCCACCAGACCCTGCCCTCCCTCTGCCTTCCCTCTGATTTTCTCTGGGATTTCATCACCACTTTGCTCTGTGCACTCCTCACCCCTCTTTGATAAAAGCCCAGACCTCCCTCCCTCCCTTCAGCAGAGCCACGGTGTGCTTTGTTTGGTCAGAGTTTAGCTATGGGGTTGCTGACCACAAAGGAACTGGAAAGGCATCTTAGAGATGATCAAGCCCACCATCTCCGTCTGGCATCTGATCACCCCACCATGTACCTGCCTGTCTCTGGCTGCCAGACCTCCGCTCACATGAAATTCATTTCTTCCTGGGCAGCTTTTCTTATTGAGGGGCAATTAGAAAGTCCTTGTTGGGGCCGGCCCCATGGCCAAGTGGTTAAGTTTGCAAGCTCCACTTTGGTGGCCCAGGGTTTCTCCGGTTCAGATCCTGGGCGCAGACCTAGCACCACTCATCAAGCCATGCTGAGACGGCATCCCACACAGCAGAACCAGAAAGACCTACAACTAGAATATAAAACTATGTACTGTGGGGCTTTGAGGAGAAGAAGAAGAAGAAAAAGAAGATGGGCAACAGATGTTAGCTCAGGTGCCAATCTTAAAAGAAAAAAAAATCCAAGTGCTCTTATTATATAAAAAAAAAATTCCTTATTGTCAACTATACCTCAATAATGCTGAAAGAAACGAAAGAAAAGAAAAAAGTCCTTGCACGAGGAGCTGAAAAGAGGAGACTTTGACCTTAGAGAAAGAAATTTAAAAAAGATCTGGATTAAGATAAAGAGAAAGGGAGCTGATTTCCTAATTTAACCTGATAATTCTTTATAATTACTTTTAAAATTTTAAAAATGAATCAAGTTCCTTGTACTTTAGTTTCTAATATATAAAATGGGACCAGTAATGCCTTACCATGACTACCTCAGAGAGTTGTCATGGAAACCTAATGCGATAACCTACAGCAGACTCTCACTTGGATCCAAATCAGGCCCAGGGCTAGGGCTAATCTGAGCGTACCTTGTGAGGTGATGGGGGCCTGTTCACAGAGTCTATGTACTTGGCATAAGAGTCCCAGCAGGAAGACTAAGAGGGAGGAAAATGTAGCATAAAGTAGGTTAACGCAGAGCATTCTCTCCGGTTCCATGGAGATCACAGCATCCCTCTGGCACCTCAAGGGTCAGCTCAGATATTAGCATTCCCCTGGGGAACAGAGCCACTAGCAGACATTTTTAAAGTAATTTGGCGACTAGAGAACATTAACAAAAGAATCCAGTACAGATGAGAAAGAGAACAGTGGACACCCTGTGGTAGCGATAGCTGACACACAATATTGTTAGACAAGGTCAAACATCTCCTTGGTACTCCCAGAAACAGCACGTCGGGAGGGGCTGCCAGTTTGCATGCAAATGGGGGCAAGATGCTACCACAACTGGTTTTTAATGCTAGCATCACCTATTTGTATCCAGGGAAGAAAAATCAGATTATTTCCACTAAAGAGCTTTGCAAACTACAAAGTGCTATGTAAAAGTAATATAAAACTATGCTTCTAATGTGAGTAGACCTCTGGGTGTGTCTTTTCTATTATAGATGCACAATTTTAAAAGAGAGAAACATACAAACTTATCAGTCTCATGAAACGAATGAGCTAATCTGAACCACTGTTGGTGTAGAGAGGAAAGAGGCCGTCTTACTTTTCTCCTGACCAAGCTTCTATTTTCAGACACGTACAGGAGTACTGCTGTTGAATAGCTAATTAAAGAGCTGAGGAGGAAAGTCAATGCAGGGGAAATTCTTTTGATTAACTTATGCACTGCATTTATTTCCTCTGGAATAATCTGCATCATCCACAAAACGCCAACTTATCCAATGTTCCCTATCAAGAGCCATTTCTGGCAAAGTGGGGGCATAAAGATTACTAAAGAACCCTTCCTCTGCACTCAAGCGAACCCCTGTCACCTGGGCTCGATTTCATCATCGCGGAAGCCACCTGTCTGAAAGATGCTAATTTCTCTCAAACTCCGCTTGCTGAACTTTGCCCAAAGTTAAAACAAACATGTTTTATGTGTGATCTTGAAGTCTAGATGAATGAAGGGGACAAAATCTCGCAGAGAGTGCCTTTCCCACCTCTGCACACTAATTACGTTCAGTTTCGGCTGCCAGACAGAATCTCAATTCTGCCTTAATCTAACCTGGAGTGGAATGTCCCTAATGCACAAGTGTTTACTTCCAGGAGGGACACGGGCACCGGCCTCGTTCTCTACAAACATCAGTCATTTTATCAACACTCTCAAACAACAAACGAACAAATTCCTCAAGAAAGCCTGATACCTGGGAGGCACTAAACGAACATTAGTGACTAGCTGTTGAATTTATTCAACACTGAATGACTGCTGTTTGCAGACTCTGTGTTAAGAGATGCGAGTAAAGTGGTGAAAACAAGCAAGTCCCTCCCCTTGCGGAAATCACATGCATAATAAATGCATAAAGCAATAAAGATTGTGTTTACAGATAGTGTCAAATGCTATTTAAAAATAATGCAGATTGATTAAGGTGGGGAGTATGAGAAGGTGTGAAGCACGCAAGAATCTCGGGGCAGAGCAGCCCAGGCAGGGAGAAGAGCAGAGGAGGAAGGAGCTCGGCAGGTGACTGACGGCAGGACAGGCCTGCAGGAGTCAAGTGGGACAGGAGACAGTGAAGTCCCAGACACAGCAGGGACCTTGAAGGCTTGGTGGGCTAATCAAAACTTGGGCTGGATCCGAATGAGAGTAGAAGTCATTGGAAAGAAGGATTTTAGTAGGAAAATGATACCAACTGACTTGCGTTTGGAGATGGTTCCAACTGCAACGTGGAGACTGGACGGTCCGGGCAGAGCGGAAGCGGATGACCAGGCCAGAGCGTTATGGAACGAGAGCGAAGTCAGCGGAGGTTGTGATGAGACAGCTGGTTTTATTTTTTCCAATTTTCAGTACAATTGTAAAGAACACAGTCCTATATGATCCCAACTTTTTTGAGATTCCTTTTTAAAGAAGTCTGTTTCTAGGGAGGTTGCTATGGAGACTGAGCAAAGCCTGGAAGATAAGTGAGTTTAGTATTTTATGCAGACTTTATTTAAATACCAGAGAGGTGGAGCCAGGAGTAGTTCAATCCCCCAAAGCAGAAAAACGTGTGAGTTAGAAAAGGTCAGAGAAGGGGCTTGTATGCTTATGTGTAAGTGTGTCTGTGTGTGTGTGGGTGGGTGTTGCGGGTTTGTCTGTTTTAACCACTCCCAGGACAAAGATGATTGGTGGCATGCCTCAGGGGGAGCAGGAAGAATTTGTCTAGAAAGAAGGTGTAACTCTTGATTCAGGAAAAGTTAGAACTAGCTAAGATTCCATTGGTTGATCAAAAAAAGCTGGTAAAGGGGCCAGCCTGATAGCAGGGTGGTTAAGTTCACACACTTCACTTCAGTGGCCCAGGATTCGTGGGTTCGGATCCTGGGCGTGGACCTAGCACTGCTCCTCAAGCCATACTGTGGCAGCATCCCACATAAAATAGAGGAAGATTGGCACAGATGTTAGCTCAGCGATGATCTTCCATAAGCAAAAAGAGGAAGATTGGCAACAGATGTTAGTTCAGGGCCAATCTTCCTCATAAAAGAAAAAAAAGAGCTGGTAAAAATAGGAAGATTGAATTCATTTGAGAAGGAGAGCAAAGTGTAGGAATAGGAAGCACTCTCACCAGAGATGGTTTGATGGTATAAGAACATACCTAGATGTTAAAATTAGACCAAAATTCATCAGTCATTTATGACCCATGAGACCTTGGGAAAGTTTCTTGAATCTTTATGAGCTTTAGCGTCCTCAGCTGTAAAAAGTTCATCTTGCTGGTTGCGGCTAAAAAGCTTAGTCACTCGCCAACAAATCCATTCTCTCTTTTTCATAGCGGGAGTCTTCAGAAGACATCCGCCCAGCTGAGGCCTGTATTTCTCGGCTTCCTCCTGACTCCTTGCTCCCCCTCCCTCCACCACCTCCCCTGCTTCCAAGTTTGGTCACGTGAGCTCTTCTGGCTAATGGAATCTGTGCATGTCGTTTCCCAGGCAGCTTTAAGAAGCCATTGTGCTGCTAGATACAGACACTTGACTGTCGGCTGGGTAAATGGGGAAGGTGCTGAGGCCCTAAAGGATAGAGGAGCCACAAGATGGAGGAAGCCTGAGTTCTAGAAACAACCCCTGGAGGAAAGAACACCACTTAAGGGGGTCAAAGACTGGACAGTTAGACCTGTGGAAATAAACTCTAATTTTAAGTCATTAAATTAGCCGCTAAAATGTGGGGGGTGTTCATATAGCAGTTTGTATTGCCAAAACCAATACACATGCTTGTTATGAACACTGCAAATGATGCAGAGTCCATCACGTGGCAATGCAGCTTTGATAAGTTAAACTACAAGCAGTGCTAGTTTTGTTTACCCTGGACAATTTACTTAAGCTCTCTGAGTCCTAATTCACTCATATGGAAACGACATCTTCCCTAAATATTTTCTTCTCCACTCTGAACATCCCCAGTTCTGTCCACCATTCTTCAAATAGAGGAATTTTGGATCTTTCATTATCTTTGCCTTTTGCCAAAGCTCTCAGTTTGGTCAATGCTCCTCTTAAAGGGCACCACTCAGAATTAACTACATCACCATAATGGAGTCTAATACAGTGGGGTCATCACCTTACTTGCTTTGAAGACTAGAAGACTAGACATCCTTTGTAGTTGAAGATTGCATGGAAATGGGTGAAACCAGTGTCTCTCTACGTATTAAGATAGTAAGGAGCTAATATTTGTAAGTGAGCCTACACCTTCGATCTGTACTGATGCAATCATATCCTGGAAGCTGAGAGTGAATTTCACTGTATTTGTTTCAATTCATTGTCTTACCTTGGGTGTCACCTGTCACATTAACTATTCTTCCCAACTTTGTGTTATCTCCAAATCTGATAAACATGCCTTCTATATCTTTTTTCAAGCTATTATCAAAATGCTGAACTGAAAGGGCCAAAACCATTATATTTTCTTCCAGAGTACAGTTTTAAATATCCCAACACATATCCAGGGTTTCAAATATATATTTCCAAAGCAGCCACCAATCATCTTTATAGTCAAGAAGTGATTTTTTATACGTTGATAGATTTCCATTGTTTACATTCCTAAGTAATGTCAACCTCCTGCTCACCTATCCATAGCTAATCCAATATTCAGGGCCCATCTACTGGAGAAGGAGATGTATTCAGCAAACATTTAACAAAGCTGTTCTCAAAGGGGTAGGCTCACTTTCAAAGGGATGTTTTAGAAATTTGAGAGGGTTTTTTGGTTGTCACAATGATTAGGGGGGCCTTTTGGAATTAAGGGTGTAGAGGTGATCAGAGAAGATATACACACAGCAGTGTACAGGCCTGTCCTGCACATTACAGAACTGTCTCACAACTGACACCCATCAGATGTCCTGTGGGAGATTCACGTAGGTGAATAATCCCCATATAATATCTGAGCCTGGATCCTAACTCTGTTTTGCATATAAATGCCCACACACGCACATATATTTGCTCTGCTTTAATTACTTAGAATTTTTTAGAAATACTATCATGCTAATCAATAAAAAATGTACTTTCTTATTAAACCTACCAAGATTTGTTCACCGTTTTGGAAAAGCCTGTCATAAGTTACAATGATCTTATGACATTTAAGTTGCCCATATAACACTCCTGGGTCAGCCTTCCTTTTCAGTTGCTGTATTCACACTGTCTGTGTATATATACACTGAGTCTATGTATTAGCCTATATTTCAGTTAACAAAGATTAAAAAGGTAAATAATATTCAGATGAATATTTTCTTTTTTCCTTAAAGCTAAACATATTTTTTGATAAGTGCAGGTATCTAACAACTTACTATGCCTTCTGGTGTACTCATGCCTTCTCCTTTACATAATGACATGCATGTTATCTTATTATAAATTGGTTCCTTAGTTTTTCTTTTTATTAGAGGTAGAATGTAATATTGACTTTTTTTTATGATTGATCATTTTTTTAAAGGTTGGCATCGGAGCTAACATCTGTTGCCAATCTTCTTTTTTTCTTCTTCTTGTTCTCTCCAAAGCCCTCCAGTACATAGTTGTATTTTCTAGTTGTAGGTCCTTCTGGTTGTGCTATGTGGGACACCACCTCAGCATAGCTCAATGAGCAGTGCCATGTCCATGCCCAGGATCCGAACTGGCAAAACTCTGGGCTGCTGAAATGGAGCACGCAAACTTAACCACTCAGACACAGGGCTGGCCCCCTAATATTGACTTTTTAAAAAAATATCTGTGTAGGTAAGCTAATTATTTAAATTTCATGGAAGTGAATTGGATATTTCATATTGTTTGTTATAAAAAGGAAAGACATATCTGATTGGGTTATGAAGCACTAATTTAATCCTCTCTATATATTAAGGACTTCTGTGCCTGATTGGTGGGGACTAGATAAGGAGTAAGAAATAGCTTCTGGTTTAAAGAGCAAAAGTCCATATTGGAAACAGACATGTAATAAACACAGTGATAGACATATGGAGAAAGTACAAAAGACATGGAGAAGAGAAGCACCTAATTCAGTGTTGGGAATGTAGCAGGCGCTATCATTGCTCCGTGACACCCAACATTCCTGCACCTGCTGACAGCTTCTTCCTGCAGGCACCTCTGCCTGTGGACTTTCTCTGGTCATCTCTCTCTGATCATCTTCAGCCCATGCCCAGGGGAGCCTGCAAGTACCACTGAGATAATGATAATCCATCCTCTCCCAAGAGCAGTTCTCAACCAATGAGGGAAGAGAGTTGGTACACACGTTCCCTAGCTTCTTCATCTCTTAGGCAGGGTATCTGAGGCATTTTCTATGCAGTTTCTCAGAGTTTTCCAAGATGATTGAGCCCCTGCTGCCCACAGTAGTATGCTGCTTATTAAAGCTCCCTGCATGGGCTTGCTTACCTCCCATATATCATCTCCCACTCCTATTCCTGTGCATCCTGGATTCACCTCCCAAATAAACCACTTGAACTCAAATCCTTATTTTTGAGTAGTTCTGGGTAAGCTCAACTTGAGACAGGTTGTAAAATTCATTTGCGTATTGGCTTTAAGATCCATTCCCCACCTCCTCCTCCTACCTGCTCTGCTTTGCATCTCAGGGAACTATGTTTCCCAGGCTTCCTTGCCAACTGACACCTAGTTGTTTTGGGCAATGGAAGTCAATGGTGGAAGAATGAAAGGCAGGAAGAGAGGAGAAGTCAGGATATTAATGATTGTCTCACTCTTTCTGGTGGCATTTCCAGCAGCAGCTCTGCTTCCTCTGGTTCAGCTCCTGAGGAACAGTGCCTTTGTGTTCTCAGGTCCCACCTGGCAGCCCACACCTTGGTTCCAGCTCTTGCAGGACAATCCGAGGTCCAAGTCTCTAGTGAAGCACCTGTTCCTTGTTTCCTCCAAGCATGGTGCATCTAGAACATTTGCACAGTGTAGTGTGGTTGGAATATTTGGTGTCAGACGATGAGTGACAAGAAATGGGCTGGAAAAGTAGGCAGCAAGTTGATGGAGGACCCTAGATGCATGTTATGGAATTCATCCTGTTAAGTAAAATTTCCTGAATTCAAATACTGTCTCTTACTCTTTTTTCTTTCAGAAAACCCATCATAATGTTGTGTTATTTAACACCATGTGAATCCTAACTTCCAAATTATAAGACAGTTTTTCTATGCTGTTTAGTAGCATAGTCTGTATATTTCCTTTGGACAACAAAATTATTGCCCCCCCTGGGGGATTTAAATATTTCTTAGGAGACCTGATTGTGATTTATACCTATGGACTCTAAGCAGAAAACTGGCAAGAAAATATACAAGAGGATGACAATACAATGTAATGAGATGGACGTCAGACTGGGGGTTAGGAGCTGCGGCTCCTGGAACCGGTTCCCCCGCGTTGCGATGATGATGACATAACCAAGCAAATCAAAAGGATAAGAACAAAAACCACTGGAATTATTTCAACATCGAGATGAAGCAGCTCCCCTCAAAGTACTTCTCAACTCATACTACTTTAGAGAAAATTGTATGGGGCAAGACACTCTGCCCTAAACAAAGGACTACTTCTCACCCTTTCAATGAAAACAGAACCTAAAGACTGTACAAGGACTAAGTGTATTAAAACAACTGAGGAAATTATAACATAATTGTTTTTCTTCCTGGCCCCTACCTCCCACCACTAAAAAAGGAGGTCACTCCATAGAATGATCGCCAAAAACCAAAGCTGATCAGCCGCAGAATACTAAAGACCAGAAGTTTAACATATGCACGGAGCAGCAATTTTATGCTTCCCCATCTTTTCAGAGGTCTGATGAATTCATTGCCAAGGGTTGTTAAATTAACTGAAGCTTAATTTATTTTAATCGGGTTATATTAAAAAAATACTAAAGAAGAAAATCTCTAAAACACTGTCGGTACTTTATTTCCAAGCCCATCTACATGACCAAAGTTCAGTCATTAGTTAGGGACTAAATTAAAGTAACTTTGACAAAAGCTGAATTGGATTGATGTGGACGTAGAGGGGCGTAAGCACAGCCTGGGCATTTCGACAGAAGAACTAAATGCTTTCAAGTCTTCATATCAGAGTGTACTCTAAACCTCCTTAGTTACCAAAAGAAAAAGAAAAAGTGCCTTCCTTTGTAGGAGATTGGCAATTTCCCTGGCACAGCAGTATGACATTTTCCCAGATAGGCTGTCAAAAACTAGGGCATTGAATTGCATGCTTTGCCAAATAGTTTCCCTTCTGACTTAAAAATAAGTGATATTTCATCATTCTTTACTGGATTCACTAAAATGCAACATAAACTCAACTCTATGGGCTTTCATCAAAGTCATACAAAATTGAGGAATTCAAAGAATACCTATTATTTAACCTCTACCCTAAATAGGGCCTATATGGATGAAGTCAGATTTTCTAAGGAGGAAGCAAAAATTTGAATTTTTATTCTGAAGTGCATCTAAATTGAGCTTAATTCTCTTTAAGACCTTGACATACTTGAAGGTCCATGGTGGAGTTAGGGATGGGCGAGAAAAGAAGAGACTAGGTCAAAATTAAATGTATGGTAAAGTCAATTCACTGAAGAAACAAGCAAAAATTCAATTCACAATGAGTCAAAGCCACTGTGCTTAGAGAAGTCAGCACAGTTAATTCCCAAAGGAAGCCCCCTCAGGTTTGTGCCTTATTCTCAGATCTGCATTCAACACACTAGTCTGAAATCTCTCTGGAAATAATTCTCAAAGTTCAGTGTACAGAACAATCACTTGGGAAACTTGCTAGATGCAGATTCCTGAGGCCCCATAAACAAGGGTTGCGATCTCAGGTCAGCCCTGGGTAGCTGCACTCACAATAAGAACACCAGGAATTACTGATGAAGGTCGTTTAGAGACAACGCTTTAAGAAAACAAAGCTATGGGGACTAAGAAGGGCTCGGCACAACTCAACCTTCCCATCTCTTTCCGAGCGTGGTCTGCCGTTGCCAATCTAGAGCACGTGGCTCAAACTGTAGTAACTGTCAACCTAGCAAGTGCAGCAGAATTGCCTGTGGAGCTTATAAAGGATACACATTACGGGGCTTCTCCCCTGATCCCTAGCCTACTGAACCAGAACCTCTATGAGTCAGCGTCACAGTCAAGCTTAGACATGTGGGTTTTTAAAACTCCATCAACTATTCTGATGCACAGTCAAGATGGAGAATCGTTAGCAAAAACCGAAGCCAACAAACTGCTGAAAGCTTTAAAGGACAAGAGAATATTGAAGGACCCTCCACTGGGATGGCAGTCCAGGATGAAGCACATCCACTGGAACATACTGAATGATCAGAGTGTTTGTCTAGTGACTATTTGATTCCTACTCCCTTGTATCAAACTTAACCACAGAAGGAGGGCGGGCATGGAAGATTGAAAGGAAGCTGTGGAAGGTAATCTACATATACTGTTTGTTTAGTATTAACAATCTTAGGAAAGGTCATTATCTCCATTTTATAGATGAGGAAAAAGGGAGGTTCGGAGTGGTGAACTTTTCAAGACCCCACAATGAGAAGACCCAGTAACGAGACCCAGGTCTGCCTGACACTATGCTCTCTCAAAATGCTTTCATTTCACTCATTTCCTATCCTCCTCCAATGCATATTGCCACTCAAAAGTTGGACTATAGAGTGTATGCAACACCAGGGAAGAAAAGGATAGAGTCCCAGTCTAGCAGAGGAATTCAAAGGAAGGTACAGAGCACTAATGTCTCTCCTCCAACTCCAAGGTTTAGATTTGGAGAAAGCTTTAGACACACGTGTGTGGGGATCCCTTTGGATAATCAGGAAACCTGCAAACACACGTGGTCTAGTAGCGGATTCTGCCCTGGATTTGTGAATCTGGAGACTTGGTTTTCCTAAAATGTGTTAATTTTGGCATAACTCTTAAAATTTCCAAACGCGGGGCTGGCCCCATGGCCGAGTGGTTAAGTTCACGCGCTCCACTTCGGCGGCCCAGGGTTTCACCAGTTTGGATCCTGGGCACAGACATGGCACCGCTCATCAGGCCAAGCTGAGGTGGCATCCCACATGCCACAACTAGAAGGACCTGCAACTAGAATATGCAACTATGTACTGGGGGCTTTGGGGAGAAGAAGAAAACTAAAAAGAAGATTAGCAACAGATGTTAGTTCAGGTGCCAATCTTTAAAAAAAAAATTCCAAACATTTGTTTGTCTCTAAAATGAAAGTCTGTCTCAAAGAGATGAAGAAGTGATTAGTAAAAATAACGTCACCACCAAAAAGAGACTGGTACAGTATAGGATCTCAATAAAGGTAGTTCCTTCTTTCCACTCTGCCAATAAGGAAAATGTGAAAAGAAACTCTGCTGAGGGTAAGACTCCAAGAGATGGGATGAGAGCCTGGTTCTTCCACTGTTGTACTCTCACATGCGAAAGAAAATTCATGATGCTGGGGTAAAAATATTTGGTCTCACAGCCTCAAATGTATCCCTCTGCTCATATCATCCATAGCATTTCTCGATGGAGCAAAATGGTTTGATTGTGTTCACATTAATGGTGAAGTCACACCTATTTCTAGTTTTTTCTCTTTCAGTAAGTAATTAGAAAATTCTTCCCTAATCCCAGTAACTATTGTCTGCCATATTACATTCTGTGAATTCTTTGCTTCAAGAAATTATTGGCCTTTAGCCATATAGAACTACTTTAGGAACATGGCACTACACAATCCCCATGTATTCTGTCATTTAGAGACTGCCAAGATTCTAAAACTAAAGCATAGTGGAAAAAAACTCAGACAGTCAAGGGGATAGGCCAAGACTTGTAAATATCACATTATTAAACAGGCTCATTGATTCCTGAGGGGTAGCAATTTGCCACCATACTTATAACTTTCATTAAATTGAAGTCCAATAAGATTTTCAATCGAAAAAGAATTTATTGATCTCCTGTGTCACGCAGCTTGTGTTTGACAGGCCTGGCTATAAATCTTGGCTTTAGTTACTATCTTTATAATGACGTGAGAAAGCTTTAAAGTTCCTTGAGTCTCAATGCCCTCATATGTAGAATATTGAAATACTGACTTCTTCCTTAAAGTAACGCTTTAAGGATAAAGTTAGATCATTCCATGGAGTCGTATTCTAGATATATTTATTTTTTTCACGTGATGTCAAACACATGTACTTGGCAGAGTCAGGGGGCATTTTAAATCGTGTGGGCGAATGCTATGGACTGAATATTTATGTCTCCCCCCAAATGCATCCGTCAAACCATTAATCCCCAATGTGATTGTATTTGGGGGTGAGGCCTTTGGAAGGAAGAAGGTTTGGAGGAGGTCATGGAGAGGGAGCCCCCGTAGTGGGATTGGAGTCCTTAGAAGAAGATAAAGAGACTTGAGCTCCTCCTCTCCGCCGTGTGAGGAAACTGAGAAGAAGGCTCTCATCTGACCCTGACCATGCTGGCATCCTGAACTCAGACTTCTCTGTCTCCAGAACTGTGGGAAATAAATGGTTGCTGTTCAATCCCCCCCACCGTGATATTCTTGTTGTAACACCCTTGAACTGAAGAAGACGTGATATTATCTGACATCCACTCAATGAGCAAATGTCCTAGAGCGAGCACAAGAATCTGCTACTACCTGGGATGAGCCCACTTTTCACTTGCCCTACACATTTTGAGCACCTCACTACACAGGGTGTTATTCTAGAGTAAATAAGTACATTTTTCCTAACACAGCCCTCAAATAAAGGTCAGTGAACTCATCTCCTGCCCAACTCAAGATGTAGCAATCTGCTTCCATGACAAAGAACAACAACAAAAAACTGATCTTATTGATCTTGCTGTGAGATTTTGTGTCTATCTATAATGTAATAACATTGCATATATAATGTAATAACATAATTTTTTTTTACCTTTCCTGGAGAAACTGGTAAGACTCATATTGTGAGGAACAGAAAAAACAACTCAACCTCCTTAAGCAATAAGAAAATCTATTGGTTCCTAGTTCTGGATTGGAGGTGACTGAAGGCTTAAACAATGTTCCTGAGACACAGGTCTTTCTCACCATCTCATAGCTCTGCATTTTCAGTGTTGGTTGAATTCATAGGAAGATCCTTCCTTCTTGGTCCTCAACTCTCTTGAAGCTACGAAAAGAAGAATTTGACTTTTCTTTTAGCTCAAACCAAAGACTGGAATTGTGTCTTGATTGGTTTTGCTTGGATCATGTGACATCCTTGAATCAATCACTGTAGCCAAGGAGATGGAATTCCCTGATTAATGAGTTCAATCAGGGCTCACTATGGAGCTCTGATGAGACCGATTCCATTGAAATTCCATACGGCTGGGAAATAAGGGGTTGTGTTAGAGAGGCAACTTGGTGTTAGAGAAAAGACTAACAAAAATCACCTTGAACACTGCCTTTAGAATCTAATCCTCACACAAAATGTGATTCCAGAAGAACCACGTGAAAAAATCTCATCCTGTGTTGGGAACACACATGTTAATGTCTTGTCTGCTCCCTTGTCTTTGCTGTAATTGGATTTCTTATCTTATATTAGGCCCGGAGGAGGATACAAAAAAAGTGAAAAAACAATCTGCCCTCAAGGATTGGTCTTCATAAAAGAAACAGAACAATTTGTGAGAATATAAAATTATGTGCTAAATTGAGTAGTACAGATATTGAAGCATTTTAAATTTTTGGCTTTGCCACACATTATGAATAAAATATTCTCCCGCTGCCTTACATTTTACAGGAATGTTTTTAAAAGATGGTGGGTTTCACAGTGCAATTCCAAAATCAGATCCAGGAGGCCGTAAATAGTACAGATTTTAGAGACAAGCAGGCCTGAGGTTGGGTTTACTCCTTTAACCTCGCTGAGACTATTACAGTAGAGGTTATAAATATCTACCTGTGGAAGATTGGGAGGAGTAAATGAGGAGATGCACCTAGCACACTGCCAAGCTCAAAACAAATAATAAATAACCATTATTGTTATTACCATAATTTGTGCCTGGCAGTCTGATTTGGCATTCAAACAGTCGCTTCCACAGACGCAATAAGGATCACATAAATATAACAGTTTGACATTTTGTGATGAACCAGAATCTCGGTACACACATAACACATACACACACACACACACACACGGGCCTCACTTCTCCGCAGAGTTGGCTGCAGACCCAGCAGCTCCTGGATCAAGATGCTGGGAGTCGCAGTCTGCAAAGTTGCCACTCAAGCACAGGAAGGAACATTGCCCACCCTATGGCATTCTGCTTCATCCTGTCCCCGTCCACACACACAATTTGCATGAGTAGGTGGAATCAACCCCTTAATCAAGTATGACTCATTTGCCTCCCAATATATGAATCAAAAAGGAATGGAACATGACCAGACCCCCAGGCATTAGCTGAGTAATGCCATTCTTCCAGGGAGTTAAAGAAATACACATTAAACATTCAAGTGGATTGTACAGAAGGAATTCCGTTTGGTGGTGCCACTCTGTTGTTCTTTCAGAAACTGTCACGGAAGCTGCTAATGAAAATTCAGAAGAATTTTAACCATTGAAGAAAAAGAAGTCCATCAAAAGGCAGAACCAAATTTCACCTCCAGGTCACTTTCCTTCTGAAGGGTCCTCAACTCAGCTATTCAAAAATGTGCTTCACTCTCTCCACAGTATCTTCTCCTAGCTTTTGTGTGTCTGGATGTGATTTCTTGTCTTTGCTAGCAAGCCAGAAATAGCCACTTCTCTCCAATATGTGCATGTGTTTGAGGGGGTGGAAAGAAGGAGGAGGAAAGACATGAAAAGCAAACGGGGGCAGTTGGGGGAAGACAGCTCCCACAATTCCCTGGGCTTGCAAGGGCGCACAGGCCCACTCAAGCCAGAGATGCCCGCGATGGGCTCCCCCTTTCTCCTGGCCCCCCTCTTGTGAGTCATGACCAGAGTCTCCACCCTTCTCTGCAGGCGAGTAGGAGACTGTTGGGCTAAAGTCAGAAGACACAGTCCCTGCTGCAGTGCGCAACATCGACTGGAGGCTCTTCTGTGCTTGTTGTCTCCAGAACAGCTCTTGAGAGTTTACCAACTTATTCACTGAGGGAGGAGAAGTGTCATGGAGAAAACACGTGGGATCTTGACAAATTTTGTCCTCCATTGCCTGCCAGTGCTGAGGGTGCCATCTTTTGAAAGTATTTACATATTTTTTTAACACATGAAAATGCTCATCTGCAACTTCCCCTGGGACCTTTTCCTCCTCACCCCACTTCTGGTTGGTTTGATTTCTTCTAGAGGTAGGTCTTAATCATGGGAGCAGTATTTACAAAGGTGAGTTTCATTCAAGTCAATCCTAGCTGGCTTAGTCCGGGGCCAGCTTGAGCATGAGTTAGAGAGTCAGTGGGTGTCCCCAGAAAAGGAGGCAAGAATTTACCCTGGCACTTAAGAAGAAATGTCCCTGAGATAACTTACTCCCCATCACTGATGTCTGAATCAGCTGCTGATTTAGAATTAGATTCCACTCCAAGTGTTCACCCTTATGGGGGTGGAGAAGGGATTGGGAAGCGAGAGTCATTTGGATGATTCAGCTACAGCCACCAAACTCTGCTGGGTGGTTACCAGGCAACAATCTCAAAAGCTTCCTGGCAGTTTTCTTTAGGATCTGTCTCCCCTTGCCAGTCAACGGGTCTTGGCTTAGCCTGTGCTTTCTGCCTGTGAAAACTTTCCCCTTCTGCTCTTGCTGAATTTCTATTCACTCTCTGGGACTTTTCAGCGCCATCTCTTCTCCGAAGCCCTTCACTGCTCTGCAGCTCTCCAGGCTAGAGAGAGAAGGAGGTGGCAATTCATCTCATAAGCCCAGATCACCTTTTTGAGCCACATAAGTGCACAAGTAAGAGGTCTCTAGCCTCTCCACCACTGCGGTTTATACATCCATCATTTTCTTCACTCAAATGTGGCTAAGATTATGGTACCAACATGGAATAAAACACAGGCAGTTAGGGCAGTGGGGTCTGTTTCATACAGGACGAGACATATCTAGCAGAAAAGGCAATGTGAGACCTCTTCTCCCTGACACTTCTCAAGCCTATGTTCTGGTCCCAGGGACAAGTCACGTCCTGACTGGTGTATAAAGAAAATATATCTAAGATTAAGGAATTTTACAGAGAAATACATGACTAAAAATCAATCAATGAGACTAATGGAAAGTTAGAGTTTGTCTATATCCTATCACTTCTAAGGAAAAATATTTCCATTTAAGTTTCACTTTGTACCTTTTCAGAGAGTTTTAACACACATTTACTCTTTTTTAGTAGGAATAACTTGATCCCTGGTGTCCAAAGGCCGAGGTTTCAGTCTCACTTCTGCTATTATTCACTAGAGAGCTTTGGCAGAATTATGTGATCATTTTAAACTTCTTTTATTGGTAAAATGGCAATATGAATCCTAGTTAACATTTATTGCATTACTATGTACTCAGCTCTGTGCTATAAGCCTTACATATGCTACCTCATTTAATACTCATAAATACCCCAGTTTATAGAAAGGAAGATAATAATAATAACTGTATTTATCATCAGTTGTTACCAGGTTAGGTGACTGAGGCACCAGGAGGGTCAGTCGGCCGGTCTCAGACAGCTTGTGAGTGCAGGGCTGGATGCCAACACTGCTCTCTCTCCAAAGCCTGGGCTCCTAACCAAAGTGCACCGCTGTCCTAAAAATACCTGTGCTGAGCTGCCTCACGTGTTTGTCAGGAGGGACTAATAAGACTATGAAAGCAAGAAGGTTTGGGGGATCTGTAACTCTGCATCAGGGATGGGAAATGTATGGCATCTGTGTCACCAAACTCCCTCTGTCCATTGAAGACATTCTAACCGCAGAGGCTGGCAAACTGTGGCCCTGCCGTGGGCCGAATGTGCCACCTGTTTATGTAAATAAAGTTGTGCTGGATCACACCATACTTATTCATTCACGTATCGTCTCAGCTGCTTTGGGGTTGCAATGGCAGAGTCGAGTAGTTGCAACAAAGTCATATGGCTTCCAATGCCTAAAATATTTACCCTCTGACCCTTTACAGAAAAAATTTGCCTAACCCTGGATTACAACATCGTTTTCTACTAACCAGGACTCAGTTTAATAGTAGTTATCAACAAATTGCTCCTGGCGCCCACTACCAGTTGATTGAAATTTTGACAAAGAAATAAAACTATTAGTTATTCCTGTGATCAAAAATGTCAATGATCATTACTTCTAAATCAGATAGAGAAACTGAATCACTAATAAATCAATGGACTCATTAAGGTCACAGGAACACGTGGCCACATTTGGGAACTCTGGTTTCTTGCTGCCCGGGCTTCTCCTTCTTAAACTTGGGGCAGAAAGCTCTCTTCTCTAACCATGGGAATCACTCCAAGAGTTTCTGACCCAGGGTAGGGAGGAGGCAGAGCAGGGAAGACACTGCGTAAACCACCTCCTCATCCCATTATTTCTGGAGGTCCTCTCTACGTGGCTCCTGCAGACTTCCATGTCACCCCACGACTGTCTCTGCCACCTAAATGAACCAAGTCTGTCTGATTCACCACATACCTAAATATGGAAGGAAAAATGCAGATGAGGAAGAGCCGTCTGGAAACCTTCAGGAGAAAACAAGGAATAGAGAATGCAGGGGGTGGGGTGGGGCATGTTGCCCATTCTGGTACGTTCAGAAATTCTACTTCAAGTCAACTTGAAGTCTCATTATCTTGTTCCTACGTGCCAGGCACAAAGTGGCCACAGCACAGCTATCTTAACCTTGGGAGGGAGAATTTTTCACGGATGTGATTTCGGCCATGTGCAGAGTGCTCTGAAGAGCTGTGATGGGGCGTATGTAAAACAACGCCCAACGGCTGGTCTGAAAGGAATATTGTGCATGCAGATTTCCGAGACACCCACACCTCGGAGATCATGCCAGGGAGTTAATCAAATACTTTTCTGCCTGCACAACTCTGATACCTAAAGCTGCTAGGAACATCATTTTTAGACTCCCGTGGGAGGGATTCTTTTTTGTAATTCTGCATTTCTTTAACTCCCACCACATGTCTAGGCTTGCCTTCCAGAGACACACACTGCCACCTTTTCAGCACGTTTTCTTTTCTTTTTTTTTGGCCATGGACTAAGTAGCCTTCCCAGGGCTGATTGCGGTCAACGCCGAAATGACGAGCACATTCCACTGGCGCTGCGTGAACTGCCCTGCGCGCAGGTCCTGTCGGGTGCCCTAGAATTGAGGCTATCATTCTCGCTTCCCTCAAATCCGCTTTGTTCCTGCCTTCCAGGCACCGTCACTGCCCTCAGCATCCACCTAATACAAAGGGTCAGTCAACTCTGACGCCTTTAATTGAATGTCGCTATGAGCCAAGCCCTAGGAAAACAGTGGTGGACAGGACAGACGGCCAGTGTTCAGGAAGACAAGACTCTGAAGGCTGAGCAAGATGAATAAATAGAACATGCGAGAGTGGACCAAGCATCGTGACAGGAGTAAACACAGAGAAGATGGACTCGCACAGCCAGGGAGGGAGTGTCAGGAAGGCTTGCAGGAAGAAAACAGATTTGAGCTGAGGTGTGAAATGTGAAAGAGATTTAGCCCACAAAAGACAGTGGAGAGAAAACTGTTCCAGCCACGAGGAACAGCATGTACAAAGACTTGGAGGAGAGAGAAAGCATTTTGGAACTGCAGGAAGGCAGGATTCTTTAGATAATTAGGCACATAAGCCTAGTGGTCAGAAAGATCTGGATCTGAAGCTTTGTGTGCCTCGGTTTCCTCATCTGTAAAGTGGAGGTGATAACAACACCTCCAGCAGAGAGTTGTGAGGAGTAAACAAATATAATGCAAATGACACCTACTAAGCGTAATTCACTATCTATATTATCATTGTTACTATTATTTTTAATACTAAAGTGTTACTTTTCACTATTAAGCCCCAATTCATGTTAAATCTCAACTGAAAAAAAAAATGAGAATAACCATCTCTACCTTCCTGGAGTTTTACAAAGATTAAAGAAAATAATGTGTGGCTTAAAAACAAAAGATGGATAACTCTGTTAGGAATGCTTCCACCTGCAAATAACAGAAGACCTTCTGGCAGAGTCAATATAAAGACAATAAAAATAGATGATAGCGGTATTTTTCTCACACAAAAGAAACCTAGATAAAGGCGCCCGCTGGCGTTGGTTTAGTAGGTTGGTCATGGTTGGGCTGGCATTTCTGTTATTCTCTTGAAATTTCCCTTTGCTTGTTGCTTCCATCCCAGATGGTGCCTTTGACTCCCGGCATTTGATCCACATTCAAGGAAGAAAAAGTGGGGAAAGGGTGATGCCAGGCAGTTGTGTTCCCTTTGAAAGGGGAAGTGAAAGCTTTCCCAGAAACTTCCAGGAGGCTTCCACCTGCAACAAATTGAACTGTGGCTGCCTCTGGTTCCAGGGAGGCTAGAAAGAGGGCTTTATCGAGGCGTATGGCCACTCAGCTCAGCTGGAGGTTGGTCAGCAAGCAGGAGAGAATGGGTATTACCAAGGCAGTCAAGAGTTTCTGCCATCATGGTCTTACTGACTCTTCCATGTGCCAAGTTGCGCACTGAGTGCCTTATGTGAAATATTTCACTTACTCCTCGCACTGAATACAATGAGGTATCTGTTATTAGTAATAGTGTTGCCGTTGTCGTTTAAAGGATAAGGAGATAGAGGCACAGAAGGAGAGTAATGTGGACACAATCACACAACTGACAGGTAGTGAAGGTGGGTGTCAAAACCTGACAGCTTGACTCCAGGGCACTGAGCAAAAACAAACAACAACAAAATTGATAGGGCCTCTCAAAAATGTACTCATGACTATGAGCTATAATTGTGGCTGGAATGTAGTGAGTGAGACCACAGGCTTTCCCCTTCCTCTGAATTTCCATCCCAGAGCTCTGGCGCTCAGCTTTTCACAAGCACCTATGGTGAACACTGTGCCCATCGTGCACATTCCCGCTTCTACCGCCAGGCCTCCCTCAACTGTGCTTCTTGAGTTGGGAGTCACATCCTCAACTTCTTTAAGTTCACCTCTCCATCAACGCCTTGCTCTCAGCAAACCAAAAAACCAAGTAAAAGCAATCAGAGTTTGTTTTTAAATTCAAAAGGCCTGAAATCCTGCCTTCCTGAGCACAGGATCTGCCCCTTAGCCCCAAAGTGGTAGGCCTGGAGGGAGAACGGACCCCAGGCTGCGGATTTGCGGCTGCAGACACACTTCACAAACGCCGCCTCCTCTCAGCTAGAGCAACATCTTCAACTCTCCTCTCCTGCTCCTCTCCTTGGGCTCCTCTCATTGTTGATTTGAGTGTCTGAAATCAGGAACATTCTGCGTTTCTTGTTAGGAATAGCGTAATAGGAACGTGTGGTGTCAATGTCCTGGTGTAGGACCTACAAAGCTGGGAATAAGTATCTTCACTAAACATTAGCAATTTAAGATCTATTACAGAGTGGAAAACTACAAGAGTATCATAAAAGCAAGAATGCGCCTAGATATAATACAGATCCAGAAGTGACTCCACCTCAAATAGACCAAAGAAAAAGAAAGAAAGAAAGAAAGAAAGAAAGAAAGAAAGAAAACTACCAAGAACAAGGTAAATCTCTATGCCTCTGTTTTTCATTACACTTTATACATGGGAATAATTTGACTTCAGTCAGTGGCACATAATTGATGCCAATTGTTTGCCGAAAGTTACTTTTTTATCTATGTTTCTGCAGAGGCCCACCCAGCATTGCCGCCTGTGCATGGGAAACTTGTGCTCAAGCAATTAGTACCAGTCCCAGTGGGCGTCCTTGTCCTAATGACCTACTAGTCCAGACAACTCCTTTAGTGAGGATGTTCCAGGCAGAATCCTGCTCTAGGACAGGAATTTGACAATCAAACCTGAGAGTGTTCAGGGTGGGAAAGAGACTAGCAAAGAGCGCAGAGGAAATGAGGCAGCTGTGTATTGTAGTTAAAAACGTAGGAATTGGATATACCCGGATTTGAATCCTAATTCGTACACACTGTGTGACGTAGGGCAAGTTGATTAATCTCTTGGAGCCTCATTTTCTTTATCTGTAAACCAGGAAGGATATAATGCTAATACCTGACAGAATGGACTTCAAGTGCTTGTCTGTAGAGCCTGGTACAGTTAGGCATTCAGTAAATGGCAGTCAATTACCTGAGAGACACAGGGCAGAAAGATTAAGAGAGCATATGGTTCAGCATAGAAATCTGATCCCAGGGGAACCAGGAAACCCAAGGGAAGTCTCTTCTTACTGGAGATGCTTTATCCAAGCTCACTTTTTCTTGTGCCTTGCCCTTCTGTCTCCTCAGCTAGAGCTGCCACTCTGAAATGTCCATGTGCTGGCTCCCTACTGTCCTACCCAAGCTATCTGTCAGAGCCCGTGTGCCCACTAGCTCTGTGCAACTTTCAGTTACGAGGTAGAAGTTAGGACAATGCCAGCCGTGGGGGCTTTGCACTGTTGGTGGGATTGATCGGAGCCATCAGCTGGACACTTCTCCTGCTGTGATTAATCAGCCCAGTGCATCAGCCTGAGATATCAGGAGGAACCAGGGCCTTCTGGGTCGGCTCATAAGAAGGCGATACTTTCCACTGTCCTCAGTGACTTCTGCATGAACAGTCTTACCTGCTAGCAACACAGGAGGAATGGATTAGCTACAAACGTCACTGGAGTCCCTGAGCCTCGTGCAGCGGGGCCCAACAGGACGAGAGGAGGCTGTCGAGGGGGTGGAAGGATAACTCGAGTTTTATGCTGAGCTTTTCAGCCTAATGATTTTTCTTTTAAACAATCTGCCTTGACCATCTGAATTACAGACTGTACATTTTCTCTATGGATCTATTTCAAGACGATTTGCTGTGGTTTGTCTGAGTTTTCCTTGTTAGATGTTACATTTGCAGGCCGACTTCCTTCGCCATGTAGCTGTTGCATGAGACAAGCTTGTGAGATCTGTCCATGTATTCCATTAGAACTAAAAGTCCACAGCTGAGTCGGTAAAGCTTTTTTAAACAAAAGGTATTAACCCAGTCCCACCCACCTGACCATTGCACCACAGAGAAGAGGAGAAGGTTAGGGAGGAAGCTGAATTCCTGTTTCTGAGAGAAGAACGGCATATGCATACAGAAAGTTGCAATTCTGACCAGCACTGAAGCACTAGCCCCGGATATTAGAAAGCATCTTTGAAAGGAAAACCAATGTTTGATTTACATAATAATGGATTCAGAGAAGTTTTTGAAACAGGCAAATTGGTTGATTAATCAAGTCTCATTTCTGAATCTTTTGATAGGCTGAGTCTTTACAGACTGCAAGCCATGTTGAAATGTCCCGTATGCCTTCCAAAGAATATCTCAATATTTCAATTTTCTTCCCTTTTGAAAGACAAGAAAACAAAATAGCTGAAGTTTTCACAGAGCAAGTGGAAAGTATTACCTCTTTTTTGCAAAGTAATAGACAGCATTAAGTACTTTCCTTTAAATAAAAACAAAATAAAACTTTCTTTCTTTGCATTGTAAGGAAAAATGTGTTTTTCCTCACAATTGGGCAGCATTTCAACAACAAAAAGCCATCCACCGAGACTAAGGAGTGTTCCAGACATCTAATTTCTCAGGGCATAGATTTCCTGCAGCCAAAAATGACGTGAACTCTGGGATCAGAAGAAAGCTTTCCGAGACCCAGTCTGTAGTTGAGTCGACCGGCCCAGCATGACCTGTTTGGATGATCCGATCATTTTAAAGTGACAAATGCTCTCTTAAAGAGAAGGTAACCTCTAATATCGTTAGAGACCCAGTGTTGGTCTGATTGTTACACTCTTTTCTTTCCTTCGTATCTGTAATCTGATAACCAGTGGGAAACCAGGAGAACAAAGGCAGCTCAGACACAGCACATCAATCAAGAAATCGCTTGTACTACAATGACGACTCAGCTGGCGGCTTTGAAAGTTTATGCCATGAGCCAGCATAAAATGTAATCATCGGAGTAGTCAGGGCATATTATGGGATAGCTAGAAGCCTAGCTGTGGAGTTTGAGAGGATCAGCAGGAAAATATTTTATTGATGTGGATGGTAGTAGCATAGATAAAAATCTTTGTGATAAACAATTCAAGAAAAAGGAGGGCCTTACATAACATTTCCATGGGGGGCATCATCCCAAAGGGCAGCATGGGGAACTGTAGAGCACAGAGCAGCAACGTGTTCCTCGGACACCATTTACACATCCTTTCTGGGACAAGATCCCTCTAGCCCACTGAACTGTGGAGAGCCAGTGCATGGGGAACACCTTCTCTTAAGGCCCTAAAGGATTTTTTTAAAGTATGCATTTATGTTTTCTATTGGGACAATCCAATAAGATCATTTCTCTGCTATTGGGCTCACTCAGCAAGAGTATCGTGGCCTCCTAAAGTTCCAGAATCAAGCTTGTCAGAGTGTACTGAGTTTATCATTGATCTTCTGATGCAAGCTGGCGAACTGATGAGAGCAAAGCATGCTCAAGTGAGCTAGGTCCACGCACAGAGGGAGAAAGTTGATTACCCTTCCTCACTCCTGTAAGTCCTGTTATATAAGAAGCCCCATTATCCCAGCTCGTTCTCTCTTGTGAGGCTGTGATGTTCTCCTTCTCCCCAATATAATCTAGGGACTGAGATGTGTTTATTTATCTAAATTTGATCTGTTCTGTCCATTTTCTGATACCGAAAACTTCCTTCCTGAGATCTCCCTCCTAAGCCCTTTTGCCAATATCAGTGCCATCATTTGCCCTTAGCAAACACTAACTAGAAGGCAGGTGCTGTGCTGAATGCTTTCTATACGTAATTCCATGTAATCCTCACAACCTGCTTGGGAGGAAGATAACATTACCCCACAGTATGTAAAATAGAATTTAGGCTCAAAGATAGGAATTAACTTGCCCAAGATCACCGAGTTAGCAAGTCACAGAGTTGGAATTTGAACCTAGTCAGCCTCAACTCAAAGCCCATCCCTTAGATATCATCCTACACCACTTTCCAAGGCTGAGCTTGAACCCTGCCTACAGCTTTAATCCATTTCCTTGTTAGAGAGTAACATTGTCACTAAGTCCCTCAGGCAACACCCAGCAAAGGGACGATGCAGCTTACTTTTAGTTTGAGTGGCTGGGAAGAGCAGTAACTCTGCAACAATCTAAAAATTACCTTATAAATAGGAATGCTTTGGAAACCTCGCCCCCACACTCTGTTCCGACCACACTAAACCTCTTGTTATTCTAACTGGGCCCCATGATACATTTGCTCTTCTGTTGGCCTATGGTTCCTTCCTGAAAATTTATACAGTGTCCAGCCTTTCCTGATTCTGACACTTAATGTGCATTTTCAACCGCATATTTATTGTCAGTGTTGCTAAACTTGCTCCCTCCCAAGCCCTGTGCCGAATGCATGCTTCCTGTGTGTGTGAACACCCTGTGCTTGGCCTCTCTTGTCTGTGTATCTTGCCGAAGCCTGTTCCCTCCGCACACTCAAGCTCTTTGGCCCATGGCCCATGGACTAATCCCTTTGTTTTCTGCTGCAAACAGGAGGAGTGCAGCAAATAGAGGATTCTTTAAGGTCCTTCTCATATTGTGAGCTTAACACAGCCCCGTTCCTAGCTGCACCTCCCTCCTCCTCAACCAAACGGAGATGTAGCCACTACTACAATTCCTACGTGATATGCCCTGGTACTTAAGTATTCCGTGCCGCACTTCCATATCAAAAAAGCGTTTTATTGACTCACCGCTCTTAAATCTGAAGAGGACCCCGGATTCTCTTCAGTCTTTTTGCACAGAATTGTAAGAGATACTTTGGACATTATGTGAAACCTTGAACAGAAGAAAAAATGAGTCTGGCGCTCTTCCACCCGGAAAGTCCCCATAACCCTTGGGACTCTGACTTCATCTCCCGCCACCTATGTAGCTAGTTATGTTATTGCTTCCACATTGTGGGGGCGCATTTCTGAGTAGCTTTGTTTTGCAGATTATAGCACAAGCAACCGGTGAAGATAAAAGAATAGGAGCCAAGGTTCCTGCATTCAGGGAACTTGTATAGCTCTGCTGAAGAAATTCTGATCCTATTAATGATGGAAGATAACACTGACCAGGTGTTTACAAGGTGCCAACCCTGTGTTAAGTACCTTACATGTGTTCTCGCCCTCAATCTCCATAATAACCCTAGGGGGTGAAATAATCATTGGCTTCTGGTCAAATTTGAGGCAACAGGCACAAAAAAGTTGAAGAATGTGCCATGTTATCACAACCAGTGAAGGCAGAGTCCAAGCCTGGAGCCCATGCTCCTGACCCCTAGACTATGCCAGACTCCAGACCTGATCAGAGACTATTTTCCTAAATGCATTGATTGGTTTTACCCAATTTATTCATTCAAAAAGCATTTGTTGAACCTACATAGTAGGTGCAGGCACTGCTCTAGATGTTGATGATACATCTGTGGATGAAAGAGACAAAAATCTCTCACATTCCTATGGAGGGAATCAGCCAATAATAATAAATATATAAGATAGATGTTAGATACTGATTTTGCTGGGGAAAAACCAGAAGGAAAGGGGACTCAGGAACTCCAGGTGCAAAAGATCGGGAAGATGCAGAAAAACCAGAATGAAGAGTAGAAGGCATGTCAGGGAGGTAGGAGGAAAGCCGGGAGAGTTTGATGTGCCAGAAGCCCAGTGGAAACAGATTTCCAGGGAGGAGGGAGTCATCCACTGTGGCAAGTGAGGTGGGGCCCCAATATGCGCTGTTTTGGAAGAATGGTGAGGCCAAAACCTAAATGGAGCAGGTGCAAGAGGAAATGGGGTGGAGCAACTGGAGGCAGCTTGTTTGCTGGGGCTGCCGTAATAAGATACCGTGCACTCAGGGGCTTAAACAGCAGAAATTATTTTCTCAGAGTTCTGAGGTCTGGAATCCCAAGAGCGAGGTGTCTGCAGGTTCGGTTTCTTCCAAGGTCTGTCTCTTTGGCCTGAAGGTGCCCGTCTTTTCATTATGTCCTCACATGGTCTTTTCTCTGTGGGCGCACACCTGGTGTCTCACTCTGTATCTAAATTTCCTCTTCTAAGGACACCAGTGAGTTTGGATTAGGGCCCACCCTAATGAACTCTTTCTAACTGAATCACTTTGTTAAAGGCCCCATCTCCAAATGCAGGCACAGTCTGAGATATTGGGGATTAGGGTTTCAATATATAAATTTTGTGGGACACAATTCAGTGTGCAACATAGGACATATAGGCAACTCTTTTGAGGAGATATGCAGCACAGGGGGACAGAAAATTGGGCTGGTAATTGGGTTCAGTCAAAAAAGAGGTTTTCTATTGTCTCTCTTATGGTGGAAATGACTACATGATGTTGCGTACTGTTGCAATTGATCTGGTAAACGGAACAGTTACTTAACGTTGCAAAACAGGAAATGATACAGAACACAATTATATATTATGTGCAGTTTTTTTAATGTACTCTTGCTTAAGGTAAACCTTTAAGAACTAGACTCAGAGTATGTTCTTCCAAATTCTACTTTCAAAGAATGTCAGTGGATGTTCAGGGATAGAGTGCTGGATTCACAAAAATTGGGGAAATAAATTTATTTACTAAAGGCTTTCTCGACTTCTTCAGTAAGGAAATGTGCCCTTTAGCTTTGAAGAAGGGGATAGATCATGCAGCATTTCCCACACATAGGTAAGAGCAATTTTCCTTTTCATAGATCATGTAATGCTTCTGGTGTTCACAGTACACTATTTGGGAAGTGCTTCTCCATGTTAATGAGAATAATCACAATAGTAACAGCGAACATATATTGATGGCCTATGGTGGGCAATGCCAATGGGTCTCAATCCCAGGGGAAAAGCGTTTGCGTCTAATCAGTTGCTATTGCTGTTATAGTTGCTGTATTGTTTAATCGCGTCAGACATGCTCAGTGAAAATCTCAGTATGGAGCGGCAATTCAGATGAACAGCTGGAGTTGAGAACCATCACGCTAAGCACTTCCTAAGCATCATTTCATTTAATAGTTTCAGCTGCATTAGAGGATAGGTTCTCTTAGCATAGTTCAATATATCAGGAATGGTAATGTTTGGCCTTACGACCACCTTTCCCACGCACCTCATCCACGGAAGACAGCTCTAATTGATTGTCCTGCTCTTTCCTACTGCACCTTGACTTTGTTTTACAAACCTTCTTAACAGAGAGCTTCAGGCAACCACTGTCAACCTGAATTAGCCTAATAAAATGAATTTATTTGCTATTTCTATTATACATAAATTATTTTATTGGAGAGACCCTATCTCACCATTGAAGCCAAGATTCTGTTGCTCAGAGTGGGAAAAACCAGTAAGTAGCCATCACATCACTTTTAGAATGTGGTGGCTTTAAAATTTCTTTCTCTCTCATGTACATTTTTGACAAATGGTCTGGTAAAGGGGAGTTTATTCAGATTATTTTTCTCCTAAGCTCTAGCTGAAGTCACGTTACACAGAAAAGAATTTTGAGTGGTACGGGGAAAGAGAGGGCATACGGAGTGAAGTTTGCCAGCCGAGGTTTGAAGACTTGAAGTGTGGGTGACGCATAGGCAGCACCAGGATGAAAAAGAGAAGTAAAGAATGGAAAGAGAGGCGCCGGCCCAGTGGTGCAGCGGTTAAGTGTGCATGTTCTGCTTCAACGACCCTGGGTTCGCTGATTCGGATCCCAGTGCGGACATGGCACTGCTTGGCAAAAAGCCATGCTGTGGTAGGTGTCCCACCTATAAACTAGAGGAAGATGGGCATGGATGTTAGCTCAGGGCCAGTCTTCCTCAGCAAAAAGGGGAGGAATGGTAGTAGTTAGCTCAGGGCTAATCTTCCTCAAAAAAAAAAAAAAAAAAGAATGGAAAGGGAGAAGAAAACAAAAGCAAATTTTGAAAATTTGCTGAGGATTCCAATGACTCTAATCCTGTAATTGGAATTAGACTGCTTTAAAATATTCCACTTACATGTTAAGACTTACTATTAGCTGGCTGCAGGGTCAGTTTCTCCTATTTTTTTACACCAACTTCCCTGTTTGCATGGAAAAATACCAAAAAAAAAAAGTTCAGGACTAATTCTTTTGTTGTGTGTACTCTATTTTGAACCAAAATTACTAATGATCTGCTTCTTTTTAAAAAGCAAATTGTGGGCCAGCCCCACAGCCGAGTGGTTGAGTTCATGTACTCCACTTCCGAGGCCCAGGGTTTCGCCGGTTCGGATCCTGGGCACAGACCTAGGACCACACATCAGGCCGTGCTGAGGCCGCGTCCCACATAGCAGAGCCAGAAGGACCTACAACTAGAATATACAACTATGTCCTGGCGGGCTTGGGGAGGAGAAGAAGCAGAAAATAAAGAAGATTGGCAACAGATATTAGCTCGGGTGCCAATCTAAAAAAAAATAAAAAGCAACGACATGAGACTTTAAAAGTCAACTCGTGGATTTACCAGCCTTTCTAACTTTATAAACTTTCTCACCACAAACTGGAGAGTTAACCCCCCGGATGAAGCTTAAATGTCAAGACTCCAAAACACTAGAGTCTCTTCTCTTCTCTGAACTTCTCACTTCAATGGGCATTTTGAGCTTGAAAACCCCGCAGAACCACTAGAAGTAAATTATCTCTAAACAAATGAAATACCTGATCTTGGATCAAGAAATAGATGAAAGAGCTAAGCTGAAAAAACTAGAATGGCTTCAAAGAGAAAGCAGGCATTTAAGATCAGATCATGGTGTGACACTGTAAGAAGTCAATGAGAAATCCCTAAAGAATGGAAAACTAATGGTCCCAAGGAAACCCAGGAAGATAATGGTAAAGATTCCTTGTTCATAATAAGGCTCTAGTTAAGTACTGTGCTGAGGAGAGGGTTTTGCCACGTGTTCATCAGTATCATGGTTATTAAAGGAAGACATCAGTTAACGGGAAAAACGAAGACTGTGCTCCAGCTCCCAATGCAAAAATCAAAACCTAACGAAATTTATCCTTTGAAAAAAAAGGAGTCAACCTGCTAAAGGAATGAAAACCTGGCTACCATTATCCGTAATTTTAGTTTCTCTTGTTTTTTATAATATCACAGCAGAATGGGCAGATGAACTTAATGGACAAAGAAAGCATATTTCCAGCGACAGAAATTCCCTCTTCCTTCCAGATTTAAATCAAGAGACTTGAAGCTTTTGCTATTTAATCAGATTGTCCGTCTCATGGAGATAATCAATGTCGTCAATAAGTGGCATCAATATCTGGTCAGGGCACAGAGAACAATGCGTGTGGGGCTGAGCTACGTTCCACCTGAGCGCTCAGGTCCCACTCTCGGCACTTTTCTCATCTTGTAAAACTGTTTGTGTACACTGCTGGCAGTGTACAAATCATGATAAATCTCTATTAATTACACTTAGGGTTTGGGGACTTGGCCTTTTCCCACCTGGAAATAGATTCTCTGCTCCCCGCAAAGCCCCCCGTATTCAATTCAGCATCTTGCTGCCTTAGCATTTAACATTCCCGAAAGATGGATTATATCAGTGTCTCCCTCAGTCAGCAAAAATACCCAAGCTAGGGAACCAGAGGAAGGCACAGCTTTTACAAGTGCCTGTCACCATATTTAGCACACAGAGGGGACAGTTTTCTTAAAAAATACTTCTACATTCCTCATTCTCTGACACAGGGACATTAGGTATGAGTGGTTTGCTGCCGAAGACTGTTTGTTATCATTCTTGGCGATCATTTGCATTTATATAGCACCTTTTATAGGAGCAAATCAAATCATTAAAGCTATTATACTAATGAATGCAAGGCGACAAGTGTCAGTACCTCCATGTGTGTGGGGAGGCACTGAGGGTCCCAGAGGAACCAAAAAAGGGAGCCAATTAAGTTCAGGCCTCATACGTGCCTCCCCCAGACTCAAATGGTTACCATGGAGCTTAGGGGCCTCCAACACTCTGAGGAGGTCGTTGCTGAGCCTCATGTGATGAATTTTTTTTTTCCAAAATTGTTTGGAGGCTCTGATTTTAAACTTGTGTCAGACAAATCCTGTGTTCCAGCCTATATCTGAAAAGATAGAGCAATCCTTCTTGTAAATGTTTATCTTCATCAATAGATCCCCAAATTCTATCAGAGGGATAATACCCTTGAGACTAAGGAATTAGGCATTCTGATCCATCATGCCCATCAAACTGCAGGTCTTGGAAAGGTCTTAAAATCATAGTCTCTCAAGATTAAAAATGACATAAGGTCATCTGCTTTGACTCTCCCTAAATTTCCTCTATGGTAGCTACCGAGAGGTCTCCTAGCTTGTACTTAATGCCAGCTGTGTAGCCACACCACCACTGATGAAAGAAACTTCTGGACAATGGGACAAAGTCTCTCATTTACTCAGCATCGTTTACATAATGCCTTGCCAATGCCACATCTGGAGGATACGGTGACAAACCAGAGGAACACAGACCCTGCCCTCAGCAGGTTGACCACACCCTCCCCTACCAGGCTGCTGGGACTCCAGAGCAGACCGAGGAAGGACAAACCTCCCAGAACACCACTTCGGGGATTCTGTAAAAGTCTGTTGGGCCATCTTTTTACTTCTAATAAATAAATTTTAAGCATTTCAGCAAAACATTCCTTTGAAAGGAGGAGTCGTTTTCTTTGCAACTTAAACTTTAAATGCTGAGACCCTCTTTGCTCAACCTTGTGCTTACCTACCATAAACTGTCTTTGAATTTGCCAACCATTGACCGGGTTGTTTGTAAACACTGTGCATCACAGTGCTCCTCTCCTGGCTTCTGAGCAGGAAGAATACTGGTTGATTCCTTTCCATTGCCCCAGCCTGGTACACCAGCAGCAGACATACAGACACAGTTATTTGCCGAAGATCTTCTCAGTTCCCCTGACTTAAGTGCTTCATGAAATAATTTCGTGGGTCCTCGCCATGCTTCTGTTAAAACATAAACCGAGGCTTATTAAAAATTTTAAGATTTTACTTGAACAAAAATCCATTCAAATCAGATAGTGATAAACTAGGAGTTGTTAGGAGCACTTCATTGACGGGAACTAGGGGCAAGACTTTTATAGAGAAGACCAGGAAGCAAAGCAAGGAGATCATTTGATTGGCTAGTGGTTTAAGCCGTTGCCTTATTTGGGAGAGCCTTGGTTGGTTGTTTGTGATTGGCTGTCCTCAGGTTTTGATTTCTTAGCCTTGAGGCCTTTACAGGCTTGGGTTTTAGTTTGCTGCCTAGGATATTGTGGCATTAGAACCACCTCAGTCTAATGGCCTCCTTGTTTAATTAATTTAACACTTCTGTCACAAAGACAAGCCCCAAAATGTTGTAAGTGGACAACTAATAAGTCCCTAAGCATGTTTTTGAATTTACATCATTTGTTCACTTGACCCATGAGAAAATTGTGTGTTTCTCAAGGTCAAATCTGTCCTAAGTGGACAGGTTTCTAATTGAAGCCTCAAAGTCACTAATAGCAAAGGAAATGAAAACCTTGACATTCTCAAACGACTGACTTCTTTGACTTTTTCTCAGAATATTGCGTCTCCAACTAGATTTGGGAACTGGAGTCAGACAGTGTACACTCAGACAACAGCATTTTTATCACATACTCCCTCAGGCACTTCTTGGAGCCTCAGTGGCGTCTCCCAAGCAATTAAGAGCAATTCAATGATTATTGTTTTGGTCCTGTGCTACTTTTCTACCTGTCACATTAAGATAATGGGCTCTTTCTTATTTGTCCCAGGGCAATTTTTTCCTAAACAACTGTATAGAATTGTCTGAAAGAAGATTGAGAGGCCATAAAGAGAAGGGGAGAAGCCGACTTTTCAGGTAGGGTCTGATAGTGCCCCGATAATTCAGGATTTGGTCTTCAACTTTAGTTAACTTATTTATCCTTTTATTTATTTTTACATACCCAGGATTGATCAGAGTCTCAGGACTGACTTGTTAGCCATTTCATAAGACATCAACTTGTAAGTTAAATTCCTAAATATTAATTTTCAAAAGAGAATATAACTTTTGGTGACTAGAATATTTATGTCCAAGATTTTAGGGCACCTACTTCCTGTGTCAGTGTGCATAAGAAATTAAACTATTAGTTAAAATGCTGTTGTATGAGCATGTATAATAGAGTGAGAGTAAAACAGAACAGAGATAATGGACATGGGCACTGGAGTTAGAAGTCAGAGGTTTCAAAGCCAGCTCTACCAGTTGCTAGCTGTGAAACTAATTACTTTGCGTCTCAGTTGTTTTATCTGCAAATAGGTATAGCAATAGTACCTAATTCACATGTTCCAAGGAACAAATTAATGCAGAACACAGCTCTGAGCAAGAACTCAGATGATTTCAAGTTTGAGACAGTCTTCTGAAATCAGAGGAAAAACATTTGCATAGTATAAAAGCATATTTCATCCAGGCTCCCCAGATTTAGCATTCTTTTCCCTCAGGCAGCTCAAGTTAAGTTTTCCCAGATTTTCACCCTTTCTCATCACACCCACTAGCAAACTTTTTGTCAATCTAGGCCTCAGTTTTTCTATCAAGTCTCTTCCTGGTGCTATAGCCGTGTGTTCATGATTGGTTTGAAATGTTGCCGCGTCCTCTCCACTATGTATTTGTAAACCATCATTTAGAGTGAGATCTTTTTAGAGATGGGCAGTCTTTTGAGTTACAGATGATCTGTACTATGTTCAGTTTAGAGCCAGCTTTAAATAATTGCCCAGAAACTAGTCTCTGAGAGCACCTGGGTGTGTAAAACCCTCTATGTACTTATTAGAGTTAGACTATTCTAGAGCTGTGCTCTCCAATAAGATAGTCACTAATTCCATGTGGCTGTTGAGCATTAGTCCATGAGTCCTAATCGAGATGTGTTTTAAGTAGAAAATGCACGCCAGATTTCAAAGACTTTAGTATGAAAAAAATGTAAAATATCTTATTAATAAATTTTTATATTGATTACATGTTTAAATGATAGTATTGTTGATATATTGGGTTAAATAGAATATGTTTTAAAAATTTGTTTTGCTGATTTCTTTTTACTTTTTTAATCTGGCTGTTAGAACATTTATAATTACGTATGTGGCTCACATTATTTTTCTATTAGACAGGACTATACTAACAAGACGAATGAATTTCCACAACAAAACTTGTTGTGATTTAATAGAAACTCCCTAAATTGAACACTTAATGTGGACACCAGGATCCAGCAGTTTCACTTTTAGGAATTATCCTGATATAATCAATGCATGTACAATGATGTTCGCCACAATGACATTTGGCAAACAACCTAAAATATCCATCCACAGGGAATTGGTTGACTAAATTAGGATACATCCACACTGAGGAACGCCTTGTAGCCCTTTAAAGTAACCATATCAATTTCTACTTCTTGTAGTGGCAGCTGCTGCTTTCACTTCCAAGTCTCCATTTCTCCTTTTGTTTTGGAAAATTACCATAATTTTCTTTGGAAAAAAATCACCCTTGTTCGTATTCTTGGTCTTTACTATCTGAACTTCTCCTACCCTTTACGTGCAGAAGACATATAATGCAAGCTTGATTAATTTGTGTTCCACTCTCCTGGCCTCAAAATTTGGTTCAGGAATGGTCACTTGATCCGAGTCAGTCCAATCAAAGCTAGTCTTGGTCCTTCCAAAGAACTGGACTTGAAGGTGAGGATCATGTATAAGCCTACTGATGTTTGTAACCAAGTTGTCCCTTTCTCTGTAAACAAACAGATGAAGCCCGTGCACTCATGGAGTTGTAGAGGTGGAAAAATTTTCCTTTCTTCCCTTCTAGGATCTTTGGCTGGCCTAATAATTAAATTGACATAAGACAGATTAACAAGAGAAAAACAAATTTAATTTTGTATGTCTGGGAGCTCCATAAAAATATGAGATTACAAGAAGTGACCAAAGCAGGAAGATTTTATACCTTCTAGACAAAGAAACAACACATTTGTGAAGAATGGACAAGATGAGAGGTTTGGGCTTGGGGTAGTAAATTAGTGAAGAAGTAGCAAGCCTTGTGTATACAGGTTTCTCAGCCCTGAAGTCCCTATCTCTGGTGATAAAGATGCCTTCTACCCTCCTGGTACAGGTAGGGTACTTTTCACAGGGAAGATTTATTTCCTGCTTTCAGGGGGACAAAGGAGGGTCAGAACATCCTTCTTGCACTGGCTGTTTTTCAAGTAACTTTAATTCAAAATAATCAATATGCCAAAGTTGCATATCTTGGAGTGGCATGTTCTGCTCCCCTTCAGAGTCAATAGACTAAAGTAACTTAAGAGCATTTCAGACCAAACAAAAAAGAATAATGGAATAGATGTTTGGTGAGAAGGGCCTGCTTTGTCTGTGATGATCAGAGCAGGCATTTCTAAGAAGATGACATCTGAACTGAGAGCAAATGAAAAGGAAGCAGGTACATGGAGACCAGGGAGAATGTGCACCATCACCATATGCAAAGTTCCTAAGGCATGAAGGGCCCAGACATGTCTGGGAATCACACACGTGGACTAGGGAGCCAGGGAAGAACGTTAAGAAAAGTCATAGAGACAGACTACGTCCAGGTCACATGAGGCCTTGCAGACCATGACAACATTTCAAGTTTATTCTATTTGCTGCACAAAGCCATTGGAAGGTTTTAAACAGAGGAGTAATGTCCACAAAGCTTAGCCAAAGGTATTCTGTTTTTCCCTCTTATGGTAAGTCTCCGCAGTTAATTATCTTAAGCTCACTATAAGAGAAAAAAAAGTATATTCACAAATGTCACTTAGAATAAGAATATTTGTAAAATCTTTAGCATGTCATAATTCCCATCATTAATTTTTAAAACAGGATGGGTAAGCCAATGACTATTTAAGTGTCCTACCGTGTAAGGCAGAGGCACACCGTTCCTCAAGCCTTGTTCTCGTTCGGTCTGAACAGAGGCTGGGAGACACCAGAGCAGCTGGCAATATTCTCAGAAGTTCAGTGAGTGTTCCCGAGAAGAAATGATTAAGACAACCGAGCCCCTCAGCAGAGTCCCAGAGGGTCTCTTGCTGACGGAAATCACACCAGGTCTAAAAGAAAAACTGGCAATGAGATAAGCCTTCAAATGGCGCTTCACATTTGGCATTGATTTATTTGCTTCTGTCTTTAACTAATGTGCCATTCTTGAGGGCACATCTGTAGGAAATCAAGAAAATAATTTTTTTCCCCTCAAGCAAGTGTGTGAATGCCATTTACCTTGACTAATGGCAAAAATCTTAGTTTACCAAACCAATCCACCTGGCATTAGGTAACAGACATCAAAATTAAAAGGAACCTATCCCAGGGTCAGCTTTGTGAAAAGTTGTTAGTTTTTTTTTGAGTAAGAAACTTAAGTGTCAAGTTTCCAATTTTGAACACTTTTTATGATCTTAGAGGGTGAACTTTTTTTGTTTGTTTGAGGAAGATTAGCCCTGAGCTAACATCCATGCCCATCTTCCTCTACTTTATATGTGGGATGCCTGCCACAGCATGGCTTGATGAGCCGTGAGTAGGTCCACGCCCAGCATCCAAACTTGTGAACCCCAGGCCACCGAAGCAGAGCATGCAAACTTAACCACTACGCCACCTGGGCGGCCCCTATGGTGGCCTTTTTTTAAACCTTCTTCAGCAGCAGTGCCCCCATTACTAGCGCCCAGAGTACTTCCCACCCCAGTTGAAGGTGAAAATGACTAAATGGAAGTGCTCAACATATCTGTAGTTATGTATATTTTAGTGGAATTTAAGTTTTTCATTTAACAAGCATTTGCTGAGTACCTATCATATTCTACACAAAGTGCTAATTGTAAGGAATACAATGATAAACAGAACACAAGGCCTCTGGTCAAGGAGCTCAAACAACCATGACAGTACAGTGGGATAAGTGATATGATGGATATACAGTGAGATCTTACGGAAGCATGGAAAGGTGATGTGGGTGCTTCCTGGAGATGACGACACCCGAACTGATCCTTGAAAGAGAGATGAGGCAAGTAGAGAAGAAAGGATTGGAGGACATGCCAGGGAGAGGAAAGAGAGAGCATGAAGTACGAGAGATTATATCACTAATCTGATGGTGAAATTTCAGGCATCAGGCAATAGGTGGAAAGAAAAGCAAGCACATTGGGGCCTTCTTCAATGCCTGAAATCATGTGAAAGAAGTATGCAGATAATAAGCTGACTCTGAAAATATAAGACATGAATAGAAACAAGTATAAGCAAAAGTTTAGGGAAGTTAATAAGCTATCCAATAAAGCAGAACAATATCCACTCTTTTTCTGATATATTACAACATTTATTTTTAGAATCTTACTTTTTAATTTAGTCCTCCAGTTCAAAACTTATTATAATCAGATTTATTCCAGTAATATTTTGAATCAGCCTTATAAATATATATATCCACAAAATAACAAGATAAGAAAAAGTGAAGGGGTTGGGGAATAATTCTTAGGTAATATTTGTGTAGTAAATTCATGCTGTATGGTTTGTGGCGGCTGGGGGTGTGCTTCTCAGATATGCCTCTAAGAGAACCTGCCGTGAAGAGCATAGTTGGCAAAAAGCTTCCAGAGACCACATCTTTGCATCCACTACAGTGTTCCCTGCACCCCACACTCACCCTGAGCTGCTCAATGCTAATGACTGAGCTTGGTGGGGATACCATAGCTGTGCCATTTCAGCCAAGTGGACTCCTCTGAGAGGTGATCCTACTGTGTCCCCCACTTGCCTGGGCAGAGACTCTCTCAGAACTGCATCGCAGCCAAGGCCTCTACTACCTACTTTTTCCTTCCCTCGCTCCTTTCCCAGGGCTCAGACCTGCATAATGGTCTGAAGAATCTCCCTGCCCCCCTTCCTCCCTTCCTTCCCTTCCCCTTTACCTGTCCAGGCATTGCTCCCAATAAATCTCTTGCATGGCGAATTCTATTTCGGCCTCTGCTTCTTTGAGGACTCTAATTGACACCAAATCCTTATACTTCCTACAAGTAAACACCATTTTTCTTTCTGAACTTCTTAGCTTATTGAAGAGTCAGAAAGATAATATGTGACATAATTCACACTATAAATTCATATCATGATCTAATAGAATAATATTATAAGAAGAAAAAAATCACATTCACGAATGATATAGTGAAAAAGGGATAACGTATGGTAACATTGTTTGTAAGAATTTTTCCCTTCTGTGACATTTCATTCTGCTGTATTGTTATTCATTCCTTTGTTCTTGAGATTCTTCTGTTTTGTCTTCCATAACATATATTACGGTTATTTACTTCTTTGGGATCCTCTTGTGCCGTCTACCCTTTGAACATTATTATTTCCCAAGTACATATTATTGACTTACTTTTCTCACTGTGTAAAACTATGTCTTCTTCTTGTACTTATACCCTGAGTTTGAGATGTGTTTGTGCATGTAGGTATGTGTGTGTGTAATATATACATTTATCTATCCCTATTGCAACAAGTTACTGCAAACACATCAGCTTGAAACAACAACCGTTTATTATTTCACGGTTTCCGTAGGTCAGAATTTGGGGCACAGCATGGTTCACCCATTCTTCTGCTCTGGGTCTCACAAAACTGAAATCAAGGGGTTGGCAGGCTGTGTTCCATTCTCGAGGCTCCAGGGAAAGATTCCACTTCCAAGTTCCTTCACAATGTTGGCAGAATCCAGTTCCTTGTGGTTGTATGACTGAGGTCCCACTTTCTTGCTGGCTGTCAGCTTGGGGTTGCCCTTAGCTCCTAGAAACGTCACTCCAATCCTTGCACATGAGTACCTACATCTGAGGGGCAGTAATGACACCAAGAATCCTTCTCATGCTTGGAATCACTCTGATGTCCCTTTCTGCTGCATCTCTTGACTGACTCTTCTGCCTTCTTCTGCTGCTTTTAAGAGCTCATGTGATTATATTGGACCCATTTGGAAAATCCAGGTTAAATGCTCTAGCTTAATGTCATGTGATAATAACCTTAATTATATCTGCAAAGTCCCTGCACAACAGTATATAGGTTAGTGCTTGATGGAATCTTCAGGGAACAAGAATGTTGGGAGGAGCATCTTTAGAATTCTGCCTACCACTATGTGTGTGTATTCAAAATACCCCAAATGCAGTATGCCCACGCTGAATTTATTTTTTTCCCAAGTCCTCATCCAGTGTTACTTCTCCTTCTGTATTTTCGATCTCATTGAATAGCACCACCATCCAGGGTCATCTAAAGCAGAAACCTGGTGTCAATACCTTTTATGGCCACATCCAGTCAGTAGTTCAGAACCGAAAAACGAGGAGGAGCTCTAGAATGACCTCCAGCTTTCATTTGCGATGCCAATGTAATTGCCCATGTGCTTCTTGAAACAGCTCTGCTCTTCTCTATCCTTACCATTCTGACCTCACTTTAGGCCCTCATTATCTTTCCCTAGGTGTTTACACTATTGCCTTAGTCTCTCAGTTTATCCCCTAATTCCCTCCTTTCTACTTCTTCACAATCCCGCTTCATCAGAGCGAATATACAAAGTTCAAATTGAGCTCCAAATCCAGCAACGGTAGACTGGGTTATTTCAGACAGACTTTCTTACTGATGACAACAATAAAACTTAGTCAAATAAGGCTTTAAAAAATTTGAAGGCAGGGCTGGCCCGGGGATGTAGTGGTTAAGTTTGTGCACTCCACTTTGGTGGCCCAGGGTTTGAAGGTTCAGATCCGGGGTATGGACCTACATACCACTCATCAAGCCATGCTGTGGCGGCATCCCACATACGAAATAGAGGAAGGTTGGCACTGATATCAGCTCAGCAATAATCTTCCTCAAGAAAAAAGAGGAAGATTGGCAATAGATGCTATCTCAGGGCCAATCTTCCTCACCAAAAAAAACAACAACAACAAAAAAAACTGAAGGCATTGGAAAGTTACCAACAACAAAATTTGGGGGACAGAATGTGGGAAAGAAAAGAAAGCCAAAGAGGTAAGCTTGGCAGTTAGTACTACTTTTCCTGTTGAGGAATTTGCCAATTCTAAAAGTATTGTTAGAGATTTTGAGAAGGTAAGCAGAGTTTTTGGCAGATTCAAGGGGCTGTGAGAACCAACACTGGTCTTCAGGACTCACCAACCCAGAGGACCCTGGTGTGTACCTGGGCTTCCTACTGTGACTCCAAAGGGTTACACACGGGAGAAGGGGAGGCACCCACGAGAAGAACTAAACCTCAGCTTCAATGATCTCAGGTCTTTAGTATATTAAGACACTCCGGGATCGCAGTTGTCTCTAGCCCAGATGCATGCTAGAAACAATACTAAATCCTTTATAGAAAAAGAAAACATCCATAGTCTCAAATTACTTTTGCTACTTTTATATTTAATGTCTGGCATTCAGTAAAAAATAACTGAGCGTACAAAGAGAAAAGATTTAATCAAAAAATTAAGAAAAAAGGCAAAAAATAAAAACAGACCCATCAGAGAGATGCATAATTGAATTTTTAAACCTAGTGATTAAATAAATGTGATAAATATGCTCAAATAATTAAAATACAAGATGGAGAATTTAAGCAGAGGACTAAAAGCTACATAAAAGATCAGATAGAAATCCTAATAGTGAAAAATATAAGGACTGAAAGTAAAAACTCCTCCTACCCGCCTTGAGGAGTGGACATAAATAAGGAATGAGTTTTTTCCAACAGAAGCTAGTTCAGAAGGATATATTTTGACTAAAGCTGTGAGAGACAAGAGGACCGAAAATGCTTCTTAAAAAGCATGAGAGAAAGAGAGGCTGTGTTAATAAGGATGACCACGCAGATAATTGGAGTCCCAGCAGAAAGGAGAGAAAGACTGGGCCAAAACCAGTATCTGAACCCAGTCTGCATTCACTAATCTGGATTGATAATCATCTTAAAGATACGCAGGTCTGGACCCACTCATCTTCACATCGACTCTCCTCTGCTGCTCCGTGCTTCCTCTGCTGAAACTGCAGCATTCATGAAAATTAATGTGTAAGGTGCCCACCCATCACTTACACTCTAATTCATAGGCAATTTAAGAGATCTTCAAAAGTTATTTTGATAATACATGATTTTTGCCTTTTAAAGTTTACCTTAGGAGGCTGGCCCCGTGGCTGAGCTGTTAACTTCACACGCTCTGCTTCGGCAGGCCGGGGTTTTGCCGGTTCGAATCCTGGGCGCGGAAATGACACTGCTCATCAAACCACGCTGAGGTGGCGTCCCACATGCCACAACTAGAAGGACCCACAACTAAACAATACACAGCTATGTACTGGGGGCTTTGGGAGAAAAAGGAAAATATAAAATCTTTAATAAAGTTGACTTTACGACCTAATTCTCACATACGTATGATTTCAGTGTATATTTATCAAAATCCGCAGTTTCTTTTTATGCAGCCAAAATAAAACCAGTGTTTAAGAATGGCTGGCCTAAAGAGTAAAGTCTCGACTACTTGCCATGGAGGGCGAGACCCCGTGTAACCCAGTCCTGCCTAACTGCTAAGTTTCCTCTCCTCACGTTCTTTTAATGTTATAATTTATGGTTGAATTTACTTAGATTTTCATACCACTTCAAAACCATTTTTCTTCAACTGTCCTAACTAGTCTTCATATAGCAATCTCTTCAAAAGTTCAAGTTTAAGATGCCATTTAGCTAGAAGTCCCTAATACAGTTTCCCATAAATGCAATTGTTATGGGATAACTAAACAAAAATAAAGAATGTAGAGTATTTGAACAATCCAAATAATGATGCTGATTGAATTTTTAGATGTATATTGAACAGCAAATGCATATGTTACCAAGATCTCACGGCATGTTCTAAGAGGAGAAAAATAAACTCAATCAATTTTCAGAGGGAAAATTTGTAAGACTGTTATTCTCCAGCCACAGTGCAACAAAACTCTAAAATTCATAGCACTCAGTGTAACAAACCGACCATTGTAAGAAAAATTGCCCAAGTATTAGAAAAGAATCAAATATTTTATTAGTTTTCACGACAGATCACAGTAAATTCTTGAGCTTAAAGAGTAACGTAAATTATCGTTAGAAAAATTAACGTAAGCAGGGGAATATTTGGGTGACAGGTTATGGAATGACATTTTTAGGATAAAAGCAATGAGAAAAACTACTAAAAAGATTTTTAAAAATAAAAATTTAAGTCTTCTGAATATCAAAAATATTATAAAATTTAAAGGCAAACTTACATACGAAAGGGACACGTTTACAAAACATTTCACAGAAAAGTTGGTTAACGTTATTTTACATCTATTTCTCAGTAACCATCAAAGGACCCTAATGTTTTCCCTTCTCTAGTTAACTCAGTCCTGCGTCTCTCACCGCAATGTTTTCATTACCTTTAATCATCTTCTAGACCGTTTTCTGAACTACCAAGTTCTGCTTGTTCCAAAGACAGGAGGCACAGAATTAGATAGGTCTCTCCAAGGAAATAACTATTATAAGATGACTCTGTTGGGAAAATAGCCCAGCATCTGTATAATATATACGTTCTTTAATCTAGATGGTCTTATCCGATACAGTCTGAATCAATATACATCACATAAAAAGCCTCATCCCATGCAGGGACATTATTTTCTGATCAAAATACATTTTCTGTTACTGTAAGAAGGAGCGTATCATCTTGCAAATAAAATTTTGATACAGCCTGGTATAATTATGGAACAAGCCAGGTGTAAATATAAATGTGCCTAGCAATTAATATCATTAAAGAGTCCTTAAAGTACAGTTGTTAAAGGTGACACTCCAGAGCTGATCACCTGGGTTCGTATGCTGGCTCTACCACTTAACCACGTGTGACCAGGGGCAGATTACTTTCTCTTCCTCTGTGTCCAATGGGTATAATGAGGAGAATGAGTTAATTGAATACATATCTTGGAACAGTATCTACTCAAAGGTATTATTACTTGGGTGAAATTAGCCTTGCTCTGAGAAATTTAAAAATATTTTATTCTTTACAGATAGCCAATAATCATATGAAGACATATTTCAAATTTACAAGTACTTAAAGAAACCCCCACAAAATTCAATGAAATACCATACCTCACTCATAAATTATCAAATTTAAAAATAATGCTCAGTTTTAGAAAGTGTATTAAGACAGATACTCTAATATATTGTTGATGTTAGTGTAAAAAGATAAAAGTTTTGCAAAAGTCGTAAAAATATTCATACCGGGGTCGGCCCGGTGGTGCAACAGTTAAGTGCACACGTTCCGCTTCAGCGGTTCGGGGTTCGCCCGTTCGGATCCCGGGTGCGGAAATGGCACCGCTTATCAAGCCATGCTGTGGTAGGCATCCTACATATAAAGTAGAGGAAGATGGGCACAGATGTTAGCTCAGGGCCAGGCTTCCTCAGCAAAAAGAGGAGGATTGGCAGCAGATGTTAGCTCAGGGCTAATCTTCCTCAAAAATATTTAAAAAACTATTCATACCTTTTGACCTACTTATTCTGCTTCTCAGAATGTACACTATGGAAATAACCAGAAATACTGACAAGAATGTATGTACAAATACTCCCATCACATCATTATTTGTAGTATACAGAATTGAAAGCAACCTAAATTTCCAGTAGTGCTATAGAATAATCAAGTAAGTTACAGCCTATCCTCATGTAGCAGTAAAAATTGCATTCTCAAAAAACCTTAATGTCATGGGAAACTAAAAATGTAAAGTTTATTGAAACTGATTATAAACGATGATGTTAACGATTTGGATAATTATGACAAACAGTGCATTACTGTCAGCAATGTTTTCAATGTAAGTTTTATTTGTACTTTTAAAGTTTTTCTGAGGTTTCCAAATTTCTCTCGTGGGATATCCTGCCTTTACGTATTTGTTTATTCTCTCTCTCGTTTTTCCCTCAGACTTTTAAGTCTGCACTGAGTTAGTAGAGAAAGGAGTTAATCCTACTTCTCAGTTCATTGCACATTATCATGATCAGTTTATTTTCCCCTCATCCTCCTTTCCCATATGTATATGTATATACGCACACATATATACCTGTGTGTGTGCAAAATCTCTTTAGGAATGCATGTATCATATTTTGCTTTTATAATGCAACAAAGTAAAATTTTAAAGAAAAAGCATATTCTATTCCTATTTATCTTAACCTTTAGTGGAAAGATGAAAAAGGATAAGTTGGAAGAAGTACATGATTCAGAGTCAGAGGATCAAGGTTTAAGTCATTCCTCTTCCTTTTACTACCTGTATTACCCTGGGCACATCATTTAACTTCTCTTAACTTCTGTCCCCATGTTTGTAAAAACGGAAATAAAGCTGATAACACCAAGATTACAGAATGTTTTTAATGATTAAATGAAGTACAGATGTTAAGCATCTGGTACAATGATTGTCACATCATGGGTACTCAGTAGGATTTTTAAGGATGTAATTTAATCCTAAATTCACAGTACAGAACTTGATAACATAACCTAGGTTTCTTTGACGATGAATGTTTTCTTCCCATCTTGCAATATTAATAAAACGCTCTGTAAAAAAGAAAGATTCATCACCAGACAAGGAAACAAAAGACAGAAGCCACTTGTCTCCAACAACAGCTAAATTTTATATTTCTTTGAGTCCAGAGCACTCGTATATAGTTGGATATTTCCTTTGTGAGCTGGAATCAAAGAACTACATTCTCCTGAATCAGCCCTCAATTTAGTGCACACATGATATTGAGGGGCATCCCCATTACCGCCTGCCCATTTTGAGATAAAACTATTCTACTCCATTCTACTCTTCTGCCTTGTTACTACAGATAGATTTGATTCATTGAAGAGTCAAGCATTCCTCAAGAAAATATTATATAAATGTAAATATCTAATTGCATTCTCTTCTGAGCACATAAAGATTTTGCATAGTTTTAAAAACACTTTTCGAAGGAGGGATGTTGATTAGCAATATCAGTGAGACAGCTCTACGTACATGGGCAAACTAGGATTTTACCCACATATTGTAAATGAAAGAGAAGGAAGTTCTGCCTTTACCCCAGGTTATCACACATTTGTTACTCATGACATTCTACCATTAGTAATTTATTTTTATGTGCTAATTACTATTCTCTTTTTAGAAGGAAATTTTCCTGAAAAGAATATTTGTGAATTCTTCACAGACAATTGTGCTTGAACTTTTCAGCTTGCTGCACAAAATTCATGAGCAGTCTGAGATAAAGAATTGTCCTGCATCCTTGACAGGCAGGGAAGCCGGCAAGATAGAGGATGGCCACAGGGCAGATAAAGAGAAAAGGTAGGCATGAGATGCCAAGGAAATATTTGCTTATCTCCCAGGCTTGTGGAACCAGCCAACATCTTCCCCCTTGTCATGACTAACCTGATGATTGAGGGTATAGTATGTTTATCCAGAGATACCTTCTTTAAATAGAAATATGGTTTATAGAGAATTATGAGAATCATCAATTTTAGTCTCACAGTGTGGTTTCAGGATTTTCCAACCACTAATAATATTTTCTCCATTTCTCTCAGTGTATTTCATTTGTTTTGATCTATCAAAAACCAGTTCTGGTCTATTTTGTCTGTAAAGCTTTATCTCATCATGTAATCCACAGGGATTCTCTGATACTTTGAAATGCTAATTCGACACTGACCTATGAGACAATACAAAAGGTCTCATATTCATACTATTGAAATTCCAGAAGGAGAAGAGAGTCTGGTGCAAAAAAATATATTTGAAGAAACAACAGCTGAAGAAATAATATACTTACAGATCAGAGATAGTTTTTAAAAAGCACATTTAAAGGGTAAACTCAAAAAAGTTCACACTCAGGCACGTTATCAAACCGGCAAAAACCAAAGACAAAGAAAAAATCTTGAAACCAGCCAAAGAGAAATGACATATTATCTGTAGGGGAATAATTACTCAAATGACCGTGGATTTCTCATCTGAAACCATGGAGGCCAGAAGACAGTAAAACATTTCTCAAGTGTTGAAAGAAAATAACTGTCAACCCCAATCCTATATCAAAAGAGAATATCCAAAAATCAAGAATAGAATTGCCATATGATCCGGCTATTCTACTTTGAGTATTTATCCAAAGAACACTAAGTCAAAAAGATATTGCATTCCTATGTTCATTGCAGCACTATTCACAATAGGCAAGACTTGGAAACAACCTAAGTGCCCAGCAGGGGACGGATGGATAAAGAAGATGTGCTCTCTCTCTCTCTCTCTTTCTCTCTCTCTCTATACAATGGAATACTGTTCTGCCATAAAAAAAGATGAAATCTTGCCATTTGCGACAACATGGATCGACTTTGAGAGTATCATGCTGGATGGAGAAAGCCAAATACCATATGATTTCACTAATAATCGGAATATAAAGGCAATGACAATAACAACAAACAAACAAATAGATACAGAGATTAGATTAGTGGTTACCAAAAGGTAAGCAGGAAGGGAGGAAGGCAAAAGGGGTAATAAGTCACATGTGTGAGGTGATGAATGCTAATTAGTGTTTGGGTGGTGAACATGATATAGTCTACACAAAAATTGAAATATAATGATGTACACCTGAAATTTACATAATGTTATAAATCAATGTTACTTCAATAAAATAAAATAAAAAATAATTATTTTAAAAAAAGAACCATTCTTCAGGATTGAAGGTGAAATAAAGACATTCTCAGTTGAAGAAAAATTAAGACTTACACTGAGAGAAATATTAAAGTTCTTCAGGTAAAAGAGAACTTCAAGTGGATCAGAAATGAAGGAAGAACAATAGAAATGGTAAATATCTGGTTAAATATATTAAAACATTTTCTCTTAAGTTCTGTAAAATATGTACAACAGATGTATTTAAAAATTATGACATTGGTGAGTTTTGCAGTGTATTTAGATGTAATATATATGACAATTAAATGGGGAAAAATAAAGGGGCTGTATAGTACAAGTTTTCTAAATTACACTTAAAGTGATAAAATATTAATTTTAAGGGGAATATAAAGTTAATATGTGTATTATAATCTCCAGAAAAACCACTAAAAATACTGAACACAAAATATAGTAAAAAAGCCAGTAGAGAAATAAAAATGCAATACAAAAAAATTCAAATAATTTGAAAAAAGGCAGGAAAGAGAAAATAAAGGAATAAAAACAAGAAGGATAACATTTTAAAAAATAATAAAATGCTAGACATAAATTCAAGCATATCAATAATTGCATTAAATGTAAACGACCTAAACACACCAAGTAAAAGACAGAGATTGTCAAATTCAGCTAATAAAAACAAGATCCCATTATAAGTTGTACACAAGAAAAACACTTTAAATATAATGATGTAGGCAGGATAAAAGTAAAAGGATAAAAAATATTCCCATATAAAAACCAATCAAAAGAAAGCTGGAAGAGCCATGTTAATATCAGACAAATTGTATATCGGCACAAAAAAAATTACCAAGAATGAAGAAAGACATAGCACAACGATAAAAAGATTAATTCAGAAACAAATCATAATAACCCTAAATGAATATGCACCTCACGACAGAGATTCAAAATACAGGAAGCAAAGCTTATAGAACTAAAAGGATAAATGGACCAATTCACAGTTATAGTTTGAGACTTCAACACTCCTCTCACTGATCAAAAGAAGAAGTAGAGAGAAAATAGCAGGGACACAATGACACAAAAAATACCATCAACCAACTAGATCTTATCAACATTTATAGAACTTTCCATATGACAATAGCAGAATCCACATTTCTTTCAAATGCACACAGGACACTTATCAAGATAGATCATATCCTGGGTCATAAAACAAATCCTAATAAATTAAAGAATTGAAATCATATAAAGTTTGTTCTCTGGCCAAAACGGAATTGAACTAGCAATCAATCACAAAAACATGTGAACAAAATCCTCAAATACTTGGAAATTAAACTACGTGCAAGTGGAATTTTCAAGAGAAGTAAGGACATATTTTGAATTGAAGAAAAATTAGAATATAACATACCGAAATTTAAAGGATGCAGCTAAAGCAGTTTAGAGGGAAACGTACAGTTTTAACTAACAGTGACATAAAAGAAGAAAGGTCTCAAAATCAATAGTTTACTTTTTCATCTTAAGAAGTCAGAAAAAGAAAACCCTATAGCAATCAGAAAGAAAAAATAAAAAGGAAACAAGTGGAAATCAATGAAGTTGAAATCAGGAAAAAAATGGAGAAAATTAATGAAACCCAAACTGGTTGTGATGGTTAATTTTATGTGTCAACTTGGCTGGGCCCTAGTGCCAAGATATTTGGTCAAAAATTGTTCTGGATTCTTTTGGAGGCTTTTTGGAATGAGATTTACATTCATATTGGTGAACTTTGAGTGGAGCAGCTTGCCCTTCATAATGTGGGTGGGCCTTCTCTAATTAGTTGAAGGCCTGAATAGAACAAAAGGTTGACCTCCACCAGCCAAGAAAAAATTCTCCCACAAGCTGCCTTGAGACTTCATCTGCGACATTGGCTTTTCCACCAGGCTGCCTTTGGACTAAAATTGCAACTCCTTCCTGAGTTAACCACGGTATTAACAGAACAAATAAGAATCTTTGAATCACAATATCTCTGGTTTAGATAATACCTAAATGCTGATTAGTCCAATCATCTCTGATCTTGTAAAATTTTACATAGCATCTCTCCTACTGGGTCACCAAATTTCTACTTAAGCATCTCCTATAAAGTGTAGGTTTTGTACAATGGAAACGATCTGCATTTTAGAAACAGACAGGCTTGGGTTTAATCCGTAACTTTGTTGAGAAGTAGCCATGTATTCACGGGCTTGTCACTTTCCTTCTTCAGGTCTCAGCTTCCTCAACTTTGAAATGGGAATACTCTACAAAGATCTTGTAAAAATTAGAAATGATGTGTATAAAGCACCCAACACATTGTAGGCGCTCCATAAATGTTATAAGATTACCATGTAGTTCACATTGGTGGTGTAGGAATAAGTTCAGATGCTTTTCAAAATCCTTTCTTTACGACATTGAACAATATGCATCTCAGGCGTATGTTCTGCCTTTTTTCTCAGACACTCTGACACCTGGAACAATTCCTAACACACAAAAAGTACCTAATAATTTTGTTATTATCTGAATAGAAAATAGCTTGTGTCAACTGTTCTCAACTTTTTGGTCTCTTTATCCCTTTATACTATAAAAATTATTGAGGATCCCAAAGAGCTTTTGTTTATTTTGGTCAAATCTGTCTATATTTACAGTATTGGAGATTAGAAGCAAATATTAATTCAATTAAAAATAATAAAAATAAAACCACTTCTTGTTAACATACATAATAAACTTTCCAAAACAAAACAAAAAGTTAGTGAGAAGAATGATATTGTTTTATATTTTTGTAAACTTTTTTAAAGTTTGGCTTAATAGAAGTTAACTAGATTCTCATATTGGCTTCAGCATCCAATCAATTACAAAATATGGTTTTAGTTGAAGTATGTGAAGAAAATTCAGCTTCACAAAGATGTGAGTTGGAAAGAGGAATATTTCAATAGCATTTTCAGATAATTATAAATATTCTTATTTGATACGACACCAAAACGCAACTAACGTAGTCTTTTAAAAGTTATTTACAATATGGAATCTGAAACCATGTCAATGAATTCTGTTACATTAGATCCCATTAGTCTGTCTGTAGTCTGAATGAATCTTTTGCTCATATATGAATTTGTAACATCATGCATGGATCATTTGGAGAATACTGGTTCAATGATTCATGTGTGTCTTCTATATGTGAACATATTTCATTAGACAATACCATCAATAGATCACATTTGTTAATATTGTGACTGATCTTAGCAGTAAAGGTTTTTAAGTATGGTGAAATTGTCAAGCTCACACTGGTAAATGCAAGTTGGCCAAAGTTCTAATTTTTGCTAGAAAGCTCAAATTTTATCATTGACAACAAATACTGGTAATTATTTTCCTTAAAGTGACGGGCTCACATTGTTGATTTTTGAGAAAACGCCTGCCAAAATACCCAAGTCTGAAAAACCATAGTTGGTCTTTCTGTTGTTCATAGACAAACGCAGTTAGCGCCTCACTCCAACAATGGCACAGACGCTTTTCATTAAGGTGCCCATCGCCTTCCACACGCAGAATTGCTTCACGTGCACTTCCCATTTCGTCATACAAAATATTAAAAAGCAAGTACTCAAGGGTCAACATTTTAAAAATTATTAATTTTTTACTACTTCTTCAAGAAAATTCTTAAGTGAAATTGGCATTTAAAAAAAAAATGTACGCACGTGTTTGTGAAAAGCTACTGGGACAGCTTGTTGCCATGCTATATGAGTAATTTTATCTCCCATAAGCTAACCTAGTTATCATTTAATAAATCACGATTTTGAAATTCTAAAACTTGCCTTTTGCATTTTTATAAAATGTTATAGTTTATCCTGGAATTTCAAAATAATAATTTTCTAGATAATAATAAGGTTAGTTAGATTATGGAAAGTTTCACTGCAGATAACCAGTGATAGCAAATTAAAATCACTGAGAACAAACTGAGTTAATTCCTGAAAAAGAATATATTTATACCCTAAATCTACTACCTTAGAAAATGCAGAATATATGAGTACATATCCCATTAGCTATCAAAGTGAGGATGTCATCACACTTCAGGGGGCCTCTGGAAAATTCCACTGTACACTCATAAGACAATAAGAGTAAAAAAGGCAACTAACATCTTAGCATTATTATGAAAATAGTTTTAACTATACTTAAATCCTTCCTTAAAGAGTCTCAGGGACTTCTAGAAACTCCCAGACCAAACTTTGAGAATTGTTGGCTACTATCCTTTCTGGAAAATTCTGTGGGTTATAAAAGGCTGCCTAATGATGTGCTAAAATAGGTTTCCTGGTTCTAGTTTTTCCCTTTTTTCATGGTTAGAAATCCAGGGCTCTTCAAATCCACATTTAAACTGAAAGATCCTTTTTGGTCCACCAAAAAGAACTCTACATTATAACCATTCAATGCAAAAGCCAGCTGAGGTGAAGTCACCAGAGGCCATCAGAGGCCAGGAGTGAAGCACCACTCAGCCTTCAACCACAATAGTTTTCAAATCTTTTGATCAGGCCACCTCTCAGGGCCCTTTCATCTATCGTTTTATGCCTCTCTGTTCCTTTTTGAGATTTTTGTCTTGTATAATGTTGCTGGGCGTTCTGTCCTCAATTTCCTTGTCACACAAGTGAAGGAAGCGTTCCATCTGATACAAAGCCACATGTCAGCACCTGTTCTCTGGGTTGACTTGTTCATTATTTCCATTTCTCTTTTCCAATACTGCAGGGTCTTTTTCTGTCAACAGCAACAACAACACATGCCTGCTATTCTTTTTACGGATGTCAACATCCAGGGTCTGATGCGTGCCCTTAAGGCTCAGCCCATCATTTAAGGAGTGCTTTGGTTTGGATGTCCAATGTTTTTGCTTAACTAAACTTATGGTTAGGACTTGCTGAAATATAAAATTTGACTTTGTGTGGGTAGATAATCTGACTAAAGAAGAGAGATAACTTCTTACCACACTAGGAGAAAATTATGCTCTTACTATGCAAAAGGACATCTTGTTTTAGGGTTAAACATTCAAACATCAATCTAATCCAGTGCAATCCAATTTGATGTAGCCACCATATATTAAGACCCCAGCAGACAGACACTGTATATAAACGCATTGGGATCCTTGGGAGATAAGCAAATGATTAAATTTGAAAACACAGTTAACATAGAAAGATTGGAGCTCTTAACCTGAATAGGGTAGGTGATTTTAGGCTTTTGTGGCACATTAGCAAGCGTAGTCCATCTAGGTATTTTTTTATTGTGCCAGTTGGTGGCAGTTCATATTGTTAGGCAGATTATCTTTTACAATTATGCAGATGGCTATAAACTCAAATGGCCTAATACATGGCTTTAAGCCTTAGACTTCAGTAGACATGTAGGATTTTAACCTTGTAGGTCACTGTAACATTTGGTACATTGCTCAGGTAAGTGTTGTTTTCATACAGGGAAGCATGCAGGTGCAGATCTTAGCAAGTGCCAGCTGTAGGAACCTTACACCTCACGGGCCAGTTAGAGCTGAGCTTGAACAACACATGACTGCCCAGCTTCGAATTGTAGGCACAGTAAGAACAGAAATGAACTCACAAAATGAGGATGAGGAAACATGCATAAGGAAACATTAGACAAGCCAAAACTGATGTGCATTCTAAAAAACATTGGGTTTCTACTCTTCAAAAAAGTCAATGTTGTAAAAGAGCAAAGAAGGCTGAGCATATTTACCAGGTTAAAGGAGATTAGAGATATGACAACTCAACACAGTGCTTGATCTCGGAATGGATCTTGGAATGGTACCAGAAGAAATGATAATGCTAAAAAAAATTCTATAAAGAATAATATTGGTATAATTACAAAAATTTCAGTATGGGGTATATATTAGCTAGTAGTATTAGTTTCTAAACATCTTGAATTTGATCATTTCACTATAGTTACATAAGAGAATGTCCTTGCTGTTAGGAGATACAAGATCTGTACTAAAGTTTTTACAAGTGAAACGTCATGAATTTCATACTTTTTTCTCAAATGGTTTCTCAAATAAAATAATAAATACATTATATATTTACATAGTTGATTACGTCTTATGTGTATATATTATATAGATTTACATAGATGCATGTAGATGTGTATGTATGTGTGTATGTGCAGAGAGAAAGAGAAGAGAGAGGAGAAAACGTGTGACAAAATAATAACAATGGGTGAACCTAGATGAAGGATGTGTGTGTATGTGTGCGCGTGTGTGTATGTTCTTTGTAATATTCCTGTGAATTTTTTTATAGGTTTGAGTTTTTAAAAGATAAAGAGTAGCTAAAAACCAGTCTTCCCTCCTACTCTCCCTCATACCTGCCCCCCAAAGTCTTCCTTGCTGGAGAGAATTGGGGAAAAATGCTTGCTACTTTTACTCTGTTTCTCAACCAGATATCTGGCCACAAGATCTGAACCTAAAACTGTAAAAGCAGCTGAGATCTTCTTGCTGCAGAGCCCTTTCAAGTTTCTAGCTCTAAATCTTTAGTGCCAAGCCTCGGTAGGTCGAGCTATAACAATTTCACCAAATTCAAGAATCACCCACTGCCACGTGATGACAACTGGTAATGGATTTTGCCCCTTAAGCAAGTTCTGAACTTGATGTCAGAAAACCAAAATGACACACCCCCAAGAGAGTGAAAGATTTTGTTCGTAAACAAATAAAAAATGAACGGGGTTCCTAATTTTAAACAGAACATATTATTTTATTTGGTTAATGTAGAGAAACAAATCAAAGAATTTACGGCAAATCCAAAGGACCAAACAGTGTTTAAATGACCTTTGTTTCTAAGATCACATTTGCCTAGAAAATAAGAGAAGAAGTGGCATATTTAAAAATACTCTTCAGACTTTTAATGAGCACTAAAGCAAAAGAACATAAATGAACAAATGAAGGGGAACAAATGAAGACAAACTAATAAGCTGGAAGAAGAAATACATTTCTTGAAGAGAAATGATAAGGATCTTAGAGGACAGATTATTCACAGATGGAAAAGAAAATAAGATCTTAAAGATTAAGAGAGACTAACATGTGAAGGGGAAAAGGACAATCACCCAGATCTAGTTATTCTTAAAGAGTGTGTTGGAAAAAAGCAAGATTTGTAATAAACAGGAAAGGGGAATAGGGCCCAAAGTAACCCACGAAAGAACAATGGCAAATTCTCAGAGAGCAGACAGGCTGCCCAGAAAGAATCAGGTTCCAGGAAGCTATGGAGGAATACCCTCTTAAAGCTGCAGCTGGCATTTCACAGTAAGAGCAGTTACAAATACTACCCCAGCTGCAACAGCTAAACTACAAAGTCACAGATTGTATAGATCTGAGATGAAAAGATCAAAAAGTCCCATAAGAACACAGACTTGAAGAATTGCTGGTGAGCTTCAAGGTGACACCCATTATGGGTGGCATGAAGTCACTGAGTGTGTCCTGAGAAACTGCGCCCCTCCAATTTTGGAATTATAACTCTGAAGGTAGACACAGCTAAGATAAAGCAGATTAAAGGGGAGATAAGAAAACAATAACAAATTGAGTTCGGGCCTAGATGAAATATTGGTCCAATGGAATAGTAATCCCTAGGCAGTACTTTCCAATTCAGAGAGTTAACATGGACAAGATTTACTTCTTCACTGGTTGCTTTTCTTATACCCAGAATTCTTTGACTTTATTTACCTCACTGTAGGACAAACCAGAAGACAAAATCAAGAGAAATTTATAAAGAATAAAATGTGTGGGCAGAAGGAAAAGGAAGGTAAAACGAAGGAAAGTTTTTGGTTCCAGGTGAACACGCTCTTATAACACGTGCTAAAGAAATTAGAAGACAAATCCAAGAAGCCAGTTAGGCTGTCTCCAACACAATTGAGCCTTCCTAAAAGGTACGCAGGGGAACAGTGGAGAAAGCTTCAAACACCGGAAGCAAATCTCATTATTGCAGAAACAAAGTTAGCAGAAAAAAAGGGCTAAAACATTCCAGAAATAAGGAAGAAATGACTTGATGAGTCTAAGGAAGAGGTCGTTGGCATCACTAGGTCCTAGGCGAAACAGGCTTCTGAAAAATCAACAGTAGCTTTTCTTCTGGAATCCACTGAGGATGATTATCCAGATGGAACAAATGTGAAGACTGTGGGTATCTTCCCAAGGAAGCAGGTTTCTCTGGTGTAAGCAATTCCACAGCAAAAGGGTCAACAGCTACCGTAGCCCAAAACTGAAAATGCCTGCTCCAAGGTAATAAGAATGCTGTCACTAAACAGGGCGTATAGTCATTTCAGAAGTGGTGCCAGAAACATGGGGGCCAAAGGTAAATGGAAATTAAGAAGTTCTGAATATACTAGGTGAAAAAGAATGACACCTCAGAATATGCTCTCGTGATGGGACTGCGATCATTGCGATTACAAACCTGCACAAGAGAATGTAGCAACGTCTCAGACACCGTTCTCCACCAGTAGAGGACAGAATGCACACGTACGCTTTTTTCTACCTGTGGTAATTCGCATCATCCTATAACTACTCTCCTGATGTGAGATTTCTCCCAACTGAAATTTTGATCATTGTTTGTGCTATCAGGACAGCTAGCCTAAACTCCCTATCATCCCCAAGGGGCCAAACCAACATCCACTCTGGCTTCTCTCTTAACCTCAGATAACTTCAAGCGGCTGCTTTAGATTTAATCTAAGAATATTATTCTGACTGTAGAAGTAGGGATAAGCTTTTTTAACATGTGTGAAAGATTGTGATAGTTGTAGTAAATTTTTATTTCAGGTGCTTCTGCTTCCAGACTAGCCCTCCCACTGTGAACAACTATGAAACTGAACAAAATAAATGAAATGACAGTTATCAGATATTCAGTAAGAGGCAGCATAGAACAGTGAGCCCTGAACGAGGGAAATGCAGAGTCACCCTGGCTTTCTGTCTGCAGGCGCTGGCTGTGCTGCAGCGGACAGAGACATTGTCCAAACAAAGCATGAAGTGCTCACTAAGCTGATGAGGCAGAGACTAGAGTCTGGGGATGCTGAGGCAGATAGAATGCGTGGGACATGATACTGGAGAGAAAAGTGCTGTGTACAGTAGGAGCACCACAGACCTACAGCGGTACTCTAATACCTTTGGTCAAATACTAAGTTTAACACAAGCCAGGAAAAATCTCCTTGAGGTCTGGCAGAGAATAACTACTAAGGAAATGCAAGCTAAATGGAGATTCTCCAGATCATATACTGCAGAGAAAAGTAGGAGTTCCAAACAGACAGAATAGAGACCTCAGTGAACACCTTGAAAAATTCAAATGATATTACCGGTAAAGCTGTAGGGCTATTCTAGCCCTAGGGTAAGAGTTATTTGTGACTCACTCTAAAAAAATTTAAAAACATGTCTGAAAAGGATCAAGCTAATCCAGTAAATTAACTACCTGTTAGGCCAAAACACAGCCCTCTTTAGAGAAAGATAACATAATCAAGTTTCCTTACACCACACTATCAAAAATATGGAGCTAAAAATAAAAAATTACTACCCATGCAAAAAAGCAGGAATGTGTAATCTATAACCAAGAAAAAAATACCAGTATTTGTTAGAAACAGAAACAGAGCTAACAGAAATGTTGGAATTAGAAGATAATGACTTTAAGAGAGCCGTTATAAATATTTTAAGGAATTAAAAGAAAAGATAAGCAAGATACGTGGAAGAGTTAGGAAATTTCAGAAAACAAATTAATGCTATGAAAAAAATGGAAACTCTAGAATTGAAGAATACAATTTTTGAGAAAAGAAATTCAATGGATAAGCCTTATAGCTGAGACAAAACGAAAGGTCTACAAGCTTAAAGACAATAAAATGTAAATAACCTAAAGTGAAGCACACAGAAAAAAATGAACAGAGTAATCTCAAGCAGGTTAGCATACACGGACTTGGAGTTTCTGAAGAGACATAGATTGCTACACAAAAAATATTTTAAGAAATAATGGCCAATAACAGATACATTTCAATAGATAGCAAACCACAGATATAAGCAGCTAATGAATCCCAAGCAGGGTAAATAGAAAGAACACCACATATAGATAAATCATAGTAAAATTGCTGAAAGCCAAAGATAAAAAGAGAATTTTAAAAGCATCCAGAAAAAAAATGACGTATATAGAAAAAAAGACATGAGATTGACTGCTGAATTCCAGTCATAAACAATTCAAGGCAGAGAACAATGGAATGACGCTTTTAAATTGTTAAAAGAAAAAGAAGTAACTGCCAACCTAGAATAAATACCCTGGGAAAACATCCTTTAAAATAAAGATAAATAAAGAATTTTTACGACAAATAAAAAGCTGGTAGAATTTATCTCCAGCAGATTTGTACTGCAACAAATGTCAAAGAAAATCCTTTAGTGAGAGGGAAAATGACATCAGAAGGAAAGTTTGATACACACAAAATTCTAAAAATATGAAAATAGTAAAAAATGGGTGAATATAAGACATTTTGTACTTCATATTTTATTTACTTAAAAGATAATTAAGTTTTAAAAGAAAAAATAATACTAATATAGTGAGGGGCTTATAACGTAGAATAAATTATTTGACCACAATAGCACAAAGATGGAAGGAAAGTTAACAAAAGTATACTGTTGTAATGTCTTGAATAACATGTAGGGAAATATAACAGTAATTCATGGTGAACTGTAATAAGTAAAGGATACATGTACAGTCCATAAACAACCAGTAAAAATAATAAACAAAAATAAAGAGATATAGGTAATAAACCAATAGATGAGATAGAATTGAATACTTGAAAAAAATTCAACTAATAAAATTGTCTTATTTCAGGCTGCTATAACAGAATACCATATATTGGGTGGCTCAAACAGCAGAAAATTATTTCTCACAGTTCTGGAGGCTGGGAAGTCCAAGATCAGAGTCCTGGCAGATTCAGTGTCTCATAAGGATCTTCCTCCTAGTTTAGAGAAGGCTATCTGCTCACTGTATCATCACATGGTGGGGAGAGAGAAAGAAAGAAAGCTCTCTCTTGTCTCTTCTTACAAGGGCACTAATATCATCATGAGGGTTTTACCTTTATGATCTGATTACCTCCCGAAGGCCTCATCTCCAAATGCCATCCATTGAAGATTAGTGTTTCAACATATGGATTTGGGGGTGGGGAGCACAAACATTCAGTCTATAGCAAAAATGAAGGCAGGACAAAGAAAAAAAGAACAGAACCAGAATCAGTTAATGATAAAATGAATAGCAAATTGTGATTTTAAACCCAACCACATAAATGACTATGCTAAATTTAAGCGGACTAAACACTTGTAGTAAAAGGCAGAGATTATCAGGCTGGATAAAAAAGCAATACCCAACTAAATACTGCTTTTAAGAGATAGACTTGAAATATAAGCACACTCTAAGTATCAGCTTATCTTAAAGATATACTTTAAATATAGTTATAAATATAAAAATAAAAGTAAAGGATTAATAAAATACATGCCATGCAAAAAATCAGGATAAAAAAGCAAAAGGGGCTCCATTATTATCAAAAGAAGATGGACTTCAAGAAAAGAAATATTGCCAGATTTTAAGGGGGATAATTAATAATGATAAAAGGGTTAATTCATCAAGTAGACAAAAATCTTAAATAGGTACACACTTAATACCAGAAGCACAAAATATAGGCAGCAAGTACTGAGAGAACTAATGGGAGAAAATGATGTGACAAATCCAAAATTATAGTTGAACATTTTATTATTGCTCTCTCAATTGATAAAGTAGGCACAATTCAGTGAAGATAGAGAAAAACTGTGTAAAGCTATCCACTACCTTACAGTAACTTTCATTTACAGAACACTATATCCAACAACTACAGAGCGTTCAGTCTTTTCATGTGCACATAGAACATCAATCAAGTATATTATTTTACATACTGCACCATAAAACAATTTTCAATAAATTTTAAAATACTTAAGTGATACAAAGTATTTTTTCTGACCACAGAAGAATTAGGTTAGATTTCAGTGACAAGTGATATTTGGAAATTTCCCATGGGTCAAAGAATAAATCCCAAGGGAAATGAGAAAATATTTTTAGAAAATATTTTAATTAAATAAAAATAAAACCAAATCATATTGAAATGCGTGGGGGTGATTAGAAAGAAATTTATACCATTAAATGCTTATATTAAAAAATAGGTCACAAATCAGTAATTTTATTTCCACCTTAAGAAGCTAGAAAGAGAAGAAAAAATTAAATTTAAAGTAAGTAGAAGGAAGGAAATAACAAAGACAAAAGTAAAAGTCAATGAAATAAAAAAATCATCAATAATAGAGAAATGTTTTCCTTAATGGTTCTTTTTAAAATAAATTTTAAGACTTTATTTTTTAGAGCAGTTTTAGGTTTGCAATAAAATTGAGAAGGAGGTACTGAGATTTCTTGCATAAGCCTGTCCCGACACATGCATAGTCTCCCCCATTGCCAACATCACTGAGCAGAAAGGTACCTGTTCTTTTTTTTACCAAGGATGAACCTACGTTGACACATCATAATTACCCAAAGTCCATAGTTTACCTTATGGCTCACTCTAGGTTTTGTACATTCTATGAGTCTGGACAAATGTGTAATGACATATATCCATTATTATAACGTCATACAGAGTATTTTCACTGCCCTAAAAATCTCTGTAATGTGCCTCTTCTTGCCCCCAAAGCCTCCCCACCTCCCACCTCTGGCAACCACTGATCTTTCGACTGTCTCTACAGTTTTGCCTTTTCCAGAATGGTATATAGTTGGAATCATACAGTACATAGCTTTTTCAGATTGGCTTCTTTCACTTAGAAATACACATTTCAGTTTCCTGCATGTCTTTCGTGGCTTGATAGCTCATTTCTTTCTAGTGCTGAATAATAAAATATCCAATTGTATGGATGTAACCTAATTTATTTATCCATTTACCTACTAAAGGAGATCATAGTTCCTTCCAAATTTTGGCAATTATTAATAAAGCTGTTATAACTATCCTCGTGCAGGTTATTGTGTGGGCATAAGTTTTCAACTCCTTTGGGTAAATACCAAGGAGTGTGATTGCTGGATCACATGCTATCAGTATGCTTAGTTAAAAAATTGACAAACTGTCCTCTAAGTGGCTATATCATTTTGCATTCACACTAACAGTAAAAGAGTTCCTGTTGCTCCATGTCCTCACCAGCATTTGGTGTTGTAAATGTTCTGGATTTTGGCCATTCTAATAGGTGTGTAGAGGTATCTTGTTGTTTTAATTTGCCTTTCCCTAATGACAAATGATGGGGAGCATCTTTTCGCATGCTGATTTGCCACCTGTATGTCTTGTTGGTGAGGTATCTGTTAAAATCTTTGGCCCTTTTTTTAATTGAGTTGTTTGTTTTCTTATAATTGAATTTTAAGAGTTCTTTGTACATTTTGGATAACAGTCCTTTATCAGATACATCTTTTGCAAATAGTTTCTCTCACTCTGTGGCTTTTCTTATCATGCTCTTGACACTGTCTTTTGCAGAGCAGAAATTTTAAATTTTAATGAAGTCCAGCTTATCAATTATTTCTTTTAAGGGTCATGTCTTTGGTGTCATTTCTAAAAAAGCATCACCATATCAAAGACCATCTAGGTTTTCTCCTATGTTGTCTTCTAGGAAATGTATGTTTTTGTGTTTTACATGTAGGTCTATGATCCATTTTTGTGAAGTGGTGTAAGGTTTGTGTTTAGATTCATTTTTTTTTTTGCATGTAGATGTCCAGTTGTTCCAGCACCATTTGTTGAAGGGACTATCTTTGCCCATGTATTGACTTTGCTCCTTTGTCAAATATTAGTTGACTCTATTTAAGTGAGTCTGTTTTCAGATTCTCTATTCTGTTCCAATGATCTGTCTATTCTCTTGTCAATATCACACTATGTTGACTACTGTAGCCTTTTAGTAAGTTTGAAGTCATGTAGTATCAGTCCTCCAACTCTTCAATATTGTGTTGGGTATTCTGAGTCTTTTGCTTCTCCATATAAACTTTAGAATCAGTTTGTTGAAATCCGCAAAATAACTTTCTGGGATTTTGATTGGGATTGCACTGAATCTATAGACAAAGTTGGGAAGAATTGACATATTGACAATATTGAATCTTCCTTTGCATGAACATGCTACCTATCCATATATTTAATTTTTTTCTTATTTCATTCATCAGAGTTTAGTAGTTTTCCTCATATAGATCTTGTACATATTTTGTTAGATTTATACCTAAGTATTTCAATTTGGGGAATGCTAATGTAAATGGTGTTGTGCTTTTAAATCCAAATTCCACTCATTCATTTTCAGTATATAGGAAAGAGAATGACTTTTGTATGTTAACTTCATATCTTGCTACAGTGATAATTGATTATTATTTCCAGGAGTTTTTTGTCAATTCTTTTGGATTTTCTGCATAGATGGTCATGTCATCTATGAACAAAGACATTTTTTATGTCTTCATTCATAAATAATGAATAATAATAATAATAATAATCTGTATACCATTTGTTTTCTTTTCTTGCCTTATTGCATTAGCAAGGACTTCCAGTATGATGTTGAAACAAGAGTGCTAAGAGGGGACATACTTGCCTTATACCTGATCCTAATGGGAAAGCTTCAAGTCTCTCATCATAAAGTATGATGTTAGATGTAGGTTTTTTTATGGACAGTCTTTATCAAGTTGAGGAAGTTTCCCTGTACTCCTAGTTTACTGAGAGTTTTTTTTTAATAAGGAATGAATATCAGATTTTGTTAATTTTGTTGATATGATCATGTGACTTTTCATTTTCAGTCTGTTGATGTAATGGATTACATTAATTTAGAATGTTTACAGTCAGCCTTACACACCTGGGATAAATCCCATTTGGCCATCGTGTATAATTCCTTTTATATTTTTCTGGCTTTGATTTGCTAATACTTTGTTGAGAATTTTTGCATCTATGTTCATGGGACATATTAGTCTGTAGATTTCTTTTCTTGTAATGTCTTTATCTAGTTTTCGTATTAGGGTAATGCTTACCACATGGAATGCATTAGGGAGTATTCCCTCCACTTCTATCCTTTAAAATAGATTGTAGAGAATTGGTATAATTTTCCCTAAATGTTTGGTAGAATTCGCTAGTGAAACCATGAGAGGCTGGTGATTTCTATTTTAGAAGGTTATTAATTATTGATTCAATACCTTAATAAATATAGGCTTAATCAGATCACTTATTTTTGTGTGTGTGAGTTTTGACAGATGGTATCTTTCAAAGAATTGGTCCATGTCATCTAGGTTATTAAATTTGGGGGCATAGAGATGTTCATAGTATTCCTTTATTATTCTTTTAGTGAAATCTGTAATGATGTCCCCTCTTTCACTTCTGATATTAGCAATTATGCTCTTTCTGTCTCTTTTTTTTCTTGGTTAGCCTGGCTAGAGGCTTGATTTTGTTGTCTAAGTGGTTCTTTGGTAAAAAATTAATAAATCCCTAGCTACACTGATCAAAAAAAGAGAGAAAGAGACATAAATTCCAATATTGGGATTCAAAGAGGGGAACCACAGCTGGTACCTAGAAGTGTTACTAAAAGTATAATAAGAAAGTATTAAGAAAAATAATATGGCAATAGATTCAATAACTTAACTGAAATACTAAAACATGTAAAAGTTTCAAATTAATACAACTGATTCGAGGAAAAACTAAAATATGAATAGTCAAATATGTGATAAATAAGTTATATTTATTGGGAAAATCTTCCAAAGAAAACCTGAGGTCCAGGTGACATCACTGCTGAATTCTGTCACACATTTTAAGTACAAATAATACCAATACTACCAAACAACTTCAGAAAATAGAGGAAGATATTATGTGTTCCAACGTTTTTAATGAGGCAGAATGGAAAACAGGAAAGAAACTTACAAAGACAGAAAATTAGAGATTAATATTCCTCATGAACATACATGTAAAAATCCTTAACAAAATATTAGCATACTCAAACCAACAACATGAAAGTAAAATATATTTTGTCTAAGGAAAACAAGGTTGGTTTACGATTGAAAAATCAGTGTAATTTGCCATAGTAAAAGGAACTCCGTATAATTATCTCAAAAGAAGCAGGAAAATAGCGTTTGACATAATTCAATACCCACTCATGTTTAAAAACTGTTGGAAAAACAAGAATAGAATTTTCTTCAGCCTGATATAAAACAATCTGATAAAACTCACATTAAAATTAATGGAAAAACACTAAATAATTTAATATAGTCTCTCTAAGATCAAGAAAAACTGGAAAATATCCTTTTTCATAACTTCTCTTTAACATTGTGCTGCAGATTCTTGCCAGTTGAATAAAGTCAGAAAAATAGTGAAAAGCACTGTAGGTTGGACAAGGAGAAATCCAACTCTCTTCAACAGAAAAACGTGATGTTGTCTGCAAAAAATCACAAGTCTACAAAGAAAAAATATTAAAGTATTAAGTGAATTTAGCAAGGCTCTAGGATCCAATGTCAATACAAAATATTCATTTTTTTATTATACTGGCAACAAATGTAAAATAAAATCTTTAAAAATACCATTTATAATAGCAAAACCAAAAACTGTTCTTTAGTTTTACTGAAAGAATAATAATAATTTACACTGACATCTACCAAACATTGTGAGACAAATGATAGAAAACCGATAGAAATGTAGAATGATAATATGTTCATGGACCAAAAGATTCAACAATGTTAAAATACAAATTCTCCCCATATTGACCCATTGATTCAATAGAATCCCTAGCAAATTTCCAGTAGACTCTATTTTTACGGAAATTGATAATATTGATAGATAAATCAATAAATGGACTAGAATAGAATTAGACTCACATTTATATGGTCAATTTATTTTTTTGACAAATTTCTCAAAGCAATCCAATGTAGAAAGGAAAGCCTTTTCAACAAGTAGTAATAAGACTACTGAGAAAATATAAACTAAATTCCAAATTTTTACTTGATATACCTCAGTATAGAAGCTGAAATGATAAATGTTTTAGGTGAAAACATGAGAAAATATTTTCATGATTTGAGAGTAGGCAAATTTAGATAAGGCACAGAGAGCAGGAATCATAAAAAAACTGATAAATTACACTTATTTAAAAAAATTAAAACATCTACTCATAAAAAGGCAATATTAGGAAAATAAGTAGGCAAGTCATGGACTGGGCTACCATAGTCAGTCAGTATATACATGTATATGTTTGTGTGTATGTGTGTAAATACATATATATATATATACATATATCTCTCAAAGGGCTTGTATCCAGAATATATCAAGAATTCCTACATCACTAAAAAGAATACTAACAATTTAAAAAATAATTTAAAACCTGAAACATCCATCACAAAGGAAGATGGGTGAATGACCAATAAGCACATAAAAAGGAGCTCTATATAACTATTCACATATTAGAATTATTAAAATAGAAAAACCTGAAAACACTGGCTATGAAGGTCTGGAGATTCCAGGCATCTCACATATTCCTGATGTAAATATAAAATGGTACAGTCATTTAGGGAAAGATGACATACAACTACCTTATTAACCTGATATTCTATTCCTAAGTATTTATCCAAGAGAAATGAAGACGTTTCAACAAAAACACTTGTGTAAGAATGCTTATAGCAGGTTTATTCACAACAGATAAACCTGTAAAGAATCCAAATGTCTTTGTAAAGGAGAATGAATAAACAAAATTATAATATATTTATATAATGATCTACTAGCCTCCAATTAAATATATATACTTAAAATATGCAACAATGTGGCTGAAACACTAAGATATTGTGCTGAGAGAAAAGAGTCATACACAAAAGTATTCACACTGTTTGATTTATTTTATGTGAAGTTCTAGAACAGGGGTAACTAAATCATGGTGAAATAAATCAGAATATTGGTTACTTGTGGAGAGGGGAGAGTATGATTTGACTGAGATGAAGTACAAAGAAATTTTTTGGGGTGATGATAATGTCTATATCCTGATAAGGGTGTAGATTACCCTGATGGTTGCATTTGTCAAAATTCATAACACAGTAGCACCTAAGATCTTTGTACTTCAATGTATGTCAATTATATTTCAATAAAATATTTTTAAAGAATTAGCTTCAGCAAGATATTTGATAATGTCTTCTGAACAAAACTGAGATATGAACAATATGTTGCTGTTGTCACTACATAGCTAATTAAACTTAAAAACATTGAGTAATTGATTGGGGTCCAGCTAAAGCAAGGATTGTAGAGATTTGTCCAATACACTTGTTCTAATTTCTTCTTCACATTTTAACAGTGTTTTGAATTAATACATAGAACGCTTTTTCTCATTATCTGAGCTACTCACAGCTGAGCAATTTGGCTTGTGTGTTGGATGATACAATTAAGACAGAAAAGAAATATACCTGGTGAAGTTTTAGAGGGATTAAGTCTTGAATTTACAAGGAAAAAAAATACTTTCCTAAGTTGAGGCTAGTAAGATCATGACTTCACGTTATTCATTTGATAAAGAATATTTTATTGGCTACATATTACAAGGAAACAAACTCTATTTGTGAAATGATTGAATATTTTATCTGTAAGGAAAAAAATGGAAAGGACCACTTTAGCATAAAGTAAGATGCTGATAGCTAGCAATGTTCTGAGACGTTATGAAAGAGTTCTGTACGTTGAGTGAGAGATTGCATAAGGTGATATTTGGATTCCTTCAAACAGTGTTTTCACTATTCTGTGATTCTAAGACCTGGTTCAATTTTCAATAAGTACAATTTGTGAATAATGTACTCCAAACCAGTAAAGAAGTCATACCCTTTCTCTTTAAAAGCATAATCTGTGACAACAACACTGATTTGGAATCACACTAGAAGATATTAAATTGGAAATTAAGTTGAATTAAATGGAAAGAATCAATCCATCAGTATATTATATTACATATTTATATTGAACAAGAGGACATAAAACTTGTTTATTTTTGAGTCACAGAGTGGAGAAAAGAAAAGTGGCCCATAAATTTTGCACATTGGAGGAGAGAGAAGGCAGAAACAGTAGTGAGGAGGTTGCCCACCATCTTTGAAAGAGCCTGAGAAGAAAGCACAGGACATATCTGCCAGATATCGTTTGATGATGATATCACATCCACCTTTCAAAGTTCTCCCTTTTACTATGGTGGATAAAAGCCTAGAAATTATATTTCCTGGATAATCTTGAGGAATTTATTGGATATTTGGAAGGTAGAAGAAAAGGAGAAGCCATTATTTTTCAGTAGCAGCAATGGACAGACACTGGGATTCAAAAGAGGGCAAACGTGGAATTTTGCTAGCAGGTTCCAGCTGTGCTTGAAATACCCCACCTAGACTTTGCAGGGAGTTGAGATTATTAACAAAATCTTCTCTGTAATTCTTTCTCTTCTGAATTTTGTGAAAAAACATCAATGGTTCTAATGCCTTCATTCTTCTAGAACTTCCAAAAGTTGTATAAGCTTCTAATTCCCTGTATTAAATTCCTTCTCCCTTGAAATATTTACTGTGGTTTCTGTTTTCTAGGCAAACTCTGACCGGTTCAACCTATGTCAAGTATGTTGAGTTTCAGAGTCCTTGATAATTCAGGAGTTTTAAGTATTTTTTAAGCACCTAGAATATTCCCAGCACTAAGCTATTAGGTGGAATTGTACATTCAGAGATAGGTTGATCCTCGCCCTCACGATGTTTACATTTAGTAGGAAAATCAGGTAATTAAATTTGACTTCAAGAGCTTCTCAGGTGATTCTCATGTACAAACAGTTTTGAGAGCCACAAATGAAATTTTATTTTTCCACCGAATCTGCTTTTCATCCCCTATTTCTCATTTCCCTTAACGGTGTAATAATTCATTCAGGCATTCAAACTATAAAACTAGGAAGCATTCTGGACTCTTCTCTCCTTTGCTCTCTATTCTAACTGCATCAAATGTTAGGTTTTGTTTCCTAAATAGGACCTGAATACGTTCCTTCCTCTCCATCCCATTACACTGAATTATGTTGATGAAAAATTAAGAGATTTGGAACCAGATAAAACCTAATTTTAAATCCTGGTTATGTCATTTGTTGGCTGTGAGAAATGGAATATATAATTTTTCTAGGGCATAAAAATAGTAGTGCATAATAGGCTTTTTTGAGGATTAAAGATAGTATTTGCAAAGCATCTAGCGCAGTGTCTGGCTCATTAGTAGGTGCCTTCCTCCTCTACACATGTCCCACCCATTTGTTTCATTTATAATTGTGGGTTATGTGGACCACTTCAATAGGAGTAACATCCTAACTGACCTCTCTGCCTATTGTCTTGCATCACTTAAATCTCCTTTGCTTAATGACTCCGGAATTATTATCACAAAATACAAATTTAGTTATATTCCTCTCCTGTTTAGTGACTTTCAATGTTTCCCTAAAATTTACAAGATGGAATTCAATCTCTTTAAAATAGTCAGACTTTTATCATCTGATCCCTAGATACTTTTCCAGTCTTCTCTGCCCTTCCTTGTACATATCTGCCATCTCAGCCAAGCCAAAATCTTAGTTGTTATGAATGAGGGAATTAAACTGATGTAACAGAAGTCACTGCAAATGCGGTATTAAATTCTAGCTTTTCTTCTTTTATGATCTTGGGGAAAATCACTTGGATCCTCTGTGGTTCACTTTTGTCACCTATACACAGAAGACAATAATATCCATTTCGGTTGTCCTGAAGTTTAAGTTAAGTTGAGAGATATTGAAGTTCTTTTTAGGCTGCAAGATTCTATGGAAAAGAGAAATTAATACTATTTGATGTTGTCGTTATGTTGTGATAGTTGTTGTTTTTATTTATCAATGTGTGGTGACATATTGAGGGACTGGATATTACATGCTTTTAGTCCTATATAAAAAGCTGATCCATTTGCTCAACGGCTGGACAATAAGAAGAGTAGGAAAGATTTAGAAGGGATATATGGATCTTAGTAAATATGGTAAGTTCAGAAGAAAATATAATGGCCAGGTATATTTGTTTGCTTATTATTCAACAACAGACATTTGTCTTTAAGTATTTAGTAAGTACTGAATAAAAACACTAAGGTGAGGTGAGCCCTTCTTTGGTGGAAATCTTTTTGGGAAATTTCCTAATTCAGTAGATCACATCTGCAAACCATAAACATCTGAAACCTGGTTTGGAAGCTGTGATTTGCCGTTGTGAAAGAAGATTAAACTTTAGTTTGATGAGTGTTCAAAAGATTAGGCTTAATGTAAGTTCATCAGTGATACAGAGAAATCATTTTGGATCTCAGTCAAAAGGTTTTTCTAAGTCTTTTAGAGGAGCAAGGGTTCCAGAGATAGACTTGACAAGCTAACAAATTTAAATCTTTGAGAGGATTTAGAAAGGGATTTAGTGAGTCAGTCCCATGATGGCTGTGCTCTACCTGTGGTTGCCAAGGTATCAAGAAGCTTGGGATTCCCAGAATGTTTTTTCTAAACTAGCTTCAGGAAGAACACAATTATCAGTCAACTGACTGCCTCCCAGCGTGTCCATATAAGTTTCTGGATGCTAATCTCAGAAAAACAATGAAGCTCTATTGTGTTTTTCCCCCTAGACAAACAAATGTGCATTTTAAATAAATCACCTGCTGCTTTCCCATTTAACATCTCTGTTTGTCTCTAAATTATAGCAGGCATTTTATATGTGATTTACTTTACCACTGGCTATTGTTTCTGACCTGTCCGACTCACATATATGTTGAAATATACTCTAGTCTCCTCAAAGAAGAAAATCTACCCCTACCACGAATGAACAAATAGGTCAACATAGCATAATGCCCTGGGTTAGAACATTTATTTATTCACTTATTCATTCAATATTTAATAAGAAACAACCCTGTGCCAAGCCTGTAGTAGAGCCTATGGAAACAAATGAACAAAAAAGAATAAAACGTAAACATAAAACGTGATCTTGGCCCCATGAGTTCAGTCTAGTGAAGGAAATCAACATTTAGTAGTAAAGTACTTGTTAAAAGCTGCTATTTAAAAAAAGATCCTCCCCTTCTTTCTTTGTTTTTCATGTTAAAACCAGCAATATACATTCTACTTGAGAAGCATCTCTAGCTCTGAGAAGGAGCCAGGGTGGGGTCCAGAAGAAAGAAAGGGTGAAGCTGTTTGCTAGAGAGTGACTTTAGCTGTAAGGGAAATGTATAGAGTTGATGTTGGCATTTCTTCCTCAGGTGTTTATTTCAAGCTCATCCATAAAAGAATAACAAGAAATTAGCAGAGGAGACCTGATAAGAAACAATAAAAACATATTATGCTGTGTTACTCCTATATTGGATCTCTTCAGAACCAAAACAGGCAGAAATCGATATAAGCAAGAAACAAGTAACCAAATCTCAACATTGATGCTAAATTAACAATAATATCTATTATTTTTGAAGTACATACTGTGAATCTAGTATCTATATCTAAATGTGGGAGAGAGAATGGGTTTATAAATGCAAATAATAGATACATTTATTAATAATTATATGATCATTTCAATAGATGAAGAAAAAAACATTTGACAAAAATCCACCATCTATTCATAATAAATATTGTCAGCAAACTAGGAATTAAAAGGAACTTCCTCAATGTGATAACAGCGTTATGTTAACAATTTAGGGCATCTATCTCTTTTTGAGTGAGCTTTGGTAGTTTATGTCTTTCAAAAAATTGTCCATTTCATCTACATTGTAAAATATATTCATATAAAGTTGTTCAAAATATTTCCATATCATCATCTTAATGCTTGTGGGATCTGTGGTGATGTCTCCTCCTTCATCTGTGATATTTGTAATTTGGATTTCCCCTCTCTGTCTCTGTCACTATCTCTCTCTTTGCCTCTCTCTCTCTCTCTTTTCTCTCATTTTTATTATTCATTGGTCATTGTGACTAAATCTTATTAAAGAGATTCAATAAGAGTTCCATCAAACTACAAGCTATGGCCACCCCAGGACCACTTTGGACTCCTTGTGTCCAAAGACCAGCAGGCAAGAAGAAAACTCACCACACTGGCAGGGAAATTGGTCTGTAGATGGAAGTATGAGGTCATATTCTTTTTATTTTTTATTTTTCATAATTTAGATTTATAGAAAAGTTACAAAAATAGGATGGAAGATCTTTGCGTATCATTCACCTATAAAAATACATAGTAACACAATTACAATGATCTGTTTCTTACCCATAGACACTGCTGACACCAAACGTGTGGGCTTTCCACATTAAGCAGTTCTCCAGTTCCTGCGGACACCAACTGGATGTCCCACAATTAATTCAATTCTGACACTACCTGGACTTAATGCAGACCTCACTGGTTAAGGGCTCAGTCCATAGCCTGTCCCCAATGTCAGAAGCCAATCACAAGTAGTGGGTCCCGAGGTTACCCACAATTCTGTCTGATTTGACAAATTGTGGGTTCCCATGATCCCCTACTCAGGTTTGGTAAATTGCTGTAATGGCTTTTAGAAATCAGGGAAACACTATACTTATTATTACTGGTTTACTATAAAGGAAATTATAAAGGATACAAATGAATAGCCAGATAAAAAAGTACACAGGGCAAAGTCCAGAAGGGTCCTGAGAGCAGGAGCTTCTGTCTTCGTGGAGTTGGGGATGTACCTCCTTTCCAGCATGTGGATACATTCACCAACCTTAAAGCTCCTGAATCCCATTGTTTAGACTTTTTATGGAGGTTTCATTATGTAGGTGTGATTGATTAAATCATGAGCCATTGATGATTAACTCGATCTCCAGCACCTCTCCCTTCCTTGGAGGTCAGGGGGTAGGACTGAAAATTTCAACCCTCTATTCACATGGTTGGTTCCTCTGGCAACCAGCCCCCATCCTGACGCTATTTAGAGGCCTACTAAGAGTCACCTCATTAGCATAAATCAGGTATGGTTGAAAAGGGCTGTCTCTTCCTCTCTCTCTCTCTCTATATACATGTATACATGTATATATACATATGTATATACATAAGACAAATGGTGCTTCTCTCATCCCTTATCACTTAGGAAATCAGAAGGGTTTTAGAAGTACTGTGCCAGGTACCAGAGAAAAAACAAATATATATTTCTTATTATATAAGAATATGTCAGGTACATTCACCAAAACTTAGAAATTAACATTGGTACAATACTAATGAATAAACTATGAACTTTATTTGGATTTCTGCAGCATCAATGGCAGTAGTTTGTTCCACTGACCTTACTTTTCTAAGTTTCTCCTCAGAAAGAGAAGTCCGTAGGAACCACGGAGAAGCTGTTCTCCAAAGCTGTGTGAAGTAGATCTGTGCAGCATAAGGCATGTACTTGGTATCCATGAAAATGTGCCACCCAGGTCTCCTGCTTGGGGAAGCATAGTTGTTGGATGGCCCCAGCTGCTATCCACTGAGTTCACCACTGCACCATTCATGCTAAGTCATGCTACCCATGGGCTTCTCTCCTCCAAGGACTGAACACGGCAGGAATACTAAGGCAGGTCCGTTCCTGTGAGACAGGGGATACCCTTGACAGATGAGCCTCAAGACTCTCATTTGGCCTGCCTGAAACTTTGTTAGACATGCTCTGCAGTCTGAGACTGCCTGTTCAACTCTCTCCCCTTCTTTCTCTCTCAAAGGACAGATATTTACAATAGCTTAATGTCTTTTCCCATCTCTTACGGATCCTTTCTATTGTTTCCTTAGAGGCAGTTTCACCAATAAATCTCTTTCCTTTTTTTTTCAACTTACAAATGTACAATACAGTATTGTTAACTCTAGTGACCATGCTGTACATTACATCCCCAGGGCTTATTTATCTTATAACTGGAAGTTTGCTTGTATTTTTTTCCTTGGAGTCAGTCTCACCGACAAATTTCTTTGTCTAATTCCATCTCAAAGTCTGCTTATAGGAGGCACAGAAATAAAGCAAACGCATATTCTATTTTGGGTAAAGCATATTTTTTAAATGTCAATTAAGTCAAGTTGGTTTATGGAATTGTACAGAGGTACTTATCCTCACTGAGTTTCTATCTGTTCTGTAGATTACTAGGAGAGGAGTATTAAGGTCTCTCAACTAAAATTGTGGACTGCCTATGTCTTCTTTCAGCTCCATCAGTTTTCATTTCTATATTTTGAAGCTCAATTGTTAGGTGCATACATATTGAAGATTGTTATGTCTTTGTTAGTGAAATAACCCCTTTATCACCAGGTAATGTCCCCGTTTGCCCCCGATACTCTTCCTTGTATTGAAATCTATATTGTCTGCTATTAATACAACCACTCCATCTTTCTTTTAGTTAGAGTTGGCACATCTCTTTTTCTGTCCTATTACTTTATTTTTTTTAAAGATTGGCACCTGAGCTAACATCTGTTGCCAATCTTTTTTTTATTTTTCCTGCTTTTTCTCCCCAAATTCCCCCAGTACATAGTTGTATATTTTTGTTGTGGGTCCTTTTAGTTGTGGCATGTGGGGCACCACCTCAGCATGGCCTGACAAGCAGTCCCATGCCCACACCCAGGATCCAAACCAGCGAAACCCTGGGCCGCCAAAGCAGAGCATGTGAACTTAAACCACTTGGCCACGGGGCCTGATGCTGTCCTATTACTTTTAACTTATCAACATCTTTATATTTGTAGTGAATTTTTTTTTTTTTTTTTGTAAATAGTAACTAGCATGGCCATGTGTTTTTTTTCCTAATTAGAATGATTAGACCTTATACATTTACTGTAAATATTTGTAGTGTTAGATTTAAATCTACTATTTTATTGGACATTTTCTATTTGTCCCATCTGTTATTTATTCTTTTTTCCTTACTTTGACAGGCTGTTTTTGGATTTATTTTCTAAGATTCTATTCATCTTCACTATTAGCTTATTAGCTATGCCTTTTTTCTTTTTAATTTTTAGAGGTCGCCCTAGAGTTTACAACATACGTCTTTTATCTCAGTCTATCTTCAAACAATATTTTACCACTTCATGTATAGTGTAAGAACCTTACAAAAAATATGTTCATTTTTTTCTCCCTTCCCATTTCTGATATCACTACCATACGCTTTAATTTTAAATATCTCATAATCCAATACTGTTAAAATTTTTGCTTGTAATAGTCAATTATGTTTTAAAGTAATTAAAAAATAAGAATAATGATATCTTCATTTATTTTCACCTTTACCATTGTGAAAGCTCTTTATTTCTTTGTGTAGATGCACGTTTCTATCTGGTATCATATTCCTCCTGCCTGAGAATCTTCCTTTAACTTCCAGTATCACAGGTCTCAACAATTAATTCTCTCCATTTTTTTTTGATGGAAAAACTTTTTGTTTTGCTTTTTATTTTTTTATTTATTTTTTAATATTTTTTTATTGCAGTAACATTGGATTATAACATTATATAGCTTTCAGATGTACATTGCAATATATTTCGAATTCTGTGTAGATTACATCATGTTCACCATCCAAAAACAAATTATAGTCCATCCCTTCACATGTAAGCCTAATCACCCCTTTTGCTCTCCCCCCTTCCCCTATGATAAACACCAATCCAATCTCCAATGCTATGTATGTGTTTGTCATTGTTTTTGTTTTCTACTTATGAGTGAGATCATATGGTATTTGACTTTCTCCCTCTGACTTATTTCACTCAGCATAATACCCTCAAGGTCCATCCATGTTGTCACAAATGGCTGGATTTCATCATTTCTTGTGGCTGAGTAGTATTCCTTTGTGTATGAATACCACATCTTCTTTATCCATTTGTCCCTTGATGGGCACCTAGGTTGCTTCCAAGTCTTGGCTATTGTGAATAATGCTGCAATGAACATAGGGGTGCAAGTATCTTTATGCATTTGTGTTTTCAAGCTCTTTGGATAAATACTCAGCAGTGGGATAACTGGATCATATGGTAGAAACCGAATGTGAAAGGACGGAAAAAGATATTCCATGCAAAAGGCAAAGAAAAGAAAGTGGGGGGAGCAATACTTATATCAGACAAAATAGACTTTAAAACAAAAACTGTAACAAGAGACAAAGACCAACACTACATAATGATAAAGGGAACAATCCAACAAGAAAATATAACTCTTGTAAATATCTATGCACCCAACATAGGAGCACCTAAATATATAAAGCAATTATTAACAGACATAAAAGGAGAAATAGACAGTAACACAATAATAGTAGGGGACTTTAATACTCCACTTACACCAATGGATAGATCATCCAAACAGAAGATCAATAAGGAAACAGTGGCCTTAAAGGACACATTAGACCAGATGTACCTGGTACATACATACAGAACATTCCATCCAAAAACCACAGAATAGACATTCTTTTCAAATGCATGTGGAACATTCTCCAGGATTGATCACATATTAGGCCACAAAACAAGTCTCAATAAATTTAAGAAGATCGAAATAATACCATGCATCTTTTTTGACGACAAAGGTATGAAACTAGAAATCAACTACAGGAAGAAAACCAGAAAAACCACCAAAATGTGGAGATTAAATAAAATTCTACTGAACAACGATTGGGTCAATGAATAAATCAAAGGAGAAATCAAAAAATTCCTGGAGACAAATGAAAATGAAAATACAACATGTCAAAATCTGTGGGATACAGCAAAAGCGGTTCTAAGAGGCAAGTTTATAGCAATTCAGGCCTACCTCAACAAAGAAGAAAAATCCCAAATGGACAATCTAAAAGCACACGTAAAGGTACTGGGAAAATGAACAACAAACAAAGCCCAAAATCAGCAGAAGGAAGGAAATAATAAAAATCAGAGAAGAAATACATGATATAGAGACTAAAAAAACAATAGAAAAAATTAATGAAACCAAGAGCTGGTTCTTTGAAAAGATAAACAAAACTGACAAACTCTTAGCTAGACTCACCAAGAAAAAGTACAGAAAGCTCACATAAATAAAATCAGAAATGAAAGAGGAGAGATTACAATGGACACCTCAGAAATACAAAAGATTGGGCCGGCCCAGGTGTGCAGTGGTTAAGTTTGCATGTTCTGCTTCTTGGCAGCCTGGGGTTCTCTGGTTCAGATCCCGGGTGTGGATATGGCACTGCTTGGCAAGCCATATTGTGGCAGGTGTCCCACATATAAACTAGAGTAAGATGGGCATGGATGTTAACTCAGGGCCAGGCTTCCTCAGCAAAAAAGAGGACTGGCAGTAGTTAGCTCACAGCCAATCTTCCTCAAAAAAAAAAAAAGAAATACAAAAGATAATAAGAGAATACCATGAAAAGCTATACGCCAACAAATTGGATAATCTAGAAGAAATGGATAAATTCTTAGAAACATACAACCTTCCAAAACTGGGCCAAAAAGAAGCAGAAAATTTGAATAGACTGATCACCAGTAAGGAGATTGAAACGGCAATAAATAACCTCCCAAAAAATAAAAGTCCAGGACCAGATGGCTTCCCTGGTGAATTCTACCAAACATTCAAAGAAGACTTAATATCTATCCTTCTCAAACTCTTCCAAAAAATTGAAGAGGAGGGGCGGCTTCCTAACTCATTCTACGAAGCCAACGTTATCCTGATACCGAAACCAGAGAAGGACAACACAAAAAAAGAAAATTACAGGCCAATATCACTTATGAACATTGATGCAAAAATCCTCCACAAAATACTAGCAAATAGAATAGAACAATACATTAAAAAGATCATACATCATGATCAAGTGGGCCATTCTAGGGATGCAGGGATGGTTCAATATCCACAAACCTATCAATGTGATACACCACATTAACAAAATGAAGCATAAAAATCACATGATCATCTCAATAGATGCAGAGAAAGCATTTGACAAAATATGGCATCCATTTATGATAAAAACTCTAAATAAAATGGGTATGAAGGAAAATACCTCAACATAATAAAGGCCATGTATGACAAACCCACAGCAAATATCATTCTCAATGGAGAAAAACTGAAAGCTATCCCTCTAAGAAGAGGAACCAGACAAGGATGCCCACTGTTACCTCTTATTTAACATAGTATCAGAAGTCCTAGCCAGAGAAATCAGCCAAGAAAAGGAAATAAAAGGGATCCGCATTGGAAAAGAAGAAGTGAAACTGTCACTCTTTGCAGATGACATGATTTTATATCTAGAAAACCCTAAAGAGTCCGCTAAAAAACTTTTAGAAATAATAAAGGAATACAGTCAAGTTGCGGGATACAAAATCAATGTACAAAAATCCGTTGCGTTTCTATACACTAACAACGAAGTAGCAGAAGGAGAAATTAAGAATACAATCCCATTTACAATTGCAACAAAAAGAATAAAATACCTAGGAATAAACTTAACCAAAGAGGTGAAAGATCTGTACACCAAAAACTATAAAACATTTTTGAAAGAAATCAAAGAAGACACAAAGAAATGGAAAGATATTCCGTGCTCTTGGATTGGAAGAATTAACATAGTTAAAATGTCCATACTTCCTAAAGCAATCTATAGATTCAACGCAATCCCTGTCAAAGTTCCAACAACAATTTTCACAGAAATAGAATAAAGAATACTTTTTTTTTTTAAAGATTGGCACCTGAGCTAACATCTGTTGCCAATCTCCTTTTTTTTTCCTGCTTTTTTTCTCCAAATCCCCCCAGTACATAGTTGTATATTTTTGTTGTGGGTCCTTCTAGTTGTGGCATGTGGGGCACTGCCTCAGCATGGCCTGACAAGCAGTACCATGTTCACACCCAGGATCCAAACCAGCGAAACCCTGGGCCGCCAAAGCAGAGCATGTGAACTTAAACGACTCGGCCACGGGGCCAGATGCTGTCCTATTGCTTTTAACTTATCAACATCTTTATATTTGTAGTGAATTTTTTTTCTTGTAAATAGTATATAGTGTGGTCATGTTTTTTTCCGTTTGGAAACCTTTATCTTTTAATTGAAATGATTGGACCTTATACATATACTATAAATATTTGTAGTGTTAGATTTAAATCTACTATTTTATTGGACATTTTCTATTTGCTCCATCTGTTATTTATTCTTTTTTTTTCTACTTTTACTGCCTGTTTTTGGATTTATTTTCTAAGATTCTATTCATCTTCACTATTAGCTTATTAGCTATGCCTTTTTTCTTTTTAAACTTTAGAAGTCACTCTAGAGTTTACAACATACATCTTATTTATCTCAGTCTATCTTCAAACAATATTTTACCACTTCATGTATAGTGTAAGAACCTTACAACAAAGTACTATATGTTCATTTTTTCTCTCCTCCCATTTCTGATATTATTACCATACATTTTAATTTTACATATCTCCCAATCCAATACTGTAAGGATTTTTGCTTGTAATAGTAAATTATGTTTTAAAGTAATTAAAAAATAAGAATAATGGTATCTTCTACATTTATCTTCACCTTTACCATTTGAAAGCTCTTTATTTCTTTGTGTAGATGCACGTTTCTATCTGGTATTGTATTCCTCCCACCTAAGAAACTTCCAGTATCACAGGTCTCAGCAATTAATTCTCTCCATTTTTTTATGGAAAACTATTTTTTTAATTTTTTTAAATATTTATTTATTTTAGAAACATTGGATTATAACATTATATAACTTTCAGATGTACATCATAATATATTTCGAACTCTGTGTAGATTACATCATGTTCACCATCCAAAAACAAATTATAGCCCATCCCTTCACATGTGAGCCTAATCACCCCTTTCACTCACCCCCCTTCCCCTATGATAAACACCAATCCAATCTCCAATGCTATGTGTTTGTTTGTCATTGTTTTTATCTTCTACTTATGAGTGAGATCATACGGTACTTGACTTTCTCCCTCTGACTTATTTCACTCAGCATAATACCCTCAAGGTCCATCCATGTTGTCACAAATGGCTGGATTTCATCATTTCTTGTGGCTGAGTAGTATTCCTTTGTGTATCTATACCACATCTTCTTTATCCATTTGTCCCTTGATGGGCACCAAGGTTGCTTCCAAGTCTTGGCTATTGTGAATAATGCTGTGATGAACATAGGGGTGCATGTATCTTTATGCATTTGTGCTTTCAAGTTCTTTGGATAAACACCCAGCAGTGGAATAGCTGGATCGTATGTTAGATCTATTCTTAATTTTCTGAGGATACTCCATACTGCTTTCCATTGTGGCTGCACCAGTTTGCACTCCCACCAGCAGTGTATGAGGGTTCCCTTCTCTCCACATTCTCTCCAACCCTTGTTGTTTCGATGAAAAACTATTGACCTTCATTTTTGACAGATCTTTTCACTTGGTATAAAATTAAGAGTTAGAAATTTTTTCCTTATATTTAAAGGTGTCACTCCTTTGTCATCTGCCTTGCATCGTGTATGGTGAGAAGTCTCCTATAAACCGTATCTTTTTTCAGTATCTGTAACATCCCTTTTTTTGTGTCTACATTTACTGTTTTCTCTTCTTCTTTAGTTACCAGAAGGTTAAATATGCTCTATTAGGTGTGCTTTATTTTTCACTTATCTTTCTTTTGTTTCTCTGAGCATTTTAGATCTGCAGTTTCCTAGCTTTTATTACTTTTGGAAGTCATTTTCTTTTCAAATACGTCTTCTGCTATGTTCACTCTCTCATTCTTCTGGGACTCCAACTACATGTATATTAACCCATTTAACATTGTTCCATAGCTGTTGGAGATCGGTTCTGTTTTTTCCCTACTGTTTTTTCCCCGTTGTTATCCGGTTTCGGTGTTTTCTCTTCATCTATATTCAGACTCCCTGGTTCCCACCCCTGCTGCGTTGTGTCTCTTGACGAGCCTGGCAAATGGAGCCTTCATCTTTTACACCAAGTTCTTTACTTCTAACATTTCCATTTGACTTTGTTATAGTTCCAACTCTCTGCTGAAATGCCCTCCATCTTTATGCATATTATCAACATTTTCCAGTAGCTGTTTTAAGATATTAAACATCATTGTTTTAAAGTCCCTGTCTGATAGTTCCAACATCTGAGTCACCTTTAAATCTAGTTCCATTGATTGTTTTCCTTTTGACAAGAGATTGGTGTGTGTGTGCCTGTGTCTTGTACTTTTTAAATATTATTATTACTACTGAATGCCAGGCATATTGTGTATAACAGCAGAGACTGTGGGAAATAGAATTTATGCTTGGAAATGGGCATGCCTCCTTTTCGGTTAGGCCATGAGCATTGGTGGTTGAGTCAATCTAGTCAGGAGTTAAGCTGGACTTGGGCTTTGTTGTTGCTATGACTACCGCCACGCACCATAAACTTCAAATTCCTCTTAGGTTTTGTCTCAATGTTTGTGCTCCACCTTCTGTTTTCTGCCATCCCAATATGCGTACACCACATAAGGGAACCCTCTTCACGCTTTTGCCCTTTCTCTGTGTCAGACTGCTGTCGCTTGTTCCCCAGAGCTTCCTAGGCTGGTGGTAGGGAGCCCGGCTCAGCTCAGTGTAGGGAAGACCTGTGTGCCTGGGCCTTGTGAGTGGAACTTCCTCAGCATTCGAGCCCCTCTTCCCGGTGGCACCCAAACTCTGCCTGCTGTCCGTGGTGAGTCATGCGCAGGGGAGAGGTGTCGCTCCTCCCCTAGTGTTAGGAGATCTCTAATAATTTTATTTATTTATATTATTTAAATTATTTAAATTATTTAGAATTTGGGGCAGAGGACTCTGCCTACTGCTTCCCCGTGAGGAGACAGGGCTTTCCCTCACTTTATTCAGCAGCAGTGGCCTTGGTGGTACAGGGATTGCTGCCCTTCACCCATTTAAGGCTTTTTCCCACTTGAGAGAAGAGTCTAAGCAGGGGGTGGGGCTTCACGCCCTTCCTGGAGTGGTGGCAGATCCCCTCCTGCACAGCACCACTGAGGGAGCTCTCTCTGGACTCCGGACTTGCCCCTAATCTACCAGTGAATGCAAACTTCCTTTGTCTCTAGGCCTCCCAGTGATTCCATACTTTAACACCAGTCCGTACTGGACATTCCACAACCATTAAAATTTTAGCAGATTTCTTCAAACCTACTTGGATGACTGCCACATCTTTCTCCTATTACCTGCCACTGGTGATGCCGGCCCAGGGTCAGAGATAATTGGCAGTGGTGGTATGGAAACGTGACTCTATTACTTTAGATAGTTTTGGTTCATTAGTAGTAGCATTAAAACTGTGAGCTGGTACTTTTTTTTTTTTTTTAACACAGAATTCTTAGAGAAGTGTGAACGTATTTCTTGTTTCATTTGTTGCCATGAAGTGGAAAGTATATTTCTGGGAAAGGTGCACACACTTCCTGATGTGAGATTCTTGAGAACAATACTTAACAGTTACATTTTGTTAGTCTCATTGTTTATCTAAGGAGGAAGGAAAAATGATAACCTGAAGTGTGAATGCCTGGAGTCTCCAGACCTGTGTGGTGGAAACTGCCCAAGGTGCCCCAGCGTAATCAGAGAGCAAGAAATGAAGTAAGGATTTGCACTCACAGAGCGAAGAAAGGGCAGCAGTCAGCCTACGATATCCGTGAAATTCTTTCTTTCTTCACCAAGGACACCTGAGGAAGAACAGGCTGCATTGGTCAAAGTCCCCTGCAAACCTACTGAGAGAAGGAGAATAGAGAGAGTCCTTTGATATGAAATGCTTTTAGCAGAATATACCTGGTCTAAGTTGCTTATTGTACACACCCTAGGAATTCAAAGAAACATGGGACATGGCCCACTGGAAAGTGTCACATAAGCTATATTGAAGGCTAAAAAGGAGCTATAACCAAAATGGTCCCTTCTATAACAAGCAATGTCTTGCATGTATTGCTTAGAACATCACATTACTAGTAAAGTTCAGTACTGAGGAAGAGCTCTGATTCCTGTGCATCTGATAGGATAATCCAAACCATTTCTTTTCAATCTCGATAGATAACTCTGAGTTCAAAGTACATCATGTTCCCCTGTGCAATACTGCCTGCTTCTGCCTGGTACATGATCAGAGTCTAAACAAGAACCACTGAGTCAAATTCTGAACTCATGTCACTTTACTGCACAAATCCTTTACAACATTTAGGGAGTTTTCATTTGTTCTGAGTTTTGAAATATCACTGTGTGATAATGATGGTGTGACATGTGGCTGAAATTCCAGGAAACCAAAAATCTCTGTGCAGCATATGCAAATACAACAGGAAAGAAATATTTCATATTGCAAAGTATGGAGAACAAAGGACATCACGTTAACAACAGTGGATTTTCCTTGAATATAAGGTATCGATGTTTGGCTGTTTTGTGATAGATCATTGATCTGTTTTCAATAATAGCAGGCACAGAAAATGAATCTATGCAATAGGCATTCTGCTGGCACTCTTTCTTTATGGTTATATTACACCAAAGATAAAGAGACACAAGAAACAATAATTTCTTTGAAATGTTACTCAGGGGTCAACCTAAGTGCTACCAGTGCTAGGCTTTGACCATCTGTGTCCTACCACCTGGTTCATCAGGATTCTGATATGATACAGGCCTTCATCGGGATTGGCTCAGTCTACATGGGACTGAGTCTGCAGTCAAGGTTGTCCATTTTACGGAGCAGAGGAAGGGGCTACTCAAGGAAGCACCTATCACAAAACCAAAGTAAATAAAAGACCTGATTAATGTAAAACTAAAATTAAGATCTATCTCTATATGTTCTATATTTTTATGCTTTTAAATAGGACAGCTTGCTTTTCATGCCCATTGGTCTGGATTTCTTTGATTGTTCAATGTACCTAAAATAATGACTTTGTATTTAATTAATTATCCTGTATGGTTGATTTCAATATTGGATACATAGAGTTCTCTATTATTACAGAAATTTTATTTTTGTTGTTCTTGAATGATTTTGTTTTTATTTTTTCCAACCTAAGTTTTTGAATCTATCACATATAAATTTGGAAGGCCTTCTAAATTTAGTAGACTTCATGCTTTGTTTTCAGGTTATTCATTTCCAAACATTAACACACACACACATTTATTTTAGAAATACTCATACTCTGACCCCCACTTCCCAGCCCCTGGATTCCTTATAATTATTTTTTTACACTGTTAAAATTCAGGCTGTCCAATTAGCCTCAAAAAACACCAACGAGACAGACCCATTGGTACTGAACCTGTCTGGAAGACCCTGAGAGTCGTGATGGGGGTTGTATTCTCTGTGGAAAATACAGAAGTACAGCCAGATATGGATTCTTAGTGTTGTTTTCCTTCCCAAAGTGACTATGCCTGTGCTAAGAAAGCATATTAATGTTTTCTGCTTTCTTTCTTAGTAATGGGGCTTAACAGGAGCACCCCACGATGGTTTTTAAGCAGTTTGTTTGCCAGAAAGAGAGTAATCAGCCAATATTTTGACAATAGTTCTGGAAAACAACCAGTTTTCCTCTCTGAGTCAGAAGACCTTTTCAGCTGTCTTGAGTAAAGTTTGTACTAGGATCATGTTTTAGCCCTGATGCCTTTAATTGGCCTCTTATCAGAAAAGAGAAGCTTGCCACAGTATCTTTTTAACCTTAGGAATTTCCCACTTCACATCCTTTATACATCAGTCAGTTAGGACATAGAATGAAATTATAGAAAATGAAAATAATTCTAGTTATATGGAAAACAATTCTATAATTACAATAGAAAATAATTCTAATTATAAAATAACTCTATAGAAATAGTAATTTCTATAGAAAATGAAAATAATTTGGAATCAGAAGATCAATTTTTTTTTATTTGTTAGGTTTTTCATTCCAAGTAACTCCTTAAACTCCTTTCAGTCTTGATTTTTTCCCCCTCCCCAAAGCCCCAGGACCTTGTCATATATTCTAGTTGCAAGTCATTCTAGTTCTTCTATGTGGGAAGCCACCACAGAATGGCCTGATGAGCAGTGTGTAGGTCCATGCTAAGGATCCAAACCAGCGAACCCCAGACTGCTGAAGCAGAGTGTACGAACTTAACCACTCAGCCACCAAGCTGGCCCCTTAGTCTTGATTTTTTAACATACAAAATGGGAAGAAAATGTCTGATTTGCTATTGCATAGACATAAGTATCAAATAAAAGATGTGCATGAAAGTCCTGGTAACTGGAACATATATAAACAGGTTTGATCCATCCAATCGTGTATTTACACTACTCCTTGAGTCCATCATTCGTTTTTCTGATGTGTTCTTGAGTTAGAGTTTGCCAAATTAAATCAGGGCTTATTTTAGAGTAAGGATGGAAGAGGTTTCATCTCACACATCAACATGGTAAATGGTAGAGGCTGCCTAAAATACTATGTTGAGAAAGATTCTGAAGAAGTATTAGGTTTAATGGGAATAAATGTTGTTAATAACTGATGATGTCTCCCACAGAGACCAGTGTGAGAATACAAGCAGCCATGCCACACATTTGCAACAGCTTCCTTAAAACTCAAGACAAGTTATTCCAATAAACTAGATATTCCTCGTCAACTCAAGGACCAACATTAACAGAGAAACATAAAAGATTTACATTACTTAGGCTCAGGCTCTCCCACCTGGCCAAGACAAACCTGACATGGTCTTTGCTCAAAAGGGGTAATGGATGCTAGGGGGAGCTAGCTGTGAATTCTTTGAAAAGCAAGGTGGTGCTCTGACCAGTGAGGTAAGTATTCCCCAGACTGCTGCAGTCAAAGAGGAAGACTACTCATGATAAAGGACTGCTCTTCAGTAAGGGATATGAGTAGATGTGTGGATCTCCCTGTGGGACCCTCCTAACGTGTTGTCAGAGACCATGAAGATAAATGAAAATCACTGACTTTTTTTGTTATTACAGATTGTTGCTGACGTTTGTCAAGAAGACAGATCTTGAGATGTTTTTCTCCCAAGTGATGGTCTGAGGAGAAAGCATGACCATGTACAATTTGGGCAATTATTTTTCAAAATGAGTTATTAAAAAGTGGTACATTTTAGTATGTCGACAGAGAACTGTGGACTGCAGGTCATAGATACTAAATGACCCCAAAAGATCTGGTTGATACATTTTCCTTGTTAACATTCATTGACTCATCCATTTATTTATCCAGCAAATAATATTTGAAGACTGAGTGTGTGCTAAGCAGTGTGCTAGATGGTGATGATACAATGGTGACTAAGACAGCACGGTTCCCTAGCTTCATGGGACTAACGTGGGATCAATAGAGACATCAGTATTAACCAAGTTATTACACCTGTGGGGATTGCTAGACAGGCCACAGCACAGGCATGCTAAGAAGGTCAGAATGGGAACATTAATTCTTTGAGATTAGGGAAAGCTAAAGCCCCAAAGGTTTGCAGTGGCTGAATATAGAAGGATGGAGAAATGGTAAATATTTTCTAGATGAAAGCATTTTCTAAATGAGAAGTGAGGATGTGAAATGGTCAGCTTAGCTAACTGAGCCAGCCAGCCTAGATTTTAAGAAAATAAAGACAGATGAGTGGGTTAGTAAGGAGCTGAGTCATCCAATGTGATATATATTTTTGATGCTGCTATCTTCTGCATTTTCACCCAAGTTCAGATTTTGAGTGTCTTATCTCTATGCTGACTTCAGAGGCACAATCCTTTGGTCTGGATTCTCCCTGTGTTTTATTTTCCCCCTCAGAAATGAGTCATCAAAATCATCATCTACAAGCAAGAATTTGGAAAAGGCTTTCACATTCCTATGAAATCATGGCAGCTGCCTGGAAATCTATCCACATAGCCTTAAAATACGTACAGATCAACAAGGAGAGAATAATAATGCTCTCACTAGGGGCAGTTCACACCCAATGACTGATTGACTTGGCTATAAAAGACCTCAAACCTGAAAGGCCTTCTCCAGCTTTAGAGCTGCCGCGAGGGTCAACTGATGTCTTTGGTGAGACTGCTTCATAGCCCAACCTCTCCTTTTGTTCAATCCTGCTTCCTTCTCTTCCCTTCTAGAAGTGATGAACCTGAGTACTCCTTAATAAAGCTCCTGCAAGGACCATCTCTGTGCTATAGACTGAATTGTGTCCCCCCAAATCCATATGTTGAAGCCCTAACTCCTGATGCAACTGTACTTTTAGGAAGAGATAGGGCTTTTAGGAGGCAATTAAGGTGGAATGAGGGAATAAGGGTGGAGTCCTAAACCGACAGGAGTGGTGACTTTATAAAAAGAGAAAGAGAGAGAAAGAAATCTCTCTCTCCATGTGCATGCACAAAGAAATAGTCACGTAAGCCCACAGCAACAAGGTGGATATTTGCAAGCCAGAAAGAGAACCTTCAGGTCAACCTGACCATGCTGGCACCCTAATCTCAGACTTTCAGCCTCCAGAACTGTGAGAAAATAAATTTCTGTTGTTTAAGGCCCCCAGTCTGTGGTATTTTGTTATGGTGGCCTGAGCTGACTAATACACTCCACCTGAGCGTCTGCTTCCCAGGAAACCCAACCTGTGACAGCACCCTTCTACACCACCACTGACTATGCAATGAGGACAATTCCTTGGACTCAAATGAAAATGATAGAACCCAAAGAAACAAATAAATTATGTACATAAAGATTCCAATATGCTTAAATGCTTTCTGAGTTGTAACTCAACTTTCTATTTAGAAAGTATCTTCTCAGTCTGAATTACTCTAAGAAGGTAACCTCCTGGGGAACACAAAGCTATTTATCATATTCATGATTTGGGAAGAGGCTGCCACTGGTCCCCAAGTTCCTGGCAGGTGGAAACGGAGAGACTGTCATTTCTAGTACGTCATGTCCCCAGTGACGCTGAATCACTTGAAATTCAAAACACCTGCTTTGTGCCCCCTAAGGCTTCCTACCATCAGAATGCAAGACACTGCAGAGCTCTGAGACAGGCAATAAGGAGAGCCACTGAGCCAAGACAGCAACAAATAACTTTGTAGAAGTCTCTGGAAATTTAGAATTTCCAATCACAGCCTTGTCTGCTCTGAGCAGAACTAAGTTCTACACCCCGAATTATTAGGGGTGGGTAAGGTTTTTACGGGAATGCGGGAAAACCTGAATCTTGCCTTGTAATCACCACTTCCTCATATAAGATTTCTGAGACAGATTTACATGAGAATCAATACCGAGATGAGAAATAAAGTACTGCTTCATCATTAAAGATGGGCCAGCACCTAATACCACAATAAGGACTCTGGTGCTGGTAGATTACATTGACCCAACCGAGAGTGGACCAGAAGCCAAAGGAGTATCTCCATTTCTACCTTAAGTCCAAACTCGGATTTCAGGATTGCATTTCCTCTAGCTAGACGCAAGGAAGAAAAACATAAGAGAGATGCATGGAGCCTGAGCACACTTACTTCTGTCCTTCTGTCCATGCTGCCACCTCTGTTTGGAAAATCTTTTTTAAACAATGCTCCATCTCACACCCTCCAGAAACCGCCACTTGGCCTCTGCAATCCTCCTGAGTAACAGTATCCTGATTTCCACAGGCAGAGTATGTTATTCCTTACTTTGTGTCTTCCACATTACATAAGTCCTTGTTGCACATTTCAGCCTCTTTGTAATTATTTTTTGGGTTCTTTATTCACTAGAGAATGAGTTTCTTGGAGGCAGGAACTATGTCTTGCTAGTCAGTCGGATGAGTCTACCACAGCACCTGACAGACACCAGGCGCTGCATATCCAGGTGCCTGAAACCACACATCATTGGCCCCAGCCTCTCTTTCCAGCCTCAGATCCCACTGAACTCACCAATCCATCACTCATTCACACTGACCTACTTTATCCACAACACACAACTCACTGACCTGCCAGCATGCCATGTACAGCCACACCTCCTGCTTTCACTCCTACTGTTCTCTGCCTGAAAGGTTTCCCAATCATTTCAAACAACATTATCTCCATCTTCATTTGAGGTCTCTCTTAAATACACTTCCTCCACACAGTCTCCTCTTTGCTTTCCTATCACCTCTTGTTGACTCCTTTCTTTCCACATGCATACTGCTTTCTCTGCATTGCTCTCCATTCTTTACTGGGCTATACACTCTTGGGAGGCAGGAGTCGGGTTGTACGCCCTTCTCTGCCCAAAGGCACTCAGATGGATGCATGGTTCCTTGCTTCTGTCCCCACTAAATCTACTCCATCTTTTGTATCCTCTAAGCTGCAAACTTGAGTAGCATCTTAAACTCCTCATCAGTTACCATTCTCTGCATTTCTTGAACCCTTTATTTCTTTTCACTACCACTACCCTAACTCAGTGCCTTCCCATCTTTTCTCTACCTGGAGGGCTGCTTCCACTCTCAATCATCGGCTTGCCTGTAGTTTCGCCCACTCTCACCAAGGTTCTTTCTTCTCCTCTAGACTCTGAGAACATTGATGACAGAGTTTCTATCTTATTTGTCTTTCTTTTTTGTTAAACAAATACTTCTAAAGGCCTATTGTGTGCCAGACTCTGTTCTAGCTTTGAAGACAGAAAAATAAGCAAGACTCAGTCCCTGGCATGGCGTTTGGTCTTTGTAGGATTTTCAGAAATACTTATGGAACGAATTAATGAAAAAGGAATGAATAATTTTTTAAGTGTTTGGTAATCATCTTTTTCCTACTTAGAACTCCTCTGTGATCCGCATATATATGGTTAATTGCTTTTCAACAATTACCAAATCAATTCAATGAGGAATGAAAAGTCTTCTCAACAAATTACCCTGGATCGACTGAATATCCAAAAAAACAAGTAGTATTGACCCTTATCTTATACCATACACAAAAACATAACACTAAATGAATCATAGTCCTAAATATAAAACCTAAAACAATACAACTTCTAGAAAAACACATAGAAGCCTTCGTGATAGGCAAATGTGTGTCAGATATAACATAAAAAGCATAATAAAATTGATGAGATAGACGTTTGCACTTCAAAACACCATAAACAAAATTAAACTGTAAGGCAAAGACTAGTGAAATATTAATAACACATATATCAGACAAACGACTTGCATTCAGAATATATAAAGAACATTTGCAACCCAACAATAAGAAGACAAACAACTTCATTAAAATAGGCAAAAGAGTTGAACAGAGACTTCACAAAACAAAGTATACAAAGGCCAATAAATACGTGAAAAGAGGATCGATATTACTAGGTATCAGGGAAATGAAAGTTAGAAACACAATGAGATGCCACTGCATATCCATTGGATTTCCTGAAATTGAAAAGATCGAACATATAAGTGTTAGAGAGGTTAGAGAGCCCCTAGAAGTTTCATATACTCCTGCAAAATGATGTAACCGCTTTGGGAAAGTTTCTTAAAAGTTAAACAGTTAAAAGTAAAACAATTAAAAGGTGAAAAGTTATGACAGATTCTATTCCTAGGTATTTACTCAAGAGAAATAAAAACATGTCTGCAGAGACTAATACATGAATGTTCACAGCAGCTTTATTAAATAACTTATCTACAAAGTAGCCAAAAGCTGCAGACAACACCAACGTCCACCAACAGGAAAATGGATAAACAACTGTGGTATAGTCATCCCAAGCAACGGAATAGTACTTAACAATCAAAAGGAGTGACCTCTTGACACTTGCCACAACAAAGAGGAACTTCAAAATCATTATGCTGAGTGAAAGAACCAAGCACAAACGAGTAAATGAGTGCATGAATCCATTGATATAAAATTCTAGAAAATAGAAACTAATGTGTAGTGACAGAAAGCAAATCAGCAGTTGCCTGGGGCAGAGTCGGGAGAGAGACGGATTACAAAGGACACAAGAAAACTACTGGAGCGATAGAAAATGTTTGTTTTCTTGATTGTGGTGAGGGTTTCGCGGGTGTGTGAAGTGTGTCAAAATTCATCAAATTGTATGCTTCACATACGTGCAATTTATTGTACTTTAAATACACCTCAACTAAGTTGGGGGGAAAACCCTGGCTGGTTCCCTGTCACTGAAAAACAAAGTAAAATCTGTGTCACAGGTTTTCATAAGTTAGGCCCCTGCCTCACTCTGGCCTCATCTCCAGCCACTTCCCACACACATTTTGTGTCCTACCAGGACTGAACAGCACCTCATGCCTCGAATACCTCTCTTTTTTGTCACTTGTCGGATACATGCTTTTTCATATGGTGTCCCCTCTCTGGGAAGTTCAACCGTATTCACCTCCTATTCACCTGGAAAATAGCTGTTCATCTCTCACAACTCAGATCAGTGCCTGGCACACAGCAGGTGCTCAATAAGTAATTGTCTAATGTGTGAATGGGCTCAAGCGTCACCTCCTCTAAGGAGCCTGATCTGACCCTCTGAACATACACCCTGGAGTTAATCACTCTGCAATTTGTAAGCACCACTTCTCTTCCTTGTATCTGTTACCATCTTCTATTGCTTTCCATGGGCTTTCAAGTCTATTTCCCTACATGTGAACTAATTGGGTCTGTGGTAGGCAGAGCTCTAAGATGGCCCCCAAATTTCCTGTCCCATGTTCCCACAAACCTTCTCTCAATTATTCAATCAAATGCTAATCTAGTTGTTGCTACGAAGGGACTTTTGCAAGTGTAATTAAAGTCCCAAATCAGTTGACTTTAAGATGGGGAAACTGGTCAAGTGGCCCTGACCTAATCATGTGAATCCTTTGAAAGCAAAGAGTTTCCTCCAGTTGGTCACAGAAGAGGAAATCACAGATTCACTCAAAGCATGAGAAAGATTCAATGCACCATTGTTGGCTTGAAAACAGAGGGCACTAAATGACGACAGATGTGAGTGGCCTCTGGATGCTGAGAATAGCCCCTGACTGACAGCCAGCAAGACAACCAGGACCTCAGTCCTAGACCCACAAGGAACCAAATTCAGCCAATAACCTGAATGAGCTTGGAAGTGGATTTTTTCCCAGAGCCTCCAGATAAGAACTCAGCCTGGTCAACACTTCCCTTTCAGCCTTGTGATTTCCTGAGCAGGGAGCCCATTCAGGCTGTGCCAGCTTCTGAGCTACAGAACTGTTAGCTAATAAACGGGTGTTGTTCTAAACCTCTACATTTGCGTACGTTTGTTACACTACTGCATAAACATAATACAGGGACAGAAATCACATCTTATGTATCTTTATAGCACATGACTTCTCATGTAGTAATAAGTCCTCACTCACTTTTTTAAGAACAAATGAAAAGAAGAATGAGAAGAAAGGAGGGAGGGAGGAATGAAGGTAAGAAATGTAAAGGAATGGAAGAGAAAAAGAGGAAAACATTTTAGCTTTCAGAACAGTGACTCTTGACCTCAGCTATGCATTATCACCTGATGTTGGCCTTTAAAAAATACTGGTGGCTGGGTCTCACTCCCAGTGATTCTGATGTAATTGATCTAGGAGTGGCTTTGGCATCAGCATGTTTTAAATCTCCCCAGATGATCCTAACTTGCAGCCAAGGTTGAGAACGACTGCTGTGATTGCTCCTATGTGAATTGACTCCCAGGGAACAGCAGCTCAGCCAGGACTTCAGAGGATCAAGGGCCCTGTGGAGACTGGCTGTGTCCTTGAGGTCAACCTCCAGAGAGCTCTTAGTTCCTAGCTGAGTCCTATTCCACAGTCAGCTCTTCCCAGGATGCTAATGGGCCTCACTCCAGGAGATACTCATTCATTCTTCCGTCCATTCACAGGTTCTTTAGTTTAGGTTTAAATAATAATCCCTTGGTATTTTAATAACTTCTCAGCATCCTCCATGTTATAGACATCTTGGACCCTGCTGATGACATGAAGTTTTCTCTGCAGGATTCTAGACTGCAATCCACAGAGAGAACGTTTGTAATGCTCTGATCAGAAATGGTGAATGCCAATACCTGAATGCTGTCCTTATCTATAACCAACACCTAGACATCTTTCTCAGTTTATAAGAAAATTTAATTGCTAATCAGAGTTCTTGGAGGGAAGGCTTTAAATGAAAAGAAGATTATACTGGGATTCTGAGCTACAATTCTGATTCTGCCCCTATTAACTGTGCGGGATATCTGGCAAGATATTTAAGCACTATTAATGATAGTTTATCATCATTAAAGTGGAGGGTCTATATTTATCTCACGGAGTTGATATTAGACTCATAGTCTGGTTCTGTAAAGGTTTATTACAACAGCTTAGGTGTATATGTGTGTGTTGTGTGTGTACACATATACATATATTTAGATTCAGCCAATCCACTGGAGTACCTAATATGTTTTCGGTACTCTCCTAGAAAGGTTTTTAGAAAAAAATGCAAAATATTTCAACAAATGCCTTTCTTGAGGAGAGGAGAGTAAGAAGGATGGATGATAGGATGCTCTAGCTGGCTTGAAGATGCCATATAGATCTACGCACTGTTTATTCTTAAGTCCAGCTGGTCTTTCAAAGGTATCTGAGAGGGGAGAGGGAAAAGGGCATCCACATACGTTTTAAACAAGTGTCCCGTGAAGCATATTCTCAGTGTCAGAACCCGGGCAGCTACCTAAACAAACGATCTAAATAATTACGCAGAGAAAGCCTGTGAGACAGCTGATTTACTCCTGTTTTTGCACATGAAAACATTGAATTTAAAGATGAATTTGAACTTGGTCAAGGCATGCTGTTAGTAACTCATGAAGCTGAGATTTGAACTCGGGGTTCTTTGGCCTGCTGATGAAACCAGCATGCTTGGTTTGGGTTGCCAAGCGTTGCCTTGGAATAACATCAAATTGTAAATACTAATACCAAGTAAGCACTACCCTTAAGGCTGAGAGGGGATGATGGCAACATCATGCAATGGGGATAGCACATTCCAAATAGGAACCTAGCAAGGAAAGTTACTCACGGTTGGGAGCCAATGGTCAGGAGATGGCAGAATTCCATGGGAGAGGAATGGGCCACTCTGCTGGCTGAAAGGAAGATTGAAGGGAAAGGCTATTAGGAGAGATGGCATGTCCTTTCTGGGGTTGTACCTGTACACTACTGGAATGGTTCTCAAGCTGGAGGGTGCACTGGAATCCCTGTGAGGACCTGTTAAAATGCAGATCATGAGCCTTCCTCCCAGAGTTTCTGATTCTGGGTCTAGGTGAGGCCAGGGCACTTGCACTTCTATCGAATTTCCAGTGATGCTGATGTTGCCGATGTGGGGACCACATTTTGAGAACCACTGTACTGGAGACACACAGTTGTATCGGACAGGACCAGCAGATCTCTTTCGGAGACCCAGGTCCCTGCTAGATAGATTACAGCAGTATTTAAGATATAAGCACTGTGGCTAGACTGTCTTGTTTCAAAAGCTACTTAACAAGTGGTTATCTTGAGCAATTTATTGAACTTATTTGTGCCTCAGTTTAGATAGACAGATAGATAGAGATATCAGTATATGTGTAACATTGCTTGACACGTAGAAAACCAAGAGCTAGCTGTAATTATGCATCAGTATGGCAGGGACATAGTATGGCAGGGGCATGGCATGGCAGACATGGGGACAGCCCACCCAAACCCCTCTTCAAAGAGCATTTGTCGCTAAGCTGTGGAGAGTGCTGCCAGCAGACACGCTGCAGCTGCCAGTCCCTTCAAGGGTTGCCTCAGCTGCAGAGTCACCCCGCCAAAGGTCCAGTCCTCCCAGGGGCAGCCACATCCAATGACTGTTGAGGCAGAGATATAAATATCTGGTCATTTGGGCCCAGTGTGGGACAACTCTGACCACCAGTCTAGTCTAGAGCTTTCTGTGGGGTCCCCTGAAGCTGCCCAACCTGCATCGCAGCTCGACTCCCGCCTTTGCTCAAACCTGCTTCCTTTCTTCCCTTCCATGGGGAATGGTCCCAAAGACCCTCCCATCTGAACATCCTGTGACTGAACTACATCTCAGAGTCTGCTTCCTTGAGAACTCAACCTGCAACATGTCAAGCCCTTGGAGGTCAAAGGTGCAGGACTTGGAGGAGGGAGCACAACAGAAAGTCGAAGCCCTCAGACCCAGTTCTTGGGTTTGGTGGCGGTTGCACAAAATTTTCTAGTGAATAACACATCATTCATTGCCACTTGGTATGTGCCATGGATTATTGCATTTAACCACCAGAAAATGCCCATGAGGTTATTGTTACACCCAATATAGAGATAAGGAAATGGAGATTTACAGATGTTAGCTTTGATCCACAGCCTCCTTAGGTAATTTCGTCCCAAATAAAACCTGGGTGTGTCTGATTCTGTGGGCCGTGCTCTCATACACCACACTTTTCTGCTTTGGTTTTTCATTAAAGGAAAATGCAGGCAGCATTTTTCACAGGGTGAGACCTGGGATTTGGGAAAGCTTTTGGATTCAAGCAGGTAAAGCCCTGCCTGGAAAGCTGCTGTCTCCCTAACAGAAAACAGTGCTGTTTGGCCACGGGGGCCTTCAGCCATCCCTGGTGCCAGGCACTCCTGAGACTAGGTGACACTCTCCTCACCACAGGCTCTGGGAAGGGTGGCTCTGTTAGTCATGAAGAGATGATTTTTGACAAGGACTCAGGATCTGTGAATTTTTTGACCGCCCATGTGCTGCTAATTCAGATTCCAAAATAAGATACTTAGAAGGGACACTCCATGCAAATGCACACACTTTATTACCCTGTAGGACATTGGCCTCTGACCTCATGTGGGAACTCTAGCATTGTTGAGCTGTAAAAGGTAGAGGAATGGGGACAACTTTGGCTTAGCAGGCAGATCTGAAACACCTAGACCCAAAGAAAGCCTGTGACCTCCTTGGCACCTTCCATACCCTAATATCAGCCCTCTAAATATCACCATTCCAGTGGTAAGTAAAGATGATAAAAGATAAATCCAAAGGCAGAGATTTTTCTCCCTAAAACCTGGGGCAGTTGGCCAAATCCTTCTCCCTTTCCCCAAACCTTACCATAATGGTAAAACCTAGGCTCCGTTCATTTCTTTCTATTAGGTATATGCTAGGGAGGTAACATTTTATCAAATTTCCATGTGAAGCTCAGAGAAGGCAAGAGAAAAAAAAATGATTCATGCATAGGAGCCCCCAAAAAAGAGACTTCCCACAGAAAACTGTGTTTTTTAATTTCTTTCACTCAGTACACAAAAAATTCTACTCCCCAACCACCAGGACCTAGTAATGTACTTGAATGTAACCCTTCCATATCAGTCCTTCTCCTTTAGGAGAGAGGGAAAGGTGGTATTTCTGGAGGGTCTAGAAGCCAGCAGCCCCACAGGTGACAGAGGTCTATGACACGTCACTGGAAGTGACAAGAAACAGCCTCACCTTCTGAAGAAAAGGCAGGTCGAGTTGATTTCTATTTCTACTTTCATAGCATCAGTGCTGCCTTCCTGCCTCTCCTGTTCCTTCTCTCTCCTGCCCCATTCCCCTCCCTTGTCCCTCTCTTTCTTCCTTGCACCCTTCTCTTCTTCCTTTTTTCTTTCTTTCCTTACTGCCAGCTGCTTCCTTCCAAAAGCACTAACTGAGTATCTCTGAGAAGAAATACTATGTAGAGGTTGAGATTAGAGTTAGAACAATAGGAAGAAAAGGCTTCACACATTTAATGTGGGATGCAGGGCAAAAAGCTTAGCCTGGCTGACCCTCAGTTTCCTCCTCTGAAAAATGCCAAAGATCATTTTGGTACCAACCTCCATCTATTGTTTGGAATGAAACAGGAGAGTATGCATAACTTCATACAGCTCCTGGTTCAGAGAAATGGGTTTATGTTACGGTTTATTGTCATTCCTTGGAATACTAATATAGGAATAGTATTGCTATTATAGACCAGACACTGGGCTAGGCATTGACAATATGAAAGCTTTTCTCAGTCCCTCCCCAACAGTTCTGACAGCGTGATTGTCTCACCAGCAATTAGCTATATTATAACTCCACAATGATTCTCAGCCCTTCTTGGGGATCAAAATACCCTACAGTGTTTTGGAAACTACCTTTACCTGAGCTCCGGGTCTCCCTTCCCCTCACTGCTGGGATCTGATTCTGTAGTTCTGAAATGGATCCAGACACTGTTATTTTAAATAATCTCCACAAGTGATTATGATGCAGACACAAATGTGCCACTAGGAGTTGACCAAACTAGGATGAGTAATGAATCTAACTGTGTCTGGTTGGAAAATCTTCTTTAAGAAGTTTAATACTCATTTTCATTGTTGTTATAATCTATAAGCTATTTGGTTATGGGGCATTACTGTGCTGTGGGCTTTGAAGTCCAAAAGACTAGGCTTATTTACCAGGTCTTACTACACCTAATAGGCTCCCTACTCATCTGTGAAAGGGGAGCGAGAATGGTACTTATGTCGTAGGTTTGTTATAAGGATCCAGTAAAATTCATTCATTCAAAAGTGAGTATGCACTGAGTGCCTCGTCTGTGTCAGATACTGTTCTAGGTTCCGACGATACAGCGATGAACAAAAAAGTCTCCATTCGCATAAAGCTCACATTCTAGCGGCTGGAGACTCACGAGACACATAGAGCACTTAGCATAGACTCTGGCACACTTAATATGATGCTTTTTTTTACACAAATATTTTGTGTACATCAATTATGTGCCAGGCTGTTCTACATGTTGAAAATACAGAGAACAAGACAGCTATCTACTCTCAGAGAACCTGTAGTCTAATAGACGGAAAACTAATGGGGAAGTAATAATTGTACAGGATGATTTCTAACATTTTCTACGGAAAACCTAAAATAAAATAATGGGATAGTAAGTGCATCCATAAGTATATTTTTCATTGCAAGGAACAGGAAACCCAAATAAAACTGGCCTAAATAGTAAAAGGGCTTTATTGGTAACTTAAAGTCTGATGGTAGACTAGGATTCAAGCACGGTTATTCAGGAACCTGGCTTTGTCTCTCTATGTTCTCTCTGCCTGCTCTCCTTTGTGTATCTGCTTCATCTTCGGGCAGCTCACCTTATGGTCACAAAATGGCTGCCAGGAGTACTAAGGCAGGCTTCCCTGGTAGTCACTTCCCATAGTCATTGAACAAAAGTCCTATGCTGTGCACTGATTGGACTGCTAGGAAACACATTCCTGATGCTAGGACAATGACATGGGTTAATTGGTTTAGGATTGGGTTACTTGAACTAAACAGTCTTGCGAGGGATCTCCTTGTCTTGACTGACAATTTAATTCCATTCTCCTCTTCAGTTTCCACTTTCATGAGTGATTGGGGTGGGGAAAACTTTAGGATAATCATGATATTTCTGAGGAGGCGACCATTGAGATGAGACTTGAATGTCAAAAAACTCTCTAGCCCTTTGAAGATCTGGGGGAAGAACATTTCATACAGAGAAAAGAAAGAAGTACAAACAGGCATGTGTTAGTTTGCTATGGTTTCCACAACAAAATATCAGAGACTGGGGGTCTTAAACAACAGAAACTGATTTTCTCACAATTCTGGAGGCTAGAAATCCGAGATGAACTTGTTGGCAGGGGGGTTTCTTCTGAGACCTCTCCTTGGCTTATGGATAACACCTTCTCCCTGCGCCTTCACATGGTCCTCCCTCTGTGCACATCTGTTTCCTAATGTCCTCTACTCACAGGGACACGAGTCGTGTTGGATTAGGGCCCACCCTAATGACCTCATTTTAACTTAATTACCTCTTTAAAGACCCTGTTTCCAAATACAATCTCATCCTTAGGCACTGGGGGTTAGGCCGTCAACATAGGAATTTTGAGGGGGATACGATTCAGCCCATAACACCCCTGATGTGGAGAAAAGGCCTGGGCATGTTCAAGGAACAAATAGGCCAGTGTGACTCTTGGAATGGGGTAAACAGAGAAACGTTGGTACAAAGTGACATCAGACAGGGCTATTCCATTCATCTACGCCTTGAGGGACATGGAATGTATTTGGATCTTGCATTTTTTATTATTATTATTATTATTATTATTACTATGATATCCAGGAAACTATATATGAAAAATCAGAGATTCTAGCTCAAGGAGAAAAAACCATGTTTCCATCAAAGGAGTCAGGTGGCATTTAGAGCAGTTCAATAAATCCCTCCAGCTGTCTGACCAGGTAGAGGGAGAGGAGACTGTGCTTTTAAAAGCTTGGCTGCATCTCTTTAAATCAATTGACTGTATGAATAATTTAAATATAAAAATGGGGCATAGCAGTTCTCAAGTAACCTCTAATACCTTCCCCCCTCCACTAACCCCTCCACACACGCCAGCCCACCTGTGTTTGGCACATTTCCATGGTAACTCCCAAGCTATTTAACTGCTGGATTGTGTTGTTAATATGATGATTTAACATTTTCCAAGTGGGTTAAACTGGATACAAAAAGCTGCAACAGCTTAGTCATGTAGGATAAATTTTATGGAATATTCAATAGTTTCACTAAGCCATGTTTCTTCATAACTTAAAGAGATTTATTGCTGAAATCAAGAGTTTAGCTCAGAATGGTACTTGAAAAGTGCTTGTCTCCTAAGAGAGAGCTTTTTCAAAATGGCAGTCTGGCTTTAGGCATTTTCCTGCCCCTTAGAGAGAGAAGAGTGGTGGGATATAGCCAGAGGCCCAGCAGAAGGTGACAAGATTGCAGATATGGAGAGACCGATGCTAAAGAAATAGGATGGGAAAGTAGTTAAAAGAACTTCCCTAATGGTGGTAATAAGACTAGTTATTTCACAGCACACCCCGGGGTCCCTTGGGTCTGTCTCTTGCTTCAACAGTGTTTGGAGGGAACACACCCGGGGACTCTCCCCTTCTTCCAGCTTCTGACCACCTTCCAAACTCCTTTCCCAGTTGCAACCTCCCGGACCAGTCAACATGGTATTTTGTCATTAGCTCCTTATTGCAGACCAGCCATGAGCTCCTATATTTGTCAGAATTATTCAACCGTTCCCGACTCCCTGGTCAACCTGCATGTGTGGGCCTCCTACACCTACCACTCTCTGGGCTTCTATGTTGACCTCAAGGATGTGGCTCTGGAGGGTGTCCAGTATCTCTTGAAGATGCATCCTCCCAAAATGAGTGGAGTAAAACCCTGGATACGGTGAAAGCTACCATGGCCCTAGAGAAGAACTTGTGCTAGGCCTTTCTGCTTCTGCATGCCCTGGGTTCTGCCGGCACAGACCCCCATCTCTGTGACTTCCTGGAGAGCCATTGCCTGGATGAGCAGGTGAAACTCATCAAGAAGATGGGTGACCACCTGACTAAGCTCCACTGGCTGGTCGGCCCCAGGCCGGGCTGAGCATCTCTTTGAAAGTCTCACCCCCAAGCATGCCAAGGATCCTCCGGAGCCCAGTGGCCTTTGAGGGGCCCCTCTGATTCCCCTGGAGTCAGGGCTTCTGCCTGAGCCTCTCCTGCAGCTACTAAGCTGCTTTTTAACTACTCTGAAGCCCTCTCCCATACCGTGGACCAAATGGAAACAATAAAGCTTTTCGCAGCAAATAAAAAAAAGACTGGTTACTTCAAAATCACCTGGAGAAATTTCAAAAAGTACAGATTCTCAGTTTCCATCTCCTGCCCATTCCAAAGATTCTGATTCCGTTGGCCTGGGGTGGAGAGGCTTGGAAATCCATAGTATTTTCATGTATCCCAGGTTATTCCAATCTTGTCCACTTTGGTAACCAGTGCTGTTCAGCAGTGAATACTGATGGATGGTCCCCACACCACTTGCATAGGATCACCAAGGGAAATCGCTAAAAGTTCAGGTTCCTGAGTCCCCTTTCTGTCCCGGTAAATCACGAAGAATGGCTATACCAACAAGAATCTGAGCTTTTGATGAACATCCCCTGGGCGACTCATAAAATGGAGAAATTTTGCCACGGAGTTGGATTATTTAGCAGCCTGCTTTGAGAAGCGAGCAATGGAAACCCAAGCAAAGATCAGGTGGCTTGCCCAAAGACACATGGTTATCCAGTGACAATGTCCGGTCCTTCTGGGGTATTCTGGGAATGTGACTCATCATGTTCAAAAACATGATGAATATGTATGTGACCAGCAGTCTTCAGCTGTAATAGGAAACAAAAAGGGAACGAGATGCAGGTCTGCTTCTCAGGGAGCTCCGAAAAGTCAAGCTTAGATGGAGAGGCAAGATGTGCTCTAATGAAACAGAGACAACCTTAAGAAATACACTTGCGATTCTGAAAAGTAGTCCTGTAGGAATTCTGAAGAGAGAGAAAGCTAGATCAGTGCAGGCTGAGCTAGTCCGGACAGGCTTCCTAGACGAAGTGATACTTGATTGAGCTCAGTTTTTGGAGAAGAAGTAAAGTGAGAACAGTAGTGTATTCCACATGTGGGGAGTACAGGAGAATAGTGATGTAGACAGAGATAGAGATCAGGATGAAAATTTGATGAGTTACGTTCAAAAATTTGCCGATTATTCACCTAAGATTATCTGTTCTCTCCTTTGCTTCCTCATCTGTAGAATGTGAACACTGAATGAGATCGCATACGAATATGCATAATGAAAACCTCGGCTCCTAATAAGACATCACCAAATGCTGGTCCCACCCTCTCCTTCCTCTTCAAGGTGAAGACAGAAATCACACATAATGTGAAACGATGATCTTTTTTCTTGTCCCGTATGCCAGAGAGGAGACGATCTGCCAGTCATCATCTCTCTTGCCAAATGCCTTTGAAACAGTTAAACTATTTTTTTACTTTTAAAACATTTTTATAAGATAACTGTGTCTGAGCTTTCTGAATTACCATTTTCAGAACTTAGATGGACTTGGCTTCTGGAATAATTCCTTCAAGATTCAAAATTAAGTGAGAGAGTGTTACCAAGACACTCCAGTGCTAAAAACGTTTATTGGATGAATGACATATATATATATAAAGTTACATTCAAAAATTTCTTTGTACATAGATAAGTAAGATCTTTTGATCTTTGGTGTTTTCTGCTTCTTATAGGACCCCCTCAACCACCTCAGGTATTTGTTTCTTTAGATTTGACTATCAATTTCTTCACCAATAAAAAAATCCTAGTATCTTCACGTTAGCAACAAGCCAGCTGCTGGTAAAGCATAGGGAGGCATCGACAGTGATCAGACACTTTAGGCCCATGAGGCAGCAGCATGCAAGGAAATGTGCTGGGGCTATGAACTCAGATAGAAGTTGGCTTGAAACCTGGCTCTGCCAAACCTCCCGGCAGTGTGACCTTGTTCACGGCACTCAAACTCCCTAAATTCAGGTGCAGTATGTGTAAGAAAAGGAAAACAACACGTGTTGCAGAGTTGATCATCAGGAACCATCCTCATATAGCATAGTACTATATGTGGTACTCAATAAACACATGTAAAAGAGAGAGAAATGTGAGAGGGGGTAAAGGGAGAGATAAGGAGAGAAGAGAGAGAGATGGAGAGAAAGACAGCAATGAAGCCCCTTTTAGGACCTTCAGAAATGTAAAAGGCAGCAGAGACCATTTAGGTGATGTTATAAAATTTTACTGATAACATTGACATTGCACGAATCAGATCATGGAAATTCGATGAGAACTCTGGCTAATTCAAGCCTGATCCGCAGATGGAATATTTCACGAAGCTTTTCTAAGAGCCCCAGCATCGCAATGCTTTATCTAGGCCACCGCCTTCCAACACCATGGCAACGTATCTAACAAAACGGATTGGAGAAGAGCTGCTGATGCTCATCCAGAGCAGGGGGAATGCTTTGTCTCCTTAGCTACTCCACAATCCACAGCACCCACAGGAATATCCAGGCTTGAGATGCAAAGATCCCAAGGGTCTGAATTTTATTTTACATCAGTAGGAAAATGCACCTTTTCCCAGACTACAATCTTGTTCACAAAAGCCTGTAACTGGGCACAAACAAAGACGCCTTAGCTAAGGTATTCTAAGTGCTTAGGGGAACCAAGAAACAATGAAAAGAGCTCAGGCAGAAACTGCAAGAAATCTATGTGGCCATCCACAGCTAGCCTGTTTCAGGAGACGTTAGTCAGTGTGGGTGGGGGTGAGGGCTCAAATTCAAATACCTTCCGCCACTTTATATTTCAATTCAGTTAGAATATTACAATTAATATTAAATAGCATAATTTGGCCTCTGTAACTTAAGCTTGTTAGTATCCCTCAAGGTAAGTATTAAGACAAAATATGTGTAATTCCCAGAACAGCAGAGGCAAAAGATCTATGTTGGTTCTTTTCCTCTTCCAAGAACCCGGACTGGGAACTTGAGGCCCCAAAAGCTAAAATCATTCCCCAACTATTTGAATCATAGCTAATAAAATAGCCTTTTGTCATTTCATTCAACAGGCACATATAAAACATTAAAGACTTTTAATTAAAAAATAAATTCTAACAAATTATGAGTGATGTCTTTATAGAACTTACTTACATACAATTAACTTTTACCTTATTATGAAATTATTTTCTTTGTTTGACCTTCCCCCTGAAAACAGCCTGGCCTAACAATCTAGAAGAGATTAAACAGATGTTTCTCCATCAGAGACCGTGGGAGGACATGCCCATGGAAATAAACAGTTGATCAGTACGGCATTTCTGAGCTGCTATTCCAAACTAAGATGGATTCTTCATACCCCCGTCTCTCTCTAGGTTTGCATGAAAGCATCAACTGGGAAAGTTACAGATGAACTTTCGTAAAGGATCCATTTATAAGGTGCAGATGCTCAGCACAGGGAACTCAGCATCCTGGTCCAGCAGCAAGCCTCAGTTGCCCACACAATGCAGTGGTAATGGCCCCTTCCTCCACTGCCCCCCAACCTCCTCATATTCTGTGAGGCATCTTGAGGAGGAGATACATGGGAGGCGGGGAGGGGGTAGATTTCCATTCAGAACAGCCCCCTCCGATGATGAATTTGTACCCTGAACAATAAGCACGGCCCTGCTCTGTTGCTCAGAGCCATGAGCAATGCACAGCAGCTGGGAGGCTGCAGGAAAGCTCTGGATGGTGTGGGCTGCATCACAGACAAGCCTGCTCCAGTCCTGGTTATTGAGCATGGAAATTTATGTATTACCTTTCAGCATGCCAACTTCTTATCTGCCCAAGAGAATTTCCTTTTGAAAGCATACAAATAGAGTTAATAGAGTCAGGGATAGAGTCTGTTCTTTCAGCACCGCGCTCCCTTTCATCCTGACGACACAAAAGTTTCCCCTTCTTGACAAAGCCATGTTTAAGTGGTGGAGTTTCAGGTAACTCCCTGGATTGAACTTACTGCACAGTCACTCAGCTAATCTGACTATAATGATTACAGATATTTCCTTCTTGTTATGAGAGGGAATTATAAAGAGCAGACCAGTCAAAAAGCATCTCACCTCTGACTGTAGACCACTGTTTAAGTTTTAGCTCCACCAGCCTGCTTGGCAACGTATGGTGAGTCACTTAACCTCTCTGGGCCTCCAATTCCCAGGCTACAAAATAAAGAACTTGGAAGCGCTGATTGGTAAGGTCCTCTCCTGCTGTAAGAGTCCACAAGCCCACGCTCTGCTAACTCATGCCCCCTCACCCCTGTTATGGTTCTATCATCTTACACTAGCAGTGACAGTGCCTTACTCTGTGGCTTGCGGCTTTGTTTGCATTAGTTTACTTATTGCTTACAATAAACTTACTAACGAAATGTTATTAGAAAGACCACATAACAGATGAGAAAACTCGAGATTTAGAGACGCTAAGCAATTAGTTTGAGGTCATGTGACCAGTAAGTGACCAAGCTTGGATCTGTTTATCTTCAAGACCTGTACTTTTTGTTCCTAGGCTAGAGCACCTTTCTTCCTTCTGAACAGTTAGAACATGGTATGTCTCTCTATGTGCTGTCTTCTGATAGACTGGGCTAATGGTACAGACATGTTTCTGTGGGCTGAGTAAAGAGGGATGGTGCCAAGCATAGGCAAACCATCCACTCTTTTGATCAAGCCTTCAAAGGGTCCAGGGGGAGGAAATGATTCCCCAGGCTGCAAATACGGCAAGAACATCAGAAGACATCTATTTATCTATCTATCTATCTATCTATCTATCTATCTACTATCTACAATATCTATGTCTATCCATACCTATCTCTCTATACCTATCCATCGATCTACCTACCTATTTCCCATGTTCCTCTGTTGTAGAAATGTCTGCAATATCCTGGAGAGTACATCATCACAAGTGATTTAATAAATATTCTTATGTGAGCCTATGTAGAACATTTAGAAAAGATATTAATGTTTGAACTCCCAGAATTGAGAATCAAAGCCAGCAGCTGAGAAGAAACATTTTGACTATTGTAATAGTATGCACATTTATTTAAAAGTCAAAGCTTCTTTCACGTAAAAACAACTCAGAAAATATTTAAGATTCTTCATTTTTAAAAATACTCAAAAAAAACGAAGTTTTTTCACAAAGTTGTGGGCAAGATAGAAGAAGCAACTGATTTAAACCTGTATTAACAATGATAATTGCCAGAGGAGAGACAAATACTGCCCAGGACTAACGAGAATGAAATCAAGTCTCCTAACCTTCATACAGTAGCTGAGTCACGATGCCCCGAAGCCCAAATCCTGCTATGGTAGATCTTACTCCCCACTTTACCAGTTCCATCCCAGTGCAGAGCGCGGCTCAGCACATCATCAGGTCAGAAGTATAGACTCAATCTTGCAAGAGAGTAAGTCAGTGAGTTATTTCACAGAAATAACATATCAACACTACTGGATTCTTTTTAATATTTTTGTTGCTGTTTTAAATTTTCTATTGTTCTTGTACATTCTATAATGTTTATTTTAAAACTACATCTATTACTCACCTTTGGATTTATCAGTGAGAAAATATCTACTCTAGAATATACTTATTTTGGAAAATACCCGTTTCTAAATAGACCAAAAGAGTTAAACTGATCTCTACTGTTTTCTTACGTTTTATAACTTGGGAGCAATGTGCAGCCCTGTAAGCTCTGTAATGGAAAGGACTTTTGTCAAGTTGGTTGGTTGATGTTTCTTAAGTGGCTAAAATGGTGTCTCATACACAGTAGGCACTCAAAAAATAATCAGTGGGAAGTTGAATAAAATGTTACTATAAGAAAGATGGGCTTATTTCCTCTTGAATCATTTCTTGCCCAGCAAGCAAGTCAGAGATTTACTATATTTGGAAGTGTCTTGCTGTATAAAAATAAAGAAGAATCTGCCTGACGTCCTGAGGTCCTACTGTCAGCAATCCAAATAACCATGTCGCCCAGGTACTAATTCTTAAAAGTCCCAGGATAGTAGACAATTTGCTCCAATGTTCTATTCTCTCTGCCAACACAGAAAGTAACTGGCACTTTCTCTCAGTAGAATACTATATCCAAGTTTATCTAGACGCAAGTCACAGAAGCCAATTCTACTAGCTTAAGGAAAATAAAGAATTTTATTGTACAGTCCAGAGGCAACTTAGAGTGGACAAGGGCAGAACGTGTAACCAGGCATCAGCAGGTTCTGGAACCAGAGCCTCTGTCTCTTTGGAAACATGTGGACTTTATCCCTGTGGTTGTGCTCTCATTGTTCCCTCTCTGCCGGATGGGCCCGTGACTATCACAGTGCCAAGCATACAATGGGTGTGCTGTAAATATTTTTGAATGAATGAATTACTGGCGTATCTCTGCTTCTCCATTAATATGGATGAGGAATGACTGCACAGAATGGCTGTCGGTACCAGCGCTACTGACTCCCTAACTTAATCTTTGCTTCACAATTTAAAACTCTTGGGTTAAGACTCTGGTTGACTCAACTTGGCAATGGATTGACTCCTTCTTGGGTAAGGGTCTATCTCTTGTCTAAGCAGCTCTTGCTAGGGAGCCCTATCCCATTAACATGGAGGCAGTCTCTCAGAAGAGGGGTCCTTGCCCGAGCAGGTGTTCTAAGAAGGGTCTGCTTAAACAGTGGTCGAGCATTTGCAAAGATGGCCACAATAGTTCCTGTCCACAGGGCCCTCTGCAGTATGACTTTGCTGCCTCGCCCATGAAGAAGAAGGCCTTTAAACCTGGGCTGATTTTATGACTTGCTTTGAGTAGCAGAATGAGGGGAACTGATGGTGCAGGAGTTCCGAAGCCTAATTCTCAAGAGGCCTGAGCACAGAGCCACCACCATGCGAGGAATCCCACCTTTGCCTGCTGGATACAGAGGGTCTGTGGTGGGCCAGTCATAACCACCAGCTACGAAGACAAGGCTGCTTCAGAGTGTCGAGCCCCCCTTGAGCTACCAATGACTGCTGCCGTGTGAGTGACCTCAAATGAGACCAACAGGAGTCCTGTGAGCAAATAAAATAGTTTGTGTTTTAAGCCTCCAAGTTTTGGGGTGATTTGTTATGCAGAGGTGGATAAGTGATGAACATTTTCATAAATTTTAGTGACTTTCTGTGTTCCTTATCTGACCAAGAAGTTACTAAAAGCTGAATCCTGAATTGGTACCAAGGCATTCATTTCCATGTTGACTATGTATCTAGGTCAGCCTGATGGAAAAAAAAAAACCAAAGAACAAAATACTGGGAAAGAATTGAAATTATCCTTGGCACTTCAGCAGAAGTTTGCATCCTGGTTCTGACACTTACTAGCTACTCTAATACTTAAGCTCCCTGGACCTCAGTTTAATTATCTGTTAAATGGGAACAATCATGTGTATGTTTCAGGCAGATCTGTGAATGTCATCCACTACTCAATATGTACAACCATCATTGTGGCAGTATCGTAAAAATTAATGAGACCATTTATAAAGAGTTTATATTAAATGCATGGCACCATGCAAGTGTTCAATACAGGCATAAACTCAAAGCACATTGGAAAGCTCAGTTCTCTCGGACAGGATTTTAGACACTAAGTGGTGAAGTTTTGGGGACATAGATGAGCAAAGAGCTTTTAAACCAAGAAAGCACATTTGTGTGTGTCCTCTCCTGCAGCAGAAGATACATCAGCTCTATAAGCTGTCCCAGGTGTACCCTAGCAAGCAGAAGTGGCAGCCCAGCTCTGCTTCAGACAGGTGACCCCCAGATGCAATCTAGTAGAGTATTCCCCTGAGCTCTGCCCTGGGAAACTCCATGCTATAATCTGCTCTTTGAAAATGTGCTTAGGTGATCAATCAAGTTGCAGAAATGCCATCAAGTATGTGACCTCTGGGAGATTAGTAATTTACATGAGCATATAAAGGCCCTGAGAAGTCCTGTAGTAGAAAACAAACAGAAGACAGGGACAAGAAAGCTTGTCTAAAGAGACATCCCCTTTTTGTTCTAAACATGAAGTGATTTTTACCACATAATGCCTTCTAACACACCACAAAACAAGTGCACGTCAGGAGATAGAAAGTGACACCCTCATCCTACTTTATAGAGAGGACACTGAGCGCCCAGGGGTGCAGGACCTTGTACTCAAATCCCCAGCTACACTCTGCTCTTCAGGTACAGCACTGGCCAGCCCCTCATTGCCCTTCTGTGGTAATGACTTCCCCAATAAATGATGGGGGAAGGGACACACCTCCTACCACCTGTTTCTGCTCCCGTATGCAATCATCTCAAAGCATATAGAGGCTATGGAATTCCTGCACCACTCTGCTCCACAAATGGAGAAGTAGCTATTCCATTTGCCAAGTGCAGAGCAATGGCTGGGCCAGCTCCATCTATCTCTGTTAACAACCTAAGCATGCTGCCACAGTTTATTTATGACAAACAGGGCACAGAGGAAAACTGCAGGCCTCCCCCACAGTCTGGATATTTGCATAAGCCCTGATTCTCCCAACGGAGATGTTTTCTTTGGCCCAGCTGGGTTTTCCTGAGCGGTCAGATGTGACAGGCACATTTAACCCACTAGAGAAAGAGTAAGAGACTAACTTAGGGAAGATGATGATGGTCTTAGGGGACATCTGAGAGGCAGGATGGGTTAGTGGCTCAGACCATGGGTTCCACAGTTGATCACATCTGGGTTTGATGCCAGCTCCATCACTAGCTTGGGTGAGTTACCTAATATTTCTAACCTCTGTTTCCTCATCTGTGAAATGGAGATTATAGACATTCCTACCTCTTGTAGTCACAGAGAGTATCAAATAAAGCCACGTATATCAGATACTTAACACAGAATCTGGCTCAGTAAATGAGAGCCACTGATATTAGTAGTAACGTCATTATTACAAGGAGTTTCTAATTTCTTTATAGCGTTTATTCATTCATACAACAGACGTCAGTGTCCTTCCTACATGCCTGGCACAGTGTTACATCCTGAAGCTACAGACAAAGGTGAGATGCTGCCTTTCTGTTCAAAGAGCTCACTTTGTAGTAAAGAGAGACCGCAGACAGACAGTGACCACACCTGGTAGCAGGTGCTCTGAGAAAGGAAAGCTAATAGCTCACAAGGTGGCAGGTGGGGGGAGGTGGGCTTCAAGGAGGTGGGACTCTGCACCAGAGTCTTGGAGGATTAAACAATTTAAGTGTCTAGTAATGAGCCAGCCGTCTGGAAGGTGCTTCATACCTAGTAGCCATATACAAGAGAGTAGGCGTTAGGCGGGTGAGGTGAAACCGAAGCGCTATCAGGGAGATGACCAGCTTGAGGGGAAGGCGCAGGGTCAAGGAGAGCATGACTGATCCAGCAGGACATTTCTTCACAGCCAGGGCAGAGTAGGGATGAGGCTGGGACAGTACACAGGTCTCTAGCAGACAGGGGTTTTTGTTGGTATTTAATTAAAAAGGTTATGGGGACTGTTAAAGGATTTTAAGCAAGGGCAGGGGTGTATAGAGACTTGCACTTGGAGAGAGAGCATTTCAGCAGGCGTGTGGAGCTGAGACTGTGAAGTGAAGCAGGGCAATGAGATGGGGTCATGCCCAGCTGGAGTAAATTCTTCCCCAAGAAGACTTCCCGTGTCCAGGCCAAATCTCTCCCAGCAACGTGCCACACGCCTCCCAGAAGTTCATATCACAGTCACTTAAGTGCATTCCTCTGCTCTTCTATTGGACTCCAAGCACCAAAGAAGGATGAACTGGTACCCAGACATTTCTCCCTTCTTCACAGTGCCCCGCATGGGACAAGTGCCCATAAAATGTTTGTTGACTGACTGAAAGGACACACTGTCACACAAATTTGTTCCACTTCAACCAAACGACCTCTTCCAGCAGAACTCCATTCCTATTGATCTTAATCAATGTCTCTTGGAACTCTCATATGGATCAAACCAGAGTAGGCCTGCCAAACAAAATACAGGATGCCCAGTGAAATCTAAATTTCAGATAAACAACAAATACTTTTTAGCATCAGTATGTTCCATGCAACTTTTGAGATATACTCAAAGTAATAAAACTATTTGCTGTTTATCTGAAATTCAAGTTTACCTGGGCACCCTGGAGTTTTCTTCTGTAAATCTGGCGATATTACGCTAAGCAAAGAGCACCCAAGTTAATTACGTCATACTGGAAATGGCAGACTCCTGTTCCTCCCCTCTCTGACATATCCTTCTCTCCATTTGACCCCAGAATTCCTAAGTGTTCTCCCTCCTTTAGAGCTACCGTGATGAATAACCACATTTCCAAATCACAAATTGACACATGTTATAGGATACGTGGTCAGAGTAAAGGTTAGTTCCCCACTCTGTCACTTACAAAGTTTGTACGGACTTCCTCTGTGTCTCAGTTTTGTCATTTATAACAAAATTTATATCATTTAGGTTAATGATATCTCACAGGGTTGTGACAAAAATTAGAAATAATATACTAAAGTCTCTCATTCAGGGACTGAAATACAGGTGAGATTTATTCAATTAACATTTCTCAGGCACTTATTCTGTGCTAGGCAGATCCTGGGTGTTTTCCTGTCTTCACGGAGTTTAAAATTTGGGGTAGAGATGCTTATAGAAGCTATGATTCTCTTTTTTTTTTTACTTTTTGTTTTGTTTGAGGAAGATTAGCCCTGAGCTAACATGCACTGCTAATCCTCCTCTTTTTTCTGAGGAAGACTGGCCCTGAGCTAACATCCGTGCCCATCTTGCTGTACTTTACATGTGAGACGCCTGCCACAGCATGGCCCAACAAGCATACGTAGGGCCACACCCGGGATCCAAACCAGTGAACCCCTGGCCGCCAAAGTGGAACTGGTGAACTTAACCATTGCTCCACCGGGCTGGCCCCAAAACTATGATTCTTATGGGAAGAAAGATTAAAATCATGGTCTCTTAAAATGTGTAGGCAACTTGGTTATTATACCCATCGCTTTTCCCATGCTCATTCTTGTCTTATTTTCACACATATGTGTTAAGTGTGCACGTACACATACACATGAATATATATATATCATGGCTATGACAGTAGCTCAGAGGGTCAAGCTTAGAGAAATTAGCCACGAACCAGCAAAGGCAACAGAGAAGGGAGCAGCCAGCGCTTCTCAGTGGGCCTATCTCAGTACCTGACGCCTGACTTCTAATCTGCTTGCCCCTAGGAGAGTGACTGTACTCTGTTCCAACCTGTTTTCGGGACATCAGTAATCCCCTGCCCACCTCAGGTCCTCTAACACAAGAGCCAAGTACAGTGCCACTGCAGCCTGTGCTCCTGGCTCCTGGGACAGGCCTCCAGGTGGCCTCTCCAGCACCTGGCGGAGGTGAGGCAGGCAGGACTGCTGGCAGAGCCTGTCCCAGCATTTCTCAGGCAGCTGCTCTCATCATTGACCTGAGAGGCTGGCCTGCTCTGCAATGCCCTTGCCTGCTCATCCATGGGCACCAAGGGCCCATGCCCAACTCCTGTACCAAACCTGATGGAGGCAGGGAGGACAACAGCAGCCTCTGCCCTACCAGCTGGTGAGGTCTAAAGTCTGTCCCGTCTGAGTCAGATGTACCCAGGAGCCTAGCACTATCTTCGCCTGGCTGTGGCTCACAGCGCCCCATCTGCATCCCTGGTCTTCTGACCTTGCCTCCTGATTGTCCCTTAATTCCCACTGCTGAGAGCCTGAACACCAGTCACTGTCTACTATCTGCCTGTGTCCTCCCATCTTTCCTGGGGTCTCAACCCTCCAATCTAACATGAATAACTGTCTTTGATTGTCAGCTCCTGTGTGAGGTATTTGATGTATACTATGCTCTTTAAGTTTCATCACAGCCTTTTGAGGTAATTATTACCTCCCCTATTTCTATGTGAGGAAACCAAGGCTCACAGAGGTTAATTAAGTTGCCCAAATCACAGAGCTAGTTAGGGGTCGGCAGTAGTTAGGACCCAAGGCCTTTTAATTTCAAAGCTCAAACTCCTTTTCATTATGCCTCACTCACCTTTGGCTAGGGCAGACTTCTCCAAATTACACAGACCACTCACATCGACAAAGCTGCCACCAGTTGGACTTTGCACATGGCCACTAACTAGAGCTCTGATCTCCACGCCTTGTCCACCATTTGGAACCATTTGGCCTTGATTCTGGCTGCCTTCCTCAGGCTCCTAGGGAAGTAAAATTTGGCTTTATGGACTTCCCCTGCAGTGGTCATCTCGGTAGCTGGGCCAGTCCCCTGCAGCTGGAGTCTGTCCCGTGTTTATTTTTAGCTCTGTCCCAGCCCACCTGCCACTCAGCTCCCAGCATATCTCATAGCAGGGCTTGCTAGAAAGGTCTATCCAGGACTCTCAACTGGGCTGGGGTCTAGGAGCTGGGCTTGGCCTTTGTCTGTGGGCCCTAAAGCCAAAGCAAAGAGGTACGGAAGTCAGTTTCTTGATTAATAGTAGTGGGCTGGGGAAATGAAGATTTAGTCTTAAGGAAGGTTCTGGTCCAAAGTGATGGAGCAGAGATGAGAAAATGGGCTACAGGCTGAGCAACTGTAGTGGGAATTGAAGGTTGAGACTGCAAGGGCAGCGACACAGACGAGTCACGGAGGGGAATTCCTTGTGGCACAGGCACAATTTTACAGAAGCCTTGTGGTCTTGCCTGTTGGTGGGGAGGCAGCCAGATGGTGAAATATGGCTTCAGTTGCCTTTTGAAACACCAGGAGTTACAAATGGCAAAGGATACAATAGAAGGTTTCTTTCGTGTCTAAAGACCAATTTAACTGCGGTCGGGGCAGAGTTGAGGGAAGGTACACATCGTTCACATCTCCTGTGGTTTGGATCTTCTGTGGCTCTCGATGCAGTGACAGAATCCTGTGACTGACACAGCACTGCACTGAGCAGCCCATGGCACCGGCCTGCTGCCATCTCCCCAAAAACAGGTGGATTCTTGGAAGGGACAGACATAGTGTACTATTAGCACTGTTCCAGTGAAACATAGAAATTATGCCATGAAAACTTAATTGCCACTTTATTCAGTAATCAGCATTAACACAGCGAATATTTAAAGCTGCAACAGATTGTGTGTCAGCCAGGAGTTAGGTGGCAGCAACTTCTAGAAAGCCAGAAAATCAAGACCTATGTGGACTGGGGCTGACAGAGTTATTCAGGCCTATATGTGAAAAGGCCCATATTAGTGGTGGTGGCCAATCTCCAGCCGTGTTGAGACCACCAACTCCATGGACTTCCCTTCCCCAAGGTCCCTCAGCTACAGTTTGATTGATTGAAACTCAACCAATTCAGTTCTTAATAAATGCGATGTGGCTAACACTGAGGGACCCACGACATAGCCCATGTCCTCAAGGAGTCTGTGATGTACGATTGCTGATGAAAAAGTACAATGATGATCACAGTCAGGGCGTCATATAATCAGGAAAGAGAGCAAGCTTGGTCGATTCCTGACTCTAAAATTCCTCAGTGGTTTGGCCTTGGGCAAGTTACTTTTTCTCTGTGCTTCATTTTCCTAATCTTTAAAATGGGGGTAAGATTATGGACCTAGCAAGGATATAGGGAGTATTAAATTTAATCATATATGACCTATCATACTGCTTGTCACAGATTAGGTATTTGTTAAGTGGTTTGAGCCAAAATGTGAGACAAAACAAACAAAAAGCAGTGCCATAAGAAAAGCGCAGAGAAAATACTGAGAACCTTCAGAAGACGTAGAATGGCATTGCCTTGTGGAGGCGGAAGGCTATGGAGGAGGTTATATTTGATACGGGCCTCGAAGGACAGGTAGACATTTGACAGGGAGCGCTTGTGAAAATCCTGGTAGGTACTTAAAAAGGAGCGGTTGAATGAATGGATTAAAGCCTGAAAGTGCGGGCAGACGAAACTAGTAACAACGGCCCAAAGGTCTGGAAATGTGGGCTTTGTTAGTGGACTAGCAGAAGGATTCATTTGTCAGGAAAATAAAGAATTTCAGAGAAGTGCGGGAAGTCAGAAAAGGCGGACTGGGCACGCACGGTCGTGAAGGCGAATGCCCTCCTGAGTCGCGGATTAATCAACAGTATCGGCAGTGGAGGAGCCACTGAAGTCTGGGCTCAGAGGCACATCTGGAGGCGGCAGTGGTGTGGAGAGATTTGCGTGAGGGGTGAGAGGAGGCAGGGATGTCGGTGGGGGCTGTTACACCCGTTCAGGCAAGAGAGAATGAGACCTGAATTAGGATGCTAACCGTGAAGACAGAGGAATATGGCCGACGTGGTGGAACAGAACACACAGGAATTGGTAGAAGTTGGATGTGGGGAACAAGAAACCCCCTATTGGGAGTACCACGGGCCAGAAGGTGGTGAGGGAGGCACACTTAGAGAGAAAGAGCAGACAGTGGTGAGGGAGTCAGGGACCCAGTCAGGAAGAGAGCCCCATGGACCTTCAGCCCCTATGAAGTCAGGTGAGGCCACACCCTGGCTGGGTCATTCACAGCCGGGTCAGCTCTCCCTGCCTGAGCTGCACGCAGCGTCACCTGAGAATGTGGATGTGAACAACTTCAAGTGGATTGTGTACAACCCTCAGCTCCTAGAAACCAGGTTTCTGACCACCGAGCATTTGCCTCCACTGCACACAGCCTCTCTCCAAGGCCTCACAACCAGAGCAGACCATTCAGGCAGTCCAGATGTACAGATGGCTTCTTTTGGAGAAAACAGAAGAGCCCACGCACCAAGGCCCATCTGCACCCTCCAAGTGAAATGTTCAAGATGAACAGCTAAGGAATGGGAAATGAATATAAGAAACTTTATTTTTTAATGTAAAAAGAAATCAAGAGAAAAAAATACTAATATTTAATATCCAGATTGAGACCAGCCTCTTGTCTGGAGTCCATAGGTCGGTGAAAGAAGTCCTGTTGGAAGGACAGGGCTTCACAGGGAGATGGGTTGGCAGCGACACCTGCTCTCGGGCGTTGCTTATGGGATATTGCCACCATTTATCATTTACATCAAGTAGGTGTACGGAGTAGATTACCTGATATTAAACAGAAAATTCACTTGCAGCTTATAACTATCTCCTCTGAGGAACTGCGGAGCGAAGGAATACAAATGATCGATGTAGCCTATAACCACAGGACAATGGTACAACCAAGACTCCTGTCCCTGGTATGAGGTCTTCATTAGCCACTTCAAAAGTAAAGACTGACATTCAAATCAGATTTGGTAATGTAACCAAAATTATTGAAATTATTAAGAAGACTATTTGCATCCACTATAATTAGTTATTAATTTTTCCCAGGTGTATACTATGCGTTTATTTTATGAGTACACTTATATTGCCAGTGCCTACTCATTTGTATGTTCATATGCATGTAAATACATGTATTTGCTTTACGCAGACAGGTATAGTCCAAAACATTTGGAAATCACAGCTATTAGTGATTTTCCAATCCTGAGGCCCCTGTGGTTGTTTCAAAATAGTGAGATTGAATTTTTCTAAGACTTTGTTGGGAAAAAAATGGAGACGTGGGAAAGAGTTGGTGTGCAGGGGACAAATGGAGGAAGCATATTATTATTAATAAGGGAGGAAAGAATCCAGAGAGAGGAGCTGGGACCACTCCTGTCTTAATTATACCCAGAACACCTGAGTGGCCAGGAGAAGACGGATCATTTGCTGGAGCAGAAACGTCCCATTTGGGGCTCTACCAACAAGGCTGCCCTTTACCTGAAGGGTTGCCAGCCTTTTCCATGATATAATGGTACCAAGGGCTAGAAAGGAAGCTCTTTAGTGGATACCATTTCATGCAGCATTGCTTGCTTTTCTTTTCTCCTCCCACCCCCCAGAAGCTGTTGTGATGGGCGCATTTTTAGAATATTTAAAAATAAATTACAGTTAGTGGTGAAACACATAAGCCAGAGAAATGCTGGGCAAGTGTGTGCTTCAAGCTACACAGACCAGGGCTGCTGAGTATAAAAATACTCTATGTCTTCCATCAGGCTAAGTGAGGCTTTAGCAACTGGTAATTTTTGTATGTCATAGTCACCGCTAATTGTTGAATTAGAACATCTGTCAAAAGTAGGGATATTTTCCTCAGAACACAGAGCAGGGGAAATTAGCTCTTCTCTAAGGCAATTCAAGGCACATCACGACTGTGCCCACTGCCAAAAGCTAATATTCCCTCTCTCTGGCAATCGTTTACGAGTGGGAAGCCCGCTGAGTGGCTTCTGAGCACCCTCACTAGAAAGCATGGGGGCTTTTGCTGACTCTTTGGATCGCCCCAGGCAATGGCAACTTAAAAATATCCAAAAAGGGTCAAAACCTACACAGTGTATGATTTAACAAGGTATCTGTCCCCAACCAAGGATACAGAAACTGTTCCAGCTCAGCCTTGTCCCAGGAAATATGAGTTCTACTTATAGCTTAGCTCCATCAAGTCAGGAGATAGTAGTGTATGTGGCTTTGAGTGAGTCTCATACCCTCTCTGGATCCAATTTTCCCCTCTATAAAACGAAGGAATTGGACTAAACCAATAGTTTCCAAACTGAGATCTTCAGAACACTAGAGATTCTTCTTGGCTATCTCAAGAGTCATCTCTGAGGTGATTGGTTGACCATAGACCAGGTCCTCAACTCTACTTCAATAACCTCAGTTATCCTTTTATCTATTTTATGTAGTGGGGTTCCGTGTATAATTAGGAGAGTGAATGATTTAACGGTCAAAACATTTAGAAGATCGCAGAGGTCCCTGCAGAGATTTGCCATGACAGAGCAAAGAGGACCATGCAAAAGCTGAACCGCCCAGTATATCCCATGTGTGACTAGACAAGAGGGATGGTGTCTCCAGACAAATTAGCCTGCTTACAATCTTCAACCATGGCTCTGCCAATCCCCTCATCCTTTAACTCCTTCCATTCTCCCTGCTACTAATTCCTTCCCTGCTCTTTGACCTGACTGTGTTGCCCTTCTCCTTCAAGCTCAGATAAGTTTGCACATGCAACATGAAGCCATCTGTACAACTCTAACCCGTCTCCTTCACATCTGAGAATTTGAACCACTGATTTCTGCACACATCATTTGCTCCGAGGCTCCCTTAGATTATTATCTATAAGTCTTGTTTCCCTACCAAGAATGCATAACTCTTCAAGGCAGTGGCCAGTATTATTCATATTTTGCATCCCAACAGAGCCAGCCTCAGTGTTCGGTACATGGCAGGATCCATGGGATTTTGGTGTCTGATTGACTGAGTAATCCAACTTATAGGAGTAAAAACAAAATCAAAGCTCTGGTACCTTATGAGTTCCAGAACCAAATCAAACTCTTTCAGTATTTACATACCCAAATTCTCTGTCCATCCATCCACCCATTCATCCTTCTATTCACCCATCCATCCATCTATCCAGAAAAACGATTATTGATCTTGGATTCATTATGGACTTTCTTTTACTTTTTTCTTCTTTATGGCCATATTAAATCAGTAACCAGATTTTCCCAATATAAAACTCCTCTCCAATCCACATATATTTAGGGAATCTATTCCCTCTTCTCCATCCCAACTACTATTACTCCAGTTAAGGCCTGGTCATCGGGCTGGAGTTACTATTTTAGCCTCCTAACTTAGCTTTGCTTTTCCAGTTTCGTTCCCCTCAAATCTATCCTTCATGCTACCTCCAGATTGATCCTTCTAAAATACAAATACGACCATGTCATCGCTCTGCTTAAAGCAGTTCATTTGTTCCCCATAAATAGAAATCAAACACATTAGCAGGGCACAGAATGCCCTAGATAACCTGGCCATTGTGTAATTCTCCAGCCTTATTGTCTGACACTCTGACTCATGTCCTACATCTGATAATACTAAACTGCTTTTACTTCCCAGGACCAACTGTTGGATAGTGTTGGATGCCTTTATAGTTTTGCTCATTCTGTTGCCTCCGTCTGACACACCCCAGACTCCTCTCCCCCTCTTCACTTGAACAACTCCTCCTCACCCTGTAAGAGGCAAATTTGGACTCTTTTTCTCCAAGAAGTCTTTTCTTAATCTCAAGGCCCAATGAGGAAGATGGCCTCTCAGCTACCATTATATCCTGACCATAGATCTACTTTTGTTGAAACAAAATACAAATCAACATAAAAAACATACAAGTAAACAGATGTAACATAAGTAACCATACACATAAAGTATATAACTTTATACGAATATAAGGCATGGTTAAATGTGCAGAATGCATTCACATCCATCATCTCCTTTGAGCTTTATTTTGTGAGGAAATTAAAGAGGCATCCTTTTTTTCACTTCCCAAATGATAAGAGATTAAAAGACTTTCAGAAAATTATAAAGTGTGTAAGTGGCAGAAAGGAGTTCAAAATTTAAAAGAGATGATCCAAGTCCAGCGCATAGCACAGCATGTAGTACACAGTGAGTGCTCAGGGACTGTAGCTGCCATTGTCATTGTTACCCAGGTCTTGATATTCCATCACCCCCACACTGACATTAACGCGTTTGGTCAGCAGCCCACCTGGCTCATTTCAGAGAGGAACAACCACTCCAGTCTTTCACAGAATAGACTCATACCCCAGACCTGACTCAAAACCAAACCAGCTGCTAGGAGAAAGGGTGGGAGATGATTGTTCTAAGGCCACACACTCCTATCCCAATTTCCCTGGGAGACATCTGATCTTTCTCATCAGTATTCTATTCTCTTAATCATTAGGCTGGAATTCTAGAACTGGGCTGCTTTTTTCTCCCTTCTTTTTCATTTCTTTCATAATTGGCGTGGATCACGCCTGGAAATGAGAAATTTAGAGGGTGTGCTTGTAGCATATGGCTTTGCAATAGGTATGTGTGTGTGTGTGTGTGTTCCTGAAAAGTAATGTGAATCAAATTCTGCTAAATCAAGTCCTATTTTAAACGCTTGGAAGAAGCTCCATGTTTCAAGGACTCCTCTGGGAAATTATTGTATGAAGTGAAAATTCACTCCCTCCTCCCCAATCTGTCTGCATATTTGGATTTTCAGATAAATTTCTTAATTGGCACATTCTAAATATACATGTTCAAAGCTAAATATTTATAGATTGTTTACCATGTACCAAACATTTGTTGGTGCTGAGGATACAGCACCTCAACCAGCTTTAATCTACTGGCTGAGAGACGATAAACCATAATTACACAAGTAAACAAGCACTTATTTACAAGTGTTGTACGTGCCACAAAGGAAAGTACCAGGCACTCGGGCAATTCGTAACAGGGAGACCTCGCCTAGTTGGGGGTGTCAGGAGAGGCAAGGAGCTGTGATGCAGAAGGAGAAGTGGTAAGGTGGAGAGTGGCGAGCTTTCAACCTGGAAATGTAAGTAGGAGTCAGATCTTGGCTTGGGATATACCTCTAATGAAATGGTGTCCAGATTTCTTAAACCAAATCTTCCCACATGAGAAGAGGCAGTTCTTGACACTTAGGCATGTCTCCAGCCCTTCCCTCCTCCTTTTACAGTGCCTGACTAATGCAATTCTGGGAAAAGGTCCAATGCAAATCTTACCCTCCCAGATAGTTCTATTTTCTAAGTCTTTTCCCAAGACCAGCATTCTTTGAAAATGGCCCAACAGTTGTTATTAATCTCCTCCAATATTTAGATTGAGATCCATTCTTTGGAATCCAGATAAGCAATCTGATCCAAATTGTTAAGAATATTTCTTGAAAGTCCGGCTATTTTAAGGGCAACTTTCTGGATCCTACAGTGTATTTGGGTTCAGAAGTCATATTTTCATGAACTGAATATCAGGGCTTGTAAGCTGGCCAGAGATATTTTTATTTATAAGTTTATTCATTTTTATTAGGCAAAGGGATAGTAAAATTAGCCTTTTTTGAATGACGATTGTGGCAGATACTTTCCACGGCCCACTCAACAACTCCTTTGCCCACCCTATCTCCTTCTACTTGACTGAGAGAACCCTATTATTTCAGGGAGCTGGCTGAGATTCCTTTATCTCATATAGGTTAGACCCTTCCTTGCCTAGCCCAGGTGATGAATAATGGTAACTTTATTACCCTTGGCCATTGATTGGTCTAAAGGGGAGGATGTGACCCAGTTCTGGCCAATGATCTATAAAAGGGTACTATGCTAGGGGACTACAAAGCTCAAGTCTCCTGAAGAGAAGACCTCTTAATTCTTTTTTTCCTTCTTCATTCTTGAAACCGAAGTCAAAGCTACAGAAGTCATCTTGTGGTCATGAGGCAACGACTGCAGAGGATGAAAGGCAGTGTCTAAGACGACAGAAACAGGAGTCTGCGTGCTGCCACCATCAATGAGCAGCTTATCCATTGGCAACAAGGTTACCTCTCTCTGGCATTTTGTCACCAGAAAAAAATAGAACCCTATTCGTTTAAGCCACTGTGTATATGGGTTGGGTTTCTGTCACTTGCTGCTGAAAACAGTCTTAAATGACACTTGTCTTAACTGCCAGGTATTTTACATATTATTAGATCCTTGGAACATTTAATCTTCCCAATAATCATTTGATATAGTTGTTATTGTCTTCATCTTACACACAGGAACTGAGTCTCAGAGAAACTGCCCAAGTTCACACAACCAGAGAAGGATGGTGGAGACATTTGAACCCAATCCTGCATGAATTCAAAATCCAAGCCCTTCCCTTGACAAAACTCTACTTAATGACAGTACAAAGCCAAAATATATATATATATATTATTTTAATGATTGGCACCTGGGCTAACAACTGTTGCCAATCTTTTTTTTTTTCTGCTTTATTTCCCAAACCCCCCCAGTACATAATTGTATATCTTAGTTGCAGGTCCTCTAGTTGTGGGATGTGGGACGCCGCCTCAACGTGGCCTGACGAGCGGTGCCATGTCCGCGCCCAGGATCCGAACCGTGGATCGCCGCAGCAGAGTGCGTGAACTTAACCACTCGGCCACGGAGCCGGCCCCAAAATATTTTTAATTATATAGTTAAAAATCACATTTATCAAGAATCATTAAATTACATGGAAACAGAATTACACTGAAAAAAAATGATTTTATTAATATGATGGAAGAGAGCTCTTGCTTCACATAAAAAATATTTTAACAAAAAGAAACCACAGTATGATCTCTCAGTGTACTGCCCTTGGGTCAGGTGGGCCTGTGTGACCACCTGGGGATGGTGATGCCTCTGACTTGTTTAATGTATTCAGTACTTACCACTCCCCAGTGCCTGTGCTGAGTACTTTACATGTAATATGACATGCAAGTCTTTTAACAGCCCTATGAGTAGGTAGAAAAATTATATCCATTTACTGATGAGAAAACTGAGGGTTAGTGGTCCTAAAATGATTTGCCTAAGGTCACACAAATGTTCATTGAGGGTATTTAAACTTAAGCTTGAATCCAGAGTGCATGAGCATGCTCTCATCCTCTGGGCTCCAAAGCCTCCATGTACACAATCCTGCTTTCTCAGAGCTTCCTCAAGTAATCCCAGATACACAACTGTTTCCTCAGGGTTCATCTTGGCATTCATCTGTGTTAATGGCAGCAGGAAAGATGATAAGCGCCATATGCGTTACATGATAGAGTGAAAAAACATAGGCTTTGGAACCACAAAGATCTGGGTTTGAGCCCTTATATTGTCACTTATTAGCTGTGTCACAGTTAGCTGGTTATTTGTTCTGAGCCTCAGTCCCCCAGTCTACATACAAGGGGTAATAATGCTACAATGCAGAACTGTTTTGAGGACCTAAAAAGATAACCTAATTAAATGAGTCTCTCCTCCCGTATTCTCTGCACATGCTGTAGCAACAGCATTATTTCAGAGGCACCAAAATGCTGAAACCCATTCTTGAATACTTAAGAATCAGGCAACATTTACAAGTCTGGAACTGGTTTACATTTTCCCTGAGGGTGGTTCTATAAACTGTATTCTTTTCCGTTTTTGCTGGTTATTCCCCAGAAGATCATTAGAGAATGTTTATTTTGAACATGTTATACGTGGTGAGGTAAGACTCATTGAGGTAAATAAAAACGGTAGCAGTGAATGAGTGGTGGGTGAGAAAGTTAGGATGCCCCGCAGGTTGTGCAAACCTTGTTACATGGTAGACCGGCCCTGGTTGAATACACTCCATGGGGCCACATAGAGGTGCCTCGGTGGCCTTAAACACTCCAACAATGAGTTGACTGCCTAAGAACCACCCGGGAACTTATTAAAAATACAGATTCAAGGTGCTCCATTGGAAATTTTGATTTAGTAGTTTCAAACGTAGACATTTTATTTTTAACAAGTATTTCATACAATTTATTATCCAGACATATTTTGGAAACATTGATTTAAATTATAACATGGCTTTTATCTTGCCCCTACTTCATCCTTGTTTTGATGGGTGTATTAATATATTAATATCTTTGTATATAATTGTCTCATCTTTCCCCACCTTCTCCATAAACTTACCAGAAAGAGTTACATAAACAACCACCATTACACGAATGAAAACATTTATAAAATACCAGGGGATCAATAAGACAAATGCCAAGTGGGCCAGCGAATTTAACAGTTACCCTGTGTTCTCAATAAACAAATAACCCCTGGACACAATATCTACCTAAAAGGGCTACACATTTCTTGCTTTCTCAAGGCCCTTGGGAGTAATTGTGTGTAACCTTTCACTAGCAGACAGCTGTGTTTATCTCTCACTTGGGTTTTCTCCGGGAAAACATTATTCCAGAATCACTGCTGCACAAAGGAAATTTCACCTTGGTAACCAGGAGCACGAGCTGTGACTGGAACTACAAAGAAGCCCCATTTCAGGAAAACCCACCAAGACCCCCAAATTCCTGACCTCTTGTTTTTATACTAGTTCAGTTGTGGCCAAATTCCATTTGCCTGTAGAATCTTTTATGGAAATGAATTATCACAAGGAATCCTATTAGATACAACATAAAATAAAAGCATAGCTGCTCTGTTTGAAGCAATATGGCGGGTCCAAAGTCTGCCTCTTCCCCTCAAGACAGCCCCATAGATATGCAGCTTTAACAATTATTCCCATCATATCAAAGTATGAAAACAACTATGGTGGGACTATGCCCCAACCTATCTTCATTTCCCTCCTACTCAAAGGAGATCACATGTCTAGAAACATTGTCACCAGCATCTATAATTTTTTCACTCCTAAGTGAGCAATAAGCAAGAATCCATTCATACTTATTTTTCCACTTCCCTGTTCATGCTGCCAAGCCTTGGTAGCCACATTGCAGAGGTTTTAATTTATTCCATTAAAAATTTATAATTTCCTGACTCATTGGGCTATTAAGACAATTTGGCCACCTTCGTCCTGTCCTTTAATTGATAGCCTTTTGTCTAACTTTTGCCAGACTTCCAAGGCCCTGCATCAACCAGTCGCAAAATCAGTGGTTCTCAACGTCTAGTTCTCAGACCAGCAGCATTAGCACCGTCTGTCGAAAAGCAAATTCTCAGGTTCCACCACAGACCTACTGAGTCAGGAGCTCTGAGGAAGGGACCCAGCACGCTGCAGTGACTTTGGTGCACATGGGAGTTTGGGAACCACAGCTCTGAATCACTCTCAACACGTCTATCCTATCTCACTGGGAGAGCAGATGCTTTCAGCACCGTTAGCAGATCTTGTCACTCTGCTTATCACCACGGACTCCAATTTGCCATTTCCATGTTGGTCTTTCTCCCCGGACTGCTAGATCTTTGGGCATAGAGAAGTATCTTATTCATCTTCATCCTTCTATTTCCAGGTCCTGGTACAGCACAGTAGTTGCTCAACAGGTATGTTCAAATAAATTAAATAGCTTTGTGGCCAAAAAGGGCCACCATTGTCTCAGGTCTCAGTTTCCTCCTCTATAACATGAAAGCCAATCGATAATTGACTTGCTAACTTTGCAGGATTTTTGTAACAATCAAAGTTAGTGAGATAATGGATATTACAAAACTTCTGATAAGCTACAAGTTCCATATAAATGGAGATATCATTATTCTCCCCTACTGTACTGTGTGGAAAAAAATATAAATAAAAATAATCATTCCTTTAAACACGAAAGGGCAATTGGATAAAATTTGAAGTCATGGAGGTCAGACATCTTCCCTCTGTGTTCTTGAAATCCTATTTTCTCTCCACCTGATAATTTAGGAAAATATGTGGACTCAAATTTCCGGCAGCTTCATTTTCCACAAAAATGCTGTGGGTTTTGCAGCTCAAATAAAGACCAAGATCTTGCAGTTATCTCTGGGTGAGCTTGAAGTATAATATTTTGTCTTCAAACTGAACCACCATATAAATGTTTAATGAAAAGAGAGCTGCAAACTAGTCTCCCTTTGAAACACTAAGAAAGCACATAACAAGGCTCTGTCACCATTTGGGGCTGGGCGTAAGGGAGAGAGATGATCCTGAGTGGGCAGAGAAACGCTGAAATTCCTATCGGATTGTGCAGAGAGGGAGAACCCCACAACATGACCTTCTGCTGCCTCCAGAGCAACCAGATCAAGGTGGCTGCCGGGCAGCTCCTCACACAGCTCCTCTCTCAAAATAGTTCTGCTGTTGGTAGCACCTCTGGTGAAATGAGGGGACGTGCTGCATTCTCTAATCCAATTCAATTCTCTGAGTATTGATTGAGTCCCTAAGATGTGCTCAGCCGAGGTTGACCTGAAGGTATAGAAAGCGATTGCCTACATGCTCCGCTTCAAGCTGAACAAGACAGGTTCCTGGGTCCTAAATAGCCACCTCTCCATTTCTCCTTCCCCCACACCACCTGAACCTCCACTCTGTCTTCCTGGCCGCAATTCAGCACTCTTCAAGATGTGTTTGATGAACACTTATTCAGAGAGGCTCCACAAATATCCAGTTCTGGGGTCCAGTTTGGGAACTAATGTAGTCTATACTCCCTCTTGGATATTCTTAATGTTTCTTAGCCATAAGACTCCAAGAATGCCTATGGCAATGATAGCTGCTTAATTTTAAAGTAGATTCCAGTCTTTTTTGACAATAGAAATCTTCCTCCCTGCTAACTCTTTTTCCCTCCTCTCATTTTAAGTAATGTGTCATAGTATCTGTAAGTGAGAGTTTTGTTCTCATTCCTTGTTCCTACTGGCAGCAGTTTCACCCACTGGAGAGCCACTTACGATAAAAGACATCCATTTAAAAAATTCAAGTAATCCCGGGAAGAGTAAAAGGATTCCCCTACCAAAATGACCCCACTCCCTAAACATAGACATTTTTCTTTACCAATTTCAACACTTCAAGGACCATCTCAAATGCCACTTTCATGTAGCCTCAGGATCCTAATTCCAAAGTGTTTTCTCCCTTTTCTGAATTCTCCTGTCATATCACAAATTGAATACTTAACCTGCTCTGCCTAATTCTATATTTGTCACTACAAATGCTGCATCTCCTAGACTAGTTTATGAAGTTAGTAAGACAGAGACTGTGTCTTGCACATTATCCACCATAGTGCTTACAACAAAATAAATGATTGTTGAATGATTTCAGGCTTCCTTGAGTTTTCTTAATTGGGTCGCTTTCCTCCATACACTTGAACAAGATCTGTTGTGTCAAAGAAATGCAGCTTTCTCTGGGAGGAAGAAAGAGCACATTAGAATATGAGACATTTGGGATCGGACTAGGGGGATAACTACCCTGGATAAGGAGTTTGGAGAATTACTAGGCAACATAACCACCAGCTGTCTGAGATGCATGAGTGAGACTATCGGGGGGGTGAAGGAGGAGTACAGTAGGTATGGCGCATTAGGGTGACAGAGTGCAAGTCCCCTGTTAAGAACTCTTGCTCAGAGGGGGCACTCCATGCCCAGCACCCTGGTAGGTGCCTTTGGGGTTGGTATAAAATGAGCACAAGGCACTCAGCCCTTGAAGAACTTACATACAGTTAGGGGACGGGTTTCAGAGACGCAATAATCATAGAAGTGGTGAATGTGTGGGACAGACATAAGCATACGCTCTGGGATCGGACCACCCAGGTTCCCAACCTAGTTCTGCCAAGACCTACCTGTTTGACCCGGGGCAGGTGATTTAACTTCCCTGCTTCTCAATTTCCTCATTTGTAAATTGGATATAATAGTACTATTTCATGTGTTTGCTGTGAGTATTAAATGAGATAATTCATGTACTATGTTTACAAAAGTGCCTTCCATATAATAAGCATTCATCAAATATTAGGTGTTGTTACATTTACATTTTATTGCAATTGTGTATTTAATAGTGTAAGCCATATGTCCCCTTATCTCACTTGCCAGCAAGTATAACTATATGAAAATTACAGCAATACTCCAAATCACAATGGTCTGAGACTTCACTCTCTTGACTAATAGGGAGTCTTGCCTTTTTCAGAATCTCTTTCCCTAATTCTCCTCACCAGGAACCTCTGGGCATGAGGAGAGATGTGATTCTGCACGGTCGGGGTTGCTGTTAGTGGGTATTTTTGGACTTTCTTCTCTGATGGCCACTTTTTCCATGGTCCCTCTTAGCTAACTCCTAACAAGTAGCTGCTGCTGATCCCGCTGCAGGCCTTGTCTGGACTCCTGGCCTCTGGTGCTCTTCTGTGCTGGCAAGCAGCAAACTTTTGCTTCTGCAGACCAGCTCCTTCAGGTAACCAGTGACATGGTGCTCATCTCATACCACTGCTCTCTCCGTCACAGAACACCTGGACACTGCAGAGAAGAGTGTCAGAAGGCCATCAGCCTCACTGCTGCCTCCAGGCCTTGCTCTTCAAGGGCTTTAGCAGAGAGAGAGGTGTCGGGGACAGGGAAGGCCCTGTTTAGCACATGAATTTCCTCTTGTGATTTTCCCTCGCCATTATCTCTTCCTCTACATGCCTGAGCCCTAGGGCTGGCCAAATTCATGTTCTGTCTCTCAAGTCTTTGGGAATCCTACATAAACCAAAGGGTGGGCATCTTTCTCAGTGTCCACAAACATTCCCTATCAGGAAGCTGGTCTTCCCAGAGCACACTGACAATGCTACTGGGTGTAATGCTCTACCCACATACTTATCTATCAGAGTTCAGTCTGACCACATGCTGACACTTGTCAGAGCCCCCCACTAGAAGGCGAGTTCCATGAGGACAGAGATCATGTCTATCTCGAGTTTATGACTTAATATCTAGCACCTGTCGTAGTGCCTGGCATCCTGTGGGTAGGTGCATGACAAATATATGTGAAAGGAAGGACGTAAACAAGGAAAGGATGGAGGGATGGAAGAAAGAAGGGAGATCCGTTTGGGTCAGCTTTGCCAAGAAAGTCCTTTTGAGAGAGGTGGGGCTTTAGTTATGTCTAACAGAAAAATTTTTTCATGATAATTTTATATTACCATGCTTCATATACATCTTTGTACATCCAAAGAATAGAAAGAAATTATGTCCTTGAGTTAAACAAATTTTTCAGTGAAATTTGTGCTCATATGCGATTCGGCTTCAGAGTTATCTCCCCAGTGGTTTATGCATATTAAGCTGCTGAAAGCTATTTATATCAACAACGCTTCTACCACCTCAGACGCAAGTGTGGATACAACACCGAGCAAGAATTGGCTAAGAACAAATTTCAGTTCACAAAATATAAACTTCATTTGAGGATTCATTCATTCACTCAAAAACTATTTATTGAGCATTAGTGTAATATAGATACTGTATTAGGCATGGAAATGGATGAATGAAGAGACATAAAGCCTCCCCTCAAGGAGCTTCAAGTATGCAATTGGAATACAAAAAATAGTTATTTAATGGGAGCGTGGACTAGTCAGGTAGAAACACAGGGAAACAGACGCCTCAGTGAAGAATGAAGGCAGCCAGAGGGCTCTGCAGAAGAAGTAGTCCTCTAGCTGAGTCTAAAGACAGGCTGCTAACAACACTACCAATAGCAACAATAGGCCCATTTATGGATTATTTACCAGGCACTCTATTAAAACCTTGACATTAATGACATAGTTTCAACCTAATGCTAACCAACGGAAGAAGATATTATTGGTCCCATTTTATAGATGACAAAGTGGAGCATTAAGGAGGTAAAAACCTTGCCCAAGACATCACAGTTATTAAATTACAAAACCAGGACTTAAGCCCAGATCCAAATGACTCCAAATTCCACTCCTCTACCCACCAGGGATTTTGTCCTCGGTGACCCGGAAGAACACTTGTTATGATCAAGTGAGGTCAGAGATGAGAAAGCAGGTGAGACCATTCCACAGATGTTATAATGCAGAAGATCAGTGCTGTCATACACTGTCCCTTAATTTATACCCTCCAATGCCCTTTTGACACTTTCAACCAGAAGACACCAAATACAGACCCCACTGGGCCAACCAGTGTTGCATTGCCTGGTGAGTCAGAAACAGCATGTAGAAGTGAAAGGACCATAGCATCGGATAGTCCAGTGGTGTATAAACTTTATTTTTAGCCATGTAATATTTATTTTAAATAAACTCTTGCAAAGATTTCCAATATATAATACAAGCTGGTAGTATCTTATCATGTACTTTGATGACTTCTACTGCCAAACTCTGAAGCAATATCTCACCACAAATTCAAATGACATCTCCTATGTGTGGTGACTCCTTCACTGTTCTGTAGATTAAGGATGTGAGCATGGGATGTGATGATGTCACCTCATCTCATTGTCGAGCCCAACTTCTCAACTCCAGCTTTAGCTAGAACAACCATTTTGTGGAGATGTGTGTTTACCTTGCTGCCTTCTATTCTCCTGGCCAGGGATGTATCTCCCTGCTATCTTGAGTCATTAAGGATTATAATTTGAAAACTGTCGGTTTGTTCTAACCTATTTACTTTCTGGATGAAGGAAAATGCCCGGAGAGAGGAACATAATTTGCCAGAGGTTACTGGCTGAATACTGGTAGAGTCAAAATCCAAACTCAGGACTTTGAACATTAAGCCCTACTTTCCCAAGAACTTCACATTAATTTAATATATGACTTGCAGCCAGAGAATGAGAATAGAACTTATACCTCTGCCTTGTCAGTTGAGCAAAGGCAGGAGCCAGATGAGGATGGATGGTAGAAGGTGGGAAAACAAAGAGAAGTTGTGCAAAGAATTCTGGAATGAAGGCTGTAGAAATGTAACACTCTGTGAACTAAGAAACAAGGCAAATAAACATGTTCAAGTGGACAAGATTTGGAAAAAGAGCTAATAAAGGCACTTCTTGTGGGAAAAAAATGACAGCAACTCCTTTGCAAGCTAGTTTCAGAGGAAAATATAAGTGGTTGGTATTTTCAAAATGCATTATACATGCAAATCTAACTGATTAAGGAGAAAACAAAAGGTGAAATATTGCATGGCACAGATTTATGTTCTGCTTAATTCTATGGTTTTCCTTTTTTCACATATCATTTTAGAGGAAAGAAAGAGTTTCTAAAGAAATTAGAAACACAATTGACAGAATCATGTTGATGTTTTATACTGAGCCAGTAAAAAAAAAAAAAAAAAAAAGCAACACACTTGTGCTGCTGATAAAACGTTTACTGAAGGGCAAAATCACACCCATATCCAGACAGTACATTGTCATTTCATCAAAATAAAGAGGTCACTACAAGCATGCTCCCATAGGAAGCTCACTTGGGTTTGTGAAGAGATTTGACTTTAAGGTTTAGCAATAAAAGTTGTCAGAGAACGTGAGAGAGTACTAGCTGAATTCATTGATCGCTTGACTCATTCTTTCCAAAGAAGATTGTTAAGGGAATAAATGGTACAGTAAAGGGGTCAACACAATGAGTAAGACAAGGTTTGATCCTCTAGTAAGCTTACAATCTAGTTGAGCAGAAAAAAAATATATGTAAATAAGTACAGTATAAAACAGACCAAGAAAAATGAAAATGAGTATGATGGAAAATTAATGCTATGAAAAGTCAGAGGAAGAAACATCACATACAGCTGAAAATGATTCAGAACACTTTATACAATGGTTGAAATTTGAGATTAGACTTAAAGGTTAAGTAAGTGGGATATATAGGTGGGCAGACCAGGTAAGTCAGAACAAAGTGAGAGAGGAGTAGGGTAATGGGAGATTCAAGGTATTGATCAGAAAAGAGGGGTTTATTCCAGGAAGCTGTGAGAAGCAAGACTAGAAACGTAGGTTGGGTGATATTGTAGAGGATGGCGTTTCCAATGTTTTCCTGTCATGACACATATAGGAAATGATCACGTGTATGTGCTACAGAGGGGTAGATGGACTCTGCTGCTCATAGCCGAGGCCTGGTGGCTCTCCAAGGGCTGGGATGGTTGGGGAGCTCACATACCTGTCATCCATTCACAGAGCATTAATGAGTCACTGCACACCTGTTGGGAAGCAGAGGAACTTGAATGCCATTTAAATGATAACATGTTATCCTACAGCAATCCTCTTTGCTGAACCAAACTTATATCCCACACATGTTATCATAAATTGTCTCAAAATGTAGGTACAAAATATACTGGGTAGCCAACTGCCTCTTTCCTATTCTAGTAGAAGACAGAAATACCATCCTGTGGAAATCGGCCCAGAAAAGCTCTGGACTTGGGAACAGCAGGCCCAGCTGAGGCCAAGGATGAGGAACCATACTGACATAAATGCCAGAACCCGTCTCCTTCTCTCACTCAGCACTCTCAAGCTTGGCAGGTGGGCCTGGGACCCACATAGATCACAAGACTTCTACTTTGGGAAACAAAATAGCCCAAGAGAAAAGATCCACAGATACTGATTTTGGAAAAACGTGTCACCCCACAGTGAAAGGCATCAGAACACAAGCACGCATCTCCCACTGTCTACGGCTTTTATTCTTTCTTTTAGTGCCTCACTGTGATATGTGAGTGGATAGCCAAATACCACCAGACATTTTAGAAATGCCGCTCACATGAAAGACAGATACCTAAACAAGCGAACAAGTAACTTAGATACAGGAGAGACGATTCAAAAAGAAAATTAAAAAACTTCAACAGCACAAGCCATCATTCTTACTATATGAAAAAAAATGCTATTAAAAAAAGACAAAGAATACTTAGGAATTAAAAGTATGATTGAAAAATATAGCATCTCATAGATGGGTTGGTAGGTAAAGTTGAGAAAATGTCAAGAATATAGAAAGATTAAAGGTCTTGGAAAATAGTAGAGAAAAGATAAGAAATTTAGAAGACCAATTCAAGAATGTGGTTAATAGGAGATCCAAAAAAAGAAAACGAAAAAAAAAAAAAAAAGAAATTAAAATTAGAAATCTCAAACAATTTCCCAGAACTGATGGACACCTGTTTTCAAATTGGCAGGGCCACCCAAAAGAACTGCATCAATGCACACCAAGAATATCTTTTAAAACATTTGGCATAAAATAAAGATACTATGTATTATGGAGAGGGAAAAAAACAGGGGCCGGATACAGGGGTTCAAAAATTACAACCCATCAGACTTCTAAATAGCCGCATGATGGGTTAGAAGACAACGTAGCTTTGGAAATTCTGAGTAAAAAAATTACTCTCAATCTGCAATTTTATACAAAACAAATTTATCAATCAGGGGTGAGGGTAGAAGAAAGGTTCTTTCAGGTAGGCAAAATGTCTGCCCTTTCTCAGGGAGGTGTTGAAAGGTAATGCATCAGTTAACTTTTGCTGAGTAACAATACTACCACAAACAGTGGCTGTAAACAACACAGGTTTATTATCTCACAGTTTGTGAGTCAGGATTCCAGGCACCAGGTTGGCCACGGGTTTCTCATCTGGAGGTTTAACTGGGGGAGGATCTACCTCCAAGCTCACATTTTTGTTGGTGGCATTCAATTTCCTGGAGGATGCCAGACTGAGCGCCTCAGTTTCTTGCTGACTTTTGGTCAGACGTTGCCCTCAGTTTTTTGTCACATGACTCTCTTCATGGGACAGCTCACAATACACAGCTTTTTTCCCTAAAGCCAGCAAAGGAGGGAGTTTCCTAGCAAAACAGACGTTACAGTCTTATGTAGTATCATCACAAAGGTGGCATGCTGTCTTTATTGTTGGATTCTCTTGGATAAGGGGAGGGGTTACAGAAGGCAGGGATACCAGGAGGTGGGGATCATTTTGCCACCTTCTGGAAAAGTCTATCTGTCACTATCCACCTTCTGGCCTTCAGTAATTCATGCCCCTTCCACATGCAAAATACAATCACCACTTCCCAAGGTCTCCAAAATTATTATCCCATTACAGCATCTATTCAAAGTCCGGAATCTCATCATCCAAATTAAGTCCAGGTATGGATGAGGTTCCTTGAGTACAGTTCTTCTTGATGTATTAAGCTGTAAAACTAAAGAAACTAGCTCTCTGTCCCACACACACCCCACATACAATGGTGGGACAGGTATAAGATAACAGCTATAGACCGTTCCATTTAAAAAAAATGGAAGGGAAAATGAAAGGTGTAATGGAATCACTGGTCCATAGCAATTTTAAAATCCAGCTAGCCAAATGTTGGGAGTTCCATGATTAACTTTCAAGATCAGGGAATAATTTTCCCTGGCTCTGGGCTCCACCCTCTGGGCTCTTGGTTCCCCACGTTGAGTCATGAAGAGTAATGTGCATTTGCTGCTGAGTAGTTATATCAGCCTGCTTTCTGCCAGTAGAATTTGGGGAAATGACAGCCTCCTTTCGTTTTACACTCTCTCTATCCTTTCCAGTTCAAGCTGGCAGTGCTTTTGCTGAAATAATTTTTTTAAAAACATTGTGGATCTTCCATTAGGCAAAAGCCACATTTTTTTTTTTTTTTTTTTGAGATAATTCTTCTTCACCTTTGGCTCCTGCTGAGATAGCTGAGGGACAATACCTAATCTTCCTAGAAGCCCCATGGTTTGATTGAGAGATTCCAAGAGGCAAACTCTGAATCTCCTTCAAGGGTGCCTTGTGTGACTGAGTACCACCCGGAAACTTTGATCTTTCTGAAGTTTTGACAAAAGGTGGTACAGTCATACTCTTGTCTTTTTCTCTAGACCACATACTTTTCTGACAATGCCCAGAAGCCATCTCCTAATTTGACCATCTTTTGCCATCCAGAGAGACTGAAATTTCTCAAGATCATCAATTTCTGGTTCCTCTTTGTTTAATGGTTCTTCCCTCAGTGTATGTCTGTCCTCTCACATTTTACCAAAAGCCACAAAAAGAAACTAGGCCAAACCTCCAATACTTTGCTTGGAAATATCCTTAGCAATTAAGTTTATCACTTACATGTTCAGCTCTCCACTAACTGCAGGTGACAATTTCACTAAGCTTTCTGCCATACATACTAGGGATGCCCCTTCACCCAGCTTCCAATAACATGTTACTCACCACCTTTGAGTCCTCACTGGCAACATCCTTAAAGTCTAGCTTTCTACTAACTGTCCGTCAAGGCAATTTAAGCTTTCTCTATCACTCTCCTCAAAATTCTCCCAGGTGCCAGCCACTGCCCAGTTCCAAGGTTGTTCTCACATTTTTAAGTATTTGTTATAAGAGCACATCATTTCCAGGTACCAAAACCTATATTCGCTTTCTATTGCTGTGTAATAATATCACAAATTTAGTGGCTTAAAACTACCTACATTTGCTATCTCACATGTTCTGTGTGTCAGAAACCTTGGGGCTTGACTTAGCTGTGTCCTCTACAAGGCTACACTCAAGGCGCGGCCAGGAGTAGACTCTCATCTGAAGGTCTGACTACAGAAGGATTTCCTTCCAAGCTCGCTTGTTCGTTGCTGGCATTCAGTTCTTTGTAGGATGCCAGACTGAGGACCCCAGTTTCTTGCTGTCAGCCAGAAACTGCCTTCAGTTTCTCTCTATGTGGCCCTCTCCATAGTACAGCTCACAACATGGCTGCTTGTTTGTTTAATGCCAGCAAGGGAAAGAACCTTCTAGCAAGACCAGCATTACAATCTTATGTAATATAATCATGAAACTGACAATCTGTCACCTTTGCCATATTCTACTGCCTGAAAGCAAGTCACTAGATCCCCACACACAAAGGCATGAACACCAGGATATGGGGATCATGGTGGCAAATTTAGAATTTCTCTGCCATGGACATGTTTTACCAAAATGAATGGACTACACCAAGAAAGACAAAAATACAGCATCCTGGAAATGGGAGATAATTTGGGGGAATCCTAGAAGGAAGGTGAAAGGAAATCTCAGAGTGACAGCTGTGCAGAAACCAGATAGTAAATGGTCCAGACTGGAAGAGGGGAAGAGAGGGCTCCAGGGAGATAGCTCTATAAAAAAAAGAAATAGAATAACAGGTTACTCAATCATTTAGACCGTATTGAGAGGAGTTCATAGCTGTGTTGGAGAGTTTGCAGATGAATTAGTGATATATAAACAGAAAACTGAGCAAACAAACAAAAGGATAATTAATAACCCCAGGAAAAATTAAAAGTTGAATAAAGAAAACATAATCATAGTACATCCCATAGTTGAGCTATGAACAGAGTCCAAGTCAGCATATAAATACTGAATGTTCATGCAGTCTACATGGTGACACAGATCCATCCAGAGGATGGGAAGAAGGAAACCTGCGTGAGTACATGGCGAGGGCGGGGGAGTGAGAACAATAAGCCTTATCTTCCATAAGTTCAAAATGCAAAGATAATATAAAAAACTGAAAAAAACAAGAAATAATAATATACACATTGTTATGGTATTAAATGCCAGAAGAACCAGCTAAATGCACTTGAGGGGATTGTCACTGTGGAATGAGAATCAGATGAAAGCAGAATTGAGGAAAGAAGCTCCTGATTTTCCGTTATAAGCCTTAAAGTATTAACTGATATTTTAACAATATAAATGCACTATTTAGATAAACATTAAATTTAAAACTTTTAAAACCAGCAAAGAAGAAAACAATATACTGTGATTTTAATATAGCTCTGCGGAAAAATTTTGAACAGCTTTTCCTGAATGGTGCTAAATTATCCTTTCCTTTTTCCCAAATCCCATAACATTTGTGTGTTACCAGTAATGGATTGTGAGAGAGGCTTGGGTAGGCAGCCTCCTAGAACCTTAGCACAACAAGCTAATGGGGAACAGAGGATGCTATGACGAGATACAGCCCCAGTCACTCCAGATTATTGACTCTATGATGAGATACAGCCTCAGTCACTCCAGATTATTGGATGGGCCAGAGCAAACAAGGTGCGAGGCTGGCCAGGGAAAAGAGCAGCTTCACAAGCCATGTGTGCTTGGGTCTTCATCACTGGCAGGAGAGAGTGAGGACGACTTACTTTCATGAGAGGAGACTGCTGGGAGAACCTCCAGACTGTCTGTGGAAAGTCTAGCTGTGACTCCAGCTAGTCGTGGAGTAACCAAGAACAGTATAGAGATCCTGAAGGGAGGGAGTCAACCGGAGCCACACAAAGCTCAGAGTTCCTGTGTGAAGACAGGAGATTCCAGGAAGCGTTCCAGGGCATGTGGTGTGCTTGGCAAAGACTCCAACTTAAAATGAAGCTCCTATGACATGAGCCAGAAGGGAGGGAGAGAAAGCAAGATTCTTTAACTCAAGAGATTATTATAGGCCTTACCTGCAACCCATCACATAGTGAGTCAATGGCAAACCTTCTATCCAATCGTATTGTGACACTGATACCACTACCTCAATTAGCTCAGAAATCTGGGTAGCCTGTGGGCCCTGGCTTACTGATGGTGCTCGTCCTTCAATCTAATTCCAGAATACTGGAGAAGTCACAGGCAGAAAGAAAAAAAATAACTATTACATATTCATTGTGTTCAATTGCAATAAAGCATTTGGTAAAATCAACATTATGCACATAATAAGGGTAAAATATTTTAACAGCACAACCTTGGGCTTCTAGATTTGGAGCAAAAGGAAAAATCTTTGAAAACATGACATAGAGAGAAATAACTTATTTCTATTCAGGTGAGGAGTCTTTACTGAGGAAGTACTCATCTCGAAGAGAGGTAGTTTTCAACAGAAATGTCAAGAACGTTTATAAAGCAACCTCTTCAGGAATAGTTAGAGTTATACACTGCAAGGGATAAATCCCAATGACAATTGCAGTTAAAATTCCAAAGCCTAGAGTGGACATACACAGAAGTAGAATTCGCAAAAGAAAGTAGTTTAAAAGGCAAGTTTCTACCTTGCTGGGTATGACTCTGTTGAGAAACCCAGGACAGATGCAACAGAGGAATTGAAGAGGCCGTATTAACCTTGCGATGAGGACTTTTGAGATCTATTTCTCACAATGCCTCTAGCCTTCCCAGCCCATAACCATCGCTACTTGTCAATTTGAGAAATTACACAAGGCCTTAATCTCTAACATGCCAATTGAGCATGAACCAGGAGAGATTATAATGGCTTCGAACAAAGTCAGATCAAACCTACCCAACCAAGCGACAGCGACAGCAGTTCTAATTAAAGGCCATTTGGAGAGAAGAGCTATGGCTGTCTGAGAAGCATAAGAGTGTGCAGTGACAGGCCCATGGGCTACATGGATCAACAGAGAGTAAACCTTCACAGGACTGCGTGGGTTCCTGCTTCTGCCTCCAATCCCCATGGGCAAGCTGTGCACCACGATAACCTGCTGCCTTTAATAACGCTATTCCTTCTGCTGCTTTCAACTCACTGGGTACAGGCTCATCACAGAGAGGGAGAAAGAACAAGAAGCTGAAAATATCCCTTTAGAACATCAACACTGATCGGGACAGATATTTTTAGTAAGTGATTGTCTGTCAAATCTAAGTCACATGGCATGCCACTTTAATGATCTGAGAGTTTGCAAGTCCCTGAAAAGTGACAGCTGCAAATGAGAATTTAGGAGGTTCCACCAGGGAAGCAGAACATTGATCAAATCTATTGGCAGGAGCCCTAATGAAAGCAAAGTGTCAGTGGAGATGCCGAGCTTAAGATCCCCCTCCAGGTGATAAAGTACTTTCTGGCCAGGCATTCCCAGCGTTAATGTTTAAGAGTTATTGCTATTCAAGACTGGTTAATATCTTCAAGAGCCTGTCACGCTTTTGCTGTTTACTACATTTAAAATATTTTTCCTCCTTATAAATATGTGATGGGATAACATTTCAAAAGTAGGTAAAATGTGAATTGCTGCACATTATGTTCTCCGTGAAATTTTAAATGGAAATGCTTGGTTCATCCGTGTTCATCTGTCATTGACAGGTTGCACTAAGAATCAAGGTGCCCACTCTCCTAATTCCTCTCCATGCCACAGGCCACCTTGCCCATTTGACTGGTCATCCGTAGCCTTATGACCACAAGTTCTTTTACCTTGCTTCCATGTCACCCATGGAGGTACCTGGAGGAGTATCCATGGAGAGCATGCCTGAGGTTGGTTCTCTTTGTTGAATGGACCCTTCAGGATGGCTGCATAAAGGAGTGAATAGCCGAGGACACAAAGCTCTGTGCTACATCTCAGTTGCTCTCGGAGGCATTAAAATCAAGCTAGAATCACAACGGCACATTTGCAGGAAGGCATGAGAGCTCCTCCTTCCTCTTGTTCCTCATCTTCTTTACAATGACTATTGGTTTATGGCTTCAGTTTTATTAACTTTGAGTCTTAAGTATGCTCACAATAATGCCAACTGCTTTCAGATTTCTGACTAGGTCTCCTTCCCTTAATTTAGGTATTTTCTTTCCCTGCTGGGTTATGAGCAGTCCTGCCCAGCACTCTGGTTCCCATGCTACCCTCTTGCAACCCATTGTGCTAACTCCTCTTTAGACTGCCGCTACTGACCCATTACCCGTGAACTCTGCTAAATCTCTTAGGACTAAAACATAAATTTCCTGGAATTCTTATTGTATGATTTCCTACTTATGCAAAATGCTAGTCTGCTCACAACCATATCAATATGGTATACTTTCTCACAATGGAACTAAAATTATACAGCATTTTCAACAACGAAAGTCTTCATGAATTCTCTATGCAAGTATTTTCATGAAAAAGGGGATGGTATTCCACCTCATAGTTTGCTAGAACTCCTGGGAATATCTGAAATATTAGGTAAGCACTCAATATAAATTTATATTAAGAAATATAATTTACAGAAATGCTACAAAGCACATTTATCAACACAGTATGTAGACTGCATTCAGACATTGAAAATTCCTAATGATCCCCAGACTGTAAAACTAGTCACCTGGCCTGAAAATACTTAGGCTTCCCTGGCTGGAAATTTGAGATCTACTTCCTTTAGTTTCCCAGGGCTCCAGTACAAATGCCAAATTCTTTCCTTTGCCAGATTTCTGAGAACATCTTTTCTGGGGTAACTGATATATTCCTTTCCCATGGAAGACATATACAGAATTTTAATTCCAGGCAGAAAATTCTCTCTGACTCCAACACCTTCCGCTGTGTCTGCACTGGTATTTCTTAGCTCAAAGAAGAACATCCCATTGCACTGTTTGGAGGCAGCAATTTTGATATGGACTCATGACAGCAGCCACATTGTTACAAACACAAGAACGCAACGGACACCCCTGATTATTATCTCAATCCGTCTGTCCATCTCTGACCACTTCAGAGCTTTGGGCCCTCCTCCAACCTTTATATCTTCCTGAGCTTCAACCCCTCCTCAAGCCTTATCCATTACTCTAACCCTAATCCTCCCCTATTTCTCCCTGACCCTGAGTCCATGAAGGCATGAACTTCTGCTTTATTCCATTAATCTGCCAATGCGCAATCCTCAGATACTTTTCCTATTGTGTCTCTACAGCTGCAGCTGCAGAGCAGCACCGTTTCATTAGGAAGAGGAGATCTCCGCTTGTTTTCTCCTTCGTTCCTACACTCATTTTAGGCAGCTCCAGGGCACCTCCAGACTCTCCATGAAGGTCTTCTGCATGCTTTTGAGCCACTCTTTCTCAATACCCATCCCACCCGCCACCACCCACCCTGGGTCTCTCTCCACACCCCCTGCCACAACTACACGTTATCTTTCTCTGAAAAGCACCTATCATCTCTGCCTCCACTTTAATAAACCAATTAATAAACTAAGGTTTTAGAGATCTACTTGAAAGTCAATGTTAGACATCAGGAGTTCTAAGAACCTAATGATTGTATTAATGATTTGAGAAGGAGAATAAATGGAAGAAATGGAAAGTCCTTAATTAGAAAAGAACCAGTATAGCTACTGAAGTGATGAGGGAAAATTCCACTCTTCTGATATGTGTTTATTTCATCCTATACCTCATCTTATGACCACCACTCATCTCTCCAAGTGAGTATCCAGCCATGCCAAATCAGTAAGAGTTCTCTGAGGATGTGTTTCTTCATAGCGTTGCATTGCTATTCCCCTGAGCAGAATTCTCTACCCTTGGCTCCATTACATTTTTCCTTTGTTATGCTTTGGACCTCTTGATAAACCAGCACTACTCCTTCAAATATTCAGCACAAATGTGAATTGTTATTTACTCTTTAAGCCAGCCATTCCTTATTGCCCCAAACCTAGTAAAGCCATCCAATTTAGCATTTGTCTTATGCTACAGAAGTAGCCTATTCACTTGCCCACTACAGGGTGCCTTCTTGAGGTCAGACTTTACCTCTGTATCCAAGCTTCTGGTATAGTGCATGACATGGAGCATGGGCTCAACAAAGGCACAGTCTCTAGGGAATACTTTCAGTAGTCATCAGTCTGTATGACTCCTTCAGGTTCTCCTTCATCCTCCCAGTAAGTTACTTTGGAACCATTTTCAAGGTAGGGTTAGTAACGCTGTACAACCTTGGACATCTGAGAAGGGGCTTTAATGGGGGATGGTAGAAGTACTAAGCCAAATATGGATTGAGTTAGAAGGAGGCAGAAGGAGGAACATGGCGGGAAAGCAAGCATCCTTTCCTATCTTGCTACAAGAAACCCTCTTTGTAACTATGGCCTCTCTGATTATTGCTTCCTCCTAACATTTTTATTTCCCCTTTAACTGTAGCACTGTCTCTTCAATCCTTCTAAGTCTGTCTTTGAATCCTATTGTGCTTCCTTAATTCACTAATGCTTTATCAAGCCAAAGAATAAGACCTTCAATTACTTTCTTTGAAGGGAGTTAAGAATACTTATAGGCATTCTGGGCCCATATCTTCCTCTTACAGGGTAAGCTTGATGTACTTAGGAGTCTTGCTGTTTTTGCTCGGTGGATTTATGGGGCAGCTCCTGGCTCAACGTATTAATTCTGGAAAGACTGAGATCTTTCTAGAAGATGGCATTCAATAAAGTGCTCCAATGGCCAAATAAGGATAGAAGAAGCATTAGCATAAGTAAAATATCTGTGCATTAGGGAAAAAAAAATAAGATAACTCTGCAGCTGGAAGAGGAAAATGTCCAATACAAATTCAAATTTTCCACTTTCTTTTACGGAGCAAGACAGCATTATCCAAGTCTCCGAGCAGGACCACAGCTGGCACCTCTGGCTAAGCTGGGAGGCTTTTGTTCTTCGTATTTCAAAAAGCAGCCCAGGAAAACTCAGCATCAGTCTCAAGCAAGTGCCATCGGTAAGGACCAAAACATGTGAAATTTTATTGTTTCTGAAATTAGTTGTTCGGACAAGAAGCCTCCCATCTGAGAGAGGAGTCCGCTCGTTTGGTCGCAGCACAGGAGGCTTCTGAGAGAGTGGAATGGACAGATGTGGACGGAGTCCTCTGGAGGTCAAAATGGTTACATTGTCTCGAACGAGGACCTGGCCCTCAGCTGCTCCCCTGGTATTTGCAAACTACCAGTGACAGATTTGAAACAGGCTGTGCTGTGGATGCCGAACTGCTGGACATTGTCCTCATCGTGAAGGTCACACAGGGTGACTTAAAGCGATGTTTCCATGACTGCAAACTTTCTTCTTGAAAACTAGTACATTGTGCTGATTGCTTTTTACCTCAGGAATGAAAAGGAGTCTGTGCAGTGAGATGTGGAGAGAAAAGCAGCCCCATAATGGCTTGTTTTCTTTAAAGCAACAAGAGCAGAATAGATCAAAGTTTTTCAGCAATCTCTAGACTTCAAACTAAACGGACGAGTGACTAAGTCATTTGAGTGTCATCTCCCTTTTGAGTGCCAGTGTGGCTATACCTGCACACAACTCAAATTAGTCCATTTATAAACTTATAAAATAGTAAAGTAGAATTTTAGACCAGAAGGCACTGGCAAATTTTTTTAATTTCAAACTCCTAATTTTACATATGAGGAAACTGAGGTACCAAGAGGTTGTAATTTTTCCAAGGAAGTGGCAAGAACTAGAACACACATTTTCTCACGCTAATTACCATGTTTTATCCACTATGACACATCCAGTTGCAGGCAATTTACACTATTCCTTAAAACTAAGTAAGGTAATTCATTACTTTTATGATGATAATGAATCAAAGCTCTGGTCACAATTGAAAGAATTGCCACACATAACATACTGTTCACCTGTAAAACAATCCTACACATAAAAGTTCGCCCTTTAGTGAATTCTGAGTGAAACACTTTGACTTCCATATTTACTCTTTGTAATTGTTTTCAGCTTCTTCACAGATTAGGGAAATAAGGTACTGTCCACTGGGGACACCCATCCAAGAAGTACATATAATGACCAGAGCAGTATCAGGCATTTTGAAGTTTTATCTCCTCAGATCATAGCCATCAATTATTGCTGGAGATCACTGGGAGTTTGCTGTGGCTCATTCCTCATTTCTCATCCCTGGCCTATTTGTCAATGATGCTCGGGAAAATTAAGTTTGGTTAATGTACTGGATATTATCCATCGGCTCTCAGCATCCATTCCCACTGCCTTTTATACACGTGTTACAGCAATCACAAGCCTGAAAACAGCTCAGCCCCAGCTCTCTTAAAAATAGGGTTGTGTATGCAGTTTGGTTTCTGTCAACAAGATGCACTCATTCAAGATTTGGGAGGTGGAAAAAAGGTGGGGGACATTGTTTTCAAGTTCCAACAGGTGTCAGTGCCTGAGGTGGCTGAATCCTTGTTCCAGTCGCCAGCTACATGGATGCGAGGTAGTGGCAACTGTGGTCACAGCCCCAGTAGCATCCTGACATCTAGTCTGCAGCTACAGAATTTGGATCCTGAAATCAATAGTCCAGTAGGAGAACTCTTGACGTCTACTCCTCTAAATCCTTACGGTCATTTTGTAAGCACCTAATTTCTTGCATTAAATCCCTTCTTTCTAGAAAAACATCGAATTGTTTCTTTTTCCTGCGCTAATTCTTAATACAGTCACCATTTGAAAGTGAAACCTTTCAGATCTAAAATCTTTTCTTTCAAACCCCCCAGCTTTTTTTCCCAACCCCCAGACTCGGTCCGGGGTCCAGGCTCCTGGGACAATTGTCTCTCTCTCCCCTTTTCCATCTCCTGCTTAAGTTGTAGAAAGGCTGAGGGCTGGAAGTGGGCATAGCAATGATCCTAGAGCCTGGAGTTGGGAGGCATTTTCTAGTTATGTATTACCTACTGATTTCAGCATAAAGAACGAAATTCTTAATAGGGCCCATAAGAAAGGTTCTGATTCAGCCTCATTTTGTGCCTTCTTTCCTAGCTCTCTGTTCTCTAGCCATAAGGCTTTTTTTCAAGTCCTTGAGCCATCATGTTCCCTCCCACCGCAAGGCATTTGTGAATGCCCTGGCCTTTTCCTGAAATCGATGCCCTACCCATTGCTTCTCTCTGTCCTCCACACCATCCTCTCCCTTTCTCCCCTCAGTAGTGTTCTTTACCTACATGTGTAGGTAATTCCTCTTCTTTTTTCTGATCTCATTTCAAATTTCTCTTCCTCATGAAAACCTTGCCCTAATCCCAGAAACCACATAAAGATCTTACACATTTCACAGCACTTCGCACAGTTTGTAATCGTACTTTGCATAATTATTTGACTGCTGTGATGCTATCAGAACACAAGTCCAATGAAGACGAGAAATGGGTTTGTTTGGAAGTAAAGTATTAGCATTTGCTGAAAAAATTTCATTTTCAATTTGTTTAATATAAATTGTGGCTTGCATTTCATCAAAAAATGACTTTCTCTATCACTAATGATTGTACAGAGTTCAGGGAAAGAAAAGACCTAGCTGTAGCTGGGAAAAACTAGTCACTCCAATTCATTACAACCTCAGTAGATGACGGAGGATTGCATTTGTGAACTGTCATAGCCTTTTATCTATATTAGCTAATCACATTTTAAGACCCCATACAATAAGTAAAATGTTTCACAAATCTTGAAATTACACAATTATAGGTATTTTTTAAATGTATGTCTTCAAAAGATGTGGGAAGCATTCCCCCAATCTAGCTGCCATTGTATTGTGACAAGGTCTGGCAATGGAAGGAGAATCGTGCAAGGCACTTCTCCAGGGAACATAATTCTTTAAGCAGAGTTCTTTGTCCTCCTTTCTAAAGCCTATTACTGATTAACGTCTTCCCTCTGTCCTGGAAGCCTTGTAAAAACAGGCAGAACTAGCAATAAACATATCTCAAAGAACAAACAGCAGCCCCCAAGGATGCGGGGGTCTATATTCTGTTAATTATATCCTCGCTGCCCTCCTAACTTCTTTGAAGACCCTGAAACTATGTAACCTCTTCCTAAACAATCGATATGTATGCTGCACATCTGGTATGTAGACAACCACCTTTGATGATTACCTTTAGTCACGCACTGCCCCTCGCCTATTGTTCCCATGACGACAATAGTTAGACCACCTCGTGTGATTTTTTCCTATGTAAGTGTACCCTGTCCCCGAAATAAATTGGACTTGCTTGCAACTGCGTCGAGTCTCACGTCTAGCACTTACACTTTCGCCGACGCCGTCTCTCCCGCGGGAACCTGGACTCTGCCGAGGCTGGACCCTGGCAAAAAGAGAGAGTCTGGGAAGCACAGCTGACTGAGTTCTTAACCGTTAGGCTTGTTTGGGTTGTTCTCAGCCTTGTATGATGGCCCAAGGTAGCCAGATGGAGAGCTTTTTGTGTGCAGAGAAGAAGGAGAGAGAGAGATGGGCAGAGGGAGAGGGAGGAGAGAAGAAAGATGGAAGAGAACAGAGAGAGAGAGAGAGCAATTTCTGGCTAACTCATTATTCCCGTCCCCAGCCATAGGTTCAACCCGGCTGGGACTCTAGATATGGTGGAACAGAGGGAAGCTGTTCCCATTATGTTCTGTCAGAATTCCTAACCCCCAAATTAAGAGACAAGATAGGAATAAAATATTTTAAACTACTAAGTTTTGAGATAGTTTGTTCATACCAATAGTTACCTAGAACAATCTTTCTCCTCATGGTTTTTATTGAAAAATGTATTTGTTGAAAACTATTTATTGAATGAATGTCTAATTATATAAATACATATTAAAACGAATCTCCACTCTACTCCTGTCACATTAACAATAATGGGCAAGACTAATAACACCGAGTAGAGAGAGTATGTTGAAACAAGACTCTCAGACACCATTGGTGAGAGTGTAAATTGGTATATTCTCCTTGAAGGACAATATCGAAAACTCTACTAAAGTGTAAACACATGTTCCTTAGTCATGCTCATCTACTTCTAGGAATGTATTTCACAGATAGACTCACGTGTGTGCAGAAACACATGCATAAACGTTCACTTACCGAAGAATTGTTTGTGATAATAAAAGCCTGAAAAGAATATAAGTGCCCATCAATAGGAGGTCAATTAAATAGATTGTGTTACACCCGTTCAATGGAATAATTTGCTCTGTCGACAAGTATGAGGTAAAATGTGCAGGTGCTGCTATCAAGCTATCTGTGAAGTGCATTGTTAAATGAGAAAAGCAAGGTGTAGAATACTGCCCATGGTAAATGGTGTGTCGGAGAAATAGATGTGTGGTCCGTGTAGAAGCACACTACTTCCAGGAGGCTGGTGAAGAAGCTGCTAACACTGGTTGCCACTGGAAGGTGGCTAGAGGTCTGGATGGCGGAGATTTACTTTGCACTGACTATGCTTTTGTACTGTTAGTTCCTTCCCCCATGCTTGTTTTACTTTGGATTAAAAAAAAATTCCAGCACGCAATCAATCGAAGTTTTCAATTGATATGGAAGAGTGAAAGAAGCTGTTATCACAAAAATGTAATCCTGGCTCTTTATTCTTAAACTCAGTAGAGGTGTATCTAACGAAAAATAAAGAGCCTAAGGAATATTTCAACCAAGAAGAAATTAGATCTCTTTGGAATTGAAAATCTGTAAAACTTAAAGAATTTAGTGACCGTATGCCAGGCCTTCAAGGTCTTAGCCTTTGGGACTCAGCTTTTCTCCTGGAGCAGAATTCAGAAAAATGTTGACATCATATTTACATTGATTTGCAGGCAAAAGTTCAAAAGGAACCACTGTGAGCAAGAAAATGTGTTCAAATATTCTGCTACCATCGTCCCTCCACTGGAATTCTTTCACTTGTGCATGGTCACATACATAAAGCATATATTTGGGGAGCAATTATTAAATAAGTATTTTGAATTTTCTTTTAGTAAAGAAAAGGATGAAGAAGAAGAGCTGTAGGAAGTTGGTACAAATTCCTTAGCTACTTTGAGCTCTTCCACACATCAGGGTTAACCTGGCTGATGTGGGCCAGAACCAGCCCACGAGAACCATTTCTTCGCCTTGCCTGTCATAATCCAATATTAAGACACCAGCAGAAACTCACCTGTTTTCTACCTTATCCACGCTTCTTGTTTGGCAGCACTTCATCTTTTCCAGGAAAAAATACACAAGCCCGTGCCTGAACTTTCCGGGCTATGAATGACTTTTCCACACGGGAAACTACAAAACACCTCGGGCCTCGTGCAGATAATCTTGGATAACATGTGTGATCCCGGAATAGCCTGCAGCTTTCCCACTTTGATCAAAGTCACAACGAGATGGGCCTTTTTTCAAGAGTTTCTATTAATCCATGGCAGATTTGCTGTTAAATTTTGAAAACTGATTTCTTCACAGTTTTTCAAATTAAATTACCAGAAAAGCACTCCTTCGCCATTACCCGTCATTCACTGTCTTTGTAAAAATAATCGGCTTTATAAATAATTCAGTTCTATCTATTACTTTCATGAATGAATGCAACATCTCCATGAAGCCTATTTGTATTATTTATTCTTTAAAAAGCTGAAATGATTGCTTAGATAAGGCACAGAGAAAAGAAAAACTTCCACATTGGACTAATTTAATGCAAAGATTGAGAACTGAAAGGAATGATAAAAGATGTTTCCTGCTCAATTTATTTTTGCTTCCAGGCTGCTTCCTTCTCAGTAATTAAAAAACTAATATACTTAAATCTGCTTTTCCTTTTTTAATAGTGTGCAGTCTAAAAGTTTTTCTTTCCTTTTCCTTTTTTTCTCTCTTCCTTTCTTTCTTCCCTCTTTTCAGTCATGAGATAACTCCTAGCTGTAACATGCAATCACATTCTGTTTTAATAAGCCCCAATTTAAATTCATCCTTATCATTCTTTACTTCTACATGAAGCCCTACTCATATGCCAAAACTGAAACTGAATGTATCTTCTGAGTTCTGAGCTTCTGAAGTCCTTTCCAATAGGATGATAAAATATCACCCTTAATCATTTTCTTGCATAAATTTTTAAATCATTTGGTGCCTATAGGGGTAGTATATTAGTTTTCTATTGCTGTCATAACAACAGTATTGTTTAGTGTCTTAAATGATATAAATTTATTATCTTATATTATCTAAGGGCCAGAAGGCTGACCTGGATTTTACTGGCTAACATCAACGTGTCAGTACTGCTGTGTTCTTTTCAAGAGGCTCAAGAAAAGGAATCTGTTCCCTTCCCTTTTCCAACTTCTAGAGGCTGCCTGCATTCCTTGGCTTGTGGCCCCTTCCTCCATCCTCAAAATCAGCAAAGTTGGGTTGAGTCTTTCTCCCATCATGTTACTCTGATCTACTCTTTTGTCTCCCTTATCCTCTTTTAAGGACTTTGTGATTACCCTGGGCTACCCAGATAATCCAGGAAAATTCCATCTGAAAAATTACTTCTCCTTTGCCATGTAAGGGAACATATTTACAAATTTTGGGAATTAGGATGTGGACATTCCTGGTGGAGGTGCCTTTCTCTACCTCCCACAGAAGGTATCGCACCATGGAAAATGTGTGGGATTTAGAGTCAGGTGGGTCCATGTTAGCAACCCAGTGTAGCCTCTTACCAAGGGAATGAGCTTGGCCGATAACTTAACCTTTCTGAGGCTTAGTTTTCTATTTTCACAATGAATTTAGTAATTCTTAGCTTGTAGGATTTGTTGTGAGGACTAAAAGTAATACAGAATGCCTGGATTATGGTAGGAAGAAAGTCAAGAGTAGCCACCATCAATCTTATTTGATTTATAATATGCTATTTTCTCTCATCTTTACCTTCTTTTCCAGGACAGATATTAACCAAATGATCACCATTTATTAATTTGTTGGTATCAGATTATCAGATGTAGAGAAAAGTGAGAAGGAGGTGGTAAAGAGAAATAAAAATCTATGTATGGGAACGGAAGTTGCCTTCAATGACGTTACTTGGTGGAAACGGTGCCAGAGGTAAGTTATGACTATATTAGAATGAGCTACTCCAGGCAATATAAGCAGAAAAAACAAAAACAGAACAAACATTGACTCTTGTTGGCCCAGTTTACATGTTACATCTGGCTCCATCCAATACTTAATCAAAGACAGAAAAACCTCACTTACTCTACGTAGGGGGCATACACACTATTCACCAACATACATTCTCTAAAAAAAATGGTCTAGGAAAAAATGCATGATATGACTGACAGATTTACATTGTGTTAGATTGCATGCCCCAAGAGGACAGGGGCTGGGCATGTCTTATTCAATGCAAATTTCCTGGCATCTTGCCCAGCACCCATCGCATAGCAGACACTCAATAAATATTTGTTGAATGAAACAAAAAGTAGGCAGGAAAACTAAACAGGTTTCTGAGCCTGCATGGACTAAATATTTGTGAAGTCAGCTGGTTTCTCTCAACTATTCAGTTCATTTACTCTAAAAGATCTGTGCTAATACCCTGGGTCAGAATTAATAAAAAGCCTCATTATCAATAATAACTGTCATTTATCAAACATCTACTATAAGCAGACACAGCAAGAGTTTTGCTTATGCTCTCTAATTAAGCCCTACAAGTCTATGTGGCAAGTGTTCCTTTCCACATTTGAAAGCTAAGTTGGGGTCAGAGAAGAGATTTAATACATCTGAGGGTAATAGCAGGAATGGGATTAAATATAGGCTTTTTTTGATTCCAAAGATCATGCTGCTTGACTCAGCTATGCTGCTTCCCGTGAAACAATCTTTTTTGAGCACTCGTGTAATGTGTCAGGCCTCTCCTAAGTTCTGGGAATATAAAGATGAAAATGTTAGTATAGCTTCTATCTTCAAAAATGAAACTCTAGGGGCCGGCCTGGTGACACAGCAGTTAAGTTCGCACCCTCCGCCTCCATGGCCCATAGTCTGCCACTTTGGATCCCTGGCATGGACCCATGTACCACTTATCAAGCCATGCTGTGGTAGGTGTCCCAGGTATGAAAGAGAGTAAGATGGGCACAGATGTTATCTCAGGGCTAATCTTCCTCAAAAAAAATGATGCAACTGTAATATGTTGTGGCAATAGCTATATTAGCAATATAAACAAAGGACTTTGGGGATCACAGATATGACAGCAATCTTTTAGCATCCAGGGACATTTCCCCTCTAGTTCTTTGCATGTTATTCCCTGTCCCTCTTTCTATCGCTAACTCACCCTTGAGATCTCAGTATAAACATCAGTCATACCGGCCAATCCTTGACCTTCAAGACTCGCTTAAACCTTCTTGCTCACTATTCCCAAAGAGCTATATTTTTCCAGTAATTATTAATTAAAATTATTGAGTGTGCACTAGACCAAGGCCACAGGACCAACATGGATTATCTCATTGGATCACCAAAAACAGAGCAGAGATATGAAAACTGAGGCTAAACATTAGTAAATTTCTCATGGTCACACAGTTGATATGGAATGGAACTAGTATTTCAATCAAGACAGTTTGTCTAAACCACCTGTTACAACACAGATCACACTGTTCTATTATTACCGGGTTAATTGCCTATCTGCTCTTCCAGAATAAAGAACAAAAGCTGTGAGGGCAAGAATCCAGTTTATTTTGCTCACCGTTGTATCTCCAGTGCCTATAATTGTGCCAGAGTACAAGAATGGCTGTAAGTAAAAGTAACCATTACGGACTAGAAGGAATTTGCTAGGGTTTGAGATAGAAAGAGACTTTGGTATCAACATGGTGAGTTGACTAGTGTTGGAGTGATTAATGGCAAGGAAACCAGTTGGAAGACAGTTTCAATTGCCCAGGTGAGAAATTATGAGAGTGTGAACTAGAACAGGGACCAGCAAACATTTTCTGTAAAGTAAATATTTTAGGCTTTGACGCTACTCAGTTGTAGCGCCGAAGCAGCTGTAGATAATACGGAAACAAATGAACACGGCTGTGTGCCAATAAAACTTACACTAACCAAAATAGTTGGCAGGCTGGATATGGCCCAAGGGCAGCTGTTTGTTGACCCCCCAAACCAGAATACAAGCATAGAATTGACAGAGTCTGTGTGTCTTGCAGTGGTAGTCCTGCGTGTGAACCAGAGAAACATTTCAAATGCAAACCTGACAGAACTTGTTGACTGACTATACAGCATGTGAAAAGGAAGAGCTGAAGATAATCCTGATTCCTCTGCCATCAAGAAGCCAAGGAAGATAAACTAGTTTAAAGGTAAGGAATGATAATATGAATTAGAAATCCAAAGAAGTAAGTTTCAGGGGGAAAACAGCATCCAATAATATCTAAAGCTCAAAATAAGAGTGAAAAAGCCACTATATTGAGGGAGAATTCCCTGATATAGTCTTATAAATCTGTTGTAGGACTGCATTATTCCCCATCCCCAGACTTATACTTGGCTCCTTAAATATGCAGTCATTTTCTTTTGATAATTCATAGTTTCCCTTAGTCCTTATCAAGAGGGACATGAGCAGAATTGCTCAGGCAATGATAAGCCACAGAGTCCAGTTCACAATTTAATTCACTAGAAAAACTTTCAGGAGCTACCTTTTAAAGTCTTTTGGGAATTCAGTGCTTAGAGGAGAAACCTCCTCTGAATTCTCAACTGACTTACAAATGAAGGAAGAATGTAATTTCTACCCATGAGATCTGGTCCCTTGTGCTATTTGGCATATAGAAAGGCAACCCATACATTGAAAAGTATGCCAAAAGGTGAATTCTTCTGCTTCATTCAAAGACATCTTTAAAAAGAAAAGTAAAGGTGGGTCTGAGTGAACACTTGCTGCTTCAGATTTAATAGTTATACCCTTTTCCTTTACATAAAGGCTCTTTAAGAACTTTTTCTGCCACAAAGCCTCATTTAACAGTAGGAATTTAGGTACCAGGCGGACTTGAAGGATAGTATTAATGAACAATACTTGCTATAATTTATTTTCAAACTAACATCCTATATCAATATCTAGGTCTCAGAGAAAACACATTCTCCTCTCTGAATTTTTAAAAAGGCATTTGAAGGAACCAAGCAATCTGAGGAGCTGAATCAAACAACTTCCCTTCTTGCAAGATATAGTAATGGTCTTTGAGCACATAGAAATAGGGCTTATTAAAGTGAAGGGAGAAACTTGCCAACAAGTGCATCACCAGGATTCATAAATTGGCTTGGGCAGGAATGAATAGAACATCAAAATCTAGCTGCTTGTCATCAGTCTTTCTAACCTTGCGAAAACATGAGTCATCCCCCAACATAACCCATGTGAACTCTTGAGTTGCAAGAAATTCTGGAGCCTTTGAAATACCAATAAGTGAGTAGTAGGAAGTAAGTAGTAGGAAGAAGTAGTAGGAAGGGTTGGGGGACCAAGCTGGGCTGCAGGGCCGTGTTCTCACTAGAGAGCAAGCCCACCAATGGTGCTTAAGGGGCCAAACAAACACAGGCTTTGGGGAGACCTCATCCAAGACTCAGAAGGGACAAGATCTGACCCTCTGAGAAGAAACTTGGCAGTGTCCAGATCAGGTATCAACTGGGGTGCAAGCAAAAACATAGGTGGGGTTGGTGGACAGCCTGGAGAACCAATCAGACAGCAGAGTGAACAGCCACCACCACAAAGACGGGCCAGAGAAGGCAGCACATTGATGGATTAATAGTTGCCTAGGGCCCACTCCAGACACACCAGATACTGGATGCAAAGGCAAAGAGACAAACTTCAAACCCTGAACATTCACCCCTTAACCTGGCAGTTAGGGCTGATGCTGGCGCTCATGGTGAATCAGTTGTGGTCCCTGGGCAGGTTAGAGAAGGCAAAAGCTAATGCTTTTCCTCCTCTTCATCTCCACCCAAACAAATTGTTCAGTCTCTCTATGAATTGAGATAATAATATTTGCTACCAAATATTAGTTCTCACTGTTTACCAGACACTGGGCTAGACCCTTTTTATACACTATGAATTCTTATAACTCTGCAGAATATTAATTATACCCATTTTTTAATTTTGGAAATTGAAGTTAACTGAAAGCTAAGTGGTTCACGCAAGACCAAGTGGCAAGGCCTGAAACAGGAGTAACTAGAATGTTATTCTTGCTTTCCAGGAGACTGGTCTACTCTGGATTAAAAACAAAAGAAATTAGTGTACAACAGTCACCCCAACAAGATAGACACTTTAATAAAGTAGAGAACCAGCTCTATAGGAGGTAGGAGAAGAGAGCACAGTTATTCTTTTTTTCTTTTTTTTTTAATGCTTTTTGGGGAGGAAGGTTGGCCCTGTGCTAATGTCTGTTGCCTACCTTCTTCTTTTGTTTTTTTCCTCCCCAAAGCCCCAGCATATAGTTGTACATCCTAGTTGCAAGTCCTTCTACTTCTTCTATGTGGGACGCCACCACAGCATCACTTGATGAGCAGTGTGTAGGTCCACGCCCAGGATCCAAATGTGTGAACCCCACGCGACCAAAGTTAACCACTTCAGAGTGCGCGAACTTAACCACTATGCCCCGAGCCAGCCCCTACACAGCTATTCTTGAAGAGGTTAGAAAAGGCTTCTTTAAAGGTGACCCTTGATGCCAGGTCCTAACCTCCAGCATGTGGTAAGGGAAGGTACGAGGCCAGAGGAAGCCTGGGAAGGTGTTTTGATGGTTGTCCACGAATAAGGGAAACAGTGACATAGCCGGGAAGGAAACTGAACCCCAGAGTCAGAAGATCCTGGACTGTGAACCAAGGAGAAGGATAAAGATGATACAGGAAATGGCCAAGGGGGTTTGCATGAATAAAGCAAAGGACAAGGGGTGGCAGTGGGGAATTTTGATGATCCAGGAAACTAAATAAGAACACTGAACAAAAGTTCAGATGTTTCCTTTGGCAAAGACGTTATTTGCAGACCAGGCTCTCTACACAATGCATGCAATTAAAATGCATGCATTAAAATGTTGCACTGGTCCAGGCACTAAGTTCTGAAGGTGGGTGTGAGTTCACCTAGCAGGAAAGGAGAGTAAGGGTATTCCAGTGCAAATGTGCCCAGCTAACGAGTAATGAGACATGATGTGGGAACAGCAAGTATTTTGACAGAGCCTTGATTTGTGGACATGGGGCTCCAGGAAGGACTGGAAAGGTGGGCACTAATCCCATCACGTTGAAAGGCTTTTATGACACACTCTGTGGGACTTGAATGTACTGCATATAAGCTCTCAGGCAGGCACTGTCATCATTTGGTTTGTGTTTTAGAAGGGCTCCTCTCGTGGCATTGTGAGGTCAGGGAACACGCTGGAGGAAGAATTAGGAGCCTTGCAAAAACTCCGGCAAGCTAGGAGTACATGAAAGAGGAGGAAACAACAGCTTTTCACTTATAGAACCTATTTAAATGCTATTTTTTTTTTTATTTCTAAAGAGTTTCTATTTGATCCTACCAACTACACTGCAAGGTAGATAGACATTAACAACAGCTCACATTTATAACACCATTACTGTGCCACAAACCAAATCTTAGGGAGCCATTTCAGCACGTTGGCTAAGTGCTGTCACCACTTACTAGCTGTGTGACTTTGGAAAATAAATGTCCCTATGCCTCAGTTTTCTCATCTGTAAAACTGGAAAGTCTCGTTAGTGATGCTCTGAAGACTAAATGCGATTTTACATGTGAAGTGCTTAGACTAATTCCTTGCATATAGTAAGCAATCAGGAAGTATTAGTTATCATTAGCATGTTTACATTTCACAGTGCTTTTTATTACTTTATTTGCGTCCTGGTACAGAAGAGGAAATAGAATCTCCAAGAGAAGTTAAGTCACTTGTCAATGGCATAAACTCAGGTTATTCTGACTCCTGATCTTATGCAGGAGAGAAGGGGTACATGACCTCCATCCGGCACAACTTCCAACTTCATTCTGATACCTAGGGAACGGTGGATGAAGCGGATGCCATCATCTAAGGCTTATCCATTAATGGCTTCTGTGAAAGGGCTTTCTAAGCCAAACAAGGACATTTCTCCTTATCCAATTCATTGCACTGCTTCTTGGAATCCTTTTACAGCATTTCTGTCTTCCCTGACATTTAATTTGCAATCCCAGGAAACCAGAAATTTTCACATATGCAGTTGCCTAGGCTTCCAAAGCAGGGAACACTCCCTTAACTAGGCAACAGATATTTCTGGCAGGAACCTCAGTCAGTTAACGTGGCAACATGCAGTGGGTGTTCAGCTATGCTTGCAATGAGTCAGCCAGATTTCTCTGCCCATAGCTTCTCAGGGTTGGTAGCGCCACATAAACAGGAAAATCAAGGTTGACCGTAATTATGACAAAGACAGGGCCCTATGCCTATTAAAATTATTGTTAGTTCAGTAGTACTGTCTATATGATATCAATCATAATCGTAAAACTATTCTTTACTGGTTGGTAACTTACTATGTCATACAGGTAAGGCTCAGAGAGGTTTGGTAATTTGTCCAAGGTCACATAGCTAGCATATTAGTTTTCTATGGCTGCTAAAACAAATTACAACAAATTTAGTAGTTTAAAACAACACTAATTTGGGGCTGGCCCCGTGGCCATGTGGTTAAGTTCACGCGCTTTGCTGCAGGTGGCCCAGTGTTTCGTTGGTTCGAATCCTGGGCGTGGACATGGCACTGCTCATCAAGCCAAGCTGAGGCAGCGTCCCACATGCCACAACTAGAAGGACTCACAATGAAGAATATACAACTATGTACCAGGGGGCTTTGGGTAGAAAAAGGAAAAATATAAAATCTTAAAAAAAAAAAAAAAAGCAAAAAACAACACTAATTTATTTTCTTATGAAAGGCCATTAATCTGCCTATCTCAGCTAATCCAAACTGGGTAAAGCCAGGATTGGAACCCAAATATTTCTAATTCTGAAGGTTGTGCTCTTAACCATCATGCTATATCAAACTATTGCAAAACATCAGGTCTTCATCTTCAAGAGGAAATGACTGAGAGTGGTTCTCATGATTTCCACCCGGTCTATTCTCCAAACAGCATGACAATTAATATTTCCGTTGTTAATCTGACACTGTACGATCTTATCCGAGCACAAGAAGAACAGAGTAAAGTGGGCAGCATGAAGGTTATCACTGTTCCCATCTCAGGTATTAGGATCAGAGAATATTCAAGTGTCATGAGCAGAGTTTCATTCTAATAAATGACAAAGCCATCTCAAACCCTGAGGTTTTGACCCAGAGTCTTCGTACCCCACCACATCTCAGGGGGAAGTAGAAAGAACTCCAGTTTTAAAAAGTCATTTACAGCCGGGCTCAATTTGTAGCTCCTCCACATTCTGGCCGTGTGGTACTTAGTAAGCCCCTCAACCTCTCTGAGTCTTTGTTTCTTCACCTGTAAACAAAAAACAAGGACACCTACTCTGAACTTGTTAGGTTAAATAGTAATAATGACAGACGCAGCCTGGCATACAACAGGTGCGTAATAAAGGTATTCAGTTATTATTGCATTAAAAAAAACAGCCAGCTTCACAGCCTCTCTAAAGATAGTGTCTGGTCTTACTGTTAGAGAGTTTTTGGTAAATGTGCAACTAGGGCCAGCTTGCTCAGTGTTCAAGACAGGAGGAATTATCCATTCAACGACAAGAAATGCTCCTGCAGAGTGGAGCTGCCTCTTTCTATGACTTTCTGGGAGTCACCTGGTGGCAGAATTTGACCGGGTTACAGATAATCAGCAAGAGGCTTCAAAACTTACCTGGACTCTCTGAGGACTTTCATTTTATTGTTCGTACTTTTATCTGTTTGTTTTATCTGTTTTGACTTCATTCTCCCAGGTCCAGAACCACAGACTGGAAATAAAATGGCTCTCTCTGGAGGTCCCTTTGCTTTAGGGTCTTGCTTTAGACCCTGAAGAAGGACTCTCCATCAAGGCGAACTGGTACCAAGACGCTCATGGAGGCAAAAATGAAAGTGGCAAGACACTGTGCACGACCATGACATGAGTGCATGACCAGGGCTCACTGGAGACTGCACACCAACTCCCCAGGCCAACAGCTAGTTCTCTACCTGTCAAATCCTACATAGCCTTGGTCACTCAGTTCAGGACACTTTCCACACTCCCCTCCACATCTAGTGTTCCTTCCTCTTTGCCTGACACAACACATTGTTCTTCCACTGGACTTTTATGTCTTGTAGTAAAGATTGTGATCTACAGAACTCCCCAGTATTTCAGTAGCCCCTATCCAGCCCACTCCCAGTTCCCAAGGGCTCAGCACAGAAAGCTTTATCAAACGTCCCATGGAGTGAATCTATAAATGTACCTGTTAAAGGTGGTGGTGATATCAAGAGTCAAATGCTGGCTGCCAGGAGCATGATTTCCACTCAATGTTCATTCAAGGAGTATCTGCTGAGCTCTTACTCAGTGCCTAGTCCTCCGAAAGATGAACGACAAGGGCCCTCGCTGTACTCAGAGAACATGCCCCGTGATGGAGGAGAGAGTCACATAGAGTGCTATAAAACATTAACTTAAGGGCACAGGGGGCCATGAGAGCGTATGGAAGAGGCATGTACCCTGGACTGAGGGCTCTCTTAGGGAAACTTTGTTTTGGTCCTGGTTTGGGTTCCTTACCTGTAAAATGAGGAGGTTGGAATAAATCCAAGGATACTGACTCTCAGGCTAAGGGTGTATCGAGTCCACAGATGCAAGATCCACCTGCTGTATTGGCCTGCACAGAAGGTTTCTTTTCTTTCTTGAACAAATATCAGAAGTGTTGGCAATATAGGCCCCATTTTTCCCCCTGACAATGATCTGCTGAACTGAGATGTGGACGCCCCCTGCATGTGCACATGCTCTCCAGTGACTCTAGGCCCCTGCACTTGCTATGGACTTTCTTACATGGAAACCAACTATCAGGCACCAGTTTCCAACAGGCAGTAGGTCACCTCCCTCACTGAACTTTAGGATTAGCTGATATCTAATGTACCTCCCAATTTGAATAATCTGGCTTTCTGCTTACTCAAGTCTGTGAATAAGTTATTATCCCAACCTCAATGCTAAGAATTGGGAATATGGAGATAAATAAGAAATAGCTCTTGCCTTTGAGGGAGGAACTAAGGAGAGACCAATTATTACAAACCATTGAAACAGAGTGTGGTAAGTGCTAACAGGAAGGGAGGCATGAAACAGGGGAGAAGCACAAAGTCTTCTGAGCAGCAGCTAAGTTTTACTGCCAAACCTCACCAGGTGAACAGCAAGGGGAGGAGCTTTGCCAGCACACTGCACATATTTGAGGACACTGTAGGTTTGAAGTAGGTGGTTGCTGAATAGACTAGAATTGGCTGAATTCTAAGATGTAGAATCTGCATGTAGAAAGACAGAAAGGTGAGTGATAAAGACTTTCTATTCTAGGAGCCAAAATTATTTAAGCAAGGTTGTGCATAGAATTCACATTGGAAAGAAATGAGATATGAGGCTGGGGAGGCAGAAGAAAAATCCAATAATGTGGGACCTTGTGTGTCATGCTGATGAGGTTTAATTTATTCTGAAGATAATAGGTTGCCATGGTAGGGGATTAAGTAGGGAGCACATGAATAGATCTGCGGGGCTTTTTGAAAGATCACCCTGTCAGGAGAGTAGATGGCCAACTGGAGAGGTTTATTCTAGATGGAGAAATGAGTTGCCAGACCATTGTGACAACTCTAGAAAGAAGATATATCACTTAGGATTTCTATGTTGCAAATAAGAGAAACTCCTAGTCAAATTCAGTTAAGCAATGTGTAAACTTACCGGCTCATGTAATGAAAGTAGTGAAATAAGTTGAGCTTTAAGTGTAGCTTAGTATCGTGTCCCCGGATCCATTTTTCTTCTCTTCCTTTGGCTATGCTTCATCTTCTGGCTGGCTTCTCTCATAGTGGTAAATGGAGCCAGGCTTTGTATAATCACTACAAGACCCCAGAAACCATCCCTTTGAATCTCATTGGCAAAATGAATCTTGTGCTCTTGGTCCAATCTTTTGTCCACAGAATGTGGAAACCTGGGTTCCTGACCCAACCATTGGGGTGAGGAGTATAGAATTACCATTGCTTTGATCAGACTTACTCCTGAAACTGGGAATTGGATCAATTTTCCCTGAATCACTCAGGCCATATAGAGGTGGAGTGTACATATGAACAAGATTTAGATTACCATTAGGAAGGCGGAAGGGGTGCTTCTGAGGCAGCCATCAAGATCCACCTTGGATGATGATGGCCTGAATAAAAGAAGTGCCAGGAACGAAGTAAAGGGGAGGACAGAGAAATGTTAAAGAAGTAGAAGGATCAAAATTGATCATTAATTGAATGTGGGAAGTGAAGCTAGGAAGGAACTGAGAAAGGATTCTCACTTCCTGACATGGATAATGGGGATCCCTGGAGGATATGCACATTTTGAAGTCAAGAGAATGAGTTGAGTATTGAACATGTTAAGTTAGGCCCTGATTCTTAATTATTCAAGTGATGTGCAGGAATTAGTTGGATGGTTGAGTCTGGATCACAAAGGACAGGACTGGAAATACAGATTGGGGACATGATGGGATCATAGTGGGATTCCCTAGGGACAGGGTTATATGAGAAAAGCAACTTCTGCACATGTTACTATAAAATCATTCTTAAGAAACATGATGTCTACAAGAGGGAAACTGTCACCTCAGAGATAGAAGAGATCCTACTAAACTCTGAGAGCAGTCTCTTCACCCTCAAAACCAAGGAGTTCCAGGTGAGTGATGGAGAGAGTTGATGAGCAGCTTTCTCACCTCCTCTTCGTGCTCTTTCGAGTGAGCTAAAATGCGTTATAGCTGCCACTGATGTCTGCCCTCTGGGAGTTTGCGATATTAGACAAGTGTTCAGTCTATTTAGGACATGAACTGTGTCTGAAAATATGCCCTCATCATACAAGAGAAGCAACGGATTCCTAGTGTCCAGAAATATCAGAGGACCACTGAAATTTGACTCTTGCTTGATAATATGTGGCTTGCCTTGTCAGGGTATTAAATATTACAGGGGTAGCTCATCACTGCAGATTAATGAAGTCACCCGAATCATTTAGAAAGCAATTGAGTGACTAATTTTAATTAGAAGTTTGATTGCTACTATTGAAATGAAACAAGAGAAACTCATACCCCTCACCTCGTGGATGTTTTTCCCACTGGAACAACAATTACTATGTCAATCTTTAGTTCATTAGTGGGTCTTTTCTAAGATTAAACATGAGATGATTTCCAAAGAATAGAGTATTTTAAGCAAAGAATACTGGGTAGCAGGACTCTAATCAGGAAAACTCCTGGAATGAAAAGACAGGGTGGAAAATGTCCTTTTATGAATGTAAGGTAATATAATGAAAGAAAAAGTAGATGCATTACTCTTCCTCCCAGGAAATAATATCAGATTTTCCAAGCAATAAGATATAAGAGCGCGGCTGACAGGTTGGGAGGTTTTCTTCAGACTGGCAAGGAGACAAGTGAGTGCCCCTAAAAAGAAAGGAATCCGTTTACGAAGAAACGAATATGAAAACCTGAAAATGTCCATCATAAAGAAATTTTGTAACTAGATACAAGATGTGGACTAGCATCTGTTTTCAGAGAGACCAGAAACCACAAAGTATCAATTTGTCAAAGCTTATCCTCACCTGGGAAGAGCAAAAGAGAGACAGAGAAAGGGAGAAGGAGAAAGAGAGAGAGGGCGGAGGAGGGAGAGGGAAAGGAAGAGGGAAAGGGAGGGAGGGAGGGAGAGAGAGAGAGATTGATTGATATATGGAAAATGTGCATCTTGCTCATCAACTGGCATACTCTGGAATAATGACCATTCTCTCGGTTCCAAGTGGCCTGTAGCATCCATGTCCAGGTGTTTTCTTTTGCTCTAATTTCATATTTGTAAACAATCTTCTTACTTCTAATTTGGCTTCCCAGGTATCCCAGGACTTAGTGAGGATAGAAAAGGAAAGTGACATGATTGAGAGCCTAACAAAACCAAAATACTGTTCTAAGTACTTTATATATATTACCATGTTTAAGGATACCCTGGACAATGGTAATTTGGGTCATTAAAATGTAATCTTGATCTTAATAGAGTTAATGTGTTTCAACATGTGGGTTTTTTTTTTTTTTTTTTTTTGAGGAAGATTAGCCCTGAGCTAACTACTGCCAATCCTCCCCTTTTTTCTGAGGAAGGCTGGACCTGAGCTAACATCCGTGCCCATCTCCTTCTGCTTTCTATGTGGGATGCCTACCACAGCATGGTGTGCCATGCAGTGCCATGTCTGCACCCAGGATCCGAACCGGCGAACGCTGGGCCAGCGAGAAGCAGAACGTGAGCACTCAACCACTGCGCCACCTGGCCAGCCCCTAAGCATGTGATTTTTTTGAGTTCGTTCACCACAACTGTCTCCCAGTGAGTGCACAGGAAAAATCAAAGTTTAGGATAAGACATTTATCCTAAGGGGATGTCAAAAAGTTCCCGCAGCCCATTCCACATTAAAAGGAAAACAAAGAAACAAAACCCAAGATATCTGTCCCTATTACTTCTCACTGTGACAACGTGCATTGAAGATAGAAATGTGTCATCAGTGGGCAACTTTTCAAATACTAACCAGAATTTTTTGCCAGTATCCAAATGCTTTTTGCAAAGAAAACGAAAGGTTGACCAAGTTCATTTATATAATGCAAGAAAGTGGTATATGTGGCAGACACTACTAGTGCCAGTTGTCTACCAAATTATCCATTCTCCTCTCTGCTACTAAAAGAGACTCATCTGTTTGGAGCATCAATGTTCCTGTTTACCACATCCCACCCAAAAAAATCCCAGGTTTGCTTGTGGCTAAGGGTGTCCACGTTATATGGTTTTGGCCAAAGAAAGGAATGAATAGAAATCTTCTAGAGAGTTCTGGAAATGATTTTTAACTTTTTATTTATTTACTCTTTTATTCATGAGATTTTAAGTCAGATATCTACTCTGGGCTTACAATCACCACCTGCACAGGTTCACAATTCACCTTCTCCATAGCTCTTCTAAATAGAAGTAGAATGATCAGATCGGGACCACTACATTGCACAATTTCCATGGGCGTTGTAATCTATTTAAATAGTGTACTCTAATGGCTTTCAACACTTTATCTCTGGGACAAGTTGTAGCCAAATTCCACAGAGCCAAACTGTTGTCTTATTGTATGCATAAATGTCTACAAAATTTCATGGTTCTTCTGGAAAGTTAATCAGACTGAGGTTTACTTTAAGGAGGAAGATTTGTTGAATTTTCAAGTAGCAGCTTTGTCATTATTCTTAAATTCCTCAACAAAGACTCGTACTTGAATGTTTTTCCTGAGATGGAAGTCCCTCACTTCAAGTGGTTTGGCTATTTCTATGTTTCAAGAGGACTTTGTCCTTTACATATGGCACCAGGGGCAGATGACTTGAAAGCCAAGTTGGAGGGAACGTAAAGAAAAGATAAATCTGATGGTGCTGCAACTATTCTAGAGCACGGATGGATGTGGAAAGATGCACAGTTCATCTCACAAGGCCAGCCTACCACCACACACACAACTCTCCTATAGTCTTCTTCATCGCTGTAGATTATAATTCCATTCTAGTTGCCCAGGTCAGAAACCTTGGAGTAATTTCTATTTTCTTTATCTCATATCCTACATCCAGACCAACCACACATAGCTCCAATTACCATGTAAATCTCCATGCAAGTTTGCTGGACATGGTTTTGTTTTACCGGCCTCAGACACAGTTGGAACCAGGGTTTGCAGGACCACCAGGGTTAGATGGCTCATGTCTCTCCTCCCTGTTTTTGCCCACTGTGTCGACCATTCTCTTGTAATAACTTAATAATAGTACCAGCAGTACATGGTTTGAAAAATGAGTTGAAGTCAGTATTTAAAGCAGAGTTAAATCAGGTAGTGAAGGAAGTATTCCAGGTCATGGATGAACATGGAAATAGCCCTGATTTGGTTCATGAAGTCAGCCTGTGTTAACACAGGTAGAATCCCAGAAGCCCAGGACCAAAGCCTGCAGGTCCAGGGTGGATCTCGATCCATGGAAATGATGCTTGTGTCTCCCGGTGGCTGCCCCACCCCGACTCCCACCTCATGCTCCAGGATAGTTTCTCTAGGAATTGATGCCAAAACCTCTGGGGAGCTTTCACTTTCCTGATATAGGCACTCCCCTTTCTCCTTCTTCTTTCTTCTTCTCTGTAGAGCACAGATATGAGGCAATTCACTCTAAGATTACTATTCTTTGATTATATTTATTTTACTTTTCCATCTCAATAAAATCTAACGCCAGTGTTACTGGGGTGGATTATAATTATAATACATTCACAGCGAGATTTAGAGAGTTTTACCACCTAAGGAGCTTACTAGGTTAGATAACTACCAATGCCTTGACTACTAAATTAGCTTTTCCCTACGAATCAGTGGATTCTATTATCCGTAATAATTCAGTATCCTCATCCAACCATTGTCTGCAGTGAGGAAACACATTTAGTCACCATGATCTACTTTTAATAGACATGAAATATCTAGTGGGAAACTTTTCCTTGATCTGAAAATCTTCATGTCTTTAAATTTGTTCAAGAGCACTCTAAATTTGTTGTGCTATATGCAGAAGACAGAAGTTCCTGAAGTAACTGAGACCAGAGTTGATAATGGAGAGATGACGTAGAAAGTTTTGTTTCAGAAGGTCAAGCTGAAACTCAATTCAGCATCACCAAATATACCACACATTGTAGCTGTTGAAGAATGGTGTGCTTTGGGCCAGTGAACCTATTGCTATAGGTGCAATATATTCAATTAACTAGAGTTTCTGCACGTAGAGAGCAACTTCATGATAGGAATGAGGGTAAATGGTAGAAAAATTTTAACGCCATCCCCATCCCTGGTATCTCATGTCTTCAAGGCCAAATAGATTCAAATGGCAATTTATTTGCACACTGACCTTTATCTTTTCTTTTCTTTTTTTTGTTTATACTGAGGAAGATTCACCCTGAGCTAACATCTGTGCCAGTCTTCCCCTATTTTGTATCTGGGTCACTGCCACAACATGGCTACCAACATATGGTATAGGTCTGCACCTGGGAACCGAACCTGGGCCTCCAAAGAGGAGTGTGCCTAACTTAATCACTAGGCCACAGGGCTGGCCCCTATTTTTCCTTTTTTACTTTCCTTTGATTTCTGTTCCCACTAGCCCCAACAAAAGGTAAAATAACCTGGACTCTTCCATGTATAATTCTGAATTGACATCTTTTAAACTTGGAATTCAGTCCATGTGGCACTTGAAATCTCAGCAGGCTCTCCTTTTATCTCCTTTGTTGTGAGAGCTACTATGATAATGAGAAGATAGAGAAAATGTTGTCATTATTGGAGTTGATAACATCTTTCATCAGCTGTAGCTGAGCAAGTGTGGACTGAGATGTTACCTAACTTCCAAGATATCGTGGATGACATGGGGGCAGTAAGCTTTTGATTGCCAGAAGGTGTGTGCCTTCTTTGATTTTATCCTGAAACTCCAAGTCGCCTGGTTCTAAAAGGTAATCTAAGCAGAATAATGTCAGTACTCACTGGTCTTAGGGGCTCAGAGAGGTACACATGGCCCATGGCATCCAGTTCAGTACCTGCCTGGCTAGAAGATTTGTAGAAAGAAAATTGAGGTTTCTGGTACAAATCATGGAGTCAGATAATTTAAGATAGTAAAGATGGAATGAAATTTAGGGAACATCTAAACCAAACAACTCCTTTAATAGGCCTGGACGCATGAGGTGCCTTGCCCAAATGTACACAGAAATTTAGAGGACAATTTGGGTTTAAGACTCATATCTGTTGAATGACTCCAAATGCAGACTTCAGTTCCGTCTTTTTTATTACAAAGGCAGAGATCTCAGGAGGGAGCCACCATGAGTTCAGAAAGTTCCCCTCTGGAGCCCAGAGAGCACGGAAATAGATCTTGAAGGCACACTGTGGTCACAGTGTGGATAAGAAGTTCCAAGGTTTGAAAAAAAAAGTAATTAAGCCCTAGAAGTCTAATGGGAACCTGAAGGGGCTAAGTCATCTATTCTTAACTCACAAAGGGAAAAAATTTAATCAACCAATGATTGCTATTTTCTAATAAAGTTTTTAAAAACAAAACAAGGAGGCCAATGTCCACCTTCATGTTCATTTTTAGAACTAAAGAGTCTATAACTTAATTGAAAGAAAAACATACTTTCATTGTTTAATGACCTTGAAAAAGTATTGCAACTTAAAATTATGCTTATTTTTAATTGGGCTTTTTACATTGCATTTTCATAATCATGAAATATTTTTTACTTTTCTTAAAATGATCTAGTTTTAGGCTATCACACGTAATAATCCTCTAGTTTACAATGAAGTAGATTATTTAAATTATTGATCTAAAGTAGTGTTAAATTAGATAAATGTTATGTTTAAAACATTAGCACATATTTGGCTTTTAGAAAATCCCCTACAAATGAATATGTGAACTTTTGCAGGGAATTACACTAAAATGATCATTACCATTTAAAAACTACTTAAAGCTGGAAAAGGACTAAAGACATCATCATGGGCAACCTGCCTAACTGAAGTTAGTTAAAGATCAGTAGTACAGATTTGCAGTAACCATGGAGGTTATTTAATTACTTTTTTACATAGTATCTAAGCCTCTTGTACTGTCAGTGCATTTTCTGAGTACTCCAGAGAGCAACTTCCCATTGGTCTCAATATTAGAAAGTTGTATTTCTCCAAGGTTTGTTTGGAGACTAGTATATCATTTTCCCGTGTTTCATGTTTTAGACTTTTATAGGAATTTCCATACACAGCTTTCATTCATGCACTCAATAGTCTATTCAGACAGTAATTAAAACAGTATGGTACTGTCATAAAAATAGACACGTAGACCAATGGAACATAATAGAAAGCCCAGAAATAAACCTCTACATATACAATCAACTAATATTTGACAAGGGAGCCAAGAACACTCATTGAGGAGAAGATAGTCTCTTCAACAAATGGTGAAATTTGACCACATCTTATATCACTCATAAAAATTAACTTGAAATGGATCAAAGACTTAAATGTAAGACCTGATACCATAAAACTTCTAGAAGAAGACATAGGGAAGAAATTCCTTGACATTGGGCGGGGCAATGATTTTTTGAATATGACACTATAAGCACAAGCAACAAAAGTAAAAATCAACAAGTGTGACTACATCAAATGGAAAAGTTTTTAAACAGCAAAAAAAAATCAGAAAAAAGAAAAGAAAAGAAATCCCACCAATGGAATGGGAAAAAATATTTGCAAACCATATATCAGATAAGGGGTTAATAACCAAAATATATAAAGTACTCATACAACTCAATAACAAAAATACAACCTGTTTAAAAAATGGGCAGAGGAATTAAATAGATATTTTTCCCAAAAAAACACATCCAAATGGCCAAGTATATGAAAAGATGCTCAACATCATTAATCATCAGGGAAATGCAAATAAAAACCACAATGAGATGTCACCTCACGCCTATTAGAATGGGTATCATCAAGAAGACAAGAGATAAGTGTTGGTGAGGATACGGAGATAAGAGAACACTTGTACACTGTTGGTGGAAATGTAAACTGATTCAGTCACTATGGAAAACAGTATGGAGTTTCCTCAAAAAATTACAAATACAACTACCACGTGATCCAGCAATTTCATTTTTGGGTGTATGTCCAAAGGAAGTGAAAACAGGAGTTTGAATAGATATATGCACTCCTATGTTTATTGCAGCATTATTCATAATAGTCAAGATATGGGGGCCAGCCCCATGGCCAAGTGATTAAGTTCGCGCACTCCGCTTCAGCGGCCCAGGGTTTTGCTGGTTTGAATCCTGCGCATTGACATGGCACCACTCATCAGGCCATGCAGAGGCAGTGTCCCACATGCCACAACTAGAAGGACCCACCACTAAAAAGAAAAAAATAAATATATGCAACTATGTACTGGGGGGATATGGGGAGAAAAAAAGCAGAGGAAAAAAAAAAGAAGATTGGCAACAGTTATTAGCTCAGGTGCCAATCTTTAAAAAATAGTCAAAATATGTAAACAACCTAAATGTGCATCAATGGATGAATAGGTAAAGAAGACGCGGTATATATATACAATGAAATGTTTATTATTCAGCCATGATGAAGAAGGAAGTCCTGCCATTTGGGACAACGTAGATAGAACTTGACGGCATTATGTGAAGTGAGATAAGTCGGAGAAAGACAAATACGGTATGAGAGCACCTATATGTGGAATCTACAAATGCTACAAATATGTGGAAATACAAATACAAATACAAAAAAAAAACAGAGAGTAGAATGGTGGTTCCCAGATGCTAGGAAGTGGGGGAATCGGAGAGATGTTGTTTAAAGGTACAGGCTAAGATAGATGAGTGCTGGAGAGCTAACACACAGTATAGTGATTGTAGTCAATCATATTGTATTATAAACTTCATAGTTGCTAAGAGACTAAATCTTAGTTGTTCCTGCCACAAAAAAGAAATGATAATTACATGACACGATAGAGATATTAGCTAACACTACAGTGATATCATATTGCAATATATAAATGTATCAAATCAACATGTACACTTTAAACTTACACAATGTTATATGTCAATTATATTTCAATTAAAAAATAATATGTAATAAAAAATCATGTATTGATGTTCTACCACGTATCAGACATTCTCTTAGGCATCATAGATACACAAATAAAGCAAAGTCTCTGCTTTAAGGGCTCAAAATCTAATGGGAGGACAAATCAGCAAGTAACAGAAAATCTCTTTTATAAAGTAAGTGTGAAAACACTATGGGAACTCTTGGGAAAAGCATATAACTGAGTCATAAGCACCAGGGAAGGCGTTTTAGAGGAGGTGACCTCTACACCAAACTTGAAGGGTGAATAGAAGTTAGCCGTTCAAAGTTGAGGGTAAAGTAAGGAGGTAAAGAGAATATAAATTTCACCAGGAAGAGAAGATAGAAAACACTAAGTCCCAGAGGAAGAAGACAGCATGGAATGTGGCTGGAGCAGAAAATGTGTGTGAGGGGTGTTGATGGAGATGAGATGGTTAGGATATTAATTTAGAGGGAGAGAGAGACCAGTTGCTGAAGGACTTCGTGTGTCAGACCAGGGAGGTTGGGTTTCCCTAAGGTGAGGGCACTGGAGAACAACTGAGGAGTTTTAAACAGAGAAATGATATCGTTTGCACTTTAGGAAGATCATTCCAATGTGGTGATTGGATTGGGTAGGTGAAGGGGGATTAAGCCTGAAATGCTGGAAACAAATTAGGAGACTAAGTCAATTTTCCAAGCCAAAGATGAAAGTCTTAACAACAGGATGAAAGGAGGAGAGAGACTGGGAGACAGGCTAATGAGATGGAATCTATAACGATTGAGTGGGTGATGGCCACATGAATACAATATTCTATCATCCTATGAGAAGTGTAAGCCAGGCTGGCCTTTTTATTCCTGTCTGTACAACTTGTCTCCTATTCTTAAAGATTTCAACTGAGGCTGAGAGTATCTAGGTATCTGTAGAAAGTCCTTTCAGGGATTTTCAAAAGACCCACTGATCCAAGTAAAGTACCTGCCCACTAACGCCTGAAATCTACAATTAGAGCACCATTCCTTTTGTTTAAACTTGACACTCTACTTATAAAACATATCTTATAAATCACGTAGACCACAAAGTAGATGAGTTTATTATCTCTTTTCCTGAGGACATTAGGAGACTAGAAAGAGCATATGAGAGAATTTGAAGAGCACTGGAAGTGGGTTGGGAAGGAAGGAAATCACCATCAAGGAGAGGCGAAGGGCACAGAAGGAAGGAAGCAGAAGGTCTACTCTCCTAACTGGTCTCCTTTCTCCCACCTCTGCTCTACTTCATTCTATCGGCAAACATCAACTACAGGCTTCTTGTTAAAACATAAATCAGATAATATCATTCTTCTTCTCAAAACACTTGAATGGCTTTGTATCTCATCCTGACTAAAAGCCAAAGTCCTTACAGTGGGCTCCAAGGTCTTGTAGATCTGGTTCCACCCTTTGGTCTATACAGCCCCACCCGACACCATTACTTCTCTGAATCACACCCTACCCTTGCCACCCCATCTACCTCACATGCTGGCTTTCTTGTTGTTCCATAAACACCCCAGGCACATTCCTGCACCAGGACACGTGTCCTTTCTGCATCCTCTATTGGAATGACCAATCCCCAGAAAGCCAATTGCTTGCTTCCTCATTTTCGTAGGGTCTTTACTCACATTTCATGTTCTCATGAGGCCTCCTCTAATCATTCAATTCAAAATCTGACCCTTCCCCCACACTCCCTACTTAATTTTTTCCATAATACTTACCAGCATCTAGTATTCTATCCATGCTACTCTCATGTTTATTTTTTATTGTCTGACTCCCTCACCGAAATGTAATCTCCTGGCTGCATCCTCAGATATATACTACTGCTTGGCACACAATAAAAGTCAATAAACATTTGTTGAATTGAATTTCACATTGCCAGAGGTCAGCCCTGTGGGTCAGGGAGCATTTGCAGATGGAGAAATAGAATATTGCCAAGTCAACTATAATAGAGTTGGGAGGAGGATACAGTCCATTCTGTCTATTTTACCACTATACTACTTAAGGGCTATTGTCATTGTCATTCTTTCCCCTGTGGTCCTCATACTTCATATAAATTCTGGCTGCATAAAATCACTTGGGAGATCCAAGACATGGTTCTTTTCAGGTCAATATATAGACAGGCCTTCAGAACATCCCTCCCCATAGACCATCTTTTTCTTTGACACTCTTGGTTGAAACTTTCCATGCTGGCCATGCCACAAGTGTTCAGTTGACTCAGCTTTGCCATCCCCCAAGTGAGGGAAAGAGTCTCACTGAGGGACTAACCTTGGTGGAATCTGTCAGTACTGTTCTGCCTCTCATGACAAGAATGATCCTTACCATTGATCAGGCCCTTGAGTTGGGATTTAAAAATGTTTCCCTCTATTTGGCCTCTTTTCCCATCTCCAATAGTAGGAAAGATTATCTGACAAAGAACACTCGTGGGCTACAAATTAAAAGCAGGGCACCTACAACACCTAAATTCCAGTTTTGATCCTGAGGCCATGATGCTATGTTAGCCCACACTTCATATTCCTTTCCCTTCATTACCAACTCCACCACAGACTTCACATCTCTGCTCAAATGCCTCTTCACAGAGAGCCTTAACTAAGTACCCTATAGAAGTAGCCCTCCCCACAGCCACCATTACTCTATATACTTTCTCTCTACTTTTTTGTAGCACTTCTCATTATCTGAACATACATGTGTATATACACACACACATATACACATGTACATTTGTTTACTTGTTTATAATTTGCTTCACTACTGGAATGCATCTTCCATGAAGGCCAAAGAATCTAGAATATTGTGATATACTTCTTCTCTCCCTCCAGATTGTATCCAGCTTTATGGACAATAACTAATTTTATTGATCTTTAGGTCCTTCCCACCTTCCTCTTATCCTTGGACTCTAGGAGATGAAACAAGAATTTTTTAGTATATATCATGTGCTAAGTATTTCAGTAGGCAACTTCATATCCAGACTCATTTAATGTTGCTAATGAACCTATAATTTATCATCATCCTTATCATCATCAATAAAAATGTGACATTTTTACTTCATGGATGCAAAACTGTAAATTAGAAAGAAAACTCTTGTCCAAGATAGTGGTAAAGCCAACTTTTATATTCAGATCTCAATTCTCTGATGATGGTTACATCAATGATGATGATAATGATTATATATTACATTTCTGAGTATTTTGTATGTGTCAGACTCTTTGCTAGACTCTTTATAAACATTACCCCATTTAATACGAACAATAACAGTAAGACTTTACACCTATATAATGCTATTTATGTGCTAGGCACTGTCCTAAACAGTCTGGATTACACTTAGAACAGGAACAAGATAAGGATGCCCACTCTCATCACTCTTATTCAACACAGTATTGGAAGTCCTGGCCAGAGCAATTAGGCAAGAAAATAAATAAATAAAAGGTATCTAAATAGGAAAGTAAAATGTAAAACTATCATTATTTGGAGACGACATGATTTTATGTATAGAAAACTCTAAAGAATCCCGAAAAAACTATTAGAAATAATAAACGAATATGGTAAAGTTGCAGCGTACAAAATCAACATGCAAAAGTCAGTTGCATTTCTAAACATTAACAATGAAATAGCAGAAAGAGAAATCAAGAATACAATTCTGTTTACAATCGCATCAAAAAGAATAAAATGTCAAGGAATAAATTTAGCCCAGAAGGTGAAAGACCTGTACACTGAAAACTATAAGACACTATTGAAAGAAATTGAAGAAGACACAAAGGAATTGAAAGATATTCCATGCTCATGGATTGGAAGAATTAACATAGTTAAAATGTCCATATTACCTAAAGCAATCTACAGATTCAATGTAATCCCTATCAAATTCCCAACAACTCTTTTTACAGAAATAGAACAAAGAATCCTAAAATTTATATAAAACAACAAAAGACCTCAAATAGCCAAAGGAATCCTTAGAAAAAAGAACAAAGCTGGAGGTATCACACTCCTTGATTTCAAAGTATACTACAAAGCTGTAGTAATCAAAACAGCATGGTGCTAGAGGAAAAAGAGAGATACAGATCAATGGAACAGAATCAAGAGCCCAGAAATAAACCCACACATTTATGGACAGCTAATTTTTGACAAAGAAGCCAAGAACATTCAATGGAGAAAGGAAAGTCTCTTCGATAAATGGTGTTGGGAAAACTGGACAGCCACATGCAAAATAACGAAAGTGGACCACGATCTTACACCATACACAAAAGCCAACTCAAAATGGATTAATGACTGAATGTAAGACCTGAACCCATAAAGCTCCTGGAAGAAAACATAGGCAGTATGCTCTTTGACAGCAGTCTTTGCAGCATCTTTTTGGATATGCCTCCTAAAGCAAGGGAACCAATGAAAAAATAAACAAATGGGACTACATCAAACTAAAAACTTCTGCACAGCAAAGGAAACCATCAACAAACAAAAATACAACCTGTTGAATGAGAGAAGATATTTTCAAATTATATATCCAATATTGGGTTATTATCCAAAATATATAAAGAACTCATACAACTCAACAACAACAAAACAAACAACCTGATTAAAAAAATGGCAAGAGAATCTGAATAGATATTTTTTCCAAAGAAGACATACAGATGGCCAACAGGTTCATGAAAAGATCTTCAACATCACTAATTATTAGGGAAATGCAAATCAAAACCACAATGTGATATCATCTTATGCCTGTCAGAAGGGTGACTATTAAAAAGATAAGAAATAAGCATCAGAGAGGATATGGAGAAAAGGGAACCCTCATATACTGCTGGTGGGAATGTAAATTGGTGCAGCTACTATGGAAAACAGTATGGAGATCCCCCCCCCCCAAAATTAAAAATACAACTACCATATGATCCAGCTACTCTACTCCTCAGTATTCATCCAAAGAACACAAAAACATTTGAAAAGATATGTGCACCCTTATGTTCATTGCAGTATTTACAATAGCCAAGACTTGGAAACAATCTAAGTACCTACTGATGGATGAATGGATAAAGAAGATGTGGTCTACATATCCAATGGAATACTACTCAGCCATAAAGAAGATAAAATCTTGCCCTTTGCAACAATATGAATGGATCTTGAGGGTATTATGCTGAGCGAAATAAATCAGATGAAGATAGACAAATACCATACGATTTCACTCACATGTGGAAGATAAACAAACAAACACATAGATACAGAGAACAGATAGATGGCTACCAGATGAGAAGCAGGGTGGCAGGAGGGCAAAAGGAGTAAAGGGAGACATTTGTATGGTGATGTTTGGAAACTAGACTTTTGGTGGTGAACACAATGTAGTCTCTACCGTTGAAATATAATGATGTACACTTGAATTTTATAATGTTATAAACCAATGTTACTTCAATTAAAAAAATGAAGCAAAACAAAAAATAAAAAGTCTGGATTATTAACCGATTTAATCCTTATAAAACCCCTGTGAAGCTGTGGCAGAAATTGTTAGCTGATCATCAAATCATTTCCTTTTCTTCATTGACACTTACCAAGATGACATTCCTCAGCCTTCCCAGCTATTAGATTGGTCATGTAATTGAGCTGTAATCAGTGGATTGTGGGTGGAGATAATGCAAATCACTCCCAGGGTCAGCCAATAAGAATTATCTGTGTGATCCTTGCATTTTCTGGTTAGTGGAACAGACATGACCCAAGGCAACCCTGAAAACCATGTGTTGAAGATACCAAAGGCTCCATGAGCCTCTGAATGACTGTGTGAACTACAGACTCACTCCAAGGCCCACACCTCAATTCCCACATTGCCTAGATCTATATTAAACTGCCCATCTACGAGGAGGAGGTGCTGAATTTGGATGGTTTATTTCTTATAGCAGTTGGTTTATTTATTTCCAAGGGAGGTAGTGTTCTTATCTACATTTCCCAAATGGCGAAACTGAAGCACTGAGAGTTTAAGTAACTCGCAAGCAGTTACTATCATCCTTATTTTGTAGACAAGAAAACTAAGTCTCAGTGAAGTTGAGTATTTGCTCATACAATATCAGTCAGCTTCATTTAGCAAAACAGAACCCACATTATGTTGTTCAGTAGGAGGTAAATAACGTGGAGAACTCCTCACCAAGGGGTTGGAGGAGCTGAGAGGGCAAAGAGGAGTCAGTGAGGCAAGCCAGGAGAGTAGGAAGCCACCATTATCCCCAGGACTAGCAGGGCAAGGAGCAGGTGGTATTACTGGAGGCTGAGTGCTGGGGTGGCCCCGTGTAAGCTGGAACCACTACCCTGAAGGAACTGGGACCTGTAAAGGAGAAGGAAACACTGCCAGAGTGCTGCCTAAAGCAGAGAGAGTGGGAAACAAAGACCCCTGCTTCCCTCCCATTTCCAGTCCTCTCCCAATGCCCTCCAGTATCTGACGGAGCTAGAATCCAATTGGCAAAAGAGCCTGCAAAATGCACTTTGCTGAAATCGGCACTCTGCAATACAGCATGGAGCAGGGAGGCATGAGGAATGGATCTAAGAGCAAATACGAAGGTGACCAGAGTATCAACCAAGGACACACAGCCAATAAGTGGCAACGCTGTGATTGGAACAGGCCTGTATACCTCCCAAGACACACCTGGACCTGGATTTCTAAGATGCTATGCTGTCTCTCAAGTGAACATAGTTCTTTCTTTGTATGTAGTATACCCTAAATAAACACTTGCCTCCATGGCTTGCACCTTTCTAAAAACCATTTAGCTCATTTAGCTCATAGGATAGAGACTTCGTTAAAAGAAGAGATGGGAAAGTGACTGGATATATTTCTACCACCTTTCCAGATAGTTCCAGGTAAACATTAAACAATGGTATGGGTGTCAGAAAGTGTCACCTCAATAGCAACAAGCAGCCCAGCACAGCGGTGGAGAGCATCAGCTTTGTCGTTGGACAAATCGTTTTTGGTATATGTGCCAATCACACTTACTGACTGCATAGTATTTGAGATAAAATTATTTAAATTCATTGAGGCTTAGTTCGTTCATCTGCAACATGGGGATACTAATACCGACTGTCCATAGGTGCATTCATAGTAGAATTTAAGAAGAATAAATTAAATTGTGTATATATATCACCTCATTAAGTTCATGACTTTTCCTGGCAGTCAGTCTAGTAGCAGCCATTGCTATAGCTGTTGCCGTTGGTGCCGGGTCATTTAGGAAGCAAAGACAGCTGGAATTGGGATGGAATGGAATGTAATTCAGAATACGCCACATTTCCTTCAAGGTATTCAGTGCATTCAGCTAAAATTCAAAGGGATCCAAAGTCAGGGTTTTTGTGCTAGATAGACTCCCTTAAGTGTCATGCTACAAACCCTTGGCATTTTGAGAGATTTGAAAAAAGCATATTTACTAAAGCTTCAAAAATTCATTTTAGTACCCTCTAGTGATAGCAGTTAGGAATAATTTCATCATATGTTATGAGCCCTCAATAGAAAATGAATTTCAAGTGATTATATTATAATGGAACAGTATGGAGATTTATACAAGCACACTGAAGAGGTCGTCAAGAACTTGGGTCAATTTAAATTATTTTGCTATTTTTTCACCTGGGACTGGAATGCAATATTAGCTAAAACTTCTCACCTAAATGCACTTCCTCTACTGTGCCTCTGCAGGAGTCTCTGATTCTTGCTTTACATGATTTGCCGTGTGTCAAATAAGAGTTTTAGGTGATAAATTCCCTAAGATAGAAAGTAGATATGTGATAATTTGCATGAATAAATTGGCAGACACAGTTTTTCTTAGTTTGATGCTGATATGAATTCAGTTTGAATACTGATGAGAAGTAGCTGTTGGAATCCCCAGGAACCACTGAATTCAAATCTGATTCCAAGAGTAGAGAGGCATCATCATTAACTCCCTGTTCCTTGAGACATTTATACTTTCACCACCACAATAAATCATTTTGCCTTTAGGCATAATGTTGGGTGTAAGAAATAATGTCTTTTTTTTTCCCCACTCTGCATTGCATCTGCCAGTGGGTTGAGTTAAATCCACATGCCATTTTGGCATGCTCATATGTTGACCAAAATATAAATCCCCACTTACTCACCCTGAACCTTGCCCCGCTGTATCTATCACTCTGTCAAGGTTTTTCTAGTTCAAAGAACATGCAGACACAAGGAAAGAAGAAGCAAGAGTGAGAGAGAGTTTCATAATACCCAGAGTGGAGTAGTTTCGGCTGCCCAACCAAGGCATTCAAAGGGGTAGCCCCCAAGCCAATAGGGACAGTCTCTACATCTGCATTCCTTCATCAAGTAGAAAACCAAAATACCCTAGAGGCCAGCATTTTCCTTCTTTTGGTTTTTTCTTTTGTTAAGCCAAATGGCTTAGAGTTGGGTCACTGAGACTACCTCAATAGAGGATATAAAAGAACAGTCAGGAATTCATCAACACTCTCATAAAGGGGCTTCCTCGCATCTCTTCACTGTTATAACTGCTATAACTGGAGTATCCATTCTATTTCACTCCAAGTTCCGTACACTAATGTACCCCCATTAACCAAAGAGAGATAGATATTACACTAGAAATAGATAGAAATGGGTTATGGCGCTAGACTTCTATGCATCATTTATTCATTCACAAAAGTGTTTATTGAGCCATTGCTATATGCCAGGCACAGACCTAGGCTCTAGGGATGAATAAAACAGTGACCAGAAGAGACAAAAATTACTACCCTTGTTAAATTTGCATTCTGCTTGGGGGGGCAGAGAGGAGGAGAAAAAATTAACAAGATAAAGTATATAATATGTTAGATGATAATTGTGGTGGAAAAATTAAACAAAAAGGAATGTAAAGAGTACTGGAGGTGGGGAATGTATCCAATGTCTTAAGTGTCACTGTCACTCTAGCATTTCTGAAAGCTCTGGGATTTAACTGAGTTAGTCTCGTGATGTGTACAGTTATTTAAAATATCGAGTCTCAAAGAACTTGCAGAAAAATGGCTCTACTCATTTGAATACCAGCAGTTTGGCAGGAATTCATGAACATTTGCAGGACAAAGCCCTGGCTTATTTAATGACAGACTTTTAGAGGGAAACCCCTTGGAGCAGGACTGGAACGTGTTCTCACTCAATCCGTGGGGACATCTCTGCCCAGTCTTCCTTAGTCCTCTACGACTCTTGGGGTCTTGCATGGTGCTCCTCAAAGTCACCCAATCCCTGACTGGACTGGTCTAACCATATGACTCGGGGGATCTGACAGAACTCAGCTTATGATGAACAGTTCTGTTCACACGGCTGCTTAATGGCTCATGGTCAGGAGCTCGGTATATCAGGGCCCCAGTAGCATGACAAAAGTGGTTTATTTTTTTTTATTTTTTCTTGAGGAAGATTAGCCCTGAGCTAAAATCCACTACCAATCCACCTCTTTTTGCTGAGGAAGACTGGCCTTGAGCTAACATTCGTGCCCATCTTCCTCTGCTTTGTTATATATGGGATGCCTGCCACAACATGGCTTGACAAGTGCACGTATGTCCGCACCTGGGATCCGAACCAGTGAACCCCGGGCCACCAAAGCAGAACATGCAAACTTAACCACTGTACCACCGGGCCGGCCCTACAAGTGGTTTACTGAATGGTGTGCAACCCACTGTTGCAGACGGCATGACCTTGCTTCAGAATACTGGGGCCTATGTTGTGATTTTTCTACTGCAGTTTGCCATAAACTCCATATAATTTCTTTTTCCTATCATAGATACCCATATAGGTATAGACTGTATATATAGTTATGTATAGGGACAGATACCTATATAGGATATATGTATAGGAATTACTCAGATATATGACCCAAATGCCAGGGCTGCCATTATTTGCTGCAGAAGACTTTACTGCTCTGGGTTCATTAAGAGCTAGTACTCTTTCCAATCACTTGGCTAATATATCAGAGCTGTTACGTGTGGAATATGTGCTTTCCAGAACACAGAGATATCTACCAAGTGTTGTGCTTCTTTCTTAGCGGTGGAAAGTCCAAAATAAAACTGTTTGTCCTTTTAATGCCAAGGGGATATTCTGGCATGCACCAAAAAACTGAACCTCTAATAACTTCACTGATTTGGCAGGACACTAAAGACATCCTAAGATCTCTCTTCCACCCTCTTCTCACGTAGAGGAGTGCCTCCAATGCGTTCGCCATGCTTTTCTTATCTGGTCCTAGAAACATGATGCCACTGATTCAGCGAACTAAATTGATATTCTGCGGAATGTTCTGACAATCCAGGTCCCTTTGGATTATATTATGACAGGTCCAATGAGTTAGCATAGCCCTGGGGCAAAATCATAAGTGTAAAATGTTGTCCATCCCACATGAATGCAAACTACTTCCATTCCTTCTTCCTACAAATGGAAAAAAATGTCTTTGCAAGATCAGTGGACACATACCATGCCCTGAGGCAGCATCAATCTGATTGGCAAAGATACCACACCTGGCACAGCAGCTGCAACTGGGACTAGTACTTGTTCAAGTTTATAATAGTTCAGTCATACTCCCGGACCTGTCTGCTTTGTCATGGCAAGAATGGCGAATTAATTGGTGGATGTAATGAGATCACCATCCCTGTAAACCTTAAAGGCTTTATTTAAAGTAGGCATGGTTTCCATCATTCCTCCTCAGGATGAGGTGGTTGCAGTTTTGTTATCTTTCCTGCATGGGGTTGTTCTAGAGTCTTCCGTTTGGATTTCCCCTATAGACTAGCTCCTACTCCACAGGCCAAGGAACTAATGTGGGAGTTCTGCCAACTATCAAGTATGCCCCTTCCAGTTAGACATTTGGGGACAGAGAATTAACCACTGCATGGATTTGTGGAACCAGTGGACCCTCTGTGAACAGATCCTGGACCAGGACTCCATTTATTATATGGACCCCATAGATACTCCCACTCTCACGCAAGGGAGGAATGATAACATTGTGTCCCTAGGCACCAACGTCAGCGTGGATGCTATGTTCAGTAGTTCTCAAAATGGCTAGACATTCCTCTTTGCCTCAGTGTATGGTTACCTAAGTAAATAACTGTAAGTCCCTTTGAGGAAGGACAGAGGACATCATAACTGTGTATACTTCCTGTGATGTTGCAGAGTCCTTCTTTCTGGGGACTCAGTATCTACTCCAGTCATTGAGTTACGGGTTTAAAAGAAGGCTCACGTCCAGAAACCATGCAAAGGACTGTCACTTCTACTGGGGTGGTTGCCATTACCTTCCTGATGACCCATCCTTGATTTGTTTTGTTTGAATAAATTGAGCAACTCCCATATTGGCAGCCCATTTATTTGCCTTTAGGGATGTCATGTTCTATTACCCATTGCCAAGCTCCTTGTAGGGCAGGCTCCTTTCTGTGTTACTCTGACTATCCACTCATTATAATAATTGTACTCTTTCTGTTTCTGAGATTAAGTGCCTCCACCTGATCTCTATTATTTAGGGGTCCTACCATCTCCATTGCTTTAGGGAAGCCAGCTCTGTCGCAGATCCTCCTGGTGTCAGCCTTGGCCTCAGAGGATAGTGACTTACTGGGTTTCTCAGTGATACTGGACATCCTCTCACCTGCATTCTTTTTGTTTTGGTCACTGGAGTGGACTCCGAACTCTCCCACCTATCACGGCTGACTGGTGGATCTTCCAACCTTATAGTCACTCAAGCATGCACATTCCTCTGAAACTTTGATATCCTTTTCCATTACTGAGACTTTCTGCTCCACTTAGCACAAGCCATAGCCTTCTCCAGACTTTCAAGATCCATCCTAGCAGCATGTTAGCAACATCATCAGGACCCTTGCCTGGTCATTAAATCCTATATCATGTGAGAGTGTTCTTGTATTGATACACACTCTTTATCCAACTTAGAGGCTATAGCATTGTTAACACATGGATTCCAAGGTCTCCATGGGGGCTGTGTCCATACTTGACTATCGGAAGCAGAAAATTCATGGAGAAGCACATATGAGAGGTTTTTATGACATGGCCTGGGAGTGACACTAATCACTTCCACTCACATTGCTTTGATTGGAACTCAGTCATAGGATCACAGCTCACTGTAAAAGAACCTGGGAGGTAGAGTCTATCTTTGTGCCCAGGAAGAAGAGGAGAGTACTGGTCTTTGTGAGCAGCTGGCATTCTCTACTACAATAGCATAGCCCAAGACTTCGAAGGTTCCTGTGAACTATACTGCCCATAGGTCAAGGCTAGGTAGAGGCATGCTCTATAGAACTTTGAGGCTTTTGCTTATAATTCAAATGCAGTGCCCTGGTGAGCCAGTGTAGACCTCAGAGAGGAACGTCTTCTTCCTAGGTGATGTAAACCAAAGAAGGCCAAGTAGCTTTCCGTGCTCCTTTCTACACACGCCTAACCTCAAACTTGATCCTCTAATATTCCAATGACAATGGTGAAGAAAGGCCAAGACAAGGAAGAGTAAAGCAGTCAGTGAGAGCAGCAGGTACATGAGAGGGGAGAGGGAGGGATAGCGGAGAGGGGAGAGAGGGAGGAAGGAGAGAAGGAAGAGACAGAGAGACAACATTTTCCCAGTGACTAGATAGGCTCTCATATAAGTCCTTGTCAAGACAGGGTCCAGAGCTTCTACCAGCTGAAAAAGAGTGAATCAAAGAGGGAAGAATGAAAAAGACAGACGATTGCTGCCAGAGTCCACTATCTTAAACTCCTTGCTCAGTACAGTGAAAACATCATCTCCTAAAAATGGGATTCAGTAAAATATCCCTTCCCTTAACATCGACTCATTCTTTCCAATGAAGAGGAGAAAGGCATGAGATCATCCAGAGGGCACAGCTGAACTGCAAAGGCATGCTAAGAAAATGCTCGATATCCACTGTGTCCTCTTAGCTAAAAATGCACAAAAAGCCACAGCAATTATGTAGCATTTTGTGGCCTATAAAAGGCCAGCTTGCTTTCATGATTATCTGAAACCCCATTGGCCTGTTGTGGTTTTTAAAATATACCCTGGAAGAAAAGATTTCCAACAGTGAAAATTCAACTGATTAGCAAATATTTAAAATTTAAAAATGTACTCTTACTACTAATCACTTTACCAATGATGACAAGAGTATGATGAAAATAGCACTTTTATGCTAATGCCCATGGGGAGTGTTATGTCAACACCTGCCAATGGGCAAGATATGTTGAATTTCAAAATTATTCACATCCTTTGAACCGAACTTCTCACTTCTAGTCATTTATCCTAAGGGAAAAAAATAATAAATGTACTTACGGACATATGGATTCAAGTATTTATCAAAATAATATTTATATATTTTTATTATTCAAAAAAGTACAGATTTAAGAAGTACATGATTTTAATAGCACAAAAAATAGGAAATATTGATTAAGGAAGGTATGTAAATTCATATCAACCAAAATCTCACTCCCAAGAAATAACCACTGTTAATATTTTCTTCCCTGTTTTTCTAGATGTTCCCCCCAAGTAACCAGAAACATAAGTATGTGCAAAAATAGAATACCATACATTTTCTCCCATAATGTTTTCTACATTTACTAGATAATGACTGGTCTCAACACTATAACACTATATATTAATTTAGATAATTTTATTTAGGAACCACATGGCTTTCTACTGCGTGATCATGCCAAAATGTTTTTAACAACCCAGTGTTGTTGGGTATTGAGGTTGCTTTCAATTCTTCATGATGATACAGAACACTGAGATGAATATCTACACACACATCTATGGACAGTTATTTAATTATATCCTTAGAATAAATTCAAAGAACTTCTGGAAAGTACTCAACATTCAGGGTCTTTGACATGTATTGTTAAAATATCTCCCAGAGAGTTGTACCAATTTAAAATTCCACTCTGTGTTTGGAAGTGTCTGTTTCCCACAGTCACAACAACATGAGGTATTCTAACCACTTTAAACTTTGCAATGATAGGGGAAATAATATATCATTATTTTAATTCATGTCTCTTTTATTGCTAGTGTGCATGAATATTTTAAATGTTTTCATATTTTTTTCTGTAGTGAATCATCAATACATCAAAGTTAGACCATTTTTTAGCCTAGTTATTGATTTCTAAGAGATTTTTAGGCAGTTTTTCTTGTCATTTTTTCCTTTAAATCTATCATTTATTTCCTTGTGGTTTCTGCTTTATTTTCTTACTTAAAAAGACCCTTCTCCAGGGCCCTGCCCGGTGGCGTAGTGCTTAAGTTCATATGCTCCACTTCAGTGGCCCAGGGTTTGCAGCTTTGGATCCCAGGCACGGACCTACATACCACTCATCAAGCCATGCTGTGGTTCTGTCCCATATTTAAAATAGAGGAAGATTGGCACAGATGTTAGTTCAGGGCCAATCTCCCTCACTAAATTAAAAAAGACCCTTCTTCACCAAGATTATATAAATATTCACCCTTATATTCTTCTAGCACGTTTTATGATTTACTGCTATTGCCATCAAGTCTTTTCCGACTTCTAGCACCCTGTCTACAGCAGAGCAGAACCCTGCCCCATCTTGTGGTGCCATCCTCTCCCTTTCCGGTGCTGTATCAGACAATGCCCTACTGCTATTCGTAGGGTTTTCATGGCCAGTTTCCCAGTGAGCAGCCAAGTCCTTCTTCCTAGTCTGTCTTAGTCTGGAAGCTCTGCTGAAAACTGTCCACTGTGGGAGACCCTGTTGGTATTTGAAATACTGGTGGCATAGCTTTCAGTATACCAGTAACACATGGCCACCACAGTATGACAACCAACAGAGGGGCAATGTGGCTCTCTGACCAGGAATCGAACCCAGGGTTGGTGATGAGAGTGCCAATTCTTAACCACTAGACCACCAGGGCTGGCTGCCATTTTAAATATTAAATCATTAGTTATCTATAATTTATTTAGAAATAAAGTAAGAAGTGCATTTTAACCCATCAAATGGTTATCCATTTCGGGAGGATGGTGTTGGAAATAGCCTTTTTATCCCCCACTACTGTGAAATGATACCTTTATCATATCCTAAATTTTAAACAATTGGAAATAAGTTAAATATCCCACAGTAATAGATAATTAAATCATCTACTCAATAGCATATTGAGCAATAATTAAATATGATATTTATAATTAATTTTCAATATCATTAAAAATGCTTTTGTCTTATAAGTGGGAGGAACAAGCAATGAAATTCTAGAAAGGATAAGATTACTGCTATATTTTTCCAAATATTCAAAAATTTACATTCGTAAAAAAATACACACATGTAAATGATGATTATTTCCATGGGTTAAGAATGTGGAAGGATGGGGGATTTTCCTGATTCTTTTGGCCTTCACAATTTTTTTATAAGTATGTACTCTTCCTTGTAACAGAAAAAAAAAATCTTATGCTTTCTTTAAAAATATGATCAGCATACCTAGTGTGACTCTATATCTTGAGGGCAAAATATAAAGACAATGTAAATTAAAGATTCTGGAGGTTTCAGCAAGAGAATGAATTCAGACATTTGGGTTATCTCTTTCACCACTATGAGTGTTTCCAAGCTAACGTACTATTGGGAAGGATGAATTAGTCAGCATTTTTCAATTCAGGTCAGTACTTCTGAACCTTCTCCCTGACCCATAACCATTTATCCTAAGGGCTCCTATTTCACTTTGTTGTGGCAAACTCCAATGCTCATCCAAGGTCTGAGGGGGTTAATTTGCTGTAGAAAATCGATTAGGCGCCATCTCTACAAAGTACTTAGGTTTCAAGGGAGCCTTAAAGGAGGCTGATATGGAATTGCTCAGAAGGCGGCTTTAAAGGAGTATGAGCTTTGAGAAATTGTCAGTACCTGAACTGGTATTGATCTATGCTGAGCAACAATTCACGGAAATTGCCTAAGGTACTTGTACAATTGTGAGTGTGGTGAAGAAAGAGAAAAACACAAGACCAGAAAGTCCCTCTTATAGTGGATATAGTGTTCTGCTCTACCCAGGAAAAGCCCGAAGCTGTAGTGTAGAAGATGTGATGACTGAGATGTTTTTCTTTTTCTTACTTCTCGTTAATACCCTTTGAAAGCTTGCACTCTTTACCAAAAGGCAGTGAAGTGGCCAGATTTCCTCCCTGTCAAATGCACCCACTTCTTCGCTCCACCTGCCCCAGGTGACAGAGATTCTCACTCTCAAGTCTCTGGTTGGGGAGAAGCAGCTCAGTGATCGCAAAATGTTCCCTTTGCTTTCTACCTGAGTCACCGCCATGCTAATGAGGTAGCAGGGGAGAAGTCTGACATTTAAAGAGCCACTACTGTGGTGATCTAGAGTCCAAGTTGAAGTAGGATAATGGTTTCTTAAAAGTATAAATCGACAGGAATTATCAAGAAGTACTAGTGAAAAGTCACTGCCTATATCTGCAAGATTCAGACAAGTATTGATTGACTCCTAACATTGTGCCATGAATTAAGGGAAAGAAATAAGAAACATGAAATAGGCTGTTTGCTCCTGAGACCCTAACAGTCTGGAAATAAAGGAAACAAAAATCATGGAGAACTGGGTGGTCAGTGACCATGCTGTAACGTTGCTTAAATATTTGGAATATCACCTCTGCGTTTAATGTTCCAGGATCTCTGCGAGGTGCTTTTCACATCCAAAGAAGGTATCTTATTATTTCACAGGGTCTTAATATTGTCATATTCTTGCTCAAAGACACATAGCTACTAAAGTATAGAGGTGAAAAATGAATCCAGGATTTTCAAGATGGAACCCGAATCCAAGTAAAAATGGTGAATGTACATATTTACTTTCACCTCCTTCCAAAATGCCGTGGAACTGACAATAAAGGATTTTTTAAGGCATAAACGCAAAGAATGGGGAGAAAAGTAGAGAGGACATCAACCACAAAATTATAGAATCTAAAAGGCAGATGACGAGGGGTTACTCATTTAGGAGATTTGGGAATATTGCGTCAGAGGCTGGCAGCGGCGAAAGTTGAGAACGTACTCAACCTGGGGCTGCAGAATCTTCAAAAGGCCCGGTACTGGCAACATAATTACTCTGAAAGAGGGAGTGAACAGGTGCTAAATTATAAAGATTGTTTAAAAGTCTATTTAGGAATCAATTATAAAGATCAGATCCCTTACAGCACTCCATGCAACCAGGTCACTACTCCTCCCATCTCCTGGCAAAAAACTGAAAGGTTATTTTCTGAAAACATAAAAACAGAGTCTTTGTAATAGCTCACCAGACAGAAATGAGGCTTGATGTATTGCACTGAAAAGAGGAAATGAACATGCTTTTGGATGCTGAGACCCTGAGCATCCTTCCGTGACTCAGCTCCCAACGCTGGCAGCAGTGCCTGTGCCTTGACCTTCCAGGCAAGAAGTTGGTAGCAACCTCCCCAGGAATCTGCTCAGCCTAAAAGGACAGGCTTAACGATATTAGTATTGAATTATCATCAGCTCAATGGCCCAGCCAGGCCAATTTTGTGAAATTCTCGGTCAACAATGCCTATCTATGGACTTAGAGCCCTCAGTCAAGTTTTTAAATCATAGATTATCAGATTATAGTTCACGTAGTAAGGTTAAGGACTATGCATGAATTTCTAACCCCTGATGATGCGTGAATGTGTGCATTTCTGTCTGTGTCTGTGTGTGTGTATGCGTAGTGTGTCCTGATATGAAAAGTACTTTTTATTGAGAGTCATAGTCAAACAGTTTTGAAAGTCAATACTCTAATTTGAATGTTAATAACTAGAACAAAATAAAACTGATTAGAAAGAACAATCTGGAAGAATCAGAATTTATGTGGGTAGAAGAATACAAACATTAATTACAAATAAAAGACCCTAACTATATCCAGAGAAATTATAATTGCATTAAGGAAGCAAGTTACCAAACTGCAAAGGGAACACTTATAAAACCAAAAAAAACCCTTGGAAGTTAAATACCATCAAGATACAATAGTAATTTAAAACCCCATAAAACAGTAGGAAGATAATATGGAAGAAAGTTATCAGAAAGCAAAGCAAAATAATATCCAACTTTTATTAGCCAGTTGTTAATTTAACGTGCATTAAGTCATTTAGTCCTCACAATAACCCATGAGATAGACACTCTTATTATCTATTATCGCCATTTTATAGAAGCAGCAACTGCAGCACAGAGAGGCTGTGTAATGAATGTTCACAAAGGTAATAAGGGTGGACCCATGCTTGAGCCAATTGCAATTCTCCTTTGCAGACTAAAATTATTTTATTCTTTCTGTTCTGGTCCTGATTTTCCATTCTATTGATACACTTATTAAGTACTTTGTAACTCCTTCAAATCCTTTTCACACAGTTAGGCTATAAATGCATTTGGTAAGTAAATACACTAAGCCAAACTATGAAGATAAAAGGTGAGTAAGCTGTATTTCAGCTGTTACATACATGTCTGTTTCTTTCACTATATCTAATTTTCTTCCAACTTTCTGGAGATACAATTAGCATAATATTATGTAAGTTTAAGGTGTACAATGTGATGATTTGATACACATGTATACTGCAAAATGTTTATCATAATGTTAATTGAATACATCTTTCAGCGTACGTAGTTGTCATTTCGTTGTTGTTGTTATGGTGAGAACATTAAAGCTCTGCTCTCATAACAACTTTCCAGTATATGACAAAGTATTGTTATCTGTAGTCACCATGCTGTACCTTAGATCACCAGAACTTCTTCTTCTAGCTAAAAGTTCGTAACTTTTGACTGATATCTCCCCATTTCCTCCACCCCTCAGCTGCTGCCAATCACTATTCAACTCTCTGTTTCTATGAGTTCGATGTTTGCAGAGCCCATATATAAGTGAGATCAAACAGAATTTGTCTTTGACTTACTTAACTTAGCATAATGCACTCAAGTTCATCTATGTTGTCACAAATGGCAGGATTTCCTTCTTTCTTAAGGCTAAATAATATCCCATTGAGTGTGTGTGTGTGTGTGTGTGTGTGTGTGTATACATCACATCTTCTTTATCCCTTCATCCATTGATGGACACAAGGCGTCTCCACATCTTGGCTGTTGTGAATGACGCTGCAGGAAACATAGGAGAGCAGGTGTCTCTTTGAGACAACGATTTCATTTCCTTTGGATAGATAATTCTTGAGGAAAGTAGCTTATTTTTTTCATCCAAAGCTCTCCACCTAACTTTTGGGACTTAATAGGTGCTCCGAAAATGTTTGTGAAAATCATTTTAAACCAGTGAATATTCCATTGGGGTAAAGTCTGAGATTTGAACTCAGAAAAGGGCATTGATTTTATTTCCCTCTTGTTGAAACTAGCAAACACCCTCCTCAAAGTCCCTAATGTTTGTTATGCCCTCCTGGCCATGGCCGAGCTCCACTCTCTCAGCCCTCCTCCCATGGCCATTCCCACACGGTCTTCAGAAATCAGCACAGGAGCACCATAGATGAATGTGTGCAGGTTAACACCCGGCTCCCAGACATGGAATTTCAGTCCCAGTGGGTTCTCTGCTGCGTCTCCACAAGGGAGACTTCTGTTTCTTGGCTGGCCTCAAGGAATCCGCTCATTCAGCCCCATCTCCCTGGCCAACTACCTCTCCTACTTATCAACTCTGGCAGGTGGCTAGTCAGTCTCCCGACGAAAAGCTTTACATATTTTCTCATGAGGCTCTCAACCTCCTGGGACTCTTCTTGGAGAAGGAGGGGTTGGAGTAACATTCTGGATCTCTTCCTATTTTTATAGAATGCTGGATTTAAAAGTAAAATGAGAAGACAGTGATTTGCTCGAATCTCAGTCCTTAAAAGGCCCCTTCAACAGAAACCCTGGAGAAGTCAAGACAACACTGCCACTCCACCACCAGGACCTCGAACAAACTACTTACCCTCACCACCTGACTCAGTTTCCCCTCCATTAAATGAGGCAGTTGGACTAAAGCTATGATTAGAAACTGTCTTCTGTAGAGCCCTAGAGTTTCTTAATTGTACCTCAGGGACCAACTGAGTAGGAGTTAGGAGACACTGAGAAAGCAGGGCTCAGGGTCTCCCACTCTCACATCAATTTGAGAAACTCTGTTAACTTTGTTAACAAATAACTGTTATTTGAATAAGATTTCATTTGTAGGAGGAAGTTTTGCTACAAAAGAAAATAAAAAGGAAAATAGATTCAATAACCTCTAAAATCCTTACTAGCTCCTTCAATAATTCTATAATATGTCTATTGACATAGTATTTCTTAATTGTCTTTATTTTGAAAGAAAAAATTAGAAATTATTTAGCCTATCTTAACATTGTTACCCACCCACCCCACCCCACCCCCCATGTTATTCCCTTGGGTGTAGGTGACCCATCTTAGGAACAGGACTTGTTCAATTGATGTTCTTAAATGGATGCTGCTTACCTGGGTATCAGGACAGTTATTTTAAATTATGGTTCCATCCCCTAAGATATCATTCCTTATCAGTACAGTACACAATTGAATCCTTGTGTTTCAACTGGGGATTTTGAAAGCCAAAGGAGGGTTCATTCCAAATGATTGAGCTCACCATAGGGAAGGAAGGGAGAGAGGGAATCCCTCAAGAGAAGGATGAGACAGGGAGAGATGGGGAGAGTCAGCATTACTGAGCACCTGCTCTAGGAAAAGCCCCATAAAATATGACTGGCAGGGCCAGGATTTGAATCCAACTCTGGAAGACTCTTAAGTTCATGTTCTTCCATCTCTTCCCACCTCAGTTTAGACGTTATTAATAAACATCACACATCCCAAGCCAAATGCTTAGAGTGAACTTACTGCTTCACTGTGACTCTGCTAGTTACCTTCTACAAAGGTATTTAGTGAAATTTTTACTTAGGACTACCTATTGGCTCTATTTCTGTCACACATCCATCAGTCTTCTGTCCTAAGCACTTTTCACAGATACTCATGTGCTCTTCCTGTGCAATCTCAGTCTCTCTGGTGATTTAACCTAGAACGTATGTTCTTCCCACTCTCAATTATAGCTCCAGCTCAAAGCTCCCTTCTGAGTTCTAGGCTCATTCAGGAAATCTCCACCTGAGTGTCTGAAGGCATGTCACATTCAACAAATTCAAAACAAAACTCATTACCTCCCCCAAATTTCCCCAAACCAGCTTCTCTGTCACTTGCTATCTCAGTTAACAGCACCACCATTCATCAAGATAGAAAGCTCAGAATCAGCCTCGACTCTTGACTTTTCTCCTCTTTATAGCTGGCCTTCCATCAGTTCCTGCCAAAATGACCTCCTAAATGTCTTGTTTTCTTCTTATCTCCACTTCTGTTGCTCAGTCGTGGTCATCTCCCTTTCTCTTAGAGTATTTTGATAGCTTCCAGCTGACTTTCCTACCTCAAGTTTTTATTCCATTAGATTTGAATTCTAAAAGCAAAATCACTTATATTCTATCCTTCTTTGGAACTCTTCAAATTGGTCATCCTCTACCTCTTGCAATTCTGTCCTCCCTTACCCTTCAGGTTCCACAATTTTCCTGGTCCCAGTTCTGTGACAGCCCCCTCTTACTTTTAACCATTGGCTTTATTTACTTTCCCACTTTAATGGTAGTTTTCTTTTTTCTTTCTTCAGAAATTCCCCCCTTTGTTCTTCACTCTTTTCCTTATAAGTCTTCTCCTTTTGCATGGTTGCAGCTACCTCCCATATGTTGACAACACCTACATCTTTATTTCCAGCCCTGACATCTTACCCAACTCAAGATCCATATTTCTACCTACCTACTGAGCTCGTTAGTTTCCCCATAAAACCCACTCTCTGGATTATCATTCTCTCCAAACAGTGTTACAAGATACCTATTCTCCAAAACTAGAAGCCTAGAAGAAAGTCTAAACCTGTCTTAATTCTTCAGTCCTAGAATCAAACTAGCAATCTTCCACCTTCAAATATCCCTTAGGAAGGTCTTTGAAATCCAGACTCTTCTTCTCCTTTCCTCTGCCATTGTTTCTGCCAAGGTCTTTACCATCTGTCATCTGAAATGTGGCAACTATGTCTCTGAATGGTCCCTCCCACTTCTATTCATTTATCCACTCATTGCAAAGTTATTTTCATCAAAAATAAATCTATGTAGTTGAGTCCTATCTTTTAAAAATCTATAGTTACTCCTAATTATAAACAGTATAAAATCAGGTTTATCATGCAAGGCCCTTCACAACTGCCATTTACTGAGCAAGGACTGTCTGCCTCTGTCCATTTTTCCTCATTCAACATGGCTGACCAAAGGAAGAGAATTTCACAATTTGGATTAATCAGAGTCTAGGGTGGCACCGGACCATATTTACTAGTGGGTGAATTCATTGGGTGTAACGGTTATTCTCTCGTTGCCCGGATTTCAGGCCCAGGCAAGTCTTGTGCTTCACTTTCTCTACACTGGCAACTGAGTGGGTGAGTTAAGTTGTGCCCTGATTTATAGACACAAGCATATCATATTCAAGGGATGACAAGCAAGAAGTCTTACCCCTAACCTATACTGTGTTCCCCAAACCAGATTTTCCAAGAAAGCACTAAAGTACTACACTGGAATGTATCAATCTTTGTCCAGATATTCATAAATTTTAAGAGGTGTGTGTGTGTGTGTGTGTGTGTGTGTGTGTGTTCATACATACATTTGGCTATTCCTCTTCATAAAGTTCTTTTGGTTAGAAATTACATGGAGAGAAGGGGGGAAATTACAATGAAAAAAATATTTCGCCTCTCATTCTTAGCACTATAAATCGGGAAGGAATCTAGTTTTCGTGAGGCCAGATGCTTACGTAAATTTGGGGGTCTTTGTTAAGAAAAAAATTATGAAATTATAAACAAAAAATCATGACAAATTACAAATTTTAGAAAGCTGACAAATACCATAAATATAAAAAACAATCCACAAAATTAACATTTTTTAATTAACATTAGTTAATGTCCTGGCATACTTCTTCAATATCTATTTTTCTAAATTTTGGGGATGCAAATTCTTTGAGTGCCTCTTTACATGCAATGATTTTTAATGTTTTCTGTAGAATAGTAAGGTTACTCTGAATTTCTTCTGGCATGGTCGATCGAGATTTGTTTTTCATTATTGATAGTTTAGAAGAGTTGCTTTCCATTTCATCTGTAACTTTCCCTGTGCTTCTGCTCAGCAGCAAGCCTAGGGAGAACTCCAGCCCTTTGCTCTCCCTGGGCACAGCGCAGCCCAGGCGGCTCCTTACTTACCACAGCACTCCCTCACCCACTCCCATGCTGTCCCATCATGGTGATCCTGGGAACTGGCGGGACCAGGTTTCCATAATCTGGATCATAGTGGCCCTAAGCAGGATGCAGAGTGGCATCTTATTTGGATCCTTCTTCTTGGGATCTGAGGGTTGGGATGATCCATGAGGTACATGGTGGGCAGGGTGCTGATGGAGACCAGGCAGAGGGAGAAGTAGTGCTGGCAGCCTGCAGGTCCCGCTCACAGTCCCAGGACCACCATCAGGGGCAGGGTTCCATGCCTCCAATATCCCGTTTTCTGTTGATTCCTACCATCTCGGAGAAGAACACGTGGAGAAATAGAAGGGGCGCACTCAAGCAAGAGGTCCTGAAACTTAAACTTCGTATAATTCATGGTATATCTGCCCTGTGCGAATCTCTTCTTGATGGTCCTTTTTCAGGTATTGTTTCTTCTGCCTGGAAGGCTCTCCTCCCTTTTCTCTATTTGCCATACTCCTGCTCACTGTTCCATATACAGATAACATATTACCTCATCTCTGGAGACTTCTGCCATGACGTGCCATGCCATGACACCCTGTATTATCTCACTCATGCTTTTAGCAACATTCACCTTGGAATATTATAATTTGTATCACTGGATATCTACATGTCTACCTCTCTCACTAAATTGAGATGTTATTAAGGAGAGGAACTATGTTTGTTAATTTTATATTCCTTGCCTTTACTACAAGCTCTGTCACGTAGTAGACTTTTAACAAATGATTGTTGAATGAATGGCTGAATGTCTTATCTCCAAGGTTACCAGCTCTAAAAGGTCTCCTTGACACAGAATTACTCCATTATGTCCAGCATCTTGTACATGTTGAGTTCTTAACAAATTTTACAAAAGTTCATGGATGTATTTACCGTATCCACTAGAGTATTAGAATATCAGAGAAAAAAAAATCTAACTCTTGATCTACTTTTCTCCCAGCATTGAACACAGCACTTGACATGACAGTGGAATGTAAGTACGTCTTAGAAAAAGGAATGAGCTACTTTGTCGAGATAAAAAAAAACTAACATCTATTGAGTGTGCATTGGGTACTAAGCACTGTTCTAGGTCCTTTATATCAAATATTTCACTTAACCCTTACAGCAACCCTACAAACTAGGATGTTATCACTCTTTTAAAAATAGAGGTACTGAGGCTTTGTGAGGTTATCTAAACACACCAGTTGCACATTCAGCACACAGAAGAAACAGAATTCAGACACTAGAGGCTGAATGCAGAAACTCTTGCTCTTAACCACCTCACTACACTGCCTTCTAAGAAATCAGTATTCAGTGGTCTGGGTCACTACATGACTCATTTTCCTGCTGCTTGTGATTGTTGAGTGTGCTCTGTAACTATTTAAGTCATATACCATAAAATGTCAGTCAACTGGAAAGTTCAGAGCACACAGCTAATTGAATTTTTTGATTAACTTTTCAGTAACCATTCCCCTGCCTCAGTAAGTACAGAGTGCAGTTGAATCTTTATTTTCAAATTTAGAATCTCCTAAGTTCTCAAGGACATAATTTTGAGTCTTAGTAGTTTCTGTTCCACACAAGGCTGTAGGAAATCCGGAAAATGAGCCTGGATATTAGACAAACTGGAGACAGGATGAAATGATTCAGAGGAGATTATCCAGGATGCGGTGAGTTCTGAAAACTGCGACACATGAGGAGCTGCTTAAAGAGCCCTGCTTCCCCTGGAAATGAGAAGACTTTGGGTGTTGATTAAGTTAATCATGACATCTTAGCATCATTGGCCCGCCCAGTGCTGCTCTTTTAGGTCTCATTTGCGTACTTATTCACTGATTCATTTCATTGCCTTTTTCCCTCATCCTCCATTCTCATGCCCTTACCCGCATGGTAGCATTCTAATGTATTTAATATATATCTTTTTTTTATGTGCTCTTGTAAAAACTATATTGGTGTCTCATGCACATATATTTTAAATTCACATAAAAGGTATTTTATTAAATAGCTTGCTCTTCTCACTCAGCATTATGCCATTGAGATCCATTTATATTGCTCTGTATACTAATCTACTGCTTCTGATTGTGGCAGGGCTCTTCAGAATGTCCATCCACCATGTTTTACCTCTCCACTCTCCATGTTGTGGGCCTCTGGATTTCCTCCAACTTTCCACTATCGCAAATAACCTGGAGTGAATATCCTTCTCTCTATCCTTATGGAGTTGTGTAAGAATTACTTTGGGTCATAAGTGCAGGCAGATGATGATCTTCGAAGAGTGCACCTAAAGGATCATCAGGTACTACGTCTTTGTTTGACTCACCAATGAATCCACAACATCTAGCATAGCGCATATATGTAGTAGTAGTGCTCAATAATGCACTCTATTCTGTCTCCAGATTGTCCAATGTATAATACTTGCTGAATGGATGAATAAATGAATCAATACAGAATGAAGGAATATCCTGACTCCCAGAGCTGACATTCTAAGGTTGGGTGATAGGCAGTACACAAATAAACACAAATGCAAGTAAAAATGATAAGGGTTATAAAGAAAAATAGGGCAGAGTGTGGAGAAAGAGTGTGAGGAAGATCCTAGTTTAAATATGAGGTCACGGCAGGCACGTCTGTTGAGATCATTTCTGAGCAGAGACTTGGTAAAGTGAGAAAGAGAGCCACTTGCTTAAGCTGGGTAAAACCTTTTCAGACAGAGGCAACAACAAAAGGAAAGGCCCTGATATGGCAGTACTCATGTTCCAGAAACAGATCAGAGGCTCAGAGGTTAAGAAACAGCTCGCTATGCATGGTGGAGCTAGATTAGAAATAAGCAATGGGGGAGAATGATCGAGGAACTATACATCACAATAAAGATCTTAGGCTTTTATTCTGTATGACATGAAGACACTAGAAGGTTTGAAAAGAGAAGTCACATCATCCAAAGGGTTTTAAAAGAATCACTATGGCTTCTGTGTCGAGAACAGACTAGAAGAGAGGCTTATAGCAAGAGCAAGGCAATGAGGGAGGAGGCTCAAACTGTTTTGCAGCTGAGAGATGTCTGCATATGGTAAAGGCGTTGAGAAGCAGATATAGTTTAAAAGTGATGTTAACAGGATTTATTGTTGGAACTGATGTAGGACATGAAAGAAAGAACTGAGTTGAGGACTACTCCAAGATTTTGGACCTAAGCAACTGGGCGACTAGACATATCATTTCCTGGGATTGGGGAGACGCATAAGGAGCAGGCTTAAGGTAGGAGTTAGAGCAGGAAGTGAATTTGGAATGAGTTAGGTAAACAGATATATGACTTAGCTATCTGGGTGTCAGGGGACATGCCTCGGCTTGATGTAAAACATCTGAGAAACACTAGCACGTAGAGATAGTTTGTAATCTCTGGGATAGGATGAGATCGCCTAAGGTGTGAGTGCAGACAGAAGTGATTAAACTGTCCTGGGGGGCTCTAAGGTTTGGAAACTACAAAATGGAGGATTCAGGTAACAAGAACAAAAAGGAGTAACCTACAAAATACAAGGAAGGCTAAGAGAGCATAATAGCCAGGAAGTCAAGTCAGAAAATTCAAGTATGTTAAAAAACAATTCAAATAAGATGAGATTTGAAAAAACTGATGTTACAGGCTGAATTGTGTTCCCCACCATTCATATATTGAAGTCCTAACCCCCAGTACCTCAGTATGTGGCTGTATTTGGAGGTAGGATCTTTTAAAAGGTAATTAAGTTAAAATGAGGTCATTAGGGTGGGCCCTCATCCAGTATGACTGGTATCCTTCTTAGAAGAGGAAATTCAGACACAGGCAGGCACAGAGGGAGACCATTTGAAGTCATAGGAAGAAGATAGCCATCTAGAACCCATGGAGAGAGGCCTCAGGAGACACCAAACCTGATAATACTTTGATCTTGAACTTCTAGCTGCCAGAACTGTGAGAAAATAAATTTGTGTTATTTAAGCCCCAAATCTTTGCTACTTTGTTGTGACAACCCTAGTCAACTAATACAATTGGCCATTGTATTTGGTGATGAGGAGGTCATGGGTGACATTGAAATGAGCAGTGTCAGCGGAGAGGTGGGCACCAAAGCCTGACCAGGGTTTATGACACCAGAGGGAAGGAGGAAGAATTATGTCCACTGGGGAGAAGCTTTGAAGGAGATAGATTTTATTCCAGCATTTGATCGCACTTCTAACAGCCCGACTATTGAACGGGCTACCTAGAGGGGTAGTGAGTTTCTGATCAAGAGTAGAGTTCGGACAATTTATTGTGTCATTAATTCAATCTTTATTCTGAAATTCTTATTTTATTGTTAGGAAAATTATGGAAGGAAACTTTAAAGTAACCAGGTAATATTCTTGCTATTTGCCTCTTTATTCAACAAAAGTGAACCCTGTGAGGAAGTATATAAGATATTCTGTCTACTCAAATGTTCCAGTTGGTTGAGATCTGATTAACTTTTTCCAGCTTTATTGAAGTATAACTAACAAATGAAACTGTAAGATATTTAAAGTGTATAATATGATGACTTAATGTACAAGTATATTGTGAAAAAATTACTCCCACCAAGTTAACACGTCCTCACATATTTCTTTCTTTTCTTTTCCTTTTTCTTTTTTTTTTGAAGAGAACTTTTACGTTCTACTCTCTTAACAAATTTCAATTACGCAATAGAGTGTGATCAACTGTAGTCACCATGTGATGCATTACATCCTCAGATCTTCTTCATCTTATAACGAAAAGTTTGCACCTTTTTACAACCTCTCCCTATTTTCCCGCCCTTCAGCCCCTGATAATTAGAGAAAGACAAATACCACCCCATTTTACATGGAATCTAAAGAAAAAGTTGAACTCACTGATTAATTATTTTACCTGACATGGAAACAGGAGGAATTTCAAAGGCCTTTTATGAACCATTGAGGTAACATCATGCTGGCTCATTTTTAGGTTTGATAAGGTTAGTTCCTAATTTACTTTATGCTCTCCAGATGCCAAGGGTTCATTCTGTCAAGAGAAGCTTGCTGCTATATGTGTTTTTAGACGTGAGCTCTAGGGCACAGTCTAAGCCCATATGTCAAGTAATAATTAAGAATCAGAACAACTGTCAATTGGTTTGTTCATTCTGATAAGCCACATTTGTTGGCACCAAATCCCTTAGAAGCAGGAGAGGAGATTTTCGTCCTTCCTCTGTTTTTGCCCCCAACGGTTCATTTATCTGATATGCCAGGAACGCCTCTGAAGGTCATGGAACAATGACATTTTTTACCACCATGATCAACCTCTCTCAGAGGACTTTTTTGGATCAATCAGAGAAGAAAGCGCTTTCTCTCGGTGGAGTCCAACCTTAATACCATATCACTCCATTCCTGGCCAAAGATATAATGGTAATAAAAATAATAACTCTAGGGGCCCGCCCGGTGGCACAGTGGTTAAGTTTGCAGATTCCTCTTCGGCGGCCCGGAGTTCACCAGTTTGGATCCCAGGTGCGGACATGGCACTGCTTGGCACTCCATGCTGTGGTAGGCATCCCACATATAAACTAGAGGAAGATGGGCACAGATGTTAGCTCAGGGCCAGTCTTCCTCAGCAAAAGGAGGAGGATTGGCAGCAGATGTTAGCTCAGGGCTAATCTTCCTCAAAAGAATAAAAAAATAATAATAACTCTAAAATTTTAAATAGCACTTCGTGTTGCAGAGCACTTTTACCATTATCTAAGAAATGCTTAAAAATATAAAAGAAGGGCTGGCTGCACTAGACACCCTGTACTGGATAAGGAAATGAAGTCTGAAATGAGGAGATATTTCAAACTTGCCTAGCCCTGAATTTTCTTCCTTTGAAGCTTGAAAGAGTGCTTTTATAGCTCTCTGATATGCTGTGTTTCTGTACCTGTAGATAGTGCCATTTAGGGTCATCTCACATCCCCTTTGATGTTAGAAAATTTTATAGTCCTTTTGTGATCAGGGTACTGCTGTGGTCTGAGTGTTTGTGTCTCCCCAAAATTCACATGCTGAGACTTAACTCCTAATGTGATGGTGTTAGGAGGCGGGGCCTTTGAGCAGTGATTAGGTTATGAGCCCTAACTAATCAGATTACAGTCCTTATCAAAGTCACCTGAGGAAGCTCCCTCACCTCTTCTGCCATGTGAGGTTACAATGAAAAGGCGGCCATCTGGGAAGTGGGCTCTCATCAGACACTGAATCGGCTGGCCCCATGACCTTGGACTTCCCAGGCTCCAGAAGCGTAAGAAATAAATGTTTGTTGTTGATAAGCCTCCCAGTTTATGCTATTTTGGTATAGCAGCCTGAACAGACTAGGACAGGTATAGTTAGAGAGTCTGAGCTGGGGCTTTCAGGGTTTACGTACTCTTGCTGGTAGTAGTTTGTTGGGGAGGGCATGTATAGATCTAAGCAATACTCTTGGTAAATGGATGATATAGACTGAATGTTTGTGCCACTCAATATTCATATGTTGAAGCCTAAATCTCCAATGTGATAGATTTGGTGGTGGGGCCTTTAGAAGGTAATCAGGTCATGAGGGTAGAACCCTAATGAATGGGATTAGTGCCCTTAATGAGAAGAGATATGAGAGAGATGATGTCTTTTTCTCACTCTCCATCACATGAGGACACAACAGGAAGAAGACCATCTGCAAACCAGGAAGAAGGCCTTACCAGAATCCTACCATACAGGCACCCTGATCTCAGACTTCCCAGCTTCCAGAACTGTGAGAAATCAATGTTTTCTATTTACATCAGCCAGGCTATAGTATTTTGCTATAGCCGCCAGATGGACTGACAGAGAGGGTGTCAGTTGTGTCCACTCCCACCTTCAGAGGTCTGACCTCCTGACTGGCCCATGATCTAAAAGCCTACCATGTCACCCAGAGAGACCTTGCGCCTCTGAACTGGGAATGTAAGTAGAACACACAGGCAAGTTCCTCCATCTTTGATACTAAACTCTGACCCCAAACTAACCCCAGTGTTTTATTCTGGAATATGGATCATTATGGTGTAGGTAAGAGATTGAACTGAGAAGGTATGAGGAATATTGTTATAATTTGGAGGGGCCCAGAGGACCTATAATTTATGTCAGTGTTATCAGAGTTGAGTCCTGAGTTCTGGGCTTGAGATATTACATCACCTCCTTGAATATTCATGGCCTCCATAAAATATTCTTAAAAATGTTTAAGCCTGACTGGTCTTTGGAATCCCACGAAGGTCACAGCTATAAGAAGGAGGGGAGCAGGAATGTTCACGTGCCATTAAAAGCTTAGCTTGTTCTGTAGAAACATTGCTCAAAACAAAAACTTGTCACTACCTCTGACAACCTTTCTGTGAGTAACCGTCTTCTTTCCCTCACAGAGCAGCAGGGTGACACTAACACAGAGGGTAACGAATTAAAAGCATACTTTGTTCAGGGTTGTCTTCATGGTAGGCGTAGAGGATGTTTGACATAGAGTTTTGGAGTCAGAAATCTGGGGGTTCCAATCCAGCTCCACTAATTACCAGTTGAATAATTTATCTATTTATAAAATGTTTATTTAAACCAGGCCTGTTTTTCTAGCTATGAAATGAGGACAGTAGTGAGACAAAATATTTGTAGAACATCTAACATGATTACTACAAAATTGATACTCAATGCTAATTCTTCTCTATTTAGATAACTTTTTGTGGAAATCTGATAAGAGGAAGAATAGCTACAGATTCCAGGAGGACTAAAAGAGGCAGAAAAAAACAAATGGTTATAACACAAGTTCATACTCAGAAAGCCTGTGGGTAATGGTTAAGGTTACTTCCTACCAAAGAATTTCCAAGTATGGCGTTGTCTTATAACCAATTTTTCTTTGACCTTCTCAGTCCTGCTGGAATCTGTAATTCTTATTTGATTTCCACAAAAAGTTATCTAAAACTAACCACAACCATTACAGAGATGCTGATGTTTTCCAAGTCTACCCATTTGAAATTATGCTTTCACCTAGAGCCAGACCCCAAATCACACAGGAAAGGAAGTGAAATGGATGTAGGCCAGTGAAAATTAGGTATATTCCAGAACAACTCTGCTCTCAGCTCATTCTTCACGTTGCTTACCCACTATGTGTCTGACATGAGATGAGAAAATAACGGCAAGGAATTGGCTTTTATATGCTAGGTAACAGTTTATAAAGCTCTTTTTTCTTGTGTTATTTCACAAAATATTCTTGAGAAGTTTCTGAAGTAATCAAGGTAAATATTATTACTCTCTCCATTTTAGATGAATAAACCCAGTCTCTGAAAGTCAAAGTACTCAGCCCAGTGGCAGTGTTGGGACCAGGATCCAAATTCAGGTCTAGCTGATGTTCACGCTTAATCTTCTTCCTTTTTGCCGAGTTGCCTTAGAGTCAGTTAAATCCCCTGAGGCTTTTTTCTCACAGGAATTGCTCTTAAACAAGGTTTCCCTCATTCAGAATTTGTGCAGGAAAATGTTGAACCTAAGTGTGAAATTTCATGTGCATCCCTTCTAAATTTCATCTTGATCATTTTGAACATTATTGCTGTCTAAGAATCCTTCTGATTCTTGTGTCAAAGTATTTTTTCTCCTGCCCAGCTTTTTGTCATCTACAGATCTGATGAGCTCGTCTGCTACGCTTTCACCCAGTCATTGAAAGTGTGATCCAATAGGACAGATACAAGAACAAAATCCCGTATCACATCATTTAAGAAATGCTTTAAGTTTCACACCATCTATTAATCAATAATGAGAATAGATTAGTAGTTAAGTCATGGGTTCTAGACCAAAGAGACCTAGATTTTATTTCTAGGTCCGCCATCTGTGGTATGACTTTGAGGAGGTAAATTCACTTTTCTAAATCTTAAGGCGTCCCATCTGTACAACGGAAATAATAATAAGATATCCTCCTAAAGCTTTATTGAATAAATGAAATTATGGTAGAGATCATAGCATTGTGACTGGCACAGTCAGCTTTGTAAAAATGTTAAGTATTATTATTCTAATTGGCAATATTTTTACATGTGGCCTAGTTTTGAGTTCAGGTCACCATGCTGTCTCTGAACATTTATTTCCCCCCAAAACGAGGAAGGTTTGATAAACCTGGAGATGAGTCACCTGATCCTTTTCAAGAGAGGACTTTCTGCCCAGCTGCAGGGAGCTCAGACTGCAGACATCTCCAGCTTTCTGCCTCAACTACAGAGCCACCTCACCCTGGGTCCTGCCCTTCCAGGACAGCCTGCACCAAGTGACTGGATACGGGGGATTATTAGGAACCAGCCACTCCAGTCCACTGTGGGACAACTTAAATAGGCAATACTTTTTCCAGAGCTCCTGACAAGTGCCTGCATCACATTCTGACTTCTCCCTTTGTCCGGTCGTTCTTCCTCTCAGTTTCTTTTGCACGTGTTAATCCCTACCTCTTGCATCTCAATCTTGGTTTCAGCATCTGTTTCTGGAGAACTCAGTCTGGGACAGACGGTATTGTTCAGCGGCTGGAAGCAAGTGACATTGCATATGATATGCATATGCATAAGGGTCAGTTCTGTACCCTTATCAAACAAATAAATAAGCAAAGACAAATACTTTTGTTTAACTTGATTTTTATTTAAGAATTCTATTTTGTTACCTAGGGGTTACCAATTTCTTCTCTAAGAACTAACACTGAAATTGTTAAAGAAAGCATCATGTTTCTTATGACCTTCCCCTCCCTTGATCCCCCCCTCTCTGCTCAAATTCAGACCTTCATCCTTGTGTCAGTCTGCTCGGGCTGCCATAAGAAAGTACCACAGACTGTGTGGCTTCACCAACAGAAATTTACTTCCTCACAGTTCTGGAGGCTAGAAATCCAAGATCAAGGTTAAGTTTTTGCATAATCCCCCCCTCCTAAATGTGGGTTGGACCTGTGACTTGCTTCCAATGAACAAATTATGGCAAAAATGAGGAGATGTCACTTCCAAGATTAGGTTATAAAAAGACCGTGGCTTCCGTCTTGGGCACCGTCTCTTGCTCGTTGGCTCTGAGAGAAGTTAGTAGCCATGTGTGAGTGTCCCAATGGAAGCTCATGTGTCAAGGAACTGCTGTTCCCAGCCCACAGCCACTAGGACCTGAGGCCTGCAAATAGTCACAGGGATGAGCTTGGAAGCAGATTATCCCCGAGTCAAGCCTCGAGATGACTGTAGCTGGAGCCAACAACTTGATTTTAGCCTCGCGGCCCCCAGTTAAACCATCCTGGGATTCTTGACCCAGAGAAACCCTGAGATAATAAAACCTGTTTTAAACCATAAGTTTAAGGGTAATCTGTTATACAACAATAGATAACTAATGTATCATCTCTCTTCTCTCATCCACACTACTGCAATAGCCATCTAAGACATCTCTGCCTGCAGACTCTCCCGAGTACACCCTTCATACTGTGTTAGGATTATTTTGGCACAGGTCAAATCACGTTATTTTCTAAATTAAAAAATTTTTCGATAATTCCTAGTTGTCTCTTGATTAAAGTCCAGACTCTTAACACGGCTCTTCAGAATCTGATGTCAATCCATTCTCCAGTGTTATCTTCTATGTCACTCAAGAATCCTACAGTGCTCCAACCAGACCAAAACAACTTCTCATATTTTCTATTTCATGTTATATTCTCAGTTGGGAATATTAATATCCATCTTCTCCTCCCATCAAATTTCTTATCTTTCAAGGAAAATTTCAAATGCCACCTTCCTGACAAATGGTCCCCAATTAACTCTGATGAAAATGAATTCCCTTTGTTCCCTGTGTTTCCTCTGCCCATTAACTGTATCTCAACTATAGCATCTATTTTAGTTCACTTTATATTACAGACTAGAACTATATGTATCCGCCTATTTGAAGACACTCCTTGAAGAGACAAACTCTGTATTAATCTTTTCTCCTCCATGTTGTCAATAGGGTATTTTGCTCATGGTAGATGCTCACCAGCAAGTTGATCCAATTAATTCTAAAATTATCTTGGGAATAGATTTGTCCACACATGGTCTACTCTTTTCTCTCTGAAATAAAATATTACAACATCCCATAGCTCACTCACTTTATACCTAAATTTGAACTCCTTGTCACCCCACTAATCATAAGACTTGCTTTTTATCCCACTCAGCTTAGAAGTTAAGGAAGGTCAAATGGAAGGAAGAGAGGAATATAGATTTTAAAAGTGGGAGGAAAAATCACAGGAAAGAACGAAGATTCTTTTTCATTCAATTCCTTTTTAGCATGGTGGTGGAGAAAAAGGAGGAGATTTAATGTAAAATAGACGCAGATACAAACACCAGGGTCAAACCTTTTAACTTAAGGTCTTGTGGCCTCAATTTCTGCAAGTAGAAAAATGAAGGCAATGAGAATACCTGTCACATAAGTTCGTGAAGGGGAACGAGGAGACCTAGGAGAGACATTCCTCAGTGGTGGGTATTCTCTCACTTCCCTACAGGGTCCTGGAACTTCATTTCAATTCCAATTGCTTCAAATTTTGTTCAATAACAACCAAAGGAGGTTAAGAAATAGGCAAGAGGTAAATGAGGGGGAAAGAAAGGCTGTGAGGGAAAGTGGGGAAGAGAGAAGGCAAGGGCCAAAGAAAATAATATCCACAGATTTGAAGGGTTACTCATTCGTTTTACATTCCCCAGCACGGCATGGAGACTCCTCAGTGACATGGAGGGTCAGCCCAGGTACAAACGATGTGAAGAAGTTGTGCTGGCAGAGTAAGCAAACCAGTAGGAAATATGTGTTATCAACTGTTGTCAGCTTCACAAAACTCTATTTAAAAAAAATCTGGAGTGGTGGGTTTAATCTGCCAGCCAGTTTCCTTGATGTCATGGAAACTTTAAATCAGTGCAAAACAGATAACATCGTACAACTTCTTTACTGCTAATTTTCAAGAAATGTCCCAAACTTTAGGAGCATCCAGAGAGATACTCCAAATTAGTTTCCCCTGCAGAGACTGACAGATCTCCGTATCCTGAGGCTGCACAGTTCTAAAGAAAGTGACCTGGCAGTGTTTGGGGGCCGGGTTTGTGGCATATGAAGCTGAGAACTGGCTACAGGTACAGCTTGAGGTTCTCCAAACCGTCCTCTTCCGTCTTCTGCTGTCACGTCATGCTGCGGCATTGAATTATTGCTCTTTTTCACTCTCACATCAGATTTTCTCCACCATAAAATAAACTATTCTTTTTAAATGGCACATTCAACTCTACCTAAAAATGGAGACTCAGAAAAACATGCTATTGGAAGAATCATAACATTGACATTTCTTAAAAACTCATTTCTCCCGCCATAAGCACAAAATCTTCAAGATGATCGTGGGAAAAAATATTCTACCCCATAAATGAAATAGCATACTTACCTTTTTTTATGGATGGCAAAATTAAACAAGGTATAAACCAGACACAGATATTTCATGGAGACCTTCAGAAAGGAGCTATAACTTCCAATGTTAAACCCATTATTTTTCATTAAGGACACCATAAATTGGTGCTATCTTATCTCTAAAAGATGAAAAGCTGTCAGGCAGTTTCCCAAGGATCTGCATCGCACTGACACCACCTAAACTCCTAACAGCAAGAGGAGCTAGCTCAGAGGGACCAGTCAGAGGAGAGCCGGGGAGCTCTGAGATCCAACAAAAAGTTCGTCTAATGCATGACTGAAGGACCGTCCTAAGACAGACAACAGAATAACGCTGAAGTAACAGGACAGACAAACAGCTTTCCCAGAAGCAGCGACCCCTGCTTTTGATCTTCTATGCTCTCGCCATACTCCCAAGGAACTTGGTCAAGTTTTCTGAACTTAGGTTCTCAATAATTCCTATTTCTAAGCTGTATCCTTGCCTTCTAGGATAGAAATGCAAATTTCACAATAGAACTGACATTCAGAGCTATGCACGATCGGACAGGCCTGTTATTAAAATGGTGAAATATTTCTTTAGTATTTGATAAAGAGCCCCTACTCTGAACCCCCATAGTGCCTCCACCATCACCGTGGCCACCATGGCCCCAGCCCCAGAAACCCCTAAACCTTCCCACATGCCAGCACCTAAAGGGCACTGTCTGGCATCACCATGGGATGTGCCTCAGGACCCTGCTTTAGCACCCTATGATCCGTGCCCTTTCTAATTGATCGGTTCTTGGCTTTAATAGCTAAACATACTGAATACTAGCCCTGTTTAAAGGATCCCAGAGATAATGGAAATGAATTAAGCGGGTGGGTGTAATGCAATAGGGGGTGACGAGCAATGTAGGAAACTGGAGAGCACATAGCCCGTAAGGAAGCAGTTCCTATGTAGCTGTGGAAGATTGTTGTCATGTAGGGATGTAAGCTGAGGGTGCTAAAGCTTCTGATATTTCAACAGAAGCCAGCAATTGTGATTTTAATGAGAAACTTCCCAATTTCTTAACATTGACAGTGAATACAGATATCTGCAAAATACTGTGTGCCAAACCAAATCACACGTGGCCCACAAGCCATGAGTTTGTGACCTCTGTTTTAGGTGCCATGCAGTCTTCATGACCACATCAGAACTTCTTCATCTGTCACACATGAAACAAGTCAGACAAAAAATGTGGCACTCAGTTATATAATTACAAATAATTTCAAATTGGAACTTTGACATAATTACATGAAACTGATAATTATATCAAACTCTTTTTTATCATATGTTAAGTTTGCCAACCGTCATCAAATACATTGTCTCAGATTTTCCTCACAGGCGGAATATTGTTTTTTACAGTTTAGGAAAATGGATCCAGAGTGATTAAGGAAGCTGCCAACATGTGGCACAACTGGGTCTTCAACTGAGCACAAGTGGATTTGTACCTCCAATCTCTTCTTTCATTTTACCCTCCTTCCCTTTTTTGATAGACTGGCATTTTCTTACTACTTTTTTATTGAGGTATAATTGACATATGACATGATATTAGTTTCAGGTATACAACATAATGATTCAATACTTCCATATATTTTGAGGTGATCACTACAGTAAGTCTCGTTAACATCCATCACTACACCTAGTTACAAATTTTATTTTCCTGTGATGAGGACTTTTAAGATCTACTCACTTAATTTTCAAATATACAGTACAATATTATTAACTATAGTCACATGCTGTATGTTACATCCCCATGACTTACTTATAACTAGAAGCCTGTACCTTCACCCATTTTGCCCTCCACCCCACCCCCACAACCACCAAGCTGGTCTCTGTATCTATGAGCTTGGTTTGGTTTTCTCATTGTTTGTGAGATCATACGGTATTTGTCTTTCTCTGTCTGATTTATTTCACTTAGCATAATGCCCTTGAGGTCCATCCATGGTGTCACAAATGGCAAGATTTCATTCTTTTTTATTATTGAGTAGTATTCTTTTGTGTATATATATACCACATCTTCTTTATCCATTCATCCGCTGATGGATACTTAGGTCGTTTCCATATTTGGGCTATTGTATGTAATGCTTCATGTAAATCATAGCTTCTTTAAGTTGTCTACCCTACTCCCAACTCATTGATATCCCGGACATAATCCCAGGCAGTTACCCCAGAATAAACATCTTTTGGACTCTATTTTCCACATTCATTTGGAATTATCTTTTCATACATCTAAATTACTTGTTAAGGGCAAAACATGTGTTTGGAATAGATTAGATGATTGTTCCCAATTCTTTAGTAAAATTATACATCATTTCCCTATGACTTTGTAAGGCCTCCCATTGTGGTCAGGGTGTATTTCCCTGGCCCAATATCTTTGGCAAATGGATGGGGGCAGAAGTGACGCTGGGCCAGTTTCGAGCTGAGGGCTTAAGAGGCATCATGTGTTTCCACTTTCTCTCTTGACCTTCTGTGATCACTTCTAAGAGCAGCATGTCCCAGTTCTCCTCTGCTCCTGATTCAGCCACGGATGCAGACGTGTGAAGCAGACCCAGACCTGACCTGCAGCCTGGAGCCAAGTCCACGCTAACTCAGTCAAGAGCAGCAGAACTGCAGATGAGCCACAGGTCCACGAGTGAGAAAAATAAATATTTGTTGATAGAAGCTACTGAGATTTTGGGAAGTTGCTTGTCATTAAGTGTCATTGCAGCAATGTCTGATTACTATACTGTAATAATCATCTTCACCAAAAATAGTAACTTCCATGCTTAGGCCTTTGAAAATTTATCTGAACGATAGAGAAAATTCCAGAAACAGCTCAATAATAATACAACAAGAGTATATGCTTTTGGAGAAATCTTATATCTTCTAAACTAGTACTCCTAAAGATAACCGGCTAAGGCTCTATGCAAAGAAAATAGAAAGGAAAAAACACATTTTAATTGGAATATAATGAAATTAAAATATCAGGTGATTAATGCCCTTTAAAACTAAGCATTGTTGTTGATCCTTGACCAGGCTGAACATTATCAAAGAAACACATTTGTGAATTGGCTTATTTGAAAAAAACAAAAGAAGAAGAAAAGAAAAGAAAAAACTTTTGTTTTCTTTACTGGTTGATTATTTCCACCTCCAATTGATTGGAACAATTTTTTCCCCTCTTTTACTTTCAACAGGTCCTTTGAACTGGGAGGAAAATTGTGGTCTTTGAGGATCTGAGGGAAAATCATCACAGTTGTTTTTCACCCAGGCTATGCTTTAGAATCATCTGAGCAGCATTTTTAAAAATGCAGATACCTGGGACTCTGTCTGAGTAGGGCTGGGGCAAAAGTACGTTGTGATGCTTTCTGCCCAGGTGATTCTAATATGCAGCCAGGATTGAAATCACTGTCCTTATAGGAGATAGGAGAATGCCCAAAAAAAATAATAAAAGTTAATAAAAATATACTCACACTAAAAGATAACATTTTAAAGAATGCTTTCAACTAAAATAACAGTAACAGAAAAAGTTCCAAGAAATAATAATGTCTGATAAAATGAAAAGTTGAATATGTTACCTTTTCAGTTAACACCATCTTTGAAATAAACTACCCACCAAGTGGCTAACTCACCTCTGCCATTTCGGCTAGGAAAGAGCTGATTCTGGTAACTGGAAGGGCAACGTCTTTCATATCTTCATTCTCAATCACTAACTCAAGACATGGACTGTTTTTTCATTTAAAGTGTCTTGATAGTTAAGTCCCTAATTATGAGTAAACTACACGAAACGACAGGATTTCAAGCGTAGCATACATATGCAGTGTATTTTCTGGCTTTTGCAATATGAGCAGGTCATTGTCCTTGGTGTTCAAAATATTTATCAGCTATTCTAAGCTCAGAGACACAGTGGCGTTCTTGATCCACCCGTTTTTAAAAAGTTCTAATGAGCTCAGTTACAACACATGATCAGAGCATAGGGGGTTCATGTTAGACGAGATCTGCCATATAATCTAAACACTTGGCATGAATTTTTCAAGACTTTGAAAGGAGGGAAATACATACAATGCTACACATTTACTGATTATAATTTAAGAGACCTGGAGCTGGAAGGCGTGATTTTCAGGCTGAAAATTAAGTGCTAAGCTTACTTCAGAAATCAGTTTTGTTCACAAACTTTTTCCCCTATCTCATTTCCTAAAATCAGGTACCAAATTCCAAGGATTCTTTCTCTCTCTTGGAACTGTCATCATATATAGCTTTTCATCTCCACCTCACGGTCCTTCTGCCACTGGCATCCTTCAGTCTCCCATCATCTCTGCCACCATTCCAATCTATTGTCCACATTATCTCCAGGGTTGGCTTCGTAAACCTACATGTGATGTATTACTCCCATTCATAAAAGTGTTTTGGTTCCTTATATCAAAGAGTACCAATTCCAAAATCCATAGCTTTGCATATACTGTCATTTATAATCTGGGCCCAACATAATCTCTTTCTATTCCATACACTCTATAATCATCACAGCATGGCCAGCTTCGTGGTTGTTCAACCTGTGCCATCACACTGGGTCCTGTCCTCAGAAGGATCCCTCACTTGGTTTAATATTCTGTTATTGCCTTCTTAAAATTCTTAATAGTTTTATCTTTGAACTTGTGTTTTGTAAACTAAGTCCAACTGAACAATGGAGAATATGAATGAACCCAAGACAAACACACACTATGCATGTCGGCAGTTCTTTGCTGCTTTATCTGCAAATGGTGTTTGTGACACCCCACGAGCACAAATTCCAGTGGGGCCACAATGGGTGGGAGATCAGCAAGACACAAAGCAAGTCCAAGGTATGTGTGTTACATCTCAAACTAAGTAAGCAGGTTCACTCACAGGCTTCAATCCACACTCTCTGTCTGAACAAGAACTTACTGTGAATGCAGAAAAAAGGCAATGGCGTTCTAAAAAGTACAAATGACAGAGAAAGCTATCATAGCCTTTCCTATTCACGTAATTTTCTTGTATTAACCAGCTACTTATTGAACATGATGGTGTAGAAGGAAGAGATAGGAAAACCTTTAGTTTCTTTTCAGGGCTTTTTACTTATCAGTGAGCTGAAGATTGAGAATGGCAGTAGAATGTGAACACATCAAAATGAGAAATAGAAACAGCTGAGTTGGTTTTGTGTGGCATGTCCATTGTTATGGTAAGAACAAAATGCATATGCATGGATTTTTCTATGAAAGAAGAATTGTATAATTTCAGTGATTCCACATATGAGTTAAATGTTCTTATATTTCCATTTAAAACTGGCATTGCACAATACAAGGATGAAAGGCAAAATTCATGATAATAATGAAAAATTCTAATTTTTCTTCACTTAGGATAACACTAAATGGTAAATAAAAAACATTGAGACAAGTAAGAGATAGAATGTGGAAGAAACCTTATAGCATTTTTTCCTGCCTTTTTTTTTTTTAAAAAAAACAAAGGTCTCTGTGTTTTCTTTTCGCCATTCCTACAAATTATGTAGCCAGCCCTGCATCACTTAACTTCTCACTCTTTCTTCAAAATACTGAGCCCCTTTCATAGCACATGTATTCTTCTATCTGCACTGCTTTTCTCTTTCTAAACCTGAGAATTCCTGCTTATTCTTCAAAGACCATTGTAAATGTCACCTCCTCTGTGAAAAATTTCCCAAAGCCTCTAAGGTAAAGTTGGGTACAGCTTTCCCACTATAAACTGTGAGGTCTTATAATATCTACCACATAAGCAGGCATTCAATAAAACATTTATTGAATGAGATGATTGTCAAGAAGTTAGGTAGAAATGGGCTTTATATTCTATGATTTGCCATAGAATCCTAGAGTCGTCTAGAGATGACACTGCTTTTGTCACTTGGGCTCACACTCGTTGTCTAATGAAAGTACTTGTAATTTAAAACAGTTTTCTGCTTACTGAGTCAAGACCCTTTCATCTTTACTTTTCAAGATGAGAGTATGACTGGTGCAGCCAAAGGTGATCTTATTTCCAGCCATTAAACAACATTAATTTCATGGGCTACAGAGAGAAGCAGCTTATGCAAATGAATATGATTTTGCCTTTTGCCAGCACACAGTTTATTAATCTGAATAGGTTAGCAATTCATGATCCATAGCCTTTCCCAATAGGTATGATTCATGAGGTCAAGGTTATTTTTTTTTTCCTGAAAAGAGATTCATATTAACATTCAAATAGGTTATCAGAGGTAAGCCCAGGACCACTCACATTCTAAATAGTTCCTTCTATTGTACAAAAAGTCAATGAACTGCAGAGAAAATAAGAAAAGGAAATATAAATGTCTCCATGTAATCCTGCAGAACTCAGAACGGGCACAAGGATACTACCTGCTGAACTTGATCTGACGTTCTAACCCATTCATGAACGTGCCAGATATGCCTACTCTAATGTGTAACATTTCTGAGAATAGAAATGCAGTTTTCACAGTGAAGGATGCTGATGGTATTTCTTGAGCTCATGAGAAACCTTAAGAGTTTCCATGCACAAATGGTACACATAGGTTATGGATCTTTCATGTTAATATCTGGGCAGCAAACAATATGAAATATACGCATGAAGGACAAAATGAAAGATCACTTAGCTAAAACTGGTATTTATTATGTCTGAGATGGACTCATCCTTCTTGGTTTAAAGCCATTTTTCCTAGAGAGAATACTGTTAACTTGGTGTCCCTGAAACACCAGTTTTGCGTTGTTTCTCTAACAGCGGGGTGGGGTAGATTGCCTAGGCTCGAATCTGATGTCCCTTGAAATTAAACTGTAAATGTGTGAGATGCTTGTTAAGGTGCATTTTGAAACCACAAAATAGATTTTCTTTTAATTGAGAAATGCCTAGGAGCCTATACGGAGATTTGCCTTTTGATCTCAGCTTAGCAGGGTGATTTTCTGATAAAATCAAGATTATCAACCCAGACCCCAAACATAAAAGTAGGAATTCTTAAAATTGGAAGAAAAAAAGTACAGATCATTTAGTTTATCTTCTCAGCCATATTGGAACTCTCTCCCTAGCAAGGACAAAGATTATGAGACCAACTAAGGAAATATGAATGAACCAAGCACACTCAAGGAATACACAGACAATCAATAATAGAGTCCTGACAATTCTCCTATCAAGATATCTTTTATTTATCTGTTCAACTTCTTTCCATCTCCATTTCCAAAACCATAAGGAAGATCAGCATTGAACATTGACTCTCATCTGGATTCCTTAATCCAGGAATTAGGATCGTGGCCCATCCTAATATGGAGAAGGATAGAAGACAAGGGTCAACTAAAGCCATGGCACAAAGGAGTGCACACTGTTCCTGACCATCTGGCTCCTCAACATCGTCTGGGGTTCTTAGGGTGGGACCCAATTTCAGGGTTGGTAGGAAGATAGGGTGTGGGAACCTCGGAGAGCTCAGATTAGGTAAAAATCTCTAGACCAATGAATATGTAGCTATCAAACTGGAACCAATAGAATGCCATGCTCCACAGCTTCCCTGAGAGCACAGGTTCCATAAACAGCTCGGCAGTGCAGGTGCGGGTCTCCCACAGGTGTGTTATTTAACCATGCCTCCAGACAGCCTCCTCCGAGTCAGTTTCCCACAGTACAAGCAAAATGTCATTTTTAATGCAATTTTAATCAATTATCTGCAAAGCTTAAATCTCTGAAATGGTTTTTATTGCTCCGAAAGTCCCAAATAATTAACGTGGCCCTAGGAGGCCCTCCTGGCTCCTAGCTCCTAACACCACTTCTGTCTCAAGCCTCAGCTTCCCCAACTTTTTCTCGATTTTGCATTTGTTCTCTAAAGTTTAGCCATTCTGAACTCTGACCCCAAATCATCATTCTCTTAATTGTGGTATGGCTAACTCCTACTGAACAGTCCAGGATCCCTTAAAAATGATGACAGTACAGAGAATTTCCTGATCTCCAGATTAGATCTTCAGGATACATATGTTCTGTCACCTTATATTTCCCCTTTCATAATACTTATCACAATTAGGATTATTTGTTCAATGTCTAAATTTCCTACTTTCTTTAAGATCTGTGAGGGTAGGGATATAACTGGTTCACACAGCTCTCTATGGCTAGCGTCTAGCAGTATTTGATTACTAATCGGTGCTTAATGTTTGCTAGGTTAATTAAAAAACAAAGTTACAAATGCTGGTTGGTTCTTACCAGTGGGCTGTGAGTGCCAAGCTAGAGATTTTGGACTTGATTCTGTGGAGAATGGAAAGCAAGTGAATGTGTTTGGGCAAGGAAATGACAGAAGAAAGACCATTCTGTAGAAATACTAATCTAACAGATTTCTGGAGAATGGTCACAGATAAAAGTTTACTCCAATAATCCAGTTATGACTGGATATTATAAGTCACTTATAACCTAACTATATTGTGTAGGGGATGGGCAGTGAGCATGAAAAGAGATGGAAAAATGTGTTTTACCTATGTGACTTGGGTGTGGTCACTATTTCCCTGGGCTACTTCCATGTATTTTGTAACAATGACAGGGGGATCACATCACTGGCCATCGGAGCTCAGTGATCAGTGTGTAACTGGTGGCCAAAACTATGGGTTTTAATGAGGTCAGCCCAGAAATGCACATGGCGGAGTCCTGAAAACCAAGCATTTCATCAGCCTCTTTGATTGACCCCCCTCTCATTTTTCCTCTATTTGTTATGTCTACATAGAGACATATATCTACCTTTATATCTACATCTATATGTTATTCTTATATGATTCTTCCTTATGCTCTACATACCCAGTCAGTAATCAGGCTAGTCATCAATATACATAGCCTCCACTCCTCATAAGTCAATGATTCTCAAATATTTTCCTATACTCTCCAGACTGTCGGACCTAAATATTCAGCTCCTTACTAAACATCTCTGTTCATATGTTCCACAATCACCCCAACCCAGTATGTCCTGAACTGTATTTATTACCTTTATTGGATGTGAGAAGAGTAGAGATGGTGAAATATTAATGTTTGTGGTTAATAGTTTATACAAAATTTATGAAAATTGCTTCTCTATATAACATTTAGCATTAAGTATTCTTTTGGCTATGTACTGATGGAAAAATAAGAAGGCAGAAAGACAGGATAACACGCTCCAAACCAGACTCTACCCATCGTCAGTGATGGGCACTTTGCCCTAAGGGACAGAAGTTACTAAAAAACAGAAACACAGTGTTTGCTTTAAAATACTAATTGAAAAAATACCAACATTCCTTCTGAACTAAATTTAGAAAAGGTTATAGTTAAAAAGCCTAAAAGCATTCTCTAAAATGAATCCATTTTTAATGTAATTTTAAAAGCCTGCATTATTCTTAAATAGTGTGCAAATGGAAGCCTCAATTTGCTTTATTTATTAATGAATTCAAAATATGCAAAGTGGCTGCTCTTGCTGTTGAAAGGTGCTAGATGGCCAGATGTTGATCTATGGCTAAGAAAAAAAAAAAAAAGAAAGAAAGGAAGAAATTTCTAGGTTTCAAAAAAGGATCTGGAACTCTGTGAGCGGAGTACTTCCTTTCAAGCACTCAGTCTCCTCACGTATTTGTATTTCTCTGAGTTGTTCAATCAAACAGTGCACCTGTGTGTATGGAGATGGGTTTGTCCATTTTGTTTCCCCATTTAAAAAAGTCTAATCTTATATATAACATTTGTAGTTTTCATGCTAAGTAACTTTCACAGAGCTCATACACATTTGTAATTAATACACACAACCGTGCAATGTGGCACCACATGGCGTAAATCAGACACTCCACACCTGCTTGTCAAATGAGTGAAGCACTACATTGTAACCACTAGCCCTAAGTGATCCGTTGGCTGCTTACAGAACAACCCACTGATCTCTTTTTATTCCTTGATATTTATCTTTATTTCTATCTGCCATGTTCCTAGCCACCTGGCTACGGATATATATGAACATAGAGCTCATCCTTTGTCCACATCTGTGGGTTTGTTTCTGCTGCCTGGAATGCCTACTGAACCACACCCCCGTGACTCTGCCTGGTGGAAAACTAATCCATCACTGGAGTGTCACTCCCGACACTGTCACTTAGCTGAAGCCTCCCCGTTCACTCTAGTTGATGATACTTTTTCCCTGCTCTGAACACAGATTTCCATTTGCATCTCTCACAAGGTCCTTTTCTCTTCCTACCTTGTATTCTAATTTTCCACAGCTTATCCATCCTTGTAGAACACAAACTCCTTAAAGACAGGATCCATATCTGAGTTACTTTTGTCTCAGAAGCATCTTGTACAGTGCCTTGTACACATAAACATATATGTTTTTTAAAGAAGGCTTTCTATCTGTGAGAATCTCTTGGATCTTCCTTTAGGTATTTTCACTTATAGTTTAAATACAATTTTAAGAAGCTCAAAATGAAATAATAAGAAGCCAGAAAATACAAAAAGCAAACACAAGCCTCCCTTCACTCTAGCTCACTGGGACCACTCATATGGGAGCAAATAACTCCTGTGGACCTGAGGATGTTAGTACGATGAGAGTCAGGGGAATAACTGAAGTGCAGAAAATACACCCTGAATCCTAAATAAATACTTTAATATACCATTCGTTATTTATTAACAATACCTCATTTGTTATGCAATTATAATGATTCAATAAGTTTATAGAATTAACTTTTAATAAATTATTAATAACTTATTAGCAATGCGTTATTCATTATTCAGTTATAACCACTTAATAAATTTTTAGAGATTTAACATTTACAAAGTATTTTTACATCTATTATAACTCTTACTCTTCACATTAAGACTAAAAGATAGATAGATGTTAAATCTACCAGAGTTTACAGAAGAAAAAGCTGAAAGTTAATGGGTCGAGTAAGATGTCCCAAGGTCACACAGCTAAAAAGTGGGAAAGTGGGGTCCAATTTTTAGTGTCCTAACTCCAGTGAGTCTAACAGCCTTAGTCCCCACTTACTGCCTGATGAGGCACTGAAAAGCTGTAAACAAAAGTAGATGAAGAAGTAGTGATTTTTGATGGAGAATCATGGTGAGCAGAGAGCAGAACCTTTTGCGATAAAGCGAACAGGGAAGACATTAGAGAAAACGTTATTTTTAAGCTAAGACCGGAAGGATGAGAAAGAGCCAGACGACAACAGAAACAGGGAAAGAGCATTCAGGTATAGAAACAGGATTGTGCAAAGTCCTTAAAATAGGAAATTTCAGACTTCTTCCCATGGCATAAAATATCCTTGGTGAAGTGGCTTCCGAGTAGCGATTGTGTGCCAGCTGCTCTTCATCCCTGCTTTACACTCCAAGAAAACACTCTCAACACTTTCTGAACTGCATATTCCTTTATACTTTTGCATATGTTATTTCCTCCACCTGAAATACCCTTTCCTGGCATCTCTACACAGAAGAAACATATATTTATTCTGAAAAACTTTTCTCAGGTGGCATTTATTCTCTCACAGTTTCTCTATTTCCCCTCACTCCAGTCTAACTAAAGGAATCTCTCCCATATATTTAAAAATCACTATCATTTTTATTAACAGCTTTAATGAGGAATGATTTACATAACATTACCTGTTTTAAGTATACAACTCAGGGGCTTTTAGTGTATTTACAGAGTTATGCGAGCATCATCACAGTGTAATTTTAGAACTTTTCCATCACTCAAGAAAGAAGCAACATGCCCATTTACAGTCCACCCCCATTCCCATGTGTAGTCCTGGGCAACCACTAGTCTACTTTCTATCTCCTTAAGATTTGCCTTTTCTGGACATTTTTACATAAACGGAATCATACGATATGTATTCTTTTGTGTCTGGCTTCTTTCACCGAGCATAACATATTTTTTTGAGATTCATTCAAATTGTAGCATGTTTCAATAGTTCATTCTTTTTATTGATGAATAGTTTTCCATTGCACGGACACACCAAATTTTGTTTATCCATCACCAATTGATGGATATTTAGCCCAATCCAGCTTTTGTCCATTGTCAATGGTGCTGCTGTGAACATTCACGAGCCAGTCTCCGCGAGGACACCTCTTCATTTCCCCTGGGTAGATACGCAGAAGTGGTATTGCTGAGTTATGTGTTATCCGTTCCCACCTTTCTTTGACTTCTATGTCTTCTGCACATCCTTCTATATTAGCACACACCCCTTTTTTTTTCACTACTGTGATGTATTTGTTTTTACATATCTATCTCCCCCTTTTGGGCTATGAGCAGCATTACAGCAGGCGGCATGGCTCAACACTTTTTTTAGCCTCAACGACAGCAGTTACTGGCACATAGTAGGGACTCATAAATTTGCTGAACTCTAATCCCACATCCTTCTCTTCAAGGTGGAGGCCTTCATGCCCACGGCTGCAGAGAGTGTTGCCTGCCGAGGCTCACAAATAGCTCCTTGCTCTGCCAGAAGCTCATTTGCGCAAGGGTGTCCTCCCTCGCTAGAGGCAGCTAGGATCCAATGACTGACCCATGCCAGGATACCTGACCTGGGTTCTTGCCTCCACTCAGCACGTCTCATAATGGCATCCTAGCTCCACAGCATCCTGTGGTATCAGCTGAGGCCACTGCTGCAGATGTGCCCCAGTTCACATCCTCTTTCTGCCCAGTCCCGCTTCCCCTGTCCTTGCACATCTGTGTGATTGCTGGGAGCACGGCCTGACAAACCTCCTCCAAGCAAGTGTCAGTCTCAGAATCTGTTGCCTGGGGAACCTGACTGCCCGCCTTGCCTGATGAACTCAAACAAGGCCGTGGCTGTCAAGGAGACAATAATCCTCAGTCCCCCTTCTCTCCTCACAGGCAGTCAGTCTCGTCAATTGTTCGTGACAGAGCTGTAACCTAGGGATCATCCAGCTTCCACCCGACCCTCGAGGAGGAGACAAGATCAGTTGAAGCCCCTCTCTATTCCATGCCACTTGAAAACCAAAAGCCCTATCTGATATTTCTATAAATGATTGAGGAATTGGGCTTTCACTGTTCATTTGATTAGTTTACACAGTTTATTTTCCTGCCTAGCATCTTTATTTTGAATTATATCACTCTAGACAAAAACTCTCCTCAATTTTTACAAAACTCCCACTCATTGATGAGTAGAGTAGACTTTGTTGAATATCTGAGGACATCAAGAGAGAGCTGACATTTTAATAAAGCAAGCACTTCAATTAAGTATTAGATTTCCCTGGTCTTGAATTTTCCCTTGGCCTTCCCATCAGGATATCTTTGCACAGCCACTTCACCCCAGGGTGTGTTAGCCTGCTGCCATTTCACTGGTGTCTGTCTTCCCCCTCTTTTTCTGACTACCATTTCCTTCTCCTTCCCTCTGCTGCCCCTCCCTCAGGAGCACCTTCCTCCCATTTTCTTGTGTAAAGAGTAAAGCTCTCTGTTGCCTTTACACTCACACACTGAGAGTCTCTTTTGCACCCTAAACAGCTTCCAAGACTTTCTCCTAAACAGACAGCTCTCTCTCACAAGGCATTCTAGTCCAGCCATTAAGGTAATCTATTTTCCATCTTCACTACGTAGAGATGCATTAATCCACTCTGGGAAGACACTAATACATTTATTATTCAATATTTCTGATTACGGAATTATGCAACCTTGCTGACTTCTGTACTTTTGGCACTATACAGAGCTAGGGCAGACAGTCTAAAAAGTATTGTTACATTTTGGATAAAAGAACTGTGTCAGGGGCCTGCAAGACCACCCTCAGGCTCGATAACTCACTAGGCGGGGTCTCTCACAGCTATGGGTAATTACAGCAAAAGGATGAAGAAAAAGTCAGTAAAGGGCAAGGCCCAGGGGCAAAGCCTGTGGGAAGCAAGGCACAAGCTTCCAGGTGTCGCCTCCTTGCAGTCACACCAGGACATGCTGCATTCTCCCAACAATGATGCGTGACAACACGTGTGAAGTGTTGTCAATCAGGGAAGCTCACCCTAGCTTGGAGTCCAGGGTTTTTACTGGGGGTTAGGCAGTCATGTAAGCAGACAGCACCTGTACAACCAGCTCAGCTACTCAGGCTCCAGACCCCCAAAGCAAAAACAGGTGCTCATCACAAATCACATTAACATGAACTCTGTGTCAAACTGTTACAGCCTGCCCCAAGGCCTCAAATATAAGAAAATACTTATCAGGCAGACATTCCAAGGGTTCAGAGCTCAGCTCCCATGGGCTGGCCAAGGCCCGATCCTAAAAACAGGCTTCACTTGGGAATGTGCGGGATTTGAGCACCCAGATCTGCTGAGTCAAACCTTTCCTGCACAGGTACGATGGTGCCTCTAGTATCTAATTTCAAGTTTCAAGAATCCTATTCATTTCATTCATTCATTCACTCATTCATTATGATAGGACAAGTGTCTCAGAAATACATCTAAAACCGGCCATATAATGTCAATATCAACCAACGTCTTCCAAAGAAGACAGCAGACCCAGCAAATTACTAGCCTCACCTCTGCTCCACAGCCGAGGACAATCACACATTCTGCAGCTTTCCTAATGGGGGTGCAGAACTAGACCTTGCCCCCTCCCCGGGGGGGAGACTAGACGGGATCTCAGTTGACCCTATTATGTGTCTGCCGGAGTCTTCTCCACATGGCCCTGTCCGTTGTTTTGTCTTTTTGTGCACATCCTGGTTGATGCCAGCAGCATCAGTGAGAATACCGAAGCCCTGAAAGGCGAAGAGTGAGGAGGCAAACCCGCACACCTTTCAAACATTGACCTTTGTACGAGAACATTGAGAAATAAGGTCAGTATCTCCCTCAAACACCACCAAATTTGTTACAACTGTAACTTGGAAGTCTGTCTACATTCACTGCTCTTTGTACAAAGCAGATTAATAAAACTCAGCCATTGAAATACAGGGCAGAGACAAAAGCAAGCAGCAAGTGCTTCCTGCAGTGCAGCTAACAGAACACTCCTTCAGGGCTCCTCTATGTGGAATCTGTCCTTGCCCTCTCCCTTCCTTGCTTCCCTCCCTCCCTCGCTTTCTTTCTTCCTTCCCCCTGTCTCTTTCCTTGCTCTCTCTTTCTCCTCCCATCCTTTCCTTCTATTCTTTAACAAATATTTACTGGACTCTGTTTCAAGAACTGTACTAGGCACTAAGAATCCAATGATAAATGAGACCAACATGGTCACTGCCTCCATGCACTTACAGTCTAGCAGGAATGAGCCTTCTGAGGCATAAAGGCTCCAGTGGCCAGCTGCTTTCATATCCAATCTCCTGCTTCACCCTTCACGCTTATCTCTGGCCACTGGCCCCCACCCACCTTCCTAGTGCTCCACAGTTCGGGCCACGCTGAGCGAGGGCACTGATTTGCAGAGCCTCACACATGCTCCTTCTTGCTCCGAGCTTTGCATGTTCTGCCTCCTCTCTTGTGATGCCCTTTTCACCTAGACCCTTGCGCTTGACCTAGTTTCTTCTATTAATCCTTCAGGTTTCCTCCTAGCACCAACTGAGGGAAGCCTTCTCTGGCTGTCACCTAAGATCAGTGCCACTCCTGAAACTCATCCGTGTTGACATGTAGAAGCTGCAGGCACTGCAGCGATCATTTCAGGCTCATGCCAGAACCCCCCAGGGAAGCCTTTCCTCTGACACATCAGATACTCCCGCGGGAAGCCATGCCTTTGACTTCTGCTAATTGTAGAATAGACTTGAGTGGTTCCTGCAGCAAACAATCACTCTCTAAGGCATTAGAAGGAGGATGTAAAACAAAGAACTAGCACCTCACTTCCAGTGAAAACAGGCAAAATCGGGGATTTCTCTTTGTATTAATCCATTCCCCCCATCCTTCGTTCACTCAGCACTCAGCAATTGTTTAACTCTACAGCGACCCCACACAAATGTCCTCTTCTCAGGGAGCCTCACGGTCTTGTTCTTGGCCATTGGATCACTTTCCTGTGTTGCTGCAGTAAAAAATTACCGTAAGCTTAGTGGTTTGAAACAACACCAATCTATCTTCTGGACATTTCTGGAGGTCTGAAGTCTGAAATGAGTGTCACAGAGTTAAAACCAAGGTGTTGGCAGTGCTGTGTTCCTTCTGGAGCCCTGGGGGAAAGTTCATTTCCTAGCCTTTTCCAGCTTCCAGAGGCCGCCTGAATTTCCTGGCTCATGGCGCCTTCCTCTATCTTCAAATCTCTCTCTCCATCTCTCTCTCAATTCTGCTTTCCTTGACACATCACTTTCCCTCTTATTAAGGACCCTAGTGATTACACCCAGATAATTCAGAACAATCTTCCTACCTTGAGATTCTTACCTTGCTTACATCTGCCAAGTCTCTTTTACTATGTAAGATACCATTTGTACTTTCTGGGGATTAGGACATGGACATCTTTTGGGGACTATTTTTCTATCTACCACAGCCACAAGTGGTTCAGTCTACAGCCACTAGAGCCATTCTTTCTCCTTTGTACCACAAAGGGCTTTAAACTGCTCCCTCTGCTCCCTTACTATATTGAGCAATGATGTGAACTGATCTTGGCATGGCCTTGATGTGTTCATTGGTTTGGGGCTTTTTGCTTCTTGTTGTTTGTTTTCCCCCACGTCATTGGCCTTGCTACTAACATTATTGCGTATAACCCACTGCTACCGCCACTAGGAGACCTGCTCCAGGTCACCACATACACTGCTCAAGCTGACCTGGGAGGTGAGGGCAGCCTCTCCGTTGGTGCTGAACTATTGTATTAGGCTGCTGAGCTGGGCTGCCTTCCTCCATCCGTCTCTTGGAGCACTACCTGTTGTACAATGCTTTCATCTCCATTGGTGATCTAGGGAGTCAGGCTTAATTTTTAATCTTGGCCATTCCACGGACATGCTGTGTGACTTTTGGGAAGTGAATTATTCTTCATGCGCATTAGTTCTCTCATCTGTAGAATGGAGATAATAATATCTACCTTGTAGATCTCAACCTGTAGATTTCTACATTGTAGAAATCAACTGAGGTGACACTGGGAATGCCCCTTGCAGGCTGTACAGAAGACTGAAGGAATTCTCTGTCTCATTGTTACATTGATAAGCACAAAACACACGTGGAAGAAAACATGAGGTGTTAGGCTGAGATAGCGAAATGAGGCAAAGTTACAGAAGGCCTTGAATGACCAGGTAAGGAAGTACCGTGATACCTGGAATCAAACCTTCAGCTTTTCCTCAGGCAGCCCTCATCCCTGGACCCTGAAAGCCCTACTCTTGAAGACTCCTTCCCTCTCTTTACCTCAAATTGTTTCTCAAGCCTCACTTTATACCAGAAGTTTCTTATTAACACTTGGAAGATCGGCAGTTGTCTCAACCAACTCCCTCTGAAACCACAATTCGTACGTGTCCGTTTTCTCTCAGCACAATCTCAGGATGCCCTGATAGCGTCCTTCTCTGAGAATGCCAGCCGGTTTGACCTAAGGAGGGTGTTTTCCAGACAACTAACAGCCCCTAGCCCTATGGCAGCCTCCTATCCCGAGCAATGAGTCAATCAAATGTACACTCAAGTACTAGCACTATTTACCTATTTATTTATTTAGTCAAATGTTAAACTAAGAAAAAAAAGGATTCTGCAAGATTATTCCCTAATTCCTATCCCTTCCTAACACAGACCCCATGTCCAAAGGTTTAAGAGCTAGAACTATAAATGTAGGAATTTTCACAGGACATTGATGGCTCATATTTGTGCCTCCCTCATAGCTTTAAGTTCAAATACAATCAGTTTGCAAGTCAAACAAGATCTTAGCAACTGCCAACTCATCTTGGCATCTGAAAAATCAAGCTGTGTTCTGATGTTTTCTTCATAAATTAGAACCAACAATAAAGATTCTGGAATCAGGGCTTAAGTGGCAATTTTGTTGATGGTGCATGAGGCAGAACAGAATGCATTTTGTTCGGCCACACGGTGCTGTCTTTGCAAGGCTGGCAGCAGTAGGACATTTTCTGTGTAGGATGTTAGCTAAGGTTTGCAAAAGGCCACCAATTATATACCTTCTGAGCCAAAGAGAAGTTTTTCATAGCTATTTATACACTTGAATCGTAAATGGCCAGAATTTCAGGGGTTATCAAGGACAACGTGATCTTCAACAGAAGTAATAATCCCTCCCCCCTTCTAAATGACACAGGCAACTTGTATGGGACCAAACCAAATGCAATTACTCTGATAAGCTTTGGGGAAAGGAGTTAATTCATCATTGTCAAATGAGGAATCTGAGTTAGAGAGACACTCAACGAATTGCCCACGGCTGTGTACCTACAGAACTGAGACTAGGACTCACAATTCCTGATCCATCACTTCTTTTCCAGCTACTTGGCCCCTAACTCCAAATGTAATCATTCATTTCTCATTTTTAAGGGCCTTAACCTGAGCCTGCTTCTCTGCTCAAAAAAGACCACATTTTGCTCCTTTCTGCTGCCAGATTTTCATAAAGGTAATCATATCTATATCTTTATTTCTCCATTTAATTGTTGAGTCTTATAATCTTCTTTCCATAGCTTCCCACTCTACTAAAATTAGCATCTGAAGGCCTCCGGGTAGTTCCTTCTTGAAAACTCAAGGGACAGGCATCATCACTGCAATTCAGAACTATAAACGAGAAACATAAGAATTACTGTGATTTTTTTCCACTCAAAAAACATGCATGGTTCCGTAGAGATGAGAAACCTCTGTTTATTATTGCATTTGGTGACTCCTACCTCTACTCTTCCCTTCCTAAAAAACACCAGTGGAAGGTCATAGACAAAACTAGAACTTAATTTAGAGTTAAAAATTAATATTGGAAGAATAGGAGATTTGCATGGACACCTCGTCTTGGCTCAGCTGAACACCCTCACAACTAAATACACAATTTGCCAAGGGAGAGAGCAGCCCTTAGCCATCATCCAAAATCAAGGGGATCGGCAGCTGACTTGTGCTATAGCAGTCACATCAAACTTCTTCCAACAGCACCCCACTCCATCTATCACTGGAATAGACTCTTATCCTGGACTTGCTTTCCCCACCCATCTTGCTCTGCAGAGCACTTTCAGCCACGAATTTGTTAAGTGTTTTGAAGATACAGCATTGTCTCTAACCAAAGGACATCATTTCACAACGAAAGTAGGGAGGCAATGGGTTGCTGCCCTTGGGATAACTGGAATTATTAGGTAGCTCATCATGCAAAAAACAGCTTGCTTTACTGAATGGTGGAAAGACCTATTCAATACTTCCCTACAATGACAGCCGTAAGATATCAACCTATGAGCTGCTGCATAATTTTAAAGGCACATTCCTTGAACCAGTGACCCACAAATGGTGCTTTTTCTTCCATAGGCAAATTATATAGGTCTGAGAATCAATCACTTTCAAATTTTGTTTCCCATCCCAATAACCCTGAATTCTGCTGGCCTACAGTTTTTAGTTCCCAAGAGAGTGATGTATCCAATTAGGTGCACAATAATGCTTAGAGTAAATTGCAGTTGAGATTGCCATGCAGACATCTCTAGCTTCTCGTGCCACTGATGGAACCATTGGGAAATAGTCCAATTGTTGACACTAAGTCTAAAGAAGTAATTGGCTTCTACTGTATTCTGTGCTTACAAAGTGTATGGGTAGACCCCTGGAACTTGGAGGCTTCCTGGGCAACTCTTTGTGTCATCACATCCAATGGAGCAGGTTAATGGAAAATGACCTCAATTTTGTATTGGCAAGACTACCAAGGACTCAGACCCCACAGGAACGAGATCACATCTCCAGAAGTAAAATCCCTGTCCAGCTAGGGTGCTGTCTGAAGGTTAATGGAATGCAGGATGAATGACAGTGAAAGATACTGGTCCCCTCGCTCTCTTTTGTTTCAAACACAGGAATAACTAAGATAGTCATTACTAGCTTAATCTCCTCTTTTTCCACTATTATATTTTGGGTATATTACTGGTGTTGGTAGCTACCATTTAGTTTATACGTTGTGAAATAATGAGGAGTAATAGTTAGATAGGAGTATGATAGGGCTACAGGTAGAATTAGCATCACCTGGAGTTTGTGGGGGATGAGGATAAAGATCTTTAAAGGGACCTCATGATACCATAACCATAAGTGCAGTAGCTTTATGTGATTTTGAGTTTCTTTCTATGGACGAGGTAAATGCATTAAAGTTGTATCATGATTGTTAGATCTTGTGAAATGATAGTATCTGTAAAACTAGTAGGAAGAAAGGAAGTTTAGAATAATTTTTAGCCACCTTAACTTGCACACAGTCTATTTCAGTTCTCCCTAGACAAGCTACATGGTCCAACCAAATTAAACATCCTTTAAAAATAAGGCATTAAAATGTTTATTTATTGGGTATAGTGAGCAAAAAGGAAAAAACATTGAAAAGGCAGCAGTTGCACTTTTCTTAATCCCGTACAGTTGGTCCCCAGACAGATTTTCCTGATCTGAGTATGCTTGCTCAGGATGCAGCCTGCAACAGATTGATGGCAATGACCCTTCTGGAACCAAGACTTGACTATCGCTTGGATTCTATTACCAGTTGCTTTTCTTATTCTTATAAAGGAAATGGACTGGGATCAATTTGGGTCTTAAAGCATCCTCTCACAATGTGCCACGCAGCAACCATACCTGGCTAAGACTCTGTCTTTCCTGAATATGCCCTTTCTCCTCCTCTCAGTCTTGACCGTTAGAACGAAGCCAACCTCTCACCTTGCTTGTCTCTTTCCCCTTTAATCTGTTCAACTACGTTATCTTAGACAGACAAATTTGGCAGCATTAGAAATCAAAACATTTCTTTGACCAGATCATAGCCATTCATAATCATCTCTTATGCATTGTATATTTTAAACAAGAAGATTAGCATAGCCCATATATCTTTTCTTCAAGGAGGTGTAGGTGAGAAACATAAAAGCATTCCTTGAATCGACCCCTAGTAGAGAGGCTAATGACTGCATTTACCAGTCCTTTCCCAACCTGTAGGAGCACTCTAGGAGCCCAGGTAATCACATCATTCATCCTATAGTTGAAAGAACTTTGCCTACCGAATTGTATTTATTAAGTAGCAATGTTTATGTTTTCCATTATTACAAACAATGCCATATGTAATTCTCAGATGGGACTTCTGATTGGTATGATATGCCCAAAGAGATCAACTTAGTTGATATAATTTAAATCAAAGACTAAGCAACTGGACATTTTAGTTTGCCTTAGCAACACTTAAGTGAGACATTTTGTGATTTTATTTAAGTTTCTTAAAATATAGAAAATAGGTCATAGATTTCCAATTTCCTTCTCCTTAGCAATTTCAGTTCCAAGGAATTGAGGGTAAGAAAATTGAGAGCCAGACAGTATATAGCATTTCATCCTCCTCTGCCTTTCAACATGGCACTCCTTCTGTCTTGAAAGTCTTCCTTTTCTTCCTTCTTCATTTGCTGGGGACAAATTTTGCTTCACATTTCAGTTTGCGCTTGGGCTCCTCTGGGGAGAATATCCTAACACCCCTTCCCTCCCCAGAACCAGGGTAGACTTCACGCCTACCGGCTCCCGCTGTCAACAGTAAACTGTGCTGTATGGCGATTGTTTTCTCATCTCTCTCTCATTAGGCTGTGAGATCTTTTAGGTTATGATGGATACTTTTATCTGTTTCTTCACACCAAGAAAATTTCTGTAACCTGATGAGCATTCAATAATTGTCTCTTAAATAAATGAGAGAGGGCAAGTGACTTGTCAAAGGTCATGCAGTTAGTGACAAAGTTAGATTTGAGTCTGAAGCTTTTTTTCATGAATGTCATATCTCACTGTGATGTATTTTCAAGATAAAGTAAAAGACTTTCATTGGATACTCTGTCTTACACAGGCTCTGTCTGGTAAGTACACCTCAAGGTCTCATGTTTCAAAAGTATTGTTTACCTTCTCTTTTTAGCAAAAAAATGAACAACATATACATTAGCAGTTTGCTTGACAGGCAAAGTGATTTAAGCAGTAGTTGCCAACCTAATCTTACATGAGGAATCCTGTTTTAATGTAAGAGATTGTAAAGGCCTAGTACACAATAATAATTGTACTTTTAATGTACATTGATTGGGAAACACACACACTCATGCATACACATACACAAACACACCCACACACACAACTCCTTGTACTCCTCATAACAATTCCATGGTCCTTAGAGAATTACAATCCATAGTCTGGGAGTCACAGGTTTAGTTGAAAGATCACTACACTGAAAGCAGAGAAATTTGGCTTCTGGTTGCATTCTGCTACTGCCTATATGACCTTGGCCTGGGACGTGGCCCCTCTGACTCTCACAGCTCCTTCACCTGCAAATGAGGCATTGGACTGCAGACTTCTATGCCAAGATTTGCACTGCATGACTGTACAACCCCAGAGGTAACAGTCACAGAGTTGCAGTGCAAATGATGCCCCTCGGAGCTGACAATGCAACAGCCCTGCTTAAGAAGTTTCCAGCCCTAATAGGCTGACTCTAGATAGCTCTGTTCTGAATGGACAATGGGAACAGACTTCAATCCTTTGTTCCTAAAAGTGTCAATCATTCTCAGTGTCCTCTCATAGTCTTTCATAGCCAACTTGATAACTTGGTAATCGCGTCAGGAAGTCCTCTGTTTCTCATGTGACATTGACACCTTTTATATGAACCACCCTGACTTATAATTTCCCATTCCTACCACCTCCCATCTCATCTCTTCTCTTTCAAAACACTCTTATGGGCAAAACGACAGAGAATAAGCCTTTTGGAATCTCCTAGGAACCTCCCTAATGTTAATCAGGCATTCTTAATGGGTTGTTAAAAGCTCTGAGGCCTTTTTCAAAGCCAAATGCACATTTTTTCTCTGAACAACATCCGGCCCTTGTGTCAGTTCCAGAAGCAAGGATCATGGAGATTAGAGGTGATAATGACACCAGAGCTCCTCTCTTCCACTCCCCTCACTCTGCTCTGGGACCCATGGCACTGGACGGGAACCTGTGCCTCCTACTCCTCCTTGTGGCTCTCACCATGCAACTCTTTGGAACGTGTCTCTCATTTCCCTTTACAAACAATTCCTGAAATATAATCCCTGCACCCTCATAAAAAGCATACTTGGAAGGAAGGAGTATAAGAGGGAGGGAAGGAAGGAAAGGAAGTAGTGAGAAGAGAGGACCAAGGGAGGAAGGAAGGAAACACAACACTGTGGGCATTTTAATCAGTAGTTTCACTTACTTTATTTAATCCTTTCAACTATCTTATAACTTAAATAATGTTATTTTTCCTTTGAAAATGTGATAACTGATTCTCAGAGAGGTTAAAACATGTGCATAAAGTCACACAGTTTTGCCCTCATATTTCACCTGGTATCCGTGCCCTACTTGCTAAAATAGAAGGTCCAGTACAGAGAGAGAAAGGAAGTACCGAGTATTATAAAAATGTTCGTAGATTTTTTTTAAAGGATGTGTAATTTATTTACATTGCTTTGACCAAACTCCATCACCTTATCCATGATAAAAATGAGGCCCAAAGAATTTTAAGCAAATGCCCAAATCCCACAGTGACTTATTGGCAGGGGCATAACAAGAACTCTGGTCTCTTTAAGTACCAACAACGAGATTTGTGATTTTGTGCAGAGGATAGAATAGTTCTTTGAGTAAGAGTGTACTGGACTCAAATTCTATCTCCAGTTTTTATCAACTGTTTAGTTTTGAGCAAGTTTCTAGGCTTCTCTCTACGAGTTCTTGCTAACTGGCAACAGTGAGAAAACTCACCATAATACCTACTGAATTTGGAGGAGTTTATGAGGACTAGAACAATTACATGTGCAATGTTTGGCACATAGGATATATTTCAGTTGGAAATTTTGGGCTGCCAGAAACAGAAACTGACTTACATTCATGGATTGGAAAGATGTCATTGACACTCGCATTGACACTGGAGGGCATGAAACAAAATATAATGGCCTCAAACACTGGGACTGAACAGACAGCTACCAAGTATCTTCTCTCCATCTTTCAGAGGACTCCTCTCTGCTCCTGTCTATGCCAACCCCCCATTCACCTCTGTTAAACAGATTTCTTCATTCATTCATTTTATATACATCCCCTCCTCACCACCCCTAGTCGCTATATCACAGCTTTCAGTTCCAGTGCCAAACATTAACCCACCATTGTATCTATGTCTTTCTTTGGTGTAATTCTTGAGATAATCTGACTGGATCCTACCCAGGAGATCAATTGGTGGCCTTGGATCATGATTCCATCCCATGTCCAACTAAAGGTGGCCAGTTACGGAGAAATGGGAGCCAGCATGTGTTGTGGGGAAAACTCAGATTCGGTAGTTAGATGAACCTGGGTTTGAATCTAGCTTTCTCTACTTATTTATTCACTGTGTGACCTTGAGCAAACAGCTTAACCTCCATGAGACTCTACTTTACCAGCAAAATGGGAATAAAATAGTATTTTCTTCATAAGGTTGTTATAGGAAATAAAGGAGATGCATGTAAATCATTGAGCCCTTATTAAGTGTTCAAAACTGTTGGCTAGTGAAGCTGCACGTCCAGGGCGGCGATGGGAGTTTCCCTCCTTTATCTTTCTTTCCTCACCTGTCTAATTCCTGTTCATCTTTTAGTTCTCAGCTCAGTTCTCCTCTGGAGTGCATCATCTAAATGCTTTAGGCTAGTTCAAGTTTTCCTCCCTTCCACTCAGGTTCCTTAACTTCATCAAATGCATATCTCACTGTACTAAAATCATCCATTATTTTTTTTCTAATTGCATTTGATTTTATTTTTTGTTACCTTTTTTGAGGTGTAATTGACAAGTTGTAAGACATTTAGAGTGTACTATGTGATGATTTGATGTATGTACACATTGTGAAAGGATTCCCCCCATCGAGTTAATGAAGACATTCGTCATTTCATATATTTCCCTTTTCTGTGTGTGTGAGAACATTTAAGTTCTACTCTCTCAGCAAATTTCAATTATACAATGCACTTATTGCACATTTACCGTCTAAATTCACAACTAGTAAATGAGATACCTTAGGGAAGGGAAAGTGCCCAGTCACCATTATATCACCAGAAGATAGGACAGTGCTGCACGTAGTAGTGCCCAGTAGTTACTTTTTGAATAAATGAACTAATGAACAAACATTACGAGCAGCACCTCCCCTCAGATGTGAGGCGCATTGGGAAATGTAGTTTTGTAGGGAAGAAGCAAGCTCCATCTAAACATCATGAAGTAATGCCTTCTGGTTGAAACTGAAAGCTCTATTTTCTATTCAGGAGTGTTTCTGATTAACTATGTGACTCCAGCTAGGGGCCCCCAAGGAAAGAAGCAACAGCTAAGAGTAGGTTTGGAAACCTTACCTAAGGGATAACCAAATCATTTGTTTCTCTTGTCCCTTCCCTTCCAAGAGTGGCCGAGATTCCCACTGAGGAAGAGAATTTAGGAGATTATACTCACCTTTATCAGCAACCTCCAACCTGCCCCCTCCTTCAAGGCTCAGTGGTGTCATTGTCAATTCCCCTTTCGTCATGCAAACAAGCTGCTCACCTATGATCACTTCCCCCTTTGTTAGGCTCAGAGTTCATCAAGCCCCCACTTGTGAGCCCTGTGATGAGCACTTAAGATGCCAGAAAAGGCAGCAGACTCACTCCCCTCAAGAGCATATCTCCCTTTGTAAAAACCCTCCCTGTGAAGACCAGCGAAAGAGGCTGTGACTTTGGAGTGGTGTTCGTCTTTTAAAGATTCAATACCATATATTTTCAATGGGAAGGCTGAACGCGAAAGGTTTCTCTGGAGATAAACGAGTAGAATGCATCATTGGCTTGTACTCAAACGTATCCTAATTTTTCCCAACTACCTTGCCTCAGGCTGGAATGACTGTGGCAAAATGAAGGGACACTGCATTGACTGAAGACAGTGGACAACTTACGTATTCCCTAATCAGCCACGCAGTGGAGCTGTGATATGGCATGCACACGGCCACACTGTGGGACATGAAAGGCACCCCTCATTGATGTTGAGTGTAGAGCAACCTGCACCTCCACTCCCAGGTTAGAGGGCAGCAATAGCTCTGCCGCAAGGTCTGACTTCCTTAAACACACGCAGAGCTCAGTGCAAACTGCGTCGACCAGTATTTTTATGTTTCCTCAAAAGGATTTAATAGACTGGTTGTGCAATTACATAGACATTGGATTAAAGTACGCGAAAAGCACTTTGCAGTCTTTTCTATAACAAACATTTATTATTGGTGTTTTAGAAGTCTTGTCTATGCAGAATTCAGGCCACATCGTAGGCATTACCTAACTCGACCTGCCAGCGCTCAGGGAGAGGGTGGGTAAGTATCACTCCTTTCTGTTTCACCTCTAGGGAACCTGAGGTATAAAACCTTGTTTGGAATATACCTGAGTCAGTAATACAACAAACATGAAATCATAAAATCCCTGGAACCCTACTCAGAGAGTTCAACAAGAATGCCTCAAGTAAAATTGCTGCCAGTCCCCTCACCGTGGCAACACTATAACACAGAGGCCACACACTCCTCACACCACAGCAAGGCAGCACTCTTATTTAGTGAATAGGAGAGGCTCTTCCACTCTTCTAAGTAGGCTGAGAATTAGCATTAGGGCTGAGGCAGAGCCTTAAGGGACAGCACTGTAGCGATGGTGTAATGCAGTGCTTTCTACAATGTGTTCTGCAAAAAAAAAAAAACCCAAATGATGCTCCATGAGAAAGGTCAAATCAATACAGGCATCCCCACATGTATGATGCACCTCCTTTTGGCATTTTACACCAGCAAACAAAGGAGTTTAAGAACTCTTGCAGTACAAAAACATATAAAAAAAGATATGTAATGCATCTTTGTAGGTTATTTGTTCATAAGTAACAGGAGTGGGCTCTGGTTAAGTTAACCAAAGGAATTCATTGGAAGGATACTGCAGAGAGAGCCGTGGATTCTGGCAGGGATAGGATAAAGGAGTCCTCTAGAAGGTCAGGGGCAGGCCAGGGCAGATTTGGGCATCTTCTCAGGAATTCACGGACTTTCTTTAGGCCATATCTATCAGATACCTTGGCTCCAGCTTTCTTCCCCCTTCCATGCCTGTGTTTATCTTCACTTTACTTGAATGGGGAGTCTGTTTGGCCTAGTTGGGAGTCAAGTACAAAAGCTCTGCCTAGGAGTGGTGCTGAGTGACAGTCTGACCGTGCGCAAATCGCTAAAGACGTGGTTACTACTCATGATGGACTCAATTACTTCAGTGATTATTTGGAGCTCTGAAATTACAATCCAAATAGAATTCCAGGCCTTTTACATTTCATGGTTGTCTCAAGAAACCTCCTGAACGTTTCTTCGGTTATTTTCCCAAACCCCTTTCTAAACTGTGCTACACGTTGAGGCTCAAGACGGTTTAGTTTTATTTTCCTCTGTAATATTTTTCTTTGTGGAATCTGAAATGTGGTCAAAATAAAGCAAAGAGAGACTTGACCGCTAAAATGGAAACATCACTGGAAAGTTCCTCTTTACTGTAAAAGACAATAATAAAAAGTAGATGGGAAAAAGAAGATGAAATCCTGTTTTATGTCTGGATTCCAATTCCCAAAACTGCATGCTTCCATCAGCTGGCCGTGCCCCAACATTGTTTGCTGTCACACACAGGGAGAGGATTAGTGGCTCTTTGGGCTAGTCTAGGTTTAATCTTTCCTATAAAGGCTTAGTGAAAAGAGTACAGCAGGCAGAGAGCAGGGAGAGCTCTCTCCAACCTCTCTTTCCTCTTCTTCCCAAAGAAAAGGGAGATTAGTCAGATTCAAAGTCATCATTTGGGAGTCATTTACGAATGATGGGTCACTGCGCATTAAAATATAAAATAGATGAATGTGGTTCTTTTCTTTTCCTCTTCCATCCACAAAGCTGTTGCAACAAAGTGACCTCTGACTTCTTCTCACCTGAAAAGATGCTCAGCTATACCTCTGGTGTTCTCCTCTCTCTTCTGTGCCTTTTCTGTGGGTGGTAAGCTTTTTCCAGCTGTTATACATATTCTCATCTCTTTCCTCTTTCCGTGTAGCCAGAGCCAGAAAAATACCATGGCCTTTCGCCCCTCAGGACAGGACCAGAGTGAGACAAGATCCTCATATTAGAAGGAGATGGTAGAGACACACAGACCCCAGGTCAGAGCACCTGCTCTAGCAGAGCTTGTGAGATTTCTGCTTCAAGGATTGGGCCCAACCTACTAATAGAGAAATATGAGTTTGTTTCCTTTTGTTAAGATTTGTATTTGCATATTCATTTCTTCAATAATATGTATTAATAAAGAGCTCTGATGTGGGCTAGGGAATACAATGGTATACAAGAACCTGACTCTCAACCTGAGAGAATTTACAGTTCTGTGGAAGATAACAAAAATCAACAAGGACAACATGATCTTCAACAGGAGATTAGCCCTAAACTAACGTCTGTTGCCAATCCTCGTCTTTTTTCTTGAGGAAGATTAGCCCTGACCTAACATCTGTGCTGCTCTTTCTCCACTTTATATGTGGGTTGCCCCCACAGCATGGCTGATGAGTGGTGTAGGTCCACACCCAGGATCTGAACCCACTAACCTGGACTGCCAGAGTAGAGCACATGGAACTTAACCACTATGCCATGGGGCCAGCCCCACACAGATAATATTTTGAAAAATAACTAAGTGTTTCTTTCTCAAAATTATCCTTGTTGTTCTGGGAAAGTGTGAATCAAGGTAGAAAAAAAAAGTCAATTGAGTTTCTGAATGGATTTTTAAAATCTCATTGCAAGGACAATAGTCATGAAAGTCAATGAGAAAAGGTTTAAAATACAAGTTTGACTATGACTATCAAGAGGAGGCAAAACCTTAAGCTTAAGGATGTGGGGGCAAAGTTCATCCATAACTTTACATCAGAAAGGCAATCGAGGAGGAGCCAGTTTTCATCTGTTTTAGCAGCTTCAGGACTGGAGACAAAGCGAGAGCATGAGCCTGTGGTTGGTGTGGGTAGGCCTCCTCCTGAGAAGACTGCAGGTCAGTTGGGCCAAAGCAGGGCCTCCTTGCCCCTGTTGCATTCTGGGAAGAGGCAAGGCTCACAGGAAATCCAATTCCACCACAGCACCACATTCTGCTGTAGCTGTGGTTGCGTGAGGCTCATACCCCTGGGAGCCCAAGGGCAGCCTCCCAGAGCACGGTAGACCCCAGTAGCATTCAGAAAACGAACTGAGTTTGAAAGCAACCCCAATCCTCTTCAACCAAGAGGAAATCAAGTCCAAAAACAGATTAGCAAGCCTCTGGGGTGGAGATTAGGCTGAGACAGAGGGCAGGGATGCAGCCATCAGGTCATTGCAGAATCAAGAGTAGCAGCAGGAAGTGCCAGCCCAGGAAGGAACAAAGGAGAACAGGTCATAGAGAAAAAGAGAGCCGTTATGAACAAAGCACCCCACTCCCTCTCAGATCCAGGAACTCAGATCCCCCTGAGAGCAGGGACGGAGATGGGGGAGGGGAGGCTCTTAAACTGGAAGAATAGTATTTATCTGAAAGAGACTGAAAAAAAAGATGTGGCAGTGACTTGTGGCAAGATTTAGTGGCAGTTGCACCATGAGTAGCAATGGAATCCCAGGAGCAAAAACTTATCAGACAGAAATAAAGGAAATTATATCTTGTATACATTTGCACTTTGTGACTATGAAAGTTCATAACAGCACAGTTTATAATTGCAGCCTGAGAAAAGTACTATAAAGAAAAAGTACAGGTGTCACACAAGTATTTAATAGGCTAGTCTGGGGTCTATGTAAAGGTTTCCCTGTGGAATTGACATTTGAGATGAGGCTTGAAGGACGTGTAGGCACGAAACAGGTGACTGGAAAAGAGGAGAGCAACTTAGACACATGGAACAGCATGTGCAAAGGCTCAAGGCAGGAGGGAACACAACATATCCATAGAAGAGAAAGTCAGCCATGCGGCTGCATGATGGAGCCCATGGAGAGGTATAAGGCAAGACCAGGGTGTGGGTTTAGACACAGGAGGAGGATGAGCAGAAACTACATCCTGTAGATACTTGTAAGCCATGTTATGCATCTTGCTTTTCATGCTGAAAATAACCAGACCCCTTTGAACTATTCCAAGTGGGACAGTGACACAATCAGATCTGTCTTACAAAGAGTATTCTACCAAAATGTGGAAAGTGGAATACAGGTGGTCAAGAGCAAAGGCCCGGAGACTATGCAGGGGCCGGTGCAGTGGCGTTGGGACGAGATGATAGAAAAGGGGAGGTAGGGAGGTGGAAAGATGGAAATAAACATGAGGAAAACATTAAACATTAAAAATCAAAAGGACTTGTAGAAATGGATTGAAATAGGGGTGGGCAAAAGGCAAAAGGACTCACTCAGTAAAGAGAATGTTTGACAGCCATGGTTGGGCATTCCTATAAAACTTGGTACTAATACTATCAAAATCACCTTGTTCTCTCTCAAACATTGGAATCAATGCTGAGAATATTGGAGAAAACATCGTGGATTATGCTTCTTGTGACTTCCTAAATACAATGGTTTATAGTTCAAAGTTCGAAAACCAGTTTGTCTAAGAGAATGCTTTAAAGTTACAAATGCTAAAATTAATCAGTTGTCTAACAGTTAAGCGAGACATTTAAAAGCTAGTCTTAAGTTTCCAGGTTAATTTTTTAAGATGTAAAATTATAATTTCCATTTTATTTTATTTTTTATTTTTCTATTCTATTTCATAAACCAAGAGTAGCCCACATATACATACACATAGAAACCCCCGCATATATAGGTTCATCACATACAGAGGCAATTTCATTGCTGTCTGTTTTTTTTCTTTTTCTTTTGCCTTCTCTCTGGTTTCACTTAACCCTCTTATTTGTTTACCCAAACTTTGAGAATATAAGTATACTCAAATGGAGTATAATACGTTGCTTCTTATCAATGTTCAGGAAATGGGCTGCACACTTTCAGAACCTCTTTCTTTTCAAAGTAGGAAAATAGGCACATCTGTGGGGAACAAAGGCACAACCATTACAAATTCTAGGCTTGTCTAGACGTAATCAAACCCATTTCACAGTAGGTGTTAAATACTCCTAATTAAAGCAATTTAAGAAATTTTTAAAAATTCAAGAATGGTGGCAAAATGTTAACATTCAAAAATCAAAACTCTTATTTTCTTCAGGCTCCACTTTGGTCCCCATAGTAACCAAAATACTTACTGGCCCGACTCTCTCAAATTTATTTTATATATATAAGTTTTAATATATTATGTATAATATACATAACATATTATGTAAAAATATATATTTATGTTATGTATCTAAAAGAGAAATGTTCACAGAAGGAACAGATCTTTCTTTAAGTGGTATGCTGTCTAACCTATTCTTTCTTCTCTAGGCTTCCCCGATGTCTCTTCTATCTCATAGTCTCCTGACCAAAAAGATTGATCTTTCCAGGTGGCTTTGACATTTCCAAGGAACGCTCCAGTGGGCATGATGAACTGGGAAGAAAAAGTGACCTGCTTCTCACAAGGAGGGTAGGCCACAGGATCTGACATGTCATTATGTCACATGCCAGAAGTGGATAAATTGCATGGCTTCCCTCCCATTAGACAGAGCAGCCACCCTCCCTCTCATGAGAGCTAAAGGATTGCCACCTGAAAGCATTTATCTGAAGAGAGCACTGCACACAGAGGCAACCATGACTCCATGCAATAGATCTGTCTGCCTCCATTCGTGGAGGCTAGTCCGAAATTAGAAATTAATCTTATTATGAGAGCTTTTTCCAGCTCTCCCCTTCAATTTTTTCTCACTGCTTCAGCTGCGCCTCACTGCAACTCCTTTTCAGTCATACAAAAACATGCCCGCGGAGGTCCTCCTGAACGTTATTTTCTCTTGATCTCAAACCAGAAAAATAATCAAACAATTATTTTTCCAGTGTTCTATTTAGACAGAAGCCACTGTAGAAAAATAAAAAAAGAGAGATTCAAGAGGATTGGGAGAAAAAAAAAAAGTGAAATGAAAAGCAAGCTTGAGGCAACATGGTGCAGAATTTTAATTCACCTTGAGGATTATTCATTTCAAAGCTCTGGCGAATTTCCTAAGCCTGTCTTCTGTAGTTTCCTTCTACGACAGTGTTAGAGAGCTGGATGCAGCTCTGCCATAGGAGTTGATGACTCAGAGGGTTAGTTTGTTTATGTAAACTGTTAATCAGAGGAGTCTTTTGGGGAGGCATGTCTGAACTCCACTTATTATTTCAACAATCCCAACTGGTACCATATAACCTTCTGATAGCGATTCACAGGGTGCAAAGGAAGTGAACAACTTCGCTTCACAATTTTGCACCAATTTGTGCAAGTACTTTGGTTTTTATTGTTTAATTATTTTAACTCCCCAAGTTCATTAACCGTGTAAAATTTGACTGTGTCTCGACTGGCTATTAGGTTAGGCTAGATTATGGTGTTATAACAAAAAACCCTAAAATGCCAGTGGCTTCAAATTAATTCACAGGTTTATTTCTTGCTCTTGGTACATGTTTAGTGTGGAGTGGTAGGTGGGGGTATTTTCATGGTAAATATCCAGGGACCCAGGGTGATGGAGGTTCATCATGTTCAGATGCTACCACTGCACTAAGAACTTCTGTGGGTGCGAGGGCACTGGCAGGAGAAAGGAGGGCTACAGAACTGATCACTGGCATTAAACAGTTCATTCTGGAAGTGATGCTGCATACCTTTGCTCACATTTCACTGGCTTTAAAAGGATAGAGAAGTGAATCCTCCACGTTCCTAGAAGGAAAGTAGATCCCCAAATTGATGAATAATGTCTACTCCACCCCTTCCTCCCCAGATTAGGCTGTTTGGGGTTGTAGCTTGTGGAGGGCAGATCCTAGCAAGGCTCCATGATTCCTGCCCCTTGGTGCTCATGCCCTGTGTGACCCCACCCCGCCTCCCCCCAACTCCAACTCCTTGAGTTTGGGTGAGATGTGTCTATTACTTCGGTAGGGCTGCCGTAACAAGATACCATAGACCAGGTGGATTAAACAACAGAAATTAATTTTTTCACAGTTCTGGAGGCTGAAAATCTGAGATCAAGGTGTTGATAAAAGGTTGATTTCTTCTGAGGCCTCTCTCCTTGGGTTGTAGATGGCTGTTTCTCTCTCTTTACAGAGCCTTTCTTCTGTGTGTCTGTGTCCTAACCTCCTCTTCTTATAAAGACGTCAGTCATAGTGGATTAGGGCCCACCTTAATGAGCTCGTTTTCCCTTAACTATCTCTTTCAGGTCCTATCGTCAAATGCAGTCACATTCTGAGGTAGCGGGAGACAAGAATTCAACGTGAATTTCAGGGGTGGGGGGTGAGGGTCTAACTCAGCCTGTACCAGCCTGTGACTTTCTTCTAACTGACTGAACACAGCAGAAGGGAAGGGGTTTCGTGGATGCAACTGAAGTGTCAAATTAGTTCATTTTGAGTTAATCAAAAGGGAAGTTACCCTTTTGATAATGGGGCTGAGCTAACCAGGCCTAAGCCCTTAAAAGGAGGACTGGGTTCTTTCCAGGGAGAGAATCTCTCCTTGAGGCTTCATGAAGCAAACAGCCACAACAGAGAAGCCCATATGGCAAGGAGCCATCAGTGACCTCTAAAACCTGGGCACTGCCTCCAGCCGATGGTCAGCAAAACGCTAGGGCCCTCCGCCATACAGCAGCCAGGAAATGAATTCTGCCAACAACCCGAATAAGCTTGAAGGTGAATTCCACCCCTGTCAGCCTCCAGATGAGAACGCAGCCCAGCCAGCACTTATCATAGCCTTTCAAGATCCCAAGCAGAGGACTCAGCTAAACCCCGTCCAGACTCCTGGCTCACAGAAACTCGAGATAATAAATATGTGTCGTTAAATAAATATGTGTTATCACTAAATCAACGATAAGTTGCTATTCAGCAATAGAAATTACCACTATACACTGCTAGAAATAGAAATACACCAATATAGTGACTTTGTTACCACTTGAGGTGTAGAGATCTGGAAACTTGGAAATGTGATTTCAAACCCTGATTCATTCAGTCGTAAACAATGTTAAGATAAATGTGCGTGTGTGTGTGTGTGTGTGTGTGTGTTTAATGACCTCATTCTAGTCCCTATGATGTCTCTACCATTGCTTTCTCTTTGCCTCATTTTTCTCTCCTTATATTCATGATCTTTTTTGTGCGTGTGGGCATGTGCGTGCGTGTTAAACAAAGCAGAGAATATCTTCTTAAATAAACTGCATCACTCGACTGTCACGTAGCATCCAATAAGCAACTGGATTGCAACTCTCCCTCTCCTGGTTTTTCTGTACAGCTAGTGGAAGTGGCCAAACAAGGCTAGTTGAGCTTTTGGAAAGGATTAGCTTCCAGAAATTGCATCTTGCTACCTACGTTCCATTTTCATGATGTAACAAAATCCAATATTCACTGGGTGCTGACAGAGGCTCCAAGGAACTGGCTCCTTGCAAAGGGTTTAGGCAAATGATGAAATTATATCACAGTTGATGGTTTGGGAAAATACAAACCTGGAGAGTTTATAATGTATTATTTCTAGTTTTAACAAAAGCACCTTGCCTCTTTTAAAACACTGTCTGGCATAATGGGTCACCAAACACCTTGGTTAAATAAATGAATGGGCTTTAAACATAATTCCCTAGAATAGTCATTCACTTATTTAGCAAACAGTTTTGAATACCTACTATGCATGAGCTGTATGCTGAGGAAAAAATGGGGGGAATGTGCTGTGAAAGAAGAAGACACAATCGAGGAAGGCTGGGAAGGAAATCAGAGAAGTTTAATGAAGGAGGACACACGAATTTAGCTTTAAACAGTGAATAGAAAGTTGCCAACTGGAGCTGAAGAAGGGAAGGGAGGTGGAAAGAAGGGAAGAGGAATTCACTGCAGAGGACACCACAGGAGCAAAAACTCCATGATGCACAAATGATTGGTTTGATCTGAGATGGCGAATAATTTAACATGTTGGCAGAATTGTCTGGAAGAAGCTAGGAACTGGAATTTTGTTCATAGTTGTGTTACGGTTTGGCTGTACAATGACTATTAAACTTTTGAATTAGCTGGCCACATTTTGAAAAATGTTTAGAGTAATGCCTAATCCATAATACGTGCTGTATACATGTTTGCTATTAATATTGAAAAATCAAAATATTTCTGATGAAACTCTAGATTTCTGATTTTTCCTGAAAGATTGGAAATATAGAACCCTTGAAGCAATCTACTGGAGAAGCTCCTGCAGAGGGGCGTGCTGCGTCACAACCACCTCACCCCCCACGCGCCATCCCTAGGTCTTGCTCTAAGTCATGTCAAACATTTACATTGCTCATTTGATCCTCCTAGGCATTTGAATTTTCAAACCCTGGTCAGGCAGTCAAGTTCAAGGTCTGTTGTTAACAGAGCCTGCTCCTCTATGTCATTCTGAGGAGTACAGACTTTTCAGAGAACCATAAAAAAATTTTCAGCCAAGGAATGGCACAACCGTATCTATGTTATATTAGGTTGAACCATATGAAATTGTCTCTTTTTTCGCTACTCAAAAATAGTCAAATATAAGAAATTTCCTTTGGTTCAATCTAATAGAAGAATCATTTTAGTTACATGTGGTAAATGGAATGGAGAGGAAAGCTACTGAAGGCAGAGAAACCAAGGAGGAGGAAATTATAATCATCTCAGTAGGAAATGATGAAGGCCTAGATTGGGATAATGGCAGTGAAAATGAAGTAAAAGTACTGAGATTATACATAGATATGTGAATCAGTGAGACCTATGCTTTTTGACTACCTGGTTCATACCCTCAGAAAGACAAATCCGAGTAAACTGGAATATTTTTAGAAAATAAATCACACACGCTTACCCTCTCCTCCATGAGATACATGTTTTAAGAAGGCTTGCTTCACTTATAATTAAGGATTACTTTTGTTAGAAGCCATTGTTACTTATGAAAATGAGTGCCCCCCTCAAATGTGTTGGCAAAGAGAAATGTTGAGATCTAGACTCACTTTGGGGTTGATTAAACGGGGAGCTGAGTGAGAAGATGTGAGAAACTGATGGTGGGGGGTTTTCAGCTTTGGTCACTGAGCAGATGGTGATGCCTTTAATTGAGATAGTCCAAAGAGGGTTTTTACTGCATTACAGACCCATCTGAGAATCTGATAAAAGCTATATACTATCTTCCTAAAAACAAGCTCATATATTCAACAATTTGGAAAATGATTTCCAAAAGTTCACAGAACCTTGAAGTCCACTCATCCACTCCCTAGGAAATAGGAACCCCTAGGGCTCTAGGTAAAAGAAGACCCATGGAATCTAGCAGAGGAGAGCCTCTGGGTCAGGAAGATCAGACCTGTGCTAGCTTTCTCTGAGTTGAGTTATTCTCTGGCATAAATATTCATTGGTGTGATGATGAAAGAATAAATATCAAATGGAGGGAATGTAGGGGAAAGAAGAAGGAAGGAGACCCTTAGAAAGAACATCCTCACCTACCAATCAGGCTGCCTCACCTTGGGATGTTTTCCCCTCTTTGGTTTACATAAAAACTCTGAACTCTGAGGAAATAGTGTGGTGGGCTTTTTGGCTCAAATGTGTTCTTCAGTAGGCACCAAATACGCTGGCATGCTATCCTGAGGATGATAAAGAGAAAGCTAAACAATGACTGTTTACTCCAAAATTCAGTTGTAGTTGTTTCTTTTATATGTCCCTTGCCTCTGTTTTTGTTTTTGTTTTTTTTTTGTTTATAAGCAAAGAGAAAACCAGGCTTACCCAAACTATCATGGGCCCTTGCAGGCCTCCAAGTTGAAAGTGAATAGCTATTACACGTTTATCATCCTTTCTTTTAAGACAGAAAAGTCTTTCCATTCCTCACCCTTTCCTATGGGCCAGACTATCAGCATCACATTACATTGGACAGCATCCTCTTTACCTGGAGGATAAGGCATTTCCATTACATCTTATAACAGCTGAGAGTAGTCAAAGTCTAGAATGGAAGAGAAATTTTGTCTACGTTCATGTAGCAACTGAAAAGTCAAATAACAGCAATAAAACAAGTTAATCAAAAAACTGCTTTCACATGAGGCTTTTCCTAAAGAACTCTGCATATGTGTGAGCCATTAGCTCTTAAATCAGAGGACAGCTTGCCTACTTTAGACAAACTCTTCGCCCACTCTCTGCTTCGGTTTTCTCATCGAAAGAACTAATAACAGCATCTACCTTAAAAGGTTATTGTGAGAATTGAATCAGTTAATAAGTAAAAAGTATTTAGAGCACTGCTTAACACATAGTAAGCACTCAATAAAAGTTGACCATATTATTATTATCATTATTACTTTTATCAATTTCTTCAATTTACAGATGAGGAAATTTGATGCGTAGAGAAATAAAGTGATTCATTCAGAGTGTTCCATAAAATCAATAACATAGTCAAGACAACCTAGTGGAGAAGCCCAAGAATGGTGAGAAACAGGACACAGGATTGAAGGGCTGAAAGTCCCAATGAGTATGAAGGACTATTATAGCTGGGGTTTACAAAAGGACGTAAGCCATCAAGACAGAGGGTGGATGTGCTTAGACAGTGTATAAATTTACAGGGGGCGCAGTTATTGGTAAAGACAAGGAGTAGGGTAAGACCATGGTAGTGTATAAGATAGGATAAAATCTTTGCAGGAGAAGAATTCAAGGGACTGAAAAGCCACAGGGTTGGAACAATCATTAATGTGAATATCATTAAGAATTAAGACAGGGTTAGTGTTGGAGAACAACAATGAGCCAGTAGCTAAAATCTTTGAGAAATGAGGGGAAGTGACTCAGGAGATGGTGGATGACCATAGCCAAGTGGAATGGTGGGTAGTGTAGCCCAATGACATGAGAATCAAAGCTGAGCGCTTTGATGGAGAATAAAGGGAAAATGGTGTGAAAGTAGCACAGAGAAACAAGGACACCAGCTATCCCACTTCCAGAGCCTATTGTAGGAAAGGTTTGGGACATAAAACAGCCTGTGATTGAGAAGAATATTGGGGAAACACCTGAGGAGAGTCAGGTTTCTGTTAGAGCAAGAAAGTGAAGGGGAGGCTCACAAAACGAGTTGAGCTTAAAGATTTGCTGAGGATCAGCACTGAGTTCCAGGGAGTGTGGGGAGAGTTTCAGGAGTCTGGAAGGTTTAGGAGATGGGGAGGGTTCTAAAATGGGTCAGAGATGTCACTGGGGATTAGAGTCCTGGGTACATGTTTGTAATTTTCTGGGATGACTGACTTGGTTTGGGATAAGGGGCATGAGGAGATTAGTCCTGAAGATCCCAAGGCAGAAAGTGAAGGAGAAGTTATGAGAACACAGAGGAGGAAAGGATGGGATAGGGAGGATGTTTCCCAGAACAAGAAGAGTTTGGGAGCTTCCCTTTATTACTGCTGACGAAGGTGAGATATCCCGCAGAAGGGTGGTCTTATTTCAAATGCAGGAACTCTCTTCTATCCTGCGTTCTACAGGGTGATAGTTCTACATCAAGCCAGCTAGACTGCTCTTGACTTTTGGGATAGCTGCCTTGAAAATAGGAATCTGTACCACAATCTTATGAGCATCCTCAATAGTAGCCGATTCTCATCCTCTGATAAGTTTAGAAATGTCCAGAAGGCCTTCGGAGTAACTGAATCCTTATCATTTGTTTGCATGTCTGCTTCCATGCTTGATTGTGATGTATCTGCATTCAGCTATCACACCGTCATCATCTTTGTACCCCCAGGTACCTAGCAGAACTTTTTATTGAGGTGTTGATGCTGAATATTTTAATATCTAAAAAGCTTGGATCATATCTATTTAATTGCATGCTCTATCTCAAAAAGTACTTATGCTTTAATGCTTTCTAATAAGGATGAACTCTTCACAACTCAGGGCAATGAATATTCAATTAAATTCAACATATACTAAATATCTGTTTTATACACGAAATAGTGCTATGCACTTAATATGAATAAAACATTGTTTCTGTCCTTGAGAAGCTAACTTTCCAACAAGAGAGATGAAATTTAAAACCAAATCGATCAATCCAATCAACTGTCACTTTGGAGCATTTTAATAGATTCGTTGGTTATGAAAAGTACAGCATCTTTTATCTCCATGCTTTAAGGAAGGATTTGATTGCTGAAAATCCAGTCATTTCAGGGTGGTGGTGTCCAGCAAGGTGTCAAGAACAATCCTCATGTGCAGCAGGACCCAGTAGCATGGTTAGTGGACGTTGTGTCAGGAAGTTCTTGGAAGCTAAATTATAATACCAACAATGACAAAATACTCTCTTATATTTAAATATTTCATGTATAATTTCAAACAGAAAAGGAAAAGGGAGGCTGCTTTTCTCCCTGTAATATACATGCTATTTATGGGTTGTATTATACATAAAAATACGTATGCTCTAACAACATCCTCAGTAATTTTCTGAGTCCTACTGAGAAGTAAGTGCTTTGAAAACTTGACAAAAGGAGAAGGGAGTTTGGCAAGAAAAGTTAACAGAAGTCACACCTCGTCAGTGGGAGTCAAAATAATACAATTTACATGATTCTGGGAAACAGGGGGTTTCTAAGCAGCCACCAATAACGCTACATACATTAGTCAGCCTGCCAGCCCCCTGGTGAACTATCAGTGTGTAGATGAAAGAAAACGCTGCCTCAAAGTAACTTAAAATTGCTGTGTGGGAAGGGTGATGAATGATCACCACAGATTGCAGCCCCCACGCCTCTTAATGGGGCTTTATAAAATGCAGCTCCATGTACAAACATGCCTTATTTAAAAAATTCTCAGCCATGGGGACGTTTTAGCACTCATGGAACGCAGATCCCATGTGCCTCCTCTGTCTCGCCTATCTGTTGGGCAGAGTTTGAGGCAAAATTGATCAGCTCATCAGAAGGTTGAAGTGAGCCAAGGAAGAGCACAGTAATGGGAAAGGATCTGAAGACCTCATTTTATGACATTCAGTGGAAGGAACTAGGCACAATCTGAGACGAGGGGTTTGAGTGTCCATTGGAGCAGTTCTTTCTGGCTAAGCCCATTTCTATCTAAGGGTGCTAGCCTGGTTGTCCTTCATTCAAGCCATATTCTTCAAGCATCTAATATGTGGCAGGCAACTAAAAGAGTGCCTAGGATAGAGCAGTGAATAAAATGGAAGTGGCCTCTTACCTTGCAGGCCTTCCAGTGTTTTTGTAAGACAAGGAATGGGAATATGGTGCACTAAATGCTCCCACAGCAGAAACACAGGTTTCATAAGAGCTCATAGGAGCTGCTAACCTAGAGATGAGGGTCATACAAGCCTCCTGAAAGAAGAAAGTTGAATCCGGAATGAGCAGGATAAATAAGCATCAGTATGCTGAAGGGTAGAGGGAAGGACATAGGAGGAGAGACTATTTCAGGGATAGGAAACTGCACTGTGCAGAGGCCAAGAATGGGAAAGCATGGTGCGTTCAAAGAAGCTAAAGGATTTCAGTACAATGGGATCAGGTATTGTCTGTGTTTCTAGGGAGGGGCAAGAGAGGAAGGAGGTAGTGTCCAGAGATGAGCTTGTCAAGATAAGCAAGGTCTACGTATGAAGAGCCTTGTACACCATATTAATAAATTTCAACATTTTCAATGGGAAATACTAAAAGATTTTGGCAGAGGAGTACCATAATTCCTCAGAAGATAGTATAACACAATGGTTCTTCCCACAAACCCTGGAATCAGACTTCTAGTGTTCAACTCCCACCCTGATACTTAGTACCCATGTGTCCTAGGACTAGATATTTAACCTCCGGCAGTCAGTAATCACTATACAACCCTGACAAAAAGGGGTAGATTATTTTATTATTATCTGGGTCCAAACCAATGGGCCTAATTCCCTCCTTACTTTGTGAGTTCTAGCCATTGCATTAATTCCAAGAATCTAATGACATGAAAATTTGCTTCCATTCTTCTTTTGAATCGAAGACAGTTCTGTGCCGTGTTTCACATCACTTTCTTACGAAGCCAGTAGACACGACTTTACAAGTGTTTCCCAGTAGAGTTCTCTGAGTCAAGTATCTCTGACAAGGTGCCATCTTCACATCAGGAAAAACCAGGGTTTCCAAAGCTTGTGGAGCCAAAAGATTCCCAACGTTGGACGCCTGGTGAATCCTCCTTCCTCCAACTATCAGTTACCCAGCAGTCTTCAGCTGTCTTTCAAAAAAATGCCCTCTGACAGCATCAACAAGATGTTCTTGTAAAAAAAATAGAACCCAAAACATATCAGGCCTCTAGATCTGCCTATTTACAGAAAATACAGAGGACAGAGTAATATTTTATAGGACCTCATGACAATCCTATCATCAAAATCTAGAATGTGGGAAATCCTACAGAACTAATAATCCCATTTCTTCACCAAATAAATTGATAAGAAAAAAAAGAAGAAGGGAAATCTACAGATTAAAAGAGTCTTAAGAGACATGTGAACCAATTCAAAGTGCAGCCATTGTTTGGACCATGAATAGAACAAAAACAAGCAATGACTGAAAAAAGAACAGAAAAAGACAATTGTAAAAATTTGAGCACTGAATACTTAATTGATGACATTAAGAAATTATCATTTCAAGGCTGTGAGAATCAGGTTGCTGTTATATTTTTAAGACTTCTTATGTTTTAGAGATATTTACTGAATTACTTATGAATCAAATGATACATGAGTTATCTTCAAAATATCTAGTCAGGGGACAAGTTACAGACGATCAAGATTGACCATAAGTTAATAAGTGTTGGATTGGTGTGATGGGTGTGTGGGAGTTTACTATTTTTTTCTCTTCACTTTTGTTTACATTTGAAGTTTTCTATAATGAACAGCTGAAATGCTCCCCACATATAAAATTATCTTAAAAAAATTGGAAGTTTATTCACTCAAAGTATACTAAGACCAATGCCATGCGAAAGCAATGTCTTTCCCAGAGAACTTTGCAAACAGAAGGGGATTATTAAGTCTTTTGCAACAATAACGATAGGGATGGAAGTGTAGGATTCTGAACAGGTGGGAATGAATTGGGCACCAGCAAGAGCAGCATTGCCATCACCTAGAGCTTGTCAGAAGGGCCCATTCAGACATCTCCCATCAGACTCATATTTCCACAGCCTCCACTGTGACTGATGTGCACATCAACCCTGGGGCTTGGTGGGCCAGAAGTCAGGGAGGATCCATAGCCCTGCTCTAAACTAAGCTGCAGTGGATGGGTAGAAGAGGAGAAAAGAAGCCATTGTGTGTAAAACTGTGCAATTTACACAGCAGATGCTATTTCGTTTATTCATTCAGCATTTGTTGACTGAGCACATGCCATGTGTAGAGCACTGCTTCATGTGCTGAGGATACCATGGTAAATAAAACAAACAAAAAACCCTGACCTCAGGGAATTTAGTCTAATAGTGTCCTTCTAACTCAAACTGAGTGCTTAACAGGCATTAAGAACTCTTCTAAGCCCTTTATATGTATAGTTCACAAGAAAAAAAAGGGGGGGGGGTTAGTGGCTGAAGAAAATGTTCAGAAATCATCAGGAAAAACACGATGTTAAACCCTGAGTGGGTCATCCTAACATCACAAGCAGACCTGACTAGTACTTAGCCATCTGTCGTCACCCACTGTTCCTCTTCCCCTAAGCCTGGCGTGGCAGCCCAGGACATCGCAGCTTCCACGTGCTGCACTCCTGATGTGCTATTCATCCCTGTTCCCCTCATTCCTAGAATCCCCACCACAGCCCAGTTCCACATGGAGCCACACAGAAATGGAAAGAGAACAGACATGGTTTGAGAATCTACTCAACCATGCGTAGGTACATCACAAAAGGCACTCGCTCAAACTCTCGGAACAATGCCACAGAGTAAATCTCTCTCACATTTTACCGAAAATGTAACAACTCAGACTAACCAAATAATTTGTCAAAAGTCACAAAGCTTATAAGGGTTAAGCCCCTCTGTACTCAAAGTCCAAAGTTTCTCCAACTTGATGTATCGGAACCACCCAAAACACTTGTTCAAACACAGACCACAGGCCCCTCCCCAGAGCTTCTGATTGTGTAGGTCTGGGCTTGAGCCTGAGTATTTGCATTTTTAACAAAAGCCGCTGGGATGATGAAGCTGCCACTCACATTTGAGGACAACTGCATTAGTACACATTCTACCTACCTCCTAGAGTAAGTCTACTCCCTTCAAGCATCTTATACCAGCTGTTTTATCAGTTAGCCTCACAGAAACAGCTATAACAAATATACTCGAAAATGCAGAATGGTCCAAACACCAGAGGGGTTTAATCGTCACTCATGTGACCGCCCAAGGCAGGGGTTCCTGGTCAGCAAGATAGGACATTCAGGGAGCCAGGCTAAAGGAGCCCCCAAATCTTCCAAGGTCACTGTAGCTAGCTCCATTCCAGTCATTCAGAATGGAGAAAAAGCAGGAATTCTGTATGGGTCAGGGCTATGAGGGCACATGTTGCTTTTGCTAAAACACTGTCACAGAGTCACATCTAGCTGCATGGAAGGTATAACACGTACTCTAACCTCGTGCCCAAGAAGAAGAAAAAATGCGTTTGGTGAGCAGCTTTCCGTCTCTGCCACCACAACCCTGTTCATTTCTCTATCGCTTTTCCCTAGTCTTCTCGCCTGTAGTTAAAGAGCCTAAATTGCTCGCGCAACAAATATTTATTAGTTCATACATTCCAGGCTCTGTGCTGGGCCCCAGGACTCCTACAGTGGTAAAACAGTCTGATTTCCTGAAGCTTACCACGTATCTAGGCCTTTACATTAAATAGATAATTACAATTATTATAAGAGAAATGAAGAAGCAGTAGAGGGTGTGATGGGGGCCTAACATGGCCAGCCCAGGGTGGAGGCGGCTGTGAAGGTGCACAAAGGAGGCTTCCTTGAGGAGGAGGTGTTTAAGGAGAGGCTGGAGGAAGAGTAGGCATTCGCTGGGCAAAGACTGCAGTGGGGGGAGGCCAGGGAAACATTCTGTTCCAAGTAGATGGAATAGCATGTGAGAAAGCCCCAAAGAGAGAAAAAGCACGAAACCTTTGAAGAACTAAAAAGAGGTCAATGGGCTGGCACATGGAGAGTGATGAGGAGAGCGGCTCAAATGGGGCTGCTGAGGCAGGCAGGGCCACGCGAGCAGTGCTGAAGTTGATCCGTTCATCCAAGAAACATTTATCGAGTGCCTCTCACGGTCCTAACTGTCATTAGGAGCTGCAAATATAGGAGTCCATGACCTCACGGAGATGACTGCTCAATGGGTAAGACTGTGAACAAATAATTATCTGTAAAATCAAGTACTTATTTATTTTAAGGACCACAGAAGATAAGAACATGGTGTTAGGAGAGCATTTCAGTGGGGAGCTAACTTAGGCTGAAGCTTCAAGAAAGGCTACCCCGAGGAAGTGACTAGGACACAAAGGACACACGCTAGGACACAAAGAATTGTTACATTTATGGGGCAAAGATGTTCTTGTCCCCATTTTACCATAAGGGACAAAACAATGGCTCATATTACATGGCTGGTTCATGGCAGAGCAGAGATTTGTCCTGAGCTGTCTGACCCTAGGTCCTGTGGTCTGGCCATTATGCCAGGCCCATAAAAGCACTATGGAAGAGAAAACGAGGAGATGCAGGCCCTATTCAAAAGAGCGTTGGGGGTCATAAAATGAACACACAGAGAAGAAACAAATAAAAACGGCTCAAAATTATTTTTTAATTTTTTTGTGATTACATACTGAAATTGCCAAGTTGGCTGTCGGGAGAAGACAGAATGTGGGCTGTGCCTCAGTAGACCCACAAAGAGTGAGAAGAGGAATGAACATGTTCTGCAAGCAGGAATCCCACTGTGTAGATGTTTAGGGACAACTCTTCAACCAGCTACTAACCCATGGATGCTGCTTTTATCCAGCCAGCGTTTCTCCATGTGGTTCATCAGTCTCTCACAAGAATCTGTCAAATGCCATGCTGAAATGCAGATAAATGTCAGCACAGATTTCACCTTTTCCTTTGCACGAAGCTGCTTCACTAAACTCCCAGTGCTGTGGGAACCCCACTGAGAACAAGAAAAGCCAACCATTAAGGTTAAGCTACTAAACAGATAATGTGTTCCTTTAAGGCTAGCTCCTTGACAAAGTGTCATTAAAATGCTGCCTTGTCACAACTAGACAAGTGTGATCTAGCAGAGAAGACACTTAGGACTGGATTCAGGGGCACCGGGATTCCTATACAAGCTCTGTCACTACCAGCCCAGTCATTCACTGGACTTAACAACACTCATCAACACAGAGATAGGCTAGGAGATCAACTGTATAGTTCATTCACTCAATCAGCCAACAAGTACATGTTACCTACTCACAGTCAACTGCAGGTACTGGGGTTACAGAGCAGAACAAGTCAAGAGCTTTCCTCTTGAGGGACTCATAGTCTAGCAAGAAGAGCAGACGCAAAACAGACATTTAGGATACAATGTGGAAAGTGCAAATCCAGGCACAGAAGAGAAGGTTACTAATCCTGCGTAGGGGATTCAGAAAAGCTTTCATATGGGAGATAACATTTGACTAAATGTTAATCAAGGAGTGTGAGTTCAAGAGCGGGTGGAAGGGGCATAGAGGGCAGTAAGGACATTCCAGGTAGAGTAAGCAATGAGCAAGGTGTGGATTCCCTGCACAGGATCAGTCATATTCAAGAAATGGTGAGACGATTGGTGTGGCTGGAGTGGGTTGGAGATGAGGTCAGGGCAACTGTCAGGAGATGTGGTTGGAAAGGAGGGCTGTGCTGGTACTATGTCAAATGCCATGCCAAAGTGTTTGTATTCTATCTCAAAGCAATGGAGGGACATTAGAGATTTTTAAGGCAGAATATTGAGGTTGAAGTCATATTGATTTTGAAAATAAACTCATGGGCCAGCCCTATAGCCTAATGGTTAAGTTTAGCATGCTCTGCTTCAGCAGCCCGGGTTCATGGGTTTGGGTCCCAAGCATGGACCTACACCACTCGTCAGCCATGCTGTGGCAGTGACCCACATACAGAATAAGAGGAAGATTGGCACAGATGTCGGCTCAGGGCTAATCTTCCTCAAGCAAAAAAAGAGGAAGATTGGCAACAGATATTAGCTCAGGGCTAATCTTCCTCATCAAAAAAATAATAATAATAAAGTCATATTAAGGTCATATTAACTTTGAAAATAAGTTTCTCACATGTTTGAGACAATTTAAGTATAATCAATAACTCATGAGACTAGTATAGCATAACACAAGAACTTGACTGTTCTACCACTTGTTAGCTATGTGACCTTAGGTAATTAACATCCTCTGTAAGGTTCCTTATGTGTAAAATGGATATAACAATAGTTCATACCTGAACTGTCTGGAATTGAGTATGAACTCAGTAAATATTAGTTGTGGTGATGATGTTCTAAGTCTAAAACTATTATTCTAAGGATTCATGGGCACGTACTATGTGTTATTATTATTAACGATAACATAAATAATAATAAAGGTTATATTTATTGAGTGCTTACCATGTGCCTGGTAACATTTACTTTCTAAATATTTCAACTCCTCTAATGTCTCTGAGGGACAGATATTGCAATTGTCATTTCATAAGTGAGGAAAATGAGGCTCAGAGATTCTAAACCACTTGCCCCAAGCAACAGAGCGAGTATTTAGTGAGGCCTGGAATGAAAGCAAGCACTTGCTCCCTTCCACCATACTGTTTCTTGGTTTAAACAAATGATGTACTGCCATCCTCCTGCAATTATCTGAGCCAAATCTATTTTGAGGCCACAGTTTAATTAGGCGACAGGAATACTTCACCATGGGGGCAAAAGCAAATGTTGTCCTTGCCTTTTGACTTGCTGTCTCATGGACCAGTAAAGAGGCAGAGTCTTCACTATAGGCGTCTGCCCACCTCATCCTTCTCTTATTCCTTCCTGACAGGCTCTCAGTGTGCCATTTTTCTACCTCCTCTTGTATGTCTCCTCTTTCATGCAGCAAGCACACAGCCAGATCTGGCACTTGGACCAGGCTGTCATTTGGGTGAATTATTTCATGACTTCTACTGTAATTCGACATTCAGGCACATGTGAGAAAGTCTGTCCCTGTTCAGGGTGGGGGTCAGGACAGAGGTTATGCTGGGACCCCCATGCCTAAGCCTTACAACTGCTGACTCTGAATCTGGAGGATCCTGATGACATGGCTACCTATTGAAAATATTTATTTCCTTACAATCTGGCAATTGTTTCTACTGTCAAGACCTCTCAGTAAGAATCTCCATGGGGGTAAAAGAGTGAGTGGTGGAGTAAGGCATGAAACTCCCACTATGAACCCATAAAAATTAGTGTCAGAGAGGGACCTAGAACGCTACACTCTGTCTTCCAGGTGGTGCTCATTTTTCAGGTGGCAGTGTGACCCAGGGGTGATGGTACATTGGGCATGGTGACTACAGACATTGGTCTGGAATCAGACAGAGGTGACTTTGAGCTCTTGCCTTTTTTTTTTTCTTTTTAACTGCATGACCTGAGGCTCTTTATTTAACTTTTGATTCAGTTTCAGTCTCCTCATTTGCAAAATGGAAGAAACACTATTTACTTTGCAGGGTTGTTGTAACAATTAAATGAAGTAGGGTATGTACAGTGCCTAGACTAGTGCCCAATATCCAGAAAGTACCCAATAAATGGAGACATCCTGTCCTAATCATTATACAAAAATTATGTATCTTCTCTGACTGCACTGATCAGATTTAACCAAAGCGTGGGCAAGTCTCCATTTCACAAGCTGCTGTGAAGACACGACTTAATGGATTGAAAGCATTATTTATGAAAGAAAAATATAACATGAGTTAGCCATTGTTTTCCCTTTGAATTATTTATGAAGTGTTTGGTAATAGGAATTCAGATCAGTCAGAATAAAAGCTGTGAGCTGATGTTTGCTGTGCCGTGCTTAAAAAAATTGAGTAGCTTGAGAAAACATTATTTCACAAACTGTGTTCTCGCTTAATGATTTAATCACTAAGGATACATGTTAACAATCACTCTAAATAAGCACTTGAAAGAAAAATATCCTTCTTCTCACCACCCACCAGACAATCTGTAACTTGGCTTTTTGGAATTAAATGGTCATTTAAAAAAAAAAAAAAAAAACTCATCTTGTAGCAAAGGCCTAGGGAAGATGGAAAAGAAAAAGAAAACAGCCTCATTTAATGAACTGAAAGCAGGCATCACAATAGAGACAGGATGCTCTTCCAACACGCCCAGGATAACTTCCTCTGGAGAAAACACTACCTGTAAGGGGAAACGTGAGCAGATTTATTTCAAATCTGGCTTTGATCTATCCACCATTACCCCTATTGTACAGAAAGTCATTAAGGCCCAGAAACATTAAATAACTTGCTCAAGGTCATGCCACTAAGAAGCGTGAAGAGGAAACTCTAAACCAAGCCTCCACTGCTCTCTGTCTGTTCATACTGCTGCTTCTATCAGGCCTGCAAAGGGCTGGCCTTTAGCATCACTTCTTATCTAACTGGTGAAGGTTATTTAAAAAGGAATGACCCTACCTGTCAGTTTATAGTTCCCATAAATCCCATCATCATACTCTTAGAGAATTTTCCAAGATTCCAAAACTCCTTGAGAAGGGAATTGTGGCAGAAACTATGATCGACCATGTAACAGCCAGCTGACCCTTGCCAACATAGCCTTGAATTTGTGCAGAGGACAGGTGGCAAGTACTCAAGGGTAGATGGGTTGACGGTGAAGCTTCAGGGCCCCTCACTTGCATGGCTGCTTCTAAGGCCTTAAGGGAGGCCCTAGCAAGTTGGTGTTGGAACTTTGTATTCCTTTACTTAAATAACCTTCCGGCTTTAGAAAAGCTGGATCCATCCCTGTGCTAAGAGACGGTGGGCCTTTGCCCCAGATCCAAGAGATGAATTGTGATTAGTAAAAGCCAGTCAGAGAAATTGTAGTTATCCACCAGTGTTTTGGTCTAGAGAAAGTCTGCTGGAAGCTTCTAGAAAGAATATTGGTCCAGGATAAAATAAAGACCCACATAAGGAAAAACCTTTTTGCACCATTCACCTCAGCACCCGTCCCTCTCTTGTTTTAGATCTTATCACGTGATGCCTCGAGCTACATAAACCATCTTAGAACCATAAGGAAATGCCAAGAGAATCAAACGCAAGCCAAAGGATCATCCTGATGTTACTGAGCCGTGGGACCAACCCTGGGACCTCTCATGACCAAATTCCTTGTTAAAAACGGTGATGACAATCCTTATGATTATGACCACAGTTTGTGTGTGTTCCGCTCATCAGTTCTTGGACCTTTGGGTATTTTCCAGTTTGTGGCTATTACAAATAAAGCTGCTTGAACATCTGTGTGTGTGCTTATGTCTTCATTTCTCTTGGGGAAATACTTTGAAGTAGAATTAATAGGTTCTATGGTAAGTGTATGTTTAACTGTATAAAAAACTACCAAACTTTTTCCCAAAGTGGTTGTACAATTTTGCATCACCAACAGCAATGTATGAGAATTCCAGATGTTCCATGTTTTTGCCAATACCTAATTTGGTCAATCTTTTTCATTTTAGCCATTCTAGTGTGTGGTGGTGGTAACTCATCATCATGGTTTTAATTAGCATCTACCTAATAACTAATAAGGTTGAGCATTTTTTCACTTGCTTATTTGCCGTTCTTTTAAACGTCTTTGTGAAATGTTTAAATTTTCAAGTTTTATTGTTTTTATTGAGTTGTAAGAGTTGTTTTATGTTCTGATTACAAGTCCTTTATCAGATATATTATACAAATATTTTCTATCAGTATGTGACTTACCTTTTCAGACTCTTAGCAGTGTCTTTTTTAAGGTAACTTTTTTAATTTTAAAGAAGTCTAATACAACATTATTTTTTATGCATTATCCTTTTAGCCTCCTGTCTAAGAAATTCTTACCTGACCCAATGATATCTTTTTCTTCTACTGTTTCTTCTAGAAATTTTCTAATACTAGTTCTTTAATCCATTTACATCTATAATCTATTTCAAGTTATTTTATATACCATGTGAAGAAAGAGTTGAGGTTTATTTGTTTGCAAATGGATATCCAATTATTCTGGCATCATTTGTTGAGTCTTTTCAACAAATCCATAAGTTACCTTGGTACCTTGGTCAAAGGTCAACTGACCTTATGTGTTTTGTCCATTTCTAGGCTCTATCCTGTTCCATTGACTACCATGGTACCTTGTTTGACTACACTACGACACTGCCTTGTTTGTTGTAGCTTTATAACATTTTTTAAAATCAGTTAGTATATGACCTAAAACTCTTTTCGAAGTTGTTTTGGCAATTCCAGACCTTCTCTTTCTATTTTCACACGTATTGTATACTCAGCTTGTCAGTTTTTACAAAGAAAGCCTGCTGAGATTCTGATTGGGACTGCACTTAATCTACAGACAAATTAAGATAGAATTGACATGTTAGAAATATTGTGTCTTCCAATCCATTAACATAATATATCCCTCCACTTATTTAGGTCATCTAGCATTTCTGTCAGCAACCACGGTTTTCAGTGCGGAGGTCTTGTACATATGTCACTAAATTTACCCCAAAGGATTTCATGTTATTTAATGCTACAGTAAATTGCACTTTTATTTGAATTTCTAATTGTTTGCTGTTAGCATATAAACATACAATTGATCTTTGTATATTGATCCCATATCCTGTGAATGTGCTAAATACAGTTGTTAGTTCTAGGGGACTTATTTTGAAAAGATAAAACCAATACTCTTCTCAGGATGTAGAAGGAAGCTTGAAAAGTATCTTATATCCTATTAGGACTAAATATTGTGTTAAAAAATGAAAATTCCACCAAAAACCTCTAAGAATTCTTAAACCCCATGTCACATAAGAGAGTGGATTGATTATTTTTCCTCAATGAATTGACTTTGTACAAGCAAAACTTTCATGGATCAGATCCATCATTTTTTTTTTTTACTATACATCCTATGATTTTAAAAAGTAATAATGGTAATTTAGAGAAGTTGTCAGAATAATTCAGAAAATATCCTTGTAGAAAAACTAAGAATTGGTATGGGGGAATGGGTGTGGCAGGGACATGGGACCCCAAATAGCATATTTTCCCTGATAAAAAGAAAAAGACAAAAAGAAAAAAAGAGAACTGGAGAGAATTGCCCCTGACTGGCCCTACCCCAAAGGTGTCATCTTTTGGAAAAGTTACAAAGATGTCTTTTCGCTGCAACATGCAGAGGAAAAGTTAGAGTTCTCTGTGAATCACCCAGGCGACAGTGATATAATGAGGCACACAGAAGCAGCATCTTGCAGAAGATACATTCAACCAAAAAGATGAAAGAAGACTCTCTTTATTTGTTATTAAGTAGATAATACATGCACAAAATGGTACAGACAACTAACTTCTCTTAACAAACAAAACCTCTTTGACAGGTTGCAGTAAGACAGTGTATAGAATCAGATAGAACAGCGTCAGATGAAACCAAGCCAAAAAGAAAAGCCATTATGATGTAATTTCTGCCCAGAACATTTCATACAATCACAGGTTACTTCTGATTCTCATTGCTCTGTAATATGTAATCCTCATCCAATAAAACCTATAATCCCTATGTTGGCTCTTGATGATTGTAAATGCTGTCATTGCAGTTTACCTAGAATTTACTAGACACAGAAACACCATCAAAGGTGAGGTGAGGGGAGTCTTCCAGGACCCAGGAGTCACCATGACTCTGATGGCATGTTACCAATCCTGTGGAGATGAAAAGGAACACCTCTGTACAAGGCCCTACTCAACACTCCTGCTGCATTGCTCCCACCAACCCTATGTTTCCAATCTGCTGCACCACCAGCCGCTCCCCAAATGTGCTGCAGATACACTTTCTTGCTTCTTTGCCTTTAGAGATGTTACTCTGCTAATAAGAAGACCTTTTTCTTCACCTCATCCTTATAATGCATCTCACATGGAGATCCTCTCGGATGCTCTGGCCTTCCCAACTCCCACAGCTGAATTCTTCTGCACTGCTGATCACTTTGCACTTCACTCTCACAGAAACTCAAACTGTGAATGCTTCCTTTGATAGCGAGTGTTTCCCTTTTAAAGTAATTCTTATTTACTATATTTATATTTATTGTATACCTGCCTCTTGCTATGAAGAACTTCAGGAGGCTTATAATAAAAGATGCTGCAGTCAAATATTTAAATGGAAATAGAAAACTAGGACCAAGGAAAAGAAGAATGTAAAAATGTCAAACATAAGGAACAACAAAATCGATCTGTTTAGGCTCCAAATATTTCTTTGAGCTTGTTGGAATCTGCTGTAAAAGTTCTCCTCAGAAAGGAGAAAAATATTATTTCCCTTGGTTCTTAAAGGGAAACAAAGTTATTCCCAGCAGGGAATTCAAAGGTAAAATTGGTCGTAGGAGCTTGTATATAGAAGACCCAAATCCATGTGAAAGACAATATTCTCAACATGGTGGACGACAACAGCCCAGAGGAATGGGAAATGACTGTTTCTTATCTCTATCTTCAGGATAAACAGAGCTACCAGATTAAAAGCTAAGGTGGTGGTAGTGATTCCGCAATAGTCTGGATCAAGATAAGCTGAGCAGGCGGCCCTCTGGGAAGTCAGCTACTAGGATACAATTTCTACAGGATATCTATTAAGGACAAAGTTTCCTAAGTGCTTTCTTCAGATGGTCTCTTAGTAAAAGCAGCCAGATCCCACAAGCATTGCCAACACTCTGTGGATATTTCCCTAAAAAATGGGAGGAAGAAGTGGAAAAATAATTTGAGAAACACTGGTTTAAATAAAATTAGACTCCTGTTCTATAGGAACTCTTAGGGAATTAATGTGGCATATATGCTCCATAAATCCCCAAGCAGAGGTTATAGTTTATAGCAGTTCCCAAATTTATCTGACACACAAATGACACAAATTTTATGACACGAAGAACATCTTTTTTTTTCGTATACTCTATTAACAGCTTTGTGGGACACAGTCTGAAGAACACAGCCCTGAGCTACAGGCTCATCAAACAAGGGGAGCTATCAAGTTTTCATGCATCTGCCTGAGCAGCTAGCACTCTTCTTGGTACCTCAAAAAAACAAAATTGTCAGAGATGATAACTGAAGATTAAGAAAAGAAACTTTAGTTATGTGTCATCCCACAAGTGGGCTTAAAAAGAGCAGGGTCCACTGGCACCTCAGCAACCCAAACTGTTAGATGGCCAACACTAAAATAGCGTTTACCACATTTCTGACAGTATTCTAAGAGGTTCGCATAAAATAACTAACTTCCCAACAGCCCTGACATAGGTACTGTTATCTCCATTTTACATATGAGGAAACTGAGACATACAAAAGCTAAGTAACTTTCTCAAGTTCACATAGCTAGGAAGCTGGGATTTGAAACTATGCTATCTAGTTCCAAAGTTTATGCTCTTAACTACCAACAAATAAGTACAAAAAGCCTGGGGGCCAGCCCAATGGTATAGCGGTTAAGTTCATGTGCTCTGCTTCTGCAGCCTGGGGTTTGCGGGTTCAGATCCTGGGCACAGACCTACACACTGCACATCAAGCCATGCTGTGGTGGCATCCCATGTAAAATAGAAGAAGACTGGCAAAGATGTCAGCTCAGCACCAATCTTCCTCAAGCAAAAAGATGAAGATTGGCAACAGATGTTAGCTCTGGACTAATCTTCCTCACCAAAAAAAAAAAAAAAGAAAGAAAAGCCTAGACCAAGTGATACGATAACTTGCCTCTGAGGGCTAGAGCTGTAAAAACAGACAGTCCAAAGCACAGTGTCCAACAGATGAATAAAGTTCACATATGATTCAGGTTGTCAGGAACTAGAGGGCTAGATCAGAGGCGATACTGGAAACCAAGTGGGCAGCACGAACAGATTCCAGGGGGCCAGCCCCTCTGTGGCAGTAGACATCTGGGTTAGAATCTTATTCTGACGCTCAGGAGCTGGAGGAACTCCTCTGAGCCTCAGTTTCCCCACACATAAAAAGGTGATAAAATGGTCTGTGTTGGAGAGCTGTTTCCATGTTGGAAAATAAGCGTAAGCACCTCGTGTGGTCTGATGAAAGCCGGCACTCACTGGGGCCCAGCTGTCATCCGTCAGTCCTTGTGACTGTGAGGTAAGCCCACTTAGCTCCACTTTATAGATGAGTAAAGTGAGAGTCAGCGAAGACAAATAACTCATCCAACGGCCTCCAGCTGGTGAGCAGAAAAAAACAGATCACACCCCGCTCGCCTGCCTCATATCCAGGGCCCTTAGCTCCCTGGACAACCAGAAAGAATGATGCTGAAGAGTTTCTAGTCCACTTGCTACAGTATCTGACAGAGAGAAAGCATCAGTCAATCTGGGTGCAGAAAGCAGAAGACCAAACTAGGTTCAACAATATATAGACCAAAGAGACACAAGCAAACTCTGAGAGAGAGAGGTGGAGAGTGGGGCGTGAGCAAGAGAGAAAAATCTAGAGCTGACAGAGATTTCATGGCGATGGTGAAAGATTTACAGAAGCCCACCCAGAAGACCCTGTGAGGGTTCAGAGCAAATTCTGATACGAGGAATGGTTTCTCGGCTCCTGATCGAGCACTGGGCTTCCACGCATGCGCATCAACACCGACGTTCAGGTTCAGAGTCCTAGCCTTCTGGCAGGAATTCACCACTCAGTTTAGACCACATAATTGCTTTGTTTTGGGGAAGAATTAGGGTCTTTTCTACTTGACTCAAGATTTCAAAAGTAACAGAAAGATTTTTCCCAAACATCTATCCAGGCAAGTGTCCCAGAAGCCTTAACTCTAATTTAGAAGGAAATACTTTCTATTAGCATTCAGTCTGAAGGATGGCTCCTTCCCCCTTAGCTGTACATTTCTAACCAATCTTCCTGCCACCCTCGCCTCAGTCAGATAACTGCATGCTAGAACGCAGAAAGGGTGCTGAACATCCATTTCCTTAGGCTTGAACTATTTAGGTCGAAATGGATGATGCTTTGAAAAATCGCTAGAGTGCTTGCGATGTTGCTGAAGAGTTCCACTGTGATGCTGTTCTGTGCATTTCCAGAACAGCATTTACAGAAAAAGAGAGGAAGGGACTGACAGTTACACAATTAACAAGCCTACGCTGGAGAACCAATATTTAAGAAATCAACAGTTGAAATAAAATACATTAGAAATTAGTAAATGCCTATGGTCCTTCTTTTATTTTTTTCTCCCCAAATCCCCCCCAGCACATAGTTGGGTATTTTTAGCTGTGGGTCCTTCTAGTTGTGGCATGTGGGACGCCGCCTCAATGTAGCCTGATGAGCAGTGCCATGTCGGCGCCCAGGATCCGAACCAGTGAAACTCTGGGCCGCCGCAGGGGAGCGCGCGAACTTAACCACTCAGCCACGGGGCCAGCCCCTCTATGGTTCTTCTTTGTAGAGTGTTAAACAAAGAGAAATGCCTAGTTCCAAAAATATATAAAGCATATCTATTGATAGAGATTTCATGACAGTGATGGAAGGTTTACAGAGCCTGAGCAATTAAACCATATTTATCCTCTCAATAACGTTACTCATAAGATAACGTAGGCTGTGGTGACCTGTCTGTGAAAAAGCTGATGGAGGATGAGAGCAGATTGGCCTGCCAAGTCTACAAGTCCATCATCCAACGCCAACTGACAGACAAAATGGAATGCTAGAAAGCTGACTGGTGCCTGGAGGAGCACACAAAATAAACCCAAGAGAGAAACTTTCTGTTTTACTTTTTCATTAGCCAAATCTAACCACTCTTATTTTTCTTCAAGAAAACTCAGTTTCCACATGTAAAAGTACTTATAAATATTCAACTCACCAAAAAGTAAGCATGTCAATGAAAATTAAATTCATTGAGTTTTGCTAAATAAACCCATATGTATATCTTTCTTTTGTTTTTTTTCAGAAATAAATGTTAACAGTTGGGATAAATTTTTCCTCGGAATTTTTATGATTCCATCTGTGAATACAAAAAAAAAAAAAATGAAAAAGAAAGCCGTGTTTATCAAAGTACATAAAAACAGATTGTTAACATTAGGACAATCCAATTGATGCCTTCTGGTATTAATATCAATGACATCATCAATACCATAAAACAGCTCTGCTCAAATGACGTACTCTATAAATTTGTCAAATGAGAGGGTAGAAACAGTTTCTACCTTTCAAGAAACTCTGGGATAACAAGGGAGGAAAAGGGAAAATATTCATTCCAAATTTTTCATCTGTGGCGTGCCTCAGGCAAAATATGCCAGCCTTCTTCCTTTTGTGCTTGGAGTCCATCGTCTAAAATAGGAAGAGATGGAGGCAGGCCAGCACTGAGGTGTGGACACCACAATGCGAAGATCTTCTTTCCAGGTATGAGTTAATACATCTAACACAAAATTTCCAAAGTCGGCTTTCTCCACCCACTCTTTCAGCAAAGATCCTTCCCCACTACTGGACCCCCAGAACAAGCAGCTATCTAAAATCCCTAGGGAACTATTTGCATTCAAGAGTCAGTAAACAGCCCCCAAAGTCCTTTCCAATATACGTATAGCCCTGCCATGGATAGTAAAGCTAAGAACACAGACTTTAACTGAGGCTTCTGGCCTTTGAGTTCCAGCTTTGCCACTCTGTGACACTGGGTGGTAAGTCACCTATTTAAACTTAATTTTGTCATCTGCAAAATGACAACAATAGTAAGAATTGCCTAGAGTTGAAGTGAAAGTTAAGTGGGGTAACCCATGAACACTGCTTGACATAACGTTTGGTACGTACAAAGAATTCAATAAAATGTTAGTTACTATTACTGATAACAGCATTTGAATGGGAAAGCACTTCCTCCACCTGACTTTGTAGAAAGCTACAGCTACAAATGAGATTGTAACATCCTTGTGAGGTGGATAGTGTAGTCAAGTCCCATTTTATAGATGAAGAATCAGAGGCTCAGAGAGAGGTTATACGAATTAACAAATTTAATCAAAAAGAATTAAAAAGCTGATAGGTGACAAGGCCAGAACCCAACCCAGGTCCTTGACTGTGCAGCCCAGGCCCTGGCCACTACTTCACAATTCTTACTCCCAAAGCAGCTATAAATAACTTTGAAATGAACAAAAAGGATTACTGGGTGTCTTCAATGAAAAACTTTTCTCATTACCTGATTCTATAAGGTGTCTGTGTCTTTCATTGTCTTTGAGCTACTTTACAACTCACAAATGATAGAGAACTGATAATGCAGATGATCCTCGTCCTGTGTATGCAAGTAGATTTTGACCAGTACAGCTGCGTCAATCTCTTTCCTCTCCCACTGCAGAAGTCAGTTGTGCATCTATTAAGCAAATTCATTTAAGCATGCTAATTGCCTATAAACATTTCTGCTCTTTGGATTCTCTTTTGAACCAGTTGCAATGTCTTACTGGTTTCTCCATTAACAAGGGAAATAAAATCATTCACATGCATTCACTTTATATTTGTGGTAGATTGATGACTTTACCTTATTTTTTTTCTTAGAAATTATCCTTTCACACAGGGGAGATTTTGACTAGCTCTCACACCCTGCAAGGAACACAAGAGAAGCCTCTCCAGGGAGTCTTCGGCCTGCGAATTTTGGTGGCAGAAAGATGACATACTATATCAAATATTGAGCCTGATTCTCGAAATGTGTAAACGGCTCTCCGTTAGTCACTTTAGGAAACTATATAAACTCATAGGTCCTAGGATTCAGGCTTTTTTTTCTATGGGTCCATATTGAGAGCTCTATGGGAATCAGAACAACTTGATGAGATGCCATTGGTCTTCCCCCTTGACTTCTGGTTCTCTCTCTCCCAACTTGTGTGGAAAACAGAATGGTCGCTCGTCAGCATTGCTCTCTGCCTCGGCTCTTGGTTGAGCACTTGCACTCTGCTTCCACATGGCCCATTCACGGCCAGCGCCTCGGAGTAACTATGCCTTTTCGAAAGCTTAGCAGCCTGGATGCCAACAGAATGGAGTACCTGCTACAGACTCACTGTGCCCTTGCCAACCCAGGCTAGGAAATGCTGGGCTCTCGGGACCCAGCATTTCTCTTGCAGTAGGGAGAGAAAGCCCTCCTTCGCTCCCTTGCATGCTCTCTGTGCTTTGAGTTGTCCACATTCCAGGCGGGGTGTTAAGACCTCATCCTCATCTATTCGGTAGGAGACAGATGGGGCTGGCTTAATTTGTGAAGACAACTAGTTATCTTATAAGTACAGATGGAGTAAGTAGCACAATTATTACCAGAGAACTGAGGCTGCCAGATGGTTTGGGTTAAAAAAAAAGTCAAGGCTGGCTGCCAGATTCACAGCAGGGACTGGCCTGCCCCCCGGGGTATGGAAAATCCTGCAGATTTAAATCACCCCGCTACTTGTCTAGTAGTCTGCTCCTCACAGACGTGGTCCTTCTCTGCAGCCACAGAGGGAGTAAGAGGAGGGCTGCGCTCGCTGGGCGGTGAGAGGGTGTATGAGCAGGCTGTCCAGAGGTGCAAGAGAAGACGGGGAAGAATGGCTGGTCCACGGTCTCGGCTGTGCAAGGAGTCAGCATTTTGAAGACTAAGAACTAAACTTTAAAGGGCACACTGGTGCAAGATAAAGAAACCGTGCTCTTTGTTTCGTTTGCTTGTTTCTCAAGTTCAATGTTTGCATTCAGAAGGCTTCCTTTCTTGGCAGCCTCCCTAGGAAGATGGCATCCTACTGACTGACTCTGTTCTCAGGCTCAGCGCTGATGGCCGAATCACTAGTCACTCTGGGTTAAGTTCACTCAAAGTACCGAGTTATAGTCCAACAAGGTGAAGAAAAAAAATATATATATATATACACTAAAAAAGGGAAAGCCAGTCTGTGCAAACTCCAGACGGCTGGTTAAGAAATCTGAGCCCTGTGGCTAATTTTTTTCAATTAATTAATTATTTTAAAATTTATTTTTTTCCAGGTTTATTGAGAAATAATTGATATACATCACCATATAAATTTTTTTTTTTTAAAGATTGGCACCTGGGCTAGCAACTGTTGCCAATCTTTTTTTTTTTTTCTGCTTTATCTTCCCAAACCTCCCCCTGTACACAGTTGTATATCCTAGTTGCAGGTCCTTCTAGTTGTGGGATGTGGGACGCCACCTCAACGTGGCCTGACGAGCAGTGCCATGTCCGCACCCAGGATCCGAACCCTGGGCCGTCGCAGTGGAGCGCACGAACTTAACCACTCGGCCATGGAGCCGGCCCCTCACTGTATAAATTTAAGGCGTAGAGCATGATGGTTTGATTTACATATATGGTGAAATGATTACCACAATTGGTCCAGCTAACAGCCATCTTTTCACATAGATACAATAAAAAGAAAAAGAAAAGGGAAAAAAATGTTCTCCTTCTGATGAGGACTCTCAGGATTTCCTCTCTGAACAACTTTGCTGTACATCACACGGCAGCATTAGCTACAGCCACCATGTTGTACATCACGTCCCTAGGACTTATTTATCTTATAACTGGAAGTTTGTGCCTTTTGATCACATTCCTTCAATTCCCTTTCCTCCAGCCCTCCACCTCTGGTAACTACAAGTCTGATCTCTTTTTCTATGAGCTTTTTGATTTTTTTTTTTCAGATTCCACAAATAAGTAAGACAGTATTTGTCTTTCTCTGTCTGACTCAGTTCACTTAGCATAACGCCCTCAGGGTCCACCTATGTTGTTGCAAATGGTAGGATTTCCTCATTTTTTATGGCTGAATCATATTCCCGTGTGTGTGTGCGTGCACGCTCATGCACACCATAACTTCTGTGGCTCATTTTATCTCTTGCAGGGAGGGCGGGCTTCTTTGTCCTGCAGCAGCTCCTCTGCAGATCCAGCCACTAACGGAGAGGGTGGAGAGAGCTGTCTGAACACCAACAAAACCCTGTGAGTTAATAATCCACAGGACTTTTCCCTCCACGTTGTAGGTGCTGTTGTTTTCTTCAGCCTTTTGTCCCAAGGGGTCAGCTGTGCTCATTTTAGGGTCTGAAAGAATATGGCTGCCCTGTGGGCAGAAGCCACTAAAAGCAGAATCTATGATCTTGTTTCTGCGAGACTGCAGCCCGGAGGGTCTAATGGCAGCCCTGGACTGGGGCTTGATATTAAAGAATGATGGTCAAAGATGTTTTATATGTCTCAGAGCCCTTCACTCTTATCTTTGCTTTTAATCTTATGCTCATTTAGAGTAAGCATTTAAAAAGTTACTGAATGAGCAACTATGTCCTTTCCCCAAACCTCTACATACAGTTACGTGCCACGTAACCATGTTTCAGCCAACAGTGGACTTCATGTTCAGCGATGGTCCCATAAGATAAGTATCATGTAGCCTATGTGTGTAGTAGGCTGTACCATCTAGGTTTGTGTAAGTGCACTCTATGATGTTCACACAATGATGAAATCACCTAATGATGCATTTCTTAGAATGTATCCCCATCATTTAGTGACACACGACTATATTGATTTAGTTATTCATTCCACAAATGTTTATCAAATCATCTCCCTGTGCCAAGGACCCCTGCCATGATGGAAATACAATGCCGCCATTGCAATGGTGACTCTAAAGGCAGAGACCTGGATTTGAATCCCATCTCCCCACTTACTTGGTAAGTAAGCAAATTATTTTACATCTCTAGATGTAAGTTTCCTCAATAATGAAATGAGGATAATATAGTACCTACTCCTTGGAGCTGTTCTTAGAATTTTTAAGGCCAAGACACAGCATAAATAAGGTTAACAAAATGCCTAGCATATGGAATTCACCCAGTCAGCACATAAGTTTTATTTTTCACACTTGTATAAACATTCCATTCTTATTCTGAGTTCCATCCTGCCTCCTTCCATGTTTCAGATTTCAAAGGATCTATGAAGCCTAGTACTTCAAAAAGTTGTTTCTGGGTCATTATTAGACCAAGAGAAAACAGTAGACCAGTATTTTCAAGGTAGGAGACATGGTTTAGAAATTGGGGAGAATAATTTTAGTCTTCTAATGTGGTCTTCCCAGAAACCATATAATCATATATATCAAAATATATATATATACGTATAGTTTCTTTATAAATTACCTTTTCTTTTACACTTATTATCTTCATTAGAGTAATATATTTATTTTTATAAGAATATGTATAGTTAAATTTTATTATCCAAATTTCATGTAAGGATGCTAAAGAGAGTAGTAAATATATTTGTTACAAACGGGATACATTGGGCCTGGTAGAAATGAAAACAATTGAACCATATGTTTCAAAGTCAAGGCCTTTTTATTATTCCTGCTCTGACATCTGTACCCACATTTCCTAGTGTCCTTACTACATTTCGTCTTGTTATCCAGAAACCAGTATGCATAGAAAAATTGTTTTGACTCTTCCCAACATTTGAACTTGACCCTAGCATTCCTTGCAGAGCCTAAGGCTGTCACACCCTGCCTGACACCTGTGCCAAATGTGACCAACAGCACAAAACACTAGGCTCCATCCTCCCCAAGACTCTACCCCAGGAAATGTGTGCCTCTTCTCCTTTGGCGCATCTTTCCTCCACTAGCCACATGCCCAAAATTGTTTCATGCTATTCTCTCCAAAATAGTAACAAATCTCTTCTACTTTCTGTGCTTCTAAACAGGCCACTCCCCTCCACCACTTTCTTGCCTATTCTCTCTTCCATGAGGGTTGGTTCCCTTTCTTTGCACCACACAACCCATCAGTCGCAGGCATTCTCCTAGCTCCTAGGAGTTCATTTCACCGCATCAAAATTCCATTTTCCTCTGAAGTTGATGCTGTCCCAGTAGCTTACCCTCACTCCTTGTTAGCATTGTCACCTTACAACTCCCCAGCAGAGCTTCCCACATTCTCTGTGTAGCAGGATAATTATCTTCCTTATTCCCATTATTTTCCCAGTATTTGTGGCTTTCTAAATAGCATCCACAAGGAGAAAACAGATACAGGCCAAATAAAGAAATCAACTGAAATGTCTGAAAAGATTTTTGTAAATTTACAGAGTGAAGAAAGCCTTAAAAGTCATAGCTTTTCTAGCCAGGCTCTTGAGAAAGAAAAATGTTATTGAATTGTAAAAGATTCCTTTAAACATGAACAGCCATAGCCTGGTCAAATTAAGGTATTTTAGTATAGGGTTTACACCACAAACCAGAGCTTAAGCTAAATAAAATAAAGAAATGGAGATGTCTTATGCCTAAGTTATGTGTAATTTTATAAAGGAAAAATAGTAGACTTCTATAGAATAATAGACTTCTTTAATCTAGATTGAAGGCCAGGAAAATCCTCTTAGAGGAAGTGACTTGAGATGGGAAGGACATCAAGAAGATTTAGAGAAACCTTAAATACAAGCTATATGGACACTAGAGAGTGGTCATGGAGAGGGACATTACATTTAAGAGGTGAGCTGGAATTTATTTATTTACTAAAAAAATACCTGTTGAGTGATATCGATATGCCATGCATTGTTCTATGTATTGAAGATCCAGCACTGAACAAAACAGATAAAAATTCCTACTCTCACAGAGCTTATGTTTTAGTGGTAAAAGACGGCCAATATTCAAATTAAATTAGTAAATTATATAGGATATAATGCTAAGGAGAGAAATGAATCATGGAAAGGAAAAGGGGAGCATAGTTTGCAGGTTTAAATAGGATGGTTAGGAGATGCCTCATCGAGAAAAAACACTTTGAACAAAGACCTAAAGGAGGCCAGGGAGTTAGAAAGAGGGAAAATCTGCTCCAGGCAGGAGAAACAAGTGCAGAGACTGAGTTGGGAAGAGATCCCTTTGCTCTAGGAAGCAGAAAAACAATGTCCAAGGGGATAGAGAAGGAGATGAAGTTAGGAAAGTAATGGGAGCTACAGCATACAAACCCTTGCAGGCCATTGTTTATTTTTCCTTTTCTCTGAATGAAATGGAAAGCCATTGGAGCAGAGCAAAGGAGTGACATAATCTGATCTATGTTTAAAAACATCATTTTGGCTGTGTGTTGAGAATGGATTATAGGCAGAATCAGAGAGACAAGTAAAAGGCCTTTGCAATAATACAGGTAAGAAGCTTGTATCTGGGTCATAATAAAAGGGATGATAAAAACTAAACAGATTTTGAAACATGATTTCCTGACAATTTAGATGTGGGTAATGAGGGAAAGGGAAAAGTTAATAATGACTTCAATGTTAGTTTGTTTCTTATCCTTTTGCAACTGGAAGAACAGGTTGCCATTTGAAGGACAGAACTGCAATTTACTGAGTTGGAGAAGACTTAGTAGGAAGAGGTTTAAGGAGGAAGATCAGTACTGGGCATGCCACGTTTGATAGACGAGTAAATCTACTTTGGAGGTGTTGTGACGGCAGTTAGACAAAGGGTCTGGAGTTGAGGTGAGAGGACCAGGCTGGAGATTTAAATTTGGGAGTCATCAGCAGAATGATGACGTTTAAAGAAATGATACTCAGTGAGATCCCCAAGGAAGTGAAATGTACAAAGAGAGGAGGGAGTGAACATCAGCACATTCCAAGGAGAGACCAACAAAGGAAACTGAACAAAAGTAGTTAATGAGGTAGCAGAAATGCAAAGTGTGTTGCACAGGAAGCAAAGTGGAGAAAATGTTTCAACACAGAAGAAATGAATGACTATTCAATTGCTTCATACGGAACAAGTAGGATCAAGACGGAGAACCAATCACTGTGTTGAACAGCATGGAGATGATATCTGGCCTTAAGAGAGTAGTTTTGTCAATGGTGGGTGCCAAAACCTGAGTGAAGTGAATCTCAAAGAGCACGAGAGGAGAAGAGTTGTAGAGAGAGCTTAGAGAACTTTTTCAAGAGATATTCTTGTGAATGGAGACCTGAAAAATGAGATTGTTGCTACAGAGGAAAACAGTGACAAAAATAACAACATTAACATCAACTAATTAGAATGAACCAGTTAAAGGAGAGAAACTGATGATGCAGAGATTGGAGAGAACTGTCCTTAAACAGAGGGTTTGGCAGGCAATAGGTGCAGGTGTCAGCCTCTGGTTGAAGCACAGACAATTCATCTGTAGGAAAATCGAAGGGTGAGCATATGGGTGAGGATACTGCTGGTGTGATGGTGGAGTTGGGAGAACTATCCTATGTTCCCTAAAAAAGTGTCAGTTTCCCAAGAGCAGGGCCACTGTGGATTTGCCCCTCATAGTGCCAAACCCTCCGCATAATAGGACCTCAACAAATTATTCTTTAAGAAGAGTAATGTGGTACATGCTATATATATATGCCACACACACACACACATTCTATATCTGTGTGTACATAGTTATTCATCTCATTCCTCCCACAGCTTCAGTAAGAATAATGTTCTAAACTGCCCTCTGAATGTTAAATATTAAGCTCAAGTGTAATGAAAACTCTGAAGAAGTGACATAGCCGTCTCTGTATGTACTCATATTTAATGACCTACTTGACACTTAAGCTCACCTCTCACACCAAATCATCACTTTAAGCAATGAGCTTTGCTAAGCAGACTCATACCTTGTCACACAAAATGATACTTCTATACTCTCTTAAGATGCTCAAAACTGAATCCAAAGATTTATTTGTTTGTTTGTTTAGCATTGCATGGTCTCTTGTCATTTGAGAACTGATTGGACAGCTTTTCAAATTCCTTGACCAACCAAGCAAGGAAATTAAATTAAAAACACTGACTCAAGGGCCAGCCTGGTGGTGTAGTAGTTAAGTTCGCATGTTCAGCTTTGGTGGCCTGGGGTTCACTAGTTTGGATCCTGGGCACAGACCTAGACACTGCCCATCAAGCCATGCTGTGGTGGCGTACCTCATACGAAATAGAGGAAAGCTGGCACAGATGTTAGCTCAGGGCCAATCTCCCTCACCAAAAAACCCAACCAACCAACCAACAAAAAAAGCAGTGACTCACTGTATTTGGGGTAAAAATCTAATTTTGCAAATAAATAGGCTGACATCTGTTTCTGGCACTTTGGCAACTATATACCCTGATTGACTCTCCTACTGTTAACAACTAAACATGATGGATAAAATACATTTTGAAACTTTCAATGATGCATTAATGAGCTAGCAAGTAAGAAATACTTAAAAGTAACCAAAAAAGAAGTGAAAACAGCTAAGCTGAGCTAGTGAACTTGAGCTTTGTTTTTCGTGAACATAGAGAATAGAAGGCAAAGTTTGGGGCCAATCCATAACACAGAGTCTAGTAGAAGATGAACTCATGTAAACTGAGGATCCCAGTGTACACTGGCGATTCCAGGGAAAGAAAAACTAGGAATTATCCTTCTCTGTCCCCCTCACAGGGTCTTCCAGGAAAAGCAATTTTCCTTGGAAATTTGGAAAATTGCTTTTCTTAACTTCGGCATTGAATGGAGAGGGGACAAAAATTTCCTTTGATAATTTGAAATCTCAAAGTAGTCCTTTACTTCGCTTTATAGACTGAGATTGCACTCTGGGTAGTCTGAAGAACCTCAGTCTGAGAGTTGAATTATAAATGATCTCACATTTGTAGTATCTCCAGGGGCCTGAAATAAGCAGGTGCAAATATTCAGAGGAATACATTTCCATCACAGACCTCAAAGAATTACCAGGGATAAAGTTCGAAGAAATACGATGATAGTTTAAAATAATCTAATTGACAAAAAATAAGATATCATGAGTAGGAGCCAATAGAAACAAAAAAAAAAAAACAAGAAAATTGGATCTGAAAAAAATATAAATTTGAACTATCAAATGACTATAAAGTATGTATATATTATATATCTTAAAAATGGTATAAGAAATTCCAAATATGGAAAAAGAATAAGAGACTAGGTCAGTATGGTGGGCTAAATACTCTGAAAGGCCCTCCCACTAAAAGACAACAAGATCCTGCAGAAAATATAACTTTCATGCATTCCAGTTTAGAGGAAGAATGGGAAATTTCTAAGCAAAAGCACTATCAAACATTTGAGGTAAAATAATAATGACAAGCACTAACTACATACAAAATGCAGGGTGGTCCGGAGGGCAACTGCTGTTTATGGGAAGATGGAGCTTTGAGACAGCAGCAAGTTGATGGACCTGAACCTAAGTCATGGGGACTATGGACAACGGAAAGAAGGAACGAAGTTCAAGGACAGAAGGTCCCTGCTGATGATTAAAGCAAATGTGAAACCTCTGAAAGAAGAAAAGTCAATTTTAGCTCCCATATTCATCACAGATTAAGATCAGCTAAGAGTGATCTCAAAATCAGAGAACACCAAATACATATGAAAACAACATTAAGAGATCACTAATAAAACAATAATCATCAAATTTAGATCTGTTTTTAAACAGATGCTATGTATAAAATATTTAGAAGTAAAGGGTGGAATAAAAACAATGAGTATGCAACAAGAGATTTTACCAAATAATAAGGTAGATTTAAAAACTAATGTCTAGACATTTCAGAAAAGAAAGATATGGTTGTTAATTTTTTAAAATGTAACAGATGGGGTTGAAGAGCATATTATCTACAGTTGAAGAGACAATTAGAAAGCAATAGAACTAAAGGAATTACCCAGGATGCAATACAGAGAGATAAGAGAAAATATTAGAGAGAGATTAAGAAATATGGAAAACAGAATGAAAAAGTCTAACATGAAGTTAATTGAAGTCCGAGAAGGAAAGAAAGGAAAAAATAGAGAAGAGACAACATATAGAGAGATAATGGCTTAGAATGGCATTTTTAAAACTGAAAAAAGGCATGAATTTATGATACAGGAAGCACAATCGATTCCATGCATAAAAAGTAAAGAGAAATCCACACCTAGATACACTATACTTAAACTTCAGAAAACCAAAGAAAAAGAGAAAATGTTAAAAGGAGTGAAAAAGAAAAGACAGTTCACAAGAAAGGAAAGACAGTTAGACTGATGCCATGCTTCTTAATAGCAAAAATGGAAATTAAGGATAGCAAAATAATATACCCAAATTGCTGGGAGAAAATAGCTATCAAGTCCCACTTTTGTACACAGAAAAATCATTATTATTTTTCAAGAATGAGAGCAAAATAAATCTAGCAGTTAATTAAAAAACAAAGTATTTTTAACTAACACTCATGCTAAAATAATTCCAAAGGGTGTATTGTATTAAAAAAAAAAGTTATCCCAGAAAGAAGGTCTGAGAAGAAATGGGAAGCAAAGAAGTTTATAAACTTGAATGATAACCAAGAAGGAATGGTAAGTCAAGTATAAGCTTGCATGTAAATCTCAAACACAAAATAATACATAGTTGGGATGGGGTCATTAGAGTTAAAGTGTTTCATGGCCCTTGGATTTTTGAGGATGGAGCCAAAATACTAACCTCTAAATTTGTTATGTATGCTCCAAAAAGTTTTGATGCTAACCACTAAAAAACACTAATAAGGTATATAATTTCCATACCTTTAGAGTGGAGAGAAACAGAATAGAAAGACAAACAAATAAACAAGAATGACTACAAAACTTAACCAATGACAAAAACAAAAGACCGCAAAAAGAAAAAAGCATAGGAAAAGCTGGACATAAAGAAAAGCAGGAAACAAAAATAAAGATGCTAGAAACAAGTTCAAATAAATGAATACAATAAATACAAATGTGCTAAAGCTCATATTTAAAAGGAATAGACTACAGGATTTAATTTAAAAAACACACACACACTTCTGCTGTTTAAGAGAACTACCAAGAATATAAGGACAAAAATAATTGAAAGTTCAAAGCTGGACAAAGATACCAGATAACTCCAAACAAAAAGCATGTTAGTATAACATTGCCACACACAATAGATTTTAAGAAAGGTATTTTTATGGATTGAACAAATCACTACATAAAAGTAAATTATTCAATTCACCAGGAAGATATAATAACATTAAACCTAATAAAATCAAAAAGCCTCAGACTGTGTAAATAAGTTTTGATAAAGTGCAGGAAAAAAATGGACAAATCTGCCATCACGGTGGGACATTCCAATACAACCATCTCAAGTGAAAAGACAACCAAAAAGCAAGAGAGGATATTTGCACAAGACAATTAGCAAGTGTGCTTTGTTGCACATGAGTTCCTGTTTCTATGCCCATCAATTAGAGAATGTACATATTTCTAAGTGCACCTGAATATCTACAAAACTGACCATTTACCAAGAGGCGTAAAGCAAGTATCAAAGAATCAGAATCATACAAATTGTCTGCTCCTACAGCAAAGAAATATATTAGAAGCTAATTTAAAAAATTAAAATTTGTCTGTGTTGAAATTCAAAAACACAGTTTTAAATAACTTATGAATGAAAGAAGAAATCATAAAGAAAACTTAAATGTATAAGAACTGAACAAAAATCAAGATATGACATAAAATTTATGAAATGCAAATAACAGATTACTTAAAATTTTCTAGCCTTAAAAGGTTACATTTAAAAAATGGAATGGGTGATAGAATAGGAAGATGAAATAAATTTGGGTGCTCAGGCTGTTGATAAGGAATAATTTAAGCCAAAACACAGAGAAATAATGAAGGATGATATCACAGAGTCTATTCATTTTAACCGTTGAACATTACAGAAGAATTGAGCAAAAGGCATTTAGGATATTTGCTATAAACACATTTTTAAAAAAGTAAAGTCAACAATCAGGCAAATCTCAGTTGAAATCTCATTACCAGAAGCAATGCATGCATAATGGTAAAGGCACATATCCATAAAAGAACACAATTTTATAAAGTATCAGAATTTACTTATTTGAGTAAATACAGTTTGCTGCAAAGGAGTTACTACTTGTCATGCCTAATATAAAGAATAATGAAGTAAGGTGATTTCTTTAAAATAATGCTATAGGTTTTAGCTTCTGGAAACAGCTGAATAAATCCTAACAAACCAAACTTCCTGCCAATAACAACTATAAATTCTGGGTAAAATATATGTAAAAAACAACTACCTGGAGATACTCGGAAAGTGAAGAGAAGCAGGCAGATGATGGAGAGGGGGTGGTGGCCAATAGCTGGAAGAAAGAAACAGCATTGGTAAGGTTCCATTTGCCTTAGGGCAGACCCTAGTCAGTTCCATCAGCGTAAAAAATACACTGTCTTACTGACATTATGAACCAGGAATGTGATACCTACAGCACAATATACAGAAAGTACTCAAATACTGAACAATTCATTAAATTTTTAAAAGGAACATGTAGATAAAATAATCATACAAAAATAGCATTTATTCAAGAATTAATTTGAGAACCTACCACATATTAAGCATTGTGAAAAAAGACGCAGTTAAATCTGGTACTGATTCTGCCCTCAAGCCGCTTACGGCTGGATAACTAACAGATAACGAATCAGGCCTATCAATATGATAAAATTACATGAACTTTAAGAGGAAGGAATTGAACAAAACTTTGGACAGAAGGACACTGGAGATGGGTCTTAAAGGATGACATGCTTTGCACTTTGCAGAGAAGAAAGGAAGGGCACTGCAGGAGGAAGGACCAGCCAGGGGAAAAGTGAAGAGGCTTTCTAGTCGCTTTCTAGTGAGTAGTGACTAGTGCGTAGTGGACTAGCGTAGCTGGAGTTGAGGCTAGGTGGATGTTAACCAGCAGGAAATTGTTTTGCTAAGGTGGTCGGAGGCTGGGTCGCCAAGAGCTCTCAATGCCAACAACAAAAAATGACTGAGATGCCTCCATCTCTTGAAAGCCCAGCAGGCTAAATAATTAACAGCTAGAAGAGAATCTTTAATTAATACTCTTTTCAAAGAACTCTAAATCTCTAGGTAGAGAAAAAGGCAACAAAGTAGCTATGATTTAAGCAAGGATATAAAAGAAAAAACCTTAATGTTGTAAGACTGAGACCATATGAAACATATAGTCTTGTGATAAGTGAGGTCAAGAAGAAAGAGTTACATAATTAAAGAGGAAGATGAAAGAAAGATAATAAATAGGATATGTGAACAAGAGGGCACACACGTCTTCCAGAATATTTACCAGAAACATCAGATAGAAGAGAAATATTGTCCACTGAAGTCTGAGCACAAAAGAGCTGAGGAGCCTGCGATGGGATCATTTAACAGAAGCCTTGCATCTACTTAATAGAAGTGAGAAGGGCAGAGAGGAAATAAAGCAGGAGGAAGAAATAGTTCAGTGTACTAGGAAACAAATTATTCCTCAGAAAATAGTCAAATAATTATGGGAGAAATTCTCTCTCAGGAGGCTCACAGGAGCATTTACAGCTTAGGTCAGCTAAACAGGCTAAATAACCAACACCGTGTTTTCAGGTGCTTTCTGGTTATAGCCACAGATCTGACTCCTGAACTGAAAGCACTACTGTATTGTCACATGTGTGTGTGTATTTTAGGTGCTGACGGCTTAGTCTCTTTCTTTGCCATCTTCGCTACATTGGGAAGGTATCTCTGCTACAAGGTAACTCAGGCAATTTTGTTCTTACGCACACACCACTCACACACACGCGCACACACACTCACCATATTTTTCCGGGGAGGCTGCTGCTACTGAACAAAGGAATAGTGACAAGCAGAGCACATGATGACTGACAAACACTGTTTAATGGGATTACTGCTTAAGAAATCGACGACAATCTAATAAAGCTGCCTGTTAAACACAGTCCAGGCCACCATGATGGCACAACGCCCAGTGTCTCCATTATCACAAAGTGTTGATTCTCAGGGCACAGGAAAGGGGCAGACCTGGTTCACAAGGTCAGCTGGCTTTCTCCTCCGTGTCAAATGCCACCTATTTAACATGGGCATTCCCAAACCTTCAGGGAAGCCATAAGGGGGTCACAAACATAAATCTGAGAGAGAAATTATTATTGCCCTTTTCTGATGACTAAACCAAACAGGAACAAGCAAACACACACTGAGAATCACAGACACACAGCCCTGTAGTCTGTGCACCTGTCAGCCACCTGAGGATCTCCAGCGAGAGAAAGCGTACGGTGGGGCTTCATCTTCCACCGCCGTCAGTTCTAACGAAGCGAGTGTCTTCCCGTCTTTGTATTTGATTTTGGAAAAATTTTCTTAGCTTGCAAGATTGAACTCAAGTGCCACCTCCTCTAGAAAGCCATTCCAAACCTCTGTGCTGGAGGCAGAGGGACCGCGCTTCCCAGTTTGCGCCCTGCCTATATTGCCCTCCTACTGGCAGACTTTCTTAATGTCAGTGACCTACCTGCCTCCTTGAATATCTGAATGTTATTCACACTTTGACAACATGAAACAAATGCTATAGAAAGCCAGAGACGTTGTGGTACAATCAGAACGCTAGGTGAATCCCTTCTACTTGCCTTGTTCATCTATCAGGACACATCATTAGCCAACGTTGGCAAACTCAACATTCATTCAACAAACACCTATTGAGTGTGATTGGGCCAGACAGAATCCCAGGCACAGTGCTGGTGATAAGGATTTAATGAATGAAACACAATTTCTACCCTAAATGAGCCTGACAGCTAATGGAGGGTCATGGCAGCAACATAAGGCCAGGGATTTTTGACTGTTTAGTTTATTGATATATTCCCAGAACCTGGAGTAATATCTGGCATGTACTAGGTCTATGAATAAATGATTGAATGAATGAAGGAGGAAAGTACAGGAGGCTATGGCAGTGCACTGGAGAGGCAGTACCGAACTGCTCACCACTACTTTGTCTTCAGAATGGCACCCCGCCAGCTGGACTGGCCTTGGTGTCTACCTGAAACCATGGTCTCCTCACCATGTGCCACATCCTGTGTCAAGATTTTCAACAACTGCTCTGTCTGCCTTGCCCCTCAATGCTACACTCAGCTATGCCTACAGTGTTTCTGGAGGACATTACCGTGATGACAAAGATAATCAGGAAAAATCTGATAAATAAATATCTGCTTGAAATCAAAGTGTATATGGCGCAATGGTTTCAATCATCTCTTTCTTAGGCACCAGCCTTGAGTCATAGCCCAAAGCTTCAGTGGCAAAGAATTAGGACATTTCATCCCCTCTGCCCAGATGCCTATGAACTCCATTTATAGATTTAGTACAGTCATTAATGTAGGAAATACTGAGAAGAAAGTATCTGCTATTCTCCGCAACCACCTCACTTAGTTTTTTCCATGAGAAGAAACCCTGACTTCTCTAACTAAAGAGACCGGGAAAAGAAGTCCCAGTGTCCCCTTTGCGGCTCTCTTTGGATTCAGCCTGACACATGTTCTCACCTCCTCCGGGTGGAAATGTTACTGAGGTTGCACAGGCTCTGTTTCTGAAGGGAAGGCTGGAAGTCGTCTCTACCTCACAACTACGTAGGTTAGTAACCTGCCAGAAAGTAATATGAAAATTGCTCAGAGCCCGTTTGAACCTCAGACGTAAGCTATGCTCTCCATTGCATTTTTACTGGAAATAAATGAATGTTTTGCCCCCTAAATGACTCTTGAATCTATTTCACCTCTTTTTTTTTTTTCCAGAACTTGGAGAGAGGAGTATGGTTAGTTGCCTTCCTTAGGGACCGGATGTTGATGGAAATGGCACTAATATTAACTAAGCACTGACTATACACAAGTGGTGCTGATGCTGGGCACTGAGTACGTATTATAATTTAATATGTACACCGACTTTGAGAGGGATTAGTCCCATTGTACAGAAGTAGAAATTGAATGGGTTTTCATGTGTCCAAAATCAAGGGACTCAAATCCAGGTCTACTTGAATGCAGAACCTACGCTCATTGCAACATACCGTTGTGCGTCCTACTTAACTAATGTGCTTTAAAAACGTCACTTGGCATCTCACTTAGCTTAAAAGGCACGGGGAAGAAAGAGAGGGATGAGAACACTGTGTAAGAACTGTATTGAATTTGAGTTTGTGGACAAGAGCTTCTATGTCAAATGGTGATCTCCTCAAGCATAACGGATCATAAGGCTTTGATTCAATTCGATAAAATAAAAAGAGTAAATAATCGTATGAGAATAATAGTAACATGTAGTGACATGCATATATAGAATTATAAAAAACAATTGTATTCATATAAAAGGCCTTGTAAAATTCCCCTGTCTTTGGGCACGTAGTGTTCTTATCCTGTTTGGATCCTCGGCCACTAGGCTAACTCTGAAGAACCCACTTGGTGGGGTGATAATAGCGAGGTGAGACAGGAAAGCTCAAATGCATGCACAGATGCCTCCACAGAAATGCAGTAGGTCTTGTACACAGCTGGCAGAAGTCTCCACAAGCATCATCATCACAAATCACACATAAGTAGTAACCAGATGAGGAACACTAGCTAAGAAAGGTTTGAGACGAGTTTAGGAGAGAATAAGATCACAAGATCCATGTAACTTGAAATAAAGACAGTTCTAGCAGCCTCCACCCTTGAGAACTTCTTAGGTGCCACACATGCTGGCATTTTACTTGCTTGGTTGAAGCCACCACAAGTACGCTCCTTGTTTTCAGAACCAAGTTTCTCCACGTCTCTCACCAGCCGGCGTGCCTGCGGAAGGGATCTCCACTGCACGGTGGCAGGGCTCATTCCGCTCAAGACCGGAGGAAGTTCTTTGGAAATTGTGGCCAATTTTAGCAGCCTTATGCTTATACTTTGCTCCCTGTCCCTCTCTATTCCCAAGAATTGTGATGCTCATTCCAAGTGGTTAAAGGTGAAAGAGGAAATCTCTGAAATTTATCCATATATACTTTTCTTATCCAAAAAATGATATTTTTTTTTTTGAGGAAGATTAGCCCTGAGCTTACTACTGCCAATCCTCCTCTTTTTGCTGAGGAAGACTGGCCCTGAGCTAACATACGTGCCCATCTTCCTCTACTTTATACATGAGACGCCTACCACAGCATGGCTTTTTGCCAAGCAATGCCATGTCCCCACCCGGGATCCGAACCAGCAAACCCCAGGCCGCTGAGAAGCAGAACGTGCAAAGTTAACTGGGGCACCACTGGGCCAGCCCCCAAAAACGATATTTTACAAAATCTTTCAAAATACATTTTTCTTAAAAATTTACTGGAAAATTCCATCACACAGCTTATAAGAGTATAAAATGTTTACCATCTAATTTTCTAAATAAAAAATATTATGTACTGCCATTTACATTACCTCTTTATCCTACTCATTTTCTGCAAAAATAAGTATTCAACGAATACTCTATTATGATACATAATACATTAAGTCATTTCAAAGGATAGCAGATCAAATTTAAATTTGTTTTCTCTAAAACTGTACCCTTCAGCAACATTTAATGTAGTACTCCCAAATGTATCAGCGTTACTCAAATACATCTAATTATACCAATGTTGAATTTTTATATTTCCCCATCAGAATTAGTGGAATCAAATGACATATCAACATATGCAGGCAGTGGTTTAATTACACAATATCACAGAACATAATATTTTTATATACATATATAAATGCATTATCAACAGTAAATTGGATGCACTGATTATTTCTGTAAAATTACTTCATAAGAAAGTACCAAATATAATAGTCAATGGCTTAAAACAATGTGTTTATTATTGCTCAAATGTCTGTGGGTTGGCTGGAGATCAGTTGACGGAGCTGGGCTTTATGGGGTGGCTCTGCTGATCTCGGCTGGCTCACTTACATCTGCAAGTTGTCTGGTTGGCTAATAGAAGCTGGGCTCATGGGGTGGCTCTGCTCCACACTGCAACTGTGCAGCTCTCCTCTGCTCCACATGTCTATCACCTTCGTAGGAGCACTGCTCTCAGCAAAGGCACAAAAGGAGAAGAAGGAAACAGACAAGGCCTCTTGAGATCTAAGCTCAAACTTGGCTCCATGTTGTTTCTTTCTCATTCTATTGACCAGAACAAGTCATGTAACTGAAAAGTGAAAGGTGGGGAAATAATCTCCTCTCCTTTAGTGAGAGGAGCTGCAAAGTCACATGGCAAAAGATGAGGATACAGGACGGCACGAGGCCAATGATGCAGTCATCCATCCACATTAGATATTTACTAAATTTAAAGATTTTTCACCCTTTGACAGTACAGCTCTAGACATAAGAGAAGTTATTCACTCATCTAACAAATTTATTAATATATTTGGCTGGAGCGACAGGCAGCTTTAGGTCTTGGAGATACTATAAGGAATCATGAAACTTACATTCTAATTGAGGAAAGAGAAAAGAGAACCCTAATAACAGAGAGAGAGAGAAAAAAGAGAGAAATGATTTGGAGTATGAGCAGTAGCACAAAAAAATCAAAAGAAATCTTTCAATCAAATAACTCAGGGCACAAAGCTTAAAATCCCTTGGCTGTGTAAGAGTATTATCACACTGCTCCCTTTGGACCAAGGGTTCTGAGTCCAATTATCAATTCACAGCTCCACCACTTAACAGCTGTATGATCTTGGTCAAGTTATGACCCACTCCAGGACTAAGTTTCTATAAACAAATAATTAGAGTATGATCATCTCATTTGCCACATCGAAATTAGCTGGTCACAATCAGATTATTGGGGGCGTGAGGAATAACAGCAAAGTAATTCACCCCGGCTGGGAGCTCTGAAGTTATAATCTCGATTTGCAGTCAACTCAGCAGGTAACATGGAGAAATTGAGCCTTCTGTGCTACAGTTTACCACAGCACAAAATGGGAGTAAGAATGCCCCCAGAGTGAAACATGGCCGTTAAAAATGGAAACTAGAAGCTAACAGTTACACAGAGTTTTAGTAACTCAAGATTACTACTAACACTTTTACGGTTGTCGTGGTTAAATTTCAATTACCTAGTGAGTGACAATAAAGCTGAGTATTTCCTGTCATGTGCAAGTAGGCTTGCAAGTTGGACCAAAAAAGTGACGAGCTCAAATAAAATAAAAGAAGAACTTATCTTAGTGGCTCGGTTTAATAACTGGCTTAATTATTTCTGCTAGCCAAGCAAACCAAACAGACTTGAACAAAGACGAAAGCATTACCACAGAATGGCAGCCGAAAGACCACCGTTGTGGTTTTGAATCAGTGATCAGGAAAAAGTGGATCTGTGGTTCTGGGTTCAAGTCTCAGCTCTACGACTCACAGCGGCATGCCCTTGGGTAAGTTTTAACCTCCTGGAGGACTCAGTCTCTCTAAATAGAAATAATAAGAGGAACATAAGGTTACTGTAAGGATTAAATGTGGGTAAAATATATAATGTTTAACACAGTGTTTGGCACACATGTTCAATAAATATTACTGGTCTTTATTTACTATCCTGCCTAAATCCTGGGGGAAAACTGGCAAAAGTCCAGCTAGAGAAGAGTAATAATAGCTAACACGCACTGAAGCCTTTTGGACACCAGATGCTATACTCAGCACTTTCTAAGGATTGTCTCAGTAAATCTCCAAGATAACCTCACAGGAACACCACGGTTTGCATTTTACATCTCTAAGATGAGTCTTAGAGAGATTTCCGGACTTGTCCACAGGCTTCCAGCTGGGAAGTAGGAGGCCCGGCATCATGTCCACAGCTCCTTGCCTCCTGAGGCCTTGTTCCCAGTCACCATGACACACTGCCCCCTTTTCCCAGCAAAAATGGAGTGAGATGAGTCAGTAAAGGGGAGTGATCAAGATGATAAGCAACTATTTTCAGATAGGGTATTTATTTATACATTTATTCACTTAAAATGCTGTGTTTTATTTTTAACATGTCATGTCATTAGATGTCAAAATAAAAGATGCCTAGGACTTAGTATCTGCCCTCGAGGTGCTCCCATTTTAGGGAACTTCAAAAACAGTTGCAGGCCTGTTGGCATCAAATTTAGGAGGAAACTTCATAGGCAAAATAATAATTGACATATCAACAGGATTTTCTACCTACAGACAAGTCAGTACTTTTGACCAAATTATATCTGAAATGATCGTCTCTAAGCCCAAGAGAAGACACTATAGCAAGTTGGCTATCTAATCTGGCCAGTTGCAGAGCTGTAAGCAGAAAACTTCTACCCCAGTTGTTGGTCCCGGGTCAATATATGTGGTAAATACTATTCATGTTCAATATCCAGCTTTCCTGCCCCTCTAGGCGCAAAGACTGGACTTCTGAGCCTCAAAGGGAGAAGAACCATGTGTCTCATTACAGCCAACAAAAGGAGCAGATCAGGCACATATCTTCATCTCTTCAGCATGCCCGGGCTGAGCAGTGAGAAGCCGTGAGAATTCTCCAGGCTCTGTCCTCCTGTGTTTCGATGGCTGAGGAGGCCACTTGTTCCCGATATTGCAGTCACAACTCAGAGGAGCTTCTGTCAGCTCAGATCATCGAAGGAACGAGAAATAAAACTTCGTTATGTTAAGCTTCTGGAATCGGGAGATTATTTGCTCCTGACCAACTCTGACTAACACAATTCAAACTCTCAAGACGCACATTATCGACAACAACAGATCTTAAGGACAGAAATTGCTGTGGAAAAGTACACTTTCTGTGGGAGAACAGAAGGGAAAGAAACCACACCGAGGAATTTCCAGATCTCACTGAAGCCCTGAGACGTCAAATTCTTTCAGATAAGCTTTCTTTGTGGAGGTTTTTCAATAGAATACAATTTACCTAGCTAATTAATTTTTTATTCAATAAATATTTATATATTTATTAATAGAATATATAATTAATAAATATTTACTATTTATAATAACTATTTATTGAGTCAGAGACCTATTACTGGGTGTGCAGGAGTTAACCAGACACAGTCTCCATTCTCAAGTTGATTCAAGTCTAGACTGGAATGCAGCCAAAAAAAAGAGGAAATCGCAATTCTGTGTAGTAAATTGCAGTATTAGAGAAAGCATGGGGACTACATAAGAAAAGCACATTCCAGACGGGGTGCTGAGGGAAGCTGGGACCTAAAGGATGAGAGGAGTTAGGCAAGCAGCCTGGTTAATGAGAATAACATGATTCATATTTGCATTTTGGTAACAATAATAACCGACGCTTCTATTGCACATACTATGGGTCGGTCTCTCTACTATGTGCTTTACACACAGAAAATAATTTAATCCTCACAACAACCTTTGAGGTAGGTATAATTGTCGTCACCCCTATTTTACAAATGCATAGATATTTTCCAAAAAAAATAAAGGGAGGTGGAGATTACACCTGGAGGAGCACAGAAAGCAGGATACAAGGTGTGAAGCATCCATAGTTCAGAACGACCAGAGTAGAATTTAATGTGGGGGGAGGGGCAGTGTGAAAGCAGGAGGGGAACACCAGAAGAACCTGGAAAAGGGGCCTGCGCTTTCTGCCCCTCAGCCAGGAGAGCTCTCCTCCCAGGTCTGCCCAGGCCGGTGCCCACAGCTGCTCCAGGCCGCTGCCAAAGTTCTCCTCTAGGGGAGGCCTCGCCCAACCACCCTGATTTCAACCGAACACGACCTTACTGTCCATCCCTGTCGGCTTTGTTTTTCGCACAGCCTTACTACTGGGAGACAAACTATGGAGTTTGCTTATTCCTCTTGCTTATCGTCTCTCTTCACTGGAATAAAGCTGTGTGAGGGCAGGATTTCTGTCTGCAGGCTCCCGTCCGGTGCCACATCCCCAATGCCTAGAACTGAGCGTGGAACCTAGCAGGCATTCATTAAATAAAGTTGAATGGCATTCTTAATTTTATCCTCATTTTACAAATGCAGGGACTGAGGCACCGCATTTCATAGCTTGCCAGATTCATAGTTAGTAAGTGGCAAAGTTGAAACTCAAACTCAAGCAATCTGCTCTGGTTCGGAGTTTTAATAACTGTGCTGGACCCCTCCTCCTTCATTCATTTGTTGGGGGGAATAGAAAGTAAGCGAATGTAGAATATAAAGTCACATGGTGATACATCTTTAAGAAAAGCAAGGAAGGCAATTGCAGGGTCAGGCAGTGGGCAGGGGTATGGTTTCAGATTAGGTAGTTAGAGCAGTCCTCTCTGAGGAGCTGACATTTGAACGCCACCACCACCTGAATGGAGGAGCGAGCCACAGTGTCTGCATGCTGGTCTGGACCACATACACAGATCCCAGGGGCATCAGCAAGATGGTGGGAGAGTCATGAGATCTCGAGGCTGCAGAAAGAGAATATCTTCTAAGGACTGAATCCTGGGAAACTAACATTCAAGCAGGATGAACAAAGAGGACCGAGAAGAAACAGAAGGAAGAGTATCAGCCAAGAATGGTGTCATGTTAGCAAGCCGAGAAAAAAGCTGCCCCCCAAAAGAGCTCAACATTGTCAGACATTAAAACGAGATCACTAGGCATAGCAGTTAAATAGAACGCATTGATTTTGGCAGCTAAGAGAGCTTACTAAGGGGACACAGGACTACGATATTGTTTAAGACAAGATAGTACAAGTTCTGGAAGATGCTAAAAGCCAGACTGGAGGAGCAAGAGCCCAGGTAGAGGGCTCAGTCCTGATCAGAAAAGGAGCAGCTCTTTGTGTGGCAGTGTCACAAAATGGTTAGAGCAGACTCATGATTAAGTCCTGGCTTCTCCACATGATAGCCACTTTGCTTCAGACAAATTACCTCCGCACTATTCAGTTCAACCACTATTGCAAAATCCCATAGACTGGGGGACTTCAACAGCGGGAATTTATTCCTCACAGTTGTGGAGGCTCGGAAGTCCAAATCAGGGTGCAGCTGGCTCAGCTCCCTGAGAGGGCTCTCTCCTTGGTTGAAGATGGCTGCCTTCTCACTCTGTCCTCACACTATGGGGGAGAAAAAGGCATCTCTTCCTTTAAGGACACTAATGCCATCATGAGAGCCCCACTCTCATGACTTCATCTGACCTTCATTACCTCCCAAGGGCCCCACCTCCAAACACTGTCACCTTGGGGATTAGGGTTTCAACAAATGGATTTGGGGGGACACAATTCAGCCATAGGAACTTCTCTGTGTCCTTATGTGTGAAGTGTGGACCATAATAGTACCCACCTAAAGAGTTGTGACGATTAATCCACATGAAGTTCCTGGCACATGGTCAAGGGTCAATAAATCTCTTCACACTATTTTCTGTTATTATGCCTGTGAGATTAGACGGCAGACAGGCATGGTGGATACAGTCACAGATGAGTTTATGAGGGTGAGGCTGGGAGGCTGAGGTATTGCAGCCCTGAGAGCCCCAATGTGCTCAGGGAAGTTGGAGGCCATCCCGTCCCCTCAGGTCACAGAGGACACCTGTAAACGTGGAGTATCAGCAAGAAGTAAAAGTTTTGAAATAGCATTTGTGTGGAACAGGACAGGAATCCCAACAGTGTCAAAAAACAAGCCGATATTGTGGAATTCCTCCAGTGCTGCTGAGAATCACCTTGAAATCTCTAAATCCAACACCTCCCTTTTCTCAGTAGAACCTTGGAAGGAAGAGCGGGTCTGATTCTCAGCCATGAGACTTAAGCCAATCATTTAATCCCACCGAGCTCAGTTACCTCATAATTTAGTTCTAAGGAACATGTGAGCTTTGAGAATGTAAATGATACAACGGCGCAGCACTCACCTACAGAGAGTGTTCGTGCTCCATGTTTGCCTGTCTCTGTCTCCTTTTTTGGTCATACATAGGATCAGGGAGCAGAAACTGGATGTCACGATCCTATACTTAATGTTTTGCGCCACACCACACTGTTCTCCTTCCCTCTGACTTTCATCTCACCCACAGCCCACAGTATATAAGGCTCAGCATATTAGGTGCATTGTAAGAGAATGGAAGTCAGCCCTACTCTGCTACCAAAGGGGTGGAGGTAGGAGCATCCCCACTTTACCTGGAGAAACTGGGCCAATAGGCCAATCTGACTGCGTCCAGCAGCAAACAAAGTCCTAACAATGGTGAACATGATAATGAGACTGAGCATGCTTAGCAAGAAGTACTCCATGCCAGACACTGATCAAAGTCTTTCCCATGAGTTAGCTCCTTATATCCCCACAAGACCTCTCCAAGGAAGATGCTATTCTTATCTCTATTCTCAGTGAGGGCATTGTGGGGGACTGGAATTGGCCACCCCAAGATATGTCTCTTTGGCATGAGGATTATTTTGGGCTGGTTACTTTTAAAAAACTGCAGACATGAGAGAAACTCTGAAAAGCAGAAGTTACCCTTTATAAGACATTTACATTTGTAAAGGAAATCTCCATCTGTAAAGGTGTCTCCCTCTCTGCACAGGAAGAAGGGGGATGACCTTATCTCTAGAAACTCTTACCAATGCAGAAGGCAAGGACTCAAATCTGCATAATAACCTTACCGTTGTTTACTGTCCTTTCCTGGTAATCTCCCATAACTGACTCCCCCTACCCCCAACATCCTCCTTTGTCTTTAGCTGAGGGTGGTATTTTTCTTTTTTTTAAGATTTTATTTTTCCTTTTTCTCCCAAAACCCCCTAGTACATAGTTGTGTATTTTCAGTTGTGGGTCCTTCTAGTTGTGGCATGTCGGATGCTGCCTCAGCATGGCCCGATGAGTGGTGCCGTGTCTGTGCCCAGGATTTGAACACACAAAACCCTGGGCCACCAAAGCAGAACGTGTAAACTTAATCACTCAGCCATGGGGCCAGCCCTTGAGGGTGGTATTTAAGGGGAGAGCTTCGGCCATTTCAGTGAGTTGCTCAGTTTGCCTGAGCCTCTCCTATGTATGCATGTTATAAAGCTTTGTTTAATTTTCTCCTGTTATTCTGTCTCATGTGAATTTAACTTCTTGTCTGGCCAGGAGGACCCAGAGCAGGTAGAGGAAATGTCTTCCTCCCCTACAACGTTAAGGCAATCATCAAAAGAAATCTGGCAGCCAGGCTTCATTTCTAATCACCAAGAGGAGTCTGGAGACTAGAGCAGTTAAATTCTGACGGATCCAGTCATTTCCATCTTGACGCCTATGCTTGATAGACTTAAAATTGGGCTTTGAAGTATGCAGAAGATAAGATAGATAAATATGTAATTATCAAAGTTGCTCTGTGAGCTCCAGTCCATCCTCTATCACCGTAATGCCCAGGCAGGATAGAACTGCCAATACTCAAATGTAGGGACAGCAGCAAGAACCAGAAATTTTCCTCAACTCCCCACCCCTATGCCCCCAAGCAACCCATTAGTATGTGACCTGCTCTCACGCCCACCTGAAAGTACAAAAACACACGAATTTACTTGCTGGGAAGCATGTGGAAGTTGAAGCTTTCTGACATTCAGGCAGTTAACCCTCCTGTTAAAAGCCCTGCCACTACAACAGCCTGAGGCACAGTGGAAGGAAATGTCAACGATATCCAGAATGCTCAAGTGAATAAATGGGCTTCTCTCCAAGGCCCCAGGAAAAAGCAAGCTGAGCTTAGTGAAAACACAGTGGGAATCTTGCAGTATTTGCCATATCCACTGCAGGGACATTCACATCACCACGTATAAGGGAGGGAGCTCTTCCAGGAGGCATCCCTCTGTCGTCCTAAATATTAACAAAGAACCACAAAATGAGGCAGGAGCGAGAAAATGTAGAGATGCACTTTTGCTTTCAATTTTAACAGTTTATTGCTAGGACTTCTGGTTCGTTGTCTCTCTGTCTTTCACACACACGCGCGCGCACACACACACACTCACACACTCACATATACACAAAGATTAACAGTGCAACCTTCCTTAAATAATCACCCACTGATACAGATAAAACTGACTGCTGGGCAGAAACCGCTAACTAAAAAGCCAAACTAAAGATCAAACCCAATTTTGATAGAATCTATATGTGAAGCTGCTTTAAAATTCTTGTCCTCGCTGGAGAGCCCACTGGCTGGAGCACCTCGGTTCAGGGCTCTCTCTACAATCCCCTAATGAGGAGAAAAACTGGTGCTCATGCTGCTCTGTTTCACCAGGCACGTCTTAAGAAATCAGATTCTATGAATCTTATTTTAAAATGCTCACAGTCTTTGGAGATTTGGAGGGTTTTTTTCCCTTAAAGCAGTTACTAAGAAGCATAGATATCTATCTGAAGCTGCAATTCAGCAAAATGTGTTTCTTTAAAAATTTGATAAGCAGATTTATCATCAAAAATATGTATTTTCAACTGTACATACAGGAAAGTGTTCCATTCAGTGTATTTATTGCTCGTCTGGGAAAATGAAACATCTAATACAGTATCAAAAAGTGTATCAAAATATAACATGAAAAGACAGAGGTGGAGAAAATAAAAGCACATGTCAGTTGTGACTTACATATGATAATGGGTGCTCTTAAGGAGCTCCATCATCTGGTCTGCTGGGAGGCAATCCCCTTTTTACATTAGTGCCAACTCAATTCAAAATAGAATATAGTACCAATTTGTTATTTAGAAAAGTAATATCGAATGATTTAAACTGCTTCGTTTTTAAGAAAATCAGATCAGTTAAGAGTGTAATTGGACCTTTAAGAGAATTTTGTGATCTCTTTAGAGTCTCAGCTATTTTGGACTCTGACAGCAGCTGGCAAAGCAATGCAAACAATGCTGCAGTTCATTTTTCTGACGCTCCTTCCTTTCGAAGGATAAGCTGCCAAGAACAATTCAAGGTGCTTTAACAAAGTCTTCTGCCATCACGCTATCTGTGGGCCATTTCGGCACCTGGAGTAGCTTAGGCAAAGACATGGCCCATCCACAGACTTACACTCAATGAGAATAAACACACAACACTCGTAGGACAAGCTTTCAAACTTGAAATTGAGTTTGAGATTTCATTGAAAAATGACTTTTTTCATCAACACTTTCTAAAATAAGATGGGAAGAAATAGGAGCAACCATCTTCCTCCCTGCTCTTTCTTCAGGCATTGTGGCTCATGAGCCAGGCTGGCTGGGTCTGAAGCTTGTCTCTGGTACTTAAAAGCTGTGTGAACTTGGACACATTGCTTAACCTTTTCTTGACTCAGTTTCTTCATGTGTTAAAGGGGCTCCAATAATAGTGTCTACAGCATAAAGTTTAAGTAAAAATTAAATAGTCTGATATTTGCAAAGCATTTAGAGCATAGCATATGGTGCTAAATACCTGTAGTTAATATTATAATTTTTATATACACAGGCTAAATATGTTCTCCCTGTATGCTCTCATCCTTTGTGAAAGCTTTAAATATCAGAAATATTCCATGACAATAAACCTCCATGTCTCTAGCGCCACTCTATTTCTCAGGCTCTAGATCTGCATTGTGATTTGACTTCCTCCATGGTTTATCTTCCCTTGTCAAGTGTGCACTTCCTTCTGTTTCTGGTCTTAGTTAATGGCATCATCATCCCATAATTGTCTAAGCAAAAGTCTTCAAAATGATTCAGTATTTATTAGGTACCTGCTATGTGTTTAACCAGCTCTCTTAAGAGCTAGTTAATCAGTGGTGAACAAGATAGATTGGACCTATGACTTTATGGGATTTACAGTTCTGGAGGGAAATCAGATACTGAACCCATATCGAATAACAAGTATAACCTGGAAGCTACTCTCTGAGACTCAGTTCTAAAGAGAGTCCAGGAAAGAGCAAGGATTCCTGCCGGGCTGCTCCTTGCCCTGAGCTGCTCCGGAGGACTGAAGCAAGTCTGAGAAAGTTTTCTCTGTGCCGCTTCATCGGGGGGAGGGCCCGGCTGGACTCACAGAGATTCCAGGAGGCAGGTGACCTCAGACATTCACAGAAGACTGAGATGTTTGAGGGGTGGCATAGTGCTGTGGTGGCACGGTCTGCATCCCTGTTCGTCCGTCCCTTTGTCCCCATAAGTATGCTCAATGTTCTAAAACATCATGCTTCTAGGGCTAAAATTTTTTAACTTCAGGGGAAAGCCTAGTACTTCTCTTCAACACCTGTTTCCAATTAGAAGTTTCTCCCTAAGAATGTCATATTGGTGGTAATTATTCATACTAGCATTCAGGTGCTCCATTCCCCAGGCATTTACACTTCATATAAACATGACTCCTTCACGAGTATATTCGACTAGTGTGAACAGGCTATTTGTCATGCACTGGACAGGTTGCAGAAATACAGCTGTGAGTGAAACACAATCCCTACTCTCGACAAGTTTTCAGTCCATTGAAGGAAACAGACAGGTGAGCCCGCATTCCCTACATAAAGTGACAGTTAACAGGTTGGGGCACTCAAGGATGCCACCTACATGGATAATTGAGGCAAACAAGGCTTTAGGGAGAAAATGATATATGGGCCTATATGTGAAAGATAATAAAAAGTTAATTGGGGAGGGGGAACAAAAAATAAAGACAGAAAAGAAAAATAGAGTTCCAGGCGGAGGGTATAGCTTTTGCAAAGGCTCAGACACGAGACACAATGTGACATGTTAGAGAAGCTAAAAGAAAAACAAAATCCAATATGGCTAGGGAATAGAGTGATTGTGAAAAGCTGGAGCTAGGGGCATAAGAGAGAGATGGGGCTGGCGAGGGACGCATTTGCCAGATCATAGTAGCTCTGTAGGCCGTTCTAGGGAGCTTGCATTGTCTTCTTAGAGCAATGTAAGCCATGAATGATTTTAAGCAGGAGAATGACGTGATAAGATTTTTATTTTATAGCAAACATTCTGGTTAATATAAATAATGGACTAGACCCAGAAAATCAGAGGCCAAGATGTCAGTATGAAAAGTGAACTATTATTTCCAGCATGTGGTGGAGGGTATGTCTAGCGTGATGGAAGATGAGCAGGCAGGGACCAGAGTAGTGGAAACTGCAATGGAGAAGAATTGTTGCGTTTGAAAGACAGTAAAGGTAAAAACAGTAGGATGTGGTGACTAATTAAATGTGATGGCAAGAGAAAGGGAGCACTAGGTTCCAAGATATCTGGCATGGAGACATCAAGTGAAAGATAGTGCCATTTACAAGATGGAGAACACAAGATAATGAATGGGTTTAGGGGGTTCAGATGCCCATCAGATCTGAGTTCCTGAACTTCTCGGGGTTCTTCTCAATGACAGAATTGTGTATAAGCAGGGCTGTTAATGGTTACCACATCTTCTGTTACGGCTGCACTGTGTACCCCAAATTCTTCTGTTGAAGCTCTAACCCCTAGTACCTTAGGATATAACCATATTGGAGATGGAGCCTTTAAAGAAGTGATTAAGGTAAAACGAAATCCTTAGGGAGGGCCCTAATCCAGTCTGACTGGTGTCCTTATATGAGGAAATTTGGACACACAAAGAGACCAATGTGTACACGGACAGAGGAAAGACCACGTGAGGACACAGCGAGAAGGCAGCCATCTGCAGGCCAAGGAGAGAGCCCTCAGGAGAAACCCAACCTGCTGACACCTTGATCTTGGACCTTCAGCCTCTGTAACTGTGAGAAAGTAAACTTCTGTTCTTTAAGCCGCCCAGTCAGTGGTATTTTGTCGTGGCAGATTGTGTGCAGAACGGCTAGCTAATGTATCCTCTAAACCAGTATTCCTCAAACTTTAAAGTGTCCAGCAATCACCTAGGAGTCTTATTAACACTGAGGATTCTGACTTGGAAGGCTGGGAGTGAGACCTGGGATTCTGTATTTGTATCAACTCCCAGGTGATGCCCATGCTGACCGTCAGCATCACCTTCGAGCAGCAAGATTCTAAATGAGTGTTTCCCTGAATGCAGTCCAGGAACGCCTCATAGCCACATCACCTGGGGCTCTCGTTAAGCAGGCAGATTTCTGAATTAGAAACGCTAGGTCAAGAGGTGGGTCCCAGGGATACACATTTTTAACAAGCTCACTAAGCAATTTATGCACACCAAAACTTGAGACTTACTCCCCCAAATCATCTTCAAGTACCATTGACAGATTCAATGACTTGCTCATCTGTCACTTTGTCATCTTTCCCTTGAAAGCTGGAACGTTCTTTGAGGACACTGGCCACTTCAGTGACACCAACCCAGTGCCTCTCATGGAGAGCCATGGCCCCTAATATTTGGGAGGAAACCTTATCAAGAAGTGACACTCAGGATAGAATTCAAAGCAGCTCACAGATGCAAAAGTAATTTGGAGAGAACCTCCCAGGCTTTTCAGCAGCTGCTTTTGCATATGAAAGGTGAAAGTTGAGGTGATAAAATCCAGAGGAAAAAATGTAGTAATACTTCTAGGTTTCTTCTAAGGAATGCAATTTGCTTCCTTAACTGAGGCTTCGAAACTCCTGGAAGCCTGAGATCCCGAGTTTGGCCCCTGGACACCGGCCACTCTGGACACAGCTGTAAGCAGGCACAATTGGCCTGCCATCTGGGCCCCTGGCCTTGCTCCTCCTATTCCTATTTGCCTACCCCCTCAACTACCTCCTGCTCTTTTCTGAAGTCTCTCTCCCTCTCCACACCAGTTCCCCCCACCTAGCCAGAGGCTGCTGTTCTCCACACATCCTCCAGGGGACTGACCCCTGACAAGGGAGGGGACAGGACTTGCTGTCACTACACTGGGGTTCTCCTCCTTGCCCTTCCAGTCTCCAGGCCTTAGGACTCCTCAGGAAAGTCTGTTATCTCTCTGGCCCTCGATTTCCTCACGTGAAAAATAAAGCTGAGCTAGATCATCTCTAAGATCCCCTCAGCCAACAAACTACTTTGATTTTACAAATGAATAAAAAGAAGCCTTGGATCTATGGCTGAATTAATTTTTCATCAGCTTCCTTTATAAGCCTGAAAAATCAACTCACTTTGCCTCAAATTCTTATCAGTAAGATTGGGCCAACAATATTTTGGCAGGCTGCCCCACCTCTACTCCACCAAGTTCTGGTCATTACCTGCTTCCAAGGCCAGCATTAGCCCACCCCTGCTTCAAGATTTTGCTTGCTTGCCATCCAACTTAGCCTGTGGCGGGGGGAGGGGGGGGACCACAAACCCATTTCCTTGGCAAGGTTACAGGTCCTCCTAAATCCAAATGAAGGAGGACAGAGCTGTGGTCATTTAGTGGGGTGCAAATTTCTGGCATCAGTACTGGGATGAGGTAGCTGGCTTTGCTGACCACAACTTGCTCAGAATCTCCCCTCAGCTGGGACAGTGTTACTATACCCCTGGTTCTTGGAGAGTAATTGGGTAGCAATCAGTGGCTTCTACACCACTGAGCCTATACTGTGTATTCTAACTTGGTGATGAAGTCCAGGATTTAGAGTTAGAACTTGGTTCAAATCTAGCTCTTTTACTCACTTGGGTAATTTACCAATGATGGGGTTCAGGGCGGGCCGCCCCAAGATGTGCCACTCTGGTGTGCGGACGATTTCGAGCTGAAGACAAGGAAGGCTCAAAAGACTGAGGAAGAGCATCCGACCTCCCCCTCAAACTGCCTGAAGGACTTTACCACAGAAGGCCCGTTCCAGGAAGGAGGTCACATGTGTGACAGCTATAGTAGGATGGAAAATAGGTATGATAAAAGGACACCAACAAACCCATCTTTGGGGCCTAGCAAACCCTGTTTAACAAATATTTGCATTCCATCTCTATGTAGATTGTCTTCCTCTCCTTTGAAGTCCCAGATCACTATGTTCTCCTAGTCTGTAGCTGAGGATACTTAAACAGGCGGACTCAGCCAGATGGCTGAGTTACTCAGTTTCTTCTGGGTTTCTCCCATGTATACATGCCATTAAGTTTTGTTTGATTTTCTCTTGCTTACCTGCCTCTTAGATTATTTGACCAGCCATAAGAACCTTGAGGAAAAGCCGTGGGGGGAATTCTCCCACTTCCCCGACACCAGCCACTCTGAATCTCAGTTTCCTCCTTTGTAAAATGGAGTAATCCTCCCTTAGAATCATCAGGAGAACTTCGTGAAATTATATATGTAAACCACTAGCAGTATAAGGAGAAAATATTGTTACATAAATAAATGGTAAATAAATTATTTTTTCACTCATCATATCCAAAAAGAAGACCAAGCTAGTCTCATTATCCCAAACTGTCAGATCCCTAGGATTGAGTTGACCTAAGCATAATTATTTCCAGCAAAGAGGCATCTTAACAGTTCAAAGAACAAGCCCCCTCTGAAAGTGCAGCTCAGCCAGATGAGAGGTGCCACTGGAAGTCCGACACGCACGTTCTGGGCTTGGCTGTGTATCTTCAACAGGGAAAGCAGTATTTTTCCTTTAATGAGCTCTCCCATCGTCTGGGGACACTGGGGACCATTAGAATTTTCCTCTGCAAAGTGAACAAGGCTCGCAGTTCCATAGTAACCACAGCTGAATAATTCAAACCGAGGAGCTTTCTCAAAATGGCAATTTACCTCAGAATGTTTTCATGACCCTTATGCTATAATCCTAATGAAAGAGCTTCTCATCAAGGCTATTATTCCAGGGAAAAACACACACAAATACACACATGCACACAACTTATTTTCTGTATTTTCTCAGTAGAGTACTACCAAAAAGAAGAGAGAATATTTGTAGGTAAGCGAGGATTCTGTTCTGTGAGCAATGTTACCTTCCCTCCCAACACTTGCGATGGAACTTCAGTTAGAATTACAGCACATCCAGGACGGAACTAGAGAGAGAGAAGAGCCACGATCAGCAGTATCGCTGAGTACACCTGTAATGACTGTCAGCAGCGTGCCTGTGGACCAAAGGAGATTCGCATTAGCACAAAGCGCACAGCCGCTTCTCGCTAGCTCTCAAAGGCAAATCCACCGACCTCATGCACCAGAATCACCTGGAGAGATTTTACTTAAAATTATAGATTGGAGGCTCCACCCCTAGAATTCCTGATTCTGTGTATCTGAGGAAGAGCCTAGGAAGCAGTGTTTTTAGAAGCTTCTCTTGGATGATGCGTAACAGGATTTGGCCGTCATTGCTTCCCTAATAGGGTTATGCATTACACTGCCTGAACTAGGAAAGACTTCGAGGATAGGACAAATTCACTCCGAACCCAAGGTGTATGCCGTGAAAATATGTGGCTGAAGAAAGGATGAGGAAATGTATCTACACATTGACAATTTGCACTTTAAATGCTAAGATCCTCCCAAATTCAATTCTGAAAATTTGGAACAACCAGAAATACATTTTCCAGATCACTTGATGAACCAAAATTCATTCCTTTAAGAAAAAGAGGCAAAACATTAAAAATAAGGATATATAAGAATTCCACTTTAAAGAAATCAGCTTCTGAGGTGTGGTCCAGGGTTTGTGTCTCATTCACTTTCAGCTTCTAGCATTCTGGATCATCCATTCATTAGCATGTTGACCCTAGGGCTTTCCAGGACTCTGAATCTTCAAAGCAGTGTTCAGTGATGTTCACCCCACTGTGCTAATTGCCAGCCTGAAATGTTAACACTCCTCTTTATGCCTGACAGCCTTGGACTTCAGGCCTCCCAGAATGCAATGTACCAAGAATGAACCTCCTACAGACAATTCCCTGGAGGGATGTAATGCCTAGGCCAACAACAGAAGAGCAGAAGACTAGTCCAAAGATAAAGAGCTGAGGTCCTTTCCACCTCTTGAAAAAATAAGGGAGAGATTGTTTGCTGGTAATAAAATAGAGTAATTAGGAAGCAGATTTGGGATACATTTTGAAAAGGAAGTTGCATCTGTAGCTAATAGGCCATCACAGAACAAGATCCTTGCCTGAGAGCATGAGGAATGTAATGGATTTAACCTTGAAAGTCAGCTTTCAGAAATCTTTATGGCTCTAGGTCTGGGGTCAGGTTCTTTGACACTTAGATAAAGACGCTTAGAAAATGTAGATTAGATTGCTGGCAATATAACTAGAACAAAAGAGTTTTCTAGTTAAGTCATATTGACTGCAAAAGATCTGAAGTGCATCTCTGTTGGACCTTTGATCCATTTCATTTCATTTTATTTAAGTCATTATTTAGTAGATCTTTTTAAATCTGTCTTACAGATGAGAAAAGTGATGCTCAAAGAGATTAAGAAATATTCCCATAGTCAAAACACAAGCAACTTTCAAAAATGGATCTAGAACACTTCTTTCAGTTCCTCAAACACCTTAATCTCTTTTTTCTCTCAATATTTTTTCCTTCTATATCTATTGGCAAAATGCAATCAGGTTCACTGTGACTGTTCACTTAGTGACTTTCTCCCTTACTAATCTATGGGTGCCATGGGGATAGGGGCCTCTTTCTCTAGTATTTACTTAGAAGCCAGCACGACACTTGGCTTATAGTAGGCTCTCAATAAATATTGAATGAATGAATGAATAAAGGCCTGACTGACTCCATAACCATGCTTTTTCTCTCTAACTCCATTCTCTTTCATAACCTATTCCTACCATCATGAATTCAAAATAACCCATCCAGTTACATTCTTAGCACATCTTTATTATCAGCAAGGTGTAGAAAATTACTCAGATTTACTTTTAAATTTTCATATGATTTTTCTCTATGCCATTGTAGGGGAGGAAGAGATTTCCTCTACCCTCTCTGGGTTCGTCTGGCCAGAGAACGAATTAAACTCACATGACACAGAATAGCAGGAGAAAATTAAACAAACCTTTATAACATGTATACATGGGTGAGGTCAGGCAAGCTGAGCAACTCGCCAAAATGGCTGAAGCCCCCACCTTAAATATCATATCCAGCTAAAGACAAAGGAGGATGTTGGGGGTGGGGGGAGTCAGTTACAGGAGGTTACCAGAAACAGGAATAAGATTATTATGCAGATTTAAGTCCTTGCATCCTGTGTTGATAGGAATTTCTAGAGATAAGGTCATCCCTGTTCTTCCTGGCACAGAGAGGGAGATATCTTTACAGACGGAGATTTCCTTTACAATGTAAACGTCTCTTACAAAGGGTAAGTAAATTCTACTTTTCAGTTGCTTTCCTGTCTGCAAAGTAACCAGCCTCAAATAATCATCATGCCAAAGAGACATATCTTGGGGTGGCCAATTCCAGGCCCCCACACATGTAAACAAAAGTGTAAGGAAATATGAAGAGGCTAGATAGCATCTAACTTTTCCTATAAGATCTAACACCATGGAAGACACCTGGAGAGAACTACTTCAAGCAATCTGTATTAAGAAACTGACAACATAACCGCACTCTAAACAGAGAATACCATAACATCCAGCTCCTTTAGTCTTCCCCAAGAGCACTTCATCAAGAATCTGCTTTCTTCAGTCCCTCTCCTTTCCCTAGTTGGTGTAAGCTTGGAAACATGTGTGCCTATCTGCAAACGAGCTTCTAAATTTTTCTCCCCCTCTCTTTTTTTTTTCATCATGTTCATAGAGAAGTTGCTTTTTCTTCCTTTTTAGGGCTTTTGAAGATCTCTTCCAGGCAGCAGCCGAGGAGTTTCCATGGCACAGCAACTCTGAAAGCTCATTTCAGCGTGCGTTCCTCCCCCTCAGACGGCGGCATTCTTGTCGTCTTCATGAAAATGGCGCTTAGGCTTCTTAAGCAGGTTTCTTACTTTCTGTTTCAAGGGTGGCACCTTTGCATTTATGCTTGATTTGCAGCACTCTGCATTCTTTATCTCCCACTCTGCCCCAGCTGAATCAATGGACAGAAATACATTTGGGATTTTGTTCCCTTCTGTGGTTGATTACAGTCAGCAGAGCTAGTCAGTCCATCTGGACCAGCTTAGAAAGCTTTGGCTTTTGTTAAATAATAGAAATCTGGGTGAGGACAGCATACATCTAAGCACAGCTAAACACCTGGATGAAAGTTGGACTTTCTCCTTAACATTTCACATGATATCATACAGATACAGCCCATCTCTTAAGTCCTTTCAGTTTCCTCAGAAATTCTATTTTGAGATGCTAATTTTTACCTTTCTGTTTTTAAATCACATATGTTCATGTTTTCAAAAGCATTCTCTCAAGTTGGTTGCATAATTTAATGTTCTAATATGTGTTTTTGCAAAACATATTCACAATTTAAAAGGACGTTTGGATGTGAAGAAAAGTTGCTTGAATTCTGACACAACAGTGTAAATCAACGAAGTATTATCTGTACCTGAATTGTATGAATTTTATGTAATATTCATGGGGAGAAGCAAGACCCTGGTACCCCTAGGAAATAACAGTGATAAAAGATACATTCAGGAATCTTTATTCAGGGCCCGCTGGATGCCAGGTGTTATGGGAGGTGCTAGGGACACAAGAGAAGAATGAGAGGAAAGCTCTGGCCTTGAAGTTCACACTATTTAATAAGAAAGATAGAAATTTGCACTAATCATTGACATCCAAGCTGATAAGAGCTGTGATTGAGGTATGAAAAATCTAGAAAATGTCACATTTGCCTGAAATTAGGTGTCTTCAAAATTAACAGCATCCTAGATGTAAAATATTTCTCCAGTACTACTTTTTTCTCCTTTTTTAACAAAATATTTTCCTAGGAAGAAAGTAGTCGGGTGACAGAGGGGTTGCCTAACGGGAAGAATGATTTAACCAACTTTCTCATTCTATTTTACAGTTGCATCAAGACATCAGTAAACATCCATTAGGATTGATTCAAGGCAGGGGGTGGGAATAAATAAAATCATAGTGAAGAAGATAAATGTCAATTCTACAATTTTAAACAGGGAAATCCTTAAGTGTTGGAAAAGAATTCGAAACAATCAAAGCCTCACACTAGAGCAAGGCGTCCACACGAACACTGCAGAGATGTGTCTCTACACAGGACTGTGACAGGGTAGGAAACCTGCTAAAATCGAAGGTGTATATATAGAAAAGGAAGATGCTGAGGGGGCGGGAAAGCAGAGACTGCAGTGTCCTAGGAGGATAGGGTTTGCATTAGACAACATGCAAGTCAACAAGAATAGAACGAAGAAAAAACAATACTTAGTCTGTCATGAGAGTGCTAAAAAAAGCCCAGGCAGGGAAAAAGTAAAAACAAGAAAATCTGTGACAGCGCAGGACTAAGAGGGGAATGAACCCAAGGAAGGAGGTGGAAGCTAACGCTCCCATTTTTCCAGAAGCATTATCAATCTTCCCTCAGGTGTAAACCTTATTAGAGCAGACCTTTCTTGAGCTCATGTTGTATGTTAAACTCTATACTGGTGATTGGGGGCAGGAGTACAACATTCCAAAGGAAGGGGTCCACTTGCTGACTGCACTGTGATTGAGCTGATGAGAATTGCCAACTTTGAAGCCTGCATAGGGTTTAGAGCCCTCTATTTGTACTTCACTCTTGTAGCACTTCCAGCAACCCCTGTATTCTGCTCCCCGATTTCTCTGGCTTGACCTCGAGTCCAGGAATAAATGCCACTACCGTTGCTGTTTAACTAGCTGCTCATTTCTTCCCACCCTGCATGGTCCGGTGCAGCCTTTGTGTTCAAACCCAAGGAAATCAGCATCCCCCATTGCAGCCGTGGAGGTGTCAGTCTAGGTAAGAACAGGGCTGCAGGAAAAGGGAAGCAGATGTCAGTACGGAATCTCAGAAAAGTTCAGCAGTCTTTCAAGTGCCAACCTCCTTTACAGAAAATCAAAAATGACAATCAATTCCTGAGAAAGGGTGTAATTTCCCACACCAGATAAAAAGACAATGCCAAACTCCAAACCGCAGTGAAATCTCTGGGGAAGTGCTCACCTGTTCTCTCTCTCTCCTCCCCTTCCCTCCCCACCTCCTCTCTCCCCACCCCTCTCCCCTCTCCTTTCCCCTCTCTTCTCTCCTCTCTCCACTGCCAAGAGTTTTCTCACATCAGGCAGATGCCATGGGTTGCAAGTGAATGAGTTGAAAAACAGCTTTTGACTGAAATAGGAGGTTAAAAAAAAAGGGTTTTATTTGTTTTTCTTTTCTCCCATCTTCTCTCTTCTCTTGGTTCAGTGCTCCTGATCTGTAAGACTCAGCTTGGCTGTCAGCCACTCTGGAAAGTCTTTAATAACCGCTCTGCATCCCCAAGCTGTGAAAGTTTCTATGGTAGCTACATATTCAAAACTTTTTTATTATCTGAATTCCCTGAAGACCCTGAGCCAGTGGGATCAGGGACAATCTTTTACTTCCAAGTCTTCAGCTCCTAATGAAATGCTTGTCACAAAGTAAACTGGCAATAAATATTTATTGAATGAATGAATGAGCATTATATTCTTTATTTGGTCTTTCTGAGGTAAGTGAGAATTTTTATGTTTTAGTAATGGTCTTAAGTCCAGAAAAAAGGATGTAGTCCCCAAATTCTCACTTAAGCATTCATTCCTAGATCAGAGATTGAAAAGTATTTGTGGAACAATTGAAAGAAGATGGGCTTTTCAATCAACCAACCCTAAGCTTGAGTTCTTCACATGGATTCACCAATTATGAGCTGGCTAACTGGGCAAGTTACTTAGTCTGAGTTTCCCCACCTGGAAAATGGAGACAGTGATATTTAGTCCTATGGTTATTGTGAGAATTAAATGCATAATGTATATAAAGCATTTGGAACACAATACCTAGCCCACAGTAAGCCTTACATAAACGTTAACTATTATCAAAATGCCCAGAACAATGCCTGGCACATGGGAGGAGTGCATAAACAGTAGTTCCCTCCCCCATAGCTTCACTTATATGCAAGGCACTAAAGGCCAAAGATATTGGCTTTAAAGAACGTACATTATAGTGGCAGAAGTAAGATATTTCCTCCATAAATCAAATATAAGTTGATGATGGATGCTGTGATAAACACAAAGTGGTCCAGGGGTCCTTTTTCATCATTGGTTTCCCAGTAAGGTTAGATTTAATTTGATACATGGAAAGGAATTTTTCATAACTTGCTTTGGGGTATTTTAGGCAAAGATTTAGTATAAATCTTAACTCTACTTGTACCTGTAGAGATTTATATTCTGCTTCTAAGTCAAATCATTTGGAATCAACTCCATTGCATATATTAGGAAATAAATACCCCATAAATACATTCTTGCACCTATCCAGCTCCCCAGAAGCTGGAAATAGCCATGAATTTTTGTTGCACTTTTCATTTTTCAGAAATGGCACATATAACGAATAAATAAATACTTGAAAGGCAAATCAATACAATATAACCTTGTTATAAGAAACTCTTTCATGCCCATCTTAAATAGGCTGTCATGAATACAGAACTGCCATTTCCTTCTGCATACCAATGTAAACGGCAACATTATCTATCCCATGAATTTACATTTTGAACATAAACATCAACAAGAAGCCTGATGATACATCATATTCTCCTTTTAAATGATCTCCATTTTAAACAAAAAACATTGCAGTTCCAATTAAGTGGCTCCATAAAAGACATAAAGAATTTATATGCACATGTTCCCCATACTGATAACTCAGAAAAGATTTAAAATTTATCCTATGCACACACAAAAGAATCAATTTTGTTACCATTCTTGGTCACACCATTTGATAATAATGACAATAATCATGACAGGTGTTCTGTCATGAACACGTCTAAGAAGTCAGTCTCTGGCTAAAGGCTCATTTAATCCTTACGACAGTCTGAAGAGGTAGGTACTGTCATTCCCATTTCACAGGGACGATAACTGAGATTCTCATGTGAACTTTCTGCTTGGTCAGCAGGCAAGTTTTATATCAAATAATACACATCTAGATTCTAGTGCTCCCTTCCACACTGACCAGACCTGATCTGTGCACTGCCTTTATCTTCTTCTTCTAGGCATGACCTTTCTAGAACACTGAAGGAAACTGATGTCCAGAGTAGCCAAAGAAACACAGGAACTCAAAAATGTCTCAGGGAAGGAGTAATGGAGTCAGTGGAAGCTGTTTCACCACACCACCTCCCTCCCCTCATAAACAACAAAATAGCTATGAAAGAACAAAACAGCTATGTTCCAATATTGAACGAACCGGCAAAGCCATTACACGTATTCTACTGAGTGCCAAACGGTAGAGCTATGACCACACGTATATGTTACAGAAACACAATTTGACTTAAAAAGGAAAGTTCTAAACCTTTCCATAACCATCGGAAAAGTTAGCTCTCCATCACTGGCAGTTTAAAACAGAGACCAAAAAACAAACAACAAACAATCATCTGCTCCAGTGATAACAGGATTTGAGCATCTGCTAGTTGGTTCTATTGGACAACTTTTCAAGCACCTTCCAAATATGAGGCTCTGTGATCCTTTCATCTGCACTTTAGAGGAAGGGGGAGTCTAATGTGACCCTTACATGATAGGCTGGCTGTTACCTGGTTCTCTGTTAATTTATTCAGATCCCTTCAGAAAAATAGCCAGGATATAAGAAATCTGAGGAGGTTACCCTGAACAAGCCCTGTACCACCTATAATTCACAGGATGGCAGTATTGTGCATACCTGACTTGTAAAAACCCAAAATTTACTCTTGCAGATGCTTTGTTCCCTATTTTTCCATTTCTTTCACATAGATAATTGTGTAACGGTTAAGGCTCTTTTTTTCTCATTTGATGTACACTCCCTTCCTACCTCTTCCCGCATTCTCAGAGTCTATCTCAGTGATGCTCTGGCTCCATCTGGCCGCCTCACGCACTTGAAGCACATGATCAACCATTTCAAACGGTCCTCACTCCCTAGCTCTGCCACTACACCTTCGCTCGTCCATGATTTTCCTACCAGAAACTCTTAAGAGGAGACCCTTGCCAGCCTACATGATAGGAAATAGTGATTATGGGCAAGTACTGCTCTAAGTTTTAACTCATTTAGTCCTCACTCCAACTTTATAAGTTTTGTCATTATCCCTATTTGAGGAAGGAGTGAAAAAAGAAACTGAAGTTTAGGGTGGTCAGGTGACATACGCATGGTCTTAAAGTTAGTGGTAGAGCTGGGTCTGCTCAGAGGGCCAGCTCTCGTAACCACTATGCTATAGTGTGTCACACTAAGAGACTTCAACTTCCCCTTCTCCACCTAAAATCTCTCTCTGTCTTGGTTGTTCACCTCTTATGTTGTTCTGGTCTCTGTTCTCTCTTCCAAGGCTATCTCCCATTGTGTTCTTAATGACATCTCATTTCTGTGTTTTCTCTATCCATCCACCTTTGATCCTTTCCATCTTCAGTGTCAGTCCTCTCCCTGACTTAACTTGGGGCAATCTAGAATTTACCCCTTCTCCCTCTACTTCACAGCACTACTAAATCTATTCTTAATTCACCTGCTTTACCTAAGTGCTCTTCTTTATCACTATCTCTCTGCCACCAATCCCGTCCACTACAACTCCATTGGCAACTCTCTTCTCTCTTCCATTCCATTTCATTCCTTGTCCCTGGTTCTGCTCCCACTTTCTGATCTGTCCCTCTTTCTCCCTCTCAGGCTCTTTGTCCTCTTTTCATCATCTAAAGATAAGCATTTCCCAAGGCTCTGTCCTCAACTTTCTTTTCTCCTCTGTTTTGTATTCTCTTCCTTGGCAGTCTCACCCACTGAAATAGTGTCAACTTTCTCCTCTACGCCATGAAATCTCCTGTGTGAAGGTTAGAACCAGCTGGGGCCATTTCCTTATTGTGGCTTCGTGTCCTCAGATGTGAGGTCTTCGAATATGTTAGGCACAGATAAACGGGGAAGGGCAGCTTCCCGAACTGACAGCCGATCTTCCTGGAACTGAAATAGAAGAAAAATGAGAGTGGGAAGAGGAGTCAAAAGGGAAGGAAGAATGGTCCCTGGGCAGAAGCACAAGATGAAGGAGACATGAGTACAGTGCATCTACTCCCAAGTTTCTAGAATGCACTTTTGTTACACCTCTAGTTAAAGATCTTCCTTGATTCCTTTTCACTATTAAGATAAATTTAATGCTTCCTAGAACCTAAGGCCCCTACCTCCTCTCTAGCCTCAACTTCTACATTCCCAGAAATGCCTCCTTCACTCCAGTCGTGTCAAAGTCTTTGCAGTTCTCAGAGTACACCATTCTATTACATTTTCTGGGTCTTCCAACATAATGCTAATGAATTATTCCTGAAGAATAGCTTGGATGATGTCACTATCCTGCTAAAAATCTCTGCATGTTTTCCCGTGGACATTTAATATAGCCTAAATTTTTTTTTTGTTTTTGAGGAAGACTGGCCCTGAGCTAACATCCATGCCCATCTTCCTCTACTTTATAAGTGGGACGCCTACCACAGCATGGCTTTGCCAAGCGGTGCCATGTCTGCACCCAGGATCCGAACTGGTGAATCCTGGGCCGCCGAAGCAGAGCGTGCGAACTTAACTGCTGCACCACCAGGCCGGCCCCTACATTTCTTGATCTACCAGATGAAGCCCATTTTTTCAGCTTCTCAGTATCCCTCATGTATTAAACCTATGATACTTGCTGTTCTGTAGATACTCCCAGAATTCCTTGCCTTTTGTCATCTTATGCTGTTAGCCTAGAGTGCCGTTCCTGAAACATCTTGTATCCTCAGCTGCCAAAGTTCTATTTTCCCTTAAAGCTTAACTCCAAAGCCCATAAGTTTGTGACCTCTTTCTTTATCCTTCTGCCACTAATGAGGTACATGCTTTCCCTCGTCTGAATGCTCTTAGAACTAGTTTTATACCTTGTTTGATAGATCATTACATATTTGTCCAATTACTCAATAGATTGAAAGCCACTTGAAGTCAAGAAAATATCTTTCTTATTTTTCTATCTCCTTCAGATGTAACTGAATATTTAACATAGACACTCAATACATATGTTATATTAAACATGCTAACCTTCTGCCTCAAGTTTTTGGAGAGTAAGTCCTTTATAAAAAGCTGCTGAGCAGAATGTCTAAAATATTTGCCAAGTTCTCAAGAACACAAACTATATTTTTTTAAGGGTTTTTTTTTTTTTTTTTGTAAAGATTGGCACCTGAGCTAACTGTTGCCAATCTTCTTTTTCTTTTCTGCTTTTTCTCCCCAAATCCCCCCAGTACATAGTTGTATATTTTAGCTGTGGGTCCTTCTAGTTGTGGCATGTGGGACGCCACCTCAGTGTGGCCTGACGAGCAGTGCCATGTCTGCGCCCAGGATCCAAACCAGCAAAACCCTGGGCTGCCAAAGCTGAGCACATGAACTTACCCACTCAGCCACGGGGCCAGCCCCACAAATTATATTTTAATTTAAATTATAGTTGTATTGATTCAATTTTTTTCAGAAAGAACATATCTCTGGAGAGGTTAAAGTTCTATTTCCAATTTAAAAAATGTCTTTTGCATTTTAACTATTTTGGTTTTAAAGTTTTTTCCAAACATTAATAACAGAGGGGGCCTTTGATGGTGTTAGCATCCACAATAAGGAAGGGATAAACTGAGACATCCATTCTAAATATCAGAACAGCTGAAGATAAATTATAACATGTGAAAATCAGTACTCTTAGGATCATGTTTTGTAAAAAAAATTTCCGTTAGTTTTCTTTCTCTTTTTTCCATTTCTGAGTACTTGAATTTTGACCTTGCTAATCTTGAAAGAAAAATATCAAGACAATACGAGATAATACAAAGAGAGATTATTAAACTTTATGTGATTCCAGCCAAAAATTACTTGGCTGATTGCTCTCACATAAAATGAGATCGTGAACCTCACTACTGCCATGCTGACTTGCTAACCTTTCAATCTGCCTCTGCTAATTTCAAAACTTGAGAGTATGTTCCAAACTGAAGAAGACATTTAAAACAAAGAGGAAAATTAATTGTTAGAATAGCTCACAAAAAAAGCAATTCAAAATTGTACAAGGTCAGACTTTATATTTACATAGTTCCCTAGTCTTCCAATATTCATAATTTTCTTCAGAAAAAAATAGTGCAGGCATATATTTAAAAGTAAAGTTGACATTACTAATATGTGTCAACTTTAGTACATATTTCCTGACCTATTGAGTTTCTTATATTAACAAACACACATCTAGGAGGTTCTGCACAAAAATTTTGTGTTCCTTCTCTTTAATGTACCAAAAAGGATGGAAATGGTATTATATTCTTTGCATGATCTTTATTTTTATCATTCTGCTTTACCTTTGGAAAGAAATGCCCATGAACTACAAAAAGTGTGTGATGTAGGTGGGAACAGAGAATATAACCTAGTCTAAATTATATTTATTGAATATATCAGATGTCTACTTAATAAAAGGAAAAATCAAATAGGAATATAAAATAATGTTTTCCAAAAACCATTTATTTGGGGATTTATAATGTAATTTAAAATAATCAGACTTCATGTGCCCAGATTTCTCTCATCATTTACCTCTTTCATCACCCAATGCACTTAATGAGGTGAATTTGTTGCTGTTTTTCCAGATTAGGTCTGGAGAGATAGAGAGTACCAGGATTTGAGTCAACTCTTATAACCCAAAACTGCGTGATCTACTCACCAAAAATGGACAGTAACTATATCTGAAGAAAGTCCAACAGACAACCTCCAAAAGTATGTTGACCTCTAAAAATATTTTAATTTATTATTTAATATTTAATAATCTCAAATTATTTAACTGGAGATAATTAGAGGAAAGGTAAGGAAAATCTCAGCTAGGAAAATGTTCAGGTATATTACAAGAATAATAATAATGATAATAAAAATAACAATGCTGCATATATTAATAGTGCTTGCAAGCTTATGTATATACATAAAATTTATATATTATATATAATTTATTCATATATATTATTTATATTTATTTATATATTTAATATATATTATATATGATATATATTATTTCTAAAAGTTGCAATACTGCAGTATTTTATTAACTCCTCTTTATAAATAACAAAGTGAGGTTTAGAGAGCTTATAGAGCTAACAGTTTGTAGAGCTAAGACGGAAATCAATATCTGTTTCCAAATCGCTTTCCATTATGACATAATTATTTGAATGCAAATTCAAGAGTCAGAGTGACTCTTCCCTTGTATTTTAAAGGAAGGTCAAGGATAAAGGAAAAAATTAAATAAAGAAAAACAAAGACTAGACAAATAACTTATTCTGTCATAGACCATCTGAATTCCAGAGCTACTTCCCCATCTTTGTCTATTCTTGTGGACTTAAGGAAGACATAATGACGGTACACACACAATTTTTAACATGGGAAGGAGAGACTAGAGAAAATTAGGGAAAATAAAGACATGGTATGATTCATCAATAGTCATGATTCTTTCAAACAAAGGCAATAAACATAGCCAGATTTTAAATATAACCTCTTCAAATATTTGCTGATTCAACAAATATTTATTAAGCACCTGTGCCAGACGTAAAGAACACATTATTGACCAAGTCAGATTAGACACCTGCCCTCGTGAAGCCTAGATCCCTCTCATATTCCTCAAACACTAACTCCTTCAAAACTCATTCTCTCAGGCCACCTGCTTCAGCCCCAAACAGGATTGGCATATCTGCTCTCTGCCATCAGAATGTTCCACATAAAATTCTTTCATTGTTTTTCAGTTGTCATAATGTTGTTCTTATGCGAATTTTTCCCTGCTCCAGACTGTGATTAACTTGAAGTTAGGGCCTGCAGCTTATAAAACTCTGTATCTAAAGCTTTTTCCATAATGACTGATACATAAGAGGTGGCCAACAAATGTCTATAAAATGGTCAAAAAGAAAAGATATTCGATTTCCATTTTCAGGAATATCGTGTACTAGGGACCTGGACCGACCATCTTGTTTAAATCAATTTATAATGACAGAAAATCTTTTTAATCCATCTTAAATTAATCCATAAACTAAGAAAAACATAAGGAATATTTGGGTCACAAAGAGGTGAAGGTGGAAACCTAGGGAGGTAAGATGATTATTTAAAATAGTTTTGTTTAAAAGTATTTACAAAACCAAGAAAATTAAGCCTTGGTCTTTCAGCCTTAGGAAGCTTGAGACAAAGGAATAAAAATTCTAGGATCCACTCAAGGTGTAGATTCTGATAGAAGATCACTCCCACTTAAAAAATTAATCACCAAAGAACAACATTCTACCATTCCTCATCTGATGGAACATAAAAAAAAATAATTGATGATCTCAAAACTTTGTGTCAGTGAATGAAAAACTATCTTCCTTCAGAAATTATACCAACAATCAGACCTCATATTGTTTGCAAATTGAGCTCATACTAAATTGGTGGTCAGAATAGCCTCAAGCCAAGAATTTGTTGGGAGTAGTCTTATTCAGGTAAGGCCTCCAGCTATCTAGCAGAAGCAAACACCAATTCTATCTGGAGCAACTCTCTTTTACCCAAGGTCTGAAAGACTTTCCACAGAAAATGATAGATCATCAAGAGTTAGTAAACAGCCAAGGATACGATGCATCATGAAGTACAACCAAGCAGAAAAAACATAACAGAATCAGATCCACACAGAATTTAAATACTAAATTTAGCATAAAAAATATATATTGACCTCCCATGTTTAGTATATTTAAATAAAATAGAGGTTTGATATTATGAGTAAAGAACCAAATGACTTAGAAAAGGGAATAAGAACTTCCAGAAATTAAAACGTAATATAAAATAAAAACCAAATGGACATACTTAAAAGATTAGACACAGCAAAAGAGACAATCAGTAAACTGAATGATAGCATGAAGAAATTATTCAGAATGCAATACAGAGAGATAAATAGGTGTCAAGAGATGTGAACGATAAAGTGAGAACAGCTAACATAACCTAATGGAGTTCCAATGAGAGAGATGAAAGAAAATAGGACAAAGGCAATATCTGAATAAACAATGGATAGGAATTTTCCAGAACTAAGCAAATGTAAAATCACAAATTCAAGGGTCCCAAAGATCCAAAGCAAGAGGAATGTTGAAACTGTAGAATGTTAAGAAAAAGAAGATCTTAAAATCAGCAAGAGAGAGAAGACAGATTGCCTTCAAAGGAGCATCAATTAGACTAATGGTGATTTTGCTTCAGCAACAATGTAAGTAAGACAGTGGATGACATTTTCATTATAAAGACAGAAAATAATTCTTACACTAGATTATTATAGCAAAGTAACTTTCATGAATGGGGAAAATATAATGACATTTCAGAAAAGTTTTAAGCATTCCACCAACAACCTTTCACTAAAAGAAATTATAAAGAATATATTTCAGACAGAAGAAATGTAATGTCAAAGCAGGTCTGAATTTCAAGAAGGAATGAACAGCAAAAAAAAAAAAGTAAATATTTTAATAATTCTAAATAGACTTTGACATACAAAAACAAATAAATAAAGCATAATATTTTAAAATAATAGCATTAAGATATATAACACTAATAATATATAAGTTGGGAGAGTATGAATGGAGATAAAGTATCCTAAGGTGTGGGTACGTTCCAGTTGGCAGATCGATAGAGCTGATAATGACATGTGTTGGCTGGTATCAGTTCTGACCGCTCAGCATCCATGTGGAATGATGAGAACTCATAATGTGCTGATATTAAACATTTTGAATATAAATTGTGGGTAAATGTTTTTAACTTTGATAAGATATGGATGCATGCCATAATTTCTCAGATAATCATAAAAAACATTAACAGAATTACAAATTCAAACTATTAAAGGGGAAAATAAAAATTATAGACAAAAAAATACCCAATGAATCAAAAAGAGGGCAAAAAAAGGAGAAAAAAATAGAACAAGAAGGAACAATAGAAAACACAAAGGAAGATGGTGAATTTAAACCTAAGGAAAGCTGTAATTATGTTAAACGTAGTATACCTACTTAAGATCTGTTTCTTTTACTGCACACAAAGCCTACCTCAATAAAAAATATAAATAGACTAAATTCTTTAGTTAAAACAGAAGGTTTGTTATATTGAATTTGAAAAGTACAACTAAATACCACATAAACCTGAGATGTTAGAATATTAAAGTAAAAGTAAAAGAATGGAAAAATTCTATCATGCAAATGATAAACCAGATAAAACTGGTATAACTACAATAGAAACAAATATATTTAAAAGAAAAAAGATTGCAACACAAATAAGTGCACTATATAATAATAAGCGTTTAATTCATCATGAAGACACAATCCTAAAATCATATATATATAACCTTAAATATATAAGGTACAAATTTGAGAGCTAAAAAAATTGAGAAATCTACCTAAATAGCAGATTAGCATAGATTAGTACATATAGTATTCTCAGTAATTGATAGATTAAGCAGAAAAAAATGAGATAGAGTTCATTTAAATGAAATAGGTAATAAACTGATCTAATGGCAATAAATAGAACACTGTAACCAATGTCAGAGGAATATACATTCTTTTCAAGCACAATGGAACACTGATGAAAATTGATCTTATGCTATGCAAAAAGTTAAGCCTAAATATATTCCAAAGTTGAGTATTATTTGTACATGCCACAATCTATGACCACAGTACAATTAACTTAAAATCAATAACAAAATGTTAACTAGAGAAATACCATAAGTTTGGAAACTAAAACACACACTTCTAAATTCATGAGGTAAAGAAAGAGTCATAATGAAAATTAGAAAATATTTAGGACTTCAAAAATAGTAAAACATACTACAATTTAAAACTTGTAAGGGTGCAGCCAAAACTTCTCTCAGAATGAAATATATAAAAGCTTAAAACTTAGAAAAGAAGAATGACTAAAAATTAAATAGCAAAGCATCCAATTTAACAAGTTACAAAAAGTTTTTTAAAAAACCTAAGATAAAAGAAAGAAAAAATTATTTTACAAAAAAACAAAATAATGAGCCTCAAAAAGTGTATATGTTGGATATTTCAAAAACTGGGAAAACTGACAGTTCTCTGCTACTATTGATTAAGCAAAAAAGAGAAAGTAAAATGAGCAATATGATAAATGAAAAAGAGACATTATACATTCGGCCGATATTTAGAAGATAAGTAAATACTCTGAACAACTTTATGGCAAAAGTTTGAAAACTTAGATGGCATAAATATGTCCCTTTAAAATGTAACAAAAATTTATTTGAAAACAAGTACAAACCCCAACTAGGATTAATGACGACCATTAAGTAGTTGAGTTGGTATGTCAAAATCTTTTCACAAATGAAATTACAGATCCAAATGACCTTGCTTGAAAATTTGAATATTTCTTATAAAATACTCAATAAACAAATAAATCTAACATCACACAAAATATTCCAGATTATAGAGTAAAAGAGGAAACAGTTGAACTCCATGTTATGTGCCTAGGTTAACTTTGATGCCAAAATCTTAGAAGGACAGAACAAGGGAGGAAAATTAAAGATCAGTTTTGCTTGTGGCCATAGAAGCAAATATCCCATATTAAATTTAATACCAAAACTTAAAAAGAGGATAGTACAAGGGAAGAAAAGTAAAGAGTTATCTCGCTCAAGAAAATGGATACAAATATCCTATACTGAATATTAGCCAACTGAATCCAGAAATGCATAAAAAATATGATATCTAATAATTAAGTTGGGCTTATATGAGTAATGATTAGTTTATCATTAAAAAAATGAACTAACATAATTCATCACATCAAAGGAAAAATCAAATGATTGTCTCAATTGAAGCAGAAAAAGCATTCAATAAAATCTAAGAATAGATGTGTTATTTCTAAAACCTGCAAGAAAACATGAAACTGAAATCATTTACTATGGAAATGTGAATAAAACAAGGTGCCTCCTTTCACCACTTCTATTCAACATTATAGTGGATATAGTCCAAATCAGCCTAATAAGGCAAGAAAAAGTATACTGTTTTGTGTTAATTATAAGTTGCAATTTTTTTTACACTTTGCATAAATGCAGAACATATTTCTGTGCATTTAACAATCTATGCATGGCATCTTAGAAGCAATAAAGAATGCTAAAATATGTAACTTTTAGAAAGGAAGAAATAAGTTGTTAATAATCAGAAATAGAAAAAGTTTCTATGTAGAAAACTCAAGTTATTAATAGTAAATTTTTAGAATTAACGAGAGTTTAGCAAGGTACTAAATACAAAAATCAATATTAAAAAGACAATTAGACATCTATATATGAGTAATTACTAGTTAGAAAAATCAATATGAAGGTGCCATATAAAACAGCATAAAAATATAAGATATTTAGGAAAAAATTAACCAAAATAATGTGTGAGACCCTCTATAGAGAAAATTATGAAATTTTATTGAAAGACTAGACTTGAGTCCCAGTAAATAACATGTATATCATGCTCATGGATTGGAAAGCTCTTATCAATATCAATTAGACATCAGTTTTCCCCGAATTAATTACATATTAAATTATACTAAATAAATTGTAGATTCAATGCAGTTGCTATTAAAGTTAGAACATTTATGGGTGTGTATGTGTGCGTGTGCATGTGTGTGTGTAGTGTGTTGAACTATTTCATTACTCTGGCTGCGTGACAAACCAATTGAAAACTCTGTGGCTTAAAATGACAGTAATATTTATTTTAGTCATGAATCTGTAATTTTGGCTAAACTCAGGGGAACTGCTTGTTTCTGCTCAACTAAACATTTGAGCAGTTGGGACTGTCTGAAGGAGGGGGTTGGAATTATCTGAAGATTTGCTTTCTCATATGGTTGGCACTTAAGTGCGGGGCTGGAACAGCTGAGGTTGGAACAGCTGGGTCTCCTTGGGTGTCTCTCTCTATCTTTACATATTCTTTCCATATGCTCTCTCCAGCACAGTTGCTTTAAGGTAGCCAGACATTATACACGTCTGCTCAGGACTCCCGAGGTGCACATCATGGGGCTTAGAGCGGGGGAAGCTCTAACAGCTTTTATGACTCAGCCTCTGAAGATCTCTATCACTTCTGCCATAATCACAGAGCCACCCAGATTCGAGGGGAGGGAACACAGACCACACTCTTGCTGGAGGAGTGTCAATGTCACATTGTAAAAGGAGCATATGGGATGGGATAAATTAGTGGAACCACCTCTGAACAACACAATCTTCAACAAGAAACTTACAAAACAACCCTATAATTTCTATGGAAGACCAAAAACCATGATTACCCAAAATACTCTTGAAGAAGAGGAAAATACCAAGACTTATTATAATACAGTAGCAGTGTGGTATAGTCATAGGGACAAACTGACCAGTGTAACATATGGGACAGACACACACACACATACACACATATATGCACATACGTGTATATTAAAAACAGACTATATATTATATATAGACACACATACATGTGTATACATATATTAAATACAGAGAAAATATATATGGGTTAAACACATGGAGAAGAAATGAAATTGAATCCTACCTCTTACCACATACAAAAATCAATTCCAGATAGACTGAACTTCTAGGAAAGATACTGCTATTTACGTCTATTCATAAACATTCTTTCTTTTTCTCCCAAATGTTAAAAAACACAAAGCAAAACAAAAGAAAACCCTGATGGGAGTACCCTTAATGTAGTCTTCTATCATTAATTTTCTTGCTCTCTTTGTCTGACTGTCGATTATCCTTGGGCTACGCACTTGAGTCCTTACCTGAGCCTTATTTAATTCGAATAGCTCAAATTCCACATATGTTAATTGCCCTGAATCATTGCATCAGAAAGAAAAATTGAGCTATACTATGGCCCTGCCTTCCTTATTTTCTCTCATTTCTTGGGAAGAAACTGAGCAAAGGCTCCAGCCTACATATGAAAAGGCTGCCCACCTCACAACCCACCACGTAATTCAATGGGAGTTTTGTGTTGGTTCTTTTTCTTTCCTCAATTGGTAATCATGGGTAGGAATGAGGTAAATTGTTTTGTTTATATTTTGTTCACTAAGATTCTAAATTTGTAAGAACCTATTTGTATTTGGCAGGTATTATTGTTAAACAGCTCTGAATATCCAAGCTTCTCAAGGGCTCCATTAACCGTTGGAGTTTTTCTAAGAAAAGTTGCAGATACATCCTGTCAGCTTTTATTTACTCTTGGCCTTGTGTGTCTTTTTATTCACCCCTTCACCCACTCTTTCTCAATTCATTTTATATATGTCCGTCTCTATCTCTTCTATTTCTAAATTAGCACCTACTACATACCAGACCCTCTTAATGATTCTATGACTTCATTAGCAAACAAAATAGAGAAAATGTTTTATCTTGTGGAATTTAAATTCAAGTGGGTGGAAACAGAAAATAACAATATAAGTAATAAATTGACTCTATTAAGTTAGACGATGTTAAGTGCTATGGAAAAAAGACAGCATGGTAAAAGGGCTGGGGAGCTGGGGAGCAGTTAGGTTTAGAAAGGGGTTAACAACTTTGCCTGAGTAAGGAGACACCTGAGGAAAGATGCTAGACAGGTGGAGAAATGCATAATCATTTTCCTGGGCATTTAGCAACGGTGGTGAAAAATCAGCCATATGGTAAAACTTCAGCTTCAACCTCATGTTTATCCTTCAAAAATGTTTGACATTTTAGAGGATAAAGCACGATGATGTATCCTTGTCCCCTTGGTCATAAAGAATGAATTGTGTTGTAGTGAAAAAGTAAATACTGCAGAGTTACAAAAACTTAAGTTCTTTTCTCACCTCCAAAATTTATTAGTACCATATTCCTAGGCAAGTTTCTTAACTCTTTGCTTTAATTCACCCATCTGTGAAAAATGACTGTAGTAAATCCCTTACATATGATTGGGATTGTGTTTAGTTTTAGGTGATACTAAGTAGATGGGTATAAAATGCATACAGTTTTGTATTTCCTTAGTGTTCCTGAAGATATGCTCAGGATTAAAAAATAGCAAACATAATAATTGTCCATAAGTAAAGTGACAAGTGAAAAAAGTAAGTGAAATGATATCACAGCCTGCTTAAGTATAAAAATAATAAATTTTGCCCAATGATCTAATACATTTGCTTAGATTATCGAGTGCCTGCTGTCTGTCAGATGCCCTTCAAGATTCTGAAAATTCAAAGATGAATTAAAATTTCCCCTTAGACGAATAAAAATTTCTCTTTAGGAAAGAGGCAGAGCTACAGTCAATTATAATGTGATGTGGTAAATGCTGTAATGGAGTAGGACCAGGGCTACAGTATAAGCCGAGTGAAGTGTGTGAATTTGCCTGTGTGAGCTTGGGGACTGTTTCAAAGAGGAGGTAATAGTTTGAGCTGCGATTTGAAATACAACCCTGAGTTCAGCAGACACACAGGCACACAGAAAAATATAGTTTATAGAGATTAGCAGGAGCAGTAGAACCAAAGCATAAGAAAGCATAACTTTTTTCGTGAGACTCCAGGCAACTTTCTGTGACAAGGGCAGCGGGTGGAAAGGAAGATCAACAAATGCTGAGGACAAAGAAGTCAGCTAGGACCACATCCTGGGCACTGCTGACTTTTCCCGATGTGTAATGTAAGGAAATGACGTGGGTCACTGTCACAATGAAGCTCTTCCACCCTGGTGACTATTTAGAAAATGACTACACTGAAAGTAGAGATAAGTTAGGAGGCTATTGTTAATTAGTACAAGTGAGAATTTATGAAGGCCTGAATTAATACTGAGAAATAGGGTTAACTGTAATCAAGAGATGGAAGTAAAAGATACTTAAGAGGTAGAATTGAGTCAAGACTAACTCAGATTTCTGTATAAATTCTGGTTGATACTCATTTAGTTAAGACATGCAAAGATGTTCATTTAGATAAGACTGGACCCCAGACCAAGGATATAAACATCAGGGATGCAAGTGTTAAAAGAGAGGGAGGGAGAAAAAAAACCTGGGAAGGGATCTGAGAGAAACTGGTATGAACATTAGAAGTAATACAAATAGACAGTGGTAGCAGTAAAAGCCAAATGAAAAGAAACATTCAAGAAAAAAGAAAGTCAAAGTCAAATGCAAAGAATGGCCAAGCAAAATAAGTACCAAAAAGTATCCATTGAATTTACTAGTTAAAATGTGTATTAAAATGTGTAATTGAGGTATTAAGTGACAAAAACCCAAATCAGATGGGCTTAAGCAAAACCAGCAGACCTCACATAGCTGGTACACCTAGAAGCAGTGCTGGAAATTCAAACAGTGTGATCAGTATGGTGCCTCTCTCCACCTCTCTGCCCTGCTTTTCTCGATGCTGTCTTTCTTCTCTCTTGCATCCCAGCATCTTTAGGTTTACATTCTCTCAAATCCAAGTCCTGAAGGAATAACATTCCCTTCAAACCCTCTAATTGAGTCTCAGCAGGTCTAATTGGCTTGGCTTTTCTCCTAAAAGCTATCACTGAAGCAACCACTTACCAATGGGACACTATTCTGATTGACTGGCCTTTGGTGATATGCCCTCCTTGCGCTGATTGGCCTACTTGAATGTAAGCTCCATGAAGGGAGAGAATCTAGAATAGAGATTCTAGAAGAGTACCTGACAGATAATTGGTACTCAGTAAAAAATTGTCAAAGCTTCCAATTCTGGCTATAGTAGAATATCTCGAATCAAACTGATTCTACCATTAAGTAAAAATAGGAGCAATGAAGAAAATTTGATTGAAAATATGTTTACACACACACACACACACATCAGAGAGTTTCCAAGAGACTTCAGTGGCCAAGAGTCCATAGAGGAGAGAAGGGAAAAGATATAAGACCCATACTTGGCACCATTTTTCTCAAGTTATTTGCCAACTCACAAGTAGAAGATAAGAGACTGAGAAACTGAGGTAACCTTTCAGAAGGCTTACAAAACTGAGAAGACAAATGTTGGATTTCAGAATCTACTACGGTAAAGAAACTCAGTAACATCCTAGGCTTTAAGTTGCTATCCCTGAATAGCTACACCTTAAAACAAGTCTAGAATTTTAAAAACAAGAATTTAAAAGACTAGTCAATTTCAATTCTGACATATCAAGAGTTTAGAAGCTGTCACCCCGTCACTTAGTTTAATTGATATTTATAAAATATTCCATTCAATAACAGCAGACTATACATTCTTTTCAAGCACCCACAAAACATATACCATGATAGGCTATATTCTGGACCATAAAACAAATCTCAACAAATTTTAAAGAATTGAAATCATACAGAGTGTGTTCTATGACCATAACAAAATCAAATAAGAAATTAATAACATGAAGATGCAGAAAATCTCCAAACACCTGATAACTTTAAATAATCCATGATTTCAAGAACTCTCAAGTAAAATTTTAAAAACACACTGCAATGAATGAAAATGAAAAAATACTTCATACAAATTTGTGAGACACAACTAAAGCACTAAAGTCTGTCAATTATAAGTCAATGTAATAAATGCTACAATGAAGTATGAAATTTACAATGCTAAATGGTTATATTAGAAAAGAAGGAAAATCTCAAATCAATAACCTAACTTCCCATCTTAAGAACTTACAAAAAGAGAGCAAAATAAACCCAGAGCAAGCAGAAGGGAAGAAATAATAAAAAGCAGAAATCAATAAAGTCAATGAAACAAACAGCTCATTCTTTGAAAAGATTGATAAAATTGACAAGTCTCTTACAAGACCAACAAAGAAAAGAAAAGGAAGGCATAAATTGCCAATATCAGGAATGAAACAGAGATCACTACTGACCACACGGATATCAAAAGGATATCGGGGAATACTACGAACAACTCTATACCCGTACGTTTGACAACTTAGATGAAATAAATGTATCACTTCCTCAAAAAGCACAAACTACCATGACTCATTCAACATGAAATAGCTAATTCAAATAGCCCTATAACTATTTAAAAAGACAAATTCATAATTAAAAAATTCCAAAAAAATCACCAGGCCCAAATGGTTTCATTGGAGAATTCCACCAAACATTTAAATAAGAGTTAATACAATTCTACACAATATACTAATAAAAGAAAGCAAAAAAAAGATTCCTTTCATTGGGTAGCTATATCACGATCATGCATTGGAACACTTAACATGGTAAGGGTATCTAGTTCCCCAAATTGATACACAGGTTTAACCTGTCAAACTCTCAGCAAGATTCTTTGTAGATATAGACAAAACTACCCTAAAATTAATATAGCAAAGTAAAGGAACTAGAATAACCGCTATGAACTGAATATTTGTGTGTCCCCCAAAGTTCCCATGTTGAAACTCCACTCTTCAATGTGATGGTATTTGTAGATGGGGCCTTTGGGAGATAATTAGGTCATAGGGGTGGAGCCTTCATGGCGATACTGTGTGTCCATTGCAGAAATGAGTCTCACTACTCCACAAAGCAATATACAAGGCTTGCTGGAGGGGCAGTTATAGTGATGGGTAATTGCCAAAGTGGCCTATACGGTGCCTTCCCAATTTGATTCCACAGTTTCATAAATGGTACTAAATGTCCATGATAATGAGAGCTCACATGTATATGACGCTTTACAGTTGAAAAGCACTTTCACTTCAACGATTGCATTTTATTCTTACAATCAGCTCTATGAGGTAATTATTCCTTATCTTTGACAAGTGAGAAACTGAGGTTTGAAGAGGTGAAGTGACTCTAGAAGATTATACAGCCAGTGATGTGTGGCATATGGACTTGAGCCCAGGTCTCACTATTTGCAAATCTCTGGCTCTCTGATGAGACCGTATCCTATTAACAGTGTACCTGGTACCAGAGGAGCAATGGAAATCAAATAAGTCTTATAAAGAAATAAAATTGGCTCTAAGTTCTCTTACCTACAATCTCTTACCTACAGTTAAGAAAGTGGCTTGAAAGAAGATATACAGATGGCCAATAGGTACAGGAAAAGATGTTCAACATCACTAATTATTAGGGAAATGTGAATCAAAACCACAATTGAGATATCACCAGTCAGAATGGCTGTCATTAAAAAGACAAAAAATAACAAGTGTTGGAGAGGATGTGGAGAAAAGGGAACCCTTGTATGTTGCTGGTGAGAATGTAAGTTGGTGCAGCCACTATGGAAAACAGTATGAAGGTTCCTCAAAAACTTAAAAATAGAGCCACCATATGATCCAGCTATTTCATTTCTGGGTATTTATCCAAAGACCATGGAAATAGTAATTCAAAAAGATATATGCTCTCCTATGTTCATTGCAGCATTATTCACCATAACCAAGACTTGGAAATACACACACACACAATGGAATACTCCTCAGCTATAAAAAAAAAGATGAAATCTTACCATTTGCAACAACATAGATAGACCTTGAGGGTATTATACTAAGCGAAGTAAGTCAGATGGAAAAAGACAGATACTGTATGATTTCACTCCTATGTGAAAGATAAACAAACAAACACATAGATACAGAGAACAGATTGGTGGTTACCAGAGTGGAAGGGGCGTGGGGGCAGGGCAAAATGGGTAAAGGAGGTCATTTGTATTGTAATGAATAAAAACTAGACTTTTGTTGGTGAATGTGATGTAATATGTACAGAAGTTGAATTATAATGATGTACAGCTGAAATCTATATAATGTTACAAACCAATGTTACCTCAATAAAAAAAACCTGAAGAAGAGATAAGTAAATAAAACAAAATTGATGCTAATTCCACAGGCAAAAATTTAAAAGGTGGGTTGTTTATAAATCCGAGAACTGGATAGTCTGGGGATGGTAGTCAGAAGACCCCTCCCCATTCAATTACCAGCAATAACATTACTTTTCTTTATTTTTTATTGATATGCAGCATACTCTTTGACAGACCTTGGGCACATTTACACAGCACATTAATAAGAGACAGTGCCCAAACCACAGATTATAGATTTGACATGTACAACAAGCGCAGAGTGGATATGTACTCACAACAGAGATCTACACACACACACACACACACACACACACCTGCTGGCACTTGAATGAAAATAAGCTAACTCCTGACACTCAAAGCCAAAATGCAATGGTCAGTAGGTAAGATGCCATTTTCCTAGGAAGCGACTTCTGATGATGAGCTGCTTTCCCAAGGTCTGCAGGAGGCCATTTTTCATAGCTCAGAATTATCCTCCATATAAGGTTTTGCTTTTTTAATTATTATTAGGTTTTTTTCTATATCTATTTTGTGTCTGGCACTAAAATATAGAATATTTACATATATATCATACCTACTCATTACAAAAATACTACAGGGTAAGTATTTTCATCCACATTTAATAGAAGTATCAACTAAGGGTCAAAGATGTTAAAATTACGTGCCCAAGATCTTGTAGCTGGTAAGTGGGACTCCACTCTCAGCATGTTGGACTATAAAGTCTGCTTTCTTTCTACTATACCATCACACCCCAATTCGTCTTTATGGATGTGATCACCTATTTTCTCCATCTCTTGTCACAGATATTTGGTAGGCATTAGAATCAGAAAAGGTGGGGAATCTCTGTTATGCCCATTTTCTGTCATTTGGTAGTAGGAAGAAAGGAAAAGTCTCTCTTGCTTTGAGGAGGTACTCATGCACCAAAAGTAAACAAAGCATCGTCTGTACAATGTAGTACTGGCACAGGGATGGCTAGACCTACAGAGAAATGGAAGAGAATTGAGAGTCTAGAAATAAAGCCATACATAGACAGCCAATTGATTTAGACAAAGCTGCCAAGATCTTCAGCAGGGAAATAACAGTCTCTTCAACAAATGATGCTGGTACGGCTGGATAAGCACATGCAAAATAGTCAATTTGGACCCCAACTGCACACTATATACAAAAATTAACTCAAAATAGGCCAAAGACTTAAATGTAAGAGCTAAAACTATAAACTATTACAAGAAAACATAGGGATAAATCTTCATGACTTTGGAGTTGACAATGGATTCTGAGATTTGGCACCAAAAGCACAGCAACAAAAGAAAAAATAGATAAATTGAAATAAAAAATTAAAAACTTAGGTACATTAAACGATAATATCAAGAAAGTAAAAAGACAACCTACAGAATGGGAGAAAATACTTGTAAATCATGTATCTGATATGAGTTTAGTATCCAGAATATATAAAAAATGCTTAAACTGAACAACAAACAGACAAATGACCCAATTAAATAATAAGCAAACTACTTGCATAGACATTTCTCTAAAGAAGATGTACAAATGGCAAATGAGCATATGAAAAGATGTTCAACATAATTGATCATTAAGAAAATTCAAATCAAAACCACAATGATAAACCACTTCACACTCACTAGGACAGACATTTAAAAAAACAGAAAATAAGTGTTGGAGAGGATGTGGAGAAATAGGAATCTTCATACATTTTTAATTTTTAATAAGAACGTAAAATGTTGCAGCTACTTTGGAAAGTAGTTTTCTGTTTCCTCGAAAAGTTAAACATAGAAGTACAATATGACCCAGCAGTTCACTCCTCGGTATACACCCCAAAGAATTGAAAACAGATACTCAAACTAACACTTGTTCCTGAATATTCTGAGCAGCACTGTTTACAATAGCTAAAAGGTGGAACAACCTAAATATCAACAGATGAACGCATAAGCAAATTGTGTGTGTATATACATATGCAAGGTAATATTATTCCATCATAAAAAGAAATGAAATACTGATATACACTACAACTTGGATGAACTTTGAAAACACTATGCTATGTAAGAAAAGTGACACAGCAAAGGTCACATGTACGGTTGGTTTTACGTGACCTGCATCAAGAATAGGCAAATCCATAGAGACAGAAAGCTGTTAGTGGTGCCAGAGGATGACAATAGCGGGAAACAGAGATAACATACATCTAGGGTAGGGATGTTCTTCTGATGTGATAAAGTTTGGAAACTAGAGAGAGGCGGTGGTTTCACCACACTGTGAATGCACTAAAGGACAGTGAATTAATTATACATTTTAAAAAGGTAAATTGTATGTTATATGATTTTCACTTCAATAAAAAACAAGCGAGCAGCTCTGAGCTCAGTCACGAGCTCAAAGCTCTCTGCTACTGTTTGGAGAGAAACTTGGGCAGCCCCTAGGCCCTGTGTCTCTGCTCATATGCCCCATCTGAATTCCTTGCTTTTGTGTACCTCCTTTTCCACCACTACAGCTAGATCTCAAGGAGATCAAACACCCCACTTCATTTAGCTCCCGTATCGTTAGGAAATGACCAAAGACACATCTTCTACCTAATAAAATGTCCTTATATCCTCAGCCCTTTAAGCTGACATATTTTTAAATTTTTGAAGTTTTCTCCATAAATATCATGAGAAAAGGTTTAATAATCAATCTCTTTTGATTTCATCAGAGCACTGAGAAAATGACCATCCTCCAAGAGAAAAATATCAATATCAAATTGATTTTGTTAGCATTCAAACTGCACCACAGAAAAACTAAAACCTAATTTTGTTTTGACCAAAACTTTTTGCAACTGTAAAATAAGATAAAAGGCACAATGAGGAGAATTGGAACAATTTAGAACTATTCATCTGTCAGTAAACAGCAGCATCACATAAGATGTCACCATCTTGACATCAGCAGTGCCTGAGGATTGCAATTCTCATGGAATGGCAGGTGTGGGGCAGAGCCAAATTTGGCCTGGGAACCTTAAAAAACCCTGTTTAAAATCAAGACTATGTTACTTATTTTTTTTTTTAACTTTGGAGAAGTTCATTTTCAGAGGATTTTTTTAACGTGTTAAATTCATTCAACATTTATTAGATTTGTTATGTGGAAGGTAACATTACAGTCACTGGGGATGAGGAGATAAATAAGAAAGTCTTTGACCTCAATTTATTCTCAGTATGATAAATGCTACACCTTAGATACAGACAGGATGTAATCAGAGGGCAGATGGAATATGATGGATACAAGTGGAGGGACTGGCAGGTCCAAGGATGTTTCCTAGAAGATGTTACGTCAAAGCAGTACTTCAGTCCTGAGAGACAGGTTAGGCAAATCAGCAAAAACTAAAACTAAATCTCTGGCTGAGAGTTAAACAAGCAAAGGCAGCTAGTCAAGATAAATGATGTTGTACAGGGAGAAACACAGGTATTTTAATAGAATAAAGCATAGGAAGTAAGAGTTACATAAGTTCGAGATAAAACGCCAAGCAAGGATCAAATTAAATTAGGTGCCTTGATCTTGAAGATGTTCAGGAAGAAGCAAACGTTTGGAACATGTGAGAGACCTGATAATATCTGCAGTTTAGTATATAATCTGGATTGCAGTACGACACATAGGTTGGAGAGACTTCATTTCTAGGGATGTTGAAGACTAGATATGCAATAAAAACTCTCCCTGTACAGAAAAAAAACATTGTTACGTTTTTAACAATGACTGCTAAAATTTAAATTACATTTTTAGTAATGAATGATTTGGAAATAGAGGGAAGACCCCTGAGGCCCAAATATCAAAAGAGCATAATTCTTAAATACAGGTGAGCTCTGTGGTCTTCACTTTCTCAGGGGATTGGGAGGAATATTTCAGTCCTGAGTACTCGGGGGCCTGGGTATTAACAGGCCAGCCACTCATCTCTATCAGAAATAAGAGAAATGGCTTGATGCCCAATCATTGTGGGAGATCAGAGCAGAAACCCTCAATGAAGCAAGATCCCAGAAGAGAGACATCACCAGGTGGCAAACTGAAAAATCCCAAAGGTGGAGAGTTTGGGTGGAGCTGGGGGAAATCGTGCCTAAAAATCCTAACCAGCATTCATGGAGTTTTGTAGCTTGAACTTACACTACCTGCAAGCCAGCCCTTCTCCCAAGAGGTCAACAGTATAGTTGTGAAGTGGCCCTGGTTGGTCATGCAACCAGGCAAAAGGAAATGCAAATGTCCCACGACACAGGGCACTGTGAAACCAGGCTCAAGGAATTCCCGCAGATGGAGTTCCAAGGGAATTAGCCGACGACAGGCAAAAATCACGGAACATCAAGGAAATAAATCATCAAGAATGAGGATACTGTAGAAAAAAACCAAACTGAAGAATCAGAGCTACAAAAATCTGAAGATATTAGGAATATCAGGCACAAAGCATAAAAGAGTAAAAGAGACTAAAGAATGACAAAAAAAAATAAAAGACTACCAAACATGACCCAGGCAGGGTCGGAAAAGGACTAAACAAGCACCCTGGAAATAATATATTAATTTAAATTTAGAATTCAATAGATAGGTTAACCAGCTAAAGATAGAATTCGTAAACTAAATAGTGGACCTTAAAAAATAGAGAATTCAACACAGAGAGTAAATAAGACGGTATATATGAGAAAGATGTTAAGATACATAGAGGAAAACTGAGAAGGTCCAATGATATCTAATCAGAGTTCCAGATGGAAGACAGAAAGAATGGAGGAAGGGTCATAATCAAAAGAGATATTGGCTAAGCCTTTTGTGTCTGGCTATAATGACAATGCTTTTATCAGACCAACTGTCCTGCTAAGAACTATAACACTGGATAAATAAAACAAACAGCTGTTTAAGACCACCAACAAGCAACCACGCCAGCTAGGACTTTAAGTGCCAAGACCTTGGACAGAAGAGAAATTTCATTAAAAATGAGCTGGACTTTATCCAGCTGATTTTTCCCTTGGAGATATTTGCTACTTTGTAAGTATCTAGAGGTCAAGCAATAAACTGTGGCTCAAATCAAGGAGACTTCCACTTTTGGAAGATGGAATATCGGGGACTAGATTTATCTTCCCCTTGAAATAAATAGGGAAAATATGGGAAAAAATGGCTTTCAAGACATTGGACACCAGGCAACAAAGAAGAGTAGTCCCTGAGAGATGTGACATAAATAAATTACACTGCAGTGAGCAGTTTCTGTAGTCCAGAAAGTGGTAGTGACTGCGACTGAGCTTATAGATTGTTCGCAATATGACAGGTGCGAAATATTTTAATTTCAATTCCCTGTTATGAGTGACGGTAAATATCTTTTCTTATATCTGAGGACTATTTCTATCTATTCTTTGTTGTCTATTCACGTCTTCTGCCAACTTTCTATAACATCTTTTTCTTAATTTTTAGAATTCTTTACAAATTAGGAATCATTCTCTTTTACCTGAGTTATATATTGCAAAGACATAACTTCATTTTGTCATTGGACTTTAATTTGTCACACAAATCTCTTCTATTTGTGTAGTCAAATGTATTGTTTTTCCTGAATCTGGACTTTGAGGCATAGTTAGAAGTCTTTGCTACATCAGGTTTATATAAGTATTTATCCATATTTTCTTCTAGTTTTATATGGTTTTATTATTTTACATTTATCTCTCTTGTCCATTTGGAGTTAATTCTTATGTAAATTAGAGAGAGGGATTTTGTTTTACTGGTTTACTGTTTCTTTGTTCAAATGTCTATTCAATTGTCCCAGAGCATTTATTAAGAAGTCCACCTTTGCTCAGTGATTTGGGATCCCACGTTCATCATAAACCAAACTTCCATCTGCACTTTGGTCTCTTTCTGGACCTCCTATTCTATTCTACTGGCCTGTCCACCCAGTGATGGGCCAGTAGCACATTGTTCGAACAAGAGGCTTAGAGCAGGTTTTAATATCTGGCAGGGCTCCTTGTCTAGAGTAGTATTTTTTTCAGTGTTTTCCTAGCTATTCTTGCAAGTTTATTTTTCAATATTAGCTTTATCAACCTGTCTAGCTCCATAAAAAAAAAAGTGATTTTTATTGGGATGGCTTTCAATCTATAAATTAGCTTAGAGAAAACTGACATCTGCATCATAAGGACTCATCCTGTTTGAAAATAACAACTATCTTTTCATTTGTTGAAGTCCACTTTTCTGTCTTTGGGTGTAGGCAAAGACTTTCTAACTATGCCTCCAAGTCCAAATTCAGTAAAAACAATACATTATTTCTCCCTTCTCCTCTTTTAGCTGCATTATTTCTACTTTCTAATAGCATATAATATTTCCCTATTATTCTTCTACGCATGCTCACTTGTATTAATCTTATACTAAAAATTAACTCCTTTTGCTGAAATTTCCTAGTTATCTCTTAGCTGGATGAAATTTACTCTTCAGAACTTTGGCCCAAGAAGGGCTCAAGGATACAATATTCCTTGAGTTACTGTATGTTTACAACAATTTTTATACGGCTATTTTATTTAAAGGACAACTTGGATGGATATAAAATCCTTGGTTCACATTTTCTTTCTTTGAGTTTCTTGAAAATGCTGTTCCTTTGGTGGCTTGATTCACGTGTTGCTTTTCTAGAAGCCCTGGAGATTTTCTTTTTATATTTGTAACTATTAGTTTGACTCAAAGACATATCAGAGTCGATAATTCCAGGTCAATTTTCCCAGGTCCCTGGTGGTTATTTTTAATATATATATTTTTTATTTCAGAAAACTTTTCTTCTATTAGGATTTTAACATCAGTCCTGTTTCAGTGTTTAATTTTTCATCTTCAGGGATTGCGATCATAAGTATGTTGGATCTTCCTTGACGGTATTAACTTAAAAACTTTATCTCTGATTCTTTTTACTTCTTTATTGTTGTTTCTGAATTTGTTTAAAGCACTTTATTTAGTTTTTATTCAAATCTACTCTTTCAGGGCCGGCTCCATGGCTGAGTGGTTGAGTTCGCCTGCTCTACTTTGGTGGCCCAGGGTTTCACTGGTTTGGATCCTGGGCACAGACATGGCACCGTTCATCAGGCCATGCTGAGGCGGCGTCCCACATGCCACAACTAGAAGGACTACAACTAGAATATACAACTATGTAGTGGGGGGCCTTGGGGAGAAGGAAGTAAGGAAGGAAGGAAGAAAGAAAAGATAAAGAAAAAGATTGGCAACAAATGTTAGCTCAGGTGCCAATCTTAAAAAAAAAAAAAAAGAATCTACTCCTTCTAGGCATCTTGTAATAAGTTAATCTCCGTTCCTGATATGATTTCGTTATTCCCTATTTTTTCCTGAATTCAATCCGTTCCTGACTTATTTCTTCTTGCTGTTTTATGTTCATTTTTGTACCAAGTTTTTGAATATCTGATGCTAGCTATCCTTCATGTGCTTGTCTGATGATGTACGCTTCAGTGTGGAATTACACATCACAGTTACCTTCTACCTCCTGGTTGGTCGGGGGCGGGAGGAGGGGATTTTCTTCATCTGACAAATTTGTATCATGTGTCCTTTTTTTTCTTATAGCACATTTGTATATTTAAAACTACTTGTTCTTTTGCATTTCTGTGGACAGGCTGACAGTTTATGGTGGTTTAAAAGATTTCTCATTCAAGACTGATTTCCTATCATTGTTACAACACACGGTTTCTCTAATAGATGGCTCTTTTCTGAGGAGGGGTGGCAAAGGGTTATGTCCTTCAATTATTTCAAATTTTATCTTACTGGATCATAAATTTTCCCCTCTTGCTCTTTTTCTCTTCACCATGCAGTTTCCAAAATGTGCTTCTTTTTTCTTTTTCACCCTCTTCTTCCCAAATCTTGCCCTTCTGAGGTTGACAGGGAGGCCTCCCTTGCCTGTGGGTACCTGTCTTGGAGTCAGTGCTCAAAGTTACCAGGACTCTTTTTTTCAGCATTTCCTCACATAGATTGACTGTCTCTTTCTGCTGTTGATTTTAGTTCAGTTTTAGGTCTGTCATTTCCCTCTTCTCTCTTCCACAGGTTTCCTGGACCCATCTTGCTTTCTACAAAGGCTTGTGGTGGAGATCCAAGAAACAGCTCCACTGAAAATTGATGTTTACTTTTCTATTTATGGGCATTGCGAGGTATGTAATTTCTGTAATTTATAACTGTACTAAAGGTATGGGATTTGTGTGGCTATGTTTGTTCCCCTACCTCAGGAGCTGGCAAACTATGGCTCCCAGGCCAAATCTGGCACATCAACTGTTTTTGAAATAAAGTCATGCTCATTTGTTTATGCATTTTTTATGGCTGCTTTCACACTACAATAGCAGAGTAAATTAGTTGCGACAGAGACTCTGTGGCCTACAAAGCCTAAAATATTTTCTATCTGCCCCTTTACAGAATAAATGTGCTGACCCCTGATCCACTTGAATTTTTATAGTTTTTGGAGGATGTGGTAGAAGATTCAAATTGAGATGCATGCCATTAACTTCAGTTTTCAGACATCCTCCTAGAGAATTGAATTTTAAAAATTCACTTTCCTTAAAATGACTTGCCCTCAAGAGCCTTAAAATTGAGATGCTAAAACAAAGAAATACCACACATAACCTCATTTTTTCTGGCTGTAGGAGAAATGTAAGTAATATTTCTAAATGCCCACTGTGAGATAGGCACTTGGAACTCTGCATTTATCATCATGTTCCATGCAGAAACTCAAGGAAGCATTCATTGTTATTTCTCTTTCCACAGATGAGGATGCTGGCACTCAGAAAGATTGTTTACCTTGCTCAACATCTTTTTACTGTTAAAAAGAAGAATTGTATTCCAGCTCAGGCCTCTCTGGCTCCAAATCCTGTATTCTACTAGATCTCTTCTGCCAATTCATGAATGTGAATTAGGCAAATTATGCAGCCAGTTCAGCTAAGTCTCAAAAAGACTAGATGCCCTTCAAGAATATTACACTTTTCTGTTTGAATTTGCTCCTATTCCTGATTAATTTGAACAATTTAATTCCACACCACACACACACCCAACCCCCTTCTTTCTTCCTGCACCTAACTTTCATGAAAGATAACTGTGCCTACGTGAAAGAACACCAAGCCAGGCATCCTCATAGCACGTTGACAACCATGTTAGGAAAATTGCACCTTGGGGACCCACCCATCTTTCTCAGCAGAGAGCTATCACATTTAGCTTCTGCTTTGATCTAAGTGTAAGGCCCTGAAAGCTAGAATGATTGTGTATTTGAAGTCTTCTTGTTATGTCGCATATTACCAAGCCTCACAAATCAATAAGAATAAGAACGGCGTGCACACACACACAATGTACAGACTTGGAGAGCAAATCATGGCTGCCTTCTGTTCAGAGGCTCCTAGAATTGAGACATTAGACTGCTTAGGTGGTACCCCACAAGAAAGCGACCTGAAGTAAAATGTGCACCTCGGGTGCCCTGAAGAGTTGTTCGGTGTTCTTTGTAATAGTGCTCCCCATTTCTGAATAATCAGTCCTTCTCTCCTCACCCCATCTGAAGGATCAGTTTCCCCAGGCTTTGCCTCTCATTATAACCAATAAGCCTCTGAGTCCCTTATTGAACAAAACAATTTCATATGGGAGAGAGTTTGGTAGAAAAACTACTTAGTTTTAACACCAGTTGACTGCCACACATTCAAGGCCTTTCTCGGAACAGACAGGGTTCTTCTGGTTGAAAACCACTATTTTTTGTTTATTTGTTGTTTGGTTTTTTTTTTTTTTGGAGGAAGATTAGCCCTCAGCTAACTACTGCCAGTCCTCCTCTTTTTGCTGAGGAAGCCTGGCTCTGAGCTAACATCCGTGCCCATCTTCCTCTAGTTTATACGTGGGATGCCTACCACAGCATGGTTGCCAAGCAGTGCCATGTCCGCACCCGGGATCCGAACCAGCGAACTCCGGGCCGCCGAGAAGCAGAACGTGCGAACTTAACCGCTGCGCCACCGGGCCGGCCCCTGAAAACCACTATTTTTAAAAGTTGTTTTGGGAATTCAGGGGATTTGCATAAGATCCTACTTCCTTAATTTCTCCAAAGTTAGTTTTCCTATAGTAGTCATTCCATAGACACTGTTTCTACTAGGCAGTTTCTACTCAGAATATATTTTGCTTAAAGTGGAAAGCAAAGAGATCCAGCAGGCCTGCCGTTTGAGGATGGCAGTTTATTTCAATAAAAGGAATGACAATAAACTGGATAATTTCTGTGTTCCAACATTCTATTTGATTCTGGAGGTCTCACAGGTACCTCACTCTCCCCAAGGAGCTTAAAGGAGAACTCTTCACACAATACAGAGAGAGAGAGATTAAGTATTTCAGTAATATCGTACTAAATCCTTGTAACAATGACAACTACAGGCCCAGTGAGCACATCATAATATTTTGTAAGTTTATAATTACGTTTATAATAATTCAGGGAGTCATATTACTTTTTTCAAAAGACAGCTCTGATGAGCCCAGAGAAACACATTTGAGATTTAATGTGTGGCAACCCTATTCTTTTTATGCCCAGTAGACACATGCTTGAAACCATCCTTGGCAGGTAACTCTACATCAGCACTAAATAAAACAAAGACCCTTGTTTAAAACTGGCACAGAAATGGCTGCTGGGAATTGTGGTGAATTTGAATAGCACATCGAAGCTGATGTTCCCTGTCCCCTTTACATAAGGAAGTCCCTGGTTGAAAGGTAAGTACTTTGAAAGCTGCTGAAGAACTCTCAGGCCTCTGCTACTGAGTGCAAAAAAATCCTGAAACAAAATACTAAGCTGTCAGGTCTAAAAGAAGTGTTGTAGCTCTCATAAGGGTATAACTTTCAATTGAAGGATGGTTTATGCACTCTCAGACCATGCTTGAACAAGAATGCTAGGTGGAAAGTACTGATCAGAGGAATACTCCATGGGAGAAGATGAGAGGTGGGTACCAAGTTAGCTAGCGGAAATAGAAGGAGTTACATAGCAAATTTAGGAAGAAATAGTCAGGTTAGGCAAACTTTGAGGAGTAAAGACTCAAAACAAGAGAAAGTGGCTGCACTATCCGGGGGCTTGCTTTTTTTAACCACAGGAGTGACAGTAGCACAGAGCATACCGCGATTCTGATCAGGTAAATATAGGCATTTGTCAAAGCTGCTCTGAGCATAGTCCCCTTTCAGATATCCGTGAAAGGGGCACCTCGCTTTATGATAATGGGAATATACATGCAACTGAATAAGAAGTAAAAAGTGGGAGGACCTCACATGGCCAACCAAGTAGGCTTCAACCATGGGAAGGTACGTAGAGTCTGTACTCCTGAAGAAAGAAGAATGCTATCCAACGAAAGAATATGACTTCCAAAACACAAAAAGGATGAATTTTAGCCTGTTTGCTTGAGGAAGTTCCCAGCTACTGCTGACATTTTGTTTCTCCGGCTACCAGTCAGAGGCAGGGTTAATAATAAATCACATAATTATATAGCTGTGTGCCTCATCTGCTCACTTTGCTGCTTGGAAAGATAACCCTAGAAATCAAGAATCCAGGGCTGGAAAAAGAGACATCTGCTTTACGGAGGCTGCGAGGAAGGTTCAGGAAGTATCCGTAGCCTGCTGCCGGGAATGCTTGCCTACTCTCACCTTCCTGCAGAGGAAGGGGGCATGGAACAGAGTCAACAAAATATTAGTAATATACTACACCTGGGTTAGAGGAGAGTCTATTATTTTTTATGTCAGACATGATCTTAAGCCCTGATTCTACCATTTATTCACTCAGCATCTCTATCAAATTACATTCTCTCTTTGAATCTCAGTTCACTCTATGTGAACCACTCTGTATAATGGGGGTAATAATTATATTCACCTTCCTAGTGGTTGTATGCATAAAGGAAAATAATACAGTTAAAGGTTCAAATTTTTATCATTTCAAACTTCAGCACTTGCTGCATACAGCACTCATTTTGTACCAGAACATGTTTTTAAAACTCCTTAGGTGCAGGGACTATATCTTATTCTTCATTGTCAATTATATAGTTCCTATGCCATTTCTGAGTCAATAATGGAGAAAAAGAAAATTTGAGAAAGTTTTTGACTGATGGCCTCAATGTTTGTTGAAAGGAGTACTGTGCTATCTATGAAGATTGAGAATGAGAGGGGTTAAGCAGAAATGCACACAGTTAGAATACGCAGTGATGCAGTGGGAGAGGGAGTGGAGTAGAGACAGGTAAAGGGATTGAAAGTGGTTCTAAAGACTCAGCTCAGGTCGGGGAGCATAAATTTGCATTGTTGTAGATCAGCCTGAGAACTGAAGGTGAGAATGGAGGAGGAAAAATGAATTATGGTCACACTTCACCAGAAGAGAACAGCAGTTAGATGGGTACAGGAAAATCCAGTGAACAATTTGTAAAGAAATGGAACAGAGGTCTATAGGAGGCTTTCAAATGAAGAAATTGGGGGCATTTCATGAACGTATGCTCCATAATTGGAAGAAGAGACGTGGAAAGAGTTAGCTAGAGGACCAGGTCAGAGGCTATGGGCAGAGAATAAAAGGGTTACTGAAGCCTAAATTACTGAAGACAGGAAATTATAATCTGACAAATTCAGGAGGCATTTCTGTGAGGAGAGACTTCCAGTTTCAGCTCTGACATGTAAACAGCTTGGATGTTGTTGCTCTCATCCTTACAACAAAAAAATCTGGACAAACAAAATCAATTACTTTTCTTGGACCCATCAGAGAACTGAATTTACAGAGCAAACTGCTGCCCTGAAATCTGGAGAAACAGGCAAATTCAGAGAGTCACGGACAAGATATCCTTACCTGAAGCAGAAGCCACTGGAAATGTAAACTGGTAGGAACACTGGGAGGGTAAGTTTGACCAATTTCTGGAGGATGAGTACGCACAAGTGTGAGAAACTCTTGGGGGCTGCAGTCTTAGGCGGGATCCAAACTTTTATGGAAACCCACCGGATTCTCACAGTAAAGATCCAAGAAGGATCCCCTCATGGCTCTGGCAGGGGAAGGAGAAGAGTAATCCTTGTGAAATATATCTTCTCCATAACAAAAGCCTACACTCCAGGGGGAAAAATTATCAGATTTCAGAGCCAGGACAGAAAAGCCTTCTTCTCACACCAGCGTCCTCTAGCCTTTCTGTCTCACCTAAGGAGAAAGAGGGATCCATACAAGAAGAAACACTTGTGAACGTCACAGGCCAGAAACATTCACCCACTAAAAGACTGAGATTTAATTAAAAGACTATAGGACCCTCCCCCTCGTCCACACATTACCACCACACCAACAGGGCTCCAACATAATAACAATGGATTACAGCTGAAAGAGCTGCGAGACACAGACTTTCTCTGAGGAGGTATTTAAGGAAGGTCAAACTCAAAAGGGGAGCCAAAACAAAACACTTGAAGAATTTGAAGTTTCTGGCAACCATAGCTTCAGAAAACGTTAAACAAAGCCCAACTATTACCCAGGTAACCATAAATCCTCAAACGAGAGGCCTACTGACCCCAGTTCCTATGGTAGGCAAAACCATGCACCTCCATGCCACAGATATGTTCATGTCTTAATTCAGAAATTGTGAGTATTTTATATTACATGGAAAAGGAGAATTAAGGTTGCAAATCAAATTAACATTGCCCATCAGCTGACCTTGAGATGGAGACATTAACCTGGATTTTCCACGAGTCAATGTAATCACAAGGCTAAGTGAAAGAGGGAAGTAGAGTGAGAGAACCAAAGAGATGGCAGCATGTAAAGAATTCAGCCAGATGTTTCCAGCTTTGATGATGGAGTATGGAGCCACAACCCAAGGAATGCAGGTGGCCACTGGAAGCCAGAAAAGGCTTCTGATTTCCCCCTAGACCTTCTGAAAAGAATGTCAACATGTTGATTTTACCCCCAGGGAGACATATTTTGGATTTCTGATCTCCAGAATAAATTTGTGTTGTTTTAATACACTCAGTTTGTGGTACTTTGTCAGCATCAATAGAAAACTAACGTAGCTCCTATTACCTAATGCACTATGTCCAACTTTCAACAAAAAATTAAAAGGCACAGAAAAGGGGGGAAAAATCACAGCCTGAAGAGACAAAGAAAGCATCAGAACCAGGTTCAGATATGTTGGAATTACCAGGCCATGAATTTAAAACAACTAGGTTTACTATGTTAAGGGCCGTAATGGAAAAAGTAGACAAAATCCAAATAAAAGATGGATAATTCAATCAGAGAGATAGAAATTCTAAGAAAGAATCAGAAGAAATGCTAGAAATCAAAAACACTATAACATAAATGAAGAATATCTTTGGTGTGATCACCAGTAGACTTGACATAGCTCAGGAAAGAATTAGTGAGCTTGAAAGTAGGTCAACAGAAACTCCCCAAATTGAAATGCAAAGAGAAAAGAAGAATGATAAACAAAAGAACAGTGTATACAAGAAGAGTGAGACAATTTCAAAAGATGTAACATGTATGCAATTGGAATAACAGAAGGAAAAGAAGTAAACAGAGTAAAGGAAATATTTGAGGTAATAATGGCCAAGAACTTTCCAAAATTAATGATAGACACCAAACCACAGATCCAGGAAGCTCAGAGAACATTAAGCAGAACAAATAGAAGAGGAAAAAAAAACAACAAAAAAAGAACACATTCAAACTGTAGAACACCAAAGACAAAGGGAAAAAATACTGAAAAGGCAGAGAGGGCACAAAAGCACCTTTCTCGCAGCGAAACAAGAACAGTAATTACAGTGCCCTTCACATTAGAAACCATGGGAACAAGACGAGAGTGGAGTAAAACATTTAAAGAAATGAGAGAAAAAAACCCTCCAACCTAGAATTCTATATATAGCAAAATTATCTTTCATAAGTGAAGGAAAAATACTTCGTCAGAAACAAAAACTGAAGGAATTCACTGCCAGCAACTGTAAGAAATATTAAAATAAGTTCTTCAGGGAGCAGGAAATAATACATCAGAAACTCATATCTACAAAAAGAAAGAAAGAGCACTGGAGAAAGAATAAATGAAGGCTAAAATAAAATCTTTTATTTTTCTTATTCTTAATTGATCTAAACAATAACTATTTAAAATAATAACAATGTATTGAGTGATTATGGAATGTGGATAATTTAGACGAATGACAGCAATATCACAAGAGACAGAGGGAGGAATTGGGAGTACTCTGTTATGAGGGACCTGTACTGCTCACGAAACAGAACAAGGTTATTTTAAGGAAGGCTCAGACTATTTTTAAAATGTATATTGTAAACTCTAGGGCAACCATTAAAATTTTTTAAAGAAGTATAATTGATACACTGAGAGGAGATTAAATGGAATAATATAAAATCTTCCATTAAAATGAGAGGCAGAAAAAGAAGCCTCTGGCAATGAATATAATACAGTTATAAACATTGTTGATATTAATCCAAATATTTCAAAAATTACTTTAAATGTGAGTGGTCTCTACACAATAATTGAAAGACAGAGATTGTCAGAGTGGATTAAAAACACAAAATCCAACTATATGTTGTCTACAAGCAACTCACTTAAAATGTATGGACACAGATAAGTTAAATGTAAACTGGGGATAGAGAAAGATACACCATGCTAACACTAATCAAAAGAAAGTTGGAGTAGCTGTATGAACTTCAGACAAAGCTGATTTCAGAACAAGGAGAAAGGACATTACATAATATTAAAGGGATCAATTCTATAAGAAGACATACCAATCCAAAACGTATGTACACCTAAAAACAGTGTTGAAATGTACGAGACAAAAGCTGACAGAACTGCAAGGAGAAATAGACAAATCTACTCTTGTCATTGGAGCCTTCAATACTCCCATGTAAGTAACTGATAGATCAAGCAAGCATAAAATGAGTAGGGATATATTTGACCTGAACAGTGCTATCAATCAAATTGATCTGATTCACATTTACAAAATACTCCATCCATCAACAGCAGAATACATATTCTTCTTGAGCGCACAAGTGACATTCACTAAGATAGACCAAGTGCTAGGCCCTAAAACACACCTTAAAAATGTAAAAGAATAAAAATAGACCAAGATGGCAGAGTGAGAGTTCTTCTTTCTCTCTCCCCCGTCGAATCTACAACTAATTGGACAGTCACCAATTAACAAAGGATATCCAGATAGCATCTCAAGATGCCTAAAAGTCTCATGCTACTACAGATGGGAAGGCGGATGGACTTCCCCCCAGGAGGAGGTGGAAATAGGTGAAAACTCTCTGACCCCCAACCCCCAACCCCCGGACAGCCTAGTTCCTGCAGGAGGCTCTCTTCCAGCGGACTCCCCCGTAGCATCGCCACACACCAAGGGCAGGAGTGTGCACTCACCAGCGGAGTGACTGTGGAAACAGGTGACAACACCCCTACCCAAGCCCCCCGTGATCACGCCTAAGTCCGGGGGAAATCTCCAGGGTCCCGCACCCACCGGCAGAGAAGGCCTCCGCTCGCCATTAGCAGGGAGGCCCCACCCAGAAGCCAGAACAAAGCGAAGCTCCTGGCGGGCCAGGCATGGCACCAGACCGCAAGCTGCCACTGAGCTCACGGTCTCCGGTGCACAGCTCAGTGCAGGGGGTGCCCGGACTTCCCAGAGACATGCTTGGGGACACAGTTGGAGCTCCAGCGCCTGGCTCTGCGGCGCAGGGTAAGGCTTTGGGGTCCCGCACCTCCCCAGCAGGGAAAGCCTCTGCTCGCCATTAGCAGGGAGGCTACGCCCAGAACCCAGGACAAAGAGAAGTTCCCGGTGGGTGGATCCCCTGGGGCGGCTCCAGACTGCAAGCTGCCACTGGGCTCACAGTCTCCTGCACACGGGTCGGTGCAGGGGGTGCCCGGACTTCCCGTGGACACGCTTGGGGACTGGGTGGAGCTCCAACACCCAGCTCTGCAGCCCGGGGTGTCGCCCCAGGGTCCTGCACTCCCCCAGCAGGGAGGGCCTCTGCTCACCATTGGCAGGGAGGCCATGCCTAGCATTCGGAACACCAGGAAGCTCCCTAGAGCAGAATTCCCCACAAGGCAGCAGCTTACAAGCCACCGCCAGGACCACGAACTCTGGCTGTGTTCCAGACGAGTCAAGGGGCTCCCAGAGATCCCGTGAGAGTGAAGTGGGGCAGAGTACAGCTCCGGTGAAATGGCTACGTAGCCCAGGGGGTTCTCCAGGTTCTTACATCAGCCTCAGCAAAAGCCTCTGCACAGCACTAGTGGAGAGGTCCCGACTGGCAATCGCAAGGCGGGAATGCCCTGGGGCAAAAGCAGCACAGGTGAGCTAATGACAGACTGCAGAAGATACCCATAGCTCTGCTGGGACCTATAGTGGACAAGTGTGATCTGGTGGGCTCTGTTAGGGACAAATCGGAGATTATAGGTGGTCCTGCTCCTGGCTGATGGGAAAGCCCACAACACTGCTGCAGACCACAAGGAGGGACCGTGTCTAGGTGGGCTGCAGCAGTAGGCACCAGCAGCCTGAGGCCCCCTTGCGATTGCCCCCACAACCAACGAGGGACCCCACAGGACCACTGTGACTACAAGGAGGGGTCCAGACCCAGTCAGCAACAGCTGACAGTGTTCCTGGTTGGGGCAGTCTAAACAGCTGCCCCCCCACACACACCAGTCACAACAAGTGGAAGCAGCAACTAAACTCTATCTCTATGCAGAGGCACAAATCCACGCCATCAAGCAGTATGAAAAAATATATTAAATCTCCAGAACAGAAGGAAAATGATAAGCACCCAGAAAACAATCCCAAAGACAATGAAATCTATAACCTAAATGACGATGATTTCAAAACTGCCATTATGAAAAAACTCAATGACCTAAAAGAGAATTTAGATAGACAACTCAATGAGTTCAGGAGCTATGTCACAAAAGAGCTTGACACTATAAAGAAGAACCAATTAGAAATACTGGAGATGAAGAACACAATGGAGGAGATTAAGAAAAATCTGGACTCTCTGAACAGTAGGGTCGATAATATGGAGGACAGAATTAGCAATTTGGAGGATAGGAATATGGAAATGCTGCAGGCAGAGGAGGAGAGAGAATTAAGACTAAAAAGAAATGAAGAAACTCTCCGAGAATTATCCGACTCAATTAGGAGATGCAACATAAGGATTATAGGTATACCAGAGGGAGAAGAGAAGGAGAAGGGATCAGAAGGTCTGTTCAAAGAAATAATAGCTGAGAACTTTCCAAACTTGGCAAGAGAGATGGAACTTCACATCACAGAAGCCAATAGATCTCCAAACTTTATTAACACAAGAAGACCAACCCCAAGACATATAGTAGTGAAAGTAGCAAAAGTCAACAACAAAGAGAAAATACTAAGGGCAGCCAGGCAGAAGAAAATAACTTACAAAGGAAACCCCATAAGGCTATCAGCAGATTCCTCAGGAGAGACCTTACAGGCTAGACGACATTGGAATGAAATATTCAAAACTCTGAAGGACAAAAACCTGCAGCCAAGAATACTCTACCCAGCAAAAATATCCTTCAAATATGATGGAGAAATAAAAACTTTCCCAGATAAACAAAAGTTAAGGGAGTTCATCACCACAAATCCTCCTCTTCAAGAATTGCTCAGGAAGAAACTCATTCCTGAAAAATCAAAAAAAGGAAAGGGGTTACAAAATCCAGAAAAAAGGAGATAAGCAGAAGGACAATAACACAAAGTAACAGCTCTCCACCAGGACAAAATGCAAAAGAACCGGAAAACAAGTGATAAAATTGCAACAGTAGGCCCCCACATTTCAATAATCACACTAAACGTGAATGGATTGAACTCTCCAATCAAAAGGCACAGAGTAGCAGGATGGATCAAAGAACAGGATCCAACAATATGCTGCCACCAGGAAACACACCTCAGCCCCAAAGACAAACACAGACTCAGAGTGAAGGGATGGAAGACAGTACTCCAAGCCAATAATGAACAAAAGAAAGCAGGTGTTACCATACTTATATCAGACAAAGTAGACTTCAAAGCAAAACAGATAAAGAAAGACAAAGAGGGGCAGTATATAATGTTAAAAGGGATGCTCCACCAAAATGGCATAACAGTTATAAATATATACACACCTAACACAGGAGCACCAAAATTCGTAAAGAAACTATTAACAAAACTAAAAGGAGACATCAACAGCAATACAATAATAGTAGGGGACCTTAACACCCCATTAACACCAATAGACAGATCATCCAGACAGAAAATCAACAAGGAAATTATAGAATTAAATGAAAAATTAGATCAGATGGACCTAATAGATATATATAGGACACTTCATCCAAAAACAGCAGGTTACACATTCTTCTCAAGTGTGCATGGAACATTCTCAAGGATAGCCCATATCTTGGGAAACAAAGCAAGCATCAATAAGTTCAAGAGGGTTGAAATAATATCAAGCACCTTTTCTGATCACAATGCTATGAAACTAGAAATCAACTACAAGAACAAAGCTGGGAAAGGGCCAAAAATGTGGAGACTAAACAACATGCTACTGAACAAACAATGGATTATTCAAGAAATTAAAGAAGAAATCAAATATTATCGGGAGACAAATGAAAGTGAAAACACACCATACCAAATTATTTGGGACGCAGCAAAGGCAGTCCTAAGAGGGAAATTCATTGCACTACAGGCTCACCTCAATAAGCAAGAAAAATCTTACATAAACAACCTCAAACGACACCTAACGGAATTAGAAAAAGAAGAACAAACAAAGCCCAAAGTCAGTAGAAGGAGGGAAATAATAAGAATTAGAGCAGAAATAAATGATATTGAAACAAAAAAGACAGTAGAAAGGATCAATGAAACAAAGAGTTGGTTCTTCGAAAAAATTAACAAAATCAACAAACCCTTAGCCAGACTCACTAAAAAAAAAAGAGAGAAGTCTCAAATAAATAAAATTAGAAATGAGAGAGGAGAAATCACAACAGATACCGAAGAAATACAAAGGATCATAAGAGAATACTATGAAAAACTATATGCCAACAAATTGAACAACCTAGAAGAAATGGATAAATTCCTAGCCTCATACAACCTACCCAAACTGAATCAGGAAGAAATAGAGAATCTGAATAGACCAATCACAAGTAAAGAAATAGAAACAGTAATCAAAAACCTCCCCAAACATAAGAGTCCAGGACCAGACGTCTTCTCTGGAGAATCCTACCAAACATTCAAAGAAGATTTAACACCTATCCTTCTCAAACTGTTCCAGAAAATAGAGGAAGATGGAGCACTCCCTAATACATTCTATGAAGCCAACATCACCCTGATCCCCAAACCTGACAAGGACAACACAAAGAAGGAAAACTATAGGCCAGTATCACTGATGAACATAGATGCAAAAATCCTCAACAAAATATTGGCAAACAGAATACAGCAATATATCAAAAAGATTATACACCATGATCAAGTGGGATTTATACCAGGGACACAGGGATGGTTCAACATCCGCAAGTCAATCAACATGATTCACTACATTAACAATATGAGAAACAAAAACCACATGATCATCTCAATAGATGCAGAGAAAGCATTTGACAAGATCCAACATCCATTTATGATAAAAACCCTCAATAAAATAGGTATAGAAGGAAAGTACCTCAACATAATAAAGCCATATATGACAAACCCACAGCCAACATCATACTCAACGGACAAAAACTGAAACTCATCCCTCTCAGAACAGGAACAAGACAAGGGTGCCCACTTTCACCACTCTTATTCAACGTAGTACTGGAGGTGTTGGCCAGAGCTATTCAGCAGGAAAAAGAAATAAAAGGAATCCAAACAGGCAACGAAGAAGTAAAACTCTTGCTATTTGCAGATGACATGATCTTATATATAGAAAATCCGAAAGAATCCATAGAAAAACTATTAGAAACAATCAACAACTACAGCAAAGTTGCAGGGTATAAAATCAACATACATAAATCACTAGCATTTCTATATGCTAACAACGAACTAACAGAAAAAGAACTCAAGAACTCAATCTCATTCACGATCGCAACAAAAAGAATAAAATACCTTGGGATAAACTTAACCAAGGAAGTGAAAAATCTATACAATGAAAACTACAAGACCTTCTTGAAAGAAATTGACGATGACATAAAGAGATGGAAAGACATTCCATGCACATGGATTGGAAGAATAAACATAGTTAAAATGTCCGTACTACCTAAAGCAATCTACAGATTCAACGCTATCCCAATCAGAATTCCAATGTCATTCTTTACAGAAATTGAACAAAGAATCCAAAAATTCATATGGGGCAACAAAAGACCCCGAATTGCTAAAGCAATCCTGAGAAAGAAGAACAAAGCTGGAGGCATCACAATCCCTGACTTCAAAACATACTACAAAGCCACAGTAATCAAAACAGCATGGTACTGGTACAAAAACAGATGCACAGATCAATGGAACAGAATTGAAAGCCCAGAAATAAAACCACACATCTATGGACAGCTAATCTTTGACAAAGGAGCTGAGGGCCTACAATGGAGGAAAGAAAGTCTCTTCAACAAATGGTGCTGGGAAAACTGGACAGCCACATGTAAAAGAATGAAAATCAACCATTCTTTTTCACCATTTACTAAAATAAACTCAAAATGGATCAAAGACCTAAAGATTAGGCCTGAAACAATAAGTCTTCTAGAAGAGAATATCGGCAGCACACTCTTTGACATCAGCTTCAAAAGAATCTTTTCGGACATCATAACCCCTCACATGAGGGAAACAATAGAAAGAATAAACGAATGGGACTTCATCAGACTAAAGAGCTTCTTCAAGGCAAGGGAAAACAGGATTGAAACAAAAAAACAGTCCACTAATTGGGAAAAAATATTCACAAGTTATTTATCCTACAAAGGGTTAATCTCCATAATATACAAAGAACTCACATGACTCAACAATAAAACATCAAATAACCCAATTACAAAATGGGCAGGGGACATGAACAGACATTTCTCCAAAGGAGATATACAGATGGCCAATAGACACATGAAAAGATGCTCATCATCACTAATCATCAGGGAAATGCAAATCAAAAGTACACTAAGATATCACCTTACACCTGTTAGAATGGCAAAAATATCCAAAACCAAGAGTGACAAATGTTGGAGAGGCTGTGGAGAAAAGGGAACCCTCATACACTGTTGGTGGGACTGCAAACTGGTGCAGCCACTATGGAAAACAGTATGGAGATTCCTCAAAAAGTTAAGAATAGAAATACCTTATGACCCAGCCATCCCACTACTGGGTATATATCCTAAGAACCTGAAATCAGCAATTTCAGAATCTCCATGCACCCCTATCTTCATTGCAGCATTATTCACAATAGCCAAGTCATGGAACCAACCTAAGTGCCCAGCAACTGATGATTGGATAAAGAAGTTGTGGTATATATATACAATGGAATACTACTCAGCCATAAAAAAGGACAAAGTTGTCCCATTCACAACAACATAGATAGACCTTGAGAGTATTATGTTGAGTGAAATAAGCCAGACAGAGAAAGACGAACTCTGTATGACTCCACTCATAGGTGGTAGTTAACATATGGACAAAGAGTACTGATCAGTGGTTGCCAGGGGAAAGGGGGGTGGGGGGAGGGCACTAGGGGTGAAGTGGTGTACCTACAACATGACTAATAATAATGTACAACTGTAATTTCACAAGGATGTTAACTTTTATAACCTTAATAAAAAAAATGTAAAAGAATAAAAATCACACAAAGCATTTCTCAGTACAATAGAATTGTACTGAGTACAATTCTCAGTACAATACCACAATAGAATTGAACTAAAAGTCAGTAAGAGAAAGATATCTGGACAGTCTCCAAATATTTGAAAATTAAAGAACACACATCTAAATGACACCTGGGTCAAGAAAGAGTCTTAAGGGAAATTTTTAAAATATTTTGAACTAAATGAAAATGAAAATTCAACTCACAAGATTTGTGGGAGGCAGTGAAAGTAGTACCTAAAGGGAAATTTAGAGCATTAAATACATATTTTAGAAAAGAACAAAGATCTAAAATCAATCTACACTTGAACATTAGTAAATTAGAGAAAGAATAACAATTTAAGCCTAAAGCAAGCAAAAGAAAAAAAATAATAAAAATTAGAATAGAAATCAATGAAATTGAAAATAGGAAAATAATAAAGAAAATCAAGGAACTCCAAAGCTGGTTTTTAAAAATATCAAAAAAATTGATAACCAGTAGCCAGACTAATGAGAGAGAGAGAAAGAGAAGAGAGAGAGAGATCCCAAGTTATCAATACCAGAAATTGAAGAAGAGTCATTAGTTCTGGTCCAATGGAAGTTAAAAAGATAAACAAGCAATCCAACGAAAACTCTAAGATATGCCACCCTTGCCTTCATTCAGGCAACGGTTGAGTTTTCTCCATAGGCCATAAGTTGGATTGTTTTGCAAAACTGTAGAACCGATAAAGAATTAATGTTCAACTTTTTAATTTATAAATATGCTCTTGAAACTCAGTATAAAATCAATAGTCTTAAAAGCCAAGGTTTTAGATTGTAAGAAGTAGACTTTTTTATAGAAAAAATATTTGAGTTAAAAAACTAAAAGTATGAAGAATACAGGACATACATTTTGTAGCATAAATGACAGTATTAGGAAAACCGCACGGTGCTGAAAGAGCCATAGAAAAAGGTTTAATTAACTGGCGGAAGCAGGAGATATTTTTTATTAGGGAAGAAAATTGGGGGATTTGGCCAACGTTGTGAGTAGGGGAAGGTGCTGGGACCCTGCCCCCCTCAGGATGATTCCCAGGGTGAGGGATTTTTGAATCCTCAGAATAGTTGAGGAGAATCTTAGAACTCTGAGAGCTGGCGTGCCTCACAGAGAAGTCTTGGCCCAGTATTTTGCCAAATGGATTAGTTTTCTGTCACTATAAATTACCACAGACTTAGTGGCTTAAAACCACACATATGTACTGTCTTGCAGTTCCGTGGGTTAGAAGTCCAATAGAGGTCTCAGTGGGCTAAAACCACATTGTTGGCAAGGCTGTGCTCCTTCCTGGAGGCTCTAGGTGAGAATCCATTTCCTTACGTTTTCCAGAGTCTATAAGCAAGCTTTATTCTTTGGCTCACGACTCCTTCCCTCCATCTTCAAAACCATCCTTGTTTCATCTTGAGGACCATTCTCCCATAGTCACATCTCGTCTGACCCATACTAGGAAGGTTTTCCACTTTTAATGACCGCTTGGACATTTGACCCACCTGGACAATCCAGTATAATCTTCCCATTTCAAGATCCTTAACTTCATCACATCTGCAAAGTTCTTTGGGTGATTACAGGTACAGGTTCTGGGGATCAGCATGCGGACATGTTTGGGGGCCATTATCTTGTCTGCCATACCAGGTGATTGGAGTGGCAATGCCTGAAGGAGATGTGGAAGTAGATAGGTCTGAATGGCATTGCAAAGATTCTCACATATTAGTTGGTTTGGGCAAAAATATATATTTACTTTCTTCCCGGAGGGCATGAAAGTTAAGGAGAGCAAGCACACTGACGAGAACAGGCTCAACAATATTATGAAGAGCCAGGTCAGAGTGTATAGTGTGGCACTCTGTCCATGACCACAGGAAGACAATGGACATAAACAATAGATATGTCAAAGAAAGAGGCCATTGCCTCACAAGCAGTCTCAATGCCTTATGACTCAGTGAATGTCAACAATGGACAGAGAACGGCCACAGACAAGACATTCCTTCCCCTGACGTCCGATAATGCATAACCCCCTGGAATTAAGACTTCACTGATATGTCTGTGTGTAAATTCTTATTTCACTGAGTTAATATCATGGAATGGCTGAGTTTATGTGAAGGTGATTAGATTAAGTTACTTTCCATTAGGCAGATGCTAAGCAGCAAATAAATTTCTCAAATAAAAAAATAAGTTAAATGTTCACTCACCCAAGTGGGGTGATTATGAAATTCACTTCTCCTTTGCAAACATTAGTTCTAAAGTCAGATCTACTAGAACAAAAATCTCAGCTCCACCAGGTTCCAGTTGTGTGACTATGAGCATATAACGCAATGCCTATAAACCTGAGTGTTTTCCTGTGCAGTTGAATAAGTTTGTAAGTTACGTAGTAGAAAAGTGAGACTCTGGGAGCCTGGGCTGGTGGAACTGAAGAAAGGAGAGAGCTAAATTGTTCTGCTGAAGAAAAAGAAATAACAATTCAAAGATTACAACAAAAGAATAAATACAGAAATACATAAGCAAAGAAACATCATGGCAGGAGACCAGGGTAGCTCTAAGACTTTGGGATCAAGAATAACTAATACTAAATTTTAAATTGTGTTACCACGGTGAAAATACTTTCATATTCTCAACACCTTGAATAAAGTCTTAGACACACACATGCTTCTGTATGAATGGTTTGTGTGACACTAATTAACTCAGCTAATACAAGGCAGAGCAGAGATTAGCAAAACGACGGCAAAATAATCTTTAAACCAACTAATTCAGTGGAAGCAGTTGGAAACTGTATAAGAACATAAGCCTCTGGCAAAAAGCAAAGAACCTAGAGAGAGTTTATATTTCTACAAGGTACAGAATAAGGAGTTTATGGAATCATTTCTATAGCAATAACCCCATCTCCAACCTTTGATTCCTCTTTATTTTTTTATAGTAATTCTATATCCCTGTGTGTTTTCTATTTGTATATTATCTACCCCCTCAAAAAAGTGTAAGTACCATGAGAACAGTTTCTTCTTGTTCATTATTGTGTCCTTTAGACTATAATAGTACCTGGAACATATTAAAAGTCAAAACAAAGTGCTGGATAATTGAATGGATGATTGTACATCCAGATTTTAAGTTGTAAGAAGACATTGGCTAACCTGCTAGACATGTAAATAATTATAAAACAAAAAGCTGACCCACACTGGCTTACCACAGAAGGACAAAGGTTAGAGAAAGAGAAGAAAGGATGGAAGAGGAGATGCAACATGAGAAAGCACCACAGGAAGGGAGGACGGTGGACTGGCAGTGGGGTCGACATTCTTCCATGGAAAATGAAATTCAGTTAGGGTAGTTCTGACAATCAGCTATTGTCACAATAATGCTGTATTAAAATCCACCCCAAAATGCAGTTGGTTACAAAAATAAGCATTTATTACATGCTCATGCATCTGCAGGCTGGCTGACGTTCGACTGACCCAGACTAGGCTCAGGTAAGCTTCACTGCCCACCACAGTTTCAGTTCATGACCGTTCAATGTGTTTCTCATTCTGTTCACATTTTTTTTTAATAAGAGAGAAAAACAGCTCAAAGAATTAGAATCACACAATAGTCATAAGGCCTAGACTTAGAATCAGAACACTACTTTTTCTATCAACATTTCATTGGCCAAAGCAAATCTCATGGCCAAGCCCAGCATCAACGAGCAGGAAAGTATACTCCCCTCATGGAGTTTCAAAAGAAGACAGGGAACCATAGTGAATATTTGCTGCACAACAATCTAATCTTCCACAGTACACTAGCTGATAATAAATAAACCCAGAAGTCTTGATGTCTTAACACAGGTTTATTTCTTACTCACATTACAATTCAGTGTAGATCAGTAGTGTATGACACTTGTCCACATTCAGTGACCCAGGATTTTCCCATCTGACAGCTATGCCCTTCTATGTCAGCCTCCAGAAATGTCCCATGCAATAGAATAGCCACTACCCATATGTGGTCATTGAGCACTTGAAATAGGGATTTAGTCTGGATTGGGATGAGCTATCAGTATAAAATAAACACTGGATTTCAAAGCTTTGGTATAAAAAAAGAAAAGAAACTTTAAAATAATTTTTACATTGATTTCATTTTGAAATGATAATGTATTGGCTCTATTGTGTTAAGTAAATATATTAGTGAATTAATTTCACCTGTTTCTTTTTTACTGTTTTTAATGTTACTCCTGGAAATTTTTAAATTATATATGTACTCACTTTATATTTCTATTGAATAGCACTGCTCTAGGACCAGCCACCAGACCAGGGAACAGAAAACAATAGTGGAGAGACCTCACCAGAAATTTTAGGAACCAGCCTATGGCATTCATGACTCTGTATCCCCCTGGCCAGAACTACCACCTAGGTGGAAGGTGGCTGGGACAGTAGAGGATCCAGAAGAAGGGTCAGACACAAATATTGGTGAGAAAAGAAAGAAAAAGAAATCTTTGGACAGAGGCCAAGATGTTGCATTACATAAGAGGAAAGAAATACAATGGAGATCGTAATGGAAGATGCATTACAATAAGGGAGAAAACTAATGTTAAAGAGAAAACAATGAAGGCACTCACCAAAAGTGGATAATGATCCAGGAGACACAGGAAGCCCCAACATGAAGGACTCAGTACTCTGGCTTTGAAATTACTCTTCTTCTCTCCTTTAGATTTTCCTTCCAACCCTGATTGGTTAATTTGGTAGATAATTAACGAGAACAGGGATTTTGTGAAACCTTTGCTACTTACAGCCTCCAGATTCAATTTTTTATTACATAAATGCATGAAATCTGCCATATATTTGTTTCATATCTTTTACATTTTCCCCCAAAACTTTCTACTAAGACCACTGGTGAGAGGATTGCGCTGTGGCCTATGTCAGTTCTCTACAGCATCTGTATCAGGTGGTAGGTGACTAAATGCAGTCATCTTGAGTTTGTGATTTGGTGTACTCGTGGGAGGAAAATGTCTGGCATCAGTGTTTACATAACCACTCAGAGACATGGTGTCAACATACTCACGTACCTCTGCTCAGTCAAAAACTTTTTCTGCTTAATGCAATTTCTATGAAGTTTTCTAATCTTCAAAGAAACATAATTCTACAATATTTATTTCAGCAGAGCATATACTGCAAAGAAACCCTGTGTTTGGTGAGTCTGCAAGTTTGTCTCTACCTGTTCTGTGCTGCTGTCTTGCTGAGTTTTGGTGAAATTATTCTCAAGCCATTTTTTAATGACAGAAGAGGGCCATTAGCAAACTAACACTTAATCTTCAATTCATCTCTTCTCAACTATTCTTTGAGAAAAACAGCAGCTTTTTTCTGTTTTTACAGCTATCTTGATACAAAAGTGAAGTTGACTGTGAAATATAATCTTAAACCTTTCTTTATATACCTGACTGGTTCATTCGGGAGAAAATTTTCTTTAGCATGTAATAGTATTCTACTCCAAAACAACTCTATTCTCTGGGCCTTTCCTATACGTTCCCTGGAGCACATTTCAGGAATACCTCAGTAGTCTCACACTATTTATTCTCCCTTTCTTGGATAATAGAACAATTCCAAACCAAGAGCACGCAGCATTTGACTAGCAAGATCCAGCCCTTTTGCAACTGGTGGAGTACGTGTAAACACACACGTACGTGGGTTTGTGTATGTGTATATAAATACATACACACACATATATGTATGTGTGTACATTTGTATGTGTGTGTGTATATATATATATATGAGATAAATCTTATTACTTTCTTATAGCCCCACAAACATAAAACTCATATCACATCCAATAATTTATCCAAAAGACTCCACATAAAGTCAAATACATTAATTCCTCAAACAAATATTTAAGTGACTATAATGTGCCAAACACGTTGACAGGCACTGAGGATACAGTAGTGAAAAAAAATGTGTCCTTGACTTTATGGAGCCTATAGTCTATTAGAGAAAATCAGAAAATTAAACAAGTAAGTGTGATCAGGTGTCTGATAGGGTTAAGGCAGGTTGCTTCCCAAGGAAGACACATGGAACTGAGAGACTACAGAAGGAGGAAACAAGATGTTAGGAGGCAGAGAATAATGTTCTAGTCAGAGCAGCAGCATGTATGAAGGCCCAGGGACTAGAGAGAACATCTCAGATTTAGGGAATTACGTGAAACATTTTCGCAGGAGTGTGGAGTACAAAGGCGGAGGTGTAAGACAGGAGTACACACTGATGGTCCGGAGGAGGGATGGTAAACTCTGCCTGAGGCCAGAGAACAAGTCACGGCAGCTCAGGAGAGTAAAGTTTAAGGCGCGACTTTCCCTAAACGTAAGCAGTTTTTCAGGTAAAGGAAATAATAGCAAGAGAAAAGGCACATGGATGTGAAGTGATAAGTAACTTACCCAAGCGTCTCTTACTAATGTATGCCCACTCCAGGGCAGTTTGAACTCCAAAGTCCATGCTCTCAGCCCGTAAACAGGCTGGGAGCCCTTGTAGGACAGCTGTAAAGCTTATATAACCAGAGTCCTAAAGTAGCTGGACTGTGTTATGCCCTGACATACCAGGCTTTACTTAGATCTTTACCATTTACAGTGTACTTTCCCATTTAATCCTCACAGCACTAGCCATGGAACCTCAGGACAACTCAATAGTAAAAGCACAAATAACCCAATTTAAAAAATGGCAAAGGAATCGAGTAGACATTTTTCCAAAGAAGACACACAAATGGCTGATAGATATATGAAAAGGTGCTGGACATCACTAATCATCAGGAAAATGCAATCAAAACCACAATAAGATGTCTCCTCACACCTGTTAGGATGACTTTTACCAAAAAGACAAGAGATAACAAGTGTCGTTAAGGATGTGGAGAAAAGGGAACACTTGTGCACTGTTGGTGTGAAGGTAAATTGGTGCAGCCACTATGGAAAACAGAATGGAGGTTCCTCAAAAAATTAAAAATAGAATTACCATATGATCCAACAATCCCACTTTTGAGTATTTATCCAAAGGAAACAAAATCACTATTTCAAGAAGCTATCTACACTCCCATGTTCATTGAAGCATTATTCAGAATAGCCAATATGCACCGCTATGTTCACTGCAGCATTATTCATAATAGCCAAGAAATGGAAGCAACCTAAGTGTTCACTGATAGATGAAGAGATAGAGAAGATGTGGTGTATATATATATCTATATAGATATACACACACACACAGATATATACACACACACACACATACATACATATATACATACATACAATGGAATATTACTCAGCCATAAAAAAGAATAAAATTTTGCCATTTGTGACAACATGGAGGGACGTAGAGGGTATTATGCTAAGTGAGATAAGTCAGACAGAGAAAGACAGATATCGTATGATCTCACTTATATGTGGAGTCTTAAAAAAAATCTAACTCTTGGAAACAGAGTAGAATAGTAGTTACTAGGGGTTGGGGCGTTGGGGAGATGGGGAAATGCTGGTCAAAGGGTGCAAGCCTTCAACTATAACATGAATAAGTTCTGGGGATATTATGTACAGTCTGGTGGCTATAGTTAATAATACTGTATTGTATACTTGAATTTGCTAGGAGAGTAGATAGTAAGCGTTCTCACCACACACACTAAAAAGGTAACAATGCGAGATGATGGGTGTGTTAATTAACCTGATTGCAGTAATCATTTCACAAAGTATATGCATATCAAATCATCACATTGTGCACTTCAGATATATACAATTTTATTTGTCAATTACTCCTGAATAAAGCTCAAAAGAAAATTTTAATTTGCATCAGGTTTTACCAAAGAAGTTAACGAATGATTAGTCATCCCTATCACCTTTCCACTAGAGAGCACGGAGGTGTGCTACCTGCGGCTTATTTTCAGTATGTTCTAGTCAGTTGGCTGTCTAGTAAATTTTTAGCAAACACCTATGATAAGTCAACCACATTAAGAGCAGCAAGGGGATAAAATAACTGAAGTCATTGTCCCTGCACTAAAATCATTTATAATTTAGTAGAGGAGATGAGACACAAAGCAATTAGACAGAAGCAATAATTAGAGCAGATATATTCAAATTACAGACTCAGCAGAGCCAAGTAGGGCTAACCTGGAACAATATCACCAAGAAATCAAAACTCGACTTGGAAATATGTCTTCATTCATCTCTCACTTACAGGGGAATAACAGGCAGATTTGTGGAGCTCGTTTCTGGAACAAAAAAGACCAGCGTCTCTGTCCCTCACTGGCTCTTAGAAATGGAGCAAGTTACTCAAGCTTTCCATACCTCAGTTTCCTCCTCTGTAAACAAAGCTAATAGCAGCATCCAACTCCTCAGGTGAAGATTAAAAGAGAGAATGCAAATGAAACACTTAGCATAATGTCTGGCACAATATAAGCCATCATTACTCTTCATCAAATATTTATTGGGGATTTAATAGGTACCAGACACATTAAGCTGAGAATACAAAGATGAATCAAAGGACACGGGACTGCGAAGTCACCTGCAAATAATGCTACCAAGGTAATGTCTAAAGCAGACCAAACTGCTCCATTCAGGTTTCCACGACTCGCAAGCTAATCACGAATTCTGCCAAATTCTTCAAGTGTTGAGAATAAGAATGATTCAATGTTGAGAGGGCAAGCGAAAGAACAGCCTTAAATTAGACCTTTTTAAAGAGAAGAATTTGCCTCATTGTTCTCATTAAAAATATAAAGCAATCTCTCACGGCACTCATAAAGACATCTCTCACAGCTCGTAGCTCCTAACACCTAAGAAACTATTGGTTTAGAGTTTAGACTGTTCATGCAAGAGTAGACCGTGTGAAGACATATTTGAGCATAAAATCAGAAACCATCTTGCAATAAACACCACAACTGCCTCAGTTGCTTTCATGCTACACAGTTCTTCCCTGGAGAAGCAAATAACAATGTGCAAAGCTAAAAGGTACTCCCTTAGTGGAAAAACAGAACAAAACCAGAGTATGGTAGATGCTAAGCCTATATTTATATGTCTTTGTCTATACAGGGAATGTTCTTTTTTGTTTGTTTTCATTTACACAGAATCATTGGAAAAGCACATACAAGACAGGAAAACATAACCCATAATAGGTCTCAGTGCAGACATAGGAATTTATTGCAGTCTGTACATCAATATAGGAAAACTGAGCTGAGAATTTCCTGACAGACATTTTTCTTATCCACCCTCTCAGACCTAACCTAAAATTGCCAATCAAAATCTCTAGCAGAGGGTCAGTATTTTTAACAATACCCTCAGATATCATGAACAAGCACGGACTGTTACTGGATCACAAATATTAATCGGCTGAGTATAAAAATAGTACATAGCTAACTCTTGCTACCACATGTTATCTAGAGGCACTCACTCCACCTTTTACATGTACTAACTCATTCAATCCTTGCAATCATCATGAGCTTGGCCCTATGATGATCCATACTTCACAGATGTGACACGGGCACTGAAAGAATAGGTAACTAGCCCAGGGCCATAGAGTGAATGTCAATTCCCTGATGTGTACGTGGTAATGATAACAGACATACCAACAACACTGCTTTATGATTTACAATGTAATTTTGGATATATTTTTCTATCCAATCCTCAAAACACACTTAAGGCCAATAACAAAGTGATTAGCTCATCTGTTTCACAAAGGAAGTCACTTCAGAAGGGTCACAACCAGGGTTCAAAGCTAGGCCTTCCGACCATGGTCTCATTTCCTTTCCACTCTGCTTGCAAAAGTTCTTTCCAATCCCAGTGTTCTATGATGCCATGAAATTGCAGAATTCTTTCCATATAGAAATATAGATATATCTTATATACCACTTATTCCTTTATCAGGCCCTTTTCTGGGTATATTATGTATATTTTAACTCATTCAGTCCTTGTAATTCTGTGGGTATATACTACTACTATCCCCACGTTATAGATAAGGAAACTGAGGAACTGAGAGGGAAGCCATTTGTTCAGCAAAGCATATGCACAGCAAGCAAATGGTAGGGCTAAGAGTCAAACCCATTTAGCTGGACCCCAGAAACTGTGCTCTTAACCATCACATGGCCCCACGCACCATTACATTAGATGGCCTCCCAGGAAAACATCAATCCTAAATGCTTCTTTTAAAAAAGAAACAAAGCATAATGTTTAAAATAGCGTTTCTGACTTGAAACACCAGTTAGAAGGTGAGATGAATCAATGAATTGATTGATATTTATTGAGCGTTGCTTTGGACAGACATTATATTCAGGACTGCTGAGAATATAAACAACTATAAGCTGCACCACTTTTCTCAAAAGGAGTTTACAGTCTAGTTTGGGAGAATAGGTAAACATATATAAAGAAAACGAACAAAATTGAGACAATCGATGTTTATTGATTCAGATACAATATAAATATCAAATGCGTAACACAGATAGAAACACTATAGAAAACTGCAAAGCCCTGGAATATAAAACGTACACATAATAAGCCATGAACAGGGAAGTCCTATTGCAGCTTAAACCACAATGAAAATAAACGTGGATTCTTAAGAAAATAGCATCCTTTTCATAGAGAAATACAAAAGAGCATGATTTAGCAATAGATTTACCCTAAACCTCATCAATCTTTTTTAAAAAATTACGTTACTTTGTATTTTAGATCAGTATTTGGGGCAAGAGGAAAAGAATAAGAGGTAAAAAAATGTCTGACATCTTTTACACAGACCTAAATTCTTCTAAACATCTGATGACTGAAGAGTTGTCTACAGAACTGAGTGAAACACTTAGCTGCTAGATAACACAATATGCTGCAGTATTTCTTGAGGAGATCTGCACATTACGCCCGCAATATTGATGATAATATAACGCACTATGCAATGTCCAAAGAAAACGTGCACCGTCGCCTGTTCCTCCCCTTCCAGGTCACCAAGATAGGAGTTCCTGCCTCTTCTCCCAGCATGCTCCTCTTGGTGGAGTTTACAGTATTTACATAATAAATACAAGGTCCATTAGGAGCAAAAATAAAGGCAGTGTGGCAATTGGATCATTGAACAGCATTAGTAAACATCATCCTAATTACTCATTTTGATATTTGTTAATTGTGCTGCAGGTTGACTATAATTGGACAAGAAAACAACAAAGTACACATAAAAAAATTCTAACCATACTGAGAAAAAATGGAAACAACTCACACTCGGGAGTGGAAATCCACTGAAAAGAGGTAGAAGCTTATGGGAGAAAGTTCTACGTCAGGAGGTAAATGATCTGCCAGAGACTTTTAAACTGCAGGACTTTTTTTCATGTAAGAAACATTTAAGAAGCACTTACCATTATGCTAGGGGCTAGCTATAGAAATGTGAAAAAAAAGACATAGTCCTGTAGGACTCAAATTTAGTTTCAAATTTACGAAGGAAAACAAACACATAAAGAGATAATTACAATAAACTATGTTAAGCATTGTAATAGAGACTGGTCCCTCCTCTGGGAACACGTGTGAATTTAGGAAGAAGCAACTAATCCTCTGGGAAATTAGGGAAGGCGTAAATGAAGAGATGACTACTCCTGGAATATTGAAGCTTGAGTGAAAAATGACCACATGGGAAGGAGGAAGGCAGGAAAAATAAAACCCCAGAATTACATCAGACTTTTCTCCGACAAAGGAGAAAGTTTAATTCCAAGTGACCAAAATGAGTGAGATTTTCTTCTTAATAAGAAAAATTTCCTGTGGAGAGCTGATTAGTTCTGGCTAATCTGCTAAAACAGCTCCTGCATTAGCAAAATTCTTAAACTTGTCTCTCAAGGATCTTCAGATTAGTGAAAAATCTAGTGCATGAGGAAATGGAAAAGATGCTCTCCTCCTGACCAGCACTTCCACCACCTCCCTCCACCTATACAAACGCTCTGTAGGTAAAATTCACAGATGGATTGATAAAATGGAAATTTAAGATGTAAAATTACTTATTCTTTGCTAGAAATTATCTGCAGCAAGTATATTCCATGCTATTCTTTATTATAATGAAAGTCACAACTCTATCCTTACTGTAAGGATTACTGTGTTAGGACCGGTCAGAATCTCATTGTTTTGATAAATGATAGGACCAACAATCCTCGGGAGAGAGTTGTAGTTTTCCTAGCAAGGGAATGCAGAGGTCTCTCTGAAACAGAGAACTGCATGCTTAATAAAATGGCTCACACTCTGCAGAAGCAAAGGAGGCTGGCAGGCAAGGAAAGGTCCTCTTGGGCTGTGACCCTGGGGGAAGGCCAATATTGAAGGACAGGATGAGACTATAATTCCCAGAGGACAGCCTCTCAACTCCACCACAGGCCAATTCCTGAAGGGCATCATGAAGTCACTGGGCATCCTTCCATCAAATGTATAGGAAGGAGTCCTGCAGAGGTTCTCAAACTCTGAGCATTGGTCCCTGGAGCAAATCTGGCTAGGCAGCTGGTGTCACATAGGGTATTTATTAACCCCATTTCTAAGCGCTCAGATGGTATTACTGTTGCCAAAAACAGATGACCTGGTGATTTAATAGAATATGATACATAGCTTTTTTTCCTTTTCTTTCTTCCAACTGCCCCCAGGGTCCTACTTTTGAGAGTAAGACAAACAAAAACAAACAATTTAAATAGTACTTTCTGCGATCTCAGAAACTACTCAAAGGAAAGTGGTTTAAAAGACAGATGACAAGGTGACAATCCACTGCTGAAAAAATAAAAAAAAATTCCCCAGAAACTACATTTTAAATTTAAAGCTTTGCCAATGGCAAATACCCTTTAGGAGTAATTTAGTTGAAGAATATGAGTTGTTTGCTGAATTTCATCATTCTTATTTTATTACAAGGCAAATCACAACTTCCCGTTAATTTGGGGTAGGTTGCTATCAGAAGTGTCAGACCTGTATTTTCTTAATATGGAATAAGGTAAGTCTCTTCTGAACATATCCCACCTCTCCCTGTTAGCAAACCCTCAGATTGACAGCAAGAAAGAGAGGCTACCTGTCTTAAAGTGAGCTGATTCCTTGACCTCTTCCAACTCCATCCTCTCAAGTATGATAGAAATTATCAGGTCTTTAGTTTGAGCTTTGACCTTCATATTTTTGAGACAAGAGAAAAAAATGCCATTTTTAAAGCAGTAAATAGTTTTGCTGATTCTCTAGATATTAAGGATTTGATTCACCTCTAAGAGAAGACTGGATCTTTGTTTTAGGATAAGACAATTTAACACAAGATTTGGCTAGGCAAAAATAAGTAAAGAATCCATAATGGCATAGAAAGGTGTGAGATATTGAGGTACTTAAATGCTCCTCATGAAATGTCAATGGCAATATACTCATCGCTGGCGATAAGACAAATATACAGAATGTGTATCTTCTTTAGGATGCTATTTTTCCCTTCTGAGAGCCTGAAAAGTTGGGCCTGAATTTCAGGTAGGAAGTGTTGTTCCAGGTACTATGACCACAGAGTATAACTCCAAAACGTAGTGACAAGAAACAACCATTTATTTTGTTGATGGTTTTATCAACAAAGGTCAGGAATTCAAATAGGGCAAAATAGAAATGACTTATCTATGCTTTATGATGCCTTGGGTCTCAGATGAAAGACTCAAAGACAGGGGACTGGAACCATCTAAAGGCTGGCATGCTTACATGTCAGGTATTTGATCCCTGCTTGGCTAGCAGCCTCTCCTCTCCGAACGGGTCTCTCCATGAAGTCTCTCCACATGGTAGCTTCAAGGTCACCAGACTTCTTTTCACAGCAGTTCATGACTCCAAAGGCACATGTCCTGAGAGAACAGATAAGGAGAGATGAACAGACACAGAGAGAGAAGCACTATGTCCTCTATGACAACCTCAGAAGTCACACAGCATCACTCCCATCACATTCTAATGTGACAGAAGCAAGTCACAAAGGACTCCTATTCAAGGGGAAAAAACATAATGGACACCACCTCTTGATGGAAAAGTATGTCAACATCACTATAGTTGACACACTCTAAGGTGGTCCCAATGAGACACGAACTTATATAATTCCATCCCCTTGAGCACAAACCTTTCAACCTGCTTCTAACCAACAGAATATGGCAAAGGTGGTAGAATGTCAGTCCTTTGATTAGATTATTTTATAAGGCGACAAATGTTGTGTTACATTGCTCCACAGAAAGTACTGCTCAAATATGTTATGAACAGAATGTTTGTGTTCCCCCAAAATTCAATTATTGAAGCCTTAACCCACAATGTGAAGGTATTTGGAGATGCATATTTGGGAGGTAATTAGGTATTAGGGTGGGGTCCTCCTGATGAGATTAATGTCCTTAAAAGAGGAGACATCAGAGAGCTTGCTCTTTCTCTCTCTGCCATGTGAGGATACAGCAAGAAGGTGGCCATCTGCAAGAGTAAGAGAGTCCTTACCAGATACGACTGTGCTGGCAGCCTGATCTTGGACTTCCAACTTCCAGAACTGTGAGAAAATAAATTTCTAGTGTCTAGGCCACCCAGTCGTGGTATTTTGTTATGGCAGCTTAAGCAGGCTAATACGCTACATTATAAGGCAAAGGTGATGGGATGTCACTTCCAGGATTGTATTATGCTACATAAAGCTCTATCTTGGCAGACTGGAAGGAGAGACTATCCTGCTGGCCTTGAGGAAGCAAGTTGCCATGATGTAAACTGCCCACGCATAGGTCCAGAGGGCAAGTAACTGCAGGCAGCCTGAAGGGGCAGAAGACCTCAGTGCGACAATTGTAAGGTACTTTGAAAACACTTGAGCAAACTTAGAAGTGGATCCTTCCCTACCAAACCTCCAGGTGAGAATGTAGCCCAGTCAACACCTTGACTGTAGCCTGTTGAGACCCTGAAGCAAAAACTCAGCTAAGCCATGTCTGGACTTTTGACCAACAGGAACTGAGAGAATAAATGAGTATTATTTAAACCATTAAATTTCTGGTAAATTAGTACACAGCAATATAAAACCAATATAATCTCTTTGTACGAAGATTACTCGGGATGATGTGGCCATCTTTGGGGATAGTGTGCCATCTTAAGAAAATACAATCAGACACAATTTTTCATCCTTTTCTGCCATCCCTAAACCTTCAATAAACCTGATGGACATAGCAGTTGAGGAGACAATCATGGCATAGGAAGAATCATTCTCAAGACCCCAGTAAGTAACTTGCAGAAGACTGCAGCAAAGGTCCACAGCCAGGCAGCTGGATGAAATAGCAAATAACATCCAGGACAGCTTTGTGCAACATGCAAACAATTTCCTCAAGGATTCCAGGAAATGACTGGAGTTGGGAATCTGTAAAATGGCAGGACTTCTTATTTCAAGTAGATTTGAGCTTCAGACTGTTGTTATTTGGGCATTCAAGGGAAATGTGATCTAGGCTATGGCAAAATCTATGACTCTGTCACAAATGTGTAACTAGAATAAACATATCAGAAAGGACTATCCTTTACATAAATCTTGGCTATCTCTGCCTAACTTCTTAAATTCAATTATATTTAATCTTTTATTTAGGACTTTTATTTAGTGACCACCCAAAATTTAAATCTCTTTTTAGTCCTATATGTCTTTATATTCATCAAAAAATATTCACATCTACTATGTGCTAGGCTAAAAATATACAGACAAAGCCATCCTCAATGGAGAAATCAAATACGTTCATCAAGCATATGGACTTTTCATGGCTCCTATTACTTTACTCAGGCAATTTTCTTATTGCCTTAAAACACATAAAAACACTGCCTTCATATTTTCTCTTTTGGGAAAATATAATATTGATGATGATAAAAATATCTAGTGGCATTGAGTATATTTTATGTGCCAGACAGTGTGCTAAATTTATATTTGTTATCTCTTTTAATCCTCACAACTCTTTGTGGTAGATACTATTGTAATCCCAGTTTTACCGATGAGGAAATTGAGAATTAGACTACAAAAGTTGCCTAAGGTGACCCAGCAAGTGAGAGAGAGAGGATCGGAGTGACAGAGAATTGATAGAGACAGAATTAGAATATGAAGATTTCCTTTCATATTCAGAATTAGGCGGACTTATAAGAGATCTTAAAAGTCATTTAAACTCATTGCTCTTTAAAGGATTTTTTGCAATTAATTTATTGAGGAAATTATCAACTAACATAGATGTGGTTCAGAATTCTAGCCTCAGCCTGATCCCCTGGGGAGTTCTGGTGCAGGAATTACATCACAGAGTTTGTCCCACCCAGAGGCAAGGGTACTGGACTGTTACACCCCTACATGGGACAGTCATTGGCTGCAAGCTGACGTGGGATAAAGGAAGGAAGAAGGGAAGAGTATAGCCTCCCAGGCATCTCCAGGTAAGGTGGCTCCCATCAGATTAGGAAAATCCTCAGAAAAAGATGCAGGTAGGTGCCATTAAAAGCTAACACCTGTGGTAGCCAGAAGTTGGCTACAAGGCCTGCTAAAGGGAATCTGGGCAGGGCTTCAAAGCGTCTGATACATCTGCCAAAGGTTTAGCCAATGCCTGCTTGAAACTTCCAGTGAGAAAGAAGTCACCGTCGCACCCCCTTCCCCTTCTAACAAGGCAGCGCATTACAATCCTTGGACTGCTTCAATTGACAAGTCTTCCTCTTGTTAGACATGGGAAAATTAAGGGAGGTCATTCTAGGACAACATATGCAAAGGCACAGAGTGTGAAAGAACACAATGGTATGTGTTGTCACCATAGTTAGCACTAAGATTTATTATAGTTAGAACTTACAGTGTGGAAGTAGAAAGTGAAAAAGATGAGTCTAGCAAGATACTTACAGGACAGACAGCCAGGTAATGAAAGACCTACAAGCCTGCTCCAGGACTTGTGATGATGTTGTAAGGTACCACTAAGTGTATTGTAGCAGAAAAGGGAGATGATCATCTCTTGTAGAAAGGCCATTCTGGCAGCAATGCAGAGAGCAGCCCCACCTCATTACATGAGTGCTGTGGGGCTTTCACACCGGTGTTTCCTCTGGACCATCAGCTCTTCCAGGACAGGAAACTTGCCTTATTTATCCTTGTATTGTGCCTCAAACGATAAACGTTTATGAAACTGAAATGAAGTGAACTGATCATAAGGAAGAGAAATCCTTGCAACAACTCGGATGACATGTGTTAAAGGTCTAAATCAGGAATCGGCAAACCATAGCCCGGAGGCCTCACCCGGCCTACAGGCCCTTTTTGTAAACAAGGTTCTGTTGAAACACAGCCACAGCAGTGTGTTTCCATATTGTCCGTGGTTGGATTCATGCTATAACAGCAGAGTTGAGTAAGGGCAACAGGGAGCACATGGCTACAAAGCCTAAAATATTTAGTATCCGGCCCTTTACAGAAAAGGTTTGCTGAGCCCTGGACTAAACTGAAGCAGTAGTCATGTAAAATGAACAGGTAAATGAACAGGGATGCATGCAAATGATATTTATGAGGCAGATTCTATTGGAGTAGTCGCTACTCATTGCTCCTAGTTCTCTTTCTTGATAATTACGTACACTGTAGAGGTCAACATTATAAATACGTACAAAAGATTTCAAGTGTCCCAATACATCTTTTGGCAATTCCCATTTACCCTGTCAAATTGAAATTGAACTATTAGTTGCGTAAAGATCCTCCCACTCTGAAGAACATGCAGTGGGGTCTACAGGCCTACAGATCCAAAGTAGAAGCAGGGTCCCATTTGGTCCGCTGAGACTAAGATGGTTCTGCAGTAACGGGACAGTATCAGCCCTGGGGTCCCTTATATAAATCTTCTAAAAGGCTCCCAACCTCTAAATTATTGCCACATTCCTGTTTTCACTGCAGGTCTTCAGAGATGGCCTGAATCTTTTTCACCTCATTAAGCTGCTCTGCACCAGAGTCCTCTAAAAACTTTTCATCTGAAAAGTCCTCATAAGGCCTGAAATTTCTTTCCCCTTCTCTATGTGGTCAGAACATGAAAGATCACAATTCAAAGAAAAAATAAAGAACTGTCATGGTCCTTTTTGTTGGTGTTAATCTCTGAACAGCGGATTTAGGGTGACTATTTTTTTTCAGTTCCTGGTTCTCCACTTCCTGTTTGAATATACACTACAAAGTGTCAGTGAAATGCATTTATAGGACACAGGGAGCCAGTTGCTAGGCCTTTGTATCAGGACTTGAAAGATAAAGGCAAGCTCCTTTCTTTTTCTAAAAAAAAGTAATCTGCAGCCATGGAAACGTCTCATCTTAGTCGTCATCGTAGCACCCACACCCCCGGATAGGCAAAAAAAGACAACTTAGGTTAAAAGTTGCTTATAAAAAATGGATTTTTCAACATCACAACTTGAATAACAAACCAATGAGGAAAACTTTTCCTCCCTTCCAGGGAATAAATTTATGGAAAACAAAATGACAAACGGATTATTGGTACTTTTATATTTGAAGATTATTTACCTCAAATATTTAGTTGTGTCATTATTTGGAAGAAAGTAAAGTTTAGCCCTACCATACATCATACACCAACGTATTTTTCAAATTAATGAAAGATTTAAGTGTGAAGACAAGCACAAAGACACAGAACTGAAAGAAAATGTGAGTAACTATCTCTCTGATTTTAGAGTGGAGAAGGATTCTTTAAGAATATGAGTAAACACAGAATCTGAAAGAAAAAGTGACAGATTTCAATATATAAAAACTTGACTTCTAGATATCTTAAAATAAAATACTCAAAATCTAAAAACAAGTAACCAACATGGAAATGTTTCAATGGCTATGACTAGAAGTTTTGTCCATTTTCTGCAAGAAGAAACTCATGAAAACATAATTTTAAAAATGAGCATAGAATATGAGGATATTCATAAAGAAGGAATAAAAATGACCAATCAACAAATGAAAAAACTCTCAGACTTGCATATAACTAAATAAATATAAACTAAAACAGCAATAAACCTTTTTCTGCCTGTATATGAACAAAAATGTTTTATTTAAAAGATAGTACACAGATATATTAGTTCAAATGTTTTTGGTTGCAAATCACAGAAAATCAATTCAAAATCACTTAGTGAAAAATTAGTGGACTTTCAAAATTTTTTAAATCTAGAGGTAGGTTGGCCTTCAGGCATGGTTGGGTCAGTGATCAAGCTGCAATTCTCTATAATTCTTTGGATCTGGTCTATTCATCAGCATTGTGCTAAAGGAGTTGGCTTTGTGCCATTCAGAAAAACAGGGAGTATCTCTTCTATCAACCTGCCCCATCCTGGCATTCATTCTGATTGGATAAATTTAGCTCATGTGTCCAAGTCTTAGCCAATCACCACGGCCAGGGAAATGGCAACTTCTAGCTGGATTAGTAATGTCCAAGCCTGAACAACCACTGAGGCAAGGGCGATAACAGTTTGATAATTGACTTCAAGCTTTCAGGGCCTATTCTTGGTGTTCAAGGTGGGGTAAATTCTCTTTAAGTCATGTAGCTGATACACAGTGGGAGAAGAGGGACAGACTAGCTATACTGAGGTTCTACGAAGAAACAAGCTTAGTTAGGCACAGTGAGTGCAGCAATAAATTACTTAAATATTTATGGAAAAAATAGACTATAAATATCAAAGTCTTGAAAACGTATCTACCACATTTGTCCCAAAATACCAGATCTTAACATTGATCCTAAGGGAGAAGTCATGGTTAAATACAAAGAACACTATCTAGTAGGTTGGTTTAGGATAGCCAAAAATTAATGTCCAAGAATGAAAATTTAGTTAAATTATGATACACGAATATAATGGTATATTATACAGTCTTTAAATATAATAGTATAGAAGAATACTTACTGACAAGTAAAACTGCTCAAGCTATATTGTTAAATGATTAAAACCATGTAATAATCCATGTTGTTACTTGTTTTTAAATTTTGAATATTCTCTTTTAAGATACACAGAAGTCTTAAGAGATTATCTTATTTTTGTAAAACTATATATATATGTATTCACTGAAAAAGACAAATACATCAAAATATAAATAGTTGTTATCTTTGGATAGAGGAATTATAGATAGTTTTTATTTCTTTTTCATGACTTTCTGTATTTTGTAAATTTTCTTATTATGAATTATTCCAGTAATAAAAAAATTTGTGTTTAGTTTAAAGGAAATAATAAAACAAATTTACATTTTAAAAAGATTTAATGGGAACTGTGACTTTAAGAACGTATTGGCGAAGAATTCCAAGAGTTCCCAAATGCACGTTGAGAGGAAGCCCAGATAAAACCAGAGCTCTAGGAATAAAATCTTTAAATAATCTGCATCTTATTGCTGGAGGAGCGCCAGCATGCAGCCACTCTTCAGTTGTACAGCATTAGCCCACCCGAGAGCCAATATGCTCACTTTATCCATAATGACTCTCCCGCCCTCTGGGGAAGAGCTTAAGGTAAACAAAGAAATACCAAACCTCCCAAGAGGGTTTTCCAACTCCCTGAGGAATCCCCTTTTGAGAATAGGCACAAATACAGTTATACATCTCTGCAAGTGATGAATAATGGCCCAAAATTGCACTATATGTAACTTCAACTTTCATGTAATTGATTCAAAGAGTAGAAGTTGGTCTGGCCTACGTGAAAACGTGTGTACACTGGGCTATAGGATTAACGATCTCAATTGAATTTAATAATTTTTAAAAATCAGTTAAAATATAACTAAATTTACTGATTTCATCTATTGATGTATCATTATCGAGGCACAGACCAAAGATATGCATCACCTAAAGGAGAGCTGCAAGCTTGAAAAGTGAATGGCCCTATATGGTGTGGGAGGATTCCACGCATATTCGCTGTCTATACATAGCTTAATTTCATTGCCGTAGAGTGTTCCCTATCCTTTAATCACCATTAGCCAAAAATGCTGCTGCAAGTGAAGAAAAGGGGAGAGGAGAGCACAAGTTATCAGGGAAAAGTTTACTTTTCTGATTTCTGATTTAAGAGAGCAAAACTCAAGGCATTCATTTATTCAACATCCAATTAATCTTTGTACAGGATAAAGAAGTGGATAAAATGAACAAAAATCCCTGCTCCACGAAAAAGACATTCTAGTGGATACGCAGGCATATATATAAAGTCTAAATAAGCTTCTTTTCCCTCTTGCCTTAATATTTAGGAAGAATGAAAAATGAAACTCTAGATATCCAAGAGAGGTTGGTAAGGATTGAATGACAGATATCACTGGCTAAAAAGAAAACTCGGAGAGCCGATCCTGTCTGAATTCAAGGAAGAAGAAGAGGGAATGGCAAGTCTGTTGCCAAAACCTACCTAAAATTTGTCTTGAGTGCTCCCTTCCATCTTTCTACTGTGACTCACCTAATTGCTGAGCCCTCACTTTCCTACTCCTCAATACCAACCTTTCTTTCAGCTGCCTCCAGCAATAGTGGATGACAAAAGGATGAGCAATGCCACACACATTTTCTCTTTATGGTTGCTGCTGTGCTTATCAGTGTCTGACCCACATGTACGGATGGATGGGTGGATGGGCGGATGGATGCTTGCATGGCTGCATGGCTTAATAGGTGAAAAAGTAAGTGAATGCAAAAGTGAAAAAAAGCAAATGAAGGCATGAACAGAAGAATAATTAGGTAAAGTAGGGGAAAAGACTGAAAGGTGCTCCATAGGAAGCTTGTGGAGTCAGAAATGGTAAACATGGGAGAGAAATCATGACCCAAAGATGTGACCGAGGTGACAGAATCTTGGGGGGGAAACAAACAATAAATAAAATTGTAGAACCAAGCCGAAAGGAAAAGGAAAAAGATCTCAGCACACTTAGCGATGAGCAGAGCAGCCGGGGGAGGTTAGAGGCTCAGCTCTGACACAGCCCTGCACAGTGCTGCCACGAGGACTTCTCTGCCTCTGCAAACAGCGGGCTCTGAGGGCTATGCTGAGAGTGGTGTCAGGCATTCCTGCAGAGAAGTGTTACAAATTCGAGTAAGGGCTGGAATACTGTCCTCCAAGGTGAGATGAATTCTAGGCATTTACAAATAGCCTTTACTATTTTTTGGTAAAAATATATACCTCAAAAATTAAAAAAATAAGAACAAGAAAAAAGAAATTAAAATCACCTGTAATATTCTAATAAACAGAAATATTTTTGAGTTTTATAGCAGTTCAATGTGTGTGTACATGCACACATGTTTATATGTGTTTAGTATAATATTTAATTACATAGTTTAATATAATACATATTTAATATACTTAGATATATTGTTTAATTGCTTAATATTACATATGTTTTTAAATGTATATAAATGTACACACACATATGTATATGCTTTTAACCTGCTTTTTTTCACTTAAATATATTGTAAATACTTCCTTGGTAGGAAACTCTCTTTGGTATTACAATTCTTTATCACCATACTGTTTTATTTTATGGATGTACCACAATTTAATCAATCAATCCTCCATTGTTAGACATTTAGTTTTGTTTTCCTCCATGTTTTGTTATTTAAAACAAAATAATTTAGTTCTGTTTTTTGAATACTGTCTTATTAATAAAAACAAAGTGCTACTTTCTCTGATTATATCATTATTATAAAATCCTTGTGTTGGAATTGCTCAGTAAAAACAAATTCAGAATGTTAATGTTTTGGATACATGTATCAATTATGATGCCTTCAGTTGCTATTAACAACAACAAAAACCCAATCAACATTTAAATTCTTATTTAAATGGATTAAATATTAAAGGCTTTTTTAATGGATCTTATAAATAGAGTCCAGAGATAACTCGGGTCACAGAATTGGTTTGCTCCAGTAGCTCCTCGATGCCACGAAGGACCCTGCTTCCTTGTGTCTCCTGCTCCGCCTGCTGTGATAACAGCCTCATTCTCTCACGGGTACCAAATGGCTGCCAACAACTCCTGGGAGTGATGCGGGATGGGTGAGCCAAGGAGTCAAAAGAAAGATTTTTTAGACTCTCAAGATCTGGCAGTAGTGCTCTTTTATTCAGAGAATAGTGTGGAATAGCATGGGGACAAGACCCATGGGCAGTCAGAGCTTCTGCTGCCACCACTTCTGCTGACCCCGCTGGCATGGGGACAGGGCCCATGGGCAGGCAGAGCTGTTGCGTGGGGACAGGACCCACGGGCGATCAGAGCTCCTGCTGCTGCCCTGAGTTGAGGGTTAGGGCTAATTTTATAAGGCATGGGTACATGACTTATTTTTACTGGAAAAAAGAAAAGATGATGTAAAAAGTCATTAAATGATTTCAGTGCAGATGGGGTCTGGTTATTGTGCGGTCATATAACTTTAGATACGAATCTGGCCATATAGATCAGCATGCAGGTGAGGATGCCCCGGGCTTCTCTCCCTGGGGCAGTCCTAATTCATACCATAAAAAAGTCCACTGGGTCATATAGTTTGGCATGTAGGCCAGGTCACCTTGGGCTTCTCTCCCTGGGGCAGCCTTAGTCCACATCAGGAGCACATTTTTCCTCCTTTAGGTTCAGAGAAACAGCACATCTTCCCCCAAACCTCTGACAAACATCCTCACCTTCACTCTAGATCATTTGAGTCATTGAGCACTTGAGCCAAGAACTTTGGCAAAGGGGTTAGATACTGTCAATCTCCAGTCCCACAAACAGAGGGAGTTCAGGTTCCCTCCAGCCTTCGCTAATATTGAGAATTAACCTTTAAAAACCACAATAAAATCAAAAGCTGCCAACTTGACAGGTAAAAAGAGTAGGCCATTACTCTTTCTTTTCTTTTCTTTTCTCTTCTTTCTTATCAGTTTGAACTTTTTAGTTGTGAAAGCCTGGGCTCTCAAGTCAGATTGCCTGTATCTGCATCTTGATTCCCTAAGCAGAGTTGTTTCATCTTAAGTAAATTAGGGAAATTCTCTGAAAAGCAGGAATAATAATAATAGATTCTCCCTCTTGAGTTCTTATGAAGATAAAATGAAATGAATTTTTAAAAACCTGGTAAATGTTAGGTTTTGCTCATAATTAGCATGTTATTTTTAATTAATAAATTGTTATGATCACCTATTCATTCCTTGTGCTCATTTTTCTATTGGGAGTAGCCGTTTTTAATCACACAAAAGGAGGTTTTATTTTACTGTTGGAAATATGCATTCCCTCACTTAAGACAGATATTTAGGTACCCGTATCTTCTTCACTAGTTAAATGGCATCACCTGCAGACACTGGCCATGAGTATCTGAAAAAGTGAAAAAACACTCACTTTAGACAGAATGGAAAAATCAGTCACTGATGAGAAGGTGAGAAAATTTCAGCTTCTCCTCCTCCGCTTCCAAGATGCTTTGCACACAAGGCCCTGGGGTTACTATAGCCCCTGGAATCCTAGAACACTAGACTTTCTTCTCTATAGCACTTCAGACAACGCTGCCAGCGACGGTGGTTAACGGCCTGACTAATGCAGAAATGAGTCACCCAAAGACACAACTGGAATCGTGCGATAAATGTTATTTGTGAGACTTTTTATAAATTCTACAAATAACTGTAAATCTCTGCCTCTTATTACAATAAATATCTTTAAAACATAAAGAGAATCTTTGGGGGAAAATAAACATAGTGAAAGAAGTCTGTCATTCACAAGCTATGAATACTCTTATCCTAATACAGGAAAGCCTTGATTTACAAAATCCTTATATGAAGCCATTCCTCTAACTGGGAATAGAATTGACGTTTTTAGTTTGTTCAGTGTGATTCCCATCTGAATGGTGTTATTTCTGGCACCCCGATGAGCCACTGTGGAGATTGGTCAAAAAGGATCTGGCTCCCTTCTTCCCTTTTGGATGTTTTCTTCCTCTGAAATTGGTTAGAACAGAGAGCTTTTTTCTTCCATCTCAAAATTCAGCAGTTCTCTGATTCCTGATCAGATGAGTTCTAAGGAAACCAAACTTATTCCAGCTGTGCCCCCAAAAGCTCCCTCGTTACCCCATGCACGCAGCATGCCACAGCTCCATTACTAATGGGTGCTGTCCGACCTTCACTGGTCCTTATCTCCCATTACACACCAATGGTGATTGTGGAGAGCACTCTATCATGCAAATGGCCCTTATTATCTTAAGCAGAAAAGAAAAAACCCGGCCTTTTAAGAAAGCAGGAAGGTATGCCCTGTTCTGCAATATTTGGCAGTGCTCGTTTTAACTGAATCACTTGTTAGGGCAAAATTACTGTAACCTATAATAAATGTTGAGGTTGTCGAATGCATACTTGTACTGAATTAATATTTTATAGCTTCTCGGCCCTGTGTGGGCTGACTGTTCTACTGGAATGCTCTAGCACCATGGAAACGCTAGGAGATATTTTCTCTTAATTGTAAGAATGTTTGACAGATAACAGTACAGTACCGTGGAATTAAACTCCATTGCTGAAGAATTCTGATCAGCTTATAACCTCTTTTGTTCTATTATTTGAGGAGGGGTTTTTGTTTTATTTTTAAGCATTGAAACATCTGTCCTTGTCCATAATCACTTCTTAAAAACCTTAGTGTCAGTTAAGTGTTGTATTGTCCATATAATTATCATCAGATAGAGGAAGATATCCAGTTATTTTTAGTTAAAATTTTTCCCAATTTTTAAAAATCCAACCTGTGAACTATGATTAAAATCTTTTTTGATGAAATATTTCTTGAAAGAAGAAAATATTCGGCTAACGTCTTTCTATTGCTAAACTGTAATCTTAGTCACAAGTATATTAACCTTAAATTCTAATGCTAAAAAAATAGGGTACCAAACTAGAAAAAAACTATTTGTAATTTTTTTGTATTTTGTATTATTTGTATTTTTAAAACAAAATATAAATAATGTGAATTATACATTTTACGTCTAAGAGACACATGCTATGATTCTACCCTTCCAGTCCAATGAGATGCAATAGGAAATATTTATTGTTTTTGTAAGCGTAAGGCTTCTGAACCACTTGACTCATATTTTACCCTAAGACTCCCATGGGCCTCGGGAATCAAGTTCACAATGGACGTCAAGCATCCAAATCCATAGGCAGAGTTTCCCAGAGAAATAGATAACTACTAGTCATACTTTTTTCTTGCTTGTCCCTTTTCTCAAAAACATTTATAGCCAACTCATTAAAATGCCTTCTCTTCTCCTGTTGTAGCTCTGTGATGAATGGAGGGCTCTGGCTCTCCGCCGCTAGAAGAATGAAGTCTTTCACTCCAGCCTCTGGCCTCTCTCAGGTCCCCTCACTCAGGTCCCTCCTCAGCACTAGTCCTCACTCAGGAGTGTTCTGACTCATCACCACCAGGCCTAACGAGGGACAGAACCTTGGGAAGTGCAGCTCATCATCTGACTCGACTGTCTTCTCTTGTAGCTTTTACTCCTTCTCTCTTTACAGAGTTGAGAAGTGAGGAGTAGCTAAGAAGGCAATACTCAAATATTCAGTTGAAGATTGGTGGAGAAAAGCTGTGAACACCTTAAAAATCTTTCTCCTATCACAGTGAGTTTACTGAGGGAAGAGATTATTTCCAGTTGGGAGTGATCAGGAAAGATTTTATGGCAGGAAGGATGCTTAAACATAAAGTGTGCATGCGTTAGTCAGGGAGAGTAGTAACCCAAGGTGGAAAGAGTCACTAAGCAAAGTGCACTGGGCAGAAAATGGTCCTCAAAGGCGTCCACATCTTTATCCCCAGAATCTATGACTATGTTCATGTGGCAAAAGTGACTTCATAGGGGTGATTAAGAAAGGCGTTTTGAGATGGGGAGATCAGCCTGGATTATCCAATTCGACCCTAACTGTCACAAGTGTTCTTATAGGAGGGAGGCAGGAATGAGAGTCAGAGAAGGAGATGTGAGGACAGAAGCAGAGGTCAGTTATGTAGTCTCTAGAAGTTCGACAAGGCAAGGAAATAGATTCCCCCCAGGACCTCCAAAAGGAACACAGCTCTGTGACATCTTGATTTTAGCCTACTGAGACCCATTTTAGACTTCTAACCACTAGAATTATAAAATAGTAAATTTGTGTTGTTTTAAGCAATGAGTTTGTGGTTATTTGTTACAGCAGCAATAGGAAACTAATTCATAAAGGCAAATGGGGAAATGTGTGCTATTTGTAAAGAATATTAAGCAATTCAGAGTGGCCGGTGCATAGGGATATTCAATGGAGGAAAAGGTGGGAAGAATAATAACAAACAAGAATAATGATAACATTTTACTTCCTGCTTAAGTGCTTTCATATTCATTATTTTAAAAAGAATTCCCACAGCAATCTTTTAATACAGGCATTATGATACCCTCCAATTTAAAGATGAAGTAGCCAAGGCTCGTGAAGTTCGTTGCTTCGCCCAAGCTCACAGTTCTGTGAGTGTTAGAACTGGGCAGGAGCCGAGGTTCACCAGCTCCTCGCCTCTCTCACTGCACCATATCCCTTGTTCACGCCAGGCCACTCATTTCAGAGAGGTTTGAACGTCAGGCCAAAAGGCGTAAAATTTATTCTCCAGCAATAAGTTCTAAGTTTCTAAGCAAGGAGTGGCATAGTTAATTATCATAATAGCATAATATAAAGTAGCTTAGAAAGAGAGGAAAAAAATCTAGAGACTGGTTAGGCTAATGGAATAGTCCAGGGGACAGGAAACAAAGGCCTGAGCTGAGGCCAGCAGTGGGACTAGAGAGAGGCACATTGTTTCATACAAGGTGGGGAGGGCAAGAGACTGGTGAAAAGAGGAGGAGGAAATTCATCTTTCTGGTTTATTACCATAGGAAAACTTACCATTTTCTAACATGTATGTATCTGTTGAACAATAAATTAGTGTACATTTAAGTAGGCTTTATAGATATAAATTATAAGAAAAAATTAGGTTTTTAACTCACATCAGACTATTTAACTTTCCAAATTTCCATTTCAGAAGATTTAAAAAAATACATGCTTAAAAAATAAATAAATCCCAATACTGTGTTTCTTACAATAACACCTGAGTTCTTTGCATCTCCTTGAGGTCAAGTATCTGGCCACCAGTGAAAACTGAGAATAGAAAAGTGTCGCTCTGTTCTTCTCACAATAACGGCAACACACTCTAAATCGTCACCTTTCTGACAGGTCTTTCTTGATGCCATCCATTTCTCACTCTCCGACCTGTTTCTATTCCCTTCGTATGCCATTGGCAAGCTACAACAACGTCTTTGGGTGGTCATTCTTGTCATATATCTGAAACATTTGATGCTGCATCATGACATGTTATTTATTGCTGTTCTTCATCTGTCAGTTCTCATCATGCCCAACTTTCAATCTTTGATTGCCTTTTGTGACCCTCATTCTTAGATGCCTTCACACCTTTTTTCTCTTTTACCTCAAAGAGTTCAGTCTCACAAATAACATTTACTGCACGATTCTGATACTGGCCTCAGTAGGCTGAGTAATGGTCCACCAAAGATGTGTATGTGTTAAGCCTCAGAACGGATGACTGTGTTACCCTATATGGTAAAATGGACCTGGTAAATTTGCTTAAGGATCTTGAGATGGGGAGATTATCCTAGATCATCCAGGTGTGGCTGATGTAATCACAAGGGTCCTTATAAGAGAAAGAGAAAGAGAGACTCAGAAGAGAGATGGAGACAACAGAAGCAGAGATCAGAGAGGAGAAAAGACGCTGTGCTTCTGGGTTTGAAGATGGAGGAAGGGACCACAAGCCAAAGAATATAGGTAGCCTCTAGAAGCTGGAAAAATCAAGGAGACAAATCAGGAGACCCTCCAGGAGGAACACAGCCCTGTGAATCCAATTTAGACTTCTGACCTCTAGAACTGTAAGATAAGAAATCTCTGTTGCTTTAAGCCACTATGTGATTATTTGCTATAGCAGCAATAAGTAACAAACACATTGTTTCAACAGAAAAAGAAATCTCAAATGTTTCATCTTTTTTGTGTATTTAAATTGAGATAAGAAATTAAGTATCTCAATTAAAGTGGTCTCTCATCATCTTAATTATTATGCATTACTGCTTTTCCTCAGTTACTGAAAGAAAATGTTCCAGCTAATTGTTTCATCTTGCAAGGTCCGTGTGGAAAACCAAAGACCATGATCCATCCTGTAATCATTTGAGAAATAAGTAATTTAAAACCCATTCAAAACTTCATACATGATGCCACTCGTCTTGTGTGACCTAAAATCCTCCATAGGAGCCATATAGAAAATTCTTGAGTTAAAAACTGTGGTGAAACTAAAATGCTGTCTTACTCAGTCAAATAATGCTAAAATTGAAAAAAATAGCAAAAGATTTAATATTATAAAAGTAATATATTAGGAACCCACATTTCCTTCAACTTTACTCAAGATGGAATCTTGTATTCTCTTGATCCCAACATAACAGTGCAAGATCTACAGTTTACTTGGAATCCTCTCTGATCAAATTACTAAGAGAGGAAAAGGGAACAAATGGGAAGCAAGAGGAGGATTACATGAGTAGGGAAGAGAGATGAGGAGAGGCATTAAAAATCACATTCAGATCCTTGGAAATAACTTGATCTGAAAGCAACAAACTTTTATTTACTCCTACACCCAACCAACGGGAGAGATGAGGTGGAGTAACTGTCGTCACACAGACCAATGTCATTACAGGGAAGATGGGGTACATGTACACGGCCACTCGCCCTACAGGCATCATGTCTGGCTTGGACACGTGGAGGGTGAGGGATGGGGAGCAGGAGAGTTATTTACCACCTTTCAAAGACTAAAGAAAATTTTCTAGTGACACATCCTTACTGTTACTTTTACCCCACATTCTTCCCACCTCACCTCTGCCTCTCCCATACCTCCCCACTCCCCACAATAAGGCAAAAAGAAAAAAGGAAGAGAAAAAAAATAATGTTTTTTTGAGCATGTATTAATGTCAGACAAAATACAAGATGTTTTTAGTTTGTATTATATTCATAAAAGAGTTAAAATTTCTGAGCCTATGATGTAGGCCAAGCACTGTGCATCAGACTTACAGAATCTATCTTATCTCCTGCTAACAACTATTCTCTTAGGTGGGTAGTACTGTCTCCCCATTTTGTAAATGAGAAACTAAACTCTGCAGAGGTTAAGTAATTTGCCCCAAGTCAAGCAGGGAGCAAATTGCAAGGCTGGGATTCAAGTGTACATCTGACTGCCTCATGCTAGAGCCTGAGTTCTTAACCATTGTTCTTAGAGGTAGATATTATTTTTCTTTCTCTATAGAAAAAAAAATTTGAGTCAAAGAGATATCAAGGAACTTATATTACTATCTCCAAATAAAAATTACTTAATTCTGACTTTATAATATCAGTTACACACATGATAATGTACTTTATAATTGGAAGGCAGATAGTTCAGTTTGTCCATGGCTTTATAAATTGTGATTTTGTAAAAATCACCTCCCAGAACTACATTGGCCAACCATCCCCTTACTCAGGCTCACTCAGTACCCACAAATCGATGTCAGAGTAAATCCCAGAATTCAGAGCTACAAAGTAGGACCTGCTGATTCACCCGAGGGCAGAATTAGGGTTTGAAACAATGGTGTCAAAGTCTGAATTTGGAATAATTAAGTCTCTCAAGCACAGCTGCACTTTTAATTTTCAAACATGCTCTTAAGAGAAATGTCACGTTACATAATTCCAAGGGCTTATTTCTCTTAGATCCAAATAATTGATGAGATTTGCAGTGGAGGGAAGCCACTGACAGAACCTGGCATAAATCTCTAACCAGTCTCAACAAGGTGGATCCACGTTTCACGGTGTGCCCCTCCGGCCACCATGGCTGCATGCAACCCATACGACTCCCAAACAAATTGTGACGCACACTGCTTCCTCCTGGATCCGTTGGCTTCCGATAACTGAGCCTGAATAACCAAATCGAGGGTTCTTTTGTATTTCTTTCCGTGGGTTCAGACATATGTTCCTGTGCAAAGTACACAAAAGCCTATTGTGTTTTTGATTAAAGTTTCCAATTTGGGCAAGCCAAGAGCTAAACTTGGACACCGCAGAAAACCCATTCTGTCCCTACCATTCTTTTAAAATGAGTGTGAATTTACCCAGAGCTTGCACCACAGCAAACATAACCTCACATGTACCTGTAGTACCTCACAGCTCAAGGAACACGAAAACAAAAAAGTTCACAAAAGTCCCATGTGTTCTAGTGAGAATACAAAAGCAGCTACTAATTAGGAAATACAAAGAGCCATCGACGGAGCAGCTGCAGTAATTTGCTGCGTCTTTCTGGCATTATGGGAAACAGCATGCATTATCACAGTCACTTTTCACAGCTTAGAGACTCCATTACCTTATTTCTTTCCCCATAAGTTCCTCCACTTTAGGCTACAGAAAAGCAGTTCACAAACCTAAGGCTGAAATGCTGAATTGCATAAAATATGTTCAAAAAGCGGCCTTTAACAGATTTTGGAAACACCTTTTTTGAATATTTTTCAGTCACAAAGTATTTAGTTGCAACATCCCTTTCCTTTGATGAAGTTTCAGGAAAACCACTGTTTTACTTCCTGAAACGTGATAGGTATATAGTCTTGGTCGGCAATAAATAGAGCAAGAAGTTGGGGAGCTGAGTGGGAAAAAAAAAGTAAAGCTGCCAGCCAAACAGAACTAACGTGTGTATAATCCAGTCCTGAGGGAAGTAAAGAACCCAGGTCAGAATTCAGCAGGACTTAGAACCACATTCCCTCGAGATGGGGGTGGGGCAGGTGGGGAGCTGAGGGCTCCAGATACAGCAGCGCTGTTGAGCTCTGCCACACTCTGGGATGAAGGATGGCATGACCTGAGGCCAAAATGGACAAGCCCCACCCAAATCTGGACATACAGAGCTTCCCTCTTCAAACACAGCACACTGAGAGTGTTCAGAGAATGGAAGTGACTCTGGTTTTAAAAGTCATTTGTATACCCAGAGCAGAACAAGAGCTCACCATTCCACCATGCAGAGAATGGTGCTGCCTGCTATTTTCCCACGTAAAATGAGCTCTCTGTTAACGTATCTGGTGTTGCATACACAATTTTAAATAGTAATAGATTATATAAGACTAAATGGGAGCTCAGCATTGAGTTTAGCCCTGTCCTCTCCTCCCGTGACTGGGAGGCCATGTGAGAAGCCAACCTGGCCCGTCCACCTTGCACAGTTGGCATGGAGAAAACGAAGCACGCCTTTCAACAAGTGCTGTCAACAATTAGTAACTGAGCATCTGCTGTGGCCCCACCCAAAGATAATGAGACTGGACGCTGTCTATGGAATATGGTGTGTGAGCTGATTTCCAAGGCTGAACCAAACAAGCTTGTCCAAAATAGAGAGTCAAACAAGGGTGGCTGAGGAGAATACTGGGGACTGAGACGCAAGGGAAGCAGCAGACAGGAGCCCATGAACGAAAGCTGATCTTAACAAATTTGGCACATAGTTGTTAACGCCCATTGAAGGGTTTCTACCTGCTCTTGGCACATTCATGCGAGTGTATCAATACCATTTGAAGAAGCTGGAACGTGAAAATAAATCACACAATTTTTAAAAAGCAGTGGGCTCAAATAAGCAGCTATGGTATAGGGTAATCATTTGATCCTATGCAGTAAACACCTGCCTTCCTGCGTTCTCTTTGAAAGGATCGAGGAAACATAAAAGTGAGGAAAACAAAATTTGTACCCATATGGGAACCAGGAGCAGTGCCAAGAAATAAACTTTTTTGTTGTAAGCCACTGAAATTTTGGGGGTTTATTTGTTCCAGCAGCATGTTGATATGCTATTTTTCCAATTATAAAATGAATATAACAAAACAGTTTATACAAAGGTATAAAAATGGATTGGCAGTTTATACATCAAATTAATCACAGTGGTTAGCTCTGGGAAAGTAGAGGGAATGATGCTGAGGATGGTGGATAAAAGGAACTATTTCTTCCACTGAAAAACACTTGGAGCAAATATAACAACATGATAGTAATTACTAATTTGGGTTATGGGTACATGAGTATTTTTTGTACTGTTGTCTGTAGTGTACTATATCTTTACTATCTCAAAATTAAAATTAAAAATAAACACAATTATATACATTCACTGAAAATAATTGGGGTATGTATAAAAGCATGAAGAAAATTAAAATCAGCCATGATCATACCATCAGGAGACAAACTGTATCAACACCGTAAATATATGTGCATATATATTTACATATACTATTTTTATAAAATAACTTTATAAAAATGGAGCCTTGTACAGCCTATGTCCTGCTTTCTTTCACAACAATTAAAAATTTTCCATTATATTAAATAATATTTCACATGAACTTTCTTGAGGAAAATACATATAAAACTGAAGATCAAAAAGTTCTGACTTCCTTCCATCACCTTAGTGTTGTCATTCCTCTATAATTTGTCAACTTGATGAGTAAAAAACATTCCATCTTCCTTTTTTGCATTTCTTTAATGGCCAGTTAAGCTATACATTTTTTGTGTACATAGGACATTGTAATACTGTACACCTTTAGTGGCCACCTGCTCTATTTGCATGGCGTGTGTCTCCTTTTCTGAGGAGGAATGCTCCTCTCCTTTCCCATATGGTTCTGATGGAACTGATGTGCAAAATACCTCTGCCCACCCCATAATTACAGGGATCGGCATGTGCCCTAGTCATCCTCCAGGTGAGATCCTATTCCCCGACTACAGTGGTTACTCCAAGGGGTGGGCCTTTGCCCTAATCAACACCAATCACAGGATCCCCCTGAGACTTAACTTTTGGATGCTGGGAGTTGGCAGGGGGCAAGGAGCTATCATTTTCTTTCTCAGAGTTCAGGATACACACTAGGAAAATAAATTTGTGACAGCAAAAACATAAAATGTGTGTGGGGAAGCAAAAGGGCAGAGTTTTTGTATGTAGTTGAAGTTATCAGTTTAAAATAGACTATTATATCTATAAGAGGTTTTATGTAAGCCTCAGGGTAACCACACAGCAACAACCTACAATAGAGACACACAAGATAAAAAAAAAAAAGGGAATCAGAGCATATTCCTATAGCAAATCATCAAATCACAAAGGAAGCCAATAAGAGGGAAGGAAAGGAAAAAAGGAACTACAAAACACCCAGAAAACAACAAGATGGCATTTGTAAGTTCTTACCTATCAATAATTACTTTAAATGTAAATGTATCAATTTTCCAATCAAAAGTCATAGAGTGTCTAGATGGATAAAAAAATAAGACACAACTATATGCTGCCTAAGAGACTCACTTCAGCTTTAAAGACATGCATAGACTCAAAGTGAAGGGATATAAAAGATATTCCATGCAAATAAAAATCAAAAGAGAGCAGTGGGAGCTATACTTATATCAGACAAAATAGACTTTAAGTCAAACACTGTCAGAAAGAGACAAAGAAGGTCATTATATAATGATAAAGGGGTCAACTCATCAAGAGGATATAACAATTGTGAATATATATGCACCCAATTGGAGCACCTAAATATATTAAACAAATACTGAAAGATCTAAGAGAGAAATAGACAATGATACAATAATAGTAGGGGACTTCAATACCCCATTTCAACAATGGCAAGATCATCCACACAGAAAATCAACAGGAAAACATTGGACTCAAACCATACTTTCGATCAAATGGACCTAACAGACATACACAGAACATTCCATCCAAAAGGAACAGAAGATGCATTCTTCTCAAGCACACATGGAACAATCTCCAGGAAAGATCATATGTTGGTCACAAAACAAGTCCTATTCAATTTTAAAAGACTGAAATAACACTAAATATCTTTTCCAACAGCAATGTATGAAACTAGAAATCAATAACCAGAGGAAAATTGGAAAATTCACAAATAAGTGGAAATTAAACAACACAGTTCTGAACCAGTGGGTCAAAAAGAAGTAAAAAACAAACAAAAATGAAAAACACAATGTATCAAAACTTTGGGGAGACAGCAAAAATAGTTTGAAGAGGGAAGATTATAGTGACAAACACCTACAAGCAGAAAAAGAAAGATCTCAAACAACCTAATTTTATATCAAGCAACTAGAAAAAGGAGAACAAACTAAACACAGAGTTAGCAGAAAAAAAGAAGTAACAAAATTCAGAGCAGAAATAAATGAAATAGAGAATATAAAAAGAAAAGATCAACAAAACTAAGAGTTGGATTTTTGAAAAGAAAATTGACAAACTTTTAGCTAGGCTTACCAAGAAAAAAAGAGAGAGCATTCAAGTAAATTAAATTACAAATGAAAGAGACGACATTACAACTGATACTACAGAAATATAAAGGATCATAAAAGACTACTGTGAACATTTATAAGCCAACAAACTGGGTAATCTAGAAGAAATGGATAAATCCTAGAAACATACAACCAACCAAGAATGAATCGTGAAGAAATTGAAAATCTGAACAGACCAATTATGAGTAAGGAGATTGAATCAGTAATCAAAAGCCTCCCAACTAATTAAAGCCCAGGACCTGATGGCTACCCTGATATATGCTACCAAACTTTTAAAGAGGCATTAATGCCAATCCATCTTAAAATCTTCCAAAAAATTGAAGGGGATGAAACACTCCTAAACCCATTTTACAAGGCCAGCTTTACTCTGATACAAAAGCCAGATCAGACACTACAAGAAAAGAAAATTTCAGGCCAGTATCCATGATGAATATCGATGCAAAAATTCTCAGCAAAATACCAGCAAACTAAATTCAACAGCACATTAAAAGAATCACATAACACAATCAAGTGGGATTTATCCTTGGAATGCAAGGATGGTTCAACATAGGCAAATCAGTCAATGTGATACGCTATGTTAGTAGAATGAAGGATAAAAATCATATGATCCTCTCAACAGATGCAGAAAAAGCGTTTGAAAAAATTCAACATCCATTTGTGACAAAAACTCTCAAAAAATTGGGTATAGAAGAATCACACCTCAACATAATAAAAGCTATATACAACAAGCCCATAGCTAACATCATGCTCAATGGTGAAAAGCTGAAAGCTTTTCTGCTAAAATCAGGAACAAGACAAGGGTGCCCACTCTTGCCAGTTAGATTCAACATAATACTGGAAGTCAAGCTAGAGCAATTAGGCAAGAAAAAGAAATAATGATCTATTGTGTTCTTGTAATGCTTTGCAGGTTCACAAAGCACTTCCTTCTTGGCCACAGCCACTGATAAAAACAGAAGGGAGGTGACAGGGTCTCAATCTCCAAATCCATGACCAGCTACTTGCTGTGGCTTCTGCCACTCCAGCAGGGTTCTTGGAAACACAGTCAACATAGAAATACAGATCTTGGAAATATAGATCATACAGATGACACAGATCACCACACCTGGCAAATAAACGGTAATCACTAAAAGCCAGAGCTATGGCCCCAAATCAATGAGTATTTTCCTACCCTAGGGACCTGGCCTAGGCCACAAAAATTCCTTTGGTGTAGACCAGTGGTTTCCATACCTTGTGCATTGGGTCCCCAGTGTTCTCAAGAAGAGCCTCACAGTGAGACACTGAACAGGCAGATGCCCCGGCTCCCATCTCCGGATTTGACTACTCAGTATTTTATTGGTTTATGTATTAGAATTTTGCCTAAGAATTTTTTTTTAAGTTATGCTGCTTTAAAAAAAAGTTTAAAATAATTGTCCCACTGCCCTATATATTACTTGCCTCTGTTTTTTGAGAACAGTATCTGGAATACCCTTAACCTCTAATAAAATTGAGGAGGATACAACGGTGGACTCTCTGGTCCTAAGGTCTTTCCCGAGACCCTCTTCTTCCTGTGAGCTTCCTCTTCCCACACCCAAGCCCTCTAAATCTAGATCAACATCCCCATATCCTTTTGATTCCTAATGTTCCAGTGCTCAATTCAATGTGGTTTATTTCCAGGGACACAGACGCTATTCTTTCTTGTGAGTGGGGGACCCTGTATTTATAAGAAGAAATCCTCCACACAAAATCCGCGGCTTTGCACCACCCCTACCATCCAGATCTCCTACTCTTTAGTTTGTGTTCATAGACTCTGGTACATTCCCAGGGCCTTCTGGTCCCATCTGGCCTTTTTCTGTCAGTATAGCTGCTGCCTCCACCTCTTCCTCTAGAATTCCCTCAGCCTGTAGCTCTTGAGGCAGGAGAGGTTCACCCTTTCCTCCTACATTTGTCCTGGTTGTATATTTTCCTCAAAAGATGTTTTAATTAGAATTGCTTTTATTGATGCTTCACAATCCAGTACATTCATGGGCCCAGAGAAAACCAATGCGTACTCAGCCATGTGCGCTCTTCCCAAACTCTTTTCTCTGTTTTAGAATTACTCAGGGCTCTGTACTTTAAACAGTAGCATGCACATGCTCTTCTGACACTCTTCTTTCTGCTACTGGATGGACTTCCTCTGTGCTCACTCCATTCCTTTTATGCATGTTCAGCTGGGTTTTAAATGTTCCAATCTGTTTTTTCAATTTGCTTCTGCATTTTCTCTAAGCTTTTTTATTTTTTCAAGTAACAAAAATTGAATTCAAATTCTCATAAGTAAAAACAGTCTATGCAATTTGGAAGCCCAAGGGATGCTAAGTTCAGGCACAGCTGAGTCTAAGAGTTCGAAAGATATTATCAGTTCATGTTTGTTTTCTCTTTTGCTCTCTCTCTCTCCTTTCCTCCCTCCCCCCACCACACCCTACCCTCCACCCGATCTCTTCATTTTTCAGCTCATCTTACTCCTGTGTTGATCTATTCTTGGGAAAACTCTCTCCATGTGTCAATAAATGTGGTCCTTAGCATCTGTGATTTTAGAAGCAGAGGGAGTTTTTTTTTCAGTATTCCTATCAGAAAAGGACACCAGTTGCCCTAAGACATGAGTCCACCCATGAGCCAATCACTGTATCTGGGGAGAAGAAGAGTGTCTAGTGACCAACCTAGGTCTTCTGCACCCACCTCCAACTCCTCCCCAACCCCTGGCCTCATCGCAGAGACGGTCAGGCCTCTGTGATTATCAGCCAACCAGAATCATACAGCCTGGTGCTGAGGCAGTTCCCCAGAAGAAGCAAATAAAAATAAGAAACAGATATATTATAAGAATTAACATTATTTGTTGCATTTGAGTGTCTTCTTTCCCTTTTTCAATCCTCTCACAGTCCCTTATTTTATTGCAAAATAAAAAACTTGTCTAAGCCAATGCTCTTCAACTCTGGCTTCCTGACATTCTCCCTTAAAGTTTAAGCAGTAGCTTTTATTCTCACACCAAATTCTGAGCCTTTTATCGGCTGATTGTGTTTTCCCTTTGCCTGGAAGCAAACGCTCTAAGATCCAAAATGTCCTAGCAAAAATCTTTTTTAAAATTTCTTGCTACATCCTTGGGTTTGCAATAAATTTGCTGAATTTTTTCTCTACTCAACCCAAGATAACACATGCCTGATAGAATAGGAGCCCCTATATTTCTCTATTTCTTGTTTCTACTAAATTCCACCACTTCCTTATAATTAAACTCACATTCTAGTTTCCCTAACATACATAACCATAATCACCATTTTCTATTTTGTCAATTCTGGCATGGAAATTTGATTGATTGATTGACTGATTGATTGATAGATGATGGATGGATGGGTGAGTGGTAAATGTAGATGATAGATGGACAGATGGACTAATAAAGAGAATCTAAGAGAGATGAAGCCATCCCACCTACCAGTAGTTGGCAATTCCAATCCAAGCCAGAGACTTAAGAGGCTCTGCCTTCCGAAGGTGAGCCTGGTCTGGCTATAAAGCAGCACATTCCCTTGCAACACCCGCCGAGACCCCTCCTGGTGCTAGACGCTCTGCCTCTAGCCGATGCTCTTTGAAGCTCTTTCTGCAGACTTTCCCTGAGTAGCGAAATGACTCCCCACACCTGCCAAGGCCAAGTGGCTCCAAAGGGACTGTGGTTTCCCAGATCTTACTGCATAAACCTCATGAATGGGCCTCATAAATAGTCCTTTTTCCTATTAAGGTCACATCCCATTGGTTAGAGACCCTAATCAAGATCATCTCCCAAATCAGGGATTTTTTTCTCTCCACAAGATATCACCCACCAGAAACTGCTCTAAGTCTTAACATCCCTAAATGAACTTGTTCCCAAAATTCAGCTCCTGATACATATCCCACTTCCCATCTGATAAACTATGTAGATGATGGTCACATCTCTGAGAGGTGAGACCACGCTCAGTCTCATTATATCCTCCCATGGACACAGGAGGACGAGAGAAGGCCCCTTCTTTTCACCCACACATTCTCTTCCTTTAACCATCCCTGCAGTGCTGCCATCTCTCCCCTGATCCACTCGATCTTTCAAGGGCCATGAGACACAAACCGGTAAGAGATATCACGTGGGAAGCACAGAAGAAAAAGCCAATAGAAATCCAAAAAGAAAATGATAAAAGTGAACACATCACCCAGAAAAGACAGGCCTTCAGAAAATATACTAAGGGATACCTCAGGAAGAATATCTGTCCCAGTTATGAAAAGGTTTTTTTCAGCAAAACCCACTGAGCAATCTAGGGGAACTTTCCCCAGCCAGCTTTGCTTTTCTGCACATGCACACACAAATAACTTTGTTTAAACCCCAACATATAATAGTAATGAATATATTGCATAGAAACCCACAGGAGTGAGGTAAAAAGTTTAAATATTTAATTGAAATAAATGTATATTTTTGTGAGTAATGTGTTCATTAGCATTCTTGAAGAAGAGAATTTGGAGAGGGTAGAGCTCTGTGTTCAAAGAATGACTCAAGCTCAAGAAGTAGTTTAGAATGGAGGTCAAGTGGGTCCATGTTCAAATCCCTACTTCAAATGAGGAATTCTTGGTTAAACTACTTAATCTCTCTGAGCCTCAATTTTCTCTCCAGTAAAATGTAAACTTCCTCCCTGAGGTTCTTGGGAGAATAAATTCGAAATCTGACATACAGCACCCAACAGGTAATAGAAAAAAATGGTAGAATTTTATTAAGTCTATCGAAGTTTAAGAATTGGAGAGTGGTAACTTTTCCTGTCCTTCCTAGACCTAGAAAAGAATCTTAAGTCTTAGAATGAACCATTAGCTTTACTGTGGAATCCACTGTCTAAACGAAAAGTCAAAGTTAGCCAGGCAAGAGTTAACTTGAACCAACTCTACCGTGAAATTTTATATGGTAATATTTCACAGTTGTGCTGTCTTATATTTACTCAGGTCTATCAATCACCAGCTCTTCACTAGCTCTATCCCCAACCTGAAGTATTTCAACAAAATGCATCTTCTTATACCTGTATGTGTCAGTATTGTCTCTTCTCCAGATTGTAAAATGACAGCAATAAACAGATCACTGTTTCTGAGTCACCCTTGCAATGTACCTTCTTAGTATATCACCACTGGAACCAAAGACCTGGTTATCTAAAAGTTCTTCTCCAAGAAAATAATTAGAGCATCCAGTTACCAAGAAATAATCAATTTTCCTGTAAAGCACATTTTCAGATATTTTAAAGCCTTTCATTTTCTGCCTTTCAAGTTAAGAAAACATAAAAGTAAAAGGAATTGTAAGTCTGTGTGACACAGTGCTCATTAAAGATACTGAGAACATGCTCCAGAGCGTGAGGAGGAAAAATTGACCCAGAGTCAAAAGACCTAGGATTCAATCCCACCTTCACCACTCATCAGCTTCAGCCACTTAAGGTCCCTAAGCTTCAGTTCTCTCATCTGTAAAGTGACAATAATAATATGCACCTCACAGTAACATGAAAATTAAATATAAAATGCCAATTCCAATGCTTTCACGTAGTAGGTACTCAAAAACAATAAGTAGTAGAAAATGCCTAAATACTGCTGCAGTTATTCTCCTTCCCTAGTTTTAGGAAAGAAAATTAATTCAGTTAATCAGGACATTCCTTAGTAGATCACTAATTTTCTAGTAATTTTAGTATCAGAACTCTTTTTTAAAGCAACACTTTATGTAGAAGCATAAAATGTTGTATGCTAAAATACAGTCAGAAGCAGAGCTGCTTCTTTCAATTACCCATCATCCATCCATTCACCCACTAAATAGCATTGGATCAGGCATTGTGCTAGACACCTGGTACACAAAGAAGGAGATATGGCTCCTGCTCTTAAGGAAGTTGGCATACAATCATGTCTAACCTCTTCTGGATGAATCTTAAATGCTAGTTGGTTCAAAGTGGAGGATGTTGGATGGATACACAGAAACGAAGGTCAGACGGAGGGGTACATAAAATGGGCTGTTTGCTGCAGATTCAGCATAATGTAACCCAAAGTCAAAGTCTTGAGTGAGGCTGCTGGGAAACAAGGAACAGTCTGAAACATCCAGTGCACAAAGACATGTGGAGAACAAGTAGTAGCTCCAAGAGGAATGTTCAACACAAGTCAAGCAAGAGAAAGCAAGGATTCCAGAGGCAGACACTGCAGAGATCTCAGGTGGTGATCCTTTACTAGAGAGGGGTTACAATTGAAGAGGTATGGTTGCTTGAGGGCTGGGTATGAGGAAGTAGTAGATGGCTTAGCAGCAGTATGAAGGAGGAGGTTATGGAAACACATTCAAAAAAGTAACAATATATGAAATTTTAGAACTATAAGTTCCAGTAAGGCACCACATCTTAGGTGAAACATTGATGATTTACAGTGAATTCAGAGGAAGGAATTGTATGAGGAAAATGGTCTAGATATGATTTCATGCTAGGATTGCGAGAGGCAACTGGGTTTACTTAGCCTGGAGAAGAGAAGCCTTAGTTACGCAATGGTAGCAGACTTCAAATATCTAAATGGCTATGGAAAAGAGAGGAAATATATTATAAGCAGCTTAGAAAAGCCACTCTCAGAGCTTTCACTATGATCTCTAGTCTCTTCTGAGATCCAAGCAAATAAATCTAACTGTGTACCCTGAATGTTAATCTAGGCTGTCCACTTGAACTTTAAAGAAAGTTTCCTAAAACTGATTGTGTTATGTTTCCCTTCAAAACTCCTTCTCACCCTATATTCCATATCCTTTTTTAATGACATTTCAATCTTTGCCACCAAGAAAGAAACTGGAAGTCACCCAAGATACTAACTCTTTCTGGTACCTCCAGAGCAATTTAGTTACTAAGCTTTCTTCATTCTACTCCCTTAACATGTCAAGGGAGTTTTCTAAAAAACAGGTATGACCGTAGTACAGTTACGTACCTAAAACTCCTGAATGTATCTCTATTGCCTAGAGCAGACTTTCCCAAAGCACGCAGTATCAAGCAGAGTTCGATGGACAGGGTTTGCATGGGTGAGTAGGAGTGTCACAGATACAGAAGTTTGGGAAACAGAGTTTAATGGAAACCTGTCTTAGCAATCGCAATCAACATTAGCAAACCAAGTCTGAGAAGGCTTTCAGTAAAGAAAATTGTTTAAATTTGTGCAATGTTTCTAGTTGTTTTTCCTTTGACCACTTAATATCTCTTAATTTTCCATAGAGTTAGTGTTCCATAAAATATATTTCAGTGAATATTGGACTATAAAATGAAATGGCCTGTAAAGCCATTCAAATTGATCGGCTCCTGTATTTGTGAATCATTCAATTCAGGAGATATTTATTGAACAGCAACAACGTTATGTGCTAAGGATACAGTGATGAGTAACTAAACATGGTTCCTGTCCTCAAGTATTCACTTATAGTTTCCAAAAATTATAAGATTTTTTTCTCTCCAAGCCTTTGAACATGCTGTGCCTGCTACCTGGAATGCCCTTCCCCCATCTTTGCCTGACAAACTCCTCCTCATTCTTCAACTGCTAATACCCTAAATTATGAGTTCCTTGACTCTAGAGAGTATCTTATTCATTTTTATTTTCTTATGCCTAGCACTGTACTTGACACATAGGTCTACTCAATAAATGCATATTAAGATAATATATGGATAAATGACTCAAGATATTAAAATTGCTTATTTTAACATTTTGAGAAATGAGTTCAAATTTTTAAATTAAAACGTATGTATTTTTTGTAATAATCATTTCCAGTGCAAAAATATTAATAATTTATTACTTTAAGGAGAGGCTTATAAGTGTCTCTTTTTAAATTTTATCTTCTGACTTCATATCATACTTTGGCATAAATTACAGGTACACCTGTCATGTTCTTAAATGCACATGAAGTACTAATTTGCAAGAATTTTAAAAAATTATGTTACATGGCAATTGAAGTAAAATAGCAATTAAAAACTGAAGTTAAATTTTAAATGATCTGATCTCATAAAAACACAAATATACAGTAAAATTGCTTTGTATTATCATTAACATAAACTCTGAGTGTTATAAATGTTTGCCTTTTGGTATTTCTTATGCTTGATGAGGCTAAATGAAACCAAACCAGCAAGGTTTGTCAATGAGTTTAGAAGCTGGAGAGCTAAATTCTTTTTTTTACACTAACAACAATGAATATGCTAGTTTTTTTTTCCATAGATCCTATACAATTTGTATGTTACCTAAATTTATTACAGTCAAGTGTCAACAAGTGGGTCATTCTAGTGAATGGGGCCAAAAAAATATAGAAGACTTATAAAGAAATGTTTACATACTAGTGAAGATAAAGAAAAGGACATGGGATAAATGGAGGAAAATAGACTTGAAGATAAGGAAAGAGGGTAGAGATTGGCAAAAATCTGGCAACTGTAGAAGCTGGGTGATGGATACGTGGGGACCTTATACCATCCTATCCACATGGAAGTTGTTATACCATCCTATCCACATGGGGGTCATTATACCATTCTATTCACTTCCGTGTATAAATTTTTCCATAATTCAGTTTAAAAGGAGGGAGAGAGGGAAGGAAGAAAAGCAGGAAAGTAGGGAAGGAAAGAGAAAGGAAGAGGCAAAAAAGAAGAACAGTGTAATGGAAAGGGAGAAAAAGAGAACAGACATAAGAGAAGAAAATATCTTCTAACCAAGCTGGACCACATCATGGAAACCTTTGGTTGGCCCAAGAGTCAGTACATTTGATCATTTGGGTCCCTTTTGGGACATAAGGATGGCTAGTACTTATTGAACACTTCTTATTTCTATGCTGTATGCTTTACATGTATATCCCATTTAGTCCTCGCAAGAACCCCATGAGATTAGCACTGTTACTATCCACGCTGATAGATGAGAAACTGAAACTTAGAGGAAAGCGACTCACTCAAGGTCTCACAGTTGATAAGTGACAGTGCCAAATTTCAAGCCAGAAATGTCAGACTATAGAGGCAGTTATCTTATCACACGCTGCTGCATGTTGTACTATACGCAGCTCATCCGCATATCTTGGTCTGGCTCATATTTTGATTTAGGTTGATCCAAGGCTGTCATGGTAAAGTGTTGTGGAATAATTGGGGTGTCTGGAGCCATTCTGTGAACTAAAATATACTTCATAAGAGAAGTCATGTTTACCTTCAAATTAAAGCCCATTTATATGTTAATGATCCCAAGAGAATATTCTCCAGTGGTATTACATTTAAACCTTACTGATGCCTGTTGCAGATATTCTATTTTAAGAAAGAAGATTTTCTTAAATGAACAGTAGCCACATATTTCAGTTCAAAATTGAAGTGTGCCAGCAATACAGCATTACTTCTGTATAACTGGTCTTCAGTTATACTTTGAGCTCCCATTCCATGATGGGAAGACACCAATTTTTTCAGATAATTTGGCGACAACCTCACCTTATCTCTAAGGCTACATCTACTTCAGCATTTCTGAAGCATTGCAGCATTGGAAGGCACTAGTGAAGAAGCATGCCTGATCCTTGAATGCCATTAAAAATACACAATGGCATCCCACGAGACATTCCTGCCTAGTCTTCAGTCATCAGCACATATGGATCACTGCAGCTTTCCTCTATGTCCAGGTCACAAAGCTTCTCCAGCTCCTGTTTACTCTCTCAATGGCTTCCCCACCCTTCTCAAAAGTTTTTTCACTCCTATGGAGCAATAAGAGACTCAAAGGAGCTGTCTAGAGCTCTCCTATTACACCATGAAGAAGCTATTTCAACTATACTGCACCCCCTAGATAATGGGCATTATGAGATTTTGTTAGCTCCTTGCACTGTACCCAGAGAGGGTATCTTGTGTGCCTGCTATGACAGCCTAATCTCCAGATCTCAGTCCAAGGTTGAAGTGGGTAGGGCACAATGCCATTTCACAGAGATCCACCAGCATCTAAGCTCTATTGGGCCACGCAAACCAAGAAGATTTTTCTGGTCTCCAGCTGAGGGAAAACTGGTTTTCATTTTTAACATATTCTTTCATATGTGCTGTTTTTATCAAAAGTCTAGATTTTAGACAAGTGTTTAATTCTGTGTTATCTTTACTTTGTTGTATTTTCCCTTTCAAAAGTAGAGAAAGCAGAATTTCTTAGCTGTGTGGGTTTGGTGAAGGTCTGAGAAATTTTTTTTTTAAATGGTGAAAAAAATTTTAATTAATGTCTCAAAATACTGCATGCCACACTGGAAAAAATATGCTTTGCTTTGTACATAAAATATATCACTGTTCATTTATCACAAAACTTAAAAGTACACGATATTCTTAAATCTAATCCAGGCTCCTTCTACAGATGACAGAAAAGAACTGTAGAACAGAAAAACTAGAATTCAGTAACACACCCTTAACTATGAAGGTGATACATAGTGTGATGATGAACTAACTCATTCAGCTGCTGTTCCTGTTGTCCTGGTCAATCACGGGGAAAGCTGCATATGCATACATGTATATTGCATGAGTTAAATACTCTAATTATTGAATGTCTGATATGTGCCAAGTACTTTGCAAGGCTCTAGCAATATAAAAATAAATTATAAAGAGACTTCTAATTTCTGCTTAGTGATATAGAGAAACGGAGACAAGCTATGTGCAAAACTGGTGAACAGTGTGAGGCTCAAAGAGACTGCAGAAATTGAAGGGGTCTATACTGTCCTGCAGGCTCTTTCTACATGAATCCCATAGAGTACTCATAGAACGGATCATAAAAACTTCTAATTGTCTATTGTGGTTCAGATCCATGGGGGCAGGAGGAAGCACAGGAGTCATGGTGAAGGGACACGAAATTCTACACAGACCCCTCTGCTCTATGGAACAGACACCGTAGTGTGTGAGTAGGGCAGCAAACATCACCACTCTCAGGACAGTGGTTAAAACTCACAGAAGCTGGAGGAAGGGACAAAGGGGGAAGTGGAACTGAGGAGTCCATACGCCAAGAACCAGGGACACAGTGCCTGCCTAAGAATGAGGCTTAATTCAAACAGAGCATGCTCTTTACAGGCAAGCTAACAGGCTTTAAGTAACCGCAGCAGTATACTGCAAGGAGAGGGACAGGAGAGAAACAAGAGCAGGCAAAGAAACCCTTTCTGAGGCACAACATAAAGGGACAACCTACAGCTTAAGGCCTAACACACATTGTGCTGGTAAATCCAACCTAAACACAAGGGTGTCATTAGAGGATCTGAGACTGTGGTGCTGTGTGGGTAACCATAGAAATAACAAACCTCAAACCCAGCCCATACCCTGAGCATAGTAACTCAAATTTGCAAACTAAAGGCCTGAGATAAAAAATGGTGTGCCCATTTCCAGGCATAAAAATTAGTTACCTCAATCTCTACTATTCTACATAAGATGTTTGGCTTCTAAACAAAAAAAAAATATGAGACATACAAAAAAGGCAAGAAAAAATACTCCCAAGGCACAAAGCAATAATCAGTATCAGACTCAGATATGATGCAGATATTGAAATTATCTAAGATTAGTATGTTAAAGGTTCTAATGGAAAAAGTTGAAAATATGTAAGATCAGATGGGAAATTTGAGCAGAGAGATGAAGACTACAAGAAAGAATCAAAGGAAATACTTAAAATGAAGAAATAAAAACAGGTGAAGAATTTCTCAGATCAGTTTAACCGTAGACTCAACACAGCTGAAGAAAGAATCAGTGAACTGGAAGCTTGGTCAACAGAAGTTATCCATACTGAAATACAGAAGGAAAAAGAAGAGTGGGGAGAAAAATCCAGAACTGAACATCCGAAAGATCTGGAACCATGTCAATTATACTAACATATAAGTAATAAGAGTCCTAGAAGGAGAAGAGAGACAGGAGAGAGAGGACAAGGAAGAAGAAAATATTTGAGGAAATAATGTCCCGGAATTTTCTAAAATTAATGAGAGATAATAAACTACAGATTCAAGAAGCTTGGAGACTACCAAGCAGTATGAAAAACCACAATGAAACAAAAAACAGGTATATCATATTCAAACTGCTGAAAACTAAAATACAGAGAAAAAATCTTTCTTTGCTAGAGAAAGAATTTTAAGTGAATTTTCTGTAGTGAAAGATAAACATTTCTGAGTTGTTTCATTTGAGGAAACTTCAGCAGAGAGGTTACATACTGAGGAACAAGTCCAAGTATTATAGAAAACTTGTCATCAGAAGCCAAGGAAGCTAGAACATATACAAAAAATGACATCTTTAAAGTTCTGAAAGGAGGGAAAAAAATTGTCAATCTAGAAGTCTATACCACGCCGAAAACCTTTTTTAAAATGAAAGAAAAAATAATTTCTCCAAAACACAAAAACTGGGGAACCTTGTTCCAGAAGACCACTTTACAAGAAATGTTAAAGGAAGTTTTCCAGGCAGAATGATTATGACACTACGTTGAAAACGGAGTCTACACAAAGAAAGGAAGACTAGAACACTGATAACAAAATAAAGGCAAAATGTTTTTCTTACTTTTAATTGCTCTGAAAAAATGTTACTGTCCAAAGCAAAAAGAGTGGTAATGTATTTTGTGTTTGTAACAAAAGTAAAAGTAAAATGTATGCAACAAAGCACAAAGAATGAAGGGACACGTCAAGTGGAATAATATTATTTGAAAGTATGATGTCAGTGGAAAGATGGAATGCAGACTGAGACAAATAAATCTAAGTTTATTACAGACGAATCTCATGGCTGCAAAGAAAACAGGAGAAAAGGCGCTGAACTAAATAATTTTGGAAAACAGCCTTTTGTCAGCACATGGTAAAGCTAAAGGCTACAGAAACTATACTCAAACACCATCCTATGGTGGTAAATTCATTTTTCAAGAGGGCATGTGATACCAATTCTCAAAGTACTTTATTTGGATACTAGGATTGAACAAATAAGAAAATGTATTATACATAATGAAACTTCTGATGACGGGTTTTCTATAAACTAGTTTTCCATAACAGTTTTCTCACTGTTGAACTAAAGACATTAAAAATAAGAAATGATAGAAGGCTAAAATAAATGCCGTGGAGCAAGATTAAAGTGAGAACCATCAATATGGAGTCACAGTTTTAAAAAAGCACACACACACATACACACACACACATACTATGTATAAATGTAGATGAGCATCAACTATTAACTAATATAGAGGAGCCAACCTGAAAGAGCTCTCAATAGCCAAACTTGCAACAACTTGAATGATAAAATACATAATATGAGCACTGGATAAGAAGCCAATGATTTTTTGAAAATCCATAAGTCAATACTGATGTAACTAAATAGCTGAATAAACGGCAGATAAGGAGCAACGATTCCTGATAGAAAAATTCCAATTAAGAAATGTAGAAAGAATGGAGGAAATAGCAAATCACCATTAAAATACCAAAATATTTTGTTTTCAGGAAAGATCCACTGATAGCTAAATTAGTGGGCAGTTTAAGAGAAAGGACATCTGCATAGTTTCAAAGTATCTCCCTCAAAATATTTAGAAATTACGAAAAGAAAAACAGTAATGTTTGAGGCATCCCAGCAGACAGCATTTAACCACGGTTAACATCACTGCTAACACATTTCCACACTGTGAAGCCCCTGTTCCGATGCACTGAGAAGGGCCTGTTAGCTCTCCGGTATCCTTTCCAATAATGCATACCCCCACCTAATCGTGAGAAAACATCAAAGAAATACAAATGGAGAGATACTCTGCAAAATAACTGGCCGGTACTCCTCAAAAGTATCAAGGTCATGAAAGACAAAGAGAGACTGAATAACTCTCAGTGTTAAAGGAATAAGGAACATGAAAACTAAATACTAGATTGGATCCTGGAGGAGTAAAGGAATATGGGAGAAACAATTGTTGGACTCCAAATGAATTATGTAGCTAATATTTTACCAAGGTTAATTTCTCAGTTTTGGTAAATGTTCTATGGTTATGTGAGATGTTACTTTATATACTTTTTATATTTTATATACTTTTTACAAGGGAAAGCTGGGTGAAGTTGCAACTCTTCTGTAAGTCTAAACATATCTCAAAATTTAAAAGGTGAAAAAGTAGATTATTAATTAGTCGATCTCAGTGAACTCGTAGTCTATTGAGAAAGAAAACACACAAAACAATATTAAAATACGATAAGTATAAGTAGAAATATAAGGTATTATGAAAGCCAGGGACTAACTACTGAACAGATCAAAGACTGTGTCTAGGAGGAAGCATAACACTTGACATCAGCCTTACAAAATACTGCCGATGGGAGAAGGAAGCTGGAATTTCCAGAAAGAGTTAAAAAACACGTATGAAAGACTATGGCATGTCCTAGGAACTACAAGACGGTGGACATGGTTGACACAAAGGTGAAGTGGTAAAACGAGAAAGGCAGTAAACATTCGACCCTGAGGAATGTTATCTTCTATTCTAAGTAACTACGAGTAGAAAAGAGGATTAGATCAGGGACATGATAGTGGCAGTTTTGTGTTTTAGAAACATCATTTTGATAGGATTCTGGAGAATAAAATGAAAAAGTACAGAGGGTTTACTTACTAATTCAATGTTTATTCTTCCAATTTAACTTTTACCTAGAGTGACATATTAATGCAATCTATGATACCATTCCACAGAATCTTAGTGATGTAAATATCTGAAGTCTTCAAATGCCAACACATTAATCTTCACTCCTCAAATGAAACAACCCGGAAATGTCTATCACTCATTACAGAAAATGCATTTAAAATATGAATACTATGTCTAACTAATACAACAAAAATATTCTTCATATTTCTTTGGATAACATAAGTAATAATATAGGTAACACTATCATTTATGTAGGCAATGAATACTTATTGAGCATCCACTGTGTGCCAAGCACTATTATAGGTGTTGAAGATTTAATGTTAAAACATACAGACCAGGGGCCAGCCCAGCCCCGTGACTAAGTGGTTAAGTTTCTGGGCTCCATTTTGGCAGCCCAGGGTTTCACCAGTTCGGATCCCGCATGCGGACATGGCACCACTCATCAGGCCATGCTGAGGTGGCGTGCCACATGCCACAACCAGAAGCACTCACAACTAGAATATACAACTATGTACTGGGGGGCTTTGGGGAGAATAAGAAGGGAAAAAAAAATCGGCAACATTTGTTAGCTCAGGTGCCAATCTTTTAAAAAAAACAAATACAGACCCAAAACACCCATTCTTCATGAAGCTCATGTTCTAGGGATGAGCGGTAAGCTAGAAAAAATGATTAAATTATATATTTACAGAAAAAATGATTAAATTATATATTTACAGCACGTTGGAAGGTGATAGCTATGGAGCAAAATGAAGCAGGATAAGGCAGTAGGGAATGCGGGAAAGGAGAAGAATGTACAACTTTAAATAGAGTGGTTGGTTAGTTCTTATTTAAAAAGTGATATTTGACCAACAACCCTTGCAATTAACTGACAGGAGAGCTTTCCTAGTATAAAGGGAAAAGCCAGGACAAAAGGTCTGAAAAAGAGTGTGCCTGCAATATTCAAGTTAGAGCAAGGAGCTCAGTGCGGCTAAAGCTGAGTGAGCAAACGGGAGAGAAGAAGTACGGAGAGGTCGTACGGCAGCAACAACTTACAGGACCTGGGTGGCCATTGTAAAGAGTTTGGCTTTGATTTTGAATAAGAGGAGAACTTTGGAGGATTATGAGCAGAGAAAGGACGTTATTTGGCATATGTTTTTAAAAGAATACCCTTGGGGGCCAGCCCAGTGGCGTAGTGGTTAAATGTGTGCCCTCCGCTTCTGCAGACCAGGTTTCCCCGGTTTGGATCCTGGGCGCAGACCTATGCACTGTTCATCAAGCCATGTTGTGGCGGCATGCCATATGCAAAATAGAGGAAGACTGGCACAGATGTTAGCTCGGGGAGATTCTTCCTCAGGCACAAAGAGGAAGACTGGCAACTGTTGTTAGCTCAGGGCCAATCTTCCTCACAAAAATATCCTTGTTTCCGTATTGCAAATAGCCCAAATGGGGAAGGCTACAAGGACGGAACCATAAAAATCAAACAGGAGGTGATTACAGTAATTTAGGAAAGAGATTATGATGACTCATACCCAAAGGGGAGAAGTAGTCAGATTCTGGACATATTCTGAATTTACAGCCACCAAGATTTCCTCATGGAATATGAGAGAAAGGCAAAGATGACTCCAAGATTTTGACCTGAGCAACTGGAAAGACAGGGTTGATGTTAATTGAGCTGAAGACAACTGTAGATGGAACAGATTTGGAGATGAAGTTGAGGTTCCATTTTGGACATGTTAAATTCAAACATGTTTGCTATTTTTACTATTAGGCATGTAAGTATACATATCTCATCGGCATCTGGATTAATAAGTCTGGGGTTCTGCAGTGACATCCAGTCTGGAAATACAAACTGGAGATATAGCAGTATCCAGTAACTGAGCCATGCATGTGAATGCGTTCGTGGAAGGAGACAGAGTGAGTGTGGAGCAGGCATCCACATGCTTTTCCTGTAAAAGGACCGACAGTACATATTTTAGGTTTTGAGGGACACTTGGTTGGTGTCACAACTACTCGACTCCATCTATGCAGCTCAAAAGCAGCCACAGATAACATATAAACAAATGGGGATGTTTGGGTTCCAAAAAAACTTTATCAAAGCAGGCACAGGCTGAATTTTGCCTTGGGCCTGAGTTTGCCAATTGCTGGAATAGATAAACAAGAGAGAAGGAGCAGGGAGTGTGCCCTGGGACACCACAACTTTAAGAGGTCAAGGAGGACAAGAACAAGGACCTGGCACAGGAAATTGAAAAGAAGTAGCCAGGGAGGTAATGGAAAAACTAGGAACATGTGGTGTCATGAGCAAGAAGTGAAGAAAGAATTTGAAGGAGAAAGAACGACTCCAGTCTCTCCAATGCCCCTGATGCTTCACTTAAGATGAAGACTGAGAAGTGTCAGCAACTTGGGGGTCATTGGATCTTGGCAAGAATAGTTTTGGTAAAGTGTTTAGGGGCAAAAGCTTGACTGAACTGGCTTCAAGATAGACTAAGAGTGAAGGATATAAGGATATTAAACTCTCTGGGAGTTTTGCTGCAAAAACAAGGAAAGGTGAAGTCAAGAGTTTCTTATTTAAACAGGACAAAAAACAGCATGTTTTTATGCTGCTAGGAATAACAAAATAATGAGGAAGAAATTGTTAGTACAGGAGAAGGAGGAGAGAATTCCTGGGATGACGTCCTTGAGTAGGAAGAAATAACAGAATCTAGGGGCTGGTCCAGTGGCACAGCAGTTAAGTTTGCACGTTCCACTTCAGCAGACCAGGGTTCGCCAGTTTGGATCCCAGGTGCGGATATACACAGCACTTGTCAAGCCATGCTGTGGCAGGCACCCCACATATAAAATAGAGGAAGATGGGCACAGATGTTAGTTCAGGGCCAGTCTTCCTCAGCAAAAAAAAGAGAAGGATTGGTGGCAGATGTTAGCTCTTCCTCAAAAAAATAAAAAAAGGGAAAAAAGAAATAATGGAATCTAACCCATGAATAGAGATACTGTCCTTAGATACAAGTGTGAGAGTTCATCTGTCGTGACAGGTGGAAAGCAAAGTATATGAGTAAAGAAATGGCATCAAGGAGGAGGGGTGGCTGACAGCTCTGAGAGGCCACACTTAAAAAGTTCTAACCAGAACTTGCTCCAAAGAAAGAAAGAAGGCAATGGGAGGAACTGTGGTCAAGATGGCGCTGTGAGCAGACGTTGAACTCGCCTCCTCCCACGAGCACAACCAGGTTACAACAATTTTGGGAAGAATCACCCTGGATTGAAAACGGAAAACTGGATAAAAAGAACCCCCACGACAAGGGACAGTCCTGACGAAAGCAGAAGAAGGAGTGACTCGGGCCGGAGAGGAAAAAAGCCACCTTTGGGAGCAGCGGAGCCTCTCAGCTGGCCAGGCGGGAGCCAACCTAAGGTACGCAGCCCTCCCTGGAGGAGTGAGGTCCGGAGCGGGGGCAATACTGCTATAACCATCCTTCGGACTCAGCCCAGCTGAGAGGGGAATCTTACTGTCTGGCTTTGCTGGCTATTAACTGCAGCCAGGACACCCCAGAAAAGCTATCGGCCGAAAGCCAAAAAAGATCCGGGTCTTAAAGGGCCCACGCACAAACTCACTCATTGCAGCAACCTAAAATCACCAGAGAGAAGGCTGACTGTCCTTTGGTGAAACAAGACTCACCTGGTGGGCTCTGGGGGCATCTTGGTGAGAGGAGGATCCTCTCTGGAGACTGAGACATTGGTGGGGGCCGTTGTTCTGAGCTGGTCCAGGTGTGCTGATACAGACACTTGTGGAGGCCATTGAGGTGCATCCCTTGGCCTGTTAGCCCAGGGGTCTGCCACACCCACTAGAGCACAGATTTAATCCAGTTCAGCCAGGGCAGGCAACCCACCCTAGGGACTGGCCCCACCTAACAGCACGCCTTCGGCTGCTTTTCAGCCTGCATTGACTGAGTGCCTTGATCCTCTACAGGCAGGCAAAGGTGTCTGCCTCTGTGGGGCAGGGCTTGTGTGAGGACCAGGTGAACTGTGGGGGGCACTGGGGCAGAGGTGGGGGCCTCTGCAGTGTGGCAGTGGGGTACGCTCCAGGGGGTTGAGAAATGTGCACGGACCAGGACTGTGTTGACAGTGTATGTGGTTCAGAGGGGGGTGAGGCTTATCAGTGGCAGAAGACTTGTACTTCACAAATAGCCATAAAAAGGATCAGCCCCACCTTCCAAAGCCTGAAACAACTGAGTGCCTCCACGCCAAGGGCTAGCCCCACTCAGCTGCACTCCTAAGAGAACTGACATCAGCCTTGTTGGCCTCAGGCCTATCACAACTGTACGCCCCTGAGCCTAGCAACCAGCTACACTGGGTACCAACCCAATTAAGAGGACACTTGCAATAAGAGTGTGCTAATAGACTTTGTAGCCAACAGTGCTGAGGCCCCTCCAGACCAGATTTACAAACAGCTGGCCAGGGAAGGAAAGATCAGACTCCCTGGGTACCTGCAGTGGGAGCAACCCTGCCACAGCAGAAGAACACAAGTAGCCCACAAAGGGGTCACTCCTGGTTCTTATGGTCTGGTGATGAGAGGGAAGCACACTATTGGGCCTCATAAGGTATCTCATACATAAGGCCACTTCTCCAAGATCAGGAGACATAGCCGACCCACCTAGTACAAAGAAAATAGCACAGAGAAAGAGGCATAACGAGGAGGCAAAGGAATACTTTCCAAGCAAGGGAACGCTACAAAACACCAGAAAAAGAACAGAAAAGAGAAAGAAGAATTAGACAGAATGAGAACAGTGTATGGGAACTCTGGGACAATATCAAGCATGCTAACATTCGGATTATAGGGGTCCCAGGAGGAGAAGAGAGAGACAAAGGGGCAGAAAATTTATTTGTCAAAATAATAGAGGAAAATTTTCCTCACCTGAGGAAGGAAACAGACATCCAAGTTCAGGAAGCACAGAGAGCTCCAAACAAGAGAAGCCCAAAGAGGCCCACACCAAGACATATTATAATCAAAATGTCTAAAATTAAAGAGAAAGAGAGAATCCTAAAAGCAGCAAGAGAAAGGCCACAAGTGACATATAAAGGGAAGCCCATCAGGCTGTCAGCAGACTTCTCAGCCGAGACCCTACAGGTGAGAAGAGAATGGCACGACATATTTGAAGTGCTAAAAGGAAAAACCTACAACCAAGAATACTCTATCCATCAAGGCTGTCATTCAGAATGGAAGGAGAGATAAAGAGCTTCCCAGACAAGCAAAAATTAAAGGAGTTTATCACTAAGAAACCAGTTCTACAAGAAATGCTGAAGGGACTTATTTAAGTGGGAAAGTAATGACCACAAATAGAGATAAAAGAAAAAAATTATCAAAAAAAACCCCCAAAACAACAACAAGAAAGAACAGGCAATAAAATCACCTGTAAGGTAAAAGTATAGTAAAGGCAGCAGATCAACTACCTGTGAAGGTAATATGAAGGTTAAAAGACAAATGTACTAAAATTACCTATTTCAATGATAAGAGGGTAATGGATATACATACACTAAACAAAAGACTATATATGATGTGAAAAACATATAATGTGGGAGGAGGGGAGTGAAAAAGTAGAGCTTTTAGAAAGAGGTCAAGCTAAGGAGTCTATCTACTCAATATAGACTGTTATATGCATAGTATACTAAATAGGAGCCTCATGGTAACCACAAACCAGAAACCTATAACAAGCAGGAAAAAAAGTAAGACAAAAGAAATCAAACATATTACCAAAGATAACCATCAAACCACAAGTGAAGGGAGCAAGAGAAAAAGAAAGGAACTGAGAAGAATGACTAAAACACCCCAAAAAAAGAAAAAGTGACAAAATGGCAATAAATACATATTTACCAATAGCTACTTTAAATGTCAATGGATTAAATGCTCCAATCAAATGCCATAGGGTGGCCAACTGGATAAAAAAACAAGATCCATGTATATGCTGCATACAAGAGACACACTTCAGACCTACAGACACTCACAAACTGAAATTGAAAGGATGGAAAAAGATATTCCACGCAAATGGCAAAGAAAAGAAAGTGGGGGTAGCAATACTTATATCAGACAAAATAGACTTTAAATCAAAAACTGTAATAAGAGACAAAGACAGGCACTACATAATGATAAAGGGAACAATCCAACAAGAAAATATAACACTTATAAATATCTACTCACCCAACATAGGCACACCTAAATATACAAAGCAACTATTAACAGACATAAGAGGAGAAATAGACAGTAACACAATAATAGTAGGGGACTTTAACACTCCACTTACACCAATGGATAGATCATCCAAACAGAAGATCAATAAGGAAATAGTGGCCTTAAAGGACACATTAGGCCAGATGGACTTAGTAGATATATACAGAACATTCCATCCAAAAACCACAGAATACACATTCTTTTCAAATGCCCATGGAACATTCTCCAGGATTGATCACATATTAGGCCACAAAACAAGTCTCAATAAATTTAAGAAGATTGAAATAATACCATGCATCTTTTCTGACCAAAAAGGTATGAAACTGCAAATCAACTACAGAAAGAAAACCAGAAAAGCCACAAAAATGTGGAGATTGAACAAAATGCTACTGAACAATTATTGCGTCAATGAAGAAATCAAAGAAGAAATCAAAAAATTCCTGGAGACAAATGAAAATGAAAACACGACATGCCAAAATCTGTGGGATACAGCAAAAGCGGTTCTACGAGGGAAGTTTATAGCAATTCAGGCCTACCTCAACAAAGAAGAAAAATCCCAAATAGACAATCTAAAAGTGCACCTAAAGGTACTGGAAAAAGAACAACAAACAAAGGCCAAAATCAGCAGAGGGAAGGAAATACTAAAAATCAGAGCAGAAATAAACAAAATAGAGACTAAAAAAAAAATAGAAAAAAATTAATGAAACCAAGAGCTGGTTCTTCGAAAAGATAAACAAAATTGACAAACCCTTAGCTAGACTCACCAAGAAAAAAAGAGAGAAGGGTCAAATAAATAAAATCAGAAACGAAAGAGGAGAGATTACAACGGACACCTCAGAAATACAAAAGATAATAAGAGAATACTATGAAAAGCTATACAGCAACAAATTGGATAATCTAGAAGAAATGGATAAATTCTTAGAAACATACAACCTTCCAAAACTGGACCAAGAAGATGTAGAAAATTTGAATAGCCTGATCACCAGTAAGGAGATCGAAACAGCAATTAAAAACCTCCCAAAAAATAAAAGTCCAGGACCAGATGGCTTCCCTGGTGAATTCTACCAAACATTCAAAGAAGACTTAATACCTATCCTTCTCAAACTCTTCCAAAAAATTGAAGAGGAGGGGAGGCTTCCTAACTCCTTCTACGAAGCAAACATTATCCTGATACCAAAATCAGACAAGGACAACACAAAAAAAGAAAATTACAGGCCAATATCACTGATGAACATTGATGCAAAAATCCTCAACAAAATACTAGCAAATCGAATACAATACATTAAAAAGATCATACATTATGATCAAGTGGGTTTCATTCCGGGGATGCAGGGATGGTTCAACATCCACAAATCTATCAACGTGATACACCACATTAACAAAATGAAGAATAAAAATCACATGATCATCTCAATAGATGCAGAGAAAGCATTTGACAAGATACAGCATCCATTTATGATATAAACTCTAAATAAATTGGGTATACAAGGAAAATACCTCAACATAATAAAGGTCATATATGACAAACCCACAACAAATATCATTCTCAATGGAGAAAAACTGAAAGCTATCCCTCTAAGAACAGGAACTAGACAAGGATGCCCACTGTCACCACTCTTATTTAACATAGTATTGCAAGTCCTAGACAGAGCAATCAGGCAAGAAAAAGAAATAAAAGGGATCCGCATTGGAAAAGAAGAAGTGAAACTGTCACTCTTTGCAGATGACATGATTTTATATCTAGAAAACCCTAAAGAGTCCACTAAAAAACTTTTAGAAATAATAAAGGAATACAGTCAAGTTGCGGGATACAAAATCAATGTACAAAAATCCGTTGCGTTTCTATATACTAACAACGAAGTACCAGAAAGAGAAATTAAGACTACAATCGCATTTACAATTGCAACAAAAAGAATAAAATACCTAGGAATAAACTTAACAAAAGAGGTGAAAGATCTGTACACCGAAAACTATAAAACATTGTTGAAAGAAATCAAAGAAGACACAAAGAAATGGAAAGATATTCCATGCTCTTGGATTGGAAGAATTAACATTGTTAAAATGTCCATACTTCCTAAAGCAATCTATAGATTCAATGCAATCCCTATTAAAGTTCCAACAACATTTTTTATAGAAATAGAACAAAGAATCCTAAAATTTATATGAAACAACAAAAGACCCCGAATAGCCAAAGGATTCCTGAGAAAAAAGAACAAAGCTGGAGGTATCACACTCCCCGATTTCAAACTATACTACAAAGCCATAGTAACCAAAACAGCATGGTACTGGCACAAAAACAGACACACAGATCAATGGAACAAAATTGAGAGCCCAGAAGTAAACCCACACGTTTATGGACAGCTAATATTCAATAAGGGAGCCAAGAGCATACGATGGAGAAAGGAGAGTCTCTTCAATAAATGGTGTTGGGAAAACTGGACAGTCACATGCAAAAGAATGAAAGTAGACCATTCCCTTACACCATGCACAAAAATCAACTCAAAATGGATTAAAGACTTGAGTGTAAGACCCGAAACCATGAGACTTCTAGAAGAAAACATAAGCAGTACGCTCTATGACATTGGTCTGAGCAGCATATTTTCAAGTCCCATATCTGACCGGGCAAGGGAAACAAAAGAAAAAATGAACAAATGGGACTACATCAAACTAAAAAGTTTCTGCACGGCAAAGGAAACCATCAACAAAATGAAAAGACAACCTAACAATTGGGAGAAGATATTTGCAAACCACATATCAGATAAGGGGTTAATATCCAAAATATACACAGAACTCATACAGCTCAACAACAAAAAAAACCAACAATCCAATTAGAAAATGGGCAAAAGATATGAACAGAGATTTCTCCAAAGAAGATATACAGATGGCCAAGAGGCATATGAAAAGATGCTCAACATCATTAGCTATCAGGGAAATGCAAATCAAAACTACAATGAGGTATCACCTCACTCCGGTCAGAATGGCTATAATTAACAAGATAGGAAACAACAAATGTTGGAGAGGGTGTGGAGAGAAGGGAACCCTTGTTCACTGCTGGCGGCAGTGCAAACTGGTGCAGCCACTATGGAAAGCAGTTTGGAGTATCCTCAGAAAATTAAGGATAGATCTACCATATGATCCAGCTATTCCACTGCTGGGGTATTTATCCAAAGAACTTGAAAACACAAAGGCATAAAGATACTTGCACCCCTATGTTCATTGCGGCATTATACACAATAGCCAAGACTTGGAAGCAACCTAGGTGCCCATCAAGGGACGAATGGATAAAGAAGATATGGTATTTATACATGATGGAATACTACTCAGCCATAACAAATGACGAAATCTGGCCATTTATGACAACATGGATGGACTTTGAGGGTATTATGCTGAGTGAAATAAGTCAGAGGGAGAAAGTCCAATACCATATGATCTCACTCATAAGTAGAAGATAAAAACAACAAAAAAAAACAAAACACACAGCATTGGAGATTGGACTGGTGGTTACCATTGGGGAAGGGGGGTGGGGGGAGGGCAAAAGGGGTGATTGGGGTCACATGTGAGGGGATGCACTATAATTAGTGTTCGGGTGGTGAACATGATGTAATGTATCCAGAGTCTGAAATATGATGTACATCGGAAAAAAATAAAAATTAAAAAAAAAAGAAAGAAATGGCGTCAGATAGCTAAATCTGATCATGGGAGATCTGAAAAGCCATCTTCTGAGAGTCAACAGCTGGGAGTGAAGATTATTGGAGAAGGTTTGCAGATTTGAGGAAAGAGACTAAGGTATGAGATATTTAACTAAGGAAGTGGGAAAGTGACTATATCCGAAAGTATAGTGATTGACAGGCAGCATTAAAAGTTCCCATCACGAATATCAAGTGAAAGCAGTCAGCCACGCTCTTCCGATTTTTATTTCTGCTCTATTCATCTACACAGGAGCAAACATGTAACTATGTTAGAGTTTCACAAAAGTACATTGCAGAGTGAAAAAGGCAAGAGAATTAACTGTATCTGCAGGAGGATGACTATAATGAATGAAAATAGCAATTAAGCTGGGTAAAAAGGAAAGTGACATCATGAAGGGGCGGGGGACGGTGGAAAAGGTGGTAGAATCAAAGGATTCTAGGTCCCAGTGGGGCTGAAAAATTGTTAAATTTGGAGAATTAGATGAAATAACCCAGAAAGAGGAGGTACTGATGAGAGAGTGGGATGTGCGAAATTGAGACTATGGGGGTCTACAATTGCCAGTAATGACCAAGTCATTGCCTGTTTACCAAGTTCCAGACCTTATTCCAGCCTTTTGATATGTGTTCATCCATTTAAATGACGTAGGATCCTGATGATGCACTTACTATCAACAAGCACGATAAACCATTGCGACACTGGGTAAAGGAGTAATTATTGACTTTGCTTCCCGGTGGCAATCCTCTACAGCCTCCTTCAGAGGCGGATCACCACAGTTCCTCCTCATTTAACCTTGGATAGGCAAGGACACCTTTCTCGGGTATTTCTGTGTGTCTCTAAGGAAGATACTAACTGCTTACAGCTCGTGTACAACAGTCTGCTCTTTAAGGCTTCCTCCAATGATATCAAGAATGATATTTATGTATTTATAAACCATGAAGGTAAATTCTGCAGCAACAGTCCATTGGCGACATGCTGGTTTAATGGATCGTATTGCCTAAGGAATAAAAGTATATTTGAAAACTTAGAGGAGGGGCTGGCCCCGTGGCCGAGTGGTTAAGTTCGCGCGCTCCGCTGCAGGCGGGCCAGTGTTTCGTCAGTTCGAATCCTGGGCGCGGACATGGCACTGCTCATCAGACCACGCTGAGGCAGCATCCCACATGCCACAACTAGAAGAACCCACAACGAAGAATACACAACTATGTACCGGGGGGCTTTGGGGAGAAAAAGGAAAAAATAAAATCTTTAAAAAAAAAAAAAAAAAGAAAACTTAGAGGAAAATACAAAATTCAACAAAATAACCAAAGGCGTTAACTATGTACATACAGATACACATCACTTAATGAAGGCAATACATTCCAAGAAAGGCATTGTTAGGTGATTTTGTCAGTGTGTGAGCATCATAGAGTGTACTTACACAAACCTAGATGGTATAGCCTACTACACACCAAGGCTGTATGGTACTAATCTATGGGGCCGCCGTGGTATATGCGATCTGTCACTGACCGAAACATCGTTAGGCAGCACATGACTGTATAAAATATATAATTAATGAGATAACCCTCTTAGAATGCAATGAAGTTTTTCTCTACACTTCAAAATAATGTTTACTTCTCAGAAGAATGTCTGGTAATTAGTTGAAGCGCCATAAATATTAGCTGAATGAGTGAACAGAAAGTGAGACTGTCCTTTTTCAGAGACCAGTGACCTCCATCCGACATTGAGTTTTCATTTTCCTTCTGATATAAAATCTGTGAGTCCGCAGCTTGTTTTCTCCTTCTCCCAGGACTATACTTACACAAGTTATTCTCCAACTCACATTAGGTAACAGCCTTGCTTCATAAATACAATACTGACAGACAGCACTATTTATAGTCCCTTGGCTTCAAAAGACATTTCTCCCCTCATTAATTCGTTTCCTTTGGTCCCAATCCTCACCCTTTATAGGACGATATATAACAGGGACAAATCTTCCCCTGCTTTGCTCACACGCAGGAGGAAGCTGAGAGCCTGGAAAGTTATACTTCATATGCCAGGAAGATGCCAGCCAAGCCCTGGCACGAGGATGATTGAACATTCTCAGATTAATTTCATGGCTATTTGTTTCATCCCAGAATCACATCAGGCACAGGCCTCCAAGTTGCAATTGCATCACTCTGTCCTTGCTGCCCAGGTAAGGGCAGTGAAAAATGAGCATATTCTCCACCCTCTAATGATAAATAATGACTTTTCCCTTCACAACCGTGATGTATTTTACAGCATCATCAGAGAAGTTTAATTACCAAACAAAATGATAAGATATATCAGGACACAAGCAGCTTAGACTAAACTCACAAGAAATAGGAATTTGCATCTTCACCATCCTTCAGTGTCAGCGCTGTAATAGAAAAGTGGCAACTGGAAGGTACATAATGAATATTCCATTAGATATTCATTTGGATTGTAAATAACTTAAAATTTTAAACTACCCAGTAATAGATTGTAAGGGAAGGGTGCAAACGTGTCTAGCTGCTAAAGGAAAACCAGCTAGCAGAGTTGGAGGGAAAAATAGCAGAGGGAATGTTAGCTAATGTTAGCATTAACAGGCTAAAAAAATGCTGTGGGCCCACAAAGACAGGAAGGGGAGCTCTTATGGATTTGACAGGGCAAATTCGGCTTTCACAAATTTTTTTCTGTAATTATCCAGGTGGACTAATATTATGCTTTCTGCAATGGGGTCATTCTTGTAATCACATTTTATTTTTACGCTAATAGTCCCTTAACCATAATTGTGGTTCTTAGCATTTAGGTTTTCCTGGTTGTGAGCTCATTCCTCGTTTTAGGCTTGCATGACTCATTGAGCTGGGTACTGAATTGAGTCTTTGAGCACTCTAGATTCTTGTTTATTGAGCTTGGGCTAGTCATTCCAGTATCAATAAAAAAGAAACAGCAATAATAACTTGCTAGGGGCAGTGGCAAAAAAAAAAAAAAAAGGATTGAAAAAGAAGGTTGCAAGCACAGAGTACAGAATGGGAATTAACATTCACTGAGTCACTGAGATCCTACCAAGAACCCGGTAGGCTCTAAATTCTCAGCAGTTGCATACATGATCTTACTTTATCTGACAACAAGCCCACCTGGTTGGTATTAGCATAACCCATTTTTAAATGGGGGAAGTGAATTTAGAAAAGTTAAGTAACTTGCCAAAAGTCAAACAGTATAAAAGAGGTGGAACCTGAATTTAAATGCAAGTCTACGTAAACCTATAGGTTTTATTCTTTTTATTACCCCATATAGTCTTATTTATCCCTATGAAAGTTATTATAGATTATAATCAAAAATGTAAAAGTTACAGGCAGAATCAGGTTGGATTTTGTGTATCCAGCCTCTTAAAGTACCTGGCATTTAGCACGCACCCAATAACTACTTACTGAAGGAAGGAAGGAAGGGAGAGAGAAAGAGAGAAGGGAAAAAGAGAAAGAGAACCACTCTGCCACTCAATATTAAACAATTTTTAGTACAATCATAAGTAGAAAACAGGTAAAAATTTTTAAGAAGTAAAATGCACACAAATATAAAATGAACACGTGTGCCAAAGATTTTAACTCCTTAAATGAGGGAACCAATAAGATGTTATAAATGGTACAAAAGAGAATTGAAAGAACCACACATATGTAAACCATATGGAATGCTGAAATGAATTTGCCTAATAGATGCAAAACTGGTTAATACTCACAGAGCAATAAACAATTGCATTTCCAGGGGACACAATTTGCATTTCTATGGACAAGAATCATCTGCATTACTATTTGTATTGTGGAACTTTACAGAATTGCAAAATGGCTCAAAGACAAGGAAAGACAGAGATAATCCAGAAGGATACACTAGACAGGAGACCCAATCATCATTTTTTGCCCTTGTCAGTCTTTCACAATTTTTCCTGACAAACTACTAAAAAAAAGAAGAAGAAAAGCTTAATATAGAAACACGGGTATAACTTCATTTATAAAGTAGTATTTACAAAGCAGTATCTCAAAAGTTTAGGTCAATCAAAGGATAGCAATGTTTTTCTGATCATTACTATTAACTTGTTAGAAACCATTGGCTATCTAAGAAACAAAAATGTTTGAAGCTATTATATAAATTTCTTCACAAGGGTAGAAGACTTTCAATATACCATAAAATGGAATTTTTTCTCTAAACATTTCAACTTGCAGAATTTAAGCAGGAGAGAATTCTAATGCCAGAGCTAGAACCGGAACCCTGCCAGCTGTAACTGCTGGACTGCCATTCTCCCACTGCCATCTTGTGCTTTCTTCCACCATTGCCACTCAAGCAAAGACAGTTCATGTCTGCCTCCAGGTTTGCTTGTTGCAGCCTGTCACCCATAACTTTCCTGTTTCTTTGTTCATTTTGCTACATTTCTTTGTCTGTCTATCTGTCTCTCTTTTTCTTACCATTTCTTTCCTTTTCTTCCTGCAGAGCTCATATGCGGTACAGGTCTGTATTTCTAAAACTAGAACTCAGCACAAGCATATAAGTCACACAGAAATGTATTTTATAAGTGATTTTCAGGAATGTACATCATCCACAGATTTAACTGTACCGGTATCATTACCGTAGAGCCTGAGGTTAATGTGTAAGATTTAGAACCACTTAATTCTTAAAGTTCATTGCCACTGGCTTACAAGTTGTTTTCATATTATTTCCTTTGTGGATGGTACATTAATCTCTCTGTTCATATTTCCTTGTCCAATAGTGAACATTATACACTATTTGTAGTACATTACATCACTCAAAATTCTTGGCAATTTATTGTCTGATAATGATTGACAAGCATCAGAAAATATCTCCTCTGGGTTCAGAACATGTCTGATAGAGAACCTGGTTAAGTGTGGAATGGCATTCACCTACTCAGCATGAATGTTTGTGCTATGGTTGGTCCATTCCTGCCTGTTATTGAAATACAGGAACTGTGTAGAATCCCCGTGGAGGGATCCCAGAACGATGGAAAGACCTTCTGTTCATCTGCAGCTCACTACACAGTCTAGAAAAGGGCAAACCACAGCCAGCGCATGTCGCACAGCACTGAAAGTTATCTATGAGTGACAATTTAGGGCTTTTGTAGCATCTGCTAGAGCGTTACCCATCTAGGATTTTGCCATCCTGGTTTTGAAAAGACACTACCAAAGTTTATGCCAGCAATCACATTAGGCTATTGGCAGCACAGGGATTATTCTGTCCTAGAAAATAACAGGAGCACAATAGAAAAATGCTTTTCTCCCTATTTCACCACAGTGCCCTCCTCAGCACGACAGAAGACTCTGGCTTCGTTTGTTGAAATGTGTCAGGATCTTTGGGAGAAGGAAACTTTAAGAGTGTTTTAATTATGTGTGGTAAATGGAAACAGCGGTACTTTGAATAACTGAAAACCTAGATGATAAGGAATAACAGTTGCTATAACATTATTTTTATTACCATAAAATTTCTATCCAGGATATGTCCAAAAAGGATTTAAGATGATTAGAAATTCATTCAACTAGCATTGTGCTAAATATAAATATGACATGGTTTTCCTCTAAAGAATCTACTTGGAAGAAAGAGTCATAAACCAAGCAGATAAAGTACCAAGGGAAGGCAGAGAAGGGAGAGAGGAATTCTGCTGAGAGATAATCCTTCACACAATTGATCCTAACCTTGAAGGATGAATACATAGACCAAGAGGAAGAAAGTCCTTTCCAGGCGTCTCTGAAGTGAAGGGTATGTTGAGGGATTTATAAGCAGTTGTATCAAGAACCAAGGGTACCTGATGGCAGAATGAAGGGCTAAAATGGAAAGGCGAGCGTAATGCCCAAATCCAAAGGGTATTATTATTAGAAGCTCTGAATGCCGTGTTAAATATCTTATACCGAACCTGTTGGTAATAGGGAGACAGCAGGATTAGAAAAACAGGAGAGGTATCTGGAAGTCAGGTAAAGAAAAGATTTCAAGAAGGCTGTGGATAATCATACCAAAGGCCACAGAGTGATCATGGGGGGAACATTTGTATTTTGCTGCTCAATATCTAAAGCAATTTTTTTATTTGCAAAAATCCCATTTTATGTGAAGGACAAAGGGCTATGTCTCCACTAGAGGAGGTAAAGAGCAACCAGGGTTTATGGAGACAAGTGACCCAGGTTCAGGCAATTGGATATTCCACTCAGGACTTGCAGTCTCAACTGAGGATGCAAATGTATAGAGACAGCTCAGAATTCACACTCAGAGGCTGCAGGAGTGTCCTTGTTCCCCAGATTTAACTGAAGGATGACTTGGCCATGGAGCCTCTTACTCAGTTTCCTTTGCTTCTGGTCCTTTGTCTGGTCTTGGTTCTCCAGCATTCCTGTTGCTTCGGTGAGCTACTCAAAATCCTTCTCATAAATTTCTTTTTGGTTTATCTCAGCAAGAGATAGTTTCTAATGCTTACATCTACGAACCCATATCAATACCCAGGACTGAAATGTAGAGGTTGGTTGCGATAATAGAAGAGCATTGGTTTCCTTACTGATAGTAGTTTCAACAGAGTGATGGGGCAGTAGCCAGACTCCATTAGAGTAAGGATTTAATATTAAGTGAGCACAACAGACACACAAATATAGACCGCTTTTTTCAAGTAATTTGTCAGTGAATGAATAAAGGTAAATAGGAAACACCAGAGTTGAAGGAAGTCGTTTTATTTCCTCTTTTTCTCTCCATAAAAAGGCTTAAGCATCTTTATAGGCTGACTGACACTAGGTTTTAGAAGAGAAGCAATATTTGAACACATGAAATCCCAAAAGAGTTGGAAAATGAATGGTTAGAAGGCCCTTATGAAAAGGTTAGTCTTTAAAAGGTGGGAAGGATAAATGAAGATAAAGAAAACGTAATAGTTCAACGAGACAGACTTTTAGAGTTTTCACAACTGATAGAATCTATTTTATCAGTGAAGAAGTGAGATAAAAGAGAAAGGGCATGTATCTCAATTAAGGAAGATGGTAAAAAGTTAGAAAAGCTTAAGACCAAGAAAAGATAATTACTTATGGAGAGTGTGAAGAAAAACTTTGCTAAACACTACTCAAACTGAAAAATCAATTTATGATGCCAATGAAAAACGTATTACAAATAATGCAGCCACATTCTTTCTGTAGCCGTTTCTTAGGGAAATCTCTGGCTATGATATTGAACCAATCCAGTGAGGGCATTTCTGCAGGAAGCTTAGGTGCAGTCTAAGCATAGCGATTTCTGGTCGTCTAACTTTCTAAAATATAGAACTTAAAATGAATAGAATAAATTAATCACATGTAATTTACCTCATAATATTTTCTCTTCTCAAAATGTCTTTGCTGTAACCCCCTAGAAAATTTCTATTCATTCTTCAATATCAGTACAAGTGTGGCTTCCTGTCTCTAGAGCCTTTCTCCACCCACTAAAAGACAATATTTGCCCTTCCTTTCTAGTGTCTTTGTGGCACTGTGTTCAAGAAATAGTTATCATACTTATCACATGATGGATGATTACTAAACCTGCCTCTTGTGGTATAGTGCGAACTCGCTGGAGGTAGGGATGACGTGTTATTCTTTAGTGGAACCCCAATACCTACAACAACACTCAGTGTATAATAGGAGCTCAACAAATGCCATTTGGGTGGGTTAATGGGCAGATGAAATTTTATTGAATATCATTTATATTAGTCAACTGATTGATAGGGTCTGACTAGTTCACGGCTATACCCTAGGACAAGGATTCAGAGCACAGATTCTCACTGAAGAAGGATCCATACTGGCCTAGTGATTTGTTTTCTAAAGTTTTGGAAGATGCAATAGAGGATGTTCTGTTAGTTCATATTAGTTTAAGTAAGGAATGTTATAATTGTGACTTTAACATCTTGGACAATAACATTACATGTCACATAGAAATATCATATATTCTACTTTTGCTGCAGTGACTCCTGCTTTATATGATAAATAGACTTCCATCCAGGAGCGGATTCTGAATTGCTGAACAGAAGGAGCTTGGGAGCAGCTCTCCAGTCGGATGAGTTCACGTGTGTGGGGAGCAGAGGGCAGGTTCTAAGGGACTTGCCTGAAGCTGTGCCTGCATTCCAGGCGTACAGTTTTTATGTGGATTGTATGTTTAATGTGGGGTGGTTTGGGGAAAATATTGAAAATTTGGGCAAATATTCCTACAACCCCAAACCAATGGTAAAAAAAAAAAAGACTATCACAATTTGGGGACCATTACTTCCATAATCAAGACCTTGATTACACCAATATGCTAATATATATAAGTGCATCTCATCTTTATCAACAATTATCTATTTTATCTTAAATCTTTTAGAAAAAAAGGAAGACTATGGAAAAGTATAAAAACATATTGACTAAAATATGCTTTCCCTGCGTTATTGATAAATAGACAGCTGGGTTAGGAACACTTTCATGTGTATCAATAGCATCTTGTGTGTCTTTACATTCTACTTAATTAGAATTGCCTGTTTACTTGTTAGTCTCTTCCACTAGGTTGTGAGTATCTTGAGATAGAGACTATGTCTTATTTATCTTTGTCTCCTTCATTCAAAACACAGTCCTTGGGGGCCAGGCCCATGGCTAAGTGGTTAAGTTCACTCACTCTGCTTCGGCTGCCCAGGGTCTCGCTGGTTTGGATCCTGGGCATGAACACAGCACCTCTCAATCGGCCATCCTAAGGTAGCGACCCACATACCACAACTAGAAGGACCCACAACTAAAACATACAACTATGTACTGGAGGGATTTGGGGAGGAAAAAGCAGGAGAAAAAAAAGGTAGATTGGCAACAGTTGTTAGCTCAGATGCCAATCTTTATTTAAAAAAAAAAAACATACACAGTCCTTGGCATTTAGTAAGTATTAAATAATTTTTTGAGTGAACCAATATCTATACGGCAGATCCCCTTCATCAAGTGAAAAAAGGTCAACGTTGGTTTTTTTAAAGAAGATGTACATTATGTGAATCTTTACTTGGCCTTCCATTTGAAGGCTAAATTGATGATCTAATCTAGGCTCTCACATTACTACTTCATTTTTTGACCCTATCCATCTTATTTAATCAGATATCTGCCATGTCTAATCAAAACATGAGGAAATTCAAATGTTTTTTTCTTCTCTCTCTTGATCAAAATGCTATATAGTAGCTGAGAAGTATCATTACAAATGGCATGCATGTGAAAATTAATTCAATGATTCATATGTAATTTCTAGATTTAGGCATCATAAAATTTACAATCATAGAAGTCTATGCCATTGTCATGCATAGGTAGCTTCAGGACCCAAACAAGAATTTGAGGTCAAGGTCAGAAACATCACCCTCTGATATTATAGCCAACAAGAATGAATCCAAAATGGAAATGATTAGCCATCTGCAGAGGTAGCATATCCCACAAGGTTCTGATTCATCTCTATATATGGCATGGTGCCCCTCAGGGAGCTGATATTATAAAACCCACTAAAATGTATGGCATGGGCAATGCCCACTCTAGACCATCTGCCAGGTGAACTTCTCATGGGAAATGTAATAAAGAAGCACTCGGGTTTATATCTCAACCTCTTCTGAGGTTGGTTATTGCAGTGCGTTCTCCCAGAGCATCATCAGCCCCTGGCTGAACTGATAAGAGGACATTTCTTTTTTTTTTTTTTTTTTTTTAAAGATTTTATTTTTTCCTTTTTCTCCCCAAAGCCCCCCGGTACATAGTTGTGTATTCTTCGTTGTGGGTTCTTCTAGTTGTGGCATGTGGGACGCTGCCTCAGCGTGGTCTGATGAGCAGTGCCATGTCCGCGCCCAGGATTCGAACTAACGAAACACTGGGCTGCCTGCAGCGGAGCGCGCGAACTTAACCACCCGGCCACGGGGCCAGCCCCATGATAAGAGGACATTTCTAAACCTACAAAACTGGACCCAGGGCGACCCCACTGCCATTCGGACTTCTGTAAGCTTAGTCTAGATCTTTCCACAAGCCTCTCTCTTACCATCTCACCTTCAATAGGTTACAGAGTCACTAGAATACTGGGTGAGGAGGAAAGTGTCCTTTGAGAAAAGAGCCAAGACAGGTGTGCCTTCTCAACACACCACCACCCCATTTGACAAGGTGACAAAGGAATTTATTTCCTCCACTAAACCAGTTTATTGTAAAATGTAATGTTACTGGAAACTGTACTTCTGAGAACTGGGCAACCAAAAATGCTAATTGTCTGAATATTTCAGTAAATCTATGATGGTCATGAGGAAAATAAATAATTTCTGACACATTAAATTCATCTCTCAGAGTACAAAATGTAGCTTGTTCTATTTCCTCAATATTTTTTTGATCTGTGAGACAGATTGTGACTGACTACAGTATGCAGCAAACTGCATTTCATAATTTTATCCTATGACTCATTCTCTCAACAAGATGGTTGCCTCCAGACACATGAAATAGTTTTGAATTCAGGCAAACAGAAGCTTCACAGCTTCTAAGCAACACCACATTACGTTGAGCATAATAGCAGACCAGTTCCTTTTCTAGGGGTCCTACAACCAATAGAGGCTGCCTTCAAGGGCCTCCTCAGAGGCCCTTGAGAAACTGCATGGCCATCTGTTGTGGATGATGCAGAAGAAATTACTGCATGGAAACAGAGGGTCGCACTAGATGACTTCCAAATTGGCTTCTAATCCTAAATCCCCGTAAGTGATTATGTAGAATACAATCAATTTAAGTGCCATTTAAATTTTCTCTTCTTCAAAATAAATATCTACATCAACTTACCAGGAAACAAATTATATTGTTCAACCCAATTAGAAGGGGCAGTAATTTGAAAGACAATGCCTAAAACAAGATTCCCTTGGGAAGAGACGATGAGCATGTTCCTGACATGCAAAGATCTGTTTCCTAAAGCAGAATGGCAGTTCTCCTCAGGAAACACTGGCACTGATGTTCCCTGCTCTTTAAAAATAACATAAATGTGTAGGAGTCTTTTTTCTTCTTGAAACTAATGTTTTATTGTTAGATCTCCTTGGAGAAATATAATTTTTATGATTTTAAGTGGCATCTGAAATCTATTTTGGGGGCTTAACAAGAGAAGCAACACTACCATCGTGTGGCAAAAGAGATTAAATTTATTTTTTGAAAAAGAAAAAGTTCCAATCAGAGATGAAATTTAAATCTACAAATCAAAGTTCTGGCCAAATGCACGTTCATTCTTGTATCAAATGGGTAACATCCCTGCATTCCTGTCTCTCATGAAATAATTTGCAACTTATCCAACTTCCTATAATATAGACAAAATTTACATGAAAAAGGAAACTGACATTAATTCTCCTGATGTAGGTTAGACTGTGAAGTGCTTCCTGTTTCCTTGTGCATTTTCCGTAAAAGAAATGAAAAAATTTGAAAGCCCAGAAAAACATCACTGATTTTATGCAATAACACAGTCGTAGGTACTTAAACAAACAAGCAAGAGGAACAAAGAACTCTAGAAAGATAATCAAGCACAGAACAAAAGCTGAAATTTGAATATTACTTTAAATTATGAGGTACTTTCACATGCATTATCCCAATTGATCCTAACAGCAACCCCTGATAGCGTTATTAATAGCCTTATTTTACTCATAGGGAAACTAAAATACCATGATAATAAATAATTTACTCCCAATTAGTTCACTCATCCAGAAGGTGAAATCAGCTCATTTGTCACTTACTGTGTCAAGATTCCCATGATACACTAAGGAAAAGGGGGCTCTTTTCTTCTCCAATCCGGCTAATACTCTGCGCTAACTTCTTACAGCACTTACCACATCCTACTGTAAGCGTGTACTTTCTCCCTCAGTTGGAAGTAGGATCCTTGAACTTGGGGATATTTATTCAGCAAATGTTGTCAAAATTTTATCTACTCCTGAGGAATGCCCTGGAGTGGCATTTCAAACACGTCCCTCACCACATCAGTGGTCCTCAAAGTGTGGATCCTGAGCCAGCAGCATCAGCATCACCTGGGAGCTTATTAGAGATGCAAATCTGAAGCCCGCTTCTGTATCTATTAAACCCGACAATCTGGGGGTGGAGCCCAACAAACTGTTTTACACAGCCCTCCAGGTGAGCCAGCCCTGATGGCCTAGTGGTTAAAGGTCAGCGCTCTCACCGCCCTGGTGCCCTGGGTTTGCTTCCCAGTCGTGGAGCCATTCCACCCATCTGTCAGTTGTCATGCTATGGTGGCAGCTCACATAGAAGAACGAGAATGACTTACAACTAGGTTACACAACCATGCACTGGGGATTTGGGGAAAAAAATGAAATAAAAAAATTAAAAGCCCTCCACGTGATTCCCATGCACCCTCAAGTTTGCAAGCCGCTGCCCCTACCCAGATCACCAAGGTGGATACGGCTGTGCGCAGCCCAGATCCGCCTGCAGGATGGAGGCGCTCATTCCACCAGCCGCCAGGAGCATGGGCAGCTGACAGCTCTCAGCTGAGTCCTTCTCAGAGAACTGACCACAGAGAAAGAGTCCCCTCCTCCAAGGTCACTCCTGAACATCACCTCTTGCAGGAAGCCTTCTTTAAACAACATATTCTCTGTGAGGATTGAGGGTCCCAGCTGTGTGCTTCCACAGAGCTTTGTCGATTATTTCATCATAGATAGCACTGTGCCTGGCACATAAATGGCACTTGACAATAACTAGTTATTTAATGAATAAATGTATTTAAATCATGATGTATTTAAATCTTCGGTTAAAGTATCTATTAATGATCTTCCTTTCTGGGCCATAAGCTCCTTGAAGGCATGGACAAGTCCTCATTTATACTCGAGGTCCAGTGCCTGGCACACGATCTGACTGATCAGTACTGCATAAATACTTACTGAATTAATAAACATTCTACTTCCTGTGGATTCAAAGATGAATAAAATATGAACCCATCAATGAGGGGTTCACACTCTAGTTGAAAAAAGAGGCACGTGAACAGATAAATCATGGTGCCTCTTGAGACGTGTTGTAAAAGAGCTGTGAGCAACCTGCCTCGCACCATGCGAAGCATAATACCATCTCCTTTCCACTTACATCAGTCCTGCTTGTCTGTCACAGCTCAACCCAAGAAGATAGCGCCCTCCCTTCTCTGAATTCCTGTAATCTGTTCTGTGTCCCATTTGTCCCATACTCTCTGTGTAGTGTTTTAGGTATATGCCCTGCCTACCCATGTAAATCAAAATCTTAGACCAGGAACCAGGTCTTTGTACCTCCAATGCCTATCCCAATAACTCAACAATTGCCATACAGTTGTCAATTTAGTAAATGTTTGTTTACAGAAATGAAAAAGAAATTACTCCCGCGTTAAGTAGGGTTCCCTGGGAAACAGATTCTGAACAGAGATTTGCGAACAGAAGTCAACTGGGCAGTGTCCTCTGGAGCAGCACCTGTAACAGGGGGATGCTGTTGCAACAGAGGCCTCAGCACATCCTACAAGAAGCTCTGGAGCCAGGATGGCCCTTCCGAGTTGTCCCACATGGAGACTCTGTGTCCCTACATAAACCACTGGATGCAGGCTGTCCCTAGGGAGGGCATAACCTTGGGAAAGACAACTCCCTTCTGCAAAGGGTAATTCCTAGAACGGGACTGACCAGCTGTGAACCATCATTAGACAACACTCACAACAGCTGGGGGAAGGAGAGTTTTCGTCCAGGAGAGGGGATGTGGGCCGTGCACCTCGGCATCACTGCGCAATGACCAGTTCTTCAGTTGTGAGAACTAACTCTACATATGGAGAGACATATTCACTGTTACTTGTACTTTGCCTAATGCTTGATGTATTGAACTCATATCTCCACTAAACAAATTTCGCAAACCAACTTGTCTCAAGAATTTAAACAGCAACTACGTATTTTATTCGATAAATTCCTTTAAACAATTTAAACTGCTATTATTATGGCTTAGTCTCCAAATATTTTCCTTTAAACAATAGACAAAAATGCACAGGTTCAAAGATTCCAAACTGAGCTTTGTATGGTGTGCTGAACTTGATCGAAAACACTAACACCACAGGTATAAATTGTTTTTTTATTATTCTCATAGCTTCCAGAGGTATTGCTTTATTTATATTGATAGTTTCCTAGAATTTCTGAACCATTGTCACTCCTTCCCGGGAATCCAGGTTGTAGAATCTGATTGGGACATAAGATATGGTTGCTTATACATAAATGATTCAAAAAAGCCACTGATCAGAAGACTGAGGCCACTTCTAACATGAAGATTTACTTACACAACATGAATGTTTTAAGTTTCTGTCATTTGGTTTTAATTTTTGAAACTTTGTGTCTTTTTCAAAATGGAGTGTTTTTTTAATTTTGTATAGCTGATAGTCCCCAGCTCATAAGTTTTATTATGATAGAGCAATACAAAATACATTTTGTATTTTTTAATACCTGCATTTGCTGTGAGTGTTTTATTATAATTACCAGAGAAATTTAGAGGTTTCCTTTTACAGGACATAAGCAATTCAGTCTGTAGTTAGCTCTCCTAGCCAGGACACTTGACTAACTTTTGTCATTTTGGAACATCAAATTGAACTTTATAATAGTGTCCTCAACCCATGAACATGGTATATCTTTTTATATATTTAGGTCTTAATTAATAATGTCTTTCAATAAGGTGTCCTGTTTTTCTCCAGAGTAATCCTAAACTTCTTTGTTACATTCAAAAACCATTGTGTTGCTATTGCAAATGACATCTTCTTAAATTGCATTTTCTAATTCGTTGTGATATGAAAAGAAAATGACTTAAATATCAATATTATATATTACAACCTTGAAAATTTCTCATTAATTTTAATAATTTCTCTGTAGATTCCTTTTGGTTTGTCAAGTAGACAATTATATTGGCTGAAAATTATAATTGAGTTTTTTCTATGTATTCCAAATGTTATTCTTTTAATTGACTTATTGAAAAAGCTGGTAACTAGAAAATGTCGAATTAAAGTAGCGATATCCAGCATCCAAGTCTTGTTTCTGATTTTTACGGAAATTTTCTTGAGAGTGATCGTCTTGGAGTGAATTTTTGTGCATACTTTTATAGGCTAAGAAAGTTCTCTTCTATAATTTGCCTTCTAAGAGGCTTCTTTTTTAATATTAAATTAATGTTACATGTTTTCAATTATATTTTATTGAGATTATTTCATTCTTGTCCTTCAAATTGTTATGAGAGTGAAATACATTGATTTTCTAATCCTGAACCAGTGCTATATTCCTAGAATAAATCCAATTTCATAATCATGCATTGGCCTTTAATGAATTCTATTCACTAATATTTTCTTATTTGTGGTTTGTGCATTTCTATGTGAAATAGGCCTATAATTTTTTCTCTTATCTTTTTCTCATTTGGTTTTGGAGTCAAAGCCTTACTAGCCCAATAAAATGAATTAGGAAGTATTAAAATTTCCCAGTAGGATGGTATATTTGTCAGTTCTCCTGTAGATGTGCCAATCATTTTAAAACATATTTAAAACTAGATATTAGGTACATGCAAGTTTAGAATTTTATATTTTCACAGTGATGAGAAATTTTTATCAAGCTGTACTGACTATTTTTCCCTAGTGGTGCTTTGTCTTAAATTTTATCTTGTCTGATATTTGAGGAACAGGCAGTTTATATGAAAGCTTTTTGGTGTGGCACTAACATACAATAGATGTGAAATTCCAAAATAAATGACATACTAAGACAGGATTTTCAAATGATAGGTCTGAGAACTGGTTTCACATATTTAAAAATTATTTGCTCACAAGGAAGATCAAAACAGATCAAAAGCACAAATAGGAAGGATTTAGTAAGGATGGTTTTGAAGTTATTCACTGTACTGACAGGAGTCAACTCTCCACTATCACCAGAGGCAGAAAAGGATATGTTAGAAACCATTCTCTATGTATCTTTCATGTTTCTACATGTCTAAACATTAACAGCCCATTTGCTCCATGACTATTTTTTCACAAATGTTTGCAGAGGGTCCTGGCAGGATAGAAACAGAAACTCACTCTGAAGCAAATTTATTTATATTCATGTATCATAAAGGTGAGACATCTCTCCTGGAGACATTACAAGGTAATAAAGATAGAGAGGTCTCCCTCTTCTCCCTGGAGAGATTTATTTACAGTCCAGGTAATAAAGATAAGGTCTCTCTCCAGAGGGGAGGATGGGTGGCTTTGCCAGCAATCCCTTATAAGATGGGAGGTTTCCTAAGATCGGTGCCTCTCAGCTTTGACACAGACCCACTGTGGGTGCAGAATCCAGCTGGATCCACTTCCAGATCACTTCCTGGGCTCTCGGAGGAAAAGGGAAACTGATGTGAACATGGAGCTCATGGCTGCCTGCTGTGCCGTAAATAATAAATTCTGAATCTTATTTGGGCTCATTGCCTCCTGATCAGCCAAAAAGAGAGAAAACAAGCTAGCATCTATCACCGTGCTACTGTTCAGAACTGCTTGTGAAGAACTTCGTTTGATAAAGCTAAAGGAATTTGCAGAAGCTATAGTAACTTGTCTCATCCAAAGGTACTTCAATTCCAAGGATCAGGTGTGAAATTCATGGTTGGGATGTCAGTATGGGATGATTTTTAAAGGTCCCTAGTCAAAAGAGCTTATTGCTGCAATAAGATGACCCCGACAGAAAGATGGTTAGGGGCACAGGTGAAAGGGCACCATCTGAAGAAGAACCACTGTCTGCTGAGAATGCTGTATTTCGATGGACAAAGCAAGCAAGTTTCCAGAAAAGCCAGGAGAGGGCGGGATGGGAGAAATACTCTGGTCTGAATATTAATCAGGACTTAAGAACCAATTTATGAGAAAAGCAGTCAAACAAAAACGTGGATATCCCCTTTACTTCTTTTCCCACTCCAATACCGCTTCTTTCCCAAAGACTATCCAATTACAGTGAAATCATTAAATGAATGTGGAAGTGCTCATTAATGTTTGGAAGGGAATCTGCTTTGCAGCTTAATGTAACTTTGGAATTATTTCCTAAGAGTAAACATACAAGTCAAAGGGCCTAGAATTTTCATCGAATAGCAGGAAAATGACCAACCCACTTTAAATCACTGAGCACATTTAAAAAAATAGAGGGTGACAAAAGAAAAGTTGGTGTCATGATTATACTCCATAAATTATTATACTCCATAAATCCTGATTGTTCAACATAGCCATTATGTTGAGTGAAAAGAACTTTCTTTCAGTTTGCATTTGCCCACTATAACTTTTCTAATCTTCTTTTTACTCTAATTTGAAAATTTTTGTCTTTTAGCAAGATAATTGAGTCCATTTACATTTACTGTTTTATAATTTTTTTTCACTTTTTACATGTGATTTTTTTCTTCTTTCTTGCCTTTCTTTGGATTGATTGAATTAATTTCTTTAATTTTTGTTTTCTTACTCATTTCATTTTTCCCCTGTACTAGTTTTGAAGTTAATAATTCTACTTTATTTACTTTAATCGTAACATTAAAAATTTTAACATCCAAATCTAGAATTTAAGGGAGATAAAGCATAGAAAACCTAAAATACTTTAACTAAAATCATTATCTTTTACAAGAAACAACAAGTGTTGTAAAGGATATGGAGAAAAGGGAACCCTCATACACTGCTGGTGGGAATGCAAACTAGTGCAGACACTATGGAAAACAGTATAGACATTTCTCAAAAAATTAAAAATAGAAATACCATATTATCCAGCTGCTTCCACTTCTGGATATTTATCTAAAGAACATGAAAACACTAATTCAAAAAGATATCTGTACCCTACGTGCATTGCAGCATTATTCACAACAGCCAAGACTTGGAAGCAACACAACTGCCAATCAATGGATGAATGGATAGAGAAGATGTGGAATATGTATACAATGGAATACTGCTCAGCCATAAAAAAAGACACAATCATGTAATTTGCAACATGGACAATGCGAATTGCAACAATGGATGGACCTTAGGGGTATTATGCTAAGTGAGATAAGACAGAAAAAGACAAATGCTGTAAGATTTCACCCAAATGTGGAAGGTAAACAAACACAGAGAACTGACTGGTGGTTACCAGAGTGGAAGGAGGTGGGGGGAGGGTGAAAGGGCTAAAGGGGCACATGTGTATGGTGATGGATGAAAACTAGACTATTAGTGAACACGATGCAATGTATACAGAAACTGAAACATAATAATGTACACCTGAAATTTACACAATGTTATAAACCAGTATGACTGCAATAAAATAATTTTTAAAAAATCATCTTTTGACTTCCATTCTATTGTCCAGAAGTTAAATCCTTTTCTTTAAACTTTCTAGTAGTTTCATCTTTTTATAACCTCACAAGTTAGACATGAATATATTTACTCACGTTTACCATTTTCTTCTCTCACAATTTCAGACCTTCTGTCATTATTTTTCTTATCACTAAAACATATCTTTTAAAAGTTCTTTAGTGAGAGCTTGATAACAGTAAGTTTTCTCTTTTTTTGTATACCTGAAAATTCCATGAGGACAATTATGATCTCTCCAGTCTTGGAAGATTTTACTCCACTGCCTTACGGCTTCCCTTGCTGCAATTCGAAAGTCAGCTGTCAGGCCAGTTATAGTTTCTTGGTACCTAATCATTCTTTCTCTCTCTGGCGACTTTAAAGCTTTCTCTTTTGTTTTAAAAAATTCGAATTCTGATTAGATATAGCTAGACCTTTTCATTTTATTCACCATATCTCTTAAATTCTCTTTACTATTTTCTGTTCCTTAGTCTTTTTTTTTATTTTACAATGTTTGATTTCCTCAGATTTATCTTCCAGTCCTCTAAGCTGTGTAACTCATCCACTTTATTTCTAATATCAAATATCCAATTCTGCATCTAAAAAAGTTTCTCTAGCTTTTTTCCAATATGACATAATTTTTGTAGTTTGTCGTTTTTGTAAGTTCAAAAATATTTGTTCCATTTATATTTGAAGAATAGTTGGGCTGATGTATAAATCTAGGATCACAATCTTCCAGTATTGTATGTTACTCTTAAGTCTGTGTCCAGTTTGATATATTTGTCCTTGGATAACAATCTCTTTGCTTGTATGCACAAAATATTTTGTCTTCATAACATACAGTAAATGTGAGAGAAAATATAAAAGACTTTTTTCTTCATTAAAAAATTGTAAGATAATTGAATATTGTAAGCAAAAACTATATCAAAATACTGTGGAGATTATGACCTATAAAAAAGCAAAATATATGACAAAAATTGCACAAAGGATGAAAGAGGGGAATGGAAGTATACTGTCGTAAAGTTTTTACACTATTTATTAAGCGGTCTAATATTACTTGAAGATGAACTGTAATAAATTAAAGATGCATATTTTAAACTCTAGAGCAGCTACAAAAAAAAGTATAGCCAATAAGGCAATAATGGAGATAAAATGAACTATTAAAATGAACAATCTAAATAAAGGCATAAAATGAGGGAAAATAACAAAGAGCAGATGCCATAGATATGAAATAAACAGCAGATAGTAGACTAAATCCAAATATATTGAAAATTACATTAACTATAAGGAGCCTAAACATGTGAGTTAAAATGCAGAGACTGTCAGAATGCTTAAAATCCTGTTACGGATTTTTCTGTGACAATTTCTCTTAGGATATAGTATGACTTTTTAATTTATTGATTCAAATCTTCTAGTTCTAAAAACATTTCTTGAACTATATTTTTCAATCTTTTCAGTTCTGTTCTTCAGCCAAAATAATTGTGGGTAATTGAAATCTCCTTTGTCTCTCTTCCATACTTATAAATTTCTCTCCAATCCTGTGTTATTTTCCTATGGCTATTGTAATAAATCACCACAAACTTAGTGGCTTAAAACATTAAACACTTATTCTTTTATTGTCCTAGAGGTCAGATGTTTGAAGTGGGTTTCACTGGGCAAAACCAAAGTGTGGGGGGTACAATGTCCCTTCTGGAAGATCTAAGGGACAACTTGTTTTCTTGCCTTTCCAGCTTCTAGACCTGCATTCCTTACATTCTTTGGGCCATGGCCCTCTCCTCCATCTTCAAAGTCATGATATATCATCTTTAAATCTATTTCTGTTTTGTTATTACATCATCTTCTCTTTTTCTGTCTCTATAGTCAAATCTCCTTCTGCCTTCCTCCCCTAAGGACAATTGTGATTTCATTTAGGAACCACCAGGATAGTCTCTGCATCTCAAGATATTTAATCACATCTGCAAAGTCATCTTTGCCATAAAGGTAAAATTCAGTTTCCAGAGATCAGGATCTGGATATCTTTGGGGCTGTTATTCAATTTACCACAAATCTTTTTTAATTACCCATTCATTTCACTGACCTCTCCTACTTTTACCATGTTTTCAACAATTTTTATTCTTTTTTGTTATTATTCACATGATCTTCATTTCAGGGATCATTTTATTTTTCTCATTAATTTCTTCCTAAAATCCGAGCTCATGGATTTTTCTTTTTTAAAGACTGACATCTGCACTAACATCTGTTGCCAATCTTTTTTTCCTTCTTCTCCCCAAAGCCCCCCAGTATATAGCTGTATATTCTAGTTGTGAGTGCCTCTGGTTGTGCCACATGGAATGCCACCTCTACATGGCCTGACAAGCGATGCCATGTCTGCACCTAGGATCCAAACCAGCGAAACCCTGGGCTGCCAAAGAGGAGTAGGCAAACATAGCCACTTGGCCACAGAGCCGGCCCCAGATTTTTAAATTTTCAAAATATTTAAAACCTTCAAAAAACATTATGATGATTTTAAAATACGTTTGAAAATTCTTTGGTCATCCCACCAAAAGTTAGAGCCTAATTTCCCTTTTTTGAATGTGGATTGGACCTGTTGACTCACTCCTAACAAATAGATTACAGCAGAAGTGATAATATGTGGCTTTTGAGCCTAGGTCATAAAAGGAAGGGCATTGTTGCTTTTGTCTGTGGTCTTTGAACCACTCACCACGGGTGAAGCCAACCACCATCTTGTGAGGACACTCAAGCAGTCTGTGAGGGGGTTCACAAGGGGAGAAACTGAGAACTCCCACCAACAACCAGTTTTCCAGACATTTGAGTGGGTTACCTTGAAAACAGATTTTCCAGCTCCATCTAAGCCTTAAGATGACGACAACCCTGGCCAAAATCTTGACTGCAACTTCATAAAAGGCTTCAAGCTAGCTAAACTGTTCATGAATTCCTGAGCCACAGAAACTGTGAGGATAATAAATATTTATTGTTTGGAAATAATTTGTTATGCAGTAATAGATACCTAATACATACATGTAACATTTTATAAATTAAGAAATATAACAATAAAATGAACAGCCATGAAGTAAACCACCAACTTAAAATCAGAATATTGCCAATACCATTGCACCAGAGGTATTGATGATCCGTCTCTTTCACTGTGCTTATCTATTGATTGTTTTCTTAAAATATGGCACATCTACGATTCCTCTTTCATCTCTACCTCATGTGCCTAAATCCATCAGCTCAACCATCCCACTCCTCTCATTTAAAACAAGGGGTTCTTGATATTTCCCTTCAGGTTATGGCATCAGTTTTGGAAAACAGTATTCTATTGATTTATTTTTCTCATTTTTTTCCCTTGCCCTTCAAAAGTGCAGCTTTCAGAGCTATTACATAAGAGAGATGCTCTAAGGAATATGTTAGTTTCTCATTTTTTTAAGATTCCTAAAATTTTCTCCATATATTAAAGCAAAGCATTAAAACAGCATTCCTGAGCCACTACACTCTCTAGTTTCCCTTTGCCCCATGCATTCACCAGCTACTAGCCATTTCTTCACAGACCTGTGCTTTCTCATTATTTCATTGACTTTCACTGAAGGCGATTATAAGGAGTAATAAGCAGAGAAATACCATTGAACTTCTTTTAAAGTTGCTGTCAATTTCATTTTGTACTAAGCCACTAATGCTTCTTATCATCAAAGACTTTTAATGATAAATTTATCTTAGGATTCAAGGCCATGGAGGAAAATAATGGTTTTACAATGAAGTAGCATACAATTTCTTACTGGTCAATGAGAATTATATAGTTCAGAGTTTCTAACAATGGGACCCATGTGCATAAATTTAGAGTCAGCATTACCTTAGTGCCAAGTAGAAAGGAAGGTCTAATGGTAGGTGTCATAGAAAAAAAATGATGGATGAATTGAGTCTTCACGGGAAAGAAATTAGTAAAATATTCCTTCTGTTAACTAAAATTTTGTTTCCAGAATAGCCCTTTTCTCCCTTAACATTTTTTGTAATAAGGACAATATGCAACTATTTTTGTAATAAGGACGATATGAAACACATATATGTATCATACTTCTTGCTTCTCCTATCCATTTTGAGATTCTCAGACAGGAAAGCACAACAGTAGTCCTAGCTTTAGGCATCAACTATATAACACTTGAGTAAGTCATTTCATTTAATATCTTTCCATCTCACACCCTATTTTGGATAAGGCGGGGGATGAAAGGAGAAAAAGCATAGATCTTACAAAGATGCATACTCAGAAGAACCAGTACATTAGTGGTCAGTAACATTTCCATGTAGTAAACAGCCATTTTATGTCAGGAAATATCCAAATAAGCTTTTTTATTGTTTGCATTGTATTTAACTTATACATTTATTTTCCTGGTTTTATAGAAGTTCTGCAAACACAAAGATTACATACTTTGTACGTTTTATTTCAGTTCCGTTTAAGTAACATTACAAAGCGTATAATTTAAATCTACCTTATGAATCTATGAAAATGTTTTTCCTTTCCTCTAAAATGTTGATATTGTTCATTGGTTTTCCCTCTCTGCCCTGGCTGCTAAGATACCCAGAGCTAAGTTTTGTGATCAATTGCTCCTCCATCATCAATAATTCTGTGTGCAGTTTTCTTCCTCTTTCCTTATTTGTGTCTCCATTTCTTTGTCTTTGGTAAATTGTTTTGACCTTAAGCATATTTGTTTTTTTATAAGATTCCGAAAATGAATTTTTACATACACAAAGTAAAAGTAATCAATAAAATACATACCAAAATTGCTACCTTTTATTTCTATAACAGTACCATCAAATAAAGCTTTCTGCAATGATGGAAATGTTCTATATCTGCACTGTCCAGTATGGTAGCTACTAGCCACAAATGACTACTGAGTACTTGAAATGTGGCTAGTGTGACTCAAGAACTGAATTTTTTATTGCATTTTATTTTAATTAACTTAAATAGCCTTACATACCCAGTGGCTACAATATTGGACTGCACAGCTATAACTTATATTTATGTGTTCTCCCCTTAAAATGTAAACTTCTTGTGGAATTTTATATATTTTACACAATGCCTCAAGTACTCCAAGGCAATTTCATAAAAATTGAAATAAAAAGTAAGATAATATCTTTTTGGCAATGGGCTGAATGTTTATGTCCCCCGGAAAATTCATATCTTGAAATCCTAACCCCCAATGTGATGATATTAGTAGGAGGAGCCTTTGAGAGGTGATTAGGTCATGAAGGCAGAGCCCTCATGAATGGGATTAGCGACCTTATAAGAGACCCTAGAGAGCTCCTTTGTCCCTTCTGCCATATGAGGACACAGTGAAAAGAAGGCTGTCTGTGAGCCAGGAAGCAGGCTCTACCAGACGTCGAATCTGCCAGCACCTTGATCTTGGATTCCCATTCTCCAGAACCATGAGACCCACATGCTTATTGTCTCAGCCGCCTAGGTTATGGTATTCTGTCACAGCAGCCCAAACAGACTCAGACATTCTTGTTCTGTGAAAGGCCATTGAACCATGAAATACTTTTGAGTTATTTTTGTACTTAATGCAAACCAATATACCATTATGAGTTCGGATATAATGTGGTAGCTACTACATCTCACACAGGTATGTTAAAAGTTGATACAACTTTCTATTACTCTGTTGGAGACTTAGGAGGAGAACAGATGGATTCAGATGCTAACATTATTATTGTGTTATGACCTCCCTTAATGATTTGAGTAATGAGTTATTTAACTCCCATAATATTAAACAATTTAAATAAAACTTTTGGAGATGGCTAAATTAAACGGTTTGACGGTATAATGTTTAGAGTTAAGCAATTGAATAAAACTGTAGGGAGCATCTGTAATCAAGCTAGATTTAAGTAACATCTGATGCACATTTATGGAATAATAGTCTTGATGATAAGCTAATTTGAGAAAAGTAGGTCCAGCTGTATACTCATTGGGAAAAAGGAAAATGTTCTCCCTAAAACATAAAGCAACACACAAGAGGCAATCTAGTAAAATACCCATTAGCTTAAGGGTATGTATAATTCCAACAGCAGTCTTAACTCCATTATTGACTAAGCAAGTTCATTTCAGTTCCTTCCTTTATGTTTTAGTGCCTCAGAAAAATAGAGGGGAACAATAGCCCCACATTTGTCTTGCATATTTCATGAATATGTTGTGATTACAAGTGTACTGATACGGAGACAGGGAAGAAGTTGTATTGAACACTTTAGGCAATGCACTACCTTCAATTCATAGGACAAGAAATTTGGAACTTTTCAAACCATATGTATTGTAAAAGGACAATACGTTATCACTAAAGATAATGCTATTTCTAAGCAATTCAAATTTATTTGCACTTATTGATTTTAATAAGTATGTGTAAAATCCTTTTAATACCTTAACAATTTCATAAGATGCTTTCAGAATTTTTTTTAAGTTTTTTAAATGTTTACAAATCCATGTTGAGGTGTGTGGTATTCTTCACTATTCTACGAAAGGTGACAGTGTGGTATATCACAAAGAAGATGGGCTTTATGCACCATACAGACTTGAGATTGAAACTCAGCAAACACTTTAAGCTAATTAGTAATGTTACCTCTTCATGTCTGTTTTCTCATCTATAAAGCGGGCATCATAAAACCTACCAATATGGTTTGAAGGATTACATGGAAAACATACTTAGTACCAGATTTAGTATCTGGCATGACATAGATGCTCATAAATATCTTCTTTATTACTAATTCTGAAGTCATTTATCAATTTGTTCTCCCTTACTTCCCTGATCTGCATGGTTCACCTTCTTTCTACACCACAATCTGATCATATGATTCAATCACAAAAGGATGTTTGAAAATTCACAAAGAGTTTGAGGAGAAAAAATTCAACCACTTTCAAGGTTTTTTTTGGATTATAATCACGGGTTGGAAAACTACAGCTCATGAACCAAACTCAGCTTACAGCCTGTTTTTGTATGGCCCATGAGCTAAGAATAGGTTACAAGGAAGAAGGAGGAAGACAACAAGGAGCAAAAGAAGGAGGAAAAGGAAGAGGAGGAGGAAATTGGGGAGGAGGAGGAGGAGAGTAAGCGACTGACTATACGTGGCCCGTAATGCCTACAATATATGCTGGCCCTTAAATGCAAACGTTTGCCAACTTCTGGACTATCACATGAAGTCTTTACAGTTGAAGGCCTCCTCTTATTGTATGACATTGAGAATTCATCATAATTAGCCGTAAGGAAATAATAAATAAAAACCTAGACTTGGAAATAACCATGTTTGTTAACAATAAGGAAACCAAAGGAAGATTAAAGGTGCAACAAATCTGTGATTATTTTTAGATATTAGTAAAAATAATTCTTAGTTACCTAGAGTCTAAGTTAAAATTAAATTCATTTGAAATTTTCCTTAAATTACTGGAAGGCTTCCAGTTTTGCAACCAAAAAGGCTGATTGCATCATACATTATTTGAATATTACAGTAGTGAAAGTTAAAGATGTTTAATTAAAATGCCTGAACTGCAATTTTAGTACTTATTTATTGAGCCATTATTCAGAGCTTTGGAGGTAACACAATTTATATCTTAAGCAGGCAATAAAAACCCAGGCATGAAAGTCAAACTTTCATCTACCTCTTACTCCAGCAGAAATTTAACTTCCTTGCCAAATCCAATTTATTTTCATATATCCAGGCATACAGAAATGAGGACAGGACTTAGTCAAAGTACAAAAGAATCAAACTGTGGGCAAGAAATTTAATAAAAATTAGAAATGTAACCCATAATACTGAACTCTATCCTGAAGTGGTCGTCAGCCTTCTGAGTGCTGATGTTCACTGTGTAGACAGATACGTGAGCCCCTTTTCTGGGAAGTGACTCACCACACACCAGCATGAGGCCCCTGCAGCCTTTTTGTCCTATATGAGCCTGTCAGCCTGGCTGTACCTCATCCAAATTGAGTCAATCAAATCCTTCTCCTAAAATTGGGTTTCAGATTCATTAATCAACCTCTATTAACTGCTTGAGCTCTTGAGAAGCTAAGGGAGGGTCACTTTTCAGCCATATGTATAAAGAAGCAGAAAAAAAATCTTTAAACAAGGAATCATCCGGAAGATTCATGGAGCAAAGCCAGGACAGACCATGCCATCCTGTATCTAGAAAGGGTCTGTGTCATTGCCTTGTCTCCTGATGGCTTTTCTGTTTCTGCTTCCCATCCCTCAACAGGCCCAGCTGATCTTCTTGTTCCCCACTTGTGTGAAATACTGAGGATTAATACATAGCACACATGAATTTGCTTCATGGCACTACTCCTTAGAGTTTCTGACTAGTAGGCCTGAGAATTGTATTTCTAAAATGCTGACAGGTGATTCTGATACGTGGAAAGTGGATTGCGCTTTGAGAATTACTGCCCTAAGCTCATACACACACGAGTCTTGGGGTGGAGTGATGGGATGGTTACATAGTTCAGACTATGGTCTTCAGTTCTAGATGATTCCCCCGTGATAGGAATGGTCCAATCATCCCAGCACCCCTTTATAGACTAGTGTTTCTACTCACCCTACGATAACTTGGGACTCCAGGAACTATTAACACGTGTCTCAAGACATGACTTCTACTGCCAAAATCCATCAGCCTTATGGAAGAACCATTGCTTCCAAGAACTATGGGTACGGGGGAAACAAGATCCCTGTCACTCCCTATCACCTGTGACAACCAGACTCAAGGACTCTAACATTGTATATCCCAGGGTGCACCACTTCTATTGGAATCCTTCTCAGTCCAAAACAATCAATTTCCATCACCTTGATGAGCCTAGGTTTTCAAAAACAAAGGTTCTTTTTTTTTATTAGTCTCTAATTTTATTTTTTTAATTTTTTTATTGAGGTAATGTTGGTTTATAACATTATATAAATTTCAGGTCTACTTCATTATATTTTGATTTCTGTGTAGATTACATCATGTTCACCACCCAAAGACTAATTACTATCCATCACCATACACATGTGACTAATCACCTCTTTTGCCCTCCTCCCTCCCCATTTCCAGCCTGGTAACCAGCAATCCAATCTCTGTCTCTATGTGTTTGTTTCTCATTGTTTTTATCTTCTATTTATGAGTATTTGACTTTCTCCCTCTGACTTATTCCACTTAAGTATAATATCCTCAAGGTCCACCCATCTTGTCACAAATGGCAAGATTTCGTCTTTTTAATGGCTAAGTAGTATTCCATTGTATATATATGTTACATCTTCTTTATCCATTCATCCCTTGATGGGCACCTAGGTTGCTTCCACATCTTGGCTATTGTGAATAATGCTACAATGAACATAGTGGTGGATATGTCTTTATGCATCCATGTTTTCATGTTCTTTGGATAAATGCCTAGCAGTGAAACAGCTGGATTGTATGGTAGTTCCACTCTTAATTTTTTGAAGAATCTCAATACTGTTTTCCATAGTGGCTGCACCCAGTTTGCACACCCACCAGCAGTGTATGAGAGTTCCCTTCTCTCCACATCCTCTCCAAGACTTGTTATTTCTTGTCTTGTTAATTATAGCCATTCTGATGGGCATGAGTTGATATCTCATTGCAGTTTTGATTTGCATTTCCCTAATAATTCATGATGTTGAACATCTTTTCATGTGCCTGTTGGCCATCGGTATATCTTCTTTGGAAAAACGTCTGTTCAGATCTTTTGCCCATTTTTTAACTGGGTGGTTAGTTTTTTTGTTGTTGAGATGGACGAATTCCTTATAGATTTTGGATGTTAACCCCTTATCAGATGCATGGTTTGCAAATATCTTCTCCCAATCAAAAACGAGGGTTTTCCTGATACCTTGTGAAAGCAAGAGGCTAAGCTGCTGGAGAAGAAGGGAAACTCTTTGAATGCAGAATTCAGGTAGTTAGGTTTGGGCAAACAATGGAGTGGAAATATAATAAATCCATACAGAGCACAAGCCTCATGAAGTACAGGGTCTATCTCCCCGTCTTGGAGAGAAAATCTACCCACAATTCCTTAAGGTCAGAACTTCATGGTATCAAGTTACTGTGGCATCAAAACCAATTAGTGAAGATGCTTATTCATTCAACAAATATTTGTTAGACATCCAGACTTTAGCAGAGGATCCAGGGTTTATGAGGTCTTACTCTTACACAATTTGGGAGAAAAGAGGCCTCTTTAAGAAAAATAATATAAAATTATAAATACAAAATCATGTAGGAAAGTATTTATTTGAAATGAGAACATAAACCACAGCAAATCACAAATTTTATTCAGTTGCAATACCAAAAACATAAAGTCAGAAAGTGGCATATATCTATTAATTAACTTCCTTTACTAAATTAACTTTCAGCTTCACAATTTGTCATCTGTAACAATATGCAAAATTTTAGGATTATTGTCATATTTGAGAAAACCTCTAACAAGAAGAGGACTGTTTTGACTAGGTGTTGATGAGCATCCATTTCTCTCCCTACTTTTTACTCATCTGATATTTGGAAGAACTTTCCACAAATTAACTACTGGCTCTGAACATTTCTAACATTGTTCTCCTCTTCCAGCATATGTTAGGTGCTGAGGCTGTAGGATGAATTGATATTATAAACAACTGCTTATGATGGCCTTTTATGGTTCAACTTTGATTGAATCAACATAGTGGGCTATGATAATATTCCTAGAAAACATCTCTACATCATCATGGATAGTGATGACTTAACTACATGGGAGAGCAACTGCAAATCACATAAATAAATCTCATTAAATCAAGTGCATTGCCAAAGTAATTTCCTCTAAGCCAGATCCCCAACTGCCCATAGCGCCTTGAATGCAAAGTCAATACCAAAGGAAATAAGACAGAGGTGAAGACGAAGTGGGAAGAGTGATTTTAGGTTGCAAAAAATCTTACTTTTAAAAACTAGTGCAAAATTTTACAGAAATTATACAAACATTGTTAGGGCCTCTCCCAAGTCTTTGAAATGGGCCTATGCATCAAGGAGCCCTGAAACTATGCTTCCTTCAATTCATGCAAAACCTATCTCTGCAACCTCTCACAAGCAAGAGCAGGAGTTAGCTTTATTTTAGAAAAATAAGTTATGTATAAAGGGTAAATGCTCTGGAATCAAAGAGGCTGGGTATAAATTGGACACTCCTACTTAATTTCTAGTGGCCATGGCCATGCCTTTGACTTTAGTTTCCTCATATCTAAGACGAGGCTGATGACAGTAATGTCTCCCAAAGGACATAATTTGAGTGAGCGCAGTTTTTAAACTATAGAGTGCTTTACGAATGCATACAATTATTTTTATTAATAGTATCAGTACTGGGGCCGTCCCGGTGGCACAGCAGTTAAGTTTGCCTGTTCCGCTTCTCGGCGGCCCAGGGTTCACCAGTTCGGATCCCAGGTGTGGACACGGTGCCGCTTGGCACTCCATGCTGTGGTAGGTGTCCCACATATAAAATAGAGGAAGATGGGCACAGATGTTAGCTCAGGGCCAGGCTTCCTCAGCAAAAAGAGGAGGATTGGCAGTAGTTAGCTCAGGGCTAATGTTCCTCAAAAAAAAAAATATAGTATCAGTACTACTAATAGCAGTATTGTTAGTCTGAATAATAAACTTAAGGTTATAAAAATTGCTCTTGCCCTTCTGCATTCTTAGCATCTAGTCTCTACAATGTTTGGCCCTCTGTGGCTAACCTAGATGAAAAGATTACAGCCTTGCCATGCATGAAATTCTAATACACAATTATCCTTTTCCTATGAGGAAAGGTTTCCCTGGTAATTTGCCTTACTAAGCTCACTCCCGATAGATACCTAAAATAGCCAAGCAATTGTTGAGTATGCAAGTTATTTCTTTAGCAAACTCTGTAAATTCCTAGCAATTTACAAAATCTTCCTCTTTTGGCGTGAGAAAGATTGTTGCTGAGCTAACACCTGTGGCAGTCTTCCTCTATTTTGTATATGGGACGCCGTCGCAGCATGACTTGATGAGCCGTGTGTAGGTCTGTGCCAAGGATCCAAACCAGTGAACCCCAGGCCGCCAAAGCAGAGTGTGCAAACTTAACCACTACACCACTGGGCCGGCCCCAATTCCCAGCAATTTTTTGAACAGGACTTCCTAAAAAGGTTATGTCTTTTTACCTCTTCTAAACGTTGTTGCAATGTATTGAAATAGAATATTATGATTGTTTTTATTTGTGTTTTTAACAATATATGTAGGGATTTGCTCATATCAAGTGATCAAGCTAAGGTAACTCAAGATGGCTTATGGCTGATCTCTCAGGTAAATCTACTTGGGAATCCAATAATATTCCCAAAACTTCTAAGGAATTATAAAACGCTTTATTCAGTACTTTTTGTCCAATTTTATTGCTATTTATCTGACAGACTGAATTTGGATTTAAACTTTCTCTTGAATACTTTGCTTGGAAATAAAATTTTCAGAAAAGAAATCTTAAAGCTACGAAAAGAATCTTGCATTTTAAAGTGAGTATAAAACTCTTTAAAAATCACTTAAGGGCAAAGGGGACCATTTTAATGTAATTTGGAAAAGAATAAACAAAAATAAAAATATGTCTTGGACCTGCCTTTTAATAATCCTGAGCAGGTTTGAGATCATTTCATAGTCATTATATTACAGAAGAACTCTCTGTAGGAACACAGTAAAGTTTTTCCTTCATTCCCACAATCCTCACAAAGTAATTATTTGACTAATAAGTAGAAAGCGAAACCAAAGCATAAAAATATAGAACCCACACAATAAACACAAAGGTATCAAAGGGACTAATTTCAGAACTTTAGGTGTTATAAAGTATTCAGATGGTGACAGCAGTTTCTCTGGGTGCCTATCTGCAGGATTGTGTCTGCTCCATCTATTGTATGCCATAGAGTTTAGGATCAGCTTTTCTAGGTATTATGTTTGGCTTTTCATTCATTCAATAAATATTCATTGAATACCCACTATTTTGCGGATATTATGTTAGACACTGGAAATATAAAATGAAAATGGAATAATGGTCCCAGATCTCCGGTACTGACAATTTTTAGTGGAGTGTAATAGAGGTCCATATAAGATTTTGTCCTGTTTTCCAGGAACTGCTGCAGAAGTTCAAAATGATACACAAAATGTGCAAAGTTCTTGCATTCTAAGCTCAGAGATTCATCAGCAATTGGGATCAGACACTTACCCTCAAGGCCTAAGGAAAGGTGAGAATCCAAAGATCTTCTCCACCACGCCCAATGCCCGTCATCTCTGACAGTCAAAATACACAGAAGACTGGAGGGAGGAGAGTGAACTGCCTTTTCAGAAGCCCGGTGTCCGAGCAGAAAGGCTATTTTCTTCCTTTCCCAGCACAAGTCTACAGCAATGCCTCTCCTTCCAAAATCCACTGGGAATGGGTAGCTTCATTATAATCACCTATATAATAGCAGGATTTCTACAAGCAAAGGAGAAGAGCGTTTTGTTCCTGGCTGCCCAGTTATGTAACCAGCACACTCACTAATCTGCCCCTAGGTCACCATGGGCTGAGAAGAGAGGGAAGACAGGACCAAAGAGAGGAGAGCAGTGAAAATGCACTTGCACAGTTAGAGGCCAGCAAGGGAACACCCCAGAAGGTGGCTGAGCTATCTGGGGTTTGAGCTATCCTGCAGGAATTTCTCCCAAGAGAAACCTCAGCAGCAAGATGCTGTACGATAAGCTAAGGGTACAGGGGTGGAAAACAGCAAGCCAGGGCTAGATCTCCCACATCAGGGAGGCAGCAGGAAATCTGAAAGGCCCTCCTGTGTCCCACGACAGAAATGACCAAGGTGAGCCAGAGACCTCTCATCAGTTAATAAGTAACTGCTCCCACTTCCAGTTCACTAAAGAGAGGTTTGCCTTTCTTCTTCTCCTTCCTCTCCACCAGAACCCCAGAGTGAAGCTAGCACCTAGAAGAAGAAGGCAGATGGGGAAACTGTCCAAGCTGCTGAAGACACAGATAGTCCCAGCTATGCTTTGAAGAGGAGAGAAAGCTTTGAATAGAGTTTGAGATAGAAGTCTTAAAATAGATAAGACTGGATTTCAAATGCTGAAATAGGACTGTTCTAATAACTGAAAGTGCCTGGAATATTAGAGAGTCTATTCACAATTCTATTAGACAAAGTGAATGGCCTTGCTCTCGCCAGAGTTTGGCCCAAGTCATGAGCAAAGCTATCAGCAATAGGAATGGAATTAAGTAGATGGGTCATTGAAAGCTAGATGTGGGGTTTAGGCAGGTCTGAATCCCAGCAAAGATATCTGAACCAAAGGTACAGATTTGGAAGCTCTTAGCACTTAAAAATGATAGCACCAATAAATATTAACAAAAATATAATATTATTAACAATAATAATATTAACAATAACAATTAATATTTGTTGACCTCTTACTACTTGCTAGGCTCTATACTGAGAGTTTTATATAGGTTATATAATTTAAACCTTAGGACATCCTAATGTACCTAAAGGGGGCCACTTTTGTGCCCATTTTACATAGAAGGAAAATAAAAATGTAGAGAATTTAAGGAACTTGCCCTGATTTCCCAGCTGGTAAACAACAGAACAGTTATCTAAACTGAAGTGGTTCTGACTCCAGTGGCCACTTGCTTAACTGAATTCATTAAACTGCCTTCTGAACATTTTCAACAGTATGAAAGTAGATGTCATCATTTAGAAATACACAAAGTAAGAAGGAAGGAGGACTCTGAAAAACACTAAAGCAGAGAGGCTGGAAAGATGGACAAAAAAATAGCCGAGGTTAATTTATTTTGTAAGATGAGGACAGTGAGATGATTACAGAAATACAAAAGATTTGGGTTTTATTTTCCCCAACCGGTGTTGGAAAGCCAATTTAGGATGGAGAACATGAATTTATAATAGCATCTACTTTGCTGGTGGTGGATATGTCTTCACAGGTAAAATGCATGTTTTCTCTAAGGAAATAACACATGATCTACCAGTTCCATTCTCTATTCCTTGATAACAGCAGCACAGAATAAAGTACCTGATTAACAACTTTGTTACATGTATATACCTATATGGCAAAGGTACAACTAGTGGATGCGTACATAGAACAGATCTTTTTAAAAATAGAAGTCTATTTTGTGGATCACATTCTTTTAATGTGATTCATTTCATGGGTTACAGAACATTCTCTACTTCCAGGAAGACGCAGGAAACTGAGCTAAGATTGCTGAGGTTCATTCTGTAGCTAAATATCCAAAGCTGTTGCATTCACGGTCCCTCGTATTTCATAGAGCCACACCTCATTTCACTGACCCAGCTCAGGAATGAGGGGTGCAACACAAATCAATTTTCCAGGTAGCTGATGCTTACCCACTGTAGTATCAAATTGATTCTATTTTAATAAATTTGATAAAAACCTTCTAAAATACATTATATGTTTCCAGTCATTCTTACAGAAGGTACATTATATAAAATTTACCCTTTTCTTGATGGTCTAGAATCATCCCTATAACATCAGTGTTTGCGCTGCACTGTAATGTGGCAACATCCTGAAGAGCTAGCGATTCAGGTAGTTTTCCTCCAGCCTCAGATCACTTCAGAGCTAGCATAATCATTTTGAATAAAAGCACAACAAAGAACACCATGTGTCTTATTTCCAGCCATTAAAATTATCCAAGGTTAAAATCTTGGCTCTCCCATTTAAGAGTTGCGTTACTCTTTAGGTAAGTTATTAACCTCTTACGAGTCTGTTTTCCCACTAGCAAAATGGAGGTAAAATAAGAGCTATATCGAGTATGTACTAAGTTCTGGCCACCGTGCTATGGTCTTGACTCCAGAATGAGCAGCAAAAAAGGACAGACATTAAAAAACACAGACTCTAGAACCAGACCATTCCTAGCTCTGTCACCTTAGGGAAATTACTTGGCTTCTCTATGCCTTAGTTTCCTCATTGGCGAAAATGAAATCACAAAAAATACCTTCTTCATGGAGTTATTGTGAAAGTGAATATATTCAAAACACTTAGAGAAGTGCCTGGACCCTGGTAAGCTTTGAGTAAGTGAAGATGATAGCGATGATCTCATTTAATCCTCACAGCAATCCTGAGAGTTACTTAATATTATGATTCCTTATTTTGGAGATAAGGAAACTAAGGTTAGAGACCTTAAATAACTTGTGAAGGTCACACCCCTAGTAGGGAAGAGCTGACTCCAGACACAAGGATCTAACCACATAACACAGCCACTCTGTGCACACTCCAACATGTGCTGCTCACACTGTTGGTGATGACCCCCGGGCTATGCAAGGCACAGCCTGCAGAGCTCTGTGAAGCAGCCCTGCCCCTAAGGCGGCCTCCCTATTTCCGGCAACATTTTCTGAAGGTTAAGCAAAAGTATGGAGACAACCAACACAGTTTCTTGCAAATAGCCTTTCAGTAAATAAGTGCTTGTCACCTCTCCATGCTTCAGTTTCTTTTAGTCCTGTCAGCTGCATTCCAGCTAGTACACTCTGAACCTAAAAAGAAGTGAGATAACTTGTCAATTCAACAAGTAACTCTCAGTCACTTTCTGGCCTGAAGGATATAGGCTTATCTCCTACTAGGAAAAGTACCTGGACTTTTTGACAGATATTTTATTCTGGGTGTGGTAGGCAGTTTCTAAAGTGACCCCCAACAATCCCCACCTCCTGCTATTTATGCATTTGGGTAATCTCTTTCCCCTGAGTGTGAGCTGAACCTAGTGACTCGTTTCTAACAAACAGAATAAGGCAAAAGTGATGGGGATCACTTCCGAGATGAGGTTATAAAAGACTCTGACTCCCATCTTGCTGGCACGCCCTCTCACTTGCTCACTCTGATGAAGCCAGCTGCTGTTCTATGGGCTGTCCTATGGAGAGGTGCATCTGGTGAGAAACTGAAGGTGGCCTCCAGGCAACAGCAGCAAGGAACTGAGCCCTCAGCCCAAAAACCACAGGGAACTGAATCCTGACAACAACCACTTGAGTGCATGGAAGCAGATCCACCCAGACAAACTTGTAACGACTAAAGCCTAACCTTCCCTGCAGCCTTGTGAGAGCCCCTGAGTCAGAGGACCCACTAAGCCAGGCCAGGCTTCTGACCTACAGAAACTTCCAGATAATAAATGTTGTCTTAAGCCATTAAATTCTGGGGTAGTTTGTTACATAGCAATAGAAAAGCAATACACTGGGCCTTTGACTACTTAGTCTCAAGTCCCTGCCCGTGTCTCCTATGGTTGACCAAGACCACACTACTGAACATAGACAATCTCGGACAAAACTTTTGCTGCAAAGTATTACCATTTTCTGATTCCTTTTTTGCCTATCATACTATACTGTGAGCTCCTTGAGAGCTAAAACTGTATCTTTTGCTTTATTTTCCAAAAGAAGGAGCCTTGTTATCTAGTAATTTAAACATCTGGAGCACAGTCAAAAGCCAAAGATGGAGTGGAAGCTCAGGAGAAGGCAAGACATTGGAGGGTGTGGGAAGGAGGCAAGGAGGCCGTGGTCAGAGAAGGGACTTCCTAGTTGGAAATCCTACAGCAAAAAAATTGGAATGATGACAATGCATGAAATGTGAGAGTACTCTGCTGGGCACTCAAGCCATTTTTAATTAGGCCATGAGTAGTAGCTTATGAAAGGCAACAACCACAGGAGGAAAAATTAGCGGTGGGTAAAGCTCCCTCCTTGCTTTTGAGAAAGCAATCTAGAGCCAATGCTGACAACCCAAGCCTCTCGAACATTTCTTGGCCTCAGCGATGAGAGCCCAGGACCAGAACATCACACCCACTTCCGGTTCCAGACACAGCATGGCAAAAGGATTGGGGGATAAAAACTTTGACACGTCACTTAGAGCAGGCTGCTAATCAAAAAAGAAAAAATTATTTATATGAACTCTTATGAGCAGAACTTTGAAAGGTTAATATTATATTGCATTAAGAAAAATCAATTGTTTAGTGCACTTTATCTGCCCAAATTGAACTGATCTTCAACGAGAATTCATTTTCCCTAACTTTTTGGGAAAGGGAATATTTCAGAAATGTCCGAGTTGGTTTTTGTTTAATAACTACTCTACTTTTAACAGTGTAACTACTTCCTTAGTTATTTTGTCCTTGTATTTTTGTACTCTTAATAGTCAGCAAAAATATTAGAATATCCATGTCTTTCTATTCTATTATTTGTTATTTTTATAAATGGATAAAGTAGGAAAGAGACTATATCCTGTGGAAATAACACAGATCAGAACACAGGGGATTTGGGTTCAAGTCTCAGATATTCAGCTAACAAAATATGTCCTTAGATAATACTTGACTTCTTCATGGTTTAGTTTCCTCCTTAATCCAATTGGTACGACAACCGCTACAGACTTTTTGTCTAGATAAAGTGAGATAATAATGTGAAAAGCCTCTAATAAGGTTAAATGAGCTGTTCAATGCAAATTATAACATACATGCCAATCCACATCTATGACCTCCAAAGAACTAACTTACCTTCTCTAAGAAACTTTCTCTGACTCTACCTTCATCAGCAATCTCCTTGCCCCTGGAGTTCTCCTGTCCTTCTTGTGTGGTTTATGTTAGCATGTGCTTATTTATAATTACATAATTTTCGCTCAAGTTAAAAATACAAAAGTAGAAAAGGTTTTAAAGTAAACATCAAAATGAACTTTTTCACCTTCACATTAGCACCAAACCAAACTAAATGTTTGCCCCTATGTAATTTGTTAACCTCTCCAATAACTTGATTGAATGTTATACATCTAGGATATTCCACAACATCATCTCTCACCATCAGCAAGAATAGGCCAACACTTTCAGAACCATATTTTCCATGATGCAAAACAGCATTACTTCCAGGAAGTTGGAATTTGTTTTGGGGGAATCAAAACCTCCTGGTTTCAGGAAAACCCCTGCAAGAGACAAGACCTCATGAAAAGAAGAAATAGAAAGAAATGTCTCCACTCTCGTCCTAAGAAGCCCAGATCCCTCTCTCCAACTTTGCCTGACATCTGATTGGAGCCGGCCTGTGTTACAGTCTTCCAACACACAAGTCCATCCTGCGTAAAACTCCAGCTATGAGTACATCATGCTGGATGCTTTGAGCGCCATCCCCAGACATCCCAGTGAGGTAGACTTTGCAAATTCGAGCGCCCAACATCAGCAGGTCTTGTTCCTCTGCTTCTGTGGCAGGAGCTCCTTTCACTACTATTTTCTGCAAAATTCTTCTCCCTTGTATCTAGGTCATTTCCCTACATCAGGGACAGGTAAAACTGATTACAAACATCTCATAGCTTAAGCGAAACTTAGTTGATTGAAATAGCATCTCTACTCTTTCTTAGAGTTTCTACTCCTACCACTTCATTGCTCCAGATTCACTTTCTCTTGTCTTTCAGTGACTGGCGTGGTGGCAGGGAAGGTGAAGAGGAGAAATTGATATATAGCCCACCATATCCACAAGGATACCTATCTGAGGATTCTATCTCCACAGGAACATCACAGAGATGCTAAATCACTTGCGTATTAGCACTGCAGCCCCTCAGTTGTAATCATGGTGCCCTACCCTTGAGTCACTTCTCTAACATGAAGCCATCCGCTGGGGCAGGCCCTCTTCTCCTAGGGTACACCATTCATCCCTCAGTGTTATCCCAGCTTCTAGACAATATATGGACCCCAAAACCTGTGCTCTCTTTCACAAGGCAGGAAGCTAGTTCTAGAAAAAATAGCACATTCCAGCTAAGGTTAAGGCTTTCTCATATGCACCTACAGCACACTGTGCATGCCCTTCCTTATTAAAGCACCAATCACAGCATTGAACTGAAATTATCCGAGTTTTCCCAGTTAGAGTGTAAACCCTTTGAAGACGAGTACCAGATCTCAGCATTTTTTTTTCCAGAGCTATCTATCTGTTCTGTCCTTTGAATTGAATTGAACTAAGTGAGAACAATGTTCTGGGAAGCTGTAACTCTCTTGGTTATCTTTGCTATATTTCATATGATTGAAATAAAAAAATGCTCTTGAAAGCTTTGCAATGAAAAATTTAAGCAATTTTCCAACATGAATGTTCCAGGATATTAAATTTATAAAAGTAAAAATCATTTCTTATTCTTTAGTATTGCTGTCATTAAAATTTTCAGAAATACGTACATCTTAATATTGATGTGTATTTAGATTCTAATTCTTTGAGTTAACTCAAAGTTGCTTTATTCAATTGCCATAATAAGATTCTCTCACTAAAACAGAAAATCTAATACTTCTCATTTATCAAGTAAATATGATGGTAGTACAAAATAGGATTATAAAAGATCGTGGGTGCTTGGATAAGCAATGATTAGGAAGCAGAAATGCATCATATTTTCTACATTAATTATGATTTAAAAAGATAATAAAGTCTCAAAACTAAGCAACTGAGTAATTGAATAACAGAGTCGAAATTGCTTTAAGTGAAAAGCTCGTTATCTAATTTTTGTTTTACACCATTAATCATAGGGTATGCTTACTTATTGCTTTATATTAATAACAGGTCTCATAGTAATAAAAGCAACATAAATTCAGCTCTGTGTAGTGATTCCTGATGGCTCTTTGATTCAGAGTAGGCAAATCTCCTTAGATTATAAAGGTCTATAAAATTAGCCATGATCATACAGACCAAATGCTATCCAAGTGTATTTCTCTCTCCATCATTTCTCCAAAGGACCCACCCAAACACAAATACACAGAAGAACCTCCAGAGGTACAACTTTTAATTCACATGAGAGTACAACCGAGCTCTCTCTAAAGAGAGACAAGGTGGCCTTTCGGGAAGAGCTCAGTATTAAAGTTCATGCCATGATCCTTGACTCAGTCTACAGCATTTACTGAACAGCCACAATATGTCAGCCAGCTCCTTTAGGGAATCTGCAGTCCAATAAGCACAGGCCAACACTTGAGCTCTTTGCATCCTCGAGAGTGTAGCCATCCAAACACAAGTCAAGCAACCTGTTCGTCTTCAAGCACTCATCTTCATAGAAGCCCATCTACTCATACATTTTGTAACACTCAGGTTCTCCGCCAGAGCATCTAGTCCCCATATGCTGTCACTCTCCCAGAGGTCTGGAGTTCACCTGCCAATAACCTGGAAATAAATTGTCTAGACCTCTCAAAGCCCTCTCGTCCACAAAGACAGAAATATTAACTTCCAACATCACCTTTCAGTCATGCTCTTTCTCTCCTGAAGGCTTTGGACTCTACAGCCTATTCTCTCCGTTCATTCATTCATCCATGTCATCCAGCCAAACAAGATTGTTCGTTTTTCTCTCACTATGCTATTGGAAAACACTGAGAAACTAGCTTGAAGGAATAAACTCAGAAATGTGTCTTCCCGTGACAAGAGGAGAAAAGAAAGCAAAAAGGATCTGAGAACAAGCTAGTAGAGACATTAAATTAATATGTATTATATGTATATATGTATATACTTGATAGTATATTAATATACTGAAAACAATATACTTGAAAGCCATGGTGATTTGTCTGGAAAACTGAGGATAAAATGGGTAATGAACCTAACAAAAATGGGATTGACATTTCACAAGTGACATTTCTTATCCCTTATTCACAAGGGATAAGAAAATTGGAAGGGATCTGGAAATAAAACTTCAAGACAAGCAAATATATACATGGATCCACTGTCATATTAGAGAAGAGTGAAGGAAATCTGCTGACAGATGCCATCGAGAATCATTATAATGAGCTTGGTCTATGAGGCTGTATACATATAAAATTATTAGTAATTGGTAATGATGCACGATAACAATTCTTTATTATCAATCATTGTTTTTACTGATTTGTATCTGATCAGAATCCTATATTAATTAGGTCCTTGGCATCATTCAGAATCGAGAAAAAGTGTAAACTTTTCTGGGTACTCACTCTTTAAAAGATATAAAATAACATTGCTGTGGAACAAAAAAGCATCAGCATCTACAGATACAGGTCTCAGGAGATCTGTGCAGAGTTACTCACAAGTCAAACAGGACTTCTATCATCTCTTCATTTGGATGACTGGCTCTTGGATTGAGCATTATCCTACTCCTTCTTTGAGTTAGATGTCCTTCTTATGTACCCCATAAGATCTCATACTTCTCCTGTGACAACACCAATTAAATCTTATTTCATGGGCTTGTATTTCCTGCCAGACTGTAAGTAACTTTGAGTGAAACTATGTTTTACTGACTAATATAGCCCCAGATCTAACAAAGTCCCCAGAACATGGTAAGCAGTCAGTAAACATTTAGTGAAGAAATGAACGAAGGCTTAGGCAGGAGTGATGACTTACCAAAAAGTCAAGAATATGTAGTCTAAAAAAAGCTTGTCACTGCCTGATAGGCACTCCTGGAGTATCTCAGAAAGGATTAATGTTAACATTAAGGCTATTACTAAAAGATCATGGTCCCCAGGAAATGTATGCCTAGTAGAAGCTTAGGCTTCTAGGAAGTAAGCACCCAGCCTAATTACGCTCTCATGATGGTGACAAGAGAAGGCAGGTAAGCTAGACTCATCCTGCCCTAGCCTGATTCTCTGAGTCCAGCAGTTCATTTTACAGTGCTCATGACACCATATTCCCATATTTAGAATTCTTTCTAATGACTGAAGCCCAATAACACTAAAATCTCTTATGTGCAGTTAAGATGGAATAACATTAAATGTTCATGAGCTTTACCAGCTACAATACAATCACCTTAAAATTGCTTATAGTTGCACCATGCCTATGTTTTATAAAGGGACAAACTCAGAAATAAATTAGAGTCTTGGTCATTTTTAATACACACAAACACTTTATTTTTTCCTTCTCTATTCCTTAATAGTTAACATGCATTCCGGGTAGTGGTTTTCTATTTATAACTCCTTTCATTTAAGATAAGATGAAAGGATAGTCTTTACTCCTTAAGTCTAATTATACAAGACTTTTATTTTAAATTTCAAGTCATAAGAATGAACCTATCAATTTTAAGGAAAAAGGAAGAAAGCATAGTAACAAACAAAATGCTATTTATTGCATTTTAAATTTTTAAAGAGAAATGCTGCTGAAATGGTTGGGAATACTTGAATGATAGGATTTTTGAAACTAGGGTGGTTGGTTTTACATAACTTAATATTTTAATTATTTCTTCAAAATATTGAAGCTTTTGTTTCATTTTGAATTATTAGAACACATAGAGATCTACAAACAAGAAGGCGTACTTTAAAATAGTATTCAGACTGATAATACACATAAAACAGATATTTTTTAAAAAATCAATGACATACCAAACCTGTAGCAAATACTTAAAATAGTAAACAATAATGTGAAGAACATTATTTCTTTCAAAATAATACAGGATAACTAGTTTAATATCTAAAAGAGGATTTTATGGGACAGAAATTAAATTTCCTCTCATAAAAGAAAATTAATTATTTCCAAAGAATATTTCATTCAGAAATTCCTAAATAGAGAAGCTATGATAACCTCTCACCCATAATGAATCAACCAATTATTTATGAATAATTCACTACTGCACCATATATAGCTATATAACCTGACCAGAATGCATGGGACAGCTACTCGAGCAATCTGAAAAGTAAACAGTAGCCAGCAGATTGAGAAAGAAAACCAGAAATCAAAGTACCCCTGAACTGGCAGAGAGTTTTAACTTTTATTTCACATTTTTACTTTTATTTCCTTTATTTTTACTTTTATTTATTTCACATTATTATTCACATTTCTGGCCAGAGGACCAAAAAGGGGAGCCCCAGGAATAGGAAAGTATGGGAAAGATTGCAGAGTGAGGAGTGTGGGAAAGTGACACCACAAATTGTTTATCAACTGTGCTCACCCCCTAGCTGTATACTTGTACGTTTACCCTAAACAGCATAGCAAGAACTCTAAGAAGTGAACCATGATGTAGACCACTGACCACTGAGAGTGGTGCACATGCAAACAGGATCCTTTGCACTATGAAAACTGTGAAAACAGAACTGACATCGAAACCACAACGTGCTGAAGGCTGGTTGCAGTTTGTGGCCTGGACCCAACTTGGCCGATTGCCAACTAACACAAACATATCAATATATCTTTCATAGAATTTAAACAAGACTCAGAATCTCATAATTTTCAAAATGTCCAGGATATAATCCAAAATGTCTTAGCATATGATGAACCAGAAAACTTTCAGCTCACCTTGGCAAAGACAACCAACAGATGCCAATGGTAAAATAACACAGAATTTACAACTATATAAGGTAGAAAATCTTGAAGGAAAATAAAATATATAAAGAAGAATCCAATGGAAATTTTAGAACTGAAATATACAATAACAAATTCAGGAACTTAGTGGATGGGCCCCAGAGCAGAATGGAGGTGACAAAGGAAATTAGCGAATTTGAAGATAGAGCAATAGAGATTATGCAATCTGAAAAACAGAAAAATAACTGAAACCATTAAAGAACCTCAGGAACCTGTGGCACAATCACAAAAGGTCTAATATTTGTGTCATCTGAGTCCCAGAGAGAGTCAAGAGTATATTGACCAAAAAAAAAAAAAAATTAAGAAATAACTGAAAACTGCCCAAATTGGAGGAAAGACATGAACCTACAGGTTCAAGAAATTCAGTGAACTCAGAATAAACCCAAAGAAATATGTGCCCAGACCCATCATAATCGAACTGTTGAAAACTACAAAGAAAATACCATGAAAACAGCCAGAGAAAAATAAAGCATTACTTACAGAGAAACATTTATTCAAATGTCTATAGCTGTCTCATGGAGGCCAGAGGAAATGGAACAACATTTACAAAATGCTGAAAGAAAATAATTATCAATCCAAAATTCCATATCCAAAGAAAATATGTTTTAGGAATGAAGGTGAAATAGAGATATCCTCAGATGAAGCTAAGGAAACTAAGAGAATTTCTTGCCAGCAGATCTGTCCCAAAAGAATTGTTAAAGAAATTTCTTCAGCAGGGAAACAATACCCAAAAGATGCCTGCAGCACTGAGAATTAAGGAAGAGCTACAGAAATGATAAATATCTGGGTAAATAAAATAGACTATTCTTATTCTCTACAGCTCATTAAAATATGTTTGATAATTTGAGAGCAAAAATTATAACATCGTCTGATGGGGTTTTCAATGTATGTAGGTATAGTACATAGGATGATTACAACGTAAGGGGGATAACAAAGAGAACTCTATGAAGGAAAGGTAACTGAGTGCTTTACGGACGATTACGAGTCCAATTGCAATGTGACTGCTTACAGTAAAATGACTTCCAAAATCAGAAGCAGGATTATCAGGAATAGACTGGGGAGTGGTGTAACATGAAATCTTTACATAGCATATGAGCATCCTCATTGTCTGACTCACGCTTACCTCTCCAGCTTCATCTCACTCTTCCTTTCCTTGCACTATACACTCTAGTCACATAAAAATTACTTCCTGTTCCCCAAATATTCCATATTTACATGCCTTCATGACTTTGTATAAACTACTCCTTCTCATGAGACTCCTGTCCTTCCTTTCTTCATCTGGCTAACTCCAATTTATTTGTCAAGATTAGCTGGGGCAGGGGGCAGGCCCTGTGGCCTAGTGGTTAAGTTTGGCATGCTTCACTTTGGCAGCCCAGGTTCAGTTCCCGGGCACTGACCTACACCACTGGTAGGCAACCATGCAGTGGTAGCAACCCACATACAAAATAGAGGAAGACTGGCACAGATGTTAGCTCAAGGTGAATCTTTCTCAGCAACAACAGCAAAAAAATTAGCTTTGGCATTTCTTTCTCACCTGAGCCCTCTCAAAGTTAGGTTTCATGACTTTCCTATCTGTGCATTCCACATGGTTTACTACGATTGTCATGGTGCTTAAGAAAATATATTATCTCTTTATTTAGGTAGGTATTTAAACAATACATTAATATATGACCAATATAAAAATTTCAAAAAAAATCTCTTATAGACACAAAGAATAAAAATTTTACATGGAGTAAACATTTACACATTCCTTCATTTCTCCCAGATTGATGTGTGTTCTTCTACTTTTTTAATATAAATTTACATACACACACATATGTGTGTGCATTTACAATCACATATGCACAAATAGGGTAATATTAAATGCATTGTTTTGCAACTTCTTTTTTTTTTTTTTTTTTTTTTAAGATTTTATTTTTTCCTTTTTCTCCCCAAAGCCCCCCCGGTACATAGCTGTATATTCTTCGTTGTGGGTCCTTCTAGTTGTGGTATGTGGGACGCTGCCTCAGCGTGGTTTGATGAGCAGTATCATGTCCGCGCCCAGGATTCGAACCAACGAAACACTGGGCCGCCTGCAGCGGACCGCGCGAACTTAACCACTCGGCCACGGGGCCAGCCCCTTGCAACTTCTTTTTCACTTAAAAACATGCCCTGGCAATCTGTCCATGTCAGCACGCAGGCATCTACTCCAACGCATGGACGTGGTATACTTTATGCAACCTAGTCCCCTTCTGATAAATATTTGGTTTACTTTCAATTGTTTCACTATTTAAAGGAAGCCCAAGTGAACATCCTTGTGCCTAATAAAAAATCTCATACACTTCTAAGACACGTTACTAAAAGTGGAATTTCTAAGTCATAACACAGGCAATTTCAATTTTGCTAGAATTCTGCTACAGTGTGTCAAAAATCCACGCCACTCATTTATTCAATAAGTATCGATTGAACATGCACCATATGCTAGGCACTACTATACACACCAAGAATTTAGCAGTAGATAAAAACATTCAAAATACCTTCTTTCATGGAGTTCACATTCCAGTAGATGAAAGAAGCATTTGGTGGTTAAACATATACTATGTTCATGCTGATCAGATCTAAGAAGAAAAAGAAATCAGGACATTGGGACAAAGAGGGGGAGGATTTATAATCACTCCAAAACAGCCTCCCTTTCGCCATACTCTGCTTTACAAGTGACATTATCAATCATCGAATGCACAAAAACTGGAATGTATTATTTAATTATCATTTCTCTGATTACTAGTGAATGTATATCTTTTCGTATGTTAACTGATCATGCAACTGTCATTTTACCTGATTATTTCACTCAACAGACCATAAACTCCTTGCAACCAATAGCCGTATATTTTATACCCCTGGTTTCTACCATAGCATCTGGCATAAAGTAAGCTTAATGAATGACAGTGCAAGCAGCATCTGATATATATATGTTAATCTATGTTATTATACACATCTAATGTCGATTATGCACTTATATAATATGTATATAATATATAAATATATAATATTAATTATTTGATTTAAAATTTCTAACAAATGCTATTAAATCAGTAATATAATAAATTATAAAGCAGTAAAACTTTTTTGGGAAATTAAAGTCTTCTTAAATAAATACATCATGAGAATAATTGAAAAATAAGTGAACAAACAAAATCATTTAGAATCAATTAAAAACTGGATTGAAAATCATCTTCAATATATTATCTTATTTAGTTGTATCTTGGCGCCATTATTAGAGTGATCATGACCAATGAATTAAATGCCCAAAGGTAAAATTACTTTTATGAATAATATTTAATGATCCACCAGAACAAAATTAAACCCAGAAAAATGTTTTTCGAAACACATTTTTAAAACTTGGTATTAAAGTCACTGTTAAACAAATGTGTGTTCTGGCATTTGATGAATTTATTACAAATTAGTGAACTGGAAGAATCTTAGAAATCTACTTCAATTCCTTCATTTTACAGATGAGCAAATAAAGACCCAGGGAGGCGACTCTCGAAGGTCTCACAGCTACTTAATGACAGAATGAGGTTAGAATCAATATTCTTTGACTCCTTCCTAGAGCAGTGCTCTTTCTAATACGCTACTATGGCACTCATAGATACAATAAATTCTAAGCTGATGAATGGATTATATTTTAAAACTCATTTATGAATTACTTGTGGTTAGAACTGGAACTAATTTTTCCCATAGAAATAATTTTTAAAATTGGGGTGAATTCTTAAATTAGTCCCCAAATATAGGTACTCTGAGGAACTAATAGTCCTTTAGCTCAACTATTGGCACACTGGGGAATAATTAAAGTTACAGGAAGGGCTATTTTTGTGTGGAGATGCTTGAACCTCGCAGGTTAAGCTCCTTGAACACGTCACTAATGATTCTTGTTATACTTGAAAACGCAGGATGATTTTCTAGTCAGATGTTACTGTGATCCTAGCACGTCTTCCTGACTGTCATATTTCAGCTGCATAAGAATTACATTTGGGGATTTTTTTCCCCTTACTTATGGTATCTACCAGATGTTTCATACTTGCTAGCCATCTTCAGCTGTGTGTTTGCCTGACTCCAAAACCTTCCGATAGGAACTGGAAGGACTTGTACTAAATATGGCAGATTCAATATACTCATTGGCTTAAGGCCAACCAACACTAACTGCATCCAGAGGCACTGAATGTTCCTACCAGCGTAAGACAATCCACGTGTACCCCAGCGCTGGCGGTAGCATATCTCCCTGAACTTAGGGCCATGTATAAAAAGGGTGGAAGGCCCAAGAACAGTCTGGGTATTATAAGGAGGGTGGATAAGGGAAAGCAATGCTGTGTAATCAATCGATCAAAATCCACTACACCAGGAGAGAGTGTTCTTTGTTCTACAAATTTCCTGCAAGGCAAAGAGTCATTTACAGACTTCATGGCACTCTTTTCTCACCAAAAAATTCACAAACTACTACCTCCTCTATAAATCCCCTTCTACCAACACTACTGTCACAGCGACTTTATCAGATTTCCCATGTACAAACAGCTACAGAGCAGTTCACCAAAGGATTTTTTTCCTGATTTTGGAATTAACACATACATATATAAATACATAGATATGTCTTAGACATATTATAATTGTACAGCTAAACACCAAGTGATTTTTAATGAATCACTTCTATTGAAAAGCATAACAATCACATTAAACAAGGGTGAACCGAGATATCTGATGGTTGTATATTACATTAGCATTTTCCATGTACACTGACTGAAACTCACTAATGAATTTCCCTCACTGCAGGATAGAATAAGCCCTGACTATGCAGAGTTAACAGAGAATAAAGAATTGGCATTAAAGTTCAAAGAAAAGTAGAAGTCTACAAAATGACATCTGGTATGAAGACTAGAATTCCCTACAGCCTCTTGCCTTACTGCTACCTCTCCACCAGAAGAGAAAAAAGATTTAAAAAAAGCAGATAGGGAGATATAAGAGGAAACTACTTCATGTGAACGGCTATAAGGATAAAACTAAAGTTCTGCATTAATGGTGGAATATAATTTATCAAATTGCATTACTTTTATTATCATGCACTAAACACACACACACAAATTAGAATTACTCAGAGAGAAGAAATCCAAGGGTAGAGACCCAAACATAGTAATATTCAAGTATAGTAAAACCCTAACCAAAACTAAATTGGATCATTCTTAATTACAAATTTTTCCACATAATTTTTAATATACATTTTTGAGCATTAATAAGACATCAAAAGAAAGTGATTTATTTTAGCAAGATTTTCACCAATAATATTGAAACCAGTAGTATTCTGGCTAAAAAGAAAATTCTGATTAGCAAGTATATCCCATATGCACCCCAAGTATTTTTTAATCTGAGTATCAATTGGATACAGAGACACAATACTTAGTCTGTTTTCACAGAGATTAGTTTAAACTCTAAAATGCAGTATCCACATTTGAAAAGCTACTAGATATTGGTATTAGTTTTTGAAGAAATGTTCAACTCCCTATCTCTCGAGATTTCTAAACCTGGTATGGTTTAGGAGCAACCAAGCCTAAATCAGAACACTGACGTGCCACTAACCAGAGAGCTCCAGGGACGGTCCACTGAAGACGGAATGTGCCATTGTGTGAAGGCGTTCACATTAAACCACAGGGAGAAAGGTGAAAAAGATTCACCATCACCTTTTTATTGTATTTTCCCCACACATGAATGAGATATCTCAGAATCATCATTGCTATTTTTATTATCATGGTTACTGCTAACCAGCTCAACTGTAAATTCCTTCTTCTTCTAGTTTCCGTTAAGCCTCTGCTACAAAGCATTCCCTGTCTCCCCTGAACAGGCACGGGTCCTTCTTTGGCCTACGCTCCACAGCACTCTGAACACACCTCCATTATTGCCATTAAATTCTTCTATTTTCATTGCTTATTTGCATGACCATTTCCAAAGGAGATTTTAAATCTCCTAGGGAAACACATTCTATCATTTTGCCAAAGTAACTTCCACTTTGTGGGAGTTCAGTATATACTTGTCAAATGGATGAAAAATCTATCAGAACTCCGTATCAGAGGGGCCTGCCCAGGGGCATAATGGTTAGCTTCACATGCTCCACTTCAGTGGTCCGGGGTTTGTGGGTTTGGATCCCAGGTGTGGACCCACACACCACTCATCAAGCCATGCTGTGATGCGTCCCACATACAAAAAAATAGAGAAAGATTGACACAGATGTTAGATCAGTGACAATCTTCATCACCAAAAATTTTTTTTAAAACTCTGTATCTGAGATTAATTCCTTCAGTTAATTACATACAGTAGGAGTTAAGATGGTAAGACAGTTTTTCTGACATGTTTCCCATGCCCATACTCCCTGCATTTCTAAAGAAGGCCTATAATTGTCTTCTTAATACAAAGGAGGAAGCATTTCCTGCTCCCATCAAAGGCCAACCTCTCCACTTCCACTCCATTCCTTCTCACTTTCTCATGGGGTTTGCTCCCACAATTATCCTCTCTCCTGCATCATCAATTTTTCTCTTGAGCTTAACTATTCCCATCAGCTTATAAACAGGGTCTGGTATCCTGTATCTTAAAATTTTTAAATATGAATAAAATAAATACATATAACTCCTCTCTGGTGCTCATATCGCCTTCCACCTGCATTCACATTTCGCACCTCCTCTTCACAGAAAAACTTCTTGAATGTGTTAGGGTGGCTCTCTTAACTTTCTCATTCCCACTTTCTTGTCAAGTTGCTTGAATTGGGCTTCAGTTTTTTCCCCACACCACTAAGCCTGTGCTTGTGAAGGTGCTGCTCACCCCCATGTTGCCGACTCCCTCAGATGCCCCTCTGCTACGGTCCTGCTCAACCTTCAAGTCGTTTGACAGGAAGATCACTCCCTTCTTCTCATGACATTTTATTCTCCGGCTGCCTTAACACACAGGCTAGTTTCTTTTCTCAATGACTGTTCCTTCTCAGACTTCTGTGCTGGCTCTTCCTCTCTTCAACCTCAGGAGTGACCCAGTCAGTGATGAGCTCTGTTCTCTTCTCTATCTACATCTCTTCTGAGAGTTGTAAATAAAATCTATAAACAGACACCTCTCAAATTTCGGTCTCTAACTCTGGCATCTCTCTAAAACTCAAGAATCTTATGTCCAACTGCATGCTTGACATCTGTGGTTGAATTTCTACGAGGCATCTCATAATTAACAAGTCCAAAGCAGAAATCTTGATTCCTATTTGTTCTTCCCTTAATCTTCCCCATCAAACTCTACTGCCATTTATCCAGGGGCTTTCTTAAGAAAAATGAAGATCTTTATATTAGTTATGTATTACTGTGTAACATTTCTCCCAAAACTTAACTGCTTAAGACAATAAACATTTATGGTGTTAGTTTCTGCAGGTTGAGAATCCAGATATGGCTTGGTGGTTCTGGCTCAGGGACTCTTATAAGATTGCAGTCAAGATGTCATCCAGGGGCCGGCCCCGTGGCCGAGTGGTTACGTTCGTGCACTCCGCTTTGGCGGCCCAGGGTTTCGCCAGTTCGTATCCTCAGTGCAGATATGGCGCCGCTCATCAGGCCATGCTGAGGCGGCGTCCCACACAGCACAAGCAGAGGGACCTACAACTAGAATACACAACTATGTACTAGGGGGGCTTTGGGGAGAAGAAAAAGAAGGGGAAAAAAGAAGACTGGCAACAGATGTTAGCTCAGGGGCCAATCTTTAAGGAAAAAAAAAAGAAAAATATTGTCCAAGGCTGGTCATCCAAAGCCTTGACTGGGGCTGGAGGATCCACACCAAGGTGGCTCATTCCGCCAGTGCTGGTTGTTAACAGAGGCTCCAGGTCCTCACCACAAGGACCTCCCCAAAAGACTGCCCGAACGGCCTCACGATATGGCAGCTACTCCCCCCAGAGCACAAGACCCAAGAGATAGCAAAGGAAGAGCAGGAATTTCTTCTATGATCTGGTGTCAAGACGCACGCTATCATTTACGCAATATCCTACCAGTTACACGTCAGCCCCACTTGGTTTGTGATGGGACAACACAAAGACACGAATACTAGGAAGCATGAATCACTGGGGGTTATCTTGAAGCCTGGCTAATTCTTGCATGGGGGAAAAGAAATCACATAATTGCATTCTTCATAGTTGTTTCAATCCCAAATGTTTCTTTCTTTCCTATAAGTTATTCCGTTACACACAAACACAGCACACAAAAATGCTGGAATATGCCAGCCTGACTACAGGTCCTGTCACCCTCCTCTTCCCAAGGCTCAGGGGACCTGGATAGCACATTCGAGACTGCGGGCTTTACTAGAAGTTTTGGAGAAGTAATTTAGGGACTTCCATCTGTTGTGTACTAGGTAGGAGATTAGAGGTCTCAGGCGGTAAAAGTCCCCACAAAAGACAAAAAATTACAGGTCCCCAAAATAGCTTGGCTGTCCACCATCTGAGAAGCTCCTCAGGAAAGCCAGCGCCCGACTGCGGGCAGTCTTGGTAATCTCCCCAATGTAGTTATACGGCTTCTCTGTTAGCTACACAGAGCTCTGTAACATAACAGAAGATATAAAACCAAGGAGTTAAATGGCATCCTCCTAAGAAATATCACTGTCAGTAGCATTCTTGAAAAATTCTCCTCCACTGGGGATATTTGGATGGTGAGAAAAATCTAAACAAACTAAAAAAAAAAAAATTATTAAATCATGAAATCAAATTCTAGGGATGTAAGGCAGCCCCAGAAAGACTAAAACTGGCACTCTCTAGCTCCCATTTTGTTTCTAGGTGTCACTGCATTTTGCCAGACTAGAAGTCTCCATTCAGCTGTAACCGTAGCCACCAGTGGCTCCTGGCTCACATCTTCCAGGTTAGTCACCAGAAAGAAAAGGCTCTTCCGTCTTGACCTGTTTGAAAAAAAATCTTGGAGGGCTCTGCTTGACTCAGCTTGGTCACGTGACCGCCTCACTGAATGAGGGGAGCAGAATGCTGTGACTCAGTCGGATACAGTGTTCCTTCCTGAGAGCAAGGAAGATGGAAGAGTCCGTTCAGAATACATGTCACAGTGAGACAAGCGGTTCTCCACATGATGAGGCACGCTATTCCCCGAAGAAATGAGAGCCAACTGCCATACAAAACAATTAATGTTAACTATACTTTCAACCCTAAACTATAGCAGCTGTCTGCACACTTGAGGATGCAGGATCTGGGAAATGAACAGTTGAGAAGCAAAAAGAAGTTATTTTAAAACATGTACATGGACTTATCCAGCCTTTACTGGGACTCCTCTCAGTTACTGACGGTAAATTTTAAAACATCCCTTATAAGAATACACAAATTAAAGAAAATCAACACTCACAATGAAGAAAATCAGGAGTTCAAAGAAGAGCATCATTTTCGAGCATTTTATGGTGAGTTACTATAAAACAGAAGGGTGTGAAGGAAATGGGACCAGGGAATTTGAAGCTCAACTGGAAGAATTCTCTCAGAACTTAAAGGAAAAAAATGATAAAATGGAAATTACAGAAGGAAGGACATTAGACAATAAGATAGATCCAGGAGATCAAATCATCAACGATATTTTCAGAAGCAGGGAGGAAAACAGACTGGAGCAATCTTAAAGAAAAAGAGAAAACTTTCTCAGACCAGATCAAATATTAATCAAGATTCATGAACTCAGACTCATAACCAGACATAGCATGGTGGAATGGCTGAACTTCAAGGACAAGTAAATCATAAAAACACGCAGAAAGATTTTATAAAAAGCTTCCTAGGAAGGGAAGATAATCGGATTGTATCACCCATATACAAGCTTTCTTTTTAGTGACAAGAAAAAAAACTCATCCATTCACCCAGTATTTATTAACTTCCTACTATGTGCTGTTTAGCAGCTGGAGGCACAGTGGTGAACAGACTAGGCAGTCTCTGCCTTGGAACTTATATTCTAGTGGCAATAAATGGAGCTGCACAGGCAGAGGGGAGAAAGCTTGATGAGACAGAGAATCTCTGTCAGGGTGGAAGGATTTTGGGTTTCATCACATTTAAAACGTGATACATTGATTCCATTTTGTTTTGTAATATTCTTTCCACCAATCAGGAACAGGTTCAGCTGTAAGAGTGAATTAACAGAGGCTCCTGTTTCTCTCCTGTATTGTGTCCTATAGTCCAAGGCAGGCTGTGGGCATTCTAGCAACTCAACTCCATGAAGGCTTCAGGGACCCAGCTCCTCCAGCCCTAAGAAGGTACATGTACCCACGCTGCCACACCACACACACACACACACACACACACACACTCCCCCAAAATTGTTTGGAGAATCCAAGAAATCATCATTTTAACAGGTATCCAAGTGATCCTAACCCAAGTGGTTTGTAACCCACTTAGAAATCCTAACATACGGGAATGAGGAAAACGATGATAAAGTGACTCCCAAAAACGTGGTAATGAGAGAAACAAAATTATTTCCAAGAATTAAACTACAAAATCAATAAATAGTTGCTAGGAGCAGAGATACAAAGTTACCTTAAAGAAACCCAAACCACCAACATTTAACAAAAACCTGACTTTTAGATATTTTCTTATTTAAAGAAACAGGCAATAGGGCCAGCACCAGTGTCCTAGTGGTTAAGTTTAGTGTACTCCACCTCAGTGGCCTGGATTCGGTTCCCAGGCACAGACCTACACCACTTGTCTGCGAGTGGCCAGGCTGTGGTGGCAGCTCATACACATAAAAAAAGGAAGATTGGCAGCAGATGTTAGCTCAGGGAGAATCTTCCTCAGCAAAAAAAGAAAAGAAGCAGTCAACATAAAGGTGGACGCAACAGAGCAAATCCATGAACACAATTGGAAGCACCTAAAAAAGAGTCTCAGAGGCTTTCTCAAGATGTGACACTTACATTTTGCTGCATGCCTTCTTAGAACTTCTCCAACCATTCTCTTATGAAAAGTTTAGATTTTCTTTTCCTGGTAACCTCTAAAATGTTTCCATGATACTTTATCATTTCCAATTAATTTTGTGCCATTAATAATATCCCTGCAGCTTATGTCTTAGAAACATAGGTAATATGCTCTGGCCACTCATATCAAAGGCCACATATGAGATCATTTTCAACTAGGGAGCTGGGCAAAAATGCAAAATAAATTTTGCCTTCAACAGTCTCATCTCCGTTTCATTCTGAAGGGAAACAGGTAAAAGAAAAGAGAAAAGAACTCTAAGACAATGTGTCATAAACAGCCAGATAAAAACGGTTCACACTATTTTGTAGCATCTCTCTCTCTACTCTTCCTTAACACAAACGCACAACTGAGTTGATTATTCCCATTTACCAAGTGCTTTTTGAAAATTCCTATCCACTGGTCCTATTCGGAAAACTGACGTATTTCCATCTAAATTATCTGAAGTTCTGCTAAGGTGAACTCTGGAGACCATGATACTACTACCTAAACGTTTTTCCCTTACCTCTCCTGTCTACTAAGTCCTATCCTTTCAAATTGCTTTTTAATTTCCAAATCAATTCTTTCACAGCTTTAAATCACTCAGGTAACTCTCAGTCTGCTATACAAGGGATGCCCAGTATCAAATTATTTCAGACTGGTGATAGAGCGTCTATTAAAAGTACGAAGTCTGAGTTCTGCCAACCGGATCTGACACTTTAGGGGTAGCTCTTCAACTCTCAGAACTTAGTCTTTTGTCATCTGAAAAGCGACGTGTCTTGCAGACTTTCTAAAATCTCCTCGAATTTTCAAGTGAATGATCATGATTCAAATATATTTAACAGGACTCATAAAGATACGGTATTAGAATTTAAGGGAAGCAATTGGGCAGGTTTTACAGAACCTTTCCCAAGCTCCTCATTGTGTGTACTTACGGAAGTCCCCTTATGCTCCTTCTTACTGCCGAATTGAGGGTTTAACCTTCATTTTTGCACTGGGAAGCACGGAATCATGGCACCTGCTCAGGTGCACGCGGGTGACAGCCCTGCCACGTAGCCCCAGGAAGCTTCGGGGAAGCAAAAGCAAGTAGTTTGTCAGGCGAAAGCTACCCTCTAGGGATGCTTTGCTTTATAAGCTAAGCAGTGCTGGAGATGCTGCAGCGCCAGGCAGGACAAGCGTGGGGCTTGGGGGTTTTTTCTTTTCAAATTTCACATTCCCAAATTTCACCAAAGGCTGAACTCCCAACAGCCCTGCCTGGGCCTTAACCTCTCTCACCGGTTCCCACGACCCCGGAAGCGTGGAAGCAGCTTGGAGAAACCCGCCGGAGCCCACGCCCACCAGCGGGGCCCGCCCCCTGCGCCCCACGCCCCGCCCCGCCGGCGGGCGTCACGTGGCCCGGCGGGCGGCCAATCAGCGCGGCGCTCTGGGTTTTCGAATCGGCGGCGGGGCCGACGGTTGTGCCGAGCCGGCTGCCGCGGGTCGCCCGGCCCTGGACCGCCGTCCGCCGCCATGCTCGGCGCCGGGCGCTGACGGACCTCCGGCCCGGGGCGGGATGGAGAGTCGGAGCGTGCCCCCCGGCCCTTACCGGGCCACCAAGCTGGTAAGACGGCCGGCCGGCTCCCCGTGAGGACGTGGTGGCTTCCCTTGACGGAGGGCCGGGCGCGGAGCCCTCGTCCGCCCAGGAGCCCGGTGCGGGGACCCCTGGGCGCGCGGAGCCCTCGCCGCACGCGCCGCTCCGCCTCGGGGGTCCGGGCCTGGGCTCCGCGCCCTGCGGGCCGTGCTCCTGCGGGGCCTGCCCTGGTCAGGCGAGCCCGGGCCCCGGCGGCGGCGTCCCCGGGTCGTCAGAATCCTCGCACGGTGGCCGCCCCCACGCCCGATTCTCTGCCCTCATCAGGATTCGAGACGAACCGAGACCGAGTCCTAGTGCTCGATGGGGTCAGATCGGGGGCAGCCCGATGTGACAGCTTCGTTTTGCTGGGTCGGTAGAGTTGCATGCGGGATGTACCGACCCAGTAGCCCTGGGTACTGCTGCCTATTTCAAAACCGAACCCAGCATGTTGAGATACCCATCAGGGATCACGTGCAGTCCCTGGACGTGTCCTTGTGCGCAGTGTCCTGCGCATTTGGATCTTCATGCCAAGAGGATTCAGTGCCGCTGGTTTCGTGACATTAGGAGAGTCACTTAACTTCCGTGAGCCTCAGTTTCCACATTGGTAGAGTGGGGCTAATAATGCATGCCCGCCTTAAGGGATTTCCCGGGGGGATCTGCATGTGAAAGGGTACTGTGATTCATAGAATAATAAACAGCCCATCCTGTGGATACGTTGCAGCTCAGTATAAGTTTATTGAATAAATAAAAGTGTCAAGTGGGGAGGTGTGGGAAGAAAAGATTACAGTTATAGTGTTTTCAGCCCTTAAGGTCTGAGTTGTGATATTGGGGCCACCTAGGTTGGAGAAGTGATTATAGAGCTAGTATGGCATAGCTGGGCTTACAAGTCAGATAGCTCCACCTCATGCAGGATTTTTCCATTTAAAAATGATGTCTTCTACACCACCACCACCTTTGTGCTCCACTGTTAGAGCTGGCAAAACCTTAAAGTTTGGATGAATTGAGGACCATTTGGAAAATATGAGTGTCTTTTTTAAATGTAGTTATAACACGGGGTCATTAAACACACAATAGAGTTAAACCTCACTTAATTTACCCCATGTGTTCTGTGTTCACTGTTGGAATCTTCACAGTACTGATACTACAGTAAATAGATAAGCAATTTTCACATTAAAGGTCTTTCACCAGTAAAACCACTGTGAGCTGTGAGTTTTGTTTGGCCAGCCTGGCGGTTAGCAGTTCCAAAGTCAGCCGGCTGGGTTTGAAGGCCTGGGTTCATCTCTCAGCTGTGTGGCCTTGGTCAAAGCATTAAACCTGTCTGTGCTTCACTCATGTTCCTTATCTGAGAATGGGATAATCAGAGTAACTATTCATACAATGGTGAGAAAGCGACATAATGAATGTAAAGCACTGCGTCTGACACGAGTGCTACCAGCATGTTATTAATATTAGTTAAGGGAAAAGAGAAGACACGAATAAATGCTTTCTCTGTCGAGGACTAGGAGGCAGGTTCGTGTTCATGGCAGTTCTTCATTGTTCCTCAGTTTCCTAAATGAGCCAACCAGACAATGAAGTGCTTTTAGCCAAAAACTGTTACATAAAAATATTACATAGAATTAAAAAGAAATCAGTATGAGATATAAAATTCATGATGTAGTCAGACGTGAATGAAAGAATTCTCTTTGTCTAATTTGTTTCAAATCAGTAAGAGGTTTCATTTTTGTTTCATTTTTTTTTTTTTTTTTTACTATTTTCCTTCTTTTTGCAGTGGAATGAAGTTACCACATCTTTTCGAGCAGGGATGCCTCTAAGAAAACACAGGCAGCACTTTAAAAAATATGGCAATTGTTTTACAGCAGGAGAAGCGGTGGATTGGCTTTATGACCTGTTAAGAAATAATAACAATTTTGGTCCTGAAGTTACAAGACAACAGACTCTCCAACTGTTGAGGAAATTTCTTAAGAATCATGTAATTGAAGACATCAAAGGCAGATGGGGATCAGAAAATCTTGATGACAACAGTCAGCTATTCAGGTACTGAACCGATAAATAACTGCAAAACTGACACTTAACAAGAAAGTTTAACTCCACGTCTGTTATACTTTTACTAAATAAAATAGCGGCTCCTTCAGGAGAAACAATGTTTTCTTTAGAAAACTTATTGCTCTTAGTCCAATTAAAACCATTTAGAAGTTAAAGTTAATTGCACAATTCAAACTTTTAAATGTTAGATAGTATGTATAATAAAATAAAGAATTGGGAGAAAAGAGTGAGGTATTATCACTTCTGTATATTCTGAGAGCTCTAAAGTGTTGCGAGGACAGATCATTATTAACCTTTAGTTTCATAGACTCAAGATTTACAAGATAAATTTTCACAGGTCCTTGCCTTCAAGTAACATATAATCTTATATATTCTAAGAATATATGGGATGAGATCAATAATAGTAACTTTATGTAATAAGTAACAGAAGAAATATACCAGAGATTAAAGAGAATATTTATTAATCCCTAAAATAGCTAAGCAGGGTAGGGATTACTTCCTTTTTACAGATGAGAAAGCTGAGCCCATGCTTCAGTAAATCTTGTTACCTCTGCCAGAGATACGTTCTTCCACCTTGAAACACTGGGCACGTTTGTCAGACTGGTAAATACATTGCTTCTCATGTCAGCTCTGTTGTGGCTCCTCCCTGGAGCCTCTGACTCCCTCAGGCCAGCACAGTTGCTTTTTCTCTCATGGTCTCAGGGTTCTTTGTTATACGTCCATTAAACTAGGTCTTTGAATTCTCATATCCATGCTTTTCTTTCTCTACAAAATTAGTACTTTTCAAATGCAATGTCTTAGAAGTTGATTCTTGCCTTTGTATCAAAGATGATTTATGTCATACACGTAAACTGCAATAAGCAGCATATGAATACTTAATTTATGTAACACTCTGCAGATGTTTCCTCTCAGTCACTTCTCAGTCACCTTTGTGAGCCCCTTTGCTGCTGCTCCTACGTTTTCTGTTGCTGGTCCTCAAGGTCCTAAACTTGTCTTCCCTCCACCTCTCTCCCTGGGTCTCTCAAGCCAGGTCTTTACCTGCTTTTCTTATGACTTACAAACCTCCAACCCAAATCTCTCTCCTGAGCTTTAGAACCGTATTTTACCTATTAAAGAGGCATTTCAAATATAACACGGAAAATCACTATCACCTGTTCAACCAAGATTTTGTCTTCTTGTGTCCATATCTGAACAAACGGTACTGTCTTCCCTGGAGTTGCGTCAGTCCCCTCCCCTTGTTCTCCCCATAGTTATGCTGTAATCATCAAACTGTCTCTCTCCTGCCTCAGTAGCTCTCTGATCTGTCCACTTCTCCCTCCACTGTGAATGTTCTTTTTGTTGGGCTCTTATTCTCTTACCTGGAATTCTGCACAGCTCTTCTGCCTCTAGTCTTTCACAGCGGTAACAAAACTATAAAGTACTGAAAAATAAAGCTTACCAAAACGTGTAAGACTTTACTGGAGAAAACTATAAAATTGTATTGAAGGTAGTAAGTGGAGAAGGATATCCTGTTGATGAATGAGAAGACTTGGTATCGTGAATAAGTCTCTTCTCCCCAAATTAATGTATAAACTCAGTGCATTTTCATTTAAAACCCCTATAAATTTTGGTAGAATCTGACAAACAGATTCTAAAGTTCATTTGGTAATGTAAAGGTCCAAGGCGGTTTTGAAGAACAAGGAAGGGAGAATTGCCTTACCTGATATCTGGGCTTAAATTAAAACAATTAAGTACTGAGAAAACAAGCTCATACCTATATGGGAACTTGGTATAAGTTATACATGGATTAAATACCTAAATATGAAAATAAAACCCTTACAAGTGAATATAAGAAAATATTTTAGGATAGTGGAATAAGAAAGAACTTCTGAGGTAACTCAAAAACTTCGCATAAATTTAATGTATGATAAAAGATACCATAGAGTGAAAAAACAGCAAACCATATATTGTTTATGTATATTTATTAAAAGTATAAGGACATGAACAAGTGGGAAATACACTACCTATAGGTTAATGATTTCCCTTAGGAAGAGAGAAAGAAAGAGAATAAGCAAAGAATTTCTTTCATTTTTAAAAAAAAGGGAGGGGGCTGGCCCAGTTGCGTAGTGGTTAAGTTCGCACACTCTGCTTCAGCCACTTGGGGTTCGCAGGTTTGGATCCAGGGTGTGGACCTACACACTACTCACCAAGCCATGCTATGGTCACATCCCACATTATTAAATAGAGGAAGTTTGGCACGGGTGTTAGCTCAGTGACAAGCTTCCTCAAGCAAAAAGAGGAAGATTGGCAACAGATGTTAGCTCAGGGCCACTCTTCCTCACCAAATAAATTTTAAAAAGATAATGAAGTCTTTGGTAAAGTATTAACAATTGCATTGGTTGATGGTTACATACATGAATGTTGTTTTATATTATTTTCTGTACTTTTTTTGTTTCTTTGATTTATATTAAAATGAAGGGAGGAAAAAGCATTATAATCAAAAGGAGCAACAGAGACCAAGTTCTGGAAATTAGAACAAGCACAGTCAAACAAAGGGCAGAAAACATATACAAATTAGATAATGTATCAAACAAATTTAGAAAATGTAACATTCTAGAACCATTTTGTATGTAAGCATAGCTCTCCGACAGAGTTTATCCTAATAATAACCCTGATTTATCCAGAAATACAGTTAAAATATGCACAGTATACTAAAAAAAGCAGGAAATTATTAAAATGTTTTTTAAAGATTTAATGAGAAAATCAATATATAGAGAATTTTCATAAAATAATGTAAATAAATCTGGGGTTTTGTGTGATTTTTAAGATAAATAGGCACTAAAAGTTTGTTTCTGATCTCACATTATTTAATTGCATATTATTCTTAAACCAGATTTCCAGCAAATTCTCCGCTTAAAACTCTTCCACGAAGGCATCCAGAATTGAGAAAAAACAGCATAGAGAACTTTTCCAAAGATAAAGATAGTATTTTTAAATTACGAAACTTGTCTCGTAGAACTCCTAAGAAGCATGGATTATATTTCTCTCAGGTAAAACGTCCTTTTTACTAATCCCTAGCTTAAGTATAGTTATCACATGATTAATAATAGAATCATTAAAAGTAAGTGATTCTTTAATATTTGAGACCGGTACTGAAATATCTTAACCTACATTATATTCTAAAAATATATGTGTATATTTGTTTGGAACTCAGAGAAACAATAATAAAAATGGTAGTGAAACGTACTTGAAACGGTCTTTGTATAATTTTAGCATGTTTTGTTTTAAATTGATTTGAGGGTGAGGAGGGCAGCCACAAACCGAAGCTTTATTACCATGTGTTCCAGTGTTTCTTCAGGCGGCGCTCACCTTACCGCCCCACGATGGACTGATACCGTAGAGTTACCAAATATGAGGAGTGGTGTCAGTTCAGTATTTCCCTAATTTGAGTGGAACGTATTAAACCAAAGTAATTCTTTTTCAGGAAAATACAGAGAAAATGAACTGTGAAATAGTCAATGAAGATCAAGAAAACTCATTTGGTAATAGAGAAATAAGCCAGGAAGATGTTGAAGAAGTTTGGAGATATATTTTTCTGAGCCAGTAAGCTAAAACCAAGTTCTGAGTTGTTGGGAATGTTAATTTTGACGTTTTCGTCAAGAAATGGAAGGGAACTGCTCAGTTCTCAAGGCTTAGACTTGAACCTGTATGTCTGAGTAAATGCTCTTGCTACAGTTCTAGTACAGTAGGAATGGAAGGCCTGCAGGATGATTGCCTTTTCTTGGAATCAAAGTTGCAGCTATAGTTGAGTGAATATTAGAATCCTTTGAAGGTTGTTAAGATAAGTATATTTGAAAGTGGACACTGAATATAAGCCTTAGAAGTCTGGCTTAAGAAAAACAAATATTCTGACAACTTTGTTTGCCAGTCATATTCTTTTATATTCATATTCTATTCCACTTATTTTATGGAGAAAAAATGTTTTATTCTTTCTTCTATTTAGCCTGCAAACCATTCTAGGTGTGTCATCCCTAGAAGAAGTCATAAATCCAGAACAAGTGGTTCCCCAATATGTGATGCACAACATGACCAGCACCAGTAAACATGGGATAGTTCTGCTGCAGGACAAGTCAGGTTGGTATCCATAAAAAGTTAGAATCTTTTTAAACTTGCTAACAGAGGTTGCAGCTATAGTGGCGATGCAGAGAGGCAAAATGTAGAAAGTAGAATAATGGAACGAGCATCAGGGAGACTATTGCGATATCCTAGGTGCTTTAGTAATCACAGTGGAATAATTTTTAAGTGAATATTATTCCTATTATTTTAGCTCCTAAGGTTAATTCATATGTGATTTTTTAAAAATGTCAGGGTTAAACATCCAAAAAGTATGCAAATATAATTGATTAACCAGATTTTGTTGAGGCCTACAATGTGCCAGGCCTTATACTAAAGATTAGTGAGGAGCAAGAGGGGGACGGGCCAGGGAGCCTAGCTGAGTAGTTACATCCAAATTTAGAGGTCAAGACATATGCAGAACTGAAGTCACACACAAGAAATTAAGCCCAGACTTTCAAGACCAGTATTCTAAAGATCACTGGCTTTGTGTTAAATGTGTTTCTATAATGTATTGATTTCAGATAATATAAGATAGGGAAATCAGGGAAATAATTCAAGACAGATGCGTTAGAGAACCTAGATTACAAGAAATGTTTCAATAAACCTACTCAAAATGTTTACTCATTTTTTTTTATCATCAGTAGGTGTCTATAGGATTAACTGCCATGTGTTACTTTGAGTTTCTTTCTGTCAGCAAGAACTTTGAGATTTAAATTGTAGGAATAAAAAGTAAATGTCAAAACTTAAGAGTTATGTCATACATGCGTGTGGCTTTGGACCAGTCCCATCTTTCATTACCTAAAATGATGTACTTAACAGTATAGGCTCTCATCCAAGCTTCCTGTTTTTTATACCCGTAACGTTTTCAAGTCAACTGTATGTGTGGTTTTTGCGTTTGTGTCAAAAAACTACTAGATTTTATGCAGCATACTTCAGTGGCACGTGAAAGATTTTAAGCAAACCTTGCTGTGAAATCGCCCTAATATTGGGAGGTAGCTTGCTTCAGTCGTAGGTCTCACTGCAATCAGTAATATTCACATAGCGTGGCTGTGGTTAGATCAGAAATGAGGTAAAGGAAAGATGGTGGTGCTGGATAAAGATGAATGTTAATTTATTTCCGAACCTCTCCCAAAATGATTAATTCTTGATTTGGGGTAGCTCATTGTTTTATGTATCGTGGAAGGAGTCAAACTCAAGATCTCTATAACTTTATAAACTTGTGTTTAAGATATTTTCTTGGCCCTATGTCTTATTAAACATAGAATAACTTTTAATCCTGGTAATACATATATATATACATCTATAATTATATGTACACACACATCCATGAATATATGTATGTGTATATATAATTATATATGTGTGAAGTTTTAAAAATACTATCATAAAAATTGTGTGATCTGTTAAACAATGTAAACATGTTTTTTTGTACAGATGACCTTCCTCACTGGGTGTTATCTGCCATGAAGTGCCTAGCAAATTGTAAGTTAAACAAACAAAAATGTACGTATGTTTTATATTGATAGTATTTAACAAGAACCAAGGGAATTTTTTAAATAGTTTATAAAGGCCCTGATGAAGTGTTTCATTGCTCTTGATGTTTACAGGACAATCTAGTGGAACTGATCGCATTCCTTTGCGTGTGGAGTGTGTTAGAGAGCCCTTAACCTTTCCAGTGCAGACGGTGATTTTACAAGTCAAGCCCATCTTTTATGGCTCAGTTCTCATAAATCATAAAACCATAGGCTAGAGGGTCTCAAGGAGGTTTTAGGTATGATCTACGTCAGTTGCCTCGTGAGGCCCGGAGAGTTCAAATAGCAGCTTGTCAGTAAAGTAGCTTGTACGCGGGAGGCTTCAATGAGAAACAAAGCCTCCCAAAGCCCGCTTCGGCCGCTTGCCCCTTGCACGGCCTCAGTGTTCAGGAGCTTCATGACGTGCTCCTACTACGTAAGATGGTTAATGGGACTTTATGAAAAAAGCGTTCTGTCACCAGTCAGCACATCATTGTTTTTAGCATTTCATTCTTCAAGGTTTTTCCATAGTGTTCAGTGACGATGATTTTCGTAAATTAAGACCCTGATTCAAGTACAAAACCCTAATTGCTTTCAAAATCAATTTTAAAAATGTGCAGAATTGTGCTTCTAAATCATCAAAAGTTAAAATATATTTTAATAATTTTGTTACAAAAGTTTTTTTTTAGTTTTTATAAATTTAGTATTTTATTAATGTTTAGGATAAGTATATATTCCCTTGTTGTCCACTGGGTGTCAATATGACAAAATAACAGAATAAATAGCAATAAAGTAAATAAGTTGCAGAAAGATTTTATTTATCAAATGGAGGTAAAGATCTTGATCATAACTTAAGATTTTTGAGTTTCTCTTCCTACCCTCCCCTGACCTGACTGCCCTTCTCTCATACCTTGGCTCATGGTTAGCAACTCACATTAGCATACTTCCAGGCGCTTCACTGGCGCCCTGTCTTTAGGGACTTTTTTCTTCCCAGTCCATGTCATACCTAAATGATACCAAAGATATAACTTACTGGATTCCATTTTAACAGTAATGTATCTAGCCAGTCAGTATGAAGACTTTTACTTCACTTATTTAATCCCCCGCAGTAATCCTGTGACATAGGAATCAGTGATCAGTATACTATTCCCAGTTTTCTTCTGGAAGAGAAAACTAAGGCTTAGAAAGTCTTCTGCTAGTACATAAGGAGCTGTGTATTCAAACCTAGGTTCTCTAAGGTCTGTGCTTCTCATCTCAGTAAAGTACTTTCTGTCTTAGAAAACTTTCTAATGATTCTCAAATCTTTTATTCTACCTGTTGAAAGTATTTTTTACGTCCTCCTTAGAAAAGTGTCTATTTTGCTCTGCATAAAACCCATATTAGCCTTCAAGGTATTAAATATTGTGTGATTTGTTTTCTTTAATCCTTTTTCGGTGTATGTGCTCATGCTTGTGTGGCCATACAGAAGTTTGAGGTTTGGGAAGAGAAAGATTTTAACTTGAAAGATAGCATAGTGACTCAAATGTGAATGCCTGTGACTGTCACTAGGGAGACTTGCAAAGGATTCTGATTCGGTTGATTCAATGGATCGGGAATCTTTTTTTTTCCCTTTTAATCATGCCTCAGAAGATTCTTATAGCAAAGATTCCCAGAGCAGAGTTGGGAAACTCTAAATTAGTGAGACAGAAGCAAACATTTCGAGGTCATTAGTTCCTAGCTCCACCCCCAAAGATTCTGCTCCATATAGAGGAACTTACATTTTGAGTAGTCACATTGGGTGATTCTCGTTATGTAGTCCATGAGTCACAGTTTAAATGGTGTTGGACCTTAAGGTCCTGGGTCTGGCTCTCACTTTCCACTGCTCTAAATTCTAATTCTAGCTTTGCCACCGGTGACTCTTTCATCTTGAACAAGTTACTCTGGACTTCAGTTTCCTCATCTGTAATGGGAGTTCAGATCTTATTTCTGAGGAAAACACTAATGAGTGGGTGTGATTATTTCAATAATGTTAAGCTAATGAAACAGCAATGTAGAGATATTATTTAAAGTCATTAAGGATATACTTCATGTCAGGCCAAATTTATTCATAAAGATGGAAATTTACAAGAGGCCAGCCCAGTGGCGCAGCCGTTAAATTCACACATTCCGCTTTAGCGGCCTGGGGTTCACTGGTTCAGGATCCCAGGTGCGGACATGTCTCCGCTTATCAAGCCATGCTGTGGCAGGCGTCCCACATGTAAAGTAGAGGAAGATGGCACAGATGTTAGCTCAAGGCCAGTCTTCCTCAGCAAAAAGAGGAGGATTGGCAGCAGATGTTAACTCAGGGCTAATCTTCCTCAAAAAAAAAAAAGAAAAGAAAAGAAAATGTAAATTTACAAAAGACAATTTGGAAGAATTATTTGCATTATCCAAACAGTCTTCACTTTATAAAATGAATTGTGATCAAATCCCATTAAAGTAAACTTCCCTGATGCTTTTAAAATATATTTCAAAGTTTGCTTTAGATACAATTTTTCAGAGATATAAATATTAAAATACTAGCAGTTGCTTACAGTGATTTTGAAAAGATAATGAGAGGAAATGAAATGTACATAATACTTTAAATTTAAATTTTGAATTGTGACAAAATTTGTCATTAAACATAGCTCCTTTTTGAAATACAGGTTTTATACTTTTTTTATTTTGGGGAACGTGAGGAAGATTAGCCCTGAGTTAATGTCTGTTGCCAGTCTTCCTCTTTTTGCTTGAGAAAGATTGTCCCTGAGCTAACATCTGTACTAATCTTCCTCTATTTCGTATGTGGGTTGCTGCCACAGTGTGGCTTGATGGGCAGTGTGTGGGTTTGCACCTGGGATCTGAACCCGCAAACCCTGGGCTGCCAAAGCAGAACGTGCACGAACTTAACCAGCATGCCACTAGGCCAGCTCCTAGGTTTTACACTTTTTATAAGTATATTTAAAATAAAATATATTTTGCCTGTTTTAATTTTTTTCTTTTTTTGCCTTCTACTTCTTAGGGCCAAGAAGTAATGATATGAATAATCCAACTTATGTTGGATTTGAACGAGATGTATTCAGGACAATTGCAGATTATTTTCTCGATCTCCCTGAACCTCTGCTCACCTTTGAATATTATGAATTATTTGTGAATATTTTGGGTATGTATGGATTTTTACTTATTATTTAAATTCATTTTATTAAAGTTTGCAAGTCTCCCACAATTTAAAAGATCTGAAAGTATAGGTAAATATGAAGGGCGCAGGCTATAAATTATTTTAAAATTGGGACTACTCCAGTTGCTGTTGTGTTGCTTTCCAGTAATTCAAATAGATCATTCCAACACCAGTTCTCTACACCAATTGTGTGTCCTACAGTCCGTTTCTGACACTACCCAAAGTTAGCTCAGACCCCACAGGTTAAGGACAGAGTCCTTTGATTCGAATACTGACTACCCGGAGTTAGTGCAGACTCCACAGCTTTAGGGCCCAGTTCCTAAGACGGCCTCACTGCAGACCCCAGCTGCAGCTGACAGCCCCAGGCTCACTCGCTCACACTTCTGCCCGGCTATCTACCAGTTCAGGGCTTCCCATGACCCCCTCAGGTTTCATAATTCACTACAACGACTCACAGAACTCTGGAAAAGTGCTTTCCATAGTGATTACCAGTTTTTTATAAAGGATACAAGTCAGGAATAGACAGATGGAAGAGGTATGTAGGGTGAGGTATGGGGTCAGAGTTGTTCAGAGCTCGCAAGCCCTCTCCAGGAGTGCCGCCCCCCAAGCGCATCCGTGTGTTCACCAGCCCGGAGGTCCCTTAGCTTTGTTGTTTCAGAGTATTAGCTGAGGTCTCATTACACAGGTGTGATTGATTAAATCATTGGTAATCGAACTCAATCTCCAGTCCCCCTCCCCTGCAGGGAGGTCCGAGGTAGGGCCGAAAGTTCCAACCTTCTGTTCCAGGCGGGGCCAGCCCTAAGTCACCTCACTAGCATAAACTCAGATGTGCTCAGCTGGGCTCTTTATGAATAAGGAAAGAGACTCCTGTCACTCTGGAAATTCTGAGGGTCTTGGGAGCTCTGTACCAGGTACCAGAGACAAAAAACAAATACATGTTTTCTTATTCTACAGTTGTCTAATAATTAAGAGCTTTCTAATACTTGTAGACTGAGAGCAGAGATTTTTTAAGGTATTTGACGCAATCCATTTAAGTAGATTGGTGAAATAAATTGTAAAGTTATTTATATCACAGGTTGGAAAAGCTCTAGTCAGTCTTGCACTTTGTAACCGAATGTCGCATGTGTCCTATTTAAGTGGCTTCTGAATTAAGCAACTCCTATTTGTTGCTATACTAACAATATATACTATATTGATGCTTTATTTTTTTAACTTTACCGTTTGTTGTTTTTGTTTTATTTTTGTCCACCGTCATACAGTTGCATCTTAATTTTTGTTTCATTTCCTGGTAGTTGTTTGTGGCTACGTCACAGTTTCAGATAGACCCAGTGGGATACATAAAATCCAAGATGATCCACAGTCTGCAAAAATCCTTCACTTAAACAGTTTGAATTCCTTCAAATCAACTGAGTGTCTTCTTCTCAGTCTGCTTCATAAAGACAAAAACAAAGAAGAATCAGATACCACTGAGAGACTGCGGATAAGTGATCAAGGATTTCACGAAAAATGTGCTAAGAAAATGCAGCTAATTAATTTAAAAAACAGAAGAGCCAGTGCTAATGACATAGTGGGAGGAAGTTGTCGTAATTTAATAGGCTTAAGTAGTATGCATGTTCTGTCCTCTAGCATCAAACCGAGGTGCTGTTCTTTAGAAGGAATAGTAGATTTACCAGGGAGTTCAAGTAGAGAGGTCTCCAGTATCTTGCATCAGTCTGTTCTGAACGTAGAAGGACAAAATAGTAAACAGTTTTTAGTGTCTAAGACAAAACAGGAATCCTTAATGAATCTTCACTCAGAGGAAAGTAGTCAGAAGCCACTCTCTGTTGGTTTTAAGAGAACCTCTACTTTGACTGTTCAAGACCAAGAGGAGTTATATAATGGGAAATGCAAGTCAAAACAGCTTTGTAGATCTCAGAGTTTGCTTTTAAGAAGTAGTACAAGAAGGAATAGTTATATCAATATGCCAGTGGCTGAAATTGTCGTGAAACCAAATCTTGGACAAGGCAGCACAAGTGTGCACACAGCTGTGGAAGGTGAACTCGGAGAGTCTAGAGCCACAATCAATAAAAGACTCTGCAAAAGTACAGTAGAACTCTCAGCCAATTCTTTACCTCCAGCTTCTTCTCTGTTGACTGGCACACAAAGTAAGGTTGATGCTTGGAATGCATGAATATTAACTTTTAGTGTTTACTAACTGTGTTTGGCTTACCTGTCTATTCTTCTCTGAAATTGCTTTATTTTTCCCTCCAAAAGGAAAGTTTCTTATTGTAAAAGACTCTTGTCATGTCATAACCAAGATTTATTCTACTTACCTAAATCACTTATTTTCTTTCCCTTCAATTTCACTTATTCTGAGTCACTTTATTTGTAATAAGTGAGGGATTTTAATATTCTAATAGGTTATGGAGAAAATAATGAAAATCTTTCCATGCTTTTGAGGAATGTGGAAATTTCTAGGAATAGTTAAAAGAAATTAAATACTAAAATATTATTTTGCCTTCTTTATGTAACTATATATGCTGGTAGTATGAAAGCAACTAGTGTCATTGATGACTGTTTCGGGGGGTGCCTTTGCCTTCTAGGTCTGCTGCAGCCTCATTTAGAGCGGGTTGCCATCGACGCACTACAGTTATGTTGTCTGTTACTTCCCCCACCAAACCGTAGAAAGCTTCAACTGTTAATGCGCATGATTTCTCGAATGAGTCAAAATGTCGATATGCCCCAACTTCATGATGCAATGGGTACAAGATCCCTGGTAAGTTGATTTCTTAAGGAAAGAATAAGCCCTGGTTCGTAAACCAAACAAAGAAAACCACTTTCTAAAAGTACTAGTCTTGATGTTGTAGTCTTGAAATCATAGATTCTTACGTTAGAAAGGCTCTTAAAAGTCTGATCTTCCCTAGCATCGGAATGCTGGTGTGTCAATCCTCTGTGCTCAGTCTGTTATACTTTCACATTCTGATCTTTATCTCGTCTGAGGACTTTGCCTTTTGGCTCATCCTATATCACTTCGCAATGATTGACCCAGACCGTCGGACCACGTTATATTGCCTTGTGCCCATTCTGTCTGCTGGGGAAGGAAAAGGAGATGGAGGCCCTGGTGAAAGCTGAAGGGCACTATAACTCTGTGAAGCACAGAATAGACACCCATGTACAGTGAGGCAAAGTGTTTCAGAGATTGTGTTAGCGGGAAAGTTGCATTTGATGAGGTATGTGAATTAGGATAGCACGTCGTCATGGGCAGGAAGTTGGAGAAACTGCTGTGGGCGGTCTCGGACTCCCTTAGAGGGTGAGGGTGGAGACATTTATGTGCAGACATGGATTGGAAGTGAACTCTCGAAATAGTAACTCTGATCTCACTCCCTTTGTTGTTGAGCTGCCCTTCCTCAGGGTGCAGCTCCAGTTTACAGGAGGTTCCATGGCGAGGAACCTGGAGCTAAGCTCTGTTCTTCCACTCATCAGGACAGTCTTGAGCAATGACAGACCTAACACAAAGAGGAAGGATTGTCCTCGAGTACTTGTGGCATCTTTCAAAACCATGGAGGAGTTTTTAGGGGAAGATATTTTGAGAGACGTGAGTGAGAAGGAGATACTTTTGGTTTTATACTTTTGAGTTTAAGGTTATAGGACATCCAAATGAAATTTATCCAACAGAATGTAGGAAATGTGAGCCCAGTGAGGAAAGTTCAGGGCAGGAGGCAAGCTGTTTAGAGAGGTGGGAGTTGAAGCTGTGAGTAAATGAGCTCTACAAAGCTGAGAAAGAATCAAACAGCTGAGGGCTGAGCCTTGGAACAAGATAGGAAAACCTGCCTGACACGTAGAAATAAAACCAAAAATATTTCAATTCAATAAATATGCTCATCATCTATTATGTGCAAAATACTTAAAATAGAATTCCGATATTTTAATTGCTTTAGAATGAGGTGTGTGGGTCTTATACTGAGTGGGTTATATGGATATGAATGAGAGGCCCAGGATTTGAAGACTCCTCATGAGGGAATTGAAAAACAGATGTGTTAATTGCTTTTAAAAATTGATGAGGTAAGCATTAAAAACTATTTTGCAGAGTTTCCAAAGATAAATGGTGCCAACCTTGTAACCACTAATGCTTAGATTATATATTCTGGTGTTTTTGTGGGATTAATTTAATGTAGTAAGTCATTGTTCTATGGCATTCTTTAAGCAACATATCTATATGGTATTAATGGAACTTATGGTGTTTACTGATAAAATTGTGGCAAAATTAAGGAAGAAGCTAAACCTTTTATAATCCTTTGCATTTATATTAAGGAAATACTTAATAAGTACTTTTAAAACAATAATAGACATTCTCACCTTTCTAATGTAATAAATTATTGTCCTCATTTTTAAGATGAAGTCTGCTAATCACTTTATCTGAATACTTCAGCATAGTTCTACCCAGAAATTACTGATAGTCTAATTTATATAAAACTTTAGGTTTTTAAAGTCATATCTTTTAATATATTTCTAGATGATACACACTTTTTCTCGGTGTGTGCTGTGCTGTGCTGAAGAAGTGGATCTTGATGAGCTTCTTGCTGCAAGATTGGTTTCTTTCTTAATGGATCATCATCAGGAAATTCTTCAAGTACCCTCTTACTTACAGACTGCAGTGGAGAAACATCTTGACTACTTAAAAAAGGGCCATGTATGTATTGCAAGTCTTAAAATTCTCTGCATTAGTAAATTGCAAGTAGCAAATTCATCTCAAACTAGCCTAATCAACGAGGGAGACTTTATCAGCTCACATAAATAACCTCTAAAAGTCAGGAGTGTAGACAGAATCTGGGGACACAAATAGCAATGGGACTGTTTCCATCCACCTGTCTCTTATTTTCATTTTGGTCCTGTATTTGACAAATGGCTCCTTCACAGGATGGGGAACATGACTGATTAAAGCCCTTGAGTCACAGACTTAGAATCCAAAGGGAAAAAGAGCCATCCCTCCACCACCAATCTGGAATGTTCTTGGTATGGACGCTGATTGGCCGAATCTAGGCTAAATACACATTCTTTGTGGGTTTGAGGGTGAGTGGGTTGGAGAGAGGGCCATACTCTGATTGGCTTTACATAGATTAGAGGAGAATCTGTTCTTCAGAAAAGGTGAGGAGAATGGAGGTAGAATGGAAAGGAACTGTTACAAGAAGGAGAGAAGGAGTACTGAGCAGCGAAAACTAACAGTTGTCTTTTATATTTAGTCTTTGGCTGCCCAGCACAATATTCATGTTTCTTCCTATGCAGGCCGTTCTAATATTTCCCTGACTTATAACTATCCCCTACAATTTCTTTTTCTTATCAACAGACGTTATGGGCTCTGCCCATGCCCCTACTTCTCACAAACAGTAGATGAATACTTTAACTATTACTATGTCAGAACATTGATGTTTTAAGATGAATTAAAATATCGCTTCAATTGTTACTGTTTTGTAGTTAAAAGAATAAAACCCATGGTTAATGGTAACAATGATGAAAGCTAACTTTATTAAATACTTATTGAGTGCTAATCACTTTATATACATTATCTCATGTAATCCCCATTTTACAGATGAGGAAACAGACCAAGAGAAGTTCAGTAACTTGCTGAGGGTTACAAAGCCAGCGGGTTGTGGAGCTGAGACTTACATCCTACTGACTTATCACCACTCTACTGCATGATATAGTTTTCTTAAAGTGTTGAATAATAGGTACTAACTCACATCAAACAACGCTTTACCAAATAGGAACGTGACCAGAATTAATAGACTCGGACTGTATCATTTCGTTCACTGCAGATTAAAAACCCCGGAGAGGGACTGATGGTTCCTTTGCCAACATACTCATACTGTAAGCAGATTAGTGCTCAGGAGTTTGATGAACAGAAAGTTTCTACCTCTCAAGCTGCACTTGCAGAACTTTTAGAGAATATTATTAAAAACAAGAGTTTGCCTCTAAAGGAGAAAAGGAAAAAACTAAAACAGGTAAGGGAACGAGCAAGTTCTCAATTGTGTAAATATTTTCTAATATGCTGTTGCTGATCGTTGCTTCATAGCACTTGGAATTTAATTTCCCATTTTAATATTTTGGATTTTAAATATTGGATACATGGGCTATGTATGACTACCTTACCTGCCTGGCTTTACTCTTTATCCTGAAATTTAGATAATAATAATAGGTACTCTCCTTTACATCTGGTGGTTTGTATTTACACCTTGGATTAGCCTGGGAAAACAATTGCAAAACTTGGATTATAACACATGACTGTAGTGACTCATTGATACCATTGAGGATTTTAGCTCTACATCAAAATCCAGTAGAACATGATTCTGACGAGTCCAATTCCAGATCTGAGACACTCAAAAAGAATACGAAATATACTAGATCCCTGTGACCGTCATTGGCTTTACCAATGGGAAGGAAGAAGATCTGGAATTTAGGGGGAGAGTTAGCATCAGAAGAGAATCCTAGAATGTTAGTGCTAACTGGGATCTAAGAAATCTCACCTTTTACAAATGAGAGCAGAAGGAGGAGCAAGGGTAAAGTGAAAGGACATGCATTTCTGTAATACCTCTTTGAGAAAGGCAGGCACTGAATTCCTATATAATGTTGAACATTGGTTTCCACTAGGATAGTAATGTTAAATACCTTCTAACTGCTCACCTCGTTTTTAAGTTTCAGAAGGAATATCCCTTGATATATCAGAAGAGATTTCCAACCACGGAGAGTGAAGCAGCACTTTTTGGTGACAAACCTACAATCAAGCAACCAATGCTAATTTTAAGAAAACCAAAGTTTCGTAGTCTAAGATACTAACTGAATTAAAAATTATATAATACTTGTGGAACTTTGGTGAATGAAGCCATATCTAAGAATCCAGCCACTAAGAAGGAAGTCTATTTATTAATAAGGTTTTTCTAAATAAAACACATGCAAGGAGGTGCCAAAATAGTTTTTAATCAACATGAGACTAAGAAACTAGTGGATCTCAGCTGAGAGCAAATAACAATAGATGATATCAGATATTTTAACCAGAAACAATCTTGTTTCACAACATCTGGAAAAGCTATCATGGTGTGTGCTAAAATTTTATTTACTTGAATTTTGAAAACTGACATAAATATTCATCAAGATTAAGCTGTAATTCTGTCTTTACAAGAAGACAACTTATCTGCACGTGTGCTTATGAATATTAGCTAAAGAAATAGTTGTTTAGGGTTACTTTTGTTTCTAAATTTAAGAATGTGAAGAATATTTGAAGACTCAGTGAGTTACTTCTCTACTGCTAAATGTTGCACTCTTGTATATTCTCTTTCTACTTTTGATATTTATATATGTATGTGTTTTTGAAATATGTATATATAAGACTTTGGTTTGCCTTAAAACTTTATCCCAATTACTTCAGTTATTCTTTTTTAAAATAGATCTTTTACATTCTTATGTTCATGAATCTACTAGAAGATAGAGATACAAAAGACGTGTAAGGCAATCATGTACTCTTTCAAAAGATATTTATTTAGCAACTACTGTGTGTCTTTCATTATTCCAGATGGGGAGAAACAATGATGAATAAAACAGAAAATCTCTTCCCTTAAAGTATTTATTTTCCAGGCAAGGGAGGTATACCTATCAGATACTTAAAATAACCATATACCCCCTAAATCAAGTCATGGGGATTCCTTCAGCTGAAGACTGACCTCTGATGATGGAACAGTTCTCTAAGCTGGTGTTTTCCAAACTGCTGCATATTGGAAACACCTGGAGAGTCTTAAAACAATACATGCTCAGGCACTACCGTAGACCGATTAAATCCAAATTGTAAGGGATGATATATAGGCGTCAGTATTTTTGAAACTCTCTAGGTGACTCCAGTATTCAGCCAGCTTTGAGAATCAGTGCCCTAAACACTTTTTATAAACATTTACTACATTTAAGTACCTGGTGGCACACTGGCTTTATTCTTTCATTGTATGAAAATGCCAAGTGTAAATGCCTCTCATCTTAATACAAGGTTATCCAAATTTCTGCTTGATTGAGTACAAACTTGACACAGTTTTTCTTGCATATTTTACTCCAAGATTGTTTAATATTCATTCCTTAAGTGTAAAGATACACATAATGCCTAGGATGTAATAGACATTTATTCTTCAGTGACTGTTCTGATTTCTCAATGTAATGTCCTACTATAAAATGACAGCATTCCATTTGAAATTACTATTTTTTATTAAAAATTTGGAGAGAAAACGATAACTGTATCTTTTGCCCAGAAACCTTAGCTATAAAATTATTGGACCAAATTAGAATTCTTTCCAAGGTATTTGTATGCTAAAACTTTTCCTGTTTAACAGTGTGTAATAATGTGAATTCTGTTGCATATTGAGATAAAAATTATGTGGGTTTTGTAACAATTTAATTTTGTTTTCGTATTTATTGAAATTAAATATATAAATATTATAAAGACATTGTAAACTTTCATCTGCATTAGTGTGCATGTGATTGAGATTACAAAATACATGGTGTAACGCTTTAATAATGTGAACTCTGAAGTCAGATTTGAATCCTCCTGTGCTTTTTACTATGTAACCACAGACAAATTACTTAACTTCTCCAAGTCCCAGTTTCCTTATCTGTAAGATGAAGGTTATAATAGTACCTCTCTTTTAGGATTGTTGTGAGAATCAAATAGAGTAATGCATGTGAAGTGTCTAGCCTAGAATAAGCACTCTATAAGTATTTGCAGTTATTACTAAAATTCAACGAGGATTATAGCACTAGAAAAGATCTGAGCAAAAAAAGTAGTCCTCTCAATTGCTTTGGGCAGACATGAACCAAAACAAAATTGTGAACAATTGATGAGTCTTATTAAGCTATTTTTTAGTTTTGAGACGAAGGTTCTGATTGAATATTTTTTATCTAGTATAAAGGAAAAATTTGATGAGGAAGGAAAGCATGAATTTCTTCAGAAGCAATATCCTTGAGTGTGTGAAAGCTTATGGGATGCAGGACACAAGTAGATGGCTTGGCCTTCGGCTAGAACGTAGATTCCATTCTATCAGGAAAAAAGGCAGGGTGTTTAAGTTCAAATATAGGTAGGTTGATTGGTTGACTTGATGTTGATTGCTTATAGAAATTCTCTTCTAATTGCTTTTGCTGTTTGGGGAAATAAGAATCAAATTCAATGGCTGAGAGTAAATCCGGGTGGAGGGGAGGTTGTGCAGTTGAAGAAAGAGAAGGTGTAAAATGTCTAGCTAACTTGTGGGGATGCGCAGGGTACACCGGATCAGATGCTGTCTGGTTGTTTTATAGTTATAGTTCTGGTCCCAGTAGTTATTGCCGCCAACCATTCCCAATGGCTTCTCCTAATGGTTGTCATAATGATCCACTCTCCCCACATACTGTCCAGACAGTTATGTAGCATTCACTAGTGGAAAGTATATAGGATTTCCTACTGACTACCTTTTTTCTGTCCTTGGGAAGCTTAAACTCTGAGTTTCTTCATCTGTAAAATATGAATAATAACATCTACCTAACCAACTTGCTGTGGTAATCAAAAAAGGCAATATATTTAAATCTTGAACTTGCAAGACCCTGCTCAATTTCTAAATCCTTTCCTCTTGCCTTATATTTAGCTTAACAAGATCTCTGCTAATTAAAACTCCTTTCCTACCAAGTAACCCCCAGCAAAAAACCATAAAACTGCAGCAAGGCAAATATAATCAAGTTGGTAAAAACTGGTGATAAAGAGAAGAACCTTAAAAGCATCCAGAGAAAAAATATACTTTATATAGAGGAACAAAAATAAGAATGACACTAGACTTCTTTTAAAAAACTGCCATCCTAGCCAGCCCTGGTGGCCTAGTGGTTAAGTTCTGCACACTCCACTTGGGGGGCCTAGGTTCAGTTCCCAGGCGTGGACCTACACCACTCATTTGTCAGTGGCCATGCTGTGGTGGTGGCTCACATACAAAAAGGGAGATTGGCAGTGGATGTTAGCTCAGGGTGAATCTTCCTGAGCAAAAAAAACTGCCATCCAGAAAACAAGTCATATTGTTTTGGATTTGCTGTCTTGGCTGGGAGTTGGTGCCAGTTCACACCAAGAAAATTTTCGGCAGAGACCAGCAGTGCTGTGCCAGCCACCAGCGACAACCCCCTCACTACGAGCCAGCCATGGGTTGGTCCAGCTCCAAAATTCTGTTTTCATCAGCTTCCTAGGACCAGTTTCAGTTCTGTCTTAGGTCACGTTCCTCATAATATCAGGACAAATACTTGTGTAGGAGGTGACTGGGAAGTACACTTGGGAACAACACGTAAGAAAGGGATGGAGTTGGGATGGAGCAAAAGAAAAAGTTGAACTGCAGTGAATTTGTGACAGAGACTGATCCCATGGGCCTCTGGAGCTGGGACAGCCCTTCAGAATTGTCCCAGATTGAGGGAAGGGACGGGGCCTTTGTGCTTTCCTATCAACCAGTCGCTGAACACGGGCCGATTCTGGAGAGATGTGACCTTGGCTGAGGCCACTGCCTTCAACCAAACGCTGTCCTAGAGAAGACTGCAGCCGGCATTCCCGGCAGCTGGGGGAATGAAGGGCTCGGCCGAACGGGGGTCTGTGCAGCAAACCTCATAGGCACTGCAGGGATCCCTAGCACTAAACGAACAAGCCAGACAAAGGATCTGTGTGCATGAGAGAGAGGAATAGAGAGGTTATGAGAATCAATGTTTTCCGTTATTTTTTACTTTAGTATTTATTGATTTCTCTTATTGAAAAGCAATGTCTATTTATTACAGATGATTTGGAAATGAAAGTTTAAATCACCTATAATCTTATCAACCAGATAAACCCTATGAAAATGTTGGAGTTCTGCCTCTGGAACTCTGTGTCTCTTAATGACTCAAGAGAAAGGAGCTCTCTTTTTGTCTTCTAAAGCTTACACGATTGGCTAGAATTAGAGATTAACAATAATTTTTCTTAAAAATTCATGATGAAGCTAAAAATTCAGTGTTCAAAGACCTGCCATTCTTACTGTGTACAATGTCTCAGACCTTTGTGTTTGTGGGTTTTCATCAGCTTTCTGATTTATAACTTGGAAATGCTGAAGACTGCATTCATCTTTAGATCTTAGCCATCTCAGTCTGTCTCCTCACTCTTAAGTGACCTGCTTTGTCAGGCAGCACCTATGCTCAAGCAGAGTCCAGATTTCCTTTTCTTCTCCAGCGTAATTGATATTCGTGTCCCCTCCACTAAGACTTGTATTCCACCAGTTGCTAGGCTAGAATGCTGCTAAGCATTACACTCATTGTTCATTAAACTGAAAATTAAATTTCAACATCAGACCATAAATCGGAAGGAATTACACAATTTATAAATCACCCAAATGCTGGTTGAAATTTAACTTTGGGAATCAGTGTTGGATAATTCATAAAGCGACTATGTATTTTTTTAGAAAACTATTAGTAAGTTAATTTGGGCGACTCGTGGGCAGCAGTGCCATCTGCAGGCCTCCTCTGATGCAGCTCTTTTTAGTCTCGGGTTCTCTTCTTAAAAGAGATTTGACTACTGAATATTTATGGATTTATAATGTCAAATTCAAAGCGGTATTAATCACAGAGTTAAGAAGCATGAATTTACAGGTACAGATCCTTGTTAGGGATTTTTAAACCACTGAGCCAATAATCGACTGTCATATCCATATTTATACTAAAATATTAAACAATGTATAAAATCTAGAATACATATGCAATGGGCCTAGAGATTGGAATCATGCAGGACTGGGTTCTAGTTGTGGCTCCATTACTTACCAGCCATGTGACATTAAAAATTTTACTTAACCTCTCTGAGATCCAGTTTCCTTATTTATAAAATGGGGATAACACTTCCTTCATGACATCTTCAAGAGCTCAAATGAAATAACAAGTATAAAGTGCCTAGCACAGAATGTGCGTACAATATGCCCCCAATTAATAATAGTCCCCTTTCCCTTAAAACAAAAATTCTCAAGGTCATTCATGGCCTTTGTGCCCAGGGAGTTTAAGAGTTGTAAAATCTATCATTACCTTTTTGGGGAAAATGGAGTTTGAAGGAACCGTCTTCCTAGGATACTGATTATCCACCTGTCCTCCATCTCTTTTCATTTTGATGTCTTTTAAAATTTAGATATAGGTGTATATGTTGGTAACTGCATAGACTATTCAAGATATTTACAAGAAATTGATAAAGTGATTGCTGAATTTTGGGGCTATGAAGGAGGCTTGTTTTTTTTCGTGTGTATATCCTTGGAACTGTCCTAACTTCTATCATGTACATTACTTTTTTCCGATAAAAATACCAGTAAACAAATATAAACATCTGGAAAAGGAATATATGTGAGATTATCTTTATATGAAAAATGAATGATAATTCCCTCTCCTCACCCCCAAATCTTTACTTCTAAATGAAACAGGGCAGAAAGAAGGGAGCTTAACAGCAATTCAGATTTGGGATAAGCTTTCTCTGAAATCATAATATGTACTCTCAAGGGAGCATGTATTATGTAGTAGACAGTGATTTCTATTTGCAGACTTTTATACAAAGAACTCAGAAAAATCTTTGCCTCAGGGGATTTTACTGTCTGTGTGGAAAGCTGATGTACAAACAGTTCCCCTGATCCATACCACACCAAGACAAGATCCTTTACCTAGCCAGTGTAACACTTAGGACCTATTGTAGGCTAGAATTATACTCTGGATGATCCGGCAAGTCCAGGTTGAGCTAGGAAAGATAGAGTAGAATCTGTGCTATCTGGAAGATGTAGCCTAGAATAATTGGCAATCATTTTATTTCTTGTTTCCAAAGACTTCGGAAGCAAATTAATTAGCCTTTGTTAACATCTACGAGGTTGTTGTGTGTTATTCACAGCAAGAGTCACTGCTCCCTCCCACCCTTCACCTGACTGAATCGGACCATTTCCTTAGTACTTAGCTGTGGCATCCACTCCCCTCCTCTACTGAGTGGTTCACCTCCTGTGTGTGCTCCCGAAAGACCCTGTGCCTGTGTCCAAGACTGAGCTTACCACATTTTGTTAAAGTAATTCGTGTATATGTCTGTCTCCTTCCATTAAACCATGAGCTTCTAGAGGCTAGAACTGTCTTGTTCATGTTTATTACCTCTAATATCTATCACACTAGCATATACTTAGGAGATACTCAAGAAATGGTAAATGAAATGCACGGCTGGCTGTCTGGATCTGTTTCAGGCCTGGGTCACCAGTCTCTCCGTGAGACTTTGTAGAGACAATGTTTCTGAAAAGCCCTCTTCTACAATGTCTGTGATTTTCATGAAACCAATCAGTGTTTTGATCCTTTGGAGGAAATAGGGTTGACCCTCATTATTCACAACCCCATATTTGCAAACTCATCTACTTGCTAACGTTTATTCGGAAACCTCAAATGAATACTTGCAGCATCTTCAGTCATGGTGGACGTGCCCAGAGGGGCGGAACATTTGACCCACACGGCGCTCACGTTTCCAGCTGAAGTTGAACGAGGTGATGCTCTGCCTTCTCGTTTGACGCTAACACAGTAAACAAGTGTCCTTTTTGCAGTCTGTGCAGTGCCATGCTTTTCACATCTTTGTGCTTTTTGTCTGTGATTTCACTGTTTAAAATGAACTGCAAGCACAGAGCTGAAGTGCTGTGTAGTGTTCCCAAGCATGGGAAAGCTGTGATGTGCCTTACAGAGACAATGCGCGCGTTAGGTAAGCTTCATTCAGGCATGAGTTATAGTGCTGTTGGCTGAGTTAAATTTAATCAATCAACAATATGCACTAAATACTGTGTCTTTAAACACACATAAAATAAAGTTATCGATTGATGAACTGATAAAAATGTTGTGACTAGAAGCTCATAGGAACTTAACCCTGCCCTGTTTTCACCCTAGCAGCAAAGTTCAGAATCTGCTAATTCAGTGTCCATGGAGATTGTATAGAACATCACTGCAAATAATGAGAATCAATTGTATTGCCATATGTTAACAAAACAGTGGAGGTATCATGACTGATTTTTCCCCCTATACATTTCTATATTTCCCAAATTCAAAATACATACATTGTTGGAGATAGTGTGTTATCAGTAAAGAACATTGATTTAGCAGTCAGATCTGTTTGAGTTACTGCTCTGCCATTTACTAGCTATGTAACTTTGGGAAAGTTATTTAACCTTTCACAGCCTATTTCCCCATCTGTAAAACGGATAATACTATATACCTTGAGGAGTTATTCTGAGGATTAGAAACAATGTATCTAACGTATCATTATTTGGTACACAATGGACACTCAATAAAAATATAGCAATTAATGCTATTAACTTTCTCCTAGATTAGACTAAGCTGCGGGAGCCCAAGCCCCAGAGGCTCACAGGTCTTTGGAAAATCATGAGTTTCATCCCCGTTGTTACCCCACTCGAAAGCACAAATTTTATAGACTCAACGCCTCAGCTTCTCTCCATTTGTGTTCGTTCTATCAACTATTTTTTGTGTCCATGATATACAGGAACTTTTCTAGAGGTGATTAAAAGAGACAAGGTCTCTGCCTTCTGGTGTGTTAAATCATGTGATTTAGGCCTTTGTAGTAGGACTATAGTAACTTTAACCTCCACTCATGTATCCCGTCAAATGCTGGGATGTGGGGCTGGGACAATTAATCCTAAAAAACAGCGTATTCTAGAAAGTGCTTCCTTCTTGAAAAAAGTCCCATCAGCTATTTGCTCAGATACAGTCCTGGCTGTTTGCCCTTACACTCTTTAATGAGCATTGCATCATAAAGCTTGATTTTCCTTCTAACAATAACTCTCCAAAGCTTGTTCCACACGCTCCTTCTTTTAAGATTTCATAACATTCTCCTCTCTCTCTGCCGACCTGCGGAGCTTAAAGCAGCCGTGCATTTACACCAGCTCAGTCTGGTCAATAGGATCTGACTATCGTACAAATTTAGCAAATTTCTAAAATGGAAGCTCTCTTTCAAAAAGAAGTTTTTGAGAATAACTGAATCCACATCTCAGATAAATTTAATAAGGATGCTTTAACTTGGACAAAATTCATGGCACAATTTATGCTTCTAAAAATAAACTACACAAATGGGAGTTCCATTCGGCCTCCCATACAGGGAGGGGAGGCAGTGTGTTTTCCCCGAGTCATGATCTGTCAACTGTGCTGTCCTGTTCCTTAGTGTAAGGGCGCTGGAAGTGTCACTACCTATGTTCCCACATGGTGTCCAGGAGGCTGACAAAATTCCTCCCTGTATGGCTCAGTCCCCTTGCTGCCATCACTGGGACAGCGTGCTGGCCTCATCCGTGTGCGCCTCCCGTCTGCATCTTTCTATTTTATCTTGCCTCTGCTTTTGTGTTGCATTCTGCTTTTCCCTCCTGCACACTGCAGCGTCCTCTCTGCATCCTCTTTCCTTCGGCAGCAGCTCTCAGCCATACTGGAGAGACTGGTTACCTTTGGGAAATGATTTTCTTTTGCCCCCAGAAAAACCAACACCCCCTCCTCGTGCTTCTCTCACACACCCTGGATCTCCACGCAGGAAACTGTCAGTAGTTTTCCTTCAATCCAGAGCATCCTGGGCCACAGCTGCACAGCAGGGATCAAAGCAGGCGCACATCAAAAGCACCCCTACCGGGAGGAGCAGCCCTGAAGCTTCAGTGCCTCTGGCTCTTGTTATCCTTGCTGCCTGTGAGTCCCTGTATCTCATCTCTTCTTTCGCGTCTGCTGTGCCTTCTCCAGGCTATCAAGGAAATCTGCCTTGTACCAAACTTTCTTAATAATTCCGGACAAAAACTCCTTCAACTTCTCCTCCCTCCATTCTTCCTCTTATAATTAACTAATGGATAAATAATTTCAGTGACAATCACTGCTTCATTTGACAGTTCCTAAGCCCCTATTGTGTGCCAGGTACTACGCCAGATGATGAGGCTAGAGAAATGACTGGTGCACTCCCCACTCTCAAGGAGCTTTCGACGAATGGAGCAAGCCAGCCAACATGTAAACAGATGGTTCTAATACAGTGTGATCAAGCCCACAGTAGAGGCGGGAGAGGGTCTGGGGGAGTAAATGGGAGGGTCACCATTTCTCAGATAAGGTGATGCCCTAGCTGAGTATTTGCCAGACAAAGGGTGCAGGAATAGAGGGACGGGGGATGGGAGAGTAGGGCCTTGTAGAAAGGGACAGATCACAGGGGTGAGACATAGCAGGTGTGTTCTGGGAGGGAGGGGTGATAGAGACAGGTCAGGATCACTGAGCTGTGTATCCGAGGCAGGGAGTTGCTGGAGATAGGGCTGCAAAGAAAGAATATGATAAAAATATATCTGTTTCATACTCATGAACTTAGGCTTTTTCCAATAAAGATGAAATTTACTAAACTGTCACCTCCTTATGTCAGGTCAAATAGGCCCCCAAATAAGTTCATGTCCAGTGCCAAAATCCTGTGATCAACAATACTATATATGATTTTAAAAAATTGCAAATGTGGTTAAAATAAGGATGTTGAGATAGATCATCCTAGATTATCGGGTAGACCCAATATAATCACAAAGGTCCTTATAAAAGAACAACAGAAGGATCAGAGACAGAGAGATATGAAGATGGAAGCAGAAGATAGAGAGAAGATGCTGTGCTGTTGGCTTCAAGATACGGGATGGGGCCGCAAGCCAAATAAAGGCGGCCTCTACAAGCTGGGAAAGTCAGGAAACTGAGTTTCTACCAAGATATCTTTAAAGGCCACACTAAGTTTAACATTATATGATAATATGTTCTATAGTATTAGCTAACTGCTAGTAGTTGGCTCAGAGTAGCAAATAAGCAAATATCTATCATGTGATGTCTGTCCCTTATCTTTAGTTACAGTTTGTATTGAGCAGCTATTTTTGCATTAAACGACCACACCCAAAATTTAAAAGCTTGAATCAATGATCATTTATTTAGCTCACAATTCTGCAGTTCAGCAATTTCAGCTGGGCTCAGAAGGACAGTTTTTCTGGTCTTACCTGATCTAGAATGGCCTCAGCTGAGATGACTTAGCTCCCTTTCCTGGGGTCTCACCTTCCAGCAGTCTAGCCTGGGCTTTTTCTCATAGCAGAGGCAAAGCCCCAAGAAGCAGAGTGGAACTACGCAAGGTCCTAGAGGATTAGGCCTGAGATTGGCAAACCATCCCTTCTCTAGCATTCTGCTGGTCTAATGAAGGCCCAGCCCAGCCCAGAATCAATGAGTGGGAAAACAGACTCCATCTTTTGACAGGAGGAGTTGCAAAGACACATTGCAGAGGGCATGGATAAGGAGAGAACATGCATTGGGGTCCCCATTGTCATCAATCTTCCACATAGCCCAACAATTCTTTTTCTTTCTCACTCCCAGCATCATAACTACTCTCCTTCTGAAGTGACAATGATAACAATAGCTAACATTTATTGAGCACTTTTTCCCAGGCACTATTCTGAGCCCTTTATGTTAATAATTCATTTATTTTCACAAGAACTCTTTGAGGTAGGTATAATTATTACTGGTATATTACAATGAGGAAACAAAGGCAAGAAGAGGTAATTTACCAGATCCTTTCTGCCAGGGAAAAAATGCTCTCAGAGGACGAGCCATGTGATGTTGATCAGAATTAAGCCAGAACCGAACAGCTCTCTGGATCATCTGAGGACATGAACATCATTCTAGAGCCTCTGTCACTGCAAAAGGCATTCCTTTCCCACAGATTCAGGGGCTGAAGTGCTCAAGAGAACAAAGCTGTCCCACCATTGTTAGAGAGATATTTGTACATTTGCAATCCCAGCCAATGATTTTAAAAAGGTAAAATTTTAAATCATCTTTAATGGAAAGAATTCTGCTGTATAAGGTTTCTTCGCTATCCCTATAGAATCCATTTTGTTTTAATTCCAGGAATAGGTATCAAATGACAATGATGCCAGACACGGGGATATCAAGAACCATGGGTGTGTCTGGCCCAGTGGCGTAGTGGTTAAATTTACGTGATCTGCTTTGGGGGCTAGGGTTCGCTGGTTCATATCCTGGGCATGGACCTACACTCCGCTCATCAAGTCATACTGTGGCAGCATCCCACATACAAAGAAAATGAAGAAGAAAGAACCAAGAGGACCTTTTACTTTGACACGGCAAAGTAAACTTCAACTAATTAGACAGTTCTAGAGGGAGCACCAACCAAGTCATTCTAGAGCAGTGGGTCTTTCCCCAGAGCCACAAAGCTGTTGCTCAGTGACCTCAACTTTGAAGCACGCTCTAACCAATAAGACCAAGGGCCTCTGCCTCTGAGTCTGATCTTGCCTTTTTAGCTTTTCCTCCCCTGCTACAGGCATCTAAGTAAGCTGTATTGTGCCTGCCCTGCCTCAGGTAGCCCACATGCCTGGTTCCAGCGTTTCTCAACCTTGCCTAGTCTATCAAATCAGAGCTAGTGAGTCCGAATCTTCAGACAGAATCTGTATTTCTAACAAGTACCTCAGGCGATTCTCATGTCCAGGTAGACTTGGTAAACACAGCCTACTCTCTTATCTAGCATGATTTTAATTAGCATGATTATTTTAATTTAGCATGATTATACTCTAATTCTGATAGGCTTGACTGAGTCCTAAAAGCTGTGTTCATGAAAATTGGTTTCCATGGTGAAAAGTCAGCTTTGCCTGGGAACTCAGCCTGGGCCTTCATGCTGGGCATAGCCCAATGGGGAGACAAGACCCGGAGCCCCTGCCCCTGATAATTAAAAGTAGAAAAGTGCTATCTGGCATCCATATGGGCTATTGGAAGTAAATGTTCTCTGGTGGGGAGAAAAGACTAAGGCTGATGAATACGAAAACAAATATGCTTTAATATACCTTAAATCTAGGTGCTATATCCTATACCACGGCCATTTCAATTTTGGCCAAATGAGAGTAAAAGTAAAGAGACCTTGGGCTTTAACTAATAGATTAGATTTCCTAACGTGTAAAATGAGAGGTTTTGAATTATTGAATTGATTGTAGTTTTACTATACTGATCTGATTAGTTAATTTAATAAAGAGCAATAAATCTATTGTTTCTATAAACCTAGCTATTGTTCTCCACTTACTCCAATTTTGGATCTGGGGCATGGAGGAAGAAGGAACTCCTTGTCATTTCCTTTTCTCGCCACCTTTCCTCTTTTAAGAAACTCTGAAGGGGTCCGATGGTCCAATGATTGGTTGAAATACTTTTCACCTATTCCCAAGCAGAGAAAATTTATCTAACGCCCTTCAAGAGAAGAAATGGAACCCCTGTTTCTTCTTCTACTCCATTTCAAATGTTCACTTTACCGATTCTTTCAAATCTATGATCTGTTTGCTATGAGTTTCATAGCCATAATAATCTAAGATAGCTCTTTTGAATGTAACAGTTAAAACGTAACTTCATGCAATTGGAACCTTTCTAAACTCAGTTGTTAAAAGAAATTCCCAATTAAACAAAACATCTCTAATTAATGAATACAAAACATAACACATTAGGGACTCAAAAAGTGTCCTCATCAAAAAAATAAAACAGGAATTTGACTCAACAGCAGATGATTCAGACAAAAAAATAAGTGTTCATTCAGAAGTATAAACATTACAGATCAAAATGTTTTATAAGAGCAAGATTCTTTGCATAATTGCCTCGACTGCACACAACGTGGGCAGATATGATTAACTTAGCTAAAGAAAGATTATGAGGGATTTACAGTGGGGAAAAAAACTGCTAGCAAATCTGATTGAATGTGAATTTCTGCTTTTACAGATAGGTGCCAGGAAAAGACATTGTAGCAGTTTCATGGAATATTTCCCAGCTTTAATGCACATTTTTGTGCTGTTATCAGCAGTTGCAAACTAAGCGACAAAGCTTGCATGGTAAACTATTATAATCTACTGATCTGGTTTTCTTCCTTGCAGTTGTTTTTTCTTTTTCATATGCAAGATAAGCAGAGTCTGGAAATGAGTAATTCAACACTTCTGATTTAGGCATCTTTAATGAATTCTTTTCTGATATTTCACCTTTTCGTAATTGCATTTGATATCTGGTCAAATGTTTAATTATAAAATGTCCTTAAAGCCCTGTGACTTACACACCTTCACACTTTCTTTTGTGTGTGGTTTTCTCCTTCTCTTCCCCTGTGCGCCCTTTACGGTTCTGCTGGTTTCATAGAAGGACCTCCTGAGAAGCAACTTAACTCTAGCAGAGGTTTTCAACCTGACATCTCATCTTACAAACTTGACTAGTGAACTCAGGGTATTGACTCATGGTTTGAATAACTTGGCCTGAGCAAAAATATTATATTCCACAGATATTCTAAAAAGTAATCTGCTTGCCCATTTTCTACGGTGGCCCAAGGCCATTTGTTTATAAAATATCTGCTTTATTGAACGGGCAGCTTTAGAAGACGCTCTTTGGGAACTGGGAATTCTCTTCATAAACCATAACAATAACATCCTCATCAGATATAGATATTATCTTGGAAAATGGGTTTACCTTTTCCTTTTTTTCAGCTGTGCTCAGTCATTTTGCTGGTAGTGAATTAGGCTTAATAAGGATGAGGAGTTGTTCATTCACCTATTTATTCGTTCATTTCTAGACATTGTTCCAGACGCTAGAGACACACGGTTCCTGCTGCTGTGGACCTGGTCCACAATTAACCACTGCTCTTCTTTTTCCTTTACGTTGGAAGATCACAGAGCCATCTTTGCCTTATTGTGAAGTGAATGCTGAGTGATGCTCAAGCGGACACATAATTAGCTTCTTACTTCTTTCAATTAGGAAGTACTACAACTCATTTATTTACATTTGAAGGCAAAAAAAATCGAATTTGTCATAGAAACTAATATTAAAGCTTTAGAAAACATATACTGAGCTCTTCGCCTATTGTTACTATGACACACCAACCTCAGTTGTGCTTGAGAATAAATATGTTGGTCATTTTGACTGACAGGTGTCAGGGCAGTGATCTAAAAGTAACCAAAAGACCCATTTATCCAAAATAACTCCCTTGACAGTCAACTCTAGTACAGAAAATTCACACCACTCATTCATCCCTTTATCCATTCATTTATTCACTCACTGACACCTGCTATGTGCTCTGCATTGTGCTAGAAAATGAGGATAAAAGACTAAATAAGACACCCAAGTCCTAACACAAAGAAGCTCACAGACTGGGTAGAGAAGGAGATGAGTAAATTGCCAATTATAATACAACACAACAAGTGCTATACTAGGAGAAGCATCAAGCTACGAGGTAACTCATGCCATATGTTGTGTATTTGGGGGATTATAAAGTCTTTCTATCCTAATTAAATAAAACATCTCAATTAACAAATGCAAAAAATAATACATTAGGCACTCAAAACTTGTCCTCACTCACACTGGAATGAAATTTGATGAAGAAAGGGAATTTGTCTTTTTATTCATTGCCATGTACATCATGTATGACACTATTTATATCTTATAAGTCTCAACAGTAATCTTTCTTAAATTCCTTGCCCCCTGCTTTATTCAACTTCCAACACCACCATATCACACCTAATGCCTTCAGTCATGAAACTACATAATCTCATTTTCCCACTTCCAAAGATGCACAACACAAGCCCCCAAGCTGTTCTCTATGAAGCTTAGGCAGTTCTCTGAAATGTATTTCAAAAAAAATATTTATCAATTGGTGAACTTCAGCTCCCCACCAAAATTAAGCACAAAGGACCAGATTTACCTGACTTACCTCTTGCCTTAAATAATAAAAAAATTAACAACAGTGTTTAAGATACTGAACATTAGCCAATAAAAAACAATGATCACTAAACAAGGTGAGCCATTCAGTTGCACCAACCTAACACTATGAAAGGCTCCCAGGCTGTGATGCCCAGAAAATGAACCTGCATAGAGCCTGGAAGACTCTGAGTTGAGGAGATGAAGCTGAGAATCTTGGGAGAACAAGGTGACTAGAGTTCACAGGAAGGAGTCCTATAGAGGGGGAAACCTACAGAGAGAGGATTCTGAAGCCCTGCAAAGTGGCCCCACTGGGGATTCAGCTGAAATACTCATCGGTGCTTCTGTGTGAGAAAGTTACCTAAGGCCAAGAGAATCACCTGAATGGATTAGAAGCAACAGTGCTAATCACTCACATAGAGCTGAGAATAGAACCTATTCCCACCATCCAGACTGGAAAACCTCATGATTAATGGTGAATTTGGTAGAATACACAGAAGAATCTTGCCTCAGTATTAGATAGTAATACTGTGTAATGAAGTATTGAGGAAAATTGGCCTTACGCTGAGCACCGCTTCAATCCCACCTTAAAAATCTTAAAAACAAACCTCAAAAAGATCAACCTGCTTCCAAAAACACTGAGTCCCAGAACAAAGCTCAAACATATTTAAAAGAAATACAAATAAACCTACCAACCAATGAAGTAAAATTGAAAATGTGTGGCATCCAATCAAAAATTACCCAACATGCAAGAGACAGAAAAATATAACCCATTATTAAGACAAAAATCAATCAATTCACTGACACCAGAACTGACACATATATTATAATTAACAGTCAGGTACCTTTGAATATTCAAAAAGTTAGGTAGAGAGACGGGAGATATAAAAAAGATCCAAATAGAAATTCTACATACGAAAACAGCAATGTCTGATAGGAAAAATACAGTGGATGGGATTAACCAAAAAAAGAAAGACTTGATTAATCCAAAAGAAGGCAGAAAAAAAGAGAAAGGGAGAACAAGAACAGGAGAGATGAACAGAAAAAAAATAACAAGATGATAGACACAAATTTAACTATGTCGATAATCACATTAAATGTAAGTGGTCTATAAATCCCAATTAAAGGGCATATATCATCAGACTGGATAAAAAAGCATGACCAAACTATATTTGACCAGCAAGAAATGCAGTTTAAACTAAAAGACACAAATAGGTTGAAAATAAAAAGATGGCTCTTTGAGAAGATCAATAAAACTGATAAACCTCTAGCCAGACTTATCCATAAAAAAAAAAGGAAGAAGGCACAATTATGAAGACCAGGAATGAGAGATGCAACATAACTATAGATTCTATAGATATTAAAAAGACAATATGGAATTATTATGAACAACTTTATACCAATATATTCACTACCTTAGATGAAATGGAAAATTTCTTTGAAAGACACAAACTAGCAAATCTCATGAAATGGATATCTCAAATAAAATAGATAACCTAGGGTTGTATATCTATTAAAGAAATAGAATCTGTAATTTCAAAAAAGAAAGCTCCAGGCTCAAATGGCTTCACTAGTGAACTCTACCAACCATTTAAGGAATAAATAATAGTAATTCTGTACAAAGTCTTTCAGAAAAGTTAAGAGCCAATAACAATTTCCAACCCACTCTTTGAAGCCATCATTACCTTGATATCAAAACCAGATAAAGCATTGCAAGAAAAAACGCACTCTTGACCAGTATCCTACATGAATGTAGATACAAAAACTCTTAAAATTTTAGCAAATAGAATCTAAAAGTTGATAAAAACATAATATACATTTCTGGTTTACCCCAGAAATGTAAAGTTGGTTGAATATTCTAAATAAATAAATTTAATTCAGCATATTAACAAACTAATAAACAATATCCATATGATCATCTTAATGAATACAGAAAAAGCATTCAACATAAACTAACATTCATTCTTAATTATAACCCTCAAAAAGTAGGAAATTTCTTAACCTGATAAGGCACATCTATGAAAAAAACTATGGGTAACATCAATTGCACTTTATGATGAAAGACAATACTTTCTACTTCACATCAAAAACAAGACAAGAATGTCCTGTCTTGCCACTTCTATTCGACACCGTCCTGGAGGTTCTAGCTAGTGCAACAAGGAAAGAAAATAAAAGAAATAAAAGCCTCCTCGATTGGAAAGGAAGAAGCCAAAATTTTATTCATAGCAACATGGTTTTCTACGTAGAAAATATGATGGAATCTATTTTTAAAAAGTTATTAGAACTAATAAGGTTAGAAAGATTACAGGATACAAGTTCAATATACGAAAATCAAATTTATTTCTCTACACTAGCATCCAACAAACAGAAGTTTAAATTTTAAAAAATACCATTTACAATAGTGTAAAATATTTAATAACTGCTTGCTAAGTGTTGGGTTCTATGATACAGTGACAGACAAGGGCACTGTCCCCAAGAATCTCTCTAAGTGGGGAAACAAACATAAAAACAGATAATACACTCTGACGAGGAACAGAGATAAGTGTGGACATTCAGTCAGTTACTATTAACAACTTTCTCCTGTTGGGAAACCTATTCTTCCATTTTCTGGGCAGGACCCACAGGCAATCCAGTAACCCCATAAACTGCAGCGGCACAACCGGGATTCCTAATGCTGTTAGAATAGCTGTTTTTATGATGTTCATGTGCCTGAAGTTAAGAGGATAATTCATTCCTAATCCACATTTGAGGTTCTTTTGTCTAATAAACCAGTTCTCTGGGCCGGAGAGAGGGAGAAAATTCCTTTCTAGAGGTGTCAGCCGCCCATTCCTTTTTGCATTTGTACCAACTGGCAGATCCTGAGAACTTAAAGGGGTCCTGAGGCCTTCAAAGGCGGAGGCACCGTTAATCCCATAGAGCTGGCCCAGATTCCTCTTTTGAGCTTTTCTTTGTTTGTATGAATCAAGAGCTGATTAATTAAATGAGAATAATCAAGATTTTAAGTAAAATATTTCAAATTCTTTAGAAAAAACAAACCCAAATCCTCAAGCACTCATTTATAAACACAATTTTAAAATTATTCTTGTGATCAGTTGTTTAAGGCCATTCTTCCAGCAGCCTCGGCTAACTTGGTTGAACAGCCAAGTTTTATTGAGTTCTTATAGTGATGCCCTGAGCATAACGATGCATAAGTGTGACAGCTGGCTACGGCCAGGCTCTACCTTTTTAAGATATCAGATGTCAAAACACATCACACCCAAGCCAGAGACCACAATTAATTTAAATTATTACTCACACAGGTGTGTGCAAAATAAGAGGGATTCCGAGAGTGAGGAACAAGACCCACCAGAAGGGGGTGCTCTGATATCTACCGGAGGAGACAAGAGAGAGACTGAGTGTGCATGGTCAGGGGATTATTTATATACCCCTCCTTCCTCACCACTTTTTTTTTTTTTTTTTGGCTGAGGAAGATTCACCCTGCACTAACATCCATGCCAATCTTCCTCTATTTTGTAGTATATAGGCCACCAGCATAGCGTGACCGCTAACAGAGCAGTGTAGGTCTGCACCTGGGAACCAAACCCTGGCCACGGAAGTGGAGCATGCTGAACTTAACCACTAGGCCACTGGAGCTGGCCCTACCCACAACATATTTAAATGATGCCAGGGCAGACTAAGTTCTGGCAGTGGCGGAGAGGGACAAGAGAGGCAGAATAAGTTGCCCCACATGTGATTTGTAGGGGTGCAACAGAAGTGAGTGCAAAGCTTTTTCTAATCTATTGGTTTTCACCTTGGAGGAGCAGCTAGGGTGGCTGCCAGTTTCCAGCCTGATAGGTGTCGAATGGTTTAGCCAAATGCCGTTGTGCCAGGGTGATTTAATTCCATCTCTCTACAACAAGCAACAAGCTCACCATCTAAAGTGGAAGATAGAAGTGCTAGCAAATGAAACTACATAATGTGATATATACAAAAATAGACATACATAAGTTTCAAAAAAACACAAGAGAGCATCCTGTCTGAAGCATCACAGGAAGGCGATGCTCCATCAGAGTTGTGATGGAAACTGGGCATTTGCCAGACAGACAAGGGCGGGAAAGTTCCAAGCAGAGGTGCTAGACTGTGTGAACAAAGGGAAACATGAAATGGTATGCAATCGATGAGAAGTAACAAACAGCCTGGTACTGCTGGAGCACAAATGAAAGAGGAGATCGGCTGGTGATGGCCCTGAGAAGGAGGCAAGGGTCAGGATGTGGAGGGTCTTATAGCTATCCTAAAGTGCTTGGACTTCATCCAGTAAGTAATACAGACTTCTTGAAAGGTTCTAAGTGTAGAAGGGACATAGTCTTATTTTCCTTTAAGAAGAATGACTCCGACAGTATGGCTGGGGAATGGCTGAAGACATAGATTAGGGGCAAGTTGGCTGGGAAGCTTCCAGGAACATCTGTCTACAAGGAGAACTAAAATACCAATAAGCATGTAAGGAAATCGAGAAAATAATATTTACCAGAACTAACATATGTGGGTGGAAGTAATACTTATAAAAACACGGACTGGAATCAGACGGCTTTGGTTTGAATCCCATTTCCAGCGAGCAAGTTCCTTCAGGGTAAGGAGGCTCAGGGGTGCTACAGGAGGGAAGAAGAAGGATGGAGAAGTAAGCCTCATGGAGAAGATGAACACCTTACATCATCTCAAATTTACTTGGGAACTCTCAATATATCCATGTCCACTCAACCATTCTTCCTCTAGTCTTAAAGAATAGAATGATACTCATTCAGTTGTGCAAACAAAAACCTAAAAATCCTATTTGGTTCTCCTATGTATGAGACTGCAGAAACAACCCCAATCCTTCATCCTTCCCTGTATCCATGACGTTGCCATGGGACACTTTAGTTCTCATTAAAGACTAAAAAGGCAGAGGCTTTTTTCACACCCCTTGAAGTATGGGCTGTCCTCATGACTTGCATTGGCTAATAGAAGGTAGTGGAAGTGACAGTGTATCAATCCTGAGCCGAGCCCTTAAGTGGCTTTTCGTGTTTTTAGCCGAGGTTTTTCATCTCTGCCATTGCCAGGAGGATATGTCCAGGTTACTCTACCAGACAGGGGACACGTGTAGTAGTCAAGTTACCCCAATCATCCCAGTTGAGACCTAGATCAGCTCATAGCCAGGCAAAGTCCAGTTACGAGAGCAAGTGCAGCCAATATCAGCAGATCTACCTAGCCAACCCCCCAGACACCTGCTGTTGTATGACACTGAGATTTGGTGCTTAACATTCATGCTACAGTATTAGCAATAGGTAAATGATATGCCCCATTATCCCATTTTCTTACATCCCAGACATATTAATTATATCACACAAGTCCTGTACTTCTACCAGTAAAACATCTCAAATCCATTCACTTTCTTCCCGTCTGCGCTGCTCCGCTCTGGTCTAAGAACCACTGTCAGGCCACCTGAACTACTGCTTTCTCTGCTTCCACCCTAGACACTTACAATCCAGTCTTCAAACATCAGAGAGTGGTTTTTTCCCCAAATATAAATCAGATCACTTCAGTCATTCCCCTACTTAAAACCCTTTAATCTCTTCTCATTGCTCTCAGGATACAATCCAGCCTCCTCACCATGACCTCCAGGCCCTGGATGGTCTTCCAAAAACCAGGATGAAAAAGTAGCTCATGTTAAACTCTCAAAAGTGGTTTCCTCAAAGAAATGTTCCTGTTAAGAAATCTCTGCTTGAAGAAAGGTGTTTTACTGCTTCAATTTATGGAATGTTATTTTGGTAAATGTATCAAAATGAAACAGTTTCTTTGGCAGACACAGAAACTGAACATGAAGATCTGATTTTACCAAATAACAAAAAATTAAGGTGGAGAATAAGGGGACAGGATGGAAGGAAAAGTAACAGTACACTGGTAATCCAGTGCATACCCCCGAAATGACAAAAGGATACAGTTAGACCTGAAAAAGAGGCCTACACGTGGAGCTTTAGGAGCCAAGAGGTCCAGACGATGCTTTGGAAAAGATACAGCGCAGTGTTCTCTGACTTCACACCAACAGGAGACTAGGAGAGATGGGGTACCGCTGAGGGAGGCGGTATTAGCTGAAGATCAGACATGAAGTCACACTTCCCAAGAATCTGCAACCGTAAGTGTTATTTAATATTTGTAAAGAGTGCTTTTGGCTAAAAAATATTTGTGCATATTTTTCCTCTTTGATACCTGAAGAACTCAGGGTTCAGTGAAGTTCGGTGCACAATAATTCGTTCTCATCCTGACTTTAGTCGAGCATGCTAACTTGATGACTCATGATCCGTGAGTCTACAGGTCTTCCGGGAGTGAATTGCCTTGATTTGTATTTTTGAAACAAATAGCCCTCAAGCAGCTGATTTCTAGGATCAAAATAGGTTGAAAAATAAAGGCTACCAAAGATGCAAACAAAATGGAAAAACCACTAAAATCACTTCCTGTTTTTAAACAACGCTGTTACAGGCCCAGAATACTGAAGACAGGACAGGGATGCCTAAGAAAGGCGTGTGGTGCAGTCAGGGCCCAAGAAGGATGGGCTTTCAGCACAAGGAAGTGCTCTTCAACATAAAGCGCAGTGTGTCAGCGCTCCACTGCTCAGCCAGTGGAGGTTTCCTGGCACCTGGCTGCCACAAAGCCTTCTCCTTTGGCCCTTGTAATGGGAGGGGAAAGTGAAGAAAAGCAACTGGGTCCTGGCATTTCTGGAATTTCTCTTCAGTGGACTGACAGTGTATACATATCCCAACATGGCCCATAACTCTACTCAAGAAGGAGACTCTTCCAAGAAAAGGAAGTCCTACAGAAACGGCGTAAGAGATGGAAAGTCCTTCTAAGATGTGCCTCCCCTGCCTTCTCTCACTCCGCTCCCTTCACCGGGAATGTCCTCTCCATCTTCTCTGTGTCTGGCCCCATCCATCCTTCAGACTCGGGCTCACTCCACTTCCTTATGAAGTCTTCAAACGATTACAGCCCCCAGCAATCTACTTCTTTAATAAATTTATCAAAGTCAGAACTCATTCTCTTCGCATCACTGAAACATCACACACACACACACACACACACACTCACAGTGTGCACTATCTCAATGAATTATACCATATTTCAAGCCAGAAACCTAGTGGTCATCCTTTCTCTGCCTTTTATTTCCCCAACGCCTTTACCAACCACAAAGCTTGATCAGGCCTCTTCTGAAATATCTGTTGAATCTGACCATTCATATCTGTCCCCATTGCACCACCCCCTACATCAGCTACCTCCACTTGTTTGGTCTCTCTCTAATTTATCTTGCCCAAATCTCCCATTCCAACATATTATCCACAATGTCATCAAAGTGGTCTTAATCAAATGCACATCAGATCATGTCACTTTTCCAGATAAAAACTTCCAGTGATTCCTTCTGTTCTCATGACATGGGTCTTGATTTCTCTACAAAGTCTACAAGGCTCTGTGATCGAGGTTTATGGAAATATGAAGGAAACAGTGCTATCTACTCTTGAGTGCAGCACACAAACCAGTGAACAGGAGGGTGAGGCCGAGAGCAAGCCAGCATTAATGATAAGGAAGCTTCTGAAAAGCGTTCCAGCCTCAGCATGAAATCAAAGGACGTAGCTCAAGTCCTCAGCCTGGTTGGAAATGGGGCACTGAATAGGGTCAACAAGGGGATCAGAGAGGGGTGGAGGTGCTTCAGTGTGCTTCTGTAACACTCCATACTTCTCCAGTTGTAGCACTTAAAAAATTTTATTGAATTCCTGTTACTCCCTACAGATTTACAAGATCTGTGAAGACAGGGAGGGTGCCCATCTCTGGCCTATAGACAATATGTAACAGATGTTTTAAAAAATAAGTAAGTGAATGAATAAATGAAGGTGAAGATGAGGGCACAGAAGTGGTAGAGGCAGGTGGGTGCCAGAGAATGGTGCCAGGTTCCAGTGGGGTGACCAGGATCAGCTCAGGCCTGATGCTAGCCACTCCCACACAGCTCCTTTCTTCCTAATCCACTTCTCATTCTCTTTGAGAAGGATTGAGGTCTCTGGAAAACAGCCAAAAAATTGTTATGGGAACGGCAGGCCCAAATAAGGCTCAGGCATCAGGAGGATCTGAGAGCTGAAAGCCACTTCTGTTCCCCTCCCTCAGCTGAGGGGGTGGGGACGGGTTCCCGAGCCACAGCCCCTTTGAGGGGGATTTAGAAGGCACATAAAGGCCCCCAGCCAAGGACTTGCTTCCTCATCCCGTAGTTGGGGCCAGAGTTCTCAGGCCTCCACTGAGAGAAAATGTCCATCCAGTAAGTATCTCTGGGAGATTTTTTAAATGCCTTAGTGGGTAGATGGTAAATGGGCTATTTCAAGGGCTCCTGAAGAGGACCGATGACCTGTTTAGGGAGGGCCTTGGGTCTTGCTGGGGGCAATTTCTCCCTATTTATACATTGAAGCAAATATCTGGAATTCAGGTCTAAATTACAGTGGGCTTTGTGTGACTTAGAATGGGGCTTCGAAGCAGCTGTGAGTGCGAAGATTTCAATGAGGTAGGCCAGCGTTCCACTTCCTGCCCAGGCATTTCCTAGCTGTGTGATTTTGGGCAAATTACTTCACTTTTTGAAGTCTAGATTTTTCCATATATAGAATGAGTATAAGAGAGGTACTTACCCCATTGTGTGGTGTGAGATTTAAGTGAGCTAATGGCATGCAAAGTTCTTTTGATAGTGTGTGGTACACAGTGAGTGCTTAATAAAAGAAAACGATCATAATTAGGGGGTCCGGTCAGAGTTCCCACTCTAAGAAGTTACAAAATGGAGCCAAAGTGAAGAGGCAGGAAATAAGCAAAAAGATGAAAGCTGAATCTCCTGGTCTGACTGTTTTTCAAAAGCACTGAGGCTCTTGGAGATCGGTGAAGAAATGAGACGACAGAAAGGGATGATGGTGTAACGTGGGTGAACAAAGGATGAGGTACTGAACCAAAAAGCTGTTGTCTCCCAGCTCCTAGGACAGAAAAGGATGAGACTCTCTGTGAGGCAAGAGAATCGACGATGCGGCGCGCTGGCAGCAGGGACACGCGGGGAGCGCTGTGGGGACTCTGTCAGGATGGGAAGCGATGGCAGCAGGATTTGTTATTTATCTTCAGAAATGTGGGAAAATGCAGAGGGCAGAATTAAGTTCACTGTGACATTAAAAGGGAGGTCATTTCCCCTGACATCAGAGGAGGAGCACAGACCCAGGGCCCCCTTGCAAACCTGATCCGTTTCCAACCCCCCCCCCCCCCCACCAAGAGTGCTCCCAGCCAAGCCTAGACTGGCAGTGCTGCACGGGCACTGAGTTGGAGAGCACCTTTGCCCCTGCAGCTCTGCCTCTGTCTCCAGGGACTTCCTGGAGTATGGCATGGGCCTCTTCCTCATTATTGCACCATTTCAGAGTCGAGCATCCTGCTGCTGGTTACAAGAAACTGTTTGAAACGGTGGAGGAGCTGTCCTCGCCGCTCACAGCTCATGTGACAGGTGGGTCTCGCTGATCTGGAAGCTACCCTCTGTTTTCCGTGGAGATCTCTCTTCTCTGGCTTTTTATTCGTTGGCTTTGCTCAGTACCGGCTCCCCCTGTGGGCCACAGAGAGGGGAATCTGAGGGTTGGGGCTTTTTATACCAAGAACCCCATTCCCTCTCATTTCCCTTTTCTTTATTTCTCTAATGTAGAAAAAGGCTACTAACTGGCACTCCATGGGGACTGGGACTACATCCTTGTCATCTTTAACTGTCAGTGCTGGCTCAGTGACTGTCACATGGTAAATGTGCTATAAACGTCTGCTCCGTCAGTGTCTGGAGAAACACGTACCTGGTGACAAGGCTCTGGAGCTATTACAACAAAGGGTGGTGGCTTTCATGCCCGTTCTGTTGGGAGAGTCTTGGTTTTGGGTTCAGGCAGGTGTAGGTGCTAATCACAGCTCTAATATTTTCCTAGCTGTGAATCTTCCAACTTATACTCTCTCAGCCTCAATTCTCTCACTTACCAAAACCAAATTTCGCCTCACGGAGATGTTGTAAAGATTCAATGAGATAATGTAAATAGTAAGAGTCCCCCAGTATCTGTCACAAAGTGATCAGTAACTGGTAGTTACTATTCTCTTGTTATCATTATCCAGAGACACCACACAACCTGTCCAGCATCCTTGCTTGGATGTGGTGTCACTGAAAGGGCCACAGCCTGGGCGAGTCTCCTTCCTTTCAGTTTCCTCTTCTGTAGAGTAGAAGGGATGAGCCAAATGCTCTTTCTCAACTTCATTCTGATGTGAGCAGTGCAGGTTCTAGCAATCAAGTTAATGTTGTGCCTTTTAGTTAAGCCATGCCTTCCTAAAATATAAATATTTTTAAATATCCCAGAAATATAAAATATAATTATATTCCTAAAATATAAATATTTTATAAATATCCCAGAAATATAAATCCTTATCAAGTGGGCTGTGAAAATTGAGCTGCAGGAAATAGTCCATTTGTTAAAAAAAAAAATCATTAGTAAGGATTAGGCAAACACTGCCAAACGCTGTACTTTTCAAAGGAAAAAAAGGGCACAAAGTGAACTGCTTAAACTGAAAGGCCCCACGCCTCTCCTGTGCCCCCTCATTGTGCACACGAGGGCACCGAGGGCCGGGGATGGCACACGGCAAACCCTGACCCGGAATCCAGGCCTCTGACACCCGGCCCGGTGTACTTTGCACAGCAGGTTAACTTCATCTGGAAGTCACCCGTACTCTCAAAAGAATATAGCTCTAGGTTTTAGAAAGCCAGTATTCTTGTTGTTTCATTTAAATGGTTTCGTCTGTACACGCATCTTTTTTTAGTGTCTTGATCCCTGCTCCTTATCCATCCCTTCTACTGCTCACTCCATCAAAATATCAAGAAACTCGAAATTCTTCTTAGAAGTGAGATGGTCAAAAGGCAAGTATCTTGGTCTCTGGGGCAAGCTGTCAGGTGGAGACTTCCACATCCCTCAGAATGCCTGTCCCTGTCTCCTCCTAGCCCTTTATCCAAATTCAGGCGTTGCCACATTTCCCACCCCTCGGTCTCCCAGCGGAAGGAGAGTCAGTCCAGCAGACATTTTCTTAGTGCTGCCGGGCTTGAGAGCTGGGGATGTGAAGACTGTCAGCTTCACAAAGAAGAGGCTGCCCAGTCGGGCTGCCAATAGAGTCACCGGCCTCACAGGGACGAGCCAGTCAAGGGCAGGGGTAAAAAGCAAGGTTCTGTGTCTCACCTTCATCACAGGCAGGATCCCCCTCTGGCTCACGGGCAGTCTCCTTCGATGTGGGCCAGGACTCTTTGAAGTTGGATCTGAGCCATTTTACCACCTGTTTGATGGGCAAGCCCTCCTGCACAAGTTTGACTTTAAGGAAGGACACGTCACCTACCACCGAAGGTAAAGGCCTGCTGGGTCCCACTCCTCCTCCCGGGGCTGGGACCCAGCTCAGCTCCTCTTTCCCTGTGCTTCTCAACCTCCTGAACCCAAAAGAGGATTTAGATATTCGCTTCCTCTCTGAGTCCACCTGGGCCAGTGCATCCGGGTGGACACCCGGGAACTGTGCTGCGGGATAGAGAGGAAGCTAAGAACTAGGGCTTTGGGGTCCAACATGCCTGGCTTCAAACCCTATATCTACCAGACACCACTTGCCTAGGTGGGCAACCTTTAGCATGATCTTAATCTCCAATTCTTGGTTTTGTCATCTCCAAAACGGAAAATAATAGAATGTACTTCAGGGTTCGTTACAAGGATTAAATGAGAACACAGTGCCTAGCAGGTAGAGAGCATTCAGGAATAATAATAGTTATTATTATAGTTATTGTTGTTATTAGGCCACTAGCTCTCTCGACTCCTTTCCTTTTTTATAATCAGAAAGGCCACAGGGAAGGAGGGAGGGGAGCTACAAAGGAGGGAAGGACCAAATATGTCAAAATGATACAGAAAAAATAGGGTTTCTAAAACAGGAGGTTGTTGCTGAAAGGCTTGTAAGCTGAAGCCCGCACTCCAGGAAGCCCCATTAACACCACGGTGAGTAGATCGTCTCATGCTCTGATATTTAGGCCTGTTAGTGGCTTTGTTGATCACCACAGATGTCAGGCATCCTGAAGAGACAGCAAAAGGAAGAGTAAATGGATGTTTAAAGTAGTCACGATAACTTGGACTGCAACAAGAGAAAGAGATCAGGTCAAGCAAAACTTTAGTTTTGAAAGCATACTTTGGAAGTCAGACAAAGCTTTCATATGTCGAGACCTTGATACTTTTTCCTCTTCATGACTTTGTTTCTTCATCTCTGACATTCTAAACACTTAACATATGAACTGCAGAAAGTGTAAACTCAGATTTTAATTGGCTCTCCATATGAGAAATCCTAGGCAGCCTATGTCATGTAGTCTGGGACATGGTTCAGGAGGTCTGCCTGTGCAAGCAAACGGATTCAAGAATACCTACTCTTAAAGGTAGCAAAATAAATTTTAAAACTGAAGAAAAACACAAAAGGGACATAGAGAGATTGAAAGGAATATAATTCAGCACCCCACATCCTATATTTCTCAGCTAAGTGTAGGTTGATGGTTTAGAGGCTACAGGAAGTCAGGGGTCCTATGGGAACTACGCATGGCGGCTGCGTAGTGTGATATAGAAAATGCATGTTTTTTGGCTCTGGATAACTTGAGCTCTAACCCAGTTCAGCCACATAGGCCAACCACTTAACTTCTCTGAGCCTCAATTTCCATCTGTCCCTGAGAGGTCTATAGGGCATAAATTTAAGCTCGTAGCATATTGTCTCTTTCGATCTTGGTCACCCCAAGAAAGTGACCTGACAATACTCTTCATTCTTTATGCTGTGCATTTATGATTCCGACTTGCTAAGTACCCACAGAATGACCATTCTAAGCTTCACATGGACTACACTGATTGCCCCGTCTATGACCCTTTCCTGTGTCTCAATGTCCTTCAGGTTCATCCGCACTGATGCTTACGTACGGGCAATGACCGAGAAAAGGATCGTCATAACAGAATTTGGCACCTGTGCTTTCCCAGATCCCTGCAAGAATATATTTTCCAGGTTACTGAAACCCAACCGCATGTTACTAAAGACATTTTACATTAGCTCTTTTTCTCTCATGGCTTGAAAGCTAAAGCTACTGGACTGAAAAATCCATTTGCTTCTGCAGGTTTTTTTCTTACTTTCGGGGAGTGGAGGTTACTGACAATGCCCTTGTTAATATCTACCCAGTGGGGGAAGATTACTACGCCTGCACAGAGACCAACTTCATTACAAAGGTTAATCCCGAGACCTTGGAGACAATTAAGCAGGTGGGACATGGTGCTCAGGAGACGGTGCTCAAGAATTTAGAATTTGCAACTTAGGATGAAATCAACTGTGCAGTTTGGTAGAAAGAACATGAGAGCCAGATAGATTAAGTTTCAAATCCTTGCTTTCTCATCAACTACTAGTCATGTGACATAAGGCAAACTTTCTTCATAGTTTCTTCAACTATGAAATTTTAAACACTTATTATATGTATTGGAGGAAAACCTTATAAAATGCCTAACGTGTTCATTCATTCATTTGCGACACAAATATTTATTGAATCCCTTCCACATTCCAAAACTTATGCTAGATGCAAGGGATACATTAATGGGTAAGATAACATGGTCCCTGTCATTTACAGCTCTTATAGGCTAGCGTGGACCTGGCACATACCAGGTGCTCAAAAAATTGCAGCTATTAATATTGAAAATTCTGCTATTCATGGTTCTAGGTGAGTATGTTGAACCAATTTGCCCTTTCTTATAGACACACCTTATTAGAAATAAAGCTATATTTTAAATGAAATAGCATAGAGAAAAATATCAGCAACATTTAGAAAGCGACAAATTTTGCTAAGAACTTAGACATGCAATGCAGCATTCAATAAAATAGATCCACATTTTCAACCCATATTTATTAAGATGTAACTATTTCCAAGGCATCCTTCTTGTCCATTTCTCCAACACCTCGGTGGAGAAATCAAACCAATACACAACTTAAATATAATAGGACATACAATGTGATGAGCCCTTTAGGAGAAGGAAAACCTTCTATGAAAGCACAGAGAAGAAAGAGATTACTTCTGGCAGTCATTGGAGGATGTGAAGCAGGGTAGATCAAGGAAGGTTAAAAAGGCTTGCATTTGAGTTAGAAGTTAAAGAAGAGGCACAACGTCAGTGAATTTGGAGAAAAGACATTTCAGGTGAAGAAAGTAAAATGATTAAAGGTATAGAGATGGAAACTAAAGGATAATTTATTTGGCACTTTTGCTGTATTTCTCAACAGAAGTGCTAGTGGCATTGGGTGGGAGGTACTCCATCGTTGTGGACACTGTGCCACACATTGCAGAGGTTTGGTGTCCCATCCTTTAAGTATCAGTCATGTCCTCAATCATTGTACAAACCGGAAATGCTCCCCAACATTCCCAGCTCTCTGCCTAGGGGATATCACCCCCAGTTGAGAACTAGTGATCTAGAGCACGCACTGTCAAGTGGGACACAGGGGAAAGTGAAGCTACAAGTTTGAATAATGGACAAAATTTGGAATAAGTTGTTTAGCTAATGGAAAGCTACTGAAGGGTTTTTGCTCAGAGAAGTGGTACAAGCAGAGCTGTGCTGCAGGAAATTTAATCTAGAAGCCATCTGTAAGCTGTATGGGAGGACAAAAGAGATACAGGATAGCTAGGAGACCAGTTGGGTGGAATTCAAGACCAGAACTAGAAATTCAGTGTAGTGGGAATAGAAAGGAAAAATAGTACCAACACTGGGTCTCAATATCACAAGCTGATTTATAATTCTCAACAGACTATTTACTAAGGCTTAACGTACTCTCAAGAGCTCTTCCATGTTTTTGACGTATGTCTGTAAGCACGTGTGTGTGTGTCTGTGTAGATCATTTAGAGAAGAACTGAAGCTGAGTTTTTAAACCATTCATTTGACTCTGATAGTGAATCTGCGTTCCAATCGCCATGGTAATTTAATTGGGAATGCGAAGTTCATTATACGGCTCCAGAATAGACTTTATTAGGAGTCAGGTTCCATTGTGTACCCTGGCTTCATATAAAAATATAGCTTGAAAACGTTGAGGGTTTTTTGTTTACTATTACTGAAATAGTCTCCTCACCAGTGCCTTTGCCTCCAGCCTGATTCTCTTAAATACAACTTCCTTACCTCAGCAGAAGCAACATCTCTAAAATGCAAGGATGAATGTGTACGGGCGCCATGTGGGGCACCCACAGTTTCCAAGGTAAAGTTCAAACAAAGGCCTTTGTGGCTGGCCCCTTATTTCCCCTCCTTGGTGCATGCCCTTCACGGCAGCCATGTTGAATGACTAGTAGTCGCCGAACAGCACACGCTGTTTCACAAGTCTAAGCCTGTACATCAGGGTTCCACTCTCTGGAGCGCAGTCATCCTTCTCTGCCTGGCTGACTTTTACTCATCTTTCAAGCATTAGTTTTACTCATCTCTCATTGTCTTGTGAAGTCCTGTCTAATCCCCCAGTCGGGGTTAGATGACCTTTCTCTACAGACACCATTTTGCACTTGCCACACTGTAGACCAGCTTTGTGGTCTAACGCAGTGCTATCCAATAGAACGTCCCACGAAGATGGAAATATTCTACATCTGCACTGTCCAAGTGCTAGAGAGCACTTGACATGTGGCCGACGTGATTAACTTTGAAGTTTTATCTAATTATAATTAATTTACATGTAAATTGCTACATGTGGCCCATATTGGACAGCGCAAGTCTAGACTGAAATTCTTTTTTTTTTTTTAAAGATTGGCACCTAAGCTAACAATTGTTGCCAATCTTCTTTTTTTTCTCCCCAAATTCCTCCAGTACATAGTTGTATATATATTTTTTCTTTTAGTTGTGGGTCCTTCTAGTTGTGGCATGTAGACTGAAATTCTTGAAAGGACGGACCGTCTCTGTTTTCTGGACCCTGGCACAGTGCCTGGCATATAATGGAAGCTCAATGAGTACTTGATGAATGCTGGAATGAATGAAGGAATGTCTTGCCTATTATTTAAATAAGGATGCTAAAAAATCCCTATCCTTTAAAACATATTCTCTTAATCCAGTAGAAAGAATTTTGGTTAAACAAATATACACTCCATCAATTATTCATTCAACAAGTCCTTATTGAGAAGGTCCCGGCTAGACATTTTACTGCTGATTTTGCCAATGTTTGATTCTGTATCCTTGAACAAGTCACTTGACCTCTCAGGAACCTCAATTTCTCCTTCTGCAAACCGAGAGGTTTGTGCTAGATCTGTGGTTCTGAATCTCTTATGAGACTCCAAATTGAATTAAAGCGCTAAGTCTTCTCTCCAAAAACGTTTGCATTTAATTTCAGGAGATTCATAGTTTCCCTGACGTCTATTTAGGTTAAGACTTTCTATATTAGATGAATCCTGGGGTTCCTTTCAGTAGCAGATCCATACTCTGTGCAAGCCACTGGATTTGGTATTTAGGTTGTCCCATACAAAACTGCCATTTTTGTAAAACGAAAATTATTGAATATCAGCAATTTCATACAATTCATATAATATAATAAGGGAAATACACAGAAGTCCCAGGACTCAAATTTATCATTGTTTGAGGACAACCTGAATGTGCAAAAGGAAAGTGACTACTCAGCACGGTGTACAGTATACATCAACTGAGCACAGCCAGGGAGAACTCCAAGATTTCAGAGGCACAAGGGGTTACCATGGGGGTCAGAGGAGAGCTCTGCACCAAAGATGGGAATTCAGGCAGACTTCAAAGAGGGTAGGACCCAGAGAGATGGAAAGAAAGAGAAAGTGCACTCAGGGTGACGGTGCAAGCAGCAGCTCTGAGGTCAGATCTAGGGACCAAAGGTCTTTCTTTACACTCTTTCTCGTAACATGGATGGCATTTGCTCTCCTTCCCTAGGTTGATCTTTGCAACTATGTCTCAGTCAATGGAGCCACTGCTCACCCCCACATCGAAAGTGATGGAACTGTTTACAACATTGGTAATTGCTTTGGGAAAAATTTTTCAATTGCCTACAATATTGTGAAGATCCCTCCACTACAAGCAGGTCAGTTTACCAATTTGACTCTTCTTAAAACAAATGTCTATCTTGTGAGAAAGTTCCTGGAAATACAGGATGCCAGATCAGAATATCAGGATAGCACTACATGCACAGTTAAATTACTCTGATTTCAAGATGATTGTCCTCATCCCTGTCCTACCAGGGGACCTATGCCCAAGGGCACCAAAGCAGGAAATGACATCTTGAAAATACAGAAAGCAAGTGACCGAGCTCTATTCTACAATGATTCAAAGATGTGGTGTACATGTGGATTTGATAAGACTTAGATTCAAATCCAGCAAACATTTATTGAACGCTTATTCACGTGCTAGGCAAAATTAAATTTTTAAACAAACATATGTGTATGCATAAGAGCATAAACACATATATGTATGAGGGTGTATTAAGTATGCTGTGTGTATTTAGTTCCCAAAACTACAAAGAAATCTATTAACTCATATTAATATAAAGAAAGAATATTAAAACAGAAGAGAGAGTACATTGTAAAATTCTCCATTCATTGCCAGAAATTTGATAACCATCTTGATGATAGAATTATTTGAATATATGTGGGTTTTTGTAGTGTCCCTTAGCATGATTCTCAAAGTCTAGTCCCTGGACCAGCCGCATCACCCGGGAACCTGTTAGAAATACGAATCTTGAGCCCCACCCAAGGCAGACTGAATGAGTAATGCTGGGGATATGCCCACCATCAGCATTTTAAGAAGCTCTTTATGTGACTCTGACACACACTAAGGTTGGAAGACCACTGACTTAGTAGTAAATAAACTTTAATGTGCTTAAGAATTACTGTACAGGGCTATTGACACAAACCCACATACACTATTCTTTACAGGTAGCTAAGAGACTGTAAAAGGCATTTTGGCCATCCTCATGGTTTGCCTTACTCCCCTGACTTAGAACCCCACCTCCAAATGTAAGATGCGACTCTGCTGCATTCTGCCTGCCACAACACTTTTTGAGTGCGTTTTTCCAAATCTGTTGCTATTTGGATTTTCCTGGGTGATTGCAGCTTCACATGAAATTTTGCTAAGAATGCCAATGCCTGAGAAAATGATAATAAGTTCTGAAAAAAAATAAAGATCTGAAAATGTATTTCTTTGCTTGCATAAGCTGTTCTAAATGCTCTGTATTTAAAAAAAAAAAAAAAAAAAGAGGCTGTTCCAAAGCCTTCTAAAACCACTTTATTTCAGACAAGGAAGATCCAATAAGCAAGTCAGAGGTCGTTGTACAATTCCCCTGCAGTGACCGATTCAAGCCATCTTACGTCCATAGGTAACTCAAAGGCCTGCTATGAATCTTCAGGAAAACTCAAGTTTAAAGATCTGCTTTGCCTACCTTTGATACCAATCCTGATCATGACACTTTCTTGCAGAAACCCAAATTTAAATGTAACTAATTTCATGTAGGCACTGTTGATTCATGTAACTGAGCATACATCAAGTATACGTATTTCTTTGTGGTTTGAGAATCAGCCCTTCCCATTCACAAGTCTATTTGTGTTTCTGAACAGTTTTGGTTTGACTCCCAACTATATTGTTTTTGTGGAGACACCAGTCAAAATTAACCTGTTCAAGTTCCTTTCTTCATGGAGTCTTTGGGGAGCCAACTACATGGATTGCTTTGAGTCCAACGAAACCATGGGGGTAAGTCTTACATTTATTTGTCAAGTTTGTGATTCTGAAGAAGGTATATTTCATAATGAACATCTTTTTCATTTTTAAATGCATCAAAATATTTTCCTCACTTTTCAAGGTTTGGCTTCATATTGCTGACAAAAAAAGAAGAAAGTATCTCAATAATAAATACAGGACCTCTTCTTTTAACCTCTTCCATCACATCAATACCTATGAAGAGAACGAGTTTCTGATTGTGGATCTCTGTTGCTGGAAAGGGTAAGAGAGGACCTTAGATAAATCCTACAGCTGCATCTCCACTTGCTCCTGGAAATTAGGGGCTCTTTTCAGAGATGCTACTCTCAATATTTAACCTGAATTACATCTGAAAAAGCAAGGAGTATGCTTACGTCCCAAAATGTAATTGAAAAAGCAGTAGGGAGTTTAGGTAATCAGAAACACTCACAAACTGAACATCAAACCATGGTTCATGATTGAAAACCAATCAGATCCATGAAGCAGATCTGAAAAGAAAAGGTTCTGTGACCTGTTAAGTGAACTTAAACTGAACTCCACTTAAACTGGACAAGATCCCTTGGGGGGACCTTGAACTCCACCCACTCTGGGTTTGGGAGAAAGAGACATGCTTTCTTCAGAATAGCCAAGTCACTAAAAAGACCGTAGTCCCTAAAGACACAGACAGAATGGTGATGGGGAAGCAGAACAGAAAGTATCACAGGCTGCTGTTACTTAAACATCCACCAGGCAGTTGCGTTTTTTCACACAGAGTGGACAGGAGGAAATGGCTGTAACATACTTGGGCCATTAGCAGTTCCTGGCTGGGGAACAAAGAACAGACAGGCGCTTGTGCTTTTAAAAGGCAGGAATCATCTCTCCAAAATTATTTGTATTTATCCGTACTTCATGTTTGACTTCTTATTTTTGCAGATTTGAATTTGTTTATAATTACTTATATTTAGCCAATTTACGTGAGAACTGGGAAGAGGTGAAAAAAAATGCCAGGAAAGCTCCCCAGCCGGAAGTTAGGAGATACGTGCTTCCTCTGAATATTGACAAGGTAACCGCCCTCCCTGGAGATTACAGACACAAGAATCTCTCACCCTTCTCAGCATTTGTTCTCCAGCTTTATGTTCACACATAAAGTCTTGAAATGTCGGACCTGAAAGGAACTTGAAAAATCAATTAATTCGACTCCCCTCGTTTTACAAACAAGGAAACTGAAGCTCAGAACAGAGCCATGACTGAGCGAAAGCAACTGCAGCATGGCCAGAGTGACAACTAGATTTTGATTCTAAATCTGGTATTCTATCATTTCCAAAATCCTTTAAAATATACTTTCTCAGTGAATAGTGCAGACCACTGATTCCTAGGATCCTTTGTCAATATGTAAATAATTTAATTTGAATAATTCGAAATTCTAGAGAGATAAAGCATCAAAAAGTGCCTTCGCAGGGAAATCAGCCCTTTATTTTGGTTTCTGACAAATCTTCTGAAAATATCACTAGAGCATAAAAGGCGCTAATAGCATCAGACAGTCGTCTCTTTATTTCTACTTTTTCTTCCCTGTATTCAGTGACTGTCTTTTTAAAATGTCAGAGTCACATCCAGAATTTTTAGTGTGATAGAAACGCCAGTCAAAATCAAGAAAATATAAAGTTCCCAGTAGATACATGAGCAGACACTCTCATTTATGTACATTTGAGATACAGACACAGAACTACATGGTTGAGGCAGCTACGTGGAATGTAAAACACTGTCCCCAAGGCTGAAAACAGATGCGGTGGAAACTAAACCCAATTTAGAACCAGACACTACAGCTCCGAAGCAAGCTTGTAAGCTCTGTGAAGAATAAGAAAGAGGGAGATTAAGGTTGGGCGTTCTAGGGAGGTAAAAGAGCTTCTACAAAGGCAGGGAGCAGTTTAAAAGGCAAAACTCAATATGGAAATGGAAAGCAGTTGCTGGGGCTGGTACTTAGGAACAGAGGGGAGATGGGCTTTGGGCAGGCGGACCAGGGGGATATTATATGGGACTTTATAAGCCTTTGGGTTTTGTATAAATGATAGGGAGCCATGGAAATATTTGAAGTGTGTGGAATGTGTATATGACATGATTAGATCTGTAATCCAGAAAGTTCACTCTAGTAGCATGGTGGAGGACAGTTTGAAAACGGGGAGTCTGGAAGCTAGAGGCTCTTTAGAAGACTAATGCAATATGGCAAATAAAGAGGATAAATGTCTGAATTTAAAAGAATGGAAACTGAGAGATAAAGGAAGGTACAAAGCTGAGAAGTATTCAGGAGGCAGCATGAGCAGGAGCTGGTGAGCAATTGCATGTGAGGGAGAGGGAGGACCTCAGGATAACTTCCAGATTTCTGCCTTGAGCACTTGAGTGGATGATGAGTAACTGAGTTGGAAACACGAGAGTGGGAGGAGCTGGTGTACAGGAAAAAGTAAGATTTATTTTATACCTGTTGACACTGAGGTACTCACTGGCCATCCCAAGAGGGACGTTCCACAGGCAGCTGGTATAGATGGATCTGGAGCTCTGGGAGATGGGTCTGGGTACCTTAAGGGCTCTTAAGTTCCCCTTAGGAAGCAGATCTCTGGCATGTAGTTGAATGCCCATCAAATACCAAATGAATGAGTCAGTCGATTTTAGTAAACTCTTATTTTGCTAATAACGGTAAAATCACAGTAATCTTTAAGGAAATGAAATACGACCATTTAACTTAAATATTCCTTACCTCACTGTCTCCACATTCCAAAACAAAGAAAAAGGAAGGATTTTTCTAAATGTGTAGTTACCATTACCTAGTTGTTTCACACTAGTTGCTGTATCACACTAGTTGTTTCAGTGGGTACATTGAGAGGATCCACTTTTCGTTCTCCTGGAAGTCATTACCTAGTGTAGCGGGAAGGAAGGAGATTCGGTAACGATAACGCATGTCAGCACGAGGGCAGGGTGAGTCGCTTTGGTTATTCAGAGAATGGAGCAGTTGAACTTGTTTCGGGAGATTCATGGAACACAGGCATTTGCAGTATTTTGGCAGAAGAGATGGGACTGAAGCAGAACAACTGAAGACAGGAGGAATAGTTCAAGGAAAGACAGAGAAGTGGGGAGGGGCAGAAAAGCAGAGGGAATTGATTGCAATCCAACTGGTTAGGACATAAGCAAAAGTAGTGGAATCAATGGGGAAAAGAGCTATAAAAATAGGTTGGTAATCTCTGAAGGCATAAGGCCAGGTGAAGAGTTTGTACTGTATTTGGCAGGTGATGGGGGACAATGCAGGTTTTGAACAGAAGAAAACCATGTTCAGAGCTGGTGGGCTGGGTGTCAAGTGTACTGACCTTCTGTGGTTGTCTCTATGACTAAATGTCTGTCTTCTCTGAGCAAGTCCCTCAGTCACTCTCAAGTTCAGTTGCCTGCTCTGAAACCTAAGTATATTAGACTAAATAATAACTAAGGTCAGCTGCAGCTTTAGTACTCTGATTTTCCACATTAAGGCTGTGTTGGGTATAAGTAGAACTGGGTATAAGTGGAGAAAGGATGGAGATAGGGACCTGGCAGAGGAGACAATTAAAACTCCTCAGGTGAGAGAAAAATGCAGTGATAGTGGGAACCTACCAACGCTGCCAAAAGGGAGAGTTGCTGCAGGTGGAATTAAAAGCCTCTCACGTTTGATTGGACGGCAGAATGGATGAAGTCTTAGACCTGCAAAAGGTCACTGAGATCCTTTAAGCCTTCGTGTCTAAAGTAGCGATATCTTTCAAAGTAGGGACTGTAACAGGCAGAGCAGGTCTGGAGATAAATATGAACCGAGGAACTCTGAGAAGCAGGGATCATGGGTACGCAGCCGATTCAAGTCAAACAGACCCGAACTTGAATTTCAGCTCTGCCACTTACTGGCTCTTTGATTTAACCTTAAATTCTCTTTCTCTATGTACAAAGAAAAACATTTAAGCTTCTTAGATTTCCTTTTCTTTATCTATATCCATCTTATAGTGTTGTTGTGATCAGTAAATGAGGTGATAATATGTCAATCACTAAATACAGTCCCTAGCACAAAGCAAGTGTTAAATAAATATTTGTTATCATCACCATCATCAACAACAAAAGTAATATCTACAACATCTTCATGAGGAAGTCTTGTAGGCTTTCTTATGCAAGTGCAGGACCTTGTGAGAGAAATAAGGGTTGGAAGAAAAGAACTGATAATTATTGGTATTGAAATGATGATCAAATGCGTGAGAACAGATAGACGAGACTGCTAGCAGGAAAAAAATTCATACTTTAGAGTAAGTTTTCTAAAAGAAACATAAACATTTGCTTATTTTAAAAACGAGGAATCTGATAGCCAGAAAATGCTTAGAGAGAAGAAAAGATGGCCAAGCACAGAAGTTTGGGAAACGCTCACGTGCAGAAAGTGGTAGAAAAAGAGCAGCCAGAAAAAGAAAAAGTCACCAAAGAGCCCTAATTACAGCTAAGAGAGGGTGAGGCCACTCAGGACAGGGCAGAGGGTGTCGTTGGTGCCCACTGCCACAGACAAGCTGGAAGGGATGGAGACTAGGGACCAGACACCAGATGTGGTGATGTCCAGGGGAGCAGGACGAGAGAGGTCGAAATCAGGTTTCAAGGCACTAAAGGTGGGCATCTGGTGAGCCTGTGGGAGCAGGTACTGTACTCTGTACTTTCCAAAGTTTGCCAGTGAAGGGAAAAATAGGTCGTAAACTAGGATAAGGAGAGATAATAAACAGATCAAGGGAAGGGCTCAGGAGAGGAAAGAGTATAAGATGACTGAAGTTTCCAGTTGACTGGTTAAGACGGTGGTAGTATCTTTAACATATATCTTTATCATTTTTGAATAGGCAGTGCGTGTAAATGGTGGAGAAATCAAAATGATATAAAAAGGCATATTCGCTGGGAAGTGTCAGTCCGGTCTTCGTCTGCACCCATTCCGTTCCCAAGTGTAACTTTCATTAATGTCTTCCTTTTCCTTGGTTTGCTCATGCAAATATAAGAAAATACAAATTTATATATAATTGTTATTTCCCATTCTCTTACACAAAAAGTGGATTTCTATGTCCACTGCTTTGTTCCTTGCTTTTTTTCATTTAAAAATATATACTGAAGATCTTGCTTTTTTCGACTACACAGTATTCTTTTTGTGAACTTACCCAAGCCTCTCACTGCTCAGCAGCAGAGTTGTTTCCAGTGTTTGGCTTCTACAGATAATGTTACAAGGAGTAACTTTGTATGTGTGTTATTTCATAGACGTGCAGACATATCAATAGGAGAGATTCTCAGAAGGGGCACTGCTGGGTCAAAGGACAAACGTGTCTGCAGAGGAAAAGTATGGGGAGGGGAGTCAAAAGGAGGAGGTAGTTTGTTGAGGAAAGCAAAGATAACATGACGGATTTCCTACATAAAAAACCTTAATTTAATAATAGAAAAAATAAGATAGAACAGAGTAAAATAATTAAATTTACAATCACATAAATAATATGTTTGACACAGACATTTGACCTTATTGCGTGCATAGATAAATATGCAGATATATGTACACCACTATCTTCTTCCCAACATCAACACGAAATGCCTTGAGGCCCCATTACACAAAATCTCATGAAATCCATTCTTCTCTTTGCTTCTCACCTCCCATCCCTTCCCTATCCTGGAAATCTTCTACCACTTCCTCTTAACTCATAGTACGTCACCAGAAAAATCCCCTCTATCCTCTTATCAGAACGTTCCCGCCACCTTCTTTCTTTAACCAAAATCTGGCTCTCTCCCGAGGACACTGGTCTGTCCACAGCAATTTCCAGGGTGGCAGTTTCTCCTCTGGCCTGGAGTTGGGGTAGGTGTCCTCTTTGTTCCACTTTGCTGCTTCCACACCATTGTTCCTTCTATCCACCCTTAAAATCTCTCAATTTTTAATCTCATTCCGGCTAATTATATAGCCAAGCGCACGTACACGTGTACATATATACACCTCTCATTATTGCTGTCATCTGCTAACCAACACTCCCTCTGCCTCCTGGCTCAGTGTCACACTCCCCAGATCTACTCTTGACTCTTGGTGATTTCAGTATACACATCGTACGCGATTCTTCCAGGAACCTGGCCTTTGGTTCCTTGAGCTCTCCCGCTGAACCTGTCTTCCGACCTAGCTCAGCTACTCCCTCCCCAGAGTCATATCCCTGACCTTGCCATTACCCATGAATGCTTCCTCCATAATCTTAGTTTCATGCATGACACACCTCTCATCTTTCAAGATCACTTGCCCTACTGCCATTCCCACCAGGATCCTCCCATCCACCAAACCCGTGACCTTCTCACTATCCCTCACTCCCCTGAGGACTTGCTCGCCCTCCTTACACAAATAAAATTCCATGGTCAATCATTTTAATCACCCCCTTGTATAGATCCTCATTTCTCTTGCCTCTTTCTTACTTTACCAAACTCATTTGTCAAAACCACAATCCTAGTTAAATTCAACTTTCCACCCACTCCGTGCTTGTACTTCTGAGGCTGAAATTAATTGCTGAAAAACACATAATCGTGTTAATTGGCCCAATTTTAAATACATGTCCACAAACCTTACTGCTACATTTCCCAACTTCATTTACTCTCCCACTTTCCTAGCTAAGTATTTCACACCCTCCTCTCTTCAAACTTCTAACACCCTCCACCTCCACACTCATCCGCAGCTGATGTCTCTGCTTCCTATTTCACTGAAACAAATGAAAGAAATCAGAAAAGAACCATAGACTCCTGCCACCACATCCACCCGCCCACCAGCATCTGCACTCAGAATGAATTATCCATCTTCCTGCCCAGAACTGGCCCGTCCCAAGCTCCTCACCCACGGGAGGACGTCACTGTAGCAGTTCTACCCTCTCCCCGACGTCGTCACTCTCCTCCCTTTCTCACTGGACCACTCAGATCATGCGGTTATTTTGCTCTCTTACAAAATCCTCCCCTTGACTCCTCTTGCACCCACCAGCTACCCCCTCATTCCTCTTCTTGAAGACCTTCTCATGTTGAGGGCACCAAAACTCAGCCCTTTGTTCTCCTGTCTTCTGTTTGTACAAAAGGGTGTGCTCTTTGTAAAGACTCACGTTTTAAACCAGCCTACGTTTACGTTTTCAACTTTCCTTTCAACTCAAGGTTCTTATATGCTACAGCCAACGCCACGTCTCCATTGGAGGTCCAATGGACATCTCAAGCTGAATAAGACACAACTTAAACTTCTCATCTTCCCCCACCAAATAATTTACCCCACATGCAGTGGTCACCATCTTTGTTGTGACAACACCAACCTTTAATTGTTCGGGCTAATCTGAACTATTGTTTTCTTTTGACTGGACTACTATAAGACAGACTGGTTTCCCTGATTTCATTCTTGCTTCCCTCCTACTCTTAAGGGTAGTCTCAAAAGAGGAGCCTGAGTGATTCTTTTTTTTCTTTTTCTTTCTTTCTTTTTTTTTTTTTTTTTTGCTGAGGAAGATTTGCCCTTCCCTAACATCTGTGCCAATCTTCCTCTATCTTTCAGTATGTGGGCCACTAGCACAGCATGGCCAGTAACAGAGTGGTGTAGGTCCCCACCCAGGAACCAAACCTGGGCCACCAAAGTACAGTGTGCTGAGCTTAACCACCAGGCCATTGGGGCTGGCCCCTGAGTGATTCTTTTAAAAATAAATCATAGCATATCACTCTTCTGCTCAAAGTCCCCCAGTGGCTTCCCATCTCTCACTCACTGTCTCTTGGTGATTCCAATATACTCATCATAAGGGATTCTTCCAAGACCTGACCTCTCAGTTCCTTGACCTCTTCCACTGATCCTGTCTTCCATTCTAGCTCAACCACTCACTCTCCAGTGACCAAGAAAAAGACCAAGTCCTCTCAAAGAGCTATAAGGCTCTACACAGCCTGGGCCCATTACCTCTCTCCTCTCCTCTCTTGCTCTTCTCCCGCATGCTCAGTCAGTTGCGGCCACATGGATCTCTTTAACGTTCCTCAAGCACATTCAGCATCCTCCTACCTCAGATCTTTGTCCTGTTTGCTTGCTCTTCTTGAATGCTCTTCCCCAGATATCTGCACTGCTAACTGCCTCGTCTCCTGCAAGTTTTGTCTCAAATGTCACCTTTCCAGTGAGGCCCACCCTGACCGCCTATTAAAATTACAACCCACCTACTCTTCCCACATATGATCCCCTTATTCTGCTCTATTTTCTCCCCACATTTATGATGTACTATACACTTTATCTATTAATTATATTTATTGTTTATGTCCCCAAACTGGAATGTAACCTTCAGGAGGACACGGACTCTATTCCCTAAAATATCCCAAATGCCTAGAATAAAGTCTAGCACAAAACATGTAGTGAGGTATTAATAAATGAATATGTTCTTAGAAAGAGTTCATGATATATTATATTCATAAAATAATCTGAAAAATCATGTGGTGGGGGGATGTGGGTGATGAGAGATCTTAGAAAACATCTGGTCTGGTAGATTTTCTACATTTATTCTTCCTTTTGACAAAATAACTGTATGACTTTTTTTCAAACAAGATCAAAATACATCCTAACTATAAAAGAGATGAACACTGTAAATGGATCCCTAGGGGGTTGAAGTCTTTGTTGTTCTGCAGAAAAACGCTGTTTTTCCTGAAGCCCTTCCTCAGAGGACTTAGTCTTTGAGGACAGTCTCATTTTACGGATGAGAAGATTGAGGGCCTGAGAGGTTGTGTGACTTTCCCAGTGACACACAGGCAGTGACTGACACAGGCACAGACAGCTTTCCCAGTCGTGTCCCCGGGCTCCCCCTTCTAGAGTTTTCTGCACTGTTTCTCCCTACATGTTGACTTAAGAAATGAAGAACTCAGGAGATAAGACTCTGGAAGACTGCATTTCTGGATACTTGACTTCTTTTCTGCTCACTGAAGTTTCTGTTATCCTTTTTCGTAGGCTGACACAGGCAAGAATTTGGTCACTCTCCCCAACACAACTGCCACTGCGATTCTGTGCAGTGACGAAACCATCTGGCTGGAACCTGAGGTTCTCTTTTCAGGGCCTCGCCAAGGTGAGATGATTTAGAGAAGAAACTCACATGAGAGGGAACACAATGTTCCATTCAAAGAGATTAACTGAGTTTTCCTAAGCATGTGCTCTATTTTGCAGCATTCGAGTTTCCTCAAATCAATTACCAGAAGTATGGTGGGAAACCTTATACATATGCGTATGGACTCGGCTTGAATCACTTTGTTCCAGACAGGGTAATCACTCCCTCTTACTAATATTAAAGCAGTACTCTGAGTCATATACTAGTCACAAAAAACATATTGACTGACTGACTGATCGATTTTTTTTTTCTTACAAGCAGCTCTGTAAACTGAACGTCAAGACTAAAGAAACTTGGGTATGGCAAGAGCCTGATTCGTACCCCTCAGAACCCATCTTTGTTTCTCACCCAGATGCCCTGGAAGAAGATGATGGTAATGAAAATGATGGATATATCTGAAAACTCTCTTTTTACTAGAGATCACATAGTTAGTTCATCAGGAGAGGAGTTATGTTGATTATCCCCTAATGTTCAGAAATGATCCTTAACATTACTGAATGAGACAACACTAAAGAATTTAAACTTACTTTAAAACAAGCATCATCTTGTGGTCAGGTCTCATTGATTGTCTTGTTAATGCCAATGAATTGATTCCGACTCCCAGAGCCCCTGTGTACAACAGAGCGGAACCCTGCCCCGTCTTTTTGTGCCATTCTCTCACTTTCTGGCGTTATATCAGACAATGCTCCACTACTATTCGAAGGGTTTTCACGGCCAATTTTTTCAGGAGAGGTCCTTCTTCCTAGTCTGTCAAGTCTGGAAGCTCTGCTGAAACCTGTCCAGCATGGGTGACCCATCAACCATGGGTGACCCTGGAGGTATCTGAAGTCCCGGTGGCATAGCTTTGAGCAGCACAGCAACACGCAACTGCCACAGTGTGACAACTTACAGATGGGTGGTGTGGTTCCCTAACTGAGAAAGGAATCTGGACCACAGGAGCGAGAGCACTGGATCTTAACCGCTAGACCATCAGGGCTGGCCTCTCATTGATTACTAGTGGAAAAGATGCACCATCTGGTGTCATGATGGAACACCAATGACTGCTCTAGATGAGGGAGAGAAGGAGGAAGAAAGAGCACCATGAATTCTAGGTTTTTGGTTTTCCTGACCTAGATAGATGTCTGAAAAAGGATAGAGTTCTAAGGACAGAAATTGAGTATTCTAACAGATCACAGAGGCTGAGAAGGCAGCTTTGTGACTCTGGTTTGGTTATTTTTAGTAAGCTGGGGCTAGAAAGGGATCCAGAGCCACAACTCCCAGCTAGGTCTTGGGAATTAAAGAAATAATATACCTACTGTTTTCAAAGTCTTCACGATATAGATTTTGTGTTTGACTGTCACAACATTTTTTTTTTTTTTTTGCGGTAGGTAGAGCAGGTGTTAAATCTTATGTTACAGATGAAAAGGCAGATCCATTCATTCAAGAGGAATTTAATGAACACCTGCATGTTCTGATCACTATAATGGGCTACTGGGATATGACAGTGGGCAACACAGATATGGTCACTCCCTGCCTAGAGCTTATAGTCTAGGGGACACGCAGAGTTTAAAAGATCCCTTTAGGTTGGTCATACAGCCAGGTGGTGGAAGAGTCAAAACAAGATATCGAGTCATGTGGCTTTCTTCATTTGTCAGTGTAATAGTGCCTGTGTTATTTCAATGACATTTCATCTATGGTCCTGGGCTTTTTTTAAATTCACCCTTGCCTTATTTCCTTCCGATCAACAGGTGTAGTTCTGAGCGTGGTGGTGAGCCCTGGGGCAGGACAAAAACCCGCTTACCTCCTGATTCTGAATGCCAAGGACTTGAGCGAAGTCGCCAGGGCTGAAGTGGAGATTAACATCCCTGTCACCTTTCACGGACTGTTCAAAAAATCCTGAGCACATTCTAGCAAGATATGTTTCTGGTGACAAAACCAAGGAAAACAGTCAGAACTACAATCAAATTCTGTCCAATTTTAGCCTGCTGTAATATACGGTTTTAACACGCAGACACACAATTTTGCAATGTTTTACAGAAAGCACAGAGTTGAGCAAGCAATTCCTTTAAAAAAAAATACATATTTAGATAATTACACTTCTCTATGAGACAAACAGACCATAACTAAAAACCTCTTTATATATTTAGCGATTAGCAAATGAATTTGGATCTATTAAACTATTTTTTACTTTCATTATAAAATTGCATTTTAGGTACCTATCTGCTCCAATTATTTTTTAACATTTAAAAGCCAAGGTCCTCTACTCCTGATTTGTGTGTGGCTTTGCTGAATCAAGGCAGTATCATGCAAAAAAGGCTAATTACTAAATGTCAGCCAAACTTCTTCTCAACCCAGCAACTATCATCTAACAGTAATCACAGAAATTGTATGCATATATAAAAGTGCTGAAAAATTCTCAAGCTGTGTGAACTTTAACATTTCCATTTAATTTAGGTAATTACTACTTTTTCTGATTTTACTATAAGGAAACCTATCTCTAATCAACTGAGGGCTCTCAGCCAAATAACATCTCAGAGATTATTTATTAAAAACTTGTGTAACATCAAGGCAATTACATATAGTGGTGACTATAGTTTTTTGGAAAACAGTGCATAAATACAAAAAGAATTTCTTCTTAAATTAGGGTCTAGAATTCTATTTGGGGGTTATACTTTGTCGCCTCTTCTGTTTGATTATATTTAAGCACTGCAGTCACCTGACCGAAGAGGAAGAGAGAGAAAAAGAGGAAATATTAAATTATTAACATTCAGATATTAATACATTTTAAGCACTGTCATTTTTAAAATTATTCTCTTTGGTGCAACGTCTTGCAAAAAAAATGGAAATTGACAAAAAACTGTATTCTATACCTTAATCCTGGTACCTATTTTATGCTCAAAAGTATTAACATATCCTTATAGTTAAGAGGCTCGGCACTTTGTTTGACTAAGTAAAAATACTTTGAAGGAACAAACTGACTAGAGTACTTCATGCCTCCTTCTGATTTTCTTATTTAGATAAAATGAAAACTCATTTTTTTAAATCATCAATACTCATTAAGATATACTTTTCAAAGGAAATCTAAAATTTCAGAAAAGGGGAAATTATACAGTAAAATCATACAGAGCTCACCTAAGCTCAACTATTATTAAGATTTGGGTACTGGTCTTTTCCATCCTTTTCCTCCTGTGGGTCTTTAAAATAGCCATTATTTCTTTATGGAGAACCCCTAGATAGAACTAGAAATCTCAAAACAGAAAAGGAGAACTGCCAGAGAATGCCATGGAATGAATATGTGACTGTAGATAAACACCAGTCGCTTGTTTTTGCTCTCCAGACATGGCACATGAGCCTAACTCCACAAAGAAGGCTATTTACCTGCTTTTTTAAGAAATGCAGAAAATAAATTACTGAACAATTACTAAGTTTTATACTCAATAAAGTCTCCAAATTAAGAGAATTCCTGAAACTTCCACTTCCTAGCCTTGCCAGTCACCCCGCCTCCCTCGCACGGGGTTTCCATGAAGCAGGCCTGCGATTCGACGGGCTCACCCACCTCCTTTGGTGGGATCCCATTCCCAGCGCTGCGCTCTGCGGTGGTCACTACAGCGCTAAGAAGGGAGAGAGGCAGACACGACTAAAATACACTCTGCCAATGCCAGTTCACCCAAATTGGAATTCTCTACGCAATCATTGCTAATATTGTACCAAAAAGGCTTAGGAGCTGCTTCTCAAGTCCAAAGATGGAACATGAGCTTTAAAAACTTAAATTAAGAGGGATTGACTTGGACTGAAAAAAATTAAGGACCCTGCTTTCTAGGAACCAGAGCTACGCATTTGGGAGAACTAGAGAACCGTGCCCCATCTATAAACAAATAAATCTATTTTAAGGAAAAAACTCAATTGAATTAAGACAAGTAAACCTGTTAATAAGTAGTTGTTTTTAAAATAACAAGTTGGTGTCAATTTTTTTTCCACTTTGGGCACCTTAAATTTGTCAGAGACAAGGGGAAAGGATAATAAAACCTGTGACAACATCATGAAATGTAATTAATAACTGATAACTGTCTCATGGCAGACAATCCCTGCTCTGTGTTCTAAAGCAGGAAAGACCAACAGACAGCAGAGGCAGCCGACCTGCTGAGAATTCTGTGGCAGTGTTACTCCATCATCCCACGGTCTAGTTGGAGAATAAAATGCAGTGCTTTCTTCTGTAAACCTGATAGGAGGAGCATCAGCGATTGGGGTTATACAGAAAAACACTCCCTAAGGGATCTTCTAAGGTACTCCAACTCTGGTGAAATTCAGCGTCAATGGGAAAACCATCTCTGAAAGAGAGGAGGAAAGGAAACACACTTGTTGAGTGCCCTAGTCTTTTACAGAAAAGCAGAAATTACTCCTAATACTACACCCATCATGGTGCTATCTTCACCATTTTAAAGATGAGGAAAGGGAGACCAGCTTACTTTTCTAATGAGTAGCAATACTGAAACCCAAACTAACAGTTCCCCCACTGAAAATTTGGTTTCTGATACCTTCTGAAATATTCCTACTCATTTAAATTTTTATTTCAAATATAACCACTATGATACTACCTAGTCATCAACTCTGGGTGCAAATAAAATCTTTGTACAGGAACTCTTACTATTGATTAGCAGGCCAAAATGTTCCTTGACTAATAGTCACCATGTGTACCAAGTATTTGTTATGTAGGAATTCCACTTATTTGTCCCTATAAAGCCCTGTGTGAAGATTTGACGATCCTATTCTGCAGGTGAGGGAAATGAAGCTCAACAAAGTTAAATAACTCGGCCAAGCTTCCAGGGAATGAGGACCTGACTCCAAATACCATCTGTGTCTGTTGGACACTGTGAACTATTACCGTGAGGTGCTTCATGATTTCAGCATTAGATCACTACATTCCTTTTGATGACATCTTAAAAGCCCAGGTTTTCAGAGGTTGCTGTGAAAAGGCAAGTACCATGCAAAAATTAATGTAGAACACAAAATGATAAGGGTCATGTCCAATGTGATTTCAAAGTTTGAGAACTTATGCAATGCCTAAAAGGCACTAAACTATTAGACCAAAGATATGCACTATCTCATTTGGAGTCAACTACTTAATAAACAGAAGTGTTAGATATTTCTTTTGGAGTGCCATAAAAAAAGTACTGAGACACTAAGGGCTTTATGAACCAAGGAAGTTTGAGAACCTGTGTTCAAGACTGTGGCTTTTAACTCAATCAATAAAATTCTAACCTTATAAGACCAAGTCTGGAGGGCTGTGATTTAAATAAAATCATAAATTCATCTTCTGAGCAAATCATTTTATATCAATTCTTACATTAATGTTATATTAAAGGGATTTACTTAAGAAAAAAATAAGAAAGTTGAAAGAATCATATCTAATATTTCTGTGACTAATTTGTTTTATGGACATTTCTTGTTCTAATATATTCACAATATTATCCTAGATGAATTATAAATATGTTTAGGAAGCTAGCAACAGAAATCTCAAAACTTACTCTTTCCCAAGTTCCTTTAACTTGGATTCATCCATATGCATATCTTCTTCTCCTTCCAGAAGGTGAGCAAAGGGGTATCTCCCATCTACAAGAGCAATCCTTACACTGGGCCGTAGGAATAAGATTTCAGGATCAAAAGATTTCCCACACTAAGGAAGAAGCATTGCTAAGTGTTAAGGAATTATGTGAACAGTGCATTTATAATAGATTATTAATGACCAAATAATCCAAAAAGCAAAGAACATACATAATGGCTGAAGCTATTATAAACCAAGAGTTGAATAAGTATTTAAAAGCTTAGGGGGCCAGCCTGGTGGTGCAGCGGTTAAGTGTACACATTCCACTTTGGCAGCCCGGGGTTTGCTGGTTCAGATCCCAGGTGCAGACATGGCACCGCTTGGCAAGCCATGCTGTGGCAGGCATCCCACATATAAAGTGGAGGAAGATGGGCACAGATGTTAGCTCAGGGCCAGTCTTCCTCAGCAAAAAGAGGAGGATTGGCAAGAGGTGTTAGCTCAGGGCTAATCTTCCTCAAAGCAAAAAAAAAGAAAAGAAAAGCTTAGATGTTATGTCTAAGCTAATGTGAAATGTAGAAGAGAGTTAAAGATTCTTCTTGACCATGACTGGACATGAGTTTGTATTTCAATGGTATAATAGAAAATAGGACTAGACCTGACCTTGAAAGGTTTGAGGGATGTATACACAAAGCACCTAACACAGTGCCTGGCACAAAGTAACTACGCAACAAATGGTAGCTAGTATTTTCAATTTGGAGTTTCAACAAACTTAATAGCTTTCTTTGTCACATGATTTGTTAGGTTTTTTAATACTTAATGAGTTTTATGATACTCTACAAGGGACAAAGTATTTAAAAATCTCAATTTTGTACAAAGACAGAACCATTTGTTACTGTAACATATCATGAAACACCTGTCCCCAAAACACTGGGAATGAGGATCCAGTGCTTTTAAATTAAGATGTTAATTGTAATCCCCAGGACAACCACTAAGAAAATGACTCAAAATATATAGTAAAAGAACCAACAGGGGAATTAAAGTAGTATACTAGAAAATATTTATTTAACATAAAAAAACACAATAATGGAGGAAAAGAGGAACAAAAAAGACAAAAGACGTACAGAAAATAAATATCAAAATGACAGACAAAAATCATATCAGTAATTACATTAAATATAAACTGATTAAATTTTCTAATCATCAGGCAGAGATTGGAAGAATGTATTTTTAAATGATTTAATTATATTCTATTACAAGCAACACATTTTAGATTCAAAGGCATAACTAGGTCAAAAGTATAAGGATGGAAAAAGATATGCCATGCAAAAGGTGACAAAAAGAGAACTGAAATGGCTATACTAATATCAGACAAAATAGACTTTAAGACAGAAATTGTTAGAGACAAAGAAAGACATTTTATAATAATAAAGAGGTCAATCCATCAGGAATATATAGGTGACTACTATGAATACCTCTATGCCAACAAATCAAATAACCTAGATGGAATAGATAAATTCCTAGAAAGACACTAACAACAAAAACTGACTCAAGAAGATATCGAAAATATGAAGATGCCAATAAGAAGTATAGAGATTGATTTAGTAATTTTAAAACTTCCCAAAAGAAAAGTCCAGGCCCAAGTGGCTTCACTGGTGAATTGTACCAAACATTTAAAGAAGAATTAATTATCAATCCTTTGCAAACTTTTCCAAAAAGTAGACATGGAGGAAATACTTCCCAATTCATTCCATGAGGCCAGTATTACTAGACAAAGACATCAAAAGAAAACTACCAACCATTATCACTTATGAACTTATATGTAAAAGTCTTCAATAGAATACCAGCAAACCAAATTCAACAACATATGAAGAGAACTCTACACCATGAGTGAGTGGGATTTCTCCTAGGAATTCAAGGTTGAATTGAACAGTTTGGTTTAACATTCAAAAATCAATCAATATAATGCACCATATGAATAGAGTAAAGGACAAAGCCATATGATCATCTTAGTAGATGAAGATAAAGCATTTAAAAACATTCAATAACCATTCATGATTTTAAAAAGAAAAAAACCTGTTATGAATAGAAGGGAATTTCCTCATCCTAAGCACCCTTCCCTCCACCCACCCAGAGAGGCTCCAGCACCAGGGAACTCAGCTGAAGGCAGAGGGCTCAGAATACGTGGCTCTTGAGCACCACCTGGTGGCAATAGGTGATAACTGAGACCAAATAACACCAGGATGTGAAAAAACAGAGCCACTCCCTCTAGCAATATCAAACACTATATTAGATCTCCAGACCAGAGAGAAAATGGCAAGTACCCAGAAATCAGTCCTGAGGACACAGGAATATGTAATCTAAATGACAAAGAATTCAAAATAGCTATCATCAAAAAACTCAACAAGTTAAAAGAGAATGTAGAGAAACAATTCAATGAGTTTAGGAGCTACTTCACAAAACAAATTGAAACTATAAAGAAGAAGCAATCAGAAATATTAGAGATGAAAGACACAGTGGAAGAAATAAAACAAAACATGGATTCCCCGAATGCTTGCACAGACATCATAGAGGGGCGCATCAGCATAATAGAAGATAGACATGTTGAAATGCTCCAGATAGAGGAGGAGAGAGAACTAAGACTAAAAAGAAATGAAGAAAGTCTCCGTGAAATATCCAACTCAATTAGGAAATGCAACATAAGAATTATAGGTATTCAAGAAGGAGAAGAGAAGGAGAATGGAGCAGAAAGCTTGTTCAAAGAAATAATAGCAGAGAACTTCCCAAACCTAGGAAGGGAGATGGAAATCCATGTGGAAGAGGCTGTCAGATCTCCTAAATATGTCAATGTAAAAAGACCTACTGCAAAGCATATAGTAGTGAAAACTGGAAAAGTAAATGACAAAGAAAGAATACTAAGGGCAGAAAGGCAGAAGAAAATAACCTACAAACGAACCCCCATCAGGCTTTCAGTGGATTTCTCTGCAGAAATCTTACAGGCTAGGAGAGACTGGAATGACATATTTAAATCTTTGAAGGACAAAAACTTTCAGCCAAGAATACTCTGTCCACCAAAAATATCCTTCAGATATGATGGAGAAATAAAAACTTTCCCAGACAAACATAAGCTAAGGGAGTTTGTAGCCACGAGAACCCCTCCCACAAGAAATCCTCAAGAAGGCCCTCATACCAAAAAAAAAAGGGGGGGGGGTACAAAGGGTTTATAAAACATGGAGTAAGGAGATAAATAGGTAGACAGAATCAGGGCAGGATAGCAAATACTCAAGTATAGCATTAAAGACAAAGGGAAGGAAAACACAAAAAACAAAGTAATCTTGTCATTTTAACCACAAACTCGTAACACAAGATGGAATAAGATGTGAGAAAAACAACTTAGGAGGGGAAGAGTATAGGGACTGAATCGGTTTAGTCTAAAGAAATTAGAGGCCATCACAAAAGGGACTATCTTATCCATGAGATTTTGAATACAAACCTCATGGCAACCACCAGACAAGCAGAACAGAGACACAAATAATACATAAGGAGAAAACAAAAAAACACAACATAAAAAAACTACATAACTTGACTGGTAGACCAAAAAACACAGGATGAGAAACAAAGGAAATGCAAGAGTACGAGAAAACAAATGATAAAATGGCAGCATCAAGCCCTCATATATCGAAAATCATCCTACATGTAAATGGATTGAATTCTCCAATAAAAAGACAGAGAGTGGTGAGATGGATTAAAGAACAAGACTCAACAATATGCTGCCTCCAGGAAACACATCTCAGCTCCAATGAGAAACACAGGCTCAGAGTGAAGGGATGGAAGATGATACTCCAAGCTAACAGCAAACAAAAGAAAGCAGGTGTTGCCATACTTATATCAGACAAAGTAGACTTCAAGGTAAGACAGGTAAAGAGACACAAAGAGGGGCAGTATATAATGATCAAAGGGACGCTCCACCAAGAAGACGTAACACTTGTAAATATCTATGCACCCAACACAGGAACACCAAAGTACATATAGGAACTAGTAACTATTAACTAAGCAACTATTAACGTACCTAAAGCACACAAATTGAGAGGTTGTGAGTGTTTAGGAGAGGAAGGTACGGGGGTGTCTTGCCAGAGGCAGGAACTGTTCAGAGCCTCACACCTGGCTCCTACTGACAGAGATGAGTCCTGTAGAAGAGCAGTCTTCATTTGAGGCCACTGGCACTCTCTTGAGCCTTGCTGATGATGGTTGCAAAGGATGGTCTTACTCCAAGGCTGGGCACTTTCTTGACCCCTACCAAATGGCAGCCTCAAGTAAGGGTCATCTTACTCACTCACTCATTTTCTATGTATTAGGCACTCTTCTAAGCATTTGCCATGCATTAACTTATTTAATCCCGATGATTAAATGAAGCAGATATTACTTCATTTACAAATAAGGAAACTGAAACAGAGAGACATTAGTGAACTTGTCCAGTAGCTGTTAAACAGCAAAAATAGAATTTGTACCAAGGCAATCTGGCTCCAGAGTCTATGAGTTTAACTACACTACAGTTAACATTTCAGTTGATTAAACAGGCCTGGGAAAATGTTATGATTTCTCTCGTCTATTTACTTACAGAGCCAGGACTAGATCAGAGCCCAGGATTCTCAATATTCCCTGTTTTCTTTGCCATCGCCACATCTTCCCTGATAACAGTGTTATTAAAGCTGTGACTACCTTTACCTTTGATGTCAGAAGTAGTTCTAAGTGCAGCACCACACCAGGGGAGAAGTTGAAATCAATATTTCTATCAACTTTCTTGGACTGTTCATGGAATCAAGACACCATTTGGAATTGCTCCTGTACTGTTTAGTATTTGGGAAAACAAGAAAACTCATCTTATGTGACCCAGGATTCAAAATATCTCATTACCATGGCATCGCTTTCACTGCCAAAACCACCACCGAGAACCAGAGTTATCCTGGGTACAACTGCACAGGCAACTGCGGCCATCATGGAAGCCTGGGTGCTCAGCCTTCTGGCAAGATCTTCTGCTGCAAGGAGGATATATTTAAGAAAGAAATTATGCTACAAGGCCTCCCCTTCTGATAAATCGTCATGGCCCATCATTGGGCCAAAGGCAAAATAAGTAGATAAAAGCAAAACACAAAAATTATTAAATGAAAAACAAATCCTTAGCATTAACAATAAAAAGAAAATTAAAGAACACAGAAGATAAGGGCATGAGTTAGAGAAGATGATGAAAAAAAAACTCTATATCAGTTGAGGATTGTAGAAAGGACGTCATTTAGGAGCCATGCCTGGAATATGTAATATGGTTAACTTTAATACACAGTGCCATAAATAACCATAGAATAATAAAATCTGAAGTAGCCACCGTTTACTGAGCTCTTCCTATGTGCATGTTAAGGGATTTACATGGCTTTGCATATTTAATCCTCCTAACAAGCTGGAGAGGTTGGTATTGTTTTTATTCTCCAGCAGATGAAATTGAAGCTCAGAAAGACTAAATAACTTCCCACTGATAAGACCAGAGTTTGAATCTGGATCTATTTAGTTTTATAAATCTTGTGATCTTACCCTCCATAGAAACATGAAGAACATTCTCCAGAGGGAAAAAAGTTAAATCTTTAATATAACAGTGCTGTCACGATTTTTTTTACTATTAGTTAGGAACATATCTAATTCTTCCAGAGACTAAGTAGCAAGGTGACTTAGACACTATATGATGCTAGAGCTAATAAAAAGAGACATAAAATGTAAATATTAACTCTGCTTTTAATAACAAATCCATCGGGGATTTTTTTCTGTAACAGCCTCTCAAAGAAAATTAAACTAAGCTTCAAGCAGGAATGGAAATGTCTGCTTTGCTCATTGTTTATCTCCCACTCCCGTCACAAAGCCGGGTAAACCGAAACCACTCAGTCAATATAATATGTGGTGAAGGGATCAATGCTACAAGATTGCACTGATGTCAAGTCAAAAGTATCAGAAACACTTATTTTGCTGAACTTTTAAATAGAAAATGCAGAAAACCCATTGACTGGGCTTTTTGGATAGCATTTTAAAAGTCCATTGTGACATACCTGTGAGAGATTTGCTACGTGTTGATGGTATGGGGCTGCATTCAGGAGAAACAGAATCGGGATGTTTCTGTGACTACACAAATTGACCAAGTGGGTCCCTGTAGACAAGCCTGGTATGCTAATTCACCATCATTGGCCACTATTCCAATCAGATGTCTTGTGAAAGAAAAACACAAAATCACTACTTAGTCTTATGCATTTCCTACTTCTGTTCTTACTGTTACCAATAGTTTTAAACATGCATGATGAGTCTTCACTCATGAATAAGCTGTGTAAATCTGCATGCCCCCTTCTGTCAATCATGGAAAAGCAACAGGAGAACAACAAAAAACCCTGCATGCTCAATTTTAAGTAAAATATATAAACTGCAGACTCTAAAATCAGCATAGGGCTAATAAAAGTAACTGGGATGAAGCATAAGGAGGAAGTGAAAGAAAAAGTGGAGAGTAGACAGAGGTCCCGGTACTCAAAACATCACCAGTCCGTCGCCACGGCTTGTACGGTAAGCACAACACTTGCAAAAACTAAGGTACGAAGGGCTCATGGCCTAAGTCTTCCTAGCTATGTCTGGTAAAATCAGCTAAAAAGGTAGAGCTACACAAAGAGTCGCACAGTCAAGCCGCGATTGCAGGAAGCTCTCTCTGAAGGGGCAGCAAAGAAGAGGGTTCAGGGTACGAAGCTGGAATGCGACTCCAGCTCCTCTGCCAACTCTACTCAAATGCACAAAAATGCATCCCCGCAAACTGGTGATCAAGGAAAATCCAACTCGATAATCAATAAGTATATTAGCTTCCTAGGCCTGCCATAGCAAAGGACCACAAACGGAGTGGCTTGAAATAACAGGAGTGCCCTGTCTCAGAGTTCTGGAGGCCAGAAGTTTGAAATCAAGTTCTGAGCAGGGCCGTGCTCCCTCTAACCTACGGAGGGAGCCCTTCCTTGCATCTTCCCAGCTTCCAGAGCCCCAGGCATTCCTTGGCTTCTGAGAGCATATCTCTGATCCTCAGTCTTCAGACGGCATTTTCCCTGTGCATCTTTCACATTATCTGCCCTCTGTGCGGGTCTGTCTCTGTGTGTCCAGATCTCGCCTTTTCATCAGGACACCATCATACTGAACTAGAGCCACTCTAATAGCCTCATTGTAACTTGATTACCTGGTAAAGACCTATTTCTAAATAAGGTCACATTCAGAGGTACTAGGGGTTAGGACTTCACCATATCATTTGAGGGGATATAATTCAATTTATAACAACGAACACTAAGGAGAGACTGGCACGACAGTGAAACAAGAAAAAAAAAGTGGAAAGCACAGCAAAACTTTGCCAAGAAGTGAAAAAACTCACCATAAAAGGTGCCATGGAGGGACCAGCCCTGTGGCGTAGTGGTCAAGTTTACACACTCCGCTTCAGTGGCCCTGGATTCACAGGTTTGGATCCCAGGCACGGACCCAGCACTGCTCGTTAAGCCATGCTGTGGCAGCATCCCACATAAAATTGAGGAAGATTGGCACAGATATTAGCTCAGTGACAATCTTCCTCACACACAAAAAATGGTGCCATGGAGTAAATGACAGTTAAAAAGACACGTGAGATTTCCATGAAGAACACTTTAAAACACTACTGAAAGATGAGACAAAATCAAAGGAAAGCCAGAGGGCAGAACAAAGATAGAAAAAATTAATGAACCTGTGTATCAGAGACTTCTGTGCCCAAGTGACAGAACCTCTGGATGTTAGAGGGGAAGGGCTGCCCAAGGTAATGATGCCAATTCTCAGCATCCCTTGCAGCTTTGTGGAACTTCTGGACAATGGGATGTGAGCACAGGCTGGGATTCAGTCTCACCCTTAACAAGAAGTAGGTGACATCCTCCCCTCCCTCTTTGTTCTTTCCTACCCGCTGCAGTGAGGACATGGTACAGAGACACTTTGGACCCTGCAGATGAAGGCAAAAGGCTAGGCCTGGAGGAGCAGCAAGATGGAAAAAGAGTGTGTACAATGTTGAAACTCGGCCGCACAGGCCCAGGTACCAGGACAGCACCTGCGGACCCAGCCTCCAAGCCAGCACTCATGGCCCCAGGCTCCAGGCCCCTCCTAGTGCTAGACCAGTCCCTGCAGCCCCCAGGCTCCAGTGGACCCAGGGTTATTTTTATATTTACAATGACTACCCATACTTTTATATAAGTATATATTTATATATACTGATATATTGATATATTTTATATGATCTGGTATATCACATAACAGTGTATACATATATAAATACATATATAATTGTTTATAAAAAGGAACTTGAATACTGATAAAAAATATTGTGAGATATCTCATTGGGGAACTGAGATTCAGTAAAACTAAGGCAGGGATGGTGTCTGAAATACAGTGATAGGTAATTTTGTAGTTTTGTAGTTATTCTCAAAGGGAATTCATTTAAATTCATTTAAATCAATGTATCTGAGATATTGAAGATTACCAAAGCATTAATCAATCATTACATTATTCTATCTTTTCTTTTTGGCGCTTATCAAATGTCAAATTGACGTTTTTAAAGACATAAACAACAAATGTAGATGAGCCCATCTGACAAACAAGACCAAATACTATTTTCAATGTTAAAAGTAATTACTCTAAAATATAAATTCAGGATTCTTTTAAGTGCATATTCACTTTGATGCGAAGAAGATTAAATATTATTTTGGAAGAATAAAGCCATTTTTGCTTTGGTTATGCCAAAATTATTTTTAAACTAAAATGCACATGCATTTAATTTTTTAAAAGAAGGTTATAGTTACACTAATGTGCCTTTTTGCTTATTTACCAAAACTATCTTAACATTCTGATCTAAAAAGTTCATGACAGGAAGCAGAAAGTATGAAGTTTATGGGCTGGGGAACATTCTCATGAGTAACTCATTTTTCATTTAGGTTATGGTTAAGAAAGCAAGTGAAGAACGCAAAAGTGGGTAACATTTCACTTCAACATCCAGCACAAACTCCTCGCCCATATTTACTTTGCAGTGAACAAGAACCTTTTAACTTCACTCCAGTCTTGTCCCCTTCCGAGTCATCTTTTGCTCTCACATCACAGTGAGATGGTTCCTCACTGCACTCAGGATCAGGTGCAAGAATTCCCAGCATCATGATCTCCCCCACAGCCTACCTCCGTAGCCTCATCTCTCAAATGGTAAGTTTCCGCAACATCGTGATTCTTGTAGTTTCCCTTAGTGACCTTGTTTGTCTTGCCTCTTGCTTTTGCTCATGCTGCCTCTCTGCCTGAGAAGCCCAATCCCACCCATCCCTATGCATTTCCTTACTCAACTGTTAATACTCATCATCAGCATCACCTTCTCCAAGAAGCCATTTGTGACATACCCAACAAGCCATCCATAATACACACACACATATATCCTCTTATTAGATGACTCTTCTTTTTGTTCCCATATGCCCCATGCATCTTTCTGCTAATGCATCTACCTATTGTTTTATAATTATTTGTTTCTCTGCCTGTCTTCTCCAGTGGACTATAAACTCCTCAAAAGTAGAATCCATATTTTATCTTTATGTCTCAGGAGCTAGTACAGTGGCTGGTACTTAATAGGGACTTAAATGTTTGTTGGATGAGTGAATAAATGAAGAAGTGAATGAAGACCAAATCACGATTTATACCTATAAAGGAAAATCTTACTTAAAATTTTAAGTGTAAGTTTCTTGACCTTAAATATACATGACTATTTCCAAAGACCAAGTATGTAAGACGTTAAGACATTGACAAGGTTGTCAACATCAGTCTCTAAACAGAGACTCAGTCTCCACTTGCTATTCTCTGGTCATGAGAGTTGCTAATAGTCCATATTTTGGTATATTTCAACGTATTAAGGAATCCTAGGTTCCTAAGAAAGTAGTGTTAGAACACTAAGCAGTAGCATCTAAGAAAACAAAAGATTAGGGGTCGTGCCTGTGGCCAGGTGGATAAAGTTCCACACGCTCCACTTTGGCAGCCTGGGTTTGCAGGTTCGGATCCCGGGTGCAGACATACTCCATGGATCAGCCACACTGTGGAGGCATCCCACATACAAAAAATAGAGGAAGACTGGCACAAATGTTAGCTCAGGGCTAATCTTCCTCAAGCAAAAAAAGAGGAAGATTGGCAATGGATGTTAGCTCAGGGTGAATCTTTTTCATCAAAAGAAAAGAAAAAGAAAAAGTTAGAGTTTAAAAATCCTAAGAAGCGAATTGACTTTCAGATGACATTAGCCATTTTCACTGTGATTATAGTTACAGCTTTCATGGTAGAGCCGTTCCAGAGCCATTGCACTTTTCATTGGAACTAAGCAGCCATTGTCTAAACACCCACGAAATCTAGAGCAGGAGGCCTCCAGGAAGGTGCGATGACCCCAGGGGGATTTTGGAAATAGGTGAGGCACACTGGGTCATCAGAAAGACGGAAAAGGGACACACTGATGACATTTTTAAGCCAATCCAGAGAAGCCAGTTTTCCTATAATCTGGGGGACAATTTGATCAAAGAATAACTCCATACTTTTCGGCACTTCCACTGTCCTGCTAGGCACCTAGATGAGTGAAAAACTTGCTCATAATTGTTAGATCCTAGAACGTAACTCAACTTTACATTTAAACCTCATATTTTTTTCTTGATGTTAATATACATGGAAATTTCCAGGAATATATAACCATATGTAATGAGGGAAAGTTATCCACTATTGGGTTCAAATTTTGACTGTCAGCCATTTCATGTGATTATGTCACTGATGACAAAACAACTTTGAGTCACTAAGGCAGCAAAGCTATGTGAGTTTGCGTTTGTGGCGATTCTGCATAAAAGTGCAGGTTTCCAGGCACTCGTCATGTGTTCTAACGGAGGTGTGCCCCTGTGTTTACTACTGAAATGCATATCATTTTCTCAAAATTTGCTTTTCACTTTTTCTCCTTCATATTATAATAGGATATTATTATATTATTTTTTAATTATGTGTACAATTAGATTATATCACCTAACTATTTCACTTCAGGTTAGTAAACATGATGTTACAAAAGCCATGACATTAAAAAAAAAAAAATGTTCTATAGAAAGATTTTTTGAGACTGTGAAGATTAAGAAATTTGCTCCGGAGTACTGGTGTCTGATAGAACTTTCTGCAATGACAGAAATGTCCCGTATCTGCACTGTCCAGAGCAGAAGCACGAGCCACTTGTGGCTACTGAGCACTTGAAACATGGCTAGTGTGACCGAGGAACTGAATTGTTTAATTGGCATCTTTATAAGCAAAGAAACCCAACCTCAGCATCCTCTTAAGGATCCTGGGAAGGATAAATGGGGTCATAACAAAGGAAAGTAATGGACGTGTCCGGACCAATTCAGAGGGCCCTGGGTGAGGATTTCGGGTTTGATCTGCTAAGATGTAGTGAATCCTTGTTGATTTTTCAACATATGAATCAAATTATTTGTATAGTGCCAAGCCACATTCAGCCTACTCTCTTTCTCATTATCGTTGGGACCATTACCAGATAGTTAATTTTTAACAGGAAAAATACAGATGAAACCTTATAGTAGAATCTTTCCTACAGCTATAAATTATCGTTGAAAATTCCCATTGCCACAGAATAAAGAAGAATATATGCACATCACTAAAGCACGTGTAGGAAATAAACAGTGCCTCTTTGGTGATCCAGATTTTGATTATATATCTGAAAAGAACCACACTGGCATTGTGTTGAATGCTTTGACCGGCTACATAATTTAAGTCTCCTACACAGTAGCTACATTGGTTATCTGAAGGAATGATACTCTGAAATACGAATGAGAGAAGATATTTGCACAAAATTTCAGTGCTCTAGAACACGAGGGAGCTGTTTCTCCGTGTGTGGATGGTGTGAGAAGCCTAGGGCAGTTTCTCCTCCATCAAGGGGTGAGGAGCTAGGGGTTAGAGATAGACTAGGGTTTGAATCCTGGCTCTGCCATTTTTGAGTTAGTTATTATGATGCCCCATTGGCAGAAAGGGGTCAATGAAATTACCTACTTTACATCTTTACTGTGAGGGTGAAACGACAGAAAGCACATAAAGAGTTCGGTGCACACCAGAACTAGCTGAGGGCTGAATAACTGTTGGCTGTGATGGTGAGAGCGTTCATGGTGGGATAGTTGTTTTGGGGTCATATCAGATTTTCTCTCCAGCAACAGAAAAGGTTTGAGAGTCAGATGGATCTGGATCAGAATCCACATTCTTCCACATATTATCTTTGTCAACTTTGATAGTTTATTTAATACCTTCATCTGAAAAATGGGAATAATAATGGTAAATACCTTGTTTCCTTCTCTAGAAAGGAAGTACCTTGATGGGAGAGGCCCCATCTTATTATTTTTCAAATCTTGGCATACTGCCAGACTTAAGTTCTCAATAAACAGTATTTATTCACTAACTATAGACTGAACTCAAAGCCTCAAAGGACAGGAGCACAGGGGGTGCATTCTAAGGAGCCTTGCATGGCACATTTTGGGGCACATAGTAGATGCTTAATAAGTACTTATTAATTTCGGTGGAATTTTACTCATTATAAATGATCACTCTGTAAGATCTTTTGAGAGCACGTGGACTGCCAAAACATTATCTGAGGTCTATCATTCACTTTTTAGTTCTAAGAGGGGAGAATGACTACTGTATTTATAAAGAGCTTGCTAGGTTTTAAGATACAATTAATTATCATAATATAGGGTGAGGTAGATAATATTTCTGATTTGCTTATTCGCTTCTTTGTTTGTTTTTTTAATGAGTAAACCAAAGTTCAGAAAATAAGTAACTTGCTCAAATGTACTCCTCTAGTAAGAGTGGAGGAGAGGTCAGAACTCAATCCCGTCTGACTTCGAAGTCCATCCTGTTCTACCATCCTACACTGCATCGAAACTAAGCAAAGATAAAAGAAAGACAAAAACGCAACCCAGTTAAAAGGGTATTATATTATATTAAAGGAAACTGAAATAGGCTCTTGTTAATGTCTACATCTGCTCCTACCTATCAGTGATTTCGTGTCCCTTCAAAGTAAACTAGGCAGCAGAATGTAGAGGAGCAGCGTCAGAACCCCTAAGTGCTAGCCTGTTTTCCTTCTTATAAGCTATGTGATCTGAAGCGAGCCACTTACACAAAGTGCTCCGATGCGAAGTTTGTCCACAAAGTTGGAAGAATCCAATCGGCCCTATCAAACCTTCCAAGATAGTTGTTGGACATGTAAGCTGAGGAGAAGGATCTAAAGTAAGGCACTGATTCAAATAATGTCACTTTTAGTTTTGAGAATAATAAATAGATCAATTAGCAGTGGAGTTAAAAATCAGAAACTTCATGAACAAATTAAAGGCAAACACCAAAGAAATGAACTCACTTTCACTCCGGTTACTGAAAGCAGCTTTTGTCATCCACACAGGTTGCTCGGGAAACCACTGTAAGTGGATTACAAATCCCTTGACTGTCGGCTCTGCTCACAACCACCACACACACACACACACACACACACACTTCACATTGTTTCCCTAACACAGATTCACTTCACAGAATGTTCCTAGGAGTGGTCCCAAAGGGGTTTTGAACAAAGACTAAAAGGTCGAGGGGGCCTGCTGGGAAAAGGAAGAAGAAACAGGGCCCCACAGATCCGAGTTCACCCATTTCCTGCAGTCACAGGAAAGGTTTGTCCGACTCCAGCAATGGCAGCCAGGAGGAAACACCGCTCCTCAGACAGGAGCAACAGGAGAAACTCTGTGCATCTGCAGAAGAAAAGGCCCTCCCCTGAAGGATTCATTTGGAAGCCATCATGGAAACGAAAGCTCTTTAAGCCCAGGTCACTCACCATTTGAAAAGAACTTCTGATTCTAGGAAACTCTGTGCAGTCGGCAGGGCAAACATTCTTTGTTTATTCAACCCTTTCACCCAGCTAATATTTATTGAGCCACCACTATGCTCCAAGTGCTGTCTAAACCAGTGGAACTTTCCATGATGATGGAAATGTTCTATTCTGCATTATCCAATGCTATAATCACTGGCCACATATGGCTATTGAGCAATGTGGTTACCATGACTGAGAAACTGAATTTTTAATTGGCTTTTTTGTAAACAAGGAAACTCAATCTCAACAAGCAAATTATCTTCTTTCACCAATAGCTCTTCTCCCTACCTCCACCCTCTCTTCTTAAGGATCAAAGCACAGCCCTGAAGCCATTCTCTTTGCCTGAGCCTTGCATGGATTTTCATAAGCGTCCATGTGGATGGCCAACTTGCTCTAACTAGCTCAGAAAACTCCCCTTTCATACCCCCAAGACGGGTATGCCTGCCCCTCAGGATACATGTCTAGCTTCCATATTCGGTAACATCAAGACTGGTTTGTCTCATTGTCTACCAAGCTCAATATTTCCAGTGTGGTGCTGACCATACTCTGGAGAGTTGATCACATACTTAGACAGGTGAGGCATAAATCTCCAGGAGCCAGCAAATCAAATTTCCCTGAAAAATGCATCTTAGGAGGAGGAGAAAGAGAACTAGCTAAACTAAGAAACTACCATGTGATGGGGTTTTAAAGATGAGTGAAGAAAAAAGGAAAAAGATTCCTTATTCAGGTCTTTCCTAATCTTTTTAAGGGTACAGAACAGAGGTCAATAATACAAATATTAAGAGCTAACACTTACTAAGCACCTATCATGTGCCAGGCTCTATTGTAAGTACGTATATCATATCATTTAATCCTTCCCCAATACCTGTTTCACAGATGAGAAAGCTGAGGCATGAGGAAGTGGTGTGGCTTGCTTAAGGCCTCAGTTCTTGTGAGGATGGGAGCTGGGATGTGGACCAAGGCAGTGCGGCTCCAGAGTCTGCCCTTCAACCTCCAGATCTGCCCCTCCTCAGGTTGGAGCTGCCGCTGCCTCTCTACTAATCCTACCTCTCGTTATCCTCCCCATCTTCCTCCTCCTTCTGCTCTTACTACCACCACATCATACTGGCTCAGAGCGCAGTCTCTCAGGCCAAAGTTTCCAGACAAAAGTCCAGCATCGATACTCCTAGTACTGCCTTGGCAAGTCACTTAACTATTCTGTGCCTTAGTCTCATCCATTAAATAAGGGTGACTATGGTATCTACTTCATAGACTATTCTGATTTTTAAATAAAGTAATATATATAAAAGGTTTAGATCCCGGCACAGAGTAAGAGCTCAGTATTTGGTAGTTTGTTACCATCTCAGCTTAGCTGGGTCAATTCGCAGAGTCATCTGAAAGTTTGCTTGCAGTTTATTTCAGTGGCATCTGTTTCCATTATTTCCTGAAACACCTGACCAGGGAGAATCATTAATTCTCAACCCAGCAGGCTCTGGTGTCACTCCAAAACAATCAAACCCATGAAACATGCAGACAAGAACACTGGATTTATTAAGCCAGTTGTTCTCACACCTTTCTAGAAACCCAAAATTCATCATGTTCCCAGCACATTTAAATATACCCAGTGGGTATTATTAAATATCTGTGATGATGATACATGATACAGTATAATTTGCCTCTTAATTACCATGAAAAATTTTAACTCAAGCACTGAACAATGAGCTTCCCCCGGAGAAAATGAATTTGCCTGACATAAGCAAAGTATTTTAAAGAACTGGCAGAGTGCTCAGCACAGCCTGATATTTCCTTTGAGCTGTTGAAGATGTGGATGCTGAAACAAGTTTCCCAACGCAGAACCCACTCCACCAATGGGACTGGTACTAATCTTCACGTCCTATCATTTTCTCTAGTGGAACTTAACTTGAAGTTCTGCTTCATGCACAAACATGCTTAGCGCTCTCATGTTGTTGACAGAAATAGGCTCTAGAAGAACAAGATGTAGGTCACAGTTGAAAAGATTAGCCTTGGCAAGAGGGAAGAATGCTTTGCCCTCTTGTAACTTAGCTCTACAAGAAAGATGCGTTCCTGCAAAGGAAACCTTACCCTCCCAGGTGAGCAAAGCCCATTACAAGCGTTGTTCCATATTCTGCTTCAAATTCATGGAATCAACTTCCATCTGTTAGAATCAACCAGCTCAAAATCTATAAAAGGTATATGATAATGCGCATGCATGACTCAACTAATTCAAATGTCCTTCTGATATACGTTTCAAAAATGTATTAGTTACAGTTTTAAATTGATGTGTAAGTTTATTTAATTAATGTCTGTCTCTTCCACTGCCAATAAGCTCATCTGGCATATAGTGGGTACTCCATGATTATTTGCTCAATAAATTAGTGAATGTATGAACAAACAGTTTAAAAACTGACTGTATCCAGATACTCATTCATGTGTTCATTCCACAAATATGTGTTAGTTACTCCAAAGGATGCAAACTTTGGTAAGGCATTAAGCCAATGGCCAGATCCTTTGTTTTCTTGCTTTGTCAAATAATAGCAATTCTCTGCCTGTTAGAAGTTTCGGCACCTCTATGACCACCAATAATAATAGTTATCATTTTTTATCATGTACCAGACAATTTACATGAATATCTGGTTAAATTCTTACAATAACCCTGTGAAGTAACTGTTACCATCATATTCATTTTATAGATAAAGAAAAAGACCTGGAGAGTAAATAACTTACTGAAGGTCACACGGTTCTAAATGGTTGAAAGGGGATTCAAAATCAGGATCATTGAATTTCAGAGGCTGTTTTGTGACTACCATGGTTTTTCTGTTTCCCAAGAATTCACCCCTACTTGACAGTCCTTTCACAACTTCTATAAATCAAAGATCTCTTTCCTGCCATTAATTATTTCTCTTTTGCCATAGGATCCCAAGATTAGGCAGCTCCAGATTCTCAAAACTTTCTATACAACATTTTCTTTTGCCTGGGTTTTGAAATATACTAACAGAGTTTGAAGACAAAATCACATTTCCACAGGAGTCATCTACACCCATGAATTTGGCATGAGCTTGAAAATGCATCAGACTTATAACTCAAGTTAGTCTCTAACTGACTAATAGAATACAAAAATTTATTTACATCATATGTCTTCATAAAAGGAATAATTATTCCCTATCCCTAAGCTTTAACTTCTGTTGCCAAATTTATAATTCATCTAAATACTTGGCATAAGTGCACCATAATTTTTAGTGGAAATGATGAACCACTTGTCCAAGCAATCCATTTAGAAAGAAACTTACGGGGCCGGCCCGGTCATGCAGCGGTTAAGTTCACACGTTCTGCTTCTCTGCGGCCCAGGGTTCGCCGGTTCAGATCCAGGGTGCGGACATGGCATTGCTTGGCAAAAGCCATGCTGTGGTAGGCATCCCATGCATAAAGTAGAGGAAGATGGGCATGGATGTTAGCTCAGGGCCAGTCTTCCTTATCAAAAAAAGAGGAGGGTTGACAGTAGTTAGCTCAGGGCTAATCTTCCTCAAAAAAAAAAAAAAAAGAAAGAAAGAAAGAAAGAAACTCACTTTTTTTCCTTACCCATTTAATATCTAGATGAGATTCAAAATCTTGAGAGGCCAGTCCATTTAGCTCTTCTGGGCTATACAAAGGATCATCATATTCTGCAGGCTCTTCGGGTAGATATCCATAATTTAATGTGAGAAAAGTATTTGTAACCTGGTTGTGGGCTTCCTCTTCAGCAGATGCAAAATAGTCAATACCACCACTGACTCTAAATGGAAACTAATCAGGGTACAACCATGAAAAATTATAATTCAAAACGTCAAATTATAGACACAAATTTAAACCCACACATTAGTAAGTAATTATATTCTTATATACCCAGTGTATATTCTGTACATATTTTTCATCAAGAAAAATATCCTACCTGGTCTTGGCATCAGAAAGAATTGAGTTTCCCTTGAACAATTGGACTGTTTTTATCTCATGTGACTTGTAAAATTGGTTGGAATTTTTTTGCTGCTGGTTCCTAGAAAAGTTAGAATGAGGCTTGTGTCCTGGTGATTGGAAGCACACAAGATGCTGTGGTACAAGTCTTTTATAGACTCATTGCTGGTTCTAGTTTATATCCCTACCCTAACTCTGCCATTTTTTCATTTGCTTTTAATTTGTATTTCAAATAGCTTGGCAAACTGCCTTAAAATACTTAAGATAATAATTTATTCCTTCCTTTCCAATTTTTATATTTTTTCTTGCCTTATGATACTGGCTAGAACCACCACATAAGGACAAAGCAATGATAGTGAGCATTCTTGTCTTGTTCGCAGTCTCAGAGGGATGACTTTCAATAGGTTTGTTGGGTTTTTTTGTAAATACCCTTTATCAGATTAAGGTTGTTTCCTTCTATTTCAGGTTCTTAAAGAGTTTATTATGAATGGATATTGACTGTTATCAAATAATGTTTCTGTGTCTATCAACATATGATGTCTTCTATATTTTGTTGATGTGATGAATTCTGTTGATTTTCTAATTTGAATTACTAGAAATAAACCCAGGTTGGCTATATTTTGTTACTCTTTTTATAAATCCCTGGATTTGGTGTCCCAATATCTTATTTAGGATTTTTGAGTCTAAGTTCATTATAAAAGATTGGCCTAAGCTTTTTTTAAGCCCTTGTCAGATTTCATTATCAAGGTTATGCAGGTCCCACAAAAAAGCTGGGAGGTGTTCTTTTCTCCCCATTTTCTAAAAAAGCTGGTGTAAAATGAATTATTTCTTCCTTTACATATTTTGAAAAACTTATTGGTAATGCTATTTGTATTGAAGTTTTCTCTATGGAAAGGTGTTTAATTACACATTAGATTCTTTAGCAGTTATAGAATTTCTTGATTTTGTATTTCTTCTTCTGTCACTTTTGGTAAGTTTTATTTTCCTATTATCTATTTTATTAAAATTTTCAAATTGGCTGACATAAATTTGTTCATAATGTATTTTTATAGTCTTTTCAATGTCCCTTTTTTATTCCTTCTCACTTTTTGTCTTGATAATTTGCATCTGATACTTATCGATTTTATTAGTCTTTTTAAAGAGACAGTTTTTACCCTCTTGATTTTTTATTATATACTTGTTTTCTATTTCAATATTATCTGCTTTAATTACTTATTTTCTTTCTCCTGCTTACTGTGTTTTTAATTTGTTGTTACTTTTCTGACATCCTGGGATGACTACTTAGACCATTGTTCCTTTCTTTATATGATTTCAATCTTTCGGATTTTGTTTGAGAAGCTCAGGGTCACATCCCTAAACCTGGGTGAGCCCTGCAGGTATGGTCATTGCATAATGCTCCACGTGAATTGGTCAGAAGAGTTGATATCTCTGTAAAATGCTCAAATGATAATTACTCAGTCTCCATGACACTAGCTTGCAGCTTCCATGTGCTTTGAATACCACCTTTGGAGAACAGCTAATTTATTCCTCATCTCTTTTCCCACAGAGAATGCAGAATGGCTCCTCCCAGGCCTTCAACAGAGTTATCTTCTTCTGTAGCAGCTTTTACTAAAGCTGGCCCAGCACGGGCCATAGACCCAATTTTGTTTACAATTATAGATTCCTCAGGTAGGCTCGAAAAGCAGGCAGCTCCTGCTACACAGGAGCCACACACCACTGCTACCTAAAGTGAATGAGAGAAACGAACAAAAGATATTATTTTTCAAGCCTTAAGATTACATGACTATATTTATCTTCTGCACCAAGGACTAAAAATTCATCTTATGAAAGAGTAAAATAAAACTTTAAAAAATACAATAATATCCAATGCTGGTGAGAATGTAGTAAAATTGGTCCCCTCTTAATTTCTGGTAGAATTATAAATAGGTATACAACTTCAATAAAATAATTTGGCACCACGTGTCAGGTGATAGTATAAATTGCTGTACACCTTCTGGAAACAATTTGTAAAAACGTATCAAGAATAATAAGAAACTTGATAACCATTTTATTCAATAATTGCACTGTTAAGTAATCTAGTCTTTAAAAAATTTATCAAATGACTTTATTATAGTGAAATATTAGGAATAACCTAAATTTCCCAAAAAAGGTGAACGATTGAGCAAATTATAATACACCTATAAAATCTAATATTATGCAGCTATTGTTGAAGAGTAGGAAGATAACACAGCAACTTAGGAAAATGCAGATGATACTGATGTAAAGTTAAACACACAACCTACAAACGTCAAGTGCACACTCTGATTATAATTACGTAAACATATGTATCTGAAGAGAAAACTAGAAAGGAATGTGCCAGAATAACAATATGTTTTGTCAGCATTATGGGGGAATTGTTTTCTTTTTCTTTGAATTTCGACTTTTTTTCCAAAGTCACTATGATAATTTTATAATAAAAAAATACATAACTTTTCAAAGGAAAGAAAAAATTCAAATATTTAAAGTGATTTTTAATCAACAGTCTTATAAATGGAATCTAATATGTTATATAAATAATTTATTAAATACATAATTTTTTAAGTCCTACATAATTTTGTAGTTACTTGTAGGATTTTCATTGAAGACACTATGTCATGTTGTGTATCACCCCACCACTGTGCTTTTCATCTGAAAAAATGTCTGCCTGGGAAGGGAATTAAACAGAAATAAACTAACATGTTCCAGAGAAGACTTCAATTAAGATTTTTTAAATAAGAATCAGTTTCTATTAAAAAATGTACCACTTGATACACATACTATTAATGATGTATTATACATTTTCAAAATTTCTACTCAGTATTCTAAAACTATAACTAAGCTATAAAATTATATTCTAAATTTTAAAATATTTTTTAGGTATTACTAAATAGAGTTTTTAAAAATGGAAACAGTCTTATAACTGTAAGGAAAACTAAGTATTTGCATTTTTTCCTTTGTTTAAAAATGATTTTAGAATTAATATGTACATGTATGCATTTTTAAACAACTGTGATAAAAACTCTTAGTAAATTAAGAATGGATGGAAACATCCTTAACAAAAGTCACCTATTACAAACTTACATCATATAGTATTTACCTCTTAAACAAGAGAGAATTCTAACAAAATCTAGGGAATATCATTATCTTTAGTAGTAAATATTGTCTGGCTGTGTTAAGAAATACCATAAAATAGAAAAAAGAAATAAATAGTACAAAATATCACAAAGTAAAGGAATTTTTATCTCTATATACAGATAACATGATGGTCTACCTACAATATCCAAGGGAATCAAGTAAAAATTTTAGAACAAATAAGAAAATTGGTGGCACAGATTGAGAAAAAGATTTTTTTTCTTGGATACAAGCAAAGTTCATTTTTTAAATGTAATGAAAAATAATCCCATTAAAGCAAATTTTATAAAATAGCTCAGAATAAAGGTAAAAAGAAAAATCCAACACCTCTCTAAAGTCAACCCTAGAAGTCTACGGAAGACAACATAAGAGCTGAGTAACCAGAAAAGTGTACTTTGTTCTGGATAGGAAGACTGGACTTGAAAAACTGATGCCAAAATTCGTCTGGGAGAAGAAATGGCAAAGAATATCCCAAAATATGGCAGACAAGAGGAAAAGGAAGAGGAAGAAGGAAGAAGAGGAGGAGGGGAAGATGGGGGGAAGGAGCAGAAAGGGGAGCAAATGAAGGGAGAGTAAGAGGAGAGGAGGAAAGAAGGAGGAGGGAGAATGGGAGCTGAGGGGCTCAGGGAGGAGTGGGGGAGGGAAGAGAGAACTTGTCCTATCAGATATCAAAACACGCAACAAATCCATAGTAATTAAAACTCGCTGGCATTCAATTATTGATAGACAGGTGGATCGGGGAGCTGAGCAGATGGTCCAGAAATAGACACATGCATATATGATAGGTTAATATAAAGGTTAATATAAAAGTGGTACTTCAAATCAATGGGAAAATTTTCCTATCCTTTGAGAAAAAAAGATGTCAGATTTCTACCTCCCGTAATACACAAAAATGAATTTCAAATGGATTAAAAATCATAAAGATATAGGAAATTTATTTGTATAATATTGGAGTGGGGGCTTTCCTACATATGACAAATTCCAGATGTCAAACAATGACCAAAAAGAATAAGACAAAGATTTGAGTACATAAAAACAAAAACACTTCCACAGGAGAAAAACACTACAAATGAGTTAAAATCCAAATAATACGGTAGAAAATATTTGTAGAATATACCACACCAGCAGTTGATCTCCCAAATATATAAAAAGCTCCTGTGAATCAATGAGTAACAACCAAAATGAGCTAACAGACAAATGGGCAAAATTATAAACATATACTTCACAGAATAAAAAAAATGAAGATGTCTAATAAACACACGCAGAAAATTTTCAATACCAGTAATAATTTTAAAATCATAATTAATATACCAGTGGGGTTTTTATTTCACTTAAAAGTTTAGAAAATAGAGGAACTAATAATGTCCAGTGTTGGTAAAGATGGGAAGAAGTTGGCACTCTTCCTTAGACAGCTGTGTATTTGTACAATGTTTTGGAGGACAATTTTGCACTATCTAGCAAAATTTGTTACCTTTCCTGTTTTAAACCAAACTTTTCTATTTTTCATGGAGATATGACATATCTACTCTAAAACATGGAAAGTGCACTAATATTAATTATGCAATTTAATGATTTTTACACACTTAAAATGTCATGTAACCGCCACTCAAGATATGGTAACTCCTGTCATTACAGATTAGTTTTCCCTATTCTTGAATATCATGTAAAAGAATCAGTTGTGTCTGGTTTCTTTCAATAACATGCCTGTGAGATTCATCCACATAGATGCGTATATCAGTAGCTCAAATCCTTTGTCAATCTACTGTTGATAAACATTTAGATTATTTCTAGTTTGGGGCTGTTAGGAACAAAGCTATTGTGAACATTCTTGTGAATATACTCATTGCTTTTGGGATTACTGGGTCATAGACTATCTTTAGCTTTAACAGATCTCTCCAAAGTACTGTATCAATTTACACTCCCAGGAACATTGTTTGAGAATTCCAGTTGCACTATATTCCTCCCAACATTCGTTATTGCCAGTCTTTAATTTTAGCCATTCTTATGCGGGTGTGATGGCATCTCTTTGTATCTTTAATTTGCATTTCCCAGGTGAATAATAATATTAAGCATCTTTTCATATGCATATTGGTCATTTGAATATCCCCCTTTGTGAAACAACTGTTTTGGGTTTTTTGTTTTTTTTTTTTTTTAGGAAAATTAGCCCTGAGCTAACATCTGCTGCCAATCCTCCTATTTTTGCTGTGGAAGACTGGCCCTGAGCTAACAACCGTGCCCATCTTCCTCTACTTTATATGTGGGATGCCTGCCACAGCATGGCTTGGCAGCAGTGCATAGGTCCACACCCAGGATCCAAACCGTGAATCCCGGGCTGCTGAAGCAGAACGTGTGAACTTAACTGCTGCGCCACCAGGCCGGCCCCAATGAAACACCTGTTTTTAGCAAAATTTGAAATGCACATACACCTTAACCCAGCACTTCCACTTCTAGGAATCTATGCTACAAAAATATTCAACCTATTTCTGAGAGAAATATGTACACTGGAGCTTTGCTTATAACACCAAAACAGTGGAAACAACCCACATGTTTTGTTTAAGAAAATATGAAAAGCTAGGCAGCTATCTGTATAATGAAGCAAATCTATGAAAAACGGAGTTTGAACACTCTTCTTGCCGTAGGGGATATACAGAGCACAGCCAGAGATTTTTCATACATTTTGAGTTCTACACTTTCTATATATATGACAATCACCCAAAAAAGATAATTAATACCTTTCCTATCAATGTCACTGATTTTTTAACAATCTGGTCACTGTCAGACCCTCCAGTCTCATGATCCATCATTTCCCCTCGTGCTCTCTGATACAGCTACACTGGCCCATCTCCGTTTGTCCAATGTATATGCTCTCTTGCACCCACAGGCCTGTCCACCTACATTTCCATCTACCTGGAAAGATCATCTCCACCCCCTACATCTTGTCCTCATCTCCACCTAGCTAATTCCTATCCATCCTTCAAGTTTTAGCTAAAGTATCATTTCTTCAGGAAGGACATCTCTGACTCCTAGACTAAGTTAGATAGCCTAATATATGCTCCCATAGCTGATAGAGTTGAAATACTTAACATATTTATAACTAGTTATTTAATCTATGTCTTCCCTGCCAAAATACAGGCTCCATTCAAGCCCACCTTAGTCACCATTACATCCTCAGCCCCCAGCACAATGCTTACCCCAAATCAGGTACCCAGAGACTACTGCTGAACTGAATTACGCAGATTGCAGAATTCCAAATAGGCGACATGTTACCACATTATCATTAGTTACCACACACAAGCTCAGTGACATTCTTGAAGAAAAAAAGATCCCAGAGAAATTAATCCCTTTAGTTAGTTTCATAGAGAATATCATTAATGTTCCAGAGATGAAAGATTAGAAACCTCCCTCTAGGACTGAAGATTATCATTGCTGTCCAGTGATAACGACTGATATGAATCTGTAAAGAAATCAAATGGCTACTAAGTCATCATTTCTATTATTATCTGTAGTGGCAAGAACGATCCTTCACTATTAACGAGGTGACAATGGCTAGGTGGGTCTTGATTGCAATATCTTGTCCTTGAAGTTGTTTCTTCACTGTAATCGGGTACAGTGACCCACCTTTCACTGTTGCATCATTTGTCATTAACATACACCAGACTCCACATAGCTTTTCAATTCCTGTAGGATAATACATATTTGGATCTTAAAAAATGAAAAATGTGTATGTTCATCCACGAATCCTGTCATCTACTCTCTCCCTCTGTGTTCACCTTTTCTCCCTCAATATCTTCTGACGTTGGCTCAAGCACTGACTCCTGCTGCAGAAAAGCTTCTGTGTTAACAGTGATTTTTCAGGCGGCCTGAATCAGTTCCTTCTAGACTACTCTCAGGCTTTCAGTTAAGCATGCTTTTACACTAGACTCTTAAAAAAGGAAAGTGACTATTCATTGGATGTGTGGTAAAAATTGGCAAGAAATTCTCCCTACGGCATTATCCACACCCTTTTGCAATGCAACTGTGCAGCCTCTCCCACCCCATTGAGGTGGAGTCTATTTCTCCACCCTCTTAAGCTGGGCTTGGTCATGTGACCTACTGTAGCCAATGGAATTTTAGCAAACATAACGCAACCAGAGGCGTTAAAAGTGCTTGTGTATTAGGGCTTGCTCTCACTTGCTGCTTTCGGGAACCCTGTCACCACAACCACGTGAACAAGCCTGGGCTAGCCAATAGCCCACTAACATTCATCACCCTTGATGACAGTCAACTGTCAGAAGGTAAGTGAGGCTGGATGTGATTGCCATGCTAACAGCAAATGCATGTGAGACCACTCAGATCAAACTGCCAACACACAGAAGAGTTAGCAAATAAATAATTATTGTTTTAAGCCACCAAGTTTTTGGATGGTTCGCTGCACACCAAAAGCAAACTGATAGAGGATGTATGAGATGAAAAGAAATAAACAGACTCAGCTGCTTGTCACCCTGTGTTTCCAGCCTTGGTCCTGGGGTGTAATGGTCTGTGGGTCTGGATATGAGCCCCCTCAGAGTGATGGAACCCAAAAGCACAGTGGCTTAGCCGTTAGTGTGTGTCTTTCCAAGCCCAGCAGGAGAGAAGTGGGGTTGATTCACAGAGTGCCACGCTAATACAGTATGAACATAATGCCAAAGACAAAGACATTTCTGTGTTCATACCCATCTCTCCATATTCTATCCGAAGGAGAGGGGTTACTTTTCCCTATCTAAGGAAGGACAGCAGGATATCCCACCCCAAAATATGCCACTTTGTCTTAGTGATTTGTTGATGTAAGTAATCCATAACCAACCTATAAATCAAAATTGAGGTGAGTTTATTACAAGCCAGAGTGAGGATTATAACCCCAGAAGGATTTAGAAGGCATTCCAGAGAAGCATGGGTTTCAGTACAGACTTATATCTTTTTAGAACAAAGAAGATACATTAAACATACCCAGGTTACATTTTCAAAGAGGTATTCAGTTGCAAATTAGCAGGTCAACATAATCCTGATGGCAGAAAATGGACTAATCCAATAGGGCATTACCAATAGGATGTTGTTACCAACAGGGGTAGGAGTGGAAGTCTGCATTCTTATCTTAAGAGAGTGCCTTCCTTACTTTAATCTTTAAGCAGATGAACAATGTATGTTTGATAGGCCATAAGTCAGGCTTTCTAGTTCAAGCTGAGTCAGTTTTGAACCCAACAGTTACCCTATATACCTCAATATGTGAAAATCTCTTGTCAGATTATTTTGAGCTATAGGCACTTGAAGAGCAGTAGATGCAGAGACGGGCTTTCTCTGAATTCCCTTTATCTACCTAAAGACAGATCCTCCAGAAAGAACTCAGTTGTCCTAAAACCTCCCCTACCGCCCCGGAGCTCCATCAACCAGGGAAGCACTCTTATGACAGAAGAGGAGACCAGGGGTCAACACCACACCCAGACCAACTGTCACAGACTGTCATACCTCCCAGCTATTCTTCTAAGGGCCCATTCATCTTTCCTAAAAATCATTCACTCTCCCCTAAGAGACCTCTATCTCCTGGGCCCTTTCCCTTTTACGAAGGTATTTAAGTCTGAGTTCCAAACCACCTCAAGGAGTTGCTCATTTTTCCTGGGCATCTCCCATGTATACTTGAAATATACATGTTAATAAACTCCTGTTTGTTCTTCTCTCCTTAATCTGTCTTTTATTACCAGAGTCTCAGTTAAGAACTCAAAAAGGTGGAAGGAAAATTATTTTTCCACCCCTACACTAACGAACTAACAAGTATAGTTAGGTGGGTGGGGGTCTAGGGAACATCGGCTCAACTTCTTTCTCCAACTGAAGGAACAAAATTTGGCAATACTCAATTAAAATATCCTTCTGACTGACTATTGAATTGACTAGAAGAATAAAGCTATCTCGGAATCAGAAATTATTTCAACATGAAATATATTGTTAGTTGAATCCTTAATATGTTAGTATATTTTTTTGTTTCCATCTTAACGAGGGAAAAGCCACACGAACATTGAACAGGAAAATCTATTACACATGATTTAACTTTTTCTTCCCAATCCTTGTACTCCTTCTGAGAATGGCTTCCACTGGCCCCTGACCTGGGTAGCCCTCCTCTTTGTCACCACAGCACTCTCTGCTTCCCAAGATCATTACCTTATCACAACTCTTCATTGCCCTCCCCACCCATACTATATGTTTCTTGTGAGCAGAGAGAGAGCTGACTCATCTTGATATCACATCCCCTAGCACCTAGCACAAGGCCATGACAGGCACTCCATACCTATTGATTAGAAATGAGTCTGAAAATAACAAAACAGCAAAGACCTGGACAAACATCCAATGTTCAAAATGACCGGTTTGTAGATTGCCATTAATTTTAGGTCATTTTGCAATGAACTTAATTCTCACATGGTTGACCAGCTTCAGTGATTTTTAAGACAGAGTTTTTCATCCTCCCTGTCTTGCTGTTGGTTCAGGAATGGGTAGGTGACCCAAATCTAAGACAACCAGTTACAGAGTATCTCCAAGGCCACAGTGATGTGACACAGATGACGTTGTCGGAGCACAGCTCAGGACCCTATGGAGGAGGCTCACTCTCTTCCCCTGATGTGAACAGAGAGGCACGTAGCTCTTGCTGCTGAGGGCACCCATCTAGCAACCATGAAGGAAAACGTCTTGAGGACAAAGGAGAAGATGAGGGCTAAGATAACCGAAGAGAAATATAACCAGGACCTTGATCAAACTGTGTTTGATTGAAGTCTACATTACTAGTGCAATTTTCAGTTTTGTCAGGCAATATAGTTCCTTTATCATTAAAGCTACTTTATATGAGTTATATTTTCTGCTACTTGCAACCAAAGTGATCCTAACACAAACTTTAAGAGGATCAATTCGAAATGAAAATATCTGGCTATGGCTTCTCTTCTGAGCTATTTCAAAGGCTATCTCAAGCGGCAACTCCATCATAAGCATTCTCAGACAACTCCAGGAGACAGTGTTATCTCCATCCGATGACTTCAGAGTATCTTTTGTTTATACCTCTCATTTCTTGTGCACTATTTTGTAAGATCTACTATATTGTTATATTGTATTACCATTTTTCTCTCATTATTTTGTGTATTGCATTGTCAATTACATTGTAATTCATTGAGCTCATTGACCATCTTTGTATCTTCTTCAACATTTTGTAATGTCTACAATCAGTAGACTGATTAAACTCAATTAAAGATTAAATGATTCTTTTAATTTTCTGTGTCAGTCAGAATGACAGACCTGCAGTGTTGAAGGAAAATGTCAAAGCCAACCTATTGAGAATATGTATATGAAACAGCACTTGCAAGAACTTTAAATGCTTGCACTAAGGACTTAACCTAATGCCACATTTGACATGAAACACTTTTCCATGTTATAAATCATGAAAGAGTACTAAAGGTTTACTGAGTACTGCATTTTACCGAACACTATCTATGGATTACTGGGCCAGGCAGTTCCTTCTTGCCTCAAAGATTTTGCCCTTGTCTACCCTTACAATCTGGTTTATCACTTCTCATCTTTTAAGAGTAACTTCCCTGAATCTCTAGATTAAGGTATATTCCCTTATTATACATTCTTATTGCAGTCTACCTTTTCGCTTCATTGGATTTGTGTTTGCAATTACATAAATATCTACCTTTAAATCCATCTGTTCTGCTGGACCAGAGCATCCACCAGAGAAGGGGCGAGAGCCTTTTTCCTCTCCCGCATATTCACACTGACCAAAACACAGCTGGCAAATCCTCAAGAAGCCCCTGTAGAATGAATTAACACTTTGTGACATAGTTGCAGATCAAGTATGATCCCTTCCCCAAGAACAGTCAACGTAACTCTGCTCTTCATCTCTGCTATCTTTTTGTCATTGTTGTTTTGAGGAAGATTAGCCCTAAGCTAACATCTGCTGCCAATCCTCCTCTTTTTTTTTTTTTTTTTTTTTTGCTGAGGAAGACTGGCCCTGAGCTAATATCCGTGCCTATCTTCCTCTACTTTATGGCTTGGCAAGCAGTTCATAGGTCCACTCCTGGGACCCAAACCAGTGAACCCTGGGCTGCCAAAGCAGAACACATGAACTTAACCACTGTGCCACCAGGTTGGGCCCTCTGCCTTATTTGGTAATTGGCCAAAATGCAAGGTTCTGTAGTCCAGCGTTCCCTCATATGCTGTCCTTTCCACACTGTCCTATGCTCCCTCCTCACTTCTGATTCTTCTTTCCTTAGCTGTCCCACTTCTCAGTGCTCTGCAGAACTCTTGATTTCATTGCAAAAATCCTTTTTATGTCCTCTACCCAGTCATAGAATGGGTTGTCATAGTCACCTTCCCAGTCTTAACCAGAAAGCTTGATCCCCCAGAGGAACCTGTCTTCCCTTAAGTCTTCTCAAGGCTACCTATGTTCTCAAACTCCAAGTACTACAGGGTCCAGGTGGCAGTGAGGGTAGGAGGAAGAACGGTTCTTCTGTACCCTTTTGCACATTGTTACTTTTCCATAGTCAGACTAACTCACTTACCACTTTGATATGTGTCTATACCATTCTCTACTACAAATCACTGCTATCATCTATAGATATCCTAGATACCCTCTCTCACTCACTGAGCTCTTTGACATTTGGCCCAGTTTTTCCTTTTATTTAACTTCTGTGTCCTTTATGGGTAATTTAAAGGTCCACATATAAAATTAATCCAGATAGCCACTGGCAATGTTGGGGACCATCTCAACACAACCTTTATTCACCCTCTGGTCCAGTGAACCATCTCTAGACCCATGTAGACAAATGCCTACTAGACATCTCCATGTGGATATCCATATGTTCATTCAACAACTGCTCATTTAGTTCTGGCTGCTGGGGATGCAGTGATCAACAAGATATGTAAAGTCCCTGCCCTCAAAAAGCTTATATTCTAGTAGGAGAAACTAACAACAAAATAAAGAATTGCTTCTCTTTTCTCAGTAAAATAAGAATTGGGGTGAACTTGTATGTCAGTAGCCATGCTGTGGCAGCATCTCACATAGAAGAACCAGAAGAACTTACAACTATACACAACTGTGTACTGGGGCTTTGGGTCAGGGGATAGGAAAAAAAAGGAGGAAGATTGGCAACAGATGTTAGCTTAGGATGAATCTTCCCCTGCAAAAAAAAAAAAGAAGAAGAAGAAGAACAGGAAAGAAAATAATTGGGGTGAGAGACTGCCCCACATCTCACCAGTGACAACTGCATTCTGGACAAGTCATAGGGTAAGTCATCACCTGCTAAGGGTGACAGCTCCAGAAAGTCTTCATCATCTAGGAGTAACCTGAGTCGCTCATGCACTAGTAGCTGTGATTACCGCCCTTGTGTCTCAAGATGTCCTTTCCCTTTCTTTGCCTGGATGCTGCCAGTAACTCTGAGTATCTAGTTTTAAAAAAAAAAAAAAAAAAAGGATGAATGAGAACTTTTAATAACTTTTTAAATTCCATTAATATGTTATACATCGATGTATTAATACATTCTATTAATGTATGCAGTATACATTAATATATTCCATTAATTTATAAGTAAAAGATGTTTTGTTGAAGGTGGTTTTTCACATTTTTATTTCAATGCTGAAGAAAGATGAAGTAGGCTCTGAGTATATCTCCAGGATCACTTCCGTTTCTTCAATCCTCACGCTTTATGGCTCCGGAATACCCCAACCACTTGGAATTCCCTACACACTGTATTTGTTTCACGCTGCCGATCTTCAGCATCTGGTTTCCTTTGAATGGGGGGCCCTTTCCACTCATTCTAGGCCTAAGTCACTCCTACTGTTTTGTCAAGACCGAGCTCAGCACCGTTCTCTCCAGAATACTCAGGAATCCCCCTCTACACACTCATAAACATTCTCATATGGTATTAAAAGTATTTGTTTCATCTGCAAGACTGCATGTATTTATCCATTCATTAAAAAGATTTTATATCTATTACTAGGCGGGCATTTATTCAACCAATGTTTACTGAGTGCCTGCTAGGAACCAGGCACTCGTGCTCAGTGCTCAAGACACAATAGTGAACAAGACAATACATTGCCTACCATCATGAAGGTGGCCTTGTCATGGAAAATTTCAAATAATGATTAAGTGCTCGGAAGTGGGGTAAGGGCAAGTCAGTGGCTGGGAGTGCGTGGGCTGTAACAGATGGGTGGTCAGAGAAGGCCCTTTCGAGAAGATTGTATTTGAGAAGAGATATCAATGAAGCAAAAGAAATACCAGGGAAAGAATCTCACTGGCAGAGAGAAGAGCATTCTCCAGTTCTCGAGGCAGGAAAGAACGGCTGTATTCTGGGGGCAGCAAGAAGAATGATGTAGGTGGAAAAGAGTGAGCAAGGCAGGAAATGGGAAAGACAAGGCTGGGTAGGCAGGCGTCAAAGTGTGTAGGACCTTGTAGGACTTTGGATTTTATTCTGAATGAGATGGGGAGTCACTGGGAGTTTCAACAAAGATAGTAACTTGATCTCACGGTTTTTTAATATTACTCTTGTAATTGCACAGAGCATAGACCAAAGGGAAGCTAACAAGGAAGTTTAGTGGCCAGACATGACCTCCACCATAGGGATGCGATGATGGGCAAGATAGAGACTTACAGAGAGACACTCAGGAGAGTGATAAAGAGTGTCTCTACCTGGGCTTTAACCCTGGCTCTTCCATCTTATGCTGTATGACCTTGAGCAATTTACTTAATGTCTCTGTGCTTCAGTTTCTTTGTATATAAAAATCAGGATAATGATAAGTGCTTACCTTGTAGAGTTGCTGTAAAGATTAAATAAATTGATACATGTTTGGTGCTTAGATCCAGCACCTGGCACAAAATCAGTCCAGTATAAATGTTAGCTATTAGCATTACAGACCGGGGAGGAGGTCACAGCTCTGTCAGGTGGCCTGGGAATTGATCCTTTAGAAGAGCTACAGTGAAGTTAGTATAAGATGCCAGGGAAGCTCACAGGAAGAGTTCCTCCCTAGTCCTGGGGAGTCAGCACAGTGGTCGGGCACATAGTAGGTGCACAATTAAATACTTATGGTGGTCAGAGTATATGGCCTTTCCTTTCCAGATGGATCTTTTGGATATCAATTTTAACTCCATACACTGTATTACCGATATACAAGAGTCATTAATCTCTGGGTTTATTTGTTACAGTAGAGGCCATCTTTACTTTCAAGTATTTTAATTAGTACTTCCTCTTGGGATCTTATAAGTTTACTTAAGCCTAGGTATTCTTCTAAGAAAAAAGGTACTCCTTGATAACAAAGAGATACCAAGAAAGATACAACAGTCCCTACAAATTAGTAGGAATTTGCACCAGTGGTTTATCAAACGTACCCTCCACCTTTGGCCTGAAAGCATCATTGCCTTCCCTAATTAGCAATGAGTTTTATTAGCAATGAGTCATTACAACACAAGACTGTCTCATGGATTAGAGATGAGAATAAAATGAACTAAAGAAATGGCCTTGTAAGAACATGTCGTGCATGACTCCATGTAATTACTAAAGTACCACCACAGGGGGGCCCAGTCTCTTTCCTTGAGTGCAGTGTGTTCAAAAAGACCTCCAAACCCCGTGACTTCCAAGGACAAGCACAAAAAGGAGATGAATCACTTTCCAGTTTTTATCAGTGAATCATGGTTGAGATCACCGCTACTTAATTTGAGCTTTTCAAATGTATGAGTCACCACGCAAGTCTCTGCATTCTAAATTAGGATGAGAACAGATTTCATGATGTTCAGTCAAGTGGCTCTAAGGGGTCTTTCTTCCTGGAACCAGGGCCGTTTGCCTGCGCTAGGAGAATGGGTACAGGACAGTGACGTACTCCAAACAGCCAGTTCAGGCCCAAATACACTATCCCAGCAGCTTTCTGGTAACTGATGGAACAGAGTCACTTCCTGAAGTCAAAGGCTGGAGAGAACTCCACCAAGGGTATAAGCAGTGCACATAACATCTCTGCTAAAAACCTCAGGATCCAGAGGCCCTCCCAGGCATGGGAATCCCACCAGCATGGTTCAGGTAAAGACATCAGCACTCACTCACAACTGTCTCCTCTAATCCAACTCATGTTGTCATCCTAGGAGAGCTCCATAGTCGCATGGATGACCCACCAGATTCCCCAGCTTCCAGCTTCTTTGACCTCCGTAGTGCTAATGCCCTTCATCTCACATCTTCCTTTCCCGTCTCTCTTCTCACAGCACTCATGCTCCCTTGTCCATCCTAGATTGCTACACTCCTGTCACAACTTGGAACTATTCCATCTCTTAAAGCTTAAATTCAAACTCTCCACTCTCTGCAAACCTCCTTCCCTCTCTCACTCAGTCACTGCAGCCCAGTTATTTCTTCAAACTCACCATGACTTCTAGATACCTCTTCCTTCTCCCAACATCAGTCCCTCCCGTCTTCGCTCCTTTTGCAACAATAATTGCTACAGAAGTAGTAATAGCAATAATAATAAGTAACAGCAATTAATGATAATAGCTACTAACATTTTTTGAGTTCCTAGTTTATGCCAGGCACTGCATTAAGCATTTTCATGCCTCACGTCATTTAACTCTCAAGACAACTCTGTGAACGAGGTGTTGAGGGCTTAGTCGAGCCCTCTATACTTAGCCCTTTCTAGGTCTTGAACTGAATATCCATCTACTGCTTATCATTACCACATAACTGCAAACACGAGGTGCCTAGTCATCATTCTAAAACCGAGGACAATGTGGCCAGATGGCACCGGTGGCTTAGTAAGGGATTGTACCTGGAATCGTACCTATGCTGATTAGACACAGGTAACAGGGCATGCTAAAGGAAGTTTTTTCAGCGTCATATAGTAATTATACTGGAGTTTGGGTATGATATATTTGGGAATATAAGAGACTTGGTAAGCTCTGCTCAGGGCTTCCTGCAACCAGGCAGGACCTCATCCTAGACAGGGGAAGCACCGTCACCACCAACATAGTCAGTTGTTCTGTGAAGAACTAGGGAAACCCGAGAAGACACAGTCATCTCACGCATCTTAGGTAAGATACCTGGATATCCTTTGCTCTTATAACGTCTGTATATTTATGTGTTAGAGTTTGTCAAGCTTCAGCCTGATTGTCTATAGGATTACTAAGGATAAATTATTACTCCAATTTTACACATAAATAGCCTAGATTTTATCACTGCAGCCATTCTCTTGCCAACAATTTGAACTCCCTTCCCCAGTGGGAATTTCACTGCACCCTCCTGTCCAAACCTCTCCCTAGCCCAGTTGCTCCTCCTGACTTGGAGAACAACAGAAGCAACTTCCTACTTGATGTTTCCCCTTGACTATCCCAGTACATCTCAAACTCAACATGACGGTTAAAACCGAGCTCATCTTCTCCCAACAAGTGCTCCTCCTCTGGGTTCCCATCTTGTTGACTGATGGCAGCCAGTTACCCAGCCTCACAAGCCTGAAACCTGGACGTGAACCTTTGCTCTGTCCCTTCCTTATAGCCCAGGTCCGAACAAACACATGACGATCTTATCCCTATTATCGCTCAAGTCCATGCATTCCTCTCCATTCCCACCATCACTCAGTTCAGATATCTCAAATCTGGAAGAGTTTGGTCTGCTCTCCCTGCAATTTGGTCTTGTTCCCTATAACTCATTCCCACACTGCAAACAGATTTATCTAAAGGAAAAGCTGGATAATATCCCTCCTATGCTTAATACTTTTAATGATTTTCTCATTGCCCTCAGGAAAAATTTCAACTAGCATATAGGACCCTTCATTAACTGATCCATATTTACCTCTTCATCGCCTTGGCTTCCCGCTTCTTGCATTCCAGTTCGATACGCTGAAATACTTGAGATCTTTCAAATACTCTCTCACCTTCAGACACATTATGTTTGTATTTCCTGTGCTCCAAACACACACTCACACACACACACCCCTCTACCTTACTCCTGCACAATTGTACATGCATGCACAGCATCCCCCCAACTTGGTTGTCACCTCCTTGCTCCTCAGATCTGGAGACTCCTCTATCCCATCCCCTCCCAAGGCTGGATTAGGTAATTTTCACATGTGCTCCTGTGTTACTCAATTTTAGTAGTCAGCATACTATATGGCCATTATATATTTATTTGACTATTTCCCACCCAACAGAAAGCTCCTGGAGGGCAAGAAATATTTATCATGCAATCTCCAGTGCTAAGCCCAGTGTCTAGTAGTGCAGACAAGATGCTCAATGATTATTTGTTGAACTCATTTGGTTTGATCAAGATCTCAACTCTCTGAGAGTATATACTACTAAGGTATACTCACAGAATCTTCCAGAAGGATAAAGCAATAGGAAGCTTAAACCTAGAGCTACCACTCTTTATGAAGGGCTTTTTAAAAATTAGTAGAATCCTATGTGTACTATAAAATTCTTTCATCACTGACATACAAGATTGTTCTATAAACCTCTGGTTACACTGATTTTATATGATTTAGTAAAAATCTGATCTCTTTTGCTTAAGAGAATATACATAATAGAATTATACACACACACATTAGTTCTCTAATGCTGCACAGAAAGTTACCACAAACTTATAACCATAAATAACACAAATTTATTATCTCATAGTTTCCTGGGGTCAGGTGTCCAACGCATCTTAGCCGAGTCCTCTGTTGAGGATTTCAAAGGTTGAATGAAATGAAGATGTCAGCTGAGCTATGTTCCCATCTGGATGTTCTTGGGAAGAATCTGCTTCCAAGCTCATTCAGGTTGTCAGCAGAATCCAGTTCTTGTGGTTGTAGGACCAAGGTCTCCATTCTTTTACCGGGCTGTTGGCCAGGGGTCACTCTCAGCTCCGGAGGTCACTCACATTCCTCAACCTGTGCCTCCCTCCTATCTTCAAGCCAGCAATGGCATGTTTTGAGTCTCTGATTTCTGCTTCTCCAATCAGTCAGAGAAAACTCTCTTGTTTTGAAGGGTTCATGTGCTTAGGACAGACCTACCTGGATACCCTCTCTCTCTTAAGGTCAACTGATCAGTAAACTTAACTGCATCTGTAAAATCTCTTTTCCTATGTAACATAATATAGTCAGAGGACAGAGATCAAGGGGCCATCTTAGAATACCACCAGAATACTTAGAATACTGTCCAAATTTCTCTCTTCTTATAAGGGCATGTGTCATTAGATTAAGGCCCACCCTAACCCAGTACGACCTCACCTTAACTTGATTACAGGTACAAATACCCAATTTCCAAATGAGGTCACATTCAGAGGTTCCAGGTACACATGAATTTGGGGGGAAACTATTCAACCAATTATATTGTTCTTGTATGAATTTCACTGGATTTCACTCCATTAGACAAAAGCCATGCCCACAAATCTTCATGAGATGCCCTCTTCTCCATCTTTGGTTTCTGCTGAGATGGCTGAGGGACAACACTCCTAAGCTTCTGAGAGGTCCTGTGGTTTGATTGATGGGATCTGTGCATCACACCCTTAACCTCTCAGAAGAGCCTTTTGTATGAGGAATACTTTGACCTTTTGGTCTTCCTGTTGTGCCAGTAAAGAGCTGGACAGGCACAGAGTCCTTTCCTCTATGCCATATTTTTGGAAGCCATTTCTGACATTTAGCATCTTTTACTACCTGTAAAGACTGAGAATTTTCAAAATCATCCAGCCCTGATCCCTTTATGTTTACCAACTTTTCCCTCAAATTATTTCTTTTTTCTCGCATTTTAGTATAAGCAGCAAGGAGAAACAAACCAGCATCTTCAACACTTTTCTTAGAAATCTCCTTAGCTATATATCCAACTTTGTCATTTACAAAATCTGCTTTTGACATCACTGCAGGTCACATTTTTCTGAGCTTTCTGCCACCACACAACAAGGATTCTCCTTCCTCCAGTTACAATACATGTTTCACACTTCCCGCTGAGCCCTCACCAGCAGTGTTCCTAAAGTTCAGATGTCTAGTAACAGTCTGTCCTTGATGATATAGGCTTTCTCTTAGACAATTTAAGTTTTCTCTATAATGCTGCTCACTTCCTGCTGAGGTTTCATCAGCTGCATCTCTAATGTGCATGTTTCTGCTACCACTCTGTTCAAGGTAATTTAGGTTTCTTCTATCATGTTCCTCAAAATCCTTCCAGCCTCCAGTCACCGCCTGATTCCACACTTTAAGCGTTTGTCACTGTGGGCAGTACCCCACCTCTCGGTGCCCAAATCCGTATGAGTCTTTTAGTGCCACATTACTAATTACCACAAACTAAGCAGCTGATTATCTCCCTGTTTCTGTGGATCAGGAGTCTGGCACACTTTAGCTAGGTCCTCTGCTTAGGATCTCAAAGGCTGAAATCAGAGGGTTGGCCAAGCTGGAGGCTCTGTATAAGAATTTGCTTCCAAGTTCATTTAGGTTATTGGCAGAATCCAGTTGTTTCTGGTTGTATGACTGAGGTCTCCATTCCCGTGCTGGCTGTTGGTTGGGAGTCATTCTCCACTCCTAGAGGTCACTCACATTCTTCAACTTGTGGCTCCCTCCATCTTCAAGCCAGCAATGGTATGCTGAATTCCTCTCATGGTTTGAATCTCTGACTTCAGCTTCCCCAATTAGCCAGAGAAAACTTTGCTTTTAACCAGCTCATATGATTAGGTTAGGCCCACCTGAATAATCTCTTTATCTTAAGGTCAACCGATTAGTGACCTCATTACCTCTGTAAAACCTCTTTTGCCATGTGATATAACGTAATCACAGGAGTAACCCCAGAGGGTGGGGATCCCCGGGGCCATCTTAAAATGCTCCTATTACACATCCATACACTGAAAACACTCTAGAAACATATTAATAGTGGCAACTCTGAGTTTTCATTTCTTTCTGCTTTTCCTTTTGTACAATACTTTGCAATCAGGAAAAATACAGAAAGATACCATTACTACTTCAGCTCAAAGCCCCGTGGCCTTACAGAAGCTTGGAGCTCTCTGCTCATTGGTAGTGACGACAACCACATGAACTACTGATTACAAAAGACAGAATGGTCAGTTTTTAAGAAACTGGTTCTGTTACATTGCAAGGTTTTTCTGCAGACACACCCACATGCACATGCACACACACACACGTATGTTCCTAATAAAATAGATTTATTGTTAATGACAAGCTTGGAGAATGGGTGATTTACAGACGTACCTGGCTTCTTGCTTTACCTACTTTTATAGCAAAAGAAGTCAAAATACTGAGGTCCCGTTAGCTATAACCAGTGAGCTGCTTCCAACTCAAACAGCAGAGAAGGATTGCATAATGCAATTGGCTTCAGCTTCCCCACTCATTCGCCAAATATTTATGAATTGCCACTACATGCCAAGCCCTTGGGCACAGGAATACAGATGGAACCGCCCTGAACCCAAGTGAAGAGCTCAAAATTTCTCATTTTGCCCAGCAGGCAAGTTTCTTATTTCGCTTAAATATTTATACTTTAAATATGAACTACCAAATTTTGGAGGGCATTTGAGAGATCCTAAAAACGTTTTCACAATTAAACAAAAAGACATCTGCATTCCAATCAAGGTTTATTCCTAGCTTCTTAAAAAACTGATGTGTAAAGAAAAGAACTTGGCAAATTGTAATTTTTCTTTAAACATGACCCTTGGTCAGACATTTTCTTTATTATTTTGACAAATAAGAATCAGGTAAAAGACTGAGGTCACAAACCTTTGAGGTCACATGCTGTTAAGGTCACATCTCTTTGTCAATATCTTCTGTTCTTTGGAAATGGATAGCAGTTGGCCCCAATCACTGCTTGCTTTGACAAGATCTTCTTGGCTTAACATCAGCCTACCCCAGCCAACCCTCCCAATCAGGCTAGCAGCACCCCTGGCAGACCTTGGAGAATGGGAACACCAGGTTGTTCATGGGCTGCTTCCACTAGAGCGTAGCCCGCTTGATAGATTAATCATTTAGAAGGATGACCCCTTGAGGAGTGAAACGTTACAGTGCAGGCTGGCATTTTAACCTAACTTCAGACTGCTTGGCTAAATGAATTCTAGGCGGTATATCCGTTACTGTTCCCCGCCTGCTTATGATCCCTCACCCTGCATGGCAACTCTCTGACCAGACTGGAGCCAATGGAGAAGAGTACACTGGGAAACTCCAGTGGGTCCTGGAGCAGAGGGGAGGTGAGGAGGACGAGCCCAGCCCCACAGATGGGGTTCTTTCTCTATTCCCCTTTCCTACCTCTCCTGCCCCATTTAACATCTTTCCCCAGTTCACTGTCTTCCTTCCCTTTCATCATCTGAGAGATCTTCCTGGCCACCACTAATTCTCAAATGCTGCCCAAACATAAGAAAAGAAGCTTATTATCCTGCTAGCACTGGCCCTACAGGTGCTAAACACAGTCATGTTGTGCTTCCAAGGGCTAAAAGTTAAAAGTCACAGCCTCCTATTGACTTACTGTTCACCTGTTCATCCATTCATTCAAAAGACATTTATCAAGTGCCTCCTAGGTGTGGGGCCCAGGCTAGCTGCTGGGGAGAAGGAAGGGAACTCAACCTGGTCTCCATCCCCAGGGAGACGGAGGGAGCAGTCATGCACACAGGGGCTTACAATACATTGCATTAAGTTTTTATGTGATAGCATGGAGCACAGGTGGATTCATCCTAAATTGGTGCATTAAGGGGGGGGGGGCAAATTTTAACATCCCCCCTAACAACACCCTATATGCTAAAACAAAGAAACAAACAAACACTACCAGTCCAACCCAAACAGCTACAAGACAACAAGAATTTTCCAAGGATATCTGGGTACTGCATTGAGTTTGGGGCATGACTGCTTTCCAGGGAACGATCACAAGTGGAACAAGTGTATTTCTAGAAAGAGCTTTATATGCCAAGAGAAAGGAAGATCAAGTCTGTGAAAGAGGTACGTTGTAGGAGGATTCAGCATATACCATATATCCATTAACCTGGGTAAATTCTTTGTTCAGAGAGAAGGAAGTATGAAACGAACTTAAGTTCGCAAATATGTCCTGGGGGCAGGACATGCACCAACGCATTTTTTTAAGTGCTTTTCTTGGCTAAGAATACTGCAGTGTGGCCTCTTTGCAAGTCAATAAGTAGAAGCACAGAAACAGAATTGGCGAGATCTAGAGGTCATTCCTTTCCCCCGCCAGTTTTGTAAAACACTGGAAAAAAACTTGATATTCCCTTGGAGTGATACAAAGACTGTTCTTCGTAACAGTGTTATAGGTCCTTTCCATGGAAAGATCTCCCCATTCAATCCTTTCTTCATTACCAGCAACCAAAGACACATATTTGCAACCTAACTCTAAGCTTGAAAGACCACTTTCAAAGCTGCATGTTTCAACCTATCCTAAAATGCTTTCCAAAAAAATGGGCTAGAAAGAGCAGATCCCACAAAGGGTGTGGAAACGAGGCCAAGCGGGGGATGGAGGGAAGGGTGAGAGGAAATGTCAACGTTTCCTCTGGGGGCTGGCCTCTCTTCATCTTCTTTCAGTCATTCCTTGTTCATCACTGAAATACATATCAAGAGCTTTCTCCATGCCGGCCACTGTACAGGTAGCAGGGGTGTAGAGACAGAGCAACAATCCAGCTCAGCCCCTCACAGTATTCTTCATCCAAGGGTGAAGACGGGGAGCTACATGGTCATGACACAGTGTGAGGAAGACCAAAACCAAGATGGGTGCCAAGCCCCGAGGAATACAAAGGAGTGCGTGCCTCATTAAGGCTGAGGAGGTCAAGGAAGGCTTCTTGGAGAGGGGGACATCTGAGGTGAATCTTAAAGGTGGTAAAGGATTTCCCAGGAGGTAGAGAGACAGGACGGAAGGGTGGAAGTGTGTACGAAGGTCTGGAGACACACCACCTCACAAAGAGCTGGGAAACAAGAACAACTCGGAATAGCTCCCTTCTTTTCCACCACCCTCACGTCACCAGTGACGATGGTAATGATTTTAACTTTCTTATAACTCAATTCAGGACGGCAGGAACTCACAGGTCCCCTTGGGGGTCCTACCAGCCACCACAGAATCACCTCTGTGTGTGAAATTACTTCTTTGCACAGGCTGTGCTGTTCCTGAGGTTTGCTTCTACGATGGGTCTGTGAGCTGGTTGAAGGTGACCATCCAACATGGGGAAGGACCCACTGCCCTGGGTTTGTGCTTCTGGAAGCCAGAAGGGACAGAATTCCAGGCATCCTGGAGGTTGTCCAGCTGCTGTGTCCCCCTCCAAGATTCCCAGCAAAGACCAGCAGATCCCTTGAGGCTGGTGAGGAAGAGCCTGGAACCTGGGCCTTCTCTGGGCTCTGGGAAGGAAGGGCCTTTAAGCGGGGAGAGCCTCCTCAGGAGAATGTAATTCCACCTCACACCTGCGGAAGTCAGAAGAGAATAACCTGGCGCTTTATTCCAGGAAAGGCGCCAGAAATCCGCCAACTGCAAACTGAAAGACGAAGAGATGCAGTTCAAGTTCCTGGAAAATGGGGCGGAATATTCACTACATTTTTTAAACACCTCGCGTAAGCCTAACGCACCCTGACCCGTGATAAACAGGCTCCTTGGCCTGCTCGGGTGCCAGCGGCTTTCACGTGCAGGATCGTGAAGCCTAGGCACGGCCGATATTGACCTGTCACCAACCTAAAAAGTGGCACGCGCATAGGGTTCATTCACTTCCCCCCCCCCCCCCGATCTCCTGCCGCCCTACTTTTACATCGCCCCTGTTTCAGATAGGAAAGGGAGGCTCAGAGAAGTCAGTAGTTACTAAAGGGGCTCGCTTGCCCCGCCCCCACCACACACACCCAGAGACACACCAGCTTTGGGGACTGTGTGACGCCCTCGCGCCCCGGCCACGCACGGGGAGCAATGGGGACCGGTGGCATCGCTCTCTGGGCCCCGCCCCGCCGGCAGGGCGTTCAGGGTCGCGGGGCGCCAGCCCTGGCCCTTGGTCTTTGGCTCTGCGCCACCCGCCACCTGCCGGTCCGCGCTGCCCCACCCGCTCTGCCTGCTCCAGCCGCAGCTGCAACCTCACGCCTTTGCGGTGCTTTCCTCTCAGGTTTTCACCCCCTGTCGTCTGCACGTGGTGTCACGTCCCCCGCCACGTCGCTTCTGATCCAGCAGAGGCCCTGAAGGACCCTGGCCCTAGACTAGAAACCGCAGGTGACTCCACACTGCAGAGGGAACCAGTCCAACGTGGTTTAAAGTAACCAGCTTTGGCTAATATGACCTTCCGCAAGTCCCTTCACGTATAGAACACAAATAACTGAGAATCGGTATTGATTAAGCACCTGGCACTTCACGCTCAATGCTGCTACTGTTATGACTATTGTTTTTTATAAAAATTACAATTTTCATTTATTCCACAAGCATTTATCGAACGTGTATTTTGTGCCAGGCGCCGCGCGGGGCGCTGCATTTACTCTTCTCGTTCCGGAACGCCGGGCGATCTGGAAGGTTAGCCCTGTGACCTGTTACCTGTGACTGGCCCGCTGCTGGGCCCCCAGTGGCAGCTGTCGATCTCACCTTGTCAGAAGTTAAGACTTGATGGATCCCCAGCACCTGGAGCACAGTCCAGTCCAGCATAGGTTTGTTTGGTTGGTTGGTTCACTTTTCCCTCTCTCTCAGGTTTTAGATTAATCTCAGAGAATTTATAGGACACAGTCGCCTCCTCCATAGACCTCTTTGGCCTGAAACCAACGTCCCCCAGAAGGGGCCACAGGAATCTCATACCTAGAGAGTTCCTATGGAGGTGTTAATCAATTTTTTGAAAAATATAAAGCTGCTTGTTCCTGATCTCACCCATCCTTCTAGATGTTCTACGTGTAGATAAGTTGAGGGGATGTCTATTCCATTGATTACTACCAAAGTTAGACCCCCTAGAGCCTGCTTAGTGGCTGGACATTCTCCGTCGGATATTCCTTTACTGAGACACAAAACATTACTCGCATTTGCTGGAGTGTTTTATTCATTTCCGTATCGTTAGTGTCTTGGATGGTACTAGGCACTGACTGTGGGAAGGTGCTTGGAGGTGTTAAGGCACAGTAAAATAAACTTCTATAAAGACCATAAATTAGAATAGAATAAAAATGCTTCCTGTGTCAGTCAGCACTTGGTGGACAACGGCAACCCCAAATCCCAGCTGCACACAACAATGGAGCTTTGGTTTCTCGTAGTCCGCTGTTTGGCTGGGAGATTGGCTGATTGAGGCTGGGCTCAGCTGGGTGGCTCTGTCCATGAGTATTTATTCCGGAGCCCAGCTAAAGGAGAAACAGCTACCCAGGAGAAGTTCTCATGGCAATAGCAGAAGCACCGGAGGGCAAGTTCAACCCTTTAAGCCTCTGCTTACATCATGTCTGTTAACTCCCATTGGCCACAGCAAATCGCGTAGCCAAGCCCTCAGGAGTGTAGAAGTGCACTCTGCCCAGCTGAGGCCAAAGCAGGCCATAGAGGACCAAGCCCAGTATCCACTGAGTGGGGGGAGAGCACTCCTCCCCTGAGGCTCTGGGAGCGGTGTGGGGGCCCCCCCGGCAGGGTGGGGGTGGGGGGTTGGTATTTTGACCGGTGGTATAACTTGCAGCACTTCCTTTCAGAGGGCATCTGAAAGTGCGCCTCGTCTTGGGCTGCTCTGACTCAGCCCCAAACTATAGCAACTGGTCTTCAATCAAGTGTTGGATGAATTTTTGAAATCAATAAAACAATGGTTAATTGAATGGCTATTGTATATCTAAGCTTATTCTCTGAGAGGAATAATCCAGTGCTTGAAGAACAAATCATCTGAACGGGGAGTCAGGAAATAAACTTATTTCCTTTGTTTAAATTGAACACCCTCTTCAGTTTCCTCTGGAAATAGTTGCCTGTCCTATGAAATGTTCATATTAAGCTATTTGGTCATTGGAGGTGTGTATTTTTTTAAATCATCAACTAGGGTATTTGTTTACTGGGTGTATTTATTAATCATTAACTTTTCTAGGGAGTAAAAAATGATTTTTAATGCTTTAAACAGCTATATTGATGCATAATTTACACATCAGAAAATTCACTCCCCCGCAAATTTGCCCATATTAAATGTACAATCCAATGATTTTCCATAAATTTAAATTTACAGAACCATCGCCACAATTCTATTTTAGAACATTTCCATCACCCCAAAAACATCCCTCATGCCTATTTGCAGCCAAACCACTTTCTCCTTTCCAGCCCTAGGCAGCCACTAATCTACTTGCTGTCTCTATAAATTTGCCCTTTCTGGCCATGCCATATAAATGGAATCATATCACAAGATGTCCTCTGCATCTGACTTTTTTCTCTTAGTGTAATGTTTTTGAGGTTCGTCCATGTTGTATTTGTAGCTAATAATAGTTCGTACCTTTGTATTGCTGAACAGTATTCCGTCATGTGGACATTACAGACATACCACATTTTGTTTATTTATTATAAATATTCTTGTCTTAAATTCTATTTTACCTGATATTGCATAGCCACTACAGCTTTTTTATGGTCACTGCTTGCATGATGCACACACACAAACACACACACACTAATACATACATACATATATCTATATATACATTTTTTAAATAAACTATATTTTTAAAGTTTTAGATTTGTAGAAAAATTACAAAGATAGTACAGAGTTTCCATATAACTCACATCCATTCTCCCCTATTATTAATATCTTACATTAGTTCAGTACATTTGTTAAAATTAATGAACTGACATTGATACACTATTTTTAATTAAAGTCCATTCTTTAATAAAGTTTCCTCAGTTTTTCTCTAATGCCGTTTTTCTGCTGCAGGATCCCATCCAGGCTGCCACATTACATTTACTCCTCATGCCTCCTTAGGGTCCTCTCAGACTGGCCTTCTTTTCGATGACCTTGACATTTGAGGAGAACTAGTCAGGTGTTTTGTGTGATGTTTCTCTTTTGGGATTTGACACGTTTTTCTTATGATTAAACTGGGATTATGGGTTTTGAGGAGGAACACCACAGAGGTACATTGCCATTTGCATCACAACTTATCAAGGATACATACTATCAACACGACTTATACTGTTGATGCCGACCTTGATCAGCTGACTGAGATAATGTTTGTCAGCTTTCTCCACAGTAAAGTTGTTCTTTTTCCCCTCCTTTCCATACTGTACTCTTTGGAAGAAAGTCCCTACACACTGCCCAAACCTGAGGAGCAGGAAGTTATGGGCCACCTTTTGGAGGGCAGGGGATCTATGTGAATTACGTGGCATTCTTCTGCACAGGAGATTTTTCCCTTCGCCTCTATTTATTTGTTCAGTCATTTATTTATACCATTATGGACTCATGGATATTTATTTTATAATTTGGGTTCTGATCTTGCTTATTTTGTTGATCAAATTGTTCCGGCTTTGGCCATTGGCAGCTCTTCCATTTGGCTCCTGTGTCCTGCAGACATATCGTCAACATCGTGGGTGTGTGCTTCTTTGTTTGTTTTTGAGCATTTCCTTAGTTTCTGGTACTGCAAGATGCTCCAGGCTCATCTTGTATATTTCCTGTCCCAGTCCTAGAATCAGCCAGTTCTCCAGAGAGCCCTGGTTCCTTTTATTGGAGAACAGTATTAGAAACGAAGATCTAGGCACTAGGAGTGCTCATTGCTACTGGAGTGTTATTGCTTCTAAGCCTGCTCAGCTGACAGAGCAAGGAAATATATGTGTATATACTAACCTGCATATATACGCATTTCTATATAGAAACATCTGTATTGATGTTAAGCTAAACATGAGTTCATGCTGATGTCTCAAACTCTAACCCATTACCACTTAAGTAACTCTGGCCTCGTCCCTTTGCTAATCTGTAAATTCCCACTGCAGCAGTGAGACATCATCTGACATCATCTCACATCTTACTCCTGTCATCTGACATCAGTTCATTAACCGTTCAATTCTAGAATAGTGGTATCAGGATTGTTAAGCTGTGTGCCCAAGGGAAAGAACTTTATCAACTAGTGGCAGTGCTTATGCACAGTTTCTTTTTTCATTAGTTTACAGATTCCACTTATTTCCAAAGTTACTTAGGTCAGTACCTCTTCCCTCCACCCCCTTCAGTGAGGTTGTTTCATACATTTGTAACACATACAGTTAATTATTACATATATGTGTGTTATATATGTTATATAACATAACCAAGTTAGATTGTTTTGTCACATACTGGATTCAATCCTGGGATTCCTCCAACCTCATAAATGATTTTTTTACATTTACATAATTAAAGTTCACTCTTTTGGAGGATGGCCCGGTGGTGTACTGGTTAAATTCACGTGCTCTGCTTCAGTGGCCTGGGGTTCGGGGGTTCGGATGCTGGGTGTGGACCTGCAGGCCACTCATCAAGCCATGCTGTGGCAGCATCCCACATACAAAAAATAGAGGAAGATTGGCACAAATATTAGCTCAGGGACAATCTTCCTCACCAAAAAGAAGTTCACTGTTTTTGCTCAAAAGTTTTGACACATGCACAGTGTCACATATGCACAATTACGTTACCATACAGAATCCTTTCAACACCCTAAAAAGTCCCCATGGTTCTCCTATTGGACCACTCCCTGATACCACCACCTCCTGCCAACCTTAGAAATCACTAATCATTTTACTGCCTCTGTAATTTTGCTTTTTCCAGATCGTCATGTAATTAGAATCATAGAGTATACAGCCTTTTTTAACTGGCTTATTTCACTTAGCAATATGCATTTAAAATTCATCATGCTTTTTTTTTTTTTTGAGGAAGATTAGCTCTGAGCTAACAGCTGCCAATCCTCCTCTTTTTGCTGAGGGAGACTGGCCCTGAGCTAACATCCGTGCCCATCTTTCTCTACTTTATATGTGGGATGCCTACCATGGCTTGCCAAGCAGTGCCATGTCCGCACCCGGGATCTGAACTGGCGAACCCTGGGCCACCGAAGTGGAATGTGTGAACTTAACTGAGCAACCAGGTCGGCCCCTCATCATGCTTTTTTATGCCTTCACATACATATATATTTGGTGAAGAAGATTAGCCCTGAGCTAACATCTGTGCCAATCTTCCTCCATTTTGTATGTGGGATGCTCAAGCGTAGCTTGACAAGCAACGTGTGGGTCTGTGCCTGGGATCTGAACCAGCGAACCCTGGACTGCTGAAGTGGAGTGAACTTAACTACTACACCACTGGGCCGGCCCCCATATCTTTTTATCACTGAATAACATTCCATTCTGTGGATGTACCACAGTGTATCTATTCACCTACTGAAGGGCATTTTGGTTGCTTCCAGATTTGGTCTATCATAAATAAAGCTACTATAAATATTCATGTGCAAGTTTTGTGTGGATATAAGTCTTCAGATCAGTTGGGTAAATACCCAGGAGCGCAATTGCTGGATCATATGGTAAGACTGTGCTTAGTTTGGTAAGAAACTGCCAAACTGTCTTCCAAAGTGTCTGCCATTTTGCCTTCCCACCAGCAATGAATGAGAGTTCCTATTGCTCCTTACTAGCAACTGGTGTCATCAGGTCTTTGGATCTGAACCATTCTAATATATGTTTTCTCTCATGCTTTTACTTTCAATTTATTTGTTGAAATGTTCTTCGGATTTATTTATCTACACATTGCATGTATTTCTTGTTTTTCTGTTCTTCCCTTACCGTCTTCATCGTATTAAATATTTTCTAGTGCACCATTTAAATTCATCTGCAGGATGCTGTTGTGGACTGAATGTTTGTGCTCCCCCTACCCCCAAGTTCAGAATGTTGAAGCCTTAACCCTGAATATGATGATATTTGGAGGCGGGGCCTTTGTGAGGTAATCGGGTTTAGATAAGTCCATGAGGATGGGGCCTCCATGGTGGGACTCACGTCCTTATAAGAAGAGGAAGGGAGAACAGGAAGGCGCACCATCTATAAGCCAGGAAGCGGGGCCTTACCAGGAGCTGAACCTGCCATGCAAGCACCTTAACCGTGGTCTTCTCCTTCTCCAAAGTTGTGAAAAACAAATGTCTGCTGTTTAAGCCCCCCATTCCATGGCATTTTGTTACGGAAGCCCAGGCAAAGTAATACAGAGGCCTTTCACTGTGTATATTTTAGTTATTTTCAAGCATTATTTTTTTCTTCCCCTTTCTCTCCTCTACTTCTGGGACTTTTACGTTGGACCACTTGATGGTGTTCCTCAGGTCTCTGAGACTCTGTTCATTTTTCTTTCCATAATTTCTTAGAATTTTTGATCTGTCTTCAATTTCATTGATTCATTTTATTCCGCCAGCTGAAATCTGTGATTGAGCCCCTGTAGTGAAGTTTTCATTTCAATTATTGTAGTTTTCAACTCCAAATTTCTACTTGATTTTTTAAATAATCTTTATCTCCTTATTGTCTTGTTGTTAATCCTTTTTACCTCTTTAAATACTGTTTCCTTTATTTAACTATGTTTTTAACAATTTCTTGGAAGCCTTCCCCTGCTAAGTCCAATATCTGATGCTCTCAGAGACAGTTTCTATTGATTGCTTTTGTCGGGGAAGCAAAATCCTCACCTCCACCCTCTTTGAGTCTCTGGCTGGGCCTGAGAATTAAATTGACATAAGACACATTAACAAGAGAAAAGCATACAAACATATTTAATATTAGTTTTACACGACATGGGAGCCTTCACAAGGAAATGAAGACCCAAAGAAGTGGCAAAACCTAAGTGCATATACACTAGGTTGAAGGAAGAGTGGCAATTATGGAAAAGTAACTAAAATGAGAAGACTAAAGGAAGATGAGAGTTATCTTAAGAAACTCTGTCAGTACAGAATTCTCTTGGCTTCCACCCCCATTTCTGTTGATAAGAATGTTTCTTTCCTCCTGGCACAGGGTGAGTAGCTCTCACATGGGAGTTTTAATTTCTGCTTTCAAGAAGAAAAGGGAAATCAGATTGCCTTTCTTGTACCTGCTGTTTTTTAAGTGCCTTTAACTCAAGATAATAAATATACCAAGGCAGCATATTTTGGAGTGGCATGTCCTGAACCCCTTCATTTCCTCAATCTGAAAGTTCTCTAGAAGTTTCACATGGTTCTTTTTGGTTTTTTTTTTTTCTTTTGAGGAAGATTAGCCCTGAGCTAACTACTACCAATCCTCCTCTTATTTTTGCTGAGGAAGACTGGCCCTGAGCTAACATCCATGTCCATCTTCCTCTACTTTATACATAGGATGCCTACTACAGCATGGCTTTTGCCAAGTAGTGCCATGCCCACACCCGGGATCTGAACCGGCAAACCCCGGGCTGCTGAGAAGCGGAACGTGCAAACTTAACTGCTGTGCCATCAGGCTGGCCCCGAAGTTTCACATGTTAAAAGCTGATGTGGAGCCTGCGGAGAGAAAAAAAGGGGTTAGTAGCTGACTGGCAAGAGACCTGCAAAAGGGAGAGAAGAGCATAGATTAAAACAAGAATGAATAAGCAGAAAAGAAAGACATCTAAGCACATTTCCCCATATCCTGCTAAAACAGGCTCCCATCCCTGGGAATAGGTCAGTCCGATAAAAAAATGATTGAGCTCATTTATCTGATGGAGAGGGTCTATCTTGTCCTTTAAAAGGTGTGGAGTAAGCATCATTTGTCCCAAGTGACCTATGGAGAAACAGCATTCTCCACCAGTGATCGCACAAGCTCCTCCTTGCTGGGCTGTCATTGGGTCCAGGGCACAAAGACTTTGGAGTAAAACAGAGGCCAAAGTAATAACTTCCGATTGAAGGGCTTCCAATGTTTGCATATTAATGCTGAAGTCTTATTCTATTACTATGGAAAGATTCCGAAATGCCTTTTCCAATTCATGAGTTCCAAAGCCTGGGGAAGATGATCTGAGTACCAAAAAGAACTCAGAATTGTGAAACACAAGTGGGTTTTCTATGACCGCTTGCCTAGTATGTTGTGTGGCACTCCTTTATGAACAAAGGTGGCCAAGTTTGTAATTCGGCCAGCATTTAAAGTGGAGTACTTGATGACAGAAGGCACCAGGTATCGGAGTCCACATCATCCTGATCATTTAGGTGGAATCCTTCATATACGTTGTCATCACGTGAGATAACACGACCAGTAATGTTCGTGGATAAGGTCAGAGTGGAAATTTTGAACACCAAGCTTGGAGTTTGGCGTTGGAGTTTTGTGTGTTTTGTCATCTGTCATACTGGCATCTGCACACCTTCATCTTCCAGGCGTCCCCATCAGTCTTTAGGAGTAGAACAGGTTGGAAAATGTCCAATATAAGAGACCTGCAGTTCAACTGGCAATTATGAGGCTTGGTTTTATTCATCCAGCCAAATCAGTCCAGAATTTTGGTCTCCACATATGTAATCTTTGGTGTTAAGCAGCCTAATTAAGGGAGTGGCTGAGCTACCACAGGTTGCAAAAGGGTGGGCTGTGAGCTAGCTGTAACATCTGGTGATTTGGCATGAGTTGGTACCACACGAGTGAGTGCCAGGACCATCTATGACATTTGTGAGGGGCTTGAGGATGTCACCTGTCGAAGCAAGACACAGAGTTTGATTACTACACTGCAAAGGGAAAAATTTCCTTCTAATTACTTAACCTGAGCAAAGGACAATTTTTGATATTCTATAGAGGGCTTTTCATGTCCAATTAGCTAAGCAGAGGAGGAAGTAGAGTGATATTGTTTTCCTGGTTGTGGATACCATACCCTGTCATACATCCATATTCCAGAGCTATTCCACTAGATGCTCACAATGACAGGAACAAAAGTTAGTTCAGGTTCTTTTGCATGATCTAGATGTTGACATAACCAGTAATCACACTGGTTATTTAATGTGACCAAAGTTTGGAAAACCAGCATGGGGGAATGTCAGGTCTGTGCCTGAGCTGTTGCGAAAACAGTAAGGGTTGATAAGAGTGAGACACAGTCTGAAAGAAAGGCCATAGTGGAGGACCAGAGGGAGAAAAGGAAAAACCAAAACAAGCAAGCTCCAGTCAGCATTTAACTAAGCGGACAAAGAAACGGGAGGCTTCATTAAAAGGAAGAGGGTTGTTTTTGTTTGTTTGTTTTTGTTTTTTTGTGGCATAAAAGACTTAATGGGGGAGAAAATAGGTGGAAGTGAAATTTCTTAATCCATGTTCTTGGGAAAAGCTGTCTAATTGGTAACACCATCTGCTTCTGGGGCTTGGGAATTCATCCTAGAAACCCTTACTTTAAGAACACCTGTAGGAATGGTCTTCCCATGGCCCTGGGAGTGCTTGTCTGGGTCTAGTGTGGTGCGGCTCATGTGAATCCAGGAGGATTTTCCTTTCATTTGATGGCAGTGTAGGTGGTTGGCAATACTTCATAAGGTCCTTCCCAGTGAGGTAACAGTGTGCTTTCTTCTAAAAACCTTCATGTAACCTGATCTCCTGGTGGAAGTGACGGCAAGTCTTGTCAGCCAGTGGAGGCCATGGCTTTTTGACCTGTTGATGTTATGTTCCAGGTATACCAGTTAATTCTTCTGTAGAGCTTGTCATGACACCAAATTGTTCACTTAAGTCCCCATAATGTTCACTCACTCTGGAAATTCAAGGTTTAGAGATGCCAGTAGGCATAGGGTGACCAAATATATTTCAAAAAGGGTTAATCCATGTCGCCTATTTAGAGTATTCCAGATTTTTGTGAGGACAAGGGGTAATGTTTAAGTGCAGTTTCTTGACAGATTTTAAGCCAAACTGGCCATTTAAGTCCAGTTTCTTGACAGACTCTTCCTAAAGTCCTTTCATGTCTAGATTTTTACATTCCACTTGCCAGATGATTAAGGATGGCACGGGGTATGAAATTCTAATGAGTGCTCCAGAGTTTTTGTAAGCAAGTGGTTTGTTTCTGCTGTAAAACGAGTTCCTTGATCTGATTCAACCCATAAAGGGTTGCCAAAATGAGGAATAATCCCAGTTATTAATTTCCTTACCACGTGCGGCATCTGCACATCTGGTTGGATAGCATTCAGTCCACCACTAAACACACAGACAAGCACAACAGAGTAGGAATAGCCTAACATTGGAGGCAAATCTATAAAATCCATCTGGAGTGTTGCAAGGGGCAGTGTAGGCCTTGGAAGACTTCTTGAGGTATGTTGGCTTCTTCTAGAAATTTGGTGAGATTTACAAGTGGTATAATGAGAAATAATTTGGTCAGAAATGTTTAGGATGACAATTATCTTTTAGTTCCTTAACTATGCCCCACCCATGTCCCTTCCTACAATCAAAAGGCAATAACATGGGATGGAGTGAGGCTCCCCATCATCAGGGAGGGGTAGGAGACCGACCAGATTTAAAGTGTTATAATGATGTCAGATGATGGAGAGGTTGGTAATGGGGCTTGTTCAGAGGTGGTCTGCCGCCACGTAGAGAGATGCTGTGTCTTCTGAGCTTGTAATAGAGCAGACAGAGCATGGAAAGTACAGAGATGAAAGGAGGGGTCTAGTGTAAGAGCACTGGCCTTGTCAATTACAACATCGGCTGTGGCCAACACATGCAGGCATGGGGCCATGCCTGCTGCCACAGGGTCCCACTGACATGAGAAATATGCTCTAGGACATATTTGGTCATATCTGAGAAGTACAGGTTATCCTACAACAATCCCATTATTTTCATGGCAATCTAGGTGAAAAGGTTTGTCAGAATTAGGTAAGCCTAGAGCTGGGGTGCGGACAATGTTAATTTTAAGGCTTCAGAGCAAGTTAATGCCTCTTGGGGCTGGAAAATGGGCTCTGAGAGAGCATCCAGCAGGAAGGCGTACAGCACTTTAGCAAGGGCAGCAAAGTTAGGAATCCATTGGTGGCATTAGCCAGCTGCCTCTAGAAATTCAGGTACATGCTTTTTTGTTTTGGGGAGACGGATGAACGAAACTGACTCAGGGCATTTTGGAGGGAGCTCTTGACGCCCTGAGATATCTCGTGTCCTGAGTAGGTAACAGTTGTTTGCACCCATTGAAGTTTAGACTCAGGGGAGGAGGGTTATGGCCTCGTTCAGCCAGCGCCTGTGAGACAATGAGGGAGTCTGTAAGAGCACCCTGCTCAGTGTGCTTACAGAATAAAAGGTCATCGACATACTAACAACAGTGGAGCCCTGGGTAAAGGCTACAGAATCTCAGTCAGCTTTAAGGACTTGGGCGAATATTGAGGGAGACTCACAATATCCATGAGGTATGGGAAGCCATGTCAGCTGTCTCCCTCTACATGTACATGCAAAGAGAAATTGTGAGTCAGAATGCAAGGGAACAGAAAAAAAGCTGAGCAGACATCAATTACTGTAAACCAGGCTGCATGAGCAGGAACTGAGCTAAGAATGGTCGCAGGATTAAGAACTATGGGTGGCAAGGCTTACAAAGGAGTCTGAGGCTCTTAGATCTTATACAAATCGATGGATTTGATTCCTGTCTGAATCAAATTTCCCTTCTTTCTTTACTGGCAAGATTGGGGTGTTATAAGGTGAGGAAGTAAAGATAAGAACACCCTGGTATAAAAAAAGAGTCTATTATAGGTTCCATTCCTCACTCTTCATCTCATGAGAGGAGTACTGGGCCACTGCTGGCACAGTCTTGTTCCTTTTCCAGACAGTGCCCAGGGCCTCTGCAATTAGGAGCAATCCTGCCTCATTTGCGTGTGAAGCCCAGAAACTAGTTGGGACATCTTTTAAGGTTGCATCCTCTGAAGAGGATTTTCAATTGAAATGGGTTTTCATTAGGGAAAGGAGGAAGTTTGAGGTCTAGTCTGAGGGCAGGGAAATAAACATGACTTTCTTACTACATTGTAGGGTGGCGTTAAAGTTACATAACAAGTCTTTACCTAAAAGATTCGCTGGTAAGGAGTCAGAAATTAGAAAGGCATGATGGGTGTGATGGGGAGGACTATTCGTCTACCCTCCAGGTCCTTCTGGCTGGTCTACGAATTAAGTTGACATGAGACAGAATAACAGGAGAAAATCAAACAAAGTTTAATAACATGTACACATGGGGGAAAACTCAGGAAATTTGAGTAAGTCGCCAAAATGGCAGAAGCCACTATCTTAAGTACCATCTTCAGCTAAGAATAAAGGTGGATGTTGGAGGTAGTGGTTGAGGACTTCAAAGGCGAGGAAAGCAATTTACATGGAGATGGAAAAGCAAATGTTGGATAAACAAATGTTGACCATGCTTTGTAAAGACAATGAAAGATGGAGAGGACTCTGATTAAATGGCCCTTGCGAGGTTCCTCCCTGTCTATCACACCTAGTTTATATTATTCTATAGCTATTTTATGGTATTAACGCCCTACTGAATCAGACCTTCTATCTTCAATTCTTTTAGGCAGTTGGGGGGAAGATCAACATTTCTTTCAGAGTCTTTTATCCTTAAAAATAATCAAGCCAAAGAGACACATTTTGGGGTGGCAAATTCTGATCCCCCACAGGTGTTACGAGGGTCTAAGGACATTGGGGTGGCCTCAGATATGGACGATAGAATAAGTTGTCTAAAGGCTCTGACAGTTTTCAGGGACTCTGACAGAATCAGAGGTGACAGGTAGGGATAAATCCTCTGAGCAGATGGTAGAGAAAGTCACATGAATGTCAATTAAGAAGTCCAGTTTCCAATCCTCTCTATTAGGTATGATAGTGGGTTCTGGGGTGCAACTGAGGATTGGCTGACCCTGTCAATTGATGGGGTATTGTCCCAGAAGAGAGGGAAAATGGACCTCCTGAGGATGTTGGGGCTTAGGGAAAATGTTATTTGAGCTTTCCTTTCTTTTAGGTTCAAGGTAACTATTCTTCCAATGTCCTAGCTTTTTACAATGTCTGCAAATGTCTGGAGGCAAGCAGGGAAGGCCCTGTGGTTGGCGAGAAAGATGAGAAGACTTTGAGTCACTCTTAGAATCACCATTTTTGTTTTTGTAAAGACTCAATATGCACAGCAAGAACTGTTGATTTTAATTTCTTTTTCGTTTTTTTCCTGTAAGCTATTTTCAAAGACTTATGTGCCTGCCTCCATAACAATGCTGAGAGACTGACCTGACCAGCCAATGACACTATTTGGATTTGTCTCTTTATATCAAAGAAGATTTCCAACCAAGGAAGAAATTGAGAGATTTCTATGTTCTGGGGCTTCAGAGTTGAATGCAGTGTGCCTTTGTAAAGTCTGTATAAAGGGTTCCACAAAGGTCTTAGGGTGTTGCCCTTCCATCTGAGTGCATAAATCAATCTGAGACCAGTTTACCTTAGGGAGAAAGGGCTCTGTTACCCACCCCTCAGGTCCTGAATGCTGGCCTGGCTGAGTGGCTTCCTAGTCATTTGCAGGAAAGCCTGGGAGATTCTGGCCACCTGTTTCCTCTGTGGGGGGACTTTCCCCCTGAGGCCATCTAGCCTGTCTGATAACTGACGAGGATTATTTTGGGCTGGTTACTTTTAAAAACTGCAGACAGGAAAGAAACTCTGAAAAGGGGAATTTACTTACCCTTTGTTAAGAGACATTTACATTTGTAAAGGAAATCTCCATCTGTGAGGGTGTCTCTCTCTCTCTGCACCAGGAAGAAGGGGGGATGACCTTATCTCTAGAAACTCTTAATGGGGAAGTCAAGCACTTAAATCTGCATGGTAATCTTGCTCTTGTTTGCTGTACTTGTCTGGTAACCTCCTGTAACTGACTCTTCCCATCACCAACATCCTCCTTTGTCTTTAGCTGAAGATGATATTTAAGGTGGTGGCTTCAGCCATTGACTTAATCTGATCTGACTCTTATCTAAAGTTATAGGACCACACAATAACCAGACCCCACCTACACTGATACCATTTTAACTTTTTTTACATAATGTGTCCTTTGTCTTGTAAAGAGATAACTCACATACCTATGCCTTAAATTTAGCCCTATCCTCAACCCAGGTTTGCAGCTCTTTACTGCCCATGGGTCCTGTCCCCATGGCTGCAGCTCTTTACTGCCTATGGATCCTGTCCCCATGCTATTCCATACTATTCTCTGAATAAAAGAGCACCACTTCCAGACCTCCTTGAGAGTCCAAGAAATCTTTCTTTTGACTCCTTGACTCACCGAGCCCGCATCAATAACTACAGTATAACCATAGGTGGGAAAAATGTCCCTTAAGAGCCAGACAAGGTTCCTATGAGTGGAGTTGTGAAAGGCCACCCATCTTTGTAACTCCTCTCGAAATTTGGTAGGATCTTCTGAAAGTGGAGGCACAAAGGCTTTGGAATTTAAAAGGTCTGCTACTGTCCAGGGGCCATGAATTCCTTGTGGCAGGGGTTAGGATACATCCAGGGGGGTTGCTGCCTAGGGAGGCCTAGAGCTGACTAGGTTTGACTACAGACCCCGGGAAGTGGGAGGGGTTGCACAGTGCAGGGAAGTAAGTCTGGCTGTGGTGTCCTGGAGCCTGGGCCAGCTTTCTTTCCTGGCTGTCAGCGTTTACACAAGTAACCTGCACATTCCATGCCTGGAGATCAGGCCAGAGTGCTCTCTGTAAATCTTGCAGGGAGAGGCAAGTCAAAGCAGGCAGCTGGGTGTTGCAGGGATTTTGAGGGGGAAGTTAGAGTTTTGGGAGTTAAAGGAATTTGTTGTGGAAATGGAGCCAGCTTTGGAGAAGGGGGGTTTGAAGCAGGGGCCCAGAGAACCAACAGATCTTCTTGTAATTGCAGGCCCTCCAGGACCAGTTCAACTGACTCCATCTTATCAACAGAGTGCTTAAGAATTGTCTTTCAGAAAATTTGCAGTCACATAGCCAGAGCGTGCACAGAAGAAGAAATCTTGACCTGACATGACGGGGGAACCTAAGATCCTCCTCCCCAGGGAACCAAAGGACCGGCACACAACCAGAACTTTAAAGTCAGACCCTTAGAACCAAGGAATCTGTCATTCAGGAAAATCCAGTGTTAAATTCCTTCTCCACCTCACCATAAATGTCTAGAACCTCACCATATGTGCTGGAAGACTGCCAATCAAAACGTGTCCCACCAGCACTTTCATGGGCCAGCCTGTTCTCCCTAACCTCTTAAATTTCACCCCAAACGCTGAACTGAGGAGACAGATCAGAGGGCACTTGCCCCTTGTCTTCCTGCAGATCATTCTCTCAGAATAAAGCTGATTTCTCTCCCAAAAGCTGATGACGTAATTAATTGGCTTGTTTGTGTGTATCAGGTAAGAGACCCCTATTTTTGTGTGGTAACAAACTGAATATGAGTGGGAGGAGAAGGAAGATTTACAGTGAATGTGGATTCTAACTTTTATTTGAAGTCTTATTTCTGTCCTTTCGTGTTACTAGGGGAGTCTCTGAGGCGAGCTGTTACATTCCTTTGTGTCCTCTTTTGAATTCCATCTTCCCATAGGTACCGATAGGACATTTGTTTTGGATGAGAGCTCTCTAAAATGTTTTCAAATATAGAAGTTTTTCCAATTCAAAGGATCCATCATCTGGCCATTGATTAGTAGGATTTTCAAGGGTAGGTTTATTTCAATAGCTACTCAATCCAATAAACCTTTTTATGGAAGGACCCAGAGGTAACTTTCTAGGCACAGATGCAAGAGGCATCATCAAAGCAGGTTTAGAAGATGCGGCCCCCATGATCCAAACGTTCACTCCCAGAGTTAGTCTAAGAAAGCAAAGCTCTTCGTTGTCACAGGCAGTAAGAATAGTGTTTGTGAAAACCATGTCTCCAGTGTTCCACAGGATGTGAGATTTCTCCAGTTACAGACCTGCCAATTTGTGACTCAGGGTAGGGGATACTAGGATGGGACTTTCCCAGTACCAATGAGACAATGAAGGCTGAGACGACAAAGGTGTCCTTATGGACTGTGACCATTTACTAAGACAAACTCCCCTGAAAGCTGTGAAGGCCAGGCAAAGAGAATGCTGCTTGTCACTTCTTGTCTTGTGTTCCCAGCCTGTTGGCTGGCCACCTGATACAGACCCAACGACCTATGTCCCTTGGCTGGCAGAGACCAGAGAGAATATTCTCACTGTTCACAAAGCCAGGCTTTCAGGACATAAAACATAATGGAAGGAGAATCTGATCTAGCTGCTGTTGTTTTGTTTTATTTGTGATGCACAGTAAAGTCAGTCTGAGCAGATGCTGATCTGGCGAGAACTGTAAATTCACCAGTCTGTGAGGTCAACTCAAACAATAGGCTTATCAGACCTGTGCCTGTGTTTTATCCTACGATTTTCCTCTTTATGACAAATGACACAAAAGACAGAGACCATCTCAGGAGAAAAGGGGTCAATAAAAAACAACAAAACGGAAAACACTAGAGTTGCTCTACCCAAAAAACTACACAATTGTTCACACAAATGTTGTCCCCTGCTGTCTGAACTTGGAAAGCGAGAGACAAGAGGAGACTCTGAGCACACTCACGCTGACCGGACCCTGCAGGCAGAGTTCTGGGAGACTGACATGGTAACAACTCTTTCCAACTGACAGCTTTTGTCAAATGTCCCGGGATCTCTCAGCTGCAGCCCCCAGAATGAGCAGTGTCCCAGTCAGCACTATTCCATCCTCACCACCAGAAACTGCACAGGAGGCAAAACCTTTACCTCTACCCTCTTAGAGTCTCTGGCTGGGCCTGAGAATTAAATCGATATAAGATATATTAATAAGAGAAATTACAAATTTATTTAATATTAGTTTTACATGACACAGAAGCCTTCATAAGGAAATGAAGACCCAAAGAAGTGGTAAAACCTAAAGCTTATATACTAGGTTGAACAAAGAGTAGCAATTGTGGAAAAGTAACTAAAATGAGGAAACTAGAGGAAGATAAGAGTTATCTTAAGAAGCTCTGTCAGTACAGAATTCTCTTGGCTTCCAGTCCCATTTCTGGTGATAAGAATGTTTCTTTCCTCCTGGCACAGGACGAGCAGCTCTCACATGGGGGTTTTAATTTCTGCTTTCAGGAAGAAAAGGGAAATTAGATTGCCTTTCTTGTACCTGCTGTTTTTTAAGTGCTTTTAACTCAAAAAAATCAATATGCCAAGGCAGCATATTTTGGGGTGGCATGTCCTGACTCCCTTCATTTTCTTCCTGGGTATGGTCACACTTTCCTCAGTGTTTTTTTTTTTTTTTTTTTTTTTTTGCATGTAACTTTTTATATTGGAAATTTTTAGGTAATATATTGTAGCAACTCTGGATTCTTGTCCCCTCCAGGGGTAGTTGTTGTTGCTGACTTTTTTTTTTCTTTAATGATCTGCCTGGATTAACTCCGTAGAGTCTGTCTTCCCAGCCGTGTGCACCCAGTGTCTCTGCTTAGGTTTTTTTAAAATGTATTTTTGTTTTATTTTTAAGCCTGGCTCCCTAGGGGTCAGTATAGCTTAATGGTCAGCCCATGATTAATTGGAGGTTGTGCATAAACATCTTGAACCAGTAAGGCATCACCCTTTGCCAATGGATCTGCGTGTGTTTAAGGAAGGTAATCAAAGTCAAGTCAGTTTACAAGTCTGCTCCAGCTTATTCTTTCTGCGTATTCAAGGATTCACGTTTGTCAGGGACAAGTAGATGGCCAGGGCCCTATCTTATCTTTCCCCTGCGCATGCACATCCTTGAGCATGCATGCAGTCCTCCAAATCACCTGGACTGAGTGGACACTTAGGATGGCTCACTATCACTATCTCAATCTCTGCATTTCCCTTTTAATTTTCTGGCTGGTCTGTCAGTCTGTTGTTTGCTCAAGCAGTACTGTGACCTCAGGCAGCTTTCTTAAATCGTTTGCTATTATTCCCGGATTTTCCTGCTATCATTTTTGACAATGCCTTTGGGTATCTGTTCTCCACTCCAAAACAAATCAGTACCCTCTAATAAGGAGGCTGCTGGTCCTCACGGCTTGCCCTGCCCTAGTAAAATTACTGAACAGCGGAGCTGGTGGAGGGCAATGGCAGAAGCCCCAGGATAAAATGCCACAGACTCTCACTCTTCTTCCTGAAGCTTGGTTTTTCTTGAATAAATGCTTTTCCTTTAGATGGGTGCCTTTGCTCAATTTCCAAAATCCTGAACTGGTTGTTTTTAACAGTTTTGTCTGGTTTTACGTTTGCATTTTAGGGAAATGATTTGCCTCCCTCCTCACTCGACCTTTCTAGAAGTCCCATCTCAAAGTCAAAATTTTTGCTTTGGGCCAGAGGTCATTGTAACATTTCATTATGACATATGAAAAAGGAAAAGATATGCAAGACTTATGGACAAACTTATGAATAAGGAGATATACCACGTTTTTAAATAAAAAGATTCAATATAAAAAAGATAGAACTAATGTTACTCCAATTAAAATATCAGTGGGATTCGTGATAGAACTTGGTTAGACAATGTAGATATTGACACAGGCATAAACCAACAGTACAGATTAGCAAGCTCACAGATTGTGGTAGGCAGAATTCTAAGAATGACTCTCCATGACCCTTGCCCTTCTGTAATACTTTGACTGAAGTGGGATATGATGAAATATCCTTTCCAGAATTATGTTACATTATATGGAAAAAGGAAGATTATCTGGATAAACCTAATCTAATCAAAAGAGCCTTTAAAAGGAGAGAGTTTTCTTTGGCTGACGGAAGGAGAGAAACTCAGAGATTAGAAGCATGAGTAAAATTTGGCATGCTATTGCTGGCATGGCATTTGAGGATGGAGGGGGCCACATGCCAAGGATTGTGGGTGGCCTTGAGTTGCTGAGAGTGGCCCCAGGCTCACAGCCAAGGAAATGAGAACCTCACTCCTATAGCCTCAAAGAACTGAATTCTGCCAAGAACCTGAAAGAGCGTGAAAGCAAATTATTCTCCAGAACCCCCAGATAAGAGTCCAGCCCAGCCCACACCTTGATTTCTACCTTGATACTTATAAAAATCCTTCCAGGCCTGCCTGGACTTCTGATCTACATAATTGTGAAATAATAAGTGTGTGTTGTTTTAAGCCAGAAAATCTGTGATAATTTGTTACGCAGCAATAGAAAACTAACACACAGACATATACATATATAAATATTTGATATATGACAGAGCTGGCTGGGCAGATCATTGATGAAAGGAGGGTCTCTTCAATTAATAATCCTGGGACAAATGGTCATATATACACAGTCATATTTTGCTTAATGACAGGGATCTGTTCTGAGAAATGCACCATTAGGCAATTTTGTCATTGGCTGAACATCAAAGAGTATATTTACACAAACGCAGATAGTACAGCCTACCTTACACCCAGGCTATACGATACCAGTCTTGTGGGACTACCGTCGTATATGTGATCCACCGTTGACCCAAACGTCATTGTGCAGTGCACGACCATAGAAAAGAAACGGCTTGAATCTGTACCTCAAAATATGACAAGAAAATAGAAGCTTTTAAATGTTTACAAGAAATTTTAGAAGAACTTCATGAACCTGGGGTAAGGACTTCCTTAATGAAAAACGTACAGTAAAGAAAAGATTGAAAGTTCAAGTACAGGGGCCGGCCTGGTGGCGCAGCGGTTAAGTTCACACATTCCACTTTGGCGGCTTGGGGTTCGCCGGTTTGGATCCCAGGTGCAGACATGGCATCGCTTGTCAAGCCATGCTGTGGCAGGCGCCCCACATATAAAGTAGAGGAAGATGGGCACGGATGTTAGCTCAGGGCCAGGCTTCCTCAGCAAAAAAGAGGAGGACTGGCAGTAGTTAGCTCAGGGCTAATCTTCCTCAGGGAAAAGGAAAAAATTTTCATGTAGATAAAAAATTTTAAATTCTATTTTTCAAAGGTCAACATTAAACAAAGCAAAAGAAAGGAAGGAAAAGACAAGAAATCTTAAGATCAGGAGTGCGGGGCATCTCAGAAGTCATGAGAGAAGCATGTTGGAAGGAAAGAAGTTGCTCCCGTGTTGCATTCTACAGAGAGGCGGAGTTAGAGGAAGACAGCAAAGCATGCCCTAGACTTGAGGACACAGAATAGACTGGTGACCAGAACAAGGGCGGTTTCAGTGGAGCAGGAGGAAAACCTGGGTAGGGCATGGACCCTGTGCCTCTTGCTCATCTCCCTTCCAGAAAACGCCACGCCTTCCTAAATGCTCTGTCACTTGCATATTCATAGCTTTCCCCAAATTCCTGAACTTGGTAGTGACAGGTTTCAATTTGGCTTTTATTCTGTAAAAGAACAAGTAGAATTATGACCTGTTTCACAATTTACTTAGCTGACTTCACGTGCTTTTGACAATTCTATCAATTTTCTGACATTTTTCTCTCTCTAGGAAGATGAGAAAGAGAGGAACCATAACAAAATTGTGACTATCCCTACAGTCAAAATAGGTCCTAATTGTTTCTAATCAAGCTGAGCTTTCCAGAGGGTCAAAGAATGGAAACCTGAGGCGCATCTGTTACGGAGCCCTAACGGACTGGTGACCCACAAGTGGGTCCTTTTGCCTAGAGCTGCTCATGCCAATACAACGAGACCAGGTTCGGAATAGCAAAGCAGAAACTTTACTCACTGATCAATGAATGGAGGAGGCAGAACTCGTGCTCTAAAGCACCTTCTCCTGGAAGGGAAGGTGAGCAGGTTCTTATGGGATACGAAAGGGGAGTGGCGGGGGCATTTGAGGCATGCGCAGATCTTCCCTTCTTGCGCACGGCACCGTTTGCGTGTTTCCTTTTGTGCAGGGCACCCCATCAGCATCTTGGACCTCGGCGTGCAGGTCTGGACGGGTCCTGCAGTTTGGCCCTGTGGCAATGTTCTGCCTTGGTTCCTATAAGCAAGCACAACTTAAAACAAAGCATTAGACATGGAAAATATTTAGGGACTTCTCTCGGTGACACATCCAGCCAGTGCAAAAATCCTATACCTCATGTATGTGTATTCTGCATCAAAAAAACCTGAAACGAATCTTCCCCCTTCTTCCTCTTATTGTCCTTTGCCAGGTTGACCTAACTGATCCTTTGACTCTGTTACTTCGATAAAAAGAAGTCAGCTAAGGAGGGGCAGGGGCCGGGCCAGCGCCTGGGCCTGCGCTCCCTCTAGAGGGCTTGTAACTCAACCCATGGAATCTTGAAAGTGTTCTCCTTCCTCAAAATCATTTTCCACCAACAAAAATAGCTCCAAAACCACAGCAGCTCTGGATGTACAAAAGGATTTCAAAATTTCTCTAACGAAGATTATAATTAAAATATTTCAATGGGGTTTTAATTTTTCTTTCTGGGCTATGCCGTTTCCCAGTCCTCTCCAGGAGCTGCTATTGTTCAATCCTGACAGAATTCTCTGTTAGAAATTACAGCCTGCTGCCTCTGAGCATCTTCATTAAAATGCAATGCTGCCAGATATATCCACATGCATATGAATGAAGCATCTATAGAATAATTAAGCCATGAATAACACATTGCTGAGCATGGCTTTTCCTGAATAGGGAAAGATTGTTATTTATGAACCCAGAGATTTTATATTACGTGAAAACATAATTGGCAATAACAAGTATTATTTGAGGACGCATTAGTTTAAATCATGATTGCCCTGTTACAGACTCCATTTTTAATAAAATGGCGATTTACATTGGAAAATGGATGAGAATTTCTGTGCCATTTTTCTTCATTTTGCTCAAAAGGCCGCCCGAAAGCTTTTTGGCAATGGGGATTGCATAATTTGAGAATCTTCTTTTATAAACAAAAGGTCATTAGCATCACAGCAACTTCGCAGGCCTGGGTTCAAACTAATAGCGATATATCAATGGAAAAACATAGATACTATTCTCAAGCCGTTCTTAGGCTTTTTCAAGGAACAGTGTGGAAGGGAAAGCTGAGCTTCCTTGAATCCACCCCTCCCCCCTGCAGTGTGTTTGAGTCAAGAAGCAGTCCTTTCACCAAGGCCCCAGCTTAGCGATGACCACGCGCTGGAGTTAGAGTGTGCTGTCGTCTGCGCACTGTTTAGTGTTTAAGCCTGTGTCCCCGAGACCCTCAGCCCTGGTGCTCCGAGCGCTGAAGTCACCGGCGCAGAGAAGCAGCAGGTGAGGGGCCAGAGGGAAAGGGCGTCGCAAGGTTTACGGTGAAAGGAAGAAGAAAATGTCTCTTCCTTCTTGGCCTTCCTCAGGCTCCCTGTTGGTGCAGCCTCCCTGAGCAGGGGGCGGAGTCCAACGTTGATGGAGCCGACTTCCGGCTTCTAGTCGGCACCCACAGCCGTCTCAAGAACCTGCTGCAAATCTTGGGACCCCTGCCCTCCTTGCCGGTCTCCCCTGCAGGGCCCTCAGTTCTGCTCTCCTTTCTTTTTACCTGGTTACAGCAGCTTCCCCTCCAGCGCCTCTGTCCACCCCGCCTTCCATCGCTGCAGTCCCCCCCAGCACAAGCACGCTCCCTAAACCAGCTCTGCCTGTGTCACTTCTCTGATGAAAATTGGCCAGTGGCTTCTCATGGCTTAGGATCACTTGCAGCCCACTCAACACGGTTCAAACGGCCGCGCAAGACCTGACCCCGGACTGCCTCTCTGCTCCCTCTGCCCAGCCCTGCGTGGCCTCCGGCCTCCAGACTGAATTACTCACCGTTCCTTGAGGTCCTCGTGTCCCCGTCCTCACACACGCTGTTCCCTAAGGGACATCTATCCCTCCTTCAACATTCAGCTCACAGGCCTGCTACTCCTGCAGGCATGCCCTGGCCATCCGCACTCCCGCGGTGTGCACATCCCCCTTGCACCCTGAGGATCACCTGTGACCTCTAGGAGACACTCTCTTAGCCGCGCCACGACTGTTGACGTGCTTCTGTTTTCCCTGCCAGAGTTCAGCCTCCTGGAAAGCAGAAAAGTGTTCTGTTCAGCTTTGTGTTCCTATCACCTCTTCCCATGCATAGCAACACAAGTTCCTTGAACAAAAGCGTGAACTGCCTGTAGGAACAGGCAGACGACGGAGATGCTGTCCCTCCAGCCTGACATGGCCCTGAGGAGAAACACAGATGCCTGGAGACTGGAAGGCTTAAGTTTCACTTTGACTCTGCTATGTGCTGAGTTACAATCAGTAATGTCATTCCTCTGAGCCTGTTTCCTAACCTGGAAAGCAGATACATACTCGTATTTCGTAGAGTAGTTCTGAAGGTTAAACTGAATGAGAGAACAGAAGTGTTAGGGAGGAGGCTTGGCACATAGTATGCAGTCAGTAATCGTTATTAGGAGTATTGATGTTTTTATTACTATTAAAACACAGCCAATAAGGAGCTGGCCCCATGGCTGAGTGGTTAAGTTCATGCGCTCCGCTGCAGGCGGCCCAGTGTTTCGTTGGTTTGAATCCTGGGCATGGACATGGCACTGCTCATCAAACCACGCTGAGACAGCGTCCCACATGCCACAACGAGAAGGACCCACAACGAAGAATACACAACTATGGACCGGGGGGCTTTGGGGAGAAAAAGGAAAAAAATAAAATCTTTAAAAAAAAAAAAAACACAGCCAATAAAAACTAAAAAGGCCATTTGGGGTGGGTGGGATGTGTCTACCTTCATTTTAAAGGTTCATTGTACCATTAAAATGGGACGCTGGACCCCAGTAGTCCATGAGGAAACAGCGTAACTACAGCAGCCTAAGCAGCCTGCAGGCAGGCCTTGCCTTGCTTCTCCTCCTAGTTCCTCCGTCGTGGTGTGATGGGCAGAAGGAGCCTCTGCTCTAGTTCCCACATTTAACTAGTGCATGTATTGTGAGGGGCACCGCACTGAGCACAAAGTGAGGGGTTTAAACAGCACAGAATGCAAAAGATATCCTGACCTCCGAGTCAGAAGGTCGGGCTTAACCATGGCATTGACCAGCGGTGTGACCATGGGCAAATCACACCTATTCAGGCAACTGTTCTCTCCTCATCTACATAATTAGAAAAGTGGGTGGTCTGATCTCTAAGGTTCCTCACATCACCAAAATCGTAATTACAAGTGGAAACATGGCCCCCACCCTACAAAAAATTCTAATTGTGATAGGACTAAAATAGTAAAGTCTAAGCGACCTGGTTTTGCCCACTTCGTTCCCTCTCTGCCCTGCTCGTACAATACTGCCAGACTAACACTCGGATTTCACAGAGTGGCGTCTCCAGAATGTGGGAGGTGTGGAAAGACCAGACGCTGCCTGGCTGGTTGTCTGGAGGACAGCAGGGAGAGCTGCACACTGACGGAGGAGGGGGCGAGAGGAAGAGTGAGGGAGCGAGGAGCAGAATTGAGAGAGGAGACTGGGGGGAGTCTGGGGCTGGAAGGACGCAAATGAGGGGAGAGTCACTGGGCACTGGAGGAGGTAGACAGGGCGTTTCATGAGTTACCATGGGATATGACCTCCAGTCCTATTTATATCCTTCAAGAGAGGCAAGAAAAACAGTGCAATTCAGAAGGACTGGAGTCCCCTGAATGCGGCACCTCCTGAAGGACTGGGCTAAGCGGCTCAAGGTTCAGGGGACGTACACCGGTTCATGAGAAGACAGAGAGAGGTACCATTGGTAAACCCACAAGTATGTTTGCTCTGAATATGTGTTTAATTTTCAAGGGTAAGGAGATGGCCGGGCCTGGTGGTCTAGTGGTTAAGATTCAACACACTCACCTCCTTGGCCCGGGTTCATTTCCTCATCAGGGAGCCACAATACCCTTCCATCGGTTGTCTAACTGTGGCGGCTGAATATTGCCGTGATGCTGAAAGCTCTGCCACCAGTATTTCAAATACCAGCAAAGTCACCCATGGTGAACAGCTTTCAGTGGAGCTTCCAGACTAAGACAAACTAGGAAAAAAGACCTGACCACCCACTTCTGAAAAAACTGGCCATGAAAACCCTATGAGTAGCAGTGGAACGTTGTCTGATACAGCGCCAGAAGGTGAGAGGATGGCACGAAAAGACTGAGTAGAGTTCCACTCTGCAGTACACAGAGTTGCTAGGAGTCGGAATCCACTGAAAGACACTGTCAACAACAGAGGAGATGAATGAAATATAGTTTAGGTGCCTTCAGAAAACTAAAAAATTAAAATTTTGACATTTTAGAGACAAGGGAAAGGAACAAGTGGTGAATTTCATCATTATCCAATAATAAGATGGTCAGGCCTAATGAAATACATTTAACTGGCCTAGTTGACCAAAGTAAAGAAAGTATTCCAGTACTGTGGATGGGAAAATATTTCACAAAGATGTTCAGATTACTCAGAAAAGCTTACTTTCTTTTCTTTCTTTTTTTAACAACTGTTAACAGGAAAAGTAATGTGGTTATATTTTAAGAAAGATATGACTACCTTTCTACTCAAAATGGCTGACCTTTCAGCTGAATTTTTGAGGAAAGTAAATGTCAGTTAGGGAAACAACATGGTGAGGACATGGAACCTGATGAATGCAAGGAACCATAAATCATTTAGTTAGGCTAAGTAGGGGAGTGATAAGTCTGCATTTTAGAAAGATCGTTCTGGTTGAATGATCGCATCACGTAGGATACCTTGAAAGAAAGCGGAGCCGGGAGTTAAGTTAGAAACTGGGCCAATAATCCAAATGAGAAACAACGGGAACCTGACCCAAACAGTGGAACTGAGAGTGCCGGGGGAGAAGACTCAGGTTTAAGCCCCTGCTTTTGCACTTACTATACATGTCATCTTGGGCAAATTACTTACTTCTCTAAATCATAATTTTGTAGTCTAGAAAATGTGAACAAGGGTACACAGGGCTGCCAAAGGAATAAAAAAGATAAGGCATGGAAAGCCTTCAGCACAGTTCCTGGAATGAAAAATATAGACATGGAAATAATTAGCAAATATGTGGGAGTTAAACTATGAGGTTGCCCGAGTATGGAGTATGGAGTAGAAAAGCAGAGGGCCAAGGTGCTCTAGGTTAAGAGAGCTGACATCCAATGCCTTAAACACTAACCCACCTGCTGCTCTTCTTTATGGAAGAGAAAACACATACTGTGTAAATGATGACACTGCCACGACCAACCAGCTCTTTGCTTCTTGGCAGCTCTGCCTATGGCTCATTTTGGGAACTAGCAGCAAGAAACAAGGGGAAGAAAGCATAAGTCAAGGTGGCTGGTGTGCCTTCTTGATAAATCACCCCGTTCCCCCCTTGGCCTGATGAAGCTGTATGATTTCTCTGATGCTCAGATGGGATGGAAAAATGAGGTCTGCTTTTTTAAGCTGTTTTGATTTTGAGGTTTAATTAGTGTTGTTCTGGGGAATTCATTGCTTTAATTAATGATGTGCCCTGAATCTCTTCAGTGAAGAATGCCATTGCAAACATGAATATGTAATGAGTACAACTTTCTCCACCCCTGCGCGGGAGGCTGGCTGTTGCTTGGCTCTCGCCTCTCAGTACAAGGACAAGGACCTCAGGTACTAAAACGAGCTGGGCTGCAAGCTTTGATTTGTGTGTCTGGTTTTTTTCAGCTCAACTGCTCTTTTGTTTGTTTAAAAGCTGGGTCCATTAACAAGCAAACCAGAGAGAAAAAACAATCAGCTTGCTTTGGTGCACTTTGAGTCCTTCTCTTAACTGTTTATAAATCAGTAAGCTAAGTTCTCAGTCAGGGTTTCTCAGTATCAGCACATTTTGGACCCGATATTCTGTGTTGTAGAAGGCTGCTCTATGTGTTGTAGGATGTTTGGCAGTATCCCTGGCCTCTACCCACTAGATCCTAGTAGCATCTCCCATTCATGACAATCAAAAATGTCTCCAGGGGCCAGCCTGGTGGCACAGTGGTTAAGTTCACACTTTCCCCTTCGGCGGCCCGGGGTTTGCCAGTTTGGATCCCAGGTGTGGACCCATGCACAGCTTATCAAGCCATGCTGTGGCCAGTGTCCCACATATAAAGTGGAGGAAGATGGGCATGGATGTTAGCTCAGGGCCAGCCTTCCTCAGCAAAATAAAAGAAGAGGATTGGCAGCAGATGTTAGCTCAGAGCTAATCTTCCTCAAAAAAAAAAAATAATAAAAACAAAAAGAAATGTCTCCAGACATTGGCAAATGTCCCCTGGAGGTGAAATCCTCCAGGTTGAGAACCACAGATCTAAATGAAGCACTTACTTTGCAGGACAATCAAGGCAAGGCATATTAATCAACAATAAACATGTTCACTGAGGACTTGCAAAACACTGTGCTTGTTGTTGTAGAAAATACAAAAATGCTAAAGTTTTATGCAATATTAGGAAAGATCTTGGACCAGCAGTATAAATCCACAACTGCTGCTTACTAGCCATGTGTCCTTGGGAAATTAATTTTCCCTTTCTGAGTTTCCTCATCTTGCTAAGGAATAAGTTTGAGCAACATAGGGTAATATATGTATTTGCAACTGGATGACTAGTCTTAGTAGTGTTATCTAAAAGTTCCCTGCTGTGAGCCAAAGGTCTTTGTTCTCCAGTCCGATCTGTCCAACATTTTTATCAATGGCTTACATGAGTGAGGACATAATTGACATGTAGATCAATGTAAATGCACAGGCACTTGGAGTGGTCATTAGCTGAAAGAAAGCACCAAACGTTAAGATGATATTGAAAAGCCACATCCAAACAAAAGATATTTGCATATAGATAATGTGCCTTTCTGCATTTAGACTCAGAAACTCACGCCATCACACAAATACCAGACTTGGGAAGTCAGTGTGTATGCAGGTGAGCAAGAAGGAGAGTGGTAGAAGATAAAATAAGAGATGTAGGAGCTCAAATTGTATAGGGCCTCATAGCTCATACTAAAAGAACTTTGTCGTATACTCTGACTGAGATAGAAAGCCATTTGAGAATTTGAACAAAGGAGTAACATATAGGACAAAATTTTTATTTTATCAGGTTACTTTTGCTGCTGCGTTGAGTATAAGTTAAACGGGGACAAGGACAGAAACAGGGAGACCAATTAGGAGCCTACCACAATAAGGCAGGAGAGACAGTACAGTGGCTTGGATGAGATGTAGCAAGGAGATATAGATTAGATTAGATTTGGGATGTCAGAAAATAGAGGAGTCGATACTGACTCTCAGACTTTTGGACTAATCAAATGGAAAGAGGAGGACCATGAATTAAGATGGAGAAGACTGGATTTTGGATAGGCAAGTTGAGTGATATAAACATAACATGAAAAGAGAACAGCTGTGAAGGAGGAATTTGGCTCATTCTGCAAAACTTCTGAATGCAAACCAAGAATGTATGATCATCTGATCCCGGATAACAAAGAATTGGCACAAGCAGAATGGGTGACCACGTGAGATAGTGACTTAGTAATACCACCCTTTGCTCATACTCCCTGTGAGCCACGCACTATCAAGGACTTTGCAATCATTATCTGATTTAATCTCCAAATCAGTCCCATTTTACAGATGAGCAAATCATAGTTTGTAAGTGATTAAGCTATGCAAAGCCTTGTCTGGGTTCAGACTGGCAAGACTGGTAACTCTGAGTGAGTTAAGGTTAACTTCCCTATTGTTCCACTATTGCTTCCACTAGTAAGCAGTGCAAAAATTACACGTAAGAGCAAGATGGGAACATCTTCCTAGCGACAACTTTTTTTCAAGGAGGCATGCCCAGAGTGGAGTCATTTCACCAGCTCATGTGGTTGTGCAGGTCCTCCAGGTTGCAAGAATCTGCAACATTGTACTTGCCCTCATTCCTTCTTAGGCTGGGAGGGGACCACATCAATTAGACCCTAGTGTTGAGGCTCCAGATTCATAATTTCCAGTTAAGCCACTGTTATCTAATCTAATCATTTCCATATTTTGGTTCTTGCTTGGCCAGTGTGTCTTCAGTGCAGCAGATCTGGCCTGGCTTGTCAGCGTAGTGAGCTAGGATTTGAATCCGGGCAACCTGACTCCTGAGCCTGGTCTTAAAACTGCCCACACTATCTGCACATAAAGGCATTCAAGAAGAGACTCAACACCCATTTGGAGAGATGTAGTGAAGAAAATTTAAACCTCAGATACGGCGTGGACTAGGTAACTAATAAAGCAACTTCAAATAACGTGAGACTCGCTCTCTGCCAACCTGTTGGGTGGGTGAACTTTGAGAATTGATAGGAACGAACTGGAGAGGTATTATTCCTGTTATATATTTCTACAGAACGGAAAGCCAAATTGCAACTACATCTTCTACCATTGGGATGTCCTCTGTTCTATACCTTACACAGCTGTCTTGTCTAAAAGTAAACCATAAACAGTAGTGTCTTTGCACACACAGTTTCTGCTCCCGAAATACCTTCTCTTACCCTCTTTTCACCTGGATAACAACTACGTCAAGGCTGGACTGAGAGACCGTCTGTTTTGTGAAGCCATTCAGAATTCCACTCCTCTATCCAGTAAGCTTTGATCTCTCCTTTCTCTCTGATCTCAGAGACAGCCTGTTGGACCCACTTTGCAACAGTGCTTATCTGATGTCATATACCTATTTATTTACTTTCAGGTTTTCTCTAACAATAGAAGCTCCCTTTCTTGGGTTGCTAATAATTTTCTCCAAGCTCTTTTCCAAAATGCTGATACAAAATGCTATTGCTGACTGTTTTGCATTTCACTTGTCTAAGTAGATTTCTGACTGTCATGTGCAGGATGAACTGGAAAGTGGGGGGGGGGGTCCATATTGGAGGTCCTTGCAATAGTCCAAGTGTAAGGTATACAGGACTTGAATGGGGATGAGAATTGGAAAATGAGGCTTAAAGGAAAAAATGCAAGAGATGTTGTGGAGAAAGAAGGATGGGGCAGGTAAACATAGGAGAGCAGATAAACAGTCTTTTAAATGAATGGGCCTTTCTGGCAATATGGCTATATAAACATTGAGTGAAACTCCTTCTAGTACAGCACACCAGAAAATATCAAGAAAAATTTTTCTTAACGCAACAAAATTTTGCATGTATATCTGAACTGGTGAAAAGGAACAGAATTATTCAGAGGAGTCCAAAAAATGTACGAAAAATCCAGTTAGTGCCAGAGCCAACCTTTTCCATGGAGGCACTTAGTCATTCTTGGTGGCCTAAAATCTGAATTTTAATGGGCTACTGACTGTGAACAGGAGACACAGCCAGAAGCCTAAGCAGAGAGGGAGGTTGGATCAAAGACCTCTTCTATAAAGTTGGGACTCCCAAAGAACAGCACCTTCAATGGATGGACTAGAAACAACCCCTCCCCATAGATAGACTTGTGGAGATGCTTGTGTTTCTCAGGCTTAGCTCTGTGTGAAAAGGAAAAATATGAAGGAATAAAGGAAAACAAATGTCTCCAATGACATTTCCTCACAGAAATCTGCATTCTCAATGTTTGAAGGCCAAAAGCCACACTGCCTACCTATTTGAAAACCCTAAACCAAGAGCAATTTGAATGATCCTTGGTTGATAGTGTTTCCAGAAACCTGGCAGAAAAATTAAATCCACTCTAGAGAAATTATTTTAGGCACAGACTCAAAGAAAGTTCTCAGAGATAAAGTTCTGAGATATGTAATTTCACAATCAAAAATTATCAAACTGAGAAGGAAACAAACCATGAGGAGTGAAAGGTGGCAGACAGAACAAAGAGCAGAATAAGACAATGAAGAATAAATATTGGAATAATCAGACCCAAAATATTAAGTAAGTATGTTTAATGTGTTTCATAAAATAAGAGCATTGAAAAGGCACAAAAGACCATCAGAACTGGTCAGCAGAACCAAATAAAAATTCTAGAAATGGAAATAAATCAACATGAAAAAGCAACAGATTAGACTCAGCAGTGGAGAGATTTAGTGAACTGGAAAATTGAGATTTAAAAAACAATTTACAAAACACTGTCCAGAGAGACAAAAGGAAAATACGAAGTAGAGGATAAGACACGTGAAGGAGACGGTGAGAAAGTCTGCCATTCTCCATCACTTGGTAAAGAAACTCTGAAGGAAATATGAGCAGTAAAAAGTGCAAAATTCGGGTAGACTTCAAAAGCTGCCCCCTGCTATGAAGACTATTAATATTAAAAGAGCGTGGATAATTGCTGAGTCCCAAAGCTGAGAGGAAAGGCTGACAATTCGAGGCAAAATATAGATGAAAGAGAAAATATGACCACCCTTCTCCCCCTTCCCATTCAAATTGATAGTGAAACATTAATATGATCCCAAAAGAAGGAGAGAGCTTGGTCCCAAAGGCCACATGCCTAAGAATGAACTTGTAATGGGGCCACAGGAGAGGCGATGGTAGACTCTCCAGTGGCAGCATTGACTGTTGCTCATTCTCCCTGCTCATATGGCCACACTAGGGTGACCTAAAAATAATTATAACCCCTCTCCCTCCTCTTTACAAGTGGCCAAAGATCTGTCTCGAAGAGAAGTGGCCCACCTTGTATGTCCTAGATGTGAACATTCTTCCACAGAAATAATCACACTGAAGAACAGAAGTAGACAAGCTTTTTCTGTAACAGACCAGAGAGGAAATATTTTAGACTTGAGGGCCATATGGTTGGTATTGAAACTACCAAGCTCTGCCATTGTAATGCAAAAGGTGCCACGGATGATGCAAAAATGAATAAGGATGGCTGTGTTCCAATGGAACCACGCACAAAAGCAGGCAGTAGGCTGGAGTTTGCTAAGCCCTGCTGTAAAAGATTATTTATCTAGAAGTACAAAAACTGGGCCGCATTCTAGAAATGTAACTGTTCTAAAATGGTGCTTTAATGATCACTCGTCTTTAAACTCACACCATTATGATAACTGAGGGAAAATTTGCTGTAACACCTGTGCATAGCGGTGTATAAAGGCCTGGGAAATACAACCCAGGGAGTCCCGGTGGCCCAATTCAAACGATGTACTCATGGCAAGAAGGGGTGGCCAAGTGGGTAAGGCAACTGACTGCTAAATAATGAACACATGGTGATGCAGGACATAACAGACAGAGTGAAAATGGGTCTTTCAGAGGGCACTGCATATGGCAAAACCTTTGTTATTTTCACACAGAGGAAGTCATTTAGCGATGGAGGGATGCCCTGGTATCCAGGCTGAGGAGAAGTTCCAAAGGGGAGCATGGCATTAGAAAGTGGATGACACCAAAGGAGGTTTACCACTGTGCCCTCGGTCTCTGCTGTGATCAAAGGTCATATATGTCATTTTATCACCCCTACCTACAGATGAACCAAAGTTTCCCAGTAAATCAGAATTTCACAATTTTTAATTATAAATACAAATATATAAATTATCATGCCTTCTTTTGCGATTTTGAACAAAATGGGTATGCTTTACAAATTCTCATTTTTGTTAGGAAAATCAAGAAACATGCATTATAAGATGTTTACATAATAAAATTATTTCCTATTTTCAGCTAGATTTTTAATCAATGAAAAATAATAGCTAATATTACTGATTATTTACTATGTCCGGGCACTATTCTAAACACTCTACATGGATTATTTTATTTAATCCTCATAACTCAATAAGGTTGGCACCATAACTGATGTGCAAGATATATGTTTAACAGCCACTTAAGACATCAATTTTCCTTTCCTTTCCTAAAACTTCCCAGACCCACTCCAAGATGCCCTAGATTGAGCTAAATGAAGAACTTACCATGTGAGACCAAAAAAAAGTCTGAGTACACTAGAATGGTTTATCTTCCCCACCCCTGTCCACTTGCTAGGGGAAGAAAGATAAAAATAAAAATGAACTGAAGGATAGGAAGAGTTGTTTTTGAGTCAGATCTAAGTTCCTGGATGTTAGAGTTTGTTGCATGAGACCTCACTCCCTCACTCCTGTTTGGGGAGCTCCATGAGAGAGACAGCTATATTACTGTGGGACTGCAGGAAGAGGAGACTGGCACCTTGCTTGTCAAGAGCCTGCCTGCTGAATCTCAGGGCTTGCTACAAGAAAACTTGGGGAAAGGAATTTGGGGACGAAAGGATGGGTATTGGCAAAGTCAGGCAGAAGAGAGAAAGGCCCAGCCCCCGGTGCTACTCCCCACCACACGCACACCATGTTTCCTGAGAGATACAAACAATTGGATCACAACCACACCAACAGATCTCAAGATCAGGAAGACAGGGATATCAAAAGATGGATAGGAACAGAAGGAAAGGCTTTTGTCAAATGGGCCACGTTCATCAGAGTATTAGGTAAGATGGCTGTCAGATGGAAGATTCAGCCAAATGCTTCATAGAAACCACAGATGCCAGGACAGCTGCTCAGGGACAAGTCCATCACCATCCATATCTCTTGGTCTCTCTCATCACAAGATTTAGAATGAACTTGATTGAGGGTGATGATCAACTCAGGAGTGTGCAGCCACTTAGCTATCACCAACATCCAGGTGGGCAACACAAGATCTGTTCCACTAACATCTGCTCTACTTTTTCTACCCTCTTCCCTCCAGATATGGCAAAGGAGAGTGGAAAACATTCCATGTCTTTCTTCCACAAGCAGCTCCCAACTGAGTGTGTATGTCAGTTCAGATCCTCCAGGAAGCAGACGCCAAGATAGGTTTAGATATGCAATGATTAACTGGGGGAAACAGCTATGAAAGGTAAAGGAGGAGCAGGAGTGGATGGGAAGAGCCTTCAGACCATGATGCTCATCTGACACGTGTGAAAGGAGAGAGGAAGGAAGGAGGATTGGGTAGGCAGAGCCCCCAGACTGCAGTGCAGATCTCAGGAAGTCTTGCCCAGGCCAGCGGGGCACTTCAGAGCAAAGTTCGCCCACTGGAAGAGTCCTGTGTTGGGTAGGAATGGCCCAACTCTAGTTTACCTGCCATGCTCAGTTATTGGCTTAGAGCAGCCCGTGGGGCGTGTGGCCTCCTCCTCATGGACACTTCAATGGATCAAAAAGGCACAGCATCTGGAGGCTGTCAGCCAGCTCTTCTCTTTGCAACATGTTCTCACTGCAAAGGAGATATGAGCAACACATTTCATTAGCTGCCACCAAATCTATTAAGACTATTCTGGGATGGTGGTGTGGGCTTCACACTTGGACATTAAACTGAAGTTATAAAGATTTTGTTCCAAGCCAGGATTAGTAAGATAGTCACCACCTCTTCTATTCAGCAGGTTATAAAAAAGAACTAGGACACCTGGTTCATCGGCTTGACATCAATCCTTTCTCACATTCGCCTCCTCCGCCTCACTGCCACCTCTCACCGTTCACCACATGTCTGTTCTATCAACACCTGCTCTGGGCTCAGGGCCACCTTCAGACGAACGGCAGTGCAGGTAATGTCTAAGTATAGTTTGGACATTGCTTTCAATAGTTGACAAACAGATGCGCGAATTTTTTTTTTGATTGGTTTCTGTCTTAGGATCTCATTCTTGTTAAAAGAATAAAAATGTAGCCAAGAAAGAGGAATCACCCCTAATTTGGGACAGATCTCAAATCAAGCACATAGTGATAAGAGAGGTTATAATACTGTTATTGAACTTAATTAAAGGGACCGGGGAAGTTTATTTGAGGAAATGGCTCAGAGTGAAGATCTGAGAAGGGGAGGGAAGAACATCCCAGGCAGAGGAATCCACCTGTACGCTGGCCCTGAGTGACGGGGTAGGGATATAAGATGCGACTACACAGGTGGGTGAGGACCAGGTCTTCTCACATGAGTTTTCATTATCCTAATAGTAACAGTGGGGTTTTATTCAGAGGATTGGGATGGGAGGATGCTGTGTTCAGATTTGTACTTTGAAAGAAATCCCTCGGGATCCGGAATGGAGAACAGATTGAAGGATACATGGGGGCGCTCAGAGATATCTAGGAGCTTTGTTTTGTTTTTGTTTTTGTTTTGTTTCAGTAGCCCAGGTAAAAGATGAAGCTATTTTGGACAATGAGAAGTAGGTAGATTCAAGAAATATTTAAAAGACAAAATATCCAAATCTCACTGGTGGATTAGATACGGGGCTTGAGAAAGAGAAAGGTGTCAAGATGACACCTAGCTTTCTAGCTAGCACAACTGGACGAATGATAATCGCATTCACTAAGAGCAAACACCGAAAGAGAACCAAGTTGGAAGACAAGGAGGTGAGTTCAGAATTAAACAGTTTACCAATTAGGAATCCCTTAGTTGCAAGTAATTAAAAAGCCCACTTCATTCTAGCTTAAACAAAAAGAAGACATCGGCTTGTGTAATTGTAAAATCTATAAGAGGGGCTGGCTTCACCAGTGGCCTCATTTAAGATTCAGATGATATCACCGGGATCTATTTCTCAATTCTGCTCGCTCTGGATTGGCTGTGTTCTCAGACCTGGCATGTTGGCTCCTGGGCAGCTTCAGGCTCATACCATCTCAAGATTAGCTCAGTGCAAGAGGAAATTCTCTTCCCAAAAAGTTGAGCAAAGAATTCAAAATCAAATCTCTTTAGCCTTTATGGTCTTGATTTACGCATATGCCCAATCCTGAACCAAACTATTGCTAGAGTGATGAAATATGCTGGTTGGGTCCTGGAGCCTGAAGCTTAAGTAATCTTCAAAAAGAAGGACAAGGCTGAAAATGGAAGAGGGTTACATATCCCCAAACAAAATTAGGAACCATTGCCACAAAAAGACTAAGTGGACATGGGCTAGCGAAAACAAAATATAACTGTCTCTTACAGGTGAACACGATTCCTGAGATTGACAACAGCCAGGATGTGGTGGACATTTAAGTAAATCAAAACTTCACTGATAAAGAATGGGTGCTGAAATCAGCTCGAGCATTGGCAGAAATCAAGACTATGGGCTTTCAGTAACGGCTGGCTCAATTCAAGAACACAGACTATGTGGGACAAAAGCAACATAAGATGCATCCAAGAAAATCTGTGTTTTGGTGAAGAATCTCTGGAAAGTCCCTCAGATGTCTTGTTGTAAAATAATCAGAATTGATTTTCTTCTATTTATGTTTAATTCACATTACATAATGTGCATTCAGTGGGTCTTACTTTTTCCATTTTATAAGGGCTCCTCCAGTGTCAATAAAAATATGTAAAGACTCTGGCACCTAGAATGGACCAAAGCAGGTTGCCACCCTCTTTATTTCCTGCTGTATCAGCCAGACCTTCTTCTGCTTGGGAAAGCTAAATGGTACACAAAAAAACCTTTTGGAGGCTCTTAGTGTGATTGAAAGTGAACACTACTTTCCACTAGAGGGTGCTAAGCCTCGAAATAAAAATACAAACCAAGCACTTGATTTTCCCCTACTTTTCAATGTTCATTGAGCAACTAATAAGTGTATTAACTTGAATTCCCCAGAAAGCAGATCCTGAGGCAAAGTAATGTGCTACTGCTTTATTATAGAATGCCATCCTGGGGGCAAGAATGAGGGGAAAAAAGAAGTAGGCGGGGGGAAAATGAGAGCGGATCCAAGAAGATGCATTACTGAGCAGATCGCCTCTTGCTTTCAAACCCAGCTGATTCCCAGATCTTATAGTACCTTCCACCGAGAGGCCACGTAAAGAACTGCTTCACAGAACAGGCCATCAGCCTGGCTCAATCTTCCACTGGCAGAGTTTCACCCAGCAGGCTGTTAATTCCCTCCATACATCCGAGTTGCATCTATGCGGACACTGAGCATGTCTTCAGGGACTCAGGTCAGTGTCTATAGAGCAGAATACAAGAGACGTTCAAAGAGGGCAGAGAGCAGAGTGACTTCAGATTATTCTGTGGAATTGGTCCCAGTTCCTGCACAGCTGCTTGCTCAGTGACTGGGGCTGGAACAAGTGGCCGAAGGCCTCAGAGACAGGAGAGAAGCAGCACACGAAAGGTGTCTGATAGGAATGAACGGCGCTCAAAATAAACAATGCACAACTGAGAGGGGAAAACAATACCTTGTCAAAGATAGAATACCACACAAACTGGCTGTTGGAGGATGTTTGTCTTGACAAATAGAAATGGCAAGCAATAGGATATATTGGAACATATTAGGAAGCCATTTGGTGTAAACCTAATTCAGCCTGACCTTGTTCTTCCAAAAGGGCCTGAGCATGCATTGTATATCTGCTTTAGACATTCCCTATGGCAAAAACAAAGGCCCTTGAGATAAAGGTGCAACTTCCCTTCCCCTCCCAACGTTGGCATTCCCTTAAGGATTAAGCATCTTTCCTTAGGCTAGGAACTGATTGCTGCGCTCACCTGTGACCACCCAGCTCGAGACAACAGACTTGCTTCCTGCTGCGCCCCCCGAGATAGCAGACCCACTACCTGCTGTGTCCATCAAGCGCTGTGCTGACAGGGCAATCTTGTGACTATTGTGGGAGGGACATTTCAATCACATGTGAAACATCCTCTCTGGGGATATATAACCACTCTGTATATCTCACTTCCTTGGTGCCCTTTCTTCCTTTTGGAAGACAGGCCCCGGGCCATGGTCCTCAGATTTCAGCTCAGAATAAACTCTCCCAAATTTTCATTTATAGATTGGTTATGGATTATTTTCGTCGACAGTCTTTTGACGCTAAACATTAATTATCCCTTCCCATTTAAGAAGACAACTAGCTGTGGATTTCTTACATATTTCTTAGTTGAAAATAGATTCCATTAGACTTGCCAGTCATCTAAGACATCAGCTTTATTGTTTATCTCTGGATTAATCTTGCTTGCCTTTGCCAAAAGAATGCCGCCTTATAACTGATTGAATAAGCAGTGCTATTTGTTTTTAAGAATGAGAAGTTTTTAATTGTTTTTTCAAGTTGATATGTTTTGAAATATTTATAACTTTTCCTGTGGCATTAGAAACAGATGGACTAGAAAGGGAAGACATTTAAGCAGTGTCTTTAAACAACTATTGTGCAACACCACAAGCTTGTTTTCCATTTGTCTACTTAATAAATCAAGCAAATATTTTATAGAAAGCTTTGTCTAACCGCCATAATAATTTGCATCCATTTTTTCCACCTGGTAAATAATATTAAGTTTTAGATCCTCTTCTGTTATTTTTAATGCTCTTATAAAACATGCCATTTTTAAGTTGACTCTTTATTTAGAAATAATTTCAAAGTTGAAAAAGTTGCAAAAATAAAAATAGTACCAATGAACATTTGCATACTCTGCATCCAGATCTGTCCATTGGTAACATTTTACCCCGTTATAAATAGCTGTATATCACAACCCTTTACCCCTAATTACTTCATTGTGTATTTTCTGAGAATAGGGATAGTCTCTCAAATAATCAATTCTGTAATCTACTGTCCATGTTCCAACGTTCTCAGTTGATCTAATGATGTCCTTTCTAGCATTTCCCCTCCGATACAGGATCAATCTAGGGTCAGGTACTGTATTCAGTTGTCTTGTCTCCTCAGCCTCCTGTGGTCTGGAATATTTCCACATAATGTTGTTTTTAATGACATTAACATTTTTGAAGAATACAGTCCCACTTCCCTTTTATTAAGCAGAGAGTTTCTATTTTATGATGATCTGATGTTTCCAGGTGATTAAATTCACTCTGAGCCAGCAAATGCATAGGTGATGTTATGTCCTTCCCTGGGTATCCCATTTGGAGCCCCAGGCCTTCTGTCTGTCCCTCATTGAAGACATTAATTTTGGTCACCTGATTAAGGTGTTGTCTGACTTCTGCTCAATATTTTTATTATTTTCTATTTCTCCTTGCAACTAATAAGGCATCTGTGCGAAGACACTGAAAGACCATACAAATACCCTGCTCCTAAGCAAAATTTCCCTCTAGACTCAGCGTCAATTGATGATGCTTGGCCAGTCCGATCTTCACTATGATTGTTGCAAAATTAACGATTTTTTCACTCCAGAACAGTCAGTCCTTGGCATTCTACTGTAAGCAAGAGCCCTGCCTCCTCCCTCATTTATCTAGTCTGGACTCATGAATTACTATGCTTTTCAATGGGTTAAATTTCATTACGGTACCTAATTATTTTGTTTCTTAAACTGTCCCAGATTTGGCCAGTGGGAGCCCTTCAAAGCTAGCTAGCTCTTGTGTCCTGTGTCATCTTATTTGTTTGTCTGTTTGTTTATTTAGCATTCCTTACTATCTTGTACAACAAAATGTTCCAGGTCCATGTTGTACCAACCTTGCTCCAATTCTGAAATCAGCCATTTTTCTAAGGAACCCTACTTCTTTTTAGTGACGAATGGTATTAGAAATCAAGATCTAGGGGCCGACCCCGTGGCCGATTGGATAAGTTCTTGTGCTCCGCATCAGCGGCCCGGGGTTTCACCAGTTCGGATCCTGGGTGTGGAACTAGCACCACTCATCAAGCCATGCTGAGGTGGGCATCCTACATAGCTCAACTAGAAGGGCCTACAACTAAAATATACAACTATGTACTGGAAGTTTTTGGAGAGAAGACGAAAAAAAAAAAGAAGATTGGCAACAGATGTTAGCTCAGGGCCAATCTTTAAAAAAAAAAAAGAAATCAAGATCAGGACAATACATATGCTCACTCCTACTGTTGGCGGGGGGCACTTTGCCTCTTGGCTCTCTCAGCCAGAGTTAGGAAATCTATGCATACATGTGCATACAAATATGCATATATTCATAAATATACAAAAATAAAAATACATGAGCATATGAAAGTGTGCACACACGCACACACATTTTTTTTAGAAAGCAAGTGTCCACACTGATGCTTCCAATTCTCATCCATACTTACAGGGTTGGTCTTGCTTTTCCATATTTCACATTTCTATGTCCCTTCTTCCACAGAGAGAATCCTGGTTCCCAACAAAATGATATTTGTCCATTTATTCAGTCCTATAATACATCTGGCATAGTTTCAGAATTTCTTCTCCTATACTACTACAATAAACAAAATTACTAAAAGGAGTTTAGGATTCATTTCCAGTTCTCATCCCCCCTCTTTGGCCACCCCGACACATGCACCCAGACACCCCCTACTCTACCTACGACTAAGGGTATACAGTTAAATACTGTGTTCATTAATTAATTCGAATTCCTTCTTTCTCCTTCTCCTTTTCCTTTCCTTTCCATTTCTTTTCTTATCTCTCTTCTGCAAGATTATAGTATTCCCTCAAAAAACAATTAGTTTCATTTGTTTTCAGATTTAGCCCTCCCCTTCCTAATGATTATTTTATTTTTTGAATTTGTAGAGTATTAAAATGCTTTCAAAAGTCAAAGCCATACAAAAATGTACTCTCAAAGAAATGTCATTCCCTCCTACATTCCTTCTAACCCACTCGCCCCAACCCCCCACAACCCCTTGTGGGTAACAACTCTATTGTGGTCTGCTTCATTCTTTCTGTTTCTTCTTGTAATTATAAGCTGATGTATGTTTTCCCTTCTACCTTACATGAGAAGCAGCATACTCTAAATGCTCTTTCTTACTTCATTGTTTTTCTTTAATAATGTCTCTTGGAAATCACACCTTATCTGGTCTTAGAGGTCATCCTCCTTCTTTGTTACAGCTGCCTCATACACCACTGCCTGTGTGGACAGTAGTTCATTCAACTAACTCCAAAGCTTGGATATTTAGGTAGTTTCCACTATTTTGCAATTACAAAAACTGCTATAATGGATAACCTTGTGCATATGCATGTTCAGGGATAACATCTAGAAGTAAGATTGCTGTGTTGAAGAGTAATGCATATGTGGTTCTGTTGAATATCGCCAGATTCTTCCCCTTATGACTCGTGTGGTTTTTCTTTTCCACAAGCAAAGTATGAGAGCACCTGTTTCCCCATCAATGGCCTGTCAACAGGGTGAACTTTAGAGCTTTGAAATGTTTGCCAATATCATGGGTGAGAAACAGCATCTCAGTGCAGTTTTAATTTATATTTTTCTCGTTATGGCTGAGGTTGAATATTTTCCATCAGTGTAAAGACAATTTTATATTTTTTTTATGAATTATCTTTGCATGTCTTTTGCCCATTTTTTCTATAAGATTTTTTGGGGTTTTTTCCTTAATTTTAAAATGTTCTTTATAAATTAGGGATATTAGCCCTTTATCTCCGAGATAGGTAAAAAATATTTTATTTCAATTTGTTATTTTTCTTCTAGCTTTGCTTATAGTGAATTTTTGACATGCAAAAGTGTTCTTTTCTTTTCTTTTTTTAGTTAAATTTATCATTGTTTTCTTTTATTGCACTGGATTTTTATTCATAGTTAGAAAACCTTTCTTTACCCCTAGGTTATGGAAAAGTTCACCCTTATTGTATTCTATTATTATATATGTTGGTTTTGGTTTTACACTTAATGCTCTGATTGATTTGGTATTTATTTTTGTGTATGTTGTGAGAAATGGTTGTAATTTTACCTTTTTGCCAAAGCTATCTAATTGTCTCAATTATGGCTATTTATTAAAAAGAGTATCTTTAACTCAATAAAAATTGTAAAAAAAGAGTATCTTTGCATGAGTGTTTTAAGACACTAACTTTGTCATATCATACATTAGATTTTTATAATTAGTTGGATCTATTTCTAGACTTTCTATTCTTTTTCTTTGATCTGGCCATTCATGTGCCAGTTCTATACTGTTTTAATTATAGAAGCTTTGTTATATTTTTAATACTTGATAGGGCTAGGCTCTGCTCAGAGGTTTCCCTTCTCACTCTTTTCCTAGCTATTCTGTTTATTTTTCCACATGAACTTTAGGACAAATTTGTCTAATCCCATAAGGAGCTAATTGGGATTTTTCTTGGGATCATGTCAATAATGCTGAAGCACCAATACCAATAGCAGAGAACATCTTCCCATTTGTTATAGGCTGAATTGTGTCCCTCCAAAATTTATGTGTTGAAGCCCTAACACCCCCTGATGTAACTTTGGAGATGGTATGTTTAACGAGGTAATGAAGGTTGAATGAGGTCCTAAGAGTGGAGTCCCAATCCAATAGGACTGGTGTCCTAGTAAGAAGGGCAAGAGAGAGAGTGACATCAGCAACGTGGTGGAGTGCACTGTTCCCTTTATCTCTCCCCCTTCAAACTACAACTATATGGACATTCATTGACCAACATTGCATACCAACACAGCACAACAGGACACCTGATAAACTTGCACAGCTGTACATCTGAAAGTGGATGGACTACCCCCAGAGAGGTGATGGAGACAGGTGACCACTCTCTGGCCCCCCCAAGAGCCCTGTGCATGCATGCAACTGCTCTTGCAGCTGGCACAAGCACCTGTAGTACTGCTGCAGTCCCAAGAGTGGGAGCACTCCTTGGTGCCACTATGGGAACAGGTGAGAGCAGCCCTGGGCTCCCATGCAATTACTTTCCCATCTGGTTGGAGAGCCCCCAGGGCCGGTACAGTCCCAGGGAGTAGTCCAGGCTCAGACCCCATGGGGAGGTCCTGCCCATTAAGCACAATGGCCAGTGCAACCTAGGAAGAGGCAGCAGTGGATCTGTGAGCCTGTGCAAAAGATTTCCCAACTGCCACAAATGCCCATAGTACTGTTGTGGCCCCAAAGGTGGGAGCACACCTCAGTGAGACTGTGGGAGCAGGTGGCAGCAGCCGTGAGCTCCCGTGTGATTGCTTTCTCATCTAGTGGGAGAGCCCACAGTGCTGCTGCAGTCCCAAGGAGTGGCCCAGGCTCTGACAGGCACAGCTCCCAGGCATTGCAGCAGGCTCAGTATACACAGCTCTTGTCGCCTCCAAGTGGAGGCAGATGGAATCTGTGACCAGATACTACTACTATTCAAAGGCACAAATTCACCTCATTGAATAATCCAGAAGGAAAAAGCCAAACAATCATAAATAAATCTTGAAGGCAAAGAAATTTACATTCTAAATGACAGAGAATTCAAAATAGCTATCATAAAAAAACTCAATGAGTTACAAGAAAATTCAATGAAATCAGGAATAAAATTAATGAACAGAGGGAATTCTTCACAAAAGAGAGTGAAACTACAAAGAAAAACAAATCAGAAATGCTGGAGATGAAAAACAAAATGAATGAGATAAAGAAAAATCTGAAATTCTTAAATAACAGAGCTGATATTATGGAGGACAGAGTTAGCAATTTAGAAGACAGGAACACAGAAATGCTTCAGGTGGAGGAGGAGAGAGAACTAAGACTAAAAAGAAATGAAGAAATACACCAAGAAATATCCAACTCAATTAGGAAATGCAAGGGAGGGAGAAAGGAGAAGAGAACTTGTTCAAAGAAACAACAGCTGAGAACTTCCAAAACCTGGGGAAGGAGCAGGAATTACAAGTAAAAGAAATTAATATAACTCCTAATTATGCCAACGTAAAAAGACCTTCTCAAAGTCATATATTAGTAAAACTGGTAAAAGTCCATGACACAGAAAAAATATTAAGGGCAGCAAGGCAGAAGAAAATAACGTACAAAGGAACTGCTATCAGGCTTTCAGTGGATTCCCCTGCAGAAACCTTACAGGCTAGCAGAGAGTGGAATGATATATTCAAAATTCTGAAAGACAAAAATTTTCAGCCAAGAATACTCTATCTAGTAAAAATATCCTTCAGATATGCTGGAGAAATAAAACTTTTCCAGATAAACAAAAGCTGAGGGAGTTCATCACCATGAGATGCCCTCTACAAGAAATGATCAAGAAGGTCCACATACCTGCAAAAAAAAGAAAGGATTTACAAAACCTTGAGCAAGGAGATAAATAGGCAGACAAAATCAGAAAATTGCAGCTCTCTATCAGAACAAGTTAGCAAATACATTATTATAACATTAAAGATAAAGGGAACGGAAACCTTGAGAACAACTATAATCACTGCATTTTAGCCACAGACTCACAATACAAAATGGCTAAGTTGTGACAACAATAACTCAGACAGGGAAGAGGAAAGGGATGGAACCCGCTTAAGGGGAATAAAAGGCTACCAGCAAATGGACTATCTCATCTATGAGATCTTTTATATAAACCTCACAGTAACCACTAAACAAATAATCAGAACAGAGACATGAATGATAAATAAAGAGAAAATAATCATGGAGAACCACCAAACTGAACTGGCAGTCTGAAATGCATGTGATGAGAAACAAGAGAAATGTAGAATAACCGAAACACGAGTGATAAAATGGCAGCACTAAACCTTCGTGTATCAGTAATCACTCTAAATGTAAATGGATTGAATTCTCCAATCAAAAGACACAGAGCGACGGGATGGATTAAAGAACAAGACCCAACAATGTGCTGTCTCCAAGAAACATATCTCAGTTCCAAAGACCAACATGGGCTCAGAGTGAAGGGATGGAAGTCGATACTCCAAGCAAATGGCAAACAAAAGAAAGCATGTGTTATCATACTTATATCAGACAAAGTAGACTTCAAAATAAAAAAGGCAATGAGAGACAAAGAGGGGCAGTATCTAATGATAAACAGGACACTCCACCAAGAGGACATAATACTTCTAAATATATATGCACCCAACACAGGAACACCAAAGTATGTAAAGCAACTATTAATAGTCCTAAAAGGAAAAATTAACAGCAACACAATAATAATAGGACACCTTAACATCCCACTTACATCAATGGATAGACCATCCAGGCAGAAAGTCAACAAGAAGATAGTGAAACTAAATGAAAAACTAGACCAGATGAACTTGGTATATATAGAACATTCCATCCAAAAACCACAGAATACACATTCTCCTCAAGTGCACATGGAACATTTTCAAAGATAGACCATCTGCTGGTAAATAGGGCAAGCCACAATAAATTGAAGAAGATTGAAAACATATCAAGCAGCTTTTCTGACCATAATGCTATAAAACTAGAAATCAATTACAAGAAAAAACTGGGAAAGTGACAAATATGTGGAGACTAAATAACATGCTACTGAACAACCAATGTTGAACGACCAATTGAACAAACTAAAGGAGAAATCAAAAAATATCTAGAGACAAATTAAAATGAAAATACACCATACCAACTCATAGGGGATGCAGCAAAAGTGGTCCTAAGAGGGAAATACATAGCAATACAGGCCCACCCTAACAAACAAGAAAAATCTCAAATAAGCAAGCCTAAACAACACCTAATAGAACTAGAAAAAGAAGAACAAACAAAGCCAAAAGTCAGCAGAAAGAGGGAAATGATAATTTACAGCATAAATAAATGAAATTGAAACCAAAAACAACAGTAGAAAGGATCAATGAAACTAAGAGCTGGTTCTTTGAGAAGATAAACGAAATCAAGAAACTCTTAGCCATACTCACTAAGAAAAAAAAGAGAGAAGCCTCAGATAAACAAAATTAGAAATGAAAAGGAGAAATTATAATGGATATTACAGAAATACAAAGAGTTATAAGAGAATACTATGAAAAACTATATGCCAACAAATTGGACAATCTGCAAGAAATGGATAAATTCTTAGACTCATACAATCTCTGAAAACTGACTCAAGAAGAAATAGAGAATCTGAATAGACCAATCACAAGCAAAGAGATCAAAACAGTAATCAAAAACCTCCCACAAAATAAAGGTCCAGGACGAGATGGCTTCTCTGGTGAATTCTACCAAACATTAAGAAAAGATTTAATACCTATCCTTCTCAAACTTTTCCTAAAAATTGGATAAAACAGAATACTTCCTAACTCATTTTACAAGGCCAACATCACCCTGATCCCAAGGCCAGAGAAGGACAATGCAAACAAGGAAAATTAGAAGTCAACATCGCTGATGAACACTGATGCAAAAATCCTCAAAATACGGGCAACTGAATACAGCAATACATTAAAAGCATCATCCACCATGATGAGTGGGATTTATACCAGGGATGCAGGGATGGTTCAACATCCGCAAATCAATCAATGTGATAGACTACATTAACAAAATGAGGAATAAAATCCACATGATCATCTCAATAAATGCAAAGAAAGCATCTGACAAGACCCAACATCCATTTATGATAAAGATTCTCAGGGGTCCGGCTCCGTGGCCGAGTGGTTAAGTTTGTGCACTTCGCTGTGGCGGCCCAGGGTTCGGATCCTGGGCACGGACATGGCACCACTCGTCAGGCCACGTTGAGGTGGCATCCCACATCCCACAGCTAGAAGGACCTGCAACTAAGATATACAACTATGTACTGGGGGGGGGTTGGGAAATAAAGCAGAAAAAAAAAAGATTCTTAATAAAATGGGTATAGAAGGAAACTACCTCAACATAATAAACGCCATATATGACAAACCCACAGCCAACATCATACTCAATGGGGAAAACTGAAAATTATCCCTCTGAGAACAGGAACAAGACAAGGGTGCCCAATCTCACCACTCTTATTCAACAAAGTATTGGAGGTTTTGGCCAGAGAAATCAGGAAAGAAAAAGAAATAAAAGGTATCCAAATTGGCAAGAAAAGAAGCGAAATTCTTGCTGTTTGCAGATGACACAATTTTACAAGAGAAAACCCTAAAGAATCCATTGGAAAACTATTAGAAATAATCAACAACTACTGCAAAGTTGCAAGGTACAAAGTCAACTTAAAAAAATCAGTTGCATTTCTATACTCTAATAACAAACTAACAGAAAGAGAACAATCCCATTTACAATCACAAGAAAAAGAATAAAATATCTAGGAATAAATTTAACCAAGGAAGTGAAAGACCTATACGATGAAAACTATAAGACGTTATTGAAAGAAACTGATGATGACATAAAAAAATGGAAAGATATTCTATTCACATGGACTGCAAGAATAAACATAGTTAAAATGTCCATACCACCTAAAGCAATCTACAGATTCAATGCAATCCCAGTCAGAATCCCAATGACATTCTACATGGAAATAGAACAAAGAATCCTAAAGTTCATATGGGGCAAGAAAAGACCCCCAAATAGCTAAAGCAATCATAAGAAGAAAGAACAAAGCTGGAGGCATCACATTCCCTGACTTCAAAATATACTACAAATCTGTAGTAATCAAAACAGCATGGTACTGGTATAAAAACAGACCCACAGATCAATGGAACAGAATTGAAAGCCCAGAAATAAAACCACACATCCACAGACGGCTAATCTTCAACAAAGGAGCTAAGAACATGCAATGGAGAAAGGAAAGTCTCTTCAATAAATAGCCCTGGGAAAACTAGACAGCCACATGCAAAAGAATGAAAGTAGACCATTATGTTACACTATACACAAAAATTAACCCACAATGGATTAAAAACTTGAAGGTAAGACCTGAAACCATAAAACTCCTAGAAGAAAATATAGGCAATACATTCTTTGACATCAGTCTTAGAAGCATCTTTTCAAATATCATGTCTACTTGGGCACGGTAAACAAAAGAAAAAATAAACCAATGGGACTTCATCAGACTAAAGAGCTTCTGCAAGGCAAAGGAAACCTGGAACAAAACAAAAAGACAACCCACCAATTGGGAGAAAATATTTGTAAATCATATATCCAACACTGTGTTAATCTCCAAAATATATAAAGAACTCATATGACACAACAACAAAAAACCAAACAGCCCAATCAAAAAAATGGGCAGAGAGGGAGCCGGCCCTGTGGCGGGGTGGTTTAACTTCCACGCACTCTGCTTTGGCAACCCGGGTTCACAGCTTCAGATCCCAGGTGCGGACCTACTCCACTCATCAGCCATGCTGTGGAAGCATCCCACATACAAAGTGGAGGAAGATTGGTGCAGATGTTAGCTCAGGGCTAATCTTCTTCAAGCAAAAATGAAGAGGATTGGCAATGGATGTTAGCTCAGGGTGAATCTTCCTCACAAAAAAAAAATGGGCAGAGGATATGAAGAGACATTTTTCCAAAGAAGATATGCAGATGGCCAACAAGCACATGAAAATATGTTCAATATCACTAATCATTAGGGAAACGCAAATCAAAACTACAATGAGATATCACCTTACACCTGTTAGAATGGCTATAATGAGCAAGACAAAAACCAGTAAAGGTTGGAGAGGTTATGGAGAAAAGGGAATCTTCACACACTGCTGGTGAGCATGCAAACTGGTGCAGCCACTAGGGAAAACACTATGGAGATTCCTCAAAAAATTAAAAATAGAAACACCGTATGACCCAGCCATCCCACTACTGGGTATTTATCCAAAGAACTTGAAATCAACAATTCAAAGAGACTTATGCACCCTTATATTCATTGCAGCATCATTCACAATAGCTAAGAGGTGGGAGCAACCCAAGTGCCCATCAACCAATGAATGGATAAAGAAGATGTGGTGTATATATATATATATACACACACACAATGGAATACTACTCAGCCATAAAAAAAGACAAAATTGTACCATTTGCAACAACATGGATGGGGCTTCAGGGTATCATGTTAGGCAAAATAAGCCAGACAGAGAAAGACAAATGCTGTATGATTTTACTCATATGTGGAAGATAACAAATACATGGACAAAGAGAACAGGTAAGTGGTTACCAGAGGGGAAGGGGGTTGGAGGGTGGGCATAAGGGGTAAAGGGGCACATTTCCAAAATTCCGTTGTATAGAATACCAGTTCCTTAAAAATTTGATAGCTATTCAGAATTATTTCCACAGTGTGAGGCATACATGTAAACTCAGAGTTCAGAGTAGCCAAACAGGACACTGTTAATTTAATCAAGTATTTCCCAACACACTTGACCATGGAACGATTTTTCTGCAGAACATCTGTTAACATCACATAGAATAAGCACTCCTTAGAATATTTCTTCACTCATTCATTTGACTCAGCTCTTTTTAAGACTTCCAGTGATTCCTTATTGCTCAATGCAATGGGCTTTCTTTGGGTCTTCTCATTGCCTTATTCACAGGAATATATATTGTTAACTAAGCCTTCAGTTTTAAAACTCTGCTTCCTTAAATTTGGTACCAATGCATACTCTTGGCTCTCTTTCTACCTCGCTGACCTCATCTTCTTTCTCTCTTTTGCTGGATCAATTTATTTCTCTTAACTTCTAATTATGGGTATTTCCTAAATTTATTAATTCTTCTTTCTTGTATTTTGTCTATGCCAGTGATGAGAAATTTTTTTTTAAATACAGATGCCTAGGCCACACTCCAGATCTACTCAGTCAGAATCTTCAAGAGTGGAATCCTGGCATCTGATTTTCTAAAGAATCACCATCAAATTAAATTCCAAGCTATAATAGCCTATCAGACGGAAGAGACTAAAATTTTCAGTAACCGCTGCGTATTTTGCTACTCGTAACTTGAAGTCAGCTTCTATCTCTTAGAAGACAAAGACTCTTGGTATTACAGAGAGCTGTGCAATATCTGTATAAATTTAAAAGGACATGCCCATTGACCCAGTAAATCTACTGCTAAGAATTTATCTTACAAGATATACTTGCACATGTTTAAACTTATTGATATAAGAATGTTCACTGCAGTATTGTTTGTAATAGATAAGTACCTTTCAATGTCTTCTTAAATTGTGGTATATACAGTGAACATCGAAACACTGTGAAGTCCCTAAAAGTAAGGAGACAGTCCAGCTGTACTGATGTCAGAAAACCTCCAAGAGAGATGGTTATGAGACAAAAACAAGAGACAGAACAAGGTGCACAGTTTGATACCATGGGTGAGGAGGAGGGGAGGCATATACATCTATGTTTGGAAATGACTCAGAAGTCTCTCTGGGAAAATATGAATTACGTTTGTAGCAATGTGTTGCCTCTGTGTAGAAACAGGCTGACAACTAGCAGATACCAGCTCCTTGTGACACAGTTAAAAAGGAACTCTCTCTAGGCAAATACATTAGAAATATTCATCTCTCTTCCCCAGTCTTCCCTTCTCATCTCGTCTCTCCTCCTCTCTCTCCCCCATTTCCCTCATGTGCTTATGTACAGTGCACCTTGCACAATCTTTATAAATTAAAATGGACATACTTTTTGACTCTGGCCATACCAAAGCCAGGGAAAGGAGGCCTACTTTTCACTGTACAAGTTGTAGCATAAGCACAAATTAACTATTCAAAATAGTTGGCCAGATGGATAGGCAGACAATCTTTGGCTCCCCTAAAGAATTGAGAACCATTGTTCAATGCCCTACCCCTCAGTATCTTCTCAGATAACTCCCAACTCTACCTCTGGCTCCAGACCCTCCAAACCCCGTGTTCACACTAGCAACTTGCCTACTTGATATTCATCTGGAGAGTGTCAACTCAAAGTCAATATGTCCCAAAATGGAATTTTTCTTCAACAAGTCAGTTCATCCTCCTTTCATTCTTTTAATCTTATTCAATCTTCAGACTTTGGATTTATCTCCATCTCCTGACTCTTCCCCAGCTTCCTTGCTCCCCTTCTCTCAAGCAGAGTAGAAAGGACACGGGACTTGGAGCTTACAGACTTGAATTCCATCTTGGCTCTTCTGCATACTTGTGATATCAGGAAAATTACCTCACCTCTCTGAGTCTCAGTTTCTTCATTCTTAAACAGGAGAATAACAATACATCCTCTGCAAGGCTTCCATGAAGATTACATGAGACAGATTGTGCAGAGTGCCTATTTGACATGTGGAACTCAATGAACGTTAACCCCCACCTCATCCCAGCCATTTCTCAGACCTGTGTGGTTGATATATTACTTTCACATTAGTTGGTTTCTCCAGGGAAGTCCAGAATCTTCTCTCTCTCTCTTCTGACCTACATCGTCAAGGACTAGAATTGGTCAAATCCGAGGAAACTCTACTGGATCACAGTTCTAGAGAGAGGCGATTTCAAGGGGTTAAAAGACTGACCTCTCTTTTAGGTGGTCAATTATAGTCAATGACAGTGTCAAAGGTTAGGTTGGGGTGGGAGCCCTTAATCTCCCCATACTCCCTATCACCACACCCACCACCCCTAAATTTTTAAAAATTATAATTTTCTACGGACAATTGATATTTTTGTCAATTTTATGCATCTTGTCAATAAAGGTATATTTTTAAACTTTGCTATTTTTATTATTCTGTAACAAATAAGGTACCCATGTCCTGGCCCTCTCTCTCCCTAGATATGCATATTTATTGGCACCCCCTTCATATGACATATTACCCATCCCTTCCTCTCCTATTGCCTCTCCTTTGGATTGTGCCCCTTTATAATCCATCCCATAAGCAGCTATGGAAAAAATTGTCCTAAAGTGTCGCTTTACCATGCTCCTGTTCACCAAGACTTTCCGTCACTTCCAGTTGGTCAAGGAAAAGAAACAAATTCCTCTTCCAAGCCCTTTGCAATAGGATCCCGAATTAGCACGTATTTCATGGCTCCCCAAATTATAGCCTACATTCAGATTCTGGCCAAAATGGATTCTTTGTTGTTTCCCAGAGCACTGCCATACTTTTTTTCATGCAGTTCACTCTCCCTGGATGTCTCTTTATCAGACCACTCACTTTTTGAAACCCTGTCAGTCCTTCAAGGTCCATCTCCAATACTGCTTCTTCAATGATGGCTTTTATTTTTTTAACTTATACTGGTTTTAGTTATGGCCAAAACAAGGTTTTTTTCAGTATGTATTTATCAAAAAAAAAAATTTACTGTCTAATCTAGTGTGTGGAAGAAACTGTGACAGACAGTATAATAACTTGTATCTACTAATATATTGTGAGGGCTTGACACTTTGGCCTCAGGGAACCCAGCTTATTGTTGGTGGATCCTAATTTCATTGCCAAATAGCTCTGTAGCCTTGGACAAGTAATCTGTCTAGCCTAAGTTTATCATCAATAAAATGGGCATAAAACAGTATCTCCATTGGAGAACTGCTGTGAGAAATAGAAATAATCTTGCACATGGTTGCCTGTTTGTCATTGTTGCTGAACATGCTTCATAAATGTCTCAGATGAGTTGGAATCCAAGAGAGATTGGATTCTAATCCCAACTCGGTCAACACCTTGGGCACATGCCTTCGCCTCTCTAGGCCTCCTTCCCTCCCATTATCTGTAAAGCAAAGTGGTGAAGCTTACGCCCTCCAACTCTGAGTCTGCCTGGTGGTTAGTCCCTTGACTGCAGTGTGCTGAGTTTAGGCCCATACTTTGTGTGGCCACTAGCTGGCAGGATTGCCACATGGTTGCTTGGCCACTCCCCATGTCAACCTCAGTCTCCATCTCCAGGAAGGACTTGCCTTTGGGACTTTGGACCAAAACAAATAGAACGATTTGGCCTGGCAGCAGCCAAGACTTCAGAGTGGAATCTTACCAGGCTGTAAAAGGAGAAGCAAAATTCTCCAGCACTTTTGTGCAAAGGAGACACTTAGATTTGCCTCAAACCTGGAGGTGGAACGAGATTCCAAGGGACAGCTAACATCTCTCCAGCCCGCACAGCAATGTGGATGCCCCTATAAGGAGCCACAGGTGACCAGGCCAAATCCAGGGCACCCTCTGGAGAATCTGATGTTGCCTTTCTTAGAAACTACATCTCATGCCTCGTGAAATACTTCTGAAAATTTGTCATTTGGACCTGGAATTTGTCCAAATGTATGGACAACTCATTTTAATTTCTCCAATCCTTAGTTCCCTCCTTTGCAAAGTGTGTGTAAACCAAGTCTCTGAGCTCCTTGTTCTGCCTCCCAGGGCTACAGGCGATGTAGAATTCTGGAAAGAACATGGGTTTTGTGAACATACAGACTTGTGTTAAATCCTATTCTTGCCATTTATATGAAACCAAGAAGGTTTTTTAAATTTCCTCATTTGCAAAATGGAGATTTAAAACCCATTTCTTTCACAGTGTTTTTCTGACAATGTGGCACTTAGTGAAGTGAAAGTGGCACTTCGAGGTGCTCAATACTGTTCACTCCCATCCCTGTTATAAAAATACAAAACAGCACCATAGTCATTAGAAATTGTATATATGCATAAAAAGGACAAGATCAATATGTACCAAATTCTTAGTGTTTATCTCTAGTGATGAAAATTCAAATGATTAATATTTTCTTCTTTATACCCCTCTGTAGTTTCTAATCTACTTCCTGTCTATGAATTTGACTATTCTAGACACCTGATATAAGTAGAATCATACAATATTTGTCCTGCGTCTGGCTTATTTCTTATTTCACTTAGCATAATGTCATCAACGTTCATGCATGTTGTAGCGTGTATCAGAATGTGTCTCCTTTTTAAGGTTGAGTAATATTCCATTGTGTATATGTACCACATTTTGTTTATCCATTTACCCATCAATGGATATTTGGATTATTCTACTTTTTGGCTATTGTGAATAATGCGAACATTGGTGCATAAATATCTGTTTGAGTCTCTGCTTTCAATTCTTTGGGGTATATAACCAGAAGCAAAATTGCTGGATCATATGGTAAATTCTATGTTTAATTTCTTGAGGAATTGCCATACTGGTTTCCACAGCGGCTGCATCATTTTACGTTCCAGTATTTTCTTTCTTGTAATAGCCATCCTAAGGGGTGTAAAGTGGTATCTCATTGTGGTTGCTGCATTTACCTGATGCACTGATTTGCATTTTTCTAATGATTAATGATATTGAGCATCTTTTCACGTTGTTAAATAACTAAAAAAATTGTTTTCCACTGAACAAATAGATATATTATGGAGTATAATACAACATTCGCACAAATTTTCAAGCTAAAATGTGAGACTTCAACAAAATTTCCCATATGTGGTGGGCAGCTTACCTCTACACTCCTAGATTCCGCAGGAGACCTTGAGCCTTCTCCTCCACGGTGGGGGCAGTTGCGGAACAGTTTGAGAAGCCTTCTGGTCCCTGAGTTCACAGGAGGAGAAAGGATGTAACAGGCCAAGAAGGCCACAGCCACCTGACTAGACAGCATTTAATAAGAGAAAGTTTCCAAAGGAAACTCAGCCCCAAATTAAAATGAAATCAATTCAATAAATATTTAAGCCACCTGGAAGCTACTCTGTATGTAACAGGGATCAAGTTTCTCCTGGTGAAGTAGTGAGTAAAACAGACACTGAGCAATTGTTACTAGTCTAATGAGTATTGCCGATGTGGAAGTAGCGTACCGTGGGAGGGTACAGCCGGAGAATTTAAACTAAGGAGCACAGGAAGCACAGACCCACACACTGAACTGAAGTGTCAGGAACTCTGGGGCAGATGGACCAGGAGCTAAAAGGAACACATGGAACAGTGATTCCAAAACAAACATCTGTCTGTGGGCAAAGTGGCAGCTGACCAGCAGGAAAAAGAGAAAAATAAGGATACCTTCACGAGTTTTTCAAAAAGCTAGATTTACTCCATATGGGAACTATCATTAGCAATTAAATATCCTTGCCTTTATAAAATGAAAAATATTCTTATAAGCCAAAATAAAAACCCACATCATTTCTTAAATTTTGTTTGACCTTTAACTGCTCTGTGACATTTCGGTCCTCTCCACTACTCCAGGAATTCCTAGCTGGGAGCAAGAAGGAGGGGTCTGCTATAGAGAAGGGTGAGCCTGTCGAGGTGAGTCAAGGCCCACAGAAGGCTTGGTCTAGGATGAATCTCAGGGACTCCATGCTCTTCCAGAGAAGCCCCTTGTATACCTGATACACGAAGCCCCTTTCCTCATCCCTATCCTCCCTAGACAGGGATGGGGATTTAAACAGGCAGGAATCTGCTACTGCCTTTTGGACTTGTCTGGCCCAACCTCTGTGGGGGGTTGGCAACTTTTCCTGTAAAGGGCCAGACACTAAATACTTTAGGCTTTGTAGCCCGTATGATCTCTGTCCTAACTACCCAATGCTGGCGTTATAGCACAAAAGCAGACATAGCCAATACATAAACAAATGGCTGTGACTGTGTTCCATTAAGACGTTATTTACAAAAGCAGGCAGACGGCCAGATTTGGCCCATGGGCCGCTGTTTGCCAAGGATACGCTAAAGAGCAGAGGGGAGAGCCTCCTAAATCCCAGATCAGAGTCAGCAGTAAACATAGATCCTGGTCATTTTATAAACATGAAATTTGTGACGCAGAGAAACTTGAGGCTTTGAGTTCAGCATAAACAGATGCCTCTGAGAATCAATAACATCATCATTGCAAGAATTTTATAACTAGCTGCTATATGCCACACAATATGCTAAGTACATCATGTGGATTCTTTTACTTAATTCTCACACCACACCATAAACACATAGTACTATAACTTCCACTTTACAATTGAAGGGACTGAGGAGTCAGAGGTTCTATACCTTGCTTAGCCCCACACACCTGGTGAGCAGCAGAGCTGTGGTTCATAAAGCAGAAGACATGGACTTCTCCTTCCAGCCATGATGGAGTGGATTTACCACATGAGAGTGGATTTACCTTCTCACCTTAAACATCTAAGAAAATGAACAAAATCTATGAAACAACAGTTTTCAGACATTGAGCAATGGGCAGAGCAGGACAGTGATCCCTAAGAGAAGGTAAACAGAGTGAGCCCCAGGATGCTCCAGCCCACTGTCTGCGGAGTTTCCAGGCTACATCAAAGGGAGGAGGAAGCAGACAGAGGCCAGCCATTTGCGGACACAAAGCCTGGAGGTCTGGCAGGTCAAAACAGCTAAACTTTCTGGAACAGAGCACTGGGGAGGAGAGAGTCTCACAGAAGGGAGCTCCAGAGAGACGGAGAGGGTGTCTCCTGCCTCTTTAGCTGAGAACTAATCAGCATGTGTGTGAAGAAAAACTACCCATGTGGGGAGAGAACCATAAGAAAGGAGCACTGCCCAGAGCTCACCCAGGGTTAGGAATATTTAGTGTTCTGGCCAGTCAGAGTAAAAAGATATCCTAACATATACCTACTCAAAAGGTACTGCCTCGGCAGTGGGGCTAAGTCGGCCCCACACTAAAGGCTGTCTGGACTTGCCTAACAAAAATTTAAAGCAAGTCAAAAGGATCAATTTGTTTCCAAGTAACTCAACTACATTCTCCCAAAAAAGCCAAAAAACTATTTAAAGGATTGAAAAAAAAATTTGCACCCAAAAACGTAAAATTCACAATGTCTGCCATCCAATAAAAAAATTGAATGGCGTTCAAGTAAACAGGAAAATATGACCAAAAACTCGAGGAAAAAATCAGTAAATAGAAGCAGATACAGAAATGCCAGAGATGATACAATTAATAGACAAGGATGTTAAGATGGCTTCTATAAATATACTCCATATGTTCAAGAAGGTAGAGGAAAGCATAAGCACGATCAGAAATGAAGGATATGAAAAAGGTCGACATAAAACTTCTAGAGATGGAAAACAAACTGGCAATCTCCAAGATGAAAGTTCAGGCAATGAGCAAGAGGCAGACCTGAGGTTCCAACCCTGGACTCGCTCCAAGTTTGGTGTTCATTGCAAAGACTGATGGAGAAGGCAAAGCAAGCACCATTTTCTTAATGAAACCAATTGGTTCATACATGTAAGTAGTATTTTTTTAAATTTCCCTGAATACGTTTGAACTATCTTCCGCTTACACTGCACAGTGGGGATCAAGACTCAGTACACACTGCCCTGCATGATCTCTGGCAATCAAAGTAGAGGGGACTAGGAAAGGAAATAAATGACCAGCCCTCGCTACACAACTGTAAATCTAACCACACCTGAGGACATTTGCTTAGTTTTCTTTCCTGTTGAGAATATTCCTACCTTGTTTGTTTTCTTTAAGACAAACATATGTGTGATAAAAGTGCATTAATTGTACTTCAGCACAGTGACTACTTAGATGCTATAGAGATCTTCCTTGATTCATCAAAGACATAAGAGGCATCAAAGAAAGAGAAGACGCAATTCTTAAGGCGGGAAGGTCTTGCATTCCCCCAGGGGAAATCAGTTCCTGATTCTGGCACCCATGTTCCACTACAGTGGGGCTGGGGTCATCTTTTGGCTTTTTAGAATATTTTCAAGAAGAACATTTTTAAGGTATTTCCAAAAGCAATATTTAACCGGTGAAAAAGAATAGTTTCCAAGTCCCTTTGCCATGTTTATTTGCACATTACACATTGCTAATTATACCTGAGTTTATCGACTCAGGAACAGCAGACTAAGTAAGAACACAGTGTCATACATAATGCATAACATCTTAAAATTAGATGCAATCTCAGAGATCATCTAATCCTCCCCTGTCATTTTATGGATGAAGAAACCAAGGCCACACATGTAGATAATGGCAAAGGTGGAATTAAATTCTCCGCTTCTCAGAGAACAGGAGTATGTGTGGGAAGCAATGGATTCACCTTTTAGAGGCTGTGGGCTGTTGGGCCAAATCCCAAATCTTTCTAAATGAGAATGATACCTTTTGTGGATTAGATGAAATAATATACATACATTACATTAAGTTTACATTTATTTCAGTGGCTGCCACACAGATAGGGCTTACTGAATAAACTTAATATCCCCCAGAACTTATCAACTAGTATTTTCTCTTAGAGAGGGACATGATGAAATCTGTACAAAATTGGAAAAGGTCAAGCATCCGAAGAGCCTAATAAACACTATGTTTCCAAAGTCTGGTCAAAATAATTGGGAAGAAGTCTCAGGAAGGTATAATTAGAATACAGTTTGTGGGGGAAAAGGAGCTGTGTCCTAATGAATTTTATTGTCATCTCCCTAAAGAAAGATGGCAGTGGAAGGGGAGGCCTAGCCTGCATGGGGACTAGAAAAGGGCAATGAAGAAACATGAATTGGCCATATTGCCTCCATCTCTGTCCAAAAGGGGCGATGCCATGAGCTGGATGATAGTGGCTGTTGTTTTCATGCAGGGAATTCTTTCCTCTCTGGTTCTGTGCTTCCCAAGCACCTTTCTCAGAGTAATATATGTTAGGACAATGTCATGGCCTTCTCAGCCTCCAGTCCTCCTCTCCTCTCCTCTCCCTGTCTCCTCCCCCTATCTCTCTCTTTCTCAGTCCCACACCATTCTGGGCCACGTGGTATGCAGACGTAAAGGCAATGCAGCCATTCTGCCACCACAAGAGAAACCAGCCTTTAGAGTGAACTTGACATTAGAGAAGGCAGACAGAAGGCATGTGAGCATGTGCGCACGCACACGCACTCACACGCACACACACACACACACACACCAAACGAACAAACAACTAAAACCAGAATTTGATAATATGGTGAGTGCCTAAATCAACTCAACTCCAGGTCTCACTCTACTTTGAATTCCAATTATAGAAACCATCAAATCGCCCCATCCATGTCACCTGTTTTGAACTATAGTTTCTGTTAGTTGCAACAGAATGCAACCTGATGAATCAAAACCGGTTTATCATTAGGACTTTCCTACATAAGACATAATGTAGTAGTAAGCCGACACATACATTTGGCCCACCTGAAAGGTACTTTTCAAACAAAACTAACAAATTACCATTAAGCATTACGTTTAGGTCACGTGTGATTTTCTTTAGCATGATGCATGTACTTGTTGTGTGGGATACATCTTCTATCCTTGCTGAGTGGCTCATTTCTAGCAATACCAGCATTTTCCCATTTCTGGACCTGCAAGTCTAGGGGCCAGACCCTGAGATGTGGCCACCACACTCCAGTGTTGCATGCTGTGCAACCTAGACTATGTATCTCCTCTGTTCACCTCATCTTTCTCCCTACCAAAGTCCAGCTCACAAGGCTCCCATTACAGTGCTCTTTCCACCAGGCCACATGCTCATTAGGTGGTTAATTACATCATGAGCTTGGAAGTAATAAAACAGCATTTCTTACTTTTTGTTGATTTAGATAGGTCCTCCCTCCAATTAGTCTAAATTATTGAGGTTTTATTATATGCATACATATGTGTTTGTGTTTGCAAAGTTTCATTGATGAATAATGACTGTGCAGCCACCCACAGACCAGATGGAAATGGTTGGAGATCATTAAATAAAACATTGTTAGGTCATTTCCAGCATGTAATCAGCAACAATGGCTGTGGTTACACTTGTTACATAAACAGATGGAGGAGAGGATGACTCACTGAGCACAAGAATTATTGAGGCCTTAGGTATCCCTAACTCAGAACTTCCAAGAAAGAAGCTTGGGGACAGCCGAGCATGGCTCAGGAGGTGCTCTGGGTTGCAGGGATGGTGGACAGTGCTGAGTCTTTGCTCCTTGTGTGACCATAGCTCTCGAGGTGATGATGAGACACTCTTCTTGCCTTCTGTTCCTTCCTTCTTGCCACCTTTCATTTCTTCCCTTATCTTCTTCTTTCCTAAAAACACTTATTGAATGTCAAATATCTGCCACCCCTGGGCTGGGTATTAAAAAATATATAATCCTAATCACTGCCACCACTATTTCCTGGTTTTCTGGGCTTGGTCAAATCAGTTAACCTCTAGAAGCTCAACTTCTGCATTTAAAACTGAAGAGAAGGTTGCCTTTCGTGTCTCCACTGCACAGGTTTGCTTTGAAGATCCAGTGAAATTAGTGAGGTAGAAGGAAGAAGACCCCTGTGAGAATTGTTACTGTTATTCCACACCCAGCACCACGGCCCTCTAGCAGATAGTCATCCTTGCGCTTTGCTTCTAAGCATGTTTTCACTAATAGTTATGTAGTGCTTTAAAGTAAAAAGCATACGGCATTCATTACCAGAAGAATCAGGTTTAATGCCAGCTCCATCATTTAATAGCCGTGTGACATTAGGCAGATCTCTCAGTCTCCGAGCCTCAAGAGATTGTTGCGAGGAACAACTTAACTGGAAAAAACAAGGGGAGTAACAGCTGGAAATCAGTTGGGCTTTCTTGGTTTCAAGGACCACCTTTAAAAAGGGAGGTAATATCTTTTCGGGATTTATGCTGTCTGGAGCAGAAACAAGAAGCCATCAGGACTTGAGACTCCCTGAGGACCAGATCAGTCCTTCAAACTCTTTGTCGTGGCTCTCTGTTTCTCTCCAGCTGTGTGGTCAGCACGCACTCTATAATCTAGATGGAATCCTGCAGTGAACCAATCTAAGTGATCCAGCGAGTCGTCACGGCCTCTGTGAAGCAGAGCTCCCCCACCACAAGATTGCCTCCAAACAAGCCAGGGACGGACTAGATTGGGGCCACACTGGCCCAATCAGTGGCCACTTCTGCTCAAAGAACAGCCAAGCAGTGATCTCCCGAGTAGGAGGCTGTGGACAGGCTGAGGGAGATTGTACGTGGCAGGAAACATCACCGACTATTCCAAAATAAGACAGGAACACATGAGTATACTGTATTGAGAAGGAAGTAGTAAAAAGAAACTGCTCCCAAACACTCTGAGGGGATGTTAAATGTGGTACCCAGAAGGTGCCATGGATTCAGGACAGAGAGATTAGATTCCAGTCAGAAAATAACTCTTCTCACTAAAAGTTTTCCTTCACTGCAGCAAGTAGAGAAAAAAGAAAGTTAACATATATGTAGGGCGGGCAGGATAGAGCAGGCAAATACGGAATATAAATTCAGCATCCAGAGGGTTGAGTTGGAACGAGGGAAGCAAATACGAAATACCTTGCAACCACTCCCGCAATAAAAAGGAAAGCCAGCCTTTCGCAGGAGGTTTTGGGGGATCCAGTCTCCTCTGCAATATTGATAATAGAATTTGGATACTTAATGTGAATTCTGAGTAATAGCATAAGCAATTTCTACTAAGAGAACATTTGCACAGAGTTACTTGGGAAAAAAGAGTCGCGGCAGTTGGGGGGGGGGGGGGGACCAGAGGAAAATCGGAAGAAACTGGAAGAAAAATCTAAACTGTAGCAAAATCGAAGCTCTCTCCTTGACAATACCCATCGGTTATGGGTTGAATTTTGTCCCCCACAAAAAGATGTGTTGGTACTAACCCCCAGTACCTTAGAATGTGAACTTACTTGGAAATAAGGTCTTTACAGAAGTAATCAAGTCAACATGAGGTTGTTAGGGTGTCCTTATATGATTCAATACAACTGGGGTTCTTATGAAAAGGAGAAGTTCCAACAGAGACAGAGGCGCATGGAAGGAAGATGATGTGGAGACAGTGAGAAGGCAGTCTACCAGCCAAAGGTGCAGCAAACCACCAGAAGCTCAGAGAGAGCCTGGAACACATTCTCCCTCACAACTCTCGGAAGGAACCTATTCTGCCAACTCCTTGATTTTGGAATTCTACCCTAAATTTTTATTGTTTAAGCCACCTAGTTTATGGTACTTTGTGATGGCAGCCCCAGAAAACTAATACACCATCTGAAAACATTTATCAGTTCTTTAGGGAGAAGGAGAAAAGAAAGTGACTGTTAGGACCCCACTGATAAGCACACATTCTTGTTGCTCATAAATTATCTGACCATGTTGCTTTAATAAAGGGTATAGGTTCTCAGTCTCCAGTGTAGATTCGGTCCTTGAACCATCTCCTTTCAGCTTTGAGTTATGAAGCTCTCTAAGATCTATAGTAAATATCTGCACTTGATGTATTCCACCTGACTACTGCAGTCGAGATTCCAGTGGCTGCAGTTGTCAAAAACAGAAATCCTCTTTAACCATAATGACTCTTTAATAAGTCTTTTGTTTTTTCTATCCAGGTGGGCTATGCTATAGAAGCACTTCACAAGCCATGGAACGCTACAAAGTAACAAGAAATAGATCCCACTAACAAGAGTGTTCTCTCTATTTTATGTCTCTTCCTTCTCAACAAGGATAGCTGCATGAAAAATCCTATAAAACTCTAGGAAAGTTGTCTTAGGAACATTGGAAAAGAATACCCATTGGGTAACTGTGCTCCAGCAGGAAACTGATTGCATGTCAGAAACCATGGCAGAAGTCCAATCCCACTGGAATTTTCCTCAGAGTAACCAGCAAAATCCCCTCTGGGAATCCATTTCCACTCCTCTCACCACCCCCTACTCAACTGCATCATCATCTAGATGAGTTAGAGGAGCGTCTAGGTAGTAGAGACTGGCAGGCCTTCCTCAATACCTCTATTCCTATTGTCTGGTAATAAACCCATAGATTGTTATCTGGAAGCGCAACCATCCAAAGTAAAGACAATCTTCCAGTGTCCACACATGTGCTCCCACGTGATTACTTTCTGACCAATGTCGCACAAGTAGAAGTGTTGGGTGTGGTTTCTACGTCCATAAAAAGGGATGTGTGATCTGTGTCCTTCCATCTTCCTAGTTGGAATGTAGGCATGATAGTTGATCTTTGTAACAGGACCCCCAAGTCATCTATTGAGAATGGGATCCCAGGCCTCACCCCTATGGAGTTTATGCCTACCCTAGATCAAGAGAGAACTACAACTCTATGTTGTTTAAATTATGATTATTCTGGGAATTTTGTAATCTGCAGCCAAAATTCATCCTAAATGATTCAATGCCTTTGAAGACAAAGAACAGAAAACTTATGTCCTGCTGGCTCAAAGAATGTGGAAGCTTATGGGAGGAGAAATCCAGAGTTCAGGCAGCTGCAGGGCTGGTGAATTTAGCAATTCAAGGAGGTCAGATCACCCAGATTGGGGCATCTTTCTGGTCTATTTCCCACTGCTTCCCCACAAGCACCCTGTGGTTCAGGCCTGATGAACCACTGCTGGTTCCTAAATATACTGTGCTCTTTGAAGTTTCCTTTCACTTAAATATGCTGTTGCTTCTCCTTGGAACACTCTTCCTCCCCTTTTTAGCTGGTGTCAATCAGCTCAGGCTGCCATAACAAAACACCACAGACCTAGTGGCATAAACAACACAAATTTACTTTCTCACTGTTTCTGGAAGTCCAAGATCAAGGTTCTGGTGAGGGCTCTCTTCCTGGCTTGCAGAAGGCCATCTTCTAGTTACGTCCACACGTGGTCTTTCCTTGGTTTGTGGGGACGGGGGGTAGGCTGGAGGCGGGGTGTAGCTGGCTCTCTGATGTCTCTTCTTATAAGGACACTAATCCTTTCAGATCAGGGCCCCACCCTTATGACCTCATCTAACCTCAGTTACTTTAGTAAAAGCCCTGTCTCCAAATACAGTCACATTGGGGTTAGGGCTTCAACATATGAAATTTAGTGTGGGGTACTTATGGGTCAGAGCTAAGGTACATGAAGTTCTTGATTAACAGATCATGTTTCAATTTTGATGTCTTTTGAGTTTGTGGGACTTGATGTGGACCCAGCATAGGCAAGGCCATCTCTTGCTGAGAGCCTGTAGGTGTAGACGGAGAAGGAACAAGCCCCTGCCAATTATCAACTAACCATCTTCCTAAGACGTCAGAGCCACGGCCTGGGCAGAGGAGGGGCTTCCTAGTCGTCTTCTGAATCCTCTGTTTACACTGCTGGGTTTTTTGCCTTCTCCCTCCTGGGATAATTTAACACTAATGGGCAAAGCTCTTGAGGATGGAAATTGCAGGTCTTTTCTCCCTGTGTGCCTGGAATCCAGCTTCAGGGGAGGAGAAATACAAACATGACACTAATGGACTTCCCTTGTTCTCAGTTCTTCTCATTTCCAGACAGCAGCCCCCTTGGCATCAAGGCTCCTCACTTGAGATCCATTAGTGCCGGGCAAATGAGCCGTGTGGTTTCTCTCATCTCCTGCCCATAAACCACACGCACCTCCCTCCCGACTCCTCCCTCTAGTTAACATTGTTTAACAGACTCAAGGACACAGGTGCGGTTCCTTTATTCCTAGAAGAGCAAAATGTGCTAATGCTTCCCGTGCTGGCCACCTGGGTGGGTGGCAACTCAAAGCAAGGCCTGGGCCGTTTGATGTTTTCTATTCTGGGATGTGACTGATAGTCTGTGCTGAGCACCTGGGTGATGAAAGGGCCCCTGGGAGCCCACTGACACCATGTGTTCCTCCACTGATGCACCTGGCACAGCCCAGTCTGACCTCCCAACGAGGCCCTGGGTTTACTGGCCTCCTCTGGGGCAGCGTGAGGGCTCTGAGCCCCTGGGGGCAGGGCTGAGGGGCAGAAAAAGAACCAAGAACTTAGACTCCCAAAGCTAGTACCCTAACTCACCTAGCATCTGGGGTAAAGGAAAGAGTGTCAGTTTCCAAACCGCAGAGCAGGGTCCCAGGCCCTCTGGCCTTTACCAGCTGTCCGACGCTGGATAAGCGCTGCATCTCATCATGCTTCTTTGTGTAAACGGGAACAGAATGTTTAGCTCAGAGGGCTATTTTGACAGTTGGGCGAGATGAAGTGTTGCCTTTATGCAATCCAGAACCCGGAAGGGCACACCGATATCACCCGTTCCCAGAAAGAGCCCAGCTGGCCTGTGGCTGGGTCACAAACACACGCAGAACCAGCAGGGTCACCAACACACGTGGAACCCGCAGGATGCTGCGGTGGTTTTTGCTGCTGTTCCCAACAGGTTGTCTGTCTTTCAGCCACACAGAGTTGCCTTCTCTGTTCTCTCTTTACGTTCCTTTTCTTTTCTGTCCTCTACCCTGGGTCCCAGCCGAGGCTAAGATTTGTCCCTCCCTGGTGTCTGAGTCTGGGGCAAGCCCTATTCCAGGTGCCTTCTGAGTGGAGCTCCTGGAATGAAGCAAGACCCCTGTGCTGATCTAAATGGCCCTCTGCGCATCGCTGTGATGCACACTAGCCTTGAAAGACCTGTCTCTACCACGGGTGAGAAGGGGACCAGATTCAAGGGACAGAGAAGAGCACCCTGACGAAAGTGGAAAGCACCTAGCACATAGCAGGTATTCAATGACTCTGCCTTCCTTTAATACTTAACTAAATCTTTATCCTAACCCTTCAATCTGCTAAATGTGTGACCCCGGGCCAGTTGCTTAACCTCTCATGCCTCAGTTTCCTCGTCTGTAAAATAGGAATAATAATGGAACTCAGGTCATGGGTGTTATGGGAATTAATAAACTCATACAGAGAAGACTCTCACAATGATGCCTAGCAAATAACAAATAACGTGTTTGCTGGTACTTACTATCTTTATTAAGTATTTTGATTACATATTTTTGAAATTGGCTTTCACCCAGTTTAATGCAATTTAAAATTGGAGGTTCAAACAATTCCATCTCTTCCTTCTCTCTCGTTATTAATTTACAATTTTTAAAAGTTGTTTTGTTTGTTCAAATTCCCATTTGTTACAGTGTAGGGTGTCAGCCTGGGAGCATAGAGGCCTGAGGTCTTTGGCCACTGTGTGACCTGGGGCAAGGCCCCTGGCACCTGCTCCTCCCTTTTCTCCTCTGCAATGTGGGTGGTGGGTGCTCTTACCAGGTGACCTGTGGACTCCTGTCCCCCTGGGCCAGAAGAAGGGCAGGGCCCGTTGCATACTGCAGCCCGTGTTTCTCCATCACCCTGGACTCCAGGCAAGGCTGAGGCAGCCTATTTCATGCTGCTCAACTCCCAGGAGAGGAGGAAAGCCTGCCCTTCCCTGAGATAAGCACCACCCCGCAACCAAGACTCCCTGACTATCAAACATGTGGGCAGTATTCTAAGAATCCCATGTAAAAGAAGCAAGCCAGACCTCCGGGAAGACCCGAGGGACTCTCTGAACCAAGTGAATGAGCCTTAATGCATAAGTGGACACCTCCTCCCTAAGCCACAGATGCCCAGAATCCTGGGGACGGTGACCCTCACGCAGGAGGCGTTGCGCCTGGGATGGGGTGGGGGCGTCTCCAGAGAGCATAATTCTCTACCCTCTGCCCGCCTCCAGTCTTCGTATTCTCATGGTGATACCTGTAGAATCCAGATGTCTTTCCTTTCTTTCCTTTAATCTCTCTTTCCAAAGAGGTCTCGGGTCCCTGCTAGGCACAAGATACTGTGCTTACTGCCAGTTACATAAGGAAGATGAAGACATGTTTCCTGCTTTAAAAACACTTTATACATCAGGAGAAAAAACTAAAATGTAAAGAATTCTACCATGCAATGCCAGGCTAAATCTGGTTCCTCTGTTAACAGTCTAATGGCACCTAGTGCTTTCCTTTCTTCTCACTTATCACAAGTTAGAGTATGTACTTGTGTTTTCCATTAAGATCTGCTTTCCAGTCCCTCCACATTTTAAGAGTGACGCCTTGAGCGCGTGCTTACTTAGTACCTATTACATACCTGACACTAAGTGCCTTGCGTATATCAACATTTAATCTTCACAACTACTTTAAGATGAATGTAGCAGTATTATTCTCACTTTACAAATGACGAAACTGAGACCCAGAGAAATTAAGTAGCATGCCTCAGGTCACACAGCGGTAGGAGTCAGAGCCAGTTCTGAAACAGAAGCTTCTGGTCCCAGCTCTCTGCTCTCAGTTGCTGAGCTCTGTTATTAGAGGGACGGCATCAAAGCTCTTTGGAAGGTGACAGATAAGTACGTGACAGTCTAGACAGACTTCTTTGTAAAATTATTACATTTCAATAATGCAGGTAAACTTCATTTGTCTGGAAAATCCATTCCTGTGGAATCTTAGTGTCAAATGCAAATAGATGAGGTATCGGTATCGTGGTCTAGACAAAAGGTGAGGCGAGGCGGGGGACGGCAGCACTTAGATGAGGCTCATCTTCAAGGCAAGTCTCAGTGTGGAGCTGGAAATGTTGGGACCCTAACAGCAAAGGGCTGTCTGCTGTCCGCTTTCTGACTTGATCTACATGTATAACGATGACAACCAAGAAAATTGCTCAACTACTTCCTAAAGAAGGAGACCCACCCTGACGGCTCTAACAACCCAGTTCTCTAGTCCATGGGCGGCAGGCACTTCACCGGTAGACTCTTACCATCTCATCAATTAAAATAACAAAATGTCTATCCAAAATAAAGTGAGCTTCCTTTATACAACTGTGTAATTTAAAGACTTGCTAGATTTCTAAACTGTTTAATTGTTCTGTGCCTTTTGAAAGTATAACATGGAGACTTTTTATCTTGATGTGTTAAATTCCTGTTGGTAATTTAGAGCATGAGATCATGCCAGTGAGGTTTCAACCCCAGCTCTCTTACTAATTATCTGCATAGATTTGGACACATAATTTAGCCTCTCTTGGTCTCAGTTTACTTAGCTGCAAAATTAGGAGACTAAATTAGATGGCTTTTAAGACTCTTTTGCTCTCCTCTAAGGTTCTGAGATTTGATGATATACTAACACTTTTTATATCTTGGTATAATGTTTTATTTCCATTCGGTGAGGTTAGATAACATTCACGTTTGACTCTAGTTCAAATTCTTTATGTGAGTATTTACTATAACAAAAACCACTGAATTCACTTAGAAAATAAATTGGGAGCAGGACTCAGTGTTCAGCAAAGTAATGTGGTTCTCAGAGCATCGATACGTAGATGGGACAGGGGCATCTGTTGTAGAGATTGGTGGTGTTTACAAATTCCAGTGCTCTGCTTTTCTTCTGGCCGCATGGCTGAACCACATCCTGCCGTTAGTTGAGGCCATATGTCTGAATTTCCACCAACAGAACGTGAACCTACGTGGCACGCACCACTTCTGGGACTGAAACACAAAAACTTCCTTCATGCATTCCTGGTTCTCCTTCCCCATCCACTAGCTAAATAGACAAAATTTGGAAGGTGGAGAGAAGAGCAGAGACACAAAGCAAAGGGAGCCTGTGTTTCTGAATGAAGACTTACAGTGGAATGCTATTGGATTGTCACATGAAAGAAAAAGAAATATTTATTGTGTTAAACCACTAAATTTGGGGCAATAGCCTATCCTCCAATACATCACTCTTTTAGGTTTTTTTCCAGGTGAAACCGGGTCACAATAAGCATCTGTTTCAATCTTGAAGGAATGCAATCTCACAAAATGTTTAGTGTCAGGAGTGTTTGTGGCAAAGAAAGAGGACTATTTTTGCTAGGCATCTTGCATCTCTCTCTGCCTTGTTTATGCTGTGACACTACTGTCTAATACCTCACCCTCTCGTCTTACACACGGGTCACCCTAGTTTTGCCAAGGCTCCCACTGTACTTCCAGCATCTCTCCACAGAACTTCACTTCCATTGCTCCCTGTCCAAGTCCTTTCTCAGTTTTCCTGGTGCTCCATTATCCAAATTTCCTCTCTAGTAAATGCAGCTTAGCTGTTTTTCATTTGTTTTTTTTTTCATTTGTTATTTTTTATAGCATTACTTCTAAGACATTTTGTCTTCTAACCTGCTACATTATTGACTAATCTTTCATCCCAGTCAACACTGAAAGCTGTTCAGAAACCTGTTTGTGGTTTGATCTATTTCTCCTTGCAGTTCTATCAGTTTTTGCTTCCTGTATTTTGAAGCTCTGTCATTAGGTGCATATGTGTTTAAGATTGTTATGTCCTCTTGATGGAATGACCCCTTTATCGTTATAAAATGACATTTATTACCTACCCCTGGTAATAGTCTTTGCTGTGAAATTGACTTTGCCTCCCTGGTCCACTGCCTGGAAACTCTTTAAAGGTAGTGAGTGAGGACAATTGCAGAGATCACTTCGTTTGTTGCCCATCTCTTGGGAATCACTTTGTCCTTTGTTGCCTATTGACTTGTGTCTTAAAAACTATTGCCTCATATATTTTAGCCAGTTTTGGGTTATCTTAGCCAGGAGGGTAAATCTGGTTCCTCTTATCCAATCTTGCCCTGAAGGGAAAGTCACTAAATGCTTTTATACATCATTTCATTTGATCTTCCTAGGAACCGTATGAAGTGAATCTTATCCTTTTTTTATGGTCAAACAAACTGAGTCTCAGAGAAGTTACATAATCAGTCTAAAGTTACACAGTTAGCAAAACCAATTGAAATACATGGAATAGGTCAAGATTTGGGTGATAGGTGTGCATTTTTCCTGAACCCAAAATTAGACACATGCCTTAAGATTTTTTTATTTGTGAATTTATTTACATAATAAATATCACAAAGACTAAAAAAATCAGAATGCATCTAAGTACATCTGTAGTAATTCGGCTTACCTGACAACGGTTGCAGTCTATGAAACGAGGTCTGTCTCAGAAAATCTGGGCTCCAAGTTCAAAGTATTTGATGGGAGGGATCATGCAATATTATAGCCAGTGGGACTGGACAAAGGATAAAAGTTAATAACACTTATTTCAGGTAGGAATTGGACCTGCCAGGTTTTTAAAATATCCTGCAAGCCAGCAATCCTCAAGAAAATGTCTTTAGTATTCATGGAGGGGCTTAAAAGAAACAAACAATTGAAGTGTGTTTTTTAATCCTGTTTTCTTTTGCCTTTTGGAATGAAATGCAAGTAAATCATGAGGACTGGTTGGCAAGGGCCATCTGAAACAGATGATTCAATTCCTATCACAAACACAGTCCTAGGGCACCAACGCCTCCATTTAGCAGTGTTCTCCAGTGGGCTGGGTGGGGACATTGGGAAATCCTAGTTCAAAGGTGCCTTCTTCTTTTAAAGTACCTATCATGGTGTCTGGCACATCAGATGCCCTTCAGCAAACGTGTGTTCCCTTCCTTTCTCTCCAATCAGAATAGATCAGACCAAACACTCTCTCTGTCACAAAGGAAGCAGCAACTCAAGGACACCCAGGCAAGGCTGGATGAGGAGGCTGAATTTGTTTTTATCTTGGAGCTCTTTCCATTGACACTAATTAATCTCTCCCTCCAACTTGGAGGGTTAGCAAACCTCTTTTAAAACAGCAGCAATATAACGCTCCCTAAATGGGATTTTAACTAATGTATAATAATTACTCTTATCATAACAGCATCTCTTTACCACATTCAGAAGAGAGCCTGGCCTGGCGGCCATGAGTGGTGTTATTAGGGGGAGGAGAGTGTTTTTCCTGTCCTTTCAGGCTCCAGCTGCCATTTAGCTGCATTCTGTGGGGACAATGATCCTCGCCTTTCACCAAGTGCAGATGGAAATTCAGAACTGCCCTGTTCAGAGATTCTGCCGTCTGCCACAGAATTCCCGTCAGCCCAATTTCTTTGGAATGCATAATATTTCTGAGCTGTATGAAAACTTTCCTTAAAAAGAAAACTGCTTTTTGAGTGCACTGTAGCCTGGAAAGAGGTCAGATAAGGGGAGTTGCCGCAGCAGACCTGGTCTTTAGATAAAATGCCTTTTTCATTTGTTGAAATGCAAAGAAAACTTCGGCATGAACCAAAACTTAGTCATACTGTATTAACCAAAACTTGGTTGCACAAAAAATCTAACTGGAGAGCTCATGTTCCCCTTGAACACAACAGCAGGAAAGCATCTGCTTAGCCCCAGACCCTCTGCATCCCTCTAAAATAGAAAAAGCATGGGCTTTAGCATCACATAGACCTATGTTCAAATCTTAACCTGCCACACAGGGACAGAGCCACGAAGGCAGTGCTGTCCAATAGAACTTTCTGCCATCCTGGAAATGTTCTATATCTGCGCTGTCCAATAGAATAGCCACCAGCTACATGTAGTGATGAGCACTTGAAATGTGGCTAATAAGACTGTGAAACTAAATTTTCATATATATTTTTAAATTTTTATTCATTTATATTAAAATAGCCACAGGGCGTTAGTGGCTACCCTGTTGGACAGCACAACTCCAAGATAAGAACAAGTTGTTGCATCCTGCACCTCCTGCCATTAAGAAAGAGCTGCATCTCCTAGCGCTAAGTTGGCCTCTTTGGGTTTTGGAAGCAGCATAAACTGCACTTAGGAACATGGCTCCAGCCCATTTATCAGGGGACTCAGAAAACTGCCAGTTTCACGTAGGACCCAGAGCAAGAGAAGGGTTTGCAGCACGTTGAGGCTGTGGGCCCACCCACCCTCCTCCTCAGGCTGTAAACCAAAGGTAACAGCAGCAATGAGACTGCTGGGTGGAGGACCAGGCAAGCCCCAGTAAGAGAGTCGTCTCTGTCTAGTCTCCTAGAGCTTGAGAGTAAGGCCATGCTTTTTGCAGCAGAGAACAACTTTCTATTTGAAAGTCAACACTTAGCATTCTACTGGACCCAACGAGGGACTGAGTACTGATACTAAGGACTATGTGACCAGAGCTGCCCATCATATGCCGGATATGTTTTGATCCACTGTGGCATAAGTTCAAGCAGGTGCAACAAAATCCCTTATTCTGTGGAAACGTACATTAGAGATTGGGCCTAAGTAATTCAAGAAGCCACAAGTAAATTGCACAAACAGGTAGCTGAGACTCCCAAGTCACCTATCTCCACTGTATCAATGCCTCTTCTAAAACTCAAACCTAAAACTCATACATCCAGCTGTCAGAAGTGGGAAGAACTTGAGTTTGGTTCACAGATGAGTCGGCATAATATGTTGGTGCTGACTGAAAATGGACAACCGTCATTACAGTTCCACTCAGGGGTATTTCTAGAGGACAGTGGTGAACAGAAATCCTCCCAGTGGGCAGAGCTGCTAGAAGTGCACTTGGTTATCCAACTCTAATGGAAGGAGATGTAGCTGGAGGTACTTAGACTTCTGGTAAGTGGTTGCATGACTTGGCTGGTAGCTGAGGGGCCTAGAATGAACAACACTGAAGGATTTAGAACAAGCAGTTTGGGGAAGAGTTGTGTAAATGAATCTATAGAAGTGGGCACACAGTGTGCAGATCTTTGTGTCTCATGATAAGGCTCAGTAGAGAGTATTCCCTGCAGAGGAAGCTCTCAACAATTAAGAGAGCAGAATGACTCTTTCTATAGATGTCAGTTTGCCTTTCCTTAGAACCTAAAGCTCATGAAATGGAACAAGCAACAGAAAGGCCACATGACAGGAATAAGGATACTGGATGAGTCTAGCGGCATGGACTCCCTCTTATCAAGACTCATATGGTACTGCATGGTGAATATCCAGTTTCCCAGGAGAGGAGACCAAACCTGAGCCATCAGTATAGCACCATCCCTTGAGTCAACCTCAAGTTTAGCAATAGGTCAATTACAATGGTCCACTTCTACCACGAAAAGGGCAGGATTTGGTCTAACTGGAATACAAATCTACTTATGATGCTAGTTTGCCCTCCCTGACACTTCGCTCAGCACCACCATCCACCAGCTCACAGAACGTCTGATCTATCAGCATCGTGTTCCATTCAACACTTCCTTGGAGCAAGACCCCTATTTATGCCAAAGGAAGCGCTACAATGGATGTACAACTACAGGAACCCCTGGTCTTCCCATGTACACCCTCATCAAGACAAGCTATTTTAATAGAACACTGGACAGCCCTGGTAAAGGTTCAGCTAAGGCATCAGCTCAGGATTGGTTGCTGTCCTCTAGGATGCAGAGTATATGCCGATAAATGGCAGATATACAGTGACGCTTTATCCTAAACAGAAAGACTGCACGAGTCGGGGAACCACAGGGTCAAAATAGAATTGGGTCTTTCACTATAATTTCTACAACTGACAGAACTTGTACTTTCCGGTCTTAAGTTCTACAAAGTTAAGGACAGTCATTCCTGAGGATCAGATGGATAGAGTGGAACAGAAGAATGCTTCTATCAGATGACACAGAAAGATTCCCACTGAACTTGAAGGTATGACCTACCTGTTCACTTTGAGCTCCTTATACCAGGAAACGACAGGCAAAGAAATGTGTTAATGTCTTGTCAGGGGTAATTGATCCTCATTATCATGAGAAGGAATCCAGAGTTGCTACTATGCAATAGGGATAAAAAGGGATGTGCCAGGACCCCAGGAATTCAAGGAGAAATGTCTTGGTGGCTTTCTGCCTGGCAGATGATCAACTGTAGCAACCACAGCCTGACAAGGACAAGGCAACTCTGAGCACACACCCTCAGAGATGAGGGTCCATGTCACTCCAGCAGGAAAGCAATCTAGGGAACTCTAGAATAAACAGTGAAAAACAGAGAGAATATTTGTTATACCCTTGGAATCAGTTGAAGCTGACAGAAATAAAGAGAGAGAGAGAGGTCTCTTATTGTAGTATGGTAGCCAGATATAATGAGAGCACGTGAGTTGCTGTGAATGGTGCAAGGGGGTGGATTGTATCATGCAGCACTTATGGTTGCTTCAGGTTCTCTTGACATCACCTGTTTCTGTCATTGCCACACTTGTTCCAGAACCAACAGCCACTGTTTTGACAAACTCTGGTTGGACTCTGACTAATTTCATGTGGGTACAACCTAACAGCATTGTACACATGCCCACACAATGCACATCTTGCCTACTGCCCCAGTTGATACTAAGGGATGAGATGACCTGGGCCCGGCTAGGTACCACATATGCACAACCCAGAAGTATAAACGAATTAACATTCTAGGGATCAAACATTTGACCAATGAGAAATGGGAGCTAATGGATAAATTCTCCTTCCTTTTTCCCCTGAAAGGACTGACTTGAAAAGCAGTTGTTTTTATGGTCTCTCAGAAGAAAGTCCCATGAGATGCGGTGGCAGTCTCACCCGATACCACATATGGCCAGCTTGGTAACGCACCTTTTTATTGGCTCTTCTCCCACTTTCTCTACCTCGCTCTCCTTCTTCCTCAGCCCTGCTGTCCAGGATTAGGAGAACCCAAACCAAGGGAGAATGGAATTACTGAGATTTTCTTGGAAAAAAAAATAAGCCAGGTATATAAAAAGAGGAGGTTATGTTTAAACATCCTATGAAGAATAGAGTAAATATGCATCTTTTCATCACTTCAGGAAGTCAGCCTGTAACTCTTGTTTACTGGTTGGCTGTCAATTCCAACTCAGCCATCCTTTAGATCTGACCCAAGTCCTTCAGACAGCAGCACCAGCAGACACATAGAGGTACCTAGAAGAGGAGAGGGCCATAAAGAAAAGGAACTGAATACTGACTGAGCACTGTGCCACATATACTCCACATAGCATCTCATCTAATCTGCACAGGTAAGTAGCACTATTGGCTTTAGTTTACAGAGGAAGGAACAAGAACTCAGACCAACACCATCCAATTACCAAGGGGCTGGGGATCAAACTCATATTTTTTTCATAATGCAACATCTCCAAACTGGATTCCTTTACTGAGAACCAGAGCTATGTTTAGATATTACTGTTTTGTGATCCCATTTGACCCAGAGAAAAGGAAAGTTGCTATTTGGGAAGCAAAAAACCCCAAAACCCCACAAACTACCTTGGCAAAAGCAGAAGTTAAATACAGTTATATGTAAAAGAGGAAAATAAAAAAGAACAGAGAAAGTCAGAATCTTGGACTGCATTTGTCCAGACCAATGGTTTACAAATGGTTTGACACAGAATGCATATGTAGACAAAAAAAGAAATGTGCATGTGTCACTAATTTTTGATCAATATGCCCAATACAGTTTGGTTATCATTAAAGATATTCTATTTGTCACTGCCTTTCAGATGAAGCAGTGCATTTGGTGGGTTGTACAGGGCAGTGGGTTGTATAGGGCAGAACAAAACCTGCTGTGAACCAGAAAGGACTGTATCACGGGTTCAAGCAGGTGCCAAAGAAAGAAGTGTTTACCGAAACACTTGAGAACACTGTCTCCTGTGTATTTATGAAAGAGTAGTTAGGATAGTCAATATTTCTCTCAAACGGCAACAGTTGTGTTAGGAGATCAAGGGAATACCAAAAAAAAAATTAAAATGTGAGCCAATACTATTTTCTGCAATTCAGACTGATCAGCAATGCCTGTTGACTTGTTTACTGCTGTTAGATGAGTCTTCTAATCCTTTCAAGTTGTGGCACTAAAAATACCAGGAACATAAAAAGTGTGAGAACTGTTGTTCTAAGAACCCTGTTTACCTGACCAGACTTGCCACCCCACTTAAGCTGAGAAGGGGAAACCCCGCTTGTTAAAGCAATTTATTGTGTTAAAAAAGCACCTTTTTGGGGCTGGCCCCGTGGCCGAGTGGTTAAGTTCACGCGCTCTGCTGCAGGTGGCCCAGTGTTTCGTTGGTTCGAATCCTGGGCGCGGACATGGCACTGCTCATCAGACCACGCTGAGGCAGCGTCCCACATGCCACAACTAGAAGGACCCACAACGAAATATACAACTATGTACCGGGGGGCTTTGGGGAGAAAAAGGAAAATAATAAAATCTTTAAAAAAAAAAAAGCACCTTTTCCCACCAGTACAACCAAAATGAAAATAAGACTAGTGAGATAGAGAGCCACATTCCTGGAACTTTCTATCAGATTCAACGGCATTCCTTTGAGGCAGGTGACTCACCTGGACCCAACTGGCCCACACTCCCTGAAGGGGAGAGGACATCATTCACCAAGAATGTATTTGGGATGCAGAAGAGCTAGAAATGAGATTCCCCGAGCCTGGGGCAGCCGTTACAACACGCGTTAGAAAGGGCCGGAAAGAGCTTCGGAAGAAGAAAGCCAGGATTTTGCTTTGACCCAGCCCTTCTCCCTCCATTTTGCAGCACGTGAAGGAAGCCTGCGAAGTGAAGAACATTTCTTCCAGAAATGTCGGACCCACGTCTGCCGAACAGCGGAGGTGAAACTAGCCACCAAATGTTCCAGAGCGGCTTTGACACGAGTCATGACCCTGGTCAGGCGGAGACTGAGGAAGCCGGCACTGACCCGACGGGTTGGCCACAGCTCATTCCAGAGAGTCCACTGCAGTTTCCTTTGCAACATTTAACCACAACAAGGAGACAAGTTTGCCTACTAAAATGCCTTCTTTCAGACTGTTGTCCTTTCATCAAGATTTGACGGCAGCAGCTCTCTATGCAACATTGGCTTCCACACTTGGCTCCAGATGCTGTCCTGACAATGACAACCAACATCTGCAGGCAGCCCGTAGTGAAAAGGATGTGAATGTAAGGGCCACGGGGCACTGGGTGAAAAATCCCAACTCCCTCACTTCCTGTTTGGGTAACAACCCTCTGAGCTTCAGATTGATCCCCGTGAAATGGGGAAAATGACACCTGCCTTACAGGAGTGCTAGGAGAACGAGAGTCTGTAAGGGGTCCAGCCCACGGAGGGTGCTCCATAAACGATAATCCTCCTGTGCTGACTGCAGTTAAATTCAGCGTCTCCTTTACTCCTCACAACTCTACACAACGGTCATCAGGTCTTACGCCATCCAAGTAATTGGCTGGAGAAACTGAGACCGATAATGCGCCGAAATTAGGCTCACAGCCAGTCAACGGCAGAATTAAGAGCTATCTCCACATCTTTTTAAAATTTCTAGTGTCTTTGCTCCTCCACTCCGAGACATCAAGTCTGGATTCACTTATTCATTCATTCAACAAACATTTATTGAGTGCCTAATATATGCTGGATATTATAAATAAAAGATTGAAAAAATAGACAAATGTCTTTCCTTATAGAATATATATTCTAGTGAATGGGGACAGATAATAACTAAATATGAAACATGTACAGTGGTGACAATGCTAGAAGGAAAATAAAGTGAAGTAGAGGCCTCGGGTGCTGAGTGTGTGTGCACTCATTTAAAGAAGCTGGCAGAGAAAGTGGGCTGATAAACTGACCCCTGAGTAGACCTGAAGGAGGAGGAGGAAACCATGTGGATACTTGAAGGAAGACTGTTTCAGGCAGAGGGAACCACCAAGTGCAAAGGTCCTGAGGCAGGAGCATGCTGCTTTTGTCAAAGGACTATCAGAGACAGTGTGGCTGGAATGGAGAAATGGGGCAGGGGACGGGAGTGCAGGATATGAAACGAAAGAAGCGTGGGGGAGGCACGTCTATTCAGAGCTTCGTAAGTGACCGATAGCTCTTAGAATTTTGCTCTGAGTGAGATGGGAAGCCAGTGGATGTGTTGAGTAAAGAGATAACATGATCTTAAGTTTTTGCAAAGATCGTTCCGGCCGCCGTGGGAAGAGACTGTACCGGGGGAATGGCATGAGGCCATTCACTAATCCAGGGGAGACATGAGGGTGGCTTGGCCAGGATGGTAGTGGTGCACATGATGATGGATAGTCGGGTTCTGGACACATTTTAAGATAGATTCAAAAGAATTTGTTTATGGATGAATTTGAGTGTGAGAGACAGAGGGAGAGATGTCAAAGATAACATCAAGGTTTGGCTGTTATTTTTTAAACACCATACAAGATCGCCAGTGATTGCTAAAGTATCAGCCTTTATAAGTAAGCCTGAATTAGTCATTTCACCTCTCTACCTTTAGTTTCCTCATTAGCAGACGTTTTGTGATTGGTCCAGAGGAACTTGAGCACTCCTACCCTCCAACACCCCTTCACTTCAGCCTCCTTTCATGCCAGCAAATTTAATTTGAGGATGGTGTTTCCTCTTCCCAATTCCAAGAGCTCCTCTTCACCCTCCTTCTCCATGCGTTATTCTATTTCCCTCTTGTTTCCTTTTTCCTCACATCCCTTTTCCCCTTCTGCCTGCCTCTTGCCAAGTCAAGGATCGTTGAGGAGGCACAGTCACAACTTGGAAGAGAAGTATTCCTCTTCCCCTGGGTTATGCTGGCCACGCCTTCTCAATCCATCAACGGCTAAGTCTTGAAGATCTACCATGATTTGGGCATCCCGGGAAGATAGCCCATGTCCTCAGGAACCAGTTGCTTCTCCTTGCATTAACATCAAGATTCTTGTGGATCCTCCAAAAGAAAGAGAACAGAGCTGAACCTTAAATCTAATAAGTTTGAGTCTAGCCACAAAGCTTCATTTTTCAAAGTTTTGCCTGTTGCCTGCCTCAAACCAATTCCCAGCACTCCTCAAGTGTAGACATTCAACTGATTTGAAAGCTAAACAAGTAGAAATTCTACTGGACAAAAAGAAATTCCTCATATCTGCTTAGCACTGCATGGCTTAAAGAGCCCACTCTTATTCACTACAATCTATTTTTTTTTTTTTCAAGATTGGCCCTGAGCTAACATCTGTTGCCAATCTTCTTTTTCTTCTTCTTCTTCTTCTCCCAAAGTCCCAGTACACAGTTGTATACTCTAGCTGTAGGTCCTTCTAGTTCTGCTATGTGGGACACCACCTCAGCATGGCCTAATGAGCCGTGCTAGGTCCATGCCCAGGATCTGAACCAGCGAAAGCCTGGACCACTGAAACAGAGGAGCGCGAGAACTTAACCACTCGGCCATGGGGCCGCACCCTTCACTACACTCTTTAATCCTTCAGACAGCCCTGTGAGAAAGGAGGGTGGGACAGGGATTATTTCCCCCACTTTACTGGTAAGGAAATTAAAATTCAAATGATTACTATTTACCCAAGGAAACAAATGTTAAATACAAGATCTACACTAAAATCACTACAATGTGGGTTTTCTGGTTTCTAAAAACAATACTACTTCACAACAATAGCTGACATTTATTGAGCCCTGTATACCTACTATTCAGTGAATAGTTTATATAAATTATCTTATTCAATGTTTACAAATGCCTATATTGCCTCTGTATTACAAATGAGGAAACTAACACTCAGAAAGTTTAAGTCATTCAATTATCCCTCAGTAAAGTTGAAATTAAAAAAAAATAAAGTTTCTCTACTGACTTCAAAAAAGAAAAAGGTTAAATAAATTACCCATCTGACGCTCGTAAGAGATTTAGTCAAGATCCACCTCACCCAGAAGGGCATTGTTGACTACCATACAGAGAAGCTTAGCGGTGACAAATGGATTTCCACACTGTTCACTACTCCCTCATTCCTACCACAATTACTCTCCTGCGTTTGTTTTTCCCTATGGTCATCACTTCGGATTTCCCTCCTACCTCAAGGCCAGGGCTTTTTGGTTTCCTCTGCTAGTTCCTTCCCCTCTAAATCATCTTAATTTGGAGTCTCCAGGGGCGGATCCCAGGCTGTTTGTCCTTGTTCCCCTCCCTATAGATTTGATCCACCCCCTTGGATTCAAATACAAAGCAATTTCTGAAGACCCTCCAACGTCTATCTACAGCTCAGCAGTCTCCTCAGAGCTCCAGACTTTCTTCTCTATCCAACTGACTTTTTGACCTATCTGCTTGCCTGTCTAGCTGACATCTCAAACAACATTTCCAAAAAGGGAACGTGTAATTCCGTTGTCACCCAACTCCTAAGCTGATGGTGTCACCGTCTCCCCTCTCTCTGAAAATGACAGAACCACTCGAACAGTTGCTAAAGCCAGAAACCATGATTCTTTCCTTCCTCTTACTGCTCACAGTCTATCAGCAAGCCTATTGGCTCTGCCTCCAAAATATATCTGAAGGTGTCTAGCCCTCTCTGTTCTAAGCCACCATCCGTTTCCATCTCCGCCCCCTCGCAGCTGTTCCTGCACTCGCTCTTACCCCGCTCCCATCCGTCCTTTCTACCTTGGTGTTTGAGAATGTAAAGCAGCTGGAGCCACTCCTCTGCTTCAAAGCGGAAAACCTTCAAATACCTTGTTGTGATTACAAAGGCCTGTGTGATGTGGTTCCTGCCTGCCTTTCTTCTTCTTTCCTTCATTATACTCCAGTCATGCTGGCTTTCTAGAAATTCTTAGAACTTATCCAGTTCTGTTCCACTTCAGGACCTTGGCTGTTGCCTCTGTCTGGAAATCTCCTCTCTTGACTCTTGACCTGGCTGGCATTTGACGTCATCCTGAACCCCTTCTCCTCTGAGAAGCCTTCTCTAACTCCTGCTGTGAGTCCTGTCGGAGCACTGTGCTTACTGTCTTCATCACACTTATCTTATTTAGTCCTGTATTTATTTCTTGTCTGACCTCACCTGAGGGCAGAGTGTTGTTTGTCTTGTCATTGTCATGATATACTGTCTGTACATACGTATTCGTTTTTTGAGGAAGATCAGCCCTGAGTAACTACTGCCAATCCTCCTCTTTTTGCCGAGGAAGAGTGGCCCTGAGCTAACATCCGTGCCCATATTCCTCTACTTTATACGTGGGACGCCTACCACAGCATGGTTTTTTGCCAAGCAGTGCCACGTCCACACCCCAGATCCAAACCAGCAAACCCCTTGCCCCAAGAAGCAGAATGTGTGAACTTAACCACTGTGCCCCTGGGCTGGCCCCTGTACATATGTATTCTTGATACACAGACCTCAGTAAATACTTACTGAGAAAATGAATGAATGAATCTCAACTTCAATTATGCAGACTCCCATTTCCATGAATATGAAGGCTTGGTTATGTTTGTCCTCTGTGTTCTGTGCTCTGCAAGCTCAGGGAGGCATCCCAGTGATGAGGTAATGTACAAGCGGTCAGGACCTAACTGCTATTGAATAGGAACGAAGAGGACAAACTACATTGACCCAAAAGAATCCAGGCCGCTAGGCGAGGTGCCAGAAATTTTCGGCTTTTTCATTTTCTTAGGTATATAACAGACTTGAATTTCTGAGAGTTATCCAAAGTATAACTATGTATTACAAAATCCATTTCATTTAGCCCTTAAACACAGGTGCTGCTCCATTTCAATATCAGCCAGACCTCTCATCAGCATGTGTAGGGTTGGAGGCAGGCCTTCATCTTTGTCACCCAAAGCAGGCAAATGCATAAACATAATAACTATTTGTCTTGTGTTAAGAGCTGGCTGTCTGACTCGTACTGCCGGGTGCTAGGTGCTCTGCATGTTATTTCTATTTAATCTTTACAACAAAGCCTACGAGGCAGATTCTATGCCCAACTAATAGAGGAAGAACCTGAGGCTCAGGAGAATCGCATTACTCTTACGTCAGGCTTCTAGCGGGTAAGAGGCAGAGCAGAGATCGAACTCAAGTTTGCTGTTTCCAAAGTCGGCATTATTTAAACTACATTATCTTGCCTTTTGAAAAAAAATCACACCAATATTTTTAAATTAAACTATTGAAATTAATAGATACAGCATACTTTCTGATCTACTAATGAAGTGTGATTCTCTTTAAGAGGCAATCTGTGTGAACTCTCTGGCTCTCCACTATGCCTTGAGGGTAAAATCCTAACAGAAATCCTGTGACAGGGAATAATCTTAATTTGCCTTCTCTCAGGAAACAACTGGCTCATAGACATTAGAGATTTCTCTTCCCTGACGTCTTCTCAAAGAGGAAATGAATCGACTTCCGTGATGATCTGTGGAGCCCTAGGATTTCATGCAGTTGCTACTGGGGTCCCCCCAAAGGGAAGAGAAGGGCACCAGTATTTTATCGTGTATTTTCTATTTAGGCTTTAACTTAAAATTTCATTTGACATTTGAAAACCAGTGCCCTTGAGAAAGGGACAAAAAAGGGAGGAAGACAGAGAAAGAAACAAAGAAGGAAAGGAAGGAAACAAGAAAAGGAAGAAAAGAGAGAAGGAGAGAAAGAAAGAAAGAAAAGGAAGGAAGGATGGAAGCAAAGATGGAAGGCTGAGTGAAGAGTCTTCTGTTTCTCAGAAGGGCTTACACAAGTACGACATCCTGACTGCAAGAGAGGGAGAAATGGAGGACCAAGGGTAGAATCTTCTTACCAAGGAAGGAGAAAATAGATGTGCTCCAGTCCCAGGAAGAAAAGTTAGATTGGATGAGCATATAGACTCCTCAGCTAGAACATCTAACACAGATGTGAGAGAGTAAGAGCATTGCTTTAAATAGAGTCAAAGAATAAGTTCTCCTACACAGATGGTCCCCAATTTTTGTAAAGAACTCCTAGATAAACAGGACTAAAGTTGTACAGGTGCAAGTTCAACAGGAGGTCATGCAAACTATGGGAAAGGTGTTCTATCCCTAGAAAGTTAAATGTATTATAAATTTCCTAATTACACTTTAGATGATGCACTACCAGCATTTCACATATATTCTCAGATTTAGTTTTTCTTCTGTAATTTAACACACAGTTGCCCGCCTTAAGTCCAATGGATGACTACTTGAGACTTTCAGTGGATCTAATGATTTTTCTTATTCCATTCTGTTACAAGGATCATCAGTTTCAGAATGGAAGTACTCCCTCACTGCTAGACCTGTTAACGTTGATGTGGTCCAGAAAGTGATCCTAAGCCCAATGCTCTTCTCTAGACACACTCTCTCTCTGGGTAAATACCTGTGGTCCCATGGCTTTAAATAATATCCATTTGTAATATCCACTACCTCTCATAGCTTCATTGCCAGCCCTGATCTTTCACCAAAGCTCCCTTACTAACTCTGGTCTCTTGTCTAACTCCCTACGTGACATCTGCAAGAAGCTGTATTTGATAAGTGAATATAAGTATCCTAAACTTGAAAGAGCCAAAACAATGTTCCCATTCCCCAAAGCTTGATCGTCCCCAATTTTTCATCTCAGCAAATGACAACACCACACATTGCTAAGAACAACCAACCAGCCAGCTCTTGAAGTCCTCCTTGCCTCCTCTCTCTTCACATCCCACATCCAATGCTGGCGTTACCTCCAAAATGTGTAGCATTCATGGACTTCTCTCAAGCTCTCTGCTACTGCTCTAGCCCAGGCCATCATCATTTCTCCTCTGGATGAAATGAGACAGCTCCTTACCTGGTGTCCCTCCTGCTGCTCTCAGCCACCCCATACAACTCGCTCTTAAACAGCAGCCAAAATGAGTTCCTAAAAAGGTATGCCAGGTCATGTTACTCCTCTGCTTACAACTTTCCAGAGGTTTCCAATTATACTGAAGATACAATCCAAAGTCCTTACAGCGTTTGGGACAGAGCTTCCCAAACGAAGCCACTTACTAAGTTGTGAAATCAGTGCACTGGGTAAGGGTTAGCAGTTAAAAACAAAATAGGATAAGAAATGTCAGAGTTTATTGTGTATAGTAAAGATAAGGATTATTTCATGGAACTTCTCTTTTAGATGCGTATATATGTGTAGTGGACTGCAATGTAACGTGTTTCTTACGATGGGTCACAAAGTGTGAAAGCCCTTAGCCTTCAAGACCCTAAAGATCTATCACTCACATCTCCTCCCAGACCCCACACACATCCTCTGCTCACTCAGAATACCTCAGCCCTTCTACCGCCTTCCCGTGTCTTCAAAGAAGGCGAGCTTCTCCCACCCCAGGTCCTTAGCACCTTCCTGGGACGTTCTACTTCCAATCACTTGCATGGATGGATCCTTCTTATCACTCTTGTCTTGGCTCAGACGTCACCTGCTTAGGAAGCCCTTCCTCTAACCAACCTAAACTGTCCCAACCACTTCTCTGTCACATCCCCCTGTTTTATTTCCTTGTGCCGCTTACCACGATCTTGCATATTTCTTTGTCTGCACATTGCCTTTTTCAGTCCTCCTGACGCAAGCCACATAATGCAGAGAATTTGACTGTCCTGTTCACCACAGTTCCCCCCACACTTGTAACAGCATCTCAATAAATATTCCTTGACAGAATGTTGACTATTTCTGTTGTATATGTGTTTTTATAAAACAGGGACACCTTATAATGAAATCCTTAAATAACGGTTGTAACACTGGTATGAAAACAAAGATGCTACTGCTGAAACTGAGCAGTGACAAGCAGGCCCATGGAAGAACCTGAACAGTTCACTGTCAGCTGATCCATGAAAACCCAAATTCAGTGTGCAAAAGGTAATTTCTTGGCGGGCAAGTCATGAAAATTCAGATGGGCTGACATTGAGCATTGGATAGTTAGTGATGTTGTCACAGTTTTTGTCTAGTGCCCTGGGGTTCCTGGCAACAAAACCCCTTAAAATCCAAAGTGTTTGTCTCGAACCCCCTTCAGATATCCTGAAACCAGAGGTAAAATCTACATCTACCACCTTCCATCTGAAGGAAGGAAGAGGGACCCAGGAAGGCAAGCAGATAGTGACAACAGCTCAGAGGACAAGATGGGGGCAGAGTCAGAGTGGAAACTGGCCTCAGGGAGCCAGGCCCAGGAGCAGACCCCAGAGTCCAGGAGGAAGGGACCCTTCTTCCCTTCACAGCCCTTCCAGCAAACTCCTCCAAGGGGTCATTAGGATTATCGGCTCCATCTTTCTTTAATTCTTTCCAGGTGCCCACCATAAAGGGGCTTGTGTGCTAAGCTGAGGAGTTTGAACTTCCTTCTGCGTGCTCCGGAAGCCTCTGACAAGATCAAGCAGAGGAGAGGCAGATGGGGGTTGCCCGCTGGCTGCCCTGTGGAGAGGGTGAGGGCTGCATGCTGGAGGCAAGAAGCTCTGTGGCGGGCGCTCCTGGTGAGAAGCAGGGAGAGCGGAACAAAGGCAATGGCTGTGGGAACCAGGGGTTGTGTGAGCCACAGATCCTGTTGGAAGCGGACTCCAGCTACTTACTAGTCAGCACTTCCAGTTTGTACCTCATGCTGGCCGTTAGAGACTCCTAAGTCACTCAGTCCTCTCTGTAAAATAAAGCTGAGGATGCAGCCTGCTCCAGAGATCATGTTGAGGGTTAAAAGTGACGGTGGGTAGACTGTCGGTGCCAGGATGCAGTGCGTGCTCCGGACATGCCAGTTATGAGTTTACATTCGGGGACCATGGAGGCCCTGAAGTGGACAGGGACAGACGCACAGCCAGCAACACGGAACACACGTTGGGCTGTCACGGATGCTGGAAAACACAGAGGAGCCACAGTTTATTCTTGCCAGTGGGGAAAGCTTACTCAGAGGGGACCCTGCTGCTGTGCGTGAAAAATAAACAGCATCTTGAGAGGCAGTGGCCTTAGACTGAAAACCGCAATTCAGTCGCATGCAAACACCGAGCTGAACTCCAGTCGTGACGCGGGTGAGCGTGCGATGAGGCGGGAGAGGTGGGCAGGCCAGGCCAGGGCTGGAATCAGGGCTCCGGTCCCCTCTGCGTCTAGGACAGGGGCCCCGGGACGACTCCTTTCTGAGACGAGTTTCGGGATCTTGAACCAGCGGGAGAGGCGGCAGCGATCCGGGCCTTCAAAAGGTCGGGGCTTGAGGGCCCCTCAGCACAGGTTTTTGTCTGCAAACCCAGTTTCCGAGGTGCCTAAAAGTGTACAAATAGTGCAGCCAGGCCCAGGCGCACCGATTCATCCCTCGCCTCCGCCTGCACGCTGATTATTTGCTCTCGGTATCACCTCTCCGCAGGGGGCGCAGAGGAATCAGCAAATCTCCGCACCGGAGCTCCGAATCCCCAGCACGACCCATTCACACACAGCGGGGCGGCTGGGGATTAATTGGAGGGGGAATGTTGTGAATTCCAGAGAGTTCTTTCTCTCTGCCTCCCAGCCGGTGGCCGGGGATATCGCTACATGAAAGCCCCCCTGTCAGTATCAATCATCATGGCCCGGCTGCTACATTCCAGAGACTGAATTGGCCTCATTTGGTAACCAACTGGGGTGGGGGTGGGGGGTCCTTGCCGAAGGGTCCACATTTGTGGGCCCCGCGTCTTGCTCCATAAGTGGTTTCCAAAAACAAACAGCCGGAGAGCCCAGCGTTCTTTTTCTGGGTTCCCTACTTGAGTGATGTTTGGATGGGAGAGAATCTGGATGAAGGGTGGGAAAGGGGTGGGGCCTGGCAGGAGATTAGCAGGGGCAGAGCCTTGTCCGAGAGGAGGGGCCAGCCCCAGGGGCCCCGGGGTTCTCCTCCTGCTTTGATGTGAGCCGACTTCCCCTTCCCGGCCCCGGGCTTCTCGGCAGGAGGCCTGCGGGCTCCCCCTCCTCCGCCGAATGGGAGTCCAGACCCCTCCGGGCTCAGGGCCTGCGCTCCAGCAAGGCAGACTGGAGAGAGAGCCTACGCCGAGGGTTTTCCTCGAGAAAGCAGTTGCTGGGAGCCCCGAGAAAGGACAAGAAGGAACCTCTTCCTGGGATTTCATCTCTGGAGTCTGCAGACTCAAACCTTTCAGTTATTCTTACCTTTGTAAATGCAAGACTTCCAGACTGCCTTCCCCTCCCCCGGGCCGTCTGAGCATTTTTCTCCGATTCCCCTAGGCCCTCCCTCTGCCTTTTTGCAGAATTTCCTGAAACTCCCACCAAGTCGAGAGTTCAGAGAATGTACCCTGAGAGTGCGGGCCTCTGCACCCGGGCACCCACGGGACTTGCCGACCTGACAGTCCTGGGGCTGAAGACGAGCCGGTCCCGCTCCGCTGCCCCCAGGCCGCGGGACCCGGGCAGGCCGCGCGCGCTCTCTGCCGCGCCCAGCGCATCCCTGAGACGGATGGTGGTAGTAACTGCTCTGGCGCCCCAGGACTGCTCAGGGGTTAATGGAGGAAGAGACTCGAAAGGGCTTTGTGATTTGGAAAGCGCTCAATGTCAGGTATTATGAATATTAAGTTCTCTCTGGCGCAGTATTGAGTGTGTCAGTGATCGTAATAAAAACCTCATTCTGCATCTATCTACCTACCCGGTCTACCAGAGTCCTGGCGAAGTGTGCCATGGGAGGGACAGAGATTAAAAGGTACACAGGAAAAAATCAAAACAAAAGGCAGGATCGTTATTATTATTTTCACAAGTAAAAACGAGAGTGATATCCTTGCAGCGTTTCAAACTACAGATGCCCAGGAGGCGACACGAGCTCAAGTGGGCACTATTCTCAAGTGGCCAGTGCTCCATTTTCTGAGGTCTCTTCCACGTGGCAACAGGAGAACGTTGGCCTGCAAAGCAGAAGACTCTGTAAGATCAAGGAAATCGTGTCCTCGCTTTGGGCCTCAGTTTCCCCATCTCTAAAATATGTCTGTAGGACTGGACTTCTTTAAGGTCTTACCCAGCCTTCTGGTTAGGATTCCTCAGATGCCTGGGGCAGGCATTCTAGCTTAGCAACAGTTGGGGCTCCAAGGTCATTTCATACTTGATAGAATATCAAAGAGTTTTACTAATCCTCATCCTGGGATAAAGCACTAAGCGAGCAAACAATCCAAAATCATGCCAGCCACTTAGGGACCCTTAATTCTATTTAATCATGATGGGAAATTTTCAACATTTGGAAATTAATATGGGGAGAAGCATGACATCATGCCTTAGAACACTCCAGAGCAATTGGCACAGGATCTCCATCGCAATTAGCACAGTTTCCCCATCCACAAATGCTTTAAAACTAAAAGGCACTGCCTTGTTTAGTAACTCCACTCTAAAAACTGACACCTGAAAACCACGACCTTGGCGTTGCAAGAATCCTAAGGCGCACAAGGTCAGCATTTCATTTCACCCTTGCGTCTTGCCCAAGCTGAGTTCTCATCTGGTTTCCCACCCAGGGTCTTTATCTCCCAGCTGCACACGGCTGCCTAGAGAGACGTTATTCTTTTCTTCCCAGCTGCTGTCAGCTGGCCTGTCTGTCCTCAGTGGGAGCCCTCAGGTTCAAGGCTCCGTCTGGGGAGTTCACATACAGCCTTGACTATTATTCTGATGGATCGTTTTAATTCCCCCCACTTTGATCATGTCAGTTTCCACAACAAACAAGGCTCACCAGCAGCATTCCTGGGCTCACAAAGGCAAACATGCTTGGCTTCGCATCACACGCCAGAGGCCAGGATTCTTCTTTGGCTTTCGCTTCAAGGCTATTTTAACCCTTGGTTGCAAAGTTTCCCAGTTAACACTTTCTACCTTCGTTCCCTGCAACCGTAGGCGTGTTAGGCTCCTCCAGAGAAATGAGATGGTTTCCAACCTTTAATTAAGGATCCAAGTGGCAGATGCAGTTCACACACACTGGAGCCAAGCCCTGGCGAAGAAGATTCTTTTGCTCCAAATGCTCTGTGGTTCACTAGGAGTAACTTCAGCTAATAAAAATAGCTCTGTCTATCGAGTGCCAGGAGCCATTTTAAACCATTTAAAATAGTATCTCATTTAACTTTGGCGAAATGTTAAGATGAAATAGGTATTATGTCGACTTCACAAATGAAGAAACTGAGGAGACAGAAGCTAAGCAGTCTGCCCAGGATCCCACAGGGAGCCTGGAACGCACAGGGGCTGCAACGTGGGTGCGGCTGGCTTCCGGGCGGGGGCAGGCCCTAACGCTGAAATGTCAACTGTGAGACATCAGCACCCAGTGTGCTGCAGTAGAAAGAGCTCTTGATTGAGAGTCGGGAGGCCAGAGTTGAAGGCTCGGACTGTGGCCACCTCAAACATGTCAATTTTCTCTATGCCTTGATTTTCCTACCTGTAAATTGAGGTTAGAATTAAATCCTTTTTTTCAAAACCTCAGTCATTTACTTTATTACTCATCCCATTTATTACTCATCCCATTCATACTATTATTTCACAGCTATTTTTCTTTAAGTCAACGCACTTTTTAAAACCAAATATTTTAAAATTAAACTTTATTAAATTAAAAACCAAAATGACTTGCTGTAAATAGCTGGTAATAAAAAAATAAGATGATAAAAATAATATCATTACATTCTAGCTCGAAAGTCTTGCCTTCCTAAGGTTCTAAGACAGGTTAACCTTATGTTAAAGTGGAAAATATGCAAGTTAATTAGACACCACAAGTTAGTGGAGGTCTGTGGAATTCATGCTGACGAACGGAAGCTGAGACCTTCTCCTCGCTGTGACTGGGTGGGAAGAGAATCCAACAGGAGGCAGCTCTCTCACCACCTTACTCTGCGTTTCTGAGCATCTCGGCGGTGCGCTACCTAAAGTGAGCCGCCCTAAAATTATTTTCCAAACAACCAGTGGTCCCCATCTCATCGTTGACCAGATGTTCTTGTGGGTTTCTCTTTCAGCATTGCCAGCTCTAGAATACTCCGATTCTAATTAGAAAAGTTAATGTGAATGACTATGACATTTGAAACTTAATTCACTAGCACCCAGTAAGAATTTCCTGACCTGCAGAGAACGTAAAATAGGAAGAGACCTTGGCAGTAAACGATCACCATGATCAGTTTCTATAACCAGCAAAATAAATGACAACACTTCTCTGGGACGTGTCTTCGAGGACTGCAGACGACGTTGCCCTATAGCCATATGATAATTTTCCATACTTACCAGGGTGTACACGTGGGTTTTCAAGGTGTGGTTGAAGACCCTGGGGATAAGCAATACCCTTTCAGGGCAAAACTGTCTTCGTGATGATACTAAGAGGTTCATGCCTTTTTCACTCAGTTTTCCAGGGTCTGAGTGGAGTGAGATACTGCAACAGATGGAATGCAGAAGTAGAAATGGGAATCCAGCTGTCTTCCACTGACCCAGACATTAAAGAGATTTGCAAAATGTTAAACAATACCACTCTTCTCACGAAGTTTTTTTAATTTGGGAAAACATAGTTATTTTCCATAAAAATTATTTATGTTAATATAAAATGAATTTGTTATTATTTTAAAACAAATATTTTTAAAATGTCTCAATTCAACTTCTAATATGGTAAATATCAGCTGGTAAGCCACATAAACAATAGCTCTTTGGATCCTCAATAATTCTTAAGAGTATAAAAATGTCCTGTAGCCAAAATGTTTGAGACTGTCTGAGGCCATTATAAACAGCAGGTCTAGCAAACAGCAGCTGAAGTGAGTGAGGTCAAAAGTCGTTCATTATGGAGCTACCTATAACGAGAGGAGCAGGAAAGAGCTCGCGTTAGCAATAATGAATTATTGCAGTCGGTAATAATGAAGAGTTAGCATTCCTGAAATCACCAACCACTCAGTAATGTCAGTTGTGATCATGACAAAGGAAAATTAAGAAATTAAGAAGAAATGTAGTAACAAGAAAATGCTTACGTTATATACATATAAACAGAAGCAGAGCCTTGAATTCCAAACATTGTGAGTGCAACAATCTGAATGTCTGCTCATGCACAGGCCTGGAAGGGAATATGGAAATCGGAGACTTTTCTCCGGAAGTTCGCATAGGAAAATTTATTCTTTTACAAATAATTGTTAATGATGTCCCCAAATTGCTTATATAATCCCTACAGAGTGGTAAAGTTTAATTTCTTGTGTGGTCAAGAAACTACTGGAAGTTTGGGACAGCACAGGCATGGTTCTCTGATCACACGCTTGATTAAATCAACACGTTGGGCCCTCGTATCTTAGCTCTGTTACTAGCTGAATCTATCTCACCAACTATGTGGTCATAAATTGATTGTGACTGTCAGCTGAGACTATGGCCAAAAAAAAATAATTGTCCATTAGTGTGTTTGTGTAGATAAGGCCAAAGTGTCTTCGCACCTGAGCTGAATGTCTCACTCTCATTTTGATTCTGGGAGCTCAATTTACAAAGAATTAACATTTCTCTTTATTTCAAGTGGTTTCTATGGATACCTTCTATGAAGCATTTCATTCACATCTATCCAATTTAAGCTTCTCATTTTAATTTAAATACATTTTCCATTCCTCCAGAATCTGTATGATATCCACAATTCATTTTCTGACAATAACCTAGGAAAAGCATTTATGCACACAAAATTTTAAATTAATATGTTGAAAGGTTTAAAGAGAGAGAGAAGCTCCTAGAATACAGAAATTCATAATCTCAGAGTTGGAAGTCTATTTTCATTTGCTTCATACTCGCTCAAAACCTGACCTGTAATCTAGAGGCTCACGTTTTCTGATTTTGATTTTCTTGGTTATTATTGGGTGGGGTTTTTTTCCCCCCTTCTTGATCTTATTTACTGTTATGTTATAGTTTTCTTACTTAGAGTTGGGATTAAAACTTTTTAGATTCCAGTGCAGTTAAAATTTCAATAATAATTTGATTAGTAACTCAGGTTTCTACTGAGTGTGGAAAAATTGAAAACAATGCGTTTTTCTAAAGAATACAACCTCAGATAACTGATATGATATTGCCAGCATTTGCTAATCTAATAAGCACTTTTATTTTTTTAATTTCCTTTTTCCAAGAAAAGTTATAATATATAAATTTGTTAGAGATGAGATCTGATGTCATCTCCAGCTACAAATCTTTCATTTTTTTATCTACTATGGAAACTCTACGCCTCAGCCTAGAACCAAGGTCTTCCACATTATGACTCCAGATTTTGTGCTCCGCCCCTCCCAACACAGACCTACTATGCGGCAAACAGGCCTACTGAGTTCTCTAGGGGGTCATCCCCTCACTGACCTCTGCCCTTTGCTCTCACCCTTCTCTCTCCCCTCAGAAGGCCCCCCACTGTCTGTTAACTGAAATCCTATTCAGGCCCCGAGACAGATGACCAATCCCACTTCCCTGGGAAAACCTTTCCTGCTCTTCCCAGGGGTGGCCACTCTTCTCTTAATGGCCAAACCATTCTCATTACTCCTTTCAATTTTTTATTTTTAATAAGTAATACATAAAATAATTACACCATTCAGGAAACACCAAGGGAGATTCAAGGAAATGTGTCTGCCTCTCACCATCCTCACCCACATCTCCTCCCCAGCGGCACCCAGTGTTATCAGTTCCTTGTGTATCTTTTCAGAGACAGTCTATGCATATGTAAGAGTGTGTGTATGTGTACACAAATGGCAGCATATTTTCATGTTATACTGCAGGGTGGACACATAATGTTGGGCAGGTTGTGCATTATACAAGGGCGCCCAGTGGAAACGGCGTGGGGCTGAAATCCAGCCTGTGCTTCTCTTGCCGGGCTGTGTGCTCTGTGACCTTGCTGTGTTCACCCTAAAGGAGAGGGTTTTCTTCTAGTCTCCACAAATGTCCCTAAGACACCTGCAGTGGTCCTACTGTGTATTTTTTTTTTCATTTTTAATTTCCACTTTCTTATAAAATACCTTTATTGTTTTCTTCACTTTGCACTATTGTAAGAAAGGACTTGCCTTACAAATTCACATTTAAACACTCTCATGGGGAAGAAGATTCATTTGCAAAACCTATTTTCAAGTACTGGCCTATTTCTTTAGACTTGCCAATGTACGAGTCATCAGTGGATACAGTAAGTTCATATTATTGTTTTCAAATGAAATATCTATGAAAAGGCGTTTCAGGAGTTGTGAAAATACCAATAATCATACTTACAATGGTTATTATTCTTATTTGAAGCAAGAATTTTAAGAAGCTTACTAGGCTAGGTTATTTGCAGTTTATTAAATCTAAAAAAGATTTTTTAATGTAATAATTATACCTTTTTTCTTTTCCCCAAATTATTCTAAGATGCTTAAAAAAATACTGTTTCCATACCCTGAGGGCCCATTGGGTGTCAGTTGCAGAACATGTCAAAATCCAAGGCTCTTAGAATTCCAGAAAAAAATGTATCTTTAATGCTTCTCACTGCAGGGGTCCTCTTTTGATGTGTTTCTGCCCTCATTTTCCATCAGTTAAATCTAAACCTGTGTTTCTTCTTAGAAAATTCATTATTCCACTGTGGAGCCTGAGGTTTGCAAGCCAGGACCACGGCTCCCATATATGAGAACTCAGATTCATTCTTATGTCCAACCATCTATTTGTATTTTATAAACCTATTCAGATCACAAGCCTTAGAGTCATTCCTCTAGGAATTTTATCTTAAATGGCCCTGACCCTCTGCATGGGCCTGTTACATTGAGGTCAAAATCTCTGGAAGACAAAAACACATTTCCCCCTGGCCTATGAGCTAGGTACATGAATGTTTTTAATGCCATAGACATTTAGTACTTACTCTTATTTATTTATTGTTTTTAGTACTTACTCTTATTTTATGACCTTAAAAAACTAAGCTTTCAGGGGCTGGCCCAGTGGCGCAGCAGTTAAGTTTGCACGTTCCACTTCTGCGGCCCAGGGTTCACTGGTTCAGATCCCAGGTGTGGACCCATGCACTGCTCGTCAAGCCATGCTGTGGCAGACTTGGCAGCAGATGTTAGCTCAGAGCTAATCTTCCTCAAAAAAAACCAAAAACTAAGCTTTCAGATTTTTATATAAAAATCAAGTAATATGCCAGTCAGTGTTTGCAAACCCAGTGCTGACCTTTATGCCTAGTCCTCTCACTCAGTTCACCTCTGACCTCAGGCTCAGGGAAGAGTGAGCAAGATGATGATGATGATGATGACGAACAGAAGGGGAAGAAGCAGCTCTAAACTGCATAGTTGGCTTTTTGGGTCTCCGAATGCCAGAGAGTCAAAAGGACCCCATTAGAACCTCCTGCTTCAGTTAAGGTAAGATGTATTCCTGGCATATTTTTCGCAAAGCAGTAATAAGTATGAAAACATTATTGCCTTTCTCTGCACTGAAGGGGCCCAGAATACTCCACCGTGGCATAAAAATTACGTTGAGCTGAAAGCATTTGAGAAGGCTTTTCCCTTACCTTCCTTGTCTGCCTAAGAGCACAGCCCCCCAAAGAATCAGGAGAACTCCGTGTCATGAACTCCCTCCCCAGGAGCGACCAGGGAAGCCTGGCTCTCATCACTGCTGAATAGAAATCAGCACCACACCTGAACAGACATTGTCCAAAACTATCTGTTCTCCTAAGGGTCCAGTTATCTTTCCTAAAAGTCATTCATTTTCCAATAAGTGTCTTTCTCCTCCTCCTCTTCCCCTGTTAAGATAGTCGATAAGCCCCAAATTCTAACTGCCTCCTTGAGTCTCATTTTTTTGTGAACTCTCATGTACATTGTACAAATGTGAATAGAAGTCTGTCTTTTCTCTTGCTAATCTGTCTTTTGTCAGTTTAATTTGCAGAGCTCCAATGACTGAACCTAAAGAGACAGAGGAAAAGGTTTTTCTCCTTGACAGTTTGGCGACGAGGATGTGATGGTGGGGACTTCTGTCCCTGTTTGCTCCGGAGACTGAAGCTGAGACCTGGGGACCTCTGATGAAGCTGGCAAGGCTAAGCTTTCTTTGCCAGTCTCTCTCCCAGATTTCTGCTTGGAGTCTGGCTGAAGACGAATGGTAAGAGCTTCTTTTTGTCTTTTCTTTTTAAACTTAGATTGGCAGGAGAAAACACTTGAAGGAACTAATTTTTAGGAATTATGGCTCTTGGGTGACACTCAGTTTTGACCACTCTTGATCACAGATGCTTTCCCTCCCAGGAATAGCCATTGTGTCCCGTTTGCCTCATTTTATGTCCTGAGAGCTTGGCCGGGATTCAGTGAGAGCATCTCTCTGAGTCCCCACCTGCCAGCGGTGCAGATTGTCGGGCCTGCATCTGCAGGGAGCCAACCATCAGATCGGGTGCTCTGGGAATTTGTAGTCGGCTGAACAGAAATGTGGGAATCTGGGTACCCCATTTGTGTTTGGTGCCCTCCTGACCACTGCCAGCTCCCAGGGGGTTTCTGTGTCTTTCCTCGTCGCCTTGCTAGTGCTGAGATTGCATATGGCAATGAGGGCCTTTACTTTCTTTCTGTTTGGCTGTTGTTGGGGGTGACTTTGGATTGCGGGGGCTGCATCTTCTGCCTCCTTTCTGAGGATGCCTCTTGCATCCATAGTTAAGTCATTGGTTTTGGGTCACATTTTTCTGTGAACTCCCGCATATACGTATGTGAATAAAAATCTGTCTTTTGTCAATTTAATTCACGGGCCTCCAGTTACTGAACATAAGAGGGCAGAAGAAAAGCTTTTCCTCCCTGACAGCATCATGTGCTCCTAGAGAAATAATACTCACCTTTACGGTCCAGCTCAAACGCTGCGTTTTCCCTCATTAGCAAACGTTCTCTCCTTCTGACCTTCCCAGAAAGTTGCTCAGACCTCTCATGGAGCATTTCCACAGGGATCACAGTGATGCACACACTTGGAGTCCTCCCTCGTAATCTAAAGGCAAAGACTGACTCTGCCCTGTCTTTGGGTGTCTGTAATACTGACAGTCTTTTGTGTACATAATGGATATCAGGTCAGAATGAAAACTTACCTAGTGGCCCAGCTTTAGGAATCTGCATAGTTCCTGAGGTGATCACTTCTTAACTGTTAGCCTGGGCAAGCCCCTTTCCATTCTCAGCCTTGGCTTCCTCAGTTGCAAAATGAGAATTATGGCGCTTCTGTGGAACCTTTCAATTCATGGTGATTAGATGTGTTATCCCATTGAAGCATCTAGCAGAATGTCTAGGACATCAAAGATACCCTGTAAGGTTAGTTCCTCCGCTCCCTCACACCCACCTGCACACACACCTGCACACTGGCTCCGTCACACCCACCTGCACACACACCTGCACACTGGCTCCCTCACACCCACCTGCACACACACCTGCACACTGGCTCCCTCACACCCACCTGCACACACACCTGCACACTGGCTCCCTCACACCCACCTGCACACACACTGCACACTGCAGAAGCTCGGCAGTCTTCACCTCTGGATCCTACCTGAGTCTCGCTCTCAAGAGCCGAGCCCTCTCTCCTGCCCAGGTGAAAAGTCCCCCAAATAAGAGTTTCTCCTGACGGACAACAAATGCTGGGCTAAATCCCTTCCAGGGCCATATAGAGTTAAATTGCCACAGCTTCTGGAAGCTACTGTGCTCTTGTTCTAGGAAGATGGTTACATTAGCTTGGTCAGTAAGCTTAAAAGTCTCCTGTGTCAGCTGAGAGAGGGAGGTCTGAAGGGTGATGGTGGCGGGAGGGGACTGAGCTGGCAGAGCTGGGCATGGAAGAGGAGTGGGTGGAGGAGGTGGCCACACAAGATGGCGGGCCAGCGAAGGGAGAATGTTGGTCATGAGAGCAGTGTCCATCTCTCTGGGAATATATATGAGCGCGTGTGGTTTGGTCCTCTGCATGAATCTGTGTGTCCAGGCTTATGTGTGCAGGAGAATCGCCCAAGAGGAATCCATGCATCTGTTCGTTCATTCATCTGTTCATTTTAATGAAGTTAAATGAGCTTTTTAAAATGCTCCAGGTCCTCGGGTAAAAAAGATAAATAGGATACCCCCTGCCCCAAAGGAGTGTGACTATATTGGTTTACAGTCTGTTGGAGGCAGACAAGTAAGTGCTTTCCAAGGGCTGCTCTGTGCTGGGTTCACAGTGAGCACCAGGCAGCAGGCAGAGGGGACCACAGAGTGGGTTTCTGCTCAGCAGGTCCTACAGTCATGTTGGGTTTCACGTATTCCCATCCTGTCCCATCCTTTCCCATCCCCACCCCAGCAGTTGGTTTGGAAATAGAAACAAATTTCATAAGACCTGTTGTTTTCTTTTGCCATGAGCTAAAAGCCAGCACTAGGCAGCCTTTCTGCTCTGGTCCAGGGGCCACCCCTTTCCTCCACCAATTTCAAATGAACAAAATAAAAATGTGGCTTGTACTTGTCCCATTTCCCCTGCTAGTTGTGGTAGACTGGAAACTTTCTGAGGCAGCGGCACCAGGCCCAGCACATGGAAAGGGCTTTGCAAATGTTCTCTAACCAGTGGGTGAGGGAGTGATGGGGAGCCCCCTCCTGCCAACCCGTGCTTGGGTGACAGCAGCCCACGCTGGGCCTGGCCCTGGGAAGCACTGCATACAGGGTGGGTAGTGTTGTTATTATCATTATTAATATCAATAATTACAGTTTAGCGGAGTATACCAAAACATTTAAATATTTATTTTTGCTTTTAACCTGAAGGAAGAGAGAGAGAGAGAAAACACGTTTCAGCCCTAATTAAAGCCGTGTGGGGCGCTCCACCCCTCTTTGCCGGCCCTCTGCAGAGCACCACATGTCGTTTCCTCTCTGAGCCAGATCCCAAGATCTAAGAGTTACCCCCTGGAGAGGGCGTGCTGCTCCCCCGCAGTGGCCATTATCCTGCAACCTCTGTTATCTAAACAAACTGTCTCCAGGCTCCACTGCCTGAGTAGGAAACTACACCTGAGGACATCGCTCTGCTGTCTGCATCTGCCATCTACACAAGATTCCAGCCCCTTGGTCACAGCCTAGAGCTGAGGACCCAGGCAATGCCCCTTCCCAGGGCTGCCTCCCTCAGGACTCGGGACTCAAAACTTCCACTCCTTCCCCTTCCAGGCATTTGCTGACAGTAGACTTCTCCACGGCAAGAACACTCGGCTGGGACACAAGCCAGTGTGGCTCCCAGGTCTGGTCCTCAACCAGCAGCTCACATGTTCCTTTGCTGAGATCTACACTCTAAAGACAAAGGATGCGTCATCTGCACATGGCACTGTCAGATTTGTTAGTAATTGGGGAAGTGGGTGTAGAGGAAGAGGGAGAACCCGCTACACACACTTTCCCTTAGAATTCTCACGGCTGGTCAAATAATTAGAAAGGCAGGTTAGCAGGAGAAAATAAAACAGGCTGTAATAGCACGTACATATGGGAGAAACCCAGGAAAATTGAGCAACTCACCACAATGGCCAAAGTCATCCCCTTAAATATCATCTCAACTAAAGACAAAGGAGGATGTTGGGGGTAGTGTTTTGGGACTTCAAAGGGGAGGAAGGCAATTCACATGGAGATGGAAAAGCAAATGTTTGTTAGATGACTGTTGACTGGCCCCTGTAGAGGGTGTGGCCTGACAGACAGGATTTCGGTAACATGGGCTCTTGGTGCCTTTCCTATCACACCTATTTTCCATTATACTGTAGTCGTCTCGTGGTATTAGCCCCTCCTGGATCAGGCCTTCTATCCTCAATTCTTTTCAGCAGTTTCGGGGAGGGAAGGCCACATGTGCTTCCTGAGTCTTCTGAGTCTTTATCGTCTTCAGCTTAATCTGCATACCAGAGTGGCGCATCTTGGGGTGGCCCGCCCTGAACCCCATCTTGGGTTATTTATTAGCATTTGTGAGAAATATCTGGAATGCCACCTCACGTGTGGAGACCCCTTTAACTCCTTCACTCCAGCTACCTGGATTTTCATTCTGCAAAGCGGACTCCTGGGCCTGGTGCTACAGTTCTGCTCCCAGTTCAAAATCATCTCCACCACAGAAGGTGCACCAGAAATATTGTTTCAGTCAATGGAGAAAGTATCATTTGGGTCTTACCCTGAATGAAGACATCTACCTAGTCTGGGTAGAGGGCTATGCCCCACAGGATCACTCGCCTCTCAGGCTGCCCATTCAGAACGAACAGACCTGGCAGGCAGTAGGCACTTTGAAAAAGTTTGCTTCACGGTAGTAGGACTAGAGGTATGGAGGACAAAAAGGAGCGTGTATATACACACATGACTTGTGTAATGGAAAATTCATGTACATCAATAAAGACTAAAGCAAATATGACAAAATCCTAACATAAATTAACTTTTCACTTGGTGGAAATATATATTATGTCTGCTCTTTATTCTATTTTTACATATTCCATATTTTTCAAAATTCTCAAAGTTAAAAAAATTATGTTGCCTGGATTTGGTCACCTAGAAGATGTGGATTGGACACCAGAACTCTTTCACAAAGGTGGGCGTGACTGCAGCTGACTCTTTTTTTTAAATATAGGGCGGTTGCTACATCCCTCACAGCAACCTTAAGTGCCAGGTATTGCAATACTCATTTTAGAAATGAAAAACAAAGAGGCGCAGAGAGGTTAACGAGCTCAAGATCGCACAGCTGTACGTGGTTGAACCGGGCTGCAAACCCAGAAGCCTGTCTTCAGAGCCCTCCTCCTGGGCCGCGGTCATGATGAACGGGGACCACTGGAACTGCCCTCATAGAATGGAGCGGCAAGAAGAGGCCTGTCTCCTGTCTTCTTCCTGGAGTCAAAAACTGAGCTGGAGAACTTTCTGTTCTCTCTAAGGCAGTGTTTCTCAAGCTCTCTTCTTTTTCATTATCACCTCCCGTAATGAGCCTTTTTAGACTTTTTTTCCCCTAATCGTCCCCTCCCCGTGAACTTTTGTTACCACAGATCTCGTGTATATCTATTTAGATACTGTGAAGGGCCACCAACCATTGCAGTGTCTGGTTTTTCTCACCCCCTAACAACCAATTCTCACCTCCTTGTCCTCCAATAACATTGTCCTCCGTGAAGAAGGCGTGTTCTAAAGAAGCCAATATCAAAGATTTCTATGCTGCCGTTGTTCGGCCACATGTTGCAAAAATATGGACAGAAACAAAAGCTGCCACGTAGGCTGAGATCACAGGAAATACAATAGTGGAAGAATTTCGGTTCTTTCTCCCTAGCTTCTGAGGTTGTGTGTTTGAGGGCCAGCTGCTGGCGTGTTTGAGAGAATGCGGAATGAGTAACACCAGAGCGGCTGCCTCTGAGCTGGGGATTCCAGTTGTCCTTATTATCCAGAGCCAGTGTCAATTACGTGGGCTAATGAGGTCCAGCAGTAGGATGGGTAACTGAAGTCCACAAAGAATTCCCAAACCTCATTCAGAAAACTATTTCAAGCTCCCTCTTGAGCCTGTGAACATGAAGAAGCAGGCTGGGATAACTGTTCATTTTCTTCTATTGTTTCCAGCCTCAGACAGCGTGGGACTAACAATAATACCGTGTTCAACTTGTATTCATATGCTTGGCCCTTCTCTTTACCCAGCCCTTTGTGAGTCTCGTTCCCTGAAGGGTCTAGTTCAAGCCCACAGGCTCCATAGGTGGTGTCATTCTTTCTATTCTAAAGACGTGAAAACTGAGTTACTCCAGGTGCTGCCAGTAGGAAATGTGGCTCAGGATTCAAACTCAGGTATTTCTAATTCCAAGTACATTCCTTTGTGGTATCTTCACAGTCTTATGAAAAAGCTGAAAAATGTTCAATTTGATTGAATTCTGTGCATTTTGAATCAATCCAAATGATAATTATTTGAGGTCTAAACTTAGACGAACTGGATTTATGCTCCATAAGCAAGCTTCTTAATGACCCTTGGGTTTCACTCAAGATCCTGATCAGTAAGACTGTGTTGTAGGGAGGGTGCAATGAGACAAGCACCTAGTACATCACCCGCATCAAAACATCCTGTCTTCTGCCCCATCCATCCATTTAGTCCTCAAGTCATTCATTTCGCTTTTGTCTGTGCTGCCCTGCATTGTTCTCTGTCATTTTACACTATCTGTCTGGCCTTCTTTGCTGAATTGTAAGAACTTCAGGATCATGAGCTGCTCTCACAAAGGTGGTTCTCAATTTTTCATATTTGGATCCTTTTAATGTATGAAATTGTATACATTGCACATTGACACTCCTAAAATGACAGCACTAAGCTAATTTTAGACTTCTACACATCACCCAATGAGCGAGAATTTGAACTTTCAAATGGTGCTGACTCCTGCCAGGACGGTAACAATTTTGTTTTTCTTTTACGTGAATAGTTTATTGTATCTGCCCTTCTAATTTTATAAGGAGTGAAAAATAGTAACAAAAAAGCGATAAATAAAATTGTGAGATGATAGAAGATATCCCCTAATGGCAGATCGATAGCCTCCAATGGGTGTTTACTGGACTTCAGCCTGTATCTGTGTTCAGCTTTGAAGGGTATGAAGAAATGAAAGGTCATTCCTGAAATATCGAGAGTCTGTCTTCCGAGACTCTGCCAAAAAGGAGAGGAGTGCTGGTGGGAGGCATGAAGAAATCTTTAGATGATGAATTGGAATGTGTGTCAAAAATCATTGCTAGGATTCAGATGCCCAAAGGAGTTCAAGGCTGAGGGAGATACTGCCAGGGGAAAATCTCACACAGATTTCTCACTCAAGGGGAAAATGCCAGCATTCAATTTCCTTCGACAAAAATTTCAAGAAAAAAATTGATGATACGATAAAATCATTATAAGCTCCTGCTCAATCTCTATAACCACATTTGCAAATCCTTTTTCCACAATGATATGACTTGTTTTTTTCTGTTTACAAGAGGCCGTTTTTAGAAAGTGAGTTCTTCACGAGCAGGAAGATGTGTTTTCTTCACTGAGGTGCTCCAGTGACACAGATGGGTACCGGGCACAAGGTCATCACTTTATAAATATTTGCTGAATTTAATTCAGGTAAACTGAAGTTGAAATAAGACATTACTTTATAAAATTATTTTCTATATTCAATGTCTCTATGTTTAATAATCATGTGAGCCTTGTGTAACCCAGGAGTTTAAGAAAATCTGAAATGGGGACTACAATTAGGATTTTATTATTTTAGCTCTCTCAGGTCCAGAAAAGTTAAGTACCAGGTTAGGTTCCATCTTGCAATGTAATAGTGATCAAGTCACTAAACCTCCCTGAATCTGATTTAAGATGGATAAATAGTAACATATTTATGTAGCAAACTATTTATTTATCTATATATCTGCCTTGTGGAATTAGGATAGTTTATAAGAATACATACAATGAACCACAACAAAATAAACTGAATAAAGAAATATATAAATACATATAAGTTCCAAAGAAAATATACGTTAAATGAGAGGAAGATGTGACAAAGAAAAAAGCCTCTGCTTTTTCAGTTGTAAGTAAATAAATGGAACCAACCTCGCAGGTTGATGTATTGAATGATTTAATGTGATATTAACTTGTTAAGGTTGACACATTTTAGACCTTTTAGTTGTGGTATTGTTGTAACCATAATCTTAACTTCGTGTTTCCTACCTGCATGCCCTTTGTGGCATTAATCTCTCCTCCTCTGTGATCTTCATGGTGCTGTGGATGTTCACTGGGTCTTCAGTGGGCATTACTGAGGGTGACCTGCAGTGTGTGACAGATTATATGCAGAGATAGTCACCAACAACCCCTCCTCATCCTACACATCTGCTGGCCTCTCATCTAGAAGTTGTGTCTATTTTCCTTTCCCTTAAATCTAGGATGGCCTTGTGACTTGCTTTGACCAAGAGAAAGAACAGAAGTAGCACTGCACCAAGCTTTGTGAAGCATTGAAATGTATTTTCACTCTGTTGGAAGGCTTTGGGAGACACCATATAAAGGAGTCCATCTATCCTGCTGGACAGAGAGGCCATATGGAGAGAAACCGGCCCAACCATGCTTGGTGCTTCCAGCCACCCGCGCTGGAGCTCCGGCCATGGGAGTGAAGCCATCTGAGATCCTCCAGCCGAGGTGAGCCATCTCAGCCAATACCATACAGAGCAGAGATGAGCTGCCTCACAACCCCAGCCCTGCCAAAAGTGGAGAATTATGGGCAAAAATAGGGCTGCTGTTGTTTTAAGCCACTAATTTTGGGGATGGTTCCTTATGCAGTGATAGACTGACAGTGTGGTTTTCCTGGGCAGAACCCCAGCCTCAGAAGTGCCTCACCCAATAGCGGTTTGTTTTGTTAGTCCCCCCCTTTATCTCCTGCCCTGAGAAACTTCCTCTTTACTTCATCAATTACCACTTCACTATCTGACCTATCCACACTCCATGGATTTTCAAGAAAGATCAGTGATGTTGTGAAAAAGGCCTTGACCTTTGATTGATGCCTCAGAAAAGACCACCGCGTATGAGTACTAGATGAAGATAATACATAAAACTCAGAGTTGTTTGGCAATACAGAAATGGAAATATGGGCCCTCTATAGACCAAATACTAGAAATTGGATGTTGCAGTGGCTTGTGTGCATTAGGCAGGCAGGAAGGAAAATGACATCAGTCAGTCCCAATGGACCCCAATGAGATATTGGTATTGCACAGGAAATGCAACCCCATCCGCTTATAAAGTGATGAGGAAAACTAACTCACACCCAAACATGCCCTTTTTATTCCCAATTTGAATGCATTGTACAATCAATATTATAATGACAAAGAAAAGAATAAAATAAGCCACAATCTTACCACTAAATACAACTATTTTCATTTTGCTGAGTTCCTTTCCAGTCATTTTCCATATGCATTAACTGTAAGCCCTTATTTTTAGCTGGTTAATTACCCAACGTCTCTTGAACAAGAAGAAAGACCAAGATGAACCCAAAGCAATGAAGAAGGCAGGAAAGGGAAAATAAGGGTACTGTACTCCTTATCTCCATGGAGGCTTGGTGAGAAAGTGTTAATAGTTAATTAATTTCTTCATTTATTCAGTAAATGAGCATTATTGCAAGTATTTTAAGTACTTTGCATTTCTTAACATTCTTCAGCTGTGTAATTGCTTGTTCGTTGGTCTTCTGCCCAATTGGACTGTGAGCTGTATATGGCCAGATCTGTTTCATCTTATTCACTACTATTTTTCTAGCATTTAATATAATACCTAGCACTTCAGAGGCATTAAGTAAATATTTGTTGAATTGAAGCAGAGAAATTGCAAGTGCAGAGAACACATTTACCAAACTAGAGATGGAAAGGAAGAAGTAAGGAGAAATGGTTGTTGTTAAATTAAATAGCGGGTGAAAATCTATATATTAAAAGAAGAGCATGCATGCCCTAATGTACTTTAAAATAAATGTGGTCTATTTGATTAATGCTGCTAGTTAGGATTTGGGTCTTCGGGAAAAAAAAATGATGAAACCATCTCCGGAGACATTGTGCATTCAGTTCATTTAATATTTATATCAAGCTTCTTAACTCAGCATCCTCAAGGAGACCAAAAACGATTGTTGGAATGTGCAGAGTGATACTCAGGAGGATGGGGTGAGAGCACTCCCCACTCTCACGGCCCCAGATAAATCAACATGGTTTGGGTTAAATTTAGGTTCTTTCCTAAAGGGTGGAGGGGACACTCCAGAATGTTCAGAAAGAAAATATCCTTTCTCTTCTTTCTCCACAAGACTCTGGCAGAGGTTTTAAAAATACCTTTGCTAGTTACAAGGCATAAAAACCTTTAAGTTAGGGTAGAGCTCAAAAAGAGACCCCAAAATTCAATGGGTTAAGTAAGGTAAAACTGTCTTGTGCTCTCTGATAAGAGTCTAAAGATTGGAGGACCAGGCCGGCAGACACCTCTGCTCAACAAAATAATTGAGACCTGAATTCCTTCCATCCCATTGATCCATGACCCCTACAAAGGCAGTGCTTCTCAACTGTTAGTGTGAATTCAGATCACCTGAAGATCTTGCTAAAATGCAGATTCTGGTTCAGTGAGCCTAGAATGGGACCCAAGATTCTATATTTCTGGAAAGCATCCAAAGGATGCAGATGCTGCTGGTCCAAGGGCTGCACTTTGCATAGCAAGGCCTTAGGCACAGTCATTGTCCTCATGGTCAAAGCTGGGTGGCTGGCACATCTTGATTCCAGTACTCAGGAAGGGAAAATAGAACAAGTCAAGGGCAAGAATTTTCCTTTAAGCAAACAATGTAGAAATAATGCTCACATTCAAAAGTCAAAGACTTAAGAAGATGGCCATGCCTGGCTTCCAGGGGGCTGGCAAATGTGCTTAGTCTCTAGCTGGCAGCCATGTTACCAGCAAAAAAGTGTGGACTAGAGGGGAAAAGCACTATTATCATAGGAAAAGAGAGAATGGATGTAGGAGAAGAGTTAGCAGTCTGCACCACAAAAACTAAGGAGGCAGGAGCTTACAGTTGAGCAACAGAGATGAAATCAAACACCAAGAAGTAGGATGTATGAGCTAGCTATTACTATGAAACCTATGAAGACAGCTTGAGCAAAAAGCTGTTCGATCAGAAGTCAAGGGGTATTGATAGCATTCCATTTTCGGTGTTAACCCGAGCATCCTTTGCTAGCATGTTCTCTGTGATTGTTCTTGGGGGGTGCTGACAATGTGACACGCAACTGGGAATGACTCAGAGACTATTTTAGAGACACTGAGTGGGCTCTGACATCTGCCTATGGTTTGAGAAAATAAATGTAAACAAAAATCAAGAACATAGCTAAGATTTCATTAAAGTCATTAAGCCAAATATTAAGATAATCCAAGCATAAACTAGAAACTTCTGGACGTTTTTAACAGAATTTATATCCCTATGACCATCAGTTTAGCCAGGACGTATTTTGAAATTTCTGTGTTTCTGATGCTATCAGAAACAAAATTTATTGTCCAGCCCCTTGGAAATAGACACATTTTCTTAGAACATTCAGTTGAGTAATACATTTTAGGAGCTTCCAGCAAAGGAAATTGCATAACTTTTTCTGATATCCCCACTCCCTTTCAGTATTTAATTATACTCCATCTCACATAAGATCCCTTTTGCAACTAGTCTAGTTAGAGTGACCATATTGGAACACTTCTGAGCTTGAAAGGGGCTTTGTCAATTATGCCAGGACAATAGATGTAGACCAGGACTGTCCTGGGTAACCCAAAGGATAGGTAACTAAGTCTAGGTAATACCTATCATATTTTCTTTCTTAACGTATATACACTTATATATATATAAAATAACATTGTGTAATTATATATATAATTATATACAACTGATTGGGATATTCAGAAAGGAAATAACATCCTTTCTCATCTCTTTCTCCACATGACTCTGGCAGAGGTTAAAAAAGTAGATTGTGGATTGTGGTCCTTTATGACTGTAAAGCTTACTTGGTCATTTGATTATTCCCATGTAGGATTCTGTTACCAGAAAAAGGGGGTAGAATGAGTATGATGGGCAGACAAAAATACAAATACTATCATACTGGACAAGAGAGAAAAGCTGATAGAGTGATGGAGAACATGTGTGGAACTTACCCCAGTGATCCTGGCAGTTGGAGCAGGAGCTGCCCTCAGAGATGACAGTTTGAGTTGTGTCTGGAGAAGAATGTTACATGGAAGATATTAACTCAGAATCACCAAGCCTAGAGAACTACGAAAGAAAGCAAGAAAGCGTTAGGCAGGAAAGAGAGCTAACATGGATGGACCTTGAGGATATTATGCTGAGCAAAATAACTCAGAGAAAGACAAATACTGTATGATCTCAGTCATATGTGGAAGATAAACACACATATAGATACGGAGAATAGATTAGTGGTTACCAGAGGAGAACGGGGTGGAGGGAGGGCGAAAGGGATAAAGGGGCACATATGTATGGTGATGGATAAAAACTGGACTATTCTCGGTGAACGCGATGCAGTCTATACAGAAACTGAAATATAGCGATGTACACCTGAAATTTATAGAATGTTGTAAGCCGATATGACCCCAATAAAATAACTTTTAACAAATCAAATGCTGCCTTAAACTATAGAGACTCAAGTGGAGGCATAAATATGATGACACATAAGAGAAGGACAGTGGAGTGAGGAATGTGGGGTTGGGCGGTCAAGATCAGGCATTTCTGTATATGACTTCTCTAATATTCCACATCTGGTAGAGAATCTTTATTTTAAATATAGGTCCTGGCTTGTCTCACGGTAGAGGAAAATAATCCTTAAACAACTTGAAAGGAACCAAATAAGATGAATTTCTCACTTCAGGGAAGTACAAAACAGGTCTTGAGACAGGAGGTCCCTTCCATCATCTCCCTCTGCCTGGGGGAGAGAGGCATGAAGCCAGCAAAGAGGCCACAAGTAGACAAGAGAGATGGCAGTTTGAAGGGGAAATCCACTGGAGTACTCGCCCATTCCTTGCTGCACAAAGTGCTGCCAACGCTGTCAGTAGCCTTCACCGGTGCTGCTGCCCAGTAGAGTGGAGATGTGCAACAAAGCTTTGGCGTATGAATGATGACTGGTGCTTTTATATCCCTTCCCCCCGCAAATGCAAACCCAGCCTGAAAGTCCAAGCATCCCTCTCCCTTAACCGCCCCGCAGAAACCAAGCCTAGAAGTAGAAGCAAACCTAAGGAACGCCTTTCAGTATTTTCCGCAAACTAAGTCAACTTTCGTCTAGTCAACTTGCCACTGTCTAGACTCAATGAGTTCTCTTAATTATAGTCCCTTTCAGGGCAAACAGGACCAGCTGCTGGGATGTAAGAAGGAGCACATATAGTTAACCAACTTGCATGAGGGATACGGAACCAGCTCCGAAACATGGGCCAAGGGCTTACTGTGGCAGAAAGGGTAACTGCTCACCAAATCTATTTTCACTTCTTCCTAGAACATTTTCCAGTCTTGTTTGCAATTAAATGTGATCATGTTTTAGCTAATAGAAGGTGAACAAAAGTGGTATGTTCTCATTGTAGACCTGCTCAATAACCTTCTCTCCCTCCATAACGTACAACCTTTATTTTCTTTTCTATTCCCCTGGCTTAGTGACAATAAGCAAGGTGACCTTGGAGGTCACAGGTTGAAGACAGCAGAATCACAAGATAAAAGAAGCCCTGAATCTTCATTTGGAGGAGAGCCACCTGCCAATCAGATACCTATTGTAGACTTTATATGAGCGAGAAATAAACATCTTTTATTATGTCACCGAGATGCTGGTGGCTATCTGCAACAGCAACTAGCATTACCCTAACTGACTCATATACCCTTGAAGAAAGAATCATGAAAATTAGAGCCAGAAAGGGCCTTAGAAATCATCAAATCCAATTCTCTCAATATTCAAAATTGGCCCAGAGAGGTGAAATGACTCCCCAAGACTAACGATCCAGTGCTAGAACCCATGTGTTATTTATTAGTTAGGATAAACTGAAACCATGCTAAACAAAAAAGAGTAATGTATTGGCTCACTTAACTGAAAAAGTCATGAGTAGGGCTGGATCCAGAGGCTGAGACATGTCATCAGAATTTGGCCTTGCCCTTTCTCTGCTATTCCTTCCACTGGGTGTTCTCAGAAAGGTTCTCCATTTCTGGGAGAAAAATGTCTGCTGGCACCTCCAAGATACAACCCCAACAGAATGTTCTTTACCTACACTTCAGACAAAAGTCCTGGAATAATTGCTTCTGATTGACCTAGCCTTTGTCATGTGCCCATCTGTGAACTAATTACTGTGGCCACTACCCTGGTTGACCAGCTAGGTGGCATCAACCCCAGTCATAAGATCCATGAAAGCCAGAGGTCAGGGTTATTATCTTACGTAACTAGATACACCATCTCTGTCTCACAAGAGTGATGACCATGCATTTATTCACTGGGCATTTGCAATACGACGGGCTCTGTGCAGGATGCTATTGTGGATGGAAAGATCAATAAGACACAGATCCTGCACTCAAAACACTCAATTCTGTGTATCTGATAAAATATGTATACAAATAATTACCTGGCTACCCAACAACCATAGGAGCAAGCTGAGTGTCAGTCATAACTATGATATGCTTAGAGTTTATGATTGTGATTTCCTACTATGGGACCTCATCTTTGTTTAAATCCACAGAGAATTAAAGAAAGGTGAATGAAAACAGAGGTGGGGAAAGCAGAATAAACCTAGTCTTCACTTCCCATTCCAAGTTCAACTGCTAAAACAAAAGCCCAACTTATCAAAAGCAGTTTAAACAAGATAACAGTATATTTCTTTCTCATAGAACATTCTAGCAATAAAGGACAATAAAGCAGCTTCATAGGTTAAAGGCCAAGTTATTTCTCCCTCTGCCATGCCTGATGGCGTTGTCCTCTCCTTGTGGTTGAAGGTGGATTGCCAATACCTCTCTGGTCAGCATCCAGGAAGCAGAAAGGGGGAAAGTTTCAGGGGAAAGACATGTTTTTGCTTCTAAAGGTGCACCCCTGAGGTTGCAAATATCTCTTCTGCTCATATCCCATTGATGACAGAGGAGGCTGGGGAGTTCTAGTAAAGGGCAAAGAGAATGGACACCAAGGGGCTACTAGCAACATGCCACACAGTAGGAATAATGGTCTAATCTGTCAATGAATGATGAGGGAGAACCTGTAGGCATTATTTAGTCAACTTGTATTACAGAAAACCAAGGTTCAGAGAGGTTGAGTGATTTACCTAAGGTCACATAGCAAGTTATTGGGGGAGCCCAGACGCAAATCTGCATCAGTCAACTTCAGATGATACACTGTTCCCCTCACATTGTGCCACCTTTCAAAGTGCTTTATCACATAAACTTGCAAAGAGGGAAGTAATACTACAAGGAGTCAATGAGAGTTTTTACAAGAAGCGTCCAAAAGCAGAAATACTGATTTTTTTCATTGCACAACTGATAGCATTTATATAGATTTTCAAGTATTTGCTTGTTATTTAATATAAACTGATACACAATCTTAAAAATGCAAACACTGCGGAAGTGTTTAAAAGTGAAAGTCTTCCTCTTCCCGGGAGGAACACCGCTAACACTCTGCGGATCTTCTCATGTCGATTTTCAAAGGTTCTTTCGTCTGTTCCCAAAGTGATGGGGTTCCCAGCAATATTTTTCCAGCAGGACCCAGGGAAAAGGAAAGCAAGCAGAGCAGCAGAAACGTTCTCAGTCACTGCACATGGGGGTTCTTTGGTGAGGACTTTGAGGGCACCTGAGGCCAGGAGCGTAAGGAGGGAGCCAGCCCTGGAGAAGAGGTGGGCACGCCTGTACTCGTCATCTTGCCAACACCAGGACTGGCTATTTGGCACCAATTCTTTCCTCCACCTCCACAGCCCAACTCCCCTCACTGAAGCTGATAATATCCCCAAGGCACTGCCTATTTCCTCCCAAAGACTGGCTCCCACAGTCAAGTTCACCAGGTGGAAAATAAAAAGGTGGGGGCATGGGGAGAGGAGGAGTATGGGATCTCTGTGTGCTTTCCTGACCATGCAGAGCTGATGGGCCCAGGAGGTCCCCTGTGTTCCCAGTTTACTCTGTCTCCCCATGAGATGGTGTGTGCTGGGAGGCAGGAGATCTGGCTTTTACACCTCGTGCCACCATTCAGTACATGTGCCTTGTAACAGTCCCTTAGCTCTCTGAGCCTAAATTTCCATGGTGACTGGGGACAATTAATCTCACAGCGTTGAGAAAATTTGTGAGATGCTGTGCATGAACGCCATCGTCACTCTAAGCCTTCGTGGAAGAGAAGTTTGAAGGCCCTGCTATGTCAATGGGCTAGACGACCTTTATTCTTGATTCCAGTAATTTCTAGAATGAAAAAGAGTAAACAAACTCATACACCATTGACATCAGTGCTGACAAACCCATAAACTCTGATTTATAAAAAGATTTTGAGAAATGAGGACAGAACAACAAAAAGTATGAGACTAAAATCTAATATTCATAATTCTTTAGGGACTTAAGCTTCAGCTTATAGATTTGAAGTGCCCTGGATATATTTAACATTAATAATAGGATTCTTCTTCATGAGTGGCAAAAATTCTATCACATTATCTTGATCCCGTATCCGGTTCAGAGGGATTAGTCCTATTTTCTTTTTGATGATTTCTATTATTATTTCTATTTTCAGTTCTGAACTTATATGAAGATTCTCTGGGCCGTGGCTGTGTTGGCAAAAAGAGAGACAGATTGAGGAAGCCTACAGGTGGAGCTGACAGCCAGCAGGTGCCCTTCATTCAGCCTGAAGGTGGTGTTTTGAGGCTGGCCTTTCAGCTGATTGATGAATACAGGGGCTAATGGGAACCTTGGCACCAAAGAAGTCAAAGTCCATTTGGAAAACCTACTCTTTCTTGAGGAAGGTAGGGTAAACTTAAAACATCTTCATTTTGGTTTGGTAGAGAGTTTTAAATCAAAGGCAGATATGTTATTCGACTCCCCAAAAGAACGTTGTTTACAAGTTGACTAAACTGCACAGACCTGCCCTTGAGTTTTGGTGCTGTTTTAATCATAGTTTGGGGTCGCTTATAAAATAAACAAACGAATGAATCAACCTTCTCCACTCCTACCCTCCCTACAAAGAAACCCGACAAACCAACCCAGTGGGTATCATTAATGCACTAACCCTTGTTGCTCACAGACATGGGTGGCACGTGTCTCTCTTCCCAAGATCCATTTTCAACCAAGAATCCGAACAGATGCCTCCACCTAATCCTTTCTGTCCCCTTGAAGATATTACCGAACCTACGTACTCAGTTTAGATTTGAAAAAAGTTCTAAACAGAGACAATATGTATATATTGACTCCAAAGGGTTTGAGGAAAGTGATTTGTGCATTGGTATATTAGTTTTCTTTTTTTTCGTTTTTGAAACATTTTAAGCTAGTGACTAATAAAACTAAAATTTTCCAGCTTTTTCAACCACGCATTAGAAACCCTGCCCATTTCCTGGCCTCTGATCACTTTCCTTCCGTTTATAGGACACAAAGAGAAGACAGCATGGAGAAAGCAGCTAACTCAGAAATTATTTCTCTGTCATTTCTATCTATAGAAACCAGATATATAGACACATAGAAACTAAATTATGAGGAAAGCAAGAAATTCAGAGAACTCAACCGTTTCTATCATGACGGAGTCAAAACAATAAACTATTTAAGGCACTATATCTCGTAAGTCTAGGAACAACTTAAATAAATGAAGAATAAAGTTTGAATTACTCCAAACCATCAGGTTATCCTCTTATTGATGTTTTTGTACAATACATTGAAATATTCACTTGTTATATTTTGGACATAAGATTGTGAGTGATCGGTTGTTTTCTTCTTACTTCAAAAGAATTTTTGACTCACATATTCTACTGATTGGTATTACTGTTTTAATTAGAAAAATCAATAAAATATTATAGTCATGTTTTATCATTAGAATGATCATTTTTGTATAAAATGTTGATTCCACTGCTTTGCAAATTTCAAAGAAATGTGAAATCTAAGAATTAATAGTTGTTGACTTTGCTGTTGTCCTCTACTGTTCAGTTCAATTAATCTTAGAATTTTTTGATGGAATCTATCTTTGTTGGCAAGATACCATAATTCTGAGCCAGAGTACTTTCATAAAATTGGAAATTTCTCTTATGCCTCTTAAGTCTCGGGGAGGTAAGAAGAGCCAAATTATTCAACCTAGAAAGAGACTGAATCACCTCTAGTGGAAGCTAAAATTCATGATTTTGTTTAATTTTGTTTTATTCTTATTTTATGAACTTTCTTTTCACCTAAAGAAGAGTCAGGTAACTGATTCTGACCAGGAAATGAAAGAAACTTAGGCACATTTGCCTTAAACGAGGTAAAGTTTCAAATTTCTGACAGTAATATAATGATTGATATAATTTGTTAATTTTACATTTAAAAACCAGATAATTTCTAAAAAAGATTAACTAAGTACTAACATTATTCAGCAGAAATCTAATACTCGATGAAAATCCCCAAAAGGAAATATCACAACAATCTTCCTCAGTCTGATTTATGAAATCAGTCATGAGACTGACATCAAAACCTGCCTTCATGGCAAAGATGGGTGGTTTATTGTGAATTCGGAATATTAGCAGTCAATCCACAGCAATAGTAGACAAGAAACAGTTAAAACGTGTTATCTTTCAGGGATTTAATTTATTCCCACCATTGAAATGATATTTCAAACTAGCATTTCTCCTAATGTTTCAATTTCCTAGGAAAAAAAGCCTATATTGACTATCTCACAAATGCAAAGTGTTTATGATCTTTTTCCCAAGAATTGAGGACAGAAGTTAGTAGAAATTTTTTAACAGTAAAAATAATACGCATGGCTGCAATGAAATCATGTTTTTTTCTGCGTTGTATATTTTTACTAGAAATTAGTACCATCTATGAAAAACAGAATAGCCTAATGTTTAAGAATACAGTTCTGGGTCAGAATCCAGGAATCAAATCTTGGCTCTCCCAATTACTAGTGGTAAAACCTTCAACAAGTTGTTTAACCCATTTGAGACTCAAATTATCCATAAAAGACTCCTCGTTCATAAAATGGTAATATCCTATTGGAGTGTTGTAATAATTATATAAAATGCAAGACTACAATTTCTTATCTAAAACAAGGCCAAATGTGTTTCAAAATTTAGAGAGCATGTTTACAAAGGAAGTATTGTGTACATACTGTATATTATGCAACACCCCCAACAGAGTCTGGGGTAGCTCTCCAAAATCGTGTACATTGTATTAGTCAGCTGTTGCTTTGATAACCCCTAAAAAACATTCCAAAACCCAATGCAAAAAGCAAACATATGTTTTTCTTCCTCATAGGTCTGCGGGTCAGCTGCGGTGAGTGCTTCAGCTGCAGGTCATCTGGGCTCGGCCGGAATTGGCTGGGATTGCTCTAGATTGTAGTTTGGGGAGGCTAGTCTGCATTTCTCCTCATTCCTCTTGGATCAGCAATTTCTGGGGGCTGGCTTTCTCAGGGTGAATCACAGGAAGGCCAGAGGCAAGCCAACCCAACCCTCACAGGCACATCTAAAGCCCCTGCTCTCATCAGCTCCACTCACCCGTCAGCCAAAGCAAGTCCTACGGCCAAGTCCAAAGGGAGGGAAATACACGTCAGGAAGAAGGAAGCGAATGATTTCTGTAAAATACTCAAATCTGTTATAGACATTAACATTTCTTCAGGAAAACATATGAATATATTCATATGAAGTGGGATAAGCACAAATTATAAATAACCTCATGAGAGCTTGGTTTTCAGAGCCTTTTGGATTTCACATTTGCAGATAAGACATCGTGGATCAGTGATGTAGGCACAGCCTCCAGCACAGTGCTTGATAATAGTTCTTTTCTGTGCTCAGGCATGTTTTATAATCCTTATGGTACCTAGAGATTTAACTATGGGAAGCTTTTCCTCATGTCATGCCAAACATATTAAAATGCATCTCTATCCCCTCCTGAGTATATGAATGAAATCAAATTGCAGGGCCAGCCCCGTGGCCGAGTGGTTGGGTTCACGCTCTCTGAATCGGAGGCCTAGGGTTTCACTGGTTGGAATCCTGGGCGTGGACCTAGCACTGCTCATCAGGCCATGCTGAGGCGGCGTCCCAAGTGCCCTGACTAGAAGGACCCACAGCTAAAATATACGACTATGTACTGGGGTGCTTTGGGGAGAAGAAGGGAAAAAAAGAGAAATATTAGAAATCGAATTGCAAGTGATTAGATGACGATTCTAGATTGTAAAGATGCCTAATTTTAATTAATTAATTTTAGTTTTCTTTTCGAATGTTGAAGCTGGTAATGTCTCTTTAAATCTGAAATATGTAAATATAAATATAACTCAGTACTTACTATGAGCTGCGCAGTATTAAACTTCACATGTGTAGCTACTTTAATCCTCATAACCATTCTGTGAATTAAGCACTAGCGTTAACCTCAGTTTGATATCCTCAGATAAAGAAACTGGAGCACAGACAGCCTAAAACTTTAGGCAAGTGCACATACCTAGGAAGCTGCAGAATTGGGATTCGAATCCAGAGGGGCCACACTCTCTTCTCCTTTCTCTTAACTTTGTGCTAAGCATTTTTGTAAACACAGAGAAGCTCATAGTTTCTCAACAGTGGACCGAGAATCCATTTTGGATAAAAAAAAAAAAAACACAATCCCTGTTTGTGTTTAAATCTAGGACTTCTCCAGGTATCTTAAAAAAGGATTTGGAAAACCAAGGCATTAGTTTACTTTTTGTCAATGCCCTTTATCTGTGAGCTCCTGAAAGTCAGGAAGGCCTTGTGACATATCATTTTATTCCAAGTGTCTGGCATAATGCCTGGCATATAATAGGCACCAAATAAATACTTGTTGAACAAAATGAATGACCAAATGAATAAGCTACACATGAGTATCTAATGGATCCTAACCATGAGCCTTGAAGGCAATAGTCTGTAGAATTTCCCTCAAGTCCATGGTATTTCCTCTCTTGTCCTTTTACTCTGCAGTTTCTCCTCCTGAGACCAAAGTGCTACCTAAGGATGGCCTCCCCTCTGCTCAAGTCCGGGAGCTGATTCTTAATGCTCTCCATGGCACCTCGGCCCCTTCAGATTTCATCTACATCTTTTGCTGCCCTCATAGGACCTAAGAGAAGCTCCAGCCCCATAGGAGGCCCACACAAAAAATGCTTCTTCAATTCGATGATAACGACAGTGAAGCCCACAGACCTAAGCAAGCCAGCTGTGAAGAGGCTTGAGGAGTTAGGCCCCAAGGACATTCCCAGGGCTCAGTTAGTGCCTCTCACCCTCTCCTATTCTGTAATCTCTCTGCTTAAAGAACATCTGGACAATTTTCAGGTGTGTTAATTAAACTTCATATTCTCCATTTATCAACTAATTCATACCATCACGTTTTTAACCAGAGTAAGATAGTTACTTAGACTTCAATGATATTGTCTTAAGAAAAGGGGAAAAAATGTTGGCATTAGAGTTATACTAACATCTAAGGCCGACTAATAATTAGTGCCTGTACCATTTCTCTATTCCCTTAGCTATCTGAGGATCATACTTCTAAGGAGATTTGAACTGGGCTGTTGATTTGTCTTTATAGTGGAATATTGCCCAACAGCAGGGCTGTCTCCTACGTATTTAGCCCTAACCCTTCTGACCTAGATTGTAATTAAAACAGAGTGTTATTATAACCACCTGGTTATTACTTGTTTTGTGTTATATTACGTTGGATGATGTCTTCTCAAAAAATAAAAAACTCGGGGCCAGCTCCGTAGCCAAGTGGTTAGGTTCACACACTCTGTTGCGGCGGCCCAGGGTTCGGATCCTGGGCGTGACATGGCACCACTTCTCAGGCCACATTGAGGCGGCGTTCCACATCCCACAACTAGAAGGACCTGCAACTAAGATATACAACTGTGTACAGAGGGGGTTGGGGAGATAAAGCAGGAAAAAAAAAAAGATTGGCATCAGTTGTTAGCCCAGGTGCCAATCTTAAAAAAAAAAAAAAAGAAAGAATTCAACTTTAAGTTGAGGGATTTTTCTAAATACCCCAATGCAATTCTTGAGTGCACAAAGTTATAATTTCTCAAGTTTTGGAAGAAGATGAAATCAATGCAAAGATTTAGGAAAGAAAAATAATAGAAAACAATACTCCTGAAATACTAGCAATTGAACCAACCAAAAGAGTCAAAATGAATTGCATTTATTTGTAAAGCTAGATCACGAAGAAATAGCAAATCAAAAATAAATAAGACGAGAAACTTTTTATGCTCTCAAGGGAGATTTCTTGGCAATTTTCCCAGGATTTAAAAAATTGACGCACACGCATCCACACAAAACTGACACAAATTCTCCGCTGCTTTTTAAAAATTAACTATTTTATTACAGTGGTAATACAGGTTGAATATTTAAAAAATAATAGAACAGAAGGACATAATGGAAAACAAAGTTTCCCCGCCTTCTGTCCACCCCACTCTGCCATCCCACTTTCTGAGATAATCGCTGGTAATCTTGTCTTCCTCTTAGAGCCATGGAAAAGATTTCACATTCACTATCTGCATTAGTTTCCCAGGGTCCCCATAACACAACACCACATACTGGGTGTCTTAAACAACAGAAATTCCTTTTCTCACAGTTCTGGAGGCCAGAAGCCAGAGATTAAGGCGTTCACAGGGCAGGTTTGCTTCTGAGGCCTGTCTCCTCAGGTTGTAGATGACTGTTTTCTCCCTCTGTCTTCGTGAGGTCTTTCTTCTGTACACCTCTCTTGTCCTAGTCTCTTCTTATGGGGACACTGGTCAGATTAGATTAGGGCCCACCCTGACAGCCTCATCTTAATTTAGTCACCTCTTTCAAAGCCCTCTCTCCAAACGCAGTTACATTCTGGAGGACAGGGGGTTACAGCTTCAACATAGGCACTTTGAGCAGACACAGGTCAGCCCGTAACACAATTAAAAGCAAGACTACAATAAAATTGTGGCATTCCTGTACATGTACCTCTGAAAACTTTTGCAGGTATTGAGTAGGATAAATTTAAAGATGGAGGTGAAAGGATATGCTCATTAGCAATTTGGAAAGATGTTGATAGATTTCCTATAAGGGGTTTATAATAATTTATACTATCAACAATACATAGAAATACTGATTTCCCTTCAGTCTTGGGTTTACTTAATCTTTTAATTTTTTAATTGGATAGAAAAAAGTCAATTTTTCTTTTGCACACTTTAAAATATGAATATGGTTGAGTATCTTTACATGTGTTAATTATCTAATCATATTTCTTCTGTCAACTCCCTTGCCCATTTTTTCTATGGCATTATCTTTTATTTACTTATTTGCGAGAATTTTTTGTTTATTAAAAATGCTTTGTCGTATGTATTGTAAATATTTTTTCCAATCTGTTTTTCTTTCTTTTTTTTTTAAGATTTTATTTTTTCCTTTTTCTCCCCAAAGCTCCCCCATACATAGTTGTATGTTCTTCGTTGTGGGTCCTTCTAGCTGTGGCATGTGGGACGCTGCCTCAGCATGGTTTGATGAGCAGTGTCATGTCCGCGCCCAGGATTCGAACCAATGAAACACTGGGCCGCCTGCAGTGGAGCGCCCAAACTTAACCACTCGGCCACGGGGCCAAGCCCTGTTTTTGTCTTTCTTTTTTCCCTTTTTTACTGCATAAAGTTTTAAAATTGATAAAAATTCAAAATATTAAGGTATAAATTTAGCTGTTAACTTTTCCTGTATAGCTTGAAAATGCTTAGAAAGACCTTTCCCATGCCCCAATTATTTATGAATTAATATTATTACATGTCCTCCTCTAGGTATTATATTTTTTCTCATTTAAGTTTCTTTTTCACATTTTAACGTAGAAGAAGAGGAAAATTCAGCTATATGTTCTTCAAATGTTCGACCAGTTTTACCAACACTATTTATTCAAGAATTCATATCTTTCTCATTTATTAAAGTGCTTTTACCATTTATTAAATTCTGATAATTATTCAGGATTATTATGGATTCTCATTAATCTGTTTGTCCAATTTAAGGTCAGGGAAACACAATTTTAAATACTTTATTGTTACACCCCTCATAATTCTTCTCCTTTAGAATTTTTTATGTGTACATTTTTAATATGAATTTTAGCATCATTTAGTTCCAGCTTCAAAAAAACTTCAAAAGTCTTGTTCACATTTGTGGTTGACTCAAAGATAACTGATGTCTTTTTAAATTTTGAGTCTTCTATTCAAATTAAAGATGTCTTTTCATTTACTTAATTCTTCTGTTATGTACTTCAGAAGAATTTTAAATTTCTGTGTTTTCTTGTTACATTCATTCCTAGAAACTTCAACTTTTCATAGTAACTGTGAATGAGACATTTCCTTCCATTCTACTTTTGGATACATAATCATTATTCTAAAATAAATTAATTGACTTTTATATTAAATTTGTGATTAGCCATATTAGCGAATTCTTTTATTGCTTGAAATAATTTTTTATTTGAATTGTTTGTATTTTTTAGGTTTATAATTATATCAATTACAAATAATTACAGGTTTGTTTCCTTCTTGCCTCTCCTTTTACTCTCTTGTCCAGTTGCACTGGCTAGCATTTCTAAAACAGATATCAAATAATAGTGGTGACTTTTCAACTCTACGTTGTACTGGAGGAACTAGCCATTACAACAAGGCAAGAAAACAAAATAAAAGCTATAAAGTTTGGAAAGAAAGAAATAAAATTATCATTATTTATATGTGACATGATTGTTCATGTAAAAAAATCAAAATAATCCACAAATAAATTATAAGAATAAATTAATTTTGCAAGGTCACCGGAGAGAAGGTCAATAGAGTACATTAATTGTATTTATATATATCAGTAACAAACTAAATAACAGTTTAAAATTTTTTTATATTTTTTAAATTACCATTTATAATAGAAGCAAAAAATCCAGATATTTAGGGGTAAATCTAACAAAAGAAGTTTCAGACTTCTTTCCTATAAATTATAAAATTTGACTGAGAAGCTCTAAAGAAGACTCAAATCAATAAAAGAGAGCCTATGTTTGTTGATGGGACAGCTTTAATATATTAAGATGTCAATTCTTGCCAAAGAATAATTAATTAATTAAAACTGTCCTTCTAGCAAACAACTCAACTTATCCTCAACACATCCATCCTGCTCCTTGTCACAAACTGGTCTCATAGTTCATCCAACATTTTCTGCACGGCTCATCACTATTTCTGATTGTCTTTTCACTCCTCCCTAGACTTTTCAGCTATAACATTTTGCTCTATTTATCCATGACAAGGAGAAAAATTGGGAGATAGTATAGAATTAGTATGATCTTGTTATTTTGGACACTTTGGTGAGCTGCAAATTAGAGTCTTGTTTCTAGATCCACCAATAACTTTTTGAGCAAGCCTGTTTTTCTGCCTTCCCTTTCATGTACTTCTGCTTTCCTATATGGAAAATGATGATAACGATAATTGGCCAGACCTCCAAGGTTGTGAAGATTACTGAGATATCATCTTAAAATTGTACAGAATTGGGGCTATACAAACACAGGAGAAGGTGTTATTATTCCAAGTCTGGTAGTAAACATGGTTTCAAATGAGAGCTTTCAAAGATCTCTAATCATAACGAGAACACCACCTCTCCACCCTTGCTATATTCCTATCTCCCACGGCTACAGGTCTCCAGAGCAATATGCTGGCAACACAATGACATACCATACCACCCATGTATGGGCTTCTGGAGTTACTGTCCCCTTCCCTGATTGTAACCTTGCCCATCTATATTTTCTTTTTGTCTACCTGGAGAACACCTACTCATCTTTTAAAGATCGTCTAGAGTTATTTTTTTCTCTATAGACTTATCTGAACTCCTTTCTTTCTCCAATATAAAATAAGCACTCTCTCTTTGTAAAGTACACTGTTTTCCAATGCCAGTGGATGCTTATGTGGTAATAGGATGACAATGACAACTTCTACCACTGCTAACTCTAGCTGCCCTTTACTTAGTGTTACCATGTTTCTGGCACTAATCAAAGTCTTTAAATATATTAAATCTTAAAATCTTGACAGCAATCGTAGAATGTCAGTGCTGCGAAAAAGAATGAGGCATAAATAGTTTAAATGTATTTCCTAAGGTCGCACAGGAAGGAAGTAGCAAAGCCAGGCTTTGAACAGTCTGTCTGGCTCTAGAGTCTGTTCTCTTAATCTCTCTGCAATTCTACGTGTCATACTTCTTTGTACTTTTTGGCTTTAATGTCCTTTTCATTTGCTAGATTTTTATTTTCTTGAGAGAAGAAACATTCTCTGAAGCACTTAGTGTCTTGCATACAGTAGGAGCTCCATTAATGTTTGCTGAACGGGTGGATGGTTGAATGAGTAAGCAGACTCTGACTCTCATACTGGAAAAGTACCTGGAAGTTTGTATAAAAGGATCTGAGAAATCTAAAATTCCAAGGAATTCTGCAACAAGCCTTTTTTGAAGAGTAAATGCATACTCTCTCGAGGTCAATATTCACTTCCAGATTTTTCTGGGTTTCCAGTTTGAATTTTTGTTTAGTTTTCTTTAAGTGAACTTTATTTGCATAGGTAATCAAGGAGAAAAATAGCACCCACCTCTTAGAGGATGCTCTGAGAACTGAATGAAGTGATACATGTAATATATTCAGAGTAGTGCCTGCTACAGAGAAACCTTTGTGGGATGTTGCTATTACTGCTATTTGCACCAAAAGCAGAAGAGAGTAACTTAAGTGCGTGAACTTCGGTGCTACACTGATTGGGTGGAAGCTCAGCTTCAGTGTTTATTAGCTGTGGGATCTTGGGTAAATTACTAATCTTCTCTACGCCAAAATTTCCCCAGTGTCTATAATAGAGGCATAGTATGTATCTCCAACGGTTGTGGTGAGGAGAAAATATTCTAAGTGATGTATACAAGAGTACGTGTAGAACATTTAATTCGCACCGCAACAATTTGAGCTACATGTTTTTATTTTACTAGTTCTAAGTGTTATATATTTATATATTCTATCTGTCTGTCTAAATCACTCAAAACAGTGCCTGTCACATAGTAAGTATAAGCATTTGGTGTTCTGATAATGATGTGTCATTTACGATGCCTGGCAGATAATATTCTCAGAATCTGTTAACTATATTTAGAAAGGACAAGTCTAGGGTGATTTCTAGGTTTCCATTTGGGTCCCAGATAGCCAGACTCTGAAATAGTAATACAAGAGGAGGGATATTTTGGAATCATAGCTTGGTGACACCACCTTGGGGTCAACTGGTCTATCCTACTGATTGTGTTATGAGGAGAAAGACGTGAACTAGGCTGTGAATTATACGTAATAAGGTACAAAGAAGCGCCTTGGTGAGTCTTAGAACAAAAGGTAGTCCGAAGTAGCTGGATCTTAGAGTACCCAGTGAGATTTTGCTAGATACGGGCTTAAAAAGATAGACTCTATTTGTAGGCAGTAGGAATATGTTGTGGAGTTATGTCCAGAAAGTGAGGAAAACAGATCTGTGTTTTCTCATGCTCACACTTCGGAAGCTGTGCAGACTAGATTATCTCTAGTAAGAAACCAGAGACTGGACACTTGATTGGGAAGGTCTTTAGTAGTCCAAGTTGGAGAGATGATGAGAGTCTGGACTTAAAGAGAGGTGGGAGGATGAAGAGGAGAAGCTAGCTCATTATGAATAAGGGAGGCGGAATCTGCTCTGGATAACTGATTGGATGTAGGGACAATCATCAAGGATGGCCTTGAGATATGTGACCTGGGAGGGTAACTAACAGGTAACATTTACTGAGTGTATACTATGCGCTAAGTACTCTATCTAGTAAGTACTTTTCATGTGCTAACTCACTTGATCCTTAATCTTACCTGGGGGGCAGGGGCTAAACAGAACACGTGTTCCTAACCGTTAGGTTGTGCTGGTCAGCTCTCTCAAACAGGTCTGAGAGCTTAAGTAAAGGCAGACGTGCACAAGTAAGTGTATGCTTTGCCCAGGACATGGCTCATTGCTCCCTGGGAGATCAGCCATAGGAACATATTGGTCAGTTTGAGGCTGAGAATGTTTATGCCCAATGGCTCCTTCCCCCAACTTCTCCAATAAAATAGATCACTTGTTTTGAGGGGAGATGAAGAGAGAAAGATCTGGAAGAATCACTACAGAGCCTGGGATTCTACTAGAATTAAATAAATAGACTTCTGAGGAAAACACAGTCTTTTATCTTAAAAAATCTGTGACTTACTGGAGTAGATCTGACAAGTGCCCAAGTAACTGTAATATTGGGTAGCGTGTGGAGGGAAATAATAGACACAGCTGTGTGAGGGCTCCCCCTAGGGAGATCCCGCTCTGCCTATGAGGCAGGAGAACCAAGAAGTTTCTCCAAGTGTGTGTGATACTTGAAAGACAGAGTTCCCACAAGCAGGCCTGGAGGCTGCGTGTCCCGGCTGTTCGGTGAGAGAGTTGTCAACAAGGATACAGGGAACTGGAGTTGAGAGGAACGTGGCCGCCAGGAAGGGGTGGAACGGGGCCAGGGATAGAGGGCATCGGACCTCAGTTTTCTAACTAAATAATGGCAGCCCCCTCTAAGGTTATCCCACTCCTCTTCCTACCCCCTCCTCTAGTTCTCATTACTGAGTGCTTATCAAAAGACTGGCACTTGGCTAAGTTCTTTCTTTGTTGTTTTTGTTAGTGCTGGCGCCCCCTATATACAGCAGGCCTGAAGCTGCCTGGTCTCTTTGCGTCAACTCTTTGGGTCACCGTCTCTACCAGACAATGCTCCACCACGATTCATGGGGTTTTCACGGACACGTTTTTCGGAAATGGGTGGCCAGGTCCTTCTTCCTAGTCTGTCTTAGTCTGGAAGCTCCACTGAAACCTCTCCACCATGGGAGACCCTGCTTGTATTTGAAATACCGGTGGCATAGCTTTCAGCATCACAGCAACATGCAGCCACCACAGTGTGACAACTGACAGATGGGTGGTGTGGTTCCCTGACCAGGAATCGAACCTGGGCCGTGGTGATGAGAGCGCCAGGTCTCAGCCACTAGACCCCCAGGGCTGCCCAGCCCCCATGCATTGAATGTATTCAGCCTTCAGCACAGTCTTTGTGAAGTCGCCATCATCTCCGTTTTACAGGGCACTTGGCCGAGGCTCTGAGAGGTCAAGTTACTTGTCCAAGGTCCCAGGATTCCACCCAGATCTGTTCAGTCCTTATCTTGCTTCTCACACTGCCTCCGGTAATTATAACAGCACCTGGCATACAGGAGATGCCCAATAAATTAGTAATAGATAATAGCAATGCTAATAATTACTAAGGGATAGATATCCAACAACATGTTTTGCTTTGGGGATTTATCAAGATGTTTAAGGTGAACAGAATCCAAGCTACCCTTGTGGGAGTGGCAGAAAAGGAAAAAACTTACTTTTTTCTTTTTTTTTTTAGCAAACACATTGACTTGCTATGTTTCAGGCACGGTTTTAAACGCTTTACACAGATTATCCCATTTAATCTTCACATTTAGGAAGGGTATTATTATTTCCATTTTGCAGATGAGGGTACTGAGTGACAAAACAATTACCCCAACTGGCCCCAGGCACACAACTAGAAGGTGGCAAAGCCAGGATTCAGACCCCGGGTGGCCTGGCTCCAGGGTGCACACTCTTCACGGGTACACTTGGCCGACTCTGAGCAGGTCAAACGGAGCCAGACCGGGGGACCTGCAGCGCATCCAGCCAAGGAGAACACCCATCCTCCCCGTTTCTCAGATCTGAGGTCTCTCCCACGCCTCCTAACCAGTGATTCTTCAGGACTTACGATCTTGTCTAATGTAACCACTGCATCACCAAGACCCTTTTACACATCTGAGATTCTAAGCTTCGTGAGAGCAAGAGCGTGTCTGTCCTTTTGTATCTGTATCCCTGCACTTGCCGGATACCTGGCATATGGTAAACACGTAACGAATATTTATAAAATAAACGAAAGAAAGCATCATCAAATAATTTAGGCTTCAGGTATCAGATTTCTTAGAAAGGTAACATGTATCAGAAATCGGGAATTGTTCCCCTCATGTATTGTTACATTAAAATGAATAATATTGATAAAGCAACTTGAAATCTTTGGTAAAGAGGGCCTTTATTAGGGATTCATATCATGGCAACAAAATAAATAAAGATATTTCAGGAATCAATTTGCAGGCTAGCCAAGCCAAAGTTAATTTTGTGCACTGAATGTCTTTTGCTAACGTGTGTTCTTCAAGAATGTCCTCAAAACACTCTGAAATTATGCCTGACAATTACTTTCATGAGTCATTTGACTTGAAAATTGATCTTCAACTTGGAAAAGCCTTAGTGGCAAACAGCAGCAGAGAAGGAAGGGCAGAGACTAAAGGCTTTATGGGAGGGCGTTTAATCTGAGTGGGAGGAGGGCGCTGAGGAAGGAAACAGAGTCGACTGCATAAACAAAGGGGCAGTGGGAAACATGAACAGCCCACCGTGTCTTAGAACCCCGGGAGGAGGGGTTTCTGAATGGATGTCCCCTGAGGGCCCCTGGGATAGCGGGCAGGAGGTCCTCAGCACACCAAGGACTGGATTTCGGCTCACTCCCACAGCCTTGTGGGGGTTCTTTCTTTGGTGAGTTCAAAGAACACAGCTGACGTAAAGGAGATGAGAACCAAGGCTCTGGGGGAGCTTTCCAGTGTAGGCTGCATGAGGGCAAGGCCTGTGTCAGGCCCACTGCTCTTCCCCAGAATCTAGATCAGTTCCTGGTACTTGCAGGACCTCAATGCATATTTGGCGATTCAATGAATGGTGTGTTGCATCCACATTAGAATTTCAACTCCCCAGTTTACCAGCAGGATGGCCAAGGGGACATTCCTTAACGTCTCTGAACCAGCTTTCCCCTTTTAAACTGATGAAACCAGTACCTACCTCGTGGGGTTGTCGTGTGGATTAGTGGTGATGACACGTGTAAAGTATTTAGCAGAGTGTTTGGTCCGTAGGAAGCAATCCATATAAGATCTTGTTATTCTTGTAATTGTTAACATTATTGTTAGGGCTATTGGCTGCCAGTGGATCTGACATCTGGGGGGTTACCTGCCCTCCCTCACTCCCAGCCATCCCAGTTTTCTTTGGCTAATGCAAAGAAGAAATCTTAGAGATTCTGGACTTTCATGTGTTCTATCCTCATAGAACTTTTCCTTTCATATGACACAGAGATGCCTGAGGCTGTTTTTATTGGAGATTGGCCTTCATGCCAAGCTACTCAGACGATTCTGAGCTGATTCGCAATTAGCACGGGTTAAGGATTGGGCTTGGGTCCACGTCAGGGCCTATTCTCACCCCAGAGGGTCTAAGACTGAGGTTCAGTTTCAGCCCTCTTTCTGCCATCGGCCATCTGTGAGCATATTCCTGAACCCCAGGAGAGCCAGGGACACGAACATGTTCATTCATCATTCATTCAATACAATTTGTGTGCCGACTCTGTGCCATGGTGTTAAGTGTTGTCTACATACCACAGGATCACCGTCCAGGGCGGCTGTGTCTCCGTCTGTCCCCACTCTCCTCCCACGGCCACTCTCCTTGGGGAGGAGCGGATGGAGAGGAGCTTGTGAGCATGACAGAGTACATGGCGAGACAGGGAGGGAGAGCAGTCATCAGGGCATGGGGCTCGGGGAGCCGTCAGCTCAGACCCCATGAGGCCTATGCTGTGGAACCTGGCGAAGAGAAAAAGCCCTTTCCCCCACCTCTGCTCCAAGAACCCAGCGCACACCATCAGAGGTTGGCACCCTGGGGGCATCCCAGCCCTCAGTCAGCCGCAGCCTCTGTCGGCCTGGGAAACAACAGGGGCCCACTGGCTACTTGAGGCTGTCAGCTGCTCCCACCAGGGGCCTGTGTAAACCTATGAAGATTTTTCCCTGCCCCTTCCAAATTGCCTGGGTTCAAAGAGGCAATTTCGTAAGAGACAATAATTAGGGGTTTTATAGTTCTTTGTTTGGTTTGGTGTTTTTGCTATCTGGGAACAGAAGCCTCCTACCTTATAATATGCCAAAGCATCTGCTGAGTGTCCACTTGTCTCAGGCTCTGTGCTGGGCACTCTGTCACTTTCTTTCATTTAATGTTCACCACAACCTATGAGGTTGGTATTATCATTTTTTTTTTTTTTTTTTGAGAAAGGGGAAAAGTAAATCTCAGAAAGGTAAGTAATTTTCTCCAGTTTATTTATGTAACCAGTCAGACTTAGAGCTGGGAGTGAATAAGCCTAATGTCTGAAATGCACATGGACTATAAAAGTAAACGAGAAAGGCAGATTTTCAGGGGGGGTGCTGATGTGTAAAAAGGGAGGGGCTGGTTTTATCTGCTGGTCAGGGTGAAGTAGAGTCTTCCGAATGGCTGTTACCTAAGGTTAGAAGGTGAAAGGAGGTGCTAGAAAGGCTCTTGTATTTACGGACAAAACAAGACAACGGGGCTCTTAGAGAAAGAAGGGAAGGGAGTTCTGTTGGAAAAAAAAGAATAAGCATTTTAAAAGAAGCTGTGAATACATATATTCATATATAGATATACACATACACTGAGTGAAAAGTGGCACTGAATAATAGAGTGTGAACCCAAAGTGCCTGCTCACATCCACAGGCACTAACTACGAGGAAATACCAGCAACAGAGGAGCATGGATGCCGTTTATGGATAAAAGCTCTTTGTGAGAATCAAGCCTCAGAGTGGGATTGTTACTCTTGTTCGGTCCCTCTGGGAAGGCGGTGTGTGCAGTTTTTTCAGATCTCTACATCGCATTTACTGCAATGACAATAATGATATGCTGCCCTGGGCTTCCCAAGGGGGCTTCTTCAACTCCAGGAATGGGGCCCTCCTCCATGCAAGGTGCTGTGCTGGGGCTGGGAGAGAGGCAAAGGCTCAGGTCACACTCTCCTTGTTTATAAGCAGCTTGCAAGCCAGGGGTGACACCACAGCACATATGTATATAGATACATGTGCAAACTATAGCCCAGGATATATGTGCCAGATAGGCATTTGGCACTAAATGCTCTCTGGGATTGTGGGTGAGGGTGGTGGGGTGGGAGGAGATGCAGTTAATCCACCTTCCGTTAGATAATCATTTATTCATATATTCATTCATCCATCCATTCAATAAATACGCACTGGGCATCAATATGACCTTCCATATGCCAAATCCTTCAAATAAAACGATGGATAACTCAGGATCTTCAACTTAAAGTCTAGAGAAATGAGCTGGAATGATCAATTTCTCTTGGCAGAGTTGGATGGCACCCTTGGCTTATCCCAGTTTCTGGGACAATCTACCTGATGACCCAAAACAAGTGTTTTATTGGTGATTGGGAGCAGTTTTTAGAATAGAATGTTTCTATGTTTAAAGTTCACCGGGTGTTGTTCAGGGTTCAATATTAGATGTTGGCCTTATCAGCACCCTTGTCAAGTAGAGTTAATCACCCAGACTGCTCCTAAAATATGCTTCAAGAAATAATCATAACATGACAAAACTTGAGAGCTGAGAAAGAACTAATTAGTGACGAGTTTTACTAGTTTTTAGCACAAAGTTATTGATTCCCCTTAAGGGTTCCTAAATATAATCATCGTCGTCATCATCATCCTATCTTGCAAGAATACCAGGGGGTACATGCTATTATTATCTCCACTTTACAGATGAGCAAACTGAGCCTCAGAGTGGGTAGGTGACCGAGTGATGGGCCACAATCACACACAGCAAGGGGCAGAGCTGGGATCTGGGCTCCATCCCACGTGTGACCAGCTCAAACATTCACGCTCTTTTCTACTTGTCTGTGTTATTCCTTTGGGAAATCAGGATTTGACAATCACTACTAATATTTAAGAAGACATAACCGAAATTGCAAATTTTTTAAGTGTTGTTCATGGTGATGGATACTGCAGGTGTCTGCACCACACTCAGTGTGGCGATATTGGTGATCTCATGCAAGTTAGAAGCATTGATTAGCAACTGGAAGTATCTCTTTTTAATTAAAATGGTTATATAACCAGGACCCTTTCAAAATAGGGGATCACTTTGGTGGGGAACCAGTATTTTATTCCAAGCTTCTTGTTTCCAGATGAGGAAACTGGAACCTAAGGACTTAGGCCAGTTACTCTAAAGAGAGGCATTTGGGAGCTGATGGGGGGAGAGTGTGTAGCAGTTGATAGACAAATGAGTTGAGGAGCTCACTAATCTTAAACAAATAAACCGATTCAACTAGCCAAGAATTTCTTGTAGATCCAATGCATATTTGAAGAGCGTGGGACACCATTTCTTTCTTCTGAAATAGTGAAACGTAGTGTCAAATGGAGAGTAAATCTTGATATTGAATCCTATCAACCTCATTTAAAAAATCCCCTGGTATTAAAAAAGAAATTGCAACCCAAAGGCATCATTATTATTCAAATGTGTGGAAGTTGGCAGCTTGCTGAGATGAGGACACAGAATGTCTAGTTAACTAGCGGCAGAGGTGAGAAGGGCATTCTTGCTTCTTTTTATGATGTCCTGCAACTTAGGAGAAAAAGAAGGAGGTAAGTTTCTGAAAGGTAAAGAAGAAAAGAAATAACCCACACTGGTCTAGCTATGTTTGGAGACCAAATGCTTCTGAGCACTACTATTGACAACAGTTCTGTCTGCTTCTTCCCATCTGATCTAGTGTTCTCCAGAGTAAAGGTCACTAATCACTACACAGTGAGTAACAGCTACACCAGGGCTCCTCCAGGACAGGGGCCAGTGTCGTCACCTCTCGGTATCCTCAAGTGCTGAGAGAAGAAAGCCTGGAACAGGTTAAGGCTCAGTGCTTAACTGTTGGTTAAAGGGTTGAAGGAAAGAAGGAATAAACAATGACTATATCCCCAGAATTGTTAAGAACTGTTAGACTCCAGGGAAATGGAGTTTTATATACATAAGGTTCAGTACTTGTCCTTAAGGAGTGTCTAGTCTAGTTGGAGATGGGAAGTGAACACCTCTATTAAGTGTAATCTGCCTGGAATCTTCCAGAAGGGCAATGAAAGTTCAGGAACAGAGTGGAGGAGGAGCGAGGTCTTGTGCTATTCCCTTGGTGTGAAGAAAGTGTACGTCCAGGGGAGAGTAAGAAACCAGGGGTGTGAGGTGTGGTGGGTGGTGAAAATTGCACATGTGCCAAAGTGGGAGTCTTTCAGCAACGTAGTTGTACTGGCCAAGTGATCAGTTTATGAAACGAGGAGAAAGCAGGCCCAGGAATTCAAGGTTTCCTAGAGCAGGACATGTCTAAAGAGTCCCACACCAGCTTTCCCCCTGGAAGTTAAGTACCAATATAAATATATCCTCACGAAGAGCCAACAAACATTACAACTTACACGTGTACCATCGAAATCAACTAAGGTCTCTTGCAGGCTTTTGAAATGCAAACCGTGAGCTTGCTTTCACATTCACTTACTTATTCATTCCACAGACGTCTATGCAGGACCTGCTATAGCTAGAATTTTGTTAGGCACCATGGGGCATACAAAGATGAACAAAACTCGGTCCCTATGCCCCTGGAGTTTCCGGCTCAAGGGTGGAGACAAACCTGTACACACAAGTCCCTACATTTGGAGGTAAGCATGTAAACACAGGGATTGTAGGGGCTCACTTCCCGGTGATATCACGTGGAGGTGGTTTGGAAAATTGGAAAGCTTTTTCAGACGAGTTGACGTTTAAATAAAGTTTAAAACTCCGATGGAGTAGAATGAATATATTTTCTTTTAAGGAGCGAGCCAGGTCAAGCTCTGGAAACCTTGGAGCGGGGGATAACGTGGCAATGCACAGCGGGCTGATTTGGCTGGAGCGCAGGGTTCCTCCAGGAGGGCCCGGTTCCTCCAGGGGCGCAGTGGGGGATTCAGCGGGGTACGTGCCCAGTAACCGAGGCCGGGATCAGGTAGGAGGAAGCCCGAACTGAGACTTTATTCTGCATCTCTGTGCTTTGGCTTAAGCATCTGTTGGGTCCCTTTAAAAATTCTCCTCTTTCCTAAAGAGAGCTCTAGCATTCGGGGGTGGGGACCGTTTCCTAAAGTCAACGCGTAAGTTAAAGGTCTGCAAAGCTGACCACGGGTGATTTAAATCTCGCACCAGAAAAGGAAACGTGTGAGAGGCGGAGTAGGGGGGACCCACATAACAACAACGTCAACCCCCAAACGACACCAGCCCCTGGCGGGACAGGCTGCCTGCCAGCCCCGGGAGCGGGACGCCAGCCCCGCCGCAGCTCCGAGCCCCGCACGGGCGGGCCAGGGGGAGAGGAAGAGAGGGAGGTGGGGAGGGAGGGAGGAAGCGCGAGAGGGAGGGAGGAAGAAAGGGAGGGAGGCGGCGTCATGTGATCCGCTTCCCTGCTCCTTTAAGCGTCCACAGGCGGCGGAGCGGCCACAATCACAGCTCCAGGCATTGGGGGAGCCCGAGCCGGCTGCGCCGGGGGAATCCGTGCGGGCGCGCGGCGTCCCGGTCGGTCCCATCCTCGCCGCGCTCCCGCACCCCCGAAGTTTTGCAGCGCCCAGAAAGGAGGCGAGGGAGGAGGGAGCGTGAGAGGAGAGGGAGCAAAAAGCACACCCTAAAACATTTATTTTAAGGAGGAAAGAAAAAGGGGGGCGCAAAAATGGCTGGGGCAATTATAGAAAACATGAGCACCAAGAAGCTGTGTATTGTTGGTGGGATTCTGCTCGTGTTCCAAATCATCGCCTTTCTGGTGGGAGGCTTGATTGGTAAGTGCGAGAGCTACAAACTTTTCCCCTTTCTCTCTTTCGGGCCCCTTCCCTCTTTGCCTCTCGGGCTACTTGTTACAGTATCACTGCCTTGCTTCTATGATCTAATTAGTCCGGCTATTGTGCTTAAGAAAGCAGAGCTCCATGGGGCTCCGTGGGGCACAATCCAGTCTAGTGGCTAAGAGAAAAGGAGGGGAAAAAGTTTTGGCCTAGTTTCAGTATCCACTTGAAAGGAAGGAGGGGGGTGGCGGGGGTGGGAATCTTCAGCATGGCGACGGATCGCGCGAGGAAGCGCTGGGTTACAAAGTTGATTGCTGCTCCCCGTCTCCCCCCGCTTTTTCCCGCGTTCCCCCCTTTTCCTCTCCGTTCCCTCCCAATCAGCTCCCGGAGGGCAACGTAATCGACTTTATTAGGAACAACAGAAGAGTCGGGGGAACAGCGCCCGGCGCAAACCCGGAGCCCTGTTACCGGGCTGCGGTCCCCGCCTGTGTAAATGCGTTTCGTCGTCTCAGCTGGGGGGTGAGAGTTGGCATTTTGGGTCCCGACCTCCGCGCCCTCTACTTCCTCGCCGCACCTCCCCGCCCCCGCCCTCGCCCTCCCCGCCGTCTCGGTCGACAGGTCCGAGCGGTGGGCCAGGAGGCAGGATGGCGTGCGGGGCGGTGGGAGAAAGTCCTCGGCTGGCACTGCGGGAAGTTGGAGAGGTCGGAGGGGAAAAGCGTATCCGAAAGGTGTTGCTTTTGGCCTTCTGCCCGCTTGAGAATCTCCCCTCTGCCACTTCTTAGAGCCGCGATAGCCGGAAAGTCTGGGGCCCCTGGTCCTCCCGCCGCGCCTGGGAGAGCGGCCCCCGCCCCCGCGCCGCCCCCCGCAGGTGACAGCTCCCCGGTCCCCAGGCGACGGCGCCCACCCTGGGAGACCTCCCCTGGCGTGCAACGCCCGGACCTCTTGGAGCCAAACTGGCTTCCGGGTGAAGAAGATGGTCTCATGGACGTTCCACTCGGAAAAACTCTTCCTCTCGCTGTCTCTCCATCTCCATCCATCCTCCGGTCTCTGCACACTCGTGTCCCCCTCCCCCTCGAGATTTAGGACCTCCCGGCACAAACTTCGGCGCCAACTTTGCAACGCGCGCGGATGGGAGGTTTTGCTTCCTTATTTCGCGGATTGGTAAAACTTTGCGGAGTGGAGAGTCCACCGAGGGGCTTTTCCCCCGGTCCCTTTGCGAGAGCCCGCGCGGCGCGGGCGGCGGCGGCGTGGTGGTGGTGGTGGTGAGAGCTGCACAGGCTTGGGCACTCGAGTCCTCTGTGTGGCGTTTTGTCGCCAGACTTGGGTTTGATGGGAACAAATTAAAGGGAGTCTGATTCTGTAAATCTCTGTAACATCCAAGCTAATTGTTTAAACAAAGGAGAGTGGGTAAAGCTTCCCGGAGGAGAGAAATTTCTGGAGGAGAGCATGCTTTTCTCTATGTATGTATCTACAAAGCAGAAAGGGCTTCAGAGTTTTCCAAGCTCATGTCCTCAATTTGGGCCAAACACCTTAATCTTTTTATTCCTGGAACCCTCAACCCCGCCAACGCACACGCGCGCGCACACACTCCGGTTGGGCTTTCCTGCTATGAGCTCCTGTTTGGCTACGTGCAATCTCCATGTTTCCCTGTATTGGATTTTTCGAGGCTCTTAATACATTGTCTGCTGGGAGCTGAAGGCTGCCTTCCCTGCGCCCTCACAGTGATTATGCAGCGGTTACAATTACACCTCTCGGCTCCGTTGATGAGCAGTTGCAGTTAGATGCCATTGGATCTTGTGTGATTTCAGTGGCAGACCATAATTAAAATTTCTTGCACCTTGTGCTTTCAGAATTAAATTGGCCTATTATCCCTGTCTGACCTTCATCCTCTTTGAGGTTTTCACACAAGCAGCGAACCATTACACGTAGTTCCCTGGTGTTTGTTGGTGTATGTTTCTTTTTCTTTTCTAAAGCTGACCTGCTGGCCTTGAAGAGCCCATTATCCACTGTTGCAGGTTTCTTAGGGCGCTTCTGGAACTAGTATGATTTCTGGATTCTTAGGACTGTGGAGAAGGTCCCAGGGCACTGGTGAGTGGCTGCTGGACGTTACAGTTGCTGTAGGATCCAAACAGTTGTATGTTCAAAGAGGCGTTTGTCTGCAGCGAGTGGTGCCCATGGTTGCTTTTCCCAGAGAAATTGGTTAGTGACCACACTCAATAACAATCTCAAAAAGTTAGTGATAGGTCCTAACTCTAACTAGATTCCCCTCACTCAATAAACTGCTTTAGTTCCCACTTTCCTAGAAAAAGACAATATCCACGTATCACACTTTTTGGGGCAAGTTGTTGTGGAAGTTTACTGCTCAGTTCTCCTTCTGCCGATACCAAGGCTGGGTCCCCACTTCTAGCCAGAAGACCAGAAAGATCAGGTCCAGTCCAGGTTAAACACTTTGAACAACGACTTCCCCTTTATCTCGTCCATTTAGAGAGTAATTTTTTTTTGTGGTTAGAGAACCCTAGGAATGTGGGTATGCCACCACGACCCAAACATAGGGAATAAATGTCAACAAACGGTAAGTGATATATTTTCCCACCAAACTTCCCTAAACTGGAAAGCAGGTGAAACTGAGCAGAGAATACAACTTCCACAAAGTGGGTGAGTGGAGTCGGGGTGGAAGGAGCAGTTCATAGGCTGGAAAGTCGAAGTCAAGTTCAGAAACTCCTCTTCTGCTCTCCCCAGCAAGAAGAGGCCTCTTCACTGCTCTGCTCTGCTGCTGCTTAAGACGTCAGGGTCCTGGGTGTGAAGTGTCTTTCTAATACATCTGCAGAGGCCAAGTGAGAAAGTAGGATCTTTGCTTTGATTTGGCCATAAAATGTGTTCCTTTTTGATCACTGTTGTCCCCGATGAAAGGAAACATGGCGTCCTAGGAAGGGGCGGGACTAGATGGCAAAGCTCCTGATTTTAAGGATGTGGGTACAGCACACACATATACACAAAACCAAAATACAGCCCCCCTCCAAACGATAGGCCTACCATGCACCCCAAAGTGACCACTTAACCCCAGGCTTCAGTGTCCTCATTGGTAGATTAATGAGTTTAAAGTCTCTTACAGTTATAGAATTGTACGAATTTTCAGTATTTGAAAGAGTTTTATATGATGTTTAGACCGATGTTTGGTTACAGCTTTCTAGAACTGACAGGGAAAATTTAAACAGATAACAAGGCAAATGGGAGGGATTGGGTTTGGGTTTAGCGGCTTAAAAACACCCCTACCCCAATGGCCTTCTTAGAACCAAGGTTTTTTGTGTGTGCTTGTTTTGTTTGTTTGTTTTCCTCATGCCAGTGTCTGTATACTGCTAAATCTTTAATGAGATTTTGCATTAGCTTCTGTAGTATTTAGAATTCATTTAGAAGTTTAAGAACCCCTGAAGGAAAAGAAAATATTTTTAAAGATACAGCTTAATCTTTATCCTCCTTAAAAGTAAGCCTGCAGAAAATTTAAAAAGTAATTTTCCTTTGATTTCACGTTTGGTGAATTCAGTTCATGGAGAGGCAGCTGCAGGTGGTGGAAGGGGGAGGCCGTGGGGACCATGTGCCCTGAAACAAGAGCGCAGCCGAGGAAAAATCGTGAACTTGAGTCCCTGGCCCATTATGTGCAATTTGCTCAGCTTCAAATTAGGCATGCCTGGGAGATAGAATGGTTGAAAAGCAGGTCACTTCCCACCTGTTCTAAAACTGTTACAAGTATGAAGATCAGGATTGGATGGATGGAAAATCATTGCATTGTTTTAAGCATACCCATGAATGAGAATATTCCACATGTGAACTCCAAAGAAGTTTCGACAATTTGCCAATTACTCTTTCTTTAGACAGGATTGCTCTTTCAAAAGCTCACTAAGTGAGCAGCCTTTTTTTGTTTGTCTTTTAATGCTGAGAATATTACATGTATAAATATAACACGTATACATACGCACATATGTAATCAGTTTTCTCAATTTTCACACGGACGTATTTACTGTCTTTCAATAGTGTAGCTCATACTATTGTGCTATTATTGTTCAAATGGGAACTAGTAAGGGTCCTGATTGTGGTCCATTCATGTGAATTTTTGTTTCTGCTATTATCATTTATTTGGAAGTTGCAGAATTTTAAGAAATTAAATAAAATTACAGGCATGCGGAGTACGTAATGGTTTGCTTCCCAGTACAGTAGGTTTTAAGCTTGTGTGGTATTTATTATATTTTAGCATATATTAATAATGCAATACTTGTAATCCTGTACTGTTTGGGTATCTGGGGAGAATCTTGAAAAGAACTAATTAATTGGCTTTTGGTTGATGTTAGCCACGTTTTTTTTTGTATTTGATTCTGCTTTTGATTTTGTAAAATTTCCTACCTAACTAAACCATGGCATTTTTCCCTCTTTGTTAACTACCAGAGTATCTGATGTGGTCTGTAGGAATACTGTGAAACCTCAAAAATTTCTTGTGAAGGATGGGAAATTTTTATAATTGGAGTTACGTTATTTGACTTTTAAAAAACTAAACTATCTTCTTGGTTATTGCAACAGACTCGTGCTTGTGCCAACAATCTCTCACCTTGTTTTCGCCTAATTGTTCAGTACAGACTGTCTAGCCTTCTACTGGAACATTCCCTTTTCCCTGTTCAAAGTGAGAAATGTTTCCGTGAGATAATAGTGTGATGTGTGGCTCTGTAAGGTTTGCAAGTCCCCTGCCTGGAACCCACGTCTAGTCTAAAAGCCCTTCCTAGCTAGTTGACATTTTGCAATAGTTTGGCCTTTAAAAGTTTTAAAAATCTGTATAGACTGAGGAAAGATTCTTACCTTATCTCCTTCATAAAGGTGTTTCTATAGAGATTTAGAATTTGGGATTGGATGAAGGTCCTTAGCTTAGAGCTGACGTGTGTCACCTGCCTAATGTGTGACATATTGATCAGAGCCAGTGGTGTGCCCAGGATAGGCTACAGCGCTGAGACGGGGCCAGGAAAGAGGGCTTGGGAAGCCAGAGGTGGAAAAAAGCCCCTCTTAATCCTAGGTCACCGCAAAGGAGTTGCTATGATGAGGTCTCTAGCATCAAGATCGCTCTCACTCCTTTGCTGGGAATTTGAGAACATGTGAAATGAGAAGCCCTGTTAATTATACCGTCAAATAATTATATTAATATTTCATGTTGAAATAAATATATTAATGATATAATAGTTAACATGTGTTAAATGTGTGCTATGTGCCAGACCTTATCTAATTTATTCCGCGCAAAGCCTTGGCAAGTTGGTACTGTTGTACCCATTTTACACATAAGTAAACTGACGTGCAAAAAGGGCTAGTAAAATTGCTCAAGAGACCTTGCTAGTCAGGGTCAAAGCTGGGATTGGACTCCAGTCAATCTGAGATTAGAGCCAGAATTCTCAGCCATTAGGTAATCCTGCCCCACATCCCAAAGCTGTGACTTTTAGGACTGAATAAAAATGATGTGAATGCAGAAAGACATGACAAGTAACACCACAAATGCAACTGATTTCTCATTTTTAATCATTGGGTAAGATATCAAAAGGAAGAACTATCAACCAGTATGATAAAGGAAATGGAGTTCAGTTCTACATAGCGAAGCAGTGCCTCGCCCAGGCTGAGAGAGGACGCCTTTTGAGAAGTCTGCATATGCCAGTGCAACCAATGTCTTACAAGTTCTAACGAGTCCTTGTAATTCTATGAATCATTCAATTGGCTGAGCAGCCGAGTTCATTAACCATAATGTGTTTGAGTTCTGCTACTTTAAGGAAGATTATTTGATTTTGTTTTCTCTAGTTCATGATTTTAACATCTTTATATAGTTATATAAGTCTGGACTTTTTCAAAGGAAGAGAAGGGAGAAATCAACTGAAGTTGGAGAGGATTTAGAGGGTGTGAATTGGCAGTGATGGAGAGCAATTGAAAGAGGAGCATCTTGTTGAATGTTGAAAATTCTGTTCCCCAAAGGATAATTTTGTTTATATACACACCCATGCATAATAATGAGGGCATTTCAAACTGGACGCTTCCATGCTGACACTGTGAATAGGTACATTTTGTTCTTTGGGAAAAATGCTGATAGACTTTCTCTATTGAAAGATTTGCTGCCCTCAGTTTTGATAGAGACTCTAAGAGATGGTGGGAGACAGGAGCATCAAGACATGAAATGATCATGTCTATTTCCTTTGGATCTTGTGTCTTCTCTGAGGTGCTGTAGTGGTGGCCTGAGAGACAAGGATGCCAGATATGGACAGTTTCCAGAGAAGGTGCCCAGATGGGGATGGAGATGGGAATGGAGGGGAGGAGCCGGAGGTATTGAAGTTCTCAAACTTGATGATGAAATGTTTTGCAATTTCCCTTTTCATAATAGGGCTAGTCTAAAAAGATTGCTAAATAACAGAAAAGAGCAACTCATATGTTTTAGGATAAAAAAATAACTAAGATTCTTTAGCCTTGTACTACTGCCTCTCCCACCCACCCCTCCACACCTCTAATTAATCTTTCAGGGGAGCAAAAGCAATACTCAGATTGTCACCTGACCAGTAGGGAGAGATTTGGCCTCTTAGGATTCGTTGCTTTTTGAGGATTTACTGGTTGACTGTGGAAAACATTTTACATGTTTTGATCCATTTAATGATCATAACAACCTAGAGAAGCAGGCACTGTCTCCAGTTTTCAGATGAATCTGAGACTGAAGGAATTTTTCCGAGGTCACAGAGATCGTAAATGAGAGGTCTGGCACTCAGGCCCACAATCCGTGACTGTAGTCTAAGATGCTCTCCTCCTGTCATCCCTTCAATTTCTACAGGGGACAAAGGTCGAGTGTGATGGAACTACTGTGATGCTACACAGATTCAGCAGAAGATGAAAGCTGGTCTCCCCTTTTTCTGCTTCTCCCCCTTTCCCAAACCACATACCTCTGTCACTGCATGGGCACTAATCCGTGACCCAGTTACTTCCTGAGCAAATGATCCCAATTCCAAATACATATTAACTGCTTACGCCAGCCGATGTGAAGGTTGACTGGTGCTTGCAGGCCGTGCTGGGGAGGGCTGAACCTGAGAAAATTATACCCCAGCTCCCCGCAAAAAGAAATTATTACATACAGCGAAGAGCGACTGAGAGTTGTAATTGAAAACATGTCAAAATAACCGACGTCCTGGATGCCGCCTGGACGTAGCCTACACACTTGTCCTGAATATAGCTGCGAGGACAGGGGAGGGGCACGTGGGTGTGCAGAAGGGAGATGGCAGGAGAATATGGACTCAGGAAAGAAAAACTAAGGCTTTTGTAAACGTGTGAGCATTTCTTTGGGACGCAGCTTCTACCTGGACTTTTAAACCCTACTTCCGATGCCGTCCACCTCCCCCAGCCTGAGCTCTGCCTGTTTAGATCCTGGGCCTCCAAGGACAGTCTTCTCCTCCATCTTTTTCCTTCCAATTCTGTCCTCTTAATATTCTCTGGTAAAGGGGTGTTCTTTCTTCGCTGGCCCACGGGAATTATAGGGCCTTCTTAAACTTCTGGTTAATTCTCTGGGTTAACTCGGAGGCTTTATCCACAAAACACATTTCCAAGAAAGCAGAGGTAATTGAAAGAAGAGGCCAAGTTATTACATTTGTTTTGGCAAGGCATTATGATTTTTCTTTAGCAAGAAAGTCTGTAAATGATTGGCTCAGTTTTTTCTTCAAGCCCCAGATTAATAAGGCTAAGCTCATGAGAGCTGGTTGGGGGCCAGTCAACTGCTGCCTAGTCCTGGCTGAGTCCCTCCCGAAGAGAGCACGCCTGGTCTCAAGGCAGCATCGTGTAGTGGAGAGAAACTTGACGACGGCCGATGACGTGTGGTCTCAGTGATCTCAAATAGGTCACAGAAGCTCCTTGGCTCTCGCCCTCAGCTGCGATGTGGGACAGAGCCCTGCCATGTCACGGATGACTCTCGTGAGGAATCTGCTATCTTGAGGACATGGCACCTGTTCGGGCGTCTCGTTGAACCAGGCCCACCAGAGATGTGATTCCCAGAGGACCTGTCCCTGAAACCGTCTGCTTTACCCCATATCCATCTCTCCTACTTTTCCTTCTCTGTCCCTCTCTGTTCTTAGATCTGGGGAAACTTAACCATGGCATTGTTTATTTTCTATCCTTTTTTTTTTCTGAGTCACCACTGCTTTGTCAAACACCTCCAGATTCATGGGTCTGTTGAGGCAGAGGGACTAGGAATAACCCAAAGCACCGCTCCGTGTGGGTGTGAGAGTGCACAGAGAGGCCATCCTGCTTTCCAGCGCTGACTTCCGTGTTCTAAGCAGATGTCGCCTCACGAGCCTTCCCTGGAGAGTAGATATTGGTATTGTTGCAGAGAACTAGGAAATAAGAACACAAGTCTAAATCTTTCTCCTAAGGCGGGTGTATTTTACTCTCAAGAGAACCCCTCAAGCTTTTACTCAAGGTCTATCTATTAACTTTTGCTTTAGACACACTTTTACTAGAGCTTGGTTATGCCATTTTCTAAATCTACAGCAGTTGGGACAATTTGCCACAGAAACTGACCAGCAGCAGAGAGGTGTAGGATTATGATAGGTAACATGAGGACAAAGAAGAGAAAGGGGAGAACGCCCAGGGTTCCAGGGCCTCTGTGCTATAGGTGGGTATTTTCCTATCTCAGCAGCCGCCTTGGAACCAGCCTGAACTGATAGGCTGATAGGATCATTGAATCCACTCTAAAGCTGTGTGATCTTTTTGCTTGCCATGAGTGTGGCTTTTTGGGTCCACTGTGTCCATCCACTTTGGTGTGGTTTGGCCTGAATGAAAGTGTGGAGCTTGTTGCTATTAAATTGTAAGGTTGGAAGGGCCTCGGAGACCATCCTGTCCTACCTTCTTTGAGGAGGAATCAGAGGCCCAGGAAAGGGAAGGGACTCAGTTTACACAATTAGAAGCAGAGCTGTGGCTTAGACTCACATTCTAATGTCAGCCAGTGCTCTAAATGTATATGTGCTCTGAGTTTTCAGCATCAGGATCATCTGATTTCTGTCCAAGGCCGTAGAGATAACGTGCAGCAACTTCCCAACGTGTGGTTGCTATAGCTCTATTGACTTTGCTTTTACTTAAAAATAAGATACCAATGACTTAACGTCCTCTCCTTTTTCCTTTGTATACTTACTTTCTTATGGAACAATAGAATTAGATATGATGTTAAGCTGTTCTATGTGGAAGAACACTACAGAATTAAAAACACACACACAACTAAATTCCTTCTTGGCTTGCTGAGGGCGTGGTACATTCCCTTCCTCTTGCTTGAGAAACATGTTGTAAATTTAAAACTTAAAAAAAAAGATCCCCTGACTATGGTCCTTACTAATTCAACCAGAGTACCATCCTCGTGTTCAGTTTGAAGACGTCATCAATCAGAGGCATCTTTGACTCAAATTCTGTGAGTAACTTTTGAGCTTTCGGGGTCCGTTTGTGGCAAGCGTAATTCTGAAGTTGTAGTGATTTTGGGGGAAATGACATACCTTGTATTTTTTTTCAGTCTGATTTACATACAAAAGAAACAACATAATTGTTCATCCTTTGTTTCTACCATTTCTTCACTCCGAAGGTAATTGCAAGCAGAAAACTCAAATTGCCAAAATAGGATTTAAAATGTTGAGGGCCCCGTGTGGCTGTGTGTGACAAGCGTGTTTTTGTGATCCCGGAGCTGCAGATATTACACTGTAAATTCTTTCTTCTCTGCCTTTCTTTTTGTTGAAACTAAGTGGAGTCACAAAGGATGATGTTTTCCTGCCTTCTCTGATTTAGCCATAATGAATGTTGATTTTTAAGTCTCTGTTTAACATGCTTGCCTTTGGGTGATCACTACCAAGAAGTTGGGTTCCATGTTTATTAAATCCAGCCTCTCCCAAGGCAGATCAGGTCTTTTTGAGGCCCTGTTCCTTTTACTCTGGGTTCTTCTGTATTTTATCTGCTCTCATTTAGGTTGTAACTCGCCCGAGAACGGAATGCCTCAAATGCAGAAAAGACACGTCCCACATTCCTTTCTTTTCTCTGTTCTGTTGAGCTAGTTCTGGCTTGTGGGAAATGGGCTCCAGCTTTAGTCCCTGCGTGCCTGGGCTAAGGGGAATTGTAGATAAGACTTTTACTGCGCCAGGGGCCTTGCTGTCACTTTTAGAACACACCTCTTCTTAGAAAGGATCAGCTTCTCCAGAGTGGTGAGGTGGGGTGGGTGGAGTGGGGGCACTTGGCTGTGATGGGCAACTCTGGGACTTTATACATCCTTTTAGTCACCCTTCCTTCTAATTTTACAGAATTGGCAGGTCCACGAAAGAGTTGGTGTTAAATTCCCAGCCCCATTCTTTGAACATGCCCAAACAGAACAGAGTTTCACTCTGTGAGATGTGGTATTTCTGAATAATAGTTGATGAAGTGGAAAGAAACAGGATAATTTGTAGATACCCAAGATTTGTAGTCTAAAAGGATACTAAGGTCACCTTTCAATTAGCATTTTTTTTTTTTTTTTACAGATATCACAAGAATTCCCCCATTCCCCTCCTCCCCTACCCCACCCACTTGTTAAAAAAGAGAAAGAGAGAAAATATAGTTTGGGAGAAGGATGAGCCGTACTTTTGGGCTTTGAACAAAATCAGCATTGGTATGTCTTTGAGGCAATGATATTTCTGGGTCAGACTTGAGTGAGGTCCTGGTACCGGCTCAATACAGGGAGGCCATTCGCTCTGTTCGAGTCTCACTTTAGAATAACTCTCCTGGTTGAGCAGAAGTGCTACAGTTTTTTGGAAAGTTGGCTTTGATGACTTGGGCTTCTGTTTGGATTCCTAGGAAGCAGTCACACTATAATGCAGCATGGTGCTGGCTCAAGCTTTTCCATATGATGTTTCTGTTCAGTGATAAACTTACTGATCCTTCTGTCCAAGGCAGTCAGATTTCTGACTGATGGCTTGTGGTTTTATGGTTGATCAAAGGGTGTGAACTGGTTTGTTATCACACTTGCTTTGTAACCTGGACAAACTGTTAACATGCTATGAGTCTCAGTTTCCTCATCTGAAAATTTCTCCCTTACAGGGAGTTGTGAGAGTAAAATGAGAGAATATGTTGCCTGTGCATACGTGTTAGATCAGTCAATATGTGTTTGCCATTTCCCTGAATTTGAAGTTGTTGCTAATTTTTTTTTTTTGTCATCCTATGTCTGGTTAGGCCTATGATGGCAGGTTATCTCTGCCTCTTAGTGTATTGCATAAAATTAGGAACCCAGCAACCCTGTCTGACAGCCTTCTGTCAGACATCCTCCATGCTAGCCAGCGGTTCGAGAAGCATGTTGTTTACACATTTGGTGAATTAGAGCCATTAACTTACTTTTTGATACAGTTAGTGGTAGTTTTCACCAGCGTTTAACTTGAGTCTTACATTTTGCTTTTTCAAATGCAAGACCGGTTTTCATGGCTCTTTATCTCATAGGTAAGCCCAGATAGCAAGACTGTTAAATGGATATCACCCAATACGTGGACGAGAGTTGCCATCCGTACTTGCTGCAGAGTGCATCCCAGTGGTTCTTCTGTTTTACGTTAGAGAATTGGGGTCATCAGCCATTGGAAAATTGTCTTTTTTGCTTCTAGATGTAATGTAAATCACAAAGACCTTTGCAAGTCAAACTTCGAGGAAGAAATGATGATCTTTTATAAAATATTAACTACTACTGAAATATTAACTAGAATTATAGTGCTTTAATATAAGAAATTATAAATAAAAATAAATATGACTAGGGGGCTGGCCCCGTGGCCGAGTGGTTAAGTTCGCGCGCTCCGCTGCAGGCGGCCCAGTGTTTCGTTAGTTCGAATCCTGGGCGCGGACATGGCACTGCTCATCAGACCATGCTGAGGCAGCGTCCCACATGCCACAACTAGAAGAACCCACAACGAAGAATACACAACTATGTACCGGGGGGCTTTGGGGAGAAAAAGGAAAAAATAAAATCTTTAAAATAAATAAATAAATAAATAAATAAATATGACTATATAAACCCCATAAGACTCTAAGTGACCTGACAGCGAGGACGGCCTGATCTGCCCACCTTGGTCTCCTGCGGTGACCACAGGGGAGAACAGGGTTGGTGTCCAGTAGACTTGTTGAAGAAATAAGTAGATAAATGCCTTGCATTTTGGACCTAGTGCAGAGGTCGCTAAAACACTTCAACCTTAAGGCCTGCCCCAAGACTTGTCGCATTAATTCCAGGCTATTCTTTTATAATGTAAATGAGAGGAGGTTTCTTATTATTCGCTTGAACTTAAAAGGATTGTGTCACCCTCGTGGTTTATATGCTTAAATATATAACAGTGTATAATTTTTGGAGTTTTGGAAAGGGACCTCTCCTATTGTATTGTGGAAACTAAGGCCCAGAGAAGTCGCAGTGAGAGAATAGATTTGGACCAAGTTTCCCACCCGCTGGTGGAAGGCCTCCATACCTCTGCCTGCCATTACGCTGATTACTATTATGTTCGGTCTGTATATTTGGTCCTTCCTTGGCCATAAAGGCAGAGAATGGACTGACTAGTTGTCTAGCTTGGTTGGTAAAGTTCACTGGGAGGAAGGGAACACACGTTAGTATATGTATTTCCAAATTTTGAATATTCAAATGAGAATGTTGAATGATCATTGAAATTTTGTGACTTGTCTTTAGGAAATAAATGTGTTTCTTCTGCTTCATGTAGTTTGCTTAATTTTCTGTAAACTTTTAAAGATGGAAAATTCATCTTTTTAAAGTTTCACTTCTAAGAATTTTGCAGGTGTATTTATGGGTCTTCTTAGAGATCAATAATGTATTTATGATGTCACCTTTTATACTGCCCTTGACAAGAAAGCATAATACATTCTAGTAACCACCTCTGCATTCCATTGTGTTCAGCTTGCGGATCCGGTGGGCGGGAATGAATTCATCCACACATTCTTCCAGGTTCCTGAAGGAAGGGACTGAAACGTGCTGTGCTGAATATGTGCCTGCAGGCCAAGAGGAACCTGGGCCTGTTGACTTTCTGGTGGAGCCAGGTGGAAATGAGGGAACAGAGATTTAAGAAGCAGATGTAAGCTGAGAGGGAAGGAAGCAAAACCCAAGGAGAAAGCCACACAAAGGCTGGACTTGGACTTCTCTTAGGCAGACCTTCCAGCTGGAGGTGCGAGTCTCGGAGGGGAGGGGACACAGAGACGGCACCGAGTAAGACGAGAGGGAGGTGGTGGTGACAAAGAGAAAATGGGGCTTGGAAGAAAGGCGACAGGAGGTCCTCCTCATCTGGGTCATCACGTCTTCATATACTGCCTCCCTGTACAATAATGACACTTTTTTTTTTTTTTTTTGCTATTCTAAATGTAAGCAAGAACTTTGGGGTCAGAAGGACTGGATACAAATCCTGGCTCCACCACTTGCTTGCTCTGTGGCCTTAAACAAACTACTTAATCTCAGAGCCTGAGCTGCTTCATCTCTCAAATGGGTAAAGTGGGAGTAGTAGTGCTTGTCTCCTGACGTTGCTGTGAGAATTAAATGACATAATATGTGACAAGATTAAATGAGATAATATGTGTACACAATATGCCTGGCATATAGTAAACACTTTGAATATGCTAAGTACTATTTTATTATTAGTCTTATTCTTTTAACCCGGGAATGAGTTCCTTGAATGAAATCACCCAGAGTTCTTTGGGAGGCTGGCATAAGAGGTTTTCTGCCTGCTCTGAACCTGGCTATACTATACTGGTTCTGAGAGATGTAGATGGTTCTAGAATCAGGTTTAGATTGCTTCTGTGAATTTAAAATCTAGTGACTAGAAACATGCATTTTGTCCCCTCCAAATTTTTATTCATATTTTAAAATAAGAATACAATGATGTTAACAGAATTAAAAACAAAGGAAAAAATCCTCCTGAAATCCGTCATTTTAATACAACAATTCTGTGTTACTTTTTTATTCTTTCACCTTCTGTGACTGAGTATTTCTGGTTTTGTGTAAAAGCCTAGTTAGCAGAGGCTCCAAGTTTATTGTTTATGCCTCTACCAATTGTCTGTTTACTTTGGAAATTCAGCAGTCAGTTCCTCCTCTCCTCCTTCTAAACTCTTCTCTAACACTTAGCTCAGGATGCCTTGTTGAGCCACTGAACCATGGGAAATTCATTTTCAAAATCTGCTTAATTGCTGTGAGACTTTTAATTTGTTCTGGATGATGGTGCTAATGTCTGGGAACTGGGACTGAAGCCCTCCGAAGTTGTTAATTCAATCAGCCCTGTGCCCTGCCATGCCTAATGAAGGGGGGCATCCAGACCCCTCTCACAAAGGCGGGGGTGTCCCTCCTGACCACCTCTTCAAAGATGAATAAGAGGGGCCCCACAGTTAGGTCGAACACTTGGGGCAAATTACCAGGGTGTCAGTCCACATTATCCAAACCTCTGGATTGTGCCTCCCCAAATAATTATTCGGTAGGTTTTATGGAGGACCCCAGAGGTTTAAGGCCTAGGTTTTGTGTGCCTGTTGTTCACACCTGCTAATCTGAAAAATTCTTTAATCACTGCAGTTCTGTTGTGGCTCTGTCTATAATCTGTAAGATCATAAACGTCACCCCCAGACTATTGATATTCACGTTAACAGTGAAGTTTTCCGTGGCGAGGCTGGTGAAAGCTTGCTCTGTCCTCATGATAAATTAGCTTGTTTATTCCTCTTCTGCTTATTTCTATCCTGCTGTTGGTTAGTGTAATGAAGCAGAAGTCCATTGTGTGTGTTCATTGGGTAGCGATCCTCTGGCACCAAAGGGGGTAATTGAGTAGAAAGGCAGAATGCTGTTGGTGCATGGGAGAAGTTAACACCACATGAGGTCACCAGGCTTCAAGCTTTAATCAATGTGGACACAATGCAATTGAGATTTTGAAAAGGGTTTGTTTATAGTGTGAGAGTAAGGGTCAGTAGTTAATTTGAAATGCTGTAGGTGTGTTTTCCTTGAACCAAGAAGGTACAGAGCATGTGTCATAGAGGATTGTAAATATCCTCAAGGGAGGGATGTAATTGGGGTGGGGTGTAAAAAGAAGGGCATTTAAGAATGTCGGTGCACTTACTATTGACCCATCCGTGTTTATACTTTTACCATTCCTCAAAATGGGAAGAAGGCTGTGGAAGAAACACGTAGTATAGAGGCACAGCTCTACCAAGCAACAACTTTTTTATTTTAAAGCAGTAATTTCCTTTAGGAAGATATTTGGAGTGCTACAAAATATTGCTAATAGTAGTACTGTGTGCTAATTCTAAAAGAATTCTCACTTTGAGAAGTTTACATCTTCTAGGTCTTTTCATTGCCATGGCTTGAATGAGATATTATGAAAACCATTAACCCCCTACCTGTTCATGCTGCTGCCCTTTTCCATTTCAGGTTCAGGCTATACCAGGCACGTCTGTCTGCTTTTCAGATTATCTTTGGCATTTCCCCCCACTATTTAATTCCCTAAGTTTCAACAGCCAGTAACACCATGGTTTTATAGTCACAGTTGCTTTGGCCAATTTGAAAGTAGAGAAGGTCCTGTCCTTTTGTGGCAGGGAAACTTTGCAGGCCAACATCTGGTTTTCAGAACCGACTACAGGAAAAGAACGCAAAGGTTATGGTGGAGCCAAGGCTTGATGTGACTCTGAGATGCTTTGTCAAGCGTGTTTAAACCTGGGCGATGAGTTCATACTCCTGATTCCACACTTTTACAGTGCTTTTATCCTCTTCAAAGCACTTTCATAGAAGTCATCTCACTTGATCTCACCAACAACACTCTAAGATAGGCCAGTCCACCGAGGATATTCCCATGTCAAAGTTTTGGAAACTGAGATGGAGAATAGCTGTGTTGTGGTGAGTTTTCTTTGAGAAGATTTAATTTGGTGAAATTTATTTATGCTGGGAATTACTCTAGGGATTTGAAGATTAGTTGCTATATGATGATAGGATGAAGAACAGGAAAAATGCTTAATTTTTTTTATAGAGAATGGTTTGTTATAGAAGTCACTGTATATTAACCAAACATTACTTTTCAAGCTATCTTCCAGGACAAGTATATGCCATCTGTGGCTCATCTTCTTCACTTTCCCCCATGTAGCACTAAACAATTGTTAAACAAATATGTAGAGATTATCTATTTGAAGGAACAACAAATTTTAGCCTGCTGAGGGTCTCCAGATGTTTTGGTCTTTCCCTAGGCAGAATCTGGGTCTTTAGAACCCTTAAAAATCTTAAAGCAGCAGCCAGGGAGTGCCTGGGAGATGAGGGTGAAACTCATTGACTAGTTTTAGCTGGTGAGTGGCGCTGTGTTATGGCACCCACTGGGTGAACTCTTCTGTGGTGTGCCTTTCTCCCTTATTTAAGACATGCCAGTAAATTTGCACTGAAAGGCCATTTTTGGTGTAGATATGCTATCCCATAGAATGGATGTACCATAATTAAATTACCCAATCTCGTATTGTTGGACATTGATGATATTTCCAATTTGGGGGCTATACAATAGCAATACTGGGAAAACCTTCCTCGTAGTTAAATATTTATCCATACCCTTAATTTCCTTAGCAATTTCACTTTGTGAATTTATCTTAGGTCAAAAGGCACATCCATTTTTAAAGATTTCTATAAGCGATAACTTGCCCGTCAGTGATCAGTATAACCACCATGTAACCTATTAGTCAAGTCTAGAAGTGTCTGTCTCCCTGTGTCTTGGCCAGTACTGAGTGTTACTTTTATTTAAATTTTTTTGCCAGTGTGCCAAGAATATCTTTTTATTTTAATGTACATTTCTGTAATTACAAGTGAGGGCGAACCTATTATCATATGCTTCCCAGCTATTTATATTATTTTATGACTTGCCTGGTTCTTTCTTTCCTTTAGTATGCTATTTTCAAAGCTGATCATCCCTGTAATACAACTTCTTAGAGATCGGGGAAAGAGAGAAGACTTAGGGGAGAATGGTTCAGCTGAATTCTATTGGTGGCAGAACCTGAGTTTCCTCTGTGGCACTTTCCTCTCACCAGTCTCAGTCCCGGTGCTTGAAGAGAATCTTCACCTCTGACTCCAGTGATGGGTATGTGACCAAGCCACAGTAGACATGGGGCTCAAGTTAATCCAATCACACTGTAGTCTGAGGATTGTGTGGAAACTACCAGGAAGAGAGGTCCTCTCTTTTTCTTACTGAACATGAACCCAGTTAATATGAGCCTGGAACTGCGCGAGTCCTTCCGATGAAGCCTGAGAATGAAGCTAATAATATGTAAGGTGGAATTCAGTGACTGTGGAGACGGGAGATCTGTTGATGCAATTTGATTTCTCAAAACGACCACTATCTAAAGACCATTCTGTCTCTGGACATTTTTCAACTTCGCTTTACTAATTGATTGATTAATTAATTTTTGCTCAAGCAACTTTGAGTAGGATTTCCTGTCTCTTGCAACCAGAAGAGCCCAGACTGATGTACTTGCTATGTCTTTGGTTTAAACATAGGTTGATGGACACTACTACTCTGCTGCAGAAGGTGTATTTGGAGAGTTTGCTCGTGTTTGATGGAATAGTTCTTCTGTAACAATGAAAAAATAAAATCGGGTGTGGAACCAACCTCTGTTAGACACAGTTCTTCCAACTAGAGCAGTGGTTGAAATGGGGGCTGTGTGTGTGTGTATGTGTGTGCTGTACCACTGTCCGAGCACCAAGTGGCTTGTGAAGATCATTAGTGACAATTCCTGGAACTTGGCCAGGTTGCTGGCTTTGAAGCGAAGCTCATTGCAACACGTGCTCCTGCTGGGCTGGATGTCTCTGTGAAATGGATGGCAACAGGATGTCCCAGCAGCTAAAATGAGGTTCTTGAAGGCACAAGAGAAGTTTTAATGACTGTCCAAGCAGAGCAGTATTTCTGGGGAAGGTTGGGAAGCTTTGGTAGATGTTACGATGTCTCTAGGTTTCTTTGGGACATCTAGGAGTCTGTGAGGAGGAACAAGGAACGAGCCAGCACATGTTACTACCATCTCTGAACTGGATTAGTCATGGGCTGCAGAAGAAGTGCACACACAGATTTGCCTTTGAGCAACCTAAATTTGATTGGAGAGACAAGATCAGTAAAATAATGCAGTTTGTTGTTAAGGTCAAAGTTGGGTGAGATAGACGAAGTATTCTAAGCATTTTTTAGATCAGATAAAAAGATTTCTTTGAAGAATTAGGGAGTTTGACCTGGGCCTTTGAAGTCTGGGGTGGTCATTTGAAGCACAACTTGCTGTGCGTAATCCAGGACAAGATTAACCTCATTCAAGGCACTGAATGAAGAATGCACTTCATAGAGCAAGCCATGAGCCAACTGTCAGGAGAGCTGGCTCGGGCCCCATGTGCCTTCTTAGACATATCATTCAGTCCCTCACACTGCTTCCTGCCTTTATTATTTGCTAAGTCGACCTGGTAATGTCTTGGCAGATAAAAACAGAGGCATGTCTTTCCTCAAAGCCAAACGTGTTGGTCTTTTCTACCTATTTCTTTTCTTTTTGTTAAAGGCACTAAAATAAATTCCCAGAGTCTTTAGGTTACCTACACATTAGAAATTTGTTGTAGATGGTGATTAAGGTATATCTTAGCACCTTGCTAAATTCTGGGGAATACAAAGAGGCGCAAGACATGACAGTCTGCTCATTTGTGGTATTATGGACAGAAAGCACTGGATGTGAGACTAACGAGTTGAGATCTCAGGGAATCTCCCACTGCCGGCTCTGAGACCTGGTTTGCTTTTAGGATCTCATCTATAACTGGCCCTGGATCTGTAGGCTTGAATAAGATGACGGACGGAAAGGCACTTTGCGTTTGTAATGCACCGAAGACAAATAAGCTGGCACTATCTTAGCTGAGTAGACGGGCAGGACAAGTATAAAAATGTCATTAATAAAACAGAGCAGCATGTCATAAAAATATTTGGTAATATTAGTTGAGCATTTAGTGTGCCAGGCAATGTGCTGAGTGTTTTATATGTATCATCTCAACCCGCTGAGGTGGTTGTGCTGGAACTGTAATCTTTGTCTAACTTGCTGTTTTCATGTTTAAAGGTCTAGAGAGACTCAAGATCCTTAAAGCAGTGGTTTGGACTTCCTTAACTTGTTGATTTTCTTTAAAAACCCTCTGTTCTAAAAGTAATGGAGTTTGGGGGACAAAACCTGGAGGTGGCTATAAATTGATGAGAAGCTTTATAAATACCCATAGGACGGGCATTGTGTTAGACATTGTGGGCAAATCCATTGAGCCCAGGGCCTTCCGTCTGTGTTTCCCTTTGTGAACTCTTTTGCTGAATGTCCCGTCATTCTTTGTGAGATGAGGTCCTGTTCACCCTGTCTGCTTTCACGACATCAGTGTTTTAGGAACTCTCCACAGCCTGGCTGGATTGTGTCTTTGGGCTATGAACAGATTGTGTGGGTGATGAGACAAGTAGGAAGAGACTCAGCAATCAACAAAGGCGGGTGGAAAGCTCTTTCTCTTGCTCTCAGAATGGAGCTGGGACACAAAGGGAACTTCGTTAATCATGGCTCCTTTGTCATCAGAATGCTGGAGGCATTTTTTAAAAACACTATTATTTTGTCCTCTGTCTCGCCTGAGTTAAACCAATTGTTAATGGCTAATCGAGGGGTTAAAAATTTCCCAGACGTGGTGGGGCAGAATCAGCGTGACTTGATGAAGGAGTGGGTGGATTCTGCCTGGAAAGCCATGTCACGTGTCGTGGCAGGCTTCTTGCACACATAGTGCTGGTCTAGTGGGAGACCCTTGTCCAAGATCTACATGGTGGTAGATTTATGCTTAGATTGTGAAAATTTCATGTGTGTATGAGGATTGGGGGAAGAGAAGACTGAGACTTGGAGGTTTTGGTGAGTTTACAAGATTGGGTTACTTTGTAGGACCAAGTCCCTGAGCAAACGCGGAGTGGAAAACTCAAGCATCTCATTTTACTGAGCAACCTTGGACCACTGGGTTAATCTCTCTATAGTTGCTTTCTTAGAAATCAAAGGAGGATAATAATCTTTGGTACCCACTTAACAGGTGTTGTGTAAAATAATGGGACTGTAAATGCTTTGACTGCCCTGGAGATGAAGAGATAGGGAAAATTCTCTTAAGTATTATTCATATTTAATATGGAAATATGCATCAGTCGAGGTGTTTTTTTTTTTTTTTTTGAAAACCTGTTGCTCTTTTAGGTTTAGCAGAGGTGCCTTAGCAGAGGTTGACTTTGTAACAATTTTATTTTCCAAGACAGGTCCTGCAAATTTACAAAGTGGTTGGTTTTCCAAGAGGGGAGCTTGAGGTGAGCCCTGTTCTGTCCCTTCCCTGAATCTAGTGGTGAGATGTTTTATAATGAATTGTTGGCTGAGGGCAAATCAAGGGTAGTGAAACCCCTCATCAGCTATTATCCTAGTATCCTCTAGCTGCATGTCTGTTTTCTTTTAAAAATTAAATGCGGTTTTGAAGCCAAAATAGTGAGAGGTGGCTGTAAATTCCAAGAAAGAGGCGTCACGGTGTCTTAGGGTTGGAGGACAGAAGAAAGAAAAATCAAGCTGCTTGATTCTTGGTCTTCTTTACCCCTCTGCCCGGTCCTTGATCACCTGTTCAGAACAGAGGGAAGAATGCCCTGCAAGGTCTCCCCTCTTGGCTCTGACTCACCTCAGTGATATTTCCTTCACAGGCAAGACTGGAATTTACCTCTCCTATTGTGGTGAAGAGCTGGTTCTTCTGACCAGTGGAGATCCCACTGCCCCCACCCTCCATTTGTCTGTTTTCAACGGGAATTTGCAATTTCCCAGTTCTTTAGAGAAACAGCTCCTTGTTTTGTAAGGGGCTTGGGAGTTCACCCAGCCTCACCCACGTGTCTCCCAACAGAGACGACCTCCCTGCCAGCTCCTTTCCATTCCATTGATGAGCTGCTCACTAGACAGCTTTGTTTAATTTTTCAAACCACTTGAAATACTATGCTGGTTAAATGTTCTTTCTTATCATTCAGTGGAAAATTGGCTTCCATTACCACATTGTAATTTCCACTCATGAATCCTGGATTTTCCTTTTGGAATAATCTAGAACACGTGCTTCCCTTCTGTTAGATGGTGGCCTTTCAAATAATTGAGAGTGACTATTATTTCTCTCCTTTGAATTTGTCTCTCCAGGTGAAAAATGCCCCTTATCTGGTTTAGACTCTAACTTACCATACTTGCTGTCCCTGTCTGGTGACTGTATTCCCAGTCAAGATTAAGTTTACCCCTGCTACCATGGCAACCAGCTACTGCTTGTGGTTTCTACTTAGAGAAAACCACCATTTTCCTGTTTTCAGTAGAAAATCCATAATTCAAAATTCAACTTGCTAGTGTCCTTAGAACAAAAACATTGATATTACTGGTGGGCTGCTTATTGCAGAGAACACCAAGTTCTACAACAGTCGCTGCACCGGTCTTGCCATTTTAACTCATGTAACTTATGCCAGATGCATTTCCCATATGTCAGCACTGGTTTTTCCCATTGGGAGAAATAGTGTGGCCTAAGACAAAGAGAGACTCGGGATGGATTCAGGTTCAGACCCCAGTTCAGCCACTTATTAGCTGTGACCTTGGATGAGTTATTTACATTTCAGAACCTCATTTTACTTGTCTTGAAATGGAGATAATGATATCTACCAGTTACTGCTGTATAAGAATGAAAATCAATCGAATAAAATCCCCTAGCACAATGCCTGGCACATAAGAAATATCTAGCAAATGGGAGCTGTTGTAATCATTTATAATTTGTAGGTGACAGCCTGATGCAGCCCATCCAGCATGTAGGCAGCTGTAATGGGTATGAATTGTTGAGAATTTGGAACTCCTGTAGTAGCCTCAGCCTCTGAAATGAGAATGTCACAGAATGGCTTAATGGAGTATGAATTTTTCTTGTAATCCTGGGTGATTGAGGTAAAGCAGTTCTCAACCAGGAGTGGTTTTGTCCCCAAGGGATATTTGACAATATCTGGAGACATTTTTGATTTTTACGACTTGCCGGGGAGGAGGATAGGTGCTACTGACAATTATACTGGCATCTAATGGGTAGAAGCCAGGGCTGTTGCTGAATATCCTACAATGCACAGGACAGCCCCGCCCCGCTATCAGTCCACCCAAAGGTCGGCAGTGCTGGGGTTGAGGCCCCTGGTAGAGGGATCGGCAGGGCAGCTGGGGTACTGAGAGGGCATTGGCAAGTGTAGTTTTCTGACTGTGAGGAGCCAAGTCTTTGGACAAAACATTGAAATAAGATGATGATGTAGTGTTGCTGTAGCTCTAACCTCAGAAAGTCCAGCCCTGTAGACCTAACATGCCTTTCTAAAACATCAGTCTTTTCAATCTTCCCAGTGTCATGTGCTAATGGTTGTACCTATCTTATTTCCTCATGCTACCCCTATTAAAGACGTGACTGATCTAAAAGGTCCATTCTCGAAGTAGTGATAATGTCAAAGAAATGGGCAATCAACCAAAAATGAATTAAAAATGATTTAATAACTTCAGTTCTTTATTCATACTGTCGAGAGACGGTAAAGCAGGCATATAATCTGTAGCAACACCTCTAGAAATCCCCCTTTTATTTCCCATCCACATTGACGCTTCCAGCCTCTCTTCTAAAATCCCCCGATTTCCCCTGATACAACTCCTCCCCAGCCCGAGCCTGTCTCTTCTACTGTCCCCTTTCTCTTGATTGCATATCATGAAAACCCAAAGAATGCATCTAGCAATAGGTGAACCCTCATTGCATGAAGGGGAGGGCATGCAGCAGAGCAGGCCAGACCAGCGTTCTCTTTATCAGCAGGGAGGGGGAAGGGTTAGGGAAGACCCATGCTAACACTTTGGGCTGTCATTATTTTCTAATAATTTGTGAAAATAATTGTGAAAAAAGATGTTATAATCCCATTTCGCTGAGGAGAAAACTAAGGGCTAATTCTCTGTTCCTTCAAACAACAGGCTGCTTAGGGTGTCCCTGGGATATTTCTCAGGGATGACATCTTAGATGTTCAGGTTAAAATTCTGCGAGAATCATCTCTGATTGTTGGGACTGTTCACTGAGAGACAAGCAAAACCCTTGTTTTTAATGACTCAAGATCTGGACCTTCTAGTCCATGCCTTGCGGGGAGAGGACAGGAGAGACAGCAAGGAGTATGTCACCATCTCCCACCAGATTCTTCTCTGTCTGTGGGCAGCGTTGTTATTATCAATAGTTAACATTTATTAAAGCCTCAAGGCGTGCACAGGGGGTGGAAATATGCTCTTTCTATCAATTCTTTTACCTTCACAACAAAGCTATGAGGTGGGTGCTCTCAGTAAAATTTTACAGGGGGAAACCGGCATTTTGGAAGGCTATGTAAATTGCTTAACTAAATTGCTAGGAAGTAACAGAGCTGGGATTTGAACCCCAGATTTTCTGAGTCTAGAGCCCTTGCTTTTAATTTTTCTTACTCTGTTTTTGTGGATGCCTCCAGCAACGTAAGGAACACTTCCTGTGGAAGCAGTTCCCTTGCTGCACTGTAATCGTTGTTTTCTCTTATGGAATTTTTCTGTAGACAGTAATCTGGGTAAATTTTGAAATATATTAAGAACCCAGCAGTTTAAATGAAAATCTGAATGAATGTTCTGAATTGATGTCTCATTAGCAAATTTTTCAATGATCTTTTGGCTTAGGGCAGGGTATGCCACGACTTCCATTTCTTCTGAATAATAGACTCGGCTCTGTTGAGCTTATTTCCATCGTCCTGAAAAATAGAGGTTGGACATGCTCCAAATTATTTCATTGTATTGGAATGTCTTTGTGTTGTTTTATACTGTGAGTGTATGTGCTATTGGCTGGAAGCTGGAATGGTGTTTTGTTTTTTTCCCTAAACATTTTTATTATGTCTGGATTGGACCCACTTTACCATAGTATATATTATGGGGGGTTTATTTCATTGTGCTGAATACATCAGTATGAAGTTTTATGTATACAGTTGGCTGTAACTTCCTTGCTTTCTGGAAAAGTTCATTGGTCTCCCCAGTTGTTGGAAGATAGACAACACCCTTCCCAACCCCTAACAGCAACAGAATAGAGTTGGAGGATTAAGGTTTCATCCTCTAACAGATGTGAAAATACAAGGAAAAGGAAGGAGAAGGGGCCTCGATGGGCAAGCTTTGGCAGCCTGCACTCTTGACATATAAATTGACCCTAATTTAAAAGGACTTTTCTTTAACTTTAAAGGATGACTTTCCTCACAGCATAGAGTATATAAATTCCCTTTTAGAGTCATAGAATTTGTAAGTTAGAAGTCTCTAGTAGTTAAAATACTGCCTTTTACAGTTGCGAGATCTGGGGTCCAGGCTTGGTTGAATCGTTTGCCTGATTAGTGACACATCTGACATATCCAGTACTAGAACTCGACAATCCTGATTCCTGGGATGATTCATTCCTTCAAGAGTCTTCTCAAACTTGCAGTGGTTCAGGAATAGCAGACCAATTTGTGGCCTGGAATTGAAGCTCTAAATGAAGAGTGCTCGTGGAATGTTAACGATGGAGAAGGCCCTAAAGGCTGGCTTTCTGTCCCCAACCCGTGTGCACAGGTCCTCTGCACTGTGACTCAGCAGGTGTCAAGAGCAGGAGCACGTCCGCTCACACAGGTGTGGGCAGCTCATTGTCTCCCACCGGTCAGGTTGACTTTGGATCTGCTGATTTTTATTGATCTCAGATTCCCTTCCCTAGAACTTGCAGCTTTGGAACCACCTAGAATAAATCTAATTCCTCTTCCAAATCTTAGTCATTCACATGTTTCACCTTTTGTCTGCAACCGCCTTCCCCAGCATACAAACTGAGCTCTTTACTAACAAGCTCTACACTTCCAGCTTCTACACATTCTATGTGTGATATGACATATCACTCCTTTTCCTTTGATTCCTCTCCTAGCAAATGACATTATCATCCATCTGCTGCCCGTGAAAGAAACTTGGGGACATCCTTGACTTCTTTCTCTCACCTACATCCCATGGAAATCAAAGCGCCTGCAAATTCTCCCTCCTAAATAGTTTTTCCCTCCAGTGACAATGGCATCTGCCTGTCTCCATTCAGAAGCTCCATGTGTCATCTCAAGACTTCATGCTCCACAGTTGCTTCCGCGCCAGAAGTATTCCATTGCTTTTCTTTACTAGTTCTTTGAGAACTTTCAGATGTAATTCATTGCACCAGGAAGGAAAATTCGTTTCAAGCTTCTGGGTAAATGGAACATACGCGCAGCAGAAGATTCCTATGCCCAGGTCTCTGTCTGAACCTGTTTTGTAGATTTTAGATTTGAGACTTGTAGATCTGAGATTTTGACATTTGATCTCAAAAGTTGGACTTGATGCCTATAAAAGGGGGTGTTTGCTTTTCTCTGGGAGAACTTGTTTGGAGGGTGTTAATGAAGTGGCCAAAATTTTTCCTATGTATATTCTTAAGAAGATAGGTTGTTATAAAATCTTCAAATATGCAGCCATTAATTATGTACATTTAGGGCTTAGATGTGAACATGTTCTCTCCTATTTTCTTTCATTGGACAGGCCTTGATCCCTCAAGGCAGTGCTGGGATAGCATAAATAACCCCAGTCCTGCCTTTCAGAACCTCAATTTCCAGGAAAAATGCTAAAGAGAGGTTATCTAAACATGCTCCCACAATTTTAATATTGGCTACAAACCCTTTGGGAGAAATTTTTCCAAAATTACCATGTTTTTGCTTGCCTGTTGTCTGTCTCATACACATTCTTTTGATGTGTAAATTTACTTTCTTTCCTGTGGTTTGGGGTGATAATGTTCCAGTTGAGGACAAGTTCATTTTGATCCTCAAAATTCAGTATTCATTTTATATGTCGGTTGACACAGATCTGCAAGAACCATCAAAGGTGAAAATGAGCACATGTGGAAATGGGGGCACATGGGTAACGTTGGGTGGTTGGCATCATGGAAGGCAGCCACGACTTCTTCCCAAACTCTCTGAATGCTAGTCCTATCTGTACTTTCATATAGGCAGGCCATGGGTTCAATCCACTAGGGCATTTTTTGGATGACGTCTAATAGGTGTTTGATAAAAGCTCGTTAGGTAAGTCAAGCATAACTTAACATTAATGTGTTTATTATGACGTAGAGACGCTTTAATGTAAATAGTTCAGTTTGCGTTTGGAGGACTTACGTGTTCAAATCTCTGTGCTTGGTGCCATAGGAGGAATAAGACGTGGTCCCTCCCCTCTGGAGCGATAATTTTGTAGAGTTTAGAAGCTATGTTTGCAAATAAGGGAGAATGCTATAATGAAGACATAGCCCAGGTGGTACTGGCATCAGAGGAAGTAGGGGTCATTCGTTACTGGGGGGAAGTTGGTGGCAACCTCAGATGCTGGTCCCTTACAGGCATTGAACAGATCGAACGAAGGCGGTGGCATCTAGAACTGATGAAAATATTACAGTATTTAAAATTACATAGTGATTTTTCTTAATTTTATTATTTCAATATTTAAAAAACCCAATTCCTAAGCACATGAATGTTAAAACTGCATTTTACCACTAACATTTGCCTCTCCCTCCAGTTCCAGGGACTTCACAACTTATAAGGTTCTACCTTTTCTTTGAATAATGGGAAGGGGAGATGATCATTCTTCGTGTTTGTGAAAGTCCAGATAAAGTCATTTACAGACCTTGCTTGACCTTGGCCTCAGCTTGCACTGTCCACTACATTTTTGACCCTGAAGAATGCCCTGTACTTTTAATTGCTTTTATCTGTCTTTCTAAAATGGGTGAGAATATGGAGAAAAGTACGGCAGTAATCTGCGTGAAGCTCTTCATTGGGCCTTTAGCCCCCGCGTGTGTGACAAGGAGCCTTTCTCCTCCCTTGTCACTGAGGAAAGCTTGTTTAGCGCGGACTGCTCTGCTCCATCACTTCCTGAATGTCTCTGTGGACAGAGCCGCCCTTTCCTGACTCAGGCTGTGCTGTTGTTTGCCTCCCTGAATTCCGGTGAGTTCCTCCTTGGGTTACCCCTGCCTTGCATCCCTGGCCCTCATTCTGCCCATGCAGTCTGTTCTAGACCCTTCCATGGCAGCTGTCTCATGCGTTCTGAGTCGGAGCCTCTCCAGGCCAACGTCCCAGACTGCCAGCCCGGAATTTGAAGTTACAACAAACCCCCATTAAATACGGGAGAGTGGCCATTAGTTTCAAGTGGGTTCAGTGCATTTTGGGGAGCCTGTTATTCCACCGTCCCTTTATGGAACTCTAGGGAGGTCTTCTGTGGTTGACTGCAGTGTCCCAGGTAGGCTGTCCTGCTGGTTCCCTCTGTGTGGTGCCCAGCCCTGTGCTAGGTAGTGCCTTGTCTCTGGAGCTCCTTACGGCCCCAGTCAGTCTTCCTTATCCATCCCTCTGCTCTGCGCATTACCTCTCAGGTCACTTGGGAGCGCTAATCAATAAACAGGCAACTGAGAGGCAGTGTGGTGTATTGGAAGGAGCGCCAGATATGAAGTCAGACGAGGATTCCTGGCTGTGCCCCTTACTGGTGGCACGGAACCCGCCGATCTTCTGCATGTGCAATAGGGACCATTACAGTGACTTTACCTGTTTACCCTGAGGATTAGATGACCTGTGTGTGTGAAGGTGCTCTCTAAAATGTAATGTGCAATCGCGTATTAGTTAGTATTCATGTTTATTATTAACGTTAGTAAATTGGTAAAAGTAGAATATCTGTAATTTATAAGTAATAAATGTCTGATAATAATAAAGTATGAACAACAGATGTATGAAGTTGTTACAGAATAGAACAGGTACTTCAGAACAAAGCAGCTGTTTCTCCTGGAAGATTTAATTTTGATGTTTTCTGGCCCTAAAATTTCAGTAGAAAAGTGTGCCCATGGTGAGTTCACCAGCTCCCAGAGCCAGTCCTCCCACTTTGTGTCACCCCTACCCCCAGAGCTCCCCAGAGCAGCTCTGGGGGCTCTGTGGGGCCTCTCAGAGATTTCCCACACAAGAGCTGGTTGGCCCTCCATGCTGGGTTTATGAGATCACAGCCAGGGTAGTAAATTATAAGATGCTGTAATTCACTTTCCATAGGTGGTCTTGGCTGCACTCCACAGCCTTTTGGCTGAAAGGTGGCTGATTTTGAAGCACTGGCACAAAGTCAGAAATTCCGCCCAGATGCCTGGTTTGCCGAGCAGTGATCAATAGCGTCAACAGATGAGCCATTTGGTTCTTCTGTGGAGATCTTTTGTGCTCACTTCATATGTATTTAATTTTTCCTGTTTTGAGTATTTCTGGAGAAATGAAGAAAGAGTAATTGCAGGTATTTTTCGGGGATCGAGGTTAGAATCTGTGATTCCATATACTCCTGTCAAGCTTCTTGATTTAGTCTCTCTTTGCTGCTGGACACCAAAGGTGAGGGTCAGTGTATTAATCTGAATTCAGGATCAGGATTGCTCCCCCAATTAGCACATCCAATGGTTGGCAGATTTTATGTGCTAAGTCTCTGGCTGGGCCCTTTATGTGCATTTTATTATTATTTCAAAAAGAGAAAAAAAAAACTGGCACCAATCGTGAGCCTAAAGTAATTTCATGTTTACCACAGCATTTCAAATACTATGTAAGAGTTTGGCTCAGTGTCCCAAAGCACTCTAATTTTTTTCCTCTTGGTTCCAAGGCTCCTCAGTTCCATGGGATGCAAGCCAGGCAAATAATGGAAGCCAAGTGGCACTGCTTGTTTGCCTCGTAGATTCTGACAAATATAGAGTCATTCTTCTATTCTTCAAAGCTGCTACATCTTTGGCTACAGAACAATTGAGGTTGCAGGCCAAGCATTTAAAATTCTCATCAGCCTAACATGTAAACGTATAATATTTTTCAATATTTTTTTAAGTCGGAATGAATTACACAACTGTTGGCTACAGTTTCTGAAACTTTACTGTCAAAATGTCTGTCATTTCTTCATAAGTCTGTGTTGTATTGTTGAATAAGTGCTTGACTTGTGTGTGTACAGTACAAATTACTTTGCATTCAACTCTGCTGTGTGATGTCTGTGTTTGTGTGTTTTGGTGGTGGTAGTTTAATATAGAGGAATGTTGTGCTGTGTTTAAAAATTTAGCATTCCTCGAACAGATGTTAGTGTAATTAACTACTTACTGAAAATTGCTGGCAAGAATGAATTACATTGCACTTAGCGTACCCCATTACATGCACTAGGGCACAGCTAGGATAATTCCGAAAATCACACCCACTTTCAGGTCTCCAGTAATTGAGACTGAATTGTGAAATAATATTTCACTTAGTAATCTAGTAAGATTTAATTGGTAGGGTTGACATATAGGAGAATTTCATCTTCAAAGTCAGTGGCAGAGGTAGAGTGAGTGTCTGACTGTTACAACTTCAGAGCAAGTTCAGTAAAGGAATTAACAGACTGAGTCAGTTAATTCCGAAGCACCAAGTCAGTTTAACGCAAGTATTTACACTTTCTTTAGCTGAAAAATTTGAAGCGGTCATAATAATGAGACATTCTAAAATGCAGATACATGTTATGGCAGATACTAAGAAATCTTTTTAGGAGCTTCCCTGGAGGGAACGGTGACCAGAGAGGCTCAAGGAATTGCTAGTTGTCCAAAACGCCACAGCTCAACCAGATGATATGACCTGGCCATGTCGGTTGTTCAGCATATCCCACACGTTTCCTTTTAACTAGAATTAAAGTATGAGGTTTTTGAGCTTAAGAAAGGCAGGCAGAATGTCTGAGGGAACTCGGCTGAACAGATTTAAAAGCTAATTTCTAAATTTAGTTGAAGTTTCTTTTATGTTAACTCAGTGTTTGGGGGGGGCATTTGGATAAAAATTCTTGTATAAATAACAGGACTTCAGCTGGTCTCCCTGGTTTCTGCCACCTGTGTTCCTCTTCCCCTCTCTCCCCCCTCCCCTCCTTGAGGCACATCCAACAGCCTAAGCAAACTCTGGAATTAGCCAAGGGCCTAAATGCCCAATACATTTCATATAAATTATTTGACTTTATTTTATAGATGTATTCACGTAGTCGAAGCTTGGGACCAATTTGAACAGACAGTTGTTTATGAACCTCTTATAGACACCATTCACAGCCAGGCAATGGAAGTTTTCTCTACGTTACAAAGTGAAATGGATGTTGAGGCGATTAGCTTTTACAGGTCAGGTGAAAGTTGTGGGGTTTACCTTATCCACCTGTTGCTTTTGTGCTCTATGTTTGTAGATACAGACATAGGCCAAGTAGTTCTTAGTGCCCCCAAACAGTAATTCTGTCCTTTTAAATCAGCCTCAATTGCTTTCCTAAAATGAGGTCTAATATTCACTTTCTGGTAACCCAGAATCTTTTAGAGAAAAAAGTAGATAATAAATAAATGAAATTATAAAAAATAGATAAACCAAGCATTCATGATTTTGCAGGTGCAGAAATCATGATGACAGATTTTAAATTGAGAGTAGGTTTCAAGACTTTGGAATCAGCGTCAGCCCTGAGGGCCTCGTGGTTAAAAGTTGGGTGCTCATCACTTTGGTGGCCCGAGTTTGCTTCCCAGTCACAGAGCCACACCGCCCATCCTTCAGTTGCCATGCTGTGGCGGGGGGGCTCTCATTCTGGAGGAACTAGAACCACTTACAACTAGGATATACAACTATGTACTGGGGCTTTGGGGAGGGAAAAAGAAAAGGAAGATTGGCAACAGATTTTAGCTCAGGGCAAATCTTTCCATGTAAAAGAAAAAAAAGAGTTAAATCAACCTCCCTCTTGAGTCGGTAGAGGAAAGTATGTGCTCACGATTGTCTGTAGATTTCTAAATCAGTGTGTCGAGTTTTGTTTTGTTTTTGTTTTTGTTAGCCAACTGTTGTTGTAAAACTAAAATTCTTTAAAATATTTCTGAAACGTTTGACCATTTTTCTTTAAAATCTTTTCTGTTTCGAATTGAGGGGTGCCGCTTGTTAATGCTTGTAAATGTGAATTACCCTTTTAACTGGTCTCCTCTCCACATCCCTTCCCCTTGTAGCCCAACGTAGATTAATCTTTAAATATCATCTTTGTTGCAAGACAGACAGACATTCTTCCTCTAATTGAGGCGAAGCCTGTTACCCGGTGATGGAGACTTCAAAGGCTCTGCGGAGGCCCGGTTGCCGGAATGGGAGGCTCTGGGAGGCAGAGGAGCTTCTCCGTCTCCCCCCCACCCCTGCCTCCTGCTCCTCCTCCTTCCAGCAGAGCTCAGCTCTGGCCTTGTGGCTACCTACAGGACAGACATAGGTGTCTTAGAAGGAAAGATCCCCCCAGTAAAACTTCTGTTGCTGTGGGTCTCTTTATTGTTCCTTCTTTGTGTTCTCTATAGAGTAGAACAGAGACTGTGGGGAGCAGAAGCCAAGGCACCCCAGCAGAACGCTGGTTAGAGAAGGCAAAGGGTGGGAACAAATGCTGCCTCTCACCTGTTCAAGGATCTCTTGTTAGATTTTCATCCTCAAACACAGACATCTGCAGAACATACTGTGATCTTCTAGATAGCCTATGACCCAGCACGTGCTCTTCTTCAGTGCCTTCCCCCTGGGCTGCCCCCTTTCCCCTCTGGCTAACGAACACCAGCTCTCTTTCAAGGTGAAGTCCAGGCCTCCTACAGGCGGCCTCCCAGCCCTCTTTACAACTGAATCATCCTGTGCAAACCTCTGTCCGAGCAGGTTTCAATCAGGATGCCCTTCCCTGCCAGCTTCCCAGCCTCCCACACTGGACCGTGAGCAACTCGGGGTCTGGGACTGTCATTTGTCTCTGTCTTTAGTTAGCACAGTGCCCGCATAATATAATACTCCTAGATAATTGCCCAAGGAATCTTCTTTACTTATAATAAAGCAAAGAAATAAATAGTCTGTGTTGGCTTAAACGGAGACCGTGTGTCATGTCAGCATGTTGTTTTAATTTTATTTTAACTTTTTTAGGAGGCAACCAAGTCTTGTATCTCTGTCCAACTCTTTAATTACAGGTTCTGGAGGGAGTAGGGGCTAATGATTTGGTGTTGACTCAGCTTTGAGCATGATAGCGGTAGTGGTTGGCTGGATAGTAATTTGTGACCTGGCCAGCCATTTGAGATGCCATAACAGGAAGCTGACTGGAGTCAATGAATATTCTTCCCAAAGAAGTACAGGCTTAGTCATTGTTCACTTACATTTTTATTCAAGGTGACATTGTAATGATGAGTGGAATTTTTGCCTCATTCTAGTGAATTCACTTCCCCTACCTCCCAAATATCTGACTGTTGCCCTTTCTCAGGTAATGTCAGGATAAATATGGCACCCACCATAGTTATAATTACTTTTTCTTGTAATTATTTATTTGTCGTCTGTTTTCCTCATTATTTGTACATTCCACATGGCTAGTGTCTATTAGGTTCACTCCAGCACCTAATAGTGCCTAGAAAATAGTAGGTACTCAGGACATATTTGGTGAATATAGTGTCAGCCTCAGGAATGCATGTAATTGAGGGGCTACTGAATTTTCCAAGAGGCTTCAAGTTGTGTTTGTGCAGTTTTTCACAACCTTGAATTAGAAGTCTTGTTGAGTTCATATCACTTTAAAATTAAAGGTCGTGTAGTATCACATTTCACAATTCTCTGCTATATGCAGGGGTGGAGGCCAGAGACACTGTGTTGAAATACAGATGAGAGAAGAAAAAATGGCCTATGTTTGACATATTAAAGAGAGCTGAACTCAAAATGTGCCAGAGTTTTCAATGAGTAGCTCGTGGCTTTGTGACTTCTGTACCTACTCTAAGTGATGTCTTAACCTATCGTAAGTTAACCAGTCCACGGTGCCTGGTATATTCACTTTTGGCCAGATTGCTCTGTCTCCCAAATTATACTGATGTAGAAGTAGCTTTGGGCCCACTTTTTTCCCACTAAATGCTACAGATGGTAGAGGGGACATTTATAATGTGTGCGGAGGCAGCTGGGTGATATTGCATTACTATCCTAGGAGTACTGAGGAGTGGTTATTTTTAGCTTTCACCTGAGCAAACATGACTCAGTTTGTTGACCAGAATCCATCCAGCCCCTTCTTAAATATACAAACTCTATTAATCCCCAGAACCGTCCGCCGACTGAGTAAGGCCTTCATTACATATACCTGTTAGTTAGTTGATTGTGGCTTCTTCAAAAGTTGCAATTTCAACTTCTTCCATTTCTCTCTCTTCTCTTCCAATAAAATCCCTTACATTTTTTTTTTTTTTCAAATTTAAAGACAGAAATCAAACTTCTTTTGATTTTAGACGGTTTTGTGATCCATGTAGTCACACTTTTGGCCATAGCTAATGAAAACACCTTCTACTATCTATTAGCTTTGTTTTTAATTTACTTTGGTGGGCTTTCTACATAAAGAAACACGTGGGAGTTCACTTTTAGCTGGTGTAGGAAGTTGTCTTGAGCTGTAGATACATTATTGGGGGCACATTAACCGTCCATGTTTGAAGATCAGAATGTCTGTTTACTTTTTCGAACAATACAAGTATTTTGCCTTTTGAGCATTACTAGAAACGTTGAAAATGTTGAATTATCTTTAGGTTTTTAAGTTATACAAAAGGTTTTTGAGACTAGAGGACTAATGTATTCAAGAGAAGAGAAATATTTGTGATTCTCATAGTATAGCTTGAGACGCACTCGAGGCTTCTCCAAGTTCATTGCCATGATCTTTATGAAAATGTTAGTATTCCTGGGATTTTTTCCCTTTATTCAAGAAACACTAAACTAATGAAAGAATGAGAATAATTCAGGCAGCTACAAAGGCAGGCGTTCACTGTGTCCATTAAAAATGCAGCCTTTGTGCCTGTGAAGTGTTCAGCTTCTCTGTTATGAAGTTTGGAATGTGGTTTTGGAGCTCAGCTGAGGAATTCAACTAGTTAGTTTTCATTTTGGTCTAAGGAGGGAGAGACTTGTTTTTCAAAAGGAAAAAATAAAGAAATGAAAAAAGGTTAGGTTCGTTTTGGAAGAATAGAAGTTTTAAAATGTAGTAACTATTTTCTGCAGCAAATAGTCAGTTTGAGTGTGTTAGCCAAAAATAGGATTCATGAGTTTTGTCTCTCTGTTTATTTCTCCAACCACATTAAAAAGGGGTCAGTTAAATGTGCCAATTTGTCTTTCTAATGTCAGTGAGCTATTTAGCTGAGTCAGGATAACCAAAGTTTTATTGATTCATATTTCTAATAATAAATGGGATGTCTGATTTTAGATGGATTAGGAGTGACACAATTTTGAGTCTTAAAGAGAAACTTCCCTGACGTGGATTGGTGGTGTCTCCGCGTTGCAGTGTTCAGGATACCACACGGGAGGATTTTCAGCTAGAGCGCCGTACTGCTGTGTTTTCTGGTAGTTTTTAGTAGGCATTGTCACAGCTTTCTGCAAACATAACATTTTCCTACTCAAAATTTATCATGAGGATAGATATTTAGAGAGAGAAAAAAATATGTAATTGAGCATTAGAATTAAGGCAAAATGTTCATAATACACCCTTCTGTCTCCTGTGTGACTCTCCTCTTGGTTTATATGCTCCTCGTTGCTGCCTGATCTCTATTAAGTAAGAGATGATTTCTGTTTATAAAAAGTCTGAAAGCGCAGGATGCCGAGTATGGTATGCACAGAATTAAACATATTTAAACCATAATTTATAATGTTTTCCTTTCACTACTGACTTTCAGAGAAAAGTTTTATAAATTGATTTAAAAACTATGGTGTACCAGCAGGACCCACGTGAAGAAAATTATGAAAATTTTCAGAGAGATATAAAAATGGACTTCAGTTAATGGAGAACCAATCACTGTTCTTGGATGGGAACACTAAATGTTTGGAAAGGATACTGATTCTATCCACGGTAATTTATAGATTTAATGTAATTTCAATGAAAATCCCAGCAAAAGGATATAAATTTGAAATGGACTAGGGGAGAGGATTTACTCTATCAGATATTGATACAAACCATCAATTACAGGATTCAAAACAATTATAGGATTCAACACACCAAAGTTGTGTTGGGCCATGAATTGACAATCCAATACACGGAACAGAGCAGACTGTCCAGCAATATCTATTGGTATATTGAAGATAAAGGTGATGTCATAAATCAGTAAGAAAGGAGACTCTGTTCCGAAAAGAATAATTTAAATATTTAGAAAAAATAAAACTAGAACCTCACGTCATCTCCTATATCAAAACAAATTCCAGATGGATCAACTATTTAAATATTAAAAAAAAATGAAGTTGTAAAACGTAACTAGAAGTTAATAAAGGCAGCTGTTTATTGAATTTGGAATAAAGAAGGTCTCTCTAAAGATAAAAGCATGGAAAAAACATAAAGGAAAAGAGAGATTCTATATAAAACCTGGAACTTCTCTGTATTAAAATATACCATAAACAGATTTAGATAGCAGATGGAGAAGTTAAGATAAATTACTAACAAAAAATGTTAGACAAAGAATTATTATTTATAGACAACTTTTACAAACCAAGGGGGAGGAGGTAAATTAAATTTGGAATATCATGTGATTGATTATTTTGTAACCAGTAGTTGAAAAATTTATCATATAATAGCTAATATTAATTTTATACTTTTTATGTGCTCAAGCACTGTTCTGAGTACTTTTCATATGTTAACTTGTTTAATGTATACAATGACTCAAAGAGTAGGTACTATTATTATTACCGTTTAAGAGATGATAAAACTAACACACAAACAGCTTTGGTAATTCACCCAAACCTTCTAGCGTGCATGAGTGGTGACACAAGTAGAAATGAGAGAGCCAGGATTTGACACCAGGCAAGTTGGCTCCATGGCTGGCGTTATTTACCACCGTGCTAGTCTGCTTCTCTGAGTGAATAAGAAAAAACCCTACAAAACTATGGATAGTAGAATCCTATTTTGTAAAAGTGTATGTTAATATTAGTATGGATTTTAAAGTTATACAATTTCATTCACATTTAAATTTTTATCTGATTACACACTCATAGAAGAGACAGATAGTATTTCGGTATTTTTCCAACAGTAGTTACTTCCTTCTAGGGGGATTTTGGGTAAATGTTGTTTTGAACTTTAAAATTTCTATATTATGCAGGTCTTCTATTATCATATAACCATTTTATAATCACAAAATAGTGCTTTTGAACGTTATATCGTTCAAGTGGGATGCTCTCTCTTGAAATGCGTGGGGTCATATTTCAGCACATGCACCTTTGCAGTATCCGTTGATGTTTGAGTGCCTACCCTCTCAGGTACCACCCTAGGTGGGGGCTCCAGGTCAACATAGCTTTTTCTCTCAGTCAAAAGCAGGGTTGTAGAATTTTAGAGTGAAGAAGAATCTTACAAAACAACCACCTTGGTTGAGTCTTAGAAACCAGCCATTTTGTTCTTCTGATGAGGGTCCTGAAGCTGCTGTAGATTTAACCGACTTACCCAAGATTGACTAAGAGTCAGTGTTCAACCAGGTTTCAGACCCTGGTCTTCTGACCTCAGGCACGGTGCTCTGTGAAGCACCAGAGACCGCCAAGCCCTCAGGTTTTTGTGACGCTTGTTTGGTGTGAGGTGGTAACTGAACCAAACAGGTTACAAATGTATTCTTTCAATAAATAACAGTGATTGCAAACGTGATGGGAAGACTCTCAGGAGCCCTTGATGACTCCTCTGGAGGTCACTGAAGGATCCTCGCCTGGATCTGGGAGATCCCTAGGAGTACTGATCCCAAGTTATAAAAGGCAGCACGAAAAATGGAAAGAAGAGAGGAGTGGAAGGAATGTTAGCCAGAAATGAGCACTTCACTGGCTGATTTTTCTAAAACAACAACATTCTCTTTTCAGCTCCGGGGCCCACGACGGCAGTGTCTTACCTGTCAGTGAAATGCGTGGATGTCCGTAAAAACCATCACAAGACAAAATGGTTAATGCCTTGGGGACCTAACCAGTGCGACAGGATCCGAGATATCGAGGAAGCAATCCCAAGGGAAATCGAAGCCAATGACATCGTGTTCTCTGTCCACATCCCCCTCCCCACCATGGAGATGAGTCCTTGGTTTCAGTTCATGCTGTTCATCTTGCAGCTGGACATTGCATTCAAGCTGAACAACCAGATCAGTAAGTACACCCTCCTACCTTGGGGCATTTCTCTCTTCAGGTTCTTTCAGAGTCAGTTCCAGTAACAGTAAAATCATATTAATAGCAGACAATTATTGACTGCTTACTACTTACTAGGCATCTTTCTGAGTTACTCTACCTGTATTAACCCATTTTGTCTTCCCACCAATTCCTAGAGGTAGGTCTCATTATTTCATTTTACAGATAGAGAACTTGGGCACCAGCAAGGTTGCCCAAAGTCAGAAGGCTGGATAGCTGCCCTAACCACCGAGCTTCCTCACCTCTCCAGGGCCACGAGGAAGCTCACCCCGATGGAGTGATTTGAGGATTCCTGAAAGGTCCCATGTTTCAAAATGTCTTTTCCCACTGGGCTTTGAGGAAAGCCATCGCCTTAGGAAAAGATTGCTGTCAAAATGGGGATGCCAATCCAGGGGTACTCATTTCCCCACAAAACCAGGTTTTGTTTTTTTTTAGCTTACCCACCTGTGATTCAAGACTGAGGGCCCAGGGCATATAAGCGTTTCCTGAGGAGGAGATTATCGGGTGATCTCTGGGAGGCAGGTCCACGTGTGGCATCTGGGGACAGTGTAGGGAATCTTCGGTTGAGAAGGAAGAAAGTATTTTTTTACTGAAGCAGGATCAGGGGTAAGATGGAAAGAGAAGAAAGTGTGTTGAAGACAGCTCTGCCTGGGGCCTTTCCATCGGGTAAAGCACGTTTTCTAATTGTAATTTTCCGCTATCAGCAGTCATCGTGATATACAGTCATGTTAATTTTCCTCTGTTTAGGAGTCGGAGCAGTATCTGTGCCTGATTGACTTCTTCTCTGGAACACACAAACAGATTATGCTGAGATATTTTTCCAGAATACAGAGTGTTCTCCCCCGGTGCCCATTCATTCGATCTCTTACGGGTTATTTCAAACTGTTTTTGAGTGCCTACTGCTGCCAGTCACTGTGCAGGTGGCTGGACATGCAGATACAGATGAAGACACTGTCCTTTAAGGGGCTTATAGTCAAGTGGAAATAACAGGGAGATAACCAGCCATTACAGTATGGTGAGCTGGGTGCTGCCACCCAGGCGTGCCCAGGAGACTGTGGGAGCATAAAAAGAGGCTTAGAGCAGGGAAAGGAAGGCTGCCTTGGTGTGTGTGTATGTGCATGTGTGTAAGTGTGTGTGTGTGTGTGAATGTATGTTTGCGTGTGTGTGTACGTGTTTGTGCTTGTGTGTGTGCAGAGGTGAGCAGACAGATATAGGAGGTGAATGTTAAAGTGTGAACACCCTGACGAGTTGGGGGTGGGGTAGGGGCAAATAGGAGAGCATTCCAGGTAGAAGGAACGGCTGACAGGAAGCTCCAGATTTGCACAACAGCTGAAGCCTTCGCATGGTATTTCCCAGGTCCCCTTTCTTTTGGCTATTGACTTATTCCTTGGCCGCATAACACGTTTATTCATTCACTCATTTAGACTTTATTAAGGTCCAACCATGTGTTAAGCACTAGTGCTGAGGGCACAAGATTGAACAAAACGTGTTCTTGTCAGGGGTTGGGAAAGATGGTGGTTGGGAAATAGACACTTATACCTACCAAAAAGAAAGACAGATGCTGTAATGAGAGGAATATGCAATCTCGCAATATTGTGATTCATAAGTAATATATATATTTGGTCATTCAGATGACCAAAATGTTTTTCTCGTATATATTTGGTCTTCGTCCACAGTTCCTGACTCACAGCTCCCAAAACCCTTGGAATTTCCTGAGCTATAAGAGCAACAGGAGCATCTTTTCTTATAATATTTGGTCTCTTGTCCTCAGTTCCTGAAAATTCTTCGGAGCATAAAGGTGAAATGGGCGTCTTGTTACTCATAACAAGCCCCTTTCCCCCACAACTGGGTTTATGTTCATGAGGTGACTTTAGGGAAGCACCTAAGGATGGGGCTGGTTGCCAAGGGAACCAACCAGGAATAGAGGGTGGGAACTTGCAGTCTCACCCCTGATTTCCAGGGAGGGGAGGGGGGCTGGAAGTTGAATCAATTGCCAATGGACAATGATTTAATCAATGATGCCTATATAATGAAGCCTCCATAAAAACCCAAAAGGAGGAGTTTGGAGAGCTTCCAGGTTGGGGAACCAGATCACTTCCATGTGGCACCATGCCAGGCCCCAAAGTCCACAAGGACAGAAGCTCCTTCGTTAGGGACCTTGCTCTATGTATTTCTTAATCTGCTGGTGATTCGTATCCTTTGTAATAAATCGGTAATCTAGTGAGTAAATGGGTTTTCTGAGTTCTGTGAGCTGCTCTAGCAAATCAATCAAACCCAAGGAGGGGGTTGCTGGAATCTCTGATTTACAGCCTTCAGTTAGAAGCACAGGTAACAACCTGCCTGCCGTTGGCATCTGAAGTGGGGGCGGTCTTGTGGGACTGAACCCTTATGCTGTGGAGTCTGATGCTCTCTCTGGGTGGATAGCGTCAGAATTGAGTTGAATTGTAGGACACGCTGCTGGTGTCCTACACGTCTTAATTTGTGGTCGGAATCTATTACTTACATATCTTAATAATTGCACAGATGAATTCCTTCCCAACGAATACTAATCCCATGTTGGTGAGGCTTTAACTAAAACACTTCTATATGTAAATGAAGTGTGAATGTGTCTTACATTTTTTCTCTCTCAAGTGTGTATTCAAGCTCCAAAATATATTTTATCTTCATCTAGAAAAAGATTGTACTAACGATTCTTATCTTTTAAAAAAAATCCTTAAATTTCTGAGAACCTGAGGGCCTGCACTTAAGAGGGGCACGCTAAAAAATTAACAAGGTAGACCACTAACAATTCCTTCAATAAATGTATAAAATAACTGAAGCTGTAGACCCATCTAGAAAACCAGATCGAAAAATACTTTTTCTGAGCAGAAGCGGTGGGTGGGAGCTATTGACTTTAGTATGAGAAGGTTGAATGTTAGTTTTGTGGGAATATTTTTCTCCTTAAATGTCTTCTCTATACTTTTGTGTATGGACACTGAGGAGGGCATCGATTAAAGAGTGATGGTATGTTTTTGCTCACTGATATATATAGATATATACATATATACATATATTTTAATTATAATAATATTTATAAGATATATAGGTCTGTTTTCTCCTCTGATCCTTACATTAAGAATGCATCAAACTGCCTGTCTACTTTCTCTGTTTTATCTTTAGTTTGGATGCCTTTCTGATAGCAATAAATGGGACAGGAGAAAAGAGGCTGAGAGTGTGGAGAACAAGATTCTATTATGTGTGGATGACTTCCTGTTTGTGAAAGATTCAACTATAACAATATTACCTCAAATGTAAGGAAAAGTCAGGAACAGGCCTGTTTTTTCTTTAAACTTTCCTAGAAGGTCTATGAAATGAGTTTCAGCTTTCAAATAATGAGAAGGCATTTTACATTTGGTTGATGAAATCAAAGTTGGGCTTTCCAACATATATATGGTCGGAGTTTTCACCTACCTTTGAAGCATCTTTGAGCAGAGAAAATAATCTAAGGACTATATATTTTAAATGACTTTTAGTCATTTGGTGTTAAATGTTTATTCTTTTTAAACTTTTCAATTTAAGGTGATACAGGTTTTAGCTAGGGTTTGAGATCTTAAACTCTCAGAAAGCAAGAAAAGCGTTGACCTACACTTTAAAAGCTGGTCGTTGTTTCATCAGTTTCAAGATTTAATCAGACCGATGCCTCGGGGGGAGGTGATGACATTATAGGGTAATTTATAGTAATAAAAGTGGTTAGAGAATGTGTATCTTATATTTGATTATTGAGAAAGAAGATAATTCCATGCATATTATGCAAAAAAGTAATCAACATCTGAAAAAGTAATTTTAAGCAGAATCCTACTTCACCTTTTAAATATAAACATTTTTAAAACCTGCAATTGTCTGGGGCTGGCTCCCTGGCCGAGTGGTTAAGTTCACGCGCTCCGCTGCAGCGGCCCAGGGTTTCACCAGTTCGGATCCTGGGCGCGGACATGGCACCACTCGTCAGGCCATGCTGAGGCAGCGTCCCACATGCCACAACTAGAAGGACCCACAAGTAAAAATATACAACTATGTACCAGGGGACTTTGGGGAGAAAAAGGAAAAATAAAATCTTTTTTTGAAAAAAACGAAAAACCCCCTACAATTGTCATTCACTGATAAGTTTGAAAAGTAGTAGCCAGGCCAACTTTCAAATGATGGCAGTTTTAAAACAGTCGTCTGCAAGAGCTGGGAGGGGAGGCCAACTGAATGAGTCTAGGAACTTATGGATGCTTGGAAACAGGAGTAATTGACCTGTCAGTGAATACCAATTACAAATTTTGAGCAGACCTATCTGCCAAAATCTATGTTTGGGTCAGTGCTGATTTTTTTCCAGAACACTTCAGAGGCATGGAATTAACGTTTGTTAGGGCACAAACATGGTGCTTCCGTAAAGTGCTAAGGGACATGGGACTTCAGTTTTTATGCCAAAGAGTTAGGAAATGGAGGGAGTGTGTGTAGGCTTAAAAGAGTGTCAGAAAAAAGCCAGCCTAAACATCTGGCCTATGGATGTCTGGTCAATCATTGGGAAAAATGCATGGTTATCTATGGGGTGGGCTTAGATTTTTCTGTAACAGCAAAATCTGTTCTTTGAAAATATCCTCTCGAGTGGGTGTACCTCATTCTTTTGCAAGTGTATTATCAGTCACTCAATTTATGTATGTATTTGTGAAATACAGATTTGGATTGCTAAAATGGTGCCCACTTGTAAAGAATGTCATTCTGCTGATTACAACTGCAAGTCACATAACCTCAGACTCTCCATGGGGCTTCTTTTGAGGAACCTGGGTGCAGAGATCAAAGAAGGAGGGATTTCTTTTGACATGTCTCTGCCCAGCTTTCAAATTTACTGTTGAAATAGAAGCCCTGAGATTCATTGGCAGAAAGCCTCAAGATGGATGGATCTGTCTTGACTAGTAAATCTAGGATTTTCAGGGGTCTAAAAATCCCGTAGGCTGGAGAAATCTTGGTAAATGGTGTGCAGTGGGGACAGCCAGGATGTCTATTCTGTTCTTAGGTAATGAAGTCATTATGTTTGCCTTGAGTCCTGTGCTGTACGCTGCAACTGTGTGTTCAGTCTTACTTGCTTGTTTCATTATGGCAAATGACTGCGTGAAAAGATGGAATTATTTCTATAACTGACAAGTGATTTTTCTTCTTTAAGACATTTCTGTAAAATGTATTTCCAGTCAAAAGAATAATTAGAATGATATTATTATGCCCAGACAGTTCTTAAGTTAGATGGCTGAGTGTCCTGGAAGAAAATTGCCTGAATTTTTATGAAGTGATTGTGCTCGTTCATTTGTGTATCTATTATGCAATGTTAGACAGACACCACATGAAGACAATGAGAATAAAACAACGATTTGCTGACTGTAAAAAATAAACTGTCACATTATCCAAAATGATTAGAGATGAATTTATAGAAGGAAGAAAGTCACGGAATCCTTCTATGAACTTATTCTTGGCCATTAGCAAGACTCATGGTTCTTAATTCTATGTTTTCAGATGCCTCTTGGGAAGAGAGCTTAATGGGGCATAGGATTCCATACACCCTAAAACTACACGGCCATGATGGAACAGGCCATTGGTGATACGGTATTGACATGACTGGATTTCCATGCTTTCTTACATAGTCCTCTTTAACAAAGTAGGTTGAAGCAACCACTGAGAAGAAATCTGATTCTACCCTCCCATTCCCTCTTCCACTCGCCTCAAAAAGAGACCTTCTTGATTGTGACCATGTTACAGCCTCTGTTTATAAGAAATGCTTCGGATTGGATAGTTTTTATTGCAGGCTGGTGTCACCAAGATTTTTAAAGTTACCTTTTAAATTTCTTTACCTACCTCAACCAGCATCAATGTGAGCAGAAAAAAAAACTTCAGACTTTTCCCTATACCCTCCCCTCCTTCCTCCCCAAAAGAGTTGAGGTGGAAATGCTCAAAATATGCCAAAAACCAGGAGACTTAAATGGAGTAGGATTTGTGGTGCTGGGTGAAAGATAGGCGGGTCGTTAGCATCTGCGATGAGCTTACGTGGCCAGTCCTCTTTCTTCTTATGGAGTCGTGTGCCCCCTTCAAAACAAAGCGAGAACCTAGAATTTGCTAGTATGAATCAGTCTTACCTACTGACTTGGGATAGGAAGAAACTAAAATCATGGAAGAAGACCGTATTTTGATGATTAAGCCAGGATAGTGAAGATTGAGGACTTCGTGTCTGTTTGCTTTCATTCATTGATGATCTTTGCCTTTGAGGGACTCTTCAGGCATGACTTTGGAATGAACTATTGTGAACATGTTTGTATTGGCAGGAGCATAAGAACCTCTGGCTTTGTTTTCTTTGGGTGTGACAATTGGTAAGCTCATTTCTTGGACAGCATCACTAGAAAGCTCTCTGGATCTCTCTATCTGTCTTGATGGTTTTGTGTTCTGTTATGTATTTCCAAATAAAAAAAATCCAATTGGGAAATAGTTGGGCTCCTCCAAAACCTTCCCAAGACTTTTTGTTTTATTTAATGTTTATAATTTGTTATATCTCATCCCTCCTACTTCCTTCTGGTCATCTATTGGCTTACTGGTCAATTTAGCAGTGGAAAGTAGATTGCATTGGGTTGGTCTCTAGTCTTAACAGAACACCTATCTGTGGTGTTGAATAATTCGGAGGAGTAATTGTTACTAAACATCAACCATGTGCTGCAGACTTTGGGCACTGGAAGGAACATTAGAATGCTGCTGTCTAATAATCTTCAACCAGGAGGCCTATAGGTAGAGTTCAAAGGCCAAGTGAGCCCCCTGATGTTCTCTATAAAATTTCAGTCATATTTACTTAAGGGCATTTTTGGAGTAAGAGGGTTTGTGGTTTTTGTAAGGTTTTCAAATGGGTGCTTGACTCAAAAATGTTAAAGGACTAATCCTTCAATTTACTCGATGAAGAAACCTTATAACCAGTGATACTTGCCCACTGTAGCACAGCTGGCTGGAGACAGAGCAGGCTCTCTTAGTTGTACATCAACCGTGTAAGTGGGTGGATGGTACATAGCAGCAAGTACACTACCATAGACAGGTTGGGGAATACTTCTACTGCACAACAGCCTCCAATATTCTTGGACAAAAGTTGCACTGGTCTTTCTAAAATGCTGTATTTTCTATTTCTTTAAAAATCTCTTAATCTGTAGTTCAGGGAATGTAGTGCTGTCTAGAATCTAGACTTAGGAGGTAGGCTGGTCCTGTTTATAGCGCCACAGCTGCAGATCACCCACGTGTCTCACTTCCTGCTCTGAGTTTAGAATATAAATGAGGAGATTCTCTTTGCATCCATAACAAGTATATCCTGGTTACTAAAATAAAAGCTTGGTGACATCAGTGAAAAATGTCAACAGCAGAGCAACCAGCAGCACCAGATTCCTTAGCAGAGCCCCCAGTATATGAAAGGTGTTTTTGCGTGCACCTCCTCTTCTACCTTTGGGGACTCTTGTGAGCACTGAAATGCTAGTCAGCCATCACATAGCTCAGGTGAGACTATTTTATGGGGAATCATACTTTTATTTGGGGTAATGTAAGAAAGTGTTATGAAGTAAAATTATTTTCTGGGTTGTGCTTTTCAAAGCAAAAGAAAGTTAGTTGGGGAAGAAAAATCCTCTGTTAATCAAGGCAGAATTCTACTTGCAAAAGTGCCTGCAGGGACTCTGCACTGGAAAAAACCATTTCCTTCAACATCTACCCACTGTCTACTCACTCACCCTAGAAACGGTTCCAGTTCCCCTTTGACTTTAGTAAGTTACTGCTAACGGCATTAGTAGGAGAGGTAGCATAATTCTTTAAAGGAAGAAGGTTTTTTAATCATTCTGGTCTAGGTTGTTTCCTAAAATAATTGTCCAATGAGTCTGTCTTTCGTGCCTTACTGGTTATTCATCTTATGACCACAAAGGAAAGCCCAGGCCTGGCCTAACATGCAAGATTCTACCTTCTTTAACAGTAAGGGTTGGGGGAAGATGGAAAAGGTTTAAATTTAGTATCTTAAGAAAAGTTTCTGTCACATAGAAAACAGTTCTAATAGTTGGAGTTCTTCAGCAATGAAAAGGCTGTCTCTTGAAGTAGTAAGCAGCCTGTCACTGATAGTAATCAAGCAGAAGCTGATTGAGGGGAATCATAATGATGACGAATGACCGTACTGATAGCTTGCATTGGGTGGTAATTTCTTTTCAAAAGACTTTTGTACCAGAGATGCTGGTGCTTGTCTTTGTCGCCAGCCATTTGCTTTGGCCTCATGTCGTTTTCTTGCAGAACTTGCCTACGTCTCCTCCTCAGAGTGTGGGCTTCCACCACACCTGCTGAGTGGGCAGCTGGCCCCACGATCAGTCCCCTGGCCACAGCTGATTGGATTCAGATGGGCCCTTGACCCAAGGGGGAAGAGTCAGATTCTCTCTTAGAGGAAATTGGGATTCAGTATTTCTAGGCCCACTTTCATTGGCATTTAAACTGGAAGGTCCTGAGGGCCACCTGAGCAGCCATGATGCACCACATTCAAGGAGGAGCGGAGAAAGTTGATTGGCAGAGTGGGAAAACCAGATGCAAAGAGGAAAGTGGAGATGAAGGACCATGGCGTGTACTTATGATCAACTGCACGTGCTGACTTTCTTCCTGACGGCTTTCTCTCCCTGGTTCCAGTCCTTCAAGTTTGTCAGCACTTTTCTGCCCCTAAGTTTCTTGAGATACCCTTGTATCCTTCCCACTAATTTCCACTTAAACTAGTGTGGTTGAGTTTCTGTGACTTGCAACCAAATCGTATCTGATTAAGACAACTTTACTCTTATTTCGTCTGATCAGCTCAACAGTTCTCCCTGTCGTAAAGAGGAAACTGAGGATGAGAGAGGTCAAATGGCTTGTCCAAAGTCTCCCAGTGGGCAAATAGGGGGTTTATAAGGGAAAATGATCTTGGGACTCCAATGCCTTGATCCCACCCTGAGTCTGTGGATAGTGCCCTGGAGTGGCTTCCTGTTCTGAGTGGGAAATTACACTAGATGACCACTAAGGTCCCATCCATTCCGACTCTCTTTGCTGAGAGTCCATGACTCACTTAAGATTCTTTGGCTCTATAAAAACCTCATGAGTGTCCCTTTGCCTTTGTAAATATATGACATCAGAGACCCTCAGGTGTGAATCATTTGAGAAGATGCTGTTCGGTGGGGATGGACACCCCTTTGTTAGTGGGTGAGCTTAGTGTTGAGATGAGCAAGTTTTCTTGTATTTTATTTTGTTATGTGTTACTGTGTGTTCAATTCTAGTCCTTGGGTAGGCAGACAGGGTTGGTGTACTGGAAGTGTATTTTTAGTCTGACATTAAAAAATGTATCATAGACACCAACACAGGAAGCAGTTTTCAGGTGAGTCAGTGTAGAAATAACCTCAAAGAGTTTTCATAAAGGGATGGTGGATCTTTTAATTTAACAGTCCGGCTTCTGAGGCCCCTTCCCAACCTCCTTCCTTCACTCAGTAGTCATTTATTAGGCTTCTACCATGTGCTGGCATTTTCTTCACTCAGGACTTAAGATCCAGAGGTAAGTCCCTATCCTTCATAACACAGTTTCAGAAAACCTCCTGGTCCTTCCTTGTTGACTTCTCTCTGTCCTGCAAGACTGAGTTCTGAGGGCAGGTACGGATCTTGTTCATCTTTGTGACCCCATGCTCAGCACGGTAAATACTTGAGATGTTCTCAGAAGAATGAGTTAGGAGCTCACAGTCCAGTTCAGAGAGAAAGAAACAAAAAACAACACCAGTGTGTTCAGTGCGAAGAGCCCAGAGTATTCCGTGAACATAGAGGGGAAATGATTAACTCACTGAGAAGGTAACTTTTTAGTTGAGTCTTGAAGGGTGGAGTCCTAAAGGAGATGCTGGAATTGGTGACTGTCTGCTCTCAACGGCAAAGAAACAGTCCCAGGGGCAGCCTGAGTCTGTTCTGGGAAGCCAGTGTTTGGGCAAATTCCTGACCTGCCACTTATCGATCATGTGACACCTTTGCTAAGTTTCTGAACTTCCTTGTACTTCATTTTCTTCATCTATAAAATAGAGATAATAGTAGCACTACCCTTATAAGACTGTTTGAGGATGAAACTAGAATAATGCATATGAGGCTTTTGCGTAGTAATTGCTTGGTACATAGTAAGTGCTTAATGAAGGTGAGTTATTATTATTCTTGGCCTTGAGCAGAGAGGAGGAATGTGAGTTCTGGAGAAAACATAGAAGCCCCAGAAAGGGAGGCGGCAGGCTCAGGTGTACAAAACAAGGACCTGGGTGGATGCTGGCCATGGCTTTTCATTTCTGCAGGACAGTGGTTCATAACTGTGGATCAAGGACCTTGACCTTGGGAGAAAAATGTGCATAGGCCCCATTCACATATTTTGTATTCGTATTTCAACTGAAGTTCTGAAAATCATCCATGTGATTCAGAGGTTTCTGAGTCTCAAGGTGAGAGCTGTGACTTCATGGTGTAGGTAGACCCATGAGTGCCAAATCCGTGTTGATCGGCGCTTAAACAACTGGAGAACACCCTGAAAGAGAAGATGTGGGAACTTCGAGCATCCTTAGGGGATTAGGCCCACAAGGCATGATTTAATTATATTTGACTGTAAACATATTAACAGGTAACTTAAATGTTTGGGAATAGATTAAGAATTCAAGATGGGGGCAGAGGTACCTGGGAGACAACCTCTTGGAGCTCTGCAAACTGAAATTACTGAAGTTCAGAGACTTTTCCATGGTCACCTGGTTTGCAGATGAGAAAGTCAGGACTTAGACCCATATTTTTCCGCTGTGAAGTAACATGTTGTATGCAAAGGGCAGTCAGCCATTTGTTAGGCTGTAGAAGAATTCCATATTGGAGAAAAAAGATAAGCTCCCAAATGACAGAGGGGGCAGACGGTGAGTCGCCTTAATGGCCAGGCTAAGAAATTCGGAGTTTGATCCTTAAGAAAAGGAATTGGAAATCACACATCTAGTGCTGAAATGAGATGTGGAATTCAGGATTTGAGACTCGTAGCTTGTCCTTTGAATTATACAGCGGCTGGAAATCGCATTTCTCTTTTTTCCATCTGGACTCCTCGCATGGTGGTATTCCCAACAGGAGGGCATCTGTGAACTTTTTAATGGGAGACGTCGTAAAGCTGAGTTAGGGCTGTGTTCCCACAGGCTGGCTTCGGAGGCAGGTAAAATCTGACTCGTCTTTTGCTTTTCAGCTACAGACACAGCCATCACTGCCACCACCAGCTGAGGGACTCGGAATCGAGGGGTTGCCAGTAATTGTGGATTTAAGTCACAGAGGAAAAAGATAAGAGGAGAGCAAGGCTGGTTTTTCCACAATTAAATGCTGCCTCTCGGGCTTCTCTGACGGCAGGAATCCAAGAGGTCAGGAACCACCAGCCATATTATTTTTCTCCCTGGCTGCCTGCTCTCATTTGTATCCCCTCCTCATTCATGGGAAGGAAGAAAAGGTGGGTTGGAAACAAAAAGCTTGTTCTAGCCTACTTTTTCCTCCACGAAACTTGTCGGAAACAAAGCTGTCTCGTGAAACAGACGGCATTTCTTCTGGTAGCCGGCTCTTCCTGCCAGCGGCATCACAGATATATTTGGGGGGGGGGGGGCGGAGAAACCATTGTTGAAATGGACTATTGTCCTTTTATAATTATGACAGTGTTTGTTCTCAGGTACTGCCATGGCCTCTGGTATTTTTGTATTTGTAACTGTTTTACATTAGTCAAACTCAAGTTTTCATCCCTTGTCACTGCAACTCCGTTATAAGTGCCCTGAGGGCAGGAATTGTTTTATCGTTCTTTGTTTTGGCCGCAGTGCCTCCAATGTGGAAGGCAGCGACGCAGCTGGTGGTGTTTTAGATGTCTGCATTCTTGAAATGTCAGAACTGGAAGGACCTTATTCGTCACGTGACCCGACTTCATTATTTAATGAAAGAATACAACACGTAAAGCAACGGACTCAAATCGAACAGCTAATTAGTGGCTTTCCTCCAGCAAGAAATGGGTCTCGTAGCTCTCCTAACTTGTGACATAATGGGAACAAACTTGAGCTGTGGAGTCAGGCGAGCCTGGGCTCTTATTTGCCTCTGTCCCACACTAGCAGGATGGCCATGGACCTCAGTTTCCTCATTCTGAGATTTGTATCTGGCCAGCATCTGTGTGTGGCTGAAAATGTCTGTACATAGTAGGCACTCCAAACCGTGAGCCTTTAGGAATCATTGTTTTATTTCTTTCTAAAATACAAGACCTCCTTTAGGAAGAAACTCACATTTTTGTGATCTCTTCAATATCAGAAAATACAGCCCGATTGCTCTTGGTGAGAAGAACTTAGGAGGGAGAGCAGGCTGATAGGGCTCTTAGGGGGATGCAGTGTAGAATGGACTAGAAACAGAAACTGGTCCTGTCCACAGGAAATAAGGGTCACAGATACGATGCCTTTGTCTGTCAGACACCCCTCAGTGGGAAGGAGTTGGGCTAAGCAGTTGGTAACCGAGCACCTACCATCCTGGGCGGGAGGCTAGAGATGTTGAGTGGCGGGGAGATGAACAAGTCAACAGGCCCAACTTGCTTCAGACATGATAGGAACGTAAATGACGGTAAGTCATGCAATGAGAGAGGGGGCAGCTGGGACTGAGGGAGGAGCAGGCAGGAGGCCCATGGCCTCTAGACTTCATGTTCTGGGGCATGTTTGTGGAGAGATGCATTGAGGGACAGACAGAGGCAAAGCGGGTGCCAACAACACCTGAAAGGAAAGGGAAGCCTGAGGTAGAGAGCTGGAGGGAAAGAGAGGATGAGGGAACCAGCCCAACACTCCAGTGAGCGCCTTTTATCCAGAGAGGGGCAGTGGCCATCTTCTGGGGCTCCACCAAGGGTCGTGGTTTTTGATTATGCTTCCTTCTCTCTCTCACGCGGACACACATGGCTTCTCCACCCTCTTTGTGGTGTCATGAATGTGTCCAGCTCTGGAAGCCTGGGCAGCAGCCAGATATTGTCCCATTGCCACCAGGAGCACGAGTTCAGGGAATGCCCTGGCTGATTGATCAAGGGGAGGGCCTGATCTGCCAATAGAACCCCAATCTCGAGTGCAAGAATTCCCCACATGAGCTGTACGAAACAAATCCTCTGTGTGAAGAACGCTGGCCTGGCTCCAGCAATAACACAGCTGTTGAAACAGCTTAGTCACCAGGGCGATGGAGGTGGCGGGGCGCGGGAATGCAGGGCTGCAGCGATCTGACATTTCTCTGGCTGGCAGCAGCCCTGAGAGCCAGCCCCCGTCTGTGGGAGAGCTGCAGAGGGAATCTGCTTCCCATCCACAAGCATTCCCTTGTTCCTTTTGAAGCCCAACCATAATCCCCTCCCTGGAGAGGGCAGACTGAGGAGGGAAACTGAAATGTTTTCGGACCAGGACAGGAAAAGAAATGGTTTGCTTCTTTCAGATACCTGGTTTCTCCCCCTTAAAGATCCAGGTTTATTTCCTGCATAACTTTTTTTTTCCTGCTCCAGGCAAGGCAGAGTGTAATTTAGATATGGGGAAGGAGAAAATAAAAACGCTCATATGTCTTGTCTAGAAGATGTAGTGACTTTCTTAGCTTGCAGGTGTCCAGGTGATGTGTGACGTTAAGAGGGCATGTCCTGGCCCTTCTGCCTGATCTTGCGTGGAGCCGTTAGCAGCTTCATCCCCAGAGCTCTTGTCTGAGGGACTCTGGGCAGATCTGGGCAAAACCTTGGCTGGTTTCATCAGGATTTGGAGAAGACTAATAAACGGCCACAGAGTGACCCTATCCTCTTCCAGCTCTCTGAAGAACTGACCTTTGTGTTTCCTCTTTCTCCTGGACCTCTGCACGGTTTGTTCTGGAAGTTGTTAAGTTGAATTAGCCACCCCTTCCTCTCAGGTTACTGTATGGGAATGTGGCTGTCAGTCTGTGAACTCGCCGTCGTCTATTTTTAGATTCACTGTGAATGAAGCTCTCCTCTCTAATTGCATTCAGAGAGAGAGAGAGAGAGGCAGGTAGATTTTCGTAGCCATCAAATCAGCTGCTCCCAATGCTGTGTGCCCTGCCAGGGTCCTGGGGGGAGCAGAGAAGCTGTTCCCCTCCCTCAGCCGTCACGTTTGTTTTCTCTCCACATTTCCGTTGATTCTGGTCAAATGGGGAGGAGCTGTTGCCACACTGCTTTCCAGGGTTCCAACACCTGCCAGCGTGGATGGTTCTGATTTCTCTAGCTTTGTTAGGAAAAGATTTGTTCCTTGTTAAGTTCAAATTCCTTGGAAAACAGGGAAGGTCCTTTTGGTGATATTTCCTATGAGATTAAAGAGTCTAAAGCCTGCTGGGAACTATGTAAGTACAGTGGGCCTCAGTTTCCTCTAGATCCCCCCATCCCCCTCCCATCCTGCCTTTCACACATCGGCCAGAGCTCCTTGCTTAAACATCCTCCTGAATAAAATGATACTGCATCCAGAGCAAGCTTCTTCCCTTCGCCACTAGACCCCTCCTGCTCTCCAGCCTCGTCTCTTCTCTCCACTCCTTCTCCCATTCCCCACCATATTGAATTAGTTGATTTCTCTGACTGCACTACACTATTTTGTGCTTCCGTGACATTTTACACACACAGCTTCCTCTGCCAGTAATTGCTTCTCCTACTTCGTTATCTAGTGGACACTTACTCACCCTGTGATTCACAGCTGAACATCATCTCTTCTGGATGAGGTGATCCAGAAGATCATACATTCCGTCCTATGTTCCTTGTCTCCCTTCCTAGCACTCTTGATGTCTTCGTGTTGGCTGTATACTTTATATTTACTTCTAATGTAGTACTACCCACATGGGATTATACTTATTTATGGCTATGCCTGCCATCCCCACCCTACTGTGAACCATTGAGGGCAATGACTTTGCCTTGTATGTCTTTTTTATTCCCACTATTGTGCATGGAAACTCGAAGGTGCTTAAAAATATTTGGTGAAGGACTGGATGGTCCATCTAGCATTAAGGAATTTGGATGTATATTGATTCCATCTTGGTGGCAATGTGAGCCATTATGGCTTCTCATTTCCTGTTGGGCTTCTTTTCCAGTCATGGTTGGAGTAGACCACCAGAAATGTGACCTGTTACACCACATCTTGTACCCAGTGAGTGCTGCACAATTTTCCTTCTCTGGAATCTCTTGCCAATAGTTCCATCTATTCTTTTATCCCTATAGACTTGGACAGACATGAAACAGACCTAAAGGCCCACTCTTTCATTGCTCTACCTACCTGAGACTCTAGACCAGGTCAGAGAACTCTTTGGTTTCTAGCCCTTGTGGTTACATCCTGTCTCCTCCTTTGCCCCTACTAGTGCTCTCAAGCAGAACACTAGCATAACCCCATATTATAATTCAGATGGAGAGGACAAAGGAGACAATGCCTCCCTCAGGATCACTTCCCTTAAAAGCTCCCCTTCCAGCCAGTCCCGGGCAACAGGCACGTTGTTCCCTGATGGGACCGTTGGGTCAAATTTGAGGAACATCCTTTTTTCAAGGAGTATGCGTGTGCATGTACGTGTGCGCGTGTGTGTGTGTGTGCATATGTGCCAGGGTAGGGGAAGGGAGGCAGGCAGTGGGGAAAGAAAGTGAATGCCACGAAAATAGACTTCACAAGTGTGGTACAGAGGTGATGGAGAGACTGGGGAAACTTTGGGTTGTAGGAGTATTTGGAGGAAGAAGGACGATGTTTATTAATTTGGCAAATGCTTAGCAAATGTCTCTTGTGTACAGACATGGGTAGTAGAGCTGTGAACAAGACAGAAGCAGTCCCTGGCTTCTGGAGCCTCGCAGTCTGAGTGGGAGGTGGGTAGGGAGAGAGATAAGGTGAGTATTCAAGTGGCTGTGCTGAGGTTGGGTAAGTGTCACAGTGCTGGACGCACAGGGCACTGTGGGAGCCACAGGAGGGGCACTCCATCAAGCTTTAGTGATGAGGGAAGGTGGGAGTGAATCTGGAATTCCAGAAGATGAGCAGGAGTTGGTCTGGTACGAGTGAGGGGGGGCCAAGCCCTGTCTGCAGAGGACTGTCTGCACCCCAGAGGACAAAAGACCTTTTGTAATTCATCCTCTCGAAGGGGGCACCTTTAAAAACTTGGCGTGTTAGCAGGGACCCTGAATGGAGGCAGCAAGTGTAGGAAACCTTGAGTGACAGCCGTAAAATAGCAGTCAGTGTTTACTGAGCGCCTGCTGTATGCCAGGGCTGTGCTGAGTGACTCACACATGCTTTCTCTTATTTCTCACTACCATGGGAGATGGACACTACTGTTACGCCAAGTTTATAGGTAGAGAGGTTCAGGGATGTGCCTCCTGTTGCTCAGGCACCAGGTGGCCATGATCCCAGGCCATTTCTCTTCCAAGGCTGGAGGCAGGAGGTCGGGCCACATTCGGGGTGACCAGCTTGGGTGGCAGGAGTAGAGAAGGATCCATGAGATATGAACCTGGGATGCTAACCAGGAGCCAGATCTTGGTCTTTTATGCCATTTAAGGCGTTTCAGCATTAGAAGGAGGATAATATAAAGGCCTTGGAAGAATTGTAGAATTCATCTCTCTGGCTACGGTATGAAGGACAGACAGGAATGGGGCCCATGTGTGAGTCCTCTAGGCCTGAGATGGTGGTGGCCTTGAGCAAGGGGAGTGCAGCGAGGGGCATGGGATCAACCTGCAGCACGTGATGAGCAGAGAGCGTTGACAGGCTTGGGTGGTTTGCCTTTCTGAACTGTGGACGCAGAGTCATCCCCTGGAAGTGAGCATGCCGATGTGAAACTCAGGAGGGAACTCTGCACTGGAGAGGGTGACCGCCGTCCAAGTGCAGATGAGACCCCTCAGGGTGAGTGCCCGGAGTTGGAAGGGGAGAGAGCTGCTCTACAACCTGGCAGACGCCAACAGAGGTGGTCGGTCTATATTCTGTGGCCCTTGGATTCACGTGTTAACGAAACAGTTGATGTCCTGCCTACTTGTCCAAATGGATAGCCTTTAAGCAGCACTGTAGGGTACAACAGTGATGAGTAGCTATTTTCTAACGAGAAGATGTCACTTGGCAAAGGGCCTGATGTGAGGAATGGTCTCCGTTGTCCTAGTCGTGTTTCATAGACAGCCTACTTCAACCAGGGGACGCTGCTTCAGAATACAGAAAGGGACCATTTTGATGATGCTTGGAAAAGTGTCTTCTTACTTGTGGAAAGAATTTCTCCACAATGCAAATACTTGACATGATGGGGGGAAAATGAGAGAGGTGATGTGAACTAAACCCAGGGTGGTTCGCAGAATAATTGTACTCATTCATTTTGTGCCTGCTCACACCCAGGCCCGGAGGACATCTTCAGAAAACAGCCAGGACCAAATTTATAATTAGCTGAGTCCATTTTTGCCAGACCTAACCATGGATACAGGACAGGGTTGGTTTTGTTATTTCCTTAATTGAAAGCGTCAAGAAAATACAAGCCAGGTCAGAGAGCGTTTGATCGGGGCAGGAGCGCTGGCATAAATAACCCCAGATTATATGTCTGCTGGAGGCTGGGAGGAGGCTGGTCCGCACACTCTCCTTCTGAGGTCACCCAAACAAACCCCGGTGACCGGCTGCTCCCCTGTGGAATGTGGGGATACATATGAGTATTTTGAAATCTCTTTAATTTTTTCCCAGGGCAAGAGCCCAGGAAAATCAAGGTTTTTCAGGGAACCTAAAAGTTTTTGACAGCCATCAAATAATTCTTTATTTCCTCTTAATGTAATTTGCCCTCCTCCTTTTCCCCTTTGTTTCCAGCTAATTGATCAACAATATAACCGAACAGTCCTGGGACTGGTTGGAAAGAGAGCCAGTATTTTTAAGGGCCCCGAACTCGTTGTCCTCTCCTGCCTGGCAAATCCCCATTTCAAAAAGTGTAAGTGAGAAGCATTCTGATGACTCGGCTTCCTCAATGAAGCCTCATCTTTCATCACTTCACCCCCCTCAGGGACCGTTCTTATATTAAGCAGCTGCTCTAGGTTTCTTGGGGGTGCTCAGAGCCTTTCAGAGCTGTTTGTCTGCACACCATTTTTGGCTTCCTCGAAGGCCTTGCTCTCCTCTCTGGCTTTCCATGTATCTTCCGGAAACCGATTGGCAAAGGGTTTTTCTCCGATGGGACAGTACAGTTGAATTAGTACAGAGATAAATGCTTCCTAAGGGGGTGACTGGTCGATACTTCCGCATACGGGAAGGCACCAATCTTTCCACCTGTAATGATGCTTTGCAGTCTGGGTCTGCTCCTACAGAACCCTGGAGCACAGGTTTCCACCCGCAGAACAGGATGGAAAGAAGTGTAAAGAACCACAGTGCCTTTCCACACCTCCCTTCCCAGGATTTTGCCAGTGAATTGTCCACCCAACCAAAATGCGTCCCTGCCACCATTTGAGAAACGTGAAGTTTGGACAGCCCACAGGATAGCAGAGCTGCTGGTCTGGGACAGGTGTGGGAAGCCGTGCATTTCAAATCCATGAATGCCCTATGCTGATACCCTTACAACTTTACCCCATGGAACTGGTGTAACAAGTGTCCTGGTTTTATAGGGAAGGTTCTCCAGGTGCCAGGGGTAGCCTTGGCCTTCCCGCCTTTCTCCAGGGAGTTCGGACTGGATTCTTCACTTTCATTATCTCGGGGGGTTGGCGGGGGCAGGAAGGGGAGTATTGCCCATGCACTATCCCAGGAGCCATGAAACCGGTGTTTACTACATACAACATAGTCATCAAAGGTGAACTTTTTCCCAGTCCATTGGAGGCAGAAGAGAAGATGATTCAGGCGGGCGACTTCACAGCTTTCCTGGCTTCCTCTGCCTAGTGCCTTGCTGTTTCTGAGTTTTGTGTTCCGGCTTTGGATAGGGGTTCATAGTGGGAAGTTCCGTGTTTCTGAAACCTGAGAATTATTTTGTATTAAAGGTAGATATAAGACTTTCACTTCCCTAATGAAATGATAAAAACAATAACTAACCTTCGTGCTTTTCTGCACTGTTCTAAGCATTTTTCATGTGGTAATGAATCTAATGATCCCCAAATCCTAGGAGGCAAGTCAGTTCCATCAGGGTGAGGAAGCTGAGCGTCTGTCTTGGGGGGTGATGTCACAGTCCAGTGAGGGAAGGTCAGAGGGCCACTTAAAGTGGCCAGTCTCCCTGTGGTCTCTGTTGTTTATGTAAACCATGAAAGACAGCAAAAGGCTTTAGGACTACGGGCCATGAAGCCCTAGAAGCTTGAGTCTCATGACTCCAGGGGTGAGGCTTTCCGAGTCTTGACTTCTCCACCCCACAGACAGGAGTGATAACACCTGCCGAGGAAGTAAGCAGGTGACAGTGAGGGTTAGGCAGAGCACGTGATAAATTTCACCAACAGGCGCAGAAACTGTAGCAAGAACTTCACTTGACAGTGAAATGGAAAGAACGGTGGTATGGCGAGCAGTTTGAAAGGTGTCCCCTCCCGGAGTGACTCAGGTTATCTGATGTTTTATTAGCCGACCTGCGCAGAGATTTTGTTTCATTTTGTTTTAGTTTAGTTTTTGTTTTTAGTGAATTAGTTACTGACATTTCAAAATAGAGAGGTGTTGTATAACAATCTGAATTTCTGGCTTCTCTTGAAAAAAGCAGGTCTGGGAAGGTGGCCCTTTACTGCCTCCTGACGGTCATGGGCTGGAGCTGAAGGCAGCTGCCCCCAAACCCAGCCTGTCCCTGATCACACCTGCGTCTGGGGCAGAACCCTGACCTGAGCCCAGGGCCCCGGGCTTCCAGCTCCGTGCTGCTGGGTCAGACCACACTTCTCCAGGCAGTTTTCTGAAATGCTGCTGGGTAGGTTTCAGCAGTTCTTTCCTCAACGCTCAGATTAGAGAGTTCCAGACATGTTATCAGCCATGCTTGCAGCCTCCAGGAGCACTGCGTATTTCTCTCCTGTGGACAGCTGCGAAGGGTGTTCAGTCAGCGTTGAGCAGCCCGTTGCGTGCAGTGTGCTTGACTCTTTTGAATTTTACTGTTTGTTTTCTACCAACAAAGGTAGTAGAGGGGTGTGGGGCTCTGGAGTGATCCAGACCAAGCATGAGGTCCCGGCTCTGGAACGGACTAGCTGTGTATTCTTGGGTGATGTACACAACCTCTTATTCGTGGGATGGGCGTGCGACCGAAGGAGAGAATGTTTACACGGAGACTTCGTTTTTATTAAAGACTTATGTATTCATATTTGGTGACTTGTTTGAGGGGCTTCTTTCATCACAAGTTCGCCAGTTTTCTTTGAGCAATACAAGAAAGAGGGTTGTCTTTTAAAACAATGGCAAAAGAGTCATCTCTCTCAGGTTACCAACAACAACATGACTTTAGACAAGTTTCTTAATATGTGAGGACCTCAGTTTACTCATTAATCGAAACGAGACATCCATGCCCACTTCATAGGGTTATTGGGAAAATTAAGTGAAAGTGTAGAAGTCCTGGGCTTCATATGGAGTGGTTATGCATGAAAACAGTGTTTAAAATGTTTGTTTTTAACAGCATATTTTGAAACAGTTCAGGGATTCCCAACGCATGAGAATGACTCTTAAAGCTCCGAGCAGGCCAGGAGGGAGCCTGTCTGGCTGCCTCTTTCCCTGAGGCACCGGCTTTGAACCAGCCCCACCCCTAACATTTGTGGGGCTCAGGGCAAGTGTACCTGTGAAGGCCTGGCTGCCATATGTTTGCATATTTAAAGGTGATCGATCAGGCCAATAAACTGAAACCAAATAAGTTCTATCAACCAATTGTAACAAATTGACCTTCATAATGAACTGGAAGGCCAGGTTCGAATTTAGGATTCTTGGAATTCTGTGCCAAAATGTGACCAACGAGGGAGTGTGGGCCTCTAGCTACCTTTTTCCCCATCCATCCTGTACAGAGAGGCCTTGGTGCCCATGCAGGGACACCCTAACTGCCCACCCCAGTCTCTGTTCAGATCCTCTTACAAACAGCAGCCTTTTGAGCACTCCTGTGCCCCAGGGGGCATGAGTGGTTGTGCAGTTCCCCTTGGAGGCCAGATCTGGGGAAGAGGCCCCCCCAGGCCATGGAAACAGGCTCAGAGCTGTCTGGGTAGGGTATTCTGGGGCCCTGAGTTCCTGGAGCATGGTCTGGAAGTGGAAGAAGTGGTTAGGCTCTGGGTGAGCACATCCCCTTCACTTCAGAGTCTTCTTGTCCAGTGAGGAAGGGAACAGCTGGACAAGGACCAGACATAGCGGGACCCTTTAAAGTGTGGGGCCCAGTTTAGGGGCGCTTCCTGTCTGTGGCTCAGCCCAGGGCTGCTCTGAGCCCTAGTGCTCCAAGGAGCACAATCTGTGAACTGATGACTTCTTTTACAGCTTTTCAGATTTGTACTCTTGAGTCCTGTGGTTCTGGAAGTGCCCTTTCAACAGAGTTCAAAGTCCCACTTCCTAATCCCAGTGCTACAAATAAAAAGGATGCACCTTGGCGCCTAATGCTGGAGCTCTGGCTAGTTCTTTCTGTTGATCCCTGAGGCTGCCGAGCGAGGAGCAGTTGTAGCCATCCTGGCCCCTGACCAAGCGGAAATACAGACTCTGAGCATGGCTTCCGCCAGGCTGAGTGTCCCACAGTTTCTTACACAGACTCTTCCGCATTTTCAGCCCGGGGTCTCTGTACTGCCTGGTGTCCTCAAGTCCAGAGTCTCCCCTTGGACTGTGCAGAGATGGAAAGATATGGAGAACTGGGAGTCCTCTGATTCTGTGTCCAGACTTTGACCCTGTCACCCTATTGTCAGTGCCACGCCTCACTTCCGTCTTCTGCAACACCTGCTACTTTCAAATTCTGAGTGGCTTGGGGGTCTACTGGACGTGTTGGCTCACTTTCCCAGAATATTCCTCTGTGGGAGTTTAGGCTGTGCCCATCGCTGTGGCTGCCAGGAAACCCTACTTCATCTGTTTTTCATCTGTAAGAAAATTGTTGAAATCTCTGGTCTGCTCATGTCTCTACAATTTTTTCCCCTTGTGATTTAACAACCTTTGTTTTCCTTTTCTGTCTTTTTTGTGGAGTTTCAGGAGGGAGAGGAGGAAAACACAAGTGGTCAATTCACCCTGTTTAACTGAGGATTTAACTAGTACTGATACAGTAGCAGGCGCCGATGTTCACTGAGGCCTTTCTCTACATCAGAATGGCCTGAGAGCCCTTCTTGGTGCATCATTTCTTTCTCTTCCTGGATTTCCTCAGAGAATCAGGGATTCACCACATTGTCCAGGGGGGTTCCAGCCACACTGGGTCAGTGGCTAGAAAAGCACTAATTTCCCAGACGGCAGATATTCTTAGCTGTTTCCCTTGTGACCTGTACCTATATGTGTCCACAGGTTCCAGAGCCTAGAATTGAGCTCAATCTCATAACCCCGGTGGGAGCTGGCTCTCTGATCACTCTGGAAATGTGGTCTGTGCTTTTTTCATTCCCCATTAGGACCCCTGCCTTCTTGAACTTGCTCAACATAGTATAAAATAGGTAAATGGATAGATGCAATTTTTCTTCATCTAATCTCCTTAATGAGTTCTGTGGTAAGTTAAACCCCTTCATGGTCCTTACTGATAGGGAAGAATGTGTGAACATTCATTTGTACAATTATGTGCTCATTATTATATTCCCATCTGTGTAGAAGTCTTTAATTTGAGAAAAACCCTCATCTTTTACGTTAACATTGTCCGTAATGTGAAGAAGGGTTTTGAGTTTTGGAAAAGTAGCAGATCCTATATTTGAGAGCTTCCTGGGGGAAATTTTAAGAAGGTGCTTTCAGGCGAGAGTGTGTCCAGAAGACAGCACCAAAGGTGCTGAAATCATGACTCCGAGGCACGGTTGAAAAACCTGGTCACGTTTCTCAGAGAGGAGAGAAGAGACAGGCAGATGAGGCATGGGCTTCAATACCTAAGGAACTATGGGCAGAACTAGGACCACTTAGTGGAGGATAAGTGCTGATCACAGACTCAGAATCTCACCATCTGAGCTGCCTCAGAGTGAGGCCCCCATCTCTGGAGGAGTTTAAGCGGAAGCTCTTTAACTCCATGGTGGCGTAGTTATAGCAGAGGACACCGCATCCAGCTTCGACATCCATCCTGTGACTTTTAAGCCTTCAGATTTGGAGTTTGAGAGGAACTAATATATTTCTTTTGTCATCTTGGTTTCCATGGCAGAGGCTATAAGAATTTTTAAACTCTTTCCAAAGTCTCTTGCCAGAAGCCATTTCTGAATTGTGCATCCTTTCTCTTGCAGGAGAAAATGCAGAAGTTTCCATGGATGTTTCCCTGGCTTACCGTGATGATACGTTTGCTGAATGGACTGAAATGGCCCATGAGAGAGTGCCCCGGAAACTCAAATGCACCTTCACGTCCCCCAAGGTAGGATACCTTGATGTCTAGGTTGATGGAGTTTTTATTTGCTCTCCAGGTCTATGGGAGATTTGCTCTGCAGTTAACAGACGTGTTTCTTATGTCTTAGCATGCGGGACCCACAAAAGTAGATGGTTATCTTTAGTCTTAGAGAAAAGGGCAATGTAGATATTTCATGTCCCTACAAAGGGGGCAAGAACAGAAGGACTGTCTCTGAAGTGATTTAGTTGTTTCTCTGGAATACCTCCATAAAAATAAACTCTTGATCCTTTGCTTAATAGCTGAAAGTGTCTGAAGAACATGGCTAAGTTATTCTGAGGTGTGAGAATCTGTGTGTGTTGCATCAGAGCTTGTGTCTGCTGCTGTGTTTCTTAGGTGTCTCTTTGTTCCAAAGTTAGTGGGCCGGTGTGAAGACCAGAACGCCCAGTGAACACCACAGACAAAACGAGCACCTGAGGGAGGAATCTAGTCTCATCTTCTGAGTCTAGTCCAGTCTTCTGACCCATCTTTAAGACTCTCGCTCCTCTGCCTCTTCCAGGAGGACTCGTTTAGCCACCCATGGGAGGGAGGTTACTGTCCTGCACTGAAAATAGGGAGACAGTTTTGGGCAAAGGCCTTAGCTTCCTCATCAATGAAAATGAGGGTTGATTCAGTGACCCTCAGAGGACAGTTGGATTTGATGGTATAAGGAACAAATGAAAATTAGTGGGGGACTCTTTTCAAATGCCAATGCTTCCCGCTCACACTGCCCCCCGAGATTCTGATCCCCCACCCCTGCTCACCCACTCTCTCTTGAAAGTCTCAGTGAAGGTGAAATGGAGCCATAGTTACTGTTGCTCAGGGTTGCTCACACTCCTCAAGGCTGGAGACGTGGCGCACCGTCTGCTCGGTGGTCTCTGATGTGCCTTCAGGTACAGAGATGGTCTCATTCTCTCTGTGTGGGGTGCAGGAGAGGTAGGATGGCATTGAAGCACATTCTTGATCATGTTGTTTGTCACTTGACATCTTCAGATCAGTTGCTCCTGAAGGATTTGGACAGCTTCGTAGTGCCCGCTCCACTGATGGATTGAGTTCCTCTCCTCTCCCAGCACTGGCCTCTCCTAACTTTGCTCTTGCCTATCACGGCAAAGTTAGGGTTCCCTGTGGGATGGTAAGAATAGCAGGTTGGAGCCTCTGAGGACCGTGTTCCAGCCGGGTCCAACCTACCCTGAACAGGAGTAAGATGGGGTGCAGCAGGTTCACAGCATTAACATTAGTTAAAGGTGTAGATTTGGAGCAAAACAGCCTTGGCCTCAATTCCAGGCTGTATCACTTACTGACCGCGTGGTCCTTGGCAAGCTTACTTAATCTGTCCGAGCTTCAGTTTCTCTTCTGCAAAATGGGAGAATAATACCTGTCTTGGAAGTCTTTATCAGGACTAGACGAGATAATGAACATAAGCAGGGTGACCTTATCCTTTAACATCCAGTCTGGGACATGTTTGAGAATGAAAGGAGATGCTAACCAGATGGGCCACCAGGATCTCAGGGGCAAACCACACACCCTACACAGAAGCACCTGTCGGGACACCTGGAGTTTGTTAAGCCTCCCTTCCCCGGGTTCCCTAAACCAGAGCTGCAGAAAGTGGTCTGAGGACCAACAGCATCAGTGTCAGGTGGGAGCTTGTAGGAAATGCAGATTCTTAGGTCACACTCAAAACCTGCTGAATCAAAATCTCAGTGTAGAACCAGGAATCTGTGTTTTAATAGGATTTCAACTCCTCCTCTTAAGCTTGATGAAGTTTGAGAGTCACTGCCCTAGACCCTCTGCTGAGGACCAAATATAGCCCCCCACCCCAAAAAGCCGTCTGGAATTGTTTCAGGTAGGCCCTTGGGGGCAATCTGTAGGTAAACATGGACGGTAGAGAGAAACTGGAGGTAGCAGGAGAGGGAGATAGCTAACATTTTCAGATCTTTGTAAGCAACGGAGGAAGTTAATTAAAACCTTTCTGGCTGTCACTGCAAGTTGACTGCATCTTTCTGAGGTGAGACTGGTTGAATAGCTACGCTGAAGGATATAAATCTCTGGGATATGGAATTTCATCCTCAGAAAAGGGAACAGTCGTTTCTCACCTTACTTCCCCCCTTGGAGGGCGCCGAGCAGCAGAGTGAGGGGGAGGTCATCAAGCAGCCTGCAACTGCTGCTTAATGATGGCAGCTTAATTATCTTTCGGATGTGTTGATTCCTTTCAAGAAAGATATTAAACCTTGAAAAGTGTGAAGGAAATGAATCATCAAATCTCTGCTTTTTGATTGCAGTGAGATTTCGTCTTGAGTCTGAAGATTAAATGAGAAATTGCTTTAAAGCTTTTTAGTCCCTGGTGGATTGTGAAGTTAAAAAAAAAAAGTCTAGCTGCCACCTGCTGTAATTTGTCCTAATTAGCCAGTCTCATGCTGGAGTTGGGGGAGGTGGAGGGGGGTGGGGGAGGAAAGGAGGGGGCAGCGTCTTTCTTCCTAAATGCCCTAAATACTGATGGAGGCAGAACCTCGGTGCATGAGGAAAAGGCCCGACAGGATACAGTGAATTTGTGTCTGAGAAACGCGGGCCAGGTCAGGATCCCGGAATCCAATGCATCTAATTTGTTGACCTTGGATAAATTCATGGGGTGGTGGTGGTCCCCTCTCTGTAGGGACAGGGAAGTGGACGACACCCAGAGGCGCATGGTGGGGAACTAGAAGGAACCTGAGAGATCATCTTATTTCACCTTCCTGTTTTACTTAGAAGAAAAGTGAGGCCAATGAGGTGGGTGGCCTTCGTAAGGTACCCAGCAAGGGACAAGGTCAGGACTAGAATCTGTCCCCTGCCTGGTTGTTCAGTGCCCTCCTTGTCACAGCGTAACGCCTGCCTTCAGGCACATCTGGGGCGACACCAGTCCTTTCTTCCTGCTATTCTCGAGTATCTTCCTCCCCGTCGGAGCTGGGGCTGGACTGGGAAGTCCCGTGTCCTCAACCGCAGGCTGCTGTGACTTTTGGGACCTTGGGTGAGACGCATAACCAAGTCAGTGGCATTAGACTAAATAAATTTTGTTCCCTTCCCCCTTGAACTCTGTTTCTGGAAATCCAACAAGACCCTGAGAGGAAACACATCAGAAAGCCCTCCTCAGAGGGTAATCCGCCTCGTCAGTGCAGCTGAACCTAAGGCTGGTCTAGAGCCCGTAGCATATTTTCAAGAGTTCCTGCACACCCCAAAACTAGCCCTGACTGTAAGGATAAGAGAGGAAGGAGCAGAGGGGAGAGGAAGACAATCTGCACAGGAAGAACCATCCAGCCTGCAGCTGAGGTTTGGAAAAGAAGCAGGATTCTTTCTACAGAAGAAATTTTTCAGTCTCACAAGCCACATCTAATCTGCTGATAGTTCTGATCAGAGCCCCTCAAACCTTAGAGGATGAAAAACTATCACGATTGATTGGTGATGTCTGCTGTGGATGGGGAAGGGAAGAGTGGAAGTGCGTAAGCCAGATATATGGCGGCCCTACCTCTGCTTCTGTCATGTGTGTCTTTTGTCTCTATACAAAGACTGTATATTATTCTAACCTCTGGCTGACCAATAAAGAACTCCCCAAGATCACAGAAGGGGCAGAGGCCCTTCACACACCAGTTAGACTGTAGCCTGCTTGTTATCTTCCTCCTGATTTCTCCACTGGACATTTTGCTCTGAAAATACACCAAAAAAATTATGGAAGTGCTGAGAATTCAGGCTTAGGAACAACAAATTAGGTCTCCCCTGTCACTTGATCAGGAGGTATACACCAATCAAACATTGAAGCTGCTATACAAACCCAACGCTGATGGCAGACACTCATCTCTTTTATCAGGGAAAAGTCCTTGGCTGCTACAGCTCATGGCTCTACATGCCCATATTTACCCCCTCTCCCTCCCCTTCACAGGGACACATCACCAGGAGTCCTGGTGAGGTAGAGCAACCTGGCCCCCTACGCTCTAATCTCCTACCGCCATGCTCTGGGCAGTACCTCTTTAGTCATTGGACAGGAAGTCCAAGAGACTTTTCCAGAAACTGGGCTAAATTTTTGTTTAATTACAATTTCTGCTCCCCTCTGACCTCTTGCTTCTTGAGCAGTTGGAAATTTTGGAGGCAGGAAATTCAGAGTGGGTGTCTCTAACACACTAATCCCATTATTACCTTTCATCCCTTTCTGTCTTCCCCAGTTCCAAGGGTCCCTCTGAGTTGCTTCTTTTTCTATCAAATCAATAAAAAGAAGATGTTTTCAGCTTCTCGTAGTTTCTCCTGCAGGCCAAAACTGTGAAAATAATTAGCCATTGTCTAAGAATGTGGTGAACGTTAGCAAGGGCTTCCTCCAGAACATTGATGAAGTTGACTGTTCCACTGAGCCTTGGAGGTCCCCAGTGATAGGCTCAAATAAAAAGCTCTTGTAGCACTAGGAGACCAGGTTAGTCTGCTGCAAGGCTCGAACGAGGACCGAAAAGCTGAGAAAGATATTAAGAGAAGAAATTTCTGCTTTTTACCTAAAATTTCTGGTTCTACCTGAAAGGTGGCTACTTTTTCTGGGGGGGAGGGGCTGGGGGTAGCTGGTAGACACCACACTTCCAGTGTGGCCTATTGCCTGGACCTCTAAAGTACACATTTAAGCGCTCGCTGTTCAGAATTGGTGACAGGAAGCAGAGGCGAGACAGTTCAGACGGAGTCTCTTCCTCAAACCTCTGCCCTTCCTCCAGACCCCAGAGCATGAGGGCCGCTACTATGAATGTGACGTGCTTCCTTTCATGGAAATCGGGTCTGTGGCTCACAAGTACTACCTTCTAAACATCCGGCTGCCTGTCAATGAGAAGAAGAAAATCAACGTTGGCATCGGGGAGATCAAGGATATCCGGCTGGTGGTGAGTGAATCCCCTTGCTCCAGGTGGCCTGTGACATTAGAGCACTTGCTAGGAACACTCGTTCTTGAGCGTGGGCATCGGAGGGGACCTCCGTCTCGCTCTGGGCATCTCCGTGTCTGTTGTCTCATCTGAGAAATAGGAATAATAACATACCCATGACAGCTGAGATAGCAAATTTGTGTGAGAGATTACAGAAGCAGACAAAAATGCCATTACTGTGCCATTTAAGATTTTATTGTAATGACCACGATTGCATAATGAATTACACCAAGGTAAAAGTGATTTATTTTTCACACGTGTCACCTTGCAAGCACGAACGTTACAGGGAGCAGTGTGTTTCAGTTTCTTTCCATTTTATTTGTTTAAAGGGGAAAAATTAGGACATGGAGTAAGGAGACCATTTTATTTAATCTAAAAGAAAAATCACACAAGAAATATATCTTTATTGTAGAAAATTAGCACGAGTAAACACACAGAACAACGTAAAAATTACCTGTAATATCCTAGAGAAATAACCAACGTTGAGGTTTTGCTTCCAGAATTTTTCTAAATGAGATCTTACTCAATTGACTCTTTTGTGCCTTGCTTTTTTCATTTAATGGTATATAGTGAATATTATACACGCACACACACACACACACACACTTTTGCAATACTGCTTAGCATTCCACTGTATAAATTTAGCTTAACACATTTTACCAATCTCAACCTTTTGGGCATCTAAGATGTCTTCAATTTTTCAATGAAAACCTTACGGAAAAATCTTTGCTCATGTTCTCAATCATTCCCTTAGTATAGAGTAGGTCTATTTTATCCCTTTTGATTTATATTTCTACAATGCCCGAGGAGGGGCCAGGGGTGTATGAGGACAGTACATGCTGTGAATGTGAAAGCTCTTGATCTTGAAAGTTCAGCAGACAATGTCTCCCCTCGCCTCTCTCCAAAATGCACTTGCTGGTAGAAAATAACACTAAGATGTCTTCACCTTCGGAATTATGATTGGTCTCTGCCTAGGGAATCCACCAGAATGGAGGCTTCACCAAGGTGTGGTTTGCCATGAAGACCTTCCTTACGCCTAGCATCTTCATCATTATGGTGTGGTACTGGAGGAGGATCACCATGATGTCCCGACCCCCAGTGCTTCTGGAAAAGTAAGAGCTGATTTCGGAGCACTCTTAAGGAACACTGGCCTCACATGATCTACCTGCCGTGGTCCTGGTTGCTGGAGTCTAGTACAAGTGGTCGGTGTGTCACTTGGGCTGGTGATTTGGCCAGGAATCAGCTGAATCATTTCTCCTTCAGCTTTCACATCACATTACTACTAAATCCTAGGGGGTTCCACCTCGCTCATACGTCCAGCTCTCTACTCTGTCTTTGCTCTTCATTCCCATTGGCTGAATCAGGTGCTTCTCTGTTACAGTGGACAAACTGCCTTGCTCCTAACTGAGCCCAACCCCTCCCACCTCCAGAAGGATGATGCTCCTGTAGATAGATATATCCCCTTTCTCTCCCATATTATTGACTTTTCTCTTTTTGCTAGATTGTCCCCATTAATATGTAAACTTTAACTCCATACCATCTCCCATTCTTAAAACTCTTTCTTTTCCCACTTTCCCCCCTGATGCCGCCACACCATTTTTCTGCTCTTCTTTACAAAAGAACTCCTCAAAAACTTGTTGGTATGTTTTCCCCTCCTGTTCTTTCTTCAGCCCATTTTGCTCCCCATTGAAACTGCTCTTGACAGGATCGCCAGTGGCTTCCACATTCCAAATCCACTGGTCATTTCTCAGTCCTCACTTTTCTTGACTCGTCACCAACATTTGACATCTTCGAGCACTCCCTTTTTCTTCACAGAGCCTCCTCCGCCCCTCTCCTGCTTATCCTTTGCTGACCGTCACTCACTCTCCATTGCTGTTTCCCACCATCTTTCCAGCCTCTTAAACTTTGGAGCTGGGGCTCAGGCACTGGACCGCTTCTCTTCATTAGCTTTGCTCATTCACTGGGTCATCTCCTCTAGTCTCATGGTCTTAAAAATCATCTACACTCGGATGACTCTTAATTTATATCCTCGACTTCAGCCTTTCCCAACTCTAGACCCAAATATTCCAGATGTTTACTTAATATCTTTACTTGCACTAAAATGTAGCACGTACAAAAAAACAACACTTGATTTCCTCCCACTTCACACTTGCTCCTCTCCCAGGCATTCCCGCCTTAGGAAATGGCAGCTCCATCCGTTCAGCTGCTCAGGCTACACATGTTGGAGTCACCCTTTACTTCTCTTTTTTTCATCCCCTCATCCAACCCACTAGGAAATCTCACCATTTCCATTGCTACCCCCGCATCTAACTCACCATCATTTTGCATTTCTCACCTGGTTTATTGGAAATAGCCTCTCAACTGCTCTCCTTGCGTCCACCATTTTCCTTCCTGCACTCTATTCACACAGCAGCCAGAGTGTTCCCTGTTAAGTATAAATTAGATCATGTCATTCCTCTGCTCAAAGCTCTCTATTGGCTTTTCATTTCCTTTGCCCTGGACCCTGGCCACCTCTGATGTCATCTCTTGTCTTCTCCACTACTCACCATCCCCCTTGGTGGTGTTCAGACATGCCCGCATGCTCTCATCTCAGGGCCTTTGCACTCACTGTTCTCTTTATTTGAAATGCTCAATTCCTCATTTCCTTCAGGCCCTACTGTAACGTCTCTTATCTTAGAGGCTTTTTGCTGTCTGCCTTATATAAAATAGCACCCCATTGCCCTCCATTCTCTTACCTTGCTTGCTTTTTCTTCATAATACATACATTTGTTTTTCTCTCCTCACCTATCTGAATGCAAGCGTCACTGGAGCAGGATCCCTGCTGCTCTGTTTCCTGCTAGAGCCCCAGCATCTAGAATAGTGACTGGCACACAGTAGGAGCTCAGTAAATGGAAATTTGTTGACTGAGGAATGCATGAATGGTGTCACCTCATTGTTTGACCTTCTTATTGGGTCCTCAGTCCTTTCAAGATACATTTCAGCTTCTCCAATGAGGTATACAGGTTTCTTCCCGAGCTCAGCCTTTTTTACTTCTCTGGTATCATGTCCTGTCATTTCCTGATGTGTGCTGCGTGCGGATCCCCAAATGCTTCAGGCTGTCCCAGGCTTCTGTGCCTCCGTCCAGACTCTTCCCTCTGCCTAGAAGGCTCTTCCGTCTCCCTAACCTTGACTCACAACTCCGGTCAATTTCTGTCTCTGTCACAGTCTGGAGTCCTGTAGCAGCCTGTGCATGCTTCTGTCCTATTGCTTGTCACACTTGATGTGGCCCAGCCACTAAATACATCTCTGTGAGTGAGAGAACTGGTCCTGTTCATTTAGGTGTCTACAGCCCTGACAAAATGCCTGATACGTTATCCATGCTTAATAAACACATATATTTCATGGATATCAATGAAAATATGAATAAATCAGTGACAAAATGAATGATATTTTGATAGAGAAAGGGCAATTAATAGTGTGATGGGGAAAAGCAAATTAAAAACAAGCCGCTAAAAGAATTTGCATTTCATATTGTTTGGAGTCACTTATTATTGAAATAAATACGCTTATATAATTCATAGTTGCTGAGGATATCATAATAATAATAACGACTTTTCTTAATGATCAGGTTAACAATAATCTGAATAGGTAAGGGGATAATTATATTCAATGAAGTCTGTTTAAGAAAGCAAGGGAGAGTAAAAACGTGGGAAGCTCTTAATCTGAAGTGGTACCAAAATAAAGTTCAGAGCACTGAGGAGTTTAGGTTCAATTACATAGAACAGTCTATTTCTTCATTCTGCAGTTGGTGCCAACAAAATAAGGCACTTTGCATCTCTGTGTAGAAACCCATCATGAGAGCTAAGAAACTGACCATATGGCTTCAGTCCCAACATATAACATCTCAATTCCAAAAACTGGGTTCTGATTTTTGAAAATCTGCCTTCCAGATGAATAACGTGGCTTTCCTGATATTTTCTCACCATCAGAGTCATCTTTGCCCTTGGCATTTCCATGACTTTCATCAATATCCCAGTGGAATGGTTTTCCATTGGGTTCGACTGGACCTGGATGCTGTTGTTTGGCGATATCCGACAGGGCATCTTCTATGCAATGCTCCTCTCCTTCTGGATTATCTTCTGTGGCGAGCACATGATGGTAAAAGCCCCCTGGGGAAGGGACAGTGGGTGAGGCAGAATAAACTAGCGGATACAGGAGTGAGTTCTGAACTCAGACCCTTGGTTCAAATTCCTGCTTTATCACTTACTAACTAGCTGTGTGGCCTTAGGCAAGTGACTTATTGCTCTGAATCTCAGTTTCTCCATCTATAAATGGGACTTAGACACTAATGTGTAGGGGTTTTGTGAGATTTAAATGTAACATACTTAACAGAAAGAAAACACACAAATGTTAATGATTATCATTATTTCTTGTCCTCCGGCTTGGATTTCTTATCCTTCGGCTTCAGCTCTGCTTGTCCCCAGGACCAAGGTAACCACCCAGAGAATGTGGGCCCAGCTCTTTCCAGCTGGCGGTTTGTCCAGGTGGCCTAGTAACCCCTATCACCCGGAAATAGTGACCTCCCTGGTCTCAGTTTGCACAGACACCAAGTGATATTTCAGGAGGGATTGGAGGTACCGTGGATGAAAATAAGAGTGGTGCCATCATCATGTTGTGGCTAAGATGATATGCCAGCTGGAGCTTAGGCCTCATGTCAGGCCCATGGGCTTCATGGCTGAGCAGGCTGCTTTTAAATTCCATTATGGTGTGATCATTGCTTCCGAAGCCTTGCAGCCCTTCCAGGAGAGAGGGAGAGGAAAAAACAGGAAAAAGCAGCTTTTGCCTACTGCCGGGTGGGCATGAGGGGTCCTCCAGCAGTGATGCACTGAGAATGAGCCCTCGGCTGCAAGGACTGGGAGTGGCGGGGACTCAGGGACAGCAGCAGGACAGCCAGCCAGATGATTGCCCTGAGGGAGCTGGTGGGCACTGTCCCACCTGGGTCCCAGCCTGGAATCTAAGATCATCTTTTACTTTCCCCCTTTTCTCACTTTATATTCCTTCCTTTTCCATCTCTTAGCATCCTTGTATGTCTATCCAGAGGAGCCATTCTATTTTGAATGAAGATAAGGGGAATGCGCATCTATTTTCCTAACCAGAAGAGACCTCTCACACTTGACGTCTCTGAATGCCTTCGAGTCTCCATTTCGTCCTCTGGAGACCACCCTGCCTTAACAAACACACGTGATAACTCACATAGGAATTTAATTCTCAATGAGTTATTTTGTGGACCGTGAAACTTCCACCGCCTGGGCCTTTCTTGATGTTCTGTAGCATCCTGTTCTTATTACTGTGAGAGCCTTATGGATGGGCTGACAAGAGTGAGCTCCTTAGGAACAGACTTGGGTCTTACTCATCCTTGGAGCCTGGAGTCTGGCATGATGCTTGATACACAGCAGGTGGTCAGCAGGGATTGCCTGAATGACTGACTCACCTGTAGCCTTGCTTGCTCTCCTTGTGTTTATCTCATTTCTCACTTTGGTTTTCCTCAGGATCAGCATGAACGGAATCACATAGCAGGGTACTGGAAGCAAGTTGGACCAATTGCTGTTGGCTCTTTCTGCCTCTTCATATTTGACATGTGTGAGAGGTGAGCAGGTGCCTGTGGGACTGTGGCCTGAAGTGCACATCGCTGTGTCCACTCCCAGCTCTTTCGAAGGAGGATTTGAAAAGGAGAATGGTGGTCGGGAGCCTGTGGGATGAAAGCATCGGACATGGTCACATCCTCCATAATGACTGGATTAAATCAAAGATTAAGGTCCTTAGAGATGCAAAGTATTTGGGCTGATCATATTCTTCAAACTCTGTATCTCTTTAAGTCCTTTGTGACTTTTCTTAGTCTAAATACAGTGCAGTGGCCACCCCTGCAGCTAGAAAGCGAAGACTATGTAGAAAGGAAAGTTCTCCTTTTCCTCTGTGTTAATTGTGTCTTGCCTTTCCATGTCGCTTCTCTTTGTAGAGGGGTACAACTCACGAATCCCTTCTACAGTATCTGGACAACAGATGTTGGAACAGAGCTGGCTGTATCCTTCCTTGATGGGCTCAGGGTTTTATTTCTTCCCATAGCCGCCCGGTCCCCAGGATCATTTTCTAAATCCTGCTAATGTTCTCCATATGTGCTCAGCCAGAGCTTTGATCCTTAGACCAAAGATAACAGCACAATTAAGAAAAATAATGAAAGAACTAATGCTTGCTTTCAAGCCCAAGTGAGAGCAGGCAAAATGAGGAGGCCGCAGCACGTCTGCATGGCAGAGGGATCGGAGTTGCCAGTCTTTCCGCAGCCTGTCTGAATTATCTATTCTACACTTGTTTACCGCAGACTGAAGCATGACTCGCTTTTCCCTGGAGCCACGGAGGTGCATCTCTGGGCCCCTGTGGGAGGGCCTGTTTCTGAAGCGAGACTTCTTACAGTGACCTTGGTGTGCTGGCATACCACGCAGCTGCTCTTCATTCTGAGACCAAGTGGAGATAAGACTAAGGGGATTAGTTCCAGAGGCATCGCTGAAGCCTCTGGTTGGTTGGCATAAACTCTGTCTGAGTCATCTTCACGAAGCAGAAGCGACAGTCTTAGCTTATCCCTTTAGGATGGTGGATTTAAATATTTTATCTTCCTGAATAATAGGTTAAGTGCTTCAAGAGAAAAATACTCTCCTCTGGAATGGGGAGACAGCCTTGAGTTGTATTCTTTCTTGATGGATAATATCTTGTCCTGTGCTGGGTGGATGGTACCTCTGTCCGGCCATGATGTGTATATTGGCTTCTTAGTGTCCCAGAAGCTTTGTGAGCAAATGAGATCAGTAGTATCATTACCTTAAAGGTGAGGAGTCGAGCTCCACTCTCCCCATCCCCCACCAAAAAAAGTTAGCTGCCCAACATGGGGAGTATCTATAATGTTAAGCCTACCTCAGCCCTTTCGTTCTGCAGATATGATGGAGGTCCAGGGAGGCAAATTCAGTTTCAAGTCCTGCAGCAAATAATTGTATTCCCTTCACTCCAGGGTACTGTTGTTTTCAGGAAAGAAGAAGGAACTGCATTAGATAGATTATTTAATGAAACATATGTGCTGAATTCACACTTGTTAAAATATTTTAAAACATGCAACTTGGGGGCAGAGTTGTAGCAGAAAGGAGTTGGGATCAAGTTGCCTGCCTCCCAAGCCAGCTCTCTCTACCGCAAGCCTGGTTCCAGATTGAGCTTTCAAGATAGGTCTTGGAGCCACCCTATGGGGTCTCAAAGTATATTCCCCGCCTGCCCCCCGCCACATGTGTCCTTCTGCTCCTTGTTCCATTTGACAGGATTTTTCTTGTGGCGACAGAAGATTGCAAACAGAACTTCATCTCTGGTTTTCCTTGAAGACCTTCAAAATTCCTTGCAGCTCCTGCGGGCGCACCTCCCACACTCCATCCGTCCTGATTCCAGGGTCTCAGTCTCTTCCTCGTGGAATGCACAAACTAGCCCATTGGGTCCCAAACGTGGTTATACTAGGTCTCCTAGCCCTTGAAGAATCTGAGTCCCTAGACCCGCAGTAGGACCTGGACCCTGTATTTTAACTCTTCTCTTGAGTTCAATGCAGCTTTTTCTACCTGATCAGTATTTTGCAACCAATATCCAATATTTTAGTGCTTTTCAAATAGATTGTGCATATGATTCTCCTGGGGACTTTGTTACAAACAAGATCCTGACTCAGTAGGTCTGGGGGCCGTAGACTCTGCATTTCTAACAAGCCAGGCTCCATTCCTCCTCTTACTGGGCTTAGAAAGCAATGAGGAATATTCCTCTCCGTGGTACTTCTGTGTCAGAAAACCTCTCTAGCACTGGCATTAGAATGACCCATTTTAATACTTTATCCCCCTGAAAACTGCCTAAATATTTGGAGACCAAGAGTATTGCCGACAGAGCTGAGGAGGCGTGCTCGTGTCCTCAGCCAGCTGCCGTTTCCTTGACTGGGCCCCCATCAGATGGCCTTCATCATCGTGGCTGGGATCTGCCTCTGCCTGTACTTCCTGTTTCTCTGCTTCATGGTGTTCCAGGTGTTTCGGAACATCAGTGGGAAGCAGTCCAGCCTGCCAGCCATGAGCAAAGTCCGGCGGCTGCACTATGAGGTGAGCAAACCTCCTGGCTCGTTCAGGAACCGGTGCTCCGTATCTCCTGCTTGATGTGTAAACAAACACCAGCACCTGGAGATCGGAAGCCTTTATTTCAAGTATATGTTGCGAGGTTCTTATATAATGTGAGGTCTCTGGACAAAATAAGAAGCTCGGTTCTACTCTGAGAGGCATCTAGCTGGCCTGTCTCAATCTTGGGGTTTCCTGTGGTCTAAATCTCTTTCTCTCCCCAGTAAGCAGGAAACTTGTTCGGCAGGTTCTGCAGCTTGGGGATGGAATGTAGGTGCACGCTACCTAGAGGGGAGATGTGACTCAGGTCCACGGGGTTGTGGCTTGGGGTGAGGCTTTAGTTGAGGTTCCCTTGCTGAGAATCAGCCTCAAGACGGGTTCAACCCAGGTAATTGATTTCCAGACTCCAGTAGGCCACATTTCCCCTGCAATATCCAGCAGGTGCTCAGAGAGAGTTCAGTAATCTGTGTTTATAGATTATGTGCCTCATTCATGAGACACCTCAAATCGCTCATGCAGGCAACACGTTCGTAATTTGTCAAGGATCCCTTGGGCTCCCGCCTAAATGGCTGTCCTTGGAGACATGGGCCTAATTCCTCTGTGAGAAGAGAAAGAGAAACCGCAGCACCACAGGGATTTTTCATGCAGTGGATCTGCACATAGGAGCCCCCGAGTGAGAGGCGTCCCTCCCTGAAACACGGGTTCCCTTACGTCCTGCTCTCTGGGGAACCCTGCACTTTCTGCAGCTCTGCCCATCCCTGGAGCTGGAAATTCAACCAGATCCATTTCGTGTTGATTAATATGCACATTTCTTTTTGTTCACTGGAGCAGAATTCTATTACCACCACAGAAGACTTGGATTTGGTAACTTTGAGCCCTTGCAGAGAAGCATAACCAGCCTAGCAGGGAAATTAGCGGCCTCTGGGCGTGCTGTGAATCTAATCGGCAGGCTGCGCGCCCACTGCTTCAGGAGAGGGACCAACAGAGGAAATATTTGGCCCAAGAAGTTTTCAGCCGCATCCACCTCTGCAGGAGATTATTATCCCGCGTGAGATGATTTTACCATCACACTTAGGGATTTGGTTTTATAGATTCCTTTAAAATTAGCTTTGTATAGATTTCTACATTGATAAAAGGATTGGTTGTCGCTGGCGGAATGTTAAACTACTTTTTCTCTCTTTCCCACTAGGGGCTAATTTTCAGGTTCAAGTTTCTCATGCTGATCACCTTGGCTTGTGCTGCCATGACTGTCATCTTTTTCATCGTGAGTCAGGTGAGTGGACCCCGAGAGGTCAGGCGAGACTGTCCCTGGACACCTGCACAGAATGTTCCTTGGAGCTACTGAGAAAGGAGCAGGAGGTTATAATGCTGGGCAGCGGATCAAGCCGTGTTCTTTTAGGCCACTCCAATCTAGGACTTGTTATCACCTCGCCAGAGGTGAACTGAATTTTCCCTTTCGGTACAGCCTCTAGGAGGAAAAAGTTGCTAAATAAATTAAAAGCCTGCTGCCAGATTGAAGGGTGCGTGTGTGGCATTTACTTAAGGGGAATAAACTTTTCAAGCTCTGTAGCAGGACACCAACAAGCAAGTATTAATTTGATCTGATCCCTATCTAGCATTAACAAGATCCTTTTACACAGTCCACCAGCCACTCTGTAATAATTATGTTGGCACTTAAACATAAAATGTAATTCTAAAGTCCCCTTGATAGAATATTATCTTTTGCTGGTTATTCTCAAAATTCAAAATTTTGCTGTATAATCGGCCCCTCTATATCCACGGGTTCTGCTTCCGCGGATTCACCCAACCGCGCATCACGTACGATACTTAACCATTCACAGTCGGTTGAATCCACGGATATGGAACCTGCGGATACGGAGGCTGAGCATTCGGGGACTTAAGCATCCTATCCGTGTGGGGTCTCTGGATACTGAGGGACAACTGTAGTATCTCAATAATGGTAATGATAATAATTGTAAAATATTGGTGACTTGTTTTAGAAAATGGAAAGTACTATTTAAATCTAATGTATTAAGTATCATTCATTTGAGCTTCACAAAAATCTTATGGGTAAATAGGGTAGGAATTATTATCCCAGTTTGCAGAATAGGAAATCGAATGGCCTTAGAAATATTTCCCATTTATGCTTTTTTCCAGCTGGGTGGGACTGTGGATGGATTAGGTGACAGTTCTAAGGGTCAATTTTCTTATCTGTAAAATGGATAGAATAATAGTATGCCACCCACAGAAGGTGGCGGTGAGGATCACAGGAAGTAAATGCTCCCAGAGCCATTTGTACAGAGCCTGGCACCTTGCGAGCACAAATGGCTGTGCTCTGAGAAAGAGCCAGAAGGGTGAATGTCGTGCCAAAGGACATGTGATACGTCGGGGACCAGAACCCAGTCCTTCTGACGTTTTTGGCCACTTGTTCTATCGTCCCTGTATTTGGCCAGCATTGAGCGTGTTAGTATGCTGTGCAGGTATAGCCTTAGGACAAGACTTGCCCGTTCCTGCTGCACGTTTCCTTCCAGTAGAGGGGCTGCTGAGCTCTTCTGTGCCATGGACCCCTCGGCAGCTGGTCAAGGGTATGGAGCTCTTCTTTGAACATTTTTACACGAGTAAAATAAAATACTTTGAATTTCAAAGGGAATCATATACATAGACAGGTGATATGTATTTGCAGTTATACTTATTACAGAGATGACAAATATATATCTATAACTAATAGATATGAAAATAGTATGATTTCTCTTGGTGACAAAATTTCAGGTACTACTGACATTACAGGGATTAATACATTCAGAATTGAAAGAAATGGGTAACTTTCAGTTAGCAACTGGCGAAAATAAAGATAGACATTTTTCCCATTCCAGTTCATGGACCCGTTGAATTCTATACAAGGACACCCAAGGGTGCCTCCCACCCAAGTTAGGAGCTCAAGAGCCCTGTTGGCTGTGCCCCCTGGGCAGTGTTCATGTTGGAAAAAACAAAGCAAATATACACATAGATCTTCCTAAGTTCTGTTCTCCACATTGGTCTTGACCTACAACAGTGCTGTGTTTGTATCAGACTGTTTGTTTATAAAAGCTTGGAGCCTTCAGTCTCCACTCCAAATGCAGTGAAAATATTTCAAATTCTGAATGAGTTTTTTATTCAGCCAGTTGAGGCTCAATCGAGGGTGTCTGAGGCATAAATTAACCCTTGATTGATTCCCTTGTGGGACCAGATGCTTTCCAGTCCTCATGTCCCTCGGTGACGTGCCGTGACACCTCATACGGCCAGTTCTGCAGGGCTGGGAGAGCAGGCACGCTGCTCGGAGGATCAGAGCCTCAGGAAGGTGGGCTGAGGAGTAAGAGGCCATGTCGGGACACCGCGTCCTCAGGAGGGCAGCAGGAAGGGACACTTTGGGTCCTGACATGCGCTTCTGCCTCGCTCGAAAGTGGCAGTCACTCTCCCACTTTCTCTCTGGTCTCTGCAGAGAGTCCCTTCCACCTGAAGTCAAGAAGGGACCTTTGGCCGAGCTTTAAGGTGCTACATGTTGCCTGAATTTAACCTTGTACATATTTAATTAGTGCACCTTTTAAAGCAAAGGAGGACAATCTTCCTCCTTCCTTCTTCCGAGGAGCCGAGTTTGTGGCTTTTTTTGGAGAAAAAGATTAATGCTCCATTGCCCCCGTGTTTTCTAACACGGCTCCAGCCCGTGGCTGGCTTTTTTTATCTGCTGCGACAGTCAGCCTGGAGTGGATTTCAAGTCTAAGGGTTAGCAGCGAGGTCTTTTGGATTCCATTAGCTCCTCACATTCCTCCTGCTGGGTTATTTTTTTTAAGGTTTATTTATAGATATGTAAGACGTTCTCAGGCATGGCTCTCAGTGTCTCAGGTACTGTATTAATACAGTCATCAGAGGATTTATTTTTTAATGTCGTTTTGGAATGTCTCAGCAACGAGTTCGCCTGAAAGAAAACCTATTGGGTAACTTTTTGAAATAGATCCCAGCCTTAGGTAAAAGGAAGGTATTAAAACTCCCATTATAGTCTCGGGCTTGCTGGGAGAGCTTGCATTTAAGCCCCATGAAATATAATGCGAGGGGAGCTCGCCGGGATATTGCCGCTCGGAGGCCAGGAATGAAAGGCCGACGGGAAGCTGTGGAATGCAGTGACCTTGCGGCTTTGTAGCTGGGCACTGAGGTGCCGGCTTTTAATGCCTGCCATTTTAATGCCTGCCATTTTAATGGCCTCAGTCCTAGCAACCAAGGGCTGATATATCACAGTCTGGTATTTGAGTCCCTTCCCCCTGGAAGAGAAAGGGGTGTTCCCTTTAGAGGTGGCGGGCAGGAGGGAGCAGAAGTGTGGGGCTGGGGAGAAGGTCGCCAACCTTCACTGAGGGGACCCCAAGGTGCCTGACAGGTCAAACCACGTGCAGCAAACTCCCAGAGAGCTTGTCCCCGGCTCTTTTTTTGTGTGTAATCGCTTCATTCTGTTCTTACAGAGGAAATGTTTCCAGTAAGAGAGCCTGTGTGTGGGATTTGGAAATCTTGTCGTTAAGTGGAATGTTGGCTGTCAAGACTGCTGGGTGTAAAGGGAGCTGAACTTCACTTGGCTCCAGGGGTATAATTGGATGGTTTCACACAAAAGTAAATTGTTCAAATGTTAAATCAGGAAAAGCCAGGCCTTTTAGAAATAAGACTTAGGCAGAGGGCAGATGATTTTCTTTCCTTTTTTGGTGGGGGGAGCTACCTGATTTTTCTCTCTTACAATTGAAAGGGGGTGACTCTCACCTCTCTGCCTTGGCATTAATAAGATTTTGGATTTACAAGGCCTGCTCTGTGGAGGCTGCTTATTGTGGTGTGTGTTGGTGGGAATGTACTCAGAGCTCAAGATGTCTCCGGCATGAATAATTGAGAGAGGAGAGGAGAAAGCACAGTCGAGTTTCTGAACAGCAGAATGACACTATGTGTGCAGTTCGTTTATGCAAATTCAACTTCTTGCCCTCAGCAAGATATAATACATTTAGAGATCGCAAATTAAACAGTATGGGTAATTCTGCATCTCCATTCTAAACAACATGCATGTGTCCCCAAGTAAGCATGAGATACGGGGGCGTGAATCTGCTGTTCCTTCATCACTCTCAGTCCTCTGTGCCCCTCGTAGTATGAGCATCTCATTTCAGTGGTTGTGCTGTAAAATTGTATTTTGCATATATATCCAGTGTATTATATACCATACATTGCTACGTCCAGGGCGTATAGTGCATATAACTATACAGATTTGAATATACAAGCCTGTGTGTGTATATATTTATTGTATACATAATGTGCGTTATGGTCACTTCAGTGAATTTTCAAAGGAAATTTGACCTTACACAATAGTTGCCTCATACGCTAACTTCAGAGACTTACCCTTGTTTAGAATAGTATTCTTCCTGTCGTGTTGTATAATGATTAAGAACACTTCTTTTGGAGTCAGAGCCACGACTTTCTGGCTGAGTGATCTTGAGCAAGATACTGCATTATTTCTGTGTCATGGTTTACCCCTGTGTTGAGTGGAAATATTACCTACCTACCTCATAGAGTGGTAATAAAGAGCAAATAACATCTTGCATGTAAATTTCTTATTATAGTGCCTGACACATCATTAGTACTGAATAAATGTTAACTATTGTTATCCTTGTTATTATTACAAAAGAATCTTAGCTTTGCTAATATCTGTAACGACTTGTTTTAAGTGATAATAAAGGAATACAATAGAGAGCGATATTTAAATGAAAAAACACTTATTACCTATTGACCTCTCCTCTTACTTTTACATGCAATTGTTGTGATTTACTATGGACTGCAGTATTTTCTCTCCTAAGAGTGACTGTTTCTATCCCCTGTCCACCTCCACGTATGTGCGCTGGCCTTCCTGCACATCCCTGTACTTTTCCCCACAGTCACTCAGCAAACAGCTGTCTGTTGAGCGTCACTGTGTACCAGACATGAAAGTGGGTGTTCCCTAGGTGGATCAGTCTTGCCCATCCCAGTGAGAATGAAGTCTACCAAAATTGTCCATACTGAGTATTCTCAGATTGCATCGCAGGAAGTAGCGTCTCTTTCAGGACCTTCCTCTAGCTGAGGGGCCCGCTGCCTTATCGGGTGGAGGAGAATAAGAAGTGCCATTCTCCATCTTACCTGTAGTTCACCCAGCCTCACCTCCCCCCTTACTCACATCTGGAAGAGTTCCCTGTGTTATCACCACATAGATTTTCAGGAACTCTCTTAAGGCTTCCTCTCTCCTTCCATTACATGCATTAAAAATCATCTTAAGGTGTCCTACTTACTGTAATTTTATAAAGTTAGGATATTCTGTGCTTAAAAGTAAGAAGGGTGACATTTGGAGACTTTTCTAAGAAGTCCTAAGTAGCTTGAATACTGGTACCCTGTTCTGAAATCAGTAATGGTTATGAAATCCTTCTTTGCCAATAAACATTGTTAGGCAGATCATAGAGTGCATTATTTTCCAAAATAGAGAAGAGTTTGTGGCAGTGCTTTGTTATGAATCACAAAAACGAAAAATTATTTATTACCCATGCCAAGCAAAAACTGGTAAGTCTATAATCAGTTAACCTGGTTAACTGACACTCCAGGTCTTTCAAAAGGAAATACCTGTGTTTTATACCTTGATTGTGCCTGGGCTCCCCGTGGGTCATGGGTTGTAAAGAGGGTAACCAAATGAGTATAGCCACCCTGCCTCATAAAGGACATGAAATCAACCTGCTGGGGAATGTCATTAACATTTAGATGGGGCTCCTAGAGACGGTTCATGTAACCCAGCCTCATTAAGCTATCCCAGGAACATTGGTCCAATACTTTCTTTCACTCCCATTTAGAATTTCCTGTATCAAGTAGAAGTGGTCAAAATCATTCATTGATCTCAGAGCTGGCGCAAATTATTAGCGCTCGGCTCAACAGTTCTGTTGATAGATGGCGTCATCCATATGTCATCAGACAGCCCTTCAAACTATCACCAAGTTGTTAACACAGACAAAAGCAGCTTCAGAACATTCTTGCAGAATTGTACAGCATAGGAAAATTTCCTAATTACCTTCGTGAGTGACTTCTATGGAGTGACATTGTATAAATAAGTAAGATTTATTGAGTGTTTACTGTGTGCCAGGAAATTTCTAGAAATATTTTTACTTAATTCTCCTCAGCAGCCCTGCAAGTTTTTATTTTTACACTTAAGGAAACTTCAGTTCAGAGTCTTATCTACTTGTCTTACAGCAAACAGAGAGGGAGTGGTGGAGCCTGGCCTTGAACCCGGGTCTCTGACTGGAAGCCTGGGTCTTTCTGCCTCCCCACGCTGCTCCCCACTGTGCACTCGAAGGGTTCATCTGTTTGTCTAATCAGCCTTCTGCACCGAGCCCCTGGGTCTGTCAGGCACTGACCGTGGAGCCGTGGATGAAGCAGAACTGGTCTCTGCCCGCAGGGAGTTCACAGCGAGCAGGGTAGACAGACAGCAGAGGAAGAATTATAGTTTTGGATACCGATTAGACTCAAACACAACTTCTTTAAATTCAGGCTAGCAATGTACTGCCGTTTTAGGAAGACACTTTCCCCCAAGTGATTCTAATGTTCAGACAAGACGAGAACCACTGACTTTGTGCCTGACCATGGTAAGGCCCCTATTAACTCGTCCTACTGTGATTCAGATTAAAAGATGGAGGCTGACATGGCCCTTCGCTTTGCCCATATGTAAAAGCTACTTGGTTTTTGTATTGGTTGGTTCCTGAGTTTGTGTTAATGTTTCTTCTTGGTTCCAATTGAATGTCGCTGTCCTTTTTCCATAGGTGACTGAAGGCCATTGGAAGTGGGGCGGCGTCACCGTGCAAGTGAACAGTGCCTTCTTCACGGGCATCTATGGGATGTGGAATCTGTATGTCTTTGCTTTGATGTTCTTGTATGCACCATCGCATAAGAACTATGGGGATGACCAGTCCAATGGTGAGTTCCAGTCTCTCGCACAGCTTAACTCAGGACAAGTAGGCTGCTGTTTCTGTAAGACTTAAATAGCGAAGGCTCCGGGTTCCCCAGTCAAACTTTTCCTCCAAACGTCTCCTAATACCGGGAGACAGTGAACGAGCACCCCTTGGGACTCTGGAGCCATAAGACAAAAAGCCAGCACACAACACGTATTTCTTTGTCTTCATTTGTCTTTTTATCTGTAAAATACACTGGGAATATTGCATTCTAGTCTATAGTATGCCCCGGTTTTCGTAAAAAGTTAAATTTGCTTTCCTTAGATTTTTGAGCACAGTTGGCCATTGGAAAGTATGCCACGTTATGCTTCCAGCTTGAGTATCCTGATCCTAAGACATCAGGTGGAGTGGGCCCTGAGCGCTGAAGACGGAGCTGGCTTCCTTTTTCTCCTGCTCATTTTCCTGCAGGGGTGTTTGTTGACACACATCCAAACCACTAGTTGTCCTCCTGTCCCCTGTCTGGTCCTAAGTGCTTGTATGTGCTGTCTGATGTTGATCCTGCAAAGAGAACTCAGCCAGTCTGGTCATCTTATAGATGAGGCCCAGAGAAGGGAAGGGCTTACCCCGGGTCTCTCCCCAGCCATGGCAGAGGGCATGCCACCACAGCCTAGGCCAGTGCTGTCAGCAGGGACTAGGTGGCCTAGTGAACAGCTGATCTGATCGCTCCTTTCTCTTTGGAAGCCAGTCCTATCTGTTTGGCTCCGCTCTCAGTCTTTCTGTCTTTTTCACACCTGCGTTACCCTAGCCACAGACTTGCTGTTCCTCAAATATAAGCTGCTCTTCCTCAAATCAGAACCAGTGCCCTTAACTCTGCCTTGGAGCAGAGGCCAGGGCCTTACGGCCTGCATGTCTCCTGTGGCACCAAGGGTTGGCCTCGCTCGTAGGCAGTGCTGCACGAGTGTGTGTGGAATGAATTGATGCCTGTCCTGCCTCCATCCGGGCCTGATGAAACCCTCCCCTCTTGTGGGCCCATTCAAAATGCTTCCTCCTCTTTGAAACCTATTCCTGATCACCTCATTTGGAGTCCGGCAAACTACTTCAATCGAATATTGTTGCCATGGGATGTGGGTAGGTTTTAATAGTCAAATAAGTTTGAGAATCATTGGGTTTTTATCAGCATTAATGAGGTTTTTGCTGCAAGATGTCTTAATGCCTTGAGTACATTAATTTGTACTATAAGTCTTTTAAAATGGGTGGGATAATAATAGCATTTCCCCAATGATTAAATCCTTTGGGGACTCCCCAATGATTAAATCCTTTGGCTCGGGGACCCGTTTCCCAGATGCTGTCCTTTGGAACTAGTGTTCTACGGACAGGCTGGGGGAATACACTTACACTGTTCCCATGACACTCACGTGTAGACGTGGTAGATGAGTTTACTGTGCCTCCTCTCTCCTGCTGGAGCACTAACTCCCCCAGGGCAAGGACTGGGTTTTACTAGTGCATTGAAAATGTTGAGTGAAATAATGCTTTAGAAATAAGAGTTCTAGATTAGCTTTCACATTTCACAGATGGGCCAATGATCCTGAGAGGGAGGTACAGGAAGGCAGGTGATGATGAGAGAAGGAGCAGAGAGAGGAGGGCATCTGTGTTGAGGGTGTAGCGTAGTGGGATGGTCTCCGCCCCATCTGTCTCTGGTACTGCACCTGCCACTCCCGTGCAAGAGCATCCTAGACATCAGGCCTCTCTTCCTCCCTACTCCTTGACTTCTCATCACACTCACCCTCAGGTCCATCTCTGGCCATGGGTCTTGGGCAAGAATAAAGACTTTTGGCTTACCTACCCACCTGCCCAACTCTTGGTTTGATTGACTTCCTTTCTAGAAAGTTTGTCAGCTCGGCAGCCTTCAGCTTCCTCTCCTGCCAGCACTCAATGCTTTACTGTATGCATGGAAAATGGGAGGATATGGCCTCTCCAACTTGGACCTCCATAACGCCAGCAGGAAAGGATTCTGGGCTTGTGAACAAGAATCGTGATTTCATTTCATGGTCATCTGGTTGGACTTTGACAGAAACCACAGGGTCCTGTCCTTGACTTGAGAGTATTAAGCAGGAATCCAATAGCTGGAGTTCCTGCCTTCCAGGAAAATACCACACAGAGCAATTGCTGGACTTCCTGGGATGTGGAATGGTAACACTAATGGGTAATAGGTTCGCAGTGCTGACCGTGTGCTATAATAGCACTTGATGTACGTAAACTCTTCTGGTTGTTTTTGCTATGTAACTATTGGTAAACTGCTTAACCTCTCTGTGTACCACTTCTCCCCACTGTAAGCAATCTCTGAAAGTCCTTTTGAACCATGAAATCCTCTGGTTCTCTTTCTTCCTGTTAGCAAGGAAGGGGCGGAAGAGCACTTGCTATCACAAAGTGGCAGCCCACAGGGTGATTCTCTCACAGATAAGGGCTTCCCAAACACTGGTGAGAATTTGCCCAACCCCAGCACTTTCAAGAACATGGAAGGCCAGAGCCATGGCCAGCCCTGCAGAGGAAGAGTGCCAGCCTGCCAGCCTGTTGGGCTAGATGCTTGAGTTGCAAACCAAAGTATTAGGCAGCTCCCATTGGGACTTCTTACTCTGCACAACAGCCACCCTGCTGGGCTTGAAACCTTGCAGTTGAGGATAGCACTCACTCTAGTCCCCATCAGACTTTTTGGTTGAAGACAGCTTGATCTGTAATTTCACAGAAAGCTCCAAAGCAAATTCTCAGCAGGACGCCATATCCCCGAATCCCTTGCCAAGCAGTGGTTGGAAGCGTTCGTGGTTGTTCTGGATTGTCACTATGGCTGGGACATGCTGCTGTCATTCAGTGGCCACGTTCTAGGGATGCTAAATGGCCTGCAATGAGCAAGACAGTCCCTGGCAGTAAAGAATTGTCCTGCCCGAAATGCCAATAGGGCCCCAGTTGAAAAACATTCTTCAAGCAGTTCTGTGGGCAGTCTCTTTTGGGACCCTGTCCTCATCATAAACACAGAGTCGTGTGATTTGAGCAGGTCCGCGATGGTGACATGATCAGCTGTGACGTCACGGCAGCCCGTGAGCCCCCGGCAGCCTGTTGTACCTTCCCCTGCCCTCCCGCATGGTCTTGACCTTTGCATTTGGAAGGGGGCTCCTGCACATTGGGTTCTCTGGTTATTTCCTTCTCTCCTCCCTCTGACTTTTCGTCTCTTCATCTGCTGCAAGACCACACAGTATCCTAGGAGTTGTGGAGTGGCTGCCAAGATGTGCAAACTCTTTGGAAGAAGCTTGTTTGGAATATTATACCAAAACCTAGCAAATGAACTCTCGGGGGGACACACTGAGTTTGTAAATTCTCCGCGTCTCTGGATGGCATTCCTTCTCCCGCAGGCTTCCCAGGCTCCTTGTCCTTTCTCGTGGAAAGTTTTCATTTTTAAATTGCTTTGGACCGCCTACCCCGCTTGCTGTTAGGGTCCAGAGCCAAGAATTCGGATCTCTTGCTGTGGAGAATGAGTCCCAGGTGCATGGTGCTCTTGCCTTCATGAGATGGGTCCTGGATGGACCTCTGGAAAAAGCTCATTTTCAGGAACTCAGCAAGCAGTTTCTGATGAGCGGAGGTCAAAGGGGTTAAGGAAAGAGAACCACTGAGTAGGGCTGTTTGGGAGGCGGAGAGGGAGGCCAAGAAGCGTCAGGAGGGCCTGGGTCGGAAGGAAGTGAAGGCGAGAGCATAGACTTCGCTTCCTCTTTTTGGTCAAGGAATGGACAGAGAAAACCAAAGCAGACGTCAGGTTCAAGAGAGGCTGGGTTTCCAAAGGGCATTTCCCTTCATGTATTCCTGCTTCTCTTTTATTGTGTGGATCAGAAAGTGACCCTTAGAACCACTGAACACCTTAGTACTTAGCACTGGGCTAGGTTTAATAAGATGGGGTGACGTGAAGCCCAAAGGAGTGACAGAGACAGTCCTTGTGCTCAGGGAGCTGGTAGCCTGGTCTGGGAGATAAGACTTCTCTGCTGCCTCCTGAGACATGTGACAGGACAGCTCCAAGCCAGAATGTTTTCATGTTTCAGGAAGCTGATGGGTGCCACAGGGCTATGGCGCCCTGGCTTTCTTCTTGTTGGTTGACTGATCATAGCTGCAGTGCTGGTATAAACACGTGCACGTCAGTCACTGTATCTATATGATTACATATGTGTATGCTTACATATAATCATTTTATGGGTACAGGTTCATACACACATCTATCTATACATACATCTATACACACATACACATAATTTTTTTTTTAATTTAGCAAAGCTATTTTAGACCTCTTTCTTTCGAGGACCATTCACATTTTCTGTCCTGCTTCTGCTGGCTTCTCATTAAAGTTGTTCTTTTTACCTGTTTCCATAGCTAATCTGTGAATCACTTGGGATGTCTTCGCAGGCAGAGGGGAACTGCAGTAGGCTGCTGGTAGCCCCTAGCTCGGCGCGAAGGCACCGCCTCCCAGGGGCACAGCATCGATGCCCTGCACACGCGACCAAGTGCCCAGACCGCCTCAGTCAGCAATTCATGTGGAAAATAAAGCTGGAGCTGCTTATGAATCAGACAATTCTTGATAACAGCTTTCATTTTTGTGTTCTCTCATCTGTGGAATTCTGGTCAGAAAGTTTTAGGAAAAAAGTGAGAAACGGAATTCCTGACTGGATGACTGTGACAAAGGGGAAAGGAGACACTCGAATTGCCAGCCGGCTCCTTTCTATTTCTGTTCGCACCAAATGTCTTCCGTCTGGCACATTCATTCTGCTGGAAGCCACCACAGCAGCCCCGGGTCCCATGTCTTGGTGGCTAGCTACCACTCGGTGTCAGTTTTACTTCCAGAGGGCTCGAAGGTCTCCTGCTGCTTGTTTCACAGGAAAGGTGGCTGTGGCTTTTGTTGCCTCAATAAATGTTAGGTCTGAGTCATGCGGCTGCCTTTTGTTGAGGGCTCTCCCCTGGTTGCATGTTCGATGACCCACCCATGGCCATCCTGGCTTCTTGATGTCTGTGAGCAGTGATGGGACTGGTCTTACCACCAGGGTTGAAGTGGATTCTGAAGTGGGTCTCCACAGCCTTTTCCCGTTCCCAGATGAAGATGGGGAGCAGGAGACAGGCCGTCACCAGCTTGGTACCTCCTGGTGTGCTATTTGAACTGGAGCATTTTCTGCCTCCTGCCTCTACCAGGGCTGCTGTACTGCCAGTGACCTGCCCTCTCCTTGGCCAGGCAATAAAACCATCTTCTCTGAGTCTTAGAATTACTGTCACCCCACCTTGATAGATGGTACCTCAGTCACCTTCTTGGGAGGACCTTTTAGCTTTCTAAATGCATTAGTTTTGTAGGGCGGCTGTAACAAATACCACAGACTGGGCAGCTTAAACAACAGAAATGTATTTGTTTTCTCACAGTCCTGGAGGCTGGAAGTCCAAGATCAAGGTGTCAGCAGGGTTGGTTGCTTCTGAGGCTTCTCTCCTTGGCTGGCCTTCTCCCTGTGTCTTCTCGTGGTCCCCCTCTGTGTATATCTGTAACCTGATCTCCTTTTCGTATAGGGACATAGGTCATATCGGATTACAGGGCCCACTCCAATGACCTCATTTTAACTTACTCACCTCTTTAAAGACCCGTTCTCCAAATGCAGTCATGTTCTTAGGCACTGAGGGTTCGGGCTTCAGCAGGGGAATCTGGGAGAAATATCATTCAGCCCACAACACTGAGGTTTCACTCAAAACTTCTAGGTTTGATTGTGTCCACCTCCTTCCAGTTGCCTGGCACTGGCTGTGTGGAGGTGGGGGGGAAGTGGCTCACCCCAAGCCTGGTCTAAACTACCTCAATGGTCGAAAGGGATTGAGAGCTGGCTGGACCCAGGATTCCGGAACACTGGTCCACCAAGGCCACTCTGCCCCATCCCTCGGAAGGGATCACCAAAACCGAGCATCCCAAGGCACACCCATTTCCTAGCTGAGGGTGTCTCCCTAATTCCCAATGGGGACACCAGTGCTGGTGCGCTGGGCTAGACCAGCCATGGGGAGCGGAGCAGGAGGAGGTGGACTGGCCTGTACTAGGCAAGTCTTGGGGGCGCTTCCACAAGCACTTACATCCCAGGGACTGTGTTGCTCAGAGTCAACAGTAGTCCTTTGCATGGACATAATTTAGCTTTAGAAATACTACGGTCTCCTGGACTTTCTCATTCTGCTATGAAGCAGGACTCCATTACAGAGAGTTATCATTTGAGCTTAGCTTTGAGGGTGAATAGGAAGGAGGTCATTGTGGGACTGGAAACGATTATATGGAAAAAAATGAAGTCAGGAGTGTTATGGAAACAACATCAGCTTTGGAGGTAGACCCAGATGGTTTGGAATCCTGACTCCAATATAGACTGTGATGACTTCGAGAAACAAATAAGAGCTCATGGCGTGGGAGCTCTCTGGCTTCCACGTCTGGGTGATGGGTGTTAATTTGTCTTACCGGCTGTGAGGACAGAATTAGGTAGCCCTTATTAATACTAGAAGACCGCTGGTCGTTCCCAGATTCTGGGAAGCAGTCTTGGAATTATCTTAGCAATTTTCCTTCTTTTTATTAAAGTAGCCACAGATACACAAATCATTAAAATGCTTCTAATCTTAGGAAGCTGCGCTGCTCATTGTGTTATGTCTCTCATTATGTCGTTAGAGTGCAGCTTATGTAGCTGTCTGTGTCCCCAGGACACAGTTAAAATTGAGGCAGTTAAAATCAAGTAGCAGCCACACACCTGTGGATGAGATATGCATCTATGATAGCCCTTTGAGATTAAATCCGAAGCCAGATATTGATCTCATTTTGCAATGGTTAGAAAGAAACAAGCCTTCATCTTACTGTTAATTTGCTGAGATGAATTGACATCATAACCAGGGAACCCGACTTCCTGCAAACTGAAGAATTCTGTTCTTTTCCTTTCTTAATTTATTTTTTTCCTTTTAGTCTTCTCCCCACTGCCCCCCCAAATAAGAAATGTGTTGCATTTTTGGAAGGGTTTTTTTTGTCTTAGATGAGAAGAGACTTTGAGCGTATTTGTGTACTGAGCAGCAGGAGCCAAGAGAGGGAGAATGACAGATGGAGCAAGACCTTGGCAGGAGTGGGAGTCGATGGAATGTGGAGACAAATGGAGGGATCCCCACTCCTGCTATGTTACTGCCATATTCCCTCATCCATTCCCCAAGGGAAAAAGTTGGCCTTCAAGGTACAATAAAACCATACACTGAACCTAGATTTTGCTAGCCAGAGTCCCATTGATCTGGATCCTCGTCCCAGCTCTGCTGGGAGCAAGCTGGGTCACATTAGAGAAATTAATTGCTTATTTGAGGCTGTGTCTTCACATCTTATAAGGAAATACAGGGCATGCTAAGCCCGTAATAGTACAGATGGTAAATATTCATGAAAAACAGCTCTCCTTACTATCAGTACCCTGTATTGTGTGCTATACATTCTCTTTCATCAGATACAAAAGCAAAATTAATATGCTGAATTATTAATTTCATGATCATTGAAATGGTCTTGACTGTAACACATTGCACGTTGACTCGTATTTCCCTGGCAGTCTCATTGGCTGCTGGAAACCAGAATATTTACGAAGAGTCAGCACAGCTAAAGCTTGAGAGCCTGGATTCTGGAGCCTCATTGCTCCGATTTGAATCCCACATTACTATTTACCAATTTGGGCTTTGGGCAAGTTACTTAACCTCCCTGTGCCTCAGTTTCTTCATCAACACAATGGGAATGATGACAATAGAACCTCTGTCAAAGGACTAGAAGGAAGATTGCATGCATTAATATTTGTAAAGTGTTTAGAATGGTGGCAGGCACATGGTGAGCACTGTGATATAGGTGCCTGTCAAAATAAAGAAGCCAAAGTAATTTAGGCTGTTTCTCCAAGCGGTCTGTAGGATCATACACATTGTGCCGGACCTGCTAATCGGAATCACATTTTAAGCTGAAAGAATTAGGATTTTCTGTTCAAAACCTGACTAGAATTATCTTCTAGCGTGTATTTCTAAGAAGTCTTCAGTGGAAGGGCTTCCTTAGGTAAACGCGTGGGGGTGTTAGCGGGTCTCCTGCAGTGGTCAGGACTCTGAAGTTTTGATGACTCGCAGACATGCAGATCATGAAACTGGCTTTGAAGTTCTGATGGCTCACACAGATATGCAGATCCAGAACGAGCTTTGACCAAGAAATTGGAGGCTCATGCGTGCTCTGGAAAGAGGAGTGGACTAGAAGTGAGTGAGAACGCAGTGAGAACGCAAGTCAGTGACATGCGATATCTTGCTCATTGTACAAGGAATGGTTCAGCATGGCCACAGGCATCCCCCAGAAAAACCCACAGCAGGCTTTGCGCCCCATTCGCCATGCCCTGGCCCAAGGGCGGATGAGGCTGGGCTGATATCCCTTTAGTATCTGCTCTGCCCCAGGCCTGTGGATGAGACCTTTGCCCAAACAGTCCCAAAGGCCATTAGCCGTCCTCTGCAACTGCTAATGACCCTGCTTCTGAGACTAGGGAATCTCTCAGGTACAGAGTCTCAGGCCAACATTTAATAACAAGACCGATGCAGCCGCGCTGAGAAATGGGTCTACAATGAAAAATTAACACCAGGTGGCACAAGTGAGGGGGCACCAGCCAAGTAGGCCCAGTGCGTGGGTGGCCCCTTGGGTCCTAAGGCTGTCAGATTCACTGACGCCCAGCAATTCTCAAACTAGTGACAAGACATTAGTTTTAAGGGTAGGGCCAGAGATTTTTTCTAAGTTATGGTATGGAATCCCAACTGAAAACAGCATTTACTTATTTAATTCCATGCTTTGAACTAGGCAAAATTTCAGTCCCAGAAAATATGAAATCGTATGTGCACAATATAAATATAAAAACTACAGACATAACTTTAACCTCTTATTCTCCAGCTCGTCGTTCTTCAAATATGCACAGACATGTGCATCCCCCCACCCCACAATCTGAGCACAACTGGGGCCTGGCATTTTCCATCTTCCCTTTGCCAGATATACATTCCCTTAATTGTCTTATGAAAGTTCACAGGCCCTAAGGGTTTAACTTACAGAAACTTATTTTTCTCCTGCTAGTTGAAAAAAGGCTGCATTGTTCCACTTTCGCAGAAGAATACTTCTGTCCACGGATGCTCAGTCCAAAACATGGGGGTTGTGTCCAGAATCCTGGGGACAGCAGAAAATTCAGAGCACATTTCTGGTACTTTTTCCTAGAGAAGAAAACCCTTAGTGGTCCCTAAGTGGATGACACATGGTACCTGCCCAACCTGTTGGTAAATGGGGGTAGGTATTGTTTGCCTTCACATGGCGGGCCGCTTGGTAATTTATTCACTGTGAGTGCGTCCCGTCCTGCCTGCCCTCCCAGCACCAGGGCGGCTGTGTTGGCTTAGCCCACGGGGACGGCCTTGAAGTCAGACCTTCCTTCCTCGCCTCGTTCCCACTCTGTCGCATGTCTGCTCCCACCTGGGACCATTACCTTCCTTCGCTCCCAGCTGACGGGATGAGAGCAACCGCCTTGGGGGGGGCCTCTCGTGAGGATCAAATACAATCGCCTGTAAAGCGTCAAGAATAGCGTCAGGCACAAAGTAAGTGCTTGTTAAATGTTAATTACTACGAATGGTGGAAGCAGTGAGCTGATTCATCTGTTGTGAATGTCTCTTCTCTGGGAGACAGAAATGCTATGAAATTACCACAAAGTCCGAGGGCAAAGGTGGGGAGTTCACCCTGGCTTTCTCTACGAGCTCAGAATGTGAAAGAGGGGCATTGTTCCTGAGATGAGTCCCAGCTTTCTTCTCCTTCCTCCTTGAACACATCTAACCCCAAAACCCCTGTTTCAGGCGATCTGGGTGTGCACAGTGGGGAGGAGCTCCAGCTCACCACCACCATCACGCACGTGGACGGGCCCACCGAGATCTACAAGCTGACCCGCAAGGAAGCCCAGGAGTAGAGCTGCAGCACCCGGCTGGGACTGTCCCCCGGCTCCCAGCCCCTCGAACTAGAGTGGGGAGCGTGCCAGAGAGAGCCCGACGTGCACACGGATGCTGCTGTCTCCTAGCTGCGGCTTCGTGGAGCGGTGGCGTGGACGTTTGTCAGTTTGCCTTCTGACCGTGGCTCTCAGAGGAAGCTTTCTGCAGCCACTAATGCATCGTGTATAATAACACAACCTCTGGGATGACACATTTTCTGTGATCATTGTTAATTAGTGACATAGTACCATCGGTAGCAGGTGGTTAGTAAACCTCATGTGTTGGGGGTGTACTCCTTGGGGGATGGTTTGGGCCAGATGGGGTCTATATGGAGTGGAATATTTGACTCTTCTTCCTGTTTTAGATTCCGGGATAGATTTTAACAGCCTTTGCAGTCCAAGATGGGCTGGTGTCCTAGTCTTCTCACTCCTAGTCCATGACCACTTTTTTTTTTTCCTATTTATATCACCAAGTAGCCTATTGAGTTAATATTTAAGTTGTCAATAGAAATGTGTCCCTATTTTTTATCGCATAATATAAAATGACTGAGTTTTATGAGGAGATCTATCATACTAGGGGCATTTCAGCCTTGAAACCAAATCTGTATATCTAATACTAACCGCTCTGTTGGATGTGGGTTTTAAAAAAACATTTGCTAAATTACCCAAGTAGGATTTATTGTATTAAACGGCCTTTGGGTCTGAAAAGCTTTTTTAACCTCTTGCTTAAAATGTGTTTTCTTTTGATAAGATGCTTCAGACAGCCTCCAAAAGTGTAGATCCAATCATATAAATAAACCTGTTATGTATATGCACAGATGTGCATGCACACGTCATCCTGTTCCACCAGTTCGCATGCGTGCAGAGTCTTTTTCACGTTGAGTCCCTGGGGTGGGGAGTGGGTAGGGGAAATAGCTTTATGAGAAATTAAAATATTTTGCCATCAAATCGAAGTGTTTGGGGGGCAGATCTGTTTCTGGAAATAGGGTAACATCCCCCACACTGCGTGGTTAACCTCCCGAGGCTGGCATGTTTGGAAACAGGGTGGGAAAAAACGTTCTATGATTTAGAAGCTGACATCACCCCCACCTTATTCCCACTTCCCCAAAAAGTCTGTTTCGTTGTTCTATTAACTCTGCTGTTGGAGAGGCAACAAGGTAGAGCAGAGAGAAAGAACACCGGGTCTCAGGGGAGAAGGCACAGTCTCCTGTTGAAGGTCTGTCATTTGCTAGGGTGACCTTGTTGAAGCCACCTGACCTGGCTGCTCCCTCACCTGGAAACGTTCACTGCTTCACGGGGTTGCAGTGCAAATCAAATCAGTTAACGTATGTGGAAATTCTTTTTAAACTCTAAAGCCATATAACTGTGTTCTTCCTGGAGTCTGAACACACCTTCCTGAGCGTCCTGTCTTCAGGCATGCTGCCTGGAGGTCTGGGGCACGGTTCACTTCACTCATGCACTCAGGTCCCCCATCCTTTCTTTTCCCTGTTTTGTGACGGGAGGAGATGCCTGGGCTCTGGCTGTCCGCTCAGGCCGTTTCCTGTCCTGGTGAACATGTGATGGTGGGTGATCCAGTGCGCTCTGCATCCACTGCTGATCAACCACTGTGGTGCCAGGAATTCAGTGTAGCCCGTGCCTCACAGTCTGGACGGGAAGATGAACTTAAAACTCGGTGAGTGATCTCCTGACCCAGAGGATGGCGAGAGTTTCTCCTAAGGACCTGGGGAAAGGGCCTGAGGTAGGCCTTCAAAAAGAAGTGTGATTTTACCAGGGCCAAAAAGCAAAGAGAAGTACAAAAATCACAGAGGACGTGAGGAACAGAGACTGTCTGGATGTGGCTGGTCATCGGGCCTGGCTGGCACGCAGAAGGTGAGGAATTAGCAGAAGATGCGCCCCACACACCTGGGAGCCAGAATGAGAAGGGTCTTTAATGCTGTGGTGAGAGCTGTAAGACTTAGCCTAGGGTTTCAGGCAGAGAAATGATGTGATCCGAATTACCACTGGAGCACAGAAAGGCTGGACAGGCCCAGCAAAGAGATCCCGAAGGCTGGAAACAGGGCACCCGTAGACAGCATGGAAGGAGGGGAGTGATTTTGGAGATAGAACTGACAAGGTCTGAGCGTTCTGAACATGGGCCTCAAGAAAAGCAAGAGCAGAGCCCAATTTCAAGCCCTTCCTGGGCGAGGGAACGGTCCGGCCCTTGACCGAATCAGAGATTTCCAGAGAAGTGTCAGTGAGTCTACGACATAAAGGTCTATCAGTAGGAAAAGCCAACTCTAGCAAGCTTAGCCAAAAGAGGGACTTGCCTAGAACTGGAGTATCTAATGGGTCCATGGGCGAGTTGAATTAACCAGAAAGCTTGGGAACCAGGACAGCCCTGAGGGATCCCAGCACCAGGAAGCCATGGGCCTTCCCCCTAGGGCAGTACCATTAACGGCTGGGCCCAGTCTTTATCTCTCTCCACTTCAAAACTAGCAGAGAGTACGTGAGCGGCTCAGCCTCAGGCAGGTGCCTATGCCTGTGCCAATCAACTGCGCTCAGGAAGTCAAGTCAGATGGCTGCTAGCAGCTTACCCTATGGATGAGGCTCAGTTTCCAAAAAATGGAAAATCCATCTGGAGTTGGAGAAACAATCAGAAAAGATCTATCACAGGGGGCGAGATGATAGGTTTGGATTTGCCTGGGCTGGGCTTTAAAAGCCATCTTCTGGAGGAATTGGTAAGCTAACAATTAGAAGTGATAAGCGAAGCAGACCACTCAGGGCAGGAGATCTGGCGCCATTGTCGCAGCGAATGAGGAGTACAGCTCTCTCCTCGGGCACAGCATCAAAGTGTGGGGAAGAGGACCCGAGTGTGAACCAGGCATGGCCACATTCAATAGGTGAGAGGAAGAAGATGAGGTACACTTCTCAGGAAAATGCGAGATGTTAAAGTAGCCAAAGAAAGAACCAGATTCATGGGGGGGAAAAGGTGTGATATCCTGAGAGATTCCACAGCATTTAAGGATTGAATGAAGCCTGCTGGATTTCATGGTTCCTGTGTGAGAACTTCTCAAGGGCAAGGGCAGAAGTTAGAGAGGGGTGGAGCAGTCAATGGGTGGTCCTGATGGGAAGGGAAGAGGTGGGGTGGGGGCTCCAGGAGGAAGCAGAGTAGAGGCCAGGCTTGTGTTTTTTAGTCTGGGGAGAGAACTGGACTGAGTTTGTAAACCTGAGGTGGGGAGAGCCAGCCATGAAGTCAAGATGATAATGAGGCAACAGAAGCCCAAGGAAGGTGCCCCAAGGGAGATCAGAAATTTGGGGTTAAGGAGACGGGTTGATGGGTTGGTTTTGGAAGAGTGGAAGGACACTTTCATTGTGAGACAGAAGAGAATAGATGGATGTTGGAGGAGAAACTCGAGGTTGAGAGAGGTTGCAGCCTGTCCCTCTGTGTGTTCTGTCTTCTCCACGAACATGGAACGCCACACAGGAGTTCTGCTCAAGAAGTTTTCAGTTTCAAGAATGCAGGTTGAACACAACCATTTTCAATCAGTGGAAAGTTCAAGAAACTCTTCAAGAGGTAAGAAAAAGCCCTTATTAAGAACCATCAACCTGGAGAAAAAAGTCAGTTATCGGCCGTGTATACCAGTTTTACAAATCATCATAGAGTTTTTCAGGTAACTTCAAAAAATATTATAGAAAAGCATACGATTTTCCAATTATCTGCTTTTAAAAAATAAAATTCACCAATGTATCAACAAATAAAATACAATTGCTTTTGCAAAGAGAAAACAAAATCAGTTTTATGTTGGTCAACCCATTGGGTATTCACTAAGTGTTATTCCTACATTTCTTCCTTAGGGGAAGAAAATGTCCATAATAATGAAATAAATGGCTCCCCATATGACCTCCAGGTAGTTTAGCATTTCTCAGAACCGAAATTAAACACTGGAACAGTTCTGATGCCTGAGTCCTTCATCGCATCTCTCAGAGCTGGTGGAGCCCTGGCAGTCTCGCCCCTGGGGGCTAGGCAGGTAAGAGAAGGTTGAAAGAAACTCAGAGGGGAGATTGGTCTTGGGTCTCATCCTCCTCTTGGCAGTTCCAGAAACCATGTTTTATCAGCTCATTCCAGCTGATCGGGCTCTGAGAGGCTGACTGGTGCCACTGGGGAATCTCAATAAACTACAGTTCCCACGCAATCGTTACAGCGCAGTGTTCACATATGCTGTGGCTCCATTGTCCCAGACACGTTCTTCATTCCCATTGTTGGGTAACCGTGGAGGCTCAAAGGGGAAATAGAGGAAAGAGAGAACATCTCGACCACAGTGAAGCCTGAGGGATCCAATGAAACTACCCCTCCCTAAGAAGTGCCAGGCGTAGCGTTGGTGAGAGTTGGTGAGTGAGGAAGGGAACACACCCCAGCTAATCCCATCTCTGTCTGCTGAGGAAACAAGTTCTTTGGGACCCCTTCTTTATTTGATTCAAGCAGACTTTGCTCCTTCCGCGGACGGTCATCATCAGGACATGTCAGTGCCGCGGCTGTGGCTTAACCGGCCGGGGCAGCCTGACTTTCCTGGAGTATTGCTTTCTCCCCTGTATTTCAAGGGCCTTTCCTCCCGTTGCGCTCCAAGAACCATTGCGACTGGGCAGCTGGCTCTCCCCACCACGTTCTGATGAGCGACTGACTTCGTGGTGTAGGGGCCACCTGCTTCCCGAGACCCGTCAGCAGCGCCCTTTCTCCTGACATTGAAGGGCCTTCCAAGCATCCTCGAACCTCTGGTGTCCGGAGCTTCCTGTCTCTGGGACCTGTGACGATGCTCTCAGCTTCGGCCGTCGAGAAGGCCCTTCAGGTTGAGAGCAGACCTTTCTTGTGACCACGACCTCTTGTTCTGACTGCCCTCCTTCCTCAGGTCGGTCCCACTCGGGGCTGCTCTTCTCCAGCTCCGGCTCGGTTCCTCCACGCCCCTCGCACACTGACACGGGTTCGGGCCGCTCCCTCCCACTGCCTGTTAACTGCATCCTGGTTCCTCATTGTTCCAAAACATCATCCTCAGACTCCAGTGTTGCTCCTGCTGGCACAGATTGGGGTGAAACTGATGCTTCTACCAGGGCTTGACCTCCTAAGAAAGCGGCGCTAGATGTTAAAAAATACTCACATCTTACTTTTTTGCCTTTCATGACAATGTAACCTCTCAAACACCTAAAGATTTAAAGTTGAATATCATCAACACCTTCCTTTTTGCATTCAGCCATATTTATCAACTTAATTGTGGGACTTGACTTGTATCCCTGTGATATTTCACTTTCTCATACGCAGATTCAATAGGTAAAACACGTCTTTAACTTTTAAAATAAGCACAGTTTCAGGGGCTGGCCCCGTGGCCGAGTGGTTAAGTTCGCGCGCTCCGCTGCAGGCGGCCCAGTGTTTCGTTAGTTCGAATCCTGGGCGCGGACATGGCACTGCTCATCAGACCACGCTGAGGCAGCGTTCCACATGCCACAACTAGAAGAACCCACAACAAAGAATACACAACTATGTACCCGGGGGGCTTTGGGGAGAAAAAGGAAAAAATAAAATCTCTAAAAAAAAAAAAAATAAGCACAGTTTGAAATATAAGTAAAAGGAAAGTGCTTTCCAGGTGCAAAATGGACTGGTTTCAATTGCCTGGGAATTTATAAATATATATTCACCCGCGACCAGAAAAGTGTCCCGCCGCCTGGACCTCTCTCCTTTGTCCAGGTCCCCCCACACACACTCACACTGACACACACCCCATTGCTATTAAACTGCTTTTTTTGTGTGTATGTGTTCTGTAACATGGGACTTTACAATTTACGTATTTTCCCCTAATTTCACCTCCTCGTAGCCACACAGCGCGGATCCTCCTCCACATAATAAAGAAGGAGGCTCAGGGCGGTGAAGGGAGAAAATCAGGACTAGGGAGAGGTCTTCAATCTCTGAAACCACTGTCTTTTAAGGCAAATTTGCAGGAGAAGAGGCAAAGATTTTGTTTTGAGCGGCAACTCTCCTTGGAGCAGAATGACCTTATTGGGAGATGTTGTTCCAGCAGAAAGGAGTATCAGTCCGCTCTCCGCCTCCGTCGACGGCAAGTGTCTGCCCTCTCCTGGCCAAAGGGAGGATGACAGCTATCGCCCAGCCGGTCCTCAGGACCAAGTCAGGCCTGGGAATCCGGGACATTTGGGGTTGCTCCATAACAATTACCGCTTGTTAGGGAGTTCTGGTCCCGGCTCTCCTTATAACTTTGCTCTGGGACCCTCGGGGCAGATGTGCCCTCAGCCCTTTAACAGGTGGTTGAGTCTAAGGCTCGTGAAGGAGGCTGTGGGTTCATGAGGTCCTGCAGCAACTGGGGCGCCTGGTCCAGCCCCGCTGCGGACGGAGGTGCTGGCATGGGGGTCTGGGGTGCTGGTGTAAATAGACTCCAGGCATTTATTGATTCTGCAGCCCCGCAGACCCCTTCTCGTCGCTCTGCCCGGCTCCTCGGAGGCTCTGAGCCCCCTCAGGCGGCTTCTGTATCCAGCAGCTCTTTGACCGGAGTGGGTCAAGGTCGGGGTGCTCTCCACTGCGGGTTCAGCAGGGCCTATCTCCAGTCCAGGGACACTGAGAGACGGAAAGTGAGCTACAAACAGGAGCGGTCAACACCGAGCATCCTTCCGCCCCGCATGCCTGGCCCCATCCCTCGCGCGCGGGGTGAAATGCTGCGCCAGCCGCGCCAGGAAGGCCAGACGCTGGAGAGCTGCCTCCACGCTCCGAGAGCCCCCTTTGTTGGTGGAAGGCCTCGTGTCAGTGAGGTTACGCAGCCACTCTGTCCTCTGTTGACGCAGGTCGCCCGGGGCTCTTAGCTACCTGGAACCAGGGTCCCCTTGAGGAACGTGGGCGCTACGTTTATCTGATCTCAGACGCAAAACAAGCTTGTAACAATGTTGGAAAAATACATAAAAGAATAAAGAAAAAAGGTAAATTTTTCATAATCACACCACCCAGAGATAAATACTGTTAAAATGTTGGAATGTGTTCCCACACAAGTTTTTAATGCATATATGCATGTATATATGCATATTTCATATTTTATGCACGCATATATCAAATCATATATATATATATGAATTAGGATCATGTTATATACAGAAAATTTCTGGAGAATGTCTCCAGAAATTCTCTAGAAAACAGTATTATGTAACCTGCCTTTTTCACAATACACTATATCTAGAAAATCTTTCCATGTCATTATATCATCCACAACATGATTTTAATGACTTTATTATGGTAGTCTCTAATAAGGATGTGTCATAATTTGTTTATTAATCCTCTATTATTGGACATTTAAATGGCCTTCAAAGGTTGACTATTACAACATATGCTGAAGTGAACATCTCAGATGTAAATCTTTTCGTAAATCTCTGATTGTTGCCTTAGGATCATTTCCTAAGAGTAGAGGTACCGGGGCCAGAGTTCAATCCTTCATTCATTCATTCAGTGTATGTCGAGCATCCCATAAGCCAGGAGCTGTTCTAGGCACGTGGGACAGATCAGTCAGCAAGGTCTCTGCCATCAAGGGGAATTATTGACCTGGAGGGGAAGGCGGGGAGGGCAATAGGCAATAAATAAATGCAGTGATGGGGTTAAGGCCACGGAGAAAGCAGTTGTCGTGGGCACCTGTTAGCTTAAGTGTCCTCCAGAATGTGCCTCCAGCAGAATGAGGGGGCCTGTGGCTTTGCCTCCTCACTGACACGAGGCACTATTATTTTCCACTTCAAGAGGCAAAAGACAAAAAATGTTGAATTTGCATTTATTTCATGAGCAGTGAGATGGAACGTGCTCCCTATTCCTGTCAGCTTATGCTCTCAGGTAGTCAGTTCAGACTCTTCCTCAGTCGTCCTCTGATATCCCGACTTAGGATAGTCATCCTTTGTCTCTTGTATGAGTAGCCAAATTTTTCCCAATTTGTTGGCTGCTTTTAATTTTGTTTTTGATGCTTCCTGGGGCATAGAGCTTTTGAATTTTTATGTAATCAAATCTGTAAGTTTCCTGAAGAGTTTCTATCTTTCCTGCAATACCTAAGGAAATCTTCCTAATCTAAGATGAGACTAAGGCACCCATAGTTTTTCTAGTTTTTAAATTTTCTTTCTTTAACTCGTCCATTCATATGGAATTTGCTTTTCAGCAGGAACCTCAATTAAATATTTTTTCTAAATAGTTACCCCAGCATGACTTTTTAGATAATAGTCGGGAAAGACAAATTGGGGGAGCATGGCCGTGGGCCACCCCTGGGCTGAGACTCTGGAGCAGCTGTGAGGCTGACGGGGTGTGGGGGGGGGGGGCGGGCTTCCAGCCACCAGCTGTGCCAGCAGCTGCTGGTGACAGTAGAGCAGTCTGGGCTCATCCCTGGGGGCTCCCAGGGAGCGCACCTTTGATTTTGCCTATGTGGCCCCATCAGTGCCGAGGAGGAAACGCACCATCCGGGGAAGATGGACTTGCACTGGGTCACAGCGAAAACATGAGAGCTTTGCCCAGTGAGCTGGAGAACAAGCAGGCAGCGGTGGCCTCCTGTCCACAGTCCCTGGACCAACCAGGGAGCTACCCTGGAAAGCAGTCTTCTTCTCTGTGCCAGAGCCCAGGGGAATCCGGGGCCAGAAGCTAAGGGCTACGGTGATTGGATCAATACACGGAGACCACTTGAGCCTCCGCTGTGGGTAAAGAGAAGCGAGTGATGCCCTGGTAGGATGGACAGAGCAGAAGACCCTGGCTTGTGTGCTGTCTCTACAACTAATTGCTGTGCATCCTTAGCCAAGTTACAGGACCTCTCTGGGTCCAGTTGTATCGAATCAGATGTTCTTCTTAGTATACCACATTTAGCATCACTGGTTGGTTGGGGGGATACTGCATAAGGATACACACTCCAGACTTCGTGATTTGAAGATAAGCTGCAGTTGTGCAGATAAAATCTGCGAGTGTGTACAGTATACTAGCTTGATATGGAGAAGTCGGTGTGTGTGTGAGAGAGAGAAAGAGATAGCTAGAGAAAGAAAGGAAGAAGAAGAGAAAGAAGGGAGAGAGGGAGCGAGAAATGAAGGGGGGAAGGACATTGAAAGTTGGTCCTGTGAGAAAAAATGGAAACCATTTGTTGACAGTTGGAATTTCCACCACTCACTCGAACCTGCACAAAAGCGAGTGGGAGGGGTGGGGCTACTCCTACAGGTGCAACGGCCACCTTTCAACCCACCAGCTGGCTCCGGAGGGACCGTTCGGTGAGCCTTCAACGTTAATGCTTAAACCACCCTTTCCCATAATTGTCAGTCATGGCTATTTGCTGCCATCTGCTGGCCAAAATAAATATTGTCTGCATGACAAAAGTTTTATTTGATAATAATAATAATACATATTCACCCAACAAATACTTATGGAGAGCCTATTAAGTACCAGGCACTGTTCCATAACAGACAAGTAACCAAAGAAAGATTCCTACCTTCATGGAACTTAAGTCAATAACAACAATTAGAATATCTAACACTGATAGACTTCTTGCTATATATGGGCCAGGTAGTATTTTCATTGCTTGAAATTTATCAACTCATTTTAATACTCACATTAGTCCCATGTAGTAGGTATGATTATATTCCATTTTACAGATGAAGAAACTGGTGCACAGAGAGGTTGAACAATTTCCCTGAGGTCACACAGCTAGGAAGTAACATCCTGGTTTAACTCAGTGTGGCTCCAAAGCCTGTCCTTAGCCCCTCCGGACGCTGCCTGGACTGGTGAGCTGCTGTAGACATGCTTGTCTTCCCGCCCCAAATACCGTGCGGACAGCCGCATTATTAGATGGAAGGGCAAACGCGACGCTGCTCGCGTGGCTCAGCCACTCGTCCGTCCATCTGAGCCACTGCGGCCGCGAGCCAGTCCCTCACCCACCGCAGATGCCTGCTCAGGGCAGGGCCCTCCGGGTGCTGTCCTTGTACCACCACCCCCCCCCCCCCCCCAACGCTGGCCGTGGGATGGGAGGTCACAGAAGCCACGGGAGGGGCTGACCCTCTGCCCGCGGATTCCTACCTCTCCAGGCAGCGCGGAGGTGGGGTGGGGTGGGGTGAGGTGGGGTGGGGTGGGGTGGGGTGGGGTGGGGTGGGGTGGGTGGGGCGGCCTGGGGTTAAGGATGACACGAAAGTTCTCCCCTGCTTGGCCTCGCTCCCTGGGGCAAAGGGACAACGTGCAGCAAGAGAGCTTCGTGTCAGGTCCGGGAGAGCCGCGGCCACCGCCAGGGCCTGCAGACAGACCCCCTCTCCAGCTGCGGCCGCAGGGGAGGCCGAGGGCACGACCCGGGGACTGAGGGAGCCCTCCAACTGTGAGAAGCCCTTGATTTCTACGTGTTAATCTTTTTCTTTATCGGGTGTGCCCAACCTCATGCAAAATATTGACTTTATAGGCAGGGAAGAACAGGCTTTTTAATTTTATTTTTTAATTTGTTAAAGTTTTTCAAAGAGATTTTAAAAATATTCTGTTACAGCATCCCCCAGAATCCCCGCTTGTGACCAGTGTCCAAATAAGAGCAATAACAGTAGCTCCTCTTTAGGAAGCGCTGATCGTGTGCCAGCCCCCGACAGCAGCCTCATGACATGAGTACTGTTATTCACGCCAGTTACAGATGAGCATGATGACGCTCAGAGAGGGTAAGTCATTTGCCCTGGGTCACACAGCCAACACTCGAGGCTGCGCCTGGATGACTCCACTACCACTACCCTACGCTGTGTCCCAAAGTCAGGGAAGCATCATAAACTGAGTGACTAAGTGTCATCCCAAGAAGCAGAGAAAATTTATCCCGGGGTTTTGACTGACCGCACAACAGGAGTCTCATCCTCATGTCTGAGATTCCATCGGTTCGATCTGGAGGCTGCAGATCTGTGTCTCTGAGAGAGGGATGGTTGGGCCGGCTCTGACGTGATCTGGATCTGCCAGCCTGGGGCAGCACACGCCCAAGGGAGCCCCGGAAAGGACCTGTAGAGAAGCAGGCACTGAGCCATAACGTGAGGTGCCGGGGCCGTCCCACACACTGGGTGTGGGCTCGCAGCAGCCTTCCATGGGGGCAGGGGGAGGGTACCATTATTCCAGACACTGAAGAGAAGGGGCTGAGGCCCAGGGAAGAGGCCTGCCAGAGGCCACGCAGCAGCTGGGGGCCAGAGCGGGGAGCAGAGCCCAGCCTTGCAAGTGCCAGGTCAGTCCCACCCGCAGCCCAGCGCCGGGCCCAGCCTGCCAGCACGGTGTGGGGGAGCCGTGGTCCCCGGGGGCTTGTGAAGGTGCAGTTTCCTTCCGCAGGTCTCGAGGAGCCTGAGGCTCTGCTTTCTGTGATGCTCCCAGGTGGTGCTGATGCTGCTGGGCCACAGACCATACTCTCAACAGTGGAGTCGGAGGAGATATTTCTGAAAGGTGAGTCTGCTGTGTTCCCTACCAGGAGCTCCTGTCACAGCCCTGACACCTGCTGAAGTGCTTGGCTCATGTGAAGAGCAGACAGGGCAGTATCCCACGAAGGCGGGGAGGTCTGTCTGTCCTGTTCCCAGCTGTGTGTGCCTGGATCACAGACGGGCTCTCAATACCTGTGGAATGTTGGCAGGACTCGAGGAACTCAGAACAGACACCCCTCTCCAGGCACCTTCTGAAACATTTGCTGGGCGGGGGTGTGATGGATTTGAGTCCTTATTTGGTCCAGGACTGCTGCAAACTCACGAAAGATCTTAGAAACCATCCAAAGCACGTCTTTCTTAAACTCGTAAATCTGACCCAGCCACCTTACACATCAGGCCGCCACCTGAGCACACGCGGCTGTTTTTCTTGTTACGGGAGCTTTGGCCAGCGTGGTCTCCAAGTGGCACATGGGAGAGGGTACTTCCTGCTCTGACGCTTGGGCATGTGGGCCACAGAGGGGCCAGTCTCCAGGATGAAGCACTTTCTTTAAGATGGGGCCAAAGCATCCCAGGTGAGCTCTTGGGCCGCTTAACCAGGCTCACGGATTTGGCCTAGTCCTTGTCCTGACGCTCTCAGGGCTGGTCCAGGCAGGGAGCCAAATGCCTTGCTCTTCCACAGTCTATCTGTCTGTTTGTTTTGATCAGAGAGAACGGGAAGAGAAACTGTTCGTTACCACGGTAACTGCTTAGGGAGTCTTAAGTAAGGAAGCCTGTGGTCCAGCTCTCCTCCGATGAGGGTCCTGCCTTCCAGGAAACTATCATCTTCTTAGGGAGCAAGACTCCCAGAACACGAGCTGTGGAGCCAGGACCAATGGGAGGACTCCTGAGCTGGGGCTAACGCAGAGGGCTTCCCAGAGGAGCAAAAATGAGCCAGGCCTTCAAGTAGTTGGATAACAAGGAGGATAAAGGAAGAGCATGAATGTGGAGATGACATATCCCAGCATTCTTTCAGAGGTGATGACTATGGCAGGCTGCCTAGAAGAAAGTCTGGGGTGTAACGGGTAGAAAAGCAAAGTGGATGCAGAGTGTAGACAGCCTTGGATGTCAGGCCAGAGGACTGGAAGCCTGGACCCATCCCTTTGGAACTAGAGTCCAGGAGGTACATTCTGTTAGGCTCAGGCTGTCACAGGACAGTCACAGAGAGACAGGCTCCTGAGTGAAGCCAAGGCTGGGTCACCAGATAGATGGAGAGCACAAAGATCCAGCCACTAGGTACGGCTGTACAGTTTGTGCACTGCACAAGAGCGCCTGCCGAGGGAGCAGGTAAGCGCTGAAACCCAGCTCTCCTATCATCAAGCTATGCACCCTGGTATGGGCTGCCTTCTCCTAGGGGCTCCTCCATCCACTGCTCACTAAGGCCCCCCTACAGGCCAGCAGTGGTCTGATCAGCTCAAGTCACAGCCACGCGGTGTTTTCCCCTTGTGGCAAGGCATTTTCTCAGAGCAGCCAGTCGCGTACATTCCCCGGGTGTCCCAAGGAGGGCACTGCTCAGCTTTGCACAGGATGACCAAGCCCTGAAGGCACATTCTAAGATTCTAGAATGCGTCATTCTAAGGATACGGTTGGAACCCGAGCAGACCAGTGTCCTGCTCCTGCTGGCGGACAGAACCAGCGAGCAGGTGGTCTGTAATGGCCCACTTCAGCCGGGCTCACCCAGATCTCCCTACTGCAAGGACGACTGAGCTCCCACGCAGGAATACGGGCAAACAGAGCCTCTGCGGCCCTCAAGATGCTCCCGGTGGGGCCAGCAGCTGTCCGCCCCGAGCGTTTGCTTCACAAAGTGTCCCACGGTCACCCTGGCAGCAGCCTCCAACTTCACGTGTGCCGATGACACAGAGAAAGGCAGAGGGCTCCAGGACCCTTAGAGCCGGTGTTTCTCTTTAGGGCACCACAGGCTTTTTGGTTCCCCGGTCACTGTGACAACCAAAAATGTCCCCCTACACGTGTCAATGGCTCCCTTGGGAGGAGTGAATCGCCCCCAGATGAGCATACCTGAGCCCCTCCCAGTAGAAGAGAAAACTGGGGCCCAGTACCTCGTCCCGGGTCCTCCTGCTGGGAGAGGCACAGCAAGAACTGGCAGGCAGGCTTCCTCCCCCCTCGGCTCCAGCTCTCCCACTCACTGGCAGTGGTCTTTCATCCCTCAGCCTTCATCGTGCCCGAGCTTTCTGAATGGAGACCACAGGACTGACTGGGCCAAGCGGTCCAACTTTATCCCCTGCCCCCAGATGCTTGTGACAGCTACATGGATAACGGTCAGAACCCCTCTGTCGGCCTCTGAGGCCTGGAAGCATGAGCACAGATGAGTGGGTCTGTAGGCTGGCCCTGACTTCGGAGGTCCCCCACAGTTCTGTGGTGTCCTCACTCTCCACGGGGCTGGACCCGCATCCTGCGCATGACCTGCTCAGGCAAAACCGTGGCTCAAATGTTGTTCACCTCCCTGACGATTCCTGGGGGAACCCTGCCGTCTCCTGCCCGCTGGCTGTGCTCACAGTGAGCAGAGTGGACTCACTCCCACAGGAGGCCAGGAGAGGCGCAGGTGGAGGCACCGCGGCAGGGCCCAGCCCGGAGCCTCTGCATGAGGCTGGATGCCCCGCTTTACCCCTTGCCTCTCCCTGGAGCTGGCCGGACTCTGTGGGGCTCCTGGGGCCAACCAGCCACGAGCTGTCAGCCATGTGCTGTGACCTCCAGGAACAGGACCCAAGAAGGCCTCGACACATGCCGGGGTCCCTTGCATTCGGAGCTCATCATAGATGACAGCCAATAAATAAATTGTATAACTTTTATTACTCCTCTAGTAGCTTTGCATTTTTATTATGTGATATTTGATAATACAAAATGTATACGTAATGTATATCTAAGTAATAAAATAATAAAAGCCTGCCAAGAACGTAAGAATTAAAATATGACCTGGAGCTCTGTGTCCGCCTATGGACCCCCTGCCCAACGTGGTTTCCTGGCCCGCTGCGGGTCAGCCTGGCTCTGAATTCAGTTGTTTACTGTTCCTTTGCTTTATTTTTATATTTTGTCACATTCTAATGAATTTTTAAACAATATATTTTTCATCTTGCTTGTTTTGAGCCTTAGGAAAAGACCATATGCTATCTGAGCTACATTTTTCTTTTTGATTAAAAAATATGAGATTCATCGGAGCTGACGCAAATCGCTGTGGCTTACGCATTTTCGCCTCCTCGCGTGTCGCCCAGCACACGTACAAGAGCGTCACTAGGTGTGACGTAACGGAATTGGCGGGTCACGGAGAGAGCAAACGTTCAGCTTTGCTGGAGAGCACCGCATCGTCTGCAAAGGGAATGTACAAATTTCACTAGAAGTTTCCATTACCCACATCCTCATAAACACCTGCTATTACCTTAACTTTACTGCTCTAATATGGGTAAAATAGTGTCTCATTGCATTGGTCTTAGTTTTCATTTCCCTGATTGCTAATGAGATTCATCATATTTTCCTATGTTTATTTGTAAAATTTGTGTTTCCTCTCCTGTAAAATGCCTGTTTGTATCCTGTTCCCGCTTTTACTGGGTTGTCCTAATTGATGTGTAGAATTGAAAATATATATAATCTGGAGATTAAATCCTTGTTGGTTATATCTGTTACACTTATCTGCCACCAAGATATTTGGTATTTTCTCTTTCTTTATAGTGTCTTTTGATGATATTAATGTAGTTGATTTATCAGTCTTCTTTTTTGGTCGGAACTTTTTCTGTCTTTTTTTAAGAAAGACTTTTAATAAGTCCCAAGTTATAAAGATCCTCCAAATTTATTCTGAAAGTTTTAAAGCTTTGTTTTCCACACTTAAGATTTTAATCCATCAGGAATTAATTTTTCTATATGAGAATAAGGGTCGTCTGTCACTTTTTCCTGTACGGATAACCAGTGACCACAGGACCATTCACTGAACGATCCGTCCATGATCCATAACATCACTTTCTCCACGTAGCAACTTACCATACATTTGTAGGTCTGTTTCCCTCCTCTGTGCCACTGGCCAATTTGACTCTCCTGACCTCAAAACCATCCTGTTCTAATTGCTTCAGTGTTTTCCCAAGTCATGCAAGCTAGAAAAGCGAGTTCCTTGGTCCTGTTTGTCTTCAAAATGCTTTGGCTCTCCTCAACACTTGTTCTTCCATTTAAGGAGACACTGCTATGCCCGTGAAACCAGCTGAGGCTTTTATTTTCTTTTCAGAAAGATTTTGGACTACTGTTTCTATTTAACAATTATAAGGTTATTTAGATTTTCTATTTCTTTTTCAGTTAGTTTTATAAGCAATACTTTTCTAGAAACTTTTTCATTTCTTCTCATGTATAGACATAAAGTAGTTTAGAATACCCTATTACTACCTCTTAAAAGCTTTTGCCTGTCTGTAGATGTGCCCCTTTGTTCTTGTATGGCCATATCTTCTCTCTTTTCTTCTCAATATTACAAGGGATTAATCCATTTCTAGCAGTCTTTTCAAGGAACTTTTGGGTTGGTAGTTCTCTATTTTTGTTCTTTGATGAGGAAGATTGGCCTTGAGCTAACATCTGTGTCACTCTTCCTCTATTTTGTGTGTGGGCTGCCACCACAGCACAGCCTGATGAGTGGTGTTTAGGTCCACGCCTGGAAACTGAACCGACGAACCCTGGGCTGCTGAAGTGGAGCACACAAATTTAACCACCATGCCACCAGGCCAGCCCCAATAGTTCCTCTCTATTGTGGCTTCACTCCCTGTTCTACTAATTTATGCTCTGTATCATGTCCTTCCTTCTCCTTTCACTGTGTTTGTTTTACCAGCAAGTTGGGTAGATTCGATGATTTCCTCACCACCAATGTAGAATTTGGCTTTCTTAGTTCTAATAACTCTGTTATCATTTGTTTGTCTACCTTCCCTTTTCCAAAAGTTTACTTCTATTGTTTCTTCTCTCATATTCTGCCCATCCTCGTGGGCTTCTATCATTTAAAAAAAATCCCTTTACTGTAGTTTTAATGGGTTTTGGGAAAGGAGTAAAGTTAGACATATGCTCTTAATTTACCATCTTTATTTGGAACCTCTAGTCGTTATTTATTAATCTTTCTTATTTATCATCTTTTATTCTCCCTGGGATGTATTCTGTTTAGTTTCTTCACCTCTATCTTCTACTTCACAAATTCTCTCTTCTTCTGTTTATCTACCGGATTTCATTTGAATAATAATAATTTTTATTTATAAAAGTTATATTTAATTCCTTTTCAGAGCTACCATTTCATTTTTGATAGTTTGCCCATTGCATGCTTGTTTCTGCGAATTAAGGATTTTATACATAGTTATTTTGCATTTATAGATGATTATTCCAACACTTAAAGTTTCCGAAGGTCTGTATCTGGTGTACTTTGTTTCTTCTGCCTCTGGCTCATAGTGGTTTGCTCTCTTGTGTGTTTGGTTGCATTTTACTGAGAGCTTACATTTTGTCAATCTTCGTCTGTGGAAATCTGAGAAGCCAAATTGAAGAGGCTTTTCTCCAGAGAGGAATTGCATTTGCTCTTGCTGAGAGCCAGAGGGTGCTACCCACCTATGCAAACCTCAGCCCCTGCTAGAAGCCCAGACCTCATCTCTCCACCTGGTTACTTTGCTTTGGCCTGCGGTTGACGTCAGCGTTTGCCAGCGGCTGACCCTGCCCTCTTCCTGTGCTGCTCACTCTCCGCTGTGTGTCAGATCTTTGGTAGAGGGTGAGGGTGGGCGTGGACGAGTTGCGTACCACCACTTCTTGCAAGCCCGGGAATAAGATAAAAACTGTATCTTTCAGACTGTATCCGTTTTATGGTAGCAGGCGCTCCGTAGGCCGAGCTCTCCGTAGAGCCGGAAGTGCCTTTTAACACTTCACTGTTGGATTCTCCCGACATGGGGACGTTGGTGTGGACGTCAGGACAGAAACTGTCTGCCCTTCACAATCACCTCCACCTCCCAACCAGAGCTTGCCTACCTTCCGGCATTACCCTTTCCTCCCTTTCTCTTTCTTTCGCTTTTCTCTGACTCTACTGCCACTTTGGCGTGCTAATTTTCCCCAGGAGATGAAAACCTCCCCAATTTTTTTCAGCTCTTTGACTTCTGTTTTAACCCTCTCCGGAGACTAAACCTATCGGCCTGAGCTGTTAAATATGGAGGCCACTAACTCCCTCTGGCTATTAAAATTAAAATTAATTAAAATTAAATAAAATAAAAAATTCAGTTCTCAGTGAAAAACTAAATCACCAAATGACTCAGTTCAGGAAACCGATGGATTCCTTGAGGTCAGCTAACTACTCTTTGACTTAACTGCCCACCTCGGTCCAGTCAGTGGACAAGTGGGTAGGAGGGGGATGATATGTAGACCAGAGAACACCAAGGACCGGGTGACAGAGGGGGGTACCCTGCCTTAGAGGGAGGAGGAGGCAGTGGTGGACATTTCTAATATTCTCAATGACCTTATTTGGTCCTCAAGACAGTCCTAGGATATAAGCATTATTATCTCTGTTTATGATGCCTTTTAAAAGATGAAGAAACTGGGGCCAGCCCAGTGGCACAGCAGTTAAGCTCACGCGCTCTGCTTCAGTGGCTCGGGGTTCGCCAGTTTGGATCCTGGGTGTGGACCTAAGCACCACTCACCAAGCCATGCTGTGGGAGGCGTCCCACATATAAAGTAGAGGAAGATGGGCACGGATGTTAGCTCAGGGTCACTCGTCCTCAGCAAAAAGAGGAGGATTGGCGGAAGATATTAGCTCAGGGCTAATCTTCCTCAAAAAAAATTTAAAAATTAAACAATAAAAGATGAAGAAACTGAGCGTCTGAGAAGTGAAGTGTTAACCAATGCTGCACAGCTATAACGTGGAAAAGCCAGGATTCAAAGCCAGGTCTTTTTCACATTAAAGATCAGATCCTTTTCGAGTAAGGAGGGAACATGCCCTTTTCCAATGATTTGGGAACCAGGCACCCTGAGTTCCAGTTTCCTCTGTCCCAATACGTAGTGTGCTGTTCAACACCCTCCTCCCCGATGGGTCATGGCGTCTCCCACAGCACAGAGCTCCCGTCAGGGCAAAAGAGAGAACGGATGGAAACAGCTCTGAAATAGACAAGTGTCACGTCCATATGAGGATTATTGTGCCCATTCTCAAAGATTGACAAAAGTGCCCTCTGACTCTCGGCTGGGGTCTTGTCAGGACCGTTTTGGCCTGAGGGCCGTCTCTGCTGAGGCTGCTGTTCATCTCCCGGAGAGCGGGACGTGGAGGGCAGCGATGGCTCCAGCACAGGATCGCAGCGGAACTGTGGGGCGTGCCCTCCTCTGCTCGTCTCACCGCAGAGACAGCTGCGGGCCAGGCAGGCCCGGGTCCCAGTCCCCATTCTGCCACTTTCAGCATTGTGCCCACGATCGGGCAGGTTATGCACCTGTCTCATTTTCCTCCTGTGTGCAATGGGGTAATAAAGCTGTCCTTCCCATACAGGTTTGCCTGAGCATTAAATGAAATACAGTATATAAAGCGTGGGAAAGTGCCTGGCATGTGAGAGGCTCACAATAAATGGTAGGTAATACTTTCTATAAAATCTCTCCCCCAATGAGTTACAGCTGAAAGGTCCTCCCTTGCGTGTTCTCTCAGCCGATCCCCCGTGCTGTCCTGCTGGATCAGCGTTGTTGTCCTGACATCACAGTGAGGACCTGAGGCACGGAGGTGGCATCTGACTATAGATCTTTGACTCTTCCCATTCTGTCTAGCCTCTTACCTTTCCAGGTGTCAAACATCCTTTTGCTCTGTGACAATAAAAGGTCTTTTCCGAAGAAAAGATAGATTGCCACACTGTGCTAATAGTGAAAAAATCTAGCTAGTTAAACAATGACACATCCATAAGATGGAATATTAGGGAGCAACTAAAAATGATGTATAGAAGGATATATTTAAGGAGATGAAGATTGTTGGCACTATACCAACTAAAAGAAGCTGATTGAAAATACGGTATGTAGGGTTGGCCCCAGTGGCCTAGTGGTTAAGTTTAGTGCACTCCGTTTCTGAGGCTGGGGTTTGGTTCCCAGGCATGGACTTACACCGCTCTGTTAGTGGCCATGCTGTGCTGATGGCCCACATACTGAAAAACAGAGGAAGATTGGCCTGGATTTTAGCTCAGGGTGAATCTTCCTCAACAAAAAAAATATATATATAGTATGTATAGTTTTGTCCTATTTTCATACTGAGTAGAAAGATAGCCACCAACACGTTAGTAATTATTATATCTAAATAGTGGGATTGGGAATTATTTCTTGCATTTTCTTTATGTTAATATATATTTTGTAAATTTAAGAGGTTTTTTTTATTTAAATGCAAAAAAGATTGAGATACAATCATTTTAAGCTGTAAAATACTGAAACCAACTCATCTCTTTTAGGGGAATTTGCTGGGGACAACGTCCAAAGCAGGTGTTTTACGATGGAGCTTGAATGTGCTGTGAGGAACTGACCCAGAGTTGCAGGACATTGAGGGTCTCTGGTCCTCGTTTCTGCCCACACACAAACATGTGCATGCACACCTCCATTGTGGCAGAGCAAACCCTTGCACGCTTCCCGGTACCCTTTGGACGGGGGAGGAGGCAGCACCCTGTGTTTGCACGAGAAACGCTGAGCGCCCTGCCCTATGATGCCTGGTTGTCAAACGGCTGGTGGCAGCTTCCTAGACTGACCACGGGACCAGTTTCTGGAGTGGAGTTTGGATGGATTTGCATCCTAGTGCAGTCAAGTCACGGCACGCTTTCCCAGCTCTTGCCTTGGGGTGTCCCAGACCTGGGGGCCACCGGACCTGTCGTTTACCTCTTGCTCAGAGATGCTGTCTTTATCCTCCAAGCTGCCCTTTGGTACCGTCAAGCTGCAGAGGTCACTAGGACACTATCTTCCAGGCTCACTTTCAGGGTTCCCTTAGGCCCTCCTTGCAGCCACCACGCAGACTCAGCATCTCGCCTGGAGTGCTCACCCCTGACTCCCCGACTCCCCTGCTGGCCCTTGGGGCAGCCTGCCTCGCAATGTTGTTACCTCTTATGAGTGGTTCTAAGGGCCTTTTGATAAACCACTCAAGAATGTGTGTATTACTGACGTGTCTACATTTTAAAGGCAGAGCGTTGCTGTGGGAATGACTATTGCTCACCTTTAGCTAGGATTCTGCCCAGGCACAAATCTGCACCGAGGAATGCTAGAATTCCAGAGCCACGGGCTTGGTTTCCCACAGTAAAACTCTGACTGCAGTGGCCAATGTTAAGTTTGAAGTCATTATTCTGAAAGAAAAAGTCAAACAATGATGGACCATTACCATCTTTTCTCTTCTCTCACCCCCGGAACCCCGCCCCAAGCCAGTGTCCCTTCCCATTTGGGGCCAAAGGCGTTCCTTCCTCTTTCCTCTTTCCCGCTAGGTGTCTTTGCGAGCTCCTCTGACTGTCGGTGTGTGGTCCTGGTATGTTTTCCACACATGCCGCGCCAGAACCCAGTCCTGTCTTTCCGCCCCATCTTCCCAGGTCAGACATATTCCCACTCCTTACTCTAAGGCTGAGGTTACTCACACGCCCCACACCCCAAAAGACATGTCCTTTCTGTATTTCCCAGGTTTACGAGGCAGCTAGTTTGCTAGTAAAGCTTCAGCAGAGTTCAGAGAGAAACTAGGGTCCCTCGACAGTGACTTCTGCCATTATTTCATAGTTTGGAATTTGCAAAGCTGCCGCGGTGACCGTTTATGTCTTCCTGGATTCTTTCTCTACAATGAGGCAAACGCTGCTTATGGCTCTGTGGTTCACAAAACTAGACTTTCCACAAGAGGGACTGAGCTGAATGAAAATTTAAGGAAGGGATCCATTTTTATAGACCCCCTTACTCTCTGTTAGGACAATTAACTAGCACAAACCCAACAGTGGTAAACAAGGTAAACGGGCTGTGCAAGAGATAAACACTCAGGTTGGAAGTCTTTTTCCAAAATCCTAAACTATGACCTCTCACAAGAGTAATATAGTGTCAGACAGACCGATCATGAGGCTTCGACAGATCAGAGACAGAGCAGAACTGCTCAGCTCCTGGCTTTCCTCCAACTTTTCTGTCAAGGAATTGGAAAAGAGGGAATGGACATTGATGAAGGATAGATTAGACACAACTTCATTATCAGGCCGGTCTGGATAAAGCAGAGATGAGGAGGCGGGGCCCTGCAGGTAAGATCAATTATCCACAGGCAGTGGCCTTAAAGACCAAGAGGTACCAAAGAACCAGAGACAGGAGGTTGCAATCCCTGAGATCCTGAATTTTCAAACACTGAAGGTGAATTCATGAACTTGACAGCAAAAGCAGGCAAGGAGCTAGAAGGAGCCCTGGATGTCCATGGTCCCAGGGGAGCTGCGGCTGAGGGCCCTGTGATGTTGCACCAACAAAGGGGAAATAGCCTGAGGTTTTCACTGACTGTAGAGCCCAACAGGAGTCACCTGTGGGAGGTCGCTGCTAATATGATGTTCAGCCGCGTTAGTGGAACCATGGTATTTCCAAAAGAGAGCACAATGACGCCACTGGACTTAGCACACCTGGCCGTGTCTCAAACACTGAGTCATCCTCCGTTGATCCTGGTATTTTAAAAGAAGAGTTTCATGTGACATTTACCCTGGCAACAGAGTCTGCACTTTGGTTTGGGTTTTATCACAATGAGATAAGCATGGCCAGGCCCTGAGAGACAGAGGCTTAATCAACCACTGCATCAAGGAACGTTCTGGTTTTTCCCCACTACTTCTCCCCTCTGCCTGAAGGCGGGAGTCCCCCGCTGTCTGCATGGTCCTGGGCCCCGCAGTCAGTGTGGCTTGCTTGGTGAGGGGCACACATGACAGACCGAGCCTCCGGGAGCTCAGCCAGTGAACCGCATCAGGAGGCAACGGGCCTCCCACCCAGCCCGCGCTCCACTCGATACAAGGCAGCTTTTCTAACAATCAGCTGTTTTAAAACAAAATTGCGGCCTTGGAAAGGAGTGCGTTCTTCCTCATTGGAAATGTCCGGAGCAGAGCGAGGATAACCCTCCGCACACAGATGTAGATCCAGGGGGCCTGGCCGAGAGGACGCGGGCTCCCCTCCAAGCCTGACACGGCGGTCTGACGTTCAGACCACCCTGGCTTCCTCTGATGATGAAACCTCCCAAATAGCTTGATTCTAATAATTTGGAGTTAGCAGCCCCTGTGAACTACACTGTTAGGATTCTGAATCCAGTTTAAAATAAAAAGTCCCACAGACGGTCTCTCGTCTCTCTGTTCCTCACTTGGCTGGACCACCTGAATTTACGAGAGCAGGACTGCTCGATTTTGCCTTTCCAGCTTTCCAGTGCCGCTAGAAGGACACCATGGTGTTCCTTCTGGCTCCCTCCTTAATCCCTTTAGCTTTTTGGCAAAGCGGCAGCAAAAACACTTTATAAGGAGCGTGAACATGTCGCAGCGGGAGCCAACCTGTGGTCGCTTTCTCCTCCTCACCTGCTTCCCCGTCAGCTCAGTCCAAATCCTTTTGAAACAAGAGCAGGAATTACTGCTAATTTAGAGCAATTACAAGATTTACAAATTAAACATATTCCCATTGGTTACCTAGCAACCATCTCCGAATCACACAATGAGATAAAACTATTGTTCTATTTAATAGAGTCCACTATTAAGAGAAGGCCAACTGCATAATTCACAGCGAGTACCACCCTAGTGTTGCCAGAAAGAGTGCTGGGCAGGGAGGCAGGAGGCTGATGTGCGGGTTCCAGTCTCCTGGGGTCAGATCCAGAGCAGGAACATGTCCTGACACCAGTGATGGTGCCCCTGCAAAGCAATGGGGGGGGGGGGGGGCTGGCGAGCAGTGCCTGGAAGGGAAGACTCAGGTGCTCGGAGTGAGTGAAACAACAGGCACAGAACAATTTGCAGCAAGGGGTCTACTTGCACAAGGCCAAGATGCAGTGAAGTCTGGTGCAGGGCCGGCTCATCCCTCTTGGTGGGGCTCAGGCGGTGCTGAAGCAGAAGGGCCAGGCCTGGCGATGGTGCAGTCTTGGGCACCATACTTCCTTATGCTGCTGGCACCTAGGTGGGGTCCGGGAGGCAGGCCAGAAGGAGGGCACCCACTTCTTGGCTTTTCACCTACACAATAAGGGGCCTGAGCTATACCATTTTAAAGGCCCCTTCCAGCTCTTTTGGGTAGTAGGACTTCTCTGGTTCTGAACCAATAAAAAATAGTCCTATTTAAAATCAGATAGAGGGGGAAATAGCAGCTTTATTGGGATGGTGTTGGAGCATTTAAACTGGACCTGCAATCAAATGATCTTCACGATGACACAAGCCTGCCCTGGACCTGGTCCAGGATCTGCCTGGACCTACACACAGGCAGAACTGGGGACGTGGCACAGACACGTGAGGGTGGGCAGCCTGCTTTGAACCCATGAATTCTAGAGAAAGACATGGTCCCCTAGACCCCAGGCTGGGATCCAACTCTTCTTCCCACAGGAAATCAGAAGTAGTGAAAGTCTCCATCCTGTGCTCGGCTAGCCTAGAGAGAGCCCACAGTCAGGATACCTCTCCAGCGTCACCAAGAAAAGTCTTTCCTGCCATGGGAAGAAGTGACGGAGAGGATTGAGCTAACTTCTCAATCCCCCGAAGAGGGCAGACATTCCTGCTTTGTAGACTGAATGCGTGAGGGGAGAAATGGTTCCCTAACAGGAGGAGGAGGTGTTGAGTGAAATACTGAAGGCACACAGCTGGCTCATGGCAGATGCTCCTGGCCTCATCTTGTTTCCCAGAGGACAGACGTCTGGCCACCCCCACCTCTGCGTGCAGAGAGCCTGTGGCGCCCAGCAGTTATGAAGAAGGCGGTTCCCGCCACCCACACACATGCAGGTCAAAGTCTTTTTGAAAATTAAAATCCACAGTAAGACATTTCATTTCTGTCCAAGGACAGGTTTGAGTAGAGCGGAGCTACTGAGTTATTGAATTTTTAAGGGCATAGAATTTTTTTTAAGTTTTCCAATATTTCTCACTATGATTGAACTGTGGAGCTCTATAATTTTCCGTGTAAAAGAGAGAGCGTGTTTATAAGCATGTATTTTTCAAAGCCTCTGGCGGCCGGTCTTTCTGAGTTGTCACCATCGGGAGAATCATTCCTCATGCATCACCTTGCTAGATCTCTCGTCCAATAGTTCAGTTCCTCACTTAGTAACTAGCACTCTAATAGAGGCAAGCCTTGTCGTGTGTTATATTCTGGACAGTGAACGAATGTTTATCTAAGGGTCGGAGAGGGAAGATCACATGTTCGGGAGCATGCTACAGTGAGTGGCTGAATTAGGTTCAACCCCACGTCCCTGCTTTCTTGCGCTGATCACATGGGTCTAGAGTGACTGAGTGTTCAGGTCCTTTCTTTCCAGACATCCCCTTTTCCCTCTACCAGATAACTGGGTTCATGGAGGAGGAAGAGCCGGAAATAAAATCTTTTTTGGGGCTGGAATAACACGTGGCCTCATTTCATCGGAGAATGAAGGCAAAGTCTCTCTCTTCCAATAGGTTGCTGATGCCCAAAATCATCACAGCCATAGCGATGGCAGTGAATGTTGACAGGCTCCTGACTCTGTGCCCGGCGTGGTGTTGGGTGCTTTATAGTGTCTCATTTACTCTTCACAGCAATCCCATGTGGCAGTGATTATCATCCCCGTGTGATAGACAGAGGAGGGAAATGAGGCTCGGAGACTCTTAAGTAACTCTGTGTGCAGTCTCACAACCAGAAACTGGTGGAACTTTGCTGGTCCAGACAGTTTAAATTCTTGCCAAAACATTTACCCCACACCTACCCATGCCCCCTCCTACCCACAGTTAGAGATTTATTTAAAGGAAATGCACTTTGAATTTGCATACACTTTGAGTGTTTGAGTTTGTGGACCACTCGCACTTGATTTATTTTATTCCTTGCTTTCTGTACTTAGGGAGAAACGAGAGTTTGGGGAGAAAGAGGCCAGTTGGAGGAAGGCAGGTTTGGGAACCTGTGATCACCCTGGATAGGAGAGATAATGGGCTGGTCCTCTGCACGCCTCCCCAGCCCAGCTCCAGCTGTGGAGTATTGGAAAGAGCAGCAGACAGGAGCTGGGCACCTGGATCCTCCAGTAACTTAGCTACGCGAGCTTGGCCACCAGACTTCCCCTCTCTGGCTAGTTTCCTGCACTGTAGCACGGGCAGGTTGGAATTGATAAATGTCAAGTTTCCTCTGAGCTTCCAAGCTAGGTAATTCAGTCCTACATCCTTCAGTGAGAAAAACTGCTGGAAAAAGCTGCCTTTTCTCTGAGCAACTGCTTTTGCTCATTGGTGGATGCACAGATCCTAAAGAAAATATTAGCAAACTCAACCCGGCAATACATAAAAAGTACAGTTAGTCAAAATCAAGTTGGATATTTTCTAGGAATGCAAGACTATTTTAACATTGGAAAACTCAGGCAGCATAATTCACCATATTAACACTAAGAAAGATAAAAATCTTTTGGATTTTTCAATAGATAAAGAAATATTTAATTAAATTCAATATCTATTCATGAGGGAAAAAAGTTCCTTAAAAACTAGGACTAAGAAAAAGAATTTCCTTCATTTCATAAGGGCTATCTGAAAAACCAACACCATACTGAATGGTGAAATGCTGAAGGTTTTCTCTCTGAGACTGGAAACAAGACAAGTATGCCCAATATCGGCACTTCTCTGCAGCATTTTACTGAAAATTCGAGCCAGTACAACAAGAATGGGAAATAAACAAAAGATATAATGAATGAAAAGTAAGAGGTAAAACAATTATTATTTACAAATAGTATTGTTGTATGCAGAGAAAATTGATAATAATTTACAATTAAATTATCAGAAATAATAAGTGAGTTTAGCAGGGTTGCTGGATACAAGGTCAAGATACAAAATCAATACCAGCAGTAAAAATTAGAAGATAAAAATTTAAAGTAGATAACATTTATAGTGGCAAGAAAAATATCAAATCCCTATGGATAAATCTCACAAAATATGTGCAAGACGTCTGCACAGAAAATAACATAATATTGAGAGAAATTAATGAAGGCCTATATAAGGAGAGAAATATCTCATATTTGTGGATTGAAAAACCCTTTAAAATATAAATTCTATTATTTATGGTCCCCATAAAAATTTTTCACAGCAGTGGTTTTTAATAAAAACTTATGAGCTGCTTCTAAAATATATATGGAAATACAAATGACCATAAATAGCCAAGATTCTGCTCTGACAGAGTAAGGCGAAGAATTTACTCTACTAGCCATCAGTGCTTACTACAATGCTACAGTCCTTAGGACAGTGTGATATTGCCATAAGGAACACATAGACTACAGACAGGAGTCTCCAAACAGATCCACACAGATTTGGACATTTAATCTTATAAGTTGGCATTGAAAAGAGGTGGGGAGAGGATCATTCAGTCAACGGTGTTCAGTCTGTTGGGTAAGTCTATGGAAAAAATAAAAGAAACTTGATTATTATGTCTCACCGTACATAGTAATCAACTCTCAACTGCTAGTAGCTCTAAATATGAAGGGTAAAATAATAAGGTTCCTATAAGATAAAATAAGAAAATATCTTCATGATGTGGGCATAGAGAACAACATTTATTAAATGACGCAAAGATCACCAAGAATAGAGGAAAATCTTGATAAATTTGCCTACATTAAATTAGGAACTTTTATTTATCAAATGACATCACTAAAAGAGGGAAAAAAAATAAGCCACAGGGTAGAAAATACTCATAACACACGTAATTGGCAAAGAACTTGTGTCTAAAATACATGCAAAACTAACAAATCAGTAAGAAAAATACAGACAGTTCAGTATATCTTCTTCACAAAAGAGAATATCCAAATGGCTGATACACCTACAAAAGGTGTTCAACCTTATTAACAATCATGGAAATACAAATTGAAACAGACACCCACCCTTTGACCAGCAATGCGACTCCTAGGCGTATTCCCAACAAAAGAGCAATCATATTTGTACACAAAGATATTATGAGACTGTTCATCGCAGCATCGTTTGTGATAGCCCCCAGCTGGAAGTAGCCCACATGTCCACTGACAGTAGAAATTGTGGTGTACTCATTCAGTGAAATACTCTCCAGCAATTAGCATGAAAAAACGGCAGAAACATACAACATGAACAAATTTCGCAAACATCATTTTGACCACAGAAATCCAGTATGAAAGAATATATACTGTGTGATTCCACTTATATAGGGTCAAAACACAAGCAAAACTGAACTATAGTTTTAGAAGTCTGTGTAGTATTTAAATACGGATGGAGCAGTTTTGAGAAGGGGACCTGAGCTTGGCTTTTGGGGTGCTGGAAATGTCCTATTGGTTGTGGTGATGGATTATATTGAGCTCTATGCTTATGATTTGTGCACTCTTTTTTATGTGAGATGCATTTCAATAATTTCTTTAAAAAATTCGGCAATGCCCTAAACAGACCAGTCTCACAGAACTGTTTGTTCACACTATCAGTTATAATGAAATAGTTGATGTGACAATTTACAAGTGGCATTGATGAAATGAAACAGGGAAATTATCTATAGTTAGTAAGAAAATACAGTTGTACTCATGGAAGAAAAGCTACACACAGAATGTAGCCTTAAGATTTTGAAGAAGGAAGATCAACAAAGCCTGTACACCCCGGAGAGAGGCTCCTTGCCTGACTCCAGACGTCGAGTCTTGCTGGCATTCGAGCGCACCCTGTCCGTGCCGAAGGCTCTTACTCTGTCCCAACCTGCACCTCTTCTGATTCCTGTGACACTTTTGTCTTAATTTTGGACCAGACGAGGGCAGAACCTTTTGAGCCTGACTGGCTAACAGAGGAATGGAAATGTCTCCAACAACGCAAAGCTGCAAATTGCCCTGATTCATGCTGAGCGAATGTAGCCCTCCCTCCGGGATCTTGGTTATAAGAGGAATGCACTTGCCAGAACCTTCTGTGTGGCCACAGGCTCCCTCATTTACATGTGGGGCTTAATTTTTAATCTGAGCGCACACCTTAGTAACTGGGCTGTTTTCTTCTGTGGGGCTTTGTCTGTGCTGACGTTATTGCTGTTATTATAAAAGTAAGGCAAGGAGGGAAGGAAAAATCTCATATTCTCTTGCCTGGATTTCAAGACCCTTATAATCCTTCCTCAAACTACCTCCCACAGATCCCATGGGTGGTGCCTATATTAACCAAACAAAAATCACCACCACAAAACACTGTGTGCTTCTTGCTCTTAAGCATTTGTCCAGACCTCGCCCACTCATTTCTCCTGGAGGAATCCACTCCCCCTTCAGACTGAATTCATGCCCTTCCTCCAGTGGCTTGGCTGACCGCTCAGGCCCCTACGAATGCTATTTCCTGTGCACCCCAATGGTTATGTATCGACTCCATTTTCCATACCCTATATCAGAATGCAGCATCTCAGAGGACTTGTCAACAACTCGGGTGTGAGTAGCCATCTACGAGATGTTTTTTGAAGCTGGAATTACTGGAATTTCACATATCCATTGGTTTTCCCGCTGTCGTGTGTATTATGTGCCAGGCACTATGTTAAACCCTTCATATACCTTATTTCATTGAACCCTCAAGATAATCCTAGTAGGTAGATGATATATACCTTGCGCGAGTATTCTAGGGAAATAAATTGCAGAGCCAGATACAAACCCAGATATGACTCTTCAGGACATGCTTCCCACTCTGCCACAGAGCTGCTAACAGATGTGGGAAGCCGCAGGGGTGACAGGGTTTGGGTCGGCTGAGGCATCCAGTATGGAGAGAAGCTGGGAGAGATGAGGTTGGGCCTGACCAAGGGGTTCTGTCCACGTCAGTAATGGGATAGCTGGGTCATATGGTATTTCTATTTTTAATTTTTTGAGAAATCTCCATACTGTTTTCCATGGTGGCTGCATCATTTGCATTCCCAGCAGTGGATGAGGGTTGCCTTTTCTCCACATGCTCTCAACATTTGCAGTTTTTTGTTTTGGTAATTATAGCCACTCTAACAGGTGAAAGGTGATATCTCATTGTAGTTTTGATTTGTGTTTCCCTGATGATTAGTGATGTTGAACATCTTTTCATGTGCCTGTTGGCCGTCTGTATATCTGCTTTGGAAAAATGTCTGTTCATATCCTTTGCCCATTTTTTGATCTGGTTGTTTGTTTTTTTGGTGCTGCTTTGTATGATTTCTTTATCCATTTTGGAGATTAACCCCTTCTTGGATATATGATTTGCAAATATATTCTCCCAGTTGGTGGGTTGTCTTTTAGCTTTGTTCCTGGTTTCCTCTGCCTTGCAGAAGCTCTTTAGTCTGATGAAGTCCCACTTGTTTACTTTTCCTTTTGTTTCCCTTGCCCGAGTAGACATGGTATTTGAAAAGATCCTTCTAAGACTGATGTCAAAGAGTGTACTGCCTGTATTTTCTTCTAGGAGTTTTATGGTTTCACATGTTACCTTCAAGTCTTTAATGCATTTTGAGTTAATTTTTGTGTGTAGTGTAAGATAATGGTCTACTTTCATTCTTTTGCACGTGGCTGTCTAGTTTTCCCAGTGCCATTTATTGGAGACTTTCCTTTCTCCATTGTATGTTCTTAGCTCCTTTGTTGAAGATTAGCTGTCTGTAGATGTGTGGTTTTATTTCTGGGCTTTCAATTCTGTTCCGTTGATCTGTGGGTCTATTTTTGTACCAATACTATGCTGTTTTAATTACTATAGCTTTGTAATATATTTTGAACTCAGGGATTGTGATGCCTGCAGCTTTGTTCTTTTTTCTCTGGATTGCTTTAGCTGTTTGGGATCTTTTGTTGCCCCATGAGAATTTTAGGATTCTTTGTTATATTTCTGTGAAGAAAGTCATTGGGATTCTGACTGGGATTGCATTGAATCTGTAGATTGCTTTAGGTAGTATGGACATTTTAATCATGTTTATTCTTCCATTCCATGTGCATGGAATATCTTTCCATTTGTTTATGTCACCATTGATTTCTTGGAATAATATCTTATAGTTTTCATTGTATAGGTCTTTCACTTCCTTAGTTAAATTTATTCCTACATATTTTATTAGTTTTGCAAGTGTAAATGGGATTATATTCTTGAGTTCTCCTGTTAATTCATTATTAGAGTATAGAAAGGCAACTGATTTTTGTAAGTTGATTTTGTACCCTGCAACTTTGCTGTAGTTGTTGATTATTTCTAATAGTTTTCCAATGGATTCTTTAGGGTTTTCTATACGTAAAATCATGTCATCTGCAAACAGCGAGAGTTTCGCTTCTTCCTTGTCAATTTGGATACCTTTTATTTCTTTACCTTGCCTAGTTGCTCTGGCCCAAATTTCCAGTACTATGCTGAATAAGAGAAGGGAGAGTGGGCATCCTTGTCTTGTTCCTGTTCTCAGAGGAATGGTTTTCCGTTTTTCCCCATTGACTATGATGTTTGCTGTGGGTTTATCATATATGGCCTTTATTAGGTTGAGGTACTTTCCTTCTATACCAATTTTATTAAGAGTTATTATCATGAATGGATACTGGATCTTGTTAAATGCTTTCTGTGTGTCTATTGAGATGATCATATGGTTTTTATTCCTCATTTTGTTAATGTGATATATCACATTGATTGATCTGCAGATGTTGAATCATCCCTGCATGACTGGTATAAATCCCACTTGATCAAGGTTTGTGATCCTTTTAATGAATTTCTGTATTCGGTTTGCCATTATTTGTTGAGGATTTTTGCATCTATGTTCATCAGTGATACTGGCCTGTAGTTTTCCTTCTTTGTGTTGTCCTTGTCTGGCTTTGGGATCAGAGTGATGTTGGCCTCATTAAATGAGTTAGGAAGTGTTCCATGTTCTTCAGTTTCTTGGAAGAGTTTGAGAAGGATAGGCATTAAATTTTCTTTGAATTTTTGGTAGAATTCTCCAGAGAAGCCATCTGGTCCTGGACTTGTATCTTTAGGGAGGTTTTTGATTACTGTTTTGATCTCTTTACTTGTGATTGGTCTGTTCAGATTCTCTGTTTCTTCTTGATTCAGTTTTGGGAGGTTCTATGAGTCTGGGAATTCATTCATTTCTTCTAGGTTATCAAATTTGTGGGCATATAGTTTTTCGCAGTATTCTCTTATACTCTTTTGTGCTTCTGCAGTATCTGTTGCAATTTCTCCACTTTCATTTCTAATTTTATTTATTTGAGACTTTTTTCTTTTTTTCTTAGTGAGTCTGGCTAAGGGTTTGTCGATTGTTTTTATCTTCTCAAAGAACTAGCTCTTAGTTTCATTGATCCTTGCTATGTTTTTTTGTTTTCAGTTTCATTTATTTCCACCCTAATTTTTATTATTTCCCTCCTTCTGCTGACTTTGGGTTTTGTAGCTTCTTCTTTTTCCAGTTCTATTAGGTGTAGTTTAAGGTTGTTTACTTGAGATTTTTCTTATTTGTTAAGGTGAGCCTGTATTGCTACGAATTTCTCTCTTAGGACCACTTTTTCTGCATCCTATATGAGTTGGTATGGTGTATTTTCATTTTCATTTTCATTTGTCTCCAGATATTTTTTGATTTCTCCTTTAATTTCTTCAATGATCCATTTGTTGTTCAGCATGTTGTTTAGTCTCCACATATTGTCACTTTCCCATCTTTTTACTTGTAGTCGATTTCTAGTTTCATAGCATTCTGGTCAGAAAAGATGCTTGAGATGATTTCAATCTTCTTAAATTTATTGAGGCTTGCCTTGTTTCCCAACATATGGTCTATCTGAGAATGTTCCATGTGCACTTCAGAAGAATGTGTATTCTGCTGGTTTTGGATGGAGTGTTCTATATGTATCTATTATGTCAATCTAGTCTAGTTTTTCATCTAGTTCCACTATCTCTTTGTTGAATTTCGGTCTGGGTGATCTATCCATTGATGTAAGTGGGGTGTTAACATCCCTTACTATTATTGTGTTGCTGTTAATATCTCCTTTTAGGTCACTTAATAGTTGCTCTATGTACTTTGGTGCTCCTGTGTTAGGTGCATATATATTTATAAGTGTTATGTCCTCTTGGTGGAGTATCCCTTTTATTATTATATATTGCCCCTCTTTGTCTCTCATTGCCTTTTTTATCTTGAAGTCTACTTTGTCTGATATAAGCATGGCAACACTTGCTTTCTTTTGTTTGCTATTTGCTTGGAGTATCATCTTCCATCCTTTCACTTTAAGCCTGTGTTTGTTTTTAGAGCTGAGAGGTGTTTTCTGGAAGCAACTAATTGTGGGGTCTTGTTTTTTAATCCATCCAGCCACTCTGTATCTTTTGACTGGAGAATTCAATACATTTACATTTAGAGTGATTATTGATATATGAGGGCTTAATGCTGCCATTTTATCACTTGTTTTCCCATTGTTCTGTATTTCCCTTGTTTCTTGTCCTGTGTCTTTCAGACTGCCTATTCAATTTGGCAGCTCTCTATGATGGTTTTCTCAATTTTCTCTTCATTTATCATTTGTCTCTGTTCTTATTTTTTGTTTAGTGGGTTACCGTGAGGTTTATATAAAAGATCTCATAGATGAGATAGTCCATTTTCTGAGAGCCTCTTATTTTCTTAGTCTAAGCAGGTTCCATCCCTTTCCACTTCCCCATCTAATTTATTGTTGTCACAACTTAGTCCATTTTGTGTTGTGAGTTTGCAGCTAAAATGAAGTGACTATATTTATTCTTGATGTTTTCCTTCCCTTTATCTTTAAGGTTATAATTAATCATTTGCTAACCTGTTCTGATAGAGAGTTGCAATTTTCTGATTTTGCCTGCCTGTCTGTCTCCTTACTCAAGGCTTTGTAAACCCTTTCTTTATTTTTTCAGGTATGAGGGTCTCTTGATCATTTCTTATAGAGAGGGTCTTGTGGTGGTGAACTCCCTCAGCTTTTGTTTATCTGGGAATGTTTTATTTCTCCATCATATCTGAAGGATATTTTCACTTGATAGAGTATTCTTGGATGAAGGTTTTTGTTTTTCAGAATTTTGAATATATCATTCATTCTCTCCTAGCCTGTAAGATTTCTGCTAAGAAATCTGCTGAATGTGTGATAAGAGTTCCTTTGTAGGTTATTTTCTTCTGCCTTGCTACCCTCAATATTTTTTCTTTGTCATTGACTTTTGCCAGTTTTACTAATATATGCCTTGGGGAAGGTCTTTTTACATTGATGTAATTAGGAGTTCCATTAGCTTCTTTTACTTGTAATTCCAGCTCCTTCCCCAGGTTTGGGATGTTCTCAGCTATTATTTCTTTGAACAAGCTCTATTCCCCTTTCCCCCCTCTTCTCCCTCTTGAATACCTATAATCCTCATGTTGCATTTCCTAATTGAGTCAGATATTTCTTGGAGGCTTTCTTCATTTCTTTTTAGTCTTAATTCTCTCCCCTCCTCCATCTGAAGCATTTCTATATTTCTGTCCTCTAAATTACTAACTCTGTCCTCCATATATCAGCTCTGTTATTTCAGGACTCCCGATTTTTCTTTATCTCCTTCATTGTGTCTTTCATCTCCAATATTTGTGATTTTTTTATAGTTTCAATCTCTTTTGTGAAGAATTCCCTCTGTCCATTAATTTTATTCCTGATTTCATTGAACTGTCAATCTGAGTTTTATTGTAACTCATTGAGTTTTTTTATGATAGCTATTTTGAATTCTCTGTCATTCAGATTGTAAATTTCTATGTCTTCAGGACTGATTTCTGAGTGTTCATCTTTTTGCTTCTGTTCTGGAGTTTTAATGTACCTACCTCTTCATACTATTTGATGGGGTGGACTTGCGCCTTTGCATAGTGATAGTACCTGGTTGCAAATTCTACCTGCTGCCACTGGGGGTGGAGTGGTACAGAAGCTGTGTATTCTGAGCCCACCACAATCCCTGGAAGTTGTGCCTGTCTGGGCCTGGGCCACTCCTTGGGACCACAGTGGCACTGTGGACTTTACCACTAAATGGGAAGGTGATCACACAGTGGCTCAGGGCTGGCACTGCCTGCTCCCACGGTCCCACTGAGGTGTGCTCCCACCTTTGGGACTGCAGCAGTACTATGGGTGTTCTTGGCAGCCGGGAAGTCATTTGCCAAGGCATGCAGATCTGCCACCACCTCTTCCTAAGTCACAATGGCTGTTTTGCTTTGTGGGCAGGGCCTCCCCACTGGGTGGGGCCTGTGCCACTCCCTGGACAGTGGCAGTACTATGGGCTCTCCCACTGGACAGGAAAGTGACCACACAGGAGCTCAGGGCTGCTATCACCTGTTCCAGCAGTCATGCTGGGGTGCCCTCCTTCCCTCAGGGCTACAGCCACACTATGGGTGTTCCAGCCAGGAGAGCAGTTGCACGTGTGCACCAGGTGGCTGGGGGCCCAGAGAGTGCTCACCTAGCTCCACCACTTCCCTGGTGGTAGCCCCTCCACCTTCAGTTGTATGGCTACATGGGTCTCTCAGGCATCAAGTTATGCTGTGTGGGTATCCTCTGTTCATAAATGAATGTCCATTTAGTTGTAGTTCAAATGAGGAGAGATAAAGGGAACAGTTCACTCTGCCATTTTGCTGACATCAGTCCCAACTATATATTTTTTACAAGAAATCTATTTTAGATATAAAGACAGATAGGTTAAAAGTAAAGGGATGGAGAAAGATATACTATAAGAACACTAATCAAGAGAAAGTTGGAGTAGCTATATTAATTTCAGACAAATCAGACTTCAGAACAAGGGAAATTATCAGAGATAAAGAGGGTCATTGCATAATGATAAAGATGATAATGATAATGATAATGATAAGTCAGTTCTCCAAGAAGACATAGCAATCCTTAACATGTATGCACCTAACATGAGAACATCAAATACACGTGGCAAATACATAGAACTGCAAAGAGAAATAGACAAATCCATTATAGCTGAAGACTGAAATACTCCTTCAGTAACTGATAGAACCAAGAGGCAGAAAATGAGTAATAATACAGTTGAACTGAACAGCACCATTAATCAACTAGACCTAATTGACATTTACAAAATACTTCATCCAACAATAGCTGAACATATATTCTTTTCAAACTAATATGGAAAGATTACTAAGACAGTGATATTTTGGGCCATAAAACACATTTGAACACATTTAAAAGACTAGAAATCATACAAAGTATGTTTTCAGACCACAGTGAAATTATACTAGAAATCAATAACAGAATGATAGGTTACAAACTCCAAAATATTTGGAAATTTAACAAGACACTTTTTTGGGGATGTAGTGGAAGCAATGCTTACAGGGGAAATTTATAGCATAGAATTTCTATATTAGAAAAGAAGAAGCAATTTAAGACTAGAGAAAGAAGATCAATTTAAGACTAAAATAAGCAGAAGAAAGGAAAGAATAAAAACCAGCACAAATCAATGAAATCAACTGGAAAACATAGAGAAAAATCAATGAAACAAAAAACTGGCTCTTTGTGAAATAAATGAAATAGAGACTAAAAAGACAATAGGATGGGTCAATGGAACTCAGCACTGATTCTTTGAAAAGATAAATAAAATTGACAAACCCTCAGCTAGACTCACTAAGAAAAAAAAGAGAGACAGTTCAAATAAATAAAATCAGAAGTGAAAGAGGAGAAACTACAACAGATAGCACAGAAATACAAAGAATTCTAAGACAATACTATGAAAAGCCAAATGCCAAAAAATTGGATAACCTAGAAGAAATGGATAAATTCTTAGAATCATATAACCTCCCAAAACTGAATCGAGAAGTAGAGAATCTGAATAGACCAATCACAAGTAAAGAGATTGAAACAGTAATCAAAAACCTTAAAAAAAAAAAAAAAGTCCAGGATCACATGAATTCTCTGGTGAATTCTACCAAAGATTCAAAGAAGATTTAGTACCTGTCCCTCTCAAACTTCTTCTCAAAAAATTGAAGAGAACAGGATGCTTCCTAACTCATTTCATGAGGCCAACATAACCCTGATACCAAAGCAAGACAAGGACAACACAAATAAGGAAAACTACAGGACAATAACACTGAGGAACATAGACACAAAAATCCTAATGAAATATTGGCAAATGAAATACAATAATACATTAAAAGGATCATACACACCAGGATCAAGTGGAATTTATTCCAGGGACACTGCGATGGTTCAACATCTGCACATTAATCAATGTGATACACCACATTTACAAAAACAAGAATAAAAATCACATAATTATCTCAACAGATGGAGAGAAAGCATTCAACAAGATTCAACATCCATTTACGATAAAAACTCTCAATAAAATGGGCCTAGAAGGAAAGTACCTCAAAATAAATAAGTCCATATATGACAAACTCACAGTCAACATCATACTCAACAATGAAAAACTGTAAGCTATTCCTCTAAGAACAGGAAGGAGACAAAAATGCCTACTCTTGCCACTCTTATTTAACTTAGTATTGGAGTCCTAGCCAGAGGGCTGATTAAGGCAAGAAAAAGAAATAAAAGGGATCCAAACTGGAGAGGAAGAAGTAAAACCATCACTATTTGCAGATGACATGATTCTATATAGAGAAAATCCTAAAGAATCCACCAAAAACTATTAGAAATAATTAACAGATATGGTAAAGTTGCAGGGAACAAAATCAACATACAAAAATCAGTTGCATTTCTATACACTAACAACAAACTGGCAGAAAAAGAAATCAAGAATACAATAGCATTTCCAATCACAACAGAAATAATAGAATACCTAGGAATAAATTTAACCAAGGAGGTGAAAGACCTATACATTGAAAACGATAAGACATTATCAAAAGAAATTGAGGAAAACATAAAGAAATGGAAAAATGTCTTGTGCTCATGAATTGGAAGAATAAACAAAGTTAAAATATCAGTACTACTTTAAAGCAGTCTACAGATTCAATGCAATCCCAATCAGAATCCCAACGACATTTTTCACGGAACTAGAACAAAGAATCCTAAAATTATATGGAACAAGAAAAGATGCCAAATAGCCATAGCAATCATGAGAAAAAAGAACAAAGCTGGAGGTATCACACTCCTTGATTTCAAATACTATAAAGCTATAGTAATTAAAACAGCATGGTACTGCATGGTACAAAAACAGACCCACCGATCAATGGAACAGAATTGAGAGCCCAGAAATGAACCCACACATCTATGGCCAGCTAATTTTCAAGAAAGGAGCCAAAAACATACAATGGAGAAAGGAAAGTTTCTTCAGTAAACGGTGTTGGGAAAAGTGGACAGCTACATGCAAAAGAATGAAAGCAGACCATTATCTTACACCATACACAGAGATTAACTCAAAATGGATTAAAGACTTGATAGTAAGACCCGAAACCATAAAATCCTAGAAGAAAATATAGGCAGTACACTCTTTCACATTGGTCTTAGCAGTATAGTTTTGAGTATCATGTCTCCTTAGGCAAGGAAAATAAAAGAAAAAATAAACAAATGGGATTATATCAAAGTAAAAATCTTCTGCAAAGCAAAGGAAACCAGGAACAAAACGAAAAGACAACCCACCAACTGGGAGAATGTATTTGCAAATCATATATCCAAGAAGGGGTTAATCTCCAAAATGGATAAAGAACTCATACAAAGCAACAACAAAAAACCAAACAACCAGATCAAAAAATGGGCAGAGGATATCAACAGACATTTTTCCAAAGACGATTTACAGATGGCCAACAGGCACATGAAAAGATACCCAACATCACTAATTATTAGGGAAATGCAAATCAAAACTACAATGAGATGTCACCTCATACCCGTCAGAATGGCTATTATTAAAAAGACAAGAAATAATAAGTATGAGAGAGCATGTGGAGAAAAGGGAACCCTCAAACACCGCTGGTAGGAGTGCAAACTGGTGCAGCCACTATGGAAAATACTACGGAGATTTCTCAAAAACTTAAAAATAGAAACACCATATGATCCAGCTATTCCACTTCTGGATATTTATCCAAAGAACATGAAAACACCAATTGGAAAAGATATATGCACCCCTATGTTTATTGCAGCAATGTCCACACAATATAGCTAAGACGTACAAGCAAGCTAAGTGCCCATCAATGGATGAATGGATAAAGAAGCTGCGGGATATGTATACAATGGAATCCTACCCAACCATAAAAAGACAAAATCATGCTATTTGCAACATGGATGACCTTGAGGGAATTATACTAAGCAAAATAAGTCAGACAGAGAAAGACAGTTAGTGTATGACTTCACTCACATGTGGAGGGTAAATAAACAAACAAACACATTGATAGGGAGAACGGATTGGTGGTTACCAGAGGGGATGCGTGTGGGGGAGGGCAAAAGGGGTGAAGGGGCACATATGCATGGTGGAGAATGGAAACTAGACTTTTGGTGATGAACATGATATAGTCCACAAAGAAGCTGAAATATAATGATGTACATTTGAAATATACATAATGTTATGAAGCAATGTGACCTCAATAAAATAAATAAATAATTTTTTAAAAAGAACTGGGCATTTGTTGATAATTAATTGAAACTAGGTGATGGGTCCACGGGAGTTTATTAGAATATTTTCTCTACTGTTTTAAACATTTGGAAATTTCCATATAAAAAGTTAACAACAATAACAACAAAACCCAAAAAACTGGCTCTTTGAAAAGATTAATAAAATTGATAAACTTCTGGTCTGGCTAACGAAGAAAAAAAGAGAGAAGACATAAATTACAATATCAGAAATGAAATAGGGGTCATCACTACTGATATAATGAACATTGAAAGGTTAGTAAAGAAATACAGTGAACAAGCCTATGTCCACAAATTTGATATTTCATAGGTAAATTCCTTGAAAGACACTAATTACAAAATCTCACACAGGGATAAATAGATAATCTGATTGACAAAGGATTTGACAGAGGAGAGAAGACAATTCATTGGAGAAAAGATGGCTTCTTGGTTTTTTTTCAACAAATGTGCTGGAACCATTGGACTTCTGTATTCAAAAAAATGAACATAGACACAGAGCTTACACCCTTCACAAAAATTAACTCAAAATGGATCATAGACGTAAATGTAAAATGCAGAACTATAAAACTCCTAGAAGATGACATGGGAGAAAATCTAGGTGACCTTTGGTGATGAGTTTTTAGATACAACACCAAAGGAATGTTGATAGTATATACCCTGGATATGATGTAAAGAAAATGGCACTTTATCTCTGGGGTCTTCCTCCCACAACCCATAACACCAGTCTAATCATGGTTAAAAAAAATCAGACAAATTCCAGTATAGGAGCATATACACTATTCATCACAGTAACCCTATGCTGTAGGACCTCTGATTATTAAACTGGAAGAGATTTGAGTATATTTGCAGGCTAAGAGAAAGAATCTAATGGAGAGTGAGAGATCAAAGATGGGTTAGAGATAGGATGACTGATAAAGCAAGGTTCTGAAGGAGTAGTTTCAAACTTTCTTCTGCATCGGAATTATCTGAAGGAGCTTGTTAACATGCAGATCCCCAGGTCTCACCCAGAGATTCTGATTCTGTAGATGTGGGTTGGGTAATTTTTTTAATTGAACAAATTTGACATGTAACATTGTGTAAATTGGGTTGGGTATGTTTAACAAGCATCCCAGGTGATTCCAATACAGGTGGTCCTAGGACCACAGGTTGAAAAGCACACCAGGGCTCAGAGGAAGGCACCAACCTTGAGTGGAGAAAGGAGACAATGCTGCAGCATATGTATGAGGCGCTGGTGGAGTTTTAGCTGGTGGCCTCCTTTCTTTATCAGGTAGGAGACGATATCTCTGTGAACAATGGGCTATTGGTAGCAGCAGGGTGCTAGGAGGAAGCAGTCAGCTTGTAACAGAAGTGGTAGGAAAGGGAGGAGATGCTAGCCTGGGATGAGAGAAGGGATTCTGGAGCAACCCTTTTCTTGGGAATCAAATTGTAAAGAAGGTGCTATCTCCTTGTGGGAGAACACTACCTTGTGAGTATACACTACCATTAGTTTTGTACAGATTTTAAAGGTCGGGGGTGGGGTGAAGGAGCCTAGCAAGAAACTGAAAGAAAACAGACTCCCAGGATGATAATTGTGAGAGTTCTGACCATCACCACCTGTCTCTACTAAAGAGGCAGCATGGTGTAAAACGCGCAGGTCCTGGAGCTAGCCAGACTTCCTAGCCTCTACCACTTAGTTAATCTCTTTGTGCCTAGTCTGCTCATTTGTAAAATGGAGATAGTAACAGTCTACACGTCACAGACTCGTAGTAAGTCCTAAATGAGTTAACATGTGTAAAATTATTAGAGCAACGCCTGGCCCTGGCAGACACTCAAATGAATATTAGCTCATTCGTGTGCCACAAGCAATACCCTGCTTGACTTTGACACAAATAAGTCAATCTTCAAACACAGATAATTTTGTGCTCATTTTACAGATGAAGAAACTCAATGTAAAGAGAAAACGAGTTGTTTGTCTAAGTCCATACAACTAGTACTCACATACTAGTTGTATTAACTAACAGGAACTGGAGACCATGTCTTCCAACTCCAGCTGTGTTTTCTGAGTCTACTCTGTGCCAGGTACTGAGAGGGGTGCTTTTTAACACGCCAGCTCTTGCCATGTATTTGCCTCTTATCAGTTGAGGATACTGAGGACACAGTTAAGACCAAACTATAAAGAGTGGTGGAACCAGGGCAGGAGAGAAGTCGGGCTGGCTCCGGAGCTGGCACTCTGCAGTGACTCCCGCCCTCTGGATGGGATGTACATGACCCCACACCACCCTGGCTGGCTGGGAGTGCTACAGGCTGGCACTTACTGGGACCTGTGAGGGAATCAGAGATGAATGTCTCTCACTTCTGTCTGAGAAAAGCTCACAGCTTTGTGGAGAATATCAATTAAGCACATACAAAACTTCAAGAAAAGGTGCTTGGGGGTACAGAGGGAGGGAGCCCTTCTGGCTGGAGGTGCTGTTTGGAGGTGAGTCTTGGAGGACAGTAGGCTTTGGGGCGTATGGATGGGCAGATGGGTTGGGGAGGAGCAAGTGGAGAAGCAGATATTGGGAACTCCCAAGTACATCCAATTAACTAGCGACTGTGTGCAGAAGATTTGTGGAAAGTGAGAAGGGAAAGGGCATTTGGAGTCTGTTTGCAGGGAACTGGGAATAGGAAGCTAAAGACTTTGAACTTTGATTATCTCTAGGTAACAGGGAGCCACGAGAGTCATGTTGTTTCTGACTTTTTGCAATGCTTCTTGAAATTAATGTTTTTACTTTGAGATCATTGAAGATTCAAGTGAAATTGTAAGAAATACTACAGAGAGATCCCAAGTAACTTTTACTCAGTTTCCCTCGATGGTAATATCTTGCCAAGCTGTAGTCAGATTCACAAGCAGGGTCGTAACACTGATACAACCCCCTGCTCTTATTAGATTTCCGCAGCTTTACTTGTACTCATTTGCGTGTGTATTTAATTCTATGGAATTTCAGCATATGTGTAAACAGTAAATTGACAACCACAGTCAAGATATAGAACAGCTCCATCACCATGAAACCTCTCATGCTGCCCTTTACAACCACACCCACCTTCCTCCCATGCCCCTTCCTCATCCCCAACCCCTCCGACTAATACCATTTCTATAATTTTATTTCAAGAATGTTACATAAATGGAATCATATGGCATATGATCTTTTGTGATTGGCTTTTTGCACTCACCGTAATTTTCCTGAGATTTATCTACGTGGTTGCGTGTATCGACAGTTCTTTTTCTTTGAGTGGTGTTCCATGATGTAGATGTGCCCTAGTTTAACCAGGCACCGCTAAAAGACAGCTGGTTGTTTTCAGCGTTTGGCTACTATGAATTAAGCTGCTGTAAATATTTGTGTACAAAATTCACACATAAAGTCATGTGCGTTTTGTGTGAATGTAAGTTCTCATTTCTCTGGGATAAATACCTAGGAGTGTGATTGCTGGGTTGTATGTTTCGTTTTATAACACACTGCCAAACTGCCTTCCAGAGTGGCTGTACCATTTTGTACACCCACCAGCAGTGTGCGGGTGAGCCAGTTGCCCTACGTCCTCATCAGCTTTTAGTGTTATCACCATTTTTTATTGTAGCTATTTTGATACAGGTGTGGCACTATCTCATTGTGCTTTTAATTTGTATTTTCCTGTGGACATAGAACCTAAGCCCCAGGAAATCCCACCTGGAGGCAGGTTCTGAAGTTTCTTATAACGGAAGGATTAGTTGGACTTTTCCCCGAATGGACAAAAATTGGGTTTTGTGCAAGACAAATGTTTCCCGAGCAAAGTGGATGAGATACCATGCAGGGCCCGGCGCCAGTGGTGGCGAGGATCCTAACTGGTCCTTGTGCAACGAAGTGAAGGCGCTGAGCTGAGCCTTGGGAAGGGCTAAGCCACCGGCGGCAAAGGGCATAGAAGTGGCGAGGGCTGAAGTAGCTGCGAGACGGCCTGCACAGAACTAAAGCGCAAATCCTGTAGGCATCCCCTCCTGAATGGACCAGTGCCTGTGATCGCAGGCCCTCCCCGCACCCCGGGCTGTGGGTACAGCCCCTCTGGTGTGCAGGACGCTGGACTGACAGTGGGCGGCGCGTCTGGGCTCGCCAGCCCCGCGCAGCCGGGTCCCCAACTCTGCGTACTGCGCAAGCGGAGTGTCCTAGCCCACGCCCCCGCTCTGGCACTGCAGTCCGAGCGAGCCCAGCAGCTGGAGCATTTCTCCCCGAGCCTCTGAGCGCGCTGGTTGTGCCCGGCTGCGCTCCGGCGGCTGCTCCGACTGCACGATCGGAGGAGCGGATTGGCCGCCAGCACACCGGCTGCCCGCCTTGGAGGGAGGTAAGACTGTGTTCCGCCTTTTTCGGGCACTCGAATGCGAGGTGTGGAGGGCGAACCAGCATGCGCTGCTGCAGGTGGGAACCGGCAGGGGTGATGTCCCAGACATCCCGGGACAGTCGCTGCAGGTAATAGGAGGTCTCTATTGGCGCCATGAGCCCAGCACCCTGGCCCTGCTGCTCCCTGGGCGCCCTTGCTGTCCCGGTGATCGCACCTGGATCGCGGTCTCCGCGGCGTCCAACCCTCGCCCGCGGTAACGGATCGTGTCGGAGATGGCGATAATTTTTAATACCGAAGGAGAGAAAGTAACAAGGGCTTATTGGGGGGAGAGGTTTTGGAACATCGCTCAGATGTGTATGTTCTAAGGATTGGCAAACTGTGCATTATTACAGCCTCTCATTTTGTAGCTAGGGAGTGGAGTCTTATGGGGTGAAAGAAAATGGGTGTGACACCCTCGGGAAGGGCACGGTCAAGGTGTCGTTGGAAGAGGTGCTGAGCGGACTCCCCTCCTCCCCGCGCGCGCAGCCTGCCGTGGGTGCCTGGGCTGGGCAGTGAGCCTGGCTCTGCCTCAGACCGGGGATGCAGTTGGGGAGCGAGTTAGCACCCTCCCCAGCGTCCCCGGGGAGCAACTGGCAGGGCAGACCTCGGAGAACGTTCCAGGTTAGAGCTCCCATCTCACTCTCCCCTTCTTCCTCCCCAGGCTTCCCTCACTGCTGGCTCAGTGCCGGAGACGTTGTGCGCGCGTCTCCCCGCCAATTCCCGACCATGGGCAACTCCTGCTTCGTCTTTAAGGAGCGGCTGATGCGGCGGCTGCGGCCTCTGCCCACCCTGCTTGTCATCCGCGCCTTCGTGCCGCAGCTGAGGGGCAAAGGTGACCGCGTGGTGGTCCTCGGCCCCGCCGGCGTGGGCAAGAGCGCGCTGGTGCAGAGGTGGGTGCGCGGCAACTTTCGGGATATCTATCTGCCAACCATCGAAGATACCTACCGCCAGGTGTTGGGCTGCAACCACAGCATGGGCGTCCTGCACATCACTGACACCACTGGTGGCCACCGCTATCCCGGCCTGCAGCGCCTCGCCATTGCCAGGGGCGACGCCTTCATCCTCGTCTACTCGGTCACCAAGAAGCAAACCCTGGAGGAGCTGAAGCCGTTCTACGAGCTGATCCGCGAGATCAAAGGCAGCAGCTTCCACAAGTACCCTATCGTGCTGGTGGGCAACAAATGCGACGAGAGCCGCCGCGAGGTGACGGCGAAGGATGGCGCTGCCCGCGCGTTGGAGTGGAATTGCGCCTTCATGGAGACCTCCGCCAAGACGGGCGTCAACGTGCAGGAGCTGTTTCTCATGCTGCTGAGCCACGAGAAGAAGCCCGCCGCCTGCTTCCAGCTTCCCCACAGGAGATCCCACCTGCCCAAGAGCGCTGAGAAGCTGCTTGGGAAGTGCAACGTCATGTAAGCCCCGAGGCCGTAGCCCGACCGTCTGCTACAGCGCACACAGCGCATGCGCCAACCCCAGTGTAACCTTTCACCTGCCTGTGACTGACTCTCGTGCCGTGCCGTGGTTTGAGTTGTAACAATTAGATGTCAATAAATGTCCCTTGTACGTTAACTTTTCTTTTTCCCAGGCAACAGAATTCAGATTGTTAAAGCATTGCCGTTGGAGGAGGAGGAAAAGAAGGAGCCGGATGAATTTAAGAATAATACTCGGACCGACTTGAGAGATTAATGTTTGAAAAAGATGGACTGAAAGATGCCCCACCCCTTCTCGTAATCCTGTTATCATGTATTGTTTAAACATTTCAAGTCCTCTAAATGTCTAATCCTATCTTTCCAGTGCGTATTTACTGTTAAGAAACGTGTTTTTGCAACGAAAGCTTTGACAGATGACTGTGAGACGGATATTCTAAATGAGATAAATAAATGAATATTCTATAGCTGAGCGCTGAGGGTGGGGGCAGAGAAAATTGTGACGGTGGAGCTTGCTTAATAAAGATGTGCCGCTTGTTTCCTAAGTCGTTTAAAAATGTTTGGGTATTCCATGTAGCCGTCTTTAAAAAGTGTAACAGTTCTGTGACTTTAATAAAGCTTTTCCTGCATGAAATCAGCTGTAATAATTTCTTTTTCAAGGGACGATTGAAAAAATTGCCCATTACATTACGATTTCAATCACGTCAGGTTAAGGTTTCTAATGAGAATTCACACACAGAAGCGCCTCGCTTCGTGGAATTAGCCTGGGAGCGGGGAGGTAAGGGGTCCCTGCAATGCAGAACCTTTCCTGGACTGACGTCCACGAGAACTCCAGGCGTCTTGGAAGAGGATGCTCGCCCTGTTGCTGTCTTGGAGGCAGCTGGGGAAAAGCAAACTCAGCCTCTGGCTGCCTCGAAAGTCTCCCCTCATGAAGACTGGCTGTAGGGAGTGGGGAGGGCAACGGAAAGAAGGGGAGAAACGGGTGGGATTGGAAACTTGAGAAGTTCCTTCTTAAGGGAGTTTTTAAAAAGATTGATTTTATATTTGAACATAATTTTTTGAGTGAGGGAATACATCTCTATACATGTCCTTTTGAGTATTTAATTGGGGAGGAGGGGGCAGGCTTTTAATCTGGTGATTTTTTTCATAAAATATTTATAATTGAACAAATATTTGTTAAAAAATTCATATGGGATTTTAAAATGATTTCTTATAGCTTGATTCCCAGGGAAGAAGCAGACTGCTGAGAAGGAATCATAAACATCTATTTCATAGAAGTACAGTCAGAGTTCTGAGCTTAGAAAATCTATTCCTTTTAAATAGTCAGTTATTTAAGGTTTTCCCTATTCACTTTCAAAGAATTATTCTCAACCACTGGAAACTACCTAAGCGTTCTCCCATATTGCTTTTTATTTATTCTTTTTTTAAAAAAATAGTTCTTTGCTAAAGTCCCGAATGAAGTAATTCTATTTCTAAAAGAGAATACTCCATTTGGCTATTTTCCAGGAGAATTCTCCTTGAAAAATGTATTGCATTCACTGTGGTTCCTTGTAGCTGAGCAAAGGAGTTACTAAGTGGCCAATACTACCCTTTAGAAAGGGGAGGACATTTTTTTAATGTTGCAAGTAATGCTTAGAAAAAATACTTTCAGAATATAGCAAATATTTATATAGTCTGTCTACATGCCAAAGTTTCTATATCACAGTAGAGCAAACATTTATAGACTCTTTCTACATGCCAGCATTCTACATTATGTCATTTAATCCTCACAACTACCCAGTGAAGTGGATACTGTTGTGCCCATTTTGCTGATGGGAACACTGATAAAGGTCAGAAAATCAATAAGTGGCAGAGCCAATATTTGAAGCTAGGTGTCCTGTTCCAGAGTTGGTGCTCTTAACCACCATGGTGTGCTTCCTTCTCAAGATGACTAGTCAAAAGCTGAACGAGATGACTTCTCTGTTCTCTATTTGTATTTTTTTCCCACATTTTACAGATGTGGAAAAGGAAGCTCCTTCAGAGCCCCCTTGGAATCCAGATGGGAGGCCAGGAAGCAAATCAACAATGACAACTTGCGTGAGGTTGTGCAGAAACAGGAGAGAAGCACTTTACACCAGTTTTCCAGTTGGAAAACTCTTCCCCGAAGAGATCGCATGGCTGGAATGCCTTCGGCCTAGCAGGAGTGGGTTTAGGTGGAGTGGGTGTGAGTGAGGGAAGGAGAGGAAGACAGTGCAGGCAGACACAGCAGTGTGAACAAAGGTCTGCACAAAGTGTGGGCTCAGAGGTCACAGCAGGTTTCCAGAAACGGATGGAGGAAATGGTGGAAGATGAGCCTGAAAAGTGAGAGTTTAGAATTCATTCTTCAGAGGTACTGGGGGATTAGTAAAGACAGTAAGCAGACTTGATTATATTTGCATTTTTAAAAAATCACTCTAGAGCCTCTGTGGAAGAGGCACTGGAAAGAGGCAGGTAAACAAATTTACAAACTATTAGAATAGTCCAGGAATGAGATTTTGAGTAAACGCTCTAGGCTTTGCCAGAGGGAATGGAGATGCATGGATGGACTTGAGATCTACCTGTAGGGAGAATGGCCAGAGCTTGGTGACGTGTGGGAGTTTGGAGGAGAGGAAGAAACTAACATGAATGCCACATCTCTGAGTGGGATCCCTGGGTAGGTTATAAGGTCATTAACCAAGTTCAGAAATCCAGGAAGAAAAGCCAATTTGGGAGAACATCTATTTTCACATGGACGTGAGGATCATGAGTTACATTTTGGATAACAGTTGCTGGGACAGCCAGGTGGAGGTTTCCAATAGGAGCTAGTCCGGGATTAAGGGCTGGAGACAATGATTTGTAGTTTTCAGCATACACAGTCGTCCTTTGGTGTCAGCGGAGGATTGGGTCCAGGACACCCGGCAGATGACAAGATTTGTGGATGCTCAAATCCCTTAGTCAGCCCTCCTGGTATCTGTGGGTTCCACATTCTGGGATACGGAGGAGGGCCAAGTGTAGCCAGTGGTGAGGCTGTGGAGGGAGACAATCAGAGCAATGTAAAAGGATTCAGGACAGAATTCTGAGGAACACAGCAGTTGGAAAGCTACTCGCCCATAGGAAATTGTGAAGGGCACTTAGAAGTGACCAAGAGATAGGAGGAAACTCATAAAGTGCAGTAGTAAACGCTGAGGGAGAAATGAGCTTCAAGGAAAAGCATGTACTCTAGCAAAGCAAAACTTGTTTAAAAACAGAATAAGATAAGGATTTGAAAGTGTTGCTCAGATTTAGCGGTTAGGAAATGTGTGGTTCCAGCCAAGATAGAGTAGCCCATTGCTCCCAGGTCCTCCTTCTTACAACTAAAGTAACCCTGGACATGACACAAGAAAGGAGCAGAGGACATCCTTCAAGGTGGAAAGTAGCGGGCTGCCTGGAGCCTGGAGGTGTGAGGATGACATGATGGTGATTTCCCTGAGCCTCCTCATTGTCCCCCATCCATCTTGGACAGGACAGTGCTGAAGACTCCAGGTTAGAACTGCCCACAGGCACAGACCAAAAAAAGCACCTTCCCCCCAGCCAAGGGACCGGAAGAGGGTGGTTTCATAACAGAAAACCTTTCGGGCAATACACACCCTAATCCAGACAAACAGCCACAGCAAAACCCCTGCTCTTCTTCCTCCCCACAAAGGGAGCCGGTCTTCTACCCCACTGTACCCTGCCCCGTGGAAGCAGATGGTGGTGATGTCCCCTCCTGGCACTGGACCACCGGCAGAGCAGGGAGCTGATCCAGTCCAGAGCAGGCAGCTTCCCCCCAGCCCTTCCCCGCTGGCAGGGTGATGTCGGTGGGCTGAGCAGGGAGCTGACGCTCTCAGGTCCCGTCCAGGGTCAGGTCAGCAGGTGCATGGCAGGGAGCTGAGCCCCTCTCTGCACCTGTCAGCAATGAGGCTGAGTGAGGTGGTGCCAAGCAGAGGCCTCGGCGCTCTAGTCCTCCCCCCAACCCCGCCACCTCCACGGGGCTCAGCTCCCTGGACCATAATACTAAAGTTTGAGACAAGATGATCTCTTCGGTCTCTTCCCCGAAAAATCCTAAATGAGAGAGAAACTCTACATCATTACTGCTTGCATGGGAGCAGGGAGGAGATAAGTCATTCCCACCACTCTTTGAGCAGGAACCCCTAGCTCCTGTTTTTGCACTATCCAACATAGTGTCTTCTGCCCACAGGTGACATGTGCACTGAAGTGGGGCCAGCCCACAGTGTGGTGTCTTGCAAGTGTGCAATGCACTCGATTTACTGTGAAAAGAATGAATGTAGAATATCTTGTAGTTTTTTATGTTTACTAAAGGTTGAAATGATAATATTTTAGATATAGGGGGTTAAATGAAATATGTTGTTTAAATTAATTTGGCGTTTCTTTTTATTTTTTTAAATGCACTACCAGAAAATTTTAGGTTATGTTTGAGGCTCACCTTTGTGGCTTTCACTATATTCCTATTAGGCACTGCTGATCTATATTAAGAGTGACTATTGGAACTATTTTCTAATTTAAATTTGATTATATACATGAGCCAGGATCAACAATCAAGTGTTGAAAAACATTAGCTTATATTTAAAGTAACATGTGTTGTCAGATGTCTGAGTAACTTCACAAAATTCAAGATTATCAGAAATGTGACAAAATCCACTGAGAGGTATGTTTGCATATAAATGAATTTGAATAGTACATCTATAAGCTACATCTGTAAACCTAGGCCCACAGGCCCAGAGCTTGGAAAAGTAAACACGTCAGACAGCGAATTCAGGAGTCGGTGAGGATTAAAATAAATGAAAAATGAAAATATGCCCACTGCACTGATATGATGTTTTTCCAAGCCACTGATACTGACAGAACTGCCATCTGTTTGACAGTGAGAAGAAAACAGTGGACGAAGGAAACCTGGTGTGGAGATAAATACAGTTTCATAAACCGAGATTTAATACGTTTAACTGTTTAATGCCAGAATCGTGGGTGTATGTGGGTACGTTCATAGATGCTCCTCTGTTTTGTCCTGCAGGTTAATGGATGAGGCCTGGAAAAGATCTCACAGACTCGGAATAGCATTAGGATCCCCCATGTTCTGCCCCCACTTTCCCTTTCCCGTGAGCACGTCACACCTGGGCCTCTTCCCCCAGCAGCCTGGACAGTTTGCTGTCCCCACAGACTTCCCGTGCAGTTATCCCTTTGCTGTTTCTTCACACAAGGTACTTTTTCTTCCATTTTCTGCCTATTGGAGTTTTGTTCCCCCTTTAAGACCCAGCCCAAATACCAAAAAGCGCTCCCGCTGAAGCCTTCCTTCTTCTCAGGAACCAGGCACAATGTGATCAAGAGGCGGCAATGTGCTGGCCCTGTACCAAGCCCCGCGGTACACAGTCCTTGCTTTCGAGAAGCTCCTAATCTAACCAGGGAGACAGGGAAGAAAATAAAAATTCACAGCTCACTGTGATGGGTGCCGTAAGATGGATCCATTCCCCACCTGCTGTCATGCTGACCTTTCAAAACTGCAATGTGATTAGACTTCTGCTTTTCCTAAAGTGCATCACTTGCCAGATATTCTGACAAATACGCACAAAACTATGTGGATGAAGATGTGTGTTACAGCATTGTCCGGTCTACCTGGGTGTGAAGCTCATCTCTGCCACTTACTGTGTGTCTGTGGGGCAAGTGCTGAAGTTCTCTGGGCATCATTTTCCTCCAGTGTAGGATGGGGATGACAATAACAGCTTCTCCCCAGGAAGCTTGTAGTAAATGAGTTAATTCACATAAAGTCCTTAGAATAGTGCCTGGTACATTGTAGACAATCCATCAATATTAGCCATTTCTATTATTAACAAAAGACTGGAAATTATCTAAAGGACTATCAATATGGGCTCAGCTACATTAAAATAATGAGGTTTTATGGGCTATTGCACACTATCTCCAAGATTTAGTTTTAAATTCACTCCCATTTGAAGGTTAGAGTGTGTGTGTGTGTGTGTGTGTGTGTGTGTGTGTGTGTGTGTGTATGTGGTTGTATTTGCATAATAGAAAACTCTTCTGGAAGGAGATTCAAGTAATCCCTAATAAACTTTGTCTCTGAGGTGGGGGATGGCAGTTTAGAGGGGAGAGAAGACCCACTTTTCATTTTATAACCTTTACTACAGTTTGAATGATATTACCATGTACATATATTATTTTTCTAATTATTGAAAAAAAAAACAGGTAATATCCTTACAAGTCTCAGCAGGAAAGGACAGAGTGGGGACTAGAATCCAAGTTTTCTCCCACCAACCGCAGTGCTTTTTCAATTTTATTCAGTATTCAAGTAACGCCAGTGAGGAACTGTGGTTTAGCTGAAAGAAAAGAACAATACATATGTTGTGCCTCTAGTGTACGGCATTTAACAGACGAGGAACAGATAAAGGCCAGGATGCTCGAACAAGAGAGCTCAGGTCACTCGCCGAGACCACTGGAGCTGGAAATCCCCCCAGATCTGGCTGACATCGCCAAGAAGAACACAGAGTCAAAAGATGTGGGTTTAATCCTGTGTCTTTCTTTCATTGCTTTTTTTCTGCTGACAACCTTGTGAGCTGTGCAAATGAAATAAAGTAACGCCTCGCCTGTGAAGGGCTTGTGCACAATGCCCAGCACATGGGAAGTCCTCAACCCCCAAGTTGACCACATTGCTGCTTCTGTCCCCCTTTACCTCTCCTGGATATTTACTCCATGGCTAAAGCAAGCATCGTTCCTCCCAACACCCACTGCCGCTGGATGCCTGGCGATCATGTTCACCTGATATTTGCAGGAGAAGCACATTGAAAACATTCCATTTCTAACAGCGCTGTACTCAGGCGTGGGTGGTAACCAGCCTGCCACATTAATGAGTCTCCTCCTGTCCCCTCCATTTCCTCTGAAAGCTCATGTGGCCTCTTGGTAACAGCCATCATTAATCCAGAGTGGGAGAGAAAGAGAGGTAATCAGAGAGAAATTGCAGTTCTCTATTAGTGTGTTTTTCTCTACAACCTGGAGCTGAACATTGTGAAATGTATTTGTTCCCAGCATAATTGACAAGTGAATTAAGTAGTGCCACCAGGCTGGGCTATTTGAGGACGAGGTAGTTTGTCACATGTTTGGAACTGTTGCTTGAAAATGCCCACCTGAGCGAAAACGCCTCCTGGCCTGCTGGTAGGGGCACTCCTTAAGGTACTAACTTTGATATCAGCTCTGCCGTTCTTAGCTCGCTGGCAGCCTCTGGAAACTTCTGTGGACTGCAGCTTTTTTCATCTTTAAAATGAGAGGATCTCAAACTCAAGCTCCACCGTGGGCAGGTAGGACATCTAAACGACAGTATATGAGATTATGCCCAGTCCATAGGGAGCTGCCTCTACTCAGTTCTGTTGGGAAATGTAGACCAAGTATTATAAAATTTCTGATTTTTATGAGGAATCTAACCATTTTTAAATATTGACCACTAATTACAAGTTGTTTATAAAAAATATTATTTGGGTCTACCTATGACAGGCCTGCCAGCCACCAGTTAGAGACCTCAGGCTAGAGAATATGAAAGGTTCCTTAGTATTCAGAGATAGCGTGACACCTTCATGATGGCCTTGCGGTGTTCACGAGGGCGCTCTGGTGTGGAGGGGCCGCCAGAAGCTCTTGACTGAGCCCCACCTCCACGTGTAGTAGTGCCGGAATTTCTCCTCTCGAAACCCCACTCTCTTTACCTGGAAAATGGCCGTACAACCATCCTCCCCAAGTCCCTGGGCTAGAAGAAGTGTGCCTGAAGCTGCAAATGTAACAGATGGGAGATTATCAGGGTCATTGTGTGAAGATGGAAGATGGCAAGGATTCAGGGTAAAGAAATCGCTGAGGGTTATGGATGAGGAATCCGGACGGGACTCGCTTCAGTGAAGTGTGGTGACAGAGCCTGGACTCTGGGCCAGTCCTCCTGAATCTGAAGTCAGGCTCTCCTGCTTACTGATCACGCGAACCTGGCCAAGTGCCTCTGTTTCCTCACGTGCAAAATGGGGATAATAATAGTTTCTCCCTGGGCGTGTTGTTATGTGTATGCCTAAAGGAGCCCAGGATGCCCCCTCGTAGTGTCACAGTATTTGCCGAATCCCTCCTCCTGAGGTTGTGGTGTGATCCTCACCAACAGAATACGACAACAGTAATGAGATGTCCCTCCTGTGACTATGTCGCGCTAGATAAGACAGACTGGGGCTGCAGCTCTTCGTGAGCGCGATCACGTAAGCAGTCACATTGGAGAAGCCCACCTAACGAGGGGCTGGGAGTAGCCTCCAGGAACTATGGACGGCCTCCAGCCACCAGCTTGCAAAACCCACAGTGATACAGACGCAAAGAAAGAAATTCTGCCAACGACCTGAATGACTTTTTTTTTTTTAAAGATTGGCACCTGAGCTAAAAAGTGTTGCCAATCTTTTTTCTTTTTTCTTTTTCTCCCCAAATCTCCACAGTACACAGTTGTGGGTCCTTCTAGTTGTGGCATGTGGGACGCGCCTCAGCATGGCCTGACGCGCGGTGCCATGTCCGCGCCCAGGATCCGAGCCAGCGAAACCTGGGCCGCTGGAGCAGAGTGCACGAACTTAACCACTCGGCCACGGGGCCGGCCCCATGTTATCCTTTTAATTGTCTCAAACTCACGAGAAAACTCATTATGTCAAAGATCCTCTTCTCACCCCAACTTGGTAACACAGCACTCACCACCCCCACTCCCACCAAGAATTCCCGAGAGCCCCTGGGGTTACAAGGATGCACAAACTGGCCAACCAACTACAGTCCCACTGGGCGTCTGCCACATTCTTCCAGAGCTGCTCAGCCCCCCAGCAGTGAGGTCCAAAGCTCACGTGATGCTGTTCCCACTGCTGGAGAATGTCAGGTTTCATGCAGAAGTGGGCATAATTGCCTTGTCTCGAACTCTGTGCACTTTGCCGCCTGGTCCCCAAAGCGGCATGGCTTATTCCAAGAGTCTCACCAAATCTCTTATGCAAACAGAATTGTCACCTCTAGTCCTAAACCGTAGCTCAATGAAAGGTCCAAACATTGTCCTCTTTCCTCATGGCCCACTCACCCACGTCTCTTCTTTGCCTAACTCACTTAAGCCCTTCCTGCCTCGGCTACACCTTCCCTGATTGCGCAGGCTGGGTTCCATCCCCATTATTGGCTCCCATCGCACCCTGTCCACCCCCTTTGCAGTATTATTTGTTTAATGGTTTTCTGACCCAATAGAGTATAAGATTATGAGCATGAGGTTTGTGTGGCTTTGGATCACTGATGTATTCCTGAAGTCCAGCACCATGCCTGGAACTTAAAAGGTGCCGAATCAATATGTGTTCATGGAGGAAGTTACACTTTATAGAGGAAATGGAGCCTTAGAAAGGTTAAGTATCTTCCCAAGGCATGGAGCTAGCAAGGGGCAGAACCGGGATTCAAGCCTACGTTTGTCTGATTCCAAAGGCCCTGATCTTCTCACCACCGTAAGCAAGAGCATCTCCCCGTGTTCTACTTCACAAGGTTACCCTCCCAAGGGACAGCACCAGTCCAAGAAATCTGAAGCTAGGATTTTGTCCTTCAGCCGGAATAATCTGCCAGCTTTTCTGTGCAGATCACAATAAGAACTAAACATGGGATTGGAAATGGAGTTTTCCCATCGTTGCCGGGAGACTTGTCACTTTGTGGTTGGATTCATCAGGTCTGAAGCAGAGAAGATTCCTGAATGTCAGATTCTAGTAACAGACTGAACAGCTTCCTGGGAGAATCAGAAAAAATAGTTCCCAAGCAGCCTGCTTACCTCCCCAGAATACTGGGGGAGAATGGTGTCACCAAAAGGACTTGAAACTGCTACACGAGGACAGGACAGGAGCTTGAGGAGGCCGTGGCAGGTGCTATGTGTGGAAGAAGGAAGCAAGTTCTAGGTCCAGGAGTACAAGTGAGCCACCCCATGGGACCCCTAATCGAAAGGGAGGTATTTGAAAAAACAGGAAGTTATTAATAATAACCAACAGATATTGGGCTCTCCATCCATTCATCCATTTATCCAACCATCCATCCATCCATCCCCATCCATCCATCCATCCATCTTCATCCTTCCGTCCATCCTCAACCATCTATCCATGTATCCATCCATCTACCTATCTCCATCCATCCGTCCATTCATCTACCCAACTCATCCATCCATCTGTCAAATATTTACTGGGGGTCTACTGGATACCAGGCCTTTTTTAGGTGCTGAGGATATACAGATGAATGCAACAGAGTGAGTCCTTGCCCTCATGGAACATACATTCTAGTGAGGTGGAGGGTAGGAGGAAGAGACAATGAAGAAGTACATAAATATTATATAATATAACCTCAGGCAGTGATAAGGGTTATGAAGAAAAATAACACAGGATGAAGAGACCAAGAGTGGCAGGTGAACTTTTTAGATTATGTGGCCAGGACACTTTGCTGAGCATGGGACAAAAACCATGACTGCATGTGATTCTATCCTCCGAAGTGCATGCTAGTGCTCCTACGCGGGGGAAGCTGGACGGCTGTGTATTAACTTAAGTGTCCAAGAGCCGGACTCAAACTCAAGCCCATCTGATGCCAAAGCCTGCGTGCTTGGCACTTATGGTTTCCTATCCCAGGAATTTGGGCTGGTCAGAGCTGAGCCAGAGAAGCCCTGACTTATTGCTGTTATTTCTGCTCTAGCACAAACATTTAGAAGTTTGTATGATGTATGAGACTCTGCCCCAGGTTCTGGGAATAGACTCCGGCCTTGCTCTAACGACATGGACAGTCTGAGAGGAATGTGGACAATAGGCGGGCATTCAGACTGCAGCAGAGTAAGCCGCCGTGGGTCTGCAGTAAGGGCCGGTGCAGTGCTGGGATGGGAGCCAGCGAAGGGCAGAGCCTCTCGGCCCCTCCCCTCAGCCCCAGGCCCCCTGCTCAGCCCCGCCCTCCTCAGGATCTTAGCTCCTTTCCCTCACCTCTCTCAGGCTCCCCGCACCCTGCCCTCCTAGCTGTTCCTCAAGCCGCTGTCCTGCTCTCGCTTCAGACCTGTTACCACTCGTGGCCCCTGCCTCGCTTTCTGTCCCGTACCATGTTTTATTGGCTTCAGAGAGTTATTGCTCTCTACAAGTACAGTGTATAATTTTTGCTTCCAGGTTTACATACTGTCTCCTCCACTGGCACATCAACTCAAGAGCAGAGATGTTTCTGTTTTATTCTGGATCATCTTCCTGGCACCCTGAACCAGCGTCTGGCACAACACAGGCCCTTAAGAAATGAGGGTTGAAAACTTGAATGAAGGAAAGAATGTGCAAATGACTCTCTCTGTGCTTGATGCTGCCTGAGGGGCTGTAAAAATAGGAAACGTCCCCAGGTCCGCCCCCCAACCCTCCAGAGAGTTAGAGTGAGTAGTTTTGGAGAAGAGCTTTTCAAACGCTGAGAAGTTAATTCTGAGATACCAGAGCCAATTGTTAAACATTCACAAATTTTGTGAGCTGGCTGCTAAACACGGCCATTGTTAAAAATTACATTATATAAAGCCACAATTAAATAAATTATGTTTAATTATATTTAAAACAAAGATACTCAAATTCAAAATCCTCAAAACTCATCACCGTAATTCCTAGTTATTTTGCTATTATCTGTGCTCTTGAGTTTTTATGTTGATTCTATCCGTGGGGTGGGGGGGGGGGGGAATGCTCTAGGATGCATGCTACTGCACATGCCCTCCCAACTCTGTGCTCAGTAATGTCACGTTGGCAGCTTGAAACCGGCAGCCACAGGCATATTTACACCACAGAAATTGCCAAATGCTGCCAGTCAGGGCTTGGTCCCTGGGAGAGCCAGTTGTTGAACATTTACCAGCACACCACTGGGCACACTCAAGCACAGGAACCAATGACAGAACGGGAAGAGAAGGGATTCAGGCCAACTGTGCCACTCACTAGCTGTGTGACCTGGGTGGTTTTTAAACCTCTCTGATCCTAACTTTCCTTAGCTGTAGACTGGAAGTGATTGTGTCTTTCCCCCTCCCTGGCCCTTCCTGCCCCTCCCCCAGCCTAACTCAGAGGAAGAGAAAGCGCAGGTAGAGCCATTGTTATGGCGCTTGGCATAGGAGAAGGCTTCAGCCAAAGTTAGCTCTGTGGCTTCTCTGGGGAGCTGGAGGGGGCCTCTGCTGAGGGGCTACTCTCACGCTGAACCCTGAGACGTGCAGAAGCATGAGGCAGGCAGAGGGGGCAGGAGAAAGTTTATGCGAGGGGGAAGGTACCCCGTCAGGGAGAGGCATTGAAAAGAAGCCGGAAGAAGAAAGAGAGAGTCTACTCTGGGTGTTTCCATTGGGCTAGAGCAACAGTTATCAAACTTTTTAGTGCTGGGACCCCTTTATATAAAGTGTTAAAAATTATTAAGGACCCCCAAAAAGATTTTGTTTATGTGGGGATATATTTATTGATATGTACTGCATTGAGTTAAAACTGTAAAAAATTTAAAATATGTGTTTATTAATTTTAAATAATAATAACCCCATTATGTGCTCACATAAATAAAATGTTTTATGAGAAATGAATGCATTTTCAAAAAAAAGAAATTTAGTGAGAAGCTGGCATTGATTGACATTTTTGCAAATCTCTTTCCTGTCTGGCTGCATAGGAGCCAGCGAGGTCCTACCTGCTGTGACTTTGACCTGTTGCGATATCACACGTGAGGCAGCCCGGGAAGACGTCACTGGGTACTTACGAGAGAATGAAAGTGAATAAAGCCAATAATGTCCTCGTATTATCATGAATAGAGTCTTGACCTCAGGCCCCGTGAAAGGGCCCTGGGGACCCCACCGTCTTCAGCTCATGCTTTGAGAGCCTTGTGCATAGTATGTACGGTTCGAAGTATGCCGTGGAGGAACTTACGGGTTGGAGATGAGGCTAGACAGAGAAGCAGGACTCGGATGGCAGCTAATGGAGAGCCGCTGAGGGCTTAAAAACCGGAGGGCGACAAGGCCCCTTTTTGATTTTGGAAAGATCATGGGCTATCATGAGGAAAATAGATTAGAAAGGCCCAGCAGGGGTCGGGGTCAGGGGCTAACTGGGGGGTTGTTGCCATAAAGCAGATGAGACATGAAAGTGGCTGAGCTGAAGTGGCCGCAGTAAATCTGGGCAGGAAGGGGAGGAGGGGGGTTGACAGGACTCGGAGATGAGCCACGTGGGAGGGGAGAGGACGGCAGGAAGGGTGTCCCCAGCCTCTGACTTGGGCAGCTGAGTGGACACAGGGGACACAGGAGGAAGAGCAGGTTAGGAAATAGTGAACTCTACTTTGCACAGCAGACAGTCGGCACGTGGGTCAGAGAATGGGAGAGGCGTCTGGACAGGGAAGAGGGCGGCCTGGGAGCAAGCCAAGGCTTAGACGAACAGATAGATTGACGGTGGTCACACAGCTTCTAAGGGCCGTTAGCATTTTTCACTAGGACAAATGTACCAAAATGTTAACGCAGTACCTGCTGGTCATGCAAATCAATTCGTTATTTTTCCCCTTCATCTGTGTTTTGTCTCTAAGTTGCAAATGAATTGCACAGGCAGCCCCCCTGCAGTCCGCTCACAGTTTGCGACATTCATTTGGGCTAGTACAATGTGTGGGCTTAACGTGAAAGGCTTAACACAATTTTCTTCAGGCTTGTGGCCAGAAAAATTAGAAAGATTGGAAAGGATAAGGTAACTATTCTGCAGCTTGTCATGGAAAAACGTGCACACGTGGAAACCTGTGAGTAGGAATACCGAGCATCGACTCCCACCACGTTTCGGGAGCGGAAGAAAGCCTGTGCCGAGTGGGACAGCTACTGCGCAGTGTAGGTTACTACCCACTCTAACCGCAATGATTCTTTGATTCGAACTCTTCATCCAGGATGAATGCCCTTGGGGGAAGACTGGGGAGCAAAGAACCCTCTCTCCTTAGCATTTCCTGTAGACAAACCATAGTGCCGTCCCGTAAGAGCTACGCTACTCTAAGTGCAGCCCACACATTATCACACCCAGCCCAGAGGAGGGCAGGTATGATTAACAGTGCCCACAATTTACAGACAAGGCAACTGAGGCACAGAGACGGTAAGGAATTTGGCCGAGGGTCACCCACCCAGCGAGTAAAATGTGGCGATGCGTTTCAAATGAAGCCAGCCTGGCAGCAGAGAGCGTGGTCTCAGCCCTGGAGCTGTCCTGCCTCCATGACAGCACCTTTCTCAGTTAGCCTCGGATGGGGCAAATCCCGCTGACCCTACTTCCAATATTCACCCTCCAACTGGCTAATGTCTCGCTCGCCTCAAACAAAAACCAGACGCAAGCGTGTCTCACTGTGGTGCTATGAAGCACAGACAATATATCGCTTGTAAAATAGCTGTACTTTTTGGCATTTGCTGGCTATGTGACCTTACGCAAGTTTACTTACCTGCTCTGTGCCTCAGTTTACATATCTGTCAAATGGTCATGACAGTAGTATCCATTTCTGGGAATTGTGGAAATCAAATGAGTTAAGACATGTAAAGTGCTCAGAATAGCACCCGGTGCAGTGAAATTACTCTGTAAGTGATGTTAACATCATCCATTCCATTCCATTATAAACTACAATTATACGCCAGGCACTGTGCAAGCATTGGACAAACGGGGTTAAACCAGCCAGGTGTGTTCTTCCCCTCAGGTCCAGTGGGGGACATTTTCTGAACAAACAGTGACAAATGACAGGTGTTACGAGTGTTGCAAAGTACAACTGCAGGCTGCTGTGGGAGCTCCAACAAGGACCCGGGAACTGGGACGCCTTCTGTAACAAAGTCCTTTAGGGGAGCCAACACTGAAATCTCCATTTCTCCCCAGGGTGTTCCCCCCTTACTTTCCCTGTTGCCTCCTCCATTTTCTCCAGCCCACCATCCAACCCACGGACCAGATCCACAGGCTCCTGTTCTAAAATCCACCCACTGCTCTCCAATTCCACCGATACCACCACCATCTGCACCTCACCTGCTGTCGGAGTCTCCAAAGGTTCTCCTCCCACGCTTTCTTTCTGTCATCTCTGCCAGCCATAAGCATCCACGGCAACCTTTTAAAAATGTAAATTGAAATGTTCCGGTGGCTTCCATTTATACTTGAAATCTGAGCCCCCTCCCCTTGGCGGATCATGCCCGCCGTGGTCTGCCCCTCCCACCTCTCTGACCTGTGGTGTACTTCTCTGTCTCATCACTGTGCCCTAGGAACCTGGGCCTCCTTTTTTCCCTTGACTTTACAAAGCTAATTCCTGCCTCAGGGCCTTTGCACTTGCTGCTGCCTCTCTCTGGAGTATCCTTTTTTATCAATCACGTCACAGCTCAGGTCACTAAGAGGAGATCCAATCAATGCATACCACCCTCTCCCACCAACCACGACCCTCCAGAGAGCTTAACCTTCCCTATCCACTACACTTTTATTGCCTTCTCAATAACCACCATAGAAATTACCTCGTTCATTCATTGCTCGTTTGCTCTCTGTCTCTCTGCTGTTAGAATATGAGATTCACGGGACCAGGGGCTCTGCCTCTCTATTCACTACTGGCTCCAGCATCCAAGACAGTGCCGGGCACATAGCAGGCGCTCAATGAACATTTGTGATTCGAGTGACTGAAGTTAATTTAAGCTGAATCTTAAAAGGAAGCTGAAAGTGAACAGGTAAAGATGAGGAACATTGTGTTTGAAGGCCTGGGTTGGGAAGAGCACAGTATCTTAAGTGAACCAAAAAGAAGGCCAGTGCAGGTGGAGTACAAGGAGCAAGGGAGGGCGTGGGACAAGGTGTGTCACACGAGCAGGCCAGAGCCCGCTGGGACCCAAAGTCATGCGACAGGTCGCAGGCTGTGGTCAGGGCAGTGAAGGCATAAGCAACAGGTTCAGGTCAGTGTTTTTAAAGGAAGCTCCTGTACCCAACGGGGTTGGGTGTTTAGGGTTGACTCACAACACCAGGCTGTGGCTCCCTTCCCTTGCCTCAATCTTAGCAGAGGCCCTATGGGGTAGGAGGGGAAAGTGTGACCATTCCAAACTGCAGATTAAAAAGGCAAAGATGCCGAGAGCGTGAGCAAGTGGCTGCCGCTCAGGGCGACTTTATTCTGGCCTTTCCGGGCTTGAAGCAGCCTGAACAAAGGAAACCAGAGCTGCCTCAAGAGATCACCCAGCCAGACGCCCATGGTGTCGCGCCTCCTGCCCATCCTGAGGAGGGAAGGCACCGGACACAGCACACATCAGAACCTTTGCCTGCCATAAATCTTCTCCTTCCTTGTGAAAAGACCGTCACGAATCTTGTCTCTTAAAAAGTGTCTCTGTTCCAGGAATTTTAACAACCTTCTGTAGTGTAGAAATGTGGCCTCTTGTTGTCTGTGGTTAAAATCGAGTCTTGGATGAGCGGATATATTACACCACGGGGCGGCAGGGGAGGGAAGGCCATTCATCCCCCTGCCTCAATGTAGGTCAGTCTTTCTCACCTGTAACTGATGAGTCCTCTGCCCTCTTGCTTCCACATCACTCTTCTCCCGGGGAATCCTGAATGATGAGAACCCAGAACTGTGGCTGCTGTGGGGACAGGGTTGGGGAGGGTGGAGTGAAAAGTGGCAATGGTTACCAAAGGCTTACTATGTGCCCGGCTTCGGGCAAGGTGCTGCACATGCCTCATCTCATTTAACCGACCCACAAAACGCCTTCCTGGTTTGCCGATTAAGAGATCTAAATCTCGTTTCTCAAGTAAAACATACGAATGCATTAAAACCAAAGTTAAGGGGCCGGCCCTGTGGCGCAGCGGTTAAGTGCGCACGTTCCACTTCTTGGTGGCCCGGTGTTCACCAGTTCGGATCCCCAGGTGCAGACATGACACCGCTTGGCAAGCCATGCTGTGGTAGGCGTCCCACGTATAAAGTAGAGAAAGATGGGCATGGATGTTAGCTCAGGGCCAGGCGTCCTCAGCAAAAAGAGGAGGATTGGCAGTAGTTAGCTCAGGGCTAATCTTCCTCAAAAAAAAAAAAAGTCAAAGTCAATACTCTCTATTCTGACCACCCCCACACTGGATCCAACTTCATCATCCCTCACGTTGTAGGAGCCACCTTGCAGGTGACTCAGCCTCTGGCTTTTCTCCTGAGAATTCCATGCTCCATTACCATCTGATTGAAGCACGAATCTGACTGGGTTTCTGCCCTGCTCAGAAACACTCCCTGGCTCGCCACTGCCCACAGTTTACTGTCCAATAAGGAACCAAACCAATCGTGCTGGAAGGACAAGCATAGAATAGGGCTGCAAGGGCAGGGGCTGAGGAAAGACGGTGCTGCTTTCCTGCTGGTGCCACGGCGGGGGGCGGGGGAGGTTTCACAGAAGGCAGCTTGGCTGGGTTTGGCGGTGGAGAGAAGGGTCTCTCTGAAACGAAGGCAGCACTGTGAGCAAAGGCACTGAGTGGCGAGAGCACAGCTCTGGCAGCCCCTGGGACGTGTAACTGGTTCTTACTGCTCCGCGGCTCTTCTCTCGGGGCTCTGAGAAGCCGCATGGCCACAGGCGATGATTTGTTGCAATGAGGCTGTCGGCAGTTTATCTGACGTTAGCGCCTGTGTGAACCACATGATGATTTACGAAACTCGATTTCTCCATCAATACAGGCAAGGAGATTTAGCACACGGTGAGGAAGGGCTGGGGGAAAGGCAGCCTCTGGAGAGGGATGGAGGTGGCCGCTCCATCGCCCCAACTCCACCTCCATGCAGTGCTGAAGTGCTGATCTGGAACCCAGAGCCACAGGTCCTGGCAGAGCCTCCAGTGTGATAAGAAAAATGATTTTAAAAAACCCGACAACCCTGCAAGTCTAATGCCATGGTGTCTCTGGCTCTTCCCTTTATTTCCTTCTATATCTGGCTTTGGAAATATCTCTTCTCCTGTGAGGCTAGGGAAGGGTATCTGTGCCCTGGGAAGGTCAAGGACACACCACAAGGGTACCAACAAAGGGGCTCAGGGAAAGGAAGCTCCATTTGTCTGCTGGGGCATTTCCTAGTCTAGACTGGAAGCTGGAGAGACAAAGATTCCTTAACATTGTCCCAGCTCTCTTCATCGGGAGCAGGGCCTCCACAGCGGGCTCAAGTCTAAGCCACAGCGAATAACGAAGCGGGTCCATCTGCTCCAGCTCGTTCTCCGTGTGTGTTGCTTTCATGGAACTTGGCAGCCCAAGGTCAACGGTAGTTGGAGATTCATCCTTGAGGATAGATTGGTCCCAAAGTTTAGAGTTGCCACGCCCCAGGGCCACCCGGAGAAGAAGCAAGGAGGACTCAAATTCCAGCCTTGTGATGGGCCTGGGGGACTCTGAGAGGCTCTGACAGGAGCACACAGTAGGCTCTAGAAGCAAGGGTGTGGACAGAGTCAGCTTCAATTGCATTTGGCCAAAAGCCGAACTCCCACTGATGAACGCACGTTAACCCATCCTAGACCACCTGTGCTCTTGCACCACTTCCGCAGCCCCTGACATCCTCTCTCTAGGCCTGTGCACGTATTTGGTCAGTCCATAGGAGTCAATTGATCTATAGATTTAATGCAATTTTTATAAAAACCCAAGCACAGTTTGGTAGACATAGACAAGCTTATTCTAAAGTTTATATTAAAAGAGAAATGTGCTAGAATGGCCAAAATAATTTTTAAAAAAGAGGAAAACATATGAATGAAGAATAAAGAATTTTCCATGTTAAGGCTTAATATATAGTCACAGTAATGAAGAGAGTATGGTATTGGCAAAGAGACAGGCACACAGATCAAGGGGACAGAACAGAGAGCCCCGAAACAGAGGCACACACACAAGTCCAAGTCCAAATGATTTTTGACAAAGGTGCAAAAGCAATTCAGTGTAGGAACAAACGTTTTCAACAACTGGTGCTGGAGCCATCGGATGTTGTTATGGACTGAATTGTGTCCCCCAAAATTTCTATGTTGGAGCTCTTACCCTCAATGTGACCCCATGTGGAGACAGCCTTTTAGGAGGTTTTTAAGGTTAAATGAGATCATAAGGACAGGGTTCTAATCTGATAAGATTGGTGGCCTTATAAGAAGAGGAAGAGAGAGAGCCTTTCTCTCCCCAAGTGAGGACACCGTGAGAAGGCAGCTGTCTGCAAGCCAGGAAGAGAGCCCTCACCAGGAACCCAAGCCTGACCGAAGACTGCCAGCCCCCCAACTGTGAGAAATCAAATGCGTGCTGTGTAAGCCACCCAGTCGATGGTATTGTGCTAGGGCAGCCCGAGCTGGCTTAGATAGGTATCTCTAGGCAAAAAGAGAAGCTCAACCTGAATCCCACACCTTGCCCAAATCATGCAAAACAAATCACGGATTTGAATGGAAAGAGCAAAACTACAAAACTTTTAGAAAGAAACATAGGAGAAAATCTTCAGAAGCTAGGACTAGGTGAAGAGTTCTTAAACTTGACACTAAACGTACGATCTACACAAGGAAGGTGGTTGAAAGAAGTCAGTCATAACAGGATTTCAGCTGGTGAACCTGGGGGAGGGTCAAGCGTGGTTGTTTCTGTGCTATGCGTAAAGACCTGGCGCAGTGTGGCTGGCTGACTGCAGTCAAGAGCCAAGAGCTGAGGTCTCACCTGTAGCTTCCCCACCGGCTCCCTCAGGAGTCCCAGGAGAGACCTGAGCCCAGTTTTTGGTTGAACAGACTGATTGACCTCGAAGGGAACATAAGAAGGCAGACAGAGAAGACGACATATTGTAGGATTCCATTTATGTGACATGACCTGACTAGAAGAGACAGAAAGTAGACTACTGTTTGTTTAGGGCTGAGAATAGGAGCTGAGGGGTGAAAATAGGAAGGATCCTTTTGGGGTAATGGAAATGTTCTAAAATCTGATTTTGGTTATGATTGCACAACTCAGTAAATTCACTAAAAGTCAATGAATTTACATGACTAAATTTTATGTTATATGGGTTACATCTCAAGAAAGTCGATCATTTTTTAAGTTAACTTTTAGTTTGAAAGTTAATTTATAGAAAAACAATTAAAATGAATAGCATATTTAGTATGTAGTTATAGCTTTAAGGTAATTCCCAGGTAATAGAACTTGGGGACACTCTTTGTTCTAGGCCCTCAAATTCCATTCCAGGACTGAGATCCCTAGATGCTACAATGCTGAGTTGAAATCAAAGTTTATCATGGAGAGGGGCAGCCCAGTGGCTTAGTGGTCAAGTTCTTGTACTCTACTCTGGCAGCCTGGGGTTCACAAGTTCGGATCCCTGGAACAGACCTACACACCGCTCATCAACCCATGCTGTGGCAGTGTCCCACATACAAAATAGAGGAGGATTGGCACAGACGTTAGCTCAGGGCCACTCTTTCTCAAGCAAAAAGAGGAAGATTGGCTACGGATATTAGCTCAGGGCCAATCTACCTTACCAAAAAAAAAGCAGGGGAAATAACTGTTCATTGCAAAGAAGTTCAGTATTACTTAGAGAACAAATGAGCCAAACCAGAGAATTCTAGTGAGAAATAAACATGTGTGTCGCCATTATTTGTTTTCTATAAATATGATTACTGTAGTAGAACATATTTTCAAACTGCCAAGATGCGGAGTCCTCAGCTCATTCTTTTAACTCTCCATCTGTTTCATGCTCTGCCACTTTTATTTTTGTAGCATGAAGATAATTTAGTCTCAATAGAACAAGAGACTTAGAATAAGATACACACGCACGCACGTATCTATAGTATCTATAAGTACATGTATATCATGATGTGCAAGCCTCAAAGGGTTGTGTTTTAAGACAGTTAAATTTTTTTTCTATTTTTTATTTTAAAGAGAAGACTCTACCTTCAGTGATTCAATGGTCATGGATGATATTATATAAAAATGTTTGAAAACCAGTTTTGATTGAAAAACAAGTTGACATACAGGAGCATTTGGGTAATGAAAACGAGGCTTGGGTTCTGGGCCTGCTGCGTCCCATCTCAGGGGCCAGCCACGTGGCATCTCCAGGCTTTGTCTTCTCATCTTCGAAGAGATGAGGGAAGATAAGAGATTTAAGGAGGATAATCTCTTAAGTGTCTTCTGATTTAAAGACTTTGTTTTAAAAAGATGGATTTGTTCAACAAACAATTGAACAAAAGTTTTATATAAGATACTATGTAGCATTTGGAAATACAACTTCTTTGGAGCCAGAATTCTGCTTCTGTCACTTTCAAATTTGTTTCCTTGTCAAGTCACGTCATCATTCTGAGCCCTAGTTTGAGTACCACTGAACATGAGGGTAACGTTGTCTACTTCGTCGGGCTGGAGCATGGTTGAAGCAACTCCAGCTGACAGATAGATTCCTGAGTCCCAGCAGCTTCCACAATAGAAGTTTATTTCTTGCTCTTGAAAGACGACAATGGTGAAAAGGGACCAAGGCTTCTTCCACTTTATAGTTCCCCCATTATTAACTCACAGGTTCCTGGGTGTCTAGAGGGGGAAAGAGGAGCACAGAAGCCACACATGCACTAACCACATCACCTCTCAGATTCCATGGCAAAAACTAGCCGTGGGCCATGCCTGGATATAAGACAGACTCCTAAGAATGCAGTCATGGCTGGGCAACCAATTTCTAGAAACGACTCTGCACTAGCGAAGGGAAGCACACACTTTGCATGGAAAGCTAGCTCTCTCTCCCACAGGTTGTTAGAAAAATTAAATGAGTCTTTAATTGCAAATTGCCTAGTATAGTGCAAGTACGACACAAACACTGAAGAAAGTTAAGATTTGGTAGGTGCAGAGGAATAAAAAAAGAGTAAAACTTTTGACTGAGACTATATACACATATAAATGTGGGTTGGAATATATATATTTATATACTCCAAGATAAAAAGCGCTATCAGAGAGTACAGTTAACGTGCACTGGGACATTGTATTAGTTTCTTATTGCTGTTGTAACCAATGACCAGAAACTTAAGAGCTTAAAATAACACAAATGTATTCTTTCACAGTTTCGGAGGCCAGAAGTTGGTAACACGTCTACAGGGCTGAGAGCAAGGTAACAGCAGGGCTGTGCCTCTTGTGGAGGCACTCAAGGAAAATCCATACCTCTGGAGGCTATCCTCATTCCTTGGCTGATGGCCTTATCTCTCCAACCTCTGCTCACGTTGCCACGTCTCCTTCTCTGACTTTGATCCTCCCGCCTCCCTCTTAAAATGAGACCTTTGATTACATTAGGCTTATCCAAATGATCCTAAGAAGAATGCCCCATCACAAGATCCTTTCCTTGACCACATCGGCAAAATCCCTTTTGCCTTGTAAGGTAACGTTATCAACAGGTTCTGGAGATGAGGATGTGGACATCTTTGGGGGCCCTCATTTTGCCTATCATAGACATCAAAGGAAGGAGAGACACCAGTTATAATTTAGGATTTGGAGAGTGACATGGACTTGAAACCAGCTCTGTCATTTTTGTTAGTCAAATGGCCTGAAATGTGACATTTTTCTCTTCCTCTTGTGTAAAATGGGGATGGCAATAGTAACTACCTCATAGACTCGTTGGGAAGATTTAATTGATAAGGTGGGAAAACTGCGTGGCATGTGGCAGGTGCTCAGGACAGGAGATCCTTTGTTATTTTACTATTTCTTGGCACATCCTGAAGCCCGTACACAGCCCTTTATCATCCTAGGGTCCTCCAACATCACAGCTGAAGCAGAAGTGAGTATCGTGGTTACTCTGTACCATGAAGGTACAAAAAGACTATCAATCACGTTTGGCATACTGAACTTCTCTTGGAAGAAAAACAGATTCATGCATTTTAGGAAACTTTGCACTGGCGAATGTTGAGCAATATGGTTCTTCTGCTAGGTCTGTAGCATCTATATTCCAGGATGGCGTCATGGCCTGAGTTTTCTGAGGACCGTGGTTTTACTGTGCACTTGATCACACAAGAAACCACTTGGCAGGGAGTAAGAATGCTGAAGCATTTTCTCCTGTGAGATAGATGGTCACATAAATTGATCAGTAGAATTTGGCCACACAGTGAAGAGTGGAAGGCCGTCTCCTCGCACATGAGCACTAGGGCTTCAGGATAGAAGCCCCAGCCCCACCCCCCCACTTTGAGGTGGTTTGGAAGCTTTGCTCTTAATTCTTGCCACAGTTATAAGATGTCATTTCCGGCTACAGAAATCTTCTGGCTGGCATCCTACCACACACCAATGATTTTCAGGCTCAAGTTTATCATAAACAATTTGTCTTAAGAGAGCTGTGATCATATTCCTGTTAACTGTTAGGTAGGGTCTAATCATCTAGAATGGCTTCAAAGGTTCTCAATTTCTTCTTCAGCAAAATAATTGTAGTAACGTACGTAAGAGCAGCTCCATCACAGCACGGGAAGCCCCTCGCCAACGTTAGCTTCAGGCGTCAGAAGTTTTAAGCGTAGTCCTCTGGTGTGATCCAAGAAAGTTTTATTACTCACACAGGTGGGGAAGTCCCAAGGTGATGGGCAAGGAGGATGGGTCTGCTGGAGAAGGTCCAGAAAAGAGAGTGTAGAGAGTGCACAGGCATTTTATAGAGAAGAAGTCCTGACAGTGGGGAGAGAGCCCACCCTCTGCTATGAAGTCTGAAAGAGGCAGCAAGAGCACGCACGAGCACATGGGGTGGGACTGGAAGAGGGGAAACCTTGTGTTACAGCACTTGACAGACAGGGGTGGGAGAGGAGACGTAGATTTCACTGATGTTAAATCAAATGTCAATTCAAGATACAAATTTCTTTCTTATTATCGTCACAATTCAGCCAAGACATTTGCAACCTCCCAGTTTTCCTGTAAATAAATATGTGCTTGAAAGAGACCAAATCTGCAAAGCCAACCCAAAATAGTAAGGCCAGCAATTGTTATTATAGCTCCTGAAAGGTAATGGGGAATCAGCTGCCCCTGACAGAAGGAGATAGCCAAGAGAAGAAATCAACATAGTCCAGGGACCTCTTGGAGTATTTTAATAATAATATTGACTATTTGGGTTCGTTGTTTTATTTGTTGAAATCTTCTGCAGACCCTTCCTGTGTTATTGACCTACATGCAGTAGGAAGTTCCCTTCAAGGCACACACTCCACTTTGAGATGCCGGCAGGCAGCTAATACCAGTCTGTTATCAGCTACCATAGCAACCAGAGTTTGGTCCTTCGTTGATGGCATCCAAGGCTTGCACTGTCTGATGTGCACCATCTTTGTGAGGCGATTGTTCGGTTCACTAGAACTGAATTGTGGATGGTACCTGTAGGGACTCTAGCGTGATTGGGGATGAGTCCTGGACGAGCCCCAAGACCTTGAGGCAAAGTTTTATATTTAAGAAACTGTAACAAATTTGACCAAAAATCAATATCCCTCTGCCTCCAGGAGCTATGAAGCCACTTCTTACTGGGAGGCTGTGAACTGATTGCCCCCAACATGTAGGGGTGACAGCCTGGATGGAAAGGAGCCTAAGGTATTTGGCGTTGAGCTGGAGTAGCGGAATCCCAGGCCCAGAGTCCTGAATGGAAAGTCTGTTTTGAGTCTATCAACTAAACCAAACAGCAACGCCATTAACTACTGCCCAGGAGTCTTTAAAAACATTAACAATGGACATGCCTTTATTGAGGAGATTCTCCAGTACCAAAGTGACTGTGATCAGATCCCTGAGTTGGGCTGACCACCGGGTCTCATCCTTTAACAGGAATGTCCCAGTAATGAGATGGGAAACGGCAGCTCTCGAGTGGGCTCCAAGACATGTGATAGTGGTGCTGCCGTCTGTAAAATTAATGGACTCCCTTTGTGCTGGATTCTCTTTATCCCAGAGGGTCCCCAAAGTGGCCAACAGGGCTGGGGAAGGGGTGAACTCTCCCAGACCAATGGACTGAGGCACAGGAAGCCACGTGCTTTTGTGGTTTGGTTATACCTGAGGGTTCGGGCCGAGCTCTGTCTTGCAGGCGTCATTTCTATTCTAATAAGGAGGCCTGATGGCTGCACTAAGCTTGTGGGATGTTGCTTCCACGACTGAAGGTAGATGGTAGTTTATTCCAAAAGATCACAGACTCAAGGCCCATGGCAGCTCTCGGCCAAGAAGGACCAAATAGGCCACCAAGAGTTGCCTTTCAGGGGGGGTACCTCTTGGCTGATGACTGCAGTTAACACTGCTATGTGGTACATATGAAATTTGTTGAGAGTAAATTTTAAGAGTTCTCATTGCAAAGAAAAAAACATCTTTTTCTTTTTCTTTTTTTTTTTGTATCTATGTGAGATGATGGATATTAACTAAACTTACTGTGGTAATCATTTCACAATATATGTAAGTCAAATCATTATGCCGTATACCTTAAACTTATCAATTACATCTCAGTAAAACTGGAAAAGAATGAGACAAAAAACACATTTAAAAAACCGGAAAGTGATATACCAATGCAAGGTAGTACTGTCATTTTATAGCTTAGTTATCCAAGCCAATACTCATTCACTGAATACCAATTACCAAATTACAATGACAAACACCAGCTTGTCCTGGCTGGCATAATAGTGAATGAATGATGCAAAGGAGGAAGTTTCAAAAAATAAGTTAGGAATGGTGGTTGCCGAAGGATACTAGGATAAACAAGACATGGAAGACAGACACGCCTATAAGGTCAGGAGGCGAGGAAGGGGGGAAGCGAGGGAGGAGAGAGTGATAGAAAGAGAGATTCAGGCCATAAGATGACTATAGACAAAAGAATGATGATTACAAAAGGGAGAGAGTGAGTCAGGCTGTTTCTCTCTGGAGCAGAGAAGGAGCTCAAGCTGGAAGGGGGTGGGAACCCCTACCCTTCCACGTTGTAATCAACAGCTTCCGCTAATGCCTCCTGTTGAGTTTGCCATTTTTCCACATTAGCATTTAATCCTTTTTAAAATTCTTGAGATAATCACAGTAATTATTCTGAGGCTACAATCCACATAATTAATATATCAGGACTGGCTGCTTGAATTTTACAGCAGACTCAAGGTCAAAAATCAAAGTTGAGCTTTCTTACTCTTCCAGGCTAGAGGTAAATACTGCCCACCCTTGAACTTCCACGGCATCTGTCTGTGATGCTTTGTACTCTGGAGTTTGTGCAAAGCCAAGTCACCTCTAACAGACTGAATTCCTTGAAAAGAAGGACCGTATCTCTTTCATCTTTGATCCCCACCGCTGAACACAATGTCTAGCACAATACATCATTAAGTGTTGTTGAATGAACAATGGAAGAATGAATTACTATTAGATAAACTAACCTCTTCTTTGGCTATTCTGGACATTTCTGTGGTAGATGGGACTGTCTACCCAAAGGAACCGCTAAGTTGGAGATATCAGAGAAGAGTATTTGACCACGTTTTCGAAATAGGCAATTCTTGGCAATCTATGAAAAGCAAAAGACAATTTCAGTCACAAGTACTAGTGACACACCCTGTCAATAACTCCCAGAAGTGTGTGGATTGTTCAGACCTAGACCATTCCGCAGGATTTTTGGAAAGTTCTTCAGCATGACTTGAGTATATATGAAGAGGGGAAGGGCAAAAGTTGTACGGGGCAGATTCTTGTCTTGGGAGACCTTAGGTGTTGTTGCAAAAATAAGACTTACATATTTTGAACAATAAGAGTAAATTTTAAGTCAGGAGCCAAACAGAGAGGCCAAGAGTGGGGAGAGTTACCAGTGCATTGAGAGTCACAGCGGAAGGCCTGAGATTGGGTTCAGGGTACATTAGCGGAAAAAGGATGAAAATTACCATCCAAGACCCTGAAGTCCCAGTTATGTGGACTAATGATCTGTGTAAGTTGGATCCAAGCCTCAATTTTCTCATCTGTACAAAGGAGTTAAGAATAATGCTTACCCTGCTTACTTGCAAGGCTGCCTTGTAAATCAAACAAGATCAGTCAAGTGAATGCATTTTGTAAATGGGAAAGTGCTGAGCAAGTGAGAGTCGATATGGATGGACCTTGAAGGATGGATTTTGCCATTAAGATTGGCAAAAAGAAAGCTAGGGTGTCCCATAGAGATGAGTAGCACAAGCAATGAAGTATGGAGGTAAAAAGCTACATGGCAAGTAAAAATCCTGGCCTAATTGGAGCGTGCTATATAATAACGATATATTATACTTAAAAAGTTTGTTGTTCATCTGAAATTCAAATTTAATTGCATGTCTTGTATTTTTTATTTGCTGAATCTGACAACCTTAACCACGCTTCCCCATCTCTCCTGCCAAGCTCAGCTCATCTCTCAGGGGCCGAATGCCATTTCTTCCACTGAGTTTTCTGTCTCTCATGGGTAGGAGGTATTTCTCTTCAGCAGGGTGGGAGGATTGGGGGAAGAGCTGTATCATTTAGTGTTTGAGCGCTTAGGCTCTGGGGTCAGACGTCCAGGATTTATAGTGCATCTCTCCCATCAACTAACTGTGAGATTTAGGGTTTTTAAAAATCTCTCTTGGCCCCAGTTTCCTCTTCTACATAAGAAAAATACCTACTCTCTGGGATTGTCTTGAGGATTCAATAAACGCTATACACAGTGCTTGGCATGCTTTCCCTGCCTAGTTGCAGCAATCCATCCATCCATCCATCCATCCATCTGTACATCCATCCATTCATCAATAACATTTTTGAGTACACACTATATGGAAAGCACCCAGCATACAGGAATGAAAAGACATGGGCCCTGCCCTCAAAGAATTTATAATCTGGAAGTGCATAGAGGTTTACACAATTAAATAAACCCAAGCTCCTACGGTCCCGTCTTTCCTAGCATCTAACTGCTAATGCCTGAAGGTTTTATATTTCCTTCCAACTACTCTCCTGTACGTCATCCCTGACTGTTTTGTGGCTCACCTGCAAAGCCCCCAGATCTGTGAGTCTCGACAAGTCCAAAGTGCAACCCGGGCCTTTTTGTCCATTGGTACCCCCTGTCTTAGTGAACAACACCATCCAGTCATACCAGACTCTTAATCTCTTCCTCTTCCTGGTCCCTCACGCAATCAGGAACCAATTTCCATCTGGGCCAGTTTCTGCCGCTGTTGTCATTGTTGTGTTATAACATCTGCGGTAGGCTGAATTCTAAGATGGCCCCAAGCGTTCCCACCATGCATAGTGCCTGGGTCTACGGATAGGATGAATTTTACTCTCATCTTTAGATGTGTGGTATGGTACAGTTGATTTTCAGAGAAGGAGGTTATCTGGGTAGACCTAATCTAAACATGTAAGTCCTTTGAAAGCAGTTTATTCAGGATGGTCACAGAAAGGGATGTCAGAGAGACGCAGCCGGCTGACTTGAAGAAAACAAACATCCACGTTACGATCTGCAGACGGAGAGGGACAGCTTCTGGGAGCTAACAGGGCCACCATCTGACAGCCAGGAGGAAAAACCAGAAGCTCAGTCCTACAAATGCGAGGAAATAAATTCTACCAACACCCTCTGAAGGAGGACGGAGGAGGACCCCGAGCCCTGGCTGACACTTTGATTTCAGCTTCCATCACCCTGCGCAGAGAACACACCACACCAGGCCCAGACTTCCAACCTGCAGAATTGTGAGCTACTAAGTGGGCGCTGCTTTCAACTGCCAAGGATGTGCTATTTTGTTACACAGCAATAGAAAACGAATCTACCATCGCATACACATGCCACTTTCTCCAACCTCTTATGGCTGCATCAACTTAGATCTCACCTGGACTACTCCAGCTGGCTCCTAACCAGCCTCCTTGCCTCCACTCTCAAATCTTCTCAAACCGTCCACATTTCACACAGATGATAGAACAATCTTTCTGAAATGTAAACCTGCCCACACCACTCCGCTGTGGAAAACCCTTCCACTACCTCACTACACAGGAAATCCCAACATGCTTTTAACACGGTTTAAAGCGCCTTTAATATTTCCCGTGCCCACCTCCGTGACCTGTGTCTCACCCCCTCACACCAGCCTTGTAGGCCTGCAGCCCCTCCCACTGCGTCAAGGCCCTGCACCTCTGCGCTCGCTCTTCCCTCTATGGGCACGTCCTTCCCCCTTCTGCCTTTCCAAATGGAACAGGCTCAGCTTTCTAGGCCTTTCTTGGGTCTCCATGCAGGACTAAATGCTTTCTCCTGCCTCCCCACAATATCTAATTAAGATTTCTATCACAGTAACGAAAGTAATCCACCGCACAAGTGCTTATTTAGAGATCTGTCACCACCCGTGTATGCCTGGTCTGCACACAGGTCCGAACCCAGCGTCTGGAACACGTGAGTGCTGAATGAACACGTGACCAAGAGATACCCGCTCAGCAAATGAACAACGGTCAGTGTACTGATGTTCCATTCTTGTACCTCCTTTCAGATTCTGTTTCTTACAAGGCAGCAGTTAGAGGCCGGTGCCCAGTCAAGACAAAATCAAATAGGGCATTATCTGGGGCAAGGAGAGCTGCCAATGAGAGACTGACATGAAGTTAGATTGTACCTGTGCCTGAATACAGTGGCCCGCTCTCTTACTTTGTCCAGCATTGTTACACACATTCACGTCTTCAAGGGTTAAATGTAGAGCTTAAAGAGTATATGGGCATTTTGTTTCTCTGGCTCTTCTCTTGGTCCCTGTCTTTTAATGTTTCTTTTTACTGACTAAGGACAGGCAAGGCCAAAAAGGAGATAAATGTTATCAGTTAATTTCATCACTCATTAGTAGTCCCCCAGGATGTTGATGCAGTAAGAAATCTTAGAATAATTGGGTCCAAAGTCATTCTTTTACAGAGGAGGGAATGTAGCTCTAAAAAGATGGGTGTCTCCTGCAGGATCTCACCTGTCTCAGAGCCCAGATATCTGGACCCAGACTGGCACCGAGACCTTCAGATCATCTGCGAGGTTTCTCAGCTGCACCCTACGGAATAGACACAGACACAGTTCCAACAAGATGCTGGGTGTCGCAGACGATCCAAACTGATGGCCAAAGTGAGGTAGTTGCATATTATATTAATATATTATGTATATATTGTATGGTATATTATCTGTATAATATGTTATGCACTTTACATGTATGATATGTATATATGTATGTATAAATAATGTATAATATATTGCATTAATATCCTTTATTAATACTTTTTTTCTGTTACCTAATTACTTTTGGGGAAGGGAAGTGATTATTAAAAATCTTCTTACTTTTTCCCCCAATTTCTTTTCTGACATGTAAGTTCTCAGGATAAATTAAATCTGCTTAAATAAATAAAAATTAGCAGTGTTCCATAGAGTAGCGATAATCATTTGGAAAACATATTACAAAAATACTCTCATTCGTAGTTGCACACCCAAAAAACCTAAAGTGGACATTGGAAAGTCTAACAAGAAATATGCAAAAGTTATATTTAAAAAGCTATAAAACTTTTGAAGATGGTAGTAAAAGAAAAATTTAATAAATATGCCATGTGTCCAGATGAAAATACTTAATATTTTAAAGATGATGATTCTCCCTAATCTAGAAATTTAGCACAATTCTTATTAAATTACAAAATATTTTGACAAACTGTTCTAATACTAATCTGGAAGAGCAGAGACAAGAACAGACAAAATATTGAAAAAGACAGATAAGAAGGAGAAATAAGGATTTTTATGTATCATAATTTATTGAGTCTAAGGTGTTATTGACTATAAGATATTATTATTTTTTTGTGTATTTTTCTTTTCTTTTTATTTTATTTTGAGGAAGATTAGCCCTGAGCTAACATCTGCCACCAATCCTCCTCTTTTTGCTGAGGAAGACTGGCCCTGAGCTAACATCCATGCCCATCTTCCTCTACTTTATATGTGGGATGCCTGCCACAGCATGGCTTGCCAAGCGGTGCCACGTCCACACCCAGGATCTGAACCAGCGAACCTCAGGCCACTGAAGTGGAATGTGCACACTTAACCACTGCGCCACCGGGCCAGCCCCTATAAGACATTATTTTTATGTACTATTAGAAAATAAAAATTTTAAATTCTGCTGGTTAAATTGTGATGCAATTCTTTTTCTTTTTATTGTAGGACATGTTCTGATTACAGAGATCTTAAAATGTAAAAAATAATCTTAGAATCAATGAAATATGGATTATAAAACTATATTTATAATATAATATATGTATAAAGCAGAGAGTATTTTTTTAAAATTTCTTGGTAGTATACAAAATAATGGTGTGTTTTACAATCAGTAATGTCTCAGAGTCAATGAAATGCCATAATTTACAAAAGAATAAATGTATATAGTCAATAAACGTAAAAATATAACACACTAATAATACGCTGTTCCATCTGCAAAGAAATACAAACTGAAGTGATATACTTATTTTTCTTCTATCAGATTGAGGAATGTAATTTTCTGATGATATTACCAGTGTTGGCTATTGTGCCAGAAGACGGCTCATCTTTTCTACTGTTAGTGAGAAAGCAGATTGGCACAGACTTTTTGAAGAAATAAAATTGGCAAAATGTATCAAAAGTCTTAAAAATGTGCATTTGCTTTCATAGGGAAATACCTCATCTAAGAAACTAATCAGTAGAATGCATCTCTTTATTTCTTGGCCCCCCAGCATCCTTTCTCCTTTCTTTTGTTTTATGGGTTTTTTTTTTTTTTTTTTTATAGTATCTTAGATTCCTTTGTGAAGCCACTCTTTTCCCATTATCATTTTATAGGGTTTGGGTTGGGCTGATCTCTCTTAGCTCCAGGGCTGAGCCACTCAATGCTTTCCACCCCTCCAGCCACAGTAGTTGATTCAGGGACGGGCTCCTGACTCAATACGATCCTTATGAGTCAGGTAAGCCCAGGATTTTTATCCAGTTCTGAGAGGAAACCGTCCTGCCTTTTGCTGGACTAGATGTAGGAGGGCTTGGCTTGGAACCATTTTGTCACCACGTGAAGCCTGAGAGTAAATCCAGGATGGAAGGGGCGAGGCTGGAAACGATTCAGTGCCTGGCTCAAGCAGCACCAGCGCTAGCCTGCCTCGACTTTGCAGTTACATGACCCGATACTTTTCTTTATCGAAGTATCTATTTTATTTACTTATCTATTTTGCTTGTTAGTTTGAGATTGATTTTTTTTTTTTGTCACTTGCAGTCAAAACAGAGTCCTAATTGATACATATGCTAGGAATATAATTAAGGATGTACGCAAAGATTTTGATCTAAGTAGAGGCGTTTCATGGTTATTTATCATAGTGAAAAACTGGAAATAAGTGAAATGTCCAACGACAGGGGATGAGTTAATAATAGCATCTAACACCTTCACAGAAGCACTGTCCTAGGAGACCTGCACATACACTAATTTACTGGATCCTCCTGGGAGCCCTATGACGTAGGAATGGGTATGATCTCTATTTCGCAGGTGAATAAACTGAGGCATAAGCAGGTGAACTAATTTGCTCAGGGTCATGCAGTCACTAAGTGGCAGAGGCGAGTTTGAATCCAGGTGGTCTGACTCCAGAAACTGAGCTTGTAACCATTAAGTTATATTAGTTCTCACATCAATTACAATCTATCCATACAATGAAATATGTATCAAACTCTTAAAAATATATTACTAATCAAATATCAAATACATTCACAATTTATTGTAAAGGGAAAAAGCAGGTTACAAAGGAGCATGTAGGTTTCCGATTTCTGGTCCAGCATAGAAGGAGCTTAAAAGTTGCCACCCCATCCTAACAAGTAAAAAAACTGAATAAACCGAGAAATCAGCAACTCCTCCTGAATCCTTCAGAGATTGAGGTCACAAGGAAAACTGTTGCCCCCAACAGTGGAGAAATAGGTAGATACAGAGAATCACAACTTACTGGAGCAGAAACCTCCATGGAACCAGCACTGCCTTAGAAAACCTAAACCGTAACTGATGAATTGCCAGAGGCTCAGTGTGGACAAGTCTGAGATGACACCTCCCGGGGACCCAGTCGTAGGGGTCCTCCATACTTCTGTGAGCTCTACCTCCAGGTTCTCACATTGAATATCAGAGAAATATCCCCCTGTGTTTCCAGTGTGGGTGCAGATGGGGGGGAAGCGGGGGTGGAATAAGTAACCACTTTGAAATGTGCCAGAGCATTCTGTTCTTCTTAACAAGACCTGCCCTCAAGAGAAACTATGTTACCAGAGCCTAAACTATTCAGGTTTTTCAGAGCTGAACCAACCCGGGAAAGGGAAAAATCCAACTTCAGCCCGCTGGAGCCACCCCGTCCCTCCCAAAGTATGGGGTGGGGGGCACTGAGAAGTGTGTGTGAAGTTCACCGTCTAAAGCCAAAGGCTGCTGGAAAGACTGCGACCTAATCACAGGAGGATAGAACGCTTCGCCTCCCCATGCCTTGCCATCGCGTTGCTAAAGGTCTATTTACAGCAGCTCTTATACCCAGGATGTCACGTGTGGCCATCAAGAAGAAAATTACAAGGCATACTAAAAGTCAAAAAACACAGTTTGAAGAGACAGACCAAGCATCAGAACCAGTCAGATATGGCAGGAATGTTGAAATTATCAAAATAAGAATTTAAAACAACTGTGATTAACATGCTAAGGGCTGCAGTGGATAAAGTGGACAGCATGTAAGAACAGATGGGCAGTGTAAGCAGGGTGAGGGAAATTCTAAGAAATAACCAAAAAGAGCATGTATAAATATGATATCATATGTGTATATATGATTATGTTCTGCTTTTTACATTTTCTTTAGAAAACATGTGTTTCTTATGTAATAAATACATAATAGTAAGTAAATAGCAGAAAATGATTCCTCTTTCCTTTTTTTGAAAATTAGGTTGTTGCTGATTGAAGCTATAATTATCTTAGATAAAATAGGTAAAAAGAAAGTCGAGCATTGGCAATAAATAGTTCAACGTAATAGCCTACCTTCTTTGGTCCCTGGAGACGAAGCACAGACATTCAGCTTCTGTCATTAGGAGGCAAGTTCCTCATTCCTCAGAGTTCTTGCCTTTCTACTTTCTCACTTTATCTCCCACTTCCAAGGATAATTTAAGACAACCTCACGTTCACAAAACTCCTGTTTAAAAATGTATTGATTGACTGTGTGCTTTATGTTTCCATCTCAACTTGCCCTGCTGTTAAGATTTAGGGTGCACATTTTCCACTGCACTGTGTCTCATAAATCTAGGGGTAAAACAATAGGCTAGTGCCTACTGTTGCAGAAATGAACACACACAAACACACACACACACATAGCTCAAACTGTTACCACGCCAAGAATTATGACACACACGCGATTTCCATGCAGCAAAGTAGAGTAATAAAACCTTAATGTAGCCTTAAGCATTTAGCAAGTGTGTCCTCCAGCCCCATGACAGTGGTGGAGAAGGTGGAATTCCATAGGAGAGCTGTAGAAATTCATCAGCTGAGAGAGCGGCTGGTGACATGAGGCAGTGACCCTGAGTGCCAACGGCAGATGAAAGCAAAAGAGAAAAGAACAGGATCACATTCTGGGACAGTGACTGGCATATCCATTAGGACTGCTGCTGGTAACACGATACCCCAACTAACATTAGCTGAAACAAATACAGGTTTTTAATTTTTCATCCAATAATCAATTTGAGATGAGCGATTGCTAGTGTTGGCTCAGCAGCTCAATGATGAGCATCAATGAAATCCTTGTCATCTCTTTACTCTGCTGAGCTTAGCCTGTTGGCTTTCTGTCCTCACACTTGTCATGTCATGGGGACAATATGGAGGCTGTAGCTTCCCACAACTACAAAATGTCTGGCATGTAGTAGGTTCTCACAGATCTTACTGCTTTTCTCTGCCCAATTTCTAGTCCTCAGTGCAGGGCATGAAAGAGTAAGTAAAGATTCACTTCCTCTTTGCTCACTCAGCAGGCGTACTTGCCCCGAGGGAGGATTTGATGGACTTACCTGTCAGGATAGAGTGCTCCTATTGGGCAGACAGCTGCCAGGCCCCCTCAGAGGCAGAGGCCTCCTTGCACAATTGTCTGTCCTTCCATTCATTCAACAGGCACTCACCACGTGAGTGGACACTCACTTGAACACTCACTATATGCCAGGCCTTGTTCTTGGTACTTGAGATATGGCCGTGGTTTCCTCTGTAAGGGAAATACACCCCCACACAGAGCACTCCTTTCTCTGCCCACCGCTGCCCTGCTCTGCGCTCCAGGAGCCTGCCCTCTTGTAGACTTCACCACCCTGGCTGCCTGACTTCTGGCTTTCCGTAGGGTTCAGCCAACGGAAGGCACAGCAAGACCCTGGAAGCTGAGAGGTGAGAGCTGTCGAGTATTTCTTCTCCTCACGCCCAGAGCTTTGGCACATGGAATCTGGTGACGGCTGCATCCCTCTAGACCACAAGCTCCCACTAGGTGACCCCCCCCTCCCATGGCCCAGCTCCCACTGGGATCTGTAACACTGCTCCCCTTGCTCCCCCAGCTGGAGGTGTGGTAACGTCTTCCTACCAGAGCTAGTCCACGGGTCCTTCAATCTTCCTCGTTGGTTAGCCCTTCCCATTCTGTGACTATTCCCTAATTCAAGCCTCTTGAACCATCGGAATTATGTTATCTTTTCTGCTAGAATCCTGACTCAAGGCTGGATACATAATTTGTGAGGCCCAGTGCAAAATGAAATGAGGGGTCCCTTACTCAAAACGTAGAAAAAGAGGTGTTAAAGGTGCTAAAATATAAAACTTTTTTCTAAAAATATTTTATTACTTATAAAATGTGATGGGATAACAGTGACACATAAGTGACAACGTAAACTCACATATTGAAAAACAATACTCTGGTGTCACAATTTTATATGATACAATAAATAATATATTAATGTGATTTCTTGACTGATCATAAGATTTTTTTCTGGCTCATTTTTCTGCAAGTTAATTTACTAGGTCATCAAAGTTTAAACTTTTAGCAAGTTCATTTTAATAAATAAAACTGAAAAAACAACAATCACTTAGATTCCAATGCAAGATTGGAAATAATGTTGGAAAATGTTTAATTTTGAGGAGGGTCATTCTGTTGATGCAGCTGTTACTGGAGCTGATAAGAGTATTTTACAGGTTGTGACAACATTGGGATAAATTTTAGGTTAAGTTATTTTGAAATATAAATTTTATTGCATTTAAATAATTTTCTTGTGGAACAATTTTTCTAAAAAGATTTAACTCACACAGATAAATGAGTTCTGGGTTAATTAAAATTAAATGTAAACTTATGTAATGGTATTTTAATATTTCCTCTGACTTTCTTTAATTTATGAGGATTGTATTAGAAACTGAAAACGGCTTTACGATTTGTATATAATTCAAAATGCCTGTTTATGTATTCTATTCCCGTATCTTCAATTAGAAGGAAAAATTAATTTAAAAATTATCTTCCTGTCGGGAAGTGGTTCATTTGAGGCTTCATATGAAAACGCTGCTCTTTTCTGCCAGATGCGGCAATCTTTACATTTAATTTCTATTTCTAAGCTTGTGAATATTTACTCTGTAACATTGCAGCAATTTTCCAAACCAGGGATTCCAAACTCCGAAGAATTACAATAACTCCCTGATATGCTTTATTACGATTTCAATGTATATGCTTTTATTTTGTAGTTATTTGCTGACAAAGTTTCCTGTCTGACCTCCAGCAATTTCTGTCCTGGCGCTTAGGGTGGAGAGTTAATATTTGTGCAAAGCCTTAAGAACAAGCTCCAGAGATGGATGGGCAAGCCAGCCTCCCACCAGGGGTTCTGGAGTTGCTGCCCCACTAGGAATCTCTCTTCTCTCCTACGGTCATGGCTACTGCTGCTTCTGCTGATAATGTGGCTGTCACCACTGCCAATCTGAGCCTCGTCCTGGCCCTAGACACTGCCTCAGACCCCACAGTGTCCTGGACTGCCCCATGGTGTGCCCACGCACATCAGGTGGCCAGGCTGACTGTGTGTGTGGCCATTACCCCTGGACCACAACTGCATGCGTGTGCTGTTGTGCAGAGGACCTCCCCTGTTTCCTTGTCCTCTGGGCGTACCCCACTGCTACCCTCGACTTCACTTAGCACGCAAGCTCAGAGATAAAATTATCAAGAATTTCAAGACACCAACAACAGAGGATTAAACCAAGCTCAGAGACCTTCTGAGCACGTGGCTCTGCTCTACTGCACAGGTCGCACGCCCACGAAGCCAGCCCTGGTCTAACATGTACAGTTTATGAAATTTATGTTCCAGTTGAAGACACCAAAGGTGAACAGACAAACAAGGAAATGTACACTAAAATACTAGTATGAAGTATTATAGAAAATCAGGTCAAGGAGACAGCGTCAGGAGATGGGGTGTATCTACTCTGGCTATGGTGGGCAAGTGAGGAAAAAACAAAACGAATTCAGAGAGTGGATCACAGCATTCCTGGCGGAGGGAAGAGCAGGCACCCATTCCCTGGCACGGGAACAGGCTTGGAGAGTTCAGACAAACGCGAGAGGGACCGTGGGCCTGGAGGGCAGCAAGCAGGGAGGAGAGCTGTAGGAAGTGAGGTCAGAAGAGATCAGCAGGGCCTGACTGGCCTTCGGATTGTATTGTAAGCGTGTGGGAAGCCACTGGAGCAGACAAGAGCAGGAAGTGGGCGGAGGGTAGGTACACATGGATCTCTTCCTGCCAGTGCACTATGCCACTCGCCTCCTCGCCACTCCCTCATTCCCCGAGTCATTCAGAATCGTCTTCACCCAGGTCTCCTAAAGACTTCCTCCCCATCCGGCCCTCCTTCTTACCGTCCTTTTTGCCTGAATGCTCTCTGATTGCTTTTCTCACATTGCACTCCTTCTTATCCTTCTGGTCCCAGCTTAAGCATCGCCTCCTCTAGGAGCTGACACCCTATTCCATGTGTCTCCCACATGAGTCTGTCTCAGCTCTTTCAAGTTGCCTTCTTGGCCTTCATTTAATTCTACATTATCTGTTTGTTTACTTACTTGACCAAAATTAGCAATTTTTGTTTATTTGTTTACTTATTTTTGGTCTATCTCCCCAACCAAAAGGTAATGTCTATGAGGGCAGGGACTGTGTCTTCTTATTCCCCGCTCAGCGAACAGCCTCTCACAATGCCTGCTGCACCCTGGTGATGAATAACCATTCGCTGAATGGATGAACCTCTCTCTTTACTTACAACACAATGTCTATCCTGAGGCTTGGCAATTCTGCTCCTTTGCCTGAAATTACAGGATTTCATCCCCAAACTGGTCATTTAATCAGTTGTACTTGTCTTTCAAGTCTTGCCTAAATCCCTACCTTTACCGAGGGAAGGCTTGAGTGGTACGTGCACGCACACATATGCGGACACATTTCACCAGACCCACATATCGTTTTCTCCTTGTGTTTCCCACACTCTTTGTCCCTACCTGTCAAAGGCCCCATCACATTGTATCACAAAGCATTATAATTATTTCTTTATATCTCTGTCTCCCCTTAATGCTATAAGCCCCTTGAGGGCAGCGAGCAAATCCAGCTGGCTAGGGCAATCCCTGTTTCTAACACTGCCCCAGCACTTGGAGGTGACCCACATATGTTTGGGAAATGAGTATAGATGCATCGTAGAAGATTCTTTAGCATGGGCTGCTTCTGGATCAGATCAAACATTACTCAGACCTTGAGGTTAAATTAGCATGGTGTTATTCACATAGTCTTATGATTTTTAACTGAAATTTTAAATGCAATCATACACACTCTCATGCTTTTAGAGTCATTTTCTAATTTGGTATCCCACTGCACCCTACCCCAACTGTGAAAGAGCATGGTGTATTCGCAAAGCCTCAGGCCCAAAGAGATAAAGCGCTGATCCACAAGGGCACCATGCTGGCTCTCAGATGTCGTTGTTAACCCACAGTTATTGCTGGATAGAACAGGCCTGGAGCAGGCACGGGAGAAGCCAGAGGTGGAACAAGGCTCCACGCTGTGTCAGCTCTGAAACTAGACAGCCTAGTGATTTTCCATCACAGGTGCACACGGTGAGGCCAATGTCTAATCGAGCAGGTGATAATCATCCTCAGGCTGGCAGCCAAAACCTAATGCTGACTCTGCCCCAGCCTGGCAGATGGCGCAGGCACAGCGCTGGGCGGGTAAGTCAATTCATTAGAGATTAGGGCTGCTGCTCGGAAGACGGCCAGGTCAGCGCAGGCATGCTGCCCACTTAATCCCTCACACTCTCTTCTCCTGCCTCAAGCACAACACCTGTGGTCCTTTCACTGCACCCTCTCCCCAATTACCTCTGTTTGCCTCCCCCTTAAAAGTGAAGATATATATATTTAAAATATTATAATATTTTTATATAATATAATAAATATATATTAAAAAGATATTAAAAATATACATATATTCATACACACACACACCATGCAAATCACTTTATAGGCATCATCTTTCTTAAACCTCAGGACAGCTCAGGGAGGCAGGCATTGCAATCTCCATTTTACAGATCAGGGCATTGGGCCTCCGCTAAGTGAAATAACTTATATAAGGAAGCGGCTTAGCCAGGATTCATGCGTGCTGATGTATGTACAGAACCATTCAGGAGTGACTGAGAGCAAAAATTTGTGTCTGAATATAGACATTTGTTCCAAAGTATATTATCTGAATATATATCTATATATATCCTACCTTAGCTTTGTAACTTAAATATTTTAGGAGTGATATTAAAAACTTAGAATCAGAGACACAAAGAATCATGGGTTTAGAAGGGACCTTAAAGATTACTCAGTTCATTGCCCTCATCGGACAGAAGAGGAGAAGACAGCCACAGACCCACTATTGGTGCACCTGGAAAAACTCAGCCCTGCTGACCTGCAGCCCGTTCAGCCCCGCACGGGAATGCCCCAGAGCGGGGAAGCCCTGCTGGAAATCCTTTTCCAGTTCTCATCTGTGATCGTGCCCGAGCTGGTCATGGTCTTTCTCTTTGTTCCCTTTTCTCATTAAACACCTCAGCACCTACCATGAAGACAGTCTCCTTTCTCTAACTCCGCCCCCTGCGACCGCAGAGATACTCTAACAGCATTCTGCCATATCAGATCATGAGCCAAATCTTCAAATTTGCAGGCTCCTTCCGGGCGAAAACCTGATATGCTACCAGAGAAATTGAGACGGAAACTTTGTGCCCTTGTAGGGCAAAGGCCAGTGTTCTGGAAGTTCCGTAGGAAGCCAGGCCCTTTTAAGGTGCAAAAAGCCAAGACGAACACTTTTCATTGTTTCAAGACGTATGAAAGGAGTTTGATGTACAACCACCCGGGACAAAAATAAACTTCTTCCTCAAATAAAATATATTTTACAAGATCTCCAGGGTCATCTCTTTGGCTGGTGGCCCGAATGCTGAGCTTCAAAATCTATGCAGCCGAGCCCAACACACAGCTCCTAAATGCAGAAGCCCCCTCCTAAGCCCAAAGGGAACAGACCCATGCAGAACCGTGAGCCCGCCTCAGTCTCGACTGACAGCAAGGTAAGAAGGAATCCTGGGGAAAAGTTCACAGAGGAACAGATGCCAGAAACCCATTCGAGGAGTCCGTTTTCTATCAGGCAGAGATTAAACGTGTTTACCAGCTTACAGGCAAAATGATGGCTGACTCCATAAGAATCAGCTCAAACCCTGCTCCTCTGTGATGTGCTCCCTAAGCCCTGAAGCCCTGAGCATGTTGGCCTCCTCTGCACACCCCGCTAGGTCCCTCGTTAAGTATATGAGCCTATGTGGCTTTACGGCTCTTTTTTATATATCTTTCATGACATGATGTGGGTTAGCGACCAACCACACTCAGACACAAATTTTCTCTCTCAATCACTCCTGAATGGTCTGATACATATATCAGCACACATTTATCAACAGATAAGACCTTGAATCCTGGCTAAGCCCCTTCCTGATGCAAGGTATTTAACCTAGCGGAGGCCCAATGTCCTGATCTGTAAAGTAGAGATTGTAATGCCTGCCTCGCTGTCCTGAGGTTTAAGGAAGATGATGCCTATACAGTGACTTGCATGGTATTTGTTACTCAGTGGGGTACTCAATAAATGTTTTGCTCCCCACACCAGTGTCTCTCTTCATACAGGCATGTAATCCATACATGGAAACTCACAGCCAGTATCACTTCAGAATTCAGAATTTCCGTATTCATAATACCTGCATTGGGTCTGAGGCAGCACGCTATAAATTACATTAATATACTTCAGTGATACGTCTGAATACATGGCATATGCTTAAAAAGTGGAATAAAGTCTATAAATGGCTTCAAATCAGTCTGGTCAGATTTGCTATCAAACAAGTGTTGCAAAATTCTCAAAGAGCTTTCTGTTTTCAGAGTCCTTGGGGCTTTAGAACCATGGCTAAGGGCCTGTGGACCTGTGTTGCATTTATTGTTAAAGACGTCGCATCCCCACCAGATATTAAGGTCAGGTTTAGGGTTTGGTTTCCTGAGTGCCTGCCTCACAGCAGAAACACAATAACCGCTTTGAAAGGACTGAGTAATGGAGGAAAGGATTCTGCTCCTCAGACAGGTGAGAGGGGCCCTTTCCCTCTGTGGCTCACAGATGGTCTCCGTCTCTGATCTTCCTCTGTCGTCTCCTCCTGCTCACACACATTTGACCAGACACTGAGGGGTGGGGGTGGAGACACAACGTCAGAGTAGATCCAAGCTCAAGGCAAGGGCATTTTCCTCCTTATGGTTCTGAAAATTATTCTTTCTGAGAAAGAAATATGATTACATAGTTTCTAAAAAGATTTGACTTGAATGATTGTTTCTGGCACTGGAAAGGAAATCAGTTACTCTTGATTACGATATAAAGACTATCTTATGGTAATTAGGGTGGAAAAAAAAGACTATCTTAAAGACATAGTTTAAAATTAAAAATTGCATTTTACCCAAAAGAACTGAAATGTTGGTGATTCAAGTTTATCAAAGTACACGGGACATTGTTCTCCTATACTCGATGCCAACTCAGCAAGAGCTGCAGTAAGGAGACTTGGTGCATGTATAACTCAGCACTGAGTACCTTTAAACTCTGGGCAGGTGCAGGACAAGCCAGAGAAGCCGAAAGGTGGGAGAGCGTCAGAATGATCCGTGAAGGGGTCCCTGAGGAGGTTGAATCCTGAGCACAAGAAAAGGGATGGATTCACCTCAACTGGGAGGAAGGACGTATTTTTCACAAATTTGGGAATGAAAGAGGCTAGGATGGGTGTCTGGAGGATGAGGACGTGACAGCCTAGTGCTTGTATTCTCTTGATGAAATAGGGCCCAGGGTTATCTACTGAGTGTGCAGGGTGAGAGACTCGGGGGAGGACTTGAGCAGAGAGAAGCTGGAGAGGGCAGCGGGGAGAGAGGCTCAGAAAGCTACTGGAGAAACACAGACGGTGAGGCTGTGGAGAGTCTGTGGGCCACAGTGCCATGACTTTGTAGTCAGAGCAATTCCCAAAGGTCTGTGGAGGTCCCCAGCAATGTCCAGGACCTCAGGTACAAGAGCGGAAAAAGCACACAGTTGATTGATTCAAGTTGGGAAGTTTTGTCCTGTGAACACAATGGAGGTAGCACAGGAAGAGGAGGCTGAGTGTCTCTGTAAGGGAGTGTTGACATCATGGGCCACGTACTGTGATCTTAGGAATGAAAGACATGAAGACATGAGAAGAGACTTAATCTTTCTCCCCAGATCTGCTCTTCCAAAAGGTGGTATCATGTAGTCGTTAAGAGCACAGACTCTGGAATTTAACATTTTGCATTCAAAACCTACTTACTACTGGCTGGATGATCTTAGGTAAGTTATTGACTTCTCTGTACCCCCTCATTCTCATTTATAAAAAGGCAATGTTAAATAGTACTCACCTCACTGGCTTGTTATGAGGACTAAATGAGTAATACACTAAGATTAGAATTGATGTCTATTTAAGTATTACCTATTATTATTCTTCTAGAAGTCTCCTTTCAGTAATTGCGCCTCCATTTATCTAGAAGGTCATTGTAGCAACTTGGCAGCTATCCTTGACACCATCCTCACCTCCCACATACAAGTCTTCTCAAAGCCCTAGCATTTTTATCTCCAAAATAGATTTTAAGTTCCACCCCTTCCCTATTTCCATTGCTACTATGTTAGGCTAAAACACAGTCATCTCTACCTGGACCGTGGCCATTGTCCCGACTCACTCTCTAGCTTCATCTCTTGTAGCCCCACAACCCATCTTCAAACCCAACAGTTAGGCAGGGTTTTCAACCTCAGAACTCTTGGCATGCAGGGCCAGATTACTTTTTGTTGGGGTGGGGGGCGCTGTCCTGTACATCGTAGCATCTATCAGCCTCCCTGGTCTCTTACCCACTAGACACTAGTAGCACCTCCTCCCTGCCCAGCTGTGACAACCAAAAATATCTCCAGACATTGCCAGTGGCTCTGGTTGAGAGCCACTGCCATGCGGAGATAGAACACAACACAGAAGGTTTCAGAACACGTATGTCTTGACAAAGATGAATTAACTGCAGATTGTACAGTCAAAACTAGAGCACGGATGTCCCAACTCTGGTTGTAGTCCTCTTTCCTTTAGACCAAACTGCCTCCCAGTGTTTAAAGTAAAATATAACTCAGCACAAACATAAGATGATTACCTTACCTGGCAAAGGGGAATTAAGATAGCTAATCAATTGACCTTAAGACAGGGAGATCTCTTGCATTATCTGGGTGGGCCCGCTATAATCACAAGGGTCCTTCAGTTTGTAAGAGGAAGACACAGAAGGTCAGAGCGAAGCCATGTCAGAAGAACTTGACCTACTGGTTATGGCTTTTTTTTTTTCCTTCTTTAAGTTATAGATGATCCTAGAAGGGAAAGTAAACTAATTAGATTTCTCAGATCACATTCTTATGAAAGAAAGAAGTATTCATGATCTATTTCTGAATTTGAACATAGTAACAGCTGATGACAGGTAATAAAACCACCATTGAAGACACGGAGTTTGCTGCCAAGGGGACTCATAAGCCAGTGAAGGGATGGGGCTATATAATGAGTCTATAACGTCACATGGTGGTTTTCAAAACTTAGCAGGAGAAGTCTTTGAATAAGAACTCTTGCCATTAAGAACCATTATGTTATGTGAAGAAGATATTACCCTGGAATTATTGGCAATGTTGTTAAAATTACAGTTCTTTTCAACTTAATCTAAAATTTACTTCAAACAATAAAAATCCCAGCAGCCTTTTTTTTTTTGTGGAAATGGATAAGCCAATCTTAAAATTTATATGAAAATGCAAGAGACCTAGAATAATCAAAACAATCCTGAATAAGAACAGAGTTGGAAGCTGTACGGCACCTGATATTACTATCACTTTATTGGTTATGGCCTTGAAGAGGCAGGAAGAGTCCAAGAGCTCAGCATGCAGACAGCCTCCAGATGTTGGAAAGAGTGAGGAAAGATTCTCCATGCCTGCAGAGAAGAATGCAGCCCACTCACACCTTGATTTCTGCCCAGGGAGACCCAGTATGAACTTCTGAGCTACACAAATGTAAGACAATACATTTGTGTGGTTTTCAGGCCGCCAAGTTTGTGGTAATTTGTCATTGCGAAAACAGAAAATTCATCCAACCCTTTTCCAGCTATAGAACCTTAGAGTTAGCTCCTTAATCTCTCTGAACAACGGTTTCCTCAATACATAATAATAATAGCACCAAATCCTTGGCACAGTGTAAGGAGTAAGTGAAAGAATTGAGATAGAGCGACGAGAGCAATGCCTGACGTGATGGACTGAACTGTGTCCCCCAAATTCATATATTGAAGCCCCAACCCCCTACCTCAGAATAGGACTGTATTTGGAAGATGTAATTAAGGTTACACAAGGTCCAATGGGTAGAACCCTCATCCCATATGACAGGTGTCCTGATAAGAAAGGGGAGACACCAGGGATGCGCACACACAGGATAGGCCATAGAAGGACACAGCTAGAAGGCACCCACCTGCCAGCCAAGGAGAGTTTCAGGAGAAACCAAACCTGCTGACACCTTGGTCTTGGACTTCCAGCCTCCAGAACTGTGAGAAAATGAACCCCTGCTGTTAACCCCCTGAGTCTGTGGTATTTTGTTAAGGCTGCCTGAGCAGACCCACACATCTGGTCATAAGAGGCAGTCCATAACAGTGATTCTTACTATCACTTGTTTCTTGTTAATAGATTTGGAAAATAGCACTACTTGGTGAGATCGCATTTAGGAAAAAAGATGATGTGAGAAACCTGAGCTTCCCTTTGGTCTCTGAATCCCTGGCAGCGCCATTTTGTCACAACGTCAATGTCATGTGTGCTCTCCATCTTTTTGTGTTGACGTTTTCTCTCTCAGTTAACAATGGTGGACTGAGAGCAGGTGGCTTTCCCCTCTCCCCTCAGCTCCACGAGAAAGACAATAAGGTGATTTTTTTTAAACGTATAAATCTGCAAGAACAAAGAGAACCACAGAGGAAAAGAAAGCAGCAAAAGGTTGGAAGCCGGAAGGCAAAAAGATGAAGGACCACCAGCTTAGCCGACCGCAAAACACTGAACTCTCACCTGGCTGGGAGAGAGTCGAAAAGCAAGTTGATAAGCACCACAGAGCTGCAGATGACTAGAGAATTGTGACAAATAGAAATGGCAAGCAATAGGATATATTGGAGAATATGAGGAAGCCATTTGGTGTAAACCTAATTCGGCCTGACCTTGTCTTTCCAAAAGGGCCTGACCTTGGCCGTTGAGCATGCATTGTATATCTGCTTTAGACATTCCCTATGGCAACAGCAAAGGCCCTTGAGATAAAGGTGCAACTTCCCTTCCCCTCCCAACATTGGTGTCTCCTTAAGGATTAAGCATCTCTCCTTAGGCTAGGAACTGATTGCTGCGCTCACCTGTGACCACCCAGCTCCAGACAACAGACTTGCTTCCTGCTGCGCCCCCCGAGATAGCAGACCCACTACCTGCTGTGTCCATCAAGCGCTGTGCTGACAGGGCAATCTTGTGACTATTGTGGGAGGGACATTTCAATCCTATGTGAAACATCCTCTCTGGGGGTATATAATCACTCTGTACACCTCACTTCCTTGGTGCCCTTTCTTCCTTCTGGAAGAAAGGCTCCGGGCCATGGTCCTCAAATTTTAGCTCAGAATAAACTCTCCCAAATTTTCATTTATAGATTGGTTATGGATTATTTTCGTCGACAATTGGCAGCACCAGGGATCTATGAAGTGTGAGTGTGAGTGTGTGTGTGTGTGTGTGTGTGTGTGTGTGTGTGAGAGGTGGTGGTTAAAAACCAGAAAAGTAGTTGAAAATCTATTTGCAACACAGTTAGACCCTTAGACCCCCTCTCTTACTTCTCAAAACTGACGGCTGCCCATTCCCAGAAGCAGAAGACAGAAACTGACTCTCTGGAGAGAGTGAACCAAAGAGTCTGGATTGGAGCTCATATGGATGGAGGGCAGGGATAATGTCCTGAAAACAGGGGAATTTGATGAAAATCCACATATTGAATTCTGAGACCCCTCGCCTCTTCCCCATTAGGGTCTCAGGAGGCTGGCAGCCAGGCTTAGGGTCTCCAGGTGGGAGACTAGAGAGCCTTCCTGGAGCAGTCTGCCCACCTCAGGAGAAAAGACACACAGATACAGACATCGCTGACTCTGACCTGCCCACTATGAAGCCCACAGCCCGCCAGCCCTGCTTACGCCCCTCCCAGCCTCCACGTGTCTCTTTTAGTATCCTCTTCTTAAATGCGTGCTGGAAGCCCAGGACTGGCTGAAGACACTTGAAGAAAGCCTCTAACCTGACTAATGGGGACCAAAACTAACAAACCCCAAAGAGAGTTTGTGGAAAAGAAAGACAATGTAGGGAGAAGCACTTAAGAGAAAAATAACTATTGTTAAGATGCTCGTAGAGAAAGGAGACTCTATTGCAGCCACAGAATAAGAGCAGGTTGTATATTTATGAGAAGTATTCATAAAAAAAATCCCACGAAACTTGGAAATCTAAAAATAAGGTAGTGACAAATAAAAATGGCAGGCAATAGGATATATTGGAGTATATGAGGAAGTCATTTGGTATAAACCTAATTCGGCCTGACTTTGTTTTTTCCAAAAGGGCCTGACTGTGGCCGTTGAGCATGCATTGTATTACATTTCCTATGGCCAGAACAAAGGCCCTTGAGACAAAGGTGCAACTTCCCTCCCCCTCCCAACGTTGGCATTTCCTTAAAGATTAAGCATCTTTCCTTAGGCTAGGAACTGATTACTGCGCTCACCTGTGACCACTCAGCTGGAGACAACAGACTGCCACCCTGCTGTAGTCACTGAGACAGAAGACCTACCTGCTGTTTCCATCAATCGCTGTGCCGACAGAGCTGTGCCGACAGAGCAGTTCCACGACTATTGTAAAAGGGACATTTCAATCCTATGTGAAACATCCTCTCTGGATGTATATAACCACTCTGTGCACCCCACTCCTTCAGTGCCCTTTCTTCCTTTGGGAAGAAAGGCCCTGGGCCGTGGTCCTCACATTTCAGCTCAGAATAAACTCTCCCAAATTTTCATTTATAGATTGGTGATGGATTATTTTCATCGACAGTAGCAAAGGTGAAAAGCTCAAAGGAAGGGTCTGCAGATACCAAACCAAAAACGTGTGTACAAGAAAAGGGCGTGCCTTATGGCTCAACCGTGAATAAAACTGACCTGGTCGTTTTGACGTCACCAGATATTATGTGAATATTTTTAAGAGGAGGGAAGCAAAGTTTGCGGTGTGCATGTGTGTGTGTGTGTGTGTGTTTTCCAGGAGGGGATGAGAGAACTGAATCCTCATCTTCAGCAGAAGGAAGTCAGGACACAATACCTAAAATGGAGAAACAGGAGTGTAAGCATGCTGCTGAGAAATGTGGAGACAAGTAAGCAAAGAAACTGCTAAACGGGTTCAAAGCGGTTGCCTCTGGATAGTAGGAACAATTTGTTGGGGTGGGGCGGGTATGGCAGGCTGACTGATTCACCTTTAATAAGCATTCTAGAAATAATTAACTTTTAAAGCCATGTATGTATGTTATTTTCTTAATTTGAAATTAAATTTTAAAAAGATATAGCAGTTGGCACGGTGTCCGGCACATAGGGGATATTCTGTGTAACACCATCATCAGTTTTCTAGTCTTATTATTTCACGATTCATTCTTATAATTTTAATTTTTCAAATGTTGATAGTATTCCAGGGAACACTTTTTTTTCCAAAACTCTTTTCTGTATACCAGCAAAGACACCTATCAGGACGTTTTTAAGGCATGTTTTCCAAGGAGAATGAAGTAGGTGCTGTGACTTCTTTGCAACCCCCTCCTCTGTCCCTCTGCTGATGAAACCGAGTCCTGGACACCTTCACCTCCATTTGCTCAGCCAGGGTCTGGAGTGAGATGGGTCTGGGCAGGGAAGGCGGGCAAGCCCCTGCTCGTGTTCACATGGAGTGACTGAACCAGCTCGAGCTTCTAACCTGCTGCCTGCGGAACAGGGGAGGAGGAGCTGAGCAGCGGCTTCTAGTCACGTGGAGAGCTGGTCATTCTGACGTTTCATGCGCATACACTTAATTGGCTTCCCTGGTCCTTCTAAGTGGCAGCTCATTAACGCCTCAAGCCTGATGGCTCTCCTTTTACATTTTAATTGAAGGTATATTAGCATAATGGAATGTGTACCATGGCTGCTTCTCTGGAAAAGCTGCCCTGTTTGTCCAGTCACCTGGAGAAAGGAGGGAGATTTCTCTTGCAGAGGCAAAAAATAATCACACATTGCAATTAAACACCGAGGAGTTTTAACTTTCCAAATCCTTCTCATGTATCTGACCTTGTAACATTATATGTTATGTTCATGTTACATATGTAACACGATATAACGTTGGAAGGACAGAAATTGTTACTGTTGTTCTCACCCGGCAAACAAACGAGAGAACTGAAATAGAGATGGTTTGCCTGTGGTCACACAGCTCAGTCAGGGTGAGTCAGGGGATCCCATCTTGATTCTAAACCTGGAGTTCTCTCGCCCATACCAGAAATTCTATTACATTTGCTTATTTCCATATGAATCTAACCCAGAGATTTGAACCAGCCCAGACGAACATAAAGATAGGAGGACATGCTAAGACCCATAAAAGAGGGCATGAAGGGTAAGGAAGAGGTATGGCCAATGGCCTGAGACAATTAAAAAATGTCCTGGAGAGTTGGCTCCTGGGCAGACTAATAAGAGCCGAGAGAAGGGGTTCTTCTCCGTGAGATGCCCGGCTCTGAGAGTGGAATTGCAGAGGTGAGAGCTGCAAGAGGGGTCACAGGCACAGAGTCCCCTGCATGCAGGGCACAAATCAGGGACAGCTGGCAGAGGGAGAAACAGGCTTCGTCTGTCGTGATGGCGTTCATCAAACAGTAGCAGCTGAGGAGGATTCTCCGGCAGAGGCCGGCCTGGCAGGAAAGAGCACCGGGATCAATTTGCAGTGTCTGCTGAGGCCTCAGGGGTGTTTTGAAAGCTGTGGCTAAGTGGTTGTCATCCCCGGGCTGGAGTCTCTGTCAGAGCTCCCTCCAGGACGACAGGGTTGTCCTTCGAGCCATGTCATCAGGAAGGGTGCAAAGGTCCCATCAATCAGAGAGTCAACAAGTGGCTACAAACAACCATCACAGGTGCACTGGGTCTTGGATGTCCACCTGAGTCCGTAACAGAACTTTACAAAACTGTACGCCCATGGGCATGCGTGTGTGTGATGTGTGCATGTGTGTGGGTGGTGCATGTGCATGTGTGTGTGCATGTGTGTGTGGAGGTGTGGGTGTTTCGTTCCCTCTTCTTCACCCTGCTGATGAGGGAGAGAATGTAGCCCTGGGGTTCTGAGGGTGTCCCAGTACACTGCACCCACCACTGGACAGACGAGACCTACAGTGTGTATGAGACAGATAAACCCACGGCCCGGGGAAGGAGGACACTGCCCACCAAGCAGGATCACAGGGGAGTCACACTTGGGGGAGCAGGGTGAACCAGGTGGGGCTGTGGGGCACAGGCTGTATAGTAAAAGTGGGAGAGGTGGCCCCCAGTTCCTGTGGGAGGATGTGATTGTACTGTTTGAATAATTCGGCGGGCTGACAGGAAGCTGAAGCCCGTTAGGTTGAGGACTGGAGGATGGGGTGGGAGTGCAGCTGATCCTGCTGACAAGAGAACCTCTCCTGAGGGGTCGGAGGCAGACCTGGCGAGGGCAGCAGAACTCACATTAGGCCTTCAGGCCCTATGAGGCCTGAAGAAGTCAAGGCAGCACGTGAAATTCTAGGCTTTCCAATACAGGCAGCAGGCAGGTCGGGGAGGAGGACATAGTAAAAGTGAGCACGACAGGAAGGGCCACCAGGAGTCCAGTGGAAACCCGAGAGACTAGCGGACCATTACTCACGGTCATAGATGCTAGTGTATGGGCATCAGGTGAAGCGGGTCATAGGAGCAGGGCAGCTAAGACAGTGATCTGGTGTTTGTGGTGGGGGAGGGGCCAGGGGAAGGAACATTTAACCGGGATCGTGAGGGTTCGGAGGAGCTGGCAGTACCCAGGTCTGTCTGACCCCAAAGCCCAAGCTCCTCCCTCCGCCGCGCCAGAGCGCCTCCTCCTTCCATGTATCACTGTCATCAGCACAATGCTTTGCACATGGTAGAGGCTCAGTAGGTAGTTTTCTGCATGAATTTATCCCTTAGAGCAGGTTAAAGGGATGTGGTAAGGCCCAACCAAAGACAAGGCAAGTAGTATTCACGTCTGTCAGGTGGAGGAAATGAAGGCTTTAAAAATAAAACTGGGCACCTTCTGTGTATTGCAGTCAGTCTGCTAGGCACCAGGACACAAGGGACAGACACGGCTTCTGGCTCATTGAGGTTATAAGCCACCAGGCACACAAATAAAAAAACAACAGAGAAAACAATGACAAACGATGACAGGTGCTCCTCCACAGGAAACGAACAGGGCACAGAGATAGAGAAAGCCTAGGGGAGGGGAGAGGCACCTCCCTTGGATAGCTGTGGGAGCCAGGGTAGGTCTTTCTGGGGAGGCACCATTCAAGCTGCAACGGAAGAAAGTGCCCTGCACGTGAAGGGTGCATGGTCCACTGCGGCAGGCAGAGTGACTAGCATGTCTAAGGATTCTGAGGTGACAGATGCTTGGATTGTCCGGGAAAATGAAAGACAACTCACATCTCAGGGATGCAGGGAGCAAAGGGAGAATGGACAAGCAGCAACAGCAGGGGTTAGCAAAGTCACGCAGAGCAGGATAGGAGTTTGGACTGTTTTCTGAATGCAATGGAAAGTCGAAGGATTTAAGTAGAAGACTACCATAATCTAGTTTACGTTCTAAGATCACTCTGGCTGACATGGTGACAGACAGATTGTAGGGCAAGGGGACAAAAGGTGCAGCAAGCAACCGTTGAGGTGGTTATTAGTTGCAGCAAGAGATAACAGTTGGTGTCACCATCCAGGTGACAATGGAGGCCGGAGAACCGGATGGCCTTGAGATGTAATGTATTTCAGTGGAAGACTCAATAGGAATTGCTAGTGGATTGGATGGAAGTGGGAGTAAGGAATCCAAACTAGTACCTAGGTTTCTGGCTTGAGCAAGTTGGTTGGTGGTGGCGCCATTTTTGGAGGTGTAGAAGATGGTGGCAGAACAGGATTTTGCAGGAGGAAATCAAGGGCTTTTCGGCCATCCAAACCTCAGTAACTTACCTGAGGCCACAGAGCTAGAGAGTGACAGAGCTTGAATTAGAATTGATCCTGTGATTTCATCATGTTTGTGAACAATCATTACAAATCGCCATGGTTTAACCTTGGCACAGAGGAAAATAAATTCATCATGATTTACAGGTAATTACACTAAGCTGCAATCAAGCCTTTGCTCTTTTGGAAATAAACCTAAGAAAAACTTTTAAAAATAGGGAAAGGATTGCTAGAACAGTCTCTCAGTGTGTGCTGACTGACTGATGGTCACGTGTACAGCATTGCTAGGCACTTGGGAGATGCTGGTGTTGATGAGACATGGCTCCTTCCTTCAAAAAGCTCACAGTGCAATTCAACAGTTTCCAGACAATTAGGTACCAAGAGATACTGTGAGCGCTATATAAGAAAATGGCTCCCTGGGCAACCAGTTCAACAAGGATTGGCAGATGTCTATATTGCATGACTTCTCAGAGCCTTTAGTCAATTAACACACTTTGTGAGACCTGAGAGGGGAGAAATATGGTTTATAGCACTTTCTAAGCTTATTTGACCAAATAGTCTTAATTTGGCAGATGTTTGTCTTGTAACATTATAACATAATTATGTTTCATAGAATAGCATTTGGGAAAACTTTATCTAGTTGGGAATATGAGAACATGAGGCTTACACACATGAAACTATCTCTCTAAGAGATCGTAAGCTCTGTAAGCATAGATTTAGACTACAGTAAAGGGACTCTTCATGTCAGTAATAACAACAACAACGACATAGCTAACATTCACTCAGTTATCATTCTACAAATATCAGTGGAGCCTCAGCCATGTGCCAGGGATGGTGCGAAGAACTAGGGACACAAGTGGGAGGAAGCCAGACAAAGCTAGTACCCACCACGGAACTTAGAGTCCAGTGAAAACACAATGTGCAAACTCGGCCTGGGCGAGTGCAGCTAGCAGAGGCTGTGTGTGGGGCAGGCGCCAGAGCTCCGGCCCCTCCCGAGGCTTCTCTATGTCCCCTGTGCTGCTGAGCAGACTGCTCTTCTGAGGGGCTGGCCATGGCCCGCTGGGAGAGAAGGCCAGGAGCCAGCAGAGCAGCCCCTAGCTTGCGATCCTTTGACAGCTTCCTCTTTACCAGCCAAGACTTCTCTTAAAGAGAGTCGAGCCAGAGGGGCCACGAGTGCCCCATCTCCACATCTCTGATCAGCAGCTTCCTGGGTTCCCATCTATGATAAACCCAAAGCTGGAACCACCTGTTCTTCTGAACCCCGAATTTGACCAGAGTGTTTGAAACTCAAAGACGTCAAAGAGACCACGGGAGGAATTGCTCCAAGAAGTTCAACCCTTGCAGGGACTAAGGAGCCGTTGTCTTCAGGAAGCTCGGGCAAGCCTATTAGGAAGGCAGAGACGCTGAGGCCACTTTCCTCTTTCAGGGCTTCTCCTTCTTGCTGCCGTCCATTCTGCCAGGTACCTAATTTATAGACGAGGAAACTGAGGTGCAGTGGGGTGTTTAAAATTTATCTGAAGTCACACAACTAGTAAAAGGTGGAGCCAGGATGCAAATCCAGGTCTGTGGACTTCAGCTCCTTCTCATCATGAATTTTGCCAAGACTAAGCATGCAGGAGGGGAAAGGCCAGCAGGGGAGCTGGGAGGGGGTCTCCCCAACCCCAGCCTCCTTCTGCCCTCTGTGAAGGCTCGTGGGGTCCTGGCCAGGATTGTTGGAGAAAGTGCATCTGGCATTCCAGTGAGCGCACCGTGATCTGGGAAATCCAGGGCTCTCTCTGATGCGAGGATTTCAGGCAGCTTTCCAGGAACGTCTCCAAGATACAGAGGCCACCCTGATGTCACGCTTAATCCTAACAGCAAATGTGCATGGGGTGCTTACTATGTGCTAGGCATCGACCTAAGGACTTTATACATATCACCCCATACAATCCTTTAACAGCTCCACGAGGGAGGTACCATCACTATCGCTATGTGTACAGATGGGGAAACTGAGGCACAGAGAGATCAATGTGCTTTCCCAAGCTCGCTCAGGCAGCAGGTGGTGGATGCAGGTTTTGAACAGTGGTCCTCAGCCTCCAGAACCCCTGCCCCCCGAGTCTGCCTCTCCTCGCTGAGGACCACACTCTGTGCAGTTACAGCGATGGGTTCAAGCGCTGGCTTTGCTGAGAAACCTCAAGGATGCCATTTAAGTCTCTGAACTTGTTTCCTCAGTCACAGCGATGGCAATGAAAAGAAGTACTTCCAAGGGTGGTTGAGACATTAGACGAAGCACAGGCGGTACCAGTAAGAGCCTGGCACACGGTGCGGATGCAGTAAATGCTGCTAGGCTTTGCTCACGGAGGGATGGAAGCATCCAGTAACCCCTTAACAGCCATCTCCCTCCACCGCGTGGAGTCTAACCCCAGAGCCCATCTGTGAGCTGGAGGGCGACTGGGTGGAATGAGAGGAGGGGTGCAAGGAGGGGGCGTGCAGGGGCAGGAGCGAGAGGGGCTTCCACCTGGGCTCTGAGGCTTGGAGCTGGAGAGCTGCCAGCTGATGAGAGAGCCCAGCAGACCCCACCTCTGAGCTTCTGTCGTCAACCAAAAAGGGGCCGCTTGACGTGGAAGGGAAGGAAGGAGCGAGAAACTGGGCTGAGCTCACAGGGCAAAGCCAGCTGTCTCCACAACACCCATCGCTGTCAGCTTTGTGGGCCATCCCAGGCTCTCCGCTCCCTGGCTTGTTCCCTCCAGAGCCTGGCACTACGTCACTGAGGCTACCGTCCACACCCAGCCCCGCTGGCAGCTGCAGCCTCCTGAGTGTGGGCCAGGCGGGTCTGAGCCGGTTTCCCCCTGGCTGTTAGGCTCCTGCCCTTGGGAACCTCTCCAGGCCCAGCCTTTTGACCTCCACAGCTGTCTCTGCCTCTGGAAGCCCCAGACAGCCTGTGATGATTGAAGGGAGCCCACGGATGGCCTGGGAGGAGGTGCACGTCTGTGGTCTGTCCACACTCACCCCCAGACCTGACTTGAGTGAGAGAGAACGTTTCTCAGAATGTTAGAAATCAAGAAACAAGTGCCTGGACTTGCAGAGCTGGGGCTGGAGCCCACATGGAAAGTGCAATAGCATTAGGATGACAATTAGAGTGTTTGCTGCTGGCCAGGTGCTGCGGCAGGGCTGCTCCACACCGGTTCCGCTAAGCCTCCTGAGAACCCCAAGATGCAGCTGTGATTAGGACCCCACCGTGAAGACAATGGAAGAGGCCAGAGAAGTCTCGGACCCCAGGTCACACAGGAGTTGGATGCAGACCCAGGACACGAACCCAGGGCCAAGAGAGCCCAGAGCCCTCACTCTGCAGCCTGCCTCTGCCCTGCGGTCCAGGCTCGGGCCCCTGCCCTCTGCCTGCTTGTCTCATCCTGCCACAGCTATCTGAGCTAACTGAGCACCAGGACCCGCCACTTGAATGAACATCTACCCCCCAACCCACACCCCCACCCCCTGCTGGGGAAATGAATTGCTAGCGCTTTTTAAAATCAGGAGCAAACACAAAAACAGAGTTTCTCCAAAGGTTAATTAATTCAACTCAACCCGATGAATACTTCTTGAGTATCAGCTGGTGACAGACCCGGGTTTAAATGCAGTGGGGAAGATGGTGGGGAGGGGAGAGGCCAGAAAGAGGGAGTGAGATGGGAAACACTCAGACCTTGTTTCCACAAAGCTTCTCTGTAGGTGGAAACAGCCAGTGGTCAGAACAGGACCTACGTAAAGTTTTCTAAACAACTTAGCTGGAAAAAAAGGTGGATAAAAATATTGTCCAAAATGAACACAGGCCAGGCTGACATTTCACTGGGCTCAAGTGTCAGACAGCGACACAGACGCCCCAGTCTCCCCGCTCCGCTCCGCCTCACCATGGTAACCGCCGGCCCTAATCTGCCAGATGGTTTTTTATATCCTCTGAGTGTAGCTGGAGAGGAGAACATGCCTGGCTGGCCGGCTGGAGGACCCTTGTGCTCTCTGCAGCCCAGAGACCCTAAATGTGTCTCTCAAAATGAGTGCCCCAGTGAGCAGCGCATCTTGAGAAATGCAATTTCTCCTTTTGTGTCTGGGATGATGGATGTCTGGAACAGGTGCAAACCACATCCCGAGTACTCCAGCCAGCCGGCAGATCTGCGAGGGTGGTAGTTTGCTGGGCCTACCGTGACCAAGTATCACAGACCTGGGGGGCTTAGATGACAGAAACTTATCTTCTCACAGTTCTAGAGGCTGGAAGTCTGAGGTCTAGGTGTCAGCAGGTTTGGATTCTCCCGCCCTCTCGGCTTTCAGACGACCACCTTCTGGATGTGTCTGCACATGGTCCCTCCTCTGTGTGTGCAAATTTCCTCTTCTTACAAGGACACCTATCAGACTGGATTAGGGCCCACCCTATTGGCCTTATTTTAACTTCATCACCCCTTTAAAGGCCCCATCTCCAAACACAGTCCCATTCTGTGGTAGGGGGGTTGGGGCCTCAACAAACGAATTTGGGGGACACAGTTCAGTCCACCACACCAGGCTTTCTCTAGTCACTCTACTTCGATTCCTTCACTTAGTCCTCACACGAGGCCAAGGGTTAGGTGCCATTATCATTATGGATTGAGGAAGTTGTTGTTCCGAGAGCTGAAGGAGCTAACTCTGAGACTCTGTAGCTGGAACGGGTTGATGGCTTTTCCGTCGCTGCTGTAACAAATTACCACAAACTTGGTGGCTTTAAAACCACACAAGTTTATCGTCTTACAGCTGTGTAGCTCAGAAGTTCACACTGGGTCTCCCTGGGCGGAAATCAAGGTGTGGGTAGGCCTCGTTCTTCTCTGCAGGCTCCAGAGAGGATCTTGCCTCACTCTTTCCAACATCTGGAGGCTGCCCGCATTCTTTAGCTCTTGGACTCTTCCTGCCTCTTCAAAGCCATAACCAGCAGGTCAAGTTCTTCTCACATGGCATCGCTCTGACCTTCTGTGTCTTTCCCGCTAGACCATGAGCTCATTGATGCCGAGGACAATATTTGTCAGCCCTGTAATCTCACTGCTCAGGATGGTGCTTGCCTATTGTAGAAGCTCAATAAATTGAGTAAATACCTAACTATTAAACGTGGAATGAATAGAGCAGGCAGAGAATAAGAAACTTGGATTCTTCCTGGCTCTTCCACTATTCTACGACGGGGGCTGGAGAAATGTATTCCACTTCTCTGGAGTTCATTTTTTTCCTCTGCATGATAAGGGTCGTTGTCTAATCTTGAATATCCACGCCAACTCTAACATCTGACAAGTCTCAGGCAGGGTGCTGGCAGCTCCGGCTTTGATTTATTCTTGTTTTCCTTTGTCACAAAGGCTCCAGGTTCCCGCAGCTCCAGGGAGCCAAATCCTTGTCACTTGTCAGTCATGTCAGCTGCCGCCTTGCCTGCAGTCCAGTCCTCACTCTCTCGACTTTCCCAGATTGCTTCCTGGCCTGTGCTCAAGCCATTAGCTCGGCCTTCCTCAATGAGCCCTTTTCATCATCATCGAGCCTCAGAGCAGTTTTCTGCTTCTGTGAAATGCTCCCAGCCCTCCAGCCCCCAGAGCTCTCCCCTGTCTTAGCATCAGCCACCATGGCACTCAGAGAAAACAGCTGAACTATCACTGTATCAGGAGTAGAAAGACAGAGGTTCTTCATTTAACAAACAGGGGTTGAACATCTCCTGTTTTCCTGTATTCCACCAGTTGCTGGGGGCGCAATGATGAGCAAAACATACATAGTCCCTGCCCCAAGGGTACAGGTGTGTCTATGCATGTTGGATCACAAAAATGCCAACTAGGAGGACGTTCCTGACATCACCTAGTTAGAGGGTGGGGAAGGACGGGAGAGAAGATGACAGAGGGGCCACAGGAAACTTTTGGGGTCTTGATACCTCAGCATCTTGATCGTGGTGAAGATTTCACACACGTATACATATGCCACAACTTATCAAACTGTACTTTAAAATATGTGCGGTTTGTTACATAACAAATTACCTCAATAAAGCTGTTAAAAATTGTTTTTCTGATCAGGATGAGAAATTCGATTTGTGTGTGTGCATGTGCGGTGCATGCTGTGGGTGTGTGTCAGAGGTGGGGAGAAGGGAAGGCGCAGGAGGCTTTTTCAAGACAGGGACGGTGGATAGACCTGTTAGATACTGTGTCATCTTAAATATCAGAGCTCAGCAATCATTTAGACCCACAATCTCAGTTTCCATCAGGAGTCTGAGGCCCAGAGGGTGACGGTGGTTTTGCTAAGGTCCGATAACTCCTTTCTGGTCATTAATACTGTGCGTAACAACCATCATCATTTAGGCAACTACTGAGAACCAGGGCCTGGAAGAGGTACTTGAAGTCCATTATCTCGCCTGTCCTCACAATTTCTCTTCTGATTAGACGTCATTATCCCCTTTTACGAGGAATGAGGAAATAGGCTCCATTAAACACCTTTCTGAAACCCACATGGCTAGAAAATTGAAGGGATGTAATTTAAATCCAGGTCAGTCTGAGTCCAAAGACAGAGCATTTTTCATTTTGATAAAACCTAGCTTTGATAATTACCTACAAAACATTTCGATTCCAAGTGGAAGGCGAAATTATCATACAAACTTTATAATATAAAACACGAGAACTTTGGAGAAGATGAAAATGTTTTGAAACTAGATAGAGGGCATGGTTACACAACACTGCAAATGTATTGAACTGTGTACTTTAAAATGACTAATTTTATGTTATATGAATGTCACCTCAGTGAAAAGCAAACAAATATTTAACTTTAGTTAAGGTAAGACACATACCTTTCTTCGTCATTAAAGTCAGTAAAATAAAGCTATCATGATCAGCCTGATATTTTATTAACAAAGGTATTATTTTGGAAGCCCTCTGGAAAATTTTTTTTAAGATGCAGAATAATAATATATGACAAATCAGAGCACCTTAGCCGAGCGGAGGGTGCGGCAGAAAAGGCTCTCGACTACGGTCAGAGGGCCGCAGGGAGTTCACCCACCGCTCACCTTGGGTGGGCCTCTTTGCTCTTTGAAAGCTTAGTTTTCTTAAAATGACGAAGCTACAACGTGCCCTGTTGCCTCAAAGTCTTATTGTGAGGCTCAAATAAGAGATCCAGTTGGAAGCTCTTAAAATCGAAAAAGCCAAACAAAATTGAGGTATCATCATTATCATCTAAAGCAGCGCGACTCCAAGGAAAGAGCCCCCTGCTGCATGGCCACCTGTAAGGAGGAGAGAGGAAGCTCACAAACCTCCAGTGAGCCGGTGGTGCATCTGGACAGGCTTGGACTCACGTGGCAAGAGGCATACTGGGCCAGTTTCTGGGCTTAATACTTAAAAAACTGGCAGCTTCTAATTCCTGTCTCTTCCTGTCGGTCTGGGAGAAGCCAGTCATTAGGTAGCTAATCTAACACTCCCGAGACCACCGTGCCATGTGGAGGCCCCAGCCAGCCGCATGGAGAGCTGGGTGGAGGGACAAAGAGATGCTTTTTCTGCCATCCAAATCCAAGAATGAGATGTGTGAGTGAAGAACCCATCCTGGACCCCAGCAGGTGTGACGTGGGAGAAACCAAGGAACTCAGGGAAAGTCCGACCTGCAGCCCCAGACGGCCGGCCCCGGCGGAGCTCTCTCAGCTCCCTCCAGTTCTTGGAGTCGCCCCAGCTGAGAAAGTCATTGCCGGGCAGAGATGAGCCATCCCTACCGTGCCTGCCTGAAGCCTTACCCCCGGAATCGCGAACATGATGAAAGGGTTGTCACTTTACTCCATGACTTCTGGGGTGGCTTGTTAAGCAGCAATAGATAACCGGGACACAGAGAGAGAAGCGATCATGGACGGCGGACTCAGCTACATTTGTGGGACCTGGGGCTCCTTGGGTCGCATCTCTGAGCCTCAGTTTCCTCATCTATGCCGTGGGAAAACTCGCACCCACATGGCATAGTTACGGTAAGGAATAGACAAAATGTACTCTGCCTTGCAGGCCTGTCATAGCACTGCATAAATGGTACCCATCACGGTTATCATTTTAATTCTTGCTGAGCTTTAGTCTTCCTCCATGAAAAACTGGAAACATTTTTGCAACTAATTTTTCTGTCGAAATCGACTGAATCCGAGTCCAAACCCTTTCCAGGCCTGTGTCCTGCTGGGAGCTGCTTTTCCTGGGTGCCCCCTCCTGCCCCCAGCACCCCTTCCAGTCCTCCCTTTTCATTTCCCTTCAAACCTGGGGCTCTGTGCTGGACTTCCAGGTGCTCAGTGCCACAGAAGGCTTCCTGAGCCGGTACCTACAGGTCAGGATTACAGTGAGGGGTTGGCCCTTCCCACCCTTCTAAGCAATTGAACTCCCAGCTGAGAGTCTGGCAGAAGGAATGAGGTTTCTGATCTGCCGCCAACTTGAGACAAGGCTCTCTGGGCAATCGATTCCTGTGCAGCAGCCATCAGTCCTGGCTGGGGTCTGTCTGGATCTTCGGGGGCCGTGCTGTGAATGCCGGATATCCGCCCCACTGCACCTGCTCTGCTCCTTTGTTCACCTTCTCCTGCCACAGCCTCCGTCTGGCATGGGCGCAGGGTGGGAGCGCAGGCCGACAGCCACCCCTCCAACCCCCCAGGCTCTTTCATTTCCTGTCCCTCCAAATCCCAGCAGCGTCTTAGGACCTGTTTAGAAAGACTGATTTCTCAGCTCCTAATGCCAACAGCGGGATTGCAGGAGATCATGCGCAGCCAGGCTACAGAGATGGGAAACGTGGCTTCTTTATAAATGTTTCAATTACCCACACAGAATTTTCCTTGCTTCCTTTCTCCGCCTCTCAGAGCGGGCACAAGAGACGGCTCCTCTGGGCACCAAGCCTTGCTTGCCGTCGCCACGTGAGGAACCTGGGTGGCCCTGAGCCGCAGGACCAGCCACCTTTCAGTCCGAGGTGTCATGGTTGGCCAGGAGCCCGTGACACAGCAGCCCAGGCTGCAGACCTAACATCTGTTTCCCCATCTTCCTGGAACCACAGCAACCCCTTAAGGAGCACCGGCTCCCATGGGCAGCCAGCCCTGGATCACTGGCTAAAACCAGTCTGGCTTCCAGGAGCAACTGGTGCCCCCAGACGGCCGTCTGGAAGGAAGGAGCCAGAAGAGAGCCATGGCAGTGAAGAGGGAACTGCTCACCCCCACACGTGAAAAAGCAGCTCCTTTTCACGGGAGCTGCTGTCTGTTTACGCAGCCAGGCGGCAGCCGGGGACCCACGAGGGATGACGGGCGCTCCTCCTCCCTCTGCACCTTCTGGAAGAGAACTCCCATCTTTAGAACTAGGAGCTTCAGAGAACCCTGTTACATGTGCCTGCTTTTATCCACATTCCCCAGAAGAAGAAACTAAGGTTCAGAGAAGTTTTAATCACAGAGCTTGTGTTCATTTCAATATAAAAATTACCATAAGCAATTGTCACAAACTGGGTAGCTGAAAACAACAGGAATTTATTCTCTCACAGTTTTGAAAGCTAGAAGTCCAAAAGCCAGGGGTCAGGAGGGCCGTGCTGCCTGGGGAGGCTCGAGGGAGAACCTTCCTGGCTCTTCCAGCTGCTGGTGCTTGCGGGCAACCCTTGGTGGTCCTCAGCTTATGGCAGCACAACTCCAATCTCTGCCTCTGTTGTCACATGGTCATCTTCCCCCTTGTGTCTCTGTGTCCGAATTTTTCTCTCCTTCTAAGGACACCAGTCATCATCGGATTAGGGCCCACCCTAATCCAGCATGACCTCATCTTAATTTGATTATATCTGCAAAGACCTTACTTCCAAATAAGGAAACATTCAGAGGTTCGGGGTGATCATGAATTTGAGGGAGAAACTATTCAACATAGCAGACCTGCAGGTGACCAAGCTCAGGTTCAAGGTCGGGTCTTTCTAAGGCTAGTGCTCTTTATGGCCAACAAACTGCCGCTAGGAACGGACTCATGGTGCAGTGTGTGTCGAGGGAAACCTGGAATTTGTTCCCGGGATAATGGCGACAGCTTCTCCTCCGGGGCCTTGGAGTACAAGCGGGCACAGTGTGCCCCACCTCTGCCCCACCTGCCCTCTGACACTTAGCCCTTCTCCACCAGCATTGCTCCTTCACTCCAGGGTAATTAACACCCAGACATTCCTCCTCATCTTTCTTGGGCTCCACCAGAACGATCTTGGAAGGAAGTTCCTCTGGGACCTGGCATCAAAGAGCCCTAAAGCTGATGTACGTACTTATAATCAGCTCACACACACTGTCATCTTCCTGCTAGCCCTCTTTGGCACTGCAGTGAATGACAATGTTTGCCCCCCCCCCACCGGAGCCCAGCTTCTGCCCACATACAACCTTCAGACAGTTCTTTTGTGGCTGCTCAAGTAGGGGTGGCATGAATTCATAGCCCCAACCCTACACCCCTACAGAACTCCTACAGGTCTGTCATGCCTTCTTGGCTCAGTGTCAGCTGCCTAACAGAGGCAGCAAAGGTGACACTCTAGAATAATTGTGTGATTGAGAATGAGGCAGGCTGGGATTTGATCTGGAACCTTGCCTCATTCTGGCTGCACCATAAGTTACTTGTCTTCTCTGAGCCTCAGTTTCTTCATTTATAAGATGAGTAAAATAATATTTACCTGATGGGGTTGCAACGAGGAGCAAATAGGATAACAGGTACCAAGCATTTGGCACGTCCGAAAATGCTCAATAAATGCACAGCAGGTGCTGTCGGTGCCCATCTGGACACTCTTGCCCCCACCACTTCAGTGCACTTCAACCTGACTTCCCACTGCCAGCATCTGGCTCTCTCCTGATGCTGGAAGCTTCGTTGTCACCCAGGAGACAGGCTTGAAGTGCCTGGGCATGAATGCTCCCTGGCATGGCTGTCGGGGTCCGTGTTTAAACACCCCTGCTCCCTTGTCCCTGAGTGGAATCGGCTTTGAGCTGCATGCTTTATGCTGCTCCCAGAGGTTCCCCAGCAGGACTAAGCTCCACCAGTGTCCACAGTGGTGGCTGGCCTGGCCACATCACCTCTCTGTCACACTTCCTTACTCCTCTCCTCATGATCCGTCTTCACCTCGCAAATAAACTGCAGGCGCTCAAATCTTTGATCAGAGTTGGGTTCTGGGGGACTGAAAACTAAGACAAAAGTAAAGCTGTTATTGTTACAACCACACACATCTCATTGGTAAGACTCTCTAATGGTTACTAAGAATTCTCCATCCTATTGAGCTGGAATCTGCCTCCAACTAAGTTTTGACCTTTGGTCTCAATCTTGCCCCCTAAGCACCTGAATTGCCTCCCTTTCTGTTTCTATTCCAGGGATCCCCCATCAGCCACCCATCTCGCCTTTAGCCCACCATTAAGTCTTTTCTGCTCCATTGTGAAATGCCTGTGTTGCACCCTCACTCTTTATATTACAAGTCTCCTGGTCTCTCTCTCCCTGGTTCTGCAGGAACCCGAGCTGTCTCCACCTGGGGCAACGTTCTCCATCCTGTTCCCAGGAATTTAATCTGCTTTGTTTATGCTTTAACCATCATCCAGATCTACTTTTATGATTATGGTATTATGATTGAGAGAGAGAGAGAGAAGGAGAAAGAGAGAAGGAGGGAGGAAGAGAAAGAAGAGGAAAAGGGGGAAGAGGAGGAGGAGGAGGAGGGAAAGGAGGAAGCAGTCAGCACAAGTGGGTCCTCTTTCTCTTGAAGACTGCTTCCTAGTTCCTAAGATTCACCCAGCTCTTTCTCCAGCATTGGGTAGCAGAAAGAATGAATCAGGGATCACACCTTCAGCATATACTCCGTCCCTACTGTGTGCTAGAGTCAGGGAACTGAGAAAGGAAAGCTGCATTTCCTGACACTCAGGAGCTCCCTGCTCGCAGAGCTTGCCTGGCATCTCTTTCCTTCCATGACACTGGCACCCTAATATTTCCTTTGAGGAATATTCTCTTCCCTACTTTTAGTTTATGTCCTTTGGATGGAAATGACTACTAGGATTCACCAATCGAAAGATATGGTTTTCTTGGCCACATAATGAAGTCAGGGATGGACATAGAACCCAAGCTGTGCCAAGGAGAACCCTATCTGAGGTTTCTGCCAGCCACGTTATTTTGAGGCTTTCTCTTTCCACTGGGGTTGCTGAGCTGGTAAATGTAAGCTCCTTGTGATTCTCCTTTCATCTTGATGGAGAGATCTGTCTAATCCTAAAGCTAATACAGAGGGAGACAGAGCTGAGAGTTAGAGGGAGACAGATGGAGGATACCTAGCAATTTCACGGACAATATTGTTTGAGCACCAAAATGTAGCCATGACTGAAGCCAGCTACCCTTGGTCTTTTCAGTTATAAGAACAGTAAGTTTCCTTTTTTGCTTAAGCAAGTTTGAATTGTGCTTCTATCACATGCAACTAAAAGAGTCTTAACAAACACATAGTTGAGCCAACACTTTTATTACATGATACGTGCTATTGATTCAACAAACAATTATTGAACAGCTACTCTCAATGCACTTTAATTTTCCAAATTTCCCTTCACCTAAATATTATAGTCAATTAACAATTTGCCACATGGACTGAGAGACCAGGGAATGCTTCTCTGGGGAGGTGGCATTTGAGCTCAGTCCTGAAGGACAATTAGGAGTTCGACTGCAGTGGGGAAACAAAGTCCAGGCAGAGGAGTCAGCATGTGCTAACGCACAGATGTGAGAAATATCAGAGCCCGTTAGAAGAAGTGTAAGTAGCACAGATGATCGGAGAAGAGCTGCATCATCTCTTAGAGTTGTAGTTTCCTCATCTGATAAATGACTAACTTAGAGAAGAACTTTGAGAATCAAATTCTAACCGTACATAAAGCACCTAGTAGCATCTATAACAGAGCTGGTGTTCCATAAGTGTTACCTTCTTTTCTGAGGGCTCATAATGTATACATTTCATTATTTGCTCAAGAACTTTCCTAAAAATTCAAGTTCAGTTCATTGAACTAAGGAAATGACTTCAAGTGAAAACTTGAATCCACAAGAACAAAGAAAGAGAACCAGAAATAATAAATAAGAAGGTTAATATAACAGAAGATATAAATATATACTTATGTTCTTCTCTCACTTTCTTCAAAAGATATAAAGTTATATAAAGTAATAATTATAACAATGTATTGTTGGGTTTATAACATTAATAGATGTGATATGTATAAAAATAATACTACAAAAAGAGGGAAAAGGGAATAGAGCTATATAGGAATAACATTTCTATATCTCACTAGAATTAAGTTAGTATAAACCTGAAGCTGATTCTGATAAGGTAAGACATGTGGTGGGCCCTAGAGCAATCACTAAGGAAAGGAGTAAAAAACAAACAAAAAAACAATAAAAAAATCATTAAAGAAAGTTAATGCTACATTTAAAAATATTCACTTAATGCAAAAGAAAGCAGTAAAGGAAAAATAGAGGAACAAAACAGATAAGGGACATATACAAAACAAAAAGTAAAATGGCAGATGTAAATCTAACCACATCAATAATAACATTAAATGTGAATAGATAAACAATCCAATCGAAAGGCAGAGACAGTCAGACTAGATTTAAAAAAAAAAATGTTCCAACTATATGTTGCCCACAGGAATCACACTTTAGATTCAAAGATGCATTCAACAATCTAGGCGTAGCAGGTAATTTCCTCAACCTGATAAAGAGCAGCTACAAAAAACTCACACCTAATAACATACTTAACAGTGAGATTCTGGATGCTTTCTTCCTAAGACCAGGACTAAGACAAGGACACCTGCTCTCACCACTTCTCTTCAACATTGTACTGGAGCTTCTAACCACAGCGGTTAGGCAAGAAAAAGAAATAAAAAGCATGCAGATTGGAAAGGAAGAAGTAAAACCATCTGTCTTCGCAGATGACATGGTCTTGTATATAGAAACTCCCAAAGAATCCACTAAAAAAATTGTTAGAACTAATTAGCAAGTTCAGCAAGGTTGCAGGATACAAAATAATACACAAAAACCAATTGTATTGCTGTACATTTCCAATGAATAATCTGAAAATGGTCCACTGTAACAATTGGTTTTACCTTTATAGTAAGAACTAAGATAGTGTAGATATTTCTCTCATTGCTCTTTCTACCTATGGAGATTTGAAATTTTTAGGAAATTTCCCTATAAAATGATTTAGAAACACTTTTTGAATGCCTGCTCTGTCGCTAGTCTGCGTCTGTGTCTACAAACACTGAGGACTATCATGGTGTTTTCTCTTCAGAATTTCAGGTCAGCCTCAGTATTGTGGCTCTTCTTTCTGAGTCATGTCTGTGGTCAAATCCTCATGGGGAACATATTAGGAAACAATCTCATTCTCACCTTTAAGATAAGCTGTGTTCCAACATTTTCTGAGTTACTTCTTTGCAACTCAGAATACATTTTTGCATTGTTCTTAGAGCAGCCCGCATTTAACTCTGAATCTGACTAAAATGCTGCCTTACTAAAAAGGTTGAATTTCGTTTATTTGGGAGTCTGTCCCAATTAAGCACAACTGAATGCTCCCAATATAAACCTATCAACGCTCATAGCAGACACTGAATTTAATTAGTTACTTGCTTTTCTTTATTCCTTTTTCAAAAGAATGTAAGCTGAGCAAAAGCAGACAGTGTCCCTGCCTTGTCCATCTCTGTACCTCCCCTGCTTAAAACAGTGTCTGGCACATAGTAAAGGCTCAGTAAATATTAACTGAATGAATGGATGGACCTTCTTGGTCCCCAATATTAGTTAAATCAGGCAGAAAAATTAGGCATTGGGGTACGAGAAGACAATATGAGGTGCTAGAATGTACACTGGGCGGAGAGGAAGGAGGCCTGGTACAAATTCCCTATCATAGGTGTGGGAGAGAAAAATAATTTTCCTTCTACCCTTCTGAGTTCTTAGCTGAGACCCCTGCAATAAAAGATAGATTAACAAGAGAAAAACAAACAAATTTATTAGCATGTACACATTGTGTATATTTCTCATGTATACATGGGAGACAGCCAGGGAAAAATGAGCAACACTCTGAGGTGGCTTAGAACTCTGGCTTGAGTACCATCTTCAGCTAAAGACAAAGGAAAAATGGTGCAGAGGATGCCAGTTAGGGGAGGCTATCAGGAAAAGCAAGGTAAACAAGAGTTGGCTTATTATGCAGATTTTAAAATGCCTTCTCCACTGATAAGGGTCTCAAGTTGTTTCCAGGGATCAAACTTTGTCCCTCCTGGCAGAGAGGGAAAGAGGAACACCTTTGTAAATTGATGTCCTCCTTTTAGGCAAATAGTGGGAGAGCAGAAAGGTTTTCTTGTATCTACTTCTTCTCAAGTTTCTTGAGCTCAAAATAATCCTTATGCCAAAGCAACATATTTTGGGGTGGCGTATTCTGTTACCCTTCATCTGCTAGCCATGTGATCTCTCACAAGTAACTTTACTTCTCTGAGTCTTCATTTCCTCAGTATAAAACATCTCTAAAGTCCTTCCCAGAGACCCAGTGGTATGGAAGAATACTTGAATTTACTTATCTTGTACAATGCTACTTGAAGTGGCACAGGCGTGATTAGAGAAAGACAGAGAGGTGGACAAAAACTTTGCCGGAGACAAGGAGACTTCTGAGGACTTTGAAGGACTTCAAAAGTGAGGGCGCTGTTATTATAATGTCTTCATTTTCCCCGAACTCTTACAGCTCTCTTTTCCTAGCTCTAAGTGTGTCATTAGAGTGTCCTTATGCCCATCATGTGTAATTAGGGCCACTTTTGAGCTCATGACATGTCTAGAGAGAGAGTTTCAGGGTATAATTAGAGAAGAGACAGAAAAGGATCTGGGTAAGGAGACGCATGTGTTTGTGCGAGAAGCAGAGGGCTAGCAATGAGGCAAACTGGTTTGTAAGCAGTAAAGGACAGGAAGAACACAGAAATAATGCTCCTCAAGAGGAGGAAGAAAGGAAGGGGTGGGGAAGAAATGCTGGAGGAAGTAATTCTTCATGCTGTACATCCACAGAGGATATCAAAGGAAGCTATATGGAGCAAGCAGAGAAGAGTTTACCCCCATATGAGAGAGAAGAGATCAATTATAGTCATGTTGCTTAACGATGGGGATTCATTCTGAGAAATGCGTCATTAGGCAATGTTGTCGTTGTGCAAACATCATAGAGTGTGCTTACACAAACCTATAATACACCTGCTACACACGTATGCTGTATGGTGCTATTCTTGTGGTACCACCATTGTAGCCATCATCGACCGAAATGTCATTATGCAGCACATGACTGTACTCTTTTGCTTTGTTTTTTTAAGCTTTTTGTTAACAGAGAATATTTTCTTTTTGCTCATACCTCAATTTTTGTGCAACTGGGGTGCAGTTTTGCTCTCTTAATCTATCATACATATCTCACCCTGTATCCTGACACTGAAGCAGGTAGTTGGAGCTGTGCTGGTTGCCCCTGGGGAGGAATCTGGCAGGACTGAAGGCACAACCCCCCTGAAACTCTCTCCCTGGGATAGCCAGTTTCTCCCGGAGAGTCACTAATGGGGAAGGCTATTCTCCAGACCAGACAGAGGCATCCCCAGCTGGATGGAAGAGGAGGATGAAGGCAGAGAAGTCTATGAATCCCAGAACAAAGGGAACCCCAGACAGTATCAGAGCCACAGGGGAGAGGACACCTACCTATGCTTCCTGGAATGTTGCAGACGTGAGGAGGCAGGCTCTGCAAAATGACTGGTGCCTACTGGACCCTAGACAGTCTGAGAAAAATCCCTGTGTCTCAGCCATGGCATGGAAGAATGTCACTGAATCTGATTGGAGTGATGACATTTCAAAGGTTTTGGGGCAAGACAAGACACCACTCCACACTCCCCAGCCATCATTAAGTATGTATGCCTTGGCACCTGCTTTGAGTTGAATCACGTCCCCTGAAAAGATACGTTGAAGTCCTAACCCCCAGTACCTGTGAACGTGACCTTATTTGGAAGTAGGGTCTTTCTAGGTGTAATCAAGTTAAGATGGGATCACACTGGGTTAGGATGGGCCCTAATCCAAGATAGCTGGTGTCCTTATAAGAGGAAAAGAGATACAGACACAGAGGGAAGACAGCTACGTGAAGACAGAGGTGGAGATTCAATTTATGCCATCACAAACCAAGGACTGCCTGGGGCTACCCACAGCCAGAAGAGTCAAGGAAGCATCCTCCCCTAGAAACTTCAGAGGGAGTATGTGAACCCAGGGGCCAGCTTGCTTTAACTATACTTAGTTTGTTGTCTGTTTGCTAAAGTAGTTAAATAACGCATTCCTAAACCCACCCTATAGATGGCATCTCTGACATATGGGTCATTATGGTCACCATTGCTACCATTGCTTAAGTCATCTTTTAGGAACTTGGAGTCACCTCTTGACCTGCTCAGGCTTGGCTCAGCTGGTTAAGACCAGCAACTCATCAACTGGGCCAGTTCGAATGCCCGATAGGTAACACTTTGACGTCAGGGGGCTGAAAATTCCACCCTCAGATTATGCTAATATCACCACCTTGTGAACATGGGTCCTATAAAGAGCCATGAAGCTTGACTATGCTTGCACAGAGCATCAATTACCTCACTTCTCCTTACCTCCAATCATCCATCCCCACACTTCAGGCCACCCTGCCTCTTTATATCATAAATATCCCTAATACTCAGTTTTTGGGGAGGCAAATTTGAGATTTGTTCTCCCTTCTCCTTACTTGGCCACCTTGTGGATAAACACTTTGCTGCAAACTTATCATCTTGGTGATTCACATACCAAGCAGCGGGGAAAACGAACCTGGTTCGGTAACATTTGGCCATGCCCACATCTTGATTTTGGACTTCTGGCCTCCAGAACTATGAGCAAATAAACTCCTATTATTCTAAGCCACTCAGTCTGTAGCACTTTGTCAAGGCAGGCTTAAGAAATGAATACAGCACCTTAAAAGATCTTGGATCTGTGATACAATCCAAGAGAAGAAGCTCTGTAAGAGTAAATGAAAATTTTTTAAATATTTAAATTTTTCCCTCTACCCAACAGAAAAAGAGAACTTTCTCCATTCCTCTCAATTTAACTTTTTCTCTAGAAAACTTGGTATTGTAAATGCTTTCTGTGTCTCTTTGAGATGTATGGAAGTCTTTTTAAAAGCTAAACAAGGCACTTGCCAGTTTTTCATCCCAAGAATGCCTTCCTTAGAGGCCTCAGAGCCACCTCTTATAAAGGTGAACATCAGGGAGGGTGGTGCCTGTCTCTGTGGGAGTTTAGGCTTCCCACTTGGCTCCATGATGTAAGTTCTTGCTTCTCATGATGATAGGAGAAGTTTTATTTTTCCTTTTGATAAAGACAATTAACATGTATGCAATGGATTGTATCTGCCTTGCAATAAAAGGAGTGAGATTTCTATCTCTTTTGGCAATTTCCTTAGCAGACTGCCTGTGATATGCATCAAAGTCTGGTTTAATGCTTAGGATTCACCTGATTGGCAGAAGATTTCATATTTAATTGTTTCCCTTAACGACTCCAAGAAAGGCTGAGGTTAACTTTTTTACCAGTCAAGTTGGATTGGGTCGTGCAGACTGAAATTAAGTTGAGCTATTAAGAAGAAAAGTTATTCTATATATAGTCAATTCTAACAAGCATAACTTTTCACATTTTAACACCCTTGACAACAATTTTCTTTTACTGATATGTAAAATAATTGCACGTCACTGTAGTCAATGAAAGATGGTATTTCTTAGACACTCAAGGTTATAAACTGAGTTTCATTGTCACTACACTTGGGAGAAACACTGGAGTGCTGTGTCAGATACTCTGGGTTTGAATTTCATCTCCTCCACTTACGAATTGTCTTGTGTTACTACAGTCACTGAGCTTTCTTGTGCTTACTGTTTGCATTTTATACATTTTTCCATTCTTCTATTTTTTATAAAAACTAATCATATTATTTCTATGCTTAGAAATTTCAGTGGTTCCCCACTGTCAAGCCACTGTCTCAACCCCTCAGCATTGTATAGAAGACTTTTGATTATTCAATTGCGATCTTGCTAGCATCATCTACCATCAGTGCTTTGTAGTCAGAATTTTTGACATCCTTATATGATTAGGTGATGTCATACTAAGTGGAAAGCTAAGGGAAAAAGTGGCACTAGGAAAAGTTTTCTAGTCCTAGCGAGGCCAGGAACTGTTAGACTTGGGTCAATAAAACTCACTTCATTTCTTTGGTCTCAACTTCTTCATCATCAAAAGAAGGTTGGAATAAATGGTCCCTAATGTGCACGTCACACGTCACTGGTATGCCTCAGCTGTGATATTCTGTGATTCTAGCAGAATCCAGTTTTTCAAGTCACTAACCAGCATGATACCCCAGTACCTTGGTTGGATGTTCAAAGATAAAAATCAATTTGGGCTTCTCTTTCTACCCCTCTGAACCTTGCAGGAATTTATTACTCAGAAGAGAAACTCATGTTCTAATGGCCAGATGGTTCCTTCCAGTGTTTCTCTAGCCTTTTATCCCCCCTCCTTCCTCCACTCCATCCCCAATCTCTTAAAACCTTAGCTGAAGTCAACTGGAATGTCATCCATGCACTGGTATTGAGCCTTGCTCTATGGAACCAACTCTGAGTGTCTTTTTTGACTGAACTCTCTCATCTCAAAATTTAAGGTTAACTCTAAGATTAGCCTGGAGAAGTGCATTTGGCTAGTATGTTTCTGCTGGGAGCCTGATTCCTGCCTCAGTCCTGCATCATGAGGGACAGCTACAGTATGATAAGGTTTGTGGTTGCTGGTTTTCAACTACAGCCTACCTTTAGTTTGACCTCTTGGTTTCCCTGGAGAACAAATGTCAAGTGAGCATGTATCTGCAGCTGGACTATCCATTCATCTTTTCATTCATTTATCGAGTTCCTACTGTGCAGACACTGCAGGACACACTAGAGATGCAAGGGTGAATAAACCAGGTTCCCTGCACTCAGTCACAGGCTTCCCAAGTGCAGGGAATCTTCAGATTGTCTGCATCACACAAATCCAGGGAGCACATTCACATTGTGAATATGTGAATAGTACCCACCACCACTGCACCCCCTCCCACCTGTGGAATGGTGCCACAGAGTGGCCCTGCTCAACACATTTCTCAGCTCTCACTAACATTCATCTCAATCTGAAAGAGAGCTTCAGGTAAACCAAGCATAAGATGATCTTTAACTTGAAAAAAGCTAAATAACAAAAAGCCCATTAAAAAGGTCTTATAAGATTTCCAATCTCTTACATTTTAGCTTTAAATAAGTCAAAAGTCAAAGAGAGCTACAGAAGTAGTTCCTGCTTACACACATTCCAATTCTGTATCATTCAGACCAGTGTCAACAATTCTAACGGATTAAGATGCCTCCGGTTTGACAATTCCCAAAGTGTGTTCCATGAAACACAAATAAGAGAGTTATTTGATGAAAAGGTTCTGAGGTTAAATAAGTCTGGGAAACATGAGGTTGAAGAGGTTTCTTTATTGCTAAGTCTGGGTGACCCGAATGTGCTAATGAGGGATGTGGGTCTCTAAGACAAGGAACAGCATGCATTTGATCAACACAATGCTGTTTCCAGGAAGCAGATCACAGGCCTGGTCTTCTGTAAAAGACACTTTGGGAAATCTTCCAGATGATTCTTTGACCTTGGCCAGGATGACCTGTCAATACACATACCAGTGGGGGCAATTAGTAGAACTGGATGGAGAGCAGAGCACAGCATGTCATTCAGGAAAAAAGTAAAGGTGAGATTTATGGTATTCTGTGGTGCTGACATTCAACGAATAAGAATAAGACCAGACATTCAGCTCCCTGAGGACAAGGCTCAGGGCTGCCTCCTCAGCATTTGGGGCAACACTCTGCACAAGTTGGTATTCAAGAAGTGTTGAAATACATTTAATGTGTGGGTTTGCACAGACATCGCTGGCTTCATGTGGGTGTATCTGGCTTACACAGTGAGCAGTTGCATTCAGTCAATTCATCATAAACATTTGCCACAGTATGTCTCCAGCAGTGCATGTGTGAGCCATTTATCAGGTTTCTAAAAAATTTTAGGGAGATCTCATCAAGATGGTGGTGTAGGCAGACTCTGAACTCACCTCCTCTCATGAACACAACCAAGTTACAACTATTCTTGGAAAAATTACCCCAGAGAGAAAACTGAAAACTGGATAAAAAGAAGCCCCACAACAAGGGACAATACTGACTGACGTGGAAGAGGTAGAAATTCCTTCTGGAGAGAAAAAAAAAAGCCACCTTTGAGAGCCATGGAGATTCACAGCCGGCTAGGCAGAAGCCAGCCTAAGGTACACAGCCCTCCCTGGAGAAGTGGTTACCTTAGCAGGGGCACATTACTGCTATAAGCATTATTCAGACTCAGCACAACTGAGACAAGTGTCATACTATCTGGCTTCACTAGTTATTAACTGCAACAGGGAATACTCCCAGAAAAGCTATCAACATAAGGGGAATAAAGCCAGCTCTTAAAAGGCCCCTGCACAAACTCACCCATCTCAGAGAACAACCTAAAATGACCAGAAAGAAAGATGCACAGTCCTTTCGTGAAAAGAGACTCACCTGGTAGGCTCTGGGTACTTCTTGGTTAGAGGTAACACCTCTCAGGAGACTGAGACATTGGTGGCAGCCATTGTTGTGACCTAGTACAGGCATGCTGATACAGATGGTGTCAAATGCCATTGGAGCTCTTCCCATGGCCTGTTAACCCAGGGGTCTGCCACACTCACTAGAGCACAGATTTAATCCAGTTCAGCCAGGGCAGGCAGCCAGCCCTAGGGACCAAGCCCATACAACAGCAAGCTCTCGGGCAACTTTCCAGTCTGCATAGACTGGGTGCATTGATCCTCTACAGGCAGGCAAGTGTGTCTGCTTCTATGGGGAAGGTGAACTGTGGGGGGTGTTGGTGGAGAGGTGAGGACATCTGAAGTGGGCCAATTGGCTATGATCCATGGGGTCGGGAAGTGTGCACCAACCAGGACTGTGTTGAAGGTGTGTGTGGAACTGTGGGGGTCGGGGGGTGGGGCTTATCAGTGACAGAAGATCTGTGCTTCACAAACAGCCACAAAAGGGATTGGTCCACCTTCCAAAGCCTGAAACAATTGGGTACTCCTGTGCCTGGGGCCAGCCCCACTCAGCTGCAATCCTGAGAGAGCTGATAATAGCCTGGCAGGGCTGAGGCCTACAGCAACTGTAAGCCCCTGAGCATAGCAACCAGCTACACTGGGTGCCTACTCAGCTAACAGGAAAACTGCAACAGGAGTGTGCTATTAGACCTTATAGCCAATTGTGTTGGGGCTCCCCAAACCAGATTTACAAACAGCCAGCCAGGGAGGGAAAGACTAGACTCCCTGGGTACCTGCAGTAAGAGCAACCCTGCCACAGCAGAAGCACACAGGTAGCCCACACAGAGGTCACTCTTGGAACATTTGAACTGGTGACGAGAGGAAAGCACACTGCTGGGCCTCAAACGGCATCTCTTACATAAGCCCACTTCTCCAAGATCAGGAGACATAGCTGAATCACCTAATACATAGATGCAAGCAGAGAGAAAGAGACATAATGAGGAAGCAAAAGAATACACTCCAAGCAAGGGACCAGGACAAAACCCCAGAAAAAGAACTAAATGAAACAGAAATAAGCAATCTACCTGACAAAGAGTTCCAGAAAAAACTCATAAGGATGCTCACTGATCTTGGGCAAAGACTGGATGAACACAGTGAGAACATCAACAAAGAATTGAAAAACATAAAAAACAACCAATTGGAAATGAAGAATACTATACTGGAAATGAAAAATTCACTACAGGGACTCAATAGCAGAGTAGAGGATACCGAAGAACAAGTCAGCAAGCTGGACAAAAGACTAGAGGAAATCCCAACCTGAACAGATAAAAGAAAAAAGAATTAGACAGAATGAGAACAGTCTAAGGGAACTCTGGGACAATATCAAGCATACTAACATTCGTATTATAGGTGTCCCAGAAGGAGAAGAGAGAGACAAAGAGGCAGAAAATCCACTTGAAGAAATAACAGCTGAAAGCTTTCCTAACCTAAGGAAGGACACAGACATCCAAGTTCAGGAAGCACAGAGAGCTCCAAACAAGATAAGCCCAAAGAGGCCCACACCAAGACACATTATAATTAAAATGTCCCAAATTAAAGATAAAGAGAGAATCCTAAAAGTTGCAAGAGAAAGGCAACAAGTGACAAAGAAAGGAAAGCCCATAAGGCTATCAGCAGACTTTCAGCTGAAACCCTACAGGCTAGAAGAGAGTAGCATGACATATTTAAAGTGCTGAAAGGAAAAAACTTACAGCCAAGAATATTCTATCCAGAAAGTTATCATTCATAATGGAAGGAGAGATAAAAGAGTTTCCCAGACAAGCAAAATTAAAAGAGTTGGGGCTGGTCCAGTGGCACAGCAGTTAAGTTTGCACATTCTGCTTTGGTGGCCCGGGGTTCACTGGTTCAGATCCTGGGTGTGGACCTACACACCACTTGTCAAGCCATGCTGTGGCAGGCATACCAAATATAGAGAGGAGGAAAATGGGCATGGATGTTAGCTCAGGGACAGTCTTCCTCAGCAAAAAGAGGAGGATTGGCGGCAGATGTTAGCTCAGGGCTAATCTTCCTCGGAAAATAAAAAAGAAAAAAAGACAACTATAAAAAAATAAAATAAAATAAAAATTGAAGGAGTTTATCACCAAGAAGCCAGTTCTACAAGAAATGCTGAAGGGACTTATCTGAGTGAGAAAGAGAAGACCACAAATAGAAATAAGAAAATTATTTTTTTTTTAAAAAATCACTGGTAAAGGCAAAAATACAGTACAAGTAGCAGATCAAACACCTATGAAGATAATATGGAGGTTAAAAGACAAAAGTACTAAAATAACCTATTTCAATGGTAACAGGGTAATGGATAGACACACACAAAAGAAGAGATTAGATACGATTTCAAAAACATAAAATGTGGGCGGAGGGGAGTAAAAGAGTAGAGCTTTAAGAAAGAGGTCAAACTGAAGAGACTATCAACTCGATATAGATTGCTATATTTGTAAAATATTATACAGGAACTTCATGGTAATCACAAACAAGAAACCTATAATAAATAAACAAATAAATCAGAGAAAAGAAATCAAACATATTACTGGAGAAAGACATCAAACCACAAGGGAAGAGAGAAAGAGAAGAAGAAAGCAACAGAGAAAAACTACTAAAACACTGAGAAAAAAAGGAACAAAATGGCAATAAGTACATACTTACAAATAGCTACTTTAATTGTCAATGAACTAAATGCTCCAATCATAAGGCATAGAGTGGCTGACTGGATAAAAAAACTGGACCCATATATATGCTGCACACAAGAGACGCACTTCAGAAGTAAAGAACTCACAAACTGAAAGTGAAAAGATAGAAAAAGATACTCCACATAAATGGCAAAGAAAAGAAAGCTGGGGTAGCAATACTTATATCAGACAAAATAGACTTTAAAAGAAAAATGATAACAAAAGACAAACGAGGGCACTACATAATGATAAAGGGAACAATCCAACAAGAGGATATAACACTTGTAAATATCTATGAACCCAACATAGGAGCACCTAAATATATCAAGCAGCTATTAACAGACAGAAAAGGAGAAATAGACACTAACACAATAATAGTAGGGGACTTTAACACTCCACTTACACCAACGGATAGATCATGCAAACAGAAGATCATTAGGGAAACATTGGCCTTAAATGACACATTAGACCAGATGGACTTAGTAGATATATATAGAACTTTCCAACCAAAAGTGGCAGAATACACATTCTTTTCAAATGCACATGGAACATTCTCCAGGACTGATCACATATTAGGCCACAAAACAAATTTCAATAAATTTAAGAAGATCGAAATAATACCAAGCATCTTTTCTGACCACAAAGGTATGAAACTAAAAATCAACTACAGGAAGAAAATCAGAAAAGACACAAAAATGTGGAAATTAAACAAAATGCTACTGAACAATGATTGGGTCAATGAAGAAATCAAAGGAGAAATAAAAAAATACCTGGAGACAAATGACAATGAAAATACAACATGCTAAAATCTATAGAATACAGCAAAAGCAGTTCTAAAAGAGAAGTTTATAGCAACTCAGGCCTACCTTAACAAACAAGAAAAATCCCAAATAAACAATCTAACAGTGGACCTAAAGGAACTGGAAAAAGAGAACAAACAAAGCCCAAAATCAGCAGAAGGAAGGAAATAATAAAAACCAGAGCAGAAATAAACAAAATAGACTAAAAAAAAATAAAAGAAAAAATCAATCCAACCAAGAGCTGGTTCTTTGAAATGATAAACAAAACTGACAAACTTTTAGCTAGACTCACCAAAAAAAAGAGAGAGAAGGCTCAAATAAATAAAATTAGAAATGAAAGAGGAGAAATTACAGTGGAGACTGCAGAAATACAAAAGATTCTAAGAGAATACTCTGAAAAGCTATACACCAACAAATTGGATAATCCAGAAGAAATGGATAAACTCTTAGAATCACATAACCTTCCAAAACTGGACCAAGAAGTAGAGAATTTGAATACACCAATCACCAGTAAGGAGATTGAAATAGTAACCAAAAATTGCCCAAAAAATAAAAGTCCAGGACCAGACAGCTTCCCTGGTGAATTTTACCAAATATTCAAAGAAGACTTAATACCTATCCTTCTTAAACTCTCCCAAAAAATTGAACAGGAGGGGAAGCTTCCCAATTCATTCTACAAAGCCAACATTATCCTAATACCAAAACCTGAGAAGGACTACACGAAAAAACAAAATTACAGGCCAATATCACTGATGAATGCAAAAATCCTCAACAAAATACTAGCAAATTGAATACAGCAACACATTAAAAAGATCATACACCATGATCAAGTGGGATCTATTCCAGGCATGCAGGGATGGTTCAACATCCACAAGTCAATCAATGTGATAAGCCACATTAACAAAATGAGGAATAAAAATCACATGATCATCTCAATAGATGCAGAGGAAGCATTTGACAAGATACAGTGTCCGCTTATGATAAAAACTCTAAATAAAATGGGTATAGAAGGAAGATAACTCAAAATAATAAAGGCCATATATGACAAACCCACTGCTAATATCATTCTCAATGGAGAAAATCTGAAAGCTATCCATCTAAGAACAGGAACCAGACAAGGATGCCCACTTTCACCACTCTTATTTAACATAGTATTGGAAGTTCTAGCCAGAGCAATCAGGCAAGAAGAAGAAATAAATAGGATCCAAATTGGAAAGGAAGAAGTGAAACTGTCACTATTTGCAGACGACTTGATTTTACCTATAGAAAACCCTAAAGAATCCACTAAAAAGCTTTTAGAAATAATAAATGAATACATTCAAGTTTCAGGATACAGAATCAACGTATAAAAGTCAGTTGCATTTCTATACACTAACAACGAAGTAGCAGAAAGAGAAATTAAGAATACAATCCCATTTACAATTGCAACAAAAAGAATAAAATGTCTAGGAATAAACTTAACCAAAGAGGTGAAAGATATGTGCAAAGAAAACTATAAAACATTGTTGAAGGAAATTGAAGAAGACACAAAGAAATGGAAAGATATTCCATGCTCTTGGATTGGAAGAATTAACATAGTTAAAACATCCATACTTCCTAAAGCAATCTATAGATTCAATGCAATCCCTATCAAAGTTCCAACAACATTTTTCACAGAAATAGAACAAAGAATCCTAAAATTTATATGGAACAACAAAAGATCCTGAATAGCCAGAGGAATCCTGAGAAAAAAGAACAAAGCTGGAAGTATCAAACTCCTTGATTTCAAAATATACTACAAAGCTATAGTAACCAAAACAGCATGGTACTGGCACAAAAACAGACACATAGATCAATGGAACAGAATTGAGAGCCCAGTAATAAACCCACACGTATGTGGACAGTTAATTTTCGACAAAGGAGCCAAGAACATACAGTGGAGAAAGGAAAGTCTATCCAATAAATGGTGTTGGGAAAACTGGACAGCCATCTGTAAAAGAATGAAAGTAGACCATTACCTTACACCATGCACAAAAATCAACTCAAAATGGATTAAAGACTTGAACGTAAGATCTGAAACCATGAAACTTCTAGAAGAAAACATAGGCAATACGCTCTTTGACATTGGTCTTAGAAGGATCTTTCCAAATACCATGTCTACTCAAGCAAGGCAAATAAAAGAAAAAGTAAACAAATGGGACTGCATCAAACTAAAAAGCTTCTGCACAGCAAGGGAAACCATCAACAAAAAGAAAAGACAACCTAACAATTGGGGAAGATAATTGCAAACCATATATTAGATAAGAGGTTAATATCCAAAATATACAAAGAACTCATACATCTCAACAATAAAAAAACCAACAACCCAATTAAAACATGGGCAAAAGATCTGAACAGAGATTTCTCCAAGGAAAATATACGGATGGCCAACAGGCACATGAAAAGATGCTCAACATCATTAGCTATCAGGGAAATGCAAATCAAAACTACAATGATATATCGCCTCACTCCAGTCAGAATGGCTCTAATTAACAAGACAGGAAACAACAAATGTTGGAGAGGATGTGGAGAGCAGGAAACCCTCGTACACTGCTGGTGGGATTGCAAACTGGTGCAGCAACTATGCAAAACAGTATAGGGTTTCCTCAGAAAATTGAGAATAAATCTACCATATGATCCAGCAATTCCATTGCTGGATATTTATCCAAAGAATTTGAAAACACAAATGCATAAAGATACTTGCACCCCCATGTTCACCGCAGCATTATTCACAGTAGCCAAGACTTGGAAGCAACCTAGGTGCCCATCAAGGGACGAATGGATAAAGAAGATGTGGTATTTATACACCATGGAATACTACTCAGCCATAAGAAATGATGAAACCCGGCCATTTGTGACAACATGGATGGAACTTGAGGGTATTATGCTGAGTGAAATAAGTCAGGGGGAGAAAGTCAAATACCATACGATCTCACTCATAAGTAGAAGATAAAAACAATGACAAACATAGCAACAGAGATTGGATTGGTGGTTACAGGAGGGGAACGGGGGAGGCAGGAGGGCGAAAGAGGGGATTAGGCACTTGCATGTGGTGATGGATGGCAATTAGTCTTTGGGTGGTGAACATGATGTAATCCACACAGAATTCGAAATATATTATGATGTACACCTGTAAGTTATATAATGTTATAATCCAATGTTACTGCAAAAACAAACAGAAAAAGAAACGCTTATCAGCAACACAGAGAAAAATAGTACTTCTTGGTTCTAATTTCCTCTGAAAGCCAGTAACACTGTGATAGGGAAAAAATTGGCCTGATGCCGAGGCTGTGAACCACTTACAGGGGACATTTTCAGCGTGGAAATTGTGACCCCTTTCGGCAGTGCCTGCCCCGAAATGTCCCCGCTACCAGAACACAGATGGAGTGGCCACAAACACTATCCTCTCCAGCGCCTGAGTGTGGAGCAGGAGAAAGCAGACCCAGATGCAAAAAAAAATATTACTTTTACCTATCTCTTTTGGAAGAAAAACTCAGCATCCATGATCTTCTAGGGCTCAAAATTTCCCTCAGATGATATCATTTTTCTTCTGGATTTTAGATAATTTCCATATTCTAAGGAGAAAAGCAGGGAGCACCTCCCAGAGAGAGGCCCAGGCTGCACCAGAGTTTTCCTGATTCTCTGAACGGTGCGCCAGCTGGTACTTTGTGGGGCTATTTTTTCTTCTCTAGAACGTCAATGCTGTTGTGATCTGAAAGAAGAGCCCGTGGCCCCAGAGGGCATAGAGAGAGAGGCTGTTGATTTCCCTGCCATTCCCTGAGCTCTGCAAGGACGGGGAAGTTTCAAGGAAGCAGCATCTTTATTTACTATTTCCACCTTTGGACTGAAATTTCCCCATTGACAGGGCTGAGCTAGTTGGGAGATTTGGGGTTTTGCTTTCATTTTAATTTTCTTATTGTGAAAATTTTTTCATATAGCCAAAATAAGGGAATTCAATAATTATCAAGGCCTTGTCACATTGCTTCATCTCTCCCCATTCCCTTCTCTTGCTGAAGTAGTCAAAGCAAATGCCAGCAACACATATATGCTCACAAATTTAATATCCATATTTTACATATCTTCAACCTAATTTTCTGCTCCTGTACCTTTGGGAAGGTACGTTTCTTCTCACTAATTCTAGGTTTCCTCCAATATTAAGGGGAATGATATCAATACCAATCTCATAGCATTGCTGTAAGGATTAATCTATGCATGCATTTAGTCAGCAGATATATATTGAGTATCATATGTCAGTTAATATGCGGTGCACTGCCTGGGCACATAGTGTTGAATAAGACACTTTTCCTGTCCTGCAGGAGGTGACAATCTCTCAAGGGAGATAACAAGCAACAGATAACCATCTTACAGTGCCATCTATCCTTTTACAATAGGAGGAATTAGGCACAGTGTTCCATGCAAACACAGGGGAGGAGCAACCAGCTCTGTCAGGATGGGGCATCGAGGATGAGTTCCTGGTACAGAGTGTCTGAGGACCAAGGATAGGGCAGAATTAGATCAAAGGAGCTGACGCAGGGTCAGGAGCTCCAGCACTGTCAGGAGCTGCCCAAACTGTTGCCTTTCCTACCTGCTCACTGCCAAGCATGTGTCAATGTCCTACTTTGTGCCAGGCACACATAGCAATGACTAAAACACAGTCTGTGTTCTGCTTGGGGGAAGAGACAGACGTTAAGAGAGAGATTATGAGAGGATGTCAGTAACATGGCGGAGTGAACTGTTCACTTTATGGAATAATAATAACTTCCTTACAGGGTTGCTTGGAGCTTGGCTGGAGGTAGCAGGAGGGCACGAGAACACTTTGTAATGTCTACTTTAATTAGACTACCTCTGGCTGGGCCACTGTCCACTGGTATTTGGTACCCACTCCTTCCAGACCCATAGGAGAATTGCCCTTCTCCTGCCCCCTTGAAGTTAGAAGGAAGCGTACAGCTTGCTTTAGCCAACAAAAGGTGACTGAAGACTCTCAGCCTCCACTTCCCCGGTAGCCGTGATCATGGCAGCATCTTGACATCACATGTCCCAAAATGTCTGAAATTCTGAGCAGACACGCAGAGGACAACGGCACTGAAAGCAGCCTAGACCCAAAGCAGAACGAACATGAACACGAAATAGACTCTTGTTTAAAGCCACAAAAATTCCGGGGGTTTTGATTTTGTAGAATGAAACAAACTCAATCTGACTAACATACTATTACAGAGATAAACCTGTAAAGGTGGGAGAGGCTGCCTCGAGGCGGGTTTGATGCTAACCTGTGTCAGAGCTTTAAGGCTTTCCGGCTAAATACACGTAGTGGCAGTATTAATGGTAATATAACGGTTACTGACGCTTCTCGCAATCAAGACACCATATCAAGCACTTTAGGTTCCTTGTACCTGTCCATATTGTTCACGCTGGGATCTGCGGTGCCAAGAACAGTGTACAAAAAGCACAGTGGGCACTTAATAAATGTTTGCTGAACTAGTAAGTTTCTGTTTTCTATTAAGAAGGGATTTTACCGTTAAAGAAAATAGAGTTTAAGTTGTAACTGATAGAAGTTAATGTTAAATGAGTGAGGTAACTTTCTGTAAATAGACATTCATTTGCTCGTCAAACTTTGCCTTTAGTACTAATTGTCATCATCAACCATGTATTGAATGTTGGCTAGGAAAATATCTGCCTCGATCTTCAGTGGCTTTCCTGGGTGTTTTCAGACTGTGCTAACGGGCAAGGTGAGCAGGTGTCATTAAAAGGCAGAGGAGAATCTTTTTTTGAAATTAAGGAACATATCCCAAATTCAAAAGAATGTGTATGCATAACGTCTAGTCGGTGACGCTCCTGAACTTCGTGTTCACCATTCCCTTTTTCGCTCAAAGTTGCACTTCCTATGTATACACAGTATCCCTAAAGAAAATGTTTTTGCATATTTTTGAACTTTATATCATCCTTCATATCATTCCATATGTGTTCTTCTGAGTCATTTTATTTTGCTTCATAATATGCTCTGGAGATTCATCCATATTGATGTGTATGTCTGTCATTCAATCACTTTCATTACTGTAAAGTATATTTTATGACATTACAGGAAAACATTTATCCATTCAATTTTTGATGGATTTTGGCACTTCTTTGTTTATTTCTATAATGAACCATTGTGCTATGGATATTCTTGTCCACATGCAAGATTCTCTCCAGGTGCTGCTTCAGTTAGGCTCGATTTCGGCCATGAGTGATAGAAAACCAAAATAGCAAGGGGTTAAGCCAGGTAAAATGCATTTCTCTCTTACGTTAAGTGAAGTCCAGATGCATGTGGCGCATGGCTGATAGAGCCACTCTCCTTTCTAAGTCTCCAGAGACCCAGGCTCCTTCCAGCTCACAGTGTTGCTATGTCTAGGGTATGGCTATCATCCTCACAGTCCAAGAGGATGGCTGTATTTTAGCCACTGAGACGGAAGAAGAATGAAAAAGCAGGTACAAAGCATTCACATCACCTGTCTATGAAGGAAGTTTCCTGGAAAACACTACACAATATTTCTACTATGTCCCACTGGCCAGAGATTACATGGCTACACCTGGCTGCAACGGAAGGTGAGAAATGAAGTCTTTGTTTTGGGAGTTCATATGACCAGCTAGAAATTCTATTTCCATGCAGGAAAGAGAGAATGGATACTGGGAAAGAACTGGAAGGCTCCCCCACAGGTACCTACATAGGGGTGACCTTGCCGGCTGGCAGGGTGTGCCTGTGTTCACTTGTGCCAGGCGAGACCAAATCATTCTCCGAAGTGCCTGTGCCAGAGGGTAGAATTTGAACACACTCATTCATTGAGCAAGTATTTATTGAACACCTACTATGCACTAGCACTGTTCTAAGAGCTGGGCCCTAACAGTGAGCTCACATTCTGATGGAGAAAAGCAATAAACAGGGAAATAAATAAAAGTTATAATTTGGGGAGTAAAGTGAGAAGCAGTGAAGTGGAGGCGCAGACAGAGGTTGTGGGGGCTGCTAGGTTTTAGAGAGTGGTCAAGAAGACCACTCTGCAGGAGCTGAAGGAACAGAGCCAAAAAGGCACAAGCGGACTAAATTCAGACCCTTCTGTGTCTTCTGGTGGCACATAAGAACAATCTCGTCTTTGCTGACAGGTGGCCTTCCTGTTTAGCCCGTCAAAAGAAGTGCACGTGCTATTACTGATAACGCATTCAAATGATGACCGTTCTGGTGAAGATCTCCTACCTGGAACGCAGCGGGGCGAGATCCTGGAGTTTACAGGCTGGCCTGTCACTCACCATCTATTCATCAATTACATCACATGTGCAAAGCATTGTGCCAACGAAAGGGGCATTAAAAACGCACAGAGCTGGAGTGCAAAGGATGGCTTTCAGGCACAAAGACAACATAGTTGCTGCTATTAAGGTGCGGACAGGAGGAGAGGGAACCTGCCCCAAAATGTGCAAGGCTGCTGTGCAGGCTCGAGGAAGCAAGCCCACGTGCAGGTGCTCATATCAAATGTTCCTGAAATATACTGAGAGGGCTTCTTCTCACAGAGCAGCCAAGCTGAGGGCTTTTTCTCTGCTACTATAGTTATAATGCTACTACCACCAGGCCAGCTCCCATGGCCTGGGAAAATTATATACCAACTAACACAGCCTGAACCTTACACAGACACCTCTCTCTCTCTCTCTCTCTCTCTCTGTCTCTGTCTCTGTCTCTGTCTCTTTCTCTTTAACCAATGGTTGTAGCAGAGTAATTCTATGTATACACTCATTGTATTTCCCATACTTGACTATCCAATCCTTGAATGCAAAACCTTACTTGATAGAACTCAGCATCCCCATCCCTCAGTCCCTATCACGGTGTTAGACCACTGATTGCCGACTAAACTTTTGCCTGAAGCGCCCAGTAACAGAATGATGTCAGTGCACTCACACCTGACTTGAACTTGGAGCCTTGTCCTCATTAGGCCTCCAGCTTCAGGCAGCTGAGTGACCCAACCACAAGTAGCAGGGAAGCCGAAACAAAGGAGGCAGCCACTATTCAATAAACCAACACCAAAACTGAGGGTCCAAAGCATTCTCCATGTGAACAGCAGAGTGGACCCTTCAGGGGGCCTATCCTCAAGGAGCAAACAGTGCAGTCAGGCATCAGATCTATACAGAACTAATATTAGAAAGCAAAACACAGGATGAAGTAAGTGCTGTGCAATCTAGTGATGAAGAGCATTTGCTGCCTCTGGAGCCTGGTAAAGACGTCCAAGCAAGCTCCATTTTGCTGGTTTTTTAGCATGGCTGGGACCATCTACTACACTGAACCAGATGGGGCTCCTTACCACCCCCTCCTCCACAATACATCTTGGAAGTAACCTTGGCACACAGTTATATGACAAAATTTCATCACCCTAAAATAATCTAAAGGCGTTAAGTCAGGAAACAGAAGAAGAGGTTTGGCAACCCCCCTCCCCAGGCTGCCACATTTCTGATCCTCAGGGCGACCTTCACTGCATTTACGAGATACAGGCCTGGAGTTGAATCCCTAATTTCCAGCAGGCCATCACAGTGTCAGGGACATTTTCTCAACTGAGTGCTATTACTGGAACCCAGGGGTCCAGACTATCTGTGGACTTTCAATGAGAGGAAATGGAGACTTTCTTAGTTATTGTCTTCTGTCTCCTGCATTTGTCTCCCATCTGTCTAACCCAGAATATCCTTCACCACCCTCCAAAGGGGTGGGTCACCTCCTATCCCCTCTGGAGCCCCTCACAATTCACCAATCCACAGATCTTTCTCTCCCGCCCAACCCACCCCCATAAAACCCCTGAAGCGCAGCACCGACAGCTGATGCAGCTGGGGAAATTAGGCTTTTAACAATTATGTGTGAAATTGAAGTGACACGCATTGGACTTATTGAAAGTCCTACTGCAGCTACACGAATACTGAGAAATAATTAGTAATTCCTACTGGGAACTGGGGAAGGCCTCCGAGGGAGAGCAGTGTTGGAACTGTATCCTGGAGGATGGAGTCAGTCTTGATAGGCAAAAAAAGGTAGGCAAGGCGTCCAAGTGGATGGAACAACATGAGGAAAGGCATGTTCAGGGAACACTGAGAAATTCAGTGGCAGCACAGATTGTACGAGGTTGATAGGAGATAATACTGGAAGAATGGGCGTGAGCTAGATCACGGAGAATCTTGAATGCCGGGGTAAGGATTGGGATTGGACTCAGCAGACAATTGGAGGCCATTGAAAACTTCTCTGGGAAGAATTTCACTTGCCCTTAGAAAGTAAGAGAAACAAACCTGGGGGCCAGTGAGAGGCTGCTGCTGCACTCCAGGGGAACAATAATGGGGGCTTACCACAGAAGGTAACAGTGAGAATTAAATGGAGGGACCAGATTGGCGAGTCATTGGGGAAGCTAGGACTCGGTCACTGATTTTCTAATTGCTAAGTTGAGGTGAATTGTATAACCTATGGATAATTAGAAGAGTCATGGATCTACCCACATTTTTATCCAGGGGCAGGGAAAGAACTAAGCCTGATGAATAAATGTATAGAGACTTTGGGAGACACAAATAAAAGTGATTTGTGGTTAAACTCCATGAGTCATGCACTTTCAACATGCTGGTTACTTTAGGGTCTTTCTTATATATTCCCCAGGAAACAGTGTTATCCCTAGGGGCAGATGGGTGTCCTTAGTAAGGGGAAACAGCTTCATTTATTCATTCATCATATATTGATCAATCACTTACCACATGCTAAGTGCTCTGTACGGAATGAACAAGACACAGTTCTTGTCCTCAAGTTGTTTCTCATCTGGGGTGATTCAGGGGGTCACAGAAATAAGGCAATTCCAATGGAGGGGGCAGCAGTTATGATGAAGGCAAGCACAGCGCCCACAGATCACTGAGGGGGCAGCTAACAGAATCCTGAAGGAATAAGGAAGCAGTGGTCAGAAATGCAGGAGGGCAGCGAAGGGAAGCACACTCAAGTCAAGGAGAACAATCTGAATAAAAGTCCCTAGGTAAGAGAGGGCTTGATGTGTTGGGAGGAAACAAGTCACGTGTATAGCGCAAGGTGAGAAACAGGTGAGAATGGTGGGCACAATGCTCTGCCCAGACTGTGCAGCTTCCCAAACCAGCCCAGGGACTTAAGACTATAGCCCAAGGCAGTGGGAGCCACCGAAACCCTTTAAGGCAGGAAGTGACAGTCTTGTGTTTTAGTAAGTTTACTGTGGCTGCAGGGAGGAGGATGGACCAGAGGGGGCTGAGGCTGCAGCTTGGGTGTCTACCATTTATCACGTGGCTGTCCCTGCCCAGCACACCCTTCTGCCTGTAGAAATCCATGCCATCCATCAAGATTCAGCTCCTGGGACACCTTCTCTGTGTCTGCCCATCAATCACAGTTAATTGCTCCTCCCTCAGCATTTCCGCCCTCCAGCTGCATGCACCTCTTTCTCTTAATCAGCCCAACTCCACAATACCTCGTGGGATTCTGAAATCCTGAGAAGGCCCTTTGTAAACTGTCAAGTGTTGTACAGATGTTTGCAATGTGATGACAGTGGCAGTGAGGGTGTTTGTCTTCCCAGCCAGACTGAAAGGCCTCTGAGAACAGGGATTGCGTCCTAAAACTGCCACGTCCATGTGTCAGCCTGGGCAAGTCCTCATTTCCAACGGCCCTCCATGCTGATGGGCACGGAGGCACATGTGAGGAAGGACTCGAGCCAGACAGACCTGGGTTTGCATCCCAGCTCCTGACTAGCTGTGTAGTCTTGAGCTCATTTTACTTCTCTGGACTCCAGTCTCAGCATCTGCAAACAGAAGTAAAGATACTGAACCCACAAGGTTGTTGTGAGGATGAGGAGTAACATGGAGAAAGTGCCTGGCTTGGTACTTGGTACAAAATAGGCAGCGCACAGGAGCGGCCATTCTCACATTCTCTCTGCTTGTATACCATGCTGGCGGAAGCAAGTTCGAGTTTAGGAGATGACACCTGAAGAAAGCAGTAGATGAACAAGAAAAGCTGCAATGAATAATCATTTTGCTCAGATAAAATTCAGTGAACAAGTCCCAGGAAGACAGACAAGCTCCTCGTAGGAAAGTATATCCAAATAGAATTTTCTGCAATGATGGAAAGGTTCTAAATCTGCATTGACCAATATGTCTCCACTAGCCATACGTGGCTCTTGAGCACTTGGGATGTGGCTAGTGTGAATATTTAATTTTATTTCATTTTAATTAATTTAAATGTAAATAATGACCCTAGCTCGTGGACCCCATGTCGGACAGTGTAGGTAGATGCTGTGCAGGGGCTAGCCCTCCAAGTGTGTCGGGGGAGGGAGGGGCTTGGGAAGGATGTGCAGAGAAGAGGGGATGGACGGGGGAGATTTGTTTCCAACGCTGTCCAGAGGGTCAAGTTAGTCTGCATACAGCAGTTAGAAGAAGGAAGGAACGGCCAAGTGGCCAGTCAACAAGGTAATATGCACTAAGAAGGACAGATGCCACACCCCAGCCTGAGGAGAGAGGGGATCATCACGATGTGCAGGGAAGGGAGAGCCCTCCCAGCAGGCTGTGGTAAGTGCAGGTCCTCTGTAGGTATAGCATCCTCCTGGTGTCCTTGCAAATGAATTACAGCGGCAGGTGAACAGGTCGATGTGTCAGGGTTTTATGATCTTACTCCGTGGCCTTTGGCTGAACCCTAGATTTTACTCCAGAGGTGATTCAGCTCTAGGGAGTAGGGAGCAACCGTCAGAGACAGCAGGGGAAGAGGACATGCCAGCAGAACATTCTGAATTCCAGAGGAGGAGCACCCTGCTGGGAGTTCTCCCCTCTCACAATAGGATGTGTGAAGTTCACTACAGAACAAGAGAAGAAAAGGGCCCTGAAAACCTGCTTTCTTCTCCCGACCCTTCCCTTGCCCAGGCTTGGGCAACTGTCCATTACATCCCAGGTGACCATGGAGATAGTCCCAGGGAGGGTCACCTGCCTCCTTCTTTGTAGGACCATCAAACAAGCCAGAGGAGGGAGGGGGCTGATCCACACCCACTGGCCATGTAACGGAGGGGGCAGCAAGCCAGAGACTGAGGGAGAAGAGGAGAAAGACAGGGAGAGCACAAGAGCCCACAAGGCAGGGATTTCAGCTTGATGGCGTCTGAAACATCTAAAAATTCTGAGGAATCAAGAGAACGTATTTCTACAGAATCTACATGCAATTCCTCTCCCCATTTTTCTTCCTGGGTGATATAACCAAACCTTAAGCTTGCACATAACAGCTTAGTGCCACTCAATAAATGTTTATTGAACATCGGTTATTAGCCAGGGCCTGAGGGGGTACATTCAAATTAGGCAGAATGCCAGCCTTCCAGGAAGGAGCCAGGAGGGGTGCAGTCGGGGAGAGAGGGGTGGACAAAGCACAGCAGGAGCAAAGAGAGAGATCCCAGCAGGCATCAGGAAGTCTGCTGAGAAGAGAGATGCTGGAGCTGTGCCTGGAAGGATGAGAAGAATGCCAATTACCTCGAAAAATAAATCAAGAACATTCTTGGGAAAGAGATTAAGTGAATAAGGGCCCAGAGTCATGGAGGTGCCATTGGTGACAAAGGAGAGAGTAATAGAGCAGATGGAGCAGGGTGGCTGTTGTTGGCAAGGACAGGCTAGCAGAGGAAAAGAGAATGGCGGGGAACGGAGCAGGATCACTGATTATGGCAAGATTCAGAAGACACTTTGGATGCCAGGCTGAGCTCTTCAGACGTCAGGCAAAAGGTAGTGGAGGACCAGTGATGACTTTCGTGCAAAGAAGTCACATCTTCATTTATACTTTCTTTCAACAACCTTTACTGAGGACAAATATTCATAGAAGTGAAAAGACTTAGACCCTTTTGTCGGGTTCTCAGGACATAAATGACAAGATGCAGGCTTTTGGAAGGACACTAGAGCAGCAATGAATGCAGAGGTCAGAGTGGGATATCGAGGGACTGCAGCAAGGAGATGAGTTCAGAGGCAGCTGTTGATGAAGGCCCAAACCAAGGGAGTGCTGATGGAAACAGAAGGAAGACGTGGTTAGGTGAGGGAGTGAGCTGGCCAAATCGTGGAGACTCAGTGGTCCACAAGATGAGGGGTTGGGGAGGGGCTGAAGAGAGAGGCTGTATGAGGAAACAGGAGGTGAACAGAGGTAATTTCTCCCTCTGTTTAGAGGGAAATGAAAGGATCAACCCTATTCCCTCTCCTATTTGCCCAGTGAAGTGAAGTAAGAAGAGTAATAAATTGAACCACAGGGGGGCAACCATCCACATAGAGTCAATATTATTCACCATCCCAGGGAAGACCGTCAGTCATTTTGCCAACCTGTCCCAATAGCTCTGGATCTAAATGCATTTGCACCTGCGCAGACACACATACACGTGCACACGTGCAACACAAATATCCCTAAACTGCTGCTTGTTTTCTCCTTCCAAGCACTCTTAAATTGCTCTTAATTAGAGGCAGTTATTCTCTGCACCCCAAGGCTGCGTGTTGAGGAAGAAATGACCAGCTCAAGACTACCAACATTGTGGTATGTCACCTTGCATCCAAGGTAGGCTTGGGTTTTGGTTTGCCAAATTTACCCAGTGAAGGTTGAAGAAAAGAGGACACCAGCAAATCAAGAGAACATTAAAACAGTTTTAAAATTTTTGAAAAAAAAAGTTTGACCTTGGTATTCCATGGTTCAAAAACAAATGTCTAGACACTATCAAGAAAGTGAAAAGACAACCCACGGAAATATTTGCAAATCATATATCTAACAAGATATAGTTTGCAGAATATATAAATAACCCTTATAACTCAACAATACAAAGACAAATAATCCAATTTAAAATGAGCAAGGGATTTGAATAGACATTTCTCCAAAGAAGACATATAAATGGCTATAAGCACATGAAAACATACTCAGTGTCATTAGTCACTAGGGGGATGCAAATCAAAATCACAATAAAATGCCATTTCACATTCACTACAATGGGTATAATTGAAAACATGAACAACAAGAAGTGTTAGCGAGGATGTGGAAAAACTGGAGCCCTCATATATTGCTGGTAGGAATGTAAAATGGTACAGCCACTTTTGGAAAGCAGTCTGGCAGTCCATTAAAAAGCTAAACACAATGTTACTGCATGATCCAGCAATTCCACTCCCAGGTATATACCTGGAGAACTGGAAACATATGTCCACACAAAAACTTGTACATGAGTGTTTCTAGCAGTATTACTCATGATAAATAGAAATGGCAAGCAATAGGATATATTGGAGTATATGAGGAAGCCATTTGGCGTCAACCTAATTCAGCCTGACCGTGGCCATTGAGCACGCATTGTATATCTGCTTTAAACATTTCCTATGGCAAAAACAAATAGCATTAAGATAAAGGTGCAACTTCCCTCCCCCTCCCAACGTTGGCATTTCCTTAAAGATTAAGCATCTTTCTTTAGGCTAGGAACTGATTGCTGTGCTCACTTTTGACCACCCAGCTCAAGACAACAGACTTGCCACCCTGCTGTGTTCACCGAGACAGCGACCTACCTGCTGTGTCCATCAATCGCTGTGCCGACAGAGCAGTCTCACGACTATTGTAAAAGGGACATTTCAATCATATGTGAAATATCCTGTTTGGGGGTATATAACCATTCTGTGCACCCCACTTCTTCAGTGCCCTTTCTTCCTTCAGGAAGAAAGGCCCTGGGCCATGGTCCTCAGATTTTAGCTCAGTATAAACTCTCCCAAATTTTCATTTATAGATTGGTTATGGATTATTTTCTTTGACATTTCTGGGCGTAGTCGGCAGGATTTCAGAGAAACCCACCAGAGACCACCTGGAATCTACGCTGAACCAGCATTCAGTGCCAATAAGGGCCCATTGAGCCCCCTGGATCACTGCAGTCTTCAGGTGACCCTGGTGAGTTCTCCTGAAACCTGGACCTCCTTACTTTAAGTTGTTGGTCCAAGAGTTTATATGAGCTGGGTAAGGTCTTAAGACTAGGTGTCTTAAGGGGTACCGGTACATACCTTAGGTAAGAGGAATTTGCTAGGCCAGAGGAGCCTAGAGGGAAGTTCCTAGGCCAGAGGAGCCTAGAGGAACTTGGGAGTGAATGGGGAAGGCTGACCTTTTTAATTTGGCTTAAAATTGGAAAGAATTGTGTTTATAAAGTCTGAACAAACTGCTTGATAGAGAAATGAGAGACTGAACGTGTTCAGCTCCCAAGCAAAGGGACACTAGCTCCTCCCAGCCTTTAGCAAAAGGCATCCTTAGGTGACTAAGGACCTCAGCAGGAGTGTCACAGGATCAATCCTTGCGACATGCAGCCATCCCATAGGAAGCTCCACTCTCATTCACGGTAATTAATTACAGGCTTGTCCAGGGACGTGCACATAAGGACTGGTCACCCGATGCTCCGACCCCCCACGGCGGTGTTAGACTGCCAGTGGGAGAAACCAAGGCACGTAAGAGAGTGTTTATGACCTTTCTATAGGGAGTAACACTCACAAGCAGCACACTTTCTGACCCATTACACTGTCCTTAGAAGTCGTTCAGATTTTATAAAACAAAATTAAAAGAGAAGCAGGAAATAGAGCTTCTAAAACAGCCCGATCAGTTCCCGAATGGGCAGCCTTTCCTCCAGACTCGGGTTGGCTTCATGCTGTGATTGCAATTGCTTAACAAAGGGGGATCCCAAGCCAGATTGCTAAGGCCAAAAGAAAGAAAGAAAGAGAGAAAGAGGAAAAAAACTGGGAAAACAAGTCTTTCCATCGCAGTCTGCTATGAGAACACCTAACTCAGAAATCTAAGGAAAATCTTTGTTGTATATGTGTGTCTGTTTTGTGTGTGTCTATATGTGTTACAAATGTGTGATATTTTATCTCTGGATGGTATAATTTCTAAGGAGCTCTATTCAATTGACTTAAAGTAAGCACTTACAAAAAGTTTTTCTAAATAGAACTAACCCAAATGTCTTTCAAGTTAACATGATATAGATTAATCTTTGGCTAATGAAAGTTTAAGTTTGTTGGTTTTATTGAAAAGGCATGTATTCAAGTGTTGTTTCGTATTTGAATATGACACAGACATGCAGCCTGGGTTCACTAGTCAAATAAGCTCATGTTGTCTGTTAGAAATTTGTCAGCAAAATAATAGCTTTAAATGATGACCAGTTTTGTCTAATGCCTCATGAGGTTTTCGTAGGTAATCTGAAGATATTTGTTGGAACAAATGATTTGAATAGATAAAAGTGGGCAAAATAACTTTTATGGTCTGTATACTTGGGAAAAAACAGCTTCCAAATTCTTTTTGGTAACAATCTTGAGTTTTGCTAAGTTAAGTGATAAAAATCTGAGTATCTGCGTCATTTTGGATTGGGTGGAACACTGAAACATTGCTAAACATATCTAAGTTTATCTACTTTTGGCTTCTTACTGCAGAGAGGCTAAAAGTCTTTGGGTCTGTTACTGTAAAGCGGCGTTTCTAGAAATTATGAAAAGTGTTTAGAGTGCTGATATAAAAGACAATTCATAATTGCTTACCTTTTTAGTGTTTACTATGGTCTGTTAAAGGTTAAAGAGTTCTAATATATGTGATTAATAAGAAATTAGTAATTTCTAGAAATTAATAAGGAAAATGTATTTTAATTCAAGGAAAGTAAGGTGTAAGCTTTCGGTAAAGAAGGTATAAAAAGAATGGAAAAATTTTGTTTGATTGGTTAAGAAAGATACATTTGTCCTAAAGTACTAGAAAGTAAGAAAGCAAGCATGGGACAAATTCTGAAGGCAAAAAGAAAGTTGTAGAAGGTTTGTGAAGGAGAAATTCTGAAAGGAGTTTTATGCCTGGCCAAATAAACTAAGATTAAAGTAAATCCAACTAAGTAAATGAGTTTTAATGTTAAAAATAAGCTGGTGCAGAAATTAAAATTTGGCTTTCTCTTTAAAAAGGATAATTTTCTTAAACTCTTAGTCTGCTCTTGATAAAGAGGTTATAAAACGTTTTTCCTTCTGAGTAAGTTTACTTACTATGTTTTTGTTAAGATAATTTCCTAGGTGCAAAAAGACAGAGGTCTCTCTATTAAGGTTTCTTTTGCTGTTGTCACTTTGGTTAAATATTATGGGCCTTGTTTCAGTGACCCTTGTTTTACAATGACAAGATCAGCAACCTCTTGATCTTGTTTAAGTGTTTAAAAATCTTTTGATATTTCTGACAAGCTTCTCCCTCAAACAAATAGTCAAGTCCTAAATAAAGGTTTTCCTTTGACCTGGATGAAGGAAGAGAATTTCTCTGAGGATTTTCAGAGGGCCCCTGGGACTTCTCAAAGAAATCTGTTCTCTCTTCCTATAAAGGAGGGATACTAATCAGGCTTGTTTGGAATGCTAAATTGCATGGGAAGCTTTGTCAAGTAAGTGATGATAAACCTTAGGTTATGTTGTGTAGGTAAATATTATTCACTATTTTAACCCTGTTACCCAGCTTCCAACATCACAAGGAGAGAAGACCACGACTGCATTCTATTGTTTAATTTGGTTTACAAACAAGTCTTACTTAAATGATAAACAAGGATGTTATCAAGCTGGATATGCTGTCCAGCCTCAAGAATGCCTGCTACTTTCTGTTAACTCTACTAATCCAGTAGAAACATTCCTTCTACAGGCTTAAGAAATCACCACAGAAGAAAATATATATATACATAAAGGTTGCAACAAAAGGAAAAACAATACTTTTGGAAACTTTCTCCCGTGGCTCACATAGGCTCTGCTTGTTGTGCTATATGCCCAAAGTATAATCCAGAGAAGCCACTTCATGAGTCACGAGCCCATTTTCCCTTCCTAAGGGACCCTTTGAGGTATGACAATTGGACTTTGTCCAAATGCCACCATCTCAAGGATAAATATATCTTGTAATGATCTGTATGTTCTCACTTTGTGTTGAGGCTTTTCCTTGCAGAAGAGCGATGGCTTTAGGTAAATTGTTATTGGAAAGAATAAATTCCTGTTTGAGGCCTTCCTCCTGAGTTACACAGTGACTGGGGAATTCAAATCTATTTGTAATGTTTGGCAAATATTGCAGCATTTCCGCTGGGCTTACCATCCTCAATCCTCAGGATTGGTAAAAAGAACTAACGGCACAACCAAAACTTAATTGGCAAGCTTTCAGAAGCATTTACTCTCTCACTGCCAAAAGCTCTTGTGCTAGTGCTCCTTAATCTTAGATCTATACTTTTTGTAAACATCGGCTGTCTCCTTTTGAAATGATAAAACAGCCTACGCAGTTAGATGAAGAAATACATAAACAAACTTTGCTTAAGGGATATATTAAATTGTTGTCATGGTCTTATTGACGTGCTTAAAAAAAAAAAATGAAAGATTGGTAGCTGATTCTTTCACAGAGAGCCCCCAGAACGTAAGAATCATGGACTACAACCTGGAGAACTTATTTATCAAAAGAGGCATCAAATAAAAGATTCTCTGCAGTCCTGTTGGAAAGGATTGTACCAGGAGGAGAAGAAGACAGCATCTGCTGTAGAGAGCTGTCCCAAGTCTCCGGACCAGGCCTGTATTCCCAACCTCCTATCTCCTCATTTAAACATTTATTATGCTTACAATATATACTTATTTTATAATTTGAATACTATCATACTTAAAGAAAGGGACTAATTTGGAACAGACTGATCTTGAAGGCCAGGCATTTATCGAATGACTCCTAACGGAACTCAATGGTTATGTAGAACAAATCTTTGGCCTCGGCTATTGCCTGGATGGCTAAAACATTGTACCCTGAGTGTCCTTTAAAAGCAGGGAAGGAGTCAGGCTGAGTTAAAACCTGTTGCCAATCTCCCTCTCTTTAAGGCCAGATGGGCTTGTTCAGTGTTCCACTGGTATGGCTATATTTGCAGCTATATCTGCTCTTCTTTGGGGCTAAAAGATGTCACTATTATGTGTGGAAGCTCTGACTAAATTTACTCAAGAAGCCCTTAAAGATAATCAATCAGGAATAACCTTATCTAAATACTGAAATGTCTTTAATGAGAAGGGCTGTCCTTCAAAACAGAATGGCTTTAGATATTCTTACTGCATCCAAGGTGGTACATAAACAATCATTCAGACTGGATGCTGTGTTTGTGTACCCAAGAAGTCTTCCATTGTGTCATCTCTGCTAAAACACATGAAGAAGCAGGTGGATGCCTTAAGCAACCCGACACCCAGTCTTGCTTTGTTTGGTTGGCTCCCTTCCAGTATCGGTTTCCTTTTTCAATCTGGATTGCAATTCCTATCTCTACTACTTATTGGAACTCTTGTACTAGTCAGAATGTTCAAACTAATTGTTGTTTTCTTTAATCCGTGCTGTAAAAATAGCATACAAACTAGAGTAATGATTGCTCAATGGCTTAAAATGGTCAATCTATCTTATAACCCTGGACAAATTTCCTTTTCTGATAGAGACTTTACCTAAGAACTCATTTTAAACTAATGTTTTCAAATATGTTGAATTATTATTGTTACTGCACTTATTCTATGATCATATGCAATGTAAATGTGAAGTGTCATAGAAAAGCGCATATACAATGTTTGTGCAACAATCTAAAATTAACTCAAAATTACATAACCTATGAGATGCTTCCTCTGTTAATATATATACCTCTATGCTTGTCCGCTATTTCCCCTCAATGTGGACAACTGGGCAAATAAATGAGATAAAAGCCTAGCACTGAGGGACATGATGGACCCAGGGCAGGCAGCAACCACCCTGGTGCCGAGGGACAATATTTTGATCATCAATGCTTTCTATCAAAAGATTATAGATCAGAAGGGGTAAATGACACATAGAAACAGCAAGCAATAGGATATATTGGAGTATATGAGGAGGCCATTTGGTGTAAACCTAATTCGGCCTGACCTTGTTTTTCCAAAAGGGCCTGACTGTGGCCATTGAGCATGCATTGTATATCTGCTTTAAACATTTCCTATGGCAAAAACAAATAGCATTAAGATAAAGGTGCAACTTCCCTCCCCCTCCCAACGTTGGTATTTCCTTAAAGATTAAGCATCTTTCTTTAGGCTAGGAACTGATTGCTGTGCTCACCTTTGACCACCCAGCTCAAGACAACAGACTTGCCACCCTGCTGTGTTCACCGAGACAGCGACCTACCTGCTGTGTCCATCAATCGCTGTGCCGACAGAGCAGTCTCACGACTATTGTAAAAGGGACATTTCAATCCCACGTGAAACATCCTCTCTGGGGGTATACAACCACTCTGTGCACCCCACTTCTTCGGTGCCCTTTCTTCCCTCGGGAAGAAAGGCCCTGGGCCATGGTCCTCAGACTTTAGCTCAGAATAAACTCTCCCAAATTTTCATTTATAGATTGGTTATGGATTATTTTCATCCACATTCATAATAGCCAAAAAGTAGAAACAACTCAAACGTTCATCAATGGATGAACGGATAAACAAAATGTGGTATATCCATTCAATGGAATATTATTCAACCACAAAAAGGAATGTAATACTGATACATGCTACAGCACGGATGAACCTTGAAAACATTATGTTAGGTAAAAGAAGTCAGACACAAAAGGCCACATATGGTATGATTCTGTTTACATGAAAGTCAAAATAAGTAATTCTACAGAGACAGAAATTAGATAGTTGGCTGCCAGGGTCTGGAGGAAGGGAACGTAATGAAGAGTAACTGCTAATGGCTATGAGATTTCTTTTTTGGGGTGATGAAAATGCTCTGGAACTAGGTTGTGGTGATGCTTGTACAACCTTGTAAAGATACTTAAAATCACTGACTTCTGTTTAAAAGAGTGAATTTCATGGTATGTGAATATCTCAAGTTTTAAAAATCAGTTGACTTCTTGGTCTAGTAATCTAGGTGTTATTTTGAGGGTAATATAATCCTTAAAGGATTCACTCACTCACTGGTTCTAATACACATTATGATGTACCTGGGGGTCTATGTCTTTTAACTTGTCTTCCTTGGAATTCATTGGTCTTTTGAAATTTGGGGATTAGAGTCTTTCATCAATTCTGGAGCCATTATACTTCAAAAATTGCCTCTCCTCCATTATTTTCTGTTTCTCCTTTTGATTCCAATTAGACTCTTGATAGATCTTTTCACTCTCTTTTCCATACCTATTAACTCCTTTTTCATATTTTTTATCTCTTTGTGTCTCTTTGCTGCATACTGGCTGATTTCTTTAGATTTATTTTCCAGTTCTGTCTTGAGCCATACCTAAAATCACCTGTTAAATCATCGGTTAAGTGTCTAATTTAATTTATTATTGCCATCAGGTAATGGGAATTCAATCTACTGAGGCCATATTGTGCTTATGAGCCCTCAGGTGGGTGTTTCCCCTCTAAGAAGCATCTAAGCTCAAAGAGGCAGTTTTCCCATCTGTCCCCTGTTGGGAACCAGATGAGTATTTTCATGTTTGTACATGAGCAAAAGTTCCTGGCAATGTTTGAGAGCATGGCAGATACCAGTTACAGGCAGTGTACAACCCTGGAGATTTGCAACGTTATCTCCCCTGGGGCTCTTTGTCTACGTGTCAAAGGGTTGTAAACACCTAGGGACCTTCCCCTCTTCTTCCCAGAAAGGATTCATTTACATTAGGGAGGAAAGATTTCTTCCCTTCTCTGCAGACGGGAGGGAGGCAGTTCCTATATCAACGTGGAGCTGCATCTTTTAGGGTCCCCTCCTGGAGGACAGACTCCCTCTGTACACGCAGGGTGAACATCTGCCCTTATCACACCACCCCCTGAGAGAAAATGGCGCCTGGGGACGCAGGGCTGTTGTTGTTGGCTGTAAATAATTGATCTGATGTCCAGAAACTTGGTGCTTGCTGTCAAGATGAAACAACCATAGAGATGGAAAACCTCCTCACCCCCGAGGGGGCGGGGGAGGAAGGCTGGTTTATTTTATGGCCCCCGAACTTCCAGGTCCCAACTTGGTACAGGGCTCTCCCATAACACTTGCCAGTTGGGGCTTTTCCCCTCACCCTGTGAGGCTGTCAACGGGAAACTCGAGATCACCAGGTTTGGGTGTATACCTTCAGGGTCAAAACCACTTAGCGCAAGTTTAAGTTTGCGCTCCTGCTGCACTGTGTTTTTTCGTTAGTTAGTTTGGTTTTTTTCTTTTTACAACCTTATTGCTGCATAATTTTACCATAAACTACACATATTTGAGCAATTTTAGCAGTATACACTCATGAAACCACCCCTATAATCAAGATTATGAGCATTTCCATCACCCAAAAATTTCCTCCTGCTCCTCTGTAATGCATCCCCGCATCCACCCTCACCCCCAGGCAGCCACTTTCCGTCACCATACTGTCTCTCTCACTAGCGACGACTCCTGTGCAGTTTCCATAATGTTATAGAAATGAAATCACGCAGCATGTACTCTCTTTTGCCTGGCTTCCCTCGCTCAGCATAACGGCGCTGGGATTAATCCATTTTGTGTGTATGAATAGTTCATTCCTTTTTACTCCCTTTGCTTCTGGACTCTAAGTATTCCCTACTTTCTTTCCAGCTCGTGCTTGCACTGAATTTTTAAAAATACTTTATCCAGACTTTTACATTGTTTTTGGTGGGAGGGTCAGTTAGAGGATGCAGTTTGCCATACTTCCAGAAACAGAATCCAGGACATTAAACAGGCTGAGGACGTTATGGAGAGGTCTCAGAAGTGCCGGAAGACAATAGCTGGTTCCAAGCAATAGAATGCTATAAACAGGGCCATTCCTAGGGGCTGGCAGTCCTGGAATTTATCCCATGCACTGTACCTCCACCACCTCCAACATGTTTAAGCAGATAAAATGAGGTCAAAATGAAGCACTATGGTAGCCCCGAGATGGGAAAAGAAGTCGAAAAAGGCATCCTATGTCAAACTGTCTTCTACTATTTGTGTGTCCATGAGCCTAGCCCAGGTCTTAGCATACAGTAAATGCTTAAGAAAAAATTAAATTAGGTGGCCTACTTAGGGATAAATATTTCAAGCATGGAAAGACCCTCCTTTTTTAGAGTTGAGGTATAGACTTCTTGGCAAATGTTTACTGAATGTCTGCCAAATTCCAGCCAAATTCGAAATAGACAATTTCATTATTCCGCATGGGCTGGAGAAGGAGAGATGATCAATAGGAGTCTTGTGGAAAGAACAGACATAGTTTCAGAAAACCTGGCTTCCAACCATGGGGGTCTGGAACTGGCCACCCCAAGATATGTCTCTTTGGCATGAGGATTATTTGGGGCTGGTTACTTTTAAAAACTGCAGACAGGAAAGAAACTCTGAAAAGTGGAATTTACTTACCCTTTGTTAAGAGACGTTTACATTTGTAAGGGAAATCTCCATCTGTAAAGGTGTCTCCCTCTCTGTACTGTGAAGAAGGGGGGATGACCTTATCTCTAGAAACTCTTAATCAATGCGGAAGGCAAGGACTTAAATTTGCATAATAACCTTACCCTTGTTTACTGTGCTTTTCTGGTAACCTCCCATAACTGACTCCCCCCACCCCCAACATCTTCCTCTGTCTTTAGCTGAGGGTGGTATTTAAGATGAGACCCTCTGCCATTTTGGTGAGTTGCTCAGTTTGCCTGAGCCTCACCTGTGTATACATGTTATAAAGCTTTGTTTAATTTTCTCCTGCTATTCTGTCTCATGTGAATTTAACTTATTTCCCTGCCAGAAGGACCCAGAGCGGGTAGAGGAAATGTCTTCCTCCCCTACACAATCCAAGCTCTGTCACTTACTAGTCATGTGGACAAGTCACTGTGGAGAGAAGGAAGAAGTGTCTCAGTTTCTTCATCTTTGAATGGACAAAAAAACCTAACCTGCCCTAATTACCTCATTACTTTACCAATTGTTACAATTAACAAATGAGAGAATAGAGATGGATTCTCTTTGGAAAGTGTATAGTGGTAAATCAGTGTAAGAAACAATAGTTATTATTTTTGATATTGATAACAATACTAATAATTCAACCTACTCTCCCACTTGAATGGGTGTTTTAGCACAGGATAGATCTATACACTACTTTTGCAAGAACCTACAGGGCACATTCACAAGGGGTGTCTGAGTCAAGGCCTTGTTTCCTTCTCTCCAACTTCAAGACAGATTGGAAAAGACCTCAACTTAGACGAGACGAAAAATCATCAAACGGCAACCTCATGGGCCAGACACCTTGAAGGAGGTTTGCCTGGGTCGGACAATGGAGGACATGGCTCCCTCAGTGCCAAAAGTTATTTTAACCTCCATTAAGATGGAGGGCTACAGGCTATTTAGGGCCAGGGAGCTCCAAACATGGGCAAGCACCTCATGCTGACTCACAAAGAGGATTTTCCAGTCAACAGTCACCCTCCCGTCTTCCAGGCAAACTGGGCTGCATTTTATTCTGGTGTTTAATCCTGTCCTCACATGACTCAGAAGGAAAATCCTGGTTAGTTTAAGGCAGTCTTGGTGGTCCCATTTCCCTCTCAACATTTATTTATGGAGCACCCACCATGTGTCAGACACTCCTCTAGGATCTGGGATGTCAACAGTGAACAAATCACAATCTCCTCCCTTCATCTAGGGGGGAGATAGATGACAAACAAATGAAAATATACAATGTTATGGAAAGAAGTGCTTTAAACAAAAATGAAGGAGAATTTGGGTTCAAAGATAGTCACAGAGGGTACTGTTTTAGATAAAGTGGTCAGAGAAGGATTTTCTGAGAAGATAACACTTCAGCTGAGATTTAAATAAAGACAGGGAAAAAAAGTAATTATGAACACATCTTGGCATCAGTACCTACAGCACTCTGGAGATAGGCACACCTTCTGTTTAAGCTTTTATTAATACCGGTCTTCCAGGCTTCAGACAGTGTGGCCCAGGAGCAGACAAGCACCACAGGCTTCCATCGCAACAGCACAGGACCAGCGCAGAGAGCCAGTCAGACGTTCTCATTGCCTCACGATTCACCTGGGTGCTGGGTTTGTGCTCATCTGCTCAGTTCCTGTAACAAAACCAGCTGTGCAGTGTGACACAGGTATCTGCAGAGACACACAGCACGGGCTGAATGGATAGGGGATTATTTCAAGTTTCTTTAAAGTAAAGGAAGACCATGCTAAGGGCGGTCCTCACAGACGCTACTTCCATAGGCGTGGAGGAGGCCAATCCACCATCGCATCGCAAGAACTGTGATTATGTAATTCGTGTGACCAACCCCCAAGGGGTTGGTTTAGAGGCATCATGTCACTCGGTTCTGCCCAGGGAGATACCAGCAGAGGTTTGCTGGAGTATCTGATTATGTTTTTCTTGCTCTTAGAAAGAGATACACACCTGAAAAGGCTACATATGGTATCATTCTAATCATATGACATTCTGGAAAAGACAAAACTAAGGAGACAGTAAGAAGATCAGTAGTTGCCAGGGGTTAGAGGGGAGGCAAGGATGAATAAATGGAGCACAGAGGATTTTTAGGGTAGTGAAACTACTCTGAATGCTACTGCAACGGTGGAAACATGTCATCATATATTTGTCCAAACACATAGAATGTCCATTACTGAGTGACCCCTAAGGCAAACTGTGGACTTCGCATGATAATGACGTGTCAATGTAGGTTCATCGGTTGTAACAAATACACTGCTCTGATGCAGGATGCTGACAGCGAGGGAGACTGTGTATGTGTGGGGCAAGGAGGTACATGGAAACTTTGTACTTTCCGCTCAACTTTGCTGTAAACCTAAAACTGCTCTAAAAATAGTCTATTGAAAATAAAAAGGGAGAGAGAGACATGCACACAAGAGCAGAAACAGTACCGCTTCCTCTGTTAAGCCTTGTGACAGCAGGCCATCTTGGAAAACAGAAGTCCAGCCAGGCGAGGACTGATGAACAGGAAGTCAGAGGGAAAGTTGGCTTGCTGAATCTCTGAATTAACCAATCCTAGTGCCAACCTACACTTCCCTATAGTTTACATCTGTTGGGATTTTCTATAAGTTGTAACCAACAGCATAGTAATTGATACAAAACTAATTAATATAAATAATGCCAATTAATGTGAATATAAATGGCCCCGAGTGAGAGGAAGTGAAGGGCCAGTGGCTGAGGAAAGCCAGAGCACAAGCCAGTCTCTTGTGGGACCCTGTTCCTGGTCACTGGCCCTCAGGACGACGTCTGTCTCTTCCCAACATCCCTCCACTCCTGAGGAAGTTCAGACGAGTCACTGACCCTTTGCAGTCATTGTTCCTCCCAAGAGACTCTCAGGCTCTCTGATTTTTTATAGTCCCCAGAGGGCAGACTCATAAAGAATGAGGCAACCTTGTGCCTCCCGGATTGCCAGCTCCACTACACGTTATCTGTGCACATGCTCTGAAGGTGCTCACATGTTAGGTGCGTATGGCACATGCCTGATGCACGTACACTTACGTCCCACAGAACCCCAAGTGCAACTGCACAGGTATATTCATTGGACATACAGCTATTTGTGCTAGGTGTTCTTATAGCTCCACAATCTGAGGACTGAAATGATTAAGCAGCAAAGTTGTGACTGCTGTAACCTTCCTCCCATCCTTGAAATGTTGCTTTGTCCCGAGTCCTGACCTTGACCTTCATTCTCGCACCTCCCTCTTCAAACATCTCCTCTCCTCCTCCCAGCCCTGCCTGGGCTTCTGCTGCTTCCTGGGCTCCGACGACCGAAATCACTGTTCTCCAGCCTAGACCTTGCCCCCTTCACAGGCAGTTGAAAGAATCATCTTTACTTCCTGTTGCTGCTTCTTCCCTCACAGTCACGCCTCAGGGCTGGAGTCTGATCTTTTTTGCTCCCGTCTAGAGTGACCAGCTCAGCCTGGTTTGCCCAGCACTCCCAAGTTTTCACTGCAAGTCCCACACCCCAGGAACCCCCTCCGCCCTGGGCAAGGGGAACAGTTGATCACCTTACTCACCAGGTCACAGAATCTATTGTGGCAGAGGTCATCATGTTTTCTCTCTTATTAAATCCAGTGGACACTTTTAAACATTATCTTATTGATCTCTCTGAATTTGACACTGTTCACCACTTCGTCCCAGCTCCCGTGACCTCGCTCCATCCTGACTTTCCTTCTGCAGCCCGGGTTATTCCTTCTCAGAGGCTCCTCCTTCTCTCTCTCTTTAAATGTTGTCTGCCTAAGGCTCAGTCCTCGGCCTGCCTCACTTCTTACTGAGCCTCACAGTCTCCCTGAGTGATCTCATCTGCTCGGTTGACTTCACCTCCCAAATCTATGACTGCAATTCACCAGTCTTTCTCTTAGAGGCTCTCAAGAATCCCACACCCCTATATTCAGCAATTCCGGATGCCTCAAGTCAAGATTGTGTGCAGACTGGCAGCCTGAGGAACACTCCCTCTTTGCAGACAGTCAACAAAGCTTGTTTACATCAGGGTGTAAAACAGCGAAGATGAATACCACGTGTTCTCCGGCCTCAGGGCACCGTTTTCACAGTCTAGTAGAAAAGACCAATTGTTCTGCAGCTCCCACTAATTCAAGATAGGAAGTACCACAAAGGAGGCCCAAGGACGGGAACAGAGGGTTCAGAAGAGGAGAAGTTTGCATGTAGCTAGGAAAATCAAGAGTGCTTCAAAGAGTTAGTATTTAAGCTGGGCTATGAGATTGAGTCAGACATGCGTGATGGCACAAAGGGCCTTCTAGAGGATGAGATTTATATGCACAAACTTACAGAGGCAAGACAGCCTGGAAAATGTTTGGTATAGTAGACTGCCAGGGCTTCCACACCTGTGCACACACCCTCACGATTAAAAATGGCAAATTAGACATTGCCCACACTGCTGTTTATCCCCATTAACAATGAGCACCAACAGTTTCTACATTTTTTTCAGGTTGCCTCATTATCCTTAGTACCAGCGTGGTCCATTGAGCAAGCAAACTCCGTTCTGGTGGAAGCAAATATCCCATGGGGCTGAAGCCTCAGGCCTAGCTCTCTCTCACTTGCTCCTTTTCTCTCTCTCTTTTTTTTTAAGATTGGCACCTGAGCTAACAACCATTGCCAATCTTTTTTTGCTTAATTGCTTTTTCTCCCCAAATCCCCCCAGTACATTGTTGTATATTTTTAGCTGTGGGTCCTTCTGGTTGTGGCATGTGGGATGCCACCTCAGCATGGCCCGATGAGTGGTGCCATGTCAGTGCCCAGGATTTGAACCAGCAAAACCCTGGGCCGCCGAAGTGGAGTGTGTGAACGTAACCACTCGGCCATGGGGCTGGCCCCCACTCCTTTTCTCTATTTATAAACAATTTATTTTTTAGTTCTTTATATATACATGTCAGCAAAAATTTTCCTTCTCTTTAAAATTTAACTTTCTACTCTGCAAAGAAGTTCTAGGAGTTAAGAAGATATTGAAGAAAAATATAAAGATATAGCTGCGTTATCTTCACTCCAGCCTCTCCGTTCCAGTGACATGTTCTTCACGCCGCTCCACTTACCACTCCATGGTGTTCCTCGCTCCTTGTCATCCCCAGAAAAGGCAGCACTTCTAATATCCAGATTCCAAGGACCCATTCTCCCAGCACACCCAACTTGCTCTGCCGCTCCTACTTGTACGGTTCTAGGATTTTCCACAAGATCCTAACCCAATGACCCCTCCATAATTTTCCTCCTTTTGTGCTTAGATCAGAGGCCATCATTGTCACCACTCCCTTGTAAAAACCCTTAACACTCCCACCCAACTCCTTCTAAGGTATTTTCCCCACCACCTTGGCCCCAAGAGAATCTTGCCATCCCCCTCACCAGTCCTGCTGACATTTAGCTGGACTACTCCAGGACAGCTGGACCAGTGCTGTGGCTGGCATCTGCTCCGAACGATTTTCAAAGCTGGATTTACCATGAAGGTGATGAAATTTAAGCTTCAGGGCCCTCTCTTGCATATCACCTTTCAAAGACCCTAGCAAAGTGTGACGAGGCCGTATCAGTTTTGTTTTTGTCTTTAAGCTTTGAGAAGACATTTTTCAATTTCTTTTCTTAAAGGAAGACCCCAAAATTGTATAAGCTTCAGGTCCCACAAAACCAAGTCCAGCCCTGCCAGGTGTTGATTATTTTGAATATTACCCATGACTGCCACCCGAGCAGCTGGACATTGCTGTGGAATAGACGCATCACATCCACCCGTGGCTAGTATGATCTGGTCTGGCTGTACCTGCTCATCTGCCATGGTCCTCTTCACTCTACCCTCCAGCCGCAGTCGTCTTCCTCCAGTTCCCCGAGCATGCCAAGTTTCCCCCCACCACGTCCCTCACACATTCTGTTCCCTCTGCATGAAATGCTTCTCTCCCACCCATCAGGTGTCCACTCCTGCCCATCTTCACTAAAGCAGATGCCCCCACCATCCATTGATCTCTCTCCAGCCCTTCCTTCATAAAACTGCAAAATCAGATTCTTTTATTCTTCCATGAACTTGCTTTCAGTTCGCATCCTCCATGCAACTGTATTCTCCGCAACAACAGCGATGGGGTCTGCATGTTCACGACTGTGTCCCCAGAACCTACCATGTAAATATTTGGAATTAATTACGAGTGACACAGACTGTCTGGGTCTACAGCTGAAGGGGAAGTCCATGACCATTTATGGAGGAAAGGTGACCATTTATGCTTCCATCAGATTTCTCTAGGTTCCTTCTGTGGCTAAACAGTGAGCTGGTCTCCCAGGCACATGGCCTGTGCAGGCTCGTTTTCCAGATTCCTGCAGAACCCTAAAGGCCTCCAAAGCATCTGCAGGAAAGCAGGACAGCTGCACAACACTATAGGCAAGCCTCGGCGCTCCACCGAATCCTCTGCTGTAGCAGGAGCGAGGCCTCCCTTCCATCACCTGGATGCCTCCTCCTTTGTCTGCAAGTTTTCTTTACTTTCTCTGCTTGTCCCATCTCTCTGGGCCCTAACAATTGTCCTCAACATTAGCGGATGGCCCAGGGAAAAAGTAACCCCAGGCTGACCACCACAGAGTAGACTACTTAATTAAGTCAGAGACTACTGAACACAGCATGCAAAATTATACAAATAGTCATGCATATGCATGCGAATGTTAATTATGTGAAATTTATGTTCCGACCGCACGGAGCTGGAAATATGGTAACCGTAATCAAGGGCTCCCTGCGGGAGGGCATGTTGACAACTTGCGGGGGGCGTGAGGGATTGCAGGTGTGTCTGTGGAAGCTGCTCTGTAAGAGCAGCTGCTTTTCATCCCCACCATAAATCACTGGTAACCTACACCCCCTGAAGCCTTTTAGGGACAGGGCACTGGGTGGGGCTCCATTTCCTGTCTTTCCATGCCTGCTCTCATCGCTCCCATTTGTACAACATTCCTTTCTCAAAACACTTTGAAACAAGATAACATGCACTAGTCATTCAATTCTCGGACTAACTCCGAGCTGAGGTAGAAGGGGTGTTATTATGCCACTTTTATAGGTAAGGAAATGAGGACATTCGGACGCAACAAGCACCGTAAGGATGCATATGCCATATGCCAAAGCCTGTGCCTGCCATGTGTGCTCCGCGTTGGAGCATCCACACCAAATGATGGGTTGCTGGCACAGTGCAGAGGGAAAGGCCAGGCCTTAGGCTCCACACATCCGTGTCTGGTCCCAGCTGTTCCCCAAACTCCCTGTGACACTTCACCACCCTTTAGATGTTTGTTTCCCTGTTCACAAAATGAAACCATCAGACTAATCAGTGGTTCTCCACCTCGGCTGCACATTAGGATCACCAGGGGAGCTTTTAAAAAATCCCCATGCCCAAATCGCATCCCGGAGCAATTAAATCCAGTCTCTGGGGCTGACAGACTTGGATTCAGCCGTGTCTGTCTAATGCTTCCTGGCTATCCCAAAATGCGGGCAAGGCTGCGAAGATCGGCTTGGAACTAAATGATCACTTGGACTTTTCAACACACTGTAAACTGCCATCTGAAGACAACTTGCAGCCTCTAAGCAACATAAATGTTCCCTAGTGAGCTGTCCCCGAAGAAACTCAGTTCACATTGTTTAACCACACCTCTCCCAATCATGCGACCACAAAGGGCTTTCCTCCTGTGAGAGTCATCAATATCTTATCAATATGCCAGAGTATTAAGGGACTCTGGAAAACCCTCCATTCAGGGACCATCTTTAACAGAACAATTTTGAAGAGTCTGATTCTCTGAGCTACTGGGAGCCGTAGATGCAGGCCCTAGGAAACATTCTCCTGCAAACTGGCAGGACGTGCCAGCACGTGCCCACATGGGATGACGGCCACTTCTCCCTGCCTCCTATGTGCTCAGGTTCAGCTCTATCATCAGCACTCTCTCAGCATGTTCTGTGTCTGGAGTAAGAAGAGAGGAACTTCCATGTATGTTTAGGGTGTTTCAGATGTTTTAAAGAGCCAAACAAGAAAGCAAACCCATAAAAGTACAAAATAAAAGACAGTAGAATACATAATGGCACAAATGCCAAAGGAAGAAAGGAAAGATAAATCAATTTTAACATGTCAGACCCCACGGAATGGCAGAAGACCCCACAGACTAGGAATACAAGAAAGTGCAGACTGGAAGGAAATGTCTGCAGCGTCCACAACAAATCGCAAACATGTGGAACATGTAAAGAAGACTTATAAATCAACAAAACAAAGACAAATAGCCCCAAATGAAAATAAATGAAGAGAGGAAGAGGGAATTCACAGAAGAAAGACGAACAGCCACTGTGAAAAGATGCACAGCCTCCCTAGGAATCAAGGGAAAATAAACTAAAATAATAAGACATCATTTTCCACACGTGAGATTGGCACAAAACGTAAAAAGACTGATAACAGGAGGTTTTCCCCAAAAATAGCGAAATGTGTATTCTTGCACACTGGTTGTGAGGAAATAAATTGAAAAGGCCTTTTTGGAGGACAATTTGGAGTCGTCAACTAATTTTTTTAAACTCACATTCCCTCCTACTCAGCAATTCCACTTCTTGGTCTCAAACCTCAAGAATGACTTGCAAGTTCACAGAAACTGGGCAACCTCTTAATACTCATCAAATGCCTATATGTAAATGCAAAGAGAAACATCTGGAACTCTAGGGGGACTGGTATGGGATGATCAAAGTGGACTGATATCTGCATTTTATTCCTTTTTTTTTTGGACAAAATTGTCATAAAGACAGTGCTCAACTCACAAGGTGGTTGTAAGTATGAGAGCAGTAAATCTACGAAAAGCGTCCACACCTGTCCCATTGCAAGGACTCAAGCACAAGTCGTTGGTAGCATTTTTCTCGTCTTGAGAATAGAAAGTGGTGGTCAGTAACTGCTGTTACCTGGGCGGTCTTCTTGGTTCTGCTCTGTCATCACGGGAAAGCCCTTCCGTCACCTGCCCTGGATTTGGGAAGTCCTACCCTTAACAGGCCCTTCCTCCTCCACGCGTGCGCAGTGCTCCCTGAATTTGGCGTCCTGTGTCAGGTGACAGGCGCACGCGTTTTCTCAGCCTCGGAGGCGGAGCCGGCCCCGGGCGCCCTGAGAAATCCGCAAAGCCAGTCATCGCGCTTAGTGACTGTGCTTGCTGACCACCGGTCACTTCTCCTAGGAGACGGGGTTCCCCTTCTCCAGGGGAGATCCCAGGCCTGCTGGATGTGGGATGGGGTGTGGAAGGGCCGCGGGAAGGCGCGGAGGGCATCCCATTTTTGTTTCAGACAACTTCTTCCTCAGCCTTCGGAGACCACCTTTCTCAGCTTCTTCACTCAAATCCATGGACATGAAGCCCCAGAAGAATTTAACCGCGACCACAAAGAAAATGCGTTCTAATAAATTCATCTTTTCTCACAGCACTGATGAGGGACGGCGGAGGATGGGGGATGCGCTCATTTCAGAGCTGGGCGAGGGGGCGCTGCCCCAAGAAGCACATCACCCCGGAGGCCTTGGGTGTGGGTCGTTGGTCAGGGGACTGCGGAGGAAGGGAAGAGGCGCCGCGGAAGAGGTGGAGCACCTCCCTGGGGTCTGCTTCTTTCTTTTTCTCTCCAGTTCGTTCCTCTAACAGACTTTTTTTTTTTCTACTTTAGCTTTGTATGTAAGAAGACCAGACGATCCGAATCAGCTCTATTGGCTTTTCGTCCCCGCTCAGTCGCAAACCTGCTGCTTTTTCACCAGAGCGCCCTCCGGCCTGCATTGGGCCTTTCTCCCCTTCCCCTCTTTCTGAGTTTGCTCGGTTGACTGCTCTTCCACTCACCCCCTCAGCGAGGTTTTAGCCAGAGCTTCCGTCCTTTTCCCTGCTTTTCTTCTCTTCCTCCCCATTGTGGAATCTCTGCATGCTCACATCTTCATTTCTATTGGGAGACAAAGGGTCTTAGTCCTTGCAGACTCTACAATTCTGATGCAAGGCTACTGCCTCCAAAGCCCCCGCTCGCTGCCCCGTCTCCCTGGTCCCCAGCCCTGCCCCAGCTGTCCTCTGGACACTGAAGGGTTAGCGAGCGTCCTCGTTTGTGTCTCTTTGCCAGTGTAAATATCACCAAGTCCAATTTGAGTCCACCTCTTCTAAGACGCCTTACAGGACCTCCCCGACAGAAGCGATTTCCCCTGCTCTGAATTCCTATGGCAATTGATGTCTGGAACACTTAAATGCCATTGTTCAGGTCGTCTGTGAAGAGCTGTGAGGAATACAGGGGGTTCCGACAGATGGCCTGTGTGCACGTGTCCAGAGTGCAGCACTGCAGGGAGGGGATGCAGAATGATCAGAAAGGGTCCCTCCCTTCATAGGCTCTTACGTTCCAGGAAGGAAAACACAAATTCAGCCGCATTTTCTCCCTGTATACAAACCCTCTGGTTGAATTGGATGGTTGGAAGTATTATCATTTGGTCCTTTTGGGGTTGGTTGCACCTAATTCCCGAAATATTCAATATGACTTAGGGCCTTTGGTGAGACAATATATACATAATACCTTAATAGGGACAACTTTTAGATTATTTCCTTGAGGCATAATTTCTCAGTGGTATATTCCCTACTTTCCTTTCTTACCACTACAGGAAATATCAGCTATACAGGGCAAATAACCATCACAAAATCATACTAAAACAGGTACTTAAGGGGCCGACCCTGTGGCATAGTGGTTAGCTTCAAGCGCTCTGCTTCAGCAGCCCCAGGTTTATGGGTTCAGATCCCAGGTGTGGGCCTAGACACCACTCATCAGCCATGCTGTGGCCGTGTCCCACAGGCAAAACAGAGGAACCCGGGCATGGACGTTAGCTCAGGGCCAATCTTCCTCACGGAAAAAAAAAAGTACTTAGAAAATGTTATAGTATAACATATATATATTTCACACTAAACATGCAGACCACACCTAAACACTGAGAATTCCTGGGTGATCCCAGGTGCTAAAACTCATTCACTTTGCCTCCACAACTGCCATGCTAACACACCTAAAAGGCCCATTTCCAAAGGCTCAGATTTCCTGTTTTCTTAGCTGTCCTAACTATATCTGTTGATGTAGATTCCATCCAAACCCGCTCTGGAAGCAGCTATCTCGGATTTTATGTCGCCCTTGCCCACGACATGCCCCAAATAGTCAGAATGAGCAGGAAATGCTCCCTGAATTTTGAAGCACTGTCTCTCTGTACCATCTAGATGTTACTGGCCCCTTTTCAGACTCTTTTCCCTTGGTCCAGAACTTTCATACCTTTGTACATTCTTTACAAAAGGTCCTTCCACTGGCTGGAGCTCTTCCATTTCTGTTCCCTCATAGATATGTTCACACTCTCTCTCTTTTTCTTTACTTGCTTCCCTAAGAGTCTTCTGAGCTCCCCCTGGACCATTTCCCCTGGACTGTTCCCCCAGACAATCAATTTCCAAAGGTTTCTCTCTACGCGTGGAATTCCTATACTGTGGCCTCCTTCCAGGTAAATCACTTCTTGTTAACACCTTTTATTACTCTGTCTCCCGTCTCTAAGTTACCCTCCTGCATCAGAACTCCTGTAGGACATTCTGATTCTCTCATCCTTATCGCTTACTGTCTCAGTTAAGAATTACACAACTCCACAGCTGATGTCCCTAGTGGATTATAAATTCCTTGAGAACAGGATCTATGGCTGACTAACGTTTCTATTTGCCATAGCATCCAGTACAATGCCTAGCTCATGATAGGCACTCAGAAATTTTTGTTGAATGAATTAATGATGAATGATTGGATGGATGGGTGGATGGATGGGTGGACAGATGGACAACGAGGGAACATAAGGTGAAATGGAAAAACTTTGGACTTCAATTCAGAAGAATTGGGTTCAGATTTGGTTCTGCTTCTCCTCCTTGTGACCCTGGACATGCCATTACACCTCTTTGGGTCTCAATTTCTCCAAAAGGAAAGTGAGGCTATTAAGAGCTGCCTTACCTAAGGTTGTTCTGAAGATCAAATGAGATATTTTATGTGCAAGTGCTTTATAAACTATGGAAAAACCTAAAAAAGAAAATAGAAAGAATCAAATGGTGATTTAAAGACTTTCCATGTGAATTGTACTTAAAGGCACCCAGATGATTTCTGTCTCTGGTGCCATCACAAGAACACTATTATCCTCAGCATTGTATAAACACAGCAGGATAAGCCAAAGACTAAAAATATAAAGACAACTAAGTATATTAGCATCAACCACCCTTTTAATTGTCCTCTCAGTAGCAAGTAGGAGTGAATTTTGATAATTAGGTGTGTTTACAGCACTGTTATCTTATATTACAAATAAATTACACTATCTTATATCACAAATTTGTGTTGAAAGCATGAAATGTCTTCTGTGTGTTTCACAAACACTGCCTTGTTTGTGTCCTTCCACTTGGGGACAGTTGGGTGCTCCGCTTGCCTTAGGAAAGGCAACACACACACCCTATTTCCCGGGCCTTAGCAGCCCAGAGGGAAGGTGGGGGCATGTAACCAAGCTGGAGACATCTGACTCCGCCTGTGAGTTCTGAGCTGAGGAGACTCCAGCAGACACCCCCACCTGCTCAAACCCCAAGTCTCTGGGCCGCGGGGATTCTCTGCCACAGCTGCTTGGGCACCCTTCTCCTCGTGGGGTGCATAATTGGAGTCCAGATTGAGGTCTCTTTCACCTGCCTGCCAATGACTTCAAGAGTCCCCAGGGCCCATTTTGTGGCTCAGGGAGGTGGTCTGGGAGGTCTGGTTCACAGGCGTGTCTTCCATGATTCTCTCCCTCTAGGACGTGGCCACTTCAAGCCAAATGGGGAAATGCTCCTCACCTGCCAAGTAACTCTATTCTGGTTTCTACCCCTCTTTCCAGGGCTTGTGCAAAAATTCCTGGTGCAAAGAGTAGAACCAACGAAGTGTGAGCAGGGCCACCTCCTATTGTACTTCTCCCCAATAATGATCCTTTATCCGTGACACAGGCGTGCCTCTTTCAACAGCCTCTCCTCTTGAACTAAGTTCCTTCCTAGGAGGATCCTGGGAGCAAGAACAAGACCTCCCATGGACTCATCCCTCCCATCAATGTTTGTATACCCAGCTCCTATTATAGGACCCTGAAAACAAGTTCATCATCTTTCATCTGTACTGAGTGCAGGCCATCATCCAGAGCAAATGTCTTAAGATCTCAGATATAGGACCTTTTTTAGAGTCTGTACCTTTTTCCTCTTGTGGGTGGAGGCATTGAAACAGTGGTTAAGAGGATGGACTTAAGGGCCTGGGTACCTACATTCAAATTTCAACTCAACCTCAAGCAAGTTTCTTTAACCTCTCTAAGTGCCAGTTTCCTTGTCCGTAGCATGGGGTGATGATAATATTTATCTCCTAGTGCTGTGAGGATTATCAAAATTGCCCGTAAGCTAGATCGTAAACCAAGGCCCCACTAATTTTGGAGTATTGAAATTATTCAAAGTATGTCCTCTGGAATTAAGTTAAAAATTAATAATAAAATTGTCATTAGAAATTCCAAGTTTCTTGGAAATTAGGTCACCCAGGGCTCAGATAGGGTACTCAAGCTTTCTCTACGTGATTTTCCTAAATGCACTTATATACCTCAATTGTCAATAAAGATTGCTGAGGGAGGGGCCGACCTGGTGGCGCAGTGGTTAAGTTCCCACGTTCTGCTTCTGTGGCCTGGGGTTCGCCGGTTCGGATCCCAGGAGCAGACATGGCACTGTTCATCAAGCCATGCTGTGGCAGGTGTCCCACATATAAAGTAGAGGAAGATGGGCAAGGATGTTAGCTCAGGGCCACTCTTCCTCAGCAAAAAGAGGAGGATTGGCAGCAGATGTTAGCTCCGGGCTGATCTTCCTCAAACAAAAAAATTGATGGGGGCAAAGAAGCTGCCCAAGCAGGGAACCTAAGTACAACCTAACAGATGCACCATAGCCATCACATGCAGAAAGTGAGTGATGTACAACACTCGGGATCATGGGCTTGGGCTTCCTTCTTCATGAGGAGCATATGTTCACACTACACATCAAGGAGCGTGTCACCCCCTCTTAATACACACATTTGCACAAACACACAACTAGGTCAATTTCTGCAATCATTTTCCAAGGAAACAAGCACATTTTGCAGATTCCTGAAAAAGAGGATTTATAAGAAGTGCACAATTTGCCCAGTTCATCTTTTTCTGTTCAATAAATAGAGGAATCATGAGAGGGCAGAAACTGGAGATTAAAGATACTATTTCAGAGAAGTAGAACTCACAGACTGGAGGCCTTGTGGGCCAGGAGGGGTGCTAGCTGACTCCCCGGTGTGAGAGCTGGAGGACGTGTAAATTTTTCCAGCTTGCTAAACAATTTTCACTTGGCTGGGACTAGGACATCTTGTATTTGCACCCATGCCCAGCATTTCCATCACCACATATGCTAAGGATTTATCTCCTAGGAAACGTGAGGGATTAATGATAAAAATTTGAATCATCATCCACCCAGGGTTATGAATTAACCAATCCTGTTCTACTCAGTAAACATTTATAGAGCAAGTCTATTTAGTTAGACCCCGGGCCCGGGCAACAGTGCTGCCAAAGGCAAACATCCAGATGGACTCGTCGAAGAGAGAGCGCTGATCTCAGCTGAATCTCATGGACAGGCTTGTCCAGGAGATGAATGATGGCCGTGGAGCTGGCAATTTTGTGTCCTCGTCCAAGCTCTGACACTTTCAAGTCTATTAACCTTGCTTGCTGTCACACAACAAAGAAAGAGTAAACCAGTCATTTTCAGATAAGATAATGAGTGAAATAGCTGTTTTAATTCAGTTGGGGGGCTCTTTGTGCAATGCTGTGGAATGATCTCCAAAGAAGTATCATTAATTTTTTTTTTAGAAAAAAATATGGAAAGGTGCTTCCATTTTACAAAAAAGAGAGAAAAAGAACACATCTCTGGACTGTTGAATGCAGAGAATATCTTTAGAGGTCTACAAAAACACTAATAATGTTGCTGACCTCCAGGGAGGGTTACAGCATGGATGGTGGAAATGACAAGAAGGACAACTCTTATGATAAGGAAATCCAAACATATAGAGGTTAAATAATTTTCCCAAGGACACCTGGTTAATAGCAAACAAAAGCAGGGTTTCCAAATTTGGTGGTATAATCGCAGAACTCCTCTGCTCCCACCGCGCCCCACTGCCCCGATGCTCTGAGGAGAGGTGACTCCGTGCCGGGCAGTTTCATAACCTCTGCTCTGAAAGCACATTTCTAGCCACCAGCTGTAGAATTCAGTCTACCAACCATTTCCCCTCCACCCATTTCCAGGCTGATGTGCCACGCTGGCTGAGAACGTATTTCACTAAATTACACTTTCTTTCCCTGGTACAGATCAATACGAAACTGCAATGATTTCTCTAAAAACATACACAGAATTCCTGTCCCAGGTCTGTTCTTGTAAGAGAAAAGTGACAGAAGAATCACTTACTTTAACAGGAACGATCCTCCCTGTATGACACTAACTGAAATGTTGTTCGTGTTCAGAAGATATCTTCACAGAAAAGGTCTAATTTAATTTGTTGGTGATTTTCCAGACATCACTATGCATCTCAAGGATCTTTGGCCGGACTTTCCTGGGCTCCTCTCACTTAATTGGAGACGTGGACACTGTGTTTTGGTTGTGGAGTGGTTCATGCTTTCTTCTCACAGTGTCTCTCTCACAGACCTGTTTTAATCAGCCATCAGCCCATTTTGACCTTTTTCCAGAAACTTTCAATGTGGCCTGCCTGTTTTAAGACTGGAGCTGAAGCTGCTTCTCTTGGTTTCAGTCACCTCAGCAGGGCTCGGATTGATATCCTGGTGGGTCACTTCAGTGAACAGAGTCATCTCCTGTTCAAACAAGGCCGCCATTTTCCAGCCGTCCTCCATGCTCATCACTTCATTTCCATTCCACCACAGCAATCTCCTCGCTCATGACCTTGCCTAGGCCATATTATTACCATCGCCTTGATCTCCACCTCAGAAACACTAGATTTAGAAAGCCCACTGCCTGACCACAGCTTCTTGAGCTTCTACCCATAAAACCGTAAAACCATTGCAAGAGCCTCTTCAAGAATTCTCACCCTTAGGTCATCCAGCTTCGCTGTCTTTCCTGTCCAACCTGGACCCCAAGGGCAAGTGCTTCAAACCCAAGAACAACAGCATCCTCAATTCCTCACTCAGCTGTCATTCTGCTACGTCTGCCAGAATGGCTCCTCACCCTTGGAGGACCCATCAAGTCTGTGCCCCTGCTTCTGCTCCCAGGCTGCAAGGGTAGAGAAAAGCACGTAGCCCTGAAGATTGATGACTCCCTCCACTGAGTCCTCGGCTCCTGAGTCCCTTGACTGGACTCTATAATTTTGCTTTCCCACTCACCACAGAGGCTATACTAAGGCTTTAATACTCTCTTGTTTCAGTTAGGATTATATTTGGGTGCAAATAACTGAAACACAAAATAACAGTGGCCTAAACTTGGTAAAAGTTTATTTCTCAACTAGGTAAAAAAAATATCAAGGACTCACAATCCAAATGTGCAATGGAGACACCACAAAATCATGAGACCGTAGGTGTCTATCTTTCTGCTCTGCCATCCTCAGAGGTCTTCTATCCTTGAGATTGCCCCATGACCCAAAATGGCTGCTGGAGTACCAGTCATCATATTCACATTCTAGACAGCAGGGAGGTGAAAGGACAGAAGGGCAAAAGGACACTCCTCAAAGCTGAGCTATGTCCCTTTAAGAAGCCTTCATAGAAATCCCATACAACACTCCTATTGCTATCTTGGTGGCCATAACCTAATCACACGATCACATTTAGTTGCAAGGGAACCTGGGAAATGTAGTCTTTTAGCTGTGTATGTCACCACCTACAAAATCAAGACTGTATTACTAAGGCAGAAGGGGAGAGTGAATTTGAGGTAAGCTCTAACTGCCTCTACCATATCTCCTTAACCCCTCCACCCCACACTTACCTGCTCATTTCAGTCTGACAACTCAGCTCATTTCCTGGGAAAAGAGACCATCAGGGGTCAAATTCCTTGATATCGCTCCCTCCACTGCTGACTCACATGTTTACAGCACCCACCCTTACCTACTGTGTTTGTATCTCAGAGGAGGAAGTGCCCCTACTCCCCCCGAGCCTAAAGCCTGTGCTCTTCATTCGTGCAGTTTATCAGATGTCAAGTATACACCAATAAAGCTGTGTAAAAATTTTAAAAATCTGAACTCATTCACTTCTTAATCCTTACCATCTGTTTTCCAGCCATTTTCTCCTGAAACTTTTCTAGGTGGGTCGACAAATAATATCAAATTGCCAAATCAAAAGTAAGTTTTCCCAAAACTGTTTGGTGCTTCCTCAAAAAGTTAAACATGGAATTATTTTATAACTCCACTGTTCTACTCCTACATATATACTCCAAAAAACTGAAAATAGATACTAAAACAACATATACATGTTCACAGTGGCACTATTCACAATAGCCAATAGATAGAAACAACCCAAACATCCATCAAAGGATGACTAGATGAAAAAATTGTAGTGTACACACACACGCAATGGAATATTATTCAGCCATAAAAAGGAATGAGGTACTATAAATGTTATAACGTAGATACACCTTGCCTGGGGTTCGCTGGTTTGGATCCCGGGTGTGGACCTAGGCACTGGTTGTCAAGCCAGGTTGTGGCAGGTGTCCCACATATAAAGTAGAGGAAGATGGGCAAGGATGTTAGCTAGGGCCAATCTTCCTCAGCAAAATGTGGAGGATTGGTGGCAGATGTTAGCTCAGGGCTAATCTTCCTCAAAAAAAGAAACCACTGCCAATTTCCCTTAGTTTTGCTTTCTGAAAGCAAAGAAGGTAGACTTCAGGAGTTTTTTTTAATTCATATTGATCTTTTGTGAAAATAGGCAGGAGAAAGTCAGAAAAGTTAAAATTATCCAGAAAATAAAATTCTATTTTGTTTATATTGTTGGAAGTATTGTTTATATTGTTGAATGATCTGATCATGATTGCTCAAGTTGACAGCCAAGTCCTTAACTAGCTCTCTGACAATATTTAGAACTTTACATTAATACTGTCCTTGAGAATATATCCCCTAAATTGTGTCATCTCCACCAGAGAGGTAATTTCTTGGGGGCAAAATCTGTCTCATTAACACCTACATCCTTCACAGCCTAGGTGTGACATAGTGGTCTCCAGGAAGTGTTGGCTGAATGGAGAGATGGTGGGACGGATGGTGAAACAGATGGCTGTGCAGATGGCTGGGTGGATAAGTATGATGAGTTATTTTTGTTATCTCAATCAATACACCCCTTTGGACAGGCTTCAAGATGAATCTGGATAGTGTTGAATTCTGTTGAAAGAGAGACAGAAGGAGCCAGGAACTATAGTAAAATCCACACAAAACACAACAAAATGTATTAGTATTGAATTTTTTTTTTTTTAATTTTACATTATGAAGTCAGTAACCCTGGTTAAGTGTTTTTCTTGTAATGTTTTACAATCTTATTTTTCATTTCTTATCTTTTGGTATCCTTAAAATAACATCGTGTTGGTATTAGCTCAAGGAGGGTGTTAGAACACAGCTATGCTCCAGTCTGGAACGTAGCTGCTCAAAGTATGGTCCCAAAACAGCAGCATGCGCATCACCTGGGACCGTGTTAGACATGAAGAATCTCAGGCTCCTCCCTAGACCTACCGTACCAGAAGCTGCCCCTTAACAAGCTCCTCAGGTGGTTTCCATACACTGGTCAAGATTCCTGAAAATAATGAGTGAGAAGTGGGGCTCTCCCGGAAGCCGTGGCCTCTGACGTCAGAGACTTGGTCTAAGCAAAGCGTGATGAACCCCAGGCACCGTCCTGCTAAGGTGCTGGGGGCGGGAGTTTGATACATTGGAGCGTAAAGTGAGCTTTGGAGGTGAAGGATGGAGGCTGTGGGGAGAGGGGACAGTGTGTATGGGTCGGGGGTGGAGGGGACAGTAGTAAAACTCATCTTCTGAGTAGAGGAAGCTCAGGAAATGGAGGAGCTACTGTCAGCTGATTGACAAACACTGTAAGGTCTCCCTGAGGTTCCATCATACTGAAAAGGGTGGCAAACCTGGGGCATTCAAGTTGCCCCAAAGCAATCTGACTTCCTTAACATCACTGTGGATGGGCGAGTCCATGTCCTACTTGGGGACGGGGACAGTTGAGTGAACTGCCCGGCCACATCAGAGTTTCTAACTTTGGCCAGAGGTCAAGTAGCCTGCAGTACGCTGGGCGCTTACTCCAAAGAGCTGAGTCAGATCTAGAATGGGAGGCGAGAGGCTGACAGTGAGGATGGATGGCTGATATTACCGTCCTGAGCGGACACGGAGAAACTGAGGCCAATGGGTGAAGTGTCTCCTCCCTTCCACTAGCTGGCTAGGTGATGCTGTGCGAATCAATTCACTTCTTCACTATATTGTTTAGTCATTTTCTTAGCGTTTGTTCTGGGGATTACAATATACATCTTGTTACAATTTACTTCAAGTTAATACTGACTTAAGGTTGGTAAAAGGTAGCAACTTTGCTCCACTATAACTCCATTTCCTTCTTTCTTTGTGCTATTATTGTTGATATAGATATATGTAGAGACAGACAGACAGACAGATAGATAGATAGTCCGGGAGGTGAAATTCCCCCTTCTACCCTTCTTGTGTTCTTGTGCCTGGACTAATAATAAAATTGACACAGGACCAGATCAATAGGAGAAAAACCCAGTTTAATACGTACGTATTGGAGATCATAGAGAAATGACACTCAGAGAGGGAACAAAGCAGGCATTATGTATATCTTTTACCTGAAGAAACAATAAATATGTGAGGAATGGCAGGACAAAGAAAGTCAGGTTTGCGATATGTAACAAGAGAAGATTTAAACAGCGTTTAAGATTGAAGTAATAAATCAGTAAAAGTAACAGGGTCTGTTTGTACCGGCTTCTCAACCCTGAACTCCCCAGCTCTGAGATGAATGGGCATGTCTCTTCCTCCTGGGGCAGGCAGGGTGCCTTTCACATGGAGATTTAGCTCCTGCTTTCACGGGGAACAGAGAGAGGAGGGTCAGAATGCCTTTTTTCTTTGCCTTGGCTGCTTCTCAAGTAACTAATTCAAAGTAATCAACATGACACGGTGGGATATTTTGGCCTACCCTGAGCACCCCCTCAAAGAAAAAAAATATATATATATATATATTCAGGAGAACAGTATCATAATCATTACTTTATACTATCTTATGTCTTTTAGACAAATTAAGAAAGAAATATATATATATATATATATATATATATATATATATATATATGACAAATGGAAATGGCAAGCAATAGGATATATTGGAGTATATGAGGAAGCCATTTGGTATAAACCTAATTCGGCCTGACTTTGTTTTTCGAAAAGGGCCTGACTGTGGCTGTTGAGCACGCATTGTATATCTGCTTTAAAACATTTTCTATAGTAAGAACAAATGGCCTTAAGATAAAGGTGCAACTTCCCCCCACATTGGCATTTCCTTAGGGATGAGCATCTTTCCTCAGGCTAGGAACTGATTTCTGTGCTCACTTTTGACCACCCAGCTCACCTGTGACCACGCAGCTCCAGACAACAGAGCTGCCACCCTGCTGTGTTCACCGAGACAGCAGACCTACCTGCTGTTTCCATCAATCGCTGTGCCGACAGAGCAGTCTCAACTATTGTAAAAGGGACATTTCAATCATACGTGAAACATCCTGTTTGGGCGTATATAATCACTCTGTATACCTCACTTCTTCGGTGCCCTTTCTTCCTTTGGGAAGAAATGGCCCGGGCCATGGTCCTCAGATTTTAGCTCAGAATAAACTCTCCCAAATTTTCATTTATAGATTGGTTATGGATTAGTTTCGTCAACATATTTAATACCAGACTAACTTGAATCCACAGGAAGAAATGAAGAAGATCAGAAATGGTAGACATAAAAGACTATAGTAATCTATCTGTGTGGGTTTCAAGTCTGCCCAGCTCCCGCTTTCCACTGGGCCCAGCAGGACTTCCTGTATGTGCACATCCTGTCGGTCAACCTGTGATGTGCGGAGAGCTTATCTGAATTCCAAGGTCTCCCCGTTAAATTTCTGGCCAAAACCTCAGTCTGGCAAGGCCACAGTTCTTCCTGTTTGTTTTCTAAGTTCACAGATGGCCCTCCACTCCACGTCATGGTGCAGAGCTGCTGGTTTTCACAGGCGGCCCCACCCTAGAAGCACCGCTGTGCCAAGAGATCTGGGGCAGGGGTGTGGAGCAGCCCCAGGCAAGAGGGCCACAGGCTCCCATTGTTCTTACCCCCACTTCTGCAGTGTTTCATGAACAAATGTTTCTCAATTTGTGGTTTGCCTTTGTCAGTTTCCAGAGCCCCGAAATGGCTGTTGTGGATAATTCTCTCCAGTTGTTTCTGAGGGGAGGATCTGTCATCTTGTTCACTCTGCTTTGCCCGAACTCCTGCCTCCTCGTCACTACAATGGGCTTCAAGTCTTCATCAGTAAAAGTGGGTGTCTTGCTCCCTAGTCCTGTGCTGTATCCATGGACCAGGGTTTCTAAGGGATTTGAGGACCTAGAGTGGTGTCAGGAGGTGACCAGGATGTGTCACCTGTGGTTCAGGTGCCAGCAACCTCACCTGGCTCTGATGGCGGAAGCGTTTATAAAGAATCTGGGGCAGCTCAGAGACAAGGCTGCCACTAGAAAGTGAAAAGGATGCTCTTTCTTCAAATAAAAAATTATTAGGTTTGTTTATTATGGCACAACTAACAGCATACTCAGGCCCCCAGGGCCCAGAGAAACCAGCAGGCAGCCACCTCCCCTGTGAAGGAGGGCAAGGGGAAGGTGTGGGTGGAAAAGGAGGGGCAGGAGGGTGGGGGCTTTGATTCCCTGAAGGAAATGTATTTTTAAAATTGGTGGCCCCACTCAGAATAAAGTAAAATTAAAGCCTCTTGCTTGGACACTGCTATGGGCCGAGTGCTTGTGCCCCGACCCCAAATTGTTATGCTGAAATGCTCATGCCCTACGGGATGGTGTTAGGAGGTGGGGCCTTTGAGGGCAATTAGGTCGTAAGAATGGAGCCCTCATGAAAGGGACTAGTGCCCTTATAGAAGAGACCCCACTGAGCTCCCTGGTCCCCTCCACCATGTGAGCACACAATGAGAAGTCGGCAGTCTGCAACTCACAGGAGGGCCTTCCCCAGAACCTGACCACACTGGCACCCTGATCTTGGACTTCCAGCCTCCAAAACACTGAGAAATAAATTTCTGTTGTTTACATGCCACCCAGTCTGTGGTATTTAGTTCTAGCCGCTCCAACAGGCTAATATAGACACATACGTTCAGTTTCCCAGGCCCTTCTAAAGGAAGTTTGCAAAGGCCCTGCCGAGCAGAGGCTGTCACGGCTGCACACCTATGCCCACATTGCTGGCTCCTCGGCCACATCCTGATACTGCAGCATACACGCCACTGGCAGTAGGCATGCTCCATGCCTCCAGCCCGACTCCTCAGCCAAGGGGACTGTGTCTAGATGGGTTTGCTCTCAGATGTTCTGACAGCGTCTGAGAGAAGTGGAAGGATGGGAGAAGCATCCTCTGGGAACCCCTGGATTTACTCAAGGACAGGACCAGGTTGTGCATGTGCAGGCATCAAGGAGAGTGCTTGCAGATCTCCAGGTGGATGCATATTTCTGGATGCTGATGCAAGTCCACTTCACCAAGAGCTCTCCTTTGCTGCTTCCAGTTGCAGCCAGAAGTCCCAGAGCCTCCATGATCTACCCTCATTCTCCCAGGAATTAATACGGGCCTACAACATGGATGCTTTCCCTCTTAGATGTGCTGCCCTTATGCAGGGCGCAACCTGAACAATCATACAAGGGAAAGCTGGATAACCACAATGTTTAAAGCACAGGAAAAAGGGCGGTTTGAAAGATCCAGGAAGCAGGGCCCCACCACTGGGATAAATGGACTTCAACCGTGTTTAATCACTGCATCGCTCTACCCAAGAGGTGCAGTCCAGGGAGAAAGCATCTGATTGGCTGATCTTGGGCCCTGTGTCCATCCGTTGGCCAGGGCAGGGTGAGGCATCTTCATTAACAGCCCTCCAGCACTGTATCTAATCAAAAGGAATAGTTTCCCAGAACAAAATCAGGGTGCTGTTCCCAGAAACAAGAACACACGCTGAGCAGGCAAACAACAGATGGCCCGCACAGAAAAATGAATTAGGGATCAGATTTCTTTACTGTAGGACTTCTCAGAGCCTTTCATTAGCAAGTTTTGTTTTTACGCCTCTTTAACAAGAGATAAAACATACAGCATTTCTCAATTATTTCATCAAGTTCTTTTTTGCCAGAATATTTCAAGATACTAATAAGCGTTCCAAGAAAGACCTTTAGGGGAATGAATTAGAACATGTTCCTCTGTGTTCACATGTATTGTAGCCCATGAGGGCAAGAAATTGCCTCTCATTTACCGTTGAATCTCTGATGCCTGGAACGGGCATGGCACAGAGAAGGCACTCAGTAAACGGGGTCATTGAATGAGTCTGTTTCTATCATCTATGTAGTTCCTCCCCGAAAGTCTGAATTACACTAGGCGTTGGAAGAGCCATGCTCATCCAAGAGAGATTCCGTTAGGTTAATTATATCGTGCTCACAAACTGTCCACAGAGCCCTGGAGTCACATCACAAAAGGGAAAGCGCAGTGTCACTCCCATGCCCCCACCTCTCTAAGGCCCACCGCAGGCCTACGTGGCAGAAACTCCAGTATACACGCGATACAGCAGCTTTCCACTTCTGGCCCCTGCCCGCACATGAGAGGTTGTTTTCCTCCTCAGTAACTTTGCAAACACTGTTTCTCTGTCTGGAATGCCATTTGCCCCTCCCTTTAGCCACTTAGAAAACTCATCTTTCAAAATCCAGCTTAACTGATAAGGCCACTGTGATGTTTTCGCAGAACTCACCCAGCTGCTAAGGCCACTGTGATGTTTTCACAGAACTCACCCAGCTGCCAGCCCAGGCCTCCAACCATTTCTCTCCCCTCTGAACTGTGCACACCTGTGACTTGCTGCCGTTGTCCCCTGCTGCTGTTCCATGTGCTGTGTGTCTCCTCTTTCAGCCTGAGAGCCCCTTGGGAATAAGGATCATGCTTGTTCACCTGAGTAGTTGTAGTACCTAGTACCTAGGTACCTAGTACCTAGCTGCATCTAACCAGGATGAGAAAAATCCCCAGGAGTTTCTAACAGAGGGCATGTGACGCCAGGAGTTGGATACATGGGTGACAGAGGAGGCTGAGAAGCCACCCGTGGCCAGTGGGTGTCTTAGTTTCCATTTCCAAGGAGCAGGCTCTGAGACCAAGATTCCAATGCAAGCAATTTATGGGCAATGCAAGGACTGTGGGTAGATGAGGGGCAGAGGCTTATGCAAAGGAAGGCAAGGCAACCACTCCAGGGCATCTTAGGAAGCCAGACACCAAAGTGGGCAGCTGGAGCTTAATCCCTCATGGACACTGAAAAGTCATGCAAATACATGCCTCAGAAGTATCCTGGCCCAGGGGTGAGGGAGCTGGGGTATTTCTGCTAGTCTGCCATTGGTTATGTTAATTCTTAGGCACTGTCAGCCTGCTGTACACACAAACAAGCAGGTTTGGAAGCTTTGGGGTAGCCCTCCGACAGGCAGGAGCTGGCCTTGGGAAGTCGGGCTGCCTTGGAAGAAATGGTAAGGGGATTTTCAGAGATGTGGGCAGGGCACTGACAGCTAGAGTGAGGCAATTTGGAACTTAATAAAAGCAGTAACTGCTAGCACCCCTGAGCTTGATGTACAGGGGGTGGGGCTGGGGTTACTGGGTCCCAGGAGCCAGGAACACATGGTGGAAGCCGGACTCCTCCTTGTGGGCTTGTTCAGCAGACGCTGGAGCCAGAGAAGGCAGTTAGCCACTTCCAAAGACCCCACAGGAGGCAGAGAGAGAAGCTTCTCCTTCCTCCTGCCCTTCAGGATCCCACCAGTGCCTCCCATTGGCCAAAACCAGTTGGAAGCCACTTGACCAGAGTCTGGGAAACCAGCCTGCCCTCCAGTGATGCAGAGCAAAGTAGAGCAAAATGGATCAGGGAACAGCAAACCGGCCAGGATGGGCTGACTGCCGTGGAGGGGCTGTGCTCCCCCAAACCAGCAGCGCTCGAGTTCCCCGGGCAGTTTGTTTAAAATGCAGATTTTGGGCCTGATTCTTGACCTAATGAATCTAAACCTTACAGATAACGTTGGGGTCCCAGGAGTCTGTATTTTTAAATAAGTCCCTGAGGAGAAACTTGGGGAACTACTATAGAGGTGACTCATCATAAATGTTTCAGAGATTAAAAACATTAAACCGAATGGGATCTGTAACAAGATGACAATTCTACTTCTTCCCAATCCAAATTCAATTAACAAAAATGGTCCTTTCCAGTTCATCTAAGTTTAACTGCTTAACAATAAGTCTTTGATTTTCATCCTACAGACAAAGCAATCAAAGTCAAAGGATATTGGAAAACAAATCCGTAAATGCCGGAGGTAGCACCAGGGACCAGGGGTCGAATTGTAGATAATTTTGTTGGCACACTTGTCGTATTATATTGCTCTTATTATTTTATTGTTATTATTATTTGTAGTGACTGTCTTCTCCCCACTAGACTGACTGCCTAGAGGACCAGGCTCCTTTCTTCTTAGTCCTGCATGCCGGGCACAAGACACGCCCAGTTACATACACAGCAGGAGTCTGAGAAATGTTTGTGGAATTAAGTTCAGAACCCAAAGCTGCCCATAGCCAGCAATATCTCTAGATGCGGCTCTTTCAGACACAGACTGACTCAGAATGTGGCCAAAGGACTTTTTTTGTAATTTCCAAAACGCTTTCAAGTTTTCCATAAAGTTGGCCTTTATAGCTTTTTCTCCTCCTTTTGAGCATTCATGTGGTAAAGCTGTTCAGTGATGCATTGAACACGCATGATATATTGTGTTTATTTGAGAATAATTAAACAATTGTTATCATAGAAATTGCATTACTCAATTTTATTAAGAAAAAGCCCCCTTTTCCTAAGACAGTAATATATTCAGATTAAAAAATATCCCAAGGCAAGAATCAGACAAAACAAGCATTCAAAAGTGCAAACCCAAAATAAGAAAAAAATGAACTATTCTAAAGTGAGATGAACAAAAACAATTCATCAATTTTACTGTTTCAAGGAAGCGGACAAGAGGATGAAAACTGCATTTAAAAAATTCCCGTCACCATAGAAACTCACATAGGGACATTTATTTACAGGGAAATAAAATAGAAACATAGAGCTGCAAGTAAAACAGGAGCCTGGGAGCCCCAAAGCCAGAGCCATCTGGGAGACAGTTCCCAGAAATTAATGAGGATCCACGGAAATCATCAGACACGGGAAATCCAGGACCCAGCACGAAACGCCGGCACGACCTGGAGCAAATTACAAGCTTTGTACCTTTATCTTCTCGTTTTGAAAATAAGAACAATGACACCTGGTTCTATAGGGCTGGTTAACCAGTGCACTCTTCAATTATTACTGTCTTACTATTTATAAAGTTTGGAGCTAAATGAAAATATGGATTTCCCGCATAGACTAGGCGTCTGGCTACCTAGGGCACCTAGAAAGATGATGCAGCCCAGGCAGGGGACCTGCAGGGACCCGTGGCTGTGAAGGTGCTTGGATACGGAGTCCACCACGGAAGGACATCAACTAAGGAGCAGAGGGGATGCAGGAAATTATTCCCGGATCGGCAAGCCAAGGGGGTTCCAGTTGGTGTATCAGTCTAGAAGAGGCCTTAATAGGCTAATGATGAAGGACAGGGACTTTTCAGTCACCCTGGGTTCTAATCCTCATTCCATCACCCACCACCTGGCTGTGTGACCTAGGGAAAGTGACACATTCTCTCTGTGCTTTAGTTTCCTCATTTTAAAAAATAGATAATAACGCCTAACTCATTGGATAGCTGTCAGAATTAAGTGTGATCATGTGTGTAGTGTGTTCGTTGCAATGCTTGGCACAGAATAAATGCTCAGAAAATGCAAGCTAGTAGAGAGGGTAACAGGGTCTCTGTTTCCAGGCTTTGGTTCAGGAATAGAATGCCTGCTCCAACGTGGTTGAGGACTGACAAGGAAAAACTATAATCACAGTTCTGTGTAGAGGGGATGTCAGGGCAGGCACGCAGGGAAACAGGCACCAATGCAGGTAGAAACAAGGTACACGTGGCAGACCAGGTCTTAAGAACAGGGTGGAAATGCAGTAACGGAAACTGGGACGAATCAGCCGGTTTTACCTAGTGGCGAGCGTGACACGATGGAGTTGTATTAAACATACTCCCAGAGATCAAGCTGCTCGGCTGTGGGTAGAAAAGAACTCTGGGAAAGGCAGGCAGGTAGCTCACAAAAATATCACCACTGAAGTGCAGGGACTCGCCGTCTATCCAGAGACCACTGATTCAGTGGCCTCTCTCACTCAGGAAATAAGCCCAAAGGGCTCTGAGCAATCAAGATCATTGCCACAAAGCCCACGAAACAAATTGTGTATCCTTTACTCATAGGAAACTTTTCATCTCCTCATTCAGATCCTGTTTCCTCTTATTTTACATACAATGTTAACTGGTGAGGGCTCGGCAAGCCAAGGAGTCGAAAGAAAGATTTCTTGGACTCTCAAGTTTTGGTAGTAGTGCCCCTTTATTCAGAGAATAGCATGGGGACAGGACCCAGGGGCTGTGAAGAGCTGCAGGCATGGGTTGAGGGTAGGGCTAAATTTAAGGCATAGGTATGTGAGTTATCTCTTTATGAGACAAAGGAAAGATTATGTAAAAAAGTCCTTAATATGGTATCAGTGTAGGTGGGGTCTGGTTATCTGGTGGTCCTATAACTTTAGATAAGAATCAGATCAGATCAGGTCAAGAGTCCTATGCCTCCCGGAGGATGATATAGATCGGTATGTAGGGCAGGACGCCCTGGGCTTCTCTCCCTGGGGCAGCCTCGATCCTCATCATTAATGAACTTTTATATTTGGTTACCTAGCCAAAGACAAATCTGGGGAGAAGGAGGAAACTTCTAGTGGTGGGAAACCTGTCAAAAAGCGAGGCACTATAAAATTATACAAAATAGAAGCAAGTCTTATAAAGCCCAGCAGTCTTGCACCATTTCATGGCAGGGCAAATTACCCCGGATGCCTCATAAACCAAGAAGGCACAGGATAGTACTACATGTCCATAATGATAGTTTCGAGTCTCCTCATCATAATAAATAGCATCACCATCCACCCAGTGGATCGAGCCAAAAAACCAGAAGTCACTTTCTTTGCCTCATCCTACATATCCAGTCCCTCAGCAAGTCCTATCAGTCATAAATCCAAAATACATTCTGGATTGACTCTTTACCTTCACTTTCACCGGACTAGTCTGACCCTTGCGCAATCTCTTGCCTGGATCGTAGTAGTGACCCCTGACTGGCCTCCACAATAACCCATTCACCTAAATCAGATTTTAAAAACAAATATTAGAATATCTCAATTCCCTGAGTTACGCCTCTAGTAGCTTTCTATCACCTTAACAGGAAGATCAAAACTAGGCTTTCTGTTCCCAAGACACAAGATCTGACCACTGCTTTCCTCTCCGGCTTAAGCACCACTATCCAGCCACACTCTCCTTTCTTCCTTGTGGACTCCAAGATCGAAATGTCGATGAAAATAATCCATAACCAATCTATAAATGAAAAATTTGGGAGAGTTTATTCTGAACTAAAATCTGAGGACCATGGCCCGGGGCCTTTCTTCCCGAAGGAAGAAAGGGCACCAAAGAAGTGAGGTGTACAGAGTGGTTATATACCCCCAGAGAGGATGTTTCACATGTGATTGAAATGTCCCTCCCACAATAGTCACAAGATTGCCCTGTCAGCACAGCGCTTGATGGACACAGCAGGTAGTGGGTCTGCTATCTTGGGGGGCGCAGCAGGAAGCAAGTCTGTTGTCTGGAGCTGGGTGGTCACAGGTGAGCGCAGCAATCAGTTCCCAGCCTAAGGAAAGATGCTTAATCCTTAAGGGAATGCCAACGTTGGGAGGGGAAGGGAAGTTGCACCTTTATCTCAAGCGCCTTTGCTGTTGCCATAGGGAATGTCTAAAGCAGATATACACTGCATGCTCAACGGCCAAGGTCAGGCCCTTTTGGAAAAACAAGGTCAGGCCGAATTAGGTTTACACCAAATGGCTTCCTCATATTCTCCAATATATCCTATTGCTTGCCATTTCTATTTGTCAACACCCATTTGTCAACACTTTGTCGCAGGCACTTATTCTCTCTTCCTGGAATGCTCCACCCCCACATCTTCACAGCCACCGGCTCAAATGTCACCTCTTCCCACAAGTCTTCTCTGATCACTCAGCCCAGAGCAGCCACCCAGCCATTCTATTACAGCGCCCCGTCTGAATATTTTGCAGGACATTTTACAACACCGGATATTTCTTGTTTATTTCGTAGAGCATAATCTGTCTCCCCACACTGGAAGGTGGTCTTGTATCTCTCATTCACCCTCGTGTCCCCTGTAGCTAGAACAGCGCCCAGCACCTATCCGTGCATCATAAATATTTGTGAAATGAAAATAAAAGAATAAATCTGCCCCCCAATATTTTTTAGAAAGGAAATTATCTGCAAACCTTAGAACATCGTTAATGGATACATAGAAGTCTCTTGCAACCCCTCACCACTAATGGGGTCCTGCTCGTAGCTGAGAACCCCCACTGTGCCCAGGACAAGAGGTGTGGCATGTCTTGCAGGAGGGCACTGGGATGGAGGGCTTTTAGGGAGGTGGATGGGAAGAGCACGCGCAGGGCAGAGCAGAGGGGGAAAGGCAAGAGCCAGGCTGACCGGTGAGATGCTCATCTTATCTGTCCAGGTGTGAAGTGCTGCAGCCTGAACCAGCAGCAGCCAAAGGGACAGATGCCAGGACTGTGGTGGTGGCAGAAATGACAGGGCTGGTGACCGATTAGATTTGCAGAGGGAGCCACAAAGGTGAACTCTGGGAGCTCACAATCCTGGCAACGATCTTCTCCCACTTACGTGAAGTCTGCTCTGTGTAAATGACAAGCTGCTTGATTTAATAAAGAAATATGGCTTCATAAATTGATACAGCAGAATGTTCCTTTTTAATTTGATTTTCTTTATATGATAACCAGGAAAATCATGCATTCTTTTAAAAGACCGGAAAGACTTATTTGATATCAGTAACACATCAATCAAAAATGTTAATTACAGCTACATACTATGTGAATACAATTATTTTGAATAAATTCAATTAAAAACAACAGTTGGGTCTTTTTAACACTTTGATCACTTGGCTGAATTTTTCACTTTACCTACGCTTGGTGTGGTCTGTTAGTTTGGTATTGCTGCCATCACAAATGACCACAAATTTAGCAGCTTAAACCCAGTTCTGCAGGTCAGAAGTCCAGCACAGGTCTCACTGAGCTAAAACCAAGGTGTAGACAGGGCTGCCTGCCTTCCTGGAGGCCCTAGGGGAGAATCCATTTCCTTGCCTTTTCCAGCTTCTAGAGGCTGCCCACATTCCACGGCTTGTGGGCCCTTCCTCCATCTTCAAAGCCAGCAATGTTGTGTCTCTGCCACCCTTCTTCCATTGCACTTCTCTCTCTGATCACGACTGGGAAAGGTTCTCCACTTGTAAGGATGCTCCAGTTGGATTGGGCCCACCCAGAGCATCCAGTATAATCTCCCCATCTCAAGGTCCTTAACTTAATCACAGCTGCAAAGTTCCTTCTGCACGTAAGGTAACATATCCACAGGTCCTGGTGGCTGGGGCATGGACATCATGGGAGGACTGTTATTCTGCCGGTCACATGTGGTATCCCACAGTTATTATCTTTATCTGTTAGAAGTATTTTTTTTTAATATTACCTATTCCCTGTTTTGAGGCTGGATTCTCCTGGGACTACTCATAGTCATGGGAGGAAGAGGCAAATCAAAACTTGACTCGATCAATTTTCCTTCCAATTTTTTAGAAAGGTCCTAGGAGAAATTTAAGGACTCGTAAGGGTCCTTAAGAATATGATAAGGATGAGGAGTCAGAAATGGTAGCCTCCTCTCTTTCCCTCTTTTCATATGGACCGTCTTGCAACAGTAGAGCTTAATGGCTCAGGGCACAGGCTCCGGGGCCAGACTGGTACAGGGATGGGCACCTGCCTGGCTCTGTCACCTAATGGCTGTGTCTTTGCACACATTCCCTCATTCCTCTGGACTCAGCCTCCTCGTCTGTATAACGGGAGTTCATTCATTCAGCCAACATTTATTGAGCACTTACTATGTGCCAGCATAATTCTAGGCACCAGGGATTCAACCAGAACACACATGCAGGCATCATCGGTTATTAAGAAACTCGCTCACCTTCACCCCCAACTTCACACCTGCCTCAACCTCTACCCCAGGGCCCTCTGGACTTCCCATGATCTAGAACTAAAAGGGTGAAGTCCAGCAGAGCAGGGGCCCTCCTGGAGCCTGCCACAGTGCTCCTGCCCGCATCCACGGGTGCCTGTGCTGGGGCAATTGTTAATGGTGTTTTAATATAGCATCTGGACACAGCAGTGAAAAAGAAACATACAAAAATCCCTTCTGGATCCTGACAGAGGAGACAGACAATAAACAAGGCATAGAAGTGAACATCTCTGTTCTCTAGGGTAATACGTGCCCTGGAGTGAAACCAAGCAGTGAAGGAGGAGAGAGCACGTCAAGTGTAGATGAGGTGGTCAGAGAAGGCTCACCCGGAAGGAGACGTTGAAGGAGAGGGAACGAGCCACATGGGTGTGTGGGGAGCGGCAGGTGGGCTGCTGGGAACTGCAAGGACGTAAGTGAGTGAGCCTGGAGTGGAGGGAGAGGACAGAACACACGCTCAGACCTGCCTCATAGGATGGTTGTGAAGACTGAATGAATTACATTTACTTAGTTAATTGAATGACCCTAACCCTAACCCTAACCCTAACCCTAACCCTGAGAGCAAGGTCTGACATACGATAAGTTTTAAATAAGTTTTTTTAAAACCTATTATTTGTACCATTTGTTCAGAAATATGCCGCATTGAACAAAATTCAAATGCTTTCCCCTCAAGGCTATATGTGATTTCATTTCTCAGAATGCTCTCCTGGTGTGTTCTAGTCCCTGGTGGATGCCATCAGGGCCTGCATGTCCTCATTCCCGCATGAGCCAGCACGTTAGCCCTGTCTCTGGAGGCGTCCAGACCTGGGGTGACAGGGTCCTTTCACATGCTAGGACTCTGCACCCTCAGATTTTGCATGTTCTTCCTCCAAGGGAAGATCCATGGTGTTTAGAATCCTTTGTAATCACTCTTCACATGTGATCACTCTCCATACTTTATCTTGGAGATTCAAGATAAAGTAACATCTTCTGTCACTCTAATACTGCTGCTCTTGTCTTTTCTCCTTCCCTAAATATCCTGCCCACCACTCTGTACTTGCCAAGGCATTCTCAAGCTCCCTGTAGGGCTCTCTCTAGCCTGTGCTCAGTGCAGCTCCCTGTAACCTCCCGATCAGCAGGGACTTTACCATGATAAGGGTGGCGGCTCTTCTCTCAGTCACTAAGGGGCTCCAGTTCTAGGGAAGGTGATAGGTCTGTGATGCAGATATGGGATGCCCAAAGAGTTGTAAAATTCCAGTTGAATCCCCCTACACACACGCACACACATATATACACACACCCTGTAACTACTTTGTCCTGTCCCACAAACTCAGAGCACAATATGGCCATATCACCTTTTTTTTTTTTTTTACTTGAATATTCAAACACTTCATGCTCTATTAACAAGAACTGATACCTTGAGATATCCTCAACCCTAACTAGTCCAGTGATCTCCCAGGAGCTCACACAACGTAACAATGTTCAGACCTGTCCCTCCACACTGTAGGGGAGGAAGACATATCCTCTATGCATCTGGGTCCTTCTGGCTGGGCTACGAATTAAATGCATATGAGACAAAACAAGAGAAGAAAATCAAACAAAGCTTTATGACGTGTACACATGGGAGAGACTCAGGAAAACTGAGCAACTCGCCAAAATGGCAGAGGCTCTCATCTTAAATACCATCTTCAGCTAAACATAACGGAGGATACTGGGGGTAGTGGTTTGGGACTTCAAGAGGGTGGAAGGCAATTTACATTGAGATGGAAATGTAAATGGGCCAGCTATAGACAATGTGACCCGAGAGACACGTTTTACATTACATTACAGTTATCTATGGTAGTAACTCCTTCCTAGCACAAGCCCTTCTACTTTAAATTATTTTAGACAGTTGGGGGGAGGTCAAAGTTTCTTTCAGAGTTTTTTGTTCTTAAAATTAATCAAGCCAAGAGACACATTTTGGGGTGGCCAATTCTGATCCCCTACAGCACCAAGCTGAGAGAGAAGTGGATCACCGCGTCCAGGGCTGCCACGTCTTCTACCTGGTGTCCCCGTGGGGGCTGGTTCTGCCAAGTTCTTCCCATGCTGGCCCCTTCACTTGGATTGTGGGGTTACAGGTCTTTCAGATGCCACCCTCAGTCCCAGGAATTCTCTCCTTCATTCTTTCCACTGCTCCAGGATAGCCGGTCCAGAAGAGCTACCAGTGTGAATGATCGTTGTGTGGGAACAAGCCTGATGTCACAAATTTTAAGGTCTTGGTCCTGAGTCATCAGTCTAGATGTCCCCTATCCATAGTGTGATTTGATTTTAGAAACCTCATAGCCCTTCCCTGCCTTGAGTCTAATGGGGGCCCTCCATCCATCCTTTCCTCAGCAGCTCTAGCTAACCAGACCTCAGGGAGCAGAGTTTGGAACCTTGGCCCCTTGTCTTCCAAAATGCCTTGGGTTCTTATGCAAACCATTATCCTCTTCCGCCACAATCAGTTTCCTCAAGCAGCCACCTTGCTGGATTGACAAAATTCAGATATGCTCAAACCCAGAAAAGTGGGGTTCCTTTTAGCTTTTGTGGGGGAATGGAATTGGCTACCCCAAGATACCTCTTTTTGGCACAAGGATTATTTTGGGCTGGTTACTTTTAAAAACTGCAGACATGAGAGAAACTGTGAAAAGCAGAAGTTATGCTTTGTAAGAGACATTTACATTTGTGAGGGAAATCTCCATCTGTAAAGGTGTCTCCCTCTCTGTACCAGGAGGAAGGGGGCATGACTTATCTCTAAAAACTTATCAATGTGGAAGGCAAGGACTTAAATCTACATAATAACTTACCCTTGTTTACTGTGCTTTTCTGGTCATCTCCCATAACTGACTCCCATCCCCAACATCCTCCTTTGTAGCTGAAGATGGTATTTAAGATGAGAACCTCTGCCATTTTGGCGAGTTACTCAGTTTTTCTGGGTCTCTCCCATGTGTACATGTTGTAAAGCTTTGCTTAATTTTCTCCTGTTATTCTGTCTCATGTCAATTTAATTCGTAGCCCAGCCAGAAGGACCTAGAGTGGGTAGAGGAAATGTCTTCCTCCCCTACACTCTATATTAAACCACTTGACAAGCCACTCAAGAAATGGCGGAGCAGAGAGATGAGCCTCTCTTGATAGTACATATATACAGACATTTCAAATGAAAAACCAAAGGCTGAGGGCAAAATCAAATAATGCAGTGTGAGCTATTTGTATCTGACACATTTTTATTTGCTCTGTCTAAACATCATAATATGTTTCATTAATTTCTTCTTTTGTCTGATTTGGGCGAGCCCCAGAAGACTTGAATAATGGAGACGTGCAGACAGTAATATGCATGGTGTAACTCTTCTTTAAATATGTTGGCTACAGACAGAGCTTTCAGAAAGATATTTTGATATAGAAACTGCATTCTCTCCTCGGTTGAAAATACTTGTTAAAAGCAAACTGCTAGCAGATGGAAGACCTCAAGACCTCCCGCAGCAAGAGGAAAGTGTTGTTACTGTGAGCGAGTGACGCACGAGGTCCAAAGACACCTTTCCTCCCTGCGCTGAAAGGACGAGAAAGCAGGATGCTCTGTTTACTCTGGGTTGTGCGTTACGGCATAGAGACACGCTGCGGTAAGACAGACGACCTGAATAAGCTGGGAGGAATGCACTCCACTCACCAGCATTGTTACAGCATTGATGAAACAACCCTTTGGGAGAGCTGATCCCCGGCCCACAATATCCGAGGCCATCTTCATCTCCAGATCAGTCTCCACAGGTCCCTTAGTCTGGAGCTTATTGAAAAAACTCAGTCTCCTCTCATAGGGAGAACTGACAAGGAGTTGGCTCTCTTGGACTCTGAATCCTGTCTGCCTAAGCTGGGGATAGTGCACACATTTTCACCTAAAGGACCAACTCTGATCAATAATGGATTCTGCATCCTCAACCAGCTGACAGCCAAGAGGAATGTCTGCTTAGGCCCAGGAGGAGTGTGCATGGGGTGAGGAGCTGGTCTCCTTCACCTGGGCATCCCCGGGGCCTCAGACAGGGCCCAACACACAGGAGGCATTCACTCAGAGCATGTTAAATGAATGAGTGAATGAACTAATTAATCTATCACATCCGGCTCATAGCCTTGCAAAAGGGCAGGGTTGTAGAAATCACACTCAACGAGGAGATGTTAGCTACAGGGACACCAACTACCTGGTTAAGTCTCTTTAGCACTAAGTCTCAATTTCCCTCTATAAATGAATACAGCAGTGTTCACCTTGACTGATGAGCAGTTGGAATAAGGCTCGATACCGAAAACAAACCAGCCACATACATTTTTCTCCAGCTAACTCCATCAATTCGCCATTTTCCCATCAGCTTTTCTGAATGAACCCGCCTCTGGTAGCCTGTCTGACCCTCAAGACGTCCTAGAGATGTATAGGATTATTTTTCAGGTGCTGCTCCTTCCTGGAAACCAGACTCAGAAGGATGGAGACAGACTAACAAGCAGAAGATCAGAAAACACAGTTTGCAATGAATAGACTCATCAGTGATGAAATTGTTAACCCCTGAGCAAAATTACATGGTGAACTTTACAATAAGAGACTAAAAGGAAGGCATGAAAAACTAAGTGCTCCACGGTGACATTTAGACACAAGAGAAGAGGTTTCCAGGCATCTCCCTGACAACCAAGGCGGAGTGAGGGCGCATCACCTTCCACAGCCTGCTCCTGTCAGAGCAAGGCATCACTTCATCACATCTGTTCTGGGGGAGGCCTTTCTGTGTTCCACACGAGATTATATTGATTCATTAGAGTAGATTCCAACTGGGTTTAAAAGATTCAGAAATGAAAATCCCAGAGGCATTAGAGAAATATTCAGACTTTTTCGGGCAGCATTCCTGCTCCTCAGTGACCAGCCCCATTGGTCCCTCATTCTTCCTCCTGTGCTCAGATCTCTCCAAAGGCTTTCCATCCACTTGGAATAAAACCCAAAACTCTTACAACATTGGTAAGGCCTGCGCGATCTGGCGCGGCATGACCTCCCCACGTGCATCTGCCACCGCATCGCCCCTCCCCCACTCTGCTGTTGGCTGGTCCTTAGACAGGGATCCTCGTCAGACCTTTGCAGGTGCTGTGCCCTCACCCCAGAACACTTTTCACCTGGGGAGTCACAAGAATCTCTCCCTCAGCTCTTGTAGGTCCCCCTTGACGTGTTCCTTATCAAAGAGGACTTCCCTGGCCAATCCAGTATTTGAATTCACAGCTCCCACCCATTGTTCTTGGTTCTCTAACGCTTTTAAGAGTTTTCTTCATTGCTCTTATAGCATCTGAACTTTTTCTCTCATGTGTGTGTACGTATATATATTTATACCTGCACTTATTTACGTTTGTTTTCTCTTCCTTCAGCAGAACCTCGGCCCCTGAAGGCAGGCACTGTGCCTCAGTTTCACTGCCACATCCCTGCTGCGCCTGCAGCCCGCGGCACTGCACAGTGAAGCAGAGTTGGATGGATGAATGAACCCTCTCCCGGCCCACCCCCCGTCACGTTCGTCCACTCTCCCTTCCCGCACCCATTCCACATCACATGTCCACAACGTGGCACATCCGTGTCCCTCCTCCCAGAGTATCGTTCCCTTTGTCCGTGGTTCCCAGAGGGACTCTGTCTACCACATGGAGAGTGGAACTGAGTGGGAGGACAGGACAGAAGGCAGAAGGAGGATTTTGCCAGAAAAAGGTTGCTGCAGGGAAGAAATGTGGCGGGAAACACAGGGAGACTTGGAGGAATAATTTCCTTGAGAGAAGGAGAAGGGAAAGAGGGAGGGGGAGACATGGAGCAACCATCCCCACCGCCCTCAGCCTCCTACCCGGGCCGTGCATTGACGAGTCTGCCTTGTTGCCAGCATCCAGAAGGTAGTCTGGTCACCTCTTCTCCCTCCCCACCTTTCCAAAATCTTTCTGATCCCTTCAGGATCAATTTAGATGCCCATCCAGAGGCTCCCCTGTCCAACCCCTCAGAGTTCATGCCCCCCCATCACCTTGGTTAGGTCCTCTGTGCAGCATTAGAGAGGGGGTTTTTTTCCACTTATTTTTTTTCTCCAACTAGATAGTAAACTCCTTGAGAAGCAAAGGTGTATAGACTTTGGAGCTATGCTTGAATCCTGACTCTGACACTTAGTACCGTATTTCAATGAATCTAAGCCAATGTAAGACACAGTATTACTTTATAGACCACGAAAAATAGAAAAATATGGCCAATTAACTATAAGACACCATCACTTGTAAATTGTATCTTGATTGCAGAGATCTGAGAATGTGAAAAGGATGCATCAAAGAATTGGTGAAATATAGAAGATGTGTGGCCTTAAACAAATGGCTAAACCTCCGAACTTCAAACTTTCCATTTGTGAAATGAAAACCGTACTTTTTCATCCATTCAACAATATTTATTGAGTGCTTAAGTGGTGTGATTTCTTATTTGAAAGGAACAGGAACTGGCTCTGGTTAACTTAAGCAAAAGGAGATTTACTGGAAGGGTATTGGGAGCTCAGAGAACTAAAGAGAGCCTAGAGAAGCAGGAATTAGAAGAGCCTGGGGCCTAGAAACGGAAACCATGGCAACAGTCTCCCACCAGGAGGGGTCTGATCAGGACAGAGATGCTGGTACTCAACGCTTCCTCTTGTCCTTGGGTAAACTCAAGAGCCTGATGGATGGAGCCTGCCTCTTGATGTAGGGGTCTCAGTCAGCATCTGCCCCTTTTGGCTTCCAAAGTAGGAGACAAGCACCTGAATTTGCCGTCCCATCAAGGCTACACACAACAGGAGAGAGAGAATTCCCCAAAGCGATTTCGGATACTGTTAGGAAGGCAAGAAGGGGGAATGGGTGCTGTGTGGCAAAACAAAAACCAAAAGAAATAAATTTCACGATGAGTTCCTAATATGGGCCAGGCACTACGCCCCAACACAGTTATCGTCCCTGCTTTCCTGGGGGTCACTATTCAGTAAAGAGACTGCTATCAAAAATAACTAAATAAATAAATAGGATACTTTCAATGGAGAAAAGAGACTGCTATGAGAGAGAACACCTGGGGCATCTACTGCTCAGCTAAACCCAATGGCCCATTCTCAGTCCTCATTTTACATGAACTGTCAACAGCTTTTGACGCAGCTGATCACCCCCTCGTGAAACGCCTTCTTCACTTGGCTTTGAGGAGATCCTGTCCTCATGGTTTTCCTCCGTCTTCACTAGCTGTTCCTTCTCCTTTGCTGGATCCTCCATTTCCCCAACCCTTAAGTGCTGGCGGGCTCCGGGGCTCAGTCCTGAGACCCCTGCTCTGTCTATACTCACTCCGTTGGTGAGTCCATCCAGTCTCAGGGTTTTAAATAATATCTGTCTACTGAAGACTAACAAATTTATTTCTCCAGCCAGAACCTCTACATTAACCCCAGATTCACGTGTCCAACTGATGTCTCAATATCTCCATTGAGAAGTCTAATCAGAAGTTGAAATTTATCATGTCTAAATTCTATTCCTCGTCTTCCCTCTGCTAAGCCTGCCCCATGGTCTTCTCCATTTCAGGCAATGGCAACTCCATCTTTCCACAAACCTGAGCATCACCTTTGACTCCTGTCTTTCTCTCACACTCCATAGCTAATCCATCGGCAAATCCTGTTGGCTCCAGATCTGACCACTTCTCATATCTCCACCACCACCACCCTGGTCCAAGTCAACCTCATCTCTCCTGGGCTATTGTAACAGCCCCCTAACTGGTCCGCCTGCTTCTGCTCTTGCCCCCTACATTCTACTCTCAGCACGGGGCCTTGAGTAATCCTTTAAATACCTAGATCAGATCATGCACGCCTCCTCAAAATCTTGTAATGGCCCACAAGTCTTCACACAATCTTCTAACCTCTCCAAATCTCATCTCCTGGCTCTCTTGTGTTCGTTCAGTGCTCCAGCAGGAATTCTGCCTCCAAGTCTTGGCAATTACTCTTGCCTCCTCCCAGAAGGATTTTTCCTCTCGGTTTCCACATGGCTTCCTCCCTCACTTTTTCAGGTCTTTACCAAAATTTCATCTTCTCTCTTAAGCACTCTTCTTCCCGTATTTAAAATTGCACCCCAGCCCCAAACACACCCACACACAACCCCCTCCCCATTCCCCATTCTGTTTTCTCCTTGCCACTCGTCACCACCCGGCATATTATATAATTTATCTCTGAGTGTTCCCCACTAGAATGTAAACTGTATGAGGCCAGGGCTTCCATTCACTGCATACAACATTGCCTGGCCTATTGTCTGCTTTCAATAAATATCTGTTGAATGAACCAAGTTGTCTAATCTTTCTGCACATTACTTGAAGGAAATGTGACAAGTAACCCACGCCTGTAATGTAAGATTCACATACAAAGCCCACGACATGGTGTGCCTTGGAAACTGAGCTGGACTGCATGTGTATGAGGACGCGTGAGGACCTGCACCCCACGTGGCCACATTTTGACACCCTGCCTGTTTCGCAATCCTTCACATGGAGTGAAAAAATGAAAATTTATTTTTCTACCTGCAATACAAGTTAAAGACCAAAAAAATCTTTCCTTCCCTCCATAACAAAGGTGCATTTCCTTCTCACCACGTCCTTATTACCCTCCCAAAAGCCCCACGTGAAATATAAAGAAGCTGGAAACACCTATAAAGCAACATTATTGGACAATAATAGTAATAATTGGTAGCATTTCTGAAAACATGTTTTTAAAGCATTCAAGTATTCTAAGCTTTTATAAAGGAGAATGGAGCATCTGGTGGGCTGAGCGAATAGGGAGAGAGGGAATAAAGGCAGTGAGGGAGGGGCTGGCCCCTGCTGCAGAAGCAGCCCCTGCGGCTGCACCACAGGCTCAGCATCAAGGCGACTTCTCCCCAAGACAAATCGGGGCTGCATTCCTATTGCATCAGCCTCCAAACAAAATGAGCTTGGACCTATCCCACCTGGCAGGCCGGGAATGTATAATTATAAGCCCGCGGATAGCAAGTGTGCGTGTTTCAGTAGATTAGGGAAGGCAAGTAAACAGAGAGTAATTGAATTCAGCGCAGTGTGTTAGGAAGGGGCTGATTTTCCAGCACTTGTGTTCCGTTCAGGAGCTTCCTCCCTCTCCATCTTCACGGCTCGCCTGTCCAAGCAGACAAGTCAATTGCAAAAGGACTCCATCCTTCTGTAAATGCGGTTGGGAGGAAGGAGCACCTGTCATGAGCGAAGGCTTAAGAGGAGCTGAAAGGAGGCCACCATCTTGCTGTGACTCCGGTTCTTCCCCTGTGAGGTCATGCCTGGAAGGCTGCCCATGACCGAGGCTGGCAAACGGCAGGGCCTTGGAGGGGCACGGGGTGAAAGGGTCATTGTGGGGATAATCTGATAGGAAGGGCTGCCATGTGTTAAATGCTTACTTTGTACCAGGCCTGTGTAAGGCACCTTACCGGCAGGCTTTATCTAATTTCCTACTCGCACTAACACGGTGAGGTTGGTACTAATACGCTCACCATTCTGCTAGTGAAGAAAGAGGCTGCGAGAGGCTATGTGAGGCTTCCATCGTTTCTCATGTGCCACCTCTCAGAGCACTTCAGATTAAGGACCTTTTCAGGACATGAAACACCCCGTCTTAGACAGCATGCACGCGTGCACACATACGTACACACACACACTCATAAAACGGCCTCTGCCTGTGCACAGTGCTAGGAGAACTCAGCAGGCCGGGTGGTACTTTCAATGGTTTTGACCAGACTCTGGCTGTGCACCCCTCAAGAATCCACCTCCATGTAGCTGCAAAGGTATGGTTTCTAAATCTGGGCTTTTATAAAGAAATATTGCCACCTGGTGGACACCTGCCCACACTTTTGAAAAATCTCTGAAAAATCTCAAAAGCAAGGGGAAGGGTGACTATTTTGAACTTGTTGTTTTCTTTTAGCTTCAACTCTTTCAGCCTCGGTTGGGGGACCCCTGTATGTGTTGTGCAACTCAACAGTCCTGTTCTTTTTGTCGACACTCATTAGTCTTCAGAATTTTCATTCCTCTAAAAATAACATGACCACTATCTACCCAGACAAATCAAGTCTTCCTCTTGTTGTCTCCATCTTGGTAAAGTCATTTCCATCAACGAGGTTGCTGAATCAAGCAACCTGGGAGTTATTTTCGACACCTCCTTCCTCATTTGCCCTCCCCCTGCCCCAACACACAGTCCCTCGCCAATGCCTCGTCAATTCTATCCCCAAAATACTTCAAAACTATCCACTTCTCTCTCCATTCCCTGGGTTACAATGCTGGTTCAAACCACCATCTCTTGCTTGGACATGTGCAGTAGCCTCCTAACTGATCTCCCTGCTTCTTATTGGGGTCCTACGTATGTTGCTCAACCCATCTTACATCCCTCTTCCACTGTCGCTCTGCATTCCAGGTACGCTTGTCTGCTTTTGGATTTCTACAACACCCCAAGCTCCTTCCTGCCCCAGGACCTTCACACATGCTGCTCTGGTGGGCTGAGGTGCCCTACAGCACTTAAATATCACCTATTAATTTTTCAGGTACAAATTGGAAATACTTGACTCTCAATGTAAATTAAGTCTCCAGTATTCTTTTTTATGAAATCTTGTTTTTTTTCTTTTAGGGCACATCACTTTTTATAATTACACATTTGTGTATTTGTTTTTTTAAAAAGTTTTCCAATTCCTCACCTGCCTCATGATTAAGTTCCATGAGAAGAGCTATATCTGTTCAGTTAACCTCTGTACCCCTTGTGCCCAACACAGAGTTTTACACATAGGAAATTTTTTAAAAAGAAGAAAGATTGAAAGCTTACCATTATGACCAATATTATTATCATTGCTAATGATAATAATACCCTACTCTCTTTTGGCTGTTATTAAAATGCTGTTGTCATTTCACCAGAGAGGATGTACAGATGATGCTATGGACTGTACGTCTGTGCCTCCCCAAAATTCATATGTTAAATCCTAAGGCCCAATGTGATGGTGTTAGGAGGTGGGCCTTTCAGGAGGTTATTAGGTCATGAGGGTGGAGCCCCTGTGGCAGGATTAGTGTCCTTATAAGAAGAAGAAGGCAGTTAGCTCTTTCTCTCTCAGCCATGTGATGCTATGAAGAGAAGATGGCCATCTGTAAACCAGGAAGAGGGCCCTCCCCAGCAAGCCCATCTCAGACTTCCAGCCTCCAGAACTGTGAGGAATAACTGTTTGTTGTTTAAGCCTCGCTGTCCGTGGTATTCTGGTATAGCAGCCCGAACTGACTAAGAGAAATGGCAAATAAGCATGTGAAAAGACATTCCACATTATTAGGTGTTAATAATCTCTCTACTCATATCTACTCATATCTTTTTAATTATATTATCCTTAGCACTTGTGCCAAATTGCATGTCTTTGTCAGCCACTCCTGTCCAATCTAGTCCCTAATTCTTGCTTTATGCATAACTAAAGGGTCCACTCAAGTGTTTTACAAACAAGAGCAGTTTCTTTCTCCAAAATTGTGTCAACAAACCCCCTAGAACAATGTTTTCAAGTTGAAGGTCTTGACCCATTAGTGAGTCAAGAAACCCATTGATCGATTTGCAGCCCGCATTGATTTAAAAGATAAAATGGAAGAAGCTAGCTACAAGTGATGTTTAAAATATTGGCATTGTCATATCCACTCAACAGAACCATTAAGAAGGGAATGTATTTTTTCGTCTCCTCACGTTTCCACCTCCACCCACAGGAGAGAGAACACTGCCACCCACCCTTCCAGGCCCTCTCCAGGCCCCTTCACAGTTGCCCCAAGGAGGGGGCCAGCAGGTGCTAATCCCACCGCTTGGAGCCCAGTTCACAGTGGGCTGCTTCCTAACGGCTGCCTGCTCTGTTCCCTGCATCCTCTTCTATTTCTTGTTCCCATGTACAGTGGGCCCCTCTCCCCATCTTGTCCCTTCATGGAAGTCATACCTGGGCACAGCCGTCCCTTGGAGGTAGGCCCGGCAATGCTTGTGCTCTCTGTCCAGCTTTTTGGTCTGCAACGTGAGGGTGAGGCAGCCAGCCTTCCTCTCCTGGACAGCAGGTGAGGTGAGTGGGTTAGAACCTGCTGCACAGGCCTCGCCTCCCGGGCTCGGCCAGTCTCCACTTGAGGGAGCCGGAAACCCCATGTTGGCTTCCACACCCAAGCCTCCAGCACAGCTAACCAGACGTCCCTGCCAGTCTATCAGATAAACCCCGTCCTTTGTTTTCTAATTGGCTATTGATCCTTAGGTTTGGAGCTCCCTCAGCAGGGAGCCTTGGGGGTTTGGGGCACCAAAACCTCGCTTCGAACTCCTAACGAGGAATACATGGGACTTTGATAATACATAACTAGATTCATTTCTGAATATTTAAAAACTTCACTTATTTGCTAAGACTTTAGGTAAGTTTTTCATCTCTCCTGGTCTTACATTTATAAAATAAGTTGATAGGACCTGAGATCTCATCTATAAAGAGGAAATAATAATACCTACCTCATGGGGGATGGTAGAATATCAAAAGATATTACGTGTAAAGCTCTTAGGACAGTGTCTTGCACACAGTAAGTGCTTAATAAATGTTAGCTACTAGTCTTCCTATTATTTCTTTCCAACTTTAAAAAAACCCCACTATTTCACTACGTCACAATACATGTATGCGATAACTGGGAATTTAGTCTAAAGTACTCTCTCATCATGGACATCAAAGCAAGGAAAAGGTGAAAGTCAGTAATAGGAAGAAAAGAAAAGAAAAATATGATTCAAGGGGGGAGAAATTTAAATAAGACATGTTCTAAGGGCCAAGAGAAAGAAATGAGCCATGATAATAGAGACCTGAAGACATTGAAGCTTATGTACATTTTCTGGGATCTCATTAGAAACTCAAGCAACACAGCGTCACAGAGATGGGACTTTCAGAAAATCAGAACCTGATACCAGCACCCGGCTGGCACCATCTCCACCTATCCAGCAAGCAACTTCCTGCCTGTATAGAGAGTTACTGGTACACGATTAAACACAGTTGAGGGAACAAAAATTATCTCTAGTCCTTCCCAAAATCCCACTAAAATAATATTAAATGAAAAACAAAAAGGTATAAGTCACAAGAACAAGGAAAATAGGAGTGAAGATTAAAGCAGACAAGAGAGAGAAGATGAGCCAGTGGTAATGCAGCTGATCCAGCAGGATCAAGAAAGTGGAAACGCAAATGTCTGTGGAGGGTGGCAATTGGGAATGTAAAGCAAGCTGGTTCATTCCCTCAAAACCCAGAAAGGCTGGGGATTGGCGCCAGCGAGTCCTTCTGAAGATAGGGAGGTGAAGCGGGGCTGGAAAAAGGAGGATTGGTTGACAGTCTACAAGGAGCTCTTTGCCCTTCAAATCCCTGCCACTTCCTTCTGCAGCCACCCTCCCCCGCTCTGGGAGGAGACTGGAGATGTATTCCTGTTTGAATGGAAGCTCCAGGAGGGCAGGGGGTGTCACCTGTTTAGATTACTGGTGGAGTCCCAAAGCACCTAGGATTTTGTCTGGCACAAATTGCTAAGGGAATACTGGATAAATGTTTGTTAAAACATCCCGATGAGACTTGCAGGCTCCTAGAATGCTGGCAGCCAGGGTCCAAGCTTCCTCACCTCCAAGTGGAGTATCTGACCCTCTTCCGGGTGCATCTGACCAGTCGGAGAGAAGAGACCTAGAGAAACCCATAGATGTCTGCAGGCAGACCAAAAGCGGCAACTCTCCATCATCACCCACTACCCCGCTCAGTGAGCCCTGCACACACACACAGAGATTCCAATCGGAACTAGCCAAAGATTAGCAGACATTTGAGGAAGGCTGCTAACATAAAAGACACAAATTAAAAACAAGAAAATGGAAATTTTTTTTTAAAAAAAGAGAAAAGAAAAGAAACTCAAAAGAAACAACAGAGACCATGAAAATAGGAAAAAATCTCAAAAAAATATAATTAATACTCCCAAAGAGATGAGACGATATTGCATCCATATAACCAGAATATTTGTTATTAAAAAATAAAGTGTGTATTTTTACAGGGGTGAGAAAGGAGGCATTCATAGAATAAAAGAGGTTGGTTTTTTTAAATGCTAAGGAGACAAAAACAACTGTCAGGAACCGCAGCCGTCATCAGAAGGCACCTCTCTTAGAAGGAAATTTACAGCAGGTGACGCAATTTGGGAGAAAAACGTGACCCACCATAACATTTAAGTTGAAAAATTCCTAAGTATTATTCATGTCTAAAGGACTACATAATACCATTAATATAACACTAAAATACATGTATAAAACAACAATACATGTTTTGTAAGAACACACAAAAAAGATACACAACAGAACTAGAACATTTGCCTATGAATAGGCAGGGAATGGGAGCAGGAATAGGAGAAAAAGGGTATAAATGAAAATTCAATCAACCAAATAACAGAGGGGCCTGCACAGATTAACAAGGAGGGTGAGGCAAGAACCAAGAAACATGGTTAGCTGGAGCTTCTGTACCCGAGTTAATTCTTTTGGTGGGAGTGACAGAAACCCAACTTGTACTAGCACAAACATACTAAAAGAATGTCCTGGCTCCCTGAAAAATCCAGGGGTAGTCCTGTCTCGGGCAGAGTTGGATCCAGGTACTCAAATGATATCTACACCTCTCAGCTCTCCTATTCCAGAACTCAGCAACTTAAAATAACCATTTTACTTTGTTCATGAGCTCGTGTGTTAGGAATCCAGGAAAGGCTCAACTGGCCAGCTGATTTCTAATCCTCTTGGTGTCGGGTGCCGTCTGGCAAGGGCCGGAAGTTCCTCTTCTGCAGTAGCTTCTTCATTCACGTCTGGCGCCTTGGTGCTCCTCGTCCCCACGCCTACACACACACAGTCACACACACTCACACACACACGCAGTACGTTGTAGCTTAGTTTTTACTCGATTGCTATTTCCATAAACTATCTCACAGTAAATAATTTAGCGCATCTAAAGTTCCTTCTTCCCTTCATCTCTTCAGTCATTCAGTCTGTTGACACACACGGATGGAGCGGAGGGAAACAGTTTTGCAGTTCCTGTTCTGGGTCCACAGTTTAGTCTCTAAATGGGGCTAACTCATAGAAGAGCTAAATATACGCGATTCTTGGAGGAGAACAGACCCATGTGCTTCTGAAATCAGAAGCCCTGTAGGCAAGGTGTAGTGCATTATAACAGACCGTGTTATACGAACGTGGAGCTTACTAACAGTTGTGGACTGAATACTGAGTCTGTATAGAACTCCCTTCTTTTCAAGTTCAGCTTTCTGTAAAAGTTGTTTTCGTGTATGGAAGCCACAGATGGTTAAGGGGTTTTGCTTTTTTGTTTCTTTTGACAGAGGAAAGGAGCACAATTAGAGGAATCTGGGCCTTCTAGGAAGAGCAATCTGGCCTCACTGGGGCTGGATTGAGAGAGACACTAGACCTGTGGTCTCTAAACATTTTCTGTGGTGCACCTCATCAGTAAAGACTTCGAGTATACAGCCCAATACGTTTGTTTTCATTTATATTTTATATACCCGAACAACTAGACTAACAAAAGGAAAAGACACAAAATAACTGTAGCTAGAATTGCTAATATTTTTACCCTGCCCCCAGTGGACTGTCTGGGAGCCTAGAATCAGAAAGACCAGTGCAAAGGCTTTTGCAATGATCCAGTGAAGCTTTTAAGAAAATTACTCACTTGTCGAGTTCATCATTAGACACTAACTGACTACTTTAAGGATGTTAGGGAAGATAGTTCCCTACCCCTTCACTTTTAGGACGGAGGAGTAAGCCTGCTATTACGGGACAGGAATGCTGGACACTGGTCCCAGTGCTACTGGCCTAAGGAAAGAGGTCAAGGTGGCAACTCCATTGTGAGACATAATTAATATTTGTAAAGGGCTGAGAGCCAATCAGATTAAGAGGCAAGGTCAAAGGCAAGACTCATTATTCCTGCCAGGTTCCTGAATTCCAAGCAGATTCCAAAAATGTGACCTAATCCACCAAGAGCTTTGGAGGTTTACAGACAGAGCAGCTTGAGTGAAGCCGCCAGCACTGTACCCCACGGTGTCCTCAAACTGCAAATGAGTGGTATTTGATATGTGTCCTTTAGTCTCAGAATAAGAGCCTCTGCTCTCAGCAACTTGTTCACTTCCCTTGCTTGGCACTCAAAGCCTCCCAGGATCGGGCCCGGTCTAGCTTTCATTCATTGATCCCACATTTAATGAGCACGACTCTGTATCGGGCAGGGTTATGAGAGCTGAGGGTCCAAGAGGGGACCAAGCAGATGGCAGAAACGCCCTCATGGGGCTTGCAGTCTGATGAGGGAGATAGACAGTAAAAAAAAATTAATGTACAAAATAGTATTAGTTAATGGTCAGTGGAAAAGAAGAATGATGCCCGGTTCAGAAGGATAAGGAGGCTCCTGCTCATGGTCAAGATGGAGTGAAGGAACTGGTCTTATCCGCCCACCTGAAACGACCTAAAGACAGACAAAATGCATGAAACAACAGTTTACAAAACGCTACATCAGACGACAAACGGACAGTGATCCCTGAGAGACAAAAACAAGTGAAGGGAGTCCCAGAAGTCCTGCCCCTTCTTGCCTTGAGGGAGTCTCCTGGCACGGCAGAGCGGGGGCATCCAGGAAGAGCCTGGTGGCTTGCTGAGTTGAGGAGCTGGGGATGAGAGCTCAAGGGGATCTGGGCAACTAGGATTCACGGATAGAGCACCAGAGAGCAGAGAGCTGAACAGACAGGGGACCCCGGGACTGGCAGAAGGTGCGCCTTGAGTGCGAAGGCGTGTCTGATGAGTAGGACAAGTGCTGAAGAACTCGTGCAGGGGAAGCAACTCCCCATGGCCAGGGAAAGGGCCATCTGCAAGGACCGGAGCCAACAGCGCCTGATGCTCACACAGGGCCGGGACTGGCGCCTCTTCGCCCCAGCCAGACTGGAAAACCTCAAGATTTATGGAGCATTGGGTAGACACACAGGTCTTGCTTCAATAGGGGGAAAAATGGCACTAGAGCGATCCTGTTCCAAACCTGCCGAATAAATCTTAAAGGCAAGACCTAAAAGGATAAATCCGTTTCCAAGGAACTTAACTATATTCCAGAACAAAGCTCAAGGCTATTTATAGGAACACAAAAATATCCAGCACAATCCGTCAGAGACCTCTGGAAGTAGATGCATGCCCAAATTGATACTGGGACCATACGTGACTAATAAATACGAGAAAAGATGTTCAACCTTCCTAGGAACCCAGGAAATAGGAAAGAAAACAGCAAGACGTCTGGGAGGGTTTCACCGGAAGAGGAATGTGGTCAGAACATCTTTCAACTAATGCACGTTTATTACATTCAAAATTCTAATGTGGCATGGGATTCTCAGGGTAGGCTCAAGACAGAAATAGTCCATATTTTTATTTTTAAAAATACTGAGATAATAGAGTAATACAACAATTCTAAGATTTAAGAACAAAATCTCAAGTACAAAGATCTCAGTGTTACCTCAGTATTTCTAGAGGAATACTGGAATACTAAAAAAAATAGCATTTTAATCACATTTTCTGAGATTCCCCCACACTCTGAAAAAACATTTTAGATATTTTGAGAACCATGCAGTGTAAATTAGAGTCACAGAGGTTGCAGGCTTGGTATTTTCCATTCTCACCAGAATATAAAGCTAAATGAAATTAGCAGGTCTGTTATCAGAGTGCCAGAGAAAATACTTTCCATTCTCATCACAACTTAGCTCACAGACCCACACAGTTGACTGTGTCTGAGTTGAAACCAGTAGCACAAGCTATAGATGGACCAATAATCTAATCATGGCCTACCAGGCTGCTTCCCTTTCTGACACTGTAGGGGCCTTCTATTTTCTTCAGGGAAGGTCTGGGGTGAGTGGTTGACAAAGAGAACGTTTCTGTTGAACCATTTAATTACTTAGCTTCTGAGTACATTCCACATCAGGGCCAACATTCTGGCCGAGTTCTGGAAATGAACAAGGGCCTGGCATCGCTCAGACTGGCATCAGTTACCCTTGCTCATGTGGTTTCTGTAAGTGAGAGCGTTGATGCTGGGTACCACTGACAGTGAAGGGGAAAAGTCCCAAATCTCCTCTGGGAACCTGGAGGCCAGATGGACTGTGTGGGAGGGGAAGCTTTAAGGAAAACTGGAGGAGAGTGTGATGGAGGAATGAGGGAAGAGGGAGGGGATTTGCCCCGTCCAGCTCCCAGCCTCTCTTCCGGAGCCTGACACCCTCTTGTCCTCCACAGCTTCCCTGGCTTTTCTTTCTACAGGTCTGGGTCAATTCTTTGTGACCTCACCCCTCCTCCCCTAGGATAATTTATTTTGTCCAGGGCTTTCACAATCATTCTATCTTGGAGAGACCCAAGCCAGAAGGAGAGAGGACCCTCAGTCCTCCAGCTAGCCCTCTCCCCAGGGGGAGAACTTCACAGGGCAAAATGGAGGACACGATGGTGACCTTATGTCATGGGAAGAATGAGAAGGAAGAGGAGGAGCAGGAGGAGGAGGAAGGGCAGGAGGAGCAGGCAGAGAAAAGGGGGGAGGAAGAAAACAATAAGGAAGGGAGGGGGGAGAGGAGGAAAGAGAACAGTAGACCTTGGCTACCCAATACTGGCATTGTCACTTTGCTGTGTTATTGTAATCACTACTCAGAACTGGGAGGTACTTTAAAACACACAGACCACATTTGTTTTAATGGAAAATTCAGATACATTGAAATCCAAAAATTAGTAAAATCTAGGCTGCAATTTGCCATACTGAAAATGTTTTCTAGTCTACACCAAGGGTTGCCACACTTTGTTTCTAAAGAGGCAGAGAAGTATTTTAGGCTTTGTGGGCTGGGAGGTCTCTGTCACAACTATTCCACTCAATCATTGTAAAGCAAAAGCAGCCAAGACAATAGATGAATGGATGGATGTGGTTGTGTTCCAATAAAACTTTATTTACACAACAGCCAGTGGTCTGGCCCTCTGGCCATACTTTGCCAACTTCTGGTCTACACAAGGCCTTTTTTTGTCTTTTTATAATTTGAAAAAAGGTATTTAAAATATTAAGAAAAACACGTTATTCATAGAAAAGCTGTATGTTCATTGTAAAAACAATTCACGCAGAATAAAAAAGTGTAGGTTACCTGAAACGTCACCACCCTGAGAAAATCAATTACCATTTACAAACATCACTGCAGATATACTCACACAGACGTGTGTGTGTGTGTGTGTGTGTGTGTGTGTGCGCGCGTGCTTTTTTCACACATGGGCGGGAAATTCTATGCATGCTCTTCTGTAACCTGTTTTCTATACTCAAAAATACATTCGGGGCATCTTTTCATGTCAGTATCTTTGGATCTACATCTTTTCACAGGGTGCTGTCGATGGAGATGCCCTATCTCCTCTGGTGGACACTTGGGTTGCTTCCCCCGGTGACAGTCTCCACATCTCCACCTCCTAGTTGACCACTGGTTGAACCTCTCCAACGATGGGAAATTTGCTAACTTTTGAACCCATATATTTGACCTCAGACAACAGTGTCTGGGGATTTCTGCTCTCCAGAGGTAGAGGGCCAAGCTCTGTAATAAGCCAGAAAGCTCATTTTGGGTTATTAATCAACTAACTTGAGTTAGTTTCTCAATTCTGGGCCACTCCTGCCAAGCCTGTGGAGGTCCCACCCATTTGAAGATGGAACTGTTGTTGAATTGCCTACTGATACATAGCCACCATTTTGGTCATAGCTCCTGCCTGTGGCGAAACACGTTTCAACAAGCTCCCTGGGGATTTCCACGATTGTGGGTGCTTCTCACTGACCTAACTTCTGCATGAGAAGATGGCAGCCTCTGACTCAGCAGAAAAACCAGTTTGTGAAACACTTACCCAGGTGATCTATTCAACAGGAGGGAGCTCTCCAGAACTTCCAGGGCAGGTTCAGGCAGAGCGTGGCCATGTGCACAGGACATGTAAGATCCCTAGGGAGCAAAGCTGCCACCCCAGAACAAGTCTGTGAAGATTGCTCCCCCGCCGACTGACTGATTTGTCTCATTTCTTCATCTTTCTTCACGCGTCTCTTTCTGACCAATGACTTAGAGTGTTGTTATTGAATATTGAATAGAAATTCCCAGAAGTGGAGCTTCACATAGGAATTGCAATTAATTTTAAAAATCAGTTGTCCTGAGTTGTAAGGACAGCTTGCTTGCTTCATGAGGAATTATAGAGCAAAGAAAGCCATCTCTTTCTAACAATGTAATTTCCATAGAGTTGGGACTTTAGAGACTATTCTCTTATAATCCCTTTACTGTAAAGACAAACAAAGGTTCAGTAAAGTTAAGTAATTGCCCCAAATTCACACAGCTTGTTAGTGGCAAGGCCAGGACTTACTCTCAAAGGCCTCATCTCGTTACGCATAATATTTTACTTTACTGCTCTGCCGCTCTTTCATAGGCAGCTGCTTTATTTTGATTGATTGATTGATTGATTGGTTGACTGATCCATCTGTCTTGAGTGCCATTGGAGGGGTGGAAAATTGTTGAGCCAGAACATAAAAAGCGAAGGAAAAAAGAGTTTAAAAAAAGTCTGGAGAAAGAAAAAATAGGAAACTGAATGGGCTCATAGCGTGAGGAAGGTCGAGAGCAACCAAGAATGGCCCCAGGGCTCCCTGGGGACCCGGGGTCAGGCCCTCCAGGGCTGTGCTGAGTATTCCTCTTACGTCTGGCTCTGAGGCCACTCGAGATCTCAGAGGTGACCCGCCCAGAGTGTATACTGGGGAGCCTCTCCCACATCCGCACTCAGCACTGACACACTATTCCCAGGCTGCTGGCAATACAGGCTCCTGACCATTCACAGCTGTGTCCATCAGTGGGCATCGCCCTCGGGGAACTGCTCTGCCTAAGGCTCACCTCTGCCCAGGAAGGCAGGATACGGAGAGACAAAGGCCCAGGCCGCTGCACTCGATTTGGTCCAACTCTGAAGAACCAGTCCCCTGCAGTCGCCCTGGGCCATAGGCTCAGCTGTAACCACGCAGAGAGGCAGCCTCTGCCTCTGCCCAATCCTGCCAGCCCCACTTCCTTACAGGTGTATCTTTTTAACCACTCGCCAATAAACCTTCTTCACGCAAGGTATGTTTCCAGGTAACTCAATCTAAGGTATCGCCCAAATTCACACTCACTGTCAGAATTGGGACTAACCTCAGGTTTCCTGCCCCATCATCTTGTTAACCTAAACCATTCTCAGCTGCTAGACCTCTTTCTGTGGCTAAAGCTCTTCACGTACAACTTGACATAACCCATTCCCCTACAAGACAGGCCTCCCAAGGTGTGATGCTGACGACCAGTGTGTTATACAAGATGATTTTGGTAGTACTTGGAATGGGCTGGTCTTTACTTTAATAGTTATCTTAGCTTTCGATTCCCCAGCAGCAGACCCTGAGATGAGGACTCAAGGGAAAACGATTTATTAGCATCCAGGCCAGCTTCATTGATGTGAAACCTGTAGCATCACATACCGGTGCAGTCACACAGGGCTCCATGCTTGGCTTGATACTTTGTTGTTTCCTTCTTGAAATTCTTTTTTTTTTTGGTGAGGCAGATTGGCCCTGAGCTAACATCTGTTGCCAGTCTTCCTCTTTTTGCTTGAGGAAGATTGTCCCCGAGCTAACATCTGTGCTAATCTTCCTCTATTTTGTATATAGGACGCCACCACAACATGTCTTCATGAGCAGTGTGTAGGTCCACGCCCAGGGTCCAAACTTGCCAATCCCAGGCTGCCAAAGCGGAGCACACAAACTTAACCACTACACCACTCAAGGCCCCTCCATTTTGAAATTCTTAATAATTTATGAACATGTTTTCATTTTGTATCAGAGCCTGCAAATCCCATAGCTGGTCCTGATTAGGACATGTTCCTAGGACACACTGGTAGGGGAGCGGGAATCAGGACCCAGGAGAGTGAGAAGGGAAAGCAAGAATGTGATGTAAGGCAAAGTCCCATGGGGAGGGGAGAGAATTTGGCCCCAACTGGTAGGAAGCTCTGTAGACAGTGGAGATCCACCCAGAGTTGTCCCAAAGGGGGGGAGGGGACAAAGGAACTGGAGTATTTATAGCTCTGTACTCCTCAGTCACTGACTAAAGGCTGGGGCTTGGAGGGAGGGACATTAATTCCCAGGCACTTCCAGCTGTCCTGTGCGCAGGCAAAGCAAATCCTGCAGCTGAGGATGGTGCTCTGACCAGGAGATGCAGTACCGGTTGTGGGAATGAAGGCACACCTGGAGACCATTTGCGTGAAACTGGAAGAGGATGGGTAGGGCCATGGCGGAACACTGATATTGATTGCTGGAGTCAGGATGTACTCTAAGGTTTGTCTCCACCCTGACAAACAGAAAGCAGACACCTAGGGAGATGCAGGAAGACTGCCGAATGGTAAGATTTCTGCTCATCCATCTTCTTTTTGAGTAAAAGACTGAGGCTTTACTTATCAAACCCACAATTTCATGGTTGGAACTACTAACAGCAAGGATAATATATGTAAGAAATAACAAAAGCAAGCCAATCAAAAATATCAATTAAAAATCATATAGGAGGTACACTGATGTAAGGGTGGAATGTGAACGATGGGAATTTGGACAGATCAGCAGAGTAGAAAGCACTGGATCCAGGGCTGTGGGTAAAACACCACATCTGGGGCCAGGCACCTTGGGTTTGAATTCTGGCTCCGCCACTTTTGGACTGCACGGCTTAACCTGCCCGTGCCTACCTGCTAGTGTTATTAGGAGGATTAAAAGAGTCAGTGTATGCAGAACACTTAAAACACCTGCCAGGTAGGAAGTGGTGAATGTCAGCTCTTATTATTCCTGCCTTGCTACTAACCAGATCCGTGCTTCTCAAACTGTCTGTGGCATTTTATTTTCAATCTCTTGCGGGCTGATGCTTTTGAACGACATGATAAATACAAAAGGGATAATGAGAAAAATGAAATAAAAGAAATATATAAAAGACAAGGCCATATTTTTAGTTATTAGATAGAATAGGCAGAAAATTACTCAGTCAAATTGCTATAAAAGTTTCTACACGCTCATCTTCAATTCCTATGCTTATCCCATTACAGATGGGTAACAGTTTCCAGATGGTCACGGTTCTGTGGTCCACACTTTGAACAGTACTGAATTAGAAAACCTTTGATAAGCCACTTAAGTTTTTAGTGCCTCAGTTTCCAGGTTTTTGTAAGAAACAAATGAGATTATGTACATGATAATCGGTTAGCACTTACTAAACTACACAGCCCCCCAGAAAAGGCAGTGAGTGGTAAGGCTGTTGAAGTTGCTTCCACAGTCTGCAGGCAAAAGATACAAACCTCAGCATAGGACCATCTCAGGCCCTGTTGGCATCAGCTGCTCGGTTTAGGGTGGAGCCTTTGAACTGTCATCATCTGTGCGTGAATCAGTCAAGCATTTCCTACCACTGGACAGAGAGGGAAATAAAGGCTGCCCCCAGGAGGCTGTGGCTTGCACCCAACCACCACTGCCATCCACAGTTTGCAAAGACCACACTCCTGGGGCAAGACATCCAACCACACACTTCCTCCAACGTTAGCATCCCTTCTGCACTCTGCTCAAACGATTTTCCGGAGGATGACCCTTGAGTAGGGGTCAGGAGGAAGCTAAGAGTGAAGACAATGTCCTCACGGCAGCCCTTGGCTCCCAGCTCCCCTTGGCTTCCCTTCTCTTTACTTGGTGAAAGCCAACACGCAGACATCCCTCACCAACACTTCTAGACTCCATTTCAAACATGGACTCTGCCCACACTGGTTCTAAATGACCTACTTTGGCCTCACCTTCTCTTTTTTCTCCACCCTGTCAAACAAGAAAGCAGATACCTAGGAATTTGCGGGAAGTCTGCTGAATGTAAGATTTCTGCACATCCCTCTTCTGGACTCTCTCTGGACTCTTCGAGGGTGAGCTCCCTGTCTGATGCATCTTTGTAACTCCCCCATCACCTTCAGCACCATGCTTGGCACACGGCAGGTGTTCAATGAATGTTTGTTGAATGGCTATACGTTTGAACGGTTTGAAGTCTCTAGAAATAGAAGTGGCTCTTCAAACTACCCGACCTGAATCCATCCAGAAAAGACCAACCAAATCCAACTATTACGCACAACTCTGCCAGGTACTGGGCATTCGGAGACACAAATTTTACCGGGGAGAGATGGAGGGGAAGCTCAAGACGGGCGGATGGACTTCAAATTCAACAGTCCGCAGTTATAGCTCCACTTTCTGGGAAACAAAATCTCTCCGTTGCCCCAGGGCCCTTTAAATTTTACTGTGACTGTTTTCTTAAGAAATTCCTGGAGCAGAGCCTAACTTTTGTGTAGGGGGTTGGCAGCCAGCATATTCGCGGCCCAGGGGACGCTTGGCATAAGGGTTGGCCAGGCGTTCGCACGCGAAGGAACCTTCCAAGGAGTCGGGGCGGCCCCGTGGAGGGTCGTGAAGCGGGGGTGTCCGCGAGTCCTTGGACGCCAGGGCCTCCGTGAATTCCGAGAAGGGAAAATGGGGACGGCCAAGGCGGCCAGACGTTTGCGGAGCCGCCCAGCCCGCGGCCGCTCCCCTCCGCCGGCCCGGGACGACGCGGGCTCGGCGGCCGAAGCCGGGCGGGCCGGGGCGCCGGCCGCAGGGAGGGGGCCGGGCCGCGGAGGGAGGCCGGGCCGCGCCCCGCCCGTCGGGCTGTGCGCCCCGCCTCCCCGGGCGGGCGGAGCCGGCCGGCGGAGAGGAGGCGGAGGGCGCTCGGAGCCGTCGCCAGGAGCCCTTGGAGACCGAGTCCCGGCGGCGGCGGCGGCGGGGCGGCAGCGCAGGCGGGTGAGCGGCGGGCCGGTCCCCGCGGGGACGGGCGCAGCGCGGGGTGGCGGCCGGCTGGCGGGGGGCCGCCCCGAGTCCCCGGGGCTGGGAAGCGAGGCGGAGGGAGGGAGCGGAGGAAGGAAGGAAGGAGGGAAGTGTCCCGGAGGGCGGGGACTGGTCGGGACGCGGGGCGCCGGAGGGGGGGAGGCCCGGGACGCGAGCCCGGGAGGCGGCCGGCGCGCTGGCCTCGACGGGCGGCCGGGGCGCGGGCAGTGGGCCCCTCGGGCCCGGGCGGGGGCGGGGGCAGGTCTCGGCGCGCGCTGCCTCCTCGCCGGCGCGCGGCCGTCCCCGGCTGGGTGGGGAGGCCCGGTGTGCCCGGCCCTTGCTCGCGGCGGGGCCGGCTTTGGGGGAGAGCGGGCATCTGGGGGGCCCGGGCGCCACGCCCCTCTCCCCTACTTTCTTCCTTCTGGGGGCCGGCGAGCGGCTGCGCAGCCCTGGAGGGCGCGCGGCGCTGGGGACTGGCGGGGACTTGGGGGGCGCGGCGAGGGGACCCCGGGCCGCCCCTCCCGTGGGGACCCCGGCAGCCAGGGATCCCGAGCGGGTGTTGCAGGTAGTATAGGAGGTCAGGACTCAGACAGGAGTCTTGCGTGAATTTTTTTAAAGGATTCCTAGACCCTTACTACTTGAGTCAGGGGCATTTCCTCTTCTTTTTAAAATTTTAACTAGGGCATATCAATTAAAGCTAATTTTAAAACGCTGTGACTGGCGTCTCCCGACACTCGGTTGTCCCTCGCCGGGTGTTTCTATCTTGTGAACTTGGCTTAAGCCATTCATAACTTTCGAAAAGGAACTCGGGCTTCTCGTTAAATCTCCGCCTTGGAACAAAACTTTGGACGACCGAAATCGGAGTGAAGGAGCTGCGGAGGCCTGTCATCTTGGTGGTCACCCCTGTCCGGGCGTAGTTGTATACAAACAGGAGCACAGAGAAGGAAATGGCCAAAACCCGGGGAGAAGGGAGGTCCCCTGCGCCCACGTGTCAGGGCACGTTTCATGGCTGCTGCGAGTGGAAACAGACCGGGAGTTTATTAGACCTTGTGGAGCTGGACCAACTTCACAGGGTTAGCTTCCTTCCCATCAGTTATTTCCTCTCCCCGCTGCTGTCTCCGCTGACACTGTTTATGTTTCCTGGGGCTCTTGTAGCTTCCTCTGAATAGATTGTCTGTAATGCATCTTTTGGCTGTTGTCGGAGGCGGGGTCCGTGGCTGTGTGTCCTGTGCTTTGGAAGCGGAGTTTGGCTCCGTTTCGAAAGCGCTGGCCCCACGCTGCACCTCGCCGGCTCCTCAGCCCGGCGTGAGTGATGGCAGGATGGCGGCCTCACCTCGGAGAACCAGGAAGGCAGGCAGCGCGCCGAGGGCCGGGCTGGGCTGGGCTCGGCTGTTGCCAAAACAATCACGTTCAAGTAAGGAGCCGTTTTGTTTTTTTAAAAAAAATAACCAAATTGTGTGTATCAGCAAGCCCCTTTTTCAATAAACAAACATGTGATTCACACACCCACTGTTTCTAAAAGTAATCAGACGTTTTACAGAGATTTCAGGGATAAAAGGACTTAAATGTTTCTGCCTTCTTTGCCTTCCCTAACAGTTAACCAGCACCGTAAAACCCTGGTTTAGTCCCACAAATGCCCAACAATCCAACGACTGTGCCTCTAGACCTTATAAAAGATGCAGTCCTATTTTTACTGTGTTTAACCCAGGTCATTTACTGAGTATTGAGCCGCAACAGCATTTCGATTTGTGTGGAAATACGTAAAAATATGAGTGTGTTTCACGAGAGACTGAAAAGATTAATTATTATAAAAACTTTCTGTGTGGCGAGCTCCGGTGTCGTTTGAAAGACTAGCTCTCCAACAGTGAGGTTGGCAGTGTTGGGCTTCTGTTGTCACTTGTTGAGGGTCATGGGGGGGTTTGTCAAGTTGTGAGGGCAAAGAGGTTTAATTAAAACGCTTGAAGAAATGGTTAGCCGATACCAGATCAGTTTTGTTTTTTTAATGTTGCAAACCTCTCTCGGAGAGGAAAAGAAAGTTTCAGATTTAGAATTGTCTCATTTATTGTGTTGGATTTCTATTGGGTGTGTTGTTTTTGTTTTAAGTTTTATATGTCAACTTAAGCTTAATCTAGGGAGGTAAATCGTGGAAACCAAATAAAATTTTTCTGAGGCCTGATTTGGAAGAGAAGAGTTTAACGGTTTGGGGGTGTGGGTTTTGGTGTCAGACAGACCTAGATGGGAATATTAGTTGCTTAACCTTTTTCAGTCTGATTTGTAAAATGGAGATTAAGGTGGTCTCTATCTCTAGGGTTTTTATGAAAGTATATGAAATAATCTTTGGAAAACACTTTATGAACTCACAGTTAATGTTCAAAATTATTAGGTATTTTATTTATTTAGCTTACTTTAGCAGCAGGCTACGGATAAATTACAAGATGGCAGCTTGAACTTTCTGGAGATGCTAGATTGCATAATTTTAAATTCCATAGGAGGTACCTGATTATATAGCTAGATAACTAGATAGATGGAGCTAGAGATATAGAGATGCGTGTTAATATTTCTGTACATTTGTGTGTCATGTTTCTACCATAACAGTATGGAAATTATGATTAATGGATTAATAGTTTTAATATGCTTTTAAAGCTGAAGTTACAGTCATATAATATTTTTAGAGCCAGGCAGTCAGAAACATTTCATTAATCATCTTTAAATTTAAAGAGAAGTTACATTTCGAATAGTCGTGTTTATTAGCCCTGGGTAGGAAATTAAACCAGAAACAGAAGTATTAGTCTTTAACCAAGTATGATTTTTAATTAAAGTATGAAAAAATGTGACCCAAGGATATCCAGTTATTTACTTTTTCATATACTGATGTCCAGTGCCAACAGATAAGCTGTAAGAGTTTAGGATTGACTGGGAGTGTTTCCTAAATGTTCTGTAGGAGCCTTGTGACTGACTGTAAACTTTTGTGAGAAGGGGTGTTCAGTCAATTAGGGGAATCTGCTCATCGTGTGATTGAATCATTTGCAACCTTTTGAAAATGCTTTCACCTTTAAAACAAACCCTTTTGCAAGCCTGTTGCTTTTTCGTACTGCACATCAGGTGCACAGGATTGCATTGATCCCAGGCGTAGCTTGTGCCACAGGTGGCTTCTCATTTTACTAATGGCTCCACAGGGACTGTGCTTTATAATATTTTTAATAACTGTAAAGGGTACAGTGTTATTATGAATCGTTTCTTGCCTATGACATTCTGCTCTGAAGCAGTGCAGGACGTGGTTGAATAAATTATTGATTCTTTTCACTCCTAGAACATCATAGCATAGTGATGGATCCCTGGCTTATGCTTCTAGGTAGAGTGTGGGCAAGTTACTTAATATCTCTGTGCGTCAATGAGGTGTTGTGAGGAATAAATGAGTTAATCTTTCTAAAGCATTTAGAAGAGTGCCTGGCACTGTCTATGTGCAATAAATATTAACATGAAGTTACTACTTCCTGAAATTTTCTCTTTCTAAGTGTTATGTAATGAGCCTGTATTATTTTTGTAACAGGAAAACAGCTATACAAAATTTTAATGTTTCCCAAAAATCTTAAAAAGCTCAGTAATTTAAAAAGTCCTGCCAAACAGTGCTTATGAAGTAAGAGAATATAATTAGGCAATTGTTGCATCTTTTAAATGTGAAATGAATCACAATGTTAATTTGTTAACAAATTAATTCTCCTAGATCTCAATCCCATTTTACTTTCTTATTAGAACCTTAAAAAAAAAACCCCATAATCCAGGGGCTGGCCCGGTGGCGCAGTGGTTAAGTGTGCACGTTCCACTTCTGCAGCCCGGGGTTCGCGGGTTTGGATCCCAGGTGCGGACATGGCACCGCTTCGCAAGCCATGCTGTGGTAGGTGTCCTGCATATAAGGTAGAGGAAGATGGGCACGGATGTTAACTCAGGGCCAGTCTTCCTCCCGCAAAAAGAGGAAGATTGGCAGCAGACGTTAGCTCAGGGCTAATCTTCCTCAAAAAAAAAAAAAAATCCCTAATCCATAGTGTCCATGTTATAGGGGCAGAAGGAGAAGAGCAGTGGGCATAGTTACGGTGCATTATTACAGTTACAACCAGGTTTAAAAAAAGTTAAACTGATCTTAGAAAAGGAAGTCTCAAAGAAAGTATGGACAGGTGGACAGTGGGATTATGGTGCTTTCCCCTTTTCTCCCTCCATTTTCCCCAGTGAACATGTATCTATAATAACAGTAATCCATTTGTGTAACAGTTACTCAATAAAAACTCTGGTTTATTAGCTACAAATAGCAGGATTTTGTTGTTTTAGAAAAAAACACCAGCTTGCATAGCAGTTGAAGGTCCTTAAGTTAATGTGAAAACCCTCATAGTGAAAACTGTTTGGCTGTAAAAGAGAGGCCCTTTCGGATGTTTGTAGGTTTAGCTTCATCAGAGATGTTTGAAATTAGGTTCTGCACACTGACCAAGGCCACTAACCTTGACTCTGCAGAAGTTGTCACTTCCCAGAGCCGGGCTCTGCATTGCCGAGCTGTGTCCACACGGCATCTTCACTGTGTCCGATGCCTCCAAGACAGTCTTGAGGAAGACAGAAGTGTGCTTAGCTGAAGCAGAAAGTTCGAGAGATAAAAGATACAGCAGAGTCATGTGATTCCATGCACTGAGCTGTTCTGCATCCTGGGCCCTGGTCCAAGCCGTTTACAGATGTGAACTTGCTGAGCCCTTACAGCAGCCAGGGGAGGAAGCTGAGGCTCCCTCAGTGGCAAGGCCATCGTTCGACCCAGAGGTTCTGCCTGCACGCCCCATGCTCTGAGCACTCTGCTAGGAGCTGCCGTGGAGGGGCGTCCAGCCAAAACTGGGGAAGGGAACTTCATGGAGGAAGTCCCTTTAGAAGCTATCAATCAAACCAAGAGCAACAGAGGAGAGGGCTCCTTTCAGGGGTGAGAGGACCACCCGGAGGAGAATTCGAGGTGCCTTCCATTGGGCTCACCCCTCTTCGGCCATAGATGTTGAACTTCCAGAATTGCCTCAGAGACCCAGCAGGCCTGAAGCGCTCTGTGAACTCGGCCTCTCCCGTCCCTGGACTCTTCAGCAGGGCCTTGAGGGTACAGACGAAGGCACTGGCGTGCCAGGTCCTGTTCTGGAACCAGCCCCCAGGAGCAGGTCCTGCCCTCTCACAGGAACGAGAGGAGAGTGGTAAGCAGGTGGCTTGGATCCAGGGCAGAGCGTGGAGGTGATTTGACTGAAGTTACTTCTAGCTGGGTTATTCCTTTTATTGCCGAGTCTCTTGAAAATCATTTCTACTGTCACTTGCATGTTTGGTTTATCCTGTCAGGTTTATTGGGTATCATAAAAGTGCTTAGCTGTGAGTGTCTGGTTGCCATCCTCTGAGAAGGAGGGTTTTTGTCTTCTTTTAATGGGTCTGCATTTCAGAGGATTACTGTGTAATAAAAACCAGGGTGTTGCAGACTGTTAAGACTTTCGCTACTTTCCACTCTGCTGGAGAATTAGGAGCTAAAAGAATTCTTTTAGTTCTGTCTTGGTGAATCAGTTACTAAGAATCTTTTGTAATTTTTCACATTCACTGATTGTAAGCAGGTGACTTTGGGGCCGGAGGGTCAGGAGGCCTTATGATCCTCGTGCTTTCTTACAGAATGGACTCCCATTCCCATTGTGGTCGATGTCACGTAACTGACACAGGATCCCCTCTGGCTGACTGACGAGAGAAGCGCAGCTTCTAGTTTGGCATGGGTGGGCATCATCACGGATGCTCACTGGAGTGCGCTCTGAGTCAGTCGTCTTCTCTGCTCTTGCATTCCATGTGTAGAGAGTTGCCTTCATTCCCAACGGCTGTGTGCAAACCCGCATGAGCCCATTGGGAGTGGAATGTTAACTTTACCGAAGTAGAATAAGCAGGCTTCTATTTAGATGCTACCAGCCAAGATGTCCCTGAGCACTGGACATTAAACCCTCAGCCCCCACTGGGACCCTTTGACTAAGATCCCAAGCTTGCAGTGACCTTAAATTTTGTCTGTTTTTCTGGGAGAAATGATTGCAGAGAAGCAACAGAGTTCAGCTCTCAGTGTGAGCTAAGTCTAAGGATGGAAAGAGGAATCAAACTCCAAAAGCTGCCTGGACTTGATTGAGGCTTAGTGAGGACTTGATGGATAGAAAACCATCACGCCAGATTTATTCAATCAGAATCTCGGGCAAATTGAAAGAGTATTGAAACCAGCAGGCCTGTCCTGTGCCTGCACTGCTGAAACCCTTTGAGTTAGACCTCCGGGCTTCACATGGGTGGACAGGTCATGACTGGCAGCTCAGACTTGTCAGGGGAGGGTTACATGTCTGGCCAAGAAGCGGAAAGATTGGATTGTGGCTTCTTGACAGAGCTTCCTTGAACTCTTGTACAGGTTGTTCACTGCACAAGAATGCCTAGCCAAGGAAGCAAGTGAGAACTCAAATCTGCTCAAAAACCATGTGTCCTGGGCTAGAACTGCCTCTGCTGGATGGAACGGGTACTTCTTTCTGACACCGTCAGGCGGGCAAGGCTAGGTCCACTTGGAGGGCTGGCCTGTTTCTGACTCACATGAAGGCATGACGTGGCCAGCAGCTGCTGTGCCTCTCGAGGCCCCATCAGCCACAGTGACCCTCTAAATGCACCCGCAGCCTCTGGCACCTAGTAGGTGCCTAACAAATGCCAGTGGAATGAAGGACTAAAACCATGTTCTTTGCAGTGTGTGCCAGCAAGGTGCACGAGCCAGGGTTCTTTTTTAATCAAAAAAGTAACATCGATTGTGTCTTCTGGGAACTGCACGTTGAGAGGGCCATGTTCCCTGTGGCCGGCTTCCTCCCCCTCAGGGCATCATCTCCTGGGGGCAGTTACTGTTTACTGTCAGTCAAACACCAGCAACATCTCAGTGTCGCCTGATGGTGCCAGGGTCCCTGCTCCCTTCTTGCCCTCCCCCTGAGGAGGGGATGCAGTGGTGCCTCATGGGAATGTGCAGAGGGATTCCTGTTAGTTATTTCTTGGCTGTGGGCCCCCCCCTTGGGACAGGATGCAAAGGACAGTGGCTGTGGGAACCTTCGGAACTCACCTGTGGCTTCCTGTGTGAGAAGACTTTTCTAGTTTAGGGTAAGAAGTGGGGAACCTTGTTGCCAAAGCTATGAAAAACTAAGTCAGGGAGTGTGTCCGTGTCCCCCTCGGTGCCAATTGGCACTTCTCGCAGGCTTTTTCTTTTAAGTCGATCCTTTAGACAGCTGGCTCTCAGAATTCACTTCCTCTTCCTGGCTCCTCTGCGGAGAGGCAGTCCTGCAGCAGGTGAGAGCGGCCATGGCCAGTGGATCAGCCTGAAGCCAGTGGTTCCAGAGAGGACCGTGCTGGTTCCTACTTAGGACCTCGGCCCTCTGCTGCTTCATGGAGAGACCACGGGCGCAGAGACCTGACCGCCCTTCACATCTAATCTGGTTAAATGCAGTCTTCTTCAGGCGAGCTCAGATTCCCAAAATAGCAGGGGAAAAGAATTCCTAACAAAGACTTCCACACAGAATTCCTTTGGATAGCAAATGTACCTGTTGCATTTCCAGTATGATTGGATTTTACAGAATTCCAGGAGTCTCAACTTTTCAGGAATATCTCTCTGTTGAATTAACCAGAATATTCCAGCACCTGCTTTGCCCTGTTTTTTAACATAAATATTTGATAAGCAGCATACTTCAGCCATTACTGTCCAAATCTAGAAAGCAAATAAATGCCCCTGGCAGGCTGCCTGGGAGGTAATCCTAGCCTTTCTGTCTTTGCCGCCCATTCACCTAAGTTCTCTGACTTCCTTCTGGCTGTAATAAATATCAGGGGCTCAGGGACACCCACACCCAGCAGGTGCTATAAAATGGGGCAGAGGTCAACCTCCCCATGCTCGCTGTGCTCGCCTCCTGAACTCTGGACCCGGGTTCTCTGATTCCCTGATGTCTACGTGAGAACTCGCCTGCCTCAGCCCGGGCTCCCCAGACCCTTCTGAGCTGAACTCCTTAGTATTGTGGCTCCCAAGCTGGTCTTGTCCTGTTCTTCACACTCCTGTGAAAAATGACTTATACGAACTCTTCGTTTTTTAAAATTGGTCATGTATTTATATGGTGCAAAAAAACCTCACAACCATATATAAAAAGGTAAACACTGAGGGCTCTTGCTCCCATCCCATCCCCATCCAGGCCTTTCCCCACTCTCTACGGTTTGCACCTTGTAAATACAAGCACGCTAGAATATATACTGTTACTCTTCTCCCTCCTTTCACAAAAGATGATATATTTTATGTACTGTTCTGTACCTTGCTCTTTAAAGTTGGCACTATGTCCCGGAGATCACTCTCTCAGCACTTAGAGCTCTCCCTCCCTCTCTAACAGCACGATAGTTGTCGGTGTCCTGAATGTACCGCGTAGTGCGTTTGACCAACACCGTATTGCTGGACCTTTGGGTTGCTACCCATCTTTCGCTGTTACAAACAGTGCTGTGACAAGTAAAGGTGTAGTAAGTCATTTTGCGTTCGTGCAGGTGTCCCTAAAGGATTGGTTCCCAGAAGTGGGCCTGCCGAATCACAGGGCCCTGTAACCCCCCCGCCCCCAGGAAGGCTGACTCATTTTGCCCTCTCCCCGGCAATGTATTGGATGGCGTGTTTCCCCACAGCCCGCCAGTGAGACGTGTGTCAGCTCTTTTCATTTTTGCTAATCTCGTTGGTGAGAAATAGTAACTTGAAGTCATTTGAATTTTTCGAGTTGTGAGTGAGGTGGAGGTCTGGGGCCGTTTGTACATCTCTTCCTGTGCTCTGTTGTGGCGTGTCTGTCCAGTTGTGGGCATTTATCCACCTTTCCACCTAAAGCAAGCCTCTGGCCTCCATCACTGTCAAAATGTCTTAAATACAGACTTAAGAACGTGATGGCTCTTTTGGGCCTAAGGGTAGAGTGGGCTGCCAAATTGTCAGTGCAAAATCGAGAGAAATGAAAGTAGGGTTTTATGCCAGTTGCTAATGTCTGATTTATAAATAGTTTTCGGCTAATGGGATTATTAAACTGGGGCTTCTCCAAAACCATTATGAGGATGATCTTCTAGTCTAGCATTTCTCCCTCTCAAAAAAACGAGAAAGAGAGAGAATATATAAATTCCAATGGCATTTCCCTGCAAAATCTTCTAAGAAATCTAGAGTTTTCCATTTACGTGCCTCTCTGGAAAGGTCACACATGCTGTATCTTTTGTTTACCTGCTGAATCGGGCTCCTGTTCTCCCTTTGATTTCACCATCAGAGAGCTGTCTCTGTTTCCAAGGTGAAAGAGAAGAGGAGAGGAAAGGACAGCGTCAGGAGGGCGGCCGGAGTTGAGGATCCGACGAAGGGCGCAGGGTTGGAGTTGCACAGAATCATCTTTCTTTTTGAGGTGCTCTTGCAGTCAGCTCTTGGGATGCTATTTTTACGTAAACTGATTTTCATCTTTTTAAAAATGAAATCCACCAAGAGACAGAAATTACGGTTGAGTGAAAAGATGACTGTGGTTTCTTTGGTTTGCTTTTTAGAAATTCATACGAGGCAGTCCTGTATAAACTTAGCCTACACCTCCGTCAAAGAACAACGAAAACACCCTGCAAACCAACCGGAAAACCCCACAACAACAAACTCTCCTTCTCAGAATCCGCACTTTTAGTAGCGGCCCGTGAAGGCTCCAAAGAGGAGGATCTGATCTTCTAGGCCCCACATGCTCTCTCTTCTGCTCCTGAGTCTGTGGGTTGTTCCTTTGCTGAAGGTTGGTGTTCAGCTCTCTGGTGCTTTGTGTTTCTTCCAGCATTTCTCTCTGTTGCTGTTGTGTTGATCTCCCCACTGTACTGTCAGCTTCATATGCACAGGCTCCTGTTCCCTCCCCAGTACCTAGGAGAGTACTTAGCACCTCGGGGTACTCCATCGATAGTGGAGGAATGAACACTTCTAAGGGTAGGTACCTTCTGGACCCAGCTGGGTCTTTGTGGTCATCCGTGTTAGGGATCCCATGTCATACATGGGTCTGGGGAGGTGGTGGTAGCTATTCCTTGGTGTTTTGGCAGGGTTTTCCAGCCCTGTGCTCTCTGACAGTGCACATGATGGTTCAGAGCTCGAGCTTGCCGTCTGAGTCACCTGCCCAAGTCACCTGACCTGTCAGATCGTCCATTTGCAAAATAGAGATGATAAGACCATATTACAACAAATCTAAGACGCCATCAGTTATGAGATGTGCCATTATTCTATGTTCCACTAAGGAAAAAAATGCTGCCGATGCACCTGTAACCCACGGCAGCCCTAAGGGTGTATTAGTTTTCTGTGGCTGCCCTAGCAGATTACCACGTATTTAGCAGCTTAAAGCAACACAGGTGTATTACCTCTCAGTTCTGTAGGTCGGAGTCAGTGTGGGCTCGGCTGCGTTCTCTGTTCTGGGTTTTGCAAGTCTGAGATCCTTTTAGGAGGCTCGGGAGGATCTGTTTGCAAGGTCGTTCAGGTTGTTGGTAGAATCCGGTTCCTTGCAGTTCTAGGACTGAGGTCCCTATTTCCTTGCTGGCTGTCAGCTGCAGGCCACCCTCAGCTCTTAGAGACCTCTCTCTGGTCCTTGCACTTCGACCCTACATCTCAGAGCCAGCAACAGCGCAACAAGTCCATCTCATGCCTGGAATCTCGTTGAGTCTCCTTCTGCTCCATCCCTTTGCCTCCAGACAGAGAAAGCTCTCTACTTGTAAGGGCTTTTGATTCCATTGGGCCCACCTGGATAGTGCAGACTGCTCCCCTTGTATTAAGGTCTGTAACCTTAGTTACATCTGCCACGTCCCTTTCGCCATGTTAACAGAACATACGCACAGATTGCAGGGATCAGGGCGTGGGCATCTTTGGGGGACCAGTCTGCCTACCAGAAACAGTCATCCCTATATCGGGGAGGTTCAAATGTGAACAAAATGTGCTTCCTAGAATTGATGACATACTATCCTTGGCTTAGGAATAAAGGAGCTACTGATGTATGTTAAGCACGCGACGTGTTAATTGTAAGTGCTCGGGCGTTAACTGTGTTTCCGTTGTGGTTGATATTATGATCCAAGTGCCCACACAATACCCAGCACCTTTAATTCCAGTTTAAGTTATTTGCGTTCACAGTTAAATGCATTTGGTAAACACTAATTGAGAGAGTATAGTGTGCCGGCAGTTAATTCGATGACATTGAGGATGATAGTTACTCCTTGAGTGACAACTACGTCCCAGCCTGTGCCAGGAGCTTTCCATAGACGTCCTCGTGCCTTGCAGCAGCCCTCTGAGCTGGGTAATACTGGCTCCAGTTACAGGGCAGGAAGCAGGTTCAGAGAGGGTGAATGCTGCCCCAGAGCTCCATGAGAAGTAGCAGTGGCATCTTGCTTTGAATCCAGTTCTGTCTGACTCTGCAGCCGGTGCTGTCATGGTACCATGTTACCTGCCCCTCAGTCCCTGGTGGTACCGTGTGAAAAGAGCAGCAGGGAGGTGTCCACCACGTGTGTGGGCTGGAGCGGGGTGGCCTCCTGGAAGGGGAAGGAGACGTTGCCCTGTGACGTGTCTCTCTGGTACTCAGATGTGTCTTTGCTGTTAACTGTTTCGCTCTTTGAGGACAAACGTCTTGTCTCTTCATCCTTTCTTCTGTATTTAATAAGCACAAAAATGATCTTTTTCATTCACTAAGTATTTATCAGTTACCTGCTCTGTGGGTATACAGCTGTGAACAATATTGTGATATTGTGATTTATAATAAGAAATATATATTTGGTCTTTCACCCCATTCCTGGTACAGAGCTCCTACACCCTTGTAATTTCTTCAGTGAGATGAGGGTGTCTTTTTTTTATGTTAAGGAGATGACTTTTGGACTGAACCTAAGGATGGGGGCTGTTTGCCAAGAGAACCAGCCATGTCACTGGAAAGTTGGAACTCTCACTCCACCCCCCAGACCTCCAGGGAGGGGAGAGGGGCTGGAGGTTGAATCGGTCACCAGTGGCCAATGATTGAATCAGTCATGTCTATGTAATGAGGCTCCATGAAAACCCAAAAAGGAGGAGGATCAGAGAGCTTCCTGTTGGTGAATTCATGGAGGTGCTGGGAGAGTGCTGCACCTGGAGAGGGTATGGAAGCTCCATGCCCTTTCCCCCGACCCGGCCCTATGCATCTCTTCCATCTGGTTGGTCCTGAGGTACGTCCTTTTATAGTAAACTGGCAATCCAGTAAGTAACACGTTTCTCTGAGTGAACCAAGGAGCTGCCGTAGCACATTTCTGTGAGCCACTCTGGCAAATTAATCGAACCCAAGGAGGAGGAGGTTGGAACCTCTGATCTGTGGGTGGTCGGTCTGAGGCACCGGCAACAACCTGGGCTGTGGCTGGTGTCTGAAGTGGTTGTGGGGGGCAGCTTGTGGGACTGAGCCCTTAACCGGTGGGATCTGATGCTGTCTCTGGTAGATAGTGTCAAAATTGAGTTGAATTGTAGTATACCCTGCTGGTGCCGGAGAATTGCCTGGATGTGTGGGAGCCCCCTCCCAACACACAGACTTTGGTGACCAGAAACCTTTTACACACCGTGTGTGACTTTCGGAGGGAGGAAAGTGTAGCATGGGGGAACTCCTGCTTTTTAAGCTATTTTGAGCATGACCAGGGCGAAGGGGAAAGGAGAGGAGGAGGGGAGTGGTTTGTTGGAAGTGGGGTAAGAGTAGTAGCCACCTGAATTCAATAAACTACTCGAAGATCACAGTCTCAAGACTTTTCCCAAGACAGACTGCAGCTTGTCCATCGCAGGCTCTTCAGATTCAGGTGGACATTGTTGAAAACCAGTCTCAACATCTTCCCATCAAAACCTACTTTTCTTCCTGCTTCTCCAAGTCAGGGCAAGACGTCTGCATCCACCCAGGATGCCAAGCTCTGGACCCTAAGCCACCCGAACCCCTTCTTCCCCTTCACTGCCCTCCAGCTCAGACACCCTGGCCCCAGCCAACGCCTGCCTCGTCCACCTCCTACCTAGCCCACGCGTTTACCCTCCTCGACCCACTGCCTCTCCCCTGGATTGTCACCATGGCTTCCTGACTGACCCCCACCCTCCACACTGCCACCAGGGTGATTTTCTAAAACATAGATCTGAATAGGTCACTTCCTGTCTGGCAGCTCCCCGAAGGCATCTCGTCTAGTGGTTAAGGGCTCACACTGTCCAGGTTCAAGGCCTGGCTATGCTTCTTACAAGACCTGGAGTCTTAGAAGAGTTACGTATTGCTCTGTGCCTCATTTTCCCCATCTCTAAAGTGGGGGTGATAATAGCACTACCTCATAGATAGGTTTTGAAATTTAAATGAGTCGATGTGTGTGGAGCATTCAGGACAGTGCCTGGCACGCAGAAAGCCCTCGGTGAGCGTCACTCTCCCACGGTCCTTGACTGCCTGGCCGCAGCTCCTCCCTCCTGCTGCTCCCGCCACCATCCCCCTCCCTCCCAGGGCTGGGAAGCCTGGTCTGCAGGTGGAACTTTCTTAACCCTCTGCACCTGCGTAAGTACACGCACACGGTACCTGTTCAGACAGTTTCATAGCAGTTTGACAGTCATCTTCCATCTCTCGAATCTAGTAAAAAATTGGACTTGCATTTTATATTTCATTTTTCTAGCAGATCATTTTTATTACATTTTTATAGAAGGATGGGTTCATGATGAGTTGGAAATAAAACCAAAAACGCTAATCTTTCACCACGGATAGTTGGAGAAGTCCTTCTGCAGTCCCTCACACCCGCACCTGCTCGTTCATCCTCACCGGCCGGGTTACCGTCCTCACGGCACAGCCCTAAATCCTCTGGGCTTCTGCACACCACTTCCCCAGCCTTGGTTTATTCCCGTCCATTCAGCACCCACACTAAGTGCCAGCTCTGTGGACATAAGGGTGAGTAAGATGCTACCTCTGCTTTTGAGAAGTTCCCTTGAACTACCCAGTGATTCCTGCCTGTGTTTTGAAGTCTAGCATAACATCATTCTTTCTTTCATCTATTAAGAAAACATTTATTAAATACCAACTGTTTACGAGGCACTTGCTGCCTTCTGTTCCTGCCCTTAAGGACACCACGAAGCTAGCGGGGGAGACAGAAAAATAATGAAGATGGGACAGGCGCGTTAAGTAGCAGAGTGCGTAGAGAAGTGGGAAAGAGCACACGAGGGTGTGCCTGGCTTCGCCTTGGCTGGGGCAAAGGCGTGGGGAGGTCACACCTGGTTTCAGAGTTAAAGTAGAGGTGGTATCATCTGAAGATGAAGATCCAGGCCTTGAGGTCGAGCCCAGGGCCAAAGCCCCGCTCGGCGGCTCGCCAGCCGTATGACTTTGAGTGCCTGCCTCTCCGTCTTAGTCTCTTCCGGCTGCGGTAACAAAATACAGTGGACTAGGTGGCTCATAAATGACAGGAATTGATTTCTCACAGTTCTGGAGGCTGGAAGTCCAAGATCAAGGCACTAGTAGGGTCCGTGTCTGATGAGGGCCCTTCCTGGTTCGTAGACAGCTGTGTCCTCACGTGGCAGAAGGGGTCGGGCGCTCTCTGGGGCCTCTTTTGTGAGGGCACTAATCCCATTTGTGAAGGCTCCCCCTCATGGCGTAATGACCCCAAAGGCCCCACCTCCCAATACCGTCGCATTGGGGTCAGGATTCCAACACATGGATTTTGCAGGACACACACCTTCAGACCGGGGCACCCTCTGGACTCCAGGCTCCTCATCTGTGAAATGCCTGTCTGCCCACAGGCTGTTTTCAGGCTCACCTGAGATTATTATGTACATCGTGTGCTTAGAACTGTGCCTCACATGCGCAGTGCATGAATGTTAGATGATGTTGCTCCTGCGGTCGCCTTCTTGCTCTCTTCTTGACCCCCATCTCTGGCCGTGCTTAAGTCTTTCCTTGTCTGGGTTTCCAGCGGCTGCTCCTCAGCTAGCACTCTAGTTGTTATGTGGAATTGTGTACTTTGACCTGCCAGAGTTCTGTCTCCCCTCCAGAGTGTGTTGTACCCCTTGAAGTCAGTGACATTTGTCATCTTTATATTGCCCGTGACGGGCAGCGCCTAGTGCACAGAATAAGTGTTTAGAGAATTTATACTGTGTTAAAATACTCTAACTTTGAGCACTTCTTTTCAGAGAGCTTTGCGAGGAGTCTGGTTGTTGTGGACTGAATGTTTGTGTCCCCCCCAAAATTCATATGCTGAGGTCCTGACCCCCAATATGATGGGATTAGGAGGTGGGACCCTGGGTAGGTGATTCAGTCGTGAGGGTGATGCCCCACAAACGGGATTCGTGCCCTTATCCCAGGGACCCCAGAGAGCTGTCTCTCCCCTTCCATTGTATGAGGCAGTGAGACAAGGGCTATCTGTGAACCCAGAAGTAGGCTCTCACCAGACACCAAATCTGCTGCCACTTGGTGTTGGACTTCCAGCCTCCAGAACTGTGAGAAATAAGTGTGTGTTGGTTAAGCCTCCAGCCTGTGGTATTTTTATTATAGCAGCCTGAATGGACTAAAATACTGTTCAAACATTAATTTCCACTTTACAGATGGGGAAACAGACTCTTTCTAGAAAGTTTCTGCTACTTGCCTAAGCAGACAGCAGGGGTGAGATTAGAACCCCATGCCTCTTGTCACCTGTTTCGGGCTGCCTTGTCAAATCTAGCCTGCGAGCTGAGGTCTGCCTGGGTGCTGACCAGGCTCAGAAGTTCTTATCACCGGGCCCCACCTGTCCCAGGCCCGCGGAGAGGGCAGGACCCAGGCGGAGAGACCTGCAGACACACCTTCTCTCCTGGCCTCTCCTTCACTGCTGCCCCGTGGTTTTGATGGGTCACGCCCTCAGTGGTGAGGGCCCACCTGGAAACCTGGGGTCGAGGTGGGGACGGAGGCGGAGGAGCTGGAGGCAGGAGGCTGCAGGAGCTGGAGGAGGAGGGAGTGCCTTGCGCAGAAGGAGTAATTTGTAAGTAGACTCTAGGGCTGAGTGGATGGGGAGGGGGCGGCCAGGGAAGTCAAGGGCTTGGAGACTTGGGAAAGCTCTTGTGAGGATATCCAGAGGGCAGCGAAGCTGTTCCTTGGGCATCTTTTCCCGCCGTAGGTGTCTTGAGCATCTCCCTTCCCACCCTCTTTGAAAGGGGTCCCCTTGATACTCCGCCCAGGAGTATAGTCTGCTCTCATCGCCTAGTGGGGTTTGTAATCTTTATTGTGGGGCAGGGCAAAGGGATGACTTCACACCAAGGACTCTGACCTCGAACTTTCTTGTCTCGGAAAAAGTTTAAAATTTAGGACTTCATCCACTAGCTTATCTTTTTTTTTTTTTTCTTTCATTAGGAAAAAAAGAAAAAAGAATTCTCAAAGGGGAAGGATCTAGGGCTCAGGGAGCCTGATAGCAGAAGAGGGCAGGGTAGTGGTGTGCAAACTTGGCCGCACAGTGGAGGCAGCTGGGGAGTGATGCTGATAATCAGAGCCCCGGCTGCGCCCGGACCTGTGAGTTCAGCCTCTGCCCTGGGGCCCGAGGGCGGCTCTCGAAGCTCCCAGGTGGTTCCAGGGCACAGTCAGGGGTGGGGGGGGGCCGCCTTCTTGCTGCTGGGTTGCCACCAAGCCTCTGCAGCGCAGATGGCTGACACACGGGAAGTGGTGGTGTGGCCGCCGTGAGTCCTTGAGAGTCTCGCTCATTTTCCTCCATAATGTGGGTTCTGGGAGCAGCACAGATTCCCTCTGTGTCAGCCCGTTGAGCCCCTTCCTCGACCATGCCGAGCTCTACCCTGAGTGGTCTATCCCAGTTCTTCTTCTTATGCACCGGTTATTGGTGTAATCTGTCAGCCAAAGAAGAGGGAGTGTCCTTGAGGGAGAGCCTCACCATCCCCGTTTTGACACAGTCACTCTCATTGGACAGTACAGCAGCTCTGGGGACGAGGCGCGCCATGTGAAGAGGGTCTTGGCCAAGGCTTCTCTCTGTGGCGGTCCCACCACCTCGTGGATGGTTTTCCTGTGAAAACTGAGTCTTGGAATTCTGTGACGTAAGAGTTACTCATGGCCAGGTTTGTCGTGTGGAATCTAGGAGCAAATTATTGTTTTTGAGGGACATATGTAGGCTCTTGAATTTTGACTAGAAATGGCTTTAGTGGTCAACATTCATTTCGTTTTATGTCCAGTAGCATATTTTATTTATTTTGTGGTTGTTTTGTTGTTGAGGAAGATGGGCCCTGAGCTAACGTTTGTGCCGATCTTCCTCCGCTTTATATGTGGGCCACCACCACAGCATGGCTGATGGGTGGTGTAGGTCCGTGCCCGGGATCTGAACTCCTGAAGCAGAGGACACCAAACTTAACCACCATGCCCACGGAGCCAATCCCAGCATGTTTTGTTTTTATCAGGGATGTAGTAAAGGAAAACTTGTGAGGGAAGGTGACCTGTAGATTCACATTCGTGGAAATGGTTTGTGGATTTGTTTGGCTGAAGACAAATTCAGTTTTCTTTAGAGAGAAAGGTTTTGTTTGAATTGAATGTCTGCTCCACCTAGATTTTCCCCCATTATCCCTTGAGAGCTAGAAGCCTTCTGTATGGTAACATTTTCCAGAAGCATCTGAAAGTAGGAGTCCCTTGGGAACTCTTATGGTCACAAACTGAATAAAAATGAAAAATGAAATCTCAAGAGTGCAGCTTGCTTTGAAACTGACTTCACGTTTTACGACTTTGATGAGGAGAGGGACGTAACTTTCCGTGTGTGCCTGCTCTTGACTATGCATTCAGACCCCAGAAAGTATAAGTAATTCATTTTACAGAAGAGGAAACTACAGCTCAGGGAGATTCAGTAACTGGCCCTAGGCTGCACAGCCCATGAGGGGCAGGGCCACAATTCAAACCTGTGCCCATTTGACTACACCATGCTGCCCGCTAGTACTAAAAAAATACGCGCAACTCAGTAAGCGTTAACTTTCTGGTACCTTTCAGAGACTCTTACTGTCCACAGAAGATTTTCCTGATAAGCAGATAAAACATAAATAAAGCCTTAACGGAGTTGGTGAGGACAGAAAGTCTAGAGGAAAGAAAGGAGAGCTGCTTTCTGGCAGGTACCATGTTTATAAAGAGCCCAGCAGTCACTCCTGCAAATTTGTTTTTAAACTGACTCATAGCAGCTGCAGAGACTGGAATTATCAGTTCCCAGCTCAATCGTCTTTTTATTATTTGTGACTTGCCCTTGTTAAAGCTGTAGGAACGGTTTTGCTAATTGTTAATATGCTTTTGGTTGATTGTTGCACTGAACGCAGGCGTTTTCGTTATTTCATCAGAAAATAATGCTGAGGAGGTTTGTAGGAAATGTTGGAGAAGTGACAGAATTAAAGGGTTGGTGTCCTCCAGGATTTCCAAACAGGAAGGGCTCCGGGCTGGCAGCCTCGAAGGGGTGCTAGGGACAAATCTGGAAGCGGTGTTTGCTAAACAAGTGCACTTTTTATTTTTTTTTAACTTTGCTTGCATGTTATTGTAATGTTTTCTAAAGGTATCTTTTAATTCATATTTCATAAGGTGAGACGATGCTCACTGTCTGTATTAAAAAGAGGGCTCTTGGAGTGGCAGACGGCAGGAGCCTGACCGGCAGAGTTTAATCCCAGCTCTGCCACTTGCTGCTGTGTGCCCTTGAACAAGTTACTTAATCTTCCAATGCCTCAGTGTCCTCTCTTGGAAAATGGAGATGATAATGCACCTTGTTCCTGGGGTTATTGTGAGGCATCAGTTAATAAATGTAAAGTGCTTAGAACTCTGCCGGACCCTGAGTAAACTGGATGTGTCATAAATGCTTGCCATTGTTATTTTAATTAATTGGGATTTAATTAATTTAATTGGAGGGGCTGGGGAGATTCCGGTGGGAAGGAGGATGCTAAAGTTCCCCCAGGCCAGCCTCTGGGAATTCTGCCAGGGTAAGCAATTCTGTTCAGCTCCGCGATAGAGGTTGGTGTTTTTTATTCTCCTGGCACTCTGAATTTATATTTCTACAGTATGGTATAATGGGAAGATCGTGGAACTATTTGATTTTTAAAACATGTTATCATTCGAGCTGGACTTTCAAAAAGTGTTAGGTGTGGCCTCTGCTGAAGAGATGTATTGGGAGGGGAGGTCCAGCCTAGGAGGTGACAGGGAGCTCTGTGCCCAGACGTCCTTGTTCCGGGTGCGGTGGAAAAGGGGTATCGTGCACGGGCGTTGACGATGCCCGAGCAACTGATCCCCTGAGGAGCCAACACCACCCCCTAAATCAGAGTGAACAATGTAGTTTTCATCCTATGGTGAAAGGAAATATGCTTTTTTCTGGCCCTAAGCCCTGACAGATTTGTCACATAGGTCCTTGTGGGTGGGACAGTGGGGAGGACGTCCTTGGTGTCTTCAGCTGTCACTCCTGGGGCATATTTGGAGAGATCGTTCTTATGTTAACTCGTGAAATAATGAGAAGCATGCCGTTTAAGTCTTCTTCAGTGACTGCATTTCTGTAGGAAATAATAAAGTCCAAATGCATTGTTCTCTTGCCTAATTTGCTGAAAGGCCAGGATGGAGTCCTAGGAAAGAGGAGTGGGTCGAGTCAGCACCCTGCCATCTGGAGTTTTAGGTACAGAATTATGGAATGTAACAGCTCACAGGGGCCGTTGTGATCGTGGGCTCCAACTCCTGCTTCTTACAGGTGAGGAAACTGAGGCCCAGAGATTAGCCTGAGTTCGTAGAACTAACTGGTGGCGGGACTCCTGTTGCACGCAGCCCCATCCTTGTCGTAAAGGGGGTGCGTTAGAGCAGCTCTGTGCAATAGAGCTTTCCACAGCAATGGAGATACTCAGTCTGCCCACTATGGAAGCCCAGCCACGTGGGGCTCTTGAGCACTCGAAATGTGACCAATGTAACTGAGGAGTTGGATTGCTTGCTTTATTTGATTTTAATTAAAATTTAAATTTATCTAGCCACATGGGGCTAATGTTATCATTTTGGACAGCCCAGCTGCAGAGACACTGGGGAGGAGGTGGGGCCTGTCCTCACTCCTGCCTCACTCTCACCAGATGGGAGGCTCTCTCTTCCGGGGGTCAGGTGTAGCTGGCCTTGTGCGAAACCGGGAGCATCTCCCTGGGCCCCTCACCCCCACGCCCACCGTCTGGATGAACAGTGGCTCCTCTGCACAGCGAGGGGGTTGGACTTGATCTCTCTCCGAGGCCTTGTGGTGACTGCAGGACCTGGCTCTCCACTGATCAGCGGGCTGAGCTTTAGCAAGGCATTAGCCTGCCTGTGCCTCAGTTTCCTCATCGGTTACCCGAAGTTAACACTTGTTCTGCCCACCCCCTGCCCCCCACCGTGATACTGGGAAAGGCTCAAATTAGAAGATGAGTGAGAGGAAATCCCTTTGCAAGCGTTTTTTTAACAGTAGTCTTTGGTGTCCAGAAATATTTTTAGTTTTGAGACAAGTTGTGGGTGGTAGGAGACTGCTGTTGATGAACTTACTGTGTCAAGGTGATCCTTCTTGTCAGAGTAGAGACTATACCTACAGCCCCTATGAAATAGGAGCTGGAAGACATGGTCCTGATGACAGACGACTGATTTGATCAGTGGGTGCAAGTTTTTCATCATAATTTTGCTTAACTAGGCATTCCCTAATCTGTCGCTCCAGAGTCAGCTGTTCTCATCTGGGAAAGCAGAGCGGATCTCTCTGGAGAACGGCGGCTCTCCCGTGGCATTCTCTTTCTGCTCCTTTTCTCGCGTCAGCCTGTCTGTGCCGTGTGGATGACGTGGTACCGTGTGTTCTTCAGTAAACAATCTCAGGATTGTCTCTGTGGCTGTCACCTCTGCATCCGCATTCTCCATCCCTGTTCCCAGGCAGTGGTTCTCCCTGGCATGCCCGCAGCGCCCTGGGGGCCTCAACTCTCCTCAGGAGCCTGCCGCCACGTTTTGGGCAAGGCATAAAATGTGTTTCTGCTATTGCAGAATAAGTCGGTCTTCCGATCTGAGGTGGGTGGGGTACAGCTTGCTCTGGGTAGCAGGCAATGGGACAGGAAGCTGGGGCCAAGGCAAGACAGTGGGGTTGGCACTTGCAAGGAATTTGCCCTCAACATTTACTCCAGCCAAGTGAGGCTAGTGATGCAGTGCTGGAGGGGGACCCTGGAGGGGGGACCCAGTGCGAAGTGGCTCAGCTGTAGATAGATGCCCCTCGAGACCCCCCCCCGAAGTGTCCTTTTACTGCAGCAGGGTTCACCTTGTATTATGGGTGAGCGGTTTAGTGTTGCGTTGAGTCTTTTAATCCTTTCAGTGGTGCCACCAAAGATTGTAGTATCTGTAACTATGCCAGAGACCCCTGCTTCCTGCCCCGGAGGCCCCTCAGGATGGCTGTGGGAGCGAGGCAGGACGGGAGGTACATGCCGGGCAGCGCTCACCCACCACCAGCAGAGCTGTTTCAGATTTACACATCTCACAAGTCAACGTCCTGGAGAACCTTTCTTCAAAAGGATTCCTCTGCTTATAAAGGAAAAAAAAGTTGAAAACCATTGCTCCAGAGCCTTGGATCTACAATTTTAGTGGGCCCCAAAGTCCCTGGAGAGCTTGTTAAAACACAAACTGCTGGGCCCATCCCCAGAGGAGTCAGTGTCTGAGTTGAGGCTTGAAAAATTGTGTTTCTGACTGGTTTCCAGGTGATGCTGATGCTTCTGGGACCACACTTTGGAAACTGAAGCACTGATTCTAGAGAACAGAAATAACAATGTTAACTACCTATTGTGTGTCAGGTACTGTGTTAGAGGTGATAAATTCAGTCTCATTTGAAGTGAGAAACCTTGTGTTGCCAGCCCCATTTTACAAAGGAGAAAACCGAGGCGGACAGAGTTTCAGTAACTCACCTGTCATTAAATGGCTGGTCATCAGAGAACTGGAATTTGAACTGAGGTCTGGGGAATGCCAGACCTCTTCCCTATCTGGGGTATGACTTGCCTTTCTTGCAGACCAGTGATCTCCAACCTGTGGTCCAAGGTGGGGATCTGGGGAAGGATTTATTACAAGGAGTTTGCACGTGCAGGCGCAGAGCAGGCCTGGCTGGCAGACTGAATGTCTTCCATGGGGGATGTCTGTTGTTCAAATGCCTTTTTATGATAAGGACACTGTGAAGTCGTACCAGGTGCTCAGCTGGACAGAGTTGGTGTGCATGGGGCCTTCTCTCACACAGTGGGTGCTGAGGACAGCTACAGTTACTGGCCGCCTGGGGAGTTGTTTTGTGCTTTGTTTCTGACGGCAAGAAGTTGTCTTCATACTAGAAAAGATCGGGGATTATTTCACTAAAGCATGGTGTCTGGTTCCCTTTTCTAAGTCCGGGCCTTGGGGAGAGGGAAGAAGACATGAGACTAATTAGCTGATTCTCATTCGAGGAGGTCCTGGAGCAGGTAACGCTGTCATGTTGATTGATTCCACCCGGCATCCATGTAGCTGCCTTCAGCTGCCGGCCCAGGGGGACAGGATTTCTCTGCTCCTGCTCCCTGAGCCCTGCCCACAGCCCTGACCCGGCTTTCTGGGCTTCCTTCCTCCCTCTCTTCCTTCCTTCCTTCGGCTGTGTTGCTGGCCAAAGGCAAGCTTCCTCCTGGAATCTATCATGTCCTGTGCCTGGATTCCTTCTCCATGAGTTGTCTCCTCTCCCAGGTCATTTTCTCTTCTCCGCTGTCTCATTCAAGGACGTGATTTTGGTACGCTCACCGTGTAGCAGACGCTGCCTCCCCTCCTCCAGCAGACGTGTTCAGGCCTGCCAGCTCTGCTCACGGTTGCGATGTGTCCGGCCTGCGCTAGGTACTAAACTTGCATCTTCACCACTGACCGCTTGTGCGTCCATGGATAAGCTGCCTACATTCTCTAAGCATCTGTAAAAAGGGAACGTAACTTCAAAAGGTTGTTGAGGATGAAAATCACATTTACCATGGGGCCTGACATGTAGAGAGCGCTCAGTGAAGTTCTCGTCCGGGACGCCTACCATGAAGAGAGGGAGAAAGTGGCCACTCCCTGCTGCTTCCGGCCGGAGGGGCCGTCTCCTTCTGCCTTCAGGCCTGCGGGTGCCCACCCTTCTCTCAACGCCTGTACTGAATCGCCTCCTTCTAGATCAGGGCTTCTCAAACTCTTTTTCAATGTTACCCCATGTAGAAAAAAATTAGCTTAAGTTTAAATTAACTTAAATTTCTCCGTGGTGAGATAAATTAAATGTTAAAGGATAGGATTTTTATTGGGTAGGGTTGAGCTTTTAGAGGGCCACAAACCATTGCAGTATCTAAAAATGTTTTACTCCCCCCCCCCCGCCAAGAACTGCTTTCCACCCGGTGAGGGGGCAGCACCCCATGGGAGTGCATGCCTTAGGCTTGAACAGGCTTCTGTTTGTGAAATCCACTGGCTGCTTCTGGACCTGTCAGCCCTAGGCTCTCCTCACACCTCTGGCCAGCAGTGTCCCGCCCCCTGCCTGCTGCTTCTCTTACAGCATCTTTCCAGCTACTTTCCAGACCTGCCTGGCCATACAACCGGGAGGAGCATCTGAGACACCGGGGCAGGGTCACAACTCAGGAGAGAGACACACCTCAGTCTGCTACAGCAGGACACGAACAGAGAGTGGTGGGCAGCAGGAGCAGGGTCCAGCGGGAGCCTGGGAAGGAGCTAGCGAGAGGTGAGTGTGAGGTGGGGCATGGAGCACGCAGCAGACAGGGCCGGCCCAGGGGCCATGATGGAACCAGAGCTTCAGAGGTACCACTTCTGTGCTGCTCTCCCTCGTGATGGTTTTGATTGTCATAATCTTAACATATGACCTTAAAAATTACAAGTACCACCTTTTGAGAAACTGTGCTTCTTGGGCAGTGATGACTGCCCTGCAGGCAGTGGAAGGGAGCAGAGTGCAGAACCTGGTACTCTTAGCAAAGGTCAGGTTCACAGAACAGCGGGGGCGGCTAGCTAGAGACAGCCGGAGGGAGGGCCTCCATGTGCCTTGCAGACCAGGGTTTGGAGCCCATAAATGGCTTTGAGCAGGTGCTTGCTTTTTTTTTTAATTGAAGTATTGTTGACATGCAATATTAAGTTAGTTTCAGGCGTACAACATAGTGATTTGACATTGATAGACACAAAATGACCACCATGATAAATCTAGCAACCATCTGTCACCATACAGAGTTATTACCGTATTATTGACTATATTTGCTATGCTGTATATTACGTCCCCGTGACTTATTTATTTTGTAACTGGAAGTTTGCACTTCTTAATCTCTTTCACCTATTTTGCCCAACCCCTCACCTCCCTCCTCTCTGGCAACTATCAGTTTGTTCTCTGTCTCTATGAGTCTGTTTCTGTTTTATTTTGCTTGTTTCTTTTTTAGATTCCACATAGAAGTGAGATCATATGGTATTTGTCTTTCTCTGTCTGACTTATTTCACTGAGCATAATGCCCTGTAGGTCCATCCATGTCGTCACAAATGGCAAGATTTCCTTCTTTTTTATTGCTGAGTAGTATTCCATTGTATATATATACCATATCTTCTTTACCCATTCATCTATTGATGAACACTTAGGTTTCCATATCTTGGCTGTTGTAAATAATGCTGCAATGAACATGGAGGTGCAGATATATTTTCGAATTAGTGTTTTTGTTTTCTTTTGGTAAATACCCAGAAGTGGGATTTCTGGATCGTATGGTAGTTCTCTTTTTAATTTTTTGAGGAACTTCCATGCTGTTTTCCATAGTGGCTATACCAATTTACATTCCCACCAGTAGTTCACAAGGGTTCCCTTTTCTCCACATCCTCTCCAACACTTGTTATTTGTTGTCTTTTTGATGACAGCCATTCTGACAGGTGTAAGGTGATAGCTCATTGTGCTTTTGATTTGCATTTCCCTGATGATTAGTGATGCTGAGCACCTTTTCATGTACCTGTTGACCATCTGTATGTCTTCTTTGGAAAAACGTCCATTCATATCCTCTGCCTATTTTTTTAATTGGATTGTTTTTTCATATTGAGTTTTGTGAGTTCTTTATATATTTTAAACATTAACCCCTTATCAGATATATCATTTGCAAATACCTTCTCCCATTCAGTAGATTGCCTTCTCATTTTGTTGATGGTTTCCTTTGCTGTGCAAAATCCTTTTAGTTTGATGGAGTCCCATTTGTTTATTTTTGCTTTTGTTGCCCTTGCCTGAGGAGACATATCCAAAAAATATTGCCAAGACTGATGTCAAAGAGCTGACTGCCTCTGTTTTCTTCCAGGAGCTTTATGGTTTCAGGACTTACATTTAAGTCTGTAATCCATTTGGAGTTTATTTTTGTATATAGTGTTAGAGAGTGGTCCAGTTTCATTCTTTTACACGTAGCTGTCAGCAGGTGCTTCCTTTTTGTATCTCTGATCCTATTTTCTTCTTTTTTTTCCATTTGCCCTCATTTACAACACCCCATGTCCCATAGACATTCATTGATCCTTTACCCTGTGCCCTTCCCTGACTGTCCTTCCCTCTCCGCAGAGGTTCTCTGGATCTCTGTTGGTAGTCTGACCCTTTGGCATCTACAGCACCGGCCTCCTGGGCACCTGCAGACCAGCTCATCCTTCTGGTCATCCAGCTGGAAACCTTCGGGCGAGCTGATGCTTCTTTCATATTCTCTAGTGACAAAGCTGCTGCAGGCCTGTAGGCTGGCTCTCCTCTGGCACTGCCTGGGTTCCCTCAGACATTCAACAGATACTTCCTTCTGCTGCTTTTTCCTGCCCCATCTCTCCTTTCCCCTCCCCTCCCTCCCTCTCACCCTTCCTTCCTTTTATTTTTGGAGCTAATATTTATTGAGCCAAGAACTGTGCTGGCTACTCTGTTTGTTTTTTCATTTAACACTCACAGCGACTCTGTGAAGTGATAGATTGTTATGATCCTGTTCTGCAGATAAGGAAAGTAAGGATCGAACAGGAAGGGTAACTCCTCTGAATTCGCATAGTTAAGTGTCAGAATCAGGGGAATCTATGCCATCTGCCTGACACCCGCCCAAGTCCTGCCTTTCTCCTGGACCTCTGAGAGGGTCCACATTGGTCTCTCCTTCTCTTGTCCCTCACTCTGCATGCTCCCAGATGGTGCTGGGTTTCATCCTGTACAGCACACATATGAGCACGTAACTCCCTCATGAAAAGTCCCTCAGCTCACAACTGCCTGCAGTGACATCTACGCCCCCACAGCGTGGCCCGGTGTCTGTCACTGTGAAGACATCAGGGTATGGTGGGAACCACGTGGGATTTGGTCCCGGAAGACCTGCGTTCAGTCCTGGAGCTCCCCCTTCCTAGCTGTGTGATCTTGAGCAGATCGTTAATTTCTCAGAGCCTCGTTTGTTCATTTATTCAGTGAATGTTTATTGTGTGCCTTCGATGCACTGGTTGCTGTGTGAGGGTTGTGAATATTCATTAGAAGCGAACAGACATGGTCCCTGCCTTCGAAGACCCTCCAGCCTGACCTCTTTCCTCATCTGTACACAGGGCTGATGATAGTACACACCTCACTGGGCTGTCACGGGAGCAACAGAGATGCCAGGCGTGAGCAGGCGCTGCTCTGTGTGAGGCGCTGGTCGCTGGAAGTGTGTTTGCTCCAGGAAAGGTCCCTGCACTTTTCTAGCTGCTTCCCTTTGCTGTGCTCCTCCAGCCCCATCTGCCTTTAAGCATCCTGTGTGGTGTTGATGGCCTAACTAGAAAGGTATCTTATCCATCAAACCTTTCCAGGCCCTCCTTGATTAATAGGAAGTTTCATTCATTGAGGGATTCAGGAATATTTATTAAACACCTTTTAGAGCAGTGTTTTTCAAGGTGTGGTCCATGGACCCTGCGGGGTCTCAAGATCCTTTCAGGGGTCCTCAAGGTGAAACTTATTTTTATAATATTAAGACATTGTTTTACTTTTCCATTGTGTTGACATTCGGAATGATGCTGCACAAGCAACCATTGCTAAAACTTCTGGGGCCTAATCGTTAGTCAAGGCAGCGGCCCTAGACGGTCCTAGTGCCTGCGTTCCCCCAACCACGCACTCACAGTAGAAAAAAAAAACAAGGCCATTTTCACTTCAGAGTGTCCTTGAAGCAGTAAAAAATATTAACTTTATTCAGTCTCGACCCTTGAATGCACATCTTTTTAATATTCTGTGTGGCACAATAGGGTGAGTAAAGCTCTTCTGCTGATAACAGTGTGATGATTGTCTCAAGGGAAAACACTGTGCCATTATTTGAGTTGCAAGCTGAACTAGCTGCCTTTTTCGTCTAACACCATTTTGCACGAAAGGATGTCTGGTAGACAAACTATGGCTATTGAAACTTGGACATTTGGTGGACGTTTTCTCAAAAAATAACATGGCCAGTCTGTCACTCAAGAAAAACAACTGTCGCTATTTGTTGCCAATGATAAAATTGTAGCTTTCAAGCAAAAATTAGAGTTTTGAAAAACTTGTATCATATGCTTTGAGAAAGTATATAGTGGTTCCCCCCTTATCCTTGGGATATACTCCAAGGCTGCCAGTGGATGCCTGGAACCGTGGAGAATAAACCCCATATAGAATGTCTTTTCCTGTACAGACATATTTGAGCTGTGACAGCAAAACTAGCATGAATTTCTTTTCCTTCCACAATTTCTTGGATAGTAGATTTGTTCTTACTGTAACAAAGCAACCTCAGCCTATGGTTTTTTTCTTTCCTTACTAAGTCTGGAACTTTCACCTTTTCACTGTAAGGATGCACTTCACATCTTCTCTTTGCCATATCCAAATTGCCAGCATCGCTGCTCTTGCACTTTGGGGCCATTAGTAAGTAAAAGAAGGGTTTCTTCAACGCAAGCGCTGTGAGGCCCAATGTCAGTGTGATAACCGAGGCAGCTACTAAGTGACTAAGGGGGAGGGGGACGCAGGTACAGCGTGGATCTGGTGGACGAAGGGGTGATTCACAGCCGGGTGGGATGGAGCGGAACGGCGCTGTTTGTCACGCTACCTAGAACGGTTTGCAAATTAAAACTTAGGAATTGTGTATTTCTGGAATTATGTAATATTTTCAGACCACGGGTTACTGAAACCATGGAAAGTGCAGCTGCAGATCGGGGGACTGCTGTATTGGAAGACTTTCCTGGTGAGATCAGGGGTGTGCTTTTTTGATATTGTGTGAAGAAATGTGTCAACATTTGGGAAACCTGCATAACTCAGGGAACCAGTATTTCTCAGTGACCCCTGTGTGGTGTTACAAACCCTGCATGGGTGAACGTTCTGTTCAAATGCAGGGCAGACTAATCAATTTTAATATAGCAGGGTATAAAAAGTTCATTTGAAAGGGTTTCAGCTAACCTTTAAGAAACTATCGAAGAAGACCCACAGTTATCGGAAAAGGCTTTCTCTCCGGGTATATCTGCAAAAGGTCAGACTTTCTTCATATCCTATGACCAAAACTATGTATCCCAACAGGTTGGACTTAGAAGCAGAAATGAGAATTCATCTGTCTTCTATTAAAGAGATTTGCAGAGACTTGACATTAAAGAGATTAACAAAAACGTAAAACAGTTCTACCCTTCTCGCTAAATTTTCTTTAATTTTAGAAAACAGATGTTTTTTCATAAAATGCTGTTTTGTTAAGATCTAATGGATTTATCATTGTTATCATTTTAATGCATTAATAAATATTTTCAAAACTGCTTTAATTTCTAACAGTAAATGTATCAATAGATTAAGCCAAATAAAAGCTCTTTGTGATCCTCAATTTTGAAGCGTGTAAAGGGGTCCTGAGACCAAAAACTTTGAGAACTACTATATCAGCACTGGGTGTAGACGGTTCTAGTCACTGGCGTGTATCAGCAAAAAGTGAAGTCCCTCCTGGGATGAAGTTTACCCGTGAGCATCACTTGGTTCTGGGTTCTCTGGCTCTGGAGCAGTCGCATGAAGTGACTGTGGAATAGTACACAGTGCTCTGTCATCCATGGCCAAGCCTGGGGATGGTCTTATCCTAAGAGCATTAGAGATGTGAAGAAGAGCAGTTCGCCAGAGAGACTAATAAACGGGTCTGCTGTGCCTGGAGCCCCTTCTAAAAAGTCCAGTTGTTGCTGTGGGAAGCAGCCCGGGCTGTTCGTTAAAAGCATCTGGCTGTGTTCCTAACTCGTGTGACTTCCTCCTGCCCTTCTCCCTTAGCCTCAGTCGATTGGGTCAAGAAGAGCCCCTGACCCAAGGCAGCCGTGGTCTGACAGGCATCCTGGCCTGCTGGGAAAGCCGCAGGCCTGTTTAAAGGCACCGTGTGTGTGCCCAGTCAGATTCCTTGTAAGGATTTGTGAATGAAAGCCGCCGAGGACAGGGAGGGTTGTCTGGTAGCGTTCTCATCTGTGGGCTGGAAAGACAGTCACAGAGTGGCCTCCGGCGAGCTTGGAGTCAGTAGAAACCATGAGGAAGCAGATGCAGAGAGGAAGACCCAAGGCGGGTGGCAGGAGGAACAGAAGCAGAGAAGAGGCTGAGCCGTTGTCTGTGTGGAGGATCCTGGCCTCCTGCTGCTGACTGGAGACCAGAGCATCTAGTTCGTAAAGCTGCCTCCCTGAGGCCTGGCCCCATGGCCCTTACTGTCTTGTGTCTCCTCACAGAAAGCCTTGAACAGTTGAGGTCACCTGAGGGAGTCTGTTTCTTTCTGAGAGAGAGCTTAACATACCAGAGGGCGATTGGAAGTCAGTCAGGGAGGTGGGGGTGGTGGCAATGGGGAGTCACCTCAGAGGCGATGGCGATGGAGTTAGCAGGCCTGACAGAGGGGTGGACAGAGGGCCTTCCAGGCTGGGACAGCAGCGTGGCTGGGAGGCCTGTGTGAGGAGAGGAAGGGGAGGGGAGGGGAAGTCAGCACAGTCCAGTGAGGAAGACGTGGGGTAGCTGAAGCAGGCCAGCTCCAGTGGCCTCATGTGCAGAGAGCATTGGAAAGCAGAGGAGGGCAGACCGGGGTAGAAGGTGAAAGGGGCCTCCTGTGGGCTCTTGAACAGAGGACTGGAAATGGAATTGGGGGAAGAATAGACGGGCTTGGTGAATGGGCAGGATCTGAGGAGGGAGCATTCAAGTCAGGGAAGCTGGATTGGAGACCCTTGTGGTACTCCTGCAGTGCCAGTGGAGATGCTGGTCGCCTCAGCCCTGTGTAGAGTGGAGCTTGAGGAGCCGGGCCGGCTCAGTCCCCTGAGAAAGGTCTTGGCTCTGACCGAGTGGTTTTCTTGTTAAATCCCACGTGCCTGTGTAGGACCTCCCAGAGGCAGCACCCCTGTTGACTGGAACCGGACTGATCCTTCTTTTTTCCACCTCCCACCCCATTTTCTAGGTGAGAACTTCTTTGGGCAAAGTATAAAAAGTGTAACTTGGAATCATTTGGATAAAATCAATTGTAGATTTTCCAAAAGTCAGAACTACCACAGCAAGGAGCCTTTTCCTTAAGCCACATACCCTTACTTGGACTTCTTGAGACTTCAGGTGTGGAGTGTTAAGTTGTATTTTCTGTTATTCATACTCAAGTTGGGTTTTTTTTCACAGTTGATTTAATCGACGGCTTTGTGCTGCGTGACGCAGCTGTGCCTGTGCGTCTCTGTGCTCAAGAACAGCAGGACCACTTCCTTCTACATACTCTTGTCTTGCCCTTGCTGGCACACCTCAGAAGAGCATTTCCATCTTGCAATGAAGTGTAAAGGGTAGGGGGGCCCTGCTTTTCAAGGGTCTGTATCTTAAAGGCAGGACAAGTTAGGTATGAATAGAAAAAGAACTTTAGAAATTATTCTGGTGAGCATGACTTTTTGTGTTTTATCAGTTAATTTTTAACTCATAAAAGTGTGATGTTTCCAAGTTAGAATAAGCTAGGTATTGAAATGGGGTGAGCTGAGGTAGGAAGCTAACCAGGCCATTTCTGTTGACCTTAGAAAATGTTAGCCAGTAAGCAATTGGCTTTACCTCTCTGCACCCCATGTGTAAAATGTTGATAATCATAATACCTCCATTTTACTGCGGACATGAGAGTTAAATGAACTGAAGTGTAACTCGACTGGTAAACATGGATTTATTGAGCATCTGCTATCTGTGTCTGTGATTGTAGTAGAAAATGAGATTGAAATGGAGACGATGTTTACAACTAGGCCAGCATGTAGTGAAATATTCCATAAATGGTACCCATTGTTATTATTATTATTTGAGGGAGGTGCACCCAAGTTGAGAAATTCTTGAACAAGCCAGTTAGCCAAGCAAAGGGTGTAGAAATGCAGGCCTCGAGCAGAAAGTACCCTGAGTGTGCCAGCCTCAGCACGGAATGGTTGTCCCTGCGCAGCGCAGACGGGTTATCTGATGTACGGTTTAGAAAGAGTCACGTGTTGTGCTTTTCACACACGTACACACACAGAGCATTCATCATCACGTGGCTTTCGGGCACCGAGAACAGTGTGTATGTTTAGCCAGGCAAATAAATGGGTGTCTTTTATCAGTAGGGCATTCATTTTCATCATAGGCACCTAGAAGGCGAGTTTTTCAAAACTGGTCGCATGTTAAATTGTGAACATGCATTTTGTAAGAATTCTGTAACGTCATAAAAAGGGCTTTAGAGATAAAATAATAGAAGAATTGATTGTGAGTGATTTTCTTAAATTCTGAATTTTTATTGGACATTTAAAGTAAGAACTGTTCTTGTGAGTCCAGACTCACATTCCAATGCTGGGCGATTCCCACGTGCCCGTTTTTGCATAGTTGGGGTGAGGGTGTACATCCTCTTTGTCGGTCTACTTTCACATCTAACCTTGGTTCATGCTGCCCTTTTCCTGTGTCTTCACCCTCCACATCTCTCTTCTTTTAATGGCAATAAAATAATCCTCTGCTCTGACAGGTAGGCATTAGTTTAACTTTTCATCCAAATACTGGACATTTGGGTTGTTTCCAGCATTTCACAGTGAGGAATGTATTTGCTATAAACATTGGGTACAGTTTGCTTAGTCAGCAGCTTATTATGCACCTTCTGGAATGGCCCTCTGCCGAGGTTTTAAAGTGATGTCAACTCATTAAATTAAGAGTCTTGATAACTGGCATTCAGGATTTCCTGAGACAGCATCTTATTTTTGGCTTATTTTTCTTCATTTAGTTAGCAGCCGTGTAGGGAGGACCTATCACGTGCTAGGGAGTGTTCCAGGCACTGGTGAGCAAGGCAGAGAAGGTCCCCTACTGATCGTGAGTCCAGCGGCCAATAGTTGCAGGACGAGGGCTGTAGAAACAGAAGTTGTCATGGTGACATTGCCATCCTGTAAACACAGCATCAGTCCAACGGGCAGGTAAAAAGTGGACATTTAGTCTGTGTGTCGCAAATGTCTAGATACAGTACAAAGTAACTGCTTTAGATTAACTGTGGATGGTGGGGTGGGGGGAGGTAAAAATAGTAGAATATTAAAAAGCAATACAGTTTTTGTTATTTCTAAATTAGACTAACAAAGTGATGGCTAGGTTTGAAGTTGCATGCTGTAGTGAAAAGCACGGCCTGTGAATTCAGATAGTCCTAGATTTGACTCTTAACTCTGCCACTTGCAGACTTGTGTTTTGGCGAAGAACATTTAAACCTTCTCAATCTCAGTGTCCTTATTCTAAAATGGGTATAGTGTTTTCTTTGGGTTGTTTGAATCCCCAGTGCCTAGCAATGCCTGGCACAGAGTAGGGGCTCAGCAGTTTGTTGTTGGCAGGAAAAAAGAAAAGATGGATGGGTGGGTGAGTGGATGGATGGTTGGGTGGATGATCATATGGGTGGATGAAAGAGTGGATGGATGGATGGTTGGTTGAGTGCATGGATGGATGGAATGATCACTCTGGATTGAGAAAGACTTGAGGGCCTCTTTGGTAAATGATATAAATACATCGACAAGTCATATTTGCCCTATTAGTTTGAGGTTTGCTAAGCAATTTTTCTCCTCTCTAAGTTAGAGAAGACCAAATTAGGAAGGCATAAACCTCTCTTTTGTCATCTCATATATATCAAGGCTATAGATAGCAGAAAAGAGAACATGACTAGTTGTGGCCCTAACAAGTAGAGGGTTATCTCTCCACATCTTTAGAAAGTCTGGAGGAGGCAGCTCCTTCTGCCGTTTGCCACTAAAGATCTATGCTCTTTTCATTCCTCCTGTCCACCCTCTTTGCCGTGTTGAGTTCTGAAAATACATACTTGCTTTCTGGTGGTCACCAAATGATCCTCATAGTTCTGTGCCTCGTGGCCAGTTTCAAAGTTGAGAACCATCGAGACACCTGCCGCGCTTCTGTCTTTTCTGAGGAGGTGAAGTCCTTTCCTACCATCCTCAGATTTCCCCTCGGGCCTCACCAGGCTGCTGGGGCACGTGCCCACCCTTTGGCCAGGTCTCCCACCTTTCCTGAGCTCACAGCATCCCACAGAACAAACCAGGCTTCTGTCAGCAGGGATATGCTGAGGGCTGGGTGGAGGGTGGACGTCCCTAGTGTCACCACATCTTCACACAAGCAAACTAGAGGGAAAAGAATGTAGAAGTTCAAGTTTATTAGACATGATTTACTTCTAAGACTTTGTTATCTGTGTTAGAGGATTCAGGATTCGCAGGTCCCCAATTAGGGTGTTAAGATTCTGTTGGTTTTAAGCTGATAGAAATGTTTTTGTGACCGTATGTCTCTTTGTGGCATGTGTGAGGGTTGTTTTTCTCCTTCCTTTTTCATTGCCAGGAACAACGAGGAGTAAAAGAGTTAAAATAGGAAAATATTTTCTGGAGTTAGTGCTAGGCCTCTGAAATACTGCAACCCTAACTGTTGCCAGAAGCCCTGTGCTGTAACTGGCCAAGGGACTGTTAACAAAAGACTTCCCCAACCAAGCGGAGTAAAGAGAAGCAACATAAAACAGCGTTGGAGGGAGGCCAGCAGGCAAGCTCTGTACAGGGGTGCAGGGATCTGAGGGTTGTTCGGGATGTCACTAGTGTATGGTTTATGTTGGCTCTGCCCATGTTCAACGTTCAGAGAACAGAGGAAGAAAAGGAAGCCACTTGCACAGCCCGAAAAGGATGCAAAGAGCACAGTGGAATCTTGTCCAGAGTTAAATTGCACACGCACACACACATTCTAGGAATAGAGATTTGTGGTTAAAAAAAAAAAAAATGCAAGCGTTTTTGTAGGAGCTTTTGACTTGGATGACAAAGTGCTTAATAATCAATATTTACGATTTTCCTCTTTTGGATAAGCCACCCAACAGCTTACATTCCTAAAGGATTAAATAAATAGGATTGCGTGTTACAAACATCAGAACTTTTAAGCTTTAAAGAAGTACTTATAAACAAAAGTTCGCCAAGACTTGCATATGATTTATTGCATTTTATTTATTGAGGAGATAAAAGGGCAGAACTGATACTGATCATTGTTTTCTATTTATGTTAACTCTGATGTTAGAATTTGACCATATCTTTGAACTGGGCTGTTTCTGACTTATTTTTCAAGTGATTGGAGATAATAATATCTTGTTTTTATACAAGAATTCCAAAGTCCCACATATAAAAGCTCCAGAAAGATAATGCTTTAAGAAAAGGAGAGAAGACAGGTAGACGTGCCGGTTGACTGAACTCTGACGCTGAGGTTTGCTAAGAGGCCAGGTAACAGAGAGAAAGGTGGAAATTCTGAGCGAGAGACTGGTTTCTGCAGGGTAGCATTCATTGCCACGCTGGGAGGATCCAGAGGGCCTCGGGGCTAACACTGACCACTTGGTGCATCACGATAAATGAGACTCATTCATGAAGGAAAAACACTGCCCTTCAGAAAAGCATCCATATTGAAGAAGCAACCAGAAAACCTGAATGTATTGGAGATGCCAGGCAGGAGAGATCTGTGCTTCCTTGTTCTTTCTGTCTCTTCCAATGAGTTGTCTTAATGTTCCACAGTATTTTTTGTGGCCGCTGGGCCCAAACTGCCTGGAAGCAAACAACAAAAGTGGTGTAGCAAACCACTTCGCATTGAAATCTGAGCCAGCCCTACTCAGAATTAACTGAAGGAAACGCTGCCACTACCATAAATAAGTCAGACAGTCTATTAGCCGAATTCTCGGAGCACTTCGTTAAGGTAATAAAGCTTTACGGCTTCAGTAAGAGGCTAAGACTGCAAAACACGTCAGATGCTTAGTAAACACTCAGGGTACAGCCGTGGGTTTGTGTCCATTGCACTGAACCATCCCATGGGTGACCCAGGGGCGGGGTCTCCCAGCCCGCTCCCCAGCGGGTGGTTCAGGGAGCAGACACATCAGAACCTAAAGCGGGAGGGCAAGTGTCATTTCAAAATCGTATCTTGTGACTCACTTGAGAAAGGGGAAATTTTTATCTTCATAATACAAATATCTGGAAATCAAATTCCACAAAATATTTCTGGCTAGTTGAGAATATGCATTCATTCAGTAAGAAAAAAATTATTGAGCTCCTGTGTCAGGTGTGGCCTCAGGCCCCAGGGTCCAGTGGGGACCGACATGGTCCTTCTCTCCCGGAGTTGCCATCCCAGTGAAGGAGGGGCTCACGATTCAGTAGGATGGAGCACTGAGGGCCAAGCACCGTGAAGGAAAACAGAGAGGGCCAGGAAAGAGGAGGGAGATGACGCTGAGAGCACCCTTGTCGCCAGCCCGGAAGGAAGCGAGGCGGGAAGCGTGCAGGCCAGCGGTGGCTGTGAGAAGAGGTTCACGCGGAAGGAAGAAGCAGTGTCACGGCCCGAGGCAGGGGTGGCTGGGCGTATTTGAGGAGAAGGGAGGTCAGTGGGTTGAGTGAGCCTGGTGGGCCCCGTGGAGAGTGTGGAGCAGGGGGGTGACGTGATCTGTGACTCCCCCCTGCTGCTGGCAGACTCTGCTTCATGGGGGAGGGCGAGATGGTTGTCCACGCAGATACACAAACAAATGAGAAATGAGGGCCCGAGGGGAAGAGATGAATGTGGGAGTGTCTAGCTCCCCAGTTAGAACGCTGTTGGACGCCCTGAGCTCCTCTAACTCCCCTCCCCGTGGTGCAGGGATGGATGGATTTCCTTTTTCTTGATTCTGGGTGTGCATTGTTGGGTTCTTTTGGTGCAGCGAGGATATGCCTGTATCCTTCACCAGAGGAGGGTGAGCAGACCATCTGTGTAGTTCAGAATGTATGTAAAATGGGAAGGCCCATGGGACCGTCTGGAGGGAGGGGCTGCAGACTGATGTAAGATAGAGGCAGCCAAGGTGACTTTAGCCAGGAAGTGAGTGGTCCAGGTAAGAACAGGTAGGTTGTACCGGAGCGGCTGGCTTTCCTAGGAGCTGTTTCCTTCCTGTTGACTTGTGGCTTTGAGTGGATTATGTTGAACACAGTTGGATTTGTTTGTTTGTCTATATAAGCTGTTGATCTCTTGATGATACACGAGGTCTTTACAATCTCTCTCTTATCTGCTCCCTTGATTGGTTTTCAGTGATGAAAAGATTCTCAACGCCCAGCCATGTTTTGGTGGCTACAATTTAAGACTGAACTAGCCAGTGGAACCCCAAAACAGGGTGGGATATTTCATAGCACGCTCGCTCCACATGTCTGTGAACAGGTGGGCATGGAGGGGAGCCCCTCGCAGCCTCACCAGAGGAGCACTTCTATCTCCTTCTCCTTCTGAGTCTACGGCCTGGAGAGTGTGCTCATCCACACCAAAGGTCTGCATAGTGAAAACAAAACCGCCCATGTCCTGTTTTTCTGACCCAGGCTCGGGGCAGTGCCCTTGGCTGCATCCTGCCCTTAGGATGCTGCCTGACTCTGTGTGGGGGACATAACCTGCATATTTCTGTGATGACTCTGTCTCGGTGTCTGAAGGAAGGAACGTGTGTCATCGAAAGGGATGATATGATTAGAGACCCAAGACTTGTGGACAAAGCGGTTATTTTCAACAGACAGCAGAAGCTCAGTTCCCCAGACTGCTCCCATAAAAGTAATTTTTAGAGGGAAACATAATTATATATTAGCAGTGATAAATGCAGCTAAATTTTTCTTTTTTAAAAAAAGTTTTCTGAGGCTAATAAAAGTTCAACTCTACTGAATAGTTGTTTCCTTGAATAGCTCTATTCAAGTGTGGCTGCATTTTGAAAATTTTTTTTTTTAATTGAAAACTAACCAGAAGTATGTGTTGCAGATCCTTGTCTGTTGCCAGAGAAAGGGTCTCAGGCTCAGATCTTTATCCATTTGTGTGGAGGAGCCCTCACAAAGAGGGTGCTTTTGAATCAGGATTTGGTGGCCGGCCTTTGGCTCTTGTCACTTTGGAGTCTTTCTGCATCTTCTGTTGCCTGAAGGCTGAAGGGGCTATTTTACTCCATACCTAGTTGCAGGCAAAGGAGTCCTCTTGAAGAGCTTACTCTCCCTCCTGTCAGACGAGAGCTGTGTGCGGCGGCTGCCTGAGTCAACACACTGTCCCAGAGGCTCAGTATAGCTAGCGTCTGGTCCATCCCCAATCCTCGTAATTTTCTTTCTGTGGTTCTGCATGGGCCAACTTTTCCCTGTCATTCATTCTATAAATATTTATCAGCCACCCTCTGCCTGCCAAATATTGCCACAAAGTAATATCCAATTGTGACTGTATTTATTGGAAATGGCGTTGTGTTGTTTGTCTTCTGAATTTGTGTAATTCTGTTGAGCAGTGAGAATATAAGCCGTTGCAGTGGGCAAGGCACTGTGAGATCCCTGGTTAACAAAGGTAGATGAGAATACGTCCACTACTCTGAGTAGGTAAGTGGACTGTTGTTTGAGGAAGATGTTCGATATCAGAAGTTAAAGCTGAAAGATATTTGCTTAATTCTCAGTTGACGACAACAACAAAAATTAAATTCGGAGCTGACTTCTGGCTAATTACTGTTTTCTGTAGGTGATAAGTGAGTGGTTCTTTCCCTTCAGCACGACAGCCAGTGATCCCTAGGCCCTGTGTGCTCTGCAGTTATTCAGGAGGAATTACTGTAAATGATACGGGATCCCAGACGAGCCCTCAAGATGTAGGACCAGAGGTCCTGTGGCTCGAGGGGTCCAGGTTCGCTTCCAGAGGTTCAGTCACACTTAACTTTGGACCAGTTCCAGTATAAGAACCGGGGCATCAGCCATGTCGTCCACTGCCTGCGCCTCACTAACTGAGTGGGTGACCAGCCGTCTTAGTTTGTATGTCACGGTGGGGGGGGATTCCTGGCACATGGAGCTTTCAGTGCCAAAACCAGCAAGTCTCAGCCATACCAAGATGAGTTGGTTTCCCGAGTCAGAGTAGGATCAATGAACAGAAAGGAATATCAATAAATACTGTCTTCTAAAACCAGCAGCTTATCTGTAAAATGGAGATAATTCTGTTTTCCTCATGGAGTTCTGATCTCTGGGGTTGGGTAGCTGGCTACTGGTTTTTCCTTGGAACTGGGGACCAGCCTCACCTCTTATGGGCACTCTGTCCCCTGGCCCTCCAGAGGCCTGTCACCTGAAGGGGCCTTGGCTGTCCCCTATGGATGAGTCAGTGCTCACTTTCTTTTTTTTTTATTTTGAGGAAGACTGGCCCTGAGCTAACCTCCGTGCCCATCTTCCTCTACTTTATATGTGGGACGCCTGCCACAGCATGGCTTGCCAAGCGGTGCCATGTCCGCACCCGGAATCCGAACCAGCAAACCCCAAGCTGCCGAAGCGGAATGTGCGCACTTAACTGCTGCGCCACCGGGCCGGCCCCTAGTGCACGCTCTTTCTCATGTGAGGATGCTGAAGATCCTGGGTCGTCTCCGCTGGCCCTGTGGTTCTCACTGTATTCACCAGCTTTGGGTCTTGCCTCTTAGGTAGTAAGGCCCCCTCTGTGTTCTGAAGCTCTTTGCTCCAGTGTGCTAAGCTGTTGGCAGCCCCCAGCGTGCACAGGTGCTCACTTCTTCTCAAGCCTTTGCAAACCTGCTCCCTCTGCCTTGCTCCTGCCTCCTCCTTTCATCTTCTGGCTAACCCTGGTCATTCTTCAAACTTTAACTTCCATACTGTTTCTTCCTGGAAGCCTTCTGTGATCATCCCAGACTGGTATAGGTGCCTCTCCTCCGTGGGATGGTGGAAGAGCCACCCGAGACCAAACCGCCTTCATCTACGATTTGCTGTGGCCCTGCCAGCCACCGTCCTTCCAGTTCCCCTTGGGAAACATCAGCCTCTCTAGATCTTTCTCAGGGTAGCCACATCCTCTCCATGCAGGGACCACCACCCAGTTCAGTGAGGTCTTCATTTGCCCTGTAAGGCACTGAGCACGTTGTGAGAGGACGCACACAATGTCAACTCAGACTGCCAAGGGTTACGTAAGTATCAGAGGGAGGCCACAGGACCTGAGGACCTAAGGACCTTATGTAGGGTGGGGACGTAGGATTTCATGTGTATTTGAATATACACCGAATGAAAAGATTTCCACTGTAACAAGTTTTAGTAAAATTTGAAATCTTCCCCTCAGTTCTGAAGATTGGATGACTGGCAGGCTGTACTGTATTAAATTGTGAATTTTGGATGCTTCATTTTATAATTTAATCCAGATTATTTTTCTTTCTCCCTAGTGAACATTAATCGTTTCCTGTGAATTTTTCTGACATCAGGAAACAGATGTTCCATATTTTTTATCTGAGTTCTTCCCAAATGCTGAACAGGACTTTTGTGCGTGTGTGTGTGTGTGTGTGCACGCGCGTGCGCGCGCACAGAGGATTTTTGAGGAATGAGTTATATCAGAATTTGCAAATAAATTCGTAAGAGCTATATCTACAGAATGATACAGCTTTGTCCCAGGCTAGAAACATTGTTGGACATTCTGTTTAGTGTCGTTTAGGCTTGTTTAGCTCATGCAGCCTTCTGGCCTAAGAATGCTTTAGATCTGTGTCATGATCATCTGTGCTCGCCAAAAGGACCAGTGGAGTGTGGTATACAAAAAAGCACACGCTTAAGGCAGCCTATACTTTCACGCTCTGATTTTTTAACCAAACTGTAAATTTTTTTTTCTGTTGTCTCCTAACTGTATAAAATTCTTCCCTTCTCCCCGTGAACCCTGAGTGAGCCCTGCCTCGTGCAGGGCGGAATGCTGGGCTCTTCAGGAGATTGGAGCACAAGTAAGAGATGACCCTGGGACTTCCTCATCCAGAGAAGACGTGGAGTGTAGTCTGAAATACCTGGAACGACAGGGAGAAGTGATGAAGAGAGGTTGGAGAAATTCAAGGCAAGGAGCAGTGTCATTGAGCCAAACAGTCAGGCAATGCTTAGGGGAAGAAGTGGTATTCGTGCTGGGTTAAAAAAAAAAAAGATAGAGCAGAACTTAATTTAGGTCTAAGTTATTTAAATTATTTTAACTGCATAAAAACTGCATTACGATGGTCTGTTATGTAAGCCATCATTTTGGGGGATTTGCTAAAATAATACTAACATTCTTATAAGCCAGCCACACTGATAAATACTGCATGAGGAATCTGAAAAAAAAAAACAAGTCAAACTCATAGGAACAGAGGAGAAAGTGGTTGCCAGGGCCTGGGGGTGGGGAAATAGGGAGAGACCAAAAGGTACAGACTTTCAGCTATAAGATGAATAGGTCTGAGGATCTGATGTATAGCCTGACTGTAGTTGATAACACTGTGTTGTATAATTGAAATTCGCCAAGAGAGTAGAACTAAATATTCTCACCAAAAAAAAAAGAGATAAATACGTGAGGTGATGGACGAGATGGGGGAATCCCTTCACAATGTGTACACATATCAAATCACCACAATGTATACTTAAGTATCTTACAGTTTCACTTGTTATCAATTATACCTCAGTAAAGCTGAAAAAAAGATACTAATGTATCTGGAGAGCCTGCAACACCGCAGTCACAGGCTGTGACTTTGTGCAAAGGCTTTTTAATAGGAGGTGATGTGGAACAGGTGCTTTGGATATTAATCCATTTTGCTCAAAATACTTCATTCAGCCTTCCACACTTCCTTTCACCAGGGGTCCTTTGGGTCAGAGGAGGAAGGACTCAGAGTCCAGTCTTGGCCAACTCCAGGGTGGGGGCCCCGTTGAAGTCACCTGGACTGCCTGGGTCTCGGTTTTCTCCGCTGTACAGTGGGGATTGTCAGACTCCCAGCTCACTCACAGGGTCGCTGTGCAGATCAAAGTGGGGGTAAGTGGACACTGAAAAGCAACCAAAAGTCAAACATTTTGTCAAGAAACAGTGTCATAGCTCATGAGGTTTATACAAAATATGGCTGTTGCTTATTATTTATTAAAATGCTGTGTAAACAAATAGATGGTTATCTTAAAATTGCAAGAGTATTGGAAATACGTTTGTAGCAAATACATGTATTAATTGTTGATTATTGTATACTATAAAGAACTCATTCAAACTCCTAAGAAAAATATCAAGATCTTGCCATATGAATAAGCAAAGAATGTAAACTTACTCTTTTTCAAAGTGACAAACTGTTCATAAACAAACAGGAGAAAATGTTCCTCCTCACTAGTTATCTTAGAAATGCAAACTGAAACAGCTTTAGGAATACCATTTTATGTATAAAATGTCAAGGTCTCAGAAATTCTCCTTTGTTTTGTTGATGATATTATTGCATGTTAATAAAAGCCCCTTTAAAAGCAAAACAGTGGGGGGCCGACCTCGTTGCCTAGTGGTTAAGTTCAGCGTGCTTTGCTTTGGCGGCCTGGGTTTGGTTCCCAGACACAGACTGAGATCACTGGTCAATGGCCATGCTGTGGCGGTGACCCACATACATATATAGAGGAAGACTGGCACAGGTGTTATCTCAGGGCAAATCTTCCTCAGGGGGGGAAAAAAAACAAAGGCAAAAAACTGACAAATTCTTCTGTTAGGAATTTAAGGAAGCTAGGGAAATAAGTTAAAGGAATGAAAAAGACTAAAGCATGAAGATATCCAATGTAATCTTATTTATAATAGTAAAAACTGGCAATAACCTAAATATCCAGCATTAGAGGAGTGATTTATGATAAATTATGACTTTTCAACATGAACTATTAGACCCCTTGAGCGATCCTTATGAATATATGTAGAAATATGTAAAAATATTTAAAATTTAAAGTAAAATGGAAAAAGAAAATAATGGAGTGCCAACATTCTCCATTATCCTTACAGCAACAGTGTACTAAAGGTGTTTCACACTTTAGAAAACCAACACTTAGGAATTAATTGTCCAAGGATTTGCAGCTCATTAGTTGAGGAGCCGACATTCAAACCCAGATCTATGCAATTCCAAAGGCTTCACTAGGATTACTACCAATAGCATTAAACTACGGCCATGGTCATGTGAAAACACTTATGTCTATGGAGGGAAACAAGCAAAAATAGATGGTAGCACTGGGATGGTGGGGTAGGGGTCAATTCCAAAGCAGCTTCCCATCCTTTTAAAACTGTTGTTGAAAAAAAAACCCGCCATTGCGCTTTCAATAGAAAAATGAAAAAAAATATGTTGAGTGTAATATTTCAATTATTTACTCTGATTTTGTATATATTCTCTTAAAGGTTGGCAAAATAGGAATACATGTGTATTTTTATAATTTCTCCGTAGCTGTGGCATAATCAGGGTACTTTCCTCCCCAACTTATCTACAAATGAGTTGAAGACATACCACCAGCTCCTCAATGAGAAGCAAAAGTTAAGTCTCTAGAACTTTCTGTGGATAGAGGACGGTGACCAAGCAGAAGAATTTCTCCCCATGAACGGCCCAGACCGGCTCCTCCGGCCAGGAGCCACTCTCAAGGTGGAGATGATGGGGTGGCACCATTTGGTGAAAGTAGGCCAGTTCCTGCGCTCAGGGTGTGCCCTTCCCTCGGCCAGAAGCCCTTGCACAATGGAGCAAAATGTCACCATTTTGGTTCCTACTGTCTTTTACCGTTGGGGTTCAAGACTTGATTCGTCGTTCTTTGACACCCAGCATGACTTCATAGTCAGTAGCCCTGACAGCATGTGATAGCACACAGATTTCTGTGATGGACTCAAGGCACAGGGTCTGTTTCGTTCAGCTTTGCCTCACCTTTGCAGAACATATACCTTTTAGGCCTACACTAGGCTCTTTTATATGTTTCAGACGCCCTTTTATTATCCATTTTGCCATGTGAGTTAACATTGGAGGTGTCTTGAGAGCTGGAAACATTCTCCAGCATACTTAATATAGTCTCTTCAGGATCTTGCTCCATTTTGTAGGTGGGGAAATATAAGTTAAGTGATTTATCGGAAGTCATTGGTGGTGAAGACATCTGGAAGCCAGGCCGATAAACCCAGTGTTCACCCTATTCCTTCAGTGCCGGCGTTATGTTATTTTCTAGAGCATTAAATATACCTAGGAACAAATATGTTGAGACGGATTAGAATCCACTCGCCATTCAAAGCTAAAGATCTCCCAGGGCTGTAGTTTTGTGTTTTATAATCGCAATAAACTTTGTAGTAATGAAAGGAGTATAGCAAGTTATCATGGACGTTCTAGACAAGTCCTGCCAATAGAACGTTTTATGGGGGTGGAAGTATTCTATCCCCGTGCTGTTCAGTAAAGTAGTAGCTTCTGTGTCTACTTGACCACTTGAAATGTGGCTCATGTGACTGGGGGAATGAGTTTGTAATTGCGTTTAATTTAAATTTAAATCCCCACATGTGCGGGTAGCTACTGTATTGGACAGCACAGTTCTAGACTTCTCAGTACCTTCTTGACATCTGCGCTTGGATGTCTTAAAGTTAACTAGGTCAAATGAGAATTCTTGATTTTTCTTTCCTCTCTCAACCTGTCTTTCCTGCCATGGGGGAAAGCCATCCTTGACCCAGTTGCCTGAGCCAAACCTAGGTGTTGTCTCCACCCCTTCCTCTCCCTCATCTCCCACAGCCACTTCCTCAGCAGTTCCTAATTATTTTACCTCCAGAAGCTGTACTGAAACCATCCACTTGTCTCCATCTCTGCTGCTACCATCCTAGGCCAAGGTATCAGCATAGCTCACCTGAACAATTGAGTGGCCTCATAACTGGTCGCCATTGATCTGTGTATCCACTGTGGCCTCTTCCAGACTCCTCCCTACAGCTGCCAAAGAGACACTATTGAACTCTTCTGGAGGGCACATCACTGCCTGCTTGTATGGAAAAATTTGTAGAACTTACCAGTGTTTGAAGTTATCTTATTTACTTCTTTGTATACTTGTTTATTTTCTGTCTCCCATGACAGTGGGAGGGTCCCCATATCAGGAGCCTTGTTTACCTCCTTCACTGCTGTATCTCCAGCACCAACAACCATGCCTGGCACATAGTTTGCACTCAGTAAACCTCTCAATAATTGTTTATTGTGAAAGAGATGAGATAGCAAGAGTCAAGAGAAAGATTTATGATTTGGTTGTTAAAAACAGAGATGATGCTGACAGCTGTACACGTGAGAAGGGGGCGGTTTCCCTTACATTCTGGATGCTGTAGGAAGGGTGCGTGCTGTGGCTAATTGCATTTCTCCAGGAGTGGGTAGGCCTGGCCACGGTCCTGATAGAATCTCTGATGTGAGCTAGGAAGAGCTCTTTTTCTCCCTAGAGGTCTGTGTATGTCCCAGATCTGGAAACTTTTGTCTTTCCTACAGCTAGAGCAAGAGGAGAGTGTCCTCCTACAAGGTCACTTTTATATCCATCTAAGGGGAGTTTAGATAATAATCGAAAGAAACATATTGTGCAACTCTAGAATGGCGAAGCGCTGTCCAGACAGCAAAAGGAGATTCCAACACGTGACTCATAAAATAAATAGAAGGTGTTTGGAATATACTCATATTGAGCTATTTGAAACCAAGAGAACTTTAAGAAATAGAGTTTTGTGTCCCTTTTCTTGGTTGAATATTGACTTTTTTTTTTTAAAGGAAAATGTCTTTTCTTGCACTCCTTTCTAGAGGCCAGCTAAGGCTTTCAGTGGGCCGGTTATGACTTAGATCCACGCTTACAGTGAAATGAAGCTGACAGCCTTGGAGGCAGGCTCAAGTCGCTTAAGCTTTGAGTTGTGTTTGTCCCTCTACTACTGACCAGGCCTAGGAACTGACCCTGCCCGCAGCACTGGCTGGATTTAGACGAGTTCAGGCTTGCCTGTTGAAGTGCATATTCGGAGACTCTTTCTCCTGGTGTGTTTTTATTAGGCGCAAGTTTATAGCCCTGTCCTGTATCCTTCCAGTGCTGTTCCGCTGTTTCACTGTGTGTGCCTTCATTGAGCATCTACTGTATACTGAACACCTTGCTAGTTCCCAGAAGGACCAGGATGAGTTAGACGCATTTTCTGCCTTCAGAGATTCTGCAGGCAAGTGGGCAGAGAGACCAGTAGAGACCAAGTGAAACACAGGAGCCACCTGTAGGGACAGAGAGCAGACGGCGTGGAGCCAGGGGGCAGGGGGGGTGAGCCATTAAGGGGGCAGCCTCTGGAACCAGACTGTCTGGGCTCACTCTCTGGTTCTGCCACTTACAAGCTGTCTGACCCAAGGCTGCTGACTTCCCCTCTGTGCCTTGGTTTGCTCACCTGCTAAATGGGGTAAGAGTAGCACCTGCTTCCTGTGGTTACGGAAAGGACTAAGGAGCACGTCCAGCATGGGAAGCAGTGCCCGGCACACAGCTCCCTGGAAGTCCGATTCATTGTTAGCAGCTGTAGCAGTAGTATACGTTTATTGATTGAACTGAGTGAATATGACTTTCCTACGCTTACTGCAGACTTTTCCTTAAGGCAGCCAAGGGGGTCCACAGAGCTCCCCAGAGGCGGTGACTTCTGACCTAAGACTTGAAGACAGGCTCGTCCTGCAGGGAAGAACGTGATTGACAGGAGGAACAGACTCTGCAGAGGCTCAGAGGCATGAGCGAGCGGGGGGCAGTAGGGACCTGTAAATAGGTCTGTGTGGCTAAAGGACCAGAGGCCTGTGGGAGCGCCCAGGAAGGGGGAAGGCCGGAAATCGCTGGGCCTGTGGGACTTGGAATTGATCCTACAGCCTAGAGGAAGCCCCACAGGACTTTCAGCAGGCCCAGGGCCCACTAGCCAGATTGGCCAGCAGCGTCCCCAGTGGCCGCAGCCACGGCCTGCTGATTCTAACAGTGTCACCCCCCCGCCCCCCCCCCAGTCTCCTTCTGAGACTTGGGCAGGCAGTTCTGAGTGTGGACCTGACTTTTCTCACTAGGTGTGATTTCTTTGGAGACCAGAGATTGATAAAGTGAAAAGGATGTGTTTTCTTAATTCTTTTCTACCTGGTTCTTCCTCTTACCCCCTGCCGCTGCTGGGAAGGATACAGAGGTGTCTGTCTTACAGACCCCTTTGCAAATCGGATGAAAGTGGTAGACCATTGCCTCAGAAAGCCACAGAGAAAAGATTTTCCAAAGACCCGTGTTAACTTCCCCTGCACCCCGACCTGGATTGTCCGAACAGGCCCCCAGACCCAGCGCAGTCTTTGTGACCCCAGGTCTGCCTGTGGTTTTCAGTGCTCTCACCCCCCCACGTTGTTGTTTTTAATTTCATTTACTAACACATCCCATAACGCTTCCGTCTGCCATCACTGCTCTTATCTGACCACGTATCATGGGAGCGGCCTCCAGATACTTGATGGTTATAATTAAAACTGAGAGGGATCATCTTATTTGGAGCCATTCAGATTTAATCGAGAGCCTGGTGGCTGCGGGCCTGGGCCCTGGGGGCAGACTCCGCGGATTAGAATCCCAGCGCTGTCTTTATCTTACAGCCTTGAGTAAGTTGCTTGGCCTCTCTGTGCCTCAGTTTCCTCACTATAAAACGGGAATGATGGTATACTTACCTCCTGAAGTTATCGTGAGGATTAATTGAGGCAACAGAGGAACATAACGAGAACGGTTTCTGGCACATAGTAAGTGCTATATAAATATTTGCTATTGTTATGTTGTTACTTCTACTAAATGACATCATAAAGTGGGGGAATGGTAGATTCCTAGGACAGGGAAAATAGATGAATAAAAGCTCCATCTGCGTTTGACCCGCTTTGGAGCCTTGCCAGTACCTGAAGGCCAAGAACAGGTTCCCTGGACTGTGCTGTCGAGTGTGGCAGCCGCTAGCCGCTGTGGCTGTTGACCGCTTGGAATGTGGCTAGCCCGAGTTGAGATGGACTGGGTCTTGAAGATTTAGTATGAAAAAAAGAATGTAAAATGTCTCAATAATTTTTTATATTGGTTACACTTTGAAATGATAATATTCTGAACAATTTAGGTTAAATATATTCTTAAAAGTAATGTCATCTGTTCTTCTTGCTTTTTTAATTTGGCTCCTAGAACATTTAAAGTTATGGATGTGGCTTGCATTATATTTCTGTTGAGCTGCACTGCCTTAGGCTCGTTGTTATCGGTAAAACAAAAATGTGTGCTTATTGTGATCAGATGGCCACTGCTGGAAAACCTTGTGTGCTCCTTGCGTTGCTCTTAAGTCATGCTGGAGCATCTGCTTTTTGATGGGCTCCACAAAGGAAGCCATGGCCTGCTCCTAGCAGAAGCGGGTCAAGGGACCAAGGCAAGAGCCGTCAGAGGGGAGGCTTCTGCTGACTTGGAGAGGTTTGGACGAAAACACTACCATTTATAGTTATACTGGCCTCAGCCTTTCAGCACGCCCTGAAGTAGATGAGAGAATGCTCTCTGTTCAGGAAGTTGAAATATGTAGGCGAGAAACTCTCCCTCTTCCATCAGGAGCCAGAAAAAGCTTTGCTAATCTTTAACCAAAAGAATAAATTACTCAACATTATGGCAGTCACTTGGGATCGAAAGCACATCCTTTCCAAACGTGGTTTACTGATGGAATGTTTGTTTAATTCTATTTCAGACTCGTTTCATCGCTTTAAACCTGATAACGGTGGGCCACACGAAGTCTTACTGGTAAGTGCTCTTTCATTTTTAAAACAAAGTGACTATTTGACATCATTTTTGAAATGGTATTCATGCTTCTCAGTTAGATGCATCCCTAACAGTCCTATGATTAAATGTCTATTTATTCACACTTTTTTTTTTCCTCTCTGAAATGATTTAAGATGTTTCTTTGCCTTAAAAAAAAAAGCAGATCAATCCATGTTCTTTTGCTAAGAATGTGGTCAGGGAAAAGATCTACGATTACACGCCAAATACTATTAAAATAAAAACTTTTTTTTGTAATGAACTATTTCCAGGCCCCTGTTGATGGTCCGCTTGTTTCGAGCGGTATCCAAAGCAACAAAGTGTTCCTTCAGCCAAGGAATTCAGACAGTCGCTGCAGTGTGTTGTAATGAAAATTGACTCAGGGCTGTAACATGAGGGCTTTCTTATTGCTCTGTTTTTTCTCTCATCTCTCTTTGAACCTAAATACAATTATTGTGAGACAACCTTTCTGTGATGGCAGAAAACTTCCTTGAGAGCTAGCCCAGTAACGTACTTTTTCAGTGAAAAAGCTTCTGAGGCTTCGGGTGGCGCCCCTCCCTGCTGTGTGATGATGCTGTCATTTGCAGTGTGTAGCCGTGAGCTTTTGCCGCATAACTCCCCAAAATTTACTGCCAGAAATTTGAGCCGAAATTTAAGGACTCAAAAGTAGCAATCATTTCTTTATCCCTCAGTTCTGTGGGTTGACGATTGGGGCTGGGCTGGCTCGACTGTGTGAGTCTTCTGGTTTCAGCTGGAACCAGCCATGTGTCTGCAGTCAGTCGTGGGTGCAGGTCAGCTAGGCTTTGCTTCTGGGGGTCACCTGGCTGTTGGCTGGAGTGATGACAATGACTAAGACGTGTGTCTCACCATCCTGCAGGCTATGCTGGATTTGTTCACATGGCGGTTGGGCAGGGTACCTAGAGAGAGAGCAGAAGCATCTTGAGGCCAAGGCTCAGAACTGGCACAGCGTTGCTTCCAGCACATTCTGTTGGCTAATGCAAGCTATATGGCTAGCCTAGAGTCAAGAGATACAGACAAAGATTCTACCTCTTGGTGAGAGGAGCTGCAGAATCACATTGCAAGGAGCCTGGATACAGGGAGGAGAGAAACTGTAGCCGTTTTTACAACCTACCATTCAGTGTTTCTGGGTCACGTGAAAACAGCTGTGATCGAATGAAAAGAGCGTGGAGAGTGAGAGGACTCAGGTCCCACTCCTGTCTCAGAGGCCGTCCTCTCACCCCACTGGGATTGACAGGCCCTAGAGTCCTGGTCTCACTCTTGGCCACCTGGCATCTCCGCCAGGTCAGCACATTCCTGGTGGTCTTGCCAATTCCAGGTTCCCCACTGTCCAGCCCTGCCTTCATTCCACACGGCATCGCCACACTAGTCATCTTGCAGTCCAGCTTCCAGGATGCACCTCCTTTGCTTAAAACTGTCAGTGCCTCTGTATCACCCTCCACATCAGCCTCGGCTCCTCTCTCTGGCTTCTCCGCTTCTGTTATCTGGCCCAGTCCTCGCTTGCTCATCTCCTGCTATTTTTTTATTCTAGCCACACTAGTGTATTTACCATTTCTCTTGAGGACACCTCGTGCTGCTCACCCTTCTCTACTCAGAAATCCTTCCCATTCAGCAGGGCCCAGAAGAATCTTCCTTCTCCATAACGTGGCCTGCCCTGCCTGTTCCTCTATCTGAGATCCCTGCCCTGAACTCCTTAGAGCCAGACACAGCCTCTGTGATTCACTCGTCTTCACCGTGGCTCGTCTTTCTTCCTCCACGGCTTTGCCAGCGCTGTGAGAGCAGAGGCTCCCTGTGCCTTCCTTGCAGTGTCAGCACAGGGCCTGGAGGACAGCAGGTGCTCAGTCAGCTGGGAAGCTGCATGGACAGTGCACCTGGTCACCCACCAGCAGCTCCTCGGGATCATACGAGGCACCTGTTGAAATACATGCTCATAGTCGCTTCCACTGGGCTGTCCACATCCAGGAATCTTAAAGCACCCAGATGGTTCTGATCTGATTGCTACGCAGTTGGCAACCACTTGTTATGGAACGAACCAGAGATTTATATGGGACCTGGGTTTGAGGTCAGGCTCTGCGACTTTCTGGCTCTAGGACCTTGTAAACTCAACCTTTCTGAGCGTCAGTTTCCTCATCCATAAAATGGGAATGATATCTCACTCAAGGATTGCCAAGAAGATCAAAAAGGATGATGTATGTGCCAGTGCTTATAAACCATAAAATGTAGTCAAATGCATTGATTGATTGTGGGTCTGCGGCCAGCCACTGCTCAGAAAGGAGCAGTTACCTCCGTGGTGGTGGTCACGGTGGTGACACAGGAATGGGCACTGAGTAGTGGAGTGGTGATGGTGGTGGGATGAAGCATGACAGCAACGATAGTCCTAATTCATGCCTACTGTTTATTGAATGCTGACTGTGTGCCAGGCACTGTGCTAACTGCTCTGCACAGAATTTGAGATTTACAGGAAGTCCCCATTCGGTTGCATCGGTACCATAATTACAGCCTATCCCATCATTAGTGAATTAGTTCTTTGGTCTTTTCCTCTTCAAAATACCTAGTTAAAATGTACTCATCTCTGAGAGGAGAAATACTTGGTCAAGCTGCCATCAACCATTGACAGCTCATCAGCATCAAGTGCAAGGTCCTGTGCGAGTATGAGCTGCTCCGCTCTGGTGGGAGGAATTGGGGATGGGAGAGCACCCAGCAGTACTAACGAGGAGGTGACACAGGGTGCGCAGGAACGGAGCAGAGGGTACCAGCCTCCCCAGGAAGGATGGGGTGGAGGGAGGGGCGCAGACGCACAGGAGGCAGGAATGCAGGGAGGGCAGGACTGAGACAGCTGCTGACTTGACACTGTGGCCCAGCGCTGTTCCTGGTCCAAGGCCACCACCTTCCCAGCCTGCCCACTTGGAGCATCACTGTGACAGGGGCCACAGCAGACAGTGTTTGTAAGATTGCCCTCTATCCACCATCCGGTTTGTTCCACGTTATTTTGATTGCTGTTGATCTGGCGTATGTGCTTGTCTTCTTTCAAAGATTTTTGAGGTGGCTTTTGAATTCATGTATAATATAATGAAACTCAGAAAAATACAGAAGGAAGGAAACGTGTGGAGCAAGAGAGGCAAGGTGGAGTCAGAGGTAAGGTTCGCCCTGTGGAGGGTGAGAGCCTGTCCACGTGCCCCAGGCCCCCCGGGCTGGATCTGACCTTTTGCGCAGTCAGCACCAAAGGAAAATGCGTTCAGTTAACAGTTCATGGTGGTCGGAAGATAAAAGTATACTAGTTACCAAGAAGAATCGAGGTTAATTGTGATTCAAGACTGAGAGTCATTTCTCCAGAGTGCTCATAAAGAGGATCCCACATAAGGTGATGGACAGCCTCCCTGTAATAAATAGAGCAGTGAGGACCGCCCTCGGTATTGGTGAGGGCGAATGACGTAACACCCGACCGCAGTCCGGGAAAAGCCCTTCCAGTCCAGGTAGGCATGTCTCTGTCAGCCTTGCTTAATCCAAGGATAAAATGTAACAGTTTCAGCTGGAGTAACAGATATGTACGTTCATCCCCTCCCCACCTCGTTATGGACTTCACAGGTGGTCGTGGCTCTTGATGCTGAGCTGGGGCATTTGGCTGTGGACCAGATTCAGCACACGAGTGGAAACCTACTTACCATAGCTGTTACAAAAGAATGATAAACAACTTCCAGAAAGTACTCTGTGAATGTTATTTCTCCCCACGCCCCAGTCATCCTCTGCCCTGACTCACTCTGGGGAGTGGGCCTCTTCCCTTGCTCCACGTGGATCTCTCCTGCTGTTTTGAGCCCCACGGTCATTTCTGATACTGGAGTGTCCTCTACCTTTTAGGGGAACCAGGGCAGTTTGATAAGCTCATGGCAATAGGAGTGGTGAAGTCCAGGTGGTTGCTGGATGGTAGCAAACTGTAACCTGGGCTACTGTTGTCCACTTGTGGGACTCTCTTCTTCTGGTTGATAACTTTAATATTCATCACACCAGCTAGTGTCTGGTTGGTGGCAGCATTGGTAAGATGAACTATGAGGAGCAGGGGGGTGGTATAAGAATAATGTTAAGCCTAGACTTTTTGCAGGAATGTCATAGGATGAAAAAACTTTAATTCAGTAAGCATTATTGTCAGAGAGGAGCCCAGAATTCCATGAAGACTTCCCAGGAATGGGAATTTCCTTTTGGGCTTTATTTTCACTTAGATCAGGTTTATTAGAATTATTCTGGTTCCAAGTAACAGAAATCTGACTTAAACTAGTTTCTTGACTTACATGACTAAAATTTCCATGCTGGCGTGGGCTTTAGGCATAGCTGTATCCAGAGGTTCATGAGATATTATTAGGCCGTTATTCTTCATTCTCTCCATCTGCTGCCTCTTCTTAACACTCTGAGCTTCATTCACAGGCAAGCCCTCCCTCACCATGGTACCAGAGGTGGCCATCAGCATGACATTTCCATCATCCTCACAGCTATGGCTCTCAGTTAAAAGTGAATGTCTCTTTTTCCATAGTTCTGACAATAGTACCAAGGAGGGATCTGGACTGGCCCAGTTTGGATTCCTTGCCTGAATTGACTTCACCAGAAGTAGGCAGTAGACAATGAGCAGTAGCTGTTTGGCCAGGGCTTGTTCATGTGTCCCTTGAGAGAGGGTGAATCCCACCAGAATTACATGGAATGGGGTCCCTATGAAAAAAAGAGGAATTTCGTTACCAGAGGAAGGAAGGAAAGAAAGAGCATGCCAAACAGATAAAATTTCTAGATACCAGAGTCACTGATTTAGAAATTCTTAATTTGCTGCCCATTAAACTCAAAAGTTTTAAAATTAGATTCAGCTTGATTTACAGTGACTACCTATTCCGAGTGTGGTATCCTGATGGAGACTAGCAACAATGAGCACATGGAGAGGATGAGAATAGTGACCCCACTATGGGTCCTGAGGACCTCAGGTTGTGTCCCCAGGACCTGGAAGAGTGGTTACTAACCTAAGGACAACGAATGGGCTTCAGTGGATTTGTCATCCATTGAATAAGTCCGTGAATGGGTTTCTATAATTATGTGCAAAATCATGTGCCCCTTTTTACTGGAGAAAGGGATCCTGCTTCCATCATTTTCTCGTAGGACTCCATGGCCCCCTACTGCTTACGAGCCCTGGCTTCAGCCTTACTCGAATTGTGTGAGATTTGGTTCGCTGAATCCCATTCGTCCATTTCTTGTCTTGGCTCAACTGGTAAAGTTTAGCGTCCACGATAAACCCGGCTCCTTATGGAACAGACACAGTGATGTCAGTGGCTGAGTATCCTGCATTAAATTACATGTTGAGGTTTTTAGGCGTATGTGTAAACCTTTCACACTTCTACTTGCCATTTACCTATTGCTCACGCTGGTGTCGGGCCCTGAGCTGAGTGCTGTCCGGGCATTATCTGAACTGTGTACTTATGCCCGTGACTAATTCTGTGACCCTCAGGTCTGGTGTAGGACCACCTGCTGGAACCAGCTCCTTCCCGCTGCCTCTCTAAGGACACGGGATACAAACTCTGAGCTTGTCCTCTTCCCCACATCTGCAGCTGTGGGTCCACCTCCTCCAGCTTCCCCTCCACGGATGATGGAACCATAGAATCCTCGAGTTGGAAGAGACCGCTACGATCGTGCAGCTCAGTAGTTGTCAAACTCTGCCCTTTGGTTTTCTAGCTCAGGGACTCCTGAGAGGGAAGGGTGGGCAGGACCCAAGACCCTGTCCCGCGTTAGTCACAACTGTCTGCTGAAAACTGCTCATCCGGGAGAATAAAAGAGTTCAGGGCGAGATGTCAGACTTGGGGTTGAGTCAGGCTACTCCTTTACTTACCTGCCTGTGTGACTCTGGGAAAGCTGCCTGACCTCTCTGAGCTGCAGTTTCCTTATCTGTCAGAGGGGATGACACCTGCCTCACGAAGCTGTTAGGGGACTGAATGAGGTGATGTCTGTGAAGTGCTTGGCCTGGTGCCTGGCACATAGTCAGTGCTTAGCAAAGGTTAGCTGTACTAGTCCATTGTACAAGGCAACTTAAGACACAGCTCTATTCTTGTCTCCCACTGTTCTCTTGAAGTTTATTCAGTGGGTTATATTTTTGCCCATTTCCTGATAAAAATTTGATGAAGCCTACGACTTTTCTGGTTACTCTTAGGTGATAAAAAGTCCTATGGTCCCTTTAAGTCAAACCATAAGTCTCTCTCTCTCTCTCTCTCTCTCTCTCTCTCGCTCGCTCGCTCGCTCGCTCACTCAGTCTCGCTCTCGCTCTCTCTCTCGCTCTCTCTTCTCCCTCTCTCTCCCTCTCTCTCTCTCTCTCTCTCTCTCTCTCTCTCTCTCTCTCACTCACACACTCTCACACTCTCTGGATAATTGGAAATGCCCACTGGAGTCTATCAACAGGCAGTAGTCACTCCAAGGGAAGCCTCCCCTCCGTCCTGCCAGTGAGGGCCTCCCCTCCTCCGCCTTCCTCCAGACGCCCACTGCTCAGGCCTCCCCAGGTGAGGCAGAGGGACAGAAGGAAGTTCCTACCTGGCTGCTCCTGTCACACCTGGCACTGGGCTCTCTGGGCCTGACTGATGGGCAAAGGGACTCTTCTCTCTCCTGGCCACTTCTCTGGCCTCTGGAGGACTCCCCCACTGGAACTTTCCATCTGGACCTCTCAGGACTCAGGTGGTGCCTCTCCTCCTGTTGACTGCTACCACCCGCCAGCAGCTTCTGGTTTCCGTTCAGATTCTCAATTTGGGGTCCTCTGACCTCAGGCTGAAGCCCTCGTGGGTAGCACCTGGAGACCCCTGCTGGCATTCTTGGTGTCCTGGGTTCACATTCCTTTAACCATCCAGGGGCGTAGGGGGCAGGCCTTACCCAACACAGTCTTCTGCTCTCCTCCTTAGGCGGCTCTGGCCGCCCCCTCACAGTTTGGTTCCTCAGGCAGGTGTCACCTACGGATCCACAAGCTCTAGGAGACACATGGCAAGCCCTCCAGATGTTGCCTTTGAGATGCTTTGCTCTAGGCTTGAGAGGAAAGGCTGACCTCTCACCCCACCCACCTGAGGAGGGTGAGACTCAGAGCACTTCCGAGGAGTCTTCACCCAGAATCCTCATCACGTTTCACTGTCCTGACCTGTTTCTATCCTCCTGACAGATCTCTGAGCTGGCTGGGTTGGCTTCTTAGAAATTTCCACATAACGGTCTGGCCTCCTGCTGTGGAATTTCCCATCTGTTGCATTTTGATGCCTCAGTAGAAACTTCCACTTTAGCATCTTATCTCGGTAACTGTTAACCCCTGGCCCAGTGCAAGGAACTCCTCTTCAGCACCCCTAAAAGTGGTCCTTCATCCTGGGCTTGAAACCTCTCCAGGCACGGGGAGCTCCCTCCCTCCCTCCCGAACGTCCCATTCAGATTGTCAGGTAATTGGAGTGGTTGGAAAGATGCTGCTCCTGTGGCCCCGTTAATGGGGTCGGAAGCGTGTGAACCTGAAAAAACCTGCCTGGGGGCAAGGATTCCCCAACACCTGTTCTTAAGACCAAAGGGAGGCCCTGGACCTTGTCTCTGGCTAGGTTTTCTCACTGCCACACTAAGCGCCCTTCCTATAACCCCAGCAGAAAGCTAGTATTTGCACACCCTGTGCTCAGTCACCATTCCTCACCATCATGGCCCTAACTAGTTTCCTTTGATCTGAGGGCTGATCTGCCATGCTTCACGGGTGCCTTCTGTTCAGGACTCCCTCCAAAGTGTGTGAACTCTGCAAAATCAAGCTTTGCAGAGTGGGTCCTACTGCTCTCCGAAGACACCCCACACACACACTTCTTTGCAGTTTTTCTTTTATGTTCGTGTCCTTCGGAGTCAGCAGGTTTCCCTGCCTCCTCCGGTCCCAGCCTGCTGAACCTGGCCTCTCTGCTCACACGCCCTCTTCGTCATGTGCAAGTTGGGCCACTGGGATGGAGGATCCTGTAACAAGCAGGTGACTCTGCATTTAGGCTGCCCACCCCGTGGTAAAGGCAGCCTCTCAGGGGCGCAAGGGGCACATGCCAGCGAGACGCTTGGGTCAGCTAAAGGTGGAGTCACTTTGGGGACGGTGGCCTACGAATGCGTTAAATGCATTTCAAGTAGTTCCATCATGGACTGGTTCCCCTGGCGGCACTCAACATTACGTGTCAGAGGTGAACCTGGTTTATGTCCTTATGGTATTTTTACTGGCTGTTTACAAAGATGGCAGATGGAGCGCACTCCCCCACTTGCCCTCCCCGCAGCCCCAGGAGATGTTGGAGGCAGAGGCTGGGAGGACAGAGCTGGACTTGCTGGCACGGCTCGTCTGTCTTCTTCTCTTGGCCTGAGAGAATATAGTGGTTTCCATTTGGCCGTTTGACGGTCCAGATATAGGGAACAGCTGACAGGCTGTCAGCTAAAGCATCTTTTCTATCAGTGTGCGTTTTACTGTAGGGGGTGGCATGGTATATAGGCAGACAGACTAGAGCTCAGACCTTTCTCCGGCTACTGAGACGCTTTGGAGAGAGTGGGTTAACCCCTCTGAGCCTCGGTTCCCTCGTCTGTTAAAAGGAGATGATGCTGTTTGACTTACAAGATAACTGTATTAAAGGAGCCAAGGCATGTGCTGAATTCAGCACAGTGGCCTGTCACGTGCTGTGTGATCAGTAAATGGTAGCTCTTATCATTACCTTCATGTGAGAGTTGTGATAATTTCTAAAAAACTTAAAGCCTTAAAAACAAGTGGCCCAGTTCTCTAGCAAAATTTATTTTTTTTTAAGATTGGCAGCTGAGCTAACATCTGTTGCCAATCTTCTTCTTTTTTTTTTTTTCCTTTTTCTTCTGCTCCCCAAAGCCCCCCAGTACATAGTTGTATATTCTAGTTATAGGTCCCTCTGGTTGTGCTATGTGGACACCGCCTCATCATGGCCCGATGAGTGGTGCCATGTCCATGTCCAGGATCCGAACCAGTGAAACCCCAGGCCGCCAAAGTGGAGCGGATGAACTTAACCGCTTGGCCGTGGGGCCAGCCCCTGCAGCAAATGTTTTTTAATCAAATAGGAATTTGAGAAAGAAACCAAATATGTGCAACTACCAGCTTTTTTTAAAAAAATGGCTATCTTGCAAAGGTCATTTGTTCTTTAGAGGGTACAAAGTGTTTTTTGGTTGCAGAGGCAGCATGACCCAGGGGCTGGAAATGAGTCTCAACCTGCCAGCCTCAGATCCATCACTGAAAACTTGGGTGACCTTGAGCAAGTCACTTACTCTTAAAGCCTCAATTTCCGTGTCAATAAAATGAGGATCTTACCGTGCAGGGTTGTTGAGGAGATTAAGTGCAATAATCTACGACAGGCTTACAGGAAGCACCCAAATAATGGTGGCCATTATTTTCTGGCCACAAGATTAGCTCCATTTTACAGATAAGAATTTGCAGAACACTTCTGTCCTTGTGATAAACAGCTTTATGAAGACACTCTTAGAGGTAAGAAGTTGTTCTCACTGTTCTGTGCAAGAAAGAACAGGAACCTGCCGTAGCTGGTTTGCTTTTCAGTACCACACTGTGGCGTATCACGAAAGCAAGCTGCATTACCAAACGGGACAACTTTCCATTTTTTTAGGCCTCACCTCATTTCCTGGTTAAGATTTTGCCGCTAGATTAGGAGAAATTTATATGTTATTTTTACAAGGACTGTGAAAATATGCAAACAGAGCTATATTCAGCCAGATGCTTTAGTTGAGCTTATTTTGGGCTTTCCCAATAAGACTGGCATGGAGGGCACCTTTGAGGAGCCTGCAGAGATCCTGGAAGGAGATGTGACCTTCCCGTGGAGGAGGAGGAGGAGAAGGCAGGGCCTGAGCCAACAGGGTGACCCCAGCCGGGGGCCGAGGCCTGGTCAGGCGGAGTGGAGAGCTGCCCTTGGCAGTGCTGGGATTCCTGACCCAGGAGGTGTGTCCCCTTTAACAGGCTCTGCGGCGTTCCCTTGAGCCGTTCTCTCCTGGGGTCCCCCTGGGGCAGTGGGCAGTCCTGACCCATGGACCTCCAGGCCCTTTGTCTCACTGGCCAGGTGCCCATGCTGTGCCAGGTGCAGGGTTCGTGGGATGCAGACGACAGTTGTTGGAGGGATGTTGCAGTTTGTGTAACTCGGACCTGGATGCCTTCGGGGGCGGGTTATCCGGGTGAGCAGGAATCCCGCTCTTGTGTCGGTCTGACTGGCTCGTCCCTGTGGACAGCCCTTTCAGGAGCAGTCTGTCCTCACACGGAGGCCTGACTCGTGGCTGGGAAGCCAGAGGAAAGGGAAGCGGTGCAGCCGTAAGGAGGGATGGGCCGGTGGCACGGCAGCAGGGCCACCTAGTCGGTCGGTCAGTGAGACTTACTGAGCATCTGCCGTGCGCTGGGGCGGGACGGAGAGGGAGCAGACCTGCGGTAGGGCTCCGGGCTGGCCACCGCGCTCTCCGACTCCCCGCTCCTCAGTCTGCTCTCAGACGCAGAGGCCGAACCTCATGGCCCTGGGGGACCGTCCGGTGCATTCTGTGCACCAGGCTTGCCGGAGCCCCTTGCCAACACACCAGTCATCTGCAGGGCCGCCCCCGGATCTGGTGATGCTACAAAGCTTAAGCTTCAAGGTCTTTCATTGCCCAGGACCCCTTCCGATGCCCCGTAGCTAATGTGGTTGTCCGAATTTTGTATTCTTTTCCTAAAGAGGCCCCCAAATCATCTAAGGCTCAGGTTCCATAAAAACCGGATCTGTCCCTAAGAAGGGAGAATTGTCACCCCCTCTGGGTCTTTCCCTCTGCCTTGTTTTGAGGTCCCCACGACGCTGCAACTTCAGTTTGCTTCTCACTCAGGAATAAGCTCTGCCCCTGTGTGTGTCCTCCTCTGGGCTGGACCTGAGCTCACTCCTGACCCTGTAAGTGAGGGGGGGGGAGGCCCCACGAAGGATTGCTGTCTGGGTTCCTTCCTGGACGGGTGGAGAGGTCCCACAGTTCCTGCGGGAAGGAGGGGTGGGCACTGAGACCCCAGCGGCTTGTGGATGCCCAGAGGAGGGCCCTGCAAAGGCGAGGTTAGGAGGGAGCCTGAGCAAGGCATCAGCTGGCCGGCACAGACTCAGTGGAAAATTCTCCCAAAGAATATGCTCGAGACTGTATCAGCTTTGGCAAAACCATCACCGAGCTCAAGTTTTAGGTGGACGGACCAGCCAACCTACAGGGCTAGTCTCTCTCTCACCCCTTCCTCACGTCCCTTCCCTCTCATTGCACGAAGCGGCTGGAGGGCTTTGCGTGTCAGTCAGAACTAAATGGAGTGAGAAGAGGCGGCCGAGGGAAAGGCCCTTTTTGGACGCGGATGTCTTTCTAGCGCTGTGCGAAAATCCAAGTTTCGAGGCGCTCCTTTTTCAGTGAAATGCTGGCCAACTTCGCCCCCTGGAGGAGAACTAGAGAACTGTTTACAGCGAGCCATCTAAGGCGTCCTCGTCTTCTGGAAAGAAACTGTCCGCCTGTGATGAGTCAGGACCCTGAAAGGGGCTGGGTCCTTCAGGAGTTTGGGTTTTGGGGGTGGGTTGGTTGGTTGGTTGTTTTTTGCCTTGAAACAGTCGTTTTAAACTTAGGGTTTAAATGCTTTATATTTGTAAAGACTGAAGTGGGTAAAAGGCCGCCAGGTTTAAGGGTCACACCTACCAAACCTCTGCCACCAGTGCTAGTTATGGCCAATCCTTACCAGTCTGGAGCCTCCTTGCACCCCTTGAGGTTGTGGCAGAGACACGAAACCAACCAGAAGATGGGAATTTTCCACCACCGACTGGATATCTATTCGTGATTCCAGCTTACAGACTCCATCTCACCGGTGCCCGCGTTGACGTCTGTGGTTTCGTCCTGCAGGTTTGAATTATCTGCCTGTTTACACCTGCTGCTAAGCGCTGGGGAGTAGCTCTCAGTCACAGTGGGGCTGACTAGGAAATAATTATTTCACTCCTCCTGCCTACGCTTTTTGTATGTGTTTTAAAGCAAAATGCAAAACGGACTTAGAAGGATAATGGTTGAACTATAAAGACCTTCCATATGTTTCATCTTCTCTTGAAATATGATTGTTATCCTGACACCCTTATTCTTTGTTAATTCTCTGTGAAGTACTCAATTCCTTTTAAATACCAGATCTGACCCGATTGTTTAGCATCTGTTGTATCTCCTGTAATAAGAGCCTTCCTAATAAAAACTCGTCCACTGTCTGTTGTCCACCAAGCGGTAGTTGGTGTCCCTGGATGAATGTTTATCATCTCATTGTTCTGGATCTTCATCCCCCAAGTGGAGGACACAACAGCGGTGTTTATATTAGTGACACTTTTAATACTTGGGGTTTTTTCTCTCTTTGTTCTCAGAAACCCTTCACAATTTGAGGGTACAGCATTGCTGAGTGTCTGGCTGTTACTCACGCATCACATTAATTCCCTACTTGGGGCTGTTTTTCCCCAGAAGAAGGATGTGAAAGGAAACACATCTTGTATGTTATTGGGAATGTTTAAAATATTTGACAGGGGTGTCTAAGGATGATTGATCATATTTTTATATGTTTTATCTTTTTGTATCTCATGCCATTTTTATGTAAGAAAAAACATTTTTTGACGGTATTGTGCTTGCTTTTTGCCCCCGGTGTATGGAAACCAATCGTCCTAAGCACCAAAGAGGCTTTCTTGTGGAGCGGGGCACATATTTCCCCCAGGATTAGTTTCTGGGGGCCTCATCTCATTTCTTGCCCTTTGACTCACTTGGACAGAGGCCAAAGGCTGGAATGGCCCGCGGAGCTGGGATTCCTGCTGGCCCAGTCTCTGGCCACAGCACACACTGGTTGCTCTGCTTTGTGGCTGTCCAACCTCCTTGCCTGCGTCTGCAGCCACCCCCCCACACCCCTGTTATTTGGAGGAGTACAGACACACACACACACGCACATACACACACGTACCTTCCCCTCTTCTTGGGCGTCTGTCCCCTTTCCACTGCTGAAAGTGGCCATTAACCTGATGTTGAGACAGCCTGACCCATCAGTGAGTCCTTGATGTTCAGGTAATTGCAAGGCTGAGCAGCAGCAGAGCGGTTTGTAAATTCCCTCTAATTTCAGGGCATTTTCAGGCTCTCATTATTATCCGCAAATTGTGACACGCTGAAGTTCAGACTCTGCTGAGTAGGACAGGCAGGAAGGAGAAGGGCATGGCAGGCTGTAGAAATGGGTCCTGGGGACAGGGCGGGACAGGGCGTCGGGCTCTTAGGACAGGTTGTGGTTTGCGGACATTTTGATGGAGCGTCGTGGTGAGTGCTGAGCCTGGCCCTCTGTGCTCCCCAGCTGCAGCCACGCCCCTCCGTCGTCTTTCTCCAAGTGCCACGCTCTCCCCTGGCTCCTCTGGCTCCTGGGATATTTCATAGCCCTTAGCACAGCCTGCACGATCTTGTTTATTTCTTTATGTGAGAGCCTGATGTCAGCACCTCGAAGAACACTCGGCCAGAGTAGACACTCAGTAAACGTTTGCTGAATGAAGGAAGAAGCGAGCAAACGAATGTATTCAGGATCCTGAGAGGAGCAACACCCTCATCACCATACTTTAAGATGGAGTCTACTAAGACGGCAGTGCAATATTATTTCTTTCTAAATTAAAATATATCTTATGATATGCCAGTCTGCGAGGCCAGTAGGCTGGAGGCCCAGCAGATGCTCTCGTCAACTGTGGGACTGCACGTTGACCAGGAGTGTCAGAAAAAGTTTCTGATATTGTATCAACAGCCTTAAACAGACAACTTAATGGAGAAAAGCCAATAGATAGGTAGTTGATAGGAAGAGAGTGCGCTTCATTTTGGAATTAAAACAAAATTATAAAACAGCACACGATTCTGCAATAAGGAAATGCCCAGGTAAAGTGGACTCGTATTCACATCTGTGAGCCAAGAGTGCAGAACCTGAGTGTGACCAGGGAGACGGTCTGCAGAATAGCTGGCCTTCCCCGGTGAAAATGTGAGGATCGTGAAATACAAAGGAAGACTCAGGAACTGTCCCCAATTAAAGGAGACTAAAGAGATAGGATAATTGAATGCAGTAGAATTTGGGGTTTTCTTTTAGTGTAAAGGACATTATTAGGACAATTGCTGAAATCTGAAAAAGGCTGTAGATGAGACAATAGTCTCTATCACTAGTAGTGTGGTCGTGTAAGAGAACTCCTTGCTTGTGGGAAATACACACTCGAGTATTTAAGGGTAAAAATACATCACATCTGCAGCTGTCTCGCGCGCGCTCGTGTGCTCTCTCTCTCGCTCGGGCTGCGTGCAGAGATTAAAGTACATATAGTAAAATATTGACATTTGAGGAATCCAAACCTGGTTGGAGGGTATCAGACAATTCTTTAATAGTATTCCTGCAATTTTTCCTAAGACTAAAATTATGTCAAAATAAAAGTTTTAAAGGGGCTGGCCCCGTGGCCGAGTGGTTAAGTTCGCGCGCTCCGCTGCAGGTGGCCCAGTGTTTCGTTGGTTCGAATCCTGGGCGCGGACATGGCACTGCTCATCAGACCACGCTGAGGCAGCGTCTCACATGCCACAACTAGAAGGACCCACAACGAAGAATATACAACTATGTACCGGGGGGCTTTGGGGAGAAAAAGGAAAAAATAAAATCTTTAAAAAAAATAAAAAATAAAAATAAAAGTTTTAAAGGGGCCAGCCTGGTGGCATAGTGATTAAGTTCTTGCACTCTGCTTAGGTGGCCTGGGGCTTGCCGGTTCAGATCCTGGGCATGGACCTATGCACCACTTATCAAGCCGTGCTGTGGCAGGCATCCCACATACAAAATAGAGGAAGATGGGCACGGATGTTAGCTCGGGGCCAATCTTCCTCAGCAAAAGGAGGAGGATTGGCGGTGGATGTTAGCTCAGGGCTAATCTTCCTCAAAAAAGAGTGTATAATCAGAGACCCCATTGCTGAAAAGGAGCAAAATATAAAATTGTATAATAGAGTGTGATTTCACTTACTTAAAAACTCATCGAGAAAAGATCAGAGAGAAATACAGCAACATGTTAACTTGTATTTTCCACGTTAATATATTTTACACATTTTTCTCTAAATAGCATGTATTTGTTGAAAAATAAGGTGGAAAAAAAGACTTCTAAAAAAAGATGGTGGCTAATTCTCAAAGAAAGAAGATCCGAATGAATCTTGCTCTTTGCGTCTTTACCACTGTGCACCCCTTCTAATAGAAAGATGCCATCTCTATGCACATGTACGCACACATACACACATATGCTTTCTGAAACTTTTTCTTTTTGATGAGGAAGATTGGCCTGAGCTAACATCTGTTGCCAGTCTTCCTTTATTTTGTACGTGGGATGCCGCCTCAGCGTGGCTCAATGAATGGTGTGTAGGTCTGTGCCCAGGATCCGAACTGGCGAACCCTGGGCCGCTGAAGTGGAATGTACCAACTTCACTACACCACCAGGCCGGCCCCTTTAACTTTTTTTTTTAATGCTATTTTGAGAGAAATCCTATATCAGGCAGGGGTTTAAACGAGAGGACTTCTTCAGCCTCTTCCAGCCCTGGAATTCCTTGTTTTACTTTCCAGTTCTTCGGGAGTCAGCTCCTCTGCGATCCAGACACGGTGCTAGGTCCTGAGCGTGTCAGGATGGGTGTTGAAGTCCACAGACAAACAAATTGCTGATCACTATCCTGTGCTGGGAACTACGAGTGTCACAGTTCCTACGACAGATGGACAGGGATGGTGGTCAGCAAGGTGGCCTTGGATGTCTAGACCTAGCACATGAAGTGAGAGCTTGCCCTTCAGACAAGAGCGGCCGAGCATCCTAGGCTCAGCGTTGCAGCATGTCTCGCGCATGTTCTCCCGTGGCCCCCTGGAGCATCCTTCTGGAGATGGCTGGGGACGTGAAGACCTTTACAAGACCTGGGGAGCTCCAGGTTTGCAGGGTCTGCTTTTGCAGGTGTAGGGGGCGGTGGTCCTGCTCCAAGCAGCAGGAGGGTCTTCCCGTGGCTCTGGAGCAAGGCTCCCCAGGAACTCAGGGCTCCGCTTGCAGATTCGCTGTGGGCTTTGCCTGATTGCCCTCGCCCTGGAAGGCAGATGCTGTGTAGCTACCCCAGGGAGGGCAGAATAAAGGGCGATGACAGTGCCGTGCTGGAGAGTTTGCTGATCTCTGGTGGACTTAGTGGAACTGCTGGAATGGGCTGTATTCATTTAGAATCATAAATACAAGCAGGGGGTCGAGTCTGCCCGACACTTGGCCTCGCAAGCTCGGTGGCTGTTTCTGGAGTCCCAGAGTTACCCCAAGGCAACATTGTTGAGAAATGTGCTCCTGTTTCCCTGGACAGCAACACCTTTGAACCATCGTTGGCTGGGCCCTTTATCCATTCCCTTCGTGAGGGCCTGAGGACACCAAGCATAAGTATCTTTATCCACACGTAACAGATCAGAGGCAGCAGGGGTGGAGAATCCTACAACTGGCTTAGGTTGGGAGCTTCTCCATTTATCCTGAGAACTTTTTTTTTAACCACTTTAGGGTATGATTTGTTCCTCAGTATTATTTCCATTTTAAAGATCTCCCTAGGTTGTTGAGGGGGTGGCATGAGCTGATATAAGTTCAGGACAGAGCACAGAGTAAGCCTTCGATAACCACTATGCATTATTAGTAAACATTGATCAGCACAGTGTCTGGAGAGAAAGCACTGGATTCGTGGTCAGCAGCCCTGCTTTCTGCTCCAAGCTCTACCCTGAAAATCCTACAAGTAAAGAGAAACCGAGCCGGAAAGAGGCCTTGGAAATCTTTTAGTGTCTGGTCCAACAAGCTCGTTTTCAGAAACTTAGAAACGTGTACGAGCCCTGAGTCATTAGTCATAGCCTCAGTGTTCTCCTACTCGTTTCAAAGCGAGAGTAGTACCTGTGCCCCCTCATGCGATTGTTTGCAGATGGCGTGGGTGAGTGCGCCGGGCTCGTGGCGCCGTGTCTGGCAGCACAGAGTCCTTAATTCCTATTCACTAGTGATGCTGTTGATTCCCTGTTGACTTATCTTCCTCTCCTGGTTGGCTGTGAAGATAGAGACTTGCCCTCCTACTTACTGTCATGTCCCCACCATCTGGTGCAGTGACAGGCTCACAATAGGTGCTCAATGGATGTTTGTTGAATGATTGATAGAAGTTTCTTGCTGAGGGTACAATTTAGGCAGAGTCTGGATCAGATCCATGTCCTCACACTAAGGTCCCAGCTGTTCCACGTCGGCGTCCTTCTCTCTGACTTCAGGCAACTTGCTTCATTTCTGTTTCCGCCTCTTGGATGCAAGGTCCCTCCTGTCCTGAGTGTGGTGTGGGCCGTCTCCCGTCTTGAGAAGACCCGTGTTTGTGCTCGACTGACCACTAGGTGGCGGGGTTGGCCAAATAGCAGACGGACAAAGCAAAAAAAAAAAAAAAAAAAAAAGACCAAGGAGAGCGTTGAACTGATGTCCTACCAGAGTGTGGTGGGAATGTCTTGTAACTGGAAAGGAGGTGCCCTGGGGAGGAGGCAGGTGTCTCAGGATTTGTGCACGTGGACTTTGGAGCCAAGCGTGGGTTTGAGCCCCTAGCTCTGCTCCCACCCACGGGGACCCGGGACGCCCTGCAGCTCCAGGGGCCCTCATCTCAGGGATGTCCTGTGTGGCGCATGCTCAGCTCTTTTCCAGGATGGAGGACAGGCTGCACAAGGTTCGCAACTCTGAGAGTGACTTCTGGGATTGGATGCCACCAAGCACCACGTTTCTGTCCTCTGCGGAGCCAGCGGCCCCGCCTCAGGAGCCTTGGCAGGGGAGGCCTTTGTGCCTTCTGCTACTCGACAAAGCCAGAATCTCAAATAGCCCCTCGAATGGCAGAGCGGATGCATTTCAGTGTCAGGTTAAAGGGGAGCTGGACTGTTCAGAGGGACATCAGAACTCCAGGGAGAGCCACCGTGGTGCTTAACCAGCACAAAGCAGAGTACTCTGTGCATCACTGGGACTCATGGCGGGGGGCAGTGACGGGGGCACGGTCACAAAATGCCCCTTGCCAAACACGTTCACATAAGGATTTCTTTGCTGCGTGGACTGTCATGCAGATCTGGGTGTCTTATTTTTAAAATGATTTGAGGAGACTCTGCTAGGAATAACAATGACTGGCCTTCATTTCCTGCTTACTATGTGGAGGTTCTTCGCTAAACACCATACATACATTATTCCGTTTAATCCTCACAGCAGCCCGATGAGGGAGCTTTGGTTCTTGTGCCCATTTTATGGATGAGGGAATGGAGGTGCACAGAGAGCATAATAATAACAATAACAATAACCAGCAGGTAGCAAGTACTCACTCGGGGTCAGGCGTTATTCTACGAGCTTGAAGTATCATTCTCACAATAACACCTTAAGATAGATACGTTACCTTCATTTTACAGATGAGGAAACTGAGGCACAGAAAGGTTGTGTAACTTTATTGAGGTCACACAGGAAGTGAGTAGAATGGTCAGAACGCAAACTCCAGCCCACCTGATACCAATACCAAAGTTCTCTTTTGACCACTATATTGTGGTATCTCCCACATTTCTTTTTTTTTTTTTTCTTTTGGTGAGGAAGATTGTTGCTGAGCTGACGTCTGTGCCAATCTTCCTCTATTTTATGTGGGATGCCGCCACAGCCATGGCCTGACAAGCAGTGCTAGGTCCATGCCTGGAATCTGAACCCCCAAACCCTGGTCCACCAAAGCACAGCACAGGAACCTAACCACTATGCAACCAGGCCAGCCCCCCACATTTCTTTGTATGTAGTAGGTACTTGATAAGTGTGTATTGAATTGAATAGTTCTCAAATTAGCAACCCAGAAGCCTCAGGAAGACCTAACCAGGTCTTCACACTCCTTCTCCCCAAACCATGCACGCTGGCCTCCTTCAGTATCGTGGGAGGCGCAGGCGGCTCCGTGGGCTCCCTTAGTATTATGGGACGCGCAGGCAGCTCCCCGGACTCCCTCAGAATCATGGGATGCACAGGCGGCTCCCCTGGCTGGATTTGGCTCCTTTTTGTCGGTAATGAGATATTCTTCCATTGGAATAGTCGGGAAAAGGCTGTCATCATGGCACATGTTTTCAGGGAACACTTCCACAGGGAGCATCTCAGCTCATCTTGTTGGCTGCAGATTTTTCTGGCAGACGTTTCTCGGGTTGGTTGTTTCTGGTGTAGTGGTGCTCAGTACGTCTCTTTAGTCCCTAAAACCCAGGGCCAGAGGATGGCCAGAGGGTGGCGCCAGCCCTCGGGGTTGCACCATCAGTGTGTGCTCCAGGGCACCCCCTCAGCCCTCGGGCAGGCCCCCCAGGCCTGACCCAGGCCGATGCCAGGGGACCGAAGAGCCTAGGGACCTGCTTCCCGTTAGCGAGCTGGCCGCTGCTACCAGGCAGTATTTTTTGGTTGTCACAGTGCCAATGGCCCGAGGAAGCAAAGCGGGACCCGGGCCACATTAGTCATCCTCTAGTATCCTAATTCAGTCCTGGGGGCTTGGTGACTTGGTTTTCATGTGTCGCTGCAGTAGGAAACCCACACGAAGTTAGACCAACCCCTCCTCCTCGGACCGTAATGCTGGGCACGAAGACCTGTTTTTATCACCCTCTGTCCGTTGCTGCCTTTTTCTCTGTAAGTGAACTGAGCCATCTCGAGTCTTCCTCAGAACCTCTCAGCATCTCTGGGGGCCGGTGTGAACCGGAGGCCACAGTCAGCCTTCTCACGGAACGCAGCGCTTTTCCTTCGGAATATTTCTCCCTCAAAATGGAAGGTTTTTTCCCCACTGTAACCAAAATTATGCCGATGAAAGGAGACAGAGAGAGAGTCTGCAGCTGCTGGAGGAGGTGATTGTCAGTAGGCCAAGGGCCCGAAGAAGGCAGAAGGGCGTGAGGTAGGGAGCCCAGAGAGAAAGGCTCTCATCTCTCAGTGCTCCTTTGTCCCTACTACGTGTCGCCTCCTGTGCTCCCCTTCCCAGGATGCAGGCAGGAGGAGTTGGTGTTGCCTTGTCATTAAAAGAGCAGTGGGCGCTTGCGGGACAGGAAGAGGTGTACGTGATAGGGCAAAGGAGATTCTGGGCTCCTGTGGACGTTTTTCTTCCTCCCGTCTAGAGCAGTGTGTTGGCACACTTAGAAAAGTCATACTACAGTATGGGAGAAGATGCCCACGGCCTGAGGCTCTGGACAGCCAGCCCTGTGTGGCCACCTGGAGCAGAGGGACACCTGAACCTCAACCAGGGGCCCTGGTTGAGATGCTCTGGTCCTGAGAATCATAAGCCTCAAAGTGCACATTATTCCTGCAATCGGTTGTCAAGGCCCCTAGTTCACTAAACCCTGTGCTGCCCAAAGTTGGAAATTCAAGGGAGGTGTTGATTTTGGAGGTTTTGAGGTTTGGCCCTTTCGTGAGATTTTTGAAAAGACTGAAGGTCGTAGAGCTTTGAGCTGGGTCACAGAGTGATCAGGAGCAGGCCCGGGGGCCGAATTGTCCCTGTGCACACAGAACTATGGGGTGGGGGTGCCTGAGGAGGCCTGACTTCATGTCACGCATATGCGTGTGTGCGCATACACACACACACACACACACCAGGTTCAACAGAGCTTCTTTTAAAGTATCAGGTTCTCATATTTCATTCTAACAGAGTGTTTTACAACCAAATAGAGTTTTTAAACCCCTGCGCTGTGCCATGTTTCCTCCAACTCAAACCCACTCCCCATCCTGAAGCCCAGCAGTTGGGAGGCTGCTGTCCAGGGCTGTCATCCTTTGAGCCACAGCCACAGCACCACACGCTCTTGGGGACTGCGCCCGGCACACCGGCCATCCTGTTTCTAGCCTGAGAGGCCCATGTCGTTGCGCAGTGAATCCTGCAGCAGCCACCCACCTGGTCCCTGGCTCCAGCCTTGTCAGTCCCGCCCTGTGACGCAGCCAGAGTGCGCTTTGATCAACCACAGGCTGGTCTGCCATTCCTCTTTCCTTCGTTCTCTGTCTGCCTTTGACTGACTTCCTCCGCGTGCAGGTGCAGCGTACATGTTCCGTTCCCCTTGGAGGCCTTCCCGACTCCCCCGTCTGGCCTGGCATCCCTCCTGCCCCCTCCACCTTTCCTCCTGTAACGCTGACCACACTGTTTTGGAGTTACCTGTTTTCCTCCCCAACGGCAGACGCAAAGCCCCTGGAGGACGGTGGGTCTGTCTTGCCTGCTCGTGGCCCCCGGGCCTGGCACCAACCAGACGGGCCTCAGAGCACAGTCACCAGGTTTGCTTGGTTCTCTAGTGCCCACCTCTGCTTGTTGTTCTGTTTTAAAGCTTTAGCATCTTGGCGGTGTCCAGGCTCCCCTGCAAACCAGCAAAACCTTTCCACTGGTGCTGACCCGGGGCCGGGATGGATGTGTGCATGATTTCTTGGTAATTACTGCTCATCATTATGACCTTAGGACACTGTAAAAGTCTTAAGTGCCCTTGACTCATCAGAGGCAAATGGAATTATTCATTTAGCAAACATTTTGAGTGTCCACTTTGCACAAAGCCTGTGCTTGGTCCTCTAAGGGGTGTAGGGTTGGAAGAGATCGGTTGTGCCTCCTAGGTTTAACCATAGCTTTTATATTTTGCTCATTTTTCTTCCTTATTTTTCCTTTAAAAAGTACAAACAAAAAGTAAGTTAATTAAGCCCATGAAGAAGTGAGACCCATGTTAAGGGCAGTGGGCCCTCACAGTACACGGTTGGCTCTCCATTCAAAAGCACAGGAGTGGGGTAATCCGACAGAAGGAACAAGGTTTATACCTGAGTATCTCTAAGGCAAAAGAGAAAGTGTCACACGTCCTCCTCTGTTTGGGCTACAGGTAACAGAGAACCCAATTCAAAGTGGCCTAAACCAAAAGGGGACTTCTTCTCTCATCTAAACAGAAGTGGTCTGTCCCCAGCTGACCAGTTGAGCAGGTCATCAACATCAAGTGCTTTCTGTCTGTTATGTCAGCCTCAGGTAGCTCTCCTCATAGGTATAGAAAGGCTGCAGGCAGCCCGCCCTCTCATATCAATGCCAAGATAGATGAAGAACTGTTTCTTATGCTTCTCTCAGAACAAAGAGACCTTTTGAAACCCCTCCAGCTAACTTCCCCTCATGTCTCATTGGCCAGGACGGGGACATCTGCCCACCCCTATACTCACCCATGAAAAATGGAATGGGGTCAGTTAAGTGGCCTAGACCAGTCTGGATTTACCCTAGTCACAGGAGGTAAGGGTGCACCTGTTCTGGCAGCAGGGAGGAGGTGGGAGATGGCTATGGAGGGGCAGGCCATAGTGCCTGCCTCAGAGGGAGTCATAAAAATTCTCCCATCTCTCAGAGAACAGGTGAGCCCTCACTGACTTGGCTTCTAATGGGGAAGACCTACGAGCACGCTCATTGTTCTAATGTTAGAAATACAGGTGCTACAGGAGCATACCTGGGAGGCTTCCTGGAGAAGGTGACGTCTAAGTTGTGGGGAAGCCTACGAAAGGAACGACACAATCAGATTTTGCCTCTGGAAGGAGCACGCTGGCTGTGAAAAGTGGATGGGAGGGGGTGCTGACGAAGGTAGGGCAGCTAGGAAGCTATTGCAGGGCAGTAGTCATCCATAGGGAGCCGCTCAGAGTCCCAACTAGCTGGTGGCCATGAGGGTAAGAATATACTGAGAAATGCTGCAGCGGGAGAGCAAGCAGGACCAGGAGACAGGGAGCAGGTGCACAGGAGACAGGGCAGGCCAGGTGACTCCAGCGTGTCTGCCTTGGCCGCTGTCCAGATGGATGGCATGCTCCTCCCGGGGCTGGAGCCCGGTGTGGGGCCGGAGGCGGGGTGCAGGGTGGAGTCGGGCGTGGCTGGAGCTCAGGGTGGGGAAGGTGGATGGGCAGGCAGGCAGGTGGGCAGGATGTGAGCGCAGGGCCCGCAGGCCACGTGGGAGGGGACTCTGCGCCTCCTGAGAATGTGTGTGCAGAGACCGTGGGGAGGAGAGATGGAGGCGAGGGAGGGCTGTGGGCATCGTTAGAAAGGTCACACCCGCGGGCGGGGGCAGGGGACAGCAGGTTCACATGTGTGACAGGAAATGGGCTGCACATACGGACTGGAGGAGAGGGTGAGGCAGGCAGCCAAAAAGGGGTGGGGGCGTGCTGGTGTGATGACACGGGCCCGTACCCGCAGCGTCAAGACAAGAAGTGGGGGCCCACGTCTAACCTGGCAGAGGGCTGACACACACCGTCGCGCCGACACACACCGTCGCGCCTTCTGCGCCCGCCTGTCCCGCCAGCAGGCATCCCCGATCCCTGAGCACAGATGAAGCCCCCAGGAGGCTCAGGGCAGCTCCGGAAGCAGCTGCCTGCCCTCCGCCTCAGCCCAGGGCTCTCAGTACTAGGATCCCTTCAAAGAACTTTCCCCACCAGGCCCCAGCACTTCACCCAGGGCTGGACGGCGGAAGGGACCACCGCACAAATCGCTGCGGACGGCACAGAGGCAACACAGTAGTGCAGCGTGAAGGCAGAGACACCGTGAGGGGCCCTGGCACTGCCACCGCCCAGAGGCCAAGCTGGGGCCCAGAACTGGCCTGTGCCCGCCCCGGGGCTGCCCTGGCCCCTGCCACCGGCCTGGCAGGCTCCCTGCTTTATGATCTAAGTGACCGCGTCTGGTGGTGGCAGTTGTCGGGGATCATGTGTTCCTTGCAGAGCTGGAGGGGAGCTGCAGGGAAGTGAAAAACAGCAGCTTTGAAAAACACGCCTGCTTTCAACATTATTTACTGAGCACCCGCTCTGTACTCAGCGGGGTCCCAGGTTCTGGGCACAGGTGGGTGAGACACGGTCTCCCTCCCTGGAGGTCAGTGGAGAGGACAGTCACATGGACCTGCACCTTAGCACAGCCAGGTCCGTGCGCAGCAGCAGGCCAGCAGGTTGCCACCCATGCAGCCTGCAGGCCCCAGGCAGAGTCGTGGAAGTCGTGATGCAGATCAGATGCAAGCCACCCTTCCCTTCCTTGGGATTTTTGTAAGGACAGAGGGACGTAAGTTGTCACTTAATGTCTAAGAGTGTCTGGCACATAGTAAACATGCCATGGATGACGGCTCATTTTATTTGTAGCTCAGATTAGCAGAGGGATTAGCTGAGAATTGACAGAATGTTGCTAAAATAATGCTATCTTAGCTAGTTGCATAAAGATAGGAAATGAAAGTGTACAGAGTCAATGAGAACAAGAATGGCTAATTGTTCAACGTATGTGCCACCTACAGTTGATAGGAGCCAGGTATTGGAAAGGTGTTAACTCTGGGCCCAACCAGAAAGAGCCCTGTGATCCATTGGCAATGTCTGCCACGGGCACAGGAGGGAGGAGAGGCAGTATGCCTGCCACATGTCTGCCATCCTAAAATCAGAGTAATTGTTCAGATAACTGGGATCTGACTACATAAAACCTGTGAACTGCACCCCCGCACACTTGGCATTCTTCAAAGACAAACAAGGCTGTGTTCATGTGTGCCGTTTTTAAAAGGAACCAGTCTTCCTTTCAAAGGTGTCTGTTGGAATCTAGGGACATTGAGACCAGTCCTTTACACTCGCCACAGCTGGACAGCTGCCCCCTCATCACTGATCAGAGCTGGAGGCAGAGCAACGTCCTGAAACACCAAGGAAACCTGAATATAGGGTAATTAGTTGCTGCATTGATTAAATTCTATTTCTCCCAGTGGTGGGAGAGTAGAGGAACCTATGTCAGGTTTTCTGTAGGAGCTGATGTATGAAAGGGGCTGCTAACAAGATGTCGGTCGTTCAGAGCTCCTGGTTGATCAGGGAGGAGCCGTGTGAGTTCCCACTAGGTGCCACGGGGGCAGGGGTGGGCAGTGGAGAAGGGACCACAGGTTCTCGGGTCTGAGTAAGAACTCTTGCTGAAAGACAGACGTGATGCAGATGCGCTGGTGCTTGTCACACTTCACAGTCATGAACCTGCCGTCTCTGTTGTGCTGCATTAAATGCTGATTCGGGTTACAAAGGTGGCCACGGGCTCTCAAAGATGCGAGAGGCACTGAGAGCACATGAGTTGAGCATTTTGTGTTTGGGGGCCTCCCTGCTTGATCTCGTTTCCGTTTGGCACTTCCAGGGTGTCCACGGACGACCCTTCCTCCCGGCCTTAGAGCTAAAGAGACAGCCTGCTTTTCCTGCTGGAAAATCACTTAGATTCATTTGTCTTCTCCGGATGCTGTTGAATGGGGACAAGAGCCAAAGTACGGCCATTTTTTGGTTCCCTAAGTGCCTGGGGAGCTACTGTAGGGAGCAGTACAGCAGCAGACGTTGGCCCGTGTACTCGTGGTCCCAACGCAGCAACCGTGACCTGCCAAAGGCCCTGCCCTGGACAGTGGGCAGAGCTCTCGGAGCTGCCACACCACAGCCTCTGCAGAGGCCACGCACTGCAGCCCCAGGCTGTCCTCCCCACAGGCCGGCCAGCTGACCGTGCTTGTCCTCCTCTGGGAGCCATGGAGAGCCTTCTACACAGACGGTGTTATTCGCAGAAGCAGAGCTTCCAGCCTTCTCCCTCTGGCCCAGCAGGGAAGTCTGACAGACTCAGCCTTACTTTTGAGCAACTCTAGCTCTCCTTTAAAAGCTAATGTCATTTGTTTATTTAGTGGCTTATATATATATTATATTTTATAGTGGCTGTGCATATATATCAAAAATATAAATGGCCAGTCCTAGAGGCTATGATTTTTATTACTAATCGTTTTTGGAAACAGAACATGAATGGATATATAGAGGTGGGGATGTGTGTGTGATGTGTTTAAATGACTAGGAAAGTCCCAGTGGCCCCAATAATAATTGTAGTTAAAAACTGTCGCGAAAATATTTTAATACAAAAAGGAAAAGCAAAAGTACGTGTCGCTTTTAAGGATGAGAGAAAATAGTTCCTCCCCTCAATGTTGTTTTTTTAAGTGTCTAATGGTATAGATTGTTACCTGATGCTACATAAAGTGTCAGAAATATGGAAATACATCCAATAAGAGGGGAAAAAAATCTGGGTAAGTCTGTGATGCTGTGACCGAAATGAATCATTCAAGTCAATGGAAGGAGCTGAACCTTATGCCAAACAAGTGCTGCCAGTCTCATGGGAGTCTGAGACAAATGGTCTGACCCAAGGAAAAGGTATATAAATGTGTCTAGGATAGTCTGAGAAATGAGTGGGCCTGGAAACCTAACCCCCCAGTTACAGCGCTGTTTCTATGGGAAAATATGCGCCTTAAGTACCTCCTGCGAACCAACTTTTGAAACCCTGCCGCTTTATAAGTTGGGAGTTAATGATAGAAAGCGATGACCTCTTGCTCTGCAAAATTCTCAGCACTGGTCTGTCTTCAGGCATTTCTTGAGTAACTGCTGGATGGATTACGCAGTGACAAGCATAGAAGGGTGACACAAAGGAAGAAAGGAACATTTCTCCCCTCAAGAAGCTTGTGCCTGGTTGGAGAGAGAGAGCAGGCCAGGCCTGCAGAACAACGGGAGAGCTCCCCACCGCCGGGCCTGCCCTGCGAGGCCGAAGTCCTGCCAGGAGCAGCGTGAAGGAGGGTGTGAGGCCGCATGGCTAATCGTGAAAATGTGGGGTTCCACTGGCAGAGCATGTTCCCGGGTCATTTGTGATCCCCAGAGGCACACCAGAGACTGTGTCTCATTCTTGCTGGGCAGTCTCGCACGGGCATGAAGGATGGCTGCAATGACTGTCATATGATCCCGGAGTGCTGAGCAATTCGAAACCACAAATGGCATGTGGCATTACCTTATTAGGAAAGGTTCGGGCTTTTTTTCTTTCTTTCTTTTTTTTTTTTTTTTAAAGGGCACGGGGAGACCTCCCATCCCACAATCCCAGCTCTACAGCACACCCTGGTGAATCAGAGCCTGTCTGAGATTTGGAGCCTGACTGTGTGTTTTGTGTCATTTTCTGGGAGAGTCCACAAACGAGACGCCCTTGCCTGTGACTCAGGACCAGGAGGCAGAGTCTTCGCCTTGTTCGTGACGAGGAGCTCTTGCTTTTTATTTCCCTGAAGCCTTGAGGTCAACAAAAGGGAGAAGAGACATGGGGAGGAGGCCAAGTTGGCTGTGAATTCCTGAGTCTGGGGCTACTTCACATCCTCTGGGAATGCTGACAGCCTGCAGAGAGGGGGATGTGGCCGGGGCTGGGCTGCCAGGTAGGGCATCCACGTCAACCACGGTTTCCTGATTGGAGAGCCTAAGAATAGGCCCTTTGCTCCATTCTGCACATTGCCTCTGAGAAGGCTTTCCCAGGGCTGCCATCAGCAAAGGACCACATCCGAGCCTTGCGTGTGGTACTGTTCTTTAGCTTTTAGAAGCACTGAGTCTCTGTTAGTCTTTATGCTGTGGGGGACAGGGGGTGACATTCCTGTCCAAAGGGTTAATCATCATCATCATCATCATCATCATCATCATCAAGCAAGCGTGTTGAGTGTTCACTGTGTTGCAAACTGGAAGCCCCTCACGTGCTTTGTCTCATTTACTGCTCCTTACAGCCCTGGAAGGGTTTTTACATTATGGTCCCCAATTTGCAGAAGAGGAAACTGAGGGAGGTGAAGCACCCTCTCCAGAGCCTCGTTGCTGGTGAGTGACAGCCAGGAGCGAGCCTGGGTCTGTCTCCCTCCACCACCAGTTTCTGGACGGGAGTTTCTCATAGGTGTTCTGCTGTATTCTCCTGCTTCATTTGGGAAGGAGGGGAATGGGAAGAGGGAGGGGCCCTGGAAAAATAAGTCAGAGATGAATTTATTTTGAGAAAGGAGGGTTTGTGAGGAAGTGTTGAGCTGGCTGGCAGAAAGGGAGAGGCTGTTCTGGACACAGCCTGTGTGCGGGAAGAATGCATGGAAATGAGTGGGAGAAACAGAAAGTAAACCAGACAGGGCAGAAGCCTGGGGAAGGAAATGCGCCGGTCAGCAGAGAAAGGGGCAGGCTGCTTCCAGGAGCAGCGAGTTAATGCTTAGCACGCTGCGGGGCTCACGTGCTCCCCGAGGCATGCAGAACACACTTGTTTGGGAGAGAGTCCTGCTTTCCAAAAAACAAAACCATGACATTTAATTCTGAGTTTCTACTGGGGCTGGATGAAATCACCACTGGAAAAACAAGAATGGCAGCGCATGTTAATTATTTCAGGAACTCTTAGAGGGTGCAAATAAAACAGCCATCCCGAGGAGAGAGCTGTAGCCCTCCTTTCACCCTCTCTTCTTGCTGCCCCCGACCCCCCCCCACCCATCCATCTTCCTGTCCCCTTCTTGCTGCCTCGATTGAAGATCACACATCCCTTGTGTTTCTCTAAAGAAAAAAAAAATGCCTACAGATCTTTCTAAAGCAAACTGCATCTTCCCAGAAGCCTGTGCTGTCCTTGCTGGGCTTCTCTGACCTTCCTATCAGATTTGTCTTTGATTGGCGCCTGCCTCCTAACACATTAGTTTCTCTGCTACCAGCATCTGAAAAGCCAGGGATTTCTTTATGGATCTTTAACCAAACTCTTAAATGCCCAGGACTTCCCCTCTTCAAAAGAACCATTTTGCAAGCAGAAGATTCTCCTTTAAAAAGTGAATTGTAGTCCACTTTGCAGATTCTCTGCCTTTTTTTTTCCCCTAAAAGGAAAGTTCTTTATGCCTGCCCCCCAACTGCCATGCCATGCAGACTAAGTCTCTGGTTTTGATATGGCACGTTCTGTAATTATTTGTTTTTTGCAGATTAGGATACTGAAACATTGCAGCCACTGTCCACGGGTTCCCACTTTGCCCCAGTGCATAGCACTATGCTCCGCCATCCTTCTCCTCGGGGCCAGCAGCCTCAAGTCCCACAGTATCTCTGCCTTGGCACAGGAGCTGACATTGTTTGCATAGCGTACATTCCTGGACAATTGAACTATCCAGTTTAACCTTCAGAGCATCCCCATCGGTTTGTGGGTGTTTGTTCCGGGGAGAGGGGAGAGACGATGACTTTCACAGTTCACACATGTTGCTACCCCCACCACACACACAAAATTCCAAATCCTTATACCCTAGAGATTGGCAGAAAATCGTGTTGCTAAAATTGACACGTGAAATCCGACATTTAAGGTACTCAGTCTTTTTGTCCAGAGGCAGATCGCGTTAATACTGGCTTCTTATAACACTGCCAGCCACCCGACTCCCATTGCATGAAAGCCTTTTAAAAACAGCCCCATTTCACGTGAAAGTCATCTTTGTTAATGAAGATGGTATAGCAGCACACTCTTCTTAAAACACAATCTGGTCATGATGGAGCCTAACGAGGGAGACTTTACAAAACTCTCGAAGACCAAGTGTAGGATCACCCAACACTGAGAAGATTCTTTAGGTCTTTAAAGCTGCCTGTTAGAAATTATTTACAACTTTGTGTGCATGATGTTGGTTCCAGAAATGACATCAAGAAAAATATGAATAATTTGAAACTCACTAGTTTTTCTTCCATTTATTTTGAATGAATTATAGCCACACCCCCCCCCCCAAAAAAAAGCGCTTTTAAAATTGTTCTTTGCTTTAGAGATATCTGGCTGCCTTTTGCTTTCAAACTGGAATTTAAGCCTTCCACATCAGTGTCCCCCACCTTTTATCTCATTTCACTTTTCCCCAATTCTGAAAGAATAAGTGTTTTAGAACCTTGAAATCAAAGTTGCAGCCTCCCTGAGTTCCTCACTGGGTTTAAGCGTGATGTTTTGCACATAATTTGAAAATCAAAACACCAACTGGTGGATTTAAGCCAAACTCCCTATTTTTAGAACAGTATTAAAAAACTTACTGATCTTATTCTGGGCCACACGGATGAACAGTAACGGGGGAGGCTCCTGGCCGTTTCCCCATCCCTCATTCTAGAGCTGGTGTGCCCACCTCCTGGCCCGGGCGGCAGCCTCGCTCCCTCCCTCCGGATGCCCCCCCCCCCCAGCACACCCGTTCTGAGCCTCTGATGAATTGGTTACTGGGAAGAAAGGATGTTGCAGGCTTCATTTCAAAAAACAAACCAAACCAAGCAAAAAAGTATTTTGTAACTTTCCTTTCAGTTTTAGTGAATTTGAGTGCTCCTTGAGCTCGAGGACTTTTTTAAATTAAGAATGGAGGAGAAAAGAATACGAAAGGCCGTATTCTTACAGGAGTCAACTTAATTATGCCCTTGTCAGCAGGTAGTTTATAGAGGAGTCAATTAAAAAAAAAGGAGAAGTCTCTGGCCTTTAATTATCCCAGTTGGTATTCAGCTTTAGAAAGTCTGTGTACCTGCTGAGTATGTTAATTTAACCACTTTATAGTATCTCAAACTCGGCCGTCTGGACCCAAACCACCTCCTCAAAGAAGCATATTTCCAAGGAGCCAGGTGCCCAGGAAAGCTGCGGCCTGCCCATCCCCCCTTCTGCTCCTCAGCACTTTGGGCTTTAGTGAAAATCTTTGGGTTGGTTTTTTTGATCCTCATGTAACTTCAAAGTCATTGATTCATGTATTCTTTCCACAAATTCGATCAACAAATATTTCTTAAGTGCTTACTTTTTACCAGTTGCAGGCATATAGACAAAGATGTCTTGCCGTCAGAGACCTTAGATTCTAGGGGCACAGAGAGACAAGTAAGTAAGGGGGTGTATTCCAGACTGTGGTAAGTGATGGACTCATTTCCACAAATACTTCCTGTGTCCACCTCTTACCCAGGCCACGCTCCTGTAGAACCGTCTTTGCAGAGGGCTCTCAGATTCGCTTTCTTATTTGCCCCCCACCCTGTGAGATGAGAGGGACAGGTACCATCTTCTTCATCTTAGAGGAGAGGAAATTGAAATGGAACCATTTGTCGACAGTTATAAAATTTCTACGTGGGAGAGCCACAGCCCGGGGACCCTGGACCCTGTTGCTATCCCCTTCCTTTCCCTCCCTCTGCCTTGCCTCCTGGTCACGCTGAGCCCAGCAGCTTTTAACCAGGGAGGAACCAAGGCCTGGGAGAATGAATGCCTTCTCCAAGTCACACAGCTAATCCACCTCAGATCTGGGACTAAAGGCTGGGACTCTATTCCAGATGTATTCTTCAGTGCAGCAACTCATCAGAAGGCTGCGGGGTCCCACCACCACGGTCTCTGGTGGGCTTGCTGCTGATGTAGATACTGCATTCTCCTTTGAGTATATATCTGGTACCCCTGCTTGGGCTGTCTGCTGTGTATAGGTGCCCACGTAAGAGAGAGATTTGTATTTTTATTTATTTCATAGACACTTATGTAAACAAACACTTTACAAATATTAACTCATTCATTCCTCAGTACCCTACAAGAGGATAGGCGCAGTTATTTTTCTCATCTTACGGAGGAAGGAAGAGGCACAGAGGAAATAAGTGACTTGCCCTCAGTTGCACAGCTAGTAGGTGGCAGAGCTGATCCAGCCCAGACAGCCTGGCCACAGTCTGTGAACTTCGCCATGCCTCCCGGCTCTGGTTTTAAATGGGCTCACATCCTCCCTTAGCCTCATGCGAGGAGGACAGAGGGTTCAAATCCAGGATCTACCCCTTCCTAGGTGTGTGATGTGGCTCAAATGACTGAACCTCTCTGGGCCTCACTCTTCCCGTCTGTGACATGGGATTAAGGCATCTTTCATAGGGTTGCAGTAAGGATGCCCTGGACAACATTTACACAGCCCCTCCAAAACCAGCTGTGTCTTGGCTCCCTCTGGGTGAGTAGCAGTTGCACGTCCACGGTCTGGAACCTTGTCTCTCTGTTTCCGTACAGCTGGACTAAGGGATGTGGGCGCTCTCAGCAGACAACGGATTGGCACCCTTCTCACAACGTTCTTTACTTACCTGAAAATTCCTCGCTCAGAGGGATGCCTAAGCACAGGGTGGGCCACAGTGAGGAAGAAACACCGTGGGTGCCGCTGCTGTTCCTCAGACACCCTGGGGATTTCAGCTCAGGCTCTAGACTTGCAGGCAGCAGCTGGCAGTTCCCAAACCCTGCTGCTCAACCTGGCACCGTCTTGCTTAGAAGGCAGCTGAGGGACCAGTGTTGAAGGGCAAAGGTTTGGAGTCAGTCTGCCGGGGGTCAGATCCCAGCAAGCGACTTGCTGGCTCCAGTTTAGTTAATTTCTTTGTGCCTGAGTTCTCCGTCCATGAGGTGGGACGATAGTGGTTCCCCATAGGATAAGCGTGAAGGTGAAAGGAGGGGGTCCTTATATAGCACTTGCTCAGTGCCTGGTACCTGTGAGAACCAGTGATTAGGGTCGAGATTATTGTTAGTATTCTTATCATCGTTCAATCTCTCTCTCTGTCTCATTCACACACACACTAACACACCCAAGGTGGCTTATCACGTTATTATAGTATTGACCATTTTCAGTACTTACATGCCATTTTCTCCATCTCAATATGTTTCCAGAAAATTATTTAGCATCTGACTGATGTTCCCAAGTCTCTTAGGGATCAATACCTTTGGAAAAAGCTGGATGAGTGCCCTGCCTCATAACCAGCTTCTGTTGCCAAAGACAGAGAATTCGGTTAATTGACGAATAGAAATACAGAAATACCTTAAGTGTTACAGCAGCCTTTATTAATTGCTCTTAGAGTTTTCTGAAGTTTTAAAAATATATGTCATAAATTTAAACAGTACTTTTCTTAGTGACAGGTCAAGATGCAAATTCAAACACAGGCAGCCTCGAGTAAACCTAACCTGTGTCCTGTTGCAGGGCCTCACCTGGCAGAGGACCCTATATCCCGAGGCCTCTGGCCTGTCACCCTCATCTAATCTGGCCACATCTGGGTTCCCTCTCCTGCTGCCTTAGGCTGTCGGCAGCACACAGACAAACCTGCTGTATGGGAACATTGGTGCCCTGTGATTAGGTGCAGCTTTCGTTATTTGCAAGAAGAATAATTTTATTATTAGAAGGAGAACCTTGCTTCTGCCTCAGGTTCTATGTACAGTACATATTAAATATTGATGCTGAGAATAATCCAAGATGCAAATTCCTGAAATACTGGCCAGCATCTGTTTTCGCCCAGCATCCCTGCTCCCTCCCCACTTCAGATCCCGGAACATGGGCTCAGTGATGACACTCCACCCAGAGTCGCTATCTTGGGGAATCCAGTGTGACTGAATTTTGCAGGAGGCCATCAGGGACCTTTGTTCTCCCTGATAACTAGTCCTCAGGATGGCTGGCCTCTTCACTCTTCTACAGAGTAGAACACCACTGTTTTGCATAGCACTGCCAGAGTCTTTATCACACCAGGCACTATGTAATATACACATACTGTTTCTCTTTAAATCTATTTCACGTTAGCTCACTTTCTAATTTAGCCTTTTCTCAAACAATAGCATCCATTAAACCACTGGTTTGGTATATAATTATTTTTTTCTAACGAACATTCAAATGAATATTAGCTATTACTATTAAGATAAAAAATGTATGTTTTTGTACCACCAAAAATCATCATGTTCCAAAGAGTGGAAAATAGCACCCTTTGATGCAGAGAGCAGTCAAATGGTATTATTTCCCACTGATCTTTCACTGAAATGCAGTGACTGTCTTTACAGTAAAAAATATTTCTATACTTCTTGTTTTTTAGGTAGTGTGTCTCACTTTGCACATACTGTTCTGCACTGTTTTACTTCAGCTTCTGCGGACCCTAAAATTTATTGCTCGTTGGAGATAATAATCACACTTGTCTCGTGGAGTACTTGTGAGGATGCACGCTTGGAGCACAGGGCTGCCCCGCCATGGGGCTCTCAGTTCTTTCTTGGTCTGTGGGTGTTTTCTTCCCCACTGAATTGCCAAGTCCTTGGGATGAGGGAATTCCTGAATTCCTTGTGAGTATATGAGACAGTGGCTTGCCTCCAGAAGATGCCCAGCACGTATTTATTAAATGATTAGAGATTAGGTAGTCGTAGGATGGTCAGGGGAACTAAACAGAGACCGGGGTCATGAGACTAAATCATCTCTAAACTTGTCGTTGGTCTCATCACCTGCCTGAAACATTGGAACAACTTTCCAAAAGATTGTTTACCCCATGGTCACAAACTCAGATGCTGAAGGGCCAGGCCAGGCCCTACCTGGAGATCTGCAGCCACAGGGAAATGTGCTCGCTGTCAAGAAGCCAGAAATCTGGATTTTTATGTGAAAACTCCCAATTTCTAAATGTTGGCTCTGATTGTTTTTTTTTTTAATAGTTCTCTGTGGGCCAAATGAAACAGGTCTGCAAGCCAGCTGCCCTTCAGGCCTCCAGCTGCCAGTTTGTGACTTTTGACTTAGATTTGGCTTCCTTGATCTGATTTTAGAGTATGTCCTTAGATAGACAGTGTTTTTTTGTCATTTATTCTGATGTCAAACAGCTAGTCTAGTTGTTATGAACTCTAAGAAGGCTGGAATCAAAGAGCAGTGTGTCACTTTGGTGGTCAGGTTCCCTTGGGGGCGACCCCAGCTCCTCCAGAACCTGAGAACGAGCTGTTGGCTCCGAAGCCTGGGCTCTGGTCCTCCCCCTTGTGCAAACAAAGGCGACAGATGCCAGGCAGTTAACAGCACAGCTTGCTTGGTGGGGACTTTGGTTAGAATATGGCGAACTTTCTTCCAGGGTCAGTGCATTTTTGTAGAGCAATAAGGAACAGCTTGGAAGAAAAGTCCATGTTGGCTTCACATGTCAGTGACCTTACACGAGAAGGGGGTGGCCTTGAAGTCCAGGGGTGCAATCAATCGGAATAGCCAGGAACTCTGATTTGTTTATTCTTCCCAAAGGCAGGAGAAGCTTTAAAAAGCAAACACACAAAATTTAAATCGTAAGAAATGCTTTTCGGGTCTCAGCACTAATCTTTAACTTTCAGAAGCATTTCTCTGTCTCCTTTCTCCGTATGTATGTTACGAACGTGAACTGAGGTCCAGTTAGAGGAAAGCCTGTACAATTAATGCATGACCTTCACGTCCAAGTTGAAGCAGGAACGAGCAGTGGGGAGAAGTATTTGGAGAGGTCGTTCGTTTTAATTCTTTTTTTTTTTTTTTTAAGAACTAGTGGAGGAAAGTATGAAACAGGCGATTCCCTGTTTATTCCTCCAGCTTCCTGGAGCACCTGTTGTGTCGTGTTTGTAGTGGACTTCTGAACAGCCATGAGCTTTCATTACCTTAGATCAGAGGTGGGCAGACTGGTCCTGTAAAAGGGCAGACAGTTGATATTTTAGGCTTTGTGGACCACGCGGTCTCTGTTGCAGCTACTCAACACTGCTATCATAGGGCGAAAGCAGCCTTGGATAACACATGAACGAGTGGATGTGCCTGTGTTCCAATAAAACTTTATTTACAAAGAATGACAGCAGACTGGATTTCGCCCCCAGTCTATAATTTGCAGACTCCTGCTCTGGGTCAGTGAGGAAGAACTGTTTATTTATTTGTTATATTCTTAATTGTTTTTATTGCTCCAACAGCAGTAGCAAAAGAGTGTTCAGAGTCCTATCTAGCAAATTAACTTCGCCTTTCTATGTTCTGAGCATTCTTTGTCCGTTTGTATAGATAGTTGTGTACACCTTGTGAGTAGCATAGGTAAAAAACGTGCTTTTACTTAATGTGATATCCTAAATATTTTTATATGGCAATACAACCTTTAAAAATTATCCCCTCGGTGAAACAGTGTTTGGGCCTGAGCCTTTGGGTGAACGGTGTTGCCATTTCAGAGATGGGGATGCCAAGGAGGAAGGATTTGGGCAGGCATTGGGGGAGGAATCAGGGGGTGCTTTACACAGGTTAGGTTGGAGATGCGTTTTAGCTATCCAGGTGGAAATGTTGAGCAAGCAGGTGGATATTAGACGCCAGAGCTCCAGGGGAAGTTTGAAGCTGGGGAGAAACAGAGGGCTCAGGATTGTGGGAGACTTGACCAGCCAAGGCCCGTGCGTTTATTCACCTCTGTGTCCCCAGCATGAGCGTTCGGTAGGTGTCTGATGAGTAAATTAATCTGTGGCTGTTACTAAACTGTGGCACGATGAATGCGGTTTGGTGCAAAACAAAATCACTAACTAAAAATTTGCTTTATTGTTCCAAAGAAAAAATAGACGCCTGGTGTGTAGCTTCTTAAGAAATAATTGGCACGTGATAAAATCAGAGCTTGACACTGAAAGGAACCTCTGACACCGTTTGATGCAAAAATTCAAAATGTGTGGACAGAGGATGGTAAGGGGAGTAGACAGTTTATTGCCAAGGGTGAGAGAATGTTTACAGAGGCCGCACATTGACCATAAACTGAATAAATAATGTCTTGAATCAATGCATGACTCTTGTTCAAGTATATGTAGATGTGGTTGCAATTAATAAAATAGACAATAGTTCTGTTAATTTTTTGTCATAACCTATAGGCTCCAAAAGAACAGCTGTCTTTGGAGAGGAGTTTAGTGTTTTTACTTTAAAAGGAGTCTTCACGTTGAAATGGGTGGGGAACACGGATCCCGTCCAAGCCCCTCGTTTTATTGATGCAGAAAGAGAAGGGGAGTGGGATTAAGTGATTTGTATAAATTACGCAGCTAATTAAAGGCTGGGCCTAGCTGGACCCTGGTATGCTTAACCTGGACCCAAAGCTCTGTCCACACCACCCATAGGCCCAATCTTTCAACACCAGCTTTCTTCAGACCCATAAACAAGGTGTTGCCTGAAAACAGAAGTCATTGATGTTTGGCCGTGGAATCATTTTAGTGATTTATTTTGCTAATGATTTAATTTGAGAATTATGATGGGACTTTGCTTTAGCTAATTTCAAAATCCGCGTACAGTTCCCTAAACACATTCGCAAAGTGAAAGAATAAGAAATCTAAGAAGGGTCAATGAAAGGATAATTTTTCATTTGTGGTAGATAGTTTACCAAGTGAGTAATTCTTCGTGTCGAAAATTAAGACTTGATTTTAGTTGCAAACATCATTTTAAGGAGGCTTAGGAGACCATGTAGAATCTTAGGAGGGGACACATCTGAACAGCCACAATTCTCAGTTCAAATCCTGGCCCCACAACTCAGTTTCCTGTATGGACCTTGGCCTGCTCCCTCACTCCTCCAGGCCTCAGTTTACACGTCTGCAGAACGGGGAGGGAGACACTTCCTTCCCAGCGCTGTGGGTGTTAGAAAGCACACACATCCAGTGCCTGCACCAGTGAGGCCCTGCGGAAAGAGGTGAGCCCCTCTCATCTTGGACCTGAGGAAACTGAGGCAGTTTAGGAGTGACCCAAAGAAACCATTCTGGGCCTAGCCTGGAGGCCAGTCCCCTGGGTTTCAATTACCCACCCGACTCAATCGCCACCTCCTGATCTTCCTGGCTCCTGTCTTCTCCAGGCTGTGCTAGCCAAGAATGCCTGTCAGCTCCACACGAGGGGCCCCCACCCAGGGGCTGGCATCAGGAGTCTGTGCCTGTGGGCCGTGGGAGTGAGTTCCACAGAGAGGCTGCCCCGGTGGCTCCATGACTCACACTTCCCTGCCACGTGGCGCAGCTGGTCCTGGCCCGAGTGCAGGGCTCATTTCCATAGTTGCACAACAGGAAGCAGGTCCAGTGTTTGCAGCCGCTGGGGCCCACTGAGAGCGAATGGCTTCAGGTGCCCTGGGTCCTGGCCCCGAGGGCTGTGCCCCTGGTTTCCACTTTTGCATGGGGGGGGGGGAGGGGCAGCAGTCCTCTGCTGCAACTTGGCGAGGGGGTAAGGGTTTGGGAGTGGGAGTTTCTTTTTTGTCAACTGTCACGTTTGGCAGGCATGACCGGAAGAGGCAGTGCAGTGTCAGGCCAAGGGGGAGAGGGTGCCTTTTGTGGAGTCAGAGTTTCTATGCAGAGTTCTCCCACAGTGGCTGTGAGTGAAGTGGCGGATGCGTGAGTCACTCCCTAAGATGGAAACAGGAAGGCATCCTGCTGATGCCAAGCCATTTTCTGATCAGTGATGAGGATTTATCCCCACAGAAAGGCAGCGTGCTTGTCTCTCCTTTCCCCAGCACAGGGGCCAGCACCTGGCTGTGTCCCTTGTGAACGAAGGACGTCTCTGCTGGGTTCAGTGCTCAGGAAATTGGCCCGTGTCCCTGGTCTGTCTCTTATGGTATCAGAGAACCCTCCGCCAAAGAAACTTTCTGTCTGAGCTATTTTTTAACAATATCTTCCCTAGATCCCCCTTCCCTTGGGATGGTAATGCACCCTGTGGTGTTTCTGGGTTTTCTTTTGTGTAAACCTTTTTCATATTTTTCTGACACTGACACTGTTGTCAGTGAAGATCGCTCAGAAGTTACATTATTCGTAGGAATTCTTTGCTCCTTTAAATGGAATTCTCCTGATTCCCTTGTTCTTCTTCAGTTATTCAGTACACTTGAGAATCATTATGACAGCTCCTATTTATTGACTGCTTAGAGCCGGGTACCGTTTTAGGAACTTTACTGTGCGTTCAACCCCCACCACAGCTCCAGGAGGGGTAGAGACGGTGGTTGTTCTCATTTTGCAGATGGGGAGACTGAGTCTCGGGTTTAGCAATTTCCAAAGTCACAAAATTAGTTTAATCTTGAGAGCCAGAACTTCAGCCCAGTTCCTGACGACTCCCTTTGCGAGCATTGACTCAGAGCGTACTCAGCAGAACACTGACCGCCTGGCATGTCCTGGGAACACACTTCAAACCCCATGCCTCTTGCAGATCATAGGTTTGTCTCGGTGGAGAAAGACCCTGAGAGGTCGTACGTGCAAGAAGCCTGCTCATCTTCGTTTGAAACCTTTCCCTTGTAGGACTTTCCAAAGTATATGTGACGTGGAAGCTCTTTCCATATGCACCTATGAAGTTGTGCATTTTGAGAAATGCCTCACTAGCATAAGAAGGCAGGCAGCCTGGTGGTTCAGTGTGGGGGCTTTGGAGCCTAAGTCCCTGGGTTCAAACGCTTCCTCTGACTCCCTCTCCCCATCTGTATGCGGGGGGAAATAGAACAGCGCGCTCTCATAGGGCGATTGTGAGGACTCGATTAGTCAGCGCATTGGAAGGACCCAGAAGAGTGTTGTGCACTTGCAGAAATACTCCATGTAATAACTACGGCAGAAGGAGTCAAAACACTTACTACCTGGGGGGGTCCGGCTCCAGCCGAAATGCTGTCACTGTGTTCAGAAGACCCTGCACAGAGGCGGCTCACCCTTCCTCTTCCCCTGGCTCTGCAGATCCCGACTCCAGGGCAGAGACCTGCTCCTTCCCTGGCGCTCTCTCCAGCCGCCCTTGTTTCTTCTGCCCAGCACCGGCACCGTCTGGTTAGTGCAGATAGCAGCTCTGACCTGGGCTCCGGTCTCTGCCCCTGAGTCAGGATTAGCACGCACTCCTTCTGCGACAGGGGCCGGCTATCAGGGTTAGCCACACGCTTGTGGGTGGCCCGGGCAGAGTCTCCAGAGAGAATGTGCTGGTGAGGAAGAAGCTCAAGTTCCCTGTGCCTCAATAAGGCAGCTGTCCCTGCAAACCACTGGCCCCTGGATTTCCAGAAGGGGAAACAATTGCAAAGAATTGCACTTTCACTGAGCTCGCCACTCCCCGTCACCTGCAGCTAACCGGAACAGCTCCTCCCCAGCCTGGAGTGGCCTCTTGGAGGACGTGCAGCCTGCAGGCTCAGCTTCTGCACTGCTTCTCTCACAGGCAGCCAGCGAGCCCCCCCTTGGAAAGGCCTGCCACAGGCAGATATAGCTCAGCAGAGCCTTGCTCTTCCCCTCCCTGCACGGGCTGAGGTGGGTCCCACACTGACACCAGGGTGATTAGGGAGAAGTCCACTGGGGAGAAGGAGAGCAATTGCAGGAACTTACTCATTTTTAAAATGAATCCTCTCTGTTTATGTTGCTCTTTGTGTTTTTTCCTGTAAATTTTGAATGTCTCAAAATGAGAAATTAAAATTAGAAAAATGCACCAGCCTCTGTCTGAGCAAGGCTGGCTGTTCATGATATATTTATTGTTGAGTGAAAAAAGGAATTTGCAGAACCGTATGTGAATATGATCCCATTTGTTTAAAACACTGTGTCCGTGTCTAGGATGCATGTTTGTACAGGCAGAAGGAGGTGTGGAAGGCATGAAAAAGACTGGACGGTGATCACCCACGAGGAGTGAAATTAGAAGGAAAGAGTTTGAAGTTTTCATTCAATTCACACGCACATACTTTGAATTTTTCAACATATCCCTTTTGTTACTTAAAAAAAGAAGAAAATAGTAAAAGGCACCCCTGAGCTAGCTCCAAAAATAGGGCTAGACTGAACAGCGGGGGTTAGGCACGGGTGCCGCCCTGCTGGGCTGGGAGGCCTTGCAGGAGCAGGAAGGAAACACCGAGCAGACCCAAAGCAGGCCAGCGCCCGTCCTAGTCCGAGTGGTGTGCTGGCCGTGCAGCTGGGGCTCCAGCCTGTGTGGTTGCAAAGGGTGCTGCTTGGTTCTGCTTTTCCTTTCCCACGCCTCCCCTGGGGAAGCCACCCAGACTGCTCCGGTCCTCCGGGCTCAGCTCCACCCGTGTCACCCTCAGCCGTGATAAAGCGCCCTAATCTCCCAGGCCCTTACCAAGTGGAGGGGCCCACCCCAAGCTCAAATACAAGTGGGCACAGCTGCCAGGAAGCCACTTATCATCACTGGGTCACCTCTGCCCAGTCCTCGCTCCCTCAGAAAGCTACTCCCCCAAACCCTGGAGCCCCGCTGAGGGGAAGAGAGCTGAGAGAGTGGGACAGGGTGGGAGAGCCGTGTCTGAAAGGCAGGAACCGGGGTTCTTTCCTGGGTCCCCGGGGCCTCGGGCAAGCCATCGAGTGTCCTTTTGCCTCAGTTTTCTGATCTGCTAGATTGACAGGGTGGTTGTGAGAAGTGATAATAGAAGTGGAACAGCTGCAAAAGGTGACAGGTGGTGAGCTCCAAAGAAAATGTGGCCCAGTGGACATCAGTGTTGGCGGTTCTGCGTAGGGGACCCGCCGCCCGAGCCTGAACTGTTTGCTCTCCCCATACAGGGTTTTGCTCTTTCTCTTGATTTGGAGGGCAAGCCTTTTTTTGCAGCTCTCAAGAGTAAACCCACTCTGTAGGTAAGAAGCCCGAGGGCCTGGGAGCTGGTGCAGTCTGTGTCCAGGTGCCACCGGAAGGCAGGGAACAGGGCCCAGGGCGAGGCTGGGCTCTTGGATTGCTTGCTCCAGGTGCTGAGCCTTGAGCCGGACTCTCCTGGTAGAGTAGTCCCTTTATTCTGAGGCCACGCTGCCTGCTAGTCAGCAGCCACTGAAGAGCAGAAGGGGACACCGCTCCGCACGTCCGTTCCTGTAACGGGGCCGCGAGTGACTGTCAGCATTCTCCTTTGTGACAAGTGTTTTCCTCCAGATGTCAGTCATTCAGAATAGTGAACATTTGGGCAGAGACAGCGAATCTTAAGGTTGACTGGAGCCCCTTGACCTTGTCCGGCTCATTTATGTTATATCCTCTGTGGAGATTTATTTTTCCCAATTTCCCACTCTTTTCTCATTCATTCAAAAACCGTTTTAAGTAGACACTGCACATTCAGTTGTTAAGTAAATATCCACTGACCACGCCTTAGGCAGTATGGTAACACTAAAAGTGTTTTTTGTCTTTCGTTAGCCTGAGTCTGGTGGGGGTGCGGAGCACAAAAACTAAGCACACAGGTAACCCCGTTGCGGAGCGAGAGGTAGTTCTGTGCTGTAGAGACAGAACAGTGTGTGTCAGACCCTCCGAGGAGAAACAGATCCTCTCCATCCTTCTGACAGTCCAGGGGGCACCCTCTGATCATATGATTCCCTGCTCACAATTTCCCAGTGGCTCTCAGTTACCTTCAGCATACGAATTCCAACTCCTGAGCCTGGCAGCCACCGTTGAAAGCCAGCCCACGCCCCTTCTAGCTCTTCTTCATGATGTCTCTGCTCGGACAAACCTAACTGCCTGCCCTTCCCTGCATGGCACCAGGTCCCAGAGCACTAGCCTTTGCCCCTCCGTTTAGAATGCCCTCCCCTCCCAGCTCCAAATCCTGCCGTGTGCAGTGCCACCCCCTCCATAAAGCCTGCCCAGATTTCCCCCAGCCAGAATGACTCACTCCCTCCTCCAAACTCCTCTTGGGCTGACCTTTCGCGCTCTCCTTATTGCTGCTTTTCTGCTTAAAGTTATTTGTGGGTGCATCTGTTTTCCCTCTGCTGAATCTAAAGCTCCTTGAGGGTTTGTTTATTTGGACATGCCCAGTGCCTGCCGAAGGATCAGAGCAGAGCCCTGACAAACAGTTGTGGGGAGGTGGGAGGGGCTCGTTTTGTTTGGAGGAGCTGCAGAGACGTGGTGCTGGAGGTAAGCTAACGTGATCTCAACAGCGGAGACCAGGAGGGGCCAGGGCTTCCTGAGGGGAAGCAACGGAGGCTGAGGAGCTCCAAGTAGGACGGTGTTCCTTTACCTCTTTTGGGTTAAGGGCCCCTTTGATTAACACATGGACCCTCTCCCCAGAAACCGTGCACACCCACGGCATCTCACAGAAGGTACCTGGACCCCTTAGGGGTAAAGAGCCCCCGAAGCAAAGAAACAGTTGAAAGAAACCAGAAAAGTGGATTACAGCCCCACTGTAAAGGGCTTCTGGGCCACGGTGAAAGTTGCATTTACTTGAACAGTTAATTGGAAGCAGTCGATGATTTTGTTTTGTTGTGTGTTTTTCACTGTTTATTGAAGCATAATGTTCAGTTACCTACTCAAATCGTAAGTAGAATGATTTTTTTCCACAAGCTAAACGCACACGTAGCCAGCTCTTGGGAAAGCCCCGTTATATCCCCTTTGCCACTTTCCCCTTCGAAAAACCCACTAGCCTGATGTCTAACGGCGTAGATTGGTTTCCCGTCGTTTGTACGTAATGGACTTCTTCCTTTTGACTCTTTTGCCTCTAACTTCTTTCTCTCAGTATCGTGTCTGTGAGATGCATCCACGTTGTTGCATGTGTTTGAAGCGTGTTCATTGTGTGCTGGGGACGGTTCCATTGAGTGAGTCCCTGTTCTCCTGCTTGGGCCCTCTGGGCAGTTTCCATTTGGGGGCTCACGTGAATAGTGCTGCCTGAACATTCCAGTGCACGTCTTGGGGTGAACACATGTGCACGTTTCTCTTGGGTGCACACCTAGGACTACAGTGGCAACATGTGACGCTCTGCCTGAATGAATTCTGCCGTAATTTACATTCCCACCAACCGGTTGATGGCTTTCGAGGGGCAGCGTATGATTAGAGCTGAATTTCAGAAAGATGTATCTGGCTGTGGTGTCGGTGATGGCTCAGAGCAGTGGTTTCAAGTTGTGTTTCAAGGAGCCCTGGGCGTCTGTGCAGTGCCCTAGGGGCTGCCACCGGGGGAGAAGGGCAGGCTGAGTTAGTGGTAGTGCCCCCAGGCTCCTCCTTCCCAGCCACCCTCCCACAGAGAAGGCGTGCTCCTATCTGTTCAATTAGCTTTTGCCATTATCTAGGATTACTGGTCCATGACCAGCTGTCTGACAGGTTGACAGCCGTTGGGGAAAAACTCAGGGAAACCAAGAAAATGAAGGAAGCCGTTGCTGACATCTCCCAGCACATACCAAGGAAGGGCCTGACCACAGGGTCGATGGCAGGGGCGTCAGATAGGAAGGCACAGATAGGAAAACGGAACCTGTAGGACTGGTCCCCCTCTTTGGATGTCAGGGAACAAGGGAGTGGTCTCAGAAACAGAAGGAAAGTTTTGAGTCTCGGTAACTGTAGTAAAGGTGGTTTTGTCAGCAGAGAGATTGAGAAGCCGAGTCCAGAGAAAGGCCTCCCATGTGGAGAATGAGTCTGACTCCCGAGGAGTCTGAGGAGCAGGCCAGCTCCTCGGGGAGGGTCCCGCAGACACAGAGGTCCAGGGCAGACAGATGTCAGAGTCCTCTGCAAGCCCTCGGGAGTAGATGAGAGAGGGCAGAGAGAGGAAGACAGGCCTTCTGGCAAAATCTTCAAGGCACTGGAACTTGGAGGACTCGGAGAGAGAAAGATGTCAGCCCCGGGGGCACTTAGGGGACAGTCAGAGACGTGAAGATGCCCCAGGGAAGAGTCAGGAGGGTGGGACATTCCAGCAGTGTTGGTGCTAAAAAATGCACTCGTTTCAAGAGTTCTTCTGCTTTATCTGGAATCGTGACATTTCACAGAAATGCCTTCTTAATGATCCGTTATATTCGGGGTTGTGCGTGTATTGTGCTGTTATCTTTGAAAATTGGCAACAGCGTGCCCTTGCACGTCGTCACCCAGCCAGAAATTTTAGGTTGTTCTAATATGCTTTCCCAAAACATTCGGCCACTCGGAAGATGAATTCCCCCCGGGCAGGGGTCCCCTTTCCTCCTCTCGAAGTGCCTGAGCTGCCTGGGCAGGTGTGAGCAGGGGCAGCCGTGGGGGGCGTCTGTCTTTCCAGAGTTTGCAGCATCTGAAGTGCGCTTGCTTACAGACATCCTAAAGGGGAGAAGTGCCACTGAGGACAGAGGTCAGATAAGCAGCTGCTTTGGAAACCTAGGGCGGCAGGTATCCTAAACTGAAGCCTGTGTCCCCGTCCCTTTCATAAGTGCAGGAACGAGGAAGGTTTGTGCACTAGTATTCTGCTCTGGAGACTCAAGTAGAACTGTGCTCAAGACACAGAAGGAGCCGGGTGAGGTGTTATAATTTGGAGATGTTTATTATGGTCCCGTATTGATATTGAATTAGAATCAGAGCTGAACAGTTAGTTTCTCTGACTTCACCTCTTCGTCCAGTGGAGGACACATCTGAGAAAGTATAACCTGAAGGAATCCTCTTGTATTGTGACATGATCCCCATTTGTTCCAGAAATTCTGATTTTCAAACTTTGGTTTCAAGCCCTCACTGCTCACCTGAAATACTGCCACAGACCCTGTGTCTTCATTTCATTGGATAAAGGGTTTATTGAGTTCCTGCTCACTGTCCAGTCCGAGGAGTGTCGTGTGCCCTGTTACCTGAATTATGAAGAGGAAAGATTGCAGAGCTGTCGCTTCCTTCCAAGGCCGTCCATGTGTGTCCTAACAAATCAGATCATACGTGTGTGTTCTTTGTGTGTTGTATGTGGAAGGGGTAAAGAACTATGAGATGTGGTACTTGGCCTCTATGGGCTCCCCATCAGGTAGAGGATTAGACTCAAGGACTCTGGTAGGTGAAATAGGGGTGAATATTTATGAAAAGTATGATGACCGTCATTTTAAAGCTGACTCGGGATTCGTGGTGCAGTAAGTCACCAGTCTACCGAGAGAAGCAGAATATTTGAAATAGTTCTGGCCCAGAAAGTCTGGGGCTGAGAGTAGCCATAGAAATTCTTTTCCAGGGCTTACGGGCAGGAATCTTTCCCACTCCATTCCGTTTGATGATCTCGTTTTGTGAAATTCTGGCCTTTAAGAGAACAAATCTTAACAAAGTTATTCGTAGCAACATGCTGCATATTTAAATTGGTGTCATCTTTCCAATTGTCTTAAGTGATGTTCTGTCACGATGTATTTGTTTTGACTTAACCCTTTTTCTCAAAAGTTCTATGTCTCATTTAAAGGAAAAGTTTAGGGGCTGGCCCCGTGGCTGAGTGGTTAAGCCCACTTTGGCAGCCCTGGGTTTGCTGGTTCGGATCCTGGGCGCGAACCTAGCACCGCTCATTAAGCCATGCTGTGGTGGCATCCCATATAGAAGAGCTAGAATGACTTGCAACTGGGGTATACAACTATGTTCTGGGGCTTTGGGGAGGAAAAAAAAAAAGAGGAAGATTGGCAACAGATGTTAGCTCAGGGCCAATCTTCCTCACAAAAAAAAAAAGAAAAGAAAAAAGAAAAATTTTAATGAACTTGAGTTAATGCATATTTCTGAGGAATTTTCTATCAGTCCTTGAGATGAACTGGGGACTTTCTGAAACTTTACAAACCTTGGTGAGCTGAAGCACAAGGGTGCCTTTTGGGTGCAAAATTATTTAAATTGTGTTTATGGTGCACATGAGGCTTGGACCTTAAACAACTTGACTTGCTTTCCTAGCCCATGCTTTCCCTCAAGTAACATTTAAAATAGAGGAGAGAATGAACAAGTTTGCTTTTAGAGGGAGAATTCTAGCCAATTTACACAGGTCCCCAGAAGCTAACTAGGGGACCTCTTGTATCTTTAGTGCTTTTCCCTTTGAAATCTATAAACTTGTAGGTACTGTGAGGCTCAGAACAAGTACTTTATCCGAGAGGGCCAGCACAGAATGTTCACCTTGCTGTCACCCCAAGAATCGGGATCCAGCAGTCTTTGCTCTTCCTCAAGGCAATTCTCAAGTCCGGACGTGTTTGTAAGGAGGTAGGGCACGTTTCCTGCTGGAGTTTCATGGGAGAAGAAGGTGAGATGAAAGAAGAAAGAAAAACTAAGTGTCTGATTTTGTCGACTTTTGGCATGTGCACGTTATGGTGCCTGGACCACAGTGTTGGGTCTTTTGGGTTTTGTGGGTGAACACAGGGAGCGATGCTTCCTGGCAAGCTTAACGTTGGCCTCTGACCCAGGGCCTGAGCTCTGTACAACATGGGCAGAGGGCCCAGATCATCATGGCTGTTTTAATCCCGTCTGTGCCTCCTCAAAAGGCAGTTACTTCCTCTGCACTGTGGACATTGGACATACTCGCTATATCGTGATCTGAAGGAGGAAATGGTAGAGAATAATTAACATCTCTTCCATTCTGTAATGACAGAGGTTATCTTATGGTGTTAATAATTATCATGTTCTAGGTTATGAAGTGTTTAGGATCATAGAATTTTCCTTGTAACTTTTTATTCTTGAAATTTTCAGGCAGACACAGAAATAGAACGCATCGCGCGGACCTGTCACCCGACTTTGACAGTTAGCCACAAACTCATGGCCAGTCCTGCTCCCTCTCTCTCCTCTCTCCTCTCCCACTCCTAGCTTCTCTCTCCGTAGGTGTAACTTTATACAGACGGGATGAGGCAGGACGTGCTCTCCTGGGCTGGCTTCCTCTGTGCAGGGTGAGGTCTGGGAGTTTGGCCGCGGAGCTGCGGGTGTCAGGAGACGGTTTCCCTTTTTTCTCGCCTATTAGAGGCTCTTGGGCCTGAGTTCTTGGTGCCTGCTGCTCTGCTCTTCCACCTCTGTGTCGTTCGGGTCTCCTTCCTCATTTCCGACCCCAGACCTGAGCCCAGCTCTCCCCGCTAACCTCTCCCTCCAGCGTCTTCATCTCCCTCGTTGCTCAGCGCTCCTCCTCTGCTTCTGAAAATGCTCAGATGACAGCCATCTCCTGAAACATCCCTCCTGCACCTCAAAGTTGCCATCAGTTCCGTGTCTCTGCCACACCGCCACACTTCTCTATCGCCCTGCGCTTGCCGCCGAAGTTCCTGCAGTCCAGGAGCTCTCTCCTCCTTTACCCCTATAACTGAGAACTGCTCCTCTTCCTGCTTTTGTGAGTAACAATTGCTGAGATTTTTTTTTTCTTATCACAAAAGCATCACCTGAGGTTGAGAGCTCACACTGGGGCCAGGCCGCCAGGATGGAGCACTGGCTCCTCCACTCACCTTCGCTCTGACCTTGGCTGTGTTCTCAGCGTCTGCCTCCCTCAGTTCCTTTCATCCTAATCTGGGAAAAACAATAGTAACAACCTCATAGCATTGTTTTGAGGATTAAGTAAGCTAAAATCTGTAAAGCTCTTAGAACAATGCTTGGCAAGTCTAAGTGCTATATAAGTATTAGCTATTAAGACCGAAAAAAAAAAAAAACTTACAAGCTGCAGGAGTGCACAAAAACAACACTAAAAATCCCCTAAAATTCTCACCTCCCAGCAGTAGCTACATTTTGGAGTATATTCGTACAGCGTGCTTTCTGGGTATAACATATTTTTAACTCATCATAATCGATCCAGCACCACCTTCTGTGCCTCCTCCCCCGCACTCCCTCCCTCTCCTCCCCCAGCTTTTGTGACAGTTTCCCTGTCTGGCAGCTTCCATCATCCCTTCTCTGCTCCTCTGAAGCCACCCTTCTTGTCCCCAACCATCTAGTCCTTTCTTCCGCTCTCCCTCCAAAGTTGAGGGCTCAGCAGCCGCTGTATATCCCAGAGCTCTCACACCCAGCTTTATCTTTGCATTTCAATTGTCTTCATCTGTTTGAACCCTTACCTCTGACTCCAGATAACAAGGATGATGCTGCTGATAAATAACACTGGGGGCTGTCTGTGTGCCAGGCTCTCTTCTGTTTGATGTCATTGAATCCTTACAGTCCCATGAGGCAGGGACTCTTGTGATCCTGTTTTACACGTAGAGAACATAGGGGTTCAGCAAAGCTAAGGGAGTAATTCACCATCATTCAGTCTGAGCTAAGTGACACAGCCCAGATTTGAACCCAGTTCCAGCTGACCCGAAAGCCTGGGCCTTTCCTATACGGCTGCCCCTGGACCTTGCACAGAGATCTTCCACCTCGTCTTCCCTCTCCCATGCCTGTTCCATCCTGCATAAGGTCCTTGGTTGTTTTCCCCATAATACTCCCTATGCTGTCGCCTCTGCTCAGAAACCCTTGGTGGCTCCCATTTTCACAGAACAGAGTTGGCTTTGATCCGCTCTCTCCTGTTCCCCTCCTAACCATTCTGAAATTCGGCCCACTCCTTTGGCACCGCCCATCCGGTTCCTCCCCTTCAAAGAAACTCTGGGTGAAGGGCACCCCCAGAGTGTCTGATTCAGTCGGTCTGGGGTGGAGGCTTGAGGATTTGCATTTCTAAGAAGTTCCCAGGGATGTTGATGGAGACCACTCTGGAGAAGCCCCTTCTAGGCTGGGCCACACCCCTCTGAGGCTCCCTCCCCTCACAGATGCCCCCACCTCAGGGCACAGTGGGACTGTATGTTGGGAACCTTTTTATGTGGTTTGGAAATCATTCTCTCATTTCATGCAGCATCGTTTGGCCCCCAAAGCAAGGAGCCCTTAGGCAGGGATTCTGTCTTCTCCTCTGGTCATTCCCGCGTCCTCTCTTGAGCCCCGGGCAGAGGCCCTGCAGGCGGCTGCAGTGTGCGGGACCCGCGAGGACACTGGGCCGATTTCAGCCGCGCTCGTACTCATTCCTCACCAGGCACCCCTGAGAGCATCGGTTTCCTCATCTGGAAAATGGGTTAATAATACCATCTTTACTATGATCTCCAGAATATAATGTACTTATAAAAAACAGGGGACAGGGGCTCGGCCAGTGGCACAACAGTTAAGTCCGCAGGTTCTGCTTTCGTGGCCAGGGGTTCGCCAGTTCGGATCCTGGGTGAGGACGTGGCACCACTCAGCAAACCATGCTGTGGCAGGCGTCCCACATAGAAAGTAGAGGAAGATGAGCACGGATGTTAGCTTAGGGCCAGTCTTCCTCAGCAAAAAAGAGGAGGATTGGCAACAGATGTTAACTCAGGGCTGATCTTCCTCAAAAAAAAAACAAAAATGGGATAGAGCAATGCACATGACATGCTCTCGTTTGTATTTTTTAAGACAGACCTGTGAATAATCATGTTCGTCTATGCATAGGATGTCTTCACAAAGAAACCTGGGAAGCTGATAACCGTGATTGCCCCGGGGAGTCTGAGTGGAAGGACTAGTTTTTGTTGTATAACCTCTGGGACTGTTTAACATTTTTACTACATGTATTCCTTCAAGATTTGAAAACTAGTTAATGTAATAGTAATAAGTTTTTTTTCAGGGATGTTGCAAAGAGTAAAGTAACTACATAAAGCCCTTACCAAAGGGCCTGGCACAGAAAAAGCACTCCGTAAATGTTAGCTGTTGTGCCCAGCGTTAACAGTTGTTGAAGTACCCGTTCATTTGTATGTTCATTCGTGCATAAACTAATGAGACATCAGCCATCCTAAGCCAGCCATGCAGCTAGGAGCAAATCGTTTCTCAGCCAGCCTTGCTGCGCTGCGTACAGAGTGAACTTGGTGTAAAGGTCACTCTCGGTGTGGCCTGTAGACACAGGCCTCGGCGTGCCTGGCTCCCGGCCTGGCCTCCCTCAGAAGGGTCTGGCTCTGCACCTCTGCAGGTCGCCATCGGGGCTGCTCTCCAGGGCCCACCTGCGCTGGCTGAAAACTTGTTTGGGGCACAGTGTGGAGGGGCAAAGCAGCATTGCTCTCAGAATCTGGGTGCCACACGAGGGGCCAGCCCCTGCTGGTGGTGAGTGTTCACAGTGCCAGCAGCCGGCCCTGATCGAGTGCATGCGAGTCCCCAGGACTCCACCCAGGCTTCTCAGAGCTGTGAAGGGAACCAAGTAGGTGGGTCACCTTTCGCTTGGAACAATCAGTATTTGCAGGATACCTGTGGGAAGCAGCTGGGTGTATTCTGTTTCTAAGAAAACAAACACCAACACTGGGCACGTAAAACCCCGGGGGCCAGGTTCACGCTGGCTGGTGTGTGGGTTGCCACATCGTGTGTGTTAATCCAACCCGAGCCTTTATGGAGGCCCTATTCTCTGCATTAGTCAAGATGAGAGAGGAGAGGGCAGGGATAACTCACCTGCTGGGAAAGGGCGTGGCTTTGCTGTGGCAAGGATCTGAGTGCAAATCCTATTTCTGCCTCTTCCTGGCTGTTGGATGTTGGGCAAATTATTTAACCTTCCTGAGCTTCAGTCTCAATAAGTATGACAAATCCGACCTCGTATGGTTGGTTGCAGACAGTATAAAATGAATGAATATCTGCATAGCGTGCTTGATGCAGTACCTGGCACACAGCAATAATGAACGCATGCAGTTGCTCTCCTGTTGTTATTGAGCTAAACGTCCTACAGCTTAGTGGGAAGACAATGTTCACACACACAAAGTCAGTTACGTAATAATAGGCATTAAATAGCATACACTGAAGCATTGAAATGAGTGGTGTTACGGACCCTTTCGACAGCTTGATCTAGCTAGAAGTCCTCACCACAGAAAAATTGACACAGGTGCACACTGAATGTTGCACACAACTTTAGGGGATTCACGCACAACTCTCCCTGCCTACCTATCTCATGCTCGGGCCGGCCCATTAGGGGTCCTTGAAGCGCTGAGCTTTAAGCATACAGCAGGAACTCATAAAGGGCGTTCATCCGTGGAAGCAGAAGTGGTTAGGGAGACCTTCCTGCAAGAGGTAAAAATGTGAACTAGGGCTTGAAAGAAGAGAGAATTGAAATAGGCCAAGAGGAGCCGGCAGAAACGCGAGTGGAGACTTGCCGAGAGGACTTGTAAACGCAGCCCGCAACGCCGGAGAATGGGGGACAGCCCCCTGACACAACAGCAACATAGCCCTGGAGGTTCTGGGCTGGGCCTTGGGACCCAGACTGCCTGGGCTCAAATCCCAGGCAAGCAGCCTGCCAGCTGTTTGACTCTAGGCACATACTTAACTTCTCTGTGTGTAAAATGAGGATGACAATAGAAGCTACTCACGGTGCTTGTGAGGGTTCAGTAGGATAGCGTATTGACGGGGACTGGCATATGGACCGGTGTCCAGCATAGAGTAAGCTCTATGTAGTAATAAACTGCTTTTATGATCAGGGTTTTTATTATGGTGCAGAAATATTAGAGAGGGTCTTGATTACAAAGCCGAGCCCTTTGGGCTTTTCCTGGGGGTATTGGGGAATCCCTGGAACTTTCTGAGCCGGAGAGGAATAAGCTGAGTGGTACTGTCTGAGCATCCCGTGGTCAGGATGGATGAGATTGGAGGAGACAAGGACACGAGTCCTGTAAGGAGCTAGCCCTCACTCGAGGTGCTGGGAGCCAGGACTGGGGAACAATTAAAATGGGGGTGTTGTCAAAGCAGGAAGCAAGAATGTGGAAAGTGCCAGGATCAAAGGTTGCACGGACCAGTGAGGCAGCCACTGTCGCTGCTGGGCACTTGAAAAGTGGCTAGACCAAATCAGGATGTGCTGGAAGTGTAAAATGCACAGAGTTTGGAAGATTTAGTACCAAAAAAAGAGTGAAATCTCAATTTTTTACATTGATTTACATTTCAATTTTGGTCATATTGGGCTAAATAAAATCTATTAAAATTAATTTTACCTTTTTCTTTTTTTTTCACTTGGCTACTAGAAAATGTAAATGGACATATGTGGCTCACATTCCTATGGGACAGTACTTGGTCTTAGGAATTAAAGGAGGGCTGACAAAGGATGCCTCGGTGACCAGGACAGTGATGGTGTCACTCATTGCGAAAGGGACATCAGAATGGGTGGGGACAGGCAGCGGTGTGTCCTTGGGGTCTACCTGTGTTGTGTTGGAAGCCACTGTGCAGCATCTGAGTGTCTATCTAAAGAGACCTTCACTGAGACAGTGGGATTAGGGTCAAGGGGTAGGGCTGAATGTGAGGTGCCTTGGTCACAGCAGGAGTCTGAGGGGTAGAACGTGGTCTGCCCTGACTGAGGACTCCTGCGCGTCAGGCAGGTGCTGAGTAGTCCACAGCTGTTCTCTCATTTCCTCCTGGAAGCCCCCCCAGGAGGTAGGTCCTATCACTGTCCCTTCCCGTTTTACAGATGAAGGAAGTGAAGCAATTGGGGGTGGTGAGTGAGGAGCCAGCGTTCAGGTTTGTCTGACTGTGAAAGCCCTCGGTCCCTCAGCTGCAGGCGTGGTCCAGGACTGGGCCCCTGAGGATACCCAGCCAGCAGGAGGAGGAGAGCTGTGGCAGGAGGACCAGTGGACAGGCAGGAGCAGTGCGGTCTAGCAGCCCCGAAGCCAGCAGGAGACACTTCCCAAAAGGAAGTGGCTGTTAAGAAAGCGAATTTAGACTTGTGTGGCAAAGAAGTATGTTAAACAATAAGAGCTATTTCAAACTGAAGGAGGCTTTTTAATCCTGTAAATTGAGGTCATTAAAAGGAGTGAGAATTTTCCAGGGCTTGTTCAGAGCTTTGAAAAGTTAAGCATAGATAGAAAGTGGTGTTCTTCTAAGTTGGCCTTTTTTTATAATTCTCAGGAAAAATAAACATGGGTAGAACCAAGGGGCAGAGATTCTGGCGAGCATTATTGGCGTTTCTCATAAGGACGTAGATCAGAATCACCTGGGAAGCTTCTAAATGCAGATTCACAGGCCCTGCCGCAGACACAGGGCGTCAGGCTCTTTCCTAAGGAGCGCCCCAGGGGTTCCAGACACCGCGCAGTCAGGAGCACGCTGCTCAGGCTCGGCGGCTCTCTCCTGTGGATTTATTACCCGGGCTTGGCTCATTCTCCCGGCTCCCTGCCAGCTTCGCCGGGGCACAAGCGGGTGACGGGATCATCCTGTGTCTTTAGCAGTAGCCTTACCTGGAATCTGGAGTGGTTCTTCTTTAAATAAGAAGAACCAATCCTCCTTGCTTCGTCTTCTCCAAAGGCCACTTAACTCCAGCTCCCTACTGGCGTTGCCATGGGGACCAGCCACCCGAAATAGCAGCCGGCCCTGAAGGGACCCTCAGTGGAGGCCATGCCTCCTTTGGTCCAGTGCTTCTGGCTGGCACTCGCCCCCACTTCCTCCCAATTCCTTGCTTGTATCCTTGAGGTTCAGAGGCAAGCAGTATAGAGTGCTGGTTAAGAGGATGACCTTGGGAGTCAGGTGGCCCTGCATCCCAGCTCTGCTAGGTAAATCATTGTGCTCTTCAGCAAGACTTTTCAACCTCTCTGTGTCTTCATCTGTGAAGCAGAAATGATAAAAGAATTCATCTGTAAGAGGATTAAATGAAATGATTCATGGAATTTACTTACCTGGCACATGCTAAGTTCTCAACAAATGGTGGTAGTTGTCAACTTTTATCATTACATTATTTTGATTATGATTATGATTATTCAGGGACATGTGCCCTCCACGGCAGGTAAAAATCAACTAGTCAAAGATACCAGATAAGGCCCCCAGAGGGTTTGCAAGTGTAAAAGCGGGGCTACTTTCAGAGGACGAGCTCTCTTGAGGTCTTGAGAGAGAGCTGTTCTCATTCTTTTCATCCTGCTGGTGCTGAGCCTCTGTGAACTTCTCTTGGAAGAGCCCCGGTCACTCTCTCTTCCATCCCAAGCCACATTTTCCACCGCTCCACACAGCTCTTCCTCATCTCTCCCTCTCATTTCCCTCTCCATCCCGCACGGCAGCAACTTCCTCTTTCTGGCCTTCACTCTCAAGACTGGATGGGAGCAGGGCAGACACGCAGCCGGTCACAGGTTCAACCGCCCCTGGCCTCATGGCCAGCCAGCTTTGGTTGGGGAAGAGGAGAAAAAAATTTTGTGTCTTACCTCTCCCTCTTTTCAAGTCCTTGAGTTTGATGTGTTCGGCAATGATGGCATGATAATAATAGAAGTCATACCTAATCTCTGTAGGTTATTTACAGATTACAAGACAGATTCGCAATTGTGTATCAGTCGGGGTTCAGTTACAGCAAACTTTAGAAAGAGCTCTTGGCAGCCTTAGCAGAATGGGCTTGAGTACCCAGTGCCCTGTTCATAATCAATGGAAGGGCCCGGGGAGGCAGGCTCGCAGAGGAGCCCCAGCACCAACTTCCAGACATCACCACAGAACAGGCCCCAGACCCAGGAGGAAGTGAAGAACCGGAAGGCCGCCACAGCCACACAGCTTCTTGTGACCATAGTGCGGGTGACTGGACCCTGGGATGCCACCACCTCCACAAAGAGCAATTTGCCCACCACCATGCTTGCCAGCAGAAATGAGCCAAGCAGCAAGAACTGGCCTTGTCACTTCCACCTTCCAGGTCTCTCCTAAATGCATCCGGTCGGCGGAGTCCTTGTCATCCGGAGCTGCAAGAGAACCTGGGCGTCTTAGTCAGCTCAGGCTGCCATCACAAAATACCATGGCCCGGGGGGCTTGAGCCACAGAAATTCATTGTCTCGCCGTCCTGGAGGCTGGAAGTCCAAGAAGAAGGTGCTGGCAGGGTTGCTTTCTCCTGAGGCCTCGCTCCCTGGCTTGCAGGTGGCCGTCTTCTTCCTGTCTTCACATGGTCTCCCCTCTGTACTCGTCTGTGTCAAAATTCCCCCTTCTTATCGGATTAGGACACCCCCTAAGGAGTTCATTTTAACTAAATTAGGCCCTATCTCCAAATCCAGCCCATCCTGAGTTACTGGGGGTCAGGACTTCAGCATATGAATGTGAGGGGACACAATTTAGCTGATACCACCAGGAGATGTACTTTTTACTTTCCACCCCTGCAGCTCAGCAAGGCACCCCAGGAGGAGGAGGACAGAGCAACTGCCCAGCGCCAACCGTCAGGGACCGCATAGTGTTTAGAGCCTTTTGCTTGGGATGTGATCAGAGGACCCAGGTGCTCAGCGCTCAGCAAGTCTTCTTTCCTTGTATTACATGCACATGCTCATTTTATCTGACGCCTTAAGAGTCCTTGGAGATACAAAAGTGTTATTATCCCCGTTTTTCCCATGAGAAAATTGAGGCTTAGATCTGTTACAAGTCCTGCCCAGGGCCCTCGAGCTAGGAAGTGGCAGGGCAGGAGTGAGCCCAAGTCCCTTGCTCTGATCCTGAGTCTGTCCCGGGAACTAAAAACCTCCAAGGCACAGCGCCCTGCAGGGGGGGCCAGTGAATGTCCAGTGAGCAGCCATTACTGAGATCCAGCTCAGTTCTATAGGATTTTCTGATTTTTCCAGAAACCTTTCCTTCTTTTAAAGTGAAATCTCTCCATTTTTCAAATGTTGACAATAAATTTAAGGTTAAAACACACACACACGCTACTGAGTTAACCCTGTGTGGGGTCCAACCAAACCTGCCTGCAGCCTGGACCTAGCCTGCGGGCTCGGAGGGAAAATCAGAAGTGTTCATGAGGACAGAAGGACTTCTTTGGGGCCTAACTCTGTCCTCCTTGCGCTCCGTCTCAGGCCCATTAGAAGGACGTTGCTGCACGGTCACATTTCCTTGAAATTCTTCTTTTGCCGTCTGAACTTTTCTCATTTCCCACCAAATACGTGGGTTTGCTCCTGTTAAGGAGCCCAGGGGCCCACGTTTATTAAGCATTGTATTTGCAGGGCGCATCATTGACAGGTGCCCACGTGCCCTCCCCACAACCCTGTGAGATGGACATTGCCGTCCCCCTTTAGCAGAATAGGGACAGACAGGGAGCAGGGGTAAGACTGAGAGTTGAAGGCAAGATCAGAGGATAAGTGGACGCCTGTTGTCCTTTGTTTAGCGTGCTCTTGCCCTTTTATTACAGGCACGGGGGTGTGCTGCTCATGAACGCTGGCCTCCCTCCAGGGGTTCAGTTACTGGCCAGGCCGTGATGACTTGTGATTCAGATCCTGGGGCTCCCTGGGGCCTCCCTCCCAGAGTGTGCTCTGTGACACACTTTCCATCCCCACCCTCCTCTTCCTGCTTCAGGCCCCTCCAGAGAAAGATTAAAATGTTCATATTTCCCTAATGGGTCATCTTGTTCCTAGGAATTTCTAGGAATGTGAGAATTCCGATGAACAGCAGCATTAAAACCAGTGCAGATTGTTTGAATAGCTAAATACTGCAGACATTGATTCTGATCTGTTAGCCACAGTAAAAATGAAAACCGCAGAAGCGACAGCCAGAGTTTTACCAAACTGGGGCTCTGCACAGGCCTGGGCCCTTCTGGGTGGCACAGAGCACTGGTGGCTCCAGATCTCCAGGTACTGACCTCAGTCCTTGCCTGGTAGCAGCAGCAAGAACATTCTTGCTTAGCTTTTCGGTGTGAGAGGGGAGGCCTTTCCTCCGGGGCACTAGGCAGACAGACAGATGCCTTCTGGACAAGAAGGAGTGTTGCACAAACATGAAGCAATCAGTAAGCCCACAGCTCCAGGTTATGGAGTGTCAAGGTCACCCTTGATTAAGAACCACACTCAGGACTGATGCCCTGAGTGTTTGTGAATGCAATTGCTTGGAATTGCAGCCTTTCCTTAGTACAGTGGGAAGTGTGGCTTGTCGGATGAGGGTGAACTTGGAACAGTTTTTCTAACTTCAGTTGCCTCCTCTGTAAAACGAGGATGAAATGGTACCGTACCTTTCAGGATGGATAGTGAGGCTTCACAGACTGATGCATGTGAAAGTGACGTGTGCACCCTGAGGGTCCATACAAGTATCAGGTGCTGTTTGCGTTGGAAGCTATTCTTGAAGTAAGAATAAAGCAAGCTTTTTATCCACCTAGTAGCACAAACAAACAGCCAGACGTCCTTGCCATTGAGGGAAGACCAAAGAAAAAGCCTCTGAAGGTGCAGAGATGTTGGGAAAGGTTTGTTTCCCAGCCTCTGGTCTGGTTCTGCCCCAGCCCAGCTGTTGAGAAGATGCAGAAGCTGCCAGTTGGGAGGAAATCCTAGCTAGATCTCCAGCTCCTATAAGCACCTCCTCCCAGCCCCTCAAGAATCAGACAGCTCTGGCCCTCCTCATGCCACAACTCAGCAGACTGACTTCCTGGAAGAGGCTCCCTAAATTGCAAGAATATAATTTTGATCTGATGTCTCCACAGGAAGAATGTTATAATGAGATTATATTCATTTCCAGTGGCTGAGTGTACAGCTTTTTCTAGGAATGACCACAAATACCCCCTTTAGTTGACTTGCCAAAGCTCTTCCTATACAATATTCAGCAGACAGTTGTTTGTTTGTGTTGAATAGTCTGTGAAGCCGTGACAATCACCCATCTCCTAAACTTTGTTAACTGCTTTTCTGGGTGGGCTTGTCCGTACACCAGCAGAGGGAAGCCGACTTTGAGAAGAGAAATTGCAACTGAGTTGGGAGCCGAGAGAGGTTGGCAGGGCAGGAGGAGGGGCTGACGCTCCACCTGAAGCAGAAGAGAGGGGTCCCCAGAGGAAGGGAGCAGTCTGAGTGACAGCAGAGAAGGCCCTCTGGGAAAGAGCAGGTCAGCACGAGGAGAGCGGCAAGGAGCCCTGAGCCGGTAAGTGTGAACTGTCAGTTGTAGCTGTTTTTAATCGTGACTGTAGTACAGTCAGGAAGTAAGAAAGCACTCCATGTGCTCGATGCAGAGTTTCTCGCCAGTTTTAGAGGGACCTCCCCAAGCGTTTTATAAAAGAGCCTGACTGTGGCCCTGATGATACGTGTGGGCCGTGTGGGCCTGCATGCACTTACAGGACAACTTGCTCAGGTCTTGGAAACTTTCTGCCCTGGAGGTTGAGAAGAAGAGGAGAATGCTTGGCGTTATTCTCATGCAAAGGGAACATTTAGAAAGTCCTTAGGGTGCAGCCTGGAAACCACAGGCCGCTCAGAAAGGGTGTCATGTTCGCATTCTGGAGGCTGGGGGCCAATCCTCAGAACCAGCGCCAGCTGGCAGGGGAGCCCGGTTTAACATGCTGCAGGGAACAAAATGTGGAACCAGCGCTGTGCATGGTGAGGCTGCCTCAGTCCCAAATCAAAGGCTCTGTGAAGAAGCGCTTGCCTGGGAGCACACAAGTGGCCTGGGCCAGGCCACTGGGGGTGAGCAAAATCACCAGCAGGAGACCCTTGCCTCTCCTTGGATGGGGCAGGACGGCTGAAGAATCTGAGGAAGACACAGCTAGTGAGGGAGGGAGTTCAAACGAGGTCGTCCGAGGCCTAGGACAAGGCAAGGCCACCCTGCCCTGCCATTTGATTCCTCCCAGTTTCCTGTGCTACTGGGGTTTCCTTGTTTAGGGGAATCCTTTGCTGGCTGTCCCCTGCCTTCCATTCTGCCCTAACGCTGGAGTGCTGCAGAATTGCCCAGGGGTGCGCTCAGAGAGGGCTGATGCCCATGGCCCACCTGACCCAGTCAGTGGCAGTTCTGATTCCTTGTGCTGGGTGTGACCCCCCAGGATAAATAGGACAGCAGCCGCTGTCTGTGGGGCGCCTTGGTCCTGTGCTATACCCCACATGTGCATCAGCGAACTGAGTCCTCAAAGACAGCACTATCCTTCTGTTACAAATGAGAAAACTTGGGCTCATAGAGGTTAAATAACCTGCCCAGTTGCACCCAGCTAGGAAGCGGCAGAGGCAGGGTTCAACTCAGGAAGGGGAGCTTGCTGATTACGCTGCATTTCGTCAAAGTTCTGCACACAGTTAAAAGCACCATTTATTTGTACATTTGCCCCAAAGCTGCCTCTGATCTCAGAGGGTAGAAACCCTGCCCAAGTCCTTGACCTGGGCCACTGAGAGCATTCCGAGTGTGGTAGAACTCGGGGAGTGCCGTGGTGCCTGCAGGTGGCCCCCCTGGAGCCCGTGGGTTGCTGGCGGCTTTTGCAGCCTTGCCTGGTGTGGATCTGCTTGCTGCAGCTGCCTCTCCAGAAGGTTGAGTCAGCCTGGGTTTGCTGCTGGCGCCACAGTGCCCTAAGACTTTGCTGAGCCCTTGCATAGCATGAGGAGGCACACCTACTGTCCACCTGCTCTGATGAGTCATAAAGCTGCCACACTGCTGCCAGGCCTGCACCACCATGCCCAGAGAGGGCAGAGCCATATATGGCAGGGGCACCAGGCTGCACTTTTCCCAGCCCGACTTCCCCTTGGAATATGCCGATGGACAACCAGACGGAGCGAAGCTCAAGGTCCAGGATGTCACCTTTGTTTGCAGCAGGTGGCTGTAGCAAGAGGAGAGGGCAGCCTGGAATCCAAGGTCTCAGGCCAAGAGGAGAGGCAGCCCACAAACATGGAGTTGGGGCCAGGACTAGCACGTGCCCTGGCCCCCAGGATGGAGCCAGAGAGGTCAGAGGAGGGAACAATAAAGTTTTATTAACTATTTCAGGCTTCAGGCTGTTCGTGTGTCCCATTTGACATTTGCTCTGGATCTGCCTATGACTGAGAATCTTCCAGCCGAAACATTCCCACTTTCTCTTGAATAAAAACGTCCTTATCTGCCTAACTAGCATTCTCCAAACGATTGCAAATCTTGATAGCACCTAAAAATGTACCCTTTGTGCAAAGTTCTCCAGAGGCACTCTCTTTTGCCGGTTTCTGTTGCCAGTAATAGTTGGGTAATAGAGCCAAAATGAAATAAAATCAAACCCTCTTAAGGTACATAGTGGTAATAATATTCAGCCACACGTGTAACGTGGCTCACTTTTGCCAGAGGCTCCCCCAACTACTGCAAATGTTTATGTGTATTTGTTTCCTCTTAGAAAACACTAGAAACGGCTGCTTTTATGCCATATGTTGGGTGCAGGGATAAATCTAGTACTGGGTTTCTGCAAAGGATTTATGAAGGTGCTCAAACGGGTGACAAGCTTAGACACCTAGGCCACCACCCGAATTGCTGAGGGGGCCTTTTAGAAATTACCTGGAAGAGGCCATGAAGACTGGGAAAATGCGCGCTTTTCCTCCAAAGTCACTCAAGGCTTCACTTAAACAACTTGAATGCTTAAACAACTTAAAGAGGACCATTGTTCACCTTTTAAAAAATTCTCTCCAGATTTCAGGTAAAAACAGTAATCAAAGATGTCGAGCAAAACAGCAAGCACCAACAACATCGCCCAGGCAAGGAGGACCGTGCAGCAGCTGAGGCTAGAGGCCTCCATTGAGAGAATAAAGGTAAGAGGCTTGATCGCATTAGACATGATTTCTGCCGAGTTCCCACTGCTCTCCAAAGGCTAGGCCACATTTCAGAGAAGGTAAGGCCATTTAACTCAGCTTGGTCCCCAGGTTTTCCTAGAGCAAGCTGAGCATCTCAGAACCTTAACTTTCATTTCTGCTAACACGGGCTGCATTTCAGGAAGTGCAGGGGAGCTCAAAAGGCAGAGTTAGCCTAGGTCTGTGTGGACAGAAAACCTGAAGCCCGAGAGAGGATTTCCTGAGGACCTGCCTTCCCTGAAGGAACTTGGTCATGTCTCACGATCCCCATGTTCTGCATTGAGACGGGGGTTCCCGGTGGACTCTGTAAACAACCTCATCATCCGTCTGGAATTTCTTAAGTGTTCTAGAGTTATCAGTGCAGCTGAGGCAGCCTTGCATAACAAGTCGACAGTCAGGGTCTCCTTTTATAGAGAATTCAGCTTTTAAGTGTCTGTGGCCTTTAATGACCACATTCTGCATCCAGGGTGAGTCATGCCAGCCTTAGAGCTGGAAGAAATCGGAAGGTGTTTGTTAGGCTACCTGACTTTGAAGTCTTTCCCCCCCAAATCCCAAGAGAGGACTCAGCAGCGAGTGCCCTGGAATGTTGTGAGTAATGCTGTTTCCTAGAAACTGAAGCAGTCACCTGATAAATTCCTCTGGGCCCGAAGATAGTCACCTGTCTTCAAAACATGAGGCTGCCTGTGCTCCTCGCCCGAGGACGCTGATCTGATTATTCCCAGGGATGTCCTACCCAGACTACTGAGCAGGGGTTGGCATCTTCCATTTTTAACTCAGGCCAGAGTAAGGCCCTGCATCTTCTCGTGCTGGTTTGTCTGTATTTCCCTAAGCCCGGCCTTTAACAGTAAGTCTGGAAGCTCCACTAGAGCTTGCCTCTATTCGCTCAGTTTTGGCTCCAAGCCCGTAGTTCAGTCCTTAACCTCTGTTCTGCCTTCCAGTTGATCATCTTATTGGATAGAAACTAAGATACCAACTTCCCTCGATTCACTCTCCCCTCCCCATTTTGAGAAATTTCAAACCTAGGGTAGAGTTGTAACAACAAACATCCGTATACCCTTTGCAGAGATCCCCAATCATTAACATTCTGCCACACGTGCTCTCTGTCTATACACACACAAAACAGATTTTTTTCTTTAAACCACGTGAAAGTTATTTACAGATCTCGTGACCCTTCCCTCCCAGATACTTCACTATCTATTTCCTAAATCCAAGGGCATTCTTCTGCATGACCACAGGACATTATAACATTCACGATTATCTAGACACATTATCTAACAGTCCATTTTTGAAGAATCCAGGCCACTCATTTTGCAGAATGGCCCTCATTTGGATGGGATTTGCTGACGATGAGATTCCAGCTGAATGTTTTGGCTGGAGTACTCCGTGGCTGGCAGCGCGTCGTCAGTGCTCACGCTAGGAGGCATGTGATGTCAGTTTATCTGATCACTTGGTTAAGGAAGACCTTATCTGCCAGACTTTTCCATTTAAAGGTACCTTTTCCCTTTTGAACTATCAAGTCATCTGGGAGGGGTACTCTCTGAGCCTCTGATTACCCCGTCCTCCAACAGTCTTCCATGCAGTGGGTCAGCATTCAGATACCCTTTGAACGTGTGTAAATACAGTATTTTCTTTCACGTTTGTTTGCTCTGATTTGTCCACGTGTCAGGTTTCGAAGGCGTCCGCGGACCTCATGTCCTACTGTGAGGAGCACGCCAGGAGTGACCCGTTACTGATAGGGATCCCCACTTCAGAAAACCCCTTCAAGGATAAAAAGACTTGCGTCATCTTATAGAGGAAGCGTGAAGCCGCTCCTCACCTCCTCTCCACAAAGCGGATCAGGAGCAGCTCCTTCACGAGCTTTACCTGCAGCTTATTCGGGAACCACTGCTAATAACTAAAATGCTCTTAACTTGGAATCACGGACTCTGAAGTCTTTATTTTCCAAGTTACTCTTTCTCTAAAATCCCCTTTACTGATTTCATCCAGAATAACAATCTTATTTTCCATTTGGTAACTATGGTGTCATATTGGGCTGCTGCTTAAGGAAAGTCAGTCTGGGACTTTTAAAAAAACACAATTATATACTTTTAAATATGAATGATCCAGTTCTGTCAAAACCTAAATTACCTAAGCACCTGTCTAGATTAAAATGCCAAGAATAACTTCAGTCCTGAAAGCTTTATGTCACAGTATATTCTTAATAGGGTTGTGCCAACCTGTACAGTATACAGGTGTGAGGTGTGTTTTGTGTGTATATATATATATATATGTTGTTGTATATACACATATCAAAGCTTAATTTCCTGTTAAAATTTCCCTGTCTCCACACCATCAGTTCCTCAACTCCAGAACTTAGACCTGTATCTTGAGCTATGTGTCGATAGAATAAAAATCCTTTCCATATAGTTATTGTACAAAATGTAAAGGACATCCTCGAGATTGTATTCATTGTAATCAAGTAGCGAAGTCCTCTCTCCTCTCTTGAAATCTTGCTGACCTCTTAGGCTACAACAAACTGTGTCAATTAAAGTTTAAAAACTGAACTGAAAGCCCTTCTATAATATGAGGTATGAATTCACAAGGAGCCTTTTGGGCTTCAGGGATCCTGAATTGAGGAAAGGGGAGGAGACCCTTGGGGAGCCCCCCAGCAGCTGTGCCCCAAGGCTCATGTTCTTTGCTGGATGAGGGGTGGACGCCTCTGAACCTTCTACCCTAAGGACGGGAATGAGACAGGCAGAGTGCCCGTGAGCCCAGCCGAGAGGAAAGCGGGTGTGTCTGAAAACCAGCTGCCCTTCTTGGCTGAACTTGGTGATTTCGCGCTCTCTCTCTGTCTCCCTGCCTCCCCTTGATCTTTCCTCTGCTGGTAGAACATCTGTTTTCAGAGGGGATGTTCACCTCCCCAGCCCCAAGTGAGTGCAACAAGGTTGGAAAGAAACATCAAAAAAATAACGGTATCAAGACATGGAAGCCCTTTTCCAATGTGTGCAGTGTCATCCTTACCTTGTCCACAGACGGTCCAGCAGAGGCCCCCCAAAAGAGGCTTCCACTCACGGCTGCATACGTGGGCCCCAGGGCTCCAGCAGCTGGGCAGTGGGCTCCTAGGCTTTCCTCTGGGCCTGAATATATCCCTCACATCCTCAGAATTTCCAGTGGGGAAAAGGAATCTCCTATTCCCAGAGGGCGTTTTAACTTTATCAAAGAGCAGGAGAGGGTCTGAAGGCCCCAACCCGCACATTAGGGCCTTTGATATTTTAACTGGTCTTCAGTTCATTAAGAGTAACTCTAATGAAGGATTAAAAACTATTCTCAAAAAAGATTCAACCCCAAGAAGGAGTTATTTACAACAGTTTTCCCTGGTTCTTTACATTCTTGCCCTGCAATGCAAGCCCCTTTTAAAAATCTAATATCGTGCTAGTTGTGGGTGAACAAATGCAGTCCTATTTTTAAACTGCTCAAATGCCATCAGTATTTCTCCAGGCCTCCTATCTATTCAGCCTGCTGAGCTGCCCTCACTTGTCCAAGACCTTGTGAAAATCAGGCCACTGCCCTCAGCCTCTGGTCATCGAGCGCTTGGTCCTGCGATGTGCCCAGTTCCCAGGTCAATTACGGGCACCTGTTCAGGAGAGAGAACGCTTTGACCTTTCAAAAGGTGGAATTTGAAATATACACTAAAAAGACAACTTTACATTTAAGGCTTCACTTAGACATTTTTTAATAAGTATATTTTTCTACTGATAGTCTCCGAACATTAATCTTATTTTCACTCTGATTTTTAACATGTTTCTTTAAATATTTATAATGCAGCTTGTAACGAAATATTTTCATGAAATTAATTATACTGTTATGTGCACATTTTTGGTAGCAAGCATAGTTTATTCTTTAGCTAAAATGTGTTCTTTTACCTAACAGAAAACAAATGTGTTTTGCTATATACTTGTTAATATGCTTGGAGTCGTAAGGAATGGTCTTGAGCTCCCAGGAGATTGATTTCCTCTTATTTTTGCTGGCCGGGTCTTACAGAGGCCATGAGTATGAATGTCATGTGACTTCCTAACCAAGTGTAGGGCCTGTTCAAGAAAAGTGAAATCCCATTCTTTGATGCTGGACCCAGGGGGGAAAAATTGTAGCTAAATGTTGGTTTACTCATAGCTAGAGAGCTATGTGAGAAAATATATGTATACATATATATGATATGCAGGAGGCACTTTTATTTATCAGGTTTTATTCCACTTGTGAAGCCACAGTTTAACTGCTCTGCAACAGCTGGTTTGTGATAATGATGGACAAATGCCCACTGTGTATTTTTTCCAACTACCACTATAAGGACACAGTTAATCACATGTACACATGCCGCTTCTTGGCTCCATCTCCATGAAGCTCTCTGAATACGTTCCCTGTGTTTTGTCTTTCATGCTGCTTCTGTTAGCAGTGCCCTCTCTCCTTTTCCATTCTTATGTTTTCATTAGTTTATCACCAGTCTGTCTAATTGAGGCCTCAGGAGCATGGCAAGATATGCTAGGCAAAATTTCATGACTCCAAAGTATTTTTACAGAAACGTTTTTTTACTAGAGAAAACACTTTATATACCAAGTGGTTCACAAGCTATAGGTTATAGCTGCTTTTTTTTTGGTAAAAAGAATCAGGTTTTTACATTTCCTTATAAAAATAAAAAGTGCCATATTTATCTTTTAAATGAAAGGCCTGATTTGCTTTCTCTCCATTTGAACTATTTTTGTACTTTACTAATCTTTAAACTAGCATAAAAAAAAAAATTATACCAATGATTCAGTAATCTGGAGGCATCGATTGGTTTGGGTAGTAGAGAGTGTGCCAGACTTTCTCTTTCGATGCCTTCTGCTCAACCAATTTGCAACGACGATTGTCATCTGAGCGATTACTATGAATTTTGATTTAAGATCTATATATGCCCAAGAAGTGAATTACAGTACGTCAGTCCTTTCTCAATAAAATAAATATAATGCCAGAGTGTTATGAATTGTCTTGATTTCTTTTACGGTAGATCTATCTATAGGAAAAAAATAGATTGAATCAGATACAAATTTATGTATATATTAAAATAGAGCACTTACCTAAAATTGAGTGTTCTGGATCTCAGCTTTGGATCGTTTCTAGCCGATCCCGTGTCCCTGTGCCATGTGACTTTGGCCAAGGCATTTCATCTCTCTGGGGCTCCATTTCACCATGTAAAACTAGGGGCTTGAAGTAGATGATGGCCAAGACGGCGTCGTGCTCTCCGACGCCTCGGTCCCCTGGCCAGCTCCTCTCCTGGTCCTGCCCACATGTTGGTGCTATAAGCTGCTTCACAGATAAAATCAGTTTGTCTGTCGTGCTTGCTCATTTAATAGCTTATGAAAGGCCTTTTCATTATACAGCTTTTTTTTTCTAGTTTTATGGACTTGATTACTGTAGTAATGTCTTATTTTTAGCCATGTAACTATAAACATATTCTCGTGATGTCTCAGTAAATTTGCATTTGATATATAGTTGATGGGATTTTGTTAGTTTATAACATTCTTTGGCAACTCATCTGTCCAGCATCTTATTAACCTAAACATTGTGATCATTGTTTGGAAATCTGTCCTATGGGAAGAATAAAAGCATTTCCTTCACAGCTAACCTGTTCACAGATTTGAGAGAAGTTTCATTAAAGCACCATTGCTCTGTTTCCTGGGTCCGTGTCTCATTGCGTCGTCCTACCTATGTTGTGCTCAATAAATTAATAGACCAATTCTCTTCCCCTTTTCCTTCATTCATTCGGTTAACATTTTCTGAGCCACCTGCTGAGAGCCGGGCGGTGAACCCAGGCTCTGATGACACTCAAATGAATAAGACTCACACCAGCCCATGGGAAGCTCGCAGTCTAGAGCGAGGAGGGTGGGAATGACAGACATATAAACTAACGAGTATGGCACTGTGTGAGAAGTGCTGTAACTCAGGCGAACACAGTGCTGTGAGAGCCCAGAGGAAGGAGGGATAGCTCCCATCAGTGAAGTCTGAGAAGGCTTCCAAGGCGGGTGGTGATTGAGCTGACTCTTGAGAAGAAAAGAAGAAATCCTGTGTGCACTGGAATGAAGTTTGGGGAGGAAATGGCAGGAGGAGGAGAAAAGTGGGCACAGAACTAGTGTGCAGAACATCTCCCCTACTGCTTGTTTATCCTGCAAGCAACAGGAAGGCCTCGGAGGTTGTTAAGGAGGAGTGATGTAATGATTCCTGAGGTGTGGAGGGCTGTTCCCATCCTGAGACCCAGCTGTGACCATGGAAACAGATAACAAATGGAAAGGTCATGAGACTAGCAATGACTCATACTCACCAAGTGTTTGCCAGGGTACCCTGCCTCCTCCCTGGTCTCTTCCTCCAGAACTGGGATTCCCAGAGATGAAGGGAGCACAGCATCATCCACAGAGGAGGGGAAAGGCAGCCAGCGAGCACCTGGCCATGGACTGGGCAAGTGCAGAGATGGCCCCTGCTTCCGAGAACTGGCACGCATGCTGCATGGGGAGGAACGAAAGAGTCACTCAACCCTTTCCAGGTTTAGACACTTGGGTCATGAGAAGTAGGCAGCAACTGGCAAGCACTTTCACTGGTTCAGACCAAATCACCAGAAGTTCTGTGACCTTCCCGGGAAGACAGCTGTCCTGGGGATGGGAGATGGGGTTGTGCAGGAGTGAATCTAAAACAAGGTGAGGAAAAGGAGGGCAATGAGGCTGAAAAGGGTAGACTGTGTAGGTCAACATGGTAGGAGAAACGTTATACTACCTTAGTGTCATGAACAAGGAACTGAAACTTGCAAGTAATGGCGGAGCTTAGGGTAGAGATGCATGTCATACAGCCTTTCAACTCTCCTGGGTATGGGCCATGATCAGCTCGTTGGCAAGAGGGTCAGTTACACACATACATGTGGATGTTTGCTACAGGCCTTCTTATCTGGGGCTAGGTAGACAGTCTTGAGGATTTCCCCCTCCCCTCCCTAGGCCTAGGTTTACAAACCTCTGGCTTACATCTCTGACGGTGTCTGTAGGACTTGGTCCCACATCAGCTCTAGCCATCTGTGCACAGCCTGGCCTGGCTACGGCCTTTAGCTAGTTTTCAGAGCATGGCCCTGCCTGCCACTCCACCCCTTTACCCCTGTGAGCAGCAAATAGCCTTCACCCCCAGATGAACTCTTCTGTGCTCCAATCACTGTCTCCTTATCTGAGTCACTCTTATCTATTAAAGGCCATCCCAACTGTAGGCCAGCCCTGAGCAAACATGTACAGTTGGTCTCAGCACCCCTCCCCTCAACTATCAATTTTTTAAGAAACCAATAGTTTCTCTGCCCTGGAATAAAATGCAGTCCAAATAATTTCATCGTAAAATACTGATGACTTCATACATCAGTCTGTAGAAGACCGTTGGCACTATGGTCTCCATAGACCTGTGGAGAGAACAATGCTTAGCACAAAGGAGTGGACGGTAATAGTCAACTTTTAGGTAGCACTGCAAATTCATTTTACACGTGCAGCATCCCCAAACCCTACAGGTCCTCCTCAGTAATCTGTTAGGCTATGAAAGTAAGTAACTGAAATGGTTGAGATACATGATGGTAAGATCTCGAGTCTGGAAGTCTAAGAAATTTGCAGCTGAGCCATCAATGTGCAAGTTGTTACTTCTAGCCTCTAGATCCATTCACCATCCCTGTGCGCGCACATGCACGCACACACACACCCTGCTTAGTGACAGAAGTGAGAGCTCCCTCCACTGAAAGACCTTGATTCTGGCCCTGATGTAGGATGTTACCCACGTGACTTCACAAGGACGCTGTAGATCCATAAGTTGACATGCTGCGGACAGGCCAAGGCAGGCACCTGCTGACCAGACGCGGGCAGCGGTACCTGCTCTGTGCCAGGCACAGATAGACATGGTCATTAATGTCCCCTAAGACCCCAGTAAGGACAGCCTTAAAGTTGGCACTTGAGATTTAGATAGTATGCAAATTTTCTAACCTTATTTTATGAGTTGTATATTTTTATATGTATTACGAAAACTAGAACCAGCACAAGTTGCCATAAAGTTTCCTTCTAAAATAGATTTAAATAAAAAGTAAGCCAATTTATGTTTTCAAAAATGTCAGTGTATAATAGCACAGCCCGTGCTTGGGCATGACAAAAATCGTCAAGAAGCCCCCCAGTGTGGGAGGACGAGCAGGCCTGTGGAGAAGCTCGCTCCAAGAGTTGTCTGGGTGCAGCAGACGCTTCCCACGGTTAACCTTGAAACCTGTCCCATGGCCAGTGCATTAGAACTCATTCATTCTAAATAAACCCTCTGACATCGGGCAGCAATGAAGTACGTTTCAACACGGGCAGTGCCACACCTGTGGGTACTTTCAGGCATTGGTGTGAGGCCCTGGGCACAGTGGGGACCCAACGTTGACAGCAGGCTGCGCACTTGGCCCGTGTTCTCCCGCTGAAGCCTCACGACGTCTCCTGGAAGGAAAGCAGATGTTATTTCACTCCAGCCTGCAGGTGAGGGCCTGAGTTCTCGGAGGAGCCAGAAAGCCATGCAGGATCCTACAGCTAAGCACATACCCTAACTTCACATGCCTCCTCCCCTGGCCTTGACAGCCCCTGGACTGTCTTCAGATTTGTAGCAGGATTTGAATGGGGGGAATAAAAGACAACTTTGGGAATTTTAAAATTAATCAAGTAAGGTAGGGTGAGCAAGTGAGTTCTTCGATAATCAAGAGTGTAAAGGCCCAGGCCTTAAAGAAGAATAGACAATACTCTATTTCAGGCGCTGACTGCAGCCAGCTAGTGTTCTCAGCTTGTTGTCTCTGTTAATTCATTTCATTCTCACAACAAACCCATGAGGTCGCCACCCTACTTACATGTGAGGAAATGGGAGCTTGGAGAGATCCAAAAGCGTGTTTACTATGTTTTTCTTAAAAACTGCATTTTTCGTGAGTAGTCAGTATGATGTAAAATGGCACATGTCACAGGATCCGGGGGTGTAGATCCTTGTCTGACTGCCACTGACTTCCTGTGCGACCTTAAGACATTTATGACTCCGGGTCCTGTTTCCAGAAAAAAAGGATCTATTTTTTAAGAAGAATTTAGGCTAGGTAATTGTTAACATTTATTCCAGCTTTAAATTGTATACAAGTTCGAGAGAGGAGAGCAATTCACTTTCAGTTGCTTTTCGCCATCCCCTCCCCACGTCATCTTACCTTTTCCTCCTTGAACTGAAAATCAGGAGAAGAGCCAAAGCCTAGAGTGTGGGGTTAGAGAAGGGTATGTGGGTTTTCTGTGTATAATTATAGTTATTTAAAAGATATTTAAAGAATCACTTCCTGACACTTCAGCTACTGACTCATTAGCAGAACTGGAAAGAATTTTTAAGGAAACATGAGTTGTAGAAATGTATTTTGTATATAGGCAATTAATAGAATTAAGTGAGTAAAGTTCTTCCACGAAGTATCAACAATGCCCTATGAGTTCATAAAACATAACTACAAAAAGAAAAACAGCCCAGGCAAACATTGAACATGAGTAACAGAGCATTTGGTTTTTAGCAGCTGGACAAAGAGGAATTCATTTATTTCTTGAGCTTCTCCTAGGAGTGTAGCTCCTACTAGCATTGTGCTAAGTATGTCCTAGGATAAACCCAGAAAAAACAAGGATCGCCCAGGGTAGTGGGGGCTGGGGTGTGCACAGTAGGAGGTAAGCCAATCAATCACTATGCAATGTGGTAAATGCTAGTATAAGAAGTTGTCCTGCCTCAATGAGTCAGAAAAGGTTACACAGAGGAGGCAACATCAGTTGGGCCTTTAAGGATGAATAGGAGTTTGTGAGCAAAGAATAGAGAAAGGGTATTCTCAGCAGCAAAAACAGTGTGTCCAAACGCTGGTTTCTCAAGAAGCCTGGGGTATCAGGGCAACACAGATCTTTGTGGGAAGAGTATGGAGAGGAGAATGTTGATGAGGCTGGGAAGAAAGTTTGGGTCAAGTCATCAAAGGCTAAGAGTTTGTATTGATTATACAGGCAAGGGGAGGGAGTTGGTAAAGATTTTTAAGCAAGGTCTTTACATGATGACCTTAGTAAAGATGATTAGAATGGACAGGGAGAACAAACTAGTGGAGAGAAACTGGCAGTGTTTCTAATCTCTGCTGATCCCCAACGGTATTTCACAATCTTTTTACTACTCCTTGCTCAACTCCTCCATTCCAAACCTTTGTCACCTCCTCAAACTCCCGTATTTCTCTCCTTCCCACAGTACAAAAAGTCCTGCCTTCTCCATTTAAAAGATGTTGGGGCCACTTGACTTGAATTCTTAAAACTTCTTATCTTCCCACATCCAGATGTCTCCATCACACCCATCCAAATATTTTCCATCAGACGCGGAGGTGAGAGGAATCCTCCAGTTGGAGGTCAAGCCCTCCAGTGCTTCCATAAGCCCCTTAGCCTCTTCTGTCCTTTTTCAGAATTTTCCAAAGCGTGGTCCACCTTCTTTCTCCTCTTCCCCACCTCACATCTTCTCAACTGACTGAATTCTGGCTTTTTCTCCTACCATTGTAATGAAATTGATTTCACTCAAGAAAATGGCCGTTGAACTCATGATTTCCAAATTCAGTGGAGCCTCGAGGACCCGTCTAACAGTGTGAACCATTCTCTTCTGTAAACCCACCATTCTGCACTCCTGGCTTCTGTGACATCACACTCTCCTTTTTCGCCTTCTCTGTCTCCTCTTCCTATGTCTGCCCCTAAAAGTCTCGCCCTCAGTCCCCAGTTTCTATCCTTGGCTCTTGTCACTTTACCCATCCTTCTTGGAGCGCTCGTCCACTCTCTCAGTTAGTATATTCTGAGCATTCCCAAGTCAAAACATCCAGCTCGTCTTTTGTCCAAGCATTAGACTTCCCAATCCTGCTGGATGTTTTTAACAGAGAGTTGTACCACGACCTGAAACATAATGTGTCCACGACTAAAACCATCTCTCCTCCCTAAAATTTAATTGGTAGCATTATCATCACTAAATTGCCCCCAGCTGGAAACCTGAGACACATTCAAGAATACCCCCTCACTCCTTACAGCTGATCACCCAGCCGTGCCTATTTCATTTCCCAAATTCTTCTCAAGTCCATACCTGATTTTCCTCATCAACTGCAGGTTCAGGCCCGCATCATCCCTTGTCTGAACTACTGCGGAAGCCACCCGTCTAGACTGCAGCCTCCGTGGTTGCCCCTGGTGTTAGAGTAACCAGCCATCTCAGTTTACTTGGGACTGTCGTGGTTTTACCCTGAAAGTGTCACATCCCAGAAATCCCCCAGTCCCTGCTGCTCACCATACTTTTAGTTGCAAATGAAACTAGTTTAAGCACATTACTGAAAATCCATGGGCCTCACTCAGGTACAGCTGGACTCAGGAGCTCTGCCTTCTGGTTCCACCTCTGCCCTTTGCTCTGGAGTAGACTTCTTCTCTGTGGCAGACAGGTCAGCTGCTAGCAATCACAGACACATCCATCAGCTTGCCAACGCCAGAAAGAGATTTCTACTCTGGCAGAAAAGTCTCAGAAAGATCTCTGATGGGCCCTGCTGAAGTCCCAGATCTATCCCCAACCCATACCTATGGCCAGGAGGATTGGCCAGGCCTATATTGCAAATCTACCCGTGAGGCTGGGGTGAGGGGTGCTAACAAGAAAGAAAGTTGGCAGAAGGAAGAGGGAGGGGGGCAGGACAGACAGGAACAAGGAACAGCTGTCCATATACACTATGCTCCCCTCAAATCCTGTCTAGCCCGCTGCGGCCTGGTTAACTGAGTCCAGCTGAGAAGAGTGACCCTTTTACTTTTCTACATAAAATCCTCAGAGCCCCCTGGCTGCTTGCACGACCAAGTCTGTGCTCCTTAGGAGAGCACACAAGGCCCTCTATGATCTGGTCTCTGTCTCCCTTTCCAGCCTGCCTCTCTCCACTCCCTTCCTTAACACTTAATCCTCTAGCAAACACCGCAGACTAAAAGAGTCCCTCGTGTGCCACGCCTTTCTCCCCTGACTAGCTCCTAAGCGTGCTTCCAGACTCGGGTCAAGCATCTCCCTTCCTGGAAGCCTTCATCATCTTCACCACCACCACCCTCCACACACACACACACACACGCACACACACACACACACACGCACACACAGAGCATGCCCAAACTTGCTATGACATCACACCAACTCAAAAACTATCTGTGTCCATCTGTCAGCTTCCTAGGCTAGACTGCAGGTAGAAACTACGCCGTAATCATCTTTCTATGGCAAGTTCTAGCATAGCACTTGTGCACAGTATGTGCTCAGCCTTTGATTTTGAGCAGAAACTGCTCTGATAAAGGAGTGATAAAGAACCAAATTAAGTTCATGGAAATGAAGAGAAGAAACTAGATTAGTGGAAATTAACATGATTTAATTGGATGGTGTCTCAATATTCGGTTCTGTTGGGCTATGTAGGTTACTGCTTTTTTTTTAACTGAAATCGCCCTCTAATTTGCAAACAGAATAATTACATAGCATACACACATCCATACATAGAAAACTACCTGCTCACAGGAGATGCGGTTCTCACTAGGTTACGTACATTGAGCGTTTCCAGGAACTGAGTGAAGTGCTGTCTCTGCATTGTTCCCTTTTGTCCTCACAACCACCGAAGAACATAAGCCTTGTTTATTTTCCCATTTTATAGGAGAAATAACTGAGGCTGAGAGAGGTTACACTAACTTTCCCAAGTCCTGGCTAGGATCCAGGACCCAAGCGGAGGGCTCTAAAAGCCCACTGTCTCGCCTGCTACACTCTTACTCTTTATCTTTCCCCAGCTCTGTGGTTAACAGTTACACAAAGAAGCAAGATGCAATCAGAGGCTCTTCTCCAGGTGAGCCATTTCTTGCGAGTGACTGTTTTGAAGATTGTAGTACGATTACAATGTGGTGATGGGATCCGGAACCGTTGCTGCTTCTCTGCATCGTAAGCTCGCTCTCAGACACTGAGCTGTAGACAGATATTAGCATAAACGCATGAGGATACAAGGAGTACTTTTCCCGTGAAGAAGCTCTACAACGAAAGAGAAAAAAAGTCTTAGAATTCTCTTCTGCTTTTTGTCTCCTTTGGTTTTCCTGAGGCTCTGTCCCACTTATTGGATAAGTAAAAGATTAGACCCAATTAGTTTCATCCTCCCCCAGGCTAACCTCTGTTGTCTGGTTGGCCTCAGAGATGGCTTTCTCTCAGAGACAGAGGACTGAGCCCACAGTAAAATTCAGGTTCTTCCCCTCTCCTGCTGGGTGACTCTGGAGGAGTCTCTTGACTTCTCTGACCCTCAGGTGCTTTAGCAAGGAAATCAGATGAATTGATATCCTCAAGAGCGTGTGACAACCCAGAAAGTGTGAATGGATGTAAGAGAAATAGGACTCTTCTCGCTTCCTGAGCTCCTACCTTGCGCCTGATGCTGAGTCTTTGTTCAACAACAGGTCGTTTGTATCATGCTGATCAGCCTCTTCCTTGTTTGTCCAAAGTGCCCAGCGCTGTGTCCGGCAAGTGACAGGTCTGTTGGTCGGCCACTTCAAGGCAGCGCTAGGAGCCATTCTGTTGGTGGACTCGCCCACCTTTTGTGGTTCTTGTAACTTGTGCACTAGTCACCTTAGTGAACTAGTAAAGTCTAACTCCGTCTCCAGGGAGCAAATTGTTCCAGTTAAACCTCTTCCCTGGGAATTTCTTCGACCTCTGCGGAGCAGGGCATATGCCTCGGCTCCTGCAGGGCTGACATCAGGGAGACCGATAAGCGAGAGCTGCTCCTGCCCGCTCCCTCGCCTGCCCTGAGATTTGTAGAGTGGTTCTGCTGAATTTCAACTGGAAGGACTCCAAGAGAGCATGTAGTGTTTCTCAAACTTCCCTGAAAATAAGAATTACCTGAAGTAGTTGTTAAGAAAATAAATTCTGAGCCTTATCCCAGCCCCACTTAATCTGAAGCTCCTGGAAAGGGGTCTTGAAGCTATATTTATAACAAATGCCCCCAGGTCTTTACTATCATCAGAACAATTTGAGAAATTCTGCTAGCACAAACATATTTTACACAGGAAGAATCTGACCCCAGACTGAGAGATACTAGTTGTTGGGGGTGAAGGGTGGACCCCACATGCCTAAAAGGATTAAGACGGGAAGCCTAAGTGAGTCCAGCAGGCTTGAGTTTACAATAGGGAGGGGTGGGGTCTGTGGCAAACTGGAAATCCTTGTCTAAAAAGGAGGAGCCTCCTTGCAGCTTCAGCCAGTTGCTGCCGCACAAAATGTGGACCCATTGCTGCCACACACAGCAAATTTTCAAGAGATGGTAGAAATCAGGATTTGTCCAAGAAATTTCTCCATGTTTAAATGTTGACAACCGATTCAAAACAAATTTTTCTTGACCATGGTGTCAGCCAAATTTCTCTTGGCTCCCTATTTCCGGCCTCGCATTAGGGCTCTGTGAGCCATGGTTTCATCTCTTCCTTGCCTCCCTCATGGCAGTGATAACACCATGCCTCTTCTCTCAGTTTTAAGTTATTATTTTAGTTTTGCAGAAGATTAGGCCTGAGCTAACATTTGCTGCCAAGCCTCCTTTTTTTTTTTTTGCTGAGAAAGACTGGCCCTGAGCTAACATCCGTGCCCATCTTCCTTTACTTTATATGTGGGATGCCTGCTACAGCATGGCTTGATGAGCGGTGTGTAGGTCCGCACCCAGTATCCAAACTGGCGAATCCTGGGCCGCTGAAGCAGAGTGTGTGAACCTCACCCTACCCTAAGGGGCTGACCCCTTATGTTACCTTTAAATGGCTTCCTGTCACCTGGTGAAAACACCTGGCTTGCAAGGCCCCTCCCGGTCTGGTTCCCACCCCCTTTCCCACCTCCCCACCTGTCACTGGAGAATGTGGCTCTGAGAGCAGACTGCCTCCTTTTGTATCCTGGATTTGCCACTTACTAACAATACGACCAGGCCAATTCATCTGTGCATCAGTCTCCTCACCCTCAAAACGGTAATGGTAATAGTACCTCCTTCCATACGGTTGCTGGGAGGCTAAAGAGTTGCTACTGGATGTAGAGTGCTTCACACAGTGCTCCACGTGAAGTGAGCCCAATATACGCATTGTGGTCGTCTCTGGAAGCCGGCCCCAAACAAGCCTTGCATCCCTACCCTCTAGAGCTGCAGGTCCCGTCCAGGAACAAATGCCCTTCCAGTGTCGCACAGGTCTCTTCTCCTTCCGGTCCCAGGAGTACTTGGGTCTTGAATCAGGACTTGTCACCCAGTACTGCAGACGTCAGGCTCAGGCGTCTGCACCTCATGACGCACTTCCCTGTAGGCAGAGACCCTGTCTTTTCACTGCTGTAGCCCTGGGACCTCACACCATGCCAGGGACATGATGGGTTTGCAGTAAATGGTGTGAAAGGCACGAATGTGCTGATCTTGATTTCCTTATTTGATTCTAAGCTTCTTAAGGCCAAGTGCTCCTATAGGCACATTTGTGTATCCTCCACAGGCCCTAGCAGAATTATACTCAGTATTCAATCAAGTCAGTCATTTGTGTGGCTTGCAGAATACAACGCCAGCTTCTGATCAAAGAGCATACAACCTTCTCCTCCACACCATTCCCATACGCCCTCCAGAGATCTCCACCCTTTGAGCTCGCGAAGCAGTTCTCTGGGCCTGTCTTCCGGTACTGGATGCTTTTTGCTTTGATTACATCAATGTCCAACTCTCATTGTTCGCTAGACCGTGACCTCCCTGAGGCCAGAGCATGGGTAGGCTCCAAAATAACCAGCACAGTTCCTTGCCCACAGTAAGCGCTCACTAAATATTTCTTGGTGGTCTTCTCACAGTTTCTTATGTTTATTTAAGGATCGTTAGGAAGAAAAAAAAGATTCGACTCAATTTGAGGGACACTGGCCTCGTGTTAAATCATGCCAGTGAGAGTTTTGTTCATTTGAAGGAAAGACACCTCGTTGCTTGCAGCCTTTTACCGCACATCAAAGAATAAACTGTAATCTATATAGTCGAGAAGTGAGGAAACAGTGATCTCCCTGGGGTTACAGTACATGGTTTTCAGTGGGTTACAGTGATTTGACAGGGTTCCATGGAGTAGAGGAGACCGGTGGCCTTCACGAGCCCTTCAGGACAGAAGTCGCCCAGGCCTCGGGCCTCGGTGATTGCACAGAGGACGAGCCGTGCTATTCGACACTGAGATGAAGTTGCCAGTGGAAAAAATAGGTATTTTCCACACACAACACACCTTCAGGAGATGAGGGGACTTTTTGCTCCTGTTCTAACAGTTCCACCTACTTGGGACAAGTAGGTTTAAAGTGACAGCTGAAGAAGGTTACCGTCAGTTAGCGGCAGAGGCCATCCAGGGGGTTGCACACTTGCTGACAATTAGCTCACTTTCACGACTGGATTTTCCAATGCCATGTTAATTTTGCGGATGTTCAATCAGAAAAGAATAACAACACTTAAAACTTAAAAGAAAAACCCAAACGACAGCATTGCATTAACTGTTGAGATTTTCCTGAAACAAAACAATCTGAAGAATATATACTGCCACTCCATGTCCCGAAGCACTATCAATTTCTAATAGAGATTCGAAACTCCTTTCTTAAGATACATATATGACGTATCTTATAAGCAACAGACAGGTTTCTCTGATGCCTTAAAACTTCCGCTTCTGCTACTGCCTGTAGCAGACACGCTATACTGGGCACCTGTCATGCACCAGGTAGTTTGTAACTCATTATTTCTAAATCCCTCATTCAGTCAACACACATTAATCCAGCACCTACTGCTTGCTGGGAGTGTGCGAAGTCCTGGGCTATGATTATGCACCACACGTTAGTTCTTACCTTCAGGGAAGTTACAGTATTGTAGGAGAGGCGACAAGTCTGCAAGATGGATAATTGTATCTCCATTTTTCCGTAGAGGAGAACAGGCTGCAAAGGGACTAGCACAGGCTGCTCCCCACACTGCCCACAAAGCTAAGCTGCTCCTCTGCACCCTGCCTTCCGGTTTAACGCACTCAGCTTTGCAGAAGGGTTTGTAACGAAGGAGTTGTAGAAAGGGATTGAAAATCCTTACTCTAGTGGGAAGCAAAAAATTCCACGGTTTAAAACTCACAGTTCTCAATCTTTTGGTAATGTAAAAACTAAATATTAAATACCAGTTACATTTTGCATGGGGCGCTGGCTTAAATCAAAGCTACAATGACCTAAACAAGGCCTAAAAACCCCACATTTCTAGCAGATGTGGAAAAACAGAAACTTAATTGCAAGGTGAAGGGCTCACGTCCCCCTTCATCCATAGACAGAAACGCAGCTTTTTGTTACTGCTAGTTGGTTGGTTTTTCTCTCCTCAGGTTTTCTACTTTTTCCTGATGGCGTGGAGTCGTGACAAAGATGCATGTGGTTTGAGAAGCAGGCAAAGGAAAATGCGATGCCCTGTAGCTGCGCCAGGCCCTGCCTCGGGACGCATTTTTGCTTTCTTTGGCTCCATCTGCATGAGATTGTTGCAGTTAATTATCAAGTGACTGTTCCAACTAAAAGATAATTGTTCTGCTGAAGGGTTTCATTTCTTTTGCTCTTTTCTCCCATTTCTCCCATCTGATATAATTTAACCAGACCCCTCAGAAACACAGAAGTGTTCAGCTGGAAGGCACACAGCTCTAGAGTATGGGCGCCAGAAATCTTTGCCAGGCCACTTCCCTACTGTTCCCTAAATATGGTTCTGCAAGATGCACGGCCTTGGGCTGTCACAGTTGCTTCCAGCTTGGCCTTCTTACCCATGGCCTCCTATCCCAATAACCCCCAGTGCGAGCTTCCTAGACATTGATCACGTCACTCCCTGCATGAAGGTCTCTGCCCAGGTGACAGAAGGAAGCCCAAGGGCCTGGGGGTGACACAGGACACCCTGCAGTCTCAGCCTAACCCCACCTGCCTTTCTAGCCTTCTCTCCTTATCTTCCGGCACCAGAAGCGCAGTCACTCTTTGCTCTCTTAACAGGTTTTGGTCTCTCAGGCCTCCACACTTGTCACAAACTCACGCCCCCTGCTAGCAACATCCTTCTCCTCTCTCTGGCTGGGAAATGCCAATCATGCTTTCAGACCCAGATAAAACGCTCTCCCCCGTGAAAACGTCCCTGGTCTGGCAGGCACTTTGGGTTCCTTTTCCTGCTTCCCTTAGCATTTTGCATAAATCTTATAATAACACTAACATCAGTGAACTGTGATTATTTAGATTTTGCAAATTCAATCTCTAACCACTTCTTTTCCCAACTCCTCTTAAATCACCTTTGTTTTTCTGACTTTGGACAGAGTGTAGAGAGGGCATCAGTAAAACGCCCTGTTAAATAAAGAATACAAAAATAAAACTACACCCCCATGTTCAGCCCAAATATTTCAAAGTGGAAAAAATATATATATACACATATATATCTATATAGACACACATACACTATATGATTTCAGAAGGGTTTTAATTTTTCCATATAAAAACACTTGTTTAAAGTCCAAGTTAAAAGAAACAAAAGCACACATTAAGAAATGATGCAATTATTCCATACGTTTATTGTATTGTGTTTCAAAAAATTTATAGCATAAATAACCTTTCATGTCATAAAATAACTTAGTGCAATTTATAATAAAACTTTGAGAGTTTAACATCTCATCAAAATACAATAAAATATGGTTTTAAAATATGATTAACCCTTTCTGCTTTTCTTGTACTTGAGGGCATAAAAACCAAAAATACCCAAACTACGGCCGCACATTTAAACTTTTAACAAAGCATATTTGGTTTATTTAAATGTAACTCAACCATCCTAAATTAATACATAGTTTGTTTTCCTTCCTGCGTGGTTCTTTGTCATTTTTGTTCCTTGTGTCTTGTATTTCTGTTTCAACACAGCTTCCTTCTCCATTTTCACCTCTTTCCTCTGCAAAGTCATCTATCTCCGGGCCCCCAGAACATGTAGTTGAACTCGCCCAGCCCCTTGACATCAGTTTCTGTAATCCTTGCATCAGTGTGGGGAGTAACTGCTTGAGTAACTACAAAGGTATTTCAAAACTTCAGTGCAACTGGGTTCAGTTATTTGCATTCAGATGCCATCACCGTTCAGGGAGGTTAATCACTGGCACCCACTGATCCATGTAGCGACTTTCCCGGCAAAAACAAATAAGTTGACTTAAGGCGGGATCCTTCCATTGGGATGAATGTGGATTCTGGGAACAAATGTAGAAAAATAAATTTACTATTAAAAAAATCAGCATTTGCTAATAATTACATTACTTTTGAGCGGAAGACACATGAACATTCTATACTTTGTGTGACATGGAGACCAGTTACGACCATAAAAAATAACATTTCTGCTAGGTAGGCGGGTTTCCTGCAAAATCATTACAGGTAATTCTCTCCTAAACAATAATGCTGCCAAGTCTGAAGCATGCAACCCACTGAGCCTTATACATATGTTTGCATGATACTATTTATTCAGTTTTGCATGAGAGTATCATTCACAGGTTTGTGCTACCAAACTTGTACTGAGACCTGAGCTAAATGACTGAGAAATACTTCCATGCTGTGCCTGCAACGAGAAGAGAGCTGCCCAGCAGTTACCTAGAATTGCCACCTGTTATCCCCCCCAAATGCAGAGTCGTATTTTGCAGGACCAGCAAAATAATTAGGCTGCCACTTAGTTAGACCAGCCAAAAAAGTAGTAAAACGTAAAAAAAACAAAAGGTATCACATTTACCTCTGAAAACACAAGCTATCTACCTACCAAAGGTTTTTAACTAGGAAAAATAGCTCCAGTGAAAAAATGCAAGATTGCAGAGAAAAAATTTCCACTCTATCCTCTTAATGTATTTCTAGGGAATTAACAAGGGCTGTCTCCTTACACCGATTCTATTTTTAGCTCTGACTGGCAGAGAATGAAGCTGACTCCTTAATGAGGGTGAGCCAGGAATTTATTTGGCTTTATCTAATCTGCCCTGCTAAAGGAATTAGTCACGGGAGGTAGCGCAGATGTAGGTAGGGAGTAGCTGGGCTGACAGTGCTGACTCACAAGGATCTCTTCCGCTGCTGGCAGCCTCGAACGTGCTTAGACATGTTCTGTACCAGAGAAAATCCTGATGATGAAACTAGCCCATCTCGGCTGAAAGTCCAGCCACACGCTTTAATGGGGCAAAGGCAGCCACGCTCGTGACCCCCACCCGTGGCCGGTTTGCAGTCACGCGACTCTTAGGCCCGGCTCCCCTCCCTCCGGGCCTCCAGCCCCGCCGGCCGCGTGCCCTGGCGCTCACCGTCACCAGCACGCAGTGCAGGTCCGGGGGCTGCGCGGCGCCCTCGCTGGCCGCCGGGCTCGCGTCGGGCTCCAGGAGCAGGAGCTCGGCCAGCCGGCCCGGGTTGCTGACGCGCAGGATGTTGATGTCGTTCTCGCAGCAGAAGGCCTGGATCAGGGTAAAGTGGATCTGCAGGGCCACATCCCTGTCGTCGTCCTCGTCCGCCGCCAGCAGACACAGCACCACGTTATCAGGGTCGCTGTGGGCAGCAGGAGGGGGTTGGCGGCAGGTGAGCGCCGGGGCCCGGGGGTCGCGCCCTGCCCGCTCGCTCCCCGGGGGCAGGCAGCCGCCGCGCAGACGGAGAGCGGCGCTGCGGGGCGAGGGGCCACCTCCCGGGCTGGGGCGGGCAGGAGACCCCGGGGGACACGCGGGGGCCCCACTTACACATTGAGCAGCTTGGCCGCCTCGTACACCCCGACCGTGATGGTGCGCTGACTCAGGGCTTTGCTGAGCACTTCCTCGAGGGCATCCCCCACCTTATCCATCCTACACGCCAGCAAGAGCAAGGGGGTCCCGTCAGCCCGGGCGCCCTCGGGGCCGTCGCCGACCCCCGCGCCGCCCCGCCCCGCCCGCGACCTTCCCCCCGAGTGCGCACCCCCGCGCCCCTCACCTTTCTGCAAACTCGGGCTCCCAGGCCTGACCTGGCCCCCCCCTCCACGACCCCACGCACGCCCACACGCCGGGATCCGGTGAGAAGCCCCGAGAGTATCACCCGCCACCCTCCCGGAGGGCACTGCCAGTCCCAGGCTGGGTGCAGACACAGGCTGCCCGCCGCAGCAGCCGCACCGCAGGGACAGTCCCTGCTGCCCTTTGCAAAGGCCCGAGAGGCTCGGCCGGGCTGGGGGACATGCTCCTTCCGTCCGCGGGCGCCCCTGGGAGGGTCCCCGAGCGAGAAAGGCGGGAGGCGCGCTCTGCAAACTTTTCCCCGCTCACCCCGCGCAAACCTCCCGGCGCCCCGCTGCACTCCCCCAGCTCCCCCGCGGGACGCTCGGCCGACTCACCTTTCGGTCTTCTGCTCGCCAGCCGAGAATTCCTCCAGAGTCATATTGCAACTGCAGGTCCCGCCCCGAGAGAGAGCGGCTTGCGGGCTGCTCCTGCCACCGAGGGCGCGCGGGCGCCTGCTCTCTGCACTCCCGGCCTGGCCGCTCCAGCGCCCGCCGCCCCGCCGTCACCCGTCCGCCACCAGACGCCACTCCGACCCGGCTGCCGCCTCACAGCCACTGCGGGACAAAGGCCCCGCTCGCCGGAGTTATCCTGCCAAGGCCGGCCAACCACCGCCCGCCTCATTTGCATACGCGCAGCCATTGGGCTATGCAAATCAGCCTGCGCCGACAATTTGACCCCAGCTCCTGGAAGTGGGCGGAGAGGAGCGGAAGGGGGAGGGGCCACGCGGGAGGCGAGCCTCGGAGCGGGGGCGGGGCGGGGCGGGGCTGGGGGCAGGGGGGGCTGGGGGCGGGGCCCGAAGGAGAGGAGGGCTTTGCAGGGGTGGGGGGAGCGAGTCTTCAGCTGGGCTGGAGCTGGCTGCCAAGCGTTTTTCTAGTTGGTGCACTTTTTTTTATTGTCGTTTCATGTCTTTTGTTTCTAGGGGTTGCTATTAAAATCTATTTTCGGGGTTAATGCACCCAAGTCCAGTAATTATTAGTAAGCAGTTTACATAAAAAGAGTGTGTCCAGACCTCTGGAGCAAGGTTTACCTCAGAAGTGTTGTTTATGTAAGTCTAGGCAAAGCTGCTTATTAGTAGCAGTATTATTTCGGTGCCCTGATGGCTGGTTTGATTTATTTTTGGAAGGTTGCAAGGGTTGGAAGCTCAAAAAAGAAAAATCAACACATTTGTGTTTGGTGATGGCAGGGAACCAAGTTGGAATCTTTTCTGCAGAAAGCAGAAAGCCTTCCCACCTGCCCGGGGTAACTCTGGGAAACCGTGCTCCCGAGGAGCTGGTGCCCACATGTGTGTATCCTAGCCTGCAACCCAAACTCGCCGTTCTCAGGGAGCCTTTCCCAAAGGAGGAGACTTCTGAAGGCACCAGCTAGGAGACAAATGTCTGACACCCACATAAGTCACAAGTCTAAATTCAAAATGCTGCCAATGTGCCCTTTGCTTCCTTTCACAAGACAAGTATGTCACTACCCTCCACAGAGAGCCTATGATCTCACAGCGAATTATGGATGGTAGATGCTGAATCACAAAGCTGCAGCTATAAGACCTTTTAGTCATGTGCTAAAATTCCACCTTTGAGATAATGGCAACCTGTGGGTGGAAAGCAAGCAGCAGTTACGCATTTTTGAAAAGCAAACTTTAATGTATAGACTTTCACTGAATAGGTTGAAAGTTTTTTCTTTGTTTTATGACTTTATGCAATAAGTGCAAAAGCATGTCTTAAACCTACTAAAGTCACCAAAAGTGGTGAAAATTCCCCCCATATGCTTGCATTCAAAACAGGGCTTGCATTATTAAGGTCACTGTATAGCCAAAGGTCACAGAAGTCATCTTTTGCAGAGGTACATGGGAGTTTTTGCACCCATATGTTTGTGTCATTCTAGACAAAATATTCTCCAGCTCTCTTGATCTTAATTTAGTGGAAGAGAAAAGTGATAGGTTGGTTTTCTGGCTCATTTACTTGAGCTGCTATTTTGCACTTAATCCCTGTGTTGTCAGCAAGGGACAATGTGTGAGCAAAGGAATGGCGGTGGCCAATGCATAATTTCCCCAAGGGTGCCTGTGTATTTCATGTCTATACCTTAAATCCTAACATGTAATGTCTTTGTTAAAGAATTCCTTAAAGCTGAAATTTAGGTAGGTGCTGAAGCACCTCAAGTTTTGCAGACAAACCCTGAATTATACAATCTGGCCTGAGTCATTTGGAAACTGTTGAACTGTGTTCTGTGGAACTCCAAGGCCTTTCTTACAGGTTCTTCGGAAGAAAGTGTGGTCATAGCAAGCTGACAAAGAATTAGGGATGCATGTGCCTTTCTTAACAGCAGGGACTGTGACTTCATCAACGTGGTGTTCTGATACCCAGCACAACTTCTGCGTTTAGGAGAAGCACACTCAATGTTTACTGAATTGAACAGAATCTGAGTTGAACAAGAAGGTCTCAGAATCTTGCAGTCCTGTGCATTGCATGAATTCTAAGATGTTCCGCACTGAACTTTAGTTCAAAAAAACTTCTTTGATGTCCTACTATACACCAAGAACTGTACAATTCCTGGTCCTTTGCCTTTAAAGAGCTTCCCATCTAATTGGTACGTCCATGCTTGAACTGGATTTTGGGACAAAATAGCATGCACTGTCATCAGCTAGCTATGCTGGAAGTCCCATGACTTTAGTCATCTGAACGGAAACTGTAGGATAGTAGAACCCGTGTATTGTTTATGTCAATTCAAATGAGCCACAGCCCTAATAATGCTCCACCCAAGTCAATTCTGTGCAGCAAAACTGGTATAAAAGGGCTACTTCTTCAGGCCTAGAGTCTCTCTCAGACCCTGTCCTGCTTATGCGGCCTCAGGGGAAAATGATTTGTTCCAGTGTCGTGAGTTGTTCTCGGTGAGATAAGCCTAGGCTTCCAGTATTCAAAAATATTCCTTTGTCATGTTTTCTGACTCAGATATGTTACATCATTTTGCCTCATTGCTGAGTCTTCCTAGAATGTTTCATCAGTGATTATGTTGGAGGCTGGTCCTCATGGCTGCAAGCAGAAGCTGCATTCAGCTCCAGTTAGATTATAGTTAGACATTAGGATGATCGTAGATGCTGTATTTCATAAAGGCTCCTTAGTCCTGGGGGAAGTTAGTACCCAATGATACATCAGAGGAATTTCCCTAGATCAGTACAGAACATATATACATATACATATAGGTATTTAAAAAGATAACTCCAATTTGTGAAATCATTTTTAAAACTACCTCAGGTATCTCCAAGTATTTCAACTGCACAGGACTGGAATTGACCTTGTACTAATATTTGTCAGGATGCCAAATGGTTATGTTTGGAAATTGGATGGAAGTACGTCCTCAAGAATTGTTAACTTATTTTAGCAATGCTACTTACTTTGCATCTCAAGAGTCTTTTTGATTTTTCTTCACTTTTAGTATATATATAGTCCTACTACTGGTTCTATAGTATAGAATGATAACTTTCTTTTTTTCGAAAAGTAATCAGTCCTTTAACATCTGAAAGAAATATGATGCTTATTATTTCAGTATGAGATCATTGTTTACATTACAGGAGATCAATTAGACTGTGACAGATGTATCTACTACCTACCTAGAACTCTAGTATTATATTCTATTATATTGTTAAAAATTATAAGGTTCCTGATGTATTTTTTGCATAAGTCTAGTGAAGTTAGTTTCTAGAGGCAGCCTCTGAATTTCCTTCATTTCTTCCCTGGAGAAGATCATTCAGACAAGATTTGCTGTCACCTAAAAATGTGTGCCCCACTTCCAAGGCCCAGGATTTTGCCGGTTTAGATTCTGGGCGTGGACATGGCACTGCTCGTCAGGCCACACTGAGGAGGTGTCCTACATGCCACAACTAGAAGGACCCACAACTAAAATATACAACTATGCACTGGGGGAATTTGGGGAGAAAAACCAGGAAAAAAAATTTGTCATTTCTTAGGATCAATACTTGCATTTGAATTTAACGTAAATGTTTGGTTTCTTGGACCATCACTGTGGGAGGCAAATTCTAAGATGGCCTCAATCATCTCTAAGCTGATTTAAGCTCTGTATAACCCTCTTCCCTGGAGTGTAGGCAGAACCCAAGCCTTGCTTCTAACCAATAGAATACGGCAATGATGTTGGGCTATCACACCCACGATTATATTACGTTCTACGGCAAAAGTGAAAGGATTTTGCAGACGTAATTATGGTGCCTAATCAGTTGACTTTGAGTTAATCAAAAGGGAGCTTATGCTAGGTAGGCTTGACCTGATCAGGAAAGCCCTTTAAAAGAGGGACGAGGCCTTCTCTGAAGAGAGACTGGAGGCATCAGAGACTCTCTTTCTCCAGTACGAGCTTTGAAGAAGCGAACTTCTATATTCTACAGCTGCAAGGAAATGAATTTTGCCAGCACCCTGAGGGAGCTTAGAAACAGATCCTTCCTGCGTCAAGCCTTTAGGTGAGAATATAGCATGGGAAACACTGAGTTTGGCCTTGTGAGACCCTGAGAAGAGCACCCAGCTAGGCTATGCCTGGACTTCGGAGCTGCAGAAACTGAGGTACTAAATGAGTGCTATTGTAAACCACTTTTTGTGGTCAGTTGTTATATAGCATCGAAACCTACTACTACTCCCTTAATTCCATCTTGTGTGTTCAACAAACCCTGACCTTATGAAACTTTCCTTCAGCTATGAATATTCATGGTGGTGGAGTCGTGGTGTGGCTTTGAGCTTTAGGCTAACCACCTTGTATTGCCACCAGGTGTTCGCATTTCACCAACCATGCGGGGGCCAGCCAGTCGAGGGGTCAAATGAAGAGACATTTTTCAAGGACCCCTTCACCCAATTTCCCCAGCTTCCTCCTGAGTTAAGGCTTCTATTGTAGGAATGTTCTCTCTGTGAATGTCTCCGTTTGGTGGATGAGTCACTGGCAAAGAAGGTAGGTGGTCTGAGTTAGTAACTGGCCATTTTGGTAGTCTGTTCTGGTTCCTTGAGCAGGTTTCTGATTTTTCTGTCTCTGAAATAGAAGAGCTGATTCTTTTCACCCACCTACATCATTGCAAAGTTCTCTTCGTCCTAACGCTTAACAGCCGTGTCCTTGCACCTCTTTGCTTCTTGATCCACACTCACTCTCTTGGTGACCTCATCCAGTCTCATGGCCTTAAATACTTATATGCTGATGACTCCTGAATGTGCTTGCAATCTGGTCAGTCATCTCTTCTGAACCTCAGACTTACTCATCATCTCTGTCTCAGTATACAATGAGCATCTCAAACTTAAAATGACAAAAACAAAGTTGGCCTCCTAATTGTCCTCCTGTAAGTCAATGGCAACTCCATTCTTCCCCTTGCTCAGTCTCCAAACCATGGTATCATCTTTGACTTCTTTCCTTCACAACCCACATCCAGTCCATCAGCAAATCCTATCAGCTTACTTCAAAATGTAAAATAATTCAACCATTTCTCAGAGGCGCCACCAGCACCGCCATCATCTCCCACCTGGATAACTGCAACAACTAGTTTCTCTCTTCTGCTTTCGCCCTCCCTCTACGCACCTCCAGCAGCCTCAGCGATTCTATAAAGAGCAAGTCAAATTACGCTTAATTCTCTGACCCGAACTTGCCAATGGCTCCTCTTTTTACTCAGAGTAAAAGCCAAAGTCCTTAATATAGTTTAAAAGGCCCCACAAAATCTGTTCATTATAACAAAAATGTTCTAATAGAGGTAGTGGTGATAATTGCACAACTCTGTGAATATATGGAAAACTGTTTAATGGTACATGTAGGGTGAATTGTATGGAATGTGAATTATATCTCAATAAAGCTGTTATTTAAAAAAAATATCAGATCCCCACCCCAATCTCATCTTTTACTACTCTCTCCCACGCTCGTTCCTCTCTAGCCATTTTGGCCTTCCTTTTGCCTCAAGACCTTGGTACAGACTGCATGCCCCGAATATTCTTTCTGCTGATAACCACATTGCTCACTCCCTTCAAGTCCCTTCTCGATGAGGCCAGTGAGTTGCAATACCTCTCCTCCTGGCATTACTGATGCCCCAAAACTTGTTCTCTCTGTTTCAAAAAATAATGTCACTAATCACTTTCTAAATAATAACATCTTTTATTTATTTATATTGTCTATTATCTGGCTCCCACTCTCCTGCCCACTCTACTCCCCAAGTATAAGTTCAATGGAGTAAGATTTGTTTTGTTCACAGGTGGATCCCTAAGTGGTTAGTTCCTTGCCCAGAGTGGACCTGCAGTAAATATTTATTGAAATCAGATCTTGTTGAATGAATAAGTTGTACAGATTTAAAGATGTAATTCATGAACTAGAACATGAAGCTGTAAATCTTGTGGTCTCTTCTTATAGATTAACAAGGAAGATGTTTGATTGAATCCTACTTTTGCTGGTTGTATTTTTTTAGTTACAGAGGGTTGTGCACCCTTACCTGAGTTTTATCTTCTTCTTCATACTCCCTCCACCTCTGCCCCAAGAAACTTTTAAATGTTTTTTTAAATGTTTTTTTCAGGAGCTATATACTGGCTGATTTTGTAAACTAAGGATTTGTGACCTCGACCAGTCTGTATTGTATACACTTATAAACCCCAATAGATTAAAAGGTGCGTAATTGCCAAGCTTCAAGGCCGGTTCTTTCAATATAGCACAAAGAGATTATAATAATGAGGAGAACAACCTTGCAAAGTTTTATAAAGGTGAGAGTTGAGGTGGGAGATCTGAAAGACAAAGATAGGGTGTCGCTATAGAAGCAGTATGCAAGAAACACACATGGAGATGGAATGAAAGAAACGGTAAGATTTAGGAGATTGCAAACAGAAGAAACAAGGGATAAAGGAAAATCAGAGCATTCTTGACTATGATTTGATCTCCTCCCTCTTTTTCTGGCTTTAGTGCTTGTAAGCATTTAATCTCTATTCACTGGAAATTTCTGCCGGTAGAATTTACGCTTTGAAATTGCTTGTAAGATCTGTTCTGTGAATAATATGCATTCTTATATTTCTCTTTGGTCCTCCTTCACTCTGGCAATGAATGTCAGTCTCAAGGTCTGGAAGATATTAAATATTAAAACAGGATAATTTACGATTAAACCCCGTAAGCCTGCGATCTTTTGAAGCGGGTCTGGGACGCAGCCTTTTGAAGCCCCCTTTCTGGCTGGCTGGTCTTGGGGGTTGTCTGACAGTACTCTGTCTGGCTACTGTTTGACTTTATGTTGTAAAGGTCCAAAGTAGCCTCATTTTTAGTAACCGAAGAATGCAGTAAGCAGACTGTTATCTAGCTGTCCATTATGAACACTTTACGCCTGTGCTTCGTGGACCATATCAGTTTGTGGCAAAGTGATGGATTGTGTTTGGCATTCTGTTGTTGACCTCTAAGGATCTGTGCCATATGTTCTAGCTCACCCCTGAAGACATGGGAGGGGGAGGGCATGTTGTGTCACTGGCCACTAAGCAGAAATGTGTCAGGGATTTTGCTTTCTCAGCTGGAACATCACCCTTGGCAAGCCGTCCTCCCTGTTTCAGGAAAGCATCACCATCCAATACAAGAAGGCACGTTCGTAGATTCATTTGATCGTTGGTATTTTGTGTCTGTGTTTTAGGGAAGTTTTGAAATGATGCTGTAAAAGTAGGATCTATGTGGCTACTTTACTTTGCATGCATAGCCAGTATGATAAATCTAATCTGATGTCCTTCCAAGAATGTAGCTTGAATGATGCATGATCTTAGGTAGGTTGCTTACTCTCTCTTTACCTCAGTTTCCCCATTTGTCAAAAATTTTTTTTAAGAGAGCTCCCTTTCCCCAAAAGAAATAGTAGGCATAATCCCCACAAATAGACAGATAAAAGCTGAAGAGTTCTGGCTGAAGCAGCAGATGGGGGTGGGGCTGAGGGCGACGGGTCTGCAGATTTAGCCACCCACTCCCCCCACCAACTCAACCCATAGCCTTTGAGACCCAAACTGATCCCAGCTGGAAACTGAAAAGTTTGTTCTATAAAACACTTCCAGCTCGAATATCTTTTTGCTTAATAATTTGTTATTCTAATAATTATTCTATAATTTTAAGCAGTCACCAAAAAAACTTCTAATGTCTTACTTGACCACAAAAAAGTTAGTTTTCTGGACCTTAAAATTTTGATCACCAGATGATCTGTCTAAAGAATTAAAAACTCATTTATATTCCTCTGCTTTGATATCAGTTTTCAAAAATTTCAGTTCATTTCCATAGGTTAGTTGAGATTATGTTACAACTTGCCTTATTAACCTTAATAGATTGCCTAGTTACCAAATGCTATGGAGGATGATTTGGCACGGTCTTCATAAACAGGTCGCACCTGGGAGCTAGTGGGAACGCTCCCATCTGAGAAGACACAGCTACAACAGATGGTAAAACAACAGAAAACCAGGTGGGGTCATTGTTTAATGACCATCTGAATTAAGTTTGGTTAATTTGGCGTGTCTCGCATTATCCCTAGCAACTGGAGCCTCTACTCCATTTTATAAATTTGGGTTTATATCTTTTACATAAACTGTGAAAACAAGTCCATCTGTGATCCTGGAGCTCTGCTTGCCTTAAATCCAACCACAACGTAAATCCCAATTTCTTTGGTTCGAGCTGCAAAGAGCCCTTAAATTCGGGGCTCGGGCAGGGCTCGACAAGTTACTTTTTCTCCAGTTACTTCTTGCCATCCACAATATGGATAAATATCCCTTCATTCTTTTCTAAGTTTTTATTAATAAAAAGAATTCCTTTTAACCTGAAATACTTATTAGCATAGTTTCTAGGAATCTGAGCTCTCCAAATTTCAACCCACGTGCTTCCCTTTAGAAGAGTTCCTTCTAAAATCTGTGTGCAACAGCGAGTTGGTTTCCAGGGATGTTTCAGAAGATTTCCAACGAGCCTTGTGATTTATTAATAAAAACAGCTAATTCGTTAAATGCTTATCATATGCTTGGCACTGTGATAAAATTTTATTTATATGACATCACTGGACTCTGCCGACCATCTTTGAGGTGGATACTGTTATCTTCACTTTATTGCTGAAGAAGCTGTGGCCTATTGGAGAGGTTAAGCTGGTTACCAGCTTCAAGGGCCCATAGCTGAGTGGCAGGGCCAGGAGGTAAACGCGCATCTGTGAGACTCTAGGGCTCCCCTGCTTAGCCGTGGATTATCTTCCTTGGAGCAGCTGTAGTTCACGCAGCATCAGAGCACAGTGCTCAGAATGCAGACCCTGGAGTCAGGCTTGGGCGAGGCGCCTAACCTCCTCTGTCTCTTTCCTGAGTAATAATAGTCCCCATCTCACAAGTGTATTATGGCGATTCAATGAGATGATATATATCCAGCACTTGCACGGCACGACACATAGAATACCATGAATGTTAATCATACGCACCCATTTCCCAGTTCCCACTCTAATTTTCTTTGTTCTTAATTCCTTCATCTAAAATATTGTATTTCCATTTTCTCTAATATTTGGGGCGTCACCGCTGATGGTGAAAGTCCTGGGCTTCCCTGCCCTCCCCTAATGCTGTGGAAACTTCTGCTGAATTTTAACACAGCCACAGATGAATCCATTTTCGTGTCCTTCTAACGATGGATGAACAAGCTTTCTCCATTCCTGCCCTTTGGATCTTTATGCAGTTTGGATAGCCTGATGTTATTCAAACCTACGTGTGTGTGTGTGTGTGTGTGCATGTGTATGTGTGTGTGTTAAGGCAGAACAATGAGTTTCTTAAACTGTAGAATACCCTTACATTTCTTTTATCCTCTGAGAGCTTCCTGTATTTGTGAACTGCCTTCAAATCAGCCACTGCAGCCTCAACATCTGGGTCCTCCCACAGCAGGGAACATAAATTAACTGGCAGCGCCCGGTAACTGTTAGGGCGGGAGGTGGGGGAGTGCACAGAGGCACGGAGCGGGGTGCACAGGGTGCCGGCGGTCTCCAGCAGCTGGTCCCCATGGAGTGCCTCAGAACTGGTTTTAGCTGACGTCAGATAACGCTGATGTGCACCAGATTGGCTTGTAGTACCAGTAAAGCGGATCCCTCCCACTTCCCTCCTGCCCCCGTGCTTGCCAGAACGCTGGAGACCATTATGAACTCACAGTTGTCATTTGATCTCCATCTGGCTGCTGTCACTAAAGCTGCCTTTTATCGCGTGCCAAAAGTGTAAAGCTAGAGACATTTCTCTTTCTCACAGATCTTTGCTTCTGGTTCTTACTTTTCTGCTTTTCTGGGTAGTTCCAAATAATTCTCCTTCTATCTGAGTCTGTGTACCACCAGCAGGAAACTAACAAAGGACCCACTAGAATATTTACCCACATGTCTTCTTGGAGAACCAGATTTGGCAATAGATTTTTAGGAAGTGTCAGAGGTGGGCTGTGGCTTTGTTGACTTCAAATATTATGTCTTCAGTTTGATGTGGTTTGAATTTCTGAGATAAATGTGAGATTTGCTGTGTGATCTCAGGCTGTGGTAAATTTTACCCAGCTGTAGTCAGGACAGTCTAGCCGTGCAATTATATGGGTCCCTGTATCGAGTTAGAATCTACACAAATTAGACAATAAATACAAGAGTAACACGCCGTAAATTGGGTCTTATAACAGCTTCATAATCTGAGGACAGAAGAATGAATTCTGAGGTGATGTTTAATGTACTTAGTCACTAGAATGTTCTGAGTTAAAGCTGATCGTAAATCTGGGACTAGCTTAAAGATTTACTGTTAGTGATCATCCAGTAGTTCAGATTTAGCAATCCCAGCAGCACAGCCTGAGGTCATTCTTGGTCAAGAAACCTCTTTAGGGATGGCATTCCACATGCAAGAAGTGTTGTCAGTGGTGATGATGATGGAATATTGCAGACTCTAAACGTTTTAGAAACAAATTTAGGATCCTGATTTTTACTTAGTTTAGCAAATTAATCCTTTAAGAAGGAATTATGAAGTATGTTCTCAGTATACTGTTTATCAAAAAAATAAATTAGGCACTATATTCTGTTTGAATTTGTATTGTGTGTTTACGTGTAAAAAAGAAATCATTTGGAAGGCCATACCTCACAATGTAAATAATGTCCTCTTTGAGTGATAGGGTTACAGGTCATTTTGAGTTTTTTATTTTTGCTTTTTTTTGGGGGGGGGGGCGGTGAGGAAGACTGGCCCTGAGCTAACATCTGTTGCCAATCTTCCTCTCTTTTGCTTGAGGAAGATTGGTGCTGAGCTAACACCTTGGCCAATCTTCCTCTATTTTATGTGGGACTCTGCCACAGCATGGCTTGACGAGCGGTGAGTAGGTCTGCATTTTTGCTTACTTTTATTTGCTAATGTTTCATATAATAAGCATGTGTTACTTTTTAAAAGTATTTTTAAAGAGGTAAAATTTACGTTCAGTGAAAGATACAGATCATAAATGTACAATCCAAGTTTTGACAAATGTATACACTCGTGTAACCCAATCAAGATACAAAGTCCAATTAAGATTTAACCCCATTAATGACATAACCCCAATCAGAATATTTAACCTTTCCGTTGCCCCAGGAAGCTCCCTTCTACCGCCTTCCTGTCAATCCCCACATCTCACAAGCAACTGCTCTTCTGATTTCTATCATCATAGATGAGAACACCACTTTTTAATGAAAAAACACAGTTTTTGTGTATGTGTGTTTTTAAAGAAACTTCTGTGTAGACTGAGATAGAACCAAAAAAAAAAGTTGAAACAGTTCCCTGCCTTCAAGTATCATAACTCGTCGGTGGAGAGATGAGAAAAATAATAGAGTGAGCTTAGAAGAGAGAATTTGAGCCAAACCGTGTAGCTCAAGAAAACTCGGAGAAGAGTAAGATAACCAGGTAAGATTTAATAAGATCTCAGATCCATTATTTCATTCCAGTAGGAAAAGAGGGAAAGTCTACTGGACTATAAGTTCTAAAAGGCCAGGGACTGTGTTTATTTTGTTCACTGTGTCCTCAGTGCCTCACACATTACCTGGCACAGGTACTGACTCAAGAAGTATTTCTGGACCGAATAAGTGGTTACTATTATTCAGTTACTCAGTCAACAGATATTTATTCACTCTGCCAACAAACATTTATTGACCTCTTACTATATTCGATGGATTGTGCTAAGCCTTGGAGATAGAATGGTGGACAATGGTCCCTAAAAATGATAGACATAGTCCCTAACCTCATGGAGCTTACGATGTGTCTTGTAAGGAAGGCTGATATTAACAGTGTTTGGAGGCAGATAGAATGGCACGAGTGAGGGATTAAAGAGGAAGCAGCTTGGTGAGTCTGAAGAGCTGAGAGGAGTCCAGTGCAGCGAGCAGTGGTGAGGAAGCAGGAGATAAGGCTGCAGAATTAGCAAAGGACCAGAGGATGCAGACGGGACCTTGTAGGTTGTCCGACGGATTTGGGACTTTATCCCAAGAACGACTGGAAGCCATTGAAGGATTTTAAGTAGGGAGAAAACATGATAATTTTGTGTTTTTAAAATATCACTCTGGGTCTTGGTCAGAGAGACAATGGCTGGGATGAAGGCAAGGGCAGACACAGGAAGACCAGTCAAGAGGCTATTGTAGCAGTCTAAGGGGGAGATGAGGGCCTGGGAGAGGATGGCAGCAGAGGAAGTGAAAAGAAATGGAGTTAAGGCATCTTCAGAGGTAGAACTGAGCCTTGGCAAATGACTGACTGTGATGAATAAATGAGTAGAGGTGTCAAGAGTGACTCCAGGTCCTGGCATGAGCAACTTGGTTGGTGGAAGAACCATTTAATTTTTTTTCTCTTAGATCATTGTATAAAAGAAGCCAAGCTCATAGATGGACAGTGGTGAGGCTCAGACCTCTGTTGGGCAGAGTTCAAACCATGGCTCTCTCAGGTGGTGCATGGCATACCTGAACTGCAAACACGGTGATCTGGAATGGCTGGGCCAGGGCAAAATGGTGACAGCGGAAGGATTTTGATGCCCTGGCCTGTTCCCTTGGGTAGCTTTTCTTGATCTTGCCCTTGCTCCTCCCTTTCTTCCGCCAACCCTCATATCCTTTTCAGGTATCTGATAACTGATCCTTACTCAGGTGATTATGTACTGATAATTGAGGCTTTAAGGGGGGCTGCCTTTTCCCACCTCCTGGATCCCACATGCTTTGGGACTCTGCCTTTTAAGAGTAATGGGGGGATATTAGGGGAATAGGATGGGTTACAGAGCCAGTTGTTGCAACCGTAATTTCTTAGAGGAATGAGGCTGCGCTTAGCTTGTGTAGGCTGGACCCATCCCATTGTTCTCTGTTTCACCTATTATTCTCTTCCTTGCTCTTTTCTAGTATTTTCTTTGCACTCCGTCTATCACTTGTCTTTATTTTGGATTGGACACAATAATTATCAAGGGAGAGAGTATGGCTGGATCTGCACAAGTCCATCCCCACCATGAGAAAAGCAATTCAATCAGTGTACTGTAATGATCTGTATACTGCACTGTACTGATTACCTGTCACACCTCTGTTTGAAGAGTACACATATGAATCGAGCAAACTAACCCCTATCTTTTATATCTATGAATGATACATGTGTTTCTCCAAATCAGTTAAGAAGGGCCCAGCATCCATCCATTCATTTAGTCATACTTGATTGGTAAGCACCTACCATGAGCAGGAGCATGCACCAGGAGCGGGGTCCACAGTGAGGAACAAGACAGAGTTCCAGGGGAGTTCACAGTCTTTTGAAGGAAATGCACTTGAAACAACTAATTACAGAATCAATTGCTCAATTAATAGTTGTGGTCAGTTCTACAAGGAAACAATTACAGGATGCTGTGAGGGCTTATAGCAGGGAATCTGATCAAGTGGAGAGGTCAAGGAGGTGGGGGGAGACTCAGGAAATCGCTAGCAAGCCCTGAACACGAAGGCTAAAAAGCATTCCTAGGAGGGAAAGAGAAGAGCCCCCCAGTTGTTTGGAGCTGATGATTCTGAGTTTCCCGGTGCTCGTGGTGTCTCAGGCTCTGACCCCAGCACAGCGGATTTCGGCCTCAGTGACTTAGTGTTCCGAAGCTGGGATCCGGAAGGATCTTCACACTTGGTTACACTCAAAGGGAGGAAACCCACTCAGGAACCCTTGGGACCCACCAATTAAAATTGGGTAGAGAGCATAAAAGTATTTAATCTCACTTGACTTGCTTCCCACAGACTCACACAGGCTACTCAGGGACCTCACTTAATTGCAGGTCTGCTCCAGGACGACTGTTTTCCTCACCTGTGAGCTCACGCAGTCCTCCGTGAACCTTGCAGTGCAGATACAGACCCCGTCTGACACCCAGGGTAACTGAGGTGGGGGAGATTAAAGAATCCATCCAAGGTCACGCCTGGAGCAGCCCTTGGCTGTCTGATGGGAAAGCTCACAACCTTTCAGCTACACCGAGCTGCTTAACTGTCAGCGTATCTCTATATGACAGCTGTCCTCTTTAGGAGCACTTAGAACATTGAAGGAGGATTTAAAAGTGACAGTGAGCCCTGGGACTTGAGTGAACCCAAGTTCAATCTGCAATGTTCCCATTTTAAAACACTGCTATTTAACAAAGATGATTATGACTCATGAGCAGGTCCATGCTCTGCCTATTTAAGTTTGTGTATGTTGACATGCTGGTTCCCTGAGTATTATTGGCAAAGAGGTGAAAGGGAAGTCAGCATGATTAGGAGAGTTTCCACAAATGAAAAACTGAATAGAAGAACACGCCATCAGAGGGTTAAGGAGAAGTAACTTGGTTGTGTGAACCAGGGCCAGCGTCCTGGGATCTGGGTGTGTACTGTCTGCATGGAAATGAAACTGATATTGCTCTGTTTACGTTGACCTTCCATTTCCAACGCACCAATGTGTTAGTTTTATCCTCATAGTGGAGATCACATTCAAATAGTGCCAGAAAACCGAAGAGAACTCAGGAAGCATCTTGGGAACAGTTTGGCAATAGAGAATTCACATCAGAAGGGTTTAAGGATCATTTCTCTTTCTATTTCATGGGAAAAACTCAAGTGACCCAAAAAGCCATGGTTCTCTGGAAGGAGATCAAGAAACAAATAAATAGACTCTTCATGTGCCTCTTTGCCTGTGGGAGTTGCAGAAATGGGAATCTGCACAAGTACTGCATTTCTTGCACTTTGTGCATTGGCCTTCTCCAGGATTGCCAGTGTCCTTGATATAAATGATGCTAAATAATTAAGCCAAGCACTTCTTTAAATTGGTCTGGTAGGCCTAAGCAAAATGACGACGTGTTCTCCTGAACCCTATACCCTTGGTCGAGACTTTGGTCCATTCCTCTTTCCTCATGGGCTCCCTGTGCACCTTGAGTGTTAACTCCTGCAAGCTGTGCCTCCTACCCATTCCTCAGACATCCCCACTGAACAGGCCAGCGTCCAGACCTGAGCCTCTCTGGCCCCGTATAATTGCTACTGCTACCATGCTTTTCCTCTCTTACCCTCCATATACTCCCAATAGGGGGGCCAGAAGTGTCTTATTGCAGACTAATCCAATCAGGTTGCATCACTACTGAGAACTCTTCTATGGCTTCTTGTTAATTATGGGGCAAAGTGCAGGCTTCTTAGCATGGCACATGGTCTGAACTCTGCTGACCTCACCAGTGTCGTTTCCTGCCTCATAAAGTACTTCTGCCCCAGGTACTTCTTGTTCCAGCAGTGCTGAAGCATTTACGGTGCCCAACAGTCTGGCTTCCTGGACCTGCAGCCTGTGCCTTTGCATGGGGCCCCGTGCTTAGAGGGGACGTTTGATTTAGTGCTCTGCTGTCACTGTTTGAAATTCCTAATAATTTATGAACAAGGGGCCCCGCATTTCCATTTTGTTCTGGGCTCTGCCAATTATGTAGCTGGTCCTGGTGACCCAACATCATGTTGCTTCGTTCCTCTGTGTTACATGGCCTTTTCTCTTTGCCTAGCATATCTTCCCCTCATCTCTGTCTCGCATGCTCTTCTTAGTCTTCTAAACGACTTTGAACATCACTTCTTTAGTGAACCTCCCCTGAGCACTGTTCCCTCCACCCCGGACCACATTAATCACTCCTTCCTGTGTGCCGTCCCTTCGTGTTGCACAAACGTCTATTATAGTCCTTCCATGCTGTATGGTGACTAATCACTTACCCGCCTGTCTCCCTCTACCAACCTTTGAATTCCTGGAGGACAGAGTCCACGCAGGGCCCAGGCAATGGAATGTAACGATGAGCAGCTCTGGAACCAGACTATCTGGCTAGGCATGGTCCTGGAGAAGTCACCTGTCTTCTCTGTCTTAGCTCCCTCACTTAACCAAAGGAGGAGGAGCAGAGAAGCTACTCTGAAGGGTCGTTGCTGTGAGGCTTGAATAAGATGATCCATTCACAGTGCTTGGAACGGGGCCTGGCACAGACTCAGTGCTGGGTACATGTTTCCTGTTCTTGTACACTCTTCTCTTTTGTGTTCCTGGAACCTAGTAGAGTGGCTAGAACATTTCTTCTTGAACGTTTATTGAATACCTACCGTGCACCAGGCTCTGTGCTGGCTGCCTGAGATACAAAATGAAATAAAACATGGCCTCTGCTCTCAAATAATCTGATTTCAGCCAGGGAGAGAGATGCGCAATCGACAATCGTGGTCCAGCATGATAAGATGCGTAGTGCAAGCGACTTTGAGAGCAGAGAAGAAAGGCATATGAATCAGACCAGGGAGGTGAGGCTTGATCTGAATCGTGCAGAAGTAGGAGTGAGCTAAACATGGGAAAGGAGGAAGGTCATCCTAGGGAGAAAGTACAGCATGTGCAAAGGCACAGAAGCGTGACAGTCTTGGATGCTTAGGGGACCTGCATGTCATTCTATGTGGCTGCAGCAAATGGTGTTTGGTGATGTTTTGAGAGACTGGCAGGACGAGCAAATAGATTTTTACTATTTGCTAAAATCTATTTGCTTTAGGTAGCGGTTGCCCCATTGTTGATGGTGGCCCCTGGAATGTCGTGTTGAGAAGGATTCTGAAGCCATGTCCCGTCTCTGTGGGAAAGTGATGGGATATGTCAGCCCCATTTGTTACGGGAGCAGAAGAGAGGAGTGGGAGCCTGCATGTGACATATCTGCCATTACTGATAGATTATGTAGGGGCTCATATGCTGTATTAAGGACGTTGGGTTTTTTCCTGGAACCTATAGGGAATAATTGAAAGATTTTAAATATGGGAGCAACACAATTGGATGACATAATAGGTGTTCCATAAATGCTTGTTGAATAGAACTATGAGCCCCACTTCACCTATTAATGATTTAGTGTATCAAATGCACCCAAATGGTCTGAACCCAGCAAATAAAACGTGCATAACCGAGCCAATCGTGCTCAGAGGCACTGTGCTAAGTGCTGAAAAAATTAGAGCTGCGTCTAGAGGTGCTTAACATGCTCCCATGGTGTGGTTTACACAGGAAAACAGTCTGGTTCATGCTGAAGTTTCAAATGGAGGATTAAAGTGGCATTAATAATTTATGCAGCTATAAGATTTCATGCTATGAGCTGGACGCATCCCAAAAGAAAGACTTCCAGGGGCATTTGGACTCTTTAACCATCCTGCTGGTTACAAATCAAACAGTAAGGAAATGATTGGAAGAAACAGAGTTTAAATATCAATATGTTGATATGTTTTTATAAATATTTCTAATAGGGATTTCATTTGTAACTAAGTGGAAAGGGCTCTGAAATTTGGACTATTATAAACAATAAATATCCAGACTTATTATTCTTACTAAGAAATTAAAACTCTATAAAATTGGCATTTGTTATTGCAATCATTATCTTTTAACTGTGACTGGGCAAAAAAATCTTGTCGAGAAGCCGTGCTTCTGAAAGAATACACAAAGGAAGGCTGTCCTCAATAAATTCAGTATAGGAGCCAAGGGCATAGATTTCTATTTACTTTTTCTTGATTCCCAAGGAATTTAAGATAGCATAGAACAATGCAAACAATGTAGCAAGGAAAAATTAATTTAAAATAACTACGAAAGATGGAGCAAAGGGGATTTGAATGTGAGGAAATCCATTGGAGTCCTGGTGTGGGGTTAGCGTACAACATGTAAGAAAGTGTGTGCATCTCAACCACTCAAGCCAGGCAACTCTTTTGTTCTTCTTATGCACCCAAAAGAAAAACAAAGTCAATGATGTTTCTGATTCAATTATTCTAAGTGAAAAAACTAAGGTACTCCCTTTGAGCTATTGCCTAGAAGTGATTAAAAGAGTCAGTGAAGATGTTGAGATTATGGTGAAAATTTGTACCACACTGACTAATTATTTCAGCCTCTCTTCTGTGTCTGCTTGTTTTGTCTTTGCAGCTTTCTGCCTTTTCCTCCCTTTGACTTCCTATCATTATGAAGTCCAACAATGGTGATGGATCAGTATGGAAGAGTTTGGTCTTTGTGTAAATATTCTTGTTTGCAGTCACATTTCAGGAGTTGAGGGTGAGAGGACAGGATCTGGGCTATAAACAACTTGCACAGACAGGGTTACGTTTGTATGACTAGTGTCTAGCACAGTTCCTAATATATAATTGATACTCAATAATTGTGAGTTGAAGGAAGAAATAAAGCTTCAGAGAATTTATGAATCCTTGCAAAAATGCATGGCCACTAAAGATTTATGCCCATACGGTACCTTTATCACAGCTTCCAAATCTCTCTTCTTAATTTATATGGTCATCTTACCTGGACAGTTTGTTCTCAAAGCATCTAGGCCATAACACAGCCCTAAGAAGAAAGTGCATTAGGAAGACGAGGAACAGAAGTCCAAGAAAAATCAAAGTGAGAACACACAGCAATCCCTCTTCCTTCACTGCACCATTATTTGCTGTTTTCTTAATTCCTGTTTTTGTGAAAACAGGAAGACCTCCAGGGCCTAAACCAGGACGCTCCCACTGTCACCCAGCTGGCCCTTCTTCTCAGAAAGGGTTTTTAGCTTCCTTCCACTGAGATTCCAGAACACCGAAGAGATTTGGGAAGGAAAGAGGAGATGACTTTTTTTGTATCTGCTTTGTGCTGGGTGCTCCACTAAGCAATTTAGCAGAGATTATACTATTTAATTTGCACAGAAATGTTGATAGGCAGGTATTGTCTCACTTTATAAATGAAGAAACTACTGCTCACAAAGATACCTAGCTTCAGGAATCACAAGTAAGGGGATGGGGTAGGATTCAACCACATGTCTACCCAGCTTCTCTCCCCTTTACCGCACAAGACAGCTGCTGCTCCCACTCGTGAACCTTTCTTAGGGTCTTCTTGGTTTTAATTGTTGATCAAGACCCTCTCTGCCCCATGATCAGGAGCACGCAGTATTCCTCCCCTGCAACGGGCATGACTGTTGTTGTTTAGATTTCTAATACATTTGGCATTAACTGTTAGCATAACAGTTCAATCCAGTTAGCCAGGTACTTTACAACGATCTATTGTTTGAGTAGAAAAAGGAGGCCATGGCAAGTATACAGAAAAAATACTTTCTGTGCTGTCACAAACACAATAGATGTCCAGTTCCACGAGGTGACCATGAGTGTGTTACTCCAGTTACCAATATGATATAACAATGGTGATGAAAACGATGATGACAGTAGTAACACTCACTTACCGAGCGTTTCACAAGTGTCACAGATTGTTTGAAACACTCCTACTGTGTCATCGCACCTTAACAGTAACCCTGAGAGGTAGGTGTTATTGTTCTCGCTTTACAGATGAGAAAACTGCCACCCAGAGTTGTGACTGGCTGAGTTCTTACAGGGCTAAATGGCAGAGCTGGGTCTGAACTCAGTTTCGATGATGCTCAGGCCCCTGTTTTTAGCCATGATGCCACGTAGCCTTCTACGGTAACAACTGGCACTATGCCGCTGCTCCCTAGATTTCGGTTTTGTCTTCATGTCTCTACTACAATTGCATCTGTTAGATTTTTTTTCTGGTGCGTGTGTGTGTGTGTGTGTGTGTGTGTGTGTGTTGTATGCGGTTGTAATTAATTCTGCCATGAGGGAGAATTCTACCAACAATTCCACAGTTGCAAGTCTTCTTGGCCAGCATATTGCTGGTTTGTCATATAGCTTAATTTTGCTATAACTTATTACATTTCTTTCCTGTAATAGTCTTTAGAATAGGCTGTTATATTATTTTACTTCATATTCATACGTATTTCATGGAAAACTTGTGCATATAATCTCAGCGGAATTATTTTCCCTTTAAGGTGAAATGGTGCCCCCCTCACAACTTCTCACTCATCTCACGTGTACCGAATACCCTCTGTGAGTCAGATACTCTGCTGGTCATCCAGGACATCAAGATGTGAGGACATGGCTCCTGTGCTCGTGGAACTCGTAACTACTCATTCTAGTTTGCGTGAAAGGACAGACAAGATTGATCTTCCATCAGTGGAATAGTCCAAGTTTAATTGGTGAACCATACCCCAGTAATCCCGCTCCCCACCCTCCATAGAGACCCTTCCACGATAGGGTGACAATTTATAAATTACCCGAGTTCATCACGCTAGAATAAGAGATGCCTGATGGTCTATGGATGCATTCGAGGTAGTTCCTGCTCAAGGAGCTCCCCAAAGTCCTGGCACGCTAGATATTGCAGGGGTCCCAGAAACCAAGAGAGACCACCTGCATAACTATTGGAAGTTTCTGCTGTTTCTACTGTGTTATCTAAAGCCTTGAAAAAACATACCCTACAGTCAAATCCTGGTTTCTTCAGCTGCCGTCTTTATCACGTTGCTACGTTATATATCCCTTCCTGAACCTCAACATCCTTATCTGTAAAATGAAGATAATAGTGTCTTTTATTGGTTTGTTTATGTATCCATTCATCCAGAAAACATTTTTTTAAATCCCTACCTCATCCCAGGTATTGAGCTAGGCACTAGATAACCAGTGTTCAACAAGATAGACACTGTTCCTGCCCTCGTGAACCTTACAGCCTGGGGAGGGAAAGAGGCAATAAATGAACTAGATGCTATCAGAGAGAAGAAAGGGGCAAGCTGCTCTCAGGTGGGTGGTCAGAGAAAGACTCTCTGCAGAGGCAACAGGCTGGCATCTAAAGAACGCGAAGGGCTCGCTTCGTAATTGGCAAGTGGGAAAAGCCTTTCAGGTTAGGGAAATGGTTTGTGCAAAGGCCTTGAGTTGGTAAAGAGGAGCTGGGAAACTGAAAGTAGCTTAGTAGATTGAAGAATAAAAAGGAGGGCATTATCCTAAAAAGTGGCTATTGGCTACCCCGAAACCCAGGAATTCCACTCCCAGGTATATGTCCTAGAGAAATTCTAGGAGACGCGTATAAGAATTAACTGTCATTCATGATAGGACAAAACTAAAACAACGCAAACATTGGCAGAATCGAGAAGTCTTGGTATACGCCCACAGTGGAACGTTACTGGTGAAAATGAATGAACTGTAGCTACTCACACCAACACAGATGACTCTTTTAACCATTACTTTGAGTGGAGAAAACAAACCATTAGAAAACAACTTACTGTGTTTACTATGCATTTAAAATCATCTTAGCATACCTAAAATTTAAAAATATTTTTTTGTGGATACACATATATTGTAAAAGTATTTTTAAAAAGCCAGGGAATTGAAACTTTTGTTTCTGGCCAAGATGTTGGAACAGACAGTAAATTTACCCTTCTGCCTTAAACAACTAGGAAACTAGAAAATTACATGAAACAAGAATTTTCAGAAATTGGACAATAGCAGAGCAGGACTGCCATGCCTGAGTAGAGGGAAACAAACAAGGTGAGCTCTGTAATTCCACCAGCTGACCCCCAAGAAGGAGTTTCCAGGCAGTAGCGCAGAAGGGGAAACCCAAACAGAGTCCAGTGGTCTTGCTGAGCGGAGGAAATAGAGGCTGGAGGGAGGGGAGGACAAGGGGCCATCATTTGCTGGGCAGAGTACCACAGAGGAGGGGGCTGCACAGAAAGATAGTTCCAGAGATCTGCAGAGGTTTCACCTTGATGTCTCTATCTTTGCTTGAGTGAGACGGACTTACCAGAGGTCAGGGAAAGACCTACCAGAAAGGACTAGACAGAACAACTCCGGGACCTCACACGGGACTGGGAAAAGGTCTTGTTCCCACATGTCGGAGCGGAAAGATATCATAATGTATGGGACATCAGGGAGGACTTCAGAAGTCAACACCTTAGCAGTGGGCCTAAAACCTTACTAAAGGCTGTGTGGACCCCAAATAACAAAGCTTAAAAGCAAGCTTGAAAGGATCCAGGGGTGACCCAAATAACTTAGCTGTGTTCCGGCAAAAATATAACAGTATTTAAAGGAATACAAGAAAATCTAGCAACTAGCAACTTAAACTCACAATATCCAGTATCTGATTTAAAAGAAAGAAGAAAAACTACGAGGCATGCAAAGAAGCAGGAAAATAATGACCCAGAACCTAGACAAAAACAAATCAATAGAAGTAGACACAAAAATGGTATCAATGATTGAATTAGCAGATAAGGCTATTAAAACAGCTATTATAAATATGCCCCGTATGTTCAAAAGGTAGAAGAAAATATAGCCATGATGAAGAGAGAATTTGAAGACGTGAAAAAGACCCAAGCGGAACTTCTAGAGATGAAAAAGACACTATCCAAATTGAAAAATGCACCAGACAGCGTTTGTGTCACACCTCTAGCAGAAAACATGCATGGAATCTTGCTTTCTATAACCGAGTCTGACCATCTCAGACTTTTGATCGCAGTGTTTAGTCCATTCATATTAAATGTAATTATCAATGTGGTTGGAGGAGGTCGGCCATTTTGCTATTTTTTTCTATTCATCTCATCTGTTTTGTTGTCATTGCTCCTTTCTTCCTGCTTTACTAGTTTTTGTGCTCAAAAAATTATTTTTTGGTATTTCGTTTTAATTCTTCTTTTCATTCGATAGCTTTATTTCTTTGCCTTATGTTTTAGTAGTTCCTCTAAAAATATAATATGCATCTTTAATTTATCCCAATCTACATCAAGTAAACACAGCTATACTTCAATTAAATACAGGAACTTATCACCAGTCTGGTGGCATTTCCCTCCCTTTTGTGCTATTCTTGTCATATATATTGCATCTATCTAGGCTGTAAACCTCACAATAAAATGTATAATGTTTGCTTCAAAGATTTATATACCATTTGAAGAAATTAAGAGAACAAAAGGGAAAATATATAAATAAGCATAATCTTTCATATGTATGCATATATTTACCAATCCAGTGTTTTTCACTCCTTCCTATGGGTCTGAGTTCCCATCTGGCGTCATTTCCCTTTAGCCTGATGGACTTCCTGCAGCATTTCTTACAGTACAGATATGCCAGCAACAAAGTACGTCAGTTTGTTTATTTGGAATTGTTTTTATTTTGTCTTCCTTTCTGAAGAATAGTCTAGATACAGAATTCTTGGTTGACAGATTTTTCTTTTAACATCTGAATCGTCATTCCAAAGATTTCTGGCTTCTCTTGTTTCTGACGAGACGTCAATCATTAATGGTATTGTTCTCACCCGTTAGCCAGTCAAACAAATTTTCTGCCCCTTCCTTTTCCTCCCCTTTTGGGATTTCAACTACAAGTAGGATAGCCTGTTTCATGTGATCCCACACAGGTCTCTGAGATCCTGTTCAGTTTTCTTTATCTTTTTTTCTCTCTAGTCTGCAGATTTGTCATTTCTATTGATCTATCTTTCAGCTCACTGACTTTCTTCTGTCAGGTCAAACCTTCTGTTGAGCTCATCTAATAAATTTTTCATTTCAGTATGTACTTCTCAGCTCTAGAATTTCCACTTGGACCTTTTTTATAGGGTCTGTTTCTCTGGAGAGTTTCCTTATTTGTTCACTTATTTAGCATATTTTCTCTTACTTATTTGAATATATACATCTTTTTACTCCTTAGACATATTTATAAGCGCTGCTTTTAAAAACTTTTTGGGCTAAATCCAACCTGTGGGGCCCTTTGGAATCAGTTTTTATTGACTGGTTTTTCCTTCCTGAGTATGGGTCATACTTTTATATTTCTTTGTGCACCTAATAATTTTTTTTGGTTAAAAAGCAAACATTGTAAATAATCTGTTTAGTGATTTTGGATTCTGTTTTATTCCCTTTTTTTTTTTAGAACCTAACACCTTGATTCTAAGATTCACATGGAAATGCGAAGGCCCTAAAATAGTCAAATGATTTTGGAAAATGTAAAAGAAATTTACTCCACATGACTCCAAGACTTACCATACAACTAGTGTGATATTAGCATAGGCGGAGACACATAGGTCAACGGAAAAGAGTAGAGTCCAGAAACAGACCCACTCATATATGCTCAATTGATTTTGACAAAGGTGCTGAGGAATTTCAACAGGAAAAGGATAATCTTTTCAACAAATGGTGCTACAGCAATGGGCCCTTACCTTACACCACACATAGAAATTAACTTGAAGGGTCTCGTAAATGTAGATGTAAGAGCTAAAACTATTAAAATTATAGGGGGAAAAAGCTTAGGGGAAGATCTTTGTGACTTTGGAGTAAGCCAGGAGTTTTTTGATGGGACACAAAAAGTACAAACTATAAAAGAAAAAAATTGATAAACTGGATTTCATCAAAATTAAAATCATTTGTTCTTTGAAAGACATTGTTAAGAAAATGGAAAGGCAAGCCACCAACTGGGAGGAAATTTTGTAAATCATCTATCTGATAAAAGCCTAGTATCCAGAATATATAAAGAACTCCTACAATTAATAACAAGACAAACACCTAGTTTAAAATATGGGCAAACAATATGAAAAGATATCTCACTAAGAAAATACATGGATGACAAACGCGCAAAAAGATGCTCAACAGCCTTAGTCAGTAGAGAAATGCAAATTAAAACCACAATGAGATACTCCTACATACTCACTAGACTGGCTAATGTTGAGAAGACCAACCATAACCATACCAAGTGTTGACGAGGATGTGGAGCAACTGGAGCTCTCACTGGTGGAATGAAAAAATGGTGCAACCACTTTGGAAAAAGCTTGGCAGTTTCTTATAAAGTAACATACGCTTTCATAGAACCCAGCAATCTCACCCCTGGGTATTTACTCAAGAGAAATGAAAACATATGTACCTGAATGTTCAGCCTTAGTCATAATAGCCCAAACCTGGAAACAACCCGAATTTCCCTCAGCTGGTGAGTGGATAAACACATTGTGGTGGATCCGTACAATGGAATACTGTTCAGCACAAAGAATGAACTGGGGATATGTATAACAACCTGGGTGAATTTCAAATGCATTATGCCAACTGCAGGGACTCAGACACGCAAGACTACATATCGTATGATTTCATTTACACAAAATTCTAGAAAAGGCAGGACTGTAGTTACAGGAGTCAGTGGTTGCTAGCTGCTGTGGGTAGGGGTGAAGATAGACTCCAATGGTGAAAGAGAGAACTTTCTGGGGTGAAAGATATGTATTAGATTATGATTATTGTGGAGGTTACCTGATGGCGTATATTTAGCAAAATTCACTGAATTGTACTCTTATGTGTTATGTGACTGTTGTTGCATGTAAATTATTTGATAGTACATCTGATCAAGAAAAAAGCAAGGGAATGATAAAAACTAAATTCAGACAGTGGTTACCTTAGGAGGAGATGCAGAAAGATGGAATATGAGAGGTACACCTAAGAACCCGGATTACTGGTTATTTTGGGGCAGTTTTTCTGTATATTAAGTTAAAATTAAAAATAATACGGGGGAGATGAGTGACCAGGGGAGAAGAAATGTGGACACGTGCAGATCACCTGAGAGAATTAAGGCAGCAGGTACAGAAGAATGTGATACCAAGGCTCTTATATGTTTGCTGTTATGTACAGGAGATGCAAGGGCACATTGTTATCCCAGTGAGCATGGCTCACCAGGGAGGGAGGGAATGATAATGGTGGAGACGGGAAGGAGGAAGGAGCCAAGTCCTTGGGAGGGCAGAGCTGCAGCTCCCGGGCCACGTGGGGGGATCGGCCATGGTCATGGGAAAGGCTCCTCCTCTGTGGTCATAGGAGGGATGAGGAGAAGATGGGAGACACTCAGTTGGGCTTAGGAGCTTAGTGGTAGGAAGATGAAGCAATTTCCTCCTGCAAATCTCTATTTTCTCAATGAAGTATGAGTGAGGCCATCAGCGGAAGTGGGGAGGAGCAGACTTGAGGAGGGTGTTTGGAGTGGCGTCTGGAGAGTGCAGTGGGGGCCCATGGGGGGATGCTTCCTGCCTGGTCTGTGACCCCCTTCCCTCCACCTCGTGCACCCACTGCAGCTGCACTCGTGCCTCCGTGGGGCGGTCTGCAGGGGAGGAGCGCTCAGGAGTGAGTAAGAGTCAGCAGAGGCCACAGCTGGCTTCCTGGCAGTCTCCTCGTCCTGGATCTGCAGTCGAAAACACTGCTGGAGATCTGTTTACAGCATTTTGCAACTGGTGGAGGGCAAGGGAGGCCTCTTCTGAACATTCTGCTCGCAAGTCTAACGTTTCCAGCTAGGCCACTGCTGAACTGAATGTGTCCTCGGGTGGTTTTGGTTTGGGTCATTTGTACATGGTGTTTGGATGTGTACTGAATCCATCGGTTGATTGCTCCCCCTCTCTGTGCTCTACTATAATATAGATTATACTAGGTATGTGTGTAGACATATTCGTGGAGATATATATATGTATATACTATAATATATGATATACTATAGTAGTATTTCCTACTTATGATATAACTTGCATTTAGCACTCTGTCTGAGATTATAGGCATTCAATAAACGTGGAAGGAACTGATCAATCAATCAGCATTTATTGAATACTTACTGCAGTGCTTGGGAGACAGGCTCCAGCAAGAAGTGCAGACAGACACTGCCCTCAGGTCGCCTACAATGCGGTTGGTAAGACATATACATACTGTTAAGGAGACAGTGTGGTATAACAGCAACACCCCGAATTTGGAGTTAAATTTTAAGACTATAGAAACTAACTAAATTTATGACCTTGGGCAAATTGCTTTACTTTCTGGGCCTCAGTTTCCATGTTCATGAAAAATGGGAGCTTGGATTATTGTGAGAAATAAATAAGATAATCTAGGTAAACTGATTAGCACAGAGCCTGAGAATGATCAGAGCTCAGAAAGATTAGCCCGGAGACACGGACAGACCTTGTTAAGTAAGTACCACATTCAAAGTGCAGACGGTCGGCTTCTCACCCGTGCCATGGAGACCTCAGCAGCACCGACCTCTTCTGGTCGTTATGACACCAGTAAGCAGATGGCCTGCGTTATTTCATTTGGTCTTCGTAATGACCCTGCGAGGTGGGCGGCCTCTTATGCCCATTTTACGGATGAGGAAACTAAAATATAGAGAGATGGATTAATTTTGCCAAGGTCACACAACTAGTGCATGGCAGAGTCAAGGCCTACAAACCCAGGCAGCATTTTAACTAGATGTTAGTAATAGCACTGATGTTAGCAGTACCAGCAGTACTGCTAGAAGGAGTAGTAGAAGTGAGAGTGAGAGAGGCCACTGTGGAGGGAGTGGGCACAGAAGACTTCTGGGCGGTGGGGTCTGAGCTCAGCTTTTGAGTGTGGCAAGATCTCTGCAGGCAGTGAGGGAGGAAGGCTCCACAGTGGGGGCAATGGGCAGCGGGAGCTCAGAGTGGTGGATGGCATGCCTGGCCCACAGAACTAGGCCTTTCTGGCCCCTGAAAAGGGTCTGCCTTACAGGGAAGTAGCGTAACAGGAGGCCCAAAAAGATGATTAGGGCCTGACATAGAGAGACCTCAATACTGGAAAAAGACTTTACTTACGGGGGGTTTGTGGTGAGCAAGGTGCATCTCTGACCCCGTGTGGAGCCTGGAACTCGGGGCCCAGGCTAGGGTAGAAAGGGAGACTTGGGACGTGTGTGCACGACGGCAGTGACGTCTCCTACAGTACGTCCTCACAGAGCTGACAACTGCCTCCCGCTCTCCCATCCCAGGTTTTTGCTGAGGCTCACAATAACCTTGTCATTGGGTGGCAGCTAACTCCCATTGAGTGACCACATGTGAAGGGCCAACTTTAAAGCGGACACTTAATTAAAGTCCCTTCCTTGTCTATAGACAAGACAATGAGGGTCAGAGATGGTAAGCAACCTGCCCAGGTTCACAGCGCTGTGAGAGTCGGGGCTAGGAAGGGTTACAACTCCTTTGCTCCCAGCTTATTCAGTTTTCCACACTTTACATTGTCTGCCCAATAATTAGTTCTATATAACTCATCAACAAACCACGGAGCACCTATAGCATGTCCCAGACAGTACTGAGCTAGAGAAATGCAAAGATAAATATGTGCAATGCTCACGGACCGGTGGGGAAAATAGACTTTAAAAATTTTAAATGGAGGCCGGCCTGTTGGCATAGTGGTTAAGTTCTTGGACTCTGCTTCAGTGGTCCAGGGTTTCACGGGTTCGGATCCCTGGCACAGACCTACTCACTGCTCATCAAGCCATGCTGTGGCGGTGTCCCACATACAAAAAAAAAAGAAGATTGGTACAGATGTTAGCTCAGTGATAATCTTCCTCACCAAGAAAGAAAAAATTTAAAAACAGAGTTTGGCAGGTGCTGAGAAGGCATTGGGTGCACAAGTGTTACAGGATGGGGTACACGTGGGAAGATGGCTCCACAGAGAAGGCAACGTGTGAACTGAGCCACACATTCAGAGAACGCTCTCGCAGATAGCCTGAATCCTGCGCTTAAGCCTCCCAGGATGTCCAGTGTAAATGGACACGCTGGAACCAGGGAGCCTCCAAGACCTAGAGACCCAGTGTGAGCCAGGATAGAGTGAGCAGATGGCTGTGGCCGCCAGGCGAGCACACCCTCGGATCTTCCTCGAGAGCCAGATGTGAGGCGCGCAGGAGCTGGCGGCGTGGGCTGCTGCCCCTCTGAGGTCCACCGCAGGGTTCCTGCTGGGGTGACACTATCCGCCGGCTGCCTCTGGCCATTGTTGGAGGACAGCAGAGATGCTAGAGCCGGGTTATTCCCATCCAACATGGGACTCCTCCAACAAGGTCTCTGCTCTGGAGCTCATCAGGCTGACGGATGCTTTCTCAGAGCCGCAGGGGCCACCCAGCGCGATTCTGACCCATCCTCTCCCCTCCCCCTCTCCTTTTACAGGTGTCAGACCCGCATCCGGTGCAAAGGCTCTCCCCATCTACTCCTCTTCTTCTCCTTGAACTGACCACAGGGTTAGAGAGAGAGAGACGCGAAGGGCAAAACGCTCGGAAATGCCTTTGTTCTGTAAGTGAGGAGAGGAGAAGGCAGAACACCATGCAGGTAGGACGGAGCCCAGCAGAAAGCCCTGGGACCAAACATGGAGCTAGAGAGAGACAGAGGGCACCTTCCAGGAGGACGATCCCCAGTTGGGTTCTCATAAGAAAACAAAGGTAGCAGGCAGACGCACAGCTCCACACCAGGCACAGCGTCAGTCCTAAAACGCGCAAACTGAAGGAAGGAACGAAGTGGGGAACTATTGGGGTGCCTAAAGCCAGCAGCTGCAACAGAAAAACCGCCGATTCTCGGTTGGTTTAACCCAGTAAAGGATTGGTTTTCGCTCACAGCAAGACCAGTGGTGGTCAGGAGACCCTCTCTGTGGCCTGTCCCCACAAAGCAGGAGGAAAAGGGAGAAGGGAGCTGGAGTGCGGGCGGGGTTTGTAAGGGTCTGACTTAGGGGCGGCCTCGCTCCCCCTCCCGCCCCGTTTGCCGGAACCTGGGCACAGGGCTCCAACCTCAGAGGGAGGAAGGGAGGGACGCAGGAGAAAAGATCTGATCCTGAGAGCCCAGGCGTAGGAACATGAAACACGGCTGGTGAACCCATGGCGTTATCTCTGCCCCACAGAATGTGCCAGAGCGGTTGGCCACTAGGAACTCACTACAAACCTTCACAAAGACCCGGGTGGGGGCAGGGGTGGGCCTTTAAACCCGTCCCTTGCTTTTAGCAGAACGAGCAGCCTGTCCAATCGCAGGAGTGAAGGAGAGGGGAGAGGGCGTAGGGAGTGGAGGTCCTGGGCGCTGCCTCTGGGAATCCTGCCGCTGCTCACCTGGACCCTCTGAGCCCGGGGCTGAGAACTGCCCTCCCGCCTCCCACACTCCCACACTCCCTCCGTGTCCACCCATCCTGTGCCCGTCTGGAAGTGGTACAGCGCCAGTCCCCGCCACCAGGCCGTGCGCTCTGCAAGGAGGCGGCGGCGAGTGCGTGCGCACGTGCATCCCCAGCCCCTTGCAGCGAGCCCCGCAGAGAGGCGCTGTCTGTTGGGTGAATGAAAAGCATTCTCTGCTCTGGAGATGCTGTTGTAGGCGATCTGGGAGCGACAATGGCCATTCTTCCTTTTTTTAAGTTTATTTTTAAAAAATTTATGTGAAATATACACACTGTAAAATTTACCGCTTTAACCGTGTTTAAGTGTACAGTTCTGCGGCCTTAAGTGCATTCACATTGTCGTGCAACCATCACCAGCATCCGTCGCCAGAGCTTTTTTCCTCTTGCAAAACTGAAATTCAGTACCCATGCAGCAATAACTCTCCATTCCCCCTCCCCCACCCCGCCCCCACCATTTTCCTTTCCGTCTCTATGAATTTGACTACCGTAAGTACAGCATAAAAGGAGAATCATACAGCATTTGTCCTTTCGGGACTGGCTTATTTCATGTAGCATGATGTCCTCAAGGTCCATCTATGTTGTGGCATGTACCAGAATTTCCTTCCTGTTCAGACTGAGTAATATTCCGTTGTGTGTATATACCACAATTTGGTTTATTTGTTCATCCATCGATGGACGCTGGGTTGCTTCCAACCTTTTGACTATTGTGAATAACGCTGCTATGAACATGGTGTACAAATATTTCTGCAAGATCCTGCTTTCAATTATTTGGGGTATATCCATGCTTTTTTAAGGTGCTTTGGGTGATTTGAAGTGCAGCTAGGGTTGAAAACCTTTCATGCAAAGGAGGAGAGAGTAATGGGAATGACGAAGAATGTAGGAGTTTGGGGCAATGAGTGACAGTGCAAAGGTCAGGAGGAGACAGTCCCAGATGGGATCCTGAGTTCAGTGGAAGGGTTACTGTGGCCAGGAACCAAGGAAGAGAAGGAGGAAAGTCACAAGACTCTGGCAAGGAGAGGATCTCAGACGACCTAGCTCCTTAAGCAGAGGCGATGTCGTCTGCTGCCCAGAGCGGGGACAGGAGGGGAAGGGAGCCCAGAGCTTGAGGAAAGAGAAGATTCACTGCAGGTGTTGAGAGGGATGCGACTGGGCGATGCTGGGAGGATGGGTGACCAAAGGACAGAGACGAGGAAAGGACAGTGTGTGGAGGAGAGGTGGTGGAAGGAGAAGGAACTCTTTTTTATTACAATCAAGGGCAGGGAGTGAAGAAAGTTCATGGCAAGTGTGCTCAAAAATGGAGGAGAAATCATGAGAAGGCTAGCAGACTGTCTGCAAGGGTCCAGGCAGTTGCGCATGTGGTGGGCCAGATCACGCACTGGGCTCGGGGGCTCCAGGGCAAGGTGGAGAAAATGGATCATGGAAGTGACATGATTGGAAGCGGACCAGAGGATGCGGCGGAAGGTCAAGGGAAGGGAGGGAGGCTAAATGCCATTGTGCTGAGCCTTGCAGACCTGGAAAACCCACGCACTGCAAACCGAAACTCGCAGGTTTCCCGGTACAAAGAAGGAGAGTGGCTGTCATTGTCATATACATGGATACCATCATCTTATCCCATCAAAGCAACCGCAACGCCCCCTTTGAGCCTGCCCTCCGGGGAGCCTTCTCTATCTCTAGGCTGGCCATCTTCCTAGCCAGTGAAAACTTGTCTTATACCAGGTCTTCTTGGCTGCACTCAGAAACCAGAATTCTCCCCTGGTGCGTGCCTCATTGCTCCGTCACTGCAGCCAGCAGCCCACCCAGGGCTGCCAGCAACAGATCTCTGAGAACTCAGGGCGTCCCCTCAACGAGTGGAGGCAGTCTCTTTGCACTTATAGAAGTCCTTGCCCTTCCTACTTTACGATGGCAGCTGTGGGCCACAGTGACAATGTCCCCAGTGATCTCATTTTGAGCTCATCTTTGTAAAAAGGAAAAAATCAGCAGTTTTCTAAGCAATTGTACTGAAAAATCCATTCCCATTCTCCTCCCTTCCTCCTTGATGGCCCAATCTAGCTTTTGCATCTGAACCTTTATCTGCTGTCTTACGGCAGATACGAAGCTTTGTTCATATCTCCCTCAGATGCCCTCATTTACCCCGGTCTTCGTTGGCATCGTTCCATCTCTTCACTGCTCTGTGGGTCTCGCTGCATCCCAGAATAATTGCTCAGCCGGAGCCCTGCCTGCCCTGAGGAATCTGCCAGCCGCCTGCTGCTTGCTGTCTGTTGTCTTTTCCTTGCTCCGCTGGGCGGTGGGCTGCCCTCTGGACATTGCTGCTACTCCAGGACTAGATAGAGATTTGTTTGTTTTTCTAAGTCACCTCTTACACTAGCATGTTGCTGTCCCCATTTTATTGCCTCTCTCTCTCTTTTCCCTCCTTGCCTACTTCCTATTGAGAGCAGGCGCGTCAGAGGCCCCCCAGAAGGCAGGCAGCCTAGGGAGACCACCACGCTACTGGAGTCCTTGGAAATGCCCGTGTGACAGTGTCCTTCAGCTGCAAATGTGCGGGCAGCCTGGCAGGTGGCCAGCTGAGTCTGGGACAGCCCAGTCCTCCCAGGAGATGGGGGGAATTAACTTTGTTTAATAAATAGAACAGCTGGACAACGTTAACCATAAAAGACCTGAGACTGGGAAAAGAAAAAGATGTAAAAGGAAGTGTCCTCTCGTTCCTTCTTTCGTGTCTACCAGGGTAGCACTTCTGCGTGCCTTGTGGCTTCCCACTGACAATGGGAAGTGAGGCCACTCCAAGCTCTTCTTGGAAATGCCCAGGACTCTCATTGCGCCCTTTCCTGCCCACTTCCACTTCATTCTGGCTTCTGCAGAGTTGCTGACCTTTGACCCTTCTGTTTGCCTCTAGAAATTGGTGTTGGGCCTTGGCTTCCTGTGTTTGTACCATCAGCACTCGCTGGGGATTTGGGCTGTGTCAGTTCTCGGCGGCCCCGGGCAGAACCCCCCGCACTAGCTGTGGTCCCATTTTGAGCTAACTCGAGGCACCAGGTCAGGCTTTCCCCGTCTGTCAGGCCTTCCGAGGCTGTCCAGTGCATGTCGGGGGAGGGGTGGAACACAGCTCACCAGGAGCACCTGAAGGATGCTTGACCCGGCGTGGCGGAAATGTGAGGAGAGGATTTCCAAGAACAGAGTGGAAAGAGGTTTAGACTAAGTTCTTCACACTATAAGTGAAAGAAATATAGGAGAAAAAGTCAGATACCAGTCAAATGGTTAAGGATATCGTGAATCCAAAATCAGTAAAGGGCTTAAGAAACGGGCATAACTATTGAGTCAAACAGAGGAGTTGAACATAAGAATCTGTGTGAGAATCAGACCCGTGTAAAATGTAATAATAATCTAGACAATTGATTCACAACTGGCTTATACTATTTAAGGTAAATTCAGCTCCATGATCAAAAGAGAGAGGCTATCTGGCCTTACTCCTTCATTCCTTCACTGACCTAGTCTACACATGCTTTTGAACACCAGCCAAGGGCCTGCTGGTGCTAGATGCCACGGGAGAAACAAAGAAATCTAACACGTCGTGCATGCCCTCAAGATAGCCAGACACATAAAAAGTGGAGTCAGGCCAGAGAAACAATAGGTGCTGCAAGAGGATGTGATTAAGTGTGGACTAAATAAGGGCTATGAGTCCTGGTGAGGAGGCATCCCTTGGGATGCGAGGGACGTGCCGAGGGCTCCTGGAGAAGGTGAGCCTTGAAGGAGCTTGATGAACAGGGAAGATTGTAAAGGAAAGGGGAAATCCTCCTGGCTGGTGGTGATTTACAGAGCTCTCGTTCCAAACGACAAGCTGTAGAAGAGCCGTCTCGAGTTAAAATCAACAAAGGACATCTTTGCTATCTTCCAAAGTCTAAAAGGAGAGAGAGATAAGGAGGCTCTATGACAAGCATCTGGTTTCTGGTTGTTGGGGCGATCGGTCAGGTGGTGTGGGTTTCAGACGCTGCACAGTATCATTATCGTGGTACACATCTGCAAGGTGGGCTCCGTGACCTGGAGAACAAGGATATACGTTTAGGAGGCATTCAGCTTCCAATAGTGGGATGCTTGATAAACAGTGGCTTCATTGATAAAGATGCTTAAGTACTTCACAAAACAAGATGTCCACAGTTGCTATAGCTGCCCTCAATTACCGTGAGGGGCCCAAGCTATTTCTTTCAGTCTGCCATCTTTAGTGGAATTTTTGTGTGTGTCCTTAGGCTAATTTCCCCATGGTCACAAGATGGCGGCCGCAATTCCCACAGACCTGCATTGCAAGCATGAAAAAAGGGCCAAGGCCGAGGACGTTCTCCTCCTGAGATTTAAATGACTCCAATTCATCCCCTTGGTGTCGGGTAGACACCCAGCTTCCATGAGATCAAGGGATCTCTACTCACTTCCTTAGTCAAACCAGAGTTCTCTTTGGCAGAGAAGGAAGTGGGGATGGCGGAGCCGCAGACAGTAAGCAGTGTCTGCCATGTTCACCAGCGTGAAGGGTCCCTGCCCACATGGCTCCTCCAGCCGCTGCAAGCAGCTTCTTTCTTTGCTATCGCCAGCCCCTGACCTTGGCCTTCATTTACAACCCTGAACTTTTTTCAACTTCTTAAAAATTGTTGTTCCCGCCTAATGGATCTGACTTATGCAACAGAGGTAACTCAAAACTCCAATCAGAAAACCCTTAGTCAGAGAAAATCCCGTAGCAGTACCCTGTAAAATTGGTGAATGAATGTATCATGTGTGTTTTAAGCTTGAAAAGTGTTCAAGTTACGTACCATTTTTACAACTCCCCTCCTTAACTAAACTGGCTAAAAATGAACCAACCAATCTCTAGAGCCAACTGCTTTAGATAACAGGGCTTCTTATGCTGTAATTGTTAGCTTTTTTGCCAGAATTCCCTACAGGATTGAAATCTAGAGGACAGAGTTCAATGTCATGAATAAGTCTGCATCCTGAGCTCTAGAGCTGTGTTCCCAGACTGTGCCTCTGTACCCGTCAAAAACTAACGCCCACCCCGTCCTCCCCCAGCCCCAGCACACCATTCTACTTTCTGTCTCTATGAATTTGACTACGCTAGGGACCTCATATAAGCAGAATCACAGTATTTGTCCCTTTGTGACTGGCATTTCACTTGGCATAACGTCCTCAAGGTCCATCCATGTTGTGGCATGTGTCAGAACTTCCGTCCTTTTTAAGGCTAACTGAATTGACTCGATGGCCCCAACGAAATATTCCATTGTGTGTATATCCATGTAGAGCTGTGCCGTCCAACACAGCAGCCACTAGTCACGCATACGGTTATTGAGCATTTGAAATGTGGCTAACGAGATGGAGGCACGGAGTTTTTAACTGCATTATATTTTAATTAATTTAAATTTACAATCTGATTCATTTGCTGGAAAAGGTTTAAGTGTGTTTGGAACAAATCAGGGACGTGAATCTACTTTTCCAACTGCACATTTTATTAAATCTAGATATGGAGGGACTATTTCCAGTGAAAGCTTAGCATCTGAATTGAGATATGCCATGAGTGTAAAACATACACTGCATTTAGAAGACTTAATATGATAAAAAGAATGTAAAAAAAACTCATAAACAATTTTTATATTGATTATATAATGCAATGGTAATATTTTGAATATATTGGGCTAAACAAAATATATTAAAATTAATGTCATCTGTTGCTTTTACTTTTTTAAAGGCATTGCTAGAAAATTTTAAATGACGCGTGTGGCTTGTGTTGTGTTTCTCTTGAACAGTGCAGCTCCGATACAAAGGGAGCATTCAAATATTCGTTGAATGAATGCATGAGTTCAGTGCTGTGACCAAGGTCATTCAAAAAGATGCAAAACTGGGTCTCAGGTTCCTTGGTCCCCACTCCCTCCTTCTTTCCACTGCTCCTTGTGGCCCCCTCTCTACCACACTGGGCTTGCTGGTCACACTCCCACCACCACCTGGAGCACAGAAACTTTCCTTACGGAAGTGAGCTTTGCAAACTCAGAGGACAGCGAGGAGCATCCACATTGAGGTGCCCTAAAGACAAGAGCTTATAGGAAATGGAGCCCTCTTTGATGGAGAGAAGGAAAGGATTTAGGATGCCAAATCTCAGAGGACCCTTTTGTTTCACATTTTGCCCTTTCTGGGTATCTTTACTGAGATCTCCGGTCATCTCGGTGTACATTCTTATTCTGAAAGTTCTTTCAGGAAAAGGATGGTTTTACACTTCTAGACAGACTTCTTGCCATCCCCAGGGCTCTGGTGACACAAAACAGACAGGAGTAACGTAGGCTGTGTGCGCACAACTGGAAGACGGCTGGGATACAGCGGCCACCCACGCTGGTTGCGGAAGGAGCAAGCGCCCGTGGCTCAGAGAGCAGATGCTTTGTCCCGCCCTGCAGTCTTCATGCCTGGCCCCCCCTTCCCTTTTGAGGTGTGGCTCTTGGAGTGAAAGATCATCACCGTCTTTGGACGGTGCAACAGCTTTTGAAATGCAACAGCTTTCTGCAATTTGTTTTTATGAAATCAGCATTTTGCTTCCTGGAAAATCTTAATGCCCTTTTCTCATTGAACTTCGAGATTTTACGTACTTTCACAAAAGAAAAATAAAAAGCAGAAGGTAGCATGAAATGCATTCACTTCGTAACTCAGATATTCAATGAAAAATGCCATTTCCGTGCTAACCCGGCATTCCTCGCTGAATCGTATCCGTCAGTGAGCAGGAGGAGAGCCTCGTTTGGGAGTCACTCTGATCTCAAGGAAGGCTGCCCCGGTCACTCCAGCAGGTCCTTTTAGATGGCATGCCGTGTTTCTTGGATAAAGTGTTTTGTCTTAGACAGTCTTTCCCTGCTCCTGGCCTCCTCCCTAAGATGCTCTCTGGTCTAAGGGGAATGATAGGGCTCTTGATGCTTCCTGGACAAATGGCAGAGCCAGGTCCTTACGGCCATGTCCTGTCCCTTCTCTGGTCTGCAGGGTGTTGCCCCTCATTCCCCTGCTTGCTGCTTGCCCTACAGGGAGTGGCAGCTGAAGTCAGAGGCTGATGCCTAGTCACTTCCTCTCTGGGTTTGGGAGGCATGCCTAGGGGTACCTCCTGCCCGGTTCAACTTCAGCGGAGTTCCTGCAGGTGTCGTGGGCACTCTGAGGCCTGGCCGTGGCTCCAGGGCTCTCCCAACCTAGACAGTCCGCTCTGCAGCTCTCTCTCCGGAACAACCTCACCCCAATCCAGCAAGCCCTCTGGCATTCTCACGGCCCCATTCGCAGTCCTTTCTGGGTCCAGGCTCCCTCTGCTCACCATGCTGCCAGCACCACCACCTCATCCTTTACAAGTTTTGCTCTCACAAATAACGCCTTGGTGAAGATATTGTGCACGTCTGGTGTTTTCTAGGAACAGAGACAGAGGAGTAGAATTGTGGGATTATAGGTTATAGACATTTTGATATTTTAAGATGGTCCCATATTTACCTCCAAAGTCTCTGTCACCGATTTACACTTTATTTCCCCACACCTATGCTAATTCTGAAGATTATCAAACTTTATAAATTTGGCCAATCTGATAGCTGTTAAAAAGAGATTTTTAGGGGCCAGCCCTGGTGGCCTAGTGGTTAAGTCCAATGTACTTGGCTTTGGCACCCCGGGTTCCATTCTTGGGCACAGACCTATACCACTCATCTGTCATGGTGGTGGCTCACATACAAAAAAAAGAGGAAGACTGATGGCAGATGTTAGCTCAGGGTGAATCTTCCTCAGGAAAACAAAAGAGAGAGAGAGATTTTAGTATTGTTAAGAATTTTTTCTTGTGTATATTGACCATACAGTAGTCCCCCTTTATTCATGGTTTTGCTTTCCGTGGTTTCAGTTACCTGAGATCAACAGCGGCCCAAAAATATTAAATGAAAAATTGCAGAAATAAACAATTCATAAGTTTTACATTGCTTGCCGTTCTGAGTAGTGTGATGAAATCTCGCACCATCCCTCACCATTCCTCCCGGGACGTGAATCACCCTTTGTCCAGCAGATCCACCCTGTGTATGCCACCTGCCCCTTAGTCACTGAGGAGCCAGTCGGCCAGGTTATCAGATGACTGTTGGCAAATTGGATATGCCAAAGAGAAGCCATAAAGTGCTTCCTTTAAGGGAAAAGGTGAAAGTTCTCAACTTAATAAGGAAAGAAAAAACATGTATGCTGAGGTTGCTAAGATCTACAGTAACTTTTATTACAGCATATTGTTACAATTGTTCTATTTATCATTGGTTATTGTTAATTTCTTCCTGTGCCTGATTTATAAGTCAAACTTTTTCATAGGTGTATATACATATATAGGAAAAAACATAGTATCTAGATCGTTTGGTACGGTTCTCAGTTTCAGGCATCCACTGGGGGTCTTGGAACATATTCCCTGCAGTAAGGGGGGAACACTGTGTGTTTTGTGAATTTTTTGTTCATACCTTTAACTTCCTTTTTTAAGAAGTTTTCATCTTCTGTTCTTACGGATTTACATATGAAGTAGCCATGTCAGCTCAGGCTGCCATAACAAAATACCACAGACTGGGGGGGGCTTAAACGCCAGAAGTTAATTTTCTCACATTTCTGGAGGCTGGAAGCCCAAGATCCAGGCACCTACCAGGGGGCTGCTTGCTGAGAGCTCTCCCCTGGGACGGGTGCAGACAGAGCTTCTTGCTGTGTCCTGGACGGCCTCTCCTCGGCGCCTGTGTGCGTGGAGAGTGAAACAGCTCCCTCCCCTTCAGATGCGGCCTCCAGGCCTATGGGACTGTGGTCATTTACCCGTCATTCCCTCCCAAAGGCTCTGTCTCCAAACGCCGTCACATTGGGGCTTAGGGCTGCAGGAGGTGAATTTTGTGGGGACATAGTCAGCCCACAGCACCACAGTACTATTCTTTACCTGTTATATGAGTTTGTGTGTGTGTGTGTGTGTATACACGTATGTGTGTATATGTATGTGTTTGTGTGTATATGTATATATACATATGTGTATGTGCATATATTTTCTCCAAGAGTATAACTTGCCTTTTAATTTCGTTAATCGTGTTTTCAGTCATAGAAAAGTTGTTTGGTTTTTTTGGGGGGGAAGATTAGCCCTGAGCTAACATCTGCTGCCAATGCTCCTCTTTTTGCTGAGGAAGACTGGCCCTGAGCTAACATCCGTGCCCATCTTCCTCTACTTTATATGTGGGACACCTGCCACAGCACAGCTTGACAAGCAGCACATAGGTCCACACCAGGGATCTGAACCAGTGAACCCCGGGCCAGCAAAGCAGAATGTGGGAACTTAACCACTGCACCGCCAGGCTGACCCCTGAGAAGTTTTTAGTTTTGATGTGTCAAATTCGTTCCTCTTTTCCTTTATGACTTCTCGTTTCTATGATTTGTTTAAAAAGGCCTTCTGTACCCCAGATGTCACAAACATATTATTTGTTTTCCATATTTCAGGAGCAGAACTTGCCCACAAACTTTTTGAGACCGACGCCCTTTGCAGGGGCTGGAAGAAGGTACATTTTTATCTAACAGTTCAATTTCTTTCATGCTTATTAATTTAATGTTTTCTGTTGCCTCTTGAACAAATTTTGGTTATTTATATTTTCCTAGAAAATCATTCATCTCATCTGGGTCTCAAATTCACTGGTATAAAGTTGTTCATAATGTTCCCTTTAAAAATTATCCTTTACGGGGCCAGCCCGGTGGTGTAGTGGTTAAGTTTGTGCACTCCACTATGGCAGCCCAGGGTTCGCAGGTTCAGATCCTGGGAGTGGACCTACACACCGCTCATCAAGCCACACTGTGGTGGCATCCCACATACAAAAAATAGAGGAAGATTGGCAACAGATGTTTGCTCAGGGCCAATCTTCCTCACACACACACACACACAAAACCTTTATATGTGTTCATTCATCCCTTTCCTTCCCTGTTATTATCTATGTATTTTATTCTAGCCAAATAACTTTTTACCTTAAAAAAAAAGCAAACCTGTGTTCTTGTATTTTTTAAAGATTGGCACCTGAGCTAACAACTGTTGCCAATCCTTTAATTTTTTTTCTTTCTACTTCTCCCCAAAGCCCCCAGTACGTAGTCGTACATTCTAGTTGTGGGTCCTTCTGGTTGTGCTATGTGGGACACCACCTCACCGTGGCTTGATGAGTGGTGCCATGTCCGTGCCCGGGATCCGAACTGGCAAAACCCTGGGCTGCCATAGCAGAGTGCACAAACTTAACCACTTGGCCATGAGGCCGGCCCCAAACCTGTGGTTTTATTGATCAGTTTTGCTGAATTTTTTCTCTGTGTCATTAATTTCTGCTTCTCTATTAATTAACTCATTTCTTACTACTTACTTTGGCTTCATTTATTTTTCTTTTAAATCTTTTTTATGTTCCAATAAATAAATGCAAGTCTAGAGTTTTCTTCTGAAAATTGCTTTGGCCATATCCCACTGGTTTTGATGTGTGCTGTTTTCATTGTGGTCCAGTTCCAAGTAGTTTATTTCCTCTTTAAACCAAAAGATCTTTAGAAGTGTGTTTTTATATTTCAGGAGTATAGATTTCTTTTGGCTCCTTGTTTGTTAATTTCTAAATTTATTGCATTCCGGTCAATGAATGTGGCCTGTATAATAAGTTTTTAAAAATGTGTTATTTCCTTTGAGCATAGAACAGAGTCAAATTTGGTGAGCTCTGCATGTGTGCTTTTAATTTTTTTTTAAAAGGCTTAATATTGCATTAGTTTTCCTTTCCAGTGTGGTCACAGCTTCTGAGAATAGGCAATAATTTAGTTGAATTTAATAGTATTTGACTCATTTACTCAATAGATATTTATGGAGTGCCTGCATATTCTAGGCACCGCAGGATTCGGGGGACACAAGGATGAGCAAAAACAGGCACGGTCTGCCCTATGAGTTGATAGTCCAGCGGGAGAAGCAGGCACAGATCGCATCGTCCCATCAGTGAAACAATGAGCTGAAGAAGAAACACTGATTCTGCGGACGCATCTCACAAAGGGTCTTGTCCTGGAGAAAGCTTTCCTGATATTTGAACAGAGACCTGAAAGGGGGGTGGAAATTTCGTAGGAAAAGGGCTGGGAAGGGAAGAGAGGAGGTCTGCAGGTGGAACAGCGTGTCATGAGGCCCTTTGTGTCTGTGAACAAGGGTCCTGGGGTCCAGAAAGCAGACCCTAGGCTGCCGGGCCCCACACAGCGTGTGCGTGGTACTGGCCCCAGAGCAGAGGGGTGCAGGCGTGCGGCGGAGAGGGGTGCAGACCATATAAGGCCTTATGAAGAAGTTTTGTCTTTACTTAAGAAAAATGGGAAGCCGTTAAAAGAATTTAGAGAGGCTTACAGGATTGTCTCTGTGGTTTTAGATGATAACTTGAACAGAAACTTGGAGCATTTGCTCCATGGAGCTTTTATTCCTTGACTTCGTACTATAGGGCTCCTACTTCCCTTCTTGCTCCCTCCCTTCAGTGAAGTTGAACTAAACATGCTCAAGAAGAATGATCACCCGGCGCGTTTTCCATCAGAGGCGTACAAATTACCCGGCACGTCTGGGAACCAAGCCTGCACTGGAGGTGGATTAAACTAATGATTCAGCGGTAATCACACAACAACAACCGGAGCTGTCGGCGTGGAGCGTTGCGTCCCAGCTCCGTGCTAGGTCCTCCGCGAGTTTATCTCCTTTGATCTTCACAACAACCTTATGCGATTTCTTTTTACCGCACACATCAGTCACCGTGTCTGCCACCATTTGTGCTGGAAACTCACTGCCTCCACCTCAGAGGGATGGGGCCACTCCCAGGGGCTTTGATTTGTCCACTGTGATCATGCTCAAGCACACACGGACACATGTGTGCACACATGCACAGACATGCACACTCACACACAGGCACACGCACCTCTGCTTGGATCAGGGGTGGTGCCTGGATCCAACAGCCACCAATCCATTGGCCAGCCAGCAGTTTTTAGGGTACCATAGCACAAAAAGCTTGGTCCAAGTAGATTCTTGCTTTTAGAAATTTCTAGTTGGGATATATAAAGGAAATCAGTTAGTTGCAGAAACTGAAGCTGAGCGATGAGAGGCCGGAGAAGCCCTGACGGCCTGAGTGGGTGGAAGTTGTGAGTAAGCCAAAGGCCTCGCTGAGCAGAAGCTGTGAGGAGAAAGGATGCCAGGGTGGATGGAGAAACTGGTTGACAGAGAGGAGAGAAGCTGACTGGAGATGAAGCCCGCGCTTGGGGAGGCACTGAGTCACGTGAATGACAGCAACTAGAGGAACGAGGCACACGTTCATGCCCGAGATGCAGTGGCAGGCTCTGAAGGCCCGGCCACAGAGTGCTCCCCGCTCTCTGGGTTCATGAGATGCCGCCCCCTCATCAGGCCTGACCGGGAGTTTGCTGCACAGCGCGTCTGAAGGCGTCTCTGCTCCACGCAGCACAGGAGACTCGGCACTCCTGGGCTCAGACGAAGACTCAGAGGCTCAGAGAGGCGAAGTAATTGCCCAAATCGCCACAGCAAATTGGAGCAGAAATTTCAAGCTCAAGTTCGTGTGACTGTGCTGCCCTCGTCCTCAAGGATAAGGCTATTAGCATTTTTACAGCGGGGGTTGGGGGGGGAGGAATTATCTGCTCAAGGATATTTGTCAGACCTTCAGCTTTTCTCACCTTGAGAACAAACACAGGCGGCACACGGTTTCAAATCAGTAAACCAAGTGACTTGGCATCATTGGCCTGTTAAGTGTTAGGGTTTAACAATAGTTAACATAAGAGGACCGTTGCTTTCGAGTGCACTGCACAAAAGCAGGTTTTCACCTAGTCAGCTATTTGGAGAGTGGCATGGGGATAGAGGCAGGGACACGGAGAGCGAGGGTTACAGTTTCTCCCCCAAGAACTGGTTACAGCCTCGCAGGGCTAGGGCCCGATTGTCCATTCACCCAGGCAATGGGCCTGGGGGAACTGGATCATGCAAAAGAAACTTCCGACCATTGGTGAGAAGCAGCCGGTTGCTAACCTGGTTTTCGGTAGTGGCGGAACAGAGCCGGGTGCCCCATCAGCCCTCTTTGTGGTCCTCTACAGGGAACGTCCTCTTCCTTGCAAAAGGGCCTCCAGGAGAAGTGGCAAGGGGAATGAATCCAGAGCAAATTTAATGAGTGCCTAGTAAGTGCGAGGCCTCGTGCCCAGGGAAAGCTTAAACGTCTGAGTCATAGGTCCACGAGGACTGAAGTGGGTCACCTTGGCTGTGACACAGCAGGAAGTCTCTGAGGCTGCAGCCTACTGGTAAAGCTGCAACACTGTATCTCCCCAGACCCCCCTGGGAATTCGTGCACTGACCCTATTGCCTCTACGGATTGTTCCAGGTCCCGTGCTGAGGGCGGTGGGGAGCCTCCTGTTTGGTGTCCCTTCCCGGCAAGCCCTTATATGTCCTGAGCTCACAGCAGCTGAGGACATTTCCTTTCCTGACCTTTGCCAAACCACCTTTTACCTAATTCCTGCTGTTTGCCCTGTTGAGAGGGGGTGTGGCCACGGCCCAGAGACCAGGCAGACCCACAGAGGAGAGGCACATCAGGAAAGTCCCAGGGGGACGCAACAAGCCCCAGCTGCTTGTCCTTTGAGGGTCAGCCGACCAGCGGAGTCCAGAGCCCAGGGGCAAAGATCAAAACCAAGCCTGGAGGTCAGCCCAGGATGGCACAGATGTCGCCCATGTCCACCTTCATTCTTCCGTATCCATGTACCCACTGTACTATTACTCACTTGCTGTTTTTCTTTTAAAATTCACTTTTTAACTTAATTAAATAAAACTTTGCATCAGAGGAGTAAATGAAAAATGAGGATCACTTGTCAAAAACAAAGAAGAGGTCTTTAAAAATAGATTTAACTCTTAAGGTAAAAATTTTCCATCACGTTTTACCTAAAATTGTAGCTGGCTGCCATCAGAGGTCCTGTCTCACTTCGGCCTGCCTCGGGCTGGGGGGTCCAGGCCTGACCTGGAGTCAACCCGCCAGGGGGTCCTGCTTCCACCCTCTGTGGTTGAGAAGCCGCGGAGAGGTGACTTAAGCTAGCTGAGCCTGTTTCTCTGTCACCTGTGGGTGACCATGGTCCCTGCTTTGCAGGCCTGTTGCAAAGATCACACAGAAGACTGCAGCGAGAGCACCCAGCACAGGCCTGGCACATAGTACACGCCACAAACACTCCCTGTTTTCTCCAGAGTTCTCCGTATAAGTGCGCTTGTGATTTTCAAACCGTCCATCACAATATTTGTTTGGGAGATACGGTTTTTGTCGGTAAGACCAAAGTTCAACTTGAAATAGAAAGCATCTAAGTTAAAAACAGTGAGAAAGATATAATTATAGTGCTGTTATTGCCAAGGACAAGAAACAGGAAACTAGAACAATGGTTCATGAGAGTCAAATAGCCAAGATGAATTGCATCTTTATGAAGGGGTCCCGGCTGCCTCCAGCAGAAGGTGTGCCGAGGTCCCCCTTAGCACATCCCCTTACCCAAACCAGAGCCCTTTGGAGGAACTAACTCCAGATTCTTGGCAGCACAGGCTGGAGGCAAATCAGGGCTGTTTGGGTCCAGAGTCCAGAGTGCTGAGCCCCACTTGGCTCGGCTTCAACCACAGGTTGGGCGTCACAGCTGCGCTGGTTCCAGCCGGAGGTATGGCTCTAGCAGAGTCGGGATGCCTCTCGGCCCAGGTCAGAGGGGCACGTTTGTGGCCAGTGCAGCCTCCAGCTCAGCAGCTTCCAGAGGTTCTGCCACAGAATCTTCCCAAATGAAACACCCTCCTTCCTGTTCAGCTTAGCTCCGGCTGCCTTGACCTCCTCTCACTTTCAACCACTTCCTTTCTTTCTCAACACCCGATTTCCGCTCCATGTCCTGCATTTCTCCATCATGTCCCTTCACCCATCTTCCAGGGCTAACGTCCTCTCCTCTCCTCTCCTCTCCCTCATTCTCTCTTTCTCCATCTTTTTCATCCTACCTTCTCCTCCCCTCCCTCCATCCTCCCCTCCTCCCCTCCCTCCATCTGCTCCTCCTCCCCTCCCTCCATCTGCTCCTCCTCCCTTCCCTGCATCTTCTCCTTCTCCCCTCCCTCTCTTCTGTCCTTCTTTCACAAATGTTTATGGAGCATTTACGAATGAGCTAGGTATTGTGCGAGGGGTTACAGTGGTAACAGGATCCTTGTCCTTATGGCATGTTTACTCTGAAAGGAAAGACTAACACAAACAAATATTTCCTTGAATAATTGTGTAATTATACCAGCAATAATGCTGTAAGTAAGGAATCCAAGTGGGCCAGATGCTACAGAACTCCTATGACATTTTCCACGTCCACGTGGCACGTGCAAAGCCCTAGAAGGTGACGACCCTATTGGGCAAGCATGCGTCTGCCCTGCATGATCCCTCCAGCATCTGGTACAGGGCCTGGCACGGACACAGGGTGCACTCGGTGATTGCTTGTGGAGTAAATGAAGAAACTGCTCTTCCGGAGAACCTGTTGGTGCTCTTTTGGCCATGGGAATCACGAGGGAGAGTCAGAGGGGGCAGAGCTCCTCTCCATCCATCCTCCCCCGACACCCTGCAGTAGCCAGGCCATCAACGGCCAACTAGATGCCAAAGGGATGAGGTGTCAGCAATGGATGAAGCCAAGTGTCCTCCTAGAGTCTCTGCCTTCAGGTCTCCCACTGAGGAAAACCTAGCCAGGACCTCCTTCGAGAAACCCCAGGTTTGAGGACAAAAAAGGATAGTCACTGCCTGGCTTTGGGCACTCCTTGCTGGGGAGACCTTTTGATGGCTCTCACGTGGCCAGATAAGCATCTCCTTTGTATTCCAACAACCTCGATTATGTAGGAAGCAGTGGGTTCCTGAAAATCACCGTAATAAGTCAGCTATAAAAAGAAACTAATCTAAATGGGTGGGGTTGCAATTTTCAGTAATAAAGGTGATCTGAATATATTTATATTCTGATATATATAGATTCTTTATATAATATTATATATCATATAAAGGTCAGAATATATTTACTCCATCACATTTTCACTTCAAATTGGAAAATAATAAGAAGGAAGTATTGGAAGATGGGGAGACACAAATGGACAGAGTAAAGCAAACCCTCCTATGACAGCGAAGGCACCGCAGGAGGCGGGGTGGCCGGGGAGCAGAGCGCCAGCATCCCCCTTGGGAAGGCGTGTGGAGGTCACCGGGCGGGCAGGGAGCAAGGAGATGGGGCATTGTGTGGAGACAGTTGGCCTTGGGCTTGACCTGAACTTGACCTGGCTCTGATAAGAATCTGTCCAACCTGGCAACGATGTGACAGTAAATTCCATGGATTTGAGCAGCACAGTTCATGCCAAAAAAACTTGATTGCCTTTGAGGACAGAATTATCCTCATTGTTACTGTATGCTAGACAGAAAAAAAGTGCAGGAGAGGCAGCATCTCCAGCTTTCTGGCTCAGGACACACCGGGCCCTTTTCTCCCCAGGCCCGAGGGAAGGAGGCCGAGGCAGGCTGGGGAGGTCACCTTCAAGGTGCTGTGTGTGCTCTGTCGCACGTCATAGCAAAGGAAAGACGGATGCTCAGCCCACCTTGGGACAAGCAATAGTTCTGTGTGCTCGCTTCATAAACTCTGCGTTTTATAGCTGTAAAGGATGTCAGTAAGCGCCCAGTCCAAACGCCCTGAACTAGCTCAACCCCAGCATTTCTAGGGTCAGACTGAGGTTGAGACCCGGGCAACGACTTGGAGAGCGCTGCCAGGCTAACAGCGGAGCCGGACCTGCTCACGAGGTGCGTCTTCTCCTCCCACGTCCTCGGGCAGGAAGTGCTCAGCACGTGTTCCTCACCATCATCGCTTACCGTCACGTGCACTTCACACCCCCTGTGACAACCGCATGGTGTCCCCCCACTTTGTGAATGCAGAAACCAGGTAGTTTGCTGAGGGCCACACAGCTAACGAGGGGACAGGCCCGGAACCGGGGGTTCTGATTCTGCCCCCAGCTCTTCCTGGTCCTCGTGCTGTCTTCACGCTGCTGTCCGTCCTGTGATCTGTACACTTGGACGTAGGAGCCCAGAAAGACCCTGTGATCACTGACTCCGGAGAATAACTCTGCAAACTTTGTCTATGCAGCAGCTGGGCCGTGGGGAGGCTTCCCATGGGGACAAAAGAATGATCTCTTCAGGACGACATTTCTTTCTCTCCCATGAGTGTACCACTGGGAACCGTGCTGGAAGGCATGAGCAGCTCAGACACGATGGCAGAGAGGAAGCCGACGAGCAGGTCCTGGGGGCCCCTGTCTGCACGAGGGTGCTTGCAGTTGACTTCACCTGTGCAGCCTTGGGTGGGGTTTCAGCAAAGACGGTCATGGCAAGATCTGTGCTCGAGGTTGTTCATGCTGGCGGGTGGGTGAAGGGTGGATTGGAGAGGGCAGGAGGAGAGGTGGGGAAAAGGAAGAGGAGGCAGCTGCTTAGGTGACATGATGGGAGCTCAAACAATGGTTTTAGGGCAGCAATGGAGGGCCAGGTCAAGGTCAAGGTGAGGAGGAGGAGGAGTCAGGATGAGTCTCCCATTTCAGCTTTGAGGACTGAGTGGCAGAAGGGAGAAGGAAGAAGAGCAGGCCTGGGGGAAAGACCGAGAGCTCGGAGTTAGGCAGTTTGAGGGGGAGACGCCCAATGGGCCTTCTGGCCTGGATTCCCCCAAAGCAAGGCTTGGGACAAAGATTGACGTGCTGGTGCTTTATTTGGGAAGTGGTCCCAGGGAACAAGAGAAAGGAACCAGAGCGGGTGACATAAGACGAAACAGAAAGTGACTTAAGGATGTGTATCGTGTTGGCCATCTCCAGGGGACACTGGCACTGGATCCCCCGGAGCCTCATGGGGAGTGTTTACACAGCAAGTCAGGACTGTCCACACAAGGGACGAAAGGGAGGAGCGATTATCCACTGTTTCTCATACCTCGTTGGTCCAGGGCTTCCCCATGGAGTGTTATGCCCACTCCTCGACCCCCACATGTGGGTTGCACATGCATAAATGTCAGGTGCTTCCACAGACATCCGGAATGGATGAACAGGTGTCCAGGGGCATCAGAGAAGCCCCAAGGCACGAAGCCAGGTCTAAGCCACTTGCTGAGATAAGTTACCGCTAGAGCTGAGTCAAAGCCAGCCCAGAACCGCCTGCCCAAGCTGCTTCGAGTCTTGGAGGCGAGGCCGAGAGGCTGTGAGATGGTGCACAACAGGCGTCCACTTCACAGGATGCGAGGTGGGGCTGTCCTGGTGGCAGATGTGTAAACCATCTAAGCTCTGGAGGGAGGCCAGGGCTGGAGACATGGATCTGTGAGTCATCGGTGTGCAGGTGCTGGCTGAAACCACGGGGAAAGTGTGTTGAGTGCAAAGAGCATTGAGTCAAGGGCAGTGCCCTGCGGACCATGTAAGGAGCAGGCAGAGGAAGAGGGGCCAGGAAAGAGCAGAAAGGCCGGGGAGACACAAGGACAACCTGGAGGGTGTGGTTTCATGGGAGCTGAAGGGCAGCATGTGACAGGACATTGACCAAGTGTCCCCAAGCATCGCATACTGTAAGACGTCCCCCGGGTTTGGCAATCCAGAGGTCTCAGGTGCCCTCAGCACCAGGAAGGTCAGGAGAAGCGTGGCGTTGGAGGCCAGGACGTAGTGGGCAGAGGAATGAGCAGGAGCTAAGAAACTGGAAAGAACAGTATGACCTGTGACGTCACAAGGACTGCCCTCGGATAGGACAGGGACCACAGAGGGGTGAGAACAGTTTGTAGGTCAGAGAGCGAGGAGCTGAGGGAGACCAGACAGAACAGCCTTGATTGTCCCGAGGAATCGAGATGATGCCCCCCCCCCACCCCCGCCCCGGGACCACAGCCAGCCGTCCTCCTCCTCTGTGGCGGGCTGTGCGCCTGGGGGTCGCAGCAAGAGTTCAGTCTCTCATTTTGTTATTGCTGTTAGTCAGCTGGTGAATATTTACTGAGCATGAACAATGTCCAAGGCCTCGTGCAGGTAACTGAGGAAAATACAAGAATGACGTGACTGAGTCCTGCTCAGAGGCGCTCTGGGCCTTGGAGCCTGGGGAGTCGCTGCACCCCAGGGGAAGTCAGAAGCTGGGCTGGGTCAGGATGCTGAGCTGGTGCACACGAGCGTATTCATGCATTCAACAGACCCGCTGGGGGCTGTGACGTGCCCCGCACTGACCAGGTGCTAAGAATACATCAGAGAACAGAACAGACCACAACCCTGCTCCTGTGGCCCCTGCCACATTAGGGGAGACAGTCTATAGAGGTAACAGGTAAATAAGTTATATGCTGTATAAGAAGGTGGTGAGGGACCTGGGAGAACGGAGAACAGAGAAGGGGAATCGGCAGTGTGGGGTGGCAGAGAGGGCAGCATCCTTAAGCAGGGCAGGCCAAGGGAGGCCTCACTCAGAAGGTGGCACTTGAGCAGAGCCCTAAAGGAGATGAGGTTGCCATTTGAATATCTGGGAGAAGAGTGGTTTCAGCAGAGGGAACAGATTGTGCAAAGGCCCTGAGGCAGGAATATTTCATGAGGACGAGAGAGCAGTAGGAAGTAGTTGGAGAGGCAAGGGGGTGCAGAGGGAGAAGAGGAGTGGTGTGCAGATGGTGCAGGGCCTTCAAGGCCATTTGTCAAAACCTTGACTTTGAGAGGAGAGGGAAGCCACAGGAGGACTGAAGCAAAAGAGTGTGAAGCTTTAAAGTAACCACTCTGGCTGCTTGTGGAGAAAAGACTGTGGGTCAGGGAGGCTCTGGGGAGACCAGAGAGAAGGCCATTAGAGTCAGCCAAGTGAGAGATGATGGTGACTTGGACCAGGGTGGTGGCCCTGGGGAACAGCAGGGGAATTCTGGAGACTTTTGGAAGTCCGTGCCATGGGGTGGAGTTTCTGGGGCTTCCGTGCTCCATCGGCCCTGACTGAGTAGGTCACGGCAACCCTGAGTCCCCGGGATGAAAGGACCTCCGAGTCCGTGGTGGGTGAGGATGGAGGGAGGGGCGGGCATCCCACGCCAGGGCTGAGCAACAGGCCGAGCCCGTCAGCAGACTTGCCTCCCACGTGGAGGCCCCTGCCGCAGGAGTGACCAGCCCATTCCCACGGGGCCCAGCTCGGCAGCCTCTGCCCTGTCTTCTTTCACACAAGCGCGCGCTGAAGAGCAAGGGCACGAGAGTGAGGCCTGCAGAGGTGAGGCCACCTGAAAAGCCAGGCTGGGAGCCAGAGAAGGACTCCGTGCCCGCCTCCCGGCCTACAGCAGCCCGTTCTTCTCCTGCTCTCCCCCTCTGACCCCTTCTTACCAAGATCGAGCACTGGGAGGGAGACGGGCAGAGTCTTTCTTCCGCATGCTCTCCCCCCTCCCTCCCCTGCACTTGGCACGGGCCTGGGGAGTCCCCACCCCCGTCTGGGTCTGGCCCGATGAGGTGGACGCAGCAGAGCAGGGAGGCCTGCCAAGAGCCGCTGTCTGTGGAGGATCGGGAGGGCACAGACTCCGTGCTAGAAACGGTTCCCATCCCAGTTCTGTTTCAAACTGGTTATGATGCCTTGTAAGGTTACTTCAGCCTCAGTTTCCTTATCTGAACAATGAGGATATCAATTTCTCTCATAGGATTGTTATAACAGACGTGATACATGCGAAATGCCTGGCCCAGAATAGGAGCACGTGACGGTCCTGTAAGTTGGTTCACTCAAAATCTATTCTCCAACATCTCCTTCTTGGCCTTCCTCTACTAGAGAAGAGAGAAGAGGAAATGATACTCAAGCTTCCAGCTCCCCTGTACTTAGGGGTGGCCACAAAACCCAGCTACGGCCAATGAGAGGAAGGTAGAAGTCCTTGACTTTTCCAAATCTAAAAGCAGAGCTTCTGAGCAGCAAGTCCTTACTCCTCTGTTCTTCCCTCATACCTTCTTGCCTGGAACTCAACTTGAGGGTAGAGGTAGAGCAGCCATCTTGTAGTCATGAGGTAACGAGCACAGATCAGAAGTGAAGAATGATGAGGTAGCAAGACAAAAAGTACTGAGTGCTTAATGACATCACTGAGCCACTATTTTAGCCCATGGCTACCTGCCCAGAAATTTATTGTTGTGTGAGACAACCGCCTTCCTGGTATGAGCCAATGTTTGTTGGGGTTTCTGCTATGTGAAGCAAATGCAATCAATAACAACAGCTATCATCACCATCATCATCCCCACCACCATCACCGCTATCATCACCATCTCTGCTCTCCTGCATCTGCAACAACCTCCAGCTCGCAGCTTTAGATTTTATTATCTAATTGGGAGCCAATTAAGACTTACTAAATGAACCTCTGAAGTGTCATTTCCCAGGGAGTATTCCAAGAAACATCGGTTCTTCCAGATATTAATAGATGTTCTGAGAAAAGAAAAAGCTGCCTGGTTAAGTGAACAAATGGTGGGACCTGGCAGAGATGGTTATCCCAGCGGTTTCCCGTTGGTATCCTCTCTGGGAGCTTTGCAAAGGATATGCCTAAAAGGGAACTTGCAAAGAATCCATGTCAGAGCCCCAACTACCGTAAATACTCTTTCCAAAAATCCCTATATCTGAGGACTCCTTGCTATGGTTCTCCTCTCTCCCGCCCTTCCACCACGTCCATCCTCCCTCCATACAAAAGAAAGGCGTGCTGCCCATTGGATCAGAAATCCCCCGGAGCGTTCCCGTGCAGGGTCGAAATGCCTGTGCTGCGAAGGACAATCCCAAACCTGGGGTTTCACTGGACTCTAATGACCAGGTCAGCCTTTTACAAGTCACGTGGTTGCCAATTCTTTGCTTTCAACAGAATTGAAGGATGTCCTCATTGAACGTCAGCTGATAGATCATTAAAAATATTTTTTGCAACAAATGACTATGTGATCTCTGTCTCATACCTCTGAAATAGCGTAGAATTGAGTGGCAATGCTGTTAAACCCATGCTCACCTACTTGTTTATGCGAGCACAGTCTCTCAGTGGCTATGTCTGTAAAAGTAGTAAATAGGAATGGAACGGATGCTGCACCCTGCCTCATGCTAGCAGTAAATGACTCACCCGTGGATGCAGGAAACTACTGAGAAAAAGAGCTACTTAGCTTATGAATGGGTGCAATTCCAACAAAAACTTACTCTTTGTGTTTAATAATTATGCATCAAAGTTTGTAATATTTGTCTGTTGCTGTAACTAATTCTGTGCTAATGAAAACTAAATGCAGAAGAAAAAATTTTTAAATGTTTTGCAACTTACATTTGTGTGTGCGTGTGTGGTGTGCATGTGTGTGTGTGTGCGCAGGCAGAGAAGAGGTAGAGAAGTACGGTCGAGTGACCAAGAAAAGACTTTCAAGCATTAAAACATTTTGGGGGTCCGGCCCAGTGGCATAGAGGTTAAGTTCGTGCACTCTGTTTCAGCGGCTCGGGGTTCACTGGTTTAGATCCCGGGTGTGGACCTACCCACTGCTTGTCAAGCCATGCTGTGGCAAGTGTCCTACATATAAAATAGAGGAAGATGGGCACTGATGTTAGCTCAGGGCCAGTCTTCCTCGGGAAAAAAAAAATTCTTTTGGAATACAATTCTGTTGGAGAAGTGGAATGGAGAGAAAAATGGTGAAAATGTTTGTTAAAGAAAAGACCTCATATGCTTTTTAACTAGATGGTGATGTATATCAACTCGTGGTGGTTGACATCAATTTGCTGTGGCATTTAGGAACTATTTAAGAGAAAAATGTAAGAGCTTCATTTTTAAATGTATACTCTATCAGAAATCACATCCTTTGCAACTATCAAAACTTATCATAAAACTTTTTAGATGTTTACTTTAAAAATGGATGAGGGATATATAGTTTTCAAAATTTCTGGAGGAGCATGCAGGCAGTTTGCAGATCAATGCCTGAGAGGGTCTCCTTTCGTGAATAGATAAAAGCGCCAAGTAATTGAGAACGATATTGTGGAAACAGTGCTTCTATAATCACTCGTTCTTCTTAAAAAGGCTCATTACAATCTCTGCCTTGCCTACCACACATGCATCCGGAAAACCTTCACACGTAGATAAGGGGAGGCAGACTTTACCTCCTGGCTCTCTCCCACTTAATCACAAAAGACGGGTGTTTGGAGTCCAAAGTTATTAATCTATTAATAAGATTTCCTCTAAACCGGGAACAAGAGGATAATACAGTCCACAATCAAGTAGCTTAAAAGAGAAATACATTTAGAGAACAGAATACAAAAAAAAGGTAAGACTCATAACAAAAAGCAAATTAAACACTTGCTTTTAAATATTCATTATGATTAGGGGCCGGGCCCATGGCCCAGTGGTTAGAGTTTGGCGCGCTCCACTTGGGCGGCCAGGGTTTGAGGGTTCGTATCCCTGATGCCGGCTTACTCTACTTATCAGCCCTGCTGTGACGGCATCCCACATACAAAGTGGAGGATGGCATGGATGTTAGCTCAGGGCTAATCTTCCTCAAGCAAAAAAAAAAAAAAAAATAGAGGAGGATTGGCAATAGTGTTAGCTCTGGGCAAATCTTCCTCACAAAATACATATATATACATAGAGAGAGAAATTATGATTAAATATCAGTGTGGGAGGAGTAGGGGAAAAAGGCAGTGCAGAAGGGCAACAGTTAAATGTCCTGGCCCGGCTGTCTTTGGTAGAATGTATTGTCTACTCCTACGGGACACATATGTTGGGACCCAGCATTTCTAGAAAGAGATGGAAAAGGCAAACAAAGCAATCAATCAAGAATAATGAAGAGCCAATTTTACTGAATGATCTGGATACACTTTAAAGTGGCACATTTAGTAAATGATTTATGTTTCTCTCTAAAGGTAACAGGAAGTCAAGTGGTAACCTGAGGAATGTTCTAGAGAGAGTCAAACTCCCCAGAAGGAGGGAATTACTTAGGGTCTATTAAGAATGCATCAAAACATTTTTTTTGAAGGGATTATTTACTTTTTAAATTATTTATCTTTGGTGATCAAAATTCCTGCTCAGATTTCTTCCACTATGTAAAAGGAAAAATGGGATAAAAGTCAAGAAAATAAAACTTCAGGTTAATATGGCATCCCCACTATTGTAAGATGATCAGATTGTAGCTTGAATGAATCCTAATAACTAAAGACAACTTTGGGTTAATAATAATAGATGTTATTAATAATAACCCTATTTATTGGTTAATAGTTAATACTGATGACTGAGTAAATTATTCAGTCTTACACCTAATTTTCAAGCTTCATTTAAGCCAGAACCCTGACACCTCCCCTGGTAGAGCTGGCAAAATGATCTAAAGACAAAGGCGACATGGGAACGTCCTGCTTGAGTCACAGTGGGGATTCTTGAGGTCCAAAAAGGAGCCGAGTGAACACAGCAGGAGAGCGGATTTCCCAGTGCCCCCAAGAGAGAACAGAGGGCCTGCTTTTAAGAAAACAAAGCAGTTCTCTCCATCCTAGTCCACGCTGACGTCATCTCTCAAGGGTTGGTTACTCTGGTATGAAGAACAAGGCTCTTCCCCCCCAATTTGCCCCTCCTCCTGCATTGCCTCCTCATCGTGAGTCCACAACCTGCACACCTGCACATGGCAGCCCTGAGTCACGCTTCACCCATATGCCTAAGCTAGAAACTTGGGGATCAATCGTGATTTCCTCTACTTCTTCCCTCATCCACTTCTCCCTCCCAACAGCTACTCCCTAGCCCCAAGCTGCTCCTGGGAGTAAGAGTGTTTGTCTCCTAGCAAAGAGCTTAATAAACGTGTGGAATAAATAACCTGATTTGATATAATCTATGATTGACCTCTTTCCTCAAGGAGTGCTCTGCCAAGAATGAGGAGATGGATACAAAAACTCCTTGTCCTTTAGGCTTTTCAGGTGCCACCTCCTCCAGGAAGCCTTCCACGTCCTCTCCCACCAATCAGACTGGGGTATGTGACCCTCCTCTGATCTCCCAGAACACCCTGTGCTTACCTCTACCAAAGAACTGACAATTCTGTCTTGCAACAGTTGTTTACTTGCCTGAGGCTCCTTCTAGTTGGGAACTTTTATTCCTGGAGCCCCACTGCCTAGCAGGGTATCCGGTGCAAAGCACAAAGACAATGAATGTGGTTGAATGAATGAATGCCCCAAGGAATTAGTGCCATAAGAGACCACAAAGTGGCCCTATGGGGAGACACACAAAGGAGCAGTGAGTTCTGTTATTGAGGGAGTGACAGTGACAAACGTCTTTCTAAGTGGTCTTGAAAGATGAGTTAGAGTTTCCTTAGAGATCAAGGCAAGGAAGGGTATTACTAGCAGAAGGAATAGAGGAACAGAAGCACATGGGCAAGAAAGCACATGAAGTATCTCAAACAACGGCAGCCTGGCAAGGCTCGAACACAGCATTGAGTGGGAGGAAACGGGGCAGATGTGTCTGGAAAGGGTGTGTCGGACCGGTTGTGAAAGACCTGGCAGGGGTTTGAAGACCGTGGAGCAGAAAGTCACTGAAGTTTGAAAGCAGAGTAATAACATGATCAGATCTTCAAAAGAAAAAAAAAAGATCTTCTTTCCTTTTCGGTAACTAAAAGCCGTAGTTCCGCCTTCCTCCATTTTTTACATTTCTTGATAGTTCATGAGAATAAAACAACAAAGGCCAGCGGAAGCCGTTCTTCTCTCCCTGCCTGGTCTGAACCGGGCGTGTTTTTTTTCTTCCCCTTGTTTCCTGGCCAGCCGTCGGGTGAAGCGAGTGCATCATACAGCTGGGAAAACACGAGCTTCTCCGGTTTGTTTGGCTCCGGAGCTATGTGGGTGAGCGCGAGTCTGGGCAGTGTGTCAGCTTCTTCCTGAAAGTCCGGGTCAAGGAAGACCACGACACGACTTTGTTTACTTGATTTTGCTTTCAGTGTCGAGAACGCTGGTTCCGATGACTGCAAAGGTGTATGCGGTCGCTGCTGGCTCACAGGCCTGTAATTCCTTTGGAAAAAAAGATCTGATTGGGACAACTGGGACCTTATTTTAATACCTCAGTTCCTTTTGAAACACCAGATGAAAAGTGATGCGTTATTTTCCCAGTGGCTTTTGTTCCTGGCTAACCAGACTGGTTTGTTGGATCCTTGGGAGTCATTCTGCGGGACTGGGTTTGCTGGGCTGGCAGATTTGGAGGGGTCGACAAAGAGTGACCCGTCTGAAGCAACTCCTCTGGCTCAGACACTTGAAGTTACACTTAATCATCAAATGTTTACCGAGGGCCTGCTGTGTGCCAGGCCCTGTACTAAGCACGGGGACACTGCGAGGAACGACACAGTTCCAGCAGAGCCCGGTAACTAGGCTAAAACTCATCAAAAGCAAAAGCCAACTCTTGCTTCTCTTTCCATCTCCCCAAGTGCCTAGTGCCGTGTCTAACTCCAGGCAGAGCCGCAACAAAAACCGAACGTCTGAACAAACAGCTATACTCCAATTTCACCCTACACGTGTTTACCATGCACCTGCTATGGCCCATATTGCCTCAGGTAGTAGAGAGACGGAGAAGAGAAAGGTCGGCTCACACCGCCACCTGCTCCCAGGCTGGTGGGGAAGACGGGAGCTAAAACAACTGTTCAGCCTGTACAAATCTGAGCCTCAAGGAGCCCCAGAGCCCCTAAAGATCTTCTTGCCCCAAGGTCCCTCCTCTGGCACCGCAGACCCCTCTACAAAAGGGGTGATGGCTGGCACAGAAGAGAGAGTCCAGGATGCTGCCCCAGCACTGGATCCACTCTGATCAGTTGATGCTTTTGCCTCTTCTGTTGAAGATATTTTACCATCATTCCACAGATAATAATAGAGGCACGAGCCGTTCATACACGGGGATGAGAGGAGGGAACGACTTCAGGACGTGAGAAGGGTGCCGGCTTCCATCTGGAAAGGGAGCGTGTAACTTCCTGCAAAACCCAGTACAGCAGGTGACGTTTTGTTTCTAGGAGTCTATTCAGAACCCCTGCCCCATGAGCACAAGCAGGGGACCCCAGCTCAAGGAGCTGCCCACTCCAGATGCAAGGGCACACCATTACCTCCTGTCAACACTGTGGAGTCCAGAGGCAGAAAGTCATTTTAGAATGGAACTATAAAACATTTTAATTTTTGAAGTTACTTTAAATATCGTTTTTATTTCTTCCTGTTCTGGACCAACTATTATCCACAAGCCTAGTTTTGTAGCCATCTTGGTTCAAGTAATCTTGTTACCTGCTAATCATTAGCCTCACTCACGGGCAGTGGAGAGAGAGGGCCTCCCGAGAAGCAGTGTAAGAATCTTGAGCACTAATCCTCTGGGAGGGGGATGAGGGGGCTTCCGTTGCCTTTCCATCCCTTGCAAAGCTGACGCTGAGAGCCTAGAAATATGGATCCTTCAACATTCTGAGGAACTGAAAGAAGGAGATAGAGAGGGAGAGAGGGAGAAAGGAAGGAAAGAAGAAAACAAGGAGACAGGGAGGGAGGAAAACAATCAACCAAACAAAAAACACAGGATGTTTCCTAAACCTCTCCTCAGATTGTCAAGATATAGATTCAAAAAGTCCTAAAGCTGGGAGGGCCAATTTCCCACCTGTGAAAGCAGCAAACATCGCCTGAGCCAGTTCTTCAATGGGAACCACAATTATTCCATGGAAACATGTCAACAGTTCTCTGCTCAAGTCTACGAACAGAAACAGTGAAGCAAATTACACTTGTCCGTACTCTCCAGATAATTGAATTTGGCTTCTTAAAATTCAGGTGTCAGCCTGTTGAGAAGAACAGGGTAGCTCCTTTATTAACTTTTGTTTTCACCTCCTTTCACTCAAAGCAGGATTTCGTAATATTATTTTAAAATAAATTACTGGCAGAAGACTAGACTAGTGTCTAGTCACGTCTCCAGCCTCATCTTTCCTCTCCTCTTGCTTTCCCCACAGACTACGGTGCTCCGTTCCTACACGGACACCACACCATCGCGCCTCCAGGCATGACCCATGGCCCCTCTCCAGGGCCCCCCCCAACTTTTCCTGGAAGCGGGGTCTTCTCCAGGATGAGCTTCCTCAGCTCCCTTCCTTCTGCTGCATAAGGAGCCCTTCCTTTGTGCTCCTATCGCACGCTCAGGGCATCTCCATCTGCACACTTAGCACCTTGCATTGTAAGGACCATGTCTATGTGTGCGCCTGTCTTCCCCTCCCCCCGAGACAGTGACTAGGCCTCACTCATTTTTCACCTTCTTGAGGCCTCACCCACCTCCTGGAAATAGTAGGTGCTTGCATCAGCTATCTATTGCTGCATAACAAATGACCTGCTCAAAATCTGGCAGCTTAAAGCAGCAGTTATTATCCCACAGTCTCTGTGGGTCAGGAAGTCAGGTGCAGGGGTGGCTCGGTTGGTGGCTGTGGCTCAGGTCTCTCACAAGGCAGTGACCCAGGGGTCGCCAGGCCACCACCATCTCGAGGGCCAAGTGCAGGAGGGTTCGCTTCCCAGCTCACTCCTGAGGCTCTTGGCCTTAGAAAATCGACTTCCAAGCTCGATCACTTGGCTGTCAGAAGGCTCTAGGCCTTACCGGCTGTCAACTGAAGATACTTCCTCATCCTATGAGGCTCTCCACAATTACTCACAGCACGGCAGCTGGATTCTGCCAGAGGAAGGGCCCAGAGAGAGCGAGAGAGACAGAGACAGAGACAGAGAGAGGGAGGGAGGGAGAGACGGAGCATACGAGCAAGACGGGAGTCACGGCCATCATGTACCGTCATCTCAGATGTGACCTCCATCACTTTCGCGGGGTTCCATTTGTTAGAAGCAAGTCACCAGGTGCAGCCTCCTCTCAAGGGGAGGGGACACATGAGGACGTGAACACCAGGACGGGCATCACTGGGGCCATTGCAGAGGCTGCTGCCAGCGCTCAGTAAACAGACTGAATGAACAGATGACTCTCTCTGGTCAGAGTGAAGCTCTCCTTCCAAGAAGATCCACAGCTTTGGAACCCCTATCGGGGGACAGAGCATGGTGTGACTTTCAGTGAGCATATGTTCACACAGGCACCTGCATAGAAGCAGTACCAAATACACAACTGGCACCCAATAGCTAATTGTCGCCTGGGTGAAGAAATGAAAGAACGGTTGACAGAGGCTAGCATGTGTCCATCACTATTTGTTCTGCAATAAAGGACCTGTGTCTTTTAGCTAGGCCCATGGGCATGCCACTGGAGACTGCATTTCCCAACATCCCTTACAGCCAGAGGTGGCCATGCTCCCAAGTTTTGGCTACTGGGATGTGAGGGTAACCCTGGTGAGCACTCGCCTTTCTCTCTTCCCCGACCTGGGATACTGAGGTTTGGGTGGGACCGAAAGCAGGAACATACACAGTGAATGTGGGAGGACCACGCCAGCAGACTATCCGTCTCTGGACTAGGACCTGAAGGAGAACTCAACTTCTGTCTTGTAAAAGCTCCTGCCCTGTAGGGTCTTGTTGTTGCATCAGCGTAGAGTATACCCATCTGACACAGGATGGAAAAGCAAGCAGGAAACACGACTCCACCACCCCTCCCAACCCCAGGGCGAGCCCCACGCTTGAAACACGCTGCAGGGGCCCCTTAAATGTCTGTAGGGTGACACTGTGCCTGTGGACCTGTTGGGCTGTGTTGGTAGAGAAGAAAGCAGAGTTTAAGTCCCCACTTTCCTCCTGGTCAGGCAACTGCAGGCGTCTTGGGTTAACTCAGAAAACTCAGAGCTCTGAGGCTGCTCAGGGAAGCAGCCACCGCAGCACGGAGTGGCCTTAACTTTCCAAGGTCCAAGGCAGAAAGCCACCACAGAGAGCCATAAGTCAGACGGATTCTTCTCGAGGAAAACCTGTCCGGATTGCGGTTTCCCCACAGGAGGTTGATTTGTTTTCCCAAAAAGGAGAAGAGTTCTCAGCTCGGTCCCTGCGAAGGGCCACGCCAGCAGCCTCTCCAAACCCTTGCGGCCGTCAAGGGCAGGCGTCCCGTGGGGCGGCAGAGGTCACCGAGAGCCAGCAGCTGTCCACGCCTGGAGGAGCCACGCCTCTGCCTCAGTCTGGAACTGGACAGCATCCATGGCCTAAAACTGAATGTTTTTATTCCGTTTCTGTTCTTTTACAGTATACGGCTAGATGGCTCCAACCGACCCCACCCTCCAGTGCCAGAATCAAACGCTCACCCAGCCAGATGGTGTGTGCTGAGGCTAGCTCAAGGAGATGACAAAACCTTGTTAAAACACAGGAAGGGGACCGGAAGGAAGTGGGATAAGTCTGTCTTGCTTGGATTGAAAATCTGTTAATAGGATAGACACATGCCAAGTAGACAGCAATTTGAAGATATTTCTTTCACACAGGAAGGCAAATTTGAGAAACGAGGAGAGAAAGAAGGGGTGAGGGAGTCCAGGCTGAAGTCTACAGGCTCATTTCTCTTGGAAGGCGGGGAAGTTTTAAAACTCCTACTATTCCCTGGCCTTCAAGCATTCAAGGTACTGAAGAAGATAGCCGTGTCCTTTAGCAACGACGGTTCAAATGGAAATGTTCTCAGGCTGTTGGTATAAGAGGAGGGAGAGAGCAAGTCTCACAGAAGGGATGGCGTTCTGGAAGGGACTGGAGGAACTCCCCCTTGAAGGATGAGGGAGATTTTCCAGGTGGTCACAGGCAGAGAGGGAGGGCATGGCAGGCAGGGAGTGGCACGAGCCACACTCCGGGGCTCTGAGAGCACACGTAGTTCTCGTGTGTGTTTCTGGAATTCCCAGTGACCTAGGAAGGTGGAGTCACAGGGACGTGAGTCAGGTCTTTGACAGGAAAGAGTAGAGATGACTTCCATTAATACTATGGAGAAAATAGTACACAAGAGATGGAAGGAGATGGGGAAGTGTTAACGGAGCAGAGAGAACAGAGGCAGATCTGGCCCTGTGGAAGCCAGCTGTAACCGCAGCACGGGGTCAGCAACACGGCTGTGTAACTTGGTGGCTTAAGTCGCAGGCTCCTGAGTCAGCCCCCGCCTCAGTGTCCCACGGCTGCCGTAACAAAGTCCCACAAACTGAGAAGTCTGAGATCCAAGTGTCGGCGGGGTTGGTTCCTCCTGAGGGCTGTGGGAGAGAATCTGCTCCCTGCCTCTCCCCTAGCTTCTGGGCGTTTGCTGACCATCTTCGGGGCTCCTCGGCCTGTAGGAGCAGCACCCCGCTCTCTGCCTTCATCTTCGCACGGCAGTCTCCCTGTGTCCGTGTCTGTGTCCAAACTCCCCCCCTTTCATAAGGACATAGTCCTAGTGGGTTGGGCCTCTCCTAACGCCCTCATTTTAACTTGATTCCCTCTGTGGAGACTCCGTCTCCAAATAAGGTCACATCACTCCAAATTAGGACGTCAACATCTTTTTGGTGGGCACCGTTCCACCCACTGCAGCCATCTCGGTTTGAATCCCAACGTGGCCACGCACCAGACTCCTTGGTCTTGCAAAAACTGCTTAACGTCTCTTAGCCCAGTAACGTGCCTAAAACAGAATGAAGAGCACCCTTGGTACAAGCATCAGTACCCAGGAGGGGCCTAATAAGTGTCGGTGGTCACTCTTGGATGCACAGAGGACCGCGTATGGAAGTCAAGCCCTGGCGTCATTCTAATTCAGGGACGCAGGCAGAGGGCCCACTGACGGGCCATCAATCATTTCACTCATCTCCTTCCCGCACCCCTACCGCCGGTGCCTAGACTCTTAGAGCCTCAGGAAAGTTTTCTGCAGATTACAACTCTGTAACTCAACTTAATTTCAATTTTGAGCCACATAGCGCCAGGGTGACAGAAACAGAAACTGTCAGTTTGGGGTTTCCCTCTCTGTCTTCCTGGGATTGTGGCTCAATCTCAATGAACCATCCTGTGCCAGGACGCGGAGCAGAGGCACGGGGGCTGGGTCTTATTTCTCAGTCTGCCAGGCTTCTGTGAGGACCCCACGTCCTGGTTGGTCCTGGGGCAACAGTCCTGTTCTCATCTGAAGGCCACCTCGCCACCCCGAGGTCTGGAGGGGCTCTCTGCCATCACCATGCCAGGCACAGTTTCCTGCTGTTCCTCCGTGCCAGCCTGGAACACACTAGTCTCTGTGAGCCTCTCTGAGGCTTCATCTCTGCAGTTACGCTCTCGGGGGCCTCCCTGTTTCCCCCAGGGCCCTACCCGACAACCACCCCTGCTCCTGGGCTCCCCAAAGTGTTCTGAGGACCTGTGGCCCCCGGAGCCCCTCCTTCGGAGACCACCCCACCTCTGCTCTCATGAACTTCACCCTCGGCTGCCCCAGACCCCGCTGGGTTGGGGGAATCCTATCTCTCTCTCTCCTGTATGTTCCCCAGACATTTGAAGATACCCCAACCCTTTCCGTTCCCTTAAAGCCTCGGGTTTTGGAAAGCAAAGCCAGGAAGAGACCTGTGGGCTCTCCGTGCCTTCCTCCCTGGGCCCCCCGCACTCCTGCCCCCCGGGGCATGGAGAGTCTATTGCCTTAAGTGGGAATACCAGGAAAGGAAAAAAAATAAATAAGTTAATATTTAAAAGTTATTATCCCAGCTTGTTTCGGTGAATAAATAAATGAATGCGTGGCCCTGGCCCAGGGCGCTCGGGGGAGATCCTGAGCCCACTTCACAAAAACCTCTCCCCCGAGGGAGGTTCCACTCGCACGGCCGTTCCCAGCAGGAGGGCCCAGAGCCCACCCCATTCCCGCCCAGAAGGCCCGCTGGCGGCCGCCCCCCCGCCCTACGTGGCACCCCACGTTTCTGCCCCTGGGTGCCCAAGTGTGGCGGTGGTTCTAACAAGCACTTAGTCCTGCCACCTGGTATTATTTCAGTTAATATTTTACACGGCTGACCTCCTTACTCCCTGGAACCAGTTCTTACTCAACCTGTGCAGCAAAGAGAAAGCTCTGCCGCTTATACCAGGTGACCTTGGACGACTTACCCAGCCTCGCTTCCCTCATGGGAGAAACGGCAGAAAGAACACCCACCCATCGGGCTGTGAGGGTTGAGTAACGTAACCTAAACAAAGGTTGGAGCCCTTGGCCTCAGTGCAGCCGCACTTGAAGAACTGCCCTTGTGGCTGGCTTGGTGGGCCCACCTGTGCCTCACTGTGCAGAGAGGGAGAGGCAGGCATGCCACCAATGTCACCACGCAGAAGGGACCCTGCACCCACCAGAAGGGCGATCTCTAAAACCCCTTCGTGCCTTAAACCATCACGATCAAGATTGGTGTTGACCTACTCAATAACTAAGCTCTTATGAAACATCACTAGGAGCCTGGCATTCTCATACACCTGAAAAAGAGCTCCCCAGGGACACAGACGGGGACGGAATAATAATGAAATAGGCTAAAATAACTGGGTTTAAACTGCTATGGGATCATGGAGGGAAATCATTTGTGTGCTTGTGGTCATTCATTTATTCATACCACCTTCACAGTGCCCTGTGTTTCCAGAAAGGATTGAAAGAGGCCTGGGAGAAATAAGGACCTTTCCCCAAGAGGTCACTGTGAGCTTGGCACCGAAGGCGGTTAACAGGCAGAACAGTGAGGACAGAGATTCTCCAGGCCCAGGAAGCAGCCCGTGCAGGGGCCTGGCCGTGTGGACATGGCAGACCCACAATGCTCTTCTCCCTGTCCATCAGTGGTGCGCTCGAGCCAGCCAGGAGCAGCTCACGAGAGCTGATGGCTAAATTGTCGGGAAATTTGCAAGCCAGTTAGTAGATACAGTCATTAATAAAAATTAAATTATGCAAACTTATAATTAAATAATTGTAATAGAAACCAAGGTTAAAAATATCCAAACTCATCACTTCTTAACTATTTTACATTTTCCTACTATCTGTGCTGGAGGTCACTTACACCTGCTGTACCTGTATGGTCGAGATATATGCATCATATTGTGCCACTGAGCACGTCTTCCCAATTTCGTGTTTAACGATGGCACGTTCATAGCTTGCAATCTGCCGTGGCAGGAATATTTACACCACCGAAACTGGCCGTTGCTACAAATCAGGACATTTTTTTCTCCCCGGAAAGCTAGTTATTCACATTTGCCAGCACACTGCTGCTAGCTGCCCTGTTTAAAGTCACCTTCCCACTTCCGGTCCCACTTACTCTGATTACTTTCTCCACAGGATGTAGTACGTTCTAAGAGGTTGCACCGTCTGTTCGGTATCATTATTTTCTGTCTCACCACATCAGAATGTTGGCCCCATCAGGGAAGGACTTTTTCCTGTGATGTCCTTCAGGTATTCCCACACCCAGGAGAGTGCCTGGCAGCCAGCTGGCACTCATGAGTCTGTACTGGTGAACGCCGGCCTCTGCACGTCCCTCCCCGGCCCTGCGCTCGCCCAGCGGCGTCTCCCTGACCCGTAGGCTGACCTGGCTCGAGGCCACCCTCCCTCTCCCCGTCTGTGTCCCTGCAGGAGCCCCGCTGCCTACAGCCCGGGGGAGGTCTTGTGTAAATGTGCACCTACGGCCCACGACTGGGCATTTCTCTGGTCACAGGTCACAGGTCTCAGGTCTCTTAATGACCCTGAGACCAGTGCCTTGAGACCTGGAAGGCAGCAGTTCCCAAGTGGCCCCAGACGGCAGCACCAGCAGCACCTTGTTAAAATGCAAGCGCTCGGGCCCCACCCCAGACACCCTGAGTCAGAAACTCTGCGAGTGAGGCTGTCTTCGTCCATCCAGGCTGCTGTAACAAAACAGTGCAGACCACGTGGCTCACCAACAGCAGATGCATACCGCTCACGGTCTCGGAGGCTGGAAGTCTGAGATCAGGGCGCCAGCTCTGTGGTGAGAGGGCCCTCTTCCAGGTGGCAGACTTCTCATTGCCTCCTTGAGTGGAGGAAGGGGTGAGGGAGCTCCCTGGGGGCCGTTTTATGAGACCAGTAACCCCATTTGTGAGGGTCTGACCTGGGTCTCAAAGGCCCCACCTCCTAGTACTGTCACCCGGGAGTTAGGTTTCAACGTGAGCGTTTGGGGGACCCATTCAGATCCCCGCAGAGGCCCAGAAATCTGTGTTTCTGAGATTCCTGTGTACAGTAAAGTTTGAGGGCCACGGGTCTGAGCCTTAGAATTGTTCTAAGGTGGTGGCTCTCGAACGGGGCTGTTCGTCTGTGTCACTGCTCCCCCCCACCCCTAGGAGGCACTAGGCAGTGTCTGGGGACACTGTGGGTCACCACAGCTCCAAGGGGTTGGTGCTACTGGCATCTCGTGGGTAGGGGCCAGGGAGGGTGCCCACGATCCTACAACGCACAGGACAGTTCCCCCATAACAATGTCAGTGGTGCCGCCCGTGCCATCCTCACTCCCACACACCCCTCCAGCCCTCCTTCCCTCCTTTCCTGTAACCCGTGCTCCGCACCCAGCAGCTGATAACAACCGATCCTCCACCCTAGGAGCCTGGGGCCCTGCCCCGCATAGGATTCTCTGCACAAGGATACAGATACTTCAGCCGACCTTTGCCACCCAGTGTGTTCTGTTACGTTTAGAGAAATATCCCGGAGGTGCTCCCAACCCAAGCTTGGAAGATCAGGGAGGACTTCCTGGAGGAAGTGGCCTCTGTGCTCAGACTTGAAGGTGGAGCTACAACGAATCAGGCGGCAGGTGGACAGGGGATGGCTTTCCTTATGCAGCACTTCCTGCCTTTCAGTCACTGTGCTGTGTTTTACTGTCACTGTCTCATTCAACCCTAGACCCTCCGAAGCTGATACTACTGTTATCTCCATTTTACAGATGGGGACACTGAAGCCCAGAGACACTAAATAACTTGCCTAAAGCCACACAGCTAGCAAATGCTGACGCCGGGATTTGCATCCAGGTCTGCAGATTGCAAAGCCTGACAGGAGGTGACTGCTAACTGTTTACAGAGGGCAAAGCGGGTAGACTGGGGACTTCTTCTAAAACACAGTTGACCCTTGTGCTATGGGCTGAATTGTGCCCCCCGCCCCATTGGTATGTTGAAGTCCCAACCTTCAGGACCTCAGAATGTGACTATATTTGGAGGTGAGGTCTTTAAAGAGGTGATGAAGTTAACTGTGGCCATTAGGATGAGCCCTAATCCAAAATGATGGATGTCCTCATAAGAAGAGGGAATGTGGGCACAGAAAGAGGCACCAGGGATGCATGTGTACAGGAAAGGCCACACAAGGACACAGCAAGCCAAGGAGAGAGGCCTCAGGAGAAACCAACCCTGCCAACACCGTGACCGTGGACTTCCAGCCTCCCGGACGGTGAGAAAGTGTACGTCTGTGGTTAGGGCTCTCGGTCTGCGGGATTTTGTTACGGCGGCCCCAGGAAACTAATCCACCTCGCCTCTTCTTTTGGGACAACGCTTTGATGGTGGGAAAACTTCAGCCATATTAATTGTGTTTTGTTTTCTCTGCTGTAGAATAAAAGAGAATGAGCCACCTGGTGTCTGACACACACACACCCCCTCCCTCGGGGGCACCTGCTGGACCAAAGCCACTGGGAGACGACTGCTCTTCTTAGCTCTTGTGAGAGTCAAGATTCTCTGCGGAGATTGTGCGGTGGGTCCTGGAGGGGAAGAGAGGTGGGAGGGCCTGAAGTAATAGAGGCAGATTCTCAGAGATGAAGGGGTGTTGGCCATCTGAGGGCGCCACCAAGGGGGACCCAAGCCTCATTTCCTTGGCCATTGGACAACTGGCATGGCTGACCAGCCTAATTGCTCATGCATCAGAGCACTGCACTTCAAGGCATCCAGCACGGGCATTGCAGATCTCCAGTATGGACCCACGGCTGCAGGCAGGGGCCGCTAGGAATCTTCCTCTGCTTACAGGCCTTAGAACTCTGCGGCTTCTGGAGGACGTGGGGTGCAGCAGCACCAATACAAGCCGAGATTGGATCTCCCGCCAGCCCAGGGAGTCGGAGGGCCCACGTTAGACTGAGCTGAACTTAGAGCCAAGAAGAAAGCAAAGCAATATTTTTATACACATAAATTTGTGCATTAACATTCAAACTGACTACCCTTTATTTTCAGAATTGAGATCCAGAAAAGCAAAACCAAAGCCAATTCAAGGCAAAGCTAAAAACACTTCTGTCAGCAGGAGAGACAATGAGCCAGCGAGAAGGAGGAGCCAGCGGCCAGTGGTTTTCTTCTGGCTCTGCCGCTGTCTTCTGGCTCTGCTTTGTCTCCTGACTAGACCTAATTATGCTTGTCATGCGCATCAGAAGGATGGGGCTAAGATTAACAAGTTAATGTGGGTAAAAGCTCTCTAGCTCCAGAGATGAAAGGAGATCTAATTAGCAAGGCCGGCAAGGCCCGCAGGCGCTGGCCAGCGTGGACTCCGCCCCTGTGCTCACCAGAGAGCTAATTATAGCTTCTGGGAGGGGCTTCCCCAGGGTCCACCCCAGTCTTGGCCTGGAGAGGAGGCTCTTCTTGCACGTTTTCCTCCAGCCCTAGGGTGCTGTGACTCCGCGTTGGAGGAAACAACGCGCGCACCTCTCTCAAGTGATGGAGAGAAGGAATGGGTGCAGGTCTCTCCCCATTTTAATCAACGCAGGCTGACCCGCAGGAATGGGGGGGCGGGTGAAGGTGACCCTGTGAGGTCAGCAGAGTGCAGAGGTCAACTGAGTTCCAGGACGGCAGGAGAAGGCCAGAGGCTAGAATCCTGACTCTGCCATTGCCTAGATCTGAGGACTTAGCAAAACCCTCCACACCCTGGAGGTTCTGGCACTTCTTCTGCCCAAATAGGGACAACACTTCCTACCTCAGAGTTGTGGGGCTTAGATTGGTTCAGGCTGCACCCGAATAAGCACATGTTTTTATTAACAGTAATCAATAATAGCTGCTTGAAATGGCTGGAGTGACCTCTTTCACTCACCGAGTCCGCAGTGAGTTACCTGTTATGGGCTGGGGACCTGGGCGTCGCAGCCCCTGTGTCCAGCGATGAGCCACAGCGACGGCTCTGCCCTCCTGTGCAGAGCTGAGGGCAGGTTGGATGAGGAACTCCGTAACCTCTCAGACCTTCCCTCCATGTCTTGCTTCTCCTCTTAATAGGCATTACTGAAGAATTTTTTTTTAATTAAAAAAATCCTAAAACCTGCTCACAGGTATGTTTGCCTGAAAGCACAGACAGTTGATTCTACTCTAAGAATTAAGACGATTAGTTCAGAATACCCCAAATGAGCCAAGAATTTTAAAGCGTAAATGCTGGAGTGAGTCTTTGACCTGTCCCGTCCGGCCCCACGTGTCTTGTCCAGAGTTGCTGTGGTAGCTCTTATGTAGCTGGCCACCTGGCCTGAGTGGAAATGGGGGATGAAATTGGCCTGTTTGAGGCTGTGAGAAAGACCAGTTAGTTCCTACCGGCCCTCTCCTCCTGGGCACTCACCGAGCACACCGCCCCTGAGCGCGGTTTGTGTAAATATTTAGCTAACAGCTGTCCCCCACTGGACGGTGACTGGCAGGAGGGCGGGGTCCCTGACCGTGGGTTCCAGGTGGAACCTCCCTGGCCGGGTGCCCTCTCCGCCTGGCCTCCTGGCAGGCAGCGTCCCCTGAAGTCGTCCTCAAAGCCACTCCACGAGGCGATGCTCTCACCAAGCCCTTTGTGCACACACGGAATATGAGGCGTAGTGGGCGCCTCCGCTTCAGGCGCACAGTCGGGCTCCAGAGTCCTCACCCCCCACCCCCCACGCTGACAGGCATCTCATGACATCTGTAGGACAGAATGGGTGGTGGGAGGGTTGGTAGACAGATGGGGGCTTCGGTGCAGCAGGGCCCACATTCTAGGTCCGTGGGCTTCAGATCTGAGTTCCAGGTCTGCCCCAAGAACAAAACCTGGTGTAGGCTGGTCCCGCCACAGATTAGCTGACGACCCTGGGCAACTCACCTCGTGTTCCAGAGCCTCAGTTTCCTCTTCTGCAAAATAGAGATTTAAAGAAACAAGCTGACAAATCAAGGCCTTGATGAGATACCACTTCACACCCTTTGGGATAGCTGCTGTTAAAAAAAAAGAAGAAGAACAAGAACAAGTACTGGCAAGGATGTGAGAAACTGGAACTCTCGTGCACTGTCAATGGGAATATAAAACGACGCAGCCACTATGGAAAATAGTTTGGCAGGTCCTCAAAAAATTAAAAATAGAATTACCATGTGATCCAGCAATTCCACTTCCAAGTCTATACCCAAAAGAATTGAAAGCAGAGTCTCAAAAAGGTATCTGTACATCTTTGTTCATAGCAGAATTATTTACAGCAGCCAAAAGGTGGAAGCAACCAAGCATCATTCAAAGATGAATGGAGAAATAAAATGTGGTAGAGGCATATCGTGGAACATTACTCAGCCGTAAAAAGGAAAGAAATTCTGACACCTGCTACAACATGGATGAAGCTTGAGGACATTATGCTAAGTGAAATAAGGCAGTCACGAAAAACCAAATACTGCATGGTTGCACTTTAATGAGGTGCCGAGCGTCGTCACATTCACAGAGGCAGAAAGTGGAAGGGTGGTTGCCAAGAGCTGGGGGAGGAGAGAGTGGGAGGTGGCTGTTTGATGGGTGCAGAGGTTCAATTTTGCAAGATAAAAGGAGTTCTGGATACACAGCAACGTGAATGTACTTAACACTACTGAGTGTACACTTAAAAACCCTCAAGATGGGAAATTTTATGTAATGTGTATCTTGCCACAATTTAAAAAATAAAGAAAGAGAAAACCAATAAATGAACCCACTTGGCAGCAGTGTTATAAGGGTGAACCAAGAGAAAGTGTGGCACACAAACTGTATTGAGCCATGGGGTTAAGGGCCCCAGTACCTAGGCTGCCCCTCGACTCTGCATTTTAAAAGAGGGTCTCTGTACCTTGAGCCCTAAAGGGGTCGTGAGCATGGCAAGGCTCTCATCCAGTGTGGCGGGCCACACAGAGAGGGTTACTGTTGGTGGTAGTTTGTCTTTTTTTAAGCAGGGAGGACTTTGGGTGCAATTGCCAACTTCAAAGCAGACGCCTCTCACCACCCACAGCCCACAGCCTGGCGAGCGTTTGGCACCGGCCTCCGGGCAGGGTCGGGCAAGAACAGGGCTGACGGGTGAGGTCCCATCTTTACGTCTCTGCCAGACACTGGTGCCAGTTTGCTACCAGCTGCTGGCATCTTTCAGTTCTGCCAATAAAAGGTCCAGGAATGCTCACCAGGCCGACAAAGCCAGGCCTCCATCCTGGTGAGCGCCTGGCACAGCCATCTGCTCTCTCTGCACCGTCTGCAGAGCAGAAGCAAGAGCTTCCATTTACGGAGCCCAAGCGCTTTGCATATAATATCTCATTTAATCTTCACAACACTCTAATAGAGTGAGTGTCAATCTATCCACTTTTTAGGTACAAAAACTGAAGTGCAGAGAGGTAAAGTGACTTGCCCAAACTAGTGAGTGAAAGAAACTGGACTTGAATGTAGGTCTGTGCATAGGTGCTACCCATCTCCTTATGCAACATGGGGACTGAATGAATGGACGGATGAAAACTGGAGGGGCTGTTATTTCCAAACGCCTTTCACCTGAGGATCTCAAAGCACTTTTCAAGAACTCAACAGCAACTTGACCATCCAGTCTGCAGGCACCACAGAGTGCTGGATCCAGAGTCAGGCCATGGTTATCCCTGTCCTTAGGGAGCTTGGAGCCAACGTGGGAAGCAAACATGGTAACTAGTAATAGCTGACATTCACTGATGTCGCTGAGCCGGCTTTCATGGGGTTCTTTTATTTAATCCATACAGAAAAATAGCCTGTGCAAGAGGGACTATGATTACAACTCCATTTTTCAGACGAGGAGACTGAGGCTGAAATGAGAAGAAAAACTTACCTACGGTACTATAAGTCAGTGCCACTCAGTGTCGTCCTTGGACCTAACGGCTTGTCAGCAGCTGGCTACAAAATGAGTACAGAAATAGAGGATAATTGTTTTGTAGTAACTTGATAGACCAATTTTACATTAGTTGAATAAAGTTCTTTTTAAAAGTTGGTCTTGTATTTCGTATGTTCATTTCTTTTTATTTCATCTCATTTTTTAAAAGTAACTCACTTTATTTTTCAGAAGTATTGATCTGCACGGATTGGGGGAAAAACAAGCGCTCCTGGGCCACAGGTGGTTTGAGAAGCAGTGAAACAGTGATAGCAGACCTCGGACTGCACCTGGGTATCTGACTCCATTCGGATCTGCATCTGGATGTCACCTCCTCAGAGAAGAGGCTGTCTCCAGCCCTCTGTTTAAGGCCCAGTGTCCCTTCACTCTCCTCTGTGCTGTCCAGCATGGTAGCCACTGCCCACCGTGCCTCCTGAGCACCCGAAACGTGGTTAGTGCCCGAGGTGTGAAACACACACTGGATTAAAAGACTGAGTTTGAAAAAAAGAATGGGAAATATCTCATTTATAATGTTTACATTTACTGTATGCTGAAATAATATTTTGGATATACTATATTAGGTTAAATAAAATATATCATCAACGTGAATTTCACCTGTCTCTTCACTCTTTTACATGTGGCTCCTAGGAAATCCGGTGTGGCTTTCATTACATCTCTATTGGACAGGGCTGTCCCCGCCCCGACATGGCCTGATTTCCTTCACAGGCACCATCTCTGCCAGACATTGCCTGATGTATTTATGTTCCGTTTGTTGAGCATCAGCGTCTCCCACTGGAAGGTGAGCTCCTGTTCACCACTCACCTCCAGTGCCCGGAACAGTGCCTGGCACAAACTGCATACTGCAGAGCTGTGGTGCGATGAGTGAACACAGGAGTGAACGACACCTGACAGACGACAGCGTCCCTCAGGCCCCTTTCAAATTCAGCGCTGTATCATTTTGCATGTTTGACAATTTGCTTTCAAATACGTTTTTGTAAAAAGTGGGAGGCGTGTGTGCATATTAATCAATGCCGTCTAGGTAGTTAGATAATATTCAAAGTGCCCTACTTAGAAACCCACACTCTAAAGGAGACTGACTAAGCTTTTCGAATATAGCAATGTACACTAGGAGTTTGCTGATTCGCGTTAGGAATGAATCCCTGCTGGAGAAAGAGCAGTGTTCCAGGCAGCTCAGCTCGGGAGACTGTACAGCTCAACATGCGTGCAGAGCGAGCGAGCAGAACCAGCACATTTGGCAGCATCGTACCCTGGCGGCCCTCGGGGACTGCGTGTCCTTTTACACTTGGCTGTCTACACAGTGGGTAGATCCAGGGACGTCTACCTGGGAGGGAATCTTTCATGCAGGTGCTTATGGGATTCCTGCCTCCTACCCCTTACATTTAGGAGACTTCATTATGGGTTTTGTTCCTAAATTGCTAATAAATACAAATCTGGCAGAATTTGGCCTAAGATCTGCTTTCACAATAGCATACTCCCACGAAGTAAGGTGAGGGGGACCGGTTGCAGGCCCCAAGGACCACCCCATCTCCCTCCCATCGGGGCAGGCTGCCGCTAATTATGAAAAGAAACAGACAGTCGTTATACCGGCAGACCGGCTCAGACCAGTTGCGAGAGGCTGTAACAGTTTTCGTCCCAGATGCTGCCGCTTGGTTTAGGCTTCGTCTTCGAGCCCTCCCTCCGAGGAGCAGAACCCCGGCCCCAGCTCAGACGAGGCCTGTCTGCATGTTGGCTGCAGTGCTTCTGGTCTCTTCCACGCCAGTTGCAACAAGCTGCTGCCAGGGTGGCGGGCAGCACCCCTGCAGCTTCAGGGCCCAGGGTGAGCTGCTCGATCGGAACCAAAATTGTAGAGGCCGCTGACATCCTCCAGGCCAGGCCTCTGGAATCAGCCTTGGCCTTTATTCCCCCTTTGGCCAGCAGAGAAACTGGGGGTAGGCCCGACCGCAGGTGCCCAGCCCAGGGCCCCCCACCCTTGGCCCTCTCAGGGTATCGCAGGCAGGCCGTGAATCCACACACACACCAAGCATTGTCCAGGGCCTGAAAAAATAATGTTCTGCACTGTATACGCCATATCACGTATGGTTACAGGTGAATAAAATTCATTTTGATTGCATTACTGACTTCATCAAAACCATCTGTCAATATCCCAATCAATAGATCTTAAAGGAACAGATGCTATCCTGCAGGTCCCCACACGAAAGGCTGGGTGCTGCTGAGCCAATGAGAAACTTTTGAGCTGGAAGACAGTGCTAAGAGCAGCAAGATCAGTGGTTTTCAAATTATGGGGGGGCAGCATCTTTTTTTTTTTTTTTTCAAAACTGAAATCCGATTTTTAAAAGAGGACAATACAAATCCTGGAATCCTCCCTGCAGGGGCCGGCTCGGCCCGGATCCACCCTGGCAGGTCTGAGCTGAGAGGCCTGGCACTGGTGCTCCACACATGCCTGCAGAGCCTTTACCCCTCAACCTGGGGCCCACTCCTCTCCTCTGGAGGAGCCATCCCTTCCTTCTGTCATTGACAGACATTTGTGAGCGCCTCCTCTGTGCTGGGGGTCGGGGGATGGTAGGCCCTCAGGGAGACAGAGCGGTGCACAAGCCGGCGAGATTCAGACTGGCCGCGGCGGTGGCCATGTGGTGCTCTGCACGTCTGTTCATCGGACCCACTGCCACCTGCTCATCCTTTCAGCCGCCTCCCCTCCTACCTCCTGGATCCCTTCTTACAATGTTTCCCTCACCTCTTTGCTGACGAGCCCCAAATGGGCCGTGAACCTTTCGCTTCCATCGCTGCTACGTGAAAGCTGAGGCTTTTCCCCTCACAGCCTGCTGAAGCCACACAACCAGGACACGGGACAGGTGTGTGTCTTGCTTCCCAAGACCGCTTCCAAACCATCTTACTTCCTTCTCCTTCAGCACCCATTCCTTGGAAGTTTATTTCATGAGACTTTGCCCTCCCTTCCTGGTTTGCAGCCCTCTCCTGTCCACCTGCCTCACCTCTTCCACTAAGGACTTTAGCATCCACTCATTTCCTTCAATTGCCACCATCCTCGCTTACTGCAAAATTCAGATGGCTTCTCCAGCCAATACCTCGGCTGCTTGTTCTCCAACCAGCTCACACCAATACCCTTTCCTCCAACCTGCCTAGCTCTCCTCTTCCCCGGTCACGTCCTTTCACGTTGTACCCCTCAAACATCCCCGTCTCTGTGCTTCCAGCTCACTGTCTCTGCTCCTCCTGCCCAGTAAGTTTGCCGCCTCACAGAGCCCTTCCACGGTTGGGATCCCTGCCACTTTCTCACCAGCCACCTCACTCCCATCACCCTTCCTTCTTACCATTGCTCCCCTGACAACTCCCTCGGACAACCCCACTGGCCAAGCTCCAGCTTTCCTACCCTCACGTCTGCACCGAGCAGTGGCACGTTCTTGCAGAATCCACTGATGACGATCACAGGACTCCTGTGTTTGTAAACACAAATCTTAAGGGAGTACCCTCCGCCGACTGGCAAACTCTTCTCCGGTGTCTTCACTTCTCGCTCTCTCCAAAACTCCTGTGCGTCTCTTCTCCTTGCTCCTCAAACTTCCTGCATTGCTTCTTGCCTTGCTGTTAGCTGCTGGTCAAGACTTGTGGCGCCGTGAAAAAGAGAAACAGTTGCATAGAAACTGCCACATCCTCTCTCTGACAAAACTTCCAGCTTGACCCAGCCTGTGCCCACATCCTGCGCCTTTCCTCCTGTTTCTACAGAGGGTACATCCCTGTTCCCATGCCAGGTCGGCCCCTCCCTCACCTCGTGCCCAGCTGGAATGCCCTCTTGCCTTCTCGTGGACGGCCTTTCTGTAACCATCTCCTCTTTCCTGCATCAATTTCTTCCTTCCTACTGGCTCACTCCACTTGCCCTCCCTGCCCCTCCAGTGGAGGGTCAAGAATCAAGGTTCTCAACAACAAAACCAAAAGTAAACAAACTTTTCTTAGCCCCACATTCCCCTCCAGCTATTGGTCTAAAGCTCTACTCTCCTTTACTGCAAAACATCTTCGAATCGATTCTAGCTGCCACCCGCCCTGCCCTCCCGCACGTTCTCTTCTCCACCCGCTCCCTCTGAGCTTCTCTTTCCCACTCTGTTGAGACGGCTCTTGACAAAGTAGCCGTGAGTCCAGATGACCAAACCCAATGGTCCCTTTGCTGTTCTCACTAGAACTTTGCAACAGCAGTGTGCACAGTTGACCCAACCTTCTTTCCTGAAAGACTTTTGTTCTTTTCGTTTCTGTGACACCAACCTTCCTGGTTTTACCTCCATCCCGCTGGCAGCTCCTTCTTTATTTCCTTGGCCGGTTTCCTCCTCTTGGACTTTAAATATTGGAGCTCTTTTCCATATTCATTCTCCTCCTTGGTCATCTAGTTCAATCCCACAGCTCAAATACCAGTTGAAGTCTGTGTTCCCCGAATCTGTACCTCCAGCTCTAACCTCTCGGCAGATGTCTAGACTCATATATCCCACTGTCTCCTGGACATCTCCATGTGGATAACAAACAGACCTTTCAAATCTAGGGTGACCGAAGCCTGCCACCCTGAACTCCGCCCGGCTTCCCAGTCTTGGCAAATGACACCCCCCTCCCCACTCAAACCAGAAACCTAAAACCTAAAACTGTTGCTCAAACCAAAAACCTAGGCGTTACCTTGGTTCCTCCCCCCCGCATCCCCATCAGCAAATGCTCTTCACTTTCTCCCCTAAAATCTTTCCGCTATCCATCCACTTCTTGCCCCCTCTACTATTTCTATCCCCAACCAAGTCCACAGCAACTGTCTCCTCAAGCACTGCACAAAGGCCCCTAGTTACGCTTTCTGCCTCCTCTCTTGTCCCCTTCCCGAAAATCCACTCTCCACACTCCTCCCAGGATTATCTTTTGGAAAAGTACCGTCCTCCCATGCGACTTCGAATAAAACCCATACTTCTCGTCCCAGCTTCCAGAGCCCTCCCCGACCTGGTTGCTGCCAAACCTCCCCCTTGCTCATGCTGCACCACTTGGTGCCCTTCTCTGTGCTCTGGCCTCAGAAGGCTGTCTCCGTCCTGTGGTCCTAGCTATAGCCCAGTCTGCCCAGAATGTTCTTCCTCTAGAGCTCTGCATGCATGATCCTTCTCAAGTCTCAGCTGAAGTGCACCGTCCTCAGAGAGGCCTTTCCTTGTCATCCACCGTAAAGAATCACCCCGCGCCATCACCACCACACACGGCGTTTGCTATCACACTGGCTCATTATATTTTCCTCATAGCTGGTGAAGAAAAAATACCACTTGGCATTTCATATTTATTTGTTTGCTTATTCAGTGTCTGTCCACCCTCCTCCCCAAACACACTCTAGACTACGCCTTTTCCTGTCGCTAGCCTAGAAGAGCACCTGGCACTCAAATACATGCTCGTTGAATAAATGAGTTACGAACTATGAGTGCCACATTCCAAAGTCCAGAATCTGCCCTGTAGCTAGGTGCCCTGTGAGAGGAAGCAAGAGCAACCCAGAGCAAGGTTTTCACAGGAAGTATAAAGAGGCCTTTCAAATAATTAGAGCTAAGAATGGATTGGGCTCTTCCAGAAAGGGGTAAAGTTTCAAGGAACTATTATTTAGTACCTATTGCAAAAGATTGTCTCGTCCTCGCAACAACCCTGCATGGTACATATTATTATGTACCCCCATTTACTTATGGAGGAACAGATTCAGAGAGGTTAAGTAACTGGCCCAGGGTCACACAGGAGGAAGCAGGATCGGAATCAAGGATGTTTAATCCCATAGCCCATGCTTTTGACACCATACTAAGCTTACTTTACCTCCTCCTCAAGCCTCAGGGTCCTCCACTGTAAACTTACTGCAATGACATGCTTCAGACGTTGTGGTGAAGATTGCGGCAGATTAGGAGGTTAGAAGAGCTCAGCCAGGGCCTGGCGGAGGGAGCACTCATACCTACTCGTTACCATCAGTATCGGTGTCTTCCAATATTATGCAATCAGTGCATGGGAGAGCTGAGACGTGAGACCAGGCCTGTCTAACTCCAAGGCCTATGATTATCCGGTGGATTTGAGTGGGAACTAGTCAGATCTGCCGTGGAAGGAAAGATGCGCAAGGACAGACAATCCTCATAGTCCCTGCCAACTCCGAGAGGCTGTATTTTCTGCCTCTATCTTCACAGGTCAACAGCAAATAGTGGGCTGGAGTGGGAAGGCATTCGGCTGTCTCCCTCCGCTTCCCAGCGGCTACGGCCGCGTGGGAGGTGGGAGCACTGGGCAAGTGGCTTCGTAGGATGCTCCTTAGTGAGACCAGCCGGGTGTGGATGCCGCTCCTACACCGTCCCAGGTGAGCAGGCCAGTTCCTTTATCTCCTGAGGCCTCAGTTCTTTTATCTGTAGAGTGAGGATGATAATAGGACTTGCCCTCATGCATGGCGAGGATGAAAGGGTTATGACACGCAGAATCCCTATCTCCGTGCCCACAGAGCCTGGCACACGTTAAGAGCGGCCCCCTCTAAGTGGCGGTCACGGTGATTCTCCCCACCCCCGGGCCCAGGGGGAGCAGGGCACTGTCTCGGGACCCGGCAGCCACGTCTGCGCAGAATTCGCTTCCTCTTGCTGCATCTGTCGGATTCGGGGTCGGGTAATCAGAACCAGCTCACGTGTGCGAGCCGGGCCGTGAGCGGGCTGGAGCCCGTGCAGGGCACACCGGCAGGCAAACAGGCGCTGCTGTTCCTGTTTTCCAGCCGCAGGGGAAGACCGGGGCTATTTTTAGCTGCGGTAGGTTCGGTTCTGGGGAGGGCACGAGGCCGTGTTTGTTACGTTACGTTTTAACATAACACAGAGTCACCCAGCTGAGGGGATCTGTTTTAGGTTGTTTTTATTAATCAGAGTGTTTTTTTCAAGTTGAGATGTTCAGACTTAACAGGCCACAGGCGAGCAGCACCCGATACTAAGATATAACCTAACAAAAATAAATCCTTTGTTCTACTAAGTTTCCATGAGGTATCCCAAAAACAGGAAAAAAATGTCATAAACATGGCATGGCCTCCGCTTGAGTGAGTTTCTTTTGGGAAAAACATACTCTGTGATTATACTATTGTATATCTCACACCAGTGAACTTTGGAAGAGAGTTCTGCGATTCAGGAACAAAGGCCAGGCAAGACCTTCCCATGGAATTTTTTTGAGCTCTTTCAGGTGCAGACAAGATGTCTGTCTCACTCCTGAGATGACAATAAGCATGAAGCAGCGGGGGTGGGAAATAACTGCAAGCAAGTGCAGATAATCTGGGTTTGGGGAGTTAGAAACACGATGCATATTGCTGGATGTAATAGAAGATGTCCTTCAAAGTCAGACCCAGCAAATGCACTTCGGAATCACGGGCTGGGTGCCTAGGATGGGCCCACCACCACAGACGCAAGAGGCGACAAGACAGATTCGGTCCTCGCCCTAAGGGAGCGTATGGCTCAGAAGGGAGAACACATAAGAAAACAGTGCGATGGGTGCTCTGATAGGGGAAATACCCCACTAGACCAACTCGACAACTTCCAAGTTGCTTAATATTCCTGAACATCGATTGCTTCATCTCTGACACGAGGCTAAGAATGTCTGTTGAAGATGACAGGTTAAACACGTGCACAGATGGTCAAACAAAAACCCCCATGTCCTCTTTCTCATGCTCCAAAATGAAAATAATCCAAGAAAGAGAAAAGCATGGGATCCAGAAATAAGGAACTCCAGCCTCAGAGAGAGGCACAAGGAAGGCCCAGGAAAGATCTGGGATGACAGCGGTACAGGCATCCAGGCCGCCTGCCCGCATCAGAGCTGGTCAGATGGCCCCAGAGAGACGGCTTCAAAAAGATGAAATGGATATAATCTCAAATGTACTTGAAAATATTTAGAAAAGATTTATACAATTGTGGACTGGCTTGAGGTTAAATTAGCAATAAGCACATAGAAAATCAAGCAAGCTTAAAAAATAAGAAAATGATTCCAGGGGAAATAAAAAATTGTGCAGGAAAAGTAAAAAATCTAGTGTGGTAGATGACACAGCTGTGAAAATACTGATCTGGCTAAAATTAAATTATATGTATATTGGGAAGATAGGAGAGCAGGGACAACATGTGGTCATGTGTGTTGCACTTGGGGTGGTGGGTTGATGGCAGAGCCATCCTCATCTTCTAATGGTGGAAAGCCAGTAGATGATGCCTGAAACCGGGAGATCACACAGTAACAATAAAAGCACGTTAGTGAGAGCTATGGAAGCAAATAACAAGAAGGATCTGCTGAGTGTAGACAGTGGTTGTCTCTGGACCACGGGAAACCACACCGTGTGCGTTTGGGGCAGGAGTTGGGAACAGGAAGGTAGTGACCATCTTTTGTATCAAAGCATGTAGAACTTTTTGACTCTTTCCATGCGCATATAACTTTGATAATCATAAAACTAAACTTAAAATAATAGCTACACAGAGCAATAAGTGTGGGCATTCCCTGCTGTGTTTGTTAACAAACATAAAAGTCATGTGCACATCACATGAAACTTCTCTGAGGAAGAATTGCCATCACGTGGTGTGCCAGGCTGACCAGCCCTTCATGTTATCTCTCAGATTTGCAAAGCTGGCTTGTTGATAAAACATCATTTGCTCAGAAGTGGGAGAGAGGAGAATCGTAGTGTCCACCCCCACAGAGTGGTTGAGAGGGTCAAAGGAGGCAGGGCATTTCCTTAGCACTGTGCTCTGTAAATATCGGCAAGTTGTCCTGTCTGTTCCTCTCCTCTGTTGTAATTGCGTAAGTTTCTCCAGCTGACCTGGGAGAAGGGGCCTGCTCGCCTTACTCCCCCTTCCCAGACATCAGTACTGGAGATGAGAGACACCTAGCATTTGGGGAACAGAAGGAAGTTGAGGGTAGAGTGAGGGCAGGGAGTTGCAAGAAGTGAGGCCAGTGACGTAAGACATGTCAAGGCCTCGTGGGTCACCGTACGGAGTGTGGGCTTCCATTCAGGGGCAATGGGGAACCACCGAAGGAAAGAGGACGTGATTAGATTTTTAATGGATGGTGTTTGTGGTCTGGAGAATGGGTCGGAGATGGGAAAGAATGGGGGCGAGGAGACCAGTAAGGAGACTGTTTCAGTAATCAAAGCAAGAATAAAAGGGGCCTGGACTGGGGTAGGGGTAGTGCGGATGGAGACAAGCAGACAGATTTGGACACATTCAAATGACCGGAGGCAGAATCCACTGAACCGACAAGAAGGCAGAGGGAGAAATGGGTGTTGAGAATTAGGCCCAGAGTTCTGACTGTGACCTGGAAGGATGACTGAGCCATCCATGGAGGCAGGGAATAACAGAGGCGGGTTTGAGGAGGAACGTGGAAGATGCTGGTCTCATTCAGACATGGTCGGCTGGAGCAGCCTTCCAAACGTCCGAATGCTGAGGTTCAGGGGGCGACTAGGTATTCGAAAGAGCGTCTGGGGCCACCCATGGATGCGTGCTCCGTCCAGAACGAGTCTTTTCAAAGCACTTTTAAAAAGTGAATCAGGCACACCTCTGGGTAGCCACATGACATCGGTGATGGGGTGCCCACCACGTACAGCAGAGGAAACTGAAGCCCAGAAAGAGCCAAAACCCACACTCGGGAGTTAAAAGGTTAATCTCTTAGTTTTGCTAAAAATAATAATAACAATAATTAAAATCTAGACCATACAATTAAGCACAGCATACAGCCCCGGATCTTTGCAAAACTGCTCCTCTGCCCCACCAGTCACTCGTCTCCCTAACTCAATCATTTATTCACCAGACAGTCACTGAGGCCCAGCTGTGCTTTGGGCAGTCCTGGGAGCTGCAAATATATCCGGCGAACAAGACTGAGTCTCACTTGACTGACGTCTGTCATTGAAGAGGCTGTTCTAACTGGGGACAACAGGAAGCCAACCAACCACGGCCACCAGCACCACCCCCTGGAGAACCTCAAGCCTCGAGGGATAAATACACAATGGAAATAAAGCAAGGCGAGAACCATCGAGCGTGCCAGGGGAGCGACTTTAAAGGGATGATATTGAAGGACCTCTCTGAGGATGTGTGGTGAACAGCAAGAAGGGCCTGCCGTGCACAAAAATCTAGGAAAAGAACATTCTAGGAGAAGAGACCTGCCAGCGGAGAGGCCCTAAGACAAGACTGAGCTTAGCTGGAGGAATGGCGAGAGGCCCCGGTGGCAGGGATGAGGTGAGCCGGGGGAAGAGTCCCAGGAGACGGGGCCAGGGAGGTGGGGGGCCGGAGCAGGGGCTCTTTTGAGTCTGGGCTTGGCTTCTGTTCTAAGTACAGCGGGGTCATTGGCGGTTGTTAGCAGCAGAGCGTCCTCAGTGCTTATCTACCTGAGCAGTCACTCTGGCCGCTGCGTGGAGGGTGATCAGAGCCAGGGAGCAGGCAGCAGCGGACACAGGGACGAGGACCCGCAGCCCTGCCACGCTGTCCCCAAATCGCAGTCTGCACTTCCTCAGGACAAGCGGGAGAGGTGGGAGCTATCACTCCAGCTTCCAGTAAGGATCCGTTTCATATCCTTTCACAAAGCCAAGCACAGTTCGGGGCATGTAGCTGTCCCTTTAATAATGTTTGATGTTTGATTAATAAGTTAAACAACCCATTGAGTCCATCTACTCAAAGAATCAGACAAACCAATTAAAAGGCCTGACCACAAAGCCCCGACACAGCAGCTGCTTGCCGGCCCTGGTCAGTTGCTTGACCGAGGAGCCTTGTCAAGCTCAATCAACAGGGTGAAGCCAGGAGTGCACGATGACACGGAGTTTGAGTCTGCCATTGTTCTCTCTCGCCACTGCTGGGCTGGGGCTCTGTGCCTCCAGGAATCTGGAGGAACACAAACACATTCTTTTCCAAACCTGGCATTTCCAGTCTTCGGTCGTTTGTCATCATCTAGCCCGACCAGGAGCAGCCCCGAGTCTGAGTGAGGCTCAGCAGGGCCCACCAGGCAGGGCCCACGCTCACGCTTTATCTGCTTCCTCTCAGAGTCACTGTTCAACACGGCATCTTTGGGCTTGCCTCGCAAACCGGGCCTGAGTCACTGCAGAGGCTGGGGAAAGGCAGGCATACTTCCTGTTCTAGCCATGCAGCTCTGGGGCCAGACTGCAGCATAGATGCCAAAACTGGCTCGCTGCCATCCTCAGATAAAAGGCATAGGGGACTAGAGCGTCTGCCCTGCGCAGCCTCTCCTGGGAGAAGCCCCACCCAGCCCCGTTGAGAGAGTATAGGAAGATTCCTTGACTGACACTCTGGGAGTGAACCCCTGACCCAAAAGTGTTTCCTACATAGAGTGGCCTTTAACTTGCAGCCTGGCTTGAAAAGGTGAGTGAAGTCAGTGAAATCACTCTCCTAGGATTTGGAATCCCAAAGCAGAGACATGGTGGTCAAGAGTGGCCCCTGGGCTGAGAGGTGAGGCAGAAAAGGCAGAGCTAGTGCAGGAGGCCACATGCTGAGGATGCAGAGGACGCTGGGGTGGGGAGAGAGAAGAGCAGAGACAGAGCGAGAGATAAAGAGGGAGGGAGAAAGAAGCAAAGTCTAGAACTGTGCTGTACAATATGGTGGCCCTGTGTGGCTATTTAATTTTATTTAAATAACAATTTTAATTAATTTAAATTTAAATTATTTAAATAACATTAGAGGTTTAAAATTCAGCTCCTCAGCTGCACTACACAGATACGGAACATTTCCGTCATCTCAGATGGTTCTGTGGGGCCGCGCTGGTCTAGAAGACTCCTGGGGTGGAGCATAAGGAGTCTTGGTTCCAGGTTTTCAGTTCCTGATTCCAATGCACGGAAGCTCAGCACACCCACTGTCCCCTACCAGGGGAGATAATTTATGTTCTTATAATTCACATCTACCGCGCTAACTCTCCCCCCACTATCTTTTTCTTGACTTAGTTTGAGTAGATTTTAGTTCTTATTTTAGCTTTTTATAATCAAGAAAATCTTAACCAAGAACACGTATTGACTGACTGGTATTAATAATAAAAATAATAACCACAACAATTTACTGAGTGCTTATGAGCCTGAACACCAGGCCTTGACGTTTCACATGCATGTTTTTGTTTAATCCTCTCAGGAACTTTATAATAGAGGTCTTTTATTGCCATTCAAGAGCTGTAGCAACCAAGGCACAGAGATGTTGAGCAAGTTGTCCGAGGTCACAGAGAGGCCGGGTGGCAAAGCAGGAATGGAATTGATCCTCCATCTTCAAGAGTTGATGCGTAGGAGCTTGGCCTGAATTTTAACCACGGAAGCATGAAAAGTGGCGGATACCCCACTTTGGGACATGGTAAGCAGGTACTAGAAGTCTGAAACTTCTTTGGGGATCTCTGAATTCTGGGACACCTTCCTAGGGCAGCTGGTCTCATTCCAGTCATCTCTCTGCCTAGTGCTCTTTTTCCCACTACAGAACAGGAAGTTTGAGAAGTGACAGGCCACAAGCACAGGCCAGCCCTGCTGAGAAATCGCCATCAGGAGCAAACCACATGTCCTGTGAACTCGGGGACCTGCCAGCAAAATTCCCTGATGCTGGAACTTCGGGCAGAGAGCGCCGGTCTTGCGCTGATTGGCGTCAGGAGCCAAGTGTGGTGGGGGAGGGGAGTCAGCACATATTTCTCCGCTGAACTCCGTTTCCCATTTGGTTTGGCAGCTTGTTTTTCATGAAATGAGGCCAATCCACGAATTCCGTGTCAACATCGCTCCTTTTACTGGAACCGCAAAGGCAGCCCCCCGGGACTGGCTCCATCTCTGGGCAGACATCAAAACAACCCCTTTTCGCTTTGAAAGCATAGCAGGCGTCTCAGAGCCCCCCACTTCCTTACCTGTGTTTCCCTCTGAGGAAGAAAGCAAGGACCAGGGCCGTGGCTGCAGCGCCCCGAGCTCACTGTTGGCACAGCAGCCCTGGGCTGGCCACGCTGAGGGTTCTCCTGGCCCTGCTGCCTGTCTTCCCTTTCTTGTGCGTCCAAGGCCCGGAGGCTCCTTCCTGCCTGCTTGTCTCGCTTCCAGGACTAGCTTGATGAGTAGGCATGGCCTCCCCAGCCCCTCAGCTGTCACCCTGCCACAGCTGCCCTCCTGCTGCGACCTCAGGGGGTGGCAGAAGGTGCTGTGGCATCCAAAATCCACTCCCCATCAGGGACTAGAGCCGAACTTCCGAGGCCTCCAGGGCTCCTCTGCTCTGGGGAGGGGGCCTCCTCTTAGCTGCTCCAACACCTGCTGCCCAGCGGGGTGGGGCCGGTGTGCAGGTAGGAGCAAGCAGGCACATTTGGGAAGGAGAATAATAGTGGGTAGTGAGTAGCGGACAGTCAGAAGTGGCTTTATTGGCAACTGGTACGTACTGATGGGCACGTCAGCAGCAAGGTTCACTGCATACGAGGTTGTCTGCATGAGAGAGGAGGTGGGAGAAAGGCTGTCCTGGGGCATGGGGTGACCTGGCTCCAGGTCACCTTTCTCTAGGAAGGTCCTGCTCTGTGTCCTCTCGACACCCTGTGCTTCTCTTGTGGCTGCAGCCCCTGTCACGGCCTCTGCACGCTCCTGTCTTCCCAGCTGCTGTCTTCCTCCCCATCTCCTCCCAGGACCCAGCACCCTTGCGCATATGGTGAGGTCAGCGACCCCCTCCACTGTGTCAAGTGAGTGAATGACTACTGGCTGCTCCTTGCAGTGCTGGGGAGACGATGCAAGGGGCGGTGGGGTTGTCACGGCTCTATCCCAAGGGGAGGTCCTGAGGCACCAACAGCGTAGCAGTTTTGCAGTGTGCCCGGAGTGTGAGTCTGGGCTCCATGACTTACTAGCTGTGTGCTGGACAAGCTGTTTATCTTTCTGTGCCTCAGTTTCTTCATGTATAAAATAGAGATAATAATAATACCTACCTAATTTTTTTTGTGAGAAATAAATGAGTTAATATATTTAAACTCCTTAAACAAAAAGTCTGATATTTTGTAAGCTCTTAATAAATGTCAGCTTAAGAAATTTTTTTAAAACCCTAGAAGAGTCAGCTCTTGAAGCTGTCGTCATTCGTTGCTGACTTCCTTTGTTCCCATCTCGCTGGGCTCTTCCTATTGCTAACGCGCTGGCCCGTTCCTGCCTCAGGGCCTCTGCACCTCTCTTCTCCCTGCCTGGCGTGCTCTTCCCCAGATATTCACACGGCTTCCTCCTTCACTTCAGGTAGGTCTTTACTGAAGTGCGATTTCCTTGGAAGCCTTCCCTTTGGGCCTTATCTAAAAGAGCATACCCCTTGCCCTGTTTTGGGTTTCATCATGAGGGACTTACAGTAGAATGCCCACGTGGGACTTGTGCATTACATTATCTGAGTTTTGGTTGTGTCCACACTAAAAAGTCAGCTCCATGAAGACGGGGACATTGTTTCATTCACTGTATCATTCCTGGTGCCCAGTATAGTGTCTGCCACCTAACAGGTGCTTAGAAATAGTTATTGTTGGATGGATGGAGAGATGGATGGGTGGATGAGTGGATAGTTAGATGGATGGATGGGTGGGTAGATAGATGGATGGGTGGGTAGGTGGCTGGGTGGGTGGATAGATGTTTGGGTGGGTCACTGGGTGGATGGATCCATTGACCTCTTTTGGGAGACTCTGTGTCCATTTCCCCCAGAATTCCCCTCTGCAAACTCTCAAACACACACCCTCACATGCAGCTCTTCCTTCCCCCTGACTCCCATTCCATGCCCAAACTTGCTCCCTTGCTCCTTTCCCCTCAGATGACCTAGTTTGCTAAAGCCATGCACTGTCTCAGGAGGCAGGGTTCCCACACAAGCAGTTTGGGATTTGCTGACCGGTCTAGAAAGATCAGCTGCCCAGTGTCAGCTGTTAAGGGGACACAGCAAACAAGACAGACGGTCCAGTGGGAGAGACAGATGAATAGAGAGATGATTAGATCTGCACAGAGCTGGGCCAGAGAGAAGCCCAGGGAGTATGGGGCCACGGAAGAGGGGCCCATAACCCACATTTAGGACAGGAGTTCCCCTTAGCCCCAAAGCTAGGCTCCATCATAGAGCCTTCTCCTAAATAAAGCCCCTGTGGATGACATAGCTAGTCTGTTGGATTTATCCTGAGCTGAAAAAGTACCTGGAGAATCAAACTCTTGGGAAACCGAAAGCTTTATCAGCCCCAGCAGCTCAGATCTGATATCATCAGAGAAATATTTTTGAGACCATAGGGAATGGCAGGTGGTGTAATTAGCAGTGAGTAGAGCACCTCCTGCTTTCCGGGATGGAGAGACCTCAGCCTCCAGACACCGTGGGCCCAGAATGGGGGGAGGGGTGGCCCTCAGAACCCTGGCTGGAAAGGGAATGTTTCGCCAACCTCGGTCATCCATAAATCACGTACTCAAAGACTGTCTTTAAATTTAATTTTTATAGTCCCAGAAGACTCCTGCTGGTCATGGTTCCTTGATATGATTTTTAAAATTACTTTCAAAATGAAAGTGCGAGTCCTAACCCTCAGTAAGTCAGAACGGGACCTTATTTAGAGATGGGATCTTGACAGAGGTGATCAAGTTAAAATGATCATGAGGGTGGGCCCTCACCCAATATGACCAGTGTCCTTCTAAGAAGGGTAAATTTGGACACAGACAGGCACAGAGGAGGGAAATGTGAGGAGATAGAGAGAGAAGATGGCCAGCTACAGGCCAAGGAGAGAGGCCAGGAGAAGATCCTTGCCACACAGCCTTCAGAAGGAACCTATCCTGCAACACCTTGATTTTGAACTTCTAGTCTCCAGAGCTGGGAGACAGTGAATCGTGGCTGTTTAAGCCCCGCAGTCTGGGGTACTTTGTTTCAGCAGCCCTAGGAAGCTAAGGCAAAGAGTAAATAGCGACTCTTCTTTAGACAGAGAAAAAAGGGCCCTATCCATGTCTTTCCTAATCATTGGTGAATTCAAGTATTTCACACAGTAGTTCGGTTTCTCCACGAGAGTATATGTGTTGTGTATATTATATGGACGGCTGGGAGTAATCAAGCCTTTAGCATTCTTGAGGGGGCTGGTGGGGTGCTAAGCACATAGATTCAGCTTAATTTAACAAACATTTATTGCTCCTCCCACGTGCCAGACGCTGGGCTGGAGACTCAGAAAGTACAGTCCCTGCTTTCAAGGAGCTCACAATCTGGTAGAAAAAGCACAGCTGTAAAAAAGTGCAAGCACAAGTGTGTAAATAATTACACCTCAGAGTGATGAGCGCAACAATGAAAATGCGTACAGAGGCTAAAGGTAACACGAGGAAGAAGTGGCCATCTCGGGGCCATTCAGAGAAGCTTCTCAGAGGAGGGGCCAAGCCAAGTCACGCCTCCAGTCTTCTCCGTGAGGTTACAAACCAGCAGGACCCACACAGCTACACGTCTGTGACAAAGGTGGCACTTATACATGCCATCAGTCTGAATATGTTTGCAGAAGCAGAAAAACCATTGTGGATCATTGCAGCATTGTTTATAACAGCAAAAAAAAAACACAAAAAACTGAAAGCATCCCAAATCTTTATTAATAGACCATGTTAAGTAAATTATGGTATATTCATAGAATGGTCACACTCTGGAAAACTATGCAACTGTTAAAAAATGAAGAAGAGCTATGTATACCATCATGGAAAGATCTCCAAGACATATTGTTAAGCGAACACACTGAAGGGTAGAACAATGCACACAGTATGATACCATTTAGGTTGCAAATAGAAGGACAGATGAATCATTACTTATGTTTGTGGATGCATAGAAAGAACTCTGGCAGAATACATAAAAACTGGTACCATTAGTTGCCTGGAAGGATGGGGGATGAGAGGCAGGGATATTTTGCATATATGCAAATAGTCAGTCAATCTAGTACAACAAAATATTTTTAAGGCAAAAACAAGCAAGTTTTAAGTATATCTCATATGACTGGCTAGTCCACCTCCCTGGGCCTGGGAATCTGCCCTGGAAGCCTGAGCTGACTGTTGGAGGGCTCGCCTCCCACGCTTCATCCTCATGCTATGTCCACCTGGCTAACATGTCTGTTGACACGGTGGCCCTGTCCCCAGCTCTCCAGAGCCATGTGCACACTGTTTGCTTTGCTACACTTGTAGCTAAGAGCCTTGAATTCAACCACAGGCAGACCTGGCTTCAAATCCCCAATCTTTCACCTGCTAGCTGTGTGACCTTGAAAAGATTATTCTTATGCTCTGGGCCGCCATTTTCCCACCACAGGTGATTGTGAGAATTAAACAAGCAATGTCCATTAAGGGCTCAAAAAATCATAGCTATGGAAGATAAATAACAGGAGTCAGCTGTTAACTATGTTCAACCGACCCCCACTGAAATCAGACCAGCCCCCAGGCTACCCATACCTGTGGCCAACTTGACTTTCTGCCTCATCCTGGGTAACTGGACTTGCCCAGTTCTAGTGAAAAATTGTATCAAATCAAACCAAAAGGAAATGGACAGTGGAATTTGAAGATTTGATCAAGAGTGCTCATTTGCAGTAGATCACAGATTCTATCTTCTCCCTGTGTCCTCTCCATGCCAACCCCATACACACACACGCACACCCGAATACCTTAAAATCACTAGAAGTTTATGCAGACCTGTTCCCACGAGAAGAAAACCCAATATGACACCTTCCAAATGCGCAAATCTGCCATAACTTTTATCAGAGCATTCACGAAGAAGTTTCTTTAAAACGATGCTTGTCCTATAGCATTTAGCATGTGTTTATAGAATAAACACAATTCACTAAACATTTATTCAGTCATCACATTATTAAAAATAATAGCGTCATGGACTTATCACTTTTAGCAACCCAGCGTCTGAGCCTGCTGCCTATTTTAGGGAATTCTCACACTCTGTGGGCTTGGGGACGAAGCCGGGAACTGCCCCCCCTTCTCCCCCCGCAGCCCAGCAGAAGCTGAAAGAAAGCAGACGTTTGTTCATCTCATTCCCTGGCAGCCGGGGCTCTGGTCTGTAAGCCCGACTCTGCCACTTGGATGCCTCCATCTGGAACTGGAAATCTGGAGCGTGTGGTATGGACAGGAGGATGGCCCGCAATGACGGGAGCCACACCAGCCGGGTGTCTGGCGGCGGCCTGGGCAGCAAGGCCCGGGAGGCGGCAGTGCCAGCGCAGGTCCTAACGAGACACTTCCTGGGGCAGGGCCTGGGCTGTGTGCTCAGCTGCCCAATCTACCTTAGTTCCTGCTCGTTTTGCACGCCTGGGTCTCTAGCCTTCCTGTTGATTCTGTGAGCTACCCAATATCCTTTCAACAACTTCCTCCTCTCCTTAAGTTAACCAGAGTGGTGCCTATTTATTTGTAACCGAAAACCCTGACCGGAACTAATCACTGCTAGGAAGTGCTCTGAGCTCCAACGGGGAGAATCTCACTTAACCTTCACAGCAACCCTGGGAGCACGGAACCTGCTTCCCACTGGACACATGAGAACGGCGAGGCCGCTGAGGGTAGGCAGCTCACTCAGGGCCACGGCCAGAAGAGGGGCCGAGTCAGGACTCAAATCCAGAGCCACCTGGCCCAGGCTCTCCTCCCACTCTGCTCCCCAGGGATTTGCAGCCGGGCTGATGAGTTACTCGAAATGCCTTATACCTTGTCTCACGTCATCCTCGCAACTCCTTGAGGCTGGAATTTTTAGTCCCTATTTTACAAATGGCTAAACTGAGACTCAGAGCGATTAAAAGCGACTTGCTCAAATATTTATCATAAGCTTAAAACTGTGCGTATGTACCCTTTGATCCGACAACTCTAGGTCTGAGCATTTATCCCAGGGACATAAGCATAGGTATGACCAAAGATTGTTCATTGGATTGTAATTCATTACAGGGAAAAGTGAGATACTGCCCTTGTGGCCAACAATCGGGAAATGGCCTAACCAAGAAAGGCATCCTTGCGATGCAGCATGACATGGTCATTCAAAATCTGGCCGTAGTGGCCCGGTGGTGCAGCGGTAAAGTTCGCACATTCTGCTTCTGCGGCCTGGGATTCTCTGGTTCGGATCTCGGGTGCGGACATGGCACTGCTTGTCAAGCCATGCTGTGGCAGGCATCCCACATATAAAGTAGAGGAAGATGGGCTTGGATGTTAGCTCAGGGCCAGCCTTCCTCAGCGAAAAGGCGAGGATTGGCAGTAGTTAGCTCAGGGCTAATCTTCCTCAAAAGAAAAAAAATCCGGCTGTAGAAGCACATCCGTGGTCACCTGGGCCCGGAGGAATGTGGGGACTGACTTCAAAGGAGTGTTCAGAACTTCTGGGAATGGTGGAAATGTTCTAAATCCGACCGTGGTGATGGTTACTGAGTGCTCACAGTTGTCAGAACTCATCAAAACCACGCACTTAAAAAACGGTGCATTTGCTGTCTGTAAATTATACCTCAATAAAAATTTTTTTAAAAAAATTCTGTATAAAAGATTTTCATCAAAGACAATGTTCATAAAACATTAAGTGAAAATGGTCGCAAAACAATATTTACAGCATATCTACTTCCACCTGTGCTACATGCATAGAGGAGAGATAAGAAGGAAATAGAGCAAAATAGGAAGAGTGGTGGGAATTATGGATAATTTAGGCCTTCTTTACACTTTTCTGTATTCTTTAGGGATCAGGAGAAACAAACAATAAATAAATGACAACGACTTGTCATATGTCACACAAGTATTCAATAGAGGAGCAGAGGCTAGAAATTAGGGCTTTGCAGCCCAGGGAATGGTGCCTTCCGCTCTGCACTGGGAGTTGCTGTATTGCACGCTTTGGACAATTGCCTATAAAACGTGTTCTTGCCTGCGAGGAACTCGAACTCCGCACGGAAGAGCAAGGACAGAGCGATTGCATCTGGTGAGGGGAACCAGGAGAGGCTTCACGGAGGTGGCTTCTGTGATGAGCCAAGAAGGATGAGCGGGCCCATGACGGGCGGGCAGACACCACGGGAAGGAGGAAGAGTGAGGGGCACGTTTGTGGGAACAGAGAGTCTTCAGCCCCCGCTGGGGGGGGGGTCCTGTGGAGGGTGATGCTGCAGCTGCGTTGTGGGGGGCCTGGAACGAGGCAGCTGAGTCCAACAAACCACTTGACAGATACCAGGACAGGGGCACCCACAGGTCAAGGGGCCTTAGTCCCCATTCCTGATAAAGACACTCTGAGTTATAGTGTGAATCCACGAGAAAATAAAACAGCACTGAAAAATCCAACTTTGGGGGACATGTGGTGGAGGTGCTTGTGCTGTAGCCGGCCCAGCCCTCCAGAAGGACACCTAGAAGGCTTGAGGGTCCTCAGCCACCACTCCGCACCACGCCACGGGGGACCCCAAGGGCAGAATCAGGGGCTTATTGGGTTTTCTAACTCTGGCCCCTGTGACTGGGACAGAGCAGAGGACCAGTAAACAGCTGTGAAATGAATGAAGGAGACACCCACACCGTAAAGAGAAATCTAAGAGGAGGTGCATTGCATGTAATGGTTAGCGCATGGACTCTGGAACAGACTGCTTGCCTTTAAATCCAGGTTTTGCCACTTACTGGCTGTGTGGCCTTGGGAACACTACATACCCTCTCTGTGCTTTGGTTTCCTGTTTCTATAAAATGAGATCGTGAGAGTGGATGCCTCCCAGGGTTGTTGCGAGGAATCAATCAGGTAGTAGATGTAAGGCACTATAGCAATGCCCGGCACAGAGTAAACACAGTGGAAACGTTAGATATTATTACAGAAGTCCAATTTTGTTACTTCGGAGATGAGGAAACTGGAGTACAAAGAGAGAGAAGTGACTTGTCCAAGATCACAAAAGGAGCAGGTAGTGGAACAGAGGACACTACAGCTGTGAATCAACACACCTTTGGAATAAAAGGACTTGTCAGTTGGCTTCTTGCCCCGTGCCTGGCATTGTCCTAGATCCTGTCTGGGGAGCAGGAGCATGTTCCCAGCCTTCGCACTGAGATGAAAAGCTGCTGACACAGAAACCCCCAGAGGCCAGTGCAGTGTGGAACGCACTGGTACCCGGGCGGTCCCGCGGGAGACGGGAGGTCAGCAGAAGGCAAGATCGGCCTGGGCTGGCTGCAGGAGATGGGGCCTCTGGGAAGAAGTAGGATTTCAGCCTGGGACCTGTAGGGTGGAGAAATAACTAGGACAGAGGCTTTCCGCTTTTTGTGTGGAGGGTGACTAGGAAACGGCAGATACCCCAACTCCACCCCCTCTTACAGTGAAAGGGGAAAACTCTTTGGAGTCAGACCCTCTGGGTGGGAATCCTGGCTCTGCTCATCAGCTGAGTGACCTTGGGAAAGTCACTTGCTGTCTCTAAACTTTAGTGTCTTAATCTGTAAAATGGAGGTCAAAATACTCTGTTCACTGGGTTGCTGTGGGGTCAAAGGCGCTAGGACATGAGAGACACAGGAGATCAATTAAGATCAGGCCCTTTTCTTTCTCTCGCTCTCTTTGGAAGAGTTTAGATTATCCTCCCCTGAGACCTGAGACCGGGCTTTTTTTTCTTGGCAGTGGGAGGAGGGCGTTAGGATGGAGGGAGCTAAAGGCTTTAGAAGAGGGTTTGAGGAGGACTATGGGAGAAAGTTCCAGAAAAGGAGAAGTAGGCACTGGGGACACTAGGTATGGTCAGCCCCAGGGTGTCAGCCTTCCTTTGGTGGAAAGGGATGGCACCAACACGTGTGGAGCATGGCTAAGCGCCAGGCACCATGCTGGATGCCAGGACACCGCCTCGAACTCTCTATGACTCTTACCCTCAGAAGCTCCAGTCTTTTGGTAAACATTAACAGGAAGATAAAGCATTACAATCCAAAGAAGTTTAAGAAGAACGAGACAGAGAGAGACAACACAGAAGACACCACGATCAATACTTGGAGGAGGTCATATGGAAGGTGAGTTTTGAAGGATGAATAGGAGTTCAGTTCAGGGAGGCGACCTAAGGAAGGCGAAATGGCATACGGTTCAGCACTACTGGAGTAAAAACCATCTGAAAAGATGAGTTTGAGAAATGAGGCTGGGGAGGGGAGCTGGGGGGGCGGGTGCTAGATGATGATGGCCATGCTGGCCTTTATCCTGGAGTGATGGAGTTCAATGAAGCGTTTTCGATGAGTGGAGAACTGCTGGAGTTGTAAGTCAGAAAGACCCCTCTGGTAGCAGAATGAGAGGTGCATCGGAGCGGGACGAGCTTGCAAGCAGGATGCCGGTGCAGACGCAGATTCTGTGGTCCAGGGCACAGGATGAGGGTCTGAACCAGGAAACCTCGTGGCCGTTTTCTCCTGAGCTCTTCGGCCAAGTGCAGTCTTGCTCTCTGCTAACCCACAGCATGTGCCTCTGTCACTCACGGCCCTGTGACCCTGGGCCACATGCTGGGATTATCCGTATATTTGTCTTCCCTCCACTGCCGGGTTGGGAGCGTTTTTCCCCCACTGCGTCCCGGGGCCAAGAAGCTGGTTCACAGTTGGCACTGATGTGTTCTGACGGTCCTGGGGTTCGGGAAGAAGGACTTGGGGTGAATGCAGCATGTGGTCCAGCTCATGAGCCAAACAAGACCTCCAGGCCTTCTGCTCACTCACTTCCCCTCTGTATTTGTCCTCAATCAAACTGTGCAAAGAAATGCCTTAACCTCCTTCCGTATTGTTGTGTGAATCAACAGAAGAGTGCTGCGTGTTTACCAACCAGAGCTTGAAGGAAATAACACATAATCAGGGAGGAAAGAGCAGCGGGCGGCAGTGGGAGCTCGCCTGCAGGTTGTTTGTTTCCCTCTGATAGAAAAGCCGCTCCTGGCTCGCAGTCGAGGGCATTTTCCAGAGGCGAACTTGCCAGTCCACAAAGATGCTTGCGTGCAGTATTATTTTCTCCTCGCTCTTCCATGGCTTTCCCTCTGCTCCTTCTGTTGCATCTGCGTGGGCACGGACAGGGCAATGGCAGGTTAACTGGGGCCGGAAAGTTGCTATCACCTGACATCTGCACCAACAGTTTATGTAAAATGAGCCGATTCCAGTGAGAGCGCATGTCTCCAGGGGAGCCGGCCCACCGCTGGCACCCCCCAGGCGCCTGCTGCCAAGGGCTGGGGCGGGGGCCCGCTCAGGGCATGGAGGGAGCTGCCTCCGAGTAGGGCCGGGACATGTGGGCAGAGGAGAGTCAGGCAAGAGAGGACGGCGAGTCCCGGGCAGCACCTGTTCCCAGGGAGTAAATAATACTCTGGCCTGTGTCATCGCGCCTGCCTGTCGCCCAGCAGGCATCCAGTTCACCCTCCATTGTGGGCCGCCAGCCCTGCAACCGCATGCAGCTGGTTCAGATGTGCTCTGGAAAGGAAACCGAAGGTCCTGATGGCTTCTGCTCGCTGCTCAGCTCAGGGTCCCTCCCAAACTCTCATTTCACAGCTGCTGCCCAACTGCCAGGGCTCGAGGGGGCCTGCCAAGTGTGTGGCTCTGGTGCCCCTGGCTCCCGAGAGAGGCGAGGTGATGGGGGCAGAGGGCCCGAGACTGCACTCGGCTGTGTCCCAGGAGGACAGGTGCAGGTGGCTGTGGCCTCATCCCACTGCCCCCGCTCCCTTCCTCTCCTCCCCCTACTCACTTCTCTGTTTACAGTCTATTCGCAGGAGAATATTTGAAGTATTCGAACTATGGGTGTCATCGTCCAAGACTGAGTGCCGGGCCCATTGTGCGGAAGGAGAATTAGTGAGTTTAGACACAGGGAAGACTAATCGGTCTGTTTGGGAATGAATCAGAGTTCGGTGATTCCTCTGTTTCGAAAGGTCACCATTTATTGGTTTAAGTAACAGTGCAGTGGCTAAGAGCTCCGTCAGAGGGCAAACGGCTTGGGTTCAGATTCCAGCTCAGCCACTGGCCTGCAGCAGGACTGGATCTGGGTAAATTCCTATGTCCCCGTTTGTTGGGTGAGCAACTCATCCAGGTTTGCCCAGGGGTTTCCGAGGGATGGGAACCCCTCTGTCCTGGACCACATGGGTGAGGATGAGGATGCTGCTCAGCATCCGCGCGGTGAAGTCTGACTGGGTGAGACTCACGAGGTGAGTCCCACAGTGCCCGGCCCGCGGCCAGTGCGCTGCTCGGGAAGCTGGTGTGACGCCTTCTGAGGGCCCAGAAGTCTCGGCGCCCGGGGCCTGAGGCCCTGCTGGAGCAGAAGACACTCAGCCACAAACAGACCTGTCGCTGCGCAAACACAGCAGCCTGTATTCATGGCCCTTACCCCGTGAAGGGGCTGGGTTATCTCTGTTCTACTGATGAGGAAATCAAGTCTCTGCGGGGAGGACTTGCCACATGTCAATAGCTAGGAAGAGAAGGAGGTCGGTCTTGAACCCAGCTCTCCTACAGCAAGCCCTGAGTCCTTATGCCCTAGACCCTTCCATCTCCTTGAGGCAATTCATGCTACATCCTGAGTACTGCATAACCCTCTGCTCAAGCGGTCCCCTCTTCCGGAGCCCCCGGCTTCACTGCTCTGGCCCTTCAGCCCTCCATCTCTTCACCTGGCAGATTCCTGTTCTCTTCGGGGTCTCAGCTGAGGCAGCTCCTCCTCCAGAAACTGGCACTGACCCTTCTTAGGTATGTCTACGCTCTTCACACCCCTAATAGATCGCTCACGGTATCGTCATAATTTACTGATGGGCTGTCTCCGGTGAGCTCCTTGAAGGCAGGATTGTTTCTCTCTTCCCACCTCCCCCAGAGCCAGACACGGTTCCTGACACACACCAGGTGCTCCATGAATGTTGTGGAACTGAACTGAATTCATTAAGATGTGACATGATTGTTTTGCACTTAATAATAATAGCTACTATTGCTTGAGCGCTTATGATGTGTCAGGCATTATGCTGAGCATATATGTATTATCTCATTTAATCCTCACAACAAACCCACAAGGTTTGATAAATGACAGATAGGAAAATAAGGCTCAGAGAGGTTAAATAATCTGCCTGAGGTCACATAGCCAGTAAGCAGCAGATCCAAATTTTGAGTCCAGATCTGGCTAACACACTCTTAACCACTGGGCTCTTCTACTATCACCAATGCCTAACTCAGTCCTTGTACATGTTAGGCACCAGGTACTAGTTGACAAGTGGGATGGATGGTGTGGGGCAGGGACTGGCAAGCGCTCCACAGGATGGGCAGCCCTGGGCCCAGGGTCATCATCTTCTGGTCCTCTTGCCTCCCCAGCCTCTCTCATCCTCCCCGGGGCAAGGTGAGGTCTCAGACAGCAGAGGAAGCAGGAATACGGCTGAACTGTCTTCAACAAAATCTTTGCCGATAAGACTTGGGGGAGTTTCCAGACACTTTCCTACGACTGTTCCAGCTGAGAACATTGGGCTGAGCTCCCGTGACTCAGCCGCGGAAAGCCAGGGCCACTGAAGGTTCCCAGGAAGCCAGGGGGCACGCACGTCTTCCTCCAGCCAGGACAGGAAGTCACAGGCAGCCCCAGCGTCCTCAGAGCTTCCTTGCAGAGGGGACCAGCAGAAGGGTCTGAAGAATGAACACTGTCCCCGGGGTGAGAGGCCCCGTCTAGAAGCACCATCCTGTCCCTTTGCCATGACTTCCGATCTACAGGAAACCTCAGGCATGGGCTTAGAGAGCGGGCCCTGGGTCAGAGTCCCAGCAGAGTGACGACCCAGCGAGGCAGCCTCTCCGAGCTTTGGGGTCCTCTCTGCAAAGTGGGGAGGGGAGTGGTACCTCCATCAGAGGGCTGATGTGAGAGTGAAAGAATCAGTCTCCACGTGCTGACCAACGCCCCCCCCCACCGCACCTCCCACCGAGCAGGTGCCTGGCAGTAGCAGCTATTGTTTTTCCAGCGAAGGAAGGAAAACACTGAGCGAGCTCCCAGCTGGGGTGGCCCCGTGTCCAGCTGAGTCCTCGCGGAGCAGCACGTCCTACAGGAGGCTCGGAGCGCGTGGCCTGCAGGCCGGTCTCTGCAGGAAGGCCTGGGCGCCGGAGCCCATTGTGTTGCCGCCTGCGTGTTTTGCCTGGGCAAGCTGGAAGGGCATGACCCCAGGACGTTGTCTCGAGGGGACTGCTCCTCCAGAGGTCAGACTGGGGCTGCTTTCTTACTCACTGTGGGCCTTCGCTTTGAGAAACTTCTGGGCACGTTGTATGAGGGCTCACGAGCTCCACGGCCCCCTCTGCTCCTCCCCTCACCGTTTTTTTTGGCAGAACCTGAGGCAGATGGAAAATTCGTGCTCAGGTGAAGAAAGATGGGTAATGTCTTAGATAATATCTTTGCTTGTCTGACTTTGAAGTGTGTCAAAGAAAGACCAAATGGCCTCAAATTGGTAATAAATGCCTTTTAAGTGTGGCCACATCTTCTTGCCAAGTCAGCAGGCATCTATTAAGCTGTACGTGTTTGAAGAGTGGGGCCCATGAAGCCCTGTGGACAGAAAGGCCTAGGGAGCTAACGGTGAAGAAACGAAAGCTTCAACAGGAGAGGGGGCGTTCTGAAGATTATCAGCCGGCTGCGGGGCCTCAAACCAAACCTCATCTTTGGCTTATTCTCTCTCCTCCTCCTCCTCTTTCTACTGGCCACCCTGTGGTGTTGCTGGTGTGGTCCCAGGCAACATGAGAACCCCAAGAATTAAGGAGAACACCTTCTGCCCTTCAGGAACTTTCCTTCTGTTCGAGAAGCCAGCAGGCTAAAGGGCCAGCAGAGACTCTTAACAGCACGCCCAGGAGAAAGCCGAGGGCTTCACGCGAGACGCCCATGTCCTGGCTCCACATCCTGGGAAGGCCCACACTCCCCACCTGTGGGACCTGGAACAAGTGAACCGCACCTCCTGGAGCCCAGTTCCTGGTCCATAGGACTGGCTCTTAGGGCTCCCGTGGAAGCGCTTAGTACAGAGCCTGGTACATACTAGTGCTCAATAAAGAGAAGCAAAAATAAATCCTGGTCCTACCCAAAGCCCACCTCTCCCTCTTACCCTTCCCCGTGGGTACCCTGTCATTCGCAGTGTGGATTTACATCTGTTTTCGCCTTCAGTTCTCATAAGAGCCTTCGAATGCAACCTGCGAAGATTCTGGGTAAATAATTCGTTGAATATGTGGCTACCTGGGGGCGTGAATAGTAAAACTGAGAGGCACAGAGCACTTACGATCCGCCAGGGCTGTTGAAGGCCTTTCTCTATTCCGTGTCACTTACACGATACACGTGTTCTACCTGCACGACGACTCCGTGAGCTGGGCACCACCATCAGCCCCACTTCACAGACACAGAAACAGAAACTGAGGGCCAGAAGGCATGAAGTCACTTGCCTGAGGTCGTATAGGTAGGATATAATTTAGGTGAGCAGGAAGCCAGGGAAGCTGGCTCCGGAGTTTGGGCTCCTACGCAGAACACTGTACTCACTGACTGACTGACTGACTGAATGAATGAATGAATAATGAAGGAATGAACACGGAGGTCAGGTAAGGCTCCATTTTATGGATACTGACGCTGAGGCTGACAGCACATAACTGACTTGCCCAAGGCCACACAGTTGCCTTAGTGGTGATGTGGCCTCACATGGCAGGAGTCCACTTCCTGAAGTTAGGTGCAGCCACGTGACTTGCTTTGTCCAATGAAATGTGAGTGGAAGTTGCACAGAGCACTTCCTGAGAGAAGCTTTAAGAACTGCCACATTTCTTAGAAGCATATGTTGAAATGAAGCCTCTGTCTGCCTGGGTCACAAGTGCGTACCAGTGACAGCAGTAAGTGAGAAATACACTTTTATTGTGTTAAGGCACTGAGATTGCGGGGAGGGGGGGGGGCGGGGTGGTTGTTACCACGGCAGAACCTGGCTTCTCTTGATCAACACAGGTGGAACTAAGCCTGAGAGCTTGGGGGATGAAGGGCCTCCGGCAACTCTGGTTGCGTTACCTGACCCCAGTCTACCACGCTCCCCCAGGGGGTTTTATCTGCCGTTGCCTCCCCCACACCCCCAGCCCCATCTCGGGCTGAATGAGCGGGATCATTTATGGCATGAAAGGAGACAGCTGCAGAATTCCAGCTCCTGACAGAAGGCGGTGGACAGACACTGACAGCTCGGCTCTGTGGTCTGGACGCCACACCCTCCCTCCCACAACGGCTGTCTTGTGTCGGTTTTTCTTGGTGAAGAGCGTCCTGCATAGAGAGTGAGCTCTTCAGACGTATTGAGATTGGCAACAGGATCTCCTAAAGCAGAAAATGTAAAGTCGGGTTTAATTAACCAGATCTGTAGCTGACTGATTTTTCTAAAAGGTTGTAAAGAGTTTTAAGAACAATTAGTCACTTAAGAGGCTCATCACTTTCTGTTAGGCAGATACATTAACAATAAAACAATTGATACTGACATCAAAAATCCTCCACTAATTTTTCAAAACAGTCTTGATTGGATGAACCCAACTAGAATGTTTAAAAAGCAGTTTCAACACGCCGAGAGGACCCCTCCTTATATTTAACTACTGAGAGAAGATTATACAAAAGAGGACCAGGATTTTAGAGACTGACTGACGCACACTGATTTCTTTTTGTCAGAAATTTTCAGTGACACACACCAAAAACTCAATAATGTCTGGGTCTACGCAAACTTTACATTTGTCCTTACATTTTTCTGCATCCTCTAAAGTTTACTTATGGACCTCACATTGTTCTTTACGTTTTTCAAAGCTTCTGAATTTTTGCATATACTAGTCTTATAGTCAAATAGAACAATCAAGTGTTTTTTTTTAAGTGTCTGGCTATCTTTGGGGTCACTGCAGGCCAACTTGAAGGTGAACGTGAGCCCCGCTGTGTTGTCTGGTGAGGGCAGATCGGGAAGCTTACCGTGTGGGGGCTGGAGGAGACCCTGGACCACACCCTGTACAACCGCTCCATTTCAAAGATGAGGGAACCACATCCAGGGAAGGGATGTGCCCAGAGCCACCGGGCTGTGAGTAGTGAGGCAGAGAAAGGACTCGACCCCAGGTCTGTCTGGGGCCAGAGTTCACACCCCTTCCACTACTCCCCAGTCTGGAGGAGCCTGTGACATCTCTGGTCTGCATTGTTGCGCTAGATGCTCTTCTGAAACGTAGCTGGACACAACTTTATTCGCCATGTTCGGACACCGTCTGCCACTTGCACAGCACTTACAGTTGAAACACTTTAAAACGCATTCTCTCTCCTGAGTTCCTAGCGACTCTGTGGGCTACGGAGGCCAGCAGCACCAAAACTCAGTCCTGCGGTTTTCTCGGCTCCTCTTTCCACATCAGCACCCTTGTATATTCAGGAGGGAAACTGCGGCACCAGCCGTATCCTGGTGCCTCGTAACTGTGTGCTTCAGGGCAAGTAACTCAAGAGACCCTCAGTTCCCCGCTCTGTAAAAAGGGCATAACAGTGTGAGCTGTCGAGATGAGGAAAGGAAAGAACGCAGGCAGTGTGGCTGGCCCACGTTCATGTCCACGTTGCAGCTCACCAGCCCTCTCCCAGATGCAGTGGATCATGCAGCTTCATGGCATGCCCCTTCTATCCCCTTCTGGAAGGTCTTCTCTGTGTCGTGGGCTAGTGCCCTCCACTTCACCAAACCCTGCCCTCCAGGGCAGTGTCACCTCCTCGGAGAAGCCTGCCCTGACTCCTTCGACCACACTGAGCACGCCCACTTTTGAATCCCTATCGAATGCATGGTTCTTGCCTCACTTCCTTGTACTTTAGGCTCATGTCAGTACTGAGTACCCCCCTTTTCTTTCCAGCATCCGCCGTGCCACATCAGAGTCAAGGATCTTTCACAACAGACAAAGCTGGATCTTTAACTCAAGCTTTCAAAGATTTTATATCTCTATACCTATAGCTCTATCTATACACACATATGTAGAATGTGTCTATGTATATACATAGACACATGTCTGTTTACTTACATATATATATATTTAATAATTCCTCCTTGGTTTTGCTCCATTGGAAGAGCAGATCAAGATCTGGAAGCTCTTTGCTTTTCTTCACTAGCTTTGAAAAGCGAAAGTAAAGAATTACAAAAAATTAAACTGGGTGGGGGCGCAGAGCTTGAGAAGGGAGAGAGAGGAAGAGAATGGCTAAATATATCATCTCATTTCATCCTTGGAACCACCCTGTTATGATTCCACTTTACACACAAGGAAAGCAAGGCTGGAAGGTGAGGCTGCCACATCCAAGGTCACAGAACCAGACTGGATCCTCGCTCTGCCCGATTCTGAAGCTGGTGCTTCTCCTGTCCCCCTCGCCGGGTGTGGGTGGTAGTTAGGCACACACACTCTGAGCCAGGCTACCCGCATTGAATCCTTGTCCTGCCACTTACCAGCTGTGTGACCTGGGGGGAGTTGCCTAACCGTAGGCCTCAGTTTCATCATCAATAAGAAGGCAGAGAGAATAAGAGAAGGATCGCTTCCTGTGGACGCTGTGCATGTTGAAGGACCTCCAGCAAGTGGAGCACTCAGAGAGGGTCCTGGTGCAGTGCTGGTCCTCTGTGAGCATCAGCCGTGATCACGATGTGAGCATTGGCCCACGACGGGGCGGTGGCCCTGGCAGAATCCTGCAGGTCCGGGGAAGCCCACTTCCTCGTCACTCCAGACGCAACTTCTCCTTTGCCCTCCTTCCCCGAGCTCAGGGCCCAGCAGAGAGGCCGGCGGCTCACGTCATTGCAGCATAGGTCCCCCTCTTCTTGGTAGGCGATTTCCAAGTCGGGCACAGGTGGCATTTTGACAACAGGAAATACGCCTTGCAGAGGACAAACCAATGATAGCAGAACTCCTCAAGGTCCTCCATTTCACCCATGTCTTCTCTTGGTTTCCACACTTGGGTTTCTCATTCATGCAGCCTCCGTCTCTGCTTCATTTTCATATCTGCCACAGTTTCCAACGTGTTAGGAAACTGCTGAGGGTCCGGCAGCCGCTGCATGGAGGACCTGGGGCTGGAACGAGTGAGACAGGGTCCTGCCCTCCGGCTGCATAGAGTGGTCGTCAGGGCAACCAGGCAGGCATTCTCACCCTGAGGGAGCATTTCAGTCTCCCGGGGAGGTTTAGAAAAATACTGCTGCCTGGGCCTCACCTCCAGGGGTTCCGATTTAACTGTTCTGAGGTGGGGCCCCAGGCTTTGTTTGTGGTTGGTTTTTTTAATAATAAATTTTTTATTTTAGAAGAGTTTCCGATTTATGGAACTATGACGAAGATGGTAGAGAAAGCGCCTGTACACACCACACCTAGGTTCCCCTACTGTTAACATCGTACATCTGTACGGTAAACCTGTCACATTAACAGACCAATATTGGTGCATTCTTATGAACCGAAGTCCGCACTTTACTTAAATTTCCTCAGGTTTTCTCTGATGTCCTTCTTCTGTCCCAGGATCCCATCCGGGGACCCACATTACATTTACACAGGCTTCTCCTGGCTGTGACAATTTCTTGGCTTTAGTATACATTTTTTAAAGTTCCTCAGATTGTAATACGCAGCCAGGGTTGAAGACTTCTGCTCTGAGGTCATAGGCATGGAAATTCTAGGAGCAGGCTGTCTGGGTTCAAACTCTGGCTGGGCTACTTAACAGCTATGTGACCTCAAGGCAGTCAGCAATCCGAACGGGCCTCCATTTTCTGTCATGTGAAAGGGGAGTATTAATCGTACCTACCCCAGAAGTGGTGAAGGCCACCGTTTCTCAACTTTTTCACGTCATAGCACCCAGAGAAAATACATAGTATTTGTATTATGAATCGGCACAGCACACAACGCAAGTCATAACAGCACAAAGGGACGTGTCTACTGACGGCCAGCCATGAGGGGATCAAAGACCGCGCCACCTGCAGCTCTGGGATGCCATGTTGGGAGGTTCTGGGTTGACACGTATTAAGGCGCTGAGGTTCTCCCGGGGCCAGTGGGAGCCTCCCATGAATGTTTTCCGTAAATATAGAGGAGGAGAGAGCAGGGAGCAGCGCAGACTGGGGCAGTGACGTTGGACAGACAAGGGCAGGACTTCGGGGGCCCATTGGTGCCGATCCGAGTCTTTCTGAAGGGAATGTGTGTGTGTCTGCAGCGGGAGTAACTGCTCGCCCTCCCTGATGGACCCCGGGTGACCAGCTACGGACAGACGCCAGGGCACCTCGTTATACCGTGAGGCGCAAGAGCAGACGGTGTGACACCCAAGGAGTGCAGAGCCCTGGCAAGTTAAGCAGCGGTTCTTGGAAACCAAAGACTGAAGATTCCCGGGCGGGAGCCTCCTACAAGAACCCCTCCTGCCGGCTGCTGCCCCTCTGGCGCCACCGTCTGGTGTCGCCTGGGTGGTTCACAGCCGGCAGGACAGGCTCAACCCCTGGTACATTTTTTTTAGTGAAACTTAAGACTCAGGTATCTCAAATAAAACCAATTTCTAGGGGGAAAAAAAATCAAAACTCACAACAGGAAAATAAAGAACACTATCTGGGCCATAGCAGAATCCAGAGAATATATTCATATAATGGAAAAATTCTAGGTGTTTCGTAATGGACCTTTTGATACGAAATGACCTATTAAATTTGTAATTTGTGGTTCTTGGTGTTGAGGTTCATAGGAAAAGCTAGGGAGTCCTCAAACCTTCAGCTGAATTCCAGGAGGACTTATTCGGGTTTTGAACCAGCGTTTCCTTATCTAAGCAACAGCAGCGGCCACAGCCACCCCTCCCAGGCTGCTTCCTCGGCCAGGCGGGCCTGCAGAACCTCCCCGGGACAGCCACCGACAGCAGAGGCTCGGACCCCGCAGCAGGGCAGCAGCTCGAGGCCGCCAGGCTCTAGCACGGGGCCCTTCATCCTTCCAGCCGGCTTGGAACACAAGGTCTGGATGAGCAGGGGCAAGCCTTCCCCACTGCCTGCCTCTGTTCCCGGGGAGGCGCTGTGGCCAGCATGCAGACTGCAGGGTGTGGGGCCCGCAGAGGCCATATGGCAGGATGAGGGCTGTGGCCACTGGAGGCATATTGTATGGTGCAGAGGCTGGTCGTTTTGATCCCAGCCAAGATTTGTTACCTCAACGTTGATCTCGGGATCAAGTTCTGGGTTCAAGTATGTCAGTCCATCTTCAGTAACAGGAAGTTTTTTCCCCCCACATTTGATAAGTGTGTATTTCCTGAGGCTGAAGAAATTAGAGACGTGAAGGATTGTTAACTCGAGATGGTTTTCTCTGCAATTTGTCCACAAATGGGTCAGCAGCATCCCTACCAGACAGTCCTAGCGCCTTTGAGACCTGGAGAGATTCGTGGACGGTTTTGAAATGATAATAAATGCTGATGTGCAGAAAAGACTTCTCACCATTATAAGCATATCTGTGGTCCTCGTCTTACAGTAAGGTGTGTAAATGGCAAGAGTTTCGTAGCTGACAGACCAGGGTTCAAATCTCAGCCCTGCTGTGTGACCTTGGGAAGTTACTCAACCTCCCTGAGCCTCTATTTCTTCACCTGTAAAATCAGGATGAAAATGCCATCCTCAAAGTGTCATGTTGGGAGGTTTAAGGAGGATAGTAAGTGCTAAGTGCAACTCCGGGTACGTGGAAAAAGCTCAGGCAAGGGCAGCTAGGACTACAATTATTCCCACCCCAACTTTGTGAGGCAGGGAAGGCCTGCATTGCAGATGGAGAAGTTAGAGCTCAGAGACACGGAGTGACTGGTCCATGTGAGTGGCAGGGCCTATTGGGGCTCAAACTCTGTTTCTCCAGGCACTGAGTCCTGACTGCACATTCAGGTGCCTGCTCTTCTCCCTGCCAAGTGTGTAGATGCTCAGCTGAGGCTGACACCGGGGGCTGGAGAAACAGCCACGTCAGAGGGAGCTGAAGGAGGGAGTGGAAAGTCCACCAGGCAGGCATGAGCTGCACACCGGAGCTCGGGGCCTGAGGACCAGATGCAGCGGTGGGGACATCCAGCTGTGTGTCCATGGCAGGGAGGGCCTGAGGACCAGACACAGCGGTGGAGAGATCCATCAGTGTGTCCATGGCAGAGAGGGCCTGAGGACCAGACGCAGCAGTGGGGACATCCAGCTGTGTCTCCATGGCAGGGAGGGCCAGAGGACCAGACACAGCAGTGGGGAGATTCTGCTGTGTGTCCACGGCAGGGAAGGCCAGAGGACCAGACACAGTGGTGGGGAGATTCTGCTGTGTGTCCATGGCAGGGAGGGCCAAAGGACCAGAAATAGCAGTGGGGAGATCCTTCAGTGTGTCCATGGCAGGGAGGGCCAGAGGAGTGTGTGAGGCAGAGGCCCTTGGCATTAAAGGATAGACGGCCTAACAAGCAGCCAGTGGAGACTGACTCAGGGAGTGACACAGGGACTTGAGAGACCGGAGGCGAGAGACAAGGAGACGCAGGAAGAACTCAGAGCGGCAGAAAGAGAGAGAGGAAAACTTGACAGAGAGGCTCCCAGAGAACATTGACTGAGGACGGCACCTGCCCTTTTGGGTGTGGCAGGCGAAAAACTCTGTCTATGGGAGAGTCAGTTAACATGCTCCTTAGGATTCCTTCTAATAACGAAAAAAGGTGTCTTACCTTTCTTTCCTCAGCAAACCAAGCAACATTCCCCTCATCTTCCTCCAAATTCAAGTCAACTTCCTACAAGTCTCCAGTCAAGAGAACTTATCTGGGAGGAATATGATCCGATACGATTTGATCTGGAATGCTCTGGATGTCCCTGTGATGTCCACGTGTCAGTCCAGGAGAAGTAACCAGAATCTCTTTAAGCTTGTCTTCCAGAGAAACTGTAGTCATGGAATCTTGGACTGAAAGGTCATTCAGCTCAAGTTTCCCTCCAGTGCATGAAGTTTCCCTTCCAAAGTGGTCTGCCAGCTTCTGCTTGAACACTTCTGGTGACGGGGAGCTCACTCCTCCCAAAGGCAGCCCCTTACATGTATGGACAGCTCTCAGTTTCAGAAAATGTTTCCTTATTACCCGTCAGGATTCCTTCAGTTGTCAGTGACAGAAAAGCCCAAATGAAACTGTCATTAGTAAAAAATAGATACTGAATACATGGTACAGGAGACCCTTGGTGTGCCACCCAGCCTCCTCCAGGGAAGGCCTTGCAGCACCAGCTGCTGGAGAGCTGCCAGCAGGCCCCCTCTGACTGTCAGCCCCTGCAGGGCTGGCTCTGTGGCGCAGCCTTTCCTGGGGTGACTCACAGCCAATGAGTAATCAATGCCAGAGTATAGGTGTCTGGCCATCTCCGCCAACTCCAATATTTCTGGAAGGCCATTCCCCCTCCAGGCCTCCTCCTGGGCTTGGCCGAAGCTATTGTCAGGCCTGCATTTGGCTTGAGTCCTCCCTCTGCAACTTCCCTCTTCCCTTCCTTCCTCAACTCTTCATCCCTACGGCACTCCTTAGTGTGTGTCCTGCACCCTCAACTCCGTCTCCGAGGCCACTTTCCACGGAGCAAAATTGCAGCATCCTGGCTCCCCTGAGTGAGAGGTGCAGGGGACAGCAGGCACAGCTGGTCCCAGGTGCTCAGGTTGAGAAAGGTGGGGCAGAGTGTCACCCCTTCCCTTGGCTGTGCCCTCCTTTGTGTTGACTTCACTTTCAGACACACGTGTGCACGCAGCCCTAAATCCAGCGTGGGGAGAAGCTTTTTACCCACAATTCCATAAAAGTTCAAAACGTGCTTCTCACTAAACTGATTTGAGTCACAAGCTGGTTCTTGGACCAATCATCATGGCCAAAGAGGAAGGGATATGCTGATCATCTCAGGCCCGAGTCACGAGATGGCCTGGACCCAGGGGCAGAGTCAGCAGCCAAGACAGACCACGAGGGCCAGGTGTGAGGGAGGCCCATCCCCTGAGCAGACGTGGGTTCCGTGACCAGAAGAAACGCAAGCAGATTCCATGCAGGCAAACCCTACAAAGGTCCACCACAATCTGGCCCCATGGAAATTGGTCTCTTTGCAGTTCCCACCCGCGGGGCCACGTGACATGAGAGTCCGCGCCCTGGTCCACGGGTGAGCCCTTCAGACATCTGAGGAGCTCCACTCTGCACCCCCCGGGCTGCTCCCTCCAGTTCCCGTTCTCCCACCCTTTCCGGGATGGCTTGGCCCTGAGCCCTCTCCCCTCTCAGGGCATTTTCTTCTGGAAACAATCTGTCTTTTGTCTGTAGTTTCAAAGTGTGCTGCCCAGAAGGAAACACAGTGCTCTCACCAGAGAGCGAGACGCTCATCTCTCTCCTACATAGCCCACTTGTACTAGTGGAGTTCAAATCAGAGCAAGCCGCTTTTCCTGACGGACACAAAGATTGCCTGCAACAGCGTTAGCTTCTTCTTTGCTAAACACACTTATTTTCGAGGTTGCTCTGCCTCGGTCCAGCGCTGTCACACATCTCGTTCCGCAGGAGTGTGGTTTGACTTTTGAACAATACTGCATATAATGAATCACAGTTCTGTAGACGTCGATTGGCTATTAGAGCTTGTCTTCCTTTGATTCTCCGTGTGTAGGGGCGTAAAACTACCAGAGTGAGAAGGAGCACCAGGTCAGAACCCTGGATTCAACTCTACGCTCCAGCACGTACTAGCTATATGACCTTTGCTCTGTGACCTTTGCTGTATGACCTTTGCTGTGTGACCTTTGTAGGTCACTTAATTGCTTGGCCTCCACGTCAGCATATCTAAAATGAGGTAAAAAATAGCGCCCCCATATGAGTTGCATATACCGAAATCAAATATCATAAATTCTTTGAAAGCCATATGCATATATATGTGTGTATGCAGTATAAAATGTTTTCCATTATAAAATGTTTCTTATACCACATTAGAAATGTGACAGTATACAGTGTTTTTCCTACTGCAGGTCAGTTAAAAAATTTGAAGAGAAATACTGCTTCACACCACGTGCTCCAGACTCACCAGGCTGGCATCTGTCTCATTCACCTCCATACACACAGGCACTCACACAAACCGAAACAAAACTTCCATGAAACAAACTCACCGATGACACAGGAGCAAGTAAAAAATAACCAAGTTAAACAGCAAATACCATTTTATTACTACTCAAATACAACATAGAAAAGATACCCCAAAACAAATAATACAAAACCCAAAAATGCTGGTCTTGACCCACAACGTGGATTTCACAGCCCATCGATGGGTTGCAACTCAGTCTCAAAAACACGGCCCTGGTGGAAGAGACGGAAGAGGAGAGAGCGATGCCAGCGGAGCGTGGTAAATGCCGCGAGGAGGGAACCACGCCTCCAGCACGGAAGCCCAGCCGGGACCAGGAGGTCAAAGGCTCCCTGGAGAAAGTGGCATTCAAGCTGAAGGTTGGAGGATGAACGTGAGTCGCGGAGGGTGGGGTGAGAGAAGCCTGGGGAGGCAGGAAGAGCTGTTGGCAGAAGGATCTGCCTGTGCAGAGAGAAAAGCCCTGGCCTCCTGCCACTACAGTGCAAGGGAAGGCAAAAATAATATTTCCTGCCTAAAATACGGTGAGAAAAGCTCATTGAACTGAATGGCTGCAAGATAAAAACATCTTTACAAAAATGTGTGTATTCTTGACAAAAATATTATTATACAAAAAATATATGTATACCCAAACAAACAAAATGAACCATTTCAAAACTCTTTTAAGAAAGATACAAAAAAAAAGCAAGCATGACCAAGGTATTTGATGGATGGGATAAAGTTCAAGGTTTTTCTCTCACACTTCCTGAGGGAGTAGTAAATCAGGCACAATTTATCTAATTGCTCACACTTACTTTTAATCTCAGTGGAAATGAAACTGCTTAAATTGCAAAGGTGGGAAAGCTTTGAAAAACGTAGACAGGTGTGGTTTCTGGCTCCAGAAGCTTCCTTCTCCGTGCCCTGCCGGTCCGCCTCCCCTGTGCCCGCAGTGCTCAGCATTACTCACACCTGCAGACGAGGCCGGGCTGGGGCTGCAGCTCCCGAGTGGAGACAGGGCAGGTCCATAAAAAGCACCTCAACCACACATCAGCCGTCTTCCAGCTGACTCTGCCTCATGTGCCACTTTCCGGCGCTCCGATAATTGGGCGTCTGCTTGGCCTGTTTCCTGGTTCTGGTCCAAGCCTGGCTCCCGCACCTCACCCCCTTTGGCGTGGCATTTTAGCAAAGGTTTTCCTTTCTCCACTTGGCTCCAGCCTCTGCCTCCGCCATTTCCTCTCTGCATAATCTTCCCACACACCTGCAACCAAGTCATGGCCCCAAAGGCCCTTAGAAACTAGATGCTCTGAGTGGGGCATGCTGTGTCATTCATCAAAGAAGTCTGAGAGGATTCAGAGGGTACAGAATGGGCTAATTTTGTGAGGAAAGGCAGGGCCAGGTGGGTGTAAGGAAAGCCACAGGTCTGAGCAGAGAGAGAGAGCGAAGGCGCGGGCATCCAGCAGGCAACGTGAAGGTGGAGGATTCGAGTGAGGGGCTGAGGCAAAGAGAGGAAGGAGCCCACAAGACCAAACTCTTTCTTACATTAAAATTGAGCTGCATTGGGCCCCAGCCACCCTGGCCTTTCCGTGGCTCCAACACAGCCACCTCTTTCCTGTGGTGCCTGGGCAGGCTGTCGCCCCACCTGGCTCCTCTTTACTCACCCTACAGTCACCTTACAGGTCCCCTGCTTGGAAGGCCTCCCTGGACCCCAAGGCCAAGTCCCCTCTTGTAAACTCTCCTCCCACCCTTTCTGTTCCTGAGGGTCTCCCATCTCGCCATGATTTCTATATTGAATCTGCCAGTGTTTACCGTCTCTCTTCTCCACTAGACTGAAAGGCCTGTGGATGTTCTGCCCAGCTGTGCCCAACAGCTCCTAGACCTCTCAGTTATGGGGGCCAGTATGTCGCAGGTTCATTTTCCAGAAAGCAGACTCCGAGATGGAGTTTAGGGCGCAGGATATTTATTAGGGAGTGCCCTAGGGGATCACCCTTGAGGACGAGGAGAGGGAGCAGAAGACGCAGAGGGAGCATTGAAGCCAAATGCAGGCCTGCGGCCAGCTCAGCTGAGGCCTGGAGGCGCCCTGGAACTAGGGTGGGCTTCTGGAATGACTGGAGTTCGGCAGAGATGACAGGCATTTGTACTCGGGCGTTGATCACTCATTGACTGTGGGTCACCTCAGGAGGGGCTGTGACCTTGGGCAAGGTGACTTGGCAGCAAGGCTGCCCCTGAAGGGGTTGACAGGTAAGTTTGCTGTCAATGGTGGAGCTGAGTTGTTGGTCGTGTTCCTGCTGTGGCAATGGAAGCCTTTAGATGGAAGGCTTATTTATTTCTCCAGTGACCCCTCCAACATCTGACCACCCACCTCACCTGTATGCGTTGAGCACCTAGTGGGTCCCAGGTGCCCCTCCACAGCACAGGAAGAGCTGACTCATCACACCCCCGGGATTGGAGAAAGTATGTGGGAGCCTGAGGGGCAGGAAAAAAAAAGAGAGTAAAAGGCCCCCAGGCCAAGCATAGCCAGTGGCGTAATTGGAGGAAAGGAGCACATAACAACAAACACCAACACCGACACGCACCTGCCGAACATCATCTCATCTTCCCGGTGAGCAACAGATGTTACTGTCTCGGAGGAAACTGAGTCTCAGAAAGTGGACGAACTTGCTTAGAATCACACAGCTCCAAGTGGTGCAGAGATGAACCCAGCTCTGCCTGAATGCAGGGCTTACTGCTCAACTTCTGCCTGAAGACCTGGGCTCAGCCCTCGCTGGGAAGCCATGAGCCTGGACCCAGAAGGTTGCGGCTGCAAGAGGACCTTATGGTGGCCAAGGAGATGCCACTAGGGCCAGCTGGGTACGTGATAAACCGAGTCTGAGCACCCATGGTCCTGTGTCTGCTTCCATTGTGGGTGACCCTAACCTGCTAATCTTACCTGGCCTGGCTCCTGGTTGTTCTCTTTGCAGAATGAGTCAGCTCAGCCTTCCTGACCTTGGCCTGTGCTCTGATCTAATTGACCTGGCTACAGCCACCATGGCTCAGCCAAGAGGGCCCATAACCCTTTCTCTGCTGCCCTGCCTACTCTCTTGGAGGAATGATCTCATGGAGGACAACTGGTGCAGGTGTTCTGGCTTCCATAAAAATCCATTGTCCTCCCATGGTCTGTGTCCTCTGTGAAAATGTGAACTTGAGCTATACTATGCTAACTGGGAAGCTCCTTCTGGGCAGGATCAAAGTCTAATTCAACATTGACTCCTTGTACCCAGGGCAGTACCTCGCTAGAGCAAATGCTCGCAGTGCATTGGATGAAAAACCTATCAACACACAATGAGTAGAGCTGGAGTTACTCAAAACTAGAATGACACCAACAAAAATTACTGGTCAGTCCCACCATATTAGAAAGCCCTTGATTTAGAGGATCTTTTATTCATTTAACAAGTACTTATTGGACACCCGCTAAAGGTCAGGCATTGTGTCAGGTGCCAGAGAGACATCACTGAGAAAGAAGATACAGCTTCTAACTTCGTGGAGCCTATAGACAGTAGAAGAGAACAACGTTCATCAAATGACGATGATGGCGATCAGCAGGTCAGAGCAGAATCCTGAGCCAATGTGCTGTGCAAATTAGCATAACTTGGTGCTGGTCTGGTCTCAGGGCTTGCAGACAATTTTCCTGTGGAAGGGATATTTAAGCTAGAACCTAAAAGATGAGCAATAATGAACCAGACATAGAGCAAAGAAGTGATGGGAAAGCAGGAAAGAGCTCTGTCATCTGTGAGTCTAAAGAGCTGGAGTAGCCTGTGTGGCAGGGACCCTGAGAGGACAGAGGAAGGCGGCATGGTGACACTGGACGACACTGGGATGAGGGTGTGGCTTGGTCACTGTGTGCCAGGGCAGAGGATTTGAATTTTTTAATAACAGAAATAGGAAACCATTGACAGTTTCAGCAGAGGAGTAAGATAATTCAATTTGTGTTTTTAAAAATGTCTCTGGTCTGATCATGCAGGGCTGGGGTGCAGGGAGGGTGACGGGGAGGGGGTGTCAGTGGTGACCCCTCCCTGCTTTCTTCCTTGACTATCTGGGTGGCAGGTGGTGTCATCCTCTGGGTAGGAAGCCGAGGAGGAGGAGTGAGGTTAGGAGACAGTGATGAATTCATCTGAAACATGCTGGGTTTGTGATGCTGGTCAGCTGTCCCCGTGGTGATGACAAGGAAGCGGTTGGAGACATGAGTCTGAGCTCAGAAGGCAGATGTGAAATGCAGATATATATGTGGGAGGGGCCATCATACAGGTGGCATTAAAAGCCGTGGGAGGGGATGACATTACTTAGGGACAGAGTAGTGAAAGGAGAAAAGGGCTCGAATAGAGTCTTCCTAACACCTTCATCCTCAACGCCGAGGCTCGGGCAGAGCCAGGAGATGCTCCCATGTGCCCGGCCCTGACTCCTCCATGCAGGGCTGGGAGCTTACGGGATCAGTAATGGCTGAAGGTCAGCCAAGCAATTTGGCAAGGCAGCCTCAGGGGAGCGGGGAAAGGGCATGTCTACACCCTGATAACCCTGAAATAAGTCAGTTCCCAAGAGGGGCACTGTTGCAACTCTAAACTTCTCTCGGGTAGAGGTGCCCATGTCCACCCCCTCCCATTCTCCTCCTTGCCATTTTTGCAGCCTTGAAATGCTGGACTCCTACAGAGTTGATTCAAAAAGCTGAGGAAATTCAACGTCTCAGAGACGGAAGGGAGGCTGGCCCTGAACACCAATGCTTGCACAAGAGCTAACCCAGGAAATCCAGTTGGTTAAATGTGAACTCGACCCCAGCCAGCACACCATCCTGTTGTCAAGCCTCACAATTCCAAAGCTGAATTATGTAAGCTCAGTGGATTTATGAAGAGCTGTTTGTCAATTTAATAGCACAAAACGAAGGAGGAGCCAGATTCTTGACTGAGGCGGAGAGGTTTACGCAGGGTGTGACTCAGGGGCCTTTCCCTGCGAGCTCCCAAACAAAATGCCCTAGGATGGAAACTATCATGATGTCGGAGGCTTAGCTTGTACCTTAGAAGTGGCAGCTTCCAGAAAATAAACACTGGGATCTGGATACACACCCACACATATGCGCACATACCTACCTACGTATGCCTTCATGTGCACACACATATACACATCCATGTCCGTGTCTATAAACACACCTCTGTGGGTATGCAGGTGTGTACTCAGACTTTCTGGAAATGAGAAAAGCAGCAGTGGGAGTGGAGTCCTACATGCTAAGTCTGCTCTTTGCACAATTTACCATAATGTGTGTATTCATGTGCACACACATGTATCCAAGAAAGCAAAGTATATTTTAAGCAATGACAAAGGTGTGGTACATGGTCTTGTCTCCTGTAAGGAATAAAGCACTTTGCTCCGTTCCCAGGACATTTACAGAGAGGAATAGGCTTTCTGAAGAAGGGGGCATCGGAGCCAGGCCTAGAAGGCGGGCAGTCGGGGGCGATGGAGTTCTGGGTGGAAGGGAGCGGTTTGAGCAGAGGCAGGAAAGGGGGGTCAGGACCTTGGGAAACACCAGGCTTGCACGAGTGCATGGGATCCAGCTGAGAAAGGTATGGGAGATGAAGATGGACAGCAGGTTGGGAACAGGGTCCTATCATGGAGAATCTCGAATTTAGGGTGAAATAAATTAGACCTCGTCTGTAGGAAGTGGGGAGGGGGAAGCATTTGGAAGCGCTTCCCCAGGAAAATGAGATGATGAGGATCATGCTTCCGGTGGACAGATCTGCTCGCGGGACGGGTACAAACGGAAATGGAAAATGAGGGAGGCGGTAACAGCAGGCCAGGCCAGAACTTAAAGCAGTGGTGTGGACGAATGTCTAGGAAAAATGAAAATAGAAAAGATGCTTATAAAATAGAAAGATGCTTATAATAAATTTCTAAGGTTGTTTAAGTCAGCTGCAAATTGATACATATCATATGATCTCATTTTGTTGTTAATGTAAATATACATACACACACCACGTATATCTGCAGAGGAAAAGTCTGCAAGAAATGCATCCAAATACAAACACTGCTTATTTCCGGTCAGTGGCATTATGGACAATTTTTATTTTTCACTTGATTTCTTGTATTTTATTTCCTACGATGAATAATATCTTGTGTTTAACAAAAGGGGGGAGAGGAAGATGAGATCTGCCTCTGTCACCCAAGAAGACCATCAAGTATTTTCCTAAGCAGTAGATCGTGGACTTGGGGCCTCTCCCCTCACTTCACAGCCCAGAGGGGAGGTCACCGCGGCCCGAACAAGGGAGGGCCACCAGCCTGGGAAGGACACAGCCTTCTCCTTCTGAGGTTTCTCAGCCCTGGCATGGAGAGCCATCAGGGGTGCCAACAGTCATGAATCTGGGCTTCAAACCGGACAGGTCACTGTGCCACTCAGAGCAAGGACACCTCAACCCGGGCTGTCTCAGAGTCACCGCACAGCCTCCTCGCCTGCCCGCAGCAAACACCGCGGGCAGCTCTCGCCCGGTCAGGCCCTGCTCTCCGTGGGGACGGGCAGACTGAAAGCAGGCTCAGGTCAGACCTCTTAGGTTTGGTTTCCTCAAAGACCCGCGCCAGTCTTCATCCCTGCTCAGTCCCTCCTGCTCAGCTCCTGCTGGCTTCCTGAACACCAGCTTCCCAATAGCGGGGACCTTTGTTGGACGTTCTCCCTGCTGTGTGCGCGGGACCCGGAACACCTGCTTGGCCCACGGTGAGGGCTCAGCAAATAACTGTCGAACGAACAGCCTGCGATGTGCTGTGCCCCCGGCCGCATCCTGCTTCCCCCACCTTTTTGCTGAGCTTGTTCCTACGAATCTCTCTCTGCTCAACGCAAACATCACTCGCTCTGAGAAGCTTTCTGCAATTAGCCAGATTCCTGGTTAATTATTCTCCTGGTATCCTGTCCTTCTCCTTTTAGCACTTTCGCCGTCACGGAAATCACATAATCGCTTATCTGTCTCTTCTGTTACTAGAGAGACTCCATGAAACCTGGAACAGGGCTGGTCCTGTTTACCACTGTAGCCCCAGTTCCTAGCATGGAACCTGGCCCAGGGGAGTCACTCAATGAATTGTTGTTGAGTGACTGACTGACTGAAGAAAGGCATACAATTTGATAACCACTGAACCCTCGCTGACGATGGGGTTATTGTCATTGCTGTGGTTATTGACGATCATGGACAGCCAGCGGGAAGCAGATCACAGCAAACAGGCTAAGCCCCAGGGCATTTTCCACCACTCAGTGCTGTTTCTGAGCATAGATTCAGGAAACTGGGAGATGCACTACAATCACCGATTCATTCAACAAACATTTAGGCGTGGTTAGGTGAGGTGCAAACATGACTAAAGCAGTCTCTGCTTTGGAGGGGCTTACAGTTTAGTGCGGATAATAGACCTAAAAAGATAAAGGCACTGACACGTTGGAGGCTGTTTTAGTTTTCTAGGTACTTTCTAACAAAGTACCACAAACTGAGTGGCTTACAAATTTATTGTTTCACCGTTCTGGGTGGCAGTGCAAGGTCAAGGGGTCAGCAGGGCCCTGTTCCCTGTAGAGGCATTAGGGAAGGGTGTGGTCCAGGCCTCTCTCCCAGTCTTGGGAGCTCCTTGGCTTGTGGCAGCATGACTCCGGTCTTCACGTGGCCTTCTCCCCAAGTGCGTGTCTCTGTATCCAAATTTCCCCTTTTTATAAGAAGACCAGTCATGTTGGATAGAGGCCACTCCCAGGACCTCGTCTTTCCTTGACTACCTCTATAAAGACCCTACCTCCGAATAAGGCCCCATTCTGAGGCGCTGGGCATTAGGACTCCACATACCTTTGGGAGGGGCACAACCCAACCCAGAACAGGGGCACTCGGAGAGAATCTGCACGGGCTTGGGTGGCGCTGCAGGAGGAAACAGTCCACTCGCCCAGGTGGGGCATGAAGGAGGAGGAAGGCTTCTCAGAGCAGGCGGACCCCAGCGAGTTCTGCAGGGCAAACGGGTGTGTCACAAGCAGCCTGCGGGGCAGGGGGCTGTATCACGTGCAGAAGGGGTGGGATAAGGTGGGCAGGAACCAGATCATAAAAGACCTGGTGCCAGCAAAGCATTGGCCTGCTTGTGCCCCGGCCCTCCAGCCTTCTAGAATCATCCTTTCGCTCCTTGTTCCAATAGAAGACACTGAGGTGGCCATGCTGTGAACAGCGGGGAGCTGCCGTCTCTGAGGCCTCGGTGCGCCTCTGCTGGTGGGGGGCGTCTGCCACCGTCTGTCCTCTGCGTCCCCTCCATCGTTCCTGGGCGCCAACTCGTTTTCCACAACCGCGGGCCTGGTGGGGTGACGCCGCAGGCTTGGGGGACCAAAAGGACACGGCGCAGGACAGGAAACAGCTTATTCTCCACCACTAGGCCTGCTGCCCACTCCTCTAAAGGGCAGTTCTCGCCAGTCGACTGTATCTTCTTAGGCTCCTGCCCCCATCGCCTGCTCTGTCTCTCCACTCAGAATCTTTTGGAAGCTTTTAGAAAGACCAAAACCCAAGACCGCCTGAAAGCACTGAAGTCAGAATCTAGAGGAGCGGGACCAGGCGGGCCTGCATTTTAGAGCTCCAGGGTGATTCTAGGGAGGGGCCAGCACTGAGAATCCTGCTGAGTCTCGACTTTGCTCACACCCCCCATTGGCCTGTTCCCTCACGATGCAGAGCTGTTCCATCTGTCTGTCCGTCTCTCTGTCTCTCTCTGACTTGCTCTCACTTATCCTGACCTAAGCACACTGCGCTAGAGCTTCTGAAAAAAACAAACTAACAAATAAATTCAGTCGTGATGTGCTCCTAGACAACAGAATCCTTTTCCTCTAAAATGAATTGTGTCCTCCCTAAGAGGAAAAAAATCACAATTCTCAGCTTTTCTTTTAAATACCATATTTCGGTGATTTTAAGACTCCAATATCTTCCACATTTTAACCCATGTGAATTGGATATGTTTTAATTATGGATGGGGTGTCATAGTTTGACAGGGTTTTTTTAGTACTTCAAATAATAATCCACCTTACAATTATAAAGGGATACGATTTGATGAAATAGGGTAGCAATGAAATAGTCTCTCTCCCTCCTGCCCCGAGGGCAAGTCTTGCCAAGGAGTTTGGACTTGATGCTGCAGGCAGTAGGGAGCCATCGAAGGGTTTTGAGGGAGGGGCAACGTGCCCCTGGGAGTAAGGCAGGGATGCTCCCCAGCAGAAGTTGAATGCCAGGCCTGCTCAGGGGTGAGGGGACCAAAACTTGGTTCCTTGGGGACCTGAAGGATCTCAGTTCCCTGTGTTAAGACCCATGGTCTGTGGCTCAGAGGCTGTCCTCGGGGAAGGCTGACCAGCTCTCACCCAAGAGACCCCAGGAAGCCACATTCATTGCCTTGATGAATTCTCCACTTCCAGGGCCAGCCTGAAGACCTGAGTGTCAGCACTTTCTACCCCGTCCTTCCGACCCGGGCAGCCAGGCATCAACCAAGCCCATGAGAGGCTGATCGTGGATCATGCCCACTCGTGGATCTACAAGGAGAAACAAAGCCACAGGGGGACAGCACATTCTCAGAGGGAGATCAGAACATTCCCTCCGTGAAGGTAAATGACTGTAAAAACGAAGTTACAACGAGAAAGCCAATTTATTCACTTCTAATGAGAACATCAACCTTCGAGAGTGCTGAAGGTTCACACTGGCCGAGCGGCTTGCTCTCTCCCTGTTGAAAAATGAATCCCAAGAAGCCAAATGATCCAGAAGAGACCGAGGAAGCAAGGAATCGGGTCGGGGTGATGCGAGCATAAGACGCGTCTCAGCTGACCTGCTCACGGTGCCACCCCACCACCACCACCGGGCTCGCTCTGCCCAGTAGGGCTCACCGCTCGGGGCTGCCCACCATGCTGGCTTTGTGCCTGGACACTGAACAGACGCACATGGCCAGCATTTGCCCCTGCGACTTGTCACGTTAAGCTGCAAGGCTGGCCAGTCCCCATCTCTTACAACGTGGTCCTCCTACCCCAAAGCTGCTGGGGCTTTGTTTACTGCTTCACGGTCACAATCAAATGGAGCCTCATCTGTGCGAGACCGCGTTCAAACACAGTCTCTCAGATATTTCCCACGAATGGCCGATCTCACCTCTGTATCTGCATTTCTGTGTCAAACTCTTATTTACAGATTCTTCAGGACTCCTGGCTGTCATTTCCTGGGGACTAGCACCAGGAGGAAATGGCCTTCATTTTACTAAGGAGTTTCATTCCCCTCTTCCATCCTGGGCGAGGAAACCCTTCCTTCTCAGAGGCCTGACCCGGGGGCCTGTGATGTCAGCTGGGTTTCCTATGTGGGTGGGCGGGAGACAAGAGTCAGTAGTCCAAGAAAGTCTCACTCGGAGCCTCCGACCAGGACTGGATTTTGTTGGGTTTGCATTGCAGGGGTCATCCAGAGGGTTAACAACACGGTCCCTGAAGCCACATAGAATCGGGTCCCAATCCCAGCTTTGTCCCGGACACGGCACTCAGCTCTCTGAGCCCCATCTTCAAAATGGGATAAGAACACCTGGGTCTGCCAGAGGGATGGAATAGAATAATCATGCACAGTGCTTGGCATGCAGGAGCGTTATTCCCTCCTCTTTCCCGTCTCGATTTTTCTCTTTATTGGACATTGTCCCACAAAAGCCTTCAACCTCCACAAACACCTCCTCTCACTCTGCCCACCCCACCCCCCAGGGGTCTCCAAGGCACTGAGATTGGCCTAGCAGTTAAATTCCTTCTTTTCCTTTTTTTTTTTTTTACAATGTCTTATACACACCAAAATATTCACATGTATGTATTCACCTCTAAGATTAACTTTAAAATAACGGAACGAGGAAGCGGGAAAACAGTACAGAGGAAAGACGATGGCCCTGAGCTGACAGTTGCTGAAGCCGGAAAATGAGTGCAAGGGAGTTCACTATACTGTTCTCTGTGCCTTTGTATATATTTGAAATTTTCCATAGGAAAAGTATTTTTTAAAGAAAAAAATCTCATCGATAAGTTCCTACATGCCAGGCACTGGCCAAGGAGACAGGTCTTCCAAGAAGGCCCAGCTCCTGAGGAATCTGCAGGTGGGCGCAAGAGACAGGCGTGTTAATGGTCGTTTAAGCAGAATAGTGGGGTAAACAGTGTAAGTTGGGGTCGAGCGGGGCTCCCTGCCCGGCCTGGGAGAGGGAGGGGTACGCCACAGCCTCTGCCCTCCTCCTAGGCCATGTCTCTGGCTCGCACAAACACACTGAGAGACAGCGGGCTGTGCAGAGAAGAACACGCCTGCAAGGGCATTGCTCCATCATTGTAGGCGTCGGGACTCAGTGTACACATCACCTCCTCCGGGAGCCCCTCAGCCTTCTCCCTTCCAGGCTGATGAGGTGCCTCCCTCTGAGCTCCCTGGACCTGAGCCTTTAACACAATGAACAGAGTGGTTATATTTGGCAGGAAGGAGGACGGGAGGTTGGGAGGAGGGAGGAGGCGTCCCTGAAAACCTTGTATAACCCAAAGCTCCGGTAATTCCGGACCAGCCCTGACGATGGCACGCAGGTCTGCCTACCAATAGTGGTGGCTCCCCCGTGCGGCACAAGTGGGAAAATCATCTGCAAGTCACTGCCCACGTTGAACTTAACCCTTGACCAACTTATAGTTTGAGAAGCTTCTCGTTTCTTCAATATTTGCACATAAATGAGACTTGATGAATACATTTCTACCACACTGCTTCAAATCTGCATCGTAATTTAAAATTGCACCAAACTTGACTCCTGAACTGTAATTCAGAGACCAGGGTCCTTTCCCAGGCCTCTTCTCTTTTCCCAGTGGAGTAGGAGGGAGAGCAGAAGGAGGAAAAAAAGGGTAAGAAGGAAGGGAGGGTAAGATTAGACAGAAACTGTTTTCTTGTCATCCTCCTCTCCCTCCCCCACCCCCAACGCAAAAGGTATGTCAGGGAGGACTGGACATCAGCCATCACCAGTGACTGACATATCAGAGATCTTAAACCCTGCTGCTGACTAGCTCCCCCACCTTGGGCTTGTTCTTGCACTTTCCAGAACCTTCCTTCCCCATCTCTAATATAGGAACAGCAGTACCGACCTGACCTCCTAAGGGTCATAGAAGGGTCATCCTAGAGAGTGCCAGAGAAAGCCCTTTGAACCCTGTAAAGCTGTAGGCTCATGTTATGGCCATTGCGGCCGCTGACACAGGGCGGCGCAGCCCTCAGCCCGGCACCTCCGAGTGACTCACCTGCCTCTTAGAGGAGCCTGGCTCCCTGGGATGCCCTGAGGGTTGCTGAGCTACTGTTTGCAAACCACTTTAAAGAGGAGAAGGCCTTTGAAACAGCGTGGATCACTTCCGGGTAGATGACCTCTTTACAAGAGTACAAAGAAGAGCGGATGTAGGCTTTTCCCTTCCTTTAATTGTCTTCCAAAAAGGGAGACGGGCTGCTCCATCATTAGGGCTCATCACAGCGTTTGACTGGCCAAGTGAGTGCAGAAGAGATTTCTGAGGACAGGGTTATTAACAAAATTATTATTGTTCTTTTTGCAGTGGGAGAAGCAATGTGCGCTTGTTAAAAAATGCAAGTGACACAGAAGTACAGAAACTGGAAGGGAAAAGTCCCATTTTTCCAAGTACCACCTCCACGTCTTCCCGGAAGCAGCCACTGTTAAGGTCCATGCGTAGAGCTGTCTGTGCACACAGTCCCGCAATTTCATTTCTTCACTGAACCACAAACCATAGATTTCTTACAAGGGCGGAAATTTTTAAAGAAATTAGGAAGGAAATATAAAATGTTTTACCAAGAGGACTGCTCATTCAACTGTGTTTCTTAGGCCAAAATGCAGAGTGAGAGTGTCACCGCAGCATGTAAGAGAAGCTCACGTCCTGTGCACCGTTGTCACGTGTCTGTCCTCCTAAAGTAGCGTGCCAGCTTCCCGGAGCAGCATTCCCAGGACCTAGAGCACTGCCTGACCCCAGTAAATGGTTGCTGAATTAATAAATGAATGACCCAGTTGACAGGACCCTGTGCTTCCTGTGGAGGTAACCCCTGGGGCCCCTTCTGTGTCATGTGGCATTTTGCCTTCCCAGCACTTTGGCACAGCAGGTCCTTTTGGTCTCACACCAGCCCTCTAATTTATGTTGTGTTTCACATTTCATTTATCGTTATTTTACAGATGGGGAAACTGAGTCCAAATGCAGTCACAGAGCTGGGGTAGAACCCAAAGAGTATTTGTTGTACGCCTCTCTTTATATTCACCAGTGCCAGCCTCTATTGTGTGCAACAGTCGAAGGGAAACAGTCAGTTTAATTTCTGCACACTGAAAGCTCGCTTCGAGGCAGGAGAGTTAATCCTCTTCAGCTGGCGTGCTGGGCCGGGAAGGCTGCACTTAGGGCAGGTGCTGGTTGCTGGGCAGGAAGCTTTAAGCAGTCTTGGGGTTTGCAAGCCCATCTTCTGCCATCTGCTGGATGAAAGCAACATTTCCTAACCGCCCTTCATCAGCCATCATATCAAGGACCTACTTAGTGCCACGCAATTTACGTGTATAATTCCTATTACTCCTGAAAGCAACCCTATGGGGAAGGTGCTCATTTTTAGATGAGGCCACTGAGATCCGCGGAGGTCAACTAACTCATCTTACGTGGATCATCTCCTGAGGCTGCTGGCACAAATTACCACCAACTGGGTGGCTTAAGACCATACGAATTTATTCTCTCACAGCTATGGAGCTCCGAAGTCTGAAATCAAGGTGTCGCAGGGCTGTGCCCCTTGCAAAAGCTCCAGGGGAGAGTCCTTCCTGCCTCTTCCAGCTTCTGGTGGCCCCAGGCACTGCTGGGCTTGTGGCTGCATCTGTCCCATCTCTGCTCCCATCTTCGCGTGGCCTCCTCCTCCTCCTCCCTGAGAAGGCATCTCTCCTCTGTGTATCTCTTATAATGAAATTTGTCATCAAATTTAGGGCCCACCAGGATAAGCCAGGTGATCTCATCTCAAGATAGATCCTTAACCGAATTACATCTAGAAAGACGCTTTTTCCAGACAAGGCTGCATTCACAGGTTCCCGGGGTTAGGAGGTGCGCATAGCTTTTGGGGTGGCACGAAACCACCCGTGACTGAGGAGTTACAGAGTCTGGGCTCTTCATTGTCGCTGGGGGTCAAGTTCGCTGCTGGGAACTCTCCCCTCTGTGTCTCCTCTAACCCTCCATCCCCACCGTTTCAGAGCCCCTCTTCTCTCTTTTCAGTGAAAGGAGAGGCAACAAAAAGCCGTACACCCTGGACTTCTGCTCTTGCTCATTGCACGGCATGACCGCATCATTGATCATCCAGCTGAGGACACATTTGGGAATAAAAGAGGAACAGTGGGAGCTAACAATTATCCCATGACAACAGGCATAAACCAGGACTGTGAGGGGCAAACCCAGATGTAGGGGTCCCTGCCACTGCCTCCTGGGCAGCCTCTCCTGCTGGCTTTCCCAAGACCTGCACCTTCTGGTCTCTTCTGCAACTGGAGTCAACCCCTCCCACTGCACCTTCCCGGAAAGGTGATCAGGAGGCCAGGAGGCCGGCTGAGGCCTGCTCAATGAGGGCTGCATTTATTTTTTAAATGTTTGTTGAACGTGGACTTTGTGCTGCTAACCACTGGCACGCAATCCCTACCCTCCAGGAGTTTATAGACTAGGAGAGAGTGAGCAGGTGGACAAAAATAGCAACGGTCTCGGCCGCTGCCTGAAGCAGGAAGCTGCCCGAGAACAGGCCACTGGGACGGAGGGCAAGGCAGTGACCTGAGGCAGGCAGCCCGGTGTTCCAGGCGCATGGCCTCAGGCAGCCTTCACCATCCTGTGCAGACGGTACCGTCCACAGTCCAGGATCGAAAATCCTTAGGGACAAAAGTGTTTTGGAATTCAGACATTTCTGGATTTTAGAAAAATAATATGTTGCAAGCGTTTAATATCATGCACCCAGCGGTCTGGGGCTGTACCCCATAACCAACACATTCATAATTCTGTAGCAGAGCATGTCTATTCACATTAAATAAAATAAACACAGACTATCAAAAGGGTCGGCCAGGTCAGAGAAGGGTTTCACAGCCTAATTAAGTCAGAACAACTAGATGAAATGAGTTGAGAAAAGGATGTCGGTCTTTATAGCTTTTAGACTTGGGGATGGTAGGTAAGAGACTGGAGGGCTGTGTTCTTTGCTCCCGTTCACAGACAAGGAAACTGAGGCTCAGCAAGCTGACGCACAGTTGGTGAGCAGGGCGGCGGGAAGTGGAGCGCTGGCCATCGCCCGGGTCCCTGCGGCCTCCCTCCGTCCCCCTTTGATTCAGGGGAGCCACCGAGCCCTCCCAAGCCAAGGCCATGTCGTCATTTCTGGGACGGCGCTGGCGGCTCTGGGCCCACTCGTCTGCACGGAAACACTTGAACCACAGCTTTAGGTCACGTGAGCACACGCGGCCTTTCTGTCTGCCGGCACTGGCAGCCCGCTCCAGAGACTCCCCGCAGGGGGACAGCCCTGCGCTCTCGGGGACGCGGCTCTGACTGACTGGGACGGGGTGTCAGTTACAAAGTCTCGCAGATCACAACACAGGCCGGCTACTGAGACCGCTCTTTTGTGCTGACCCGCTTCAAACACGTGCCGTTGCCTAACTTTATAAAGGAAAATAAAGTCCCTGAGAGAGGAATAATTACTCCTGACAGCACCTTAAAATACACCCAATCCAAGAACACTTTAAAATGCTTGCCTCCTCATCCATGAGGCGGGGTCAGGGTCCCTGCCTTCCCACCCCCAACACATACACACACACACTCACATACACACCCCACACGTACACGTATACACACTCCACACACACATACACCCCCCCACATACACGTATACACCCCCCCACACATACACACATGCCACATACATATATACACACACACATGTGTACACACCATGCACATGCACACACCACACACACATACACCTCAGACATACACATATACGCACACCACACACACATACACACATGCCACACACTCCACCTATACACACACCACACACATACACACATGTATACACACCACACCCCCCCGCATATACACACACTGCACACATACATGCCACACACGACATACGTGCACATACAGACATACCACATACAGCCGCCGCACACACATACACACCCCCTCAAACACACACACTATGCGCATCCTGTGGGTGGTGAAGCTCTGTGGTGGGGGCCGACCCCCAGTGCGTCCCCCCTAGGGAGGCCCGGTGGGCGGAGGGTTCGGCCTTTCCAGTTGAACCACGCTCTCCCCTCCGCTTGTCGGCTCCCTGGGGGAGCGCTCGCTCTGGGCTGACAAAGGTTGTGGTTTTCCTTGCCCAGCGAGGTCTTTCGGCCTCTCCTCACAGCTGGGTTTTCACCAGTGTTTTGTCTCCTGACACAAAACATGTCACGCCAGAAACGCCCCCAGATCAGTCCTGTGCTCCCCACGCCTCAGCACCAAGGGGAGAAATTCCAGCCACACAAAGGAATCCAGAGTCCTCAACTCAAACCAGAGCGACGATGGCTATGGGGGTCGCTGACTTGTTGACAGAGAGGCCCCTGTGTGGCAGGCACCCCAGCGTCCTGTACGCTGGATCTTGGGAGAATAAAGGGGCCACGCCACAGCTGGCAGGACTGCCCTTCGCTGCATGCGAATAGCAGCCACAAGCACGTACATGTGTGTTCCCATGCAGGCTCTGTTCTAAGCGACCTGTGTGTGATCCTCTCACTGTGACCCGTATGGCCACCGTCTAGGTGGGTACCTATGCTACGCCATCTTACGGATGGGGAACTAAGATCCAGAGAGGCTGGGTAACTTGTCAAGGTCACACAGCTAGTAAGTAGTGCAGCTGGAATTACCATGGAGACACTCGGGCTCTAAGTCCATGTTCTTCCCTGCTGCTGTGGGAACGCTGTCTCTCGAGGGTGAGGTGTGCGTCTTACGCGCCACTGCCTCCCCGCTCCCAGCACCGTACCTGGCAGAAGCAGGGGCTTCATAAGCCTTCAAGGAGGAAGGAAAAGAGAAAGTAAGAAAGGGAGGGGGGAGGCAGGGAGGGAGGGAGGGGGGTCCTGAGAGCAGAGCTAGGTGGGGAACAATCATTTCGCTGGGTCCATTCTCCAATCATACAGTTTGCTGTAATATTTGTAAGGAAATATTTAGACTTGAGCATTGTGAAGGCTATGCTGATGTAACGCAAAAGCTGGACTGCGAGGTGGACAGAAGCTAAGGGAACCACCGGGCCCACGACTTCCTCGGGCCTCCAGAATATGGGTCATTCCCAGTTCATGTAGGTGCCTTGTTTATTGGAGTTATTTGTCTACATCTCTCCTGCTAGCCCAAGCGTTCCTGAGGTGCAGGGCCTTCTTATTCCTAAGGACGGTGTAGGTGTTTAAACACATGGCCCAGGGAGGCAGATTACCTGAGACAACAATAAGGCTTCATCACTTACTGTGTGACATTTGGCAAGTGACTTAGCCTCTCTGAGCCTCTCTTTTCTTATTTGTTAAAGAGGAAATAATGATAACGTTTTCCATCAGGGACATTTTCCATCACCACCCACTGAGCCTCTGGCTGCTGCCTCGAGAAGGAAGGTGCACCTGAGAAAGGCTTCCTGTGGGGAAGGACAGGGTGTGGCATGGAAGTAGGCTGCTGCGTGCATTATTTCGTGCAAGCTTGGTGATTAAGCGAGGGAGTCGTGTAAACGGTTTAGCACAGTGCCTGGCTCGTACTGAGTCTGATGCAGACTTTTCCCGGTACCACGCTCCCCTTCTTTCCTTAGTAATAACGCCACTGAAGTTTTAGTGGGGCATGTGCCTGGCTTCAGAAAGAAGGCTCTGGACAACTGTGGAGAAATGGTGGGGTGCATGTGGTGGCAGCGGCTGTCCGCCCAGAGAGCCATCGCCGAGGTCAGGGTGAGAGGGCCACTAGGCACCGGTGGCGGTGGAGGGGAGCAGTGAGCCCTGGGCGAGTCTACGGCAGAGTCAGCAGATCTGATGAGTGAGGCTGGGAGAGAAGGAGGCGCGTGGAGGGAGGGGAAGAGGCTGGAGGACACCCGGTTTCAGCGTGGGGACTAAGAAATGGTGACTGAGTAATGAATGATCCATGGATCTAGAGAATGTGGGAGAACAGGTTTGGGGAGCAGGCGGTGAGACATGTGGGGCGGAGGGGCCTGGGGGATGTGCGATCGGACGTCGGGCCAGGTTCCTTTGTTGTGGAATCGTGTTTCATCAGCAATCCGAGGCCTGAAAAAGAGTTCTGCAAAGAGCACGTTCTGTGCCTGGGAGATCAAAACAACCCCAGAGACTGCGGCCTCACCCCACCCTGCCCGCCGCCAGCCCACGGGCGCACCCCTGCAGCCCGCAGCCCCGCCTCACCTCCCCCGCGCCCGGCTCCCTGGGCGGAGATGCAGGTGTGTCCACACACGGTGACCGCAGCCATCCCATCAGCCACGGTTTCTGTGGAACCTGTGCTCACAGCGGGCGGGCTCTCTCCTCATGGACGAGTCAGTCCAGTAGGAACAGTCCGGTGACTGTTGACTCCACGGCTCCCACGGAGTCGTTTCTCCCTCGCCGTGTGTTCCCTGCAGACATCTCCCTGTGGTTCCATTTGCACCAGCCCATGGGGTCTCTTCCGAGTCTTGTAAAGCTAAGAAGGGCCTGGAGCAAGCGTGCCAGCCAGCCGCCTGACCTCAGACAACGGAGGGCAGACTGCAAGGATGGGTGATTTTCTTTCTCGGCAGAGAGTTCTAGGAGGTGAAGCCACAATCTGGGGGGCCCAGCCAGCATTTAACCAATGCTTGCTAGCGCCTGTCACTGCACTAAGTCCTTTATGTGGACTATCTCCTTTCGTCCTTCGAACTAAGCAGCGAGACAGGGAAGATGACGCTCAGAGAGGGGAAGGAACTTGCCTGATGCCACACAGCTAATAAATGACAGAGATGCGAGTCCAGCCAAACCTGTGTCACCCCAGTTCCCAATGCTTAACCAGGAGGCTGCAGCACCCTCCACCCCCAGTCCGGGGCCTGGCCTCCCTACGGACCTGCGCACAGGTAACAGGAGGTCATCATTTCCAGGTCCACTACTCAGCTTGCCTGTTCTCCACTTGCTGTTCTTCACATCTGGGCTCTCTGTTTCACCAAAGGTGATGTGTGTGGTCTCCTCGTGCACCCAGTCTTGAGAAGGGAAACTCTTGGCTGTGAGAAGCTCAGGAGAGGCCTCCCTGGACCTCATTGCTCTCCTGGAACCATCAGTGGGGTAAACCCTGGTGACCAGCGTCGTGCTGGCTCTGCAGAAGTGGCCGCTTGGTGGTGCTGTTTGTGCAGGCGACCATCACACCTGGCTGGGGGCATAATGGTCTTAAAAACAGAGAGGCCATCTATTTGGGTCTACACCAATGTACCTTTTATCAAGCAAACCTGGGATATGAATTTTCAGAGTTGCAAGTGAAACAAATGGGAAAGGATGGGAAGGTTTAGAAAAGACTGGAAGCTTCTGGTTTTCTCCTCTCTGACCTATTTCTGTCTCCTCCCAGCTGCCCTCTCTCCCTGTGTGCCTCAATCGCTCTCTCCTGTCCCACGTGGACTGGGTCTGGCTAGAAGGGACTGGTGGCTGAGCTTCAGGGCTGCAGGGTAGAGAGGGGGGAGTGTGGGAAGAGCACCCTAGCTTTAAGGGCCTCAGCCCAGAAGCAGCACACGGCTGTGCTGATCACACTCTCACGGCCAAGACCAGCTCCCAGGGCCGGGGAGGTGACCCACCCCACGCCCAGGCGGGGAGGAGACCAGGACATGGGGGCCCTGCTCATCTCCGTCCCTGAGGCTTTCCCTTTCTGTCTGGTGACGCTTGGTGGTTGACGTGACCAGGGACAAGGGGAATTCTGGCAAGAGGTCAACGATCGCGGTGCAGGCTTGTCTGTGAGGGTTTTTAAACTTTATGCAGGTGTAATTTATATATCATAAAATTCATCCATTTCCGGTGTGCAATTCAGCGATTTTTGATAAATTTACCAAGTTGTGCCACCAGGTCGTAGAGCAGTTTCTGAATCCCGCCAGTAAAACATTCACAGCAGCTAAGTTAGCAAAACCAAGGACCCAGGGACGACACCGACGCCTGGCAACCAGCTTCCTTGACTCCACCTTCCGGTGTGGCTGGTCAAGCTACCCATCATTGCACGAGCCACCTGACACCCGGAACTGTGCAGAAGGAAGAGGAGGCGAGGGGAGGGGACTTTGATATGCCCCCCCCCCCCCCCGAGAATGGAGACTTCCAGCCACCAACGGAACTCCCAGGAAATTTCTCCAGGCCGTCTGGAGAACCCCTTTAGAGCTAACAAAATGAAGCCCCAGCCCCGAGGAGAAAGGGTGGGAGCAGCTCCAAACGGAACAACAGAGGAGCAGGGCGAAGGGGGCAAGTGGACAGGAGAGGCGGCGGGCGGGACGAGGGCCTCGGGCCTCGGGACGGGCCAGGTCATGTTGGGTAAATTTCTTCAAGAAACCAACAGAAGGGGGAGCTCTGTAGACGGGAACCAGCAAAGCTCTGTTGTCATTGTTCCTCCCGAAAGTGGAGGGAAACTCAGGTCACTAAAAATGAGCCCCCGGAAAGGACTGTAGTCAAAAACCAACAGCGTCTTTACAGGAAGAAAGGGGATAAGAGATAGAATATCACTACAGACGACGGCAGAATGCCCAAAACACGCAAGACGGATGCAAATTGTACCTCATATTTCAAAATGAGCTAAAAAAGTCAGAAAGTAATGGAAACTATGGAAGACAACATAAATGAGAATGAGAGAATTTCCAAAATAGGCTGATTCAGGAAAAGGAAGATTTGAAGAGAGAGATGAAAGAATTCGAAAAAGAATTGGAAATAAAAGAAAAATCATTTCAGAAATGAAGGCTAAACTAGAGGGAACACGAGAACGAACAAAACAAATGAAAAACGCCTTGAGAGAAATAGGAAATGGAAGATGGGAAAAGTTTTTAAAACCAAAAAGGAAAGAAGAAAGATGTAAAAAAGGGTTTGTGGGGAAGTGATAAATATAGAAAACAGGCAGAAAATATCCAATATACATATAATAAGAGTCCTCAGAGAAGAAAAGCAAAGAATGAAACAAAAAATACTAAAAACTAAAAATCAAAAAAACTTTCTTGAAATTAAAAACAAAACTCAAAACTTAATATTGAACAGACACACTGCATATATTGGAAAAATTAGTCCTCAACAACTCCACTCTGAAACTATTGGATTTTTTCCAAAGGTATGCTTTGCTTTCTTTTGCTTTTGCTTTTTTTTTTTTTTTTTTGGTGAGGAAGATTGGCCCTGATGTTGCCAATCATCTTCTTTTTTTTTTCCCTACTCAAGGCCCCAGTACATAGTTATACATCCTAGTTGCAAGTCATTCTAGTTCCTTCATGTGGGAGGCTTGATGAGCGGTGTGTAGGTCCACCCCCAGGATCTGAACTCGCGAGCCCCAGGCTGCCGAAGTGGAGCATGCAAACTTAACCACTCAGCCAAGGGGCTGGCCCCTGAAACTATTGGATTTTAAAGAAAAAGAAAAAAAATCCTTTGTGCAACCAGAGAAAAAGAACAAATATTTTATAGGAGAAGGAAATCAGATTGTCTTTAGACTTTCGACATCAATGCTTCATGCCAGAAATCAGTGGAGGAACTTATTCAGGATACTCAAAGAAACTGGGAGCCAAGAATTTGAAATCCAGCTAAATGGATCTTCACTATAAAAGCAGCAGATTCTTGTGAACAGGCGAGAACTTGGGAAATGGTACCTTCGGGGTCTTTTCCAAGGAATCAGAGGAGGCTTCAGGCAACCGGAACAGCTGAAGAGACAGCCACAGACGGGCCGCTTGGGTAATTCAGCTAAGGAAGGAAATGAGAGAACATCGTCTGTCTGCAACCTCTGAGGAATCAACAGATCTATTCAATGATCATCACTGGCTGCCAGCGTCACAAAAAGAGAGGCAAAGATAAATCCAGGCCCGTGATGAAAGCACACAACACAATTTACAAATTAGCCTTGAAAAAAAGGAAATGTACCAAGCCTCCAGAGCCACCAGTTAGCAGGTGATCCACAGAAACGTTACAATCATGCCACAAGCATGCAGTCAGCAAACTCCATCTAAAGGGAACACGATAGGGCAAGTAACACAATTTCCTTAACAATTTTTCAGTTAAAAAATAAGTGGGAGAATTGAGAGATTAAAAGATAATGAGAAGAAGGGGCTGCCCCGTGGCCGAGTGGTTAAGTTCATGCGCTCCGCTGCAGGTGGCCCAGTGTTTTGTTGGTTCAAATCCTGGGCGCAGACATGGCACCGCTCATCAAACCACGCTGAGGCAACGTCCCACATGCCACAACTAGAAGGACCCACAACGAAGAATATACAACTATGTACTGGGGAGCTTTGGGGAGAAAAAGAAAAAAAATAAAATCTTTAAAAAAAAAAAAAAGATAATCAGAAAGCATGTGAATTGAACTGTAAACTTTGTTTTGATCCCAATTCAAGCCAACAAACTCTAGGAGGAAAAATTATAGAAAAATCAAGGAAACGTGAACATTGACTGGATATTTGATGATAAGAAATTACTTTTTTAGGTTGATACAGATATCATCATGGTTGTATTTTAAATGAGCAGTCTTTGTCTTTTAGAGATTCATAATGAAATGTTTACAGATAAAATGATGCAAAGTCTGGGATTTGGTTCAAAGTAGTCTGGGGTCAGGGTCGGAGAGCAGATGAGGGCAAAGAAGATACAGGCTTGGCCAGGTCATTGTTGGGGCTGAGCAATGGGTACACGCGGGTTCATTTCACTAGCCCTCTGCTCTGTTTATGCTCGAAATATTCCACAATAAGGCGTTTTTGAAGAGAGGAAGACAGTGCACACAGAACGGAGAGATTAAGGGGATACAAATCGGTTGGAAGTTCCGGGTGTGGCTTTTACGGACTTTGGACTTCACTATAAAGCGATCTGCCCAGCCACCGGTGGGAACTCTTAATGTCAGTGTCTGCAGGTCTTTTTGCTTGGCCTGGTCAAACCAGAATAGATTCTCCCCATTACCAGACATCGATGGTAAAGGCCTGGTGGCCAGCTTTCCCGGCGCTGGGTGAGGAGCGCGGGGTGAGGGCCCCGGCATTCTGAGTGAATAATCCTCCTGCGCCCGCTACGGCGCCGCCATCCCCACCTGTGCCTGGGTGTCTCCATCCAGAGACTGGATTTTGCCTTCTCCCTTCTGCTTGGGGAAGAAGCAGCAAACATCCAGCAGTGCTGGCGAGGCAGGGAGCCTCGGGGTTCGACTACCTCTTACACAGCCGCCAACAAACCCTCCGGATCTTAACACGGATTTAACGCTCTCTCTGGAGATGGCAGGGACCACAAACTCCTGAACCTTTTCAAGATTCTGCAGCGAATGTCAAGTTGGCTCTCAACTGTTGGGATTACCACTCTAGGATTCTGCTTCTCTGAGCGTGTCGAGCCATTCGCCACTCATTCATCTGTTGTCTCCTCTCGTGCTCTCCTTGGCCTCATGAGTCCTCTGCAAAACATACAAACACACGCGTGCACACACACGTGCACACAGAGACGACAGTTTTTGCCGGGTTCTGGGTGAGAGCGAAAAATAAAATGTGTATACTCAATATACCAGATTTACTCACGTCCCCTCTTCAGAACTTACCCCCTTTTTTAATTCTTTAATTTAAAAATATAACATAAATACAAAAAAGTACATAAAAATAGATGTAGAGTTTAATAATTAATTATAAAACGAAGGCCCATGTGATCACTACCCAGGCCAAAAAGCAGAACGCTGCCAGCCTCCAGCCAGCCTTGGCGAGCCCCACTCTAATCTCAGCCCCGTTGACCCCAAGGGTAACCACCATCCTGACTTTTGTGAAAATCCTTACTTGCTTTTCATTTATTTTTCACTTTTTGCTCTCTATAGTCACCCCTGTACCATGTAGCTTAGCTTTGCCTGTTTTTGAACTACGTTGATTGTCATATTCCCTTGTGTCTTGCCTCTTTCCTTCAGCATCACGTTTGTGGGTTGTATCCATGTTGCATGTAGCTATGACATGTGCCTTTTCTCTGCTGTCTGGTATTCTGTTACGAATGCACTGCAGTTCTGTTTTTCCATTTTATCTTTGATGGACATTGGATTGTTCCCAGTCTGGGTCTATTATACACATAATCGTGCTGTGCACGTTCTTGGACTTGTAGCCTGTGCACGTGTACACAAATTTCTCAAGCTGTATACCTAAGAGTGAAACTGCTGTGTGGGAAGCTACAGGAACCTTCCTTCAATGGGACTGAAAATTCCCAGGCTCTTTTCCACAGCACGCCACCTCCCCGCACAACTGGCGGGGGCACCACCACCCCACGAGTGCCACACAAATGGCACCTTCTCCAATGTAAGGCGAATTGGCAACTTCTCGGCTCTTCTGATTGATTCTCTCACCAGCAGTTTGGAGAGTTATTCCTATTGTTCCACATTTTGCCAACCCTTGGCATTTTCAGACTTTTAAATTTTCTTGAATCTGGTGGGTATGTCATTGTGTTTCGTTGTGTTTTTCAATTGCATTTCCATGATTACAAGTACGATTGCAGACATCCTCAAATGTTTATTGGCCTTTTGGATTCCTGCTCCCCCCCCCCCACTTTTTAACATAACTTTGATAATATGTAATACTTGCTGTAACCTAACCATGTAGATAAGACCTTACATACTTAATACAGTGTGTTACCCCTGTAAGGACTGGAGAAAAATTTACAATTTCTATGCCAATATATGTTAAATTCTGAATAATACCAACTCAACATAGTGTAAGTGGATTCTTTTTCCAGAGTTGACAGCACAATTAACACTAAATGCTTTTATGTTTACCTATAAAGACACAACTGGCTCCATCCTTTAACCCAGAGAAATCTGATCTCTTCCCAAACTTGCTCCTGAAAGTGCTTTCTAAAATGTTTTCAAGGACGTTCTGTAATCAAATACTCTCTGGCACGCTCATCCTTCTTGACTGTTCCATGACATTTGACCCTTTATGCCTACCCCCTTCTTGAAGGAAACTCTCTTCTCCCTCAGCATCCATGATTCCTCTCTCGGATTCTTCCTCCTAACTATCTGCAGACTCTTTCTCTTTCTGCTTCCCCATGTCCCCTCAGACATCCGATCAATGTTGGTGTCCTCCCGTGCTCTATCTTTAGATTCTTTTATCTTTGGTAGCTATCATTTGGGGTTCTCTCCTAGCCCCACAAACCGTCTCTAGTCCCTCTTCCTGGGAACATCTCCCAACCCCATCCCACATCCATGGGGGGAGCCTTTAACAGATGTATTTGCACTGCCTTCCTGGCCTTAGCTGATTGGCCCAGGGCTGGACAACAGACCAAAGATGGGCCAATCAGATTCTTGCTCCCCAAAATTAGGAAGTGAGACCCAAAGTCTTGCTGAACTCTTTGGCTGGAACTGTGATGTGAGAACCTGGGATCCAGAGGCAGCCGCATTCTAACAAGTGGGCTGAGAAGCGAAGACAGCTGCCAGGGAGAGGACAGAAGAAAACATATAAGCGACGAGAAGCAGAGACTCCTGGCAGGATGTTTCAGTCCCCTGTTCCAGCCCCATTCTCTGCCTTGGGTTCCATGAGACCGTCACAGCTCCGTCCTTACTTCAAGGTTACCCGGGGCTCGGGCTCACTCACCACTGTCACTGCTACTCACAGTTTAGCTCCCAACCGACCTCTTCTCCTCTACCTCTACCCACGCTCCCTGGATGACCGCGTTCCCGCTGGAACTCATCCCAGAACCCTATCCCGCCCAGCTGAAAGGCACCACGGCCTTGTAATTCTTGAGGAGAGAACTCGTAGCTCAGAGAAACCGTCACTGCTGCGCCCGGTCGGTCCTTGCTTCATCCCATCCTGGGGCTTGAGGCTTTTCAGACGTGCCTTTCGGCCAAGATATCCTCCGCTCTTTGTCTTCCCTGTAGACCCTGCTATCCTTCCCCAGCTTGGCAACCTTACTTTCGTGCCCCAGGCTGAGTCCTCCTTTCCAGAATTCCCTTTTCTCTAAGCCTGGCCAGTGTGACTTAGCATCTGCCTTCTCTACTGGAGAACAGCCATGTTCTCAGCTACGGCCCCCACGATCTGTGTATTCACATTGCTGCAGTCAGCGCCTGCCCCCAGGACCCAGGTCCTGAACCCTTTCTCAGGGAAGAGCCCACTCCAGAGATAGCAGATACATGGCACATGCGTCGGTTCCCCCTATTCCCGTGGCAGAAATGTTTTAATTAATCATATGACTCCCGCTTGCTGATGCTGGACAGAGCGACCTCTCAGAATCTTTCTTAGCATGGTCCTCCAGCACCAATGAACTCTCCGTCAGAGTTGGGTTCTGGTGGCGTGAGAGAATGATGACAACATTGGCAAGGAGACACACTTAGAGAAACATGTGGGGAGATGTGTTGAACTGCATTTTTGGCGCTTAGATTTCAGGAGCAGGCGCAACTTCCGCCTGCAGCTGTCCCACAGGCAGTGGGGACGCCAGGACCCAGGGAGCAGGGCCTGGGGGCGACACCCCCTTCCGTCCGTGGATCTCCCTGCAGGCCGGGCTCGCTCTTCTCAGCTGTCTTAACCCTGGTCAGCGGCCCCTGCATCGCTGTGGGAAGCGTTTGCCGTTTGGATAATGTAGTGATTAAAAACATAGGTTCTAGAGCCAGGCTTCCTAAGTTTGGGTCCCAACTCCACCATTCACCAAATGCGGGAGGGACCTGGGGCAATTTATTTAACCCCTCCCCACCCCGTGCCTTGATTTCCTCATCTGTAAAATGGGATAATAATCAGATCTATCTCCCTGGATAGTCGTGAGGATTAAACGAGCTCATACGTGTAAAGGCTCCGAACGGCGCTCGCTAAATCTGCAGCTAGTCCTGTCCCACAAAGAGACTGTAACAGAAGCTCCTTGAAGACTCGGTCGGTCTTCCTCATCTTTCCTGGCTCAGAGACGATTCCGAATAATGATGGAGAGCACAGGTTTTGAAGTCCCAGAGAGGAAATCTCAGCTCTGGTCCTCATTAACCGGGCGACCTGAGAATGTGTCCTTCCTGGGAAATGGAAGAAAGAATACCTCCTTCACAGAATTGCTGTGAGTACTAAATGAGTTCCTGGACGCAGAGCTCCCAGGACACAGCAAACTCTCACAAAATGCAGGCTCATCGCCAGAGCGAGGTGTGACGCCACGACTGTGCCAGACTGCTTGGTTTTGAATTCTGGTTCCGCCACACAGTTGCTTCGTGATCTTGGCAAGTTACTTCAGCTCCCTGGGCCTCAGTTTTCTCCTCTGTAGAGTGGGAATGATGCTTGCATCTACCATACAGGGTTGGGGTATGGAGCAAATGAGAAAATAGACGTACAGCCCTTGACCCAGTGCCCAACCCACATCTCAGTCAATACCAGCTTCTTCTTGTTTGCCTAATAAATCAATCGATTGTAGAAAAGCTATCTAAAAATGAACTTGTTAGAGGACAGTAACTGTGAGCTCCGCAATTGCAAAGACCCATCCTACAGTCAGATTCAGATGGAGCCGAACCCGTAAATGCAAGGAGCGCCCTGGGAGACAGCAGCTCAGGGAGCAAGCCCGCTCCCTGATGTCCCATCTCATGCATGGGACATGGGGACAACTGGCACCTCTAATCACAGGCTGCTAGAGCTGGAAGGATCTTTGTGACTAGACGGTGGAGACTATTTTCTCATGAGTAACTGAAACCCAAAGAGGTCAAGCGACCCCAGTGGTGGTCTGAGCCTGACCCAAGATTCAGGTCGGCTCTGTGCCCTCATCGCTGCCACACGCTGCCTCTCCACCCTGTGGCCTCCTCCTCGTGGGAAAGGCCGTGCTGCCAGCTGTGCACAGCCTGTCTGAGGCACCAGGGTCCAGGAATGGAAGCCCCTCCTGGGCGGGCGAGAAGACAAGAGCGGCACTGGCTCCTCTCTGCGCGTGGGCGGGGAGCCCCAGGCCCTGTGGGCGACCGAGCCGGTCCCCCAGGCCTCTTCCCTGGGCCCCCTCGGCCTCACAGGGCAGCGGGCAGGCCCAGGATCCAGGCACAAACCCCCGGCTGTCAGGCCCCACTCCCCTCCCACCAGGTGTGCCTGTGGTGCACATGCGGCAGCCTCGCAGAGCCATGTGTCACCTGGCAGGGGCGCGCTCCCCCTGGACCACTCCAGGATTTCAAAGATGGATCCTTTGACTGGAGTCTAGGAGTTCATCCCAAACAAGGCAACAGGACAGGCCCAAAGATCTGTGTACAACAGCAGATCTCATACTTTTTGGTCTAGTGACCCCATTAGGCTCCTAAAAAATTACTGAAGAGCCGGAGGAGCTATTGTTCACATGCCTTACATCTATCAGTATTTACCATGTTAGAAATTGATTCTAAGAAATGTCTAAATATATACTCATTTAGAAATCACAAATCATAATGTGCTAGCATAAAGAGCACTTTTGTGAAATAGTATTTTCCAGGACAGAAAGATACATTTTTTTCAAATCTCTCTAATGTCTGGCTTAATGGAAGAGAGCTGGATTCTGCTTTGCACTGAGACTGGGGCAATTTCACACAGCGCTTGACCTCTGAGGAACTCCGCTGGGCACTGAGACAGAACGAGGACGAAAAATGCTTTCGACCTCGAGGACTCCCTGAAAGGGTTTCGAGGCCGCCGCAAAGGCCCGGGGGCCACGCTTTGAGAACTGCTGCTGTACACGCACCATTATCTCCCCGTTATTTGTAGCAGTGAGAGGCCCGCCTCCCCTCTCCCTGCCCCCAGCCAGGTTCTGACCAGCATTATTCGGGGCTGGGACAGCAGAGGCCTCAGAGCCGGTGTCCTGGCCCTGTCCTCCCACCTCTCCCAGCCATGAAGAGAATTCCTCATGAAACACTGCGTGATTATGTCATGTCCTCCTGCAAAGTCCCCTCCCCCGCCACCCCTCCCCCCCACCCCCGGCTTCACTGTCTGGTCAGTGCTCCTGCACCTAAGGGTGGGCTCCAGGGTCTGACTGCAGCCAGAACCCCAGCCTTCTGCACACCGTGCCCCTCTGCCGCCCGATGGTTTTAGCAAAACCAGCCCATTAGCCTTCCCCCACAGGCACCTCACACCCAGCCCCCCGCCCCCCCCCCGGGCTTTTGTTTCTGCTGGCCCCTCCTTTGCTTAAAACACCCTCTCTCCCACTTCCTTTCACTCTCCTTTCACTTTTAGACTCATGCCCCCAAATGGAGATCTTCTACAAGCTTCTAAAACCCGTACTTGTTTGCCCTCTCTGTGCAAAGCAAAGTGCTCTGATGTGGGGCTTTTCACCCAGCTGTCCTGAGGCTTTATTAGTTTCCTATAGCCACCGTAGCAAATTAACACAGACGTGGTGGCTTAAAATGACACCAATTTATTACCTTATAGTTCTGGAGGGCAGAAGGTGGAAATGGTTCTTAGGAGCTAAAACTAAGGTGCTGGCAGAACTTTGTTCCTTTTGGAAGGTCAGGGAGAATCCCTTTCCTTGCCCTTCCAGCTTCTAGAGGCCTCCTGCGTTCCTCAGCTAGGGGTCCCTTCTTCCATCTTCAGAGCATCCTCTAACCTCTCCCTCCAGCGTCACCTCTCCCTCTACTTGCCTGCCTCCCTCTTATGAGGACCCTGTGATGACACTGGGCCTGCCTGGATAATCCCCCATCTCAGGCTTCTTAATCACATCTGTGAAGTCCCTTTTGCCATATAAGGTAGTATATTCACAGGTTCCAGGAACTGGGACTTGGACACATTAGGGGGGCCATTATCCAGTCTAATATCACAGTTGCTAACACCAAAAGATGAAAATCAAAATGCAACCTCAGTGAGCCGCATAGCTCTTGGAGTCGGACATGTGTCCCTACATGGAGATAAAACTCCTTCATCTGATTGCTTTGAGGATTCAGCGAGATAATTTGTATGAAGCATGATGACAGCTGCACAATGATCACTTACCAAATGTCTGTGACTGTTACTGTTGGCCATTATTTGGCATGCTCCCACCAGCTGATTTAGAGTGCTTGTCATACGTCATAGCTATATACTTATTTTTGTTGATGTTCTAATTGATTTTTAATTATGTAAACACTACCTTAATACGTTCTCCTTGTAAAGGATCAGTGTGTTTAATCTGTCTCTCTCACATTAGATCATGAACCCCGCATGAGCAAGAACCATTTTACCTGCCGTTGAATTCCCAGAATCTAGTCCAGTAGCAAATACACGCATAGCTAATGCTCAGTGACTAGGTGTGGAATTAATGAAGTCAAACTGTCTTTTAAAATGCCTCTCTGTTTCCCATTGCCTTCAGATGGAGTTCAGTTTGTCTACTTAGCAGGGCAAACAAGTTTCAGCAAGATCCAGAACCAACTCGCTACCAATTTCCCTTCCCATCAACCTTCCAGTCCCTTCCTACCCCCAGCATCAGCACACTCGCCCTGTCCCCAGCCCCCCAGGCCCTGTACCCTACCCCCAGCATCAGCACACTCACCCTGTCCTCAGCCCCCCAGGCCCTGTACCCTACCCTCCAGCATCAGCACACTCACCCTGTCCTCAGCCCCCCAGGCCCTGTACCCTACCCTCCAGCATCAGCACACTCGCCCTGTCCCCAGCCCCCCAGGCCCTGTACCCTACCCCCCAGCATCAGCACACTCACCCTGTCCTCAGCCCCCCAGGCCCTTTCTTCTGCAATGGCAGCTTGCTTTGCCTGGAATAGCCTCTTCCCACCCTGGGCAACGAAAACACACACTACTCCTCCTTGTAGCCTGGATAATTCCTGCTCACCCCTTCTTAACCCAGTATCCCACCCTGGACAGTCCCCACCCAACGTTATGGATAAGGGGTCCCACCGAATCTTCCAAAACCCCTTGGGCTTAAACCCACCAGCTCAAAGCCCACCGGGTGGTAACTGCCTGTCCCCATGACAGTTCATCCCTGCCCGCCCCCCGCCCCCCCCACCCCCAGCCTATGCAACCTGGAAGGACAGGTCCCGGGCTTAGTCACCGTGTGTCCCTGGAGCCTGCTCAGTGCAGGAGCAGAGTAGGAACTGAACTAGTGTTAGCTGAATGCCAGCCTCTGCGTCTGTCTCCAGAGTGCCAGCTCCCTGGGTGCTGGGACTGTTTCATTGATCCCGTGTCCTCAGACTAGCAAGGTTCCCGGCAGGGACGTAGTGGGTGCCACAAATGTTTGCTGAATAGCCAGGCCTCCCCACGAGATGTCTGCCTACGTTCACAATAAATTGCAAGTTGTGTGTCAATCACCGTGAGCTAGTCACCCCTGCTAGGCTCTGGGCGGAATCAGAACAAACCACAACACAATGCTGCTCCGCCCCCCCCCCCCCCCCCCCCCGGCACTCACAGGAGCCCATGGCGGGCAGGGCCTGATGTGCATGTCTACTGACGGCTTCCACAAATGCTTTTCGGTGGATTCCACCAGTTATACTTCTTGAGAAGAAGTGTATCTCAGCAAGAAAGGCTAAAGAATAATCCTAAAATAGCCACTATTTCCCCTATCCTATTAGCCATTCTCTGGTTCATTCTCTCCTCCGTGCACCTACTCTGCATCTGATCACACCCTTGGTGGATAACACCAGGCTCCTAAAGTCTTTTGCCAAACCAACAGACCTACTATGTGCCCAGCATCCTGTGTCCTTCCTCGTCTCATTGACACTTTCCGAGGATCCCCAGGGCTTCCCTTCCCCACTGCACTCCAGCTCCGCTGGCAGACCCCGGATGCCCCCGAGCGCCTGCCCTTTCTTCTGAAGCAGAGCCGAGCCCTGGCTCTGGTAGCAGAAGAAAGGGCAGTTGGTGGCAGGAAAGAGGCGTGATCAGAACAGTCTCCCAGCACCCAGACACATGCCCCAAAGTGGCAGATGCTGCTTTATTTCCTGTTTTATAGAGAAAAAACTGTCAGTCTGCTAATAGAGAGCACAGGGCATTCTTTACCACCTTTACCTGATTAGTTTCTTTCCAACCATCCTCATTATCAGCAAGCATGTTGAAAGGTACTGTGAATTGGTGGGAATAGGAGATAAAGAAGGGAATTAACATTTGAGAAGAGGCTACTATGCCTCAGGCAAGCACATTTAATCTCACCAAAACCAGCACACAAACAAGAAGACCATGCAGTCGCAAGCATTTTATCTTCCACACCTCCCAGGGCTTCAGAAAGTGGTCACACAGCTGGTAAGCAGTATCATCACAATTTGAACCCAGTTTCTACAAAACCCATGCTTTTGATGCTACACAAAGTTTTTGGTTATTGAGCAGTTGTATATGACAGACCCTTTGCAAATGATACTCCACAAATCCTCCCCACTCCACGATGGGAAGTGGTTTCATACAACCATCTTATAGGTGAAGAAGCCAGGCTGAGAAAGGTTAGGTGCTTGGTCCAAGTCCATATTTACATTGATGTGTGAGGGATTTCACGTTGAAATCTCGAAAAAAAAACCAACACACACACACACACAAGATAAGAAAAACAGTTCTGGCTACGTTAAGCAGGAAAGATTACAAGGAATTGGGTGCTTACAAAATTGATAGAGGAGCGGGCTGTCGTCTGAGCCCGCAGGAGCGGCACTCAGAACACCCAGGTGGTATCTCAGCTGCCAACTCCAGGCTCTGACCGCCTCCACCACAGCTCAGGATCCGCGAGCTGCCACCATCAGTGTTGGCTCTGTGTCAGCCGGACCTACATCAGCCACATGGTATAGCAACAAGGTAACCCCACCTTCATCCCCACTTAACACAATTCTAATTTGAGCCTCCTGCAAGCATATCTGAATGGCAGGTTCTAATCATCACCAGACCCTTCTTTTGTAAAGGAGGCAGAGAAAGGTGGATTTGCCCTTTCCAGCCTCTGCAGTTCCGGAAGGCACAAGGAGGAAGGGGGGCAGATGCTGAGCGAGTCATCCTCCTGTAACTGTCGTGGTCTGCATTCCCACGGGGCAGCCCTCTGCTGGAGCTGAGAAGCCCCTCTCCAAGGAAACAGAAATCCAGTCCTCCTACTCAGATTAGCACTGTCTATATAGCTAATCTGTTGCTTCTGTCTGCTACATAGTATCCCATTGTGTGAACCCACCACTTTCTACCTGTCCCCTCTGCCGGGGAATGGAAACCCAAGCTGCCCTTTGGGCCTCCTTAGGAAATTGCCCAAGACATGGGCTTGTACCCTATGGACTTTTGAGCTGATCTCACTTTTATCCACTGTAGAACCATACGATATATAATAATAAGAAGAAGTTGTTACATAATATAGAATAACAATAGGTAACTTTTACGGAGCATTTACCATGAGTCAGACACTCTTCTAAATGCCATAATGTACTAATTCATTAATATAGTTCTCATAGGATTTCATGAGGATTAAACTAAGTAACACTTTATACCAGGGACATAGACGTGCTCAGTAAATGACAGTTATCATCACGAGGCAGGAGGTCAAGGGCTGACACCAAGGCCCAGCCTTTGTCTGACAGTCTAAATGCACTCCCAGGCAAGGTGCCTCAGTTTACCTCTGTGCGCACACCCGATGGCCCGTGCTCCTTAAACACAGCTGGCACTGATCCGTTCATCTCTCTGGCTCTCCATGGGACCAGGACGCCTTAGGGCGGGGATGGGGCTTCTCCCAGCACCCAGCACAGTGACTGGCCATGTCGGCATCCAGTCCACGACTAATGGGTGAAGACATTGATGTGTGAGGGAGCTTGACTAGGCCTGACCCTTGTGAGAGAAAGACCCTGGAGGGTACTGATTGCATTGGAGTCACAAGGAATATGGGCACACTGGCCTCTGAACGTCAAAAAAGGATATTTTGTACTATGCCAGGGGATGTCTTTCCCTTGGGAGATGAACTACAGGGAGATACCAAAACCCAGGGCTGTTTCCTACATGCCTGGAGGAAGCCTGGCTGGGAGAGGGTCACGGGGAGAGCTGTTCCTCCCACAGGCTGAGGCAGGCCTGCTGTTCTCAAAAGTGAGCCTCCTCTGAAGGCCTTCTTCACAGGTCGACAGGTCACTCTCCATGCAGCAAATCAGTATCCCCCCATGTCTTCCTTCGTGTTTCCTGGGACCGATGGGTTCAAAGTCAATAACACAATTCTGCCCAACTCCGATTTATTGTGCCCACCATGTGGAAGAGTCAACTGGCCTTCTGAGCGTCTGCTACCCGCCAGCACTGGTAGGCACCTCCATCTCCAGCATTAACTCTAATCCTCCGTGACCATCCTATGAGTGCGTGCTGCTGCTATCCACGTGTTTAGATGAAGCAACCGAGGCCTGAAGAGGCTGAGAAGCTTGCTTAGGGCCTCTCACCCGAGAGGGGGAGGAACCAGCCTTCGAACCTGGGTCTGTCTGGCCACAGGGCAATGTGCTGGTCGTGGCAGGAGCTAGCCCCTGTCCTTGTCCTTTTAGAACTTCTCACTATTGTATTTCATAAATCGTGTCATCATTCATTTATTGTTTGCTTCCCTGGCCAGACCGTATGTTCCAGGAGGGCCAGGCCCTGCCTGCGTTGTCCACTGCTGTGTCCGCAGCACCAGCACGTTATGATGGGCCGGGCCATAATGGAAATCCACTCAGAGTCATTGAAGGAATATTGCGACCAATGAATGAAATTCACAAACACAGATGGCAGAGATCCTGCTCCCCAGCATGTGGTGATGGTCGCACACTCAGCTGCTTGTTGGCTCTTGCCTGGACTGCCACAATAATTTCCTTGTCGTCTCCACATTTCTGCACATTTCCCCATCCTCCACATGAGGACGGACTTGATCTTTCTCGAAATGCACGCCCAGCACATCATGGTCCTGCAGAAGATCATGGCCGATGCCCCATTCCCTGAGGACAGAGTCTGGGCTCGTGGGAATGGCCCAGAGGTCGTTATGCTGCCCTATCTGCCTTGGGAGCCTTAGCCCCCCATACCTTAGCCCCAAGAACCCTGTAACCCAGCCTCTCTGTGTTAGCTCCCTGGTTCCCAAACTTGCTTTCTTTAACTGCAATCTCCACCTCCAGTCAAACCCCACCCCATGCCCTGTTCTGTGTGCCTGACAGATGTCAACTCACCTTTTTTTCCAATTGAGGCAAAAGTCACATAACATCAATTTCATCTTTTTAACCATTTTAAAGTGTAAAAATTCAATCACTTCCATTATATTCACACTCTTCTGCAAGCATGACCACTAATTCCACAACGTTTTCCTCACCCCAAAAAAGACATCCCACCCCAATAAGCACTCACCCCCAAGTCCCCGCTGCCCCCAGCCCCCGGCAACCCACTTTTTGTCTCTATGGATTGGCCTATTCTAGATATTTCCTATAAATGGAATCCTACAATGTGTGGCTTTTTGTGTAACTCATCTTTTAAAACTGAACTCATAGCTCGCTTCCTCTAACAAAGTCTTCCCTGACCTTTCAGCTGCCGTGCCGCACTTCATACACCATTTCCCGATTCTAGTGGGCAGCTCAGTGCTGCCTCCGCAGCCCTCCTGGACTTCATTCGTGGCACCTGGAATACCTGTTCCTCCTATTCGTACCATGCGTCTCCTGCCATTAGCTGGGAGTTCCTTCGGGACGAGAGCTTGCTGCTATTCACCTTTACATTCGCAACATGTCCTAGAGTGCCTGGCACACAGCAGCTTCTCACGAATGTGTGCTGAATACAGATCTAAGGTAGTGGTTATGTACCCGGGCTCTGGAGCCTAACTGCCTGGATTCCCGACGCTATTGCTTCACGGCTGTGTGAACATGGGCAAATGACTTAAGCTCTCTGTGTCTCAGATTCCTCATGTACGATGGTAATGATAGTAGAATCTACATTGAAAAGCTGTTGTGAGGGTGAGATACTCAGAGAAGTGCCTGGCACATAGTAGTGTTCCATAAATATTAACCCGATTGATTGATTATAAAAAAACATTTATTATTATGATAAGTGTCATGCACAATAGAGGCTCAAAGAAGGTGCGCAGGTGGTGTGTGGAGGAGGCACACTTACCATCGACGGAGGGGATCTAACGAGGCTTCTGGGAAGAGGCAGGAATTGACCTGGTCATTGAAAGTCGTGTGGGCACTCAAGAGTAGATGTCAGGAGGCCCTGGGAGGGCCAAGGAAGGGCATGTGGGGCCAAGAGAATAAGGCTTGAGCAAACACAGGTGGGAGAGGGAGTGTGGGGCGTGTTCCAGAAGGGTGTGGCTGAAGTCTGGTGCGTGGAGGCAGTTCAGCAGGACACAGGCCTGAACAGGTAGCTTGGGACCACGCTCGTAGAGGGTCTCGGTGGTGTGGATCTGTTAAATGCTTTTGAACGTGAAAGTGGGACAATCGGATCACCGTTTAGGAAGACAGCCCAAGTGGTCACAGGAGGATGGGGTGAAACGGGGAGAGACTGGGTGCGAGGCTTGCAGACTCAGACACCTACAGAGGGCAGGAGAGGAGCACAAATGAGGGAGGGAGAAGGGAGGGCACCTGGCCGGCTGAACCACGGACGTCTGTCTTCTCATCCACACACAGCTGCTGCTCCATTTCAGCCACTGCTGCCATGTAGGCTGTGGTCCATTGTTACCAGGTTTTTCTGTTTTTCAAGAATGCCAGATGATATAGGTTTTTATGTGATTCTAACTGTTAACATAAATTTGTAAGTTAAAATGGCCCTCAGGTCTCACACACGTGTTCTCTGAGGAAAGTATAAGTTATTCATATTATCTAGGAAGAAGTGATCAAGTCCTGACCTGGGGCAGTGGCAGTGCAAACAGATGGCTCAGACGTGGTGAGGAGTTAGCATCAACGAGATTCGATGCAGACGATGAATAGGAGATGTACAGAAAGACTCTGATGTTTCCAGCCTAAATGACTTAGAGGAAGTTGATGCCACGGGCAGCTTCATGAAACAGAACAAGAACGGCTCTTGAACCAGACAGAACCGGTTCAAACCCAGCCCCATCACTCACTAGCTTTGTGACTTTGAACATGTCACTTAACCTCTCTGAGCTTCAGTTTCTTCATCTATTGTATGGGGATAATATTAATACATATTTCATAGAGTCACTTGTAAAGACTAAATGAGGTCGTGCATGTAGAGTGCTTAGCACAGAGCCTGGTAGTTAGCAAGAGCTCAAATGTTTGTCAAATTTATTGGCAACATCCCTTCATTCTACTTCCAGTGAGAGCCTCCAGTTTTTTATTTGGTGCTCTTTACTCTCCCCGATCCCCACATCCAGGATGGCCAATGAGAACCAGCATTCCTCTGGTGATAGTGATGGGTGCAGGGACCGGCTCAGACGGTCTGAGAACGGAGTCAACGGAGAGTGAGCAGCGTTGAGAGGGGAGAGAGAAACCGCGTCCTTCCGGAGCACTTGACGCTCCGCATCCTGCTCCACCGGAAATCAAGCCCACATCGGACTCTTCACTTAATTCCCCTTGAGGCTGTGTCATCCTTGGATTGGATTTTCTGCTGTGTGTCATCAAAAGAGTCCTAACTGATTGTATTACTACGACCACTGCTGTTATGACTTTTTAATTTCGATTCCTCACGATGGTGCATCCTCTGTAGAGTGGAAAGCGGGCAGCCCTTGGGAAGTCTGTCTGCAGCCTGGGAATGAGGTCCTGTTCCTGAACATCCTGAGTGTGAGTGTGAACAGGACACGTATCCACCAACGGCCCCAGGTACCCTGAGAGGCATCCCCAGGCGGGAACTTAGGCTGCCACAGCTCAGCAGTGCCCGGCCAGCCCCAAGGTCAGAAGCCCAGTGTGAGGGGGGAGGCGACAGGCCGTGGGGGCACTGCTTCTGCCCCTTCTTGGGTTCTTGCCTGGGCCCCAGGTGGGACACTAGCTGGGGAAGCAGAAGGCAGGTGAGATCTACAGACCAGAGAGAACCCGGAACGTGTGGACTGAAGACCCTTCACCTTGCTGCTGTGGTGCCTAGGCCTGCCAGCCCTGCTGTCGCATCCCAGGGGGTCGTGAAGGGGTCACATGTGCGGGGCTCTGGCTGGCAGCTGGGCAGTGTGGGCTTTGGCCCCATCTCCAACACACACCAGCTGTCTAATCTAGGACATGCTCTTTGCCTCTCTGATCCTTATTGTCCTTATCTGCGACGTTGGGATTAATAAAATAATATATCTAAATCACTTAGCAGTATCTGTCTGAAACATAGTACACATGTTCTCAGCAAATATTTTCCTTCTCTGCATCTCAAGTTACTCATCCGTAGAGTGAAAATGAGGCTAAGCTCTAGTTACTGGATAATCCATGCAGTTCCTTCCAGCTTGAAAATGTTCTAAAACATTCTGTTTCTTTAGCTTATTTAAAATGGCAAAAGTCACACTGCAAGCTTATCGTGACACTACAGAAACATAACCATTTACCCAAAACTCTAGGTGCCAAATGCAATTCGTAATTATTTAGTAATCTTTATTGATTACTGCTCCGCATCCGGTATATAGGGGAACACCCCCAGGGAGGTACAGGCGCACTCCTGCGCTGCTTTTAAAATATGCCCACAAACTGTCTGATACTCCTTTCTTCAAGAGGGAGAACGACATCTCCTCTTCTTGTGTGTAGGCTGGACTTAGCGACCCTCTTCTAAGAAACAGGACAAAGGAGAAGTGACAATGTGACACTTCCAAGACTAGGTCATAAAAGGCATTGAGTTTCTCCTGGCAACAGCCGTGAGGGCCATCTTGCAGGGGAACCCTGGATCCCGGTCAGGCCTGCAGGTGACTGCAGCCCAGCACATCTCTACTGCAACCACGAGAAACCCCGAGTCCAAACCACCCAGTTAAGCCGCTTCTGACTTCCTGGCCCACAGAAACTATGAGATAATAAATGTTTACTGTTTTAAGCTGGTAAGTTTTGGGGTAATTTGTTATGTAACCATAGATAGTTAACACAACCCCATAACGAAGCGTATTGATATTTCTTGACATCAGAAGCGTATGATGTATGACTATCCACAGCAAATGGTTTGGATAAAATCTGCAAATAACCTTCACCCAGCTCAGTCAGGTTTCACTGTGAAATGAGCTGCCCCAAACAGAGCATTTTTAATTTTATCTTGGAAGTGTCAAGGAGAGCTTCTGAAAGGGGATTACACAATGCAAAACATTCTGGGGACAGTTTCCAGCCCCAGTGTGCCCGTCAGATGGTGACTGGATCAGGAAACCAATGCCACAACTGAATTACTTGTCTTATAAGAATCATTAAGAGCAGCACACTGCCTTCCTCACTAAGCTCTAGGCTCGGAACGTGTGGACTGTCTCGTCTTCACAGACTTTGCAGCCAGAAGGAGCCTTAGAGGTGCTCCAGGCCATGGTTTTCCAAAGCACAGTAAAGGGGTCACGGTCATCAGGAGTGGGACAGTTGAGGAAGGGGTCATGCAGGTTCTGGGCCTTACCCGGGCCTACTGAGTCAGAAGCTCAGCGGCGGACCTAGGAATCCTATGGGCTCCATGGAATTGGGTAAGTCAGTTAACCTCTTGAAACCTGAATTTCTGCATTCCTAAAACGGGGTTAGTAACGTGTGCTCCCGAAGATTGTTAGCCAGATCAAAGGAAATGAGGTAGTGAAGTGTCTGACAGCCCCTGGTATAAAAATGACGTCTGACTGGAGCTGTGTGAGCAAGCGTACATCTTGATTCCAGGGAGACCAGCACCGCTGTCACCGCCATCCGAGGGGTCAGTGGGGTACAATGGCTTACGTGCAATGATAACAATAGCAGTGACACAATTGTTGAATGCTCACGCACCAGGGACTGCTCAGGGCACTCAGCCAACATTAACTAATTAAATTCTCGTGACAATCCCATGAGACAGATGCTTTTTTTTAGACCTATTTCACAGATGAGGAAACTGAGGCACAGAACAGTTAAGTGACAAGCCCAGGGTTATAGCTTCCAAGTGGCAGAGCCAGGATTTCAACCCAGGGAACCTAAGTAATTTGTGACGGTAAGGTTTGCGCAGGCCTGCTTGACCTAAAACAAAAGAGAAGGGACCCCAAGTGCCAAAATGTCCTCCTTTCTCAATGAATGCCTGTTACTCAGCCTCAGAGCTAGGCGGAAGGCTGCGGCCCCCGGTGAACTGTACTCCCCGCAAAGCTGCCTCTCAAACTCTCACCGGGAGCGTGTTTGCATGAAACAAAGGGAAGCACCGGGAAGCCCTGGGCCTGGAGAACCCCCCCGAGAGCTGCTCAGCTTCGTTCAGTTCTCCTGAGCTGACCTCCCACAATCCATCCCCTCTGCCTGGAATTCTCCCTCACCTTCCTTATCCTTCACGCCCCGTTGTCCTTCCAGTTGGATTCTTGACATCCTCGGAGAGACCTTCTCTGATCATCCCATTCAAAACAAATGTCCCGCCCCAGCCCCCACTCTCGATTACTCTCTGTAATAGCCCTCTCTTCATTTCCTACCAGCACTTCCCATAATTTGTAATCATTTTATTTATTTGATATCTGTTCCTGATGGTTCCTCTTGCTCCAGGAAGGCAGGAACCATGTCTGTCTGATTCGCCACTGTGAACTCCAGGACCTGATTGTAAGCCGGGTCCGGCACATTGCCGACTCATCAGGACTTGTCGAATGCGGTGAATATGCTGAAAACCCTGCATGGATGGGCTGGCCTCCCCACCCACCCCGCTCCTCATGGTGCCACCTGCACCTTTCCCTTGGGGGGACCTGCTGAGCTACAGCCCTGGGACAAGGGACGTACTGCCTTCAGCATTGTCACCACCCTCAGCAGGGACTTCTCACCCCCCTCCTTTACCACACAGCACCTACGTGTTCTGGAAGCAAGACTGAACCAAGCCCAGAGGAGCAGCCTGGACAGAGTGGAGGAGTGGCTCGGAGCACCTCCTTGTGTGTTTGTACAAGGGACCAGTGCTGGAGCTCCAAGTCTTCATTCCTAGAGGAGGAAATAGAATTGAGTGACGTAATTCATACCACAAGGCGATGGTTTTCTTTAAGCCAAAACCAGCATCATTAGCTACTGTGCACAAGGTCTCTTTAGACCAATGCATCGAATGGCACCCATGGTTTGACCAGTTAATCCACAGCTGAGACCACAGCTGGAGGCGGCGACAGCAGAGAGAAGGCACCAGCGCCCCAGCTCGGCTCAGCCGTGGACAATCCATGGTCCTTCTGACTGCGGAAGAAAAAAAATCACAGTTTGCTGTTGAATTGTTCTTCCCTCTGCAGGGCCTTAGGAAAGCAAAACTGGTAACTGGGGATGACTTCAACATGGCAATTCAGTGAGGAAAGCAGGCTTGTGTGGTCATTTAAACAGCAGAACCTCCCAGAAGGCAATTCCTAGAAATAAAATGCCAAGCATAGCGCAAGTCATCCAACAGCCTCTGGAGCGGGAATTTTCAGCTCGGCGGAAACCACTCACCTAGCGTTCAAAGAGAGAAGAACAGCACTATGCCAGCTCCTTACGCGTGCCGTGTTTCTGAGATGCAGAACTAATTAGCCAACTAAATAATTGCTCTGAAATTCATTTGACGTTTTTTAGCTCCGTGACCCTGAGTAAGCTACTTGACCTCTCTGGGCCTCTATATCCTGCAGAATAGAGATAATTGCAGTTCTTGCCTCATGCGGTGTAAAGAGTAAATAAATTATAATATAGGTAAATGCTATGTTCAGTGTCTGATACATAACAAATGCTATGAAAGTGCTGAAAATTATTTTGTTTTGGCAGATGGCAACAGCAAATATGCTCACGAGGAAGCCTGCATGCACCTGCATCAATCATATCCTTATCCCAGCCTGCTTTTCCACCTCCATCCTAGGGCAACCTGAGGACAAGGATGCTGTCTTTTTCTCTGGGTACCCCAGGGCCACCAAATTATCTGGCGAATAAGAAGCATTCAATACGCATTTGTGATGAATAGATAAAGCTATATTGCTCTGAGGTTATAAAATGGATAACACACAGTCCTTGCCCTTGAAGAGCTCCTGGCCAGGCAGGGGGAAAGACACTCAACAAAACCCCCCGTTGTGTGATGGATTAGAGTTCCTAAAGAGGCAGGAAAACAAGCTGTTAGAACTCGCTTCGCCTGGGGGAGTAGCCAGGGAAGGAGGTGATGGGAAAGCCAGCCTCGCGGGAAGAGAGGGACTTGCCAGGTAAAGGCTGGGCTGCAGGAGGCGGCGTCTGACCTGGGGTTGGAAGGAGCAGCCTTCCTGGGGTTGGGAGTCAACCCATGAAGAAAGTAGAGAGGGCTCTCCGGGCAGGTGACGTAGCCTGCGTGCACCTCCGGCTCGGGGTGCGGGGGGTGTGCATGTGTGTGTGCGCGAGTGAGATGATTCACCGTCAGACCGTAAATTCCTATGGCACAGGAGTCAGCGTGCTCTTTCTACACAGGGCTAAAGAGTAAATATTTTCAGCTTTGTGAGCCATCCAGAGTGTCACAACTACTCAACTCTGTCACTGTAGCAAGAAATCAGCTGTAGACAATATGTAAACAAGTGGCTGGGCAGATTTGGCCCGGGGAGGGCTGGATTTGGTTCATGGGCCCTCCAATGGGACAAGGAAACCGCCCTTCTGGCTTCCCAAGGAGACAGCAGAAGAGGTGGCCAACCCACAGGGTGTGGGCTGGGGAGCCCATGCCATGATCAGACCTGCTCTTTGCATGGGTCATCAAGTGCTATGTTACAAATTATCTCAAAACTCAGCAGCTGAAACTGCCAACACCTATCCTAGTTTCCCGTAAGGGGGAGTGTGGGCAGTTCTGGCTTGGGGTCTCCTATGAGGCTGTGGTCAAGATACTAACCGGGCCGCAGCTTTCCGACGGCCTACGGGGGCTGGCGCGTCTTCCCTCAAGGCGGTTTGCTCACGTGGGCCATGAGGGGGTGCTGGCTTTGGCAGGAGCTCCAAGTCCCTCCCCACATGACCCTCTCTACAGGGCTGCCTGAGTCTCTCACAACATGGTGGCCGGCTTCCCCGGAGTAAACAACCCAAGAGACCAAGCTGGAAGCCGGGATTAGCCTGGGAAGTCACACACCGTCACTTTTGCCTTATTTAATTGGTTAAATAGACAGACATGGGTTCAACGTGCAGACAGATACTACGCAAGACATGAAAGCCAGGAGACAAGGACTCCTGGAGGCCATTTTGGGGCTGGCTGCCAAGCCCTGTTCTTCATAACCTCCATGAGACAGGCCACACTCTTGTCCCTGTTTTCTCTCCCGTATTGCAGTCAAATATGATCACAGAACCATCAGAGGATCTGAATGTCCCCAATCTCTCACATTAACCTAACAGACAATACGAGGCCCTCTTGGATAAGACGGAGACGTTAAAAGCTTAAAGGAAGCCTTGCCACCTTTCCTGTCCTGAAGAGCAGGAGACTGGAGCACGAACACAGGCAGCTCATCTCTGACATCTTCCCTCAGGGAAACGGCTCAGTGGAGACAGCCATTAGCTGTTCCCCATCGATGATGACAGATCACAGCCTTCTTATCCCACCTTCCACACCTGCTTAAAGGGGACTGCGCTAGACGGCCATTACTTCCCTCTTTATCTTCCGTGAGTGAGGCAGAATCCAGAAACTGCTACAAACTGGACCTGGAAACACAGTGTACTGTTCCCTAAACGAACCCAGCAGGAACTGTTTGAGGAAGCAGGCTGGACCAGCTCCATCCCTATCAAATTAGTTAGGACTTACAACTCTGACATTTTAGAATTGAAGAGACCTTACCATTCTTTCCGGAGCCCAATTTGCTCCAGCACCCTTTTCCCCTGCATCCTTGGCCAAGACTTTCTTCCTCTGCCAACAAGTATCACAGGTCCTTTCGGGCTGGGCAGGGCTAGGGAGAAGCCAGGCAACATCCCTTCGGAGTGTATCTTTGCCTGGTGCTTGAGAGCCCTGTGTTTGCAGCTGGCAGAAAGAGAGCTTTATCTATTTTGCTCGTCCAAGTGACAGGAGGCAGTTGAGACAGAGTAAAGGTGTCAGAGAGGGATAGCATGTCGTACAACCCAACTCCAACCGTTGGGCTGTGTCTGAAACCCTACAAGCAAGGACGTGAGGGCAGTAGCTTAGAGGGGCATCTTGCTGTTGAGAGATAGGGCGAAAATGTTGTTTCTTGCAGGCCCAGATGACAAACTGTGGCACAGAAGTGAGATCATTCTCCACAGCTCTGCTCAGAAGCCAGCCGCACCCGGCACCCTGAGGCCTAGGATGAGGGTGTGTTGGAGAAAGCCCCTTGGTGCAGACACAGTTAGTGCGGTGGGCAGAGGCTGCAGCGACACTGCCTGAACAGAGCCAAGAGGGAAGACAGGGTGCATGACAGGACTCAGACTGTGTCCGCAAGGTTGTCAGAGTAGGGAGGCGCTGCATGGGGACTCCCGAAAAAGATCTGGGCACCTCTGGGTGAGGGGGACAGAGCCCTATAATTTGACAAGTAGGGGTCTACAAGTCATATCTTGGGATATTGGTATAAACGTGACCTCTCTGTAGTAGTTAAGAGCATGGATTTTGGAGCCAGGCTACCTGGGTTTGAATCACAGCATGGCCCTGGACGAGTTACTGAACCTCTCTGAGCCTTATTTTTCCTTATCTGTAAATTAGAGATATTAACACACTTATTTCAGAAGGTTGTTGTGAATTTTCTGAGAATTATATGTGTAAAGTACTTAGAACAGTTCCTGGCACATAATAAAGACCAAGTAATTGTTGAAAAAAATTTTGTGCACTCTCCAGTTGATGACGTCTGAAACAAACTGGATACACAGACCTCCTGGGATGGAACTCACCTCAACCTGGGGGCCTGCTGCGTGCTGGAAAATTCCGGTTGTGAAAGTTAAGGCAATTTGCCTCCTTGCAGCTTCTCCTCATTGCTTCCAATTTTTCTCTGAGATATTCCCAAACAAACCTTTCCCATGCTAACAGCTCATTGAGAGGACTCTCAGGGTCTCTGTGCGTTTTCTCTTCTCCAAGCGAAGCAGCTCATGTCCTTCAAGCACCCTCCCGAGGACCGGCCCCTGCCCGCTCCATCCCGAACCGGCCTCTGCACGCCCTGCAGGCCAGAGAGATGTGGCTCATTCCAGGAGACCCTCCGCGTCATACGGACACAGGCTCGGACACAGGCTCCTCGGAGGGAAATGTGAGCTTAACCCAAGCGTTTCCAATTAATTTTGTGTGAGGGAGCAAGGGGAGGGGGATTTCCAAACAGGGCCAAGGACTTTGTCAAAGCTGCGCCTCCGAGATAGAGATGGACAGCTGGCGGGCTTGGAGCGAGGCCAGCTGGGGCGAGAGCCAGCGCTGGCTCCTCCTCCGGAGGCGAGGAGGAAAAGCCGGTTTCCTCGGCAGGGAGCAGCGTATGCGCGCTCCAGGAAAGAGTCGAGCTCCTGCTGCCCTGGGACAGGGCTCCACCCATGCCACTTTCTCCCTCCATGGGGGACCGAGGCCCCGGTGGGCGCATGGCACGTTTCCGGGGTTTACAGACTTTGTGAATCACTTTCCCTTATGGGCCTGAGGGATGGAAGAACGGGAGGTAGGAGGGAGCCTGGAAAATGTCACTTTGGGTCTCTTTGAGACTTTGCTTCCTGTAGAATGACAGTTGAAACTCTAGTTGCCTTCTCCTTGGCAGTATTTAATAAGGATCAGAGCCTAGGTCTGTTTGCAAAGAAGGCCTCCTCATCTCTTTCATTAAAAAAAAGCTTTCCCTGGTCTCAAAGTAACGCCTGCTCATCAAAGGGAAAAACAAATCAACCATAGTCCACCATCCAAAGGCAACCTTCGTGAACACTATAGGAGATTTCTTGCCAGAATTTATGTCAGAGCTTTTTATCTCTTTTCCAAATCAAAAGCTCTTCCAGTTGGCTCATTAATTAACCGTGCGAATCCTATGGTGAAGTCGGATAAAGCATTTTGCATGCTCTACCTCACTTTAGCTCATATAAACCCTGAGAGCCAGTTGCCACAATCATCTCTAAGATGGGAAACCTGAGGCACAGAGAGGTTAAGTACCTTGCCCAAAGCCACACAGCTAGTAAGTGGTTGAGTTGAACTTTGACCCCAGGCCACAGACTCCAGAGCCATAGGGGTGGCTATGTAGTTCATCTGATCCATGAAATCACATCACGGTGAAAGTGGCAGAACGGGGCCTGATGTGACCGTCCCGGGTTAAAACACACACTTGGATGGTGACCTCAGCGCAAAGTTGTGACTAGTTCTGGGCACTGTGACAAGATTGGTACAAGGTGGGGGAGCTATTTTGGGGTCAGATGCCACTGTTTTCCCTTCCTCAAAGCGTGCCGCTTTGTTCTGTAGTGTCCCTGGGCCAGCTATGTCCAGGCCTGGCACAGAGCAAGTGCTCAAGAAATGCGGGTTTTCTCGCCCTGTTTCCTTGGACCCCGGCAGGTGCTCCCTCACCACCAGTGCAGAACCCTGGGGATGGCCTGTCAACCTCGCTAACTGTGTGATAATACAAGGGCCCCTTGAGAGCAGCCTGCTGCCGAACACCGGCCTCAGCAGTCCACACACGCTGCCTCATAAACCCGTGTCAGCGCCCCCGCCCCCCGGAGAAGTCGGTCCCTAAGCTCATTGTCAAAGCACGTGTGACAGCATCTGGAAAGCTGAGCCTTCTCCACAGACCGCAGGTCATGGTTCGATTCTTCTGCTCAAACCTGCGGTGGCTTCCAAACTCATTTAGAGCAAAATCTAAAGGCTGCACATGGGGCAGCGTTCCAGCCCCCTTGACCTTCTTACTCTTCCTCAAGCATTCACTCAAAGCGTGTCTCCCACCTGAAGTCACTGCGTCTGTTGTTCCCCCAACCTGGAATCTTCTTCTACACTTAGCTGATTTCTCAGCCAAGATGCCACCTCCTCAGAGGGGCCTTCCTTGATTACCCCTTCTAAACAGCTTCCCTACCTCCCTCACATCCCTGACTCTGCTTTGCTCATTTCGCTTGCCACCTGACGTCCATATTTATGTATTCTCTGTTTCACTCCACTAGATGCTCAGGCTCATGAGGAAAGGAACTTTGTCTTTGTTTATGCCATGTTCCCAGAGCCTTGAGTTGTATGTTGCAGGTGCTCACAAAAGTATTTGTTGAAGGAAAGATGAAAAGAAAGGGAGGGAGAAAAGGAGGAAGGGAAGGAAGGAGCAGGAGAAGAAGGAAAGAACTCTTAATATCCTCATTTCATAGATGAGGACTCAGAGAGTTTAAGTAATTTGCCCAAGGTCACACAGCTAATTAAGTGGCAAAACAGAGATCTAAGACTTGTGCTCTCAACCTTCATGGTTCTGTCACTAAATATCCCTCACACACTTGAGCATCCGAGAGTTTATTTGCAATATTGTGTAACTTCAAAAATAAAAGAGGCCTAAGGAAATGTCATTTATAAATTACTTGCTTGAAAAGGAAAGGAAAAATAAAACACGGAAAGAACTAAAAAACAACACACACATCCTGGGTGAAAACGCAAATAGAGTTAGAAGTGCTGGAATACCATAGCTGGTTTTGGCTTCTCAAAAGGCCTGGAATAATCCTTTTGTCCATGACACAGGGCAGTCGTTGCGAATGCCTGCCCACGGGGCTTATCCGGAAGGCCACAACCCAAGCGGCCTCTCAGAATGCTGACCTCTTCTTTTTATGCCGTCCGAGGTAACATAATCCTGTAGACATCCCATTTGTAGGTGAGCTGTACCGTGGTTGGGAAATGGGAGGCTGGATGTTGTCCTTTTTCACTCTTTTCAGTTTGTAGTAAATGAAAAGTGAAATATAACTGTCCAAAATACACAAAGCAGCGAGCAGGAGTGCGAGAGAGCCCGTAGGGAACATCTGGTCTACCTCTCATTTCCAGATGAGGGATGTGAGTCCCGGGAGGTGAAATTCTCCATATATAATAACCACGCTTGACATTCGCTTTCACATTCAGCATGGAGATGTGCCAAATGAGCCAAAAAGCTGAGAATATATGGCCGAGAAACCCCATGTGTTTCCTCGAGAACTGCTTAAATCATGACATCATTCTTCTTCTCAAGTCTCTAAAATCTTAGTCTCGCTAAGAATGACCTCACACCTCAACAGGGAGAAGTCTCGGGGACTGTTAGCCTCGAACTGGCCGAGTAGCAGCACACTGTGCGTATCCTGGCCCACATTTGACTCAACCCACCACCTTTGCTGAGCTCCATCTCTGTTCAACGTTCTGAGCACACACTACAGAGATGAAGGCCCGGTCGTTAGCCAGGCAGGAACCCCAGTCTAAGGACGGCCTGTGGGACTGCAGTAGGGGCCTCTGCCCAGGGAGCTGGTTAGCCTGGATGGCCAGAGACAAGTCTAAACAATTTCTTTTCTTTTCCTCTTTTTTTCCCTACTCCATTGTTGTTTTATTTTCCCACTTTCCCTTCTTTTCTTCCTCCCTGAGATTAACATACATACATGTCTGATGCAAAAAAAAAAAATCTGGAAGGAATGGTTATGTATTGACATTACATCTGTAACTCCCAACATTGGTAACACTTTCATGTGTGGCACTTAAAAGTCCACTAACTGAGAAAGCGAGACATTTGGGCCCTCGGACTTGACATCATCCATCGGCACCTCCTCCGCATTTGCCCGGAGCCCATCCCGAGAAGGAAGCTTCGTGTGGGTAGTGGAGTCCACGCTGGGAAACTTTTTGCCCTTGAGATCCTGAAAGTAAGCTGCATCGGAAAGTTACCTCGGGACTGAAGTCGTGGCAAGGGAGAAGCGAAGGCCATGGTGGGCACGTCGTGGTTACGTCGTGGAACGCGATCCCCTGGGTTAGAACCCTGGCTCTGTCACTTTAGGCGGGTGGGTGCCTCACCTCTCAGAACCTCCTCCTTAAAAGTTGAGGTAAAGGTCCCAGCTCTGTAGGAAGGTTCTGAGGCTCTCACGAGGTGGCCCAGAGAGATCTTGGCGCAGAGAGTGCTGTCCTCGCTCAGCAGGAGCCCCTCTTGTGTGATAACCTTCAGGGCAGTCTCACGGCAACCGGAACAAAAGGAAGAGGCAGAAAAGGTTGGCTCCTGCTCTGAACCATCCACCTTTCACGGGGGCCCGGTGGCAACCTCAGGGTAGGTGACTTATGGAGCCCAGGCGGAGACCAGGCACAGCCTGCCCGGTGCTCCCTCCCGGCTTGGGGAAGAACACATCTCTGCGGGCTTCCCTCGCCAAGTCTCCGCCTCCCTCACCCCAGGATGTGGTCCAAGTGAAATCTGGCAAAAATGAGGAGTCTGGACCACCAAAGGAGCGGGAGGAACGGAGGCCACAGAGGGACCATCTGACGCCTGAGGAGGGGGTGGTGCAAGTTGGGGAAGCGACTCCCGCGTCCACTGCCTTCATGATGGGGGCGGGAAAGGAAAACACAGTGGGTCAGCTGGTTCCTGCAAGAGGAAAGGGAACTCCCAAGGCCAGAGGCCTCGGGAAAGTTAGGAAATGCGGCAGGGCTTAGTAAATCAAGCAGGGCCCTGGGACGCGGGGATGTTGGGTGGCATCTTCTGCAGGGGGAGTCAAAGAAATCCTTTTCTTCCTCTGTTGTCCGTTTTTCAGTGGGAAGGAAAATCACACACACCCTCTCCTCCATAAGAAGAGGCTTGGTCTGCGCCTCTTTGACTTCCTCACAAACAACCACGGGGAGCAGGCAGGCTCCTCAGATTACTCTTGACCTTGGGAGGTGACCCTTAGAACGCATTCTACTTCAAGGTCTGAGAAACCCAACAAACCAAACCCAGAGCCTCTTGTGAATGGTGGTTTCCTTCTGCTGGGGGCCGTTTCCCTTCTCTAATGCTTCGCCGCTCCACAGCTACCATAACTTTGATCCATACGCACATCAGATCCTCCCTCTTCTCACTGAAACCCCCACAGCTTCCCACGGCACCTACGGTAAGATCCGAGCAGCCTGCTGCGGACAATAAGGTCTCACCTGACCCAGCCCGTGCCCGCTGTCAGACCTCATTGCCCATCACTCCCTGCCGTTCACCATGTTCCAGCTACCCTGGTACCGTTCTTCTTCCGGCTTGTTGCCACTTAGGGCCTTTGCACCAGCTGTTCTCTGTGTTTGGAATGCTCTTTCCCCTAATTTTTCCATGGCTGACTCCTTCTTGTCTGTCACATTCCACTCGAATGTCACCTGCTCAAGGAGACCTTCCTGAACCACCCAATCAGAAGTACCCCTCCATTGCTCGTCAGCACGTCATCACTTTCTGGCCTTTTTCTTGGGTACTTGCTTCTTTTTTGCTGGTGTCTGTCACTCCTACAGGGACATGAGCTCTGTGACCACAGGGCTTTGGCTGTCCTGTTCATCGCTATTCAGAGTCTAGAGCAGTCCCTGACACACAGCAGGGCTCTGTTATCTCCCTGCTCTTCCCCCACTGCCATTGTTGATGACTTTATCATCCAATTTGACGACACCTGATTCCTTCTCTTCTCCCCTCCACATCATCCAGGTACCAGCAGGGCCACGCTCTGGCCTTCATCATCAAACTCTGGGTCTCCCACTCAGCCATCTCCCGCTTGGAACCCCTCTTTTCTCTTCAAGCCTCCATATCTTCCAAGCCTCCTGAACCTTCCTCCACTAAAGCAGGCAACCCAATCGTTCAACCCGTCCCAAATCCCCAAGCCCAATAGCTTCCTCCCCACACACAGTTTTGGCATCATGACTAAGAACACAGGGTTGTGGTCACACTAGTGACCAGAACTCAGGATTTGAGTTTTCACATGGGGATCGAATGAGCGCAGCACAATGCCGGCACATCGTAAGCGCTCACGGGAGTCTGGGGTCCACGGGTGGGCTTTAAAGCTGGTAGAGGTGGGGACAGAGCCCCCTGGGCAGGGTGGGTTGGAAGGATGTTCATCTGTGTTTCCACTTATCAGATGCTTAAGAAGCCCGTTTCTACCCTTTGGGGTCATCAACTCAGGGTTTACTAGGATCCTTTCAACTTTTTAGCCTTTTTCGTTCAAGGCCTCAGGCATCCGGAGAGGCAATCCTTGGAAGTGACCATGAAGAATTCCTGGCCTGGCTCCCTGTAGGCAAGAGGAGTGGAGTGAGCGCGACAGAGCAGCTGCCAGGGCTCCCGGCTGCTGTTCCACAACGGGGCAAAGGGAAATTGCGAGACCCCTCTGCTGCCACTCCTCAGATACGTCTCAGGCCCCAGTTGCGGGCAATTTTTCATGTGAGGAAGCCCAAATTTATTTCAGGATGGTTAATGCCTATCACATACCAGGTTCTCAAGTATATACTAGAAGAATTTACTAATAATGAATAAAGGAATCAGAAATGGATATGGCTAGAGACCATGCTGCTACGAGGAACTGGCAAGTCTGGGGTAACCAGGGTGACTTTATAAAATTAGCTAATTATCTCCACAAAAGCCCTGAGCCTGTACTAAGTGCCAGACACTGTGCTGGATGCTGGGGATATAGGGGTGAGCAAGGCAGGCCCAGCCCCTGCTGTCCTGGAGCTCAGAGTCAGAGTGTGCAGGTAAGGACGACACAGTGTGATAGCTGCCGCAGCCAGAGGGAAGGACAGAGTGACCCCTCTGGAAGCACATGGAAGAGGACGCCTAACCCAGACACAAAGCGCCAGGCTTGGGGAGGGCTTCTTGGAGGACAATATGATGCCCCGGGTGAGGCTCGAAGGATGACTGAGTAGGTCAGAGGGCAGGAGAGGAGGCGAGGTTAAAGGAAAGTGGTTCAGGCAAAGCCAAGGTGAGTGAGGGCAGGATGCTCTGCAGGGACTGAGGGCTCCACTGTCAGGGGTTCTGATTTGGCTGGGCTTGGATGGAGTGCAGCCTTGGGATGTTTTAAAAGCTTCCTGGGTGGCTTTAATGTGCAGCCAGGGTTGGGAGCCATTGGACCAGAACATGAGATGAAAGGGGGGAGTGGTGAGAGACGAGGCTGGAGATGTGAGCTTGGTCTGATCACTCAGGGCCTGGAAGACTGCGTCAAGGAGCTTGAGTTTTCTTCTCTGAGCACTGGGAAGCTACGCAAACATTTAAGCAAGGGAACGAGCGGCATGATCAGACTTGCAGACTTCAGAGCATCCCTCTTGTGGATTACGGATTAGAGTGGGGCAGGAATAGAAGTAAGAAAGCCAGTTGGGAGGCTCTGCAATAATTCAGGTGAAAGAATCATAACCTGAATTTGGCTGGTGGCAGCAGGGATGCAGAGAAGTGGATGAAGTCCAGAGATATTCAGGACGAGGGACTGCTGGTCTTCATCAAGGGTTGGCCCAGGGAGGGAGAGGTCAAGGACCGTCCCTTTGTGTAGACAGTTGGGTGGATGGAGAGCCATTCCCCAAGATAGGGCTCACCGGAGGGAGGCAGCAGACGGGAGCAGCTGGTCTGCGCATGTGCAGGTGAGGACGCCGACCTGGCACCTGTTGAGTTTGAGTATCCTGGGAGCATCCAAGTGAGCAGAGCTGTCAACAGGAGGTAGCTTAGACCTCAGGTAAAACATCTCGGTTGAAGATAGAGATCTAGAAGTCATCAGAAAGGGTGCGACTGGATGAGATCACCCAGAGGAGAGAGTGTGGAGTGAGAAAAGGAAAATATGTTCACAGAATCTCACACGTTCTTTCCTTCCTGCAGGGAGACAGCCCTAAACCCATAAAGGGCAATTAGGCTAAGTGGTGAGCGACTTGTCCTAGCTCGTCCTCCTTCAGTGTGTGAGCTCGCTTACCCCAGCCACCGTGAACCCCTGCTGCCGGCCTATATTTGGCCTGTTGCTGTCGCTGTTGGTGCGGGTGGATCAAGCCGATTTGCCATGAGAAGTGGCTGGCACTTGTGTCTTGCACCTAGGGAGCTCAGCTGTGGGAAGCAGGTCCACATTCCGTGGTGCTGCTCAGAGGTTTCTAAATACGGCAGCAGTTCTGTGTTAGACATCTGAAGCATCACAAAGAAAGTGAGCCTGAATCATCTGAGAATGGGAACATTCGACAACGAGCTCAACAGGAAGATCCTGGGGAGAATCTGCTTGGAGAAGAGAGAGATGGGTAGGCAGCGAGGAATGCTTTTATTCTAGGCTCTGTGCAATTGTGACTCTATTTTTGGTTTTCAGTCTGCCCGGATCTAAGTGCCCCTTGTGCCCTCAGATTCCAGACTCCACCGCTGTTGCGTTGTAAATCACGACGACAAAGCACTTATACATAAGCAGTCTCTTACACTCCTAACAACAAGTCTGTAAAGTAAAAGGCAGGTGTTAGCCCCATTTGAAAGATGAGGAAACTGAGACTGGAGCTGCTTAGCTTGCCCAAAGTTGCAGAAAATATAAATGGGGCTGAAGAGCTAATCCAGTTTCTCACTCCAAATCCACTTCAACCCTGACTCTGGCTTCCACCTCTGTGAAAGGGGTCTTTTTAACCCACTGCAGAGGAGAACGACAAGAGGGACAGGAGAAAGATTTGGAAAGAAGCTTAGCAGGCGCCTCCTGTGACTGCTGTGCTCCTGACTCTTCCTTTGCTCTTCCCCATGCCCAATACCAGAAAGTTTGAAGAAAGTCATTGTGAGTGGGCAGGGGGTTCAGGGAACCAGGTTGCAGGTGAACCATAGACCCTCAGGATGGGAAGGGACCAATGGGCCATCTACTCTAACTTCTAAATTCACAGGTGGGAGACAGTGAGGGGATGAGGGGAACGTAACTCATGCACGCTCACCTAGCCAGCTGTGGCAGAAAGGAGACCAGAACCCTCGCCTGCTGAGGTACATCCAAACGACAGTGTTAAAATAGCATCAGACACAGGGCACTGAAACAAATAAACAAAACCAAAAATATCGGGGGGATTGAAGAGCTGACCTGGAGGAGACGGTCCCTGCTCTGCTCACATTCCCCTGTTCCTGTGCATACGTTTTCACAGGGCTCTGATTGAGAAAGTTCGTTAGGAACATTATGTACTCTCCTTCGCTTGTCTTTTACAGAAGTCATGGGAGGAGGGAGGCGGAAGTGCCCAGAAGGTAGAGTGGGTGGAACTGGGAAATTGCTCTGTAAGATTCAGGATGGTGACAATGGGATTGTTGGTTCCACCAGTTTACTATTCAGTAGGCACTAGAATTAACTGTAATGACAGCTTGCATTGTAGAGTACGTTCTCGCTTACAAATGGCTTTTATGACATTATCTCATTTGATCCCACTGACAACCCGGACAAGGCAGGGATAATTATCCCACTTTATGGATGAGAAAACTGAGACACGGAGAAGCGAAACGACTTGACCAAGCACATTCAGTTATTTAACCAGAGTCTGGACTGGAAACCAGGCATTCTTCCTTAGAGAGCTTCAACTTTGCAAAGGCCACACGGCTAAGTAAGACTTGAATCCCGGTGAGGCCTCCTCCAGAGCCTATGCATTTGACTACCGTGTTCCACTAGTCGTTCAACAGACCTTTGTTAAGCGTGTCTTGCTTTTCTTAGTTCCCTGCCCCTTATAAATATGACCTGTGTGCTCTTGCCGAGGCAGGTACTTATTAGTAAAGGCATGCTTGGCAAAGGCTTCCAGAACCCTCTCCAGACCTCAGCCACTCATTTGACCAAGGAAGCAAACATGAGCCTGTGGCCTCATTCCTGAGGCCCCATTAACACTAATTGCAGGGACTTGAACCAGCAGGAGAGTGACGCGCAGCCCGACGACGACCATCAAGTCCTCTCAGCTTTCAGGTCCGGGGCCTGAGAAGCTGTGCGCTCCATCTCCAGCCTGGCTCCAACCGGAAGGCAGGAAGTCAGATCAGACAAGACCCCTCTTCCCTTGTCTGCTGTGTTGTCCTCTCCCTTGCCCTGTTAGCATCGCTTCTTAAAAACTAGCAGCAGCTGCTGGCTAGTCTTGAAAATTGCCCAACCGTGGTAGAGGGTGTCACAAAGCACACAGGACCTTCTCGGGGCTGGACCCCTGGGACTGGCGGCTCACCCAGCAGCTCCATAAATAGCCCCTGTGATGTGCGAAAGGCGAGGTGGGGCAGGAAAACACGCCGGTGATCGTGGACCTCCCTGGTGATCGTGGACCAGGGAGTTTAAACCATGAGTCTGGGGTAAAGAGAGTTCCTGTTACGAAGGTCTAACACTGAGGAGTCCCTTTAAAAACTGATCTGTATCCCGAGTTATTTAGGGCTTTCCTCTCTTTCCCTCATTCCTTCACTCCCCCCTCTTTCTCTCAGTCCCTGCCTAGCATGCCTTTTCCATCTTGTCTGTCACATGGTATTGGATAAGAATCCAGACGGAGTTTTTCCGCCTATTTATAGAAGACAGTTGTGTTGCTTCAGCCACTACAGGAACTGGAGTTTGGTTCCGGGTTACGCTTCATGTGAAAAACCTACAGAAATGTGCTTGTTGCTATCCCAGTTCTGTCCCATCACATCAAAGAGGACTCTATGAGCAACTTATGCCTCTCTCATGTCCTTTTTAATCAAAAACTTTTTTCTGATTACAAAAGCAGTTCGTGGGGCTGGCCCAGTGGCGTAGCGGTTAAGTTTGCGTGCTCTGCTTCAGCAGCCCGGGGTTTGCAGGTTCAGATCCCAGGTGCGGACCTACGCGCTGCTCCTCAAGCCATGCTGTGGTGGCATCCCACATAAAATAGAGAAAGATTGGCACAGATGTTAGCTCAGGGCCAATCTTCCTCACCAAAAAAAAAAGTTTCGAAGACTGTAAATGTATAGCTAAAAAAGTAAAAGCCCCTCTTAATCTCTAGCCCAGAGATAACAACGGTTAACAGTTGACGTCTCCTTTAGTTTGGAGGTTTTTGCAACGATTCCTGGGAAAAGTATGGAGCACTCATTGTAGGTACCAGAGGAGGGGACAGATAGAAAAAAATGCCCCAAAGGAAAATCAGCAGGAGGTGGGCAAAGAGGAAGGTAAAGAACTTAGCCACAGTCTGCCAGCCTGGGGGACTGGAAGGAAGGGGTCTCCTGGAGCAACCCGGTGGACTTGAGCTGAGGAAAAGAACAAGGAAGATGTTTCATCTGTGGGCCTCAGTGGTCATCTTGCACGGGTTAGCATCATCATTCTGGGAGCCACACTTCCAAAGGCACGAAGGCCCACAGTTAGCTCCCAGGGTGCCGTTCAGTGTGCCAGACTCAGACCACTTCAGCATCTCAGCTGGAATGGGAAGCTGAGAGGGAGGAAGAGAAGTCAAACCTAGGAAAGACCGGCTCACCTACTTGTGGAACCGAAAGTTTTCAATCCTTACCTCGAAGCAGCTGCTCAGAACGTCTTAGCTCTGGAATCCACATTTTCTATAAACTTACCCACACCCTCCTCAAGGTTTAAACACTCAAATTAATGCAAAAGCAGCTTCAGAAAAGTGTAGCTTGAGCCAAACATCCACCTTAAGGATAAAGCAAGATGTAGACGGTTTCTGAGTCAGCAGCATGAATTCTGCCAGCCTACTTTGGGGGCTGCATCACGCACCACTGCTAAAATAAGCATGGCAAACCAAGAGTCGAGCTTTTGATCCCGTCACTCTTGCCACTATTAATGTTGCTGACACTCACTGTTGTGTGTATAACCAGGAAAATTCCCATTTTAGGACCTGGACAAACAGGTCCCCCTGGTCTTTCCCTTCTTCATCCAGTGTTCTGACAGACAGCGTGTGCTATTAGACCGTGTGTACTAACGCCAGTTCTCATGCACCTTGAATGAGGTCAGCGAGCACACTCAGCCCTTGGCCCTGCTGACTTCAGAGTGGGAGGGGCACTGCTCTCACTTGCAGCTCTAGCTCCCGGGAGTGTCCTTGTCCCTGGGACTGCCCCTCCTGCGAGGTTTTCCACGGGTGTTGGGGGGGGGTGGGGGATGATGGCTCTATCTGCATTTCTCTTCTTTAATTACCACAAAAGAAAAATAAAAGTGCAGAGATAATATTGCTGCTGCTACTTGGTTATTTGATTTGATTTTACTTTGCTCTATTAGGTTTTTAATGTTGGCTTAACTAAGCCAAGGCTTCAATTTTCGCAGCATAGCCCCAAGGGCTAGAACAAGGATCAAGGAGAAGAAAAGGAGGAGGCAAGTTGAAGCATTTCTGAAAGGCCGACAGAGCCTGAAGAGCCACTTCGTGAACACCGAGTTGCCTCTCTCTGACTGAAGTCAAGTACAGACACTGCGGTCCCGTGTTAGCGTGTCGTCCTCTGGATGGAAAGGCTCGGGTAAAGTCAGAGATGACTTGGGGAATGCAAGCTGGTTGGCAGTCTGGAGAGTTTCCCAGATGCTGGCGTTAATTAGGCATACTCAGCAGATTTCCAGGAAGGATGATCCCCTTTAAAGACTCATAAATTGAATTACAAGTACGCCAAGATCTGATCAAACCCTGAGAGACTAATTTAGCAAACTCATGAGAGACGAGTATATATATAAACTAGAGAGCCATTGACCCTCCCCATTGAGAAGTATAACAACACAGCTTATTAAATATGGCAACCAATTGACTGTGTTATCAATTACGAGGGAAAAGAACGAGATTTAAACACGTCTATGGAATCCTGGAAACATGTTGTCAAGACTGTGTAGACTTAGGGATTTTATCACACTTTTAGTTCTCTAGGAACAGAACCAGCCTCGTAACGTGAGACTATTTTTTTTTTAAAGATTGGCCCTGAGCTAACATCTGTTGCCAATCTTCCTTTTTTTTCCTCATCCCCAAATCCCCCCAGTACATGGTTGTATATTCTAGTTGTAGGTCCTTCTAGTTCTGCTATGTGAGACGCTGCCTCAGCGTGGCTTGATGAGCGGCGCTAGGTCCATGCCCAGGATGCAAACTGGCGAAACCTGGACTCCTGAAGTAGAGCGCGAGAACTTAACCACTCGGCCAGAGGCCAGCCCCCACAGGAGACTATTGATGGAGTTTAGCACACTCACGTTTTGGAACGTGTTTCCGACTTTTGACTTTAACTAGTTTTCAAGAACAGGTCCGCCTTAATGTGTTTAGCAGAAACACTTGTTTTGAAAGCGTTCGCAGACTCTCTCTTAGGTCATTTCCTCAGTTACCGAGCCTAGGCCTTACATTTTGATTCCACTAATGTTCTGCTCAGAGAGTTCTGACTTGAGTCAGTTGTGAGAAAAACTGGCAGTTCCCCCTGTACTGACTACAGGGTATTCAGTTACTGAAGGGGATCACCTTCATGATCCTTCTGAATTCTATGGTTTTCTGGTTCTATGAACCTATTCATAGGGAAGTAGATGAAGGGGTGGGAAAAATTGGATAGTTGAGGCAGAGGAATAAGGCGAAGGCCAGATCTGATTTAACTGACCAAAGAAATTATTTTTACTGAGAACAGAGATACAGAACTATGCATGCTGAATTTTCCCCACCCTCATTTCTCATAGGCAGATGCCACTTTTGGCAGCTATGACTCCACGGAGGCCCTCCTGTGAGACAAGCCGGGCTGCTGCTCAGAACTGTGTCTGTGCAGCAGCTCCTGCTGTGTAAGGGCCCACGTCCCTTGCACTGGTTTACCACAAACACGTTCTGCTCCCATGCAGACACTGGTTTAGACTCAATTCCATTCAGCTAAGTAGCTTGCGCTGTCCAGTCATTCATTTGTTCAGACAACTTTTACTGAGCACTAAGCCAGATGCTGGAGTAGAAGAATAAGTAAGATATTGTCCACTCACAATCTAAGGAAGAAGAAAGATGTAAAAGGAATGGTTCTCAAACGGGAAGTTCTGTGTTTTACTAAAAGAACATGCAAATCTCTGGGGACTCAAAGGACAGAAGGGACGGCCTCCAAGAACTGCTCTAGTCGTGTCCCGCAGATTTTGATATGTTGCACTTTCATTTATTTCAATGTACTTTTTTATTTCTCTTGAGACTTCCTTTTTAACCTAGCTAGGAATTATTTAGGTGGGTTTTGTTTTGTTTCCAAGTGCTTGGAGATGTTTCTGTTATCTTTCTGTTATTCTGATTTGGTTTCATTGTGGCTGGAGAACACAAAATGGCATTTCAATTCTTTTAATTTTGTTGAGGTTTGTTTTATGGCAGATCTCATAGGATATGGTCTATCTTGGTATATGATCCATGGGTACTTGAAAAGTATGCATATTCTGTTGTTTTAGGATGGAATATTCTAAAAGTTCTGATTAGATCTGGTTGGTTGATGGTGTTGCTGAGTTCTTCTACATCCTTGCTAATTTTTTTGTCTAGGTATTCTATCAGTTGTTGAGAGAGAGGATTAAAATCTCCAACTTTATTTATGAATTTGTCTATTTCTCCTTTTAATTTTATAGTTTTGGCTCCACACATTTCACAGCTCTGTCGTTTGTTGCATACATAGTGAGGACCGCCTCCTTTCGGTGTCGTGTCTCCCTTGTCATTATATATTTTTCCTCTCTGTCTTTGGTAATTTTCTTTACTGGAGTCTACTTTTTATGATATTCACATGGCCACTCATGCTTTCTTTTGATTAATGTTTGCATTACATAACTTTTTCTATCCGTTCTCTTTCAACCTGCCTATATTGTTATATTTGAAGTGAGTTTCTTATAGACAACATACTTGGATCATATTTTTTAATGTGCTCTGCCGGTCTCTGTCATTTGATTGGTGTGTTTAGACCATTTACATTTTATGTAATTATTGATATGTGAGGTCTTAAATTTGCCATTTTATTTTTATTTTTCTATTTATTGTTTCATTCCTGTTTTCTTTTTTATGCCTTCCAGTGAGTTACTTGAACATTTTTGAGAGTTCCATTTTGATTTTTCTGCAGTGTTTTTCAGCATTTTCCTTTGTATAGCTTTTTTGGTGATTGCTTAAGGTATTATACACACATAACTTATCTACTGGTGTCGTTCCTTTACCAGTTTGAATGATGGAATTATAAGTGAAATTCTTTCCAAAGTCTGCAGCATTTAACTACAAGACGTCACCTCTGGCACTTAGTGTCACTGAAGTCCAGATTTCAGACCTTTCTTATGTCTTCAAAGTTGAAGTGCAGACTGTCACCACCATAAGAAACACAGGCACTGACACGTTTAGAAAGCTACCAACTGTCCATGCTGCAAAGGGATAGACTAGATAATTAAAATCCAGATAGAACTTTCAAAATTCCAAATTTTAGCTGCATATACCAACCTGTTAAACTTTTAAGAGGAAAGTTCAAAAATAGCAAAATTGCATTGTTCAAATTTTACCTGCTGATTTTACTCTTTTGCTAACATTTCATTCAAAGGGAGAAACGGGTCGTAAATGACTCACACTGGATCGTCAGACTGCAGGTACTTTGAGTGAGGCAACAGGAATTGGTGGTTTGGCCTTAGAGAAGATGTCAGACTCGGATGTCAGATGGACGTGGGGTTGAACCCCAGCTTTGCCACTTAAAAGCTCTGTAGCATTAGATAAATTTCTTAACTTTTTGGATACTTTGTTTCCTAATTTGGAAAGTGTGGTCAATCATGTTTCCTGCAAAAGTTTGTTGTGAGGATTAAATAACACGTAACGTGTGTAAAAGGCGTAGCCTAGAGAAGGTCATCGACAAAAGTGAGTTTCCGTGGTTCATGCCTGTTGACTTTCAGAGAGACCAAATATCTGTATTTAAGCTTATGGATATTTCCAAACTAGGCATCTCTCATCAACCAAGGTTTATATTTGTTGATACCACCTGGACATAAGCACAAGGTGGCCATCACAGAGCAGAGAGGTGTGCCAGATAGTTAATATTTTGACAGCACTAAAGAAGCCCTTTCTTAAAGAGCTTTTTTAAAAAACCAATGTTTACTGATCCCTGACCATGTGGTGAGCAGGAGGTGGGCACTTTGACATCTGAGTCACGGCTTCCTTTCATTGCACCCATCTTGTCATCTCTCAGATCGAGAGAGATGAAGAGGCAGGCAAAAAGGGACCTGACTGGAAAATTAAGTCTGGGATCCAGATCAGAGCTGCCCAGGCAATTGTTTGACCTTGAAGAAGTTACTGAGCTTCCTTACTCCTCAGTTTCCTCATCTATTAAATGGGACTAGATCCGTCTTTCTGGAAGTTGCGAGGATGAATTAGGTCATGTTCATAAAACCTTTGAGGTCTTTGAAAGAAAAGCTTTTACAAACCTATGAACGGCATAATTAATGTCATCACTGCCATTATTATTGTTGATGATGGGGAACAGTTCAGCACACTGCCAACTTCAGAGTTGGGAATATTTGTCACAGAGAATGGGAATCTGAAGCCTTCCCCGTGGAGTATCTCTTAGCCCACTCTCTTTTTTGCTGGCTTAAAACGTCCCACTCCCACAGAAGTACTTTTACTCACAGAATTAGCATTTTATTGCCAGCAGTAAAGTGCGTGTGTATGAAGTCCCCTGAGCCATCAGCCTCCCTCTCACAGTGGTTGAGGGTCCCTCAGAAGTGCTTAGGCGCAACTGGAAAGATTTTCACCTACCTGTGTCCTTCACTGTAAGGCAATAATTTCTTTCTTTCTTTCTTTCTTTCTTTGTTAGGAGGCTTGCCCTTGAGCTAACATCTGTTGCCAATCTTCTTCTTTTTTCCTGAGGAACATTATCACCGAGCTAACATCATGCCAGTCTTCCTCTATTTTGTATGTGGGACGCTGCCACAACGTGGCTTGATGAATGGTGTGTAGGTCTGCACCTGGGATCTGAACCTGCAGACCCTGGGCTGCCAAGGCAGAGCACACGAACCTAACCATTACACCACCAGGCAGGCCTCACAATACCTTCTTTAACAATATGAACAGCTAACACTGATACAGCGCCCAGTGTATTCCAGTTACTGAGCTTAAAGTTTATCAGCATTATCTCATTTAAATCTCACACTAGCCTAGAACACACATCACTCTCTCACTTTCTTTAGTCTCGACTCAAAAGGAAGCTATTTATGGAGGCTTTTCAGACCACCCTATATAAAAAGTAACCAGCTCCCTCACTCCCAGTCCTTTCACCTGGCTTTATTTTTCTCCATAGTCACCATCTGACATTTTGGCATATTCTCTGTCTCTCATTAGAATGTAGGGCCTGTAAGGACTGGATTTTGTTTTGTTAACTGTCTGTCTCCAACATCTAATACAGTGCCTGGCACATGACAGGTACTAAAAAAAAAAATTTATTTGTGAGCAAATTAATGACCCTGTGAGTTAGGTAAGATTACATATGCCATTTTACTGATGATGAAACAGAGGCTCTGAGATTTGCCCATGGCTACACAATAAATGGCAGAGCTGGAACTGAAAAGAAGTCCATCTGATTCTGGCCTGGTTGCTAACCATTGACCTCATGCCCCCTGCCATCAAGGAAGATCACAAAGGTGACTCTTTATTGTTGGGGCATGTTGCTGTCAGAAGCATCGTAAAGGCCGTAGAAGTGAGATAAAGGCAAGGGATGTGTCTAAAGTGTCAGATAAACTGGGGGGAATAATCAGATTCTAGTAAATGGTCCTTTCCCCCTTTGCAACATGTTTTATATTTAAACAAGATATATCAGTCAACTTTCTCTTCAGCTCTAGCTGAGAAGACCCGTAATTTCAGAGGCCTCACATTTCTCCCCTCCCTTGTCAACCTTCTATAACCTCTCCATCAGCTTGCGGGGGCCACAGGTTCCTACAAGGAGCAAAAGGGAAATAGCATTATTAAACATCTAATATGCACCACCACTGTCTTAAGCATGCTACATTCTTTATGTCTATCACACGCCAATTTACAAGACAGTAGGTATTTTAAATCCACAATTTATAGATGAGAAAACTGAGGCTCCAGGAAGCTGACACTCTCCTCCAAGATGTCAGCCTCATGCTCTTCGTCTGTACAGCTGAGCGAAGACAGTCAGAGAGTGGAGTGAAGCCCCTGGGATTTTCCTCCCAGGATCTTGTTTGGTCTACTAGAAGACTCATGACAAATGCCAGTTCTTGATTATGATGTTTATTGGAGATTGCAAGACTGGAGCAAAGTCACAAGACTGGTATCTGTACCTGGCGGAGATGCATCCTCGCTGTTTTCCACTCCTGGTCCTCGGATGCTCTTCCATGAGGGAAAGACCAGGGTCCGGGACTGGTTGCTCTATACGTAGGGAAGAAGATCCTGATTAAAATAATTTATCCTGGGAGTATGGTAGAGTCAGCCCATGAGAAAATGGACCTGACTCTGGGAGACAAAAGCGAAGAAGTGTTGAAGGCAGGCAGCCCTAAGGAAGGAAAGGTGTTCAGGCTCCAGGCCAGGACAGAATTGGACCTGACACTTTCCTCCCCACTCTCCACTTTCTTCCCACTTCCTCTCCTAGTCCCCTCCTCCTCTACTCCCTTGACCACCGCCTACACACTTTCTGTATTGCGCTCCACCCCACACCCTGCATTCTAAAAGGACTCCCTCAGACAGAAACAGGCTGGGGGGAGGCGGGGAGTGCAATGCTGAATAAACATCAGAAAAGCTGCCAGCCTCTCTGGAAACCTGGGAAATGGACATTTAAAACAAAGCTAGCAAACCTTGGAAGAGTTCTCAAGCAGGGAAGGGATGTGGCCCAAACATTTTTTAAACGTGCACCTTTGTTTGACTGTCTAATTCTTTGGATACTTCCCAAAACACAAATGAGTCAATTTCAGGTTTTAAAAAAATACCAACAAACACACCGGTGCTTTGGTTTTAAACATAACATGGTCTCCTTGTATCTGGAAAGGTAGTTTTGCATGTCAGTTGCCTTTCTTTTCCCTTATCTGAAGGACTTCTTTTACCTAGGGATCTTATAAGGAAAAAAAAAAAATCAGTGATGAAAAAGCAAAGGGCAAGGCACATTCTGACATGAACAATTTCCAGGTTGTTAAGTCTCCTGGAAACATATTCAGATATGCATACAGTTCATTTGATATGAAGATGTACCTTTAGCATGGAACTGGGGTTAACTGCAAAACTCAGAAATCTTTTGAAAAGTTCTAAAAGCTGAGAGTTGGTGGTGTTGTGTTTTGTTTTGTTTTGTAACTCATTCCTGGCAAGACCTAACCTGGCCTGAATTCATTTAGTGGCAAAACCTGACCTGAGCTCATATGTTATGTGGCTATTTATAGTCTTTCTTTCCCACTTAGTGTGAGTATTCATATGTTCGCTGCAGAAATAATGTTCGATTATGATTACAGGTCTGCTGTATACCCCACAGGAGTGTTACGTAATATGCCTTATATGCACATATTATCTTTCTGAAACCTGACAAATTCTGAATTCTGAAAACCTCTGGCTCCAAAAGTTTGGGATAAGGAATTGAGGACCACCTATCTCGACTCAGGAGTGAACAGCTGTGGAAAATTTTTATGTAAGAGGGTGATGTTGGACTTAATGATCTCAGAGGTATTTTCCTGCATTAAGTCCATCATCTTCCCCTTTTTAAAGGAGGAAAACTAGTGTCCACACAGGAAGAGCCTCCAAACACACAGATGGTAACTCACAAAGCAAGGCCAGCGAGCCAAGCCATGTCTCTGATTCTGGTGAAATCCAGCCAGGGAGAGGCCCCCATGCTGTCCTGGCCTGAATTGTCTACTTTCACTGTCATGACTCTGAACCTGGCTTTCATCTACCTTTTCTTGGAGGCTGACAGAAGCCCAGGTCATATACGATTTTGTGAATCTTGGTACATTTTTTAAAAATGTGAAAATAGAGTCACAGAACTGTGGTCATGCTGACATTAAGAGGTTTTAGTAATAGTTTTGTTAACATATGATAAAAGTGCTGTATCCGTGCTATGCACAGAATAATTAGGATTGTCTTACTAAATTTATTAATATTGTTAAAAATATTAATTGATGACACATTACAGGTGGTATGGTCCAGCAATGAAAGCAAGTTTAAAATTACATAATGGACATGACCTTTCAATTCTGTAAGTATACCTCTAGGAGATCCAAATATATAACCTCGTTTGGAGAAAACATCAAAAGTGTACACTGGAGAGCTTTGAACGTGAGGCCCGGGCCCTGTGTCAGGCCTTCTGGACTGTCCCGGATTGTTTTCCTTTCTGTTTTAATGCTGATCTGCCAACTGCACAGAACTCTCAGTTTCTGAAGCTGCCTAAATTTGGGTCTTTCAAGCATGGAGTTTCCCTGCACTACGTATTTCTGTTGCCGACTTTATATCATTCTTATGTTTTGTTTCTGTACCTAATAGTTACAGAACAGACCCCCATATATCAGGAGCCGTGACTCTCCGCCCAGTTAAAAGTCCCTCCAAAGGCTCTAGAATGTCAGTGACTCTGCTCAGCCCTGTGGTGGAAGAACAAGCCGTTAGGGACCTCTGAGTCTTTATAAAGTCCGCTGAAGAAAAGACTGTCTGCTGAGCCAAGCACTGCCCGGAAGACTCTCCTCTTAACTCAGAACCTTTTTCCTCTTTGGTTGTTTCCTGCCTCTCACTATAGTTGTCTCCGTGGCAGAGGAACCACCTGCCCTGCTTCTCTAGGGGCTGAACGTAGCCAACTGACCTGGGGTTTCTGTTTAACTACTTCATGCCTGTCCTGTTTGGGTTTATTGTTCCCTCTCTGTAGGCAAGGAGACTGGGGTTGAGAGGGATTATGTAATTTGCCCAAAGTCTTAGTGCTAACAGACGGCAAAGCAATGACATCAAAATCTATGCTTTATTCCACTAGGCGTGGGGGGGGGGGTGTCTATTCCTTCTGACTCTTACAAAGCGTTTGTAACTGATTGTTGAGTCAGCTACAAATCACCTAACTCCAGTATCCTCTGGCCTACGTTCCTCTCTCTTTCCCTCAACGAATTCATGAAATGCTTTGCCAAATGCCTTCAATTCCTTATGAAATGTGTGGTAACTCCATCAAAGTCAGAAATAAAATTAGTTCATAGAGCAAGTATTTTTTGTTGACCTACTGTGTGCCAAGCCCTGTGTTCCATGGTTTATTCTTGACGAATCTGTGTGGGATCCTAGTGATCAGTTCTTCCTCTTTTAGTAATTCACAAACTATTCCTTTAACACACTAGCCCAGAAACTAGCCCAGGATGCTCGTTGAAGTAACTAAGCTGTAGTTTGCAGAATTCAACTTTTTTAGAAAATCAAACTATTTATGCATCGCCAGGAAACTCTCTCATTCAACCTGTTACCTTAGAGAGATTACCAAGTGGTTTGGCTTCCTCATTTTTAACTTCTTCCCATTGCTCCAACAGATCTAATGGCAGAGTGGAACTTTATTCATATTTTGACTTTTATTTTTAATGGTAATGCCTCTTCTTTCGGTGGTTCCTGAGGCAGCTGTGCTGCCTGCCTTCTTCCCATCTTTCTGACCCCAGGGAAGCCTTCCTCCTGGATCTGGGATTTACGTGTTTTGTTGTGTAAAATCAACCTCCTGCATATATCTGAGCAGAGGGTCCTTTTGTAGATCTCCCTGTAGCGTTTTTCTGGTTAGGGCCACCCGCAGCTGTTTTGTGGGAATGTTCTCATTATCGATTGCTGCATGACAAACCACCTTAAGACTTAGCGAAGTAAAATAACAATTGCTCATTGTGTCGCAGTTCTGTAGGTTGACAGGGCTCAGCTGGGGAATTCTCACTCAGGGGGTCTTGCAACTGATGCAGTCTGAGTCTACTAGGGCCAGGATGGGCTTCATGGTGTGTGACCTGTGTGGTCACACAGGGGCCCATGCTCAGAAGGGACTCACGCTTCATTCAATGCCCTGCTGTTGCTGTCTTGAATCGTTTAATACTTTTTGAACACAGAGCCCCAAATTTTCCTTTTGTACTGGACCCTACCAATTGTGGAGCTGGTCCTGGCTGAGCCTGCAGTAATCTGAAGACTTGACTAGGCTGGATGTCCAAGATGCCTCACTCACAGGGCTGGCAGCTGATGCTGGCTCTTGACTAGGAGCTCCACTGGGGCTCTCACCTGGAGTTCCCACACATGACTTCTCTATGTGGCCTGGGATCTCAGAGAGAGTATCTCAAGAGTGAGTGGTCCAAGACACCCAAGCGCAAGCTGAAATGTTTCTTATGCCCCCACCTCAGAAGACCCAGAACATCTTTTCACTTGCAACACATTTGATTATTTAAGCGTCCTCAAGACTAGCCCAGGTGCGGGGCAAGGGCATCGGACTCCACCTCTTGATGGGGAGTTGCAAGATCACATTGCAGAAGAGCATGTGGGATGAGGCATTGCAGTGCTCATCTTTGGAAAATACATCTGCCACAGCACTATCTAGGGCATGTTGTTGCTTTGCTTGGGTGCTGTGCCTCTCTCAGGCTTCCTGCTAGCTCTGCCCTGCTGGTAGGCGTTCACTACCAAGTGTGGATAGACAAGACAGTTTTGGGTATTGGCCCTGTCCTGTCTTTTGGTATCTTTGTAATATGTTTACAATGAAGCTTGCTCACAATCTCTTCCACACGAGCATGTTTCTATGAGAAGTGTGCTTAAGGGGGATTCTGATCTCGAGGTGGGGTAAGGAGCTGCTGGGAGCCTTTTGAGCTTTTGCCACAGTTCCTGTTGAGTAAAAATATTGAGCTTTTCTAAATTACATCGCTAAATCTCAGATCCAAGACCTTAGAGTAGAGGTGAAAGAGAAGAAGTTTTGGGGTTTGATCATCCTGGATAACCATTCTACTCTTACTAGGTAGGTAAACCTCTGAGAGCTTCAGTTTCTTTCTTTATAGAGTAGGACAAATGATGCTCCCATAGGGGCTATTGTGATGATTAAGTGGGATAATGCATTAGGCGCTCAAACAGGTACTGTTATTAATAAGTGTATCACTTGTCTTTGATTCAACTTGCTCCCTTTTAGGTTTCCCTTGCCCTGGTAACTCCTAGTTGAGTAACTAGACCCACCCAGATGCTCTGGAGTGACTTACTGGTGTGGACATAATGAAAACAACCTAGGAGAGGCACGGTCCTGCAGCCTCTGTACCAGATACTGCAGTCTAAGATGTTGGTTCCCACCTGTCAATGTTGAGGGCTGGCAAAACTGGTAGTGGTGGTAATTAACATTTACCGAGTGGAGTATTTAAATTGTGTTAGGAACTTTTAATGTGATATGCTACAACTCTGTGAGGTAGGTACTGTTTTATTCTAAATTAACATTAAAGATGAAGAAATAGTAATTTGGTGAGAATAAACAATTTGTGCAAAGTCACCCAGGTGGTAAGTGGTGGGTTGGGTCCAAACCGAGGTCCCTCTGGCCCCAGGGCCTGCCCTCACCATCCTGCTATATGGCCTCCCAGAGAGATGAAAGCATTCACATACCTGAAGCCCTGGCCTGTGACCTGAGATGCCAGGCACTTGTTTAGTGACTGATTTGGGAGCTTAAGACTCTAATGTTTTACTGTCAGCCGGGTGGTAGGACTTGTTGGGGAAGAGCTCCTGAAGCCATCCAGCATTGAGGGGTTGGCGTAGATGCCCCTGGAGGCCTGTCTTGTGGTGAGCCACTCCTCCCGTTGGGGGCTGGCTAGCTTTCAGCAAGGCCTCTGACATTTGGCATTTTTCCGGGCAGGCAGCCAAGGAGACTGAATATTTCTCTGTTTTCTTTGACTTTCATTCTTAACCATTTCCTCTCAACATAAACAAAAAAGAACTCAGGGATTTTCCCAGTGGAAATGCATTTTAAAAAGCTGTTTCTGAGGGAAATTTGTAGCTAGAGGAGGAGGGAAGACGATGCAGGGAAAGGAGGAAACAGGGTTCTTAAAATTATTACCAGAATTCAGAATCCCCTTGAGCTAGAAAGGGTCTGTCTAGTTTCAAAAGCTGCTTCAATTCCTCAGAAGAGTGGTGTTCTCTAAGTGTAAATAGAGGGGCAGCTCTGCTTACCGAGCTGCCGTGAGCCCTGAGGTGATGGCTTATCCGTGTTGTGTCTCCAAAATCCCCCTCCAGCAAATGTTTACAACGTCCTTCTCTTTCCTAACCATCCAAACTTGATGAAAAGAAGCAAAACTGGCTTAAGTTGGGATCCTTTCTCTTCCCTCTTCTGCTCTTTTAGAAAAGGTCCTGGCAGTTGTTCACAAACCGCTGAGATGATTACCCGGCTCTGGTGACCCTCCCCGAGGGGAAACACTTTTTCCTCCTTATTTAGAGAGGTTAAGAAGCAGTCCCAGCTCATGAGGCTGTGAAGTGGGGGGACGGTTGGATGGGAGGGCAGCCCAGCAGTCAAGTCCACACAGCCCCTGGATTGAGACCAGGCTCTGCCCTCGCCCAGCACGATCGGCCAACCCACAATTGCTTATACTGCTGGTAACATGCCTGAAATTCTCACAGTATTCCAACCAACCCCAGTGAAATCTCTACGATCACGCCCAGGAGAAGTTCAGTTCATTCCAGTTCCTAGTGCACTTTCCATCCTCCCTCCCGAAACAGGCTCAGGGTTCCTGGGCTCTTACTCTTGTGGAGGTTGGAAAGGATTCTGTTTACTCATTCCCTCGCTTGACGGACCCTCACACATGGACCATACTGCGAGTGTCAGAGAGCAGACGCTGGAACCAGACCACTTGGAATTGTGGCTTTGCCGTGTACTTGCTCAAGGTCACACAGCTTGTTATTGAAACTTTCCATGCCTCAGGTCCCTTATGCAGAACGGGTTAATGATAACACTGACCCCACACAGCTACTCTGAGTTTTAAATGGGTTAGTCCATATTAAATGCTTAGAACCATGCATGGTACACCATAGATGCTCAATAAGCATGAAGTATCATTGAACAGATGTTTAGGAGGTAGAAGTATGCTTGTAATAAAAGAACTCATAATCTAGTGGGAAATTCAGGGTGCATTCTTTCCATAGATCCATAGCACACAGATTTATGTGCTAAACACTGGGCCCTGGGGCATAACAACAAGACGTCCTACTGCAAATATTTACTACACCTCTTCTATTACTAGAAGAAGTGACTGGACAAGCAGTGACAATGCAGTGTGATGAGTACTGCCAATGGAGTAGAAATGGGTGACATTAGAGCATATGTGGAGGGGGACATGATGTTTGAGACTTCTCACAGGAAGTGAACTCAGAGTAGGACTCAGTGGATGAAAAGGAATTTGCCACGTGAATTACTAGAACAGGATGTGAATTGTAAGGTATATAAAGGGCAAGGAGCATGTGCACGTGCATGGGGTAGAGGGAGTAGTCCCATGGCTGAGGATCAGGGTATACGAGGTGGGAGGCAGGAAAAGAGATGGTGCCAGATTATTAAAGGCCTTGAGTGCTTTGCCGAGGGTTTTGCACTTTATCCTGTCCATAACTGGGAGCCAGGAAGAGCTGTCAAGTCTAGGAGTGATGTGATCAGGTAATTCAGATGAGACGAAATTTGAAGTCAGGGCCACTGGTTACAGTGATGTTCCTAGAGAGACATGAAGGCCTGTATTGGCGTGCTGGCCATGAGGGTGGAGAAGAGGAGGGTTTGGGAGATCATAGGAAGAATGGCAAGAATGTAATGACTGACTGGGGCAGAGTGAAAGCACAGAAATATCCTACATTGCCCTCAAAAGCGGTATCCTTCCAGCCCTTGTGGGCGTTTAGTTGGACAAGCTTGAGAAGTACCTGTGGCATAATGGAAAGAGAGTAAGTTTTTGGAACTATATGGAACTGAATTCAAATCCAGTCTCTACCATTTATCAGTTTCATGCTTAGCGTGGATAACAATGCTACCTCTAAGTTTGTTATATAATGTATAATACATGAACAGCACCTAGCACAGTGCCTGGCACATGGTGAGCACTCAGCATGCGATACTTGTGAGTATTTTGGAGTTAGATAACAAGACACCATCAGAAGTTCATGCCACACAACAGTGGTTCCTAGTCTCTTGAATATCTTCGATGGCTCAAAGACAGATTTAATTTTTTTTTTTTTTTACAGAGTTAGATGCTTTTTATTTTCAAAAACTTCAGGGGCCAGCCCCATGATCTAGTGGTTCAGTCTGGCGTACTCCACCTCTGTGGCCCAGGTTCAGTTCCCGGGCACAGACCTACACTACTCATCAGTGGTGATGCTGTGGTGGTGACCCACATACAAAATAGAGGAAGACTGGCACAGATGTTAGCTCAGGGTGAATCTTCCTTAGCAAAGAAAAAAAGAAAAGAAAAACTCTATTGAGATAGAATTCACATACCATCAATTCACACATTTAAAGTTTACAATTCAGTGTGTTTTCATATATTCACAGAGTTGTACAACGGTCACCCCAATCCAATTTTAGAACATTCTAACCACTCCTAAAAGAAACTCCATACCCATTAGCAGTCACTGCCCATTCTCCCCACTGCCCGTCCACAGCCCTCAGCAGGCGCTAACCTACTTTCTGTTTCTGTAGATTTGCTCTTCAATGCTTGAGAAGATCTGATGAAAGTAACTTCTACCCTGGGAATAGCAAGATTTTGTATGCACTTTCTAGGAAATCGGAGACTCCACATTAAAATGTAAAAGGGATACCCTTAATAAACTCGAACCCAATCTTTACAGAGTTGGCCCTAGAGGAAGAAACTGCCGGTGGAGTGATGGGTGCAAGGCCTTATAGCCCTCCCTCCTGCATCTCTGCCCGACTGCAGATCTCTGGACACTCACAATGTGCTCCAGAGTTTCTACTCCTTGAATGTCAGCTATGGCAGCTCCACCTCCTTCATCCTCACCATTCGTTTCCCCCGGGAGCAGCAGAGACCTAGGAGACTCCAGCCAGCAATCAAGAGCTGTACCTCTGCAGACCAGTTTAAGCTACTGCGGTAACGGCTACCACTCATTCAGTGCTTAGTACCTCTGAGCATTGTGCTGAGAGTGAACTCTCTCTCCTAATTTTTCAGTTTTCGGGATACCAGCTGGACATGTTCTGTCTCAGCTCCATGGGAGCTCCCGGCAAATAACATGATATCCCCACGGAGAAAGCTTCTGCCCATCTTTGTTTGGTATTGTTGCCTCTCATCCACTTCATAGAAGCCAGGAGCAGTTGGAGTGCGGAGGGGAAATTTTCTCTTAGATAGTGAAATGGAGCAATGTTTGGGCTCCTCTTACATCAGCAGGAAGGCCTTTGTCCCCCGATGCCTCAAGTATCAGGTTAGAACTTCAAGAATATGTTGATCTGGCCTCTTTTAGGATAACAAGTAAAAATTCTGATTATAGAATATTTTCCTGGGTTATACTTTACTACCATGTTAGGTGAGGGATTCTTCTTGAAAAAGGGAACTGGAAGCAACTTGGAAGCACACACAGACTGCTGTATGCACAACAGGGCCTGCCTTCCAACTTGCCCCAACCTCAGGCTCAGTTGGCTACAGACGCTCAGAGATTTTCATTTTTGCCTTTGTTTTTTGTCTTGGAATCTACAAGTTCCTTTCTACATCATGTTCTCTTGCTTGCTGTTATTCCTGCTTTTTCTCCAAATCTCTGCATGGCTGGTTTCTTCTCATGATTCAGGCGTCAGTCCAGAGGAAGGCTTTCTGACCAGACAGTCCCAAAGAGCCGCCCCTTCCTCACATTACACTCGCACAGAACTCACCACTCTCTGGAAATGATCTTGGTGATGTGTTTCTTTACTTGTGTACACATTGCTTCTTTCCAACAGCGTGTAAACTCCACGAAGACAGGAGCCTCGCCTGTGCTGCTCTGCACAGAATCCTCAGGGCTCAGGACAGTGCTTGACCCACACGTGGATGTTCAATAAACAGTTGTTGCATTAAACGTTTATTATGAGAACGAATAGATAAGTAGTATTAAGTGTGAAATATATTTTCAAAGGGGTTTATACAGACGCATTTGGAACTTCATCAGATTTATTTTAACCTGAAAACTTGCTATTTATTGTAATGTCCAAAATAAAATGATTTTAACAGAAGAATAAGACGAATAATAACTATCTTCTTTTTCCTCCTACAGTTTTTCTTTTTGGTTTGACATATTCAAAATTAATTTAAATTAAGAGAAATGGGAATACATCGAACAAAAAGTAATTTTAAATGGAACATAGGTCCAAATGTAAGAGCTAAAACTATAAAACATTTAGAAGAAAACATAGAAGTAAACCTTTGTGATCTTGGGTTAGGCAAAGGGTTGTTAGATATGACAAAAGCACAAATGACAAAAGAAAAATAGATAAATTAGACTTTGTCACAAAAGACTGCATCAAATTAAAAGCTTTTACGTTGCAAAGGATACCACCAAGAAAATGAAAACTCAGCCCACAGAATGGGATAAAATATTTGCAGATCATATAACTGACAAGGCATTTGAATCTAGAATATACGAAGAATTTTCACAACTCAATAATAAAAAGATAAATATGCCTGTTAGAAAATAGCAAAGGATTGAAACAGACATTCTTCAAAGAAGATATAAAAATGGCCAATAAAGATGCTCAACGTCATTAACGAGTAGGGAAACACAAATCAAAACTATAATGAGATAGTGCTTCATGCCCATCAGGATGGCGAGTATCAAAAAGACAGACGATAACAAGCATTAGTGAGGGTGTGGAGAAATTGGAACCCTCATAATTGTTGGTGGGATGGTAAAATGGTGCAGCCTCCTTGGAAAACAGGGTGGCTCCTCACAATGTTAAACACAGAGTTACCATATGACCCAGCAATTCCATTCCTAGATATTTATCCAAGAGAAATGAAAACATTATGTCCACAAAAGTCCTGTAAACAAATATTCATAACAGCATTATTCATAATAGCCAAAAAGCAGAAATAATCCAAATGTCCACCAACTGGTGAATGGATAAACAAAATGTAGTCTATGCATACAACAGAATATTATTCAGTCACGAAAAGGAATGAAGTTCTTGATACACGCTACAACTAGATAAACAATATGCTAAGCGAGAGAAGCCAGTCACAAAAGCCCACATATGATTCCACTTACATGAAATGTCTAGAATAGGCAAATCTGAGACAGAAAGTAGATTAGTGGTTGCCTAGGGCTGGGGATGGAGGAATGGGGAGTGACTGTTAATAGGAATGGCTTCTTTTTGGGGTGATAAAAATGTTTTAAAATTAGATAGTGGTGATGGTTGCACAACTCTGTGAATATACTAAAAAACCTTTCAATAGTACCCATTAGATGGGTAAAGTATATGGCATGTGAATTATATCTCAATAAAGCTGTTTTTTTTTTTAAGGGTTCAAGGTAGGAAAAAGGAAGGGAAGTTTCAAATCAAGAGGATCAACCTTCAAAGTAAGGTTAAGGTGGCAAAATAGAGAGTGTAATATTTCTATTTTTAGCTTTGATATTCTAACTCTAGCAAGAGCCTCGACTTGCAATATTACACTTAGCATTCCATCCTCAGACATAGAGGACTTGCCCTTTTCTTTGCAAGTACCAGCTTTATTGCTTTTGTTTTAAAAATGCATTACATATTTAGAGTACTCTAAAAATTAGAGTCTCTTATTTACATTTATGAGGTGCCTGTATCCAGTGGCCCCAAAGTGTTACAATGGAAGAATGGTTTTCCTTTGCTACAGAGGATAGCAATGTAAGGATGAAGGACTTTGTTCCTCTACCATGTCCCTCATGAGTATGATAGTTGGGTGCCCAGGCTGTGACATCACACTGCCTGGACTCTTTGAGGTAATGGGAATTTGGGAGAGGCACTTAACCTCAGTTTCCCTACCTGTAAAAGGGGGGTAGAGGTCATAATACTGTTTACTTCATAATGTTGCTGTGAGTAGTAAAGGAAATAATGCATGTAAGAACCTTAGCACAGTGTCCAGTGCATAGTCAATGCTCAAATTGTAGTAGTTATTAGTAATTATTGTTATAATATAGCAGCAGTTAGTAACAGGGGATGGAGATTATTAAGAAATGGGTAAAAAAGTTGCAACATGATTGAGAATTGAGTATTAAAAGCAAGTGAGGGCTGGAAGGAGGTATATATTCTGTTTCTCAGTTTCCTTAACATTAGGCAATATACTGGATATTTAATCAAGATATTTGGATAGTTTTCAGCATTTACTGCTAGAAAATTCTTTAGAGAGCTTGCTATGGATAAAGCTGTGAAGTTGCACGTGTATTTTTCAGAGAATGATACATGATTCAAGCATTGCTACAGAGAGCTGAAATTTTAGGCTACATTTCTCTCTTTTTTTAAAATGTAATTTTTATTTATTTACTTTTTGCTTGAGGAAGATTGCCCCTAAGCCAACATCTGTGGCAATCTTCCTCTATTTTGTATGTGGGACACTGCCACAGCATGGCTTGATGAGCGGTGCACAGGTCCATGCCTGGACCCGAACCAAACCCGTGAACCACGGGCCCCCGAAGCAGAGTGCACGGATGTAACCTCTATGCCGCCAGGCCGGCCCCTGGGCTACATTTCTAATCAGTGGTATCTTATACTTGTCACGTTACAGCTCATGCCTTTCATTTGAATAACAGTCTGCCAAGAAGTCTCCTTTCCTTCTCCCTTGAGGTTTATTTGGCCAATATTTTCTATCGAGAGTAGCAGGAATTTTTAATTTTTGAAACATTTTACTGAAGCCATAATAGTTTATAACATTGGGAAATTTCAGTTGTACATTACTATTATTTGTCTGTCATCATATAAATGTGCCCCTTTACCCCTTGTGCCCACCTCTCAACCCCCTTCCCCTCTGGCAACCACTAAACTGTTCTCTTTGTCCACGTGTTTGTTTATCTTTCACACATGCTTGAAATCATAGGTGTTTGTCTTTCTCGGTCTGGCTTACTTTGCTCAGCATAATACCCTCAAGGTCCTATTTTAACTTCTTAGGAGAAAGGAAACAGTAGTGAAACTAATTGCTTATAAAATAACGACTGTGAGATGTAAAAGAATTACCATTTTGAACTTTATTTGTATACTTTAAAAATGGGCTTTAAAACTTTTCTGGATTAACCAAAATTCCAGGAGAGAAGAAACGGAGAGAAGGAAGTTGAAAGTGCTAACACCTTTTTCCCGTTTTCCCCAAATGTTAATTCATAGTTTTATGTTACAGGAATAGGTAAATTCTCTGAGGAGTATTAGTGACCCAGAAACTCATAGCCATACAATTCCCTTTAAACATTTTTATTGTCCTAATGCTTGGCGGTCACAAAGACCTGTTTGAGGCAACCAGGGATCTGTGCGCAGGATAAAAATAACTAAGGACAGGCCTGCCCGCTCCCCAGACTGCGGGAGGAGTGGGGAAGTCACTGAGTCTGTTTGCGCTTCGTGGTCCTCACCTTAGAAAGGCAACAACAATCCCTTTCTCAGGGAGTTGATGTGAGATCATGCACATAAAGTGCATCAAACACATAGTAAAATACCAAGTTTTGGCTCTTCGTGTTGTTGCTGCGGCAGTGGGGGGGCGGGGGAGAGGGAAAAAGGGGAGCGCTGGCAGACGGCTCGAAGGTGCAGATGTCAGCAGCCCTTGGTAAAGAGACAGGTTTGCTAAAGCATGGACATGTTCCAAAAGCACGGGAGCTATTTTCAAACAGGCACGAGCAGCATGGGCAACACTCCCTGTCTCTCGTCTGGGCAGGAGCCACAAGAGCCAGAGCTTGTGGAAGGGGTGGGGTGTGTGTGAGATGCCAGTGTGCGTGGCAGGGGCTGAGGCAACAGAGGAATAGGTGACTCTGAGTGGGAGCTGGATTCAGAAACAAGAAAAGCACCCAGCCTGCTGCCACACGCCTGTCATACGACTCTTTTATTTCCCTGTGAAGGTACTGATTTAAAATCGTCTCAGAAATTGATAAGATCACATTCAGCCCTGTTATACACCCTGCCTGACATGCAACAACATCTAAATCTTATTAACTGTTGGAAATTAATTACTAATCGACTGACTTCTATCAGCAGGCGGAGCGTGGATGAGAGGGTTGAAGTCGACAGCCTCCCATCGCAGTCTGAAGACGGTCAGCGCCTGGCACTAGCACTTGCAGAGGTGTGAGCTTGGAAAGTCATTTCACCTCCACAATGGTTTCATCCCCTGTGAAAAGGGGAAACTACCTACCCAACAAGTTGTTGTTGAGATTCAGGTTATTTATAGCACCTGGAACAGAGAAACAACACACTTTCTGTTACACTCTGTGTTAAAGGAAAGAGGCTTTAGAATGATGATGACATACTGAAACCTAATAGCGTTACCCAATATGCTTGAATATGCAGTGACACTCTATTACCTCCATGGACGTTAATTTTCTCAACTAACATCAATGCTGATGACAATGAATTCGCCCGCGGATCTCGTCCCCTCACTGCACCCCAGCACACTACTGCACACTGACGTTCGAAAACGTTGTTTCCCGAGCACATTTCGCTAACACCTGACCGCTGGCTTGCCGGACACGAGTGGACAACCGGACTGATTGTAGAGAGCGTTTCTACACGCCGCGCCTTTTGGAGGCTCCCAGGCTCGAGCGCTGCGCAGCCAGGAGCCACGGCAACTCAGGCGCCCGTCGCGACCGGCGTCCCGCGCCCGGGAAAGGCGCGCCACGCTCCCCGGGCATCGGCAGCTCGTCCCGCGCGTCACGTCTGCCACCCCAGCTCCCGTCCCCGCGGGCCGAGGCGTCTTCCCCCTCACGCTCAAAGGAGGGCCTCGACTCAGTACCGGGGCTACCGAGCAGCGAGGGACTAGGCACGGGTCGGGCGCTGCCTCCACCCCCAGCCCCGGAAGTTCGCGCGTCTCCACTTGTAAGATCGGGGAGTCACCGTGACGCTCCGGAGCCGTGGGGAAAGTGAGCCCTGGGCCAGAGGCGGGAAAGTAAAAGCAACGACAGAGAACTTTCGCGGGCAGAACCCGCCGTCACGTTTCCCTGTTTCCAGCGCAGCCCGAGACGCCGCACGTTTAAGGGGGGAGAGAGCAGGTGGCAGCGCCCCGCCCACCCCCGCGCTTCCCCTCCCTCCGCTCGCACGCGCCTCTCCCTCCGTGAGGTCCCGCCTCTCAGGCGCGCGCGAAGAGTTGTCGCGCCCTGCATTCTGGGAACTGTAGTCCTGGCGCCGGGAGCCGCCTCGGGAGAAGGGACGCTGGCCTACATACCCCATGGTGCCGTGCGGCGCAGGCCGCTCCCGGATGTGTGCCTGGCGCCGGAAGAGAAGACGGCCCCCCTCTCTCGGCCCGGCCATCTTGTGGGAAGAGCTGAAGCAGGCGCTCTTGGCTCGGCGCGGACCGCTGCAATCCGTGGAGGAACGCGCCGCCGAGCCACCATCATGCCTGGGCACTTACAGGAAGGCTTCGGCTGCGTGGTCACCAACCGATTCGACCAGTTATTTGACGACGAATCGGACCCCTTCGAGGTGTTGAAGGCAGCAGAGAACAAGAAAAAAGAAGCCGGCGGGGGCGGCGTTGGGGGCCCTGGGGCCAAGAGCGCAGCCCAGGCCGCAGCCCAAACCAACTCCAGCGCGGCAGGCAAACAGTTGCGAAAGGAGTCCCAGAAAGACCGCAAGAACCCGCTGCCCGCCAGCGTCGGCGTGGTTGACAAGAAGGAGGAGACGCAGCCGCCCGTGGCGCTGAAGAAAGAAGGTAGAGCCGTGGTCGGAGGCGGGGAGCCGGGCGGAGGGAGGGAGGCAGCGGGGGCTCGCGGTCGCCGATGCCTCCTGCTCCCGCGCGACGGAGCCAGGTCCCGCGAGGCCCGAGCCCGGCCCGGTTCCCGCCGCGGTCCGAGCGCAGGAGCGTGCGCGGGCCCGGGGGCTGCTGCCTTCCCGCCGGGCGCCCGGGGCGGGCGGGCGCGGGGCTCGCGCTGCAGCCGCGGGAGGGGCGCGCGGCCCGGGTTGCTGGGGTGCGGGGGGCGTTTCTTCGGCCGTTTCGTCCCCGAGGGACCCGGGGTGGAGCTGGGGTCCGGACTCCCCGACCGTTGCGTGTCCGGGGCTCTCAGAACCTTGGAGGGCGCTGCCGCCTTGGGGGCCGCGTGTGCTGCATTGTCCCCCGCAGCCCGTCAACTCTCTGAGAAACTCCCAACTCGCCGGCGTGAGCCGAGCCGTCGGCAGGGAGGGAGGGACGGTCGGCTGCAGGCGAGGCCGGAGCGGGAAAGCGTCCCGAGGCGGCTCCTCGGCCGCGGTCCTGCTCGCGACCCCCGGCCCGGGGTTCCCGCGGGGCGGCCCGGGCCTCGTGGGAGGGGCGCGCGGCGGCTGTCACGACGGAGCGCTCTCCACGTGTGCGGGAAGCATGGGCGCGATCTCATTGGCGGGCGCTTGTTGCTTCAGGTCGCCGTGCGCTGCACGGGATGGTGTTGAGCTTGAGTTGTGCGTTTGCCCTCATTGCTGGTTTGTCTGTGATCATGGGAGGAAAAGCAGCACGTTGGGGGCAAGAGGAAGCATCCACGATCAGTAGTGAGGTGTAGGGGCAAAGCTCTGAGTCTGAAGTGGCCTTTGTATGTTGGAAGTTGAAATTACCCTCTGCTGCCACGTGCTCCTGAAAGGGGTTGTTTTTCCTTAGCTTTAGTTCACCGTTCGGTAGCATTCAGCTAATTTTAAAAACCAAGACAATTGTGTTAGGCTTTGGTTTGGGGGTTTTTTTACATACAGAACTTTTGTGAGGCTTGGAATGAAGAACCTAGGTGGTGAGTAAAACAAAAGAATTCTTGTATGAAAATTACAGGTTGGGCGGAAGCGCACGTTGGAGTCTTACAAAGCACGTATATGGCGCTTAGGCCGTGCAGTCGGCTAAGCTTTGCAGCAACCTGTAGTGCAACTGAGTAGGTCGTTAATGTCTGTGTTAAGGAGCGCTGGCTTGCGTGGTTTTTTAAATTATGCTCAGTTTTATCTCCTTAATCACATTAATGCAAAAAGAGCACGTGAAAAAATTGAGTCTGAAGTATAAGTCTGAAATGTACCAGGTAGGTGTGTTCACACAGTTTGAAGGTTCAAAGCATGAAGCGTGGTTTAGATCCCTCGGTTGTTTTGAGTATACAGCTCGGTTGTGAAATAAGCCCTTACTTGGGAACTAGTATTTTAAGTTACAGAAATAGAGAATTATTTCATAAATTTTTAACCAGGTTTGAGTTCGTCATTTGGTAGTCTGTCTTTGGGAAAACGTCCATAGTAGCTATCAACGTTTTTCTTAGATTATCATTTCACTACACTCTTAACCTTAAATTGCACAAAACACAAGCTTATAAATATAGGGAAAATGTTGAATGAAAAGTGCTCATTTTGAGATCCTGCTACCTGTCAGTGAAAGTTCTTGGCGTTGGGGAATGGTAGACCTGTAAACAAAGTCCCTGCCTCTTGTGGTAGGAAGGATTGTTGCCCTGATCATGTGCTCTGTGCCTTTGAATATAGGTCCTGGCACAATGCTGGACGCACCTTAGATATGTATTTAATGCTTATTTGAGTTAGTTTGGTAGCTCGTCTTTTGTCCATTGGAAGAACTTGAGAATTGACACTACAGAATATCACTGAGAGTGTAGACCAAGGTGGGGTTTTTTTTTTATATTAAAAGCCTGGAATCTAGTGAAAATCAGGTGAGCTTGGGAATATAGGTAAATATATCGAGAGAAGTTTGCATTTTTATGTCAGTCATTGGATGAATTTAGTAGGTGTTTTAGATTCTGTAAGCCTAATATTGAATATTGGGTGGGGAAGCAAGCCCTTGTGCGTTTGGGTGTGTTGGCTGGAATATCATTAAAGGATTGGTTCCATAACTCCACCCCAATACACTGTACCTCTGACGAAATTTATTTGAAATGCTTTGGTTTAAGATCTCCCGTCTGATCTATCTTGAGAGTTTATGTGGAACAGACCTTAAAATTTTACTGAAGAGTTTGATATTTGCCATTTGAGTCTAGTTACAAGCAACTGAATAGTTGGGCTTCCTGATGGGGTTCCACTTTGTTAGAAAGAACCAGAGTGAATCAACTTAAGGTCTTGTTATAAAACCACTTCCTCAGCTGAGTTTTGACTTTGTCAGAAATTGTGGTTTGGGAATTACAGCATACCTGAAATTTTACGGTCATGAACTTGAACATCAATCTACTTATCCTTAAGGCTGCCAATAATGCATATTGGTTGCTTTTGTGGGCCTCAGACACTAAGGAAAAAAGTAATAAAGGGGGAAATCAGTAAATGTTTCTGTCATCACTTAGTGCCGCAAGTTTCTACTTGAATATTACCCAAAAAGGGTCCTTTTGTGTGTGTCTGGTTTTTAAAGATTCTTTGGAAATAAATGTAAGGGCACAAACCAAAAGAAAATCTCTCTGTCATAATAATAAAATAACTGGACTATTTCTTATTGGTTGCGTAGTAGGGTTTTTTAGTTAGGTGTGCACGTGTGTGTATATATGTATCTATACATATGTGTAAATAAACTTTCATAGGAGGGGAAGATGGTGCTTTTTTTCTGCTTAATAGCTATTTTAAGCTGTGGAGATGTAATCCTAAATGCCGTTTGTTTCCCTTTCAGTTTTGCTATTTTATAGAATTACTTTCATTTTTTTTACCCTCCAGATTATGTAAAATAAAATAGTGTGGTTTTCACAGGTTTTTTGAGGGTCCTTAAATCTGGTGAGTGTGTTGATTTGCTTGGTTATTTTTGAATGGCTACTGGTGTTAATCTTCTTTGGTATCTTTAAAGCCAAAATGTAGCATTTGCCTAAAATTTCTTTAATTTTAGAGTTAAATTAAGAGACTGGCATCTTGAAAAGTGAGAGGAATGAATAGTGGCTACCGGGATGACTTTCAAGTCAGTTAGAAAGAATGCTTTAGGGAGAAAATTATTGGCAAACTAAATAGAAGTTTGAAATAAGTTTATTGTCTTGAAATAGGGATTTCTCTAAAATACTTTGTTTCACTTTAGAGATGCCCAGTGTTTACCTTTTTCAACAAGAAATGCTAGTTAGTGGACTGAAAGAGTAGCAACTTTTTTTTTTAAGTCTAGGCCTGAATTTTTTGTATTGCTAAAATAATTTGCTTATGCAGGTTATTTATCATTTTAGGAATAAGACGCGTTGGAAGAAGACCTGATCAGCAACTTCAAGGTGAAGGGAAAATAATTGATAGAAGACCAGAAAGGCGACCACCTCGTGAACGACGATTTGAAAAGCCACTTGAAGAAAAGGGTGAAGGAGGAGAATTTTCAGTTGATAGGTAAGATTTTTAAAAATCTCTTCATGTTTTGTGAGTTGATAGTCACATAGAAACACAGGGCTATAAATTGGGCATAATTAGCAATTAGTGTGGCTGGTTACGTTTATCAGTTTTTCAGAGAAAAAGATGAATCTGCGCATTGTTATACTTCAAACATTTGGTAACAGCTTTTAGTGTCCAGACTTCTTGTAATGAAACACTTGAATTGAATTGATGGACACTTTCTTTTCCTTGTTATCCCCAGATGTTGAGTTAATAGGAGAGTCCTGTTGGGTAGTTGTTTATAGTAGAACAGATTACTCATCTTATGCTGTTTAGATGTGTTTATTTTAATTTTTAAGTGTATTGATGAATAGCAGTTTTATTGCATTATAATGTGAAATGAATAACAACGAAAAAGTATGTGCACTAGTAGTAAAGTTTTAGAGAATGCCAAAATAATTTTCTTGTTTTCTGAGAGCTTCCTATTTCTGATTTTCTTCATATATTTAGAAATAGACTATTTTGAATTTTCTAAAACATGTGCTTAACTGTTGGGTTATGAGCTAGCAGATATGTTCCTATATTTTTGAGTTCTTGAATGAATTTCCCTTATAACTTTTTCTGGAAACCTTGGAAGTATGTAATTTTTATTTGTTGTAGACCGATTATTGACCGGCCTATCCGAGGCCGTGGTGGTCTTGGAAGAGGTCGAGGAGGCCGTGGACGTGGAATGGGCCGAGGAGATGGATTTGATGCTCGTGGCAAACGTGAATTTGATAGGCATAGTGGAAGTGATAGATCGTAAGTCTTAAATTGGTTTTTATATTTATTTTTGAATCTACTTCTTTAATAAGACAAAATTTGAATTTCTAGAACTAAAGAGTATTATGTTAACTCAGTTTTGTTAGTTCTTTTTCACATTACAGTGGCCTGAAGCATGAGGACAAACGTGGAGGTAGCGGCTCTCACAACTGGGGGACTGTCAAAGATGAATTAACGTTGGTATTCTGATTGTTTTTAATAATTAATTTTAGTAAAGTTGATCCTGTACATTACTAGAGGGTCACCCATAACACTATTTAGTTTTACTTGTGTCTGGGACCAGAATGGATGATCTTTTTTCAGACCTACTTCCTTAGAAGATTGTCCTGTTAGATATGTTTGGATTATAATGTGTCAAATGACCAATTTTTCTGTATTTCAATTTATGTAATATTTTCCTTTTCATAAGGGTACGTAGCTTTTCCTGAAACCCTACGTTGAAGTTCTTGGGTATTCTGATTTTTTGTGTGTCTTAAATAGTTCGTAGCCTACCTATTGACCTTTCTGGTCATTACAGATATTTAATAAGCTGGTGAAACTTTCGTTTAGAACCATTTTCTCTGTCCTGCTACTTTTTGAGTACAGTACTTGAACTGTAGCTTGAATCAATATACCTTTTTAAATTATTTTCTGTTAGAACTCTATTCTGGAGTAGATTTAGTAGGAAAAGTTTCTTAGGGAATGTGAGGATTTTTGAATATTTTTGTATAAAGAACACTGCAGTTACATGTAAATGGACCTAGATGCCTTTCTTTTTCTTTCTTTCCTTAGAGAGTCCCCAAAATACATTCAGAAACAAATATCTTATAATTGCAGTGACTTGGATCAATCAAATGTGACTGAGGAAACACCTGAAGGTGAAGAACATCCAGTTGCAGACACTGAAAATAAGTAAGTTGTTTTCTGTGTAGTGGTAATGCTCCAGCATTGAAATCAGTTGGGTTTTTAACCGAGAAACTACGCTGTAGGGTCAATGCTCTTGTTTGATGGCTTTCCAAGAGGAGAGGCTTTCATTGTATCCCAATCCCTCAAATAGTATCTACTTAAAGGAGTGCTTTACATGTGTATGTTGGGCTGTCATGGTTTGAAAAATAGAAAGAGTCATTTCTTTTTGAAATTACTACTGTCATCTTAGAAAGATAAGGAAAATACGTATTTTAGTAAGACCTGTTAGCCCTAAGTACAAAAATTAATTATCTTAAGCCGAGCATGGAGAACAGGATAAGATGTCATGCATTTTACTTAACTACCTTACTTGGTAGGGAAGTTGTAATGGATAATTCTAGTGATAGCTGTCCAAAGACATTGAATAGGTGGGAACTGGAAGCTGAAGTGGGAGAGTTCTAAAAATTAGACCAAATGGTTGAAATAAGAGAATTTCTGGTATTTAGAACTCATAGTTCAAAGTTTTTTGGACACTACAAATTTTATTCTGAGAGAGTTTAAAACTAGAAAATGTGACCATTTTAAAATTAGCTCTTCATCTCTTGGAAGTTTTTTTCCATCAGCGTAGAATTTGGAACATAGCATTATTGGCTTGTTTTTACATATATGAGCAGAGTAAGGGCTAGACTATATTATTAGTTCAGTCACTTTCTTAATCCTTTTCATTTTCTGAGCTTTTAGGAAGAAGGCTTGGTTTTGAAGTTTTCATATATTCAAGGATGGGAGAGAGTTAAAGATTCAAGTTATGCTGGTAGAAATCATTTAAGGCCTTCCTCTGGTTTCCGTCGACCCAAGCATCATTATATGCCAGTCGTTTCTTAGAGTGTTAGGGTTGAAAGTCTTGCGTTACAGATGATTTAAGTCAGTAGTTCTTAACCAGGGCATATTCAAATCAGTCAGGGAGGGGATGCTCTTCTAAACTTTTTCTCCAGGAAGAATTGCTCTTAAGGTGAACCACTACAATGGCTGGAGTGTCATGTTTCATGGTTTGTGGAATAAGGAATTACCATTGATTTACTGTTGGAGAGAGTAGATAGAAATACGTGATGTTAAGTGATGTGTTGAACTTGGGGTAATATAAATCCATGTATGTGAAACTATATGGAATCGTAATTTTGTGTGGTAAACAATGAAATTGTGATGGGTAAGTTAAGTGAACCTTATGTAACCTTAAGCATGTCACAATGCTCATAACTGTTGTTCCTTTAATAAAGAAGCCGTGTTTAAATCACCTTAAGAGTGATCTGCAAAGATTATAACTTGACCAGAAGGAAATTACGTATGTGTAGGGTATTGGAAGCAAGTCCTTAGCTCAGGACCCAGGAGGATCATGATGGTATTAGAGCAGTCTCTAGTCTTACTCCAGAGTAGGGGAGAATCTGAACATAGTATTATGTTTTGTGTATGGAGTATAAATTCAAGAAGCATGGCTTTGGCTTACTTGATTAACTCCCTTATGTATAGTTTCCATAGCCTCTGTTTTGTCTCATTGGACCTTAAAACCGTTGAAGGAAGGTAGGTGTCATGGTTTCATGATGTGATAAAGGTATGCTGAGTTCTGTTCTTGGCCGTTATCACAACCTGTGTGTAACTAGGACCTTTTTTCACTCCTTAGTTTTCTTATCTGTAAACTGACAGTTGGACTTGATAGCCAAGATCTCATTAATTCAGTGTAAACTTGGTTTAGGAAGTTTTATTAAGATGGAATTTGTCAAACAGTAAAGAGTAGCATGGAAGGGGGAGATATTTGAGCTCTAAGGCTAACTAAATCACCTGCTATCTTTGGAAAGAAGCAGGGCTCCCAAAATAGCAAACAACTTGTTTGGTGACAATTGGAAATTGAGATTGGACTAAAAAAATTGATTGCTAGGCCTGTGCTTTGTTTCTGTGAAAAACGAAAAGGATAATACGTAGTAGTTATAACCTGAGAATTGCATTAGGAAATAAGTAATTTAGTGTTAACTATTGAATTCAGTATGTTTTCTGGAGAGTTCTGTCACTAGTGAAACATCAGTCTCCTGTCCATGTACAAGTTAATTTGAAAGTTGGAGTATATAGAACTTAGGATTTGTGGACACTTGACTTTTAAAGTTTGTTTTGCTTTAAGTCTTGCTAAAATGAGGGTGCAGGAGCAGATCTTGTATATTCTAAAATATGAAACTTGGTTGCTCACAGGCATCCTAGATGATTACCTTCATGTATGTTTTGAGTTACATATTGCGAGAAATGATGGAAATTAAAAATGTGTTTTAGGAGAAGCTCTAGGCCAAGACTTTTAATCACATAGGGATACAGTTTTAAGACAAAGTAGTGTGGTTTTAAGAAATGTGTATTTTAGGTTTGGTAAAGCCAATTCAAGATTGTAGTACTGATGGCTGATCATTTAAGAGTTTATGAAGATAAATTGTATATCCCTCAGTTATCCATACTTTAAGCATTGAATTCCTGGTTTCTACCAAGTTATATGTAGCCATTGGGTTACAAAGAAAATTGATCCTCCCATCCTTGGATGGTAATCTCTAAAAGATTACCAACCAACCAAGATTAACTTCCTTACTTATAATCATAAGTTACGTAGGTTTTATCCCCCATCAGGTGTAAAATGTAAACGTCTTTTCACAGAGAGAATGAGGTTGAAGAAGTAAAGGAAGAGGGTCCAAAAGAAATGACTTTGGATGAGTGGAAGGCTATTCAAAATAAGGACCGGGCCAAAGTAGAGTTTAATATTCGCAAACCAAATGAAGGTGCTGATGGGCAGTGGAAGAAAGGATTTGTTCTGCATAAGTCCAAGAGTGAAGAGGTAAAATTAAGTTTTGTGGTGTTTGGAAAAGTTTAAATATGTCTTGAATTGTATTTATTTGTTTTAAAAATTTCACGTGGATAATCTGTTTATAAAAAAGTTCTATGTAGCATCATTGGGGCAAATATATTGCTCAAAAAAGGAAAACAAACTGTATTAACATATGTTCCAAGAAACTTAATCCTCCATTCAATCCATAATTACGTTTAATTTGTGGTAGGTTTTTTTTTTCCCTAGAAAGTTTGGTCATTTGTATATTTGTCACTTTATTTGTTTATTTGTTTATTTGTCACTTTAGAAATAGGGTAGGTCTTTTCAAAGTTGTGATATTTTAAAAAATTTTGCCTAACTGGGAATCATTAAAGGACTTGTATTAGGTTGAAAGGTTGACGTTTTCATGTGGTTAACCTAAAAAAAAAATGAGTGGTTTCATTCAGTATTCAGCTTTTGAAACTGTCTGCCTATGCCATGTATAATGGTCAGGACTCTTCAGTAGATGGTAGTATCCGCCTTTGCTGAAGGATGATGTCTTGAAAAGACCAGAGAATTTTACAGGTTTCCTTTACTTAGGAAATGTGGAAACTAATGAAAATATTTGAGAAAGATATATTGGTGGTTTTTGATTTGGTTGCTTCTGTTTAAGCCTTGGGGCAAATTCTTAGAGTAATGTCTCAGTGCTGTATCCTTTTAGGGCTTGTGTGAGCGTGACGTTTTAGTCATAAAGTTAAATTGAAGTGTTATGGAGGCAGTCTGTAATAAAAAGATTGAATAAGATCTTAGTAAATTTTAATTTTATTAAGACGGCTGTGAAACAAACTTGGAAACATTTGAAATAGTAGTGAATTTGAAGAGACTTAAATAGTTTTCTAGATTTAGAGATGATTTTTTAAACATTGACTCCATAAAAATAGTACAAATGAGGATATTGTCTTAATTGTCAAGACCTGTGGGAAAACATTTTGCTTCATTAGAAGACTTTTGGTTATTTTTTCAAAGTTCTTAGAGATAAAGTTGTTTTGTGTATCAGGGTAAAACAAATAGGATTCCTGATTAAAGAACCGTGAAAGTTCACCTTGGGGAGGATGGTTTATTTGAACTAGTTATTAAGCTGCTTAGGTTAATATGAAAAGGATTTACTTAGGCATCTTTGAGACAACTATTCTTAACTTTTTTGGAGTCCTGACAGAGCTTTTCTCCAGAACAAGACACACAAATTTTTGATATAATTTTAAATGATTCATTAATACCCTGAAGCCTCTTCATGCATTTTGTAGACATCAGGTTAAATATCCCAGTTTTAAGTGTTATTTTACATTGAGCTTTTCTGAAATAATAATTATACAAGGTGATATATACGATTGGAAATTTTTGAAAATTATAAAATGTGGAATTGGTTCTAAATAAAATTTGAAACCAGGACGTTTTCATTATCAAGCCACTTTGATATATTTGGGCTCTTATGGTTATGTTGCCTTTGGATGGGTACTTGTTGAAATTTGGCCTTGTTGGCGTATGTGGCCTTATCATTTGAATATACGTAGATCTTAAGTTTGTTGTATATGACACTTTCGGCGCTCTTTCTCTCTTACTCTTCATCCTCACAACAAATAGGAAGTAGTTGGGAAAAGAAGAAACTTGAGAAATGGAAAACTGAGTTACAGTGTTATTGGCAGAGCTGAGACTGTAGCTCTTATTTCCTAATTATCATTCATTGCTCTAGAAAAAAAAGTTTTTTGCAAATTTATCCTAATAGTTATCTTAAAGGTTAGGGATGTGCCATGAACATCCAAACTTTTTCTTTATTATTGTAGTAAAACCTTTGAGGTGTTTCAGTAGTATATCAACTTACACTGTTTTGCTTCTGGTTTCTAAAAACTTTAAAAAAAACCCTTCTAGTTAATGAGTTGATATCATTGTAATAGCAAACATTTAAAAATTGGACAATTAGTATTGACTTTAATTTGCTAGTGGTTTTGTAGATTTACATTTATGTTTTAGGCTCCTTTAAAATTGCTATTTTAAAAAGAACCTTTTGCCTTTAAATTAAGTTGGCCTGGGACTAAGGAATGAGGTTTAATTTGGGTATTAGATGATTAAAGGGGTGAAAACATGGATACACATACAAGTTCATTTGTACTTTGAAGGATAGTTATTAACAGTCTATTACAAGATATTTAGATAGAACAAAATGTTCATTATTCCTTCAGAAAAGAGAAAGATACATGTATTTAGAAGAATTAAAATGTACTTTGAAGTAGTATAAGAATAGTTTCCAACTAGAAGACTAAAACCTATTCATTACCTATATACAAGAAAAAATCGGGCATTCAGCAGTGTAAAATTCTCTGGCTTATTTTGCAGACTGGGTCATTGAGCTTATACATAAATACAAACGAGTGTTTGGATTTCACAAGCATGATGACTTTGACTTCAAGAAGGTTCATTTGAGGGCTGGCTCCGTGGCTGAGTGGTTAAGTTCACATGCTCTGCTTCAGTGGCCCACGGTTTTGCCGGTTCAGATCCTAGGCACAGGCATGGCACCGCTCATCGAGCCACGCTGAGGTGGTGTCCTGCGTAGCAGAGCCAGAAGGATTTACAACTAGAATATACAGCTATGTGCTGGGGTCCTTTGGGGAGAAGAAGAAGAAGAAGAAGAAAAAAGATTGGCAGTAGATGTTAACTCAGGTGCCAATCTTTAAAAAATAAAAGTTTCCTTTGGTATATTCAAAGTGTGGTTTTATTTGTGCACAGCTTTTCAGGGTTCTCTATGTAAAGTTGTGTTTCACTTCAATCTGCAGCTCTCTAATTTATATGAAAGAACATATAATATTCATAGATGAACAGAAAAGCATTCTGAGAAGTTTGTATACAATTTATTTTCCCAAGGCATAGTTGGAAGAATACAGAACTAAAGTTTTCTTTATAACTTGTGAAGAGATTCATCACCCGATGGATTTCACTTAAATTTCTAGGCTCATGCTGACGAGTCAGTTATGGACCATCATTTCCGAAAGCCAGCAAACGATATAACGTCTCAGCTGGAGATCAACTTTGGAGACCTTGGCCGCCCAGGACGTGGTGGCAGGGGAGGACGAGGTGGCCGTGGACGTGGTGGACGTCCAAACCGTGGCAGCAGGACTGACAAGGTAATTTTAAGATTTCTTTTACCCTTTTAAATAATTCGAGGTCCTCTTTTGGTAAATCACTGCCCCAGGTCCTTTTGGGGACATGAAAGAAAAAGAAGGGTAGACAAGCCTTTAAGAAACTGCATTTTAGGTTATATTTTTGTTTGGAGCACTTAAATGGCTGTTTGAGTAGTGCTGCCAGTAGAGTTAAATTACCACCCTTTATTGAGTACTTATTAGGTGCTGGTCATAGTGCTGTGCTAGGTGTTTTATGTACTGTGTCATTTAATTCTTGTTACTATGTTGACGTCCCCATTTTACAGAAGAGGAAATTCAGGTATAGGGAATCATGTTAACTTGGCTTTTGCTAAGGTCTGCCTGAAATGCCAGCAACCCCTTTGCCTTGAGTCGTCACTGCATTTTTGGTCTCAGCTTTACATTCCCTTTATGTCCGTTGTATAATTGTGTGACACTCATTAGGTGATTGTTGCTTTTTTGTTTTTGATTTCTTACTAGACCGTCCTGTACGAGTTGGAATTCATTTTTGTCCTACGTTCTGTAATCTCCAATACCTTGCACAGTGTGTGACACAAAACAAGTTCTTAGGAAATATTTTGATAGAAGCCCTAGTAATTGTTAGATTTGAACTCTTTCTGTCTGATGCCAAAGTCCATGCTTTTAATGACTAGATTTTATTAAACTAAATAATAAATTGTCAGTTTGGGTTATTTCTTTTTCTCTTGTGGTCTAGCTAGGAAACCATGATGTTCTGAGTTCTCGATACCTGATTTACAAATTTGGGGGACCCACCTACTTGATTGAATATGTCAATGTTTGATTATAGTGGTAACTTAATATTATAGATATTATGGTCACCAATAACAGTGTAGTGATATTTTGTTTCTCTTTCCTCCTCTGATAATCAATTACTTTTTTAAAGGCCAATGTTGTGTATATGGACCTTTTCAATATATATATTTTGTTATTTCTGCTTGTAAATAGCAGTTGGGTCCTTTTCTAACATTGATGAATGTGCTGCTTAAAAGTAATTGTAATCAGTCTTAGCCTGCTTTCAAATTGATGCCATTCTTGTTTAGCAAGTGGGGAAAATAGAAGAATACTGAACAACAAAGTAAGAATCCACATGCATATCCCATAAATACAATAACTCGTGCTGTTTCTGGGGACTCTTCCTAGGTCTGGATAGTAGTTCAGGATAAGCCTCATTGCAAATATTTGTAGTCCTGTTCTGATCCGTAATTTTGCCTTTTACATAAAAGCTTTGGCCCAGTTTACTGAGTATTTTAACTTGCAGATTTTTGAGAGTTCTGTGTCTAGATGCGGACACTGGCGGTTTACTTCCGGAGTTGAGAATTGTTAATCTCGGTTTGCTTGTTTTTCAGTCAAGTGCTTCTGCTCCTGATGTAGACGACCCAGAGGCCTTCCCAGCTCTGGCTTAACTGGATGCCATAGAGAACCCTGCTTCCTTTGGGCCCTCCTCTCTGAAGTTTTGCATGCTTAAGGATCCCAAACGACTAAGAAATTTAAAAAAAAAAAGACTGTCATTCATACCATTCACACCTAAAGACTGAATTTTATCTGTTTTGAAAATGAACTTCTCTCGCTACACAGAAGTAACAATATGGTAGTCAGTTTTGTATTTAGAAATGTATTGGTAGCAGGGATGTTTTCATAATTTTCAGAGATTATGCATTCTTCATGAATACTTTTGTATTGCTGCTTGCAAATATGCATTTCCAAACTTGAAATATAGGTGTGAACAGTGTGTACCAGTTTAAAGCTTTTCACTTCATTGTGTTTTTAATTAAGGATTTAGATGTTCCCCCAATTACAAACTGGGTTTAAATATTGGACATGATATCAGTTTTAATACCTGCTTTGCATTTTCACACATGGTCAACTGGGACATGTAAACTTGGATTGTCAAATTTTATGCTGTGTGGAATACTAACTACTTTATGTATTTTAACTTAGTTTTAATATTTTCATTTCTGGGAAAAATCTTTTTTCACTTCTCATGATAGCTGTTATATATGCTAAATCTTTATATACAGAAATATCAGTACTTGAACAGATTCAAAGCACATTGGTTTATTAACCCTTTGTTCCTCCTGCATGGTTCATTAGATTCAAATTATAATTGATTTACAATTTCAACTATATTTACTTTTAAAATGTGTGACTTTCAATTTTTAAACCAAACTAGACACCTTACTTGTGAAAGTTGCTTAAGCTACTTGTTGATAGACACATCCTGTCAAGTGAAGTAGTTTTATGGGTGTTGGGGTTTTTTTCCCCTCTGACAGGGTGGGTGGAACAAGTTGATTTGGCTAATGCGTAATATTTAAACTGCTCTGTAAAATAAGTGTCTGGCCACTCAGTATAAGTTGTATGTGTGAAAGGTTTCAACTCAAAATTGTACATCCGTAATCAACAACCCTTAAGCTTCCTTGTTCTAAAGAAACCAAAGGGCACTGGTTAGTATGGTAAGATGGGGGAGTATGTTAATTTTTGGAATTTGGAAAGCAGACAGCTTTACTTTATAAGGTTGGAACAGCAGCACCATCCATGAAGTGTAAACCAAAAACCTTACTGTTTCTGAAAATCCTATATTACTATTAATTTTGGTCTTAAGTTGATAGATGACTGTTCCACAGAAGGTGATAAATCTTTTACCTCTTTTTCCATTAGAAAATTAACTTAATAATGCATTCCTTGATCAGGAGCATCACCACTTACTAAAACATACATGGAGAGAAAGATCAATAAACAGGTTTTCTAGGATTTTCTTTTAGTCTTCTGCCAGATTTATTAATAAACAGGAAAGGAGTTTTATTTACAGTTTTAAAAATGTATTGTCACTCAATTTTCAGTATTCTACCTGTGTATGGTAACGTGCAGCTTTTACAATGTTGAGGATCTTAAATCATAAAACGTCTGCTACTTAGCTGATTAGTTCTCCCATATACTTCTAAAAGAGAGAGAAATTGTACAGTATAACAGTTATTCATTTGCATTAGATTTCTCAATCTAGTTACCTACTAGTTTGACATCTTAGGAAGGACGTAATTGGTTTTTAATGATGGATAAACTTGTGCTGGTGTTTTGGATCTTATGATGCTGAGCGTGTTCTGCACTGGTGCTAATGTCTAATATAATTTTATATTTACAAACATACCTGCTACCCAGAGGCAAGTATTAATTTAGTCCGCATGGACTATTGACCCCTCTTGAGATTGCAACATACGCACTCCTAAATCAGTGTGTTTAGACTTTCAAGTATCTTAACTTGTTTCTGGACATGTAACGTGTTTATAAATCTCTTGATTTCTAGCAACATATAGAAAACACCTTCTATGAAAAACACTTCACAAGTTCTACTCATTGTCAGCCATTGCTGGCATTCTGTCACTAGAGAATACACAGCAATATCTGGTATGTTGCAAGCTTTCAAGATAGCCTGAATTTTAAAAAGTTGGTCCATTAGTTGTATCTGATGGATGTAAATTTGCCTCCTAGTTCACTTTGTGTCAAGAGCTAAAACTGTGAACCTAACTTTCTTTTATTGGTGGGTAATAACTGAAAATAAAGATTTTATTTTCATGCTCACTTCTTAAAAGTCATAAAAACAATCAAATAGGAGCCCATTTATCGTCACGTGTTTTCTGACCTGTGTGCGCACCCCCAAGATAATGTTCATAGTTCATTTTTTCCCCTTATACTTAGGTTTGGTTTATGTGGGATTTTTGTTAAACCAGGCTGTTAAATCACTTTTTTGAGGGATACCTATTTTAATAAGTACTATAATTAGGAAGTTGAATTCTTAGAAAATGAATTTCAAGGACTGGCATTTAGCAGATCTGAGTGTGAAGGTTATTATACTGAATGCTACTTTTTTTTTTTTTTTAACGAACAGGGTATAATGCTATAAAAATCTCTTAATGGATATAGAGCCCTAAATAATAATGGTGGCAGATGGAATGTTTTAGTGAACTAATATCTTGATGCTTTTAAATGCAAATACTGCCAGAGTTGATGTTAAGATATTTTCAGCTTGCATTGAAATGAATAGGGTATGGTTTCTTTTTTTACTTAAATACTATTTGAGACCTATGTGGAGTTCTGAAAGATTTAAAAATGTGTCACTAGGTACTATACCTTACTCAGTTTTATTTTAAACACATCATCTCCAGGGTTGTAAATCTATAGTTGGGCTTATTTTTTGGTATGGATTTGGAGGGAGAATATTAACTATCCATTCTGATTGTGTTATTTTTCTAATGACTGGAGGTGGTTGCACTGAAATAGAAAAATGTTACTAGGCTATTAGAGTTGCATACAAAGTGTAATGTATATTAGATTTTTCAAATATATTTTAAAGAGCACTAGCATTATGTTGAAGTAACAAACAAGTATTAAAAGGTTAAAAAAATTTTGGAGAACTGTGAAGCTGCTACAGCGGAATGATTTTGACTTCTAAGGTAAGATTATATCCGGTAGGTTAATGGACAACTGTCCCAATGTTAACGTAATTGGTAATAGCAAGTTCTGGGGCTGTCAGGTGCATGCAATTCTACTTACTTTTTTTTTTTTTAGATTTTATTTTTCCTTTTTCTTCCCAAATCCCCCCAGTACATAGTTGTATATTTTAGTTGTGGGTCCTTCTAGTTGTGGCATGTGGGATGCTGTCTCAGCATGGCTTGATGATTGGTGTACATAGTTGTATATTTTAGTTGTTGTGGCTCCTTCTAGTTGTGGGATGTAGGACGCCGCCTCACCATGGCTTGATGAGTGATGCCATGTCCGTGCCCAGGATCTGAACTGGTGAAACCCTGGGCCGCCAAAGCAGAGCGCTCAAACTTAACCACTCGGCCATGGGGCCGGCCTGCAATTCTACTTTCTAAAGAAAGTAAATGCTTAGGAAATAAATTCTAACCCAAACATTTGTAATTCGACTGATACTCACCTGTAAATAAGTATTTAGTAAGTCTTAGAAGTCAGATCTCCCAAGTTAACTGGAGAAAGCCCAGAACTTGATTACTAATATGCTTTGCTCTCTAGTAACAAGGCAGTAAAATAATCTCTAAGCAAATTTCTAGACCTAATAATTAGTGAAATAATTTGTCATTTGCAAAATTGTCAAGTTTTATTGAGATAAGTGGCAGCTTTCAAAAATTCCTGTTCAGTGAAGTTAGACAAATGTGGAGGTTATATAAGTGATATAAGTCTCTTTCAGGCTGAGAGGAATTTAGGAAGTCAAAGAACATAGGGAAAGGGAACCTAAAGGATGAGAAGCTTAGCAGCAGAAACTGGTTAGGATATAAAGATAATTTAAAACCATCATGATTTTGGCCACAGCAAAGTACTAACATTAGAAATGTGTCGTTTAAATAAGTGCAGTATCTATGCCAGGGGTCAGCAAATTTCAGCCTCTGGCTTGTTTTTGTGCAGTCCCTGAGCTAAGAATGGCTTCTGCATTTTCAAATAAAAACAAATAATACTTTACAAAGAAATAGGTAGCTCACAAAGCTTAAAACATTATCTGGCCCTTTACAGAAAAAGTTTGCTACCAGCTGATCTAAGCTGTCATTCACAGGTCAGCATAAGAGTTCTGCAAGCTCTAGGTACAAATTAAGTCATGTGACCCCATGGGAAGTTGTGAAATGAGAAGTATTTTAAGGCAAATTGTTTGCCTCTTACCTCTCTAATCAGGATATGAGGGCAAGGTATCTGGCAGCCTCTAGCTTAAGATGCTCTTACTTTTACAAAAGATGTAACTTGCCGCTTAAGTATATTCTAAAAGCTGTTAAGGGAAGTATAAATTTGCTGTAAAAAGCTTAACGCCATGATTATAGTTCAGTGTTTCGCGTTTGGTGGCACTTCTCATCATTTAGTGTGAAGATTTTCCTGTAGTGCTGATTCATTTTTCCAGGAGGTGAAAATTCTGTACATTATGTATAGGTTAGAAAGCAAATGTCTGTTTTAATTAACTCCATAGATTGAGCTGGGGCAGGAATTAATGGCTTGTGAGGACTGTTTCTCAGTCGGGAGAATATCCATTTGGGCAGAATTAAGCTTTTGTGCCATTGATTACGTGTGTTTTAAATAACTGGGAGTCACTTGTTCGCTTCTAAGTGGAAGGAAAAGGTGAGAAATGGTCTGTACAAGTTAGAAATAATTCACCAAATTATGTTTTTGTTTGGGGTCTTATGTACGTACTTAGTGTTTTAAATCAGTAAGGAAGAAAGAGGAGTCAGTCCAGTCTTTTTGCTGCTAATTTGTGAGCCTGTGGCAGTTCCTGGTGCGTTTCTATTCTGAGCCTTGTGCATGAAAGACATCATTTAAAAGACACCTAGTGATGATGCCAGCATCTGACGATTCTGATTCAACTTGGATTTTTTTAACCGATGTAGATAATTGATTCATACCAGGTGATGAGACAGTTGCTCTAAACTGGTCTTGCTATGGCTTTGTTAAATAGTTGCATTCTGTGCTACTGGTATGAAATGTGAAAAGAGAAGCCTAGTATTCAGGATTTTGATATTTCTTTGATAAACTGAGTAGGGAAAGTGGGAAGTAGCTTAGCTTTGGGCAGTATTGTTTACACTCTATCACCTTAATTGCAAGTTTTGGCTGATTCATTTCTCTTACAGATTTTAGGACCTAAAAAGATCTCTAGTTTGAAGAAATGGCATTGGTTTTTCATCTACCTAGAATGAGGATTCTATATAAAGTTGTCCGACTGAACTTGGTTCTTGACATTTTACTGCCTAGAATTGTGTCATATTGGGACTAAAATTTGATGTTAGCTGATGAATAATTTTGTTCTGGAACTTTGCGTGTTGAATTCTTGTTTCACACCTTGGGTGTAATCCATAGTGAATTCTGTTTGGCAACCACAGTGACAGTATTTAGAAGAGCACATGTTTAGACGTTTTGTCAGAGTGCTCAGACTGATTAAACACATCAGAGAAGATGGTAGATTCCTCCCGCCCAGCCCCCAGTTTCATGGCTGAAAATGTTCAGGCTTTTGTGATTGTTGAGTTGAACACAGATAATTTTCTGTTTAAAGGTAGACAATTGATTCATCTTTTGTCTGGAAATTCTGAATTTTCAGTGAAGCTTCCACACTTTTTCGGTATAAAATGAACAACTTCTAAAAAGGGCTGATAGTCTGGTTTCAACTTGATTTTGTGTACATGTTTACTAAGGCTTCATTTAGGCGCACAAGTCCAAGTTAGGAGCTTCTGAAGAATGCGTGGGAAGACTGCATTGGCTAAAGCTGCTTCTGCTTCAGACCACTGCATTTTGTTCCTAATAGCTTTCCTTGAAGATTGAGTAGCACTTAGTCTCTGTATCAGCAAAATCCAGCGAAGCGTTTTAACAACTGCACTGACTCAGGTGTTTCTTGAGTCAAATAGCAGAGCTGGAAGTCATGTTGAGTGAAGTAGAGATGTGCTTTGGATGCTTGTAATACTAAGTGAAAATACTTAATCATCTGAGAAACAAGTTCTCTTTAGGAGAAAATGGGCAGTTTATTAAGAGAAAATTGCCACTATACTTTGCTTGAAGAACTTAACCAGTGCCTCCCAGTTACAGAACAGCATGAATGTTCCCCTTTTTTTTCAGGATCATCAGTCGTGCTACTTAGATTTATTAAACTTGAAAAGTAACGGCAGATTTTTAGAGGAAAAAAATAGATTTGAAGATTGCATCAGTAGCTGGAGAAGTGACCTATTGACTTAATTTTCTTTGCGAGTTGTTTTAATCTGTTGCCTCTGCAAGGAGGTCAAAAGTGGGTTTTTTTTTTTAAACTGTCTACACAGCTGCTCTGAAAGCTACCCTGCCACAGAGAGTGTTTATAGGAGTGGAACAGAGACAGTCACAGAGTCGTCATACAAGGATGAGGGGAGGGGGAAAAATTCAGGAAACAAGTTTTCTACAGTGTTGTGAAGAGAAGGAAATAGTCTTTCATTCCCTTTGATGGAATCAAGTAAGATTTCTATTTCTTAGTGAGATTTTCACATTGAGAGGTATTTTTGGCAGAGGAGGCCTGAGGACGGGGGTCTGGGCTCTGGTCTAGATGTCGCAAGAAAAATGCACTCAGGCTACACAGACCCATTCACAGCTAATGTGCGGAGAGATGCAATTGCCATTTTAGCAAGTAAATTGAGACTTTCTTGCAGAAAGGTATGGGTGGTTTTGTTTTGCTACTAATTTTCATCCAATTTTGAAAGAATACTTTTGCAGCTTTTTGAACTATTGAAAATAGTCCTGCTGGTGGGTGTTCTGCCTTTCCAGTGAAAATTCAGGGCCTTTGAGTACAGTTTATTCTCTGTGAGAATCTCCTAATAGCTTTTATAGTATTTAGTTGAGTCCTATTACCTATAGGTAGTAAGATGTCTGAAATTGGCAAGGGAACGTGTTTGGAACCTCACCTGACTCTTGCCTAGGCAAGAGCAGGATGTCTCATGGAAGAATTCCTTAAAGTTGTGGAAATTGAAAAGTAGTCTGAATAGACTTGAAGGGACCTATGGCAACACATAATAGGTGTGTATGTTTCTCAGAGATGGGATGTAAATCTCAGAACCAGCTTAGGAATGGGTTTGCCACTTGTAAAGAAAGAAAAGACCGCCAGCAAAATGTGGAACCAATCACCATAGAATGATTCAACAATGCATACAAGCTACAAAATTGAGTTAAATGCAGCCTTAATTTCTTTTTGCTTAAGAATTAGCTGTCACGTTTGGGAAAAAATCAGGTAAGTTGGGTGGGGTTATAGCTATTTTAATGAAAACATTGGTTACTTTTCAATTTAAAAAGTGTAATGTGTTTATAGCTTTACTCCATTTATCAATTTGCTTAAAATAATGGACTTTCTTGGGAGTGTAATTTACCTTGTCTGGCCTACCTTTGCCTTGTATTGAAGGATCTAGATCAGCTGGGTAGATAAAATTAGCAAATTCAGGAGTGCCGGATTTGTCCTGGTGTCATTTGTTTTAAAATTTACCTGGCTTTTCGGTAGATTTCTCAAGAATCAAGAATGACGTACAACTTTAGAAGTATGGAAATACCAGTTTTGGTTATCTAGTGAAAAATCTTAAGAGATTTTTATGGAACCACAGTTGTAGTCAACTACAGTCAGAACCCCATTGATGTAGACTGCAGAGCAGCCATTTGCATAGAGAGGAATTCCGTAGTTGAAAGTTACACTCTAAACCACACTTTCCAGGATCAGGGCTGAGTTGTGTGACTGGTTAAGTTACTTAACTGTTTCCTCATCTCTCTAGTGGAAATAACACCTACCTTAACCAGTTGTGGTCAGAACTGAATTACATCCCTTAAAAACTGCCAGTACTAAGTACTGTGTTAGATGTTGGTTACTATTAACAATTCCTACTACCTACTAGAATGGGAATTTGGCAAAAATTGGCTTGTTACATAAACCTTGTATTTGAAAGATTGATTGCTTCAGTTATTACCCTGACATCCCCAACCCTCACCTAGTCGGTCATCTTCTTTGCCTTTTCTACTGTGTGACAGGAGCACTTAAGGGTCAATGAAAATGCCAGACAGGAGGTGGAGAATGAAAGAGACATGGGCCGTAAAGAAAGTGGTTGGTAGTGTTTCTCTAGACCTACTGTCTCAGGTCTTCAGAAGGAAAATGGTAATATTTTATATTTTAATGATTTTATCCAATTATGAAAGTATGAGTATTTGTGATGAAAAGAATGCAGAAATGTAATTTAAAAACCTGGAAGTAACACTATTAACATTTTGGTGTATAGTATATTCTTTAAAAACAATTTTTGTATTGACTTATAAAAGTGAGGTCATTCTATTCAGCCTTTTGTAACTGACCATTTCCATGTCAAATGTTGTTAGACTTTTTAAAGGACTGCATAGTATGCTTTTCATCAATTCTAAGATCCATCCCAATTTCAAGCATGTTAGAATGTGTGTGTTTGGGGGTGGAATGTGCACCATAGAAATCGATGGTATATTAGTTTTAATCAACATTTTTCCCTATTCAGAACGTAAAGTAACGGAGTAGTCTTAGACTGGTGTAGTCTTAGATTCTGTGAAATTCAGTCTTTGATTGTGTAGATGATTTAACTGGGTCTCTGCTGTGATGAATTCTTTATTCAATTTATGCTATTTATGCTATTCTTTAGTCTACATAGCTAGGAATGGAGTTGCTTATTCAAATTTTATTGAATATTGCCCAACTGCCTCCAGAAAGGAGCCAACTAATTTGCAAACAGCAGTTTCTCTGATTAACACTGGCTAATTTTTTCTGTAATTTCCTAATTTGGTAAGTGAAAAATGGTATTTAATTTTCATTTCTTTGGTTACAGGTGATTGTTTTTTTTCATGCTTATGGGACATTTACATGTGTTTTGTGAGTTGCTCACTCAGCTAATTTTTCTTTGAAGTGTTGGCTTTTTTCTTATTGATCTGTAACAGCACCTTATTAAGAAGTTATTTTTGGCATACATTGCAAATGTTATGTAACTTTCATGTATGTGAGCTTTGCAAAATTTTTTTGGTTTTTCCTAAAGATTGGCACCTGAGCTAACAACTGTTGCCAATCTTTTTTTTTTTTCCCTCCTCAAATCCCCCCAGTACATAGTTGTATATTTTAGTTGTGAGTTGTTCTAGTTGTGGCATGTGGGACGCTGCCTCAACATGGCCTCATGAGTGGTGCCATGTCCATGCCCAGGATCCAAAACTTGGGCTGCCGAAGCGGAGCGCGCAAACTTAACCACTCAGCCATGGGGTTGGCCCCTGCAAAGTTTTAAGTGGAAATTTATTCCAGTATAGGCTGTGATGTAAAGATCTGACTTGTTTCTTTTCATCATCAATTAGCCAATTAATGGAATTGCTTACCTTTTTTTAGGGGGAAGAAGAGACCTTTCTGATCTCTTACTCTAGAGAGTGATTTACTTGAGGGTTCACCTGTCAGCTTTTCATGAGGGTGGCTAATGTGAACATCTGCATGCTAGGAAGAGAAAAACAGGGCTCCTTTGGAAGGCTTGAGCAGCAATACTGGGACAGATGACAAGGCATCAGGTGAAAGACAAAGAGCTTGATGGAGAAAAACCAAGGACTGGACAGGGCGCATTGACCAGAAGAGAATGCCTAGCTTGATCTCTCTCCCTGGCTTCAGGGCATTGGTGTTGTCCCTGTAGGCTATTAAAGGAAACAGAGAGATTGGGACAGGGTGGAGGGGAAAAGGCAGCAAAGGGAAAGAACTAGATAACACTAGTTTGACTTTCATATTGCCTGTAAGGAAGACAAAAGCCCAGGAAATAGAATCTCTGGCTTCTGGGAAAGAGGGCCCCTTAAGGAACAATTCAAGGTAAGGATCTCCACACAAGAATTAATGGTGGACATGACTAGGAATCCATTAAGAATGCAGTTGGACTCTATTTGTAGTGTTTAGGTCCCAGAGATCAAGGAATTTGATGTTTTAAGAGAGCAGAGATTTCTGGGTTGACTTTAGGATGTCCATCAGGAGTGAGGATTTAAATCATTGCTAATTTTCCTGAGGAATGCAAGCCTGGCTGTGTGAATATTGGTGAGCTGCACCTAGCCCTGGTGGAACTAGGCAACCTGGTTTGGGATTTTGTGTAGGGGGGGAGGAGGGTTGTGAAAACTACTTGGGGCAAGGGTAGAGCGAGGTCACCATCCTCTGTCATTCATGAAAGAGGACATCTTATCTGGCAGAGTGAGCAGCCAAAGGCATGCTCAAATAGGTATTTAAAATAAGACACGGCCCCGTGTATTATAGCGGTGCCGTCAGTGAACAGTGGGGTAGAATGGAGGTTGGGAATGAAGAGGAACAGACAGACTCAATTGTAGCCGTAAAGAGGAAGCAGAGACTGCTGTACTGGCCTCTGGAAAAGAAGGAGTGAGATGAAAGTGGTGACAGGTGACACATTTGGCTTTTTGTTGATAGCCTACTATGGATAGCCAGGTATGGTGCTGGGGAAACAGAGTGTCATGCTTCCTGTCTTCAAGTTATTGCGAGTCCAGTAGAGGAAGTAAGTGGTGTGGGCATCACACTAGGGGAGGCACTAAGGCCTTGCATTCTTAGAAGGAGCCTTTGGAGTCAAGAAAGTCTCCCTTTAAACGTTTTTATTTGTTTTGTTTTGTTTACTTTTTTAGGAAAACAAATGACTGCAGTATTGCCTGGGCTTTAAAGGAAGGGAAAGGGTCTGGGGGATCAAAGGGAGACTGGGAGTTGGGTATTGGGACCAAGGAGGGAGGGGAGCAGAGACTTAAGATGGATAGCAGGTAGTCAAGGAAATCAAAGTAGGAGAAACAGGTACAGTCACGTGCTGCATAGAGGCCACATCAGTGTTGCGCTCAACGACAAACCATATACAACAGCGGTCCCATAAGTTTAGTACCACAGAGCCTAGGTGTGTAGCAGGCTGTACCATCTGGGTTTGTGTAAGTGCACTCTGATGTTCGCACAACGACAAAATTGCCTAACACATTTCTCAGAATGTCAAGTGTTGGCATGACTTTTGGAAGAAAAATATTGGCTCCCATTGTCAAGAGGTGATAGATTGGCCTGCTGAGGAGGTGGCCTTGTCTGTCATGGCCTATTGAAAACTGATGGGGGGCATCACATCCTGGGTGCAGACAAGCCAAAGCTGAAGCTGCTGAGCTGCCCAGAACCGTGGTGTTGGGGTGCTGTGCAGCTGCTGAATAGGGTAGAATGGAGATGGAAGGAAAGAGCTTAAGTTTTTCAAAGAAAGTGCAGAACTAACTTGTCTGGACTGGCACGAAGCACGGATGAATACGCAGAGCACGTGTTCACTGCTTCGGTTTTCAGAGCTCTGAGGGACGTCTGATAAACCAAAGCCGCCTGAGCTCCAGTGTTTGGGTGGGATGGCCGTAGTGGGTAGGCCCTAGGCTTGACAGGGATTTAAGAAAAAGATTCTTGGGCCTCTCATCCTGTTCTTTTGGGAAGAGAACTATTAGCACTTAGCCAAGACTCTTGCCCTGGCAGCTTAGCAGAAGTGCCTATAGTGAAGGGACAGAGGCAGTGATGGGCGAGAGGAAAGTGACAGGCCAGGGGCCACAGCTTGAAAGGAGTAGAACGTGGATCACGTTCCAAGTGTGTGCTGGGGAGAAGAGAAGTATCTTCCAGGCTCAGCTTGAGCTCTCTGAGGACCAGCTCAGTCTTTCTGGGGAGGGAAAGCAGATGCCTTTGCGAGAAGGGGACAAGTTTTGAGTGCAAACTTGGTGGTGTGGGTCTTAGACCCTGAGGTAGTCCTGGTCCTGAAGGCAGCACCTGCTGCAGCAGAAAGGAGAGAGCGGGGTTGGAGAGCCTCGGGCCCCACCTTGGTAAGACATCAGAGTTCCGAGAGGGAGGCTGCTTGCCTGGGGTCCTGTGGTGGGTTTACAGTAGCTTGCCACCATCAAGCTGCTCTTGATTCTCTGAAAGGATGAAGGCAAAACAAACTAGCAACATTAGGAAGAAGGTACATTGTTAGGCTTCCGCAAATGAGGACGGTCATGACCGTCCTGGGAGCCCTTTCATTGGCCTTCATCAGGGTCTTTTATATCCTCATCTGGAGAACTAAATTGATCTGTTCTGAAGGTTCCCTCTAATGCTCACTAGAAATCCGTGATAGAGCTGTGCTCCCCAACACGGTAGCCAGTATCGGTGGTGACTTGAAATTTACAATAAAAATTCAGTTCCTCAGTCATACTAGACACACTGCAAAGTGGTCAGTAGTTAATGTGGTTAGTGTCTACTCTTGTACAGTGCAGACAAACAGCTCATTTTTATCTCAGAAAGGCCTATTGGACAGTACTGATCTAGATAAGTCCTCGTATGGAGTAGCTGCCTTACGAATAGTTGTTGCATGAATGGTCGTGTGGGCTGTTTGCCGTTGCTGGCAAGAGTTCTGGTTTCCACTCTCCTTTCCCCTTCTGGCCAAAATAGCCAAGACAGTTGCCGGAACCCAGATTGGAGTCTCTGGGTCCACATGGTGGAGGATGTAATCTAAGGGTCTGGAGAGGGCAGGATGAAGTATGGGTTACCACCAACTCTCAGTTCCCAAGTCACCCTGAGCTGGCTTGCCTGCCCTCTAGCTGCAAGCAGGCCCGATGGCAGCACCCAGACGTGATGACCCTGCAGCAAAGGGCTGGGTAGATCAGGTATGCTGTGCTGGCTAGGGGCACGCTGACTTGCCAAGCTTCGAGCTTTGCCACTCATAGCATGAGGGAGCCGCACCCCATCCTTAACCGATCCAGAGTCAGCTTTTCACCACAGGAGAAGGTGAGCGGGTGAAGGGGACTTGAGGGGAAAATGGAGAGGGCGATGGGCTGCGGCTCCAGTGCCTCCCCGGGGCCAGTTACAGCAGCCTCATGGGAAGGGAGATAGTCCATGTTGGAGGGTAAGTAGCCCTCGGTGGGAAGGTAGTCCACGGGCAGGACTGTCAAGGGGCCCGCTGGGTTTCCCGGCTTGGAGTCGGGGCTCCTGCCCCCCAGCACCTTGTACAGATTCACTAGTTGTCCTGTCTCTGCTGTGAGAGCCCTTGGAGGTGGTGGGCTCGAGGCGCTGGACCCCGTGTCCTCCTCAGAGGTGTAGTGACTTTGGACTCCTCGTCCCTTTTCCGGCCAGTTGGGGCGATGGGGATGTCCGAAGCCTGAGGTCACTTGATGAAGGACTTCGCTGATGACCAGGGGCTCAGGTTCTTCCAGACGGGGCCAGTCTGTCAGGACCCTGTCCAAGGGCAGCTGTGTCTTCTCCTGAGAGAGCAGAGGAAGAGGCTCGTGTGGCTGTGTTAGTAGCCCTGACAACCAACTTAACCAGGGTCCCCAAAGGCCTCCCAGCCTGCACTGTCTAGTCAGCTTGCAGCGGGACACTGGGCCCTTGGCTTTGCAAGGCAGGAGAAGCAGCCAGCGTTGTTGGGGACGCACACAGGCAGGAGCCATGGACTCCTTTCAGTGTGAGCGAAGCACCACGCTGCTCAGCCTCTAACCCAACTGCACTGGCTGCTGTTCCTCCAGGAGAGAGGGCGCGGTGGGTGCCAAGGGAAGGCTGAGCTTGCCTCTGGCTCGGGGAGGAGGCAGGGAGGACGTAAAAGGCTCACATTGGAGCTGCCTCCTGACAGATACATAGTATTTTCCAGGTAGGGAGGTGGTGGGTAAGGAGGACTGGTCTATTCTAGAACCTGCTGGTTCTTTCCTTTTGACAGGCAAACTGAGGCTTCAGAAATAGGAGGAGGTCACGTGATGAAGGGACTTCTCAGGGATGCTAAGGAGTTTGGGCTTTGATACAACCCCTGAAAGGTCTTAGGCAGGGTAATATCCTCATCAGTTCTGTTCTTAAGAAAGACCCCTCCAGGCTAAGTTTTTGGGAGAAATTTTCATCCTTTTTGCCCTCCAGCTAATTTTCTCTGTTACTTCTCTTGATTACTTTCTCTTTTTCAGCCTCACATCAGCTACCAGCTCTTCAGTGTCTTATTTCTTTCCTTCCCAAACTTACTGCTGATTCCCAAGTCCAAGTTCAAGCACTTTACTAACATTTCTTTTAATAGACTTTATTGGGCTCTCCTTACGTCCTCGAAACTCGCCCACGCTGACTGCCTGGTCTCTCTAAGGCAGAGCTCCTAGTTTAATGACCCAGGCTTCCATGCGCGGTAAAGCTTCCAGCCCTTAGCTAGGCAGTCAGGTTCCTGCACCTTCCTGCACCTCCCCATGTTTCCGCTCAGGAGCTGTCGTAGGCACACTGTCCTGGTCTCACTAAACACACCTTCTCAGTGCCACCACACTTGCGCGGCCACTGCCAGCCTCCACCCTTGCTTCTGTTGGCTGCGCCACCTCCTGCCTGACGCCTTCCTCTTTCATGAAGCCCCTAGTGAGCATTCCCTCCACTGCCCTCCTACAACAGCCAGCAAGGAGACCACCCAGGAGGTTCTTGGCACATGAACGCTTTGTACTGTCACTTTTTTTTTTACGTGTCCATAAGTCATCTATGAGGAGGGACCATGTCTTAAGGGAGGAATAGGATGACAAAAAAATAGCCTTGGGACAGGGCAAACCGGTAGGACTAGTCCCAGCTCCCACACCCTACAGCTTGGGAAACTCCATCAACCTCTCTGGCCTTCGGTTCCCTTGTGTGTTAAATGCCAAATTGTGCAAGAGTGATTTGGCCTCTGCTGTCCTTTCTTGCCTTGGGTGTGGCGAGTGTCCAAAAAGTGGGTGATGGTGCCATCTCAGGGTGGACTTTCACAGAGGGCCCCGACAAGCTAGAGGGGATGTGTGTGTGTTTCTCTTTCAGGAGCCTGCTCCTTTCCAGTCGCTGCCCCAACTGGCCCCGGCACGTTGGTCTGGCTTGGAACATCCTGTGGCTCTGGGAAGCAGAGCTCCCCAAGTGCCACTGCCACAGACGTGGGGGCGTGAACCCAGGCGCGGAACCGGCTGCGGGCTGCCCAGGTGAGGCGTTCGTGCGGCCTCTGGGAAGCCGTGGCAGTGCAGACAGGCTGCCCCTCGGAGCTCTGACAAGGCAGGCCTCCGGCCGGCGAGTCCCTGGGCAAGCCTCTGAGGTCGATGTTGGCCCAGGGACCTCACGCACACTATTTTAAGCTTTTACAAGCTCAAAAGGGATAACGTCCCAGTGATCCCCTTTATCATTTGGCCTTTTCCTCCAGAGCTGTCATGACACGTGTTTTTTTAGCCACATCTTAAGAAATGGCAGCACATTTGTTGGAGATGGAAGACTATCGTGTTTCTGAAGTCGGCCTCAGCCTGTCACTGGGAGCGCGGTTTGAATCTTTAAACAGTCTACCCGCCTCAAGGGTCAGGCGACCTGGGGTCTGAGGCTGCCTCGAGGCCCTCGTCACAGATGCTATGTTTAAGCTAAATTTCTTCCAATTTTCTAATTCACCAGTTATTTTTGCAAGAGAAATACATGCACACAATTTTGTAAAAAAATTTAAGACTTAAAAGGAAATTTGTAATAAAATTAAGTGGCCCTCATATCCCCCTTCCCCTCCCCAAAGGCAACCACCAATATCAGTTTCATATGGAAGCTTCCAGAAATATCCTGTGCATGTGCTGGAGGGGTGTGTGTAAAATCTCCCTCCTTTTTATATAAGTGAGAACCCAGTTTAGACAACTGTTACAAACTTTGCTTTTTTTCACTTAAATATCTTAGAGATTTTTAGACACATGTAGATCTCATTTTTTTCAGTAGTTGCATAATATCCTGTTGTATGGATGGACCCAAATGTCTAATCTGCCCTCCCGGTGGCAGGTTACGTCACGCCCAGTTTTTGGCTTCTATCTGTAATGCTGCAGTGAACATATGGATACTATGCGGCTTTGGGCATGTATGTGGCAGTTTCTGTTACCTTTTCCCTGTATTACTTTCTCTAACTCTTTGCATGTCTTTCTCAGCATTTCTTCTAGGCTTTTTACAGGCCCTTCAGTGGCTCTGCAGCCTCTGTCTCCCCTCATGCCCAGGCAGGGGCAAACAGCCCACGACGCCAAAGCCACCAGCCTGGGAGCCAGGTGTCGGCGACGGACCCAGCGCTGCTCCCCGTGTGCTATTTCAGGCTGTCAGGCGGGGGACCTGGAATCTCCGCACTGGGAGAGAGAGATCTGAAGGCTCCGTGGATTCGACTCCTGGTACTGACTCCCCTCTAACCCTAGCGGTGGCATCTCTATCGACTGCCTTCCTGTAGGTCATCATGTCATTGCCACTGGGGGAGGGCCCCGTGTGTGACCACCTCTTTAGTTAATCTGTTCAGCTAGGGGTGTTGACTGCCAGAAACACTGCCTCATCCTGTGCTTAAAGATCTTTGAGGACGTAGACAATGTGGACGTATATGACGTATAAAGACCCCTGAGGGTGTAGACTGTGGATGTATATAACATATAAAGACCTTTGAGGGTGCAGATAATGGCCTTCAGCACATGCTACTGTGTGAATCCAGGATTCACCATTTACTGGCTGACTAACGTTGGGTAAGTTACTTAGTCCTCTGTGGCTGTTTCCTCATCTGAAAAATGAGGATGAGAATAATAATACAACCTCAAAAGCTGTTGAATGGATTAGATATTAATGCATGAAAAAGGTTTTTAAAAATGCCTAGCATATAGAAAGTAATACATATGTAATATATGTCTTATAAACATATAAATATATAATAGAATTATATATTTAATTATCTATCATGTATATGATATATAAATATATCATTTTTGAAAGTATATATGTATTAGCTACTGTTATTATTACTGTTCTTGCCATCATAACTTAAAGGGACAAAACCCTTCGATAGAGAGATGAGACTTTAAATACGAGTCTTCTTGGGAAGAAGGTAACAATCCTTGCCTTGTATGCTGTACATGGCACCTTGCTTACCCTCACAACAGTGTACACGGGAGATATGTCAATTCCTGTTTTACAGAGGATGAAGTCAGGGCTCAGGCCATCAGGCAAGTTGCCCAAGGGTCATCCACACAGTAAGTGGCAGAAGTGGGATTTGCGTCCAAGCCTTATTTCAATGGCACCAAACAGCAGTGACCTCAGTCCCTACTGAGGCAGGCGTGGCTGAGCCCACCAGCTCTTCCCCTGAGCAGCAGCTGGGACCACTGGCGTCTGGCCTGAGCAAGGGCGTGGACGACGGAGTGCTCTGGTGGCTAAGGAGGAGGGCTGTGAGAGGGAGAAGAGGAGGGCGGGGCTGTCGGGGCCCCAGGCGATGGGAAGATCCCGCCATACCACCTCCTTCCCTTTGCCCCCCTTAAATGCACAGTCTTGCACCTGATTCAGATGCCTTCCACTTGCAGACCCTGCGCCCGAGACGGACATCAGGCCCACTGTGAGCTGTCTCACCTCCATAGCTGCATGGCAGCGGCTCTCTTCACTTCCTTTACTCTCAACTCTCTCATCTGCCCGCCAAGCAACCTCTCCTTGCAAACCTTTTCCTTGCACAGTGGAATGATTTGCTGGCTTCCCGCCAGGACCAAAATGGTCTGGGCTCTATTTACCTGTTCTGTGTTCACACAGGGCCGGGAACATTGTGGTAAAGCTTCAGATCTCTTGAATTTGGATGAGTCAGTGGCAAGAATACTTGCTTTTTCATTTCTTTTAAAGTGAGTTGAGGTGAGGAGGGGACATAAGGCCTAGAGAGGAATGAACGGCTGTGGGTCTTGTAGATTTTTGGTCGTAAGCTTCAGGGAGCTCCTGCGCCACGGGAGCGTTGGCCCAGATGGCAGCCTAGGATGAGTGACTTCAGCAACCAGGTTTCCTCGTAGCTACAGTGGGAAACTTAGGCGTGCTGATCACTAGAAGCCCCTCCTCTGACCGCCCAGGCTTCACACCTTACCTCCACAAGCAGGTATTTCTTGGCCCAAGTGCTATTCGCTGGGTCCGGAATTTCTCTGCTACACCACTGAGTTCTGAGGGCAGACAGGAGAGCAAACACCCTGTAGATAAAGAAAACAGTGACACCTGGTGAAGTGTGCACAGGTTCTTAGTGCAGCGACTTCAAGGTGGGGGTGTTCAGTCTGGGGGTGTGCAAGTGAGTAAGATACGAACACTGAAGGAGAGAGATGCCGCGTCGTCCAAGGCTGGACTTGTGTGCTGTGAAGTTCGGAGAGATGACAAGGGGTCCTGATGCAACCACTTGGGTTTGCTAAATAAACGATGGGGCTCTGCTCAGTGTAATGTCGAGCTGTCACTGTGCAGCCAGGCCCTCAGTCAGCAAACACTGATTGAACCTCTAATGCAGGAGCAGCACAGTGCGCATGCTGCGGATGGAACAGCGGACAAGCAGACTGCCCCCACCTGTGGGGAGCTTACTAGTTAGTTCCTTAGAATGTTTATAAAGAGTGTCTAATGACAGGTAAATTATTATGCTAAAATAGGGAAAGAAAAAAAGTAAAACTAAACAACAAAACAGGATATAAATGGTATACATAGCTTGAACATAACCATGTAAAAAAAAAATGCCAAGAAAAAAATACCATAGGGAAATAACCAGACTGCTAACAGGATTGTATTGGGTGGTCAGAGGAAAGGTAGGTCTTTTTAAAATTTTTTACATCTCTGGGTTTTTGAAACTATTTAAAGATGAGTTTATATTACTTTTATCATGTGAAAAGGAAAAAAAATCCTAAAAATGTTTCTTATAAATGCATGTGACTCAAATATTTTGACTATTTTTTTTAAAATTCAAGACCAATATGAAACATCTTCAAGACTTGGCTTTAATAAGCTTTGATGTTTAATAAGAAAGGTAGGCTTCTAGGGTGTGTTAAGCCCTTTGAAGCAAGAGATGTGGCCACGTGACTAGTTTTTCTCCAAAGAAATGTGAGAAGAGGTACCTGTGACCTAGTCTAGATGGTGCAGATGACGACGGTGCCCAAGGGGTGGTGAGCCAATAACATAGAAGAAACTGGGTCCCTAAGTGACCTGGAGGAGCACAGCTGCCAACCAACCTGGGGACTAACCTCAGAACTATTACACGGAAGAGAAATAAACTATTTTATTAAAGCCACTATATTTTGGGGCCTCTTTTCATTTTTTTTTTTTTTTTCACAGCAGAAGCTTTCACCCTAACTGATACTATTTCCGTGCAGAGGATGCATCTGATCTTAGCTGACTCTTTTTGAGTTAAATTTTTTCAGAGTCTCCCTAAAGAGAGCTCTGCTTTGAAGTGTCATACATGGAGCTTCAATAAATTCTAAGCCTTTCAGACAAGTTCAATGGTTAGTAGAATGACTTTGACCTAGTTTTATTTTGACCTCTTCTCTTACTTTACACATCTGAAGAAAGCTTTGTATTAAGTAACTAACATTAAAAAAACCTCTCTTTACAAAATAATGCATGTTTACTAAAGAAATTTTAGAAAATACAGTTAAATAGAACTAAAATCACCTATGATTTTGTCCCCTGATACTGCTATTAATATTTTCGTGTATATTCTTGGGGCCCCAGTTGCCACCCAACACCCATTTTCTCCTCTTAGGAAGAAGACTCTGATTTATTGGGATGACAGTGAACCCAGCTAAAAGACCACAATTTTAAGCCTCCCTTGCCTCACCAAGTTCTGGCCAATGAGATGTAAGCAAAACTGTCATGTATGACGCCTTCATGTGGTGTCCCCTGAAAAGGGAAGTGTGGGACCCTCCTTTCTTCTCTCTCTAGTTGTGGAATGCCCACATGATGGCTATAGCTCCTACAGCGTGGGACCATGAGGGGAGCTGGAGGATGGAAGCCAGCGTCAGGACGGTGGAACAGAAAGGTCCCTGATGACTCTGGAGCGACTGCACCAGCTCTTCACCTGAGTTCACTTCCTCCACTTGGGTGAGAAACTGTCAGCTCATTTAAATCGTGTTATTTTGGCTTTTTATGTTATATACAACCAAATTTAACGCTAGCATATATCTTGCATATGTATGCATGTGTGTATGCATTACTTTTAAAAAATGAAAGTACATATTGTTTTGCAACCTGCTTTTTATAAAATATAATATACCATATACTCATACCATTTAATTTTCTTCTACATCATCTTTAATGGATGCATAATATGCTGTATAGCATGAGATATATCGTGATTTAGTTAACTGATTTCATATCATTGGGCATTTAGGTTTCAAATTGTTTTCCTTTAATGAATAATACTTCAGTGAACATGTTGCCACTAAATATCTGCATACACCTATGATATACTTATAATAAACTTCTAGTTAGGAATTGCTAGGTCAAAGGTATAATATTTTTTAGAAGTTAACATACCACACCCAAAAAAGTTGAATAAATTCAGTCTGCCCCCAGCAGTGTATGAGACTGTCCATTTCTTTGACTCATAGCAGCAACAGCTATTATCACTTTAAAAAATACATTTGCCAAATTGGCAGGTGTAACCAACTCACTTTTGCCGGAAGTAGCGCACTGAGAAAATGCCCACCGTGATGACAGCAATGCAAATGCTCGGTGCCACAAACGTGCTCCAGCTGGCTCTCCCTGCAAAGTTAGCACACCCTGTGACTGAGTTATCTTCGACGAGCATGTCACAGCGCTGACTCCTGTGTGAACCGTCTGGGCCTCCCCACAGCTGTTGGGTAGCTGAGCTCCGGAACAAGGCCAACCCGCTTTTGTCCATTCGGTTAGGGAGAAGGGGCCCTGAGGGGGGCAGTTTCTATGATTCTAAGGGAGGAGCTCCAGCGCTACCAGGCTCCTTTCTCTCAGGGGCAGAAGGAAAGGGGCCGTGATGGACGAAGCACTGGTTGTGACCTGGGAGTCCTGAACTCAGTCCTGGCCCGACCCCTGACTGACATGTGATCTGTGGACCTCAGCCTCTTGATCTATAAAAGGTGAGTGATGATGTCCACCTTGTAGGTTGTTGTGCAGGTTAGAGATGGTGTATTTAAAGCACATGGCAATGCATCTGAACGTAGGAGGCCCTTGAGAAATGGTAGCCATTAATTTTACCAAACCATTGGATAAGCCCGCTGTCTAACTAGGGTCTTTGAAATTGTTCCAGTTCCTTCCTTTGAAAAGAACTACAGCATTTCACTACATGTTGGAATTATTCATTAATTCATCCAATATTTATTGAGTATTAACCATGTCGCAGGCCCTATTCAGTGCTAGGATACAAAGATGAATAGGACGTGGACTCTGCTGTCTTTAGAAGTCATGACTATAGTCCAGGAGACAGATGTGTAAACATGTAAACAGTAAACCACAGTACCCTGGGATACACATAAAAACAGGTATGTACAAGGCAGCGGAGCAGAGAATAGTGTAGGAAATGGCCTCACGAGCAGCTCAGGAAGCTTTCCCAAAAGGCATAGTGTCAAGAGTTTAGGGCTGAAGGATGGCTAGGAGTCGGCTAAGTGGACAGGTTAGGGAAGCGCAGACTAGACAGAACTATGCAAAGGCATGGAAGGAGAAGCGGGGCAGCACTTGCTGGCAACTACAGTTAGTCTGGGCCTGCTTCCAGTCCGAGTGAGGAGGGCGCGGCAGAGGACACAGCTAGATGGGTGAACAGGACCAGATCATGCAGGCCTGGGAACGGAGCAGTTTGACTTCTAGCTTGAAGGCCCTTCGGGGACCACTGATGGGTGGGAACGAGAGGTGGAAGGTCAGCACCAAGGGTCTTGCAGAAAGATTCTTCTGACAGAGTGAAGGACAGGCTGGGAGGGAGGTGAGCAGGGGCACTAGAAGCCAGAGACCCGCTGGCCCCCAGGAGACGTGTGCTACCAGGGCCGGACGGGGAGTTAACGCAGGCAGCCCTGTAACCACGCCACACTGTCGGCACAATCTCACATTTCTCCAGCATCTGCCTTCCTTCCGGGCAGGTGGGACAAGTCTGGAGTACCAGAGTAGACAGACACTGAGTCCTTAATCCAACTAATTGCTCACAGGTTAACTTTCAGAGGAGCGCTGGGAGATGAGGAGAGGGCTTGTCAGTTTTCCCTGTAGAGATGGACCTGGCACAGAACGACAAAGTCCTGAATGATCAACTTGATACTCCGTGTCACAAAGCAAGAACAGCTTGTTTTATGCTTGGAGCAGATGCAAACTAGTGCTGCCAGAGAGAGCAGCGTAACTTAGCTGCTGGGAGCTCATGTTGCTGGGTCACTTCTTCATAGACGCCACCTTAACTAACGCAGGTCTGAGTCTGACCTGTAGTTCTGCCGTTTACCGCCTCCATGACCGGGGGTAATCTTTCTGCACTTGTAAAAAGGCACCCTAATCCCTCATTCCTTTATTCATTTCCTTTTGAGTGCCTGGTAGTGTGGCTAGGGACAATCACGTACAGCAGACACTTTACATGGTCGTGGTCAGGATTAACTGAGCAAAAGCAAGTGCTATAAGGGTCAAATTGTGTCCTCCCACTCCAAATTCAGATGTTGAAGTCCTAACCTCCAGTGCCGCAGAAAGTGGCCTTATTTGGGAATAGGGTCATTGCAGATGTAATTAGTTAGATGAAATCAGACTGGCATGGGTGACCCCTAAACCCATATGACCAGTGTCCTTATAAAAAGGGGAAATTTGAATACACAGACACACACAAGGTGAACTCCATGTGAAGATGAAGGCAGAGATCTACACGGCAAAGAACACCAGAGATTGTCACCAAGGTGAGCAAGGCGGGAGGCGTGGAGCCAATTCTCTCGGCCCTCAGAAGAAACCAGCTCTGCAGACACCTCGATCTCAGACTTCCAGCCTCTAGAACTTTGAGAACATAAGTTTCTGCTGTTGAGCCGCTCAGGTTGTGGTGCTTTGTTACAGGAGACCCAGCAAACTAACACAGCATGCGAAGCAGCTGACGCAGTGACGTGCATAATGACTGGGATACGCAACAGCTGCTCTTGTTGAGATCATTCTCATCATTCATTGAAAAGATATTGAGGGAACAAGGACTCTGTGCGGGGTGCCATTCCAGACCTTGCGTAAGAAGAGATGGAGAGAAACAGATACCAGTGCCTGCCTGCTGGAATCAGAGTTTTGAACGTGGGTCAAATGTAGTGCATTATGAAGGAAATATGGAGACGCATTTGGGAAGCCTTCCTGGAAGAGGAAAGTTTTGAAAAGCGGGTAGACCGTGTGTCCCAGCAGACACAGAGGTGGTAGGGTGCTCCAGATAGAGGAAATAGCAAGCAGAAAGGTGTAGCAGCAGCAAAGTAACGAGCAAGTTAAAGAAAATCTGCTCATCCCCACGCCACACCAGCCCAGGGTGGACTCTCTGTCTTTAAAGTCGCTTCTTACCTTGCTGACAAAATTCCCTCTGGTTCCCTCTGGGGCTTTCGCCAGCAGCTGTCAGAGCTGTCATCCACAGGACGTATGTCACTCTGGGCCGCAGGCTGTCTATGGGATGGGAATTTGGGGACACCCCATAGGGAAGTTCTGAGAGGAAGAGAAAGGAAGACAGGCACGTATTAATGGAAATATTTGCATGTGGGCTTTTACTTATTTTTATTTGTTAATGCTCCATTTAATATGAAAGAGAAGAACACATTGCTGTTTTGAAATAGTCCTAATTCATTAGTACTTAATACTTGAATAGGCCCCGGACACTGTCATTTATGGAGGCCCCACTTCATGGCATATCAAAAGAATTAAATATGTTTTCCGTGGTAAAGTCTTGCAAAAGAATTTTCATCACTTTTCTTTGAGATTTAGCTCTAGTAACTCCTGTTATTTCTTGTGACTAGACAGTTTCCGGCATTTATCAGGAACATTTGAGAACTCTTGGGGAGGAAATTAAATGTACAAATTGTTTTCAATGGAATTTTAAGAATGCTAAGTTTAGCAATTAATGAAATAGACGTTTGAGTAACATTTATTAATTTTGATTTTCCACGTTTTCTGTAGGCTCTGGGGACTGGGCTTAGTGGCCTTAGTATGACGATCGGCTTCCCTTTGACATAAGATCGAAAGATGAGAGCGTCGCGCTCAGATTAGTTTGGCAGTTTCAGCCTAGGTGATCAGTTCCTTATGCTCCCAAGGCCCCTGACATCCTCAGCAGGGAAGATTCTGGTTTTGGAGCAATGTGCTGATGCTGTTTTTCTCCTCCAAGAAACATGAGTCTCGGCAGCCCTCAGTCAGTAGGCAGGCTTCTCCTCCAGCGACCTGCTGGGTGGGAGTTTCGGGGTGACCTCTCAAAGCTTGGCAAGAGCTGCAAAGTCAACGCCAGAGCTTCGGCAGGAGCAGCCTGCCAGTCCGCTCCACAGACAGTGCCTGTGCTGGGGATCACAGTGGAACCCAGAACTCAGCACTCCAGGCCTCGACATCATGGCTCACAAACCCCAGGGCGTGTGAATGGTGGCTCTTGTCTGCTGAATGTATTTCAACAGCCACAGGTATTCATTGTGTGCTCTGGAAAAGGCACCGAGTATACAAAGGTATACACTCGGCCTCCAAGAGTTCAGCTTCTAGTGGGGAAAGGAGAACCTTACACTCCCTGGCCCCTGCTGACTATGGTGAGCAGCAAGCCGGAGCCGTCCACTCCCCCCGAGGCTAGGGCGAGCAGATCACTTAACAGCTGCAACTGTCAGAGCAATTGCTGTAGCTTACATCCTGCTGAGAAAAAGCACCCTGTGGAAAATTCCTAAGCCTCCTCTAACCTGATGAAACTGCTCGCTAGCACTTAAGCTGGATGATTGAACTCAAAAATCTCCTTATTCCTAAGGCAGCGGATTAAAAGATTAATTTTGGAGAGACCTTCTGCTCATCTTGCTGCAGCAAAGCGCAGCCACTGTCCGACTGTAAGGACATCCTCAGGTCTGGCAGTGAAATGAGACCTCGGAACAGAAGGGAAGGGGTGTATATGGTTTGTTGGGCGGAAAAAGTTGATACACACACACACACACTCACACACGTATGCATGTCTGAAGAATAAAAATAGAAACTCTTGGGGGGAGCAGTGAGGAGGGTGACGGGTCAGCAGTTTGGTTGGCAAATACGTTGAGTTGAGTAATGGGAGAAAGAGGGCAAGAAGCCGTGCAGGAAATACTGGTTCTGCTGCCTCGGTCCGGCTGGCCGTGGTCCCCGCAGAGATAAAGGGGCCTTTCAGTCCTTGGCACCTGAAACTTGAGGCTCAGGGTGGTTAAATGACAAAGGCACCGTTTAGGATAGTTGATAGTTGCCAATCGTCTGAATGGCTGCGGGTAATAATGTCAAGGGTTACCAGGTAAAACAGCTGCCTTGTTACTGGAAATTAGTTTTTACCTCTCAGTCTATGTTGGTTTAACAAAGTCTAGGGCAGTGTTCAGCCATTTGTTATTCCATAAATACTGTTTTTACTAAGCACCTACTGTGTGCCTGGCTGTATTGCAGGGGAGACAACGGTGAGCAAGTTGCCATGGCTTCTGCCCTCATGATGCTTACAGTCTGTCGGCAAACACAGCCAAGTAGTCACAAAGTATAACGTGTGCGCCAGCAGGGAAGTGCACTTGTCATTGGTGCCCGCGGCGGAATCAGCGAACTTCCAGAGGAGTGTCTGTGCACAGAAGCACTGCGGCTCGCACCGAAATGCAGGTGCCTGGGCGCCAGCCCAGTTCTACCCCCTTTCTCCTGCCCAGGCAGGGCCATGCGCTCCTGCTGCACTCTGCCGGGGGCACAGAGGCGCAGGACACGGGAGACAGGGCCCTCCCTCCTCGAGCTCCCTCCTCCTTTTGCTGTTGTGGTGCCTCTCGCCTGGCGTCTCTCCTCCCGCCCCCATCTACTGCCCTCTGCCACTCTCTAGCAAGCACACTTCTGAATCCACCATGGTTTCTGGTCGCCAGACGCGATTGGTAGTTGTCAGTCCTTGATGACAGTAGCTACGTCACTTCCCTGTGCTTTCCATCTCCCTCAGCGGACCGTGAGCTCTGGGAAGATGGGGAGAGGGTCTTATTCATCCGTCAGAGCTTACCGAATAAAAGGGATAGGTAATCTAAACTGATTGAATCTGTGCCTCTTCCCCCTTTTAACTTATTTGAAAATGCCCTTTTGTAGACTTGAGATTCTTCAGATGTGTGGCAAAATAAGGTAGGTATTTTCTTCAATATCTACAAGAGCAGCTTTAAGAACCAACTGACCCTGTTGACCTTTCTGGTTGTAAATAGGCATCTCGGTTTAAACTCCGTGAAAATGAAATTTTCGGGGGGAGCAAATTCCAAATGGCCCAAGGTCAATTAATTCGTGACCTCTTGGAGTGCATTTCAGAACTGACCCTGACAGGCCCACTGGGAAGCAGTTCTGTTCAGTGATAGGGCCTGTTTACCCACAGTGGACTAAGTGAATGATTGCGAGGCCTTACAATGGAATACTAGAGAGCTGTTAAAAAGGAGTGAGGCAAATCCATGTGGACTGATGTGGAAAGATCCCTGGTGTGTGTTATTGAGAGGCAGAAACAAGGGCAGGTCCAAATACAGATTCATCCCAAATATGGGCCTGTATGTGCAGTCACTTTTTTTTGGAAGAAGACATGAAAAACTGCTACCAGCCTACGTATGGAGGATGGGGAATGCCCATTTCCTGTCTTTCTGAACTATGTGAATGCTGTGACCATGTGCAAGTAATTTTTATATAACAAGAAATTAACTGGCTTCAAAAGTTGTAATTTTCAGAACAGCAACACTGCCAGTCTTCCAAGGTCAAGAGAGCAGACCAGCTCCTCGAGTTCCCCAGGCATGCGTCACTCTCGCTGGCAGCTCTGGCACCCACGTCTCAGGGTGGCTTTGCTACGTTCTTCTTGGACCTACTGGCTCTCATGAAGAAATAAAAATGTTACTTCTTTATGACAAATTCTCCTGAAAGAAAGCCAGCTGCCTATGAAACAAGGAGAAGGTCAAGCCAGAAAAAAACCAAAATTCTGAATAAATAAAAAATTAGAACATCAAATCTGGCAAGTGACTTAGAGCTGCTACCTCACTGAGTGAGCCGTGAAATCATTTGAGATAATGCTCCAGCTGGAATTTATTTTAATTGCTTTAATCTTACAATTATAGGTCACTTAAATTGCATGTTACCCATTTAAGGAGAAAATAACATGCTATGACGGTATTTGCAAATGTGGGGATTCCAAAATTCTCTAAACGCACCCCTCAGGGGTCTACACAATAGTATTGAGGTGCCTGCATTGCTTTTTTTATCATTTAATTAATTTTTGTTTTTTGAGGAAGATTAGCCCTGAGCTAACATCTGCCACCAATCCTCCTCTTTTTTCCTGGGGAAGATTGGCCCTGAGCTAACATCCGTGTCCTTCTTTGTCTACTTTATATGTGGGATGTCTGCCCCAGCATGGCTTGCCAAGCAGTGCCATGTCCGCACCCGGGATCTGAACCCGAGAAACCCAGGCCGCCAAAGCGGAATGTGCGAACTTAACCGCTGCACCACCGGGCTGGCCTCAAAGTGCCTGCATAGCTTTTTGAAATGCTGTCTCCCCATATAAGTAAGCTCCTTGAGGGCCCGGGCCATTATCTTCATTTCTTCAGTTTGCTTGGCACATAAGATATATTCAGTAACCGTGTGAGTGTGTGTAGATGTCTTTTATTCTTCTTCACTCAATCTCACAAATATTTATTGAGCACCTGGAAAGTGGCAGGCACAGTGCCAGCACTGCGTGTGTGTGCACACACACACGCTTGTGTTCTCCGACACCTGCACCAGAAGGCCCTGCGTTCGTTTCTCACACATACCGCAAAATCGAGGCTGGGAGTCGGAGTCCCTTTCCCTCCAGTATATCCTGTAATGGAGGATGCAGCCCATTTGCTCCTGGGCTGGAATCTCGTCCCATGAAATTAAAATGCTCCCCTTCTCCTCTGTGATGGCATTGATGTGGGGGCCACTCAGTGGGGCTGGAACGTAGAACACAGGAGGCTTTTGTCACCCTCCAAACCCAAATCATTAAACTAAAGCAAAATCTGGCCAAAGGTCACAAGACTCACCTTTGTGCTTAGAGTTGCCCCGGGTGGAGCTGCACCTTCCCCGGTCCCCTGACAGCGCGTGCACCCGGATTTCATAACAGGTGTAGGGTTTTATGTTCTCTGCAAGAAAAGAGAGTTCGTGGAACAGGTGCGGCATCCCATGCGAGTCACTAACGGGAGCCACTTCACTATCTGGTACAGACGCATTCACGGATTTCTTGCCTGCGCTTAGTTTGAAGATGGTTCGAGTATGCTCTGGACTGAGAGTAAAGGGTGATCTGCGCCATCCCAGCTTCACCTCATGGTGGACAAATAAGCAAACCCGAGGTTCTGTCCGGGGTCATTGTGATTAAAAAGACAAAAGCCATTCCCGTTCCAACAAGGATTTAAATAGAAGCACACAGACTGCTTTTGAAACAAAACTCACCTTCCAGAAAAAACCTGGACTTCTACAAATAAATCATTTGCTGTGTACAGAAAGGTGTGGCTGGTGTTTTGCAGGCACAGAACCTGAAAGGCTCTTCTAGTTCCACAGATGCTTATGGGGATCTGACAGGAGCGCAGGATGACACATCGGAGCGTGACTAACCCGGCTCGTGGGGTGCAAGCCAGCCCCTCGTCCCCTCCCCCACCCCTTCCCCTGCCAGGTTCCACGTAGACATCAGTGGCTTTGCAGCCTGGAAGATACGGAAGGTACCTGGCAATGTTAATGCTCCTTCCTAGCTCTTGAAGTGCCACACTGCAACTTTCTGTCAGTCATGAAGTTTTACAGACTGTCCTTGACTTAGGATGGTTCCATCGACGATTTTTCAACTTTACCATAGTGTGAAAGCAATGCGCGTTCAGTAGAAACCGTACTTCAAATTGTGATCTTCTCCTGGGCTAGCAATGTGCAGTGTGATGGTCTTTCCTGATGCCGGGCAGGGGCAGCCCCCGCAGCTCCCAGCCAGCCCCGAGATCCCGGGGTAAACAACCGGCACACTTACACCCAGTCTGCACCCACACGGCCATTGTCCTTTTCACTCTCAGTATAGTATCCAATTACATGAGATAGGCAACACTTTACGATAAAATAGACTTCGCCCAACTGCGGGCTAATATAAGTTTTCTGAGCATGTTTAAGGTAAGCCAGGCCAAGCTATGATGTTCGGTAGGCTAGGTATATTAAATGCATTTTCGACTTATGATATTTCCAACTGAGGGTGGGTTTATTGGGATGTAACCCCATGGTAAGCGGAGGAAGATCTGTGTGGGCAAGTGATTCTGCTTCCTGTAAAGAAAAGGCCCCGCATGTAGGATACTGCCCATGCCATAACTTTAAATTCCCAATGAAAATTTAAAGAAAAAAGAGACATAATGCCTACTAGGTAACTATAGCATCATGTGGTCAGAGTACGGCCTTTCTCCCGTATTGTTTAATGTCCTGCCATAGATAGATCTGGTTTCCTATACTGACAATTGATTAGGGTTTAATATTTTTTGGGAGGGAAGAGGGATTTTCATCACAGAATAATTTACTAAATAGTATGTGTTTTATATGAAAATCCATCGTCCCTTAAATATTCCAGCAAGCAGGTAGCATATAATGCTCAGATGTGCAACCAGTGCTGTCAGAAGAGACCATGAGGAGATCCCAACTCATGCCATGGGTGAGTTCCAGTTCATATTCATGAACCAAGGGAAATGGAGAAAAGGATGCCATCAGCTTAGTCCAGTAATCTAAAGATTCTTCGAGGGTGGCATCCAGACCCAGGAACCCAAAGGGCAACATGGAATAGGAGCTCCCATTTCATCCGGGCGAGGCTCGTGCCCGGCTGCTCTGCCTCGAGTGCTGGAAGGAGCCCACCACCCACTGGCGCCCCGTGGAGGTGTGGGCGTCCCAGTTGAGCTCATTAGGCAAACGGTTTCATTGCATTTTGCCATGCAGGATGTGGGTTCAGGGCAGAGCCCCTGGGAGCTGCTGCCTCAGAAGCCGTGGGCTTCGTCCTCCACTGTTACTGGAGGAGGCAAGAAGACGTGGCGCCATAACTCAGCTGACATTTCCTTTCCCATAAAGTGTCGAGTCCTAGCACGCCCGTTCCCTGATTCTGAGCCTAAGGTCTCCTGTTTTACTGGCAAATTCCTATATGAACACCCCCTCATCATGTCTGTGTTCCACCTCCAAAATTCCTTAGCCCCGCTGCCCAGTGGATGCAGCCCATGCTCCTAAGCTTTTCATTTCCTTTCCATCATCTGGCCCCAACTTCCAGGCTCATTTCCCGCTACTCCCATGCATCCATATATACCTGGCACCCTTGGGCGAGGGCTCTGTCTCCACCTTTATAAACCATCTCTTAGGTGAATTATCTGCAAGCAGCGAATTTCAGCTATGAAGTGTGGGAGAAGGCCCACAGTGGAGGATCAGTGATGGGGAGGCATCATGGAGAAAGTATGATGGGAGCAGGCAGAAAAGGGGCCGAAATCCTCGAGGCATCCAGGCAGGTTCTCTAGACACCCTGATCTACATATCTGCAAAAGGAGGGGCTCTGTACATCAGAACCATTCTCACCCAGGAAGGACAGGACTGATGACCTCAGCTTGGGCCCCCAACCTATAATCCAGGAGCTGTCTTGTGTTCTAGCCCACCCCAAAGCACCTCACTCTGCCCCAGCCGGGTGCTGGGAAAAGGCTGGTGAGGCTCTGAGGGCAAGGAATCCCCTTTCTGACTGGAGAGGGCCATTTTGAATTCATGATAACTATGAATTACTTAATTTTTTGTGTTTATTTCCAGAACGTAACATCAACACAAACTCATAGTTAACCAAGTGTTTTAAGCAGGAGAGCAACTTTAATAAAGTTATTTTATCCAGTGTTATATTGATTTTATTCAAACAAATATTTCTAAAGTGCTTAAAAACATTTTAGTTCCCTAAGTATGGAAAACATTCTCTCTTGTCCTCTATTTTATGGTATTTTTGTAAAGTATAGAATGTCTAAAAGGAAGGAGCTATGGGAGTATTTGGTTCCAGCTGTCCCACCAGGGGACGTCCTCATACAGTTTATAAAAAGCCTTTACAATTTTGTGGCGGTTTGGAGCTAAGAAATGCCTTTTCTCTCCGCTGTTTCATCTGATCTGCTGGGCCGAACAGCCCTAAAGGAAAATTGGTTCTCTCGCGACAACTCCCGGGACAGGAAACGCACTGCCTGGAGACCAGCACGCGCAAAGAAAGGTCTGTCTCGAAGCTGAGCTGCCATCTGCCTTTTTGCAATTCCCAAGCGGGGGCCTCAGCTTTTCTCTCCACAACAGCGAAGGACACACGCGTGCTCTCATGCACACCTCGAAGCCAGCAACAGCCATCAGACCGCCCCACACCCTTCTAGAATTCTCTTCTACAGCTAAATGGTCCCCACGTGAAAGGTTCCAGATGCCCAGGGACTTGCTCACTTCCTCTGATGCCCACCGGGTTATGCAGGCAGCCTTCTCTGTAGGTGTAGTGATTAGAACCGAGCACAGCCCACGAGCAGCCTGAGCAGCTAGAGCAGAGAGGCACACGGTTAAGGAGCAGCTGTGTATTGCCCCGCGGTGTCCTCTCTTTATTTCACTTGTGCAAGTCTTATTTCCTTCAGCAGGGCCTGTGTGTCCTCCTGGACAGGTGTGATGACTGTCATGGTGCAATGACAATATTACGGGATTTAGAGCTGAAAGCCTATTAAAATCTTAACGCTGTCACATATAATAATAATTATGGTAGCTACATTATCGAGCACTTTATTTATTTATTTATGTTATTTTATTTTATTTTATTTTTGAGGAAGATTAACCCTGAGCTAACTGCTGCCAATCCTCCTCCTTTTGCTGAGGAAGATTGGCCCTGAGCTAACATCCATGCCCATCTTCCTCTACTTTATCTGTGGGACGCCTACCACAGCATGGCTTTTTGCCAAGCGGTGCCATGTCCGCACCGGGGATCCGAACTGGCGAACGCCAGGCCGCCGAAGCAGAATGTATGAACTTAACCTCTGCGCCACTGGGCCGGCCCCTCAAGCGCTTAAAATGTGTCAGACACTCTTCAAAACATTTTCTCTATATTAATTCAGTTAGTCCTCACAATCACCTAGTGAGGTAGGTAATATTATTATCCCCATTTTACAGATAAGGGAACAGAGGCACAGAGAAGTTAAGTACTTTGCTCTGGATCACACAGCCTAGTAAGTAACAGAGCCAGGACTCACACCCAGACAGTCTAGGTGCAGAACCAGCACTTTTAACCACTATGCTGAACTTATACTTAAAAATAACATCAATGGGGCTGACCTGGTGGCATAGTGGTTAAGTTCGCACTCCACTTTGGTGGCCCAGAGTTCACGGGTTTAGATCCTGGGCCCAGAGGTACACACTGCTCATCAAGCCACGCTGTGGCAACATCCCACATATAAAAAGGAGGAATATTGGCACAGATGTTAGCTCAGCAACAATCTTCTCAGGCAAAAAGAGGAAGATTGGCAACAGATGTTAGCTCAGGGCCAATCTTCCTCACCAAAAAAAAAGACACTAAGTTCTGTCCAATCATTTTAACATATTTTCAGATGCTTTCTATCACTTGATAGTAACCAGTGACAAATGTGGATTTGAAGACTAGAGACACCAGTTATCATATATATAATTCTGGATTTATCATCACACAAATACTAAGAAGCTGAATTGGGGATGAAAGCCCTCCTGGTTTCCTGTTCTGTACCATGGGTATAACAACTCTTGCTGCACTGTTCTGAGAATTAAATGAACCCCCAAATGTGAGGTGCCCACCCCACTGAGCGGTTACTACTTCACTCTCAGCCATGCTGGTTTGGTTCAATTACTCATTCATCTTATCTGGCCTCTGCCGGGCACAGAATCTTCCATAATGAAAACTTGTATGCTCAGGGGGTCAGTTGGTTTTCTGTGGCTACAGAATTGTGTTCTCGGGTGACCCTAGGTCACCGCTGTCCCTCTTCTCATGCAGCCGCCTGTAACTGAGGGCAAGCTTCTGGGTTCCCATTTGCAATTTCCTCAGAAAATGTAAACTTAGGAACTCTCCAGAAGGAAGGTGAACAATTAGGTACCTGCAATCAGGGCGGACACGTTGGTGGGGGGGCTCCACAGCCAGTGTGGAGGGGCCTGTGTGCCGCCCCCGGGCTGGTGCTCAGCCCATTCCACCACATACTCCTGGACAGCAGGGGCGGCTCCGCCTGGAGGCTCCCAGCTCACCGTGATGCTGTCTGTGCCCTCCGCGGCTGGAGACACCTGGAGAGGCGCCAACGGCCCTGTATGAAGAAAAGAGGAGGGGACAAGGACAAAACCTCAGTGGATAAAGATGCAAAAACAACAGCTCACCCCAGCCAAGTTCTAGGAAGAACCGATGTCTTTCTATGGACTTTGAGGTTCACAGATTTGTTCACCCTCCTTCTCAGATCTTGGAGAACTGGCATCGGTGCAGGGCCCCGGGTAGTGTTATTTGCAGAATTATTTTCCCCTTCATCTTCCATTTCACTTTCCATTTGTGTGTCCCCAAAGGTACCTGCTCTGGTGAATATAATATGCACCCTTCTAATCTGCCTCTACATGTTTATTCAGACATGTATGTATCCTTGAAAATGAGTGTTGCTTGGAGCTTGTGTGTTGTGCTTTCATGAACCATGCTGGGAGTACATCTGATGCTTTTTCTGATCTTTCTCACTCAGCATCACGGGTCTAGGACGTAGGCCCCCTGCTGTCCGTAAACCCAGCTCAGCCCGCAGACTGCTGCCCCGACCCTCTCTCGCTCCAGTCTCCCAGAGACAGCGGGAGGTCCTGCCAGCGCTTGGCTAACACAAACACGGATGCAATGAACATTCTCTTGCATGTCCTTGTGTGTGCCTGTGCGAGTGTCTCTGGATGTATATGCGCTGAATTGCTCGACTGTAGAGTAAATTCACATATTATTTCACTAAATATGACCAGATTGACCTAAAAGAGCCAATCAATTGACACTCCAATGAGAAAAGCATGAGAGTTCTCATTTCCCCACTAACACTTGGTATTTTCTGACTTTCTCATTTTTACAAATCTGGTACATGTAAAGTGGTATTTAATTGTGGTTTTATTTTCATTTCTGATTTTTTGTGAGTCGGAGCTTCTCTTCATATATTACCAGCTGTTTGAATTTCTCTTTCTGTGAACTGTCGGTTCCTACTTATTTTTTTTGTTGCGTTTCCTGTCTTCTCTCTGATTTGCAGAAATAGCTTTTATATTCTAGATGTTAATCACTTATCAGTTTTCACCACTAAAAATATCTTCCTCCAGTCTTTCAGCTCCCTGATAACTTTGTGACGTGTTTGTTGCACATAAATACTTACTTCGATGTAGGTAAATGTATCCATGGTTTGTGCATTTTCAGTCTTGTCTAGGAAATTCTTCTATCTTGGGGTCTCGAGGAGACTCAACACCTTTTCTCCTATCGGCCTCTGGTTTCAACTTTCACATTTAGGTTTTTGATCCAAATCTAGCTGAAAGGTTTTGTTTTGTTTTGTTTTAAGAGAATAAATTTTATTATTTTTTCCCACACAATCAATCAACTTTTCCAAACGTGATTCCATCCCTGACACACATCAAGGTGCATGTATTCATGGGTTTCTGACTGGGCCAGCCCAGTCTCGAGAACACACAGGTCACATCGCCAGGCTTTGTGACGTCTGACTGGGTGGCAAAGACCCCTCCTCATTTTGCTCCCCTTTTTAACAGTGTCCTTGGATATTCATGAAAATTCATTCTTCCGTGTAGTTTTTAGAATCAGTTTATCGGAATCCCCCAAAATTCCAACTGGTATTTTTTTATTGGATTAAGTTAAATTTATAGTTTAATTCAGGGAGAATTAATGCTGTTACAATGTTAAATTGTTCCATTCGTAAATATGCTGTTTCATTGAAATTATTAAGCTCTGCTTTTTTATCTTTTAATGGAGGTTTAAAAATTCCTCCTTAAAGTTTTCATAAATTCTTTATTAGCTGAATTCCTAAACACTTTATGCTTTTAATTTGCTATTTAAATGGCATCTTATTTTCTACTGTTAATTTGTGTGTTATTCTTCTTTCTGGAAAAGCTGCTAAACTCTCTAATTAGTTCTAATGATTTGTCTATTACTCTTCCTGAATTTTCCATGTCATAATCTTATTAGCTGCACACTTAAACTATCTCCTCTTCCCAATCTTTAAATTAAATCTATTTCCTTTTTTTTTATCTTGTTGCTTACTTTAAAGAGAATGTGCCTATGTATCTTTATTAAGGTGATATTTGCTGCATGTTTTTGGTAGAAAGTCTTTAAAAACTAAAAAGTTTTCTTTTATTCATAGTTTTCAAATAGGTTTTATTTTTATAAAATCCTGTTTATTTACTAAAAACATTTTTTTACTAAATGCTTTTCTACATCTGTCAAGAACACATCCCTTTTTTCGTCTTTCAGTATTAATGTGATGAATTACAGTGATACAGTTTTCTGATACTGATCCATCCTTTTCTTCTTGGGGTCGACGCTGCTTGATCATTCTGCACTATTTTTTGTGTGTGTGTAGACTTTTTAAAAATAGACTTACTTTTAGAGCAGCTTTAAGTTCACAGCAAAATGAGTGGAAGGCACAGAGCCTCCCCTCTATCGACATCCTGCACCAGACGGTACATTCTGCAAGAGTCTCGATAAATATTTTCAAGTATTTTTTCCCTTTCATTTACTTTTTTCTCTTACTGGGACTCCTTTTAAGCTGCTGTCATTACTTCTCTTTCTATTCTTTCAGTGCTTTAAGTTTTCTCACTTTTCAGCTTCTTTCCCCATTTTTGATGCCTTTTGGCGAGTTTCTCACCCAATCTTCCACTCACTGATTCAGTCTTCGGGTCAGTCCTTTCTGCTATCCCACCTATTGGCTAAGTTCTTTATTTCAACAATTAAACTTCCCATACTGAGTCTTTTTGGGGGCTTCTTCACACACCCCTCTTTCTGACTCCTGTGTCTAGCAGCCTCTCTCATCTTTCTCAGGACACTCTTCACGCACATTCCAAGCTTCCGTGCTGTCTGTGGCCTTCGTTAGATTCCCTGTGGCACAGCTTGCTCCATTTGGTGCCTTTCTGTCCCAGAACTCGTGCCTCTCAGATTTCCCCCAGTTTTCTCCTCCAGGATCATGTTTTATTATCTTGGGCTCATCGGCAGCCATGCCTTTATTTTTCCCAGCCGGAGTGAAAGCTTAGCTGTCGCTCCGGCTCCCCAGGTCAGTTTAGGTGGGAGGAGGAGCTCTTGCGTGGGGGAAGCTCCAGCCAGAGAGCCTGGAGTGATGCAACCTGAGCTCCACCTGTCCCCAGGTTCCCCTTAGGCAGACCTGGCCCCTCCAGAACCTACCGGTGCCTCCGTGGCTGGCACTGCTCTTCACAGGGAGCGGGGCTATCATTCTGTTCTGTAACTGCCAGGTCCAGGGGGCGGGTGCTGGAGAAATCGCAGGGCAGCCAGCGCCCCGGCACTCTGCCGGAAGCTCCCTCCCCACGGTTAGGTTTCTGGGCTTCTGTGAAGTTCCTCTGCCCGGTTCTCTGGACTTGCCAGCCCCACAGTAGAAATGCCCGGGCTATGATCATATCAGGGCAATACGGGCAAGAAAAAGGAAGGCAACCAGCAAGTGCTCCTGCAGCCCGCCCCCTTCAGCACTATTCCCACGCACAGGGGCTCAGCCATCAGCCCTCTCCTGTGCTCCTCAGGGCCTGGCTTGGCGGTAAGAGCAGGTAACCGGTGTGGTGCCTGTCTTGTCAGGAGCTGGAATCCCCAACAGTACTTCCTTTCTCTTCATTTCCTTTGGCATTTGATGTCCTGGCTATGCCACAGATTATCTTCTTTTTGAGAATGAAATGTATTCATTCAGTAAATATTTACTGAGCACCTAGGGCTCATAAGACCCTTTGCAGATGACGGGCTGCAATAGCCTTTCCAACCACTGCTTTCTCTGGAGTTGTCGAAGCAAATCACCTTGGTGTCGCCCCGCCTGAGTCACCACACCTGCCAGGAACCAGCCTGGACTCCCCACCCTGCCCATGTCTGCCAGAGTGCGTTCTCACCTTCACAACTCTGCTAGCGACTGACTTTCTCTCTGTCACCCCATCCAAAATTACTCCCTTAGCCTCAATCATTCAACTTCCCACCTCCCTTTTCACTGAGAGCGTCTATAGTGATGAAGTTGATAAGGTACTTGGAAAAAGTGCCCACCCAAGGGACAGGTGGCCTGGTTTTTCAGCCCAGCTCTGCCATTAATGGGATATTCGATCTTAGCTAAGTTACTGCACCTCTTGGGGGCCTCAGTCTCCCACCTCCCTGTGGGCCTCTGTGAATGACTAGACTGGCTTCTGCCTCTTCCTGTAGTTTCAAGAATTCTTAAGCACAGGAACTGGCCTGAAATATTAAATACTTTTTACTTGTTGATGGTGGGTTTAGCATACATTCAGTTTTCATTATAAACCAACAAAATCATCCTTGGGCTTCTTGATATGCAATACTGTGGGAAGTGGCTTTTACAATAAAGTTGTCCCTACTTTCTCAAAATCAACATATCTTTGCCTGTTGGGGCATTCTTCTTCCCTCCCTAGAAGAAAAGCTATACATGTAAGTAGTGTGAACATATACTGAAAGAAAGGGAGACACAAAATCACGGTACACTATTCCTACAGATCATTCAGAATTTGTATGAGACAAGACCACTCAAGGACGGGACCACGCGATTTGGCAGTCTGTCCTCCAGGTCACTCTGGGACTCACAACTGATTATACTGGATGGTCCGGGTGGTCGTAGGAGAGGCAGCAGGCTCTTGAGACGCCAAGAGTTCCAGGCCCAGGACCCTCCTAGCTACCTCAATGTTCTAGAGAGTTGTTTCAATGTCCTCCCTCACCTTCCCTCCACGTTCATCCTCACTGAGCCTCATCCCTATGTGGCGACTCTCCGTTCTGAGAGGAGGAAGTGTTCCTCTCACCTCTTTTAGCCACTGGATCCCATCAGCTTCCAGCTCCCCAGGGACTTCCCCTCTCCGCTTTATCTTCAACTCTCCCCCACACCAGTTCTTCTCTTCAACTTACACGCCCACTCAGATCTCACTTGAAAACACACCCTCGCGCCCACACACCTGCCCTCCTTCACCCGGCTAACACCAACTTGAGTCTTCAGATGTGCTCACGTCGCCTCCCCTCCCAGCCGATGCTCGCGCTCCTCTGCTCCTGGGGCTCCCTGTGCCTACCGCTAGTCTCACACTTGTCACACAGCGCTGCAGTTTACTTGTGTATGTGTCTGCGCTCCCGCTCGACAATATATAACAGGAGGACCTCAACGGTGTTTCTACCTACTGCTGGACTCCCGTTACCTTCTACAGGACATGCTCAGTAAATCACTGTTGAATAAAAAAAGGAGGGGCCAACTCTGAAACAATGAATGTTTCGTTTTGACAAGCCGTTACCAACTCTAACTGACGAACTTGGAATGGGCCCAGAAAACTCACGATGCTTATATCCTCGAGACCCATCTGCGGTGAGGTTTGAGGAAGTAAGGTATTTTGACATGTTACATTTTAACAAGAGCAGCATGCTAAACAGTGCTATGATTTCAATTTCCTCCCACAGAATTCCCTTTAAAATTACATATGCAGTACTTATCCATTGAAGAAAAAATTTTAAATATAAAAAGCCAAAGGGAAGAAAGATCATCTGTAATGCCATGATGCAGCTATGACCTCTCTTAATAGGTTCACGCACATTCTCCCAGATGTTTTTACTGTGCTAAAATGTGTACTGTGTGAACATATATTTAAAATGACATCATACCACGTGTACTCTTGAAAGCCTGCTTTTTCGCTTATTATCTGTATCTTTCCATGTCGATAAAAGCCTGGCTACAGCATCGTGTTAATGCTGGCGTGGGATTAAGGCAGGTGACGGCCGTCATATACTTAACCAGTCCATCCTTTAGGGTCACACATTTAGGCTGTGGGTGCTGTTTCACTATTGCAAAAACTTTTTCAACAAACATGTTCATGCTTACATTTTTTAAGCTCTTATCGTTTGCTGAGGATATATTTCTAATGGTAAAATTTCTTAGTCAAAAGATATGTTCATATTTAAAGTCTGTTACAAATTGCCAAATTGCTCCTCAGGAAGCGGTGCCAATTTGCACGCCCACAGCAGTGTGCAAGAGTCTCTTTTCCTGACACTCTCACCTACGTGGGTTGTACTAATTCTTGCTCTTCCTTAGCCCACTTCAGTTTCTCATGTTTTTTCCCAAATTTGCATCTCATTGATCGCCAGTTAGGCTGGGCATATTTTCATTTCCTTATTATTCCTTTTATATTTATTTTTTGAGCTGACAGTTCATATCCTCTGATCTCTTATTTATTTGAAAAAGTTAGATAAATAGATAATCAATCCTCTTTTTGGCAAAAATGTGATATATACTTTTCTTAAATTGCCATTTACATTTTTCAAGTTTTATTTACGGTGTTTAAAAAATACATTTTACTATGTATAAAGTTTAAGCTTTTTTTCCCCCATCATTAATCCATCTTTACCTTCAGGTTTCTGCCTTAGGGACCTGCCCCACGAGAGGCAGAGATTACCAGGTGCTACCAAATACCCCTCCTTGTCATCTTTGCAAGGGAGCAGTGCTGCCTGAAACCCCTTTCTCAGCAGCTGGGCGTGGCCAGGTGACAGTCAATGGCTGCAAGTGTGTCGTGTGACCTGGGGCAAAGCTCATCAAGATCAAGGGCTGAGCCCTTCTCCCTCCCTTCTTCTTTTCTACTGCCTAGAAGGAAATAGCTGGAGCAACAGCAGCCATCTTGGACCATGTCCATCTTGAGGATGGAAGCCAACTTAGCAGAGGGAACAGAAAGAAGGAGCCTGGAGTCCTGATGATGTCACGAAGCTGTCACACCAGTCCTGAGCTGTCTACCCCTGAACTTCTTTTATGTGAGAGAATAAATAAGTCACTGAAGTCAGGGGTCTGCTCAGATCACCCCTTATTGCTAAGAGCAATTCCTAACTCCTATACCAACCCAAGGTGATATCAATATTTACTTGTATTATTTTCTAGTTATTTCATATATATATATTTCATATATATTTTTTCATATATATAATTTATATAGTATATATAAAATATACATTTTATAAAATATGTTTTGGTAGAAACTTCTTCAAAATGATTGCTAGACTCACATGTAGCTAAAATTGCTACACTGAATTTTAAGGAAGGAAGGATCTAATTGTAGTTTTATTCTATTAGGCATTTTGGTGAAGAGTTAGGCCAATGATCTTGGCGTGGAATCCTTTTATAATTCAGGTCTTGAGAAACAGCATGAATATCCATTTTCTTGACTAATCATGGGTTTTTATCTTGAGAAGTTAGTTTTCAGAGGAGGTACTCTCAAATGTAGATAGCTAGTTGGGAGGTTGTCAGTGTAGATAATTGGATGCATATCTAAATTTGTGTAATAAAGAGCTGTTGTATAGAAAGCTTTTACTATAATATCATTACAATCAGAATTTCATTTTAATAATTTTAATACTATTGATTTTAAAATATGTTTTGATTGTAGGTATAAGATGTTTTTTCCAGAACTTGACAACGCATATTATTCTTGCTTCCGGAAAAATTAGCCAGATATTAGTGTTCAATTTAATGTAACTTGTATTTCGTAACTAACATCGATTCAGCACCTACTGTGTATTAGTCTCTGTGCTGAATCTCACGATGACCTGCAAGGCAGGTAATATAATCCCAACTTTCGAGAGGGAGAAACTGAAGCTTCGAGGTGTTAATTCACTTGTCCAAGGCCACTCACAGGCCGAGCGGAAAAGACAGCCTCTGAAGGCTGCTGACTCTGGAGTCCAAGCTCCTGGGCTATCACGCCAGGCCCTGGGCTGGAGAGGAGATGAGTAAGACACAGATCCCACGGACAATATTAAGGAACAGGCGGCACTTACCTGCCCCACACAGGTCCGATATGTTAATGTGAGTGGGCGGGGAGCTGCCTTTTGAGTTCTCTGCAGACACAGCCGCAGCCCAGGTTCCAGTTCCGGAAACGACCCAGGTCCAGGAGGTATGTTCTGTGATGTTCTGCAGTGTGGCTTCCTCCCCTGCCACCTCCTGCAAGCTCACCCGATAGTGGAGGATTTTTCCTCTTGCCTCCGACACACTCAGATTCTGCAACAGAACACATCCACTTACTGTGCACTCTCAGAGAAGGTGGCTGGATGCTCTGTGCCTGGGCCTCATGGCCCTGCGGCAGGAGGCAACCTCTGAGTGACTTTTTTATTTACATCTTCTCATCTCCTCTACTGCACACTTTCCTGCCTCAGCCCATCCCCGCCACTTCGGGGAAAAAAGTCAGTTAATATTGTTTAAAGCTAATTCTCAAAAACACATTTTCTTTTCTTGCTTCCAAATGAAACTTCCTAATAGTAGAAAACTTGATGACATCCAATGGAACAAGAGTGGGATCTGAACTCGGAAGATCTGGGTGTGAGTTCCAGCTCTTTCAATCGTCAGCTGTGTGACCCAGGGCAAGGCACTCAGCCCCTCTGAATCTCCATTTCTAAATTTGTGAAACACTCTCACACACACACACACGTATAACTTTGTCTATAGAAAATGGAAGGCTGCTCACAAAATCAAAAACAGGATTTTCAAGAGCTAACCTAGTAAAATCCACACTTAGTGAATTGGATTAGCCATCTGTGCTAGGAAACGAAGACACTGTTTATAAATGTGTGACTAATGAGTTTTGGAACTGCAGAAATTCCAATTGAGATCATTTGGGAGCAGTCCCAGAAAGCAAGCGGAAAATTCATGATTTGTATTGTAGCCCTGTTTGGATAAGGACCATGGGAAACAGAAGCAGTGAGAAGGGAGTGCCGCCAAGGCCAGTGCTGGCAGCGCCCGTCCACGCCTCGCACGCGGAGGGAGGGCTCCGCTCACCAGACTTGAGCATTACTGACTTCTTGGCAAGGCTCTTGCTTCCTTGGGGTGCGGAGTGGCCTCAAGCGGCTGAAAGACACACCTTGAGACTGGCAAATGCCCCTTTCTCTGACTCGCTACTCCCTGAGCGATCTTCTAAGAATTTGGTTTCCTACGTAGTTTATCTGTCAGGAGAGGCTGGGCTAACATGAATGCCTGGTTCACTTGAAATTTGTATTTTTCACTTTAAGTGAATAAATTGGCCTTCCGATGATAATTTCCCTTCTAAAATAAGCAGCATACTGAGCGAGGATGTTCCTGTCTGCTGACTCAGGCCTTCGGGTTGGCCCCACCGCTGCATGTCTCCCTGTAAATCATCCGTGAACATCCAGCTTTTGATATTTCAGGCTCTGGGAGCTGGATTACTGCAGGTCCTGTCCTGGGGCCCCTCCCCAGTCCACAAGGGATAGTAACCTGTGGTCCGTGCCCCAGGTGGAGGCCAGCTTCGGAGGGCTCCTTCGGGTGCACATCCAGCCTTCCCCTGGAAAACAGCTTTGTGTACTGGCGAGAACCAGTAAGTTGGCCTTTCACATGCCCATCTCTGCTGAGCTCATAGGCCTGCCACGTGGATGAAAATAAGGGCGTACTTTTGAAATTGTGATGTTCTGAACTGTTATTAATAAGCATGCCTCTTGTCATAGGAGGAAAAAACAGGATAAACTAAAGCAAAAGCTGGCTAGGGTGGACCCTTCCCTCAGCGCTCTCACTCTCTCCTGCCTGCCTCCTCCTTAGGTCCAGAGGTAGGACTCCTACCCCAGCCCCACCCCATGCATTCCCCCGCAAGGCACTCCCCAGGAGTTAACTGGGCTCACAAAGCCCCCCATTCTTGCCAGGGACCCAAGGGTCTCCAGTTTCACTCTGACAACTAAAGAAACTGAGCCCTAATTGGAGAACACCTTGCAAATCAGCCTTTATGACCTCCCTCTCATCGTTCTTCAGAGACAGCTCCGAAGTCTCACTCGATCCTATGGGGGGCTGAGAAAAGGGGGAGTGGCAGGTCCTCTTGGATCCGATGAACTTGCCTGGTGCATGCTGCGGAATCCAGCAGATCACAGATCTAGCAAACAGGCGTGGATCTGAAAGACGAGGGACAGTTCCCAGGGGGTAGTGAAGGGCTGGCCCCAGACCCTTGCTTTCCCTCTCCAAATCCCATATTTTCGAGGTGAAAATATCAGTGAGAAGGTGGGGGGGTGGGGTTGAGGTAGTTAGACACATAAATACGGTATGCCGTGACTTACGCTTGTACGAAATGTCAAGCTCAAGTTTTGGGATAAAGGTTACTATCTCTCAGGTAACTGGTCTCCTTAACCAAATTCCAAAATGGGCCTAACTTGCCCAACAGAGTCTTGGAACAAAAATCCCATGAGCCAATAGAAAAACAAGTATTTATCCAGCTGGGCACATATTCTCCTGAAGCAACTGAAAACAGTATAATTAGTTTGGTTTAAAAAAATAACAGTAACATAAAGTTTGCAAATAATGTATGCAATCTATCACCCCTGGGTTACACTTGGCCATGATGGAAGGACTATCATCACAGAACAACAGAAGTGGGAAGGATGCTGCAGACTGACGGCTGACTCAACATTCCATTCTATCAATGGGGAAACTAGGTCCCAGCGACATGATGCAACTTGCTTAAGGCCACTTCAGGGATAGATGGAGGAGCTCAGAGTGGAATCCAGGGCTCCTGACTTCTAGACCAGTGATCGCTCTACTGGCAAGGCTGAGACAAGTGAATCCGGGGCACCATGTTTCATAGTTGGACTCCCCAGGCACCCTTCTGGTCCAAAGTTGCAAAGCAGCTTCTGTAATTGTGAGGTTGTGGTACGTTCTGATGTGGAGCAACGACATGAGGTCAGCAATTTTGGGAGGGTGGAGATCCCGAATTGTTTTTTCCAGAGCCAACAGGTCCTGAGTCACAAGGAGACAAGCTGTGAACCCAGAAGAACTTCGACCTGAGGAGCCAGCTGGGTCTTTCCAGATGAACTTATTTTTACTGGGTGAGTGATAAGGGAGAAACTGTCACTTATTGGGCCTTATCATGAGCCAGGAACTTTGCATCTGTTGTCACGTTTAGTCCTTACAGCTCCCCATCCTCATGAGGGTGCGGAAGCTTGGAGAGGTTAAGAAACTGACTCAAGTAGTTCCGGCAGAAAAGTAATGTGAGACTGGAGCGCGCCCTCTGGCGGATGTGAGGGAGGATGGCGCTGTCTGGCTCCCCGGGAGCCTCTCCAAGACCGGGTGCTTCTCGTACCTTCTTGGTCCGTGCTGAGAGCGAGGCTCAAGCCAGTGTTCCTCCTGTCACTGTCACTTCTCCTATGACTAAGAGTGAAAGGAAAAGGAAAAGCTGTCCTATTGCCCCTTTCCTGCAGTTTTCTGCTCCGTCCTGTGGGAAACGATCTAAACTTCGTAAACTTAGCCTTTCCGACTTAGGTTTGTCCAAGAATAAAGAGTGAACAGCTCGCTCATGAGCCTGTTACAAGAGTTCTGCCTAAAGGCTTTCAGCATCCAAAATAACTCGGCGAATGCCGTCCACACAGGACAAAGTCCGACATGTGTCAGAACTCAGGGCCCTGGTCTTTTGTCTTGTTTTAAGTATGGTAGACCCCCGGCCCAATCCTCAGACGGTACTTTTCCAAGACCCCCAGTGGAGGCCTGAACCGCAACAGTACCGACCTCTACACATGGGATGTTTTTTCCATACATACATACCTCCGATGGGGCTTAATTTACAAATTAGGCACAGTAAGAGGTTAACAGCAATAATAATAAAATAGAACAATTATGACAACATACTGTAATGAAAGTTACATAGATCTTAGCAACCTCAGCATACAATCTTTTCTGCTTTCCTTGTTAAGTCAGGAACTTCTCCCTTTTCACTGGAAGGAAGCTCTTTACGGCTTCTCTTTGGCGTATCCGGATAGCCACCATCGCTGCTCTTGCGCTCGGGGTCCATTAGGAAGTAAAAGAAGGGTGACTGCAACACAAGCACTGTGATACCGGGACGGTCGGTCTGATCACGGAGACGGCTGCTAAGTGACTGACCCACAGGTAGCGTATACAGCGTGGACCCGCTGGACAACGGAGTGACTCACGTCCCTGGCGGGACACTGCGAGATTTTTCATCATGCTACTCAGAATGGCCCGCAATTTAAAACTTAGGAATTATTTCTGGAATTTTCTATAGTATTTTTGGATCGCGGTTAATCGCAGGGTAACTCTAAGTGCAGAAAGGGAAACACTGGGTGAGGAGGCTTGCCGTCTATTGGAGGAAGGTGCTCCTATGAATGCAGAAACCATTTCTTCTTAGAGCCTAAAAAAAACTACTGTACTTGTCATAAAATAATAGTTTACTTCTGGACTTCCCCTGATGCAAATAATCTGAAAAAAACAAACCTGTTAGAGCTTAGCCTGTATCAAAGAAGAGCATCTGTGATCCGACCCCTTAGAAAGCTGGAGAATTTGAATACTTGCGAGTCACAGCTTGTCTGTGAAGACCTTCTCTGTGGGGGAGGCTTGGTTCGGAACACTGCTGACTCAGTTCTTCTTATCAGAGCTGGTCCTCTGCTTTCCTGCTCCACCACAGAGCAGCTGTGTGACCTTAGGAGAATTACTTTACCTCTCTGAGGCTCCATCTCCTTTTCTGTAAAATGAGGATGATTCTACGCACAGCAGAGGCTTATTGAAGGATTCAGTGGGCTCAGGGAAGTAAACCGTGTCAAACACAGCAATGTCAGACAGTTGATTACAAAGAGCACAGGATTTGTGAGTTTAAGCCTGGGTACCTTGATTTCAGAACTCATCCCTGCCTTCAGCAGCCCCAGTCCAAAGTGAAGGAGTGACTCAAACGACAACCCTCGTCTGGAAGTGTTAAAATCACCGTATTGAAACCATCTATCTCCGGATGTCTCTTCCCGCCGGCCTGTGCGCTCCTCTTTGCATCCTCGGTGTCACGCACTAAGTCTGCCTCCCAACAGTGCCTCAGCAAACACTTCTCACAATTCACAATGAGCTTCTGAGGTATATACTGTTACTATCCGCGCTTGAGGAAAGTAAGGCACAGAGAGGTTAAGCACCTTGCTCGGGAGACACAGCCAATAACTGGTGAAGCTGGGACTGTGGCCCAGGAAGCCCGGCTGTATCTGGAAGTCGAACTCTTCACTGCTGGCGCAGCAGCATGAGTGGACACTTGCCAGGTGTGCTGCTACACTGAACCCGTTTGACCCATAGTCAGACCTCCGGGTAGCACCCCGGCATAATGACTTCCATCTTGTTCCGCAGCCAGAAAGATGGCACAATGATGGGGACTTTTGTAAGAGCAAAATGCTAACCCCCCTTCCACCTGTTTCTATCTTCCGCTAATTCTCTGCTACTGACTCTCTTATCTTTGTCAGTGACCACGTTCTGCTAGCCAACCAAAGTTCCCTCCGTTACAGCCGGTGCCACATGTGACTCGTAAGCAAGGCAAAGCAGCCCGTCCTTTCTGAAAATGTCTTCAGAAACGCTCTGCCGCCTGGGACGGACAAGGGGCTGGGAGGGAGGAGGAGAGAGAGTTGAATATTATAGCAAAACTATCGCAATCTTCCCACCAGCTGCTTTTGTCCTCAAATATTGATTCTGAGATGGGACACCTCCTATAATTACATGAGGGCTTCCAGCTCCTGGCAGCCAGTCTTCTCTGGGGATTTACAACAGACCTTTGTCCCACACCATTATAAATCAGGTTACAAATAATACTTTCTACTTGTACTGAATGTCTTTCCTATGAGGAGGCCAAAGAATTCGTCCCTTCAGTGCGATGCCATACAGGCTGGAAGATTCTTCATACGACGCAGAGAAACACAGGGAGAAGGAGACAGAGAATGGACTGACTGAGCGGCCTCCCATCCCAACAGTCTCTCTGAGGCTGTGCTTAAACTGCTTTGGGGGCTTGTTATTTTCTCCTTCTTCTTACATTCTCTGGTTTGAGGGTAGCTGTTTACCAAAATGAATTACTTCATTTAACAATTAAATAAAAACTCTGAATCTTTTCCCGACTTTTAGAACCAAGAGTTTCCTGACTCTTGGCACTGCTTGTGAAGGCCGTAGAGCTGCGCCGTCTGGCGCAGGAGGAGCCAGTGGCCCCGGGAAGCCATGGAGCCCTGGAAGAGGCCGGTCTGAACTGAGATGGGCTTTCTGGAGGGGAGCTCTGACCCACTGTACCGGACTGGTGCTTAGTGGACACACCAGCTTTCAAAGATGTCACAGGAAAAAAAGAATGTAAAATAGCTCATTAATAATTTTTAAATATCGATCACATGTTGAAATGATAATATTCCAGATATATTTGGGTGACATAAAATATTTACTGAAATTATTTCCACCTGTTTTTAGTTTTTTAAAATGTGGCTATGAGAAAATTTTGAATTAGCCACGTGGCCCGCATTTGTGGCTTGCTTTCATTTCTACGAGGTGGCGCTTCACCACCATGATCTGCCGTATCCATAGTCCCCCGAGGGTCTCCTGCCAAGGGTTGTCCCACCTTGTCCTGGGAACCTGTTCCTGCGGTGTCAGCTCCAGTGTCACCTTCTGAGAGGTCTGACTTCTCACCCACTCCCTTCTCCATTGGGTGACACGACTGTCACCCTCCGGCTGAATCTTCCACTCCTTCTTAACACCCGAGTGCCCTCACCATCCCCACTCCTCTCTCTGTCCTCCTGCTGGACTGGGAGCTCAAGGACCCATGGACGGGCTTGGTCTGGTCGGCCTCCACATCCTGGCATGCAGCTCAGTGTCTAGCTCTAAGGAAGAGCTTTAACATACTAGTTTGTTTGAATGAATGAATGGATGGAGTGAATTCAGCTTCATTTACACACAGGTATTTCTCTTCCAGACCCACGGCCTCAACCATAACTTCAGAAAGTCTGTGACTTGCTGTGATCAAGAGAGTGAGAGGACTTGGAAGAAATTAACAGGGGAAACTGGAAAGGTTAATGCGGCTCTAAGCCATTGTCATATCTTCTCGTGCATTATCTATCTATCTATCTATCCATCTATTGGAGGTGATTTTTCTTCTTAACGGACACATGCTGCATTCACTGGAAGAGAGTGTATGGGAATCACGGACTGAGATGCTTAATCAGAGCCCGGGAAACAACAGGAGCCTCTGCACAGAAGGAGATCATGGAGGGACTCCGAGGGAGACGATTGCCACAAGGCCCCGTGAGGGCTCTAAGCAACCCTGGGGCTGTTTGTGACACTGCGACATTGTCCACTTGTTACTGCATTTGTGGCTTCAACAATGCCCAGGCGTTCTGGTTTTATTTCATAGATGAGGTTGTGCTTTTTGGCTCCAACACAGAAAGTATGTTTTCTCTTAAAAATAGCTGTGGCAAAAAGTAATACAGGCTACTCTTCAGGAAATGAAGCTTGCAGGAGAAACCAAGGTGTGGAAAAATGAGTAACTACGTGGGAACCGGAGCAACAAAGCAAAGGCCTCCTTCACCCTCAGCACACCCAGACTCACACACACTCATACCCACACACACACACACACACTCACTCACTGCTGTGGTCTGAATGTTTGTGTCTCCCCAAGATTCACATGTTGGAACCCCAACGCCCAACGTGATGGTGTAAGGAGGTGGGGCCTCTGGGAGGTGATCAGGCCATGAGGGTGGAGCCCTCAAGAGTGGGATTAGTGCTCTGATGAAAGACGTCCCCCAGAGCTCCTTCACCCCTTCTGCCATGAGAGGACACAAGAAGTCTGCAACCCAGAAGAAGGCCCTCACCCAACTGCGCTGGCACCCTGATCTCGGACGTCCAGCCTCCAGAGCTGTGAGAAATAGACGTCTGTTGTTTATAAGCTGCTCAAGCCTTGGTACTCTGTTACAGCGGCCTGAATGGACCAGGATACTCACATGCACGCACTCGCTCACACACATACTCACATATACACACCCACACTCACACTTACTATTCTTCATACCCACAAAACTCAGACACATTCACACACATATTCACACATACCCTTTGCACTCGCACACACATATACAACACACACGGACATGCACGAACGTTACCCACATGCACACTCACACACACTCGCCCCACGCACAGGAGCTGCACCCATTCAGCACCCAGGCGTTCTCCTCCAGTGTAAACATCCTGCAGAAACGAAAGGTCAGCTCGCACTTCCCCAGCCGCGAGAGAAGCACCCTCTCACTGTGTTCACAGGTCATGGGGTTTTACTCCGGGCTTCCTCTGGGCTGAGCCCTGAAATCCCCTCTCTGCGAGGCGGGGTGTCCCTCTCAGCGGGGTTCCCAGCATGGCTCAAACTTCCAGCCTTGCTTCCTCTCCCCGGGGAGGCCTGACTCGGGCCCCAGCACCAAGCGCCTGACCTGGCTGCAGCAGGTCCGGCAGTCTGACATTGGAGGAGTTCCTTGTGGCATGGCAGCACCCCGCCAAACTCTCCAGCCTTTGTGAGAGCAGTGTGAGGAGCCCCAGTTGGACGAGTAGGACAGAAGTGGTTCCAAAGAGAAGGGGCGGGAAAGGCTCCCGGTGACAAGCGCCGTGTTCCACCAAATCCTCCCATCAGAAAGCCCTCCACCTCCTAGACCTGTTTGCACGGTTGTCACGAGTGTGGGACTGCGTGCTGGTGAGACTTCCTGGCGCTCTAGAGGTCTGTGCTTCTGTGGTTCTTGGTCCAAAGCAGGTCTGCTCACTCAGTCCCTCTGGTGAGGGTTTCATTCCCACTCCGAGGTGAGAGGCCTATCTGAGGCCGTTGAAGAAGCCCAGGATTTGGCAGGCAAGGACTTGATCTTGCAGGGGCCCTGCAAAACTCACGACTGGATCCGACCTTCCTATGGGGCCTCTCAGGCCAGACAGTCACTGCAGGTTTTGAAGGTGCCCTGTCATGACATCAAGTTGTAGAAGCTTCTAGTATTTACATTTTTTGGTTTCTTGTTCAAGCCAGTTCCAGTCCAAAGCACCCACAATTCTCACTCCACGAAAGGAAAGATTTTCTAACAATAAGAGATGCCCATCATGGCACAGACTGCCCACAAGGAGAACTTCTCCCTGGCCCAGAAGGTCCCAGCAGAGGCATCTGTCTGTCCTGGCTAGAGTGGGAGCAATGTTTATGAGAGGATGGGTGGGCTAGAAGAGAATTAAAGTCCTTTCGAATTCCAAGATGTCACTTTAGACACTAAGCTTTGCGAGGATTAGGGAGAAGATTAAAATGAGAAGCAGAGAAGAATGTGCATTTTTGCTAAGCGTTATCTGTGGGAACGAATGTTTAGTCTAGTTTCAAAGTACCTGGATCCCGCCTCTTCTAAACCCTCTTTGTTACAGAGAGGAGCACACAGACAGAGGACTGGGTGTGTTGCTTTCACTGTTAAGATAACAATTCACAAATAACAATGTTAAGATAACCATTATTGTTTATAACAATAAATGGTACAAGATGTAGTACCATTTAACTTGTCCTTGGTGGCCCCAGAGATTTTTCTAGAGATCCCATTGACAGATCCCCCAACGGTCTCATCAGCCACACAGGTACCAGTACCATTGCCCTCATTCTACCGAGAGAAACCTGGAGTAGAGAGGAGTGAAGGGACTAAAACAGCGTAGCTCTTCAGATGACCGTTGAAGATGTTTGGGAGCAGGAATCTTTATGGGAGGAAGAATTTTGGTTTTAACCAGTCACTTACTTGTAAAAATGAAAACCAACAGCCAACAATTGGGCTGGGTTCTCCTATCATATTCACATGTTACGGCTGCTCTAAATGTCTTGCTTTGAGAATTGTCTTGCTGTTAAAAATGGCTGTATTTTAAAACAAATTTTAAGCTGCAGTTTTAGTTTCAAAGTGAAGAGCTTGAGTGTGACTCACGAAGCTATTTATAGTAGTCTTCTCTTACACCAGTTTGTGTGCGTGAGGGAGAGAGAGAGAAAGGAAAAGAGGAAGAGCTCATTTCTTAAAACTGAAGAAGACTGCAGTTATCGAAATCTCTCATGCTAACCCCATCAGAGGACGTTACATTCCCACTCTGACTCTTCTGGTTTCGTGCTCATCAGCTTCATAATTCCAAAACTGTTTGTTTACCCTTAACTGGAAAGTGTGTAGTGAGAGGGCTGTAGGTTTTGGGAAACAAAGAGGGGGGAGGATGGCTCACCTGAACACATCCTCTCACGAGCATGCCGGTGCAAACAGTGTTTTCCTTCAACAAAGGCGAGTCGTGATATCGCACAAAGAGCTGTGGACAGGCTTCTGTCCCGGCTCTGCCTTAGGAGCTGGGACACTTTGGGAAGAACTTCCTCTCTCTGACCCTCAGTTTTCCCACCTGTTAAGTGGGGATCCCTCGTACCCACCTCCCAGGGTTTTCATAAGGATTAAACGAAACGACGTGCCAGCTTTCGGCACTTCGTGAAACCTTCACATCCTGTAACGACATTAGGCCTCACTGTTTGCTGGAAGGCTGCTGGGTTTACTACTGTCTTCCTACTCTTCCTGAGAAAGAGAGGCTTTCTATTCCTATGAGTGTTATTTTCTACTATTATTAGAGTTCTTGGAAAGGAAGGGCAGCTTTCCTTCCACTCTCTCCCTTTTTAATGACTATAGAAAATTAATTCCTAAATATCCACATCTACAGATTCCCATCTCTCTTTTTTTTTCCCTAAAGATTGGCCCTGAGCTAACATCTGTTGCCAATCTTCCTTTTCTTGTTCTTCTCCCCAAAGTCCCCCAGGACATAGTTGTATATTCTAGCTGTAGGTCCTTCTGGTTGTGCCATGTGGGACGCCACCTCAGCACAGCCTGATGATCGGCGCTAGGTCCACGCCCAGGATCCGGACCGGTGAAAAACTGGGCCCCTGAAGCGGAGCATGTGAACTTAACCACTCGGCCACAGGCTGGCCCAGATTGCCATCTTTATTTTCCCAAAAGGTGAATAAGTCAGGTGGCCTGGTCACTGCTGGGCATATTGTACGTAGGAGAGAGAAGGGTGGGCAGAGAGGGGACAAGAGTCAGAAGAGATGGTGTAGTGGGGTCAGAGGTGGACATGCTTGGGACCCTGACCCGATTGAGTTGGAGGAGGAAAAGATACAAGTGTGTCGAGGCAGGAACTCAGGCAGAGCCCCCCCTCATCTGGCACAAGTAAACGACATTAAGAATCATGAGGATGTGGCTGAGAAAATGAGCTCCAACCAGGTCTCTGAAGCCTCATGTCCAAGCCATGAGGGAAATAAAAGGTCTTTTTCTGGTCTTAAAACTTACTATTCAAATATATAATTCACTTTATATGGCAATTATATCTCAACAAAACCAAAATAAAACAAAGAAGCAAATATATAATTCTCCTGAATTTTAAGTTGGCACTGAAGACTTACCTTCCAGAAAAGAGAAATCCGTTGTCTATTGTAGTCAATGGGCTGTTTCGTGTACCAGACATCTAACATCCCGGTAGGCTCTGTTTTGAAGGGGAAAAAGCATATTTTCATAAAATAAAAAAATATATATACACACACACTCACACACACAATATAAAAACTTGAAAAAGTCAATTGGTTATAAATGATTCTGGGAGAGTAGACTTATAGCATAATTTCAATTTTCTTTGTACCACGATATTTTCCTTTTTCTTTTGTTAAACAATGAACATGGATATCTTTGGCCACAGAAGTCAGAAAAAACAAAGTTACCTTAAAAATTTTTTTTAAATGATGAAGAAATTAGGTTCCTAACTTACTCTTAATGCATGTACTAATAAAATAAAGAAAGTATGTATCGTTATTTCTTTTTCACTGGAATGCAAAAAGAATTCTCAGGAGAAAATTAAAGACATAAATCATATGGGAAACATTTTCCAATCCTGTAAAAATACAAAATACAAATAATAAACTTTGTGTTCATCGCCACTCCTGAACTTTTCATGTTGTGGTATAATTATCGGGTTTTATGATTGTTAGACAATGGTGTACTTGAAAGGAACGCCTCTCTCATTCATCCCAACCGTCCTCACAGTGGCACAGTGCTTAGAATGTAAGAGGCTTCCGATGACTCTTTGTTCAGTGATGAATGAGCAAATGGACAAATCAGGCAATATTATCTACTTGATGCTGATGCACAGGCTGAACCCATAGAAGAAATAACCGCCAATCTGTAAGACAATGGTCAAATATGACCTAATTCAATTTGAGAAAGTCAATCAAACATACTTGAAGAGAAATTGAATAATCAGCTCCTGTGTAAGAGTGTCTGCATGTGTGTGTACGCCTGTGTGTCTGTGAGTGGGTGAAGTAGTTTTATTTTTCCCACTATCATATTTATTTTGATTTATAGCCAGGGAGGGAGTCAATGGAAGCAACCCCTGAAATCAGGCTTCAATTGCACCAACCTAACTTGTTTAACAGTCACTTAAAGTGTATTTGAAGTGAGGGTACATTGAGGTTCCTCCTGGAGTAGCAAGTTCCATTTAACCAGATGGAAGTTTCCAGAAAATTAAGTCCCACATGGATAAGAGAAGACAAGCAGCAAGGAAGAGGAGAAGAGAAAGAGGGAAAGGAAGGGACGTTCTGGGCAGGTCCTGTGTGGGCTCTTTCACAGTTACACCTCACTTCCTCGTCACCCCCGTGATGTGTGCAGCTTAGTGCAGCGGTTAAAGTGTGAGCTCCAGAGCCAGACCATCTACGGACAAACCTCGGCTCTCTGATCTCGAAAAATGTTAACCACATCCTTAAGCCAGTCTCCTCATCTGCCCCATGAGGATCATGATTCTACACATGGCATGGGGCCATTGTGAGAATTTACATGAATAGAAGAGTGTTGACACATGTTGAGCAGCTGGTAAATTTAGTTGTGTTGTCTTCTTCATTTGAAAACTGAAGTGCTGCAAGGTTAACGCACCTGTTCAAGGTCCCAGAACTAATGATGGGAGAAGCCAGGCTTTGAACACAGGTCTGTTTTCTTACGGAGCCCATGGTCTTCGCCCTGCACCATGCCCCTGCCTGGCTCTGACACGGCTGCTGACTTCTCTATAATACTTCCCTCCCCAGCAGGCGTGCCCCTTATGTGTTCTCTTTTCTTCGTTTGTCACCTCCTCTTCCTGCCTCTCTTGCCCTCTTCTCTTTCTGATTTTTCTGAACATTCATTCTTTTCTTCCCCCCATCTTCCTACCAGTGTAGTGTTTACCTTTCATTGAGGACTCAGCAGTAAGAAACGTATACATAAGACATTCTGAAAATGCTTCCAGTCCTTCAGAATCATGAAGAGTGACCCACGAAGCAAGCCCAGGACCTTTTTCTGCTGTCCAGATGCAAAAAAGAAAAAAAAGCACAGGCAAGAGGAAAGGGGACCTGACATTTATTGACCACCTACTATGTGCCAGGTGATATTCAGACACTTTATGTACATTATCTCTTTTAATCCTCACACCACGCTGAGGTTGCAGGCAGTTGCAGGTGATTACAGCTGTCTTACAGCCAAGGACAAGGAGGCTGACAAAGGTTGAATGATTTACAGAACACTCAGAGCTGGTCAATGGCAAAGCTGAGAGCTGAGCCCAGGTCTTGCGTCTCTAAAGCCGCTGCTCCTCCATTACAGGTCAATGTACTGAGCAAAGATAGGAACGTGCCACAGATGAGATAATCCAGACGTTGTCTACATAATCAGCATCCTGAAACTGGGGTATGCTCAGTGTCAGAGCCAGCTGACTTGGTCCATAGCGCTGTCTTCAGTTAATTAGATATTTGTAAGAATTTTAAAGGGAACACTCCTTGCCTCATTAAAGATCTACAACCTAGTAGATTATTACAGAACTAAGAATCAAATTCTAGAATCACATTCTCTTCAAAGGATAAACTGAAAGTGAATCTGAAATTTTAACGGTGCCCACCTGCAATGTGAGCCTCTGGGAGGGAAATCATTAGCTGAATCTGTACGAGTTTCAAAGTGTAACGTTTCATGACCAGGGGTGTCAAACCACTGCTGCAGAAAGCAATCAAAGGGCTAATATTAGAACCCTTGACATTCAACCAACACAAAGTCACTTAAAGTTCTAACCTCAGTGTTATCTAACAGAAGACAGATACAGCTACTACAGGCAGGTGGAAAAGGAAAGTCAAAGGCCTGTGTGTCCAATGATTACAAAACAAATGGGTACAAATGATTAAAAACACAAATACTGAGAAATGGAAGTCGGCTCTCCTGAGATGAAAGCATCTCCTATGGAAAGGGAAAGATTGTTGGGTTAAAGAGGAGGGAGTCACCAATATGAAAAAAAGATCCTAATTTAAGCAGGAGGTGGACCTAAATGATCTAAATGACCCCAGGGTTCTTTCAACTCGAGAATCCCAAGAGTGCAAGGTTCTGTGAAACAACAGATGTGATAAAGAAATCAGGGCCAAGCCATGCGTTCTACTGAGAGGAGCATCCACATCTGAAGCCAAGGCAGGTGCAGGAACGTGGACAAGAACAGCCGAACTGCCGTGGAGAGCAAGCCCTCCACTGCTTCAGCCCGCAGTGAACAGGAGTATAAAGACCTCCAAGAACATTGAAAATGGAGAATCTAACACAAAGGAAATATGGAAAAGGCCTATCTTGAGAGGTTTCAAGTAGTGGACTAAATGAAACATGCAAAGATTTTTCGGCCCAAATCATGCCGTAAGCAGGACAAGAGAGAGAGAGATGAGTGATTCACCGCCTTGGCTCCTTGAGGTCCACTCTTTGGGGTGTGATACGTTTATCCAAAATCTATTTCCAAACAACACAGTTCAAACAGATCTTACAAACACCTGCTTGATTAAACAAGTTTTTAGTGGTGGGTTCTGCCTTCAGACGTTACCACCTGCTATGCCTCCATGGGAAGTCCCATACAGACTCCCCAACCTCCTCCTCTTTGAGTCATGGTGTTTAACACTGGGTTCACTCTCCCTTGTCAACTCTTTCTTTCTCCTCTGTCACTATTCTTGATGGTCCAGCATCCACATGTGTGTTCCTTCCCAACGGCTGGTGCTGTAGCCCCTCCACCGGCCCATTTCCAATGATCCGTTTCTCTCAACTGATGCCTTTGCATCACACTTCCCTGAGCAAAAGGAAGTAGTCAGGCAGGGATTCCCCCATCTTTCCACGATGAAAACTTTCAAACTTCACCGCCAATTCTCTTACACAGCACCCCCGCTGATTATACTGTGGGTGAAGCATCCCTACTTCCATCAAAGTTCAACCCCTCACCCGAGTTCTGCATCCCATCCTCCTGCTTCATCAAGGACCTCTCTCCCACTTTTCCTGCATCATTAATTTCTCCCTCTCTGCCGGGCCCTTATCATCACCTTGCAAATATACTGATTATCTCTGATCCTAAAAACAAAAAAGATAGACAAAGAATTTCTCAATACCACATCCTGTGCCAGCTACTGCCCCGCATCTCTGCTCTTCTTCACAGAACTTCTTGAAGAGTTATGAATTGTCACCGTCTTTATTCCCTTACCTCACATTCACTCTCAACCCATACCAATTGCTATTCTGTCCCCATCACCCTACTGACACTGCTCCTGGTTGGCAGTGAACTCAGTTTTACCAAATCAAATGGTTACTTCTCTGTTCTTATTTCATTGGCCTTAGTGGCAGCATTTGACATAGTTGAATATACTTCCATCAACTTTTTTTTTTTTTAGAAATATAACTTCTAACCATACAGATCACAAGCGAAGAGTTTGTTTCTTAGTAGAAGCAGGGATGTTTCATCCATCCTGAAATCAATGGAGGCATTGTGTTACACTGCTGATGGGAAGAAAGTGAGTTGCAAAAGATTATGTGTAGTATATAATTTTGATTAAGCTCAAAACAAGCAAAACTAATTATTGTTTAGAGATACATACATTTCTGAAAGCTATGAGAAAAGTATGAGGATGATAAACATACAATCCAGGATGGCAGTTACCTCTGGGGAAGCATGACAAGGGTAAGAATATATTGGTAATTTTATAGTATTTAAGTTGAATGTTGGGTTCGTAAGTGTTCCTTTCATTGTTAGTTTTTGTAAGAAGAAAGTAGCTTAAACTAGGATAATCATAGTGGCAACGGAAGGAATGAACAGATTTTGAACGTGTTTAGGAGAGAGAGTCAATTGCTGATATGGGGGAGTGGGGGAAAAGAAGAATTTAAGGATAATTTCTCAAATTTTGACTTGCGTAACTAGGGAGACAGAGGTGTCATTTACTGGGATAGAAAAGATTGAAACAGAAGTATTTTAGAAAGATTTTGCTTTGAAGAAAAAATAAAAGGTTTTGTTTAAGCTGTGCAGTATTTGGGATGTCTGTTGACATCTAAAATGAAGATATGGAATAGGCAATTAGAATACAAATCTGAAGTTCTGCAGAGAGTCCAGGACTGAAACTCTATCCTCTCCCTCTCTCTGTCTCTGTCTCTCTCTATTTATCTAGTTTTAGAGTCATGGGACTGGACGAGGTCAGCTAGGTAAAGAAGGAATCCTACCCAGTGTAAAGCCATAGGAATTGTGGTTGAGAAGAGAAAAACAGCCAGTAAAAGAGACCAAAAAGAATTGGCCAATAAGATAGAATAAAAACCAGGAACACGTGACTTCACAGAAGTCAAGGGAATCGAGCACTTGAAGGAGGAAACAGCTCCCTTCTCCTGTTGCAACGACCTCGGAGGCCATACGTCCTAGATGGAGGAAGGCCACAGGATTCCCTTTGGACTTTGCATTTTTCTTGGTGTCAGCTCCTTCAGGTATCGTCCCCTAATGTTCTGAGATGGACTAGACGCTCTTGAGTCTGAGGGTCTGACTGGTTCTCATTATGTCCCAGCACCTGGCAGAGCTCCTGACACACACACATTCCTCACAGGCCATCCAGAAGAACACAATTTTTTCATTGGTTTCTGTTTGGAGGGCTTCATGGAAAGCATTTCTTCTTATTGGAGTGATCAGCATCTTGTCAAATAATTGAGCTCAGCATTTATTTCTTCCAGGGTAGGTGTTCAACTTAGGGGAGACCAAAAGAATAATAAAAGAGGGTAGGGACTATTATTGGATCTCAAACATAACATTTTCCTTCTAATGAAAATGTTTGCATGTAAGCCTCTTTAGAAGGGTAAGAACCATCCGTCCCCATTTCCTCAAGCCTTAGGCAAAAGGACACAAGTAGGATTCTTTCAAGTTTGGCTACTTTGGGAGATGGCAAACTATGGCCTGTGAGCCAAATGTGGGCTGCTCCCTGTTTTTGTACAGTCTGTGAACTAATTATGGTTTTTACATTTTTAAATGGTTGAAAACAAATTAAAAGAAGAATTATTCTTAGTGATATGTGAAAATTATATAAAATTCAAATTTCGGTGTCCATAAATAAAGCTTTATGGGAGCACAGTTTTGTCTATGCATTTATATATCATCAACGGCTGCTTGCACACTATAATAGCAAATTTCAGTAGTTGTGACAGATCGTATGGTCTGCAAAGCTGAAAATATTTACTCTCTGGACCTTTACAGAAAATGTTTGCTGACCCCTGAGCTAGGCTGTTAAGAAATGCTTGCTAACCAAGATGGTAAAATAACCTCTAGTATTTAATTTTTCACACTGAAACTTTCTTGGAAATATTTTAAAATTACAAATGGATGAATGAATTGCCTAGCTTCTCCATGTGAGAAGGGGTGGCTGCAGCTGGTAACGCTGCATTTTCTCCCTCTTTGGGGGTCTCTCACCAATCACCCATGCCATCACCACAGTGGTGGAGGGGGACTCCTCCTTTACCACTCTGGCACAAGTATGAGCACGTAACACTTCCCTTATTAACAGTCCACAGTAGAGTTTAACAAGATCAAATGTGTAAATAAGACTTCAGAAAACGGTGAGTGAACAGACAGATACACATGATTGATAACACAGCTCTAAGGAACGCCTCACGCATCTTCATTTTGGAGTCTCCGCCTTGGGGGTTCAAAGTGGTGAAGGAGTGCCTTCCCCAACACCTGGCCTATTCTCAGGCATGGCTGGACACCATACAGCCCAAACTCAACAGTGTTTTCCCACTAGAAGCAAAATATGGCGGCTCGCTCCCCAGGATCAGGCATGCCTTCGATGGATAGGATCGCGGGACTATCCTCCTAAACATGGGAAAGTGGTTTCTTTTACTCCATGTCTTACTTAGTGGTCATTTAAAAGTGTTTTTCATGGAGGACCATGACAAGAGTTGGACTGAATGACATGGGAAAGGGCCACCTGGAGTCAAGGCCCTCATTCTCTGCTGACATGATATAAATAAGTGCGCCCAATCCTCCGGGAGAGGTTATGCTGCTCCTAGTTTTGATTAGCAAAGGCTGCAGAGAAAGATCTCTATCCTGAGACGGTTCACAGTTTTAGAGAGTAACTAAGAAAAGAAAAGCTTACTAGTAATTTTTTTAGATGCCAACTTATGTATGAGTCCAGGTCTAAAGGGTTAAAGGAAGAAGTGTTCACAAAAAATTCACACCTTTAGGTTTCCATCAGTTGGTGTTTCATAAAGAAACTGATGACAGAAACAGTGGTGAGAGGTGAAAACCATGCAGCTCAGAGAAAAGAGAAAAGAGACAGCCCACAGAAAGATCACACACAGAAAAGGGACAGTCAGACGTCGACAGGAAGCCCACGGAGCTGGTAACGGTGGTAACTCAGGAGTACGGGTTTCTCTCTGCATGGCTGTCTGCACCTACTCTGAAGAAGCCAGCTCCCCATTCATAACCATCCACGGGTACAGGAGCATAACAGGGTGCTACACGCATTGTCACGGTGGTGGTTTATTTTCTAGGATATGACAAAGTTACCTTCAGGGGTTTTTAATTCGACAGATAGACACTTAGAGGGAAAAAAAAAGAAAAATCTTTTCACATATCTCTCAGCAGGTCTTTCTCAAATGGGAGGGAGAATGACAAGAATTCACAAGCCCAGAGTTTCCCTACTTTTTATAGTTTAGTCGAACGTGATATAACTTAAAAATGTCCCAGCCTGTTTACTGCCTTGGACTTGGACATAAAATATGGCCCATTTTCAAGAATTTAATCTGTACTATGTATAAACAAAACCTAATCCATGAGGGATTAAAAAAAATACATTACTTTGACTGTGTAATAAAACGATAACAGGAGTAAGTTCTGGATTATAAAAATGACAAGCAGAGAGCAAGTGGCTCAAGATTAACTTAAGAGATTTTTATCCTAAAATAGAGGGAATAAATCGTAATTTGTTGGATGAATTCATTTTTAAATATTTTTTAAAATAGAGAAATGCAATTAATATAAGAAGAAAGGAAGAATATACAATTATTCTACAATTCACATATTAGGTATTATATTTTATTAATAGGCTCTTTAGGTCCTTGAATGTCATTGGGGTATGATTGATAAGTGTCATCAGCCATCAAAAACCATTAGTAGCTCAAAGGAAACGAATGTAACATAATCATGAAGCCAGTTCACATGCACACGGATCCCTAAGTTTCACAAATAAGCATTAAGAGTTTCTCACATGAACACCTCAAACTCTCCAGATAATAAAGCAATGGACTCCATGCCAATAATTTTTCCTCTGAACCAAATTTACACAAATTATGAAAAGTTCTATATCATATCACTAATTGAGTGCTTTTGAAAACTAATATTCAGATGGCTATCTTGTGTCTCCAAGGATTTGTTAATATTGGCATAAAGTTCATATAAGAATTTTTGCTTCAACAAAATATTTGATTACACTTCAATAAAGTTTTCTTCCCAATAATTACCAAAAAGAAAAGTCCGTCAGACTGGAAAATCTATTTGACATCCTTTCATAGCTATGGGCAGTCTGGTGGCGCTCATCTGAGCGGACAGTACTAAAGGCATGAAGAAGTGCAGGGCTGCCAGATTTGGAGGAGAAACGAATGCTGGATGTCAAACTTTTTATTTTAAAATGTTATGTATCCAGAGTCTACCTTTCTTTTAAACTTCTAGTATGGCTTAGAAAGCCATATTAATTTTCGTAGAATCCAAAAGGTAAAATGTATGAAGGTTTAACTATAAAGGAATGGAATTAATTACTGGTTGAGTTTTGCGGAAGAAGAGAGTTACTGAGGTAGTTGTGAAGCAGAAATGAGAGTTATAACTAAACATTACTGGGCACAAGCTTGTAACCAACACGACAATATGTGCAAGCAGGAGTAGCACTTCCTATGTTAAAAATTTCCTAGCAATAGAGACAAATCTCCCTGGACAGTCTCAGTAATTAGTTAACGTCAAAATGAACTTGTTAATTAATGCACTCAGTACCAGTACTGTAAAGACTGTTCCAGGGGAATCACTGTATCTTCCTCTCTCCCCCCTTTTTTCCTCCCATTCCATTCACCTCTTTCTGTTTTTTGACACGTACCTTCTTCCGGTGTTTGTGTTCTCAGTGGTTCACTCCAATTGCTCCAGCTACCTTTAGAAAGATGCAGCTTAGAGGAAATCTGAAATTCATATTCTGTAAAGGGTTTCAGATCCAGCAAGTCATATCTTCCTCTAGCGTTTGTAGCATTAACCTTGAATCAGACAAGATTTTTAAAGGTGTCTATTAATACTAAATTAATGTATAGAACTTTAACATAAAGGTAGGCAACTAGACCAGATAACTCTTTTTATCTTTTCAGATCTGTCATTCAATGAGAAGAAATATCAATGACTGGGCTACTGAATACACATGACATTAATCTGAAACAATAGCTTCTCAAAAAAACAAAGCCCAAATCTCCTAGGACTAAGAACCCATCTACACGGGTTCCAAACAGGATCCTGAAACCAGCTGAAAACTAGTGAAGGTTAAAAATTACCAGTTTTCAAAAAGGCCTGGGAGAAGTTTCTACACTAGAGATTATTTATTTATTTTTTAGGAAGATTAGCTCTGAGCTAACATCTGCTGCCAATCCTCCTCTTTTTGCTGAGGAAGACTGGCTCTGAGCTAACATCCGTGCCCATCTTCCTCTACTTTGTACGTGGGATGCCTACCACAGCATGGTGTGCCAAGCAGTGCCATGTCAGCACCCGGGATCCGGACCGGCGAACCCCCAGCCGCTGAAGTGGAACGTGCAAACTTAACCGCTGTGCCACCAGGCTGGCCTGGTGGGCTAAACATTCTTAAATTCCCCACCTTGCTGGTGTGAGAAGACAGAGATGTGTGCCATGACCCTAAGCACCCTCCCTGTTTGGCCCCCACTCTCAAGACCATTACCATGTTCCAGGACCTGCTGTTACTGGCCCGATATCGGAGTCGATTGAGCAGCGCCAGCCCCTCGTCTCTCCACTGAAGGATACATCTGCTCACGGAAGCGTTCACACATTTGATTCTGATGTCCCACGGAGGAAGAGGCCTCACTAGTGACCAGGACAAACAAAAAAGCATGATTCAGGCTCCGAGACCCAAAATTACCGTATGTATTAACATGAGATATAGAGTTGAACAAAACTCATTTGTAAGATGCACAACCACCAAATTTGGTGAAATATACAAGAGAGAAGTTCCTGGCTTTTAGAAAGAAGAAAAAGTTTGATTCACTTCTAAATCATTAAAATAATTCCCCTTAATCTACCCTCACTTATACCAAATAAACGACCACCAATATTAGTGATAGATAGTGTCAATTCCTTTTAATTCAATGATTTAAAGAAAAGCAACGTGGCAGCCCTGGGGGTCTCGTGGTTAAGATTCAGGGCTCTCACTGCCGTGGCCTGGGTTCATGTCCCAGTCAGGGAACCACATCACCTGTTGGCTGCCATACTGTGGTGGCTGCGTGTTGCTGTGATGCTGAAAGTTGTGCCACCGGGGTTTACAATACCAGCAGAGTCACCCTTGGTGGACAGGTTTCAGCGGAGCTTCCAGACTAAGACAGACTAGGAAAAAGGACCTGGACATCCACTTCCGAAAAAACCCCTATGGATAGCAGCAGAGCATTGTCTGATGAGAGGATGACACAAAAAGACCAGGCAGGGATCCACTCTGCAGTCCACAGGGTCGCTAGGACTCCGAATCCACTTGACGGCACTAACGACAAAATGTGCCAAACCCAATTACGATGCCTAAGAAGGCAGAGACAGCTAGTGATGATCTCCGCAGAAGGAGAAGAAATGTTGGTAGGTTCTAGGAAAGGGACATAGGAACAGGGAATAGAAGAAAAGAATGAGAGAGAAAGAAGGTGACTTAGAGATGAAGAGTCAATGTAAAGAGATGGAAGAGAGGATGGAAGGCGGGATGGGGAGAAATGTGATAGGAAAATGTACAGTAAATGCCTATATGCAGACTCACAGTTAGCAGTATGTGTCCAGAGAGGTGCTGTGGGAAGAGAGATGAGAGGCAGAGTGTGAGGCTGGAATTTCAGGCAGGCCAGAAGCCCAGAGTCTACCTGGCATGGTCAGAACTTGGGAATGCCTGCGACTGGCCTTTGATTCAACTGTCAGAAATGTGCTGGGACTGGCTCACTCCACCTCCCAAGCCGATGGGAGGGGTGGAATTAGGTATTCTCAGAGCAAGATGCATTTGTACCTTGATACACTTTACTTATAGTTTGCACCTGGCTGCCCTAGCCCAGCAGGCCCACACGTAGTCTATCTATCTCAGAACATTGGGGCAGCCATGGGGGTAAAAAGACACCGCCACCAAGGAGGCCTGCACTGAGCTTCTCCAATACCCTCAGAGGACCTCGCCTCAGTCAGATGGCATCGCTGGCGGCTGGTGCTTTCCTGAGACTTGAAGCCGGGGCTCTTATTTCTCCAACAGAGAGAACAATGTTGAACATCCCATTTTATACAGCCATCTCTATGTAGCTCTCGGGTCAGAGACTCTTTTACTTGCCTCAAAGTAACATCTGTCCTTTGCCTGTGCCTACTGGCCACTCTCCATCAACCATTGTTCCTTTTGAAACAATCACAGAACATTCAAGTGATTGCTCATGTGCCAATGAATGACACTTACAACGAGTTCAGTAATATGTACCTATGTCCAACCATGTGAACGTGGATGGAAACGAAGAAGCACTCCCAAGACTGTTGATCGCAGTAACCTTGGCTGTGTAACCGGAGTCAGGGGATTCAGGGGTCAGGCTGATCCCCAGGTCCAAACGGTCACAATCATGATCACTACATTGCTTCTGCCAAGTTAAGTTTTTTGGTCCATTTAACCTGTAAATAAAAGACAATGGTGTTCAGCAAGATACTTTACGTGCTACTGTCTCCTTTTTAGCACAAAAGAACAAAATGTTCAAATATTTAAAATTCTAGAAATTCTTTATAGTCAGTTTTACTAGGGAATACACTATGGGAATATCTGTATTCTAGGATCATTAATAGGACCATACCTCCCCCCCTCCCTCTTTTTGGTAGGACCGAGATTTTTTTGATGTTCGTATAGATGAATAACCACGCCTATGCTGCCTGAATTCTCAAAACCCTGGCTGACATCTTGGCTCCTTAGAGCAAACAGAATCAGATCCAAAGGATCTGTGGCCCCCTTGGCATTTACAGCAGAGAAGTGCCAGCTCCTAGTACAGATTGGAACCCTGGGCCCCACTTCCTTTCCCCCATCTCCTGCTCACTTAGGCACAGTGCAAACCAGCTGGATCTTTGGATGGGATTATGGAATCAACTCCAAGGAGAAGAATCTCCCAGACTCTCTCTTTTTGTGGACTCTCAGGTTAGGCAAAGGTGCTTTAAAAAGAAACTTCTCCAAGGCTAATGGAAAGCTACCACAAGCAAGAGTCTATTTATATATCATGACGCCAAGAGTCCGCAACTGCAAAAGGGAGAAGGGAGATAATTCAGCCAGTTTAACCCTAGTAGCGCAGGGAAGAATGTCCACAGTGTGGGCCGTGGATGCCCTGAAGAGAACTCTGAGTTAGACCTCAGGCCCAAGACACAAGCTCTCACATCTGACACGTCAGATGAGTGCAGCCGTTTTCAGGGATGAACATCAGAATTCTTTCTAAGTATCCAGTTATCCAGAGGGGTCTATCGCTTTTTCTCTTTGATAAAACTAGAACTGTTAGATATTTCTCAACACCATCTAAGAGATGACCTACACAAAACCTGCAGAAATGCAGTGTCTCACTCACTGTAAAGCATACACCGTATAGAGGTGGGTGTCCCGGCCTCTGTCCCAGATGCAGGTCACGGTCCCACGTTCTCCCTTCTGTACGCAAGATAAGTTTTGAGGCTGTTCTGGAACAACTTTAAAAAGAAAGAGCAAAACCTCATGTTTTAAATAGCACAGAGGTGATATTTCAATCCCATTATCATTCTTTGCCAAGAAGATAACAATACTCCCCCCACATTTCCCATACCCAGCCGAGCGGGAACTATTTTAGATGCCACCAACTTCAAAGTTGCCCCAGAGGCACAAATTTCTTCTAATAACAATAGTAATAATAGTGAATATGGATCAAACTCTTACTAGTTGCCAAGTCCTCTGCTAAGTGTTGAGTGTGTGGTTCTTCTCAATTAGACATCACAATAGCTCCATCAAGTATGTACTATTATTACCGTCATTTTACCAAAGAGGAAACTGAGACTTAGAGGTTGAGTATCTTTCCCAAGGTGACTAAACCATGAAGTGGCAGAAGGGGGCCCCAGCCCAGGTGTGGCCGTCCTGAGGGCAAGGCTTCCCCGCCATATGCCACTATTCTCCCTGACGTGTGAACACCCGGTGCAGCCCTGTTACCCCTGGTGATGGTGAGTTTCCTTTATGAATGAAGCCCATTCAAATATTAGAAACCTTTAAAAATTAGGAGCTTTTTTTCTCCCTTGACGTGAAATTTGCTGCCAAGACACTTCTACCCACTGGCACTAGTCACATCCTTCTGGGCTGTGCCATGTGAATCTGACTTCTGCAGCATCACTGGAGCACCTCATGAACACTCATAAATTAGTTCTCTATGTACGTAGACAATGAGTGCCTTCCAAGGGTGAGGCACAGAGCCTGCTGTGGAAATACAAGAGAGTACAAGGCAGGCATGGCCCCTTCTATCACAAGGTGTGTATTTTTAAAAGAAGCCATTTTGTAGTCAAAGACAGAACCCAAAGCTAGGAGTTTCTCAGATTTAATGGAGGTGAGAGAAAAGACTCTGTTGCCCGGTTATCATATTCCACCCTAATACAGAGCCCCACATGTCCATAGATGTTTCCTTTGGCTGAGATAAAACAAGTACACCACGGAAGTCCTGCGTATTGTCTGCACCAGAAAAAGCTTTAATTGATGGAATAAATGTTTTTTGTCCTTAGCACACACCATAAACCCAGACACAGTAACCACCCACTGTGTGACCTTAGTCAAGTTAATTTCTCAAAACTTCAGTTTCTTCATCTATAAAATGGGTATAACAATATGCAGTTTATATAGTTTTGTTTAATGAAATAACAAACTCTTTCTTTTCCTAGAATAATAGACTCTTCCGTATGTGTACGTATGTGTATGTATATACACACCCATACAAGTATATGTGTATAGACACACTTTGTACATCTGTATACACAGCTACCTAGGAGTAAGCCATGCAAGTTATGTTAACTTTTCATTATTTGTACAACTCTTTGTTTATCTTGGAGTTAGTAATTAACTGTCTTGTTTTTCCATTGTTTAGTTTTCTTCTTATTGATATAATTCCAAATTCTCAAGCCAATTATCTGAATCCCTGTTCAACATAGTTAGGCACACTGAGAATTCTCATAGTTTCATCTGCCTGAAATCCTCTTTCTTAGAGCCTTGCGAACTTTCCAATAAGATGGGTCTGCCTCCCTGCCTGATATGCAGCTGTCATTCTGGAATTGCAAGCTCTCAGTGTCCTAGAAATCCCTTCTTCTTTTTCCTGTGTTGGATCTCCTGTTACTTAGATCCAATGCTTTCTTCTTTCTTGGTTTAATTACTCATGTTGGTGGAGTATATCCTCCAGTCGTTCCCTGGGCAGGGTACAGGGGAGGTAATATTTTAAGCATGGCTAAAAATGTCTTTATTCTACTCTCACACTTAACTGATATTTTGGTTGAGTATAGAACTCTAGGTTGAAAAGAACTTTCCTTCAGGATTCTGAAGGCAATGCCCTGTTGATGTCTCCATTCTAGGTTGCTCCTGAGAAAACTGAAGTCATTCTGATTCTTGAAGTATTGTTTATTTTCCCTCTTCAGAAGATTCTAGAATCTTCTCTTTGTCCCCACTATTCTCAACTTTCACAAAGATGTGCTTAATGAATGTCTGTTTTCCTTAATTCTTATTGATTCTCAAAGCGTTCATGCATTCTGGGAATTTTTGTCTTTTAGTTTGGGAAACATTCTTGAATTACTTCTCTGAAGATTCTCTCCTGTTTTTTTTCTTCCTAAAAATCCCTAGTTTTCATAGTTTGGACTTTCCTCTAATTTTATATTCTATCCTCTGTATTTTAAAACTCTTGGTCTTTTTGCTATACTATGAGGGGAAAACCTCCTCAATTTATATTTCTACCCACGCATTGAGTTTTTCATTTCTGCTTATCATTTTTTGGAGGAGAGCATGTTTTCTATTCTCTGAATATTTCCTTTTCGTGGCATCCTATTTATGTTCTGTACACAATATTTTCTCTTAAATCTCTAAGGGTATCAAGGATAGTTTTTGTTTTTTAACATTTCCTCTCCTTGAATACATCCTATTTCTTCCACTTTGCTTATAAGCTTTGTTCCACGTTTGTTTTGGTTTCTGTCCTTCATGTTAGACCTTTTCCTCAGATCCCTGTATTTTCTGCATATACAGGAGCAGGCACTAAATTACAGATTGGAGCTCTGCGTGTGTGTCACTTGAAGGGCACTTGCTGACTCTAGGTTTCAGCGCAGGGTGATCTGGCTAGGTTTTCTTGGGAACCTCTGTTGTCAGTAATTTTAGATATTTCCTATTGGCCTGGTCAGATTTCCCAGAGAAGATTTTCTAATCTGCCTGGAGGAGGGTACAGGCCTGAATGTAAGTGTTCCTTTAATCCCTCTGTTTGTCAGTGTGGTGCCACCAACCTCAAGGGAACTAGCTGAAACTAGGCCAGAGACCTCAGCTATCCAGCGTCCAGTGCGATGCCAGTGAAGTGGAGCAGGACTGTCCAGCTCCATGGCATTGGGAAGGGGCTCTAAGAATCTGCTTTTGAAATAGATTTTCAATCACATCTCTCATTTTTAGCCCCACTTTTACCCTCACTCTCAGAAGTACATGGTCACGCCAATTTCTGAGTCCTTCTCGGACGGGAGCTTCTGCATTAAATCAGGTTGCATCTTGACTTTTCTCACTGCCAGCTGTCAGTTAAGCCGGTTATCACTGCTCCACCTGCTTTCCAGCTCCCGAAATTTTGTTGCTGCATCTACCCTCCCTTTCTTTTGTCCTTTTGGATTTGTGCCTCTAGAAAACTTTCTTTATTGTATCTTGGCTTTATTTCAGGGGGAATGAAAGTAAATGCATGTGTTCAAACCACCATCTTTACCCTAACCCTTCATAGGGTCTTTTGATGACCGAATGAGATATAAAGTTCCTGGCTCTTCTACATAATGAAAAAATTAGTTCTCCTTCTCACCTTTACTCCTCCAAGTTTACAGAGACTGTCATTTTAAAGATCACAGCTTTTACACACAAATCAAGTCCTCTTTCTCAGTGTGAGTTCCCTGGACCATGAAATTAAAGTATCTACTTCAGCCCAGGACTCGGTTTCGACAGGGACTGTTGGTCCCTGGGGAAACCAGACCTAATTTTCCTCAACACAAATGTATAATAGCTGATGCCAAGGAAAGGGCAGAAATCAAAGCCTCTGAAAATTAAGACACTATTATGAGTATTATGCTTGTTACTGTTTTTAAGAGTCCCACTTATTATGGGAAATAAAAAGTTTTAGAAATATAGCTTTTGGAAACAATCAACAGCCAGGCATATATTGAAAACAATCGAACAAAAATCCATTGTCTTTCATTTATTGCCTTGGTTGTCTCACTAGTTTGTAGATCAACCCTATGAGGTCAAGCAGAGCACTGACTGCTGAGTTACTACACAATTTGGATGAGCCCTGGGCAGCAGAGCAACACCAGCCCAGGAAGGGGCCAAGAAGGAAAGGCTTCAAGGCTGTGGACCCATCCCCAGTTCTGAAGACCCGGCCAACTACATGACCGGCCCTCTCGGGATATGCAATGGCACTATGGACAACCATTTATCACAAAGAAGAAAATGGGCTGCTTACTCCCTCACTAGACAGGATTAAGCTTACTACACTGGGTGAAACCAACATTCATTGTGTCTTTTCTTGGGATGACTAGCCATACTCAGAAAAATGCATCGCTTCCAGTCAGTCCTTCACCTTGAAGGTGCTAAACTTGCTCAAAGAGCAGCCATTTGATGGTGTGGTTACCACTTGAGCATGCTGCATAAGCAACACCCTGCAGCACCCCCCAAAGGAGCTGCCCCGTGACAGACACTCTTCACCATCCCCAAGATCTTCCGAGGCTCAAACTGCCACAAAGGCATCCGCATACGCGGGATGCAAAAGTCAAAAACCAGAAAGGGTTGCAGCACTCTCGTGTATCTGAGCAAAGACAGCAAGTGGAATGGAAGGGCCAAGGACATGTGCAAGGATGCTACTTCCAAGGCTGTTGTGAGCCTCCTACAGAAGAAAATGCCAGCAGCACTGTGGACACCTGCAGCTGACGTTGCAGAGCTAGGAATGTGTGATACGAATGTGTAAATTCGGTCTAGTGAGATGGTGGATTACCTGGGTGAAAGATTCAGGTGTTCCAAGGACAAGGGAGATGAGGAACAATAGTGTTTTTAAAAAAATTTTTCATTTTGTCTACAACCAACATATGTACTTTCTTTTAAGGGAAACCTGCTGAGCTACCCAGAAAGCTGCTCACATGAAGAAAAGAGTAAAACCGAATGGAACTGCAACACTAGCGCTCATCACCTACGTGCCCACTGTGTGCCTGCTCCTAGGCCAAACACTCAGTGTACAGGTTGTCCTCCGATCACCACACCATCGCATGAGGAAGGTGTTAGCATTTCCATAACACAGACGGAGAAACTGAGGCTCAGAGTATTGAAATTGTCTAAGGGGACACTGCCAGTGGCAGGGCTGGGACTCAAAGCCCATGTTCCTTTTATGACCCCACAGACTCTCAGAGCTGAGAGCACGTGACCCCTAAGCGGTGTGAACAGGAGGCCCTGAGCTGGAAGTGGAGGACCAGACCAGCCTATGCCTCCTGGCCCCCCAGGGATTTGCTTGCTCACTTGCCTGGTGTTCGGCTCAGAGCTGCTGGTGGCCCTCCAGTTGCCTAGCATTGACCATATCCTTCTAGGTCACAGAGAAAAGGTTTCCATCTTTCCTGAAGAGAGTCTCACGGAGCTTTATATCACTGTCTTTACGACAGGGACCCTGTCCTTGCATCTGGGTCAGCCAGCCTGCTGCAGCAAATTCCTCCTACTCTCCTCATGCATCTCATCTGCCACTCTGGAGCTTCCCTGGAACCATGGAGGCGTGGAGTGCAATGGGACCACTCAGGGCCCATGCATGCTCACTGCCTTGCTGGCTGGGTGTTCGAGGCTGCAGAATGCAGGCTACAACCTGCAGGAAGGTGTGTTGCTGGCTCCCCCTGAGGATTGCGGCTCATGCTGCAGATGCCAACTCTGACATTTTGGTTCTTACCCCCAGCAGCTGCCTGGAGGGACCAGGGAGGGGGAGGTTGATACCCTCTGGGTGAACTTTGACCAATGGCAGACTGTTTAATTCTTCTCTCTTCCCCAGCCATTGTATTTCCGTATGTTCTTTCTGGGGATGTTGATAGTGACCAAGCACCCAGCTGCATTTTCTGTAGACACCTTGGCCAGCTCCAGAACGTCACCACCTCGTGTTTGCTTTGCTCTTTTCCTGGCTCACTCCCTCACTCTCTAGAACTCTACAACTCCCCTCCTCCCCCAACGAAGTGTTAGCACATCACTTTTGCCTCAGGCAGTTTTCTAGAAAACCCAGGAAAAGATAATAAGTATGATGATAGTCCTCTTTTAACCTCTGCTAAGTATGATAGGCAGTGGTCAGGAGTGAGTGCGGATGGAAGAAGGATTTTTTTGTGCATTAAGTTAGAGAGGGGAGAAGTGCTCAGCCTTGGGTGGTCAGCCTGGGCTGCAAAAACCAAAAGAGACATCTCTTTCTTGTTTTAGGAGGCTGTCGCTTTGAACAAATTCTCATAAGTCAAGGAGGCATGAAGACTCAGCTACACAGATCCATTTTCCTGCCATTGGAGTCCAAGGACTACAGTAAATGGCCCTATTGGCCCAAAAGAGGAGAGAAAGAGAGAAGAAGAGGAAGAGGAAGAATAAGAAGAAGGAGTAGGAGGAGGAGAAGAGAAGAGAAACTTACCAAATGAGACCCCAATTCTATTGATTTCTGGACTTCTCACATTGAGGTGCTCATGTTGCTTTCAAGATAAAATATATTCATGTGGTGGGAGAGGAAGGAACACTGCCCTATATTTGAATTTCTGTTTAACACATGACAAATACCCAAAGATCACCAATTTTTAGGAATTCAGAATGGAATGCTCACCGCCAACTGAGATCTCTGCCCCACATATTCGAATCTCGTCACTACTGCCACAGGCCAGTTTGCAGACAAACAGAGTTGTACCCAGGGGAAGACCTGTGACTTGAGAACTGAGGGAGCGACCCTGCTGAAAATGGATTCTTCTGTCGAACTTGTAGAGGATTAACTTGTTGCAGCGGGAACATCGCGAGCAGTCTTGTTTGGGCTTCAAAGAGCACGAAATATTGACTGCTGATCCCAGTGAAATTACATGGTTCGGCGTCACGGTCACGTCCCCTCTCTTGCACACGTCTGCAGTAAGACACAACGCAATACTCAGTCGGCACGTGAGTTCCCATTTAAAAATGCAGAGGCGCGTAATTCCTAAAAGCAGGGTAAAATTAACCCCATCGAATCATGGAAATATAAGTAACCTACATTACTCTGGCTGTATTGGCACAAAGAGAGCAGAAGGCAAACATATTGAAGTCTAACTGTATTTGCATTAAAACATGCATCCTTCTCAACACAGTAATTCTATACCCAGAACTACAAGCAGGAAAGTGGAGAGAAAACAGGGTTGGAAGAACATTCAGGAATACAAATTCCAGGAAAAACCAATCTCTCTTATGCAAATTTTTCACCAGATTACTACTCTGGTGCAGTCGGCACCAAGGATGGAAATTAGGTTTTACCGTGCCATATTTTGGTATTCCTTCAAGATGTAAGACCATGGGCTGGATGTACCATCACCCAGTACAGCTAAAATGAAATTACATGAATGTATGCTTTTTAAAAGAGTTCTCCATATTATTTATGATATTCCAGGTACTACATTAAACTCTGATTTAAAAGAGAGGTCCTTGCTACTGTCCAGAAGTTTCTGCGTCAATAAACATGACAACTATTCAGAAATGAACAGTTTTGGATGGTGCTTAGTAACTGCAAAGGAAAGAACCTGAGAATTACAGATTCACCCCGAATTTTTAGATGGATATAAAGCCTCCACCAAAAGTCTTTTTTGGGTAACAGTAAGATTGCTTGAATCAACAACCACAAACAGAAACTGGTAAAGAAGTTATTTAAATCAAATACAGAAAATACTGAAAACTCATTTAAAATAAAAAGTTCTCATTTTTATTTTCATAACTAAAACTAAGTCTCTTTCTCTCTCTTATCTTACTTATATGTTTGTTTTCTGTTTCTTTAATCTTCTTTGATCCTAATGGGCCAGAAAGTCAAAAATAAGCTCCCAATAAAAAAAGCAAAGAGGGACTGGCCCAGTGGTGCAGTGGTTCAGTTCGCACGTTCTGCTTTGGCAGCCCAGGGTTCTCCAGTTCTGATCCCTGGCATGGACCTACACACCACTTGTCAAGCCATGCTGTGGTGGCATCCCACATATAAAGTGGAGGAGGATGGGCACAGATGTTAGCTCAGGGCCAGTCTTCCTCAGCAAAAAGAGGAGGATTGGTGGCAGATGCTAGCTCAGGGCTAATCTTGCTTAAAAAAAAAAAAAGCAGAGAAAATGCCAGTCATTATTTTTTTAGTGTGGTAGAGCCATTTCTTAGGTTTAAATCTGGAAACAATTGGAAATCACCAGCTTGCATTTTCCAAACCATTCAAGAAAAAGATATTTAGTAAAATAAATAAGTAATAAACAAGCAAACAAACACGTAAAATTGAGCTTACTGAGCGTGCATAGCTGAATTCACCCATGAATACCCTCTGTTAAAATGCAGTGTAACGTGAAACATTCATTCACGATGCCTAGCTCGATCACCTACTCCCTTTCCTAAGAGGAAATGATATGATTATACTCTTACATTAATCATCAGTAAAAATTAAAATACATATCAGTTACAGATAGAGAACCAGACTTCTCTACTCAAACGTGACAGAAGATTGACTATAAAAGATCAACTACCAGAACATCTACCACCAATGCCTACCTTATCTGTAACTGAGAATTTACCACAAATAATTCCACAGACTAGATAACAGAAATACCTTACCTATTTTTGCCTTAACCAACAGCGACATGATGATAAAAATAAGTGCCAACAAGCACCCTCTAACTGTACATGCCATCAACAGTCAACTCTGGAATACGCCTCTGTATTTTTCCTTGTAAAAGAAGACAAATTCATTCATGTTAAATACATTCAGAAAATACCAGAATCAACATCATTGAGAAGGGCTAAAAATGCCCCTTTACTTTTCTCCATATTGTTAAGATTTTGTTTGCTATTTTTTAAAAAACAAAGTATACCTTTACAACTAGTAATTTGAAAATCTTGGCCACCTCTAACCCCCATGTCACTTAAGCTTCTTGGGGTCAGCAAAGGGTGGGAAAAGAGACACAGCCTTGGAGTCCTTTGGAACTCGATTAAATCCTTTGAGAGCAGGGGAAAGGTACTGAACCTTCTGAGCCTCAGTCCCACACAAAATTGTCTTTTCTTCCAAACAGGGCAGCATCGTCATAGTCAAACATAGTCGTGTTAAATCCCCACACTAACAAGAATTTCTGACCTGGCCATGTCCTTCTGGATGTAACAGGAAATCTAAAAATGCCTCATTACCAGCCCCCCCACCCCCTACCCTGGAACTTAGTAAAAGATGATCTCTTACAGTAAGAAATGAATCCTAAGGGTTTGGGGGGTTGTTCGGGTTTTCTACAGAAGTTCAATTTTACTTGTTTGTTTGCGTGTTTATTACTTATTTATTTTACTAAGAATTTTTTTCTTGAATGGTTTGGAAAACGCAAGCTGGTGATTTTCAGTTGTTTCCACATTTAAACTTAAGGAATGGCCCCATCAGTCATTAGCAAATTCTCTAACTTCTATTAAAGGTGGGCCAAAAATTCAGAAAGCAGGCTAGAAAGTTCTGTGACGTCAGGCCACTGGGAACCAGCCAAGGCAAACGTTCGCCTCTTATTCCCATACCTAGAAAAGTGCTAGGTGTATTGGAGAGCCTCAGAAACATTCATCTGTTCATTCAAGTGATAGCTACCCTTCACGTGGCAGGTGCGACGTTAAGTGTTAGAGATACGACAGTCCTGTCCGGGTGGGCTTCTAGGAAAGTGCTCACTTTCTTCTTTGAAGCCTCTGCCTCTAGCCTACTCATCACCCGGCGAAGCCCCAAAAGATGCTGGCATCTCTTCAATAGTCTTTGCTGCTTGCTCTCCCTCCTCCTCCTGACTTTTAACTCTTGGAGGAACTCAGCGCACTCAAGACATTATTCTTCCTCTATTTCTACTCTCTCCTGGGGAATCTCATCTGGTCACCCGGCTCTTAGATATCATCTGTGCTAAAGACTCTCAGATGCATATCTTCAACTCAGACATCTGTCTGGGCGCATCTCCCGCATCCATCTCCTTGGACGTCTAACAGACGGCTCAACGTCAACATATTCTGTTCGAATTTTTGGTTTCCTTCCCCTCCCTGACCACCTAGCCAAAGTGGTCCTGCCCAGCTACTTTCTACTCACCGCCTTATGGCCTTCATGGTACAATCTGTAACTACCTTGTTTATTTACTTGCTTCTTCCCCCAGCCTTTTCTATCTCAGTGAATAACATTTTTATCCCTTAAGTTGCTCAAAAACCTAGACGTCATCCTTGATTCCACCCTCCTTCTCACCCTCTAAACCAAACCATTACTAAGTGTTGTCAATTTTACCTCCAAAATGTGTCACAGATCAGTCTACTGCTTTCCATTTCTCACCCTAGAGAAATTTCCACCATCCTCACCCTAGTCCAAACCACTGTCGTCTTTCCGCCAGATGACTACAGTAGCCCCTTAATGTGTCTCTCCAATCCATCTTTGCCCCTTTCCAAGTCATTTTCACAGAGCTGACTGCCTTTTAAGATGATATTACCTGCTTAATGCTGTCATTGTTTAAAACCCTTCAACACATCCCCATGGCCATTAGAATAAAACCCAAGGTCCTTACCACACACACTCTCACAGCCCCTGCATGGCCTCCCTTCTCCGTCTTGCCACCATCCTTTGCTCTACTCTTTTGTCTTGCTCACCGTGCTCCATTCACACTGGCTTTCAGCCTGCTCCTTGGACAAGACATGCAATTTACTGCCTGAAGGACTCTGCAATTTTCACTTCCTGTGCTAGAATCCTCTTCCCCTGGTTCTTAGTAGCTGCCTCAGATCCTTCAGATCTCAGATTATGTGTCACTTCCTTAGAGAGCCCCTTCCTGACCACCTAGCCAAAGTGGTCCTGCCCAGCTACTTTCTACTCACTGCCTTACGGCCTTCATGGCACAATCTGTAACTACCTTGTTATTTACTTGATTACTTGTTTGCCATCTATCTTTGTGCTAGAATTTAAGCCACCATGAGAGCAGGAACGTTGACTGTCTTACTCATTGCTGTATGCCAGCACTTAGCATTGGGAAAGAGTACTCAATAAACGTTTATTGAAAGAAAGAAGGGAAGGAGGGAGGAAGGGGGGAAGGATTACGAGCTATAGAAAACCCTCTATAAACATCCCCGTGGTAGGCAGAATAAGGGCTCACAAAGAGGCCCACGCCTTAATCCCCGGGACCTGTGAATATATTATGTTACATGACAAACGGACTTTGGAGATGCAATTAAAGTTAGCGACCTTGAGATGGGGAGATTATCCTGGATTACCCAAATGGGCCCAATCTAATCATGTGATGAACTAGGCAGAATAGTCAGTCAATGAGCTGTGATGTGAGAAGGACTCAACCTGCTGCTGCTGGCTTTGAAGACGGAGGAAGAGGGCCATGAGCCAAGGAGTGTGGTGGCTCTAAAATCTGAGGATGGAGCTCAGTTTACAGAGAATATAAAATGGATTTCTTGGGGGTCTACCGCTCTCTGCCAGCATTCTACGGTCTAGTAACACCGAGCTGCTTATAGTTCCGCTGCACGTCTCCTGTCAATTCATGCTTCTGTGTCTTCGTTCTTGCTATTCTCTTACCTTTCCTCTGTTCTTAGACTGGCTAAGTCTCACTCGTCCTCCCAACTCTGCTCAGACACCTTTTATTCAGTCATTCATTCAATAAATACGGATTAAGCAGTTGCTATGTGCCTGGAGCTTAGGATAGAATGGAGAACAAGACAGACTGGGTTTTGGCTCTCATGGAACCAGCATTCTGGAGTAGGGAGAGAGAAAACAAAGAAATAAATAACAAACAAATTCAGATAATGATAAAAGAAGAACTGAAGAGAGGCTAAGGGGAGGGAGAGCCTCGGGAGGAGAGAAGCCGGTCAGTGAAGGTGTTTCTATTTTTTTTCTTCTTCTTATTTTCTTTTCTTTCATTTTTTTTTTTTTTTTGGAGGAAGATTATCCCTGAGCTAACATCTGCTGGCAATCCCCCTCTTTTTGCTGAAGAAGACTGGCCCTGAGCTAACATCCGTGCCCATCTTCCTCTACTTTATACGTGGGATGCCTGCCACAGCATGGCTTGCTGAGCAGTGCCATGTCCGCACCCGGGATCCAAACAGGTGAACCCCAGGCTGCCGAGAAGAAGAACGTGCGAACTTAACCGCTGCGCCACCAGGCCGGCCCCTGAAGGTGTTTCTAGAAGATGAAGCTTGAGCTGAGATTTATGCAGCTGAGATTTATGAAGCCTCAAGAACAATTTCCCTGACAGAGAGAATGGTGAGTACAAAGTTTGGAGCCAGAGGAATAAGCCTGCTGTGGACAAGGCACAGAAATAAGGTCAGGGAGGCGGGGAAAGTGACTGTGGGGAGAATGGTCTGGGATCACATTGGAGAAGGCAGGCACCAGATTTACCACGGGCTTGTCTGCCATGGAAGGGAGCCTGGATTTTACTCCCAAAGCTATGAGAAACCAGTTTAATTAGAGATTTAATTTATTTAACAGAGTTTTAATTGGTGTGTTACAAGATAAGAATTACATTAAACACACACGTGCAAAAAAACAAAAAATAAACAAACAAAAGACTTAGCCTTGGCCCCGTGTATGGGGTCCAGAGTGGAAGCAAGCAGACCGGTTAGGAAGCAATTGCAGGGACCCACGTAAGAAATGATGGTGATGTGGACCACAGCTATAGCAGTAGAGACGGAAAGAAGCAATGAGGTCTTGGGAAGCTTTACCTATGTCTTCAGGTCAGACTGAAACCTCCTACCATAGCCATGTGCCGTATAACGACGTTTCACTCAACAGTGGACCGCATATATGACGATTAGTACCTGACAGCCCAGGTGTGTGGGAGGCTACACCACTTAGGTTTGTATAAGTACATTCTATGATGTCCACAAACGACAAAATGGCCTGACGATGCATTTCTCAGAACATATCCCCATCATTAAGCAACGCATGACTGTACTATCTTCATAGCATCCTGGCGTTCTCCTGTTTAAGCACCTGCCATATTGAATGGAACAAATTTGTTTAGGTGTCTGCCTGTCTCTTCCATTATCTTTCCAGCTCCTCACAGGCAGAGGCCACAATTTGAAGATAACTAAATGAACAGATATATATGGATTAAAGAGAACCTATTTAATCGCTTCCTGACTGCAAAGGGTATCTACAGGGTATCTTTCACTTTGTGCATTGCAATTCATGAAGCCATAGCATTCTCCAAATAGTCAAATATTCAATAGTCAAATATTCAATTGGTTATTATAAGAATTTTAAAAATGTATATATATGAAATATGCATATGTACAATATATATACCCAACCTATATATGAAATAGGCAAAGCAGAGGACAAATTCAAGTTTATACAGTACATGGATCCAAACACAAACTTGATCAATTTCTCTGAATACCAGGTAAAACAGCTTCTCCATTTATAAGAAACTCAGACCCCAAAGACCTTCAAGTAAATGAGGTATCTTCCAATAAAATGAAACCTTCTATCAACAGTAAACATCCTTCATGCAGCCTGCCTGGAGGGTCAATATTAAAACTACAACTCTCTCTTGAATCAGAAAAACAAAGTGTGCTATGTCATTGACTCATCACTCAAGTGTGACAGTTTCCAGACAGTGAAAACAATGTTTCAATGAGGGGGGGTGGGGACCTTGAGAAATACAGCAACTGGCAGAAGGGCAGAGGTAACAGTTACCCCCCAGTGAGTCTCTTTCCCCCATTTATCCAGGAAGAAGTGCAAAATATGCAGCCACTTCAAAATCACATTTTACTAGGCTAGGAAAAACCCTTACCACAGGTGACAGTTTCATGAAGGCAGGAATACTTTCTACTTCCACACTACTTCTCTCTGTACCACCACACGAGCTTCAAAGGGTAGCTAGGTACTGGGGAGAAGAAAAAGGCTCGTGAGCTCCGTTCCACGGTGTGCTATTAACTGTAAAAGCCATTTCCTCATTCCTACAGTGGGTACAGTAATGCCTACCTAGACAAAGTTATGGGGAAGACTAAGATGATAGGGTCATGGACCCATGAGAATACCTAGCACAAAGCAGGCACTCCACTGAGGCTGGCTCCTGTCTTCCCATCTGGGCCCTGCTTCTGCATTTCTTTTCTAAATCACCTATGACCTTCAATGTACTGAAATTGAATGTTTTGTTAGACTAGGTAAAAAATCCTATGTTAGGCAATTTTTACTCTTAACCCTGGCTGTCCTAGAATTTAATAAGTTAGAGGAGGAAGAAACCTCAAAGGTTAGCTAGTAACTAGCATGCCCCTGCACTCCCTCCCCCGCCCAACGGCAGACATTTGAGTCTGGGCCGCTGCAGAACAACCAAGTGATTGTTCTGAACGCTCATCAAATGACACTGTTAATTACCCAGTTGACTCAAGGAGGCAGGACACAAAATCCTTCCCTTCTGCAGGCAAAGCGACTTCCAGACATGCCTTACTGGGGGCAGATCAGCATAAAGACAACGCTGCGGAGGTCATCTATTCTAGCTTTGCCGTTGTACAGATAGATAAACTAAGGCCTAGAGAAAAGAGGGCACTTGTCAAAGGTCACATTAAATAGCAGAATCCAGATCAGAACATAGGTCTTGGAGTAGGTCTCCGATTTCTTTTTTTTTTTTTTTTTTCCTGCTTTACATAGTTGTACATAGTTGTATATCTTAGTTGCAGGTCTTTCTAGTTATGGGATGTGGGACGCTGCCTCAAAGTGGCCTGACAAGCAGTGCCATGTCCGTGCCCAGGATCCGAACCCTGGGCCGCCGCAGCGGAGTGCGCGAACTTAACCACTTAGCCACAGAGCCAGCCCCAAGGTCTCCGATTTCTAATCCAACACACTTCTAGCATATGAGACTGCTTCTGATCAGTAGCAACACTGTACTAAAAATAATGCTAATGTTAACACGACAGTTAATACTGATGCTACAGCTTGCTGATCTCTTACTATGTTCCAGGCACCATGCACGTTACATACAATCTTTCTGAAATCCACCTAGGAAAGCACTTATAATTTCCAGAAGCCTGAATCATTATTTCTGATACCTACCTCCCTCAAAAGAGGATGAAACAACAAAACCCAGTGCAGACACAATATGTAACCATCTCTAATGATCTAGTCCACTATAAGCATGGAAAAGGGAAATCAGAACCAAGTGGCTAACTTGCAACTTAGCCATTGGAGCTAATTTTCTCTTGCCCTGACTTTTTGTGAGCTTTGTCAGGAAAAGAACTGTCCTGACTGGAGCTTTCTCTCCTTTTTCCTTCTGAATCTACCACTTGGTGAAAAACCTAACAAGCCATAACAAGGACAAATGCTGACCTGCCAGGCCCCAAACATCAAATCAGCCCCTTAATAATGGCATGTTCAGTGGCTTGAAGGGGAGGGAAAGAAACACCACATCAATATTCTCTGATTTTTCTTCTCTCTACCCAACAGTCCCAACACCCGCACAGGAGCCAAATTGGACACCCACCTGCTCTTCCTTCTTAGGCAGCTGCTGAGTCTCTCCTGAATTCTCTCTCTTCTCACTGTAAGCATTTGGAGTCCTAATTTTACCCATGTACAGGAGCTTGCTTTTCTTGCTCAAATTCAGGAGACTTCTGAACTTTTGGTCCTGTTTATTTTCTTGTTTTTAAATCTCAGTCAGACTGTTTTCTCCTTCTCCCCTTTATGACTTTATTATTTTCCTTAACAAAGGTCCCCTTAGACTTTTCTCTCTTTTCTGTTTTTCTGGAATGTTCTTTCTGTCAATTCTATTTGTCTTTACTTCCATTTCAAATATATCACACAAGACAAAATAGATGGGCTCCTGAAATGTTGTGGGTAAACAAATTACATCTAAAATGCATTAGGGAACCTTATCTGGCCCCAACCCCTGAAGCATTTGTCCTGTGAACTGTCTTACAAATGGAACAAGCATTCCCACAATAGAACAATAAAAAAGAAATAAGGGAAGAAGAACTGAGACACGGATGGAGTCTTGAAGACACAAGGTACTTTCAAATCAACTGATGTTACTTGCTACACTTCCTCTTTTCTTTCTTTGATGAGCTCCAGAAGCCTACAAATTTCATGGCACTTGTTCAGCTGAGTTTCAACAATCCAAGCTTCTCTATTTTCACCCTCTGCATCCTTCTAGAACTACAAATAAAATAAGCCATCTTCTGGCTATAATCACTAAGACTAAAAACAGTAAATGTTGGAGAGGGTGTGGAGAGAAGGGAACCCTCATACACTGCTGGTGGGAATGCAAACTGGTGCCGCCACTGTAGGAAACAGTATAGAGATTCCTCAAAAAACTAAAAATAGAGCTACCATATGACCCAGCTATCCTACCACTGGGTATCTACCCAAACAACTGGAAATCAACAATCCAAAGTAAGATATGCACCCCTATGTTCATTGCAGCACTATTCGCAATAGCCAAGACAAGGAAGCAATCCAAGTGCCCATTGACTAATGATTGGATAAAGAAGATGTGGTATATATATACAATGGAATACTACTCAGCCAGGAAAAAGATAAATTCATCCCATTTGCAACAACATGAAAAGACCTGGAGGGAATTATGCTTAGTGAAGTAAGCCAGACCGAGAAAGACAAACACTAGATGATTTCACTCATATGCGGCATATAAATAAGCACATGGACAAAGAAAACAGTTCAGTGGTTACCAGGTGGGGAGTGGGCACAGGGGTGAAGGGGAGCACCTATGTGGTGACAGACAAGAAATAATGTACAACTGAAATTTCATAATGATGTAAACTATTATGAACTCAAATTAAAAAAAAAAAATAAGCCATCTTCTGTTGGGAAGGACGATGTACTGGAGAGAGCATGGTGTTTGGGTCCAGAGGACCTGGGTACCATCCTGGTTCCTCCACTTCTATCTGTGTCACCAACATGAGTAACTTCATATTTCAAAGCCTCTTTTCCTTATTTGAAAAATGGCAATCAACGTTTATTGAGAAAATTAAATTTCTTTCACTAACTTTTCTTCCTTAGTTTATTGGAAAGGGTTCTGCTTGGACATCCTCAATCTTGAAGTCTCTTTTGTGGACAAGGGCACGGGGGTGAAGGGTTCCCCTCGGATCTCGGGTATTGTGAAATCCTGGCAAGTTTTCCTTCACCTTGTAACCCCTGAGGCTTTTCGTAGAGTGCTATTTAGAAATATTAAAGCACATTACAATTACTTTGTTTTTTGAGTTTTCTAGAAATTTCACAACTATCTTGATATAATTGGAGGCACACTGGGGAGGAGTGTGACCACCATCCCAAGATGTTTCTCGAGGTTTCTTATATAAACAAAGAATTCAACAAAAGTCTCTTCAGGAACCACTCCATGTATCAGCATCTCTGCCTGATATTTTACTTAACGTTTTCCTTTTCCTCGGCATATCATTGCAAAAGGGACATAAATTAAGATTCTAATCTTAGGGGCCGGCCCGGTGGTACAGCAGTTAAGTGCGCACGTTCCGCTTCTTGGCTGCCTGGGGTTTGCTGGTTCGGATACTGGGTGCCAACGTGTCACTGCTTGGCAAAAGCCATGCTGTGGTAGGCGTCCCACATATAAAGTAGAGGAAGATGGGCATGGATGTTAGCTCTGGGCCAGTCTTCCTCAGCAAAAAGAGGAGGATTGGTAGCAGTTAGCTCAGGGCTAATCTTCCTCCAAAAAAAAAGATTCTAATCTTAGCAATCTTTTCTAGGCATTTACTTGGCAATTTATCACAATGCAGAGCATATCACTGAGTTGTTAATATTTGGTCTCCTACTATATGAAGTAACTACTGGTATCTCTATTCTACAGGTGGGGAAATCTGCGAGTTGACTAAGATAATACAGAAAAACCAGAAGTAAATTAGAGAAACTAGAACTACCTCCCATGCTTGAGTTTCCTTATGGCTAAAGCACCTACTTCACAGGATTATGGGGGTTAAATGAGCATCTCTCAGTGCAGTGGCTGGACCCAGGAAGAGCTCAATAAATACTGTCATTTGCCATTATTATTATTATAAGAAAACGGATAATATCACTTACTTTTCAAGGATATTGTCAGAATTACGTTAGACAGCCTGGCTTTTTGACTTGTCTCTTTGCCTATTCTTCTGGCTCACCACTGAAAGACTAATTTGATTACAGCTAGATCCCAAACCTGCTTTATATTACGTGACTTTATGCCACCTAGCACTTATGATATGCTCAGTGTTCTCATAATTACTGTCTTCCCAAACAGTTTAACCTCTTGAGCACAGGAACTGGGTCTTACATTTCTTTATATTCACTACAGTGACCAGCACAATGTGTTGGACATACTGGATGTTCAGTACCTACCTGTGCTTTCAAAAACCATTGTTCCCATTAGGAAAGAGCACCCAAAGGACATTGGACAAGGCTTCTTTGGGATCTGGCTTTCTTTTCAGGTTAGTCTGCACAAATTTACATGTAAGAGTTGAGAGCAGTGCTGTAAGTGTAATTACAAAGATGACAAGTAACCGGCCAGAGAACAAAGCAGGTGCCGTGATACAAAAATAAGCCCACAATTGAGGAACGACATGCAACATCTGCTGTCCTTAGAGATTCTTCTCCCATAAAAATCTTACATGTGCTTTAGAGTTTTTTTCACACTAGATCTCATTCTAACACAGGGAACATTCAGGGCTTGCCAAAATTTGGAAATTTACTATTCTATGTAACCATCATAACATTCAAGAAACACAACACATGACAAAAGAATGTTGCAAACTCTTTTAGAGCCTTAGGTGCCTAACAAAGCAACAGTAATGAATTGAGGATTTCACACTAAAACTAAGGAGGAGAGTGTCTGCTCTTAGCCACGGAAGTTCTTTCAGTTTTCTGTGTGACAGAGAAACAGGGCACTGGAGCATTGTTTGCTAACGGGAACTAAGAAACTAACGTTCGCTTGCCCAAGTGGAGTTGGACAGAACGTTCTGAGCCAGACACGCAAAGGCAAGCAGCACCCGGTTTGGAGACAGAAAGCTGTACCTCAGCATCTCACCAAAGAGAGAAAGTTTCCACCTCTGCAAAATGGGAATACCAACAACCACTTCAACCATACAGTTCGTACAGAATTATACGGCATAACAATGTGTACCCAAAGGCCAAGGACATAAGTAGGTGCTCAACAAAGATTCTTATCCAGACAAGATATACACTAGGGGATTGTAACAATCATTCAGAGTTTAAAAAGGAATAAAAACGAACTTTGCCCTGTTCTTTAGACACACCAGGGAAAAGGCCTTTTGTATGCTTTGAGGTTACTATCTGTAAGAGCCAGAGCTAATCATAAGGGTACTTCATCTCTGACAACGCTCATATTTAGCGCCCCTCACCCAGGTGACAAGGACCTCCCCAGAGACATTTCAGACGCGAAAACGGAGGCTGAGCGGCGGACCAAGCGCTCCGCTAGTCACCGGCCAGGCGAGGTCTCGGGGTCTGTCTACAGAGGACGCAGGAAAGTGCTGCCGAGGAAGAGACAGTTCGCCCTGGTGCAAGACTAAGACTCCATATCTTCCTCACATTTTCAAGCCCCGAGTCACGCCCGTGGGCCGGGACCCAGGCTGGACCCTGAGGGGGGCCCTCTGCGCTTTGAGACGCCATCCCCTCCCTCCTCAGCCCCCACCATCCCGTGTCCCGCTCCGGGAGCGCCCCTCGCCTCCATCTGGCCAAACTCCAAACAGCACCTCGAGGGAACAGCAGCGCCCCGAGAGCGCGGCCCTCGGCGAGGAGAGGCCGCCGCCCAAACCCTCGGGAGCAGCAGACTCCCAGCTCAGCCCGTGTCCCGGGGTCCCCGGTGTCCCCCGCCCCGCGCTCCAGGCACTCACCGCGCTCCCAGCGTCGGGGACCGGCGCGCCTCAGCCAATGTCCCGGGTCCCCGGAGCACCCCCCCCCCCCCCCGCGCCCCCAGGCACTCACTGTGCTCTGGGCGTCAGGGGCCACGGCGCCCTCGGCCTGTGTCCCGGGTCCCCGGATCCCTCCCCCCGGGCCCCCGGGCACTCACCGCGCTCCCAGCGTCGGGGGCCGGCGCGCCTCAGCCAATGTCCCGGGTCCCCGGAGCCCTCCCCCACGCGTCCTCAGGCGCTCACTGTGCTCTGGGCGTCAGGGGCCACGGCGCCCTCGGCCTGTGTCCCGGGTCCCCGGATCCCTCCCCCCGGGCCCCCGGGCACTCACCGCGCTCCCAGCGTCGGGGGCCGGCGCGCCTCAGCCAATGTCCCGGGTCCCCTGAGCCCTCCCCCCCGCGCCCCCACGCACTCACTGTGCTGTGGGCGTCGGGGATCCGTACGCCCTCGGCCCATGTCGGGGGTCCCCTGCGCCCCACTCCCGGCGCCCCCGGGCACTCACCGCGCTCTGGGCGTCGGGGGCCGGCGCGCCTCGGCCAGTGTCCTGGGTCCCCGGAGTCTGCCCCCTGCGCCCCTGGGCACTCACTGTGTTCTGGGCGTCAGGGGCCACGGCGCCCTCGGCCTGTGTCCCAGGTCCCCGGATCCCTCCCCCCGCGCCCCCGGGCACTCACCGCGCTCCCGGCGTCGGGGGCCGGCACGCCTCGGCCTGTGTCCCGGGTCCCCGGATCCCTCCCCCCTGCGCCCCAGGCCCTCACCACGCTCCGGGCGTCGGGGGGCCGGCGCGCCTCGGCCAGCGTCCCAGGTCCCCGGAGTCCGCCCCCTGCGCCCCCGGGAACTCACCGCGCTCCCGGCGTCGGGGAGCGCCGCGCCCTCTGCCCGGGCCCCGGGTGGGCGGAGGCGGCGGCGGGCCTCGGTGGAGCCGCCCTGCCCGCCCGCGCCCTGGCTTCCCCGCAGGGGCCGGGGGCCGGTTCCGCCCGGGCGGGCTGGGCCAGTGTCGCCCGGAGGAGGCGGTCACCGCGCCACACCTCCGTTTCCCCGGAGAGAAATCGCGGGTAGGAAAGCCTGTGTCAAAACTGCCGAGTTGTGTGGTGAGTGCGATAAGCCCGACAAAACCGTGCCGTCGGCTTTCGCAGCCACAGAAGTGGCACTTGGTTGACACTCATTCGGGAACTTTCCTCGGAGACCTTCCTCCGCGCTCTGGGCCGCCCAGCTCACCCCGCACCCCGCGCCCGGCTCTCGGCGCTGGGCTGCGCGCACCACCTGGCGCGGGAAGCAAGCTGACTTTCGTTTGTGTTTGCTGTCTGAAAAAGGAGAGAAAAACGAGCCTTTAACAGGTGGCATGACACCGACCCTAAAGCGTCCCGTGTTCTGTATCTTCTAAGAGGGACTCTGAGGGAACAGGGCGAATGGCACCAAATGCAGAGGGGTGACAGCGGTGCCCTTCCTGGTGACAATAGTTCGTTGAATCCAGGACGTTATCAACCCCAAGACAGATCATTTTTTATGTACCAGTAAGAAATAAAAAGAACTGTTTCATAAACGTTGACGCAATGCTTTCTTGTCACTTAGATTATTTTTAATTAAAATTTTATTTATTGAAATATTCCTTTTAGATAGATTTAGATGTATATGTTTACTATCTACCACTCTTGTTCATTCAAATAAGAAGGAATATATAAGCAAAATAAGTTGGTTAAAATATTCTTTAGATACATTCACGTTCAGAGACCAACGCCCCCAATTACTTTTTTGTTTCACCCAATATCATCCTCAGTGACATGAGTGTTAATAACACAGCATTTCTTAAAAGATTGTCCCACTGTTGTCTCTGGGATATTCTTCTAGTCCACTGAAACCAAGCCAGGTTTGCTGAGCACGTGCGGAGCCAACTACCTCACTGTATTGTGCGGGCAGTGGGCATAGGGCACCTCGCGATCTTGCAGATGTTAAGTATGAAAAAGGTACTTGGACAAAGTACAGTAGGCTGCTTTCATGAGATTAGACATATTGTAGTTTACATACTTCAACAATTTACCCATGTGAATAATTTGATAAAATAAATCTTTTAAACTGTAGAACCTTAACATTACTGTGTAGTGAGATGGTGAATGATTGTGAAAATCATTTGCAACAAAGTTAAAAGATTTATCCTAGGGGTCGGCCTGAGGCCGAGTGGTTTAGCTTGCGTGGCCTAGGGTTTCCCTTGTGGGATCCTGGCGCCGACATGGCCCCACTCATCAGGCCAGGCTGAGGCGGCATCACACGTGCCACAACTAGGAGGACCCACAACTAAAATATACAACTATTTACTGGGGGAATTTGGGGAGAAAAAGCAGAAAAAAAATTGGCAACAGTTGTTAGCTCAAGTGCCAGTCTTTAAAACAAAAAGAATTATCCTTGTTAAAAGTGAGTTATTATTTTATTTCTCTCTCTTACAATAAGAAAGCAAATATTCTAAATTTGCTGTAATGATGTATGTCTCTCAGTAGTATGTAACCTAATAGATATTTCTGAAAAAAATCACAGGCTTCTTTGTTCCTTCAAGGTAAAGATAACATTTTAACACTGCACGAGAAAGTGCTATGAAGAGAACATTTGAAAACAAATATTTCAAAATTTTGCCTTTATTGTGTGGGTTTTTTCTTTTTTACTAAATATTATGTAAGTTTGTCACCTACCAAAAAAAATGCTTAAAAAAACTCAGAAACAATTTGCTATCTTGTTTCAATCTTTTAATTGAGTAGTTCGGTGAATTTTGAACCCATTTGTTAAAAAAATCTGAAAATGCAGCAGCTTCTGATTAGTTTGAAAGAACAACTGATCAGTATCGGGAAAACAAAATTATGGTAATCAAATGTTAATAATAAGCTTGTATATAATTCATAGATTAGCTTATTTTCAATAATTTTTAGTGAGAAGAAAGGCTTTTATTTTGTTAATAAATTATTCCAAAAGTGTATTTTACTCTTTATCTCAGTTTAAAATTTAATTTGTATTTTTGTGTAGATTTTACAATATTATTATAAATATATATTTGCAATATATATTTATGCATATGTAAAATTTATAAGTAAATGCAAAAAACAACTGAACATATATTGGAGGTGTATTCTCAGATCCCTTTTTTCTGAGGGAGTGCACAATCTAAAATGTTTAAAGACCACTAGTCTGTTAACTTCTAATTGCAGCATCTTATAAAATTGCTAAGCCAGACGCAAGATGGTGTTCCAAACACATCCTAGCCATTTCCTGTACGGAAGCAGGTGAGAGGTATTGGAGAAAGGACTTGAATCTGATTGTTAAGCAATGACAATGAATTATGAGAATACAGTAAGATGCAGGCAACAATGATAGCCTTCATTCTTCTTTTCTTTTCCCTAGATGCAAAAAATGTCAAAAGATGACCAATCTTACGTAGAGCAATTATCATCTTCTAAGTCCATCAGTGTATCATTCAGTTTTAGGGTAAAAGATCAGGGGAAGGTTTGTGCTGATAGTTACGGATAACAGCAGTTCTCTCATCCTGCCTGCATCTCCCCTGTATTATAGGCTCCATGAATGCCAGGACCACATCTGTCTTGTTTGCTCCCTTATCTCCAGCACCTGGCACAGTGAAGGGCACAGGTGCTCCACAAATGTTTACTGAGTTGAATTGACTTGTTCTGGAGCGATCTCACTCCCTTTGGTGAACCAAAGTTACAGGTGGTGTTGAATCTTCAAAACTTTCAACGAAGTAAAAAAAACAAGTGGTTGGAAAGTTATGTATAGTTTTTCTTAGCAAGTCAGTGACCCTTCCGTATGGAATCTAACCGTCTGTAGAGGGCTTTTTGTTTTCTTTCTTCCTTTCTCTTTCTCCTCCTGCTCCTTCTCCTTTTAGTATCTGGGGAGTTTCCTTAGTGGATGCGTGGCTGTTGGCAGTGGTTGCCTGTCTAGCTAGAGAAAAAAAAATCTTGCTTCTGTGTTTTCTGAGAACAAGGCCTAAGTAGTGGAGAATGCCTGATGAAGCAAGAGCCTAACATACCACCCAGAGCATCAACCTATGAGCATTAGGATGCTTATTTTGAAGTCTAGGGGTGTGAGATGGCCTCCGCGTAGCTCTAGCTAGATGAATCAAAAGCTGAGTTAAGTGAATAACCACAGTGACAGCAACAAAGACTTTTCTAGGAAATACTAGCTCAGGTTCCATTGCTGGTACTTTTCCATTCCTTTAAGTGTCTATTTTGATTCACTGCTGATACCAAAAGTCCTGAAAATACCTACTCACACTGTGCTGTGAACCGCTGTGTGTCATTTGTCAGAATAAATACTAAGAAGGTTGCCAACATAGTGACTTAGTGCCTCAGACAAATGTTGGCACAAGATAAGCTTAGTAAGAGGGTTTTGACATGCATTTTAACCTTTTATTTTAATCAGGAGATCAGAAGCTAAGATTAATTATTCATCCTTGCTGCTTCACTGTGCAAAAGTTCCATTTCTAAAAGTTTTCGCTTAATTATTCATTTTGCTCATCTGTCCAAAGTGTCACACTTACAGGACACCAATATAACTCCTAAATTTACTTGTAGTGTTGTATGTTGAAAGGCTTGCATAGAAAACTGTAGTGTAAGATTCTTAGATTATCAGTAATCCCCAAAGATTCTTAAAATGCAGAGTTGTAACTTTTCCACAGCTGGCATTCAGCGAGCACAGATGTTGTCTATAGATGAACAGACCACAGGGAACATGCCGTGTCTTGGGGAGGAGGGATGCATTTTCAAGAGGTTTTAGGTTGCCAGAGCCCTTATTAAATGAAAATAAAGGTTAAAGAGTAAAATGAGACATGAGGCAAATTTAAAACACTGTCAGCTACAGGGTCCCATTCTGTATAAACTTGGTTTACAATCTGGCTCTGCTCTTCTCAACAGCTGAGTTACAGGATTCCTGGATTCCGTAATGTAATGACTTTTAACCTAATCATCAGAGGCAGAATTTCAGTGGCCCGAGAGAAAGTGTTTCATAGGTTCTTATAAAGAAGAGAGTGATTCACATAAAAGACATTCCTGCACCAAACCGCACATATGTTCCTCATTTATTTAGTTAGTTACAGAGTTCCTCAATGAAAGCCTAATGTAGAGTACTCTGGAACGTGGATGCTCGGTGAGTATTAACATTCTTTTCTACATTTCAACCTTTTACGTTCCAAATATCCCTTTGCTCCATGCTTCCCAGGCATAGAAAATACTCTGATTTCCCAAGTGAGACACCCCAAATCCTGTCCGGTCGCTTCATCCAGTGCAGAGCCACGTTCTCTGAGTAGTGAGCAGTGGCAGCCACCTGTGGTCTATGACTCCTCTGGTCCGCTGCCTGTAATCCCCAAACGCATGTTTCCTGCTCTCCACTCCCCACCCACGATGTAAAGTGGTGGAAGGGCAACAACGAACGCTCCCCCTTGGAAAGGAGGAAAATGTGAGACATCAGAAGTCGCTGGTGTGGAGCGCTGCTGTCTGCTGGACGGTGTCTTAGAGTTTTTGATTTTGACCTACAGGACCTCTGCTAAAACTGAGACAGGAAGAATCTCACATAAGTATCCTTTCCTACTAGTCAAACATAACAGAGTAATATCAAATTTTAATAATTTGTCCTCTCCCCTCCAATCTTTCCCCCTAAAGTAATAGTTTTATGAGACTCTTTCCACATTTTTCTTCTTGCCATTATAGATATGTAAAAGCATAATAGGCTTTTATCCACATTTAAATAAAAATTGAACCGTGCTGTTCAACTATCTACGTATCCATCTGTCTATCTTTTTGTTTTTCTTTACCACGTGGTGTAGACTTCGTTCCATAACAAACATAATAGATCTAACTCATTTTCTCAGTAGCTGCAAGTATTGCATACTATGCGTGTCCTAAGGTTTAGTCAACCATCCTCTTATTTATAGGTCTTCGGGTTTTTTCCAATTTTCCCCCAAACAAAAATACAACATACTTACCAAAATAAAAATATTCTTACACACGGCTGTGTAAAAATATACAGTTCTTTTATTTGTGTGTAGTAAAGTCTCCCGTGTGGCTTGTTGAATCAAAGTGTAAGAGCTTCTTTACTTGAATGGATTATGCCAGATTATTATCCAAACTGTAGTAATTCACGCTCTTACTGGCATACCACATTATCACCAACAGTGAGTGCTCTCCATCTGCTGTAATTTTTATCAAACAGGTGAAAAGTGGTATCTCATGGATTTAAACAGTATATCCTTGCCTACGAACATCTTTTTCATACGTCTGATAGTCCTTACAAATATGTTTTATTAATTTATCTCAGTCTACTTTCAAATGGTGCATAATGCAGGAACTTCACAGCAGGGTACCTGTATCTTCATTTCTTCTACGCTATTCCATTGTACATTTTACTTTCATATTTATCGTAAGTCCCACAATACGTTGTTACTACTTTTATTTTAACTGTTTACCTTTTAAAGAAGTTTAAAAAAAGAAAACAAAAGTTTTCTATATTTTCCCACATATTTACAATCACCAGTGCCCTCATTCCTTTGTATTGATCAACATTTCCATCAGGTATCATTTCACTTCCACTTTAAGAAATTCCTTTAAAATGTCCGATATTGCAGGTGTGCCAGTGATAAATTTTCTCAGCTCTTGTTTGTGTAAAAATGTCTTTATTTCACCTTCATTGTTGAAGAATTTTTTTATTGTATATAAAATGACAGGTGTTTTCCCCCTAGCACGTTGAAGACATTGTTCCATGTTTCTGCTCTGCATTGTTTCTGGTGAGAAGTTCTCTTGTACGTAATGTCTTCTTTTCTCTCAATGCCTTCAAGATCTCCTTATCACGGATTTTCAATATTATCTTGTGACGTGCCTTGGTGTGGTTTTCCTGGTGTTTATTCTGCTTAGTGTCTGTTGAGCTTGTTAAATCTGTGGGTTTTTAGTTTTGCCAAATTTCAAAAATTTTTCAGACATTATTTCTTCAAGTGTTTCTTCTGCCCCACTTCTCAGGTTCCAGTTACACAGTGCTCTATATTCTCCCACAGGACACTGAGGTTCTGCTCTTTTTTTTTTCAACTTTTTTTCTCTCTTTGCTTCAGTTTGGATAGTTTCTCTTGCTATGTCTTCAAGTTTATTGCTCTTTCTTCTGTAGTGCCAAATCTATTAAATGCACCCAATTAGTTTTACATAAGATACTAAAATATTTATCAGCTGTAGAAGTTCCATTTGGTTGCTTTTTCATGATTTTCGTCTCTCTTATCAGTTTTTCCTTTAAATCCTTGCATACATTTATCATAGTTGTAGTAAAGTCCTTGCCTGCTATTTCTATCTTCTCTGCTGTTTCTGGGTTTATTTTCATTGCATGATCATTCTCCTACCTATGAGTCAAATTAATTGTGCTTCTTTGCACATCTAGTAATTTTTTTCTGAATTCTAGAGATTATATATGTTATGTGATCTACAAAGGCTAAAATATTTGCTATTTTGTCCTTTACAGGAAAAGTTTGCTCACCTTGCCCTAGATGTATAGAATTGCGTTGAGTATGATAGTCAGTACATGGAGTATGCAGCATGCAAGTCTTTTAAAGTCCTGTGCCTCACCCCTTTTTTATGACTAATACATCGGTACTTTTGTGTATGCGTGTGTATGTGAGGAAGATTTACCCTGAGCTAACACCCATTGCCAGCACTCATCTTTTTTGCTTGAGGAAGATTAGCCTTGAGCTAATATCTGTACCAATATTCCTCCATTTTGTATGTGGGATGCCTCCAGAGCATGGCTGATGAGTGGAGTAGGCCGGCACCCTGGATCCAGACCTGTGAACCCCAGGACGCCAAAGCAGAGTGTGCAGAACTTTAACCACTAGGCCACGAGGCTGGCCCCCCTTTTTTTTTCAGGCAAGAGTCATGAATACAAAAGAGTGGAGAACAAAATATGAACAATGCCGTTTGTCCCACACCCCCATCACAGACTCAACAATTGTCACTCTTTGGTGTATAGGGAGATTTTGGTCCTCTCATAATCTCTTTCAGTCCTTCCACACCATACTTTGATAGTGACACTTTCTATTTTTTTGATTTATGCAAAGTTCCCAAGCAAACATGACTTTGAGCTGTGTCTACTGTTAACAATTTCTAATCTCTACACCCACTTTCTATTCATTGTATTCACAAACATACCCCTTTCTTTGTGTGGTGTGTTTGGGACCATAGTATGCTTGTTGTTTCTTTACCAGCATTACTCATCTTGAAGTTCTTTCTACATCAAGGTGTGTGACTCTACCTCATACTTTTCTTAAATAACTTCCTCATATCAGAAGTATATATAGGCCACAATTCGTGCACTATTTCCATTTTAATAGACATTTTTATTTGTAATTTCCCATTATTATGCATGATATTGCAAGAAATATCCTTTATATAGTTTATCTACTTATTTCTGAACATGTGTGGTTATTTCATGGGATAAATCTTTCGAAGTAGGATTTCAGCATCAGGGAAAGTGCATGGTTACAATTTTTTTTATTGAGATATAATTGACATATTATGTTAGTTTCAAATGCACAGCATGATGATTTGATATATGTATATGTTGCGAAATGATTGCCACAATGTCTAGTTAATATCCATCACCATGCATAGTTACAATTTTTTTCTTGTGATGAGAACTTCTTTGATTTCCTATCTTAGCCACTTTTAAATATACAGCACACTATTAACCATAGTCACCATGTTGTATATTACATCTCTAGGATTTACTAATTTTATAACCAGAAGTTTGTACCTTTTGACCACCTTCACCAATTTTGCCACCCCCACCCCCTGCCTCTGGTTAACCACCAATCTGTTCTCTATATCTATGGGTTTGGTGTGTGTTTGTTCTTTTCTTAGATTCCACATTTAATGAGATCATATGGTATTTGTCTTTCTCTGTGTAACTTATTTCACTTAGCATAATGCCCTCAAGGTCCACCCATGTTGTTGCAAATGGCAGGATTTTCTTTTTTGTGGCTGAATAATATTTTATTGTGTGTATGTGTGTGTATATATATATATATACACACCACATTTTCTTTATCCATTCATCCATCAATGGACATTTAGGGAGTTTCCATGTCTTGGCTATTTTAAATAATGCTGCAGTGAACAGGGAGTGCAAATATCTTTTCAAGTTAGTGTTTTTGTTTCCTTCAGATAAATGCCCAGAAGTAGAATTGCTGGATCATATGGTATTTCTATTTTTAATTTCTTGAGGAACCTCCATACTGTTTTCCATAGTGGAAAACAATATGCACCAATTTATATTCCCACCAGCAGTGCACAAGTGTTCCCTTTTCTCCACATCCTCACCAGCACTTGTCATTTCTTGTCTTTTTGATAATAGGCATTTTAACAGGTGTGAGGTGATATCTTATTATGGTTTTGATTTGCATTTCCATGATGATTAGTGATGTTGAGTACATTTTCATGCACCTGTTATCTATTTGAGTGTCTATGTGAAAAATGTTTATTCAGATCCTCTGTTTTTTAATCTGATTTTTCTTTGCTATTGAGTTGTGTGAGTTGTTTGTATATTTTGGATATTAACCCCTTATCAGATGCACGACTTGGAAATATTTTCTCCCATTCAGTAGGTTGCCTTTTTCATCTTGTTGATGGTTTACTTTGCTGTGCAGAAGACTTTTAGTTTGATGTAGTCCCGCTTTTTGCTTTTTGCTTTTGTTGCCTTTGCTTTTGGTGTCAAATCCAAAATATCATTGCTAAAACTGATGTCAAAGAGCCTACCCCCATGTTTTCTTCTAGGCGTTTTATAGTTTCAAGTTTTACATTCAAGTCTTAATCCATTTTGAGTTAATTTGTGTATAGAGTGAAATAGTTTCATTCTTTTCCACGTGGCTATCCAATTTCCCCAATGCTGTTTATCAAAAAGACTGTTCTTTCCCCCTTTGTATATTCTTGGCTCCTTTGTTGTAAATTAATTGACCACAGATATGTGGCTTTATTTCTGGGCTCTCTATTCTGTTCCATTGCTCTATGTCTCTGGTTTTTATGTCAATATCATACTGTATGATTACTATAGCTTTGTAATACAGTTTGAAATCAGGAAGTGTGATGCCTCCAATTTGTTCTTTTTTTCCTCAAGATTACTTTGGTTATTCAAGGTCTTTTGTGGTTCCAAACAAATTTTAGGATTCTTTGCTCTATTTCTGTGAAAAACACCATTGGAATTTTGATAGGGATTGCATTCAATCTGTAGATTGCTTTGGGTAATATGAACACTTTAGCAATATTAATTCTTCTAATCTCTGAGCTTGGAATATCTTTCCATTTATTTGTGTTTTCTTCAATTTCTTTCATCAGTTTTTTACAGTTTTCAGTGTATGTGTCTTTGACCTCTTTGATTAAATTTATTCCTACGTATTTTATTCTTTTTGATGCAACTGCAAATGGGATTGTTTTCTTAATTTCTCTTTCTGATAGTTCATTATTAGTGCATAGAAACGTAACTGGTTTTGTATATTGATTTTGTATCCTGCAACTTTACCGAGTTTCTTTATTAGTTCTAACAGTTCTTGGGTGGAGCCTTTAGGGTTTTCTATATACAATATCATGTCATTTGCAAGTAGAGACAGTTTTATTCCTTCCTTACCAATTTGGATGTCTTTTATTTCTTTTTCTTGCTTAATTGCTCTGGACAGGTTTTCTTTTATTATGTTGAATAAAAGTGGTGAGGGTGGGCATTCTTGTCTTGTTCCTGGTCTTAAAGGAAAAGCTTTCAGCTTTTCACCATTGTGTATGATATTAACTGAAGGCATGTCATATATGACCTTTATTATGTTGAGGTACATCCCCTCCATACCCACTTTGTTGAGAGTTTTTATCGTGAATGCGTGTTGAATTTTTTCAAATGCTTTTTCTGCATCTATTGAAATGATCATATGACTTTTATCCTCCATTTTATTAATGTGGTGTATCATACTGATTGATTTGTGGATGTTGAAACATCCTTGCATCCCTGGAATAAACCCCACTTGATTATAGTGAGTTTTCCTTTTAATGTTTTGTTGAATTCAGTTTACTAATATTTTGTTGAGGATTTCTACATCTATGTTCATCAGGGATATTGACCTGTAATTTCCTTTTCTTGTAGTAGCCTGGTCTGGCTTTGGTATCAGGGTGATGCTGGCCTCGCAAAATGAATTTGGAAGTGTTCCCTCCTCTTCTGTGTTTTTAGAAGGATTTGAGAATGATTGGCATCAGCTCTTCTTCAGATGTTCATTAGAGTTCACAGGTGAAGCCGTCTGCTCCTGGACTTGTGTTTTTGGGGAAGTTTTTGATTACTGCTTCCATCTCCTTACTAGTAATCAGTCTGTTCAGATTTTCTATTTCTTCATGATTCAGTCTTGGTAGGTCGTATGTTTTTAAGAATTTATCCATTTCTTCTAGGTTGTCCAATTTTTTTGGCCTATAATTGTTCATAGCAGATTCTTATGATGCTTTGTATTTCTGTGGTATCCATTTTCTGATTTTATTTCTTGGAGTCATTGCTCTTTATTTTGTTGTGTTGTTGAGTCTAGTTCACGTCCCTTTTAAGTTTTTGTTTGGTCTTCTTTTCTTTTTTCCTCACTTACCCTCCATCTCCAGTCCTCTTCTCCTTCCCACGGCATTGACACTCTCACTTACGTAATGTATGTCTTTCTAATCCACATTCCATATGTTTATTTACATACATATGAATGTGTGATAAATATCTAACATTGTTATGTTTTAAGCATTTAAATGAATGGTACTATTTTATGAATTTAATACTGTTTTTACTTTTATTTCTGTCTCAACATCATATTTTTATGGTCAATTCGTGTTGTTACAAGCAGCTTTGTTTCATTGTTTCAGCCTGCTGCATAGCATTCCATCAAAAGTTAACCCACATTTCCGTATCCTTATTCATATTGATGGGCTTCTAGGTTGCCTCCAACTCCTTGCTACCACAAATAATGCCTGGATGAATGAACATCCTCAGGTATGCCTCTTGTGCCTGTACATGGATGTGTCTCTGAGGTGTGTACCCAGAAACAGAAGAGCTGGGTCCTAATGATTTGTTGTCAGTGCCGTTGAGTTGATTTTACTCCTAGAGACCCTGTGTACAGCAGAGTGGAACCCTGCCCAGGCTCTTTGCGCCATCCTGTCACTTTCTGGCACTGTATCAGACAATGTTCCACTGATGTTCATAGAGTTTTCATGGCAATTTTTTTCAAAAGTGGGTGGCCAGCTCCTTTTTCCTAGTCTGTCTCCCTCTGGAAGCTCTCTTGAAACCTTTCCACCACGAGCGACCCTGCTGGTATTTGAAATACCAGTGGCACAGCTTTCAGAGTCACAGGAACAGACAGCCACCACGACATGACAACCAATAGATGGGTGATGTGATTTCCTGACGAGGAAATGAACCAAGCCACAGTAGTGAGAGCACCACACCTTCACCACTACCCCACCAGGGCTGGCTGTCATAAATGATGCACACATTGAGCTGTGCTACGTACTATAAGATTGCTCTCCAAAATTGGCTGTACCAATTGGCACTCACATGAGTGGCACACGAGGATATCCGTTTCTCCTCCTCATTTTCAGAATTTTGCATTATCCAATTGTATTTGTTTCCTATTGCTTCTGCAGCAAACTGCTACAAGCTTGCTGGCTTAAAACAAGACAAATTTTTACAATTCTGAAAGTCAGAAGTCTGAAATGGGTCTTAATGAGCTGAAATCAATGTGTTGTCAGGCTGCATTCTTTCCCAGAGACTCTAGGGGATAATCCATTTTCTTGCCTCTCCCAGCTTCTAGGGTCTCAAGTGTTCCTTGGCTCATGGTTCCCTTTCATCTTCAAAGATAACTACGGCCAGTCAAGTGTTTTTCACATCACTTGACTCATGCTCTCTCTTCTGCCTCTCTCTTTCACATTTAAGGAAGCTTTGGTTACATTGGGCCCTCCTGGATGATCTCCTTCTCTCGAAGTCCACTGATTAACAGCTGTAATGCCACTTGCAACTTCAATTCTCTTTTGCCTGTGTGTGCATAGGATATCTCTGAAATAACGCATGAGAAGCTGAGTGGCTACCCAGGAAGAGGACAATTGAATGGCTGAGGAAGCATGAGAGGGAATTTTAAAACAATATTTCTTTCTACGTATACTTTAAAATTTCAAACTATATATATGGTATAGTCATTTTATTAATAATTTTTACTTAAAATTTTCTGCATAAAGATCTAGCATTGCTTATTATGTTAATTCTGATCTATTTTATTGTTTGTTGGTTTATAAATGAAATCTTTTGATTATGTTCTTTAATTGGACATTGCTGGAACCAAGGGACACCAATGATTTTTATATACTGATCTTGTTCTGGTAAATTATTATAAAAACCTTTGATGATAGTTTATCTTATTGGTTATCATAGTTTATTTTGGATTTTTTATGTAAATTATTATATCACCTAAAAATAATGAAACCTTTGTCTCTTCACTTCTAATTCTGTTACTTCTTATTTCTTTTTATTGTCTTATTGTGTTAGTTTGGGGGAGATTTCCTAGTCTCACTTTCACTAACAGGACCGCCTTGTGTGGTTCAGAGGATCCCTCAAGCTTTCCATCAAGCACAGTTCCGAGGCTGTTTGCTTGTTCTCTTCAGAGGCAGTAAAATTTTCGTCCCAAAGGTCTATAATTATTTCCTTTACCCCCGTGAGCTGTTCTGTTTTAGCTCCTACTCGATGCTCTTACTTTGAGCCCCTCTTCATTTCTGGCAAGTGGGGCTGTTCTCTCTTGCTTTTGGCTTGGCTTTATATCGTAAACAATTTTTTTTAATATTCAGTATTTCTGCGTGTTTGGAGTTAGAGACAGCTTCCTATATCAGCTACTATCTGATTATCTGGAAGTCTCCACTTGCTATGCACAGAATGTGTCCCCCCTAATTCGCATGTTGATACCTTAATCCCCAACATGAGGGTCTTTGGAGGTAGGGCCTTTGGGAAGTAATTAGGTTTGGATGAGGTCATGGGGATGGAGCCCTCGAGATGGAATTAGTGCCCTCATAAGGGGATGAGAAGATCCAAGCTCTCTCTTCTGTTGTGAGGAAGCCAAGAAGAGAGCTCTCACCAGAACCTGACCATGCTGGCTCCCTGATGCAAACTTGCAGCCTCCAGAACGGGGAGAAATAAATATCGTTGTTTAAGCCACCCAGTTTCTGATAATCTTGTTATAGCGGCCTGAACTGACTAAGACACACCTGACCACCACCCCCCTTTTAATATCCATTACTGTCCCTATTTCTTTTCCCAGTCACTCAAATGTAGATTTTTTTTTTACCCTCTTTGTTCTCTCCATATTCTTTTTCCCTTGATATATTAGTATTCTATTGCTGCATCACGAATTGCCACATATGTAGCAGTTTAAAATGACACACAGTCATGCATCACTTAACTATGGAGATAGGTTCTGAGAAATGCATCATTAGGCAATTTCATCATTGAGCAAACGTTACAATGTGTACTCACACAAACCTGGATGGGATAGCCTATTACACACCTAAGCTATATGGTACTAATCTTTTTTGGGGGGGGGGGGGGGAAGATTAGCCCTGAGCTAATATCTGCTGCCAATCCTCTTCTTTTTGCTGAGGAAGACTGGCCCTGAGCTGACATCCATGCCCATCTTCCTCTGCTTTATATGTGGGATGCTGCCACAGCATGGCGTGACAAGCAGTGCATAGGTCTGCACCCAGGATCCGAACCAGTGAACCTTGAGCTGCTGAAGCGGAATGTGTGAACTTACCAGCCGTGCCACCAGGCCGGCCCCTATATGGTACTAATCTTATGAGACCACTGTTGTACATGCAGTCCATCGTTGACCTAAATGTCGTTATGAAATGCATGACTCTGTGCTTATTATCTCACAGTTTGGATGGATAAGGAGTCTAGGCACAGCTCAGCTGAGTTCTCTGCTCAGCCTGTGAATCTGCTCAGGTTCACAAGGCTGCAGCCAAGGTGTTGACAAGGGCTATGATATCATCTGAAGTTTGGGGTCCTCTTCCAAGCTCACAGAGCTGTTGGCAGAATTCGTTTCCATGCCGCTGCAGAACTCATGATGGCTTGCTTCTTCAAGGCCAGAAGGAGAACCTCTCTGAACTCAGGGAGGGCCTCAGTCCCTCATTGAAAGGGCTCATCGGACTAGATCAGGTCCATCCAAGATAATATCCCTTCTGGTTAACTCAAAGTTAACTGATTTGGGACCTTAGTTACATTTGCAGAATCCCTTCGCCTTTGCCATGTGAAGTATCTAATTACAGAAGTGATAGCCCATCACTTCTGCCATTTCTGTTGGCTAGAGACAGGACACAGCTTCCACCCACACCCAAGGGGAGAGGATCATACAAACTTGTGCCTACAAGGGTGCAGGAATCCTGGGGCTGTCTTAAAATTCAGCCTATTAGGCTTGGTAATCTCATACTTAGATATATGAAATTCACTCCTCAGCAAGATGGACTCTCAAATCTGCATCTCAATTTCAGTTCCTTTTCCAATAACCATTTCAATCGTCTAATAAGCATCTCTGTCTCTGCGGTCCATTAGCATTTCAAACTCAACACAGTAAACCTTGATAGTCAAGGTGAATGAATATGTCTACCAATTCTTACATAAGGAAATGCTTGATTGGGTTCACAATTTAAATTTAGCCTTTAAAGCCATGAGTTTCCTTTGCATATACCCATTCCACAAGCTAATCTTTTTCACTTTGTTAGGGCCAGTGTATAAAGAAGTTGAGTTTCCTTTGCTAGGCACTCAGCTGGGCTAACTAAGTGACTTGCTGTTATATGGCAGTGCCCCAGGATTCAAATATGCTTCAGTATCCTTGGAAATTACACATGTCATGCTCTCAAGGGTCTCTCTAGAGAAGTCAAAACCATGCACACTACAGGATCTTCTATATTCTCAAAACCCAACTTCCCTCCACGCCTCTGAACCAGCTATTTTTCAAGTTGTTCATAGGTTGGTTAATGTTATCGCTGTCCTCCAATCCATCCAATTTCACAGATTTCAAGTAGTGATGTGTGAACTTGAGTGGGGGATGTTTAAGAAAGGAATCTCCTGATGTAATATGCAAAAAGATTTTGTGAATGAGCTTATGTGCATTTTTTCAGGAATGAATGTCCTTAGCTTTCTTTAGATTTTCAAAGGGGTGTATAACTGAATAAAATTGACTTCGAGTAAATTTTGTTTTTTTTCTCTCTTTCTTAACTTTTGCTTGAATGTCAAATCCTTTTAACCTTGCCGCCTTGATACTTTTAGTATTTCTATCATCACTACCAGCATCATAGTTCAAGTCTTCATTGCCTTTGTATTATAGCCCTAATTACATTTTTGCCAATTTAATCTTCCTAAAGCTCATATTTGAACATTGGTTTAGCCATTCAAGCATTCATTCAGTTTACAGTGCCAATCGCTGAGACTACCAATGTGGGTAGACATTTCATGTCCTCAATCTTTTCCCATTTTAGTGAAGAAAACAAATGCAAAAAACCAGCATATGTGCAAGAGTAAGGTTTAGAATGTACACACTGCTATGGGAATAATCAGAAGAGTATCTAACATTTTGAGGGAATCAAAAACAGAGTTACACAGAATGTGACACTCACAGCGAGTCTGGAAGAATGAATAGGAACATGGAGGATGCATGAGCCCAGTGTTTTTTTTGCACATAGAAGTTGCACGTCAAAGTTAACTGAATGATTACATGGACAAGAGACTGACAGGCTGATAAGATGGAAAGGGTCTTTCGGGGAGAAGACAAAGGAAGAGGCATGTTATGTTTAAGGAAATATAATTATCCTGAAGATAGAGAGCTATTGAAGAACTTAAAACTAATTCTCAGGACTTGACCTAATTCTTTTTTTAAGTCATTCTTGAAACAGGGAGGAGAATGATTGGAGGAAGGAGAGAGTGGGTACTCTGTGAGCAAGGCACAGAGATGTAGAGGATAGTGTGGAATTAAGAGACATTTAGAAAGAGACTCCAAAATAAGACTCGACCAGGAGATTATGGAAAGTTACAGAGAAGACTGAGTCTAGGATGACTTGAGGGGTTAAGAAACTTGAAGGGGGATCAGGTCTGGGGAAGAAGATGGTGAGTTCAGCTTTGGACGTGCTGAGTTTGAGGCAGCTTGGGGCTAGCATGGAGGATGTCTAGTAGGCAGCTGGCTATGTTAGCCTGGAACTTTGACGAGAGATCTAGCCAAGACATAGAGATGTTGAAGTCATCAGCATGAAGGTGGTAACTGAAAACATGCAAGTATATAAGATCATCTGGGGAGATTTTATAAAGTTCCTGGGACCCTTAAAAACACCCACTTTAAAGGATGTGAAAAAAAATGAGATAGACAAGAAGTAGTAAGAGGTAAGAGAAAAATCAGGAAGAGGTCAGGAAAATCAGGAATCAGGTCACGGAAATTGAGGGAGAACTTAGTTTAAGAGAGCAAGGAATAGTCCAAAATGCTAAGTTCTGCTTCAGAGGAATACGTTTAGTCATTAAATTTGTTTGTAAAAGATTTATTGGGAACCTAGTCTGTGTTAGGTTCTAAACATTAAGAATAGAAGCAATTCTAAACATTAAGGATAGGAATTCAGAGTTTGGCTGCTTACAATCTAGTAGAGGGCGTATATGCTTATGTATATATGTAATGAAATATTTAAGGTGCTTATCAAAATTTCCATAAGTTACAAAAACAGCGCCAGTGTGACAGAGACCAATTCTACCCAGGGAGGGCAGGGGGAACAGCAAGGATTCATACAGAAGGTGACATAAATGAAACTGTCAGTTGGATTTGGCATCAAGGAAGTCAATTATCTGCATAAGAGGAATTTTTTTAGAGGCAAGGGAAAAAGTCAAATTGTAGTTGGTGAGTAGTAAATGAGAAATAAATAAACAAGAAATGTAAGTTATTTTTTCAAGAAATTTGGCTCTACAAAGAAGTAAGTAATTTCAGATTCTGTCTCCTTCTCTCTCAACTTCTCTCTACTACTTCTGCTTCTGGTGACTTCTGTCTGTGTGTCTGTATTAATTATATTTTTTGTTTTCTGTATTTTATGATGGTTTGACATTTTGGGGCCTTGCAGACCAAGGGAGAGACCATCCCTCTCAGGGCTAGCTAATTCGTAAGATGGTAAACAACTTGCCCGCAAACACTCCCTTCGTGTACAAACCAACTTGGTCAGCTCAGGCTGCTATAACAAAATGGCATAGACTGGGTGGCTAAAACAACAGACGTTTATTTCTCAGAGTTCTGGAGGCTGGGAAGTTCAGGATCAAGGTGCCAACAGAGTCAGTTCCTGGTGAGGGCTGTCCTCCTGGCTGGCTTACGGCCTTCTCGCTGTGTGCTCACGTGGCCTTTCCCCAGTGCCTGCACTTGCAGAGAAATCTCTCTCTCTTCCTGTCTTCACAAGGACACAAATCCTACCATGAGGGTCCCACCCTCATGACTTAATCTAAACCTAATTACTTCCCAAAGCCCCACCTCCAAATACCATCTCCCTGGGAACTAGGGCTTTAAGATACAGATTTTTAGGAGACTCAAACATTCAATCCATCATACCACCTAATCCAAAGCCCATCTCCCCAGGCACCTCCCTTATCTAATTCCCACACACGAGTCACTATTTCCCCTGCTCTAAACCACGCTGTGTCCGGGTACCAGACAAGCAAAGCCTACCCCCACAGCCAGCCCAGAGCCCACTGAAATTACTCCAACCATCCAGTCCTAACCTTCCTACCCTGCCTTCCCATGAAAACCACAAGAAAGCTCTGGGCCATGCTCTCCCCTCGCTCCTTCTACCTCCTGAGCAATCCTGGAACTCCCCTATGTGGCCCTGTGTGGCATTGTATGCCCCCCTTTCTCTTGAGAACTGTGAGAAATAGAGCTTTTTTTCAACGGCGTTGACCTCTCCATGTCATGACTCTGTCACCTCTATAAACTAAATCTGGAGTAAAATCAAAATAATGTCTCAGATTTAATACTACCTTGACAGAACTAATGATTAAATTTGTTAGTCATTATTTTACTTTCTTAGGGCTGCTGTAACAAATTACCACAACTGAGTGACTTAACAGAAATTTATCCTCTCGTAGTTCTAGAAGCTGGAAGTCTGAAATCAAGGTGGCCCGTGCTCCCTCCGCAGGCTCTGGGGGAGAATCCTTCTTTGCCTCTCCCAGCTTCTGGCGGCTCCCAGCAGTCCTTGGCATTCCAACTGTGGCAGCATCCAGCCTCTGCCTATGGCTTCATGTGGCCTTATGAGGACAGCAGTCATCAGATTTAGGGCCCTCTGTTATCCAGCATGACCCTTCTTAACTAATTACATCTGCAAAGTCCCTCTCCCCAAATAACATCATATTCTGAGGTTCCGGGTAGACAGGAGTTTTGGGGGGACACTATTCAATCCAGCACAGTCACTCTCCAAACCGCTGTTATGCGGAGTTCTTGCTCAGGCTGCTGACATAGAGGGCTCACACTGCTGGCTGAGCTTACGTCCAACAGCCCCACTTCAAGATGGAGTTTATTATCTAATTTAAAACATATACAGATTCAGCTGAGGAGTTGAGGAAAATAAACATCTTCAAAGCAGTGATTCTCTAGGAAACATCTTTTTAAGGCTTACTTGTCCCCATGTGTGTGTACTTCTGTCTGTTGGAGAAAGCCAAGATTGGTGATGTGGCTCCTTGTTTGCAAGACAGTAGCACTGTTTCCCAGAGACACCTGAGCACAGCTCAGCAGACCAGCCGGTGTGTCCTGGCAGTGGGACCCTCTGAGAAAGTCAGATTATGAAAAGCTGATTCTGGTTACTTCTTTTCCCATCCATACCCAGCTGGCAAGAGAACGGGGAAGACATTGAGAATTTGCAGGACCAAGGCCTGGAAGAAAAAGAAAGTCTTGATATGTGAGACTCGCATTTGGACCCTCTTTCCTTTTAGAGAGGCCTGATAAAAGTGGTCACTGAGACACTCCGTGAGGAGTCCCATGAGCTGTAGGGACAAAAAATGGAGGAGCAAAAAGATAGAGCTCAGAAAAGGTTCACTGGTAAACACTCCAGGCATTCGGTTGGGATCCTGAAGGGCTTCGTCCTGGGAGTAAATGTGAATGGGAAATAGGCTGGCTTCACAAGAACCGCAGCCTTGCTTTGCATTATTTTAATCTCGGATTGCTTTAAGATGACCCACCTCTGGCCAAACTTCCCACCAGAAGTAAAAGTCAAACAGAGCCTCAAATTGCCTTTATAATTCTTCACGTACAACGTCTAGAACTCAATCAAAAAATAATCAAGGGGCCGGCCCCCTGGCCAAGTGGTTAACTTCACGTGCTCTGCTTTGGCAGCCCAGGGTTTTGCTGGTTCGAATCCTGGGCGTGGACCTGGCGCCACTCATGAGGCCATGCTGAGGTGGCACCCCACATGCCACAACTAGAAAGACCCTCAACTGAAAAAAAGAAAAATACAACTATGTACTCGGGGGCTTTGGGAAGAAAAAGGAAACAAATCTTTAAAAAAAATAAAATAATTGAGCCTACAAAAATAATAATTGACCTAAACCAGAAGGAAAATAGAAACAGAGTCACAGGAGGTACAAACATTAGAGTTTTTAGACATGATTTTAAAATGCTATGAGAATATGTTTAAGAAATTAAACAACAAGTTGAGGAATTTTGTCAGAGACCTGGAAACTATAAAAATGAATCAAATGGAAGTTATAGAACTGAAAAATACAAAGTAAGAACTGAATGGATTGATTTAATAGTAAATTAGAGGCAGCTAAAGAGAAGATAAGTAAATTAGAGTAGAGGTCAGAATAAAATATCCAAACTGAAGCCAGGAGAGACAAAGATGTAAGGGACATAAAGGACACAATAAAAATGTCTAATATATATGTACCTGGAGTCCATAGAGAGAGAAGAGGCAAATAGGACAGCATCCAGGATACACAAAGAGCTCCTGGCAGCAGACAACTCAAATGAAAAACGGGCAAGAGATTTGAAAGACACTTCCATGTAAGAGAGTGTTATGTGTTATGTGAATTGTCCCCTCTCCCCAAATTCATATGTTGACGTCTTAATCCCCAGCACCACACGATGAGACTGCATTTGGACATAAGACCTTTAAAGAAGTAATTAAGCTAAATTGAGGTCATTAGGACGGGCCTAAGCCAATGTGACTCGTGTCCTTATAAGAAGAGCAGATTAGGATGCAGACACACGCAGAGGGAAGACCACGTGGAGACAGAGCACAGCCACCCACAGGTCAAAGAGAGAGGCCTCAGAAGCCAACCCTGCTGACACTTTGGTCTCAAACTTCTGGCCTCCAAAATCATGAAAAATTTAGTTTCTGTTGTAGAAGCCACCCAGTCTGTGGCTCTTTGTCACGGCAGCCCTGGCAAACGTACACAGAAGGTATTCACAAGGCCAATAAGCACACAAAACGGCGTTCTACCTCACCACTCATCAGGGAAATGCAGATTAAAACCACAATAGGAGACCATCGCTCCCCACCAGAATGGCTAAATTTAAATGTCTGACAATGCTGAAAGTGTTAACTATTACTATAATTGTCGACTCAGTTAATAGATATTTATAAAACATCGTCCCAGGCACCACACTAGAGAAAGGGTCCACTGAGATTAACAAACAGCCTGTGTCCCCACCCTCCTTGAACTTATGGTCCAGGAAGGAAGACAGACCGCTGAGCTTGTTGGCAGAAATAATACGTGCTAAGTGCTATGACGGGGAAAGTGTAAGGTGCCTTGGGGACACGTAGCAAGAACACTAGCCTAATATGGGAGTAAAATCAGGGGCAATTAAGAAGCAGGTAAGCATTTTAGGACTTTTCTCAGGAGAGTGGGGCTGAGGGACGTGGGCTCGACAAGCAGGCTGATAACTGGTGCTCCTCCAGAGAGAAGGGTTTCAAATAGCTGTTCAACGCGTGTTCAAAGGTGAGGCAGAACCTGTTTGGGAGAAGAACAGAGAAGGACCTCAGGGTCTGCCCCAGTCTCTCTCCCACCATTCACTGCAATCCTGCTCTGGCCCCAGACTCACCAGAACAGGAGGCTGCAATCAAGGCTGGCTTCACAGGTGTGTGAGCTGTGAGGTTGTACGGGCCCTGAGCTTAGAAGAGCCCTGAGCTTGGTTTAACGCTCTGCTGTCACCTTCTTGAAATTCTTAATAATTTTTGAACCAGGGAACCCACATTTTCATTTTGCACCGGGCCTCTGAATTTCTGTAGCTGGTCCAGCCTGCAGCTCACTATACTTGCAATCCTAAAATGGCAGTTTAGCCTGTTAAGCGGAGTTTCATATGTCCAGGATTGTTGCAAATGCAGACTCTCTGGACCTGCTCCAGACCTACTGAATCAGAATCTGCATTTTAAAAGATCCCCCCGCCAACTTAATGCACAGTAAAGTGTGAGAAGTGTCAGCTGAGAACACGTCATCCCCCATATGTGCTAACCCCTGACTCCTCTGGTGGGCATGTGACTCGGCCTGGCCAATTGAGAGCATTGCATTCCCTGGCACCAGTTTTTAGTTTAGAGATAAGCATGTAATGCAGGTCATGCCAAGCACCTAAATATTGGAATCTGTGTAGGAACCACTCAGCTGAGACCATCTCTTTTTCCTTGGGACTGCTGGCAGTGAGAGTGCCCTGAGACGGGAGGCGTTCTCGGCCGCCATATGAAGCCTGAAAATGAAACCAACACCGCAGAAGGACAAACCAAGGGATGGGGAAAAGCTGAGTCTCGAGGCCATCGCCTGAGCTCCTGGGTCAAGGACTCGAAGCTAACTCTGCCCCTGGACTTTTTAGTTACTTGATCCAATAAATTCCTATTTTCCTTTAAGTTCATTTGAGTTAGATTTTCCGTCCTTTTCTACCAAAAGAGACTCCATGGATAAACCCCTCTTCTGTTCATGTTTCTGTAAGGTGACTCTCGGAGGTAGAGAGATGTTTGGCTGTAATGGTGTGATGCACCAACAGATGCACTTTTTGCTTGAACTATTCAGTTTGTTTATTGAGTTGCAGAAATTCACCACATAAGTACCAAATTTCCACTTTGTTTTACTTTAAATGACACCAGCCCTGGATCAAAAATATTTTCTCTTTGCTTGTTTTTTTCTGCTGTTTCAAAACACGCAGTTTCAATCGTAGCTGTTAATGGAGGGCCGGTTAATTCCAACGTGTAATAACACGTTTCCTCCTGGGGTGTGACTTCCTTAGGAGGTTCACCGAGCCAACAATGGATGCTCAGAACGGGAAGCTCCTGTTTTCACATCAGGAATTATGGCTACTGAGCATTTCTCCGACCAAACCGCTCCCCCCCGCCGTGTTCATTATCTCCTTTAATTGTAGCCTAAGTTCCATTATCTCAAGGAAATGATTAACCAAGCTTTTTCTTTAATACAACATCAGAGTCCTTTTTCCTTCAAAGCATTCCAAACCACGCTTTATTCATCTCTGACGACCTTGGTATGTGGCTCAGGGCCCTGCGTAAAGTATTTTCTCAATACGTGCTTGTTGAATTCTGTTCAATTAGTCTACACACACTCGTGACCAGGCTAAAGGTTGTAAAGTTTGTTAAGGTTACAAATCTAACTCGAATGTAGACCGTCAGAGCTGGAAGGGACTGAGAGATTCTTCAGCTGAAACCTTTTATTACTCTCTGTGTCTCTCTCCATCTGTCTCTCTGTCTCTGTCTCTCTCTCTAAGAAATAAAACGTTATAGATACAACTAAAGCCCATCCTACCGCCCCTTATCTTCCCCCCCACAGAGGTAACCTCCTTGGTGAAGTTGGTGTGTATCAATCCACTGTATGTGTTTATCCTTTTATGATGTATTTTATTGTCTGAAAGCTTACATAGATGGGACAGTATTAATGTAGCCTTTTGCAGCGTGCTGTTTTTCGCTGTTATATTCTGGAGTTTATCCCCGTTGATGCATGTGGATCAACTCTAGGGTCAGCTTGCACATGAGCACAAGGAAGCCCCTGCACAGCTTCTCTGCAGCGCTGTCTGGAGCAGTGGGAAAGTCAAAGCTGCCCAGGGCGGGGATGGACAAGCTGAGGATTCTCCCTGTAACGGGATGCCGACCCACCGTTACACAAGGAACTTCTGTATTTTACATGGTCCAGAGAGGTTACATGAAATGACAAATGCCACTCAGGTAGTAATGGGAAATCTGAACCTGGGTCCAGGACTCCTGGGTCTCAGCCTAGCGCTTTTTAAATTAACCTTATATTTTGAAATAATTTCAAACTTACAGAAAAATTGTGAAAACAATGCATGCAAAGAATTCCTATACATCTTTTACCAGATTATTCATAACATTTTGTCACTTTTCCTTTTTCTCTCTCTCTCTCAATACAAATTCTTTACTGAGCTATCTGAGAGAGGTTGCTTGCATATATTATGGCCCTTTAGCTATAATACTCCAGTGTGTTTTTATACAAATAAAGGTATATTTTTAAGTATTCGCAATATAAGTATCAAATGCAGGAAGTTTAACACTGATACAGCATTTAAAAAATAATCCACAGCCATATTAAAATTTTGTTGAATGTCCCACTAATAATCTTGGCAACAAATCTCCTGTCACGCTTGCCCTTGGCATAGGATTCAGTCCAGGGTCACGTGTTGCACTTGGTGGTCAAGCCTAATTTTTAAATGACTTGTTATTGCCGACTCTGAAAATGTTTCAGTGATGTGCCTTTCGTGATTTCTCTACTACACGCACCTGCTGGCTTTAATATGCTCTGGGGAGAACGGCTATATTCTCAGTGTACTGCTGGCAAAAAGGAGATTCCAATCTTTCGTGGCATGTAAATTTAAAGAAACTGTTTAAACAGCAGCTCCCACACCTTGAGGGATTGACCGTAGGGCACAGGTGGAATTGGGCACACGGAGGGAATGAGGTGACCTACGTCAAAAGCTTACTAGCTAGGGGAGCCTGGCAAGATGCATCATCTCTCTGACTCAGTTTCCTGAACTGTAGAGTGGCGATGACAATACCGCCCAAGTTGCTGGGAAGTTAAGTAGTGTACAGGAAGAGCCCAGTACGAATTCGTGGAACTCATTGATAGCAGATACTTTCTTTTTTCAGTTTGTGCACTGAGATTTAGTGTCTGGCAAGTTCTTGTTAATGATTATGACACCCAGTAGCCCTGGAGTCTGTTTACAGCAGAAGATGTGGGAGGTGACACTGAAGTCATTTCTTCCCCAGTTTAGGACAGCGTTACCTGGCTTCTGCACGAACACAGATAAGGTGCTTTCTCTTTTACATGCTACACCACATAAAACTTGATATCGTGAGGAAGGTTTTTGTGTGCGTGGTCATAGAAAAGAAAATTTGCCTCAGTTCCCTTGAATATTTTGGTTAGCCATACTTTGCTCACATTCTGAAACTTAGTCATGTAATTAAAGGGATTTTCCTCGTCTCAGATAATATGTAATATCTTTATCCAGGCATGATCGCTGAGATGGAAACATGCAAAGTATACACATTTATTAAATAAAAACATTAGTGCTTCCTTTCTATTTTAGTCTTCGAAACTGGAGGCACAAAGAGTTGATAATGCAATCCAGTGGTCCCTCATAGCTTTTAATATTTATGGTGTTTTCTTCAAGCTGAATTGCATTTACTGTGAATTCTTCTGTCTGTAATTGCAAAGAGCTTGACGTAGGGAGAAGTTGTCAGGATGGCTTGAGGTTTCACTCCAGGAACAATTTACTGAAAACAATGTCAGGGTATCTTTGTACAGTTGTCCCTGTTCAATTTCAGGTAAATTAGAGTAGAAGATAAAACAAACACACAATCGTTGCTAATCATTGTTAAAAGAAAATCATATAGATTCTGGGAGCAAAATACAAAGCTTTTTTCTTTTTAATTCTAAGGGGTTGTATTGTTAGGACTCTCAATTATAAATAACAGAAACACAACTCTAAGAAGCATAAGCAGAAAGACTGTATGGTGGTTTCTCATCTCCTGTAAGTCATGAATGTGGCTGAGCGTTATTAACAGTGAACACCAGGGGTCCAGATGCATTTAGAGTTCTCATTCCATCTCTCCTCTCTGCCCCTTTCTGTTCATCTGTTCAATCTTCTTGTTCTCTGTCTGCAGACATCCTCCTTTTATTCTGGCCACATAGAGAAAAAGACAGCTGATGACAGCTTCTGAACTGTGCATCCAAAATTCTGTGCCTGGAGAGAGGCTATGTTTCCCCAAATTCCCAGGGAAAGTCTTTCATTGGTCCAGCATAGGTCAGGTGTGCCCCTCTCACCCAATTGTTACAACCAGAGGCAAGTCCTGGGGAAGGCCTTTGATCGACCCAGCTCAGATTAGGATACCTCACAGCAATCCACTGTAGCTAGCTGGCCAGGGAATGTGTGACGCTGAAGGAATGTGTGGATGGGAAGAAAGGAGCAGTTCTCAGAAACAAGGAACTGGGGAGACAATAGATGAGTACACCACACAACATGAGCGTACACCATAGGGCTGTATTCCATCCATTCTTTGAAAAAAGAATTTCTGATTACCTACTGCATCCATTAGAATTAATTCAGCTGCAAATAGCAGGACCACCAATAAGAGTGATTTAAAAATATTCGTCTCATCTAAAAGTAGAGGTAAGTGCTCCAGGGCAGCTCCTCAAAATCATCAGGGACTTGAGGCCAGCCTGGTGGCGAAGTGGTTAAGTTCACTTGCTCTGCTTCATGGAGTTCGTGGGTTCATATCCCAGGCATGGACCTACACACCACTCATCAAGCCATGCTGTGGTGGCATCCCACATAGAAAATAGAGGAAGACTGGCACAGATGTTAGCTCAGCAACAATCTTCCTCAAGCAAAAAGAGGAAGATTGGCAACAGAAGTTAGCTCAGGGCCAACATTCCTCATCAGAAAAAAAAAAAAAAGCAGGGACATGGGCTCCTTCCATCTTTCTGCTCCACCATCCTCAGTGCATGGCTCCCTCCTCCAGGTCATCTCATGGTCCCAGATGGCTGCTGGAACTCCAGCTATCATGTCCACTTTCCAGTCCTTGGGAAGGAGGAAGGAGGAGGAAGAGGAGAAAATATTTTCCACTCATCTCTCTCTCCTTTTAAAAAGACTTCCTGGGTGATGAGAGGGAAGCACACAGCTGGGCCTCATAAGGCATCTCATACATAAGGCCACTTCTCCAAGATCAGGAAACATAGCCAACTCACCTAATACATAGAAATAAGCACAGAGAAAGAGGCATAATGATGAGACAAAGGAATACTTTCCAAGCAAGGGAACAGGACAAAATCCCAGAAAACAACTAAATGAAACAGAAATAAGCAACCTACTTGACAAAGAGTACAAACAAAATATCGTAAGGATGCTCACAGATATTAGGAGAAGACTGGATGAACACAGTGAGCTCATCAGCAAAGAACTGGAAAATATAAAAAAGAACCAATCAGGAATGAAGAATACAATACTGGAAATGAAAAATTCACTAGAGGGACTCAATAGCAGAGTAGAGGATGCAGAAGAATGGATCAGCAAGCTGGACGAAGGACTAGAGGAAATCACCCAAGCTGAACAGAAAAAAGGAAAAAGAATTAGACAGAATGAGAACAGTCTAACAGAACTCAGGGACAATATCAGGCATGCCAACATTTGGATTATAGGTGTCCCAGAAGGAGAAGTGACAAAGGGGCAGAAAATTTATTTGAAGAAATAATAGATGAAAATTTTCCCAACCTCAGGAAGGAAACAGACATCCAAGTACAGGAAGCACAGAGAGTGCTAAAAGGAAAAAACATCAGGGTTGTCATTCAGAATGGAAGGAGAGATAAAGATCTTCCCAGGCAAGCAAAAATTAAAGAAGTTTATCTCCAAGAAACCAGTTGTACAAGAAATGCTGAAGAGACTCATTTAAGTGGGAAAGCAATGACCACAAATAGAGATAAAAAAATTATTTAAAAAAAACAGGCAATAAAATCACTTGCAAAGATAAAAATATAGTAATGGTAGCAGATCAACTACCTGTGAAGATAATATGAAGGTTAAAAGACAAATGTGCTAAAATCACCTATTTCAATGATAAGAGGGTAATGGATAGACACACACTAAACAAGAGACTATATATGATTTCAAAAACACAAAATGTGGGAGGAGGAGAGTAAAAAAGTAGAGATTTTAGAAAGAGGTCAAGCTAAAGAGTCTATCAACTCGATATAGACTGTTATATACATAGAATATTAAATAGGGTCCACATGGTAATCACAAATCAGAAACATATAATAAGCAAGAAAAAAATAAGACAAAAGAAATCAAACATATTACTAACAACAGTCATCAAAGCACAAGGGAAGAGAGCAAGAGAAAAAGAAAGGAACAGAGAAAAGCTACTAAAACACCCAGAAAAAAAGTAACAAAATGGCAATAAATACATATTTATCAATAGCTACTTTAAACGTCAGTGGCCTAAATGCTCCAATGAAATGCCATAGGATGGACAATTGGATAAAAAAACAAGACCCATGTATGTGCTGCATAAAAGAGACACACTTCAGACCTACAGACACTCACAAACTGAAAGTGAAACGATGGAAAAAGATATTCCATGCAAATGGCAAAGAAAAGAAAGTGGGGGTAGCAATACTTATATCAGACAAAATAGACTTTAAAACAAAAACTGTAACAGGAGACAAAGATGGACACTACATAACGATAAAGGGAACAATCCAACAAGAAAATATAACACTTGTAAATATCTACGCACCCAACATAGGAGCACCTAAATATATAAAGCACTTATTAACAGACATAAAAGGAGAAATAGACAGTAACACAATAATAGTAGGACTTTAACACTCCACTTACACCAATGGATAGACCATCCAAACAGAAGATCAATAAGGAAACACTGGCCTTAAAGGACACATTAGACCAGATGGACTTAGTAGATACATACAGCACATTCCATCCAAAAACCACAGAATAGACATTCTTTTCAAATACACATGGAACATTCTCCAGGATTGATCACATATTAGGCCACAAAACAAGTCTCAATAAATTTAAGAAGATTGCAATAATACCAAGCATCTTTTCTGACCACAAAGGTATGAAACTAGAAATCAACTACAGTAAGAAAACCAGAGAAGCCACAAAAATGTGGAGATTAAAAAGACTTCCTGGAAATGACTCTCACAGCTTCATGTATACGTCACTGGACAGAACTCAGTTGCATGCCCACATCTAGTGGCAAGGGAGGCCGGAAAATGTGTCTTCTCTCAGGGCGCATTGCTGCTTCAATGATAGAGGAGTTCTGTCAATAAGAATGTGGGAATGGATGTTGAATAGACAATTAGAATTCTCTACCACAGGTCTATAAGCAAGACACTGGAAATGGGAACAAGATGTGTGTGATATACAAGCAGACAACTGCAGCCAGTCCCTAGAGAGGCCCAGATGAGGGGAAAGTCCAGGGCCAGGTGGAGAGGTCAGCCTGACACCAGGAAGCTGTCCCTCTTTTGTTTTATGGAAGTAAGGAGAGAGGATGGATGAAAGCAAGTTTGGATGGGGTGGTAGTGAGGTGGAGGGACTCCTATTGATTGTCCTTTGTTGTCCCTAAGAAGAGGAAGTGATGTGAGAATTGGGAGTGCTAAATAATAATGGACAAAGGCAAAAAGTCCCTTTTCACAAGGGGGAGCAACGAAGTGGGTGGTTTTCAACCCTGGCAGTGCACAAAATACCCTTGATGAACGTTTAAAAAAGTATCACTGAGAGACTGGCCCAGTGGTACAGCAGTTAAGTTCATGCGCTCCGCTTTGGTGGCCTGGGGTTTGCTGATTCAGATCCTGGGCATGGAACTATGTACCTCTTATCAAGCCATGCTGTGGTAGGCATCCCACATATAAAATAGAGGAAGATGGGCATGGATGTTGGCTCAGGGCCAATCTTCCTAAAAAAAAAAGGTATGTTGAGACTGGTGGTGATGATCAGGCTTCAGTAGTTTGGTTTTTCCTTTTTTTTAAAGTCCTCAGGTGGTTCTAATGTTTAGGCAGATGAGAACGGCTGGTCCATTTCTAGACAGCTAATCTGGTATAGGTTGTAGGAGCCCTGGGCCAGGATCAGGAAGGTGGGGTCTGCCCCCAGCTCCGCCGCTCTGCACAAGCCACCAAGCCAACCCACTTCATTTAGAAAACTAACAGGCTAGATTGAAAGAAAATTAGATGACATTTAAAACAATAAGAAAGAAAGAGAAGTGGGGGGAGGAGGGAGGGAGGGAGAGAAAAAGGAAGGAAGGGAGGCAGGAAGGAAGGAGCACATGCGTACTTTCTATGGGTTATCTCTACTTCACTATTTTAGGTAGAATTCAGCGACATTTCTTTACACCAAAGTTCATATCAACTATAAGAAAGCCCGGCCTTTTAGAATTTAGCTGTTGTTCTCTATAAGCAATTTGGTTAATGTTCTGCAAGGCGAGTACACCTGCTTGTCTGCGCGTTTTCTTTAATACTCCACACAATTTGCCTGCCCCAATTATCAGCCGGAGAGCTGTCTGATGAGTGTAGAGTCTAGAAACACTGCCTCCTGAAGAAATGAAAGATACTGTTTTCTCACTGACATGTTGTTAACTCTGCCGCATGAATCCATTTGAAGTAGGGGTTTTGGGCAAAAGTGAAAAAGGTGGTTGAAAATAACTGTCATGTAGAAACGATCCAAGAAATATAAGAGAACTGCACAGTTGAAAAGAAAAATGAATATTTTTGCATTGTATCATTGCTTCTTATCACACAGTGGCGGTTCGGAGAGAAACGACGACAATGGTGATAAAAGAATAGAGTGTTACAGAAGAGCCCCGGGAAGCCCCTGAGGTCTGCCAGCGCTGCCATGCTTCCTGTAATGTCGCTTTCCTTCTCGTGGGAAGCAGCTGGAATTAATAGACTGGGGCACTGCCTATTCTTCATTCATTCTTTCAAAAAATATTTATTGGGCGTCTATGTACGGGCACCATTCTAAGCATTAAAGATTTATGGGGAAACACGCAGACAAATACTCCTGCCCTCACGGATCTTGTATTGTAGCGGGTGACAATGAACAAGATCAATGTGTGAAATGTGCAGTATGTTCAATTTCAGCTGGTGGTGAGTGCTACAAAGAAAGGAGAAGCGGAGGAGGAGAGCAGGCAGTATGGGGGGGGGGGGGTATGCAATTTCAGATCCAGTGACCAGGGAAGGCCTTGAGTTAGTGTGCTAGCGAGCAATGCGACAATCTCAGGGAAGAGCGTTCCCAGAAGAGGGAACAGCAAGAGCGAAGGCCCTGAGGTGCTTACTAGGTGGCCAGTGGGACAGAGAGAGATAAACCAGGGGGGGCCTCATAGGTCACTGTAGTGACCTGGACTACTATTGGTTGTGGGGTGGGAAGCCATTGACAGGTTTGGAACAGACAAGTGTTGTTTCAGTGGGATCACCTAGTTGCATCTAGTTACTGTATTGAAGATGGCCCTTGGCAGACTTTTATAATAACCCAGGCAGGGCATGATGGTGGTTTGAACGGGCGTGGTTGAATTGAGGTAGTCAGAAGTGACCTAATTTCTGGATTTATTTTGAAGGTAGGGTGGATAGGATTTCCTGATAGAGTAGACATGAGGAGTGAAAGCAAAAAACAAAGTCAAAGATGACACCTAGATTTGTGAGCAACTGGAAAAATGGCAATACTGTTTGCTGAGATGGGGACGTCTGTGAGAAGAGAACACCTGGGAGGTCAGCTCACATTGGATCTTACAGGCTGTGAGGACGCGCAGACGGATCGTCAGACAGACAGCTGGATGTGTGCGTCTGGAGTTCAGGAAGAGGTTGGGCTAATTTGTTTTCACGACATGTCGATAGCGATTAAAGCCACAAGCATGGATAAGGTCACCAAAGGAGAAACTGAGGCCTGAGCTGAGGGGCCTCCAATCTTTATGTGACAGGGAGGCTAGGAGAAACCAGAAAAGGAGGCTGAGAATGAGCGGTCAGAGAAAGGGGTCTCGGGCATGTGGTGTCCTGGGAATGGAATGAAGAAAAGGTTTCAGGAAGGAGAGAGTGGATGACTCAGTCCAATCTTCTTTAGCAAGATACGCCAAGATCAGTGTCCTTGTCCCAGAAAATAGGCCAAGGCCAGAGAACATGAAACTCCGGCAATTGTCCAAGGTCACGTACTTGGCGTGCGGTGGATTCAAAATTCAAAACCCTGATCGTTTGACCTTATCCAGGCTCTTAAAGGGAAAATGAAAGAAGAAAGTTGAGTCCACCTATTTGCAACATCAGCTATGTTTGAGGTTCTACATGCTTGACTGCAAATTTTTTGCTAAATGAGGATTTGCATTGCTTAGTAAAACAAAAGAAACAAAATGGAAAAAAGAATTTTAAAGAGGGCTTTTAAAAATCATTTCATTAAAGTGATGAGGATAGGTTGACTCTGTCACCTACTGTGTTTCTGAAGAGTCTCTGGGTTGTGTTTTGTTTGTTTGTTTTGCGTTAGAATTCCTTTTCTGCACTTCTCTGGGCTTTAGCAAGCTCCCTCCCGTCTCTCACAGGCTTCTGCTTCTGCTGCCTCTATTCAGTCAAGGGGAATCTCCAAAAGAGCTCATCGAATGGAATGTGCAATGAATACTAAAAGAGGAAAAATGAACCTGCAAATACTCGGCAGCTGGCAGCTTCTTAAAATCTCAATCTCCTCATTTAATGAAACACAAGCGATTTTCAATTTGAGCAGTAAGATAAGATACATCTACATTGAATCCAGAGGCAAAATGAGTGCTGAACTTTAAGTCCAGATAAGGAGAGGTTTGGAATGAGCATCTCATCAGCTAGGATCCAGTGAATATCAGATTTTGCACATCTTTAGGAACTCCCGAACAGGAAGGCAAAACAGCAGGAGCGGGGTAGGGATTCCGGGCTGGCGCTGTTCCCTGGGGGCACAGGAGGGGCCTGAGTACAGAGAGGGAGGCACCTTTTACAGATAGAGATTTACCTTACAAATGTAAATGTGTCCTAACAAAGGGCAAGTTCCATTCCTCAGAGCCTCTTTTCCCTGTCCCAGTTTATCAAAAGCAATCAGCCTCAAATAATCCTGATGCCAAAGAGACATATCTTGGAGTGCCCATTTCCAGGTCCCCACACACGTCTCACCCTTGGGCTCCAGTGTTTGACTATTTACAAGTTCCTTCCTGTCTTCGACAGAGGCACTAATTTTGGGTATGCCTTCTTGGTTAGAAAAGCATCTTGTTTTGCTTGAATTTTTGAACCAATGATCTCAGGAAAGAACTGTTTCTGCAACACTTGCTTAGTATAGTTTTCTTTTTTCTTCTTATGTATGTAAAGAGGCCAGAATCTTCTCACTGCCCCCCAAAAAATGGATCATTTAAGAATAAATTCTTAATTTGTTGCTAAATGTTAATTATGAGTATTAGATAATAAGTTGTTTTCCATAACATAAGCATAAAGGAAATGTGTCTTCAGAAAATTGATGAAAATTCTGGCTATAAAAGTTGCAGAGGATTTATCTTAAATTAAGTTGAAGAGTGAAATTAGCAAAATGGCTAAGCAGCCTAACATGAGATGTTAATTGGAATTTAACGGTGTAGTCTTAGCGGTGGGAGAGACATAATAACACTCCGTCAAACCTTTGTTGGAGTTCTTTGTAGTATCGCCTTGATTATCGCATCCAGCAGTCCCACACAACCCATTCGGAGTCAGAATCCAATTATTTTATATTGGTTTCATGCTTTCACCCAAGAGAGCTCCATAAATGGTTTTTAATCACTTCTTTTATTTTAAATCAATAGTGTCTGCCAAGTGGATAACATTTCCCATTAAAACATCACCTCCTATAATTGGTGTAATTACTTCATAAAAAGATAAACTGCAGCACAATTCGACAATCTTTGGGTTTATAAAATCTAATTACGTTCACAACACAATATTTTATTCTTAGTGATCACAAAAGAACATAAATTTGAACAAAATCCAGACATTTATGATAAAGCAGTTGGAAAGAAACAAGTTAATTATTGCATGTGGTGCACCTCTGTTGGCAGCCTCTGAGAGAAAGCTCCTTTTGCAAAGCTGTTCAGGCTGTAGGGAGGTTTGGGGGACTCCTGGTCCCCTCCGCCTGGGCCGGCAGGGTTGTTGCTGAGACGGAGAGTTTGCTACAGTCTGAGGTACAGGCTTCTCAAGGCTGGGCCGGGACCCAGCTCCCCTAGGTGTGGAGAGACCCCCGGCTTGGATTTCCATACCGCAGGTCTAGACTGCTTCAGGGGCAGGTGGGAGTGGGGGCAGGCATGACCTTCAGCTGCTGTTTCAGCTGGAGATTTGCTTTCCCCTGGTTTACATTCTGAGCTTCTGCAACGCATTTCCTTTGGAGAACAGGGATCAGCGGCTAAAATTTATTTTTGAAAGCCTCTGCCCTATGCCATAGTCATGCGCTGCCTCTATCAAAGGGAGGATGACTGAAAATAAAATAAAAGACGCTGGGAACACTGTCCGGACCAGGAGAGCCAAATAGCAACCCGTGTTACCTGAGAACCACAAGCTAAAACGCATAAGCCTTCTTATATCATCAATATCATTTCTAATGCTGGTAGAAACAAATTCCTAATTAAAAAAAGGATAAAAAACACACACACAAACCAAGAAAACACCCCAAAACTGTACTTTAATTGTGCCTCCCCCTATTGCTTCTATGTAAGAAAAGGGAGGTAGGGGCGAGGAAGATTCTGGAACAGGAGGAAAATGGATTCCCCAGAATCAGCTTTAGTATTGTCCAGAATTGTGGCATTCCGTTTTCCTTCAGCATTACTGAGTAATGATCTGTCTTCTTTTCCTTGTATTTCTCTCCCCTTCTTTCCTCTCAAGGGTATCTCCAGGGGCTTTTTCTTCCTCTTTCTCTCTTCCTCCTCCTCCTTAACCCACACTAAGAAGCATGACACATCCGTTTAGGAAGCAGCAACTTACAAAGGTTGTGAGACTCAGAAAGAGAAAATTGATAATACACCCAAGGGCTAGAGGGAAATGTGAAAACATACACACTTGTCCCCCAAATCTATAGAAAATTCTGGCCGAGGAAGGGTGAGGTGGCAGGCGAGTGGGGCTTGGGGCAACTTGTGCAGGAGGGAAGAAAGTTGAGACACTAGCCACTGGAGAGTTTTTCTATCGAAGGGACTTATCATTGGCAAGCTGACTCTCACACGCTGGCTCCTGCCTGCGATTCAGATGGCAACGTCAGTGTCCCCTCCTGGGAGACACCTTTCCTGACCGCCCAGCATAGTGTGGCCACCAAGTCGCTTTCCACCACATTATCCCGTTTTACCTCTCTACACAGCACTTATTATTATCTGGCATTTTTCTTCTTTATTTTTTTCTGCCTGCCTCCATCTCCTATCCTCACGGGCTTCCCCACTGAAATGTAAGTTCCTAGAAGGATGATGACTTGGCCCCATGTGTTGTCTGTGTCTTGCTCCTAGAATATAAGCCCCAAGGTTTTGTTAACATCCACATCACTCCCAGTGCCTGGCACATAGTAGGGACATTCAACACTTCAGTGGATACCTGTTGAATAAAAGAATCGGGGAAAGACAACCCTTGCCCGTTTACCAAGGTCGCATTGCTGACAAGCAGCTGAAATTTTCCAGGAGTTGGGGTAGTGGCAGGCACGTTGCCTCCATTAAAGGCATAGCCTCAAGTTTTAGTCTGTTGGGGCCAAGAAGGGCTAATGGCACAGATGGCACTAGCAGTGTCCCCTCAGTGCTGAACAGTGATGTGGGTGTGGGGAAGGTACCATAGGAAGAGAAAGCAGCCGCTCCAGCAGGTAAGAAGGAGAAGTGGTAAGGGAGACGCCTGTGGCAATGGAAGCTGCGCAGATCAAATAACGCTGCCACCCCTTAAGCTTGACAAAAGCTTTTTTGAGATGCAGCAGATTATAATCATACTGAAATACACTATGAAAATATTCCTCACACGTTAACAGCTGTCTTCATCAGGTTGGTAAACATCAAAGATTTGTCTCAGTCTTTTGTTATTTCTACCTCAAATACGACCTGCCTCTTCGCTTCGTGAGATTCTCTCTTTGGAGAGGAGTAAAGCAAAGAGGTATAATCATTTACAAGCCAAGATATTTAATATTAGCATTTCATTAGTGACTCAAAATATGCTCCTTTCAGAATACGTGAAGTACAACAAATGTTTACACATTTAAGGATAAATAGAATAGAATTTCACAGCACGGGCTACTTTTTTTTACACTGTGAATAGTAATGATCCATTTTGAGGAAAAAGGGCTTTAGTGAATGATGTAAAGCAAAATAAAGAGGATTGTCAATGTGAAAAAAGAGATGGACTGTGATAAATTACTTATATGATGGACCTTGCGCAGTCTGCATGGATAGAGTAACCACATGCTTTATCATCCAAACGGGATGCTTCTGAGAGTGAAGGGGCACGCTGGTCATAGTGAACTCTGGGACAACAGTCAGAAACCAGGACAAACCAAGGATGTACGGCCATCCTCCTCATGGGGACACTTAATGACAACAAAACAAAATGGCTTGCTCATGTGCTAAACACATGACAGGCAACTCGTTGTTTTTTGTTTAACTGCTTGATATGTTATAACAAAATTAAACTATTACATCTGAATATAAATTATTATTTTTGACAACTGTCAGAAGAGAAAGAGAAATTCAATGGGCAATGTACCCTATTTTCAAATCGTTCTGATCATTAGAAAATTTTTCCCCTTGACCATAAAAATGAATCGGTATAGAGAAGTCTGCTGGATACCATTTCTCAGCTTAAAATACGCATTTCATGTTTTTACGATCACTCACCGTTCAACATTGACCTGGTTGGCAGATAGAGTTCATCTCAGGGCCCAGCCCTATCGGCCGTGCCCCACAGGGGTGCCACGTTGACAGGATTCTGAGGCCACTTTAGGGCTCAGCAGAAAGGCATGTGGTGATCAGTTAGTGATGTCTGCAGAGACATGGGATGGGGGCAGTGGCAGGTGTGGCAAGTATTGCCACCTCAGATTTGGACAAATGTCTGTTTTAACAACACTTTTCTGACATATATCTAGTACATGGTTGATGACTAAAGAAATAATCCCTCCTTGCTGATCCGCTGCGTCTGCTACCTCGTTAACTCTACTTAGTGTGATTGATGCACCAACTACGCCACGGGAGGAAAATGCATCACTCTAACGTGAATGAAGACAGCCACCTCATGATCGCCACACGTCACCGTTTCATAGCTCTCTTAGGCCAAAATCAAAAGAAGGAAAGATCAGATCCCTAACATCTGAACGGAAAGTGATAGAAAAAAATAACACAGCAAACAGGCTAGTTAATGGCGCCTCTGTTTCTATCCTTGACTTATTTTGTTCTTGGGGGCTATGTTTTTGCCTACTCAAGAGAATTTTAAGCAACAAAATGAAAATTAAATTTGCTTCTCCCCTTGCAAGCAAATATTAATGTCTCAACTTTAAAAAACTATTTTCAGCATTTATTTCACTGCCTCGTATTGTGTATTATTTATCCTTCATACAGCAGAGAGACCTGTTCTGTGCCTTGCAATGAGGAAAAATAAAAAGGATGTAGTCGATACTTTGAAAAAAATACAGGAAATATCACTAATATCGCTGCTTCTTTTGTGACCATGAAGTATGTTCCATCTTTGTCTTTTTTTTTTTTTTTTTTTTGAGGAAGATTAGCCCTGAGCTAACTACTGCCAGTCCTTCTCTTTTTGCTGAGGAAGCCTGGCTCTGAGCTAACATCCGTGCCCATCTTCCTCTAGTTTATACGTGGGACGCCTACCACAGCATGGCTGCCAAGCAGTGCCATGTCCACACCCGGGATCCGAACCAGCGAACCCCGGGCTGCCAAGAAGCAGAACGTGAGAACTTAAACGCTGCGCCACCGGGCCAGCCCCAGTATGTTCCATCTTTGGATCTCAGTTTTCTAATTGTCAAAAGTAGGCAGAATTAAATTCACATTGAGGGGTGAGCTCCAACTGGATTGTACGGCGGCGTGCCCTTATTCATCTTGACTCCACAGCTCTACTCTTCCAAGAGTGAGATCCTGTTGAAGTGGCTTTCCAAAATATTTTGTGGAAAATAAGGATTAATAGATGGCAACTCCTCGTTCATGATCCCCAAACAGGAGACGAAGTCATCAGGCAGCAGGTTCTGTTCTGGAACAGTTTCATCGGGCGAAGCATTTTCCAGGAGCACGGGGCTTTCCCTCTCTACTGAGTTTTGCGTGTCCGGGGGACTGCACTCTCCTTGATTTAAAATGAGGCTTAATTCTTCGAGGAATAGTGTGTTGCTCAGTGAATTCATAGTTGCGACAGAAAGAGCAAAATTAGGATATTGTTTAACCCTGGCATTCTTTCCCAGGTCCAAGGAAGCAACCGGCCCGAGGGTTGAGGAAGCTGTCTCATCACCATTGCCGAGAGGGTTTCCCCCAGTGAGAAAATTGGAAATCTGGGGTTTGTAGCCGGTGTTGAGATCAGGAATGTACACGACTGTCGTACTGGTGAGTAGTGACTTCTGCAGGCAGTCCCTGGGCTCCAGAGATGCTGCATTCTTGTCCTTGTAGGCCGTGGGCTTGTGTTCTTCTGGGAGAAGGATTTCTATCTCTGTAATCAGCGGATCAACATATAGGACCTGTTCACTGGAACTATTATTCATAAATTCACTTTTTTCCTGGGAAGAAAAGACACTGTTTTATTTTACAAAACACATTTAAAGAGGCCAACTGGATAATTGAATCAGGACTGGAATTCAGCTTTCCCTCAACCTTCCTTCCCCTCCCTTTTCTCCTGTTGTTTCTCTTCCCATACGATTTCCTGCTTTTGTCTTGTGTTATCCTGCTTGATTCCAAATCTTTATTAAATTCTCCCATGAGGAGACTGAAGGAAAGGAATAATAAAAATAATGCGCAGTTTAAGCACATGTCTTGACTTAAAAATTTTAAAGAGAAAGAAATGTCTTGCATAGTAACTTGCATATTATTTCAGGGCCTTCTAAATTTGGATTTTGGAATATGTTGGAATATTTCTTAATATAATGGAGCCTTACTACAGGAAAATATTTTGGTGCTTAAATAAAAGAAAAGAGGAGAGGAGACTCCTATTTTGCTGCCGTTCGAGAAGGTTGTAATAAATGCTTTGTGCTGAGTTTCTAAAGGTGTGTGGTTACTTACAATTCAGACATGTTTGTGATGACTGGGAGGGTGAGTGAAGGAGATTTTTATTTGTATAAAAGCCTGATGACTCTTCTGGGTAAGAAAAGGACTTGAGGCCTTCGGGTTGACGGCTAGCTTCCCAGGGTAAACAACTGTCACCCAACATCATTATAGAATTATAGCCACCTGCTGTGAACTGAAAGTTTGTGTCACCCTAAACCTCATATCTTGAAGCCCTAATCCCCAATGTGATGGCATTCGGAGGTGAGGCCTTCGAGGGGTAATTAGGTCATGAGGGTGGAGCCCTCACCAATGGGACTAGTGCCCTTCTAAGTAGAGACAGGAGAGAGACAATCTCTCTCCAGCATATGAGGACACAGCAAGATGGCGGCCCTCGGCAAGAGAGCTCTCCCCAGGAACCAAAGCTGCCAGTGTCATGATCTTGGACTTCCCAGCCTCCAGGACAGTGAGAAACAAACGTCTGTTGTGTAAGCCACCCAGCCTGTGGCATTCTGTTATAGCATCCCAAGCTGAGTAGAACACTACCCCTGAGTCTTTGAGCAGAAAACAAAGCCTCATCTGAGGGAAACCCTAAGGTTCACTTCTAACTCCAGGAGCCCAGGATGGGAAGGAAGTTTGGCAAAAAGGAAGACCTTCAATAAAGCAGTGTGAAGTGTCATTCAAATTTTCTTCAGCCTCAGCCTCCCCAGGGAACTTGTCGGGTTTGGGTTGGGATGGGCAGACATGTAGTCCAAGGTCAGAAGAAGTCAAAGGAACTAGACAGGCGACGGGAAACTGGGAATGCCAGGCGGCTGCACTCTGAGGCAGGAGGCGTTCACTTCAGAATGAGTGGGGCATGGGCGGAAGTCGGACCACAGTGAAGGACACAGAAGAGCAATAGGGAGTATTCCAGAGTGAGGACAATACAGGAAGAAGAGGACCTGATCACAATGAGGTCAGGGACAATGCTCTGAGCCACAGGAAGTCCCCAATTCCCTAGGATAATTACTAGAGGAGCAAGATAGAACCGTAAGTGGAATGAATATCAAGACTACAGAACCTGTAGTTCTGAGAATATGCTCTTGTCGTGTGGTTAATTAACTATGTACTTCATTACACACGTGGGTTCAGTTGTTCTAGATCATCCCTCCACTGTTAGTAGGCAGCATTACCTCCTTTGAAATCAGCCCCGTCCACACCCTTTCCGTCCTTCCAGTATCAAGGGTCCGTCCTCCTTTTGGGATCACCAGTGACCTGCTCCTTGTCACATCCCATAGACTCATTTCACTTCTTATGTTGCAGACGCTCTACCAAGTGTTCAGCCCTGTGGAGCCTTGCTTCTCGACGCTTTGCCCACACGTCCCTGCACTCATTTCTCTGGCCATCCTATTCTGCCTCTTTCCTAGGACCACGTCACTTCCATCTGGAAACCCCTCACTGACTCCTCATTGTCTCAAGCACTACTTCTGAGCCCTTTAACAGTGTCCTCAACACCTGCTGTGCGATGAAATCCCTCGGGAAGCTTTGGAAAAGACTGGTGCCTGGATGTCCCCTGCCCTCCCTCTCACAGAGATCCTGGGTGGTGGCCTGGGTGTTGGGATCCTAACACAGCTGGGAACTGCTGTCTTGGGGACCTCTCTGAGGCTGGGGAAGGAGTTGTTTAATGGGCTCACCAGAGCTCCAAATAGAGCCACTTGTATTTGTTTTACAAATACTTGTCTTCCTCTTATCATTGGAACCAAAGTGTCCATGGCTACAAACAAACAAACAAAAAATTTGTTTGAAAACTATTGGTCAACAGCATGAAGTCTGAGTTCCACGACAACAAGACCTTCTGTGACCTGATCCCAGTAACCACTCCAACGTTATTCCAGCCATTATTCACATCAAGCTTTTCGATAAGGCAACACCCAACAGGCTCTTATCACTCCTGCGCCTTTGCTCTTGTTGTCCTCTCTATTGTGAATGTTCTGTTTCTCCTGAGCAAATCCTTCTCATCTTTCCATGTGTTTCCTCTGTACTCCCATCATTTCTGTCTCTGCACCTACACTGCCGCATTGCAATGCTTGGATGATGTGTCTGTCCCATCCACTGGGTTTTGAGCCCCTTGACAGCCAGGCCAGAGTGCCGGAAAGTAGGAGAAGCACACATAGCAGATTCCTTCCCCTCCTCCACAATCAGCCACACTTCCTCCATAACCAGCAAAGTCCCTTACACCCTCAGGGTCTTCCCAGCGCACCCTTCTCTCCCTTGCTGAACTGGAAACATGGCTCACCCCTGGTAACACCATATCCCACAGTCCTCTCATATTTATCTTCTCTAATTCCATCGGGTCTCAGGAATGAAGTGGTGTCCTCCTTGGGCTCCACCTGCTTCTCCAATTTCATGCAAGACGGGGACTCCCTTTCTGTCTTTGAGGCTCATTCTGCTGAGATTTTCTACCCTCCTCCTTTCATCCCTGAAGACACCTACCAATTGCTTGTGACTCTGGCACCTGGACCACAATCTTCCACTCCACTTTTCTCTTTTGAATAGCATTGTTTCTTTCTTCCATCTCTCTTTTCTCCCCCTAACTCCATTCTCTCATCTGTCTTAAGTATGATTTGAAATACGTATAATTTTGTTGCTACTTATGTTTATATAGTTGTGCTAATATGCACACACATTTATTAATTTGAACAGAAATTCTGCTCTAATTATTTGGACTGCACTCTTGGTCTCAGCTGCCATTTAGTTTTTATTTAATGGTTGTACTTACCTGTAGCATTTTCACAACATTACTGTTTTCCAAATCAGGGATATCTTCATGAAGCCACTTTGGTATTAGCAATAAGATTCTTCGTTTAATTCTAAAAACCAAAAATGACTTATTAGAAGAAGCATTTCATTTTAGGACCGGTGCAGACAATCGTGTGGGAGATTAGAAAATCAACTAGACTGGTATGCATAATAAAAATCAAACTTTCTGACGCAGGAGCTAAGATTTCCATCTCTCACTTTAAAAAGTTAAGTGGGAAGTTGATTCAATATCTTTGCAGATTTTCCTCCTTTCTCTATTGCTCTGCTTCTCTCTAATGAGCCGGAACATTTAAAAACACACTAGATTCAAGATAAGTGGGAGAATCACCCCGGAAGTGACACTGTACACGTGTTAAACACAGTAGACCATGACAAGCAGGAGAGGCCAGTGTGGAAAAGTCTGGAAGACTTAAGGGATATTTTGCAGAACTTTCCAAGGTGACCATAACCACAGAAAAATATTAAAGAAAAGAATGTTGTGTAAGAAAACCACATAATTTGAGCTCCTCTAATTCTGAATTTGTAACGATTACAAATATGGTTGAAATGATAGTGGTGACGCCAAACCTCGGTGATGTGGACGGAGCAGGAGGCTGACGAGGTTGTTTTGCAGTGGTGTGGCACAGCGAGAAGACTGGTTTTTAGTTAGCCTGGGTGCTTATTAACGATCACTGGGGTGGGGTGAAGGAAAGAAGAGGGAGAAGCTGTGAACACCCCGCTTCGTCCCACAGGCTGTCCTTTGGCACCGCCACTGTGTTGAAAGCGCTTTCTGCTTTTTACAGTACAAATTGATTTGGGCAAACAGGTTGTACCAGGAACTTAGAACAGACTAAGCTGATCTCTGGCGCATTTTTACGTGTTAATAATGGCCCATTAACCACAGATCTGACTTGTTTATCTGTTTAAGCTGCTTCTCTAAGGACTTTTACTAAGTAGCAACCAAAATGGCTGGATGAACTCTGGGAGCCCAATTTGACTCTGAACTGTAGGGTAAAAATAATTTCTTTACACATATTTATATAATTAATGATTCAGCTTTTTTACCAATTCACACTCTCTTTCTATATCTAAACAGACTCAATTAGTAAGTTCACATATTGTAGAAAAGTTTTTATACAGAATGCTGATACAGTGAGAACATATTTATATATATATCTATTTTTTTTTTACCTATTCTTGGTTTCATTATATTTAAAATGTTTCGCCCTCTGTTTTCCAATTCTGTTTCTGAAGAAAGGCTTTTATAAATAATGTATAGTTACAGCAAATAATAGTATCTGCTCACATGTAAAAAGTTGTATCGGAATTGTCTCTTCTTTCTTTTGTCTTTTTAAAAAGAATACCTATTTAAATAATTAAACTAGCAAAGAATTGTCCTATTTTCTTATATGTCATTACCGATAGATAGTTAACTTTTAGGTTATTCTTAGTAACAAGCTTAATGTTATTTCAAATTTCACACTAAATAGGATATCTTTGGATAACAACACAAATATTAATATTTTTATGTGGTACAAGTTTGAATATTAAGATATTTCAAAGGGCTTTATAATCAAGTATACATTAAAATAAAGTTCCATATTAGTTTGCCCACCTCACAAGAATACCAGGGATGTGTTTATTAATGTGTAACTTAAATACTTAAGTTCTGAGAAAAAAGCCTAGTATGTTCTATTTAGTAAATAAAAAAATTACTAGTATACTCTATTTAGAATAGCTCATTCCAAATCTTTCTACTGCATTTCGATTATAAATTTGAAAAAAAGAAAGATGATCTCATGAAGCAAGTGATGGCAAGAAAGAGAAACCCGGAGCAGGGCGGGCACAGAGCAGCCATGTGTGTGAAAATCTGTGATGTGGCTGGGGGACCACCCCATCAAACAACGCTGGTCTAGTAACGGATTAAAAATACTCAGTGAAGCTGGGCAAATTTAGGAAAGTGAAGACCTTGAGCTCCTCCAAGTCTCATTTTTCAATAACTAGACATAGATCTTTACTAATACCATGTTGGAAAAAAAATGATTGAAGGAGGCCAAAGAGAACGGGCACTGGGGCTAGATGCCAAAACACCAACACAACTGGTATCAAAACGAGGAATTCAGATGTTGCCGCTTCTCTTCCCGCCGATTCCCGGGACTCACTTGGGTGGAATTGGAGGCGGGGGACGCTGTGAGCACTCTGAAGAATCCAGCACTGTAGGTAAACTGGAGGGCAGCGAGACAAGGCTGTGTAGTGAAGGAGAGAACATGTCTGTGATCAGCCAGGTCTGGACTCCTGGCTTCAGGCTTAGTGACCTTGGGCTGACCACTTCACCTCTCTCAGCCTCCTCCTCTCAGTCACCTGTGGAACAGGCCTTTGAGCTTTTCTGGCAGGGTCATTGTGAGGATAAATGAATGACGTTTGTAAAGCGTTTGGCGTGAGTAGGTACTCATTAAACACTCTTCCTTTCGTTTTTCCTTTCTCTGAATAAAAATGTTTACGGATTTTTCTAGCAAATAACTGAATTGACTATATTTGGGTGGCACAAATATGTGGTTTCAATCAGCAAACAGAAATTTGACAAAAACCTACCCAGTTCGGAGGGATCGGTTAAAGATCCCAATCAAAGAGAGAATCGACAACATGACAGCAAAGGAGACGGTTCCCGATAACAGGCGAATGTCTTGTTGCCCGTTGTCTGAAAGGAAAGAAAAAGAATTTTAGCTAAGCATTCGTGTCCGTGTGATGCCAGAATCATTGCTCTCTCTACTCTGCTCAAAGCGAAGTTCATTGACCTCAAAGGAAAAGAGGGAGGGGGAATAAAATCAACCTTTATCTTGGACTTTAGTGACAGCCCTTCCAAACTGCTCACGGTTAGCTCTTGTTTGAGAGAACTGAGCTGCATGTATCTGATGTCAGCGGGTTTCTAGAAGTGCATCTCTGGCAAATGTGGTCAGCATTAGACAGTTTTCTGAGCTTATGCATGCATATTTTATATAAAAGTTTCAGTGATAAACCTCATTTGGTTTGTTGGACACAAGTAAGAATTTCCAGTTGCTTGTAACAGACTCTAAAGTTGGCCACAGTCACAACTGAGGTTTTTAATTTTTTTTTTAACCTTTTGTGCAAGAGAGAAGTTATGCACAACTTGTCATCATTCTTCAAAATCTATTGTTCATCAATTTTTTCCTACTGAGAAATGACATTCACTCTACTTAGAACAATATATGTTATAAGAAAGAAATCCAAATTGCTATATATCTTGCTCTCACATTTTATTTTAAAAACAATGCTTTTCTTGCATTTTGAAGTTGAATTAATCAACTGAAATTTTTAAATAATTAATATAATATATTCAACATGTGTTACCTACCGGGCTCATCACATATTCTCCCTAGTACATGAAAAACTCTATTTCCTATTTTCAAATATAGACTATAATCGACACAAATTACACTGGAGTTGGTTCTGAGCCATGCTGGGTACTGGCCTCCCTTCTGTGCTCCTTCCTGCCTTCCTCCCTCCCTTTGGCAAATATTTATGGGATATTTACCACGTGAGGGACACTATGAGCCGTGCCCTGGTTATTCCCCAGCTGCACCTACCATACACTTGGGGGTCTCAGGGTGTCCAGCCCCTGTCCTAAAGACTATGGGTGAGCAGGGGCCCGAGTAGCTGAGCTCACTCCAAAGCCCCAGTAGGGTATGGGATTAGTGCTTTCCTAGGACTAAAACTCTATTGCTAAAGATTTCAAACAACTAATGGGAGGTCGTGCTGCAACATACCCTTGGGCATTCGTGCCTGGAAGAGGATAGAGAATCCCCACATCAAGATGGGGCCGGCAGAGCAATCTAAGGAGGAGAGCAGAGTGACTGAGAACACAACCTGAGAAACCCGGGTTTAAAGTGGACTCTGCCATTTACTAGCTCCCTAACCCCAGGGCATAATTACAAACTTGCTGAAGCTCCAGTTTCCTCTTCTGTAAGACAGAGACAATGGTCCCTGTGAAATCGGCTGCCGAGAGCCCCTAGCCTCTACGATTCCCACGGAAACATCAAGTTGCAGGTCTGGGTGGGCATCCGTGATTAGGGGTCTGTTCTGAACCTTAGCGCTTGGCTCCTGGTTGATTCGCATCTGCAAGTTCAGGGCGCCCTCACCTTCTTCCTGTTTCTCTAGGACACTTACCACCACCTGACCTTCTTTTACGGTTTTTCTCCCCTGTCTGTCTAGAATGGAAGCTCCATGAAGACAGGGGCTGTGTTCATTTTTTCACTGCTGACTCCTCAGCCCCCAGAACAAGTGCCTGGCACAGAGTGGCGCTTAATGAATATTTGTTGAGCAAATAAACAAAAGTCTAAAGAATGTCAATATAACCTGCAAAAGTTCTTATACTACTCCTGCCGTATTTCTGTGCAGGAGATAAATGGTCTACGTGGTCATTGGGGAATAGTCATGCCTGAAATTTTTCCATCTGAAGTTTCTCTTTAAAGTTGCATTTGTCCATTGTACAACCTGATCTAATATCTTTTTATGCTTAGAACATCTAGGTACGTTCACCAATGGAAAGTACTGAGTCACACTAACAAATAAAACGGGAGCTGGTTTGTATAATAGAAAGAAGGCAGACTTCAGGATTTAAAAAAACAGGATTTGGGGTCTTGGAGTTTTGGGGTCTTGAGCCCAGCACCTTCTGAAATGAAAATGTATCCAATCCATAGCAAAAGGTGGCAAAATCCACCTAAACCACTCCTGAAATTCAATTTTAAGCAGATCTTTGTTGACTATTTTCCTATGGAAAGCATATGGCATATCTTATTATCTAGAAACAGGCCTGACGCAGGAATTTTCAGTATAGAGGGTTAAATGGATGATTAGTAAAGACTACTCAAAAAACCTGACTAGCATTTTCTTACCAGAAGTAAGGTGCCCTTTAAAAAGGGAAGGAATTAGAAGCCCAGAATTCTGAGAATCATGTTGGAATGATTTCCGGGTGACCTGGGGAACTGAAACGAAAGCAGAATAGCATTAATCTCTTACATTTTTGCACTCAGGTTGACCAGTTTCCTGAGTGTTTCTTCCCTTGTTTGGAGATGATTAAAGTAAAACAGTAGCTTTAATAGGCTCGAAAGATGGACTGAAAGCAGTGGCCTCCAAGAATGTGTGTCCCGTCTTCTTTCTATTTAATTGGGTAAATCCTAAGGGGGAGACACTGAGAGGACGATAAAAACTACCTAGGGTTTGTAAACCTTCAAAGCGTGCCCACTAATTTCGTGAGGCTCCTAGGCAGCAAATAGCGAGGAGCTTTATTTCATTCACTGAGCCAGAAAAATGCACCATAACTGGTCTCTGCTTGATTCCTTCCAGTAGACGGTGCAATAAAGTTCAGGTTCCTTAAGAGTCTCCAAGACGTGTCACTTCTGCCTTTGCACAGTCTTTTTTTTTTTTTTCTTTTGAGGAAGATTAGCCCTGAGCTAACTGCTGCCAATCCTCCTCTTTTTGCTGAGGAAGACTGGCCCTGAGCTAACATCCATGCCCATTTCCTCTACTTTATATGTGGGATGCCTACCACAGCATGGCTTGCCAAGCGGTGCCATGTCTGAACCTGGGATCCGAACCGGTGAACCCCAGGCCACCAAAGCAGAACGTGCGCACCTAACCGCTGCACCTCCGGGCCGGCCGCTGCACTGTCTTTGAGATGCTGTTGGGGAACAGCATCTTGGTTCCACATAAGAAGACCAGTTTTGATTAGTAGCCACTTTGAGGATGTAACACAGGGATGGAATGCCATTAATGACTTCCCTCTGCTCCTTTCCCGCTGGCAAGGATCCTGGCCAGCCCTGTCTAGTCATAAAGGCTGTCAGGACACTGCTGATGAAAGCTTCTGACCAGGGTGGGGTGACCAGCCTTGGCAGCTAACTCGCTTTTAGTCTGAACTCAAAAGAATCCTGGAGCTTCCTTACCCATCTCCTCTCTCCTGATAATTAAAAGCTGTCGATGGTGACGTCGAGGACGTGACTCTCCCAGCTGGCAGACGACATTCCTGAAAATGGTTCTAAGCTCTGGAGTCCCAAGAGTGCCTCAAGCCCTATTTATTCAGTCTTCCAATTCTTTTTAAAGAATTACTTTTGGGGCCAGGGAGAAATCACAACTTGAAGCGTCCTTAACTGCCACCGAGATATCGCAGGCCTGTATAATGAGCTATGTGGCCTGGGCAACTCTCTTTGAGAAAAATATCATAGAGTTCCAATAAAAAGGTTCCTACAGGTCTTTGGAAATTTTTGAAAAAGTCTGATCTGAGTGTAGGCACAGGCTCAGTGGAAGGGAAGTTTTCTAAGAACAATGAGTGGGAGATTTTAGAAGATAACATCAGAAAAACCGAAAGCTCTTTCCTGTGTTTTTATTCTGGCTTCTCTGCAGCAAGAGGACAATGTTTCACTGTGAATTGTGACAAATCAGAAATTCTTTTCAGCTTCTCAGTGCTTCACTAAGTCTCTTTTGTTCCCAAGTATGTGGTTCCATTGAACTGCGAGGGAGCAAGGTTGTGCTCCAATGGCCAACAGCCAGGTTTTTTCACCTAAATTATTGTTTTACAGGTTTAAGCTCATTCTCAGGGAGCCCAAGCAGGAGTCTGTGTTACTCTGAAATTTTAAGAATAGAAATATTACATTAAAGTGTAAAACAATTTTTGGTTTGGCAAGATCATGGGTTTATAGTGTAAATTGCTGGATTATTTTTGTTTTCACTTTCATTATTTTAAAATTAGCGTTTTTATTTAAAAGTAATACATGGTGCTGTCGGTCCAGGTTAGTAAGGAGCCAGCTCAGTGGTGTAGTGGTTAAGTTTTCACACTCTGCTTTGGCAGCCCAGGGTTGGCGGCTTAGGACCTGGGTGTGGGCCTAGCACTGCTCATCAAGCCATGAGGGGGCAGCGTCCCACATAAAAATAGAGGAAGATTGGCACAGACGTTAGCTCGGCAACAGTACTCCTCATCAAAAAATAAATAAGTAAATATATAAATATGGAGTATTCTTTTTAAAAATACAGTTTAGTGTAATTCTCTTGTATAAACTGCAGGAGGTTATTTGGCATTGAAATTTGGTTATTAATTTGCATCACATAAAGATAATTTTCACATCTGAATAGGGCTTTATTAGTCCTAATAGAAAAAAATATCATCTTCCTTTAGGATCTTTTTGTTATCATAGTTTCAAATTAACCAACTGCATTAATTTAAATTAGATTAAATTAAAGACATTTAAAAGAGATGCTTGGGGCTGGCCCCATGGCCGAGTGGTTAAGTTCACGCGCTCCGCTGCAGGCGGCCCAGTGTTTCGTCAGTTCGAATCCTGGGCGCGGACATGGCACTGCTCATCAAACCACGCTGAGGCAGCGTCCCACATGCCACAACTAGAAGGACCCACAACTAAGAATATGCAACTATGTACCTGGGGGCTTCGGGGAGAAAAAGGAAAAAAATAAAATCTTTAAAAAAAAAAAAAAAGAGATGCTTAATTATCACAGGGTAATTTCACAGAGAATCAGATACCTGAAGTGACACAATTTGTAAGCAAGATTGTCAGAGAAGAAATCCAGCCCGATGACAAAATTTTCAAGCATAGGACTGAAATGAAGCCATATAGACTATATTCTTCACAGCATACTGCCACCAAGTGGCTAGGTCACTTCTTTTTCTTTCTTTCTTTCTTTTTCTTGTGAGGAAGATTGGCCCTGAGCTAACACCTGTGCCAGTCTTTCTCTATTTTGTATGTAGGATGCCGCCACAGCATAGCTTTCACAAGTGGTGTGTAGGTCTGTGCCTGGGATCCAAACCTGGAAACCCCAGGCCACCAAAGCAGAGCGGGTGAACTTAACCACTACATCACAAGGCCAGCACCCTAGGTCACTTCTTTTAAAATCATAGTTAACATTTTTCATTATAAAAGCAGTAGCTATAATATAGAAAAGAATTTTAACAGGAAAAATAAACAGGAAAGAGAAAGAACTATCCCTAATCCCATCCCCTTAATTCACTTGCTATTAGTATTTTATAGTATTTCCAAGAATATTAACACACAAAGGCATTCACAAACACAGAATGGTGTACACACACAGAGCCTTTACAGCTGAAAAACGTTGTTTATATCAGCTCCAGTCATCGGTGTATTGCTTAATGTGCCAGGAAAATCTCATGACATTTTCATTATTTATTTAATGTCTGTGGAGTTATGTCCATGATGAGACCCGTCTGTGCCTGTAGAACATTAAATTGTGCTTCTTACTCCACAGCACGTACTTGAGTATACTCAGAAATCCCAAATCATCTGTAATATGGTAAGAATGTTTATATAACTTATACACACTGACATTGGACTTTAGAGTTGGTCTTCGAGAAGATAATGTGCTCAGAGGGAACTTAGAGTGGTTTCAAACAAAAAAATATGTAGTTCCTTATTCCTGGACAGAGCTAGAAGCATAACATAACAATATTCTGTGGCCCATCAAATACCAGCCTAATTTAATCAAATCTGCACAAAAGGCCTTGGTTTTAGTGATAATGCATTCCATCTGTTCCTTAGGGTGATAATCAGTCTTCCCAGCCCTTCCCTCTGTGTCCGCCGCCACGGGGCAAAGCGAGTTTTGCTTTTCTTTTTAAGCGACCATTTACTGGGGACTAATTATGTTCCTGGTAATGTACTAGACTTGACCTGTTCTCCTTCTCTGAATGCTTACAACAACCTAATCAGGTAGATAAGACTATTGTCCTCATTTTACGGGAGCGGAAACTAAGTTGTGGAAAGGGTAAATGACTTGCCCAGAGTCACCCGGGTCAGGGTCGAAGACTGACAATTCCCATCCAGTTCTGACAGTGTCTGTGCTGGTCACTGGCCCCCGTACTTATCACCTCACTTCCGCAGCAGGATGGCTCCAGGCTCCCGTGCTAAGGCTTGTCCCTGGCTCTCCTGGGGGCGTGCCACAGTGTAGGAGGCACCCCACCACAATGGGCTATGGTTGGCCCAAGCCAATTAGCACTGATTTCTAGAATCTTTTAGTCTAGAGTTATTTTCTTCTGACAACCAACTATTTTCCTTGATTATACAAGCAATACATGCTAATTGTAGGATGCTTGAAAGTATAGAAGAGTATCGAGAAGAAAGTACAATTTTATCATTGTTCCCAAACTAGACACAGCCATTTTTCTACATTTGTGTATGTCTGCGCCCCTAGTAGAAATCATGCTCTTCACTAAATGTTGTCTTGTTTTTTCTTTCAATATTATGTCATGAACATTTCCTCATTTTATTAAGAATTGCTCAGAACCGTCATACTAATGGTGATTTAATATTTCATCATTTGCACTGTATTTATTCAATCAGCCCTTTATTGAGAAACTGATAGCTTGCCGGTTTCAAACACCAGATTTGGACTCAGACAAAACTCAGTTCAAGTCCCGGCTCCACCGCTCGGAGTTGCACGGCCCTGGGGAAGTTGCTCCACCACTCTGTGACTCACTTTCTTCATCTGTAAAATTGGATGATAACAGCACTTACTCCTGAGGTCTGAGGGCAGTTCGCCTCAAGCACTCGGTACCATGCCTTCACAAATTGAAAGTTTACTTAGTGTTAGCTACAGCTATTATTGGGCTCTTAGATTGTTTCCAAATTCTTACCATTATAAGTAGCTTAGGATAAACATCATTGTGCATAAATGTCCTTTCGAGGTCTCTGCTTATTTCCTAAGGGCTAGATTTCCGTAAGTGGAACTCCTGAGCCAGAGGATATAGACATTCACAAGGCTTCTTTATTTGCTTTTGCCTTTGTCAATCTTGGTCTCAAAGCCACGCTGACCAAGGCCTGTATCTTAAAGGCTTTGACCAGAGCTGACATGGGACCCTCTAGGCCCTTCTTTCAGGGTCTAGATATTCAAGAAAGAGGAGTCAGATTAAAAGAGACAAAGGGTGTGCTTTTCAAATTTTGGGAGTTTTTTTCTGTCCTATTTTTCTTAAAACATAAACTTTCCTTTGGTTTCTCTCTTTCTAATCTCCTTCTTCTAATATCTCAGTTGTTTCATAGTATTTAAGTGCTATCTCCCCAGGCCAGCTTAGCTCTGTGGTTGGAATTCAGCCCTACTGGGCTGAGGATAAAGATTTGCCACTAGCTGGCATCAGTTGGCAAAGCAGAAGACAATGGCTGCAGAAGCCCGGGGAGAACAAACTCATTCCCACACCTTGAAAAACAAGTCAAACTATGAGTCATTTGACATGTTGCACTGCCACCCTTGGATATAAGGAGGGGAGGGTGTGCCTAGACAGGGTCGCGGGATTCTCCTCAGGCTTATACTCCAGGCTGTGAGTACTCGGTACGTTAGGGAGAAGAAAGTAAGAAATATATGTCTGGCAATCATATTGTTAAAGAGAAAGAAGCAGAGGAGGAAAAGACAAAAAGCAGCAGGCACCAGGAAACTTCCCTAAGTAACATGGACCACACAGAGGTGTGGGACTGATGTCAAAGTGTAGCAGAACTCTGCATGCAAGAATGGGCAGCTTCCTAGTTTTACCCAGTGGTTGGAGATTCTTCCAAGGTGCAGCCTTGCTCTGAAGCATAAGATGTACCTCTTCCTGAGTGGGAACAGTCTAGCGGACTTTCGCCATATTTTAGTTGCTCTGCACACGACATGCTTCTTTGTGGGCATCATAAAATAGGGAAGAGGCAGGTAAGGCTTTCCCGCTGTGGAAGCCTCAGTGGAGCGGAGACTCCCTCCCCCCATGGCTAGCAAGTAGCTACAAGCTGACGACCTCAGCCTGGCCCACCAGATGCCCTCGTCTCCCGCTCACACAGGACACACAGCTCCAGGAAATCCCGTCTAGCAGCAGCTTTGTCTAAGGTCTGGTGACAGCAGCACCAGCGAGGTGTCCAGGGCACAGAGCAGGCTGTGGCAGTGAACACAGTGCCAGGGGCAGAGTCCTCACCAGATTCTTCCTAGGCAGCGATTCCGGCTGTGGTTCTGGCTCCTGCTCTCCCTTGGATACTGTTTACGACCACTTTGCCAGCTTTCCTACCTGTTTCCAGCTATGTTTCTAATAATTCCCTCTCTGCTTCAGAGAACCGGAGTTGATTTCTTTTGCTTGCTCTTAATCACAATGACTGGTAGAAATTGCAATAGCATATGGTGAGAGGATAAGTGAGGAGATGTGGTAGGACAAATAATGACATCCCCCCAAAAGGTGTCCACGTCCTAATCCCAGACCCTATGAACAGATTATTTGATATAGCAAAGGGGACTTGAGATGGCGAGATTATCCTAGGTTACAGGAGTGGGTCCAGTGAAATCACAAGGGTCCTTTTAAGAAGAAGGCAGGAGGGTCAGAGTCAGAGAAAGAGATGGGAAGATGCTATGCTTCTGGATTTGAAGATGAAGATGGGGCCAAGAAACTCAGGCAGCCTCCAGAATCTGGAAAAGGCAATGAAACTGATTCTTTCCCAGAGCTCCAGAAGGAACATGGCCCTGCGGATACCTTGATTTTAGCCCACTGATACGGAGTTTGGATTTCTGACTTTCAGAACTATAAACAATACATTTGTATTTCAAGCCACTAAGTTTGTGATAACTTGTTACAGCAGCAAAGGAAACTAATACAGGAGATGACTCCTTCCTCATAGAAAAGCATAATCTTTGTTCCTTATAGGTGGATATTGCAAACCTCAGAGAGATTGTGAAACTCTGATGAGCTGTTTTTATTCTATAGAACCCTGGTGATTTATTAGGCACAGGACATGAAGAAGATTAAATAAATCCAGACAAAGGTTTAAAATGATTAGTACTTCAAGGAAAACTGTGTGTCTGTTTAATAACCATGAATCTACAAATTTATAACCCATCTCAATATGAATGAATCAGAAATCTCTAATTATAAATAATGGAATTTTTGAAAAGTACATTCTGGGTGCCACCCTCTAATTTGTGTTATACCTAATATCACCTATATTTAGTTCCATTTGACATAACATTTGTTTTTGCTCTTTTAGCCACTAAATGTCCTGAAGTCCTGAAAAATTAATAAGAATCTCTAAGGAGTCATTGGTAATGCAACAACCACTAGTATTTTGTGAGAACAAAGTACAATGTGGTTTAATATCTTGCTCATACTTGCCTTCCTTTGGAGAATTGTCAAAAAAAGAATAATACGATTTCTCTGGGAAACTTTTCTACTGCAGGTAGCAATTCCAGCAAGTTAATTAGTCATTATGAAATGTGACTACCCTTCCCTCAGGCCTCTGACTTGTCATCAGAGGGATTATGGAGTTTGCACCTTTTCTCATCACGAAGGGACCCGTATCACAGTGCAGAACTGAGCAACACTCCTACCTAGGAGCCCTCTTCTCACCTTTTTACATCGGCAGTGGTGAATTTAGGGAGCTGACTTTCACGTTTTCAGCGTTGGTTTTCTACGGTGACAGGTTATCTTTTCCCCTTTGGGGCTCTTTCCATACTGTGTAAAGAGCCCAGGGATTTTTACAGTGACCGTCCGGGTTGGAGGTCTAGAAACTCCGACCACAGCCCTGGGTGGTTCTCAGCCTCAGCTGAAACCTCACAACCAGAGGGCAGAGGGGTAACGTGGGACGTCGTATTCATAGTCCCACGTCCTGTGCTTCTGGGGCTCCTAGCTGCTGAGGTGGGCTGGGACGATCAGCGACTCAGGAAGTGGTGGGCAGGAGGAGGAGGAAGCAGAGAGGTGACCAGATGGTACAAGAGATAATGGCCTGAGGCTCTTACATGCCCACCCTTTCCTGCTCCCCAAACCATCACCACTAAGGCAATGGCTTCAGCAATCAGGTCTCCCTCACTCTGTCCACATTTCCTGCCCACCCCCTATGCCATCCTTCATGACACTTCTCCCTCTTAAAGAGTGCCCTCTGGAGCAGTGGTTCCTTCACCTCACTGCCAAGGAATCGCTCGGCAAGACGTTCAGGAGTCTGCGTTTAAAACTGGTTCTCAAGCATTTCAGATGCAGGTGGCCCACAGACCCCAGTCTGAGAAACACTGCTTTCTAGACACTTTACTGGACCAGGGCCACTGGAAAAACACATTATGAATTGCCCTGCAGTGGTCCTGTCTTGGGCAGGGCCACCTGTTCGCCCTGTACTCTGTCCTCATTTCAGACTGCCTTATCCAGTCCCAAGGTTCCTGGAGTCCTGTGGTTTCATTCTCATTGCCCTAACCCAAATCTGCTTCCACGTCTTGTATTCATGCCAAAGGATTTCGAAATAGTTGATAGCATCTTATGGTTAATAGTTGTTCACATTTTCATAACAAACAGTACAAGAAAAATGAAGATCTTTTGGCATAATTTTATTATAGCCAATGTGTGGAGGAGGATTTGGTGAGGTGGCTGACGGGAGGCTGACTTGGGACCCTCCTGGGTCTCTTGGGAAGGAGAACCGCAGAGCTAGAGTGGGGGTGCTGGAATCCCACAGCCTGATTATGCCCTGGCTCTACCATTTACCAGCTTTATAACATTTGGGAAAACGCTTAATCTCCCTGGGCCTCACCTTCTTCATCTGCACAATGGGAATAATGATTTTATAGGGCTGCAGTGATGAGGAAATGACAGTTCACATGTAAAATGCTTATCACAGTGCCTAACACTCAGGGAGCCTCCAGTCAAGGTTATCGATTATTATTTGTTATCCTGAAGTCTCCCTGGGTTCAGTCACTGAATTAGCTTCTTGCTATTGTACCAGGATAGGAAAATATGAGTCTCTAACCCAGAGAAACTTCTCTTGTGTGTTTGCTAAAGCCTGATGTTACATTCTAAGACACTGAGTTTTTCTTTTTCTTTTTTCGTGTAAGGCTTTGTTTTCCATTAAAGTCTGACCACTCCAAGGAAGCATAAGAGAGTAAGTCTCATAAGTCATTTAACCCTCACTCTAATTGAGTTTGTTCCGTTTCTCTTGGAGACCAGGTCTTTAAACGCCAAGGACAGGCACTCTCCAGAGGTAGGGTGACCCAGGAGAACGTGGAGGGCCCACCGACAAGCCATACCCACTTCGTGGTTTGCCCTCTGGTGCCATCTGGGCATAAATTTTGAAAGCGCATTGTTTTGGGATGGATAAACTCAGTGATACACGTGTAAGAATTTTACAGAACAAAACAGGAGATTCTTGCATGGAGGGAGCACTATTGCCTGGGCTGTGTTTCTTCGTAAACAAATAAACCTTTAATTAATCACTGGGAAAGTTTGACTGGGCAAAAACCCCATTATCAAACAAGTCGATTAACTAAAGTGTCACAGAACTGCATTTTTTATTTTTTCAATTGCGAAACAATTCAAAGTCCAGTTGTGAGGTCTGATTCTTACTGCTTTCATTTATATCTTTATTTGTAATACTACGTAATTTACTTTATTATTTTTTTTGTTGACTGCCTTCTCCAGAATTAAGCGATCTCTCTTTCCTTTGCTCACTGAGGTTCTGCAAATACTTAGCAAGTGCCTGGTGCACAGTAGAGGCTAAATGAACGCTTCACGAATGACTAAATGAGCGACTGTCTCTCCATGGATACCTTTTTAAAAAGCAATTGATATTAAAGATTTGCTAAAAAGCTGTTTGGCAATTTACATCAAGCATCTTACAATGTGCTTAAGTCTTGAGTCAATAAGACCTAAAGACATAAGGAGAGTTTATATACAAAGCTATTTAAAGAAGTTGATTGATAATGAAAAAAATGCAATAACCTAGATATTGCTAAAATAGGTAAATGATTAAATAAATTATAGTACATCCATAAACTGGAATGCTGTGCAGCCATTAAATAGGTTTTTAAACTCCACAAGATAGATTAAATAAGAAAATCAGGATATAAAACAGTATAGACACCACAGCAACAATCATTAAAAAAATGTGTGCATAGGAAAAAAACAGTATTAAATCCATTAAAATATAAACAGCAGTTATATCTAGGCTATAAATTACAATAAACTTGCATTGCTTTTACAAGCAGAAAAAAGATGAATTTTCAAAAAGATTTAATATTAGCACTTTCCCCAACACACTTTCACTGTCTCTCGTTTCATGTGTCTTAGAAAGGAATGTGTTGATGGTTCCTCTTTGATGACATGTTAAACTTGGATAGAAGCAACTTTTCAGGGATATCTAATTTTAAGTGGTGTCTTTGCCTCTTCAGTGATTTTTTCCTTTGGAAACAAAGACTGTACATGTAGACAGGGTGGCTGTGGGGCTCCTGCACCCTTCCCCTGGGGGCTTACGACCTTTACCTCCAAGGGAGAACGCCTGTGGTCCTGTACTTAACTGGCAAGACACTTTAGGCAGCTGCTCCTCCACTTTGTTGTAATTGGTTAAAAAGAAATTGCTGAGGGCTGGTGGTGAGTAAGGAAATTTGTGTTCTAGTTTAGGTACCATTACCCACTAGCAACGTGCTATTTAGCAAGCCGTGCCTTGGTTTCCTCATTTGTAAAATGGTTCCAATTACACCTCCAGACATGGCTGATGCAAAGATCAGACAAGCTTATTCATAGTAATCCGTCGTAAGTGGTTAAGTATCAATTTGAATAATCTTGCTAGACAATTTCAGATTTCATCTTAAAATAATTGGATTATCAACTAAATTCTAACTACTATAAAATGGCATGTAAAGTCCTAAGAATTCTTAACAATATCAACTGAAGACAGAATACTTTAAATTAAAAACTAACTTTTAAGAAAGAGAACTGATGGGGTCGGCCACGGGGCCGAGTGGTTACATTTGCTCCCTCTGCTTAGGCGGCCCAGGGTTTCGCCATTTCAGATCCAGGGCGCGGACATGGCACCGCTCATCAGGCCATGCTGAGGCGGCGTCCCACATGCCACAACTAGAAGGACCCCAAACTAGAATATACAACTATGTAGTGGGGGGCTTTGGGGAGAAGAAGAAGAAGAGGAAGAAAAAGAAGATTGGCAGCAGATTTTAGCTCAGGTGCCAATCTTTAAAGAAAAGAGAGAACTGAGACTTGGGATAATGTGTTTCTAAGATTTGGGCATTAGGGGGCGCCAAAAGAACTTTGTAGTTAGACTTCGCCGCTTCAGCTCCCTCTACTTATTTGGCGGCCATCAATATTTATAATGTATGTCAAAGTACTTTGAAACATAAAATACAATTTCAAGATGTTATATAATAACAAGATGATATGAACAATACTGTGATTATAATTAAGCCCTTCAGTTCTGAAAAGAAAAAATTAAATCTAACGTACAAGCTACCTGCAGCAGGGAGACCTCTCCAGCCTAATGGGGCCATCATGGAGTTATTATGCATTGTTATGACAATTACAATAGATTCCTTTTATTGTTTGCTTACAACTGAAGTCTGTTTGGCTAAGATTTTATTGAATGACATATGTAAATGGATAGAAAATTAATAATATTAAGAGCAGGGAAATATCTAAAGATAAACAAGAGGGCAACTTGATCTTGTTGAGAACAGAAATAATCCCATATATTTAAGTGTTTTAACTCTTTCTAATTGCTTTGCATATAGTAGGTAATCAATATTCATTGATATGATTTGACTTGTGTCTCTCTTAGGTGAATATAGTTTATCAGCGTGGCCTAAAGAGTTTAATGTAACTCTTAATAATGCTTTTCAAAACAAGGTCTTAGAGTATTATAAGCCCCACAGTCACCCAGGACGTTTGGCAGAAAAGCTGACTGTTGAGCACCTCCCGTCCCCCCACCTCAGGCCCGTGGACACAGGCCCTCTGGAAGCAGGGACCATAAACAGGCGTACCAGCTGGCTTTCGTGCCCAGGAATGTTTGAGAGCCATTATGCAAATTGTAGTCAGCCTTAACAAAATCAAAGCAAAACAACAATTTGAACGTTACCACTTGCCCTAGTTGGTTTAGTCAACTTTGATAGAAGTCAAGGAAAAAAAACGTGTATGTACTTAGAAGAGAGTCAGAGGGCAAAAGAAAAGCCTAAGAGATTAAATATGTAAACACACTCACCTGCATCAGGTGTTTTATGAAAAAAAGGTGGACTCCAGGGCTGCCAGTAAATTTTACCCGTTTCTTGACATCTCACTTGAAATACATACTCAGTGTTTGAGTCCAAGTAGAATTCTGACTGTTGCACGTATGTGAAATTGGTGTCAAATTCTTTAACCTAAAGTGGACGAATCACAATAATGAAATGATACGGTGTGCCTTTAAAACGAACAATTACTCCATTCAGCAGAAATGGATGGAGAACCTATGACGTTCCAGGCACTCATCTAGACCCTGGGAAAACGACGAGCAATAAAGTGCTTTCTAGAAAACATGGCTATAAATAACCAGAAAGTGAAACGCACATTGCATTGTGCTTGACAACTCTCTCAAGGTTTTAAATCCCAAGAAAGTCCAAAACGTAACATATCCTTAATTTTGGAGTAGCTTATTTTAATAGGGTGGGAAGTGGGGGACCAATTAGCAATTGTTTGAATCCAGTCTGTCTTCCTCCTTCTCGATCTCTCTCCCTGCAGCTGGATATTTAGATCAATAATTACTCACGAACGATGAAATAATTTCACTGGCTAATGATGACTTGTAGAAAAAATTACTCAAGCTGAGCTGTTAAATTGATTCTTATTGCAAATTTATGCAGATTCTATAAGGCCTAATATATATGTATGCGTGAGACAAAAAAATATCTAAGAATGTTGAACTGTGAAAATCCAGTGGAAGAGAAGCAGAAAATAGCTGAAGGATAAACTTATACATCATTTTCTGGGGCGCTACAGCCTACTGTGAAACATAATGAAAAACGCCCCCCGAACGAGCTGGTTGAGAGGGGAGAAACCAAGGCATTTACACAGCACTTCAGTAGGTTGTGTGATAAGCAGATTTACTGAAAAGGTGAAGCGCGGTTGAAAGGAAAACATAACGTATGTCTAGAAACGCATTTATGCATGCAGCAACTAGGAGAAAACAGTTACCAGACACTCGCAAAAGAGAAAGTTGAAATTATCAAGATTAAAAAAAAAAGAGCTAGTTATCAACCTCATTTAGGGATTCTTCTGTTAAAACCAAATCTTAATGTAAATCTTTAAAACTTGCAATGCATTGAAAACGTGATTCAAGAAAATATCTATTTGGGGGATGTCATGCTCCCTATAAGATAACATTGAGAGTTCCCATAAGCCATGTCTTTACCCATGGCCCTTGGAATTTCCTGCTTTGTAAATATGACTGGCGGCATCTGGGGTCTCCTGGAATCCAGGAGAGATTTTACTTGTGCTGAAAGTTTGAGTTTCAAATGCACTCTGCTTCATATTCGCTTCTCTTGGAGGGCAGTTGTTATTCTCCAATATGTCTCTCGCCATTACGTTTATAGAGAAGCCCTCTTGAAGAAGAGAAATGCCCTAAAGCACTGCCAGAGTTTCAAAATAGAAAGAAGAAATTTTTGTTGTTAATGCTGTTGAGTCCATTCCGATTCCTAGCGCCCCTGTAGACAGCAGAGTGGAACACTGCCCGGTCTTTTTGCACCATCCTCTCATCCCTTATCATCGCTCTCACCCTCTCTCATCACTCTCACCTCATCATCTGTCATCTCTCATCCACTTATCAAAGAAGAATTTTACGGAACTGTTAACAGAGTTGTTTCTGCTGTGAGGCAAAGCTGGTGACTGCCTAGGACCTTGCAAGCACAAGATGATGCCTCAAAATGATCCTTGAGAGGCTAAAACGCACATTGAGAGAGCTGGACCTAACAGTGCCTATGGAAAGAGTTTGATACTGAGAGCAAGAAATACAGCTTTATTTTTTATAGCAGTTAATTTCTATTTAGAGCCTCAATTCTAAAGGTGGGGCCATCAGTCTGAGGTACCTCTTTCCTTAGGGTTATGTCTAAGTGTCTGGGAGCATCCTTGGGTGAAGGGAAGAGGAATCTCCAATCTATGCAGAGAGTTCTACAATCCCACTTGCTCCGACTCCCAACCTGGGACATGGCCCAGTGGGCCCTTCTCTGTGACCCACTAGTGTCTAAACTCTTTTGGTTCCTCTCCCTTATCCGACCCTGCAATGTACCCCTCTCTCTGCCCAGGTAATGTTTCCCCTGTGTTTGCTGGAGGAGGTAGGGGGCGATGCCTGGGAAACTTAGTCTTGACTAATCACATATTCCTCCAAGTCTTCTGTCTTACGCCAGCATTTACACTTTGGAAATGCAAGGACCAAGGATTTGCCCTTTCCTCTGTGGACTGTTCGGTTAGCCTTTCCTGGAAAAGAATGAATGCTTGATTTCGTGCAGCCCATGAGCTAAGGATGGGTTTTACATTTTTAAATGGCTGAAAGACAGTCAAAAGAAGAATATTTCATGATGCATGGAAATTACATGAAACTCAAATTTCAGGGTCCAAAATTAAAATTTTATCACGCCCCTTCATTTGCTTATTTTCTATGGTGACTTTCACGCTACAAATGCAGAGTTGAGCAGCTGGGACAGAGACCAATGGCCTCAAAGCCTAAAATGTTTACTCTCTGGCCCTTGAATAAAAAGTTTGCCAATACCCTGGTCTAGCTTAATTGGAGAAAGGAGTTACCATTTACCGGAACCTATAGCCAACATTTCCCTACCTTACGTCACTGCTGTCGGGCACCATTAAAGGCAAATAATAACACTAATAGCTGATGTTTCAAAATATCATCTACATAAACTAGACATTATAAAAATCAGTGGAGATACAAAAATGATTATGGACCAGCCCTGTTTTCCAGGGGCCGATAGTTAAAGGATGGGGAAATGGAGATGGGGGGTGAGTATATACAGCATGGCGATTGCTCCCGAGGTAGGGGCACAGAAGGGGGCGAAGATTGCTGCTGAGGATGGTGAGTGCAAGTCTGACACAAGTTTTAGGGAACAGGGAGACAGTTTGTGAAGATGACCAATAAGTCGATAAATATTCTCTCTGTGGTGTCGGCCTTGCAGGATCACCTGAAGGCGTGGCTGATGCCTCGTGGTCTTTATGCAGCTGAGCTGGAAGGGGCTGAAAAGCCCCCTCAGTGTGCTGGTTTTGATTTTCAGGTGGGCCACCTTTGCTCTACCATGCCTGCGGCATGGCTCCCCTTGAGGTTTACACAAAGAGTAACACTAACAGCCGCATTCAGTGCACATTAACTCTATTCCAGGCTCTGGGCTACCTTCTTACATCATTTCATCGTCCCCACCACCATAGGAAGTAGGTGCCTATCTTATTCCCATTTTAGGTAACAGAATAATGAGGCACAGAGGGGACAAGGAACTTGCCCACGGTGGCACAACCACAAAGTAGCAGAGCCAGGCTGTGCCCCAGAGCCTGTGTGCTCAGCCGCCAGGCTTTCCTGCGCGCTGCCTGCCCCTCTGAGGCAGAGAGCCTCCTCCAGCAAATCTGAGGGAGGCAGCGCCGAGGCGGGAGCACGTCTCCAGTCCGGTGTGTGCTCCCAGTCTTTGTGACCCTGACCGCCGGTCTCCCCACACGCAGGCAGATAGCACTCAATGTGTAACCCGGAGGAAACTGATGAGGCGGTAGATGTCAAAATCAAAGCTTCCCTCTGGCTCTTACCCACTGGACTTGGACTTTCCAGATGGAAATAGTAATCCGCCTTTTTCTGCCTGGGTGAGGAATCATGGTAGAAGGGATAGGATGCAGGTTTTTAATCAAAACCTGTTCTTTCATTTTCTGAATATTTTTGGGTGCCCAAAGAGATGGAGGGTCTGTGAGAGGCACTTAGTCACTAACAGAGTAAGTTTGAGAACTCGGCTTAAGCTCCTTCGAGCCCTGTGTCCTCATTTCTATAATGGAGCTGACACCACCTATCATGGAAGTTTGTTATGAAGATTAAATGAGACAAGTATTCTCTGAGCTCCTTCATTTGCCTTCTTCCGATAAAGAGATTTTGAAAAGTGAGCCCAAATTTACCTCTTAGGTTACTAGGTCTCACAGTAGCCTATGTAGCACACCAGTGGGGACAGAAGACAAGAGTTTCAACCGGAAAACAGCTGGTTTCTGAAAACCGATTTAGAGACACTGATAATATAATTCCTTTCTATTTTCTAAATGTTCTTATAGCCTCTTACCTTCTCCTACTTACACCAAATAAGGCAGTCTCATATTCTCAGTATCATCCTATGACCGTGACACTACACAAGGGCCACAGGTGTCCTATTGGAGTAAAACCCCATTAATTCAAAATCAAAGACCTGTGAATTTCGATCATATTGGTTTAAAATTTACATAAAATTTACATATGCAAAAGATTGTCTGTGGTTTTTGTTTTGTTTTTATCTTGCTTGTCCCAGGCTTTCAGCGTGGGGTTGCTGTGCACACAGGTGCCCTAATTATTTTATCAAGGAGTCCAGCAGGATCTTCCTTTAGTCATTGACCAAAGGACACAGAACATGGACTTGCATCTAAGTGTAAGCTAGACAGCTATAAAGTTCACATTTCTGATCTAAGTGAACAGGAGGAAATAAACAAGACGACATCAGGGATTTACTGTGGAAGAGCAATCTTTAGAGAACATCACGAAATCAGTAGAGTTGTACCCTCGCCTTCCTGACACTGTTTAAACCCATTGCTCTACAGGAAAACCGAAGCTCAGCATGACGAGGCGGGAACAGCAGAGGACTTTGGAGTCACGCTAATCCCCAAAGATTAGTGTTAAATACATACCATTTCATTTAACTCCCTGAAAACTGGTAAATTCATGTGATACATAACTCTTAATTAAGCAAAGCTGGAGACTCCATTCTTTAACTATGTTGACTAAATGGCAGTTTATTGTATTTGAAAATAATAAAATGGCATTTCTTTTCAAATACACCAAAATTGGAACTTTTTCAATCAGACTGGGGTTCCCCCATAGTTCAAAGTAGTGAGTTCTTATTATAATGTTCACAGATGCTGTCGTGTGATATGATTTTACTAATGAACCTTGTACCTACACCTCTCTTGAGACACGTGGTAACTTACCGTTGGTATTTAAGGATGGTTAGCTTGTCTAGACTTTCACTTTTTACCTTATGCTCATCTAAGACTGAGCCTATGCTACTAAAAATCTTACATTTTTGAACTACACATTTTTCATTTAAAAAGAGACACCCATAAATCTGAAGTTCTTTTTGAAATAAAAATCTCAGTTTTTATTTCCCTGGATTCTGTTAAATTTTAGCATGGAATCCTTAAATTTTACATCTGTGATCCTGGATGTAAATTTCACTCTGGAGACACTGAATTGCAAGGAGCTAAATAGACATATCCCTTCTGGTTGGACATTTGTCCATTTAGCAATTTACAAAAGGCAAGAGGACCTTTTAGGAAACACCTCTGTTTGGAAGCATATGGTAATCATTAAAACCAGAGTGGATTGAATATCACACCAGCCATCGGATGAAAACATGTAAAATAGATCATTACAGGTCCACTGTGGTCACTGATGGTTGGTTGGCTTTTTTCCATTCGCTTTCATGCTAAAGAATAGTGAAAGGCGGCTTACATTCCAAGTTTGGTTTGTTGTAGCCTTGTATCTCATTTCACAGGAAACCTTTTCGATTGTTGATTGACTATTCCAATGAATTATAGTCTTGGGCACTGTAGTATTTATATCCTCCGCCCCGGAAATGATGGACGCAGAAGGTATCACTAGAGAAAAACAGAGAAACAGAAACGAAACCCCAGATTTAAAACTTGCCTAGAGAGAAATCGATATCTTTTCATCAATATATAGACATGTTAAAACTCACAGTACTAAAAAACAGTCATGATCTAATGAATAATTAATGAGTTTTTTCTTTTTTCTAATCTATTATGTAGGAGAAAATTGCTGTTATTCAGTAAAATTCTATTCAGCCTATTCTCCATTTCTTTTAAATGGAACTCTAACGGTCTTGTCTTTCTCCCACTTCCCACCCCATTACAATCCTAACTAATGAAATTCCAGAGCCTGGCGTTCTTAGCAGAAGAGGGTGAAAAAGCTATAGAGGAGTTATCCTTTCTTCTGTGCATCTTTTTAGGGAGAGATGATATTTCGCATCCCAAATTCAGTTCAGAGAATTTGATATGATAAGATGTTAAATTGAGACCTTTCACAATATTATTTTGATTTTCTTGTGTTATAGGGAAATTTGTATGAATATTTATATTTATTGCTAACTTGTTTTGTTCTCCATTAAAATAAACCTGTACTTGAAAGTATGAGTTGAACAAAGCAAGTCTCCAAGACTCTAAGATTTTACCGATTATCGCTTTGTTCTATGATAATAACTATGAGAAGGGAACTGAAATTCTGATTGGTTATCCTACTAGTTCTTTTGATGTACTGGGAACAGTGGTGTAACTGGAATCTCTAGATTTCTAAACTGTGTAAATACTGTGAGTCTGTTCTGTCCGAACAGAATAGAACCATGGCACTTTCCATTTCTCCTATATGCAGGATAGAACAGTGAAGACCTATAATTTTGCTAGATGTATTTTTAACAAAGAGCTCAAGAGCCTGTTTGTGTGTTTTTAGGGACCATTGTTACAGTTTAATATTCTCTATGAAATAGTTTTCATTTATTCTAAGTTTATAAACTACTCTTTGGGAAAATTATTGTTTTATTATCAATAACTGTCATCTAAAATTATGTGCAAAAGTATAGAGAAATATAAAAATTAAAGATTTGCTCTCTAGTAGCACATTCTTATAATAAAATCCCTGGGCTAAACCTAGCATAACACAAAAGTAATAGTAGCAGAATTAATCTAATTAAAGAGCTTACTGCACTGCACTTTTATCATCTGAGTTTCATAGTAGGTTTCCTAGAAATCAGTATTCAGAGATTTCTAGAATCAGGGAAGTGGATCTGCAGGGCGATGAGACCAGTTGGGGCCATTTCGGCTCCCTCAATGCTGTAGGTAAATCACCCGCCCTCTCCTGCCTCCCCTCTGAGTTTGGCTTCCACTGGTGTAGTGGCACAAACATGCTGAGACCCTTTTGCAGAGAGAACTGCTCTGAGGAGGAGCCAAAAGTCTGTTCAGTCCTGAGAAATGCAGATCCCAGGAAGTCAGGTTTAGGTTGGAGGTTTAGCACAGAGCAGGCCAACGCAGTAGAGATCCAAGCCTTTAGGTCTGAATGAGCTCATATTTTTTCAAATAAACCTATGTTATATAACATGTACTTGACCACATAGCCTATTACACAAGACCCAGAGGTTGTATTTTTGCTCTCATTGCCCAGGTTTCAAACATTCCCATAAGATCTTACATTTTTAAAAAATTGTCTAATCCAGACCCAACTATAAAAGAGAGCTTAGCATCTGATAAATCATATGATAAAACCACAAAAGGAAATGTCTATAATAAGAAGGAAATGATAAATATTTTGAAATGACCAGCCATGCATTTGGAAAACAAACAAATTCAATTAGATCCTGAGGAAGGCGTGACTGATTGGCTGCAGAACACCATTCCCAGCCTCCTTTCCTCACCCACCGGAGGAAACTTCTATCCTTCATTTTATGGTAACGGTTCTATTGCTTTTCATTTATGTTTTTTTACTTCACATGTGTTTATCCATAAACAATATATTGTTCAGTTTTGCTGGCCATGAAATATTTATAAATTCCAAAAGAAAAAAAAGCCCAAAACTATCAAATCAACATATATGCCATATTTTCAGTTTCCACTTGTATTGAAATAAAGAACCAGATTATCGTCGTTTGGTATCTTCCCCAAAGCATGTATTTACCATAATTATTCAATGGGGACGAGAATTAATGTTGAAAATGGCAGCCAGAAGCACTGCGCTTTCCTATTCAAATTCATTTCTCTACAGGTTGAAGTATCCCCCGCATGTCTTTTGGCACGGTGTTACTGCGCTCTTAACTCAACCCTGCCTTTCAGCACAGCCTCCTTAACTTAATTAAACCCCAATCCCGGAGCTGTTACATGCAAATGGCTCCCAGGAGAGTCTTCTGTCCTCTGTTTCATAGAACAGTCCATTTATCTAACTTGCAACGTCTCATTCTTAAAGTGTCACGAATGAACATAGCTCATCCATTAAGAATCTGGCGCTCTGTTGGGTGGAGCCTCCTACACTGTCAAGTGGTATTTTTCCATTTTGTTCAGTGAGAAAGGAGGAGGAGGAGGAGAAATAACAACTCTGAACAACAGGCTCCCGGTTTGCAGTCTGAGAACTCAGGTTTGGAGGTGGTGGCCAGAGGAGACTTTCCCTTTATTGGGGGGGCGGGGACAGGGTGGGCGGTGGTTACCTATCGCAAGTCTGGAACCAAATGTGGCTCTCCTCCTTACTAGCTGTGTGACCTTGAGCAAATTATTTTATCTCTTTCTTCATCCATAAAATGGGCACAGTAGTACCATGTATGATTGCTTCCAGAATTTAATGTGATGTTCATGTTAATTGTCTGGAACACAGTAGGTGTTCAATAAATAGATACGATGATACTAAGATCATAATAAGACCACAATGATAATAATGATGGCAATACCATTAATAATAATTTACTTCTTAAAAATGACATTGCCAGAATGATGCTAGACATGATAGCCTTTAAACGTCATTAACCCATTGAAGGGAACCTGTTTTAAGAAAGGTCATATTACAGCATTACGCCTCAAAATGTAAATTTACAAAAATGTGTAGATTATGGTCAAGAGAACTATAACTCCAAGAATATACAATACAATAGAGTTGTCATTCCACCGTAGTCAGCAGTGTTTGTTTTCAAATCCAATATCCAGAGCATAAGGACAGATTTTTAGACTAATCCTGTTAGTTGAGATAGTTGGGTTTTGTGAAGAAGGGAGTTGAGAAGCTGAGATATTAGTTTCCATCGAAGACCCCAGTGATCTCCCAAAGATGCCCATGTTGTACCCCAAGAGAAGGCATCACATCCTCTAGGTCCTTAATCAGCAGGAGCTGTCAGACACATTGCATGTGCTTTTAAATAAAGACCGAGGACAGGAGTCGAGGAGATTGGAACGAGAAGCTCCCTAGCTCTGCAGTCTCAGATTTCCTAATGCTGTCTGGCCTCGGTTTCCCCGTGTGTAAATTATAGTCTCTCCTACAAAATAGGGTTCCTGTGAGAGCTAAATAAGATAACGTATGTGAAAGCGCTTAGCACTGAAGAAAATGCTCCGTAAATGTTAGCCTGCTGAAATCACCCTTAATAATAAAACAGGAATAATTGCCCCTGGGATCTCCAAATGAAGGGTGGTTCACACTTGGTGGCTTTAGGCCTGGGATGTAGGTGTAAAAGATTCAAGGGCAATTACTTTTTGGAATTTATCTTGAGGAAACAACCAACTACTATGAAAAAACTTAGCCAAAAGGTTGTTCACGGCAACATAGCTTATAAGGGTGAAAATTTGAAAACAGCCTAAATCTCCAACAGTAAGGGACTAAAGACATTCATTAAAAATAATATTGTAGGTTAAATTAATAGAAATATTTATTCCGTACTGTGAGTTAAAAAAGGCAAAGTCTAAAAATATCTGAAGCAAAAAATGTTAACCTTTGTTAAATCCGGTTTGTGAACATAGGGATGTCGACATGATTCTCCACAGTCTTCTACGTATTTTGCAAAACTTTTCAAAATAAAACCAGACAAAAACATAACTTGCACAATTGTGTCTAGAGCAGAATTCTTCAGCCTGTTGTGCTCCTCACAACATTAGACTCATAGCGCTCTACAGTAATCCTTGTTTCTTTCCATCCTCTCTGGCAGATTGCAAGATATTTAGGGCAGCAGGTACCTTGTCTATCTTGTTCTCCTTGGCTCCTAGAATAATGCTGAACCATAAGAAGTTATCACTAAGTATTTGTAAGAACACATACACCCGTGTAGAAATTAGACTGGAAGGATACACAGTGCAACGATAGCAGTCCTTATCTTTGAGTTGTCTTGGGCAGGTAGATTATGGGTGTTTCTTGTTTTCTTTATCATGATCTGCAGGACCTTTCAGACCTGGACTTTGCTTGACTAGGTCAGCACAAATTAATTGTTTCTTTGTAAAGACATTACAGACTTTCTTGTTCTTTACCTATATCATCCAGGTGAACTCGTAACGGTTTCGACTTCTCTGTGCCCAGCACATTTGCAGCTTGGACCCAAACCAGATACTTCTTGCCTCCTTGTAATGAATCAGTGGAGATGTTAATATAATCTGAGGTGAAATATTCTTGCTCTTCTTCTGTCTCTAAACTTAAAAAAAAAAAGATTATAATCACCAGTTATGTCTGATTTGAATTAATTATTCCTCAATCTTTGGATGCTACCTGTTTAGGCTGCTTTCAGAATGCAAACTTTTACTGAAAAAACTGAATCAAAATTGATTTTATTTTGAGAATTTTAAAAAAGAAATGCAAGACTGTCCAGGGCCACAGCATGACTTTCATGGGCCCAGGTATTTTTGACCCCCTCTTCCATCAAGAAAAAAAAGTATATATGTGGGGCGGAGGTCTTTATGTTTATATATATACACACGTATGTTCACATAAGTTGTGTTTTACCATACAAAAGCAAAATATTAACGTTACACATGTTAAAATATTTTCTTTGACATTCATTTTTTCCTCTGATTTTAAGTGAAATGAAACATCTTTGTGGACTCCTAAAAGTATCCAGGGCCCTGGGCACTGTGCCCGCTGCGCCTATTGGATCAGTGGGCTCCGGACGTAGTCTGAAATAAATGAGCACCCTCTGCGAAGGAGCCTTGCCTAGGGTTCAGTCAGACACTGCTGCCAGACGTAGGTGGAGGGTGAGGGGTAAAATGGGAGGGGGGGTCAGGACAGGATGGCAGAGCTGGGGAGGGGAGGGGAGGAGAAGACCAACCTTCCAGGCAGGAAAACCCAGCCTGTTCCAATACAAATCAATGAAATGACATGGCATTTTTTGGAACGTTCAACGAGTTCAATACTCTGGAGCGTGAATGTGCAAGAAGTAACTTGAAGTAGATCAGAGCAGGTCAGAAAGCCCTTCGGTGGATTTTGGCCGGATGTGGGGGCTGATTGGGTGCGGGGAAAGGAAGTCGTTTCTTGCTGAAGAGGATGGGGGAGAGAGAAGGAGAGACCCAGTTTGGAATGAGAGACGGAGACAACTATTAAATTATTACTTCAAATTATATTTATCTAAGTTTCTATAATTGAGTGACTGAGCGTCTCTAACCAGCCCATTAAACTTAGTAAAATTTCAAATGCTATTTGTTAAGGCTAAAATGTAAAATCTTATTAGTTGATGTTGGCTTTGGTCAGAAAGTTTGACCTCTCTTTTAAATCTTTTAAAAATGTCTACTCCACCATCTTTTTAGGGAGTGGGGTTGGGAGCAGTGGTGAGGAGAGTGCTGGGGACTGTTTCTTCCCTCCTTTTCCAGTTTCTGTGAGGAGAGATTGTCCTTAAACCTCCTGTCTCTTGTCCCACCCTTCCACCTGAAGCTGGGGATGACTCTCCCCATAAAGACCTGGGTGGTGGAGCCTCAGTCCTCTCCTCTCTCCCCTTTTCTCTCGGGAGTCCAAAGACCACCGAGGTGACCTGTTCCGGTCTGCTCCTCCAAGATGCTGTAAGAGTTAGAGGAGCGAGTCCCCGTGTGGGGACCTGCATTGTCCAGTCCTGGCTGTGACTGGGGGCGATGGCAGGAAACCTATTTATTCCAGGAGGATCAGTATTAGAAAGTTTACCATTGCCACATTCCAAAGCCATGTGCTCCATTATCAAGCTTCATCAGGAATACATATTATAAAAGATTTAAGATACGAATATTTTCATATTTTGATTGTCTCCTGCTGACTCTTTGATTTCCCTCAGTTGGTTCAGAACTCGTGAGGAACATCTGCGGAGATAAAGATCGGCCCCTCAGACTCTCAAACATTGTTATCTACAATCAGGTCCATTCATAACAGGAAAGTGTTTTCACTAGACTTCACTGAGTTTACATTTCAGGAACCCTTTGAACTACCAATCTTTTTATTTCCTCTTCTTCGGCTTCTCAGTCAGAATTTCTGCATCCTTGGTAATTACATCGTTACAGTTCCATTTGTTCTTTAAGCCTCTTGTGATTTCTGCCTTGACTTTTCCTGTGAAACGGCTCTTCTAAAATGGCATCTTTTCCAGTGCAAAGTCCTCTGACTCCTCCTTTTAGCATCTGCCTCTCTTGATTACTTAAAATTCTTACTCCCCTTGGCTGCCCAGACCCTGTGTTCTGGGCGAGAGCTCCTTCATCTCTTTCTCACATCTGCTTGGTGACATCTCTCCTCCGACCCTCCACCTGCCTTCTCCCCCCAGCTCCTCTAACTCCACCACTTTGAGGGCAGCCCTCGGCACCTGCCTTTTTCCTCTGCTCTTCCCCTTGGCTCATTCACCTTCCTAGCTTCAATCGCTATTCCACACAGACGACCACCCCGTATCTACGCTCTCCCTGGGAGCCGCATTTGGACATCTGCCTGAGACCAGAACTATAGCATATTTACAGCCCAGTTCTCTTTCCATGTAAATCAGCACTTTATGCCAGTTTCTCCATTGAGGTCAACAGCGTACTGCCTTTCTGATAGCCTCAATATGCCATTTTTAACAAATTTCTCTCCACCATCCTTAAAAGCCAACAAAAGAAAGTGAAGGATTTTTTAAAATATTATTTTCTTATTTTATCTTTCTTCTGTGTTTTGGTAGTTGTGGCCGTGGTCTAGGCTCTGTCTCTATTTTATCTATTCGGTATATTATTGTACTGCATTGTGAAACCTAACCTGACATACACATGCTAACTTAGAAGGAAAATAAGCTTGGAATTTGAACAATGGGGAAAAGACAAGTACCCTACATTCTTGTCTTTAGAGAATAGAAATGCTTCACGCATTTGCATGTCATCCTTGATCAGGGGTCATGTCTTCTTCTCTGCACTGATCCAATTACAGTATTTGTGCTGCTGAGGCAAGCGCTGGCCTGATGTCTGTATTTAGAACCATCAACTGCTCTCTGTCCCAGAGGACTGACTTGATAGGCTTTGTGGGGAAGAAAGAGTTTAAAAATCACTGGCATTTCATGAAATCCCAAGAGCTCCACTTCAGGTCCTGTTAACTACTGTGTATCTATTCAGCAACTCCCAAATTTCTCCAGCCCCACAATATCCCGGCAAGGATGACAACTTGCCAGCCACTCAGATCTGTTGGAATCCAGAGTGAAAGCCTGCTGAGACAGAACTCCAGGGAGGAAAGGACGAACCAGCCTTACACTACCAAGCGATAAATGCGTATGTGAATCAAAATACTACAGAAATTACCTATCTATATTTTAAACATTGCCGCTACCAGAGCCTGATAACCTCAGCAGGCAATCAAGGGGTCTCTCTGAGGCTGGCACGGGGGGCGGCTGGGGGGCAGGGTTCAGAGCATGCAGGTACAGCAGCTGCTCCACTCAGCTCAGGTTTTTAGCTCTCAGTACATATTTTCTGGTGCTGCCTCTTTCCTCTGTCACGAGCAGGGAGCACTCTACGGACACCAGGAGAGGACAAGAAGGACAGATCATGGTGACGAACAGCACAGGGCTTGGGTTTTAGAGGCAGTGCTAGTTTCAAATCACAGCTCTGCCCCTCGATCAGTGGTGGGACTTGGAGCTAGTTACTTACCCTCTACATACTTCAGTTTACTCATCTTTAGGACAGAAATACAACATTGTTGTTGTTGTCATAGGAAATGAGGTAAGGAAGCAGGGAACAGGTGGACTAACCCATAATAAAAGGCTTATTAAACAAACAATTATTATTATGAATTAAAAGGTATTAATTGATGTGGATCAAGGCTGCCCCAGGTAGAGAAGCCCAAGGTGACCTGGCCTACATGCCGATCTATATGACCCGATGGATTTTATGGTGTGGATTAGGGCTGCCCCAGGGAGAGAAGCCCAGGGCATCCTGGCCTACATGCCAATCTATATGACCAGATTCACATCTAAAGTTATATGACCATACAATAACCAGACCCCATCTGCACTGAAAGCATTTAATGACTTTCTACATCATCTTTTCTTTGTCTAGTAAAAATAAGTCACGTACCCATGCCTTATAAATTTAGCCCTAACCCTCAACTCAGGGCAGCAGCTCTTCACTGCCCGTGGGTCCTGTCCCCATGCTATTCCATACCATTCTCTGAATAAAAGAGCACTACTGCCGGACCTTGAGAGTCCAAGAAATCTTTCTTTCGACTCCTTGCCTCACCGACCCCACATCATTCATGACGTGCGACTTTTAAACATTCTAAAGAATACAAATGAAACCTTAAAAAATTGTTATATTTCAACAAGTGAAATTTCTTTGCTTGTATCTGAAGTCAGAGTCTGCCATTAAATTCAGGTGTTTACAATTTCGCCTCATATTCTTTCTGAAATAAGGTGGAACATAAACACATTAACAGAGAATTTGTCATAAAGTGTGCTAACCTCGTGCCAAATAAGAATTCAAATGTGAAAATAAGAAAATGGTAACTATGTATAAGTCGTAAGTAGGGCATCTTTGAGTATTTTCCAGTTAGAGAAAACCACTTACATGTTCTTAACTGGTTTGTGGCTAATTCTTTTACCACACGTATTGAGACCGCAAGTCAAAATGGAAACGTATTCTCAAAGTGACATTAACCATAGTCACTAGGTAACTTAATTCTGCTTTTAAGGTCTACTTCATATTAGCACCTAGACCACAAAGCAGCTAATTTAGATGAAGAATCCCGTAATAATGCCTGACTATACTTTAGAACTATTTTCACATAAAACTGTACATTACAAAGTTTTTGAATTATTTCTATTTCTTTTGTATGTGTGCTAATAATGCCTAAATTATTTGTTGAAGGAAATCAGCATGATGTATATTTCTCTGAAGTTTCCTGTGCACCCAGCCCTAGTTGTAGTTAATAGATCCTCAGTAAACACTGTTAATCTGTGGTGAAAACATGAATGGTGTCTTCCGTTGCTTTAATCACTCATTCACAAAGTTATTTATGTAATGCCCACTGTGTTCCAAGCACTACTTTAGTCCCTGGTGCTACACCAATGACCAAAACAGTTTGTAAAATCCCAATCTTCCTGGAGCACAGATTCTGGTGGAAAGAAGTAAATATATAATACATCCTGTGGTGATAAATGTTCAGAAGAAAAATAAAGCAAAAAAAGGAGCTAGGAAGTGCTAGGAGTAGGGATTGGGGTTTTTTTAGGGAGATGGGGAAGGCCCATCTGAGAAGGTGACACTAGAACAATAGAGGATCAAGTCTTGTGGTCCTCTGCAGGAAGGGCATTCTGGGTGATATGCAAAGGCCCCAAGGCAGGACCTTAGTTGGACTGTTGAAAGATCAGCAAGGAGGTCAAGGAAGCTTCAGTTGAGTGAGGGAGATGGAAAGGTGTTAGAAATGAGATCAGAGAGGTCTGGAGGAGAGAGAGATAAGCAGGCACTGTAAGGTCACATAGGGCCACTGAAAGTCTCTGGCTTTGATCTCTGCATGAAACAGGAGGTTTTGAGCGGAGGAGTGACATGACACGACCTGAGGTGCGTGTGAAAAGGTTTACTCTGGCTACTTATGAATAACGGTCTGTAGAAGGGCAAAGGCGGAAGCTAGGGCAACAGTTAGGAAGTCTTTGCATTAACCAAGATGAGATATGAGGGGCTTAGACCAGGGTCTCATTGTAGGTAGTAAGAAGAGGTCAAATTTTTAAAGATAGATCCAGTAAGTTTTGCTGATCAATTGTTGAGGGGCATGATAGAGAGGAATCCAGGAGGGCTCCAATGATTTTGACCTGAACAATGTGAAGGATGGGGTTGCCGTTTACTGAAAGGGGAATGCAAGTCTGGGGAGAAGAAACTGGGTGTTTGGCTTTGAAAATGTTACCTTTGAGATATTTCTGGACGTCTAAGAGGAAATGTTGAGTAGGATGTTAGATACCTGGTGGCTGCAGCTCAGGGAGATGTCTGGACTGGAGATGGCTAAATTAGGGAGTTTTACACCATACATTTGGATGAGATCTTTTAGGTAACGAGTGTGGATAGAGCTAACAAGACATCCTGGGATAGAGCTCAGAGGCTATTACTTTCCTGGAAATGAAGAGGAATCAGCCAAAGAGACTGGGGAAAAGCATCTAGGAAGGACATAGGAACACCAAAAGGGAGTGGTGTCCTGGAAGCCAAAAGAAGGAAGAAAAAGCTAAATTAGATGCTCCTGGTAGTAAATACTCCTGCTAAGGAAGATCAGGACTGAGAATAAACCCATGGATTTGGCAATGGGGAAGTCATTAGTGACTAATGATAAGACCTCTTTCAGTGAAGGGCAAAGACTTGACTAAAGTAGATTAAAAAGACATAAGAGAGGAAGGAGAGGCAGAAAGCACAGACAACTCTTTTGAGGAGTTTTGCTGTAAAGAGGAGCAGAGAAATAGGGTGACAGAGGAGAGAGACCAAGGGAGAGTTGTACTTTTCAAGAGGGCAGATGCTACAGCGTGTTTGGAAGCTGACGGGAACGATCTAGTAACAATAGAAAAAGTGATGCTGCAGAAGATGAAGAGGAAAATTGTTGGAGCAACGTCCTCCAGGAGGCAGGTGGGGTAAGAGCGAGTACACAGTGGAGAGTTGGCCTGAGGACAATGATGGTCCATCCACAGTAGTCGAAGGGAAGACCAAGTGTGTGGGTACAGATGTCAGTAGATGACGGAGGTTGTGGCCTTTCTCACTGCTCCTGTTTTCTCAGTGAAAGAGGAAGCAGGTCACCAAAAGAGAATAAGGAGGGAGAAAATATGTTGGAGGCCAGAAATGAGAGAAGAAATAATGAATTATCTGGCTCAGTGGGGAGTGACTTGGCCAGTAAAATGTAGGGGGACCACTGGGTGGCTCTCTGGGCCCAGGTGAGCTCCATGGTCATGCGTATAAGTTAATATCAGTCGGTAAAGCTCGTGTTTGTCCCCAGCCGTAATTAGCTCTCTGAGGAGAGGTACAGAATCAGTGAGGAAATGAACTGAAAAATATGAACTGCTTATTGAGCCCTAAAAGAATTCCTGAAACATCAGAGTCTTAATATTTGGAATAATATCTAAGAACTCTTTCTGGTTAATAGGAATACGCATATGGAGAAGAAGATGTGGCAAAAACAAGCAGGGCTGATGAACTGGCAGAGCAGGCAATTGATTTTAGGGGGTCTGAAATGGCAGCTCATCTAAAAATAATTGCCCTATTGTTCTTTCACGGTGCCTGAAAATTCCACCATTGGTGTTATTCTAAAAAGCTTATGAGCTTGTCATGTACAGAGATGGTGCCTGTCTAAAAAAAAAGAACCTCTAGAGTTTAACACAGTGCCAAGAAGACATGAGATGTTAATAAATATTTGCTAAGTTGACTTGCATGGAATAGAATGAAGGGCCATCAGGCATTCATTTTCATTTAAAAAGTATTTATTGAGTAGAAGGCACTGCACCAGACATTACAAGAGCTTTCAAGATAAAGAAAGAACGTATTTACATGAAGCTATTGAAGGCAATAGGACAACAGTAGGTAGATGCATATTAGCAGAGGTTTATTTTTTCTATCACCACACAGTGATACATAGCAAATACAGAGGGGTACAGGAGGTATGTGAATGGCCATACAGCTCTGCTAATGGCGTCATCCCAAAGCTACTGGGGAGAGAGAAAATTCTTAAAGCGATAGACACAATTCCTCTACTTTACAACTTCAAGCCAACGCCCAAGGAGGCCCAACGGCCCAGAAGCTGCCATGGAGGGAATGGCACCTTTCTACCACCCGTGGAACAAGTGGGTGGCCTGAGCAAAACACCTCTTGTATTTGTGATTTTACGGGAAAATGGAACCACAGAAGTTGGAAGTGAAACCTTGCAGATGCTGAGCTCTACCTATCTGCCCGAGTGGAAAATACCCTAAAAACCCAGGATCTAAAAGAGCCTTTTTAAACCTGATGCTCATTACCTCAACCACAAAATTCATTATAAGTCAACTTTTTCCTGGAGGGAGAGTTTTTTGATAGTTCAAAAAATTGACTTTCTCATCTCTAATTTTTTTCAACTCATGGGCGCAGTTTTAATTAATTGTAAGAGGAACGGATGTTCATTTCTGTTTCCAATTTGTGCCTACAGGAGGTCATTCTTAGAATTTGCTAGAGGAAAACATTCATTTTTGTGCTAATCCTTCACATCCTTATGTCCTCTTTAAAATATGATAAAATTTCATTAATCTGGACTCTATCCATTCAAAATGTGGGTAGATTTGTTTAAGTTTGGCTATAATTTACTGTTGGATTTCAGGAAAGATTGTGAAAAAAACCTGATTTTTAAAATATGTACAACTTTGTGTAATTATTATTTAAAGAAACTATAATGGGAGAATGCAGAAAATGTCTATTTCTACTTATCACTTAGAATAATCACTCAATGAATATTGATTGAGCTCTTACACTGTGTCAGGCCCCATTCTAGCCTCAAGAGATATAGCTGTGAACGAAACAAGCAAAAATTCTGGCCCATGTTGAGTCTACACTCTACTTTGAATGAATGAGTGAATTTACTATTGACATATACACAACAGCTAGAAAATTAGTCTTACTTAGAGCACATTTAACATCTCTTTCTAGAAAGTCATCTGTCCAAAATTAGTCACTTGAAAATAATGTAAACAACATGATTGTTTATAATATCCTGTAAATGATCAGTTATTTGTGGCTTTACATTAATCTTCTTTCCCAAATCAGTTGAGTTTTGATGTCAGAATGAACCAAACAAGCCTAGGGAGTCAGCCTTGGGTGTCACCATAATATTCTAACGTCACCTTTTTGGTTGTTGTTTCTAAGCATTTCCTATTTGCACGCCATTTCCTATAATTTGCTTTCTTATAAGTTTTATAACAACTCAGTATGGTATTAATTATCCTCATTTCACAGGAGACTGAGGCTCAGCAAAGCTAAATAACTTTTCTAAGATCACACAGCTAGCAACTATGGCAGATACTGTTAGAAGATGGTACTAAAATCCATCTACAAGCCCTTCTCCCGGGTTCCCATCCACATAGAGTAGACGTGTGACTCAGTTCTGGCCAATAAGATGCACATAGAAGTCCATGGGAGGATGTCCTTTACCCTTCACCGCTTTTCCTGCCTGGAACTTGGATGAGAAGCGTAGAGGGGCAGCATCTGAGAATTAAAGCCAACACACTAGAGAGTGCAGTGGGGAAAGGTGGAAAGAGCCTGGACCGTGCAGTATCCTGGAATTATCCTGCCAGCTCTGACTACCTACCATGTTGGCTTGATGTAAGTAGAGCCTCATCTGATGGAGTCACTGCACTCGAGTTTTCTGATATTTGCATCATAAAAGACAGCTACCTGACTGAATAATTCTCAGAACTGGAAATCAGTGTAAAATGCTAAAGCCTCTGCTCTTTCCAGTGGATATCTCTGACAGTGTAATCTTTAGTAAATCCATTCTTAATGCTTTTAGAGTGAATTTTGAGTACTGAAAACAATCTCAGTACTCATAATTAATACAAATATTGCCTGCTTTGTAAAATAGATATGTCCCTCAAAGGCCATGTCTAAATAATGTAAATATATATAATTGAATGCATTAATGGATTTTAAAAGAAATCTATAATTACTAATTTTATAAAATATTTGGAAAATATTTTTATGATACTAAACAATATTTTTACTATACTAAATAATACTTGGTTGGCAAGTTTCTGTCTAACAAATACATTTTCTCAAGTTGTGGTATGTCTGTTCCAAATTTATAATGCAATTTTGTCAGGAACCAGAGAAAGCAGGTTAGTGGGGCTTGAAAGAATTAACCAACACCCACTAGGATGGCAACAACCAACATGATAATAAGAAGTGTTGGCAAGGGTGTGGAGAAATTGGAACACTTATACACTCCTGGTAGGAATATAAAATGGTGAGGCTGCTTTAGAAAACACTATGGCAGCTCCTCAAAAGGTTAAACAGCAAGTCTGTTCCTAAATATCTGACCAAGAGAAATGAAGATATATGTCTGCACAAAAACTTGTACATGAATGTTAATAGAAACATTATTCATAATAGCCAAAAAGTGTAAACAACCCAAATGTCCATCAACTTATGAATGAATAAAATGTGATATATCTGTACTACGGAACATTATTCAGCCATAAAAAAGGAATGCAGTACTGAGACATACTATACCGTAGCTAACCTTGAAAATATTATGCAAAAGAAGCCAGTCACAAAGGACCAGGTATTGCATAACTCCTTTTATATGAAGTGTTCAGAGTGGGCAGACCCACAGCGGATGCAGGGCTGGGAGAGTTGAGGGGAAATAGAGAACGACTATTAACAGATATGGGTTTCGTTTTGGCATAATGAAAGTGTTCTAAAACTTATTGTGGTGGCGGTCACACAACTCTGTGAATGTACTAAAATCATTGCATGGTATGTTTTAAATAAGGTGAATTGTATGGTATGTAAATTCTACTCAATAAAGCTACTGTATTTTTTTTTTTAAAAAGAATTAGCCAACAACCAAGATCAGTGGGTCCACGAGACAGTAAAAGGTTCTAGGAGACAGGCACCAAGCTTTCTCTGTCAATTAGGCACTACCTAGTTTTTCTGCGAGCTTGAACTGTGGGGTTTGCTCCCTTACTGCCCTCATTTTCACATTCCTCAAGTTCACGTAGCAATGAGACAGTAGTTTCTTGTCCTCACGGCCTCTTTTCCTCTCTAGGGGACAGAAGTGAGGGGTAGAGGTTACGTCTCGGACCCACGTTAGAATCCTGTCTCCCTTACTCCTTAGCCAAGTGACCGTGGAGAGGTAATAGGGGCTCCTCAAGCCACCTATAAAATGGGAACAACAAAAATAGTCACCTCGTGTGGTTGAGCTGAGGACTGAAGATGTAATGGACACGAGGTATGGAGCGCAGCGCCCAGCCATTTTGTATATCATCTGTCAACACGACCTTTCCCTGATCTCAGCATTTCCATCTCTCAGTGATGCCTGACGGCGCCTCCGTCTACCCTCTCCTTAGAATGAAAGATGTGAGCTTCTTGCCCACGCCAGGCAGCCAGTAACTCTAGACATAGCAATGTATTCATAGTATCTGTCTGGTTTTTACACAGAATTTCTTGAATGAAGAGGTGTTACTTTTTACGGTTCACTTAATCACAATTATTCTGAGTATCTAACAGGCAGAGAGAGAGAGAGTGAGATTGCAAGGTTATCCTCTTCCATAACAATGACACCTGGACGGCATCTCTTAGCTACGCCCTGTGATCTGGTTCCCCACCGCTTCAGCAGAAAAGAGCTAAATTAGGAAGAAGGCAGCCTGTCTAGCCCGGGCACAAATCCCACGTCTTTCCCTCTGTAGCAGCTTGGCCCTACGCCAACCTACCATCGCTAAGCCTCGATCACTGTGTCTGCAAAACTCGGAAAACAATTGTATGTACTTCACACGGTTGTATAGGAAATAAAATGATGTAGCACATAGAAATCTTTGGGTCCAGTGCTTGCCACACGGTAGGGTCCCATAAATGCTTTTTTAAAAATAAGGAGTTTATGAAATTTTTGAGAATTACTAACAGAAAAAGTGTACTTCAGATACACTATTGAAGGCATTCTGTTTAAAAAAAGATAAAATAACAAAACAAGGCACATGGATAAGGTCACCGACTTATCCCAGTTTGCCCACAACTTTGTTTTTTTGAATTTAATGGTTTTATTTCCGTTTTTAACACTGTCGGAGGAGTCGAAAGCAGACTGATGCACATGGATATAGTTTAAACATAACGAAGAAGGATTTGAACTATGGACATTGAGGAGGGAAAAGGGATTTTTCATATGAACCTTTTCCTATTTTGCAGTTTCTAAATAGAAGATCTAAACATGCTTTTTCCCCCAATTGAATTTACTATGAAGTAACACAATTTTTATAATCAACCATTTCTCTTTAAGTGCAAAACTTAGATTTTGGCTGCATGATTGTCTTGGCTCTTGAAGTCTGGCTATGGTTAGAACACAACAAAAGAGCATTTCCACAAAGCCCTTCTTGACTCCAAGTAGAAAATTATTACTTTCATTTAATTATTACTTTCAGTTTTAAAACTGAAAATCCTGTGTCCCGGGAACTCTCTTAGTCTCAGGCAAACCAGGAGAGATGGTCAGCCCGTACAGACACCGAATTTAACATTTGGAGGTCATTATTAATAAGTCATAGCTTCCATGAATTTAGTGCTAACTGTGGGCTGGGGTCCTTTAGAGGCCAAATTCTGCTTAAATAATTAGAACAATCCTGTGCACTAAGTTCTATTTTTAGACTCATTTTAAAGATAAAGAAATGGCAATTTGGAGAGATTAAGTTGCCTAAACCTTAGAAGGATATAGAGCTGGGATTTAAGCAAAGGTTCTTTAAAACTGCGCTGTGTTGTGTCACCCTTAGGCCCTGCCACCCGTCACCTACTGATGAATAAAAAGGGCAGAAGGATTAGAGAACCCACTGCCCCACAGAGTGAAAATATCAACAGCCTGAGAAGGGCTTTGGAAGTTTTCCAATCACAATTAGGGAGTTGGGGCTGGTCAGGGTACATTTCCTGTTTGGGGCTGGCTTCTTGGATCCTGCTGGAGGCAGGACACTGGCCGGGCTGCAGGGGAAGTGCTCGTGATAAGCTGTGGAGGAGGGAACCTACCTCTTCACATGCACCACATACTTTGTGTCTATGCAGGTGGGCTTCCCGGTATTCCAGGTACAAGTCATGTTGCCTGAATATTCATAAATCACACAGGTTACCTTGTCAGGGACATCTGGTGGATCTGCAACAAAATGGATCACTTAGGAGCCACCATAGAAACAAAAGGTCTTTATAAAGTAGAGAGCTGATAAACTTTCCGTTTCATTTGGGTCAACCTGCTCTCTGCACCTCCCCGGTGCCATCCTTACCGGCTCACTTTGCAACCCACTTTGCCATCACACATACCCTTCTCCTTTGCACTTTTTACTACATTCTCCACTCCTTTGGGGATGTTAACATGATCAAGTTCATCTCTTTCAAAAAACCAATTCCTCCCCAAATTCTCTCCCATCAGCTACCACTGTATCTTCCTCCTTTCCTTCACAGCTGAACTTTTTAAAAGAGCCCATTATACTGGTGTTTTTCTTTATCTCCCATTTACTCTTTTTTTCCTCTGTTTCAATTATTTTATTGAGATCATAATGGCTTATAACACTGTGTAATTTCAGGTATACATTATTATTTATCAGTTTCTATATAGACATCATTGTGCTCACCACCAGTAGTCTAATTTTTATCCGTCACCATACTTAAGTGCTCCTTTATCCCTTTCACCCACCCCACAACCCCCTTCCCCTCTGGTAACCACTAATCTGTTCTTTTTATCCACGTGTTTGTTTATCTTCCACTTATGAATGAAATCTTGTGGTGTTTGTCTTTCTCTGTCTGGCTTATTTCACTTAACTTCATACCCTCAAGGTCCATCCATGTTGTTGCAAATGGGATGATTTTGTCTTTTTTTATGGCTGAGTAGTATTCCATTGTATATATACACCACATCTTCTTTATCCATTCATCTCTCCCGTTTACTCTTGAATCCCAAACAATCACAATTCAGCCCACAATTCCACCAAACACTGTCACTAAGGTCATTACTGACTTTCTCATCGACAGATCCCAGAGTCTCTTCGCTATCGTCATTGAGCTTGATCTCTGCAGCATTTGGTATTTTGGTCACTTGGTTCTTAAAACCTCTGTCTCTTTGACTCCTGTGAAAGAGTTCTCCAAAGTGCTTTTCTACTCCTCCAGCAGCCTGTCCTCTCCTCTGGCGCCTATTCCACCACTCACTTTAAAAGTTCAGTGCTCGTACATACAATGGAGTATTATTCAGCCTTACAGAGAAAGGGAATTCTGACACATGCTACGACACGGACGAACCTTGAAGACATCAGGATAAGTAAAATCAGCCAGACACAGAAGGACAAATACTGTATGATTCCACTTATATGGGGTATCTAGAATAGTCAAACTCACGAAGACAGAAAGTATGTCGAATGGTTGTTGCCAGGGGCTGGGGAGAGGGAGGAATGGGGAGTGATCGTTTAATGAATACGGAGTTTTAGTTTTGCAGATGAAAAGAGTTCTAGAGATGGATGTTGGTGGTGATGGCACAACAATGTGAATGTTCTTAACGCCACAGTACTGTACACTTAAGAATGGTTAAAATGGTACATTTTATGTTGTGTATATTTTACCACAATAAAAAAAAGATTAAAAAAATTTTGGTATTCACGGAATTCTATTTCAAGGTTCTCTCTTTCTCCCTTCCCTCACCCCTCCTCAGCTCTTTCTCTGAGTGGCCATATTACGGACAGCATTGTTAGTTTTTCTCTGCTAGCATCTTTCTTTTTTGAGAACTGACATCTATCTCCCCTTACACCCAACCTCATCCCCACCCACTCTACCTCCGCCCAAGAGCTGTCAATCACTGGGCTCCACGAAGAAGTGTGCCTTGACCTAGGCTGATTTATCGAGTATTTCCCTTGGAAATGAACATATGACTCAAGATGAGCCAATCACAATTCTCCCAGGGACTTTTTCTAGAGCCAATGTAAAAGAGGCACTTTCTTCTCGCTTGAAATTGCTGTCTCTCAGTAATGTGTGGCTGTGAGTTGCTGGCTGGCCATCTTGCTGTCATAGTGAAACAGTCTATTTAAGAGTGAAGCCAACAGAGGGGGAAACAACACCCAAGAGGTGGGAAAAGACGAGAGGGTTCTGATGACATCATAGGAGCCCTTGGGGCCTCTGGAGCCATGAAACCCCCATAACGACAGAACAGCCCCAGGAATTTTCATTTACATCATCCAATAATAAATTACCAAGACCAAAAATGAAGGATGGAAATACTGAGTGTTGATCATATGCTCGCTTTTCAGTTGTGGTTCTCTCAGAGTGCCTTACATACACAATTCTGTCTGAGAAACTAGACTACTCAGAGAATGACCAGACAAATGGGAGAACGGGGGCTCATAGAGAGTAAAAACATGGATATTTATGCACCAGAAGCCACACCCACAGATTTACCCTAAGGAGAAATATATTCCTGCACTTCACCTGCAAATCACTGACCAAGAATATTACTTGTAAAACAAATAACTATATGAAAAAATTTATCCTCATTGCAAATTGAAACAATAATAGACGTCATTTAGACTTATCAAATTGGCATGGATTTTGAAAAATGGTAATCTGCAGTGTTGGAAAGGACTCAGGGAAATCTCCTAACACACTGCTGGTGGGAGTGCTAATTGGGGCAACCTTTATGCAGAACACTTTACATATCACAATCTGATCTCTAAAAACTGGAGTAATATCTTGCAACCCAGCAATTTTACATCTAGGAATATATCCTTCATGAAATATTCATAGATATCCAAAAATATTTGACTAAAGTTTGTGCCTGAAAGTATTGCTCATAATAATGAAGAAATTGGAAATGACCTTAATACGTAAAAATGAGGTTAAATAAACTTATAATACACTCCTAAAATACATTCAAAAGTAAAGTGATAGAGGACAACTTAAGCATCTGGTCTTTGGAAAGCACTAGAAATATGTTTAATTAAGTAATGACCACATGATAAAGTGAAAAAAGTAGGTTGCAAAATAATATAATATAGTGGTCTCATTTGAGAGAGAGACAGACAGACAGACAGAGGGGTAGAGGGAGACAGAGAGAGAGACAAACTTGAAAGACATATTTCAAATTATTAAAGAGGGATTCTGTTAGTGGTGAGATTACAGGATTATAGAGATGGTCGCTATTTCTTTTTTGCTAGTCTAAATTTTTAAAAACTTCTACAATGAATGTAATTTGATTTTACAATTAAAAAACTTTTCAAACAGTAAGAACACACTAAAGCATTTTAAAACATTTGGATGAGTTGTGGCATTGAGTTACAATGGGGAGAAATGGAGCTCCAAGTTGGGTAAAGAAATCCTTTAAGTTTTATTTGAGCTTTAATGGAGGTAGGTGTGGAAACATAAATTTAAGTCATTTTAGATATTTACTGTGTTGTGGTCCCTCATTGATTACAGTGATTTGTGCTGAAGTAATTTTTTCCTCTGGTTTCAGATGGAGAGTAACATTGATTTAGCTTCATAAAAGAGAACTGTCTATCTTTTGGGCTATGTTATCCCACAGCATTCTATAGGAAGTGAATGCTCAGGGTTATAAATGTCTGATGTTTAATTAACTGTGCAAAACATCAAATGGATTCTATACACATATGCAAATAAAGACAATATTTGTTAATGTGAAGCGATGTAAAGATGGGAGTGTGACCACGGTTGTGAAACTAAGACCAAATTGTTAGATCTCATTGCCTGGGTACTCTATGTCCAAGGATAAAATCCTGTGATACAGCCAGTTACTAGGGGAGACCCTGAAATACACAAGGATGAGGCTGAAGTTTGTGCTCTTTCCTACCAGTTCAACCCCTCCTTAATTACTGGGGCTCTCATTAATCACAGGCAGGTGCCCTGTCAATTCAAAGAGTAGCCAAGGATCGTTTTCTACTGACAGCTTCTTGAGTCAGAGGCTGTGAGTCTTTCGTTCAATTTCTAGCATTTAACACATTTTTGGTGCATAGTAACCTGCCAGTAAAGTGTATCCCATGAATTGATTGCCTTGATGAATAAAATGGTAATAAGAAGAAGAACTGGAATGAAGAGAGGCCCAATGCTTCTGGCGAAAATCGCTCTTCAGTTCCTCGCCCAAGGAGAGCACAGGCCAGCCTAATTATGCCAGTATTGATGCTTAATAGTTGCATTAAAGGCGAACATTCAGAGACTTTTATTGGATAACAAGTTTGCTTTCATCACAATAAGTAGAAATCAAACATGGCTAAAATTTAAGTAAAAGATTTAAATTTTTAAATAAATGATTAAGTGGAAACATGACTATTCCATGTATGGTTTATTTTAATTTGGTATTTTTAAATGAAGAAAGACATCTTATAGTGTTTTATCCTATGATTGGTGTGAGTCTGATAGAACAAACTTTCCATAATATGTGCATTTAATCACAGGTAAGAATTTAAGAAGTGTTTAAGATTGTGGCTAAAAATGGAAATTGTGATGTTTGAATTTCACAAATAACACGTTAAAGTACCCAACCTTTTCAATATATTTTGATATCTTTTCAGAGAAAGCAATGACTCATTCATCTTCTGCCTTTTCTGATTTCTCTCCAGTCTAAAAAAATACACATAATCGTTTTGTCCACAACAGTGAGGATAAGCTGACATAGTGAAGCTCACAGGACAACTATCCTGTGACTCAGTGAAAGCAGTGTGATTTCTAGAGGACCACAAAAACCCTCAAAAACCTTTTTCTGACCTACTTAAACAGGAAGTTTTGTTTGCTAAGAATGTAGAGCCCAAGAACACAGCGTTCTTGAATCCAGGGGTTTGAGTCAATTCTTACCTGGCAGTTACAAATTCACCCTCATAACCAGAGGTCTACGTAAGAAGTTACAGCTCATGAGTAAATAAATGGAAAGAGTGATGCTCTTTCTAAGCAGCCATGAGCCCGGAATATAAGTGCTTCTGTGATACTGCGCCGGAGGGGGAGCAAAGTCGTTCCCTGACCCCAAGCATTGCCTGGTGGCTGTGTTTGGGGGCCGAGGCCCTCAGCTGACACTGGGAGAGCCCTCGGGAGCACTCGGTCACCAACTGCAACACAGGCAAGGAGGCCACACTTCTTCTGTCTCCTTTCTCTCTCTGGCTTCAAGTAAAAACCAGCCTTTTCCCATAGCCGTGGAGGTGGCTTGCGTGCCCTCTGAAGAAATTGTATGTTCTCTCAACACCCCCACCTCCACCCCAAAGGATAAGTGGTAAAGTATTTAAGCATTAAGGGTCCTTCATGTTTCCTGAGGATGTGGACAAGGTAAGGTCTTCATACATCAGATAAGATGTCTGCCTGTGGTTTCAATTCCCACAATTTAGCGCAAGTTTAGCACATTACCGTTAGGTTAAGGCATAAGTGTGCCAACCTTATTCTGTGACTGTAAAACTTATTTCTTTCCTTCCCCAATTCACCTTCGCTCTTCTGTCTTTTGAAAATCACACAAGATCAGATGCCCAGAGTTCAGTCGCACAATGGCTGAACTTAGTGATGTATCCTTCACAATAGTAGAACCAAGAATTGAGTATATAATTACACGTCAGCCCATATTACTATAATAACTTAAACATCTCCAGAATACTTCAAACATAAATTGAATTTAGCAAATATTTTTAATATTAACTTGATTAAATTTTTTCTTAACGACTATAATAGCAAACAAAGTCATTCACAGTTGGGGCAGTAGGATTAGGACCAGGGAATTGTATCCGAATCTTCCCATGCTTTATGAAAAGGAGGGATTTTTCAAGGTTTAGGCGCATTAGTGTTATACTTTAAAGTCTACAATATGCTTTCAAATAAATTATTAAAATTTGGTGCTTACCACAGCCGGGATAATTGGCCTCATTTTACAGACATGGAATTGAGGCTCAGATTGGTTAAGCAACTTGCCCAAGGTCACACAGCTGGTAAAGACTATAGCAGGAAGACAAAGCTAGTTAGTTTTGCAACTGTTTTTTCTCCCTAAATCTTAGCCTTAAATTTCTCAATGGAATCTGCTTCAAGGTTAATGATATTAGTTTGGAAAGCAAATAAAGAAAAAACATAAGTGAAAAGCAGATTAAAAGAGCCACATTTTTAACCTGAGGATGCTGCCCCTCACATGTGCTGTGTTTGGCCAGCCTAGTGTTGAAAAATTGTTTTTGAGTACATTGGTGACATTTAAAAATTTGTAGAGCTCACATTAAAAACTCGTATTTCTGTTTTCTTTTGAAGAGTCAAAAGATCTAGGAACACCGGGCCCTCATAAATGCTGCAGCTGGACAGCAGCCGCCCCTGTGGACGCCTCCACGCTTTCCCGTCTGCACACTGCCTGTCAGCCTCCTTAACGCGTGCCTTTCACCACCCCGGCCCCTGAAGACGTCTGAGTTTGCAATTCCTGTCTTAAACTACTGTAAGGAGTGAACTATTTCAATTTGCCTCTATTTTTAGACAAGATTGGTAATTACCAGTTAATCATTAGATTAGCTTTCATTTGCATTTTGAATGCAACACTTACATCCGGAAGAAATGTCTTCCCCGCATATCAATGTCTCTTGAAAATACCCTGGACACTCCGCGGTGCAGTGCACAGAGGCGTGTGGTTCCAGAAAGCTGTTATACTGCAGCCGAGCTGTTGTTTTATTCATTCTTGTGATTTGAAATCTTTCTTTGATGCCGTTTTTATAAAAGTAAATTTTCCTTGGTTGGCAATTCTTAATTGCTGCTTGGCAGTATATGGAGACATTCATACCCATCTTAAAAATTTTGGCTGGTTCTACCCAGATGCGTCCAGAACAGTTTATATTTGTAATTCCTGGAAACAAATAGATAAAATAATAAATTCCATGTAAAACATTAAAATAGGAGATTCAGAGGAATATACCATTGCATTTAAAATGTATCTTTTTCTATTAATTAAGTGATTTCCGTTGGAGAAGAGTTTAGGACTGTGTGTGTCTTTCAATGGATCAGTTTATTATAGTATGTTTTGGCCATGCTTCTGTTCACAGCATGACACACAGCTAGAGTCGGTCTTAAAGCTTCTCTAATTGTCTAAAGAGCAAACAGAATTCCCTCTCCCATTTTAGAGAACTGACGCTTTATGAGGCTATACCGTTTTTCAAAGGCAAGATCAGAAATAACAGTTGGCACTGCAGACTCCAGGGCCAGTTTTAAAAACTATATGGTGAATGTATTAGTTTTATCACCAAGAACCATTTATATAAAGTGATTTTCATAAACCCCAATGACAATGCAATGCAATATTAATTAAATTCAATTCACATCAAGGAAAACATACTAAAGTTTCTGTCAAATTTATTATAGACCTTTTCTGGAAATGCTTGTATTAAAATATCTTAAAAGGTTATCAAAATAGTGATAATTAAAGGTCAGTATTTGATTTTAAATGACCCTTATCTTTGGAATACAAAGCTTAAAGAATTAACTTGTTGTATAATATAAATGTACCTCAATATTTCCATTTACGTAATGAACTTTTACATATAAACTATAAATATTTAAATGTTGAAGTAGTGACAAAAGTAATTCCATCATTATCAACGGGGAATTGAAGCCAAAGGCATGAAAATAAAGTTTTAAGAAAGCATCTGACTGCTTTCGATGAGTTCAACATTCAAGTTTAGACAAACTACGTCTCCAGCACCTTAAAAAAACCTGTGAATACTCTCATGGAACCAATGTGAGTAGTGTTTGAGAATACATAGAAAATGTCAAAAATGTCAGAAGACCAGATTTGGACAAATGTTGTCCTGGTTTTCAAAAATCAAAGAAAGAAGAACCCCAGAAACTCTGTACCCCTGAGTTTCCCAACATTTGGGAATGTATTAGTAAGTCAGTGATTTTTCAGTGTATAGGGAAAAATCAGTGATCGGTAGGAGTCAACATGGATTACACAAGAATAAGTCATACAAAAATAAGTTAATTTCTCTTTTTAATGCGTTATGAAATTAGTCAGAGAAAAGTTAAATATGTTATTTTTCATTTTAGCTAAGCTATTGAAAAGGAGTAACATAACATTGTAGTAGAAAACTTGGGAAAATGTAGTCTGGATGATATTAGAAATACTCATAGCAGATTGAGCAAAAATACATAGCATACTATCTAACGGACATCAGAGAGTCCTCTAACACCACGTCCCGGGCTCATCTTATTTCCCTCTGCTGTATATTGGTCACTTGACCCTATAGACAGAAGTCCTCCTTATCATTTGCCTATATCAAGAAACTTGGAAAAAGTAGTTAGTGTCTTATTTCCCCTTAATCTTCTTGGATAGCTGTTGGCCTGACTCTGGCAGGTCCAACACCCTGCTTGAGGGACTCCAGTCTGAGGATGGGGCTACCTCTCCATCTGTAATATAATTGCGCCCCACTCTCTAGAAAACGGTTTTGCTTTTGTCACTATTCTGAGTAACTTGCATGATCTGCAGAGCTTCCTTTAAGGTCTAGACCCCTGCCTTGGTTTTGCTTGTCTCCTAGTAATGGAATCTCTGCCACCTGCCCAGGACGCTCTTGGCCCCAATAGGAACACCCAAATGCCGATGGGTGCCCCTCCTGAACTTCTGATGACCCCCTTCCTGGATTCCTCAAAGTCATAGTGCCAGATGGTTGTGTAAATTATCAGTTATCAACAAATGGTTTGTGGAATTGAGTTAAATTCAAACGTCTGATGGATTATCATCTAACAGTCACCAAAGCTCAAAGAGAGAACATTCCAGCTCAAAGTAGTAAGGTCCTTCGTGGAAATGTTCATCTGTGAGTTAGAGGCCGTCTGTTAGGGATGTTTGAGGAGGGAATCCTATATTAGGAGGGAGGTTAGACTTTTAAATTTCATTGCAGATAATTTTTCCCAATCTAATAATTTTTGATTCTTCAGAAATCCAAGCATGATGCCTTGAAAATAAAAAGTACTTAATATTTTACTTGCTGAATAAAAGACAGGATAGATACTCAAAATACTATACCTCCATGACACCAACTGAAGGAAATGTAAAGGGCTATTATCACGTCCCACTGGAGTGTGACCTGGTTCATGCCGGAAAGCAGAACAAGGCTCCTGGTTCCCCTCTGGAAAAAAAAATGAAAACGGTTTAAACTGTAATATTTTAATAAAATAGTAAAAAGCATTATATTTCTTCCTAACAGCTATTATTGTCTTTGATGAGAACCTTTGATTTGGAAGAAAAGAAGAAAGGAAGGAAGGAAAGAAAGGGAGAAAAGAAGTCAGTGGTAAGTGAGGAGGCATTCCACGGAGATTTAGACCCCTGGAAAGTCACGGTGAATGGCCTTAGTAGGACGTTTTGATCCCCGATAAAATGCAATTCCTCCTAAGCCAGTCTCTCTCCTCAGAAATCTCCTCTTTCTGCTCTAACTCCTGATGTTGAATTCTTCTCCTGACCAGATTTACGCGCCTATCAGGCTCCAGAAATACAGTCTTTGATGAGTAAAACTTGGGAAAAGCCCAAAATTTCAGAATGTCCCGAGAAAATGCATTCAAAATGAAGAAAGATGAAATGAGATGAAGGCACGTGTTCCATCGCCAGCTACACCTAGAAAAAGCCCTTCCAGCTGTGGAGAGCTCAAAAGGCACACATCAGTGACGTTCCAAACAAGGCAGCCATCAGCCGGCACCTGGAGTTACACTGTTCAGAGAATCAGCTACTTACGTTAAGTATTTGGATGATCATGTCTCTTTACCTTTCAACCTGTTGGAAGCGCATCATGTCACTTCAGAGCCAGGCTGTCACCCTCGTCACCTGCATCGTGTCTTTTTCCCCACTGCCCGCCTGGCCACGATCACTACAGATCTTCAGCTATGAGGCGGATGGAAATGTCAGCAGAGCCCCGACCTACATTTCAGATTCTTGAAGAGGAACTCAAAACCGTCCAGTTCAAAATGACTTGCTCTCATGTCACTATTTGGGAAAACCCAGTTTACCGAAAGTGATCTGCTTAGTCAGTACTTTTTTTTTTCTCAGCTTCATTTAAAATGATCTGTCTCTCCAAGAAATGGAACACATACACGTGGTTCGTCTGTCAAAATCTTTGACACCAAAAATATGATGCTTGGCTTTCATTTGCAGCCAACATTGATATAAATTTTAAACCTGTTTCTTAAAAAAAGGCAGTTTAAATGCTACTGTCGACTGTTCACTTATTTAACAAGCATTTTTGAGCATTGAATATGTGCCAGGTATTATTCTGTGTGTTAAAGATATGTTGTTGATTAATTACAGGATAGCTCCTTTATTGTATTGTTTCCAGTGATTAAATTACAGATTAGTTGCTTTGACCTATTGTTCATGGTTTTGCATGATTCTCTGAGCAAATTAAAAAATACCAAATATTTGGTTGGTTTATAGTAGGCATCACCGGGCCTTTCCCGGCCTCACTTTTCTTCCTGCCTCCTCTCTTTGTTCTACCTGCATACCTTTTCACTCTTTATACTCCTTTCTCTTGTAAATGACAATTAATTTACTTGTTTCCTCTACAGTGAACTTTTTGAAGTTAGAAATTCTGTTCTGCCTTTTCAATTTTTCTATCTTTAGGCCCTAGACATTAGATACTCTGGGGGCACATTTAGATTTTTCCTGTCCTCAGATTCCCTCTAGACAGTGAAATCAGAATTTCTGTGGGTGGAGGCTGAGCATCAGGTGATTACAATGAGCAGGCAGGGTTGAGAACCAATGGATCACAGCCGTAAGAGAGTCCTTGAAGACCACACAGAAGAAATGACTGTCAACTGGGTTTTAATGATTAGTAACAGTTTTCCACGTGGTGAAGAGAAGGCGTGGGAAAGCACGTGCAAGTAATATTGATGCATTGGGACTGGCAAGTTGTTTCTCTAGATTGAGGGGAATAGCATTTCAGCTGGAAACTAAGGTCAGTGGCAGATGCAATGGGCTTTGTATTCCTGCTAAGTGGTTTAAGCTTTATCTTGAAGTCAGTCCAGAAATAGCAAAGATTGTTAAGCAGAAATAACATGATCCGATCGGATATTAGAAAGATACTTCTAATTATTGCGCGGAGAATTGATTGAGGATGAAGAGCCCAGTCAGGAAGCTCTTGAAAGTCCAAGCTGATGAAGGCCTGACGCAAAGCAAAGGCAGTAAGAACTGAGAGGTGGAAACAATCGCTATGTGGAGGCAGGTTGGGCAGGCCGTGGTGGCCGGTAAAGGAATGGTGAGCCTGGAGTTGTGCAGTGAACAACCTGTGCAGGAGGTTAAGGATCTAGGAGCATGAAGAATGACTCTGGTGGCTATTTTTGCTGAGCCAGCAGGTAATGACATTAACCTCGCACACAGAAGGAGGAGTGACCAGGGGCAGTGATAAATTTGGTTCCGCACATGTCGATTTGGGGGCGCTTGCCACTTGTTCACAGAGAACTGTCTGGTCGGCGTTTGTAGACATTGGTAAACTTGGGAGAGAAGTTTGAGCTGGAGAGCTAAATTTGAAGATTTCAGCGTGTCAATAGTATTAAAACTAAGATTAGAATAAGAGAACTCAGAGAGAACATCCAGAGGGACAAGGAAAAGGAGCAAGTGGTCAGAACAAGAAAATGTTGACTAAAGGACAAGAAGAGATACAAGAAGGAGTCTGTGGCCGGTTTTGAATGGTTGGAGATTACATACAATAAAAACTAAAAAGAAGTGTTGGATTTGGCAATAGTCAGTCTTCCGTGAGAACAGTTTCAGGAAAGAAACAGAGGTGGAAAGGAGATGGCAGTGAGTAAGAATAGAGGACAAAGGAGAGGATGCTGGCTAGTCTTTCAGAGATTTGGAGAGTGGAGATGGGATTGATGGAGAGCTCAGTGCAAATCAGGATTTGCCCATTTACTTTACTGGGGCTGGTGGTGGTCTTAACTGTCTTTTCATGTGTCTGTTTGCCCTGCATATCTATTATTTGGTGAACTGTCTCTTCAAATATGTTGCCCATTTCTACTGGTTTGTTGTTTATCTTATTGAGTTTTGAGAGTTATTTATATATTTTGGAAGCATTCTGCAAATATCTTCTCCTAGTCTGTGGCTTATTTCTTCATTTTCTTAACAATGTTTTTGGAGAGCAGAGGTTTTTAATTTTGATCAAGTCCAATTCATTAATTATTTTAATGGTTCTTTTTTTCTTCTGTCCTGTGAGCCTCTGCTCACATTTTGGTCAACAGATCCATACATAATCTTGTTTTATGCATTTTTCTGTTTAAAGACACCTTATTTAATATATGCATATTGTTGATTCATTAACATCGAACTCAGGGCCAACAGCATTATCATTCATGCTTGAGTGAAGCTTATCCAGCCCACAGATTTTCTCTGTAATGTGCATTGCAGCCTCCTTGAACTCAGGAGCACTAGACAGAACTTCTGAACTAGTGGGCTATTTTAAACAGCAAAATCACCAGAAAAAGCACAAAATGTAAAGAATGTGGCACTAAATAGACTTTGGAAAGGATCCTTGTTTACAGCATGAGACCCAAAACACGTTCCTGAGCTGAGAACTTGCACATTGGGCCGCTCAGATCTTTCACCGTTCTGCACGTCCGCAAACAACTGACACACTGGCGCAAGGACTGATTTTACGATTACAAATCAATTTTAGCTAGTAAGTGAGTTCACAAACACAGAATCTGGGGACGATCAGGATGGACTATACAAAATCTCATCTGTAAGAGGTTTGGCTTCATTTGCTAATCAGAAATCATCCAGACTCATCATCTTGGCTTTCTCCCCACAGGCAGGGCTGCCCTCTGGGTTTGCCCAGGTTAGTCCAATTTAAACTTGTCCCAGGGTAATTATAAATAACACTCCATTTTATTTTCAAAAGTATTCCATTTTGGAAAATACATTCTACTGTCACCCTCTTGTAAGCCTGCTAGTAACAAACCTTTGTTTATTTCCTAAAAGTTACACAACTTCAGCTTTTTCTCTAGCATTTGGTAAAAGTTTGGAATGGTTGTTGGCTGATGGGAATGAAAAGAGTGAGCATAAAATACATGATTCTGAAAAAATATATTAAATTAGTAAGTGTATTCTGAGTTACGTCATCAGGGCAAATACATCATAGTGCAATATTTTAGATTTTTCCCAACTTTTAAAAAAAAATCCACTTCAGGAATCTGAAAGCCAGAACAGAAGACAACAGCTAGAAATGTAATCCTTGTGGAATTGTGCTTTTCTATAAACTTACCTGCCTATTGCAAACTGAAAATATCTCCTCTTTCCCTGTCCGGAGGCAACAAACTTTGTCATAAACTAACTGGCTACGAGAAGGGGCTCCTTGCACTGGATTGGTTAGGATCTTTTAAGAAGTATAGCAGGACCAAGACCTGGGATGTTAAACTGTTGCCTAGCAACACTGGTCTACCCACTGGGGAGCAGACCTAGAGGGATCTATCTTGCCTCAGGACCCAGATGCTATGCATGGGCGGGAATGAGCAGAATAGGAAGCGGACTGTTGATCCCTGAAGCAGAAACCTAGTGACTCCTTGACTCTGAGTAGAGGTCGAAAACCTACTGCCTCTATATGGGGAAGTGATATGGGAGACCCAACATTATTTAAGGCCAGTAATCTAGTTACAGAAGGGGCCTAGGAAACTTGTCCTGAATTGGTGCTTGCAGAGTGAGTATGCTATTTTCACTTAGATTACTGTGTTTCTTTGTAGTGGCTTTAGAAGGGGAGAGCATCTGAATGCTGTAGTGTGTAAAACTTCTAAGCCATCTTCTGGAGGTACCACTGAATACGCAAATCCTATTAGGTAGACTTGATTTGGGCGGCTTAAAATTTTGTGGCATAGCGATGTAGCAATTCTGTATGGGATGAGGAAATCAGTATTATAGGGAGGTCAATGGGTAGTTGGTTGAGTTGGTTTTCGAAGCAGAGAAGATAGCCACGGCTACCCATAGAGGCTAATGGAGTCTCCTAACGTGTGGGTATGCTCGCAGAAGACACTTTCTACATAACAGCATGATTCTTGGGAAGTTGGATGCAGTGGTCAGCCCAGTCTCTCTCTACACCTGGGTGGTAAACAGGTGTCCCCATTTGAAAGGACTTATGTACTACAGTGGGTGAAGTGTGACGAGTCCCTCCTCACTCCCTGCCTGGCACAAGACACATACCCCCCTCCTTCTTGGGCAGTCACAAATCGAACCAAGAGGACAGAAGAGGGCCTTTAGAAATGCAAGGCAAAAATGAGACAAGACAGGAGGGCTTTTTTTGTTTTTCCTAAAACAAATAACAAGATCTATGCTTTGAAACAACTCCCCAGTTCTTGGTAGATTAAGTCTAATTCTTTAATAGATTGCTAACTAGGAAAGTGGCTTCCTCCTCCCAATTTCTTCTTCAAAGAACCAGGAGAGAGGCAACTGCATGGGTGGGTTCCCAGAAACTGATGATGAAATAAGAAAAGCCCACTGTGACCATGGATGGACATGCTCAGTGAGCCCCTCCTCAGGGACTATTTAAGGTCATCTCTATACACTGCACTGAGGGGCTTGATCCTGGAGTAAAGCACTCTTCTGCTCTCTCCAGTATACTGTAGACTGTGTGTGCAATTAAAGTGAGGACTAATTTGATGTGTGATTCCGCCATCCTGCCTCTCTGCTGTTAGAGGGGCTGCACATTTGTTGAGAGCCTTCCTGTGCCAGCATGCACTGCGTTAGGGGCTGTGACCACAGAAGAGGATGGTCATGGCTTTCAAGGGCCTGAAGTGGGAGGAAAGAATGTATTTGAAAATTACAATGCAAGAGAATAAAATGCTAACGGAAAGATATGAAAAGAGTCAAGGGAGCAGAGGGGAATATACAGCAGCCGCAAGTCCACACTTTTGCAAGCTTCAGCCATGAGTGCCAGCTCCTACAGGAGTTTACCTGATCTGGCTCAATGAGTCAGGCTCAGTTTTTTGCCTGTTCCCTCCAATTTGATCTCATACTTGTGTCACTGAACTGGATTTTATGGTACCAGCATCCCTCTTTCAAATGCCTCTCCAGCCTCCCCATCATCCTCCAATGGGTGTGGAGCACACCATCTCCTCTTTGCTTCACGGCAGTGCCCAGCTCACTGATTGGGCCTGCCCTACCTTCCAATATTCGCAACTCTGAGTAATTACGAAAAGTATAATTTTAGTTCCGTAATCTTTATGTGAGAAAGTAACAGAAAATATTATTCATTTCAGAAAACTTATTATCAGTAATATTGAACTTATTTTTCTAACTTCATAGCCTTGAAGTTATAAGTTTTAATTATCTTGAGGATACTTTTACCTGGAAGAACTCATTCTTTGAATGTGCCAGCTAAATGAGGTGTTGCTTTTTTTAATTAATTTTCTCAACCACTGAATTAATAACCCCATTATTCATACAGAGTTATGTAGACTCTTTGAAGAGAAATAAACATCAAAAATCTTTTGACTCATCCAAAGGATGGTACCTACGTGGAGCTGCTCGATTCTTCTCAGCATCAAACACCTTCTGGCTCATTCAGCTCTCTTGGAGTGGGTGCTACAGGCTGAATCATCACCATTTCCTGTGAGGTGTGTGTTAAAGGGCAGCTTGGCCTTATTTCTTATTAGCGTGTTAGAGACTTAAGAAAGCTAAGGAGTGCAGGTGAATTCATAACCTTCAACGTACAACTCTGGCTCTTGGAGACTGCACGCATACTTGTAAGGAGGAAAATTTCCAGATTTCCAACTTCCGTATGCGTCTTTTCCTAAACCTGATGTTTCTGAGAATGAGCCTGGGTTCACAGTAGTCATTCTCTCTTTTGTAAGGAATGGTGTCTCTCTCCCTCAGTTCTCAGTATTGTGCATTACCCTTGGCATAAATAGCTCCAAGGGACCAAACAAACAGCAATGGAAATACTGGGTTTAGGGAGGCCTCCTGGGATAATTAATCTAGTGGCTTTAAACATAAGGCTTCCACCTATATAAGGTAGAATATAATATATATATATATATTTGTTTGTTTGGTTTGGTTTTTTGTTGTTGTTGAGGAGGATTAGCCCTAACTACTGCCAATCCTCCTCTTTTTGCTGAGGAAGACTGGCCCTGAGCTAACATCTGTGCTCATCTTCCTCTACTTTATATGTGGGATGCCTGCCACAGCATGGCGTGCCAAGCGGTGCCATGTCTGCACCTGGGATCCGAACCGGCGAACCCTGGGCCGCCGGGAAGCAGAATGTGCGCACTTAACTGCTGCACCACCGGGCCGGCCCCAATATAATATATATATGTTTTAAGTGAAGCTTACTGAAACACTTGTGTTTCAGCCTATGTTGAGATACTCTGAATTTTAGCCAATCTGGGGATATTTGAGCCCATTTTGGAATGGTCTGAATCCCAGGCATCAGAAGAAATACGGGGGATCTATGGCGATCCTCTTAAGTGTAAATGAGAGTTTTGATGGACTATCACATTTTCTCTAGACACATCAGATGAAGTTCACGTGTAAAATGTTATTGATTTCTTTCAGATATGCTGTGCTGTATCCGATAATGTAGTTAAAGGTTATGCTATCAAGTCACATCATGGCATATTTGTTCCTACTACAGCCTAGTCTCATTTATTTCATCTTATAAAATGTTCAATAATTTCTATTGTCTATTTAAAAGGAAGTAAACTTAGGGCCAGCCCTGTGGGCTAGTGGTTAAGCTTGGCGCACTCTGCTTTGGTGGCCCGGGTTCGGTTCCCAGGCGCAGACCTGCACCAGTCATTGGCGGCCATGCTGTGGCAGTGACACACAGACAAAATAGGGGAAGATTGGCACAGAAGTTAGCTCAGGGTGAATCTTCCTCAGCAAAAATAAAAAATAAATAAAAAGATGTAAACTTATTTAGGCTGTTTGATATTTTAATATTTCAATGAAAAAATACGCAGGGGGAGATATAATTTTAAAAGCTACTTTTAAGGGTATTTAAGGAAGACTTTGGGAGACCACTGCACTAGAGCTCAACTCTACAAGTCAGACCAAAACCGGATGTGGAAAGAATGCACCAAAATATCAATAGTGGTTTCTTTGGATTATGAATTAGGGCTACTTTTTCTTCCTTTTGCTTTTGTATAACTTTCTATTTTTTTAGGATGAGTATATTATATGTGATGATTTTTAAAACACTTAACAAAATACTAAACACATTAAAAGACAAGGAAAACTTTAAAGGAAGGGATATAAGGGGAAGCCCCTTCCTAGTTGATGCGAAAATATGAGATAGCTGGAGGGAATTATTGACACGTCTACTGATGCACACGTTTCACTTACGCAAATTTGGCTATAAGGGTGGGAGACGGAGAGTTTTCATACCGTGAAACTCTCCCTCATTCTTCTTCTGTCCCCTTCAAAATAGACCTTGAACCTTTAGTGACTCAAGGAAAGAAGGCCATGTCAGAAATACAATAATAATAATTTTTTTTAATTGAGGTACAATCGACAAATAAAATTCTATATATTTAAAGGGTACAACATGATGGTTTGGTATATATATACAAATGTGAAATTATTACCACAATCAAGTTAATTAACACACCCACCACCTCACATAGTTACCTTTTTTTGGTGAGAACACCTCAGATCTACTCTCCTAGCAGATTTCAAGTATACAATACAGTAATATTAACTGTACATTAGATCCTCAGAACTTATTCATCTTATAACTAGAAGTTTGCACCCTTTGACCAACATCTCCACATTTCCCCCACCCCACAGCCCCTGGCAACCACCATTCTACTCTCTGTTTCTATGAATTTGACTTTGTTTTAGATTCCTCACATAAGTGATACCATACGTTATTTGTCTTTCTCTGTCTGGCTTATTTCACTTAGCATAACGCCCTCCAGGTTCATCCATGTTGTTGCAAATGGCAAGATTTCCTTTTTGCTCATGGCTGAATAATATTCCATTGTATATATATATGGCATCTTCTTTATCGCTTCATCTATTGATGGGCACTTAGGTTGTTTCCGTATCTTGGCTGTTGTGAATAATACTGCAATGAACATGGGTGTGCAGATGTCTTTTCAAGATACTAATTCAATTCCTTTGGATAAATACCCAGAAATGGGATTGCTGGAGCACACGGTAGTTCAACTTTCAATTTTTTGAGGAACCTCCATACTGTTTTCCATAATAGCTGCACCGTTTCACATTCCCACGACCAGTGTATAAAGGTTCCCTTTTGCACATCCTCGCCAACATTTGTTATCGCGTGTGTTTTTGATATTAGCCATTTTGACAGGCATGAGGTGATATCTCCTTGTGATTTTGATTTGCATTTCCTTGATGATTAGTGATGTTGGTGATTTGTGTATCTTTTCTGGAAAAATGTCTATTCAGGCCCTCTGTCGTTCTTTAATCAAATTAATTGTTTTTTGCTATTGATTTGTATGAGTTCCTTATATATTTTAGATATTAATACCTTATCAGATAGATGTTTTGTAAATATTTTCTCCCATTCTGTAGGTTGCCTTTCCACTTTGTTGATTTTTTTCTTTGCTGTGCAGAAACTTTTTAGTTTGATGTAGTCTCATTTGCTTATTTTTGCTTTTGTTGTCTGTGCTTTTGGTGTCACAGACAAAAACATCATTGCGAAAACCAATGTCAAGGAGTTTTTTCCCTGTGTTTTCTGCCACAAGTTTTACGGTTTCAGATCTTACACTTAAACTTCTAACCCACTTCAAGTTGGTTTTTGTGAATGGTGTAAGACAGGGGTTCAATTTCATTCTTGTGCATGTGGATATCCATTTTCCTGGTACCATTTACTGAAGAGTCTATCCTTTCCCCATTGTTTGTGCTTGGTGCCTTCGTCAAAGATTCGTTGACTGTATTTGCAGGGGTTTATTTCTGGACGCTCTGCTCTGTTCCATTGGTCTGTGCGTTTGTTTTAATGCCAGTACCCTACTGTTTTGATTACTGTAGCTTTGTAATATAGTTTGAAATCAGAAGTACAATGCCTTCAGTTTTGTTCTTCTTTCTCAAGATTGTTTTGGCTATTCGGGGTCTTTTTTTGGTTCCCTCCAAATTTTAGGATTGTTTTTTCTATTTCTGTAAGAACTGCCATTGGAATTTTGATAGGGATTGTATTGAACCTGTAGATTGCTTCAAGTACTATGGACATTTTAACAATACTAATTCTTCCAACCCAAGAACACGGGATATCTTTCTATTTGTTTGTATCTTCTTTAATTTCTTTCATCAATGTCTTACAGGTTTCAGTGTACAAATCTTTCACCTCCTTGGTTAAATTTATTCCTAAGTATTTTATTGTTTTTTATTTTAAATGGAATTGTTTTCTTAATTTCTCTTTCAGATAGTTTGTTGTTAGTATTTGGAAATGAACTGATTTTTATATATTGATTTTGTATCCTGAAACTGTACTGAATTTGTTTATTAGTTCTAATTGTTTTGGGGTGGAGTCTTTAGGGTCTTCTATATATAATAGTCATCTGTAAACACAGACAATTTTACTTCTTATTTTTTGATTTGGATATTTTTGATTTCTTTTTCTTGCCTAATTGCTCTGGCTTGGACTTCCAGTAGTATGTTGAATAAAAGTGATGAAAGTGGGCATCCTTGTCTCGTTCCTGATCTCAGAGGAAAAGATCTTAGCTTTTCACTGTTGAGGATGATGTTACCTGTGGGATTGTTGTATATGACCTTTGTTATGTTGAGGTACATTCCTTCTATACCTAATTTGTTGAGAGTTTTTTTTACCATGAAAGGATGTTGAATTTTGTCAAATTTTTTTTATGCATCTATTGAGATGATCTTATGACTTTTATCCTTCATTCTGATAATGTGGTGCATCACATTTATTAGTTTGTATACGTTGAACCATCCTTGCACCCCAGGGATAAACCTCATTTGATCATGGGATGTGATCATTTTAATATTATCATTTTAATATGTTGTTGAATTCAGTTTGCTACTAACTGTTGAGGATTTGTGCATCTATGTTCATCAGGTCTGTTGGGCTGTAGTTTTGTTTTCTTGTATCCTCGTCTGGCTTTGTTATGATGGTAATGCTGGCCTCATAAAGTGAGTTTGGAAGTATTTCTTCCTCTTCAATTTTTTGGAAGAGTTTGAGAAGGATTGGGGTTAAATCTTCTTTAAATATTTGGTAGAATTCACCAGTGTAGCCATCTTATCCTGGACTTTTCTTGTTAGGAGATTTTAGATTACTGATTCAATCTGCTTACTAGTCATAGGTCTATTTGTATTTTCTATTTGTTCATGATTCAGTCTTGTTAGGTTGTATGTTTCCAGGAATTTATCCATTTCTTCTAGGTTATCCAATTTGTTGGCATAGAGTTGTTCGTAGTAGTCTCTCCTGATCTTTTGTATTTCTGCAGTATCAGTTGTAATGTTTCCTCTTTCATTCCTGTTTTCATTTGTTTGAGTTTCTCTCTTTTTTTCTTAGTTAAGCTTAAGGTTTATCAATTTTGTTGTCTTTTCAAAAAAATAGCTGTTAGTTTCATTGATCTTTTCTTTTGATTTCCTAGTGTCTGTCTCATTTATTTCCACTCTGATCTTTGTTATTTCCTTCCTTCTGCTAACTTTGGGATTAGTTTGCTCTTCTTTTTCTAGTTCCTTGAGATGTTAAGTTAGGTTGTTTAATTGTGGTCCTTCTTTTTCTTAATGTAGATGTTTATTGCTATAAAAATTATGATTAACAATGAAAGTTAGTATTTATTTTATATATCTACTATTATTTATATTAATATTATTCATTATTATTAACATTATTTAATATTATATATTATTTATTATTATATATTATTCATATTGGCTTTGATGGAAAATTTCTATTATTTGCTAAAAATAATAGACTAGAATAAAGATAGCTTCTTTATTCATTCACTGCTGTCAATCAGTGGGAATAAATATTTATAAAGTCTTTCATGATGCTCGAAACAATTTTAGAGACTCTTTCAGGTAAAGAACAATAGAAGTCAGTGTGATCAAGGCACACATTCGTCACTGTTGTGTAGGCCCCTCATTCGCCTGACCTTCACATACAATTCTAAGGGACACGTGCATTGTAAAGGTGATTTTAGGCTGTTCAAATTAACAAAGATATCAATAAAATATTCTAATTTTCAAATGCATTCATGAAAACGATTTTGATTTTTGAGATTAAAAGTTTCTTCAAGAAAGGTTCAGAGTTCTATCAACTCAAACGAAAAAGCGAGAACCCGGCCACATGGAAGCTGATGATCTTCAGTGGTTTTCATCGCCTCTGCTCATCTCCTCCAAAAATAAAAACCTGAGACTTAAGAGGACTTCAGGTGGTACAATTGACCATGTGAAAAGCACCATTTAAATACTCCTCTTCAATTTTCAATTGTGTGCTCAGGGTTTTTTTGCTGGTCCATCTGAACAGTGACTACATTATGCTTTCAGGGCAACCATTTTAATACTCCTGTGACCAACAATTGTGAGCTTCTCAAAGTGACATTTCAGTTTAGTGCTGAAAAGAATGCAGGAACAGCCTGGAAAATTGAGTGTGTGAGAAGACACACAGTGCACAGCATCGTCCAGGTTATACGTTCTATGAATGGTTCCAGGAGAAGATTCAGTCACGGAGGCTCACGACGAGCACGGGCAGAACGGTGGCATCCCGCTCCTGGGACTCACGTGGTGTACTGATTCCCACAGCTCCACCTGCCGTAGTCTCATCCTAAAAAGTCACGTCCAGAAAAATCCCAGTTGTGGTATGCGAGTTTTATTTTTCCTGAAACACATTTAAAAAAAGCACTTGGCTATTAAATGAAAATGTTTACCTGTGCACCATCTAAAATTACTCATTTATCACCAGGACATGCACTACACCAAGAAAACTTGTTTGGAGTATCCCGTGTAGCAAACTACATTTTTAGAGAACAAAAAAACTTAAAAAAAATTTTCTTTGGCATGTTGTCTCTGCCATTCTGTCCATATATATATGTTTGAAAAAAGAACTGAATGAGTGTGTTTTTGTTGTTTTTTATTTTTCTTTCTTCTCCCCAAAGTCCCCCAGTGCATAGTTGTGTATTCTAGTTGCAGTCCTTCTAGCTGTGGCATGTGGGATGCATGACCTGATGAGTGGTGCCACGTCCGTGCACAGGATCCGAACCAGCGAAACCCTGGGCCGCTGAAGCGGAGTGTGTGAACCCAACCACTCGGCTAGCCCCCTGAATGAGTGTGTTTTTAATTAGCAATGTAAAACATACCATAGAATCATTCTTGCTTTCTAGAAGCATGCACTGAGGGGTATAATTTAAGTGAAAGGAAAATTACTCTCCATCATTTTGCTCTGTCCATGTTTGTTCTGACTTCATGTACTTATCTTCACGAATGCATTCATTTTTTCAAAAGATATTTATTGAGCGTTTACTATGTTTGAGTAATTATTCCAGCACAGGGAATAAAGGGTAAACCAAACAGACAAAAGTGGAGCTTACCTTCTAGCGTGAAGAGACAGACCGTAAGTAAAATAAATAAATAAAACGTAGTTTTAGATGGTGATAGCGTTTGGAGAGCAGTAAAGTGAGAAAGGCAGGCAGAGTTCATTGTGCTCAGAGAAGGTCTGGCTGGAATATATCATTTGAGCAAAGATCTGGTAGAAGTGAGGGAGGGCCCATGGAGCTAATTTGAGGAAGTGCTTCAGGCAGGCAGAGCGGTGTGGGCAGGGAGGGGAAGAGAAGGAAACTCTGGGCTCATCTGAGGAGCAGTAGGGAGACCAGCGTGGGAGGAGCAAGGTAAGCAGAGGAGAACGGCAGGAGATGAACTCAGAGGAAAGGAGGTCAGAGAACAGAGAAGTCACTGCCGTGAGGGGAGGGGGCAATGGTGAGCGGCTGCGATGATGGAGATGAGAAGCCATTGGAGAGTTTGAAGTAGAGGAGGGCAATGATTTGACTCCAAGGATTCTGGCCTCAGCAACTTGAGTTGCTTAAAGAGGTGAGTAAAGTGGCCATTAATTGAGATGGGGTAATACTTGAAGGGGAATGGAGAATGGAGTTAGGAATTTGTTTGGGGACACGTTAAGTTAAGAATGCCAATTACACATCCAGAAAGAGGAGTTGAATAGGCAATCGGTCCTATCAGGCTGAAATTCAGAGGAGAGATATGGGAGGGATATAAACATTTGAATGTCATCTGTGCATAAATAAAATTTAAAGGCACAAGCATGAGTGAAATTACCAAGAAAGTACATATAAACTAGAGATAGAAAAGGGAAGGAGTCCCAGGACTGAGCCCAGAACGTTCCTGTGTAAAGATGTCGGGGAAAACAAACCAAGGCAAATTTTCTACTAACTATCCTCAGAAAGTTACCAGGAAATTAATTTATTTGTGATTGGAAAAGTGACTAACTGCATATATCGCAAAGCTAAAGGATCTTGAAGCTAAAATATACCTTAACCTAAAGGATGATCAGATTCAACCAGTTGACCTTTCGGCAACAAATAGCTTGACCTTTAAAAACTTAGCTGAACAAGTCATTCGTCCAGTTTCGATTTAAGGGTTTAATTTCAGTGAAATGATGTGCAATGAGTGAAATACGAACCTCCAGTACAGAGGAAGTGGATTAGAGTAAATGTGGGCTTAGTGGACAAAAGGAGGGCTCTGGTTATAACCCAGGGGTTTGGGTTGGGGACCACTCAATTCCACAAACTTTTACTGAGTGTCTATTATGTGTCAAACACTGGAGAGGGTAATTTGGACAATGCAAATATGAATAAGACTTTGTCTTCTTTTCAGAAAGATTACAACAGAAAAATGGAGAAAAAGGTAAGTAAAATGTGATAAGAGCCATAGAGAGACAGAAGCACCTCATGGTTCAAGCTAATGAAAGTGATTCTCCATTGGGAACATCTTAGAAGCTCCATAGAAGACATGATATTTGAAATACCCACTAAAATATGAGTAGGATTCAATTTTGACAGGTAGAAGTTATGGTATGGGCAAATGTCCTGGGGTGGGAAAGCTCAAGCATATGTTCACTGGTGGGTATTTATGTCTTCAAACCATTGCTATTGTCATCCATATCTCTTTCATTTTTTTTTCTCCCAAAGTGCAGAAGCAGAGATTGCATAAGTAATTATTAGTTTGAATCCATTAAGAAAATATGTGTGTATTTGCACATCCATGTTCATTGCAGCATTATTCACAATAGCCAACAGGTGGAAGCAATCTAAATGTCCATCAATGGATGAGTGGATACAGAAAATGTAGTATATACATATAATTGAATATTATGCAGCCCTAAAAAGGGGGAAATTCATATGTTACAACATGAATAAACTTTGAGGACATTATGCTAAGTGAAATAAGCTGGTCACAAAAAGACAAATACTGGATGATTCCACTTATATGAAGTATGGAAAATAGTTAAACTCATAGAAACAGAAAGTAGAATGGCGGTTGCCAGGAGTAGGAAGGAGGTGGAAAAGAGGAGTTGTTCAATGGATTCGGCGTTTCAGTTTTGCAAGACACAAAAGTTCTAGAAATCCATTGCACAACAATGTGTATATAGTCAACACAATCGTGTTGTGTTGGTAACGTTTATGTTGTATTTTTTTACCACAATAAATAAAAAGAAAAGAAAAAAGTGTGTATGTGCCCATACTCATTTGGTCATAAGTAACTGAACCCAACCAAAACAGCTTAGTCAAATAAAGGAGAATATATTTGTTCAGAGAAACTAGGAAAGGGTAAGGATGCAGTCGGTGGGGACTTAGCCACTGCAGCCACGAGCTCTTATTTGTCCCTCTAGGTGTCACTCTCTGCCTCCTGCTTCACCCTTCTCCCTGCAAATCTGCTTTCTCCACAGGGTGGCCAACATGGCTAATGATAATTCCCAGGTTTACGCCTTGGACTTTCTGCCACAGAAGGAGTCCCAGTGTTCTCCCTCCAAGTTCCAAACATTGAGAAGAGTTGTAAGTGGCCCAGTTGACCTCTGGACCAACTGATGACAGGATCTTGTAAGATGATATTACAAGGGTTCAGATCTTATAAGAACTTGGTAAGCCCAATGGGACCCGTATGATGGGGAGGGGGTGGGGGGTAAATCAGCTAGCTATTACCACCTCCATGCTGTATAACAAAGCACTCCAAAGGAGTGGCTTAAAGCAGTGTCATTTATTTCCTCAGATCTGCAGGTTGGCTGGGGCAGCTCTGCTTCAGGCTGCATTGGCTGGGCTGGCTATATTCCACACGTTGGTCATCCTCCTCCTGGGGCCAGTCAGCTAGCCAGGGCACCTGAGAGACCTCTGACGTTTAGGCCCAGAACCATCCTAACACTGCCACTCCCACTCACATGCGATTGGTCAATGCAAGTCACATGGCTGAACACTGGGTCAAGGGGATGGAGGGAAGTGAAGGGCCGGGCTAAATCATTTAATCTACCGCAGAGGATGAATGTGAGGAACAGTTCCCGGGGAAAACTGGATGCTAGGCAAACAAGACAATAGGTGTCCAGTATAGTATTATTACATAGACACAACACAATAAAGTCGAGTACAGTGGTCCCCCCTTATCCCTGAGGGTATGTCCCAAGACCCCCAGTGGATGCCTGAAACCTCAGACAGTACTGAACCCTATATATGTGATGTTTTTTCCCGTACATACATACTTATGATAAAGCTTAATTTATAAATTAGGCACAGTAAGAGACTAACAACAATAACTAATAATAAAATAGAACAAATACAGCAATATATTGTGATAAAAGTTACTGTAGATCTTAGTAATCTCAGCATACAATTTTTTTCCATTCCTTATTAGATAGAGAAGTTTCACCTTTTCACTTAAAGGAAGCACTTTACGGTTTCTCTTTGGCATATCTCAATTGCCAGCATCGCTGCTCTTGTGTTTGGGGACATTATTCAGGAAAATAAGTCTTCCTTGAACACAAGCACTGCGATACCATGACATTCTATCTGATAACCAAGATGGTTACTAAGTGTCTAAACGGTGGGGAGTATACAGTGCCCAGGGACGATGGGGAACACGCGAGATTTTACCACGCTACTCAGAACACACAATTTAAAACTTACAAATTGTTTACTTCTGGAATTTTCCACTGAATATTTCCAGACTGCAGTTGACCACAGGTAACTGAAACCACGGATGAGAGAGGACTAGTGTAGTAGATTTGATCACTCCCAAAATGCTGAAGTAGAGAGCGGTTGGAAGACAACTAGTCAGCCCTTACAATGCTACAAGCATTGCACCAGGAATTTTCTAGACATCACCTCAAAGGAGAAGCAATAAAAACTATGATTAACCTGCAACAGCGACATTTTGCCCATAAACTCTGTTAGGTTTCAGAGAATGTCCTTGAGGATTCCAAGCTAGCATGCCTTTTTCCAACTGCTGCTTCTCCAAGGGTGGGTTGCACCCTCAACTTCCTGATCTGATGTCTGTGAAACAAAGGCGCCGGCGTGGAACAGTGGGAAAGAGACATGTTCTGAAGCCAGGGGGACCTCAGTTTACCTTCTATCCCGGCCACTTACTAGTTGAATGATCTTAGACAAATCAGCAACCCATTTTACCATCAGTTTTCTTCTCTGTAAAACGTGGCTAAAATATATACAATATAGGATTTGGGGAGAATTGAAAGAGTGTATGTCTACAAAATGTACATCACGGTGTCTGGCTCATAATCATTCAATAAAAGTTAGTTTCTTGGTTATGGAAGTAACAAATGAAATAAGGCAAAATTCTTATATTAAGTTCAATGCTTTGCTCTTTTCCACACTAAAATCTAATACCATTCAGAATGGAAAAATTCTCAAATAAAATGGAGCGCAAGTTTACATAGAAAAATAAAAAGGAAAGCACTGAAGTTATTAGCACCATACCTGAAACCAAAATTCTATTGAAAAAAAAAAAGCAGCTGTTTGTTCTGTCAACTATTTCTCTTGGAGGAATCTTCCAGCAGCCTCACCTTGAGAGTTTCCATTTCATGTTTCAGTCTGCAGAGGTGCTCACGTAGTTTGTCATTAAATTCTGTTAGAGGACAGTGGCAGAAACGCTGAGGAACCTGACACATCTTTCACCATTTACAATTTGCCAGCAGGATTCAATTATTTTAACTCAGGAGAGATGTTCACTTTACTGTCAGTAGCTGACTGACTTTCTCTTTCAGTATATTTCTTCCACATGCCTCCTTTTCTTCACAGTGTTGGGAAATTAAGGTGTTTGCGCTTGTAAAAACATTATAATAAGGCAATTTACAGTATAAATGAGGTTGTCAAACTTCTACTTTCTGTTTAACAGAGTAAATCTTGGATGATTAATTTAATTAATTTGTCTTCTTTATACTTCGCATGTTTCATCAGTGGTCCTTGCTACGTACGGCCTTGTTTATAAGAACATTTATATTTTGCTGAGATTTCCTTCTTAAGTTAATACTAATCAGTTGTTAAACGAAAGAATGATTTGATATGTTAGAGTTAAACTTTTACTCATGTTTCACTCTAAAAACCAATAGAAAACTTCATTAAATCCAGAGCACAGTGTGATTCAGTCGTGAAGAACTCTCAGAGAGTTTCATTGCTTCGTATTATATCATATATCTTTCCTGGATGCCAAAATTATAGATATATTCATTTCTTAAGTGAAAATTTTAAATTAGAGTTGCAAGAGAAAATAGTAAAGTTGACCAACTTTTAAAATTTTAAATTTTACTTCAACAGAGCATGTATTTTCTTTTTCTTTACTGAGCTGACATAGGTTTATAGCATTACGTACATTTCATGTGTACAACACTGTAAAGAATCTACTTTCCATCCATCACCATACAATTGGCCCAGTTTACCTATTTTTCCTTCTCCCACTTCCTTCCCCTCCGGTAACCATGAATGTGTTCTCCATATCTATGTGTTTATTTGTTTGTTCATTTTTTAAAATATTGAACATATGAATGAAATCATATGGTATTTGTTTCTCTTCATCTGACTTATTTCACTTAGCATAATACCCTCAAGGTCCATGCATGTCATCACAAATGGGAAGATTTCATCTTTTTCATAGCTGAGTAGTATTCCACTGCATACACACACACACGCACACATGTATATATCTTCTTTACCCATTATATATATATCTTCGTTACATATATATATATATATATATATTATATATATATCTTCGTTACATATATATATATATATATATATATCTTCTTTACCCATTAATCTGTTGATGGGCACTTAGATTGTTTCCACATCTTGGCTATTGTGAATAATGCTGCAATGAACATAGGGGTACAGATATCTTTTTGAATTAGTGATTTCATATTCTTCAGATAAATACCCAGAAGTGGAAATAGCTGGATCATGTGGCAGTTCTGTTCTTCATTTTTGAGGAGTCTCCATACTATTTTCCATAGTGGCTGCACCAGTTTACATTCCTTTACATTTATAAGAGAAAAGTGTTCTCTTTTCTCCACATCCTCTCCAACACTTGTCATTTCTTGTCTTTTTAATAATCTCCCTAATGATAAGTGATGTTGAACATCTTTTCATGTGCCTGTTTGCCATCCGTATGTCTTTTTTGGAAAAGTGTCTATTCAGATCCTCTGCCCACTTTTTAATTGGGTTGTTAGTTTTTTCGTAGTTGAGTTGTATGAGTTTCTTATATATTTTGCATATTAACCCCTTATCAGATATATGATTTGCAAATATCTTCTCCTGTTCAGTAGGTTGTCTTTTCGTTTGTTGATCATTTCCTTTGCTGTGCAGAAGTTTTTTAGTTTGACGTAGTCCCATTTGTTTATTTTTGCTTTTGTTTCCCTTGCCTGAGGAGAGAGCATACTGCCTGAGTTTTCTTCTAGGAGTTTTATGGTTTCAGATCTTACATTCAAGTCTTTAATCCATTTTGAGCTAATTTTTGTGTGTGGTGTAAGATAGTGGTCTAGTTTTATTCTTTTGCGTGTGGCTGTCCAGTTTTCCCAACACCTTTTATTGAAGACTTTCCTTTCTCCATTGTATGTTCTTGGTTCCTTTGTCATAAATTAGTTGTCCATGTATATGTGGGTTTATTTCTGAGCTCTCAGTTCTGTTCCATTGATGTGTCTGTCCATTTTTCTGCCAATACCATGATTGTTTTGATTACTATCTCTTTGTAGTATAATTTTAAATCAGAGAATCAAAATTGATTCCTCTAACTTTGTTCTTTTTTCTCAGGATTGCTTTGGCTATTCAGGATCTTTTGTCATTCCTTGAAAATTTTAGGATTTTTTGTTCTATTTGTGTGAGACATGTCAGTGGGATTTTGATGGGGAGTGCATTGAATCTGTAGATTGCTTTAGGTTATATGGACGTTTTAACAATGTTTATTCTTCCAATCCATGAGCATAGAATGTCTTTCCATTTCTTTGTGTCTTCTTCAATTTCTCTCAACAATATCTACCAGTTCTCAGTGTACAGGTCTTTCACCTCCTTGGTTAAATTTATTCCTAGGTATTTTATTTTTTGTGTGTCTGATTATATATGGGATTTTTTTCTTAATTTCTCTTTTGGCCAGTTAATTGTTAGTGTATACAAATGAAACAGATTTTTGTATATTGATTTCATACTCTGCAATTTTACTGTATTCATTTATTATTTCTAATAGTTTTTTGATGGAGTCTTTAGAGTTTTCTACATATAAAATTACATCATTGCAAATGGTGACAGTTTTACTTCTTCCTTTCCAATTTAGATGTCTTTTATTTCTTTTTCTTGCCTAATTACTCTGGCTAAAACTTCCAATACTATGTTGAATAAGATTGGCAGGAGTGGACATTCTTGCCTTGTTCCTCATCTTAGAGGGATAGATTTCAGTTTTTGTTCATTGAGCATAGTCTTAGTTGTGGGTTTGTTATATACGGCTTTTATTGTGTTGAGATACATTCTTTCTATACTCATTTTATTGAGAGGTGTTTTTTTTTTTTCAACATAAATGGATGTTGAATTTTGTCAAATGCTTTTTCTGCATGTATTGAAGTGATCATATGATTTTTAACCCACATTTTTTAATGTGGTGTATCATATTGATTGACTTGAGGATGTTGAACCATCCTTGCATCCTTGGAACAGATCCCACTTGATCATGGTGTATGATCCTTTTAATGTATTGTGTCTTCAGTTTGCTAATATTTTTTTGAGGTTTTTTTGTCTATGTTCATCAGAGATATTGGCCTGTAATTTTCTTTTTTTGTGTTATCTTTGTCTCATTTTGGTATCAGGATAATGTTGGCCTTGTAAAATGAGTTAGGAAGTGTTCGCTCCTCTTCAGTTTTTTGGAAGAGTTTGAGAAGTGTAGGTATTAAATCTTTGAATGTTCGGTAGAATTCACCAGCGAAGTCATCTGATCCTAGACTTCTGTTTCTAGGGACATTTTTGATTATTATTTCAACCTCCTTACTAGTGATTCAGGTTTGATATTTCTTAATGAGTCAGTCTTGGAAAGTTGTATGATTTTAAGAATTTATCCATTTTTTCTAGGTTGTCCGGTTTGTTGGCATATAGCTGCTCCTAGTAGCCTCTTTTAATACTTATATTTCTGTGGTGTCCATTGTAACTTCTCCTCTTTCATTTCTGATTTTACTTATTTGGGCCTTCTCTCTTTTTTCTTAGTGAGTCTAGCTAAAGGCTTATCAATTTTGTTTATATTTTCAAAGAACCAGCTCTTAGTTTCACTGATCTTTTCTACAGTCTTTTTAGTCTCTGTTTCACCTTTTTCCACTCTAATTTTTATTATTTCCTTCCTTTTATTGACTTTGGGCTTTGTTTTTTCCTCTTTTTTCCAGTTTCTTTAGGCACGATGTTAGATTGTTTATTTGAGATCTCTTTTGTTTCTTAAGGTTGGCCTGTATTGCCATAAACTTCCCTCTTAGTACTTCTTTTGCTGCATCCCATACATTTTCGTATATCATATTTTCATTTTCATTTATCTTCAGATATTTTTTTATTTCATCTTTGATTTCTTCATTGATCCAATAGTTATTCAGTAGCATGTTGTTTAGTCTCCACATATTTGTGATTTTTCCAGCTTTCTTCTTGTAGTTGATTTCTAGTTTCATACTGTTATGGTCAGAAAAGATGCTTGCTATGATTTCAATCTTCTTAAATTTATTGAGAATTGTTTTGTGTCCCCATATATAGTTTGTCCTTAAGAATATTCCATATGCACTTGAGAAGAATGTGTATTCTGCTCCTGTTAGATGGAAGGTTCTGTCTATATCTGTTAAATCCACCTAGTCTAGTATTTCGTTTAAGGCTGATGTTTCCTTGTTGATCTTCTGTCTGGGTGAGCTCTCCATCGATATAAATGAAGTGCTAAACTCTCCTACTAATATTGTGTTTCTGTCAATTTCTCCTTAGGTCTGCTAATAATTGCTTTATATATTTTGGTGTTCTTATGTTAGGTGCACACCGGCATCCCTGAGAGAGATTGTGGGTTTGGTTCCAGACCACCACAATAAAGCTAATATGACAATAAAGCAAGTCATACAAATTTTTTGGTTTTCCAGGGCATGTAAAAGTTATGCTTACACTAAACTGCAGTCTATCAACTTTGCAATAGCATTATGTCTAAAAAATGTACATACCTTAATTAAAAAATACTTTATTGCTGATAAATGACATGAAGTGAGCAAATGCTGTTGGAAAAATGGCATTGATGACTTGCTCCACACAGGGTTGCCACAAACATTCAATTTGTAAAAAACACAATATCTGCAAAGTGCAATAAATTGAAGTTTAATAAAATGAAGTATGCCTGTATATATTAATAAATGTTATGTCTTCTTGATGGAGTGTCCCCTTTGTTGTTATATAATGTCCATCTTTGTCTCTTGTTACCTTTTTTTGACTTGAAGTCTATTTTGTCTAATATAATACACCTGCTTTCTTTTGGCTGGCATTTGCTTGGAGCATCATCTTCCATCCCTTCACTTTGAGCCTGTGTTCGTCTTTTAAACTGAGTTGAGTCTCCTGGAGGCAGCATATAATTGGAATTGGGTCTCATTTTTTAATCCAACAGCCACTCTATGTCTTTTGACCGGTGAATTCAACCCATTTTCATTTAGAGTGATTATTGACATATGAGCACTTAGTACTGCCATTTTACCTTTTATTTTCTGGTAGTTTTATATCTCCATTGTTTCTTTTTCCTTGTTTTTTTCCCTGCCATTTTAGTGTGGTGGTTTTCTGTGATGTTTTCCTCAGTTTTCTCTTTTTTGTGTATTTGTGTCTGCTCTAGATATTTGTTTTGTGGTTACCATGAGGTTTGTCTGAAACAGCTCATAGATAAAATCATTCTTTTTCTGATGATAGCATCTAATCTTCCTTTGCCTATACAGGTTCTGTCCTTTTCCTCATCTCCTTTTATGTTTTTATTGTCACAAATTGTCCCTTTTTATATTGTGGCATTACCAAATTGAAGTAGCTATAGGTTTTTCCCCCTTTTTTTTGGTGAGGAAGATTGTCCCTGAGCTAACATCTGTGCCAATCCTCCTCTATTTTGCATACAGGATGCCACTACAACACTACTTGATGAGAAGTGCGTATGTCTGTGCCCGGGATCTGAACCTGTGAACTCCAGGCTACTGAAGTAGAGCATGTGAACTTAGCCACCAAACCTGGCCCTGCTATAGTTATTTTTAATAGTTTTTTTCCTTTTACTGTTTATGCTATAATTAAGTGTATACTAGGCTATTCTAATATAGAATTGCAATTTTCTGATTCTGGCTGTCTATTTACCACCTTACTCAAAGTTTTATGTACTTTTACCTTTTCATTTATGGTAGATGAGCTCCTTTCAATATTTCTTTCTTTTTTTTTAAAGATTTTTTTTTCCTTTTTATCCCCAAAGCCCCCTGGTACATGGTTGCACATTTTTAGTTGTGGCTCCTTCTAGTTGTGGCATGTGGGATGCCGCCTCAGCATGGCCTGATGAGCAGTGCCATGTCTGCGCCCAGGATCCAAACTGGCAAAACCCTGGTCCACCGAAGCAGAGCACGTGAACTTAACCACTCAGCCACAGGGCTGGCCCCTCAATATTTCTTGTAAGGTGTGTTTAGTGGTGGTGAACTCCCTCAGCTTTCGTTTGTCTGGGAAAGCCTTTATTTCTCCTTCATATCTGAAGGATAACTTTGCTGGATAGAGTATTTCTGGCTGGCAGTTTTTATCTTTCAACATTTTGAATGTATCACTCCATTCTCTCCTGGCCTGTGGAGTTTCTGCTGAGAAATCTGCTGCCAGCCTAATGGGGGCGGATTTGTAGGTCACTGTCTTTTTTTCCCTGGCTGCCTTTAAAACTCTTTCTTTATCATTGACTTTTGACAATTTTAACGTAATGAATCTTGGAGAAGATCTTTTTGTGTTGAGATAATTAGGGGTTCTGTTAGCTTCTCGGACTTGTATGTCCAGTTTCTTCCCCAGGTTTGGTAAGTTCTCAGGTATTATTTCTTTAAATAACTTCTCTGCTCTCTCCTCCCTCTCTTCTCCTTCTGTGATACCGATTATCCTTATGTTACCTTTTCTAATGGAGTCAAATAGTTCTCATAGTGTTTTTTCATTTTTAAGAGAATGTTAGTTCTCTCCTCTTCCACCTGCGTCACTTCTAGATTTCTATCCTCAGGCTCTCTAATTCTCTCTTCCATATGGTCCGCTCTATTTCCAATGATTTCTACTGCATTCATTGTCTCATTTATTACGTTCTTCAGCTCCAGAATCTCTTTTTGTTTGTTTTTTTTAAGTTTCAATCCCTTTGGTGAAGTATTCCTTGTGTTAATTAATTTTATTCCTGAGCTCATGGAAGTGCCTTTCTGAGTTTTCTTTTGGCTTGTTGAGTTTCTTCATGACAGCTGTTTTGGATTCTCTATCAATTGGATCACAATTTTCCTTGACTTTAAGTTTGATTTCCAGAGAATTGTCTCTTTTTTTTTTTGGTGATACCATGGTACTTGCTGAGCTGTTCCTCTGCTGACACATTTGAAGTAGCGAATCCCTTTTTTATTTAGGTAAAGCTTTATTTACTTTGATTCTAACAATTCAACTCATTGGCACTTGGAGGCCTTTTAAAGTTTCGCAGTAGGTGGCGCTATAACGTGAGTTTTTGGTTTTTCTTGCCTGAGCTGCCTCTGGCTATATTTGAGAATTGGCACTTTCCACTCTCCACCACTTCTGCCAGAGGTGTCACCAGTGCCCTCTCATTGCTGCTTATGCCTCTGGGGTCGCTGGTGCCTTGCTGCTGCCGGTGTCGCTATGGTCCCTGGCACCACTGCTGGGGGCCTGGGATGGCAGAGGCCTGTACTAAGTGCAGGGTTGTTGGGTTAAGAGGGGGTGGTGCAGAGTCACAGGCACCTCCACAGCTGGAGGGACTGGGGCCTTGGGCACTGCCACTGCTGCTGCCCGGGTTCCTGTGGCCACGAACGCTGCTGCGGCTGAAAGGCTGGAGTTGTGTGTGCCACCTCTGCCACTGCTACGGGGTTCCCTGGGGCTGTGAGCTCAGGCACCACAGCCGGGGCCAGGATTGCAGACACTACTTCTGCTCTCTCCCCTGTTCCACCTCCTCTGTGTGTTCCAATCCACACATTACAGATGCGTGGCTCTCTCTGGCATGCTGGTGTGTTGGGCAGAGGAACCTTTGCTGAGTTATGGATGTTTTACTAGTTATAGATTGAAGGGGGAGCTAAAGGGAGTGTCTCATGATGCTGATGTCCAAAAAGCATATTTTTCCATAAACTTTTCACATTACAAAAAACTCTGAAAGTCTAATTTCCTTTTCTTGAAGATTTGTTAACCTCTTTAGATCACAGTAACCACAAGTTAGATACAGCACTCTGATTTCTTATTCGATAACTCTTTAAATATACCACAACCTCAGCTCTTTTTACTTTAAGTCATTTTCCCATTATGAATATAAGGCAGATAACTTAAAAACAAGAAAAAATATTTTTAGCTTTTTGGCATGCTTGTATTTGCAATAGTCACAATTTTTTTTTTTTTTTTTTTTTAGCGTAACTGATAGAAATGAAACTCAAACTACCTAAGCAAAAAGTGGTAATCAATGGAAAGAATGAGGCCTGTTATAGAATTGATGGGATTTCTGTCGGGGGCAGGTAACATCAGGTATTTCAGAGAGAGAAACTTCTAACTTGTCACAATCAGGATTCACGCTCTTTCACACCATTTATCTCTCATCTGCTTAGTTTTTCTAGCCTTCGTTCTCTCCAAGTATTCTCCACATAGAAGCCCAAGATTGCAACCTTCTTATTCTATGCCTGAAGAAAGAAAGAGTCTCTTTCTGAAAAAAATCTCAAAGAAGGACTCTGATTGCCCTACCTTGAGGTCTGCACTTATTCTTTCCAACAATCTCTTTTCTTAGAGAGATGAGGTACCATGACTGACCAGAGCAGGGTCATGTTCCCATCCCCGTGGGCCAGTATGGAGGGATGTACTATAATTGACAGTCCAACCACAACTGATTGGAAAGGGGGAAGGGCAATTTTCCCAAGAAGAAGGGTAACTTAGCAAATGAAGGTGGGGAGGGGAGAGGTGTTCGGCACTGATTAAAAATAGTAATTTAATGTCTCTAGTCTTAATTCACTAGAATCTGGGCGTGTTGGACCTCTTGGTTTTGGTCTTCTGGACATGCCTGAAGGTCTGGTGGAGTTTGTAGCCTAGTATGTGTTTACATGAAGGACTTTGGTGCCTCTTTGGCAAGATTTCAATCAAGGGAAGGGAATGTCATGGCACAGAAGAATGGCTTAGGGACAATTGGCAAGGCTAAAGGAAGAGAAATGACTATGAATGTAGCACTAATTCTGTCTGTCTACGACTCAGATTATTTACTGGCTCAGCTCCCATGGATTCATGCCTGAGTCCTAAAGTGACATAGGTGCAATAAAAATGTAAGTAAATCTGGAGGGCTGTTTCACAGTGATTCCTGTGGGATGCTGAAGTGCAAGAGGTCAGCAGCATTCATGACAACAGTTCCTGTGGTGACCTAGTCCACACCCTAGTGTAGACATCTATACTCTCAACATCAAGTACCAGCAGAATTAGCGTGGACATTGACAGGTTCTGGTAACCATAGCAAAGACTTGGAAGGCAGCAGAATTGTCACTTTTGTTGTTACATGCATAGGCGACATGATCACATAAAGCCAGAGTAGGAGGGAAGGAGTTGACTGGGCGAAGCTAAGGTTCTTTTGTCCCACATGACATTGACCAGGGCTGCAGCCATCTGTGGCTCAAACGGTCTGGAATATCCGAGACAGCTCATTCACATGGCTGGCAGCTCATGCTGCCTGGCATCTGGGAAATCAGCTGGACTATTGGGCAGAGTGCCTCCATTTTCCTCCCTGTATCTTCTCCATGGCTTCGGCTACTCACAGCACGTTAGCTGGTTTCCAAAAGAGAGTATCCCAAGCAGAGAAATTGGAAACTGCAAATGTCTTAAGCCCAGCCTTAGAAGTTGTACACTGTCACTTCTTCCACACTCTATTGATTAAAACTAAAGACAGGGCCGGTCCAGACTCATTGTGGGAATGGTTTACATAGAGTGTGACTATAGGGAGGCACAGTTCATTGGGGGCATCTTTGAAAACTAGCTACCACAGCCACAGAATGCAGCTCTGTGACTGTCTTAAGGATCCTGCTTTCCCTACATGCTGTCTGGGAAACATATTATAGCTCAAAATATTATCCACTCACACATGTATTCATTAACCCATTCAACAAATATTTAATTATCTAATATGTGTGAGACACTGTGCATGGTAGTGAAGATATTAACATGAATGTAACAGTGAAATGAACACAGACATGGGAACAAAGAGTTCCCATGCAATGGCACAGGGCTGGAAAAGAGGAGGGCCACAGGAGCACAGAAAAGAAGAGAGAGAATAAAGTGCCAGGGAAGATTTCTTCCTAAAAGGCAACAACTGAGTAGAATTTCAAAAGAAGCCTAGGAGAGGCATTCCCAGAAGGAGCAGCATGTTAGGAAGCAGAGTAAGGTGCATTTGGGGACCTGAATGGGATGAGTATGAGATTGAGGGGAGTGGCCAGTGAGGTAGGTGTTGTCAAGCTTGTCAAGAATCTTGCAGCCTAGGGGCCGGCCCGGTGGCGGAGCAGTTAAGTGTGCACATTCCACTTCAGCGGCCAGGAGTTCGCTGGTTTGGATCCCGGGTGCGGACATGGCACTTGGCAAGCCATGCTGTGGTAGGTGTCTCACATATAAAGTAGAGGAGGATGGGTACAGATGTTAGCTCAGGGCCAGTCTTCCTCAGCAATAAAAGGAGGATTGGCAGCAGATATTAGCTCAGGGCTAATCTTCCTCACAAAAAAATCCAAGAATCTTGCAGCCCATGCTGAGGAGTTTGGGCAGTATCTGCTGGGGAATGGGAGGACATTTAAAAATTTTAAGTTAGAACAAGGCATTAAGATAATATTATTTTGAAGGGTCACCCTGACTGCACTGTGGAGTATGGATTGGAGATGGTTGAGAACAGAGGCAAGAAGATCAGAGATTTCGAAGGCTCTGGTAGCCGTCCCAACTAGAGAAATCCTGAGGGGTCAGCTAAGGCACTGTGGAAAGAACAGAGAGGTTGAAGAATTAGGGAGGAAGAGGAGATTTGGTGATTGATTGGATATGGACAGTGAAGGAGAGGGAGGAGTCTATCTGCACATTGCTTGTCTTGGTCAGGACAGGCTAGGACATGCTGAGACAACAGCAAGCCCTGAAATCTCCAGAGCTTACCACAAAGGGGTTTCCTTACTCGCATGGAGGCTCCTCCATCTGTAGCTATGCCATCTGAAATGCATGGCTCTGAGGGTGCTGGAACCGAGGAAAAACAGATGGAGAGGAACACTGTTTGCTGTGTTCCTCAGCCAGGAAGAGACATGTATCTCTTCCATTCCCATTTTATTGGGCAGAACTAGATAGATGATCCCAGCCTAGTGGCAAGAGAGGTGAGGAACGTTTAGAAATGTGTGGATATTTGGTGCTGTTGTCATTAACAGTGTGGATTAGCAGTATGGACTCTGAAAACATGCTGCCCGAGTTTGACTCTCAGCTCCTCTACTTGCCAGCCCTGGAGCTGTGGGCGAGCCTCTGTTTCCTCATTTATAAAATGGTGTTAACAATAGCACTTACCTCACTGGCTTGTTTTGAGCATTAAATAAGGTATTGCACAAAAGACTCAGTGCCAGGGACAAGGTAGGAACTCAATCAATATTTATTATTATTATTCACATTAAAATGATTCCAATATTTCACTCTCAGTGACCAGGGAAACAGGGTGTGAGATGGCCCCAGTTTGGGAAGGGATATAAATTAACTTGTAGACATGTCGAATTTGCAGTGCCTGTGGGGCCTCCAGTGGAGATGGAGCCAATCACAAATGAAACCCAAGTGTCCGAGAGAGACCTGGCTGGAAATACAAATCTAGGGATCATCGGCTAGTAGGAGATGACTTAGACTTTGGATATGAGCGAGATTGCTTAGGGGAAGTGACTAGATTAAGGAAAAACAGAAGTTTGAAGACAGAACCCTGGATAACACCAACATTTAAGAGCCCACGTAGAAACAATTGGATCAGCAGGCAGAAACCAGATGGAAATGAAAAGGGAGTTTGAGGGAGTCTCAGTTCTTTTAGTGTTAATAACAATTTATCAATATCTAATTTTACACCTGGTTCAAAGATAATGGTATTTGATACAACAAACTTTTAATTAAATTTAATTAATAGAGTTTTAAGTAAATCATTATAAGTAGATTAAGAAGGAATATGAATAGAACACAAGAAGTGAATACCAAAGAATGATTATAGTTATCAGCATTTATGATCATTTTTTGTCAGTATTTTGGTTAGGAAAACAACTCCTCTCTTACTGAGAAGAAAGATCTTCCTGTTTCTACAAGGAATGCCAACATAAAGAGACAAATCAGTCCTCAGGAGCAGCAAAAAGGAAAGAGAATACAAAGTAAGAAAGTGGTTTGAGTATTAATTCAACAGTTTCACTGCCCTGTGACAGTAATTTCATGACTACAGTAGGTGTAAAATGAGCAGGGGCTGGGAGAGAAGGGAAGAACTGGAGAAAGAATCTTTCTGAAAAACCTACAATGTAGCAAAAGTAGCTTAATCTTCAACTGGAAATGGGCACATTTGGGCGAAGTTGTTTTGCAGCGGTTGTCATGAGATACTTGGTGTCATTTCAAGTCATTACTAGTATTATTTTAAACTATCTAAACTTTCACATACCGCCACCAAGTGGTAGGAGGGTGTATAAAAGTAAGAGGACAGCATTTTTCTCTTCATTTTATTCTTTTGAACCTACTTATCTTCTGAAACTGCATTTTATTCTACTGCAGTTAGACACACACACACACACACACACACACACACAGGCGTATGCGATGTTATTTATCAGTCCCTATGGCCGAGTCTGTTGACGACCCGCCTATATCCTCTTGTTGACGAAAATAATCCATAACCAATCTATAAATGAGAATTTGGGTGAGTTTATTCTGAGCTAAAATCTGAGGACCATGGCCTGCATCCTTTCTTCCTGAAGGAAGAAAGGGCACCAAAGAAGTGAGGTGTACAGAGTGGTTATATACCCCCAAACAGGATGTTTCACATGTGATTGAAATGTCCCTCCCACAACAGTCACAAGATTGCCCTGTCAGTACAATGCTTGATGGACACAGCAGGTAGTGGGTCTGCTATCTTCGTGGGTCTGTAGCAGGAGGCAAGTCTATTGTCTTGAGCTGGGTGGTCACAGGTGAGCGCAGCAATCAGTTCCTAGCCTAAGGAAAGATGCTTAATCCCTAAGGAAATGCCAATGTTGGGAGGGAGAGGGAAGTTGCACCTTTATCTCAAGGGCCTTTGTTCTTGCCATAGGGAATGTCTAAAGCAGATATACAATGCATGCTCAACGGCCTCGGTCAGGCCCTTTTGGAAAGACAAGGTCAGGCTGAATTAGGTTTACACCAAATGTCTTCCTCATATACTCCAATATCCTATTGCTTGCCATTTTTATTTGTCACTCTTGGTCCACTTTTGAGGTCACCTTCGGCTTCATGGAGAATTCCTGTATGTGCCAGTGGCCTCTTACCTCAAGCATCTCTGGCTCTGCCTGGAGCTTTTCTCTGGTCTCAGGAGGGAGCTCAGCCCACTTCTGGGACAGGGTGGAGGTGCGCGGGTGTAATGACCCACAATGACCATCAACCAATGGGGGATGAGTGCTGTAGATGGATAGCCTAGGGTCCTCACCCAGCGAGGGGCCATTCTGTGGCGTGTTCTCCATCAGTTCCATCCACTGGCAGAGCTCTGGGGACTTGCGCCCCAGCTGTCCACAGCAGTGACCCCCTCAGGAATGCACTGACTTTTCTTCTTTCCTGCTTCACCTCTTCATCACACTTCCTGGGCTCACCTGCTAAACGTACTGCTTGTACCAAAATCCTTGTTTTCGATTGGTCTGCTTTTGGGAGAATCCAAATAAGACAGTAGAATCCTTTGTAGTGATCTTTACATTTTCATAGCAAATCATCTTTAATTTTACTTTTAAAGCAGAAATCCTTCCCAGCACTATATGCTAAGCCATGCTACTCATCTCCAAACAATCTCAATACTGTTTGTCTCTTAGTGTTACCACCCAAGTGGGCTCGTCTGCTCACCACAAGTCATGCCAGTAGTCAAGAGGCAAGGTGGTAGGAGAGAAAGGACTTTATTACAGCTTGCTAGCAAGAGGGAGGATGGCCAACTCGTGTCCAAAAGAACCATCTCACAGAACAAAGACTACAGGTCAGTTATATACGGGGTGGTCTCCAGTTGGGGGAGGTGGCAGGTCTCTGGGTGGGGCAGACATCTGGTTCCAGTTCCTAATAGTCCTTTGTTTTACTGGATATGCATCAGAGAATGGAGCAATGCCCTCTACCCTGATCTTTCAGTTCTCCTTGATGATGGCTATCAGCATAGGCTCTCTGCCTGGGGGTCATCACATTCCTAGAGAGCTCAAAAGAACAAAATTATCATCTTAGAGCAGCTGGGAGCGGCCACAAAATCTACAGAGCATGTCTGGGCTAATCAGGTCATTTAAAGTTACAATATGGTTTCTTTTCTACAATATGGCTTCCCTTCTATCAACCTTCTGTTGCAGTAGTATCATTAGCAAACTTTAAAATTTGTCTTGAGTCACAAATCGGGGACTCACTCTGCCTAGGTTTTGCCTGGGAAGCACTTGCACAGCCTTTGACTTTGTTATGTATGCTGCAAGGGGGAGCAGAAAGATCCCGGCTTTGAAGGGACAAAAGAAAATTGACCTCTCACTACCTAAGTATCTTCGTCAAACTGCTTAACTATCTGAGTGTCAGTTTCTCATCCACAAAATGGGCGTAATGATCCCTACCTTTTATGCCTTTGGGGAAGATTAAACACGGTTATGCCCTGAACACAGGGTCCAGCTAAAAGTGATTTGTTCTTTAATGAAAGAATGTAGATCAAGCATCCGGCAGAATACCTCACACATGTGTTTTAGCTCCTTTCTCCTTACCCTCTCTCTCTAAAGTTTTACCTTCTTTCTCTAAATGGTCCCAAGGAAGAAAATAACAAAAGAGCGATCTAGGACATAGTCTTATTTTCACCATAAAACCCTCCATGATTATTTTCCGTTATTTATAAGTGTTATTTATTTGCTCTTTAATTCTCTCCTTCCTATTCAATTCATCCTTTTTTCTCTCTCTGTCCTTGGGATCTTCCTCCAACCTTCCCTGTGGACACCACTCCACCCAACGTTGCCTGGTTTGTCGCTGGTCTTCTAGGACTATAATAATAATATTTTTATAATTTGGTTTTAGAGTATTTCTGAACAGTTTAAAGAAATAAGACAGATTTCTTAGAACTTTCCTTAAAAGTAACAGAAACCCCTGCAAAACATTTCAAATGAGACATATCAATATTTTTAAATCACATTAAACTGGTTTTCTATCACAATTCTAGAAAAGTTGAAAAACTGGTTTTGGAATTATAATAAGATTCCCAACACTAATTCATAGCAAGAATTCTACATTCAACTCAGTGTTAGAGATTCTATTTTAATTCAGCCGGATGGATCCTCACTAGTGTTAAGTAATAAAAATATTTACATCTGATTTTATGAGTCATGGGAGCAACTAATCTATTATTTCTACTCCAGAAGACAAGCAACATTTAGGAGTCTTGAAGTCAAAGTTAAAATGTCCTGCCTACTTCAGAGTTTTCCTGCCTTAGGATCAAAACAGACTGCTGCATTGTACCTGCAAACCTCGCCCCCAGGGGAAAGTGCCACAGCCTGGAACAGAGCAGAGAAGCATTTAGAAGGAGGTTGTATCAAATTATCAACAACATTCCTTTGGTCTACTCTCAGCTTTTCTATTTTTCATTGGTTTATCCTTTACTTTTGAAATCATTGTTTTTTTAATCTTTAGCTTTATGTACTTTTATAAAAACTTTTTGGATGGCCAAATGAAAAGACATTTCAAAGCCTTTTTTTGCAAACAGTCTTTTGAATTTTCCAATCTTACAAGAAAAAACTTGGGGCCAGATTTAAATATTTTAGTAACTTGTTAGCTTAAAAAATTTTACATATTCATGTATAGACTCTACTATGCATTGGTCTTTGAGAATTTAGAAAATACAAAACAGTACAAAGTAATAAAAAATCTCTAAGGTATAATTTTACCACCCTAAGATAACCATCTTTTAAGGATGTTCTATTGCAGATCTTTTTCTGTGACTGGCGAGCCATACTTTATTTTATTCAAAAAGAAAAATCTATATGTAAAGTCTGATTTTTTCAATTAACACAATATTATAAACATTTTCCTATATCATTAAGTATTCCTTTTGTGGAGGACTGGAATTGGCCACCCCAAGATATGTCTCTTTGGCATGAGGATTATTTTGGGCTGGTTACTTTTAAAAACTGCAGACAGGAAAGAAACTCTGAATAGTAGAATTTAACTTACCCTTTGTTAAGAGACATTTACATTTGTAAAGGAAATCTCCATCTGTAAAGGTGTCTCCCTCTGTGTACCAGGAAGAAGGGGGGATGACCTTATCGCTAGAAACTCTTACCAATGGGGAAGGCAAGGACTTAAATCTGCATAATAACCTTACCCTTGTTTACTGTACTTGTCTGGTATCCTCCCATAACTGACTCCCCCCATACCCAATATCCTCCTTTGTCTTTAGCTGAGGATGGTATTTAAGGTGGGGGGTTTCAGCCATTTTGACAAGTTGCTCAGTTTGCCTGAGCCTCTCCCATGTATACATGTTATAAAGCTTTGTTTAATTTTCTCCTGTTATTCTGTCTCATGTGAGTTTAATTTGTTTTCTGGCCAGAAGGACTCAGAGCGAGTAGAGGAAATGTCTTCCTCCCCTACACTTTATATCACTTTTAATAGCTGCATCATATGTAACATCCTATGGCTAGTCAAAAATTTTGACAAGATAATATGAAAATAGTAGTAAAGATGATAGTCTTTGGAAACAAATGAGATAATATATGTGAAATTCAGTACAATATTCAACACACAATAAATTTAATAAGCGGTAATTCAATAAATAAATACTAGATAGATGCCATTATCTTATTTTTAATTTTTCACACCATTATAAAGAACGTTACATTAACATCATTGTTCTTAGTTCTTTGTGTATTTCTGTTATTAATTTCTAAATATAAATTCTTGGAAGTGGATTTGCTGGGCCAAAGTTTCCATATATTTTTAAAGGTTTTATATAAGTTGTAAATCACCATACTACGATTTATATGTCTATCAGTAGAGCATAGGTGTGCATGTTTCTCTATTCCTTTCCCCAACTTGCAAATATGATAAGGGGAAAGTTATATTTTGTTGGTTTAAGACCATATGCCTTTGAATATTTTGTTGATATTAAAAAATAATTAATGGTCATTTGTAGATATTCTTTTGCATATGGACTGTTTATATTCAACACACTTTTTTTTATTATTGTATTTGTCCTTTTATAATGGTTTGTAAGATTTTTAAGATACTCTGTTTACACATGTTGGGCAGTGTTCCAAGTTCAACATGTTTTAAAATTTTGTTATGATGTTTTTGACATGCACAAATTTTAAATATTTATGAAGTTAGATCTAACAATCTTTTACTTTAAATATTGTGTTTTTGCAAGTTGAGCAAGCAAAACATTTTAGATGCTAAACAAAGGGATATGTTTAAAGTTGTGATCTTTAATAGGAGGAAAGGATTTATGGGGAAAACATCTAGGATTTAATAATTCAAATACTTGAGAATATGTGCTTCCTCAGTACTGTAGAGTCAAGTTCAGGTAAGAATTTTGAATTTTGTGTGTGGACTTTGGGGGGATAGGGAGAAGCTGAGGAGCACAAAGACACAACTGAATCTTGGAGCTCTTGTGCTCAGCAAGAACATTCAACCTTTCCCCCCTAACTGCCTAAAAGAAATTTAAAATAAAGTCCTGTCCCCAGGACAGGCCATCACCATAGATAACTTTGGGTTCCGGTAGACTAGGAGGATCCTTGCTAAGCCCACTCTTATCAAAGTCTATTTGCCAAATATTTGCTTTGCCATTTCCAGGTGGGTTGCCTTCCTCCCCTTTGAAGCCCCAAATCGCTACCCCAAATGTCCTCCTTATCTGTAGCTGAAGATGCTTAATCAGGCAGCCTTGGCCAGTTGGCTGAGTTACTCAATGTCCCCTGAGTTTCTCCCGTGTATACGTGCTATTAAACTTTGATTTTCTCCTGCTAACCTGCATTTTTAACTATTTGACCAGCCATAAGAACCTTAAGGAAAAGGAGGGCGTGGGATTCTCCCACTTCCCTGACAAAATCCAAGCTGGCTATGCACAAAGAGAACTTATTATCACATCAGCTGAAAAACCCTGGTCGTGGCTCTAGTTCCAGTGGTAGCTTGACCCTGGGCTCAAATGACACCAGCAGCATCCACCTCTCGGTTTGTTTCCTCTGGGTTGGCTCTATTCTCAGGCTCTTCACTGGCCCCCAGAGCCTAAGGCAGACTAGGAGAAAGGAGGGTCAGCTCCCCCCAGGGCTCAAAGTCCCGGAATTGAATTTCCTGGGCTCTGACTGGCCTCACGTGAATCGTCTCCCTCTCGCTGAGCCAATCTCTGTGGTCTGGGGGAATTGTGGCCAGTGGTCTCATTGGCACAGCATAGATAACATTCTCCCTCCTTAAAGCCGTGAGCTTGAATAAGTTCTTCTAAAGTGCCTGCACTGAGGGAGCATGAATGAAGACACAGATATGAAAACAAGGAATGTTTGAAAACTTTACCTGAACTGATAAGGTTGTCATTTAGTGTGCCAGGGGTTGACTGAGATAAAGCTGGAAAGGAAATCAGAACTCAGTTCAACACAGATGGGCTCAGATGGCGGAAGTTTCCATATTCTATGCTGTGTAATTTTGACTGTATTGTGAGGGCAATGTCAAGCCCAGGAAGGAATGAAGAGAGGGGAGAAAAGGAAAGAATCCCAGGGTAAAATAACATTCAAGGAGTGAGCAGAGGAATAGGAGTTCGTAAAGGAAGGTGAGAAGGAAGTTGTCAGTAAGGCAGGAGAAGTCGTGGAGACAGTGACATCACTGAAGCCACGGGAAGGCAGCATTTCAAAGAACCGGAAGTAAAAAGTGTCAAATTCAGAACAGGGGTCAAATAACATAGCGTCTGAAAGATGTCCATCGGATCTGCTAATGAGAGAAATGGAATGAGAAGAGAAGGGGTCACTAAGGGCCTGAAGAGCCTCTTCTCTAGGAGTAAGAGAGGTACTGGGCTAAGAGGATAAGAAGTCGTGATCAGAGATGATTTATTAGGCCTCAAGACTTCAGACTATAGTTTTAGAGGATAACGAAGTAAAGGTAGCTGTAATCTGGGAGGTTAATGAGTTTTGAGGCAAAACTGTTGACTTCATGAATTTGACATGGAAAGGAAGACTACGAAAGCTCCCAAATCTATAAAAATGGGAAATGGCTGGGAATTTCCTGGTAAGTAGGTGTGGAGGGATGGTTGCAGGAACCTCATAAGGGGAGGCTTTTCCTTATGAAGGAGGAGGGAAAATAAAGAGGTGAAAGAGACAACAGTGACAAGAGATTTTCACATATTGAGGTATATGGGGTACCTATTCGACTTCAAAACTGATTCGGCTTGAACTAGAAAGCCTGACTTATGACCTATCGAACACACATTGTACATCTGCTTATCCACTAAACTAAAGAATGCACTCTCTTAAGACAAGAATGCAGACTTCCCCTCCTACCCCTATCGTTAATGCCCAGATAAGTCCCTTTCCTGACATCATGGTCATGTTGACCTGCTCACTTGCAACTGAATACCTCTTTAAAATTTTGATGAAAATATATCTTGGGTGTGTTTAATGTATGTTCTTTGTTCTAAAAAGATATCAGACTGTACTGAAACCCACGGTTCTCCAGAACACCTTCTAGGGCCTTCCTGGGTTATAATCCTCACTCTGACTCATAATAAACTCACCCTGATTCTGATTTATAGGTTGGTTATGGATTACTTGCATCAACAACAGGAAGGTTGAAGAATAGTGACTCTTCTCTCAGGCCTCATGATTTGTGGGGGGCAAGAAAAATACTGCTCCCTTCTCTAGAGAGGACAGAAGGTGGGGATAGGGAAACACAGGATTTTCACCATTTCTGAATGGGTAAAGAAAAATCTAGATACTTTCTACACCAAATGTAGTAGATGTGTAGTAAAGAATTTACAGTAAAGAATCTCTTGCCCAGAGAGAAGCTCTGGCCTTTGCCCTTGGCTTCTGGGAGGTCATCTCTGGGCCCTAGGAATGTTCCTGATGAACTATCTTTGTTTGCCTGGGGGCCTAGGGGCATACTGGATGGTCTAACAAAGTGATTTAGGGTGGCGGGCTGGCCACACCCATATAGTCTTAAAGTGGGGGCTTGTCACTTCAGAAAGACCAACAGTGTGACAAAGCGGAGGCTTTGGGCCCATCAACCTGGAGAGTGAGATTAGCCACATGGGCAATCAATCAATCAATCAGTCATGCCCATGTGATGAAGCCCCACTAAAACCTCTGGACACCGAAGCTCAGGTGAGCTCTCCTGGTCAGTGGTACTCCTTATGTATTGTGGTACATTGATACTGGAAGAGTAACCTGTCCTGATTCCATGGGAGAAGGACAGAGAAGCCCTGCAGTTGGTACTTCGAGACTCTGCTGTATGTACTTTTTTCCTTGGCTAATTTTTTTTTTCTTAAAGATTGGCACCTAAGCTAACAACTGTTGCCAGTCTTTTTTTTTTTTTTTCTACCTTTTCTCCCCAAATCCCCCCAGTACATAGTTGCATATTTTAGTTGTGGGTCCTTCTAGTCGTGGCATGTGGGATACCACCTCAGCATGGCCTGATGAGTGGTGCCACGTCCGCGCCCAGGATCCGAACTAGCAAAACCCTGGGCCACTGAAGCAGAGCGCGTGAACTTAACCACTTGGCCACAGGGCCAGCCCCCAACCTTGGCTGATTTTAATCTACATCCTTTCCCTGTAATAAACTGCAATCTTGAGTATAACAGCTTTCAGTGAGTTCTATGAGTCCTTCTACTAGTTATTGAACCTAAGGGTTCGAACTTCGTGTCAGAAGTGAGGGTGGACTTGGGGAAGTGCCCTCTGACTTTGTGCTTGTCCTAAACTCCTTGCAGGATGAAAGATATCACTTTCTTTGCTTTCTTACAGATTGTAATTTATATTTTAAGCAGTTGTATGCTTTTTAAATAAAACATTCATTAGGCTCCTTTACCCAATATTTATCTATAATAGGTTCATGAATTCACTTAGCAAACACCTGTTGAATTTAACTGACAGCAATTAAAGCAGTTAGGAAAGAATTCATTTAAATTGTCTCTGGTGTACATTTTACCAAACTTTTGTTATTAAAGAGAAAATACCTTGTGTTGTATTAATACTTATTAATTGTGTGATGTGCAAACCATGTAATTTCTTTGAGTTTGATAATTTCTAAAGTTGAAGATGATATCTTTCCTATGGATAGTAATTAAAGATTAAGGTTTAATGAAAGGTGAAGGATAAAATGAGAGATGTCATTGAAAATTTCTAGTCTAGTACCTGGCACCTAGTGTATGTTCCATGAATAGTAACTGAGATAATGATAATATTATAAGAATTTTATATGATTCATGCTTTATAAATTTTATTGACTAAAACTGTGAGTGGCTGATATTTCTGAACTCAATTCTCCTTTATTTAAGGAGCTCATTTCATCATTGTGCAAACTTATGAGGTGAAGCATTATAATAATCTTAGCAAATCACCACCATCAGCTAGAGTCTAGTTACCAATTCCATTCAAATCATTGTACTTGAATAGATAGGATTTTTAAAATGTGATAGAATTAAACTACCTTACACTTTTATTATTGTATTTCTTACTTTTAAATATGTGAAATAAATTGATTCCAATGTTTTCATGCATTGCCTATGAATAACCATTTCTAGCTGGATTTTGATTACTACATAGCTACATACAACCACTTTTTGGTAAAGTTTCTGCCGTTGCCACTAGCATGGATTTGTGTTGTGATGATTAATGCTGTTTTTTAAAGCTTTTATTTCTATTTTGATTTGTATCAGAGAAGGCACATTCCTGAAATGCTTACCAACGTAACTCTTGACTAAAAATTAATCAGTGTTGCAGAAATGCCCCACCATTCTTGATCAAGTCAAGAATGTTTCCAAGTCAGTCATTTTTAGGTGATGAGTCTATTCTTTTCACTCGGTCTCCTTTTCTTAGCCTCTCCTTCCACTCTTTCAGCACAATAGTTTTTATATCCATAAGTATTTGGTGAGTCGCTTTGACTTTTAGTGACAAATTAAGTGAGTGAAACCCCTCCAAGGAGACAGAACTGCTCTCTCAAGACCTTTTCAAGCTGGAAAACTCGGGACACTGTTTCCATGGACACAGGACGCGTTGTCACGGGGCTAAGAGGGGAACAATTAACCCCCAGAGCCAGAAGAGAAAAGAAAAAAGTGGCTGTGGTTGGAAGAGGCAGCGGCTTTGGCAGGCTGGAGATTAAAATTTGTGTGGAGACGGAAGACGAGCTAGGAAACATCGTTTTATCCACTCTTAGGCCCTTTGCGTCCCCAGGTCGGTGGACCCTCCTCCAGCGGGATCGGCTGGGGACAGAGACGGGCACCAGGTGAGACGCGCCCGGTGTGCAGCTGCGCTGCTGGAGGCTCGGCCGCGGCGGCTCAGGTGAGGGCGGGACGCAGGTTGGGGGCGGGCTCAGCGGCTCTTCCAGGTTCGTTCAGAAGCCTTTACCTCTTCTATAATTAACATTAACTCGCTTCCTCACTTTCGCCCCCAACTTTGGCTTCCCTTAAAGGACAGCAGGCACAGAGTGTTTGAGTTGGTCTCCCTGGTTTCCAGGCTCCCCCGCGCGCCCGAGAGGTCCTGGGGTGGGGGCGCCCCTGGGAAGGTGACCTGGGGTGGGGGCACCAGGTGTGAGTCGGCTCCAAGCTGCATAACTGGTGCTTTTCAAATTTGTCAGAGACAGAAGGGAGCTGGAATAAGCCGGTGGGAGTTAATCACCCCTGCAATAATTGTGGTGCCATTTCCAGTTTGCCAATGGATTCTTTTGATCGTTATCTGATTGGTTGCTCACCTGCATACTCCCCAGACCATATACATTGTACTTTTGAAAGATGTTTAATATTTTTCCTTAGAAGCTTACCATCCAACTGCAAGTTGGTGACGGGCAAATCTTAGTAGAGTTTCAAAATGCAAAGTAAATTTTCTCTCCGTCTCCCTTATAACCAAAAGGGGGCAAGAAAATACATGCTGTGGATCGAAGCACGTGGGCCAGGTCTCATAATTAAATCTTCAAATAATGAGTTTTCAAATTAGGTCTCAGGATTTGTGGGCTGCCTTAGTTGGCCAGGGCGGCCGTAACAAAAGACCCCAGACAGGGTGGCTACAACAACAGGAATGCATTTCTCACAGTTCTGCAGGGTAGAGGTTCAAGATCAAGGTGTGTGCAGGACCGGGTCCTTCTTGGGCCTCTCTCCTTGGCTTCAGATGGCCGACTTCTCGCTGTGTCCTCACAGGGTCTTGCGTCTGTGTGTGCTGTGTTCTAACCTCTTCTTACATGACACCGGTCACATTTGGGGTAAGGCCCAGATCATGGAAGTAAATTTTAGTTTAAGCCTCTGTGTTCTAGACAATTGCTCGGTCTGCTCTTTAGTTTGTGAATTTAGAAGCTCTCTTAGTTTTCTGAGGTCTTCCTTTAGTGGGAGACGTTTGGAACTTGCTGAGGAGCCTTCTCAGCAGAGCCTACTATATTGGCAGCATTGGGGGGTTTGTTTGTTTTTGGGTTTTTTTTCAGTCCCAAAGGTGCTAACTGTTCAAATGAAGTAGTGCTCTTAAAAGTGACTTTTTAGTTCGATATTTTTATCTTGGTAGTGACTCAGCCTCTGATGTGCTTGTAATATTGGCCCTGCAACCTTGAAATTGTTCTTGGATGCAGCCAAGGCCGTGCCATGAGGCCTGGGGATGATTTGTGGTGAGGGTGACTGGGAAATTTTATTTCGCCCTGGTTGCCAACTTCTCTATTTCATTGTGTTCTTTTTCCAAAAACTGTCATTACTGACCCAGGAATTAAGAACATGAATCCAAGTTTCCTTTGAAAATAATTTTAGTGAGTTTAGATTTGGCAAGAACCACATTTTATCATAATTCATTCAACTTCATATTTCATCCCCCAGTAAGTCATCATGAATTAATACCATTACAGATAAACTGGGATTATGGTTTATCCGTAATTGGAGACATCTCTGGATTAAACTGTAATTTTCAGACCCCATGTAGGTGTCAAATCTTTGCCTGGTGCTGGAATGCTGAGGTGGGTAAATTAATTCTCGCTTTAAACAAGCTTTCAAAATGGTGGGGAAGAGATCTGCCAAAGAGTGAATCTCTGTAGCACAGTGTGCTGAGTTCTGTAACGAAGGACAAAGACAATAGGAGCACACAAGAGAAAGAGATGGTCCCTGGGACAAGGCATGGGAGGATGTCCAGGAAAGTCTCACAGAGGAGGTAGCCTTCACTCTAGGATTTGGTAAAGGGTGGGATCTTGGCCGGAATACAGGCGGACAGGACATTCCAAGTGGAAGGAAAAGCGCGAGTGAAGGACGTGCTTGGGAAAAGGGCAGGACGCGTCCAGGGAGCGGGGGTAGTAGAGTATGGCAGGACCAAATGGGACATGGTGGGAAATTAGCTGGAAAGGTGGACGGAGCCAGATCTTGGACTGTCTTTTCTTGAACAATCTTGTATGTGATCTGAAGAGTTTCCTTGTTATTCTGGAGGTAATCGGGAGAAAACCGAGGGCTCTGGGCTGGAGCCGGAGCTGATCAGTGTCCTGTTTGAGGAACAGCTCTGATGGCGTTCTGAAGGATGGATGTTTGAAGGAAGAGAGGAAGGAAAAGGGCAGGCACATTCGGAAGAGTACAGCGCAGCAACCCAGGGGAGGGAAAGCGGAAAGTTGAAGGTGTGAAGGAAGCCAGTGGCAAAGGAACTGGAGTCAGGGGTCAGAGAGGGCTCATCTGGTCGGGGTCTATGCTGCCTCACTGTGGATGGAATTATGTGATTGGCTATTGAGCCCTTCTAACCCCAAGATTCTATGGGTTTCTGTGACCACATAAGAACCCTACATTCCAGAGGAGAGCATTTCCCCCCACCTGTAAGTACGTATAAGAACGCTTCAGACATATCCGTCTGTATTTAAGAAGTGACAGCATCTCTCCCACCCCCAGTGAACGTCAGTTGAAAGCGGTATGCATAAATCTATTTACTTGAGCACGAATGAATTTTGTTTCTTTGATGAGTCTCCAGCGTGGGGACATGGTAATGCTTATCAGGGTTGTCTCCGTAAATAGTCACCATATATTCAAGGCCTATGTTTGTGCTTTATAGGACATTGAGTTTTAGTTTCTGTTCACTGGACTCAGAATAAGAATTTAATAGAAAATGGAGAAGTAAAACTATGAGAAAACTAGAGAAGGAAAGGAAACAGACGATCAGATGACATGGTACAGAAGACACTGAACTGCTGAATAACTTCTCGTTGTTTCCCAACTTCCCGAGATTTAGCGTGGGTGTAATTGAAGAAATATACCGTGAAGACAGCAAGCAGGCCCGCAGACATACGGAGCCCATTGGCAATCAAAAGGTGGCGAGTACGGCAGAAAAAACTGAAATGATATGCAGATGGAGAACATGCATTTTGCAGCATTTATAGGTAATCCTACGCATCTTATCTCTAATTGGTAAGTGTATCATTACTTATATTTACTTCTTTTACTTACCAAACACTTATATGTCGCTTACATTCACTCATTTAAAGCTCTTAACGTCTCCACGAAGTAGGCACTTTTGTTATTCCTATGTTGCAGATGGGGCAACACAGAGCGGTTAAGCAATTAGCCTACAGTCACACAGCTGGTAATCAGCAGAGCCAAGGAGTCAAACCCAGGCAGTCTGACTCAGAGTCCATGTTCTTAACCTGTGCACTATACTACCTTTCTGAGTTTGACGGTGGGAGAGAAAGCAATGTTCTTAACACTATGGCTTGGTTTGGAAGAACCTCCACAGGACTCTGCCAAAGATGTGTGCATACTCCTAAATGTAAATGCAGGGTAAAAACAGGCACAGCGTTTACAGTCATCCGTTTCCTCTTTGGCTGATGGTTAATTCATTCATTCAGGTTGTTAGGTGTTAGGGATGCAAAGAGAAATTAGACACGATTCCTGCCTTCAAGAAACACACAGTCTAGAGGGGGAATCAAATGAGTACATCGCATGCTTGGAGAGAGGGTGAGAGGTACTAGGAGAGCAGCCTACAGAGGCAATCGTGTGAGCGTGGACACAGACAGCAAGTCACAGTGCATCAGGGAGAGCTTCCCGGCAGAGGTGGCATTTGTGTTGGGTCCTTTTTGTTTTCTGCTTTATCTCCCCAACCCCCCCGTACACAGTTGTATATCTTAGTTGCATGTCCTTCTAGCTGTGAGATTGTGTTGGGTCTTGAAGGATGAATAGGACTTAGAAATACAGCGAATGGAAGAACAGCATTGTATGCAGAGGGAACAGCAAAGGCAAAGCAACAAGTAAAGGAAAATACAACACATTTGAGGCACTGCAAGTTGTTCATCAGGATTGGGATGTCATGCCGACAGGAGGAGGAGGCAGGTGAGGGAAATGACTCCCTCCGTCAGAGGCCAAGCCACGAGCCCCGCGGGAGAAGCCAAGTAGCTTGACCTTTGTCCTGAAAGCTGTAGGGAGGCGCTGAGGCTTTAATCCAGCAGGCAGGCGATTGCATTTTTCTTGAAAAAATAATTCGGACGCTGGTGAAGGTAGAATGGGTAAAATAGAGGATAGAATGGATCAAATGCATAGACGTATTGTGAAACTATTGCAAAAATCCAGGCAACAAGTTATGGAATCCTAAACTCTTGGATTGGATAGCAGGAGAAAAACTGAAAAGATGTGTAGGGTGTGGCATATACAAGAGAAAGGGATTCTGTATATGTAGGGAAGGGTAGGCTGGAGTTTTCCTGGAGAGTGGTGTCTAAATCCTGGTTGGGGAAGAGCTGCATCAGAATGGCTTTAAAAAATAGACCCTGGTCTTCACTCCATAAATCCTGCCTTAATGGATCTAGGGTGGCAAGTGCAAATCTGTATTTCTTTCTTTCTTTCTTCCTTTCTTTTGAGGAAGATTAGCCCTGAGTTAATATCTGCTGCTAATCCTCCTTTTATTGCTGAGGAAGACTGGCCCTGAGCTAACATCTGTGCCCATCTTCCTCTACTTTATATGTGGGATGCCTGCCACAGCATGGCTTTGATGCAGGGTCGGTGAGCCGAGGAGTCGAAAGAAAGATTTCTTAGACTCTTAAGATCTGGCAGTAGTGCTCTTTTATTTAGAGACTAGTGTAGCATGGGGACAGGACCCATGGGCAGTCAGAGCTTTTGCTGCCCCCAGTTGAGGGTTAGTGCTAAATTTAAGGCATAGGTATATGATTCATCTCCTTACAAGACAAAGGAAAGAACATGAAAAAAAAGTTAAAATGGTATCAGTGCAGGTGGGGTCTAGTCATTGGGTGATCCCATGATTTTAGACAAGAATCAAATCGGATTAAGTAAAGGTTAGAAAGGTTAGACGCCACCACCCTAAACCAGTTACATGAGATTGCCAGACAGCAACCAACTTAAGTTCTTGCCTTCCCCATTAAGAGCTTCTAGGGACAAGGTCATCTCTCCTCTTCTTCCTGGTACAGAGAGGGAGGCACCTTTTACAGATAGAGATTTACCTTACAAATGTAAATATGTCCCAACAAGGGCAAGTTCCATTCCCCAGAGCCTCCTTCCCTGTCCCAGTTTATCGAAAGCAATCAGCCCAAAACAATCCTGATGCCAAAGAGACATATCCTGGGGTGGCCAATTTCAGGTCCCTACAAGGTCATCCCCCGTTCCTTCACAAACGCAAATGTCTCAAAAGAGCAAGCAAAATTCCAGTCCTCGGAGCCTGCTTCTCATCTACAGTTTTAAAAGTAACCAGCCTAAAAATCCTCATCATAAACCATTTTAAAATTAAGCAGCCTAAAAATCCTCATCAGCTTGACAAGCAGTGCATAGGTCTGCATCTGGGATCCGAACTGGTGAACCCCGGGCTGCCAAAGCAGAACGTGCAAACTTAACCACTGTGCCACCAGGCTGGCCCCAGGACTCTGTATTTCTTGGAAGTTTTTGAGTTCATTCTGCAGTGTAACTATGGTTGAAAACCATTATGATTCCTAAGTTTGTGGGCTGTATGCCTAAGAGATAATTAACATGGTAATAAAGGTTGGAAGAGACTTTTGGCTGAGAGAGGAAGGATGAGTTTGCTTTTAGACCTACATTTGGGCTCCCTGTGGGAAATCGGGATTGAACTAAATATGTAGGTTCAGAACCCAGAAGAGAGATTTTGTTTGTAAATGGATGGTGGTAGATGAAGCCATGGGTTTTGGAGGTCATCCTGGAAGAACACACAGAATGAGGAAAAAGATGGCTGAGCACTTAGGGAGACTACTATTTAGGAATTGACCTGAGGAAGAAGAGTAAGTTGAAGACACTGACAAGGAATCTTCAGAGAAGGTGAGAAGATGTTACTGTTGTCGTAGAAACCAAGAGAGAGTTGATTCACAGAAAGGAGTGGTCAACATTAGCAAAAGTTGTAAACATTTAAATAGGGTGAATAAGAGCAGAAGAGTGTCGACTGATTTATAAAATGGTGACCCTGGTGACCTGTGTGAGCAGAGTTAGTGGAGTAGTTTAGAAAGAAGCCGAATGATGGTAGATTAAGAGGGAAAAGGGATGTGAGGAATTGGAAGCCTGAAGTGTAGACTACAGTTTTAAGAAATTTGGCAAGAAAGAGAAGATGAGAGAGAATAATGGCTAGTAGGGTCATGGGAAGAAGTTTTTCTTTTTTAAAAATAGAAGAGATTTGAGAACGCTGGGGAAAATAAACCAGTGAAGAGTTGAGAGATACAGGAGAGAAAGGATAACCGATGGAAGTGGCTCCAAAGAGGTCAGAGGCAGTAGGGCCTAGAGTACACTGGGAGGGATTGACTTTGGATGGGAGAGGCAACACTTCCATTAACGTCAAAACACAGGTGAGGTGGGAAAGGATGCAAATAAGACAGTCGTATGAGAGGTAGAAGTTGGACAAGTTCTTACTTGATGGTCTCCATGTTTTTAGTGAATGGGAGAGGCCATCTACTTTGCCTAGGAAGATGCGTGTCACAAAGAACAATGTCTGCCAGGCGCCAACTGCTTCAGTAAATTTGATAGGATGCTGAGCACAATGTCTTTCATGCAATACTTGCAGGTAGCCAGTGGCCAAATGAACAAATAAACGCTCATCATCAAATGATGATGCATGCTCACAGAAATAGAATAATGAAGTAGAATATATGCCCAAAGAAACAGAAACAGGATGTAGAAGTATGAAACCAATATGCTGGTTCAAAGTAGACATTAAAATTAAAGGCTGAATCAAGAAAGGACTGAAACACAGGAGGTCTAATTGAGGAACATTTAATGCAGTCTTGATACATTTTGCATTAAAAGATTGATTTTTAGTGCATGCAAAACATTTGGGATATACCATCATATTAGACCTGGCATTCCTTTGCTCGCAGTGTTGATGTGAAGAGGCACAGGCGAGGCCCTTGATGCCCTTGGTATCAGGATGAAAGCAAGCAAGTTGGTTTGTGGCATTTCCTCACCTCCACTTTCTCCCAGGGCCATTCATCCATAGGAACCACTGCACATTGCCAAGGACCTAGGAAAACATTTGCAAACTGGGGAAAAAAAAGAAAAGAAAAGGTGTTGTCTCCAAAATCTGAAAATAAAACTGAAAACTAAAACTAATAACATTCTGTCAATTTCGTTAACTGTCAAATCTAGTATTCGTACAATTGTCGTTCACCCTTGAAAATACTTGGTTGGCTAACTTTCCTCACTTCAGAAAAACTCATGATATGCACAGCAGCTTGCCAGAAGTCATATCATAGCTAAATAATTTACACATAGCAAAATAATTTTAAATCGAAACCGTAAACGTTCTCTTAAATTACAGCTGTGTGTGTCTAAAAAATGGGCTGATGTGTGCATCTTAAAATGTCTGATGTGGTGCTGAAGATGACTCTAAAAGTGAGAGGTATAGAGTGTCTTCCTCTTTTAAAAGATCTGCCTTCTCTTCCCTCTCACAGGTCAGCAGCACGTCTCAGTTGTCCCTCTGTCATTTATACCTTCCCCAAACTGGGAAACATTCGCTTCTATATGCTGCTTCTTCCAGTTATTTACCCTTCTTTCCCTCATTGAGAAGTAGAAATCCTTGTCCCCAGTGAAAGATGTTGGTGAGAATTATGGGAGTCTTCTCCCCCTGCTTGAACTCATATCATGTTTAAGGGGCACACAGAAACTAAAATTCCTTAGGTGTTCTTGCGATGTGTGAGAGGGCTGGTTCCTGGGTCTGGAAAGACAATATATAGTGTTCACAGAATCTACATTCTCTTCCAAAGTCTGTGCCCTCCTGTCCTGTAGGCCCAGAGAGGCTGAGGCATTCACTGTGCCCGCAGCCTTGCCCTGCAACCTAAGGTTATGTGGTTTGTAACAAGGTGGGCTGTCTGCTTGCAGCCCCACGGTCCAGAAAAGCCTTGGTCACACTGGACTGCTTCCGGGGATGGAAGGGGAGCATCTTCATGTAGCAGAATGGTGGAAGGCGTGCTGGGATGGAAAAACCCATCAGAACACCAGGAATTCACACCTAGGGCAACACACGGTGAAAGAGAGAGCAGAAAAGAGAGCTAAAAGAAACCAAGTACAAAATAAAGTGAGCTTTTGGCATAGGATCCTTAATCCTTGTCTTTTCAAGCATTATTATCTCTGTGTGATGTTGATTGAATAATATACAATCTGGGAGAAATAGCATACTTTTTTTTGTTTTGTTTTGGGTTTTTTTGGTGAGGAAGATTGGCCCTTTGAGGCAGATTGTCACTGAGCTATCTGTGCCAATCTTCCTCTGTTTTGTATGTGGGACACCACCAACAGCATGGCTTGATGAGCAGTGTGTAGGTCCACATCCAGGATCTGAACCCTGGGCTGCCGAACAGAGTGCAAAAACTTAACCACTACACCACCGGGCCTGCCCCAGCATGGATTTTTTTGAGTTAGAAAGAACTTTAGTGTTGACATTGATGTTCATTAGAAATATTGATGAATTCAGTACTTGCTGTGAATTGTATTAACTTTTACACTTAAATGCCACTGGAGCCCATTCAATTCACTGAACAAAAATATGTTGAATGCGTAATCATCTACTCAAATTTTAAAAATAAATAAAATAGAGGGAGTTTTGGGTTAATATTCCTGACCCTTGCCTCCATTCTCCCCCTAGCTATTTGTTTGCACTGTAAGGCACTTTGTGGCTTTTAATTTTCTCCTCTGAAAAGGGAGATAAATTAGACCAGGTCCTGATGTCTAACATTCAGGCCCCCAAGCCTAATATGGATCACTTGACCCCAGATGAAATTTTCACCATGTTAATGAATGAGCAAATGTGAACCGTTACGGCAGTAGCACCTAACCAGCCTGGCTGCCGCTCCTGCCTTCTAAGTGCTGTATGAACAGGCTTCCATCATTGACCAACTCAAATGGAATGCAATTAGTTGTATAAATGTGAGCTCTTTGCATTTACTTTCATTAAAATTATATCATGACAAAAAGAAAATAGATGTAAATCAAGCCACATGCCCTTGTTTCAGTTCTGAGTCACATGTTTCTCATACGGTAATCTTGGACTTTCTCCAACTCACATGTGGGAATTCTGATCATGTGACCTTCTATCCAAAACGTGGGTGCCTCTACAGGTCTGTGATTGATTCCATGATCTATATAGTTCTATTTTGTTACCCAAAACAGTAATGTAAAGATGGGTCTTTTAACTTACACCTAAATAATCAATCATATGTTTAAATTTAAATTGCTTTAGAGATTTCTTCTTTTTTCTCCTTTTTAAATAGGAATTTACTGACTGACAATGGCAGGAAAAATCTTAGAGAAATTGGATGTTCTGGATGAGCAAGCAAAGATACTCCTGGCCCGTAGAGCAAAGGTTTGTAAGATAAAAGGTAAAACTCAACTTAATCATTAAAAGGTTACTGTTCCAAGTGTGAATGATTACTTTTACTTTTTAGCTAATGATGCATTAATATGAAGACACAAACTAATTTGTAAAAAACAAATAATTAGTTGAAAGATTGTCAATGTAAGTGGATACTATAATTAATTAAATAACATTAATTAAGGTACCTTAATTAAGGTAACTTCTAGATAGCTGCCATGTTCGGTCATGGTGTAGCTAAACTGCTTGAGATTAAACAATCTTAGGCAGTCAGACAGTAAATGTGACTACTCCTGTGGTTCTTACTAATATGTTACACACATAAAAAGTTATTTGGTTTGTTTATTAAAATGAAGAAAATATTTTGTGTAGTTACCAAATTAGAAATAGTTCATAGACATTAAAGTAAAAAAGGTGAAACTCTTATAAAATTCAATGTAAAATATTAGCAAAGAACATAATTCTCAAAAAGCAAGTTTTTAGCACATATGAGCAATTTAATTTGGTTACACAGACTTGCAAAATAATATAACAATGTGGATAAGTGAGGCGTGGATAAAGAGCAGGGAGTCTGAGAAATTAGGAAGACCCCACGGAGAGGAACTCTTAAGTGAATGAATGTATTTGTGAATCTGAAAATGAAAACGTTGATGTGTGAATAATGATTTGATTTTCTTTTTTTTCCATAATTATCTCCTTTCATTCAGAAAATAAAGTAGAGGAATATTGGAAAGTGAAATAAATTCATTCTATTATAGCTATCAAAATTTTGATATAGCAAACCAGGAGTAACTTAGGAAGGCAACCATGTTAGACTTAGATATCCCAAAGTTCTTTTCCTTTAGATTTTTTGTTTAAAATGAAAATAACATAATTCAGAAAATATAATCAGAGATAAATCTATTTAATTTGCCATGAAACTCCTTTCTTATATATTTTAAGTTATGATTACTAATTCTTGCCTTCAGTAAGAGCTTCCTTTGTACAAAGCATGTCTGTGCCTTATCTCGTTTCGTGTTCCTATGCAGAGTTCGTCTCTGGAAATTCTTTTAAAAGTATAATCATTCTTTAAACATTTCCTTATTTTTTAAATTATAAAATCGAAACACATTTTTGGAAATAAGTTAAGCAACATATAGATATGTATAAAGAAAATTATACACAAGGAAAATTACGTAAAGAAAAATGGTCTCTGGCCTCTTCTCTGCAACCCTTTCCTCTGAGGCGAACAAGCTTTAGCAGCTGGGGTTTATCCGTCCACATCTTCTTTTGTGCTCTTACAAAGATATACAAATGTGTAATGTGTGTGTATACATACACTTATCTTTACATATAAGTATTCATAATATAAATATACACGTACATGTACATAATACACATACGTTTATGAAGGTGGATTGTCTTTCTTTTTTTTTTTTTTTTTTGTTCGGAGGAAGATTAGCCCTCAGCTAACTACTGCCAGTCCTCCTCTTTTTGCTGAGGAAGACTGGCCCTGAGCTAACATCCGTGCCCATCTTCCTCTAGTTTATACGTGGGACGCCTACCACAGCATGGCTGCCAAGCAGTGCCATGTCCGCACCCGGGATCCGAACCAGCGAACCCCGGGCCGCCGAGAAGCGGAACGTGCGAACTTAACCGCTGCGCCACCGGGCCGGCCCCGATTGTCTTTCTTTTTTATTGACCAAAATGAGATAACAATATATAAATCACTTTGGTAATTGACTTTTTATTTTCTTAAGCTGTTCATTTTGCAATAATCATAGACCCACAGGAAGTTGCAGAAACAGTACAAATAGTCCCATTACCTTCCACCCCGTTGCCCCTGGTGGTGACATCTTAATGTAGTTCTAATACAATCTTAAAACCAGCATGAGTCATAACAATACCGACGGTGGCATATTACTGTTAACTAGACGACAGGCTTTGTTCAGCTGTCACCATTTTGTAACCTTTATTCATTTGTGTGTAGTTTTATGCAATTTTATCCCATTACGGATTTCTGTAACCACCACAACAAAGATACAGCGTGTGTGCCTCACCATCAAAAAACTCCCCCGTGTTACTTCTTTGCGCCTGTGTCCACACCCCACCCCGGTTCCGTCTCTGTCCCTGGAGGTGGCTTATCTTTCTCCATCTTTATAATTTTGTAACTTTGAGAATGTTATATAAATGGAATCATTCAATATGTCAAATTTTGACATTGACTTTTTCACTAAGCATAATGCCCTTAAGGTCCGTCTAGGTTTTTGTGTGAATCAATAGCTTTTTTATGATAAATAACGTACAAATTTTATTGCCGAGCGATATTCCATTATTTGGATGTGCAGTGTCAACCACTCACCCATTGAAGGACATTTGGGTTCTCAGTATTTTGCTTTTAACAATAAAGCTGCTAAAAAAAACAAGATGAAATAAAGTTGCTATGAGGACTGGCCCTGTGGTGTAGTGGTTAAGTTCATGTGCTCCACTTTGGCAGCCTGGGGTTCACAAGTTCAGATCCCAGGTGTGGACCTACACACCACTCATTAAGCCATGCTGAGGCAGCATCTCACATAATAGAAAATAGAGGAAGACTGACAAAGATGTTAGCTCAGGGCCAATCTTCCTCAGCAAAATAAATAAAAATAAAAAGTAAAGCTGCTATGAATGTGTACAGGTTTTTGTATGAACATAAGTTTTCATTTCTCTGGGGAAAACGCCCAAGAGCGTGATTCCTGGTGCAATCTGTGTCTCTTAAACTCAGCAAGGTCAAGGTCACAGGTTTGGTTTGAGTTCACCCTCCTCAGCCTCAGCCAGGAAACTGCCTCCAGGAAATAAGTGGGGCTATTGTAGGGTTTGCCTCGTTTGTTTTCCTTCCCTCAGGGATCACAGTCCTGCTCTGCCTGTTTCCTAATGCCTGATTGCAGTTGTTTGTACGTATTTTCTCAGATTTTCTAGTTGTTTACAGCAGGAGGGCAATCCCCGTTGCACACATTGGCAGATGCAGCCGTTTCCACATCCTTTTTTTTTTTTTTTTTTGTGAGGAAGATTAGCCCTGAGCTAACTACTGCCAATCCTCCTCTTTTTGCTGAGGAAGACTGGCCCTGAGCTAACACCCATGCCCATCTTCCTCTGCTTTATACATGGGATGCCTATCACAGCATGGCTTTTGTGAAGCTGTGGCATGTCTCCACCCGGGATCTGAACCGGTGAACCCCAGGCCGCCGAGAAGCAGAACGTGTGAACTTAACCGCTGTGCCACCGGGCCGGCCCCCCCACATCCTTTGACTTGCTTTCCAACTTCTCATCTCTTTATCCCTCTGTGCTGCGCTCTGAGAGAATTCTTTAGAGAAGACTTTTGGCTCCTGAATGCACTTTTCAGCTATATCCTTTTTCTTCTTCAGTCCATCTGTATAAATATTTGCACAAAGTCCTCTTCCAATTGCTTTCTTAGCTCTGTTCCTGGCTCGTGTGCCCGGAGGAAGGTTGGTTGCTTCGCCACGTGTGTGTCTACAGGAAAAGGAGCAGGTTGCAGAGACCTGCCTGCTGTGGCTCCAGCAACTCTCCACATCAGCATTGTCTTGGCTGAATATACGGGTCATTTGTAAACACTGAATTTTAGAATTCGGAGGGAGCCTCCATGATGATCTAGTCCAGCGCCCTCATTTCACAGATGGGAAGAGAGTGGCTCAGGTCATGCAGCGGTGGTTGTTAACAAGGCCCCCAGTTGTCAATCTGGGAGATTTTTCCATTATTGCCTGCCACATAAATTCTGTGTGTGTGTGTGTGAATAAAGTGAGATTAATTTTGACCTTTTTACACAGGATTTTTCCTATATGAAAAGTACTCATTTTTTTCAATGTTGTACTTTGGCTTTGCTGCAGAAAAACAGGCTTCAGAGTCAAGTAAAGAAAAAGACTTTGGTGACACCCCTGACATTTGATTTTCAGTTGGAATTTGAAGAGCCTGTTGCTACGTCCACACGTAAGACAGTATCAAAGATCGCAGAGCACAGATCATGTGGCATTAAGCAAACAAAAAGGTAATGGTCACAACTGTCTAGAACTCTCAGTTTGGAGTTGGAAAGCACTGCTGTATATTTGTCTTGGCTTATGCGGTCTGTATTACATGTAAGCTTTGTCAAGCATAGGTGTATTTCATAATGGTGGTAAGTTCCAAAAATGCTAGATTAGCATTCTGAATATTCCTAATTTATAAAATATTTGTTATAATATTCATTATTACAGGTTATAATTGCAGATAGTAATAACAATTCTGAATTTTTAGAGAAAGACTTTTCTTGAGCTCTATTATACTGTCCCAAATTAATGTCAGGATTTATTTCAGACTTTCACCAATATACTTCAAAAAGAAAGTCTGCCTAGAAAACTAAGTAAGGCGGTGTACTGGGTGCTTCCAGAGTGCTGTGTGCTTCCAGGGTGCTGTGTGCTTCCAGGGTACTGTGTGCTTCCAGGGTACTATGTGCTTCCAGGGTACTGTGTGCTTACAGGGTATGTGTGCTCTCAGGATACTGTGTACTTGCAGTGTGCTGTGTGCTTACAGGGTACTGTGTACTTGCAGTGTGCTGTGTGCTTGCAGTGTGCTGTGTGCTTGCAGTGTGCTGTGTGCTTGAAGTGTACTATATGCTTACAGGGCACTGTGTGCTGTCAGGATATTGTGTACTTGCCGTGTACTGTGTGCTTACACGTCCTGTGTACTTGCAGTATACTGTGTGTTTGCAGTGTCCTGTGTACTTACAAGGAGTGGGCTGAATATGTCATGCTTGGCCTTTCACTGGCATTGTGTATGTGTGTAATGCTACGTAACTTTTTAGGCATCAGAAATGTAGCGGAGAGCCCAGACAAAAGAAATACTGAGAAGTAGAATCCATCGAACTTCAAATCAATTGGACCTTGGTGATTGGGTGGATACTGTTTTTATCTCATTTATTCTGTATAACAATCCAGTGTGTTACATGCAGTTTTACAGATGAAGGATCCAAATCTCAGTGAGGTTAAATAACTTGCCCAAGGTCACACAGCTAACAAGTGGCCGAGGCTGGATTTAAACACTAGCAGTCTGACTTCAGAGCCTGTGTGCCTTATTGCTGCTCTGTTCAATAGAGTGACTTCCAGCTTCTGGGCTTCGTGACTGGGTGCACATGGCGCCTTGCACTTGGGTAGGGAAGATGTCCTGAAGAGCAGATGGGGTGGAGAAGAGCATACAGTGAGAAGAGCTGAGCCCTCTTTTGGATTAGTTAAGTTTTCGATACCTGAGGGGCATCAGGCGGTGGTGTCTGGAAGACACTTGGATAAACATGGCTAAATCTAAAGCAAAACAAGACACAAAATACAGCTCACCCAGATGTTTGTTATTCCTGACTTACCAGGGCATTAGAATATGTTTCCATTATGGAGCCTCAAGAAAAAGGAGTTTGTTTCTAGCACAAATAAATATGAATGGTTTGCATAATGTAGCTTTTCCACAAACTTCTTACCTTACTACTTAGTTTTCATGTAGATACAGCCAGTGACTTTACTTCAAAATCATTTATAAAACTATTCATATTAAAATAGAACATTTTAATAATACACAGAAAAAATGCATAACATGGTAGTTGGGAATGTGGAGAAGGGAAAAAATAACATATATTATTTTGTATTATTTTTTGTTTGTATATGTTTTTAAACTTGTCTATGTGTGTCATTACCTAACAGTATAATATATGACTAATGACCCATCAGACACCCTTGAAGACAATGTGCAGTATATTTTATGGCAGTGTTTTCCAAGATGATACTGCTTCTGCCCCTTTCCTGTCTGACAAGACCATTTCCTAAGTTTATAAAGGCATTATTGATCCTGTGTTAATGTAAGACCAATAGCTGAGTAATGTTCCCTTTCAGTTAAGTGTAAACCTGGCTAACTTGAAATTTGAAATCAGTGTCTAAATTATAAAGACAAAGAGGCACATACTTTCAAGATGCAAAGACCAAGTAAATTTGGTTTGATCAGTGCCCAGAGGACCAAAACTGGCAAAAAAAAAAAAAAAAAAAACCCAAAAAGTACAGGAAAATTTCAAGAATTTACACAAGAATCAGAGTGTAACCTAGGCCAATGGAAATAAAACTTGACTGAAGAAACTAAGAAGGTTCAGTACATGTGGCAAAGGCCAAGCAGCAGCTTTCAATGTAGGCTGTGGTTTTTGCTTCCAAGACCGCTTCTGTCTGCCCTCTGCCTGTCTTCCTCGAGTGGCGGCTTTGTATTGTTTTTGAGAGTGAAACCAAGTTCTTTAGATGTTGGTGATTTGGGGAAAATGATAGAGCTCCTAGTAACACTCATAGTTTTAACACACTTTGTATAATTTTTTCTATAAAATAGAACTATTTAAAATAGCAAAACATGAGTTAACTTGCTGCTATCTGTAAAAAGATAACCCGATTAATTTATGAAACATGAAGAAATAAAACATGTTGTAAATTACCGTTTAACTCTCTGAACAAATTAAGCGTAGCTGCTTATGGCTCCCATGTGGGTCTATTTCTGTTATCTTTTGTTTCCCTGGGTATCGGTCACATATGGTTTTATCTTCTCACATGCCTCGTTATTTTTTATTGAGAACTGGACATTGCATTTGAAAAAGTGGAGATATAATTTGAAGCTGTAGGCGATGCTCTCTTCTCCAGAAAGGACTGTGCTGGCTTTTGTCAAGTGGCTAGACTAGGGGCATCAGCAATCCTAGATCAGGGTAGAAATGATTCAAAACTGGACTTCAGGTTTTTCGAGGGTTGGTCTATTTATGGTTCAACCTTACTTCTAGGTTATAAACCTTTGGGGTTTCAACCCTCACCTGAAGGATGTATTAGGACCCTTCCTCTTTGGTGGGCCCTGAACTCCAGTTTTGTTCCCACAGCCCCATGAGTTTGTCAGAAGCGCCACACAGCTTTCTTGCTTCTCTGATGCTGATTATAAAATTGACAAAAACGCAGCCCCGAATGCCAGGCCTGCCCTCTGAGCTTCTGTCTTCCCCTAGCTCGTGGCCCCTCAATTTCTTCCTGCTTTGGGAGCCTCTCAGATGTCTTTAAACAAATGTTTTCAACATTTTGTGTAGATACCTAGTTGCTCTAGAGAGATAGCTGGTCCAAACCACTTAGTCTTTTATTTTCAGAAGTGGAATCTAAATCGCTATTTAATATAACCCTAGATTTCACTCATATTTGAATGATTCTCCTTCTAACACAAGTTATTGTTGTTTCTAGGGCTCTAAACCAAGTTCAGATAAAAAATCCTTGCAAATAATGAGTTTATCTTTGTTAACAAAGCTCTGATATCACATTCTACTGTAATCTTCACTTATTGATTTGACTCTATCTAGTGACTGATAGACTCTGTGGATGCTGCAGCAATGGTGAAACATACTTATGTGTTGAAGTTCAGTGGGGGATTCAGAGAAGCGAACAGGCAGACATCAGTCGCTGCAGAGAGAGTCCCAAAGAGAGGGTCAGCAAACGCTTCCTTGAGGAGGTGGCACGGCGGGCGAGACCCAGAGAGTTAGCGAAGAGGCAACAAGATTTCAAAGTGGGAAAGATGTTCCAGCCAGGGCAATAATGTGGACGAAGGGTCACCCAGAGGCTAAAGAAAGCCCAGCTCATTTGAGAATCCAAGAATAGTTCAGTGTTGCTGGACTTGACTGGGAGATGGGGTAGAGACTGGAGGGTGACTGGTGAGAAATGAGGCTGGACAGGTAGTAAAGGCCAGCTCACCAGGGGCCTACGAGCGAGGTAATGAACATTGGACAGCCTCCTATAGCAGCGAGGAGCCACTGAAGGGCTTAAACAGAGCAGAGCATACTCAGATTTAGATTTTAGATATATCATTAAGTAGCAAAAGGAGTAATTAAAAATTCCATGGGCTCCTCAGAGAACCCGACCTTTTTCTAGAATTTGTAGTATCTCCAGAAACTGCCTCTTCCAGGAAGCAACCCGTCTTGCAGTAAGTCCTTTTCTAACCGTAACAGAATGATTGCTTAAATAACAGAGCACCCGGCAGAAAGTTTCTATCCTCATGTCAACAATGATATGCTGGTCCTGTTGGTTATAGTGGATAGAGTCGACTCCCCCACATCTTGAGATGCAGCTCCCAGGCTTATAAATTATGCTACTTACAGCTCAGGATACCAGCCCATGCCAGTGCTCACACCCCTTGCTCCTATGCTGCGCCAAGATGTCAGATCTAATTCACTCAACTCTCAGCTTAGCCTAGACTTTGTGTCATAACTGCCACCACCTGGCCCAGAGACTTTTCTGGGAGCTACATGCTTCTTTCATTTTTGATCTCTAGCCTCTTGCTATTCAAAGTGTGGTCTTCCACCCAGCAGCATCGCTGTCACCTGGGAGCTTGTGTTAAATGCAGAATCTCTGACCCCATCCCAGACGGAAGCTGCATTTAACAGGATTCCCCAGATGACTCCTAGGGAAACTGACGTTTGAGAAACACGGCTGTGGCCCAGTGGTCCTCAGACACAGAGGGCTTGTTCAAACACAGATTGCTAGGCCTCACTTTTGGGGTTTTAGATTCACTAGGTCTGGGCTGGTACCTGATAATTTGCATGCCTAATGGTTTCCAGGTAATTTTGATGCTGCTGGTCTGGGGACCACCCTGTGAGTCACTGCTCTAGCTCATGTCCCACTCTTTTCATGCCACCCAACACCTACATCTGTTCTAGTTTTTCCTTGTCTTGCTGAATATCAGAGCAGCTCCCAGCCTAGTGCTGTGGTCACCTAATGGGGGAAACCCTCCAGGTTTATTTGCAGCTGAGCTTTGCTTTCAGAGTAGTAATATTCAACCCACCTGCACATTAGTATTACCTAGGGACCTTTAAAATATTGTATTCTACTTAAATTAGTTTGGAATGGGGCCCAGGCATTACTATTTTTAAGATTCCCCAGATGATTCTTACATAAAGCCAGGATTGAGAACCATTGAAATTCTTAAAGGGGCCAGCCCAGCAGCATAGTGGTTAAGTTCGTGTGCTCCACTTCAGTGGCCCAGGGTTTGCAGGTTTGGATCTTGGGCGCAGGCCTAGCATCATTCGTCAAACCACACTGTGGTACATCCCACATAAAATAGAGGAAGATTGGCACAGATGTTAGCTCAGTGACAATCTTCCCCAGGAAAAAAGAGGAAGATTAGCAACAAATGTTAGCTCAGGGCCAATCTTTGTCACAAAAAAAATTTCTTAAGCTTTCTTTCTCAGTTACTCCCAGAGACATCTCTTCCATGACACTATTAGCTCAGGATTTCTGCATTTTTCTTAGATAAATGGGGACTGATAAAGGTATTCCTCAAATACCCAAAATTTGCTAGAAGGATCTTCCTAGGATTAATTTCCTGATAAGCAGAGAGTTTTATAATTATTCCAAAATGTCTCTCAGTCTTTTGCCTTTAATTTGTATATAGTCTTTAAGATTTCTCAATAAAAACCAAACGTACCCTTCTCTGCAAATTTTCCTAGTTGGACCTTTTATGAAAGAGCCACACTCATTTTAACAAAAGTCCCTTTAAAAAATTACCTGAAACAAAGAATTTTTTAAAAGAGAGACAAAGTGATTTTTCCATTACCTAAGCATTCAGCGCTGGATTATCAGCTGAAAGTGGCAATTTTACCACTTATAAAGTGGGACAAAATAGGACACAAGTTAGGGGCAGGTAGACAGATTAAGAATATTTTTCCTTTAGATGAATAAGGGCTTCTCATGAGAAAAATTATTTTCTTAAAAATAAATCCACATTGAGACCTGCCAATATTTCTTTTAGAAATATTTTTATGACAGGATAAACTTACATATAGAAAAGGTGAGTAAATATGAATAGAGAATACAGTTGCAGCCAATAGTGAAATTTAATTGGCCAAATTCTTTCTTCCCTGATTTTAATATGCAGGTCATATACTCCAAGTGACTTAGGTAAAGTGTGACTTATAATAGGTAAGTGGGGTCGGGTGGGGCAGGGCAGGAGCAGGAACCGTGGAGAAGGGGAGACATTTATGTGAGTAGAAACAGATTGACGCCTTGCTCGCTACCCACACAATTTCTCAGTGATGTGGGCACAGGCTCCTTTGAGGCCCCATGAGGATTCTGGGAAGGGGACAGCCTTATCTCCCGCTCTCTGTGGGGAGCTCCACTATTGAGCTGGATGCTTCCTCCTCTCTGCAGCTGGAAGAGGACTCTGATTGTTGCTCAGCCCTGCAGAAACCTGAGACTCTAGAGCAGGGCTTCTCAAGAGTGGCTGCTCACTTGAGAGCTTTTGAGAAACATGCCGAGCCCTACCCTGGAGACTGCGGTGTAACTAGTAGGGAAGAGTCTGGGCACGTGGGTTTATCTCCAAACACCCCGGATGATTCTAATATGCAGCTGGAAGTTTGAGAACCATTTCCAGAGGCTTCTTTGTGTCTCCCTCCCTCAATCAAGAAACCCTCGCATGACAGCTTGTTTGCCACTGATCCACTGCAAAAAAATCTTGGCTCTCACCGCCTGATGCGACCTGAGTCCCAAAGAGCCCGACCTGTGCAGGTGCTGCAGGAGCCCACAGCCTCGGAAGCGAGCGGTCACACAGCAACCACGGGTCATCCAAGGGGACTCGCAAGAAGGAGGGAGAGGAGGCCGAACGGTCAGGACAGGCGACTCCGAATGAGGCAGAGTTAGAGGCAGAAAACAAAACTTTAGAAAATATGACTTTTAAGGACAGAAATAATCAGAGAAAAGAGAGATTTAAAAAAAAGTATTCTGAATCAAAAACTGAGTAGGGAAAATTGAAAATAGAATGCAGATGAAAACTGGACTGATAATCTAGAAGACCAAATCGAGGCATAATCTTACAAAAATAAAAAAAATATGGAAATCAGATTGAAAAGAGATACGTAGTACAGTTTCAGAATACTCAATATGTGAATATACTTAACACATAAATCAGGAGAGAGAGAAACAGATGATGAGGAAATATTAGGAAGAATGCCTTTATTTTGAAGATAGACTCGAATTTTCAGATCAAAAGGATTACCAAGTACTAAATTTATGGTAAAATTACTTAATTCCAAAGGCAGGAAAAAAATCAGTTAATTACAAAGGAAAGGAAATCGAATGAGTTTCCTTTGCATCTCTGAGGCTAGAAAACAGCCAACCATTTTCAACTTTTGCACGGAATGGCAATCCAAGAATCCTCTCTTTGGATGAATCCTCATTTATATGTGAGACTAAAAGAGAGACAAATTTTTGGACATGAAAGACTTTAGAATGTAATCTACCTATGTATTCTTTCAAGGAAACCTACCTGGAGAAATATTTCACCCAAATTAAAATTAAGTATGAATAAAATGAAGATTCAAACTGGGTATTTTTATTATACAAAAACATATTTGAAATTATCCCATGGGGCCAGAATGAAGCTCTGGACTTTGATCTCGAAGTGGCTGTCCTATAAAAACATAAAGTGTGACAAGGGGAATAGGCTGTAAGAGATTGCCAGTTGGGACGGGGCAGTTTTTAGAGCAACCGCCCTGCCTCCATCTGAGCTGGGCCCTTCTCTCGGATTTGCTCCTTTATTGTCCAGCGCCACTTCAGTGACCCATCCCAGGACGTTAGCAACCTTCCTTCAATTCCGGCCCATGCAGCGCAAAATCAAGGCCTTCGCCTATATTCCTTTTAACAACAGGATATAGTTCCACAGGGAATTTTTCTAAATATAAAACCAAAAAAGAGGAGAGGGAAGGGGGATGAACAAAAACACACACACACATATATATATGTGCTTATATATATATGTATATATAAGCAGTCCCAAACTAATACAACTTACAAAAAACAGATTTATGATTTTATGTCAGTGAATTAACCCATCACATTTATAATTCCAGGTTCCATTCCTTATATTCTTTGAGAACCCAGTGCTAGGAACACAGTGTTCATTCCTAGGCTCTTATCCTTCCCATTCCTTCTTCCTACTGTTGGGAGAAAATTCTCCATGGGTCTCCTGTATCTCTGCACATCTTGCGAGCAGAGCCTCTGGCTGCCTTTGTTACTATCTTTTCAAGGGTGTTTGTATAGCGAACAGCCTTGGAAGACAGACAGTGCCTTCCTCTGAGCACGAGCAGCTATGTTACTCTCTGTTGGGTTATCTTAGCTCAGGATTCCATTCCTGTAATAAAACCCGCTGTGTGCCAGATGTCATCTGGCTCTCTTCTTGTTGCCCTGTTGAATTGGGGCTCAGAGAACTGGCACAGAAGGTGCTACCCCTACTGCTGTGAGCAATAAATAGTCTTTTGTCCCTGACCCAGGAGTTTTGTGTCTTCTGCCAGCATGTATGAAAGTGTAGCAGGCTGACTTGTTAGCCTGTAAGTAGGGTCAAATCTCAGACCTTTCCCGGTTCTTCACATCTATTTCTAGGGAAGAAGCTTGAGAGTAGAACGACAGAAGCTTTCACCATCCTTGAAAACTAAGTGGTAAAAGTAATGGTGGCTCGTTCCTCAGTGAGTAATAGGACACCCTTGTCTAGGTACCTGAGAGTCTAGAAGGAATGTATTTGTGGACCCATTTTCTCTGTCCTGTGGGTCTATCTGCTTCTAGGCAGCAGGGTCTGTATTTTAGTTACACCTTAACTAAGCCCACAAAATTAATCCATATAATAAAATTTAAAAAAAGAAAGAAAACAACATGACAAGAGACTATGTAAACTAGAAAAGAAAGTCATGATCAGTTGACCACAGATTTTGTGTATATTTAATCTTATAAACCAAATATCCAGGACTTAGTTCCATTTCTTTCTTTCTTTTTTTAAAGATTGGCCCTCAGCTCACATCTATTGCCAATCTTTTTTTTTCATCTTCTTCTCCCCGAAGCCCCCCAGTACATAGTTGTATGTTCTAATTGTAGGTCCTTCTAACTCTGCTATGTGGGACGCCGCCTCAGCAGGGCTTGATGAGCGGTGCTAGGTCCACACCCAGGATCCAAACCACTGAAACCCCGGGCCGCCAAAGCGGAGCGCATGAACTTAACTACTGGGCCACAGGGCCAGCCTCCATTTATTTCCTATAAATCATGTTAAGTATGCATTTATTGAAGGACCAAAAGAAAAGCTGTCATCTCTTAGTACTTCCACCAAACTCTGGCCTTCCTCTCATAAGCACCCTGAATCTTTAAGAGCATTTTGCAAAGGTAGCACGTCTGACAATCTTTTACAAAAGAACTGTCTTTTACAGAAACACCACCTTGAAGCTGCTTCAGAGGTGAGTTTTGTCAATATTCAAAGAACTCTTTAAATGGTTTCTGAGCATAGACAAAGATGGAGTCGTTCCAATTAATTTTGTAAAGATAGCCTTGATCCTCAAGTCTGACCACAAGAATATAAAACCATTGCTGAATCTCACTTATAAAAAGAATTTTTCTTTAACTAAAATAAAATATTAGTTTTACTGTTTCATTGCCTATTGTCAACTCAGGAGCATATAACATAAAAGAGTTTTATGTTTCTCCAATTTTACTCTGATCATTTTGGTTATGAAAAGCCTGTCTAATTTGGTATTTTGATCCCACATACCACTTGAGGCTTTCCCTTCCCCCATACAAGCCAATCTAGAACGTTGGAGGAGCTGAAATGGAAGAGAGGTGTGGCCAGAAATTTGATTCCCCCAGCTGTGCGTGGGAGGTGGGCGTGGTCTTCCTCCAGCACTCTTCCTCCTCTTCCCTCTTCTAGTCTCTTTTTCCTCTGGCATGGGAGTAGTGATGTGCTAATGCCAGCGTGTGATGGGTATTAGCTCAACTTATTGTGGTAATAACTTTACAATATATACATATATCAAATCTTTGGTTGTACATCTAAAACTAACACGATGTTATATGTCAATTGTATCTCAATTTAAAAGAAAAAAAAAAGCTTTTCCTGGATGTTCCCTATGTAGTAACCCCATTTAGGCATTTGGAGGGAGGGTAGGGTGGGAGAGGGTGTTTGCCCCAAGGGAGAGGGAGCCTCAGAATTTCTATATTAGACATAGTGCTTGCCCTCAAGAAGTTGCAATTCTTAAAATTGCAAAAAGTTTAAAAAAAAAAAGAAGCCTAGTTCCTTAGCGGGGCACATGTGAGAAGAGCCTCCTTCAGCTATGCCTCTCCAAGTTCTCCCTCCACTCCTATGCTCTCCAGGGTATTCCACAGCTTCTTCTGCTGAGGATCTCGAGCCTGGCAGTTAGCAATCCGGGTGGGGTAGCAGCAAAATGGCCCAAGCCTAGTTATCACCTCAGTGTCCTTTTGGCCCCCCAAGAAACCCAAGCATCCTTGCCATGCCAAACAGTGGGATGCAGTGTGCTTTACCCTTACCCCCTCACGCCACCCTCTCCAAATTTCTTTTCAGCTAGCTAGACACAGGGCAGATCAGCAAATGTGCTGACAGCTGTGAAACTGAGGAATGAGATGGCAGACTCCACCTTTTGCAGGCACCAGTATTTATGAGCGATTACTCAGCCTGGTGGAGAAAGCACCGCTGAGCCCTCCCACACTGAGAAGAGAGAGAAAAGCCACAGCAGACCCTCTGGGGTCAATGACTTGTAGTTCTGATGTTTTTCTTTTCCCCCCGCTACAGTTTTCCGCTATTTGGCGTCATGGCGGAACATCTAGCCCCAAATATTGGTGGATCTCTGTAGGGTACAGGGTATGCTCCTTTTCACTCAGCTGTAGAGTAAAAAGTCACCTGGTCACCAAGTCTAAGTTAATGGATAAGCACCACTCAGTAACTCACTATATTAACAAAACGGAATCCAACACTATGTTAGATAAATGTTACTCCACTGTGACCAAGTGGAGTAAATTTCAAGAGTAATAGAAAGTACCACTCATTGACCTCTTACTATGTCCCAGACATTTTGATAAGCAATTCCTAAACTTTATTTTACAGAATTCTTGTAAGAACCCCATGAGATAGGCATTACCCTCATTTGGCGTAGGAGGAACTGAGATTCAGAGAAACTCAATATTCTGCAGAAGTTCGCATAGTGAGAGTCTAGAATCAAAGTCGGGTCTATCTCCAAACCTGTGCTCTTCGGTCCATCAGAAGGAAACCCGTATCTGAACAGCTCTGTATGTTTTGCAAATGTATTTGAAAAAATACCTTAGTAAGATAAGGATGAAAAAGTACCTCCTAACAAGACTACGTAGCCAACACGATCCTTAGGGTGGGACCCCTGACACATTCCCGTTTAAATTAGAAACAGAAGGATGCCATTCTCACTAGAATACTATACTGTTCTAGAAGTGCTTGTCAATGATGTTAAACAAGAACATAAGATAAAAATTTACATGTTTTGAAAGGAACAGATAAATTATTTTGTGAAGATTAAATGATTGTTTGCTGAAAAACCCAAAGGGAATAAACTGAAAACTCATTAGAAATTATAGGATTATAAGAAAGCTCAATAAAAATTTACCAAAACAATTCATACATTCAACAAATATTTATTACACGTGTACTATGTGCCAGTCACTGTTCTAGATGCTAGGGATACAACAGTGAGCCAAATAAAGACTCTGCCCTCAGTTTATATTCTAGGATAAGGTGGGGAGACAGATAATAAGCTAAATAAATGAGTGTATAAGATCCACTAGTGATGAATGTTACGAAGGAAAATATAGTAAATTGGAGGGATTAAGATGACAGGGGTTACTGTTTTAGAACGGGAGGTGAGGGCAGAAAAGACCTTTCTGAAGAGGTGGAAATTTGACTCAAGGGAGTAAGCCTGTCAGAACCTGAGGGAAGAATATCACAGGGAGAGGGGAGAGCAGGTGCCCAGGTCCTGAAGTGGGAGCATAAATTCCTTTCCTTAAACCGAGCAGCCAGCAGGTTCACTCTGCCTCGACGTGGAGGTGAGGCGTGAAGGGGGTGCACGGAGAGAGGCCTGGAGGGGCGCTCCAAGGAAGTTCTGCTACTTAGAAACATGAGAAGTGGGGGGAGAGCTTCCGTTTTGCCGTGAGAATTTTGAATTTTCTTTGAGTCTGATAAGGAAACAATTGGAGGGAAATGACGATCACATTATATTTTACAGGTGTCACTACGGTTGCATTGAGAATAGAGTGTTGGTGACAAGAATGATAGCAGAGAGAACGGCCAGGAGAAGGCTAGAGATGTGTAAAGGTAGTTCAGATGAGAGGTGAAGGGGTCCTGGACTAGGGTGAGAGTGATGAGGAAAGAAGTGGTTGGATTTGGGATATATTTCTAAAATCCAGTGAGATTTGCGGACAGATTGGGAATGGACAAGGAGAAAAAGAGAAATCAAAGATGAGGGTAGGGGCTAGCCTGCTGGCATAGAGGTAAGGTTTGCATGCTCTGCTTTGGTGGCCTGGGTTCTCATGTTCGGATCCCAGGTGCAGTCCTACACACCACTCATCAAGCCGTGCTTGGCAATGCCCCACATACAAAATAGAGGAATATTGGCACAGATGTTAGCTCAGTGACAATTTTCCTCAAGCAAAAAGAGGAAGATTGGCAATAGATGTTAGCTCAGGGCCAACCTTCATCTCAACAAAAAAAAAAAAAAAAAAAGGAAGGAAGAAAAAGACCGCAGAGTTTTTGGTCTAAGCCTCAAATGGCGATGGGGAAACGTGGGTAAGGAACAGATTGGGAAGAAGGTGGAAGCAAGAATTTGACTTTGGATATAAATTTGAGGTGCTTATAATACACCTAACTGCAGAAGTCATGTAGCAGTTGGAGCTCAGGCAAGGGTTTGGGGTCTAGACTGTAAATCTGGGGACATCAGCCTATAGCTAATATTTAAAGATGTGGGACTGGAAGATATCAGCTAAGGGTGAGTGTCTGAGGACTGAGGACTGAGTCATGCGTTACTCCAGCATTTCGAGGTCAGAAATATCATTAATTATATAATACCATTAACTTGCTTACATACCACCAAAAGTCAGTTAGAGCATTTCATGGAGAAAAATTCCTGTTTACAATGAATAAATGCTGTACTCCTGTATGGTGTACTATTCTGGTATCTGGGCCAACCTAGCTGCATATCCCACCACTTTGACTCGGGCCTGGCAGTGTCCCCACTACTCAATGAATTTCCAGCATATTTTTTTAAAGGGTTAACCAGCTTGTGAATGACAGTTTCCTGGAGAGCCCTCAATCCTGTGACAGCAGCAGTTTCCTGTCTCTCTCTCCTTCAAGTGATTGTCACTAATATTTGCAGCTCCTGCTTTATCAGCCCTAATCTTTGCACTTTGTACTGTAATAGTATTAAGATGACATCTAAATTTATCTAACTGGGACTTCACCGCATTTCTCCAAATTTATTTCTTAAATTAGTTTTGTAGATTTTCTGATTATTTTAATTTGGGTTAATTTTATTTCTTCCAGGTACGCCTCCAAAAATGAGCCTAAACCTAGAAAAGTTGATTTTGAAAAGTTAAATGTGAGCCCTCACTTTTTACCAACAAATATAAAAAAAAATCAAGAAAGCAAGTCAACAGGTAATGCTCTGTGTAACATATTTACTTCTTCTTTGGTTTATTAATAAGGGCTTTTATTATATACTTTATTATTCATTAATGTGTGTCAAAAGTTTTTGATAGCTTGATGTCTCTGTTGAAAGCATTTGCGTGAGAGTATATGGGTTATAACCGCAGTGTGAAAGATTTCAATGTGCTGTAAAGAAGAATTCCCTAAGAGGAAGAGATGTTAAGTGTCAGAATGGACAATTTATACAATTCACAAATTAAAAATGTATCTTTATGTTTATTTTTTTAGAAAGAAAATATCTGAGTTTCCTTTCAGCTCAACCCTAAGAGTTTCCTTGTTATTGTTTAAAAAAAAAAATCAAGTATGGACATCTTGCTTAATAGAAACTTACTTTACAGGATTAGCAAGTTTAGGAATCTGTGAGCTAGGAACCAGCGTTATACATCCTCAGAGAATGTGAGTGTTTTGTGTTGCCTTTGTTTTTCTTTCTCTGGCATTACCAAAAAACCGTTCAATTGCATCGTTTTCATCAACGTCCTTGACTGAGGCCCCTTGGCTCCACGTTGCCCTGTAATGCTCCATCTCTCTGTTATTCTTCATAATCCAACTTCTCAAAAGATTCGTTTACATACACTGTGTCTACTTTCTCAGCTTTTGTTCAAACTCCAGCCTACCACAATCTGGTTTCTGTCTCTCTATCATTCTACTGAAGTTACACTGATCAAGGGTGCCAGTGATCACGATGCTGCTAAATCCAAAAGCATTGTGATTTTTTTCCACCTTTCAAAACTAGTTGATCACTCCCTCCTTCTTAAAACTCTCCTCTTTGGGACCCATAGTTTCTGTTTTCCTGCTATCTCATGCCTTCTCAGTCTCACTTCTTAATTTCTCTTCTTCATCCTTAAAATGCTGTATTTGCTCAGAGCTCAATCCTGAGCCTGCCTCTGTTTCTACACTCTCTCCTTGGATAATCTTATCCAATCTGTGGTTTAAAATTTTATAGAGATGCCACTAACTCCTTCATTTATGTCTCAATCCAGACCATCCTCTGAACATCAGATGCCTATACTAAGTGACCTATTTGATAGCTCCACTTACACTTCTTACAGACATCTTAAACTTAACATCCAGAAATGGACTTATGATTCCCTCTCCCAACCATGTGTCTCAAACTTTCTTTCCACTCCCCCACCCGATCATCCCTGCCGTGGTACACTGGACCACTTTGCCAAGTGGCTCAAGCCTGAACCTAGAAGCCATCTGCGATCTCCTCTTTCTCTCGTTCCCAAAGTCCAATCTATCAGCAACTCCTTTCCATTCTAACTCATCTTGAATTAATCTATTTTCATCATTTCTGCTGCCACCGTTTTAATCCAAATAGTCATCATCTGTTGTCTACACAGCCACAGGAGCTTACCAACAGGTATTTCTCGTTTCATTCTTGCCCTCTTTCTAATCAATCTCCTTCTTATTAAACCATTTTAAATTATGAAATAGCATGCATAATAAAAAATGAGTATAGCATAAAAATGTACTGTATAATAACCAATTATAAAAAATAAAGACCTATATAACCAGAACGCAGGTCAAGAAGTAAAACACTGCCAACAACCACTCAACCTTTTCCAAATCATTTCTCCCTCCCTTGTTCCTAGAGGTTGCTACTATCCTGATTTCTGTGGTAATCACTTCCTTGCTTTTCTTTAAATTTTTACCATCTGTTGTATGCATCCCTAAAGAATGTAATTTAGTTTGCCTGTTTTTTACTTTATGTAAGTGTAATCGTGCTATATGTATTCACTTCTATTTTGCTTCTCTTTCTTATCCTTGCTTGTAACATTCACTCACAATGTTGTGTGGAGGTGGAGTTCTTTCATTTTCATTGCTTAGAGTATTCCATTGCATGAATATATCACAATTTATCCATTCTATTGTTGAAATTTGGGGTTTTCAGTTTTTCAACCATTACAGTGCTGAAATGAACATTCTTGCTTATGCATCCTGCTGCATATGTATAAGTTTCTTGAGAGTATATATCTAGGATTTATATTACTGGGTATGCTTACCTTTAACTAGTATAGATAATGGCAAACTTTCCAAAATGTTTGTACCAATTTACACTCACATCAGATTTGTGAGAGTTCTCTTTGTTCTGCTTTCTTGCTAACATTTGGAATTGCCAATTTTTATTTTAGCAATCTACTGAATATGTAATAGCGTGTTGTTATGGTTTGCTTTTGCATTTCTGTGATTACTACTGAGTTTTAGAAGTTTTTCTAAAGACTGTGGACCAGTTGAATTTACATTTTGGGAAATCATCCAAGTTTTAGCTCATTTTAAAATTAGGTTTTTGTCTATTTCTCCTTGATCTCTTTATATATTCTGCTGATTAGTTCTTTGTTGGTTTTATGTGTTATGAGTATCTTCTCCTTTTCTGTGGATTTTCTTTTCACTCTCTTTATGGTGTCTTTTTGATGAACAGAAATTCTTTCGCTTAATAGTAAGTCAAACCAAATCTTTCCCCATTTAGTTAGTACTTTTTGTACCATATCTAAGAAATCTTTCCCTACTCTGTGGTCATGAAGAGCTTCTCCTATTTATCTTGCAAAATATTTTAGTTCTTCTTTTTACATTTAGATATAAAGTCTACCTGGTATTAAATTTTGAGTGAAGTAATGGTCCAAGTTAATTTTTTTTCATGTGGGTATCCAGTTATCCCAGCGTGAGGTTAGTGCTCTGGGCTCTTCTGGAGTTCTTATTCTGTTCTATTTTATTGTCTATTTTCTACATCAACACTACACAACATTAATTTTTGTAGCTTAAAATAACCCTTCATATCTGGTAAAATAAGTCATCCAATCTTGTTCTTCAAGAGTAGCATGGCGGGGGCTGGCCCCGTGGCTGAGTAGGTAAGTTCATGCACTCTGCTTTGGCCGCCCCGGGTTTTGCCAGTTGGGATCCTGAGAGCAGACATGGCACGACTCATCAGACCATGCTGAGGTGGTGTCCCATATAGCACAGCCAGAGGCACTCACAACTAGAATGTACAACTATGTACTGGGGGGCTTTGGGGGAAAGAAGAAGAAGAAGAAAAAAAAAAAGATTGGAACAGATGTTAGCTCAGGTGCCAATCTTTTGTTAAAAAAAAAAAAGGGTATCATGGCTATTTTCTATTTTCCATTACAATTTCTTCTTTGACCCATTGGTTATTTAGAAGAATGTGTCTTAATTCAAAATATAGGAGGCTTTCCTAATTATCTTTTGGTTATTTCTCTTTAACTCAATTATATTGTGGTTTGAGGATACACTCCATATGATTTCAGTCCTGTGTAATTAGTCAACACTTGCATTATCCCTCAGTGTGTGGTCAATTGTTGTAAATGCTCTGTATGTGCTTGAAAATAATGTTTATTCTGCAGTTGTTGAGCATGGTGTTCTATATACTTCTTTTAGGTCAAATTTGTTCATTGTTTTTTTCAAATCTTCTCTGTCCTTACCAATTTTTCTGCTTGCTTGTGCTCTCAATTACTGAAAAATTTTAGACATTTATTTTCCTTTGTAGTGTTGTCAAATATTGCTTTACAGGTTTTTAATATAGTTTAGGCCATGTTATTAATTACATAAAAATTTAGAAATATTCCGTATTTCTAGCAAATTGAACCCTTTTTTCATTATGAAGTGATTGTTTTATTATCCAATATTTCTGTAGATACCTCCACTTTCTTTTGGCTAACATTTGCATGGTGTATCTTTTTCCATCATTTTATTACCACCTTTCTGTAATGTTATGATCTGGATTTATATCTTATATTTATTGTGTTGTTAGATGTTTAAATCTACTCTGATAATCTTTGTCTCTGAAATGGAGCATTTAGTCCATTTACACTTAATGTAATTACTAGTATCTTTGGATTTAAATCCACCTTTTTATTTTGTTCTTTCTATTTGTCCTCTTACTTCTATGCCTCTTTTTCTGTCTTCCCATGTCTTCTTTTGGACTGAGTTTTTAAAATTTCACTTTTCCCCTTTACTAATTTGGAAGTTATGTACTTTGTTTCTATGCTTTAAAGGATTATCCTAGAAATTACAATATGCGTTCTTTCAAAATTTAATATTAACCTCCTTCTGGACAATAAAATGATCTTAGAACACCTTAATTATTTTACTGCCATATTAAGTTTTATGTTATTACTAAAGTCCAAAGTCTTGTCTAAATATCATCTAAATCAGATATGAGTGAGACTCAAGGTACGATTCATTCTGAGGCAAAATTCCTCTCCAGCTGTGAACCTGTGAAACCAAAATAATTATGTGTTTCCAAAATACAAAAATGAGACAGGCAGAGGACAGACATTCCCATTCCAAAAGGGAGAAATAGGAAAGAAGGAAGGGGCAATGGGTTGCGAGCAAGTCTAAAACCTAGTAAGGCAAACTTGATGAGATCTTAAGGCTTGAGAACGATCCTCTTTGCCTTGACCTCTGCCTTCCAGACCCACCTGGGCAGAGGTGCTGCCCCCACAGTTCTGCCAGGTGGAGGCCACCACTCCCCCTCAGGACTCTGCTAGGCAGGGATCCCATGCCCAGGGCTCTGCCTTGTAGGGTTGCTGCCCCCAAGGCTCCAGGCTGCCCCACCCACAGGGCTTTGGGCAGAGTTAGTCTGGCCTGTTGAAACCGAGGTAATGGCCTCCGCTTTCAAAATTGAGGAGGCAGCCCTGATGATGTCTGAATCACCTTCACAGTCATTCTTCCCTTGTTTTGAAAAATAGCACGTTTGCGGCAAATAGCTCTATGCTCCCATCCTGTAAAATCCAAGAGGTCTGACAGCCGTCCTTCATTTTATCCCACCTCCAACCTCTTCTGTTCAAACTGGCAGTGTGGACTCCAGTCTCTGCTGGGGTGGCTGGGTGGATCCCTGGCTCACACCCATGCCATCTCCTTCTCACATGGCCAATCCACAGCACCCTTAGTGTTCTCTCTGAACATGCCCGCTCATGTTTTATAATATAGACAGGCTGAGCATTTTTCAGATCCTAAATTCTGGCTCCTTTTTGCTTAACAGTTCTGGCTTCAATCTGTTTCTCTCTTCTCACGTTTTACCATGAGCAGTCAGGAGGAGCCACGCTGCCCCTTCAACACAGCTTAGAAATCTCACCTAAATATCCACTTCCATCTCTGGAGAGTTCTACTTCCACAAAACACTAGAAAACAAACACAATTCAGCCAAGTTCTTCGCCCTGTTGCTCTCCTGTGGGCACTCCACCCCTATGACCTTACCTAAACCTATTTACCCCCCAAAGGCCCCACCTCCAAATCCCATCACATGGAGGATTAGGATATGAATTTGGATGGGGGTGGGCAGGGCAGGGAGGCTGTGTAACAACTATTCTGTCTAAGTTATACCTCCTTCTATTACTCTCCCGAAACAAAATTTATCTATTTCTGTCACAGCACGTATCTCAATTTATAGCTATTCACTCCTTTGTTTCTTTGCTTGTTTTCTGTATTACCCACTAAAATATGTACATTATTGGGTAGGAATCACAATTCCAGAGTCCAAACCCAGTGCCTGGCATATAGTAGGTGACCAACAAATAAGTGTTGATTGAATGAACACCAGAAACCTTATTAAGTTTCTTACATCTATTATCTCATTTAATCCTCACAGCATCCATATAAGATAAGTAATATTATTTTCACTTAACATATGAGAAAACAGTCTCAAAGAGGTTAAATAACTTTCCTAAGCCTACATAACTCACACAAAAAAAGCAGGTTTTGGTCTCAAGCTGTCTAAATTTAAAGTCTGTGTGCTTGACCGTACACTATACCTACCTTAAGAAAATCCAGTAAATGATAATCCAGATTAATAAAACTCATAATTGGAGATGGGGGGGATTCAGGTTAAGGGAATTCTTCTCTTTTTAAAAGAATTAATGAAAAGATTGCTTTGACTATCAACTATGATTTTATTTTATTTAGAAATTCATTTTTTCCCAAGAAGATATAGCTTTATTGTATAATACTAAATAATCAAAAGTTATATTTTATCAATAGAAATTCACTTAAAAACTTTTTTTGTTAAGGTAGAAATTCACTTTTAAAGCAAATTATTCTAGATTTACATTTATTCTATATTTAGCTCTAAAAATGTAAAAGCAAATGTGTATATAAGCAAATAAGATTATCGAACCACATTTCTAAAAAGTATGCTATGACTTAAGAAAATGGTTTGTTGAGTTAAATTAGAGGTAGTCTAATAGTACGGAAGTATCATTTGTGTTTCAATTTGTTTCTTTAGGGCCAGTAGAAGAAAATTCAAAATCAAGGTCTATCAGACCTTTTCCTTATCTTAAGGATACAATTGAGGTAAATTTAATTTGTGTGCTTATAATTGCTTAATAGAAATTCAAATCAGCCCTAATAATTTTATATATGCTCCTATAAATCCCAAATTCAAACGGGATTCAAAAACATAAAATTTTAAAGTGATTTTATCTCTAATATTATATGAGACTTTATGTATGGGGATAATAGAGAAAATAATACATTATTTGTTGGACAGTCTTTATAGTAGAAATTGTTTATTGCGTATGATGAGGGCCAGCAATTATCATAAAGTCAGTTAAGAGAGGGCATCATAAAAAACATTTAAGTTATGCATAACTTAAATATTTTATTTTAATTAAAAATATGAAAATATACATCCATTTGTTAATCTTTTGATGTGTAGCCAAGACCATTTTTTGAGCATGCTATAGTTATTTAAATTATATGATTACAGTAACAGCTACCATAAACAGGTTTGGGACTAAGAGTATTGACTTTTTTTTTTAAAGATTGGCACCTGAGCTAACAATTGTTGCCAATCTTCTTCTTTTTTCTGCTTTTTTCACCCCAAAGCCCCCCAGTACATAGTTGTATATTTTTAGTTGTGGGTCCTTCTAGTTGTGGCATGTGGGATGCTGCCTTAATGTGGCCTGATGAGCTGTGCCATGTCTGTGCCCAGGATCCAAACTGGCGAAACCCTGGGCTGCCAAAGCGGAGCGCATGTTCTTAACCACTCAGCCACGTGGTCAGCCCCAGAGTATTGACTTTTGATAACCACTTGAGCATAGGTTCATGGGCATACTGAAAAGTAGCTGACCAGCCCTGAGTATTGAGCACACCTCGGATATCATTCAGTTGATTTTATGTAGGAGACTAGAAAGAGAAATTAATCCAGAGAATCAGCAAAGGAAAGTCAATTTAAGAGAATCTCTTAGTTATTAATTATACTATTATTAATCCCAATTATTGCTAATATAGAAAATAAAACATGGAAAAAAACATACGTCGGGCCATAGTTAATAACACGTTGTGATTTTTGTTGCATATTCCTGCCTTTTATAATTTTGAAAAATATTGACAAGATCCACTATCCAGATTATTGGTTTATCCTCATCTGCATGGTTTATTTAGGTTCACGTTTAATACATCTCCCAAGAAATATATATTATAATGTCACAATAAGTTTGCTCATCATAATAAATTTACTAGCATCTTATATAAAACATATAACATTTAAATTTTTAAAAACAAATTAAAATATGCATATGACTTTAAAAACTAAATAACACAGGGGCTGGCCCCGTGGCCGAGTGGTTAAGTTCGCGCGCTCCGCTGCAGGCGGCCCAGTGTTTCGTTGGTTCGAGTCCTGGGCGCGGACATGGCACTGCTCATCAAACCACGCTGAGGCAGCGTCCCACATGCCGCAACTAGAAGAACCCACAACGAAGAATATACAACTATGTACCGGGGGCTATGTACCGGGGGGCTTTGGGGAGAAAAAGGAAAAAATAAAATCTTTAAAAAAAAAAAAAAAAACTAAATAACACAGAAAGGCTGATAAGGACACAGAGCCCTTCCGTCCTGTAGTTCCTGTTCTGAGTTCCTTTTTCAGAGGCAACCATGTTTAACCTTTTTGAGTTTCAATTCCTCTTGTGATTAACTCCATAATTCTAAAAAATGAGCTTCTACTGCTGTTTTTTAAAAATGTATCAACTTGAAACATTATCCACTGAATTATTAATAAAAAAGATTTGAATTAGCTTGTTTACACTGCTCTGCATCTCACCTCTCCCCTTCTTTCTTCTTCTGAATCTTTGAAAGTTACTCTTTTGCTTGTGTTGTTAACTGTTGTATCTTGAAATAATATATCTGCATGTTTTTTTCTTTTCCATCAACTTTAATCACTACCTCCTGACTCCTCTTTATATAAGATGAAGATCTTAGCAGTCTCATCCTTTCCTCCAGCTCTCCTTCACACCTTCGTCCCTGGTCAAATATATTTTTACTTTTACATCTTTTAGGTCAATGATTACATTCAGCCTTGAAACTCTGATTAAGCCCTTATGTCTTGTCTATGGGTTAATTCTAAAATTCAAAATGCTACGAACAGCATTTGTGTTACTGTGACATTGTAAATGATCATTCATTGTAGGACAAAGTGATGTGCTGGCATTACATTTCTTCTCAATGGGTATAATATGAAAACAATAGACTCTCCTTTCTTATTTTCCATCAGTTACTCAAAAGTGATTCCCTATTTTAGTTTCCCTCTATTTAGACCTTGACTGTCTTGTAAACTTTTGTGTTTTTCTCTGGAGCTTCTAGTTGCCTTTCTCTTTTCTTGTGGAGAATAAGAACAAACATCTATATAGCACTTATGTGTGCCAAGCGCTGTTCAAATATATATATATACATAAATACATATAAATTACATCCTCAACAACCCAGTGAAGTAAGTACTATTATTGTTCCTATTTGATAGATCAGAAAAAAGAGGCAAAAAGAAGATAAGCATCTTGGCTGAGATCAAATTATAAGTGACAGAACCAGGAAGAACCCAGCGGTCTGATTCATACTCTTTATCTCTAAGATACACAGCCTCCCAAAAAGAAGCATGTAACTTTCTTACTATATGTGAATTTGGTCAAGCTTCCTTACTCTTTCTCTCTGCTGAGTGTAATCCATTCCAATCCTCTTCCAGGAATTATTCATGGAGCCCAGTGACTTCTTGTTCTAAATTTGACCCATTGCTTTTAAGGGTGCTCTGCTGTTGTCACTGTGTCATTCCACTTTTGGTTTAGTAGCCAGATTCTAGTATCCTGTGTCTTCTTATTCATCTTGGATTTCATCTTTATTTTCCTGGAATGTATCTTCAAGAAACTTCCCTAGAAATGGTACATGGATGTCTGGGAATGTATTTATTTTTTCCATATACTTGATTGATAATTTGGATTAGAATTATAGGTTTAAAATCGTATTTTCTCTAAACTTTGGAGCAAGTGCTCCTCTGTCCTATGCCATTGAATGTTGCTAATGAGAAGTTCTCAGTCTTTTGTAAGTGACCGTATTTTATTTTATCTGGAAACTTTTAGGATCTTCTCTTTATCAATGTTGTTTTAAGCTATCTTGAGGATATGCCTCAGTGTGGTAATTACTTCAATTTATTCTGTTCAGTGCTCAATGGACCCTTCCCTAAGTCAGATGTCTTTCTTTGGGTCTTAAGATGTCTATTACTTTTTTTTCTAGTTTCCTTTCCACTATTTTCTCCATTCTCTAATAGTCAGATATTAGACTTGGGTTGATTCTCTATCTTGCTTTTCTCTGTTTTTTTGTCTCTTTGAAATTTTGCTCTTTATTATGGGAAATTTCCTTAACTTTTTCTCCTGGTCTCTTTACTGCATTTTATTTCAGAAATCATATTTTAAATTTCCAGTGTTTCTTTCTTGTTCTTGGGGGTTTTTTTGTTTCCATAGAATCCTGTTACATTTGTTCGCAGATTTTTCTGAGGATATTAGAGTTTATTTTTTTAAGCTATTTTCTGTTTCTTGAATAATCTATTTCTTCTGGTGTCAGTGTTCCTTTCGTTGATCATGATATGTATCTTTGAAATTGCTGATTTTTTATCGTATCTGGTAAATCTTCATTTGTTCGTATTTAAGAATGAAGATGTAGGTTAATGTTTCTATGAAACTGCCGTTGATTTTACAAATAAGCCCCTCTCCAGAATTGAAAGCTAACTGGTCTGTGTATATAGCAGAGTTCTCAACCAGCTAGATTTATTTTAGAGTAGGAAGGTAGAGAGTAGGCAGTTTGCCCGGTAGCCCTGCCTTTGGATCCTAACATGAAGAGAGTTTTACTCTGGGGAGCCAAACCCACATTGGCAGGAAGTTTATCAAGAGAAGGACACTTATGTTAGCCTAGGATTAATTAAATACCACTGCCTGTAACTCTGTGTGTGGGATAGTGTAGCTGGGAGATGAGGGAAGTGGCAAATGGTTCACAAATTCCGCAGACACAATTTCAGTTAACCTATCTCTTTACAACTTTCGTTCTCATTCCCACAATCTATACCTGACAACTCTAAGCCTGAAGTCTCTTCAGAAAGATAGAAAGATAGCATAATATTTTTTTAGTGACTCCGCTACTGTACTTAAAGCTTCAATTAACTTTCTGTCTTTCAGAAATTTGTCTGAAATCTCTTATGGGCTGGGCTGACTTCTAAGTCTCTCTCTCTCTCTTTTTCTCTCTCTCTCTCTCTCACAAACACACACACACATGTGCACCCGCACTCACATGTGGTGCACGTGCACCACACACACACACCCCCCTCCCTGTTCTCGTTCTATTTTAGGTTGATTATTTTTTTTATTCCTTTGCCGTAATTGTAAAGGGATCTCAGTAAGGCATGGCTGTAAATGGCCTGGTCCACCCTCTTGACTCAGAAGGACCACTCCTCTTCAAAATGAACATCTGCCACTTCCCTTCACCTGCGTTCACACTGGCTCCTGAAGGGCCATGCTCCTTCAGTAATTTCTGGTTTGACTTTCACTACAATGCGTCTTACACAAATACATCATCTGTTTCCGTAGCTTCGCCATAAATCTTCAAGGTAAGAGATGGTGAGGGACCGACCCGAAGTAGTAGGAAAGGGAGTGTAGTGGAAGACACTGATTGGAGAGAAATTAAGTAGTTAGACTTCACAGAATTTTTAACTGGCTGGATGTGGTGCTTAAAATAATAATTCCCAAGTTACTTGTTTGGAAAACTGGATAAACAATGGTGCCATTAACTGACATTCCATTAATTTTGATATGTTATATTTCCACCAGCATTCATTTTGAAAATTTATTAGTTTCTCCTAGGCTCTCTTCTTTGAGATATGGATTCTTCAGAAGTGTGTTGTAGAATGTCCTAATATTTGGAGTTTTTCTAGATATCTTACTGTTAATGTTTTCTAATTTAATTCTTTTGTGGCTAGAGAACATATTCTATAGGATTTCAGTCTTTCTGAACTTATTGAGACTGGTTTCAAGATTCAGCTTATGTTTATCTTATTCAAAGTACTATGTACACTTGAATAGAATGTGTTTTCAGCAGTTATACGGTGTAGTATTCTATAAGTATACTTATAAATATAGAAGTACATCTATATGTTATAGATGTATAAATATGTAACTATACCTATGAATTAAGTCACAGTGATTGTTATTTTTGTTCAGATCATCTGTGTCTTTACTGATTTTTTTGTCTTAGGTAAAATTGTACTTCTTCCCATAAAGATTTAGAAGCTTTTTAATTTTATAAATCCATTTACTACCTACATCCTTCATAGTATAGTTTCATAAGTATTACTATAAAACCTACAGGATGATATTATAATTTCGGCTTTCAGCAATCCTATACGTTTTAGAGAGAGTAATAGAATAAAAAATAACCAAATATTTATCAGAGCTGATGCTCTTCAGTACTTCCTGAAGATGCGTTTCCATCTGGTATCATTTCTCTTCAGCCTGAAGAACTTCCTTAAGCATTTTTGCAGTAAAGTTCTGCTGGCAGCAAAGTCTCTGTTTTCTTTTACCTGAAAGTGTCTTAGGGATCTTGAAGCAAAGTTTTGCTCGATACAAAATTCTGGCTGATAGTTTTTGGGTTTTTTCTTTCAACATATTAATAGCGATCTTCCAGTGTCTATTGGCTTTCATAGTTCTGACTTCCAGAGTTTCTGATGAGAAGTCAGGGGTATTTTGAATTGTTCCCCAGTACGTAACTTGTTTTTCTCTGCTGGGAAAACCTACGTTGTCTGCTGAAAACCTATATGCCCATGATCCTAAGCATGGTTTTCCTCATATTTATCCTGCTTTGGGTTCACTAAACTTCTGGAATTTATAAATCTATGTCTTTCATCAAATTAAGGAAACTTCTGACCAGTATTTCTTTTGATATTTTTCTACTTCATTTTACCTCTCCTGTCTTTCTGAGATTCTTATTGTACACATATCAGACCTTTCATTATTGTCCCACAGGTCCCTGAATCCCTTTTATTTAAAAAATATTTTCCTCTTTTTTTAATATTAGATAATTTCTATTGATCTATCTTAAATTATCCTACCTCTTTCCCCTGATTATCTCCATTCTGTTTTAAGCTCAACCAGTGAATTTTTTATTTCAAGTGTTATATTTTTTAGTTCTAGAATTTCCATTTTTAAAGATAGTTTCTACTTCTCTGATAAGATTTCCCCTTTTTTCACTGATTGTGAGCATATTTTACATTTCTCATTGAGCATAGTTATAATAGCTGCCTTAAAATCTGTTAATTCTAACATCTGGGTCATTTATTTCAAGGTTGGTCTCAGTCGATTGTCTTTTCTTTTGAAATTAGGTTTCATTTTCCTGATTCTTTGTACCTCAAGTTGGATTTGTCCTGAACATTATGACTGTTACAATATGGAGACTCTGGAGTCTGTTATATTTCTACAAAGAAAGAGTAGTGATGCTTCTGTTTTAGCAGTCAATTAACTTGATTGGGCTCAAAATATAAATTCTGTCTCCTGAGCAGAAGCTCAGATTTCAGTTCAGTTCTTTTGTCCCAAGCTGGGATGCTTGCACTTTTCCCTAAACATGCGTGATTCAGGCATCGCTGAGAGACTTAGACAGAGTTTATACTGGGAAGGTGGTAGAGCTACCATCTTTGACTCTCTTCTTTCTGTCATTCCCTTCTCACTTTCCAACAGCTTTGGTTGCCCTGAACTTTGTCCTCTGGTTCTTCTGGCCAGAAAGAAAGTAAGTATTCTATTAGAGTTTTAGATGCCCCGTGCAGTGCCAACTTCAGCCTGCCTTCAAGCTAAAAGCCATAAAAATGGCAACTTTGTCCCATGTAAGTCAGTTATTCCAACTTTTAATGCTTTTTCTTTGTCACTTGCTTTTGTTTACTCTCCAGGACCCTCAGGTAATTTGTGTGAGTGTGTGTGCGTGTGTATTTTTTCTGGAGTATTTTGTCTAGAGTTTTTATAGTTGTTTTCCGAGACAGAGTGGATCCGACAGGGGCTTAGTCATCCTGAATCAGAATTCTCCAGAGTTTTTACTACTTCCATTATCTTTTCCTATTGCATTGCTCAATACTTAAACATTTATAAAAAATAGTGGTGATAGGTGTCACTCTTGTCATGCCATAGACTAGTGTATTATCGTTAACTATGGCTGTCGGTTTTATATAATTTTTAAAATCATGCTAAGATATTCTTTATCGTATTAAGAAAGTATTCTTTCTTTGTAACTTTATTACAGTTTTTATCAGTGATGGTTGTTGAATTTATCAACTCTACTTTAAATATTGTAGTTATTAAAATAATTACATTGTTTTTCTCCTTTGACCTATTGGGTGATGAATTGTTATAACTTATCTATTGGGAAACTTTAATTTCTTGATGACTTATTTGGCCATTATTAACTGTTCTATTAGTATACTGTTGAATAGTATTTTATTTTGAATTTGCAAAAGCTCCTGAAGCGATGTGTGAAATTAGCTTATATGCTTCTTCTGGTGCATTATCTTTTCAGAGTTTGGTATCAAGACTACGCCAGCTTATAAAAAGAACTGAAAAGTTGTTGTTGTTTACTTTTTAATTTAATTGATGTTATATTGCATGAGAATTATTTGTTGCATACAAGTTTGAAAGATTTTATCTATAAATCTATTTGGGTCTGGTTACTGTTTTTAAAGGTAGTTATCTGAGACTCATTTACATTTCTTTTAAGAATTATTGGTATGTTCAAATTTTCTACTACTTCTCAAGTCAATTTGGGTGATTTTTCTTTATGTTAAAGTTTCTCTGTTTGACTTTCAAGACATCTGTAGTCTGTCCCTCTCACAACTCTTCTTCTTACCTCTTCAAACTTGTCTCTTATACTCAATAAATGATAAATGCCTCTTGCTCTAAATATGCTGTTTTCTGGACCGTCTTATGAATACTCCAGGTTTATGTCATTGGTCAGATGTCATTATGTCATATGCCTCTCCAGAAATGCCCTCATCTCCAAATCCTAGCATTAAGTTCTTCCTCGTTGATAAAATTTTCCCTGTCTATTCCAGCCCTCATTGATATCCCTCTCGTCTGAACTCCTCCTCATTTATTGATCAGCTTGGTTCTTAGTGATATTACCCTATTACGTTATTTACTAATGTTCCATGTATGCTAATCATACCTATCGAATAAGAAAGTGAGCTCTTTGTGGCCTAGATTTTTGTCATATGCTTTATTCCTATCTCATATTATCCAGAACTAAATATATAGTGTGTCTGGTGTGAAAAAAAATTGTGAGTGCTAAACAAATGTTTGTTTGGTTTGTTGATGGAGAATCATAAGTTATGCAGTTTGTACTTATATGTGCATGAGGATTTTTGGATATTTAGATATTTGTATTTCAGTAAAAATATATGGATCCAATGTGAGACCCTAACCCAGGAAAAACTGGATCATTTTTTTCAAGTTTCTCTTTCTTTGCTCAGAACTATTCTGCTGTACCTATTCTATGTATGAGACAATAAAGTTTCTGTTCACACTGAGAGGGCTTTTTTTCTCAGTATTTAAACTTTAGACTTTCTTTGCATTTGGAGAAATAAATTTTATATGAAGATAAACTCTATGTTTTAGAGACAAAGGAAATAAAAGTTAGTGAAAAGTGTGAGCATAGGCAAATTTTAAAATTTCTGTTGATTTCATTCCTCATCCATGAAGTGGTAATAACACCCAACTCATAGGGTTATTTTTTTTTTTGAGGATTAAATAAACATTGTGTTTGAAAGTATTTGAAGAACTAGACAGCTGTTAGTCATCATAATTACATATTCCACGTGAATAATTAAGTATAAATTATTTATCCATATACACCTGGAAAAAATAATTTCTAAGATAGTTTCCCACTTTTCCTGATGTTTAGGTGGAAAATGGTAGGCCTGTGCATCATCTATATTCACAGCCTAGACGAGCATGTGGAAGAACATTGGGTTCTACAGTCTTTTCTCCTGTACCCACTGTCCAAGCTAATGCTTATAAGAAGGAAAAAGACTCTGCTTTATTTACAGGTATACACACTTAACTTTAAGACATAAGTGTTAAGAAAATCTTTTTTTTTTTTTTTTTTAAGATTGGCACCTGAGCTAACAACAGTTGTCGATCTTCTTCTTTTTTTTTTCCTTCTCCCCAAAGTCCACAGGTACGTAGTTGTATATTCTAGTTGTGAGTGCCTCTGGTTGTGCTATGCGGGACACCACCTCAGCATGGCCTGATGAGCGGTGCCATGTCTGTGCCTGGGATCACAACCGGTGAAACCCCGGGCCGCCAAGGCGGAGCGGGTGAACTTAACCACTGGGCCATGGTGCTGGCCCCAAGAAAATCTTTAACCAAGGATCATATTACCATGTATTTCACTACTTAATAACATCTAAAGACTTCCTATCATAAAAATGGTAAAGTTCAGATTACTTAGTATGGTATATAAGATCTTTCCAGACTCTATTCATTCTATCTCTTTATCCATATTGATTCCAGACGCACTGAACAGTCCGTTCCAACTACTGTGTGATTTGATCCATTCTGTTCTCTATGCTCGTATTATACTTCCCCACCTGATAGATTCCTATTCATCTTTAATAGTTGGGACACTTTTAGCTGCAATTAAGAGAAAATCTGCCTACATGTGGCTTAAACAATAAAGATATGTATAATCTCAAATGAGAAGAAGTCCATTAGTAAGGCTGTTCCAGGGTTGGTTAACTCAGGGGTTTAATGATGCCATCAAATAGCCAGTTCCTCTATCCTTTCTCAACTTTCCTTAACTTTCTTAGCAAGTAGTTGTCCTCCTAGCCTTGCTGTACAATATGGTGACTGCTATTCAAGACAACTTGTATGGGTAACAACATCCACTGAAAAGGAGGAAAGCTCTTTGGTCCCTTGTAAGAATGAGGACAATATTCCCCAACCCCCCCACCAGCAGACCTCCCCTGTATCTCCCTGGCTGGAATTGCTTCATGCACCCCTATCTAAACCAACAAATCATTGTCGCCTTGGATTAGTTTCTAACTTTTAACATAAGTCACAGTAAGAAATACTTTTTATATCCCAGTCTAATACACACACAGACACACACAGAGCAGAAGATTCAGATTCATGGAGCCCTAATTATTTGTTTTTCTCTGCTAGTTGAACTTGATTGCAGTATTTTAGTGTTTTGTACAGTTATTACTAAGGATCCATGTGATGCACTCATTCTATTTCAATTTTTAAAATGCTAGTCAGGAGATACTAAATTGATTTATTGTCTAAGTTGATGGGTTGTGGCTCACATTTTGAAAACACAGGCTTAGAATGTTCAAGATTCACTCCCTTGAGTTAGGAAGGAGCCCAGCCTCCCTTGAACGACATGGTTGCTTAGAGGAAGATGAATAAGATAGCAAAAAAAGAGATGAAGGGACTGTTAAGTAGGCAATCCTCTGTTTCCCACACTATTCTTTAAGACTCCACTCAGATGCTGTGTCTTCTCTCAAGTGTTCCCTGAAAGCAGCGGCAGGGTGTTCTACTCTGTCGGCAAAGCAAATTTCCCTTTGTAAAATTTCTTAAGTTTCTCTACAGAAGGGGCATTATAGTTCTTTTATCAAAGTCCCATATTAAGACTTCTGGGAACGTTGGCAACATAAATATAAGTTTATCTTGGCCAAAATGAAAAGAAAAAGAAGAAAAATTCGTTAAATTGAAACGAGGACATTAATCCCAAACTCAAAAAAATCTGCTGCATATTACAATATGAAGTAGTTTGAAAGAATTTTCCAGAAGTTGATTCACAATTCCATCTCCTGAGAGGAAGGAAGAATATTGAAAGAGCTAGTAGCAGATATGCTAAAAATACTCCCATTAATCATCACCTCCCACCACACACACACACGCACACACACACGCACGCACTCAAAGAAAAGGAGTTACCAATGGTGGGTCACGGAGAGATGGAAAATCCTCCCCCTTGAATTCCAAGTCAGCAGCACTCCAAGTCTGTCTTAGCAGTGTTTTGAGAAACACGTAATGACCACACTTAGTCAGTTATTTCCCTGGCTTCCTAGTGTTGCTTCAGATGTACTCAGTTAGGGGGAAAACCTCTTAAATTGGAGGAGTCAAGTCGTGCAAGGAGGGTCGACAACAGAAGAGACATGATGGAATTTCCTAGGAACCATCTTTGCAAGTGTGAATAATAGCCACCAAGATAACTGCGTGAAGAAAAACATAGGTCCCCATCAAACAGCCTAAGAGCCACGAGGCCTTTCTTTGACTAAGTTCCTCTCAAAACCGAATTGCTTAGCCCAAGAGAGAGGTAAAAAACTGGAACCCAAATGGCACCTTGCACATAAATGGACAGTGTCCACCACCACCACCACAGCAGAGTCATGAAGAGGTCTCACACACATGCAGTGCTCAGAAACAGGTTTCCCCATGATTTTTCAGGGCTCCAGCTCCCCCGTCAGTCTACTCAGGCAGATACAGAAAAAATATCTGGATTTACACGTTAATTTCTCAGGGGAGAATTTAACAGTACTCAGGTAAACAAGGAGAGCATCCAAAGAAAATGTACCCCTATTATTTTTGGACTAATATCAAGCCCAGGTTTAAGTGTCCTGAGTCAAAGGTGAGTAGATAGAAAAACAAAAACAAAACATGGGACGTATCAGAGATTCTGTAGCAAAAAAAGGAAATAATTTAAAAGATAGCTGACGGTCACATTTTTTGTACCCCATACAACAGGAGATAATTTAGACAATAATCATTTTTTGTGCTCAAAAAACTAAAGAAAATAAGAATTTTATGAAATAAGATTTGAAAATATAAAAAGTAATTGTCAAGGATGAAATTGTGCTATCTGAGCTAAAAACATTTTTTAGGAAAATCACATAGAATGCCATGTGAAGGCACAAAAATGTGGCTAGATTAGACAAGACAGTAGATTGAGGGGAGAAAATAGATATCCCACATTGAGTTAACCAGTGTGTTTAAAGAGGAGAACAGAACAAGTTGAATGAAGTGACTGAACGGGGAGTGGGGAAACTATCTGGAGATACTGGAAATGCTCAACATCTTGGTTTTGGTGATGATTACATTAATATATATATAGTTGTCAAAAATCATCAAACTATACATTTAAAATGTGTGTATTTAAATGTATGTAAATTATACCTCAATAAAGGTAAATTAAAAAGAAAACAAAGACTAACACTACAAAAGTCTAAAACACCAAAAATATAATAAATTAAAATAATCTGTTACATCTAAAATAATCTATAGAAAATAATTTAATATTTAATAATCTAAAATAATGAGAAAAGTGTTTGTATAAATGCAGGGAATATTAATAATATTTCATTTAAAATACAAACTAAGATTAGTTTTTAAAGTCATGAATTATGTTATAATTAAATATATAAATAATTTATCAGATTCTGTGCTCATCATTGTTTCCTGCATCCTGCCATCTGTGTTCACTTTTATTTTTCTTGAATGACATCCTTTAATAGTTCTTTCAATGATGAGTTGTTGGTTCTTAACTCTTTTTGATCCTTGTATATCTGGAAGTGCCTTTATTTTGCTGTCACTCTTGAATAACAGTTTAGTTGATATTGATTTTTAGGTTGAAAATTATTTTCTCTCAGCACTTTAAAGATACAGCCTCATTCGCTTCTGGAATCAATTATAGGTTAAAAATCTCCTCTTGGTCTAATTGTCACTCCTTTGTAGAATGACAATTAATGTCATTCCTTTACTTTCTGGTAATTTCGGGAATTTTCTCTGCATTCTTTATGATCTGCATTCACTACAATGCATGTAGGTATAGATTTCTTCTTATCTCTCATCCTCAATTTGTGAAATACACTTCCGTTAGTTAGAATTATTGGCCATTCTCTCTTCAAATACAGATTCTCCACCATTTCCTACATTTTCCTCTTCCAGAACTATTAGACAAAGTGTTTAAGTCTTTCAATCTATCTTTCATGTCTTCTAATGGTTCTTTCATATTTTTCATTTATCTGTCTGCGCATTCTTAGTGAATTCCTTGGTGTTTTCTTCCAATTCATTAATTCTCTGTTTGGTTCTGTAATCCAGAGTTATATTATTTATTTCCAAGATTTCCAAGTGTTTTTATATTGACTTGTTCTGTTTTTTTGTGTTTTTTTTTTCACTTCAGCCTGTTTTTATCTCACCATATCTTGTTTTTTTATGTGAATAGTTTTTCATTTGTGTCTTTGAAGTTCCTAAACATACCATTATTTTATTAACTCTAAGATGTCACCAATGATACTGTCAATTAAACTATGACAGAATGCTAACATACACCATAGAATTGAGATATGGTAAGAATTTTAAAGTTGTTTTTAGGTTTTTCTATTTAATTTTATTGCCAAATTTATCTTCTATTTGTTGACTTTGCTGATTGTCTTTCTTAGGTTTATATTTTTCAGTGTTTTAGAATTTTAGAAGGTTCTCTCTTCACTCAACACTTACCCACTTCACCTTACTCCTTCCTTTCTAGAAGTTTTACCACCCGTTGCTGCCACTCAGACCTCATGGCCCTCAGGCCAAACTAGATTTGAGAGTTGTGAATGGGGCTCCCCCTCTGGGAGATACTGGGGATATGGCAGATCCAGTCATCGTGCCTCGGTGTGGTTTGACTTAGTTCCTGGTCCCCAGTTGGCAGTGGAAAGGATTGATTTCTAGTCTCTTTTCGCAAGCCAGGGAATCTCCACCCAGCCCCTTATTTCAGGCAGTGCATCTGTCTTCCTCCCGTTTGCCTTTCCCATTTCTGTAAATGGCATCTACCCAATTGCTGAGGCCAAAAATCTAGAAATCATCCTTGATTTCTTTTTTCCCCTGATATTCCATATCCAATCCACCAGTCAATATAGTTCAATCTACCTCCAAAATATAAGCTGAAGCCCACCACCCCCTCTGCTACAATCCTTGTCTAATCCACCAACATGTCTTATCTAGACCACAGCAGCAGTCTTAACTGTTACTCCATTGCCACTCTTGCCATCCACATTCCCCCTGACTTCCACGGATTGTTCATCTCTGAGCAGGCAGAGTGACCTTTCCAAAGAAAAAATCAAACCACTTTCTTATTCCATGTAAAACTCTCCAAATGATCTCTATTATAACCAGAATAATATCTTAACTCTTCAGTATGGCTTGTGTGGTCTTATATGATTTGCTACCTATCTCATCTTACCCTACTCTCCCCCTCCTGCACTCCAGCAATGCTGGCCTTTCGCTGCCTTCAGCATTCCAAGCTGATTGCACAATGAGACCTTTACCCTAGCTCCCTCTGCCTAGTAGTCTGTTCCTCCAGCTCTTCACCTGGCTGCCTCGTTCTCTTTCTCAGATTTCAACTCAAATATCCCCCCCGAGAGAGACCGCCTGTGGCCACCCTAGGTGAAGTACCATGTTCATATTTTTCCATAATACTTACAAGTAGTTGAAATTATTTTATCTACTTGTATGTTGGTTGGTTTGCTTGTTTATTGGCTATTTATTCCTTTTAGAATGGAGCTTCCCAACCAATATACTGTGGTCACCTGTTGTGCTCGAAGGTGTTAAAGATGTGCTGAAATATTGATCTTCAGCCTTCAAGACTGCTGGGTTGGCCCTGGGGTAGCCTGGCTACAAGTGCACTCAAGTGCTTATCCCAGTGTACCGTGCAAAAAACATGAATTAAAATGTTTGCCATGACATGGAAAGGTTGGGAAGCTCTCCACTAGAATAGAAACTACTTGAGGACAAGGAGAAAGCTGGATTTATTGCTAGTAGCACGTGTGTCTGGGAACACTCTTAAGAAAGTAGAGAAATACCGGAATGGCCACCAGGCATGTTTGGAAGAGTTCAACCTCTGACACTTTCTGAAAGCCAGGTGGCAAAATCTGTTTGACACCTGCTAACTCACTTCCCTCCATGCCACCAGCGTTTAACCATCTGAGGCTTCCTGCTGGCCAGTGATGGCTTTACATATTTGAGAGACATGAAAATTTGGGAATGCCTTTCTTCCACAAAAGTCTCCAAGACCAGTTTTCTGTTTGATCTGTCTTAGCCAACCATTAGATTCTTGATCTTCTCCAGTTCTATCTTGTTCACTTGAGAAGTTTTACTGAGTAGCTATGACAGATCAGGCACAATACCAGGTGGTTTCCATATGTTATTTTACATTGTAAAATATTTTATATAGGGTATTTTCTAAATGCCATAATATTAATATGTCTTTGATGAAAATCTTTTATAATTTCAGCTCAAACTGACAAAAAACCTGGGGAATCATTTGATTTGGTTGGTCACTTAGAAGATTATGTAAATAAAAGGTAATTTATTTTAAAATTTTTAATGTTTTATTCTGTTCAATGATGTTTGTAATAGGAAGAGTTCTGCTTTTATTTTCTAGTGGACAAGAAAGAATTTCTTCTGACTTCCTATTACCGTTTAGGCCATGCTGTAAGCCAATGACTGGTCCAAGATTGCTCAGCTAGTCAGCATCACATTCAGACCTTAAGCACAGGTTCTCTCTGCTGCAAGTTTACAGTCAAATGGAGAGAAAAACATGGAAAATTAAAGGGAGAGAATACAATTGTGTTTTTGTAGTAGAGACAAAAATTTAATTTCACTGCAACATGGATGTACTCTTTCTCACGAGATCCTAAAACTCTGTGTGATGAAAAGAATCATATTAGTCCAGTGTGTTTTAAACTTTGGAGCAATAAGGTATAGCCTCTTTACGTTGAGCTGTGTCTTTCTGTTTCTTTCTAAGATGGTATCTGAGTATATGAATGAGCAGTTCACTGGACTTAGTCACACTAAGAGGGAGTTGACCAAGAATGTTGGTCACTGCCCTTGTACTGCTGGTCTCATTCCTACATGTTCTGTGGCTGCTGACATCTGTAGCTCATGAACTTCTGGTGTATTCTCTCTGAACTTAGATAGGGGCTACTCTCAACTCTCATTAGTATGGTGGAACTCTCTGAGGCTCTGTCATGTCCTTCATCTGTCCTTAACCTGTCCTTTACCCATGCCAAGGCTTTGCTATGGCAAAGGCCTCTGCAATGGCAAGCTCCTTGACAAGCCTAAAGTCAGTATCCATGTCACATGTGACCCAAGGGAGGTCTGGAATGAAACTGTGTCCTCTGTCTGCCTAACCACACCATTCCATCCTGTTAACAAAGCCGGGGCCAGCCTACGTTGGCATGAAGCTGCCCTGCGAAGCACTTGTCTCCCAGAATCTCAGTGAAGGATGTGGCAAATTTCTCTCTACTTTTGCTGTTTCTCCTCTTTCTACATAACACCCCTCCTCCCTACTCAAAAACCAAAGAGGCACACGTCTTACTGTCTTGCTTCCACCTCTGATTTTGCTATTTCCCCTACAAACCAGGTAGGAAGGGATGGTCTTGTCAGGTTGAAAATCTGTGGCAGAGGGTTTGGGGGAGGTGTTGGCAGTGCCTTTGAGGACTGGGGGGAGACAGACAAGAACTGACAAGCTGAGATCAGCCCTGTGAACATTTACGCTGAACTTGTGTTCATTTTCAGAAGAAAATCTCCTCCGCAGACGAACGATTCTAGTACAAAAGAAAATAAATCCACCACAAATTACCAATTAAGTGAGTATTGTTTAGTTAGAAAGAAAAGCTTGCTCCCCTTGTGCTTCGAGGATGAATTGAAAAAGCCAAATGCCAAGATAATCAACGTTAGTCCAGCAAAGACAGTAACTTCTCACATGGTAATAAGAATATCCACTACTCTTGAGCAAACATATGTATTATTACTACTTGTGGGAATCTTAGACTCTAGTGACCAGAAGCTTTGATAAATCCTTCTGACCTCTTGGTTTCACATTCTGAAGTGACGACAACACCAATTCTTAATGCTCTTTTTAGAATCACCACTCCAAAAATGGGGTGTCCTTTGCACCAGCTGAAAATTTTGTTTTTCTTTATGAAGAAGGCTTTTTCAAATTTTCTTGATTATAAAATAAATATAAAATTCAAATGATGTTTTAAAAAATGACTGCCCCCTATTTCACTTTTCTATCAATCTATTTTGGGTATTTCAACAGAAAATACATTCATAGACCATCTGGTAGCTCCCAGAGTCTCTAGGAAGGCTGCAGAGACAACCTGGCTTGTAAGCTTAGCCAGTCAGGAGTTACACCATTACAGCCCCAGACCGCTCCCTTGGGGCTGTGGCTTTTGTAGCAGATAACAGTTTACTATTCTGATGCTGGGCTGGGGACATATTTCTAAGACCTTTGCCACTGCTGCCCTTCAAAGCTAGATATATCTACCACCATCCTCACTAGAATAGTTTTCACAATGCCCACTTGGTCACAGTGCTTGCTTTTTCTGAGCTGAATACTCTCACAGGTGCATCTCATTGGCAGAGCCCAGGTCACACGCCTGTGCCCTAACCTCAAGGGCAGCTGATACCTCTGCCTAAGGGGACATAGACTGATAAGGTGGGAAATGCCCAAAGGTGGTGGACAGACCAACAACATGACAAACCTCCAGTACTCTGCCTAAATGGATAACATTGGCATCACCACTAGATTGCCAGGCTAGATCTTTTGTCTTTTCAGCAATCAGAGGCATTAATGTAACTTTCACACTAAGTACACTAATAGACAATTCGATGATCCTTGTTTCTTATTTTATTAATTATATTTCTAAAGGAAAAGTAGCAATCATTGACTTAAAGTTTGCAAACTAAATACTGGCAATATGCATATTTGACTGGTTCCGTTGGAATTAATCATTTTACCTTATAATGGAAACATGGGAAAGAGTTTAGTGAGTAGCTCATACATACAGATTTTCTACTACTGTGATAAAAATAGTCTATTTTTAACTCAGTCCATTACTTTGGCTATTTTATTCCACAGCTATGTATTGAGCACCTTTTATGTACTAAGTGTTGGGGTACAATAATAATCATTGTAAAGATAATTTTATATTTTCTGAATTATTTATTAGGATATCCAGACTTTTAATTTTTGTTTGTAATCAGTTATGGTCTTTGACTCAATCCATTTTTTGGTATGTTTCTTGTTTCCGGGCATGGAAATCTAAGAAATGTCAGAACAGTGTTCCATTCTACCAACTCTCCTATTTCCCAATGACAACACTCAAACATTTAAGAAATATATTTATTTCTTTATATCCACTTTATTTCAAAAAGGGTTTTAGGAGGCCAAAAGTTTAGATTTTGCCTCTAACATCTCAGCAGAGTATTAAGAAGAGAAGGAAGTATGTCACATAAGAGTATATCTTTTTTGTGTGTTCAAATATCATTATTGTTAATGGTATTAAAAACTTCTATGTAGTCATTTTTAGAATCTTTTACCATTTTATTTTCATGTTTAAAAATACATGTAGCCTTCTTGCCTCAATAGACTGATAACTAAGTACTCTTTTCTCTAATCCATAGGAACAAAAGGACACAAACCCCATAATTTTTCATGAGACTGGATATGTACAAATGTTACTTTTGACCAAAAATAGGCTTCCTTACCATCCTATGGAAAACAGAAACATTTACCCATATAAAAGAACAAATTTGGTTTTAGAAAGAAATCGTGAAATTCTCAAATCTTTAATTAGTTATCAATCTGTTACTCCTTCTAAACCTAAAGGAGCTCTTTCGACAGAAAGGAGGGAAGGTACACAAGCTGTGCCTTTTGATGTGCACCATAGAGCTGCCGAGGATAACTCAAGGAAGGAAGCTAGTAAGCAGACATTTGACAACATATCCTGGAATAAACTCTGTAATTTCTCACAGACTTTTTCCAACCTAACAAAAAAGTTTGTGGGTTTCCTTGAAAAAACTCTTACTCAAGAAATGAGTGCTAAAACTAGCAAATTTGGAAGAATGCTTTCTACAGTAAAACCAGTGAGCAAATTTAGTGCCTTACCTGTCAAATATTGCTCAAAGCCTTTAAAAAATAAACTCAAAGTCCATAAGTTAAGTAATGTAACGCCACTGGACGATTTGTTAAACTTGCCAAATGAAAATTAAACAGCTCACAAAATATTGTGTATACAGCGATATTTGGGTAGCAAGACGCAAATCATGAGTTCCAAGATCATGGAAGAAATTCTTATCTAAATAGTAACGTTCTAATGGATGGTGCAAGAAAGCAAAGCATGGAAATTGGAGTTACAAATCAACAGTGGTCTGTTCAAGAAAAGCCAACATTTTTAGTAAATACAAGGACAAAATCAGGAAATAATTATCAACAGGAGGAACTTGTTCATGAACTTTTGTTATCTCAATTAGATTCCTCAGCCATCAGCATTCCTACAGTAGAGTCTGTTGGGGACCAAGAATGGCGCAGACTGATTTACTACTGGACACCAAATAACAGCACTACCTTGCTCTGTAATTGAATATCAAATCTGATAAATGTACCTTTGACTTGCTGCATGTGGAATTAATTGTATATCTGTATTTTAGATAATAATTAGAAAATAGTATTACATTAGCAACTCATGCAATTAAAAAGTCTTTGTAAAATTTCAAATAGCTGTTTGTTAGTAGACGTTGGAACTTCATTGCTATATAATGCCTTTTCCAAGCATAACTTTGACTTTTTTCTGAATTGTTAAATAATTTAAAAGAATAACTTATCTTTCATGAGCTAAATAACTTTGGCAGCAAATCCTATAAAGTATTGACCATTTTAAGTATATTATCACATAGCTATTTTACTGTTTCTCATCAACTTCTCATTAATCCCAACAGCATAAAGACAGAACTCAGAAACAAGTTGCATTTCAAAAGTTCATTTATAATCCATTTGTTTAAGGACTTTTAAAAATCTTAATTGTTAGTGCTTGAAAAGCATGGGTTTAATTAGAAGCCTTTCAGTTAAGGGAAGGCTTTGGGGTGTTTTGGAAGCTTTCAAAGGTGAGGACGTAACCTTGCTCCGTTTCATCTGTTTCCACTCCGGACTCCTCCTCCGTCTCCTTCTTCCTTTTCTTCTCCTCCTCCTTCTTCGTGAAAAGATCCCAAGGTTTTCATCCTAGGAAAATAGAAAAAGTATAAAATAAACCAAAAGAATTTATGAATAGGAAATCAGAGATACTTAAGTAGAAATAAAAGTATAGCTTAAAAGGATAACAAAAGTTATTGTTTGGTGTGTTTGTTTTTAAAATATATAAACCTTTCTCAAGCCTGATTTAAGAGAAAGGAGGGATTACAACTGAGAAAAATAACCATAGAAATATGAGAGAATAAAAGAATCATAATCACTATTACATGTAAATTTATGCCAACAAATTTGAAAATCTAGAAAAAAGTGGGTGATTTACTATCACAAAGGAAATGATGGGGGGCCAGTCCCATGGCATAGTGGTTAAGTTCAGTGCATTCCGCTTTGGTGGCCTGGATTCAAGGGTTTGGAGCCTGGGTGTGGACCTACACCACTTGTCATCCATGCTGTGGTAGTGACCCACATATAAAGTGGAGGAAGATTGGCACACATTTTAGCTCAGAGCTAATCTTCCTCAAGCGAAAAAAGAGGAAGATTGGCAACAGATGTTAGCTCAGGGCTAATCTTCCTCAGCCAAAAAAAAAAAAAAAAGCAAGTGATCAAAATTGACCCTTGGGAATGGATATATTTTGAATAGACCAATTTCCTAGAACACAGTGGCATGCACCAGCACTATATGAGTACATAAATAGTTTTTCTCACTTTATTATTGAAGCCAGTGTGGTAAACAGAATTCCAAAGATGTCTCCTCAAGATTCTCACCCCTTGTTATTCAATCAAACACTAATCTGAATATTGTTGCGAAAAGACTTTGCTGATGACTTTAAGGTTACTAACCATCTGACCTTAAAACATGGAAATTATTCTGAATTATTAGTGGGCCCAATGTAATCACAGGATCCCTTAAAAGCAGAAGAATGCAGAAATCAAAGAGATGCGGCAGAAGAGAAGGTAAGAAAGATGGGGTAGAAGTGGAAGCTGGAGACCTTAATTCATAAGGGCAAAGTTTTTGAGCACTTGTTTACAATATCCCCAGTTTGTTCACGGTTGCTCATTTCGTCCCTATTTGCCGTGCTTCTGCAGAGCTAGAGTGTCTTTTCCTATCCCATTGGCTTGGGCTTGGTCAGGTGACTGACTTTAACCAATAGGAGGTAAGCAGCCATGACTGGCGTGTTTCGCTTGGTTTCACTTGCTCCTGTCCCCCACCGTGAGAACAGCAGGTCTCAGGCAGTGGCCACTCCTTGAACCTGGGTGCGAGTATGAGAAGATGTTGGGAACCAAGGCCAGCTGAATTCTGCAAAGCCCAGAAGAGCCTCAGCCAACACACAGCCCTCGTGTAACACAATCAAGTCATAATTTTTTTGATGTTGTAAGTCATTAAGACAATCGAATTGTTTCCACAAGGTCAGACTAGTTCAGTCTCCTTGGGACTTTGATCCTGGAATTTAACGTCTCACGAGGAATTTTATAGATGGAGAAGGTTTATATTCAAAACTAGGCATCTCTATGTTGTTAGCATTTTATTATTAGAGTATGTTAATCTTATAACAGTACCTCTGATGAATTATACTGGGCAATGGGCTGGCTATAATTTGAGATGGGAAATAAAATAAGAAATGAAATTTTTATCTTGACACATCATGCTTCTGGAGTTAATTTAATTAATATAATGATTAATGTATATTTTAGAGCCTTCTGGATGCAGAATTAAACTATTGACCAACACTCCTAGGATAGTCCAAAAAGGCACATGGGGGAGCCACCTCATAAGGTAGGAGCAGAACCTCCCTAAAAGCTGCTCAGCTCTCTCCAGAGAGTGCTAGACACACCCTTGACTGACCAGAAACTTAGTGGCTAACTTCAAAAGGTAAGGGAAAGTTAGGCAGGGACCCTTCTTTCCCTGCTCCTCTTGTTTCCCTATGGAGAGAGGGACTTCTCTATGGTAACACTCATGGTCTCTGGCACCACTCGTTGCTCACTTTTCCCCACTAGGAGGAGTGAGAAGCCGCATTAGCGGTGGTAGCAATTAGCCCAAGTTTCTTGACTGGGTAGGACTAATATATTAAAAGACCATAAGCACTAAGGAATTGATTGTCCTCTTCTCTTTCTGCCTCAGATCAGAGGGAGCAGCAGTAGATGCAGTAAACGTGTGCATTCTGCAGACTCAAACGTTCCGTTGGGTGGGCAGTCCCATTCTTGGAGACAGGGAGGCAGAACACAGTCCCAAACAAGTCTGTTTAGCTCTCAAATCTAAGCCATGCTCTCCAAACAGCTCGAACTGTGTTAGGATGGAGATCAGCCTACCCTCTGCGTCTATCTCTCAGTTGCTTCCAAATTTGGGTGGGCAAGATGGGCATTATTTCTTAGCCCCCTCCTACACCAACATATTTTTTCCACTGTACTCTCCCAAAATGCCTGTTGTCAAAGATACTGGTTCCATCATACGACTGAGTGTGGATGTGATGGGGTGGGATGGAGAGAACCACCAGCGCAATTCAGACTGCTTACAGGTCATCAGTTTTTTCCTGGAACTCAGAGTCTAATGCGCTGGACCTGTCTCACCTATTTCTATACCTACCTCAGCTCCTAAAACACCAGACTGGGCTGAACCTAGTGTCCTACTTGTTCCAGCATGGTGACTGGAAGTTTAACATAGGTTACCTACCCACAGGGAATGCCTTTTTTGAGAAGATACATCATTAAATCTGAGATGACCCTTCACCGTCTTGACCATACTGTAAGCAGCACATCTGGAAACTGTTCTTCCTGTTACACATGGCATTAGAGTCTTTGCATACCCCATTTAAATCTCTACCCGAGTGCCACAAGATGTGTATACTCTGACCAGGAGCCCACACCCAGGTACTCCCATTTTAAAAGAGCAGACCTAAAGTTCCACTAATTTTGACACATTTGTTCCAGCAAAATCTCTCCCTTAACTCTACTATTCTCTGTTACTAACCTAGATGTCCCTTCCTGGTACCACCAACAAATTTACCTTGACCACATCTTTGGTAGCAAAGTAATAAATTTCTCCTTTTTTCACTTCCTCTTCTTTTTTCCTACCCCCATCCCCATCACTCCTAAACACACACACACACACTAGCAGGGTAGATTTTTGTGGGACTATGCAGCCTCCGAGCTTAGAAAATCATAGTCATATAATTTTGCCTTTCCTCAGAGCTGAGAGCGCCTTCACGGTTTCAGTATGTGCTGACCATCCAGCCTTGGCTTGAATACCTCAGGTGGGAGTGATGTCACTATCCTCAAAACAGCCCATGCCATTTTCAGGTCTTGCTGATTCTGCACCCACCAGGGACCTGACAGGAAGGAGATGGTCAAAATCACCCACAATCAAAGTGGATAGTTTGAGAATTTAATAAGGGGCTACTTGCCAAGGCATCAGCTCAGTGTAAGGAAACTGCAAAGGATAATGTAATGCTCTAGAGCTGGTAAGCACCCTGGCCTGCGGGGCTGAAAGGACGGTGGGATTAGAGGAATGGTGGCAGAGAGGAGCATGTGGCAGCAACATGAGGTAACACCCAGGGAGGAACCCGCAGGGGTGATAATAGATACCAGAACCTCATTCTTCTCCTGCCCTCTTGTGCCTCCCGTGGGCTACAATCAACCAAAAGTCTGGGTTTAAGACAGGGTTGGGACTGGAGTGAAGCAAGAGAGGCAATGAGGGCCCAACAGGGGAGGAGGCACTTTCTGTCAGGGCCCCCGACAGTGCAGTGTCCTGCCCCGGGCTCCTCTCTCTCCTCGCTCTGGTCCCAACCCCAGTTTAGGAGAGCCCATTGATGTACTCCACAGAAAGCCCCCTCCCGGGGCACGGAGCTGAGGATCCTCTGGGAGATAGTCAGTATGCACTGTGAGGAAGTTCTTCACAGGAGATTCAAGTTCTGGGGCTTCCACTGAACCCACTTGACCCACTGCACTTGATCCAGGAGCATTACTTGACCAAGTGAGATTTCTTCTAAGTATAATTTTCAAAAAGTTAAAATGCATGACTCTCATAAAAATGTAAAATGAATGCATGTCAAAGATTGTATTCAACCCATTAATTAATGAGTAAAGAGTAAGATGTTAAAACCAGTTCAAAAGAAAACCTACAGACAGATTTATATAGTCAAGTCAGCCAAAAGAATGTTAAAGTGAATATGCTAATGAATGCAAAGCTGGTTAATATCCTATAGGGCAATAAATTTAAAACTTTAGGGCTATCTTTTCTCCCAGAGGGAACTCAATTATATCTCTACAAATTTGTTTGCATCGCTACAGACAAGAGTCACTTGCATTACAATGGTTTTCGACAAATTAACTTCTTCTAAATAGAAAGCCAATCAAAGGTGCACACCCCCATAGAATTAATTAATCCACCAAAGATCCATTCGGCAATTCCCATCATTCTACTGGAAGGACATCCAGTTATATTTCTTATTTCTACTATTGGATAATTTTCTAAAACATTTCTCCTCTGCCTGGAAGCCATTCAGATACTTAAAGACATCAGAGACATCTCCTTTTTCTCCAGGAGTCAGGTCCCCAGGATTAGACACAGGTGTGCTGCAAGCAGGACAGTGTTGTATTTCAATTCCAAGGGGAGAATCAAAACCAGTCATTGTTAAAGCCTAGGGGATAGTATTAAATGTAAATCCTATTTACCGCCTATTTCACTCTAAAGAAAACCTTCATTATATACATTCTTTTCCCACAAAAGAGGTAGGACACAGCATTTATAGCTGTAGCAGTGGGATGACAAGAAAGAGACAAAGAACTAGTCAGACAGGTAGTCACAATGTAGATTCCAAAGTGGCATTTAGTTTGTCAACATGCCTAATTCATTTTAGTCAATAGTTAATTTGATCCAAACACTACATTTCTGTGTGAACCAGAATCAAAATATGGGTTCTCCATTTCAGATATGAACTACACATGTTTAGGGCAATAATTGGTAAATTGATGCCTCTAAAAACAATTCTATTCCATTCTTTTGTCTTATTTTTTTTTCCTCCCAGCATCCTTACTATCTTGCTCTTTTCCTCTTTTCTTTCATTGATTTGCTTAGGACCTCGGAGGTAAAAAGGATCTTGAAAATCTTCTAGATCAGAGCTGTCCAGTAGAATGTTCTACAGTGATGAAAATGTTCTATATTTGTGCTGTTCGATCCAGTAACTGCTAGCCACATGTGGCCACTGAACACTTAAACTGTTTCTAGGGCAGGGTTTCTCAAACTCAGCCGTACTGACCTTTTGGGTTGGATAATTGTTGTTGCTAACATTGCTGAGAAAATTCATCCACCGTGCTGAGTAGGTGCGTGCACCGTCATCCTAACTTTAGCCTTGTTCTCTCAGCAGTCTTATTTAACTCCTGTTGACTTCCCTTCACACATTCCATGGTGGCTGTTCCAAACTCTCATGCCTTCACCCTGCCCGCCAGCTCCAAGAATAGGAGGAAAGCAAAACCAGTCACAGCTGTAATATGAGATTACTTCCTCGTGTAATCCTAAATTTACTTAAAATTTCCACTTCCCATGTGGGTGACAGTACCAATCATCTCTGAGTTTCTCCATGCTGTGAGAAATGCAAAGTGGGCTTACTTGTCTCCTTGGATCTAAGAGAGGGAGCTCAGTGTAGTGAAAAGAACATGGCATGGAGAAACAAGAGGCCAGGGTTCTGCAACTGGTTCTATTAATGACTCACATGGGGGCCGAGTGGTTAAGTTCGCACGTTCTGCTTCATCAGCCCAGGGTTTCGCCGGTTCGGATCCTGGGCACGGACATGGCACTGCTCGATCATCAGGCCATGCTGAGGTGGTGTCCCACATGCCACAACTAGAAGGACCCACAACTAAAAATATGCAACTATGTACCGGGGGGCTTTGGGGAGAAAAAGGAAAAATAAAATCTTAAAATAAAAAGACTCATATGGTTGACTGGGCAAGGGTTTCAACCTATGCAGCCTCAGATCCCCCACCTGCATACCAGGGAAAACTTCTAATGATTTTTCCCCCAAGATTTTAGATGATCTTTCCAGGTTTAGATCTTTAAGATTCTACCTTCTTCTTCTTTACTGTTCAACTTTTAATCCAAACATGTTTATTGAGTACTTACTATGTGCCATCACTGTGCTAGCTCCTGGAACTGTAACAGTGACTAGAACAGACTTGGCTTACACCCTCATATAATTTGATGGAGAGGCTGAGTACTCGTCCGATGCTCCACCCTGGGAAAGCTCAGCTCTAGGGAAAGCATCAATCTAAGCAATAAGCTTGTATGGCTCTATTCTTAGGCTAACCCGCAGGGTACCAGGAGGGTGAGATGAGGCCTCCTCCCACTTCATGATTTCTCCTATGCAGCTATGTTGACTGCTTAGGAGAAACAGGGATCATATGCAAAAGATTTAATAATGGGCACAGTACAGGCATTGGCCAATCAAACTTCTGGCTGAAGCAAGATGTCACTCCTAGACTTACTGCTTTTGTTGCTGGTTTGTGGGGAGGTCTAGGGGATTCCAGAGCAGGAGCTGGGGTGACCATGGCAGTAGGTCAAATCTCAGAGGACCTGAGGAAGTTACTGTTTATCAGTGTTTATGGAAATATTCCTGTATTCTAACTACAGAGTGACCATACTGGTGTGCTGCTACTGAATATCAACCGTAAGTAGAATTGATGAGGCAATGTGGACACACCGCCATGTTATGCATCAACAACACTGGCTTTCCAGAGTCTTTGGAAGACTGTGGTACCTCAACATTTCTTAGAGACGCCTGTGTGGATGTATATATGTATGTAAACCCTCCATCTTAACTTTAGTTTCCTCTTTTGACTCTATGCAAGTTTCTCTCCAGGACCTCCCTCTCCCGAGCCTTCTCATAGTTCCACCTGCTTCTGAGTCCAAATAGGCCCATCACGTCCTTGCACTGACATGTTGTCTTAATATGTGGAGTGATTTAGGATCCGGACTACCTCATTTGGCTGAATGCGTTGTCCTTCCTTGGAAATAACTCTGATGATAGTTCTTTTCTGCCAAGTGTGGAGAAGCCATATTATGCTTCTGTAATCCAAATTATCCAAAGGACTAGTCTATTTCTCCTCTCTCTCTCTCCCTTCCGTCTTCTCTTTTAACATATGTGTATTGTACGCTTACTTTATATAAGGCACTGTTCTAGGTACCAAGAATTCAGCTGTGAGCCAAAAACAGTCCTCCACTCTTATGGACATGGACCATGAAGCTAATGAAACTTAAGTTTCATGGTCCTCACTTGTATGAACTTTTTCTAACGCCTCAAAAGGGGCCCTAGAAATATATTCACCCAGTTTATTTACTTTATAAAATTTGCAGAAGTAAGATATGTTAGCTGCAACTGCTTAAGAATGCTGTCTCTTCCCACTCCAATTTTCCACCATCATACTTCCACTCCTATCAGATAACATCTGAGTGACAGAAGGTATCTTTGGAATCCCTCTAAGGAGGAATTGAGTTAGGAATATATCTGGTTTAGTAGGATGTATATAGAAGGTATGCAGTCACTTTTTTTTTCTTTTTATTTTATTTATTGGAGGAAGATTAGCCCTGAGCTAACTGCTGCCAATCCTCCCCTTTTTGCTGAGGAAGACTGGCCCTGAGCTAACATCCGTGCCCATCTTCCTCTCCTTTATATGTGGGACGCCTGCCACAGCATGGCTTGTCAAGCAGTGCCACATCCGCACCTGGGATCCGAACCGGCGAACCCTGGGCCGCCGAAGCAGAACGTGGGAACTTAACCGCTGCGCCACAGGGCCGGCCCTTAGCAGTCACTTCTGTATAAAGTTATTTAGTTGTTTTGGTGTGGGAATGGCTTCCAAGAATACTCCTACGGTCTACTGTGCTCCTTTATCTACCATGTGACCCAAAGTTACAGGTCCAAAGGACACATCATGAAAGAAAATGTGTCCACAGTGGCTGGTTCTGAAAGTTCGTGGCCTGAGGAAGGGAAACAAGATCTGAAACATACAGAGTCTGAAGCCATCCATGAAACCTTCCTCCAATTATCAGACAAGTACAGTTATTAGCAGAGAATTTGGGTCTGATCAACACTTAGTCAAAACAGAAGTTCTCTCTTGTTGTCTCAATAATGTTTTTTCTGTTTTTATGGGAATCATGCCAAGTATAACTTAGAATTTCTGTGTTTGTAGGGCACATATTTGTAGCAGTACTACAGTGACTTTTTCTGGATGTGAGGATGAATGTTTTGTAAATCCCATTTATCAATAATCAAAACAAACTGGTCAAACCATGCTAGAAGAAAGACTGAATTATTTTTCCATTATCTATCAAAAATACATTACAAGATTATCACAGACAGAAGCAGTCAAAGAAATATGCAGCCAAAAATTAGCGAAAATTATAGAAATGACAGGCACTTAATAAAAATATTATCATATTAATATTCTGCTATTTGTCAGATTTTAAAAATTTCTTAGTTCTGATTTCTTAGGTAGATATCCATTTTCGTACCTCATTTTACATTCTTAATTTTGCATTTTTTTCTTAAAGAGGGCTCACAAAAGCTTCAGGTCTCATAAAACTTGGATCCACCTCTGCTCACAGAGCTAATATTTTGTTGGGAGGAGACAGAAAATAAACAGTCAAGAAGTGGCAAAGCAAAGAGGAAAGATAAGGTCGCGTTAGAGAAGAGAGGCTGGGAAGTTATGACATTTTAGATAGGTTGGTCAAAGAAGACACTTCAAACAAAACCCAGAACACAAACTAAGACTGTATTTGAATTTCACCAGTTTTTCCACAACGTCCTTGTTCTGTTCCAGGATCCAATTCAGGATACCACGTTGTATTTCTTCATCCTGTCTCCTAAACATCCTCGGATTTGTGATGGTTTTAAGTGTTTGCTTGTTTTTTATGATCTCGAGAGTTTTGGAGGGTGCTGGTCAAGTATTTTGTAGAAAGTCCTCAACTTGGGTTTGTCTGATGTTTTCTTATGGTTTGACTAGGGTTATGGGTTATGAAGGATACCACAGAAGTGTCCTTCTGATTGCATCATATCGAGAGTTCATGTTAACAACATGACAATAACATCAAAAAGAATAAAATATTTAGTAATAAAGTTAACCTAGGAGGCAAAAGACATGTACACTGAAAACTACAAAACATTGCCGAAAGAAATTAAAGAAGACACAAATCCATGGAAGAGGATTGGAAGGCTTCATGTTGTTAAAATGGCCATCTTACAACGTGCATGCTACCCAAAGCAATCTACAGATTCAATGCAATCCCTATCAAAATCCCATGGCATTGTTTTCAGAAATAGAGAAAACAATTCTAAAATTCATGTGGAACCACAAAGGAGTCCGAATAGCCCAAGCGATCTTGAGAAAGAACGCTGGAGGCTTCACACTTCCTGACTTTAAAACGTATTACAAAGCTACAGTAATCAAAACAGTATGAGACTGACATAAAGACACAGACCAATGGGACAGAATAGAGAGCCGAGAAATAAATCCGTGTGTATATGGTCAGATGATCTTCAACAGTGGTGCCAAGACTACACAATGCAGAAAGGATAGTCTCTTCAACAAATGGTGCTAGGAAAACTGGACATCCATATGCAAAAGAGTAAAACTAGTCCCTTATATTACGCCACATAGAAAAATCAACTCAAAATGGATTAAAGACTTAAATGTAAGTCCAGAAACTGTAAGATTCTTAGAAGAAAACAGAGGAGAAAAGCTTTATAACATTGGTCTTGGCAATGATTTCTCGGATATGACACCAAAAGCACAGGCAACAGAAGCAAAAATAGACAAGTGGGACTTCATCAAACTAAAAGCTTCTGCACAGCAAAGGAAACAACCATAACAGCATGGAAAGGCAACCTGTGGAATGGGAGAAAATATTTGCAAAGCACATATCTGATAAAAGGTTAATATCCAAAATATGTAAGGAAGTCCTACCACTCAATAGCAAAAAAAACAAATAACCTTATTTAAATGGGCAAAGGACTTCAATAGACATTTCTACAAAGAAGATGTACAAATGGCTAGCAGGTATATGAAAAGATGCTCAACATCAGGGAAACGCAAATCAAAACCACAATAAGATATCCCCTCACACCTGTTAGGATGGTCATTAGAAAACAGAAAATAACAAGTGTTGGTGAGGACGGGAGAAACTGGAACACTTGTACACTGTTGGTGTGATTGTAAATTGGTGCAGCCACTATGGAAAACGGCAAGGAGATTCTTCAAAAAATTAAAAAAAGAACTCCCATATGACCCAGCAATTCCACTTGTGGGTATATATCCAAAAGAATTGAAAACAGGATTTCGAAGAGATATTTCCCCTCCTGTGTTCATTGCAGCATTATTCACAATAGCCAAGATATAGAAACAACCTAAGCGTCCTTCAGGAGATGAATGGATACAGAAAATGTGGGATACATGCATACAGTGGAATATCATTCAGCCTTTTAAAAGAAGGAAATCCTGTCATCTTTGACAAAACGGATGAAATTTGGACATTATGCCAAGTAAAATAAGCCAGTCACAGAAGGACAAATACTGCGTGATTCCACTCGCATGAGGTCTGTAAAGTAGACAACCTCAGAGAAGCAGAAGCAGAAGAGTGGTGCCGGGGGGCTGGAGAGAGAGGATGATGAGGAGCTTCTGCTCAAGGGGTCTAGAGTTTTAGTCATGCAAGACGGAAAAGTTCTAGAGATCTGCTGTACAGCAACGTGCGGAGATAGTTAAACCTACTTTACTGTAGACTTAATTTGTTCAGAGGGTACATTTCATGTCACGTGTTTTTTAGTACAATAATAATAAGAATAAACTCGTTGCGAAACTTGGGTCACGCAGATTTTCTCCCAGAAGTCTTCTGGTTTTACATTTAAAACTGTGATCTACTTTGGGTTAATTTTTTTATAAGGTGCATGGTATGTGTTGAAATTCTTTTTTTTTTTTTTTTTGCCCATGGACATCCAATTGTTCCAGCACTGTTTATTGAAAAGACTATCCTTTCTCCATTGAAATTGTGTACCTTTGCCAGAAATCAGTGCAAAGGTCCTGAGGTGCAGTGTGCTTTGAGTGTTCTAAGAAGAGCCAAGAGGCCACCATGGCTGAGTGGAGAGAGGTGGAGTGGAATGGGATGGAGGAAGGAATCACAAAAGGTACAAGAGGCCAGATCACACAAGGCCTAAGGGCCACTGCAAGGTTTTGAATTTTATTCAGAGAAAGATGGGAAGTGATTGGACAGTTTTGAGCAGAGGCGTGATGTTTTTTAGGTCACTTCGGGTGCTTTGGGGAGAAAGGATCAATGGGGAAATCCAGTCCTTCCAATCTTATATAACTTTTTAAGATATGTTTTAATCTTTATTCAATTTATCAAACAATGTATAAATCCCCCATATATAATTCTGCGATTAATATTACTGAGGTTAGGAAGCAGGTCTGAGTACTAAAATACCTACAAGTACCTAAAAATCTAAATGCCTCTAATAAAAACCCTACTAGAGTGGGGGCGCCTAGCACAGCTTCATGGGCGCCTAAGGCAAAGGCTTGATTCCATCGGACTCGACAGCATTTTACAGAAGGTCCACAAATCATTACTGATGTTGAGAAATCCAACACAGTTCTTGGCCTGTCGGTGGTTGATCTGGACAAATACTTGTTAACAAGTAACACGATCATGCTGAGAAAAACAACAGTGGTTGCTTGGATCTGTACTTTTGGGAGATTTATGTTCATTTCATTTCAGGTCGACTTTCTGCAGGTCTGTCCCGGCATTTCCCCCTCCGGGGGGTCATCCTGGAACTACTGTCTGGTCTCTTTCATTGGTCTCCATCGTCACCGTCTGGCTTTATATAAGAAGGTGTCATTTTCACGCAGTGCTAGTGGGAACAAAAACTGGTAGGAGCTCTTTGGGGATCAATTTGTCAATTCTATTAATCAAAAAAAACCCAAACGTAGCCTTTAATTAAGCAATTCTGCTCCTAGAAATTTATATGTGTACAAAGTTGAATGGACAAGGATAAAGCTGCATCGTTTATAAGCTGAAAGCTGGTAACGACGCACATGTTCCTAGGAAGGGTCACGTGAACGGTGATACATCCGCTGAGGGAATTCTCTGCAGCCATTAAAAAGAATGAGGTAGGGTTTGCATACTGCCACAGAAAGGCCTTCAAGATATAGTAAGCGAAAAGAGAAAGGCTGCATGATCATAACAGTAATTATTCTTCTTGTAAATACTTGTAAAGTGTGTACTATGTTCTAAGCACTTTACCCGTGTTAACTCATTACTTCTCAGCACCCCCGGGGAGGTGAGTACTGTTGTTATCTCCACTTCACAGATAAGGAAACTGAAGCAGAGTAATGTCAAGTAACTTGTCCAAGGGCACAAAACTTGTCAGTGTCAGAGTCAGTGTCTGGCTTGAGAATTGGTGTTGTTATCTGGTTCTTTCCATGGATGTTAAAAAATGTATCAAAATATATGTGCGTGTTCATGTATATGCATATGTATATGTATGCACGTGTGCATGGACATATGTATTCGTACATGCACAGGAAGTAGCTCTAAGCACAGCTTCCCAACTGTTAGCAGTCCTTTCTCTAAGAGTGGGTTGGGGAGGGCTGTCCCCGTGGCCGAGTGGTTAAGTTCGCGTACTCCGCTGCAGGCGGCCCAGTGTTTCATTGGTTCGAATCCTGGGCGCGGACATGGCACTGCTCATCAAACCACGCTGAGGCAGCATCCCACATGCCACAACTAGAAGGACCCACAACGAATAATAAACTACGTACTGGGGGGCTTTGGGGAGAAAAAGGAAAAAAATAAAATCTTTAAAAAAAAAAAGAGCGGGTTGGGATGGGAGAGGAGGAGGGGAAGATATTGAGGTGATACAAGTCTTCTTTGCTTGTTCGCTTTTGTTATTAGGGATGTTATTATAATAATTTTTTTCACAAAGGATGTTTCTGAAATATAGTTTTCTAGTTATTTTTCTTCCACTGCTAGCACTTAAGGAAGAAATTAGGCCATTTTCTTCATTGTTAAAAAGGTGTACTGTTCATTGACTCATTCAGCAAAAATATCTAAACTGTGCTGGGTGTCCCTGCCTCTCCCGGTCCTCAGGGAGCTCACTGTCCACTGGAACAGACGACACATAAACATGTAATTCCAGAGCCTCTATAAAGGGGATGCACAAAGATGGGGTGGGAGGGGCACAAAGGAGAGATGTCAGTTCTGTGGAGGGCAGGGAGAGGTAGGTTGAAGGCAGGTGCCCAGGGAGGCGGGAGTGTTTTGCCTAAATACTGAAGGAAATGTGAGAGTTCTTTCGGGAGGGGAGCAAGAGAAAACATCCTAGATGGAGGGAATAATGGGAGCAAAGACAGAAGGAAAGACACAGGAACCACAGTGTCCTTCAGGAGAGGGCATAGTCAGCTTGAGCTGCAGCTTACGGATGGACATGCGAGCAGTGCCTCTGAGACGGGGGCGGGAGCCACGTCACCCAAAGCCCTGCGGGCCACATTACGAATTTCATCCTGTGGGCCAGTTTTTCCCAAGGAACATTCGAAGAGCACAGGTGTTCCCAGAATAAGTCAAAAGACACTGATCAAAAGATATAGATATAATGGAATATTATCCAGCCTTGAAAAGGAAGGAAATTCGGACACATGCTACGCATGGATGAACCTTGAAAACATCAGGCTAAATGAAATAAAGGTCAGACACAAAAGGATAAACATTATATGATTCTACTTATATGAGGAATCGAGAATAGCCAAATTCACAGAGACTAGAATGGAGGCTACTAGAGGATGGGGGGCGGGAGGGAGGAACAGGGAGTTACTGTTTAGTGGTTATAATTTCAGTTTGAGACGATGAAAAAGCTCGGGAGATGGGTAGTGGTGAGAGTTGCACAACAATGTGAATGTACTTAATGCCACTGAATTGAGTGCTCAAAAGGTGTTAAAATGGTACATTTTATATTATGCATATTTTACCACAATTTAAAAGTACGGAAAAAAAGAAGTAAAGGGGATGTGGACAAAATATTTACAGAAATAATTCAAAGTTCTTTTTCTTTCCTGACATTAAAATTAGATGTCATTTCTTTGCTTAAGGTGATAGTAATGATTCATTTCTGTTACATAATAACGGCTACTGTTTACCGAAAACTAGCTCTGTGGTAGCTTTACACTCATAGAGATGAGGAAATACAGGCCCAGAGAGGTCAACTAAATGGCCAAGAGCGCATAGCTGGTGAGGGGGCCTTTCTAGGAATCCTAGAATTGGAACTTAGCTCCCAACACCTTGCTCTTTCACCAATCCCCAAGCTGCTTGATCATCTTTCTACTTTTTAGGATATGTCAACATTTTTCTTAAAAAATTCTCCCTTGATCTGCAAAGAAAGTATTGCTTGGCGTTCCTGGGTTCAGAAAGTGTAAGGAGCCTGAGGCATCGCAGAATGAAATGTTCGTTGAGTGTTTACTTTTGACCCACATCTGATACTTTTGAAGGGCTTTGCCCCTCTGCAAGAGAGACCAAAAGAGCGCTCAAAATGAGTCTTAACGCACACACCGTCTTATCTGCTCAGCCTGCCACCTGTCACCGCGCGCTCGGGGGTCTGTCCTGCGCTTGCGGCAGTTGTCTGGAGAATACGGCTTCCAGCCCCCAGCCCCGCAGCCCGGCGGCCGCCGGGGACCCCGCGCGGCCCGTGCGCAGGCGCTCTGCGGCGCCGTGCCTCCGCGCCGCGCTCCGCCGCCCCGAGCGCGCCCTCCCCGGCCGCTGCCCCGCGGCCTGCCCGCTCCGCCCCGCACCGGGGGGCGCGCCGCCCGGCTGCCGCCCTCGCCCCCGGCCCGGCCGGGCGGGCGCCGCCCCGCCCCCTGACCCCGCGGTGCACCCCGCCCGAGCAAAGTCCCCGGGGCGTGAACCCCGGCGCTCCGACTCCGGGGCGGGGACGGGCGGGGACCGGCGGCGGCCGTGCGGGTTCGGGCGGCCAGCGCGCAGTCGGCCCCGTGCAGCGGCCCCGCGCGTCCCCCGCAGCGCCGCCGCCGCCCGCGCCCCCCGCCGGCCCGCCGCCCCTCGCCGCCGCCGCCGCCGCCGCAGCCATGGCGGAAGTCCACAGACGTCAGCATGCCCGGGTGAAAGGAGAAGCCCCCGCGCGGCCCTCCGCGCGCCGACATGAGGAGGCGCTGGGCATGGCGCCGGCCGAGCCGCTGACCGTGCTGCTGAAGCTGCTGGCCGCCGCCTTCTACGGCGTGAGCTCCTTCCTCATCGTCGTGGTCAACAAGAGCGTGCTCACCAGCTACAGGTAGGCCGCGGCGGCGGCGGCGGGCGCGGGCGGCGGGCGCGGGCGCGGGCGCCGGCGGGGCGGGCGCCCGGACTTCGGCCGCGGAGCTGGGGCGGGACGGAGTTGGCGGCGGGGCCGGGGGCGCGGGCGGGCGCGGGGCGTGCGCGCGGAGCGGGCCCTGGGCGGCGGGGCGCGGGTGCGGGGCGCGCTGAGCCCCGTGCGCGCCGGGCGGGGTGGGGAGGGGCGGGCGCCTCCGGCTCCGCACCCAGGGCCGGGGCTGGTCTCCGGGGCCGGCGAGTGCCGCAGCCCCCGTGGGAGGGGTCCGCCGCTGTCACTGGGACCCCGATTAGAGGGGGGAAACCGTTAGAGCAACCTTTGCCTTCACTTCTTGAAAGATCCGTTGCAGGCAGCCAGCTGCAGCCGCGGGATCGCACCGGATGAGACAAGTGGGCGCCCGAGGCTGCAAAATCAGCCGGGTTGCCTGGCCCCGGCGGGGACTTTTCTCCCCCGTTTCCGTTTGGATAAGGGGCAGATAGTGTGTTTTGTATCAGAATGCGCTTTAAGGTTGTCGATGTGCAGATTGAATTCACAGAGCTGCGTTGGGGTTTTTCTGACCCTCTGTTTTTTTTTTCTCTCTCCCGTTTCTGTAGGTTTCCCTCCTCCCTGTGTGTTGGACTTGGCCAGGTTAGTTGGAATCTTCAGCATTACGTGGTTTGTGTCGTTAGAACTTGTGTGTGTGTCTTTCTGTGTAGAACAGTGCATCTGTGTGCTCTGTTTACAGATGGTGGCCACAGTGGCAGTCCTCTGGGTGGGAAAGGCGCTCAGAGTGGTCAAGTTTCCTGACCTTGATAGAAATGTACCTCGAAAGGTAAAAAAAATTAAAGTAATACTTTATTTTCTGAAAAGAAGTCACTATATATATTTTTTTGCATATTTAAAAATTGCAGCCTTGAAATCGCCCAATCCAGAGTGGGTATAATGAGGGTAAAGAGTAAAAGTAGTAACGTGTATTTAAAAAAAAGTCTCACAATCTCTTTAAAGTTAAGGAAAAAAGCCCCTACAAATCTTGTGTTCTGTTTTAATTAATGAACACTTGTTGGGAGTACGACGGTTTTGCATCTTCTGCATCCGTCTAATTTGGCTGGTGTAGGCTGCATTCATTCACTGTTCTGGGGGTTTATCTTCTTCTTCTGTCTGCCTCTGCTTGTCTCTGCTTGAGGATGAAATGCCTTTCCTTTTGCTAGTGGGCTAATGCATTGTCATGTTTTAAAGCAAAGGATGCTTCTGTGCCCTATGGTTGGATCATACTCATATTTCTGTTTCTTTTCCCCCTGTCCATTCTTTCCTCTCTCGTTCTACTGTAGTAGTGCTGTTTATCCAGGAATAATGTTGTGTGGGTGCTTCATGGGGACCACAATTGTGTATGAGAACTAACCTTATGTTTTAAGTGGGAAGAATTTGATCATATAAACAAAACTGTTTCTGTTTGACAGGACCTTGTTTTAGCTATCTTTATTATTGAGTTTTGTTATCCCTTTTTAAATTTTCTAGACGTTTCCACTACCTCTACTATATTTTGGGAACCAAATCACGGGACTGTTCAGCACAAAGAAACTGAAGTATGGATAACTTTATTTTACTAGTGAGGTTAATATAATGTATTCCTAAAATTGTAATCGAATGTTAAATATTTAACACATTGTTATTGATTCTGGAAAAAAATGAAAGGACTAGAAAGTTTCTGTTATTAAATAATGAAGATCACACCAAAGGCTTTTGTTTAAGTTCTTTAAGTTTGAAGAGAAAGAGGAGTTTTTGTTTGTTTTGGGGTTTTTTCACTCACTTTGATGATGGAAGTCTTAAAATGTTATAAAATCTGTGATGGGAGATTTTCATTATTTTTCCAGACCTGCAATAGTGGAGGATGTATGCTTGGCTTTTGGGATTTCAATTCTTTGGCACACTTCATAAATATTATATTTTAGGCAAATTCCTCAAGCCAAATAAGAGGATGGATATGAGAAGTTTGCTGGTTTTTCTTTTACCTTGAGGTAGTTAAAATAATATTAGATGGAACCCTAATTCAAGTATGATTAATACTTTCCCCGGGCCGGATAACTGCAGAGGCGGCATAGTCGCTTTTAGAAAGAGGCAGTAGTTCTCTACCCCGTGACAGCACTGTCTTGTTATCCTCTAACCTCCCAGTTCTTGACTTCTCCACTTAAGGAGTGGAGTATATATTGGGTGTCTGTGATATTAAAATTATACGCATAGGGAAACTACTTAACAGAAACCCATGGCTTCACCCCTTGCATATGAGCTAAGCCCCTGCTATATTGGATGATTGTAAAACAGAAGGAGGAGCTCTCTAAGGATCAGAGGCAGAGAGATTTTCATTTCCTCTTTCTTCAGAACCCAGAAACCTGAGTGAATGGCCACGGTGAATCTCTGGGGAGGGTGTCCTGGAGGTCAGATTTATCATGGGTGGGGGCATCCTTTTCCATCTCATTACCCGGTCGGAAGGAAATGCAGGCCTGCTGCGAAGTGCTGCTTGTCTGGAGTTCGCTCTTTTTCATACTTTGTCATCCATCCATCTGTTCACACCCTATCTCTGATTGCCAGTATAAGGCACTTTGGAGTGAGATGAGATTTATTCACAAATGACTGTATGGCAAGAGGCTGTCTGTTGGATTAGTGCAAGCAAAATGCTCTGAAACTTTAGAGGAAGACAAAATTACTTCCACAAAAGGACAACCAAGGGATGTTTCTTGGGGGAGATTATCAGAGATGTGGTTTGGAGGGTTGAGGGTTGGAAAGGGAGGTGAGTCTAGGAAAGAAAGGAGAAAGACGTCTTATTCTCTTAAAGACTAGCAAGGTTACTGTTCAGGGTGTTTACCAGACACGCAGACTAAAATTGAAAAGTTGCTCTTAGTAGTCTTTGATAATAAATGTGTGATCTCTACCATTTTATAGTTAGTTTGGTGTCCTCATCTCTAGTAGTTTTATAAAAGCAACCCCATCAGGCTTTCAAATAAGAATTATTTGTAGAGAGAAATAAAGGTTTAATTTAATCACAGTTTAATCAGCATGGAATTTCCATAATGGAAGGAAGAGATTAGCATTATTTTAAAATACTAGTTTGGAGAAACTTAGTTTAAAAAAAATAAAATGTTAAACTTTGTTTCACCCAATTACCTGTTTCTCTTTTTTTTGCAGCTTGCCAATGTTTACAGTTCTGAGAAGGTTCTCCATCCTGTTTACAATGTTTGCTGAAGGAGTTTTACTCAAGTGAGCCAAATTTCTAATATATCCAGTCTTTAACCAACTTTAGTCACCTTGAAAAGCTGCCCAGCATACATGAGATATTAAAATTATTTGTCTTGTTTCTACTTTATCTTTTGAGACGTTTAGGCAACTTTCTTCCTTTGCTGTAGGAATTGATAGTTTATGGGAGCAGTAATCGGGAAGGTTACGAAGGAAACCTGTCTGAACGTAAGATGTACTTTCCAGAATTCGTATACCTACTGCTGCCGCTGGGTGCAGCCGGGTCAGAAGCACCAGCATAGGTTTTCAATAGTGTTCACGTCTTGGCTGCTTTTATCACGAACATGTGAGACCCTTTTCTACTTAAAGAAATTCTGATTTGAAAAGTTCAAATGCATTAATAATCACAAATGAGAAGAATAAGAAAAAAATGAGTATGCTTATTTATATAACAAAATAAGTTTTTGCTTCATCAAAGGGGTTCTTTTTTTTTTTATTGAGTTATTGATAGGTTACAATCTTGTGAAATTTCAATTGTACATTAATGTTTGTCAGTCATGTTGTAGGTGCACCACTTCACCCTTTGTGCCCACCCCCCACCCCACCTTTCCCGTGGTATCCACTAAACTGTTCTTAGTCCATAATTTTAAATTCCTCATATGAGTGGAGTCATACACAGATTATCTTTCTCTCGCTGGCTTATTTCACTTAACATAATTCTCTCAAGGTCCATCCATGTTATTGCAAATGGAATGATTTTGTTCTGTTTTGCAGCTGAGTAGTATTCCATTGTATATATGTACCACATCTTCTTTATCCATTCGTCTGTTGCTGGACACTTAGGTTGCTTCCACGTCTTGGCTGTTGCAAACAGTGCTGCAATAAACATTGGGGTGCACAGGACTTTTGGGATTGCTGACTTCAAGCTCTTTGGATAAATACCCAGTAGTGGGATGGCTGGATCGTATGGTAGTTCTAGTTTTAGTTTTTTGAGGAATCTCCATACTGTTTTCCATAGTGGCTGCACCAGTTTGTATTCCCACCAGCAGTGTATGAGGGTTCCTTTTTCTCCGCAACCTCTCCAACATTTGTTGCTATTAGTTTTAGATATTTTTGTCATTCTAACGGGTGTAAGGTGATATCTTAGTGTAGTTTTGATTTGCATTTCCCTGATGATCAGTGATGATGAGCATCTTTTCATGTGCCTATTGGCCATCAGTATATCTTCTTTGGAGAAATGTCTGTTCATGTCTCCAGCTCAAAGGGGTTCTTTTAAACATCCAATCTCTTGGAAACGTTTTTCCAGTTCCTTCTAAACATTATCCATTCCTCGGAAACATGATTGTTTATAGGTTTATTAAAGAAAACATCATATGTTTTTTGCTTGTGTTCTAAAGTGAGTCTGTGAATAACTCAAGTCACATTTATATATTAATTGTTTTATTTTGTAGGAAGACTTTTTCTTGGGGTATCAAGATGACTGTATTTGCGATGATTATTGGAGCTTTCGTAGCTGCCAGGTAAGATGTGGGCCTGTGTAAAACCTATGAGAGCACATTAGAAAGTATCAATAGTTATTCATAATAAATGACCAATTATGAATAAAGAGAATTTTTTATAGGCTGGATAAGAACCATGTCTTGAAAAGCATCCAAAGGCTCTTCAAAAAGCTAAATCTTGGGGGCCAGCCCAGTGGCCGAGTGGTTAAAGTTCTGCATGCTCTGCTTTGGTGGCCTGGGTTCATGGTTTTGCATCCTGGGTGTGGACCTACTCTGCTCATCAGCCATGCTTTGGAGGCATTGCACATACAAAGTAGAGGAAGATTGGCACAGGTGTTAGCTCAGGGCCAATCTTCCTCAAGTGAAAAAAGAGGAGGATTAGCAACAGATGTTAGGGCGAATCTTCCTCACCAAAAAAAAAAAAAAAAAAAAACTACATCTTTTTGGTTGTATTAAGAGCAAGCCAGGCAAAATGAGATTATTAGGGTTTTTAAAAGTTAAATTCATGTAATTTAGCGTTTATTTTACCATCTTCTGCTTATTGGGCACATACCACGTGCCATACAATATGTTCAGCATTTTACACATATTTATGTATTCTTCACAACAACTCTGAAAGATATGGGTATAGTTTTCCTATTTTATAGTTGAGGAAACTAAAACCTAAGTTCAAAGACTTTCTCAAGGTCACACAGCCAGCACACCGCAGAGCTGGAATTTGAACCTGTGCCTGCCTCCAGAGCCTGCACTTTCATAGCTCTCGGGGCATTCTTTTACTTTGCATGCTGGTAAAGAAAATAGTGTCTCATAAAAGGCAAATGACCAGGAATTATTTGCCTTGGGGAATAGTAAATAATAGAATTGCTTTATTTGGCCTCACTTAAGATATATCACAAAAGCCATAACTTAGATATTCTATTAAATTATTAAAGCTTTTTCCATTGTTCTTACGTTTTAGTTTTAAAATGAGTGGAGAAAATGTATACCCAAAGACTGAGAAAGTTAAAATGATGGCCAGAAGCCTTCTCCAACGTTTTGCTTTTCCCAGGGCCTGCGTATGTGGGTTCGCTAATGCCACAAACTCTGTGGGACGTGTATTTTCCATCTGGGAGTTCAGTGTGCTATTGGATTGGCTCATTCATCATATCCCTGTGCTGTAGGTGGGGGGAAAGTATTATAAGTCAAGTCCTCTTCCACCCTAAATCTCCAAGTGAAATTTCGTTCCTAAAAACAGAGGCTAGAACAGTTGGTTACTAGAGTTTTGTCGTGTAGCTGACTGAATCCGTCTAGGCAGCACTGCTTCCTTGGAGGAAAATTCTACCCAAGGCCCCTCCCTTTCTTTTTAGAGCTGCCCTGCTTGTCTTTGAAGCATTTCCTTGAAGCTGGTGGGATGCAAAATTGGGGCAAACAACAGGAGTTCCTCAGGGCTAACTGGCCTGCAGAGAGTTTCTGAGGAGGAATGCTCTCTGGACCAGCCTTGTCTCAATGAGAACCTTTTGCTTCCGAAAGAGACTGGGAGGAAGGGAGTCTGAAGTTAGAGGGACCTCAGGCTGCTTGGAAGAGCAGGTGTGCGTTAGTTAGGCTGTTTCTGCCTCAAATGGCAGTGGCTTGAAGCGCCTCAGAAGCCTCGTTCCATGTGGTAGTTTAGCTACAAATGTGTAGTGTCTTTGTAAAATGACAGACTGTGAGGCCGCTATTTTAGCTAGGGTGCTAAAGTATGCTGAGGGCTTACTTTACTGAGATTTTCATTTATTCTGTTCAACTTACTAAGTTCTTATATTGTGCTTGGTGTTCCGCTAAATACTAGAAAACTTCAGTTTCCCTAATCCTGCCAGTTATACCTCATATGCAATTATTTAAGTATTTGAGTTCATGCTGTGTGCTTCGACACTGTTGTAGCTTCATCTTGGTTAGGACTAACCGCGATCCACACTTCAGAAATGCCACCCAGGGGGCCAGTCCGGTGGCACAGCAGTTAAATTCACACATTCCGCTTCGGCGACCTGGAGTTCGCCGGTTCGGATCCCGGGTGTGGACATGGCACCACTTGGCAAGCCATGCTGTGGTAGGCGTCCCACACATAAAGTAGAGGAAGATGGGCACGGATGTGAGCTCAGGGCCAGCCTTCCTCAGTAAAAAGAGGAGGATTGGCAGCAGTTAGCTCAGGGCTCATCTTCCTCAAAAAAAAAAAAAAAGAAAAGAAAAAAAAAGAAATGCTACCCAGTGGCCCAACCACCTTTGCAAGATAGTCCTACCTGTTATGTGACCCTTGGGAAAATCACATTAACAACTTTGTCTTTCAGTTTCTTTGTCTATGAAATTGACCTCTGATGCCTTTTGTCTGCTTCAGGTGGATTGTAATGGTGAATTTGGTTGCTGCTTGTTGTTTGCTGACTGAATTTAGAGCAGTGTGCTATTAGCTGACATGATTGGTTATTGCTAATTTTTGTGTTTAAATGCTAGTGCTCTCATTTCTGAATACTCCCTTATTAAGTATGAAATTGCACACTGTAACCAGGAATCAAGAAATACCAGCAGCTGATAAAATGCCTGATGTTCACTTACCTAGATAACAATATGTTCTTGCAAATATTATAGTTCAGACCTATCTAAAATTAAATGCATGTCCATTAAATGTAACTTGTTATTAAAGTGTTCCTTATGTTTTGCAGCTCTGACTTGGCATTTGATCTGGAAGGATATGTTTTTATTCTGATAAACGATGTCCTGACAGCAGCAAATGGTGCATACGTAAAGCAAAAATTAGATTCAAAAGTAGGTAGCAATTTAAAGCTTCTTTAAGACATGGTTACTGATGTTAGGAATGGTAATATCAAGTCATCAGGGGAAAGTGAGGAATAAAGAAAAATACTTAGAAGGGATGGGAAAGATGGGATCTCTGAGGGTAGAATGCCTGTACTTTGATGCTCATGTAAGAAACTTTATTTTTCAATTAATGAATTAGCAATTGGATTTAACTGTTGGCTTTTCTGGAAGGCATTGGGTGAATGTTGACTTTGAGTGAGATAGGGGTGTTAGTAACGAGTGCTCTTGAGAGAAAAGTGTCATGAATGTTCATGGCTGTGTTCTGCAGGACTTGGTGAGGGGCCTGGGCAAGAGAGAGATAACTGGAAGCTCTCGAGCCGATTGAGGAGAAGTGGGTGTTGGAAGGGGCACAGAACAAGATGGACTGCATATTTGTCCTACAAGCAGGGAGCGCTGGGGTCGCTGTCTCTCTCGGGGCAACGCCAGCTCCCCGGCCTCCATCTCTTAGGCATGAGCTCTGTGTACCCAGCTACTTTCCCTCAACCTGCAGTGTGCTCACAAAGGCTTTCCAGATAGCTTTTGTTTGCTTGCTATATGCTTTGAATATAGACACGCTCAATTTTAGTTTTAGATCAAGCCAGACCACCAGAAAGCTTGAGTACCTGAGCCACAGTGCTCTTGCTGCATTGTGGTGTGAGCATATGTCGTTGTCACAAGAAGCTCTGTGGCGCTCAGCTCTGATATCATCGGGTCGTTGTAGAAGGAGTTGTTCTTTCTCTCATCCTGTGTCCTGTATAAGGACCCACATGAGATATTTATCGTAGATGGCACCATAGTTTTTCCTGAGCAGCTGGTGTGTTTTTAATCTCTTCTTTAAGTCTTGTAACTGACCATGGCTTTATCTCATTTTCCTACTCATGTTTTCCTTTCAGTCAGATGACCTGTTGGCTTGGTTTTTGGTGTGCTCTGTTGTATGTACAGTATTTCTGAAACTCAGGGCCTTTCTTGGAGCTCAGATCATCCCCTCCCTGCTCAACAGTAGTGTTGGTATCGAGTTTGTATCGTCTCGGTGGGGGCTTTGCCCTCTCCTGAAAGAACCGTACCATGCATGGCCATCCCGGGAGCTTTCCTTATTCTCAGAGAATCTTTATTTTGAATATCCTTGAAGAGCTGGGGTCAGTGTAGATCTGGTTCCAACAAATTTTCTTTAAATATGCCTTTCATGTCTTTTTCTCCATTTATTTGCCTTGCTGGCTCTCTAAGATAATTGCATTTTAGCGGAAGCTACTATTAAAACATTTCATCTTTTTGAAATAGAGAAAAGGGAGCAGTTAGAGGCTTAGTTCTACTCTGTTTTTTCCTTCAGCCCATTTGCTGCTTTGGAAAATAGGTATGAATAGTAACATTTCATTTGTCAGGCAGCCTCGGTTATCTAAACAGTGCTGTCCAATAGAAGTTTCTCTGATGATGGAAATTTTCTGTCTCTCTGCTGCCATTAACAGCAGCCACTAGCCCCATGTGGCTGTCGAGCACTTGATAAGTGACTGGCACAACTGAGGAACTGAATTAGTAGTTTAATGTAATTAAGTTGAAATAGCAGCCTAGGGCTAGTGGCCGCTGTGTTGGACAGCACATTCTAGGGTACATCCTAGAACCTGGAAGAAAGCAGAGAGAGTTTCTGAGTATTTTATTCCCGGGAGAGCTCCATAGTTCCTCACTCAGAAGTAACTTAAGACTGACTCGTATAGGAACTTTTGAGCATATTGATCTGCTTTTCATAGTTTATGGATTGGGAGCAACACACTGGAAGCTGGAATTCTGTTTAGAGGCACAGAGGCTTCCAGTAGTCTGAAAGGTCAGCCAACAACAGGTCAGAAATAAACAGGGCACTGTAGAAGTCCAATGGAAGGGCTCAAAAACGATTCAGGGGCCATTAGACGGTGTTGAGGGCAGCACCATAGAAGAACACGGTGCAGGAACACAGGTTTGTGTCGATGCCTAAACTAAGTTTTATCCATGTACTCAGTGTAAGAAGGCAGGGAAAAAGGTACTCAAAACAAGTTAAAATGTGAAAAGAAAAACAACAGTTTGGCATTTAAGTTTTTGCTGTTTGTCAGGTGTCTGTGTGTGTGTGTGTGTGTGTGGACATCCTCTCCTTCCTGGATAACACCCTTGTCTCTGGCTGACTGGGCACCTGTTGTTAAAGGCTGTTTTGTCCTGGTCTGGCTTTTTTCTTGCTGCCCTAGGGATGAGGCACACTTTCACTGATGCTTGTGGTGGCCGGAAGCCGTCGGTTATTTGGTTTATCCAAGAGGCAGTGTGGCCATACCGAGATGCATTTTGTAAAGCCGGAGTTTTATTGCATACATAGTTTCAGGACTGCTCATAATCATCGTCCCTTCAGCGTGAGTCATCGGGCAGAAAGTTAGTGCCGCATTTCAGACTGAACGTAGCTGTTGCATTTAAAACATTTTTAACTTCAAAGCAGTCACACTAGTAACAGATTTATGGTAGAAGTAGTAGAAACATGGATAATCGAGAGGAAGAAAACTAAGTCTGTAATCCTACCGTCAGGTGAGAAGCAGTGTTCTGGTGGATGTCCTTCAGTGTGTGCACGTGGACACACTCAACTGTGGAAAACTTTAAACAAGGGGGATGATGCGTGTTTCCTAACCTATTTTTTGTTTAGTGCTGTTTCATGAACACATTTCCTTGTCAGTCGGTGTTATTAAACGTTTTTAGTGGTTGCATACTGTTTCATTATGTAGTTATGTGACAGCCTAATCAACTAGTTTTCTCTCGTTGGGTATTTGTTTCTAGTTTCTCGAAGCTGCTTTTGAGAAGCAGTTTGACTTTTCCCGTCTTTCAGTGATCTTTCAGTCACGGAAGTTAGTCAGGTGTCGCTGTCCACTGCGCCTTCTCCTCTCTCCTCCTCCCAAACTCTGGCCTCCTTTTTCAGCGACTCTGCTTCCTGCTGAGTGTCTCAGGCATGTGAGAATCAGAGTGGACCCAGCGGTCTCATAGGCTCCCTGTGTTTCAAGACGTGTGTGGTCCTTCGTTGCTCCCCAGTAGCTGAGGGCGCAACTAGTCATCCTGTGTTTTGGGAGTTGTGGATACCGTAATCTTCATCTGCGTTGTGCCTCACTTGCGTGTTGTCAGAAATACTTCACTGGGAAGCTCTGTGTCTGTGTTGGTCTAGGTATGACTCTGTGTGCCTGGATCTGTCCTTCTGTCTCTCCTAAATGGCCTCTGTTATGGTTCCGAAAAGCCCATGACTGACTGATGACTTGAGTCCATTCTGGAAAGGGACGGGCCACAGGGGTGTGTGTCTATAGAGCTGTGTGTGTGTGTTCGGAAAAACGTCTTCCCCACTTGCTGTTTTGAGGCAGCAAGTTGATGTCATTTTTATTTCTCTGATCTTAAGCACTCAAAGAATTTATTTCAAATGAATTTAAAATCTTGTAAGTTTGCTTTTTTGTTTGTTTTGAAAGCTTAGGTGATCAATGTCTGCAAAACTTCTGACTTGACTAATTTGCTGTGTATTTTCTAGGGGAGGGGTGTGTGTGTGTGTGCGTGTAATGGGGGTGACACTCTGTATGAAGTTGAGTATTTCTATCTGCTAGAGCCAAATGAAACAGCTAATTATGTCCTATCCTAGGAGCTGGGAAAGTACGGTCTGCTCTATTACAATGCTCTGTTCATGATTCTGCCCACCCTGGCCATCGCGTATTTTACAGGAGATGCGCAAAAGGTAAGACTTTCTAATTATGGTTCAATGGCTTATGTTTTTGAATTGTATTATTATTTACGACCAGAAGATAGACTGGGGGGTTGTTAAAAAGAATGTGCTTCTTAAGTGTCCAAAACCAGAATTTACTTTTTAGCTTGCTGATGTCATGCTAACCTTTTCTCTTGGCGTAAGTATTGGATAGTCCTAAAATCGCTCAGAATAGCTCTGGCTGTCAGTGTAAAAATAGCGCCTGCTAGCTGGTGCCCTTCTCTTCTGTGCCAGCAGGACATAGGAAGGGAACTCTTACATTTCTTCTAAACTGCAAAATAGGAGCAGTCACGAACCATTCTTGAGAAACGAAAAATCCTGAAATAGCAGAATTCTTCAAACCCAGACAAAATGCTAGGCTCAAATCTCTTGAGCTCTGTTTTTTGCACAGTTTTCACCTGGCTTAAATCCCAAGCTGGTTTTTTCCCTCAGGAGCTATTTAGCACTTGTGTGGTGACTTAACCATATAAATAGCAACTAATAGAAGAGTTTACTCTTTCTGCAAATGTTTAGCCAAATAAATCCAGAATAGAGGAGCAAAATAAATCCAGACAAGAGTTTTTTCTCTAAAACAAGCTCGTATTCATAGGAGAAAAATTGATACCATTTTGTTAGAATTCACACAGTTTTGCAAACTAAATGGAAATCTAGAATTCTGCCAAGGATTTCTGTCCCAAGAGTCCGTCTAGCGATTCTTCTGGCGAGTAGTTTCTTCAGAATAAATGTGTTGGTTATTTACTCTAATGACAGTGACAATTCCCACAAACCAGTGGGAGCCGGAATAAAGAGAAGAGGTTTTTGAAAGTAGTTAGACTGTAAAAAATTGTTCTTGCATCAAAGGCAGGACAGGAGTGACTGCTTATAAAGCTGTTTTGTGTTTTCATCAAGAACTCTTTCTTTTAAAAAACTGGCATAGGTCACCTGGAACATGTGTCAGTGTTTTAATGAACTGTGACCTGGCTGCCAGCATGCCTAAGAATGGCTCCAAAGTAGGACACAGAGCTATTGCTCTGACTAATAGAGGGTGTTGAATAAGTATCCTGTGGCTTTGAAAAAAGTGGGAAGAGAAACTAACATCAATTGATTCCCTGTTATGTGCTGGTCACTCTGTGTACGTAATAAAATGTAGTTCCCATAATGCCCTAGAACAGTGGAATTATCCCTATTTTACCAGTGTGGCAGTAGAGGTTCAGAGAGACTGAGTAGCTTGCCCATCGTCGTACTGTCGGTGGGTAGTAGAGTCAGGATTTGAACCCAAGCCTGACTCCAGAGGCCGTGGTCTTTCCTCAGTGTTCTGCCTCCCTTTCGAAGTGTCTGGCAGGAGCACCCCTCGCTCTGTGGCTTTGGGGCAAGAATGAATGTGAAGTAGCCAGGCCGCTCATGGCAGCACAGAGGGTTCCGAATCTTGAGGCCAATCTGCACATGGGAAAGTTGGAAGAATTAATGGGGTTAGGTATTCTACAGACTTGGCAAAGGTAGAATTTTCATTAACTTGAAACTTTGACTAGTGGCTTGTAGCTACTTGAAAAAATTGACCAAGGAAAATATTTCTCCATTCCTGAGTAATGATCATTTATCTAGAAGTCATCTGCCAGGTTGTAGCATAATTCATGCATATTTCAAAGTTCAGTAACACACATTCAATTTGAGATGCTTCAGTATAATTAAGAATGTTTACTCATAGTGGAAAAAATTACTTTGTCGGCTATATTAGGATGAGATTTAGGTTTTTCTCTTACTCTTTTTTTTTTTGGAAGCAGAGGAGTGGGATTTGAGTGATCTTTTTGTTTTTCCCAATGAAAGTGCCAGGCAGAGTTCAAAAAGGTTTATTTGGAAGAATAATGGTTTTTAAGAATGACAGAATTCGTCTAGGTACTTTGAAGGTGGGATGATAGATTAATTATGGAAGCTGAACTCACTGCTGTGTAATCAAACCCCATCGGTGTTTTGGGTTTCACATACATTTTTCTTCATCCTCACTCTTATTAGTAATTAATGTGGTTCTTATAAAACATTTAGTGGGGTGTAGATGGGCACACTGGCTAGCAGTCTTGCCATCTCATGCTCTTTTTCTTAACATTCTTTCCTTAACCTGCTCTGCCTCTAACAATCTCCAATGGTTATTTAGTGCTGTTGTGTGTCTCACAGTGCTAGGTGATAAGGCTCAGGTGATAAGAAAAAAGAAGATGGCTTAGATGGTGTTCTTGCTTTTGAGGACCATACGGTTGTCTTGGGGAGCAGCCCTGTCAACATCAGAGCAATGAACTGTTACAGGTTCTGTGGGAGAAGTGTTTCAGGGGCATTGTCGGGTGTAAAATGGAAGTGGGTCAGTTCTTTCTCCTTGTTGGGGATGGATGCCTCATGGAGCTTTGCCTACAAACAAAATTAAAATATGAGTGATGTGAATAATTAGTATTGTTTTGGGAGGTTGTGAATTAAACTTGAAACTTAGAAAGTGAGAATTCTAAGTTTGTCACTGTTCCTAAATTTCTTGTGAGCTTATGAGACAAGTCACTACGATTTCATTCTATGTTCAATTTAGATTGGTGTTTCTAAGCATCTTTCTTATGCTAAGAAAGCCCTGGGCCAAGTTCTCTTGGGAATATGTGAGAAAGAGGAAACAGTCCTTCCCACACAAGGAAGACGTTTGGCGTGCTGCAGAGATGGTGTAAGATCTAGCACCAAAGTGCGTGCCCGTCAGTCAGTCCTGTAAGTGTTCAGGTTAGGAAGAAATCGGTGTGGGCTGAATAGCAAGACGGGCTTTTTAGGGGCCGGCCCCGTGGCCGAGTGGTTAAGTTCATGTGCTCCGCTTCTGTGGCCCAGGGTTTTGCTGGTTCGGATCCTGGGCGCGGACATGGCACTGCTCATCAGGCCATGTTGAGTGAGCGTCTCACAGCAGACCCAGAAGGACCTACAACTAGAATATACAAGTATGTACTGGGGGGCTTTGGGGAGGAGGAGGAGAAAAATAAGATTGGCAACAGATGTGAGCTCAGGTGCTCATCTTTAATAATTAAAAAAAGATTGGCTTTTTAGAGGAGCTGGGGCTTGGTTTTCTTATCCATCGAATGCAACAAGTAATGCTACCCTGTTCTGGGGGTGGTTGTCCGAGATGTAACTTAGAGAGGAGGCTTAGTGGCTTCCTGTTGTTAACCAGCATAGAGACAGTGGGTGGAGCCATGGGTGACCTGCTGTGTTCAGGAGGCTCGTAGAAGAGGTTGCAGTTCATTTCTTCCACTGGAAGGTTCCGTTTCTTAGTCATCAGTGGACTGTTGGTCTGAAGTCCTGGCAAGAGGGGTTCACATTACAGAGTGGGGTTTGTGGCAGGCTTCAGGCGAGAGTTTTCTAGTAAGTCGGGTTCATTTTCCCTGTGTGTCTTTTAGACTTGTGCTTTATTCCAAAATATGCATACATATAAGTAGACAAACATTTGTGTATGTGCACATATTTTTTTAAGAGTAAACGCTTGTGTGTGACAGTTTGTCTTTAAATAAAGCTCTTCCCGTATGAATAATCTGAGCCTGCTCCTGGCCTTTGGTAATACTTTACCTGGAGGGTGTGATGCCCTGTGCCTGACCGGATGCTTCCACGTGCTCCTTTCCCTCATCCTCGTTGTCTGCCTGTGAGGTGGGTTGTGTGATTTATGGAGGGTGAGGACGTGCTTAAGGTTGCCCAGCGGCAGAGTTCCGCAGTAGAACCAGTCTGACTGACTCCAGATAGGTCCCTCCCTGGGTGCCTGGCTACATCTGTCTCTCAAAGCCCGTTGTTGCCTCCCTGACTTATTTTCCCTCCTACTGGGACTCCATGCAGGGCTTTCTCAGACCAAGCGCTTGGGTGTGAGAAACGCTTCGCAGTAGTATTAAAAGTGGAGCCTGCAGCTTGGCCTTGTGGCCACTTAATTGTTAGAAATAATCATGTTTCTTTCATTCAGCTAATATTTATTGAGTGTCTATTACGTGTCAGGTGCTGTTCTAAGTTAAAAAAAAGAAAAGGCACGTCCCTGCTTTCAAGGAGCTTGCGTTCCCATGGGCGGAGATAGACTAGACACGGTTGCGTGCTGAGAGCTGTGTAGAGCCCGGAGACAGGAGAGGGGTGGGAAGTGCTGTTTGGGTAAGAAGGTTAGGGAAGGCGCTTCACCTGGGCAGACTCCGAGCTGCGTGGACTGGGGGACCCGATTGTGCGGCTCTTTGGGAGGAGTGAGCCAGGTTGAGGGGAGAGCAGGTTCTCAGTGGTGAGGCGGGAGTGTCAGCTGGTTCACAGGGAGCATTTTCGGAATAGGGAGATGCCAGGAAAAGTCAAGGTGGGCCTTGAAGGATGTGGAGGAAGAGAAGCAAAGGAAGTGCTCTAGGTTGACTAATAGCAGGAGCACGGGCACAACTGTAAGACCGCTCTGCAGGGTGGTCAGGAGGTGGAGGTCAAGGACTGGGCACTGGGAGAGACCACAGTGAGCCTCTTATTTTCAGTAGTTCCAGCCTCTTATTTCACAGATGAGGAAACTGGGGGCCAAAGAGGGCTCAGGACCAGAACCCAGATCTCCTGACTCTACTGCTAGTGCTCTCGCCCTTCCCACCACATCACAGCCTGCTCCCTTCTCAGTTGGGACCAGTGCTAGACACAGGAATTTGAAATTGTGCAGATAGTGACAAATCCCTAAATTTTTGTGATGTAAGTGGTACAATGGAGAGACTTTGGGGCTGGAATGCAGAAGACCAGCAGCCTCCAGTTCTGCCTTGACCACTGTCTGACCCTGGACAAGTCCCTTCTGCTCTCTTCCCTGCTTTGTCGTGTGGAAACTGAGGATGTTGCATCAGCTGAGTTGGTTGGTTCTCTGGGTAGGGCCCTTTCCGGGGCTGAGATGGTTTCTGAGAAGTAGGACACATGCCAGTGTGGAGACCAGGCTGCTGTGCTGACAGTTGGGTGAGCAGCTGCTCCTGGGCTTCTGAGAACCCAGGCTAATAACTGCTCTCATCTGTTGGACCCCCTGGCTGTCCCGGCCCTGGGCCATTTTGCATGGAAGCTCCCTATGTATTGAATGAAAAGATCTCCAAGATATGTTGTTAAATGAAAAAGCACGGTGTAACACAATGTGTATGGCATGCTACCTTTTGAGTAAAATAAAAAGGGAAAAACAAGAATATATACACAGGGGTGGGCCCTGTGGCTGAGTGGTTAAGTTCATGCGCTCTGCTTCAGCGGCCTGGAGTTCACGGGTTCGGATCACGCATGTGGACCTACCCACTGCTCATCAAGCTATGCTGTGGCGGCGTCCCACATAGAAGAAGTAGATTGATGTACACCTGGGGTATACAACTATGTACTGGGGCTTTGGGGAGAAAAAAAAAGAAGATTGGCAACAGATGTCAGCTCAAGGCCAATCTTCCTCAAAAAAAACCGCCAAAGAATATATAAACACATACCTTTTATTCACTTATTACTTAAGTAAAGAAACTCTGGAAGAATGCACATAAAACTAATAAAGTAACGGCCAATGTGTGTGTGTGTGTAGAGAGAGAAGAGAGTAAGTAGAGAACAGGAATGGTAGGGAGACCTATTTATCTTCTTATGTTGGATTGTAGAACCATGTGGATGTATTTTAGATTAAACCTTATAAAAGGAACAATAAAAAAAGATAAAGTTTTTCTATAAATAATATGACCATCCTGTGATGAATCATAAATTTAAAAATAACTGGGGGATGTGGGACAAATTAATTCATTCTCATCATTCAGAGTGGCAAGCTCTTGACCCTGGATGCAAGTGGAAGCAAAATCAGATCTCAATTATTTTTCCCAAAATCCCACTATAAACCTTGTTGGCAGCGGAGGGAAGACTTCCCTCTGTTAGGACAGGAATCCGGTCCGAGGGCTCTGAAAGGTCAGCTCCCAGGGAGGCAGAGTGGTGCAGAGCAGTTGGTGGGGCTCACACAACCTTTCAGCAGAAATTGAAGGCTGAAGAGGAAAACTAAATTACCATCAAAATGGAAAGGCAAGATCTAGACCAACAGCTCATCCCAGTGGATAATGATGCCAGTCCTTGGCCAGTCGTCCTGAGAAACCAAACGTGTGTGTGGGTGTGTGTGTGGGTGTGTGTGTGTGTGAGATTAAAAAGTTTATTCAGGGTTCTCAAAGTCCCGGGATTGTGTGTGTGTGTAATTAAAAAGTTTATTCAGGGTTCTCAAAGTCCCGGGATTGCCAGAAACCAAAGAACCAATATATTCAGCATTCTGTTTTTTTAAAACATATGTCTTCTAACTTTAAAACGTTCTCCTTTTTTAAAAACTATGTATCCTGTAAAAGCCAGCTTACTGTTAATGAAAGATAGCTCGTTAACCCAGATAAGGGTGGAACAGGCATCAGTTGACTAATGACTTCCCGCAGTGTCAGTCAGGACACACTCTGTTTAAACTTGCTGGTGGCTGCCTCCTAAAGGGAGTGTCCACAGCACAGAGGTGTGATTCACAGTCACAGGGGCTGGAACTGGCTTTCTGACAGCACACGCTGCTAGGTGTGCTCACGTCAGGATGGAGGAACAGACCCCTTGCTGTAGGTCTCACAAGGCCAGCACTATAGGCCCTGGGACCTTGTGTAGTGTCTTCATTCTCTCGCTGGTTAAGTTACATGGCTCAGATGCGTTTTACAGAAGTTGCTGCACAGATTGTCTACCTGGAGGTGTCTCTTACTCAGCATAGCTGACTGAACAGTGAAGAATTTTTAGGCTGTTTAGCCTGTCTGAGTTATTAATCTTTTCTGGGTCACTCCGTGGACCATATTGACTTATTCCCAAACCTTGAATCCTTCTCTCCTCATAGACAGGTCCCTTCTTCCTTCTGGGCCCTGGCGTTCTCATACGTAAAACAAGTGGGTTGGGTTAGTTATTCTTTAGTTAGGAATGACTAGATCTACACTTTGCCTGTATATTGTTTGACTGACAAAGTAATGTTTTTAGCCATTCTTTCCTTTGAGGATATGTGTTTTTCAAATAAGAGTCGGTGACCCCATTGGTAAGCTGGAGTGTGTTGTTTTGCCATGATACGTAGGTGTCACATAGGTGGCAGAGCCAGTGAAGATGTCTGAGTTCTGATTCATTGTCTGAGCTAGGAGCCGAGAGAGGGCAGGAGACACTGTGGCAAATGGCTACAGTAGTGCAGAGGATGGGGTGGTACCCAGGACCTCTGGCTCCATGAACTGACTTTCCCGGGGGCGCCAGGGAGCCATGCACGTCATCTGCACCACTGACATTATCTTCCGTCTTAGCAAGTTTCCTAGCAGTTTACTTTCTAGGATAAGGATTCCAGTTTTTTCTCAATAGTTTCTTGAGGAAAGAATTTTCAAAACAGAATGGTATCGTCAACCTTCTTCCTTTACCATGAAGTCCAAAGGCTAAGTGGTTTATTTATTTTTAGACTTTATAGCGAGAAGGGAGGTACGAACACACACAGTGTCCCAGTCGTGCTCTGGATTTTACTGCTGGCAACTCTGCTTAGCAGATTTTCCTGGGAGTGAGAGTGGGTGCATCTAAGACTCAAGTGCGTGTTGAAATTACTCCGTGCTTCGTGCTACATTGGGGCGGCTAGTGGGCGCTAATGTGATCTTGTGCGCATGGCAGATGTTTCCCAGTCGCACAGCGTGTTCTTGCTGAGCCTAGACGTAGCCTCAGTCTGTTCCCTCAGACGGTGGTGCACACAACCAGAGTCAGTCCAGTAGAGCTGGTGCGTAAGGCAAAATCTGATTGTATTCCTGGACCAGATTTTATTGATTATGTCATTGATGATGTAGTCTTATTGCCTAATCTTACTCGGATACTCCCGTTCTCTCTCTGTTTCCTTAACCTAAGCAACTAAAGAGCATATGTTTTCATTAAGCCTTTTTTTCCCCAAATATTTTTGTTTAACTGAAAGTTTCATTCAAACCAAATGCCTAGTTTTAGGAAGTGGTAGGTCCATATGAGCCATTTGCCCATTGATTATGCCACGTTCTCTTCACGCCCGTGGTGGTGTTGGCCGGTGGTACTCCATTACACTGCCTGCACCTGTAGAGCCAGGGACTTTGTTCAAAACAGAAGGAAAGGGGGCCGGCCCCCTGGCCAAGTGGCTGAGTTTGCACACTCTATCTCCCTGGTTTGGATCCTGGGTGTGGACCTGGCACTGCTCGCCAGGCCACATTGAGGAGGCATCCCACATGCCACAGCCACAGGTGCTCACAACTAGAATCTACAGCTATGTACTGGGGGGGGCTTTGGGGAGACGAAAAAAAAAGAAGGGAAGCCTGAGAAAGCATCTTTGTACATTCAGTCTGTAAGCACAGCCACCACTCAGCCAAGATTGAGGATGGCAGGGCTTGTGGCAGAGAGCCCTTCGAGTTCTGTGTCACAAGAATGACCACGCAGGTCATTTTCTGCACAATGGCTCTTTGTCAGCTTTCTCTAGAGGCAGAAGTTTTGTTTTGTTTTAACTGTTTTTTTCCCTGATTAACAAAGTGCATGTTTACTGTGCCTTCTGTATTTCCTATCTCGGGGAGAAGAAAAATTCACTTGCTAATCTATCCCTGAAAGATAAAAGTGGTGGAAGTTTAAGTGAATAATAATTTCTTCTGTATGTAAATTTTGTGTGCAGTTAAAGTGTCTGCCTTTCATTCTTTCACTCGATTCTGACAAGAGGCAGATGGAGCACACTGTTTCCCTGTTTGTAGCATAGGTGGAGGCTTAGGTTAAATGACTCTGTGATGGCCTCACAGAAAATTGATGGCAGTTTGACTTAGAACTCTACTTTTTGACTCAGTGATGCAGTAATCATAGCCATGTGGAGCCACCTAGGAGAAGAAATTCAGAACCTATTTCCTTGCCTTTGGTTTTCCCCAGGAGCACAGATAGAAAGATGGTAGGTGATGGAGCTGAAAGGTACTTACCAGTTGGATAGTTCTGGGGAAGTTACTTAACATTTCTGAGCCTGGAACACAATATGCACTTAAAAAGCAGTAACTTTGATTGTTTTTTAGCTATCCATATGGTAGGGAGAATGGTCTCTGTTGTTCTGTAGGACTGTTTGGGTCATAGTTATCCTACGCCGTACTTTCAGATGGCTACTGCTTTTTCTTTTGCAGCCGAAGATCCATTCCTGTGGCAAAGCCGAGGAATGCCACGGGCTGCTGGCGCCATAGACTGGCTTTCCCCAGAGACAGGCCTGTTATTTAGGAAAGAAAAAGTCCCATGAGAATTATTTTTCTATTTTTGAATTTTATATAAATAGAGTCATGTCCATGAGATTTATTTTAATCTACAGATATAATTAGGTTCCCAAAGGAGACTGTGCAGTGTATATTTGGGTCATTTTTCTGAATACCATTTAATGCTCAGTGTGGAGCACCTTGGGCTTGAAGCAGATGCAAGTCTACCACGTATTAGCCGTGTTACCCAGAGTCAGTCTCGTGTTGTCTTCTGGGGCAGGTCAGGCTCTGCCGGCCTCTCCCTCTCGCGGCTGTCGTGGGAGTCAAATGGTGTGACGTGTGCAGGAGCACTTTGCAAGCGATAAAGCCCTCCACAGTATAAGGCAGTCCTTTTGTTGCTGCAGTTTGTTCCTTCGTTCTCAGCAAACCTGATCAACCGTCTTCTGTGTGGTGCACCAAGGCCTGCCGTGGGGCCTGGCACGCGACTGGGCCTTGGTCGATGTCCAGTTGCGCCTTGAAAGCAGAGGAGATGCTTAGAGCTAAAGGAGAAGGAGCTCAGGTATATGGAGAGGTTTACTTGAGGTCTTTGCCAAATAACTGATTACTTTCCACTCCTAGGTCATTGATTAAAAAAATTAAAAAGTAATGTTTCTATGTAATAATTGACATCGTTTATTGAACTGGACTCCTTCATGTCAGGCGCTGGCTCCTTACAGTTTCTAATTCTGACAACAGCCCTGCAAGATGGGCCTTATTATTCCTCTTTTTATGTATGTGCAAACTAAGGTTGACGTAATCATCATGGTGCAGGACAGCAGCTTACTCTCTTAGTGACTTTGTGGTGAAAGAATAGAGTAGCCAGGAAAGGAGGATCATTGGGAGTTGAGGAAGGTTCTTTGGCCTCAGATTTCTATGCGTTTTAGCTTGGGTGAACTATCAGGCTGATCCGACATGCACGTTAGAACTGGAAGAAGCTTTAACGTGCACCCAGTTTACCCTCCCTCCCAGCAGAGTCTGGCATAAAGAAGCGGTGGGGAGGTGGCACAGGGGACCGGGCTCCTGAACCCTGGCACTGCTGCTTCAGGTACAGTGGCTCTTCCCGCAGGATATGAGTAACCTTTCCGAAGAGACTCCCGATGCCCATTTGCTGGTTGCTGGGTTATGCCGTCTCTCTTCAAAGAAAAAAATTTAAACTTCTTGCAAAAACTGATGAGTTGTCTGCAGTTAAAATGACCTTTTACCATTACAAGAAGATTTAAAATTATGTAGGTTTAATATGAAACTTGGAATCTATTTAGTAGCACGTACAAGTGGGTGTGTGGATATATTAAAAAGCAAAGCACCACTCATCTGCCTGTGGAAAATGATGCTGAACCACAGGTCATGGCTGTTAAGTCCACCTCAACTAGTATTTGTGCCTGACACTTCAGGTGCTTGGAGCTATGCAGAAGTGACACATGACACAGTCCCTGCTCTCAAGTGATTTATAGTCCTGCTGGTAGAGACTAGTCTCCTGGGTCCCAGGCCAGTGCTTTGTTGTGCTTTAATGATTTTTCATCAGACAGCAGGTTGTGTTTGTAGGTGTGAAAGAGCATAGCATGAGACTGTATGCATGAATTCTTTCATCTATTCTCCAGTCATCCAGCAGTTATTAGACACCTGCTGTTTGCTGATCATTTTGTTAAGCAGTGTGGATAGAGATAAACCACCAAGGCATTCACAGTGTTTGGGTAGATAGTCATGTACATGCCTTATTAGTGATAAGGTGTCAGTATCTGCACAGTTGGGCAGGGAAGAGACTAATGTGCAGTGGAGGTTTTGTGCACAGCCTCCCAGTGGAAGCATTGTTTGAGATAGGATGTAATTCAAATCAGTAATTGAATGTGGTCTTTTGCTTCTGGCCATGATGGAATAACAGGGATGGGACCTACCTTCCTGCCTTAACCTACTAGAAACCCAAACATATGTGAATAATGGTTTTTAGACATTGGACAACAGGCAGTGAAGGATTGTTGAGAGAGAATGGATTAGAAAAAGAAAGCTATAAAAAAGACCTAAATGGAACTTTTAGGGATGAAAAATACAATAATCTGAATTGAAAAATAAAGCAGAAGGTATTAAACAGCAGATTAGACACTGCAGAAGAAAAGATCAGTGAATTAAAGACATAGCAATAGAAACTGTCCAAGACAAAGCACATGGAAAAGAAAGACTGGAAAACAAATAAACAGATTATTAGTGACGTGGGATAATATTAGGCAATCCAACATGTGTGTGACTATAGTCCTGAAAAAGGGTGAGGAGGGCCAGAAAATTGAAGAGTTAATGGCTGAGTTTTTCTAAATTTGATGAAAACTCTAAACCTACACGTACAAGGTCATCAACAGATCTTAAGTAGAATAAATATAAAGGAAACTTATACCATTAAAGAGTGATGTTTCATAATGCTAAAAGGGTTAGTATATCCAGTGGGCTTAACAATCCTGAATGTGTATGTACAGGATGAGAAAGTTTCAAAATATGTGAAGTAAAAACTGATAGAATAGAAAAGATAAATAGGCCAACCTACAATTATAGTTGGAGATTTTAACATTCCTCTTTCAATGATTGATAAAACAACAACTGAAATTCATTAAGGATATAGAGGAGTTGAACACCATCATTGACCAATTTGACTTAATTGACATTTATAGAACACTCTACTCAACAAGAACAGAATAGACATTCTTTTCAAGTGCACATGGAACATTTACCAAGATAAACTATAGTCTGGGCCATAAAACAAGTGTTAATAATTTAAAAGAATTGAAATCATAGAAAATATGTTCCCTAACCCGAACAGAATTAAACTAGAAATTAATAACATATGGAAAACCCCCACATATTTGGAAATAAACCCACCCCCAACTAACAGGTCAAAGAAAAAAATTACAAAGAAAATTAGAAAATATTTTAAACTGAACGAAAATCAAAACACAACATAGCAAAATTTGTGGGATGCAGCTGAAGTATTACTTAGAGGGAAATCCGTAGATTAATGAAATTCATCTATTGGAAAAGAAGAATAGTTTAAAATCAGTGACGCAAGTCTCTCTCCCTTAAGAAACTAGAAAAAATGAGCAAATTAAACCCAAAGCAAACGTAAGAAAGGTAAGAGGAGAAATCAGTGAAACAGAAAAGCAATAAAGAAATATCAATGAAACTAAAAGCTGGGTCTTTGAAAAGATCAATAAAATTGCTAAGCCATGGCTATTGATCAGGACAAAAAGTGAGAATACACAAATTACCAGTGACAGGAAAGAAAGAGGGACGTCGTTACAGAGCCTGTGTATATTCAAGGATAATAAAGGAGTATTAGGAGCAACATATGCCCCAGACGCAGAAACTGAGGTGAAATGGACAAATTCTTGAAAAAGACAGACTACTAAAGCTCACACAAGAAGAGAGAGATAACCTCAATTAAATTAAATAGATAACTCTAGTTAATTAAAAGCCCTAGTTAGTAGGGCTACTTACCCTATTTTTATTAAAGAAATTGAATTTGTAGTTAAAAATCTTCCCCAAAAGAAAACTCTAGGCCCCCATCACTTCACTGGAGAATTGTACAAAATGTTTAAGGAAGAAATAATGCCAATTCTACATAAATTCTTCCAGAATATAGAAGAGCAGAGAACATTTCCCGATTCATTTTATGAGGCCAGCATTACCCTCTACCAAATGACAAAAACATTACCAGGGGGAGGAAAAAACTATAGTCCAAAAAAATCCAGCAGTATGTAAAAAGGGTAGTCTTCATGACCAAGTTGTGTTTACCTCAGGAATTAAAGTTAGTTTGACATTTGAAAGTCAATCCGTGCAGTTCACTATAATAACAAGAGTAAAATAGAAGAACCATGTCAATAGATGGAGAAACTCTATTTGACAAATCTGACACCCATGATGAATTTAAAATTCTCAGCAAGCTAGGAATAGACGGGAACTTGCTCAACCTAATGAAAGCCATCTACCAAGAAAATTTGTTGCTAACATACTTAATGGTGAAAGACTGAATACCTTTTCACTAAGATTGAGAACAAGGTGAGGATGTCCGCTCTTATATAATGTTCTATTCAACAATATACCAGAGGACCTAGTCAGTGCAGTAAGGTAAGCATAAGAGATCAAAAGTCATACAGATTGGAAAGGGAGAAGTAAAAATGCCTCTATAAAAAGCATGATCTTATATTTAGAAAATCCTAAAGAATCTAGGAAAGAGTGATTAGAATTATTTAGTGTAGCAAGGTTGTGAGATACAAGGTCAGTATATAAAAATCAACTGTACTTTGGTTCACCAGCAGTGAATACTTGGAAACTAAGTAAATAATACTGTTTACAGTAGCTTCAAAATTATGAAATACTCGGGAAAATTTAACAAAATATGTCAATACCTGTTACACTGAAAACTGCAAAACAGTATTGAGAGAAATTTAAAAAGACCTAAATAAATGATTTTTATATTTATGTGTGTTTATGTATTGAAAAACTTGATATTGTTAATTTGTCAGTTCTCCCCATATTGATCTATAAATTCAACACAGTCCCAATCCCAGAGCAGGATCTTTTGTTGAAATTGATAAACTGATTGTAAAATAGTCAAATCAATTTTGAAAAAGCACAGGGTTGGAGGATTTATCCTCCTTGATTTCAGGACTTCTTATAAAGCTACGGTAATTAAGACAGTGTGGTATTGGATTAAGGGTAGACATAGATCAGTGGAACAGAACGGAGTCAGGAAATGGAAATAGACCGTGTAGTCAATTGTTTTTGTCGTGGGTACCAAAATAAATCAATGAGGAAAGGATAATGTCTTTAACGGATGGTATTGGGCCAATCTGATAGCTATATGCACAAAATGAACCTTGACTCTTACCTTAGGAAATACACAAAAATTAACTTGAAAAGTATTATGAGTTATGAGTTGCATTGTGCCCCCCCATTCGTATGTTAAAATCCTAACCCCCAGCACCTCAGAATGTGACGTTATTTGGAAATAAGATCATTGTAGGTGTAATTTGTTAAGATGAAGTCATACTGTAGTGGGGTGGCCCCCTAATCCAGTATCACTGGTGTGCTGATAAAAAGGGGATATTTGGGCACAGCCATGCACATAGGCAGAACGCTGTGTGAAGATGAAAGCAGACATCAGGTTGATGCCTCTACAAGCCAAGGAGCACTGAAGATGGCCAGCAAACCCCTGGAAGCTAGGAGAGGGGCCGGGAACAGATTCTCTGCCACAGGCCTCGGGAGGAACCAACGCTGCTGACAGCTTGATCTTGAACTTCTGGCCTCCAGAACTGGGAGGCAGTAGATTTCTGTGTTTAAGTCTCTCAGGTGGTGGTACTTTGTTATAGTAGCCCTCGCAGACTAATACAGAAAGCATCATAGACCCACGTGTAGAGCTAAGAACCATAAAACGAGCAGAAAACATGGGAGAAAGTCTGTGACTTTGGGTTAGACCCAGGTTTCATAGGAAAGTCATAAAAAGCGAGAATTATAAAAGACAAAATTGACAAGTTAGACAACATCGAAATTAAATTATTTTGCTTTTCAAAAGACACCAGTAAGATAGTGAAGAGGCAAGCCATAGACTGGGAGGAAATATGTGTAAAATCATATATATCATGTATATATGATTAAAGACTTGTATCCAGAATATATGTAAAGGAAAAACTCTTACAACTCTGTAATAAGAGAAATAACTTGAGTAAAGTTTGGAAAAGATTTGGACAGACGCTTCACCCAAGAAGCCATGCTGATGGACTCTCAGCCTCATTTGTCATTAGGGAGATGCAAATGAAAGTTACAGTGAGATACGTTTCCTTCCCCACTGGAAGGTCTCAGACAGTCCGAGTGCTGATGACAGTGTAGAGCAGTGGGCTCTCCTCCGGTGCTGCTGGGAATGCACAGTGCTACAGCTACTCTGGAAGACCGGTGGCAGTTTCTTATAAGGTTAAACATACTTTTACTCAAAGAACCAGCCATCCCATTTTCCAGGTATTTACCCAAGAGAAATAAAAACGTGTCCACAGAGAGACGTACTCAAAGGTTCATTATAGCTTTATTGTTAGCAAGTCCTGAGAACAACCCAAATAAATGTCCAGTGACTGGTGACTAGATAAACCAATGGTGGTATGGCCATAAGATGGAATACTAATCAGCAATAAAATGCATGAATTACTGAGACAACAGCGTGAATGAATCTCAGAAGCCTTATGCCAAGTGAAAGAAGCCGGACATAAAAGACTACATACTGTAGAATCCCATTTACATGAAATTGTGGAACCGCAAACCGCAGAACTCTGGTGACAGAAAGTAGACCCCAGGTTGCCAGGGCTTGTAAATGGGGGAGGGCATGGACCGTAAGGGGACAGGAGGGGACTTTCTAGGGGGGTAAATGTTTCTCTTTTTTTTCCAGTTATACTGCAATTGTGTAATTCAAGGTGTACAGTGTGTTGGTTGAGATGCACTCATATACTGCGAGATGATTGCTGCAGTAGCGTGGGTACCACTTCCACTCCCTCACCTCATTAACTGTTTCTTTTTTTTATGGTGAAAACATTTCAGATCTACCCTCTTAGCAACTTTCAAGTATATCACAGTGTTGTTGACTATAATAACCATGCCGTACATTAGATTCCCAGAACTTAGCCCTCTTATAACTGGAAGTGCATATCCTTTGACCAACATCTCCCCATTTTGTCCACCCCACTGCCCCTGGCACCCACCATTCTACTCCCTGTTTCTACAAGTTTGGCTTTTTTAAGATTCCACATATAAGTGAGATCATACGGTATTCATTTTTTTCTGTTTGACTTATCTCACTTTGCATAATTCCCTGAAGGTCCATCCATGTTGTTGGAAATGGCAGGATTTCCTTCTTTTTCATCGCAGAATAGTATTCGTTGTATATATAGCACATTTTCTTCATCCCTTCATCTGTAGGTGGACACTTAAGTTGCGTCCATATCTTGGCTGTTGTGTGTAATGCTGCAGTGAACATGGGGTTGCAGAAGCTCTTGGAGAGTCTGACTTCATTTCCGTTGGATATATACCCAGAAATGGGATTGCTGGATCACATGGAAGTTCTCTTTTTAATTTTTTGAGGAGCCTCCGTACTGTTCTCCACAGTGGCTGCCCCAGTCCACGTTCCCACCAGCTGTGCCCGGCCTCCCCGTTTCTCCACCTCCTCTCCGACACTTGTCTCTCGTGTGTTTGATAGTAGCCGTTCCGACAGGCATAAGGTGATATCTCATTATGGTTTTGATTTGCATTTCTCTGATGGTTCGTGATGTTGAGCACTTTTTCATGTACCTGTTTGGCCGTTTATATGTCTTCTTTGGAAAAATGTCTACTTAGGTCTTCTGCCCATTTTTAATTGGATTATTTGGTTTTTTGCTGTTGAGTTGTATGAGTTCCTTATATATATTGGATGTTAACCCCTTCTCCGATAAATGGTTTGTACACATTTTTTTCCCATTGCCTTTTCATTCTGTTGATGTTTCTTTTGCCGTGCAGAAGCTTTTTAGTGTGATGTACTCCTTCTTACTTATTTTGCTTTTGTTGTTTATGCTTTTGGTGTCATATCCAAAAAACTGTTTCCAAGACCAGTGTCAAGGATCTTTCCTCCTGTGTTTTCTTTTAGGAATTTTATGGTTTTAGGTTGGAATTTCTTTATCATGGTTGTAATGGTGGTTACATAGTATATACATTTGTCAAGACTCATTGAGGTATACACTTAAAATTGGTGAATTTTGCTTTTTATATGTTATGCTTCAACAAAGAAAGAGCAACAAAGAAAGAACGTCTGCTGTCTTGTCAAGTGCTCTGTTAGGAATACGAGTAGCTGATGTGAAGTGGGTCCTTTCCCGGAGCTCGCAGTCTGCAGACACAGTGGAGAAGGACCGCGGTTCAGAGAGATCAGAGCGTTGGAGAGAAGCACCGTAGGCGCAGAGGAGGGAGTTCTGGATGAGGGGAAGCCCACAGAGTCGCTGCCTGAGTTTTAGCTTGTTGGATGAACAAGAGTCAGATGAGTGTTGCGGGAAGGGCATTCCAGGCAAAGGCACTGAGTGTGAAACTGCGTGTTCTGTTTCATAAGCCACAAGGAGCCGGGTATTGCTGGAGCCCTGGAGCTCTGAGATTTATGTCCACGTGGCCAGAATTGAAGCTGGACAGGTTGGCAGGGAGCTAAAAGGTGGACTGTTTCTCAAATTTGCTTATGAGCCTCATTGCAAGAGAAGTGGTGTACTTGAGAGGGACACCCTCCCTCTGGCTTAGAGTTGAGGTGATCAGTGCACCCTTTTATTTCTCTTCATTCCTTTCCTTTTGGCTTAAAAACAAAACAACAACAAAAACCTTTCATTTACAATTAACTGTTTTAAAATAGTAATTCTCCCTGGACAGACCTCAGCTGAATTTGTGTAACTCAGGCTGTCCTTGAGCTTTTACACATTCGGAGAGGAACTATGTCTTGATGTTTGAGAAAGCCTTTCAGACCAGCCATCTGGGGGAGCTCTGAGACCGTCTGGGGGAGCTCTGAGACCACAGGATGTGGCTTGTGCCTACGGGCACATACCAGTCTCTTTGTACCAACAGGGAGCAGTGAGAAGCTCCCTCACATTACAGTTTGCAAAGGAGGGAATCTTCTGAAACTGCTTGTTGGTGCAACTCCATTTGTATGAAATTGTGGAACATGACTGTTGGTGGCGTGATGCGGGGAAGTGTGTGTGTGTGTGTGTGTGTGTGTCTAGTGGGAGTGGGTACAGAGCTGGATTTTGACTCGTGACTGGAACAGCTGATTTTGAGGGCCTGCTCTAAAATCAGATGCTTTCTCGTGTATTACAGGCAATGGATTTTGAAGGCTGGGCCGACACCCTCTTTCTCCTGCAGTTTACACTCTCCTGTGTGATGGGGTAAGCCTTTTCTGCCTTGTTAGCAGGTAGTTTTCCTAGAGAAATTTCTTCCAGAGTCCTTTTGCCTCATTCCCCAGTATCCTATTCTGTCTCTTGATTGTGTCAGCATGGGATGTGAACCCCCCACATTCAGGGGATTTCACAGCCCTTGGGATTGTGGCCTCAGGGCTACTGAACTGATCTCAAAGTCATGCTTAGGATGGAGAAAATAAACTGGTATCTACCCAATAACCTAGTATGTGATAAGCACCATTATATTTCAACATGCGTTCTTTTATTTCATTCCTACATTAACTATTTTACAGATAGTGTTGCCCATTACCTGTGAGAAAGCAGGCTCGGAACCCAGGTGAATTGTCTTAGTTTGTAGTTAGCAGGTGGCAGTGGCAGCCTTTGAATCGGGGGCCGTTTGACTGCTCTCTGCCATGTTGTCTTCCCCTTAGAAGGGTGTGTGTGGAGGGCAAGTGCATGTCCTCTTCTCACCTCCATAGAGCTCTCACGTGTTCCTTCTTCAGCCGTCCGTCCAGGTGACATTTCTCCCTGGGTCTGGCACAGGCCTGGCACACAGTGAGAGGGTGCTTGGGACGAAAGTTGACAGGGCACCTTAGTACTGAGTCGGGCTCAGCAGCCTCAGTGTAAATCTGAGAGTTCCAGCGGCTGCCACGTAGTTGTTAAGGGAACCTACATCCCTTCATGAAGTAGTTCTGATTTGGTTTTCTTCCATCCGTAAGAATCTCTCTGGCCTTGCCCTGGTCCAGAGGTCCTAGTGTCCTCAGGGGAGGCGCACAGCCCAGCTGGGCTCTGTGCGCTCTGAGCTCTCTGTTTGGGTTAGAGGAGTAGGAGCATGATCTAAAAAGGGTACTCAGGGTTGCGAAGGATGGTCTCCAGCTTTTGGTGAGGATAACTGGGAAAACACCTGGTCAGGAAATGCACATGTGTTTCTCTTTCGTGACATTTTAAAAGTCTGCAGCTGCGGAACATGCAGGCTGAGGTGGGGAAAGCTCACAGTCGGTGGTGGAAGGTGGCAGCCCGGCCAGCACTGGCCGTTCCTCTTGGCTACAGATTATTATGAAGTAAGCAGCTGGGTCTTACTTAGAAGATGCCTGTTCCTTCTGTGTTCCAGGTTTATCCTGATGTATGCCACAGTGCTCTGCACTCAGTATAATTCTGCTCTTACGACCACCATAGTTGGCTGTATTAAGGTGAGTTGAAAAAATACTGTTATCTTTTGGGTACCTGCTTTATTTGACACTTGTTCCTCTAAAATAAGTCTGGCTATGGCCTTAAGCCCCATAATCCTTATTTCCTCACATATTGTCTTGACAGTTTGACAGCTTGTGGTAATGGTTTCTGAAGCAATCTTTTAGAACTCGAGGAGTGCACAGTCTCCACTTGCGGTCAGCTTAGCTCTGAGGAATGTGGGAAAAGGAGCGTGGGTTAGCGTGAGGACGGATTCGGCCTGCGTCAGACAGGGCAGATGGCGGCTCAGCACTGAGGCCTGTCCCTTTAACCTCCAGTGGGAACGGGTTTGTTCTCTGCCTCACTGGGTTCTGGCTGTTTTGTAGGGAAAGGATGCCTGCCAGAAGCTAATCAAGGGAGTGTTCCTCTGTGGGAGCCAAACCTTGAATGGCCCACTTTTAAAAGCTGACATTTCCAGTGATGTCATTTCCTCCTGATCATTCCATTTGAGGGAGGCTCATTTGTCATCAGCCAGGAGGGCCAAGTGCACTTGGAGATTGAGCTGAAGTTAGTGGCATGAAGCCCGAGGCCTCTCTCGTCGGACTTTGTGATTCTCATGCTTTAAGATCTGCGAGGCCACTGCGTGCCTCACTTCCACAGTGTTAGCAAGGGAGGCTGGCTCTCTAAAAGGTGAGGCCGAGGCAGATCCCTGGTCACTGGAGGAGGTTGTGGTGCCCTTGGGACTTTCTGATGCCCCATCTGTCAGTGGTGAGGGGAGCAGTGGCAGAGTAAGGTTTTACTGCCTCGCCATGTTGCCTCTGCACGCCTCATGCGTGCTGCCCACCTGACCTCTAGAAACTGGATTTGGGTTAAAACACCAGGAAGTCTGTGGCTTCAAATCATGGCATTGGAGTGTTTGTGTGAATAGAATTCTAAATTAAGCTGTAACAAGTGGGTTGTGTGAATTCCATGAAAGCTGGAGACAGTTCGTCTGCCTTCGGAGGCCTGGACTGGCCGAGGCAGCTTTAGCCCCTGGACGGACGCGCTCTCAGCTGTTTGGTTATGTAAAGTGAACGCTTCCAGAGCACAGTGGATGGCTTGCATCTGCTGAAGGAGAACAGCAGGAACACAAGGAGCAGGGCAGTTCGTACTGTGTTTTTAGCCAAGGACAAGGATGGTGGGAAAGCCTGTGTTTAATGTTACTAATTCAGCCTCTTTGCTTAGACTTTTAGTGTACTTTATTGTTATAGCGTGGGGCACAACAATGTGTTCGTTAACATAGAGTCCAGTACTTTTCTTTTGATATCTCCTCCTCCCTATACTAGTCCAAGAACCCTATGGACTTAGTCCAAAGGGATCAGTTTTACTTCCAAACTCTAGAGGGTGGGAAGAAGCTCGATTGATTAGTTTACAGTTTCTGTGGCTTCTCACGCCTACTGGGGTTGCTGTCGAAGGACGGCTTGCACTTTCAGACACGTGGGATGCGCTGACGCCCTCGCCGGTCAGGGCCCCGGCCAGAGTGGGGCTTCTTCCCTTAGCCTCCCTGGGTCATTGTGCCCCCAGGGGCTTTAAGCCCATAAACCCTTGTGTCAGCATTCTGTGTTTCTCTTAAGTGTTGGGGGAAATTACTTAGGATAGCTAGTTAAAAGTGGAAATTCCTAGGCCTAACCCAGATACGTTGACTCAGAATCTCTAAAGTAGAGCCTGGAAATCATCGGTTTTGACAAGGTTTCCAGGCGACTCTCAGGTGTGCTGGAGTTTGAGAATTGCACTTAGTTTTGAACTAGCAGCGTGGACTCTTCTGAGCTTCCTGTAAGCTCTGCTTTGGGGACGTTGTGGTCTTTTCCTGATAGCAAACCTTGGTTAGGATGCCCTTATAACACACCCACAGTTTTTCTAACTTCTGACTGATTTTGAGCAACAAGGATTGGGTTCTCTGTTTTTCCCCTGTCTGAACTTCTCTGGGCAGTTTATGCAAATTGTTCGGCCCTCTCCCTGGATCTCTGCGTTCTGGGAGAAGTCCTGTTCCGCACTTTCCAGCTTGCTTACTGGCCTTGTTTACTGTTTCATGGGATTTAATTTTATTTTTTCCTCTCAAATACTAAGAAAATCCACTCTAAAGTAACTTGCTGTGTCCATCGCTAGGCCTAGAAGAGGCTGACGTAATTTTCAATGCTCTCTCAAAGGGCAACCCGTTATAAAAATAATTCTGAAGTTTGTTTTGACCTTTTTAAAACACTGTGGCGCTTTACTCTCTGCTTCAGAGGCCTAATCCAGGAGAGCCCAGGTACTTAAAATACTTGTGACATTTACCGTTTATGGCAGTCACAGCAGAGGGAGGCAGGGACTCATGGATGTAAAGGAAAGGAGGTTGGGGAGAATTGAATAAAAGTTTAAACTTTGGAAAACTTTTATTTCACGTTTGTGGTCTCTGAGGGTAATTAAAAAGGAGCCAGATACGCCGAGATGTCGACAGCTGGCAGTTTAAGGGGAGTCAGGAAAGGCGATTTTAGGAACCTACTTTAGGTGACTTCCTGTGTGTTTTTTAAGATAAATCAAGGAAGATTCCTCTAAAAACAGTCTTCAAGTTGGGGAACTCTGCTCCGTCCCCTTTCTCCTTTTCAAAAGATGCTGCCTGTGAGCAGGTCGTCCTCCTTCGTTCTGCCCTCATGAGGCGGTGGTTGTCCAGTGGGAGGTGGCTGACTGTGCCTGAGTGTTTTCCCCGGCAGCAGCAGAATCTTCTCTGTTGAGGTTCACGGTGTCAGCCCTGTCACGGGGCGGGGGACGTTTGATGGTCTTGTCAGTATTCTGCAGGATTGTGGACACTTTCAGCTTCTGGAGAGAGAGCCTGAGAAGAGGCTGACGTCATGGTCTCCTTGTTAGTGTTCTTGCTCACGCTGCACTCATTTTGCAGGTTTTTGTTATTGTCTCTTTATTTGTTTTTGTATTTTAAGGGTCGGTATTGGGTCATAGTGTGGATGAGTTTATGTGATTGTTGAAAAAGCTCAGTTAAACCTATATAACAGTATTGCCATTTTTCTTTTTAGAATATATTGATAACTTACATTGGAATGGTCTTTGGTGGAGATTATATTTTCACATGGACAAACTTCATTGGCTTAAATATCAGGTAGGTTAAAATATTTAAATGTAACCACTTTGACAAGTGGGGTTTGGATGCTCACATGATGTTGTAATAAGGTTGGGCTGCTGATTGAATCCAGATTTGTTCACTGATTAAACAAACACTTGGGATGCTTACAATTGTGCTGTATATTTAATGTCAGTAGATGATGCTTTTTAAGAAAGGGGGAGAAAACGGTCCCATGTTCTGTGCACAGCATTTGGGGAATCTCTGGGAGTTGAGCTCCTTTTACTCAGCCTTCAGAGAACAGTCCTTTATTTATTATGCTAGACGGCAGTGCAGTGTTCTCGAACAAAGAGTGCGCTAAAGAGTACCAGCTCTGTTAGAATTGTTTTAGGTGTATCTGACCTTGGACAGGGCACTGCGTTTCTTTAGACTTTATCTTCATCACTGCCGAGGGTGACTCGTGTGATGGATCTTTCTCAGTTCGAGAATTTTGAATCTCATGGTTTTAAATACTATTGATATACTTAAAAATTCTCCAATTTGTCTTTGGGCTGGACCTCTGTCCTGAACTGTGACTTGTATAGCTAACAGTCTGCGTAATATCTCCAGCTGACATGTCCAAAACTGAACTTCTTATATTTCCTCCAAAGTCTGCTCCAGCCACAGCCTGTACATCTCACTTGATGGAGACTCCATCCTTCCAGCTGCTCAGTTCAGAAACCTGGGAGTCATCCCTGACTCTTGAGTGTTATGCCTGATATCCAGTGTGTTAGCCAGTTCTGGTGGCTCTGCCCCCAGAGTACACCATCCAGAGCACCATCTGCACTGGTCCCATCATCACCCAAACCACCACATCACTGTCCATGCTTTCACACTTGTGTCCTTGCTTTACCTCATCCTCTTCCCCCAGTCAGTTCTCAACAGAGTAGAGAGTGTGTTTCTTGTAAAAGGTAAGTCAGAACATGTCACTCTTCTTTTTACCACCCCGTGCCCCCGTGGCTTTCCATGTCCCAGAGTCCTGACAAGGCGCTCCAGGATCTGTTCCCTCGTTACCTCTCCGATTTCGACCCCTGCTTCTTTTCTTCTGCCTGACTCCACTTCATCCACACAGACCTCCGTGATGTTTCTTTAGAGTGCTGGGCATGCTGTCTCTTAGGGCCTTTGGACAGGATGTTTCCTCTCCCTGGAGCACTGTTCTGCCAGATGCTTGCATGGCTGCCTCCTCTACCCATGCATGTTTCTGCTCAAATATTCCCTCAAGGAAGTCTGTCCTGACCACCTGATTGAGAACTGCAGCCTGCCCTTCCCCTTCGGGTGCTCCCAAACCCTCTTACTCTACCTTTCTATTCGTCCTTTCCAGGGCACTTACTCTCTTTCTAATATACTGTATAATTTGCCCGTTCGTGTTTATTGCCTGTTTTCTGTCTGCCCTGCTAGGATATGAGTTCCATGAGGGTCGTGATCTCTGCCTATATTGTCCACTGAAGTTTCCCCAGTTCCCAGAATGAATCCTGGTAGTTGCTTAATAAATAGGTGTGTAATGGATTCTATATGGATTGGTGAAAAAGCACTTGGAAACTACAGAACTCTCTCCTAGAATCTGGTGGTATCATCTTTTTAATTTTCAGCAAGTTATATAACCTCTCTGAGCTTTTATTTTTTCAAATGTAAGCAAATGATAATACCTATTCTACCTTCCTTATGGATCAATATGAGAATTTAATACTAATATTATTACTTGGTTAATAATTCATTGTTGCCCTTTCCCTGACATTTATTTGCCACTATTGTTGTTTGTCTTTTAGAGGAAAAATCATTTGTTGTTTGTGGGGCAGGAGTTGGTGGGAGGGTGGGTGTGTGGACCTGAGGACGGCATGCTCCAGGAGGAGGGTGAGTGGTGCATCTCAGCCCGGTTCCCAGCTGCGGTCCTGATGCTTGCCGTCCCGGCGACTTTGAGTGAGCTGTTTATCTTTCTGAGCTTCAGTTTCCTTGTGTGTTGCAGATGAAGATACCTTTCTCTTTAGAGCTGATAGAATGAAATAATCTAATGAATGGAAGGTGCCTGATTCACTGGTTGCTCTCTATGCTTAGTAAATGTCAGTTTCTTTCATTAACGTCTGTGAGTAAGGGCCAGGATAAGAGGAGCAGCACAGTGAACTAGTTCTGATCTGGACGTGGCCAGTAATCTGGATTAAATCTGGATTGAAGAATCATATGACACCGTGTAGACCTGACTCAGAGATGTCTTGATTTTCTGTTTGTCCCCTTCAGGTACCATTTTGGCTTCACCAGAATGGAGCAAAAGCTTCTGTTTGCATCTTCAGATCTCTGCAGTTCAAGTCTCTTATAAGATAACACAGTGGCTTAGAAGAAAGGTTAGGTATCTTTTCACATTGCAGGCTGTTTTAAAAACACTTCAGTGCCTGAGTATGTTGACTGTTAGAACTTAGGTCAGCCTGACATGTATCGAATCCAACATTTCGAGCATTCTCGCAGTGGAATTTCGTTTTGCGTCAGATAGTTCTGGCTAAACAGTACCATTTTGCTAGCAAGGTAGTTGATAATGATGTCATTGGTACTCTGTCCCTATGTAGTATTTTTAATAATTTGTAATTGCTGTCACGTTTTATTATAATCAATTTTACATGTCATATCTAATCCCTGTTTCGTTATAAGGTTAGGGAGAAGGAAGTGATGTACTTAGCCAGTCAGCATTCCAATTATTTGCCGAGTTGGGAGTAGAATCCAGGTGACCTTGTGTTCAAATACTCTTTCCATTACAGTGTGCTTTTCAGCTTTTGTAAAGTATATATTGTCTAATTTTTTTTTCACTTTTTCTCTTTAAAATGAAAATTATGGTTTTACTGTTTACTTTTTTTGACTTCCACTAGTTGGTAAGCAGACTCATAGGTTGTGGACATTACTTTTATTTTTTTTAGTGTAAAACCCAAACTTCGAGTGACTGATTACTAGATTTCACTTTGATTGGAAATGGTGTCAGTCCGTTCTTGGCTGACTGCACTTTGAAGGAAATCACTAATTGAACGGTATTCTTAAAGGATTCTGTGATTGAACCCAGATACGTCTCACTCCCTCCAACCTGCCCCGTGTCTGCTGTTTCCAGAAGAGTTTGAATAGCGCTCCTGGTCAGGTTCCAGTGCGGGAAGCCAGCGGTGTGCGCTGGTGGCTTCTCAGGCTCCATCCAGGTTTGATTCTGTGACCTGAGGAGGCTGTTTTCTGTAGGGCTCTCCTGGGAGCCTTGCTGCCCCAGCCCCGTTAAAGGCCTCTTCCATGGCCGGTTGTGAGTGCTCCTCAGGCCCACAGCAGCGGAGGGGACCCGGGGGGGCAGCGAAGGGTGGTGCGCGCGGGCGCGTGTGTCTCCGTCGGAGGCTGGGCTCGGGCCTGAGCAACGCAGCCTTTCCGGGCAGCGCTTTGTCACTCAGAGCTGCCCAGGCTAGACTCTGAGAATCTCTGCAACTCATCTTTGTCTGGGATTCTTTTTTTTCTTCTGTTTTTTAAAAAAATTAATATATGATTTAAATACAATAAAAGTCGCCCCTTTAAAAAACAATCCAGCCTTCTAAAAATCAATAAAGCAATTATAATTTTAAAAAAGTCCCACCTTTTTAGTGTACGGTTCTGCGAGTTTTGACAAATGCAGACAGTCATGTAACTACCGCTACCACGTTCAAGATATAAGACAGTGTATACCCTCTAACCTCCCCATGTGCCGTTGCACTGACCTCTCCCCTACCCTCAGCCCCTGGCAAGGATCTGTTTTCTGTCCATTTCGTGTCCAGAATGTCATACAGTGATACATAACTTATAGTTAGGTAGCTTTTGGTCTGACTTCTTTCACTTAACGTGGCATTTGAGATTCTGCCTTGTTCTATATATATCAATAGTCTGTACCTTTTCATTGCTGAGTATTATTCCATTAAGGATTTATCACATTTGTTTCTCCACTCACCAGCTGAAAAACATTTCGGAAGTTCCCAGTTTTAGCTGTTTTGTATTAGCTGCTAAAACATTTGCTTTGAAGTTTGTGTGTGAACATAAGTATTCATTTCCCTTGGGTAAATACCTCAGAGTGGAATTCCTGGGTTGTATGGTAAGTGTGTGTTTAACTTTATAAGAAATTGCCAAACTATTTTCAAAAGTGTGCGTAGCATTTTGAATAACCACCAGCCCTGTATGAGAGTTCCACTTGCTCCACATCCTGCCCTTGGTGTTGTCACTTTGTTTTTTAAATTCTAGCCATTCAAATAGATTTTAGTGGTATCTCATTGTGGTTTTAGTTTTCCTCGTGGTTAATGAGCATCTTTTCATGTGCTTATTTGCCATCTGTATATATTCTTTGGTAAAATGGCTCTTCAAATATTTTGCCCATTTTTTTTTTTTTAAGATTTATCTTTTTCCTTTTTCTCCCCAAAGCCCCCCAGTACATAGTTGTATATTCTTCGTTGTAGGTCCTTCTAGTTGTGGCATGTGGGACGCTGCCTCAGCATGGTCTGATGAGCAGTGCCATGTCTGCGCCCAGGATTCGAACCAACAAAACTCTGGGCCGCCTGCAGCGGAGCGCACGAACTTAACCACTCAGCCATGGGGCCAGCCCCTATTTTGCCCATTTTTTAAAAATTGGGTTATTTGTTTTCTTAATGAGTTTTGAGTGTTCTTTATATATTGTAGATACAAGTCCTTTATATGTTATGTGATTTGCAAGTATTATTTTCCAGTCTGTGGCCTGTCTTTTCATTTTCTTAACAGTCTCTTTTGAAAAGCAAATTTTTAAAATTGTAGTAAAGTCTAATTTATCAGTTTTTTCTTGTATGGGTTGTGCTTTCAGTGTTGGATCTAAGAAATCTTTGCCTAACCCAAAGTCACAAAGACTCTCTTCTATTTTCTTGTAGAAATTTTATAGTTTTGGGTTTAAAGTTAGTTATATAGCCTATGTGATGTGAGGTCTGCGTGAAGATTCTTTTTATTGTGAGTATGTTTTTTAATATAAATATCCAATTATTCCAGTACTTTTTGTCGAAAATACTATTCTTTGTTGAATTGACTAGTTCTTCATAACAGTCTTTGGAAGTTCTTTTATTATCAGTGTTTTATAAATGAGGGGGCCGAGGCTTCAAGAGGGTAAGTGGAGCACATCCTGGACATGTGCGATGAGCCTGTCTCAGTCCGCCAGGCACTGTGCTCTAGAGAGACACGATGCTTCCCTTGCATCTGCCAGCGTCACACAGCGAGTAAGTCATGTCGTGAGGACTGTAACGAGATGTATTGGACTCCAGAGTCCAAGTTCTCACCTCTTAATGCATTGTCATTCACTAAATGACTTGAATGATTATAATGTCGCCTAGTAAATCATATGTGTATCCAACGCCGCTTTAGATTTTCAGCTATTTGGGGCCAGAAATCACTTGTCTTATTTAAAGTTGTGTCAGTGTTTATCAGTGCCTGGCCCATAATAGGCATTCAGCTAGTAATAATAGTAGCAAAATACTAGCCAATGTTTTTTTGTGTACTTGCACTAGGCATTGTCCTAGGTTCTCCGTACTCCGTCTTTATGACAGCCCTATGAGGTAGATACTGTGAACATTCCGTTTCACAGAGGGGCTGAGAAACTGGCCCATGGTACCCAGCTGGTGAGTATCCAGTCTGTGATTTGCCCTCCCAGTCTTCTTTCGTAACCACAGTCTAGTGAATGGTGAAGAGATGACTGAGTTATTGTCTTTTCATGTCCTTTCGTGATATGTCATCACACTGGTACATACTCAAGCCAGCCTCCTTTTGTGTGACAAAAACCATTTGACTGTAGCTTCTGAGGCCAAAGCAGGGTCTGCACAGCTCCGGGATGGGGCAGGGTGCAGTGCAGCCCGGAGTCGAGCTCCAGAGCTTCCTGAGGCCCTGGGACCAGCTGACTCTGTCCAGCGCCTGAATGGACGGGTCCCTCACTTTGGACTCCTTTGCCTGTTTCCTTCGAAGTGCGTGTTGCTGCTTAGTTCCAGACTGCTTCTCTTCCTGCGTGGTTCCATCCTGGTAGACTCTCTTCTGGTTCCAGGCTTCTAAAGTAAGGACATAGCATTTCCTTGGCTCAGTGTCCTCTCGTTTGAAGTGAGAAAATGCCACGTTTTGATTTATCGGTTAGTTGCTGCTGATGGAACATCTCCTGGGCTATGTACAGAGTTTATTGTATTATATATAGCTGTTGTATAACTGGCATCTCACTGGAATAACTTGCACTTTTGAATAGGAAGTACAAAGATTAGCTAGGCCTTGGTGATACCATAATTCCTGACAGCAGAACACTGAACTGGAATATAGCAAAAAATCAAGGCTCCGTTGCTGACGCTGCCGCTCGTGAGCTGGAGTCATCTGTCTGATTCTGCCACTGCACCTCCCTGGTTCACCCTGACGCAGTCCTTTGGAAACTGCCCTGTGGCCAGCAGGTGTGAAGTTACTTTGCAGGAGACTTAAGACATTTGAAGGAGCTTCCTCCAGGTGTAGAAAACACATAAAATACACGATCCTTTTAGTTCTGATGGCAGTCCTCCACCCACATTTTAGGGATGTTTCAGAGGCTGGAAAGAAGCAGGAGTACACAGGTAGGGGAGAAAATGCGGGAAATGCTTGAGTGGTTTGAGCCCCAGGCTGAGGAGTAGGACTGAAGATGTCAAGAAAGCAAAGCAAGGGCTGTTTTTAAATATGTGAGAGATCCCCTCCTTTGCAAAAAACCAGACAGTAAGACTAGGTAGGAAACAGTTTCTAGGCTTGTATTCTTTTTTCCCCTTACTGTTCTCTAGTGCAGTCTTTAAAAAAACCCCTACCTGTTTGTCCTTGGAGCCTCACCAGAATCCTCATCTTTTTTTTTTTTTTTTTTAAAGATTTTATTTTTTCCTTTTTCTCCCCAAAGCCCCCCCGGTACATAGTTGTATATTCTTCGTTGTGGGTCCTTCTAGTTGTGGTATGTGGGACGCTGCCTCAGCGTGGTTTGATGAGCAGTGTCATGTCTGCGCCCAGGATTCGAACCGACGAAACACTGGGCCGCCTGCAGCGGAGCGCGCAAACTTAACCACTCGGCCACGGGGCCAGCCCCCAGAATCCTCATCTTAAAGCGAGCGTTTGCCTGACTCACGTCAGTTAACGAAGCAAAGAATATTCTTGTCGGCCCGTGAGTTCCAAAGAACATCAGAATGGGATTGGAGAGCCTTTTATTTTGTTCTGAATTTCCTCCTGGGTAAATTCCTAAAACTCCCATGCAGATGGACTGGTCCCCACGGCGGCCAGACTCCTGTGACTCGGGTCCCTCTGCAGTACATGTCCAGACCGGCACTTACCCTGGAACGTAAAGGACGTGCCCAGGGGTCCGGAAGGCAGCGGGTGGGCGTTAGTGTTCCTTCAGCACCTGGTGCCTGATGCCACCACCTTTACGCTGTTGCCTCAGGTAAGCATCCCGAAGTTCACACGATTGTGCAGTCGAGGCTCAGAGAGGTGGAATAACTTGCCCAAGGTCACACAGCTACCATACTGAGAAGCAGAGCTGAGATTCTGACCCTGATCTGACTCAGTCTTCCTCAGGGTGTAGCCGCTTGTGGGCGCAGGGGTAAGAGATTAACCTGCCCCTCTTTGTTTGAAGGTTCCCAGAGTCTCCTTGCTTACCTCCGGCCTTACCGCTGATTCGTGTGGAGGCTCCTGCCTCCCGTGGGGCAGGGGGAGAAGCAGAGCTGTTGAGCCCCTTCTGTACGCGTGTGCAAGGGAGGGAGTGCTTTGTGCCCTGAAGCCGCGGGCTAATTTTATCTTCAGGGAGTTTGTGATCCAGCTGTGAGGACTCATTTACTCATAACAAACGTGTGCTAGGGACCTGCGCGTGCTGAACACCGCCTCAGGCAGTGGGGATAGAGCTGCTCTCAAAACCGTTGCCCTTTCTGGCGTCCCCCTGGTGGGGGAGACAGAGGATGAGCGAAGGTAATTGAGGGAGGTGATTGCTGGTGACAAGTGTCAGCCGTGGTAATAGTAATGGAGAGAGTAGAGCAGGGAAGGGGGCTGGCAGCCTCGCGGGCTGGGGGTGCTCCCTGAGACCTAGAAATGGAGGGAACGAGCCACACTGATTTCTGGAGGGAAGAGGAAATGAAAAGGCACTGAAGTGGGAGTGTGCCTGATGTGTGCAAGTCACAAAGAGGAGGCCAGTGTGGCGGGAGTGGAGTGAGTGAAGCGAGATGGGCTGCAGAGGTAATGAGGCGGACGGGCAGACTGAGGACCACCGTTAATAGATAGGAAGATGTGGGTGGATTTTAAATAGAGGAATGATGTGATCTGGCAGTTTTATTTCATTTTATTTTTGGTGAGGAAGATTGGCCCTGAGTTAACATCTGTGCCAGTCTTCCTCTGTTTTGTATGTGGGACGTGACCACAGCATGGCTTGATGAACGGTGTGTAGGTCTGCACCCGGGATCCGAACCCATGAACCCCAGGCCGCCGAAGCAGTGTGTGCGCACTTAACCACCACGCCACTGGGTCAGCCCTGTGACTTAGTTTTAATCGGCTCACTCTGGCCACTGTGTTGAGATTAGATGAATAAGGAGAGAAAGTGTGAAATGATTATGTTAACAGCAGTGGCTTTCATTTATATAGGAATCATATGGCATTTATAATAACATTAGGCATTTATGTGGCATTAATAATAGCAGTGACGAGGCATTTTCTATACATTCTCTCCAAAGAGCTTTCAACAGCTGTTGTCACACAAGCATCGCAAGGTAGCTGTGCAGACTGGCTCTGGTAATAAAGGTGGTGGTTGTCTCAGGAACTGAATCACACAGAGATTTGCTGGGAGGTGTTCACTGAAGAAAGGGTCCTTAGGCTAGGCCTTGACCAGTAGGTGGGACTTGGAGAGGTGGGCGAGAAGGGTGGGTATCCAACCATGAGTGCTGTGGCAGCAGAAGCGTGGAGCTGGAAGTGCAGGTGGGAGGTGGGCAGCGGGTGCCCCAGGAGGGCGAGAGGAGGAGGTGTTGCACGAGGGTGACACTGGACAAGCAGACTGAGGCCACGTGTGGGAGGTCTCCTAGCAGAGGAAGAATGAGCGCCCAACCAGGAGACGCTCTGAGAGCTGCTGACAGGCCACAGGTGGTAGAGGTTAGGTCGAGGCTTGCTCACGCACAGACGGTAGAGGCCTGGTCGGGTTAACCAAAACCGGAAGGAAGGCCTCCGAGCTGAGGGCTCCTTGGCTTCTGGGGCCACGCGGAGTGGAGAAGCAGCTGACACCACCCCCTTCTTCCTGCGTTCGGCAGGACCAGCCCTGCTGTGCTTGGCGCCTCGACTTGCACCTCTGTTGCGTGTCTGCTGTGTGCTGATTAACCTTTGAAGTGATCGCTTGTCCTGTTAGGTAATTTGAGTATGTAACTTAGTTCAGTAGAATTTAATTCTCGCTTCAGTCCTGTACGAGTGGTGTTCTGCTCGCCGTTTCACAGATGAGAGAAGTAAGGCTCTGAGCGGTTGAGTAACTGCCTCCACGTCACAGACCTTTGTAGATGTCGGAGTACACAGTTATTTTGCTCCCTGCTGTGTCACCTCTGTGTTTCTCTCTGTTCAGGTTGGAAAGCTCCGGAAGGTGAGCAGTACAGAGGCAGTACAGCTGTGCTTTGTCTGGCTGGTGAGAAAGATGAGGAAGGACGCCCCAGCAGCTGCCCTCTGGGCGTAAGGGGGCGTCCCTCTCCACCGTCGCAAGGATGCACCTGGGGGCCCGGCTTCGGTTACTGGGCAGGAGCTGTGTCTGTTAGGAAACAGCAGTAGGAGTCAAACTGTCTTGGTCCCTAGATTTTGATGTGGATGGATGTGTTTTACATCTGGAATATAAAAGGCAGGGGCTGACCTAAGAGGCGAGCTACGTGCTAGACTGACGTGTCCGCTACGGGGGAGATGGAGGCAGCGGCCCCTGGGCTCCTCCTGCCTGGCCTGGCGCGGCGTCCTGAAGGCATCTGTAGCATTGTAGGACGGATATCTCATTGTCCAAGCCTGGTGAACGTGTCCGTGGCTGTCCATCTCGGGGACAGGTGGGTGGTGTTCTCATGGCCTCGGAAGCTCCGCATGGGGCAGGGCAGATGAAGAGGCGGGGCTCAGCACTCTGCAGGCAGCCGTCGGTCTCCTCACTGGGCCCTGTCTTTTCCTTCTCTCTGTCTCCTGGCTCTGTCTGCCACAGCAGGTCTCAGGGAGATAATAGTTGGTACCACTGTGATCTGAATATTAGGCAGATGGAGAATTGCTTGAGCTTTTTAAAAAATGAATCTTTAGGATGGTTGACTTTATAAGTACCAATTTCACAGTACCAGAAGTCGTCAAGTTTAATGTGAATATTTATGGAGTCAGTAGATTAATGAGAAGTTATTTGTTTGAAGTGGTAGAAGGTCCTGATTCAGAATCGCTTGGCAGTGATGTATAAAAATTCAGATGTAGGCCCTTCTCCCCAAGATCTGGGCTTTTCCCTTTTTTTCCTCCATCCTTCTCTTCCCCTCCTCCCAGTTTCCTTGAATTCTCAGAGCTGCTGGGAAGCAATTTATATTCCTTTCCAGCATTAACTCATCACTGCTTGGCACATCGTATCCCTGCTGGTGAATATCTGGTTCTCTTCAGGTGATTCAGGAATGGCCATTTCTGAAAACTTAAGTATTTGGTAATGATCAAGTGAGGAATAAGGATGAAATGAAAAATCTTGTATTATTGCCTCCTGTTGGAACTTGTGAGAATCTGAACAGTGTGTCGTCTTGGATCTCCAGAGTTGAGAGCAGCAGTCTCTGTGTTTTGGTCTGCCTCTGGTTATTTACACAGCCGTGTGGTGTCAGGTTGAGTCTGCGCCCGCTGCACCCTGCCTTTTGCTCACAGTGCCTCTGGCCTCTGCTCTGAGAGCCAGCACTGACGGCAGGGGAGGGAGTCAGGGTTTCCTGCTTGCTCACTGTGTGCCAGGGTTACGGCCTCGTTCTTCATGCGTCTTGTCTCATTTACTCCCCGAACAAACCTGGAGAGATAATATATTCTTGTTTTATTAATACAGAAATAGAATCTCAGAGAAATTAATGTTTGCCCAAGGGCGCAGAGCTAGCAGTATATTCAAGGTTTGAGCTGAGACCTAACTCGAGAATCCGTGTTTTTCTTGTTACAGTAACTACCCAGGGGTGTCAGGTCCAGGATCACCAGAGGGACCAAGCCGAGAGTGAACTCCAGGGCGGTCTTGGTCATCTTCTGTAGTCCCTGCTCCATTGTTTCTCTCCTGGTGAAATCAGCTTAATATGAGCATCAGGTTATCTTGACTGGAGACGTAAGAGAGCTCAGTGTTACCTGTTAGGTTGTCATGGGAGTCCGGGAAGCTAGAGGAGGGTCGGCCGAAAGAAGGAGCGGTCCTTGGCTGTGTTGTGGGGAGGGGGGCCCGAGGCGCGAGGAGAGTGGTGGTCCGTAGATGTACATGTGAACCTCACAGACTTCCCAGCCTCAGTCCCCCTCACTCAGGGGCCACAGCATGCCTTCTCCTCGGGTCCCGGCCCAGCGACGGGAGATCATCTACGTGATGCACCAGAAGAACAGGCAAAGTTTCCAGGAGAGTCAGAGCAAATTCTAAGGAAAAAAAGAGATGGGGAAAAGCTCTCAGACGAAGGATAAGATAGTCTCAGGAGCGCTGCGCAGGGCTGGCTCCGGAGGCTCCGTTCTTCTGTGGGCCATGACGGTGCTCAGGGCAGCAGGTCTTCACTGGGCTGCAGAGCTCCGGGCCTGCACATGCATGAGCGACTCTGAAGAGCTAAGACCTGGGGAAATTTCTAGGCCGAGGGGAGCAAGATGAGGACAGGTGCCCGCGATACCAAGTGGAGCGGGGGCCATAAGGGAGAAGCCGTTTCGGGGGGAAATCAGACTGACTGGGCTGGTTCTGCTCCGGCACTAGGATGCCTCGTGATCCTGAGCATGTTATCTGACGACTCTGGGACTCAGTTTCTCCACCTGTAGAAGGAGCACCTTGCAGGAGCACTGCAGTGGCTGGAGATGTATGTAAAATGCTCGGCACCTAGTAGACTTTAATAAATGGTCCCAATTTGATGTTAGTGCTGAGTGCCTGCTCTCGCTTCCTTATTTGTGGGAGCCAGCCCCCTCTCACCCCGCTGCAGGGTCTGCGGCTGGGATCCTGAAGCCCAGAGGAGAGTAGAACTGATTTCAGGTAAGCAGTGAGTTTGTGAGTCAAGTGGTTAGGCAGAAGGTGGAGGCCAAACCCGGGGCAGAGACGTCTGAAAGCAGAGCCCAGGCCCGGCCGCCGGCTGGAGACCAGGGAGTCACGGGTGGCAGGCTCAGTGGCAGAGCAGGTCACGGCCCCTGCTGCCCCCTAGTTTGGGGCTTGGGGCAGGAGGCTGTGTATCCCCCGTGAGTCCCTGTGGAGAAGAGACAAGAGAAACCACTGTCCCCAAAGAGTGAAGCCCCCTGGTGGTAGGTGTGGGGGACAAGTGAGCGGTCCAGAGGCTGAGGCCTCAGGTGATAGATCCCCCACTGTGAACGTGATCGTGGTCAGAGAAACCAGATCTCTGAATCTCCCAGGGTCTGCGTGTTCACTTACTGATTGTGATATTTTTCATTCTTATTAAAAATAACACTTTGTCTTGAATGACTATCTTTGAAAATGTAGAAAATGCAAATGAAAAAGTAATCACCTATACAGGCAGACCTCAGAGATATTGGGGGTTCGGTTCCAGACCACCACAATAAAGCGATTGTCACCATAAAATGAGTCACACGAAATTTTTGGTTTCCCACTGCGTATGAAAGTTACGTTTACAGTACACGGTAGTCTATTAAGTGTGTGGTAGCATTATGTCTAAAAAAGTGTCCATACCTTAATTAAAAAGCGCCAACCGTCGTCTGAGCCTTCAGAGTCGTACCTTTCTGCTGGGGGACGGCCCTGCCTCAGTGTTGAAGGCTGCTGACTGACCAGGGGCGGCTGCAGCGGTTTCCTAAAGTAAGACAGCGGTGAAGCCTTCCGTGACAAACGCCTCTTCCTTACTGTTCGTGGGTTCGCGGGAGTAGCGCGGCTTTCGACTTGCCTTCCTCACGAAGCTGAATCATTGCTAGCTTTCGATTCAAAGTGAGGCACATGCCACCCTTCCTTTCACTTGGACATTTAGGGGCCACTGTAGGGTTATTGATTCGCCTAATTTCAATATTGTAGTGTCTCGGGAACAGGGAGGCCCGAGGGGAGGGAGGGATACCGGAGCAGCTGTCGGGTGGAGAGCAGTGAGGACACACAGCGTTTATCGATGAAGTTTGCTGTCATGTGTGGGAACGGTTTGCGGTGCCCCAAACAATGAGAGCAATAATACCATAGATCCCTGATCACAGGTCACCCTAGCAAATAGAATAATAATGAAAAGGTTTGAAATATCGTGAAAATTATCAAAATGTGACACAGAGACACAAAGTAAGCAAATACTGTTGGAAAAATGACACCGATAGACTGGCCCAACACAGGGTTGCCACAAACCTTCAGTGTGTGAAAAGGCAGGGTCTGCAGCGTGCGCTGAGGCAAGGTGTGCCTGTAATCTTATGCCCAGTAGTCGCCGTTGGGATTCTTGTGTTCCTTCCGGGCTTTTTTCTGTTCTGATGCATATCGATGTGCATATTTGTGTTCATCTAAAGACAGTGGGGTTAGACAATATTCAAGGTTTTGTGAGATTAGTTTTTCATTAAGTTGTCGTTGCCTGTTTTCATTTTATACCATTTTAATGGATGCATAGTGTTCTAGTGTATGAATTTATATATTTCCCCACTGTGGGACGTTTACCCTTTATCTGATTTTCTGCTGTTATAAATTTTGTGGTAAACACTGTCGGTCAGTCTGGGAACATGTACACAATTCTTCCATGATGGAGATTGCTAGGTCAAAGGCTAAGCAGAATTCTAAGGTTTTGGATTTCAGTGAACTGTCTTGCAGGAAGGGTATGTGAAACTGGCACGCCTGCTGCAGGTGGGCACTCCTGCGTTCCCCAGGTCCCTCCACGGCAGTGACACCACGAGGAGGGAGTGTCTGTCTCTCTTCGGTGGATGAAGCGCCGTCCCTGTTTGACTGACGTGCTGCCGATTGTGGGGGCGGCTCCGGCTCGCACCCTGTCTCCCACACGTGTGCTGCTCCTGCCCTCCTCGCTGACGGTGGTTTTCTCTTTCGCAGCATTGCTGGGAGCCTGGTGTATTCCTACATCACTTTCTCCGAGGAGCAGCTGAGCAAACAGTCAGAGGCCGGCAGCAAGCTGGACGTCAAGGGGAAGGGAGCCGTGTGACCCAGGACTGCTTCAGCCGCGCAGGCCAAGCCTCTGATCAGCTCGGAACACTGGCACTTCTGAGGTGTCTGGATTGTGGAGAAAACACCATTCCTTTGCACTTGTACAATCTGAGGATTGATTGCTGCCTTTTAAAATTTTATGAGAAACTTATAATTGACTCTATTTTAAATATGCTGTTTGAATTAATTTATATCAGACTGGAAAATGTACTGGGCTTTTTAATTTATTTTTCTTCTGTGCCGACAGTGAGACATCAGTGTTTTGAAAATGTTTTATTCCATGGTTTGTCATTCCGGCATCCAGGGAGCTGCGCGCATAAAGTGCTCTGGCCAGAGCCGTCTCGTTCACGTCGCCGCGGCATCTGGGGCCAGTTTAGGCTGATTTCTGCTGGAAATGCAGCCAAGTATCTGAAATTTCTCTCCTTTAAATTTTATTTCTTAACGATTGCATTTTCTTCATGAGCATACCGTATGCATTCGCCACAGATGACCACCTTGGCACTAAAAAACATGTGGGGCTTTGAAGTGTCTTGGTTTCCGTGTTGGCTTCCCCGAGAACTCGCAGGATGAGCAGAGTGCATTCCTTGAAAAGGTGCCGTGCCTTCTCTGTTCTGTGGGATGGGGATGGTGAAGGCATGCAGGAGGGAGGCCTTTTCTCCCTCATTCCTCCAGCTGGTCCATCTGCTCAGCCAGTGTCCTGAGTGTGTACTGTGCGGGCGTGGTGCTGCGTGCAGACATTCTCATCTATTCATTCAGCCAGAGTGTCCTGAGTGTGTACTGTGCGGTCGTGGTGCTGCGTGCAGACATTCTCATCTATTCATTCAGCCAGAGTGTCCTGAGTGTGTACTGTGCGGGCGTGGTGCTGCGTGCAGACATTCTCATCTATTCATTCAGCCAGAGTGTCCTGAGTGTGTACTGTGCGGGCGTGGTGCTGCGTGCAGACATTCTCATCTATTCATTCAGCCAGAGTGTCCTGAGTGTGTTCTGTGCGGGCGTGGTGCTGCGTGCAGACGTTCTCATCTATTCATTCAGCCAGAGTGTCCTGAGTGTGTACTGTGCGGGCGTGGTGCTGCGTGCAGACATTCTCATCTATTCATTCAGCCAGAGTGTCCTGAGTGTGTACTGTGCGGGCGTGGTGCTGCGTGCAGACATTCTCATCTATTCATTCAGCCAGAGTGTCCTGAGTGTACTGTGCGGGCGTGGTGCTGGACCCTGGGTGCAGACATTCTCATCTATTCATTCAGCCAGAGTGTCCTGAGTGTGTACTGTGCGGGCGTGGTGCTGCGTGCAGACGTTCTCATCTATTCATTCAGCCAGAGTGTCCTGAGTGTGTACTGTGCGGGCGTGGTCCTGGACGCTGGGTGCAGACGTCCTCGGGGGAGTTGCGGATCTCACTACCACTGTGGTGAGAGGGTGACAGAGAACATAGTTGTCTTGGTCCATTCAGAGGGTAATGTGACTGAACAAGTCACAGAGGCTCGCCAGTTCTCGGGACAAGGGATCTGTGGAGGGGTTAGAAGCCGCTGCCCCCCGCCCCTGGGTGCGGGAAGCTCCTGCTGCGGCGGCCCGGCAGCTGCTGTGCGGAGCTGCATTCTGGCCGTGCAGCCCAGCCCCTGCGCCCTGAGTGAGCATGCGCCCCGGGGCCCTCCGCCTCCCCAGGCTTCCCTCCTCTGGCTGTGGTTCCTGCTCTTCCTCCTCTCTGGATCAGTAGGACTGGGGCTTAGTTTCTGAAGGCATTGGTGTGAGGGAAAGGCCGGTGGGTGTGTGGGTGTTGTCAGGGCGTGGTCCTCAGCAGTGGCAGTGTCGGAGCCGTCACCTTCCTTTCTCCTCACGTGGCATGAGCACCCCTCTCCCACCTACGTCCCATGTCTCTTGGCTCACTTAAGTAGACGTGCCAGCTTCTCTCAGACCCGTGCTGCATCCGAGGAGCGCAGCGTGAATGGGCAGTGCCTGCATGGCCTCTCTGGGTGGGGTGGGGAGTTAGTCGCAGTCCTGAGACTTGGCTCAGAGACATCTGGTGATGGGGACGAGTGTTCGCTCCGGCAAGGAGCGCAGTCAGTGTCCCAGAGGCTGGTACGTTTGCACCGTTGCCCACACTAGCTTCTGTTTGGTTGGATTTGAAATCCACTGGGCTCTGTTGACCTAAACAATTAGTATTTTGGTGCCTCAGCAGGAGACCTGGAAGGTGTTTTCTTTTTCTTTGTGAAGAAGAATTATATTGAGGTCATTTTCATGTTCATGTTTTTCTCTTATTTTGAAGCCTGGCCAGTGGTGCTGGGTCCCTAAAATTAGCCTCATGGCTGACTCCAAGTTACAAGCTCCGTGTAAGAGGTCCCCAGGCTCGCTTTGTCCAGTATCATCTGATCTGAGAAAAATCACACTTGGAGAAGAGGCTGTTTTGTGTAGGATGCTTCTTCCTGTGCCTGTTTCACCAGTGAGGAAAGCTCAGAGGAGGCAGTGACGCTGCTGCTTCCGCGGAGCCAGGCTCCATCGACAGCTGCCTTCCCCGAGGCCCGGGGAAGCGCGGAGGCCGGCTGAGTTGGTCCCTGGAGGTCCTGGGGCTTTTTGGACCTTCCGGGCCGGCCTCAGTTGAGAGGGGCGTCCGGCTCTGAACACCGGCCTCGGCCTGCCTTTGCCCGGGTCTGGCGGAAGGGCGCCGAGAGAGCCGTCTGAGCGCTTCTGTTCTTCCTGTCAGCCACGCGAAGCAGGGGCTCCGGCGGCAGAAGTAGTTGTGTTGTGGGGTCTCACTGTGAGAGGCCTTTGGGTGTGTTGAGAGGCTGGGACCCCGCGGGGGGTTGGACTGCTGCTTGGGGTCAGGTTCCCTTGAAGACCTGTCGTCTCCCCAGGTTCGGTTGAGAAAGGCTTGTCTAGGCAGCGCTTCACTAAATACGCATGAGCTCAGGGCCCTGAGCTCCACTGAGCTTTCTCACTGACCAGCAGTGGTGAGCAGCTCGCGGCTTCTGCCCCATCCGCCTGCTGAGTCCCGGATGCCCCTTCCACGGCCCCTGACGTTTCAGGATACGCGAAAGCAGCCGGGGAGGTTGGAGGTGGAATAGACCGGCCACCCACTTTTGGCGTCTGTTTTCAGTTATGTTCAGGCTTGGTTATAGTGCACTAGAGGTTTATGTGGTACGCCAGCATTGCCCAGAATGTCTGGATTTTGGCCCAAGTTGCTATCTTAGAGGATAAAAACTCTTTGAGCTATTAACTGCCTCCTGGGAGAAAAAGAGGCAGTATACGGTTAAATCCTTAATTTTCCCTGAGACAGATGAGCTGTGGTGGGAATTCTGAAAGCCAAATTTTATGACTGGTGGCGCCTCTTCTTGAGTTGGCAGACTTTGGCCAGTCTGCTTTTAGTCAGTGCCACGTTGATTTGAATAACGCTGGTTGCCCAGAGTCCACTTTGCCACCATGTCAGGTGCTTGTTACTTCCCTCATATGGCTGTTGACTTTGTGAGTCTATCATTTGTAGGATCCAACTCACACGTGGGTTAAAACAAAAAAGTACATTTGCAAGTTTTCTGTAGCCGCGTTGTATCAGGCATCCGTGGAAAGTCTGGGTCAGTGAAGCTGGGGTGCTCCTCCCGGGAAGAGTCGAGTTGCTGCCCTCACCACGTCTGCCCGCCTAGGCAGGACCTGGGATTTGGGCCCTGCCTTTGCTGTCGTTGTGGTGGCCTCACTCAGTGAGCGGAGATTACTGAGCGTCTGTTTCACGCTGGGCGTTGTGCGAAGCTCTGGGGACACTGGGCTGACCGGGCCGTGGTGTAGTTCTTTAGCCGGGGCCTGACTGAGGGAAAGCAGCAGGCAGAGGAGCCAGTAGTCTGCGGGTGAGAGCTGCCTGCAGTTGCAGGATCACAGAGGGGGCACCTACCTGCAGGCTGAGGCCCGCTGGGCTCCAAGAGCACGCTCCTAATGCACGCTGGGCTTCCAGCTCCGCGCCAAGTGCCCGGCTGCCAGGGTCTGTGGATAGCCTGGGTCCCTCCCTCTCCTGCACGCGTGCCCGCTTCCCCAGGACTGTGTAACGTGGGTTCCTCCCAGGAACAAGGCTGTAACTCGCTTTTCCCTCAGAGGGAACAATCCTAATATTCAGAATAAATGAGATAATGGTTGTGACACTATTCAGCACAATGCCTAAGACACATTAGGCACTCAGCAAATGTTGTTACTGTCATCATTTCACCGCAAGACTGTAGGCAAAACAAGATTCTTAATCTGTGCTCCCCACGTGCCAGAGGTCTGGGCGATGTGTGTATTTCTTGAAAAATGTGACCCTGTATCTCGTTGCCTCTGGAACGTCCAAGTTTCTGTTCATGGTCTTCCTTTCTAGAGAACCTACTGGATGTTACTGTGGCCACTGTGTGATTCAGCTGATTCCACCTGTTTTTAAAAAAGAACAGAATTACTCATATTTTGGTGGTAAATTTCAGAAAAGGAAGAGTTACTTCCTATCTTAAAGGAGAATAATCACACTTCAAGGATAGTGATTCAGTTCCAACCTTCCCCGTTTGTCCCCTTAGGGTGGCCCTGCGCAGCCGGCCGTTCCTCCGTCCCGCCTCGGAGCCGAGCACGCCGACCGCGCCGCCCCTGGTCCGGGCTGCCCTCCAGTGCTGGGGAACTTCCGGCACATCGCTGTTTTCACACCATCCTCTGGTTCTTACTGACAGGATGCCGCTCCATCCTGGTATGGTGGGTTTTTTTGAGCTTTCTTTTTTGAAAATACTTTTTAAAAAGGAATCTACTGGTTAGATTTATTGTCTCACAAAAATGTTTTTAGAGATTATTTTGTTCATAAATGTTTCTTTCTCATGCTGATGATCAACTGATTTTTGTCTACAAATGTTGGCCTATTATACTATTTTTTCAATATACATTCTATTTACCAAATGATCATTTTAGTGTTTTTAAAAGGTATTGAGAGGATCGAGATATGTAAATCAGGTGACATAAACATGAAAATTATGTGCCTAAATATTTTTGTAAAGGTGTGAAATAAATACTTTTTCCTGAACACATGTATTAAAATTCCTTTCTAAGTGCATACAAAGACAATCAAGGGCCGTAAGTGCCCACATTTAAGAGGATGGCCTCCAGTCCGTTGACTGAGACCCAGTAATAGAGAAAGTACTGTTTGCCATTGTGATATTTTGATTTATAATAAGAAATATATATCTGGTCTGCGTTCCCGTTCCTGGCACAAAGCTCCTAAAACCCTTGTAATTTCCTGTATTTGAGCTATAGGAACATCTTTTGGTATAATATTTAGTCTTGTTCCAAGTTCTTGAAATAGCTCCAGAGCCATAAAGGTGACGTGGGTGTCCTTTGTTATTCATAACAAGCCTCTTTCAACCACACTTGAGTTTGTGTTAATAAGGTGACTTTTGGAAAGCCCCTAAGGATGGGAGCTGGTTGCCAGGGGAACCAACCCTGTGATTTGTGTTGGAATTTTCACTTCCCCTTTCCCACCACCACCTGGTGGAGGGGCAGCGGGCTAGGGGTTAAATTTGTCACAAAGGGCCAGTGATTTAATCACTCCTGTCAACAGGATGAGGCCTTCGTAAAAATCGCTGAATGTGGAGGATTGGATAGCCTCCGGGCTGCTGAACACATGGAGGTGCTGGGAGGCTGGATCTCCATCCGTCCATCCTTGATGGGCGCTTGGGTTCCTTCCACTGTTTGGCTGTTGTGACTAATGCTGCTAAACGTGGGTGTCTCAGTCAGTTCGGGCTGCTGTAACAAATTACTGTAGACTGAGTGGCTTAAACAGCAAACGTTAATTTCTCACAGTTCTAGAGGCTGGGATGTCCCGGATCAAGGTGCTGGCAGATCTGGCGTCAGGTGAGAGGCCACTTGCCGAGTTGCAGATGTCCATCTTCTCATATCCTCACATGGTGCAGAGCAGAGGCAGCAAGCTCCATCCTCATGACCTGATGACCTCCCAAAGGCCCCATCTCCAACTACCATCCCATTGGGGATTAAGGTTTTAACATAAATCTTGGGGTGGAGAGGCAAATCCAGAGTAATAGGTTTACAAATAGGCTTTCAGTTCTTTTGGAATTGCTAGGTCATATGGCAATTCTTTTTTTAATTGTTTTTAATACTATTCTCCCTCATGGCTGCACCATTTTACATTCTCGCCAGCAGGGCACAAGGCTTCCAGTTCCTCCACGTCCTTGCCAGCATTTGTTATTTCCTGTTTTATTGGCGGTAGCCATGCTAGTGGGCGTGAGGTGATAGCCCACTGTGGGTTTTGATTTGTATTTTCCTGATGATGAGTGATGTTGAGCATCTTTTCATAGACAGTCCTTTGGAGAAATATCAAATATATTATTCGTCAATATTTTCTCCCATCCTATAGTCTGGCTTTTCATTCTTGTTGACTGTGTCCTTTGATGAAGTTTTAAATTTTGACATAGTGCGGTTTATTTTTACTTTTGTTAACTATGCTTTTGGTGTCATATCCAAGAGATAGTTGCGAAATCCATTGTCATGAAGCTTTTCCGCTGTGTTTTCTTCTAAGAGGTTTATAATTTTAGCTCTTACACTTAGGTCTTGGGTCCGCCTTTGGTTAGTTTCTGTGTATGGTGTATGGGAAGGGTCCAGCTCCACTCTCTGCATGTGAACATCCATTTTTCCCAGCACCATTTGTTCAAGAGACTGAAAAATAGTCTTCAAGTTTGATTTTTTCATTCTAATCGGTGAGATCTCTGCTCTTTGATTGAGCTTTTGCTGGTTTATCGTCTCACTGGGCTTCCCCACGGCTCAGGGCTGCAGCATTGGGGACCGCCACCCAAGGGGCTGCTGAGGCCCCGCCGCAGAGCTGGGCCTTTGTGTGTTCCCAGGCAGCCCCAGGGTTTCTTCTCTGCAGCTCTCATCACATCTGTTTGTTCTTCCATACGTCAGGCTGGACTAAGCTCGCAGGGGCCAGCACCCAGCCTCCAGCAGAGGCCTGGCACGGCCGTGTTTCACCGATGAAGCTCAGTGAGGGACAGCCGTCCAGTGTGATTGTGGAACCCTCATTCAGACCTGATCCATCTGACTGAAAAGACCTGTGCTCTCCACCATACCAGGTTCTCGTTCTTCCTGGTCGGCTTGTAATAGACTCGGTGGTACCAAGCGCATCACCGCTGTGTGTCTGGTGAATGTGCGTTTAAAGCCTAGGCACGAGCTGGCGCCTGGCTGGGTCTGGGAATCCCGGGCAGCTGTGCCTTTCCAGCTGTGCCAATGGCGCCCTCTTGTGGCAGTGGCTGCACTGGCGATAAATGATGGAAAGCCGTGTGCTTTCTGAGAAGTAAGAGCAGTATGATTTACTGAGGGCCTACTCTGTGCTGTCACCAAGTTGGGCCTTCATCACCCCACCTCCTATTTCAGCACTTTGCTGTTGCACAAGTGGTGGCTTAAGCAAGGCTAAGGGGTTAGTCCAACTTCCCTCAGCTGATGATTAAATCTGGACTTTGGTTCTAAAACCTTTCTTTCTGAAGTATTCCGGGTAACTCCCTGTATCGTGAGAACCCAGCAGGAGAGTTTCATCAAGGCTGCCTCATCACATCTGCTTGTCCTCCAGGCACTTCATTTTTTTTAGTAAATATTTTTAAGGACCATATCTACAAATGATGACAGAATCATGAAACTCGGGGCCATGTGTAAGAGTGGATGGGAGGAAGAATGTCATTCTACCTGGGAGTGATGGCAAAGATTTCCTTGGAGAAATGGCATTTGAGCTGATTCTTGAAGGACAGCTCGGATTCAACTGAGAAGATAGGGGAGGGGACAGGCCGCCAGCGTTCCAGGGCCGCCATCTGCTTGTCTGGAGTGCGCCTGCCCTCCCCGCTGTGGGCTGGCCCTACCAGCCTGTCTGAAATGGCCCCACCACACTCCCTGTCCCCTCCCGGGCTCATCTCCACCGCGCTGTCTCCTCTCATCACACTTAATAAGCTTTCTGAAGGCAGAGATGGTGGTCTGTTGTGTTCCTCGCAGTGTCCCTGGCACCTAGAACAGTGCTGGGCACATTATAGGTACAATAGATAGTTCCTGAACAAAAACACCTAGACAAAGAGTAGCTGATTAATCGCTGCGTATTTTGAGGGTAGCAAGGCAGAAAGATGGCCTCATCTTCATTTTAGAAAGACCCTGCCAGCGGCAGTATTTGGATTGTTTACTGTCGGTAAGGGGGTGGCAAATGCAAATCTTACAGTGGCTGGGCAGGTGAAAAGAGCATCTGAACAAAGGCAGTCAGTGCATACAACAGTGAGTAGGAGGGCTGTGGCACCTGCCAGCTTAAAGGCACTCAAATCAAAACAGCACAAAACCCGCCAGCCGGGTTTACCCACTGCCCCCCAGTGTCCCTGAATCAAGGAACTGCTGTCAATCAGATTTGTCCCATAACGGCATCGCTGAGGCTGCCGTGCGGATGCTGTCAGCTGGGCCCCAGGAGGGCGCATCGCTGGGGAAGGCTGTTGTACAGTCCTGGTGAGAGGCGACGGGGTCCTGAAGTGTGGTTGGGAAGAGAAACGGGGGTTGAGTTATTTTAGGAGGTAGGATTAACAGGTGATAATGAAATCCGTTTCTGTTTTTTGTTGATAAAGCTGTGGTGAATATTTTTGCCAAAATCTAATGCCTCCAGGAGACCATCAGAACTTCAAGAAAACAAACATGAACATTTCTAAGGTACTAGGTTTCCTAGTGTTTTCCTAAAAGGTAGTATTTGAAGTGTAGCCATGGAACAGAGTACCTGCTAGACCACAATAAAAATAAATTTACTGGGTGTTTGCTACATGCTAGGTTAGGCATTTTTTCTTAGCAGTTTATATCCTGACATATTTTAATCCTCTGAAAAAGTCCTTCAAGTCCTATTACTACCTTATTTATTTATTTTGCTGAGGAAGATTAGCCCTGAGCTAACATTTGTGCCAGTCTTCCTCTACTTTATATGTGGGTTGCCGCCACAGCACGGCTAATGAGTGGTGTAGGTCTGCACCCAGGATCTGAACCTGTGAACCCGGGCCACTGAAGCGGAGTGAGCCAAACTTCACCACCATGCCACAGGGCTGGCCCTTTATTATCCTTACTTTGAGGAGAGGAAACAGGCACAGGAGGTCGGTTGTTGGACAGTGGTAGTTGGGAGACAGTCTTTGCTTTACAGAATATGAACGTGCCTTCCCTAAGGCTTCCCTCTGCTCTGAGTCTGGGAGCAGCTTGGAACAAGCAGTCCCGTGTGCTGTTTGAGCGTGGAAGAAATGTCAAGTTACTTCTTCTAAATCGAATGAGATGAGTGTCCCTCTTGCCACCCAGCAGGGAAATTCAACCAGCCCTTTTCTGAGGTCACACAAGAGTCAGGGGACTTGCCTGGGGCCTGGGAGCTAGAGGGGAGACCTGCAGTCCTTGTGGTCACTGCTGGACTCCTCAGTGACTGACTGCAAGTCCTTTGAAGGCAGGTGGCCCACATGCTCCAACCTGGGCACAGTGGTAGAGGGGGTCCAGCCCGCCTCCCACCCCAGGCAGCCATCCCTCCGACGTCTTGCTGGAAGATGAGACTCGCTTTCCAGCTATTCTCAGAGCCTGCTGAGCATCTTTTTTCCAGTTTGGGGGCCTTTCTCCTTTCCAGAACTCGGACTTGTGGGGAAAAGGCTAGGAGAGTAAGCTGTTCGCAGTTAACATCTGCTTTCTACCCTGCAGCACACGTCTTCCTGAACACAGAGATCTCATCGAGAGAGGGGAACAAAATCCAGGCCATGGGAAGGTGCATCTTTGAGCTGCTCAGGGCGGCTCGGGTTTCCCGTTTGTAGACTGGGGAAACTGTGCTGCGAGGACGGGCTCCTCACGAGCGTTTACACAGCGCCCGTCGCGGAGTCGCTCAGTAATGGTGCACGATGTTATTTGCAGCAGGCTTGTTTTAGCTGCCTGATGGCCTTCCTCTGGGGCCAGCGTAGGTGCCCGTTGATGGAATGTCTCTTCCCCAGGGGAGCCACCCGCCTGACCCCAGTGACGGGGTGCAGGGCGGCTAACGCTGGCTGCTTCACTCCGCTGGCCACAGGCTCGTCGGCCCAGGGTTGAGGCCATGGCCCCAGCCTTGGGTACATAACTGTCAGCGAGGAAGTGCCGGTGAAGGAAGAGGACGGAGGGGTCTGACCTTGTCTGGGCAGCTCAGTCTAAGGTGGTTGAACTTCGGACAAGTCCCGTTTCCATTGTGGGCCTTAGGTTTTCCCTTCCGTGCAAGGAGGGCCTGAGGGCGAGTCCCCAGCAGGGCCACATGTGGCTCGGGCAGGCGCCCCCGCATCGCTTCCCTCTCAGGCTTCTTGTTGGCTCTGCAGAAGCCCCATGTCTGGGGTTCTGTGGTTCTCAGTCACCTCCGCATGGAAGCACACCTGCTGGTTTAGCTTTGGCTCCCTGTTTCCAGGCCTCTCTGGCAGTTACATCACAAGGGAAAGGAAATTGGAATCAGCGCCTGAGAAAACTGCAAGGCCACTGCAAGCCCGCAGTTCTGAAGTCCATGGTGCTTGTCTTGAGTTTGTTGCCAGACTCATTTGACAGCGCTATCTGACCTGAAATTTGTGTCAACATGAACGCATTTAATTGTGGACATAAGGGTTTTTACCCACAGGTTCTAGATCCTGCTGTGGATGTTTTAAAAAATATTTTTCTAAAATCCGAAAACTTCTGGTCACAAGGACTTCGGCTAAGGGACTGTAGACCTGTAGCACTCCCGGGTCTTCAGCTAGTCCTCCCTGGAGATAACAGAGCCTCCTGCGCGCGATTTCTGCAGCCCTGTGATGCTGGCACAGTAGGTCCCCTTACTTTACAGATGGGCCGTTTGGGGGGCTGTTTAGCATCAGATTACAAAGTAATGGCCAGATCAAGAGGCGCGATCTTCGAGTACGTCTGAGTTCGGGTGAGTGGGATGGAAAGAGGTGGCCTGATGTTAAGGGCTCTAAGTGTGTGACGGGACGATTCTGACTATCCCTGGGTTGAAATGGCACTCCGGTGTGAGGTGCTGTCAGAGATGAGGAAAGGCACGCCTGGGCCCGGGGGCTCCGGGGTGTTTGTTCTGAAGCGGAGCATTTAGAAGGAAGTACCAATAAAAAACATTAATGTGGCTCCAAGCATCAGACGAAGTCTCCTGCTTTCCCTGTTGGCCCACAGGCTAGACCCTGTAAACGCTGCACGGGTACAAAATGACGCCGCTTCAGAAGCATTCTTAAGTTTGTAATACAGTTGATGAGTTGACTGTTCAACAGGAAACTTGCTAATCTCTCCTCAGATTCAACTAAAGAGGGAAATAAAAGGACTGTGATACTGCCTGTATTCAAGCCACACAAACCGACTTGGGTCCTCTGTGGAACCCAGAGGGTGACTCAGGCTAGCCGTGTGGTCACTGACGTCCATGTTAAATGTTTCTTCTCTTCCCCTCATCTGCCCCCAAAATCAAGAGGCCTGAGGGGAGTGTCTAGGTGTAGGGTGACACAAAAGTATCGGGAGACCCTGTTTCCATAATTTACCCAGAGACCTGTGGAGGAAGGAAAGGTTTCAAAACTCCCGCAGTCAGAGCTCAAAGCCAGGCAGCCTCTACCAGACGGAATGCCCGGATGAAAACGCACCTTCAGTGCAAAGGAAGACAGTGGTACAAAGTGCAACTCAGCATTCACCCAAAGGCACAGGGAAATAGAGAGTAGGGCGGCCCCCCGCGAGGGGAGCCATTTAGGCCTGGCCCTCTTAAAAGGAGAGCAGACAAGTGATGATAAGCCGTTGGAAAGTAAGCTCGTGTTCAGTGAACAAATGGCGTCACCTGTAAGACGAGAGGCGCTGTGCCTGGATCCGGGGAAACGCTGGCAAAGACGACAGACGTGGACCTTCCTCTCTCGCGGCTTATGATCAGAAGGGGAAATAATTGCTCGAAGCCAGGATAGCCCCTGTGACAAGCACTACATAGAAGCCTTGAGTCTGTAATAAGGGAGTTTCCCACTGCTAATTCTGCCACTTGGAAGTAACTGCTGTTTTTGGCATGTGGCCCTCATTTTTCCCAACCATACATATACAGGAAATCTCTTTTTAACAAAACTGGTGGCGTCCTACTCTTCACTTGAAGGCCTCTGACCCAGCTCTCATCCGCCATGATCCTTAGCTGTTTGATTCTGTTTGGCTCGGTGCTAGCCACTTAGGAAATGTGTAGACATAGCCCCAGTTGCGTTGATAGTGTTTTTTTTAAATACAAATGCCCGTCTCCTAAACACTGGAGGCAAATGCAAACAGCAACCTAGTGGAGACCAGCGGCAAAGCAGTTCGCGGAGCTCCCAGTTCAAGACGTTTGGCAGCTCAGCGCCACCAGCTGTCCAACTCGATGTCCGCCACCTACAAACACATGTTCAGAGGGCATTAGGGAGTGTTCATACTCACAAGGACCGGCACCAGCACTAGCCCCTAACCAGAACTGACTTCTCGTGTTCACTCCCGAGACAAGGAGACTCAGGGATTGGAAAGTCCCTCTTTGGAGCTGGCTCTTTCCCTAAATCTTAGATTTTCTGGTCCGGAATTTAAAGTGGCTCAGGTTAGTCTGTTGCCGTTCTCTGATTGATGTCTTTCAGTTTTGAAAGAAATCACCCATAATTCAGGGTCCAGATCTCTTTTTCTCTTTAAAGAATCTTCATATTAATGCAAAGTCCATCTTCTTTCAGGGAGAAAAGAGCAAAAACATTTTAGAACTCCCTGAATTCACTCTACAGACACGTTCCAAGTGGTGTGCAGAGACACTCCTGTTAACAATGATGATAAGACCAAAGAGTGAGTTTGTTTTACACCCGGTCAAACCTGCACAAGGCCTCACCTCCCCAGGCCTCCGGAAGCCAGGGGCCTCCACACCTTAGGGCAGCGGATGACCAGAGACAGGGGCGAGTCTTGACTAAGCCACAGCTGTTGTTATACCCAGCCCTGCAGTCAATGTTAAAAAAGAAATGGTCTTCCCCAGGGGAATCGTATATTTATTTCATGTTGCTTAATTTTTTTTTTTTTGAGGAAGATTAGCCCTGAGCTAACTACTGCCAATCCTTCTCTTTTGCTGAGGAAGCCTGGCCCTGAGTTAACATCCGTGCCCATCTTCCTCTACTTTATATGTGGGACGCCTGCCACCGCATGGCTTGATGAGTGATGCCACGTCCGCACCCGGGATCCGTAGTGGCGAACCCCAGGCTGCCGAAGCAGAACGTGTGAACTTAACCACTGCGCCACCAGGCCGGCCCCTCATGTTGCTTAATTTCTAACAAATACTAAGTTGGAGGAGAATCTTACTTAGCTAGAATTCTACGGCAGAGTCTAATGAACTCTTTCCCTCTGCCCTCAGCAGACACTTCCACTGCAGATAGCACTCACCTGCTAACGCCTTCTTGAGGACACGCCACATGCTGGAGCACAAGCCAAGCACAGCAGCTGTCAAGTACAGGCCCGAATATTTGCTGGACAATAAGGTAGATGGAAACATGATGAAAACTTGTCACCACTGACATTTAAATGTGATGAAACCTTTACTATCAATTTGGACAAAGTTTAATGAGAGTTGAGCTCCAGTTTATATGGCACCTCTTCAATGTTCTTCCCAGAATAGGTAGCCTGTAACAGTGCGTTCAAATTTACTTCTTACTCAGAGCAAGCAAAATGACATTTTGAGTATGTTATACATCCTAAATAAGACATAGGAGCTAGTATAAAAACAAGCTAAGATAAAAAAGAATCATGTTTGGGAAAGGAAAAACTCCATGTGCATACAGATGTCAAAAGATACCAGCACAGGTACAAAAACAGGTGCACGATCAATGGGACAGAATTGAAAGCCCAGAATTAAAACCACACATCTGTGACCAGCTAATCTTCGACAAAGGAGCTGAGGGCACACAATGGAGAAAAGAAAGTCTTTTCAACAAATGGTGCTGGGAAAACTGGAAAGCCACATGTAAAAGAATGAAAATTGACCATTCTTTTCCACCATTCACAAAAATAAACTCAAAATGGATCAAAGACCTAAAAGTAAGACCTGAAACCATAAGGCTTCTAGAAGAAAATATAGGCAGTACACTCTTTGACATCAGAATCAAAAGGATCTTTTCGGACACCACGTCTTCTCAGACAAGGGAAACAAAAGAATAAACAAATGGGACTTCATCAGACTAAAGAGCTTCTTCAAGGCAAGGGAAAACAGGATTAAAACAAAAAAAAACCCCCACCACTAATTAGGCAAAAATATTTGCAAGTCCTATATCCAACAAAGTGTTAATCTCCATAAGAACTCACACAACTCAACAACAAAAAAAATCAAACAACCCAATCAAAAAATAGGCAGGAGACATGAACAGACATTTCTCCAAAGAAGATATATGGATGGCCAATAGGCACATGAAAAGATGCTCATCATCACTGATCATCAGGGAAATGCAAATCAAAACTACACTAAGATATCACCTTACACCCGTTAGAACAGCAAAAACAACCAAAACAAAAAGTAACAAATGTTGGAGAGGTTGTGGAGAAAAAGGAACCCTCATACACTGCTGATGGGAATGCAAACTGGTGCAGCCACTATGGAAAACAGTATGGAGATTCCTCAAAAAATTTAAAAATAGAAATACCATACGACCCAGCCATCCCACTACTGGGTATCCATCCAAAGAGCTTGAAATCAGCAATTCCAAAAGTCCCATGCACCCCTGTGTTCATTGCAGCATTATTTACAATAGCCAAGACGTGGAAGCAACCTAAGTGCCCACCAACTGATGATTGGATAAAGAAAATGTGGTATATATATACAATGGAATACTACTCAGCCATAAAAAAGGGTAAAATTGTCCCATTCACAACAACATGGATGGACCTTGAGGGAATTATGTTAAGTGAAATAAGCCAGATAGAGAAAGACAGTCCCTGTATGACTCCACTCATAGGTGGAAGTTAAACATGTGGACAAAGAACAGATTAGTGGCTACCAGGGGAAAGGGGGGGTGGGGAGTGGGCACAAAGGGTGAAGTGGTGCACCTGCAACACGACTGACAAACAATAATGTACAACTGAAATTTCACAAGGTTGTGAACTATCATAATCTTAATAAAAATTTAAAAAGATACCAGTACAATACTAAGGGTACATAATAAATGAGGTTATAAAAAACTGATAGAAGATCAAGAGGCTAATTCAGATATTTAAATACATACAATCAGACCATAACTTGGGGTGGATGACCCTTTAAGATTCTGCAAAGGGTAAACGATTATTAAAGAGCAGAATGGATTTTATGATAAAGAATCAGTAGAATCATGTGATATAGAACATGTCAATTTAGAGACAGAATAAAAAGTTAGAATTTGGAAGTTCCTCGTTCCTCCCTGTAAATATTATATGGTTTTCCACAATGGCATTTTTTGTGAATATGGATTATAGCTGGGAAAACCTTTATTTCTGACTTGGTATTCAGTAGTGATACTGAGCCAGTTACACACGCCTGGGGTCACCTGCACACACCTTGCCTATGGAAATGCACCAACCCTCACTTATTCAAAGTGCCCACTCTTAATTTTCCATTGAGAGCAAAGCAAATATTGTGACAAAGTTTTTGCAAAATATTATGTGATACGAGCTGCAGGGCAAAAGGAGGGACCAAAATATTTTTAATTACATAGTTCAGGGGAAGAGAAACAGGTGAAGAGAGGTCCACAGACCACGGATTTCTCTGCAGAAAAACAAAGACAAAAAGACATGCCAAGGGGCTGGGTGGGTGGCGTAGTGGTTAAGTTCACGTGCTCTGCTTTGGAGGCCTGGGATTCGCAGGTTTTGGATCCCAGGCACAGACCTATGCACTGCTCATCAAGCCATGCTGTGGCAGGCATCCCACATATAAAGTAGAGGAAGATGGGCACCGATGTTGTTAGCTCAGGGCCAATCTTCCTCAGCAAAAAAGAGGATTGGTGGCAGATGTTAGCTCAGGGCTAATCTTCCTCAAAAAAAAGGACATCACCCAAGATGAGGTAAGAAGGATTAGGAGCCCCTGAAACACTACTTCTAGGAGCAGAAGGAACAGAGATGGTATATATTTGCATTGTAAACAATGTGCATCATACAAACTGAAACGAAACCTAGCTAATCAAGCTAACGAAAATCATTCACGCAACATTACATAGGCAAATCATGTTTAAAAAAATATTTTAATAAGCATATTCAGAATGGCAGACAGGGAATGGGAGAAGGGAATTATTTTACAGTGCAAAATTACTATGCATAAATTTAAAAACATGTAATTCATAATTTTAAATGCCTATTTAAATATTACTTCAAATACATTTTAACGCTCAACAGATTTGTGTTGAACTGAGTTGCAGATTCTGAACTCTATTTGAAAACACATCATAAAACAGAACACCATTCCAAATGAAAATGATAGTGCTTTGCTGGGGGAGGGGGGCGGTTTGGGGTGGAGAAGGCTAAGTAACTATTAACAAGGCTTCTTTTCCCAATGCAATTTGTCAAGAGTTCAAGAGTTATGAAATGTATTAAATCTTAAACAAATTCATGATATTAGTAAAAATCTGAAAGTAGTGCAATGACTTATCAAGTTATAGTGGCTGCATTATGAAGAACAAAGTACTGTGTGAAATACCTGTATAAACACAAAATACAATTAAATATTTCTTTACGAAAAGCTGAGCAATTATGCATTATAATAGTGGAATGTCTTTCCTTAAAAAGATCAAGAAAAAATTTCCTAATATGTATACGTGTGCCATATTTGCAAACATGCCTGAGAATTTACTAAAATTGTTCCTGTAATATCAGTTTGCAAGAACTTCACAAACCTGCAAACAAAATACATCTTTTAAAAAAAGGTGAAAATGGCATCTCCAATGTTGCAACTTAAAAAGTACAGCATCACTATTTGTTTGCAACATTTCTGCAGATCGTCTGACAAAGAGCTGCAATACTCTGGATTCATTTTACAGAATCCGATTTAGAAAATGCACTGTGGCCATCTGCTAAAGCTGCCATTCTGGAGAAATTCATGTTCCAGGTAAAACAAAACAAAAACAACCAAAAATTCACGCTTCTCAGCACGTCCACCCAAAACTTTGATTTACTTGGATATGTTTGTAACAACAGTGAATGTACATTATAGGAAGTCAAGTGTTGGAAAGTGGCTTTTAACACTGTTGGGGGGAAGAACGCTGTTCACATTGGTGGAGGGAAGCCGTCTGAACATATTAATAATACTTCATGGGGGTAAGGCCTAAACCAGAACTGCTCAGTGCAAACCTCTGCTCAATTGCGTCAGCCAGCTGAGCCAGTAAATCAAGACCACAGAACACTTATTAAAAAGGCATCGGCTCCTGAACTGATGGCTAAAAATGACTTAGTAGAAGCATCTGGGGTATGCCTGTGTGATAAAAACAAGAATAGTTAATAATCTTTTACAAAAGTTTGGATATAGGTTGGTCTATCAGCTGTATAAAACTACATTTTTTAACAAGAATTTTGCACTAAAAATAAGACGGCACTCTTGCGAGGCTTTGCGAATGGACGATCCTGTGGGCACTCACACAGAGCGACGGCTTCGCATGTCTGCTGCTCATCTGGATGTACGCCATCAAACCTGAAGGACTGGACTCTAACTGGAAAAGTCGAAAACCTTTTCTGACTTCACCTTTTCCTCATAAAATCAATATTCTTGCCTGCCAACTCCTTGTGTGTGCCAATTTCTAAACATCACTTGACTGGTTCCCCTATTTAATGCAAAAATGGGAGGTTTTTTAATGCATATAAAAATAACTGGACAGGATTCTGGTCAGCATGATACATTTAAGCACTTAAGCCAACATTAAACTTTTATCTTGCTTCAAAAATAATTTTGAAAATTATAGCAAATGCAAAACAAACTATGTAATCTAAGTATCACGCTGAATTTCAGAATTCTCAAACTATTTGTCCTTAAGTAGAAATTTGAAAAACAAATTTTCACAATCCTTTATGAATGCTTTTACCACCCGGATAAGAAACATGACTTAATTACTACACACACACTTAAAAAGTCATTAAAAACCTTAGCAAAATAAAATGAAAGCTGACAGACTCAGAATATCAATTCCTCTCATAAAAGTTTACCAACTGTACAAGTTAAGAAAATTATACAAGCTTTTGTATTAAGAAAGGACAGCTCAGTCAAGACATATGTACTGTAAAAATCTTTCAAAGGCTACAAAGAATCTGGAAAAATACAGAATGTATTTCTTAAGCCCAGATAAGAATATGGAAAGACATCATTGATGTCAACAATTTTACATACACAAACCTGACTTGGTTTATTTTTAAAACTTCTATATATAAAAAAATCATGCTAGCATAACTTTCAGGATTCATAAGGGTTTCCTTAATAATGATACTCAATTTGTATGGAGAGAAAAATGTCTGTTATAAAAGACATTTCAAGAAACTCAGAAAGTTGTTTAAGCAGAAAATTGAACTTGATTTTTTCTTCCCTGCCATCGAACTAAGCACAGAGTACCTTGTAGTGAAATTTTAGGATTAATACATCAATGAGAAGGTACAGATAAATCTTTAGTCCATTCAAATTTACTAAACTATTTATTATATTCTTAAAAGGGTCTTTACAGTTTTAAAGTAAAAAATCTGCAAAAGGCAGAATTATGAAATCTTATTTACTAAAGTTAGGACTCAATTCAAATTTTCAAATTTTTACCAACTGCTTCAAGGAAATCAACTTTTTAAGGTAACCCATCAACCCTGAAAATTTAAGTCACGCCAGAATTTACTTCAAAGAAAGTAAAATGAGTCTAAAATTTAGTCATCTGTGTTTTCAAGTTCTTCAAATTTTCCCTGTGAGATGGCTTCTTGGAGAAATTCAGAAGAACCTGGACTTTCTTTTCCATTGCTGTTTACCCTTCGCCTTTTGGCAGGTCTCTCACTTTTTTCATCAAAATCATTTTCATTTCTTGCAGTCACATGGGCAAGTTTTGGGTCAGTGGTAAGGTTATCTGTTTCATAGCCATTAGTATCCATATCTGCATGAAGTGGTTTCTTATTTCCACCTGTTGGTCCGTTAATGTGCAACCCTTCAACTTTTACTTCTTCTTTGTTTAATATTTCACCGGGTCCATTAGATGACACCCCTAAGTTGGAAGAAACATAAATGAAACTGATAACACTAAAAAGTTAAATGTGTAAACTATTATAAAACAGCTTTTCATCAAGAAAGGAAGGTATCAGATCTGTGTAAACATATGTCTGAATCCTGGCTCTATTTACTTAGTATCTGTGTGACCTTAGGCAAGTTACTTACACTCTCTGTACCTCAGTTTCATCAGATATACGAAAAGGACAATCACAGGTTTACCTCACAGGGTTGTTGTGAAGATTAAATAAGTTAACAAATGTAAAGAATTCAGAACAGGATTTGGTGAATATTCAAAGCGTGCTGGTATTGTGTGACAACAAACAGGCATTGGATCTGGTAGGCTAAATAAGCTGAATTAAATAGCAACGATATGCACATTGATTATTCAGATTTACCAAAAAGTTTTTAAAAACCATGTAAAAAAAGAAATATATTTTCTTTAGAAGCTTGAGTTTTCTACTGCCATATAAAATCAGTATGACGTGACTTTCGTATTCTTTTGTCTGTTTGGTATTTTCTGGTGGGGCAGATTCACCCTGAAGGAACATCTGTTGCCAGTCTTCCTCTATTTTGTGTGTGGGATGCCTGCACAGAGTGCCTGATGAGTGGTGTAGGTCTGCACCCAGGATCCAAACCCGTGAAGCTGGGCCGCCGAAGTGGAGCATGCGGAACTTTTTAACCACTCGGCCACGGGCAGCATGGACTTCTTTCTTCTTAATGTAAATCTATACGTATTGTGCTTTAAGGGTAAAGATCATATGCTGTATCTAAATGGATTTAAATAACCTGTCATACTGTTAAAAAATTAATGCTTGAACAGTCCAAGCATACACTTGAAAATGCTAAAAGTAAAAACAAATTCCTCTGTAATAGGCGAGAAAAGAAAGAGCATAATTATTCTAATAAAAGCAAGTAACAATAAAAAGGTCATGTTACAGTTGCAAAAGGGAGTAAAAATTTTGGGGATACTTAATGTAAAATATAGAATGCACCACTGGAGATAAAATTTAATTATCTGAAAAATATTCAGTATAAAGGATGAACCTCAAATACTACATTTTGGTGAAAGAAAATATTCTATATTCTCCAACTCGAAAATATTCTATACTCCCCAACACTCAAATCACAAACGCACACGGGGATGATGCATCCGATGACAGTGAAGGAATGATTCTGTTGTAGGAACCCCAAAGAGCTAGGTGACACTGTGATTAGGTCAAAATAAGATTTCAAGACACTGGGGCCAGCTCCATGGCCGAGTGGTTAAGTTTGCACGCTCCGCTGCGGCGGCCCAGGGTTCGGATCCTGGGCGCGGACATGGCACCGCTTGTCAGGCCACGTTGAGGCAGCGTCCCACATCACACAACTAGAAGGACCTGCAACTAAGATATACAACTGTGTACACAGGGGATTTGGGGAGATAAAGCAGAAAAAAAAAAAGAAAGAAAAGAAAAGATTGGCAACAGTTGTTAGCCCAGGTGCCAATCTTTAAGAAAAAAAAAAAAAGATTTCAAGACACTAATGAAAGAAAGACCCTTATAAAAACAAAGTTGAGTTGGAAAGTTCCTTCCTTTCTTTGAAAAACCTGCGAATCTTGATTGTAGGTACCTGATTTGAATGGCTTCTGGGCTACTGAGTAATTTATAGGTAACTTACAACACTCTCCTAGACCAACTGCATGTTCTCATCAAACGGTTCAAAAAGAAAAAAAGGAAAATGATTTATTTGGTGTTATGAGCAAACGAGAAAAGACAGAAGAGGTACCAACAGTCTGCCTTCCTGGGCTTCCACCGCTAGTCCCAAGGTCAGAGTCTCAGCTGCTTACTCTACTTTAGAATGGAGGTGGCTGCCGTTAGACATCATGGCAGTGAACCTGTCTGGATCAGGAAATGGCTGCTGGGCCCTAATTTCTGTTTGTTTGCTTTGTTTTTAGGGGTGAAGTTTGGAGGGTCATCAAATGAACAAAGCCTATTCACTCGGCAGCGCCAGTGTGAGACCTTTGGCAAGAACAAAGGTCAAACCTGTCAGTGTTCCTCTGCCACCTTCTGTCAGGGCAGGTGAGCTCTCCACTAGCCCCCTGCCCGAAGGCTGGCACATCAGCACGCAGGTGGGCAGAGCTTTAGGCCACAAGTGTCCTAGGGAGGAATGAGGGCTTACTACTTTCTGCTTGGCAACTGTCTTACTTAGGAAGACCATTTTAATAAAAGTAGAAATCAAAATAATTCTCTGACAAGGTCTTACTGATCAGCACAGTGATCTGTGGTCCACTGTGTATTTTAAACAAGAACATTATCTGAACCTCAAACTTATCAGTATGCTTTTTGCTTCCATCTTGCATGGAGATAAAAATAGAAGCATTTCTGTAGAATATTAGTGCACAGGCTGATGCCTGTGTTATCTTTTCTCATCCTTCAAGGTCATTATGCTATCAGTGAGAAAAATATTCAAAGCAGTGCTTGTGCTATCTTCTTTTCATCTATATGCTGAAAGCACTTGCCTGACCAAGTGTTATTAAGCTCTCAAAGTATTTCATAAATATCTGTGTATTTCTGATGTGAAATGGCTGGAGTTTCAGTCTAAGAGTTAACAAGAATACTTACGTCCAGGCATCCCAACTGGATAAGAAAACAGATGTTACTTAAAAAGAATAAATTTCTTAAATGACACGTTGATAACAGACTTTATTAAACTTAGATACTTTCTAGTGATGTCAATAGGATTCTTTCCAAATAGTTTCTATTCTCTGTGTGTCAGTATCTATGTATGCTGATACTATGTTTGTCATCTGGTATTTACAATTATTACTTTAACTTCTGCTTTGGAAGTTTAACAGAAACAAAACTGAATTTCCCAGGCTCCTGACAGCAAAGTGCGCCTCAGCAGGAAGAAGTACAAGTGCGCCTGGGGCTGCTCACCGTTCTGAGCGCTGGCGCTCCCGGCACCGTCTTCCTTCTCGGACTGGCTGTTACTGCTGCTGGAGGCCGTGGGTGGAGGGGACGGGGCGCGGCTCGAAGCCGCACTTTCACTTTCATCCAGAAGGCGATCCATGTAATCCCTTAAAATTAAGTAAAATAATAAAACAATTATTTACTTATATTAAAAACAGCTGAAAATTAAAATTAAGGTTCAATTTAGGAGGTTTTATTAACAAACATATCCTCATTTTCACTTACATTCATTCCAGTGCCTCATCTATCACACCAGGATTTGAACATTTAAATGGAAAGCTCCCTTGGTTACATGTTTGTAGGGAAAAAGGATAAGGGCTGTAAACTAGCAAATTTTAGACAACTATATGAAGTTTTAAAACTTTTAAAACTGTAGGCAAGTGCTCAGAGGGACCCAGCTAAAATCAGAGGATTTATAAACGAAGCGAGTGGTATGACGTCGATCAGAAGCCGTACAAAGAATTTCTGAACAGCCACAGACTGGGATCTTCAAGCTCCTAACGGCTATCTGAAGGCTGTGGCAACACCTCAGAGACAAACAGGGCCTAACAATGAACCACTCTCTGACCTTCCTGAATACCTGCTTTATTACCTTTCTGCTACACCTGAGCTCCCAGAGACTAAGTTCCTGGGCGTATACCATTAGAGGTGAGCTCACTTCTTCTCTGAGTCACTCCTGAACTGTCCGACAGGGAAAGACGCTTGTGGTGACTGACACTGGGTAGGGGTTAGAAGATCTGGGCTAAAGAAATACTTCTCTCTCTGAGGTTTAGTGCCTGTACCTATAAGATGCATGCAATACCTGACCTTTCTACCACACAGGCTGTTGTATAACCTAAGTGTAGGCAAGTGTCTTGTAAGCTAGAAAGTGCTATTAAGTCAGTAGAATGAAGGTGAGCAAACTACAGACTGTGGGCTCGGCCACTTGTTTTTGTGAATAATATTTTACTGGAACACGGTCACACCCATTCATTCACATAGTGTCTGTAACAGCTTTCGTACAACAGCAGAGCTAAGCAATCGCAAGAGAACTTAAGGCCTGCAAAGCTTCAAGTATTTTACTCTCTAGCTCTTTAGAGAAAAAGTCTGCTGAAGCCTGCATGCAGTAATTCCCCGAAGGCAGGCATTTTAGTCTGTTTATCCCTGCACCACCGATACCCAAGTTGTGCATGGCATGGAGTAGAAGCAGCTCAATAAAAACTTAAGTACATTATTTATTTTAAAATTCGCCCAGAATAATTATAATAGAAATATTAAGAGGAATATTTCAGAATTTTGTGAACAGGGTAAATAAGAACATGGGTAAGAGGAAACAGAGGAAGGGCTCAAGACTTGACTAAAAGTCTGTAGTAACGGTGTACACAGAGTATCAACTGTGCTTATCATCTCCAACTACAGGATTCCACCGTCCCCTGCGTTCTAGGGATATAAGAGATACAGGGCCATGGGACTCGAATGCAGGAAGCTTCCAAAGTCTGAGGTACAACACAAACACATGTCAAAGAACCATGGAAGACCACAAGCTCATCAAGTTAACATTCTAGGTCTTATTCTCCTCATCTGTCAATGGAAGGAATTGAACGTGACGCTCTTTACAACCTCTTCAGCTTTATGCCATCCATCATCTTTACAGAACAATTATGTAACAGGTCTGAAGCACACAGAAGCAGCAACGAGCATGATGAGTGCCTAAGGGACTTGAGAAGCTAAGGCTAATAGGAACAGATGATGCACGAGCAAGGACTGTTGGAGACACATTTGGTATGGTGGGAATGGACAATGGAGGACATGAACAGCCAAGCAAAGGAAGCTAGAGTTGCACTAGATATCAAAATTACTTAAAGTTTCTTGAATATAGCAATGATACTGCGAAAGAATTACTGTTATTTCTTAAAGATTAATGGCATCCAGAATACTTAAGGAAGGAGAAGAGTCAGGTAGACCATACAGGAGTTTGGAGCAATGTTCAGATAACTGGAGTTACGCTAAGTTAATGTTTACTTTTTTAAAAAAATTATTTGCTAGACTGTTACAGTGAAATTTGCGATTTGCATATGGCTACTAATTCTTCCAGGCAGTGAACAGAGAGTCTGTAGTAGGATCTTTCAGAGGCTGTTTGCAGGCAGAGAAGTGGCAAGTGTGCTTCATTCTGGTGAACAGATAGAAGGTAACGATGTAGCAGACAAATGAGCAAATAACTTTCAGGATAATGCGCTCTAACTATGGATTTTGACTAAAAAAGGAAGATGAAAAACTTCATTCAAACTTTTGTCTGCAGGCATTAATGTTTTGTGCAGTCACTTAAAGTGCAACTATTAACAGAAAGAGAAGGTCCTGGAAGCAAAGCAAAAAAATATCTCGTGTGTACAGAAAATCACAATTTCTGCTCATCTGGAAAAAACGTACGGTCTGGCCACAGCTTCTTATAGGATATGCCACACAGCCAAAACTGTGCGCGTGAGTGAAAGGTTACAGTTCTCTCAGCTAAAAAGCCTTTAGGAAAGACCCAGCGGCCCAGGACTAAAGCCTCCGAAACCACTGTATTCTTGCCGTGGGGTAAACACATCTGGTCACCTCATACCATCACACTAGGGGCCACTGTTAACTCTGACGGCCTGAAAAAAAGAGAAGCTATGGGACTACTGTTAACTATGGCTACCCTACCTAGAGAATCCTTAACCTTAAGAGGAATCAAAGTTACAGATTGAAGTATCTTCAAAAATGTTCAGAGGCTAAGAAGAGAATATTAGAGAAACTAAAATGTTTGGCGGCACATCCCTACCTAACCTGTCGAGCTTGACGTCACAGAGGACCAACTAAGCCAGCCCACACCACTTCCCTTGGTGATGCTTTCTGAAAGAGAAAACTGGATGAACCATGGGTCTGACCAGCATGGCAACTCCTATGTTCTTACTGCTGATGACGACAGATTGCCTGTAGTTCGTGTGTGAACATTATTTCTGAAATGGGTGAAAAAAATGAAAGATGTTACTATTGCTTTTCCCTATAGAATAGCTTGAAAACTGTGACTATTTTAAGATATACTCTGAAGACTAGATAGCTATATCTAGTTCTACATTATGCCTCACCACTATTAATAAATAATCCAGAAAAAAATGTAACTATAAATTGATAACATGCTTAAGCAATTATATAAAATTAGGAATACTGTCATATATGAAATTGCACACTAGCCATCACAAGCTTTGAATAAAGGGGGATGAGGCACAAAGTCCAATGTCCCATGATTTCCAGGGGCAATAATATCCATTTATTTCGTTCTAGATAGTTTTGTTTTGGATTTTAGTGTTTGATCCTCCAGGGAAGTGATAAACAGTGATACCTGCAAATGAACATAACCAAGAAACAGGCCAGCCGAGGACCCTAGTTTGAAAAGCATAATCAAATATGCATGTAAACACATCTTTCAAAGGCAGCTGTTGGGCCAGCCTCCAGAACTTTACTGGTGCACACTTGGCCAAATGAAGTCACAACTGTGAATTATTTTTATTCCATAAACAGGGAATAATCAAGGACAGTATAGTAAAGTTAATTCTACTATAACAATTCATCAGTATTTTAGAACTTATGTGAGACAAAGGGTTCAATGCTCTATGTAGTTAAGTAACAAATTACTAGTGGCAGTGGGGACAGTGTTTCATTCCAAGCTAGACTGAATGAGGATAAGAGAATGTGTGCAGGGACCGCAACAGACAGAAGGCATTTTGCATAAAGAGTGCATATACTAACAACCCATACTGCTAACCCTGGGAGTAAGCTACAGTTGCATTACTAATTACTAAACATTATTTCTGTTAGAGGAAAGGTTTCGGGAAATCTAGGAAAAGAGAAGTCACCATGCACATATGCTTTCCTCTGTAAGAAACTTTGTAACAAAAAAGAAAAGGCAATTTGACCTTGATTTATTATATCCCTATGTCTTTTCCCTTTTATATCATCTATACCCAAATCTTATTTTGATTCTCAGGATCAAAAGTAAATTGGATTAAAAAAATTTTAATTTTCCTTCCTCTTTGAAGGGCCTCTATTAGGCATACGACTGTACAGTTTTAGGAAAGACAGTCTCCCTTTCCGATTCTCACTGCTCTCGCAATGTTTCCAGATTAAAACTGTATGTGCTTATACTGAATGGAACAGAAGTTAACAAAAGCATGCTTACACAGCTATTCTGATCCCTCTTCTCTCAGGAAAACTACTGAAAATTTACACTCTAACATCTACTTTGACACACTTGTCTCAAATAGGATGAACTGTAGTTTACAGTGTTTTCTAAGACGCTGAAAAGTCTAAATGACCCAAGAAGATCTATCAATAAACGGATATATCTAAACCAACGTGAACTCCTATCCTATTCAAAAATGAAGATTCTAAAAATTACAATTTTCTCGAGAAATTTAGAAAAGCTTAACAACAAAATGACTCAAAAGAAAAAATAAAACTCACGTGACACCAGGATGAAGATTATATTTCTTTTTTCCAAATCGTGTTTGCTGAGCAAAGAAATCGTAACGTTCAGATTTTTTCCACATATAATAGAATGCTACACATTCACCAACTGACCTTGTTCGAACCTGTAAGAAACAAATAGTTTTCAAGAATCATCTCTTTAAAGGAGTTATTTCATGAAAAATATCTAAAGTTGGAAAATAAATTTAGCTGGTCCTTAAGTAATAATATACAATACTATGTATAAAATACAACACTGCAGCAGCTGCGTTAAAAACTATTCTTTTTAAACCCCCATTAAGAGAAATAATACATTGGCAATGTATTCATTCAGTCTTCAGATATTTAGCATTATGTTTTTTAAAAGGTTATCATCTTTACTACAAAAATAAATACTTGTCTATTGAAAATGTTTGGAAGTAGTATTTGAGTTAAAATAATACTATACATAGTTTACAAATACTTCTACTCACAGAGCACCTATGGAGTCTACATTTAAATTTCCATGTAAAGATTCTCTTACTAGTCGCAGTGGTGATCCAGACTATTAATTTACTTTCTAGAAAGGCTGAGAATATTCCACAGCGAGTTAAGAGCTATTATAATAATGCTAATGCTTTGTTGACTAAGTTATTCCACTGGCTTACGGTGCTATACCTATTTGTGTAACTGAATGTTTCCCCTTTCATAACGTTCAACACCTATTGGACTGGCAACTAACGCTGACAAAAATCCCCCTTTTCACTACTTATCTTGCAGAGCTGGTAGGGCTGATGTATAGAATAAACTACTGGGAGTTTAAAAGGAGAAAAGGTATCTGGCGTGAGTGTTTGGGATGCAAGATGATACTGCTTTAACCCATAAATTTCTGATCTTGAAGCAAGTATCCTAAGATCAACTTGCGGACATCCTTACTGTCACCTGAAACAGGTTTTTGTTTATTCCCCTCTGCTTGTACTTTATAACGTTGGCCCATGTTGCTCTAGGGCTTTAAAAAAAAAAATCATCTTCTCAAGTTCTTTTTTGCCTCCTTCAGAGTCTTAGTTCTAGATAGATACAAGCCAAGTCAACCGTACTTTACTGAAAACAAGAACTGTAAAGACATTTTAAGGCATGCAAATTTAACATTATGAAAAATCCTCAATAAAATAAGCCTCCATAATAGAACTTATGAATAAGATCCAAAATTCAATTCTAGGTGTGAAGACAAAGTCAATGACTTCACTGGACGACTACTCTGCCTCTTAAAGAATCACCGTCCTCCCTTTGTTCACTAGGACAACTAGTGTATTACGTGCAGGTCAGCTGACTTCTGTAACACCAAAATATCACTTTCCCAGACATTTATAAAGAAATCAAAGTCTTATTTTCTATATGACATTAACACATTTTTGGCTAGTAGTTCCAAGTCACTTAAGTAGTTTCAAGTCACCTAGTAAGCTTGTATTTCTTAAAAACGGGGATTTCTGGGAGGTTGCTGCTGCTGCTAGTTACATCAGCTTATCACTGAAGGGGTCCCCTCCAAAGGTAATCCAGCGTGGTTTGGTCAAAAGTGTTTGAATTCAAGCAGGAACGCTAGAAAACTCTTATCCAAAATGTCATCCCTTTCAATCATGAAACAATCCATTATTATTATTTTTTTTTTTTTGAGGAAGATCAGCCCTGAGCTAACATCCACTGCCAATCCTCCTCTTTTTGCTGAGGAAGACTGGCCCTGAGCTAACATCCATGCCCATCTTCCTCCATTTTATATGTGGGACGCCTACCACAGCACAGCTTCATGAGCAATGTGTAGGTCCATGCCTGGGATCCGAACCAGCAAACCCCGGGCCACTAAAGCGGAGTGTGTGAACTTAACTGCTGTGCCACTTGGCTGGCCCCTATTTTTTTTTTTTTAAACAATCAGGAACATACATGGCCAGTCACTAGCATAATGTACTCCTTTCATACAGTATTCACTTTTTGGAGGTTATCAGATGATCTGGATGCAACATTAAGGGGTAGAGATAGATTTCTGATACTAATGCTAAGACTCAAAATTTCTCTATTAGTTATGTCTGATGTCAAATACCAAAATAAAATAAGATAATCAAGAGTAAAATAGTTAACGCACAACAGAACTAAGAGAAATGAACTCAGAGGATTTGTAAACAACTATTTTATTTATAGAACACAAAATAGATCCTGTTAAATAAGTATTGAAACAATCAAGTGGACACCTCCAACCACATCCAGAGGTATAAAAAAGGAGGATGTGGTGACCAGCTATGTAGAGCCTCAGACGTAAGCAAGCCCAGATACTTTTCAACAACATCTCAAAGAAGCCATCACACAAAACTCAGACGCTATCTTTATGGAAATGTGTAAAGCCAAGCTCCTTGTCATTTATATTCACTAAAACAGTGATAGTCATAAGCCTAGAAATTACTTAATTTCCTACACTTTAACTCTGAGATTGTAATTTTGCCTGTTCTAATTTCCTATAAGAACAAAACATTCTTCTATTCTCTATATTTGTGTAGTTACCGTTAAAAATCTTACCTGATTTCAGTTTTTAAAAGAATTAAACCTAAAAATAAATCTGCAAGTAATTATGAAGTCCTTTTGGGTACATACTGACATTGTATGATTGATATTATCCATATGGAGTGATAAATAATGTTAAATAAAATTTTCAAATTATAAAATTATAATAATGTATAAGAAAGCTGACTTATTCAGATATGTATTCTTCTGGAAAACTGAATCTTAATTAAAACCAAATTAAATATTAAGTATCTAATTTTAGATCAGGACTTAAGCAAATTTAAAAAATATTTTAATTATACACAACATCACGTTAAAAATGCTTTAAGGGGGGCCGGCCCGGTGGCACAGCAATTAAGTTCGTGTGCTCTGCTGGTTCGGGCCCCAGGTGTGGGTGTGGGTGCTCACCAAGCCATGCTGTGGCATGTGTAACACATAAAATAGAGGAAGACGGGCAGAGATGTTAGCTCAGGGTCAGTCTTCCTTAGGGAAAAGAGGAGGATTGGCAGCAGATGTTAGCTCAGGGCTAATCTTCCTCAAAAAAAAAAAAAGCTTTAAAGTTTCAAAATTATTTTCAAGAGGCTCCTTAAAAAAATCTGTCACAAGTATGTGGAAAACAGCTTTAAATAGTTACACTGCACACACACGTCCCACCTGGAAGCTGAGGAACGTATTTGTAAATGAGTCTAATTCTTAAGGCTTCCAATATCACACACTGCCAACAGTCACCTGGCAAATGTACGGCAGGAAGTCTAGACACGCTTTTTATAAGAATTCCCTAAATAGGAATATATTAAAATATTCATCATAGAACCTTTACTATCAGAAAATAACTAAGATATAAGATGATCAGAGTTGTTAAATTTCTTATAGTAAAAGAACAAATATCATTACTTACTTTATTAGCCTGAATCAAATGAAAATCCTTTCCATAGGCTTTGAGCCCTTGTTCAAAATTTCTACACTCTTCCTCTGTCCAAACAGACAATTCCTCTGACAAAATGGAGGGAAAAACTGTTAAGCAATACTCTCCCAAATGTTCCATATAACAAACAAAGCTGCAAATAAAAGTGTAACCTTCTGGTAACAATGAAGGAAGTATTTTACTCCTGACCTCTATTATTGATGGCTACAAAAAGGTAAAGTGATGAAAACTCCTTATTTAATAAAATTTTGGATGATTTGGTCAGTAACTTTCTAACTTCAACTTAGGCCATTTTCTCTTCTATTCTTCGTGATCCAACTAGACTGGCCACCTTTCAATTCCTTAAACTTGCTCTGTTCTTTCTTTAGACTTTGTGCACGCTGCTCCCTTTGCCTAGCGTTATTTCCTACCTCCCACCTCACCCCCTTTTCCATCCCAGCAAAAATATCACTTTGTTCTAGAAGCTTCCCAAACATCCTCACCCTTTCCCCCACTAGGTTGAGTCCCACTGCAGTAAGTCTGAATGGCCACCTCTCATCCTCCTTGGAGGAACTCAGGACTTCTATTTTTCAGCATCCCTTCCCAGGCTCTGAGCACCGTGAGGCAGAGATGTTATTTCCAGCAACGCCCTCAGAACTTAGTGGGCCTCCCAATGTTGCTGAATGAATATGTATCTTCCATTTGTTACATAATGATGTATCAACAGTGCTCTCAGTGAAGCAGGGTAGGAGCCAGTTTAGAGTTAAAAAACACCAAAAACTTGGATTTTAGTTATGGCTTCATGTTTATGAGTTACGTTTGCCTCAGCTAAGCTACTGCAGTTCAGAGATGTCAGTCTCATCAACTTTAACATGAAAATAACATCTTTCACATTACTTAGCTCATAGGGCTACTACACCAAGATCAAAGAAGAAAATATTTATTAAAATGCCTTAGAATTGAAAGGCATTGTGTATTTTCACTTAATTGGCCTTATTTTCCCATAAAGAAGGAAGGGACAGTCTTAATCCCATTCCCCATGTGTATAATACTTGTGTAATACACAAGTTATTTAACAAGTTATAATGTGTTATTTGCTGTTAAGCACCTGTTTACTGAAATCAAAAAGATCAGTATTATTAAACTTAGGATACACCTAGTTAAAACTGAAGAGCTTAAGTTTTAAATTTCTGCTCTATCATGAAAACAAAAATTTAATATTTATGCTTACCTCTAGCTGCTTTTACATTAAATCTTAATCTTCTCAATGCTTCTTCTGTGTCAAAATTGCATTTAACCAATTCATATAATGCCTAGAAAAATAAAAGGCCTCAATATGTGATCAGAACCATGAACAGTTCAAGGCTACAAGTTCTTAAGAGACTAAATGCTTTTCCAGAATCCAGTGTGTGTTTTCCTTCTGTCTAGAGGACAAATAATTCTAGTGAATGAAAGAGAACACGAAGGAAAAACAAACATTAATTCAATCCTGATAATTAACTGCCTCTAAATATGTAGAATAACTTGGCAGCCACAGTATCCCAGGAATTTAGAAATAAAAACAAATCATTTTATAAAAATCACAAATCCTTCCTTTTTGGGATTTTGGGGTTCCTATGCTAAGATAATTTAAAACAAATCAGAAAAGAAAAACATTGATGAAAAAAGGTAAAAAAAATATAATGCTGTTATTAGGTTTGTGGTAGGCACTGGTCGACCATGTGCATTATATCATTATCCCAGATGTATATTCCCAACTTGATGATGTCCACAGACCTTCAGGAATATCCAAAGGAACCTCAAAGCCTAACAAAAAACATATACAGGCAAAATGAAATACCAAGATTTTCGTTTGTTTATTTGAGCTGAAACTCTATCAACGGAGAGAGTGTGTCAACAATGGGATCTTGAGTTGATTAACGTCTCATATTCCCTGTTGATGACGTTACTGGAATTTTGTGGCTAGAACAATAACACTGAATGTGAAAGCATTTACATTTATAAATTATATGGTTAATTTATTTTGGGAAAATTACACTAGTTATTTCTTATTCATGTACCTGTTCATTGTCTTTTATGTGAGATCCTTCAGGAATTGCTTCTACACCTTTCTCATCACCCGTTCTTCTAGACGCATCCTTGAGAAACACAATCACTTTATCTTCTGCTAAGTGCTTAGGGTCCCACAGGAGCTGATCATCATTTTCATATACTAAATTAGTAAAATATAATGTTAATAATAAAATGCCAAAACTTGATAGTTTGCGTTAAAACATATCACTGAACAAATAACTCACACTTAGAGCCAAAATACTGGAGCGGAGAGGTGAAGCAGGGTGCTACGACTTGCGTGCTTTTGTTCTTGGGAAACACTTACAGCCTAAGCAACTTAAGCAAACTCAACAGACGGGTACCACCTCTATGCCCCTTTCAGATCCAGTGTGACTTAGCTGGAGCTTACCAAATTCCACGCTCTCTGTTTGAAGAGCACCGCTACCACTTACTACCTGTATGACCTTGGGCAAGTTACTTCCTTCTCTCTGCCTCATCTGTGAAATGGGATAAAAACTCAACCACATGGGGCTGTAAGGATTTAAAGCACTTTAAAAAAATCCTGGCATAAGTAAGTCTCAATGGATGTTAGCTATAATTTAATTTTTGAAAAGGGATGTCTAAAACAGTGCTCACCAAATGTGAATACTGCTTATTTCTTGGTGGTAGGATTTGGGACAACTTTTCTTTCCTTCTTTATATTTTTCTATGATGCTTGAAAATGTATTATAACGAGCATAAATTGTTTTCATAAAAACAAAAGTCATTCCTTTTTAAAAAAGCCATTTAGGTTTCATCATAATTTCCATTATGCTAAGATTAAAACCTAAATCTCATCAAAATCTAGAAAATGAAAAGGAGGAGAACCTAAGATGAGAAACTGTGGAAGTATAACAGGAAGATGAAAACAGACAAAATTAAGAATGAACAGCCCCAAGACAGAAGGAGGACCAAAAGCGCGTCACCATAGCACCTAGGGCAAGCAAACGCTTCCAGCACGGAGACTGCTCAGATGTCGCCAAGCGACCAGGATGAACACTGAAGAAGGTGCACTGGATTTACCACCAATGTTTCAAAAACTGTTTCCGTGAAGAGATGGAAGCTGAAGCCATACTGGAGAGGAGTGAAGAGTAAATGGAAGCGGAAGAAATAAAGGGAGAAAACTCTTGAAAAGCTAGGTTGTGATGTAGGAGATAGGGCCATAGCTAGAGGAATTACAGCTGAACAAAGTTTCCAGTTTTGTTTGTTTGTTGATTTTTAAAGATAGGAGACATAATCATTTAAATGCCAATAAGAAGGAGCCAGCTGGAGAAAAGACTTTGAATTTAAGGGACAAATGATAACTATTAGTGTCAAAGTCCCTCATGTTATGGAAAAAAAATTAATAGCAAATTAAGCATCTCCTATGTACCAGGCACTATGTTAAGTGTTTTCATGTAAATTACCTTCTTCCCCACCATCACACACATACACTTTAAAACATTCTTTTTTACCTTTCTGTTTCCTAAAACAGACACTCTTCTTTAAAGTACAGCTCAAGGACAATCTAGAAATTTTCCTTAGTAAACCTCATTCCTTTTCTAACCTGCTGGTCCAATCCTAGTGAAACTCTAAACTGTAAATACAATAAGACTCTCACGATAAAGTGAATTTGGATACACTGCTTTAGATTCTGTTCTCTGCTCAGCCTCTGTTCCCCAAAGGGAGCAGAGTACAGTTCTTATTTTTTTGGAGTGATGGGTGGGGCTGGACAAGGCCTTAAAACCCTGACCAGGAAGAGGAAAATGGAGGGTGGGTCCCTGAGTCCCCAGTGTTCTTCCAGTACACAAACACCACCAGATGGTACCAAATGACAAGCCAGACTCCTAAAACTGGGACTGGATAGCCAAATAGGCTACCCCTGAGAATATGCTCGTTTTACGCAATTACAATATACTAAAAAATGACCATGCAGTGAGAACAATCAGCATTTCCACAGAGAATAAACCACTGCCTTTTTTGGTTCCAGAAACAGACCAAATTCTTTTCCAATTAAGTTTACGCTCTAAATAAAATGACCTCTGACTATAATCTAAATAAAACAGGCAAGGCAGTTGATATTTATTAAATGTCTGCTGTAGAATGACTAAATGCCAAGAAATCAAAAATTCAGAAGAACTACTATGATACAACACACTAAAATACAGAGGGGAAATAACGTCTATAAATACGGTATGAAGGAAAAAACTATAATAGCAACCGAAAGAAAAAAACACTCTTTAATTATATAAAGTGACACAAACATGTTGGATTTCGAAAGATCACTATCACCAAAGTGTAACCGCATCTTCTGAAACTATTTCATTCTAAATGAATCATCATGCCAAAATAATACAACTTTTAAGAAACAACCATAAATATATCCACCTTGTGTTACAGGAAGACATAATTTATATATGATTATAAATAAGTGAAAGTTCAGAAGGCAGGAGCTCACCCAGTATGTTAACACAGATTAGCTGGGGAAGTGCTTCTTATGCTGTTCTAAATAATTAAATTAAGCTTGTCAGACAAGCAATGAGTCGTCAAAATAATTTAAGAGTTCATTGTGTGTGTGTGTGTGTGTGTGTGGGCAGGTGGGGAGCTAGTGTAGAAAGCTGAGAAATCACCGCCACAAAACCATAAACAAACTTCTGTAATCTGGGAAATTAATTCTCAATGAATAAATGTCTATTTACTAAGCTCTAGTTTTAGTAAAACAAAACAAAAAGTGTTGTTCTATTTCTAATGCCTAAGTAAAAAGTCTATCTAATCAATATATTACGAGGATAAAAATGCTGATCCATAATCAGCAATATGGCGTAATAACAAGGTTTACAACAGAAATTTCCATTCTTAAAAAGTCACACTGATTGGTGACATGAATTTTAAGTTGTCTAGCTGAAGTTTTCCTATATATGGGTTACATGGACTGCCTGTTTCAACAGTATTATTTTCATCAACTAGGGGTAATGCACGTGTGCATTTTTCACTAAGTAAATGAAGAATCAAAAGATTGTCAGATGTTCATCAGAAACAACAATTTACATGGTCCTATTCACTGCTTCCTAATCCCTAGCTGCCATTTACTTTAAAATTTACATCATGCAGGCATGAAAATCTGACTGGGAACATCTTGTTCCTTTCTCTTGACTTTTTTTTGCCTAAGTAGCCCATCTAAGCCCCAATTAATTTAGTCCAGGGTTCTCAATCTTGGCAGTGCTGACACTTTTGGCCAGATAATTCGGGGGATGGGGGGTATCCTGTGCACTCTGGGATGTTTACCAGCATTCAAATTATTTGGTCTTATCAGAAAGCTGCAGTGTTTACTCAGTTTAGTACATGGGAGAAAATAAAATACACGTAACTTTTAAAAATCATGCTTTTCATCTACCCAGCACTTCTTTGGGAACTTAACCCTTCCCATACGGTCTGAGTGGGGCTGACACCACCCCCTGGAGCCTCAAGAACAGATAAATGGGCCAGGATGAGCCAGAGTACTCACTATCTCTCTGGTCATGGTAATTACTCCTGGCTGGGTGTGACTCAAGCTGAGTCAATAGAGGCTCTCTCTACGACTTTTGCTGAAGCAGAAAGATGGGGAAGTTCTCTTTTTGACTCGTTTACTAGCTACAAGGACATGTACAGAGTAAGCCAGGAGCTCCCTGTAGCCATCTTAGCTTGCCTGACAATAAAGGGAAGAGGGAGAGGGGACACTTGATATCAAAAAAACCCCTGACTCCAGTTATACCAGACCAGCCACAACTTTCCAGTAAAGCAATTAGGTAAATTCTTTTTAGCTGAAGCTAACTGAACTGGGTTTTTGTCACTTGCAAGCATAAGAGGATAAACTGATGCTTTCTGAAAATCCAAATAATAAAACCTAAATATAATGGATAAGATTAACCACCTATTGAAAATGCCACTCACTGAGCACTTACTGCATGCCAGACACCATGCTGCTAAACGCTACAGATCAAACTATCGCATGGAAACCTTCGCCAACAGGCTCTGTACAGATAAGCTCTACTACTGCTGTTTTATAGATGAGGAGAAAAGGAAGTTAAGCAGCATGTCCAAGGCCAAATGCCCAGACACTGATGCAAGTTTCCTGTTCTGTGAATACAATTCTGCACCCACTTAATAACTCAGCCACCGAATGCTTACTGAAGGCCTATGTTACAAAGACCATCCTAGGTATTAAGGATACTAAGATGAATAAAAAATGATTATAATATACTCTGTTGAGTATAAATGATAATTTAGATAAATTTAAGAAAATGTTAACGTGTGGTTGAGATTTTGTAACCAAAATAGATACAGGTTCAAAGGAACATGTCTCAATTTTGACTGTAACAAATCTTGTTTATATAACTGTTTGAATTAGGAGTGATAACTGATGAAGAAAATATAACCCACATGAAGCCTGGTAAAAAAGAAATCAGATGTGAGAGAAAAAAATTTATCAATGTATCTCTAAGATACTCAGTAACACAGTTTCCTTCTATCAACAAAAAACTCTATTCCATCTGTCAGATAATTCCTACAGTGAAGATATCAGGGTATCTTAGTTTTGTGGCGCTTTTATCACAATCCCAAACCAAATGCTCTCCCTTTTGAGTATGTGCTCACCAAACCGATAAAAAATATCCTGTGAAATTTTCTCTATAAGCCAAGAATGCACTAATCAGCATTATCCTTTCGACAGTTTTAATGCTAACAGTGTGGTTTACCAGAGTTTCACATGAATTTGGTCCGTGTGCACAGGGCAAGCTAAGTGGTCATGAATTCTGGGTATCATGACCAAGTCTGAATTCCCAGAACTACAGAGCTAAAAGGCCCCAAGTCACAGTGACCCCTCCAAGGCACTATCACCCTGCTAAGTCTAGTCGGATCCTCACAGACTCCAACACGCTCAAATTCTCAAAGTGAGAAAGCTTCATAAACCACAGCTTCTCCTGGAAAAAAATACATACATTTGCTTTCTAAAATTATATTAAAATTAAAAACATTAAATCAAAACTTAAACATTAAAAATTAGAGATTGTGATCATTTATTCACTGTGGTATCTGACAGACATGTTAAAAGATAAAACATCTTAAGAGATAATTAAAATTATCTTAAGCCATAATATTAACTGGCCAAATATAAACTGAGGTGCTTTCCTACTCCCCTACAAAATAGAAAATTTTCAAAGATCAGCACTGCTATCTTTCATAGTCAAAATTTAAAAGAAACAATGAAAGGGAACAAATGTCTAACTTTCAGTACTTTACTTGGAGAGAAAGAACTCAACGGTGAACATGTGCTAACCATTATATAAGATATAAGTAAAGCATAACATTTAAAATTCAACTGTAAAAAAAATACAAAAGCCAATGGATAATTTATTTTGTATACAATTATAATGTATTCACAAAACATATGCACAGAACTTCAATATATACCAAGATTACTCCATATGATACTACCTTTAATGTTCCTAGATGTCACAGCAAGTAACCTGAAAGTGTGCACAAGCTGATACTGGTGTGTTAAAACATTTTTGCCATCACTAGAATTTACTGGCCTGTGTTGTTCCCTTAACTGTCTCTGATGTGCTGTTTGCCCTGAAAGCAGGCGCATGCTTAGACTATAAAGCTAGTTTGTGGAGGGCATGCTAAAAAGAAAACAAACAACAAAAGACTTCTACAACTCCAAAAGGCTCTGCAAATGTAAGGTGACACGTGGAGAAGGAAACTGAGATAAAAGAAATAGAGAAAGATTTCTAGCATTGAATGATGTCACACTGCACATGAACTCATTAAAAGCACACATACAACATTCCTTCTAGAACTTACCTAAAGTGAATATTCTGAAACAGACTAAAAAAATCCCCAAGTATTTTACGTTATTGGAAGTTTTACAACTTACCTTAGGATTTTAGATAAAATGAAAAAAATCATGTAAAACTTAAGTACACAAGTTGTTTCCCCAAATTATTTTAAATACATATCAAAATACTCAATTTTAGTAAGTAATATTAAACATTTCAGAAGCAAATAAGCTTTTTCTATCAGTTGTTTACTCAAGTTCTTTTTTAAACCTGTTCAACAGCTTTCACTGACATAAAATAACCTTTTAAAATCTGAATTATACAGGTTTTGAAAGGGTATATTCAGAGTATTTAAAATAAGTTAAAAAAAGAAACAAAAATTTGGGATGTTTTAAGTCACTATTTAATACCAAAACAGCATTCACTTTTTTTTTTTTTTTGCTAGACTTCTGTGGACAAAAGTGGAAAAACAGAAAACACATTTCTTCTTACAGAAATTATGTCGGGTCCTCTTTCATAAGTCAATGGGGTAACAAACTGGCATGTTCTTATCTCATTATAAAATAGTTCATCACTTCAAAAGCATGAATTCAGCTACGTTATTCTACTAATAACCCACCTTTTTCATTTTCTTTGTATCTACAAATGCCAACTGGAATCTCTGCTTGAAACATGGAGCCCACCATAATCTCCTATTTCAAAAATAACAAAACATTAGTAAGATCTAGTAACAGATTTCATTTTCTAGCTTTACCATCTTCCTGGATAAACTGTTCTGGGCTCTCTGTCATAAAACACAGATACGACCAATTAACTACCTCGGAGGAGTATTGTGAGGATGAATGAGTTAATAATAGAAATGAGCTTGGATATGATTGGATGAAAATATTAGTAACAATGGGGTAAAATGCAATATACACAACAGATACAAACCTTACTGCAAAATATGGAGAAAAAGAAATAAAAATGAATTCTCATAATTCAGTTAATAAGATAACTGCAAACACTCTGAGAAGGAGTAAGTCAAATTCAGATATTTTCCAAGTGTCCATGCCCTACGAGACCTGTGGTCCTGGGATCAGCAGCATCAGCGGCAATGCCCAGGCCCCACCTCAGACCCACTGAACCAGAAGCGCCGGGGATAGGACTCGGCAGTTAGTGTTGTAACAAGCTGTCCAGATGATTCTGACACACTTAAATCTGAGAATCAGAGCTTTAAGGTAAAGGAAATAACAAAAAGGGTATCTATAAAGCTCAGCAAAGAACAAATGGATGAAACTCCAAACCAAATGGATGAACAGGTTAGTGCCTGACTTTCATTAAAACAACACAAAATGAGAAAGCGGCCTCCCCAAAACATAATTAATTTTTATTTTAGGAAATCTGGTAATCAAATCTATGTAGTCAAATCACAGATTAGGGGAAACTGGTTGTTCAGAAAGACAAGTGGCAATCACCACTGATGAGATTTTACCACAAAGGGACCAAGATTACATGGACCGACCTTTTGTCTTGTGGTTAAATGTCAAGAATAAATTTACTGCATTTTCAAAACGAAGACTTGGGCAGGAAGGACACAAAACCATGGTCTAGTAAGTTTAAATACCTCCCAGGATTTGAAAAGTTCCTCTCTCCTGTTATCGTTACCCCACTGATGTAAGGATCTCATTTTATCTACTATAACTTCAAAGACACGCTCTATGTAATAAATTTACTGCTGCACCTGTACAGGAAAACCAGCCAGTTTTCTAAAAAGAGCATCACACACAAATTTCCTCTACTCTTCACAGGAATTTCCTTTATGTCTTTCACTATAAAAAAAGAGTGCTCTACTGTCACCTCTTGGGCCTTTTTTACACCTTCACTCACCCATGCCTACCAGAAAATATAGTCAAGTTAGCGACCCCGGCTGGGGAGCTTCTAAAAACATCGATGGTCTGGACTCATTCCAGACCAATTAAATGAGAATCTCTGGATAAAGGCCTGATTATCAGTACTCAGAAGTTCTCCAAGTGGTTTCACCATGAAGCCAGGGCTGAGAACTTCTGGACTAGTATAAAGATGAGACACTTCCTTTTTCCTATTGAGTTCAGAACGCTTCTTTTCACCTGCTAATTCACTCTGTAGGGAAGGGAAGGGAAATAGCATTTAGGAGCATTATGTAGCAAGTATCTTATGAGTAATTTTCATTAAATCTTCACCAACTTTGACAAGGCTGAAATTGTCATTCCCACCTCCTATGTGAGGAAATGAATCTGAAAAAACTTAATTTCCTCAGGAACACACTATTAGTTAAGTTCTTGGGCTATAACTTGAACTTACATTTGATTTCAAACCTGTTTCCTCTACCCCAGTTTCTATAAAGACTCCATTTTATCTTATAAGTCTTAGAAGACGAATCTCCGAATTCTAACAATTTTTTACTAAAACAAAATCATACTAAAATAAGATAATCTGGATTTACTGTGGCCTGCTTCATTACATAATTTTCCTGAGGAGGGACTAACACTCCCCAGCAACGAAAGCTTTCCCTCCCCTATGTTCTCCCTATGAGCCTCTATTCCTTCATTTAAAAAAAATCAATGTTTGGGGCTGGCCCCGTGGCCGAGTGGTTAAGTTCGTGCACTCCGCTGCAGGCGGCCCAGTGTTTCGTTGGTTCGAATCCTGGGCACGGACATGGCACTGCTCATCAAACCACGCTGAGGCAGCGTCCCACATGCCACAACTAGAAGGACCCACAACGAAGAATATACAACTATGTACTGGGGGGCTTTGGGGAGAAAAAGGAAAAAAATAAAATCTTAAAAAAAAAAAAAAAAATCAATGTTTAATGAAATACTCAATTGAACACTCCAGATACAAAAACAATTAATTTTATCTTGGAGACTCTGGTGGAAAATAACAGTTTAAGATGACTCCTAAGGTTTCTAGCTTTTTTCATCCTAACTGCTGCAAGGTGTGAAGAATCAGGAAAGACTGGACTGAAGAACACTTGTCCAGACAGGTCACACAAATAGTAAGGAACTTCCATGATCCTTGTCTTCTGTCTTCATGTCCATCATTCATTCATCACCCACTTGAATTAATTAACACATCCTGCACTGGCTAACATTTCCCACCACTCTAAGTCACACTGATGTCCCTCTCTCCTAAACATCTCTTTGGAAACTCATAAATGCATCAATTCTGGCTGAAGCTGGAATCCCTGGGTAGCCCAGTCCAAGTTCACCTGAACACTTCATTCTTTCTAATAGAAACTCTAACTATGATGTTCCCTTAGTTTAATCAGCAAAGAGATCAGCTCTTTTTTAAGTTTGCCTCAGGCATCCCAAACTAGAACACTTTAAACCAACTAAAAAAACAAAACCACAGGGAAGGCTCAAAATTATTAACTAACTAACTAAACAATCATGACTTCAAAAGTGCAGGAAGCCACTCAATTTCATGTTTTGGGTATTCTGATTCCAAAGAAATGACTGTTTATGCAGTAAATTTAAAATCAGATCTAGGCAAAAGAACAAGAAAAAAACTCAATGGAGTTTTGAAAAGGAAAATCGGGTGATCTCTCTCAACAAGAATGACATCATTTCTAAATGATTTGCTCTGGCCAATCCTACGTGACATTTTGATACATTTTCCTAGTAAGTCAAATGCTTTGCAACAGCTTAAAATTAAATCTTCAACTTAACTGTACGATTACATAATGTTATACAATTTGTCAATATATTATCTTTAGATCCATTTTTAGAAATTAACTTAATTATAGCTAGTTGTAGAGAAGCCCACATCTGTCTCTCCACACAATATACTTTGAATTGCAAACATCAACATTAATATGGGATGGAAAAACTTATAAACCAAATTATCAAACAAAATTTACTTAACAAATACCAAAGCCTCCATAACTCCTTTCCCAAGTATAAAAAAAAAAGACGTGATACTTTTTACAGTGCAACAAAAGTCTAATTCAGCACTAGTTCAGAAACGTGGATTTCTAATCTTGGTTTGAATACCGACTCTGTCAACAGAATCCAATTCTTTCTATACTATTATTTTCTAAAAAGATAAATATCTTTGTCACTTGGATGCATCTAGAGAAATCTGAACATCTATCAAACATTTAAATGTCACAAATGGGCTTACCTCAATTTTATCAATATATATAGTTAGTAAAAAAATAATTACACTTGGCTTTTTAAATATTTGTCTGTATTTTGGGAAAATATGACTCTACCTACCTTTTTCCAGTCTTCGGATGGAATATAATCTTCATCTTCTTCAGATTCTTCTTCTATTTCACTATCTAGAATAAATAAGACAATAATACTCTAAAATGATCGCTTATCCTGTCCACAACTGTACATATCTGTGTATCATTTTTACATCTACCATCAATATTTAAATATGCCCAAAGCTATCTGCAGAGTTAGGCCAAGATATTTCTAATCAAATAATATACGATCAGTTAAAAACACAAATCCTCCATAAACCTTTTAGGACAATCCTAATCATACCCAACTGTATTCTAATAAAACGATTTCCTAAAAAAACTTTAAGAAAAAAATTGATTTAGAGTCGAGATAATCTGTTTCTAAAGCTAATTTTGCTGCCAACAGCCTGACGGCAGAATAAATTACACGATCTCCGTTTCTTTCCTTATGAGAATTTGGACAAACAGTGGTTTCCAAACAGTGTTCTCTGAAACCCTGAGAACACAGTAGCATCACTCCGGGGCAGCGCATGAAGGGAGTGCATGTACGAACACCTCCATTTTATTCAAAGCAGGCAAGTTGCCATTTGCTTACATTTTGGAGTAACAATGTATTTACATAAAGGTGTGCGAAAACTGAAAACTATTAGACTGCCAGCATCTTCTCAACTCGAAAATGGCACAGAAAGTTCAAAACAAGGGTAACATTTCATATAGAATTATTAATTAATGCTTCCTATGGAAAAGCTAGGATAGGCAGTATATGTATAGCTTCCATCACAACTGAAAGACCAGATTAGATGTACAGCAATAAATACTGTTTCAAGAGGCAGTCACTTTGCATCCCACTTTTAAGCACACTTTAGCAATGGATCTGCTCTTCATTTAACTAAGGAAAAATACCACATTTTCCCCGAAGTTAAAATAAACACAATTATTTCAGTAACTTATCTCTCCTTGCATTCATATGCTTTTCAGTTGGACCATTTCTTTGATCAAAACTCACAATAAAATTATTTTTAACAGCACAACATTCACTTCTAAACTAAATGTGTAACAGAAATCATTCATACAAAGCAGTAAGAATGTTTAATCAGTTCTTACATTACTACATTTCATGACAGGTTACTCTTCTTCAAGTGTTTTTCTTCCATTCAAAGTAGAGAAATGTAGACCACAAACTTAAACTACTAACACTAACGGTTGACTTTTTCTTATCAAAGAACTGTCTTCTACAATAATGATTCCTGCTTAGAATAAAACACTGTGGAGGAGACAAAGCATGCAAATATTCAAGTCACATACATTAAATGTTGTCTCAACTACTGGTCACCTCTGACCAGATCATAACTGTAGAAAAATTAGGTGAGTTCTTTCGAGGGTAAGTATTCCCACCTCAAGAGTCAACCAATTCTTTAGACCTGGGAACCACTGATTAGAGAAAGCAATGCTTATGAACATATCTAAAAAAGGCTAAGAAGCAAAGAAAGTAGAAAATGAAAACTGAGGAAAAGTGTAGGAGACATAAAAAAAGATGACTACAAAACAAATTAAATTTAAAGAAGGGTTAGGAGGCAGAAAAATGAACATGCTCAAAATCAAGTAGTGTAGTGACACAATTACTGTAGCATATTCACCGACAACTGGGCCCCAGCATTGCTAACCTAATAACCTAGAACACAATCCCATTGCTGTTGAGTGAAATTCAGAGTAAATGAATTCCAACAGAGCAATGAAAAAAAAAACACTAGAAGTTTTGGTCATGGAGTCATGCACCACGTAACGATGTTTTGGTCAACGATGGACTGAACATATGACAGTGGTCCCATAAGACCAGTACCATATGCCTACGTGTAGTAGGTTGTACCACCTAGGTTTGTGTAAGTACTCTCTACGATGTTGGCACAATGACAAAAATCACCTAACGATGCATTTCTCAGAATGTATCTCCATCGTTAAGGGACACATGACTGTATATTAAACAGTAAGAATTACATCCAAACTACAGCAACCAATAACACTTACTTGTATCAAAATATTTACATCGACGTGGACGGATTATTTCCTGGGCATCTTGAGAAGCAACAGATTGTGATGGATCATCATTGGAAGACTGAGTTTCATCCTCTTGACCTGATGAATCTTTTATATTCTCCTCCTGTGGAATGATACATTAAATTTCTTTAAGATGTAAAGAAAACTGCTGTAGATGAAAGGTTCCAGTATTCCAAATACAAGTAGAAGACAAATACACTAAATGCAGCATGGTATCCCAGGTTGTATTCTGGAACAGGAAAAAGGACATTAGTGGAAGAAGTGGTGAAATCTGAATTGTCTGTAGTTTTATAGTATGGTACTAGTGTTGATTTCTTAGTTTTGATAAATATGCCATGATTACATAAGATGTTAAAATTAGGGGAAGCTGGGTGAAGAGTATTCAGGAACTCTCTGTACTCTCTCTGAACCTCTTCTGTAAATCTAAAATTATTTCAAAACAAAGTACGAAAAATTAATACAAAACTGTCAATTAGCCTTTATTAACTAAAAACAGTAACATTTTTATTTTTTTAATTTTTATTTTTTTGTGAGGAAGATTGGCCCTGAGCTAACATCCATGCCAATCTTCCTCTTCTTTGTATGTGGGACACCTGCCACAGCATGGCTTCATGAGCGGGGTGTACATGTGCACCCAGGATCCGAACCTGAGGCCTCTGGGGCACCGAAGTGGAACGTATGAACTTAACCACTACGCCACCAGGCTAGCCCCAAAACAATAGCATTTTTAAAAAGTTGCCACAAATTTATGTAGAATAGGCATTGAAAAGAAATCTGGAATGACACAGAGAAAACTATTACCTCTCAGGAGTGAATTATAGGGGAGTTCTAATTTTTATCACATATTCCTATATCTTAATTTTTAACATTTAAATGTATTACTTTCAAAATCAGAAAAAGATAGATTATAAGAACATATTAATAAATTATAACTTCAACAAGAATAAAGACTACAATCTTAAAAATATGCGTGTATAATCTTACTTTATTTTCCCCACTACAGCCACTGTTATCATCATTATCAGCATCTTCATCGTCTTCACCTTCTTCTTCCTCTTCCTCCTCCTCCTCATCTTCTTCAGGTAGTCGAACATTACTATCATAACCATAAAGGCTGAGAAGTTCATGAATTGGCATTTTGCCTTCCTAAATAGACCAAAATAAAAAGTTAATTTCAGAATAAGTGATATTTCATATTCCTATAATTCACAAATCTATAGTCATTCCATACACAATATTCTTAGAACTACATCCAGAATTCTCAAAGCATAAAAAGCGAAACTAAAATAATTCTGAAACCTAGGAAAATCCTAGTCTTTTTAAGAATTTCTATAAGAGACTGACCAATTCTAATTGCTAACAACAAAATCTTTAAATACAAAATAAAGTGACACTGGTCACTTTTCTTTTGTCACTATTCTTTTGTGCAATCAATTCCGTAAACGTACACAGACAGTTAACACTATGTATGGATGTTCACACTTAATAAGAGTACCACACACAATTTGGAAGTGGGGAAATAGAATAATTAGAAAACAGACAGACAATAAATTAAGACACCCAGAAACAGAGATGAAATTCACAGGCCAGCTCAAACACATTAAAAGCAAAATAGCAACGATATACAGGAATGATACTGGATTACATTAGCCATATATTCTTTTCTAGGGTTATCTATAATTACATATAAAATCATCTCACAGAATCCTTACTATCTTACAAAACTGTTATAGTATCTCCATTTCATAGATGAGGAAAACGAGGCTGACAGATTAAGCAATTTCTCCAAAAATCACACAATTTTCAAGTAGCAGAGCAGATTTCAAACCTAATTCCAAAAGCCCAGACTTTTATCAGTACACCATGCTGCCTCTGCCAGGACTCCCCTTAACCCCACAGAAACACACCCTCTGAGGGTAAAATGAAGAAACACCCAGATGTGGAGAAATGAAATCAGCTTTCTGCAGAAGGTATCGCTCTATCAGTAATCAAGTTATATCAACTATCAGGGAAACATGACAGAATTCTGATTCTAAAAAGAAAACAATTCAAATCACCTGAACATATTATATACACACTGAAGAAGAACTTAACGGAAAGAACCAGTCAGTTTAGAATCATGAAACAGGACATGTTCTGTAATTCTCCAGCAGCCTCATAGCCTCATCCTGGGACAGAAATAAGTCTAGCCCATGCATTAAGTATACTGTTACAGTGGAGATGGGTACACAATGACCTGATACAACCTGATAACACTACCGCCACTCAGAATTCCTGTGCAAGAAACAACTAATGATTCTAAGTTGAAAAATTTTCTCATAGGAAAGAAATGCGGTTTAACACTTCTACTTCACACTGTAAATGGATATTTTAGTTATCCATCAGTTCATGAATCTGTTTCTAAAAGAGGAATCAATTCTGAGAGTCCTATGACCTGCAGCAGCCACAACCTGGAAGGGGTAAGTCTCTCAGGAAAGGTGCTACCAATGCCTGCTGAATGACCAGCTGGTACACTTGCTTGACACCTCGGAGTGGGACCCTCAAAGTGCAGAAAAACAAACAGTGCTTGAGGTGTTCAAGGATCTAGCCCATGCAAGTATCTGGTCTGTGCACCGAGGATCTGGTACAGGAGACAGAAATTTTGGAATTCATACTCAGGACGTAAGAACTAAAACAGAACTTCAAAATCAAGAAAGAAGTAGAGCAAGAGAAAGATATAGAGAAAGTTGGCTGTATATACAACAAATAATAGCTGGCGTAAAGTGTCTTCGATGTGCCCGGTATTTGTGGTAAGTGCTTTGACTCCACTTTCTTATTCTATCTCTTTGCTGAACAAAAGCAGAGGGAGAGTATTACACAATCTCATTACATCTTTAAAAGCACCGCATGGGAGTATTTGCTACCTTTATTTGTAAATAAAATCAAGCAGAGAGAAACACACACCAACAGATGTTACAGTAATACCTAGACCTCCTAATCTCAGTTCATACTTTTTATATACTCATTCTGCACCACAAATTAAAAGCAGGTTTAACAACTGAAATAACTACTATGAAAAACAGCAACTGAAGTATCTAGTATGACTAAGGGCCAAACCAGGAAAAACACTTTAGCGTAAGTTTGCAACTAATATTTTCACGGACCTTAAGAATTCATAAAGAACTTGTTTGATATAGTCATATGTCGCCTGACAACAGGGACACATTCTGACAAATGCGTTTAGGCGATTTTTGTCGTCGTGCAAACACCGTAGAGTCTACTAAAGGGGAACAAAATCTGCCACTCCAAAATGTGTTTCTTTAACATAAGGATTATTTTAGGTTAATTATTTTAAGAAACAAAAGACTCAGAAAGTTTTTCTTGTTCCTTCCTCTTAATTGTCTAAAAGAATTCTAACTAAAAAACCTGTCTCAGAAAGCGAGCTGTCCACCTTAGCATAACATGAACTAGGTGTAGACAGGGAGGAACCTAGAAAAGCCTGTTTGCTGGGCTTCCCTCTGTGTTGTTTCTGTGTGGCCAAACACATACTTGTTTTCCAAACATTTGCTCCTTTTCATTTACCTGTGAATTGTCATCCTTTTGCCAATCACCTTTGAAGTCCCTGACTCTCCTCATCCCCAATATCTTCTGTCTTTAGCTGAGAATGTTATTTAAGGTGAGGGCTTCGGCCGTATTGGCAAGTTGCTCGGTTTTCCTGGGTTTCTTCCATGTATACACGTTATTAAAACTGTTGCTTTTCTCCTGTTATTCTGTCTCATGTCAATTTAATTCTTAGACCAGCCAGAAGAACCTAGAAGGTAGAGGAAAATGTCTTCCTCCCCTACACTACTTACACAAACCTAGATGGTATAGCCTACTAGGCTATATGGCACTAATCTTATGAGACCGCTGTCACATATGTGGTCCCCCATTGACTGAAACGTTATTATGCAGTGCATGACTGTGTTTATTTCATCTTTAAAACTACGCTAATAGATGTTACTATTATCCCTAACTTTTACAACTGAGTTAAGTGGTATTTGAGAGATCACACAACAGAGGTAGATTATCAGTCAAATAAATGTCCTCAGGCTCTCACTCTTTGGTCAGCCTTGAAATTCAAGGGCAACAGAATCACACCAGGTCTTATTAAAACAGACTGCTGAGCCCCACCCTAGTTTCAGATGCAGCAGGGCTGAGGTGGGGCCTGAGTGCCTGCATTTTTCTAAGTGCCTGGTGATACTGACGCTGTTGATACAGACCACCCTGAGAACCACGCATCTCACAGCTCCAGGATAAGACATTGCAAATCAGCGTTTCTAGTGGGAGGTAACAAAGCCTGATCATTATCGTTCATAAAGCTTATCACCAACATCTCACATCTAGCTCAGTTATGCGTCAGAAGGACAGGTGACAGACTAAATGCATGGAGATTTTTTGTTTTTTTTTACCACTATCAGGAATGGGGAATGTCTGATATTCACGGTTAGGGCAAGATTTTTCCCTCTTGGATATGCATCTGAGAATTATGACTCACTTTACAAAAAATTCATTTCTCAACTAAAAATTTAGCAACACCTCCAATACTGACTAAGCAGAGAAGAAAGGAGAGTTAAAGAGTGGCTGATCAGTGTATTTGGAGAAGTGCTTGAATTTGGAGAAACAGTAATAGACCTGGCAGACACAAAAGTCACTCAAGTCAGAGGAAGTGGCAACTACACAAGGATAGAAACAAAAATGAATGAGCAGGTTCCCCTGGTGAGAGTAACTAAAGTATTTTTACTTACTTTCTCTAGTTCTACTTAGTTTCTAAAGGGCTATGTACAAGGACTCTACTTCTGAGTCAATCTGAGAGTAGCTGTTGAGCAGTAATCGACACTATGCAAGGGCTGAGGGAAAACTATACACACAGTGAAATGTTCAAGACGGACGTGGGTAGGGAGAGATCCAGTTTGCCAGGGAGACCGAGCGAGGGCGGACTCCACTGCTGGCACTCACGTGGAGTATAACCAGAACCTCAAGTCAGTCAGTGGTTGTGGTAAAGAGAAACTTGAGACCCTGCAGCAGAATCCACAGGATGTAACCACGGGTTAAGAGTAATCGTGAGGTCCTGGAGACACTGAATCTCTGGTTCTAGACATTCCTTGGACCCAGATACACATATATATGACTTCTAAAAAAGTTCTTAAAAATAATAAAAACAATAAAGTTCTAATAAACTTCTAAAAAGTTTATTTTCAAAGTTAGTTTTAGGTGGGTTCCATCATGTATAAACAAAATATCCTTGCCCATTCCACCAAGAAAATGTTTGCTTAATACTAAAAACAGAGAGTATATAGTGGTATTATGCTTTTGCTTAGGTATTAACATTTAACTTAACTTCTGTCACCAATACCAAGTTAGTAAATAACAGTCATGACCCACTGAGGAATACAAGAGTCACAGTTTGACAGTATTATGAAAGCATCTTACTTGATCTAAGGTATAAAGTGAAGATCTTGCAGCAAGCACTGGGCTACAAGCATGATAAAAACCAACATCAATTTTCCTGAGGAATCCTCAGTTTCAAATTCAAGTAGCATTTATTGTGTCCTTACTATGTGCTAACTGAAGTACTGAGACTGTTCAGCAAGTACCATATAAGGATCATTGATTGCTGTCTGCCCCTCAATCCTTTCTTTCTACTTCTATACTCTTCTTCCAGGAATGTTCCTTCCTCCATTCCAAGCATGTCTTGGAGTGAAAGCTCACCTCCTGGACCAAGTCACATCTGACCTAAGTGGAATCACTGCATTGCCTGGTCACAGGTTTGGAATGGGCGCATGACCCAAGGTTGGCCACAGTTTCCAGATTTTTACCAGCAGCAGCTAAAGAAACACAGACTTTCTCAAGCAGCAAATTTAGGAAGTGACTGCGTATGAAAAAAGTTGGTCTATAAAAGGACAGCACCATGCAGAAAACCAGAAACAGAAAATATGTTGTGGTGGCAATTGAGTCCCTGAGGCCTAGATATCCCCCTGCCCTTAATGAAATCACACAGGCCTCGCACTTCATTCCTTTTGCCTAAGCTGGTTCAAGATGGATTTCTTTATTTGCCCCCAAATATTCTGATATAACAGCAATGATATCCTGTAAAGCAAATGTTATTTCCCTCTGAAAAAAAGACTAAAAGATGGGGCCGGCTCCGTGGCCGAGTGGTTAAGTTCGCGCGCTCCACTGCGGCGGCCCAGGGTTCGGATCCTGGATGCAGACATGGCACCGCTCGTCAGGCCACGTTGAGATGGCGTCCCACATCCCACAACCAGAAGGACATGCAACTAGGATATGCAACTGTGTACAGGGGGGTTTGGGGAGATGAAGCAGGAAAAAAAAAAAAAAAAAGATTGGCAACAGTTGTTAGCCCAGGTGCCAATCTTACAAAAAAAAAAAAAAGACTAAAAGCTAAATGAAACGCGGCAGACAGTACCTTATTACACTAGGGCCTGTCAGTCACTCACCTGTTCCAGACAATCTCTCATTAGCTTACACTATCAAAGTCTGTGTTCTACCAGGTACTAAGGGGTTTTCTTCAATTTAAACTGAAACATCACAATAAGTGGCACAATGTTTTATTCCCACTCACACAAGTGTCAAGAGCATAGAAATGGGGGTGGGAGAATGGAGTAAAAGAGAAAACTAGGGGTCAAGTACAACAGATCCTCACAGTTTTGGGGTAACAGATCTCTTGGGGACTTTTATGAATGAAATTACTAAAATTTATTGAGTGATTACCATGTGCCAGACACTGTGCTAAACGTTTTACATATAGCATCCTTGAATAGCACTGAAGCTTAATGACATTAAGTAACTTGTCCAAAGTCATAGACTGAATAAGCAGTGCAGCTGAGTTCTGATCGAGGCAGCGTGACTCACACACACATGCATGTATACGGCCCTATTCGAAACCTGACCCTGGGTTCAGTGTACATCACCCTGATGGAGCATGAAATGAGACATGCTTGGTTGACAAACTGTAAGAAACAGGGAAAATGGACACTGTACGAAATGAACAAAAACACGGGAATGTGGACTATACCTGCATATTGTGTTTTAACAAATAAGTTGTCTAAGCACTATCACACAAAGAGGGGCAATCCTGTCTGAATAAGAAGGGAGGCTCACTGGAAGTGGAAAGAACAGACTTTTAAAAAGACAAACATTATACTGAAATTAAATCTGTCCTTTAACTTAAAAACAGTAAGGTAAAGTTACCAAGCACCAACAACAGTATTAAAAGGTTGGAGTGATGTCCAGCTCTTGGCTGCAGAGGTGGTGGCTCCCTATCCCTCACATCAGGGGGTTAGTCATTTAGAAATGACTGCATGTGGCAGCAGATGTTGGTCGTTCAAGGGCCATTTGGTGGATGGACACAGTACTCTTTTCATATCTGTTGTACCCAAACTGACTTACCAATAAACGTTTATGAGGAGGGGAGGAAAGAGGTTAATTCCCAGCCAGGAAGGCCTAAGGGACTACATCCAGATTGGACTAGAGAGACACTTCCTAAAGTAACCAATCTGTTGGGGTTGAGGCTTGACTATAAGACAGACTATGAAGAAAGGGAGACAGTGGAACTCTTTATAATCCTCAAGCTGGGGTTTCCCTTTTTAACCTATATAATTCATGTTGTGTGTATATGTCAAAAAATAATCTCTCGCATTTTAACCTTTATTCTCTAGCTCTGGAGATTCACCAGATGGAATGCGTCCGGCACTTTAAAGTGAATATTAAGTATTAATATTGTTGTGTGATCCTGCTCCCCCTTCTCCCAAATAGATTGCCCCACTGTGCCGCTCAAAGCAAGGCTGAGTGTGAAGAGCACATGTTAAAACAGAGTTAACACCTGGCTATTGCTATTCCTAGCAAACAAAAGCCTATTTACTACGGAAATGATTCTGACACCCCTTCTAAGATCACCACAATTAAATTCTAACCTGTATATCTAATTCTATTAAAACATTTAAAGCTAAACTTACATACCTAAAGTTCCTTTTATATTGATAAAATTCATACATGCAAATATAAAAATACACATCAAAGCTACTTCTATGAAAAACTAGTTTTCACTTAAAATTTTACAATTCAAATTGAATGAACTTAAAACCAGCGGCTATGCAGTTATTAACTCCTGAATGAATCAACTGTTAGAATTCTGCCGTCATTACATCAAAAGTCCATTTCATGCAACCAAAGGGCCAGGTAAAGACCACCCTACCAATTCTTGACCTAACTATAATGTTTTGCTTCTAAAACGCAAATCGGTAATCAATACAACAAAATCTTGCTCACTGTTTTAATAAAAACAAAAACTAGTTTGGTTTGGTTCATACCCAAAGAGTTTAACTATAGGAAATCCATGACACTGGCCCTGAACTAGCTTAGCTGCAGATCCCAGAGGCAAGCATTGGTGATTCTGTGCCACTTAAACCTCAGCCTGACTGTTCTAGGAAAAGTCCGAAGTATCCGAGAAGGGAGAAGACTGACTGGGTGAAAAGAACGATAAAAGACTGGTTCCTTTGTCCTTCTCTTCCTTTCTATATTCTCTATAAATAATTCTATTTTAGTTACTTTTTCCTAAGGAAGGGTCATTTGAAAGTAAGTTTTAGGGGGCTGTAAAGCACTGGGGAAGGAGTGCAACAAAGGAGAAAAAAGATAGACAATAACATGCCCAAAATTTTAGCAAAGCCCATTAGTAATTTTGTGCTAATTAAATGTAATAGCCTATTTTCTGAAATGGAAAAAGTAATACTCATTCCACCTCATAACCTATTATATAACCTGTACTGAGTAAATTATTCAATTAAAAAGAATTTCCTCCTTTACGTTTTATCCCATGGATGAGTTATTCAGAAACAAGACAATCTACATAAAGCTGTAAGTTTCTGTAAAATATAGGCAGAAAGTTGGAAACAACTGCCTTTCCATTTCACATGTACCAAGTGACCGTGAATTTTAATTAACTGTTTCCTCTGTTGCTCATGTAGGTTTGGAATCATCCAAGGAAACCATCCCCGTCTTCTGAACGGCTTTCCACCCTGTCCTGAGGAAAGTTCTGACTCCAGGCTCTTACGTGCTTTTTTACCCATTCTTGAAAAGCTTTTATAACAACTATACATCACTGCCAGTAAGACTAATTCTGTTCTCTGGCTTAAAATAATAAAATACTGAATTGCTTAGGCACTGTGAATTAAGCCAGCTTTAATCACAAAATGACCCAAAATGGGACCACCTGACAAGAGGTGACTAAATATTAATAGGACTCCTTTTCCAGCTCTTTAAACGTACACTTTAAAAAGTTTCAAACTAGGGGGCCAGCCCAGTGAAGCAGTAGTTAAGTGTGTGAGGTCCACTTCCTCGGCCTGGGGTTCACAGGTTCGGATCCTGGGTGCAGAACTAGCACTGCTGGTCAAGCCACGCTGTGGTGGTATCTCACATAAAACAGAGGAAGACTGACACAGACGTTAGCTCAGTGACAACCTTCCTCACCCAAAAAAAAAAAAAGTTCCAAACTAAAATTCCAAAACATAGATTAGTCTTCATCACTATAAAAGCATACTAATTCATTTTTCCATGATACTATGCACTCCAAATGCTTAAAGGTTGACACTATGTCTTATTTATTTATTATGCTCTTTTATTATGGAGTACAGCAGACTGGATTTGTAATAAATTTTAATTAGAGCATACCAGCTTGATTTATCCATTCATTCAAAACCTCTGAGTGAGCACTCTTGCTAGGTACCATGAAATACATTGGTGAATAAAACAGACAAGGTCCCTCCTCTCACGGAACTAAAGGAGGATACAGACAATAAATTAAACAAACTTATAACTACTAGCTGCGTTAGGTGGAAAGAAAGCATTGAATGGGGTACACTGGCTAAAAAAAGCTAATCGGGGGACAGGAAAGGCCATTCTGAGGAGGCAACATTTAGCCCAGACTGAAGAGGATAAGGAACCAGCCTCGGAACGTACATACCAGAGACTGGAATGAGCTGAAAAGCCTTGAAATAGGCAGAAACCAGCACACCTAAGAACGAAAGTAGCTGGTGTGGCTACAGAAGAGCTTGACAGGTCAGTGTAACACATGGAAAAAGGACCACGTCAAGCAGGGGGTCTTGCTGGCCAGGTCAAGGAGTCTGGATTTTCTTCTGATGCAACAGGAAGCCACTGAAGAGTTTTAAATAGGAGGCTTACATAAACTGATTTATATTTTGCAAAGATCATCACGGCTGCTGCGGAAAAATAATGGAGGGGAGAGTGGTAAAAGAGGAAATGGAGAGACCAGTTAGGAAGTTATGGCCATAGTCTAGGCTAGAAATGATGGTGACCTGGCAGCAGAGATGGAGCAAGAGCCAGAGCCAGAAAAGAGATCTCTTTGTGGAAAGAAATGACAGGCTTATTCAGGGATAGGTACTGGGTATGAGGGAGGATGACGACTCCCTGGTTTCTGACTTAGGCAACAAGGTGAACAGTAGTGGCATTTTTTACTGAGATGGAGAAGACAGGGAAGGAAGAAGAAGGAGAACATGAATCAATAGTTTTGTTTTGGACATCTAAAGTTTTAACATGTCTACTGAGATGTGCAAGCAGAACTGTCAAGCAGGTGGTTAGACACACAAAACTGGAGACAGGGAATAGGTTGATGCTCGAGAAATAAACTGAGGAATACTGAGTATACAGACACCAAGAGATGAGATTAGATTAGATCAGATCAGATCATCTTGTTTACTAATTTTCAAATTTGGTGTGCATACTTAATGAAGATGCAGATTTGAGCACCACCCTGCAGAAATTCTGACTGAGTAGGCCTGGGGAGGGGCGTAGGAATTCACATTTCTTCGTAAGTACATGAGTGCTTCTAAAGCCGCTGACCCTCACACTACATTTTGAGGATCACCGATCTAGAGATGGAAGAAAACAAGGTCCAGGACTGAGAATTGAGAAATTCCAAATTTACATCTTGGGTAAAAGAAGACAAGTGTGCAAAGGCTAGTGAATGTGAACAGACAGGGAAAACTGGACAGTGGGGTACTCCAGAACTCAAACACAAGGGCGTGGTAAAGTGTGTTGACTACCTCCAAGAGGAGAGAAAAGTGACAACGGATTTAACAATAAAATCACTGGTCCTCTTGGAGGAAGGGGCAGAGACAATCTAGAGCAATGAGAAACGAGGAGGATGATGGCAACTCATAAGAAATTTTGGCTCTGAAGGGGAGTACATAAAAGGGGCAGTAATTAGGAGAGGACAGAAGGTATTTAAGAGGAAATTTAGATGCTTTTATAGTCCATTTTTGACCCAAAACCTGTGATGTTTTACCAAAGTTTAACTATTTGAATTCTATTTCACATAAAGTTATTTATTAAAAAAAAGTCTTTCATTTCAAACTTTAAATATCCCACCTATGACCACACAGAATTTTTCAGTACCAATTATATATAGCACTTTCCCCCAAAAACAGAGAGAACCAAAATTTCAAGTGTTTCCTCTCTCCACAAAAAGTGATAACCACTTCACCCTCTAGCTCTTCTTGTTATTTACCCTTGCAAGATCCTCTATTTCAGAACTGAAGTTTGTTTCTCCTTCCATCATTTCTTCCTCTTCTAATGTTCGTTCATCATCAAAATCATGAACCAGCATGTCAGCTGATGGATCAAATTCATGGTCATCTGATGTTGCTGAACCTCCTGGTAAAGAATATTTTAAAAAGTTCGGTAAACCAAATTAAGTGTATCATTAATATTAATTTAATGTATAAGGTATTTGAAGCTGAATATAACTCAAATAAAAATAGCAGGGAAAAGCTATGCATAGCAAGTATCACTGTTTTAGAAAATTCTTGCCCTTACTCATCATCCCCCGGAAAAATCTCTTAAGGGATTACTTTTTGCCCCATCTCACATCTACATATTCAGTTACAACTGCAAAACTGGATGTTTATAGCTTTAAAAAAGTGTGTAGAACTTTAAAAAAGAGTATTGTAATCTTCTAAACATGAAATCTGAGTTATAAAGAAAAATGGTCACATCAAGTAAGAATGATCTTTGGTGTAGGGCAAAAAAATCACAATTTGACTGATATTTAATAGACTCAATGAGTATGAACCCCGTTGGCCCCCAAGAAGAATATATATAGTCATGTGAAATATACAGTCATCTAAATATATAGTCCAGAGAAAATAACAGCTGCACTCAAATATTATCTTCTATCAGCACTTTCGAGAAAATATATAGGCAGCTGTTTTTAACTTAGTTGATTTTGATCTGAAATAACTCAAACATAGAATATAAAAGCAAAATTTATTAAAATTGCATACAGAACTCTTACGAAAGCCATTAAAAATAATCTAATAAGTAAGTGATGTGTAAGCTAATCTATTTTTAGCTTGGTGGCTGGGGAATACTGCTGTACTCAATAGAGTCAAGCCTTGTAATAGCAGGGTGCAAATGTTGGGCATATATATTCTGTAAACCATCCCCACATTTGGCTATTGCCAAATCTGGAGTTAAGTTTGCAAAAGCATTGTTTACTAATAAACAAATGAATTATTTAACATTAAAAAATCAAGTGGCAATTTCTTTTATCAGTTTAAACTGTTAAAGGTTATATTAACAGATGTACCAACATTTCCATTTCACTCCAGTAAGAGAACCAATAAGTAAAAAAAAAGAGATAGAGAGGCCAATTTCTTGACCACTAGACTACTAGGGATAAGGGGGCACCCAACACTCAGGGTTCTTCTCGCCTCCCTTAATTTCTAGCATGAGAACCATTTTTGAGTGCTTGATATGTGCCAAATACTATGTTCAAGCACTTCACATACATTCTCATTTAATCTTCAAACAATCCTATGAAAAACAAAGACAAAAACTTGAGGCTCAGAGAGTTTAAGCAGCATGTTTTAAACTCAGAGCCAGTAGGTGGCAAGGATGGAATCTGGACCCTGGGTCTGCTACTTCCAACACCTGTGCTTTCACTGCGCTCCACGCCCGCTCTAAGTCACAGCCTCAGAAACAGTAGGTCTCCGCCTTGAAGAACAGTTGAAGAGAGCCCATTTACCCACATGAGCCAACTACAAGCCAGGTCAGGGGGCAAAGCACTTAGAGTCTTCTTTGAGGAACATCATAAAATATTGATATTAAAAATAAAATAACTAAACTATTCTTTTGTTTATTATTTAGCAATAAGGCATATTATAGTACAAATGAGTATCAAAGTTTTAGAATGATTTGCAAAATAAAAACATTTAGAAAAGTGTATTATCTTAATTTCTTCTGGAAATGAAGAAAAGTGCGACAATTTTAGTAGGGCATCTTAGTACTGCTTCAGGGACTGGACACAAGTGTTCCACAGAAGCACAGTGTGAGAACCATTAATTTAGTTGTTGCTGTCTTGCCTCAATCATTCTCTCTTCTTCCTGAGTTTTCAATGGAAACACTCACCAAACTTTTCAGTCACCCAGCAATCTTCTAGGACACGTACTCAATAATTCTGTATTCCTACAGATGATGCTGTACTATTCTTTCTCGTGGGCATAATGATCCTAAAACACCTCGCAGCGCCATTGTCTACTACTCCCCTAATCATAATATAATTCCTACTGGATACAAATACTGTCAAAAATAATTATGTGTAATTCCTTACTACTTATACTCTTTTACCAACTGAAAAAAAAAAAACAAAATCAAGCTCACATGAGGACATAGCACCTTTTCATCAGCATTATACAACTTACCTGAAGTCCCCCATTTTTAGGTCATTATTTACAAAGCCAATTGTATTTAAAGCATTGCCACTTCACCTTCCCACTACATGAAATAACAAAGTATGGGTGACCCTTTTCTCCCTTCTCACTCTAATTTCTTTCCCCAGATACACACTGCACTGTTTTCTATAAACTTCCAATTTCAATTTTTTTCTTGCTTTTATCTGACCTCTTTGTTTTATTTGACTTCTTTTTAGCCTTGTTCTTTGGGACCAACTAACCATCCTATTCCTTTCTGTTAATTACTAGTCCCATCATTAGGCTGTCTCCTAGGGAAAAAAAAATCCCAAAAATGTATTATTAGGGGTAGGGAGTCTGGTGCTTTATGTAAAGAAATATTTTGCTTCAGAGTAAGGGAAATGCCACTGCTTTGTCATAAAATTCCATCCTACACTAAAAGGTATGTTACATATTTGCAAAGATTCAAAAGATAACTTCAGTTTATAACATACCATATAGCATACTCATACCATGTGTAATCATTTTACTACCTTCCGTACCCTAAAATCCCCACCTCTAATGGCTACTAGTCTTACAGGTAAAGCCTTGTACTACGCCTCCATATTGGTTTACACCGGTGGAGTCTAGAGACAAACCACTTAGCCTACGTCATGTGACAATTATTACCGGCATCAATTCCAAAGTGCAGATGTTGCAAAGGACACAGCTTCTCACCAGTGAACCAAAAATTATTTTTTTACATGAAGCTTCTGGTCCTATTTTTTTCTACCAACTTTTGCAACTGCCTACAATTAGTATTATTCATAAGAACAATAAACATTCCCTTGGGCAGAAGCCCGATACTAACAAATGCTGTCTACCTCAAAAGATCTTCCTCAGTCTGAAAACAATTAAAAAAAAATCACTCAATCCATTTGTATAAGCATTCAGCAAGAAGGCCATCAAAGACATGTGCATTCTTCAAACTCCACTCTTCTTCCAGTTCAGCCCAGGCTGATTCAAATGCAATGGAAACTACAAAATCCATTTATTAATGCCACTTTTGGAGTACACATTTTTAGGTACCCATGTATTATGTGATGAATGTCTCAAAAATTCATAGAAAAATATCTAAAACTCAGTCTATTTGTGATGTCACAACGTTAACAAAAACAACTAGAACCTATTTTTTCAATGAAAATGATTTCTGTGTTTGAAAGAAAAAAAAATACTAGGAACAATTCCATGTCCTAAAAAGAAAATGGTAACCTAATATTTATCTGAGATCAGATTAATTCCAACCTCAATCATCGAGAACATATTTATAAACCAGGAAGTAAAAAAATTAATCCTTGAGTTTCAGAAATATCACAAAGCCCAATGTACTTTATCGCCGAGTCAAACATCTTCAGCTAAAATAAACATGACAAAATCAACTATCAATTGAGCCCACTAGTCATTTAGAAGGGACTGGAGGAACCTAGTCCAACCACTGCTTGATGCATTGTACCACACAGAGTACCACGATTTGTCTTCATGAAAAGAACTCTGAACCATTAAAAAGAAGCTTATGTTAAGCATTTTTTACAAACTAACTTTCTAAAATCTAAAACACAGAAAGGTGATTGCTTCAATAATCTGGAAAATTCAGTAATACATCATATCTAAATATTCAATATATGCAAGACGTTTTCAAATCAAACATTGCATGCCTCAGAGGGCTCTCTTTCTCACTCTTCTTTAGCTATATTAGGCTGTTCCTTAATCAGCGTACTCCACCGCAGAAGGAAAAGTCCCTAGACACTGAGGCAGAAAGACTAGTAACAGACTCTTTTCTGGCCATTATTTAGCTCCAACCAACTGCTGCCACATGGGAATGCTGTACCCAGTGGTGCCAGAACCTCTGATTGATCATAAGAAGCCTAAATCCAGATTTTTATAAAATATTCTAATTTTTTTAAGGTCACTAGACTGGCCAAACAAAAAACATTTGTGGCCCAGATTCGGTCCAAAGATCACACGTTTACAATCGCTAATGAAAAAATGAATCTGTACCATATTTGAAAGAGAATACAAAAACCCAAAGCTATACAGAGGACAAAACTTGATTCTATTCAAATCTAAAAATAACTTCTATAACTTACAACATTAAGTACTCATTTGGTGAATGTTTTGCTTACTTTTCCCTCTCTCACTAAATGCATTAAGAATTTTTTCCTCAAATAAAATACTTTGAAATTCCTGTACAAACAAATATTTCTAAGCAGTTAGTGACTCTTCTTAAAAAAAATACACTTCATATATACTTCAAATCAAATAGCAATTAAAAACTATAAGAAATACATGTGGCAATTCATCAAACAAAAAGAGAAAATCCACCGACAGTTACGAGGTTGAACTCACAGCAGCCTCAGCTGCACTTTCATGGGCAGTCAGATATTTCACCCATTTCTTTTCCCCAGAGAAGAGAAGCATTCAGAGGAAAAGCAAGTCAGGTAACAGTCTAACTCCTCTCCTCTTACGCAGCTAACAGGACAAATCTGAGTCAAACAGAGATGATAAAGATTACAGAAAACACTTACCTGGACTGGAAGACTCAACAGACGGCTGAGGAGGGGAGAAAAGAAGAAAAGTTAGCATCTTTGTGCAGTAAGTATCCACAAACATTACTCAATGACTAATATGACACCAAAACTACAGTAAGTGTGAATGTCTGAATTGTCTAAGACAAACTAAAACTTCTGGTGTAATCCTTTCTCTGACACTATATTTATTTAAACAGAAAAAATTCAAAACACTCTAGAAACAGAGATTATCTACGGAAATGACAGATTTTAAAGACAAATATGGGTCTTATAACATATGTGGCTTAAGAGAGATGATTTTAGATCTTAGAATTTTCTAAATCCTCTTTCCTATCAAAACAGGGAAAATTACACAGAAGGTTTGCTATCAACCTGGTTTCTGGCTTGCGTATGAGAAGGGAGGTGGAAACAATTTAAGACATTATTTTAAATAAAAATTATATTGTAAGAAAGAAGGAAAATTAAAATGTTACTTAAGCACCAAACAGTACATTAGGTTAACTTTACTAACAACATATTTTTAAATTATCACAGAATTAGCAACCTTTAGAGCTAAAATCTAGAGTTTATCTGTTGGAAGATCATAAAGATTCCTACTTATAATGCCTCTTGTACTGTACCATTCTGCCTCTCATAAATTTAACCACAAGCATCTGGAAGATTTTAAAGATAAAACTGTTAGCAACTTATTTTAGTAATACACCACTTGACAATTTGTGGCTGTGCCTTATCTTATTCAGTTAATTCACAAATAGAAACGAGTCATCTACAAACATAAACTACTAAGACAAACTCAATAACAAAAACTCAAAAGATGCTTCAAACGACAAGCTTTATAACTAACACCTTGCCTATTCATTCAGAGTCATCTATTTCATGCCTCTTAGAAGTCAGAGGTTGGAAAGCCAAAAGTATTAACAAAAAGAAATAGGAATGTTGTAGTATTTTCCTTCTTTCTGCTCAGTAATGAGGCAGAGAGGCAAGAAAAATAAAACAGAAATGAGGAAGGTGCCCAATTTTTCAAAAGCTAGACATCTAAGACAAATTTTTATAGGGTATTAAAACTGCACATTGAAAAGTGTCCACATAATGCTACTGTAGTAGGTATGACACTTTAGATTCTACATGGTGACAGGTTCTTTTGAGGCACACTTTTGCAAAGGTCCTATGTTTTTCCTTTTAATTCTTGGAAGAAGATGGTTCTTGCCTATAGCATTGTCTTATTCTAATAAAAGACTGACAGTATTCAGTATTATGTATTTTCAAGCGACCACCATTATCTTTATTTAAAAGGTACTCTGCCACAACAGAGTCAAAACACTGCTACATTTTAATTCGCTTCCTCTAATGGGAAGCTGGAGAAAAGCGCGACAGAGTAATGTGACCACGAAGAGGGTTTCTAATTTGCTTAACATCTTCTGGGCACAGCTACATATTTCTGGCTCAAAATGGATTTAACTATCACATAAATTATTACACAGCCAGTCAATATTTTAAAATATTAATCTACTTTTCTTTCATGCAATTATACTTTATTTCCCAAGTTTAAACACAACTTCTGTGCAAGGTTACAGAAACATTAATGACTATCTTCACCTGGTCCCAGGTTCACTATCCAGAGCAGCCTTTTGATGCTATTTTTCCCTTTTAGTATAATTTTGAAACAGGTTTGCATGGCATAAACAAGAAAATCCAGCATTTCTTTCAAATTAGGAGCTTAAAAGAAATGGTTCTTCGAGCATTTAGTTCTTTTTGAACACTCCAATAATTATTCCATTTAACAGTTTTCTGATAAAAAAGGCTTTCTGATTAAAAATAAGTTATTCTAGGAGCCGGCCTAATGGTTAGGTTTGTGCACTCTGTTTCAGTGGCCCAGGGTTCATGGGTTTGGATCCCAGGCGCAGACCTACACACCGCTGATCAAACCATGTTGTGGTAGCATCCCACATACAAAATAGAGGAAGATTGCCACAGACGTTAGCTCAGGGTCAATCCTTCTCACACACACAAAAAAAGTTACTCTACTCAAGAATAAAAGCTACATTTTTACTTATGTTAGATTTTGGCAATAACAGAGATATTGAACTGTGAATGGCGTCTATATACTTTAATTTGTAAAAGGCCTCAAGCAGCACTAGATGCCAATAAATACTATACTGATTGATATTTTATTGGGAAATAGGTACCACTTTAAAGTTTTGAAAAAGGCCCCAAATATTTTCCATACACTAAGATACCAAATGTTTAGAAGACTGATAATATTTGTAGGCATAGCTGGCATAAAGTAGAACATCCAGTGTTCAAAGATAGCATTAATGATCACATTATGTCAGACATACTAGAACGTTCCAAGAACCATGACTTGACTGATGGTCCATCTCGATGAGGATGAAGACGGAGAAGTAGTGATGGTTTGCCCATAGATACATATTTAAGTGTCCTATGTGCAAAATAAAATTCCATTGCATCAGTCTGGGGAGGGTGGGAATGAGATCAGTTTCTTAAAAGTTAATTATATCCAGTTAAATCAAAGATGAACTTCTGGAAACCTGGTGTTTGAAAACAGTGTATATTGCAAATATTACTTTTCCTTAGCAAAATTATCTTTCAAAATAAAATATGACTTTAGTATCATAATACAGGAGATCTTAATGTGAAATGAGGGCATTTTTTATTTGGGTATTTCAGAGAATAGAACCAGCTTATATTTATATAGTACTTCATATTCTCAAATGTAAAAGTTACCTGACCATAACCATAAACCTGGCAATAATACCTGCCCCGCCTACCTCATTTTATAGATTAGCAAACCCAAGGAGATACTGTGACCTGATCAAGGTTCCATGGTGGGTGGTGAAGGTGGAACTTAAGTCTAGGACCTGATTCCTTCTGTACCTCCCAGGAAAACAACCATGTAAAAAAATGTTTCTCTTTACCTCTCTCCTCCTTCCCCCCTACTTTCTCTTTTTTTTTTTAAATGGTTTTCATCTGTTCAAAGCATATTTAAAATGTGACTGCAAGTTGTCATCTGTCATGTCAGACTATTACCTATGTCTTGTTAGGAACTGGTATCTCTAATAATACCCTCCAGGAAAACCGGCAACATCCACCATTAGTGATGACAGTAAACTGGAAAGGGGGAAGGGGGAAAAAACAAAACCAAAGCTAAAGAGGTAAGCCTTTGTAACAATATCTATTTTTAGAAAAAGCTCAAACTATAAAATGTAAGCAGTAAAGAAGATTTCACATTGGGGATTACAATGTATTTAAAATGCACTCATATATTATTGGTACAAACATGAGTTGGTTCAACCACTCTGGAGATCACTTTGCCAATATGTACTTACCCTACTGCTATGCCCAAAAAAGCACACCAAGATATCTGTATAACATTCATTACTACAAAGTTGTTCACAGCAAAAAGATGGGAAAAAATTCAAAGTCCATCATCTAACTAGTTAGAAATGAAATACAGTTCTTCCAAGCAATGGAACACTATTAATCAATCCATTAAAAAGGATGAGACAGATCTGTTCGTATTAAGAAAAAAATGCCAAAAAATTATATACATATATATAGAGTAAAAAGAAAAGTGGAGAGGAAGGAGTAAATTTGGGCTGGAATATAAATAAAATTTTTTTTCCCGCAAAAGGATACACAAGAACCTGTTCACAATAGTTACCTTTAGGGAATGGGTTGGGGAGAAAAGCCTTTTTTTTATTTTATACCTTTCTGTACTGTTGGAATTTTCTAACCACTTACAAGTGTTACTCTGTTTTTTAAAAAGAAAGTGAGTGGAGATTATTTTGTGGAATTATGAGTCATTTTCATTTGCTTCCTTTACTTTTAGATTTTTTAAGAAAACCTAGGACTTGTCACATTTTTTAAAACAAGTCTATAATTTTGGAAAGTAACCTAGTTCTCTTCTGAGTACATAAATAATTGTTTTATCTGAGATGGAAAACATAACACTAGACAGACACACACAGAGCATGGGTAGACCAAATCAAATCTAAAAATGAACTGTAGTAACTTTTACAGCAGCTTTTACACCTTCACCCATACACAGAATTCTGCTGATCAAGTTGCTAAGAGCGGTAACAAATATTCAATGCAGTAGATTTTTTCAAATGTTTCTCTTTTGTGTTTTTCTAGAACATGGTGAGAAATATCCTATACACCAGAAAACTATAAACTGGGAGAGAGTAAAAGATCAACTAACTACAGCATTACCATAAATAAATAAATAAACAGATAAGTAAGTAAAAACACAAAGCAATCATTAGATTTTCTTTTCCAATGAACATAACTATTAGAACCAATTTTTCCCCTCAAACCAATTCCACCACCTTTTCTTTAAGTGTTATCACCTAATTAGTAATGCAGACACTAAATTAGAGATTCTCACAACGATGGGGATGGGGATAGAGCCAGGAAGGAGGCAGGGTCCCTACTGCAGGGTGGAGAAGGCAGAGGGACTGTGCCAAGGGTTCCCTAGCCCTCTTCCTCCACATGAAATTAAATCACCTAACTTTGCTGTTACCCTGAGGAATTCTGGGGCATAAAAAAGGTTGCGAAAGTCTTGGAGTTAAAATTAGCAAATTTACTACAGTAGTAGCAATCCAGAGGGTGAGTAGCTAGTACTAAGCACTGGGAACTCAGAAGCCTAGGTTCCAGCCTTAACCGTGCCACACACTAACTGCGCAACACAAGACAAACTGCATAAACTCTGCTCAGTTTCATTTTCTCCAAGATAAAAAGATTTAGATTTCTTCAAGTTTAGTTCACTTTCCTTTGAGATCTAAGTTCTTTACTTTTATTATGAATTGCTCAAAAGACGTAACACTACTAAGCTAAATGGATAGGATATGTTTAACAGACTCTCCTAAATTTATTTTTTTTAATTTAGGACTATTGAGAAAGGATGATCTCAAATTGCAAAAAGCTTTTTGAGAGCACTACTTTACGAATTTCATATCTACATAAGCATAATTATAACAGTCATTTTTCTAAACCACAGAATAAGTCAAACAGAATGGGTCCCAAGCAATTACTGGTACTTGACAGTTTAATCACTGCAATGAATTTTGAAACCATTTGCAAATCTTTTGAAATATACAGGGACTCAATCTGAACTTCAAGCAAGAAATTTCTATATAGCGCATTACTTTTCATAAAGACATCCTGAAGTTTCAATGGCAGTGTTTTATTTCAGAATTACTTGGGAAACTGATTATGTAGTCTCACTTACAAGAATTCTCTAAAACTAATTCACTTTTGTATTTCCCCCACTGACCTTTCTGACCTTTTCTAGCACTCTATTATTCCCTTTGAATTAAGCTTTTTAGGACTTTCATGCATGGTGTTCTTGATTACTTTAGGTAAATCCTTAATAGTTCTGAAGTATACATACTAAAAAAAATTCCTTGCCAGTAAAGGGCATTATTTAAGGCCTAAATTCACTGCAGTGAAACCAGTTTTGTTTAGAGCAGACATCAACACTATCAAGAATAACAGTCCGGATGATCCTATTTCCTTAAAATACAAATTCCAAATACACTCAAAAAATGCTAGCAAGCAAGGAGTCTGTTTTTAAGAGGAACGGATAGAAATGATAGTGAATAAACAGATTATGTATCATTTCTGGAAATATTAAAATACTTAAAACTAATACAGAAAAGCAAGTCCATTAAATTTTCTTCTCTTTATATGGCAGCAATATGGCCGAGGTGAAAAGAAAGATCTTGCATTATGCTGTGGCTTTTTTTCCCTGAGAAGAAAGTCCCTTATGAGTTTACAAACTCCAAAATAAAAGACAAATTGTTGGTTCCCAAAGGTCCCTACACCACATTCCTTACAAAACCCACAGGATCAACTATGTCTTCCTCTCTCTCTCACTGCATTCGTAAAACTGTGACTATCCTGTCATCTCCTTCCTTTAGTGTGACTAGGAGAGTCTCCTTTTAGAAGGTTGATAAATAATTTTAAGGGATAATAAGCAATGAGAAATATCACCCAAAAGTATTAAGAAGGGGAGCATATGTCATTTAAGCACATTAAATACGTTTTTAATGTTACCTCAATTTGAAAAATCATTAAATACGTTGTTCCTATTATGGATTGACTAAGATGAACAGATCAAGCATGAAAAATTAGTATATTCTATTCACATCTAAAGCAATTTGTATTCAAGAATTACGTATTTTTCTGGAAAAACAAGGTGAGGGTCATTCTCCCATACAAGAAACAACAAAACCTCCCAGAAGTATAATACCTAGATTTTTCTCTGGAGACATGCTTCTTCAATAACCTGTTTTCCCCTCAGATTTATCGAGTAAATGCATATTGCTGCTTTCCACAGACTGTCATTCCACCAGTTAACTTCAATCCTCAGGTCCACTTAAGCAGAAGTGCGGTAGCACAGCATGTGAATTATTTTACCACATGCTTTATATTGGCATCACAAAGAAAGAATTTCCCGAGAGCTTACCCCAAAGCACTCCATAAACCAAGCATTTCTCCTTCATCTATTCTTTTAAGTGATTAGTCTCTAAACCCATCCCAATTACTAAAATATTGAGATCAGAAAATTATAAATTAATTTTACTTTTCACCTCTTCACCTGTTTTAGATTTTTCTGTAGGACACAAATGAAGAGGGTTCCTCCACTCTTCCTCGAAACTCACTAGAAATAAAACCATCTACAAAGAACTGAATATAAAAAGACGAATTTTTTTAAAGATACCAGGTCACTAAATAAATGCACTGAGAACAAAATCAGGTTTTTTGCCTTCTTGGAATTGAACCATCCATGTGTTCCTACAGAACATGAGTTCCATCCTCCAAGTGATGCAACTTTCAAGAAAACTAAAACATGCACTTGAAAATATTAGGAAATGGATTAGTGACTCAAAATATCGCTTTTCCTCTCTGACATTAATGCAACCATCTTTAATTTCTAAAACAAGAAACGAAATATTAATATACTACATTTACATATTAAGTTTCTACTGTGCCGGGCAGTTAAAATTTCTGGGTGAGGTTTTTAAAACTTAAATTTCACTGTATTTTTATACACTAAGGTATTTTCCTTTAATAATATCTGGCCTTAAAATATGACTACAGAACTTAAAGCTCAAACCATCGCAGCAGCACCACGAGGGAAGCAGCCACATCAACCATTACAGCACACTGCTGCTCATCTAAAGCGCTCTCACTGAGAGCAGCACCCACTGAAGGCTGGCCGACAACACACATCGAAGTCCAGCTACGTCCACCCCCTTTCCCCCTCACATAGGAAGGAAAGAAGCACTTAAGACCCTCACCAGGACTAAAACTCTTTCAGCCCAGTGGACTAAACCCAGTCACATTTAAGTGAAATGCAAACTACTATGTCTTCTCCAACTCACGTGCCTTGAAACATAATTCTTTAACCTCAAAGAGCAAAGGAAATGGAAACAAATCTAAGATGTAAATTTAGTTTTAAATCAGAAATATTAAATGTGTTAGAAAGAATATTGGCAGCAAACAGCCCTGCTACAGTAAAACCTTTCTACTTCTTTAACAGCAAATACGCTAGCACATAAATATAAAGCCAGTTTCCACAAGGGAAGCAGAAGGCGCCCCCTAAAAGCCACTCCAGAAAAGTTAACCTTTTTGTCCTTCCAATCAACAGGTACATGAAAAGTGCTCCAAATTAATATTTTTCTATAATTTAACCATGTTTCTGTATTCCAAGGTTTAAAAAGGAGATTTATGGTATTGATGAAAGTACTCACCACTGACCTCATTTAGCAAATCATGAAGACGAAAACTGGGGGCTGGATGGCAAATAAAATTACCTACTTCCTGAATCTGTTTTTGGGGTGCCTCCGAGACCAGAAAAATTGTAATTCACACAAGAGAAACGGCTTATCAATCATTTAGAGTGCCTCTACTCAAAAGAGACATACAAGTCCAAATATATCACCTCTTGAACTCCAGGATGTAAAGACTAATGAAACCCTTCCAAGGATAAGGGGGAAAAAAAGCTAAAAAAATTTTCAGACATTTAAAGGTTTAAATCAGAAGCAAAAACTTAAACCTCTAGTGGCACATACTAAGTTCGAATTAATAACAGTCGCTGTTTGCCCGCCGACTTGAGGCCCAAACACGTAAAAAACCACCGGAAAAACGAGGCTTTGGGTACTCACTTACTAGAAAACGAGCAAAAAGAAAAAGAAATTGTTCAGCAAGGTAGGGAGAAATTAGAGGAGAAAGAAGACAAGAATCAAGCCTTGATTTGGAAGAGGAAAAAAAAAAACCAAAAACCCTGGAAACTAAGGCGGGGGGGCGGGTAGAAAGCAACTCTTGTGAAATGTAGGAAAGAGAGGTTCTAGCTGGGGTGGGGGTGGGGGGGTAGAACTGTTGGAGAAATTGGGAGAACCCCCCCAAACTAGAGGGTGGGCCGCGAAAGGCCAGGGGGCTTCTCCTCGCGCACCCCATCCCCATCGGGAACAGCAGCGTTAGCCCGAGGCCGCCCGGCCTGCGCGCTCCCCCGACACGGCCTGGATGTCAGCGGCGGGGGGACGCGGAAGGGCGCAGGAGCATCTCGGCGCGAGGGAAGAAACTTCGCTCAAGAGGAAGCAGCAGCTCCGCTCCCGGCCCCGCACCGCCCGGCGAAGTTGCGCCACAGGCGCCCCTGCCCGGCGGGCGCCCCCCGCCCTCCCCGCCGCACCCCTGCGCGGCGCCCGACCCCCGAACTGCCCCCGAAGTCCAGCTGCGCCGCCGCTCCCCGACCCCCGCGCAGCCCAACTAAGTTCCCGGGACGCTCCCGCCGAGCGCGGCCTGTTCCGGACAACAGGTGGGCAGCGGCGCCGCAGGGCCGGGCCTCTCCCAGCCAGGCCCACCCCGCGCCCCCCGGCGGCCTGGGCGCCGGCGCCGGGACGGGGCGGGGGCGCTCGCTCCCTTACCTCCGCCATGTTTGCCGTACTGACGGGTCACATCTCCGCGGCGGCAGCCGCTGGGTCACGGCCAGAACCCGGATGTGAGACTCGGCAACGGGACTCCCGCCGCCGCCGTCTCCGCCGCTCCCGCCGCCGCTGCCTCGGCGGGGACGCGCAGGCGCCGCCCGAGCGCGCCCACCACGCCCCACTCCGCCCCCTCGCGGCGCCCGCGCCCGCCGGGCGGGAGGGCGGGGAGGGGCGCGCGCGGGCGCAGGGCGCGGCCCCGCGGCAGGCCCCCCCGGGAGCGCGGAGGGGCGGGGCCGAGGCGCGGCGGGAGCCGGGCATCCCCGCGCCGCGCCGAGCCGCCCGCCGGCCGGGCCGAGGGCTCGAGGACCAGCGGTCAGGGCGGGGGCCCGAGGAGCCGCGCGAGCGCTCCCGCCGCCGGGAGAAAGACACGTTCTCTTTTCCACGCAGGCCTTCTTGGAAGCGCAGCTGCTGGAAGACGGATGTTGCTGTGATGCAACAAGGGCAACTAGTGCTCTCTGAAAGCCGTTCTCTCTTGTCAAAGATTTCCGTCTCGGTGACTCCCGACAGGAGATGTAAAATCCCGCATCCCAAAATCTCAGGAGGTCCGAGCAGAGCTTAAGAAAAGGGGTTGTGTTAGGCGGTCTGCCATCCTCAGAGCTCATCTGCTTTTCCTCACACACCTTCCGAGATGCCAGTAGCAACACAATGGTGCAACGGTTGAATTTTGCACAACTAGCAAAAATTTTTAAATGTGAAATACTGAAAAGCTGCTCTTGCATGGGTATAATCGCCGACTTGACTGCATGGAGAGAGAACCTGCTTATTTGCAATGCCTGAAATGCCTGCAATTTGAAAGTTTATTTTGATGTATTGGCCTAGAACTACCAATTGGTCTCGATGCCAATGAGAGCCTTGATGATTGCCAGAGCCAATGAGGGCAAAATAACAAACACGCTTCCCCTCCATCCCTAAGGCGGATACCGGCTAATGCAAAGGTGATATTAAAACGTGCACTAACATATTTTACTGAACCAGGAGTCAAAAGTCTTATTTCAAAAGGACAGTTTTTCCCCAAATGTTCAAGGGTCCCTTCCTCTTGATGAAATTTCAAAAATGACTACCAAAATCAAACAGTTAAACATGAAACTTACTCATTCCATCAAAATAATGTGAAGCCAGCACTACAATATGTTGCATAAATGTGCACATACACACTTTTTCTTTAATATTTAACTTACAGTGCAATATGGGGAAGGCTGTTTTCTTAAGTTATTTGTATTCTCTTAAAATTTTAGACTCTATCAAGCAGTTTCCTATTTCCAAAGATTCAACATTAACTTGGAATTCTTACATCCAGTAATAACTTGCGCATGAATAATTTGTGCATTAACAGGTTTATGAAGTAGCTGCTAAGTGAAAGGACATTACCTGGTAATTTGACAGGAAAAGAGTCCACAGACAGTCTGTAAACCAATTAAACATAAACATCTGATGCACATTTTCTACTGAAAGAAAAGCAAGAGAAAGAAGAGAAAGGAAAACTTTAAGGTTCCCAAATCTACAAACAATTTTTACCATTAACTGTACTGTACAGTATTTTCATCTTATTTCTTAGACTACTTATATAAAAGTGTTTTTTCAGGATTTCTTGGGGGAATAAATATTTTAGCATAGGTATATAGCTCCCAAGAGTTACCCCTGTTGAATTACCTTAGTCCTTTGGACTTGAAATAAAACTGACTTTTTTTTTAAAGTCAGTTCATATTCAAATAGTTTTCACTTTGAGATGCTTGATGGAAACAGCTGAAGGCAAAAAACCATGGACGTGCACAGACCTGAAGTGGGTAAACATAAAAAGAACAGGGGGCCTAGAGGTAGAAACTCAGGCTTTATAGTACCATGGGGATGCAGGAGGATTTCCCATTGGAATATGAAAGCTAATACATGAAATTTAGCCGGTTACCAAAATGAAAATTAAAAAGTGTTCTCAACATGAAAGGTACAGGAGGAACTAGCTTGCTTGAGCCCATTTAATCTTTGATTCTTTAGTTAAACCTTCAACAAAAATCCTAGTTGTGATAAAAAGCTGGGTATCACGGTCCCTTTAGCTACTGAATGAATTCTGAAATAGGAGAATCGAGGTCTGAGACATCTTTGAATGGGTATCCATCTTACTGATAAATGACTTTTAAGTTTACTAATATTGTGTATCAATTTTACTAATTTTAGGTGGCATTATCATTTAGGGGAAAAAACTTCTTGTGCATTCTTCTCCTCCCCTTTTTCATAAATGTGGGTTCAGTAGTTTTCTTTTAGGTTCAGATATTCTCAAGGTAAAGAGAAACAGCTCCAATATTCTAAGTCATCAGTAACACATTACTACTAAATTCAGTATAGTTCTACTCTCCTTTATTTCTAGTGACATATTTATCTTCAAAAATTTTAGGAGCCACCTCAAGGAAAGCAAAGTCTTTTTCAAAACGCTTGCTTACCTCTCCAGTACCAAATACGTAAAAATTAACTATTCCTTAGCCATAGAACCTTAGCGTTGGATGGGACCTCGGAGGTCTTTAGTCACTTTCTACCGTGTCTAGTAGGAATCCCTCACGATGTTTCCCCACTACCAGGCTTGTCTGCCTGTGCTCAAGCACCTCCAGTGACTCACGGACTCATCAAGAGGCTGCTGTTTTCTAAAAAAGCTCTAATGTCTGGAACGTTTTTCTTTTTATTAAACCAGAGTCTACTTCCTTGTTACTTCCATTCATTTCCCTGAGTTCTTCAGCACTTTCCATTAATTCAACAGATGTCTTCTTTGTATTCAAATATAAACAGTTAAAATTTATACTTGGGTTGACAAAAAATAAATCTTTAAAGCCTACTGATACTAGAAGAGCTGAAAACAGGACATGACAGAGTTAAAGGCGTGAGGAAATGTACCATCACTTATGAGCTGTTTAAAATTATCACAGTTTATAGTCCTGAGTACTGTGAAACCCAAAATGGTGGTTCTGTTAGGATTGTGTAGCGAAACATTTAAAGTTAAACTAAAAAGTGTGGTTTAATTCCAATTTTATGTGAAACTTGCGGCTAATGTCCCAAAGCAAAACAAATCACTATACAAAGCCTGAATAAATGCCTCTTTAGCTCCCATTCCCCACCTAAATGCTTCCTTATTTTCAGGCAAACTCACATTAACTTTTACCACATTAAGCTACTCAAAATTGCTATTATATTGGGAAATAATTTTTAAGCAATTTACCGAATGCTCCGTTAAAAAGTTACTAAACAATTTTACAGAGGGTATAATACACACATACACACACACACACACACCCCTCAGAGTTATTTTGCTATTAACAAAACATTTTAAGGTCACAATTTTACTTCAACCAGTATCTTAAACCGACCAATAAACAAACTTCTTTGGAAATTTACATATACCTAAGAAATAAAACCTTTTATTCAGTACCAACCTGATTCAAATGTAAGTAATATATACCTATGCTATATAAACACATCTGTTATGCAACTCAAAAAGTTACCTCTCAAAGTCTACCAAGAAAATACCTGTAACAATTTCGACTCTGGGGCTGTTTGAATGAAACAGACTAATACAGCACATTCAAAACCCTAAAACCAAATTCTCTATCTAACAATTTTCAGAGTCCCTGAGTCCCTTTTGAGATTATTTTGTAAACTATTTCCCCAAAGTTTTATTTAAAAGTGACAACCTACACATGACATGCAGGTAAACATTTACAGATAACTAGTAATTTGGTTGAAAAACACCTAAATACCAAAAAGCTTCCCCTATTTTTAAAAACGACCTTTTAGCCAAGTAGAGAGTTTACCTTTAACAGGCAGATTGCAGGTTAAAGCAGTAACGCGTTACCTTTGGAAGCTCCACAGCTATGTGACAATCAGCATCGTCATTTTTGTTAGTTTGATTTTTATTAACGCCACCCTAAAACACTTATATAGCCTTTTGGTTGTTCAAAGAACAGTTTTGGTTTCTCTTTTAATAATTTTTACATAAAGAGTTTTACCCAGTGGCCCCATTTTATCAGATTATCACAAACCGATATTCTTAGGGTTCTTATATTGTTGACATTATTTTTATCTCACCCAAACTCTGGCAATTATCGGCCCATCAGCAGTTCTCAAACACTGGAACATATAAGAAGAGTAATACAGTATTTATATTGCTTGAGGGAGTTCGGATTTTCCCTCCCTTCATCTCCAAGTGTGCCCCTGCCTACCAGCATCACATCCGTCTTGTCTGCATTGAACCTCAACCAGTTGGTTCTTAACCACGTCCGAAACTCAGCCAGGCACTGGGAGAATCGAGCCACCACACCATCTGGATCAAAGGAAAGAGAGCCTCAGTAGTAAGGAGACCGGAGACCGTGACACCACAGCTCACCAGTCACCCTGTCGCTAATTTTTAAAAAGATGGCCAGGAATTAGGACAAGGATCCCATGACGATTTTAGAAAAACATTAATGAGCCTGGAGTAATGCAATCTGCAACCGACGGTAAAGGAATAAAAGCGACCCAGTAAGTAGGTTGCCTCCTTCCACCCATGACTGAAGAAAGAAGGTTCGGTCAACTCTGGGTCATCTCGGCTAAGCGACCTCAGTGGACGGGCCAGTCTCGCATCTGCATAAGCTTTTCTGCAAAATCAGGAGTTTTAGCAGTGGAGGAAGCTTTAGGGATCACTGGGGCCCAGAGAGGGGTAGTGACTCGCCCAAGGTCACACGGCAAGCGAGGACCAGAGATGGGCTCCAGGCCAGAGACCTTTCCACTAAAGGCTGGAAGAACAAGGCCATTCAAAGGCGGGGGAGGCATCTGTCCACAGGGATCCTCCAGGGCTGGGAGGCCCTCTTCGAATCGCCCTTCCCTCCCTCGCTCCCTCCGCAAAGGGCCGCTTTGCCCGGGACCCTGCTCACCACAGGGCTGCAGTGCGAGCAGGAGCCTCCCGGGGCTGGGACAGAACCCGAGACACCGGGGAAGAGGCGGAGCCACAGGGGGCTGGTCAGCTTAGCCCCACCCGCCGGGGTCCCGGCCGACAGGAGCCAGGGCGGAAGCCAACGGGGCGAGGCGAGCTCCCTCCGCAGCGGGCGCCGCCGCAGAGCCAGGACCGGGCGGGAGGGCGGCGGCGGAGGGAGCTGCGCATGCGCCGCGGGCAGCCGGCGCCTCCGGGGCGGGGGACGAGCAGGGCGCGTTCTCTCCGCCCCTCCCCGGAAATCGAGGGTCTTCCGGGCGGCGCTCCGCGGTGGGGGAGGGGACGGGAGAAAGGGGGCCGCCGACAGCTCGGGAGCCCCCGGGCGCACGCCGGGCGGGGAGGGCAGGGATGGGGTGTGGAGGCTGCACTTACAGCCGCTGCCGCCGCCGCCGCCGCCTCCGCTGCTGCCGCCGCTGCCTGGAGAAGCCCCATCCATCCGCCTGCAGCCGGGAGACTCGGAGCCTGGGAGGGGCCTGGGCCCGGCCGCCGCCTCCTCCTCCTCCTCCTCGGCGTCGTCCGCAGCTTCCTCCCGCTCCACCAACCCTCGGCCCTCCCCTCCGCCTGCGCCCTCCTCCGCGGCCGCCCGCCGCCAGCCAACCGCGCGGCCGCTTGTTGGGCCGCGGCGCCGTCGCCATGGCGCCCGGCAAGCATCCTCGCGCCCCGGCCCGCGCCGCCAACGCCGCGTCTGGGGCTGCGGGCTCCGGAGGCCGTCCGACGCCACCATGCCGGTCTCCCCGGTCAGCAGCCGCAGTCGGCCGACCCTCGGGCAGTAAGTGCCGGCGCTCACACCTGCGTCCATCCCCCGGTCCCGGCGGAGCCCTCTCCGCGCCCTTGTCCTCCCGCATCCGGCTTGAGGCAGCAGCCCTCGAAGCTCCCAGGCGGCAGTGCCTCCCTCCTCGGCCCGTACGGCCGTCTTCAGACCCCGCTGCTGTGCCTGCCCTCGGAGAGAAGACCTAGTTCGTTTAGCACCGCCCTTCCTCCTGCCTCTCCTGGCTGTTTTCGGGCTGCAGTCTCAAGCTTGTTGCTTCCATTGCTGTGCCCAGATGCTCAGTCCTCTCCGTGAGCCGCCAGGCTGAACATCGCTGTGCTCTCTAGTCGAGGTTTTTTCGTCCCCCTCCTGCCTTAAACTCACTCCTGCTTACGATTCTGCTTTGCTGTTCGTGCAGCGGTGGAACGAGAGGCCGGAGGAGCGCACACAGCTCTGCGGACTGGTCTCGCTTCTAACTTCAAATGGGCCCCGAGTGCTGCCCAGCAGTTCCGTTCAAGCCCCCTCATTCGTCCACTCTCGCACGCTTCCGGACCACTTTGGTTCTCTTCTCAAACCGTCAGCATCTCTCCTTTCCAATCTCCTCCAGCTCAGCTAATCTTTCTTTGGCAGAACTCGTTGCACGTTCTTGGGAGAGAACCTTCCACTTTCTCTTGAATGTGGCACTCAGGTTTGTTGTCCATCCTGCCCGCTGCAGCGAAGTAGCCTTTGTGAATGAAGGTCAGCATAGCTGTCCCGCTAAATGCAATGGCCGTTGCTCAGTTTCGTTCTTAAGTCCCCCATCGGGAGCTTCGATCTAGTTTATCACTTCTGGAGTTTGAATCACTTCATTTGGTTTCTGGGACACGACTCTTCCCTGGTTCTCCCCGTGGCTTGTGGCTACTCCTTTTCAAAATAGTGCTTGCTGGTTGATACCTCTTCATCTCTCCCGTATCGAACTGTTGAGATGTTGCTGAGGTCAGTCTTTAAATCTTTTCTCTTTTTTCGTAAACCTGTGGCCTTCTGCCTTTAAAAATCACCTATATACTGATGATTCACGAGTTTGTATCTCTAGCCAGCACGTCTCCCAAGAAAACAAACTTAAAAAAAACCCCAAACATCTGCACTTAGAAGTCAATAGGCATCTCAAAATTCATATCCCAAACTGGACTGATTTCCCACTCTAATCTACTCTGCAGTCCTTTGCATTTCGGTAAGTGGCAGTTTCCACCCTTCCACTTAATCAGTAAAAGAGCCTGGAGTCACCCTTGACTTCTCTAATACCCTACTGCATCAGCAGATTCTACCATTTCTGCCTGCAAAATAAATCCAGACTACCGCTCCGGTGTGAGTCACTGTCACATTGCGGTAACCACCGAAATGGCCTTCCTGCCAGCACCTTCAGCATAGTCGTCACTGTGTCTCTTCTCAAAACCCTCCTGCGATTTTTTCCATTTCACTCAGTAAAAGCTCACATCCTTACAGGGCCCGGCAGGATCTCACCTTGGACTCTTCCCCTTGCCTAATCATACTCAGTATTGTTCCACAACAATGTCAGGCACGTTATTTTCCCACTTCAAGGCCTGTGCCTTTGCTGTCCTTTGGATTATCGTACCCCCAGCTAATCTCATGACTCACTTCAGATGTCACCTTGTCAAAGAGTCCTTCTCTAACCCGCCCTACGTAAAATAATAATACTTCTTCCTTGGAGCGCTTCAAAGTCCTCACCCTTGCTTTATTTTTCGCCATAAAATTTATCCCTACTTGTTATGTTCTACACGTGTGTTAATCTGTCTTCACCCAATTCTGTGGTAGTTCATGGGCGCGGAGATGTCTGTTTGGTTCCCTGCTGTTGCCTAGAATGAAGGTGCTCAATAAATATTTGCTGACTGAAGGAATGAATGAGTATGTACATCAGTAACATCGGTTGCTGCTCATCTTGTCTGGTTTTTGTTTTTACTTGTAGGTGTGGAAATCTCAAGGTAAAATTAAGTTGAATTCATGTAAATTTTAAAAACTCATCTGACTCTCAAGTTTAGGATTGGCTCCTTTGAATAATTTCAGAAGGCTCTGGGCATAGGGACTGGCCCTAGTTGTCTGGTTCCTGTCCCTGGGGTGATTAGGGCAGGCAGATAGTGGCGCTGAGAGTGAGATTTCTATGAGAGCCAATAAAGGAGGTGATTGAGGGTATGGGTCTGGATTGGTTGGTTTGCATTTGAAAGATTTGCCTCTGGACAATGTATGGGATCACTTAGCCCTGGGAGGGGCAGTCCCTCCAGGATCAGCAACTCTAAATGTCAGCATCAAAATACGGAAAATAAAAAGACATGCTTAATACCTGCTATATCTTGCATTTGTTTTGTTTATACATTTGCCACCCAAGGTTAAACTTCGATTACGACTCATCTGGACCGCTTTCATAGCATCTTAATGAAGGGTCTTCTTGTTTCTAGTGTGTTCTGTGTTCCACTAAATTTTCCTGAAGCATAGTTTTGATCACTTTACTATTCTGCTCAGAAACCTTGCTTGTGTATAAATTCCAAAGACTTAGCCTGGCTGTTTTATTTTTTCAAAGCTGAAGCTTTGTTTTCCTTCATGCATCTAATTCAATCATTTAGGATTCCCTGTATTTCCTACCTGCTTTTCTCCCTTCATTGCTCACAGTAATCTCTGCTCAGCGTGTGTTTCCTGTTCTGTCCTCCCTCACCTCCACCTGCACCAGATACAAACACACGTATACGTACACACCCCATACGCTCATTTTGCATTCGACCTACAATCAAGGCCTAACTTAGTCACCTTCATGATTTCTCTGCTCACTCCTCTCACCCAAAGTAACCTCTACCACAACTCATTTCATCTTATGTGTACCTCTTTTGAGGTAAATATAATTTTGTGCTTGCATTATAATCATATGCATGTTTTAGTTGTTTTTGTTAGACTGTAAGCTCCCTAGGGCCCATGTCTGGTTCATATTGTATCCCTTCCAGCATGTAGTACAGAGCCTTATGTACAGTAAGTGTTTTGTAAATAACTGTTCAATGAATGGAAGAAATTGATTTGGTTTAGATTGGAATTACCTTCATCCCATGTAAATAAGAAGGAGGTAATAGTGAAACTTTTTCTTAAGCCACTCCCTACTGTTCATCTTGATATTTCATAGTGAGATTTATGTATGTGTAGCATGCTTTTAATGTCATTTGCTGGTTTTTTCATAGAAACGATCATCAGGTGTTCATTCCACGGATACCAATTAAATGCCTTATATTTTCTAGTTACCACCCTAGATACTGAAGATACAGGAGGGAACCAAACAACTTAGGTCCCTGCTTCAGGAAACTCAAGAATGTACAGCTACGTGACCTCTTGTATCATGACTGTTTTTTGGGCAAAACTTTCAAAGTGGTTATCTCCTCTTGAAAGTCAACCTCTTTATTGCCTGCTAATTTGTTGCTGTTGAAAACATCTGTTTTCTAACATAGCTAGATAGGTACCATAAATTTCTAACATAATTGTTTACAGGTACTTCTTTTAATTTCTTTAAGAAAGTAGTCTGTGCTTTCCATCTCTAGTTTCCCACTCTATCAGGCAGAGTGCTAAGAGCCAGGACTATAATGTTGGATGTGATAAACATGGCCCCTTCCCATAAAACTTATAGTCAAGGTTTCTGAGAGTTTACTGAGAATGCTCTCTCATAAGATCCCAGTAACTACATAACTGATAAGTGTCACATCATTCGCTAATTCATTTCCCTTTAGGTTCCTGTAGGGAATAAAAGAGGAGGAGCTGGGTTGTGAGTAAATGTGGTAGGGTTTCATTGTGCCTGTGTTCAGTTTGAGATGTCTGGTGGACATGTAGCTGGAGCTAACCAGTAGCCTGGTAAACATTCAAGCATGAAGACTGAGAGAATTTTTTTAGTTGAATATAATGATTTTGGGATTATTCATTCGTTCAACAAATATTTATTAAGCAGCTACTGTGTTTTGGGTACTATTGTAGGCAATAGGGGTATAGCAGGGAACAAAATAGCCCCAAATCCCTACCCTCATGGAACTTAGATCTAATTAGGGGGCAGGGTGAGAACAGCTAATTCACGAGATAAATAAGTAAAAGATAACATTATGTTAGCTAGTAAGAAGTACCAAGGAGAAAAATAAAGCAAGGGGATATGAAGATTTAAGATGTATTTGACATTTTTAGATAGGGGAGCCAGGGTAGGCCACACTAAGAAGGTGGTTTTAGGTAAAGACCTGAGGGAAGTGAGGATGCTAAGCATGTGCATGTACGGAGAAGTCCATTCCAGGCAAAGGGAACAGCAAGGGCAAAGGCTCTGATACGGAAATATGCCTGGCATGTGTGAGGAATACCAAGGAGACCAATGTGACTGGGGCAGAGTCAACAGGGGAGAGAGCAGTGATCATGAAGTCAGAGCCCTACTGGATGCACGTAGGACTTTTTAGGTCATAGTAGCAAGTTAGGCTTTTACTCAGAATGAGATGGGAAATGAATGGAGGGTTTCAACTAGAGTAGCGACATGATCAACTTGTGTTTGAAAGAATGACTCTGGTTGTGGTGTAGAGAACAGACTTCAAAGGATTGAGGTGAAGCGAGAAGATGAGTTAGGAGGCTACTGCAACTTCCAAGAAAGAGAGGATAGTGTTTGGACCAGGATGGTGGCAACAGAGTGGTTCTGAAGGTTGGATTCTAGATATATTTTGAAGTTTTTTCACCCAAGAAACTGGAAGAATAGCTCAAAGAATAGCTAGAAGAATTTGTTACCTTTAACAAAAGCGGAGAAAGACTAAGAGGAGTAGGTTCGCCGGACAGGGTGAGGGCGAGGTTGTGAGGAGCTCAGTTTTGGACATGCTAATTTTGAGTTAGAGATGTCGAGCAGGCAAAAGGATATGTGGGTCTAGGATTCACATGAGCCGTCCATTAGAGATATATATTTGGGAGTCATTATTATATAGATGGCATTTAAATCATGGCATTGGATGAATTCACCTAGGCTATGAGTATAGACAGAAATGAGAAGACCAAGGAGGAACACTGCAGAAGAAGTAGAAGGAGATCTGGGTAAGGGAAGTATCCTGCAATCCAAGTTAAAGAAAACAAAGTCAAAGCAAAAAGAATGATGATTTGGGTAAATTCTGCTGATAAGTAAGATGAGAACAGCCAAGGACATTACAAGAAAAGAAAGCTACAGACTAATATCTCTCATAAACATAAATGCAAAAATCCTCAACAAAATATTAGTAAATAGAATCCAATAATATAAAATATGAATTAGGGCCAGCCCCATGGCCGAGTGGTTAAGTTCACACGCTCCACTTCGACGGCCCAGACTTGAGCTGGTTGAGATCCTAGGTGCGGACATGGCAGCACTTGTCAGGCCACGTTGAGGCAGCATCCCAGATGCCACAACTAGAAGGACTCACAACTAAAAAAAAAAATACACAACTATGTGCTGGGGGGATTTGGGGAGAAAAAAACAGGAAAAAAAAAAAGAAGATTGGCAACAGTTGTTAGCTCAGGTGCCAATCTTTAAGAAAAACCTTTCTAGCCTCTGTAAACTTGATGCGTTAACATCTGCCCTGCATGCATAGGTCCAACATGGACATGGACAACCTGATCTGCCTGAGTCACCTTGCCTTGGCTTCCTGCTTCCCTGGTTGCCCTTCGCCCCCACTAGGGGCCAAAATTTTCCAATATAAACCAACTGAAGCATAGTCCACCCCTCAACCACCTCCCTTATCTGGCTCTCACACTCTAGGCCACTATACACCTTTCCTAATCACTCTACAGCCAGATAGAGACAACTAGGGATGGCCTCTATGCCCCAGAACCCACTGAAATTATTCAAACTAGCCAATCCTACCCCTGCACATATGTATTAACCATGGAAGGAAGAAAATGATAAAAATCAGAGCAGAGGTAAATGAAATAGAGACTAAAAAAATAGAAAAAACTAATGAAACCAAGAGCTGGTTCTTTGAAAAGATAAACAAAATTGACAAACCCTTAGCTAGACTCACCAAGAAAAAAGGAGAGAAGGTTCAACGAAATAAAATCGGAAATGAAAGAAACATGGTTAATACATATGTGCAGGCTTAAAGTAAGAAGATAATTGGAAGTAATCAAAGTTTTGGTTTGGCCAGTAAGTACAGTGTATTTAAAGAAGGAAAAGAGGGGTGAGAGTGTAAATAAGATGTGATTATAATAATTAACTATGGATTCTATTAATTAACCTTAAGCTCAAAAGAGAAGAGATTGCATGAGAGGTGTGGGTGAGGGTGTAAAATGTAGAATCAAGAGCTCGAAGGTCTTAATAGAATTGAAGGATGGTTGAAGCTGGGGGTTAAGAGGGTGTATAAGCTAGGAAAATAGGAAGTGATGCTTGACCTTGCTAAGGACAAGGTCAAATGTATGACCATGGGAATAAGTAGCTGATGTAACAAGGAGGACAAGATCATTTACGTGAGAAGACTCTGAGGAGCTAAGAGCCCATGGTATTAGGATTACTTTCATGGATATTGAAGTACTCAGGAATTATGCCAGGAGTAGTTTTGAAGAGAAAGTCAGTAATTGAGGACATAAAATCTTCAGGGGATGGGAGAGAGGAGGTGCTGGTGATGATTGTGGACTGCCATAAGGAAGTGGAATACAAGTAGTCATTGAAACCATGAGTTTTGTTAAATTTACTCTGGGATAGTGTATATAGTGAAAAAACAGATAACTGAGGTTTAAGCTTAAGTGTAATCTTCAAATAAAAAGAATGGGAGGGCTGGATTTTGTAAGGATAGTAGGACAGAAGGTCAAGGAGAAAGAAAATAAGAGTTGAAAATTATGGGAAAAGAGTGATTCAATGGATGAATTGTGGATTTTGTGTTAAATAGAGAAAGAAGAGAAACCTAAAAGGTCCTGATTAATTGATAGAAAATGGAAAGTTCAGGTGATTAGAGGTTCCAAGGAGGCTGATGAATAGGAGACGGCAGTGTCACGGGAACCAATTGGAGAAGTCAATTTTAAGTAGAAGGGGGAATGGTGAACTGTCAGATGCTATAAAGATAAGTCCTGAAAAGAGTCCCTTGGATCTGACAATTTGGAGCACTAGGTGATTTAAGTGAAAGTCGTCTCTTTGCAGTGGGGGAGGAGAGGGTGGAACTAGATCACAGTGAATTACGGAGCAAATAAGAGGAGTGAGGAAGTAGACAGTATTATTGACGAATATTGTGAAAGGAAGGAGAGATATAGTAGTAGATAGAGGAAGACATAGCTAAAGGAAAGATTTCTAAGTTGAGGGGATGACTGGAGTACAATTACATGCTCCAGGGAAAAAGATAGGAAATGAGATGGAGGAGACAGGGAATTATCGATGGAGAAGAGTCCCTGAGAAAGCAGTAGGAGACAGGTTTCAGAGCACACGTAGCAAGATTAGCCTTAGATGAGAATGGCAATTCTTTTGCTGAACAAGGAAGAAAATAAAAGGATGGATTTAGGTGAGTTTGTAGGATATGAAAGAAGAATATAATGAAAGTGGAGAAGTTATTTAAGGAGTTTTTACCTGATTGATCCTTTTTATTTTCTTAGAGATGTTGGAGTAAAGTCATTTAGAGACTAAAGGAGGAACAATAGAGTAGGATACTTAAAAAGAATGTAAATTTGAAATAGGGCATGAATGGGATTCATTTATTCATTTATTTTTAAAATTCTTATTTACTGCCCACAATATACTCGGCACTATCCTGGGTGCTAAGGATACAGCAATGAACAAAACAAGGTTCTGGCCCTAAAGATGAGGATGGAAAAACAGCAAAGTGCCAAGTGATAATAAAGGCTGTGAAGAAAAATAAAATATGAATAGAGGATTGATTGTTGTCATTTAAAAATATTTTGTTCCTGTCTGATCTTTTATGATTTGAAAAATAAAAGTATTGTTACAAATATTTTCTTTGGAAACGTATTTCATTTCTATAACATAAGGGAAGATCATCCTCGTTTTATAGAAATCCACAGTATAATGAGACTACTAGAATGAATGATAAGGTGGGTTTTTGTCTTAAGGAATTGAGAGAGTAGAGCCAAAAGTGAAATCGTGTTTTTTCTGCTGGAGACAAACATTTTGATTATAACTTCTCTTCTTATTAAAAATTACTATGTAGGGGCCGGCCTAGGGGCACAGCAGTGAAGTTCGCACATTCTGCTTCCGCAGTCCGGGATTCGCTGGCTCAGATCCCGGGTGCAGACCCAGCACTGCTTGTCAAGCCATGCTGTAGCAGGTGTCCCACATATAAAGGGGAGGAAGATGGGCATGGATGTTAGCTCAGGGCCAGTCTTCCTCAGCAAAAAAGAGGAGGATTGGCGGTAGTGTTAGCTCAGGGCTGATCTTCCTCAAAAAAAAAAACATTACCGTGTAATTGTTCACGCAGGAACATGATATTCTTTCCCAGGTTTTATTACTCATGCTTCAATCTGTCTATCTAACTGCACTCTGTACTTGTTTGTGCTCACTGTGTGCCGGGCACTTCCTAGCAACAGTGTATAAATTAATTCACTTAGTCCTCATAATAACCTATGGGTAGGTACTATTATTATTATCCTCACCGTACAGATAAGGAAACTGAGACCCGGAGAAATCAGTGTAGACTTCCGACCTAACTGCCTGGGTTCAAATTTCCACACTAATAGGAATGTTTCCCTCCAAGCCTCTTGATTTTATGTAAAATAATATTAATAGCAACCTCTTAAAGTTATGTTGAAGAAAAAGTGACATAATGCATGGAAACATTCTATGCTTACACACAGTTCTAAAGTAGCTATTATTTCTTGTTTATACTTTAGATTTTTTCATGTTTCTGAATGTGTCTTTTTTTTATTGTTGGTTAGTTTTTCTTCAATTGTGGATCCTCTGTATTATGTTTTCTTTTCCTCCTATAGGACTATTACCTCACAGCCGAAGTCCATTAGCTTTCCTGGTAAGGTAAAGGCAACGCAAACAAGAGGATATTTTGGTGCAAACCAAAGCAGAATGGCTGTTTCAAGAACTGCGATGATTCTACCTGACATGAAATCAGCAGAAAAACTGAATAGTCCCACCTCAAGGACAGTCACACAGGTAATATTCTTTAGAATTCTGAGTTTATTTGAAAATGATGTCATGAAGAACTTGATGGAAATGTTAAAGGTAGAAAATATACTGCTTTGAAATAAGCGTTCGCCTCTAATATTGATATATTGATTTTGTTGCAGTCTTTACCACATAAAATATCATACAGCATGGGGGCTGGCCCCGTGGCCGAGTGTTTAGGTTCGCGCGCTTGGCTGCAGGCGGCCCAGTGTTTCGTTGGTTCGAATCCTGGGCACGGACATGGCACTGCTCATCAAGTCACGCTGAGGCAGCGTCCCACATGCCACAACTAGAAAGACCCACAACGAAGAATATACAACTATGTATGGGGGGGCTTTGGGGAGAAAAAGGAAAAAATAAAATCTTTAAAAAAAAATATCATACAGCATAATAGTGGCAGTTGGGTCTTATAGTCCAATGTTAGTAATAAGAATATTGGTGTAGAATGAGGAAAGTCTACTCATGACCTTAAGAGCTAGTTGGTTATAATATTAATTGTAGCTAATTCAGCTGTAATGTGGATAGTACAGCTGTCATCCACTCTTCTTTGCAATGTAGTCTAGAAAATATCATACAGTGAATTGTCATAAAATTGGTTATCTCATTAGAAAACATAATTAAGGACTGACTTTTTTAAATTTTTAATCAAAGAATAATGTATACAGAAGAGTATATAATGTATAAATTTGAATGGGCTAGGCAATGATTTTTCAGATATGACACCAAAAACACACTCCATTAAAGATAAAATTGGTAAACTGGACTTTGTCAAAATTAAAACTTCTGGTCTTTGAAAGACATTGCTAACAGAATGGAAGGAAAAGCCAGACAATGGGGAAAAATTAATCGCAAGGCATTTATCTGATAAAGTACCTGTATCCAAAATACATAAACAATATTAAGACAAGCTAATTTTAAAAATGAGCACAACATTTGAAAAAACGCTTCACCAAAGTACATGTACGGATGGCAAATGAGCCCCAAAAGATGATCCACATTAGTCATGAGGGAAATGCAAATTAAAACCATAAGTTTCTGCTTCACACCTATTAGAATAGCTAAAATTAAGAGACTGACCATGCCAAAGGTTGGCCAGGTTGTAGAGGAAGTAGAACTCTCATACACTGCTGGAAGGAGTGGAAAATGAAAAACAATTTGGCAGCTTATCAAATGTTAAATAAATACCGACTGGATCATTCAGCCATTCTACTTCTAGGTGTTTACTCAAGAGAAAAAAAAAGCATATGTTTATACAAAGAGTAGTACATGAATATTTATAGCAGCTTTTTGTATAATAGCCAAAAAAGGAAATAACCCTAAGATAATTTTAAGAAATTAATATTACGTATTTGTGTAAATATTCCATGTGCTATGATCTTAGCTCAGGCTGCTATAACAAAGTACTGTAGACTGGGTGGCTTAGAAACAAAGAAGTTTGTTTCTCACATTTCTGCCGCTGGAAGTCCACGATTAGGATGCCAGTGTGCTCAGGTTCTGGTGAGGATACTTTTCCAGGTTGCAGACCGCCAATTTCTCATTATATCCTCACATGGCAGACATTTTGCTAGCTCTCTGGCCTCTTTTCCTAAGGGAACTAATCCCATTCATGAGGGCTCCAACTTCATGACTTAATTCTCTCTCAAAGATTCCACCTCCCAATATCATCTCGTTGGGATTAGGATTCTAACATATCAATTTTGGGGGTACGCAAACATTCAGTCCATAACAATTGTATACACATTATATGCATTATGTATATATTGTACATTCATATATACAGTACATACATATTACATAGTATTAACAATACTATGTAAAAGGAATAATGCATGCAAGCTTGTTCCAACACTTAAAAATCAGTACTACTTGCTGTATTAAAGACTGAAAACAAAAAGTAATCATCACAACAAATAAAGAAAAAGCATTTGAAAAAAATTCAATATCCATTCATGATTTTTAAAACAACATTTTTTAAAAGCCTTTCAACTGACTTGAAAAAGAAAAGATTTCCTCAGGGGCGTTCTGAAAAACCCACAGATAGCATCCTACTCAATGATGAAAGACTGAAAGCTTTTCCCCTAAGATAAGGAATAAGGATGCCCACTTTCACCACTTCTGTTCAACATAGTAGTCAGGTGTCCTAGACAGAGCAATTAGGCAAAAAAAAAAAAAAAAAAAAAAGAGAAAGAAAGAAAAGTCATCCAAAGTGGGAAGGAAGAAGTAAAATTATCTCAGTTCACAGATGATATGATCTTATATGTGGAAAACCCTAAAGACTCCACATGAAAAACTGTTAGAACTGATAAATCCAGCAAAGCTGTAAGATGCAAAATTAACACAAAAAATTCTGTTGCATTTCTATATACCAGCAATGGAAAATTCAAAAAGAAAATTAAGAAAAAGATTTTGATTTACAATAGCATCAAAAAGCATAAAATACTTAGGAATAAACTTAACTAGGGATGTGAAAGACTTGTACACTGATGACTACAAAAATTGCTGAAAGAAATCAAAGACAATAAATGGGAAGACATCCTTTGTTCATGAATTGGAAGACAATATTGTATTCAATACTAACCAAAGTAATCCACAGATTCAAGGCAATCCCTATCATAATCCCAATGACTTTTTTTTCAGAAATATAAAAAGGCATCCTAAAATTCGTATGGAATATGAAGGGACCCCAAATAGCTAAAACAATCTCGATAAAGAAGAACAAAGTTGGAGGTCTCACACTTCCTGATTTCAAGACTTGTTACAAAGCTGCAGTAATCACAGTGTAGCACTGGCATGAAGACAGACATATAGAACAATGGAATAGAATAGAGAGTCCAGAAATAAACCCTCAGATATGTGGTCAAATGATTTTCAACAAGGATGCCAAGACTATGCAATGGGGAAAGGATGGTCTTTTCAACAAAGATATTGGGAAAACTGGATATCTACATGCAAAAGAATGAGATAGGACTCTGACTTTACACCATATAAAAAATAACAGTCCGGAAAGCAGCAGAAGAAAAACAGTGTATCTCTTGTGAGGGAACCCCAATAAAGTTAACAGATAAATTTTCAGCAAAAACAATGAGGCAGGAAGGCAGAGGATACAATATTTGAAGTTGTCAAAGAAAAAACTGTCAACCAAGAATCTTATATTCAGCAAAGCTATCATTCAAAAATGAAGATGAAATAGTTTCCCAGATAAGCAAGAACTGAAAGAATTTATTGCTTGCAGATCCACCTTACTCAAAATACTAAGGAAAATTCTTCACCTTGAAAGCGAGTAACCCCAGATGGTAATTCATATCCACACAAACGAAGAACACCAGCACATGTAATTATAACAACACTATTAATGTATTTACTCCTTTTTAAATCTTATTTGAAAAAAATTATATAAAATAACAGATATATATGTATTATTGGGCCTATGACATTAGAAATGTAATATGTGTGTAATATATTTGCCAATAATAGCACAAAGAAGGTGGGTAGGAGCAAAGCTGTAACGCACTAAGGAAATGATGACAAATGGTAAAATGATAATTATAGCACTGTGTTGTGTTTGTAACATTAATAGTTGTAATGTGTATAAAAATGATACCATGAAAGGGGGGAATAGTGAATAGAGCTACACAGAAGCAATACTTTAATATATTACTGCAATTAAGCTAATAAAAATCCAAAGCTGATTTTGACAAGATGTGTATGGTAAGCCCTAGAACAACCACTTAGAAAAGCGTCAAAAATATAGTGAAAAAAATCATTATTAAAATTAAAATGATACATTAGAAAATATTCACTTAATGCAGAAAAAAGTAATAAAGGAGGAATAAAGGACAAACAGATATGAGACATATGGAACACATAAAGTAAAATGGTAGATATAAATCCAACTATATCAATAGGAATATTAAATGTAGATGGATTAAACAATCCAAATAAAGGGCACAGATTGTCAGACTTATAAAAAAAATGATCCAATGATATCCTGTTTACAGGAGACATACGTTGGTTTCAAAGATACAAAGAGACTGAAGTAAAAGGGTGGTAAAGGATGTATTACAAGAACACCAACCACAAGAAAGGTGAAGTGGCTGTACTGATACAAGACAAAATAGACTTGAGGACAAAAAAAAGTTACTAGAGATAAAGAGAGACATTTTATAATGATAGAAGAGTCAATCCAATAGGAAGATAGAAAAATTATAAGCATGTATGCACGCAATAGCAGTGACAAAACATATTTTTTAAAAACTGACAGAAATGAAAGAAGAAATAGACAATTCAACAATGATAGTAGGAAACTTCAATCCCACTTTCAATAATGGACAGAACAACTAGACAAAAGTTCAACAAGGAAATAGAAGACTGGAACAATACTATAAACCAACTAGAACTAACAGACATCTACAAAATACTCCACCCAACATGCAAGAAAATCTACATTCTTCTCAAGAACATGAAACATTCTATGGGATAGACCATATACAAGGCCAGAACTCAACAGTCTTAAAAGGGTAGAAATAATACAAATTATGTTCTCTAACCATAATGAAATGAAATTAGAAATAATAACAGGGAAAAACCAGGAAAACTCATAGATATATGTAAATTAGACAACACACGCCTAAATAACCATAGGTCAAAGGAGATATCAAAAGGGAAATAAGAAAATACTTTGAGATGATTGCTAATCAAGACACAATATGCCAAAGCTTACAGGATGCAGCTAAAGCAGTGCTTAAGGGATATTTATACATGTAAGTGCCTACATTAGAAAGAGGAAACATCTAGAATCAATAACGTAACCTTCCACCTTAAGAAACTGGAAAGAATACAAAATAAGCAGAAGGAAGGAAATAGTATAGATTAGAGTAGAAATTAGTGAGATATTGAATAGAAAATCAATAGAGAAAATTAATGAAACCCAAAGTTTGTTCTTTGAAAAGATCAACAAAATAGGTAAACCTTTAACTAGTTTGACCAAGAAAAGAAAAAGACTCAAAATACTAAAATCAGAATTGAAAGAGGGTACATCACCACCAGCCCTACAGAAATAAAAGGATCATTATAAATGATAAATCGTATGCCAACAAGTTAGAAAACTTACATGAAATGGACATATTCCTAAAAATACACAAGCTACCAGGGGAGCTGACTCAAGAAGAAATAGACAATCTGAGTACACTTATAATAAGGGAAGAGACCAGATCAGTAATAAAGAAATAGATATAGGTAGGTAAATAGGTAGACAGACAGATAAATAAATAAATCCTACCCGTAATGAAAAGCCCAGGGCTAGGTAGGTCTTCGTTGAATTCTACCACACATTTAAAGAACTAATACCAGTTCTTCACAAATTCTTCCAAAAAATAGAAGAGGAGGGAACACTTCCTGACTTGTTTTGAGACCAGTATTACCCTGAATCAAAACCAGACAAAAATATCACAAGAAAACTATAGACCACTATCTCTTATGAATATGCAAACATCCTCAACAAAATTCTAGCAAGCCAAATCTAGCAACATATAAAAAGAATTCTACACCATGACTGCCTTACTTTGCTAAGGGTGCCGTAACAAAATACCACAGACTGGGTGGCTTAAACAACAGAAATGTATTATTCTGGAGGCTAGATGTCCAAGAGTAAGGTATTGGCAGGTTTAGTAATTTCGGAGGCATCTCTCCTTGGCTTGCAGATGGCCACCTTCTTGCTGTGTGCTTACATGGCCTTTTGTTTGTGTGTGGTCATCTCTGGTGTCTCTTTCTCATAACTACTTTTCCTTCAAGGACACTAGTCAGATTGGAATAGGGTCTCATTTTAACTTAATTATCTCTTTAATGGCCTTATCACTGAATACAGTCACATTTAGAGGTACCAAGGGTTAGGGCTTCAACATATGGATTTGGGGAGAGGCAATTCAGTCCATAACAACAACCAAGTAGGATTTGTCCCAGGGATGCGAAGTAATTTAACGTTTTAATGTCTAAAAATCAATTAATGTAATATCTCATATCAATAGAATAAAAAGCAAAAACCACATGATCACCTCAATAGAGGCAGAAAAAGCACTTGTCAAAATCCAAAATCCTTTCATGACAGAAACACCTAGCAAACTAGGTATAGAAGGGAATTTCCTCAACCTGATAAAGGACATTTATGAAAATCTCACTAACACACTGAGTCGTGAAATACTGGATGCTGTCCTTCTGAGATCAGGACAAGACCAATCCTTCCCACTTCTATTCAACATTGTACTGGAGGTTCTAAATAAGGCAATTAGGCAAGAAAGGGAAATAAAAGGCATCCAGATTGGAAAGGAAGAAGTAAAGCTATCTCTATTTGCAGATGACATATGTTGTATATAGAAATTCCTGAGAAATCTACTAAAAAACTAATGAATGAGTTTTGTTAGGTTGGAGGATGAATGATCAATATAGAAATAAATTGTGTATCTATACACTTGCAATAAACAATTTGAAAATTAAATTAAGAAAATTTTCTTTCACAATAACATCAAAAACAATAAAATACTTAGGAATAAATTTAGTAAGAGAAGTGAAGTATTATGCTCTGGAAACTATGAAACATTATTCAATGAAATTAAAGAAGATCTAACGTATCCCAAATTCATGAATTGGAAGACTTACTGTTGTTAAGATGGTGACACTCCCCAATCTGATCTATCAGTTCAATACAATCCATATCAGAATCCTACCTGACTTCTTTGTGAAAATTGACAATTGATTCTAAAATTCATATGGAATTGCAGGGAACCCAGAATAGCAAAAGATATCCTGAAAAAGAAGAAGAATGTAGGCAGACTGTCACTTTCCAATTTCAAAATTTACTACAAGGCAATGGTAATCAACATAGTGTGTATTGGCACAAAGACAGACAAATAAATCAATGGAATAGAATTGAGAGTTCAGAAATAAACCTGTACATCTATGGTCAACTGATTTTTGATAAGGGTACCAAGACCATTCAACAGGGAAAGAATAGTCGTTTCAATGAATGGTGCTGAGATGACTGGATAGCCACATGCAAAAGAATGAAGTTGGAGCCTTATCTCACATCATATAAAAAAATATCTCAACATGAATCAGAGACCTATATGTAAAAGCTAAAGCTAAAAATCTCTTAGAAGAAAACAGAGGGGTAAATCCTCCTGATGTTGGATTTGGCAAAGGATTCTTAGGTATGACACCAAGAAGATGAATAACAACAACAAAAAAAATAGATGCATGTTTGTGCTTCAAAGGACATAATCAGGAAAGCGAAGAGTCACCCATAGAATGGGAGAAAATGTTTGCAAACCATATATCTGTTAAGGGATTTGTATCTGGAATATATAAAGAGCTCTCACAACTCAATAATAAAGAGACAAATAGCCCAATTAAAAATTGGGCAAAGGATTTGAATACTCATTTCTCCAAAGAAGATATACAAATGGTCAAAAAACACATGAAAAGATACTTGACATCATTAGTCATCAGAGAAATGCAAATCAAAACCAGAATGAAATTCACTCCACACTCGCTAGGATGGTTAGAGTCAAAAAGTCAGAAAACAACAAGTGTTGGTGAGGATGTGAAGAAATCAGAGGTCTTATACACTGCTGATGGAAATGTAAAATGGTCCTGCTACTTTGGAAAACATTGTGGTGGTTCCTCAAAAGGTTGACATAGTATTACCGTATGACGAGAATTTCTATTCCTAGGTCTATATATCCAAGAGAAATTAAGATATATTTCCACAGAGAAACTTGTACATGAATGTTTATAGCAGCATTATTCATAATAGACAAAAAGAGGAAACGACCCAAATGTCCATCAGTGGACAAACGGCTATGCAAAATGTGATATATCCATACAATAGAAGATTATTCGACCATAAAAAAGAATGAGGTACTGATTCACGCTGCAACATGGATGAATCTTGAAACCATTATGCTAAGTGAAACAAGCCAGTCACAAAACACCACGTACTATATGATTCCACTCATATGAAAGTCCAGAATAGGGAAATGTCTGGAGACATGAAATATGTTAGTGGTGGCCTAGGGTTGGGAGGAGAGACAAGGGTTACGGAGCTGAGTTAAAGGATACAGAGTTTCTTCTGGAAGTGATAAAAAGGTTCTAAAATTAGCAGTGTTGATGGCTGCACATATCTCGGATATACTAAAAACCACTGAATTGAACACTTTAAAAATCTATTTTAAAAGATATTTAGTGCATATTGTGTGCCAATTTGTTCCAATTTTTGAATTTTGAAAATTTTGAAAATTACGATAAAATGGAAAAATTCTTTAAAAAAACTTAGATTTTACCAAAAGACAAACAAAAGTGAAAAATTAGAAGCTATTAAAGAAATTAATATGAGTAATTTAAAAGCCTTCCTTCAAAGATAATTCCAGGCCCAGATGGTTTGGCTAGTGCTATAAACAGTACAGGAAAAGTGAGTGTACTCCAAGACTCATTATATGAGCTAGAACTATCTAGATATCAAAATCTGGAACTATAAGTATGAGAAAGAAACATTACACGCCAGTCATACTTGCAAACATAGAGAGAGAAATCCTCAGTAAAATATTAGCAAAATTCGACAACAATAAAAAAAGATAAGACATCATGAGGAAGTTCAGTTCATACTAACAAATTAAGATTGGTTTAACATTTAAAAAGCCACCAGTGTAAAAATTCACCACATTAACAGCTTAAAGGAAAAAAGAGTTATGATCACATCAATACAGATAGAAAGTATCTGATAAGATGAAATATTTATTCATGATTAAAAGGAGAAGATTCTTATGAAACTGAGAATCACTAGGAACTTCCTTAATCTGATTTAGGGTATCTATAAAATCCTACAGCAATGATTATATTTAATGGTGAACATTTCTAAGACAGGATCCACTTCTAGCCAACATTCTTGGAAGTCTTAGCCAGTTCAGTATGGGAAGAAAAAGAAATGAAAAGTATAGGAATTGCAAAGGAGGAAACAAAACTTCAAATATTTATAGATGACACAACTGTCTACATATAAAATTAAAAATCACCTACTGATAATTATCAAATTAATAAGAGAGTTTAGCCAGGTTATTGGATATCAAATTTTTAAAAAGCAATTCTATATTTATATACCAGCAACAAATGGTTCAAAATTACATATTTTTAAATGATACCATTTATAATAGCTCTAAAATTTATTAAGTACTTATGGATAAATAAAAGAAAAGATGCTCATACCTATATTTTCAAAACTATAAAGTTTTATTGGGAGACATTAAAGAAGACCCAAACAATGGAGAAATAGACCATGTTTATGCAGAGAAAGAGCCAATATTGTAAGCATATCAATTATGCCCAAATTTTGATTCATAGATTCTGTACAATTTCAGTCAAATTTTCAGGAGCTTTTTTGTTTTATTATATTTCTTTCTGGAACTCATCTAAGTAATTCCAAAATTTGTATGAAACTGCTAAAGCTTAGAATAGTCAAGATACTCTTGAATAAGAACTTGGTGGAAGGACTTGCTCTCCTAGACATCAAATTTAATAAAAAGTGTAACGTTAGCAAAGGGATAGACAGAGCCTACAATTGACTCAAGGACATCTAAACACTTGTCTTATAACAACCGTGCACTACAGAATAATGTGGAGGTGACAGGATTTTCAAAAACTCTTTTTGAGATAATTGGGTATTCATACAGATTAAAATATATTGGCTTCCTTTCTCATACTATACACAAAACTCAAACCCAGGTATATTATGGATCTAAACATGCAAAACGCCAGATATAAAAACGTCCTCGTAACATCAAGATTGGGAATGGTTTCTTGAATGAGGCATCTGAAGCGTAAACCGTCAAGGGAAATGTGATAAATCTGACTACATTAAGAGTGAGAACTTCTTCATTAAAAGATATCACAAAGAAAATGAACCACAGAGTGAAAGAAGACATTTCCAACACATAAAACTGAAAGGATTCACATTCAGAATATTTTATAAACTCTATTATCAGTTTAAAAAAGACAGAACTCAATAGAAAGAAGTACAAAGGGCTTGAATGGGACATTCTCCTCCAAAAAAGGAAATAAAAATGGGAATAAATATATGAAAAGAAGCTCAAATTTGTGGAAATTAAAATCAAAATGAGATACCTGTAAACCCATACCAGACTAGCTTGAGTTTATAAATCTGACAGTTCTAGTTGTTGATGAGAATGTGGAATAACAACAACTGTCATACAATGCTGGTAATCATGAAAATTGTTACAACCAGTTTGTAGAACAGTTTTGGGTTATCTAATCAAGAGACCCATCAATTCCACATCTATATGCCCCCTAGAGAAATACATTCTCGTGTATACCAATGTATATATTTTATATATAAATGTTTATTGAGACAGTTTTCATGATGGCCCAAAACTGGAAAAAACTTGACGTCTACTAAAAGTAAAATAGATCAGTAAAATATGATATACTAATCCAACAGACTTTAGAATCATCAATAAATGAATGAACTACTGTACATGCAGCAACATGGAGAAATATAAGAACATATTGTTGAACAAAAGATGTCAGACATAATATATGACTATATAAAATTTAAAAACAGGCAAAACTAAATTACATTGACAAACATGATAAATACCAAGTGCTGGAAAAGTCTGGAGCAACAGGAACTCTCATACATTGTTGGCGGGAACCACTTGGGAAAACTTTTTAGTAGTATCTATTTAGAGTGAACATATACATAATCCATTACCCAGTAATTCCACTCTTAGGTATATGCCCAACATGAATTCATACAGCCTATTCAGCAAAACACACGTACAACCATCTTCATAGCACCACCATTTGTAACAGCCGAAAAATTGGAAATTACAGAAATATCCATGAACAATAGAATAGGTAAATTGTGACATATTCACACAATGGAATATTATACAGCAATGAAAATGAGCCATCTACAGCTATACTTAACCATGTGAATTAATCTCACAAATGTACTATTGAACCAAAGAAACCAGTTACCAAAGAGTGCATACTATATGATTCCATCTGAATAAAGTTTAAAAACAGGCAAAGCTAATCCATGGTGTCAGGATAACTTCGGTGGAGCTGGTGACTCTCATGAAAGGAACTTCCAGGATGCTGGTAATTTTCTGCTTCTAAATCTGAGTGCCAGGTACACGGATGTGTTCAGTTTTGAAAATTCGTTAAGCTGTACATCTATATGTACACTTTTCTGTCTGTATATTTTACTTCAATACAAGTTGTCAAAAGTAAATGCTGTCGTTTAGGAATCCATACTTAATGAAACTATAAAAAGAAGAAAGGAGATGATAACCAAAACCAAGCTAATGATTGTCACTGGTGGGGAGGGGAGGCTGTGATCCAGAAGCGGCAAAGGCTGGGGGTGCTATCTATGACCCAGGAGGGGCAAAGTTTTCTGGAGGTGCTATCAATGTTCTAATTTTTTACTTTAGTTGTGATTATAAGATTTGCTTTATATTATTTAATTATATGGTTGTGTTTTAATTGCACTTCTCTGTGTTAAATTTTATAATTAAAAAGATTAAAAATGAACCAAAAACAAATGAACCAAAAATATATAATAATTTGGGAAATGTTTATTAATAAAATGTTAAATGAAACATAATGTTTTTTTAAAGCTTATACATAAAAATTAAATGTACCAAAATATTAATAATCTGGATGAATTATATTTATGCAGTTCTGAATTTTCTAAAAATTAATATATTTTACTTGTATACAGGTAAAACATGAATAAGACTTTTTAAAAAATGTATGCCTAGTGAAAAAACTTTTTAAGCATAAAATCACTTATTTAATATTTCATGTTTATCCTATCCTAGAAACATTATACTTATCTTTTTTCTACTGCTTTTATTTCCATTTTCTAGGACCTATTATTCAGAAACCCAACCTTTTTTACTTATTTTATTTTAAATTACCATTTTCCACAGGTGTTTGATGCAAATGGAGTTGATGTTACTCCCCGACCCCTTTACCGTTCAGATACACACGTTGGTACAGCAAAGCCAAGTAAACTACTGACGTCACAAGAAGGATCACGTGGGTCCGACTATATATCTTCCTATAGCTTTTATCAGAATACGCTAAATCCCAGTATGTTAGGGCAGTTTACAAGGTAGAGTATACAATTCTATAGTTCTTTTTTATATCACACATGTTGTCTTTCAGTATACAATTCTATAGTTCTTTTTTATATCACACATGTTGTCTTTCCATTTAAGTGCATGTATGTAACTTAGATGTCAGTTGTCTTCAGTCTCCCAGCTCTACTCTGTGATGCTCGTGTACCGTCTCCATGTTCCTCTCACGTTTTAAATTAGATGTAGAGCTTTGCATGTCTTAAGAATTTCCTGTACACTTACACCAAAACATTTGTGAAAAAACATGTAGATTTTACTCAAGATTTCCCGAGGAACCGAAAGATGAAGGCTAGCATCACATACCCACAGACATATTTCTTCAGTTTCTTTATGCTGCAAATTATGGGAAGGGGTGGCTTTCCTTTTTTCCCCCTATTCTTTCATACAAATCCCTGTTCTCCTAGGGTTTGATTTCTCTCTTGCTTTATCTTTATTTCTTGTAAATGAAATGTTATGCATTTATTATGTAGATACTTGTATAATTGAAATTAATGCTTACTTATGGTAGAGAAGTTCAGAGTCTTTGCAATAATAAAACAATAGTTTCTAAAATAATCTAAAGATTACAGGCAAATATTTGAGTGTGTAACTTTCAACCTGACAGATTAAAAGTTCCAGATGTTGTCTGAGCATGTGATTTTAGGAGAAAAAATGCTGGTCTAGAGTCGGCCTCCAAATTTGCATGTAGAAGCCATGGGAGTGCTCTGCAAAACAAAGGATGTCCCAGTAATCTGGACTCACCCCTTTGGAGGGCAGTTGGGACTATAAATAGAACAGGAAAAAAAGTATGCAATATCATGGCATAACGTAAAGTTCGTATGTTTAAGGAAGTTACTTTTGGATTCTTCAATATAGTGATTTCCCCCCGAGTCCATAGATTTTCTTTTCATTAAATCTTGAGAGGACCTTTATCAAATTGAATAAGTCACAGTTAAGATGAGATCTGAGTGATGAGCAGAAACATGGAGAAAAATGAAAGGAAAGGTGTTTTGGGCCAAGGCCCTGAAGAGTAAGAGAACTCCACAAGATTAAGGAAACTATAAAAAAAAAAAGGAGTGGGGGATGGAGGGAACAGTGATAATGAAGATGGAGAATATGTGTAGGTAGGCTGAATTATGGATTTTTCTCCTAAATATATTGGGAATCCATTGAAGGACTTTAGGCATAACTTTGCCACGTCTTATTTCGAAGATATATTTTAAATGATTTTTTATTTAAAAAAAACATTAAAAATCAACTCGATGTTTAAAGAACTAATTTATCCATTTTGCCTACCTGATTATAGTATATTTGATTTCTCAGTCTGATAATGCTTTATTTGTGTATTTAGTTTCTTATCATAAGGAATCTAAATCAATGGATAATGTTGTTATTCATTGTTAAAGGTCGGTTTTAGGCAGCAGCACAGTTTCTAAGTCCAGTGTATCGACTACTGAATCGATAACGGAAGACCTAGAAGAGCCATCCTACAAATGGGAAAGATTGGCTAGTTTTACAGGTAATGAAAACACAATCATTTATTTCAGCGACACTCCATGATTTCTTCAGCAAATATGCTCATTACTCTTTAGGTCCTTGAAATACAAGAACTACGGTAATGATTCCCAAATGCTGGCCTGTGCAGCGTCTACAAGAGAATAAGCAGGGTGGTATCTACATGTTTTTTTAAAGCTTCCAAGGTGGCTGTCTTGCCTCAGTGACCACTAGCCTCAGGCATCACAGACCCTGTTTTAAAAGAGCTCAACGTCTAACTCAGGAGACAAAGAATTCTGACACGTTGTGATCAATGCCATAATAAGACGTGCAGAAGGTGATGGGAGCACTTAGAAAGCAAGAGTTAACTCCTCTGAGGTGAAAAAAAGAAAGAATGTTCACAGAGAACATCACTGACTTTTGAATTGGGTTTTTAAAGATGCTTAGTGATTTGTCAGGAAAACAAGTACGAGAAGCCCCTTCCAGGCAAAGGATAAAACATGAGGTAAAGCAAAGGATTACGAAAGTGAAGATAAAAGAATGAGGAAATAATGGGGGATCAAAAGTGCTGGAAGGAATGGGCATGTACCTGAGAGACGTTGGCCTTGGAATGCGGAAAGGTTGTCTTTTCCTTTAAGATGATAATAAAGGATTAGTGAAAATAGTGATAAGGTTGCAAAAGTGCTTGATGGACCCTTCTTTTTGGTGTAACAGAAATGCTTCTGACAACAAGTAACAGAATACCCAACTACCGTTAGCCTGAACAAGTAGAGACATTTTTCTCACATTAAAGGAAGTGAAGAGATGGGCCAGCTCAGTGGCATAGTGGTTAAGTTTATGCACTTCCCTTCAGTGGCCTGGGGTTCATGGGTTCAGATCCCTGGTGGGTGTGGACCTACACACTGCTCATCAAGCCATGCTGTGGCAGCGTCCTACATACAAAATAGAGGAAGATTGGCAACAGATGTTAGCTCAGGGCCAATCTTCCTCACAAAGGAAAAAAAAGAAGTTAAAAGGTAGATAGCTTTTGCCTTTGATTTTGTAGCTTAATTATGTCAACCTCTGGTTTGGCAGCTCTGCTATTCTCTTTCCTCAAGCCTTTTCTTCTTGCTTCTTGTCTCATGATCTCAAAATATCTGCCCCAGCTCTGGGAATTATATCCACATTAAAGGCAGAAAGAAGGAGAAAAGGCAGGAAAGAAGAAAAGAATCAGTCACATCTCCCTCATTTATCAGGACAGTAAAGCTTTCCCAGAAGTGTTCCTTCTTCCTGTATATTTGTGCTTTTATCTCATGGGCCAGAACTGTGTCACATGGCCACCCCTAGCTGGGAAAACTAAATACTTGATTTCCCAGCCTCTATTAATGGAAAGAAGCAAAGGAGGGGAGAAAGGCTTAGCAATGAACACTTAGGCAATCAGCAGTGTCTGTTGCAGGAGAGAAGCTCGTCCTCTCAGAGGCAGACAAAGAGGACTAGGTTATTGTCATAACCTCTCCCAGCTCTCTATCCTCAATTTGTTCCAAACTGTATCCAGAATGACCTTTTTAAAGACACGATCTAGAGTGCTGGCCCCATGGCATAGTGGTTAAGTTCGCGTGCTCCAGGTTTGGTGGCCCAGGGTTAGCAGATTTGGATCCTGAGCATGGACCTAGCACCACTCGTCAAGCCATGCTGTGGTGGCATCCCACATGAAATAGTGGAAGATTGGCACAGATATTAGCTCAGTGGCAATCTTCCTCAAGCAAAAAGAGGAGGATTGGGAACAGATGGTAGCTCAGGGCCAATCTTCCTCACAAAAAAAATAAAAATAAAAAAAATAAAGACACAATTTAATCACATTCTCCCCTGCTTAAAAAAGCTTGGATGGATTTGCATTGCTCTTTAATATAAAGACTAAAATCTTTATGTAATGATTTGCCTTGAGACTTTTCTCTACTTGTCTACATCGAAAACAACAAACAAATAGCAGTAACACAACTTCACCTCCAGAAGCCTTGAAGAGTAATATAGATGTTTATATCATCTTGGCCAAGTGCTGGTGAATTCCAACTACAAAGTCAGCCTCTAAAGTGAATCCCACCTCAACAATCTACTTCTACCCCCTGGCTGCTCTTTCAGACTAGAGCAGTGTTTCTCAATCTTGAATGTACATTAACATCATCTAGTATACTTCTAAAAAATTGCCATGCTCAAGTCTCATTCTAGGCTAATTGAATCAGAATATCTGGGAGTGGGGGGGTTGCGCATAAATAGTAGTGTGATAATAAGTGTAAAACTACCTGCTCTGAGGTAGGAGGAGCCCTGATTTAGGTATTCGCCAATTTCTATGGTATAAATGCTTTCACCACAGCACATTCCAAGCTACCAACATGGAATTTCTGAATGGGAAGTTGGGAAGAGATGCTCAGCAGCACGTTATTAGTAGTATTTTCAACATACAGATACAGTAGATATAAATAATAGCAAGAATTTAGATAATAGTAAAGTTTAATGACAGGAAGTGATGAGTCTTAAGTAATTATTATCTTTGTGTTTAACATGATTTTTTTAATAGTAAGTTTATATAATTTAATTTTGAATAATGACTTTGAAAATTAGCTCATAAAATTCTTGATAATTTGATAATTCAGCTCTTGCAAGCTGGTGTAAGCCTGCTCTAACACACTTCTGGATATAAACATATTTAAAAATTCCCACGTGATTCTAATGTGTCACAATTTTCTAAATTAGCATTAAAAATGCTGATACCTAGGTCACATGTCCAAAGTTCTGATTTAATTATTATTAGATGATGCCTGAACATCAAGATTTTTAAAAGCTTTCTGTGTGATAAGAAATGTGTGGTCAACCTCTTCTTTACAGCAGTGGTTCTCAGAGTTTGGTTTCCAGACCAGTGTATCAGCATCACATAGGAATTTGTTAGAAATACAAATTACAGGACCACCCACCCCCATGAAGATCTACTGAGTCAAAAACTCTGGTGGTGGACTTCCAGTTTCACTCCAACATGTAGAGAGCTTAAAAGTCACTGCTGCTGTCTTATAAGACAAAGTTGGAGAAAGTGAAAATTAGTAATTTTTCTTGGACCCGTCAGAGAATGAGGAGACAGGCATACTGCCGCTCCAAAGTCTCGAGAGACAGGCAGTCCAGGGAAATAGAACTCTTGAGAGTTGGTTACCATAAGCTGGGGAACATGTAAATGACTATTTTCATGAATGTCTGGAGGCTGAGTGCTTACTACTAGGAGAGTAAAAAACTCCTGGGGCACCAGAATTCCTTCGTTACCTAACGGAACAAAAAGAACACAGAATGGGGCCTTAAGGAATTGGATTGAGAATGCTGCAGCCAGGGAAGGGAACAGGTGACAGGGGGAAGAAAGCTATACCCTTGGAGTAGGGTCAGAAACACTTGTAAATACTACAACTCCAAGACACGTGTCCACTAAAAGACTGAGATTTGATCAGATTATAGAATCCTTCCCTTCTACACACCTTATCTCCACACCATCAAGCCTCCACGATGTACAGCTGCAAGATGGACAGCACAGGCTTCTGCTAAGGAACAGTACAAAGAAAAGCCCCAAAGCCAAGGGTGGATACAGAAAGACAAGGACTCTTGAGGAATTTGAAGCCCCTCATACCTATAGCTAAAGCAGACATTAAGTATAGCCAGACTCCTAGCCTGGTTAACACAGATTCTTATGCTAAACTCTTGTTTATCTCAGTACCTGTTACCTGATTCAACATGTCTGACTTTCAACAAGTCATAGGTGCTAAAGGGCAAGGAAAAATATACTTTGAAGAGATCAAGTCATCAAACCCAGACTCAGCTGTGACACTGGTTTTGAAATTATTGGGCAGAGAATTTAAAATAATTATGATTAATATGTTAAGAGCTCTAATGGAAAAAGTATACAATGTGCAAGGTATGTGATGTCAGCAGACAGATGAAAATTAATAAAAAATAATCAAAAGGAAATGCTAGAAATAAAAAACACGGTAACAGAATTGAAGACTATCTTTGATAGGCTCATTGGTAGACTTGACAGGGCTGAGGAAAGAATCAGTTAATTTTAAGCCAGGTCAATGGAAACTTCCTAAAATGCAAAGAGAGAAAAGAATGAAAAAGACAAAATAGCCGTCCAAAAACTGTGGGACAATGTCAAAAGATGTAATGTGTAATTGGAACATCAAAGTAGAAGAGAATGGAATAGAAGAAATATTTGGGGGCTGGCCCCAATGGCCAAATGGTTAAGTTCACATGCTCCACTATGGCAGCCCAGGGTTTCTCTGGTTTGGATCCTGGGCGAGGACATGGCACCACTCATCAGGCCACACTGAGGTGGTGTCCCATGTTCTACAACTAGAAGGACCTGCAACTAAGATATACAACTATGTACCGGGGGGATTTGGTGGGATAAAGCAGAAAAAAAAAAAAGATATGCATATGGCAAATAAGCCTATGTAAAGATACTCATCTTCGTTTGTTATTAGGGAATTGCAAGTTCAAACAATGAGATATCACTACACATCCATTAAAATGGCTAAAATCCAAAAAACTGACAATACTGATTGGTGGCAAAGATATGGAGAAATAGGAACTCTCAGTCATTGCTGATAGGAATGCAAATGGCGCAACAAATTTGAAAGACAATTTGGACGTTTTGTATAAAGCTAGATATAGTATTACTATAGAATCCAGCAGCTCCACTCCTAAGTATTTATTCAACTGATCTGAAAACTTATATCTACACAAAACCCCCACTCAAATGTTCCTAGCAGCTTAATCACAATCACAAAAAATTGGAATCAACCAAGGTGTCCTTCAGTAGGTGAATGGATAAGTGAACAGTGCTACACCTATACAGTGGAATATTATTCAGCAATAAAGAGAAATGAGCTACAAATCCCACACAACATGGATGAATCTTAGGTACTTATTGCCAAGTCAAATAATCCAGTCTGAAAAGGCTAGTATGTAGCATTGTATGATTCCATTTATATGATATTCTGGAAAATGCAAAAGTAGAGAAATAGAAAATCCATCAGTGGTTGTCAGGGGCTTGGAAAAGGTGGGGAGCTTAACAGGTGAAGCACAGTGGGTTTTTTAGGACGGTAAAACTATTCCGTATGATACTAGAGTGGTGGATAGATGACACTACACATTTATAAAGATCCGTAGAATCTTACATCACAAAAAGTGAACCTTAATATATCTACATTTAAAAAAAAAGCACAATTAAAAGATTGGAGAACCCTTGAGTGGAATACAGACTGTGACATAACAATCTAACAGCTTTACAAATGTATGATATACCCTCACTCAAAGAGTAGGGAGAAGTGTAGTTCTAAATAATGTTGAAACTGAGTAGAGACCATAAAATTTCAAACATGGAACTGTGCATAACCACTGTATGGTGGTTAGTTGATAGAGTTATTCTCCGTGGGGGTAAGGATGATCAATTCTGAACCATTGTACATTCATTCTAGGATTGAACACACAAATCAATGAAAGGCAGGGGATGGTGGTCAGATTTCACACTGCCATTGGAGCGGGAAATTACAGCCAGACAAGGGGGGAAGGTTAGAATTATCCATGTGGTACTGGATGAGAATCAGAGACATTAATATGAATCCAAGTTTAGGTTAATGTAGATGCAGACGAATATACATAAATATGTTGTATATTATATATATACACACACACATGGGTTAGTATAGATGCAAATAATTCCTAGGTTTGTCTGCTGAAACAGACATTCCTAGACAGGCCTAGAAAGAGTGACATTCCAGGAGCAACAAGCATACCCAGTGCCCTGAACTTGGTTCCCAATACTATTCTCCAATACAAGGAAGCAGAGATCTTTGGATAAATGACTCATTCTATGGCTGGAGCAGGCAATATCTAACATGAGTCAGAACGTAAAAAAGTGTTAAGACATAATAACCAAACAAAACATGGTGGGAGTGTGTGAATGTTGGGAGTGTGTGAAACAGCAGCCAACAGAGAGAGCTCCCGATGGTCAAAGGTGGAATAATTTCTACAACAAAATAAATATTGTAATACTGGATTATAATCCAAAGTATGAAGTAAATCCCCATGAGTCCATACTGATATAAATAAATGATTGAATAAATAAATAAATGGGGGAAGAAAAGACAAATCTCCTGTAAGAAAGAATTCCCAATAATTTTTATAAATATTCCTCCCTCAAAAAGGTGGATGTTAACTCCCCATCCCATTTAAGTGTTGACTTTGCATGTTGAGTTCCTTCTAAAGAGTACGGGATATAGAGGGGGAGGCGGAAGAGTAACTTTAGAGCAGAGAAACCTGACAAGCTCTGCCTCAGGTCAGGGTTCATATCATCAGTGGTAAGTCACATTGACAGCATGTATCCTTGGTGTGATATGATGAGAATGACACTTGACCTCTGTAGTCTTCCTCCCAGAACCCATAACCCCTGTCTACCATCAGACAAACCTGAACTGAAGGATATTCTCCAAATACATGACCAGTACTTCTCAAAACTCAAGGTCATCAAAAACAAGGGAAGTCCCAGAAAATGTCACAGTCTAGAGAAACCTAAGGAGACATTATGACTAAGTGTAATGTATCTTGGATGAGATCCTGGAAAAGGAAAAGGACATTAGTTAAAAAGTAAGGAAATTGGGATACAATATGGGCTTTTGATAATAAGAAAGTGTCAATATTGGTTTATTAGTTGTGATAAATGTGCCATAGTAATGTTAACAATAGGGGAAACTGGGTAGAGGCTATACAGGAACTCTTTGTAAAATTCTTCAGATTTTCAGTATATGTAAAACTATTGTAAAACAAAAAGTTTATTACATGTTTTTAAAAATACCTAAGGGCAAGTTCCATGCAATCTCTACTTTAATAAGCCCTCCAGGTGATTCTGATGCATGCTAAAGTTTGAGAACCATTGCTTTACTGTATAGCCAAAAGGAGGATTATGGTTAGAAAAGCTTGTGGTTTTAATTGCAAGGTAGGGGCCAAACAGCATCTTACACACAGATGGTCTCTGGAAAGTCTCAGTGAACAAATAAATAAGTAATAGATATGTTGTACGTGAACTCATAAAGAAAGTATCTTGATTTGTATACAACCCATTTATGAGGAGGGGTGAGAATAAAATGCTTCTGTGACTCAATTGTATTGCAATTGTATTACACCAATTTTGGCTTAAGTAGGGCCCAAGGAAGCCTTCCTAGATTGCTGGCTACTGGAATCTCGAAGGTAGCGCTTTTCCCATACAGTTCTGAATTAACCGAAAAATATAGTAAGGGTAAATATGGTAGATTGGAGCCCAAATGTGACATGTGAATAAAAGCCTACTGTTAAACTCCCAGATTTGACAGACTTACCCACCCATCCATTAAAGGATCTAGACCACCTCAGGTCTACTCCAACCCTTTCCAAGGGCATCATGAGTCAAGGTGTGAAGAAGAGCCAAGACTGTCTGCTAGGGCTCCCTCCTTCTGGAAGAACCATCAGGAGTGGAGAAAAGGTGTTCTCGCCATCGCTGGTGGTAAATAGGAGCAGGCAAAGCAGATATAAATTTGTGATGCTTTTCCAGATGGAAAGGGATATGTAGTCAAGGTGTGGTTGTAAGGCCAGTTTAGAGTTAGGGGATCTGATCCATGAAATAGATTCTGAAGGTATACAGTGGAGTGTGAGGCCGTTTCTCAATATACATCAAATTCAAGCAACATTCAGGTAATGATAAATACAGAGATCCAGGAAAAACTCCTATTTGCCATCCTAGGGCTTTGTCTATGAATGGTAGTTCCTCTGCTGTTAAGTAGAAGATTAACTAGACTATGATTTTCTGTAGCCGTAACTGAGATGTTACAATATTAGGTTCTATACATTGATACATTGAATATAAGATCACTTGTTTTTATCATTAGACTATCTGTGCCATAGTGCTACTTTGAAGTATATTTAAGTAAATCATAAATGAAGATCTGGTGGTCTAAAAGAAAGAAAATTTAGAGAATCAAGAGCCTATATTTCTAGTCTCGAAACTGCCAGTATTCCTGTGCAGGCTTAGACTTCTTGCTTAGCCTCTCTGTTTCTCCTTTTCTTCATTGATACAATGGACTGACAGGACTAGATATACCTCAAGTTGTGTCCATTTGGATAATTCATGTACTTTTTCACTTATCCTGTATCTATTTTAGCCAGATTTACCTGTATAAAACATCTCTTTCTTATATTTTATTGCATTAATAATAAAAATTAAAAAGTATTTTTAAAAAGAATCATCCAATACTATAAAAGACTAGCAATTTTAAATTTTGTGTTTCCTGACCCTGTCCATATGCATGAGTATTTTACATTGTCATACCGTACTGTACCTTCTGTTCTGTCATTTAACATTTTATCACAAACATTTTCATACGTTTTTATTATATTTAATATATATGACAAGTATCTTAGACAAGTATTCTATAGCTTATTCGGCTGACTGGTTTGTGGAGTTAGGGGCCTGTATTGTTTCCGGTTGTAAGGAGGGCGTTTTTCTCCGGCTTTGGGCCTTCTTAAGCGGAGACTGAGTCTGGTCTCTGGAAAGTGTGTCCTTGTAAGTCTTGTTTTCCTAAAGCTATACCCATTCCAAAGCCCCACCAATCCCTGCCTCACACCCTATTTTTAACAGAAAGCTCTGACCTTTGTGCCTTTTCCTGGCTCTTTATTACCCACGCAACCAAGTCCCAGCACCCCCAGCCCTGAAACTCTGTCCTCAGTGAAGTTTCCCAAGGACTGTGGGCCTCGGACTGGCCTAAAGGCTCGCAGCTAACTCTTTTCAAAGAATTGTTCGCATGGGTATTGAGCTTATTTTCTTCTTATATTGAACCAGAACTTCCACTGGAGAGTCTTTTTAGCTCCTGGTGAAGATGATTAAAGGTAGGCTATAATCTAAATCAAAAGGCAACTAATAAAAAGGCCAAACAAAGAATAAAAGGTTGTTGTAGATGCAGACTAGAAATTGAGTTCAGGGCTCAAGAAAGGGTTGCATCCTATGTTCCCAAAGTACACTTGCCCATCTTCTTGATTGTTATCAACATTCGCTCACCCCAGTCTCCCTGTTGATATTATGGGGTAGATGTAATGGGATGCCCTTAGGGTCGTGACTACAAGTGTGAAGCTGGTCTAGGCTTGGAATATCAGCAGCCAAGACTGTTTATGGGCTGTGAGATCCAGTTTGGCTTCAGAGGGATTGAGTAGACTACGTCTCACGACACAGCCTGGTCCTTGACCGTGTAAAGCCACCTGCACTGTATAACCCCTTATGATATTTTGGTGAAATGAAAATTAAAAATAGCAATTGGTAAGTGATTTTTATTAAGTCATATGTTTTAGATTTACGAGTTTTGAGGACAATACCTGGGAAAATTTTAAAAGAAGACCTGGAGAAGACTATAGAGATAATACTCACAGAGACAGAAACACTGAGACTTTTTGACCTACCAACAGTCATGCTCTCTGTGGAATCTGAGGAAGCTGAGAAAGTAAGGTGTGTATGGTTCAGTTGTCTCCATTGCTTCTGCAGTTTACATCCTAAATCAGAAGTTCTTCTCCTTGATTCTGTTCTTCAGGATTCCTGGATATACACTGGTGGTGTACGTGTCTGGAGAAACTGTGTATAAAGTTATATATGTGCCCCATGAAATTATATGCAAAGTGTTTATGTTGTGTGTACTTTTTTCTAGAGGAAGAACTCATAGCTTTACCATACTCTTTAAAAAGTAGGTGAACCACTAAGTCAAATAATAAAAGAAAGAAAGGAAGCTTCCAAATCTTAATGGGTTTTGTTTTTTCTTTTATGCATGTATAAATTCTTTTCAATTTAAAAGGAAAGGACTGACATTTTTATATGCAAAACTTAGGAAGGGAAAATATGTTATAGGGAAATAAACCGAACTTACTATATTAGAGCAGATTTTCCATTTCTCTCTATTAGTGAATATAAATAGATCATTAGTTTTTGCCTTATGTATTTTGAAGCTCTTTTGTTAAGTGCATACACATTAAGAACTGTTATGTCTTTTTGGCAAACTAGCATCATTATCATTATGTAATGCCTCTCTTTATCTCAGATAGTTTTCCTTGCTCTGAAGTCTGCTCTGTCTAAAATTAATATGGTACTATAAATACATATTAATATAGTTATTCAGATTATTTAGCTTCAAATATAATTTGAATATGATTCATAGTACTAAAAAATCCGTCACTAAAATAATTTTTACAGTATTATTCTTCCCCACATATAAAATATTGTAGAATTGTTTGGACTATAAAATATAGTACAATTAGATCCTGAATAATACTTTTAAGAACTCATAAGACATAAAGAGAAAGCTCCTAGGACCAAAAACAGGAAAGAAAAAAATAACAAAGGGATAGAGCAGTGATCTGAAACGGGAGAGAGAGATGCTGGAAGCAAATGTTAAAATTAGCAGGTGGGGCTAGAGCCCCTCGGTAACCTTGGGCCCCCACAAATTGAGAGAGCTGAAGGAGATCCTTGGATGAAGCCAAGACCCTTCAAAGGCTCAGTTGTCTCAAGTGGTCCCAGGTCAGTAGAATCTCCTACCTACTGTGATAAGCAAACACAAACCTTCTCTGGAGAAAAGCACATCCCATCTAGGCTCTTAAGATTCCCTCAGATTGAGTTTGGAAAAAATACACCAAACCAGCCAAGAAACAAGTCATTATGAATGAGAACGAAAAGAAATACCAAACACTAGGTCTAGACCCTGAAGACTATGGGTAATGATATTCTCAGATAAAGAATATAAAATATATGTTGAACATTTAAATAAAAGATAGAGTGAAAACATCATTAACATTAATAAACTATCAAAATGATGACTCATATTTGGAAAAACATCTAAAAAGGACTTTAAAATAAAGTATATTTGTATACTTATTGAAGTTAAAAAGTAAACATTAAATTTAAACAAGACATAATTGAATAGAGATTTAATAAATTGAAACATTGATCTGGATAAACTATACATCATAAACCTTGGAGACAAAAATGGGATATAAAGTAAGAAAGAGAAATTTAAAAGGATATTGACAGTAGAATATAGGTCTAACATATATCTAATCAGTTCTAGAAGAGCAGAATAGAAAGAATGGAGGAGAGGTACTGTTCGAAGACAGTGGTTAAAGACTCTCCCAAACTATTGAAAGATGCCACTCCAACTGAAGTAGGAATAAATGAAAAGAAATCCACAGAAAAAGAAGGGACTCAGTGCATTGTATTGATACTTCAGAGTACCAAATTTTAAAAGAAGATTTTAAAAACAGAACAAAAAAAGAAAGAAGGAACATATTATCGACAGAGAAACAATTAAACCGACAGTGTTATTAGGGATGAAGAAGGTCAGCTCATAATGATAGGAAGGTATGATAATTATAAACTTGACTATTCCTAATAAAATAGCCTCACGATATATGAAGGAAAAATTGGAAACTTGGTAAGTATCCTATTAAAGTAGGAGATTTAAACCTCTCTTAATTATTGATAGGCCAACCAGATAAAAAATTAGTACAGATATAGAAAATTTGAACCCAAAATGTAATTTAATGGTCACATGTAGAACACTGCACTGAACAAGGAGAGAACACATGCTCTTTTCAAGAACACCTGGAATATTTTTAAAAACCATCCATGCACAAGGCAAGGATGAGGCAAGATTTCAAAAATTTCAAAGAAGTGGTATCATACAAACCAAATTCTCTAACCACAGTGGAATGAAGTAAACAATTAATAACATAAATCTCAACTAAAACATAGACACACGTTCACATACACATTTGGAAGTTAAAAAGCACATTTCCAAACTCCTCTTGAACCAAAGAAGAAATCATAATGGAAATTTAAGAAATACTCAGAACTTAACAATTATGAAAATAATACATATTTACAGGATGACACAAAAGTAGTACTTTGAGAGAAATTTATAGTTTTAAGTACCTATATCAAAGTTCATAAAACCTATGTGGAGATAGTGCTAAATATACTGGTGGGCACTGAAGGTAGGGATGCTGGGAGGATGGTGAAAGAGTTTAATGCAGTCTTTCCCTAGGAGGTTTTTTGAACTCTCACTTCACATTTTGGAGCAATCCACATTAAAGAAGGTAATTTTAAGAAAAAGTGTAACATAAAGAGATGATATGTGTGGTAATAATCAATTTTTATTAATGAATTGAATATATTTTATTTTTTCTAGCCAGAGAAACAAGAATTATGAGATCCTTTGTAGAAATAGATTAGGCAATGACTTATATGTTGAAAGGATGATGCAGACTATTAACGGAGCACCAAAGAATAAAGATGTTCAATGTGACAGAATCATAAAGGAAGACAAAGGTAATTTATGTTTTATCCTGCCTGATAAACTACCATATTGTAATATATGTTTTTTGAGTCTGTCAATTAACAAATTAATGTTGAAATATATAAAGCAAGAATAGAAATAATTGGGCCAAATCACAGCAGTAGCTGGGTACTGTGATCTACAGCTTTCAGAATTTGACAAATAACAAGTAATAAACACAGATATACAAGATTTGAGTAACATAATTATCAATCTTGATTTTTATACAAACTATATCATAGAACTTTGTACTCTTCACACGTTTATGAAGGATTTATAAAAACCAATTGTTTAGCCATCACAGAGACTATCAACCACGACTAATAACATTTAAAATGTGCCAAACACGATTCTAGGCCTTTCACATATATTAACTGGTTTAATTCTCACAACAACCCTATGAGGTAGGTATTATTATTATCATTCCTCATTTGATAGAGGAAGAAACAGTGCCCAAGTTCACTCAGCTAGTGTGGCAGATGATGATACCCCAGACAGTCTGATTCTCTTAACTGCTATACTTACTATTCTTCGATGTTTACAAATTAACAACCCCAGGAACACTGCATAGCCAAAAATCTGTGAGGTGGGGCCAAAAGGGTAATTGGAAGAAAGGTGGTAACCTTAATGGCCTTTTTTACTCAACAAAACTATAAGCTAGTTCTTTAAGAAGATGAAAATAGACAGACTTCTTAGCAAGTGCTAAATCAAGAAAAAGGCGACTCATAATTAGTAGGAGAGGTTTGCTGCATCTTTCCTTGCTCTTGCCCCACTCCCCTCCCCAGTGTGGTGGTGGTCTTAAAGATGGCAGCCTGCCTTCCTGGTGTGGGAACCTGGCCCCTGGTTCCTGAGGAAGCAGAGTAGATCTTATTCCCAAAGAATTTGGTTTGTCTGTTTTAGCATGTCTGGGGACTACCTGAAGGACTGATACACGGCACTAGTTTTTTTTTTTTGCCTAACTCAGAACTCTTTCAGGTGGTAAAGCAGCTGTGCATTCTGCATTCTTCAAAAACACTGTAAAGCAAATGAACAACTCACTTCTACCTGAGGCAAGAGAATCCAATTGAGTCAAACCAGAGATACACTGAAAGCCTGGGAGAAAAACCTGGGGAGAGAGTTTCTTGGGGACATTAAGTTATTGAAAAAGACTTGTGTATAAGGGGGGATTTAGAAAGTCATGTGCATGCCTAGGGCAGGATGCATGCTCACAAAAGACCTGAAAAAATTCTAAAATTTCACCTCTGTCTGATCTCTAGGCTTAGTACAAGCAGGAAGTGAAGGCTGAGACATAGTTGTAAACAGCCTGGCTGAGCATTGAAGGAATTCCCCAACATAGACTCAATCTGCAAACACTGGGAGAGGGCTTTTTCCCCTTTTCTTTGTTTCTTTGTTCTTTTCTTCTCCCCTTGCCCCCTCTTTTGGAGGAGAAAGAATTCCAGGTGTTCAAGGAAATCTCTGTCAGGACACTAGCTGATCAAAATCTAAGAAACAAACACTTCTGAGATGATACATGCCAAAGATTACAGACTTTATGAAAATAGTTTAGAAACATCACTAAGCAAACAAACAACTGTCACTCACAGCAAACTACAAAACCAAACCATGAGGAGTGGGAAAAATCTGATTTCCAGAGTTACCACATTATGATATTCAAAATGTTCAGTTTCAACAAAAAAAAATTACAAAGGATACAAAGAAACAAGAAAGTATAGCCCATTCAAGGAAGAAATTAACAGAAATCCCTGAGGAAGTACAGACATTGGACTGACTAGACAAAGACTTTGGATGGATTGTATTAAATATGCTCATAAAGCTAAAGGAAACTGTAGACAAAGAACTAAAGGAAACCAGGAGAATGATGTAAAGAAGATCAATAAAGAGACAGAAATTATAACAAGGAACCAAACTTAAATTCTGGAAATTAAAAGTACAATAACTGAAATGGAAAAACTCACTAGAGTTTTCAATGGCAGATCTGAGCAGGCAGAATAAAGAGTCAGCAATTCTTAAAGATTGGTCAATTAAAATGATCCAGTCTGAGGAGCAGAAAGAAAAAAGAATGAAGAAAAATGAACAGAGCCTGAAGGACCTGTGGGACTCCACCAAGCATACCATCATATACATAATGGAAACTTCAGAAAGAGAAGAGAAGAGAGAGTTAAAGGGGCACAAAGAATATTTGGAGAAATAGTGGCCAAAAACTTCCCAAATTTGATAAAAGACAAGAATCTGCACATCCGAGAAGCTTAACAAGCTCCAAGAAGGATAAACACAAAGAGATCCACGCCAAGGCATACTATAATCAAACTGTTGAATGACAAAGAGAGAATCTCGAAAGTGGAAAGAGAAAAGTGACTTGTCACGTGCAAGGATCCTCAATAAGATCACATTCAATTTCTCAGCAGAAACCACGGAGGCCAGAAGTCTGTGGGATGACACACTTAAAGCACTGAAAGAAAAAAACTGTCAACCAAGAATTCTGTATCCTTCAAACAATCCTTATGAAAGAGAGATTAAATTCAGTAATTAAAATTAAATATATCCTTATGAAGGAGAAAGTGACATTACCACATAAAGAAAAGCTAAGTGAATTCAGCACTAGTAGAACAGCCTGCAGGAAATGCTAAAGGGAGTCTTTCAGACAGAAATGAAAGGACACTACATGGTAGCTTGAAGACTTATGAAGAAATAACACTGGTAAATGTAATTACAGAAGTAAATACAAAAGCCAGGATTGTAATTTGGTTTGTTAATCCTATTTTTTGTAATATGATTTAAAAGAAATGCATAAAATGATAATTATAAATCTATGCTAATGGGCATAAAGATGTAATTTGTGACAGCATCAATGTAAAGTGGGTGGGATGGAGCCGTATGGGAGCAATTTTTGTATACTATTAAAGTAAAGTAGCGTTAATTCAAAATAGATTGTTAAAATTTTAAGAAATTAGTTGTAATCCCCAAGGCAGCCACCAAGAAAATAACTTAAAAATTACAGAAAAGAAAATGAGATAGGAATCAAAATGGTACACTATAAAAAAAGATGAGGGTGTCCTGCCCCATGACATAGCGGTTAAATCTGGCACACTCTGCTTCGGCAACTCAGGTTTCCTGATTTGTTCCCTGGCACAGACATACACTTCTCATCAGCCACACTGTGGCAGCAACCCACATACAAAATAGAGGAAAATTGGCACAGATGTCAGCTCAGGGCTAATCTTCCTCAAGCAAAAAAAAAAAAAAAGAGTCAGATTGGCAACAGTTGTTAGCTCAGAGCAAGTCTTCCTCACCAAAAATAAAAAGAGAGCAAAGACAAAAGAAGGGAGTAATGGAGGAATTGTAAAACAAAGAAGATCTAAGACATATAGAAAAATGGCAGAAGTCCTTCCTGAACAGTAATTATTTTAAATAAATGGGGTAAACAATCCAATCAATGTAATACACAACATTAACAGAACAAAGGAAAAAACCACACATGACCATCCCAATTGGTGCAGAAAAATCATTTGACAAAATCCAACACAGTCTTATGATAAAAACACTCAACAAAGTAGGAATGGAAGAGAATTTCCTCAACCAGATAAAGGGCATTTATGAAAAACCCACAGTTAGCATTATACTCAATGGTGAAAAGCTGGAAGTTTTCCCTATGAGATCAGAAATAAGACAAGGATGCCTGCTTTCTCAACTTCTATTCAACCTTGTACTGGAAGTTCTAGCCAGAGCAGTTAGGCAAGGAAAAGAAATAAAATGCATCAAGTTGGGAAGGAAGAAATAAAACTATCTTTATTCGTAGATGACATGATCTAAGTATAGAAAATCTTAAGAATCCACACAAAAGTTATTAGAGCTAATAAATGAATTCAGAGAAGTTGCAGAATACAAAATCACACAAAATTCAGTTGTATTTCTATACACTACCAATGAACAATCTGAAAAGGAAATTAAGAAAATAATTGCATTTACAATAGCATCCAAAATAATAAAATACCTAGGAATGAATTTAACCAAGGAGGTGAAACACTTGTACCCTGATAACTACAAAACGTTGCTGAAAGAAATTAAAGGAGACCTAACTAAATGGAAAGACATCCTGTGATCAAGGGTTGAAAGACAATAGTGTTAAGACGTGACTGCTACTCAAGAAATCTAAAGATTCAACACAATCGCTATCAAAACCCCCAGAGGATATTTTGCAGAAATAGAAAAAAATCATCCTCAAGTTTATATGGAATATCAAGGGACTCCCAAATAGCCAAAACAATCTTGAAAAAGAAGAACAAAATTAGAGGCCTTACACTTCCCGATTTGAAAACTTGCTATAAAGTTACAGTAATCCAAACAGGGTGGTATTAGCATAAAGACAGATATATAGACCAAAAGACTAGAATAGAGAGCCCAGAAATAAACTCTCACATATAGGGTCAAAAGATTTTTGAAAAAGGTGCCAAGACCATTAAATGGAGAAAAAATAGACTTTTCAATGAATGGTGCTGGGACACTTGGTGGCCACATGCAAAAGAATAAAGTTGGATGACATAAACAAAAACTATCTCAAAATAGATCAATGACCTAAATGTAAGAGTTAAAACTACAAAACTCTTAGAAGAAATCATTAAGGGTAAATATTTTCGTCCTCTGCTTTGACAATGGTTTCTTAGATATGACACTAAAAGCATGAAAAACAAAAGAAAACATAGATAAGTTAGGTTTCATCAAAATTAAAAACTTTTGTGCATCAAAGAACATTATCAAAAAAGTGAAAGGACAACCTTATAATGGGAGAAAATATTTGCAAATCTTATTTCTGATAAAGGTCTAGCATCCAGAATATATAAGGAAATTTTATAATCCAAAAACAAACAAATAGAAGCAACCCAAATGGGCATAGGGCTTGACAGAAGATAGAGGACTCAAATTAATGGAGTATATACAAATGGCCAACAAGCACATAAGAAGTTGTTCAACATCATTAATAATTAGAGAAATGAAAACTACAAGTTACAACTTCTCACCCATTAGGATGGCTATAATTAAAACCGGAAAATAAGTGTTGACAAGAACGTTGAGAAATTGGAGCCCTCATACACTGCTGGTGGGGATTAAAATGGTGTAGCTGTTGTGGAAAACAGTTTAGTAGTTCTTCAAACAATTTGGCATAGAATTGCTGTATGGCCCAGCAATTCAATTCCTAGATATATATCCCAAAGAATTGAGAACAGGTACTCAAATATAGGTACACACAGATTGAGAGCAGCAGTGTTACCATAGTCAAAAAGTAGAAAAAACTGAAATGTCTGTCAAGGGATGAATGGATAAAAACGTATAAATAGATACAATGAAATGTTCAGTCACAAAAAAGAGTCAGGTACAGATAACATGCTCTGAGCAACTTCCTCTCTTCTACCCTGGGATGTGTCAGAAATTTCTTCTCTGGAAAGGGCAAAATAGAGACTCTTTTGCTGGGGAATACCATGCAAAATTCAGGACATGTGTACTTAACCAAAAACAGTGGGATTAAATGACCCTGTGCATACTGAATGCTACACACAGCAACTTCTCTGAAATCCCCTCCTCCCTTGTGGAAGGCTCCCAGAACATAGTTAGCCAGACTCTTAACCATCTGTATGTATCAGGATATACTTATCCATTCACATACTGAAGGGCATCTTGATTGCTTCCAAGTTTTGGCTGTTATCAAGAAAGCTGATATAAACATCTGTGTGTAGGCTTTTGTGTAAACATGTTTTCAATTCCTTTGGTTAAATACCAAGGAGCATAATGGCTGAATCATATGGTAACAGTATTTTTAGTTTTGTAAGAAACAGCCAAACTGTCTTCCAAATTGGCTGTACCATTTTGCATTCCCATTAGCAATGATGGATAGTTCCTGTTGCTCCACATCCTTGCCTGCATTTGGTACTGTCAGTGTCCCTGAGTTTGACCTTTCTAAAAGGTGTGCAGTGGTATCTCATTGTTTTAATTTGTGTATCCATGATGACATATGATGTGGAGCATATTTTCATATACTTATTTTCCATTTGTATATCTTCTTTGGTGAGGTGTCTGTTAAACTCTTTGGCCCGTTTTTAAAGTTTTTTTTCTTATTGTTGAATTTTAAGAGAGATTTGTATATTTTGGACAACAGTCCTTTATCGGATGTATCTTTAGCAAATGTTGTCTTCCAGTACATGGCTTGTCTTGTTATTCTCTTGACATTGCCTTTCACAGGGCAGACATTTTTAATTTTAATGAAGTCCAGCTTATCAATTTTTGCTTCATAGATCACGCCTTTAGTGTTGTATCTAAAAAGTCATCACCATACTGAAGGTCATCTAGATTTTCTCCTTTGTTATCTTCTAGGAGTTTTCTACTTTTGCTATTTACTTTTAGGTCTATAATCAATTTTGAGTTAATTTTTGTAAAGGATATAAGGTCTGTGTCTAGATTAGTTTTTTGCATGGGGATATCCTGTTGTTCCAGTACCATTTGTTGAAAAGACTATCTTTGCTCCTTTGTATTTGCTCCTTTGTCAAAGATTATTTGACTATATTGATGTGAGTCTATTTCTAGCCACTCTATTCTGTCCCACTCCTCTATGTGTCTATTCTTTCACCAATGTCACACTGTCCTGATTACATAGCTTCAGAGTAAGTCTTCAAGTTGGGTAGTGTCAGTCCTCCAACTTTGTTCTTCTTCCATGTTGTGTTGGCTATTCTGGGTCTTTTGCCTCTCCATGTAAACTTTAGAATCAGCTTGTCAGTATCTACAAAATAACTTGCTGGGATTTTGATTGGAGTTGCATTGATCTACAGGTCAATTTGGGAAGAACTGACATCTTGACAATATTGAGTCTTCCTATCCATGAACATGGAATATCTCTCCATTTATTTAGTTGTTTGATTTTGTTCATCAGAGTTTGTGGACATCAAAGTAGCCTTGGTGGCCAAAGATGGCCCTAAACAAAGAAATGCAGGTGTGGGCAGTTGGAGATTGGCCAGCAAGAGGTCATCTGGAGCAGGTGTGGGCAGGACACTAACAGCATCTGCCACAGGAAGAAAAACCTTGAAACAAAGCAAGAGAATGATCAATCCAACAGTTAGGAAAACTGGGTACTTCTGTTGGAGGTAGCTAGAAGGAAGAGGGCTATGATAGGAGGCTGTCCAGGGGGCTTCTAAGCACCTGGGGATGTTCTGTTTCTTGTCTTGGCTGGTGAGTATATGAGATTAATTCTTCCTTTACACTGCACATATATATATTACACATTCTTCTGTGAATGGTTTATATTTTACAATAAAGATTTATGAAAATAATGAAAGACGGTTTCTACTAAAGAACTTAGATACAGACCAAGTAAATATTAAGTTTTTATGGATCAATAAAAAAGCATATGTCTTCCTTGCCTGATTTTGGATGAAATTGAAAGAAATTCAGGAATCAGAGACTTGGAAATCAAAATATTACGTTTATTACTGATCAAGTTAATTGAAAAATGTAGCCTTAAAGCTGCAGCTGGTGCATTTGCTAATTCTTCCCTCCGGAATAGATCTTGCCGACTGTAATTGGCAGAGCTAGCCAAGCACAGAGCTCCTCTGTAGGGGTGAGAACAGACCAGAATGCAAGCTTTCTGCAAGTGAGCAGACCTAACGAAAGAATCCAGAAGTGGGGGAGCTGCAGTTCCTTCTCCTAGATGCTCCTACAGGATGAGTTACTTTTCTTTTCCTGGGAATGAGTGAATGAGGGTTATAGAGGGGCCAGGAGTGTTGATTTAGCTAAAGTTCCCTCTGTAAAGATCCACAGAAAGTGAGGAAAAAATTAGCCATCCAACAGTATAGATATAGTAATTTATGATAAAAGTGTCATTTCAAGTAAATGGATAATTCAATAAATTCAATAATTCCTGGCTAGCTTTTGAAAATATAGTTAAGTCCCACAACTTTTCATAAAGCCAGCTTATTTTCTATGTATATTATACTACAACAAAAAGTTTTTTACAAAAGCGTGTGTGATATGAGCTTGTTTTTATTAAAAAAATATACATATGTATTTGTTCATGTATATCTGGTAGGACATACACCAAAGTGTTAGCAGTTATTGTCTCTGGGTGATGGAAATACAAGTCATATTTACCTTTATTTATTTATTTATTTTTACAGTAAGCATGTCTTTTTAATCAGCTAAAAAGTAAAAATATTTTCCCATAAAAGTTATGTAGCTGATTTCTACTCTTTTATAGTCTGAATTAAACTAGTAGATAGAAACAATGTTTTTAAATTTGTAAAAACTATGTAGTTATATTTTAGATTCAGAAATGCTCAAAGCACAGGCATAGCTGGGAATACTTTTTTCTGATGCTACTTAAAATAAAGTTTCTTTAGTAGTATATAATAGCATACAGTTGGGAAGTTGCAATCATTCATTATTTATTATTCCATCTTGTACATGATATTATGGCATGTGGTTTAAGATTTTTCTGTTTCTTAGGTTAATTTATTCAAGTGAACAAATGTAACAAGGGCATCCAAACTAAAATTACCAGTGTTATCTTCAAAGAAGAAACAACTTTATTTTTTTTTATTTTTTTTATTTTTTGAGGAAGATTGCCTTGAGCTAACATCTGCTGCCAATCCTCTTTTTGCTGAGGAAGACTGGCCCTGAGCTAACATCCATGCCCATCTTCCTCTACTTTATATGTGGGACGCCTGCTACAGCATGGCTTGCCAAACGGTGCTGTGTCCGCACCTGGGATCCGAAGCGGCGAACCCCGGGCTGCTGAAGTGGAATGTTCGAACTTAACCGCTGCGCCACAGGGACAGACCCCTAGAAACAACTAACACTAACACCCTAACGCTTTATACTGTTCATTTATAACATTATTTATGTAGCAATTATTTTATTAGTGACCATGTTACAATGTGTTCCTATATGCTCAACTTACTAAATTTTCAGGTAAGGGAAGAAGAAGAAGTTTAGATAATTCAATATTCAAAGACATAATTTCTTTCTATGGTCTTTTACTTCATGAACATGGAAATTGTACCCTTTTCAATTCAGCAAAATACTAAATATTCTGTGTATGACTTTGTTAGATATTACTAAGTTCAATAAGATAGAAAATGTTATTTTGAAATGTGAGTTAACATTCCTACTAATTGAAAATATTGTTAAATACCAGAGCTCCTTCATTTTACATCATGAAAATAAAAATTCTAACAATGAAGTGGTTGCATTTATTAGATCCAGATCCTGTTTTGATTTTCAGGGAAAAGAATTCTTTATTAAATCATGGAAGTTTAACTGAAAGTTTAGTAAGTATAGCATGTAGGAATATGTTGTTACTTAGTCAATGATAAAATAATTATTATATAAGCCTTTCATTGTTATATCAGCAATGAAAGGGGTTGGGAGCTTTTTTCTTTTTTAAAAAATTTGGAGATAAATAACCTTGCCAATTTTTGTTTGGAGACCATTGTTACATTTGCTCATCAAAATAAGTATAGATAAACAAAAATTTTAAAAGAGATGGTAATACCCATACTACTCTACAAGTTTCTTGAGAATAGAATCTATTGTTTTCCCAAGAAGTACAGTCTTCGCATAAATATGTAGGAAATCTTACTTTGATAAAATGGAATTCGATGATTATAAACAAAAAGTTCTGTAGAATATGACACGTTATATGTTAACCATAAGTAAAGGAACGTTAAAACCTTGTTATAACACGGTTGTGCAGGTCCGTATCAAGGCAGCCCTCCACTGACACACTGAGGAGCTTATGCTGCACCAGCTTGGAATAGAGAGGGAGAGGCAGGATCAGGAAGGATGGGGAGGATAATGTGGAGTTGTCACTGAGACACTAAGGTATCTGTAGATGTCAAAAGTGCGATGGCTAAGGAGCTCTTAAGGTCTCCTCGTGATTTATTTCTTTTTCATCTTTATCCACTTCCTGCCATTGTTGTAAACCAACAGTATCTTTTTTTTCCTCAACAGGAGATATTCTTATCTTAGATTTTGCTGCAACTACTTACGTATAAGCTAAAATGTTAGAATTTGGTTTAGAATAAATTTTATCTTTCTGTCTCTTTGTTTAGGCATAATGTCCACCGCTTGGGATTTGTATGACTCTTTGAATGCCTTGGAGCTCTCCTCTCTACCCGCGAAATGGCCTGCAGCTGATTCACGTAGTAGAACAAACGTGGCTGCTAAACCTCGGGAGCAAAGAGCGCCAGGGAGCACTACCGAAAAAAGTCAGATTCCATTTATTTCAGCTTTTTTAAAATGCTATTTCCACATGACATTTTAAATCAGTTCTTTTTTATAGGTTACAGTATTTTATTTCTGGTGGAACATGAAAATACATCTTTTACTCAGGAACAGTGTTGTTACTCTTTCACATCGTCTTGGATGCTGAACTGAAAAGTTTATTTTTTCTTGGATACCCGTCAGGAGTTTCAAGGGTTCTTTCTCTGCTGCTTCTTCACTTGCCCTTAGGCTCTCTTTTATACATCTGGGTCCCATCATTTTCTGCCTCTCTTTCTTTCTGTAGACTAAATAATTTGTAAGAAAAATAATGTATGTTAGCTCTGCAACAACTTTAAATATATTAACAGTAGCTTTTAATAGGGGGCATTTTTACCTCCCCAGGGGACATCTGGCAATATATGGAGACATTTTTGTATCTTTTGCATAGATGCCAAGGATACTGCTAAAAATCCTTTGGTACCCAGAAAGCCCCACAACAAAGAATTATCTGGCTAAAATGTCAATACTGTCAAGTTGAGGATCCTGCGTTACAACTTTAGCTTTTAGTATGTTAAGTTTTAAGATTAAATGTTATGATTAAAATCAGTACAAGATTTTAACTTTCAAGTATACTTAGCAATGTGGAAGAATTTTTACAAAGTCCAATTATAAGAAGTTTGTCAAGTTCCACTTCTCATTGTTTTGTGATTATATAATTTTACTCTCCCTATTCTGAACTTTTGAGTTTTTTAAAATAAAGTGACATTACTACATTTAAGGGGTTGTCCTTATTTCAGAATAACTATAACCTGGCAAGTTTTTATAAAGTTTTGGCAAATTTTCGTAAATTAAACTGGAATATTTCTATTCTCACTGATTTTGACCCAAAGACAAATGTAATATTTAAAAATAATAAATCAGTAAATATTTTGAAATATCAAATTTAAACAGAATTGATAATTTTCAGAAAACAATTACTTTATTTATAACCAAATACATTTCCTTTGGAGACTTTAGAGCTATAGGACTTATCACCTTATAACCTGGGCTATCATTGTATCTTAAGTTTGATATTTAAAAGAAAATCTAAACTTTAGATAGGTCACCTATATTCTTTTATTTGTTTTTAAAAATTATATTTATAGTCATGTGGACTATAGCTGTGCTGTACTGAAAGTTGTTTATAATGAAGACCAGTTCATTTTCCCAGATAACAATGAATGGGAAGAAGGAATTACTAGTTATCACTACAGAAACATTACTCTTTGTTGTTTAAGTTTTAATGTCCATATAGTAGGTTTTCTTTTAGAAGCTAAAATGTTCCCACCAAAAATTGCTAGGAAAAATTCAGTCTTAGACTGAAAATTACATTGAGACTTCAAAAATTGATATATGTTATTAAGCCCACTGACCCACAAGAAAAGTGTGAGTGGAAGGTCCTAGAAGAAAAATAAGTCTCATTTGTGAGACTTTTATTTCATGTTGTTTGAGTGCAGTTTTAAAAGCAGAAAGAGATAATAAAAGCATATTCAATAACTATAATACAAAGTGAAAATATGCTTTATTTTAGTATTATGGCTAATTAAGGGGATGAGGAGATCAGAACTAGGAGAAGGGAGAAAATACAAAATGGAAAAAGACAGGCAACAGAGCTGAGTGGTCAGATTTATTGAGAATGTAAAGGAGATTCAGATAAACCTGGGACTAGATGACCTCTGAGCTCCCTTTTGACCCTGAGATTCTGTAATACAAACACAAGGAGAGAAAATTACTGCTGGCCCATATTTGGGTTAAGGTGTTTCTATTCCATTTAAATTTCGAATGTGCAGGTTATATTTTAAGCTTCTATTATCATATTTGAGGGGGGGAAAGGCCCATAATTTTCCATCTTTGAATGTGTGTAAGACCACATCTCAGTTCACAGAGAAAAATTATTTTCTCTTGTGAGCTATTTTTCTCCTTTGAAATGGTGCTTTAGATTTAAAAACAGTAATAGTTATTTTAAGCACAGGTTTATATTTACAGAAAAATTGGGCAGAGTGTATTGAGAGATTCATGTAATCCCCTCATAGCCCCCATTCCCGGTGTAGTTTCCTTTATTCCCAACATTTTGCATCTGTGTGGTACATTTGTTACAATTGATGAACCGATACTGATACATTATTATTAACTGAAATCCATAGTTGACGTTAGGGTTCATTCCTTGTGTTGCACAGTTCTGAGTTTTGATGAACACATAGCAACGTGTTTCTGCCGTTACAGTCTCATACAGTGTAGTTTCACTGACCTAAATCCTCTGTATTTCACCTATTCCTCTCTCCTCCGGTGCCCCTGACCACCACTGACCTTTTTATTGTCTCTACAGTTTTGCCTTTTCCAAAATGTCCTATAGTTGGAATCATACAATATGTAGCCTTTTCAGACCGGCTCCTTTCACTAAACAATATGCATTTAAACTTCCAACATGTCTGCTCATGACTAGACAGCTCATTTATTTTTATCACTAAATACTGTTAAATTGTATGGATGTACCATGGTTTGTTTATCTATTCATTTATTGAAGGATATCTTGGTTGCTTCTAGTTTTTGGTAATTATGAATAAAGCTGCTATAAACATTCATGTGTAGGTTTTTGTGTGGACATAACTTCTCACCTCATTTGGGTAAATACCTAGGAGTACAGTTACTGGATCATATAGTAAGAGCGTGCTTAGACTCAAACCACAAACTGTCTTGCGAAGTGGTTGTACCATTTTGCATTACCACCACCACCAAATGAGTGTTCCTCGTGCTCCTCCTTCTTGTCCATATTTGATATTGTTACTTTTTTTGACAGTTAGCTATTCTAATAGGTGTGTAGTGGTATCTTATTTTTGTTTTAATTTGCAATTCCCTAATGACATGTGATGTCGAACATATTTTCATATGCTTATTTGGCATCTGAATATCTTCTTTGGTGAGGTGTCTATTTGAATCTTTTGCCATGTTTATAATTGGGCTGTTTTCTTATTGTTGAGTTTTTTATGAATTCTGATAAATTAAGTGCTTTCTCAGATATGTGTTTTGCAAAATTTTCTTCTAATCTGGGGCTTATCTCTTCATTTTCTTAACAGTGTCTTTCGCAGACCAGAAATTTTTCATTTTAATAAAGTCCAATTTAAGAGTATTTTTCCTTTTTGGATTGTGCTTTGGTGGTATCTAAAAACTTATCACTAACCCTAAGGCCACCTGTATTTTCTCCTATGTTGTCTTCTAGAAATTTTATAGTTTTGCATTTTACATTTAGGTCTAAAGTACATTTCAGTTAATTTTTGTGAAAGGTATAAGTTCTGTGTCTAGATTAATTTTTTGAACATATAGATGTCCAATTGTCCATTTGTTGAAAAGACTCCATTGAATGTCCTTGCTCCTCTGTCAAATATCAGTTGGCTGTATTTGTGTGGGTCTATTTCTGTGCACTCTGTTCTGTTCCATTCACCAATTTGTCTGTCCTTTCACCAATACCACATTGTCTTGATTAACTGTAACTCTATAGTAATTCTTAAAATAGGGTAGTATCAGTCTGTTTTGTTCATCTTCAGCCTTGTTTTGGCTATTCTTGCTGTTTTTGCCTCTGCATATACACTTTAGAATAAGTTTGTCAATATCTACAAAATAGCTCAGTGGGATTTTCATTGGGATTGCATTGAATCCATATATAAATTTTGGGAAGAATTGGCATCTTAGCAATATCGAGACTTTGTATTCATGAAAATTTATTTGTTTGGCTCTTCTTTGATTTCTTTCATTAGAGTTGTGTAGTTTCCTCATATAGATCCTGTACATGTTTTGCCTTAAGTGTTTAATTCTTTAGTACTAATATAAATAGTATTATGGTTTTAATTTCAAATTTCAATTGTCCATTGCTGGTTTATAGCAAAGCCATTTACTTTTGTATGTTAATCTTATATCCTGTGACCTTGTTATAATTGCTTATTAGTTCTAGGAGATTTTTTTTTTTGACAATTCTTTGGGATTTTCTACATAGACAAAGTTGTTTTTCTTCTTTCCAATTGTATAACTTTAATTTTTTTCTTACCTTATCGTATTAACTAGGACTTATAGTGCAATGTTGAATAGAAGTGGTGAGAGAGGATATCCTAGCCTGGTTCCTGATCTTCGGGGGAGTGTTTTCAGGTTTCCACCATTATGTGTGACGTTAGTTGTAGGTTTTTTGTAGATGTTCTTTATTAAGTTGAAGAAATTCCCGTCTATTCTTAGTTTGCTGAGGGTTTTTATTATGAATGGATGTTGTATTTTGTAAAATGATTTTTCTGAATCTAATGTGATTTTTCTTCTTTAGCCTGTTGATGTGATGGATTACATCAATTGATTTTCAAACGTTGCACTTGCCTTGCATACCTGAAATAAACCTCACTTGGTTGTGGTGTATAACTTTTTTAGTACATTATTGGATTTGATTTGCTAATATTTTGTTGAGGATTTTTACTTTTTTTTCATAAGAAATATTGTTTTGTAATTCTCCTTTCTTGTAATGTCTTCATCATACCAGCCTAATGAAATGAATTAGGAAGTGTTCCCTCTACTTACTTTCTGAGATTGTGTAAAGATCATATTTTTTTTCTGTAAATGTTTGATATAATTCACCAGTGAAACTATCCGAGTCTGATGCTTTCTATTTTGGAATAAGTTGCCAAACTTGTGGGCATGGAGTTATTCACAGCATTTCCTTATTATTCTTTTGGCAAGTGGGCTCAGTAGTGATGAAACCTCTTCTCTTCCTCATACTGGCAATTATATGTTCTATTTTTTTGCTTAGTTAGCCTGCCTGATGATTATGAATTTTATTGATCTTTTCAAGGAAGCAAACATCTTTTAATTTCATTAATTTTTCTCTAATGATTTCCTGTTTTCAATCCCGTTGATTTCTGCTCTAATTTTTATTTTCTTTTGTTCTACTTGCTTTAGGCTTTTATTGCTCTTTTTGCTCTAGTGCCCTCAGATGGAAGCTTAGATTATTGGTTTTAGATCCTCCTTATTTTCTACTATATACATTCAATGCTATGAATTTCCTTGTAAGTACTTTTTTTTTGATGCAGCTAACAAATTTTGATAAGTTGTTTTTAAATTTAGTTCAAAATATTTTTAATTTTTATTTGAGACTTCTTCTTTGATTTATTTGTTATTTATGTGTGTTTTGAAATTTCCATTTAATATTTTGGGATTATCCAGCTATCTTTCTGTTTTTGAATTCTAATTTAATTCCACTGTGGTCTAAGAACATGCTTTGTATGATTTCTATTCTTTTTAAATTTTTTGAAGTGTGTTTTGTGGCCCAGAATGTTACAACATGGAACGTTCCATGTATAAAGGAGGGTTAGAGTCTCCAGTGATAATGGTGGGTTTGCCTAATTCGCTATCCCTTTGCTTTTAATCCATCTTTGTCTTTATATTTAAATTGGGTTTCTTGTAGACAGTATTGTTTCAAAATGTGGATTTTATTATTATTTAAGTATGGTAAGGCCAACAGATCAGGACACTATTGCCATTAGTTTGTTATCCTCACAGATGTCAAGAGGACGGGGAATCCTATGCTGTGGGCTACACAGAGAAGCACCAGGGTTGGTCAGGAGGCAGAGGGAAGAAGGGTAAATCGTGGGCAAGAGCCTTTGTTGTGGTTTCTGTGGTAGAATGGGTGAGGCAGGGTAAGTAGTTTAGGACTGGCTAGTTTGAATAATGTCAGTGGGCTTTGGGGTGTAGGGACTGCTCTAGTTTTCTGGTATGTGGCATTGGGCTAATTATGTCAGGAGAATAGTGGCCCTGAGTGTGAGAACTCAATAAAAGAGGTGGTTGGAGGTGTAAGTTCTGGATTTGTTAGTTTGCTTATAAAAGGTGTACTGGCATGCAAGTCCTTTACTATCTCTAGGAATTGGCTGACACCGGGAGGGGCAGTCACTCCAGGATTAGCGAGGCCCAAAGATGTCAAAGTATCAAACACAGAAAGAATTGACATCTTTACTGAGTCTTCCAATCCCTGGACATGGTATATCTTCCCATTTGATTAGATCTTTGAGTCTTTTCATCAGCATTTTGTAGTCTTCGGCATTCAAGCCCTGTACATGTATTGTAAGATTTACACCTACACATTTCTTTTAGGTATTTTTGAGCAATTTTTCATGGTACTGTGTTTTTAGTTTTAGTGTTTACCTGTTCATTGCTAGTTAATAGAAATACAATTGGTTTTTGCATGTTTATCCTGTGACCGTGCTGAACTCACCTATTTGTTCTAAGTACTTTTGTAGATTCCTTAGGATTTTCTGCTTAGACAATCATGTCATCTGCAAATAGGGACAGGTTCATTTTTTCCTTTCTGATGTGTGGCTGTTATTTCTTTTCTTGCCTTATTGCACCAGCTAGAACTTCCAGCACTGTGCTGAATAAGAGTGGTGAGAGCAGACATCTTTGCCTTGTTCTTGATTGTGAGAAAGCGTTGTGTTTCACCATTAAGTATAACATTAGCTATAGATTCTTTGTAGATTTTTTTTATCAAATTGAGAAATATCTACTCTATTTTTATTTTTCTGGGAGGTTTTATCATGAATGAGTGTTGAATTTTATCAAATGATTTTTGTACACTGATTGATATAATCATGTGATTTTTCATTATCCTGTATATAAGGTGAATTACATTGATTCTTTTGAATACCAAAGCAGTTTTTTAATCACTGGAATAACTCTCAATTGGTTGTGGTATATAATAATGCTTTTATATATTGCTGAATTCCAGTTGCTAATATTTTATTAAGAATTTTTGTGTCTGTATTCATGAGGGATATTGGTCTGTATCTTTCTTTTTTTTTTAAATTTTTTTGTCTAGTTTTGGGATACTAACTTTGTAAATTGAATTAGGAAATTATCCTCCTGCTTCTATTTTCTGGAAGAGATTGTGTAGAATTGGTGTTAATTCTTCTTTAAATGTCTGGTAGAACTCTCCAGTGAAACCATCTGTGCCTGGGGCTTTCTTTTTTGGGAGTTTTTACAATTGCAAATTCAATTTCCTTAAATTTCAAATTATATTGGATGAGTTGTAGTAGTTTGTGTTTTTTGAGTAATTGGTTCATTTCATCGAAGTTGACAAGTTTATGTATGCAGAGTTGTTTGTATTGTTCCTCTATTGTCCCTTTGATGTCTGCATGGTCTGCAGTAGCTCCTGTTTCATTTCTGAATTTGGTAATTTGTGTCTTCTCTCTTTTTTCTTTGTCTGTTTTGCTGGAGGTTTGTCAATTTTATTGAGCTTCTCAATGCACCAGCTATCTGTTTCACTATTTTTCTCTAGTTTTCTGTTTCCAGTTTCATTGATTTCTGTTCACATATTTTCTATTTCCTTCCTTCTGATAGCTTTTTGTTTATTTTGCTTTTCTTTTTTAAGTTCTTGAGGTGGGAGCTTAGATTATTGATTTAAGACTTTTCCTCTTTCCAAACGTATAAGATTAGTGCTATAAATTTCCCTCTCAGGACTGCTTTAACTGTGTGTCACAAATGTTAACATATTTTTATTTTCATTAAATTAAATATTTTCAAAATTTTTCCTTGAAACTTCCTCTTTGATCCATAGATTATTTAGAGGTATTTTTTAGATTTATGCATTTGGATATTTTCCATCATTGATTTCTAGTTTATTCCATTGTGGTTGGAAAACACGTTCTGATTTCTCTTCTTTTAAATGTGCTAAGGTTTTTCATATGACCTAGGATATGGTCTATCATGGTATATGTTCCAAGGGCACTTGAGAAGAATACGTATTCTGCTGTCATTGGATGAAGTGTTATACAAATGCCAATTACATCTTTTTGGTTGGTGGTGTTGTTGAGTTCTTCTGTATCCTTGCTGATTGTCTGTCTAGTTATTATAGCAAATTTTGGATTTGTCTGTTTCTCCTTTCAGTTCTACCAGTTTTTGCGTTGTGTATTTTGCAGCCTTATTTTTTTGCTGCATAAACCTTTAGGATTGCTACGTCTTCTTGGTGCAGTCATTACATAAAGCTGCTGTATGGTAATTTTCTTTAATCTGAAGCCTACTTTGTATGATTTTGATGTAGTAGCTCCTCCTTAACTTTGATTGATCTTTGCCTAATATATCTTTTTCCATCCTTTTACTTCAAACTTATCTATATTGTATATTTAAAAATCAAAAAGTTCCTTGTAGACATCACATATTTGGGTCATTTTTAAAATCCAATTCTGCCAATCTCTGTCTTTAAATTGAAATATTTAGACCATTTATATCTAGTGGAATTATTGATATATTAAGGTTCAAGTCTGCCATTATTTATTTTCTGTTCTCTCTGGTTTTGTTTCTCTTTTATTTTTTTCCTTCTGGTAACTCAAACAATCTTTTTACAATTCCATTTTAATTTAAAGGTTTTTGAGTGTCTCTCTTTGTGTAGCCTTTTTAGTGGCGCTGTACATATTGCACTATACATACATAACCGATTGAAATCCACTGGTTTTGACATTTTACCAGTTCAAGTTAAGTATAAAAACCTTACCTTCCTTTATGTCCTTTTACCCTCCCCTATTTATAATAGTTTGCCTTAAATATTTTCTCTAAATATTTCAAGGGAATATTTATCTATTTAGAACTAATTCAGACCGTTTTATAATCTTTCTACCAACCACTGAACACAATTAAGAAAACTCAAGAGAAGAAGGAAAGTGTATTGTATTTACCCATATTTTTACCCATTGTTCTGTTTTCCTTTCTGGTGTTCCAAAATTCCTTCTTTTTAGCATTTCCTTTCTGCTTATAAAAGTTCCTTTAGCCATTCTTAGGGGAGATCTGCTGGCAATAAATTCTCTTAGTATTCCTTCATCTGAGAATACCTTAATTTCTCCTTTATTCCTATAGGATATTTTCAGTGGGCATAAAATTCTGGATCAAAAGTTATTTTCTTTCAGCACTCAGAAAATATGTGCCAATTTCTTCTTGCCTCCATGTTTTCTGATGAGAAATTTGCTGTAGGTGTCATTTTTCTCTCACTGCTTTCTAGATTCTTTTCTTTGTCTTCAGTTTTCAGAAGTTTGAGTATGTTGTGTCTTGGTGTGGATTTCTTTGGGTTTATCCTCCTTGTAATTCATTCAGTTTCTTGAATCTGTATGTTATTCTTCTTTGCCAAAATTTTGGTAATTTCAGCTATTATTTTTTCAAGTACTTTTTCAGTCCCATCCTCTTTCTCCCCTCCTTCTGGGATGCCGATGACATGAATATTAGTTCTTTTGTTATAGTCCCACAGGTCACTGAGGCTCTGGTCATTTTTCTTTCAATTTTTCAGATTGGGTAATTTCTATTCTCTTTTCAACTTCACTGATTCTTTCTTCTTTTCCTTCCATTCTGCTCTTGAGCCCATCTATTGAATTTTATAATTTTGATTATTATATTTTTTACTTCTAAAGTTTCTATTTGGTTCTTCTATTGATTTGCTAAGACTTTTTATTTCTTTTATGATGCTTTCTTTTATTGCATTTGTTTCAAGTGTGTTAAAAAATACTTGTTGAAACATTTTCATGATGGCTGCTTTAGACTGTCAGATAATTCAAACATCTCTGTCATCTCAGTGTTGGTGTCTATTGATTCTCTTTTTTTTCATTCAAGTTGAGATTTTCTTGATTCTTGGTATGGTGAATGACCTTTAATTGAAACCTGGAAATTTGGGGCATTATGTTATGACAGTCTGGATCTTCTTTAAATCTTCCTTTTTTAGCAAGGTTTGCTTGACACTATTCTGGAATGGGAAAGTGGAGTTGGAGTAGAAGTCCATGTTCTCTACTTTGCCTCCAATGACATTCAGGGAAGTTACTGCTGGGCGTGGACAGGTAGGGAGCTCTGGCTTCCACTGATACTTCCGTGGTTGGGAGGGGTGGAAATTCCTCATTACCACTCTACAACAGGCCTCCCTTGACCTCATGGAGTGGGAGTCAGCCACGTTACTGTTGAGCAGATGTAAGTTCTCACTGTCTACCAGTCCAGGTCTGGTTATTTAGTGGGGAGAAGGAAGAGTACCTTGTTACTGCCAGGTGGGTGTGGAATTCCATGTTCTCCAACTGATCTCTACTGATACTGCAGGAGGAGCAGCATAGTCGTTGTGTTTGTAGGGATAAAAGTCCTGGCCCCCTACTAAGCCTTCCCTGAGACCACATCTGCTGAAGGCTGGGAGGTTGGGATGTCTTGTTACAGCCTGGCAAGGGTGGAAGTCGAGGCTTCCCACTTGGCCTTTGTGGCATGAGTATTTTTTCTGTGATTTTTGTCTGGAGTAGAGTGGTTGTAATCTAAAAGCTTTCTTTCTCACAAGGCTGTCCTTTTCCTAGTCTTTTGTCTAGAGAACAGAGGCTTCTGTTGAAGCTTCTTTTGGCCAACACCCATTTGTGTTTCCAGGTTGCTGGCTTCTTCAGCTCCATGTCTGGAATATATCTGGCAATAAGAAAACCCAGGGAACTCACCACTGTCGTTCCTTGGGTCCTGAGGACTCTAGTTGCTCTGCCTTCTTCTCCCAAAGACTTTTAAAGGTTTCCCAGTATTTGTTTTATATATAATGTCCAAGGCTTTTAATTGTATTTAGCAGGAGAAATAGTGAAAAGTGTGTCTATGCCATCTTCACAGAAGCAGGACTCCCCTTCATTTGGTTTTTAAAATAGGAGTTTACTAAGTGGTGTGGTAGGCAGGTGGATAGTTCCAAAAATATGCACACATATAGAACTTATGAATATTTTACCTTACATGGCAATGAGACTTTCTACATGTGATTACATTAAGGATCTTCAAAAGAGGAGATTATCCTGAATTATGTGGGTGGGCCCAGTGCAATCACATGGGTACTTAAAAGTAGAGGACCCTCCCATCTATGGTCAGAGAGAGATGTGACGATGGAAGAAGGTCAGAGGAATACAGTGTTGCTGTCTTTGAAGATGGAGGAAGGGGTGTGAGTGGCCTCTAGAAACTGGAAAATACAAGGAAATGAATTCTCCTCTAGAGCCTCCAGAAAAGAAGAAAACTCTACTAACTTCCTGGTTTCAGCCTAGTGAGACCTGTGTCAGAGCTCTAACCTACAGAACTCTAAGATAATAAATTTGTGTGGTTTTGATTCACTAAGTTTTTGGTAATTTGTTATAGCATCAGGAAAAAATTAACACAGTAGTGTAGCATTCTTATGAAGCAATAATCGAATCAGACCTTTATCTGAAGACTGATAATCTTATTTCAATTTGAATAAAAATGTATAGAGCTACAAATTACCTCATGAGGTTATTGTTGCTTATCTTGTGAAAAACAGTACCTTTTTGAGTGGTCGAGAATTCCAAAATGAGGTAATATATGTATATCTTGCATGTACTTGGTACATGAAAGATACTCAATAAATGTCTATTGAAGTTGTTGAATACTGGAGGGAAACAAATAGCAATGACAATATGTCATATTTAAGACATTTAGAATGTATGAATCATCTAATATTATTTGGACTGTTTATCATTGCATCGTTTGTATTTTACAGATAGTGAGGCTAGTTCACTAATGGACATAGAAAACGTGATTCTAGCTAGAATTCATGACGATGAAGAAGACCGCTCAGAGGCAATCCTGAAATCTGACAAGTTTCACCAGGACCTATTTTTTATGGAACGAGTTCTAATGGAAAATATATTTCAGCCCAAACTGGCAGCTTATCGTCAGCTTCCTGTTTTAAAAGGTATTTAAAGAAATAGTCACGTTTAAACAGACTCAAATAACTTGAAAAATTGAATGATGTTATTAATTATTTCTAAACATAATCTCCAGACTGGATTATCACTTATCAAAAGACGTGTTCATGCAGCTTTCAGGACCAAACGTGTGACTGGCAGCAGAGTCCAGACCAGGAGCCCACAGAGAGAGGCAGTCCCTTACAGTCAGGAATTCATATGCATCTACAGCTCTTCCCTCTCCCTTGGCCCTGCCCTGAATTATTCTCATATTCAAACTCCCTTTTCATTGCCTTCGACACTTTCCAGGTTCTGGCTTTTCTTGCTTCTCTCTAATTTTATGGCAGGAGCATTCTTCCTGTTCTCATTGCTGCAAATCCCATCTCATATGTTCACAGAATATTTCAAAGGATTTTAGGAATTATCTAATTCAACCTTTCAATTTCTGAATGACAGTTATAGAAACTGTCTAAGGTTACATAGCCTGTGACAAAGGTAGACATTCAACCTGGGTCTTTTGATCTCCTTCCAGTTCTCTGTCCACACTGCCATCCTGGCATACTGAAGTATCCTAAACACAGGTTTGAGCATGGCATTTAACTGCAAAAAACCCTTTGCCTAGAGTAATTACGAAGTTCAGAGTGAATCATTCAAAGATACATTCAATCTGGCCACAGACCACTTTATCTCATTTTATTGCTTCAGAGACCCTACAAATGGCCACATTAGACTTACCTGATAAGGCCCAGACAAAACCTAAGCTTTCCAGCCTTAGTACCTTAGTCAGAATATGCTTGACAGTCCACCCTGTTCCCATCCCATCTTTGCCTATTGCATGGCCAGCTTTCAAGTGTGGATTAGATAAACTCCTTCATGAAGTCTTTCTTGATCCTGCAAGTCAAAATTGATCTTCTATATGCCTACATCAAAAAACTAAGGTTACAAAATAGCGCATGACAAACGTTTGTAAACCTTTTTGCTTACATACCTCCAAGAGTATTGAACAATTGTGTTCCTTCTCTCATAGTAGGTCAATATTTAAAAATTGTTATCATTTCTATTAACTTTTCAACCTGTGTTTAAAGAGTTATAAGATTGAAATTTACAAAGTACTGTAAATTATGACACTTTAAAAACAAAACTGTTGGTTGGTCATTTCTTTAAATGTATCTAAAAAATAGATATACCATGGGAAATTTTTTAATGAGGTAAGATTCACATACAATGAAATACATATGTTTTAACTGTATACTTTGATACATTTTGAAAATGTATGACCCCCATGTAACTAATACCCTAATCAAGATAGAGAATATATCCATCAACCCCAAAAGTAGCCTTGTGCTATTTTCCAGTTAAACTTTACGCCCCTTAGACAGGCATTAACCTGATTTTTCTCACCATCGATGAGCTGTTTTGGCATATCATGTAAGTAGGTTCATATAGTAAGGATTCTTTTGTATTTGGCTTCTTTTACTTAGTAATGTTTTTGAGATTCATCTAGGTTGATCTGTATATAAGTGGTTTGGGTTTTTTTCTGAGTGTCGTTCTGTTTTGTGAGTGTACCATAGTGATTTGTATATTCATTCACACAATCATGGACACCTAGACTGTTTTCATTTTGGGGCCATTATGAATAAAGCTGCTATGATCATTTTTGTATGTCTTTTTGTGGACATATGTTTTAATTTCTCTTGGGTAAATACCTAGAAATGGAATTATTGGGTCATTGGGTAGATGTATGTTTAACTTTTTTAGAAACTGCCAAATATCTTTCCAAAGTACTTGTACCACCCTACAATTCCATAAACAATGTATAAGACTACCAGTTGCTCCACATTCTTGATGATATTGATGTTGGCGATCTTTTTTATGTTGTCCTGAAGACAAATTATGTTGAGTACTTATTCATGTGCTTTTTTTTGGTCATTTGTTTATCTTCTTTTGTGTAATGTTTGGTCAAGTCCTTTGCCTGTTTTAAAATTGAGTTATCATTTTTTAAAATCGAGTTTTAGGAGGTTGTTTTTATATATTCTGGATACAAGCTCTTTAAAAGATACATGTATTGCAACTATTTTCTCTAAGTCTATGGCTTGCTAATATATTTGTCTTTTGTTGAGCAGAAGTTTTTAATTTTGATGAAGTCTTATCTATCAGTTTTTTCTTTGGTGGTTAATGCTTTCCATGTCCTCTCTAAGAAATCTTGGCCTGCCCCAAGGTTGCAGATATCTTTGTCTTGTTCCTGAACTTAGGGTGAAAGCATTCAATATTTCATTGTTATAATATTAGGTATTTTTTTTATAGATGCCTTTATTGGTTTAAGAAAATTTCCCTCTTTTTATATTTTGCTAGACATTTTTAAAGATAAATGGGTCTTGAATTTTGTCCAAAACTTTTTCTACATTTATTAAAATAATCATATAAATTTTTTCCTTTAATCTGCTAATGTGGCCAATTACATAGCTTGATTTTAAAATGTTAAAACAAACTGAATTCCTGTGGTTAAACCTCACTCAGTTATGATATATTATCCTTTTTATATATTGATGAGTTAAATTTTATAATACTCTAAGAATTTTTGCAACTGTGTTCATGAAGCATAGTTTTCTGTAATTTTCTTTTCCTGTAAAGTCCTTGATGATGTTATGATGGACTTATAAAATGAGCTTTGGAAGTCTTCTCTCATTTTCTGTTTTCCAAAAACCTTTGTGTGTTATGTCTTCTTTAATTGTTTGATATAATTTATCTGTGGAAACCATCTGAGACTGAATTTTCTTTATAAGAAGTTTTCAAATTGCAAATTTAATTTCTTTGACAGGTAGAAGGTTATTCAGATATTCTGTTTCTACCTACATTAGTTTTGGTAATTTGTGAGGAATTTACCTATTTTGCCTGTGTTGTTGATATTATTTGCATAAAGTTGTTCATAGTATCCTCTCCTTAAATTCGACCTTTTAATATCTGTAGGATTTATAAGTGATATCTCCTGTTTCATTTTTAATATTGGTCATTTGTGACTTTTCTTTTTTATTAGTCTAGTCGGGCGTTTGTCAATTGTATTAATCCTTTCAAAAAACAGTATCTGGCTTTCTTGGGACTGGCCCCGTGGCCGAGTGGTTAGGTTCACGGGCTCTGCTGCAGGTGGCCCAGTGTTTCGTTGGTTCGAATCCTGGGCGTGGACATGGCACCGCTCATCAAACCACACTGAGGCAGCATCCCACATGCCACAACTAGAAGGACCCACAACGAAGAATATACAGCTATGTACTAGGGGGCTTTGGGGAGAAAAAGGAAAAATAAAATCTTAAAAAAAAAAAACAGTATCTGGCTTTCTTAATTTTCTCAATTTTTTGTCTGTTTTTAAAGAACTTCAATTATTTTCACTTTTATGTTCATGTTTTTCTTCTCTATTGTGTATAATTTACTCTTTCTGCCTTCTCAAGATAGAAAGTTGGATCATTGACTTCACGTCTTTTTTCTTGTCTAAGATAGGTATTTAATACTCTAAGTTTCTTTGTGAGTACTGTGTTAGCTGCATCCCATATATTTTGATATCTTGTGTTTTTATTATTATTCAGTTCAAAATAACTTTTAGTTTCCCAGGTGGGTTTTTCTTTGGCCTCTAGGTTAGTTAGAAGTATGTTGTTTAATTTCCAAGTTTTTAGCAATTTTTAGCTATATTTTCTCATTGAATCCTCATTTAACACTGGTATGGTAGTCAGAGAACGTGTTCTGTATGATTTCTATCCTTTGAAATTTATTGATATTTGTTTTATAGCTCAGCATATGTGAATGTTCCATACTCAAGAAGAGTGTGTATTCTGCAGTTATTGGTATGGCATTCTTTAAATATTAATTATGTCAAATTAGTTGATAGTATTTTTCAAATCTTTTATCTTATAGAGTTTTTATTGACCTGTTCTATCAATTAATGAGAGAGTATTGTTAAAATCTTTAATAATGATTATGGATTTGTTTATATTTTGTTTAGGTTTATTAATTTTGCTGTATATATTTGAAAGCTTTGTTATCAGTTTCATCCAAACTCAAAATTGTCCTGTCTTCTGGAGGCTACCCTTTTTTAAAGTCATTATTTACTCTTTCATCATTAGGAAATGCTCTTATTTATTCTGGTAATACACTTTGTCTTGAAGTCTAATTTCTGTAATATTAATATAGCCACACCAACTTCCTTATCCTTATTATTTGTGTGGTATATATTTTTCCTTCATTTTACTTATAGCATTTTTGTCTTCATATTTAAAAAGTGTTTGTTGTAAACAATGTATAGTTTGGTCTTGATTGTTTTGCTCCATCTAACAATCTCTGCTTTTTGAACTCTTATCTTTGCCTCCTCAACTCAGCTAGACTCATGCATTTTACTTGGGCTACTCACTTGGCTGCACTGTGATCAGGAAATTTTCCCCAGGCTGGAAGTGAGGGTGGACATGGGGTTGACAGCTGTGCAATGCCTATTGTTCAATGCCTGAAAACAGTTACTTCTAATCCAGTTTTATATTTATTTATGGTAGGAGGGCAAGTCTAATACAGTTGATCCATAATGAGTGGAAGCCTACTATGGCAGTTTGGAACCCGTCACTGATCATTTTAATAAGATGAAGTAGTGGTTCTGCTTTTAGTTATGATGTAGATAATTATGAGACTACAGGGTGAGGAGCTGAACTATAGCAGAGTGTGGTGGTTTTGCTTATTTGATGACACGTAGATAAGAGTTCAGAGAGGCTAAGGTGATTGGAATTTGTGGGCTAGAGAATCAGATAGGAGGGAGCTATGCAGAGAAAAAACCTGCATAAATATACCATTGAGCCTTTGGCTGAAACATAAGCTGTGCATGTTAGGCTAAAATCCAGAAAGTAAGCAAAGAAAAACCACCAGGGAGCTATAAGATGAACAATTCTTAGAGTTCACACAGGACTGGGAGATGTTTGAGTTTTGACTGGCCAGAGGGAGAGACCTTGTGCACAGCTAGTGTGCTCAGTAGACATCCAGAAGGGCCATACCTTAACAGAAGGGCTAGACTAACCCTAGAGTAAATACTAGTTTAGACCCCCACCTCCACCAAACAACCCTTTAGAGAAAGCCTCAAAAAATCAAGCTACTCTGAAAGTAAGTTAACTGCTTGCCAAAACAAACTTCATCACTGTATAAAGGAAGAAAACGCAATCTAGACGTTTACAATATACAGCATCCAATAAAAAATTACCAGCCACATGAAGAAGCAGGAAAATGTGAGCCATAACTATGAGGAAAATGAGTCAATAGAAACAGATTAAAAGGTGGCCGAGATGGTGGAAAAGCAGACAAGGACTTTTAAAAAGCTATTATACCCAGTATAGCCAACACAACACAGAAGAACAAAGCCAGAGGACTGACGCTACCTGATTGCGAGAGGTGCTATAAGGCTCCAGTAGTCAACACACTGTAGTACTGGGGAAAGAGTAGACACATCCATCAATGGAATAGAACAGAGAGCCCACCCAGAAATAGATCCACATAAATATAGTCAGTTGATCTTTGAGAAAAGAGGAAAGGCAATACAATGGAGAAAAGATAGTCTTTTCAACAAATGGTACTGGAACAATTAGACATTTACATATAAACTAAAGAACCTAGACACAGACCTTACACCCTTCACAAAAATTAACTCAAAATGGATCGTAGACCTCAACATAAAATGCAAAACTATAAAACTCTTAGAAGACAACACAGGAAAAAGTCTAGATCACGTTGGGTATGTTGGTGACTTTTTAGATATAACACCAAGGCATGATCCATTGACAGAAATAATTGATAAGCTGGACTTTATTAAAATTTAAAACTTCTCCCATGTGAAGGACATTCTCAAGAGAATGAGAAGTCAAGTCACAGACTGGAGAAAAGATTTGCAAAAGACATATCTGATAAAGGACTCATCGAAAATATACACATATCTTAAAACTCAACACTAAGAAAACAAACAGCACAATTAAAAAATGGGCAAAAAAAACTTAACAGACATCTCACAGAAGCGATATACAGATGGCAAATAAGCATATAAAAAGATGCTTAACATCATATGTCATTAGGAAATTGCAAATTGGGACAAGAATGAGATACTACTACACACCTGTTAAAATGGCCCAAATCCAAAACACTGACACCACCAAATGCTGGCAAAGATGTGGAGTGACAAGAACTCTCATTCAGTGCTGGTGGGCATGCACAATGGTTCAGCCACTTCGGAATAAAGTTTTGGGGGCTGGCCCAGCGACATAGTGATTAAGTTCGAGTGCTCCACTTTGGCGGCCCAGGGTTTGCAGGTTTGGATCCTGAGCATGGACCTACACATCACTCATCAAGCTGTGCTGTGGTGGCGTCCCACACAGAAGAAATAGAAGGACTTAGAGCTAGGATATACAACTATGTCCTGGGGCTCTGGGGAGAAAAAAGAAAGAAAGAGGAAGATTGGCAACAGATGTTAGCTCAGGGCCAATCTTCCTCGCCAAAAAGCATATCTTAAAAAAAAAAATGACAACACCTGGTATTGGGGAACACACAGAGATAAAGAAAAGAAGGTTTGGCAGTTTCTTACAAAACTAAATATACTTTTACCATGTGGTTCAAAATTGTACTCCTTGGTGTTTACTCAAAGGAGTTGAATGCTTATGTCCACACAAAAGCCTGCACATGGATGTTTATAGCAGCTTTATTGATAATTGCCAAAACTTGGAAGCAGCCAAGATGTCCTTCAGTAGGCGAATGGTTGAATAAATTGTGGTATATTCAGACAATGGAATATTATTCAGCACTAAAAAGAAATGTTATCAAGCCATGAACAGACAAGGGGAAAACTTAAATGTATATTGCTAAGTGAAAAGAGTCAATCTGAAAAGGCTACATACTGTATGATTCCACCTGTATGACGTTCTGGAAGAGGCAAAAGTATTGAGACAGCAGAAACATCAGTGATTTCCGGGGCTTAGAGAGTTGGAAGGGATGAATAGGCACATAAGATTTTTAGAGCAGTGAAACTATTCTGTTTGATGCTGTAACTGTGGGTACATGTCATGGTACATTTGTCCAAACCCATAGATTGTACAACACCAAGAATGAGCCCTAATGTAAACTGTGATTTTGGATGATAGCGATTTGTCAATGTAAGTTCATTGATTGTAACAAATGTACCACTGGTGCAGGATGTTGATTCTGGGAGAGGCTACCTGTGTTTGAGTATATGGGAACTCTCTGCACTTTGCTATGGACCTAAAACTGCTCTAAAAATTAAAGTGTATTAAAGAAAAATCTATCACAATATACTTAAGGACTTAAAGGACAATAAGGTTATAATGAGGAAAATAATGAAAGCTACATACAGAACCAAATGGTACTTCTAAAGCTGAAAAGTATAATACTTGAAATGAAAAATTCACTGGATGGGCTTAGCAGAATACTAAAAACTGCAGAAGATCAGTGAACTTGAAGACAAAGCAATAGGAGCATTCCCACTGAAGTACGGAGAGAAATAGGGCTCAAAAAGTAGCCCCTCACTGACCCGTGTCACAAGACCGTGTGATTTAACATACATGTGGTTAGAATCGCAGTAGTGGCAAAGAGAGGAGGAGGAGGAGAAAAATATCTGAAGAAAGAACAGTGAAAATTTCCCAACGTTGGAAAAGCTTTAAACCAACAATTAGAAGACATTCAATGAAACCCAAGAGAGAGAAACACAATGAAAATCATGTTGAGGCACGCGATAAGTAATATATCAAAAAACCCTAAAAGTTACCAGAAAAGAAGACATTATATTCAGGAAAGAAAGCTAATAATGCCTTATCTCTCATCAAAAGCCAGAAGACAATGCAATGACATTTTACTACACTAAAAAATTCTACGCCTAGTGAAAATATCCTTCAAAGATCAAGGTGAGATAAAAACACATCAGACAAACAAAAGCTGGGAGAATTTGCTGCCAGCAAGCCAGCTTTGCAAGAAATGTTCAAGGACGTTCTTCAGGCTGATGAAAAATAATAACAGAAACTTGGGCCTGCAGAAAGGAATGAAGAGTGCCAGAATGGGAAAATGTGCGTAAAAGTAAGAGACATTTCCCACCATTGTAAATTCCTTTAAAGATAACTAAATTGACCAGATGATTCTAAATTTTATATGGCAAAGCAAAGCACCTAGAATAACCAAGTCAATTTTGAAGTAGAAGAATGAAGTTGAAGGACTTACCCTATCTAATGGCAAGTGACTGTGCTAAAGCTACGGTAATCAGGGCAGTGTGGTACTTGTCTAAGGATAGATGTACAGATGACTGAAACAGAATAGCAGATCCAGAAATAAACACAGACCAGTGTGGCCAATTGATTTTTGACAAACACACCAGGGTGATTCAATAGAGAAAGACTTGTCTTTTTAATAAATGATGCTGAAACAACTGGATATTGAAAAAAAATGAACCTCAACCTCCACCTCGTATCATATGTGTAAACTAACTCAGAATGGACCATAGGTTTAAATGTAAAAATTAAAACTATAAAGTTCTAGAAGAAGATAAAAGAGAAAATGTTTGTGATCTTAGCATAAGAAAAGGTCACTTAATATGCAAAAATCCCAAGACATAAAAGAAAAAAATCAATAAGACTTCTGTGATATTACAGATGTCTGCTCTTTGACTAACACTATTAAGAGAAAAAAAATGCAAGCAACAGACTAGAAGAATATGTTTGCAATACGTATATCTGACTAAAGACTACTGGGAAGTTTCTCAAAATGTTAAACATAGATCCATCCAATGACTCAAGAATCCTGTTTGTGGATATTTACCCAAGAGACAGAAAACATATGTCCACAAAAAACACTTGTATAAGAACGCTCACAGCATCCTTTATTCATAATCGCCCCAAACTGGAAACAGCCCAGGTGTCCATCAACAGGTCAATGCACAGACAAATGATGGAGCACTACTCAACAATAAAAAGGAACAAACTACTTACATACGTAATAACCTTGATGGATCTCAAAAACAGCATGGAGTGAAAGAAGCCAGATACAAAAGAATATATACCGACCATCCCATGTATATGATATACTATCACAGACACAACTACTCTGAGGTGATAGAAATCACACCAGTGCCTGCCTATGGTGGGTTGGGCTTGCCTGAAAAGCAGCATGGGGAACTTTTTCGGTTGATGGATTTGTCCTCTATCATGCTTGAGGTGTTGGTTACATCGATGTGTATATTTATCAAAACTCATCAAACTGTACAGCTAAAATCTATGCATATCAATGAATGTAAATTTTCTCACAATTAAAAAAATGTTATGGTATTTATATTATCTTAGATTCATTAAAGAGTGATAGACCACTTATTATTTAATGGCTTTATTGAGGTATAAGTGACATACAATAAACTACACATATTTAAATGTACAAGTTAATAAGCTTTGCCATATCACCACAATCAATGAATATATAAATTATATATAATTATAATGAATGTATTCATCACCTCAAATGTTTCTTCATGTCCTTTATAATCTTTCCTTCCCATTCCTCCTTGCCCCTCCCCCATCCTTAAGAAACCACTGATTTGCTTTATATGCCTATATAGATTAGTTTGTATTTTTAAGAATTTTATATAAATGTAATCATACATGATTCTTTTTTATCTGGCTTCTTTTCACTCAGCAAAATTATTTTCAGATTCACTCATGCTGTTGGATGTGTCAGTGGTTCATTCTTTTTATTACTGCCTGGTGTTCCATTGTTTCAATATCCCACAGTGTGTTTATTCTTTCCCCTGTGGATTGATACTTGTTTGCAGTTTGGATACATTACAAATAAAGTTGGCATGAACATTCATGCACAAGTCTCTACGTGGACTTTCACCTTCATTTCCCTTGGGTCAGTTCCTAGGAGTGGAGTGGGTAGATCACATGTCAGATATATATCTAACTTTCTTTTCTAATATATGCTTTCTAAGCACTGCTTTAGCTGAATCTCATAAAATTTGATGTTATATTTCCATGTCATTAAAAATATTTTAAAAAGTTCTTTTGAAACTTCTTCATTGACCTATGTTATTTATAAATGTGTTGTTTAACATCCAAATTTTTGGATTTTCTAGCTATCTTTCTGTTACTAATTTCTAATTTAATGCCATTGTGGTCTGAGAGTATACTTTGTATGATTTCTATTCTTTTAGATTTGTTAAGCTTGCTTTATGGTCCATAATGTGGTCTATCTTAAAGAATGTGCTGTGGCACTTGAGAAGAATATGGACGCTGGTGTTTGGGGATGGAATGTTCTGGAAATGACAATTAGGTCAAGTTGGTTGATAATGATGTTCAAGTCATCTGTATCCTTACTGATTTGCTGCCTACACTTGTTCTATCAGTTATTGTGAGGGGAGTGTTGAAATCTCCAACTGTAGTTTTGGATTTGTTATTTCTCCTTTCAGATCTATAGTTTTTTGTTTCATGTATTTTGAAGTTGTTAGGTACATACACATTTTGCATTGTTATGACTTCTTGAGAATTGACTGCTGATTTTTCCAATTTTCACAGGCAGAAATCTGGGGGACTATATGTGAGAATGGGTACTAAGAGTGTAGGATAATGATGAAAGGAATATAAAGTCAGGTCACACCAAATGTATTGATATGGGTCCACTAAACAGAGATTCTGGATTCAGTGTTGTAGCTCAAGGGATTAGAAATGGCTCTAATTGTTTGTTTTTTTGGTTGGCTGATAATGGACCAAAATGAGGCCTTCACTAAATGAGGTTGAAATGTCAGAACTGCGTTGGCGTACTATAGAGAAAGGTATCTAGAGGCTCAGGGACATTGGAATGTTAGAGTGGATTTACCGCGATGACCTGCTCACCCACTCAACAGGTCCAGATAACACTCCTTTCACTGCAATTATGAGAAATAAATTTGTGATAAGGAGCCCCGACATCCTTGAAGAGCTCCGTGGTCACTCTTCTCTGTAGGTCAGAAATTACAGTGGGAACTGCTGCCACTGTGCTGGGTTCCTTAAATACAGTAAGGATAATTGGATCCTGGGGTGACAGAGGCTAAGTGGCAGCGCTTAATCACCAAAGAAAAGGTTGGCATGGTTACCATGTAGATAAAGCAGTAATTAAAATAATCTGACACGCAGAGACCCGTGGCATTGGCTAGTTGATCCCGATGTCCCTAGAGGAGAAACAGGTAGGTGTTGTATTAGTTTGCTAGGGCTGCCATAACAAAATACCACAAACTGGGTGGCTTAGACAACAGAAATTTACTTTCTCATGGTTTTGGAGGCAGGAAGTGTGAGATCAAGGTGCCAGCAGGGTCGATTTCCTCTGCACCCTCTCTTCTTGGCTTGCGGATGGCCACCCTCTTGCTGCCTCTTTGCAGAGTCTTTTCTCCGTGCTTGTGCATCCCTTGTGTCTCTCAGCGTGTCTAAATTCCCTCTTCTTATAAGGATACCAGTCGTGTTGGATTAAGACCCACACTAACTGCCTTATTTTAACTTAATTGCCTCTTTAAAGCCTGTGTCTCCAAACACCTTCTGTGGTACTAGAAGTTAGGGCTTCAATGTATGAATTTTGGGGAGACACAAGTCAGTCCATAACAGACAGTCTCCTCCTCAGTTCTTACTTCATCTGTATTAGCAGAAGAGTTCTAGGTCAAGTGAACAGAGGTCTAACTTGAAACACCAAAACAAAGTCATAGCCCCTCAAGACTTGAGCCAGTTTGTAGACCCAGAACTCCTTGAATTAAGGGGAGAGCAGATTCCCTTTAAGAAGGTATCCCACTACACTGCCAAAAATATGTACTGTTAATATTTCTCCCAGCCTTACCCAAAGGGACCTATAGCCTGGGGTGACTGTGCATTGAGGAAAAGGAAATAATCAGAAATTTCAGTGTCTATTGGACACTGGCTCTGAACTGACACTAACTCCAAGAGACCTGAACCGTCACTGTGTTCCTCTAGTCAGAGAAGCACTTAATATTAAGAAGTCAGGTGATCAATGGAGTTTTAGCTCAGGTCCATCTCAGAGTGGGTCCAGTGGGTCACCCAACCAAGCCTGTGGTTCTTTCCCCCATTCCAGAATGTATACTTGGAATAAAAATATTTGCCAATTGACAGAATCCCTACATTTGATCCTTGACCTGTGGAGTGAGGGCTATTATGGTAGTAAGCGGCTAAGTGGAAGCCACTAGAGCTGCCTCTGCCTACGAAAAAGGTAAACCAAAGCAATACCCGATTTCTGGAGGGATTTCAGAGATCAACACTGCCATCAAGGACTTGAAAGATGCAGGAGTGTTGATTCCCACCACATCCGCCACTCAGCTCGCCCATTTGGCTTGCATAGAAAATACGTAGATCTTGGAGAGTGACAGTGGATTATCATAAACTTAACGAGGTGGTGGCTCCAATTGCAGCTGCTGTTTCAGATGGGCTTTTGTTGCCTGAGCAAATTAACACATCCCCTGGTATCTGGTGTGTAGCTATCGACATGGCAAATGTTTTCTTTTTCACTTCCTGTTGGTAAAACCACCAGAAGCCATTTGCTTTCGAATGACCAGGCCAGCAATACACCTTCACTGTCCTGCTTCAGGGGTCTGTCAACTCTTCAGTTTTATGTCATAATTTAGTCTTCAGGGAACTTTCCCCTTCAACGAGATATCACATTGGTCCATTACATGGGTGACATTATGCTGATTGGACCTATGAACAAGAGATAGAATTATTGGCAAGACATTTGCATGTCAGAGGGTGAGAAATAAATCTGATGAAATTTCAGGGGGCTTCCAATCTCAGTAAAATTTCCAAGGGTCTAGTGGTGTGGGGTATGTCAAGATATACCTTCTAAGGTGAAGGATAAGTTGTTGCATCTGGTTCTTCTTACGATCAGAAAAGAGGCACAATGCCTAGTTGACCTCCTTGCATTTTGGAGGGAGCATAGTCCTCATTTGGATGTGCTACTCTGGCCCATTTACTAAGTGACTTGAAAAGTTTGAGTGGGGCCCAGAACAACAGAGGATTCTCCAACATGTCCAGGAGGCTGTTCAAGGTGCCCTGTCACTTGGGCCATATGACCCAGCAGATCCCATGGTGCTTGAAGTGTCTGTGGTAGACAGAGATGCTGTTTAGAGACTTTGGCAGAACCCTGTAGGTATAGCAGAAAATAATCTTTTTATTTAACTTAATTTTAGAACCAGAACCTGAAGAGCCTAAAGAATTTTTACAAGGTAAAAAAGTTGAAGAGGTAGAGGAAGAGGTTAAGAAGGAAGAGGAAGAAGAAATAGAAATAAGTGCAGAACAGTCAACAATACCAGCCAATTTGGAACGACTTTGGTCCTTCTCCTGTGACTTAACCAAAGGCCTTAATGTGAGCAGCCTTGCCTGGAATAAAATAAATTCGGTGAGTTATCAAGAATTTCAACAATTCCATCTCTAGCACTTAAGGGCAATTGTCGATTATTAATGAAGATTTTTTTTTCTCAGATATTAGGCAAGGGATTTAAATGGACATAACCCCTAGTTTTAAAATGCCTCTAAAACAAGTTCATGTTTCCAGAAGGAGGAAATGCAAATAGTTACAAAATAATGTTTTTCTCCTTTCATATAAAAACATCACCATTTTTGTTTTGGGAGATGTCATTGGGACATGGCATTCTCTGAATCCGTATGGGAGATTGAGAAGTGAACTAGAAGATAATATGTAGTTGATTTACTTTAACGTATACCAAACTCATCTACCCAAATTTGTAGTCGTCTCCTTAAAGTAGTCATATTTGGAAATATATACGTAATCCAATGAGCCTGCACATGTGCAAAATAATTTTGAGGTTCCTTAAAATACTGTTAGTACTAATAATAGCAAATACTTAAATAGGACTTGCTATGTACCAGGCACTATTGTGAGCATCTTACCTGTATTAACACAACAATTCCATGAGTTAGACACTATTTTCCCCTTCATGTTGATAAGGAAACTGAAGCACAGGAAGGATAAATAATTTGCCCAAAGTTACACAACTAGTAAGTGAAACAGCCAGAACGCAAACCCAGACAACTTGGTTAACTACTGCACTGCCAGAAATCATCTTAAGACAAATTAGGTGAATCATCAAGCTGAGTGATGGTATGTTTTCTTATTAAAAAGAGATAATTACAGAGTAGTGAGACTTATTTTCTCTTGGGGTTTATGAATTGGTTCTTAAGACATGATTCTCAACTGGTAATCCCAAAAAACTTTTGTGTAATGACAGTATCTTTGGAACAAATATTTAGTGTATTTTTAAAGTGGTCAAAACTAATTTGTTTGTTTAAACTGTATTTTGTTATGTATGTTTAAGAATTAGCCTTATTATCTTATTGCCACACCCTATAGGGTCCTTTGTACAAACACGACAGTTGTTAACAGTTATTAAAAAGCATAAAGTCTATAATCATTTTTGTTGAAACCTAAACACACATTATTTAAATTACATATATTATTTTTTAATCAAATAAAATACTTTTAGCATGGATTTGTCTTTATAAAACTATATTTGGGAACATCTTGTAGATAAAGCAAGATTTAATAAATCAATAATAACTGTGTAATGATGACAGGTGAATCATTTTTAGAAACTGAATATACTAAAATTTTAAAAATTAATATATTGCTATCAAGATTTAAATTAAATAATTTTGAGTGAAGCTAAAGAAACGACAGATGGCATCTATCATATTTATTAGTTCGTTCTACAAATATTTATTGAACATTCACTCTGTGCTGTGGACTCTGTCAAGGCACTAGAGGTACGGCAGTAAGTTAGTCGTACATAGACCCTGCGCATACACTTTCCTACGTGCTTGTGTAAGGAAAGTAAACAGTGCTGTGGGAGCACATAAGAGATGCTTCTTAGAGGAAGTGGTGCCTAGGCCGAGTCTAGACAAGATGAATAGGAGTTGTCAATATCAGAGTAAAAATGGCAGTGGTAAAGAGTGTTTTAAGGCAGAGAGAATTGTGGAGAGATGATGTTGGCTTAAAAGTAGGGTGGTGGCAAGAAAATATAATTATATATATATATATATATATATTTCTTTTTGGTGAGGAAGATTGGCCCTGTGCTAACATCTCTTGCCAATCTTCCTCTTTTTGCTTAAGGAAGATTGTTGCTGAGCTAACATCTGTGGCAATCTTCCTCTATTTTGTATGTGGGATGCTGCCACAGCGTGACTTGATGAGTGTTCCATAGGTGAGTACTCGGGATTCGAACCGGTGCCACCGAAGCAGAGCGCATGAACTTAACTACTATGCCACTGGGCTAGCCCCAATAATATATTTTTGATAAAGGTCTTCTGATTACAAAGAAGAGGTTGGGTTTGGTCAATCATTAAATTTTTGTTGATATGTATTTATGTAAGCACTTCTTGAATTGACCTGCTGTATTAATCAGCTCAGGCTGCCATAACAAAATACCATATACTGGGTGTCTTAAACAACAGAAGTTTATTTTCCCACAATTCCGGAGGCTGGGCAGTCCGGGATCGAGGGGCCAGCTGTTTGGGTTCCTGTGGAGGGCCCTCCTCCTGGCTTGCAGACGGCTGCCTTCTTGCTCTGTCCTCACATGGTGGAGACAGAGAGCTCTGGTGTCTCTTCCTCTTTTTGTAAGGCCACCAGTCCTATTGGCTTAGGACCCCACCCTTATGACCTCATTTAACCTGAATTACCTCTTAAAAGCTCTGTCTTCAAATATAATCTCATTGGGGATCAGGACTTCAATACATGAATTTTGGGGGAGGAGGTACAATTCAGTCCATGGCACTGTCTTTAACTTAAAGGTCATTCACTTTTCATTTGAAATGATTGGGTCCTTCTCCAAACCCCATAAGACACTATAATGTAGTAATACAATCTTGGAAGATGATCTCAATATGTAAAAGAACTTGTCAGCAATTGGTTCTTTTTAGGTACTTATTCTTCAGTCTGAAAACGTGATTATTATGATTTTGCTTAGGAAGATGAAGGTATAGAGTGAAAATAGATGACACACTGGTATTTTTTTCTCTCAATTGAAATGTCATTACTATTTTTAACATGGTTCTTTAAAATGCATCTTTATACATTTGCCAATATTTTTATGCCATCCTTTCTTATTTTCAATGTATTTTTGTGTTTTTCAGGACCTTTTGGTTGTTGGCTATGGGCACTTTGGATTTAAAGAGCAAAAAAGAGGATTGGCTTGCTGCTGGTCAATAAAGAATCCTACGGTAACCCAAATAAGAATAAGACTCATTTTTTAAATTAAATGTTAATATAATTCTCATAAAGTAGATGGTAGCATGTGATAATTTAACAAAGTCAAGAACATTTTATCAAGCAAGACTTTATTTTCTTTGCTTTAAATTCATAACAATTAAACTTTGTTCTTGTTGATATAGGATAAAGTAAATGCATTTACACATTCACGCAATAAATGTTTATTGAGCATCTACTATGTGCTGTTAGATCTGATGATCCAGAGCTGAACCATTATTGTTACCACTGCTAATTATAAAGAAGAATGAATTCGCAAATGAAAATCCTTTGAAAATTACGTTTCATTAAATACTGGCTTGTTTCTTAATATATGAATAACTCCTTATCACATTGTAAGATAGATTTCTACTATCCTCAAAAGATATAAAATAGGTTAATAGGTTAATATGACCATCTTACTGCCATGAGTTTTTCAAAGAGAAGGAGTAAGAATCAGTCATGTTTTTTGCTAAACAGCCCTAGTCAATCTGCTACTTTACAGCCTACGTTTAGTTTTAATTCACAACTGAAATGTGAAGTGGAAAACTGGAAAAGGATGAGAAGAGCATATAAAAATGATTAGAGTTTTTATAAATAGCCTCAGTCTATAGGAAGCTGGATTTCTAAGCATAAAAGAAAGGAATAAGCAATTTTAAACATGTGGAAGGATTGATGTAGGATCCATCATCCTATGTCATCCTTGTCTTCTTTTCCGCATAGGTTGTTAGAAACAAGAAAAGATTTAGGTTAGATGTTAAAACAAAACAAAGCAAAACAATAAAACTCTTGACAGAGTTGGAGAAAAGAGCAGCTCAGAGAGTTTCAGAGCTTTTTCCATCCATTGTTTAAAATGACTAGATAATCCAAGGATCTGAAACAGACGACTGGAAGGCAGGACTAAATGTTGGATAATTTATTTGGAGCCTATCGTTTGTTTCTTTAAGAAGGTAGACTTATGATGATCACACAAATCCTGTTGAAAGATTACCAAAATGTGATAATTACTGTAGAAGCCCCTGCTGTAGTTTTTAAAACTGTTGAGCTCTGAGGATCCGTCAAAGTAAAGGAAGTGACTAATCGAGGTTTTGTTCTCCTCTATACTGGAAGTTAGCGAGAGAGGCCTAACGGAATGTGGATGGACTCTTCTCACGTCCCTACCGCCACCAGACTAGTCTTCAGCCACCGCCATACCCTTCCTTTCTGTGGTCTAGAAAGCCAAGTTTAACATGAAATTTAATTATGTTTTTGTTCAGTGGCCAGAACGTATTTATCAGAGTCCATATGGAGTCACTGCTGTGGATTTTTCAATTGGATCACCCAACCTTTTAGCAGTTGGCTATCACAATGGCACCATTGCAATTTATAACGTGCAGAGCAACAGCAACGTTCCAGTTCTGGATAGCAGGTGAGAACCCCAGAATCAGATCAAGATATAAGATGTACTTTTTTAGGGAGAAGTACAAATTTAGTCTAATGTTATTTAGCTTTGAATGAATTTTTATGTTGTTATTGAGTGTGATACCATTATTTTTCAAACATTTAATAATTCCTCATGTCATCTCTCCAGCTGAAATGCTCTGTCCTAATATCTCCTTCATCTCTGCATACCTCACCAACAAACTTCCTTTGTCTTCACAGTTTATGCTTATTCTTTTTTAAAAAAATTTTAAAATTTTTCCCCAGCTTTATTGAGCTATAATCGATGAATAAAAATTGTATATGTTAAGGTTATACAATGTGATTGTTTACAGATGTACAATGTGATGATTTAATATATGTATACACTGTGAAATGATTACCACAATCAAATCAGTTAACACACGCATCACCTCACATAGTTACTTTTTTTTTTGGTAGTGAGAATACTTAAGATCTACTTTCTTAGCAAATTTCAAGTATACAATACAGTAATTAGCTATAATCACCATGCTGTACATTAGATCTCGAGAACTTATTCGTCTTATAACTTAGAGTTTTTGCCCTTTATTTCCTACCTCCTCCAGGAAACCTTCCCATCCCTTTCTTTTGTGCATCCTACAACAACCTTTATCATAGCACTTATCATGCTGTATATAAATCGTTTGCATATTTATCTTCCTGAGGAAGCTGTAAGCTCCTTGAGGTCAAAAATTAAGTCTTACTTACCTTTGTATCTCAGTATATTACATCATATCAGACATGTAACAGGATTACAGTAAGTGTTTGATTAAGAATGAATAAATGAATGAGTCATACTGAGAAATAAAAAAGTTAAAGGTGAAAGATATTGAATATGTTAGATATTTTTTGGTAATAGACAAGATACCACTGGAGAAAAATGAGGTGGTATATTTATATTAGTGTTTGAACAAACTTAGCTAGAACTGGAAATAGGCATTGAAGCAGGGGTTCTTAAGCTTAGCTTTGAAATTATTTGTATAGTTTTCAAGCGTGGGCTTTTGTGCTTGTTTCCAGGAAAAAGGTCCGTAACTTTTACCAAATAATCAAAGATATCTATGACTTTAGGAGATTCAGAACTATTGCTTTGGAGGTTTGCATAAAATAATCAAGGGAGTCAGTACCACGACAGAGCAACCGATTAGTCTGACAGGAAATGTCAGTAATCTGAGAGGGGGTTTAATTCTTCAAAAAAAATTAAATCTCAGCCATAGAGAGAATCAAGCCAGTGGGCAGTCCTGAAATATAGGAGGAAGGGTGAGTTAATTGTTTACTTGAACAAGGCTTAAACAACTTTTTCATTGAAGCTAAGGGGAAAAATCCTTATAGAGCTGAAGATACTTATACTCATTGTGTCTAAATAAACTAAATTTACACAACTTAACTAGGAAAAAGTAAGTGAACAGTGTAAGAGAAGTAGATTCTCGAAAGAAAGAAAACATTTGCTCTTGTATTCCTGTTATGACAGCTAATGGAATTAAAGGCAGGGGAATTTTCCTTTTGTAAGAAATGAGAAAAACAGCAGGGCCTATTAGGTGGCAAAGTGATTATTTTTTTCATGTTTTTCAAACTATTTAAAGAAAAGTCCAGTTTTGAACAATAAAAGCATCATTCTATAAGTAGGTCATGGTGCTCTAGGATACTGTCCTTGTCACTTATACTCCGTCTTTAAAAAAATTATCATAATGCTTTTATATTTAGTGCTTTTCCCTTATTTAGTGAATCCCCTCAGAAGCATTTGGGACCTGTATGGCAGCTACAGTGGATAGAGCAAGATCGAGGCACAACAGGTGACGATAAAAGAGAAATACTAGTTTCTATATCAGCGGATGGAAGAATCTCCAAATGGGTTATACGGAAAGGACTGGACTGTCATGGTAAAAAAAATCTATCTCTCTCTGTATATCAAATTATCTTCCTTTTGTTATGTGCTAAATTAAAAATTCCTAGTGAACTATGTGTAAGCGGAGACAAATTTTAGTTTGGCTAAATAAGAAAAAAAGCTGGGCTCAGTAGTTGTTTTTCTAAGCATCTAGTTCTGGTATTTGCTAATTTTAACCTAATCACATGCAAAAGATCCAGAAATCATAATCTTGTTTGCAGAAGGGGCACACATTATACTATAATACTTTTTCCTGTGGTAAATAAGATATGTAATTTTTCTTTAAATAAAGATTTGATGCGTTTGAAGCGAACTGCTGCCAGCAGCAACAAAAAAGGAGGGGAAAAAGAAAAGAAAGGTGAAGCTTTGATATCTCGACAGGCTCCTGGAATGTGCTTTGCTTTTCACCCCAAGGTAAATTATTTCAATCCGTTATTTACTATTGCATATAGCAACTTCCAATAATTGAAGTATTTTAAGATATAAAGCAGACAAAAGGTTAGCATGTTAATAAATATTGTGCCTTAAGTAACAAGAAAAAGAAGGACAGATACAGCTGCCAAACCAAGGTGGAATGGCACATTCCAGTGGTGTACCGTGGCTTTATCTGCTTTCTAGAGGAAAGGTCTGTATTTCTAAGGAACTGTGGAAAGATTCTCTTTACAGCTGTGTGCTTGACTTGAGTGCCCCTCCTTGCCCTTCCTGGGTGCTCTGCTGCTATGTCACCCTGACAGAAATCAGGTCTAGGATCCAGTCCCCTGTATTTCAGGGTGAGTGCTGACTCATGATTCTGGGATCAGGAAAGCCACTTAAGTTCATGCCTCTCAAGACCAGAATCAAATCAAGGCACGGTTAATGAAGTTCTACTTTTCCTAATTCTTTTCATCTGGAGGTTCTTTGGAAACAGAAAATTCAGCCACTGTGACAGACTTCTAAGAAAATATATCCTATATGTTTCCTGTTATACATAATATGTAATATGGTCATCTCTTTAGTGACACCGTCATCCACCTAATCACACAAGCCAGAACTTGAGCTCCTGCTCTGTTCTACCCTATCATCCAAATGATATTTAGGTCTTACCGTCCCACTCATTCCAGGCGGAGCTTACTCCTGCTAATGTAGTTCAGGCTGTTATTATGTTTCATTTTTACTGCTACAGTCATGTTCTAACTGCCTTCATTCTCAGATTCCTGTAATGCAATTTTCACCTTGACTCTGGAACAATGTTTCTTTCTTTCTTTTTTTCTTTTGAGGAAGATTAGCCCTGAGCTAAAATCTGCTGCCAAGCCTCCTCTTTTTGCTGAGGAAGACTGGCCCTGTGCTAACATCTGTGCCCATCTTCCTCTACTTTATATGTGGGATGCCTACCACAGCATGGCTTTGCCAGGTGGTGCCATGTCTGCACCCGGGATCTGAACTGGCGAACCCGGGGCCACCAAAGCAGAACGTGCACACTTAACTGCTGCGCCACCAGGCCAGCCCCAGGAACAGTGTTTCTTAATGTGGACAGGCAGGGTATGAGTATTTTCCCACCAGGGGATGTTTCACAAAGTCTTAAGATATATTTGATTGTTGCAGCTGTAGGAGGTGCAACATGTGAAGGAGTGCTGTTGGCATGTAGTGGGCAGAGGCCAGGGATGCTGCTAAACCTCCTACAATGCACAAGACAACCACCACCCTCCCTCTCCCCCTAGACAAAGAATTAGCTGGTCCAAAATATCAGTAGTGCTGGGTTGAGAAACCCTAGTCTGGTATCCTAGAAATGTGCTTGGTATAAGAAATTCAAGATAATGTAATCTCTAAGTAAAGAGTTTTCCTTCTTCCTCTCTAATCTGGTTACATTTTATTTCTTTTTCTTGACTAATTGTGCTGATTAGAACCTCCAGCACAATGAATAAAAGTGGTGAAAATAGACATCCCTATCTTGTTCCTGATCTTTTCCTGAGAAAGCATTCAGTCTTTTACTATTAAGTATGATGTAAGCTGAGGTTTTTTGTAGATGCAATTAATCAGGTTGAGGTGGTCTCATTACATTATTATTTGCTGAGAATTTTTATCAGGAATGGATGTTGGGTTTTTGTCAAATACTTTTTCTACATCTATTGAGATGATTATATAGTTTTTCTTTTTAAGTTTGTTAATGTGGTGAATTACATTGATTGATTTCTTAATGTTTGTTCCTGGAATAAACTCCACTTTATCGTGATTCACCCTTTTAATATACTGTTGGATTTGACATACGAAAATTTTGTTTAGAATTTTTGCATCTTTGTAAGGAGTATTGGTCTATAGGTTTCTTTTCTTGTAATGTCTTTGAGGTGTATGTAACACGTCTGGCCTCCTTGCCTGGAGGCAGGACTTTGAAGGGCTAGCTCACCTTCAGAGCTTCTTGCAGGATGGGCTGAGCCCTCTGTTGCAACTGCATCATAGTTCAGCTTAAATCTCTGTCCATTCTTGTTTCTCTCAAAGAGCTTGTTCCTGAGAGAACTCCCCAATAAACGTCTTGCTTGAAAATCTCAGAGTCTCAGAGTTTATATACTGAGGAACCCAACTTTAGACAGTGACCTTGAAGATCTCTAGAGAAAGGTAACCTGCTCATAAATGGTGTTGGGATCATCATTATCCATATAAAAAAATGAAATTAGATCCTTACTCTGTCATATACAAAAAAACTTTTAGAAGAATAGGTAGGAGAATATCTCCATGACCTCAAAGTAGGAAAAATTTCTTAAATAAAGCACAAAAAAATGCTAACTATATAAAAAAATTATAGTACCAGCTACATAAAATTCTGTTTACCAAAAGACACCAAAGAAAGTAAAAAGATAAGCCATACACTGGGAGAAAATATCTGCAACATATGTAATAGACAAAGCATATGTAATAGAGTATATAAATAACTTTACACAAATGAACATGTAAAGACAGATTACTAGTAAAATAGTCAAGAGGCATGAACAGAAGGGGAAACACAAAAGGCCAATAAAAATAAAAATGCGCTCAACCTTGTTAATATTCACATAAATGGGACTTAAAACCATTAGGTATAATTTTACCCCTAATAGAATGGAAAAATTTAAGGTTTCTGATGGAACCAACTGTTGAAGAGAATGTGAGTCAAAGGGATTTTTTTTTTTACTGCCGAATGCAAATTGTAATAGTGCTTCATGAAAAAAATCGTACTTCATGGTGTAATTTAAAACTGCATATACCCCATGATCTAGTAGTTGTGTTCTTAAGTTCTGGTATACACTAGAGCAGTGTGTCTCAAGTTTTAATGTACATGTAAATTAACTGGGAATCTTGTTCAAACGGAGATTCCAGTCCAGTAGGTCTGGGGTAGGGCCTGAGACTCCCAGCTCTAAGACTCTCCCGGGTGGTGCTGACTCTACAGAGCCAGGGCACAGAGCACTGACTTCAGACTTTTTGACTATCACTTCACCACGGGAAATACATTTAAAATCCCTATTTAGAACATACATTTAAAGTTAAAGATGTCTGAGACCCCGTCCAGTTCAATCTCTCATTCCAACCAAGAATCGTTTCTTCAGCACTATATACATAAATAGCTATGTTAACTCATCCGTCTTCTCTTTGTTCTGATGAAAGAACACTTACGTTTCCCTGCACTGCCAGTTGCATTGTCAGGTAGTTCTAAATGCTAGCAAGTTTCTTCCTCTTTTTAAGCCAATGTTTGTCCGTGTAATTTCTAGACAGGACACTAAGTTCTACCCTCTATTCCAGTAAAGAACAAATCTGTAATTTATTTGCACAGTAGCCCTTCAGGTAGTTTAATTACTGTCAAATCGTGATAGAAAGGAAAAGACCGCAGACAGCTATCTTCAAGATAATATTTCTAGTTTTGGTTCTTGAATTGATTTTAACAGATGTGGAATGCTCTAATCTATTTAGCACCTTTATTAATATATGCATTTTTTTTTTAAGATTGTCACCTGGGCTAACAACTGTTGCCAATCTTTTTTTTTTTTTCTGCTTTATCTCCCCAAACCCCCCCTGTACACAGCTGTATATCTTAGTTGCAGGTCCTTCTAGTTGTGGGATGTGGGACGCCACCTCAACGTGGCCTGACAAGCGGTGCCATGTCCGCGCCCAGGATCTGAACTCTGGGCCCCTGCAGCGGAGTGCGTGAACTTAACCACTCGGCCACGGAGCCAGCCCCTAATATATGTATTTTTATTTTTTGTGTTATAGGACACAAATATTTATTTGGCTGGCACTGAAGAAGGTCATATTCACAAATGTTCTTGTTCGTATAACGAACAATACCTGGATACCTACAGAGGACATAAGGTTAGTTTAATTATAGTAGGTATGGAAATCTTATCTTGTAATATTTCTGAAAAAGTAGTACCATCATGCAAAGTATTTTTAACATGTAATAAATTTACCACTTCAGAGTCAAAAATACTAAGTTGAATTAAGTGCTTTCTTGTGTATAAACCACCAGTAGTGTGTGGGCCATTTTATTTGGCTTCTTGTTATCCTTGATTTCTTCTTGCAAGTTACAGAAATCACAATTTTTATTTGTTTCTAAAAGAATTTGGTTACAATAACATGCTGACCCCAAAGTAAAGTTATCTCTGGCGTATACCTATTCTCGATATCTTTTATGATTGTTCCGTCTAAGTTTTCTTCATTTTCTCCTCATTTCTGTTTTTTTCTTAATACTCCTTATATTTTTTAAAGTAAATGAGTATAATATGTATAATATTTAGTGAGTATTGTAGCAACTATATTCTTATGTTCCTATATGGCATAATTTAGGGAAGATTCAATTTATGAACTTATTCTCGGCTAAAATAATACCCACACAATCATACGTGGTGCGTAAGTCTTCTAGAAATCTTAGCATTTTTATTCGTTAGTCAAGTTTATAAGATGTTAAGTACTATTTGCCTATGTATTTTAATTTATTTTTCCGATTGCAGGGTCCAGTGTATAGAATAGCGTGGAACCCGTTTTGTCATGACGTGTTCTTAAGCTGCTCTGCAGACTGGGGTGTTGCCATATGGCAACAGGAGACTCTCAAGCCATTTTTGAGTTTTTATCCAACTACTTATGTTGTTTATGATGTTGCCTGGTCTCCGAAATCATCCTATATATTTGCAGCTGCAAACGAGAGCAGAGTGGAGATTTGGGACCTCTACATCAGCACGTAAGTGTTAATAATTTTCTTGGGGATATTTCTACTAGAAGCAGTTCCACTTGATAGTTTTGACATGGGTTAGAGAGAACTGTAGTTACTTTAAAAGAAGTATTAGTTTATACTGTGAGAGCCCTTTATTCATATGCCAGGATGCTATATTAATGTTAACTTATACCATATATGGTTTTAAAAATATTCGAATGAAAATAGGTTACCTCACTGGTCTCCTCAAACTTTCCCAAGCTGGTGTGGGATGTCGTGACTCCCTTGAATTCTCTCTCATTGCCTGGTCTGTAGAAGAGTGCGGAGGGGCAGCTAACTGTCCTTAACTAAAGATTTTCTACAATATGATAAGAAAAGGAACAAAATAATTACTTTTTACAGTATTTATTTATTCTCTTACCTCGTTTCAAGACATATTTCAAGGGGCACGCATTTAGTTAAAATTTTTGATTTAAGATATTACACCAAAGTTCTTAGAGTGTCATCCAGACCCACCTGTCCTTTTTAATATGGAAGTTTATACAGTACTGAAGTAAAGTGTTTAATGATTCTACTTCTTCAACTGGAAAATATGGTAGATCTTTATGCTAGTTATTAGCAGAAGAAGTAGGGAAATACCTTCTTGTTTAAAATAAATGAGGTAAAATTTGATGGGTTTCTTCTTTTCTTTTTTAAAGAGTGGCACCTCAGCTAACAACAGTTGTTGCCAATCTTCTTTTTTTCTTCTCCCCAAGCCCCCAGTATATAGTTGTGTATTCTAGTTGTGAGTGCCTCTGGTTGTGCTGTGTGGGACGCTGCCTCATCATGGCCTGACGAGCGGTGCCATGTCCGCGCCCAGGACCCGAACCAGCAAAACCCCGGGCCGCCGAAGCGGAGCTTAACCACTTAGCCACGGGGCCGGCACCAGTGGATTTATTCTTAATGGCAAAATTTTTTCCTAGAATTTAATAATTTAGTAAGTTAAAATTTTGTCATGGCTTGTTCTAGAAAACAGTTTGAACCAAAAATTAAGGATTATGTCACAAAGCAATTTATTTTTGAGTATGAGATAACTAACATATGAAGAGGCTACTTAAATGATCCCACTTGTGATTTTAATTTTTCTGGTAAAACTGTGGGCTCTCAGGACATTTCTTCAGAAGAAGTATGCAAGTCACCGCGTCTGTTGTTTTTTAAGGGCATCAGTAGATTGCTTCGGATGACCACGAGCAGGAAAAGTTCTTGTTCAAAATAGTTTTTTACATTCTAGAGATTCATTTGGATCAAAACATCCTTCTGTTAAAAGACATTTATTACTTAGGAGTTGTACTAGTCAGAATTCTCCAGAGAAACAGAACCAATTAAGAGATAGAAAGAGATGTATTTTAAGGAATTTTCTCACGTGACTGTGGGGTCTGGCGAGTCCCAAGTCTGCAGGGCAGGCTGGCGAGCTCAGCTTTCCGTCAGGGTCCGTGTTGCAGTCTCATGTCGGAAGGTGATCTGGAGGCCCTATTCTATTCCACTTCAGGGAACTCAGTCTTTTCTCTCAAGGCCTTCAACAAATTGGATGAGACCTACCCACATTACGGAGGGTAATCTGCTTTATTCAGATTCTACTGATTTAAGTGTTAATCACATCTTAAAAAAATACCTTTACAGCAACACATAGACTGGCGTTTGACCAGATAGCTGCGTACCATAGCCTGTGCAAGTTAATACACAGACTTAACCATCAGAGGAGTTGAAACTTAGGAGTTCATGCCTTAATTGTGAATTGCTTTAATTAATTGCTTTAATTTATCTAGTTGAGGTTAATTCATTGAAGAAATGAAAATTTTGATTGAATAAGGAGTGATAAGCACTTATTTTGATTTTGGAAACAAAGAAGGTTTGGGGGGTTTTTTTGTTACATGAAATCACAAAAAATATCTCAGACTTTTCGTAGTCTGTATATAAAAAGAACATGTTAACAACAACTGAATTTACAAATAAAATATTTCGTTACAGTTTGGACCCTCTGATTGTGAATGTTGCTAATCCTGGAATCAAGTTCACAACTGTTCTATTTGCCAAACAAACAGATTGCCTTCTAGTGGGAGACAGTGATGGACAGGTTGCTGTGTATGAACTAAGAAATATGCCTACTGCTTTGGATTCTGGTCGGGTAAGACAACAGGCCAAATTTTATGTCGTTTCATGATTTTATTCAGTTGTAATTTTGTGTCATGCAAGGGATTTAGATTTCTTAACTACTTTAAGTGTGGTGCAGTAGAAAGAACATAAGTTCCCAGAGTTGCCACCTCCTGGGTGTGGTACCTGCTAATCTTATTTTCTTTGAGCTTCATATTTTTTTTTTTTGAGGAAGATTAGCCCTGAGCTAACATCTTCTGCCAGTCCTCCTCTTTTTGCTGAGGAAGACTGGCCCTGAGCTAACATCTGTGCCCATCTTCCTCTACTTTATACATGGGATGCCTACCACAGAATGGCTTGACAAGCGATGCATAGTTCCACACCTGGGATATGAACTGGCGAACCCCGGGCCACCAAAACGGAATGTGCACACTTAACCACTGTGCCACTGGGCCGGCCATGAGCCTCACGTTCTTTATCTGTAAAATGAGAATAATAATGTTGTTGAGTATAATAATCATAAATGTTATATGGGAGAACTTAAAATTGTGCCTAGTATATGGAACTTAATAGCTGTTGAATATAGCTGAAGAAGTTTCCTGCAAATACTCAAAGACTTTTGTAGGAAATAATAATATTCTTAGATATTTTCCAATGTTCCTGAAATAGGCATTTGTTTCTGTTGGTTTAGTGTGATCCTATTCCCTTACTCTGATCTTCAAATATCAAAGCTCTGTCATAAAACTTTAACAAGAAAATCAGTATCATAGATGCTTCTTATTTTTGAGATAGCTTTTCAATTTTTTCTGTTTCTTATGTTTAAATTGCTATTTTAAGGGTAATTTGGCAAATAACCCATGAAGAAATGCTCAACAGCCGTTTTAGGAACATGACACCCCCTCGTTTCTGCATTGCCCATAACCCTCTGTGGCCTTGCACAGCAGAAGGACTTTGGTCTTTAGACTGTGGAGGTTTAAGTGACATGATTTCTGAATCTCTGGCCCCTCCCTGAAGTGATCAAGGACCAGAATATTATTGTGATATGACATGGCAGAACACTGGCTCCAGCCCTGTCCTACCAACTCAGGGTTTGTTGTTAGGAGTAATGTCAGCCTGATGCCTGACATGAACAGGGGCCTGGGGCTCAAGCCTTGCACTGACAACTTTGTGATGTAGCTAGCTGTTGACAGGATTTACCACCGCTTTGGCATTTATTGTTTGTTGAGCACCAGCTCCTCTCCTGGCACAATGAGTGCTGGTTGCTGGGGTCTAACTCTTGCACTGAACGTAATTATAGTTTTAGCACTTGGCAGAAGCCAGTTTCAGTGGGGCATCGCGCAAAGCAACTCCCCTTCTGGCGGCAGCCTGTAGAGAATCACTGCTGGATGCTATTTCTACTCTTATGTTTCAGTATACAACTGTTTGCCATCCTTTTCTCTGTGCTTTAGGTGTTTACTTTTTTTTTTCAAATTAGAGGATAAATAAAAAGATAAGTGAAGTCTTCAAAATGGGGTTTTAGAAACATAAATCTGTAATACATGTAATAAATTAATGCTGAGAGACACTGAAAGCAGAAACAATAGACTATTCATTCATTCAACAAATATTTACTAGTATGCGCTATGTGACAGGATCTGTTTTAGGCCCTCAGAATACAACAGTGAACAAATACAGTAGTGATCTGTTACAATTGCCCTAGTAAGAGACTGCACTCTAGAGAGATGGGTTTGAGAAGCAAGGTGGCAACATGATTTGGTATATCAGGGCTTGAAGGATGGGGAAGTGCCAGAGAGGGTATCACAGAGGCTGAAAGACAGGAGCTGACTTCCACAATGTTACCCAACGTGTTTCTCACTCTTCAGAGTTTATAACCCACTGTCACATACGTCAGCTCATTCAATTCTTCAAACAATCGTTAGAGGTGGATGTTACTCTTTCCATTAGACATTCAGGGAAACTAAGATTCCCAGATGTCAGTGATTTTTTCAATATCACCTTTACTGTGTGACAGAGAAAACTCCAGTCTTCTGCTTCCAATTTCCATCTTTTCACTGTATCTTTCTTGAAAACTCACCTCACATCTTTGGTTTCATCTTCTTACACATGATCATTTTACCCCTTTCATCTTGCGCTTCATTTAATAACGAGATACAAAATCCACACAGAAGGTCAGCCATTCTACTCTGTCTAAATCAAGTCCTAGATCAGGAAAGAGCTTAAGACAGCATTAAGATGAAGTTATTTTACAGATGAGAAAACTGAGCTTTAGGCATTAAGGCTAAACAGGAGCTGTCAACATTGTCCCTTTGCTGAATCCTTATAAAATTGTTTATGAAACTTCACTAAGAGACTCTTTCATAGGAAAGAGCAGGTTTATACTAGGAAGTAACTGTTGCTATTTAAACTCACCTTGGTTTGTTTCCTTTTTACAATCTTATTGGATGCCCTTTATATGTGTATCACTAACTTATAGCTTTTAGATGGAGTTTTAAAGACTACTGTCACTCTTAATTTGTATTTTATTGCATTGTAATTGTGTGGCTTTTTCTTTGCAGGGAGACATAATAGATACTTTGCTTGGACCCAAGTCACACCAACCAGGATAATTCATCATTACCCATATCTTTTGTTGTTGTTGTTTAAAGAAAAAGGAACAGTGTTTAACATTCATAGTCCAATTTGCAGTAAGCTGGGGTTTTTATTTTAGAAAACAATATTTGATATATAACTTCCATTTAAATTTAATATAAAGTTAATAAACTTTTACTTCAGAGATACGTGATTAGTCTGTGATCTAATCTAATTGTAAGAGCTGTGTTGGGATTTTCTTAGAATAGAGTAGGAATATCTTTTCCTACTCTATTTCTTAAAAGTCATGTTCCAACAACATATAAGTACATATATATGTACTTACAAAATGTCCAAATAGGTTAGAAAATAATTATTCCTTTAGAAGCAAAGCTTTGAAATTATTAGATTTACTTAAGCCAAAATCATTATTAAAACAAACTTTCATAGGCTTTTAAATCTTCTGCCTTCCAAGCTCTGTTTTCTAGGGCTTATAAATCATACAGGTGTTAGTATTACGAGAATGTGGGGTTCTCATACCCAACTTGGAATCAGAAGTTTATCCTCTGAGTTCTGAGAGCTGAAGCTGTGGACCTTTGTTAGACTATTCGATAAGCACAAGACATGACAGCAGTGTCAGAATCGCACTCTTTGACCAGCAGGGACCAGACCCCCAATTCAGTGAGAATTAGGTGGGGACACATCAGGCACCCTTCTCTGCGGCACAGAATCTGCTCTGGGTTTTAAGCCCAGACTTAAGGGGGCCCAAAGAGAAAACAGAAAGTCCCTGATCTATAGTTCGCCTCAGGATGTTATTTTATGGAGGGTTCTAGAGCCGGCTTGTGGAAATAGGAGGAGAGAGGGGCAGCAGCTCCGCCAGTTCAGTCTGTTCCATGCTGTTTGTTTGAACAAATCCCGGACTTTGTTAACTGAGGCCAGAGCACAGTGTGCCCTGTTGTATAAAGCGTTCTAAGTGGAGAGGAGAGGATAAGGCATTTAAAACCCACTGAACTCTCTGAAAATAAAATACATATAGTGAAAACTGGGAATGGAATCAGTGTAACAGTGGGAACTTCCTTTACGAGTATCCATTTCTTCACAATCTCCATTTCTTTGGAACCATCCTTTAAACAAAGGCAAGGCAGTTTTTAGCTGGACTGAGAGCTTGGTCAGGTTATCAGGTTATACAGGATCATAAATTTCCTCCTGGTATGAGTCATTGTGATTCTTCTCCTTGTCTTTCTGAAAGGTTGGACTTTCTATAACACTGTGTAACAAAATAAAAGCTTGATTTAATTGAAAGAAAAGTGTCTTTTTATTATGTAATTTTGATCTTTAAAAAATTTTCACATATTCGACTCCCATTGTCCATCAAGCCTAAATGAGAAATACTACTGTTTCACTCTTCTTGGATCTTGAGCAACTGGTCCTGAAGCACTGAGCCTGTTCCATTCCCCACCCCCCACTCCGCATCTTGTAGACTCACCCAGACTTTAGATTAGCATCACACTTTTACTTTAGGATCTCTCACCTGGGAATTACAGAGGGAATTATTTTGCTGACTTTCTACACTGGCTTTGGGTTCTCACTAGTAATCTCTCTTTACTGTAAAATTAAAAAAATTTTTAAAGACTTTGTTTTTGTAGAGCAGTTTTAGGTTTATAACAAGATTGAAAGGGAAATATAGAGATTTCCCAGATACTCCTTGCCCCTACAAATGCATAGCCTCTCCATTATCAACATCGCTTGTTACAACTGATGAACCTACACTCACACATCATAATTGCCCAGAGTCCCTAGATCATGTTCGGGTTCATTCTCAGTGATGTACGTTCTACGTGTCTGGACAAATGTATAATGACGTGTATGCATCAGTATAGTACTATGCAGAGTGCCTTCACTGCCCTGAAAATCATCTGTGTTCTGCCTCTTCATTCCTCCCCTCCCCCATCCAATAACCATTGATCTTTTACTCTCAGTAGATTTGCCTTTTTCAAAATGTCATCATGCATCGGAATCATGCAGTATGTAGCCTTTTCAGATTGGCTTCTTCCACTTAGAAAATGAATTTAAGGTTCTTTTGTGTCTGTTCCTGGCTTTATAGCTCATTCCTTTTTATTGCTAAATAATATTCCATTGTCTGGATGGACCTATGTCCTGCTTCTAAATAGCATTGTTCAGGAAGTGGGAAGACCTAGGAGAGACCACAGTCAACCTCAAAAAGCCATTCTCCATGTAATGAGTGATGTGTGGAAGCAGAAAGAAGCACTGGAACTGAAAAAGCCAGGCAGCTGAGGAAGATAAATGACCCAGCAGGAAGAAAGTCTTTGATGATAGAAAGGCCTTGGCACACAGTAGATGCTGGATGCTGGTAAGATGCTAGAATTACATCCTGGGAAAGGGAAGAAACCAACTCTGAGAGAGACTGACGTTGACGTTTGTGTATGTTGTTTGTTTGTGCCACCTGGGTGGAATGAAGACTTGGAGTTAGAAACTGAGTTATAAAAAATATATTTCTGGGACACCTGAGTTTCTGAATTGAGATTCCTACCTGCTGTGCTAAATATTTGTGTGATCTTTCACTTAGTGTCTTCCTTCTCTCCTAGACTGTAGGCTCCTTGAGGGTAACACTATCTGTTTTGCTCACCACTGTATCTCCAACACCTAGAACAGTCCCTCCACAGAGGAGTTATTGCAACAAATATTTGTTGAATGAATGGATTATCAAATTAATGGAAGAAATGATGGTTTCATGCTTGCCCCATATTATAACATGATCTAATATTTTAAGTATGATTTCCTCACTATCCTAACAAAGCTTCACAGACGGTAAAATATTTTAACTGTGGAAAACACGTAGAACATAAAATCAGCACTGAAAGTTGCTCCACAGGTCACAGCTTTCTTTGTACTATAACAGCAAAAAATCAAGTTTCCTGCTCAAGATAAAAATCAAAAACAAACCCATGATCACTTTCTCGAGGTCAGTATTGCTGCTGCTTTGTGGGGGTGCGTTCCCACTGGCTGTTTAGGGGCCCAATGTACCTCCAACGTAAAGCACTTAGCAAGATGCACCAAGTAGGTGCTCAAAAATGTCAGTTCTCCTGATGGTCCCAGACCACATCCCCACTTCTTGGTCTGAGAACCCCTTTGTTCGTGCAACTGGCTGGTCCTTGCCAAGGCCCCCCGCCTGCAGGAGATACAGGCTGTGTTGATGACCTCGTTTGATCCTTCGTACATCTGGGCTTTGCGTCTTGTTTGTTCAGGATTTAGTATGATGTTCAAATCCACCCTCAGATGCATAGAACATTTACTAGGGTATCAGCCTTCATTTGCTGAGGTTGGCAGATTCAGTTGGTAATAAAACTAAAAGGCTAACAGTTTACATGAAACTAATTCCTGGGTTAAATAGAAAGCAGACATGTCCATTAAGTTGGAACACATAATAAAACATGGTTATCAATCTTATAAACACGAGCACTGCTTTTTCTAAATTAATGAGACACTTATGCAGCATCCAGAACAACTCATGAAAAATATACTATCGCCACGTCTGCATTTTCTTTGAATAAGTCAACTATTAAAAGATGTGGTGTCGTCATACAAGGAAGAACAAAGGATCCCAGGATATTTTCAGGAGCTTACATAATTTCTCACTGATAATAATTTTATTGAATTTTCTAAATTATTACACATATTTCAATCACTTATTGAGTTTTTATCAATTTCTAAAAGCCCAAAATGACAGCAAAAACATAATAACAAACTGGCTTCTCTGTCCATACAAAATAAAGCTTTAAATATCAATTATTGTTTTCTAAGATTATTTAAAAAATTTTTTAGCTGCTCGTTTTAATTCTTACTGACAGAGCATTTCAAAAATCAGTAAAATGAGTGGTAAGAAGGTTTTATCCATAAAATTAGGCAAAAAGTTATCTAGATGAGTGGTATTTCAACATTCAATATTGAAATATCAAATATTCTACACATATTTGCAGAGCAGAATTTAACCAGTTTTAAAGAGAGGAGGAAAAGGAGTTTCAGGTGAAGAAAACAGCACTGCAGAGAGAGAACATGGACTTCCAAAAAACTGAGGTGTTTGATGTCGCTGGACCATTTAGAGTTTGAGGGTAACTAAAACCTGTTCAAGTAGATGGAGGCCAGATCATGAAAGGTCTTGTAGGTCATTTTAAGGGAATTTGGACTTTTTCTTGAAGAAAATGGGAAACCATTGAAGAGTTTCAAGGTGGATAATAAAATAAGCACATCTTTTAGAAAGATCATCCTGGCAGCACTGTGGAAAATGAATTGATGAGAGATAGAGGGCCAATTGAGAAGCCACTGCAGTAATGTAAATAAAAGTTGAGATCTTGCAGAGGAGATGGAGTGAGTGGATCACAGAGAAATTTAGAAGGTAGAAGAGAGGAGACTTAGTGCTTTAATGGATGTGTGTATGTGGGGGAGGTTTTAGTCAATGAGGAGTGAGGGAGAATGAGGAGTTATGAATGATTCCCAGGAATAGCTGGATGAATAGTGGTGCTGTATGATGAAAACACTCTCTAGAATCAGTAAGTATGAATATTAGCCAAGGATAAGCAGTACCAACTCTATGTTAGAAAATAATAAAAATAAATTAGTATTTGCTAACAAACTTATATAGTGATCTCATCATCATCATTATCACAAAATAACTATATGTGGTATGCTTTATAATTTATCAGTGTTGTAATTAACATTACCTCATTTGATCTCCTGATATTTTTCCATGTTACAAATTAGAAAATCGGATTACAGGTTAAATTACTTTCTCAAGCTCTCTTAGCTAGAAACTAGAGTGGCAACACTGAAACTTAACATTCTAACATGAAGGCCACTTGGCGCAGTGTAATATTTGGTAGAATTAGAATCATTATTATTACCATCAATGATCAATCTGCTGAAAGTTCCTTTTGTGCTGGAGACTCTGATCAGCACTCTGTATAACTTAATCCTGACAACTACCCAATGAAGTCAATATTATTATCTCCATTTTACAACTGAAGAAACTAAGATTCAGAAACGTTAAGTATTTCCTAAGGTCACATAGACATTAAATGGCAGAACTGAGATCTGGTTTCCCAAGTCTGACGCTACAGACATTACTTACAACTCTTATACCAACCTGCCCAAACACCATCATTAGGCGTTCTTGTGGTCATAGTTCCTTGATAAGCAGAATATAAATGAGAGATATGTTTACTGAATCCATTGTCTAGTTGTTAATTTGGAATTTGGGTTCATGTTAATTGTAGGCTTTCATGTAATCAATCATATTGAGCATGTAGTAGTTAATTTCAATCATTAAGGCTAAATAACAGATCTTTGCTTTGATCTAAAATCTTGGATCAAACAAACATTCTCTACATCTGTAAGATATAAATAACTTTAAGATAATTATACTAGTCAGGATAAGTCAGGTTGTGTTGCTACAGCCAATAATTGCCAAATCTCAGTGGCTTTACATGATAAGGATTTATTTCTCATTCACATTACATGTTCATTACAGGTCAGCAGGCAGCCCTACTCCATATTGTTCTGACTCAGAGACCTGGTTCCATTGTCAGGAAGGTTGTTGGTGACCAGGGCAAGGGAGAAGTGGGGGATCATGCACCAATCTTTAAATGCCAAGTAGAAGCAACAGGTGTCACTTTCATTCACATTTTATTTGCCAAAATATGTCACATGGCCATGTCCAACTTTAAAGAGCTGAGAAGTATAACTCTACCATGAGCCTGGAAGGAGGAGAGCTAGAAATATGTCTACTGTAGAATTCATGACTATCCCAGATATTAATCAATTTCATGTGAAAGAGTTTCCAGGGTAAATAAATTTGGGAAACATTGAATGAAACAAAGTTAAAGAAGTTTCCTGACTATAAGTCTTGTGAGCCTTTACTATATTAATATGCATTATTAATCTCCAAGAAAGGGACTATTACTATGGGATACGTTTTTCCAAAGACCATCTTCAAAGACTCATATCCCGAGAAAACACTTTAAGAAACAGTCGTCTAAGGTGCTGGCTTTTCAGAACTTATTTGTAGAAAGAGTAAAGGAAGGAAAGAAAAAGACTAGAGCAGCGCAAATTTATGGGTAGTCTGGAGATTGAGAGTTATACATTAAAAGCCATCTCTAGCAGCTGGTTGCTACCAAAGATTACATCTTTCAATGTCTTGCATATGACATTGTTAATTTATTATTTATTAGGCATCATATATTATGCTAGGTGCTTTACTTATGTTAACTCATTCCATCTTCACAAAAATATAAAGTGCACATTATCTCCTCATAGGTGAGGAAACCAAAACTCAGAGAAGACAATTACGAGTTCAAAGCCACACAGATAGTAAACTGAGTTGCAGACTAGATGAGGAGCAAAAGTCACATCAACCTCCAGACAGAAAGGATCAAGTGCTCCCGTTAGAGCTACAAACAACAAACTCTTGTTGGTCAAAAGATGGAGAGATTCCTTTTCGTTTTGGTTATCCTCTCTGGCTGGACCTTGAGGATATTTGGGGGCCTGGGTGGACAGTCTTAAATGTGAAGCTGTTCAGATTTTATTCTCCATGTAATACTGAGCCACTGAAAGTTTTAGAGGTGGGAGTAACAGAATCAGACAATTATAGCAAGACTTAGAATTTTACTTCAAAGGAGCCCAGAATTAATTCAGTCCACCTCTCTCAATTCACAAATAGGGGAAATAGGGCCCCCCAATTGGAGGTCTACAGTGAGAGCTTTCAGTGTTGACATTAGCTTTCTCATCTGGGTAGCTGACCTGGATGATTAGCTTTTCTCCTTTTGGTCACAGGCTGAGCTCAGGTCTTACTGGCCTCTCACCTGCATCCTAAACTAACACGAGCCCTGATGAAGTCCTAAGTCCCAAGCCTCCTACTTTTTGAATACTCATTTGCCCCAATTCTCTACTTTGACCTTAGTTTAGGCCACCGTCACGTCTCATCTAAATTATTGCCAAAGCCGTTCTCTGTTTCTCCAGCCTCAAATCTTGTCCCCCTTAATCCATTCTCCACACTGCAGCCAGAGGAATGGAGAAAGTAACAATTCTTTGAGGTAATAGGTCTATTTTTCAGAGTCATAAATGGTTTCAGTCAGTGCATAGATTATCATGTTCTGGTTCCCAGCTTCCCTACAGAACAGCGATGTCACAAGAAATATGGGTGATATGATCTTGATTACAGGGCTAAAGTGATATTTTTTCAACCAGAGATTACAGACAAAGAATCAACAGAATCAACTAAATAATTATTTGTTCAATTGCTAAAAAGTGAGTCAAACTCCCACATTCTTGGTTTAGGTAAGAGCTATGCAAGAACTGGTGCTTTCAGAAGGTTTAGCAGAAGAGCAATTATATTCTTTAGCTCTTTGGGGGTTATGAATTCAATTTTCTATTAGAAAAATGTGCATTGATAAAGACATACATAAGTCATAGGGTGAAGGATAACAAGGAAGATTCTAGTCAGAGGAATTCTCTTGACTTCTACAGGAAAGTTCTCTTTTCTGATCCATCCCAATGGTGAGGGAAGGAGGCAATTAACAGTTATTGACTCTTTATTTTGCCAGGCAGGAAACACATTATCTCATTAGCTCTATGATGTAGTTACTATCATCAGTATCATTTTACAAAGAAAGATTCTTGGGGAGGTTAATACCTTGATTAAGATTCTAGATCTGGTAAGTGAGAAACCAAGATTCAAATCCAGAAGATGAGATCCTGAATTCTTAAGTGTGCTTTCTCAGTGCTTTGACATAGATGGTGCTTTCAACACTCACAAAACCCTAATGAGATAGGCTTTCTCATTCTAGAGATATGGTTATTGAGACTGAAAGAGTTTAAAACTTGCCCTGCGTCTCCCAGTAAGTGGCAAGGCTGACACTGAAACTCATACTTGGCTACTTCCAAAGTCAATGTGTTTTCCTGATGTTTTCCAAGACAGCGTTCTGTTTGTTGTCTCATGGACGCAGCTAATGGTAAGAGATGGTGTCCAGAAGGGACTCAATAACTAGCAATCATCATAAAAGCTCACTAGCAAAACTTCACGGTGTAACCTATGTGCTTAGCAAATATTGTTAAAACGAGGCTCTGACCAATAAAATGTCAGGAAAGTTAGTATAAATTGGACAAGAGTGTGAGGGTAACTTCAAAACTTGACTTGGCAATCTTCACTGCATCAGAGTTTCACTCAGTCCTCCACAAAATGAAGGGTGCCATTTTCACCTTATTTCTATTCTCTGTCCTGCTCGCTGTCTCAGAAGTGAGGAGTGAAGAGTCCAGGAAGCTCTGCGGGCTGGAGTACGTAAGAACGGTCATCTACATCTGTGCCAGCGCCAGGTGGAGAAGGCAGCTGGCGGGGACCCCTCAAGTTCAGCAAGGTAGCATTAACTCACGTGACGCCTTCATCTGTTTTATTGTAGGCTTGTTTTAGTGACCGTTTTTCTAATTACTGTGAACCCTCTTCTATATCAATTTAGGGGGTTAATTATCAAAATTAACTGAATTTGGTTTTGGAAAGAGGTGAGCTTGCTACCTTTCAAAAAATAAGGACCTAGTTTTCTTTAGTCTCCAGCTTGAAATCATTTGACTGCATCATGACTTTGATGAGCTCAGCATCTGTGGCCGGTGCTCTTGGGGACAGAGAGAAGCACGGGATTCTAAGGGGCATGTTGGGGTAGCAAGATTTTCACATGTGGATAATTACAGAATACAGTAAGTTAGAATTCAGGCAGGTGCTAAATAAGGATGAAAGGAAGGAATCTAACTTTTACTAAGTGCTTACTAAGCGTCAGGCAGTTTCATGTGTAACATTGCATCCAGCCTTCCAAAAAGGATCCTGCGGAGTAGGTAATATGACTGCCATTTATCATTTTATCAAGGACAAAAGTGCTCACCCAGCTACTAAGCAGTATGGCTAGCAATCAAACCAGGTCTTTCTGGCTTCAAGAGCCAAAGTCTTTTGCTTATTCTATACTGCATGTCAGGTGGGGAAAAGACAATGGTGAATGTTGTAAGAAATGACAGCCTTGTAGAGGTGGTGGTATTTGACAGAGACCCTAAAGGAAGCATAGGATTTGAGGGGTTATGGGCAGTGGGATGAAGACGGTGGGAATTCTAGCAGTAGGAATTGTCTGATGGGAATTTTGGAGGTGAGAATGAACCTAATGTGTTTCAGAAATAGTGAGGGAACTGACTTCACTGCATTCTTCATTTTTCAATTCAACTAATTCAGAAGTTTGACTGGAATTCTTTCCACCAATCCTATATTAAAGTGTAAGGTAGGATTTATTTAAGATTCTATTTTAATAACTGATTGTGTTTGTTATGTTTTATAATAAAAAGGTGAAAAAGAAAAACGTGATTGTAAAGGTTTCAATTTGGTTTAAAATGACTTTGGGAAACAAAAAGAATTTGGAAAATGACCCACAGTTTTCATATGTTGCTGGGCTAATGTCTCGAAAAATTACAAACTTACCACTCCCACTTTAATATTGAGAAGTTCATAGTTCATGGTTACTAGATGTTAACAGAAATAATAAGGGGTTTCAATCTTAAGAGAGTAAGCATACTTCGCCAGACTTCCCACAATTTATCAATCTCTGGATGAGCAAACCAAATACACTAGAAAAAAAATACATTCAGAGTGTCTTTGAAACACATGGGGCAGTGGAATGGATGTCAGTATAAGGCTAATGTTTTTTTGACATCACTAGCATCATAATAGTGTTTAACCCTTCACGGGTTTTCAGAGTATTTTCCCATACATTATTTAGTTGATCAGTAACTAGTTTAGCAATCAGCCTTCACTCATCTAAGTTTTCCTGGTACTGCCAGTGAGCTCAGGAGCTGATAAGTGAGTCTGAACGGAGTTCAAGTGAGAGAGACTTCTGGGCGAACTTTGGGAACCACACTGGTGAAAACAGTGGGGCCCACTCTTTGCTTTCAGACAAAGAGGTTTAGACCTCACTTCCCTCCTTACCGAACAGCTTTGCAGGGCACAGCACAGGGTTGATTTTTGTTTGTGTGTTTTTGTTTATGGCATGTAACTAATCCCTTTGGAAGCTGCTGGTCATCAGCAGAGGTAGCCAGCAGGACAGAAGTCAAGCCCTGACTCTGCTACTCACTAGCTGGTTAGTCTTCCTCTCTGCACTCAAGCTGCCTCCTCCGTGAAACGAGGAGCGTGGGGATGACTGAGTTCTCCCCTAAATGTCTGATCTCCCCTCCAGACCGACATTTAAAAAAGAATCACGTGTAGTGTTGAATTTCCTTTCAGAAATCCAGTGCATTTCCCCAAAAACAGAACTTGCTTGCCGCTTTCGTCAGGGCCCTCTAAGGATTGTTTTCTCTCTTCCATACAGCTGAGTGGGACAACTACTTCCAGCTGCCAAGTGACCGTGGGGTCTCTGAGGACAGCCCTGCGCAAAACCTTCCCAAGGCGGAGTCCTCCGGGGAGCAAGGTCTTCAGGGTGGACAGCCGTCCGCCGAGGAGCTTTGGGCGTCCAAGAAGCATTTGCTGATGTCAAGACGAGACCTGCAGACGGTGTGCTGCACCAATGGCTGTTCCATGACTGACTTGAGCGCTCTCTGTTAGGGCGAGCAAGGCCCCCGTGGGCGCGCAGAGCTGGGGCGCGTGTTTGCGCGGAGTCCTTACTCCACGTACCACACTGGCATCGTGTCGATAAAATAATGGGTTTTGGGTAGGCAAGCGTTCTTTACTCAAAGTTGTGCATGAATGGCTAAAACCACAATGAGGTCTGTTTTCTCCCTTTGCCAAGGTGAATGCCCTGTGCTTTTCCAGTTTTAACTAATTCTTTGAAATTTCGAATGCTGTGCAAAATTGCAATAAAAATGCCATAAGCCAAGCTCCCTGTGATTTTTCCCTTTTTAAAAAGTTTTAAATAACTTTAAAACAGTAAACAGAAAATGTCAATGGTAGGAAAACCTGAAAAAATGAGCATAAAGAGAAAATAAAAATCAACCACTACGTCATCATCCAGAAATAACTCAACGTTTGGGTTACTGTGTATCATTTCTGAAAATTTAAACATCAATTCATGGTCAAGTGTAAGAATCTAAAGAAAGTGCTTTTCTCAAAGGACCTGTGAGTGCTCAGTAAATTTTCCTAGTATGATGCAGGCCTTCCATGGTCTCCCCAAGAATAGCAGGCGCACAAATGCATCAGTCAGGGCCCACTAACAGCCGAAATCTGGAGAATGTTCGGGTAATGATGTTTTGTGGTGGCTGCCCTGGTTTTGCCTCCCTACTGCAGAGATAAAAGGACCGTTCCATTCTCATTCTGGAAGTTGAGAAACTAAACCCAGATAGCCAAGTCTTGTGACACAATTTGTTGTCTTTACAGACAAAAAGACAAAGTAAGACATCTCAAAACTACGTTTTTATTTCCAACTCTGACAGCCAGCTCCCCAGCGGATTGTAACAACAGTGAGCCTCTCCGCTCCTCTGAAGTGCTGCCTCATTAATACTGCAGCCCGTGTTTGAAATCCACCTGCTATGTTTTGGGCTTTTAAACTGTGCCAGGGCGGTGTGCATGCAGGGCACTGAAACATTTACTTCAGGCATTTGTTGCAGGAAACCTGTGAGGATGGGGTAGTACTTTGCTACTGTTTGCAGATAAAGAAAGGAAGGCTCAGCGGAAGTAAGTAGATGTGTCCTGAGTCACACAGCTAAGGAAGTGGTGTTACTGGATCCAAACTTAGTCTGCTTAGTGTGATTCGAGACGGTCACAGCAAACCGCCCGGGTGGTCAGTGTATTGGTTACCACCAGGTACTCCCTGTTTGTTTGTTTTTTAGTCAGTTTCCCCAAGGAAATTCACTACATTAAACTTCAGCCCCTGAGTCCATGTCTTTTCAATATTCTGGGTGATGAAACGGGGAGACTGTGTCAAGTTCTTTTGTGGCATTTTCAAGTATGATGGTGTCTCAAGGAAAAGTGCTTATGAGATTGAGTTATAAGCTTAAAACTAGCTTCTTTTTTCATGAAGCACCTTTGTTTTTGGTTGGTGAGGAAGATTGGCTCTGAGCTAACATCTGTGCCAAACTTCCCCTATTTTTTATGTGGAATGCTGCCACAGCAATGGCCTGATGAGTGGTGTAGGTCTGCCCCTGGGATCCACACCCATGAAACCCGGGCTGCCAAAGCAGAGTGTGTGAATGTAAACTTTGTACCACCAGTTTTTTTTTTTTTTGCTCCCCCTTTTTTTTAAAAAACAAGGAAAACTGAAAAATTGTGGTTATTCAGATTTGAGTATTTGAAGATAAATGAAATGAGATTTGAAAATGAACAAAACAAGCCTATCACTTCAAGGACAACAACTGACAGTATTTGCTACTGGTGATAAAATTGAAGCTTACAAGCAATTTCGGAAAACTGTCTAGTGAGCATCAGTGGTGATATTAATGAATTCAATTTTTTGATACTGTATAATTTGTCAACATTTGGAAGACTTACATAATCAATGAACCAATATTTTCCAAATGATCAATGCATATTGATATTACAAAATTGCATATTGATATTATAAAAATATTACAAAATCATGAATAGATGAAAGATCTACTCAAAGTCAAAAATAAAGACTTTTATTCTAATAGTACAAAAAATTCATTGATATGGTTTCAGAGTCTACATTGTGACTAACCTTCAATAAATAGCCACTTGTCGAATTTTAGTATAATATCAAGAAAGAATATAAAATTATCTGAAAAGACTATTAAAATAATGTTCTGTTTTCCAACTAAATATCTATGTGAGGCTGAATTTTTTTCATATGTCAACCAACACAACACACAGCAACAGAGTGACTGCAGAAGCCAATGTGAGAATCAACCTTATTTTATACAGCCAGTCATTAGAGACTTGCAAAAAAATAAAACTGTGCCATTCTTCCCAGTAAATGTTTTTGTTTTGTGAAAATATAGATATTTTTCATAAATGTTATTTGTGTTAGCCTGTGGAGGATTTATTATTTTTTCGTGTGTTAATAAATATTTTTAAATTTCTCAGTTTTAAATTCCACTAAAATAAATATCGATAAATTCACTCCATACAAACAAAAGCTCTTTGAAGCTCTTAATAATTTTTAAGAGTGTAAAGGGTTCTGAGACCAAAAGATCTGAGAACTGTTATGTATGTATTTTTTTAATAATAAGTATTTTTTGAGATGCCATCAATAGATATTCAAGTTGTTTGCAGTATTTGCTGGTACAAGTAAAGATGCAATAAACAGCCTTATTTATATACCCTTACATGCTGACCCTGTTGTTTCAGAGAGATAGCTTATTAAGTTGCTGGGGAAAAGGGCATGTGTATTTTTTTGGTATATTTGTATTAGTTATTATTTATTTGTTATATACTTATTAGTTATTATAAATGTATCTATATAATGTATATACATAGAGAAAAAAGAAAATGGGGCGTAGTCTCTTCACTTAAATAAATCCTTTAGCCACTTTTTTGGGGGAAAAAAGGATGATATATGTATATGGTTAGGAAATGTAAACAGTTCAGAGAAGTGTAAAATGAAAGTTTCACTCTCTCTTATTTGGTTTTAAAGTAATAGCACCACCCTTATTAAGAGTTTCTAGTAATTTCTTCTAGAAACAAAATCATGTTTATACTGAGTTTATGTAGAATATCTACAAATACAGTTAGAAGGCTTGCTCTGTATCTCTGTGTCCATCTAGTATCTGTCATCTATCTACCTGTGTATCTCTCTATATTTCAGCTGTCCACCACCACTTCTCCCCTTTCTCTCGGGCATGCAGCTAGACTGTATCTCTCAGTCTCCTTTGCAGTTACATGTGATCATGTGACTGACCTCTAGACAATTAAATGTGAGTGGTAGTGATATGCACCACTTCCAAGACTAGTCCTTAAAATCTCATGCCTCTCCCTCAACTTAGCAAGCAATAACCTTTGAGTTGTTTTATGTTTGACTCTATTTTTTTACAGTAGTTAACCTACTTTATTATAATATCTACTGAATCTATCATCTTATTTTATGCAAAAAGGGGCATACATTCTGCCCTACATCCCATCATTGTTGTTTTATTTAATATACTATGTTTAAAGTATTTACCAATATTTAAACTATTTGTTAATATAAAAATTTAATATATTTCAATGACACCTCAGTATATGTATTTTAAATTTAAACACATACAAAGAGATTACCATCTAAAAAGTCTGTATTAATTCAGATTCTCACTAGAAACTTATGAGTGCCTATTTCTCAATACCTTTACCTGTCCATGATGTTATTATACTTGCAAAACTTTGCAATTCTTGAATGAGTGACATCAACATCCTGGCAGAGTGAGCTCTTCCCTTAGACTCTCCCTTCTAAGATACAATGAAAAGGACATTCATAAACCAACAGAAGACATTCACACAACACAATAGATGTCTGAGAGATCCACACAGCCATATGTCTGAAAGTGGAAGTGCTGGACCCCCAGGAGGAAGTGGAAGGAGGTAAGGGGATCTCCTCTCCCTTTCTGGCAGCAACGTAGGGCACAGGACTCTTCACAGCTCTGAAAGGAGAGGGAGGAGGGGTGGCTCTCTGTGGGAACACCTTTGCTCTCTGAATTGCCTCCCAGGTGTTGGTAAGCTCCACACAGAGGAGGCTAACCTATTGTGGGGGTGTCTTCATCAAGCCAGCACCCCAGGAAGGTAGATACCAAGGGCAGAGTGAGGACATCCCTTGTATCATGCAGGTGAAAGAAAGCACCCCTCCCCCTGCCTGGAGCACCACCCTGGCCAGTCAGCCAGAGCAAGGGACTCCCACCAGAGTGCTTGCACATATGTTTAGCAAAGCAGCAGCTGTGAGTAGGCAATCGCAGATAGGCCCTGTCAGCAAAGATTCCAGAGAACAGGCACAGGTGCCAGAGATCACAGTGGGCTTAGAACACACAAGTCCTGCCCCACACACCCCAGTGGTGGCAGGTGGAATCTGTGACAAAATGCTACCAATATGCAAAGGCACAAATCCACCCCATCAAATAACATGAGGAGGTATATTAATTCCCCAGAACAGAAGGAAAATGACAAGCACCCAAAAATCAATGTTGTAGGCATGGAAATTTACAATCTAAATGACAGAGAATTCAAAATAGCTATAATCAAAAAAAACTCAATGAGTTACAAGAAAATTTAGAAAAACAGTTCAATGAAATCAGGAACAAAATTAATGAACAGAGGGAATTCTTCACAAAAGAGATTGAAACTATGAAGAAAAACCAATCAGAAATGTTGGATATGAAAAACACGATGAATGAGATAAAGAAAAATCTGGAGTCCTTGAATATCAGAGCAGATATTGTGGAGGACAGGATTAGCAATTTGGAGGACAGAAATATAGAAATGCTTCAGATGGAGGAGGAGAGAGAATTAAGACTAAAAAGAAATGAAGAAATTCTCTGAGAAATATCCAACTCAATTAGAAAATGCAACATAAGGATTATAGGTATTCCAGAGGGAGAAGAGAGAGAGGAAGGAGAAGAAAGCTTGTTCAAAGAAATAATAATTGAGAACTTCCCAAACCTGGGGAAGGAGCTGGAATTACAAGTAGAAGAAGCTAATTGATCTCCTAATTACATCAATGTAAAAAGACCTTCTCCAAGGGATTTAGTAGTAAAACTGGCAAAAGTCAACGACAGAGAAAAAATATTAAGGGCAGCAAGGCAGAAGAAAATAACCTACCAAGGAACCCCTATCAGGCTTTCAGTGGATTTCTCAGCAGAAAACTTACAGGCTATGTGAGAGTGGAATTATACATTTGAAATTCTGAAAGACAAAAACTGTCAGCCAACAATACTCTATCTAGTGAAAATATGCTTCAGATATGATGGAGAAATAAAAACTTTCTCAGAAAAACAAAAGCTGATGGAGTTCAGTGTCACAAGACTCGCCCCCCCCCCAAAGGAAAAGATCAAGAAGGTCCTCATGTGTGAAAAAAAAAGAGAAAGGGTTTACAAAGCCTTGAGCAAGAAGATAAATATGCAGACAAAATCAGAAAATTGCAGCTATCAGAACAGGTTAGCAAACACTTAACTATAACATTAAAAATAAAGGGAAGGAAAATATCAAAAATAACTGTAATCTCGTAATGCTAACCACAAACTCAAAACACAAAATGGAATAAGTTGTGACAATGATAACCTAGTTTGGGAAGAGGAAAGGCATGGAACCTATTTAGACTAAGGAAATAAGAGGCTATCAGAAAATGGACTAGCTTATCTATGAGATTTTTAATACAAACTTCATGGTAACCACTAAACAAATAATTGGAACAGAGACACAAATGATAAATAAAGAGAAACAGAGAAAATTATCATAGAGAACCACCAAACTGAGTCTGTAGTCTGAAATACACAGGATGAGAAACAAGGGAAATACAGAACAACCAGAAAGCAAGTGATAAAATGGCAGCATTAAGCCCTCATGTATCAATAACCACTCTAAAAGTAAATGGATTGAATTTTCCAATTGAAAGACACAGAGTGGCAGGATGGATTGAAAAACAAGACCCAACAATATGCTGTCTCCAGGAAACACATCTCAGCTCTAAAGACAAACACAGGCTCAGAGTGAAGGGCTGGAAGACTATACTCCAAGCTAACAGCAAACAAAAGAAAGCAGGGGTTGCCATACTTCTGTCAGACAAAGTAGACTTCAAGATAAGACAGGCAATGAGAGACAAAGAGGGGCAGTATATAATGATAAAAGGGACACTCCAGCAAGAAGATGTAACACTTATAAATATATATGCACCCAACACAGGAGCACCAAAATACATAAAGCAACTACTAGCAAACCTAAAAGGAGATATTAACAACAAGACAATAATAATAGGGGACATTGACACCCTACTTACATCAATGGATGGATCATCCAGACAGAAATTCAACAAGGAAATAGTAGAATTAAATGAAAAACTAGACCACATGGACTTAACAGATTTATATAGAACATCCATCCCAAACCAGCAGAATACACATTCTTCCCAAGTGCACATGAAATATTCTCAAAGATAGACCATATGTTGGGAACCAGGGCAAGCCTCAATAAACTTAAGAAGATTGAAATTGTATGAAGAATCTATTCCAACCATAATGCTATAGAAATCAACTGCAAGAAAAAAGCCGAGAAAGTGACAAATATGTGGAGACTACATAACGTGATCCTGACCAACCAATGGATAATTGAAAAAACTAATGGAGAAATGAAAAATTTGCAATTCTTATAGGTGATATATTGAATATATCAATATATTGAATATCATTTTTGGTTTTATTTACATTATCATGACTATGATTACCTCTCGTATTTATTGAACATTTATATTTCCTCTTCTGTAAATTAGTCTGTTCATATTTTTTGCTGATTTTTCTATTTATTTATAATAATTTTCTTATCAATACAATGTCTGTCTTTTCCTTTATGGTTTCTGGATTTCCTGTTTTGCTTAGAATGATCTCCCTGACTGCAAGGTTGGTGCAAGTGTTCTACTAAATTTTATTCTATTAATTTTATTTTGTATCCTTTTCATTTAAATTTAATCCATCTTACATTTCTTTTTGTACAGTGTGAGGTGTTTAATATTTATTTTCTTCCAAGTGGACAAAAAATCTTTCCTGCATTATTTATTAAATGAACCATTTTTTTACCATGGAAATTTCACGTCACTTTAGTCAGATGTTTCCATTATATTGGGAACTCTTATGGGGTTTTTATTCTGTTCACTGCTCAATTTATCCTGAATTAGCCCCATACTCTTTTGATTGCAAATTTTAATATCTCGTAAGAAAAGAAGTCCATCATTATATTTTCTTTTGGATTTTCATGGCTTTTATGGGACATTTATTCTTCCATATAGATTTTATAATCATGTTATATTGTTGCAAAAAATTTTTATTGGAATTATGATTCAAATTGCATTATATTTATAGTAATATAGGAAACACTATATTTTATGATATTAGGAATTCCTATCTAAAGTATGTTACTATGATGTAGTATTTTTTACTTTTAATAACTTTTTATAATTTTAATTATGTAGGTCTTGTACCTTTTCATTTACCACTCTTATTTGCCACTGTGAATGAGAAATTTCCCCCATGTTCATGTCTAAATGCTTGTTTTAGTACAAAGAAAAACCTTGAATTTTGTGTATTCATCTTATCTTCAGTCACCTTGTCCAGTTATTTTATTGAATTTAGTGGCTGCTTTATTAGTTTATCTTGGATTTTCTAGCTATAGAATATTATTATGAACTAACAAAAAAGGTAATTTTATCTCTTCCAGTGTTTAAGTTGATTGGTTCATATTCTTGTCTTATTATGTGACTCTGACGCAACAATTGTCTATTGAGAGTAACATGCCAGATGTTGTTGTGGGTACTAAGGATACAACTGTGAATAAAATAGACAAATAAAGGTACATTCTAAAGGAAGGCAAACATAAACAAGAGAAATATAAAATAATGACTGATGCTGAGTAGAAAAGGAAAGTATGAAACGGGGATGGGAAGGCTCAGTTGGGGGGGAGTGGATTTTAGGCACTGGAGCTGGGGATGGTCTCACTGGGAAGGCGGGCACCACAAGAATCCTTAATCATATTGGTGACGGCAGGCGTCTCTCTCGTGTTCCTAATTTTAATGGCAATGGCTTCAGCTTTTCCACACTTAGTGTGATGTTTGCTGGTTAAAATATAAAGAAACAAATAAAATAATAAAGTAGTCTTTTACATTGTATATATATCTATGTATATGTATCTATGTGATATTCTTCGTCATCTAAAGAGTGTTCCTCTAGCACATATCGCTTAAGGACCTATTTTGTTATAAATGGCTTCTAAATTTTTTTCAAATACCTATTTAACTTCATTATGAGGGATTTTTCTCTTTTGCTAAGGTGAAGAATTGTGTTGATAGCCTTCCTTATGTTGAAATTTCTCTGCTTCTCAGGATAAATCTATTTGATCATGGTATAGTATTCTTTAATACTTAGAAGGACTGAATTTGTTAGTATTTTATTTAGAATTTTTGTACCTATGTTCCTAAGTAAATCTGATCCGTATATGTTTGGCAATGAAGATTAATCTAGCTTCATCAAATGAAGGCATTTTCTGTTCTTTAGAAATTTGGAAGAAAAAAGCTATAATAGTATCTTTAGCCTGGTGGCTTTAAAAAAATTCACTCAAGTACGGGGGCCGGCCCAGTGGTCTAGCAGTTAAGATTGCGAGCTCGGCTCTGGTGGCCTGGGGGTCCCTGGCCTAGATCCTGGGCACAGACCTACGCACCGCTTATCAAGCCATGCTGTGGCAAGTGTCCCACACATAAAGTAGAGGAAGATGGGCACAGGCGTTAGCTCAGGGCCAATCTTCCTCAGCAAAAAGGAGGATTGGTGGCAGATGTTAGCTCAGGGCTAATTTTCCTCAAAAAAAGAAAAAATGCAGTGATGTATAATACATGTACAATTAAGTACATAACTTTTAAGTGCAGTTTTCTTATTTGTCCACCCATGAGTTGCTGAAACAAACTCAGCTATTAAAGATGTATCTTTTTTTACGTATCACTGCATTTTATTTGCTAACATTTTGTTTAGGATTTTTGCATATATTTTTATTAAAAAGTTTGTATTTTACCTGGAATTCTCTTTCCCTGTAATATCTTTAAGAGGTTTTTATATCGTGGTTAAGCTAGCCCTATAAAGTCAGTTGAGAAATGTTCTTTCTTTGTTTCTTTTTTTTTGTTCTTTCTCTAATCTCTGACTGTTTAAGATTGGTATTATTTCTTCTTTAAATGTTTGGAGGGTTTGCTAGTGAAGTCATCAAGACTTGGAGTTTTCTTGGTAGAAAGGTTCTCAATTTCAGATTCAATTTATTTTACAGATGTACGAATATTAAGATTTTATATTTTCTCCTGAACCAATTTGGTGATTGTGTTTTCCAAGGAATATATCCATTTCATCTAAGTTGTCGAATTTATTGGTGTAAATTCTTCATAATATACACATTGTTTTTTTCCCTGGGGACTTTTTACATGCTAGGTCTTTACTTTTCCAGTCTTCTTTGTAGTTATTGATCTTTTCAAATGTTCTATCATTTTGAGGGTTAATTTAGATAGTTTATACATTACTCAGAATTTCTTCTAGAGTTTCAAATTTGTACCACAGCAGCCACTAGGCTTTCTTTTATTGTATGTGTCTTCGATTTCAATGACTTAATTTAACACATAAATTCCAATCATATTGTCAGGGTCTATTCAGATTTCAGCGTGTATAACTTACATCTAGTGCAAGAATCACCGGTCGTCACTGTTGTCTCTTTCTTCCTGACACATAGTTTCTAATCAAAAATGTGTGTAGGTTGAATAAAATAATCATATACTTTCCCCAATATTATATATTTATGTTCTATTTTCCCCTTAATTAAGTTTGCTGATGGTTAGGGGGAGGAGGGTGTGTTCGTTTTGTAAGTCTTTTGAAAGAAAATATTTCTTATTAGCTTTTAAAATTTTATTTAATTTGCTTTATCTTTTGTCTATATAAATCTCCCTCTTATTTGTTTTGTTTATTTTTAAGTGCTCTCTTGATTACCATTATTTCTTTCCTTTTTTATACTCTAAAGTGTGTAAGTCTAAAAATGTTCTTCCACACATTCTTTAGCTCTCTCCATGGGTCCGATTATGAATCACTCACCTCCTCATTATATCCTAAATTATTTGCAGTTTTAGTTTTGTCTTCATTTTTTACTTATGGAAGTATTTGGGAGAGTATATCATAATTTCAAAATAATACGCATTTGTTTTGTCTTAGTCAACTATAAATTATTGATTTGTGGTTTTAGAAGTTTATGATCAAAGATTAAGATTTACAAATGCTCCGATTTTTAGAATTTAATAAATTTTGGGGGGAGTCAAAACATCAGTTTTTAAGAAATTTCCAGGTATGCAGCATATAGTTGCTGCTGTAAATGTTGGCTGTTAACAACTCACATCCTCTTTAGAGAATTGCCCTGCCAAATGGGAGTGCCTCACTAGGGAGTTTCTGTGCCTGTCTCTCTAGACCTGCTCCCCCTCCCAGGGATCAGCCACCAGCTAATGACTGACTTACACAGAGTGCAAAAGGCCGGCCCCCTTTTGTCAAGGCAGCACCAGCAAGGTGGTGCAGCCCCTAATCCTGGGCTCCCTGTGGGACTAGGCTGAAGCCAGGCTCCAGTCAAAATCACTTGCTCTCTTAACTCCTTCCCATCCTGTATCCTTTCTCTCTCCTCACAACACTCTCCCAATGTCTCAGGCTCTGTTCTGGGGAATCTAACTGTATTCCTTTCCTAGGACAGCCAGAACAAGTTACCATGAACCAGGAGGCTTAAAACAGTAGAAATTTATCCTCTCGCAGTTCTGGGGGCTCCAGGCCAGAAATCAAGGCGTCAGCAGGGCCATGCTCTCTGAAGGTTCTGGGGCAGAATCTGTTCCACGCTTACTCTCAGCTTCCGGTATTGCCTGCGGTCCTTGGTAATCCTTGACTTCTAGACACATCACCCTAATTTCTGCCTCTGTTGTCACATGGTGTTCCTCTCTCTGTATGTGCCTGTCTCTGTGTGTGCCTGTCTCTGTGTCTATTTTCCTCTTCTTATGAGGACACCACTCAAGTGGGCTATGTCACTCCAGCACAACCTCATCTTAACTTACATCTTAATTATATCTGCAGAGACCACATTTCCAAAGAAGGTCAGAGTCACAGGTACCAGGGTGAGGAATTCAACACCTCTTTCTGGGGGACAGGCTTCAACCCACAACACTGACCTAACACATTAGATAAAAATGTGTTTTCTCTATTTTAGGATATATCCTTCTCTCCGCGTAACTACTAAGTCAAGCTCTTTTTTTTTAATATCAATAAAAGCCTCCAACAATATCTTGCTTATTTTTTGCCTGTTTGATCTGTCAGATTCTGCAAAAGAAACATCAAAATGTCATAATTTAATTGTGATTTATCAGGGTCTTTCCTGTCTAGGACTTTTTACTTTACGTGGATGACCGCAATTATTGAATCGGTAAAGATTTATTCTTGTCCTGTCCCCTCTCAAACTCTACCACTATTATTAAGTAGCACTTTTCTTTGTTTTGTTCAACATTTTTAAAAGTTGAAATTTGCTTTTCTCTTATCCGTATTCCTTTACTTTGATGATTGTTTTATCTTCTCTATGAACTGTCTCCTGTATTATTACGTGACATTGTATTAGTCAACTCAGGCTGCTGCAACCAAATCCCGCACTGGGTGGTTTAACAACAGAGATTTATTCTCTCCTAGTTTTGGAGGCTAGAAGTCCCAGCTCAGGGTCTGGCAGGGTCAGTTTCTGATAAGAGCCGTCTTCCTGGCTTGCAGACACTCACCCTCTCACTGGGTCCTCTCCCAGCCTTTCCTCAGTGGGTGCACATGGAGAAAGAGACAGGATCACTCTCTCCTCCTCTCTTACAAGGTCACCAATTCTATCAGATTAGAACCTCACCCTTATGACCTCATTTAATCATAATTAATTCCTAACGACCTTATCTCCAAGTATAGTCACATTGAGGATTTGAACCTCAGCGTAGGAATCAGCAGGACAGAATTCAGCCCATAGCAGATACCATCCTTTATTCTACTTAGTGCTTTTGACCTTGAAATTTGCTGTGTCTAATGTTAGTATTGACAAGGGCTTTTCGTTTGTGTTTCTGTAGTATATCTTTAGCAGAAATTTCAAATTTAATTGAAATTCAATTTTATCTTTTCTTTGTCTCTTGGTTTTCAGTGTGTTTCTTAAAATCATGTATCACTGGCTTTTTTTATTTTTTTTTTTGAGGAAGATTAGCCCTGAGCTAACATCTGCTGCCAATCCTCCCCTTTTTGCTGAGGAAGACTGGCCCTGAGCTAACATCCGTGCCCGTCTTCCTCTACTTTATATGTGGAATGCCTACCTCAGCATGGCTTGACAAGCGGTACCGTGTCTGCACTGGGATCTGAACCGATGAATCCCAGGCCAGCGAAGTGGAACATGTGCACTTAACCACTGCACCACCGGCCAGCCCCATGTATCGCTGGCTTTTATTTGTTAATTCAATCTGATAGGACAATGAAGTCAATTCACATTTATTGAGTGACACTTGATACACTTGATTATACTCTATATAAGCTGATATTTAGATCTTTTGTTTGCACAGCCAATTCTCCTTTCTCACTCGTTAATTTAGAAATGCTACCGTGCTTCTCTATTTCATTGCTGGTGGCTTTCCATTTTCTATTAGACACATTAAAATCTCGACTTCTCTATTTGATTGCAATTCCCCTCCTCCACTAAGATGAGCCCTTTAGAGCTGGGGTGGCCAAACTATGGCCCATGGGTCAAAAATGCCCTACCATCTGATGGTGTATGGCTCACAGGCTGGAAGGGGTTTTACTTTTTAAATAGTTGGAAAAAAAAGTCAGAAGGAAAACAGCTTTTCATGATACACGAGAATTATATAAAACTAAACTTTCAGCTCCATAAATAAAGTTCTATCGGAACATGGTCACACTTATTTGGTTACTTATCATCCAAGGCTGCTTTTGTGCTCCGATGGCAGAGCTGAGGGGTTGTGACAGAGACCATGTGGTCTCCACGCTGACAGCATTTATTGTCTGTGCCTTTAGAGCTTGCTGACCTGTGCTGGGAACGTCCTGATGTCCTCAGTTGACCCAGCTGTCTAGAGTGGGTCCTTGGAAGGCTGTTACCTGGGCTCAGGAAGTGGGATGCAAATATGCAATTTAGCTGTGTTTTTAATTTTTCAGCTGTCTGACCAAAGTAAAATTCTTGCTATAGAATAAATTTCCTTAAAGGGAAAATAGAAAGATAATTATTTTTATAATTAACTAACGACATATAGTTTATTTTTCTCTAGTTTCAAAATGAACTAATGGCTCTCTCAGCTTAATATTTCTCATATGAATTTAAAAATGATTTCCAGCACCCCTGCACAAATCAGGCTGGATGTTCTGTGCTTTTGATGGTTAGGTTACCCACCCTCACCGCTGTCTGTGGGAAGCAGCAACTTTCCTTTTCTGATCACAATGGGAAGTGAAGCTTAGGGCTTCCCATACTGGTTATACGAGCTCCTTGCCTCGCTAAGTAGAGAAGCAGCCTAGCAGGTGGCTGGAGAACCGCAAGTTTCAAGCTGTGTCCTGCAATACAATTAAAAAACAAATTGCGAACCGGAGTTAAACTAGCAAGGACAAAACCGAGAAGAGATTAGAGGAAACTTTAATCGGATATTTTACATATTAAAGCCTCAATAAACCTTCTAGTACTATGTGTTCATACGTGTGAAGAAAGGAAGACAACATATAAGTTCAAATGGACACTAAGACAGGAAAAATAAGTGGCAGTGGGCATAAACAGTCAAAGGAACCAAGAAAGTAACGAAGTGGAGGCAAGATATCTGACTGGAAAAAGTGTAAAAAGAGTCTAATCTGGGGATGAATAAGATTTGATAATAAACGTGGACTTGAGAAATTATTTATCATTCAAAGATGGCAGTAACAGATGATTAAAACTCTGAGAAGTAAAAAAAAAAACAAGTAATTGTGGATATTACATTATGGTGATAAGCAGAAATTGCTAAAACATATGCTCGATTCTTCAGGAAAACAGGCTCTGCAGGAAGAAATTGGAGGCTGAGAGCAAGCGTCTGTGAGGGTCAGACGTTCTTGTACACTGTCCCTGTCAGTCTTCACAGCAAGAACCGAAGAAGTGAACACTGATCACTGACCGTCGATAAGCAGTGATCATGATTACCTTTGAGAAACTGAGGCTCAGGACGCTGGCTGCTTTGCCCAAAGTCACACAGCTAGTGAGGGTTGAAAGGCAAAAGAGATGAAAGGAGCCGAGCTGGGATGCAGCTGGACAAACGTTTGGCGGTTGGCCTGGGGGACCACTGCTGCTGTTGGTGGAAGCAGCACATTGGTGGATGAGAACCGGACGCGGGAGGAGAAAGCGAGAGAAGCAGAGAAGATGGGAGGCAGGGGGTGCGGCCGCTTCCTTAAGAATTCCGGGAGCCAAAAGGCAGAGTAAATTATCAATAACTATTCAATACTGAGTTTTCTCAATGCATTTTTTGGTAAGATCTGGAAAGACAGGTCAAGTTACGGTCCCAACAAGGAAAGTGTTTATTTTCTAAAATGCTAGATTTAAAAGTTCTAATTTCTCAACTTTTGTTTTTTAAAACACTCCCATATACTGGATAACTCCCAGGGGTTTTGAAAAGATCAGTGAACTGAAGTAGCGCTTAATTTCCCAGCACGTAATCTACCGGACTCTGTGGTAAGACCTCCTGTTGTGTTTTCTCTAAAGTGGGTGTGCTAACCACGACAACAGACGACAGCATCGACGCCTCCATTCAAGATGCTAACATATTTTCGAGAGAACCTTCTCATTTCTTAGAATGCCTGACAACAGAAATAGATCATATAGAAATTTTTAAAAATGACGAAAAAGAGAAAGGCGTTTAATTGCGGTTTTGGGGAAAAACTTCCCTACTGATTTTAGGGGAGGGTTTCCTGCCAACATTCCCAGAGTCCACTGAATTTTCAGTAATTTCTATTAGTACCTACTATCCTCGCTGAAGCCGCTGCTACTGAATAATTTACGAAGCAGGAGGGAGAGGTCAGGCGTCAGTCTGGCCGCCCGCCAAGTCCAAACCTCTCCCGGTGAGGTTTTTGCTCAGCGCCAGTCCCACTTATTCAGCGGCTGAGGCTCTCTCCATCTGAATGTCCCACTAGTAACTTAAATTCAACAAGTGCAACGTCAAACTTGGTATTTTAGTCCCCAGATTCTTCCTGCTGACTTCCTTCCTTTTGCTAACAGGATCCTTGATCTAGTTACCCACACTCAAACTTTCACCTGCGACCCCAGGAGCCGCCACCACAGGGCTTCCTCTCAGGCCCTGTGCTGTGAAGGGCTTAGCAAATACAGGTATTGAATTCTCACCAAAACCCCGTGAGGGGGGTCCCAGCATTCTCATGGCTTTCCTTTAAGATGCGGAAGCTGTGGCTTAGTGAGGTGACTGATTTAAAGGCACCCAACTAGTGACTGAGACAGCAGGACTCAGGCCCGAGACTGCAAACACCCAGAGCTCGAAACTTTGAACTGCCTTGTCTTGTTGCCCCAGAGTCACCTCTGACTCCTGCTTCGCCTCTGCGTGGTCATGAAGACTTTGCCCCTAAAATGTCCCATGCAACCGTCCTCTCCCTTCCATTTTCACTGCCACCGCCGAGTTCGGCCTCTCGCCACCTCTCACCTCTCCTAAGCCGTCTTCCCACACTTTAGTGACGATTCATCTTCTTCAAGAGTCACTTCCTGTATACCCTCAGACTAAGGAAACACCTCTGATGACTCCCCGTGGTCCAAGTGTCGTTTTGTGACTCAGATATTCAGGTTACTGTGTACGCTTCCGGTCTCACTTCTAACCACTTACCTTCATGAACACCGCATTCCCCCCAGTCTAGACTTCTTCCTGTACTCCGAACTCCCCTGTCTGTTGAAATTCTACGTCTTGCCTTCACAGTCTAGACTAATTCCTTCATGAAGCCTTTCCTGATTCCCTTGATCTTCTGGACTTTTCTAATGAAAGCCTGTGGCAGCCTGTACTGTGGTCACTTGTGGGCTTATCATCCCTGTAGGATCCCATTCCTCTAGGGCTGAATTGGGTGTTACTATTATCTTTGCAGCTGGTAGCTATGTAGCATAGTGCAATCGATGTACACGATTCTGGCTTGAAAAGTGAAGATACATCACATTTTATTGTTAGGTGCTGTCAGGATGTGTGGCCCATGTACTCACGATGTTTTCAATCTAGTAAGGGAGACAAAACTATTATTCAAAAATTAGCCAGAGAACAATCAGAAGTTCACCCAAGAGAGTGATGAAAGGACAGAGAGAACAGAAGGAAGGAATGGATGGAGAAGGATTTAGACTCGAGTTTGACGCTGAAAAGTGAAGAAAGTTGCTGTAAGTGGAAGGGTGTGTTCTGAGGTAGGGAAAAGCATGAGGGAAAGCTCTGAGGTCAGGATGGGCACGGCAGGTCTGGGAAGAAGGATGGCACTTTAGGAGCACCTATTGAGAAGGAAAAACGCCAGGAAAGTTCAAGGTGTTTCAAAGTGAAAGTTTCCTCAAATTTACAGTGTCATTTCTTTTTAAAAAAATGTTACTTTTTTAAATTGAAATATAATTGACATATAACATTGTGTAAGTTTAGGGTGGACGACATGTTGATCTGATACATTTATATATTGCAATGTGATTACCATTGTGGCATTAGCTAACACATCCAACAAAATTTCCCATCACAAAGCTTTTTGTGATAACCAGCCTTCTTCCAAGTTAACCACAATTAGTGAGTTTTTGCTGTATATTCTTGCACTGCTCTATAACTGCTACAAGGCGTCGCTGACCATCTGAATTACAGTACACGGCAATATGCCGGCCAACCTCTTCCTCTTCTGCTTTTTAACGGCCATCACGTTTTAAGGTTTTGATTCCCAACACAGCCTAGGACAGATGGTAAGAAATTATCTCATGGATGACATTTTAGAACCCTAAAAAAATAAAGCCATTTTTATAATGAATTTCCTACATAGTAAAGAATTTCCTTCATTCTGATTTATTCATTCCAAGGCTGTGTGATTGCCTCTGCTATTGTTCCAAGAGGGGAGATGTTCCCAAATGTGTAATGAAAATATGAAGCTCATTTCTCACTGTGCTGATGATCTAATCCAGATTCAAAACTGGCCCATGGAGATTGACAAATACGAGTTGTGATAAATTATTATACAGACCTATTCCCACTAAGGCACTAACAGAAAAAATAATGAAAATTGGCCAATTCATTTTGAAATGCTACCTAAAAAGCCACAACAAGCAGAAGGAAAAGAATTTAAAAAGTATGTTTTTTAATTTTTTATTACATGCCATTTGGGGAAAAACAGGACATCAGTACATTTTAAAACTATAAAGCACTGACTGTTTTCACAGTTGTTAAATTCTTTTTGATAGGAATTACACATCGATTTTTCCTTAGGACTAGAGCGTTGCTAATTTTCTCCATATGTGTGCAATTTGTCTTTGACCTTTAACAAATGTGCTCCAGGCAGTCCACTTACCATCCAAGGACAGCGCCGCAGCATCCTTTCACATGCACACAAAGGGCTGAAAGCTCCATAAAAATAAATGATCCATGGCACAAGCTACATTAACCAGCAGAATAATAAGCTATTTCAGCCCTGTAAATTTTAGTGCCATCCATTCAAAACCGCACCGGGTCACTTTAGTATTAAATTCATAGGAACAAAATAGTAAATACACATGTTTTATTTGTTAAGCTGCCAGCTATATATTTTGTGTAAAAGTTTGTTGGCCTAGGCAAACCTATTCAAAGGCACATCAGGCGGTGTCTATTTAAGAGCAGTATCTCTTTCCAGTCCACGAGTTTGTGTTACAGATACATTTACTATTAAGCATCATGTATATTTAATATCACAACGTTTACTTCAGGGCCCTAAAAAGCCTTTGTCCACTTAATAGTTTCCATTATTGAAGAGCCGACATTCAGTTCTCCAACAATTTTGCAAAGGACAGGCAACCCATACGAGCTTCTAGCGTGAGCCGGCAGCCTCGTGGGACGACGGTCATTGTTATGAAATCATTAATTCTACCTCAGCAGTTTCAACTGTCAGGTACACGTAACAATAATTGCAGTTAATGAATGCTGCTCAATTTATTAAGGAGGAAATGAAAATCAGGATTCTTTTATATGCATGTCTGAGACACTAACATTTGTGTATACCATGTTGACTATTCTACTGTCATTTATTAGTCAGGGGAGATAGTCATATTTTTTAAAAAGGTCTCTTCATTAAAAAAACAATGTAGGAAATTCTAAGTCTCTAATTAAAGAGTAATTAAAATAATTAGTACCAAAAGTAATGTTTAATAAGAATCTATGTCTATGAAAAAGCAATCTGGCAGAACCAAGACTTAGTTCCCTTGGATAAACAAGATTTTTTCTTGTGCTACCCTCCTCTCCTCTAATCCTTACCAGAGTATGAAAATGTGAAAAGACTTCCAGTTGTTTGAAATATTAGTGTTTTTTCTTTGTCAAACTTTTGGGCAGTAAAACATTTGTGTACATAGATACAGGCTATTTCTTGCTTTAAAAAAGTAAGAACTACATTTCTTTTTTTTTTTTTTAAAGAACATCCTTTTTTGTGTGTGTGTGAGGAAGATTGGTCCTGAGCTAACATCTGTTGCCAATCTTCCTCTTTTTGCTTGAGGAAGATTGTCCCTGAGCTAACATCTATGCCGGCCTTCCTCTATTTTGTATGTGGGACACCACCACAGTGTGGCTTGACAAGTGGTGTGTAGGTCTGCACCTGGGATGTGAACCCACAAATCTCAGCCACCAAATCAGAGCATGTGAACTCACCACTACACTGCTGGGCTGGCCCCAGAACTACATTTCTTATTTTCAATCACTCAAAGTAAACCGCATAGACATTTGCAAGAGCAAAGAGAGAAGAATTTCTGAAAACGTAAGATGAAAAGGTATCACTTTTAGGATCCCAGAGGCATCTGCTTCCAATAAGTATGCTCTGACTCGTCAGCTGCCCAATGTGAACAACCACCATCAGCTTATACCGCGGAATCAGCAAGTCCTTGACCCGGCCTTTAATAACCTGGAAATTAACAGAAAAAATAAGGTCCTCACTTAGCCACGCTGAAACTTCAGAGTCTTAATCTTTGTCATAAATGTACTGGATTTAACTTAAGAAAATAGTATGAAGCATGGTAGATGCTTTCAGTAATTGCTGTAGAACCATGACCGTGATTTCCTTCAAGCACTGTCCTCATGAGATAGGAAATTGAGGGACAAAATGACAGCACCAGCAGTAAATCTACATTTCCTAAGGGACATGGAAAAACTGTAATCCAGGGCACAGAAGTTAATGGATTTATTACATTCCTCGAAAATCTATGTGAGGAGGGCTTCCCTTCAAAGAATGTTGGCATTAGACTTTCACCGCCTTGTTCACGTCCAGGGAAGGGACTGTACATCTGGAGTCCCCTGTCATGTGACTAACCATGAATATTTATTAAAGACTTTGTTGTAACAAGTAAAGTAGAGAAAACCTGATGGAGAGCCACCACTTCAGTTGATAAAAATAGAAATGTACTTAAATGTATTTAAAGCCACAGTGTCTGTATTGAAGGCACACAAAGAGGCTGCCCAGGGAAGAGAAAATAATCATTAAAATATTGTATCTTTTACAATAAATGTTTTTATAAATGGGGCAGCTGTATACATTTTTTTAACAAAACAAGTGCAAATGGTGCACATAATGATTGTTTTAGATAAAGGTTCTTTATACACACACACACATGGAATATGACCTAATAAAAATTTTCATAAAATATATTTAAGCACTTTTTCTGCTACTGCAAATTAATTGCCTTCATCAAAAAGTAGGAGGTTGCGCCTCCAGCAGATATTCTGGTTATAGCTAACACTTTGGGCAAATCATGAACATACCTCAGAGACCGTCTTTGCCATCTGCCTACAGACCTCTGGATCATACCGTTCTTCCCGCAGGTAGTTGCTTAACACATCTTTCAAAATATGGTTGACAACAACCACAGGAAAAGGTTTGGTGGGACCTGAAAATACAGATGAAATTCCTAAGAAGTAATTTCAAATTCTACCTGCCCACCCCATAGGCTAATCAAGAGGATTGAAACGCGAGAGACAGTAATCTTCTGAGTGGCCCCTATTTAAGGAAAAAATGGATCCTAATTAGGTTTCCAGTCAGGTTCTCTGGCAGACAATGGGCTCCTCCATTTACCACATGACATAAGGAGTGTGCTCAGTACCACTGAGGTTTGACTCTGAACGTATCCTCCTTCTCAGTTCCCACTATTAATCTTACTTCAAAGTCTCAGCATCTTTCCTACTGGCCCCCAGCTCTTACATCTCCCCTCCAATCTATCTACCACACTACAACTGGGGGAACTGCTCTGAAACCCAGATCTTACTGCCATATTTCCCTCTGCAAGATCTAAGGTTCACCTCCTACCCAACCTGTAGCCTCTTCTCCCACCACCACAGCTCTCTACGCCGATGCTGCTCCATCTCACGGGCTTCACCTGGCTTTTAAAGGATGCTTGTGTCCATTCGTTCTTGCTCTTCTTTTGAAATAGAACACCCTTCCCCATCGTGTTCATCCGAGAACTATCCACTCACATTGCAAGGCCAGCTCAAACGTCTCCTTCTCCAGGTAGCCTTCTTCCTGTCCTCAGGTCAAAGTCAGCCCTCTCTTCGCTGCCCTCCCAGTGCACTGTGCCCTCCTCCACTCCATCCTGGATCCTAATCCACCTGACAAGAGCTAAGGCAGACCTGGCTTTCTCCCCAGTGAAATGCAAAGCTAGATTCGATTTTGTCCTCCTCAGCGTCTACTACAATGCTAAAGGCACAAGAAATGTTTACTGTATGATTTCTGATTTTAAATAGAATTAAACATTCTATGGATAATAATCATAGTACAGATAATGGCTACTTTTATTGAGCATTTTGTCCATCGGGCACTGTGATGAGCATCTTATATTTACTACCTTATAGAACCTTCCAATAAATCCGAGGTGAATCTTAGTGTTAGCTCCTTTCGCAGATGGGAAAACAGAAGTTGAAACACATTCGGTGACTTGCTCGGAATCGCACAGGGGCGGAGCTGGGACGCACGCTCAGGTGTATCTGACTCTCCGGCTTCTATACCTAACCGCATTTAGTCCGAGTTCAGAAGCTTACGATGGAGCTTTTTATCCAGCACCCCGGGAATCTCACCTGCACCTCCCAGGAATGGGAACGTGACCATCTCTCTGGCTATATGCCCGTGTCATTGTACAACAGGCATGTGGGCCCAGAGCCTGGAGTTCAGAGGCTCCATCATTATTTTCTGAATTGATGTGGATGAAGGAATGAGATCAAGAATCATATCCCATTCTATTTGAATAGTCACCAGGATCTTTTAAGTGTTTATTTTTAAGGTCTGTCTCAGTCAGAGGCTAAAGAAACATATGGCACACTAAAGTCAGGACAATCCCAAGAGGATTTAGGAAGGAGACTCCTTAGGAAGGTCTGAGCAGAATGTGGGAAATCAGGAAGAGCAGTGCACTACCCTCAGCCTGTGAAAGCGAGGGTGTTACCCCATCCCACCCCAGGCTTCAGGGGGCTGAGCAGGGCACTGTTCCTAGATCCCCAGAGAGGCCTGTGGACAGGCTCCCTGAGAGCAGCTCACGTCCTACTGTTGGCGGATGTAGACAGTCTAGGGGGAACCACAGGCAGGGTGGGGGAAGCAGACACCCCAGCCTCACTCCTCCCTCCAAAGGCCCACAGAGTACCTTTCAGATGCAAAATAACCCAGAAACAAGTAGATGTGGAAATACGTTTTTGATTATTAACAAGATGGCTGGTTGAATGCTTAAAAAATGGATGGTCAAGCATAAAAGACTTTAATCATAAAAGAATAATTCATATGACTTTTTATAAAATATGGAAAGTACTTTATACTAAGGTGTTTCTGTAATTACTTTTCTAACTTGATTCAACACTCAGTACTTCTAAAACGGATGAGACAATTTAGTTTGTTTATTTGGGGAAACAAGTTATGAAAATACATCCTTATGAAGAAGAAAAAGAGGGCTTCGTTTTTCACGTCCTTTATCTCGCTGAAATCTGATTCAAACCCTTTCAGCACGCAGAGACCAAAGCCGCAGGCACCGCATGGCCAAGATTGTAACTTTAGTTACAAGTGGGGGAAAACTTGACTCAAACTCAGCTTGCCTAACGGCAAAATCTATGAGCAGAGGGCTGAATTTAGGACTCGAATGATGACGTTAGGGTTTGGTTCTCTCTCGGTCTCAGGCTTCCTTCACGTGGGGCGAGATGACAGACCCTGCCATAGCCCCTACGTTCTTTCAGGTTTCAGGGCCTGATCTGCTTCTTCAAAAGCCCAAACAACATATTCTGAATTGAATCTCTAAGGCTTTGACTTAACTAATCAAAGGGTTATATGCCATCCCAGAATCAGTCACTGTTACATCTCTGAAGCTAGTGTCAGCCTCAGCAGAATGTTATGGACCAAAAGTGGTAATGATGGAAGTGCTGGGGCTTCCCCAAAGAAAATTGGGTCAGATTACCAGAAGGAGTGTAAAAAGTATATTGGACGGCAGGAATATTAGTTGCCTACCCCAGGCCCTGTGAAAATACCAGTAGACTGACTAATTATGGAGCCTTGTAATCCGTGTAGTCTTGGGACTGCTGTAGAAAACTGGCTACAGGGCCAAATGGGCTGTGCTGATGGTCTGTAATTTTCTTGAGGTTAACTGGCCACAGATGGAACCACTCTGGCCCATGGAGTCTTCCTTTGGTCATTGGTAAGTCTCTGTGGATTTCCATGTAGCAGTATAATTACTGCACTATATGGATTCAGATAATAGTGGGCAGGTATGCATTTAGAGAAAACAAGTAGGTCTATGAGGAAAATGAATGGGAAGAGACATTCACTGTGAACTCCACCTGGGAGTATAGGGGCAGGTGCAAAGATATTTGTTTTCAAAGACCCAAAACCTCAGTGGGAAGGGATAACCATCTCTGTCAACAGGGGACCAGGAATCATTTGCCTTGAAGGCTTTTTTCTCTACCTATCAACAACATTTGTTGTTTTTGTTGGATAAAATTTTAATGCATAGCTCTTTCATTTAACTTAAGTAGACATAAAATAACTCAATCAGATAACCCAGAAATACCCAAGGAACTTCTTAATTCAGTAATACGCAATACACATCAGTGCCACTCAATGAATTGCTTGGTATTTAGGAAACAGTGATGGAGGAAAGCAGGCAATGGGTATTGGTTCCATTTTGCAGAGGAAGAAATTAAAGCAGGATCAAATCACTCAATTAATTAAGATCCCTTACATTGTGCTAGCATTGAATATACTACAGGTTATCAGATACTATTTTAAGTAAATATCATTCACGAAATTAGCTTAAACTAGGAGTGAATGATGAAGTAACACACCCAGCTGATAGGTGTTTTCCAGCTGAACTGTGAGGCGAGCGACATCGTCCTGCTGGCCAGGTTCATCCACATAAGACACGGTGCTCATCGAGCTAAAGGCAAGAGAAGACCAATTTCAATAGTTATTATAACAATAAGAACAAAACACAATGTTGCTTTCAGCAAAAATGTTACAAAGGTAAAGTTTTCTTTAAGAAAATTTCAAGTAAGCCCCAGGTAAATATCCCAGTGCCATAATTACAGTCTAAAACATTTTGGAGATGGAAACAGGAAGGCATAGGAGCAGGTCTCAGTGTAGCAGTTGAAGCCCAGGGCAGGGCCTGGGCACCTGATGATCCAGAACGTGTTCCTGGGTTGGTATGTCTGTGGGGTAACAGACCACACGTTTCAAAAGCCATTGCCAATTGCGTCTCTACCACAGATGCAAATCTCTCTGCTCAAAGTGGACAAAGCTCCCAAAGGGCTGGGGAATATCTGAGGAAGCTTCAAATGTTGGGAAACAACTTCATGTCCACATGGGGTATTACAAAAACTTCACTATTATAGGCACCTCACAAAATCCCTTTAGTAGAAAAAAGAAAAATGAGAAACTCACCTGCATGGTGAGAGAAACCACAATTCACCCAACCTGTTGGGGATCAATAAGCATAACCACCCTTTTCAACATTTAGAAAGGGTTTGGGCTTGGTTACCAAGGCAATATAAGCTTATCCAGGTGCTGAACAGGAGGCCCAAGCAAAGAAGAGCCCCTAATGTCCCTCCAGCACTACTTAATTCAATTTAATTCAGAGGAAATTCAGCTGTCACCAATGGCAGTCTCAGTGTCTACCCCAATTCTCTCCACCTGTGCACATGGAGGTGCAGACAGATGTCATTTCAAAGGAGATGATACAACAGTGCATGTGTGCGTGTGTGTTCAGAGTGACCACTTTTCCAAGCAGGCTATGTTTTTGTCTTAATTAAATGAGAAAGAGATATTTGTTCTCAATCTTTTGGGGATCGTTCCTCTGCGAGGAGTTTAAAATACTTAGTTCTCAGCTGATTGGAATTAGTGAGCTTCTCGCAAATTGATATTTTAAGAAAATCACAGATGATCTATTTTTTAAAATCCTTTAATATAATGCAATTTACACAATAAATTAAGGTTTACCCACCCAGCCTGAGAAAGTGATGCAAAAAATTAGGGCTGCTTTTTCACGATGGATTTCTGGATTAGAGATTTAGTCTTCATTCATGTAACACCTGCTTTCCTCAATTTTCTGCTGCCCTTTGAAGTAGCAACCGACTTCACTGGCCACATGGGCTGCAGGTGTTGTGGGTAGTACCAAAGACGACAGCTTCTGCTTAGAAAACCCAGTGCTGCCTAAGCCCCTTGATTCTAAGATAAGACAGCCTGCCCCAATATTATATATGTTACTTTTAACTTTGCAAAACATTTCCCATTAGTGATCTCATTTTACCTTGACAACACCCTTTTAACTAAGTAAAAGAGTCTTTATTCTACCCATCTCAGAGATACAGGGATCAAGGCAAAGGGCTTAATATCATACATGTGGGAAAGGCAGACTCAGATTGCAAATATCCTATTTACCTCCTGGTGACAAGTCTCACACAGGACCACATCTGACAGACTGAAAATAGGGGCAATGACTGCCTGAAGTAATTAACTACTGCAATTAAAACTTACTTGCACAAACATACAGAGGTATTAATAAAAAGCCAATTTCTTTTGTACTGAACACTACATCAAAAACTCACATAAAGAGAAGTACAGTTGGTACAAAACTCAAATTAGCATAAGTGGAAGTGAAAGACAAAAAGCAAATAAGAGTTTTTACAAAGACCTCACTATTGCTTTCTTATTTCCACGTTACTGAAGAATTGATCATCAGTGCAGTTCTGTGTCATATTATGGGCACGAAGTTGGTAAGTGTCATAAAGACAGCTTAAAAAATCCGCTGGCTGAAGAGGGATGTGCAGATAGAAAGTTTCGCAGACTGGGTTTTTTTTTGATTTATTGAAGATGATTTTCTTCAGTGCCTTTTTATTTCTACATTAATCATGTAAACAGTGTATGCTCATTGTAAAAAGTTCAAAACATATAGAAAAACATAAAGTAAAATTACACAAAAAATTATTAACCCCAGTGGTTGTCTAATCTCTGTTAACATAAAAAAAATTTTCAGACATGATTTTACATATGGGATCACATTATAGATGCTTGGTTTGTTTTTTTTCACTCAAAAATGTATCATGGATTCTTTCTATGTTGATAAATAGTAATCTACATCATATTTTCAATATCAAGACAGTGTTTAATATACGAACATTCTGGATTTTATTTAACCATTTATTCTCCAGGCCATTTACGTTGTTTCCAATATTCCACTGTTGTAAAGAAAACTGTAATGAACACTGCGGCAGGGACTGCCATTTGTCCAATGTTCTCTCCTTCTTCCTGGGTTACGGAATCCTAAGTGTGTGGGAAAATTTCTGTCCAAATTAAAGACAAATTCATGGACTTCTTTGGTGCTATTGTGACCATGAGGCTTATGAGCCAATTAGATGTGAATGGAAGTTTTGGTGGAAATTCTGAGAGAGTTTCCTTAAAAGAATTTATTCAACCAAGAGGAGCTTGTTTATACCCTGCTTGATAACTGGAATGTGGATATGATGGCAAGAGCTCAGCAGCTATCTTGGGGTCTTGAGATGACAGTATGCATTACAGATCAGAAAGGTAGAAGACTAGGTCTGTGAACTGCTTCCCTCCAGACGTCTTTTATGTAAGACGAAATATATTTCTATTTTGTTTCAGCCATTATTTCTTTTTAAAGTTATTATTACAAGAAGCATTAGATATAACTGATACAGAGTTTGCTACTTGCAAGTGGGATGCTGCAAGCAATAGACGATGAAACTTGGTGTGGGTTTTGTGGAGGAGAGAGGGCTTTGGGGAGTGAGGGTTCAGATATTTTGCTGGAAACCTGGCATCCCACATCATGCCCAAGGAAACTATTTGGTTAGTCTGTGGCTTTCTGTACTTTGGAAGGTTAACCATGAATCAACCAAAACTATAACTTCATGGAAAATTATAGGAAAATTTTACTTTTTTAAAAGCTCTGTTTATGATATATTTTGAAACTGAAGTTTTTTATGAAGTTTTTTGAAACTGCTTGTTCTCACATTAAAATGAGACGGGTTAGAAAAAGGAAGAGATAAGAATAAAGAAAAGAATAAGCTGAACAGAAAAATTAAGATATTTATTCCTTGAAAAAAGACAAAGGGAAGATATAAAATATTCAAAATGCTTGCAATCTGGACAAGTAACATTAAACCAGACATAGGCTTGGTAAATTTTTAGAAATAAAAGAGATCCTGTATTTGAAAATTGAGAATTACCAATATCAGTTCAGAATAGCGACTTAGAAAAATTTGTACATTTTCTATTGATAAGCAACTTTACTCAAGCCCTTTGGAATTTTTAAGGATAAAAATGTGAGATGCTCAAAAAGTAAATTTATGGCTTTGTTCCCAGTGCCGTACACCTGGCACAACACTTTTACTGGGTAAATGTTACAACATTACGAGTGGATGAGTTTCAGTTGTCCATGACCAGACTCTAGTTTACAGTAATAACCCATGTGGATTCATGATCTCATTGCAAATGGCATGCTGAAGTTGATTTTAGGTTTTAAATGTGAGAAGTGTTCTTGCTGCCCATGTGTTCCATCAGCTCGTTGGCATTTATGGAGGAAAAAGATTTCAATCGGAAAATGTGTCCAAGAGAGTTGTAAAGTTTTAGGAAGGAAGGCAGATTAAAAGTCAATGCAGGAAAATTGAAAATCTGGCATAAATACTGCACAAGTCAATTATCGTTACTCTAGGGAGAAGAGTAACAAATTTGCAACCCAATTCGAAATTCAGTCAGTACTTGGAATCACGTGTACTGTTGCTGAGGACAGGCTTGGAATGAACCTGGCTGCAGAAATAGCTGTATAAAATTGTTCCACAATAACAAAACGAACCCTCCTATATTGTACCTGGTTGACAGTGGGACTGTCCTGTGCTAACCCAACAGCCTGTGTTCTGATTACATAGAAAAGAGGCCAAAAAAAAAAAAATTTTAGCCAAGGAGTTGGAATATGTTTATTCCTTCGTGAAATTCCATTTTCCTAAAAACATAAAAATTTGCTTGCTAATCAGTCCTTGAATTACACAGAATAAATATATGACATGTCTTGTTGTTATGACTGTTAGAGATAGAAACAATAATTTCAATTAAATCTCACCAGCTACAACACCATCTAATTATTTTGGAGAATTCCCTTCCAGACATTTTCATTGCCGTTATTACTTAGATGTTTTGAAGCTGCAGTAAGAGATAATATTTGAATGTATTTGAATGACCTTGCAGCCATTAATATAGTATATTAAGAAGGTCATAATAGCATCTCTTTCTTCTATTTGTAATCACGGAATGCCTGGAACTACTATATTTGGAATGGTATCATTTGAGCATGTTGTTTTATTTATTTAGAAATCTGTTAGTAAAGTCATGTGCTGCCTCCCAGTGGAGATATTTCAGAGGGCATAGAGAAAAAGAAGGCTTTGGGGTATAAACTTGTGCATTTGTTCTTTTGTTTTTTCTTCTTTCTTGTAGCAAATATTTATAGTCCACCACGTGGCAGGCAAAGTGAGAAGTACTGGTTATACAAAGAAAAATTAGAGTCCCTGTGCTCGAGACACATGACGTGTAAGACACAAGAAAAGACGCAGAGGAACTCACTTTCTTGGGAGCTTTCCATCTCAAAACTTCTATGGATATTTTTATGACCACATGAATTATTATGGGTATATTTATGCCGGTGTTTGTTGTCTGGTAAGGTAATTTAGTTTCGTAGCCATTTAGTTTATAGCAAGTTTGCTGGATATTTATGTAATTTTGAGGGATTTAATCACATTATTGGTCCCATCTGACTAGTAAGAGGAAGGTTATAATGGAAACAAAAGTCAAGATATATTTTCAAAAAGGAAAGAGGCAAGAAAATGACATGATGTGTTCTTGGCACATGTTACTGGAGCCAGGTAGCCTGTGAAAAGTCCAGCTCGGATGTGACTGAAGGTAATCCAGGAAAGGCGACTGACAAAATGGAATAATTTTAAGTGTGTGGGCAGAAAAATCAGAGTTAGGGTCTGAAGCTCTTTGAGCTAATGCTCGTCCAAGAGAAAGCACGGGCAAGGTCAAGGCAGCTGAGGGCGCTCCTGTTGCAGCTCCTGGATGAACGCAGAGGCTCAAGGTCACATCACCCTTGCTAATCACCAGAGAGGTGAGCTTGGGACTGTGGGTGTCACGGTTACCTCCTCAACACTGTGCAGACCATCAAGGAGGAGTGTGGCCCATCTTAATGGATTTTCAACACCAATGAAAGCATTTGTTTGTTTGTTCGCATTTTAAATAAATGCACAATGGAATGTTTCAGCAAGGAGATAAAAGTAAACCTTGTTTTACAAATGTGAATGAGCCCTTTTCCATTGGCTGTAAATGCCTCTTTCGCCTACAGGATGAAAGGGTTTAGTCAGCCTGGACTTAACCGCACACGACATGTGAACCTAACCTGTTTGTGAGCAAAAGAAATGCTTGCCCAGGCCACCATTAGTATAACGCAATCATTATTCATTCAAAGGCCAAGAAATATTTATTGAGTGATTCCTATGTGCCAGGCACTATTCCAGGTCCTTTGGGTACAATAATGAAAAAGTCCGAACTAAGATCTCTGCCTTTCTGGAACTTTATTTTAATGTCGAGAGACTGACAATAGACAAGGAAATAGTACAGGAGTAAATGATTTATCATGTTAGGTGGTGATAAATGCTCCAGGGAAAGGAGGGCTCAGCTAAGGGAGCTTAGAAGGGCATGGGGGAGAGGGCACTTTTTGCAATGTCAAGATAAGCCTCTATGAGCAGAGAACTGAGGGGGTGAGGAAATGGGCCACGCGGATGCCTGAGGGAGGAGGCTGCCAGGTGGGGAGGAGCACATGCCCAGGCTTTGAGATGGGCGGCTGCCTGGTATTTTTGAGGAAGTGCATAGAGGCCAGAGCAGCTGGCACAGAGGGAGCAAGCAGGAATGTGGAAGAAGAGGAAGCTACGAAGGTGTCAGGTAGCTAGGCCACAAAGAGCTTTGCAGGCCGCTGCGAAACCTTGGCTCCTACTCTGATAAAGCGGGAGCCTAGAGAGAGTTTTGAGCAGAGGAAGAACAAGATCCACTTTATATTTTGCAATGAACAGTTCTGCCGTGTTGATAAAGACCGTGAGCTGGTATGTGTAAAAATAGGAAGACCACTTAGAAAGCTATTACAGTAATCCAGGTGAGAGATGACGGTAACTGCCATGGACTAAACTGTGTCTTCCCAAAATTCACGTGATGAAGCCTCAACCAGCCACGTGACTGTACTGGAGGCAGGGCTCTGAACGAGAGGATTAAGATTAAATGAGGTCATCAGGGGGAGGCCCTGATCTGACAGAACTGGTGTCCTTATAAAAGAGGAAGAGACACCAGGGCACTCTCTCCACCAGGCGAGGGCACAGTGACAAGGTGGCCTTCTGCAAGCCAAGAAGAAGGCTCTCCCCAGAACCCAACCATGCTGGCACCCTGCTTTCAGACGTCCAGCCTCCAGAACTGTGAGGAAATACATTTCGATTGTTTAAGCCCCCCAATCTACGGTACTTTTTTATGGCAGCTCGAGTTGACTAATACAGTGACTCAGAGAGAGAGGGTAGCAGTGGGGGTCGTGGGAAGTAGTTGGGTTCTGGATGTATTTTCAAAGTCGATCCAGCAGAATCTCCTGCAGAATGGGAGGGGGGTAGTTAGAGAGTCAAGTCGTGAGCACGTTGAGTGAGATGTCTATTAGGTATCACAGAGAAAGGTCAATAGGCAGTTGTTTATGTGAGTGTGGGGTTTGGGAGAGATGTGGGCTGGGGTGTCAACTGGGGGGCATAGCTCCACGCCTCAGTCACTAGACTGGAGGAGATTGCTGAGGGGAAAGTGTAAGGTGAGAAGAGGACAAGAGGCTGCTCCCTGAGGCACTGCTACATTGAGCAATTTGGGGGAAGGGGAGGGACCAGGATGGGGAAGGAGCCCCAGTCAGGGAGAAGGAAAACAGGAGAGTGGTGTCCGGAAGCCAAGAGAAGGAAGTGTTTCCAGGAGAAAGGAGAGATGGGCAGTGACAAATGTTGTTGAGGTCAAGTAAGACGAGGACTGAGGACTGACCACTGGTCAGCCACGTGAAAGTCATGATGACCTTGACAAGAGAGGGACCAGGGGTCCAGGGACAGAGTCTATTTTGTTCACTACGGTATCTTTAGCATCCAACACGATGCCCGTAACCCAGGCAACAAAATGTGTTCAATGAATAAAAGAAACGACTCTGTGATAAAGTCATTACTCTCATTTTATAGATAATACATTAAGACTCAAAGAACATGAAATAGTAGCTAGTTAAGCAGAAGATCTGGGATTCCAATGCAGGTCTAGTTTGAAACAAAGTTCTATGTAGTAACGACAGTTGATACTTGCTCTGTACTTGGATGTGCTAGGAACCACTCTAGGTGTCTCCATGTATTATCTTAATAAATCGCCATCACACTTCTAAATGACAATTACTATTTTTAACCATGTAATAGAAGAAGAAACTGAGGCAAAGAGAGCTTAATAACTTGGGCAAGATCAGCAGCCGGGAAGTGGCCAAGCTGGAACTGGCCCCTGGCCAGCGTGGGCAGAGCCAGGCCTGTGAGCCGCTCCTCTCTGCTTGCCGACTCTGCTGCTGCTGTCCCAGTCACTCCTTTGGAAACGCTGTCTCAGCTGGCGTGGGCTGCCGTCACAAAGTACCACATACTGGGCTTAGACAGAAGAAATTCAATGTCTGGCCGCTCGTGAGGCTAGAAGTCCGAGAACTAGGCGTTGGCAAGGTTGGTGCCTTCTGAGAGGCAGGAAGGAGGGGTCTGTCCCATGCCTCTCTCCTTGACTTGTGGATGGTCCTCTTCTCCCTGTGTCTCCTCTCAAAGTTTCCCTCTGTGCGTGTCTCTGTGGCCAGAGATGTGCCCGCTACCAGGCCCTTTTATAAGGACATCAATCATGTTGGATTGGGACCCACCCTAAGGACTTCATGTAAACTTAGTCACCTCTTTAAAGACCCTGTTTCCAAATAAGGTCACTTTTTGAAGTACTGGGGATTGGAACTTCAATGTCTCAATTTGTTGAATTAACAAGCACTTTCTTGACATTTCTAATTTCTACGGTCAGCGAACCACAGATTACCTGCTCTGTCATCAGGAGCTGTGATAATCTGGCAAGTCACTTTACCATACCAAGCTTCAGCTTCCTCAACACACAGGGGTACTATTGCAGACACACCAAACCTATTTTGTCTGCCGACTGTTAGATTTCTATGCTGAATGGCTGTATCAGTTTTTTTTTTTTAAGATTGGCACCTGAGCTAACATCTGTTGCCAATCTTTTTAAATTTTTTTTCCTACTTCCAGAAGCCCCCCAGTACATAGTTGTATATTCTAGGCGTGGGTCCTTCTGGTTGTCTGGTTGTGGCATGGGGGACGCCGCCTAAGCATGGCTGATGAGCGGCGCTAGGTCTGCGCCCAGGATCCGAACTGGCGAAACCCTGGGCCCCTGAAGTGGAGCGTGCGAACTTAACCACTTGGCCACGGGGCCAGCCCCCTGCTGTATCAGTTTTTATTCTCACTTGCCTTGCCAACATTTGGTATTATTCTCCCTTCTTATATTTTGCCATTCAGATGGGTGCAAAATGGTATCCTGTTGTTTTAATTTGCATTTCCCTCATTCTAAGGGAGTTCAAGCAGCCTTCACATTCTGCTGAGCCATTTGGGTTTTGCTTCTGTAAACTATTCATCTCCTTTGACTATTTGTAAAATTGTTTTCCTGCTTTTTTTTATTGTCAACATGCATAATTTAAAAAAATATATATCTCCTACCAGCCTATTAACTGTGTCTGTTATATCCTTTGGTGAACAGAAATGCTAAGTTTTATTGTAGTTACATTTACAAAGTTTTTTTTTTTGCTTCATGGTTTTGGGTTTTCATTTTGAGATCTTATTTAAGAAATTGCTCCCTACCCACGGAACACAAAGATATTCCCCTGTGCTTTCTTCTCTTAGCTTTACAGCTTTCCACATTTCTGCCTTCCATCTGGAGTCTGCCGACATAGACGGCGTAAGGTGAGAATCCAGCAACATTTTTTTTCATGTAGTGAGCCAGTTTCCTCCCAACACGGTCTATCAAAATCCATCATTTCCCCCTTGCTCATTTACCATGTTTCCATACATCCACTGGTCTGCTTCTGAGTTCCTATGAGTTCCATTGTTCTATTTGTCTATTCCTGTGTTTATCATTTTTACTTACTGCAGCTTTGTGGTATATCTTAACATCTGGTAGGGTAAGTCCCTTCTCTATGCTCACTCTTCAAAGTTAACTTAGTTACTCTGATTTTGGATTTTGATTGAGATATACTGAATTTGTAGATTAATCTGAGAAGCATTGGTATGTTTATTGCATTAAGCAATTTCATTTATGGATTCTCTTTCCATTAATTCAAATCTTCCTCAACATGAATGCCCTTACCTTGGATCACATTCCCAGGGCAGTTTTCACAAGGATGCCAACGAAGGATTGTGCACAAAGCTGTTGCACATGGCAATGCATTCTGTGTGCACAGGGAGTGAAAGGCAATTGGGGCATCCATCCTTAGGGGAACGGATGAGAACATGTGTGATAGATGCATATTAAGGACTACTATGCGGCAGTAAGGAGCAAAGAGCTAGACATCTATGTGTAGATATAAAAACTAAAAATGTTGAATGAGATATATGAGATTGAGAAAACAAAAGGAGATTTATAGCACAATACAATTTACGTAAGTTAAAAACATGTATCCTTGATAAGTACTTATTCTGTATTCTTTTATGAGATGGTCACTCTGGTGTGGCCACAGAAGGAGACAGAGGAAAGGCTAGGAAAATGGAGTTTATGATACTCACAGGTCCCACTGACAAGAGACACAACATGCTACGTGGAAAAACACAAGGGTGGTCAGGAGGCAGAAGGCAGAAGCAGGGGAGAGCGAGGGCTAGAGCCTTTACGGGGGTTCTGGGGGAAAGGCCAGCGGGGCGGGGAACAGTTTAGGATGGGCTAGTCTGGATAATTTTGGGGCGCTCTGCGCTAGAGGAGAGGTCACTGGTTGCCCGGTACCTGGCCCGATGATGATGAAGGCAGAGGAATACTGCCTCCTGGGGTGTGCAGCCAGAGGCGGAGGGCTGGCTCTGCGGCTGAGCAGTTTGCATATCAAAGGTGTGCCTCCTACCAGACCTTGGCTATTTTTCAGAACTGGCTAGACCGGAAGGGGCAGGTGAAACATCATGACACACAGAGAATAAAAAATACATATAATACTGTACTTAAATACGTCTATTCTTGCAGTGTATGCGGTACTGTGTGTATCAGAGTATGTGCCTATTGGGAGAAGAGAGTGGGAGTGAGGATGGGGAGGGACAATCAGAAAACACGAGAGGGACTAGCTCATGTTGGCGACGACAACGTGCTAAGAAGGAGGAACATCTTCAACTCAACTCTGCCCCTAAGATCCAACTGAAAACAAATGGGGATAATGAAAATATCTTCTCTGCTCAACCCACAGGGTCTTTTTGAGAATCATATGGATACCGTATGTGAAGCGGCTTAATTCATCGAGTACAATATAACACCAGTTATTATTGTGGATTAATTTAGGATTATGGCCATTTCCGTTTTCTCTAGCTTTCTCTTTTGGGGGAAGCTGTATCTCAGCTGATCTTGTTGGGGGCCTCAGTTTGATTTAGATGACAATAGAACTCATCAAAATGAGGAAGCAGCCAGGCAACATCATTTTTAACCGCACATAAGCAGCTCACTGTAGAATAGGTGGAGATCATAGAATAAATTCATCACATTTAAAATTACTTGTTCACTGTCTTTCCCACCAGATTATAAACTCCATGAGAGCAGGGATGATTTTTGTGTGGTTCGCCACCTAGCATAGTGCCTGGAATGTACTCATGGGTCAATAAATATTTATTTCAAATGAAGTAATGAATGCAATCTTTTCCATTTTTGTGGGGAAAAAAAATTACCAGGTAGCTCTCCGTTAACTTGAAAAACGAGCTCCTCCAGAGAACCCTCCGGTTATTGACCATTCCCTGCCTACCATGTGGCACAATGAGTGGCACACAGCAGAAGCTCAATAAACCTCGAATAAATGAGTGAGTGAGAGAATAGAGTGTAGCCTAAGTAGGGTGTTAGACGCTATCAGTGGGTTCCAGCAGAGAGCCGTGGGATCTGCACTCAGCATCCTGGTAGCGTGATATCACTGGAATGTTGGTTTGAGGCACAAGAGAGACTCCCTAGTTCCCAACCTTAGGCTCGACCTCCTAGTGGAACTACTGGCCTCAGAGATAATAAGCCTGGATATCGTGTCTCATTATCCTTCAGAAGTAACTTGACCTCAGGCTTCTGTTTCCATTTAAGAACGTGAGAGCAGTGCATCTGTTCAAACACTGCTCGAAGGCTGCCAAAGGCCGAGCCTCCAACAAGAAAGATGTCCTGGTAAATACCTGCTCTCACCCAAGGAGGAAACAGAAGGTCCCAGTGAGTGAAGAGCTTCATTAACGCCCATTACGCACAGGTTGCCAGTTTCCAGGGAATGAGAACAACTGACTGTGAACAAAAGCCTGTTTTGCCACTTGCTAATTCTGTAGCTTTGGAGCCTCAACCTCTCTGAGGATGTGCTTCCTCATTTGTAAAATGGAGATGATAACAGCGTGTATCTTCTGCAGAGGGCAGCAAACACTTCTGTAAAATGCCATAGAGCAAATATTTTTGGCTTTGAGGGCCCTGTGATTTTTATTGCAACTACTCGACTCTGCTGTTATGCGGTGAAAGCAGCCGGAGACAATCCAATAAATATTTATGGATACTGAAATTTGAATTTCTTATAATTTTCACATGCCAAAAATATTATTCTCCTTTTGCTTCTTTTCAGTCATGTAAAAACCATACTTAGCTTGGGGACTGTACAAAAACCGGTGGTCAGTTGGATTTGTCCCTTGGGCCATGCTTTGCCACCCCCAGGTGCAGGGCTTCTGTGAGACCTAAATGAGGTCATGGTGAAGGCCCAATAACAGTCAGCTATTGCCACCCTGACTGCTACCCATTATCTATGCGCAAAACAAATAAAATTCAAAATTACAGATGAAGTATGATGACAACCATGTAGGTACAGAAAGAAATGTGCCAACATGCTACCAGTTAGGATGTTGGAATAGTAAGATCCAGCTTAAGATGTTCTTTTTTTAAAATAAAACATAAAATGTAGATTATAACGAGAATATAATTTAAATAAAAAGACCCAATCCTAAAAACAGTTAACAATAATGATATTGAATAAAAATTCAATCATCCTTTCACAGTTCCAAAGGCCTCCCGATATCCATCACGTCCAAGGACCAACGTTAAGCGTTAGTTACCACTGTGGAAGCTGTAGACATAGACACCGAGTCTATAGGGCTGAATCTGTGCTGATCTTACACCACACCAAGAAGCTGCTTTCCAAGTAGGTCTACCTCCTACTCTTCTTTGCCGTCCTTATCAGTATGTTTACTTCTATAAAGGCAAATAAGTCCAAAATCTAACGAAAGAGCTAGAGAAGAAAACAGCCAAATTCAGTACCATGTAGAAGGGGAAAGCAGCAGGTGCAGAAACGAAGAGCATCCAACCCGGTTCAGAGGTGGCAGTGGTTGTGGTTGCATAGTTAGAGCTTCCTGGCGAGGCAGAGATGGAGCCAAATTCTGAAGGAGGAGAAGGAGAGCATTCCAGACAAGGGTACCCCACGGGAAAGCAACACGCGGCAAAGGCTGGAGGCAAGACAGAGCACTGAAGGGTTGTAAACGTGGAAGCTGAGTTTGGCCGGAGAGAAGAGTGCCAGCAGGATGGTGGGGAAGGCAGTGCTAGAGAAGTAGACAAGGGGCTGCAGACCCTATACGTCATACTCATGAACTGGGACTGCATCCTAGTCATTAAATCGTTACTTGACCTGCGAGCCTCAGTTATTTCATAGTAAAATGGTAAGAATGATATCTACCGAGTAGGATCAACGCTGGGAGATTAAATGAGATAATGTGTTAGATAATGTTTTCAATATACTTCAGGATATGTTTTACATTGTTGAAATTGATCTATTAAAAAAACTGTTTTGAAAGAACTTTCAAATGAAAGATATGTGCTTTTCCATAAAACAATGTCATTTCAAAACAATGCCTGCATTAGATAGCTACTAAGCTTTCAGATTTTTTCTACTAGTTGAAGACTCGTTTCATGAAGGAGAATCACCCATACAGTCTGGTCCCAGACAGTGATGAAGATGATGGAAAGGAAGAAGGAGTGAGAGTGGGGGAGGCAGCCTCCTCAATGGCCTCTGCATCTCAAGGACGCTTGCGGGCTGTCATTTGCTATTTAAGAAAAAAGCGCAAATAGAGGATCCATTCTGAACGTTTTGTTTGAGAGTCCAAACGTCTAACTTTGAAATGTATCAAAATAATTATCACTTAAATGTATTTGTTAGTGAAAAATCTATGCTAATGTGTTGGTAAAACTATTTTTGTATTCTTGTTATTTTAATTTGTATTTACACTTCAATAAAAAAAGAGCAATCTCTAATTCTTTAAATTTGGCCATGTTCTGATTGTACGTGACTTTCTAATTTGCTTAGAAAGGGAAGAGGTAAATGCAAATTATGCAAGTAGGGACGACAGTTTAGTCTTCAGGTGAGAAAAGTTTTGTTTTTTTTAATCATGGGAACATGATCTGTGTCAGATTATTGTTATAAGTATTTTCTTAAAAAAAGTAGAATTTAAGCTAACAACTGTTTTAAAATAATTCTACAAAGAACTCTTACACTTAAATATTGGGAATAGCAGCCAAAATGGCTTAGGGTCAGAAACAATTGTTACGGAAGTTAATTCTCCTCCCAGCTGAACTTCTGACCTGCTGGGGTTGCTCCTTCTTTATACTTCCTGTCTGTAAAAGAGACAGCCTGTACTTGTAACCCACAAACATCCAGGGCTGGAAAGTGGAATTTTAAATAAGTTCATTAATACACTCTGAGAGCAGAAAGATTTGGTTTCAGAATTCTAACGTAAATGTATTCCAGTTCTTCGGTCTCTGGTCCACAGGACACAGCAGCTCCTGCTTCCCAACCTGGCGATCAATAAACCACATCCTTCAATCCCCTGGAAACCGTTCAGAGGAAAGTCTGTTTATAAGTTAACTGATCTCTGCATCGGATAATTTGTTTTGTTTTTCCTCCCCAGTTGCAGTCAAAAAGGATGTGATGAAAGGATTAAAAACTGATTTATCTCTTTAGGAGAGCAAATGCAATATGTAGCAAGAGTCAAAAAATGTGCTCACTGATTACCCTTTGACCCATTAATTATACTTCTAGGAAGAAAATAAACATATACTTATTATATAACGGAAAAGAAAAAAAGCGGAAACAAACAAAATGCCTAATAACTGGGGAATGGTTAACTAACACAGAATCATAAACTGACAAGATATTATGTAGCCATTTGCAAGGATATGAACAAAGACTATGAAAATACATTACAGAATTTGTATAAAATAGTGCTAGATGCATTGTATATGTATATATTGATTACAAAAGAGCAAAAACTATGCGTTTATACAACATGGAGGAGAAGATTCGGGAGACTTGTAACAAGTCGCTCGTCTGCATTGCCGATGGCGTTTCTTTTGAGCAAACGATTTCTTGCATAGTCCTTGAAATAGTAAAAAATGCCGCTGGGATCAACACATCACTGAAGTTTTCTCACTCTCCTTCTCTTTCTTTTTTTAAATAAGGCCCCCAAAAGATGACCGGAACCTTTTACTTGCCCATTTTCTCCCTGTTTATGTCCCAAAGGAAATTTTTTTCCCCTCCTGATCAACGTTATGAGCCTGTTTACTCAATAACTGAATCGAGGTCACTAGACATTCGGGCACTCACCCTTTGGGGCGCCCGTGGAGCTCGCGCCGCCGGCATCCCCGACTGCTCAGCGAGGACGTGCTCGCCCTTCGCTTCAACGAGCCAGCCGCTGCGTCTCTAGCCGTATCTGACGTCATCATAACCTAGGGAAGAAAACTTGTAAAATAACAAACGAAAGATCTGAAAACACTTACGTATAACACCGAGACTCCTAAATGAAGTACAGACAGTTTTCCGGCCATATTTGAAGGGGGAAGTGAGGTTCCCTTAAGAGCGATATTCATTATATGTTGTTATTCTCGTCAGTGTAACTGGAAATATGATAACTGATAACTTTTATTTGTGCAACTGTATACTTAATTCACATAAGCAGACATTAATCTGCAGCAAAAATGCCTAAGTGTAGAAGAGGTTCAAGTCACCAGGAAAAGATAGCCATGTGCAGAAGAAAGATATTGTCACCACACCAGCAAGCAATATTGTTTATTGCCTCCCCCAAGTTTAATTGTGATGAGAGTTGGCTAATTAATATTCGTTGGTGTTGCTGTTACTTTAAAAATTAAAATGAACTGTCTTCCCCAAAGGGTAGTTTTTTTCAAGGAACAGTGACTTATTTAGTAAAGGGAAAACAAGAAAACTGTTAACAAAGTAATTTATTGGAAAATCTACCTTCTTCTCACAAATGCTTGTTGAGAAGCTGGTCGGAGGAATGGACTTCCCAGAACTTGGACGATAGCGCTACTGTATTAGCATGTAGATATTCATTTAAATGATTTTTTGTGTGTGTGAGGAAGATTGGTCCTGAGCTAACTATCTGTTGCCAGTCTTCCTCTTTTTGCTTGAGGAAGATTGTCACTGAACTAACATCTGTGCCAATCTTCCTCTACTTTATGTGGGATGTGGCCACTACATGGCTTGATGAGTGGTGTGTAGGTCTGCGACTGGGATGCAAATACACAGACCCGAGGCCATGGAAGTGGAGCCTGTGAACTTAACCACTATGCCATCGGGGTCCCTGATTTAAATGATTTTATAATCTGTAAATCTGAGAGTCCTAACAAGAGAGTGTGCTAGACACTATACACAGAACTGAAACAGGGTCCCTGCCTTCCAGGAGCTGGCGGTTGTGTGGGTAGGGCAGACCTGGTTACAGCCAAAAACCCCAGCATGATGGGTGTCAGGGCAGAGAGAGGGAAGGGGTGCGGAAGGGCACACCAACCCGGCAGGGGAATCGTGTGTTTGGGGGGGCACTGTGGAGTATGTGTGCGTGTGTGACTGTGTGCCTGTGTGAGTGTGTGTGTAAGCATGGGCATCTCTGTGTAAGTGTGTGCCTAGGAGTGCGTTATCACTCCATGGGGGCGTGCCTGTGCGTATGAGCATAACTGAGTCCCTGTGAGTGTGTGAGGCTGTGAGTATGAGCGAGTGTCTCTGTACATGGATATAAGTGTGTGCCTGTGTGAGTACCGGTGTGAGCATCTCTGTGTGTGCACCTGTGTGTGATTATCTGTGTACTTGAGTGAGTGTGTGCCTTTGTGTGCACCTTTGTGTGCCATATGTTTGTGTGCTGAGTGTGTGAACCTGTGTGTGTGAGCATCTCTGTGTGTGTGTATGAGTGTGTGTGTCTGTGTCTATGTGTGTGGACAGGACACACTGAGCCTGATTGAGTGGCTCATTCAGGTTCTGCTCCAAAGTGACTCAGATGGACCTCTGCCTGCTCCCAGTTTCCAGAGCTGCCCGCGGGCCAGGGTTGGCACCTGAGATCCTGAGGGGATGCAGCCGACGCCGGAGGTCGCCAGCCGGCCTCAGGAAAACGGCTCAGGACTCGCGCTGCTCCAGGGCATCGCCCTGAAGTCTAGATACGCAGGCGGGGGTGGGGGGACAAAGGCCAGGATCCAATTCCAGTTCCCTAAATTGGGGCCCCTTTTGATTTGTTTGGGGAAGAGGAGTTGTAAGGCGTCAGAGAGGTCGTGGCCAATGCTGGCTACTTCTCAACACATGCCCCCCCCCACCCCCCCGGACCCCCGCGACCCTCTCTCTTCTCCCCTCTGGCCCCGACGCGCTGCGGAGAGGGCGCACTTACCTCCAGCAGGGCAGGAGCTGCGGCTCGGCCGGCCGGGGGCCTCCTAGACCTCGGGCTCGTCCACTGCGGGACCGCGCGGGGCGGGGCTCCCGCCTCCCAGGCCTCCCTCTGCTCGCACCCCGCCGCTGGACTCCGCGGCCCGTCTCCAGGGTGACCGCCTCAAACAGTCCTCGGCCAGCCCCGGCCGACCAGTAGCTTCGGGGTCCTCTGGACCGCGGTAAGGATGTAAAGGATCTCTTCGTCACTGCTCAGAGGGGCCGCCCTGAGCCCCGCTGCGCCCTGGGGTGGCCGCGGGCTGGAGGGGCACCGGTTCCTCCCGGAGCGAGGAGGACATCTGGGACTCAGGACACGGCCCGGAGACCCTCCTCCGGCTCCTTCGCCCGCAGATGTGAGGGGCCGGAGCGGGAAACGCGGCGCTTTCCTGGGACCGCAACCCCGAGGCTCAAGGAGAGAGTGGAGCAGCCCCGCCCCCCGCCCCGACGCGGCTCCCCGCCCTCCGAGGCCCAGGGCGTCTAGAAGACGGAGGAAGTGCCGAGAGCTCCCGTGCCCCAGATACTGGCAACCAGCTTTAGTTTATTCAGTTGTCCCAACAACTCTGCCACGAAGGGGTTGGTGTCCCCTTACAGATGTGGACAATTGACATTCTAGGATGCTCACTAAGGTCCCCGGGGCCGCTTGGAACGCGGGGGCCAGCTCCTGCGCCTCACCTGCGGGCCGCCTCGCTCTCCTTGCACGCCGCTGCTCCCAGCCGCTAGAAGTTTAAGAAGCTTTGAAAACGAGGCTGTTGGGGTCGAGATCTACTGACATAATTAATAGGCCCTTCCTGCTTCATAATTATCCCCCTCTTAACCCCTGAGCCCCTCCCGCAACCCAAAGCAAACAAAGCCAAACCCCGAAGGGACCCTCCTGCAGCGCGCCATCACTGGAGGTGCGGAGCAGACAGCGCCTCCCAGCAGGGCATCAGCAGCAGCAGCAGCAGCGGGCAACAGCGGTGCCTCGGGAGGACGGTAGAGCCGGCAAGGGGGCGGATAGGGTCGGACAGGAAAAGATTGTTTACTGTATCTACCAAGTACTAGGTATGAACTGTTAGGTGACTGAGAAATATTCTCTCATTTAATCTGTGCAATGGCCCTGTGATAAGGGGACGCTCCGTTTTTTTAAGATAAGGAAAGGAAGAATCGTTGAGGAACCTGCTCAAGTCTACAGTTAAATTATAGAGCTGGGATTGTCTGACTGAAGTCCTTGCGCTCTGAACAGCTTTGCCCCCTTGCCCACCCTGAACAGCAACGAAGTTTCCAGAAATGTGGGTAGAAGTTTAAGAGGCTGGTAATGAAAGAGATTCACAAATCAGTTTATTTTCGTGTTTTTCATTTATTTTCCACACACACAAAAATCACATTTAAATAACAACTTACGCAGATGTTTCATCTTGTTCTCACGTATAACTAAACTTTGTTCTGAAACGGCAACTCGCTTTGGAGTAATGTGCCACGATAAATAACTGAGTATTCGGGATTTTGTGAAATGGGTGATTGGGAAAATTTTGAAGGAAAAAACATTTGTAAAAATCATTATTTACAAAAAATGATATCCACACCTTTTCTGACTTATAAGGCAAGTAACGTTAAAATGTTCCATGATTATCTTCAACAAGTCCCTACAACACATTCATATCACCATCGCTCAACAGAGAGCTTTGGGCCGTTCTGGGAGGGACGAGCCTTTGCGTCTGTGGCTGGGTTTCTCTTGAGCACAGCACAGAAAGAGTGGGGCTTTCATCACAGACACAGCAGTAATGGCTATGAGAATGACGTGTTTGCTGCTGGATTACACATGTAGGAAAAAATGCCAGGTGTCAACATTTTAACTAAATTTAAAAAGTCTACTCAAGTATTTTAACCCATAACTCCTTTTATAAATACTTTATGCCCAAGGTATTTTGTGAAATTATATATTCCGTACAAGGTCATAGAGAAATTCAGTTTACTTTTGCTACAAAGATCGTGGAGAAGTCTAAATAAAGGCTACCACCTACTCAAATGAAAGCAAATACTAACAGCATTTTCCTTAAGAAAGACAGTCGAGTGAATTTTATTACCTTTAGAAACACAGCAACATTTCTCTGAGATTCTTTTCCTAGTTTTTCCTATTGTAAAAGTATAAAAAAAATTAATGCCTTACATTGCCACCTAGTAGGCAGGAAAATTAAAGTTTGATCATTTCATTCATACAGATCTTTTCCTATACAAAGTGAAAATTAAAAAAAAATTCCTTGTGTATTGAAACCTAAGAATGTTCAAACAGTTTAAGAAGCCAGCTCTAGAAATCGCTGCTCAGCCTTTAGTGAAGCCCTGCTCATAGATAAGATCAGCTTAACAGCACGCCAACACTTAGTTTTTTCAAGAAAAATTATCCTGCAGCAATTTCCCGACTCCTTTAGATTGAGAGACAGAGAGACAGAGAGACAGAGGTCAGACAGGAGGCGATCTCTTTCATGTATATTCATTTAACAAGGCAAGAACTGAAGCCTGACCTGGAAACCAACACCGGTTTAAGAATGCTCATCCCAGCATCTCATAAGGAAAAGAAAAGATCTGGCTTTGGACCTCGGGACAATGATCCCAGAGATAGTCATTTGGTGTATTATTTAAAATAGCTTGAAGCAATGATGTATGAATAACACAAGCATTTGTTTTGCCCTCCCCCACCCCATAAAAAGAAAAGAAAAGGTCAGTGAATTAAGAGACACACAACTAAAGTGGGATGCAATTAACATTTGCGTGATATATTCATTCAATGGGATATTTTAAAATGACCGATAGCTTATGATCTGTCAAGCTGAGTTACAAGTTCAGAATGAATTAAAAATGGAACTATATTTAGAGAAATGTAAGATGATTCAGCTTTACTCTTTTCTGTCTGATAACAGACAGTTTAGCCAGGAATTTTTTAAAGGAACTTTGATTGTGTAAAAGCAATTGATTTGCAAGATAAAGCAAAGCAAAAAAGAACTGTGAAGTGCTCATTAATAGAGTGTACAGTCCCATAAAAATCAATGCTAAATAGTGCCTTCCTGTTAGCTTTCACCAGAATGTTTTTCATATAATTTCTAACAAGATTATGTAAAAATGCTGTGAGCGTTGATCTACCATGATTCAATTTCTTAAAGTTGTTTAGTAAAATATTACCCAATATTATAAGCGTTAATTCCACTCTGCGAAGAATTTGTAGCATTTCAGCAGATAGTGGCCTGATGTGCTGATTCTAGGTGCAGATCTTAAAAATAACACTTAAAAAAATAAAAATAGAGGCTGGCCCTGAGGCTGAGTGGTTAAAGTTCTGTGCGTTCTGCTTTGACAGCCCTGGATTTGTAGGTTCAGATCCCGGGCGCCGACCTGCTCCACTCATCAGCCATGCTGTGACAGTGTCCCACATACAAAAAGGAGGAAGATTGGCACAGATATTAGCTTGGGTCTGATCTTCCTCAAGCAAAAAAAAAAAAAAAAAAAGGAATATTGGCAATGGATGTTAGCTCAGGACGAATCTTCCTCACCAGTAAATAAAGAAGTAAAAAAAATATTAAAACAATTTCATTGTTTTGTTTTGAATATTTTAGGTGATAAAATTAAATTCGCTAACGTATACTAATAAAATTTAAAGTAGATACTAATTTATTTGAAATGGCAGGAATTTCCCTTTTAGTTAAAACAAAAAGCCAGAAGAACATTTGCAAAGCATTCTTGGTTAGATTATTTGCAGCAGTTGTTGAAAGATATGTAAACTGGTGTAAAAGAAAATTTTTATAAAATTTCTTCAAGGTGTGTTTAGAAAAAAAAAGTGTTTTCCTGGTTCAATAACTTTCTTAAGCTTCATTGAAACATTAACTTTTACTATCAATGTCCAAGGAATGGGATCTATGGTATAGAATCATTTGTTTTCAGACCACAATGAAAATTTGCCAGAGCCAGTAGATCTGAATATGATTTGGAAAATACTGGAATATAGATTAATGCAATGGGAGCATCCTTTACTAATTTTCTTTTAGACATTAAGGGACACATGAAAATATATTTGCTTTTCATAGAAACATCTTTTCTCATAAGGCTAAAGCTGCATTTAGAACAGACAATGTACTACCCCAGGCATAGAAGGAGGCAATCAGAAATACCATAAATCAAAGGAAAAATAACTTTAGAAATTAAACCTAGAGAATAAATTACTATGCCCCTGGTGAATGTCAACAAGATGGTGCCTTTCTCTCATTGGAATACTCATGCAGGATAGAAATCAGATAGCATACATGAGGGACAGTCTAGAGGTTTGACCATGGTCAACTCAACAGACCCTAAAATTTGACATTCCTTCAAAAAGGCTATTTAGATTTCAATTAGATATTAAAAACGCGACTCTAGCCTGTAGAAGATGATAGAACGTCAAATTGATGACATGAGAGAAAGTCTAGTGGGTTTTCTTTTGTTGTCGTTCTTTGTTTTTAATATTTGGAGACTTAAGCACTGTCCTTCCATCTCATTTCTCCCCCATTTATTCCACGTGAGAAAAGTCACGTAACGGTAGCCATGTTTAGCTTGTGAGTGAGTGAATGGCATTTATAGGCTGTTTGTTAAATGAAACAAAGGAAAGGAGCAGGAACATACAGAGACACCTCCAGAGAAGGCATCCAGTAAAAGGAAGTGGGCGGGCTCTCAGAACAGTCTCTTTAATCACCATAACATGGATTGATTTGTTCATTCATATCGACAACTTAATTTGACTCATTTCAAAGAAATAGCATGTTTCTGCATATTTTAAAGCAATATTTAGAGATCATCCTCATTTCGATCATAAAAAATTTATGCTTCCATTAAAAAAAAATGCTCATCAGAAAACCAGGTAGCAAAATGAGTGCCTTTAGATTGAATGGGATTTTGCTCAAATACATAATCTTTTGGGAAAAAGAAAGCTTAAAAAAAAAAAACCCGCAAACTCATCTCCTTAGTAGACATCTGCACATTTTACTGTGTCATTCAAGATAATTGACAACCTGTGATTATTTTGGGGAAAAAAGCAAAAATAAACATGATTGGGGCAATTCTTTTGGAATGACATGAGTCCACGCTTATAAATCATCCAGTTCGAGGGCTTACAAAACGAATAGGGTTGACTTGTGAGTTAGATGTCTGAGTGTCCCTCGCAAGGAGGGAGACATTTATGAGGACTTTGTACTTGCAGTGAGTGACAGCCTACAACCCTCCTACGGCTTCTTTTAATCTTCTAAGACATTGACAAAAAGGACAGAAACATGAAAAAGAGAGAATGCGTTTCAGACCACTGTGAGACTGAGATAGCACAGGATGAGCACTCTAAGCAAAAGATGGGATTTTCCTAGAAAAAGCCCTCTCTATTTTTTTTTAAGATTGGAGGAAGTTAAACGGGATGAATGAAAAAATAAACTCGTTAGAAAAGTGGTATTCAACTTACAATTTAACGTTGAAAATCTGATATAATGTCAGAACTAAGAAGGACCTGGAGACATCAGCTGGGGCAGTGATTCTGAAATTTGGGGTGCTTTTCAAAATACATGTTCCTAAACCTTATCCTTAGAGATTTATTCATTCAATAGAAATTTATTGATGCCTATTATCTTCCAAGCTCTGGAGATGTTCTGGTGACTAAGCCAAAATCCTTGCCCTTTTTCAATAAATGATAATGCAAGTGGTTCACAAACCATACTTTGAGAAACATTCTTTTCCAACAATTTTGCTATTTCAATTATTCTTATTTTGAGACTAATTTTTCGTGGCACCTTTTACCTTGGTATTCGAATGGAATATGCATAGAGAAATAAGACAGAAGACTTTATTTGCAAGAATGAACAAGCAAAACAGGCCAGGGTCTCCTTCTGCAGTCGAGATAACTGTGTTACTTCCAGCTGCTGTGTTGCTTTGGGCAAATTAATCTGTCTAAGCCTCAATGTCACCATTCGTAAAACAGGAATTAAAAAGAGTACCTACAACTTTTGGGTTGATGTAAGGATTAAACAAGCTAGTATCTATACTGACTGGTACACAGTACGCACTCAAGTAACTATCAATTTTTACTGTATATCAGTCAATTACTGTGATCGTACAAGTTTCCTTGTGAAACCCCCAAGGTGGATATGAGTCAAGCAGAATCATGGAACTTCAGAGGTGGAAGTAACTTTCCAGATCACTGATGTGGCATTACGGTGTTTAAACAGTGCTCTGGGGGCCTGGATTTAAACAGGATTCCATGTGCAATTTTAACAGAAAAAAGTCCTGCTGTTAAGAAAAACTTGAAAACCATTGGTGATCCCAATCCCTCATTCTAAAGATGAGAAACTGAAAAGGGCAGTGATTCGTCCAGAGTCGCACAGCAGGAGAGTTGATGTAGGTACCAGGCTTCCTTGAAAAGAAGATTTAGAAGTGGAAATATGTGTAATTGTGACCTCAAACACTTTGCAGATTGAGGCTGAGTAAAAACACATAAAAACAAAAATAAAGCATCTGTAGTTTGACTTTCTGGGGGGTTTGTCTCTATTCACTCAAAACCATTTGAAATGTGGACATTCTTTCTTTACAGGCGAAATATATTCCCACGTACTACACGGTGAATTTTCATTTTGGCTGTAGGTGTAAAGAAAGAAGAGAGCTTTAAAAATAATTAAAAATGTAATCCTTAGGAATTATAAATTCCAATTATGATAAAATTCAGACCAATTCTTAATAAGAATTTATTTTAAAAAATATCATGAAAATACGGAATTTATTTGAAAAGAAAAACGTACTTTCCACGTTGCCAGAATAAAGCAGTATCATGCATTCTTTCTGCCTTGGTAAAGCAGAAACTTTGTTAATCATGATGCTCAGGAAATGGTGCTCTGGTTAACGGAAACCCTTCCTTTTATTGTAATCCCTGATATGGAAAATCTGAATGTGTACTAGCCCATTTTGTTCTGTTTTAGATTGATAATGAATCTAGTTTAATGTTTCTTTCATAACTGAGATTCTTGCATTGTCTAGGGTCATTTTTGCTAACCTGAGTTCTTATTGTACAGGACTGTGGATATAGATGTAACAGTAGGTCATAAACTACAAGATTAAAAAACCCCACCAAAATCTAAATCCCTGATATGAGTTTATTGTGTTATTATTTGACCTATTTTATGAAAGGAGAAGGGATGTATTCTGGTTCTGGTTATTCAAAGTTTAAAAATTTTGAATCACTGACTTCCATTTTGTTTCATAAAGACAAATTAAGGGATCATAGGATATCGTCATAGTTTCAAATTTAGTTCTTGGAAACATTTGAATAATGTTAGAAATTGCAATTTATGTTTTAAATTACATTTTATACTGTCAACAAAATAATTCTTTGAAAAAAAAAAAACCCTTGTGTTTAACTACTAATTCACTCTAGAACTATGTGAAATATAAAGAGCAAGACATGAGAACCAGTAATATTTACACATTTTTAATATACGTTGTGTTAATAGTCAACATGTTTTTTCACGAATTGTTTACTTAAAAACACAATTTATTTTCATATGATGGACAATTCTCAATTTTCTGCTGCTTCCTCTCCACTGGTTTCAGTGTTTGAAATAAATTTCCCTGTGTTTCATGGGATTTAAAAGTTTGCATTTTCTATTTTGGTTTCAAAATCAAATTGAATATCTTTACTTAAAATGAGTATATTAATTATTTGTTCAAAGTACTTCAACACCAGACTGCTTGGGGAGCCAAGTGAGTTTGAATAGTAAGAATTCTTCTAAGGTCAAACAGATCATTTTGAACCTTCTCTTGGTTGCAAGCACTGATTGAGCAGTACAAATATTAATTTTAAAGTGCCACTATAAACAACTGCCAATCACAATCTCATTTTAAAAGTAAGACCTACAGAATTTAATTTGATTCTAAAATTTAAAGGGGCTACAGATTCTTTGTCAAATATGAGTGAGTGTAAAATAAAATTTAGCAACTAATGATAAACAAAACAACCTAATAATTACAGTTATTTAATAGTATAACCTGCAACAGTAATTGGTTTATGTTTAAAATAAATTCTATAACTTAAAAGAAGATTCCTGTTTTCAGATCCTAACAGAGGAAGGTTTTCCAACTGGGACCCCTGAAGAAATGGGCTTCTCCATTCTGAATTCCCATATTATAAGGCCAGACTGAGTAATTACAGTTTTTATTATACCTTGTGACAATGAAATCACGACATAAATTTCTGATGACTCTTTTTTGGATTCCCCAAGAATGGCAAAGATTTATAGTTACATACGATGAATCATATCTAAAAGGAAATTTATTGCACAATAATGTGGATAGAATTTCATTTATAAAGCTTATTTTTTCCTTCCCAAATGACGTAAATGATGACGATTAAAATCCTCCTTCTGGATTTAAACAGGGGACTAAAAGGTTTTTTTCTGAGGTGTTCAGTCTCAATGTTTTGATTTCTATGGGTAAAGAAGATATGTGGTACCATTCTCCATGCTAGATGGGAGAGACTCTCTGTTTAGAGTAATTGTGCAAAAGTTGTTAACCAGTTCAACTACGGAAAGTCTTGAAATTTACTGTAAAATCACAATTTTGGTTTCAATCTGACTAATTATTCAGCAATCTCCACAATTGCCAAACTGTAGAAAGAGGAGGAAGTAATTAAGACTTCAATATCTTCCTTACTCTTGATTATAATTTCATATACTTAAACTTTAAATATGAATTGCTTTCCCTTTTTACACAAGTTATAAAAATAAGAGGCCTTGTTTACACAGTTTGCATTTTTATGAAATTTGCAGTTTGAAAAAAAAGCTTTTTAAAAAGTGATACTTAATGCTTTTCTTTGAATATGCTGTAACCTTAGAATTTTTTTTTCTGAAATAGTTTCTGAATTTAACCCACTAAACATCTGAAGATAGAATTTTTATTTAGCAGTAGAGTAAAACTTACTAAGGACTGAAGAAAAGGAAGTCTTTTTCTTTCTGGTTCCACTTAATTTTCTTTGTATGTGGCACCCCCTTTAGGACAGCTATCCATATTATATTTAAATTTTATACATTGACAAAATGCAATCTACCTCTGTAAGCATTGTGCCTTTCAACAATGCTACTGTTAAATTTACATACCACAGTTTAAATTACATCCATTTCAGGAATGGTAAAATGCTAAAACTCGAGTGTCTAAATGCCTTACTGAAATGAGTACAATTTACAAATACAATAATTACATTTTAAAACCATTAACAATATTACACCTAGAAGTAAATACTGTAGGACTGGTCATCAAGGTAGCGTGTGAGGGAAATCATTGCCGAAAGTCACCGATGTTTCCAGCAGATATACCCCAAGTGCAGATTTTGGTTTGTTTTCATCAAGCCAAAATGAAAACCTGTTTCTCATACAACAGTTCTCCATTATACGAATCCTCCAATCCTTGCATAAGGTTTTATCAGTTATCTGCCAAGTATTTTCCTGCAAAACAAAACACCGTATCAGATGGTCACCTGGCAGTTCCATAATGTGGTTATTACGTGGGCAACATTTCTGTGCTTCCTGCCCTACCCCTGAAGCCATACACTGCATACTCGAGTGCTGCAATACTAATATAAAACAGGTAACGTTTTTCAAGTTTTCAATCTTGCAGACCAGCAGGTTTCCTTTTCATGTCTCCAAATGTGAACAATTTGTAGAGCTTTGGGTTTTACTCAGAATAGGTTGTTCCTGGATGTGAGAATCCGACTTGTTCTAGGAAGGGTGACCATACAATTACTTTCCAAACTGAGTCATCCTTGAAAGTTAAAGAGGTCTAATTAATAATTTCATCAGTCCAGCAGGCACAAACCCAGGACTCATCCCAATAGATCACTGATAAGTCTAATCACCCTAGTATTGGGGAATGCCCTGCCAGCAAACTAATCGTGTGTGTCAAAAACCTGGCTCACGGCCACATTCAGCTCGTGAACAACAGTTCCAATCTCTGGCCTAGGTTCTTTAAGGTTGCCGTTAAAATGAAAGATGGAAACTCTTGGATCTCAGCTAAGCCTGACAAGTCTAAAATCTATGAAGTCCTGTTGGAGAAACAAAGTTTTCAGGTAAGAGATAAATTCAAAGACAAATAGCATTTATCTCGTTTGTCAATATAACAAAAGTAGGATTTACTCCATTAACCTCAGTGTACACATCTATATGATGGGAAGGACTGGTCAGCCCCATACAGGAAACAGAACCAGAGCTACGATAAGTAGCCAGGGCTTTCCTAATTTCTGATTTCCACTTCAGTGTCCTATTTTTACTACACCCAACAATTGGTTTGCTCTCTAACGGGGATGGGAAATGGGACTGGGAGTGAGGAAGAGGAGGAGGAAGAAGATGAGAAAATCCTAATCTATTTCTTCTTAAGGAAGAGTAGCTAAGGCAACACTACTTTTGCCAATGAAGCTCACAAGATACCCACTTACCCGCAGCAAACCTTTTCTTGATGAGTGAAAATCGATATCCTGCTCCAACAAGTTCAATGTCGCAGCCAGAAAGCGTGCTTCCTTCACTTGTGAACTGCACAACCAATGGGGAAGCTTTGCTTGGGCCTTCAGACAACTGAAATCTTGCCAATAAGGAACCCACCCCTATAAAAAGAGTATTATTACAAGATAATAGTCAACGTCACATTCTGGATATAATTTTGAAAATTGTGTTCAAAAGTTGACATACAAAATCTAGCTTACAAGAAAATAGTGTATGTTTCAGTGACAAAATGGTGATGGATAAAATTTATCATTAAATATTATGAGCCACTCTATGCACACTGATGGAAGCGTAAGGCAGCCAAATGGCACTTCAAAATTCAGGAGCATGCTGCTCGCAAGGCAATGTATGCCAAAACTATGATTACTATCAGAGGAAAGTGAAAAACATCTAAATGATCAGGGAGTGTGAGATCTGACACAGACTGGAAACATGCCTCATTAAATGCTCTTCCCCACTTTAGAGAAGGTCTGTTTGATGGGGGGTCTTGGGCAGAAAAAGGGAAGCAGAAGATTCATTGAAGAATTATTTGCTTTTATTGGTTGAAATAAGTATATACCAAAATGAAGTGAAATATTTTGCTTGCTTTCAAGGCTAAGTATATTTTGGCTAATAGTTTTCAATACCTGGAAGCAATTTCAGCTTTATACATTAAATCAAATAAGACTGTGATTACATTACCTCCATTTTCTGACTTTTGGGAAATATCGGGAATCTTCCACAATATTCTTTGTTGTTCAGCATTCCTAAAAATGAAATAAGTAAAAGACTTTTGCATATGCAAGGGTTTTTGTTTAATTGTTGCCATAATTTTTCCAGATAGTGTTAATTTAAAAAAATTGATCTTGAAAATTTTAGCTACAATTTAAGCATTATCTATCTATCTATCTATCTATCTATCTATCTATCTATCTATCTCCCTATCTACCTACCTATGCATCCATCCATTCAACCATCCATCCATTCATCCATCCATCCATTCCCACATAAATTCTCTCCTTTCCTATTCCTTATTGTAACTAGCCACAACACTACCAGATAGGTAAACATTTAGGGAACAACGCAGTGAAATTTGTTTTCACACATCTACTGAAAAAATAGATGGGAAGTGTTAATCAATTAATTCAGATAATTTAAATTGGAGCTGTCATCTGGCTGACTTTTTTGTTTCTTTTAATTTTGCCTGTTTCTTTTTAGTTTTTAATGGAGCTAATGGATAATTTGTGTGTGTGAGGAAGATTGGCCGTGAGCTAACATCTGTCACTAATCTTCCTCTTTTTTTTAAATTTTATTTTTCCTTTTTCTCCCAAAGCCCCCCAGTAAATAATCGTGTATTTTTAGTTGTGGGTCCGTCTAGTTGTGGCATGTGGGACGCCGCCTCAGCATGGCCTGACGAGCGGTACCACGTCTGCACCCAGGATCTGAACCAGCGAAACCCTGGGCCACTGAAGTGGAGTGTGGGAACTTAACCACTCAGCCACAGGGCTGGCCCCAGCTTTTTTGCTTTTGTAGTGTTTTACTTTTTGCTTCTGACAATCGTATGGAAAAACTAGAGTATTTTTTCTAGGCGAATAAGTTCTTTTTAACAGCTGCTATTGGTACTCAGTGTCTATTCAGTTTCTGTTCCCATACCTTCTCTAATGTGCCATTTTATGGTCCAGAGGCTACAAAACAAAACCCTACATTTCTCAGACTCCCCTGTAGCTAGGGTCCTAGGTGTAGGACGCTTCACCAATTACATACACCACTTGAGATACGGACGATAGAAAGGAGGCAGAGGCCTTTCTCTGCTGCTTTCTTGGCTGTTTTCTGCTGGCAGCAACCTGAGATGAGGGATCTTCTGAGAACAGAGCTCTGGTCCAGTCTCCAGGTTCGTGGGTGTTGAGAAGCAGCTAGGGCAGTGCTGGTAGGAGCTTTCTCATCCCTGGAGCCACGTGGCAGTGGTGGGTTCTTGAATTCAGTGGCTCTGCTGGCAGCCTTCTGATTTCTCTCCTTCTTGGTTGTGGCAGAGGCAGCAGCTCCCCTGGTGGGCCAGTTCTGCAGTGCTCTGGGAAACATTCTTGGAGATCCAGCCTAAAGCTTATTCCTCCAGCACCTTCACCATTGGGTGAGCATCGAAATCCCTGTGTTAAATCATTTTCTGCTTAAAATAGCTACAGTGGTTTCTGTTTCCTGCCCTGAACCCTGACACACAGGCCTGCTGTGATCTCCTCCTGTGGGAAATACAAATGCTAAGAAGTCTGTGATCCCTTTGCCCCGAAGGAGCCCTTTGGTGAAGAGGGAGGGGAATGGCGGCTCCTTACCAGACTGCTGGGGGGAGCACGGCCTGCAGCTTGGTGACGCCTCCATCGATGGGGACCAGGAACTGCACGTTGTTGAGGGCCACGGCGGTGGTCATGGCATCTGTGTTGTATTTGTAATCTATGCGCAGGTCAGTGCTTGACGGCTCACAGCGCCAGTTCACCGCCAGGTTCAGAGGCGTGGACTGAATGCCCTGGGCAGACACCTTGCCAAACAACAGGAAAGAGAATATTTTAGGCTCGACTGTTGATCTGAAACAAAACTAGAAGCTATGATTATCTCCCATAGGAAGAGACTTAAATATCAAGGAGTTATCCCATTGTTTGTGCTGCTCACGAATGAGCTCCCGGTGAAAATCACCATGAAGGGTACCGTGTGAGGGAGAGCTGGGCCCTTCAGACAAACCATTACAGACGAAAAACATAAAATCAATTACTAAAATCACTACAGCACTTTAGAGCTTACAATGCACGTTATGTGTAGGGAGGTGGTAGCACCCTGCTTAGGAGCTGACGCCAAGGAGTTAGAACTCCTGGGTCTGACTTCTGATTATCACTTAAAAGCTGAGTGATCTTGGATCAGTCACTAAGCCTCTCAGAGCCTCAGTTATTTCCTCATCTGCCAAATGGGGGTTATAGCAATAACACGTACCCACAGAGTTGTCAGGAAGATTGAAGGAGGTGTTTTATGTGAAATACTCAGCATAGTGTCTGGCACACGGTAAGGAGCTAAGGTTTTAATGAACGTTACCTATTAATAGTCTTATCCTATTTACTCTTCCCAAGAAACCACTGATTTAGATGAAGCTGATTATTATTACTCCTTTGGCATTTGCTAAAGTAAGGGCTTGAACCCAGATCCTCTAACTGGGAGGGATGAATTCTACTGTCTACTGTCAGCTCCAGTTAGAATCAACTGTGAGTTTGACTAAGGAAAAGCCAGGTTTGAAGAATCAACAAAAATTATCTAAAGACAATAATATGAACTTGAATTCTGGGTCCACAGTGAAAAAAATCAGAGTATTGTTATTTCCCAATCCTTCCCTGTGACGATGACTAGCTCTGGGAGAGTCTCCTTGTACAAGTACACACACTGGAGGGCTGGGGAGGGGGTGTCTATGTCCTTGCAGTTTTATTCATGGAGTATGAGTCTTGCAGGTTTGGAAGAATATACACAGCTCTTTATTGGCTGAGCAATGTCTGCACACATGGACACCGTGGAGAGGGTCCTGGGGCAGGTTGAGCGCACAGGCAGGAGGGGTTGCTGCAGAAACAAGTCCAGGAATGAGTTTTTTAATAAAATGACAGACATGGCTTTTGATGGCAATTTTAGATAACCATTATAATTTTTAACTTTCAATATTTTTAGCAGCAGAATCCTCTGCAAATAAACTTTTATTTAGAAACCTGTTATTTAAGATAGCTCACAAGCAGAGCCGGCTCGCTATCCTGGCCCTGTGTCTGCCCTTTATCCTCAGCAGTTCTCTGCTTGAGAGTGGTTCCTCTACCCAGCCAGGCACTTTTTGGAAATGTGAGGGTGTGGTTTTTATTGTCCAGTTCCAGGGGGATGCTACTGGTGGCCAGAAACCAAACATGCTGCAATTGGAGGGCAATCCCACAAAACACTGGCTGTGCCTCCCTCCCAAATCTTTGCATTGTTGAGAACAATGAAAACACAACTGAAAGCGACCAAAGGGATTCCTCAGAGCACACTTGAGAATGAAATGATGAAACGATGGGCCTGGGGCTATTACATTTCACCAAGTGCTTGGACATCTACTGGGCTCCTAGCTCCTCACAATAACCCACGAAACATCTAGGTGTGGCATTATTATCCTGATTTGCAGGTGAGGAAACTGAGGTTTCGGGGGGGTGGAAGGCCAGGATGCAGCTGACTGCACTCTGGAATCCAGAGTCTTGCCCACACTTTAGCCCTTGACCTCAGGCTCATGTCGCGTGACAGGTGCATTCGTCTCCTTTCTAGGTTCACTTAGTAACAAGTATGGAGACTAAAAAAATCTCACAGGACTGAAGATTTCAAAAAAAATTTTAATCTGAAGTGAAAATGTACATGCAGTGTTTTCAGCGAAAGTTCATGAAAGAAAACAACTACAGTCTTGTTTTTTGGGCATAAGAACCATGCATGTGTCCTGAAATTTAACTTCTCATTCAGGGAAAAAGTACCCTGGACTTCCCTTTCTTACTCCTTCCTACTTCTCTCAGAAGTGTAAAGCAGTCACTAAGTGTGTTTATACGTTTTGGGGGGAAAAAGTTAAATAAGTTAAATAAAAAATGTATTTTTATCATATTTAATTATAAAAGTGATGAATTTCTGTTGTATCATTTGTTCACTATTATCGATAATGTTCAAAGTTTAGATGATACTATTCTTACAGGAAAAACATTATATTCATTTGCATTTTTGTAAAATGTACCATCACCTAGATACTTTACCTTCAATGATTTCCTTACACCGATCTAGATAAGTGGTTTTCAACTTGTAGGGTGCGTTACGATCACTTGGAGAACTTGTGAAAAATACAGATACCTGGGTCACGTCCTGAACCAATTAAGTCAAAACGTGTGGGAGTGTCAGGGCCCAGGAGACATCTCCCTCTATCATCTCTATCTCTGTTTCTATCTCTCCCTCTATCATCTCTATCTACATCTGTATCTCTGTCTCCTCTCTATCCTCTCTATCTCCGTCTCCATCTCCATCTCTATCCCTATTTCATCTATATTCAGCACCAGGTCAGACCCAACATTTGTTTACAAGTACCTTGATGATTGTAAATACAGTCATGTTTGAGATGCACTGATTTCTATTAAAGTACAATTTAAAAAAACAATAATTTAGTTTCCTCATCTAAGAAAAATGATTTGAGTATATTTGATCACAAAAACTACAATGCATTAAAAACAACCTGGGAGATCAAGTGGCTGGGAACCAACGGGCTGCTCAGGCTCCAGCGAAGCCTCGTTTGAAATAGGCTTATTTACTAGATCAGTGAGGATTTGGGGTAAGGGCAATCCTAGACACGGAATGAAAGTCCTCATATACTCTACTGTGTTGTACTGAACATTGTTTTAAGATTAAATGATCTCTTAACATAAGTTTCATTAGAATTTATTTCATAGGACCATCACGTTAGGAGAAAACACCAGACTGCTTACATTTAGTCATTTAAAATAAGAGGTTTGAGTACAGTAATGCTCTTAACAAAATTACAGTGAACTAGTTTATTGATACTTGTAATCTTAATTAATGTAATTTTCTGAAGCTTCATTTTTGTGGCATATTTCTCTAATTTTTTAATAAAATATTTTTCTTGTAAGTTTAAACTAGTAAGGATATGTATGAATATTCCTGTCACCAAGCAGTCTCCAAGTAGTCTTTTAAGATCTTTTTCTTATAAATTATAGCTTTTAAATAATATTAAGGGAAATGTTGCTTTATTTACTTTTACTTAATGTTAGGCACATTAGAATATACATTTACAATGTGAAAGTGACACCCTGGCAGTATAGACAGGCTTACCTGATACTTGAGCATGTCCACATTATAATATGTAGCCTGGGGTTTCTGTTCCGACACTTTCTTTAGGTGAGTCATCAAATTTGGCATGTTTACCCAGAATTCCTTGGTATTGGCATCATTTTGGGTATTATCGCTGTTTAATTGGGAACAAAAAATGATTGAGTAGCATTTTATAATCGATGGAAACCACAAGAGCAGCATCTCAGCAAATTGCCATCTGATCTCTATATCCATCTTTGACAATCTGTAGAAATTATATTATTAACAGTAGTATGGTTTTAGCACAGTTGTAGTTCTGAATGGTATTACGTTAATAGATTAATACCCATGCGGAAGCATTATTATATTGCTATACATCTCAGTGATTACCCAGGCATATTAAGCAATCATGATGATAATTGGTTGCTTTAAACAGTAAATTATTTATTAACCCAAACTTAATAGGCTTTTCTGTATCACCAGTTTCCCCTGAATTAGTCGGTTAATGCAATCAAAAAGCTGAGTATATTGATTTTCTTTTGAATTGACCTGAACGGTAGTTTCTCAGAAATTGAGTTAAATATTTGGCCCAATGTTAACATGGTCTTTATCTCCAACTGAGGAGAAAGGGGCGATACTAAAATGACCAGACCACCTTTTTAGCATTCGAAAAATTTCATCTAAAAGCATCTAAATCATAACAAAAGTCACTCCACTGACGAGATGATCCTGGAGTTTAAATGATAATGACCATGGTAGTTCCAGGAGAGAGGTGCAGTCTTGAGGAACTAAGGAGTCCTGTGTTCCTGTGGAAGTCATTAGCTCTGCTCAGAGCCTGTCCATGTCTTGCAAATGCTTGTGTTAAAGACAGAAGGAGTCGGGCAAGAGTGTGACAAGCATCTGCTCACTTCCCTCATGACGAGGAAACTGAGGGTCCAGGTGATTGAGTAATCTGACGTACAACTCCTTTACTGAGATTTCACTTTCAGAGTACTCTGTATAACACAACAATAGCGGCTACAATTTTAGGAGCACCTGTTATGTGCTTAGGTATTCTGTTAGATATATTATAAACCATTTCATTAAAATTTGCCCTTCAAAGAAGAGCTATCTTCCTTTTTAAAGATGAGCAAATGTTGTAAAAAGAGAAAATTAGAGGTTAAGAAGAGAGAGAGTTGGCAGCAATAAAATGATGAAGGCAGGTCGAACCTAAGTCGCCACGATCCAGCCTCCAGAAGTCAAACAGATCAAGAGGGCTGAGTCAGAGGTATCAGGGCCTTAAAACTGATACTGGTCTGTTAGGAGGCAGTGGTGGTGGCGCCAGGTCTCAGCATGGCCCATGTGGCTCGCTGGGCCTTGGGATAGGTTCTTGAGGACAAAGCAAAGCTCTAGGACTCTGGGCACGTAGGGAGTGGATGGAGAAGACTCTTGGCTGCTGAGACTCTGCTCCTGGTCAAGCAGAGCTAAGGATGCTGAGAACGGCTGTCTAAACTTTTCTTATCTAACAGCATCCAAGTGACCCAGAGCTTCTGGAGCTGTAGCTACACTAGAAGGTAGGAGATAAGAGTAACAGAGGTTCAGAGAAATTACGCAATTTGCTTAAAGTTGAACAGCTAAGAAGTCACAGAGTCAGGATTCCAGCCCAGGTCAGCCTTCCTACAGGTTATACTTTCTTACTATAACAAAACAAAGGTGGGGAATTAATATCCGGCAACGTGTCATGAATTTGTACCAAGTAGATGTGAATAATTGGGGAGAATTTCAATTGTACTATTTTTTTAACGAAATGCATTTACTAAGTTCAATAACAAAATATGTCTAAATAATAGTCATATGTCTAAAATAATTCCTCAGAGAACTTGCTTTAAGAAATATTCCAGAAAGCTTTGCCCATCAAATGCTTGCACAGAGATGCAATTCTTGAATGCTCAAGAAGTCTTGAGAATTCTTTAGTCTCATAATTAGTTTAATAATTGTTCCTGAGCATCTTTTACAAGCAAACCCCTTTCATAAGGGAAAAGTAGAAGTAAACTTCAATTTGGTCCCTGTCGCAGGACTTGCAAACCCCAATATCTCCCGGGGCCCAACTGCCAGCATAAATGAAGTTTTCCAGTAAACACAAATGAGAGAATAGGCTGGGGGTAAGACGGTAGCTTGCCTTGTAATTGAGAATAATGCTTGGTTACCTTGCCTTTTAAAAATTGGGGTGGTAGCAGTGGTGGTGAGCAGTACTTTGTAACAAAACCAAATAGGCCATATGACTAACGCGTTACCAATCACAGCCCTGACACAATAATCACATATTTAAAGTCAACAAGGTCTAAATTAATGACAACATTTTATTTTCGTTTTCTATTTCTTTATTTTAGCTAATAATAATTTAAGGGTCTATATACCGTTTTGCCAAACAAAAACATTCTCAGAATACTTAATTCAATTCATGACTGATATATTAATATAATTATATTATATTGCACATATGCCTAAGAACTTGGCAACATAACTGCCTAAAAATGCAACAAAAACTGTAACTATCACACCAGTCATATTACAAACAAGCCAGTGAGATGGCGGCACCTAATTCCTAATTTCAGATGGAGGAACCTCAAAATATAAAATGAATTCGCTCAATGTGCACAGCAAAAACGTGGAGGGAGGGGCGGGCCCTGTGGCGGAGTGGTTAAGTCCACGCGCTCTGCTTTGGTGGCCCAGGGTTTCACAGGTTTGAGTTCTTGGCACGGACATGGCACTGCTCGTCAGGCCATGCTGAGGCGACGTCCCACATAGCACAACCAGAGGCACTCACAACGAGAATATACAACTATGTACTGGGGGGCTTTGGGGAGAAAACAAAAGAAAAAAAGGGAGATTGGCAAAAGTTGCTAGCTCAGGTGCCAATCTTTAAGGAAAAACCGTGGAGGGAAACTGAAATAAGAAGTTGCTGACTTCCAATCTTGATCATTTCACATTTGTTTTTCATTTAATGGGCAATGATTTCTGTCACACCTTTAAACCTAGAATCAAGTTTTCTGGTTAAGACATTGAAAGGAGGAGGAGGTGATCTTGGTAATCACCTGAAGGACCTGTTTTTGTTTTTCTGGTGAGGAAGATTGGCCCTGAGTTAACATCTGTTGCCAATCTTCTTCTTTCTGCTTGAGGAAGATTGTCGCTGAGCTAACATCTATGCCAGTCTTCCTCTATTTTGTATGTGGGACACCACCTCAGCATGGCTTGATGAGCAGTGTGTAGGTCTGGGCCTGGGATCTAAACCCATGAATCCCAGGCCACTGAAGCAGAGCACATGAACTTAACCATTATGCCACTAGGCCGGCCCCCCATGACTTGTTTTTTTACCACTGGAATGAAAAACTCTCATTCAGTCAAGAAAATGAGTGACTATATTCGTCCTCAAATTCTAAATACCAACAACTTTTAGTTATTTCTACATAAATATCTGGCTTGACTAAATTCTTTAAATTATAGTCAAGTTGTTCCTTCATTCAACAATATTACTCCAGTACTCATTAGATGCCAAGCTCAGCGGAAGGTGCTGAGGATGTGGTGGTGAACTATAGATGTACTCCATTCCCTCACGGATTTTACAGTCTAGTGAGGAGATGGGTGAATGAAGAAACACGAATGGATATATAATTACTAATTTATTAAGTGTGACAAAGGGAGAGAATAGGGGACCTGAGAGAAAATAACAAGAGGACACAGTATTCAATTTGGGAATGGTGGCTGGGGCTGGAGAGGAGAGTGGGATGGTCAGGGGAGGCTGAGCGGGGCTGAGACCTGAAGGATAAGGAGGAGTCAGATGAAGAAGGGTGGGAAGGGTATTGGAGGCAGAGGAAACAAGCACACAAAGCCCTGAGGGGGAAGGACTCAGCCCGTTTGACATCTGGCAGGACTGGCTGGAGCTACAAGGCTGCTGAGGCAGGTTGGTGGGAGATGAGGACCGAGAGGAGCGGACAGCTCAGGGCCTCACAGGTGAGGGTAACAGGTTTGGATTCTGGTCCAGATGCAATGTGGAGTCACCAGAGGTTATGAGCAAGGACGACCTGATTCGCCTCATAAAAGTTCATCTGGCTGTTGCGTGACAAACGTAGGAAGGGGCCAAGTTTGGATGCTGAGAGGGAAGAGGGAAAGCAATGCTGTGGTCCAGGGAAATGACAATGGTCACCTGGACAAGGGAGGTCACCATCGAGGGGAAAAAGTGGCCACTTTAGAGAGATTTTTAGATGGAATATCAGGACTTGCTGATAGAGAGGAGCTGTCAAGAAGAACTCTTTTCATCTCATCCATTGCAAATAGTTAATTTGTATAGTTGATCGTCTTTAATGGCATGTACTGTGTGTGTTTGCGTGAATATGCGTGTGCATTTATATGATAAAGACAATCATATTCAGATTTAATAGGAAACGTGAAGAAGTATATTTACATAACCAAATTCACAGAAGCTTCTTTGATGTCATACACATAAAGTTCTATCAAAACAATTACCTCACAGTGAAATTACATGTTTCACAAAACAGATTTTTAAGCTCATATGAAGAGTAGTTCACAGCTCAAATATCACTTGGTTTAAAAAGATGCTAATGCAACAAATGGCTTGTACTCCTTTTATTGGGCTCTTTTCCCACCATCCTCACCCATTGTCTACCGATGGTAAGTAAAACAGACAATGAATAAATTGTCACTAACACAGACTTCATTACTCTAAACGGCTCATTAGCCACTTGAGACAGTTGACCATTAAAATACATACATGCACACACACAACCACCCACAGAAACTACAGCGGGTGAGAGTTCTGGGTGTGAATCTACAAACGTATCTGCGCAGTGGTAATTTCTCTACAGTGCTGCTCTCTTGCTAAGGTATATCCCCCACCTAAGCATAAAGCTCGAAGCCACACACATCTCTAAAAAATTCGTGCAAAATATATTTACCAGCAGAGAAGTTGGGGATTTGGCAGGACGTGTTCTAACCTGCTGAAATTTATCACCCGGAAAGTCAGAGCCGCTGGCGATGGGTTGTTGGCAAAGTGTCTGGTGATGCCGGCAGGAAAGGACAACACCATTTCTCCGGTAATCTTCACAATACATCTGGCGCATCAAAACACAGGAGAGGAAACATGGGTCAACATGTGTGAATCAAAACAGTGGTGAAAAAGGCATTACGCAGCAGAGGAGCCGAAACGTAAGCTCTTACAATTCCACTCTCAACTGCTAATTCACTTTTAAGCCCCGAGAACTCAATGGTTTGTTTTAATATTCATCCGAAAAAAGTGGCCATTTTTTAAAATGTGTTTTTGAACTGTAAGAAGAAAAGTGCAGCTTTTCCCCTCCTGTAGAAAAGTCTAAATGTTCACCTTACAAATAGAATCATCTATTCTGGCGGTTCTCTCTCTGACTTCTGAATTTTCGACAGCATATTTGAAGATATTAAATTACACAATGTTATCACACTGTTCTCCAGGACTTGTTTGACTCTGAGTAACATGACGCATGCCTCAAGCATGTTCTTCTATATTCTCACGAGGTAAACTTCTGGCTTCCCACTTAACTAGATCTTCATTCCATTCCCTCGTCTATTTGGTTGAAATTGTAAAATAATTATATAAGTTAACACGATGGGAGGATACTTTGGAAGGAAGAATAATCTTGTTTTTTAAAAAAGGGCTTTATTGATGTATAAGTGACATATAATAAATGGCTCTCAATTATAGTGCAAAATTCTGTAATTTTTGACATAGCATACAACTGTGAAACCATCACACAACCAAGATAACAGACATACCCAACATTCCTAAAACTTTCCTCCTGCATTTTTGTAATCTCTCTCTCCTGCTCTTCTCCTTCCTTCCACTCCTCAACCCTACGCCACCGCTAATATGCTTCCTGACACTACACATTAGTTTGCACTTTCTAAAATGTTATATAAACAGAATCGCAAGGAATGCAAATTTTCTTTGGTTTGGCTTCTTCCACTCAGCATAATTATTTTGAGATTCCTCCTTGTAGTGTATGCATCAATAGTTCATAACTTTTCACTGCCAGCTAGCATACGGATGTACCAGAGGTTTTGTTTTTTGTTGTTCATTCATCTGTTGAAGAACATTTGGATTCTTCCGAGCTTTCGCCTGTCGCAGATAAAGCTGTGATGAAGAGGCATGCTCCATCTTTGTATGGGCATGTGCTCTCATTTCTCTTGGATGCGTATACAGGAATGGAATCACCAGATCACATGGTAGGTGCACCTTTAACTTTTTAAGAAACTGCTAAACTGTTTTCTAAAGTGGAAAAATACAACTGCGTAGGAGAGTACAGTTTTTCCACATCCTTACCAACACCTGGTAGGATCTATCTTTTGAATTTTAGCCATTCTAATAGGTGTGTAGTGGCTTCTCATTGTTGTTTTAACCTGCATTTCCCTAATGGCTAATGATCTTAAGCATCTTTTCATGTTCTTATTTGTCATCAGTTACCTGCTTTGGGCAAGTGCCTGCTCAAATTTTCTACCAATTTTTAAATTGAGTTCTCTATTTTCTTATTGAATTTTGAGAGTTCTTTATACATTTTGTATACAAATCACTTATCAGATACATGCTTTGCAAAGATTTTTTTTCCCAGTCTGTGACTTGCTTTTTCTTTCTCCTAAGAGGACCTTGGAAGGGCAGAAGTTTTTAATTGATCAATTTATTCTTTTATGGATTGTATCAATTAATTTATTTTTTTAGAATCCTGTCTAAGAAATCTCTGCCAATCCAAGGTCACAAAAGTTTCACCTGTATTTTCTTCTACAAGTTTTTCACGTTTAGCTTTACATTTAGCTTTATGACCCATTTTTAGTCAAGTGCTGTATAAGGTGTGAGGAATGGATTCAAGTTCATTTTTAAGTGTGTGGATATGGATGCTTGATTGTTCTAGCGCCACTTGTTGAGAAAAGACTGTCCTTTCTCCACTGAATTTCTCCACTTGGCAATTCTGGTCAAATTCAGTTCTCCATCTATGTGTGGGTCTATTTCTGGATTCTCTATTCTGTTCCCCAGATCTTTTTTGTCTGTCTTTTCACCAATACCACGCTGTCTTGATTACTGTAGCTTTGTAATAGTTCTGAAATTAAGTAGTGTTCGTCCATCAACTTTGTTCTTTTTTCAAAGTTGTTTTGGCTATTGTAGGTCTTTTGCATTTCCACATGAAATTTAGAATCATTGTATCAATTTCTATATAAAATCAATATAGTTCCATTAAATTAGTGCCTGCTCTGAGAAAATTACTGTTGAACCCTGCATGTATTTTTTCTTTGCCAACGAGCACCATGTTTTGTCAGCAGAGGGTGCTGGAAAGATACTGCAGGAAGAAGAGATTTTTCCCTCCTGTTCCAGCGTGCTGGCTGGGCAGGCTCTGCAGTACTCGGGGTTTATCTCGTGCCAGGCTCTTGCAGCTCAGGAGGGCTGTGTGTGACTCCTGCAGTGCATGTGGCACCCCCGGTGTGTGGATTTGCTAGTGCCCAGTAGCACAGGCAGCCTTCTGGGCATCTGGCTCCTGCAGTGCACATGGCTGCCCCAGGCCCCAGATCCTGCAGGGCAGGTGGACTCTCCAGCACCAGGCTCCTGTCATGTGTATGCTGCCTCCACAGTCAGCGTCTGCAGTGCATGGTGGCCAGCAATACCCACTGGCCATCGGCTTCCTCTGGCACCCCCTCAGCCAGTCTAGTCGTGGAGTGTGCCTCAGTGAGACACCTCCCCATGGACAGCTGGGAGTCTGCTGGGCTCCCCCTGTGCCACGGCCTGGAAACCCTCAGGAAAGTGAGCTGGGGCAATCATACGGCACACCCTGCCTCTCCGGGGGCACTGTCCTTCACCCGAGGGCCAGTGTCTTGGAAATCATTGTTTCATATATCTTGTTCGCTTTTGAGCTATTTTCAGGTGGAAAGGTAAATGGTCCCTGTTACTCTACCTTGGCCAAAAGCAGAAATCTCAAAAGGATTATTCTTCTTCAGGAAACAGTAAATATTTGAAATGAGTCAGCTTCTTTATGACTTCCCCATTCCTCTGGATAACTGACCCTTGCACAGTTCTACAACTTTGAGCTCAAGAGTGTACTCTCTAGGGAAACCGAGGTTAATAAATGAAAACTGCTCACATCCGTATACTGGTAACTGTGATTGATGAGGCGCTTGCGGCTCAGGTGAGATGGTCCTGGGCACACATTCAGAATAGTTTGTGTGAAGAGCTGCTGTAGCCTTGTGTGTACAGGGCTGGGTTTGGGGTAGAGGCGGAGGGCCGGTGAGCTTCCTAAAGTCGTCATGCTCCCCCCTCCCCCCCGATATTATCATTGGTAATTCTGCACTGCTCTGAATGAGAATTTTGGTTCCCGGAAATTTGCACCTCCATCTCTTCTGAAGAATACTGCTGATCTCCTGGTGTGGTGCCAACTCTGCTGTCTTCCTTCTCTGTCTTTTAGATCCATAAACCTTGCTTGATTTACTGATGCTGAACTGGTGCTGAGCCTGGACTTCCCATCAAGCTGAGTCTACTTGTGATGTTTTTCAACATGTGGACATGCAGAATATTGTCTGACAACTTTAGAAGAAAACAGTAATTAGTCAGATCACTTGTTCAATTAACCTTCGGCGCCTAGCATCACTCAGCATATGGTTAGCAGTGGTGACCCAAAGGTTTTCTAATGGATGGGTATCTGCTCAGATTCTTTTCCAGTTTGCTCAAAATGAGATCTAAGGATGTCTTGGTGGGGGATAAAACTTCTCTTTTGAAAGCAAGTCAGCAAGGGGACGAGGTGGCAATTATTAAGTCAATAAACATTTATTAGCTCCTAACTATGTAAGTTGCTTTCTGTTTGTTTGTTTTTTGAGTAGGAAGGCAATTAAAAAATGAGCAAAACAGCCCCTTGTCTCACAGGGCTTATAGTGTTGGGTGGACGATGAGAGAAGTAGTCAATAGGAGCCAATATAAGCACCAAGCCTCCTTACTTAGTTACGTTTCTGGGCTTTGTCTCAACTGTCAGAGTCAGATCTTTGCTGACTTATTAATCCATCCAATGTCTAAGTCGATCTCAAGTTTTCTATGTGAAAATTATTATTTTCAACCTACACTCACAAAAGGAAGATCTTTGTTCAACCTTAATGATTGCTCCTATCAGTACGCAATGTGGCTACGTTTCATGTGAGTTTGAATTATGGAAATCTTAAATACTGCAATACGGAAATATTAACAAACTTACTTTATGAATAAAACTTGAAGTCATGTGCATCCCCACAAATGAAACGTTTGTAAAGAATGGCAAAATTTCAAAGTCAACTGGCCAAGTGACTTACAAACTTGGCTCTCCCTATCTGCCACAGGAAGCGCCGTGTTAGCCAGTCAACAGAAATGCCGGCCAATTTTGGTCAGGCAACGTGTGAATTTGATTTATGTGAGACCATGAGAAATGCATCCCTCTCATAAACTATGGCTTCTATGTGCTGCTTTGATAAGCAAGCCACGGTCTTCTTTTCTGAGCGTACATCCTCTGGGCGTATGCAGCTTCCTTTCCTTTGTTTATAATCCCCTTTCATCTGCTCAGGTACTAGACAAACTCCTTTTCATATTTCAAGACTTAGTTCGAAGGCAGGCTTTCCTTAATATCCTTTCCATTCAGACTTCCTTCGTTTTTCCTTTCTCTAGGCTCCTTGGACAAATGCACAGATTTTTTTTTTTTTGGAAAACTATTTTGTAGTTTCTTGCACGTATCTTACTTACTATTGTGAAGGCAAGTACTGTGTCTGAGGTTCTGGGAAGATGAAGATGCACGACACAGAACCCATTGCAGAGGAGGAACTCAATAAAATGTTTTAAAAGAAAATCCACACACTTAGCAATTATATACAGGGTGCCTATAAAATGTACTAGGCATGGTGGAATGCACTAGAATGAGCAGTGAGAAACAGGACAAACGTGGTCCTTGCCCAAACCTCCAGTTTAAGGAGGGAGACAGAGACTTGAATAATAATTGAAATATGATGATCAGGAAAGAATAGAACATCGCTGAGAAACTTAAGTTTGTCTGGGGGATTATAGAATTAATCCTTAGCACCAATGTTCGAATAGGAGCTAATAATGGGAGATGTGTGCCCCCGCCAGAAGCAAAAGTCAAGGAGTCCTCTGCCCACGAGCTACTGAGAAGGACTCAGACGTCAAAATACCTGTTACAGGTGTTCTGAATACTCACGGAAAGAGTGTAACTATATTTGAATGGATTGTATGTCATAATATGTAATAACTAAGGTAGTGAATTTTGGTTTCCAATGTGTGGTCTGAAAATAATGGGGAAGGCTTTGCTGCAGGACGAGGGAAGCTCAGGCAAAGCAAATCCACATCCTTTGCTGCATCATTTCTCCACGCGGTGCTGGGTTTGGCTTTATCCTCCCCCTCCCCACCTCACCCCACGATCGAACTTTCGAACTTGAGTTATTTCCTTGAAAATGAATAACAAAGGAACAGCAATTAAAATGATTCACTGCCTGGAGATGAAATTAAATTTAGAAGAATGTCACTTCATGATCTGTTCATAAATTTCAGATCTCATAATTTCAATGAAATATACTGAATTTTCCCTCTACCAATAAACAGTATATACTGCAACTACTTATGGCAATGCAGTCGAAAACAAACTCAATATAGGCAGCCACCCAGAAGTCAAAGGCTCAATTCATTTGGAAGGGCATAGGAAAAGCACTAATATTAATTTGGCTCAAGTGCCACGTCACTGGAATGCCAAGGTCATGGATACCAGGCTCACTGGTGTGGACCTCCCCGCACGCCTGTTGTAGTGTGCTGGGGAAACTGACACAGGATGAAGAACTCGGCTTGTATAGGGACAGGCGCACAAGGTAACTGGTGGGTTGCTACGCTACTTCTTGGGATTTAAAAAAGACTATTATCATGGGCTTCTTAACTCCCATTGCATCACATCTACGCCCCTCCTAGAGTGGACTTTCTATTATATTTACGCACAAGTCTTATTTTCCGTATCAACGGTCTTCACCCGCAATACATCCCATCTAGCACAATGGCAGGCACATAGTAGCCATTCTGTAAACGTTAGGTGAGTAACTGAACTTGTTTAGCAAATGTGCATTGAGTACTCCATGCCAGGTCCGGTTTTAGGTGCTGAGGATACAGTAATTAACAAAATGCTCAAGGTCCCAGGTGTCATGGAGCTTACATTCCAGTGGGGGAAGAGAGAGCCAGTGGACACTGAGAACATGTAACATGCTAGTTAGAGAGAAGGGCTATGGAAAAAGAGAAAGTGAGGTAAGGAGGAAGGAAGCGTTAACTGTGGATGGAGAGGAGTGTTGCCATTGTACCTAGGATGGACAGCGAAGGCCTCTGGTAAATCTGCTGAAGAATCACAAGGGAAGTGAGGGGACAAGTCACTCAGTTGGCTGGGAGAAGGTTTCACCAGGGTCGAAGGAGCAACAAATGCTAAGACCCTGAGATGCCGTTGGGGTTGGGGTGATGCAAGAGAAATAGCCGTGAAGACAGTGTGGCTAGAGGGACTGAATAAGGCGGTGAGTGATGGAGACAAGATCAGAGAGGTGGCAACTGGGACGGGGTAGGGGTCTCAAAGGACAGATCACATAGGGCCTTGTAGACCAATATAGACTGTTTCATTTTTACATTGACCAAGATAGGAGGATTTTGAGCAAAGGAGTGACGCGATACATTGAGAATAGATTTGGGGGGGTGGCAAAAGTGGAAGTACCCCCACTACCAATTAGTCTCTCTGAATAAATGAAAGAATGAAAGCCAATTAGTAAGCAGACAAGAAAGAATTCATTCTTGTGTGATTCCCAGTGTTTTTCACTCCACTACAGATAGCCCTCTGCCCTCCTGACTACTCCTATATTTTTTAAGCTGTGTTTCTACCCTCTTTTCTCAACTCAGGTCAGCCTGAGCTTCCTAAGGTCTAGGTCTGTCAGTCATAAGTAGTCCTTACAAGTGGTATGACAGGAAGTTATGCAAATTCTTTGTTCAAAGAAGAGTCTGCAGAACAAACATGTATGTATGTCTATAAAGCATATATACCACCCACGCTCATGGTCCTCACTTGTGCTAACAGTTCAAATGCAACCTCTGTATGAGGTAGCTTTAATTTCTATGGATATGTGGATGTGGCTGGCAAATGACCTTCCTGCTCTGGAGATTAAAGAGGAAAGACATGGGAGAAACCAGAGTGCTGTAGACTGAATGTTTGTGTCCTCCCAAAATTTATATGTTGACACCCAATCCCCAATGTGATGGTATTTGGAGGTGGGGCTGTTGGAAGGCGATTAGGTCATGATGGTAGGGCCCTCATAAATGAGATCAGTGCCTTTAGAAAAGAGACCCCACAGAGCCCAGCCCCTTCCACCACATAAGGTTACTGTGAACCAGGAAGCTGGCTCTCACTAGACACCGAATCTGCCAGTGCCTTGATCTTGGACTTCTGGCCTCCAGAACTGTGAGAAATAGATTTCTGTTGTTTATAAGCCACCCAGTCTATGGTAGTCTGTTATAGCAGCCCAAATCGACCAAGACACAGGGTCCACAGTGTTGTTTTTCTATAATACTCTGGACCTAGAATAAAACCTAAATGTTATTTAAAAGGACGTGACATTTAGGGAGGTTGACAGACCCCATTGGCTAGGCAGGACACTTAAAGGTGGAGTTACTAATTATGTTAGTTTCCTAGCATAATATTGTTAGATTTAGACTTCAAAATATGAATGTTTCTGAAGTGTAAAAAGAATTCATGATTAATCATACAGATTCCCACTTAAATTATATGTAGAGATCCAAGTTCTATATAAAATAGTCTAGTGTTCTAAATGCTCATTTAATTTTTTCTCTCATTCTTATTTCCAAGGATTCTAAGATTTTCTAAACCCCAGTCCTTGTTAGTAAAAAATAAAGAGCAATTCTCTGCTTACCCAGGTCTGCCCTTTATATATCCATCACAGTCAGATTCGTAATTGCATTAGTGACACACTTGAAAACCAGTTTGACTTAGGTGGTTAGTTTTCAGTGTAGATCAATAATCACTCTTAACTTTTTTTTTGGATCATGAACCGCTTTATGAAATTGCTGAATGCCGTAGACGCTCTCTGTGGACAAATGCACATATGCGCACACACACAAGATATGCAAAATATCTTGCATCCAATATATCCCACAGATTTCAGGGAATCCACAGACTTCCTGAACCCTATCCATGGAACTTCTCATAAGAAGACAAAATATTTAATTACATTACATGTGCATTCAGTCTAGTCCACTGTCTCTACGTAGTGATACAGGAGAAATCAGGCTCATGACGATGGAAGGTGGTGCATTTTCCCCTAGAATTTATACTTTGCTGTGATTATAATTTGTCTTGTCAACTTTTCCTTACTTAGTAAGGGTAATATATAACTTGTCCTCTTACTAATCTACGTGTTATGGAAAGGTGTTTATTTTCCAGCTTCTCATTCCAATGCACAGTTGTTTCAGTTTGTATGTGGGTGACTCCCATATGTCCAGGAAAGACTACGACAATAAAGACAAGATCTAGACATTCAGATCTAGATCTAGATAATACATTTTCTCACTGCTGATAGACTTCGGTTAGGGTTTTCTGTAGCTTGTGACCAAAACTGAATCAGAGATCTCTGGATAGTGAGATATTAGATTCTTGGACCTTCTGGAAGATTTTCTTCAAAGCAGTGAATTAATATTCCTAATTAGTTCTGCTCCTCCATTCTGGGTATGCCACCTGTTATTGTTCACTGGCTTTCTTTTGGTTTTAAGATAAGGAATGAACTAGTTATATTTAGGGTTCCCCCACTGAATAAGATAGAGTTTGGAGACTACAGTAGATCAAGCCGACAGCCCAGGCTTACTTGCTTGGATCTGCTCCTTTGAAGTAGGCGTTGACCGTTTCTGTAAATGCTGCTGCAACGGGCAGGGTGTCCTGGGCGCCCATGGTAAGGGGGCTGGGTCCTCTGGAAGAACCTGCAGGAAATGAAAGACTTTCCTTTATTATGGACACAGGGACACCTTAGTGCATGTAGGACTAAAAGTCCATTAGAGGATCACAGGATGAAATCTGTTACTGAAAAGACATGTAGTGTGCTAAGAACCAGAACTCTAAATATTCGACATAGAGCTCAAGTATTTAAAAGGAAATATTTGGCTGCCTTACAGACAAACACACTTGAAATTAATCCCATTATGTATTTTACCACAGAAAAAAATCCAAGCAGAGAATAAAGCCATAGAGGCTTTCAATGCTTTACATAAAGCACAGGGCAGTATTTGCATGACAGTTTGTACAGCAGGTAATTAATACAGGAAATCATTAGTTTCCTATTTGAGCATTCACCCTATACAGTTGCCCAAACACTCAAAACTTTTGGCATTCCTTCATTTTAAAGGAGAAACAGTCATGGGGTACCATGTTACACATGTTCTTTTCCAGATTATTTCCATTTCAAAAAGCCCAATTACCCTCAGATCAAGCAGGGTGAAGTTTACATGTCCAAAAACACACACAACCAAAACGTACACCTTGACTCAGCACAAACACATAAATGCATCAATTCACACTGTTAAAAAAGACAGCAGCTCTCCTGTTTATTGAACACCTGCTACATACCAGGCACTGCTCTGGATACCTTACGAGGATTATCTCATTCAAGCCCCAGACCAGCCTGTGGGACAAGCATTATTATTCTCATTTTACGGAAGAAAAAACTGAAGCTCAAAGACGTAAGTGACCTGCGCAAGATAACACAGTTCTTTAAGTGGCAAAACTAAAATTCAAACCTAGATTTGCTGCCCTGCAAAGTTCATGTTTTTCCCATTAGACAACACAGTCTGTCTAAATTAAACATAGTTTTGTGCAGTTTTGATATGACCTGAAGTTTCCAAACAGAGCAAAGTGTAGACCGTTGTCTTTGTTGTTAATCTCTAGGCGTGGTACCGAACAGTAAGGTTTCAGTTACGACGAAGTATTTCATTATGTCGCAAGCTCACTGCTTCTCCTTCCTATAAACAACACACATTCTCCCTTCCCTTCCCTTTCCTGCCCAGATGACATATTTGACCCTTCACCTTCAGTAACTTTCGTCCTCTTCTCTGGCTCTGACTCAATCTACACTTTGTACATCTCCCTCCTTAATTAGATTTTCCTTGACAATTCCAGTTCACTCTAGTCTCTTCTTTTTCTATCTTCCCTTGGCTTTTGATATCTTGAGCTTGGTAATTGATCATTAACAAACATTTGCTTACTATCTACTACGTACAAGGCACCATGGTAGGTGCTGGGGATTCAAAGATAAATAAACATAATCCTTGTCCTCAAGGAGTTACAGTTCAACATGTTAATATCATTATTGTCATTATCATCAATATTCACTACCAGCATTATCTCCATCACCATTATCCGTTGCAGACTTACTATGTGTTTTGCAATTATCTATGTAAACATGTGAAGTAAGCATTATCTTCATTTTGTAGTTGGTGGAACCAAGGCTGAGTTTATACAACTTGCACAGCTGGTATGCAGAATATTCAAGGCTGGTACCCAGAAATGTAGAGTTCATAGTTTAGGCTCTGAGGACTACATTAGTTTGCCACCTGGGTAGTCAATTACAGGGCCATTGGAGGACAAGCAAACAATTACAGCACCATCGGGGGAGTCTTAAGGGGAAGTATGCACGTCTAAGTCTTTGCCACCCCCAAGACTGTAAACTTTTAGAAGGAAGGAATGATGACATGAGCTTCCTTTATGGGACCTCCACAGTCCCTAAAACAGAGCCAGGATTACATTGACCTCTCATTAAATCCACATCAAAGCTTTCCTTGTTGGATCTCTGGAAGGTAAAATTTGGGCACATCTATAAATAAAGACGGTGCGCTGAGCAGAGGCCATTGTTTCGATTCTCACCATTATATCCAGGTCATAGCCACAATGTGATTGGATAGATAGATCTGCAATCAAATAATTAGAGCAATCTGGTAAAGGCTTTAAGAGTGCTACAAGCAAATGGCTATGAAAACACTTCATGCTGCTTGGATAGGAGAGGGCAGGGTTCATCGAGAAAGTGATACTGGAACCAAGGTTTGAAGATGAGTCAGATCTCACGAGGGGAAAGGAAGAAGCCCAGCATGTACATACGTGCGGAACTGAGCAAACACATGGCATTTTGAGAAACCACAGAACGTGTGGTCTTATTTGTGTGTATGTGTGTGTGCGTGAATGTGGCAGGTATTGAAGGGTGAGACAAGGCTTGGGGGGTTAGGAATTAGATCATGAAGAGTTCTGTATAAATATTTAGGAAAATTTGTCTTTATTGTATAAGTGATTTATGGGCATCAAAATTAGAGTTACTTTTTGATAATCTAATACAAATCTGTGGACGCTTTTCAGAGCACGCACATATATACAGCATTTAAATAATCTGAAATAGAATTACTAATTTCTTGAAGTCCTTGGGGTTCCTGGAACAGGGGTTAAGACACCCTCTAGAAGACGGGCGGCCTCTGAAATATTTGAAGTAGGGAGTTTATAATAGGGCTTGAGTTTAGATCACTCTAGCTACAGTGCAGTGGATAATTTAGTAAAGGAGACAATAAAGTAAGTGAGGAGAACTCTCAGAAAGAAAAAGATAAAGTTAGAAAGAAATGCAGATATTAGTAGATAAAAGGAATGTCATAGGCATGATATTTCTTTAGTTCTGCAAAGCATTTAAAAGTCTTCTATGATATTCTTGTGAATAAAATAGGAAAAGTTGGGTAGATAATAGTCTTGCCAAGTGAATCGACAATTAGATGAATCACCATATCCAATGAGCATGAATCAGTGGCTTTCTGTCCATTGAGAAAGAAGCCTCTGGTGGAATATCCCAGAGGCCTATCCTTAGTCTGGGCTCTCCAGTGCCTTGGATAAAACTAGAAAAGACGCTCAGAAATGGCACACTGTAGTGGCTAAGAGGTTGGGATTTGGCATTAGACATTCCTGGGGTTGAGCCTTGATTCCAACACTTGCCATCTGATTGATCTTTGGCAAGGATGATATAGTAATACCCACTTTGTAGGCCTGTTCTGAGGATAGAATGAGGTTAAGACATTTAACACAGTGCTTGATCCATAGTAAGCCCTCAATAATGATTAGCTACTTTTAAGATTATTATCACAATTTAAGATAATACAGAGATTATCTTAAATAATGACAGACTCATTGAAAGTACTCAAAATTATCTCAAACTTTTGGAATACTGGGCTGGAAATGATAAGAAAAATATCAGCAAAAACAAATGTGGAATTCTTATATACCAAGATTAAAAGTTAACCAAACAGGGGCTGGCCCCGTGGCCGAGTGTTTAAGTTCACGTGCTCTGCTGCAGGCGGCCCAGTGTTTCGTTGGTTCGAATCCTGGGCGTGGACATGGCACTGCTCATCAAACCACGCTAAGGCAGCGTCCCACATACCACAACAAGAAGGACCCACAACGAAGAATATACAACTATGTACTGGGGGGCTTTGGGGAGAAAAAGGAAAAAAATAAAATCTTTAAAAAAAAAAAAGTTAACCAAACAATTGTGGTTTGGGGAAAACTGGTTTGGCAGAAGAACATGTGAAAAAATATTTGGGGGTTTAGTTGACCATCAATTTGCTACAGTTGGGTTCAAACATTTCCCCTATTGGGCTGCGTCAGTGGATGAGTAACAGATGGATCACTAGGAATGAAGCTTTCACTGCTTTTTGTGTGCTTTGTTTTAAAGCCCATCAGCCAGCAACCGGAACACTTAACCACGAGCTAAAGACCAAACTCTCCAGGGTAATGATGCACAATAACATCTGTGGTGCTAGAGTCGGAATGCTTGCGTCCCCCAAAATTCATATGCTAAAAACTTAATGCCCAACGCGATGGTGTGAGGAGGTGGGGCCTAGCTGTAAGTCATTCTAGCTCCTCTATGTGGGATGTCGTCACAGCATGGCTTGATGAGCAGCTCCTAGATCCTGGCCGGGATGGGAACCAGTGAGCCCCAGGCCTCCAGGTTGGAGCGTGGGAACTTAAGCACTCGACTGCAGCCCGGCCCCTAACATCCTTTTCTTACAGATGCAGAAACTTTGAGAGCTTAAGTAGGTAGCTCCAATTCAGAGAGCATGCCACCCAGACTTCCAGCTGTTCTACTTTGCTGTTACAGTAGAGCGCATCAGAGGCGGGCGCGTCGGTCTTGACCGCACACTGTCATTAATATCTGACCCTGGCAGCTCGCTGATTCTAGCTGCACCTCCATTACAGCGGACGTTGATCTTGGCACCAGCAACCTCACCTGGCTGTAGGGAGGATGTGCACTGACCAACACCAGGTGTCACCAGAACTGCAAATTTTCCCTTCTGTCCATCGGGGGTTAGAAACAATCACTTTGAGAGCAACCTGAAGGATGGGCAGCAGAGAGAGCCGGCTTGTTTGTCGATAAGACTGATCCCACCCTTGCAGTCAACCAACCCAAATAACTGCCCACTCCACCGGGCCTGCTGGGCGAGAGCCCAGTAACCCTTACGGCCAGGAATGAGAATGCGGGAGATGGAACCAACGGACAGAGGCAACAGCAAGTCTCAGAATGCATAAAAGAAGACAGAAGAAATTCCAGGAATTGTGGGAAGCCGCAGAGAGTAGATATGGAGTTAGCTTTCTCTAAAAAAAGGTGGATCATATTAGTTAGAATTAGTAAAAAGATAAATGATACTCCATTCTATGATAATTTACAGAGTATATTCTGTATAACAGTGATAAAGACAGAGAATGTTGGAATCAGACTAAATTAAATTTGAATCCTGACTTTATCACTTACTGTGTGACCTTGGGCAAATTACTTAACCTCTCTGAGGTTTAGCTTCATCATTTTGTAAAATGGAGATAGCAGTTTCTACAGAAGTTGTAAGGATTGAATATGATGATACAGGAATGTCTTTGTTATCTGAGGATAGTCAGTGTCAGAAAAAAGTCACTTAAAAATGAATGTATTTAAACACTTCCTAAAATTTCATAGTATAAAATGATAAAAAGGTTTGATTGGGACTCTAAGTAGTCAAACTAAATTTGCATAAAAATCTTTTGTTAACAAACCACGATCAAATAACTAATGAGTTCTTAGAATGAAAAAAATGATTTCTGTTGATATTTTGAGGAAGGGCATATTTTTCCGGTAAAGTTGTATTACAGCTCTAAACACAGTCTAGGTTCAGATTTGCTTTGATTCATGATCGTAAAGTGAGCCATTATTGCTGAGTTAATTGAGAGTTTTACAAATTTTCCTAAGGGCCTTTCAGTTTCTTGATTTTCTTTTGAAATGGCTATGGTGTAAGCTTCCTTTTTTTCTTCCTCTTCAGTTATTAATAGTTTTATTTCTGCCAAATCCTCAATTGACAGTGACTTTGAGTGTGACCCAAAGAGCTTTACACCATCATTTTTGTTGACTTCATGGAATCCTGTATCCTTTCTGAGCCCGGCACTTTCATTTTCCAAGAAATGGGCTCTGCATCTGCACGGTACGCCCACTGTGAAGCAGTGGTTCACGGGGAAACTGACTGACCTGTGTTATGTCACGAATGGGGACAGATGGCGTGGATGCTGGTGTCAATTGGGGAAAAGCGATATTAGAAGGGGGATGAATGTTATAATACTTCCCTGTCATGTTGGTATTTACCTTTCTACAAAATCCAATAACCACAAAGATACTGATAAAGACGTTGGGAAAGAGAAACACCAGCACGTGTCAGTCTGATGCCAGCACCTAATCAGCACCCAATAAATGACAGCTATTGTCACTAGCAGCGGCGAAGAGTTTGCCTGGCAATCACAGCATGTAATACACTGTTTCAGGCTCCCCTCAACACCAGATGCACTTTGCACACGAGGGCAGGTGGAAGGTTAGAAGCCCCTCTGAGGTCAGCAGGAAGAATCGCATCACGAGAGCTCCATTTTAGAAGGAGGGTAGTGATCTTGTGACTTTGTGAACCTCAGCTGAAGTGATGATTAATAAACTAACATTACTTTTTAAAAATCACATCAGCTTTCCTTCAAAAAATTTTTAGGATAGGTTTGTAAGAAAAAGAGTGAAAGAAAAGTTATTACATATAAAATGTTGCTTTTTTCTTTTTCTCTACATCCTTGAATGTTACAATTTTACATAAACTAGTTGGCTTAAATTATATGAACTATATCTTATATATGTGTATGTCGTATATATGTGTTTACGTGTTATATGTTGCATATAAAAACCTATAAATAAAATATTTTGTGTATTTTTGGTATATTTGTGTTTTTGTCTATTTTAGAGTTTTTGGTAGTCTAATGAATGCCATAGCCTGCTCTAATAAATAATAATGCTGTGATGGGGGCTAACCTGAACATATACCTTTCGTATATGTTCCAAGGACTATGCTAGATGTTTCACATGCATGACCTCATTGAATCCTCACACTTAGGAAAAACATATTATTATTACTATTTTGAAGATGCTCCAATGGAGGCTTCAAGAAGCCCAGGCACTTCCCCAAGTGCTGCTTTGGCTTCTCACCTCCTGAGATGGTAGCATCAATTGACTTGCTGAGTGCCAGGAGGAGGAAAAGGGGCAAATCTCAGAGGAGGAGGCCTCGGTCTCATTCCCGAGGACCTGCTGTGAGCTGAGCACTGTCTTTGATGCTTTGCACTCAGTGCGCTGTTTAATTATCACCACAATCCTGTGCCCAGATAGGCGTTACCACATATTACAGATCAACAAACAGAGTCTGAAGGAAGATCGTCGTGTGCCCCCATTCTCACAGGAAGTAAGTGACAGAGTCAGGATTCGGTGTGGGTCCACTTAACCCCAAGCTCTTGCCATTATGCCCCCCAGGCCTCATCTCAACCCACAGTGGCACTGGGTGAGTGACACCTGCTACATGCTTTTCAGTGTGCAAGGCATTTGCCTTCAAACACGCGGAAGGCATGCTTAAGGACGTCAGTTATTACAGGATGGAGTTAAGGATACTGAATTTCTGGGAGGAAAAAAGATTAGAGTTATTTTCAGTCTTCCTCTTCATTTTATATATATATATTTATTTATATTTATATATTTTATATATATATATTTCACTTGCATACATTTCTTGCTTTTCAAATTCCGCTCAGTCCAGAAACATGGTCAGCCAACGGGGTTTATAGAGAATTTTCTTCAAATTGGGTCTTTGCTTACAGTTCCCAAACCATCATCCAAGATTAATGCCCTGCTTAACTTCCTGAAATGATCTGTTTGACTCAGAAAACAGGAAAATTAAACTTCGTTTTCATCATCAAACTCCCATCAAGCATATTCAACACAGGGACTATTGTGAACAATGGACACGAGGAAGGAGACAAAGTCATAAGGGAAATGTCTTCGGTATGAGGACTCACACGACCAAATCCTAGACAATTTCTCCATATAGACAGGATGGAGAGTTTTTTTGATCCAGCATCCGAACCCGAGCCTGCTAGAGCGCGGTACTACAAAGAATATGAATAATGACGTCAAGAGCTAATTTACGTAGAGCCCTTACACGTGATGGCGCCATGTGGAATACTTCATGTGCGTTACGTCTTCTCCTCTCGAAATCTCTCTCTGAGGTACATACCATTACTATGGGTATTTTACCACTGAGGAAATTGAAGCTTAGTGAAATTAAATAATTTGCTCAAGGTAACTTGCTCAGCAGTAAGTAGAGGCGCTGGGACTGAAAACCAGATCTAACATCAATTGTCTTCTTAAACCCTGGCCTGTATTATTAACGTTCACCCACTCATGTCAGGGAGCTTTGCTCCGAGATCCAGCTGGATGCACAGCCTGCATTCTTAATGGAGCAGTATCACCCCAAAGGGGCCGAAGCTTGGTTCTTGGGGGAAGGTGAAAGAAATCTTACTTTTTTCTGTGTAAAGCACACAGATGTACATACAGTACATAAGCAGATGTACGGTACCACCATGATATTAAAATTCTACTGGGGAGCAATTAAGGGAAAACAAAGTTCTAAAAAGTGTCCCTGGGTAAGGGAGGGGATATGACTAAAGAGTTTGAGAAGCACTGGTTTACAGTTTTAAAAGGGCCTTGGATGTGAATGTCCTTGGACACCTCATCAACTCTCTTGGAAAAAACTTTAAGGCACTGGTTTTGCTGAAGGATAATAGTTTCTTTCTTTCTTCAAATTTACACTCAGTGAATAATACGTGCAGCGCCCCCAGTAGGGGTGGTCTAATCAAGATATGTGGGAAAACATCCAGTAAGGGCCACGCAAAGCAAGAGAGGCAGGAAAGGGAGGCTCGAGGGCCTGGTCAGGGCAGGGGAGGTGTTCTCCCGTGAGCACGTGGGCAGTCCTTGAGCTGAATATAGTCAGGGGCTTCCACACATCGGAGAAGCTGGAGACACCCCGGGCCAGCCTTCAAACCACACAGGCTCACGGCCAATGGTAGGGGACAGTGACCGGGGTCTAAGAACACCAGGAGAAGGAGGAAGGAATCTGTCAAGGGATGGGGAGAATGAGAGGTCCCAAAGGACACCCAAGCACGTTGGCAGGTGGAGGATGTTTCTCCGTGGAAAGTCTGGGATGTGTATTCAGAGAAGTGGTGGCTACTTGAAGGACATTAGAGATATTCTCAGGTTCAAGTGGGAAACATCAAGACTTTTAGAAAAGAACAAACATTCGCTGAAGAACCATAAATGGCTAAAAAAGTACAAAAACAAATTCAGCCTCCCCAGTAATCCAAGAAATGCAACAGGAAGAAAGACAGAATTTTTTATCTTTTCAGATTAGAAAAGATCTCAAAACAGTCAATCCTTCATGTTTGTGAGAATATTATGAAATAGGTACTTTAATATAATGTTGGTAAAAGTAAAAATTGGAGGAACCTCTCTAGAAAACTTCTTGGCAATGTGTACCATGAACCTTTAGAAGTTTCATAATTTTAGCCCATAATTCCAATTTTAAGAATCCATTCTAAGAAAATATCTTAAGGCCAAAGAATTATGTGCAAAGATGTTCACTGCGTGTGGGAAAACTTGAAGCAATTTAAATGCTTAATAATTGAAGTGAAATAAATCATGATTCATGACAGAATGAAATGTCATGCAGATATTAAAAAGTTTTCAGTAATTAAAAATGGAGCTGAAAACAATCAGCTATTATTCATCTATTTTCTCTATTAGATCAGAAAGGGTAAAAGGTACTGACATAACTCAGTGTTGACAAGGGCATGGAAAAATTGTTAATCATAACGCTGGCATGAAATTTTGAAGGGACATTTGGTAATATGTAGTAATATTTAAAATATGCATGCTCCTTAACATAATGATTCCACTTTTAGCAATTTCTCTTTAGGACAAATTATGACAAGTACATGAGGATATAGGTTTAAGGCTGCTCATTGCACCATTATACATAATAGCAAAAAAAAAAAAGTGAAAAATCTAAATACCCACTAATAAAAGGTAGGTATATGCATATAATATAATCCTATGGAACCATGAGCATGGTTATACAGATGTACACGTGCACATGCACACACACACGCATACACATACACTGCGCATAGTAAATTTAAGGGGCTACCATTGACCGAAGGTTACCGAGCAGATTATATATTCTATTTGCATAAAATTGTACATAACGTGTTTCCTTGATTATGAGAAACAGACTTTTGAAAACATTCAAACATTTCTGAAGCTGAGATGTGTCTTGTAATCAATGTCAAAAGAAACCTGGCAGCTGCTAACACGTTCCCCTGTTGTCTTTGCATGACCTTGAGGGAACGTAACGGCGAGTAGACTAGACGTTGTTAGTTCATCTCAGGGTCTCCTCAGTTGAGCTCAGTTCCTTGAATTGATAGCCTCTCATGTGACTGAATTTTAACTTACGTTTGTACTTTTACTTCCCCTTCTACGCTCTTTTCTTTAAAGATTCCATCCGATGCAGTCATAAAGTAAACAGTTATTTGTACAGTGAATAGACTCTCACACACAAGGCCATGCAACTGCAGGCAGGAGAAACTGCCACGTCCTTTAAAGTCAAAGCCACAGAACTTTGAAAGACGGGACACGTAACGGCTGACTGAGTCATGTATCATGAAAGAATAGATAACTCAGGTGCTGAAACTAGATCTGTCAGAAACTTCTAGCTGACTTTCAGAAAAGTTGTTTACCTTTGGCAATTTATAAATAAACTTGGGGATACGAATGCAGCTAAAAGCCTGGAATTTTCGATGTGCCCCCCAATTAAACTGTCAACGTCAAAGAGAATAAAGAGGTCAAGATTACAAACCCGCCGTAGAAAAGCGTCAAGCCACTGGATAGCAAACACCACTGCTGATGCCAACAGTGATCCAGGCGTATCTAATTCTGAACAGGAAACAGGTTTAGACTCAATTTCTGATGCTTGTACTAAAGATAGTGGCTTGCATTTTATCTGTTATTGCTGGTTAGATAAAAATGCTTTTCTATATCTAACGAAGTTTATTTTGCACCCGAAAGGTTGTTATTAAACCAATGGAGCATATCCCAGTGGCTTCCTGGAATCAAGTAAATGAATGCAGCACTCACACGAGTAGGTGTGTATGTGTGTCTGTGTGCGTGTGTGTATAAATATATACAGAGAGAATTTTATTCAAGACGTTTCACCAAATGTTAAAAATGTTATCTCTACCAGTCCCTCAACAGCGTGATTTCAGGGTTGTATTCACTCATTTTATTTTATTGTTTTTCAGTTCCAGGATTTTTTTTTTCTTCAGCTTTACTGAGGTATAATTGAGAAATAAAATTGTTGGATATTTAAAGTGTACATCTTGCTGATTTGATATATATACATTGTGAAAGGATTCCTCCTGTCTAGTTAATTAACACATCCATCACCTCACGAAGTTTTCTTTTCTTTTCTTTTCTTTTTTGGTGAGAGCATTTAAGTTCTACTCTCATAGCAAATCTCCATTGTACAATACAGTGTCGTCAACCTTAGTCACCACGTTATACATTAGATCCTCAGACTTTCTCCATCTTAGAGTTGAAAGTTTGTGCCCTTTACCAACCTCTCTCTATTTTCTCCACCTCCCAGACCCTGGCAAACACTTTTATACTTTCTATTTCTAGGAGTTTGAGTTGTATTTGCTTTTTTTAAGATTCCACACATAAGTGGTACCACACAGTATTTAGCTTTCTCTATCTAGCTTATTTCACTTAGCATGATGCCCTCATGGCCCATCTATGTTGTTGCAAACGGCAGGATTTTCTTTTTTCTCTGTATTTACTCTTTCATCTATTCTTTACCAGGCTCTTTGAATTTTTAAAAGTAATGTGCTTATATCAATTTCATAATCATAATAAAGCAAACTATGAGCTATTTTCAAATATGCTTTAATGGCATGCAGGACATTATCATATGTTAAAATAAAAGGATGCATAATTATACACTGTATGAAAATATAAAGTACACACACACACACACACACATGCGGTCACATAAACATGAAAAATCTTAGAAATGAAATACACCAAAATGATAACAGTGGTCATCTGCAGTTATTACGTTATAGATTATCTCATTTTCTTTATACTTTTCTGTTTTCCTAAATTTTCTATAATAAGCATGCATTACTTTGATATTGTGGCAAAAATATTATAAATAGAAATTGGGAGTTATATTGGGATTTTAAATAACACTGAGTTTTATACATTTGTCTTTTATTTATTTCTTGAATATTCCTGTTCTTACCGTTAAAAAGGGTATGCTGGTGGTTTGAACACTACTGAAAGTTATTCCCCTACGGGGCTGATACTGAGGAGTGGAGAGGCATAAAGGAGGCTGTCTGTCGTAGTCGGACTCCCTGATAACCTGCTATTTGAGCAGCCAGTTTCATGGGGAATGGGCTGTGTGCAGAGTCCAAAAAAGGCAAAATCTAAGAAAAGGAGTAATCAACATTAAGTAACTCATTCTTCCTCTTCCTGGACTCATCCTTTACAGCGACAATTGCAACTCTTGAAAGTCACCAAAACATCCTTGAAAAATTGACATCACCCTTGCTCCTTCATGACACTTCTACAGAATAACCTTTTGTGTTTTCTCAGAGGCATATTTCAAGTCTCTAAGTCAGGTCTTAGGGGAAGCCATGCTGTAATTACCCTGAATACAAGACCAAGAGACACAGTTGTAAATAGCACACATGGTCTGCGTGAATGTGGGCCAGCAGGAAACGAAGTCCCAAGGCCATATTTACTCACGTCCTGGTGACTGAATCCAGCACAGCCAGCGGAAAAGGAACAAGTCCATGCAAATTTCTGTCCATGAAAGTTCATGCTCTAGCAGAAATTATTACCGCACGCATGTTGCAAAAACAATTGAAGACACAAAAGGGTTAAAAATCTTAAGGGCAATGACTTATCTTAATGCCTTAGCTTAAATGCCATATCTTGATGACCCCAAATCAATCTTTGATTCAATACATGAAGCAATGAATGTAAAATTCTTAGCACATGTTGAATATTCATTAATGTTAATTGTTGTATTAGGAAATGATTACATCTGTTTGGCAACTACTTTACCGTTTACAAAAGCCTTTCACAAGTAACTGACTAAAATCTGTTAGCAGTATATGTGGTGTTGATCAAATATACTCATTCCATGCACAGAAAAGGGCTTAGAAATGGAAAATTCTCCTGAGTCTTGACATTACCACTTTGGGTCATTTCTTCATTCATTGTGTCAGCTGTCCTTTCTGAAGGGGGCAGTCAGAGGTTCCCCTCTCTGTCTGCAACAGTCAGAGGCAAGAGTACAATAGGAAGGGCAGCCTCGATCTGCAACAGCCCTTCTCACAAGACATACAATGAAAGGCTGGTGCAGGACGAGGGCTCACAAACCACGCGAAAGTAAAGCAATTCCCTCTGGCGATTCTCTGCTTCTCCATCCTTTTCTCAGGAAGTTTGAAATTACTTGTCAAATCTGCTGAAATGCCATGATTTACAAATCCTTTACTAAAAGAGATGGTAACAGCTTTTCTTCCAACACCTCCCATCAGCATTAACACAGCACCCGAGGAGTGCATCACCAGGCAGATCATTAGTCCCAACAAGTCAGCTTTAATGATAGGCTCTGGTGGAGGCGGGGGGTGTGTAGCAAGGAGGAGGCATTGTACTTCCAAATCATTCTCCTGCTCCATAAGCAGTGGAGAAAAGACGGCTCATTGTCCATGCTGACAAGGAGGGCAACTCACATGCAACTCACAGCAGATCAAGTTGCCAGATGTTTTATGTGGAAGCAGATGAGAATGCTACCCCTCAACCTTCTCCAAAGGAGATAATAACTGGACAAAACACAGCCACATTACAAGCAAGGGATACGGGAAGCTGGACGACAGTGGGAAGAGCTAATCATTATGGAGCATTCGCATGCACCCGCCTCCCATGTGCTTGACCGTTCAATCCTGACTACGACCCTATGAAATAGGTGTCATTACTGTCCCAATTTCCAGAGGAGGAAACTAAGACTTAGAGAGGTTAAGGAACTTACCTAAAGTCCCACATCACGCTGGGGCTGCAATTCAGACCCAGAAGGATAATTACAGGGCCAATGCATAACACACACACACACACACAAACACACACCCACACATACTTCTTTTCCTTCTCTCTCTCTCTCTAGTTCATATATTTTCCTCTATTTATCTATAGTTATGTATGTACATATGTGTGTGTATGCATTTGCACATATGTGTACTGAGCATAAACTGATATAAACTAATTGGGGACTCTTTTTCTATTTCTAATAGCTAGACTAGTATCCAATATATCTTTAGGTTAACATTTACACATTACATAAGATTATATATTAGAACTCCAACTCAGCAACATTTTGTATTTCTTCAGTGCATACTCCAGACTTAAACGTCACTCCCATCGCTTCCCCGGGAAGCTCGCCCTAACTTCTAGGCCAGGTTAGGTCTCTCTGCTGGGTGCCTCCAGAGAACTCTACCTCCTGAATTGTAAAAAATCTCTACACATTATTGAAACTACTTGTTTAGTGTCTGGCTTCTATGCCCCGTGAAGGTAGAACCATGTCTTTCGTATCCACAGCTGTGACCCCAACACCTTCCATAGCACCGTGCATGGAGCAGGGACTCAGTAAATACTCACTGATTGAATGAATGCAGCCATAACAATATCTGTCCCTGTAGCAACATTACCAAGGCCTTATTCTACAAATTCGTTTATTGTTTTCCCTGTCAGATACCTACCTATTGCAGAATCAGTAACCCTGGAAAACCTTAGCCTTTTGCTATGCATCCATCATAATCACTTTTGTACACACACATTTAAACACATGAAGATAGTCCTGACTCCTCCTAAACAATATTAACTATGAGTATGTCCAGGCATGTACATACTGGAGCTACCATGATGACTATTTCAAATCAAACTCTACAATATCATAACGGACAACTAATTCCTTCTTTTGAACATGACTTATATGTCTATAAGTTTACTGCAGAGGTGGGTAAGGAACTTGACAATTTTTCCCAAGAGCTCATACTTCATACAAAAAGAAAAGTGAAGTGTGCTATAAAAAACCAAGTTTTTTGCTATTCATAAGCAAAGACATATAAAATTTATCAATTATTTTTGAGGCTTATACAAGTCATCACATTTTTACTTGATGTACACAATAAATATTAAAAATTCCTTCAGTCTCATATCGTGATCAGTTTTGTGTGTTCCTGTCAGTGTGTCAGGAGAAAGAAAAAGGAGAAAGAGAGAAAAGATCGTAAGACAGATGAGCATGACACACACCTAAGAGAGGACAAAAGGCGTTGACGGGCAGCAGTGAGGGAAAGAAGCAGTGCGCCACCTCTAAGTTAACGTGTATTTGCAATAATAGCCATCTAGAAGCTGGGATTTTTCTTCTAGGCTTGATGTCTGCAATTTTCCTATCTGGTACTTAGGTTAACAGTCATACTCAGAGTGCAACCGGGTCAGCCAGTTAGGCATTCCCTCAAGTATGAACGAGTGGGAGACAACAGACCAGCAAAAATCCAGGCACTTAATCTATTCCATGAAAGCATATCCATTGAATATCATGCATTCAAAACTAATCACCAATATTTGCATGGCGATTTAAAGAAAAGATACAATGGAGCAAGTTTCAAGTTACATTCCATTCTTTTTCCAATATGGCTCCTGAAAACAGGCATGCCCCAAGGTTAAACCCTCACCTCCATGGATTCAGCCCTTATCTCTAAGCAAATGACTCCCAAATTTCCAGTCTGTTTACTCCTAGACTCATGCAACACAGATGGTGTGCAGGACCTCAAAGGCGAGAGATCTCAAAAGCAACTCACCCTTCCTGACCAAATCTAGGACTCTCGGGGACTCCTTTCTCCTGGTTTACAACAGCACCCTTCTCCCTGTGTCTCAGGATGGAAGCCTCCACTCCTTTCCACATCCTATTAGATATCAAACGTTTCTACCTTGATGGTGTTTCTCAAATCTCCCGATGAAAATGGTAGTGTCAGTCCCTTCCCACTTCTCTCGGACTGCTTCGGTAAATCCCCAGATTTGTGCCTGCCAATAATCCTAAAACTCAAAGATGATCATACCACTTCCTTTCTCAAAAAATTCTCAAAATGCCACCTTGCGTAGGGATTGTGATTCAATTTCTTTTCTCAGTATTTAAAGCCTTTTAGAACATGATCTCTACTTACTTTTCAGGATCAATTCTTAAAACATTCCTCGCCTCTCCCGGTGTTTCCCAACCCTGAGTACAACCTGGATATCACTCACCTGAATGCCTCTGCTCAAGTCTTTTCTTCAAATTGGAACCCTCTTAGCTGTCTAAAGTCCTCCTTGTCCCTTAATGTCCCTGGGCCTCCAAGAAGCTATCCCAGATTCTTCCCAGTTAAAAATCTATCCAGTATTCACACACTTCAGCATGCTTTTACAATTCTGTTATGTCATTCACTATAGTCCGCCTCTTATAGGAAGTGCCCATCTCTTCTGTTTCCTGTGAATTCCTAGAAGGCAGAAGCCATATCGTTTATCTCCGTAATTCCTATGCAGGGGCTTAGAGCAAAGAGGAGCTCACAGGAAGCTTGTTAACCCTCGAATGGAGGAACACATGAGTGCGTCTTCTTTAACTTTCTAATCCATTCAGCGTTGACCCAACTTTCCTTTGGCTGCTGAAGGGAACTGTTTAACTTTTGCTTCAGGTTTTGGAATTGTCTGCACACAGCAAGTCTTCTTTTCGGGACTGAGAGCTTTGTGCCATTCTTGTCAGTTCTCCACGCAGTAACCCCAGTAGGATGAGAAACACTGTTACACAATCTACTTCTGCACCCAGGCAAGCATGACTCAAACTCGGGGTTCATCTCCTTTGCTGGGGAGTAAAAGTCTTCCATCTTGAGCAAAGCAAAGGCTGTCCAACATCTATATATTTTAAAGTTATTGAATTACGTTCATTTTCTTTTGAGTGAGGTACACATTCAGAAACAACAGAGTATTTTGGACTGTTCCGGCCATAAGAGGAAGAAAATACACCACCAGTGAGACTCGTAGAGATTCAAGAGGAAGTTCCCGGGCTTAATCACTACCAGAGACCCAAGAGGTCACTCTAGAGACCAGGAAAATTCCAGAAATAAGAAACAAATGCATCTTGGGTACAGAAACTTCTTGGCCCCTTCCCATAATTCTCCTCATTCAGTTTGAATGCAAACTCAAAGTACAAATAATAAAAACCTTTTGGGGGGGCCGGCCCCGTGGCTGAGTGGTTAAGTTCGCGTGCTCTGCTTCGGCTGCCCAGGGTTTCACCAGTTCGGATCCTGGGTGCAGACATTGCACCGCTCATCAACCCATGCTGAGGCAGCATCCCACATGCCACAATTAGAAGGACTCACAACTAAAAATACACAACTATGTACCAGGGGGCTTTGGGGAGAAAAAGCAGGAAAAAAAGATTGGCAACAGTTGTTAGCTCAGGTGCCAAACTTAAAAAAAAAACAAAACAACCTTTCAGAGCTATTAAGCAATAAAAAGACACAAAGGAAGCTTAAATGCATATTGCTAAGTGAAAGGAGCCAATCTGAAAACGCTACATACTGTATGATTCCAACTATATGACATTCTGTAAAAGGAAAAACTATGGAACAAGTAAAAAGACCAGTGGTTGACAGGGGTTGTGGGCCAGGGAAGGTGAACAGGTGCAGCATAGAGGATTTTGGGGGCACTGAAAATACTCTGTATGGTACTATAATGATGGATACATGCCAGTGTACATTTGTCCAAACCCGTAGAACATAAACACCGAGAGTGACCCTGAATGTCCACTATGGACTTCAGGTGATGATGATGTGTCCGCATAGGCTCATCAATTCTACCAATGCCCCACCCTGGGGGGAGGTGTTGATAACAGGAGAGGCTGTGCATGCGTGGGGCAGGGGATGCACGGCAAATCTCTGTGCCTTCCTCTCCGTTTTACTATGAACCTAAAACGGCTCTAAAAACATTAAGTCACTAAAAACAAAACAAAACTGAAAAACCTTTTATATTGTATAATACATTAATAAACCAAAAAATCTACCTTATTTGATTTTCCTAATTCTCCTGCCAGGTGGGTATTATACCTTCCAGTCTAAAGATTATAAAACAGAGGCTGGCCCGGTGGCCGAGTTCGCGCGCTCTGCTTCAGTGGCCCAGGGTTCAGATCCTGGGCGCGAACATGACACTGCTCATTAGGCCACGTTGAGGTGGCGTCCCACTTGCCACAACTAGAAGGACTCACAACTAAAATATACAACTATGTGTTGAGGGGATTTGGGGAGAAAAAAGCAGTAAAAAAAAAAAGAAGATTGGCAACAGTTGTTAGCTCAGGTGCCAATCTTTAACAAAAAAAAAGATTATATAACAGAGACTCAGAGACATTACATTCTCAAGATCATTTGGTTACTGAGTGGCATGGCCAAGACTGAATATTATAGTGGTTAGGAACATTGGTTTTATAACTCGACACTAACTCCCCCTGAGCTGATTTACCCACTGACCGGCTGTGTTATTTTGGGAAAGTTACCTAAATTCTCAGAGCCTCTGTCTATTTATGTGTAAAATGTGAGTGATCATGGTGCCCACTTCATACAGCTGCTGTGTGATTCCTCCAGCTTACAAATACGGACTAATCAGCATGAGACTGGCCCATGGGAAGGGCTCATCAGTGCCGCTGCATCAGCAGGGCGGGTCTCAGTGGCACCGGATATGCTGACTCCAAAGAAAGTGATCTTTTCACAAACCAGGGACCCTTTGCTTGGTGACTCAGGATAGAAGCTACCACCTACTCTTAAGCTTTCCTACAGCATTTAATTGGATAGAATTCTGATATGAATTCCGTACATTCACGTCCTCCTTGGCAGCCCATACACATAACTGGCCTAGACACCAGGGTAAAAACAGGGAGCACTTTGCTGACTGTGCTATTAAGAGCTATATATTAGTCTTTGACCCAGTTCCTGGCAGAAAACTCCTAAAATTCTTGTAATTTCCTGAGTGGTAAGAGTGAGAGGGGAATCTTTCATTATTCATAGTAAGCCTCTTTCAACCAGGCCTGAGTTTATGCTAATGAGATGACTCTTGGAGGATGTGGGCTGGTTGCCAGAGGCACCAACCATGAGATTCGAGGTTTGGAGTTTTCTGTCCCATCTCTGACCTCTGGGGAGAGGAGAAAGCCTGGAGATAGACTTAATCACCAGTGGTCAGTGATTAAATCAATCATGCCTATGTAATGAGCTTTCATAAAACCCCTGGGTTTTATGAAATCAGAAGTACAGGTGACAACCTGGGACTTGGGATTGGCATCTGAAGTGGAGGGGGGCAGTCCCGTGGGACTGAGCCCTCAACCTGTGGAGTCTGGATTAACTCTAGGTAGTTAGTGTCAGAATTTTTCAGTGTGAGGAAAAAACTCACATATTTGGCGTCAGAAGATTTGTGAGTAGTACAGAGAAAGAGGTTTCTCTTTTACTGACTTTCTAGTCTGTCTCCGGCATGACAGTCGTAGGCTAGACACGAATGAGAAACCAAGGAAAGATCAGCGTGGAGGCCAACCTCGGAGATTTTCAGAACCAGGCCACTAATTTCTTACGAAGGGGCAATGCGAATTCTGAAACCCTCAGCAGATCCGACCAATAGAATATTTGCAGGTTCAGCTCCACTGGAATCTTCTGAACAGGTTTAGGCTACTTAAAAAAACTCTCTGTGACCTTAATTATTAACAGAAAGGATTTTACATTTTATATTTACAATATACAGTCACGTGCAGCATAACAAAGTTTCGGTCGACGACGGACAGCACGTATGGCGGTGGTCCCATCAGATTAGTACATATAGCGTAGGTGCATAGTAGGCTGGACCGTCTAGGTTTGTGTACACACACTCTGTGATGTTCACACAATGATGAAGCCGCCCCACGACGCATTTCTTAGAACTATCCCAGTCGTTGGGCAATGCGTGACTGTAGTTTACATACAAAGATGCTGAATAAAAATCCAGGAGTGTGATTTTACTATTTTTAATGAAGGTGGTCTTGTATCTTCATTATGTTTTTAATGAAGATACACAGTCTTTTTATATTTTTTTCCCAGCCTGGTTGTACTTCACACTGTGGTGTGCAGACTTGGGTACTTGATAATTTCAGTTTTCCTGATTGAAAAGGGCCTACACTGGGGTAGGGATGATAGTGGACACTTCCCATTTAAAGAATATTGTGAATTTGGCAAACCAGTTGCTTCCCAAAAAATTAGTCACACCCTCCAATTTTCCTTTTGCTAGTGACTCTCAGATGAATGAATTAATATCCTCCTGGCCACGTGAAAATTTTGGCTGGTTTGCTTCTTACCAGATGTTATTACCATGGGAGGGTAAGGAAAGTTGGGTAGTCCATGACTATGATTGTGTCTTACCAATTACTAAACACGGATATTTAATCACCTGCTGAAGGAGTTCAGAAGCTTAAAGTGCCGAAGAGTTATTTTTTTTCACACAGACAACATAATTCCAAAGAGGAAAATGTAGCTCTCATTGTATAGATGATTAGAGTCCTTATAGAAACAGACTTCTCCTCCACGGGGTCTAATCTGGCTAGAAAAAAGAACTTGAATGTGGGCCTGAGTTAGTGGACTGAGCAAGAATGGGATGGATGTGAAACCCAGAGGTCTCGGCAAGGTCAAAGATAAGGTATAGTCAGGAGCGTTAGGAAAGCGGGAGGGTTAGAAGATTAGGGAAAACCCACCAGAACCACCTACTTCAGAAGAACGAGATGACGTCTGTAGAGCAGAGCATCGTCCCAGGTCTCCAGCTGGGAGGCCTGGTTTGAATCCCTACTCTGCCTCTCCCTGGCTGGGCGATCCTGCAAAAGTTACTCACATCATCTGAATCTGAAGTTCTTCCTCAGTGAGTTGTGCAGAAGAAATGAGATCACAGATGGGACGGACTTTGCACGCAGTGAACACTCAGATGTTACCTATTATTATCCATCACTTTCATTGCCTCAGGGCCCCTACCTAAAATTGCAACCCACGATATGCTCTATTCTCCTTCTCTATTTATTTATCTTCTTATTTTTGACTCTTCACATTAGAATGGAAGCTCCGTGGTGACAGAGAGTGTTTCCTATTTTGTCCACTACTGGGGAGAGTCAAGGACTGTGCCGGTACACAGGACTGTTCAATAAATATTGTTGAACGAAGGAATCATTGCCTAATGTAGTCCTTGGTGCACAGGAAGGGTGACAAATTGTTAGTTGTGAAACAACTAAAATGACCCTTGCCAGCGGGACCATTTCTGAGATGTGGCCCCAGGTGTGAGTTACTGATTACAGTGAAGGGAAAGCTTGTTGGAGCTGAAGAAGTCAGAGGCCCTGGGGCCAGGTGTTGGATGGGTCATCCACATGGAATCCATGTCACAGGAAGAAGCTAGGAAGTGTGATGGAGAAGAGGATGAAGAGGAGCTGCCAGCATCTCTAAACCTATAGATGAATGCAGAGGAACGCTCTGCAGCTCAGCAGTGGACAGCAATACGGAGCAGTAGAAGGTGGAATTATCAGATGGCCGCTTTCCACAGTGGGGAGTGGTTGGGGAGTGGCAATATGGGGTTGGGAGAATTCAAACACTGCCTCCTACTCCCATGACATATGGCCCACAGAAGATTGAAGAACTTTCTGTGGAGAGAGCTACAGGAGAAGTACGGGTCCCTGGAGAGAGCTGGGATTCAGTTAAGGAAACAGGTGGGCGAGTTCAGCAAAGAGCCTGCGAATGAAGGGAAGGGTGTTGCTAAGGACGTGACATTCCGAGGCACGACGGGAGCAAGAGCAGTAAACAGCAGCAACGAGTGCGCAAGAAGCTGGATGCACAGAGGCTAGAGACAGTATTCAGAAACAAGGACACTCAAGAAGGCATGGTTGCAGGATTTTCTTTTTCCATTAGCAGATACAAGATGATTTTGCAGTTAAATAAGCTAATCAAGGAGAGGGCCAGCACATTTCTGGAAACATCTTGATGTTAAAATGCTCTGGGAAATTGTCCAAACATCTAACAGTCACATCTTTTCCTAGTCACGGAAATAGCTTTCCACTCCTTCCATCTCAGAATAATACTTGGTAGCTTCAACCGGATATACTCTTGGATGAATGTATTACCTTTTGTAACCTTTACTTTTTTTTTTTAGCCCAACTTAAATAGGTTCTATTTTCAGTGAAATTGTTTATAAAAGTAAAACATTAAGAAAAGCTTTGGAACCCTTGTGAGTTAGAACCATTGTCTGACACTTTTCTACCCCTCTTGGAAGCGTGAAGCACCTCACGTTATCCCCAAATAAATTCCTAGGCCAGTGCTCATTAGTTGGTTGGTTGCTCAGTGACTCAAACACTTCCTGAGTAGCTGCTATGCCCAAACACTGTACGGACAAAGCAACGAATAAGACAGGCTAACGTTTTGAACACTATAAAAACATTATTTAGATGCCAATAAATAATAATTTAGAAACTATTTAGAACAGGTGAATATTTTTACCTGGCATTCTTCCTTCCTCTCATGCATTCCCTGAATGAAGAATTGTAGATAATAATAATTAATATTAATAATAACAAATGTGGGTAAAATCTGAGTACCCTAGAGGAATGTGCTAGAAGTGTTATTCAATAAAACTGTCATGTTGAATGACAGTCTTCTGGACTATAAAAATTTAGATAGGCGCACTATTCTCAAGGTAACTTACTATGACACCATTTCTATGTTGCTTTATCATCACAGCAGAAAATAAAAAAATCCTTCCAGGTTGCACTAGCTAAAAATACCTGAGACTAATGTACATAAAGATGAAAACAAACCTTCTCCATTCCTAAAAAATAGCCATTCTTGCTCAGGTGCAATGTGTCATTTTAGTTTCTCCAGTGTCTTCCCTTGAAGCTTATTTTAATGTACTTCTATCTGTTTATACTTCCCAGACTTGAGCAAAATTCAAGATGAAGATAACACCGTACCAGAGATTCCAATTAATTTCTATTAAAACTCTTTCTTGCATGACTTCTCATGACCCGAATTGAGATGCTTAAGGACTTTGGATCTTACTAATTAGAATGGCAATATTAGCAACTTCAGGTACCCAGAAATCTACTAACAAATATTATATTTTCCTAAAATAAAAATGTGATTCATATTATGATATTCCACACATTTGTTAATACTTATACTTGATTGATAATTTCCTTTTTAAAAACAAACCAACGACGAAAAATTATCCTTAGATTGGTATCTTCAAAAAAAAAGTCTTTCTCTCTCTATTTAACGAAACCCAAACTAAAACACAAGTAAACAAGCCAATAGATACTCTGAAGCCAAAACAAAGTACAACAACAGAAAAGCTGCCCGAGTTGTTCTTTTGTGGAGCCCCAGACAATTCCTGGAGGGTTGCCTGTAGCGTGTTGCTTAATTTCCTGGTTAAAACTGAGCAAACTGCAGCCTTCGTTGTGGCCCCGCCAAAGCAGAGAAAGGGCCTTCATGTCTGATGTCCTTGCTGTCCTGCAGGATTACCAACCTACTCAAGGCAGCTTCCCTTTTGAGATGTGCTGATCAGTACAAAGATACCTGTGCACTTTTTAATTCCATCTGATTCAAAGAGAAAGTTTAGAAGGTCATAAGTTTGTGGACTTTGCACCTTGGTTATTACAAAACTAATGACCTGAGGCAATGACAACTTCTGACACAAGTGGAAAATACGCCTCCTCCCCTGAAGACTGCCTCTTCTGCCCTCTCCCCACGCCAGGACAAGACATCAGATATTTGGAAAGTCTTAAGTCAGATCATATTTTCTGCTGCTATCCAAGCCACTCCAAGCTAAGGACCTCCGTCCCTAGGACCATCTTGAAAGGAAAATTCACTGTGGAGAGGAAAAAGCCACACCACACAAACTACGTACAAATCTGTATCATTCTGATTTTTCAAGTTGTGTTAAAATAGACGCCCAAGTTACGAAAGTTCTTTTTGTTGTCATGAAACACAAAGACAAGTTCAATATTTAGGTTCCATTCTAGAGTAGAATATTTTTTTGTCAACTTTTGACCCCAATATTTAGGTTCCATTCTAGAGTAGAATATTTTTTTGTCAACTTTTGACCCCAGGATAAATTTAGCTATTTAAAATTGTAGGAACTAGGGCCTTAAGTGGTAAAAATTTATGTATAAGATGGCCCATTAATTAAGTTAAATTATTTAATTTTAAATTAAATTATTTAATTTAAACTTACCATGAGTTTAAATGGGCCATTTTGTCAAATGCCTGTCCTGCGAAAATGATTTAGAATTTAAATATAAAACAGAAGAATGCTAATCAGTAATGCAGAATATGACAAATTATCCAACACTGAGGTTAGGTATCTGACATTCTATTTATGTATGTTTTCCTTAATCTGCTAAAATGGCAGGTCCGGCGATAGTTGTCCATTTTATTACAGTCATTGCAGTTGCAATTTCAGGAGATGTAAATAGAACTTACTAAAATAGTCCTTTCTTTCTTTTCCTCATTTTTCTGACCTCCCATGAAGCATTCCTTGTCATAAGAGTATGTACGCATATTTACATTTTACAATAGTAGATGCTGTAATGGTAATTATCCAAAACAAAGTTAAATGCCAATTCCAACCAAAAATGACCTTATATTAGTTGCATTGCATTTGCAAGAGTTAGCAAAGAGCCCTGGTTGACAGAGTTAAGTTCCTTGGCCAAAAAAGTTTGTTTTTTTCACTTTAACACAGTTAATGAAGTAACCAATATTAACTGCAAATTAGCTTTAATTTTTTTAATATGAAAAATTGAAGATCCCATACCAACCAAATTCAGGTACTATTTTCTTTAGTATTGAGGATTTTCTAAGTAGCCATAGCATTTTCATATGGAAAGTGAGACCAGGTCTTCTGAAGAGAGCTGGGATTTCGAATGCAGATGAGAAAGGATGAGGAAGTATAAATCAGAGTCTGGTATGCTATGTCCTACTTACCTTCAAAAGTCAAATAAAACTTTCCTCTGTCAAACCAAACGAGGGAAGGCTGCTCATTCTCTGTATGGCCAGGAGTTGAAGCGGGACGGGGAAGGTTAGGGAGAGGGAGAGAGAAGGACACAGTGTGAGTCACAGAGCAGGTCATAATCTCACTACAGTGGGGCAGAGGCACTGCATGCTACTAGCGTGCAGGGAAAAGGGAAGGCTGGCAGTCTAGGCGTTTTTTTTAGTTCGGGAAACAAAGCAAAAGCAAAGCTATGGAGGCCTAAAAAGATGGGCATGTGTTGTTGGGTGCTTGACACTTGGTGCCTGTGCGCACAGAGCAGGTCTTCCTGGCCACGCAGGGGCGCCAGCATATTTTAACTGCACTGCTTTGGGCAAACTGTCATTCAGCAATTGCTGTATCCATTTCATCTTCAATGTGATCCCCTTCTATGTTTTCAAAAAGATAAACTCAGAGTTATGGGTTATAGAAAACTTAGCTTAGGTTTTAAATGACAACAGCATTGCACATCAATTTAAAGTTCGCGGAAGATGTCCTATATCTTCCGTCCCCTCCCCGGAATCACCTTAGGCATCCAGACACAAAGACCCTTTACCTAAGCACCAAAGAGAAAACAAGGTTACTGACGTGCTCTATTACTTTTTAAATTAGAAAGCAGTCACTGGACATGTAATTCTGAGCAGTTAAATTATTCCTTCCTTTGTAAATTCACAAAGCAATAGCAGCTCACCTTTTTCGAAACTTTTCACTGAGAAACTGTCATGCAACCTGCTGCTTTAAATATGTTCACTTAAAAAAAAATTCAGTGGCATGAGTTCCACGATGAACAGTAAACAGGGCGCATCTGAGAAGGACTGGACGCTCATGAGGGGAGTAGCATGTCCATGAACTTTACAGCATTCAGATGACATAATGGCTTGGATTTTAAAGTCTAGCATCTGGAGATCACTCGTCTCGCACCATACCTGCAGGCGTTTCACAGCGCCTTTCAAACGAGGGCAGTTTGTCATAAAAAACATCATCTTCTGACACTACGAGCCAAAGAAATATAAAGGCGTGGAAAACAAAAACACAAATACAAATCCCAGATGAAATCAAGCAGCACACTTCACTGATCGAAACACGGGAATGATTTTAATGGAAAAAGGAAAGAAAATCCAAGACACTGGGGATTATGACTAGGATATAAAAAAGTGATGTGCTTATTTCACGATGATTCTGTGAGAAGAAATGAAAATTTTAAAAATGCCAGGTTTTAGCATCTGTGAATTTGGCTGAAGTCAGCTCCATGGAAGAAATCATGCCTCCACCTTTTCATGCCGTTGTTAAAGGCACTATCATTAATAATTGACTCGAGGAAATGGATTTCACTCAGACACGATCCTCAAGTGACCAGACATATGTCCATCAACCGAACCTCCTGACAGAGCACTGACAGCTGAACAGGATCACTCAGCATGCACCTTCCCCCCTGGGAAAAGAGGAAGCTTTTAATGGGGCCGTGAGAAAGCAACAGTATAAGTTTGAGGTCCCTGAATGAAGTATCCCATTTCAACTTCATCAATATCCAAATTCAATTTGCCTTGCACCTGTCTTTGGTGGTTATGGACTGTTAATTTCAAAGAGCATTATGGCAATTCCATCTTTGGGTATGGTATCCAGCTATGGCCAAATGCCTTTATAAATTGGTCACCACAGTTGCCCTGGACCCCAACTGTTCCAGATCCTTGCAGGTGCTCTCCTTTCTCACCAACTAACAAATGCAGGTGATTGGAGTTTTACTCTATCTATGTGATTAAAAAAATGTTCAATGCCATAGGGCCTGAGGTTATTATTGCAACTTTAGTGGAAAATTGAATAAAATCTGTACAAAGACCAGTAAGGGAGAATCCTCCCTACAATGTACGAAAGATAAGGAAAGGGGTGAGTGTAGTAAAATCATTCTGTAAACAGTATTTCGTGGAAAATATTTTACTAGCTTGCCTCCTAGATGTAGAGAATAAGACAGGGAAACTATTTCTTTGTCAATTTTTAGGGCTCTACAATAGCACCTGTCAATCGGTTTTTTTACACATGTGGCTTCCTTACTGGCTAGAACAGTTAATGCAACTCCTATAATCCCTTTAGGAGAGGAACAGGACGAATGGAACTGGCCCTCAGTAACCTCTCCAGAAAATAGGCAGCAAAACAGTTACACAGGCAGTAATTGATGTAACAGTGCCTTTCCATACCTACTAGTGGGAAATGATGGAGGAGATCCTTTCTGTAAAGAAGTGACTTCCTATTTACAGCCTCGTTAACACGAGGAGCCTCAAACGCTGCCATTTGTTCTTTGAACTGAAGTTATACAACAATAGCTCATAAGAGTTGAATAGCATGCTTATGATTTATTTTTTTTTCTGGTGGTTATGGACATTAAGGACTCAGAAGAAAACATCCTAAATAAATCAGAGAACTTAAAAAGTGAGTCATTGGAAAGCTCTGTGTTTGGTTTAAATAAGGGCAACACTCAAACTAAGTACAGAAGAAAAAAATTTCCTTAAGACCTAACCATGGAAACTCCCTCAAATTGATCTGGGATGGGGAAGCCAGTACTGGAGACAGCCTTTTCCAAAAAAAAAGCAGAAGAAAAACAAAAGACTAAAATTAAACGTGGGAATTTTTAATTGGGATCAGGAATATTCACCTCCAAAGGACTTCCTTTGTGCGCAGGCTAATTGGCGTTAATACAGGTATTTTTAAAAGAAAGCTTATCCAGTTCAGAACTGCCACCCGACTTGGAGAGACAGAGGTTTGGAGGCAGTGTTTTAAGTTTTAGATGCTATGGTGAATATTCCAGTACTGAATAAATCACTTTTGCTCAATGTTCTAGACCACAGGCAGCATCAAAGTCCATCCGAGGTTTCCTTCGGTGCCCATAAATGATTGCTTTTCATTCCTTACAGATTCCTGGGATGTTAAGATGCAATTGAAAATGCATAATTAACAGTGAAGGAATTGTAATTAATAGTGAATTTAACAATGAAAAAAACTGTCTCCATGGTAGTCTTTTTGCATTGGGGTTCCAAAGGAAGATTTTGCAGTCCTGTGAGCTTTTTCTAGCAGAAAAGGAGCTTATTTTATTTCATGGATTCTAATATGTGCACTTTTTCACATTTTAACCTCTATGAAATTGGTATGGGTCTTAACATGAATGTGATAAGAAAACATTGTGTCTGAGCTCAATTGGCAGCATTCCCCCTGGGTCTCAGTCGTGTCTGAATAACAGTTCGTCTTCCAATTGAAGGAATCTCAAATTCAGTGCAGTACAGCTGCATAGGAGCTCTTCACTATCTGAGTGTGGCAATGCACAGAAAGTTTCATTTTTGGGTGTGGCATTAGACTTACAACTTTATAATCAAAGCTGTCAAGAAAGATTTTATGCCCTAAGTCTTTCAGAGGCATATTCTTATACGAATTGTTGTGTAGGAAGATTAGACTTAGTCTTAAAAATTTAGTCCTTGAATTATGTTAAACTTTACAATAAGCAAGTACAAATAAATAAATGCAGTTTCTGCTACACTTGCCCCAATTTTGGCTCAAGTGTCACAGGAATTGTCAAAAAAGTACTGTGGTGGTGGGAGGGAAATGTCGAAGCCATCAACTTCAGGAATTTGCCCCTGAAATCCTCTAATTCCTCAAGCCATTTGACTACCTTAAGCTGACATTCCAAGTCAGTCATGAATAGTCAGCCCCTTGGTGCTGAACAGTCAAAGCACATCCTCTCCAAAAGGAGGTAGACAGCAATACGCAAGAAGCTGCTGGGTAGTCAGTCATTTGACAATGCATTTACTTCAGAGAGAAGTGACTGTCAGGTGAGCCGCAGCAGCAGGAAATAAAGAACAGGAGAGCAAGGAAGATGAAAACCAAATAAAAATAACAGAGCCAAACAGAGTAAATGAGAATGCTCCCCAGCAATGCAGCCATGTGATTACCCTCTCAGGTGGGTTTTTTTTTAACCCCTCTGTGGTTCATCTTGAAAGAATGCATACTAGCTATGTTAATAATCAAAGTCACTGGCCAGAATTTGAGGTTTCTGCAGCACGGAGTATAAACACACATTGCACCAAATATGGACACAGTTCGAATTCTCTGTATGTGCAATTTCCTCTGTGAATTTCAACGAGTTGGAAGAATCCATTAGAGAGTCATCCAAGGTCACTTGAGGTCTGCTTCCTCTGAGTGACAGTTTATTCTTTTCACTTTCCTCTCTGACCAACTAGGAAAATCACATGGAATTGGTGGAACAAATGATCTTGAGTAATAAAAACAAGAACAACAGAGCAGAAGTGGGGGAAATGGCTGGAGCAATCAAGAGCATTACAGAGAGTTCAAAAATAAAGTTGGATGTTACAGAAAAAACAAAAGAAAAACTCAGAGAGAAATGAGCTAATAGACATCTAAAAACAGGAAGCCCCAAATTGCCCCAATTGGTGATGCAGATAAAATATAGGCTTGGCTATATAAATAATGTTAAATACCTGTCTGTTAATGAATCACGCTGAATTAGATAGCTGCCTATATTTTCACCAAATTTGAAGGATTCTTTCGGGCTGGTCTGATTAAAAATATATAGCATGTGATATAGTTGCAATACTCTTTGGGGGCCCTCAGAGGCACACCTTAACTTATTTCCCAGGAAAATAGAAAGTTCTTCTCCAGAAGAGCTTCAGACTTTGCTCAAACTACTTCTCACATGGGCAACTCTATAGCGAGCCCTTCTTGGGTAAGTAGCAGCAGGAATTTATTGAGCTTGGGTTAATGATTCTCCCAGCAATGCAGGATGGGTCCGCTGGTTTATAATATGGGTGACTTGTAGGGGAGGTCAGGCAATAAAGGAGGACAATGGGAAAACACGGAATGGGAAAGCCCCAGTCAGAGACACCATGCAAACGGGAGAAGGCAGCAGGAGCTCAGGAAGATGGGCAAAGAGGTGTAGAGAGAGACCAGCCTGGGAAGAGGGAATATGCTCCAGGCAAAATGAGGCATTTAACCCTGGGGAAACCATCCAGCTGAGCAGCCATGCTCAACTCTTCACTCTCAGCACACCATAAGGAAAGAGGCACAGAGGCATTTACTGGAAATGCCAGCAATGACTTATATCTTGGGGAAAATTGACTACACATCACTGAAAAGCACTAGAAAAAATGTCAAAAAGTTTGTTCCAGTTCCACAATGCCACTGTTTATACCATCTGTCAACATAAGGACAACCAAAAAGTGACGAAGAAATGAAAACTTCGAGAAAATAAAAGTTCTAAATTTTGTGATTTCTGATGTGGTACCTGGTTGGAATTTAAATAAACATACCTCCTCAAAGGAGACCATTTTGATTATAAGAAATAATATCTAAATTACAAGACCTTATTTGACGATTTCTTCTTTACTTTTATGAATAGTTCTGTATGGCACAGCATAAGAGAATTCCTGCAAAACACAGGGGTTCATGTTCTTTTATTTGTTTATTTGTTTAGTTAAAGCCCTTTGCCTCCTTTGCTGAGAAGGTGCTTTTAAAAGAAGAGTCAGATGATAGCGAAAGACACAGCAAAACAATTTCGACCAGAAACCCAGGGCCTGGGGTTTCAGAACATTAAAAAATAGCCAGTCAAAACCACAAAGAGAGTAGAATAGAGGAGATAATTTTTACCAACTGTGGGAGTGGTGGCTGCGCTCAAGGAATTGGTGGATGATATTGAAGACGTGCTTTCGGCCCGGGCTAGGGGTGCTATCGGAGGAGGGCTGGAAGAATGTCTGGGAGGGCTGAACGGTCTGGGCTGCAGGTGGAAGAAAGAGAAGAAAAATTAGATACACAGGTCATAGTACTTTTGTTCCATATTTTGAATGTCTTCCAGCCCCAGGCATGGCAACAAGGTTCTTAAAAGGGTACAAGTGACACCATTTTTACACTGAAATTGACTGTATCTGTACAGGAGGTCATGGTGGAGCTGGAGGAGCCATAACCCATCCTGTGCTGCACTCAGTAGGGCCATCAGATTCAGAGAAGCTGAGATCTGTGCTGTGGTCAGTGATGTTTCAGGACTGGGAAGTCACATGCCCTCAGGGACTAAGCAGGTAGCCGACTGTGAGAGCTTAAACCCATTTAAAGATATTTGAATACAAAACACTGTACTGCGCTAGCTAAACCAAATACCCTGGACCTCACTAGTTTGTGACTCCTGTGCATGGATGCCAAAGAAGCTGAGCTCTGCCCGAAGTCTCTTAGTTGTTTACACAGAATGTTTTATACCCCTCAGCCTTAAAACACAGCGCAAGAAACTTCTGGAACAAATTCATCGGGCCACCACCACCCTCCTTTATGTCCACGTAGTGTGCCTACCACTGGTAACTTTTCTGTAGTCTGGGGACAGAAATCAGGACTTGCCTTCTCTTGGCGTCTTCCAGAAGCAGATAAATATGGAGAAAGGAAACATCTGCTTTCTAAAGAATTTAGCACAATTGAAAGTTACTATCTTAGTTTGCATCAACCCACTGAAGCAGGACGGAGGGCCCTAGAATCCTATCCTGCCATTTCAGACCTTGGCTTGCAAGAGGGTAGAGGTTCGAGGAGGGTTGAAATGCACACCCATACTGCAGGGACAGTCGTTCAGATGTCACCTGTGAGGGCCACGTGTACGAGCGCCCTAGGCTTAGACCTGAAGTTGAGACGCCCGTGTTAGGGCATCTTGGCTTCTGTCTGTCATTCTCACCACGTGTTTCTAGGCGAGCCAGGGCAGAGGAGACATACCACGTCTCCGACTCCAGGCTTCCCTGGGGGCAGCTTCGGCCGAGAGGGAGGCCGGGGAGGAGGCGGAGGAGGGGTGGTGCTGCTGCAAGGAACCAACGGAGTGGCTGGCCGGGCGGGGGATGATGCACCTGTAAAAGAAGCTGGCATTCAACATGGCTGGAAACGCAGGGGGCCAAGGGTCTCATCACCTTCCCCCACCTCCCCTGTTCAGACAGCCGCAGTCCCGGAACTTTCCTCCCCCTCAGCAGTTACTGCATTCAACATGGTAGCTTGTGGTGTTTTTTCTTTTTTTAATAAAGAAAAAAAAGCACTTGGTTGAACTATGGTTGATGGCAGAAGCGGAAGCTCATTGCCTTTGTTGTCATGTGACGCCCGTGAAAGGTAAATCCTTTTGTCACTCTCTGGGACAGAAAGTACATTCTTAAGACTCTTCCGGCTGGGTGGCGGGTAGTTTTCATTTTGACCACATACACACCAAACATAAGATAAATTCTCTTGCCTTTTGCATTTTCAGAATTTATTTACGTCCAAGATGAAAGCGGAGGGTAGAAGTTGAAGGAAGATGAATGATTTTCCCACATTATATATTTTTAAAACATGTATAAGAAGAATTATCTTTTGTACTGTGCTGCAAAATCTGAGTGCTGTATAAATGTAAGCAAACACGATGCAAACAAAGGACCAAATCTAAGAAAGCAAACTAGATGTTGTGTGAGGACTTTGTGTTTAGAATCTTAGTAACAGGAACATATTGAATTTAGAGGATTTTAGTTTTCGAAGGAGGCTGCTTAGGAATCTGCCTACATAGAGTCTGCCCACGATGATTTTTGTGGTGATTTTTAAAAGAGCCTCTTGGATTTACTTTTCTGGCTGCCAATGACAAGCACATGAAACACAGAAGACACACAGAGGCCGGCATGCACACCAACCAGCACACCAGCAGGCTCTCTGGACTCAGGGTTCTGCCTACCTTCAGTCACACTATGGGCTACACAGGGAGCTACTGGACTAAAAACCTCAGGAAAGCCAAATCAATATTCCAACAGTTCTTGTTTAGAAAAGTTCCAGCGACTCCTGAGGTATCTTCACTTGGGTTAGAAGCACAAGTACCAAATCACTCCAAGAAATTTCTGAGGTATCCTGCGCCAGGAAAATACCCACCCTCCTGCGTCCCTCCAACACGCCACGAAACTGCTCTCCGGAGGGTCCTGCACCAGCACCTCCATCCCCGGCCTCTCACGTTCTCAAAGAGCTTTGCAGTTGAGCAGCAAAACCCATCATCTCAGAATCTACACTCACCTTAGGAAAGTCCCTGGGAATAGACTTTGCTCCTCTTGTTTAAACAACCTGAAATCTTGACTGCGTTACATTTCTCTCTGCTGTTTATTTTAAGCGTAAGTCCATCACTGTGAAACCCTACTAATAATTACCCGCCTCCCCCCAACTCTTCTCCACCACCACACCACCACCTTTTTACTGTATTCTTACTTCTTATTTTATTGGGCCAGGGTCTATGTTAGGCATTTTCCATGCATTATCTTATTTTATCCCCACAATAAGCTTTGGAATAAGGTACTGTAATTATCTCAGGGGAAACTAAAGCTCAAAGACATTGGGTAACTTGCTCAAGGTCACACAGCTCAAATGGTCTATTTAACTCCGAAGCCCAAGCTCTTCAGTGCAATGTCTTGTAGCTTTGGGTGGACTGTGAGCCCCACATTCTGCATGAAGGCTTATTTTTGCCCGGACAGCTTGTGCACATCTCTCCCAATAGAAATATTCTTAGTCTTTGGCTAATCTTTACTTGAATAAAAAATAGGGTATGTTTTGACAGGTCCCACTATAAAGTTTTCTTTTGAGTTAACAGATTTACACCCAGGATTTTTCAGAACACAGATGTGACAGCAAAGAGATGGGAAATAAACCTTTAAACAGCAAAGTCTTTGTCGGGGAGTTTCATGGGCTTTTACTGGGTTCTATTTCGCTGGAAAACTATGCCATAGAAATCTTTCAAAATCTCTATCCAGGGGTCTATTTCCAAGAAATAGTCTTCTGACTCGATCTCAGGACAAGACGAGCTGCTTATCCTACACGTTCCAGAAGAGAAAGTTAACAAACCTCTATCAGTGACGCTTGGGGAAGTCATGAGGGGTTGTCATCCAGGCAGTGTGGAATATTGGAAAAACTGGATGAAAGGTCAGACGGTCTGGGTTCTGGCCCCGCCCGCCTCCTGTCGGCGGCGGGTCACCACCTCTCTGAACCTCAGCTTCCGGCATTAAAGAACGAGACATGTTTCTACCTTACAAGGGAGTTGGAACAGTTGAAATGGAAAATGCTTATGAAAGTATTTAGTAAACTATAAAATGCTACACAAATGGAAGTCAATAGATGTTGATGATGGTGCTAAAGACTGTGTCTTTTGATACAGATACAACTAAAAGCAAAGAAAAAAGTGGCTAGTTAACCGTTTTCCTTTTCCTTTATGGACATCCCATTTAACTCACTTTTTCCTTACTGAGTTGATTTAATTGATTTGCTGTGCAGTTAGAAAGACACTAAGGGAGTGTTTAAGAAGCCAAATCCTGCTTGACAGAGCCCTGCGGGCCAACAGAGGGTATTCAGGGCCTGAGGGGTGTGTGACAACTGACCTAAGGCTTCACGTGCTCTTGTGAGATTACACAACTGTTGCCCATTGTAAGAGCGTAGAAGGTTATTATCTGTACGTCTCTAGCCTCATTCTTCAATCTTCAGTTATACTTTCATTTTCCTTCAGACGGTGCTTATTCCCAAGAATAATGCTGGAAAATAATTGGACAAATCACCATTTATGGTTTAACTTCAAACATTGCCCTTGCATTATTTGAGTTTTGTGAGTTCAAAAAAGTTGGCAGCCACTGACACGCTCTCACAATCCATTTTCTGAAGTTCCATCATAGTTGCTGAGAACCACATAACTATGGCTTCAGCTTTCATCTCTCTTTTTGAGTGAGTGTGGGTTGGGGGAAGAGGAGGGAAGCTGGAAGAAGTGGTAAATGGAATCCAACAGATCTGGGGTCAGATCCTGACTTTGCTACTTATTCGCTTTGTGACTGTGGCCAAGTTCTATCTTTGAGCTTCCGTTTCCTTAACTGTAAAATGAGGCTAATACACTACAGTGTTGTGGGGAGGATCAAATGAATTAAAATACATGAATTTCGAAATATGTAAAGAATCAAATAGCATTTCCAAAATTGTATTTAATTACACCATTTCTTTGAAGAAAGTATTAAATACGTGTGGGAATGGTTACATACTATGCTTCTTTTTTGGTGACCAGCACATTAAAAGCCCTAAAACAGTCCTGTCCAACAGAGCTTTTTGCAATGATGAGAATGTTCTAGAACAAATGCTGTCCAACATCATAGCCATTAGCCACATGTTGCCATTGAGCACTGAATTGTGGCTACAGCATCTAAGGAATTGATTTTTTTCTTTTAATTTTAATTATAGTTAATATTAAAATAGCCATACGCGGCTAGTGCCTTCTGTATTGGACAATGCCACTCTACAAAGATTTGTGGTTAGAAAATACATTTGTTTAATTCAACCCCATGAAGCTCGAACTCATTTGTTCACGGATATGTGTGTGTGTCTGTTTGTGTTTAACATCTGTTAATATGGCTTTAGTTCCCAAGTTGGAAAATGTTGCACTGCAGAGTCTGTCTTCACTAACACCCCTCTCCCTGGCCTCCAAACTTGCTGCAGGCCCATAAAACAATTTCTCCATCCCATCCCCTGGGCACACAACCCACATGGCAGAAGAGAGCGCCTCTGCCAAGAATCAGTGTTACGTTCCAGCAAAGCAACATTCTGGCCAAACTTCATATTTTTAACTTTTGCCATAAGGAAATTAAAGTTCTTGGAGGGAATTCTTCACTTCCAACTGTTTTTCAACAGCAGGTAACGCTTCTGATTCACAAGGCTGTGAGTACTGTTTGAACTTGGTCAGTGGCAGTCACCTTGCTGTGATGAAATTTTAAAGTGAGCATAATGGTATCCAATTAAATATAGTTTGAGAAGCACAGGAAAAGTTAGTCCTATTAGGCTAAGTGTTATCAAAAGCAGGTAGTGAGAAGCATTGCTCATCTTTAAAATATGAGGCCATATCCTATTGTCTTAATCCTAGATTTACATTTCTGCCAGTTTCTGTATATTCCATCAATAAAAGATTAAGCGGCAAATAAACTGGGACTTAATTAAGGAGATAATGGTGCAACATTTTATTTATTCATGAGCTTCATTGGCCCAGTTCAATCTTCCACTTAGAAATTCAGTCCTTTAATACCAACAAAGTATAGCCTTTTCCAGCTCAATTATTAAGTATCAATAGTCTTTACTGGTAACAGTTTCAAGTAATTTCAAATAATGGTACGGAAGTTAAACATTAAAACAATAACGAAATTCTCCAAGATTCCAGAAAGAGAGCCAAAGCTCCAATCTTGGCTCATTAGGTCAGCGGCCAACTCGATTATACAAACGCCTCCCAGAGCCTGAGGAGGTGATGGAGAAAACCAAGGGACAACCAAGCGGCCCTGTGCTTCCTCCTCCACTGAGAGTGTTTCCTGGGAGGAGAGCATCGTGGCCAGCCACTGGAAACAGGGCTTGACTCCTAGAAAAGTCCTTCAGAAGACTCAGAGCCTGGCCCAGGAAAGGGTCCCACAGAAGACGAGGGAAAGATGCCCTTCTTTGACAATGGACAGCCAGCTTCTTTGGGTTTGAGGTCTGAACTGAAGGCTTTCCATAGGGCCCTTTATTATCTTTACAGAGAAGCAAGGAGCCTTATATCCCAAAAAAGTCCTAAAAACAGCAATAAAGGATGGAGGTGGTGCTCTATAGAAAGGAGCACAGAGGAGCAGGTTTGGAGGGAAGAGTTTTGGAGATCTTGTTGATGACACTGTGCGGTATAGATGGGTGTCAGTCATCAAATAAGTTTGGGACATTTTGTAACTAAATTTACAACAGTGCTCGGAGAGCACAGTGGTTAAGAACACAGGCTTGGGATCAGACAGAGCTGAGTATGAATCCCAGGTCTATCACCTCTAGCTGTGTAAACTTGGGCAAATTACTTAACATCTCTGACCCTCAGTTTTCCCATCTGTAAAATGGGGACAACAAGAGCATTGACCACATGGGGTTGCTGTGAGGATGAAATGATGGGCATAAAGCACTCAGCGTGGTACCAGGACGAGAAACTCCAGCTGTTGCTATTATTGGCAAAATTAAGGCTCTCAGAGATCCTATGGAAAAGAAACTTGCCGAGTTTGTTTTAACACAATGTTTCCCAAACTTATTTGAGCATTGGATGGATCTCCTCTCGTGTTGGAGGAAGTCACAGGGGGGTGCATCTAATGATATAAAACGTCGGTTTTGTGTGCAGTGCAGGTGACTCCCCAGCCCTCTCTTTGATCAGCCTGGATGCCCTTCCGTGAAAGCAAAGAGGAATTTGCAAGCATGAGCAAGCACTGAGAGAGACTCCCCTGAGAGAGGCACAGTGATGACTGACTGCCAGGAGACAGAAATGCCTTGCCTTTCTGTCTCTTCCCAGGTCGAAATAACTTACACTTGGACACCTCTTTCAAGGCAAATGAAAAACAAATAGCACATCACAGCCCCAGGAACGTGCCTCCTGAACCCACGGGCACAGGAGGGAAAGCACTGGGGGATCTTGCCAGACAAATATGAGAACCAGGGGAATCAATGCAATGGAAAAAGATGCATTAGAAAATCTCGACCTTCCTCTGGTATGCATGGCAGGTGTTCCTTTCATAACAAGAGGACACAAAATGAAGCTTCAGATATGGAAAGCCAAGAAATCAGATTCCACGTGAACATGTGTAGATAGATAGTCTCCCAATGCACATTTCTGATAGACTTTTCCATCACCTGTCACTGCACTCAGAGCTGACCTCCTGGCCCATGAGCAGGTCTAATGATGAAACCAGAGAACAGCTAGTCTTCAGTGGCAGGTTGATTAGGTAGGGGATGCAGTAAGGCATCCTCTTTCTCGCCATCCTCCAAAATCTCCTTTTCAAACCCTACGTCTTTTTTTTTCTGAACTAATTAGAGGGGTTAACACGGTTCTCCCCCAGAAGAAAAAAATAGTAGAAAACATTGACCTACAAAAACTAGGGCTCTGGAAAAAAAGCACAAACTTCCACGAATAAGGTCTGAGGATCCAATGTATAATATGGTGACTACAGTTGACAACTCTGTACTGTGTGATTGAAATTTGCTAAGAGAGCAGAAAAATGTTCTCACCAAAAAAACCCCCACAAAGATAGATATGTGAGGCGATGGATGTGTTAATTAATTTGATGGGACGGAGGCATTCACAATGCATACATACATCAAATCATCACATTGTCCACTTTAAATATCTTACAATTTTATTTGTCAATTATACCCCCAAATTGAAAAAAAACCCCAAAAAACCCAAAACAGGGCACTTGAGAACAAGGACATCTGACAAGGAAATCAGACATTTAACATGAAACTCATTCGCTATGAAACCTGTCCTTCTAGAACTTTCCTGAATTCCAAACAACGACATCACAGTTTTTTTTCTTTTAAGAAATACACATTTCCTAACTGCAGGGTGGAAGGCAGGGCGCTGCTAAGGGCTGGGAGCGTGGGGCAGAACACATCCACAGACTTGCACCGCGACTGCAAGCATTCGATGGACTAGGACATGCCATGGGGCCACAGCACACCCAAACCAAAGGAGGGACGGCTGAAGCTCTAAAGCCACTGCCAGGCAGGAGGAGGATATTGCTCACACTGCAGCAGCCACAGCCATTCCCGGTCACAGGAAGCACACCCAAACAGTAAGACATACCGCTGGCGGTCCCCGTACCACTGCCCGAGCCAGGTCCGGGGGACGAAACCACAGTCCTGTAGGTGGGTGGTGGTGGGGGAGGTGGAGTTGCTCTCTGTCCCAACCCAAAATCTTTAGGAGATGAGATTGTTTCTAAGTAATCATCTTTAATGAAGTTCTGCTCAGTGACTTTCTTCTGGACTTCTTCTAAATTGAGCGGTGATGGTACACTGCGAGGAGGCCCAGGAGGCCCTGGGGGGCCCGGGGGGCCTGGGGAGCCCGGAGCAGGGGAGTCAGCTGGGTTGTCTGATGCAGCTGGTGGGGACACCACCTTTTCTCTTGGACTCAACTCTGGAGTAACATGTTCCGGGGACGTATCAGAAAAATGGACCCACTTTTCTTCGGCATTAACAGCAACAGACTTGGGAGACAACACTGGACCAAAAATGCTGTCCAAGTCATTGATTGACGGTAGCTTTTCAATTTTGACCTCTGTGGCTGACTGGTCACTTCCTGTGGTTAAAGTAGGTGATTTTAAACTTTGACTTTGTAAATATTATTTGTATGGGGCAGGGTTGGGAGGGGTGAGGCAAAGCCTGGTAATAGATTGCCTGCTGAGGTGCCATGGTGGGCATACGGCACAATGTAAAACTATCTTGATTGGACCTGGAGCTGAACCCGAGGGGAGAGTGCCTTGCCTCCATAATGTGAGCGCCATCTTTCTATGCTGCCTTTTACCCTCGTGCAGGTGAGCACAGCTACTTCTCCCATGATGGGAGGCGGGCAGCATGCTACTGCTCCCAAAGGCTGCTCTCACGGGTGGGAAGTGGGATGATGTTGGGAGGCAGCATCAGGTTCACAGAGAAGCAGAGACTCTGGAACTGTGGATTTCAGAAGGTAGGTCCCTCTTGAAAATCTGGCCTACTGAAATACACACGACACAGTCGAAAAAGGACTGATTGCTGGAAATCTCCTTCATATTTGATAAAGATTGCCTCCTTCATCATATTCAATGAAAATGTTTGGTGAAACCAGTTATAATATCTGTTAGTTTAAAAAATTATCACATCATAATTAGCTGTATATCCTCCCCCTTTAAACACACCAGAAATACAGTACATGGATTATTTAAAGAGATATCCCCAAACATCTACTTACAAACACACACAGACAGACCCCGCACGTAACGTACACACAGATTGTCGAGAAGACATTTACTATTTATTAGAACTGTTACATATATACCTGTTTAAGAGGGAACAAAACTATAAAGGTAATTTGTAATTTATAATTCCTTTTCTCGTCAAGTCTAACCTGTTAACATAGTATGCATATCTACGACAAATACTTATCTCACGAAGCCCTGAAACAGAAAAGTCTCTGCTTTGCTTGACATTAGCATCAGCTAATCCTTTTGAATTCTCATCAGTAATAAGAGAAAAAAATTAAAAGCTTTATCTTCTACAGCTTGGCAGAAAACACTTGATAACAGCTGCAGTGTGAGGAAGTGCCTTTTTTTTTTTCAAACTGAGGTTATGCAAATTAGAAATTGCTACCTGAACAATTGCAAGGCACAAGCAGAAGCCACTTTACCTTTAAATAACCCTTCGGCTATAAGAAGGGCTTGAACTTCCGTATTTCACATTTGAGAGAAGTTACCCTTCAAGGCTCCCAGGCTACAGGTAAACGAGGTGGCAGTTTACATGACCCATAGTATTTATAATTTTGTCGCTGGTAGATTTATTTATATGTAGCATATTTATGGAAATACGGGGAGCCAAAATGGTTTGAACCTGCAAAGAACTTTACCTATGACACTCTGGATGACTCCCTGTTGGGTCTGAGTCAATATAAATCTCACCCCTGAGTATGTCTTGCATTTGCTCTTGTTGATAAATTCTCCACTATGTAGCTATCAAACTCACCGGGCTGCATAAATACCAAAGGGTGAAGCTGCAACAGAATTCCAAAGGTGATGAACCACACTCTAAGGGCCCAGACACACAGAATAGTGATGACTGCTTTTGACTGGCTAGCCCAGTAGGAATAGGTAGATTATAAATTGTACGAATTCACAGTATTGATTTTAAGAGAAGCTAAAGATGTGCCTTAGAAATGATCTGTCTACAGGCATGCATATTTATCGTCTTTACACATCTCTTTGCCATGGGATAATAAATACTTTAATGATTATTGGGAAAAAATTCCCTACCACCCAAGCTTACCCATATGCTGCTCTTCCTGGGGACCATTTTAGGTCTTTGGAGACTAGACAATTTTAATTCTAGAAAAAAATTTATCAGTTCTTGGAAAAATACAAATTGTGCCTCGAGACTTTTAATTTGTAAACCATTAAAATGAGATCCAATGAAGTGAGATGTCAATTAAACAACGACTTCTGATATTGAGATTTTTTTTCTTTCACTTCACAGGTAAATGTGGCCCTCATTCAACAAAATTATACAGAGTAAAAATTAGTTGAGAAAGTGAACCTTTTTGTGAAATCTGGGAGTGATACCTTAAAAGAAGTCTGCATAGTAAATTGTAATGGAAGTAAAGCTACACGCAAACACTTTTGGCAAACATTCCATCACGTTTAGCCTGGCCTACAGCTTCTGACACGTCCAGGGCATGCTGAGTCCAGGGCCACTGCTGATGGCCACATCATCCCAGAGCAGAAAAAACTGAAGCTTACCTGGTCCAACTGTTAAGGGGGAGCCTGTTCGGGGTGGGGTGGCTGGTACATTTTTTGGAGGCAGTGGTGGAGGTGCTGCAAAGGGAGGAGAAGGAAGGCATTATTGGTCACTTTCTCCCTAAGTTACACGATATTCTGTAAATAAGCGTGAATTTGGCTTTCATTCATATTCCTGCTATTCGAAATGCAATAGCCATTAATGGTCTCAATTTTTTTAAGTTCAAAACTAAGGACCCATTCAGATTCTTCCATTTTGTGATAACGACAAGAATTTGTCAAAAGAATGTCAGACAACAACAATAACAATATCAGCATTTCATTCATTCATTCCTTTATCTGACAAATCTCAAATGGCAACTAAGTTGTACATCTGGTACCAGGAACTAGGGCCATAGGGTTTAATAAAAGGGGCCTCTGCCTTCAAGGAATTGATAACTGACTGAACAATATCACGTCCACAGTCTGGGGTCTGTTGGAGGAAATGAGAACAGCCTGTGTGGGGGTTCAGGTGAGGGATTTTTAATATGGTCAGGATATTATTGGCTGGATTGGGTCTGGAAAGATTTCTCAAAGTTGTACGTCTGAAATGTTAGTATCGTTTTGAAAGTCTGAAGCAAAATGATTTGGGTCAAGGAAGAATGAACAGATTGCCTTGGTAAAAGTAATGGCTAAAAAATCCTCTGAGATAGAAGTTTTGTCTTACAGCCACCACCCAGAGATTCACCCTCGCGAACTGGACTTGTCATTTTGTGGGCAAAGTTAGGAATTCCTGTTTCAATAGGTACATTTTTTTCTTATTCTTTCTTTAAATGAATGTTTTCTTCTCACTGGCCATATCTGGTATATTTGAAGACTTCACACTAACCTCCTAAACCAGCCCCGAGTTCATCTGTGAGTCTGAATGTGGCCCAGTCTTTCGTAACCTAAATGCAGAGCGAGTCAGCGGGTCACTAGCTGGAGAGCTCTCACCAGTACCTGCTGTCTGTCTGCATTAGAAAGAGCCCCTTTGTCATTTCTCCCCCACCCAACTCTAGTTATTTAATGTTAGAGAGCACACTATCCTTCCACACAACAGGCATCACTAATAGCCGTCATTCTAAAGCCCAGGGATTTGTGGTCCGAATCTTAGCTATGAGCTTCTGAAAACTAGAACTCAAATGGACCATGTTTTCCCATCGAAGTTAAGAGTCAGTCAGGGGCTCTGTTTCTGGTTATGGATCTCTGCAAAAATTGAGATCACAATCAACAAGAATCATAAAAACCAATAAAATGGAAAGGCTAATAACTTAAAATAGTAAACGTATGCTGCAACAACGAACTGAGCAGAATTACACAATATACATCAATTTTACAACAGCCTCAGCTGTGTTAAGTGTAAACCACAGCACATAAAACTCATAAAATTCTAAAATACCAATGGTTGGACTTAGAATCAATACATCATCTACACAAACATTTCATTTGTGTACTTTCTTGGCATTCAGGAAGAGTTTTCTAAGAATAATTTGGATAACTCAGGTCTGTAAGGAAAGCTTTTCAAGGAACTTAGAGCATTTTTACTGGCTTTATTTCCCAGCAGCATGGAGAAATATTCAAAATCATGCCACTGGGGTTCAAATCCTTTCAAAATAAGTCTTTGAAAGTTCAGAAGTTTTACAAAGGTTGTTGATAATGCTGGTTTTCCTATCCATTTTATGAGAGAAATACCGTTGGAAAGACTGGATCGCATGGCTTTATAGCAATATTCCCAACAAGTAACCCTTGGGCCTTTGATTAGGAACCCCCATGAAGTTTTTTTGTTTTTTGGTTTTTTTTGGTGAGGAAGATTAGCCCTGAGCTAACATCTGTTGCCAATCTTCCTTTTTTTGCTTGAGGAAGACTGTCACTGAGTTAACGTCTGTGCCAAACTTCCTCTATTTTATGTGGGATGCCACCACAGCACGGCTTGATGAGTGGTGTGTAGCTCCATGCCCAGGATCTGAACTGGCGAACCTTGGCTGCCAAAGTGGAGCACATGAACTTAACAGCTACGTCACCAGGCCTGGCCCCCACCATGAGTATTTTTAAGACTAAGAAGCAGAGCCCTGGGGAATGCTGAAATGGAAAAAGCATTAAGTGGTCCGTACGTGAACCTTGTGAAGCGAAAATGCTCTCTGGGTCCCCCCTTCACCTCCAAACCCTTTGAGAGCCTATCCTCCTCACAAGGGCATTTTGGGAGTGCTTTCCATCTACCATGGGAAGTCTACTGAAATGAGAACTCCGTAAATCCGTCAAACAAGTGGTTCCACTGAATGAGCCATCCGTTCAGTCCAAACAGGCCCACCCACTGCAGGGGAGGGGCTATGACGAGCTTCAGGACCTCCTGCCCCAGCCACCTGGAGTGGGGAAGGGGGCATGCCAGAATAAGCAGGGCTGATGGCTCAGCTCTGAGACAAATTTGCCCTGCTCTCCTGTCTCAGCTTCTTTCCACCACATACAGTCTTTCCTCTCGCTCTTCAATTATCACTCTTTCCTCTCAATGTGTCCTTTCTAGCCTAAGCAGCCTCAGTTGTTCTGCAGGACTAGCAGAGACCACATCTGACTTGCCACCTCTGTGTTGTGTTATCACTCCACCCTGGAGCACAGTAGGTTCTTTAGCTTACTTGCTTCTCACTCTTATAGATACATAGCAAATGGATGAATGAGTGAGCCTGTGGGATGTCAGGACAGGCTGTGGTTCAAAGTTAACAGTTTTACTTTATTTGTTAGGCTGCCTTGAGAACCTACCGTAGGCCCCTTCAACTCTAAAGCCTGTTAGGATAACGTCTCTTCTTGACATTATAAAGTCCAAATGTTGCCCACATAGACTTTCTAAGAGTTGCCTCATTTCACGATGCAGACAGACAGTAAAATGAGTCACTTATTTTTCCAGACAGAGCAGACACATAACTTACTTCCAGTGGGAAAAGGTCTTGTTAACTTTGGCGACTCGACGCTTGGATTAATTGGCTGGCCTGAACCCCATATCTCAGGCTGATCTAAAATAACTGGAAACATAAAAAGAAAATTTCCCAGGGTGAGTCCAAAAAAGAGACGCCCAATTTTAGAACTTGAAATTTCAATTTAAGGTTGAACTTCACAAAATTATTTCCCTCTTGCCTCAGTACTAGCAAATTAATTTAGGAAGGTGCTGCTCTTCAGCCTTTCCAGGCAGAGAATGGAAATAGGAGTGAGTGGGGGTGTGAGTGCACGGGAGGTGTGTGTGTGTGCACGTCCAGCTAAATAAAAACTTTCAAAATGGAGTGTCTGCATTTTCCTCCCAGTTGGTCACTTAAGGACATTCTGAATGTCAGGACTTGTAGTGGCTCCATTTCTGGCACCATTGGAAAATCCGGGCATTAATCCCATAGACGTTGTTTTAAGTTGATTATTTAAAGTTTGCTATGAATACGCTTTAAAAATGCAAATGCCTGGTTTCTGTACAGTGATTCCGATCTTTAAAAGATCTTACAGATTCTTTAAATAAACCTTTTACAGCATCATAAAAAGGAATTAAATTATTCTAAAAATGTTTGGTGAATATCTTAAGAGAACCAGAAAAATAAACAAATGCTTAGACATCTAAAGTAAATGAGGGCAATCAGGCATTGGGCCTAATGACACCGAATCTAACTTTTCTTCTGTTTCTTTTGTCTCCTGCTTTTGATTTTTTTATTGCTATGGTAACAATGTAATTAACTAGTTCTTCTGAGCACCTATCATAATGCCAGGGTCTATGTAAGCCCTGCTTGTAATTCATTATGTTGTAAAACACAGGCTGGGAGGTTGGTCCCATGTGGATATGAATCCAGTCTCCACACTTGCTGTAGGACCTTGGGCAAGTCATTCAACCTCTGAGCTTCCCTTCCTTCAATGTAGAGATAAGGAGAGCCACCTCTGAGAGGTACCAAAAGGATGAAAGGAGGTAATGCATATAAATATAATGTATATCAAAATGCATATAAAACACAACACAAAGCTAGTAGCTATTGTATATTTTAATCCTCACAATACCACCACGTGGTTAATATTGGAACCATTTTCAGGAGAGGAAACCAAAGACAAGAGTGATTAAACACCTTGCCTAAGGGCACACACGGTGAAAATAGAGCTAAGTAGCTCTCCTAAGAACTGTTTTCTATTTTGTATATCAGGTTTCCATACAGTTGCGGAATTCCTTTAATGGGCAGATTCAAATGCAACAAATCAAATCCCACCTTCAGTCACTAGGCAATCAAGTTATTAAAAGCAAGATTGATCACAGGTGAGCTAATAAAATAGCTGATGGCCTCACTGGAGGCCACTTTTACATAGGGATTCTAAGTTGTAGACGTTTAAATTACTGAAGGAGTATTCAGGGATGTTCCAGACATGTTTTCCTGTCATTGAAAAATATTCAGATGCGGCTGACTGCTAGCTGTCTCGCAGCACCCATTCTCCTTTTCTTCTATAGGCGCAGAGTTTTAGCTGGCCAGATGGCACAAATTCTCCCCAATGGGCTCTGGTTGGACGTGACGTGCATCTCTCCCAGATTCTGCTCTTAGAAGAGTTGGCAGTGAGTTCTTTTGGCCCTTCCCTCCACCCTCCTTTCTTCCGACTGGGAGATGCTGAGAGCTGGAGCAGCCCCCTTGAACCCAGAGATGAAGGCCACACGTTGAGGATAGCAGAGCCACCCTCCAGTCGTACATCGTTTACTTTGAGACTGTTAACATGAAACAGAAATAAAATTCCATCTTATTTAATTCACTGCACTTTGGAGTCTCTTTGCTACTGCAGCTGAGCCTGGTCATTGTGCTTTCAAGTCTTGTTGTCCTTAACACTAAACTTAATTTCCTTCACAAATGGGCCCTAGAAAAATAACATTTTATTATACATATACACCATAGTGTTCATAAATCAAATGATTTTTATAAAATCATTCCATATTACCAAACACAGCTATTGGAGATACAGGTATTGGACATAAATACATTTCAGGAATAGATTAGAAAGAGATAATGATAATAACAATAGATTATAAAGATTATATTTAGAGATTAGATTATAAAGAGTTTCATCTATGTCAGCAAGGTATCCATTATTTACAGCCATTCCAAAAACGATGGTTGATTTTAAAAAGTTAAATATTTAATTCTAGGAATGAATATTTAATAGGTAAACCCAACAATAATGGCTGAAATTATATTTCTCCCATACATTTTATTTCTAAGATGCTAAATGATTCCAGGTCATTTCTGAGTCTAGAGCCTGCAAACAATGTTTGCTATGTGAGCAAGCCAACTGACACCTCCACTGAAGAGGTGGACAGGAGAGTAAACGTGGTCAGGGAGGCTAGGTCGCAAGGACAGTGACCACGCTGGGAGCTTGATGGTCTGGCATCACAATGATGGCTGTTTGGCTCAGGGAGCACTGACTCCCTGACCAGTGATTTGTATAGATTTGCAGTAATTCTTACTGACCTCTTTTGAGGGATGAACTTGTTAGCTATTAGATATTTCTAGAAATAAAGTTTCAAATCCTAAAATACTAGAGGTTTGCGAACTAAACTCCTGCGCTGATAAGACACCTAGATCAAAGCTTTTTTTTTCTTCACATGAGTATCTGATGATGCATTGAAAATAACACACATACATTTACTCTAGGTGCACTATACTTTAATGAAAAGATAAACAAATCTATAGATCCACTGAGTTTTTCTTACCTTCCGTCTTCTGTTCATCAAAAGCTGATTCTAATGGTGGGCCAAACAGGGGAGCGAGGGCCACAGTGTCATCTGGAGGCTTTTTGCTAAACCACACACATTAAGGCAAAACATAGAGAAAGGGCATATTAATGCTAAAAAAAGATACGCCGGCTTTCAAATACTTTTCACGGTAAGGCAGATGTATGTGTGTGCACTCGTGTGTGTACGTATGTATTCACACAAACTCCCCCAGGGCTGGAAAGTATATGTTAGGAGGTCACATGTATTATGGACACAAGAATTGGTAGGAGATAAGATCCCTGCTTCCCAATGGGGGCACAAGGTGCTGGTCCAACAGAAATAAGTTGAAGCAGAGAATCTTTCAAGCATCATGATTCTCTCTACCTGGAAGAGATAACACTAGAGATAACGGTTTGCTGCCAAGCAGCTTCCTCTCTTAAGATCTCAAAACCCACTTACATCTGTCTTCACCACATCCTGTGTCGTCGTTAATGCAGTTCTTGATTAGTGAAAGTCAGACATAGGGGGGTTAAGTGACAAGCCACCCTGAGAGTTTGTGTTTGAATAAGACCAAGGTCTACCAGCTTTCCATCCCACCACCCTCCCCCTGCACCCAACAGACTAGTTATAACCTCCTAATACCTTAACACAGCTCATCTCAGAAAGAGAAGAATATTGAGAAATCGGGGGAAACAAGGGAATAAGTTACACACTTTTCCTAATTATTAAACTGATTACTAACAAAAGGCTGCATGATCTTCTCCATTTCATCCCCAGACCTGATTCCTGTCATGGATCCTAGTAAATTCTGTGTGTGGTGTGAGTTAAGAGGTGAAGAGGAGACAGACGAGTTGGAGAAGGAGGGAAAAATAAAGGATCTAGCTCTTAAATAGAAATAGCAGGGTTTTTTGGGAAAACAACGTGCATTTGCACAATACTTACTTAACTCAAAGAAAACACATGTAAAATACGTTTTGCTAAACACAAAGATCAAAATCAAAGATATGTTTGGTGTGTAGCAGGTAGAATATATCACAAAATTATATCCAACAGGCTACTGTCCAGAGGGCAATGTAATCATATTTCGGGTCAGCATTCCAGACACCAAAAGACCTCTTCATGCAGACCTTTAACCACTCGTTAGTGAGGCGACCACACGTGATAGACAGTTACTCTAGGTGACGACACTGCACTCCCTGAAGTCTCCCTCCATCTGTGCTTACAGGAAATGAGAACACATTTGGACCATCCATGGACGCACACATTTGAGCAGGTCCCTTATTAGTAGGAGCTGAGAGTTTAGCCCAAAGATTTGCTGAATTATTAACCGTGTCTGATGCCTTGCAAAAAAACTTAGCTGATGTCTTTCCTGCTCACCTTATAAGTTCTGGAGTCGGTGTGGAACGCCTGGGTCTTGCTACTTCTTCACCTGATGCATAGGACAAAGGAACTTTTTAGGCACATTTTTGCCATTCACTTCTGGCATGTCTTAGAGCTATGTTTGGAAACACTTAGAGATTTAAGTCCCATCAACAAGCAACTCAACATGAAAACTTTGCAAAACAAACCCTCTCCCCTGGCAAGGCAAAAGCCATATATTAGGCATATGTAGCAGCATTTTCTCTGGCATTTGTAAACCCTAATTAACCAAGGAACTACCATGATAAGGCATCAAACAGAAGATTTGCATACTGCAGAGTTCAGTGGAATAACGTGCCATTCTTCGAATGTCTGCTGCCTTGATCAGTTCTGCTTCCCAATTACCATAAGAGAATACTAAGCCAGGCCATATGTACACAGTACATGAATCCAGCAATCTCTGCCTTTTCTTTTCTTGAAATGCCAAGAAAATGTTATACCTTTAACTATGAACCATGAATTTAGAATTCCCTAGAATGTATTGTATGCAGCAGAGGAAAATCATGCCCTCTGTATATTATAGCCTACATCATATCACCTTGGTTGACTAAAATTTTCTTATCAAATAACACAAGAGTGGGTAAGTTGCATCTACCTTCAGTTCCTTCTTCCCTGTTCCTCTGTCCATCCTCATCAATAAACACACATTGGATTAAGTTCATTTCTAAAGTCAAATGATACAGCAAGAGCTGACAAATAATAGCAATGTTTTTCTAAAAACATTCATTTTCAGAATTTAAACAGGAATCATTCAGAAACCACAGAGTCCCTTTATCATTACAAGATTTCTTTGCTGCAGAAATAAACATTTGTAAGCCTTAAAAATCAAGCCCAAGAGTGTATAATTCAAATGTATATATGCTCCAAGATCCAAGGGACTATTCCTTCTTTTAAATCAGACTCCACTTCTGGTAGCTAGGATATACTTACTGGATAAGTTCCTTTTAATTGCACCCTAGAATTAGAAATAGACACTATAAGGTTTAAGACCACATATATGTTATGTACAATATGTATATTTCTCTCAATGCAATGAAACTGAACTCAAAGAAATGCAGATGGGAAAAACGAAATTTTTCTCAGAATTGCATTCAAGTTGGATATGGTAGATACACACATAAAAATCAATTTTTATTTTACTCAAAGATTACAGAGAGGAAGGGAGGGTAAGTCTTCTGAACCAAAATACCCCTTACCTGGGTAGACTTGGTAAATTAAAGTAAATACTGAATAGTCTATTAAAAAGAAAAAACCCTTGAAATCCAGCAGACAAAAATGTAAACTCAAGTTTAAGCTACATTTGACGTTTGAAAATTACAGAATGTATTAGGAGTACTGTCTGCTCTTATCCGATGGGATCCACAAATTGTTAGCAGAAACAATCATTAGTTTACTAATGTATTTTTAAAGATATAAGTGGCAAATGCTAAAGAGAAGGAAAACTGGGAGGCATTGCCACTGAATGAGCCGTTTTATTCAGGAAGCAGGGGAACTCCATCCCCCCCACTGGCCCTCCCCACCCCCATTTCTTCCACTTGCCTGCCACTCAGCCCACCAATCTGCCAGTTGGGAGTCATTCCTTTAGCCCAGTAGCATTGTGATACTACTGGAACGCAAATAGCTTGGTAGGAATAATCTGAGAAGGTCTTTCCTAGTTTTTACAGTGCCCTAGCAGAAACTTATTCCCATAACAGAAGGATTAATTAAAGTTTTGAATCAAAATCGCTATGAAAGATTCTTATCATGGGGTGCTACCAGAAAAGAAGACCCGGGGAAGGATGGCACCATGAGCCTATCTCTGGAGAATGCCAGGGGTGGACTGGGGATGGGGAAAGTGGAAGCATAAGAAAGTTTTCCAAAGGCTAGGACCATGAGTTTGGTGGGTAGTCACCAAATATGCAGTTTTTTCCTACTTTCCTACTCTGGTGAAAGCTCAATCTGGTGGTGACACATACGTTTTCTACTCTCAAACGATAACGTCAGCCACTCAGGACAAGAAGTAACACCTCTGACAGACGGAAGGAAGCTTCTCTCCCTCTTTCCTAAGGATTCACCAAATATTCTGTCCCATTTGAACTCATTTATGAGAGAGGACTTGATTCAGTCTGAGCAGGGAGCCATTAGGTGTTGTCTAGTGGGTGGCCTGATCTCTCAAACTATATTTTCTGATTTGTCTCACCTAATAATGCAATCTGTCTGTGTGTACTGTATAGAAAATTATTACATTATTAGTAATAACTTTTAAAATAAATAAATAACATTTATTCTTTTGATAAATACTTTAAAATGTTCAATTAAATTCCTTATGTATATTTAAATGAATACAAAGTTATTTTAAATAAATACGGTCATTTAAATTTGCTACCGTCATGGAGGGAGTTTGGATATCGCTTGAGTTTTGGGAAATGAGACTGTAGACAAAAATAATGAGGGAACAAATTGTTTAAATGGAATTAAACTTCTTTTCTGTGTTATGGAGGCTCAGATAATCAGATTTTTATTAATAAGGGCTGAAGGAAAAGATACAGGGGCTCTAGTTCCGAGAGGTCAATCTCAAGATTGGCACTGAGGGAACAGGACCCACTGAGTATTGTGGGTGAAATCCAGGAATTAGGGGACCCAGGGGCTGTACTGAGGATCTTTTGGTCTCTCTGTCCTACCCCTTTTACTAAAATGAAATACTCATGAAACCAAGAAAGGTACAGAGCTTCTTTTGTATTCATTGATTTCCAGGGTATCAATTCATTCCACAGATATTTATTGTTGAGAGGCACAATAAATGAGAAGGCCCTGTAACATTTTTATTAAATATGCCTCATGAATGAAGAATCACCAGTTTAGTGCAGGCAAGACACGGCAGAAATATGCAAGAAAACTCTGTTGTTTAGAAGTTAGGAAGAATAAAATAATATCGGTTTCGAAAGGAACAGATGTTTGAACCATCAGCAGCAAGTCAGCAGCAACAGAAAGAAAGTCCCACTGTCGGGCGGATCCGGCACACAGATCTTTGTGGCCTTGATGTTGCTGCGTGACAAATCTAGAACAAGGTGAAGGTGACGTCGACCACACAAACCACATTCAGGAAAAAAGCCCATTGGCTTCAAAAACCTTCTCCTCACGAAGTGACCACACTTTCCTCCTCTCAATGATTGTCCTTATACGTATATTGTGAATAAATTTCCTTCATTTTGAATTAGCTCATTCATTCTTTTTCCTTAAAAAAAAAAGAGTGACGTCATAATCTGAGATGCCGCCTGACCGCTGGGTTGGAATCATCCACACCTGAATAGCAGTTTTTGCATCTTTGATCCTCAGCTATGTGGTTTAAACAGAGAAGCACCAGCTTGTCAGCGGAGGCAGAGTACTTGCCTCAGACAATAATTGGTTAATTGAATTGGCACAGACCTAGGGACTTCTCAGAGGGGGATGTTTTCAGTTCCATTTCTGTCAAGGGACCGACTAGGCAGGTGGCGGTCGTTTCAAACATAGCCAAGACTCTTCTTTTTATTGTTTTAAATTCATCACACTCTTCAACCTGAGGAAAATGACTGAGATTTCCCTTTGAACAATGCAAACTAAATACTGATTTGTCTTCAGGGATGAAATTTAGAATTAGGTGACAGCCTAGTCATATTGACTTGGAATCGTCTTCTCCTCCCAAGATGGAAATTATGATCATGTATTACTATGCATCAGCGTATACTGACCAAGGTTAGTTATGGTCCAGGGACATATTTTGAACTCAGGCTTAAAAAGCATGTGGCTTAAAAAATACTTCCTTAATTTCTGTATAGTTTTCTTATTCTTTATTATCACTTTGCTAGAAACTTCTATGGTGTTTTCTGACCAACCTAAACACACACACACACACATTTTTCAAATTTAGCACTAGGAGTTGAGATTCCTATGTATTAATTTAGTTTGTTATGGAAAAGTGCTCTGATAATCCTAAAATATGCTCTTGCCACTTACAGGACCAGAGGCTTCCAACCAGTAAACCTAATTCATCTGCCTCATTCATATCGGGTTACTATAAATTTAACAGAAAGCCAACCTGGCCACCTGGGCTTGGCAGCAATTTTCTCTATATATTTAAGGTAAAATGTTTAAGGTAAAAATGTTGAGAGTTCTTACCGGGCTGCGCCTCTGTGATCAGCAAAAAGGAAGAGAGAAGAGACACCTAGTCAGAGAATGATGGCTCAGTCAACAGGCTGGGTAACAGAAGACGTCATACACAGCTACCAACATATACTCCAAGCAATGAGGCCAAAGGAAGACAGGTGGTCATTGTGTTTGTGGCTTATTTAAATCATAGGAAGGTTTTGGAGAACCTGAAAGAGAATCTCTCCATGGTATAATGACTTTGCTAATGGGGATGTACCAGCTTCACTTACGTGTACACGAGAACAAGGCAGAAACTTACAAGAAAACCCTACTGACAGCTTTTAATGTCTCGTCATAAGGGGTTTTCCCCCAGATTATTTGGGGAGGAGGGTTTTAGAGAATAATACAGAGAAAACTATTTCCCGCACACAACAGAGAATTAGCAAACACTGTAGACACAACACATTTCCACCTAATTAGGACCTAAAGGGAACGTCCAAATATCAAGGTGCAGGGTTAGAGAGACCTCTTCTTGGCCTGGCTCTTCTCGTTAGTGTTCTGTGGAATGAGTGCCAATGAGGACTTTTTTGGGCAACTATCTGCTCTTGGCCTTGTGATTTGGACAGCCTCTACCAGTGGGCAGGAATGTGACGGGGAAGGTGACGAGCCCCTGACAAGCACAGGTGGACATGATGATAACTGTCCAGCACCAGCAGAACACTAGTGGATCAGATGACATCCGGAAAAACAAGCAGACATATGACTTTGTTCTTTCACTCCTCAAACCTTGATTATGGCTGCTATCAATTTACCCCACAGTCTCTGATTGCTCTCCCTCTTTAGGATTTTTCTGCAGTAACAAGAGTGACTACGATGGGAGTGGGGAAAGAGGTGTTGCTCAGAGTTTCACTTTCAGGGTACGGGCTAACCCATCAATTCACCAGAGGCTACCTGGGACCCAGTGTTGGCTAAATCCCCAAATCTGGGCCAGGAGCGTAGACTAAAGTGTCTAGAAGATTGCTCAAATGAAGAAGATGCTTCTGTACTCTAGAATATAGACAGGAAGTGAAACCTATAGTCTTTTATACCTGGGAGGCCTCCATAGGTATCTAGTCCAACTGCCTTTATGGTACGGAGAGGAAGGTGAGGCCCTGAGACACATTGCTAGCAAACGAGTAGACAGAGACAGAATCTCCATCTCCGGTCTCTCATTCTCGCATTCCTTCTAGGACACCAAACGTATCATCGTTGGAGGACTCCTAAAGCAGAAAGCAGGAATGGGTGCTTCTCAGATGAGTTTTGTAAGCAGCTGAGACTTTAGACATACTTACTCAAATCAATTTTACTTGTAATATTTTAGACTTTATTATTTGCCTTATTTTCCAGGTTCTGCTCTATATGGATCCCACCTTTCCTATAAATCTGTCTATATGCATGGCTGCAATTTAAATAAAATTAGAAAAAAGAACTTATGAATATGCATTTCTGGGCTTAAATTCTTTTACTGACTAATTCACGCTGTGTTTTGAGAGAAATTCAAACAGTCTTTTCTATGAAGATTTAGACTTTATAATTATTTAATGACCAAAGATCTACTCTAAAGAAATAACTGCGGGAATTTACTATTTTAGCTTAAATTTCACGGCAAACGATTTACTCTTAAAAGTAGTATAAAATACAGCAAAGAGGGGATTAAAACTGACACAAGTTCCCCCAAGATGAAATTATGAGAAATAATGCAAAATAAAATGCAGATGCAACCATATGGAGGCATAACCTTAAATTCAAGAAGCTTTAAGATGATAGAGAACAGTACTTTTCAAAATAATTTCAGTTATGTTAATCCATCCAAGTTGTCATATCTTAATTTTCAATGAGTTAAAAATCTGTAATTTTAATCATTAGTTCCTGTTTGTATTTTGTCTGGTAAAAGATAACATCATAAGATAGCATTTTGGAAACTTTATCTGCAAAATGCCTTCATCGAGGAACAGCTGTTCAAATCCGTGCAGTCGGAATCTTATTAACCAGAATCCAGAAGACCCAGCTAAAAGCTGTGGAAAAGTCAGACCCAGAAAACCTAAGAGCTCTGAAACCTTCAAAAAAAAAAAAAAAAGGAACTCCAGAAGTCAAACGGAAGGGCTTTATACGTGTTCATTATCACTATTAAGGAGTGTAAACTGGCTGTGGGTTCTGCTGAGCAACCAAGACAGCAAAACCATGATCAGGCAGGAGGGGAGGGTCTTTGCCTGCTACAAGTTTTATTCTACTCTTTCTCCTGTCATTTCCCAAGAACTTTGAAGCCTTTAGCATTCTATGTTTATTTTACCAATATACAGAATTAACTTCAAAGATGGAAGGAAACCTACTCAGTATCTGGTCTTGATGTATTCTAGAAGCTGAACATTCTAGGAATTGAGTTACCAGCTGAAGTGCATGCCGGGCAAGGAGAGGGGTGCTTTGTGTAAGGACGTGTGTTTTACGCAGCTTCAGGGAACTGGCCGCTGCTCACGCACACCTGTGCGGCTGTGCAGATATTTGACCTAGTGCTGCCGGGTCATCAGAGTTCCTCAGAAGATGCACATCTGACGTTTTTTAAAATTTCAAATATTCTGGTTTTTAAATGCAGGCTAAAATTGTTTTTAACTGCACAACCAGACAAAATACCTATTCAGTTGTTCAGAATCTGCAGGTGGCCAATTTGTCTCTGATTGCAGGCGTCTGTGTCACAGGTAATAAGCTCTCAGTCAATTTTATCTGCTCTTATTATTACTTCACCTGATTACTCAAATGGAGACTTTGCAATTGGTCTATTTGTTTTCTGAACAAATGTCCTGTGTGCCTAATTAAACATTAATTGCTTAATTCCTAGATTTCTCTTGATCTTCTGAAGCATTCTGGAGAAGGTTCTGAAAAACATTATATTTTTACCTCTACCTTTATTTTGGTGTTCAACTTAGAGATAACTCTTACTTTGTATTTTGAGGTTATTTTCAAAGTGGGTATACACTACTAATTTATGATTTGATCACTAGAATGAAGATCTTTGGTTAGAATATGTTATATTTCTAAAATTTATATAATTTGCAATATGAATATGCCTCTCTAAAAAACAATACTTCCGATCCTGTCCTCACAGGCCACAGGGTCCTCACTCCACACCAGCTTTGTTTTGTTATTCTTTGTCCAAAAGGATTAATTTAAATTCAGCTAACTAGGATACCTTAGTCTTAGCCAATGCGAGTGTTTTAACATATTTATAAAAAGAAGTAACCAAACACAATCTGTCCTGCTCATCAAGATCACTGAATAACCAGCCTCAGGTTTTGAAGCTTTACAATATCCTCATTTGTCAACTTCAGCGCTACAGAGAAGCAGAGGAAAATGCATCAAAAGCTACAAAGCACCAAACAAGTATTATTTTTATACCATCTAGTCATAGCAAACTCAGTGGTTCATGTTACAGGATTTTCTAGGAGAGAATTAGAATATATGATCATTATTATTACGCTCCCTGCCAATATTCTTATTTGCTTTTCAATGCTTTAGGTTGATGCCTATCTAGTAAGCACCTATCTGCCTTCCCTATCATAGATGTTCATCTATATGTAAATTTGTTCCTATGTCTATCACAAGTCAGGTTACAGAGAACACCTGTCATATCCAATAGGACTTGGTCGAGATGATCTTCTGAAACTTCATTGGGGAAGAGGAAAAAAGAGCCTGCTACTGACCGAAATATCATTATGAGTTGACCAGATTGAGAAATCAACAAGATGGACATTTCCAAAGAAAAGTGAGGCAAGGGAGTGGGAGGAGGACTCATCCTTAAAGACATACAACTGAAAATGAGAAGAAGGACCTGTTGTGAACTCTGCTGGAAGGACCACAGGAGGAAAACCAAAGAGGAACAGAGAATTTTTAAAGCACCATGGCTAGACTTTAGGCCCCACAGTCCAGTCAATATTTAAAGTGGCCAAATTAGGATAATTTAGAGAAAGATTCAGGGTCAAGGAGAATAAATGAAATTGGTAAAAACATAAAGAAAGGCTGCTATACACCAACAATATTGTATGTGCATAGCAAGTCATACAAGGTTGACTCTCATTTACTCAGAAGTGGGCCATTTAGTTTAGCAATAATAATAATCATAATAGGTGCTTATTTTGTTTTTGGAAACAAAAAGACATTGGGTCCACATTTTGATAAACTGTCATATTTTGACCTCAGTTTTTGCTCTTCCTGTGTCTCACGCTCCCCCTCCCTCCTGCCACTTGGACACGCTACAAGTGTGGGACACCTGCACGCCATACGGAGACTGCCAGGCTCGGGTCAACGGTCAGATGAAAGGTTATGGCACTCGCTGCAGCACCCACTTAGGTGAGCTAAACAGAAGCAACCGACCAACCACTTCTCGGTGCTTGTTAACAGGGCAACACAGTGTTTTCATATTTCCCAGGGGAGGGGTCACCTGTGTCGGCCATGCACTGGCATCCTGGGAGCATGTTCCCAATAAACCAGGCAGCTGAGCAGAGAATATGGATTTTTTTTTTTTTTTTTACTAGATCTGTTTCATTGTTGCTTTAAAATAAAAAAAGATGTAGGGACACCTTACCAGATCTGTGCTGCCACTAAAAGTCCCTCAGTGGTAGCAGAAAGGACTGTGTAAGAGGTGCTTTCCACTTTATAAAGATCCTCTTTTTCTGTCTCTGACAACTCCAGAAAGCGATATTTTTCTAACTGAAAAAACAAAAGACAGCTTCCTTCTTCTAGGCTAGCTTCCCAGCATTCATTCAGGATGGGTGCTATCACGTTGTAGATTATATAAAAAATTAACTTAAAAAATGTTTGCCTGGCTCATGTATGTTTATACTTGACTAATATATGTATGTATGCATACATACATTACTATGACTGTACATACATTACTATACATTACTATATATATGTAAATGTAGGTATAGTAATGTGTGTATACTAATATACATTCCTATGCATACATTACTATACGTGACTATGTATGTACGTATAATGTACGTATGTAGCTTCACTAATCTAAGTGGGAGCTGCAATCAATGAAACTTAATACCTAAAATATTTGATCGTCAGCCTGTGAGCGAGGCAGAGGAGAATCTTTGCAAACTCACCCTGTGGCCTTTAATAACAGGCTTGTAAAACCGCTTAGCAACCCACTTCCTTTTTCCCCATTGGGCATAATTAGACCCTGTCTGGGTCACAAAGGTTTGCTTTTAAAATTCGAAATCTTGTTTAGGTGTTAAACATAGCCAGTCATTAGATATGCAGATGACGAAAACAAACAGAATAAATAATGTTCAGCCAAAATGTGGAAAGGACTTGTTATTTCTTACCGGACTTTTCCTCTAAAAGCGTAGGCATGAGGAGGAAAAATAAAGAGAAGATGAGAGGAGAAATGTATTTTCAGGAAGAAACACATCAAGGCTCAGAAAAACCTTCCTTAAAGCAGCCCTCTAAGGCATTGCTTTCACAATGCTTCCTATGGGTGTCTGACATGGTCGTTCCTAGGCTGCTGGCTTTAGTTTGAAGTGGAGAAGAATATACTACCCCAAAACAGGCCACTTTGTTATATTGATTATTTTGAGCGGTGAGCACTTGAAAAACAGCAAACGTAGGCAGCGGCTTTCTCCTAACTCCCGTATCTGCCTAAAGATAAATCCTCCAAAAGGAACTCAGTTGTCATAAAGCCCCTCCCAGGGAGTTCCATCAGTCAGGGAGGTCTCAATTACCCCAGGAGAGGAGACCACAGTGGACACCGCACCCAGCCAAACTTTGTCACAAGCTGGCCTACTTCCCAGCTCTTCTTCCAAGGGCCCATTCATCTTTCTTAAAAATCACGTACTGTCCTCTAAGAAGTCTACAATCCCCCCGCTTTTCCCATTAATGTGATATTTAATCCTGAATTATGAGTCCATCTCTCTGAGTTTCTCATTTTTCCATGACTTATTCATAAACTTTTGTTTGTTTTTTGCCTGATACTCTGTCTTCTTGTTAAAGAGTTCCAGGTAAAAACGAAGTGCGTAAGGTTTTGCCTCCCCTTCAAGTTCAAGCTGTAAAGGGCGTAGGTATGGCCTCCGTGTGAGCACATTCTAAGCTCCTTTGAATGGTTTACGTTCATCAAGTAGATTTGTGCCTTGAAAATAGAAAATTATGTTTTGTAATATTGAAGGGAGTTGGAAAATGCCATGAAAGCATTGCAGCCAAGCATGGTCATGAAAGTAAACATGAAATTTTCCAGAAAATCTCTAATCTTGTCTGGAAACCCAACACCTCTCACCACCTCCTCCCAAGACACTGTGGCTGGAGCCCTCAGTTCTTTCATCTCATCTTCAGTTCCCCCACTCCCCATGGACAATTACAGATCATTTTCCTGGTGGGTGGTCCTGGGCCCTCGGAATGCTCTTTGATTTCCTCAGTAACTGTCTTGGTGTGGGCCTCGTCTCCCGATGACAGTGGTGTTAGCCAGCCTCCTACATGAGCTTCCCAGCGGATGGTCCTACTTCCCGTTTCATCTCCTAAATCCATCGTTTGCACTATCCCCAGAATTATTTTCAAAGTCAGTGAAGTGAATATATTACTCTTCCCTTCAAAAACCTCCCTATTATTCAGAGAATAGAAGGCAAACTCCATTCTATGTCATTTAATGCCTTCGTGATGGGCTCCAGCTTGCCTTTACGCCCTCATCCTGCACTGCTGTCCGGATGAAACCTACACTTGGCTGCAGATGCGCCTGGACATCTCCCGAATGTGCAGTGCACTCACATCCTCCCCTGCCTTCTGCTCCAGCTGCTTCATCAGCCTTCGCTGCCTTCCCCCCTCCCTCAATTAAAATCTTACTCATTCTTCAAGGCCAGCAACACTTCTTCCATGGGCCTTCCCCAAGCTCCCCAGTCAGAATCAGTTGTTCCCTTCTCCTGTTTGATCACAGCACATTCCTTCTGTTCAAAATAATAAACCCATGTTGGAGGACTTTCTATTTGCCTGGCATTTGTCAGCCTCAGGGAAAACAAAGGTACACATTGCTAGTATATTTTATGCAGTTCTTATTTTGTTCTTTATTATTTCAGTATTTCTGCTAGGTTATTAGCTCACAGTGATGGCTATGAATGGACTGTCTCTGCCCCCAAACATAATGCCAAGCACACAGTAGGCAGTCGAAGCATGCTTATGAATTCTCCTTTTGGGGATCATTAAGACATTATACAAATGTTTGAAGCACAGTGTCTTTCAACATATAGAAAGATGAATTGCTCTTGAAATAAGGCTGAATTATACATGGCCCGAGGGATGTGGCCCTGGTTGTAACGGCTCCTTCTCCGGCTCCTATAAATGTTTCCCTTAGCTCCCACTTAACCGTTGATCTCTCTGCCCATTAATGACCTCAGGTGCTAGCACATGGTACAAGGGCTCCAAGGAAGTGGCACAGCTTTGCACAAACATTAGCGCGGAGCCATGCGATCCAGATCTCCAGGATGGAATTTTCTCCTATAGCAAAACGCTAATGCTTCAGAAAAACTGAGGGCAGAGATAGGGTCCACATTCTTGTGCGACTTTCAGGCCCAGACCCTTGGTAAGCCGCACAGAGAAATCAAAATTATGAAGGTCCATGTCCTCAATCTACAGACCAAAATAAATTTTGGGTTAAAATCAAATAGCTTCAAAAAAGTTGTCCTGGAAGGAGGAGCATGAGATTTTATATATTCAAATTAGCTTAACCTCTCATTGTCTGGGTCCCTTTGGACAAGTTACATGTGCCTCAATTCCAGAATTTGTAAAGTAGGGAGGCCGCCTGGTAGAATTGTTGTGAGGATGGTGAAGACAAGGATGATATTGACAGCTAACATTTATTGAGAACTTACCATTATTGTTTTACCTCATGTAGTTATGGTCATTATTATCTCTAATTTACCAATGAGAAAAAGGCTCAGATGAGTTCCAAGGTCACATGGTTACAAACGAGCAGAGCTGGGACTGGATCCCAGCTTGTTAACTCCAGACAGCCTGGTCAGGGGTGGGCTCCTGGCACAGCCCAAGTCCCCTAAACAGACTGAACCCACTTTCAGGGCCTTATCAGCGTGGAGATCTAGAAACAACAGAGCTAAAAGCCCCCAGATCACAGCGCCTGGAAAATCACCTTTCCAGTGGAAAGAGTTCAGTAGATCATGCCTGTTCATCATAGCAGGTCTCAGGGAATGAGCTGCTCGGGGAGTGAGCGTGTGTTTCTAGGCATGGTTTCAGACCTTGGAATGAAACTTTGATTATAAGGTAAATGTCTCAGTCTTTTTCTAGAATTAAACTCATTTTATTTAATTAGAATCAGAAGAATAAACACCAACACACAAATGATAAGGCCCTGACTCCCTCACTTTCCCATTCCAGGCTATATGATGATTTAAGCGTCTTTATTCAATATGTTGTTTGCTTTGATTGTTAGCAGCTACCAACACCTAGAGTACGGCCTCTTGGTTTAAGGGTTTCTTCAGAATGTTAAACAAACAAACAAAAAAAAACATGACAAGACAACTCACCTTTGGGGAAAACAAAGATATTCCTTGGTTTAAAATGAGCTAACAGCATCAGAGTTGATTTTTAATTATGGAAAAGATAATAGAACTGGAAAAGGAATGTACGCCCCAGGTGCACTTGTACATAGAAACAGAGTGAGTTTTGGGATTGGACAAAGCATATACCTAAAATATAACCACTGAATGGTCTCTAACTGCAGGGATTTTCCTGTCCCTCAGCCTGAGAAAACGCAGTTCTCTGACTTGCAAGCCTTGTTGAAAGGCCTCTCACCCTTATGACCAACAGCTTCCCAAGGAACCCACCGACCTCCTGCCCTCTGCAGATGGAGAACCTCCCTCTGGCGGTTTTTGCCCCAAACCACTTCTTTTATTTTTTTAAGGATTGGCACCTGGGCTAACAACTGTTGCCAATCTTTTTTTTTTTCCCTGCTTTATTTCCCAAACTGCGGCTGTCCCCCGCCCCGGTACATAGTTGTATATCTTAGTTGCAGATCCTTCTAGTTGTGGGATGCGGGACGCCGCCTCAACGTGGCCTGATGAGCGGTGCCATGTCCGCGCCCAGGATCCGAACCCTGGGCCGCCGCAGCGGAGCGTGAGAACTTAACCACTCGGCCACGGAGCCGGCCCCCCAAACCACTTTCTAAGCAAGTAGTCACTCAAATTAGGTCTTGTGGAAGCCAACATTTCTGCATGAGGGCTAGAAACCAGCAACAGTTAAAACTGAATTCTGTATAAGACCCAGAGCCAAAGCTAACAGGCGAAGAGAGAAAATCCACACGGAGCTGCAGTGGTCCTTCCTGGGAGGTTTTGTGCTCTAAATACACCCTGCCCCCTAACAAGGAACTGGGCTGCTGTGGGAAATTCTGGCATCAAGCTTCAGAGAGTGGGACCAAGACAGAAAAGCAGGTCTGATCTATAAGCTTTTTAAGAGTGTGCAATTGTCTAACCTGAAAAATAGGATGGCTGTGTTTTGAATCTTTATATTTTAATTAGTGAGATTTATTGTAAATATAACCCCTTCCTATCAGCTATTTGTGACTAGTCATGTCTTCACAAGGAGCAGAAGGATTATCTAGTCATTTATGAACCCGTTAATGGCGATTTACTGAGCACCTGATGAAGACCAGGCTCTATTCTAGGTGTATTAGTGAACAAAACAATAGGAACAAAAGGCAGAAAAGCTCCAATGAGCTTATTTTTGAGAGTAGGGGGAGGAGATAGATAATAAATATAACAGGTGATCCAAGTGTTTAGTTCTTAGAAGATGATAAATGCAACTTTAATAAGCAGAGTGAATGAAGGTGTCTGGGAAGCCCGGGTAGGGAGTTCTGAGATGCTGAATAAGGTGGTCACGTGACTGAGCAAACACCTGAAGGTGGTGAGGGGGTCACAGTGCAGCTCTCCTGGGGCAGGGATGGGGGTGGGGGTGGGGGTGGGGGGCAGAGCCAGGGAGCCAGGCAGGAGGGAGTGAGCAGGAAGAGTGGCAGGTGTTAATCTGGAGGTTGGGGGTGTCCCCACCATGAGGGTCTTGAAGGCCACTGTAAAGACTCAGGCTTCAGGCCGCTCCAGTGCAGCTTAGGGCTGTTGCTCCTCAGGAGCGCCCAGGTGTGGATGGTTGGTGCTGTCCGTTCCCGAGAAGAGGCACAGATGCAAGAATATCAGAAACCGCCTGCATGTGACAGATGCTGTCGTGTTTCAATACTCTTTGGAAGCTCATTTTGATTCCCCATGTAACATGTTAAAAAAATAAAATAAAATAGAGAGGGACTTCAAATAGGTTAGGAGGTGGAAAGGGAGCTTCAACTGGGCAACCTCTCTGAGGAAACATTTTCCGACATGGTTAATGTGGGTGATTCACGCTCTTAAGAGTTTTTTTTCCTAAGACAATTAAAAATTACATTCATTGCTGTAGATTATTTCTGGTACTAAAAAATTCTCCTCCAAAGGACAAAGGGATAGGGACTTTTCCCCTACACTGTTATTTTTATACTATTATTCATACATTTATAGAAACTCAAATATAAAAATAAATATAATAGTATAAGAGAGATAACAATATCTACTCCTTTACCCTCAGGGTCAAGGACCGCTGAATGACTGAAAGCTGAGACTTCAGATGAGAAAACAGACATCTCTCTGGGATGTGTGCAGGAATGGGAGAAGAGAATTACGACAAAAAACTAGCATCCACAGAAAAGAAGAATGCATGAATAAACTTTTAAAAGGGACTGCCAACTGTAAGAGAAGAAATGGAATTAGTGCTCACCTTGTTCAGCCATCCAATAAAGGAGAAAGAAACTTAGTTGAATTGAAGGGGAAAAGATCAAATAAATTTGCTTTCTTTACAAAATAATGTGAGGGATATAAATTGCATCATATTAAGCTAAACACCAAGTTCTATATAATTTCCCACAGTGAAGAGCATCCATTCATCCCACCTACCACCAAGTGTTTTCTAAGAAGCTACTACGTATCATCCAATGTTGTAGGCTCTCGAGGAAAGCCCCGTTAAGAAAGGAGTAGGAACCCACAAGTTCCGGGTGCATGATTCGTTGTCATAAACCCAACATTTACTGAATTGTGCACAAATTATGCTTCTGTTACAAACTTATTTTCCAAATTCATTGTTTCTTTAAAGAGCCTGTAAATTCTACCCTGATCATGGCCATTAGCTAACAAAAATAGTTTTAAATTCTAAACTCTACACCAGTAGGACTAATACAACCAAGGCAGAAGAGCTTAAAGAGACAAAAATTAGCCTTTTTGATTGTAATTAGCATTGTAATTAAAAGCATATAACTCAAGAATTTGCTACCTCTGGTTGAGGACATCCTGACATTTTTGTGTGTCAAGATTGTGGGTATATTGTCTCATTCAATTAGATTTTCTGTTGGTAGCAGTGACTGAGCGTTAGAAGTGTCTAAGCCTGGGGATCATGCTTCTGGAACCCCCAATCCAACCCAGTTCTCTGAGACAGAGAAACATGATTGAAGATCTGTAGTTATGCAAGGAAATTCTAACTCTTACACCTCACAAAGGGAAGCAAAATGCCATGTACTCAGAGGGTACAGCCAACATTAATTGGAGAAAAAAATGACAAAGGTGATCCAGACTGAATTCATATTCTGCCCATTTTCAAGGAGATCAAAACATCCAACAACTCAGGAATTTCTTCTTACCAGCATACGGTGGGCATGAAACATTTGAAAAAATGATATTTATTCTAAAGGTCAGGAAAAGGAAGCAACGGAGAATTCCCTAAGAAAAAATTAGTAATGAAGGAAAGAACAAAAACGTATCATAGATCAAACGAATTCTTCTGCAGACAGTCCATGGCTTACTATAATTTGGAAAGCAAAAAACATATTTTGAAAAAGGAAGGTCCCACCAATTTCCCCAACCATTGTTCTCTTTAAGGCCTGCAAAAAAAAAGTTACCTCTCATGGGCCAACTCGGGATGATTTACGACGGGCTGCCTACAGTTCTGTCTAGTGCAGGCTTCTCAGACCACATCTGGGATCTGGGATCTAGTTGCAGTGTCTGCTGAGGGTCTGGAAGTGGGGAAGTGGCAGCTTACGGGCGCCATACTTGATATCCCTGGTCTAGACCCGACCCACATCACATGTGCTCTAGGAAGCTCTCCTTGTGAGTGGAACCCAAGCTGAGCCTCTTCCCTCCCACTCGCTGCAGTTGAGGGCCGGGCTGAGCACGTAGCATCAGAATGCATGCAATCTTTAGCCTCCCCTTGCACCATGCAGTGCTTCCACCAGGAGCGAATGCCCGTGTGTAGGAGACTGAAGCTCCCTTCCCCCGCGGATGACTCTTTGTTTTTACTGAACTCAGCGGGGTGCTGAACCTTCTGCCAGAGCGAGGACAGGAAAGGGGGTGGTGTTACCAAGCAGCAGCAAATTCACGGATTTGGCTTGATGGCAGGCTAATTTGGGGGTGGGCGGGTGGGTGGGCCACCTGGAATAGGCAAGCAGCACCAGACTGCCTCTTGTTCGAAGCTCTCTCCCCCTCCCCGTATTTTTTGATTAAATAACTCCATTATGGATTGCAAATCTCCAGGCACAAGATGAAACTAATTGCTCCTGCATAAGGTCATGTCAAGTTCTTTAATTCCTTGGATCACTAAATTTCACGGGCAAGGGGAGGAGGCACACGTGCCAGGATAGATCGACTCCCACTCTCACGTCATCTCTATCAGCCCCTTTCTCTTAACTTTTCTCAAGTCCTCCCTCGCTATTTTTATTTTCTTTCTGCCTCCCACAAGTCTCTTAACTTAAGAAAAAGGAAAGCAGAGCTGAAACGGGAACTGACGCTTGCCTGGGTGACAGACAATAAACTGGGCATTTTGCAACGTTATCTCATGTCATCGTGACATCAGTCCTGTGAAGCAGGTGTTCTCGTTCCCATTTTGCAGACTTGGGCTCTGAGGCTCCCAGTTAAGGAACTTGCCCAGGGACACAGATAACAAGGTACAGACTCAAAGCCTTTGCTCTGCCTGTTTCTCCAGGGTGCTTCAAGGAAACGTTCTCTTTCTTGGGCCCCTTGCTGTCTCCCCAGTCTGCCCCTAGTACGGAGAGCTTCCCACCGAGACTATTAGGCCAGAATACACAGCAAAATATCAAAGCTGAGAGGGATCATAAGGAGAATTGAATCATAGACCTTTACTTTGTAGGTGAGAAAACACGCTGTGTTTTTAACTAGGCAGGAAGGAGGGAGATGCTGGAGTTTGAGTCTCGGCCCTCGAACCTTCAGCAGCCTCTTGACCTTCCTGAGTTGGCTTCTTCTGTAAAATGGAGCTATCACCACTTCCCTGTCTGCTGAATAGTGTAGCTGCTCAATCTGTCTTTCTGATCTTGACTGGGCATTTATAAAACATAAACCATTATTATAATGAACCATCGACATAAAAATACTTATTTGATTGATTAGGGAACTGAACTATATGAGTCATGTAAAACTGAGGTGTCATTCCTTAACATTTAAAACAAAGGTGCATAAAGTCTTAAAATGAATTTTAATAAACTATAAATCACATATGACACAGCAGCAATTAAGCCGACTGACCTGCCAGCTCAGCCTTACTCTTGTGTCACATGGTAGGACACCTGAAGTCCCGTGGAAGGGGGTGTCTGATGAGTGACTGGGAGGAGAGCCTGGAAGGTGGGCTTCTGAGGTGGGATCACAGCCCTTTATCCACCATCGAAGTGAAAGCCTTCAAAGGGTTTGTGAGCACTCAGAAATTATGTGTAAAATGTTCTGGATGAGCTAATGAACATCTCATTTTCCCCCTGGAAAGAGAGCCAATAGCTTTCATCACAAGTAGTATAACACAGTGTTTAAGAGTTCTGACTTAGAAACTGGACCTTCTGGGTTTAAGTCCAAGCAACTTCACTTACTGGCCGTGACCCCTTGAGTGAGCTGATTAATCCTGCTGTGCCTCGATTTTCTCATCTGTCTAATGGGGATAATAAGAGTACCTATCTCATTGGGTTGTCATGGGGATGAATGAGTTAACAACATGAAGTATCTGACACAGTCAGCCCTCAAATTTTCACAGCTGCCACCACCAACACCATCACCATCATAAGTTCTCAGAGTGGTCTGTGACCTTAAAGGATGTTTACGAGTCCTCACCACGAGACACGGTGGTGTTGTTCTGATTAATAACAGCTGTCATTTACTAAGCATCTCTCTTACATACACAAATTTACTTACAAAGTACTAAGCACTTTCTATGCATCACTTCCTTAATTCTTAGAAGGATTTTACACTTGACTAAGCTTTGACTGAGGCTTAAAGGTTTAAGCAACTTGCCCAGGGTTATGCGGATAACGAGTGCGGAGGCAGAATGCAAACTTAGTTCTGACTTACTCCAGAGCAAGTGTTCTTAATTGGTACAGAACTAAATGCTTGTACTTAAGGACACCTTCTCAAGGTAAGCTGGCAGAGATTCTTGGCTCACCAAAGGACGAAAGTAAAGAAACCAATGGCAGCATATGAGAAAAGGAAGAGATGACGTTGCAGCAAGAATTAAACCACCGCATTTGTCTTCTTGCTTCCATGACAGCTACAGAAGCCACTGGTTCCAAAGCATCCAGGGAGCAAAGCACACAGCTGAAGATGTGTCAGAGATAGTGCTCCCTGTGGGTTCTGGAGAGACAGAGATGTCCACATCTGAGACCCTGGGAAGGGTGAGGAAGCCAGGAGACTGCAATGGAAGCCAGAGGGGAAGCTGCCCACAGAAGACTATATCTTCAATCAGGAAATTGAAGCGAAGACAGGCAAGGGTTTGGACCACAACTGCAAGTCCGGCTTCTGTGTGCTGCTAGCAACACTGGTTATACATTGTTCTCTGGTAAATTTGTAGGCAGTGTTCGCAAGAAGGTCAGACAACGTCTGTCCAGTATTTCTGATATTAGCTTTCAGTGCCTGCTACAGGGAAGGTGCTTACCAAATATTTGGTGAATTCATTTGAAGGGGGATGAGAAACAATGTGAATTCTCCATGAAATAAACTTGGGGGGTTGATGCACAATACAAGATCCCATTGTGAATGCTTGCTTTCAATAGTCTCCTGAAGGAGCACCAGACTTGTTTGGGGAATTTTGATGCTACTCAAAACAATTTAGGAATGCTCTGGAATTACCTCCAAAACCAGTTCACAGGCAGCACAAAAAATTTCTTTTATTAGTTTTCCAGTTTCATGCATGGGATAATTACCGGTCTTGGCTCTAAATGACTTTTGGCTATTTGGGTATCCTGATTTATCGCTATTAATGATGTTCTTTAAAATGTGCCCTAGGCCTTGCAGATAATTCTAACAACAACAATGAAATAAACTCTGAATGTAGTATCTACAATGAGCACTTTATATATATTAACTCATTCAAGCTTCACAATATCCTATGAAGTAGGTACTGGAATCATCTTCATTTGTAGGTGAAGAAACAGGCATAGGTTTTGGAACTTGCCCAAGGCAACCCAGTGAAGAGGTAGGGCCCAGTTGTTTGAGTAATTTTGACATCACTGGAATAAGTGTCTATTTCCATCTCCCTCAAATTATCTTAAATGGAATTGTATTCACTGCTATGTCTAATTCTCATTTTGTTGTTTTTGTAAAGGCATGTTTCCTTACAGTTCAATCTTGCACCCATTATTTTATTTAGCCCCTTTCAGAAAATAATTTTACTTTTTAAGAACACAGCCATTCTGGGAAGATGTAATGCAGGTCTGCTTCCACATTGAATGTAGGGAGTACGGTGTAAGGGGAAGCAAACAGCAAAACTACCCATCTCGTGTCTCTGTTTCTATCTCCTCCCTTAGGGCGGATGACCTTTATGTTGTACTCACAGAAGGAGATGGACATGCCAACAGCCACCTTGGAAGGTAGGTGTTTGGGATTCCCACTTTAGACATGAAGAAACCGACACTCAGATAGGTTTAGGAAACCTCCATAAGCAGCACTGCTAGCAAGAGGCTGAGTTCAGGCCTATCAGATTCCAACATCTTTCCCACTATACACCAGGTCCTTCAGAGGATAAGTACAAAATTTCTATTTGAGTTTAAAGAAATATCAATCAAAATGTCCAGTATGAAAAAAACCGACTTCAAAGTAGTTCTTCTAAAAGATGGATCAGATTTGGTTCAGGATTAAAGTCTAAGATAGGCAAGAGATCCCCAAACCCCTTTAACTGAATTCAAGCCTTGAGATGAAGATATATGATAATTCAGAACACGAAAACACAGAATGCCTTTAGGGAAGGAGACTGGAAATGGGGAAGCCGAGACAAGGCTCTCAATAAGGGGGAAAGTTAAATCAAAAAATATATATATAGACTAGTATGATGATTGATTTTATGGGTCAACTTGACTGGCCACAGGGTACCCAGATTAAATATTATTCCTAGGTGTGTCTATGAGGTCCTTTCTGAACGAGATGAGCGTCGGAATTGGTGAAGTCAATGAAGAAATGGCCCTCCCCTTCGTGGGTGGCCATCCTCCAGTCTACTGAGGGCCTGAACAGAGGCAAAGGCAGAGGAAGGAGGACTCACCCCCTTTTCTGCCTCATGTTTGAGCTGGGACATCTCATCTGGTCTTCGCCTGCCCTCACATGGGATTTACAGCATCAGCTCCTCCGGTTCGCAGGCCTTTGGAGCTGGCCCGAATTACAGCACCAGCTGTCCTGGGGCTCCGGTTTGCAGATGGCATATAGTGAGGCTTCTGAGCCTCCGTAATCACGTGAAGCAATTTCTCACAGCAGATCTCTTCCACACACACACACACACACACACACACACACATACACACATATCCTGTTGGTTCTGTTTCTCTAGGGAACTCTGACTAATATAACTAGTCATGAAGAAAGGAACAATCGTAAAGTTCCACTTATGCATCACGTACTGGTGGTGGGATCAGCTGCGTGCTTTGCTCATTCAGTCATCTGTTGAAAACTATCCGAGGGCCTCACCTGTGCCATGCACTATGCAAACACAGGGGACAAAAAGTCAAAGAAGATTTGACCCTGCCAGCGATGGATAATCACCTGCACAAAAACCCCATAAGGACTGTCATTATCCTCACTTCACAGGAGAGGAAATAGAGGCTCAGAACAATTATGGGGCTTGTCTAAGTTTCCACGGGTAGAACACAGCAGACCTGGACGTGGCGCCCAGGCCTGAGTCCATGTGCTATGGTGCTATGCGCTTTCTGTTACCACACAGCTGCCTCCTATTAACTCAAAATTCTAGAACAAATTATTTAAACAGATAGCCAGAAAGCACTTGGAAAAGAAGGTGAGAACCCTAAGTCCCAGCACAAAGAAATAGTTACGGCAGACTAAACCCATCACCCTCTCTGATAGGGTTTCTGGTCTAGAGGATTCAGGCAAAGCTGTCGACATTCGATGTCTCAAATTCAGCATTGTGTTTAATGACATTTCCATCACTGGTGTGAACAACATGGAAATATGTGGCCAGGATGAGAGCATGGTTAGGCGAGTCATTGTACGGTGAACAAGGAAGGCTGAAGTGTGTTATCAACAGATGGGTGGTGACATGCCACAGTGCTCTGTCCTTGGCCTGGCCTTTCATATATTTGCTCACTCCTCACTCACACAAGTATTTATTGAATGGCAATGACATATGAAAAAGGCTCTATATCAGGTACAGGGGATTTGTGGAGGACAAGAAAATGTGCCCCATAGATTTCTCTTCAGAAGGGCTTCTTGCACCAGCTGCTAGGAGCGCTATTGGCAGACAGCCTTCAACGGTCAAGGCTTCAGGACCTGCGTCAGCTGCAGAAAGCCACTCCGCCCCTTCTTTGCCCACCCCTATCGGAGTCCTGACTGACATAGCGTGAAGGTCATTCATCTCAGCCAAACCCAGCACAACTCTGAAGGGTCTTTCCAGCTCAGAGTTCCCCCTGCGATCAGCTCAGGCTGCTGTTGGGCATGCAGAAAAGCTTAACTGCTCCCTCTGCATGCCCCCCGCCCCCACAGGTGCTGAGCCCGGGCTCACTCCTTAATAAACATCCTTCACACTAATCTTGGTGTTGGATTTAGCCTGCTTCACAGAAAACGTGTCGGGAAAAGGAGTGACTTTGTCCCTTGTTCATCCTCGAAACAGCACAATACAACCAAAGACAAAAGTTACACAGCATTTGGGTTTAACACTTTTCTTTCAACAATGAAACCACCTGCTTCAAAAAAGCAGTGAACTTTGTAACACAGAGGGAACACTGTTACTGCTGGAAGGGTCTGCCTCAACCAAACAAGTAGGTATTTTAATGAAACTTGTTTCTGTTCATCCTGCAGCTGGCTAGTATGCGGCATAGCATCACTGGTGTTTACAAAATAGTGATTAGAATTTTTTTTTGGCTGAGGAAGTTTAGCCCTGAGCTAACATCTGTTGCCAATCCTCCTCTTTTTTTTTTTTTTTTGCTTGAGGAAGATTCATTCTGCACTAATATCTGTGCCAATCTTCCTCTACTTTATATGTGGGATGACACCACAGCCGTGGCTGACAAGCAGTGTAGGTCCCCACCTGGGATCTGAACCCATGAACCTGGGCCACCGAAGCAGAGCACACTGAACTTAACTACTATGACACGGGGCCAGCACCTAGAAATTTTTAAAAGGAAACTTCCTAGATTCAATAGGTTCTGACAATAATTTGAAGGTAAACAGGAAAAAAAAATTCATTTCCTAACGAACTCTCAACAGCAATCTAAGAATTTTTAAGACACAGTGGCAGAAACTGTCAATGCCCACCAATATCCAATTGCTCCTTTGTTATTTAGTAACAGAACCCGGAATTTTAGCTGGTTACATGTCAATCCAGCCAAGACTACATTTCCCAGACTCCCTTTCAGCTAATATGGCCACTCAACTAAATTATGGGCAGCGGGATCTAAGTGACAGTGATGTGTGCAACTTCTGAGTTAAATCCTTAAAGGAAGCCACTTTTTAATTTTCTCTTTCCTCCACCCCGAGGCTGGCACGTGGAGGTCACTGATGGTGGGAAGGCAGCAGCACCCTTGGAAAGGTGGAGCAATAACACAGAAAGTTCCTGGGTTCTTGAATGACCCCTGGTGTAGGGCTCTATTATCCATCTGAACTGCCTACCAGCTTTGACTTTCATATGGGAGAGAAGTAAACTACTTATTTTGTTTAAGCCATTACTATTTTGGTCTCTGTTGAAGTGGCTCTATCAGTATTCCAACTCGTACAGATGCCAAATCAACAACTAAAACCTGGGTGCTGTTCATTCTTTGCCCTATCAGCATGCTCTCTTCTCAGGGTAAGAACAGAAATTAACATCCTGTTCCCGGGTGTTAACCACCGCATCACCACCTCTTCTTTTCTGGTGCTCTGCTTTGTCCTGGTCCACATTATACTTTATTTCTATATAAAAATCAAACCACAGAGAGGTCTGGACTGAAATTGTGTTTGCCTAGACAGTAGGATCATTGCCAGCAATGAAAACCCAGATTTTCTATGCTCCTGAAGCTTTGTTTTGGGGAAGGAGTAATCTTCAGATAGGTTTATATTATATACACACATAAATATATATAATTCATTCATTAATTCATCCATCCATGCAGTCATTCATTTCATTCATTTATTGAGTAATTTGACCATGAAGTGTATACCAGGAAACTATTCAAAATTTATGATAAGAGATATCAAACGAGTTACAATTCATTGATATATATTCACAGATAGATGAAAAGAACAAGTGAAAAACAACTTTATCTTAAAATTCTTCAAAAGAAATAGAAAACAGGAATCCAACATAAGCCATTGTTATAAATAGTTTACCACTTGGAATTTCCTCTTTTTCTATCAGTGTAATGATTGATGGTTTTTACCCTAAGATCCTTAGCCTGAATGAAATATTCTGACACATATAGTATTAACTGGTATGGCTCTGTTTTTCTGTTTGTGTATCTGAATTAAGTGTAGACATACAAGTTTCTGACTGTTTGGCTGGAAACCTAAAGATGCACAGAGCATTTGCCACTTTTGTCATGGCACTAACTGGATTTCAGAAGGTTTTCGTCTACTTATCTGGTTCTGGAGCTAACATACTATGTACGTCATCTGTGAAATACAGGTACACATGGGTGATCTAGAAGAGGGCAAGGGTTCTGAAGCCAAGACGACGTTTTCAGTTCCAATCTCTCTTTATACTTTCCTATATTTAGAAACATTCTTACCTTTCCCTGAAGTAGCAATAAGAGCTCACTCTCCTATATTAAACATCAAACCCCACAAATACTTAGAATCATAGGAATGGCAGAGGCAGGCTCTCACATTAGAGGGAACAAGCTGGGGATGCGGGGGTGGTGGCGGTAGGACAATCTGAAGGTCCCTTGGTTTGTGGTGTCGCTGGTATGCAGAAACAACCCGACCCCGTGATTGCTCTCTCTGGGTGTCTCCGTCTGGTTTTCACACCGCTGTCTCTAACATCTTTTCATCAGTCTTAACCACATCATGTCAACATGTTACCTTGCAAACAGGTGTTGAGAAGAGCTCAGAGTAAATGACCGCTCTTCTTGCTGCGCCCTCAGCAACACGTCTTGTTGGAGAACTATCTATCAGATGACTTGGGCGCACATATTCTCTTCGATGGAGGGAATTCCTCCTTTCCTAGAGTCAACCAGCTTTCAGCTAATATACACCATGTGTCTGGGATTGTTCTAGTAAGATTTCTTTCATGTAAATTTGTTTATTTAATCTCGTGATCTTGCATCTTACACTTACCCCCAGGTAGCTTCCAAATGCCCACTAAGTTTATTACACCCTACAGAGAAGTGGATATAAACAGGTTTCAGGCATTTAAACAGATTTTTACAATTAATTTAAAAAATGATTCGGTAAGCGAAAAATGATTTGGAAGATGTCAGCTGAAAAGTGAAAGAGAAAAATGGGTGTCAGGAAATGTGTGCATTTAAAATGCCCCCATTACTAGAAATCACTGGTATTACAGACCACTACGTGAGTTCAAAATCTGTACCTCCCATTGCAGAAGGGAAACAAGACCAATATATTTCATGCTTTGCTTTTCAGGAAGACATCTTAAGATGGCAAATGAGTATACGATCAAAAATTACCTGAAATATCAATTGCTGTGGCTGATTACTTAGCAATCATTTTATTTGTCACTAACAGGAGTGATAAAGGCCATTATAAGCACTAAAGAAGGTGTCATTATAGATTTTATTCATCTGTGGCAGGCAAATGTTTATTCTCAAAGGATAGATGATTACAACTCCTTTAGAGGGATTGGTTGAAATATTTCCAGAAGCATCTCACAAATGGTTCAGCACTTATTAACTACCTCATTCAGGGGGAATGCTGTCGGGAGATCACATCCCTCTGAAGAAGATGCCAAGAACATATTAGCTGCTGGTTTGAGAACCTTCATCTGCTCCTCACAGCTATTTTAAGAAAACAATTGTAGCATTTATCAAACACCACAGAGAGACTGCTATAAATGTTGGAACTCAGAATTCAGCAACTAGAGAAATTTAGTAGATGGGGATTGGGAGTAGGAAGAACAAATTGTAAAAAATATTAATTTGAATAATACAAATAACACATATCTGTATTTCAGTTGCCTAAAAAATGAGAGTATTTAAGATAATTTGATAATAAAATATAATGAAGATTATGAGGTTTAGTATCTTTTTAGACTATGATCTATGAGACTAATATTTTTTTTGGAGCATGGCAATGAAAAGTTTTTTTTTTTTTAAGAAAAGCAGTTTCTTTGGTTTTCTTCCCATGAGTTTCTATGTGTTATATTATTAAAAAGGACACTAAGATAAGCTTTAAAAAGTCACTATTAGTAAACATGTAAACTTCGCAGTGTTTTTAATCACTTTAGAAGTAAGTCCCGATAACCTTTCTATTTTTTTCTTTTAAAATACTTGCAGGAAAGCAAGTCAAAAAGAAAGGTGGTCTCATGCATTTTTACCATTCTGAAAAGCACAAGAACTGCAATATAAAAGGAGCATAACTTTCTAAAGCTAGAATGAGCTATGGAAGGCTTATATAGTTCACAAATGGTGACCACATGCAGCCTTCGGTGTCAGGAGTTGCTGATCTACTCAACGCGCATGGGCAGAACTGTCCACTCTCACCAAAGCTTGGCACGAAAAGCCACTCACCACTGGCGATGGGGAAAGGGCGATGCTGCCTATCGATGCCTTCAGTTCAGCCACAGTGGCAGCGTGCTTCAGGATGTCTTTAGACTGCAGTGGCTTAATCTTGATATTAAATTTCTTGTGTGATTCTTCTTCTTCTTCCGACTCGCTCGAAGAATAAAAGTGCTTTCCTTTGGTAGGTAGAACGCAGTTAAAGATATATAACTCTTTTTTCTACTGGGAGGCAATGATGAGTGATTGCTCATAGACGCAACCAAAGTATCCTTAGATGGCAGAATGTCAAAGCAAAACTAACAAACATAAAAAAGGAAAGCAGGCAAGGGTTAGAACGTGTTCACCTTTCCTGAGAACGTGATTAAAGGACGGTGAATTTCAAGAAGCAGTGGTTACCGCATCCTACATTTTTGCTCCAGTCGGCCATTGGGTGTGTCACACTTGGTGCACATTGTGACGGGCCCATGGGAGCTGACTGGTCTACGCAGAGAGGAAGGCCACTCTATGGACGATTTTGGATTAAGTGATTCCGAGTGCGACATGCTGTGCCCAGAGATGATTAGTAGGGAGAGGATAAGTCAGAGCTGTTTTCCAGTCACTATAAATGACACTGCTGGATCGGACAACCCAGTCCCCACAATTTGCACAGTTGTTTTCAGCACATTTTTTTCTCCGTCCTCTCCCTCTTTTCTATGAATAGATCAAGGCAAAACGCCTGCTTGTTAGTGATCAGGCTGTTCTCTGTGCTGTTTATTTATCTCTAATACTAAGGACAACAGGACTTGAGAAACTTGGGTAATTTCAGCACCTGTTTAAAACCTGAATTGATCATACTGTTTTCTGGGAGAAAATAAAAATTAAAAAAGTAAAGAAAGGATATATCCGGGTTCCTCAGGTCTGATGCTGTAGCCTTCTTCATCCAGCTCAGGCGAGTTCTATAAAATGCAAGTGCACATCAAGCAATTACTATCCTGACAATGATCAAGGAATTATTCATTTTCCTTTTACTTACGGATACAGACATGTCTCTTATTTCAGGAGGCTAGGATCTTACCCTTTAGAAATGATGGCTGAACAGTATCTGTTTAGTTATTTACTTAAAGATGCTTGGAGAGTCTTCCTACTGGGAAAATAAACTAGAAATCAACTGTCAATGAAAGAAAACATTCAAAGAGAATTTATCATGCATTTCTGGTAAGCAACACAGGGGGATACAAAATGAGAACTGTTTGTCCTCAGGAAAATTGAAATGTATTTTGGAAGGCAAAAAAACAAAAAAAAAGAATACAAAACATAAAACATCAGTGACAGAAGTTTGAAGGAAGAGGAAGTTAGTGAAAGAATGGGGGTGGGGGCTGTGCCCTTTAGGGCAGATGGGGAGGACAGAGGGGAATCGGTGGAGGGAAGGAGCCTGCCCTGAGACCAAGGCAGGAAGGCACAGTATGACTCAGATGGGCAGAGGACAGAGAAAAGCAAAGATGACATGACTGGAAAGGAAGCCGTATGGTGGGAGACCATGGGAAATAAGACCATGGGTGCCACCATGCTGGGGGAAGAGTTTATACATGATATAGCTCCTGCAGCTTCTCAGTTAGCACAGCACATGCTGAAAGCAGAATCTTAAAGTGTTTTGGAAGTGTGCTTCAGGATAGATTGGGAGCAGAAGAAACTGGAGGAAAGAAAACTCATTCAAATACTTGCACCAATTCAGGGAAGATTGCTAAGAATAAGGACTAAGTTGTTGGTGGTGGGAAGGGATGAGTCAAGGACATTTGGAAGGACAAACTGTTCGTTCTTGGTAACAGATCAGTCACAGGAGAAAAAGGAGCAGGAAGGTTCAAGAAGACTCCAAGATTTCCACCCTCCAATCCTGGGAGTACTCCTGTCTGAACTAATTGTAACAGCAGACAACCAACACTTTTAGGAAAGAGACAGTTTGCACGATTGGGATTAGCATTATATTTGAGTTCCTCTTATACGGTCAGTATTGTGACCCACACTTCATTTCACTGAACCTTCCTAACAATCTAATGTGGAAAGAATTATCCCTCCACCCAGGAGGAAACTGAGAGAAATTGGATGTCACACTCAGCAAATGGCAGACCTGGGCCTTGACCTCAGGCATTTGAGACTATCTTCTCTGCCTTAGAGGGGAGGAAGCTGAAGAGAGCAAGGGCTGGCCCTCCTGAAGTCGAGGTTATAGGCCTGGAGGTGGAGAGGACAGAGCTGGACAGAGATTTTGGAGTCACTGATGCAATAAAAGTTCCATGATGATGGAGAGAGAAGGGGGCCACAGAAAAGCCTCCATTTATTGAGCATTTACAGTGGTCCCCCTCATCACTCAAAGTTACTTTTTTTTTTTTTAAATGCAAGTGTATTGAGGTCACTTCCCTGATAAAAACCTGTCCCTGGCTTCTCACTGTATTTAGAACAAAAGCCCAGGGCTTCTGCCTCCTGCAGCCACAGGGCCTTGCGGGACCTGGCTTGGGGGCTCTCTAGCCTCAGGCTTCAAATCCTCTTCCCCATGCTCCTCAGCCCCATGGCCTTCTTCCCATTGTTATGATTTGAAAGCCACAGCTTTTTCCCATTTCAGGGTCCTCATAAATGCCATTCTCTCTGTCAGGAATTCTCTCCCCTCAAATGTTTAGCCAGTTAACTCCCACTCATATTTTAGGGCCTTCCTTAAAGGTCGCATCCTCCCTGAGGCCTGCCCTGCTCTTTCCCGCCAAGAGTGAGGGTATAACCTATGGGGAATAGAATGCTTCGAGAAAGCAGTGTCTAATGTAAAATTGCAGCAGCAGTGCCTATGTGACCTGACTGCTTTTAGGACTAACCAAATTGGAGGGTAGCTATGCTTCATTTGAACTCTCACGTGTTGACTGGGACAGCTCTAGACTTTAGGGTTTTGTGCTAGATGCGGTGGGGGTGGGGGTGGGGTGGGGTTGGGTGGGGTGGGGTGGGTTGGATGTAGTACCTGATGAGGAATTTGGTATTTTAATTATCATACTCTTTGTTTGTTTAGAATAGCCCATTCTTACACACTAAGAAATCCTACAAAATATAACAAAAGTCTTTCTGGGTAAAAAAGAATTAATTTTGGGAAAAGAACTCACCCTTTCTTAACATCTAGTAGCTTCCCTTACAACGTTATTTGTGAACAATTTGGATTTAGGGTAACATTGGAGCTGTCATAGATTTCAGAGAGTCGAACTGCTAAAAGTATCAAAAAGATCTCAATCCTGGGAAACAGATATGAGAGGCCCAGGTGACAAGGTGGCATGTTTTGGGGTGTGGGGGTGGGAAGCATGAAGAATTTAACCCTCAGTTTTCCTTTCTTTAAAATGCAGATGATATAGCGTTTGCTTCTTAATGTGGTAAGGATTCCATAGCATTCAATATTATGACTGACAAATAGTGAATTTTCAATAAATGGTAGCATTATTATAAAAATAAAATTTTTGTCATTAACCAATATGCAAAAGCTTTAACATCAAGCTTCACTTTATGAAAGAGGAGGTTGGGTCAGGATGGTCATCTAAAGGACACGTGCAGAAGCACTGTGCAGGGACTGCATCTGGGCACCTTACTATGCAGTAGAAACGATCTTTGGTGTGAACGTGGCCTACATGTCTTAGATGATTAGAGATCCAAGAGTGATTGTGGCAGTCCTGTGTGTGTTCATGATGTCAATCAGTTTCTGGGGGAATTATAAGGAGAGTTGAGATCTCAGCTGAGATTCATCTCACTCCTTGAGAAGAATAAGGGATTGTCACTTGACCTGGGAAAAATCTGTACCACGGGGCTATAATTATGTGCTGTGGTCTGAATGTTTGTGTCTCCCTAAAATTCATATGTTGAAATCCTCACACCAAGGTGACAGTGTTAGGAGGTGGGGCCTTTGGGAAGTGATTAGGTCACAATGGAAGAACCCTCGTAATTGGGATTAGTGAGACCCCAGTGAGGTTACAGCTAGACGGTGTCATCTACAAACCAGAAAGTGGGCCCTCAACCAGACACACACTGGATACCAAATGTGGGGAGACCATGATCATGGACTTCCTAACCTACAGAACTGTCAGAAATAAATGTTTGTTGTTTATAAGCCACTCAGTTTATGGTATTCTTGTTATAGCAACCCAAACAGAATAAGCTATTATGAAACCAAAGCCCAGGGGTCCATTGACTTGCCTTGATTCTAAAAGCTGCTTAGAAATAGAACCAGGACCGAAACATCTGGAATTAATATCATAAAAAAGCATTTTTGAACACATATTAAAGGCTAGGAAGGCTACTGAAATATTCTGCAAATAATTAGCTCATCGAATACTTGCAACAATGCTATAAAAACTTCATGTCTGCTGGCCAGCAAATAACACTCCCAAAGCCACACCCAGCTGATGCGTGGACAGGCTAGGTCTTGAACCCAGATCTAAGAGTCTCTCACGCTTAACCTCTGTGCCAACCTGATGGTGTCAGGCACTTCCTAATGAGATGGAGAATGTTTCACTTATTTCTAGGTCCTATTATAAATACTAGCATGCCTCAACTTATTTTCAAGTTGTGGGATACTTAATAAAGAAAAACAATCTTGTGATACTCACATATCTTTCCCAATCAATTTCCGCATAAAATCCATTTGGTGCCCCATTGCTTTTCTTCTGTAATAAATTTGAAAATACATTTAGAAGAGAAATATTTGAATGAAAAAAACCCAAGGAAAAAAGAGCGCTCCACTCTTATCTGTATTTAGCAAGAGCTATCAAAATCCAGCACTGGAAAAACAAATTGGAGCAGCCTCTTAAGCAACCACATTGGCGTAACTGAGTGGTAAATGGAGCTGCCGTGACGCTGCATACAAGAGCTCGCATACCTATTTCACAAAAGACTGTAGGATACCTAAGCACAGGGATATTCAATAGAGGTTCAAATTTTACTCAATTACTGAAGAATTAGAAACACCTACATTATAATGTAATCCTCTATAACTTCAGGGGATGTAACTATATATATATATATATATATATATATATATTTAAATGGAAACATTTTGACTTCTGTGTTGCTCTCACATACAATTAGTTCTATACATCCAAAGAGTATTCATCCTAGTCATTGTGTAATCTTGTAGCTTTTCTAATACTGACTCAACTTTTTCCTAATCCTCCCCCCCTTGATAGAATATAATGGAAATCAGCTCCAAATTAGTTAATTGAGCTCCTAGGTATTACAAATACTATTGATATTCTTTTCAAGTGGCTTCTCTTATCAAATTATTAAAATAGAACTCGAGGATTAATCAAGGATTTCTGTCACTTGTGTGTCCTATGCCTTCACGAGCACATACCACTGCAAGATGACTGGATCTCAGCATTGCTCTCTCTGGATTATTTTAAACTTCTATTTTGGTTCCTAGTACAATCAATGATATATGGCCAAAAGCACTTGAGCAAGGATGTGGTATCATCCAAATAGAAATTGCTAGGGTTCTCTACTTTTTGTGAGCAAAGGACAAAAACACACATCACATTGGTCATGGAGAGCCCGTTCAACAACGATCCTGTACGTAGCACACAGAGCGACGTACGCCACTGAGCGCTGGCAGATCGCAGAACAACACACACCAAATGGGGAAGCACGAGACCTCTAACTTTGCAATCACTAATAAAGGCCACTTGGACTGCAACGTGGACAGCTAACACCTAACTTGACAAATAGGAGAAGTAAGCTTTTCGTGTACGCATATCACTAGAAAACCAAATTAGAGGTTACCCAGTAACCATCAGCTTTGATTAATCCCTGCTGAATGTTGACTGGGCATTCTAAGAAGCAGCAGCAGTTTAGGGCGAGCCGTGCATGAGGACTAGATCCTGTGTTCATGCTGTCTCTCTTCCTATGCCCTACCACTGCACTGAACACGCCAACACAAGAGCTCTGCCGTGCCTCCACAGACTGGCACCCAGGAACATGGGCCCCGGCCCCACCTTCCTCTTTGTTCTGCTCCCAACACAGATTATATACATTGTCAGACTACATCACTTTAGCCGTCTCACAGAGTAGCCTTCATTGAATTAGTGCTCAGTAATACTCTTTCTACCTGGAACAAAGCTCATTTTAAAAGCCTGCCACGTCAACTCTGCACCTGTGTAAGCTATGAAGTTGAGGACATGGTCCATTAAATAATGTGCCACCTAATAATAAAAAATCTCTCCCATGGGGCATGGGCATGGGTCCTATTTTCTTCTTGCCATATTTGCTTTCTTTTTAATTCCTGCTTTACCACTCTGTTTGCATATGTCTTCTTTGTGAAATTCTCCTAATCCTTCTTCGAAAGCGAGTATAATAAATTCAATATACAAATTTAATTTATAATAATGGGAAATCAAATGAACTAAGTTGATTCCAAAGAACTAAACTCATGAATTTTGTGATCAGTATGCTCTACTATTAATAAACCTTTTAGTTCTTAAACAATTCCTCAATACAAGGACTGTTATCCAAAAACCAGAGAGTAGGGAAATTACTGAGTTCGAGATTTTCAAAGTTCTACACTTTGCTTCCACGATAATCTCATCTCCATAACCAAAGCCCTTCACAACAAAGATAATGTATACGTTCCGCTGAACGAATATATGTGCGTGTATTTCTTTCCTGACAACAAATATCCAACATTATGGATAAAAGAGTTCCTGAATTTTCCAAATCTGGGCTGAGTGAAAATTTCCCAGTTTCCGTGGAAACCAATGGAAGATTGAGATGAAGAGAAAGCAAAACCTAGAAACAATTTTTTTCTTTTAAACTAGGAACATTTTAAATACAAATGCTAAACACAAACAACAAACAATAACAATACATTCTTTTGGGGCAGATATTCAACAGACAGACACATACAAGTATACACACATACATGGCTTTATTAGAGGAATTGGCAATTTGGCCTCATTCATGCCAGTGAATTCTTACAAATATATTTGGTTTTACAAGTGGAAATTATCAAGTTAAAGCTAGGTCAGGGCCTGGCTGAAGCTCTTCTGGTCAAACCCCAAGAAAAAAACAATTCTCCTGGTTGAACCGCTTAAGCAAAGTACAGCTCAGAATGGTGACAGTGACGGCAATGGCTCTGCAGATTTTCAACCGGAAAATGATGAAGAAGCAAGGAAGAATATAAGTCAAGTGGGGAAATATCATTTAAAAACTAAACTTAATAGTAAAGCAATATTGGCTCTTCATTAACACATAAACAGTGTTTTTGTTTTTCTTGGAGTTGGAGTTATCTATTCCCTGACTTTTCTTTTTAAAAATCCTACAAACTAGTAAAAGCAACTTTTATAACTTGAATATGACTGTTATTTAAAGATAATTGAGGCTCCCAGCAATATTAATTACGTTTTAAAGGTATTTGCTTTGGTCAGGCTTATTGCCTCCTCTCAGATGATATGAAGGGCTAAATCAATAACTGTAGGAACAATTGTGTTCAATTATACATTCTCGAAGTTCTCAGTTTCGACTGTGAATGCTCCTCTTTCCCACAGTCAGTTCATGGCCATGTAGTGTTCCTCGGGCGAGAAGTGTTAAAGACACATGGGTGGGGCCAGCCCGGTGGCGCAGCGGTTAAGTTCCCACGTTCCGCTTCTCGGCAGCCCGGGGTTCGCCGGTTCGGATCCTGGGTGCGGACATGGCACCACCCGGCACACCATGCTGTGGCAAGCGTCCCACATATAAAGTAGAGGAAGATGGGCACGGATGTTAGCTCAGGGCCAGGCTTCCTCAGCAAAAAAGAGGAGGAATGGCAGTAGTTAGCTCAGGGCTAATCTTCCTCAAAAAAAAAAAAAAAGACACATGGTGTACTGCGTAAATGTTATCTTTTTGTCACTGATTTAAACTTGACTCACTTTGTAAATAATCCTATGGACTATCACTATCCAATAGAATTGTCTGTGAAGATGGAAGTGTTCTGTATGTGCACTGTCCAATATGGTAGCCACTAGTCACAAGGAGCTGTGGCGTACCTGAAATGTGGCAAGTGTGACTGACGAACTGATTTGTAAACAGCCACATGTGGCTACCATATTGGACAATACAGCTATAGTTGTTGCACAGTCTGGGCTGCAATCAGCACCCCTGACTCAACATCATTTGGTCCACCACATTGGTTCCCACAGGCCAGGTCCTGCCAAATTCCAGATGTTACTGAGATAGTGCTTATCCTAACAAATGACTATTCAATTTGTGTCGTGATGTTTACATTATAGCCAAGCCTTTCTTGTACATAGCAGATTCTTTTAAAAATCTGAATTCCTGTCCTTTGTCTAAGATAAAGAAAATGCACATCTTTTCCGCCTGATCACTCTTTAAAAGTATATTTGGACTTCAATATAAGTCTATACGGTTGATTTAAAAATTGGCCTCAGGTAAAAGTAATTTGGAAATATCTAAGAAAGAGTCTTCTTAAACGAAAAAAAATAAATGCTACTGTTTTTTCCAAATTTCAAATTGGGATTTTACTCACTGTTTCTACAACCCCTTGGAAATTTTAAACTAAAATCTGTTTCCTTACCGAAACTTTTTTTCCTCCTTCACGAGCACACTCTGCCTTGTTACTGTAGGGTGGTTCATGTGGGCTGGGCTGCTGGAATTGATTGTTTTCATGTAGAAAAAAGTTGTTAAAGGATCTGTTTGTTCTTCAAGACACATATAAAGAATCACACGGAGTCAGCAAACATACCATAGGAGAAACAATTTCTAAGCCAAATTGTAGGGCCTACCAATCTTGGCAGGGTTCCTTAAGCAAAGAGTGGACTTTGGGGCCCATAATGAGGCTCTATTCAGCAGGCCAGCATGGCTAGGCCAGGAGAAGAAGGGAGAAGGAGGAAGACACATCCCAGGCACTAAGAATTATGTGATCTGGTTCTCATTCAGCCAGCACTTAATTTACAAGTAGAGAACAGACACCAGGACACATTAAAAGAGACTGAATAACAATCGTTCTATTTCTAATCTGAGTATGAAAAGTCTACCTCCACCATATTTTCCCCTGGATCAAACCTTCCAGAGGGTCATCCATACATACAGCACCCACAGCTGACATCTCCACATCTGGGCCCTTTCCAGCACACATGTTCAGGACGAGCAGAGGTTGCTTCACAGAAACGGCTGGGATCCCCAGAGCCCCTCGTCTACATGTGGATGGAAATCTGAACTGTTTAGGAAAAGGTTAGAGTGTATCCTGCACAAAGCAGTTTTGTCTCTGGGTTAGAAAGCGTCGTCACACACAGCTGCCTGAAGTCCTGGACATCATGACAGACAGCTCTGCTGGGGACGGGTGCGTTCAGCCAGTGAGGGGCAAGGCGAGCCCCCCTTCACACTGCAGCTCGGCCACGAAGCCTCTGTAGACTAACCCTCAAAAGCACTGTTGCCAGAGATGGGCTTCCCTGGCTTTTGGGAAAGTGAAAATTAAATAAGCATCAGTATGTTAAACCTATTGTGTAGCCCCGTGTTGACAAAGTCGTTTATAAGCACAAAGCAGGTGCACCACCACCTGTAGTTTGTGGAATCGCATTACTGAAACCATAAATTTCAACCTTAGACTTTCCGAAGGCAATAATTTGGACGCTACATCAGCTGGGTAAATGTGGGCTGGGTCCACAGACACAAGGTCTTAAAGAAATCAGTCTAAGTTTGAAAGAAAATCAGGTTGAGACCTCCCCTGTAGCACTGGGATGATGATAAGTTCTCCAAATCCGGTGGCCACGGTGAGTGGGGGAACTTGGAGAACATTTCCAAATGGTAAAACTGGCAGCTGGCTAATAACTTCCAATTACCTCAGAAGCTGTACCCTGTTTCTGAGAAAATGCATTTATTTTGAATGTAGCCTTTCTTAAACATGTCTGCATTATTTCCTGAGAAATCAAAATTAAATAATTCCTCTTTCCTACTAATCATCACCATGATATTTATTGCATTTCCAATTAAGTAGCAAAGAGGGTGAAACTGCTAATTAATAGCTTTATATGACTTGGCATGGTGGAGGTACAGGAGGACTGGGGCAACTCAGGTATGAAGCCCCAACCCAGGGGGGACGGGCCCGCAGAATCACGGCTGGGCTCATTAATGCAGCACATACTCATAGCTGCCTGCTACATGCCATGTGCTGCACCAGACACCAGGTGCACGTTCCACCAGAGACCTTAACTGGTGGTTCTTAGAAGAGCAGAGAACACTGAGGCAGCACTGGAGCCTCAGAGGCAACGAACTGGGGGAGACAGGAGCTTTAGAGAAAGAAAAAAGGACAAGACTGAGGGAGGCAGAGGGAGAGAAGCAAGAAATAGCGCTCCAGCCTGGGAACAGCAGGGAGAGAAAGCAGAGAACAGCTGACAGAGCCTTGCAAAGCTCAGAACAGAGGGATGAGAGAACCCAGGAAGGGGACGGAGACAGAAGCAGAGAGAAGACACAGAAGCAGAGAGTACCTGAAACAGGGTTAACGAGAGGGCTCTGAGCCAGAAGCAAGAGGTGAGAAGAAGCTGGGTCTTCTGGGTCTTTTTTTTCCCCTGCTGAATAGAGCCTTGATTATAGTGTTACCCAATGTCTGATCAATTTCAGTCTATTTTCTTAACATTTCATGGCGAGAACTACATGAATGCAAAAGGCACCCCAAAGCTAAGAACCTTAAGTCAAATGTGGGAGAAAAACTCCTACTATAGTTGCAATTAACACCCCAATTCTGGTATAATATTATAACGGGTGATTTTTCAAAAAAATATTTTTAACCACTAGATTTATTTTAGTTCCCACTCCAGCCCAATGAGCCTAATGTGAGTCCATTTTTTTTTTCAGTAACAGCTGTTCTTTTGAACCTGCTGAATAGGCAACTGATTTATATTTGAAGGAATCATTTTAGCAGTGGGTGCAGACTCCCACAAGCACAACTCGGCTCAATGCGAGCCCGTGCACCACGGACTTCTTTAAAAAGCAAGAAACCTGGTGACCAGCAAGGAGTCAGAGTTACTATTAAATCTAAACCCAATGGACACGTTTTCCTCCTTCAGGCTGTAAATTCAGGCATAAGTGGTTTCGAGACCATTCCCTACTTGTGAATTTAATAGAGAAAATGGATCTGTAGCTCAACTATGCAAGGGGAAAAGCTTCTTTCAATTTATTGGATCTCAGCTCCATTATGACTTTGTGGCCTCCGTTGGAGAAAAACATTCTCACATAACGAGCTTTTATATCATTAAATTGGAAATGAAATAACGGTTGATGGTAGCAGCCCCTGCAGGAGCTGTCTGGCTCTTGACCCACTATATTGACTGGTTTGCTTGCCTACTCAGGGGCGGGGTTTCAGGTGAATACAACAAATGAGTTGAATTTGACCAAGATTGCATTTATGTCCCATGCAATTACTACAGAAAATTACAACAGTCAGAGGTCTGAAAAGTCATTTACGCTATTTTTTCCCCTACAGAATAAAAGAAAAAGAAATGGGGCTTTAATAAACTTAAACATAGCATATATTGAAGTGAAAGCCTACTAAAAATGGTCATTTAAATACTTACAATTCCATCTCTGTCTGGTGAACCTCTGTAACAAAAAGAAATTGGCAGCTGTTAGGAAAATGAACCATTCTTGCTACATAAAGTACAACAAGAAGAATCATCAAGCACCCCCCCTCCGATCTCCCACATTCCCGGCCCAGGAAGCCTGGCAAATGAAGATGAAATCAAAACAAGTTGGTTGAGTGATTGCTGAGTGTGGGGTGTGTGCATGTGTGTGTGGGAGATTCTCATTAAAAACTAAAGTCCAAAAGGCACAAGTTGCTAGTACAGTAGTGTTTTGGCCCACTTTTGAGAGGCGAATTCGTTAAGAGTCTGTCCCAGCCTCGCTGGCCCCATTTAAAAAGACCACAAGGAATGTAAACCGATTTGCTGTCTCTCATCTTTTCTCCTGTGCGTGGTCTTGAATTTCCCCCATAGGAAAGAACTTCTGCGGTATTTTTCAACTTACTTTGAGAATCTATATTTTCTTCCATATTTCTATATTTACAGCTCCTTTGATTATAGGGGAGCAGGAAATGAGAGGAGGGCAATGTTTTGCTAAATGGCTCACTCTGATGACTAAGTCCAGGGAAGCTAGTTGATGGTAGCACTACGGAGCAGTGCTTAGGAGCAAAGCTTGAGAGTAGGAAGAATTTGGGTGTCCAGATTCTGTGACCTTGAATACATTTCTCAACCTCTCTAAGCCAGGTTAAATAAGACAATGTATATAAATAACTTATAATTGTTCCTGACACACATTAAGTATTAGCATATGTTTATTTGTTAGAATTTTTTTTCCTCCTCCTTGTCGTCTCTTTAAAAGGAATACAAAGCTGCCCACCTGCTGTGACATTAGACTTTATATCAATACAGGAAGGATATTATTATTTTTACTTTGGAAAACTGGAGGAGCCAGAGGAAGGGAGAAGCAAGAGGGTAGTTCCTGCAACTTTATAACTTCTTGTTTCAATTCACCCTGTAAGGAACTAGAAAATGTTATTCTATTAACACAGAGACCAGAATTATGCTTCGATGGGGATCTGCACTTTCAATCAGAGAAACTAATTGTACATGGCAGCACTGGTGTCCTATTCTGATCCTCCATCTTATCCTTTGATGAAAATGGGGCTGGTGCTTCCTATGACGGTGGCAGCAGGCACTGCAGCTACGAGCGCCGGCTCAGGCGCCACACTGCCTGGGTTCACTCAACTTAGATCTCCTGCTGCCTAACCTTGGGTGAGTCACTGCACCCTTTTGTGTCTCAGTTTCCTCATCTACAAAGTAGCTACGACAATGACATGTGCCCCAGAGGGCTATTAGAGGATTCAGCGAGTTAACGTAAGTGAAGAGCCTGGAATGGTGCCTAGAATATAGTAAATACTAGAATTCGTATTCTAGATAGAATTATCTAGAATAGTAATTATTATATAATCTGACCTAAGATGAGGAGTAGAGAGAGTTTAGAGCCTAAGACACTGGGGCATGTGTTCTCAATTCATTTCCTAATCCTTTCTTGTCAAGTTTTATATTTTATTTTAAAACAATTTTTTTCTTTTTAACCACAGACTTCTATTTTAAAACTAATCATCTACCACAGATCCTTTCCTCTATTTGAAAAGCGTCAGTTACGTCTTGCAATTACTGCCTTTTCTCTTCCCCTCCTCTTGGTCTTGAGTATAATTTTCCCATCTCTTCTTGCTCTTCTGGGTGATAAAAGAAGAGGCACCTGATTCCGGACTAGAATACTGGCTCCAAGTCTTATTTTCTGGGTAGCCTTCAGCAAGTTACTTAATTCCTTTTGGCACTGATTTTTCATCTCTAAAATTGAGATATTTCTCCTAACCTTATTAAACTTCTGTGAGGCTTACAAAGGATAGCAGCGCCCACACAGTACGCTGCCCAAGGCCTGCCACTTAGCATAGGCTTTCTCCTTTCTTCTCTCTCTCAGCCACTGACATGATGATCGAATCAGGAAGCTCTGTCCTAACCCCACTGTCTATCTCAGGAGGTTCCAGCAGCTGAAGCTGGAGCTGGCGGCCACCCTAGCAGGTTGCCTGGCAACCCTCACAGAGTTGCAACAGCCCTGAAAACAGTTTGCAGCAACAAGGTTTCAGTGATAGCAGACTAACATCAGCATCACCTAAAGCTCAAGGGACAGCGAACGGCCAGAGCCTTTTCCCAGCCTTTTGGAAGAATGATACCTGACCCAATTAGAGAGCATGGGTTCAGGAAAAGCAAAGGCTTAACGCTAAATGGCTTGTCCTTTGACCATCGCTGCTGGTGGAACCAGTTTATGGCTAATTTGCTAAGTAATCTGGGGTACTCAAATGATAAGAAGTTCAGGAGAGACCCCTGGGATTTTACAAGCAAACATCTCGTTAGAATACTTCAGAAATATTGGGCATCTATGCAAAGCCCTAAGGAATACCTTCCTTATTTCCAAACCTTTGGAAATGGTGATGGCAGAGCACTGCTTTGGCCACATGCAAATCAGCTCAGCCTGCCCTGGGGAGGTTGTGTGACCTCTTTTCCCTTTCGAGGGAGGTTTTTTCTCCTTTTTAACTTTCTCCACACACCAGAGATTATGCACAGTCAGTCACAGACACTGTCTTCAAAGAAAAATGGATTTGGTTTCTGCTAAGGATTTTTTCCTGAGATGTGTCTGATGGTGTCCCACACAGCACACGGCACATTGTAGGTGACAACAGATGTTGCCGGCAGACAGACTAGTCGGGTGTCTGGCCTTTAGGGAAATCAGATTTCCATCTAGTGTAAACTGAGGCCCAGAATGGGAAAAAGTAATCCCCAAGGCGTGGAGCTATCGGCAACGTGGGACGAGGGCCCAGTCCTCTAACCATCACCTGTTCTGGGGCTTAATGCTCAGAAAATGGCAATTTCTTAAGAGACAATGGAAATTATGCAACCCTCAGAAAAATATTCCTAATTCAATCATTTAGAAAAATTTGCAAGACTAGAGTAAATGTAATTTCCATGAAATAATTATTTACCAAAAGAAAAAGCACAAAGGGAAGAACAAGGGACTTCACATTTGATATCTAGACATAAAATAGGTTCTCCACCCTGAATCCTTTACTGCCTCTAGTTTAAAAGTGTTCAAGGCTGCCAGCTGCCTAAGGCCGGAAGCCCAGACATCTCTGCCTGGACTGAAAGCCCTTCCTATCTGGCCCTGAGCTCCTTTCCAGCCTTGCCTCCCACTATCACCTCTACCTGTGGGACAGGGAGACAAACTGCCCTACTTGTCTTGTCCTGAACACTCCGTGACCTGTTGGCCTCTCGCTTTAGCTGGTGCTCCCTCTGCATGAGATGCATGTCCTCAGCTTCTTGAAGGCCAGACTCAAGCCTCCGCCCTCCCTGGAACTTCTCTGATCAGCTGCCCAAAGATGAGCTTTCTCACTCTCAAATTCCCATGGAATTCCATTTTTAATAGCTCATAAGGAACTTATCACACACTAATTTCTATCAGTAATAATAAGAGTAGTAGCTGCTGTCATGTACTGAGTATTTATTAAGTACTAGGTACCATAGTAGGCATTTCAAATAGGTTATCTCATTTTACTTACATGAAAGATATTTCAATTTGTGGGATAGACAGATATTTTATCCCATGAATTATAAATTCTTAGAGGACAAGAACACAGAGCAATGCTCAACACCTTGTGAAAATTTATGCATGATAAAAAGGTGCAGAATGAAAAGCTAAAGGTGAGAAATAAATGGAGCCCTCTTCCTTTTCACCTGTGCCCAAACAACTATTAATTTCCCCACTCTAACTTTCTTCCAGGGATTCTAGCCAAATAATGGGTTTAGTGGGCTCGTTATTCTGAAATTCAGCAGACCATGCCCATCTGCATTTCTGCATGCTCACAACCAGCGCAGCTGAGCAGGGCGCTCTCCTAAAGCACTTACGTGGAATCAGTGTCCTTTTCTTTCTTCCGTATTCCAAAGGCCTTCCTTGTACGTTTTTTCAATCCTGTGGGAAAACAACAAAGGGTTAAAGAAATCATTTTTCTCTTTGAATGTTCCTAGCAACATTCAAGTGAACATGTTTTTTAAAGTTGCAACACACCAGTTAAATTTTAACGTTCAAAAAGCAATGAAAGTTTCTTCATTTGTTTGTGTGTGTGTGTAGGCACGTGCGTAAGAATCATTATTGTATTTTTCAACAGATATTTATCAAGAACTCGGCCCTGTAAGTTCCTAGCACTATAAGCAACATAAGAATAAAAAAGAAAGCAAAGGAGATCCGGGGAAGGTACAGAAAAGATTGCAAGTTTTTCTTAGACTATTGTTAGTCATCTCTCAAATTGTTGCTCTGCCAAGAAACCAGACCAAAGATTTAGAAAAACAACAATTTCCAGGTTAGACACATTCGTGAGACTGGGATAATTCCAAGACACAGATTACGTAAACCATACCAAGAGAGCTACACTGACCTGTCCCATCGTTGTATCTCATACTCCCATCTCATCTTTTCTACTTCCACAATTCCGTGGGTAGACGGGATTATTCACCATTCTCTGAACATATCCCGACATCTTTACTCCGGTATCTCTTTTTCTTCCTTAAGTGGTCCTTACCTCCAGTTGAAACGTTTTCCTTACTTTGTTAATATTTAGACCTTCAATTCATCCTTCAAGGCCCAGCCAAATACCACCTCCTTTGTGAGGTCCTCTCAATCCTAGTGGGGTAAGAAACTGACTAGTCCATGCTCCCCCCAGTGTTGCTCTTATATGTATGATAATATATCAGACGACTCCACTCATTAGTTCCTATGTCAGTTTCTGTGAGCCTTTCTAGGACAGAGGCCAAAGCTCCATTCTGTATGTCCCCTATACCTAGTACAGGTACCAGATAATATTTGTTGATTTAAAATATCTCTGGGAAGCTTCATTCAGGCGGTATCAGGGTAAGAAGGCTCCTTTCTTCTGTCCTGGACACACCAAGCCTAGTCTTGGTTGTTCCATTCGTATCCTGTCAAGGCTCTGTCTGAGATCCCCGTCTCCTGTATGTTCTGTAGTTAAATACTCGGCTTGTATTTCTTATGTTAGTGAGTATTATTCAAATGTACTAAATGCCTGTATATTCAAAACCTTAGACTTGTTCCTGGTGGTTTGGAAAATCTTCTTACAAATTGGAGCTGGAAAAGCCACTGACTTTCAGGATTTGTTTGGCATTACCAGGTGGAACACGGGAAAAATGCTGGCAGACTCAGAGACTTGATGACACCTCTTCCAAAACATGTGAGTCAGTGCAAACCGCTCAGATTCTCTGAGTCATTCATTATCTGGCCTCAGGATACTACTCAGATATAATCTCCAAAATGCCTCTGTTGGGTCTAATTTTGCATTTTAGTAGTCACTCGATTTAAGATGGTTAGGTCTTTCAAATGTCAATGTTTATTTTAAAAAAATTCTCCTCCCACTTTAAGCTATTCTCCATTACTCTCCAGATGAAGAGTTTATAGGAAAACTTACTGACATTTAAAACTACCCATCCATAATATTTAGGAACACCTTCCCCTCATTCATTTTTAATTTTTATTGTTAAAAACATTCTTCCTTCTTCCTTCTAATTGCCTTATCCCCTTATAGGGACAAAATATCATAGTTATAATCACCATTTTCTTCCTATAATTTTCCTTGGGTTTCAAGCCTCTTAATTGGCTTCTCCATGCTTCTAATTCAGCTTTGGGGTCACAATGAATGTTATATTCACCAATCACTACTGGCTTTTATAGGACCATAAAATGAATGCTCTTATTATCTTAGGTTTTCAAATCACTTTATTTTCTATGTCTTGACCTTGAGATAAGAGATAGTATGCCCTACCAAATAGATCAGAAAATACACACAAATTCCAGTAATCCTTGTATTAAATTAGTAACAGAGCAGGCATTAGTAGTTTTCCACAGTCTCTGTCCTGTTTTTGACCACCAAATTTAGACAATAGCCAATGTGAACTAGGTCATGGGCATCACGAGTCATCCTCTTCCAGCAAAAAACGCATTGGATCAGGATTCAGGAGCAGAGTCCATTCTCAGCATCATTTCTAATTGTGTAGCTACTACAAGCTACATCTCTTTGCGTTTCAACCTCTCATTTTATAACAAATCAACCAACAATAAGGGATGAAAGAATTTGCACACATTCACACAATGCTATGCCAATCTGCAATTTTAGTTTCACTGAAAGTCATATTTCCTATACAAAGAATACATTCCCATATATGGAATATATATAGAAATACACCAAAGATGTGACATTCCAGGAAAACAAAACTAATCAATTTGTTGAATACGAAAAAACTTTGAAAACTTTTTTCCCTCCCTCAAAGGAGAAAGATTTGAGAAATTTAGGAAAATATGAAGATGACTCTGAAAGACTGAAGCAAACAAAGTTATGAGCTGTGAGAGTTATTCATATTTTAATAGCTCTTCGAGAAGATCCAGGAAGAAATACTCAGACCAACTGTGTTAAAAGTGAACAGAGAGGGGGCTGGCTCCGTGGCCGAGTGGTTAAGTTCGCGCGCTCCGCAGCAGGCGGCCCAGTGTTTCGTTAGTTCGAATCCTGGGCGCGGACATGGCACTGCTCATCAGACCACGCTGAGGCAGCGTCCCACATGCCACAACTAGAAGAACCCACAGCGAAGAATACACAACTATGTACTGGGGGGCTTTGGGGAGAAAAAGGAAAAAATAAAATCTTAAAAAAAACAAAAAGTGAACAGAGAGGTGTAATCATGTCTTTTGAGTTTATTAAAAAATATTCAAAGAAATTCTTCAAACGAGAGCAATGACAGTCAAAGTTCCATTGGGAATAACAAGTTTAAGACACTATATCTGTTAATCTGATAAGGTTAAAAAACACTTTATTCAATGATTTTCCACTTCTAACTCCAGAATTCCATGAAAATGTTCATCAATTTCTACAGCATAATTGTTTTTAGGCTGTGTCATGAAAAATTTTTGTCAACTATTCTTTACCAAAAACAGGAGAGAAAAAAATCAAGGGTTTTTGAGGAATGAAGTAACTTTTCTTTTGCTGATGTCAAAACAAAGAGATCTAAAGAGAAAGCATTTTATTGTCCTGATGTTTTGGGGCTAGAATGGTTCTCTCCCAAGCTGGGGAACTGAGAACATCTTCCTGTGCGCATTCAGAGCTACGGTCTTGGATCAGCCATGCAGGAAATCTGGCCTGTGCCTCTAGCTTCTCTCTACCCAGTTTAGATTCTTTTAGCTTCCTTTGGTATTATCAGAGAAGGTAGTCAAGTCTGGGAACAACACAACAACAGAATTAAAAACAGACTGATTTTTAAGAGGGTAGGAAAGCTTATTTCAAAATAGGCAGTCCTGGATATGGCCTTATAAGATAAAGAAATAAAGCAACAGATGCAGCAACTGACAACAGTGATAGTGTCAAAAAAAAATACAGCATAAGAAGTTTCATCATTGTAATGTTAGCTACCATTACTGAGACCCCACCTATGGGCCAGGTACCAGTTGCTTTACACATGTTGTCTTATTTAGTTCTCTTACAAACCTTCTGGAAAAGCAGGTGTTTTCTCTTCAAATGATGAGGAACCTGAGGGTTAGCCTAGCTTAGGTTTTCTTACCATCCTCTCCAGGGAGGAAATCGGAGGCTCCTCTCCCTCCACTACTCCCAAACGTGGAAGTGCTTTGGGAGTTTGTCCCAGGTCCCTCCACACCCTCTCCCTGGGGCAATTCCATCCACTCACATGGTTTCATTTACCATCTGTATGTAGATGAACCCTGAATCCACAGGTCAGGCCCAGTACTATCTCATGAGCTTCTGAATATACAGGGCTTCTTCTCATACTCAGGCTTCTACAAATAGACAGCAGATTTTCTCAAAAGCCTTTAGGTTCCACTTATTACACATATGTAATCAAACCTAGAAAAGTATGCCCGGTCATTTAGTTTACAGTTATTTTCTGAATAAAATTCCCCTTAAAATGAAACAAGGCAGATTGGCTTAAAACTTTATGGGACTTTTTTCCCCCGAAAGTTGTCAAATATTTAGTAAAGAAATGGGGATCTCTATAGTTTCTTCCTTTTCTTCCCCACTTCTTCCCATCATTTCCTATCCTGGCCACACAATAATCTGGCTTGAACTATTCCATTTTTTTTTTTATTGTGGTGAAATTCACATGACATAAAATTTACCATTTTGACCAGGTTAAAGTACACAATTCAGTGATATTTAGTATATGCTCAATGTTGGGCAACCATCACCACTGTTTAGTTCCAGAACTTTTTATCACCTCAAAAGGAAACTCTGTACCTATTAACAGTCACTCCCCGTTCCCCACTCCACCCAGCCCCTGGCACCTTTAATCTGCTTTCTGCATCAATGGATTTGCCTAGTCTGGATATTTCACATAAGTGGAATCATATAGTATGTGGCTTTTTAAATCTGGCTTCTTTCGCTTAGCATGACGTATAATAAAACAAAAAACGAATGACTTTTCCCGATGCGTGCAATCTACACACCATTGATGTTCAGTTTTTTGATATTTGTGTATATCCACGTATTGAGGACGGAGAAGGAGCTCCAAACCGCACGGGCAGGACCCACGCGGACATGTGGACATCAGGCCAGGGAACAGGGACGCAGGGCAAGGGCTGTGCTGTGGACTCACCACACTTTTAGGTGAAGAATGTGCTCAATGGCACATTGAAAAGTTCAATTTAGCCCAAAGCACATACCATAAATAAAAACTAATAGATGCAATTTGTTAAGTACTTACAATGTTTGAGGAAATTTGTCAGGAACTTCCTTATCTCAGCCCAGCACAACCTTATAAGGCGGGAGCTATTATTGTATTGGTTATATACCCCAGGGCATGAGGAATGCCTGGTACCAGGTCACACCGGTCTAACTGTCAGGCCACCTTTCAGAGTCCCCTCTGCCCGGCTCCAGAGTCCATGCTTTCCATGCCTCTGGGATCTCTCTGTCAGCCAGCACAATTCTTTTTGCCCTCTCATTAAAAACAACAACAACTTTTTCTTTTTTTTAATTGAAAGAGCTTTTTATGGAAATTCGGCTGCACATTTCTTTTTTTTTTTTTTTAAAGATTTTATTTTTTCCTTTTTCTCCCCAAAGCCCCCCGTACATAGTTGTATATTCTTCATTGTGGGTCCTTCTAGTTGTGGCATGTGGGACGCTGCCTCAGCGTGGTCTGATGAGCAGTGCCATGTTCGCGCCCAGGATTCAAACCAACGAAACACTGGGCTGCCTGCAGCGGAGCGCGCGAACTTAACCACTCCGCCACGGGGCCAGCCCCTCGGCTGCACATTTCTTAAACACGAAGACTGTATTTTGCATGTTTAAATCTTTGTATATTGCCCAGTGAACATAAGGAGGCCCAACAAACGTTTGCTAAATGGATTATTTCTGTAATAAATGTGAAATTTCAGCTTGAGTCTTCACCAGCTTGGAGGGTTACTCAAAGGTGAATCACATGTAATGGAATTACTTATTTTCTGCAAGAACCCAGGCCAGAAATTTGGTCTCAGTAATAAAAAACAGGCAAATGTAATTGTCCTGGGCATAATGCCGCCTATTGACAACAACTCTAGACTGGCAACATCTCTTCATTACCACGGTCACTGCATTTCTGTCAGGAAAGATTAAGATGCTTAGTGTATCAGCTCTTCCTCTAAGTTTTAAATATAGGTACTATAATCCAATTCAGATTCTTTGTCATAAGAAGGTCTCATAGAAAGACGTAAGACCAGTTAAGATGAAGGCTAGTCCCTCTCAGGACTTTTTGTGATATTTATGATTGCTGGTGCCTAGACTGCTGCCTAAGATACGGGAGATGCTTCAGAAAGGCGAGCACCAGGAAACATGAAAAGTCAAGTTCAGGGTCTAGCAGTACCTGGCACATAGTAGTCACTCAACAAATGTTTATTGACTACTCTACGTATTTGTGATTCTAACCAAAATTGTTCAGATTTGGTGGGTGTGTGCTCTTTGCTCTGAATGCTTTACTTTCATTTTTATGTGACTGAAAGGAAGTCCAGGGGGTCTTTGCACTTAGTAAGCACAAAGCCTCTTTACAAGACAGTACCCATCACTCTGAGCTGAGCCTGTCGGGCGAAATGTGCATCTCATGATACACTCCATTAAGACTGGACTGCAAAAGGGTTGGATGTGGGTGGCACCTGGAAGTTCAGATTTGATATATGGGAGCTCCTGTTAGTGCACTAAAGCGGAGATTGCTAGAAGGCAGTTAAGAACTTCAAGGGCACGGGCTGGTCCCATGGCAGAGTGGTTAAGTTCACGCCCTCCACTCTGGTGGCCCAGGGGTTTCACCCTTTCAGATCGTGGGCACGGACATGGCACCCCTCATCAGGCCATGCTGAGGTGACATCCCACACAGCACAACCAGAGGCACTCACAACCAGAATATACAACTATGTACTGGGGGCTTTGGGGAGAAGCAGGAGGAAAAAAAACAAATAAAAGAAGAAGATTGGCAACAGACGTTAGCTCAGGCACCAATCTTTAAAAAAAAAAACAAGAAGTGCCAGGGCTAAAAATAGTAATGACTTTTTAAAAAAAGAAAATTTAAACTTCTGGTGACGTGGAAGAAATGTTAAAGAGCAAATGGTTATGGAACAGGTTTGCCACAAAAGGATTTAGGTTTTGCTATGCCAATAATAATGCAATGAAGGAGCTGAGTGGAATTAGGAAGAATTTTAAGCAGGTGAAAAACTTCTATTAGGGTTTAAATACAGTAGCAAAATCCACAGGAAGCACATGGCCTGTAGGTGTAGACAAAGTAGGAGCTTGGAGCTCGGAAAGGCTTGGGTTCAAATCTCACCCTCCCTACCTCCTGGGGCAAGGTGCTTAACCTCTTTGGGTCTATTTTTCTCAGCCATCTATCATAAAAGGGTTTTGTAAAGTGTAAGTGGGTCTAAAAGCCCTACAACACCTAAAATATATTGTGTATCACTTTATGTAAATTTCTGTTATTTTTCTTGCAGTTTTGGTAGCTAGAAAGCAGCTATTTTAACCGATTACATAAGAGCCCCTGAATGCCTGATTTCCGCACTTACAGAATCCCCATAGTTCTGTTCCTTTAGAAATAAAAATACATCAAAATTTGGAAATAATCAAATTTTCAAAATCTCAAGCTTTCCTTGGTTACAGCTATAATAACAAAACCAGGCTTGGTTTCAAGAAATGTAATTTACTAACATGTATCATAAAAGATAAGTGAGGATTAAAAAGACTCGAAGTAAGAAATACAAATATCTCCCATAGCAGGAAAATATAGCATTGATGGATCCTTTACCACGTGCAAGGTTATTATAAACTCTAATTAGCCGGTCTTCCCAGGGTGATTTGAAAGTCGGCTGGTATTACTTCTGCCTGGGCAGCGGTGTATAGAATTTGCAGTTTCCTGCTCCACCCTGGTGGGGAGACGCACAGCCTCTGCTGGAAGAATAGCACTTCAAACACTAGTGCAATTAACCTGACCCATTCCGTGAGAACCTTGGTGTGTAAAATGGCTTCCCTCTTCGTTGCTGCTCCTCTCCCTCATTCTCTCTTCCCACAGTCACTGGATCTCTTCTCTCCCCTCCGTCTCTAGTCCCTTCCCAGCCCGACACTGAAGTTAATGATCCTGTTCAGATGGACTCTGGTTTCCAGGCATAAACAGGAAAATTCAATTGAATCATAATTCACCAAATCTCATTTTCAAAACACTCCATTTTCAGCAAGAAAATAAATCCAAAAGAAAGCAAACTGGACAATAACAGGAATGCTTCTCGCAGGCCTTTCAGGAGCAGGTCTTTAGGTAACGCCTCTAAATTGGTACTACATAGACCATTTAGTGCTTCGGCTTAAATTCTTCAAAGGTGAATTAAAAAAGAAAGCTGGAACACGTCCCCCATAGAATTCTTTTGGTTTAATTCTAACCTACTACATGGAGGCACAGAGGTGAACAAGGGGAAAGGAGATTTACGTGGCACCGCCGCTTCAACACAGCACAGGCTATCAGCCAGCTTTATTTACTAAGAATCCATGAAGCCTACTTTCAAAATGGAACGGAAACGGTTTAAAAGCTAAAAGTATATAAGTATGGAGTTATTTTTGAAAAAGAAGATCAGTTATCAGATAAACATACAGAAAAAATAAAAGGTTCGAGAGGGAACTAAACACAGAATTTAGCTCTAAGTTCTTTTGAGAGGTCTTAAAGGCCTCTGGGAGGCACGTGGATTGATCCTGTTTGCAAGATTTATGATAATAATGATCATCCATCTATGTATTCACTTGTTCTCCACTCATCCATCCTTCCATCCACCCACCCATCCATCCTTTGACTATAAATCCCAATAGGCAATAAAGTTCATTATCATGAAATTATTCCCATCGGATAACATAAACCTGCCAGGGTGCAGTGAAAACCTGCTCGCCCTTAGTCTATTCTCATCTCAGGTGGCAAATATCAAGTCAACTCTCTTGGAAAACTAACCCTTGGTAGGCTTGCAGGTTTATCAAGCCATCCCTTCAGCATCTTCTTAGGCTGAATGGTCATATTATTATTCCCTTTCTTTATTTACAGAACATTTAAATTCATATTTGTTACTCTACTGATCATTCTCTGGTTTTAGGTCCTCGTAGTTACCTCGCAAGCTCAGAATGGCAATTTTTTCCATCATTAGTCAGTGTTCTTTCACCAGTCTCCCAGTATTGGGCAGGGATATACCCCTAGCCTTTTATTCATGCCTAGAGTCATGCAAGCTCCAGCGTACTGGGGATCACTATCAGAAGATCTCGTTTCTCATTCAGTGGTTGATAGCATAGGAACCCATTGCATTTGCACTTCCCTCAGCCTCCGTATTCTCATCCGTAAAATGGATTTTATCTCGTAGGATTGCAATGAAACCTAAATAAATCATGCACATAATGTGCTTAGCAACATCAATGGAGTGTCACAACCAATATTTTCCAGAAATTGAGTCTGAATATAAAACTGACCCCAAGATAAATTCTTAAAATTGTAGGATTAAAAAAATCTACACTGTGGTTTACTGAATTACCCTTTTCCCCTAAAGGTAACAGTTGAAGAAGGCTTTGCAGGTTTTGTTTCCTTTTTCTCCCTCCCTAAAATCACAATTTAAGCAAAAACTTTTTGTTCTTGGTAGAAGGTTTTAATCAGCTAAAGGACTAAAAAGGGGAAATAACACAGCACAACTGACAGGCAGTTAAATCACAGAAAATCAGGGTGGGGAGCAATATCCGCTCTGGTCAGAGATGAACAAAACTGAGGTCCAGAGAGATTAAAGCCACCGGCCCAGAGTCACACGGGAGGTTAGAGAGGAGTTGCACTGCAACTGTCACCCCTCACTTCAGTCCAACGCACTTCACTGTGCCGCTTCATCAAAATGAGTGGGCATATGTGTGTGTGTGATAAATATGTATACAATGTAAAAACATAAATACGGATATATATTATATATGTGTATATATATCCAGAGAGCGAGAGAACACAAGCTATACATCAGTCTTCTCTAGTGCTCTAGAATACCATGTAATTTTAGATTTGAGTATGGTTTTGTTTCTACTTCTATGCTAAATATATCTCATTACTTTCTAAATGTTTGAACAGTGTTGTGAACCCTCATTTGGCTGAATAGCATTACCCTGACAATCTGAGTCACATTTCCAGTGACACTAATATATATATATATATATTTTTTTTTTTTTGGTGAGGAAGATTGGTCCTGAGCTAACATCTGTTGCCAATCTTCCTCCTATGCCTTAGGAAGACTGTCATCGAGCTAACATCTCTGCCAACTTTCCTCTAATTTTCGTATGTGGGACTCCACCACAGCATGGCTTGATGAGCAATATATAGGTTTGCACATGGGATCTGAACCTGCGAACCCCGAGATGCTGAAGTGGAGTGCACAAAGTTAACCACCATGCCACCAGGCCAGCTCCAGACACAAATACATTTTTAGCTGAAATTTGGCTTAGCATTTTGATTAAATTTTCTGTTAAGTTCTCTGAGAAGACTTTTGAATTGATGAGACCATCACCTCAAAGGCAGAAGGAGATTTAAAAGGTGACTTTAATAACGATGAGCAAACAAAACAGAAAAGAATCATTAGGAATGGGGTCTGTGGAAATGCCAAGATCCAAATGCTGAATCTGAATTGAGCTAATTGTGTGGTGCTGTCCACAAACGGAGTTTGTTCTTCCTGGAACAGTCACATTTACAAGAGAAATCGTACGCTTAATTCAAAAGTTTCCCAGCACCCGAGTCAGGCTGCCCCAGATATTTCTCCTCTGAAACTCCTTCGAAAACTGAACTACTCTAGTTCCTTCTTTTGTATAGCCACGTAAACACACACACACACACCTCGTCCATCTCTGCCATTTGGTTTAAGCAGAGCCCTCCTTGGCGATTTCAGCAGAGTTCAGTCTGCGCTGAAGTCACCAGAAGACAGAACTCCTGACTCAGTGTGGCATTTAGGGCCTGGTCTCCCATATTTCTCCCATTTTATCCATTACTATTTCTCTTCAAGCACTCCACTCTGCAACCAAATGAAAATTTCGCCTCATTCCCCAAACACGTTGTGGCCTATGTATCAGCTTCTGTTTGGAGGACTCTCTCTCTGGACCACCTCCTCCTCAAACTCTACCCACGGAAACCCACCATCCTCGGCTGGCTCAGAAATGCCCCCCCACACCTGCGGGAAGTTTTCCTTCGGAACTGATTGTTTTCCTTTGGGTTCTTCCAAATGTGACTTAAGACTTCATTAGAGAACTTACCAAATTTTGCCTCATATTGCAGTTTACATTGCCTTTGTTCTTTTAGATTTAAGGTGCTTGAGGACAGGACCCACTTCTTATTCATCTTGTGCCCCATCAGTGACCCTGATTCAGTGCCCTGCACACAGCAGATAGTCAGTCGACATCCACTGAATTGAGAAAAGGGTTCCAAGCCAGGCAAAGGTTCAAACCACGTCAAGAATGACCTTCTCCATCATTGCTGGGTATCGACAACCAAACCAGGAGCTTTCAAGTAAACACTTCTTCCATCACTGAGAAAAGAGCCTCTATGACACACTTGCTTGCTCATCCTTGCTTATATAAGAGCATGCATCACAAACACAGCCAACAGCCTAAAAATACAGCAAAGTAAATGAAGAAGTAGAAGGAAAGGCGACAGAAGGTGTCACACAAGTGTGTCCACATGAATAGGATGCACTAACACTGTGTCTCCAACACAGGCGAGACCCTCAGACTCTCCCTCGGTGCCTGTTCTTCTTCTTTTAAGGTCAGAGATAATAACCACATTAATCTCCTTTTCCAGACCAGAAGGGCAGCAGCCAAACAGAATGGGTCAAAGAGTTAAAGTTAAACACAGGTAGCAGTGGCAGCTGCCAGGGAGGAAATGACACATCGTGCTTTGCAGAAAATGAGAGGGCTTTTGTCTTGGCCACCAGCCCAAGCGTAGCGACAGGGCCTGACAGCTTCGTTGAATTATAGCATGGGGCTCTGACTGGTGTTCTAAACAAGGATAAATATTAAAAGCACTTTTAAAATTGTTTTAAGTAGTTGCAAAAATGTTATACCATCAAAATGTTTTCACTGTCAAAAAGTAGGCTGAATTATGTTTGATAATCTTTGCTTAAGAAATATAAGCAATATAACAATGTGTATTACATATATATCAAGTATTATTATATATATCTATAATATATATTAAAACAATTTTTGGTGATATTTCTAAAATGTAACATATATTGCATTTTATGTATATTATATGTAAAAAATTTATTCTTTTCTCAGAAAATTAAATTCTGTGGAATAAGACTAGCTAACCTTAAGCTATCATTTATTAAATGCCCGCCACGTACTTTTCATGCCTTATCTCATTAAAACTCACAGCACCACACTGTCAAGTGGGTATAATTCTCCCCACTTTGCAGATGAGGAAAACCTCTCAGAGAGGCAACATGGCATGGATAGGAAGTGGGCGAGGGGGTCACATTCAGGTTCATGGGAACCCGAGGCCTGTGCTCTTCACCCATATGCACATGTTTGCTGGGGGCTGAGGAGAGAGCAGGGTGCACACAGCACCCCAACCTGGCACCCCAAATCGCCCCCGGCGATTCGCCTCACGCTTCCCGGTCTCCTCTGCCAGCGCTGCTGGGAACACCTGCTGTGTGTGGTCTGCTCCATTCTCTTGCTAACATTTTTATAGGAAAAGAAGTTTATACTCAGGACTAAAAGCAGTAGCAAGAACTAAGTCAGTGGTTGGCACATGGGAACGAAATATCTCCTTTGCCACCAAGTCCTAACCTTTTGAGTAGGCTTCACTTCAGCGGAAACTCAAGAGCTTGACCAGGCATCTTTGTGACAGGGGGCCCCTGACGTTGGGTCCAGGGGTCTTCACTCTAGGCCTTTCAGTCTCCCCCTTGATAGAATGGATTCAGCCACACAATCAGAAGGCAAGGGGGAAAGAATGTACCATCTCTATCTCTGAATTACTGTTTTTTGTTTTAGCGACAGACAGTGACCGGCTTCGTTGCTTCAAATACCCTCAGCCATCCATCGCCAGCAAAACCCACCCCATCACTATGGTGCGTCCCCTGTCGCTGAGCTCCGCCCAGTGGGACTCCGTGCCTGAGACCGTGAGCTTGCTGTTTCTCAAATGCTTGAGGGCACTCTCCAGCTGGAGTGGGTTTTATTTATAAGGAACATGGATTCAAGGATGCCCAGCGACCTGCCCACTGAGTGTGATAAAACTCCAAGCCCTTGTCCCTTATCGTCAAGGAACCTGTCTCTTGAGATAACCAGGGAGAATTTTGTTTTAGAAATATGAAAGAAGGATGGGGAAAATTCATGGTCAGGAGAAGAGTATTATAAACTCAAGTGCATTTCATTAACAATTAAAATGGAACTTGGAATGTCTGTTTGAATTCTGTTGGGAGGCGAAGGGAGTAGTAACCCCATTACAAGACAGCACAGCTCTCAGAGGCGACGCAGGGCTCCACTGATGTTTGCATGAGGGCCAGTGTTTGAGGATTCCAGCAAACACATGCTCATGAAAATGGTCTCTTTCGCTACAGCAAATAAAGTCTTTTACTATGTAGCTGTGGCTCTTCTTTTTGATCACAGACTCCATCGAGAATCTAATAAAAGCTATGGCTCCCCTCCCCATAAATTACTGGCATGCACATAAATCTACCAACCTGTGTGCACCATTCCTGGGAATTTATAGACTGCCTAAAGGTATCACGGACCCCAAGTTAAGTCCCCTACTCTGTAGGAACTCAATTATTTTTTTGCATTAATGTGTAACAATGGTATATAATAAATGATCTTGGCCGAGGCATCTCAGCTCTGTCGAGCATTATGATGAATCTCCATCAGATACTAAATGAGTTACTTATCATTTTAGAAGGAATCAGAGCCTGAGTCAGGCTTAGAATTCAGTGTCTGTTCCTAAACCCACGATGATGGATGCCCTAAATTACAGTCAATCAGCCGAGCCCTCTGTCTTGTCTCGCTCATGGAGCCTCCCTATTTTTCTTCTGGCTGGTTTAGCCATCCATCTGTTTCTATTACAAACAGCTACAGGGCTTTTGCTGGACCTGCAGCTTTTAAAACTGAGTATAAGGAGGAGAAAAAATCCAGTTATTTCAGAAGCAGAAATAGAGACTAAAGAGCTTGGTCATTAGCAATGATGATGAAAGAAAAAATAAACAGAGTTCCTACTGTGTGCTAATTACAATGCTAGGCCCTCTCACATATCTTACATCATTTAATCTATAAATCAATCCTGCTGGGTAGGTATCATCCGTCCACTTTTTATGTATGTGTAGCCAGAGGCTCTAAGAGATTACATGACATATGTAAGACACCGTGGGTAATAAATTGCACTAATATTTAAATATATTTGTGTCTGACTCTACATCTAGTATTTTTTCCTACTATACAACGCTTTTAAAAGTGTTTATTAAAAAAAAATCTGAGAGCTAACTCCATTCTTCCAGTGTCTTGAAATTATCTATGTCAGAGAGACCTCAAAGATTCCTCAGATGAAAAGATATGCATGGAGGAAGAAAGGTGACCTCCGCCTCCTAGAATACTCAGGTGAATTCCAACACTAAGGTCACATGGTGTTGGCCGAGCCACAGAGCAATTGAAACCTTACCTGGAGGACTGGGCTTCCGTCCAGGAACATTCAGCCTCACTGCCTTTTCTCTCGAGTCATGGCTAATTGAACCGCAGAGAGAATCAGTGGCATCAGACTAACGAGGAAACTTCACATCCTCCTTCCATTCACCCTCAGACACCTTCACCTGCATTTCCCTCCAGATCAAAACTCAAAGCCCTTATGAACCGTCAGGGCAAGAATATCAGCTTGTTTGGGGCTACAAAGAGGTCATGAGTCATTGTAAGGGGTCACGAGTCATTGTTTTGCTGTATTTGCTAAGAGCTCTGGGACACACCAGGTAACACAAGTAGTTCGTGCTATCTAGAATGATTGCTTCTCCCCACATCTCATTAGGGCTCAGTCTGGTATAAAAACCACAGTACCGTCTCCTCAAATCCATTTCAAGCACCCAGGTTGAAAACAAAGTCACACTACAGTTCTTTAGGAAAACGTCTCAGAGGTGTCACGTGTCCTCAGCCCTCTTTGACAGCTTCCTATTTCTATGTCTACTTTCATTTCTCTACCTTTCAGGTGGGGTGATGAGATGAGGTAAGCACCTGGTCTGAGCGCCTGTGGGTCCAGAGAACTCTGGCCCTGGGGCTCCACCTGGGGAACCACTGCTCTAGAGCAAATGTGCAGGCAGATAAGACAGCCTTTAATGTCTGCCCAGACAATGTCTGCCAAAGTCAGGCCAGAACTGCATTCTCCCTTGGTAACTGCCTCCTGCAACCCACCTAAAAACTTTTGGCAAATGCTTATTGAGGACCTACTACACACTGGACATTATTCTAGATATTGGACTACAGAGATAAATAAGATAGAGCTTCTGCCTTTGAGAAGCACTGCTGAGTTGGGAAGAGAGATTCATACTACAAAATTTCAATATAGCCTGACATTAGGGTATGCTTACGTGCAGTAGTTAGAGTCTATGAAAGCAGAGAAAAAGGCACCCACCCCACCCAGGGAACTCGGGGCAGAGGCTCATCTGACATGTACAATATGAGTCTCAAAAGATGAGGAAGAGTAAGTCCGGCAGGAACAAAAAAGCAGGATGAACATTCCAGATCAAAGAAATCACACAAACAGGCACAGAAGGATGAAATGGATGACATGTATGGACAACTAAAGACAATTTGCTATTTGTTACTAAAACTAAGTAAGAAGGAGACAGTGACAGGAGGTAGGGCTGAAAGGTAGGTAAGGATCAGGTCACGGGGGCCTTTTGTGCCATAATAAGTGACCTGGACTTTGTTCCGCAGGTTATTAGGAAGCAGATGTAGGCTTTTGGCAAAGCATTTACATAGTTAGAATGTATGCAGCTGGGAAGACAGACTGAGAAGTAAAGACGAGAAGCAGAGAGACTAATTTAGAGACCATTGTAGTAATCCAGTCAAGAGATATGATGGGGACCTGCAATTGGGCTGTGTTATAGAAGTGGAGATGAAAAGAATGGATTAAACAATTATTTAGGAGATAAAGTAGGGAAAACTCAGTGAATGACTGGATGTGGGATTGAGGGGTGGGAAGAACCTGAGATGACTAATAGTTAGAAATAAGGGGCTAAACAGGGATCAGGGGAGACTCCGACATCTCAGATTACGCAAAACCCAGCTACCGCGTGGCCGATACAATGCAACAATTCACACTGTAGTTATATAGTAGTGATCGCTTACGAATTAGACATTCACCACATCACATACTTTGATCCTCCCAACTGTCCAGTGAGAAAAACATTATTTGTCACCAATGAAGAAATGGGTTCAGGAACTGGTAAACGGACTTGGTCAAGATCACATAACAAAGCAGGAGTGGAGTGAGGGCTTGGGCTCAAGTTGACACCAGAAATCTAGAAAATGATCTTTCCTTTTAAGTTATACTGTATAAAATTGTCCATATTTGACTATTTTGACAATATCATATGGTTTGCCCTAACACTATGCCATGTTCAATGGAGGAATCTCATTGTCCCACCCCTCCGTGACAGAAACGCAGGCTTTCTCTCCACTCATCGAGGCGGAATCTTTCTGTGTCTGCATTCTAGTAGTTTTGTTTCATAGATTATTCTGCTACATTATGAGATGGAATTCAGAAGCCTGGGAGTAAACCCAAGGAGCAAGCTTTGGAGTAACTTCTTTGATCTGTAGAAAAGTGGCTTCTTGCCCTTCTTAGACTCTCATCACGTTTAGCTCACCTGAGGGCTGGCTCTCCAGGGACAGAGTCTAGCTATCTCACCAGGTTCCTGTGAAGGTCAAATAAGATAAGACCCGTGAAGGGGATTCATAAGCTATAAGTGTTGGCCAACACATAGCACTGTGTTGTTATTCTCTTGTCAGTAATGGAAGCAAAGGGAGGAGGACACAAACCTTTAGTCGATATCCTTCAGACCCCTTTCTGACTGTGAGAATATTCCCCACATCTGCACAGCTGCTGGGTGTTGATTACATCTAGCTATTTTTTGTTAAAATATACTCCATAGCCACTTTTCTTACTGAGACTTCGAGGGAGAGTCGGAAAGCAATTGCTTAGATAGGGGACGATCAGAGACAGGAAACTTAACCATCCTTAGCATTGCTCTCTTTCTATTTCATTTATCCTTCCTTTCTAGACCCTATCTTAAAGATTTTGCCGAAAAAGATTAGGTCTTTCCTACCCTGGAAATTTATATAGAGCTCGAGGACAGTGTGACCTGTGTGAGTGATTCTTCTGCTGCTTCTTCGTGCGTGGCTTCACATATCACATGCTCTTTCAGAGGCCATGCAAGTGCGTATTCTAATTCCAGTGTAAAAAGTCTTCTTATTATGTTTTAAAACATTGAGAAAGCTTTAGTTACTCGTTTTTAAAATGGAAATTCCTCTCTTCTGGGCCACTAAGTGGAGACAGTCGCCGAATTCACTCGCTCAGGAAGTATGGGATTTGATATATAAATCCTACACGGGATGTGATTTTTTAATATAAATCCTATTATATATATCCTATATTTGTAAATAAAAATCTGTACTTGAGAAGAACCATGAAAGACCTCATAAATAGCTTGAAAACCTTTGATCCCTTCTCCTCAAAGACTGAGCACACTATTCTCACCTCTTTTTTCCAAGACAAACCCCTGTCAAATAGCGTTAGCATAGCATTTATCATGTATTTTACGACTGGCTCACTTAGGCTGCACTGACAATGAAAATAGTAGGTGAATTGTCTCATCTCCTTCTTCTGATAGACGTGTAAAGAAGAGAAAAGTGTACACACACACACAAATCTCATTGTTTCCCCCAGGTAATAACTACAGCATATCAGGTTATTTTATTTCAGAGAGGTGAGTTTTAATTAAGGGCTTAATTTGGTAACACTTGTAAATTGTTATGTGCAATTGTATTTTTAAGTTCTAGGAAATTTCTGGTGCAAAATATTCAAATGCATTACAAGAAAAGAATCTCTCTTCTTACACATCCAGTTATAATTCATCATTTTCAAGGTGAGCAGGGAGAGAACATGCAAATTATGAGATAACCTCATGCTCCCCTCTGTTCTGCACTTTGGCAGTTTGGGTTTATTAGTTATGCTCAGCCTAAACACTGCGGTCGACTCTGGAATTTCAAAATTCAGAAAAATATTGCTAATTTGCCCAGACCGGCAGGAAAAGCTGGACGACCTTCACACTGGTGCCTTGCTCCTGGAGGGCTTTTGGCTGTTTTGGGGGCTTTGACACACACTATTTTGTTCATGCCTCATAACAACCATGACAGGGAGGCAGACGGCGCGACAGTTCTCTGGAAGAGGAGCCCGGGGTTCGTGAAGCCCAAGTCAGGGATTTCCAGGCATGGTCACACAGGGAGCTTCCAAAATGCTGGCATTCCCAGTCTTTGCTCCAGGAATTTATACATTCAAAAGTTTCCAAGGTGATTCTGATGTGGCTAGTCCGTGGCTCAGTATCTGGGAAGCTCAGGTCACAGGAGCAAAATCTAGGGCTCTCAAACCCTATGGCAAGTTTCTCTGTACGACCCCAGCTTTGAACCCCTCAGATCTATTTGGACTTTCGAGTCCCTCTAGCAGAACCTTCGTGTGGTCTGAGATGCTGAGATTCTGGTTTCTCCAGACCGCTGATTCTCTGCGCAGTCAAGTCTTCTCTGTGTTCACTTGACACCAGGAGCAACTTGGTCTGTGTGTGACGGAATTGGACAGATATGCTTGGGGCGTTGCTTCAGGAAGGCGGGGTTACAGAGAAAGGGATCCATGCACTGATCAGAAATGGTGCTTTGTTAATCCATTATAAGGAAATGCTTTCTACACCAGAACGGAAGCTGAACTAGGTAAGCATTTTTCAAACTACAGGCAATTACTCACTAGTAAGTCAGGAAATCAATTTACTGGTTTTCGACAAGCATTTAAAAGATGAAATAGAGTAGAAAATAGAGTGCCTCTCATATAGGAAGAGCAGGTGTTTGTTTTTTGTAAAATACTTCACTCTCCATCTGTGTCTATGCATGATGTGTATGTCTGGGTCCCGTGAACATATTTTTACTACTGTGGGGGTCAGGATAAAAAAATTTTGAAAACACTGGACTAGATCATTTAACTTCCTTTTAATTATAGATTTTAGAATCCTATTTTCACATACACACACACAGGATCAAAAACAAACCGAAAAAAAAAGAACCCAACTGACAAAAATAGTGTAAAGAGAAACTCATCTGAGTTTCTTATTAAAGAAGTATAAAAATTGCTTTCAGACAATCTTTGTGCTTCTTTTGAGGAGGACCAACCTTTGTGTGTGTGTGTGTGTGTGTGTTTTTTAAGATTGGCACCTGTGCTAACATCTGTTGCCAATCTTTTTTTTCTTCTTCTTCTCCCCAAAGCCCCCCAGTACATAGTTGTATATTCTAGCTGTGAGTGCCTCTGGCTGTGCTATATGGACACCACCTCAACATGACCTGACGAGTGCTGCCATGTCTGCACCCAGGATCCGAACCGGCGAGACCCTGGGACGCCGAAGTGGAGCGCACAAACTTAACCACTTGGCCATGGGGCCAGCCCCAAACTTTGTGTTCTTGAAGGCCGAGCGGTCCGTTTGTGTTCCTACTGAGGAGACTTTCTCACTGGTAGGGAGACATTGGGGCATGAAATCATCACAAACTGTCAACAATAAGAGTCTACGTGAATAAGCTTTTACTATGCAAACGGCATTCACTCCATACCATCCCAGGAGGCTAGGTACCGTAGAAGACCTTTAGAAAGTCATACCACCTACATAACTCTTGTTTCCAAAAAAATGAAAAACACCAAGGAAATGTGAGTGGCATCAACAATGAATACGACAGCTGAGTTCAGCAGAAGTGGTTAGTGAGGACCGGTCCCGGTCGCCTGGGCTTGGGAAGGCGAAGCGAGAGGTACAAGGTCTTGGCCCTCGTCACATTGCACTGCATTTAAAGGTGTCCCTCCAGCATCTCCCCCACTGTCTGGCTTTGCCAGGGTGGGGGTGGGGGAAGAACTGAGGAGGTGGCACTCCAGGCAGAGGGGACAGCCTAAACCAAGACATGGAGGTGGGAGGTGGCATGGGGCATGTAGCAGGCTTAAAGCTACTCAGAACAACTGGAATGTAAAGAAAACCAGGAAAATGGGGCTGAAAGAAACGGCCAAGGTCATAACAATTTTTCTATCATCTGTTAAGTTTGGACTTTATCTTGGAGGCAACAGGAAGCCACTGAAGAGTTTTAAGCAGGGGCTGATGTCATCAGACGCGTTGTTTGATAGAAAACTTTGGTGATCGTGTGCAGGAAGGAATTGAGGAGGGCAAGACTAGAGGCCTGAAAATCAAATAGGAGGGACTTTACAATGATCCAAGTGAGAGATGGTGATGCCAATGGTGGTTGGAATGGAGAAGAGTGGATAAGGTCAAAAAGGAAAATTACAACCTAAAATCGGCAGGACCTCATCATTGAGTGCAGGCAGAGGATGGATCTGCAGATTTCTATTTTAAGTAACTAGGATAAAGATGGTGCCATGTATTGTGCTGGCAAATACAGGAAAACAGGAAAACAAGTAAGTTTACCGGGGAGTTGAGTTCACAAACACGTTAATTTCAAGAGGCCAGAGGGATACGCAGGTGAAAACATTCATTTGGCGCTTGGGTATCCCACTCTGAAGCTCAGGAATAACAGCGTCGGAATTTAAGCAGGGCTTCAACCATCATAGTAGTCGAGAGCCAATCCTGAAATGAGGGTCTATTAGTCTTCACAACAACTGTATGAGATAGGCCATATAACTCTTATTTAAGAAATGAAAAAGCTGAGGCCCAGAGAGGTGAAATCACTTGCCCAAGGTCCCACAGTAAGCGGCAGAGAAGAACTCCAATGCAAGTCTGACTTCCAAACCTAAACTATTCCATCTTTGCTGTGATGCCTCTTGAGAAGGGAGTCTGGGACAGATGTGAACCCTGGGGGGAGTTGATATTTGAGAAGTGGACACAGGAGGAAGAGCTATTTGCTCTGTCGCACTGAGAGACTGACCAGGTTTCTGAAGCCCTGTAAAGACGAACGCTGCAAAGAGAACCTTGCAAATGTGGCAATGGCCACCTGGGCTTCTGAATATACGTCTGAAACATCCTCTGCAGCAAAATGTAAGAAGGGAACTAACTCTTATTGAGCAACTACTGTACATTAAATATTATACTCTATACAAGACTAAATAATCTCAGATAATCCTCACCACTCTATGATATATGATTAGCTATTATTGGCCTTTTACAGACGAGAAAATCAAAGCTTAGGGGAGTTAAAAGCTCACTGAAAGATAAAAGCCACAGATGGATGGTACTCTAGCTCATGATGGTCAGACTCTAAGGCCCACGCACCTTCCACTCTCCAATATACCATGTGGCCTTCCTGTCTAGTGAGGCGTTAGTGATGTCACTAGAACCGGTCATGCAGAGAGTGATCACTGAGTCTAAACAGGACAAAACCTTGAGCAAGTTCAAGTTGGTGAAGTTGGTCCATAACGCCCTTTAGAAAATTACTTTTAATAACATTTAAATTCTTCTCATAGATTTACTCTAAAATGCAATTTCCAGTAAGGCCCAAGGGTAAATCCAGCCCAGTTAATCCTGTCCTACTCAGTGACAAGTGGTGTTCATAGTTATGCTCCTGAGGGGCAGCAGGATCCTGGATAGGTCTTCGTGTTTGGGCTTCTTCCCTGTTCCAAGCTCTTCTCCACACTCTTGGCAGGGTGGTTTTCCAAATCTGCAAGTCTGATCAGGTCATGCCCCTGCCTAAAATCTGTCAGCTCTTTTCCTCATAGATCCACCCCCTTTCGAGGTGTACAAGACCGTTCGTCATGACAAGCTCACCTACTCACTGGCTTTATCTCCTGCTGCTGCCCTCGTGCCACACCACAGCCCAGTGACACTGCCCCCTGCATCCTCCCTCACAACGCGCCTTTTCAGCCCCAGGTGCTGAGCACACTCTTCCTTCTGCTTTGAATTTCCCTTTGCAACATGTTCACCCAGCAAAACTACTTGGGCTTCAGGATAAAACTTAATCATCACCTCCCCTGGGAAGGTCGCCTTGGTAACACCATCTAGGCAGCGCTGGTTGCCCTTTCCTTGCTGCAACTGTCAGAACTCGTGAATGCCTTATTATTATTATTACTGTGGCCTTTGTATTATTGCTGCCTTGTTATTGCAACTGCTTCTTGAGTATGACCTCTCATTTTCATGACTTCCCTTTATAGGAGGGCTCCCTGTGCGGGTTCTCCCTCCGCCTCTCCAGTTTCTAGCAGAATGATTGGCAAATGAAATAAATTTGATAAATAGCTGAACAAATGAAAGCTATTCAAATCAAAGAAAGATTAAATCTTAGATACAAATTTTTGTCTAAATGTGAGTCATAATCACACAGCTTTGTAATGAATCTTTTTTAAAAAATTAAATTTCTAGAGGATTACTGAAATGAACCCAAAGGCATGAACACGGACTGCTTAACATGCTGTGCACAAGGCTGTGTGTCAAACGCCAATGAACAAGAGCAAAGCAGAAGCTCCCTGAAGCCGGGGAAGGCGGTGTTTTCAAACGCCCGTTACAGCCGAGTCAACGCGCACATCTTCTGAAGGCTCTATGGGCATTCACGGGGCCTTGGGTTTTAATATCGCCTGCCCTTGGGGCTTAAAAGATGGTATCAGGGACCACTTCTGGGCGGACTGACGGAGAGATCCAGACTCTCTTCAGGGATAAATTGGAGCTCACCAGGTTGAACATAGACCCCAAGTGTCCAATTCCATGAAAGACAGGGTCAGCCCTTGAGCTACAGGAAACCTGAGGGGAGGACACTGCCCTCTGAGAGCCCCAAGGTCGCCTTGGTTACAGGAGCAGAAAGTTGTTTTAACATTGTTTCAGTGTTTATTCAGAGTAACACAGATCCTCACGTCATCCTGTCCCGTCCATTGTCCTCACATACGCCAAATTAAGAGGGGCAGTGACAAAGTCAGCACAAGGATTCTTGTAGTCAAACATGTAGACTGGAAGTCCACCTCTACATCGAAAATTCCCGCTCAGAGGAAGAAGATGATGCGGATTTGCAGAGAACGCTTGGCTTCGTACAAGGCGTCCTGGGAGGGGAGCCAGGCACCAGGATTTTGTCACAGCTCTGCCTCTGATCGGCTATGAGTTTTTAGGCGAGTCACCTACCCCGGCAGCCTCAGCCACTGACCAGTGGTCTAGACTTGGACAAGTCATGAAAACCCTGTAAGTCTCCATTTCTTCTGGCATAAAATGGGGCTGATCATACCTACCTGTGGGATTTCATGAGGAATAAAGGAGAAAACACGTGTGCTTGCCAGTGCCCTAGAGCAGAGGCGCCCATATCACTTGATGTCTAAGTAACATTTTCACAAAACAGAAATACCTAACAGTTCCAGTCACGAGGTAGTTGGGCACAAATAACTCGATGAGTATTTTTTTGTCCTTAACAACTTAGCAATTGTTTGATAAAAAAAATGATGCACGTAAGTTGAAAGAAAAAAATAGAAAAGAAAATAACAGTTTTATTGTATTTGTAAATATCTTCAACTACTTACTAAAGGGACGTGTGTGCTTGTGGGTCGTGCACAGACCGCCGCCCCCTTCATTTCCTGTTCCACACAGATTTTCATGCCGTCCTTGTTTTCATTACAGTAACCGTCTAAAACCCAGCTTTGCAAAGATATGAAGTCGTCTCAGGGAATGTGGCAAGGTCTAAGGTCGAAAGTGTGAAGGACCTTAAGCTCGTTCAGTGTCTGACGGATATTACTGGGTTCCGCCTGAAAATTTAAAGTATCCTGTGGCACCCACGGTAGCCTGGGGCGCCTCGGCACAGAGTTTGGGAACTATGGCCCTAGCACGTAGTAGGAGGGGTCAGGAGGGATCTGGACTAGATGAATTATCACTTTTAAGTAAATAATTCTATAATTTGTTAGTTTTTATTGCTTTTCTTATACTGGTCTGGATAGAATTCATGTAAAGAAAACAAATTTAAATCACCTGTTTCCCTTTTTTCTGGATTAAAAGGCACCTTTATCATCAAAACAAGTCACTGGTGTTAGCATCTGTATCTCAATAGTCTTTGACACTGAAGGTTGCCAGTATGTATTAATTATTGTAAAAAGAGGTAAATATCTTAAAAAATAGACACATGCTCAAGAGAACCGACTTCCCCCTACACTGGCCAGTTGTGATCTTTTCTACTTGAACTACAAAGGAATTAAAATATGTTCACAATCTACCAGCTACACATGGCACTACTTTTTAAGGAATGTTGCATTTAAATGCAAAAACACTCTATTTGGGGAATTTTTATTTATGAAAGATAAAAGCATTTCAGCAAGCATGCAAATCATGCTTAGATGAGGTGAAACTGGGGGAGGAGACAAATGTTGATGCAGAAAGTCCTTTTATTTGGCATGGACAGGGAATAGAGTATGCTAGAAAAATCCCACACTCTAGGAAGGAGAATTAGCACATAAATGCTGTCTGGGCTCCATCTTGTGTCAGTGGCCACTTACTGTTAATGGCTATTTGAAGTATTACGTTAAGAAGGATTCTGAGGAAAATTTAGGCTCTTTAAAATATTAGTGATGTCTGTCATGGATTCAGGAGCAGAGACTGGCACCACACATGCCACATGTTTGCTATTTCTGGCTGAAATGAGTAGAACTCCAGAACATCCTCTCCCTCCCACTTTTAAGGAAAAAAAAGCCAGATCTCATTTTGCTTACTTATTTTACTATTTCACATTAAAAATTAAAAATAATTATAAAGCAACTCAGGCTTTAAATAAAATTCTTAGTCTCATAGAATGTTGGATCAACAGCTTTCTGCTGTAACAGAGATGACTCAGGTCAGAGAGGGAGCACACACATCTTTGGGAATAGTCCCAGAGTAGAAATATTAGGAAATATTAAGAGCACAGCCACATTAAGTTTAAAAACACCTGAGCATCATTTTCTCCTACTATTCTGAAGGAATAATTCCCTTCATTTGATACTTAATAGTTTGCTGTAAGATGCTGTTGCAGTCTCCAAAACGCTCATCACGGATCTTTCTAAAAATCTTTTGAGATAATTGTAGATTCACATACATTTGTCAGAAATAATAGAGACACCCGTGTACCCTTCACTCCCTTTCCCATTCTGATGGTAAATCTTGTATGACCATAGGACAATATCACAACCAAGAAATTGACATTGATACAATCCACCCAACCATCCAGATTTCACCAGTTTTTACATGCACTTGTGTATGTTATGTGTGTATTTGTATTCTTTAGTGAAGTTTTACAACATACGTAGATTCCTGTGACTGCCCCCGTGGTAAAGCTACAGAACATTCAATTACAAGGATCCCTCGCACTACCCTTTAATAGGCACAACCACTTCCCTCCCTCCGCTCTTCCTAACTCCTGGTAACCACTAATCTCTTTTCCATCTCTATAGATAATTTCAAGAATATTATACAAATGGGATCATACAGCAAGTAACCTTTTAAGGTTGGCTTTTTCAACACAGCATAATTCCCCTGAGACCTCTTGAGTTTGTGTGCATATCAGTAGTTCATTCTTTTTGTCACAGGATAGTATTCTGTAACATGGATTCTGTAGAATGGTGTAACCATTCCCCCTTTATCATCAATGTTATGAAGACGTTAGGAAAGCCAGTGAATGGAAATGCCAAAATACCAACTCTTTTACATGCACAAAACCTGACCATGGAACTCAGGAGTTCACTAGTGTAACTCTTATCTTTACCTTTATCTCATATTTTGTGAGCTTATGGAAGGTATTTGGGGGTATCCTAAGATGCCTTAGCACAGGGAAAATCTGACTAACGGCAACAACACACGATGAGGAGAAATAATGTGTTTTAGGCTGAAAGCTGGGATGGATGACTTCACTGTGGCCTCTTCCCAGGATGGCAATACATTTCACTTCCAGTAGAAATGATGAGCTTTTGGTCGTGCCTGCCTGGAGGGTAGTGATGACAATTCTGAGGTGAGTCCACGCTCAGCAGGAGAAGAACCTAGCTGGTTCCTGATGTCTGCCCCAGGCATTGGTGGAGATATCGTCACATCTGTGCCAGTTGTTTGTCACTGGCAGTGTTAAAGCTAAAGAAAGCCCACATCACCTGAACGGTCCACGATCATCATGAAGTATATAAAAACAGTGTTTAGGAAAACAAACCTGATGAGTGTGTCTCTGGCACTGTTCAGACAAGGGGCTCCCAGCAAACGGAATCATTGAAAATTTTATCCCCGTGGTGGGAAAGCATGGTCCAAGCCAGAACCCCTTCATCACCATCTCCTGATTCCTTTTTATTCCAACTCTGCACACATCAACAGAACAGCTCATTCTGAGAGAGAAAGCACTGACCACAGGAGCCAAAAGTTTTCCCTTCCCCTAACATTTGGGTGTGTAGTAAGGGACAAGCAGGGTGCTAATGCCTTTTATAAACATTATCTCATTAGTTCTCACACAATCCTGGGAACTTGGGTCCTGTTACTGTCCCCATTTGCAGACGAAGACTGATGCTTAGAGAAGTTCGGTAACACACACACGCTGGGAAAAGGAAGCCTTGGTGTCCGTCTCCATGGCTTTTCTTGCTGCTGGACCTCTTTCTAATTTTGAATTAATAAACTGGAGTTATGCTCAATATGCGAATCTCTCATAAGTCTGGGCCGCATGCTCATTGACGCGGTCCTGGGGCCTGGTCACTTCGGAAGCTGGCAAAATCAAGAGCCCGGATCCCCAAGGTTAAGGACCAGATCTGGGAAAGGGCAACTCAATGAATTTTCTAAGCCACTTTGCTTAGTCCTGAGCCAGGCTTCCTCAGCCACACCCTTCCTCATCACACTAACAAACCACAACTCAGAGTTCAGCACAAATGGCAGACGTACTGAAAAAAATGGCTGTGGTTATATTTTCAGCACCTACAGGGTGGGAAATTATGTTAGTAATAACAGGTCTAAAAGATTGGGACAAATTTCCCAATGCGACCCACAAAGGAGGAGAAAGAAATAATTTTGAGGACTAAATAAGTGTTAGGAGTTTAATGGGTACAAACCTTTACATTCCAGCAAAATAAAAAAGTTTCTATTTTTTTCTTTCACATATGTTGTTTATTCCCATTAGAGCATCCCACGAATACTCTTCATTCTCACTTCTAGATCTGATACAGAAGTATTTTTAAATTTCTAAATTTGTACTCACATTGCACTTTATAACTGAAAGTTGTGAAGAAGAAAAACGCTTTCTTGTTATAAGGCAACCATGAACAAGAGTCTTCCACTTCTCCTCTCATAGTCTTATTCACCAGGAATCTTGCAAAACTTAGCAGAAATTTGTTCTATTCTTTAATTTAAGAATATTATTAGATAAATATTCTTTAAAATATGTTGGTGTCTCAAGTTTATTTAGGAGAAGAGGAAACCAAAGCATATGAGAGATTAAAAATAATACTTGGCAAGTTACACAACAAATGAGGAACAGAGCTAGGTCTCAGCTGGGTCTGTTTTTGACTTCAAGTGAAATATATTCTGCCGTATAACTCACATCAGCACCGTTTTCCTAAATGACTGGACGGCAATCTCCTAAGAGATCTAGGTGCCGAATCAGCCACATGCAGTAATAAGTGCTATGAGCCAGCTGGCTCCACCAACCCATGTGAAAAGTGCACAGACCTGTGGGGCAAGAGAAACTCTCACTCATCGCTGGTGGGAATGCAAAATGGTACAGCCACTTTGAAGACAGTTTAGTGGTTTCCTACAACACCAAATATGCTTTTACCATACGATCTAGCTACTTGAGCTCCTGGGTATTTACCCAAAGGAGTAGAAAATTTATGTCCACACGAGAACCTGTACATGGATGTCTGCAGCACCTTTCTTCATAATTGCCCAAACTTGGAAGCAACCAAGATGTCCTTCAGTAGGTGCCTGGATGAATAAACTCTGGGACCTCCAGATAATGGACTATTATTCAGGGTTAAAAAAAAAAAAAAGAACTATCAAGCTATGAAAACACGGAGGAAACTTAAATGCATACTATTAAATGAAAGATGCCAGTCTGAAAAGGCTCATCCCGCATGATGCCAACTACAAGACCTTCCAGAAAAGGCAACACTACAGAGACTGTAAAAAGATTAATAGTTGCCGGGGATTAGAGGGGAGGGAGGGACGAACAGGTGGAGCACAGAGGATTTTTAGGGCAGTTAAAATACTCTGTATGATACCACAATGGTGGATACATGTCATTATACATTTGTCCAAAGCTGTTGAATATACAACACGAAGAGTGAACCATAAGGTAAACTACGGACTTTGGGTGACAATGATGTGACCATGTAGGTTCATAGATTGTAGCAAATGTACCACTCTGTTGGGGGAGGTTCACAGTGGGGGAGGCTGTATGTGTATGGGGGGCTGGGAGGATACAGAAATTCTTGGTGCTGTTCACTTAATTTTGCTGCAAACCTAAAACTTCTCTAAAACATAAAGTCTATTAAAAAAAACAGTGAACAGAACTGGCAAAAGAAGGGACTTTATCAAAATGGGGGGAAAGGAGAATCTGTGTCCATCACCTAGATAAGATCATTCTCATAGGCTTCTGTTGAGCCTAAGAATCATACTCTTGGCCTAAATAAAGTAAAATTATCTGAGAAAATTTTCTTGTTTAGCAATTGGATCAAGATTCTTTGTAAGGAGAAATCTGGCATTGTTTGGAAAGTGGTTTGATAAGATGCTTTGGGACTTTGGTACCAAATCCAGAATGTGGAGAGAGGCTGCAGGATAGAAAGAAGTGTCAGAGACCTCTTCTCTCTCCCTGAAGTAGTATGGTCAATGCTCAACTTTAGAGAAAAATTAATGAACACAGAAGCTTTCAAGTTTACTGTGAGTGCACGATATTAAAATGTCTCCATTGCCCCTGAAAAATATTTAGCAAATTTTACATTCCTCAATAATGCAGAAAGAGTGATGAGAGCGGGGTTTTTTTTTTTGTTGGGGTAGTTTGAAAAAGAGGACAAGTGGGCCATTGACATCTGGGCTTCAGAAATAGAATGTCATTCTTATTTTTAAAAATTCAGATATACAGCACACACACTTGAAACCAAAAATTCAGATGAAAATTATTTTCTAATGTGTCTTCCAATTTTATAGAGATTCACCATAAGACTCTGTTAATCAAACTAACAGATGTTGACAGAATCCAATTATTCTTATGAACACACAATGAGGATAACATTTGTCTTTATCTTCAAACAGATTAGGATTACCCAAAAGGCCATCTATGCACTTGCTTAGGGCACTGAAAATGGGAAAAAAATTTTGAAGAGTGATATTTCCTAAACCAAGTACAGAAATTTTTGAAATTTGCTAGACTTTCTTACCCTTATTTGATTGAATAGCATCATTTTTATTTTGAATTAGATATAGTGGTAGAGTAGATGACAACATCTTTTCAGTACTCTTAGGGTCTTAATCTAATTTCTGTCCCCAAGGAATTTAAAAACTCATTGGGGAGGTGAAAACACACAGGAAACAAAGATGCTACACAGCATTCTATCATCACACGACAAGCAGTATCTCAATCTGTAAACCCAATAGAAATTTTATGAGACCTTGACATAGTTTTATAGAAGAGATGAGACTTAAGCTGGGCCAGAAGGACTGGGAAGGACCTTGACACTCAGAAGGAGAGGTGGAATTTTTACAGCCACAGAGTCTGAATAGCCAGCCATTTCCATGACTTCTGAAGATGGTTCCTTTAAAAGTCTTTACTTGCAGGTAATGTTTTAGGAATTTGTCGTCAAACACCCTCACTTGTTGATCGTCAGGGCTTAGGGTCATTAGACATAAGGGAACGCAGCACCAGCAGAGCGTTTTCTGTGGGTGTTTGGATTTTCACCACAGGCATGGAGCTTGATGGAGAGGGGCAGGAAGTCCCAGCACAGCGCAAGAGCCCCTGGGAAAACCCGTCTTCAGGGAACTCATGGCCTAGAAAGGCCAACAGTCTGAATGTGCTTTGAGGACTCTTGACCTTCTAGTTCACTGTTTAGGGAATCTGTTTTGTTTCGTTTTAAGAAATGAAGAGAAGGAAATTTTTGTGCCCAAATGATTTAAGAAAACAAAGTCTAAAATAGACAGATCTTAGCCTCTTCGGTGAACATCAAATTAATTCCTTCTATTTCCTTCCAGTCATGAGAATCCCCTGAACTCTTCGCCTTCTCTTCACCCCCACCCAATACCATCACCCCATAGCATATAGGGATCAGAAATCTAAGTGAAGAACGTTAATGATGACATATTTAGATGCTAAACAGAACATAAGACATGTTTTTGAATTGATTAAAGTAGGCTTGTGTTTTACTGCTGGGGAAAAAATATTAGGAAGGTATGGGTTCTACTTCTGTTTCTTGCATTAGGTAGAAGATTTTTTTTCTTTTCTTACCACATTTCTACCAAATCTTACTCTTTTAACTGCCAGACCAAGGAGGCTATATATTTCCCTTATTTAAAAAACTTAAAGGACACTTAACAATAATAGAATTTTGGTTACTTCAACGAAAATGTTCAGCTGAGGATCTATTGCAAATGGTGTCCAAAGAATAAAACACGAATTAAACGTGAAATCAAAAGGGAGATAAGAATGAAGAATGAGAATGGGATATTGTGAAGGTTAACTGCACATGAGCTGTGCTTAGAGCTTTCTAGATCTTGACCTCCAGTGAAATGGAAAATACAGGAAGGAAGATCAACTAGAAATAGTGAAAAATTAACTCTCTTCAATTAATTCTTATTTCTTTCCTTTCACTGTAAAAGTCAAATTACCATATATTATTAGTCTGAATATATCTTTGCCTTGGATCACTTGGCCTCAAATATTGACAAATCTTGCATATTAATATATTGGTCCTTCCTAGAACATCGAAACACCATTGCTCCATTTTCTGAACAGTTCAATGAAGTAGGGGAGGTCCTAACATTTCCACATTTTGTAGGTGGAGTCACTGGAGGAGAGAGAGGGCAATGCTTCTAAGAGACTCTACTGTGAGTCAGGGGCAACTTGGGGTGTAAGCAAGAGTACTTGGGTATTATTTTATTACTTCAGTCTAATGCCTCAAGGGGACAAATATCTATGCAGTGATTCCAGTTTTCTTTAGTTAGTGAGAAAAGATGATGTCCTAGCAATAATTTTCCTTCCTTCAAGGGGATCATAGTGGCTCAGACAGGAACTAGCCATGTAAACAAATGTAAGACCACGTGACAAAGGAAGATGCAGAAGAAAGATACTGTTCATCTCTGCCTGTTGGAAGATGGGGCTCAACCAAGGACGCGCATCGAAATGCAGCTGAGACAGCGTAGCGGTTTCCTCTTTAGTTTGCCGAATGACAGGGTGTCTGGCTCAGAGAATTATTCCTATATGTATTTAGTCACATACTGAGGAACTTGGGTTTTTGTTTATTAAAATTAAAATTAGGATCATCAGTTTCTGCAATGGTTAAATCCAGCTTGTAAGCGAATAGTCAGTCCCAAAGGTTGAGAAAGCTTAGGGTGCATGAGAACAAACTAAGGAGCTCACTCAATGCAGTGACGGGGCCCACTCCCCGAGGCTCCGTAGAACCCTGAGGTTCATCTGAATTTCGAGCAAGCACTTTAGGAGATTCTGGGGCAAGGAGATTGTGGCACACACTCTGAGAATCCTTTGGATGTATCCAAGCTTCCCTAACTACTTTCTAGAGCTGATGGCTCATCTCTTGTGCAAATCCACCTTCAGGTCTCATCAAAACCACTTCGACTTTTCTGGCATATATCCACTCTAGCTGGGCATTTTATTTGGGAAACCGTATATAATTTGAGGTACTTACAGGCATATCTATCTCACCTTCTCCTCGATAAGTGACTTTTAATCAGGGCCTAAAAAGTCATGTGTAATTCAGATATTTATGAATCAATGTCAAACACATCAGAGATTTGATGTATTAAAGAACTTTATAATATGTGTAAAATAAAATCACTTCCTAATCTATATTTTCTTCAGAAATCTGAGTTTAAGTTGGGTTTGCTTTAAAGCAACATACACCTCTAGGTTAACATTCTTTTTTCTAGCATAGTGCAACTGGGTGTCACTCTGTTAAAGTGACTAAAGACCTGAGGATTTAGGAACGAGATTTGGGGGCTAGATAATCTGAGGTTATCCCAGATGGATCATCTTTTTAACCTGTTTCATGCAGAGATAACTCGAATTGCTTGCTATGTCCTTGACCGAAAAGGGTTAACTGCCTTTCCACTGCCATAAACTGGCAAAGCCCTTTACAAAAAAAACGATGTTCGGTCTGTGAAGTGTGTTTTCCCCTCACTTAGTCAAACACTTAGAGGTAAATGCCTTTCCCCGATCTCCCAGAGAACAATGACTCTCCATTCATATTTGTAGGCCCGGGACGTGACCCGTTTTCACACACAGTTTCCCTGGAAGGGACGTTAACAGTGAAATCCTTCTACCTCCCCTTGCCAGTTCATCCGGCCACTTCTCCTGAGAAAAAGTACCTCAGAGCAAAGCCATCCCTTCCCAAAGGCAGCGTTACACAATCAAGGATGTTCTATATTACCCAGCCCGTTGCTTTTCTAGTCCACTTCTACTCATTCAGAATTTATGAACGCTTTCAACATCAAGATGACCTTTCTTCAGATTGCTAGATAACCCACAGCCTTCTTTACCAGCCGTGTGAGCATGGCTGAGTGAAGGAGCGTTGAATGGACTTGGCGAGACAGAGATTCCAGTCCCATTGTCACCACTCTCAGGCTGTCCCTTCTCCTTTCTGTGAGGGGAGATTCAGAATCCCTCCTCCTCCTCTCTGAGTTCTGGGTCAGTGTTTCTCCTTTTCTTTCTGTATGATTCTGATGCCAAAGTGGTTGGTGACCTGGCTTTGTTTCCAACAAGACACCCATTAGTGGGCAATGCAGCACCTCCTCACGGTGCACCGTGGTCCCAGGTTCCACATCATCTGTGACAAGCACCCCCTAGGCAGGGTGAGAGGTCATCTCTTGTGAGCTCAGGTGGCCCCTTAGATAGAACGCGGGCAACTGAGACTTTGTGAGGCCAATTAGATCACAATACAAGAGGATTAGCCCAATTATAGTCTACTCATTTGTCTGTAATTAATGTCCTGTGCCTTTCTTCATTTGCTGAAGTAAAATTTGGTAAAAGTCTCCAGTCCTTTTTGTTTTGATGGTTAAGTGTTAAGCATGTCAGGACCAAACACATTAGGTGCCATGTGTTACTGAGACAATCATTCTCCAGTCATCAGCAGGAAACACAAAAGAAAACTCCACTTCTTTGGAGTTTTCCAACGAAGAATGTATAATAACTTGGCTTGGGCTGAGCTGAGGATGTGAGCAAAGCATTTTAAACTTAAGAGAATGCATGGACCTTAATACTTGAATTATTTTTATAGAAATGGGTGTTGCTCATACACAGTTTTTACTTATCCTTTGAGTCAATACTGGCAGACCTACTAGGAAATACCTTGTTGACAGTTATTACGTGCAATCGAAAGTAATAAAAACTACATTCTATAATAACAGTAACTGTTCTATTATAGTTCTAGTAACTGTTGAAGCTAGAATTTGATAACAGGCAGGCTGACTCCAGAGCCTTGACTCCTTAACCGCTGTACTGCCCTGCCTTATAGGAACTAATGAGTAGTTTAAATAGATTGAGCTTTTGAGTCTAACGTAGTGAGGTTTCATGGTTTATTCTCAGGTCTCAGGGTGTTTCAGTCACTAAGAAAACAAGTAATGGTGGTAAGAAAAAAGTTACAGAATAAAGTTTCTCCAATTTTTTCCATACACTTTTTAAAGGTTTGGTATCTATGAAGACTTATCTACAGGTCAGAGCTAGGAGATCGCAAGAAATGTACCAAGCACTATACTGAGTATTGAAGACAGAGCAACAAACAAAATTTTTGCTGTATATGGAGAGACAGACAGTGAACAACTAAATAATCCATCTCGTGTCAGGTGGAGAGAAAGACAGGAAAAAGCAGATTCAGGTGACAGAGAGTTTTGAAGTAGTGCGTCCTTTTTTATGTGCTGGGCTTGAGGAAGCCCTCCCCGGTTAGAAGACATCTGAGCAGAGACCTAAAGGAAGTAAGGGAATGTACTGTGTGCTGACCAGGGGAAGAAAGTTCCAGGGAGCAGGAAGAGCAAGTGCAAAGATCCTGAAGCAAGAACATGCTTGAAGGGACAGGAAACAGCAAGGACCTAATGTGGTTGGAAGAAGGTGGAGGAGGAAGTCGGAGAGATTTTGGGTCTCTGGGTTACCTAGGGATTTGTAGGCAATTGTTAGGAGTTTGGCTCTTTTTTTGAGTGAGACGGAAAGCCATTTGAGCGCATTAAAGAGTTGTGATATGATCTACCTTACATTTTAAAGGGATCGCCTTTGCTGTCATGTAGAGAATCCACAGAAGTGGGGCTAAGATGAAAACAGAGCGGATAATTAGGAGGCTATTAAAATCGACCATCTGAGAGCAGACTGTGGCTTAGGCCGGGGTGAAAGCTTCGGAGATGCTGAGGAGTGAGTGTATCTGGGATATATTCGGACACTAGAGAGAATAGGATAGTTGGTTGATTGGATGTGGTGTGTGAGAAACAGAGAGGAGTCAGGGATGAGTCAAAACTTTTGGTCAGAGCAACTGGCAGGACGAGGTCAGCACTTACTAGGACGAGGAAGAAGAACGAATGAATGGCCAGTTGTGCCTGGGTGGGGGTGTCGCCAAAAACAGTCTTTATAGGAAGAAATAACATTTGAACAGAATTGGGAATCGGTATTATACAGTTAGGGAGGGTCGTCCAGGGAGTTTGAACAAGGATGGTTCTTATTTCCATCAGAATGGGCACTATGAGCCACGGCAGATAAGAAAGTAAGGACGTTGTGAAAACTACAAGCGGTCTGTTAGGACGGGAGCAGAAGGTGTAAGACGGGGAGCCAGCAGGGCCCCAATTGTATGAGACTTTCCTGTGTGCAAGGCATCCGCGTGTCCACCACCGTACGCCCATCATCGTACACCCTAATGGGAGTGCCCAGAGACACGTAAAGGGCTGGGCTAGTGAAAAGTGGGTGAAGCTGAGCATATGTAGCCTTGAGAAAGAGTGTGCTGGGTACTGACATGGTGGGAAAACAGGGCAGTCACGGCTTCTCTTCGATTTAGCTTCTTCAAAGAGGATGAAAACAAGCAACAAAAATAACAACAAAACTTGGTTAATCCTACCAGTAATCATGTACACTATTTTAGGAACCCCACATAAAGGGAAGTGAAACCCCAGTCTCTGACACACTTAAAGAGGAAGACAGAAAGTCCTGCTCTCCTTCTTGCGTTAGATTTTCATCTAGATGATCTGGAAAACACGTGTGTGTCTCTGGATCCTTTACTTGTAGACACATCACCACATCCTCTCTGCTTCCTGCTCTGGATACTCATTCCACCATGAACAAATGCCCGGGACCAGTGAGTCCATTTGTCGCGTAAAGGGCATGGGGACACACACTGTTTGAACCCAGGCTCAGTCAGGATTTTGAGTTTCTAGGCAAGTCACTTACCATCTTTGCTTCAATACCCATTAAATAAAACAGGATAAAAATAACTGCTTTACTGGGGCTGCCCAGAGGCATAGAGGTTAAATTCCTGCGCCCCGCTTCCGAGGCCTGGCTTTGCAGGTTTGGATCCCGGGCACGGATCTAGCACAGCCTGTCAAGCCACACTGTGGCAGCACCCCACATAGAATAGAGGAAAATTGGCACAGATGTTAGCTCAGCGACAATCTTCCTCAAGCAAAAAGAGGAAGATTGGCAACAGATGTTAGCTCAGGGCCAATCTTCCTCAGGAAAAAACAAAACCAAACCACAACTGCTTTACTTAACCTCATAGGAGGAATGGGGTATATGAGAGCATTTTATAAAATGCTTCACAAAAGCTAAGGCACTTTAAACATGCAAATTATATATTGCATAAGATAAAGTTTGTGAACTATTTTTTCTTAACTCTAACCTTCCCAAGCAGCTTATAAACTCCTAACGGGCAGGACTCAATTTTTCACCCCAGCGGTTCCCACGTGAGTTGGTCATTAGCCCCATCTGGGAAGTCTTTTAAAGATACACATTCACAGACTCATGCAGATATCCTGACTCAGAATCTGCAGGGTTGGGTTCAGGAACAGGAGCTCCCGTGTGACTCAGATGACAGTCAGATTGGGGAACTATTGTCACGCGACACTGGATATTGTTCACCCCCAGTAATGCCCGTAACAGGACATGGTAGGAACTTATATCTGAAACTGAGAATGATTAAAATATAAGTGTCTCTGCAAGAGGTAAGATCTTGAAAAAGTCACACTCATTTATAAGTGACAATGTGATATTTCAGTCAGAATAGGTCTTAATAGGGAAATGATCCCTAGAAACTCATCTTGAGGCTAAAAATTAATATCTGGTCTTGAATCCTGACTTTCTACAGGAAGGGAAAGTACAGAAGAAGGAAAGAAAGGAAACTGTTAAGATGTAGCCAAGGATTGAGCCTGCTGCCGTTGTGTCCATCCTGTTCCTCCTTTATCTCTTTTTCTCTCTGGATACACAACACACACTCACACAGACAGGCCTGGATTAGTAACACCTTTCTAGATTTCTACATACATTGGCTCGTCGAATTCAAACTATTAATCATCTGAGTTCCTGCTATGCTCAAAGCCTCATTTTATGTAGAAAAGCAATTGCCTGGGATCTTGCTTACAGGAGGGAAATAAGATGAGTACACCTGTCACTGTAACACAGACGAACGATGGGAATACCCACTAGCTAAAGGGCCCCGAGACCTCTCTCCTCTGTGTGCTTCCCTTGTGACCAGTCTCCTGTGTGGTCAGAATCAGAAGCCAGGGGGATAAAATTAATTAGTTAATTTAAGCATCAAGGTTAGAGTGGATTAAAATTAGAGAATGGCTATCAAACTGAGATACAAATAGCTTAAACGAAATTGTTCAGGGTCAGTTATGAATGACAAGCATTCTTCAAGGGGTTCCTTTACCTGAAGAGGTCCTGGAATACATCACTGGATTAGTCAAGGAGACTTGAAGACGCATGTCTCTGCTGCAAGCACATGCTGTGAGCTGAGAAGGAAAGGGAGTCAGAGGAGGGACCAAGGAAGGCCCTCACGGAGGAAGTGATACTTGAAGTGGACTCTGACGGATGGGAAAAATGTTTAATAGACATGGGAGGAGGGCAGGCCCAGTGGCAGCCTGAACTCTATCTGGGAGAAAACCTCCCCTGCCAGTGTGTAGCAGTGTACAGCTAGGGTATAGCAGCTCGGTACTTATTCTAGATACTCCAGTGTGTCCCAACCCACTGGGAGTTGCCCTTCTCAAAGAATAAAATGGAGCTTCCTCAACTCTGCCTGCTGCAGCTGCACTCTGAGCACCAGGCGTGCCCCAGCTGATGCTGTGGCCCTGAGCAGGCAGCAGCCCTGCCTGGGGAGGAGGTGGTGGGGAAAACAAGACGATCACTCTCTTTGTCTAGTTTGTAATCACTGAAGGATAATTCCCAGATCCCCAACTTCAGATGGCACATGGCTAATGAGGAGGCATCTTCTTTCAAGAAGAGTTTGGCATATGGCCACTACCCGTTCCTACCTGCTTTGAGAAGAGGGATGAGAAAAAAGGAGGAAAGATCAGGAAGAGGAGAAGGAGAAGAAAAGAAACAAAACCACAAATGCTTTCAGAAAATTTAAATAGATGAATTTTTGGAGCAAAAATGGTGACTAGAAGAGGCTGGTCCAGAAGACGCCGGCATGTGAGGTAGAGCGGTGTGGTAATAAGAATAGCTATCGATTCCTTGAGTGTTTACCGTGGGCACTGGGTTCACTGTCTCTTCAAATCCTCGCCACAACCCTACAGCCTCCTCTCCAGTTTATAGATGAGGCCACTGCGGCTTGCAAAGGTAAATAGCTTGCACAGATTCCTAAAGCTTTTTAGTGGCTGAGCCAGACTGAATCCAGGTTCCTGATTCCAGAAGCCCACGTCCCTAACCCCACATTATAATAGGATCAAGCACTTAGGATCAGCGATGGGATGCTCCTTTCTTACAGTTCTTTCATTTCACCTAACAAAGAAAGGTTTCTCAGTCTTCCTCATCTTCAGTGACTCCAAATTGATACCTACCACATTAGCACCTCCTTCTCAGGAAGAAAAGTGTTAATGTTACCAAATCTCCTTCCTTGTTAACAACAACTTGAAAACAATATTTGTGATTCCAGAGGGACCCAACCCCAGGTCCCATCTCCATATCGTTACTGTCAATTCTCATTTTTTTGACCTCCATTTATAAAGAAACATCGACCCACTTTGCATCGCTACACTTTCACTCCAGCTCCAGTGCCCACATGTTCCTAGGAAGAAAAGTCTGGAAATTAAATAAGTTGTACCTTTCTCCTGGTGTCATGATAAAACTGCCACTGTCAGGGGAAGCCTGGGTCTGCTGGGAGCATGAGTAACTGATAACAAAAGCAAACTCTGTCTCTAGTTGTCTTTCCAAGACACCGGAAGACAGGTGGTTTCTGTTTAAGCCTTAAACACACAACACATATTTTATTGACTTTGAAGTTTGTCAGAATCTAACCATGGATAGAAAATAAAGCCCTCGATATGATTTTACCACAAAGTACATATGCACTGGGCGTGAACCATGCAGTTTACACAGTGTTAGAAATGAAAAGACATTAGAAATCAGACTGACCCACTCTTTCGTTTTCTCTTGGTGAAAGCTGAGGCCCAGAGGGCTGCTGGGACTCGCCTGAGGACCCACATTGAGGCACCTGTAGGATGTCAAAACACATGGCTATGACAGAAGAGACATTTACTAAATTTGTGCTATGTCTACTTGAGTTCAATTTTGAGATTTTTGACTATTTTTTAAATTTTTATTTTATTTTATTTTTTTGAGGAAGATCAGCCCTGAGCTAACATCCGCCACCAATCCTCCTCTTTTTGCTGAGGAAGACTGGCCCTGAGCTAGCATCCGTGCCCATCTTCCTCTACTTTATATGTGGGACGTCTGCCACAGCATGGCTTGACAAGCAGTGCCACGTCCACACCCGGGATCCGAACCAGCGAACCCCGGGCCGCCGAAATGGAACGTGCGAACTTAACCACTGCACCACAGGGCCGGTCCCTTGACTGTGATTTTTAAATGGCTCATTTCTAAAACAACAACAAGTAGAGAAAATTTGGGGGTGCGTCTACAAGTAAATGTAAGGTCAACTTGAATTGAAGAATGAGAAAGTTAGCCAAATGAAACAGGATGTTTTAAATGCACCTTATGGACGTGAAGGGGTTCAGAACACGCCACAGGAAGGGGTCTCTGACCTCTCCCTTTCCACCTAAAAGCAGGTCATAGAATTTCCCATGAGAAGGGTGCCCTCCCTGGATCAGGAAGAGAAGAACATTCTTATCACCGGAGACTGGCAGTCAACGCCAAAATGGACCTGTAGACACCAACCTGCTAAAACAACCCCTGATCTTCCATTAGTTTCCCCCATACATTTCCCAGTCACTGTCCCACAATTCACTGCCCTTAGCCCCAAACTGCTTTGTCTTGTCACACCTCCACAATTTACTGCTTTTTGTATAAAAAGGCACATAAGCTTTTAGACCTAATGTCTTTTTTGGGTTTTTATTTTGCTTCTGAAGACAACTGTGAACATGTAAAGGTATTAAATAAATTCATCTGCTTTACTCCTGTTGATCTGTTTTATGTCGGATTAACTCTTAGGCCGGCCACAGAACCTAAGAGGGTAGGAGGAAGATGTCCTCCTCCGCAGACTCTGGGCTGCTCTCCCATCGTTCTCAGTCCTGTGGGACATTCCCACGTGACCCAGCACAAGCTCTCCCAGCCTCTTCACAACACTCTCTCAATTCCTGGAAGAGACGTCACTCTCATCCCCATGAACCACATACAGACACAAGCCTTCAAAGCAGAAGGTCAAAATTACTCATCGTGTGATGATCAGGACTCCAGAGATGACGTCCCTCCAAGTGTTCTGTGAGCAGCAACTCTATAAACTTTTCTCCCAAAAGATGTCTTCTTTAAAAGCTCTATGGCTCTGAAAACCCACATTTTTGACAAAGTATAGCATTAAGTCTATTTTAGAATGAAAAGACATTTAAAAATAATCAACTGGCACCATGGCTTCATAAAAGAAAATATTATTTTAATTTTTAATATTATTAACATAATCTCCAAATGAATTTCTTGAGCAAGGGCAGTTGGAAACCTTAAATCAAACACACACACACACAAACACACATGCAGGCATGCAAGCACACATTCACACAAACACACATGCAGACACATGCACACACACACAGACTACGTTGTCTGAACTTTGGTTGCTTCACTATGGACTAGCATCAGTCTACAGACTCACACTTGAAAAACATAGCTGTAGGCAACAGGAGCCACTGAATGTTCTACAAAGAGGAGTAACAAGAAAAGATCTGTTAAAGAAAGACATGGCTGATGACAAAGACATGGATTAAGGACAGGTCGATAACTCTCCATGCGCTGCATATATAGCAAATCATACTCTCTATCTCCTTAAAGGATTAAAACAATCTAATTTTTCTCAATGACATATACTATAAGTGCCTAATTAAAGACTGAGAATGTATATAGTACAGAATTATGTTAAGTGATGAATAAAACATGAGGAACAACTGGAGAAGAGTACAAATAAGTTGGGGAGGTGGGAGATGCGGCAGAGGATGGAGAGGACTGGGCAGGGTGGGAACACTCCAGCAGAGACTGGACAGCCGTTGGCTAAACTAACTTCTTCCTCTTGCTGGACACACAACTAAGTTACATGTCCAAGAGTCCTTTGCAATTAGGTGTGCTATGCGACACAATGGAACTCGAGCAGAAGTGATACTGGGTACTCCCAAGCTGAGAAGCAGAGAAACGGACATGCCTCTTTCTGCTCTCTTTCCTCATCTGCCAGCTGAATGCAGAGGACTCTGAGGCCCTAGAGATGGCAGTGATATAAGAGGGAAAGAACCTGGGTCTCTGAATGAATGTGTGGGAGGTTCCTTGCCTACCAGGAATACCTGTACATGAATGAGAAAACAAGCAAATTTGTTAGTGTGAGGCCACTGTAATGTCTGAGTTTGTTACATCAGCCAGCATTACCCTAAAAGTTATGTATACCATTCTCATGCCTAAGTTTTAAGGAAAAATATAGCTTCATTGAGATATAATTTATGGACAATAAGTTTACAATTTAATGGTTTTTAGGATGTTCACAGAGTTGTGCAGCCATCACTGCTATCTAACTCCAGAACATCTTAATCACTCCACAAAGAAACCCTATAGCCATTAGCAGTCTCTCCCATTTCCCCCAACCTCCCCAGCCCTAGACAACCACTAATATTCCTTCTGTCTCTACAGATTTGCTTATTCCGGACATTTCCTATAAATGGGATAATACAATAACTGGTCTTTTGTGACGAGCTCCTTTCACTTAGCACACAGTTTGCAAGGTTCACCCATGCTGTAGCATGTGTCAATACTTCATTCCTTTTTATTACCGAATAACATTCCATTGTATGGATGCACCATATTGTGCTGTCCATTCATTAGTTGATGACCTATGGCCAAACTTTTCTTATCTTTCCTGTAGGGTCTTTAAAATGTCCTATCACCAAACTGAAGAGGAAATTCATTTCTCTAGAGGATGCACACACACATCAAGTTCTTGTGGGTTACAACTATCAACATCTTACCAAAAAATGGTTTATTTGACTTAAAATCACTCAGAAAACTTGAAACTCCAATTAGAGTGATAACATACAAAGTCCCCAAGAGTGACAAAAACAAGAGGAAAGCACATGTTTTCACACATTTTAATTCAAGAATTGTAAGGAAAAAACAATGCATTGCAGCCAAACAGTTGGGCAGCAGCCTCTGTGATGATATGCTCTTGGGGAGGAACCCAAGGACTAAACCTAATGTCAACACAAAGCAATTAAGCAGACATTAGGTATTGCTGGGTCAGGAAAAAAAGTTTATTAAAGGAATCAGCTCTCAGTGTTTTTCTAAAGATAAATCCCAGCTAGTCTAAAAATCATTAAATCTTAATGACAGAGTCAATTTGTTGGTGGCGTTTACAAATGAAATACTAACATATTTCTGTAGTCTGGAAATTTATAATTGTGATTGCCTTTCCATGTTAGAGAAGTTAAATTTCTGAGAAGATTTACAGGACACGAGTGAAACACCGCAGGACAGAAAAATGCTGCTTCTGTATTCCCTCTCTTTAGGTCATCAGCAGGACATTCACAAAGAAAGGATTGATTCTGCATGGATTACATTCATTTGATAGACACTTATCAAGCACGCCTTGTTTCCTGGGGACTCTGGTGGTGCTGGGAATACAGAGATATACAGACATTGGATTGGGAATTACAACACAATGTAGTAAGACCTGTAAAAGACTCATAGACAGAGGGGAACTTGAAAAGAATGACTAATTCTGACTGAGCTCCTGTCACCATGGAAAAGATATTGTGTTGGGACTTTAGAGATGAGTACATTTGCTGTGTGAGAAGGAGAGCAAGGAAATTCTGGATAGTGGAAATGGGCTGCACACAGATTTGGAGGCATGAAAGGGCATGGCAGGTTTAGGAAAAAGGGAGTTATGTAAGGCAGAATTATAAGGAATGCAGAAGCAGGCTGAACACTAGTTTGGGTTCAATCTATACAGGCGCTTGTATGGCAAGCTCATGAGTTTAGATTTTGTGCTTTAACTGGCAGAGAATTTGCAGATTGCTGCTTTTTTTTTTTTTTTAAAGATTTTATTATTTCCTTTTTCTCCCCAAAGCCCCCCGGTACATAGTTGTATATTCTTCGTTGTGGGTTCTTCTAGTTGTGGCATGTGGGACGCTGCCTCAGCATGGTCTGATGAGCAGTGCCATGTCCGCGCCCAGGATTCGAACCAACAAAACACTGGGCTGCCTGCAGCAGAGCGCGCGAACTTAACCACTCGGCCATGGGGCCAGCCCCGCAGATTGCTGCTTTTTAAAAGAAGGAGTGAGATAGTTGGGCTATTTAAAAATTTTACCATGAAAACATATACACACACAAAAGAATAATATAAAAATTACCATATACACATCCACCACTCAAAAATTAAGATTTTTCCATTTTTGCTTTATTTTATTTAAGTGAAAGATTTTAAAGCAAACTTGGTTTCTTTTTGCCCCTACATCTCTACATATATATATGTTCTTATCTAACCACAATCCATTTTCACATCTAACTAAATTAGTAATATTTTACTGGCATCATTTAAGCATTTGTGGACTTCAAAAACATATTTTTTTATAGTAGGTTTGCTCAAATGAGAACCCCAATTAATTTCCCATGTTACACTAAGTTGTAGTAATTCTTAAAAATCTTAGTTTGGAGCACTTTTCTTTGTGCAATTATCCTCATGCCATTGACTTACTGAAGAAACCTGGCACAATGTTTCGGAATTTGTCCCACATGTTGCATTTATCTGTTTGCTTTTTTGTTGGTGTAATTTACCCTTTTATTATATTTTTCCTGTTTCCTATAACTGGTAGTTTACTCTAAGAGGCCTAATTAGATTCAGCTTCAATTTTTTTTTAAGGCAAGAATAGTTCATAGCAGGTATTGATAACTTATATTGCATCCCATTGAGAGGCACTTAATATCTGGTTGCCCCGCTCACAGTGATGCTAAGATCGATGATCAGACTTGCTTCTAAGAAGATGACTTTTCTAGTTCTGTGTGGAAGATGGACTCTGGTGAAGCCACTGTGGTAGCAGGGAGATGAGACACTACAGTATTACAGAGGTGGTGATGCGGATGTGCCCTAAGGCAGGAATGGTAGATAAACAGAGAGAATGGTACATTCAAGAAATAATTCTGGAGTAGAATTATGGGAAGATTGGAAATTTACCACGAGTTTGAATGGGGGATGGGAGTTGGAGTAGGTGAGCAAGTGGTGAGGACAAAAGAATATAAGCTCCATGACAGCAGAGAACTACGTGTATGTTGCTCAGTACTTATCTTTAATGCTTAGTGTTGATCCTGGCTTACAGTAAGTATTTGATAACTATTTGTTAAATGCATATGTGAATGGGTGGTTGGATAGATGGATGAATGGATAGGTGGATGGATGGTGCTGAAGCTTCTAAAATAGAAAATTAGTTGGATGTTCACACTATTACTAACAGCTGAGGAGAGAACATGAAATGTCCTTCAAATATGACTTGCCTTCAGGATATTTGTCTCTTGATCGTTAGTACCTCAGGAAAATGCTTCATATTGTAAAGTATATTCCAAATTGTACAATCCAAGGATGTAAAGAAAGATCCCTTGGAATGCATAACTGGATTATAGGAATGTAGGAATAAACTGTGTGATTTTTTTTGGCCTCATGTCATATGGAAGTTTCAGAAAAGTTCTATGATGATGATAATGTGAGAATTCATGCATGCCCACTGGGTGGCATCTCACATGATAAAGTCGAGAGCATTAAAACTAATCATAGATCATAAAAACCAAAATCTGATTCCTTGACAAGATCAATAAAATTGATATGCCTTTAGCCAGGCTAATTAAGAAAAAAAGAGAGATGACACAAATTACTAATATCAAAAATGAAAGAGAGGACATTACTACAGATTCCATAGACATTAAATATATAATAAAGGAACATTATCTCTATAAATTCAATAACCTGTATAAAATGTACCAATTCCTCAAAAGGTGCAATCTACTAAAACTCACGCAAGAATACATAGAAAACCTGAACAGGCCTATATCTATTAAAGAAATTTAATAAATAATTAATAACCTTCCAAAACCACATCAGGCTCAGATGGGTTTACTGGTGAATTCTACCAAAGATTTAAGGAAGAAATTATACCAATTCTCTACAAATTTTTCAAGGAGAAAAATAGTAGAGGAAATACTTCCTAACTCATTCTATGAGGCCAGCATTACCCTAATACGAAAACCAGACAAAGACATTACATGAAAAAAAAACTACAGACCAATATCTCTCATGGACATAGATACAAAAATCCTTAACAAAATATTAGCAAATCGAATCCAATAATGTATTAATCTGGGATTTATCCCAGATGTGCAAGGCTGGTTCAACACTCAAAAATCAATTAATGTGATCATATCAACAAGATAAAGAAGAAAAATTACATGAGCATATCAATAGATGCAGAAAAAGTATTTGACAAAAGCCAACACCCATTCATGATAAAACTCTCAGAAAACTAAGAATAGAGGGGAAATTTCTCAACTCAATAAAGAACATCTACAAAAAACTTACAGCTAGCATCAGGCTAACTGATGAGAAATTCAGAGCTTTCTCACTAAGATCAGGAACAAGACAAAGATGTCTTCTGTCCACTGCCTTTCAGCATCATACTGGAAGTCTTAGCTAATGCAATAAAACAAGGAAAGGAAATAAAAGGTATACAGATTGTGAAGGAAGAAATAAAACAGTCTCTGTTCTCAGAAGACATGATCATCTATGTAGAAAATCTGAAAGAATCAACAAAAATCTCCTGGAACTGATAAGTGATTATTGCAAGGTTACAGGATAGAAAGTTGATAAACAAACGTCAATCACATTCCTATATGCTAGCAATGAACAAGTGAAAATGAAACATAATACTATTTCCCAAAATAAAATTCTTAGATATAAATCTAACACACTAAATATAAGAACTATATGAGGAGAAAAATAAAACTTTAATGAAGTTATTAAAGAATAACTAAATAGATGAGGAGATAGTCCATGTACATGGATGGGAAGACTCAGTATTGTCAAGATGTCAGTTCTTCCCAACTTGATCTGTAGATTCAATGCAATCTCAATGAAAATCCCAGCAAGTTATTTTGGGGGTATCAACAAACCAATTCTGAAGTTTATATGGAGAGGCAAAAGACCCAGAATAGACAGCACAACATTTAAAAAGAACACCACAGTTGGAGGATTGACACGATCGTACTTCAAGACTTACTATAAAGTTACGGTAGTCAAGATAGTGTGGTGCTGGCAACAGACAGACAAATAGATCAATGGAAAAGGATAGAGAGCCTAGAAATAGACCCACATAAATATAGTCAAGTGATCTTTGACAAAGGAGCGAAAGCAATGCAATGGAGCAAAGACAGTCTTTTCAACAAATAATGCTTCAACAATTCGACCACCATATGCAAAAAAATGACTCCAGATGCAGACTTTACACTCTTCTCTGAAAATGGATCATAGACCTAAAAGTAAAACACAAAACTATAAAACTCCTAGAAGATAACATAAGAGAAAATCTAGGTGACCTTGGGTATGGCAAAGAGTATTTAGATACAACACCAAAGGCATAATTCATGAAAGAAATAGTTGATAAGGTGTACTTTATCAAAATTAAAAACTTTTGCTCCGTGAAAGACAATGGCAAGAGAATGAGAAGACAGGCCATAGATTAGGGGGGAATATTTGCAAAAGACACATCTGATAAAGGACTGTTATCCACAATATACAAAAAACTCTTAAAACTCAACAGTAAGAACATGAACAGCAAGAGTAAAAACTGGACAAAAGACCTGGACAGACATCTCACCAAAAAAATATACAGATGGCAAGTAAGCATATGAAAGTATTCTCTACGTCATATGTCACTAGGGAATTGCAAATTTAAACAATAATGAGATGCCACTATGTATGTGTTAGAGTGACCAAAACGCAGAACACTGACAACACCAAACGCTGCGAGGATGAGGAGCAACAGGAACTCCCATTCATTACTGGTGGGAATGCAAAATGGTCCAGTCACTTTGGAAGACAGTTTGGCAGTTTCCCACAAAACTAAATGTATTCACGCCATACAATCAAGCAATCGCACTCCTTGGTATTTACTCAAATAAACTGAAAATTTACGTCCACACAAAACCTGCACACAGATGTTTATAGCAGCTTTATCCATAATTGCCAAAACTTGGAAGCAATCGAGATGTCCTTCAGTAGATGAATGGATAAATAATCTGTGGTCCATCCAAACAATGGAATATTATTCAGCACTAAAAAGAAATGAGCTCTCAAGCCATGAAAAGACATGGAAAACATTTAAACACATATTACTAAGTGTAATAAGCCAATCTGAAAATAAAGTTTATTAAACTTCCTTATAAAATGAATAAGTGCTGGCAATCTAATGCACAGAATGGTGATTATAGTTAACAAAACTATATTCTGTACCTGAAAGGTGCTAAGCGAGTAGATTTTAAATGTTGTCACCACGAAAAAGAAATTGTAATTCTATGATGTAACAGAGATGTTAACTAACCCAACCACAGTAATCATTTTGCAATATATATTGTACATCTTAAACTTACATAATGTTATATGTCAACTATGTCAAAAAAGTGGGAAGCAAAAGAAAAAAATAAGTTAATTAATTAAAAAAATAATAGATAATGAATATGAAGCTTACAAAAATAAAACTTTAAATACTTAGAGGTCACCAAGGCAAAGACTTTGGTCTCTAATGACAGTGGTATTTTCCCCTTTTCTTTCTTCACATAATGATTTTTCTATCCCATAGACTACTATATCTTCAGTTCTGAATGTTTGAAAGTATCTCGTGGTTTTCTTCTTTGTGAAAGAAGGTTTGGATTATCATATCCTTCCTTGCTAGCAAATTGACAGTGTTCATTGCCATTAATAGCTACCTTTCAGTGGTTGAAAGAGTGAAAGGTTCATATATGTTTTCGCCATGCTTATTTTTTAAATCTCCCCTCCTCTTTTTTTTCCTGATTAGAAAACCTGATTCAAATTGCTTTAGTGAAAATCGGAGATTTATCAGTTCACATAAATGAAAATTCAGGAATAGCACTGCCTTCAGACATAGTGTGTTCCAGGGACTCAAACGAAGCCATCAGGGCACCATGACCTTTAGCAATCAATTCTCCTTTCTCCCTGGCGACCTCCTTCTCAAGCTCCTCTATTTAGAGACTGTAGCCTCAGGCTCAGATCCTCCCAGGTTTAAGTTTGAGAGAACAGAGAGCGCCACATTCCAGTAACTCCCACGTAATTCCCAGAATTCATTCTGATCCAACCAATTTGGAAAATTGTCCATTCCCTGATCCAATCACTGTGGTTATTTCATTTTTATAAGCATCATCTAGAGTCCTGATTGGCTAGGTCTGTGCCACGTGCTCTGTGCCACATAGAGGAATGGCTAGTTCCCAAAGAAAATTTTGGATACTGTTGCTAGAAAAAGAGTAAATGCATTCAAGGAAGGCAAAAACAATAAAACATTCTCTACTTTGTACTATGTGTTCATAGTTATCCTGTTGTCATCATCATCCCTACCTCACAGATGAAAAATCGAAATCCAGTGAGTGGTGTGGTTAGGACCAAAATGCAGGTTTCCTCTCTCTTAGCTTGGTGTCATTTCACTGGACTAGAATAAATATTCATTACTCCAAAAATGAGTAAAATAACTCTTCCCCCAGTAAAAGTGTACTTTTTCCTTGCTGGATAAAAATAAAAGATTTTGGAGGCAAATATGAAAGTTCTTCTTTCCAAATTATCAGTTGTTATTCCAAATGTCTCTAAAATCAAAATGATGGATGGAATCAGAATCGGTTCCTAAGAAACTTGATGGGCCTAAGGGACAAGAATTGCTCATAATTCACACTGATCTTAAAAAGATCCCATGATTCAAACAGCAAAGCAGCTGGCAGAGTGTGCTGAGGTGGGCTACTTACCATCGACAGAGCACCCTAGCGCCCTTCTGGTAATATTCACATAGTTTCTGGCTTAAGTTCCAACATATTTGAGCTGAATGATTAATTTCCCTCAATAGAAAGAGACAATAAAATGAATCCATCTTTCACTCAATGTAATGACTGGTCTGGGTTAAACCTAACTGAAATTGTTAACAACTTAGAATCATTTATTTGAAATAAAATTTACTTTTTAATAAAATGGGTTAACAAACGGGAATGAGATGGATCCTTACAATTCAGACTAGACTATTATATTTCAGTACCTCCTGCTCTTTGCTTTCTCCTAGAAGTACAACATGGTGGAGCTAATAAAGTTTTTCTTGACAAACTAGACTTAAACTTCTACAAAGGCACAGGCTGTTCCTACCGTACTCACCACCTGGCACCCACACAGCGCCTAGCACAGGGGAGGAGCAAGAGTCTTCCAGCTTTTGGATCCCACTGTGACATACTTTGTTTTCTAGAACTCTAGGCCCAAATACCAGAAAGTGCTTCTCACTGTAATTCCCAATTTTAGAAATCTCTCCTCTTCTTCAGAGCTATCTTGTATTTTCTGCCCAAATCCTTCTCACTTGGAATTTATTTACTGCCTTGTCATTTTCATGTATCTTGTCCTCAATTAAACTGTAAGTTTCTGATGTCAGAAACCTAGGTTTATCCTTTTTATACCCCCTACAATCTAACACAGCCCTCAAATACTTAAGTTTGAATTTCTACTTGTTTCTGATGACGTGGACAGACACATCCAAGAGAAATACAGTATGATATTTAAAACAAAGAATAAATAAAACCCAGAAAATAAAAGTCCATGTAAATAGAAGGAAGGAATAAATCTTTCAGAGTTAATTAGATTTACACTTGGGCAATAAATTTGGTTCCAAGTTATCTGGTCCAAAAAGAAAAAGGGGGACACTCAAAATGACAGGCTGGATGACCACATCAGCAGAACCACCTCCCAGCTGACGGTAAACCCAAGTAAAAACCTATCAGGGGTCATTGTGATGAAAGCAAGTGGGCATAGGAGTCAAGTGGTCCTGGTTTCACATCCATTTTATGCCCCTTTCCTATTTCTGGGACTGTGGGCTGGGCATTTAAACCCTCCATACCTCACTTTCTTCATTTGGAAAATGAGGCCTTTGACCACTATGAGTGTCACCGGGTTATTGTAAGGAGTGTTATTATTAACCTAGTTACACATTAATAATAACAGTTGATACTACCCACATGCTTACTATGCCAGGCACTGTGCCTATGTGTAATATCTCATTTCCCTCTCCTCCCCTCCTTGTGAGGAAGGTGACTGTCGTGGGATGACGTAAGCGGGCTAAGGTCTCGCAGTGAGCCCACTGTGGACTGTGTGACTCTCAGTGGGGACACAATCCAAGTGAATGCCCTCATCCCTGCATGGCCTGGTGAACGTCTCCCACCACCACATTTCTACGAAAAAAATAACCAGTGCAGCATGATTTCCAACATGTACTGTTTCCTAAGGCCACGGGGCATCCTTGGAGCATCCTTGGACTAATTTGAAGAGGAAATGGCAGATGACACAGAAATCTCAAGTGTCAAAAATTTTTTGTGTACCTTTTTTGCATGTTTGTATGCATTAGCCTGGATCAGTCAGGTCAAACCACAGCTTCCTCTGAGTCTACCTCAATGAACGTTCCCTGGTTACTGGCCACAGTAACATATTGCCTGTCCAGCCTCATCCCGTCACCCTCTGCCTCCAAAGAAACGTTAGTTCCAGGTGAGGAGGAGTAAAAGAGCATTTACCATTTAAGTGAGTTACAGGAGAGTCAATGGACCGAGATTGAAGAGACTGAATTCAAGTCCAGGCATGCCACTCATTAGCCATAGGACCTTGAGAAGGTCACTCTGAAACTTGAGTGTCACTACTGCTAGAGCGAATAAGCTGGACAAGATTAGCAGTTATTGAATTGCTTCTCTGGGGACCCTGTCTCGGGGACGGCCACTTTAGGGTAAGGAGGAGATTAAGACGTTCTCAATCCCTAACTTAAACCTGGGCGACTCCAGTTTTATTGGTTTTTATTTACTGGATGTTGACTTTAATCGGGTTTAAAAAGGGCTTCTGACTCATTGAACTAGATGATTGCTAATGTTCCTGGTTTAATGATCTCAGAATGTACATCCATTCCTGGCTGGACCGGCTGCCCTAGGCAGGGCTTCTGTGTTACACTAGTAGTAAGCGTAGTAGGTTTATTAAGAGAAGAGCGAAGGAAGAGACTTTCTTCCTTCTCTTTGCTAACGTCTGAAAAGTAAAATATTTCAAATGATATTCCTTCTCTGAAACTAGCCAATAGATGGCCACAGGAAGACGTTAGTTTAAGTGAGACCAGATGAACCGGGAAATTATTTACTGCTTCCAACAAATTAGCTGGAGGGAAAAAATAACCCTTTCTCCCCTTTAGCACTGTGGGGAGAAAGTAAACAAAACATTCCATCCGATGTGATTCAGAATTTCCCAGACGCTGAGCCAATCAGCCCGCTGGAGAGCTCTAAACCACCAGGACCTTCCTGAGCATCCTCAAAGCACAGAGTCGTCTCTTGGGAAAGAGGCAGTGGCAGAGGGGACTGCACGCCAGGCTCGTAGGCAGGAGAGCTGGTCACGGTGTTTCTGCTGCCTCTCCTTGTTTGCTATTGGGCAAGTCACTTTCCTCTCTGGTCTTGGTTTCCAAATCTGCTAAAGGAAGATTCTGGACTAGCTATGTGTTACTAAACCCCTTCTTCTTACAGCATAGTGTGTTTCTCCAAACAACCCAGGAGTCAGCCAAATGGACAGCCCAAAGTCCTCTGGCCTGGGTAACACTTCTCAATATTGAAGTGGAAATGCCTTGCATCCCAACCCCGTAGGCCACGACGCCCGCCCACTGACCCTCCCCTCAGCTCCTCCAAGGTTTGCTATGGGGGCTATATTCCTCTTAGGCATTTCTTGTTCAGATTGACATATTTACAGCAAATTCTTGATGTTGCATTTTTCCTTTCACATCTAATTTTTTTCTCTCTACTTCATATTAATGTTTCAGGAAAATAACTCTTTTTTTTCAATTTTCTCTAAATATAACATATTAAAGAACAGTGGGTAATAGACTTTAGCAACAACAACAAATAGGGAAAAACAAAGGAAGGGGAGCAATTACTCAAAACTGAATTTTAGATATTTGTATTCCTAAAAATCGCAGATGGCCTAGTGGTTAAGTTCAGCGTGCTCCCCTTTGGTGGCCTGGGTGGCCCGGGTTCGTGGAGTCAGATCCCGGGTGTGGACACTCGTCAGCCATGTTGTTGAAGGTCCCACGTACAAAATAGGGACTATCGGCACAGATGTTAGCTCAGGGCTAATCTTCCGCAAGCGCAAAAAGAGGAAGCTTGGCAACAGATGTTAGCTCAGGGCTCATCTTCCTCAGCAAATTAAAAAAAAATCACACGTCATTATTATCAGAGAGAACCTTTCCCCTGCCAACTTTCCTCCGGACCCCTAAAGCTCTCACTCTGCTACACATCCTCGCTCACTCTGTCTTTTCCAAGTCCCCTCCTGGCAATACCTGGATGTTGAAAATTTTTCCAGCTTCATTTTATAGAGCAGTTCGGCTCTCTCTTTCTTTTCAGTGTTTCTCCTTGGCCAAGCCCTGGGCTAGTTTTCCATATTTAGAAAGGGCCAAAGTATCATTTCTAATTGATCTCTCTATGCTTCCGTTTCCTCCTCTGGAAGATGGGAAAACTCCTATTTCTGTGAGACTTTGTGAGGTGATTCCTGCTCGGTGCCCCAACGGCGCCCGGGACACACAGGGCCTCAGCTACTGTTAGCTGTTATTAGCTATTGGTACGTGCGACGCTACAGAAGCTTTCAGGACTGTTTTGAGGGTTGAAGACAAAGTGTTTCATGCAGGGCCCGCCTCGTGGAAGGCATGTGAAAACAGGAGACTGTGTCAATACTCACTGAGGGCTTCTCTACGCCAAGTGCTTGTCATAACAGCCCAGAGAGGTGGGTTCTCTTATTCTCAGCCCACAGACGAGGAAACTGAGGCATAAAGAGGGTAAGCAACTTGCCTAAGGTCACATAGCTAGTTGGTGGCATGATAAGATTTAAAGTCAGGCAATAGGGCTTCTGCGTTTTTGCCCACCATGTTGTCCTGACCTTTTTTTTTCTTAGTAGCATTCAAAAATAAATGAGGACAGAAGGTTCATTCAATGCATATTCTAACTGTATGAATTCGTATCCAGGAACAAATTCTCTTAACATACTTTTAAAAGGAGTTTTGGGCAGTTCACTAGGTCTTGCGGGAATGTTATCAGGATGTCTGGTTGGTTGTTTTTTAATTGCTGAGGTAAAATTCATCTAGTGTCTAAACAGAGGAACTACGCTGCACAATGCTGGCGAAAATCATGACTTTTCAACAACTGGATCAAGACAGTGTTGGACTCCAGTGTTGCCTCTACTTGTTTAAGTGTGTCAGCTGCAAGGACGACCTCACCAACTGAGCTTGCGAACTATGCGGGTGGACCTGAGAAACGTTTAGTATTTCAATCAAGCAAAGTCAACTACAACGTCACCCTGGCCCTGATTTCATAGTCACACAATTGTTCCTGGCCTGCATTGTAATGAAGCATCGATGATCAGCTACCCAGTAAAGAGTGAAGTGAAAATTATTCTTCTATATTCAAACCAAAGATTTTAGAGGTCAGCTTCAGGGACGGCTGATCCAGTGAGGGAAAGGAGAGGGCTGGGGCCTCCAGGCTCCCGGCGGTAGTTGCGCGCTGAGATGCTCTATTGTCCTTCTTGAATTGAAGGCCATTTATTGGGAAGTGGATATAGGCAGACACTTGGTTGGTTGCCAGCCCAGCGCCCATTCCCTCTCTCCCAGTCACAACACATTTCCTCTTTCCAGCATAACCTGGACTGTTTTCAGATATCCACTCCTCATACATCCATGTGTTTCAAGGAACACTAACCCCCTCCTCTTGGCTCCAGCAAGTGGACCCTGAGAAACCTGATTAAGCTAAGCCAATCACAGTCATCTCGATCCCCTGGCTAAGCCATGGGCTAGGAATAGACCTGTGACATGACTAGAGACGAAGAAAGCCTAGATCGTTGATGCTGCTGCAGAGTCACGAACTCTACTGCTCCTGGAGCCTGCTTTTGATTTTCTCTGCTTTTTCAATTATGGAAGACAATAAATCTCCTCATTGTTTAAGGTAGTTTAAGCCAGGCTTTTCTCCTATATGAAGCTCCGTGCATTCTAAGTCATAGCATGCATGTGTGCACTTGTGCAAGCTTGTGTCAGTACATGTGTTAGGAAATCAGGGTAAACCAGACTGCTTTCAGGGAAAGGTGGGAACTCCACTGTAAACAAGGATGAAACAGAAATTCAGGATCTGCTCCACAGCTGAAACACAGCAAACCGGTCGGCTAGCTACCCAAAGGGTGGTCCATGCGCCAGCAGCATCAGCGTCACTTCTGAGCTTATCGGAAATGGAGAATCTCAAGCCCTACTCATGACCTACTGCACCAGAACATGCATTTTAACTGGACTGATGGTGTTTCCTATACAAAGGAAAGTTGGAGAAGCATTATCCTAGGACAGTTGAGTCCTGGGAGAGAAGTAGAAGGGAGGGCCCAGCAACAGGGTCCCCAGGGATCTCTTGAGGAGTTTTCAAGGCTCAGCTTTCTTCCCCTTTCCCTTGTCCCCAGCTGGAGGGAAGGACCTGGAAGTCATTTACATGTGCCAGCCTCTCTCCAAAGATGTTTCTCTTTGACTCTTTGGAACCAAATTGTAACACCTGCATGGTAGGGTTCTAGGACTAGTCCTCTGAAGCCTAGGTGACAAATGATACCTCTCCCTGATGTGATGGCTGCTGTAGAGGGCTCTTAACAAACAAACGGAACCCACAACCCAGCCATCACTTGTGAATTCAACTTAGGCCAAGAAAAGCCAAATTGGAAGGAAGGGCTAATGCATAGCTGCCAGTCTAGCACACTGGGTATAGCAGATGCTCGGGCAGGACCTGGGACATAATTTGTGGGCTTGGTGCAAAATGAAAATGCAGGGTCTCCTGCTTAGAAGTTATTATGAATTTTAAGAAGGCCACAGCAGAGCACTAACCAAGTGCAGGGCCCTTCTAAGCATTATGCAACTGCCAAGGGGGCACACCCATAACCCAGCCCTGCTCTCAGGATAAACGAGCAGGACAGGAATGAAGGCAGGTGTCTCTACTTTCAGATAACCTTTTGCAATAAAAAGAAATTATCATTGGAACAGGTCTATGATTGGTTTATGGTAAATAAGGCTCTGTGATAAAACCATTCATACTAAATATCATTTCTTCACTTCTTCATTTAAACTTACCACATCCAAGCCATGATGCTAGTTTCTTGGATAGAAATTTTTTTAAGACAAGACATCCCCATCCTCAGTGGCTCACATTCCAGTGGGCAAACTAACATGAAAAGAGGCCTGTAATCTGAGGCCGTGGATTGTTACAAATGGAAGAATCCAAAAAGTATTAAGTATTGAAAGTGACTCAGAAATCCATAAAACCTAAGTGTATTCTATAGATTATTAAGTTCTCCTCCTAACAAAAGTCATTTTTGTGTGTGGCGAGCTTTTTAAATGACGCGAAGAAGCAGGCTGTTCTGAGATCCCACAAGTGGAGTTTCTGGTTGAGGGAGAAGGGGCATCATTTGCCGACATGGAAATCGTGTCTAATGGGTACCTACCTATTTTTCTCTCTCATGAAATCTGGCCCCTCCCCCTCCTTTTCGTCACTATCTCCTCCCCAAACATCTATCCCAAAGCCATTGCCAGAGGTGGGCAGACCAAATGAAGACCCGTTTTCCTGATGTTTTTGGAGAATGTTTGGCAAAGTCTGAGAGACTCAAACTTGTGTGTAAGAGAGAAGGGAGAAATCTGTATTTCATGTCAGCCTCGAATTAAAAAGAGAAAAAAAGAGGGAGCTTAATTTAGACCTTTCAAATCCCAGCAACAGGGAGCCATTTTCACATCTTTGAGCACCAAATTGATCTGACCTCTTGCGGAGGCTTCTGACGCACGCTGCCTTTGGCCAGGGCAGCTCATTGATTAGCAACCTTGGCCATGAGTGTGGAGTGGGAAAGTTCCACAAGCCTTACATCACAACCATTTGTACAAAAACGTAAAGCCATTTCACCGATTCAGATACAAAGTTTACCCTTGACATTTGGATGAGAATGCCCAAATTATAATCACCACTCCAGAGAATAACAGAGCGTGTTGAGATGTGGATGCTGGACACGCAGCTAGCTCTATTCTCTTACTGACTGCCACCTAAATCCCTGCATCCCGAAGTGGGTGACTCATATTCACACCTTAGGAAACCTACACATTGCTCCTGTTGCAAACCTAAAATGTATCGTATGAATACTAGAAACCTGGATGTTAAGCTTGTAAATATCAAGATTCTACTACCCTTGTTTGTCAAGCATCGACTCAGAAAACATAATTTAACCAGATTGACATTCTTTTAAATAACTGGAATTCACATGATCAAGATTTGGCTTTTCTGAGGAAGAAGCTTTTAAGTAAAGTAAAAATATTAACCTTGAAAAACCAAGAGGGGTACAGTCTGAGACATCTTGTGTTACGGATCATTTTATCTGTAAGAGATGTACTCACCCTTTAGAAAACACTTTCTGATCCGCACGCTCATTTGAACAGGGCCCAGCTGGCACCAGAAGTAGGGCATCTTGCACAAATCATCCCGTGACTTGTGGGTGGGGGAGGGGGAGTTCTGGAGCCTTGGTTTTAAAGGGTACCAGCGACACATACCCAATGCTATGCTTTGCAAGGAAGCTGGGCACACAGCCTGCCTTCCTCCATCTCCATTGCAAGCCTGGAAGCATGCCTGTCTAGGCTTTTGTGAATTTGAACCTACATCAGGTTGAGCCAACTCAATCAGTGGGGAAATACAAATGCCCACTTCATTTTTATTCAGCTGATCAGAGGCTGCAGTGCATAGCTTCCTAGGACAGTATGCCAGAGAAGCCCCAGGCAATAGAGCTTCCTTAGAGAAGGCACATCATGCCGTTAGCCATGCAGCATTTCAAGAGTCAGAGAAGACCCAGCAAAGGAGAAAGAGGAGCTCCAGCGCGGGCAAGGTCGTTATCACTTAATGCCCAAACACAAGAGCACATCTACTTATAAACAGCTGGTGAGCATCTTACGGGGGATTATGAATAAACTGGAGCTGAATCCAAAGGGCTACCCATTTCTAATAAGATGCTATTGTGTTCCATTGACTGTACAGTCTGACTTAGGAGTTTAATCTCATTCTTGGGGTTAGTCTGGTGACATAATCAGTGTTTTCCTATGTTCTGCAGTGATGTGAGAGGTAGTGGAGTATAATGCTGAAGATTGCACACTTTGTAATCCCTGGATTTGAATCCTGGTTTAACCATGTTCTAGCGTTTTTATCTTGGGGAAATTACTTAATCTCTCTGGACCTCAGTTTTTCCATCAATAAAATGGGCATAATATAGCACCTACCTGACCATGCTGTTGTAATGGTTCAATGAACAAGGTATTGATAGAGCATGTCAGAATAGGGTCTTACACACAGACAGGGTTTCCTCTTCCTCCAGTCTGTAGGAGAAACGGCCAGCGCTAGGATTTGGCCAATTCAAAATCCTTCTTTGATTTCATCGATTTTATTCTTCCTTAAGTGTATGAAAACAAAGGAACTATAAGACCGCAGAGCTGCTAAATTGGTGCCACTGGGGTTTAAAGAATGCTGACATGATATGGGACGAAGTAGTCAAGAATACCCTTGTGGAAGGGAGTCATATGTTAATTCAGCAAATATTTACGAAGTGCTCCTTGTGTGCCTGGCATTGTGATCATGGTTGGGATACACCCTTCTTTTTTTTTGAAGAAGAAGATTAGCCCTGAGCTAACATCTGCCACCAATCCACCTCTTTTTGCTGAGGAAGACTGTCCCTGAGCTAACATCTGTGCCCATCCTCCTCTATTTTATATGTGGGACACCTGCCATAGCATGGCTTGCCAAGTGGTGTGTAGGTCCACACCTGGGATCTGAACTGGCGAACCTTGGCCACTGAAGCGAAATGTGTGAACTTAACCGCTGTCCCACCAGGCCAGCCCCAGCACACGTCCTTCTTGATGAACAAGAGGGACAAGGCGCTCTTTTGTACTCAGGGTGGACCTTGAAGGACTTGGAAGAATTCAAGGAAGAGAGTTGCAGAAAACAGCCTTGGCAAAGGTTCAGAGATAAGATGAAGATGGTGGACATGCGAGAACAGGTTTCCTGGAGGCAGTTTTTGCTATGGAAGCCTGGAGAACTTGATGCCCAAGCAATGGAGAAGGAACAATTGAGGTTTTGGACAAGAGCAAGAAGTGAGCAAGTGTGTGTGTGTGTGTGTGTGTGTGTGTGTGAAGGATACATGCGAAGGGCTGGGAGGGAAAGTGGGTAGAGCCTGGGAGTATGAACAGCTTGCAATCTATTTCAGGATTCGAGCAGTGAAATAAGGTCCAGATTTACAGTAGTGGGTGACAGAAATAGGAAAGAAGAACACAGAGAAGTATTTTGAAGAGAGAACTGATAGTACTTGGTGATTGAACCAAGAGATAAGGGAGAAAGAATAAAACATTCTCCTAACCAGTTGAGATGATTAAAGCATTAACAACGTGGCTCAAGATAGACAATCTCCAAGATTACTCAGTTTAAAGACAAACAATTTTATAGATGGATTTTATCCATGAAGAGTGTCTTAAAACATCACATTGAAACTTACAGTCATGCACTGCATAATAATGTTTCTGTCAACAATGCATATATGGCGGTAGTCCCATAAGACTAGTACCATACAGCCTAGGTGTGTAGTAGGCTATACCAGCTAGGTTTGTGTGAGTACACTCTGTGATGTTCGCATAATGACGAAATCGCCCAAGGACACATTTCTCAAAACATATTCCCATTGTTAAGCGATGCATGACTGTAGTAGCAAAGTTGGAAACAGATTTCCAACCTAGTGTCTCTTTCTGCTACTACACCAAGCGAAAGGTCATGGTACTGTATAAAAAATATAGGCAGACTCAAATTTGAATTCTCTGCGCAAGCTATGGGGTCTTATTCTGTCTGAGCCTTGGAGAAAGTACCTAACTCACAAAACTATGAAAGGCAGGGTAGAAGATATTTAACGCAGTAGAGCCCACTGCTTGTTGGCTTTCTTCTCTTCTACACTCAACTCCAAGCTTATTTAGCCTCATCTGGAGCATCTTTCTTCTGAAATTATATAAACTTGTGGATCAAGGCAACACATATTCAGCAACTTCCAGAAGAGAATTCTTAAAGCTGTATTAGATTCCTTAGAGGATTTGCTCAGCGATAATGGAACAGAGTGTGTTCAGTCAATATGGGAGACACGATAATGGGAGTGGTAACGTGACTCAGAGAAAGAGTCACAGACAGTTGCAGGATAAACCAAGCAGCAATGAGCAAGTGGTGCCTGTCCGTGCACATCCCGATGGACACTCAGAGGGTGACCAATGGCAACAGTGCTTCCAAACCCAGACGCTGACCCCAGTGTGCCAGAGTATCAGAGCTGGAAGGGAACTCAAAATCATCACCCCAAACCTCATTATTTTACAGATGAGGAAACTGAGGCCAAGAGAGGGTAGGATAGGAAGGAAGGTGTACAACAAATGGCAGGGAATGAGACTGTGAGCAATCAGGTAGATCTTAGTCAAATTACTGAACTTCTCTTGGCCTCATTGTCAATGACCCTATTTTTTAAATGGAAAAAACAATACCAACTGTAAGAGGAGGCCATAAGTATCACACGAAATGCTTCATGAAAAGTACAGGGCAGAGCTGCTCTGAGGGTCATTTTGAATTCTTTACACTCGCCCCTCCCCACCTGTGTACAGAGTTATCACAAATGCTCTGATGCATGACTGTTGAGGGGCCAGTGAACAGAAAGCCATCGTTCCCCCAGCTTTTGGCCCAGCCCCCTAAAACCACCAGACCCAGGTCAACCATGACCCAAATGTGCAGCTTCTGCCAGCACCCCCTGCATTGCAAACATGGGTGGCAGGGAGTTGGAGAGACAGGAATTCCAAGAGTTAAGAGAAAAACAAAACTTGGCTGATGTATTGGTCTCTGAGGTCTTGGTGGCAGTCAGCCAACTCGCTGTGTTGTGGCCAAGGGGAACTTGAAAATGAAGGAATGGGAAGCATCTTAAAGGGAGAACTTCCTTTGTTTTCTTCCTGGCAGAAGCGTTTTCCTTGTAGTGGTTGAAGTCATTTTTCTCTCAACCAAAAGATGGGATTTCCTCATATAAATTGCCTGTCATTGTACAAATGGAAGAAAAAAAAAATTGACTAAGTGAGTGATTACTCTGTGCCAGGCTCTAAACTAAGCACTTTATATGTGTTGGCTCATTTATTCCTCACCATAACTATGAGATAGGTATTAGTATTGTAACATTGATTTTAAAGCTGAGAAAACAAAAAACAGAGGCACAGAGAAGTACATTAGCTAAGATGGCATAGCTCAGAAGTGCAGGGTCAGGATTGGAAGCTGAGCAGCCTTGCTCAAAGTCCCCTGTCTTATCCACGCTCCGCTACCGCTCCCTAAACCAGCCTGCATGCGGGGAACGGGAAGGGCAGAGACCACAGGACAGGAACACAGCAGGCAGCAGCGCAACGCAAACCAGGGAAGGAATCACGAGAAGAAAGGAGGGAAGCAGAGAGAAGAGGGAGCAGTGCAAGGTGCAGAATAGCACACAGTGCAGAAAAGGAAGATGAAGCAAGGAGCCAAGTGTAGCACAGCCCGGGAAATCACGTTGCTAAATAAGTCAGTAAAGGCTCTTTACAACACAGAGCCAGCAAAACAGGCATGCTCAAGGGCTCAGAAGGGGTGATGCGTGGTGATAAAGAGGTCCCATATGAAGCCTGTGACTGCTCTGACAATGGACAGGAGCCTCACCAGCCCAGCTTCCTGGACGAGCCCACGATGACAGGTCAGAGATCACAGGGCATGGACTCAGCAGTCCCATCCTACTGGGCTGCTTCCTAACTGTGCATGTGACCTTGGCCTTCCTTTTCCTTATTTATCCAATGAGATTAAGAATGACCCTCAAGGAAACACTAATTTGAAGAGATATCTCCACGTCTATGTTCTTTGCAGCATTATTCACAATAGCCAAGACTTGGAAGCAACCTAAAAGCCCAACAACGGATGAATGAATAAAGAAGATGAGGTATATACATAGTGGAATACTACTCAGCCATAAAAAGACGAAATTGTGCCATTTTGTGACAACATGGATGGACCTTGAGGGTATTATGCTCAGAGAAATAAGTCAGAGGGAGACAGACAATTACCATGTGACTTCACTCATATGTGGAAGACAAACAAACACACTGATATGGAGAACAGATCAGTGGTTATCGAGAGGGGAAGGGGGTGGGGGGAGGGTAAAAGGGATAAAGGGGCACATGTGTATGGCGATGGATGGCAACTGGACTTTTGGCAGTGAGCACAATCAGTATACACAGAGGTCGAAATACAATATATACCTGAAATTTATATAATGTTATAAACCAATGCGACCTCAATAAAAAATTTTTTAAAAAAAGAATAACTCTTATAGGGTTATGGAGAGAGATCTGCCATTTATACAGTCCCCCACTCAGAGCCTAGCACCCTGATAAATTATACACCGTAAAAATAGTGACTGTCATTCCTCCCAACGTCGGGGGACTGTAGCCCACCTTTCCACAAGTCAATTTCCCCCTCAGAGAATCTCCAGGCTTGGACATGCGCACACTTTGGGGCCTTGTGCCTTATATACGGAGTTCATCCAAACCATTGTTTCTCCTGCTCTGACTAAAGAACTTGTGATGAGAACAGGAAACACAGCACGCAGGTGAAAAGGCAGTACCTAAGGGCTGCATTTGAATTTACTGCAGAGTAAATAGCATAAATGCTCTATTTCGAGTTTATAAATAAACTTGGAGAGGATCTGCATATTTTTACACGTTTCTAAAATACACATTTTATTATAGTTATTGAGGATGGAGCATCTGTTAGGAATATTAAAATCAAAAGCAGTGTTAAGCCTTAACTACAATGAAGTTATTAATGTGGAATTGGGAACTATAACCCTTTCCAAACCACACAGTCAGAATGACTTTATTTCTCATATTAAACAAAAGTCAACTGGTGATTGAATTGCCTGTGAAATGCTACAAAATAAAAATTCTATTATAACTGAGATGAGGAGATGTGCTCAACAGATTGTTAAGCAAAAAGGGCAGCTGGATGTGTCACTCTAGCACAGAAGTGCATTACCTAGTGAAGAAGGAATGGCAAATTCCCCGTAGTCTGTTGAAATTTCCTTTAACACACAGCACTATTGAAATCTATAAAGTACAGCCTGAGAAACTGCAAACCAAGGTGATTAAAAACAATCAGAACAAAGGCATCCTGGATAATAATTTTGTTACCTCTATGATCATCTACTCATTTTTTTATCAGCCAGAAATTTTCATGTGCAGTATTATAGATGTTTTATAGTATTACAGGAACTGGACAGGAATCTCCTCATATTTAATTGGTATCCAGTGAGAAGAACTAGGTAGGCATGCGGTAATAGTATCACTTATTGGTAACTGTCGATCGCTGTGCTGCAGATGATGTCACCATTTGCCCTTATGTGTGAATATATTAACTCTAATTTCTCAAGGTAAAAATTGAGAGACAATATTACCTAGTGGTTCACAACATAAGTTTGGGAGTCAGATAGATCAGTGTTCAAGTTGTAAATGTTTGGGCAAGTTGTAAACTCTCCGATCCTCTGTCTTCTCATCCACGTAATGGGGATAATTGTCCTAGCATCAACCTCCTAGAATTGTTGTGAAGATTAAATGAGATAAATGCCTATAGAAAATTTAAGAATAGTTTCTGGCACACAGCAGGAGCTCAAGAAATGGTAGCCATTTTTACGTTAATAAATCTGAACTCTACCTGGACATTTCCTCCTCTTGGGAAGGGTGGTGGTTTTAGCTGTACCTACTTGTTAAGAGAAATTATGGAGCATTTCAGGGATAATAGTATTCTTAGTCTTTCTTATTATGCAATATCTGGAGATCTAGATTGTTCTGGGGCAGCTGCCTTTCAGTAAGGTCTAATCAGAGAATAGGAAAAAACGGAAGGAAGAACTAAAGTCAGTTAGGACGACTCCGGGAGAAGAGGTGATTCAGAGGGAACGGCCGTGAAGAGCGATTCCTGTCACCAATCAGCTGGGGAGATCAAGAGTTCACCAGGCATCCACCTACGCACCACAAATGCACCAACCACACCAAAATTCAAAAAGCATATTTCCACAGGCGTTGGTATAAAGAAATGCAAAAGTCTGAGGATTGGATTTAAAGCCTAGACTCTAGGGCAGTGGTGAATAAGAAAGGCTTTCTGGAAAACAGTGGGAAGAAATATCCCTCAGGCTCATAACTCAGCCGGAACAGGTGCTTGCAGTGCAGAGTGGTGTAGCAATGGGCTCTTCCAGAGGGCTGAAATGGAGAGGGAGGCGCTCTCTTTTTCTTTCAGAAAATTTCCTGAAAGGTTCCTCCTTCCTTCTGGAACGGCATAGGAACAAGGCAGTTGTCACGTTGGGATTTGGTTGACACTTATTTAAGAGACAGAACAGTAAGATCAAGAGCCTTCTGAGGAATCTGGAGGAGTCAAGGCACGGATGGAACTCAAAATATGTGCGGCTAGCTCCAGAAACTGCTCAGATAGCAGGTCAGAAACTAGGTAAGCTGGCAGGGGTCAGGGAGCACAGACGCAGAGCAGCTCTAGGTGAGAAACCAAGAACACAGTCAACAGACATTTTCAGAGCACGATGTGGCATGTTCTGGGAAAGCTCACCGAAGCAAGGGTATTGACAGGCACGGGGTGAGTGTAATGTTAACGATGACAACAGTAGTGATGACAACAATAACAGCTATGATCAATTGTATGCAAAGGTCACAGGAAATAGGTTAAATGCAGCGTCACTTAATGCTTGCAACATCTGCCCCGCCTTCCCAGGTGAGGTCCTCTATTTAAAAGGCCCTTTGAACATCCCATCCAGTGCTTCCTTCACAGCACTTTGCTCACTTGCCATCAGTTAGTATCTGTGTTAATTTCACGTCTGTCACTATACTGTAGGATCCACGAGGCCTGTGTTCATGATGTTTGCTCATCATGTACACCTAGTACCGAGCACAATGTTTGGAATCTCAATAAATAACTTGCTGACAATCTTGTGAATTTGTGATAGATTAAAAGCTAAGAAAGAAAGAACCAAACAGAAAAACCTGAAGCGCAGGCTTGCCCACAGGCACACAGTTAGTAAATGGCAGGTGCAGGATTTGAACCCAGGGCTGTTTTGACTTTCAAGTCTGTGCACTTAGCTGCTATATCTTACAAGTAATTAGAAAAAGAAAACCAGAGTCCTTAGCTTAAAGAAGACAGGAACAGGAGCAAGTGCCACCTTCAGGAAGGGGACAGTACCCTTCAGAGGCTAGACAGTTTCAGCACCTTCGAGGAGAAAAGAGGAGCTCCACAGGGGAGGAGTCACAGGCGAATGGAGGGAAGGGAGCCAAGAGGGATCTCAGGCAATGGAATTCAGAGAGGGCACGTGAGGTCTTAATGGAAACATTGTGGAGAGAAACGGAACACGGAGAGGTCAACCTCTGTCGACAGCAAGATCTCTTAAGTGCCTCTATCTTTCTGATCTGGCCTATAGAGAAACAGCCTCGGTGATGAAAGCCGGCCTAATAAACCAACTGGTTCAGTATCAAAATGGCCATCAAAGAATTAAGGTGATTCAAAGCCATTTAAAAGCAAGCACGTGAAAAAAAAACCACATGAAATACTTGGATCTCTAATATCTTCATGTTTTTCACCTGTCAACATGCCTCCGAAAAAATCTAATGCCAAAACCATTTGGATTAGAAAAAGAGTTTGTTCAATAGCTGAATTAAACCTTGACTTTGAGCTGTCGGATCTCAGTAGTGATGGTGCTGAGTGGCTTGGGGGAAGGGTGCCACAATCCCTTCTAAACTCTCTTAGCTTTCCTGAAAATGAACATGAAATTTAAGTAATATCAGAGCATTTATTACTCAAACACAGATTCCAGACAATTTCCTCTCAAAAAAAAAAAAAAAAAAGGAAAAAAACCCCCAGAATGCCATCTGTAGCTACTCAAGTCCATCCAACATCCAAAGCAATTGTTTAAAGATGCAAATGGAAGCATGACTGTCTCCTTAAACCCCTCCAGTGGCTTTCCATTGCCTCAGAATAGATTCCAGATCCATCTTCCCTGCTCACAAAGCCCTGCCTGCCCTGACTCTTGCCTTCCTCCTTTCCTCCGCCTCCCTCACTGGTCTCCAGCCACACTGGCTTTCCTCTTCTTCCTTGAGCTTGCCAAGACCAGGCCTTTCACCCCTGCAATCTCACTCCTGAACTGCTCTGCTCCCCGATCTTTACCTGTCACAGGATGAAGACGCCTCAGCTAAAATGCCTTCCCTGACCACCGAAAGGAGCACTCGCCACCACTGCCCATTCTCTTCCGCGTGATATTATTTTCATTGAGTTGACCACCATCTGAAATTATCTTGTTTATTCATTTGATTTGTTAGTCTTGTCTTCTCATAGTAGAAAGCAAGCTCCCTGAGGGGAGGGACTCTGCATGTCTCGCTCACTGTGTGTCCCACACCTAGAACCATGGCTAGCTCATGGCATGCCACTATCACTAAAAACCTCCTCTGTACTTAGTCAAAATTGATCAAGAGGGCAATGAACTCTATTCATCAATGTGCCAATTGAAGTGGGTTGCCACAAAGATAGCAGAAAACTCAAGAGAAGAGATCCAGATTAAATAATTTGACCTGACAGTTAGATTGAGCAGATTAGACTTTGTTAAAATTATATACAGAACTATACTTGGGTTTCTAACTAGGCCAAGATAGACTTCAGTTGAACACACTTTAATATGTATTTTTAATTGTCCCACTCTATGTTCATTATTAGACATGATATTTTTCCCCAATTTAACAAAATTACATATAACTTTCCTCGTTCAAATAAATAATTCACCAAATTAGGAAAGGTGTTCCTCTCTTGGTATCTAGAAATGAATAAAATCATTTGTATGCATGAAAGGTGGAAGGTATGAGGCGAGGGGTTGACTGTGGTAGGAACACATCCTAGTACTAGATGACAGAATCTTAAAATTAGTTAGCCCTTTCAGAATTATCTTACTTAGCCCTTCACTTGAAAACAGAGTGTCCAAGATACTAAATCTAATAATGGCTCTAATGCTACATTATATTTATACAAAAATGTATTGCTTTCAAAATACTTTCACATATATTTTGTGCTTTGATGTTTATAACCAAGTGAGAAAGGCAGGAGAGCTCAGATCATTTACCATTCTACAGATGGGAAAATAAAGAGATGGTGACTTGCCCAAGAGACACAGACAGGACCTCCAAAAAGGACATAAAAAAATCAATTCTTACCCACCTGGTAAATTCTTGGCCTCATCCTCACGGCTAATAAAGAATGGTGCCAAGAGATGTCAGAATTTTTTGAATCAAAATCAATTTTTCTTTCTACTCCTTTGCTTTCTCTTCCTAATGTTAAATGGCTTATCCAAAGTCACTCACCTGGCTGGGGCAGTGCCACAACCAGAACCCAGTACACAACTCTCACCACCTCACCAAGCTGTCTCATTAAATGAGAACCAAGAATTCAGACCATACCATGTGACCCATTAATATGAGCCATTCTCGCTCAGTACACAAATCAAGCTCCAGCTGGCAGTCTGAATGTCTAACGACAGGGGAAAAGTAAAATAAATTATGATGCAGCGGAATAGTGTTATACAACCAAAATAATTATACAACCAAAATAGCAAAAGAATGCTTTTGGAGATTATTCATGAAGATAATAATGATAGTTCACATTTCTTGACTAAGCATTTACTCTGTACCAAATACTGTTCTTTATGTATATCACATATACATAGTATATGATTATATAATATATAACGAATATGTAATAGATATCATATCTACTGTATCATATAATAACATAATAATAACTAGTTATATTAAACTCATTTAATCCTTTAATAACCTTTTCAGCTAGGGATTATCTCATACAGAAGAAGCAACTGAGGCACAGAAGGGTTAAATAACTTGCCTGAGCTCACACAGTGGGCAAGGGGAGAGAGGATCTGAATGTGGGAAGTGTGTCTCCAGATCCTCCACTCTTAACAAATAGATGTGCTGCCTAGGATATTGGTTACTGCCTAAGGTAAAGTAAAAAAGTCATGTGCGTGTGTATGCACACACATATGTATACATATATGCATCTGTCTATATATATACTGATAAAATTGGGTTCTTTAACATAGATATGCATTTTGACTACAAAGCTGTGAAGAGCTAGCGTTTATTGAGTTCTTACTCAATAGGCCAGGTAAGTGCTAAGTGCAATCTATACACTATCTTATCTAATTTCTCCAGAATCTTACGTGGTAGGTGTTACTTCACCTGCTTTACTGATGATATTGCTGAGGCTTAAAGAGGGTCACATCGCCCCTGGAGCCCACGTTCTACACTCGGCAAATTGCAGCACTGACTGGTTATTTCATAATAACGAGTTTACGGGTGATTTCAGTTTCTCCTTTTTATCTTTCTATTTTCCAAGTTTTCTGCCATGAAACCCAGTCTTTCTTAAAAAGAGAGGAAACAATTGGATTCGGGCAGAAGGTGTGAGACACCATATGAACTGCATGCTCCTGGGCCGTGTGTGGCTCTCAGCCAGAGTGATCCATGCAGCAGGAGAGCCGGGAGCACAGCCTGGGGACCGCCTAGCATCCAGGAGCCACACTGGAGCCTTTGCCCAGGTGGAAGGGAGCACTAGCTTCCCAAGGTCACACAGTGGGGTTCACCCAGGTCGCTCTGACTCCAGAGCCAGTGCTCATGACCTTCCGCTCTGTGGCCTTGAGGGTAAGAAGGGAGGCTGAGGGAGCACAGGAGGGGGCACCTCCCACTCATCCCAGGGGATGGGGGGCTTCACTGAAGACAGACACTGTGGTTTGATCCTGAATGACTCAACACAGAGTGGGGAAGGAAGAGCTCAGTCCGGGGAGAGAGAAGAGCCAACGTCTCCCTCCAGTTGGGCTGTGGCGGTGGCTACGAGGCTGCAAGGCGGCCAGGTGAAACTGCTGCACAGCGCGCTGCAGCCTCTGACTCCATCTCAGGAGCACGGGACCAAGCACAGGCAAGCGAGGAAAGCGAGCTCCCTGGTGGCTGTGAGGAGGATGGACTGGAAGAGGAAGCAGCGAGGTCCGATGAGGGATGGCCCAGGGAGAAAAGAGTCAAGAGCTATTTAGGAAGGATAACCTGCCGCTCGTGAGGGCCTACTGATGTGAAGCGGGAAGGAAGGAGGAATCAGGAACGAATCCGAGCACTGACTCTACTTGGCTACCTGGTTGGCACAGTCCTTTGAAGTGCGGGCACAAGGAGGCTACCAGAGACCTGATGGGCAAAGCCGATAGTGCCGGAGGAGGGTGCTGCCTGCCACAGGGCTCGCAGACCATTTCCTACCGTTGCTGCCACAACCAGTGCTGTGAGCGATTCTTCACACGTCATCTTTCAGCGATTCCCCAAGGGCATCAGTAAAGGCTGGGTGCACAGCTGGACCACGTATACTGCAGTTTTAGTCACTGTATTTCAACTTTGGGAAACTGCCCACGGTGGGGAAAGCAAAGTGATGTCACCTCATGTGCCAGCTCCAACCACCTGGCAGGGGGGCCTGGAATATGATGTTGACATAGATGCTGAGGCCAGAGAGAAAGACAGCTGTGATTGATTAGTGCTGCCCTCCGTGGTCAAGAAAGGGGTAGTGTAGCACATGGACAGTGAGGATAGAGGATGACAGAATATGCTAGTAACGAGCAGGATGGTGAGGACAGGAGGGAAATCTGTAAGGCCTGCCCGCAGAAGACGTGCAGTGATAACCCACTCGACAAGCAAAACAGCAAGTGGTAACCCTAGTCACTGATGCGAAGAAACCCACATGCAACATCAAGCTGAGGGAGAACCAGCTGAGAAAATCACTGGCATTTGCATCAGCGTTTTTCAGATGTTTTCATATTTATTATCTCATTTGATCTTCACAACAACTCTACGAGGTAGGGAGCCAGCATTGTTGCTTCCTTACAAACGGGAAGGCTGAGGCCACCGCAGTTCCAGAACTCGCTCAAGGTCACACAGCTTGTAAAGAGGAATAGCCCCTTCAAGTCCTGGTCCTTCCCACCACACAGCACTTACTCACTAACAGCAGACGCAGGAGCCAAGGAAGCAGAGGCAAGAGCTATAAATGGCCACATTGTATGTGGACTCAGGAGAGCGACGACCCTGGGGACACATTCATTTGTGTGTTTTTGGGCAGCCACCCAAGCAGCCTCAGCACCTTTAACGTGAAAGACACCGTGGGTTCCAAGTCTTTGTCTATTCACAATTTTGGAATCACTACTAAAATAAACTTTGACTTGTTCTCTTAAAGAGAGAATAAAAATCCTTGGGTAAGTCGATACATTTGGCTTTGGTTTCCAAACCTGCAAAATGAGGTTGGACTAGATTGGTTAATTTTCAATGGTGGCCTGCACCATCACGTTCTTGTGAGAATGGCCGAGGCTTTTACAGAATGGCAGCGAACCCCGACCTGCCCTTCCAGGGAGAAAGGGTTTTTGTTCATAGTGGGAGCCGGGCTTTTTGAGAAAAGGTTTTGTAGAATGTAAGCTGTGGAAAGTCTAGAGTCCACCGGCCACGATAGTGATTTCAAGTGTCCCTTCTCATCATAAAATTCTAGGAAATCCCAGTGCCGCTGAAAGGAGCCCCTGGGGTAGAAGACTTCTGTGTTAGGTGGCCTGCTCCAGGCTGGAGGCTGATCTGAAGCATCACGACCTGATCATAAAATTAACTTGCTTAGTTCTGAAGAAGATTTTTGAAATACCATGTCAAATTTAGACGGTCTGCTGTTTGCTTGTCAGCCGGAGATCCAGGCCAAATAATTTCAGATGTGAGCAGGGCCTTCCAATTACACTGTTATATAAAGAAAGAGCGCTTGACTAGGCGTCAAGTGTGGTAAATAAATGCTGGTTCTGCCACTTGGTAAGGTGGTCACCTTGAGGAAGTCACTTCACCTCATTAGGCCCTAGTTTCCTCCTGTTTGAAACAAGGATGGTAATACCTATTCTTTCCACCACACAGCGATGACATGAGAATAAAATATGTACACAAAGATGTGACAACATATACTTGACTCTAAGCTTCTGAAGACAAAGACCACAGCTGCCTTTTTTGCTGCCACATTCACAGTATCTAGAATAGCACCTGAGACTAAGGAAAAAGCTCCAGATGGACCTGTTGAATGAAGGAAGCATTTTTGAAAGTTTGAAGTCTGTGCAAATGTCACATGATCCTATGACAATGTCCTAAGTGAGCACAAAATTTTCCTCATTATACTATTTGTTAGAGATATTTAACATGAGTCATTCTGCATGGTCTTTTCTAAAAATCCTAAAATACCACTCCTGATACATAACAGACGTTGATATGGAACAAAAGTAAAAATTAAGGTCTTTGGTATATAGTCGAAACATTTGGAATTGATGTGTAACTCTGACTCTGAAGTTGCCCTCCCTATGGGGCTACTTCTCTCGTGTGGAAATGTTCAAGCCTAGAGTTGTAGCTGAACTCTCAGCTCTAACTTTGAGCTTGGGAAGAATGAGTCTGAGAGGCAGCATCATAAGATAGTGACAGAACTGGTTTCAGAATGCCAGGCTTCTGAATGCCCACCTGTCCCTGGACACCTGGATAACACAGGCTTATGCTGATTGACTTCTGCAAAAGGAAACTGGCTTTCTGACCATTGAAAGAGACTCATCGGTGTGTATTTGTATATCACTTCTCTGAGTTCCTCTCTTGAACATTCCGCTACCCTTTGCTCTGGACTCACTGGCCTCCTTGCTGTTCTGCCACATCCTGAGCCTTCCCACTTGCCCTTTCTCCTGCCTCCTTGGACAACTCCTCCAGATGGTTACATGGCTGCTCACTCCCTCCACTCTCTCCCTGAAGTCTTCGCTCAAATGTCCTCTCAGCGAGGCTTTCCATCGCTCCCCATTTGCAACTGCAGCTGCATCCACCCCACTCCTTCCACCACTTCATCTATCCACTTTCTCCACTCAGTGCTTCTCCACGGTCCTCATCCCCATCTAACGTACTCTGCATTCCATTTTATCATCTCTCTCCTGCACCAAACAGGAAGTTCCATATAAGCAAGAATTTTTCTCTGTTTCGTTCACTATTGAACCTCTAGCACCTAGAACAGTGCCTTACACGCACTACGCATTCCGTGTATAATTTTCGATGAATGCGTAAAGAGATCTCGGCTAGGAGCTATGGAGGAGAGTTGCATGAATGCACTGTTGCCTTCCGATAAAGCAAAGATGCAAAACTGACTTGAGACATACATGCAAAAGAACAGTAGAGGAAGAGCACACCAACAAAAGGCAGGCAGTAAAACAGCTGATTATTTTCGTGTCAGGGACAAGAACATGTTCAGGTGGGAGGAAGAAGAGTCAATCATTCGAATTCAAACCTTGGAGGGAGTAGATATGGGGAGTTCAAAATCAATGATGCCAGAGACGCCTAGAGCTGGAAGGTCTACAGGGGTGGCAGATCCATGCTCTCCCTGTGTTTGCAAGGAAGCAGAACCCCAGGAAGGCAGAGCAACCTTCTCAGGGCACAGAGCCAAGGAGTCACAGAACACGGACTCAAGCTGAAGTTGACTTCTGGGTCCACGCTCTTTCTACCAAAACGTCCAAACTGCACGAATTCAGCAAACACACTGGGCTTCTGTGATGCACAAATTCTCTAATCAGGAATAATTGGTGTCTGAAAAACCTCACATACTTTGATATTGCCGCTACATGCTACATGCACAAATACATCGTACCACATCACACTCATTTACATTCGCTTGTTTGTTTAAAAATGCTTTCCCAGATTCCAAGTCAAACTCTCTAGCTCTAGAAGCTACTATTTTCAGATTTGGTCATAAAGCAGAGAAAAAGAAAGAAAGCCTAGGTGGGATGGAAGAATGAGTGAAGTGGGGAAAGGAAGGGGAGAAAAACAAGGAAAGCAGAAGGAGCGAGAAAAGAAAAAATATCTGCAGGATATTGACAACACGCCTCTGGCAATTTCTGGGAATTTCTTTGAATAGCTGTGTTATAACTTGTCTCTTTCCATTATGAAATCATTTCCATGGAGCTAATCACCAAAATAACTCAAGTTCAAGTACATATTTTCAAATGAACTCTATCTGTTCTTTTGTTTCTCAAAATGTATTATCTGTATCCCACAACTTAGTATTTCATAATACATTATCTTTTTCCTAATTACTTCATGTTTATAGATCTTGTTTCTCCAATGAGAATGTAAATTTGACCATTTATTTTTCTTATATCCACCATAATTCCCCAAATAATATCTTATAAGGTACAGTTTGAAGTCATCGGAATAATTTATACCTGGTTTTATTCACTTACCCAATAAATAAACATGCTAAGCGTCCACCATGCATCCAGAGCTAAGGATACAGAGCTGAAGATGACAGACCAGGTTTCTGGCCTCATGGCACTAACTTCCAAGTGAAATTCAGCCCATGCACCAGGGAATAACCATGGATCATAAATGCAGCTCTGAGAGACAGGGGACTGAGATGGACTCCGTGGCTCAGTGTGTGTGTCTGGGGATAACAAGGATGACAATGAAGGCCTCCTGGGGAGGTGGCACTTTTCTGGGATCACAAGAGAATCAGTTATTCATAAGTTCGCCAAAGAGAATTCCAGGCAGAGCAACAGCCCTGAAACAGGGCAGTATTTGCTCTAAAGACTGAGACAGACAGTGAGGCTGTCGGTGTTAAGTGAGGCATTCGATGGGCCTGAGGAGGTACCTCAAGCCCGTGGACTGGTTCTTGGGTGCTGCGGATTGAAGAGAAATGAGAAGATCTCGAAGGTTTTTAAACAAGGAGGTGACATGATACAAGGCATTTAAATAGAGACACTAACTATCTTTCTAACACTCTGTAGATGCAATTAAATGGTACACATGCTCCAAGAATGGGTACTCACCCCTCTCCAAGTCTAAACCTCCTTCCCCAGTAGCTCTCTTACTGGTAAGCAAGCCCCCTTGAGCCCACAGAAGTATTTGGTAGTCAGCTGTAAACCGGTTAGACCCAATACTTCTGCCCCACACCCTACTTTCTCCTCAAGAGGACCCTGCCCTTAGCATGCTCCCCAATTCCCTTCGGTCTATGCCCCCTTCCTTATTCAGTGAATGTCTCCTCAGAGACTTTTTCAGACACGGAGGTGAAATCCATTGCAATCCCTTAACCTTTTCCTCCCTTCCAGCTCTTTTACAGTCATCTCAGTAAATTCTCTCTCCCTTTCTTAATTCCATTTGTGAATTTACGTAATGAAAGTAACCATGATTTAACAGCAGTAGATGTGACAAAATTGAATCGAGAGAAGGTAAACCTCAAATATGGAAGCAAAATTGAACACAATTGAAAAACCCAGTGTCATGAGTTGCTGAAACTTCTGAAAATATACCTAAAAATCCCCTTCAAATTTTCTCTCTGTCTCCTCATTGTCCTCTAATTAAACCTCCTTTCCCTCAAAAAGCAACATTCAAAATTGAAAATATAGTTAATGCCATCATTCTCTTCTGGCTCATTACTACAGTAACCAAATTGTCCTTTACACTTTTCATAGGAAATATTTAATATTTCAACTAGATAGAGCATTAATAGTCTTTGAAGGACTAGTGTGAGAATCTAACCATCATTTATTTCATTATTCCTGTGGGAAAACTCGTTTCAAGCGAGCAATTCACAAACAAACTTTCAGGAACATAAAAACTGTGAGCTGGTGACTTCCTGAAACTTGTTTATTTGAAACATGGATAGTGTATATGCCAAATTCAACGGAAAGAATTATCCAGAATCTCCCTGCGTGGTTTATCTAAGTTAATTTTTTTAAAGACTGCATACTCTTTTTGGAGATTTAAAGCTGACCCCTGGGGGTTGATGGGAACTTTTACATTTCAGGAGGCTTTTTCTGACACAGTCTCCAGGAAGGCGAGAAATTACATAAGTGATGGAACATACACTAGAATCTCACACGCGTGCTTAAGGTTTTCCAAAATAACTTCACCATTTGTGGGAAGGGAATCAGCAGGAGAGTTAGAAGCACTCCCTTTAAACCTTCCTAGCTGACGAGAAAATGAACAGCTCCAGCTTCAAAATGCTTTCTTCTTTTCTGATCACATCAAAGAATTTTCTAAATAAATAAAACTCCATTTCTAGATAGAAAAAAAAAAAGCCTTTACTGTTATAAGGTTCATTGCAACAACAGAAAGTCAACTAATTTAGAATTGTTCAAAATTTTCTAAGTCACGCTTTTGGCGGTAAAAGGCATTAACAAGGAATTAAAAGGTCTGGTTCTGTGAGCATTCAGATTTAAAGAGAGAGACAGAATATGCATCAAAGAAACGAAGTCCTAGTTTTCAGTTAGGTTAACATGCCCACCTCAACACAAAGGAAAAAGAAAAGGTCCCTATTTCAAGTGTTATGAGGGATCAAAAATATGAGCTTTGTTGTTAACTGAACTTGGGTTCAAATTCCATTCCACCATTTTCTCCTCAATGTATTAGTTTTGATTTTTGCAATTTAGAAAAACTAGTACAAAAGTGCTGCATGCAGAATACACTGATGTGTAGGTTGCTGTGAACAGAAAATTGAATAAAAGTTATTAAATCACCTTGCATGTTGCAATTAAACCCAGTATACCCTTAAAAATATGCGCGTTGATTTTAAAAATTCTTAAATAGGATGAAACTTTTGGCACCCCAAAACTTATCTTTCCAGTACAGAACCTATGAGTCTGACTATGGAACTGAAAACATAAGCACTTTCAGTCTACTTCCATACCGACCAGAGAAAACTGCCCAAGCTGCCTTACAAATAAACAGACGTCCTAAGAAACCTTGGCTTCACTGAGCTTAGAAGGGGTGGCTAACATGCCATTTTCAAACTTTAATAATGATACGTGGAAAACAACAGAATCCTTGAATAGTTGCCCTAATCACATAGACTGCATTGTAAGCTTAGCCAACACATACACCCTTTAGCAAATAATTCCCTCTGCTCCTCCCCTTTCCTTCATGTTCATACTGCATAAGGCTCCGTATCATGTGTCATTCTTTAGGAAAGACACAACTCAGTAGCAACCACTGCCAAAAAATAAACGCAGGAATTAACGAATCAAGTCCCTTAAAAAATGTTTTTAAATAAAAATATTTTAAATAAACTATGAGGCTACAAACTACTGGTGACCTGCTTGAGGTCCCTGCAGAATTATTTCACTGCCTTCTACGATATTGGAATCACCGGGGAGGTAGCAACGTTCTTCATCTATGACCGGGATTTCCAACAGGCATTCAATGAATATCCTGTTCCTTCAAAATGAGAACACAAAACTAAACTATGAGCCATTCCGATGAATATTTGTTAAGTTTTGTTTTACACAAAGTAGAGAAGCAGCTTTGGAAAGTTGTCATGGCCATCCCCTCTTGAGCAGCAGACTAAAACATTTTAGTGAATATAGAAGTATATTCATATACGAACGCAAATGTAGGTTCTCTTTCTTTCTAGAACTGTGTCAGTGTGGATGACTGTATGTGTGTGTACCTGTGTGTGTGGGTGACACATGTACTAGTTGAGAAGAGACATCATTTTAACTGTCTAGATGTTGGGTAACACCTTCTCGGAGCTCACTGATATTCCAGCAGAGGGCTGCCATGACAGGATTTTAGGATGCCTTTTAGGGGGTTCCTTATCTTTCCAAGGTTGTCATGATAGATGTAGCAGCCTAGCTTCCCCTAGGGATGAGTTGAGTGGAAATAGTAACTGCTATGCCACACCTTCAGAGCATGAGCAACTCAGGTGAAATTCTAGATGCAATATCAGAAACATGCATATATTGCTCCAAAGACCAGCATCTAGGTTGGAAGGCCATTGCTAGGCAAACTGATTTCTGGTTAAGGTTCTCATCTGCCTTTCTAAGGTCACCGAACCATTAAGATAATGTCTTGAAAAGCATTTAAGCAGGAACTATGGGTAGACAAAAAATCATTAGTTTCATTTAAATTTCTAGGGCAATGAGAACACCTGTCTAACTTCTTTTGCAAGGATCTGATGGAAGGCAACTGCATCCATAGTGTCATCTCTAATTCATAACGGTGCTAAGATAACATCCTTCGTTAGGCACATTCGGCAAACCCAGAGCTACAGTGCTAATCCAGCTCCAACACAAGTCTTTGTTACAGTTCTCATTTCGGTTTAGGCAGCTCAGATAAGCTCATCACAGGGCTTAGAACTGACCTTCTGGGATGGCACAGTAGGAAATATTACCAACAGAATCATTAATGAGCACCAATAAATATTACTTCCTTCAGAGAAGATACTTTAACTTCATAGTTTGCAAGACAAGAAGTAAGATGAAAGATCTTCCACTTTCCCATGTAAGATTAAAATCTAATTAGAACGAATGAAGATTTATTTTCAAGAAATGCTACATGAAATTTAGCTGGAGAAACACACTATCTCTACAGATCGTTTTTTGGGGTTTTTTCCTGAAGAAAGTAATCCACAAGAGCCTTTAATTGAAAGGGACATCAGTAATACTATTTTTGCTTGTCTTCCATGTAATTCAAAGATTAAATCCATTCTGAATTAATAAAAATGATTTAATCTTAGAGCACTGGTAATTTCAGTTTAGGCCTATATTTAAAGAACTAGCTCGAGAACCCTTTGCAAACAAGACCAGGCTCCATAACAAAATGCTACCCAATCGCTCCTTGAAGGTTATTTTCTAAAATCTGTGGGCCACGACTGTAGCATTCTTCACTCCCCCAAATCACATTAACAATGTTTCACATGATGACAGAGAGAGAGCGCAAAGAATTCATTTCTGCCAAACATGTAGAGGCTACACTGCTGTTTTTTTGAAACCATCCTCTTATTCCATTTTAGTAAATTTCTAAAGAATGTTTAAAATCTGTAGGACAGACCTGAGCTTAAGAGGTGGCCTCTCTGCCATTTTCATGGCTGATTTGAGACCGATTATGCACTCGATTCTGCTTTGTGAAATCCAGGCTGGGGACAAATTTCTGCCTGTCATCTTAGGAAAGGCCAGGAGTTTTGCACCATCCTGTAGTGTGAAAACAGAAAATAAAAGCCAGGGTAGGGCTGCCTGCTTCTTTCTCAATCAGCCGGCTGCTTTTCTGAGGCAATCTTGGCTTCACTCTCTCAAGCTTGGAAGGGTAATTTAGTCGAATAAAATATAGTTTAAACAACATCTCCCCAGGGAAAGTTCCTCGTTACACTTAATATTGAATGCAAAAAGGTAATCAGTAAGTAATCATTCGATGCTTGGCTGTGGCTAAGACCCATTGCACAGGGAACTCATTTAGGAAGCAAAAAATTCTTTTTTTTAACCTGATAAGACCCTGAATCAGGAGCCAAGAGGCCCGGATATTTTCCTCATATCGCTCATTCTGTTGCAATGACATCCCCATAAAACTATAGCTTATGGACGAAATTCGCTGTACCTCTCATCCCAAGAATAAGATGTAAATTGCAAAGGTAAAAATATCTTAGAAGAATTTTTTAAATTTTTAAACAGTTCACCGAAAATGACAACATGGATAACTCTGTTGATGACCTCTCCTGCCTAAGTCAATTTCAGAAAACAAGTTTCCATTGTAAATGTTTAATCAGCGTAGTCCCAGGAACCCGGAGCAGAAAACCCTATCTTCTCTCCCAACTTACTTGCTCTGCAAGCTTTTTCCTATCTCTATCTCAGCTCCCTGCAAGCACTTTATGTTTTCCTCTCTCAAAGGAGCTGGGAGCTCTGTAGGTTCTGAGCTCACAGAAGCCCTGTGGTTTGATTCCATTAGTCTGAGCCCTGGTCCGCTGCAAGCAAACTGCAGCATTTCTGCTTGCAAATCCTGGCAACCAGCTTCTAGACCAGCCACAAACACAGGCTGCACACATTCTTCAACGGTGTTCTGCCCAAACCTTGCCTAAAGCCAGTCAACCGCAGCAGAAAGCATCCTACCTTCCATCATGGTGGCAGAATTGCATTCCTTAATTTCCAAGGAGTCTGAAAAAACACAGGAGGATGCAATTTCAGGTCCCAGCTAAGTCCTCACAACGCTGCTGCCGAGAGATCTGCTCTGTCCACTGCTGAAGCCAAAGGAGACAAGTGTTAACCCCAAAGATAGGCCATGGATGCTGCTGGTGCTGCTTCACCTACAGGCTCCCACGAAGATGCTGCGAGAGAAAGGGAGAGGAGCAGCGAGCCGGCCGAGCTGCACCGCCTGCGCTGCCTCGGCCAATCCCTTCAGCTCTGGACCGCGTCACATGGTAGCCAGCCTGCATCTCCTGACACAATACCCCCGGAGAGCACACAGAACCTATTTCCCGTCCCCGTTCCCCTCCACCCCCAGCCCCTCCCGCTTGTCACCAAACGCACAGCCCCTTCCCCACCTGGTGACGCACTTCCCCCGCCCCTCCTCTTCATCTTCTTAAGCCTATTGCAGCGGCTGGGTACCCGAGATTAATTATCAGACGCTGCCACCTTCACAGGGGACTGCGTGAAAGGAGCACCTAGGCGGCTCGCTGTGCAGGGGATTTTTTTTTTTTTTTTTTTTAGAAAAACTTCTTAATAATGCCTTGCAGCCTGAAGTCTAAGCGGCACACTTTTAAGCTCCCATTCCCATCTCCTTTTGCCCTGAAGGAATTCCAAATGTCAGCGTCCCTGGCCTCCGCACACATCTGTGAGTCTCTCTCTCTCATTCAAGAGAGAAAAATCAATCCGGCTGACGTCACATCATAAACAATTATCCCCAAAAGGATGATGCAGAAGAAATTTCACCCCAGCTGCCTTCAAGAGAGCCAGGGAATTAATCGCGCATGACATGCCGGAGGGCTGAACTGTCATTAAAACAAAGAAACAAAAGAACGCACCCGAGTGGGGCTCTGGAATCGAGCCCGCCGCGCTGGCGATAATTTCTGGGGCGGAGGGCGGGGAGCGGGGAGCGGCGGGAGGGAGGCGGTCCCCGAGGAGGACAGCTGTGCTCGCCGCTCCCCGCCCCGAGGGGCGCCAACAGGACCCCGCGGGCGGGCGCCGCTCCGCTGTCCTCCGGCCCCGTCCTGCGTGCGGTGCCCCGGCTGGAGTGGGGCTGCCGCTGCCGACTGCTGTCCCAGTAGGAAACCAACTTTCCTCTAAACCACACGTTTGTCGCGACGCGCCTCTGGCATCAATCAGCATCTGCAACCGCCATCCAGCCCATTGGTTCACCCTGGTGGAAATCCGGAGGGAGGCACTTGTGCCAGTTCTGGCCCGAGGGGTGGGTGGAGCCCGGGGTTGTGCAGCTTCCAGGCATTAGATCTGGGTACCGGGCTCCTGCCTAAGTGGGGAAGGTTATGGCACCCGGGCTGAGAATCTGTCACCTGACTGGTCCCCAGGGACCCCAGGAGCCTTTCAGAGGGCCCAGGCGCCGGGTCCGGAGAACCTCGCTTCCCTTCAAGTGGGCTCTGACAGCTAAGGAAGAAGAGGTGTAAGGAAGGGAAGGTTTCTTTAGAAGCCTGGGAAGCAACAGCGGAAGTGGTTATTTCTCCCTCTACAATCTAGCAACATGGCTAGGAGAAAAGCCACTACATCACAGAGCAATTGTGAGCATCAAATGGAAGAACTTTAAAAAGTGAGATGCATTACAGCATGAGTGTTGAGCCTCTAATACTACTATTAATCATTATGTTATCAATATAACCATGCACTTACATTGCTCAGCCCTGGACATAGTCTGGTTCTTTCCGGTCAAAGCAAATATAAGGCATCGGTGTCTGAGAACTATGCACACTAGACAGCATAACTGAAGAAGCTGACTGAAGTAGCACGTTAACGGTTAAAAAACAAAAAACAAAAACTTAGTTCCTTAGCAACTCAGAAGTTTTTAAAAACTCATTGTTCTCCCCGAGGACACATATTTCAAGGGCCTCTGAACTTCAAAATGAAACTCTCCAGGGAGATGCAAATACGTGTGCCTTTTTCCTTATATCTATGAGGCAGTTGAGTTTTAAAAGAGGGAAAAAATTCCAAAGTAAAACCTGTCTTGAGTACAACTCACACTGCTCTGAAAACTGCAAAGTATGGTTGCAAAAAAAAAAAACAAAAACGGTTGATTAGTGTGTGTGTATTCAGCCAATTTTTTGTAATGGTTAAGAACATGCATAGATATTGGTGTTAGGCTGAGATCAAGTTCTGTCTCTGCCACTTAATGAGCACTGTGACCCTGTGCAAGTGATGTAATTCTCTGTGGCTCACACTTTTCCTATCTGTTTTTGTAGATAATAATAATACCAAGTTCATAGGGTTATACATAGCAGTAATAACAAAGTTTCATTAGTGGCTTACTATATGCCAAGCAGTGTTCTAAATCCTTTGCCAATAAACTATTTAGCAATGTGTCTGAAGCATAATAAACCCCCCACGTTAGCTTTTTAATATTGATATTATTACTACTAATGGGCTGTCAGAGGCATCAAGGAAGTTTGCAGCCAACAGAGAGTTATACCACATGCACAGAGAACAACTTAGTGAGAGACCCAGAGCACATCCAGAGGTGTTAACAGTTGGAGAGTTCTGAGACACTGCTTTGTAGAAGAGGATTGGAACCAAACGAGGGTAGTTAGGGAGGTCCTCTTACAGAGATGGAATTTCAGAGTTCAGAGAAAATGGAATGGGCTTGGAAAGGCAGCTCTAAATAGGATAGGGAGTTCTGAAAAAGCTAAATGGCTCATATAAAATCTGGAGGTAAGTGCAAGCATGAAATGAGGAGATTGGAGGCAGTCAGAGATGTGAGAGGACAGGGGAGCCGTGAAGCCCCACTGTCCGCCTTCCCTCACCGTCGTAGGCTTGACCATGTGTTGGAGCAAACATCTCAGGTACATTTAGTACGGGCGCACATCAGTTCCATTTTAGACGTCAGCAGGCAGCTAGCTAGAGACAGAAGGACAGTGCAAAGAGTCTTTTGGTCAGTGGGGTGTTTGTAGGAAAAAGAAACATGTCTAGATAGGATTGTTAGTTAAAGCTGGTAAGGGTAATCCCAAGGCTTTGTGCACCTTTATCAAGAAGACGCTATTCCCAGCTGTAAGAATGTCTGATGAACAAAGCTTTGCTTCAAGGAAAAAAGTGCTCCAGTGTGTTATTGGAAAAGATTAAGCACCCTAATCTTGTCTTTTCATAGGTTTTTGGAAAAAAAAAAAAAAGGGTAAGGAAGGGTTTCTCAAGAACAAAGGCAGTACCTTAGACAGTGGGCCAAATTTCATCACTTCCTAGTACAATTTTGCTTATCGGGAAGTGCAAAGGAGAATTTCTAGCTGCTAAAATGATGGAATTTTTTTGGAAGTCTTAAATGGAAGTCAAAGAGTTTGTGGAAAAGATGGAGTGAATTCCTGACAGCCCAGGAGTTTATCTAGGCTGGTGAGTGGTGCCCAGGTCACACCAGGCTCTCAGACAGTGCCTGTGCCTAGGCCAGGACCAAAAACTTAGTTGCTGAAGTCGTTAGATATTTAAAATGTTTTCCCGAAAATAGCATTTGTATGGTGGTGATGCCCTGCTACGCATGTTTTTTGGAATCAAATCCTATTATATTCTTACTGTAAGTGTTGAATATCTTTACTATATCTCAATTTTAGTGTTTGGGTGAAAAAATTAGATCCTATTTCAGAAAGAGAAAATGAGAACTGAGTCACAAAGGAAGGAGGAAAGAAAATTAATATAGAGGGAAAGTTTAAAGAATGGATCCAGACATAGTATATATCTCCAAGATAGTGACCTTAGCACAGCATTTGACTCTGTCCCTCTTGTTATCCCCACTGAGGCAAGTCAATGAATGTAGAGGGAAAGATATTGCCCAAGCCCTGGAAACCAGCAAGGGTCCCACTTGAAGAGCTAGACTCCCATGGAATGAAAGAGGTGAAAGAACAATATAATACGTAAAATATAATGTATATATTACATATCTATGTATAATATAGATATTTATGCCCCATATTCACTATATTCTTGGTTAAGATGAAGAACTCCAGCTGGAACTGACATGGGCAAAGAAGGGATTTAGTTGGGTAGCTCACAGAGTTACATGAAGAAATGTAGAGCTGAGGGGAAGCAGGAAACTGGATGCTCCAGGAAACTAACCTGGATGCTCCAGGAAACTTGGTTACCAGAACCAAGTACTCCTAATTCTGTTTCTCCTAGCATGTAAGCTTCTTTTCATTTACTGTTTTTCTCCTGTGATCAGGGGCTGGCCATTCAAATCCTTTAAGCTCACGTCTTCAGGTTGACTATCTAAGATCTACTTCAAAAAACTTCCAGGGAAGGACTCTGCTTGATCCAGCTTGGGTCATTGTTCACCTTTTGGACCAATCAGTGAGGCAAAGTTGATGAGGTCTCATGACAGACTTATTTAAACCAAAACTTACCCTGGGCTTGGTCACATGCCCATTTCTGTGACTAAGCATGGGGAGAGAGATAGGCAAGTTTCCATGACAAACAACCCTTAATAGTATGAATCCCCTAATGTGATTGGAGGGGTAGAAAGGATGCTGTCAAAGGAAGAAAGGGAGCTATTACCAGAAAAGTGTGGGGAGAGAAACTATGAAACAAAAGCTGTCTACCAAGTAGATATTACTCAGTGCACCTAAGATAAAACTCACAAAAGGATTCATGATCACAGAGGGACTCAGAATGCCACACTCATCCCATGCAGCATACTTGAGAGGTTATTCATATACTCATTCTCGCTCGCTGCATCCAGAGAGAAACCTGCGGACTACAGTTATCCTCCTCCTGGCTATGCGGAGGGAAGGAGGGAAGGGGGAATCTGATCCTGCTTGTCGGCCCACTTACACCGAAGACCTGACCAGGCATGCTCACCAGCCGTTGGTCCATCCCTGCCCAGAGAGCCACGTATCCAGACGTACACGAGTACTGAAGAAACTTGTGTCAGCGAGGAGTACTGCTTCATCTAGACCTCCACTGACAAAGATAAGCAATAAAGACCGAATAGATGAGAAGAATCAGCAATTCCGAAAGAGAGAGAGAGAAAGGAAACAATTATAGCTGAGAGAAGCAGAGGAAACACCCTCACTAAAAGCAGAGGAAATATAGAAAACTGCAGAGGCATTTAAAAAAATTCTGTTTTTTACTACTGATATAATTTCAGGGATCTAGCGGCAATAAACCAGAGCAGACTGCTATGAGAAAAGAGCATGCTAAGGGCCAGAAAGAGTGCGTGGAAGTAGTAAAAACATTCTTATTAAAATTTGTTAAATGTTACAGCAGTCATCAAAGATGTCTGGATTCGGCCGAGAGGGAAAATTGACAGGCTCAGTGGCAACGTGCTGGAAGCTCAGGCTCACAACGACAATGACAGCCCAGGCACATGGGAGCACACGGGAATTATTTTTCTCCTTGAAGAATCGGTTAACTCGGATGAAACTTTAGCGGTTCAAGAAGCTAGAGAAAGGAAAAACTACAAAATTCACTTTATGAATTACAAAACCTGACAAAAATAATAAAAAAGAGACTATAGCTCAATATCATTTCTGAATATCAACACAAAGTTTTAAATAAAATAACAGCAAACAGAATCCAGCTTTTCAAAATCAATGTATATCATAAGAAATTAGACTTTAAGAGTAAGAAAAAATAGTTCAACATTAAGAAATCTATAAATATAATTCACAATATTAAGCTACTGAAACGAAAATTATACTATCTCCATAGTTGCTGAAAAGATATCAATAAATTTCAATGTATGTCGCTCATTAAGTAAATAAAAATCTTATAAACAAAGACAGAGATAAAAACTTCTTTAAGATGATAAAATATATGAATCTCTTTCCAAAATCTGCCATCTTGTTAAATTCAGGTACAATGAAAAAAGTCTTCATTAAAATCCGGAATAAGACTTAAATGTCCTTTATTATCATTGCTAATTAATATTTAATACTATTCTACAGAAGCCAGCAAAAAAATTAGAAAGACAGTGATATGTGTATATCACACCCTTTTCTCTCTCTAAATGCACAGTAAGACTGTATTTGCTGGCCTTCCTGCTTCTCTGGTTGGAGTTATATGACTGAAGTAAGGCCATGGAATTTTCCAGGCCTGGCCTATACACTCTCCATATCTCTTTCCTTTCCAAATAGCAGAGAGCCACTTGATCTTCGTTAGATTTTGTATGTGCAGGAAATAAACTTTCACTGTGTGTATAATCTTCTATGGATGGTATAATCAAAAAAATATATATGCTTTTTCAAAGAGCTAGAGGAAGAGTAATCCAAACCAAGGAAACTCCAAGTGTAGAGACCATCAAATGGAAAGAACTAGGTATGTTCTAGAATCTAGAATCACATTGTCTAATGTGATAGTCACTAGCTACGTGTGGCTATTTGGCACTTGAAATGTGCCCAGACTGAACTGAGATGTGATGTAAGTATAAAATGCACACCAGATTTCAAAGAGAGTACAAAACAAAGAGAATCTAAAATATCCTGTTAATAGTTTTTAGATTGATTACATGTTGAAATAATATTTTTATACTTTGGTTAAATAAAATATTTTATTAAATTAATTTCACTTGTTTCTTTTTTTTTTTTTTTCCTTTTTCTCCCCAAAGCCCCCCGGTACATAGTTGTGTATTCTTCGTTGTGGGTTCTTCTAGTTGTGGCATGTGGGACGCTGCCTCAGCGTGGTTTGATGAGCAGTGCCATGTCTGCGCCCAGGATTCGAACTAACGAAACACTGGGCCGCCTGCAGCGGAGCGCGCAAACTTAACCACTCGGCCATGGGGCCAGCCCCTCACTTGTTTCTTTTTAATGTGTGTACTTGGAAATTTTAAACTACACGTGTGGTTCACATTTGTGGCTCACATTATATTTCTGTAGGACAGCTCTGTTCTTGAGACTGACAGAAAATCAACCCAATAAACACTGTGGGCAAGGGGGATGGATCACATTTAAGAGGTTATGTGTTAACTGCATATATCACTACCACATTCCCATTCATTCGTTTCTTCATCCAACAAAGATATGTTAAGAACTGTCTATGCTCAGGCACTGTGTCAGGTTTTGTGACACAAAGATGAAAAGGCATAAACCTTTCAAGAAGCTTATAGTCCAGGGAAGGAGGCAGATGAGCAAACCAGCAATTACAACACAGGTTTGTAATGTTCAGAGCTAAGGCAGCACAGAGAAGGGACACCTGGGGTAGAAGGGAGGCAAAGAAGGCTTCTGAGAAGAGATACTGCTTGAGCTGCTCTTTCAAGAGCAAGTAAGATACTCTTGCAGACTCATTCTTATCCAGCCCCATCCCCTCTGCCTCTCCCCAACTTTGATTTCTCCTCTAATAGACCTTTCAGTATTCTGTCTGGATCTCCTGTTCACTGTTCAGTGGTGGACAAAAATGTCTATCGTCAAACTTTAGGCTGCCTAAACTCTATCCTGGTTTTCCTTTAATGACATATTTTCTCTTTCGTCTATATTCATTCTGCTGGAGGCCATCTCCCTCTCGCATGCCGCATGCCCCGTCCTTCACCCCCAACTCACCAGATGAAGAGGGGTTGGCATTTTCTTAGTTCCACATTTCAGCTTCGGTGTCAATCATTTGCTGCCATTGCCAAAAATATCTTCTAGGGTCCATACTGCTTGCTTTCCCCCATTTTGGTTGTTTTCCTTTTTACCAACCCCAGAGAAACTCCAGGTCAAACTCTCCTCTATGACTTCAGCAACTGTATCATAGTCCTCCTCTTTATTTCACCACATTGTCCATGACTTCAGCATCTCTTCCATGATCCTGTATGTCTACCTTACAGCTCCTTGACTTTCTCAATTCCAATGACCTTAATTTCCATTGTGTCTTAGTCACTAAAAGTATAGCCACATTTTGGACCTCATTTTTGTTTATTTTTATTCTTTATTTTTATTTATTTATTTATTTTTAAGGAAGATTAGCCCTGGGCTAACATCTGCTGCCAATACTCCTCTTTTTGCTGAGGAAGACTGGCCCTGGGCTAACATCCGTGGCCATCTTCCTCTCACTTTTGTTTATTTTTAATATATTACACTGTATATTTCCCTACCCCCTAAACTGTTTATCTACCCTTCTCCACACCCCACATGCCATGCATATGCTTTAACACCTCCTGAATCTTCTTTTGCTTCTTATTGTGATTCTCAGGGCTGTTGATCTTCCTCATTCACTTCTCATATGCTCGCGGGTAAAATATGTGTATATGTGTGGTAAGATGGGAGGGCGCATCCTTGAGAGCAATCCCTCCCTCAAAACTCAATAATACTTGCTCCGTTCTGTGCTAGTCATTTTCTCCCTGCATTCACCTAACCTGGAATGCCTACTTCTATCTCCATGAATGTCATCCCTTCTTCACGGTCAAGCTTAAATCCTCTCCAGGAAACCAAGCACATGGATCTTTCCTTCTCCTAACTCTCACTGCGTGTACCAGATCAGCTTTTGATTATACAGCTTAAGACATCTCCTAATTATTTCATGTCTGGTAGTCATCACCCAACAGAAATCTTTAAGAAAGAGACCATGCCTTTTATTTCTTTGACAACTCCTACTACAAATGACACAATCCTGGATACATAGTTGGTGCTCAATAATTATTTGATAAACAAATATATCATTTTTTATTTTGTTATATAAATCTAGTAACAGAAATATTATTCTGCTTATTCTCATAATTTCTTTGGCAGTGAAGAAATTTGAGGAGAAAGTAATCATTTCTTGTTTGCTCTCCCCAGAGAGGTCTGTGAAAATCCCAACAGGAATGTAAACTCAGCAAATTACTTCTCAGGTTGGGTCCAGAAGCCAGGTTGAGTTGGGTTGTCAGAGCAACAAAAAAACCCCCACAGAGACCATAATAGCCAGAGTTTATGAAGCATTTCAGAGCATTCTGTATTATATTAAGTATTCGATAGGCAGCCCAGCCTACTAAGTACTTTGTGACCATTATTTTGTGCAATTCCCCCAAACCTATGACCTAGGTATTCTATTCTCATTCTACAGAGGAGGAAATAGAGGCTCAGAAGTAGCAAATGACTTGTCCAAGAAAACAGCAAGTATAAGAGCTGGGGTTTGAACTCATATCTGTCTTACTCTAAAGCTCATGACTTTGCCTTGAAATTAAATTATTATAAATTTGTCTTGTGAATATTAATTTTTGGGGGGGAGTCCAATATCCCTCCTTTTTGCTGGATACACAACTCCCCTTCTTTGAGAAGAAATTCCCTTCTTCTTCCCATTGCACTCCATCAAGAAGGAAAATGGTTGCCGTCCTCTCCCAACACAACTATACCTCCTTATCCACAATTTTTGGTCAAGGGAAAGATATCTGGCCCAAGCCGACCCAATAATACCTTATTTCCCAGGTCATTACCCAGGCTGACCCAATTAGAATTCTTCCCTGAGAGTCAAGAAACTAAACCCGTGAGTAAAGAGTCTTTCCCTGTTAGGTACTCAGACTGTAAGTATGTAAAGCTGAAGCCATGGCAGGCATGTCCTTCACCTCCTGTCAAAAGCCTGTGTGCAGGAGCGAATGAAAGTGACATGGGAAGACAGAGGGAGAGAGAGCCAGTCCTGTTGGCTTGTGAGCCCTTTTCTCCCCCTTGTTGCTTCTGACCTTCCTATGGTTAGAGGAACCAATAACTATACCGTTTTGCTCAGGCAAATTCAGGTTGGCTATCTGTCACTTATAAAGGAGTCCTGAACGATTTAGCCCACCCCATGAAGTGCTGAAGGTCAAAAATCAGTAAAATTAAGACCAGTTAGCATATTCAAGAAGCAAATGAAATCTTGTAACCAGGAGACAAAGCCAAGGAGTTGGAAATCAGATATTACCAAAAGTGAGTTAGGAAGCGAGAAACAACGGACGTGAAGCCGTCTGAGGCCATTTACCCTGAAAGAGCTCTGTGAGACCCAAAGCTCTTTTTTTGTTTTTTTTTTTTTAGCTCTTTTCTTTTTAAAGGTCACTGGACAAAATAAGAATCAGTAGGTCAACTTAGTTCAAAGACATAGATGGAGTAGGATAGGTAACCAGAATTTCATAAGATAAAATCATTCCTTTTAACAATCAAGCCCAAATAAAGCCATCCCCATCTTAAAATGGTGTTTTTCAGTGGTATGCACTGCCTCCTTTTTAATGACAATTACCAGCTAAATAAATCATCTGTTAGGCCCAAGGAAGAAATCAGAAGACAACCAAAAGCATTGCACAAATAATATGTCATATGAGCCAAGGAACTAGAGTGATGTAGAACTTACCAAAGAAAAAGACCCTTGACTCTTGCTAGACTTATTTCACCAGGATGATGAGTTAGAGTTTAGATTAGGCAACAATCAGTCTTTGACAATGGGCCACAGAGGCCCACCCACACCTAATCATACGGCTGTAAAAGAGAAGCTTATTCACTCTGCATTTTCATTTTGAAAATATGATTGCTTGAGCTTGATTTCCTAACTAGGTTTAACTGGGGATCAGTGTCAAGCAGTAAGCTCTAAAATGTAAATAATTCATTGGCTCACCTTGTGATTTCCATAGCTACCAAGGACTTTAGTGCCCTGACCTCTGGGAGAGGGGTGAAGGCTTGGATTGAAGCTTTATTTAGTAAATCCTTTCCATTCAAAACCCATAAGCTCCTTGTCTCTGTCAGCAAACGTCCAGAAGGTACCTTGTCAACAGATCCATTGGAGGGAAGCCTTCTGGGAGCTGTCGGAAGTGGGAGGAGCCCTGGGAACTTCTGCCGCAATCAGACCTGTTACATAAATTGAAAACAGCTTTGGTTTTTTTCCAGCTGGATGTAAATAACACTTGTTTGACTCACTTTCTGTTCTGCGATTTACACGTATGTGTGTGCAGTATATGTGATGTGCACACGTACATGCTCGCATACAAGTATGTTTATCTGTTGAAATTAGGTGGATTTCACATAGTGCACAGTTTAATAAAAATTGTTGGATCACCAATCGCTTCTTGTGGGTTTTGTGATTATCATCCAGAACAAGAAGAGTATCCAGTCCAACTTACTGCTGAATCTACCACCACAGTCAGGTAGTATGGCCAAAATTTTTTTAGAGCTGCTAATTTAAATGGATCCATGTGTCCCCAAGCTATAAAATCAATCATTCAACTTTTTCACTGAAGTCTTTTAAGTTTGGGAGTGGCTTAGGATTTACACGAAAAAATTAGAGATGTTTATGCAATTGCTTTTTTTCTGTTTAAGAAAATGGTTGTGCCCCCATTTAGTCACTTCACTGGAAATAGGCCATGGTGAAATGTCTGTACCACAAAAAAGACAAATTACTAAGTTCTCTAAATCTTATCGCTTTTACAGTTGACAATTAAACCAAATTATTATACTCATAAAATGGAATAAGAGAAGGGGCTTGCTGAAATACATCATTTCAGTTTAAGATTTGCTTGATAAATAGTGAAGGGGTATAAATTCTATTAAGTGAGAAACTCTATACTCTAAATTGCATACACATGGCGGACCTGAGAAATGGATTTGAGATGAGAAATGTATTCACTTTGTGAACTAAAGTAATGTAGTAGTTGCTAATCTCATTAAGGCATTAGCTGGTCATAATTCAGTATGTTAGTTAGTATTATCGGTGATAAGCTTTGCCTAGTTCTGGTTCGGATCTGTACTAACCCTGGGTGTATTTGCCTCCCCATTTTCAGATCATGCCTTTTTCACGTCCCTTTGAACTAGCATCCTTGATACCTTTCACTTGTGGCTTCAACTGCCTTTCTTGTGAACCTCCTCTGAGGAAAGCTGGAAAGAATGTTAGTAATTAATTGCATTCATTCTTAGCAGCAGCAGATGAAGCCTAGAATCATTTGTGTCTGCAGTGTGGTATCCCTGAGGGTGCCGAGGGTGAACTCCAGGCGCCTGAGTGCCCGCTGCCATTTTATTCTTCCCTTGGTTTCCCTCTTGGCTTCTTCACAGGACCTGCTTACAAGGAAGTCTGGCACCTTTTCTGGTTTTACTAAACAATTTCACTCGTATCCATCTTCCACTTGCAGTTTTACGTCACTGGACGTAACTGCCGCAGAGGCCACCACTGAGCATAAACCAGCACTACAGGCTCACTCACTGTGTCAGTCTGAGTTTGTTCAGGACAACTGAGACTCTGCAAGTAGGAATGAGTGTAACCGATGTTTGCTAATGAAGACAGGACTTAGACAAATGTGGAAAGATCTGGGCGAGTGTCAGTCTGGATGGCTAACGCTGGAAAATCAAGAGACAGTCACAAAAGTGAAGCAAAGAAACAGGGAAAGGAAATTACCATTTATGGGGAAGTTTCCAAACACTGTGGCTGCTAGGTGAGAGCTCATGAGGAAGTCTGGAAGCCTACCACACGGGATCGCTACGACTTTCCAGAAACTCATTGCTTCACTTCTACCTTCCAAATCTCAAGAAAGTTGTTCTCACTGGAAAATTCTAATCCCGAACCATGGAGGGAGAGAGATTTTAGGAAACATATTTTCCCATGCTACTAAATTGACAACAAACAATCTAGCAAAGTCAACCCCTTTGGAAATTGACATCTATGCCCCATTCCTTTCAACAGCATTTAACACCTCAATAAAGAATATAACAACATCATGCTTTAATTAGCATAATGCAACCACCCTTTAACAACCAAAGAGCAAAATACCCACTTTGCAAAGAGGAGACTCAAGTCCCTTATGTCTTGGTGAATAAATCAACTGTCGCCAGATGATATCCAACCCTCTATAGCCGAGTTACACTTAGCCCTTGGAAAGCCTGTAATAGAAATACTGAAGTAAATAATCATTATTAAAATATCTAATGTTAGATAATTTGACAATGCAAAGAGGAAAAAGAAAAGAATACTTCATTAATGTATGTAAATATAAACAAATCAAAGGAGTGAAGAAAATGAGTGCAATTACTACAGTTGTTGTTTTGACATGTGGTAATTTGACCACAATTGCTGTTTATACCTTTCTTATTCCACTCAACTTTCCTTAGTCTTTTGTCTTCGGTAGGTCATTGTGGCTCTTTGCCCAGTGGAGCTCGCCACTGCTCCTGAAGGATCTCTGTCGTTAGCGGTCCCGTCTGTCCTGGGTTTCTAGTTTCCCATTATCGTTTGCGACAGGACATGGGAGTACTAAGAAGCACCCCACAGAACATTCTGGGTTCTAGTCATACCTCCTTTACTCCCATCTTGTAGTAGCAACCTAATTTCCCTTTATAATCACAATGAATTGCCCCAACCATCATAGTAACACCCTACTTTGTCGTTAGTACAGTGGCATGAAGTGCCCATAGTGGCCAGATGGCAGTTACAGCTTCTAGTTAATAATAACTATTGTATGTCCCCTGATTCCAAGAATTAAGATCTTAAAACCAGCAAGCCCAAGTTGCAATAACAGGAATAGAAGAGTTTGCTAGTGGATTGTTAGGGGTACTAATGAGAGAAGCCAGTTCCATTTCCACTCTGTGGTTTCTAAATCCATGCATCCTGGCTGTAGGTGAAATAACACCATATACTGGTTGCTGATTCAGGGCATAAATATCAACCTGAGGACATTTCCCTAGACTTGCAAAGTTGGCCAAGCAGCTAAAGCCTACTTCTTAAAAAGGCTATGCCACTGTTATATCAGGCCAGCTACCTCAGGGTGATGGAGGATATGGCAAGACAAGTGAATTCTGAGGGCATGAGCCTACTGCCACATTACATTTGCTGTAAAGTTATTTGCTTGGTTAAGAGCAATGCTTGTGTGGAATAACTTGACAGTGAATAAGGCATTCTGTAAGTCCACAGACAGTGCTTTTAGCAGAGGCATTGCAGACAGGGAAGGGAAATGTATATACAGAATAAATGTTTCAGTGAGTAAAAATCATTGCCACCAGGCAGCCAGCTGGCCCTCCCAGGTAATGGTGCCACATTGGGGCAAACAGTATTGATCTTTGCTTTGGGAGGTTGGTCACTCAGTAGAGGGTGTAGCCAACAGCCTCGATGAGCTCGCAGTCTGCATCCCTGCTGCTATGGCCATGACCACAAGCCCGTGGGACAGGGAAAGGCGTGGCTGGAGAAAGAGACTGGCTGACGTCCATACATGGAGTCATATTGTCCCTCTGAATATTGAAAGTCTCCTCTGCTGTGGTAGCCCTTTGGTGAGCATTTATATCACACACGAATCTTCTCATATTCTGTGCCAGTTTGGATGTTCCATCTGCTTATCTTTCTCCAGACCCCCTTGTAAACAATTTTCCAAGTTCGTGCCTTCCAACTCCATGAACATCTAACTGAACTGTTAGCCACTGCCCACAAAACAGTATCGGTCCATACCTCTGCCTATACTTCCCTCCAAGAAAAAGCAATAACAAGGAGCATTGCTTGTTCTTTTCACTGGGAGGATTTCCAGACTCTTTAGGGTCACCTCTGAGCGGCGGTGCTGCCGTGTTATAACTGCCCACTTCTAATCATTACTAGAATATAATTGATACAGAATCGTCTGTAAACATCCTTTGTTTTTGTCAATGATCTGGTCATGGAGGCCTCACCATGAGGCTATAGGTGCTGATTGAGGGGAAGAATCCTGGCGATAGGAGTAGGAAGCATAGGCGTCTGAGGAATTTGCCCTTGCAAATTGCTTGTGCCTTCAAGACCTGCTCGAGCCCCACCTGGCACACACCAGTTCTACTTAATGGCGCAGTGCTGTTGGACACATCTAATTTATAACTTGGTGAGCCAGACAACACACTTTTTATGATGAGAAGCTTAGGTCACATGGTAACTTGGTGTTCCATAATCAAACATTCAGTCTCTTCTAGGACCCAGGGGCAAGCCAAAAGCTCTTTCCCAAAAGGAAAATAGTTATCTGCAGAAGACAACACAGCTTTACTCCAAAATTCCAAAAGGTCTGCACTGTTATTTATGTATAAGGACCTGCCACAGACTCCATATAGCCTTCAGACCTGTCACTGACACTTCACCACCATTGGATTGCATGGGTTATATGGCTCAAGTGGTGGAGCAGCTTGAACAACAGGCAGCCTGGACCTGTTGCCTAGCTTTCTCTTGCTCTATTCCCTGGTGAAAACTCTCAGTCTTAACAGATTATTCAATGAATGGATCAAAGTAGCATATTCCTAAATGAAGTATAAATTACCTCAAAATCCAGAGGCACCTTAGGTGTTACCCTGTTTTTTTTTTTTTTTTTTTTTTGGTGGTTGGAGCCGTTTGTCCTTCACTTTGCATGGAATATCTCAATATACCCTAGACTAAAGAATTCCTAGGAATTTCACTGAGTCTGCAAGCCCTCAGTTTTGTGGTCCTACTCCCTGGCATGCACAGGTTTTACTAAGGTATACAAGGATATTAACTACTTCCTGCTCACCAGTTCCAATCAGCCTGATATCGTCAATGCAGTGGACCAGGATAATGTCCTGTGAAACTGATAGGTAATCCCATCAATTGCCTGAGGACTGGATTGTTATAGGGTCTAAGGTAGGGTAACCTAGTGAAGCTGTATTGCTGTTCCCTCTATGTGGAAGACATTTTTTTTTCCTGGGAAAGATTTGCCCTGAGCTAACATCTGTTGCCAATCTTCCTCTCTCCCTCTGTCTCTCTCTCTGTGTTTTTTTCATTCTCAAAGACCCAGTACATAGTCATATATTCTAGTTGTAAGTCCTTCTAGTTCTTCTCTGTGAGCCACCACCCCTGCATGGCTGCTGACAGATGAGTGGTATGGTTCCATTAGTAGGGGGTTCATCACGGTCCTAGGGACGCCGTGATAAATTAACCACCACGAAAGATTTCTGCAGGCCAAATCATTCTGATAACTTCTTGGATTCTGTCACTTCAGGATCTCATCACCCACTGAATTCAGAGAACCCATTTCCATGGTAGCATCTCCTACTTTCTTTGCAGACAACTGCCACGACAGAGCCTTTCAGGGATGCTGATAATGCTTCACCAATTTATTTCTCAAAGCCTTGATGAAGGGTGAATACTCTGCACCCTCCCAGGTGACATAACTAGCAGATGGATACGCAGGTCATTCATAAAAAATCCACTCCAGCATTCGTCTCTCCATAAGCCTTCAGATACCTTCCTCTCTAACAATGCTTCTCAGCTGGGGCCAATTTTGCTCTCCCAGGAGACATTTGACAATATCTAGAGACATTTTTTAGCCAGCCCTGGTGGTCTAGTGGTTAAGATTGGAAATTCTCATCACTACAGCCCAGGTTCGTTTCCTGGTCAGGGAACCACACCATCCATCGATTGGTTGTCATACTGTAGCGACTGCATGTTGCTGTGCTGCTGAAAGCTATGCCACCAGTATTTCAAATACAGGCAGGGTCACCTACAGTGGACAGGTTTCAGCAGAGCTTCTAATCTAAGATAGACTAGGAAGAAGGACCTGGTCACTCACTTTCAAAAAATTGACCATGAAACCTTACGAATAGCAGCTGGCCTGGGTAGCATTCAGTTCCGTGTACAGAGGGTCACTAGGAGTCAGAATCCACTCCACAGCACTAACATCAACAGAGACATTTTTGGTTGTCATAAATTGGGGGAGGTGCTGCCGGCATCTCGTAGCTAGCGGCTGGGGATACTGCTAAATATTCTACAATCCAGTCTCCCCTGACATCCTACAAAGAATTGTCTGACTCTAAATGTCAGTAGTGCCAAAACTGAGAAACCCTGCTCTACAGTATACCAAGGGAGTTCTGATATCTTAGCTTCATTAATTATAGACCACTATTGGGCCCAGATTTCAGTCAACCAATCTAGAAACTGTTAGAGTCATCCTCAGCTGCTTTGGCTAGTACACTTAATTCAGAATCACTAGTTAATGCATCCATATTAATAAATTCAGTATGACCCAATAATATATTTGTTTTGCCCTCGTCTAACACCCCTGAGATCTCTTCTGATCCATAATCCTCAAATTTCTGATACAGATTGATAAAACCTTACACTCAATACCTGTCCAGCGGGGTTATTCTGGGTGTTACACTGAGTCTTATTACAAGTCAAGAATCAATAGAGGTGGTGGGGGTTGGTCTTAAGGATCAGCATTCACCTTTCGGGAACCCACCTCTGGGGTGGTCACTGCAGGTTCTGGGGGCAGCAGGAGCCTAACCCTCTGCACAGGGAAGGAGAGGCTGCTTCTCCTGGCGAGGAGGCTCAGGGGAGTTTGGAGCTTCCAGGGCCTCAGCTTAATCACAATCTGGCCAGACATCCTCATCTCAATTTTTAGGGTCCCACTCTTCCCCAATTAGTGCTCTAAATTTAACATGAGAGCATCAGACTTTGGATTGGATTATCAGAAATTTCAACTCTGGAGGTAGAGTTTCTTTCAGGACAGTCAGACATTGTCCAATGATTTGTCTAGCCTTGAGCTGGAATTTTAGTGCCCAAAGTGAATCTTTTTGTTTTTTCCCTCCAAGTTCTCCACTGCTTTGGAAGCCACCAACCCATCCGACAGTCCTCATACGCGTTGTTTCCATTATAATGCTCTATTGCAGCAGCTTACAGCCTTGGCTTCTGTAAGCACTTGAGTTCAGGTAACTACAGTGGTAATTTAAGGAACTCTTTTGCCACTGCCCACCATGAAGTACCAATGACTCATTACCACTGAAAATGGAGGTTATTAATACCTTTAAATCTCATTTAGGTCAGAAAACAAATACAAGACTCCCATCCACAAGTTTCAGTGCTCCTCATGTGACTTCTAACACCAAAAGTTGCATTAGTTTGGGTTTGGTGGGGAAATAGAGCCACAATAAGTATTATGAAAATAAGAACTTGAATAAAGGAACTAGAATGTGCAAATAGGAAGGATCTGGGGACGTAGGGGATTTACGGGATCTGGCATGTTAACGCTGGAGGATTGGAGAAACTTCCACTGTGACATCAATGAAAGTCCTGAAACAGAGAAAGAAAACTGATACTTGTGGAGAAGTCTGCAAACTATTGCAACTTAACAGTGGGAACTTCAGGAGACGTTTGGAAGCCTGCCATGTATGACTGCCACAGTACTCCAAATACCACAGCTTCTCCTTGACTTCTGCTTTCCAAATCTCATGCAAGTGCCTTCACTGGCAGATCCTAATCCAGGAACTTACAGAGAAGGGAACTTTGGGTAACATACTTCTCAGCCTTAAAAGAACTGGGAGTGATGGTACCAAGGTGACAACAATAAAGGCAGCACACGTGTCAGTTTTACTCATGAATCCCCGTTGTCAAACTCTGCCACCCGCAACAACACTGGCGTCTCAACCCTTGCTTGCTTGACCTCAGTCCGCTTTTGAATACCCTTCCTAGCGTTAGTGAATCAGCTTCCAAAAGTAACTGCTCAGCATTTGATCCCAAGATATGTTTTAACTCTGCCTTTCAGAACATTACACTGGCTTGGGGGACCGTGTTTCTGGATTGAACCAGTTGGTTTATGTGCTTGAACTTGGTTTTGTTAATCCTTTGGACTTTTGGAAGCCAAGTCCCATGGTAGCTGCAGGCAGAAGCCGTCCTGCTTTCCTTTGCTCTGTGATCCCACCACTCAGATTTTAGTTCACGCATCAAGTCCTTGGAGAAGTTTAGCCTGACTTCCCACATGTATAATCTACCCCGTCAGGTCATGTTGACCACATTTTCACTGCAGCACTTTGTACTTCTTTAGATCCTAGTATATACTTGTATATGTGCAATCATTTGGTCAATAACTCCAGCTCCCGCTAAACTGTAAGTCCCAGGACGACAGAGACTGTGACTCTTCCGCTTACCACTCCATCCTTTTGTTTACCGTGACATCACAGAGCCTGATACATAATAGGTGCTCAGTAAATATTTGATGAATGTGTCATTTGATAGTACCAAGCCATCCCTTGCAAAGGTGACAGCATGATAGAAAGAAAGGAGTGCTAATAGGCCACCAGGAGAGCTCTGTTCTAGTTCCACCTCACTTGCTACCTTATTAGATGACCTTGAGCAAGGGACTTAAACTTCCTGAGTTTCAGTTTACTCATCTGAGAAATGAAGCAGTTGAACTGGAGCGAAGGTCCATTATGGTGCAGAGTCTATAGCTTCTTTGTATGACTTAATCTTGTACATAGAATTTTCTTACAATGGGATGCATCATTATACACTTTCACTGAATACGGGGGTGGGAGATGGAGCATACTGGGATGACTCTCAAATTTGTAGCTTGGTGACTGGTGTTTTCTTATATAAACGATAGAAATCAAAGTCTCTAGCATGAGGCAGGAATTTTTCTTTGGATTCAGGATTAACAATATCTTCCTTATTTTTACTCATTTTTATTCATTTTGGTCAATTTCATGGACTGTACTCATACCGCCATTTTTCCTAGAAGGCAGCAGCATGTTCAGTGGCAAATTCACGGGCTTGGCAATCATTCAGATCTAGTTTTTAATCCTGATTCTTCACTTGCTAGTCACCTGATTTTGATGAAATAACTTTACCCCTGTGAGCCCTGGATTTCTCCTCTGTAAAATGAGAGTAAGAATGACTACCCTATAGAATTCCTTTGAGGATGAAATCAGATAATCTTTGTGAATATCAAAACCCAGTTGCTGGAATATAGGCAGAACTAAAAAAATGGAATTGAGTTTATAAATGAGGAAATTGAGCCAACAGGGAAATTCCGTGTGTTTGTGTGTTGCCTGAGCTCATTCAAGAGGAGTACCCGTTTCTCAAATCTGCCTGGCTCTCAGATCTGCCTGGCTCTCAGATCTACCTGGCTCTCAGATCTGCCTGGCCATCCTGTGAAACTGGAAGGCAAGAAAGGATGAAACAGGACCATTCAGCAAAGAAGCCGTGTGCATAAAAATAGCTGACACATAAATGGCACCAAGAGTTCTTAGCATCTAAATAGACATTGACATTTTCATTTTTATTCCTTTAATCTTCTTTAATATTTATCTTGAGACCGAATTGAGCATAATAACAGCATTTTTACACTATGAGACTTTCAAAAAGTTAATTCAAAATACAGTACAATTTTCAATTAAACAAACTGCTCATAGAAGAGCAAGACTTGCGTTAACTGAGAAAGAACTCGAACACCTGTTTTTGTCTGCTTTGAACTTGAAAACCTTTCAAGAAAAAGGTTTTAAAAGTTTCTAGACATAGTCTATAAAATACGTACATTCTTGGGAATTTTTTTGTTGATGTCTAAGGATTTAACGATACCTGTGTTATCATTGATTATCAGTGACTCGTTCGATCTATACATATTTTCTGAGTGTCTACTTTAATAGAAATTGCCACATGCTAGGAATATAAAGACAAAAGATATCATTTCTTTCCTCTAGGGTCTCAGTTTGATGTTATGAATAGCAGACTTATAAGAAATAACTCCAAAGTGATTGTTTAGTCATTATTATTCTTTAATTATAGAAGCTTTCCTTTTTAAGATATAAAACCGGTTGGGTTCCGAAGGCTATTACTGAGCCCATTTGTTTCTAACTCTAAAGTGTTGGAAGGGTTTCCGCATGTGTTCCTTTGACGCAGTCCCAACCAAACTAAAGTCTGATTTGTTCCTTCTCAGTCTTAAAGCCAGGTTCAAATTTTCCAGGTTCAAATTGGTGGATGTTCTCTCAGGTAACTTTTTTCAAAATAGACCAGCTTTATTTACATTAAAAATTGACAGAGGCTTTAGATCATCACACCTTCAACACACACACACACACACACTCTGATGCTCTCCAAGGCAGGCGCAGAACACCCCGGTGTCTGTTTGCCTCCTCATCACTGTTTGATGTCCGCAGAGATCAACAGGCCTTGAACCATTGCACGTTCAAGAGCTGCACTAGAATTTTCGTCGATAGCACCTTCACCTTGCCTAGTCTTTGGTTCTTTAACAAACCTTGAACCACCCCTTGAATGACTATTACACCAGTGGCCTTCTAGCACGGATGCTGATTCTCTAGCCGTGCACTTATAAGGTTATCCATTTTGTCCATAACCTTTCTTCTTGTCTTGTTGAAGCACTGTACTTACTATCTGTGGCATCATTTAATCTTTGTCCTTCAGAATCTTTCCTTCTCACCATACTGCAAATTCATCCATTTCCAATATCCATAATCTTCTCAACACTCTGATTTTAAACATCAGTCTCCTCTTATTGTCCATTGTACATATACACCTCTTACTGCTAACGTTTATCACACACTGCCATGCCCACTAATTAGAGAAATATAGGACAATTGTCTGGAAGCTTTAAGGACCCACTTGAGTTCTTGATCAACAATTTAAGGTGATTTCTGCCAGCATGGTTGAATAGTTTCCCCTAGGCACCTCCAACAGAGATGCAGATGTGGAATAGTGGAGAACTGGACTAACCCAGGAGGATTGGATTTTACGATTGTGGTTTTGCCCGCAAGCAAGATGAAGAGAGAGGTGGGCAAGGAATTGGTTATGTGTAAGTGACTCTAAATATTGACCTTGGAATTTTAGGCTAGATGCAAAGCAAGAGAAGATATTGAAGAATTGAGGAATAATAAAAAAGTAGAATGATCAATTGGTTAGAGGTGCCTTGAAGAGTCAAAAAGCTGTTGGAACCAGTAGTCAGGGTAGAGAGAATTAGCTGGAAAGATGAAAGTTGGTGATCAGAGTAGGATAGGATTATGGCTGGGTTGCGGGCAGCCATCTTGACAAGGTCTATAGTATGACATGGGAAGTGAGGAGGATGAGGTAGGGCGGACAGCAAGATCACTGGGGGAGAGACACTAAGGATGTGAGCAGCCATATTGTGAAAACATCCTATATGCATATATTGAAATCACCAAGAGTTAAGATATAAGCAGTATGGAGAGTGTGCAATTGAGTCAGGAGCTGAAATCACAAAAAAATGGGGGTAGGGGTGATAACCTGGGGGTCAGCAGATACTAGCCACAATTCCATTAGATACAGTAGTAATATTACTAAAAACTTCAAAACTGAGCACAAAGACCAATAAACACACTTTAGTCCAGAGGTCTTAAGCCGGTGAATCACCAGCACCATGAATTCAATCAAGCTCTTTGATATTTTTGTCTGGTAGACAATACACTTTTTTAAAGAATTGGATTAGTTTCCAAGAAATAAAAACCAAGAGAAATCTTATAAAATTCCAGGTTTCCATTTTCTCTTGAAAAATGGAAAGTTTTGTCAACATTGGGCTCAAACTGACAGACGAGTGTAATAAACTGGAGCTGAATGCTGACTGCCCAATTAGACAGGACACACTCTCAAATCTGCCACAGTCCCCACCACTCCTTGTGTCACACCTGGCCTCTTTTACCCAGTTACTTATCTGTCTCACTTATAAGCATTTGATTTTTCAATCCTGTGTTAAATTAATAGACAATATTTTGGCCAAATGACTGTGCAAGATTGCTAAAACTATTCTTAAAATTGAAAATTCGAGAAGGAAAAATATCTCCATATCTGAGAATTCTTTTCAGTTGGACTTTAGTTAAGTTTATTGAAGTTTTACCACATGGCCCCAGCACTTCACAATTATACTCATTGAATCAACATTCCTAAATTATAACTTATTTTAAACTCTAAATATATTCTTTGTTTCCTAAAAATAAAGATTAATAGCCCAAAAGTTACCTTAAAGATTATGCATTCAACCTTCTCAATTCATAGGAAGAGAATGGAAGCACAGGCAGTTGAAGTGACATGGTCAAGGTCATACACCGTACCGCATGGTACAGCTGGAGATCAAATTCTTGTCTTAACTCCCAAAAATTATGTTTAAAGACCATGATATCTTTCATTTAGGGTCCTTGGAAATATTTTATTGTGAAATATTGCAACCATAGAAGTTTACAGAGTTCAATATATTAATAAGTGTGTACCTGCCACCCAACTTTGTTGAATTTTAATACATCTTTAGATTTGGGAATAAAATATTATAGAGTTCAGGCCATTCCTCCATGTTCTCCCCAATCCTTGTCGCTTTTTTCTTCCCTCAGAAGTAAATATTATGACAAATCTGGTATTTTTCATTTAGGAATCCCTTTAAAAGGAAATAGATTCTGAAAGTAACCACACTTATTGACAGTTGTCATTCTCATTAAGATGTGTGAACCTATAATGCTGCAAGGAGAATGCAAATAGTCTATTTACAGACCATAATCACCCTATGAGAGGAAAAGGAGCTGTCCCAAATATGACTCCCAGAGAAGTTCCAAATCGAAACTTAGTCATAGGACTCAAGATCATACCTAAGAGACTCATCGGTTTCAATAATAATAAGAATCAAATACTGTTTCTCCAAGAGGAAAAGTGGAAAGAGATGCCTCCAGGCAGGGCCAGCTTCACGGTCATGCAACCTGTGCAATCACACAGAGCCCCATAGCTCAGAGGCTCCCATGCTTGGTTAATGCTCTGCTATTGCTGTCTTGACATTCTGGATAATTTTTGAGCAAGGGGCCCCACCTTTTCACTTTGCACTAGGTCCTGCCAGTTACGTATCTGGTTCTGGTCCCAAGGCAAGGGGCAGCTGAGCCGAAACGTCAATCCCCAACTCTCTAAGATGTCACTATCTGCTAGGGACTTGAGCTGACAATGGCTGCCAAATTCCCTTTGTCCTCAGGAGGGTGCTGTTCAACCTTTAATTGGTCCTCAGCTTAGATGCAGACATCTTACCTTCATTCCCTGAAGCACTGGGGATGTTTAAGAAGAATTTTAAAGGCTGAGTTACTTCAAAAGAGAAATGGACATGGAACTACACATAGATAAGATCTACAGCCTTCTGTTGAGGCCTCACCTTGTGCCAGGTGCTCTGCTAAGCACGGGAAAAGCCATGTTTCTTTTGTCTGTACCCCACCTTATGACAGAGACATTATTATCTCCATCTTACAGGTAATGAAACTGAGGGCCAGAGATTTTAAGTGGCTTCCTAATGGCAAATAGCTAGTAAGAGGAAGAATTAGAACCTGAATCCTGTTCTGTCTGACTCCAGAGATCATGAATGGAAGGCTTTTGTTTTTGGTTTCTTTGTTTTAATCTAGGAGTAAAAACTCCAGAAAAAAACAAGTAACACAGTTGTTTTTCAGGGACTTTTTAATTTCATTTTTTGGTGAGGAAGATTGGCACTGAGCTAACATCTGTGCCAGTCTTCCTCTATTTTGTATGTGGGACGCCAGCACAGCATGGCTTGATGAGTGGTGTATAGGTCCAAACCTGGCATCTGAATCAAGAATCCCAGGTCACTGAAGTGGAGAATGCAAAAACTTAACCATTATGTCACCCGGGCCAGCCCCTGCTTTTCAAAGATTTTTAAAAGGACTGTCCACACTTTAAATCATGCCATTGTAATAACATGAGGAGGATTTGCCATAGCGTATCACGCGCTTTCTGAGTTCATCCTACTAATCATATGCAAAGCTCTGTATTATTGTTCACTTTCAAAAGTCATGCAACTCAAATTTTACAGAACACTACGGTCAGAATGTTTTTGTCCCTCTAAAATTATGATGTTCAAAGCTAACCCCCAAGCTGATGGTGTTGGGAGGTGAGGCCTTAGGAAGCGATCAGGTCGAGAGTGGAGCCTTCATGTATGGGATTAGTGTCCTTATAAAAGCTGCCCTGCCTGAGAACGCTGTCCCGTCCCTTCTGCCCTGTGAGGCCGTCTCGTCCCTTCTGCCCTGTGAGGTTACGGTGAGAGGATGGCCGTGGAGGAGGAAGCAGGCTTTTACTGGACACTGAGTCTCCCAGCGCCGTGACCTTGGACTTCCAGCCTCCAGAACTGTGAGAAATAAACATTTGTGGTTTAGAAGCCTCCCAGTCTATGGTGTTTTCACTATAGAAGCCTGAACTGACTAAGACACAGAAGAGCCCAAATGTGTTGTCCCGTATTCTTCTCGAGTTCTCTTATGCTTCTCAGCAGTCAGTTTTGATTCGGGCCTCTGAAAAGCTAACCACTGAAACTGAGACATAACTAGAAACTACTACCTTTCAATCCAAACCACCACCAGGTCACTTTCACAGGTGGCACTTTGGGGTACTTCAAGCTATGTATGCCACTAGGCTACCATAAATACCTAACTGTGGGGTGGAAAAATTAACTATTTACTGTTTAACAGTTATTCAGAAACGCAACTCAATAAACCTAACACCCATACAGAAAATACAAACACATTTCCTAGCAGGAGCTCATATTATTACAGTATGAGCTTATTGGTCTTATTATAAAATAAAGCAATTAGATAGTTGCCACATTCAATATGTTATTTTCTCCTAGAGTTTAAAGAGAGTGTATATCAGATTAAGGAAATTTCCTTTGTTTCCTAGTTTACAAAGAATTGTTATTATAAAAGGGTGTTGAATTTTATTGAATGTACTTCCAACGTCTGTTGAGATTTTCATATTTTTTCTTGTTTTATACAGAACATAATGTGTCCAAATATATTAATTGAATTTCTAACATTTTCAATATAGATAGTGTTACCAATTTCACCTCACTCTGGTGGGACTCTGACCCACACTCAGAGGAGCTCTGAGGAGGGGCCCAGGGGTGGGCCTCATGCTCACAATCCATACTTTCCTCGGAGGTTTCTTCCTGTTTGGTGTTGCACATTTGAAATGAAACGGAAGCTGAGCGTTCAACAGCACAAGCTTTATTCAAAGGCCGAAGAATGGAGAAGTGGGAACTAAGTTCACAAATCAACTTCTCCGCTCTTGGGGAAACGAAGCAGCAGATATAGGGGGTCAAGGAAATGAAGTGGATGAGTATTCATAGTTATTCAGGGAACTGGGCAGGCTTTTGGGGGGAATAGGGGGCCTCTTCTTTTTTTCCTTACCTGGTCTGGTATTTCCTGTCATGGCAGTGGGTAGGTGTGTGACTTAGTATGGTAATGCATTACAATGGATGTATAATGAGCTGCAGGGTCTATGTCAGGTCATGCTGGACCGCCATGTTGCCTTCAACCAGTTTAAACTGGTCCTGACCACAGTTCTCAGCCATCTTCTCCTTCCTCTTTTTGTGGTTTCCTTTAACCTAAAGGTAATAAGTTAGGCTTGTTCTGAGCAGGTTGTGGTTAATATTTTATGGAGCCAGCCACTGAGGTAACAATATTACATATTCATTTTGTTATATGTTACTGGATTTCACTTGTCGAATCTATTGTGTCTTTCTTGTCTATTTAATCAGTTTATGCTATTATCTTTGTAAGCTCCTTCATTCTATTTTTCTTTGGGTTTATTCTCTTGTTTTCATTCTAACAATTTTAAGTTGAATGTTTGATTCTTGTATTTTAAGCCTGCCTTCCTTTTGTTTTCTAATATTACCCTTTATGGTATAAAATTCCATCAAATATTACATTAGCTGAACCTCACAAGTTTTGATATTTTTAATTTTTTTACATTGGTTTTGAGTGTTTTCTATTTTCCACTATAAGTTCTTCTTTGATCCCTGAGTTATTCACAAGTGAATGTTAAAATCAATGAGAAAAAGATGACTAAAAATGATGTAATCTTCTATAATACAATCTATGAAGTTTCCTTAGCTTAATCTCTAATTGTCTTTAGCCTTGTATATCCTTCTATTCAGCTATTCATTGAGTTTTAATTTCAACTATTCGATTTTTCACTTCTAAACGTTTTATTTTCTTTTTCACATCTTCCTGGTCATGCTTTGATACTCCCATTGGTTCTTTAAGCATACGAAACATGTTTTTAAAATTTCTACCTGTAAATTTTGAGATATAAATCTTACTGGGTCTGACTCTGCACTTAGTTTCTGCTGCATCTTGCTTCACAGGTTTTTGATTTCTGATTCTGAGCTCATGTGACTGGAAACTTCATCTGTACCATTTTCTTTCTTTTTGAAGACTGACTTTAGTGTGATTTCCCCCAAAAAGGATCTATTTATGTTCTGTCAGGCATCTGTCAGACGCTACCAACACAGGACTACTTTCAACTAACTTTTTAAATTTCAAGCTCACATGCGACACAGAAGTGAATTCCTGCCCAAAGTCTTGTGGTCGTTGGCTTGTGTTTGAGAATTATCAAGGGAGATATATTTTGTTTTTACCTTTCTACTCACAGTCAATGCTGAGAAGGCAAATCTCTTCCCTATCTCCCTCTAATTAATTAGGGCACTCACCCTCCTAATTATCTCTTGAGGATATCATCTTTCAGGACCCAACTTAAAAAATGTTTTCTGGACCACCTTTCCACTTACTCACATCTCAGGAATGGTTTCTGGTCCTGTAGTTGAAGCATTAATGCCCAAACTCTTGGCCACCAGGATCAAAGACACTTTCGAGGCAATTTTACTCCAGAGCTGCTTGACCTCGCTGGGTTCCCACTTTCTTGTCTCTTCTACCTTCACTTTTTGTGACCTTACTTTGCTCAAGCTCAATCCTATCTTTAAAACACTTTTATTGAGGCTGGCCCTGTGCAGCAGCAGTAGAGTTTGCACGTTCTGCCTCCGCAGCCCAGGGTTTATCGGTTAGGATCCCAGGTGGGGACCTACACACCGTATATCAAGCCATGCTGTGGCAGGCATCCCACATAGAAAGTAGAGGAAGATGGGCTTGGATGGGCCCTTCTTCCTCAGCAAAAAGAGGAGGATTGGTGGCAGATGTTAGCTCAGGGCTAATCATCCTCCAAAAAAAAAAAAAAATTAAAAAAAAATCACTTGTCAAGCATTTTTTTAGTGTTATATACCAAGAAGTTTTCTCCAGACTGCTCAACAATTTGTCAGAAATGGAAATATAGGAATCAGCTTTATTAAAGAGAAAACTATGAGATGGACAAAAATACTTTGTTTATTCAGGTACACTTGTGTAGCAAGAAGAAAGCTCAGTTTGCCAAATGCCGAAGGAAACAAAGAGTTTTGGTTAGTGAAATGCCCAACCAAGGGTAGGTTTGCCAGGACAGTCCCTCTTTGCGCTTCCTGTTCCAGATTTATTATTTCTCCATTTAATTTGACTGAATATTTTTGCATTTCACTCTCTAAAGTATTCCCAATTGGATGATGAATTACTGTCATCATTCCTAAGGGAAAGTCTCTTTTGACTTACATGTGAGAGCTTTATCTGTTGCACTTTCTTGTCGTTCAGCGTAAAGTGATAAGAACATTCTTCCTTCAAATTTCTCTACAACGTAGTCTGCTTTACCCACTTGGAATGTAAACATCTATACTTTCATGGAGGTCATATTTCTGAGAAATAATAAAAGTAATTATGGAAATAAATTATAGCTGGCGAAGGAGATGATGATTGCTAATGTTTTACTTGTTTTCAATAATTTGGATGTAACAGAACTTGCAATGAAATTACTGTTCTTTTAATATATTACAAAGTATTTACGATATACAGAAGGTATAAATCTAGTATAATAGGCTTAAGAAACGAATTGTCACCCAAAGTGAGAGTATTTCTTTGTTACCATCCTCCCTCGTGCCATATCACCACCCATTCAGAAATACCGTTCCAAATTTCATCTTGATATTTCTAATTCCTTTTTTGAAAATATTTTTTACTTCATATATATGTTTCCGTTAATACTGGTTTTCGTTTTAGCTTCATGTCAATGGCATCTCGTTGTATTTATTCTTTGGCAACTTCATTTTTTATCCTAATTATTAAGGTTGTAAGAAGCATCCATATACGCGGTGCTCTCATTCATTTATTTATTTTCATTCATTTATTTTCACTGAGCAATAGGATCCACTGTGGTCAGATCGTGTAACTGTCTTCCTGTAGATGGATATTTAGGCTTCACTCAATTATTTACTTTTACAAAAAGTGCTTCTGTGAACATTCTTCCACATGTTTCCATGTGCCCATTAAAATGTGTTTAAGGTGTATATATATATTGAGGAGTTGGGTTACTAGATTATAGGCTATGCTCATTTTCAGTTCTACCCTCATGACCTCATTTTAACTTAATTATCTCATCAAAGGCTCTATCTCCAAATACAGTCACATTCCGAGGTACTGGGGGTGAGGACTTCAACATCTGAATTTTGGGGGGATGCTCAATTATGAGTGACATCAAATTACATGGAAAACCCTGTTAAGATTTTATATTTTATTTCTTCAAATTTATAGAACAATTTAGATGAGAATTGGCATCTCATAAGTCTTCCAACTCATAAACATTTATTTAAGTCTTCTTTAGAGAATTTCAATAAAATTTTATAGTTTTCTCCATAAAAGTTTTACACATATTTTGTTAGATTCATTTCCAGTGTTCTCATATTTTTAGCGGATATTATTACATATATCTTTTTAAAACTTACATATCTGGTTTTTTCTGGTCTTAAAATTTTGTGTGTGTGTTTTCAAATTCTGTCTCTACCTAGATCTAAGCTCCTTCTTCTCTGAAATTATGAAAATCTCATAGTAATTTCTGGTGTTTGGGACAGCAGTGCCTCTGCCAGCTTCTAAACCAAAAGCACAACTTCACTGACTCAATATGCCAGGCAGATTTTTCTATTCACCAGCCATGTAATCACATATTCTTTAAATAAATCATTTCCTTTTCATATTTCAAAAACATATCTAGATAAAAACAATATCGGGGCCGGCCCCGTGACCTAGTGGTTAAGTTTGGTGCACTCTGCTTCAGTGGCCTGGGTTCATGGGTTCAGATCCTGAGTGTGGACCTACACCACTCGTCAGCCATGCTGTGGCAGCAACTCACATATAAAATAGAGGAAGATTGGCACAGACATTGGCTCAGAGTGAATACTCCTCAGCAAACAAAACCAAACAAACAGAACAAAACAAAACAACATCAGATTAAGAGGCACGTGCTGGGTGGTCAGACAGCTTCACTGGATCACTGGTTTTCTAAGCTTAGTAAATCATTTCTACAGGTTTTCATTCAGGTGAAGGTTCCAGGGGACTTTTCTGTTTCTCCATGTTAGAGGCCTGTGAGGCTGCCCACAAATAGCCTAAGTCATGAATAATCTGTGAGTGCTAAGGTACTGTTCTGATAGCAAATACTGACATTTAATGAGTGTTTAATATATTCCAGATTTTCTTTCAAGTGTTTTGCACATATTATCCATTTTAATCTCCATGACCAGCCCTATGAAAGAGGTATAGTTATATTATCCCCATTCTGCAGATGAGGAAACTGAGGCCCACAAAGGTATATATCTCTCTCAGGAAAAAGAGTGAAAGTTACATTAATAAGTGAATTTGTCCCAAAATGCCTGATAATATTTCCTCTCCTCTCACTTTAGCCCATTATATAATGTACATGGTTTTATATTGCAAAAAACCTGAAATTTGGAGAAGATTGTGTTAATCTGTGCTGTGGAGATGGTGTTCTATAAGACTCGATGAAAAGGATATTCTTTTGTTTTTTCCTTGAGGAAGATTAGCCCTGAGCTAACTGCTGCCAATCCTCCTCTTTTCGCTGAGGAAGACTGGCCCTGAGCTAACATCCGTGCCCATCTTCCTCTACTTTATACATGGGACGCCTACCACAGCATGGCTTGCCAAGCGGTGCCATATCCACACCTGGGATCCGAACCGGCGAACCCCAGGCTGCCGAAGAAGAAGGTGTGACTTAACTGCTGCCCCACCAGGCTGGCCCCAAGGATATTCTTTTGAAACAGACTTGGGCAGCTGCCTTGCCAGTCTCTTCTTGGTTCCTTGGGGACCTGCCAAATTGGGTCTTCTGCTCATTTTAAATTAATCTAGGATCTGAAAAGATTATAAATTCTAAAAGAAGGGACAGCTTACTAATGCTGATAGTGGAATACCAGCAGAGAACAATGTTTGCTATTAAAAGTAGCTGCTTACAGAGCTCACAGGCACAGACCCAAAATTGGGCTCTTCTCAGGTTGCATCCTTGCCCAGCTCCAGATCTGCATCCTTTTGGCAGGAGGCACTTCTCTCTTCTCTGCCACCTTCACCGTTACAAGGAATACCCTAATTATCCTCCGTATGGACATGTCTCAGAGTACATGTAGTCACCCCTAAACAGAGATAAGATCTCCATCAACAGGATAAAGATGTTCTCCAAACAATTTGAAAGGCCACCATTTGAACCCTCCTGGAATTGCCCCAGAACTGATTTCTTTCTAAGATGTTTAACCACGGGGACAGTCATTCCGTTTGTATGAAACGCTACTCTCATGCAGGAGTGTGGTCCTGTTCAAAATTTTCTTAATTACTTTTATCCATGAAAACATTTCATTGATCACTCCATCATATTTCCCTAAAAGAAAGATATTTTAACATTTAACAAATTTTCTGGAACTATAAATCTTTATTCAGTTTTCTTCTTGATTGAGTTGTCACTACAATTATCAGTACAGGAACATTTCTTAGTTCCTTACCCAAAATCCTGAAATTCAGAAATAAATTTGGAAATGTTTAAAATTTTTAAAATTCAAAAGAAAAAAATATTGGAAGGATGAAAATATTTTTCTAAATTAGCGACAGACATATTTGGTTAGTAAACCTGTCCAAAATTGATAGAGGGCATGTATAGTCTGTCAAAAATCATAAATATATTATACATTTTGATAAATATTGAACATAAACATTAAAATTCCATTGGCACTGAGTCTCTTAATAAAAAAGGATAGTGCCTTTTTAAAAAGTTAGATTAAAAACCCGTGGATAAATGTTAATTTTTGCTAGAAGGAGTCAAGGATAAGTGTCAATTCTATTGCTTAGTTCAAGATTCTCAGCATCATTTGCATATGTTTCTGTTTAATGCTGATCCTTAATATGCGCTTCAAATACTAATTTTCCTCAGAGATTTCCTTGGAGAATGTTCTTTTAAACCTACTCTGCAACCTGCCAGTCACTATTATTTGTTAACCCAACAACGAGAGAAGTCTATGTTATTTAAACCTGCAGGATTCTTGGTAACCTGACTGTTCTCACCACGCCATATGTGTGCTCAGTCTTCAGATTTTATGTCTTCACTACAGCGACAGGGTGTATTATTACGTTGCTCTCCCTTTCGTGTGAAGAATCACTTCCCAGGAGGACCCTGAGCTAAAAACTGCATCTCCAGTTGGGAAGGAACATGGAAATTTTGACCCTCCCAGTGATGCAACATTAAATGTCTTTCTGATCCACACTGCAGTAGCCATCCAGAGGGTTTGTGGTAGAAATAACTGGTGCTCACCATGTCCAGCCTTCCTTTCCTTCCTGGTCACAAAGGATCACAGGCGGATAGAACAGTGTCTGTGAGCCAAAGTGACGCGGGTTATTTCTGCACAGCAGCATTTGAGAGTGCATGTGAGCTCTGCAAGTTCTCTCTTTGGTAATTTTGGGAGCAATTTTTTCCAGATGGTGTGGCCACAAAATGGAAGGAGTCTGGATCCCTGCTTGGAAGAGACTAGCCTTGGAGAGCTGTCTGACCTAAAGGAGGCTTTGTGAGTGAGAAACAAACTTTTATGTACAAGATCACTAAGGTTTCGGGAGTTGTTTGTCACCAAAACATAGCCAATCCCATTCTAATACGGGGTGTTCCTATTTGTCTGTTACATGTCACATATCCCGTGGCTACACTAAATCACTTTAATGCCAGACAACAATCCCTTTTATCTGGAATCTTCTGGAAAGAAGGTGTTTCACATTAGTGGGTTTTCCAAACACCCAAATGGAACCAGTGTGTTGGACAAGCACTAGTTGTGATTCTCTGCTCCCTGTGCCTGAGCGAAAATTGGGCAGGGCCCACAAATTTCCTGCTCAGTCTTAGAGAACACACAGTCTTATGGTTACGCTAAGTTGCAAGCACAGTCTCAGTTCAGTATTTGGATTGCCTTGTGAAAAATTTCAATCAAAACTCCGGACTCATATTTTGTTCCCTCCCCAGCTGGGTCTGCTTCAGGCTGGAAGTCACGGCAGAAGGGGGCATCTAGGCTTCTCCTTGTCCTGTCCCTGCTCATCTGGACCTCACACACTACCTATGGGTTGTGTATGCTAAAGGGTGGGGAGGTGAGATAAGGGATGGGACAGTTTTTACTTGGCTGCATAGCTTTATGTCCTATGGCCCTGGATGATGGTTAAATTGGCACTTCTGGATGGACCTGACAGATAACGAAGGCTGACTTTCTCTTGCGGTGCTTTTGTGGGTTCTGTGAAGGTGCTATGCTGATTCCACTCTTCCATTTCTTTTGGCCTAGGAAGATGCGTCCCTATTCTAGATGACGAGACTTGTGATTCCTTTCTCAGCTCCCAGGAATCTTCTTGCTCCTCCAGGTCGCTCTTTTGAACGGAACCCAAGAAGACGCCATTCTGCTCATGTCCTGTGTGGCCCACACGGTCCACGGGAAACACTCCTGCATCATTTGCTCTGACGAACTCTGGAGTAAAAGCCGATCCCAGTGTGGCAGTGCTCTCCTGGCTCCGCGTCCCTACACTCATTCCTCAACTTCTTTCTCACCCTCTACTCAGCCCACACTCCACCTCTGCGTTCTTAGCTGCCAGTCTGCTCCTCGGCATCTTCTTTTTTTTTTTTTTTTTTTTTTAAAGTTTTTTTTTTTTTTTCTAAAGATTTTATTTTTTCCTTTTTCTCCCCAAAGCCCCCCGGTACATAGTTGTGTATTCTTCGTTGTGGGTTCTTCTAGTTGTGGCATGTGGGACGCTGCCTCAGCGTGGTCTGATGAGCAGTGCCATGTCCGCACCCAGGATTCGAACCAACGAAACACTGGGCCGCCTGCAGCGGAGCGCACGAACTTAACCACTCGGCCACGGGGCCAGCCCCGTGCTCCTCGGCATCTTCTAACTGCAGAGGATATACGAAATATCTCCAAGTGGTCCTCTCGAAGATCACCTCACTAAGGTTGAGGCAAGAAGATTGTGGCTCTCCTTCTCTGAAGCAGACCAGGGAGAGACTCACAGCGAGGCAGACGCGCTCCTCAGAGACAGCGCCTTTCCAGTTCTTTCTATGGGAACTCGTGTTTATCCTTGATCTGACTGAGGGGTTGAAGACACCTCGATTAGCTTCTCAGGATCATTTTCTTTACAAATCTGCATATGGGAGCATTTGCGGGGGCGAATTCTGTCTCAGGCTCACTTTGGTATCCTGACACGTGAGTATGAACGTGTTAACTGATACCAAGAAAGGGAAAACCAACCTCATGGTAACATCTTGTTGTATGACGCTTACATTTTAAAGCAGCAGATCCCTTTTATTTTAATAATTTTTCAGTGACATATATTTTAAATGTTACATACTTTATCTGTAAGCTTAAATTATTTATATATAACTGAAAAGTTTTATTATGCATATTAGTTATGTTATTATACCTAAAAAATCCATGTCTTTGGAGAATACTGACAGATGTAAATTTGTTTATTTCTATATCAAATGACTCCAAACGACTATGCTTTAATAGTAACGTCACATGAAGAAACTGAATAAAGTTTGGGGTATTTAGATTGAAGAAAATAAGACATAAGAGAGGTATGAAATCATTCTTTAACATTTGAAGGGTTATTTTGTGAATGAGGGATTAGAATTATTTTGTGTGTCCTGGGGGAAGAATGAGAAGCAGTCTATGTGGAGTTTTGGCTCCCCGTGAGAATGAACTTTCTGGTGAATAAAACTGTGGCATCGACTGGCTAGCCATTTCCCAAATTTGTTTCTTCTCGTCCTGACGCACCGTTAGGCGGTATTTCCCAGCCTCCTTTGCGGTTAGATGCGTCCACGTGACTGGGGTCTGACTGATGGAGTGAGATGTTTGCTGCTGTCAGGCCTGGTCCATGAATACCCTCCTGGCACCTTCTTCCATGCTCGTTCTCCTTCCACTGGCTTGATGCTGATGATTCTGGAAGCCTTGGAAGCTACACGCCAAAGAGAGAAGGAGCCTGTGCCCTGAGTCAGTGCTTGGAGGGGAGCCTGCCACCAGTCAGGTAACCTACTTTGGACTTGACCAGATTATCTGTTACAGACCCTAGCGCTGCTCCAACTAATGTAAGAACTGTCCGGAAACGGAAAGGGTTCCATGAGGAAGTGCTGTGTTTTTTGTCACTGAGGCGTTCCTTCAGTGAGGATGCCCTAAAGGGAATTAAACATTTGCGCCAGGGTTGAATTCCCTGTTCTCCTAGTTCCTGAGAACAAAAGAGAGCTAAACATCTCTAATCGTGAGATTTTTATTATTTAACTCACTCAAAAGATTTTTCTAACTTGCTACACTCTCAGACATGCGTTTTACAGTTTCTAGCATATTTCCCTTTAACGGTCCTCGAATCTCTCTTCTAATTTGCTGCTTCTAAAACGCTATGAATATTTCAGACAACCAAACTTGTTAGCTCTGCGCTTAAAATAACAATCAGTATGAAAAAGCCAGGATATGAATTATATAGAGAGAATGCTTCTCATTTTGCAATATATATGCATACAAAGAAAAAAAGATTAGCGTGAAATACACAAAATAGCAGAAGTGGTTATTTCTGTGTGCTGAGATTATTGCTGGTTTAATTTTTCTTAAACTTTTCTATATTCTATTTTATTTAAACCAAAAATGAAAAATATTTTTCCTTTAATAATCTAAAAAAAACCAAACAGCTATTGAGGCTATTTTAAAAATTAAAAATAAATACACTTCAAGCTAGGACTTCATGTATGAAATAAGAACATGGCTTTGATTCGCGGATTTTGTCATATCCATTATCTCCAGACAGTCAGACTCTCTTGTTGACAGTTCAGGTTACAGATCGCATGGCCCCTGGTTAAATGATGCTGTTTTTCTGTACAAACACTTCAATTTTATTTGTATCCATCGCCTGTCCTCCATTTCTCGTTGCTTTGTAAAATGGAAAAGCAAGGGAGAGACCGCCTTTACAGTTGATGTGTGAACCGTTTATCTCATTCTTTATGGCTCATTTCATTAACTGATAGTTTATATACCACCTATTGTGACCTCATGTGAATCTTTGATTGGAACAATTATTCATAACGTAGGCTTTCAATGAATGCCTTTTGTGATAGAGAACTTGATGGAGTGTTATTTCTTTCTCTACACGGAATTATAATTGGATAACTCTCATTATAGCTCTCCTTTGTTTTATTATTCCCTGAATCCCAATTTGCCTTTCATTTACCTTTCAGTTTATTTGTTTTCCCCTCAAATCCGCAGCTATCATTTTACACAGTTGTAAGAGAACATGTTTCTCTAACTTATTTTATCTCTCTCCTTAAAACGACTCACAAAACCAGCCATGGAAGAAAAGTCGTTTTTCCCAGAGGACCGAAAATCTGGTTTAGTGGTTGCCTCCTGCCTTTAAAGCCCAGGAAGAGCTATATATTCCCATGTCTAGCTTGGAGATGCCAATTTAGTTACCAGGAGATCCAGCCTGGAAGCTGCTCGAACCGTACTCAGTGTCATATCTCTGCCATTGAAGAGATGGGGCCACATCCTTTCCACATCCATATGTTTCCATAGACTGTGTTTTCATGGTTTTGGCCAATGGGTACTAAAGGCCTTGGAGCGTCCATGCTGAAGGGAGAGTTTTCACCAATGAAATGATTCAAGCAGCTGTCAAGGTATTCTGAACACAGAGAACAAATGTCATAGGAGCCTTGAACTCAATGTGCCCATGCTGTCCCTACTAGTTGTTGACAGTGTGTCCAGAGAGATCAAAGGGGCCTTCCTGGATCTTGTGGACTGGGACCAAACAGCTAAATTAGTCCCACACTTAACAGAAACATTTTCCAAGCCAAAAATCAGCAAGTAGGTCTGACAGAATAAGGAGGACAAACATATTTAACATAGATGATGACAATGACAAAGATGATGATGATGGCAATGGCAGTTAATACTTTCAGGGCGCTGTTCTTTACGTCCATTGTTTATTCAATCCTCACAGCAATCCTGGATGATAAATATGTAAATAATCAGCTAATGAAATGAGTCATGAGAAACAGAATAAACTTTTTTTGCGTCAAGAATAAACACAGCTTCTCCCTTACATTCCCTTCTTATGCAGTGAAGAGCATTGGAGGCAAGTGAGGACTCTCATATTCGTATATTGCAGATAGAAAGCTGAAGCACAGAGAAATCAAGTCGCTTGTCCAAAGTTCCACTGAATATTTAATATTGGAGTTTAAATTAGGGGACATATTTGAGATTGGAGACACGAAGAGGATATGATAGCAACAGTTATCATTTGCATACATTATCTCTAATCCTCATTATAATCCTGTGAGGTAGGTATACTGTCCCCGTTTTACAGTGAGGAAACTGAGGCTCAGTTTTAGTGAATTATTTATGGTCACGTAGCAAGAAATGGGTGGAGCTAGAGGAGGTGCTCAGGTTTCTCTGGCGAAAGAGCTAGGGCTGTCTTACTAGATTGTACAGCCCGGCACTTACGTCCAGAGTTGGTCCCAGACTTTCTTCCTTTTTACTCCCTTGTTTTCATAACTAGCCCAAATGTTAGTCAGGAATATAATTCAAGAAAATCAAAAAATTGGGATTTCAAGTAGACTAGAAAACAGGAAAATTAGTCCTGTTTTCTTCTCTTCTGAATTTAGATATGGGAGTTGGGATGGAATCCTCTAGCTGTTTAAAGGTGAATAAATAATGATACTGTTAGTCAAATGGCATCATAAGCCCCAGTTAGACAAAGAAAGTTGAAAGGAATGGGAGAAATGAATTACAGCTTCATATGAATGGAGATAGGCACATGAGGCGAGGAAATAAGCATGATAGAATGCAAGTCCGGAAAGATTTTCTTAAACAACTAATTGAAAATTAGACTCTTAAGAGCATTGTGAAATGTACATATATAATCAATTACACAATGCATCTGATTTATGCAAATATCAGGGCCATTCCTTTATAAACACACACGTTCACATATGCGCAAACACACACATCCTTATCTAATGAACTAGATCTCTCAAGTAATGAGTCTTTTTGTGCATGTGTAGTCTCTTTCAGGAGTGAGAAATGAATGACAATAACAGAAATTGAGAGCAAGTATTAATTCAAGCCACTATCCGTCATGTTCATTTCAGACTCCTGTTCATTCCGACTCAGATTCAGACTCATTTACAAGTCCATTATCCCAGACAATGATGCACCTTTTGGACTCAAGGCCATGGTGATGATTAGGTGAACAAGTTTCATCATATCCTTCTACATCTGTGGGATTTCGCAATAAGAAGTAATTTTTTCCTGCTGATAATCTCCATGGCTACAAGATTTAGAGTTTCATCCTAACTCATTAAAGATTCTGTTACATTTATGATTCAGTATTACAAATGCAGGACAGTATTTTAGCACGATTTGTAAGCATATTCAATTACAGAGACTGAAAAACACTAGAAAAGGCTTTTAGTTTGTTTTCTAATTGCATCCTTCTTGGAGAAGTTGTTGCAAATAAGAAAAGACAAAGCAAAAAGGAAAATAAAATTTTTCAGTAATGCTTCTCAGAGATAAGCATTTCCAAATCTCTGATATAAATATACACATATATTTATTTAATAGGTAGAAGAAATGCTATTAAAAATAAAAAACTAAACTACAGCTGCTCCTGCCTTCTAGAATAATGGTAGAATTCTGGTGGAGGATTCTTCTGGTTTATTTGCGGGCAAGGAGGAGGAAAAGCACTTGATGCACCCTTTTGGTGACAGTAGGCAAGGTTGTCACCACGTGCCACCAACACAACTGCACACAGAGCAATTTGAACGGGCAAGTGCAGGATACGGGATGAGCTGTTTTTCCCTGCAGTGAAAGTAACAGGAAATTCAGTAGCTCAAGATCTCAGGGAGACCTAGCAACATAGTGGGAGGCTGGGGGGCCGCAGAGAGACAGCCAGCGGCAAACTGAAGAGAAATGCAAGACGGACGTTTCCTAGATTTCTAGGAATGGTAATATCTCCCTTTGAACTGTGCTATTCTTTTGTTGTTTCCTATATTTTATCTATTAGTTCTTCACCAACCCAACTTCCTACCAAACTTTCAATAAAATTCCATTATACACAAAGCTTTGTGTAGGTGATCCTTTGGATGAAATGTATGTAGAATGCATTAAAAAATCAAAGTCATATTGTACATATAGAATATTGAATCTAATGTTTTTCACTTCTTATATCATAGGCTTTTTTCCATGTGATTTATTGAAAATGCTTTTTAATTGTTGCATAGAAATTTTTCCTATGGAAGTGCTAACCTTTAAATAATAAATCCCTTGGTTTGGGGATATATTTTGATATGGAAATGAATATTGTTATGCATTTATCTTTGTTTACGATTCTGACTATTTTCTTAACAACAAATGTCCGAAGGTAGGGGCCGGCCCGGTGGCGCAGCAGTTAAGTTCGCACATTCTGCTTCTCGGCTGCCCAGGGTTCACCAGTTCGGATCCCGGGTGCTGACATGGCACAGGGTGTGGACATGGCACCGCTTGGCACACCATGATGGGGTAGGTGTCCCACGTATAAAGTAGAGGAAGATGGGCATGGATGTTAGCTCAGGGCCAGTCTTCCTCAGCAAAAAGAGGAGGATTGGCAGTAGTTAGCTCAGGGCTAATCTTCCTCAAACAAACAAAAAAAATGTCCAAAGGTAAAATAATTGGATCAAAGAGTATGAACATTTGTAACTTTTGATATTGGTTTCCGAATTTCAATCAGCAAGGACTGCACCATCGGTCTACTCTTAGTTTATAAGGTGCCTGTTTTACCATAGCTTCATCAACATTGAAAAGCTTGACAAATTCATATTCAAAGAATGACATTTGCTTGTTCTTTATTTTTGTTGAATTAATTATTAATGTTGAATTTTTTATGCCTATTGAATGAGTACTAATTAAACACTTTTTTGCTTTAAACATCTTTTCTTGCCTTGTAAGATATTTTCCCATATTAAGGACATTAACACTTTTTCTATTATGTCTGTTGCCTATATTTTTTCAAATTGGCTCTTCTACTTTTCATTTTGATTATGGAACTACTTTTCACTTTTAGGAGTCTAAATTTTTATATGATCAGATCTACCAAACCTTGCATTTGGTGGCATCTAAATTTTCTCCTAGGTATTACATATAATCTTTTATATTTCAGTGTCTCATTCATATTTTGGAAATTCTTTTGGGAATTTGTCAGCTTCTTGTAATATTGAAAGTTTGCACTTCTTCTTTTCTTTCGTTAAAATCTCACTGGCAAAGTTGGGATTGTGTTATCAGCATTCTCCCAACATAGCTTGGAAGAGATTTTTAAAAATTCTTCGTTAGTCAGATAACTCAGTTCACCGAATACTACTTATTAAGATATTTTCAGCTATAAAAGCAAAACAAAACAAAACTTGAAAGTGGTTTTAACAATAGTGTATTTCTTATTTTACACAACGACATTCGAAGGTGAGCATTTCCACAGTTTGCTAATACAGAGAGTTAACCTTGTTACAAAAGACCCAGGTGTCCTCTCCACTCCACAGGCGACGTCTCTCCTCTTCCTGGCTGAAGTGGCATTGTGTACTCACACAACCAAAGAAGAAGCAGAAAAGAGCTATTCTTCATCACTTAACCCTTTTTAATCAGGATGAAAAAACTTTCCCCAGTGTCCGGAAGTCCAGAAGCCAACTTCCCCCAACCCTGATTGCCCAGGGTTTCATATCACACTCATGGTTAAACCAATCACTGATGAACAGCGTTATTGCAATTCTAGATTAACTAGAACGATTGGCATTCACTCCCCGAGGCTGGGGAGAGACGTCTACTCTGAGCACTTGTGAGCGGGAAAGAAGAGGCGGCTATTTCCATAGACAGCAAAACGTGATGATATAATCAAGCACTGCAGGAAGTTTATATTTTAACGTAAAACTGGAATCCTCCTTTGTAAATTAACCCTGTTTTCTTATAACTGGAATTGACCTCTATGAGATAACAGAACATATATATTGGTCTCTGCCTCTGCTTCCTGGCACAGGGCTCCTAAAATCCCTGTAACTTCCTAAATGATAAGAACACTGGGAGCACCCCTTGTTCTAATATTTGTCTTTGACCCCATCCCCGATACAGGGTCTTAAATCCTTTTAAATTCCTAAGTGATAAGAGCACTAGGAGCATCTTTTGTTCCCACGAGGTGACTCTGGATGGCTCCTGGATGGGGCCTGGTCACCAGAAAGACCAAGCCGTTATTAGAAGCTTGGAATTTTCAGTCCCCACCCCGTTCTCCAGAGGGCAGTGAGGGTTAGAAACAGAGTTAATAATTGATGATGCCTGTGTGATGAAGCCTCCACGGAATCTCGATAGTAGGGCTTTCAGAGAGCTTCCAGGCTGGCAAACACACCCACTTGTTGGGAGGGTGACACATCCCAACTCCACTAGGATAGAAACTCCTGTGCTTGGGATCGTCCCCAACCTCGCCCTGTGTATCTCTTCATCTGGCTGTTCATCTGTATCTTTTGCCACATCCTTTAATAAAGTGGCAAAGGTAAGTGTTTTTCTGAGTTCTGTGAGCTGCTCTAGCAAATTAATGCAAGCTGAGGAGGAGTCGAGGGACCCTGATTATGGCCAGTTTGTCAGAAGCACAGGTAATACCCTGGGCTTGCAACTGGCATCTGAAATGTGCGTGTGGGTCGGGGCAGCCTTAGTCTTGCAGGACTGAGCCCTTAATCTGTGGGATCTGGTGTTATCTCCAGGTGATGGTGTCAGAATCGACTTAAACTGTAGGACACCCAGCTGGTGTTGCAGATAATTGCGTGTTGTGGGAAAAACTTCCACACATTTGGTGAGCAGGAGGGAGGCGCTCTGTGTGAACAGTAAAGGGGCCGTCACTGGCATGCAGACCCACACTGGGGGAAACTGGGTTTTCCCCATACAGAGAGTGGACAACCAAGTTCCCTTTTCAACCTCTATTTGATGTAAGTGGAGACTGTGAGAGACCTGAATGTATGACTCCGATCTTCCGAGTTGTTTTGAGAAGTAGTTTCGAAAGATGGTTCTTATGGGAGAGAAGAGGCAGAATTTTAAAGTCAGAATTGAGAGAGGCAGGCAAGAAGGAGAAGGGAGGGAAAGGGAGAGTGGTTTTGAAGGGTTGGGGTCATGAAAAATGGACCGAGAAACACAGCAGCAGGAAAGGGGTTGAAAATGCCTGCTGTGCTGGAAACATAAGCTTGTGCTTTATTGCCTTCTACTAGAAATTATTTTATTGACATTTTGGTTTAATATCAATATTAAAACAGTAACGTCAATTTTTCGTCCCGTCACAGGAAGCTGTTGATTAATCCCCGGAAAAATCTTCAAAATTTCATTTTGGACATTAATATTAACCACTTGTATTTACTTTTTACCAGAAGCCACTTATGAAATGCTCTCGTTATCTTTGCCTCTTTAATTTTTTTCTTTCTGGTTGAATTTTGCTTCCTACTCTAGCCTCTGAGTAAATAACTTTTAAAAAATCATAGTTGTTCCTACTTTTAAACATCTAACTTTTATGTAGCATTTCTCAATTTATCTTTTTAAAAATTGTAAATGTTTTCTTATTTGGTCCCCATATTTTTTATGAAATGTAATTGTTGTTATTCTCATTATAAAGATGAAAGGACCGGACCGAGGCTCAGAGAAGTTAAGTAACTTGACCATGGTCACACAGTCAATAGGTGGCAAATGAGGGCTGGAACAACGTCTGTGTGATCCCAGGACCTGCTTTCCACAGTACATGCTGCTCTCGTTGAGAGCGGGACCACAGAGCAGAGTGAGTTCTGGGATAGATACTCATTTGAGGGAGAAGTTTTTCCCATTCTTTCTCAAAATTTTATAAATGCCAAACTTGGAGTGGAAAGAGACAGGGAGGTGATGAATGAGCCCTAGCTTCTGCCTTTGAGGGACTACTCACAGTCTAGCTGAAAGATCAGCTAGTCTCATAGCTGTGTGTTGCGCTGGGTGTGCTATGAGGAGGGAGAGCATGCTTGCGGAACGCCCGTCTTCCCAGAGAACACGATATCTGATCTCTGTCTTGAAAGTTGAGTAAAAGTGACTATGGGGCAGTTTAGGAGAAGGAACCGCCAGGGTCCTGAGAGGGCTAGATCCAGCAGAGGAGGAGCTGTCTCGGGGAGAGAAGGCAATGGACACTGGAGCTGTGATGCAGTGGGTCGGAGCCAATTTATGCAGCATCCTGGATACAGGAGCAGAGCCTCTGGATTGTCCCTGGAGACGTTAAGAAGTCCTGAGAAGTTTTACAGCTGCCGACTCTGAGTGAGTAGCTGAGCGACTGGGATCCTGGAAAGACACAGCTTGACCGGAATTGACACATTTTGCTAGGAAACAGGATTATTATATCTTTAATCAGACAACTTTTGGGCTGTTCTCTTTTGGTTAATCGACTTGTACTTATGGGTATCAATCTTGGACGTTTCACTCAAGTCGACGCATCCACGTGATTGCTGAAGTTGCCCAAGGAGGAGCCCTCAACTTTCTGAGTTCTGGCTCCTTCTCAGAGCACACAGGCTTCTCAGGCTACACAGAGATTTGGGCAACCTTGCCTCTGACCTTGAGGCCATCTGAGCCTGATGACCGCTAAGCCTGGCAGGGAACTGGCGAGAGGAGCTGAGCAGCAAGGTCAGCAAAGGTCACCCGAATGGGAGTGGGCACCTGAACTGAAGGGTCCTGCCCTCGGCTCCATTCACAATGGTCATGGGGGTGTCTGTGTTTGGAAACAGAAGGGGCCTGAGAAGTGATCTTTTAAAATTGCAAATATTGCTTCATTTGGTCCTCATATTATCTGCGAAAGATAATTGTTATTATTATGCTGACAATAAAAATAAAAGAACTGAGACTCACAGAAGTTTCCCGGTCGTGAGCTAACACGTGGTAAACTAGGGCTCAGTTAGCCTGTTTTGCTACTGTGCCTACTCCCAAATTCTTGAGAATCCAGAAGAACAAACATAATATACATTTACTCATCAATTCACGACGGGGATTTGTTCTGAGAAATGTGTCATTAGGCGACGTCGTCATTGTGCAAACATCATAGAGTGTGCGTACAAAACTTAGATGGTACAGCCTACTGCACACCCAGGCTCTATGGTACTAATCTTATGGGAGCACCATCACACGTGCGGTCCGTCATTGACTAAAACGTCATCATGCGGTGCATGACTGTAGTCTGAATTACGTTTTAATGATTTTCTCTTTCTCTTTCTCTTCTCACCGTGGCACAGTCATTAACAGGATTCAGGTTAAAAGGAAGTGGGAGGTGGGGCTGGCCCTGTGGCTTAGCGGTTAAGTTCAGCACTCTAGATCTTGTCTGAAAAAGGCGTCTCTCCTCCCAAAACAACTTTGAGAAATGCCTGATCCAGAAGACTGTTCGGGCTACCTAAACTGGTCCTTTCATTTGTCTTTCTCTTCTTTTACCCAGACTCATAAGCAGCAGACTCCTACCCAGCTGTGGTAAGTTGAGCTCCTATACCCTGAGGAGCAGCGTGTAAACACTGATGGAGGTAGAAAGAGGTGAACATTGAGTGGTGACAAAGATGGCGGAGGACAAGCAGAACAGGAGCTGTGCTCTTCATGCAGGTGCTTGGAGAAAACAAGTCATGTCCCCAACCTCAAAGTGGCATTGCTGTCAGGGAAGAAGCCTGTGCAATGAGTGGGACGGGCTGATGGAATCTCTTAGAGGACCCTGCAAAGCTTGGGTTCTGCTGGATCCACTGCCTCATTTCATTCTGGTCTCTGCTCATCGTCACCTCCACAGAGAGCCCACTCCTGACATGCCATCTCCAACACCTCCCCTTAGTCTCCCAGCCCTTGCTCTGCTGCAGATTTTCCTTACTTCCTTTTATCTCTGCCTGAATTATATTATCTATTGGTGTGTTTTTTATTTGTTTATGGTCTGTCTCCCTGCACTAGAATGTAAGCCCGGTGAGGACAGGTGCTCTGTTTCTAGGATGCACCTCTGTTTCCCCATAGACACTCAATTCCATTTGTTATCGAGTGGACAATTATGTGAATTCCATATCTTGGGCTTCTCCTGAAAAGATCTAAAGCTCTACAACTCTGCTTTTCAGAAAAGATTTGGAACAGATCATGGTCTATGGAGTTTTTTTCTTCTTTGCTAAATTAAGCTAAAAATGACTTTTCCTCCCAGGATTAAGTTCACGCCATGCCTCTATGTTCACCACTAACGGGGAGACAGAAATCCTTAGTACCTGTGAGGGTAATTTTGACTTACATTTGTAAATTTCCTAAGGAAATTGCCTGATATTCTCAGACACCGTAAAGCCTCACTTAGTAGCTTTCATGAATTTGTAATGGTATGGGCAGAATTTGGCTTGAAGTATATTTTCTCTTTTGTTTTCTGAAATAAGGTTTTGCCGTGTCAAGTAATAGTCTGAACAAGATTGCATGGGAACTGCTAAACTGATTAACAAAATAATTTCTTATCCAAGTTTTTCTAGAGTATTCAGCCACACGAATACACCCATGCTCCAATGGTTTTAATGACTCATCTCTATTGAATGGAACAGGTGAAATAGAACCTTGAATTCAAATGCTAACTTTGGGTCTCGTTTGAACCTTACAACAAACGATAAAATTTTGCAGAGACCAGGACACAAAATTTGTGTACTCCATTTTTGGCAACAAACATTAAGAAACAATTAATAAAATAGATGCGTTCAAAGAAAGTCCCCTTGATAGTTGAGCCCTAGGTTGTGCCTCGAAATTCCTGTTTTTTTCATTTGCTCATCTAGAAGGTGATAATGCCACCATTGTTAGGCAACCGCATCTAGTTCCTAAGCCAGTCCTGACTAGGGCCAGAGGCATATTAGCATCATTGTTCCCACCAGTAAAACATAATTAAAATAATAATACTTGCCGTTTCCTGAATGCTTACTACATGCCACATAGTATGAACTTAAATAGGATTTCCTTTAGTCTTCTTGATCAAGCCCATGAGTTAGGCATTGTGTCATTTTACAAATGGGGAAACTGAGGCTCAAAGAAGTTAATTAATTTATGCCCCAAAGTCCCACAGCTAGTAAGCAGCAAAGCCAGGATTTAGAACCAATGCTTTTAACCCTCAAGTCACTGCTCTTATCCAGCGCACCAACGACAGATGGCCTTTGGTGCCGTACACTCAGCCTCGGTGCACTGAATAAGTCCCGTGTGCCCTGCCATCCTCCAAGGCTCTTCCCTCCAGCACTCCTGTGGCTGTTGCAGTCCACAGGGCTGGAGCTCTGCCTTGGTTTCTCTTCCTAGCCCTCTAGTTATTTCCAGTAACAGCCTACTGTTCCTGGCCCAATGTATGACTGATATTTGGCATGTTCTCCTTCGTATGGCAACTCCCAGGGACATACTCCAGCCCACTGATGAGAACTCTTTGATTCTCTTGCCTGTCAGAATCACATCTGAGCTTGCTCAGTCCTTTAATATTGCTTTTCATAGCCTTCTCCAGGCTCTATAGACAACATAGTTTTCCCTAGTCCCATCCTAATGACCATGGCTGCCATCTTTTCTACAAAGGTTGCATCACGTCTTGTGGTCTAATCTACTTGAGAAATGGTAGTAACCTTCCATAGGTTAGCCCAAAATATTGCTGTGGCAGAGGTATTATGCCCACATCATGATTGTTATTTCTCTCTTCTATGATTGAGCTTGCTCATTAGCAAATGTTCATCCACAAACTAAGGAAAACAGCTATTGCTGATTGCAATGCACCTAGAGATACAGCCGTGTCAGATGGTGAAAGGTGTAATTCCAGGTGGATAAACCAATAGAGGACACTTGGCTACCTGTGCAACTGAAAGAAAGAACTGAAAATCTTCTAGGCAGACATTCCAGGTAAATTAACAACCTCACTTTCCTTTTCTGTGCCTTATTTGCCCATTCTACTTGCTTCTCTCAGGCAAATTTATTCAACATTCCTTTTGTGTCATCATCTTAATCTTGCCCTGAAACTTCTTCCATCCACCCCTTGGCCCAGAACAATTTAGTTCATCCATTTATTATGTGACCATCTCCTGATCGTCTGATTATCCACAAAGCTCCATCTAACAAATTGGAAGAGAGGTAGAAATTATCTCGCAACTCTTTTTCTAAGCAAGCAACTATCCTTTCTCCTCCTGTCTTGCTATCTTAAAAACACATTTATCAGTTAACAGAAACTATCAAGATTTCTTTAACGTGTTGGGTTGAGTCTCCAGCTACAAAATAATAATAAGGCCAAAAAAAAAGTCCCTGCATTTTGATAAAATAGCACAAATAGCATTAATTTGATTTATAATCTTTTTAGAGTTCAATGATTAGGGCACGTGGGACCTTAAGAGTCAGGCAGTCGGTAATAAACATTGTTAGGTGACCGAAGAACTAGACTGGTTATCAAGAGGGCTGAATTTAAGTTCTCTTTCTTCCACTGGTCCTTTGTTATGTTGGACAATTCTTTTCACATTTTTTGATTCCCTGAAAATACAGAAAATTGGACCACATGATGTTCTAGGTTCTGAAACTTTCCATGCTTATAGCATATTTCAAACCCTCTTTAATATTAAGAAACAGATATTAACTTATTTAGATTTCTTTTATCTCATTGCAGCCTACTAGAAAATTTATTTCTACACCATTCAACATTTCTTAAAAAGCTCTTTAAACTAGACCATTGAGGCTCCTGGTACTATGTATTTCCCCTTTATTATTCCTGAGGCTGTAATGAAATTTCCTTTGAGTGTTCTAGTTCTGCCACATCTGGAATAAAAGATATTAAGAGGGAGGTCCAGGGTCCCTGCTTGGGCACAAGTGCGAAGGGACTGCCGGCCAGCCTGGAGACATCAGGGACAACCAGTGACAGATCCCAAAGGGAAAGATGAATCTCTGGGACAGACTTGGGCTGATTCACCAGCCACCTCTCACCACTGAAAGATTCTTCTTCTGGTTCCAACCTAGAAGGTGACTGATTTTACATTTATTAAGAAAGGAAGCTTTTCATTTATGTATTTAACCTTCATTCACTTAAAGAGAGTAATCACTAGGGTCCAGCACGTGGCATAGTGGTTAAGTTCCCACACTCTGCTTCAGCAGCCTGGGGTTCACAAGTGTGGATCCTGGGTGTGGACCTACACACTGTCATCAAGCCATGCTGAGGCGGCGAACCACATACAAAAAAGAGGAAGATTGGCAACTGATGCTAGCTCAGGGACAGTCTTCCTCACCAAAAAAAAAAAAAAAAAAATAGAGTGATTAATACATGCCAGGCCTCAGGCTAGGAACTGGAGATGCAGAGGTACCAGAGCAGAGGAGCTCAGCGTGTAGAGACAATCACCTAATAAGTACTCCTACACAATGTGGGAGTGCTACTGCCGTTCTGCGGTAGGAGGCTCCCCCTCCGCCCACTGCGTCTGTTTGCTCCCCTGTGATGCTCCTTACTTCGCATCAACAACGCCTGATTACATCACAAACAACCTAAGAGCAAGTGCTCTTCACCAAAGTAAATATTATTTTCTTCTAAGGTAACTTACATCTCTTATGAGTTTTGAGACTAACATATTCGTCCTGCTAACATAACTCTGACTTTACTCCTTCCAAAATAATAATCCTGGCAGGATTCTGTTAAGAAACATCTGACCTCCCCTTAAATCTACTTGTATTATAAGGCCCATTATATTAGCTTGGAAAGTCTGTGTGTGAACCAGGTGGACCCAATCTACAATATTCTTGTTGATCATATCATCTCTCCTGGGATAGAGGAATAAAATTATATGGGTGGAAGAGCCCCGTTCACCCATTTCACCCGACTAAATTATGAAGAAGCATAAAACTGAGGAATCTGTCTTTGTCTAGGGGCCTTGGTTATGGGCGTTATTAATAGACAATGACAGCAAAAATCTAAAGACCACCTCACTGAAAGAGGATCTAAAGACGCCACCAGGAAACACCCAGACCTTGTGACTCAAGCCAATATCAGCCACTTTTAGCTCTGATTCTATTGGTTCATTCAGTTATTGAAGCAAAAGGATACAGCATTATCTTCCATGTATGTGATATGTATGCAAGCATGCAATATGATGGTAAAGACAGAAATGCTCTTATGTTGTTACAATATAGCTGACACTTTTATCTCTCACAAACATACAAATAGTCAGTGTTTATTAGCTGTTACAACCAAAAGATATATTTTTCTTCTTACAACACTTTGCTTCTGCACTAACAGTGTAAGAGATCTGTGTTATTGTGTCAGTTGAAAACTTCCCAACTACCCTTTACCTTTCTTTATTATTGAGGTCTTAGAGAGACATGATTCTCTAGGTTGTTGCTGATACTTGTGTGGGAGAGAAAGACCCAACGGGTGCCCTGGGAACCCATTAAAATAAAAGTACATTCTTGGAAAGTGCAGTCAGAGGAATAAACTAAACGTCTTAGTGTATGACCTAGTCTGGAATTTGTGATTCTATTACTCTTTTGGCCAGTTTCACTAACGGGGGTATTCATAGCAATGGCATTAGATGAAGGCCAATGCACATTGGGCACAGATGCTGGCAAAAATCCTACCCAGAATGACTCTGCTCTATGACTAATTTAACAAAAGTAACGCAAGGCTGAGTAGCTTGCGATTTCCTGCAAAAGTCTTTAATGTTGGGACTTGAGATCCAATTCAGCTGCGTTTGACTACATGTTAACAGCATTCCCTTTGAATGCAATGAATCTTAAGTGTTGTTGGCTTAGAGTTTGAGAGCTTCTTGAGTGTTCTTAAGGCTTGTAGAATGGTGCTTAGAAAAATCTGTCTTTAGTGTGCTGGAATCCTAATGAAAAAGCTAATTAACTTAGACTGCATTCACTGAAACTTAATATCAAGTTGAAAACAGAGGACAAATGGAGCATTGTGTCCTGTTCTAAGTGCTGTACCTCAACAGTGACACTGATAATTATAAAATCGAAGATGCCAGAAGTGCCACCCAGGAAGGACCCTAAGAGGAAAGTTTTATGAATAAGAGTTGAGAGAATACTATTTGTTTTCCCTGAAGAAATGAAGACTCTGGGTTGGGGAAAATGGGAGGAGCAGGGGGAAAGTAGAGTTACAAAGAATTAGCTTGTTTAGTTGGTTTTTTAAAAATTTTTTATTATTATTTTCTAATTGCAGTAACATTGGATTATAACAGAATATAGCTTTCAGATGTACATCATAATATATTTTGAATTCTGTGTAGATTACATCATGTTCACCACCCAAAAACTAACTATAGTCCATCCCCTCACATGTGAGCCCAATCACCCCTTTTGCCCTCCCCTCCCTTCCCCTACGGTAACTACCAACCCAATCTCCATTGCTATGTGTTTGTTTGTCGTTGTTTTTATTTTCTACTTATAAGTGAGATCATACAGTATTTGACTTTCTCCCTCTGACTTATTTCACTCAGGATAACACCCTCAACGACCATCCATGTTGTCACAAATGGCCAGATTGGGAGAAGATATTTGCAAACCATGTATCAGATAAGGGTTGATATCCAAAATATACAAAGAACTAATACAGCTCAACAACAAGAAAATCAACAACCCAATTAAAAAATGGGCAAAAGATCTGAACAGAGATTTCTCCAAAGAAGATATACAGAGGGCCAACAGGCATATGAAAATATGCTCAATATCATTAGCTATCAGGGAAATACAAATCAAAACTACAATGAGATATCACCTCACTACGGTAAGAATGTCTATAATTAACAAGACAGGAAATAAGAAATGTGGGAGAGGATGTGGAGAAAAGGGAACCCTTGGACACTGCTGGTGGGAGTGCAATCTGGTGCAGCCACTATGGAAAGCAGTGTGGAGTTTCCTCAGAAAATTAAGAATAGATCTACCATATGATCCAGCTATTCCACTGCTGGGTATTTATCTAAAAAACTTGAAAATGCAAAGGCATAAAGATACATGAACCCCTATGTTCATTGCAGCATTATACACAATAGGTTGTTTAGTTTTGCTCTGAAAGGTTGCATAAAGATCCAGTGGAAGTTTCTGGTAGGCAAATTTAGGGGCCTAAAATTAGGAAGAAAACCTAGGGTTATTCAAATATAGAAAGAGCTGCCTCTCAAATCAGAATCCACCCCAGACTATGATACTCCAGATGAAGTTGGGGACCTGGCATCTGTAGAAGAGAATCCTGTGACAGCAGGGAGTAAATCTGCTTTAGGTACAAAGGGTTAAGGTCTTGGAGTTGGTCACAAGTGAGTTTGTGAACCAGCTCCATAACTTTTGGCTATAAATTTAAGTAAGGTATCTACCTCATCTGAACCTGAGTTCTGTCATTTTAAAAATAGAGGGAACCCTTTCCTCAACATGTTTATTTTGTAATGAACAAATGAGATTTTATACATTGATGGTCTGTTGAAATGCTTGACACATAGAAGGCACTCTTCTGACTAACTTGTAAGGGTCCCTTACAGTTTTAAGAATCCCACATTCTGAGAATGGTGCAGGAAGTATTTACTATTTTTTGCTAGTTACCTGGTTCCATGCTAATTCCTTCTCCTCATACGTGTGATGGTCCTACCTAAAGACTTCACTTATTGACTTGGAGTACCCTACGTTCAAAGCTGCAACCAGAGATCCTGAAATCAGTGTGAGGTTACTCAGGTGATGTTTAGTGTTGTCATCATGAACGATTCTACTGAATCCTCCTTAGTTAAGAGGAAGCGAAGCACCCAGCCACCCCACCTTCACCTATGATGGTGAGGAAAGAAAAAGCCACTCTTTGTGAACTCTGCATTTTCCAAAATGTTCACGACATTTTCCTCCTCTTGGTTCTTCTTGTAACTACTAGAGGTTGGGCAGTTTGGGCACCTCTCAAAAGCCGTTTAGGTAAACTTCTAGCGGGCTGTTGCTCTTCAAATGTGGCATACTTTGTAGTGTCTTTTGTCCTAAACTTTAAGTGGACCTTAACTGCCCACTTGACTTCTTATATGATTTTGAAAACTTCGTGGTGCCTAGAACTGTGTTTTGCCCTTTAGACATGGAAGTTTAGAAAATTAGAAGAACAATTTAGAGGCTTCCTATCCAACCCCTTAATTGTTCAATGGAAGAGCGGATGTCCAAAGACATGAGGGGATCTGTTGAACATCGTATATTTGTTGTTGGATATTAGAGCTCTGTTAGTTAAGATGCTCTTAGTTACAAGAAACCCTGACTCCAGCCTGTGTTAAACAATAACAGAACACATTATATCATATGATAGGAAGTCCAGAGGGAGGAGAGCCCACAAGCAAGGCAAAAGCAAGAGCTCTGACTCTAACCCTGCTCTCTCTCTGCTCTGCCTCCACTGCATGTCAGCTTTGAGTCGGGCTTTCATCCCTCATGCTCTCAACATGCCCACTCACTGTAATAATGGCAAAAATAATTCCTGTTCTTATCTAACCAATGAAAGAGATTCTTTCCTCCAATCAAGGAATGGAAGGAAGTTTTTTGTAATCTGATTGAGCCAAATTGGTCGTGTGCTCAATCCTGTACCAATACAGTCACAGGGGAATGCCTATGGACTGACTGTCTTAAACCTGGGTCCCTGAATAAATCGCTAATTAGGAGACGGGATTACTATCATTGGCTTAACTATTGGGATCTATTTTTGGAGTACAGATGGGTTCAGCTATTCCTGAGTCACAAATACGAGTGTCAGGGAGTGGTGAGGGATGGCTGCCTAAACAAATGAGGAAGGAGAGGATGGACACTGAGTGAACAACGAACAGTATCCTCTACAAGAACCCAGTGACCCCCTATATTCCAGTCGTGTGTTGATTGACTGCATGAAGGAAGAAAGACGAAGGCCTCTGGAGCAATCTGGTACTTGAAAGTGTATCACATTCAAAATAGACACTGTGTGACCCTCCCTATGAATAATGATGCTGAGACTGTCCAAAGAGAAAATAGCTAACAAGAGAGCAACCATTCTATCCTGCTGCCAAGACAATGCTATCTGCTGCTACATCACAGGTGGACACAGCGGCACATTTTCTCTTGTGAAGTTGCCAAGGCAACATGGTCTGACCCAGACAGTGGGGTAAATTGGCAGCATAGAAAGTGTCTTTTTTTTTAAGATTTTTTTTCACTGTGAAAAACAATTTAGACTAAAACAAAACTTATTGTTGTAGAATGTTTTAGATTCCCAGAGGTAGGTTAGCCAGAGAAAAGGTAATTAATTATTGTAAACCGATATTTTTTGGACGTTCTTTGGTGGGTTAAAATGATCAATAAATCCTTATGGGTTAGAGCTTTCTATGATGGGTCTCGGTTGCTTTGTTTAACCTCTTCTTTGTCTAATTCTCTTTGAATTTTTGAATTTCTTATCAATAACGCACAGGTCTGTGCAGATCTGGCTTTTTGTTCTCTTGATTTTTTTTCTCTATCAGCTTCTGCTCAACTCTCTTCCAGCTATTTGATGCAACTCATTCCAATACTTTTTTGTATTTGTTCTCTGCAGTGCAATCATAGAGCTAGACAATTAGAAGGTATTTAATTACACTTGTTGGGGAATTACTCTTTCCTCGTATTTCCTTATTTTGATTTATATTCCACCAGCAATTTTCTAAATTAATTTCTCTATTTGTTTCTCTTTGGTAGGGATTTGTCCACACTAGTAGTGTATTGAAAATGCAGTTTAGAAACAGCGTGCATCTCATTAAAGAAGCCTGGTTTACACTATCTGTTTATCAGCCTGAGATGTCATTTGATGCACCTCTTTCATCTTTTCGATTAGTGCCTGAAACTTGTATATGTCCTTAAGAGCAGCAGAAAATCCAGCGTCTCCTTCTTGAGGTTTCAAGATTTGTGCAAGAAATATGGGGCTTTCTCATTCATTCATTTATTCACAGAAAAAATTATTGTGGAGTGACCATTATGTGCCAACCACTGTTCCAGGTGCTAGAGATATATCAGTGGAAGCATTCTAGTTTTAGATTGAGAGGAGTAGGAAATCTATATCTACAAGCACTGATGCCTCGACCATTTCTATATGGTCCACTGCTGGACACTCATGCTGTAACAGTAGGTTGAAACCCATCCACCATAAGGTGGCACCTTTTCATGTCCAGATTCTTAACCAGTCTTGCATTGGCAACTCACCCTGAGGTCCAGAGTTATTATACCTTAGTTCAAATTCATAACCATTTTTTTCAAAGCTTATAATTGAACCAGGAAAAATAAATCTTGAAGGAGTGGTATTTCTGTGAAATGAGTTCTGGTTAGTTTTATTCTTTTTAAAGTACTTTTCACCATGGCCTAAACTTTTTATAGTGATCACGCTTTAAATCTGTAAACAAACAAACCAACAAAGAGCAATTAAAAGTAATACTTCTGGAGACTTCTACTTTCCATCTAGAGTGTACAAAGCTGAAAGGAATGTTGCTTCTCCCTACAACAGAAGATTCCAGAATATCGAACAAAATCTTACCTTTTCTTGAGAGCCTGGACAAGGGAGAAGCCACTGCTGTATGAAAACACAAAATCCTCCCCAGACCTTTCTCCCCTAAGGAACAAACAGTTAAGCTGTCAATGGAAGGGCAGCAAACCCACTTGCCCTCAGAGCACAGGTGAAGACTTATTTCAGCTAAGGGAAGAGAAAAAGAAAAAAACTCTCCATGACTAAGGGAGGGGCAGGAAACCGAAACTGTACTGGGCTCAGGACATTTGAGGTCTCTCTACTCTGGAGGAAGGATAAGATCACCAGGAAAGCCCAAACTCTGAGACCCTTGGACATGGGTACCGCCTAAGAATGAAACAGAAAACATCTTTCACACCCCCCTCCCACTACCATGCTAGCATACACCAAGTAACAAGCGACTGCAGTCCTCTGCTGGGAGAAAGGCAACAGCATTGGAGAGACGACTTCTCCGACATGCAGGTGCACAGGGAAGGCCTGGAGCTGGGGGTGGGGCAAGAACATTGGCAAACCTGCCCCCTCCTTAAGAACAAGGTCATACTAGACGAATGAAACTGGTGAGGCACCAAAGGAACAACAAAGTTGAAACCAGCTGAATTTCCGACTCAAAGCCCAGCAGAAAATGAGCTATTCCTATTTGCAGGCATAAATAATATTTACCTCACTCTCTACTGCTCTATGTACTGTATTCAGCAAGCAATAAAAAGATAGAATAGCTGCCATCAAGAGACAAAGTAATCAACAAAACCAGACCCAGTGATTACCCAGATGTCAGAACTATCAGACAGGAATTTAAATCAACGATGACTAATATATTAAAGACTCTAGGAGAAAAGGTGGTCAACATGCATGAACAGACAGGGAATATCAACCCAGAGAAGTGAGACTGAAGGAGGACGCAAACAGAAATGCTGGAAGTAAAAAAACATGGGAACTGAGGTGAGGAATAACTCTAACGGACCCCTCAGGAGAATTGATACAGCTCAGGCAAGAATCAGTAAACTTGAAGAAATTACCCAAACTAAAAAGGAAAGTGAAAAAAAAATCAAAAAAGAAAACAGAACAAAGACTCCAGGAACTGTGGAATAAGATCACTCATCTAACATACGCATAATTGGAACTCCAGAAGAGAGAGAGAGAATAAGGTAGAAAAAATTTTTTGAAGAGATAACAGCCAATAATTTATTCCAAATAGTGATATATGTCATACCACAACTCCAAGAATCTCAAAAACCTCCAGCACAAAACTACCAAACACACATACAGGCCCCAAAAGACATCATATTCAAACTTCTGGAAATAGAAGTTAAAGAGTAAATTGTAAAGGTGGTCAGGGAAAATAAGACATATACAGAGAAACAGAGGAAAGCTTACAGCAGACTCTTCATCATAAACAATGCAGGCTAGGAACACTAGAGTGAAATTATTGGAGTGCTAAAACAAACTGTAAACATAGAATCCTATACCCAGTGAAAATACATTTAAAAACTAAAGGAAAAATAAAGACAATTTAGACAGACAAAAACCAAGAGAATTCTTTTTAGCATAGCTGTACCACGAGAAATGTTAAAGACAGCTCTTTAGGGCAAAGGAATATGGTACCAGAGAGAAACTTTGATGTACACAAAGAATGAAGATCTCTGGAAATGGTGAAAATAAAAATAAATATAAAAGTTTTATTTTTATTTTTAATCAGTCTAGAAGGTAACTGGCTGTCTAAAGTAAAATCAATAATGCTCTATGAAGGCACATGTAAAAGGAAAATGTATGACAGCAATAGTACCAAATATGGGAGGGGGGAACTGGGAGCATGTGCTATGAGGTTCTTACATAGCACTTGCAGTAGTGTAATATTGCTTTAGGAAAACCTGCTTTATTAGTGATGAATATTGTAAACCTTGGAAGAAAGAATAAAGATAAAACGTTTTAAAAAGATAAATGAATAGTACACCAAAAATGGAGATAAGATTAAAAGTGAAATATACTCAACCCAAAACAAGTGAGAAAAACAGAAGCAGAGAATAGATGGAATGAGTAGAAAATCAACAAAATGGTAGGTTTTCACTAAACAGATGTCAATAGTTACGTTAAACACAAATGGTCCAAGCATACCAACTAAAAGACCGAGATGATCAGATTGGTTAAACAAGTAACTCAAATATATGCCATCTATAAAAAACTTAGTTTAAATATGGGTTAACAGCAAAAGGATGAAAAAAGATTTACTGTGAAAACACTAATCAAAAGAGAGCTGGAGAGGATATATACTAGACAAAGTAGACTTTGGAAAAAGAATTATTATCTGGGAAAATGAGGGACATTGTATAATGATAAAGGGGTCAATTTATCAAGAAGACAACAATCCTAAATGTGCATGAACCTAACAATGGAATTTCAGAATACGTGAAGCAAAAACTAATAAAATAAAGAAGAAATTGACAAATCCACAATTATCATTGGAAACTTCAATACTTCCCTCTCAGTAATTGATGAAACAAATAGATTTTAAATATCTGTAAGGGCAGAGAAGATATGAACAACACTATCAACAAATTTGACCTAATTGACATTAACAGAACATTCCTTCCGACAACAGCTGTGGCTGGGTGTTTCCTGGGACTGATTACCCACAAGGTGGCAGAATAAAGGAATTTTTGTGGAGGATGGATTGTTCTATATCTTGCTTGTGGTGGTTGCACGACAGTATGCGTTTGTCAAAACTCATAGGACTGTGCATTGCAAAACAATTTTATTCGATGTAAATTCATTAGTTTCTTCAGTTTAAGGTACTTAATCATGATTGTTTCTCGACCATCTTTGACATATATAACAGCTGTACCTAACTTTTGGCTTTTTATCCTCTTGTTTTTTAATTTATGTAGATCAAAAAACTTATTAGATGTCAAAACTTTTAATTATTAAAAATTCTTTTCACGGAGGTTGGAGGAGACCACACAGATGTGACAACTACGTGCAGTGTATGATCTTGCATGGGATCCTGCAACAAAAAAGGACGCTTTTGGAGAAAATGGGTGAAATCGACAAAATAGAAAAATATGAAACATGATTTTTAATTTAAATATATTTCTTAAACTAACAGATATATGTAATTTGAATGAGAAAAAATTAAAATTAAAAAAAAAGTGTTTGTGTTGGAGCAGCTGAAGGAAGTCCCAGCAACACCCACCAGGGGCCGCCTCCCCAGCTGGCTTGTTTTCTGAAGCAAAGGACGGAAGAGAGGAGAGACTGTTGCTCATGAGTGTTTACAGCTGCCCTGTCTCCTGGCTCTCGGTTCTGGGATAGGTGATATTTACTATTCAATCAGAGGGAAAGCTCAGAACTACTCCAGGCAACGAGGAAGGTGAGAGACCCAAACCTCATCTGAACCTTGTCACAGACATCTTAATGTGCGCCAAGGGCAAAGAATCCGAAATTAAGAAATCCACAATTTGTAACAGTCCACGTTTAAGTTTTGCTTATGACACCTCCTTAGTGCTGAATGAAACATTTTCTCATTGACATAACCATCCTTCACTTCCTGGGCAGGTCCAGGGTTACTCATGAATTTCAGGGATTAACGCCCACAGTCGTTGTGCAATCCTCGTGTTCACTGCACAATCTGGCATTTACCTCTTCCTCCGCATACAGCGTTTGAGCCTTTTCTTTATGGAGATTGTTCCACAGAACTTTCTCAAATCTATTTGTCTATGTGTCCTTGGTGCCCCTCAATCTTCTGCTGGAATTTCTATAAAGTTTGGAGTAGTTCATATATATATATATTTATTTATTTATTTATTTATTTTTAAGGGAAACAAGCTTCCTCGAGTATTTGTTTAGTGTGTTGATGCATCCATGGCAAAAAGAATTGGCTGGCATCCCATGACCTCCCAGTGAACACAATGGAAAGTGGGTGAATCACTGAATTGAAAGACTTTAATCTAGAATCCTTCCTTTGGAAACAAAAACATGCAAAACAAGCTGATAGAGTTCTTCCACGATTCTGATAAACCGTTTGTCTATACTGTTTGTCTAAGGAAATAACTACAAGATCAGGGAAACTCCGTGGTAGTTGAAGAAATTTTTTGTTATGTCATAGGTTTAGACTACACTGTTCCTCATCCATGGTTCCTCCAAATTAGTGACTGTTCTAAGGACATATACATGTAGCAGGTCAGAATTTTCAAGCCATATGCTTTGATTTGTACTGGAAACACAGCTTTTTTTCTTTGGAACTAAACATGGTTTCTTCCTTAAGGCCCTACGCCATCAGTAATGGGACTCAATGTTGCAGTTCAGAATAAACTTTGACACGTCAGACTTTCTTAGATAATTTAGGGGAAGTGTCCCTTTCCATTTTTTCTTCAATCTTCTTTCCTCTGACATGGCCTCTACGTTTCTGGGGGTCTGCAGAGCCTCCTGACACTGGCACGATGAGGGAACTGACCTGTCCCCAGGCACCCCTGTTCCTCTCTCCTTCAGCGTCACATCTACAAGGCTCTTGGCTGCACCGGACACATTTTGCTGCTCTCAGAGCTCCAGCAGTTGGTGAAGGGGCTCAGAGTCCACCCTGGCCCATTGGCCCAAGAGCCCCACACAGCATCTGGGTTCCACTCCTGTAATCATGATGGTGTAGAGAACTCCGAGAGTGCTGCCTGCCCTCTGGGGCAGATGGAAAGCAGAGCAGCTGCCCCCACTGGTCTACAATCCTCAAATTTCTCTGAGTGCATTATCACTCCTCCATCCATCACTTTGCAGCTGAAGGGGGACAGGGATCAGGGCCACTTTTCAAAGCCCCTCGCCAGTTTCTCCCTTGAATTCCTTGGAATGCTCTCTTCTCAACTTGGAGGCATTTTAATATCTCCTTAGTGCCTGTGCTTACTTATTTATTGTGTGGTGTGTGATGAGTAAGACAATGGAGTGGAGAAAAATTTACTACAAAGATAGTCTTAGAAATCTATAGTTTATTCTAGGACCTTAGATTTAAAAAAAAAAAAAAAGATCTTTTCTAGAACAATTTTAGGTTCACAGAAAAGTTAAGCAAAAGGTACAGAGATTACCCATGTATCCATACAAATAACGCCTCCCCCATTATCAACATCCCCCACCAGAGGGTACATTTGTTACAATTGATGAACACACCTTGCCTGTAAGTATTCAGCTAAATTGAGCCAAAGTCCATATTTTACATTAGGGTTCACTCCTGGTTTTGTACTTTCTATGGGTTTGGTCAAACATATAATGACATGTATCCATCATTATCCTATGGCAGAGAATTTTCACTGCCCTGAAAGTCCTCTGCTTCACCTCTTCATCGTTCCCTTCCCTCTAACCCTTGGCGACCACTGATCTTCTTACTGTCTCCATCATGTTGCGTCCTCCAGAATGCCACATGGTTGGAATCCTGCCATATGTAGCTTTTTAAAACTGGCTTCTTTTACTTAGTAGTAGGCACTATTCTAGAAGATCCACCCATATTTCATTGACGCATTGCTTGTAAGATACATTACTATTTTATGAGCCACTAAAAAAAAATGCTGCTAATTAAATACGAACTAACCTTTCTTGCATTTTGAATTTTTATTTTATACCTATCACAAATGGCACTTATTTTAATGTATTTTTTAAAATCATAGATCACAATTGTTCACACATAAAAAGGAAAATACAAGTGAAATAGATTATTTAATGTATTTCTAAAATTCATTTACATTTAGAGATTATTTTCAATAAGTTCTGAGAGTGCCCCACTTCAGGATTCCAGTTCCAAGATTTTCTTCCAAGCCACTGACACCCATTCTCCAGTTTTGATACTGGAGCTTCCAGAATCTTACTGTAAGGTGTCCCACAGAACATTTTCCAACAATCAGGATTCATGTTGCATCCTAAAACAGCCCTTAAGTGGCTTGTGGCCTGAAATGTGGAGAGGGTGCTGGTATCCTGTCACACCGCCTGGAACAGGAGCAGTCTTAGTCCTTGAGGATGAATGACAACTTCATCAGGACCACTGCATGGGCATCAGCTAGTGTAAGCCCCATTCATTGCAAGAACATCTTGATTTTGAGATGTTGAAACATGAAAAAAAAAATGTGGTCTTAGAACTGATGATGTATAGGTAAACCATTTAATCCTCACTACCTTCTGAGGCAACTACTGGTAGGATCTCCATTTTACAGATAAGGAAGCTGTCTTAGTCAGTTCGGGATGCTAGAACAAATTATCATAGACCGCGTAGCTTATAAACAACAGAAACCTATCACTTACAACTCTGGAGGCTGGCAGTCCGAGATCAGGGAGCAGCATGGTCAGCTTATCATGAGGGCTTTCTTCTGAGTTGCAGACTGCCCACTTCTCCTTGTTTCCTCACCTCGTGGAAAGAGCTAGAGAGCTGTCTGGAGTCTTTTATACAAGAGCACTAATTTTGTTATGAGGCTTCACCCTCATGACCTAATTACCTCCGAAAGGTCCTACCTCCCATTACCGTCACATTGGGGGTAAGCATTCCAACATAGGAATTTTTCAGGGACACAAACATTCAGCCTATTAAAAAACCCTGAGACACAGAAAGTTCCACACACTTTCCCAAGGCCACAAAGAATTAGGTTTCTGAACCAAGCGGTTTGACACTGGAGTCCCTCACCGCAAGGTTCCATCCCTCACTTCCTCATGTCTGTGTTCGAAGGCCGTCTCCCCAGAGAGGCCTTTCCTGACCACCTGAGCTAAAGTGGCCCCCCTCATTGCCTGAGGTCCTCTCGCTCTTCTTTCTCCATGGCACACACCATGCCCGGGCATTTTGGTAGGTCACCACCAGTTTATTTGTTGACTGAGGACATTCCTCTCTAGACTATAAACTCCATGAGGGCAGGAAAGCTCTTATTGTATCCCAGGTATCTATAACAGTGCCTGAAACATAGTAGACATTTAATAATTGTTTGTTGAAAAAGCAGATTCAGGGATCTCAACCACACATATTCCTTTTCCACAAGATCCAATGGATTTTTTAAAATGCTAGACTATATATCACTGGAAACAGCAATGTGTGTAGTATCCAGTGGTGTCCCCTCTGATCACTGCCTTCGAGAGAGAGTGTAAGGTAGTGGTTAAGACCAGAGGTGACAACGACAGTCTGCCTGACTTGAATCCTGGCTCTCATATTTACCAGCTATGTGATCCTGAACAAGTTACTTAAAGTCTCTGTACCTCGATTTCATAGTCTTTAAATTGTCAATAATAATAGCATTTGCTTCATAGGGTTGTGTAAGGATTGAGTTAACACATTAAAAATGCTTAGAACAATGTCTAGCACATTTTGAATATGATGTAAATGTTACCTGTTATTGTTATCACCACTTACTTGGCCACTCTGTGCTCTTACAAGAGAAAACTAAACTAGGTTTTTAAAGTTCATTTAATGCTTTAATGTTGATACTTAGTTATTTATTAAAGTATGTATTTTGTAAGTACCTTGCCACCTAGAGTCAGAGCGCTCCATCTTACGTTTCCACATATCTTAGAGGAAGGATGGGCTGATAATAGCGCCCAGAGCGCATCTAGACTCAGATGAAATCACACAGGGATTTACCGTCATTTGTTGTAATCATTATGGTAATGGTCCAGTTTGCAAAACAAAAATAAAAACAATAACAAAACCGGTCTAGGAATCAGACTATTCAAAGCACACTCAATCATCATATTGAATTTGAGGATTTCTTGCATATGACACCAGAAGCATAGGCAAAAAAAGAAAAAAATAGATAGATTGGAATTCATCAAAATGAAAAACTTTTGTGCATCAAAGGATGCTATCAACAGAGTGAAAGGGCAACCTACAGAATGGGAGAAAATATTTGCAAATCATATATATCTGATAAGGGATTAATGTCCAGAATATATAAAGAACTCCTACAATTTAACAACAAAAAAAACAAACAACTCAACTCAAAAATGAGCAAAAGACTTGAATAGATATTTCTCCAAAGAAGACATGCAAATGGCCAATAGACACATGAAAAGACACTCAATGTCGTTAATCATTAGGGAAATGCAAATTAAAATCACAAATTAAAATCACAATGAGATCTCACCTCATACCCATTACGATGGCTACTATGAAAACAAAACAAACACGGAAAATAATAAGGGTTGGAAAGGATGTGGAGAAATTGGATTGGAACCCTCATGCATTGCTGATAAGAATCATGACGTGATCCAGCAATCCACTTCTAAATATATACCCAAAAGAAGTGAAAACAAGGACTTAAGCAGATATTTGTACCAATGTTCACAGCAGCATTATTCACAATAGCTAGAAGGTGGAAACAACCTGTAGAGAAAAACTCCTCTACTCTCAATACTTCTGACAACAGATGTGTGGCAGATTTTCCCACATCAAGTAATTCTCCAGTTCTCGGCAGAGAGTGACTGGGTGTCCTGAAAGTTTGACTCAATCATAGTCTAGGTTGTCACCTGCATGTCTGACTAACTGACTATAAATCAGGGTTCCCATAACTCCCTCCTCGGGTCCAATCATTTGCTAGAATGGCTCACAGAACTTAGGGAAACATTTATGTTTGTTTACTGACTTACTATAAAAAGATACAAACCAGGAACAGCAGCTGGAAGAAATCCTAGGGCAAGTATAGGGGGAGGAGCATGGAGCTTCCATGCCCTTTCTGGGAGGGCCACCCTCCTGCACCTTGTTGTGTTTACTAACCTGGGAGCTCATCAAATCTCATTGTTCAAGAGTTTTTATAGAGTATTAATCCTCCCCCCTTTACCAGTGGTCAGTGAGTGGGGCTGGAAATTCCAACCCTCTAATCACTTGGTTCTGGTGACCAGCCCCATCCGGAGTGTGTCTAGAGGCCCCACCCTAAGTCATCTCATTAGCATAAACTTAGGTGTACTCAAAAGGGGCCCCTTATGAATAACAAAAGACACTTCTATCACTCAGGAAATTCCAAGTGTTTTAGGAGCTGTGTGCCAGGAACCAGGGGAAAAGATCAAATATATTTCTTATTATACCACAAATCCAAATGTCAATTAATCAATGAATGGATAAATAAAATGTAGTATACACATACAATGGAATATCGTTCAGCTTTATAAAGAAATGACATTCTGATATATGCTACAATATGGATGAACCTTAAAAACTTTATGTTAAGTTAAATGAACCAGGCACAAAAGGACAAATACGATAATTCCACTTATATGAGGTACCTAGAATTTGACTAAATTCAGAGTCAGAAAGTAGAACAGTGGTTATCAGGGACTAGGGATGGGGATGGGGAAGGAGGAAAGGTGAATTGTTGTCTAATGAGTATAAAGTTTCAGTTCAGGATGGTGAAAAATTCCCAGAAATGGATGGTGGTGATTGTGCACAATAATGTTAATGTACTTAATGTCGCTGAATTGTCCACTTAAAAATGGTAAAAATGGTAAATTTTGTGTTACATATATTTTACCCCAATAAAAATTAAAAAACACACACATACATGTTACCAAAGCAGGTTCGTTTTTACTCATCACCCACAAGCCAAACAGGGAGACGACAACATTGCAGTGGAGAGAGAGGTTTAATCATAAGGCAGCCAAGCGAGGAAGCAGGAGAATGAGTCTCAAATCTGTCTCCTCAAAAATGGGGGCTCAGAGGTATTTACAGGGTGGGGGCAAGGTGGTCTGAAGTGTGGAGACAGACGATTGGAGGTGAGGAGAGGTGAGGAATTGATCCACAGAAGCATAGTCAGACTTCATGCCTTTTCAAAGGACACGTGTTCACAAAATGGTGGTACTAACATGATCTGAGGGTGGAGTTTTTAGCTTCTTGACATGAAAAGGTCACTTATCAGGCATCTGTGCAGGCCCAGGTGATGGGTTGATGGTCTCAGCCAGACTCAACTGGACAAGGGGGTTCTAATTCCTGAAAAACAGCTCACACATCCATTACCATGGTGGCCCAGGTGCGAGGGAGATGTTATCTATAGAGACCTGGTGGGAGTCAGATAGCACATTGCCTAAGCAGCACAGCTAACAGTGAGTGGGTGAACAACTAAAAGCTATAATCAGTAATCACAAAAAGAAAAAACACGTTAGTTACTAGCTATCTCATCATCAATGGCTAACTGTTTACCAGTTTCATACACACACACAGACACACACACAAATTTGCTCATATCCAGTTCTCCCTAGCAGCTGATCATCTCGAATCTAGGGATCTGTCATTCTTTTCTGAGTGGCCCATTGTGTCCAGTCTCCTGATGAGAACAGGTGGATGGATGGTCAAAGAAGCTTCATCTTGTGATCAGACCCAACCTGTCTTGCCCAGCCAAGTTATTCATTTTAGAAGTACGGTGCCATCTGTTATGGGCTGAACTGTGTCCAACCAAAATGCATCTGTTGAAGTCCTAAATTCCGGTATCTCAATGTGACTCTATTTGAAGATAGGGTCTTTAAGGAAATAATTAAGTTGAAATGAGCTCATTAGGGTGGGTCCTAATCCAATATGACTCGTGTCCCTGTAAGAGGAGATTGAGACTCATACAACAGTGCCCCCCTATCCAAGGGGGGATACCTTCTAAGACCCCAGTGGATGGCTGAAACCTTGGACAGCACCAAACTCTAGGTACTGTGTTTTTTCCTATACATACATACCTACGATAAAGTTTAACTTATAAACTAGGCACAGTAAGAGATTAACAACAATAGCTAATAATAAAATGGAACAATTATAACAATGCTGTAATAAAAGTTACCACAGGTCTTAGGAACCTCAGCACACGATTTCTTTTCTTTCCTTGTTAAGTTTAGAACTTTCACATTTACACTTATCAAATGCTCTCAAATAAATACTTATTGATGAAATTTTAAGAAAAAATGACTAATCCCTGTTTTTGAACTTTAGTGACAGTATTTTTTTGTGCCACTGGATGGTGCTGTAAAACCACTCACACACACACAAGATGGATTTTGATGTTTTCCAGGCTTCCTAGCAGAAGTATTTCTCATTGTTTTGGGTTTTCCAACATCTCAATCTGGACATCCTACAGCCTTTTCTTTCTGAGAAAAGCTGGAAAGACGTCTGATTCATTATTTTTTAAGACAATTTTTTTAGAGCAGTTTTCGGTTCATAGAAAAATTAAGAGGAAAATACAGATTTCCCATAGATTCCTGCCCCCACCACACATGCATAACCCCCCATTATCAACATCGCCCACCAGAGTAGTGCACCTGTTACAACAGATAAACCTACACTGACACATCATTATCACCCAAAGTCCACAGTTTACATCAGGGTTCGTTCTTGGTGACGCACATTCTGTGGGTTTAGTCAAATGTATAATGACACGTATCCACCATTACAGTATCACACGGAGCATTTTCACTGCCCCATAAATCCTCTGTGCTCTGCGAGTCCATCCTCCCTCTGACTTGTTCTTGAAAACAGTGATTGTTTCAGCAACAGGTCTACCAAAATTGGATCCACACTGAGATTTCTACAGCTCTGACACCCAGTTGATAGATACGTCTGTGGAGTGTTTTGTTGGTTTCGTCAGAGGTTGGCAGTGTAGATTAATTAAGAGAAAGAAAAGAAACCAGGAATTCTGAGATTTGAGTCCCAGACCCAAAATCCTGGCGTGACTTTCCTCAAAGTGAAAATGTTTACCTTGGTCAGGGATTTTCAAATTGTGTTCTTGTTCCTCAGTGACCTAAGCATTTTTCAGAGATGCCTCCAGATGCCAAGGGGTGTGTGTGTGTGTGTATGTGTGTGTGTGTGTGTGTGTGTGTGTGCGTGCTTGCATGTGTGTATGCGTGCGTGTGTGTGTGTGCACATGTTTGGTGGTTAGAGGATGTGCACAAGGGGAATGAGAGCATGACTGTGTCTTCCAACCCTTTCAACCACAATAGCTCCATGTTGGGAAAGGGGTAGGAAATATAAGCTTGTTTTTTTTCTAGGAATGTTACTCTCCATTGGAAGGAAATTTGAACAAACTACTAGGCTCGATTATCTCCATGGCCCTCCCAGTCCTAACATTCTGTGGTTCTAAGCTCTTCACTCTTCTTGGCTGAATACTTCATCTTGGTCTACCTGTATGCAGACTAAGAGGACGTGGAGCTCTGGGTTAGTCTCAAAGCAGGGCTGTGCAGGGCTGTGCAGGGCTGCACTCACCCTCAGTGCCCTCCTCTAGATGCTGCCTCCTCACTGTCACCGTGAGCTCTGGCTGCCTGGCTCAAACAAGCCACCACTCAGGAGGAGGTACTTGGAGAAGGATTGGAGAGACACGGGGTTTTATGGTAATACAATTAATTGAAGATGAAAAGATACCCACATCTTGTAGTGAGCTTGAGGTAGCACAGAGGCAGAAACTGAATGCCAAGGCCCTCAAGAGGAAAGCATCGACCCAGGGCACACGGCACACAGAGGCAGGAACAAAGTGAGTACAGAGAAGAGTGTCACAGAGATGGGCAGCTGAGAAGATGGTGTAAACCAGTTCAACGAGCATGTTTTGAGCTTCCACTATGTGCCCACTATATGTATCCCCAAGGATACAGAGAGGAGTGTAAGGAGGTGTCAGGAGGTTGGAGGCAGACAAATAAATGGTGAGTTATCAGGCCATATTTAGGTGCTTTGAGAGTGGACGGAACAGGGTGCTAGGGCAATTCAGACAAAAGGGCCAAACCCATCCGGAGGCTTTGGGAGACTCCCTAGCGGAGCTGATGCCCAGGCTGAGTCTCCACTGTCCCGGAGACCACTGCTGCAATCGTTCTTGGTTCAAAGGTTTTTATCAGTTTTTAATGGAAGTTTTAAAATCAGACTTCTTCTGTATATCTTTAGTGGTTGCTTTCATACAATTATTAACAAAGTATTAACAGCTACTCTTCACTAAGTTCTAAGCATAGCGCTGAGCACTTCACCCTTAATTCCACATTTAATCCTCACAACAAACCCATGAGATAGGCAGGTATTAAGACCCTTATGTTGAAATCTTTTATAAAACTTCAGGCCCATACAAAAGGTTTTTTTTTTAAAGTACGATTAGCTCCGTTGTACCCATCATGCAGGACAAACAGTTATCAACACGTGGCCAATGAGGTTTCATCTATAGCCCACATATTTTCTGACTTCAGGAATGTGTTGAAGCAAATTTCAGACGTCATGTCCTTTCTGAATATAGCTGAGCATGTTGATCTAAAAGATAAGGATACTTCAAAAAACGTAACCACAAGTCTGCTTCCAGCTAAGATGGAGTAACAGGGACTGGATTTACTCTCCTGCCTGAAATAACTGAAAAAGAAAAAAGACAAGATATGTGAAATGACGTTTTTTAAGACACTGGACATCAGGCAATGAAGGACAGGGATACCTGAGAGCTGAGAAATGGGTGAGTTGCGTCATCCTCCCCTCGCCCCAGCTGAGTGGCTGAGAGAGTCCAGATGGACTCCCTGAGCAGGCTTTTCGTCGAAGTGATAATTTGATTATAAAATTCAAACTGAAATGCAAATGATTTAGAACAGCCGAAACAACTTGGAAAAGAAGAGTAGAGTTGGAGGAGTAGCGCTATCTGATTTCAAGACATTGTAAGTTACAGTTGTGAAAACAGTATCATATTGGCCATCAAGACAGGCAAATAGACCATTGGATCAGAACAGAGACTCCAGAAATAGACCACACGTATATGAAAACTGATTTTTGATGAAGATACAAAGGAAATCAGGGGAGGCAGGATAATCTTTTCAAGAAACAGTAAGAAAACAACTGAATATCCATACACACAAAAAAGTGAAGTTTGATATATACTTCATAGAATATACAAAAAATAACTCAAAATGGATCATAGATCTAAACATAAGCCTAAAACTACACAACCTCTAAACCTTTAAAATATAGGAAATTTTTAGGACCTTGAGTTAGGCAAAGTTTTCTTAAATACACTATCAAAAGCACAATCCACAAAATAAAAAACTGATGGAGCTGGCCTGGTGGTCCAGTGATTAAGTTTGTGTTCTCTGCTTTGGTGGCCCAGGGCTCACAGGTTTGGATCCTGGGTGAAGACCTAGTACTGTTCGTCAGTACTGTTCCTAGTACACTATGGCAGCATTCCACATAAAATAGAGGGAGATTGGCTCAGGGCCAATCTTCCTCACAAAAAAAGAATAATAAAAAAAAATACAAAATTTATAATTTGAACTTTACAAACTTTAAAACATGCTTTTTGAAAAACTCTGTTAAGAAAGTGGAAAGACAAGATACAGGCTAGCAGAAGATGTTTGCAAATCATATATCTAATAAAGGACTTGATCATATATATATATATATATTCAGGATACTTCACTAAAAAAGATATATATACTTGGAAAATAAGAACTTGAAGAGATGCTCAACATCATAAACCATTAGGGAAATGCAAACTAAAACCACAGGGTGATACCACTACATACCTATTACAGTGGCTAAAAATAGAAAAGATGGACAATACTAAGTGTTGACAAGGATATAGAGCTTTAACAAGTATGGAACCTGGAGGCAGTTCTCTAAACACATTTCTAGTTGCCTTGCTTTGTCAAAACCACCAGAATATTTTGGCTAAACACCCACATGCCTAATGAGGGAACCAAAGTCTGGAGTAAATATAATAAAATGAGACCTGAGACTGCGGTCATCTGCCTTCCAAGTCAGGAACTTTATACAATTAGGGACTCCAAGAGATTTGAGAGTCTTGAGAGTTTTCATGCACAGTGAGGTCCAGTGGACTCCAAACATGGACCAGGATTTAGGGCGTTACTAACTGAACCACACCTGAGGCCTCCTCCTGAAAGAAGGCAGAGAGGAAGGCCTCTAAGCTGGGGTACCCATCAGCAGGACACATATTCCTCCCTGGACCGTCAGTGCCGCAGTTCAAATACCCATCATGAATGGAAGTTTAATATTGCAACTCAACTATCTGCTAAGAATAGGAGTGAAATTAGAGGGGGGTGGTTGTTAGAATGTGACGAAATACTGGCTGTTGCCCATCTGATGTGGATGATCTAGAAGCGCGAGGAAAAACTCAAGCGGTATTTGCGAACAAGCAGGAGAATAAATCAAGTTTTACAAAAAATAGCATTAACTTAAGCTCATGTTTCTGATCAATATCTTAACATTCTGAATGAACAAGGCGGTAAATAATGAGGATTTAACTTAAGCAGTTGCATTTTTAGCCAGAGAAGCACACATTCAGCATTCAAACATAGCACTGAGAATCGGGAATTTTCAATTGTTCTGGACACAGCTCCTCATGCCCCACTGCATTTCCCCTTCCTCCTTGGTCAAAACTGTGGGCTTGTCTCGGATAGTCCCTTCAGCCATCTGGTACCTTAAGCATTTGCAAAAGAGAAACAAATACTATTGTCCTTAAAGAGCGTAATAGGGGCCTCATATATATCCGTTAAGTGAACTAATGGATTGCTGTCTCCAACTTGTAAGTGCTATCACAGGTCACATCAGTGACCATAATCTTCCAGGGACTCTAAACCCTAAGAGGATGTAAACTATTTCCTGACTCCAACTGTAAAAACTAACTTCCTCATTCAGTAGAAATGACACCATTTGCAACGAGTCAATACCATAAAGCGTGCATTTCCTAATTCTCATAGATTTTTCAAAATCTCTCGGTGCTTTTTCTTTTTGTTAAAGTTGGAAAGAATCTCAGCCGCCTTGCAGCTGTTACTGCTCTCTCACGTAGGAGCTAAGTGAATTCCCAAAAGACTGAATGACTTGCTTACATTTACATAGCAGAGACCCCGGGCCCACTGATCTCTCTTCCATTCAAGAGCAAGCATTCATAGAATTGCCCATCCTCAATTAAATCCCAGGATAAATAAAAGTATCTAACGCTCCACTAAACCTGCGCTTGGTACCAGGTCGTAGATGTGAATCTGCTGTAAAAATTGACTGAAGGCGTGGTAGGAGCCGTGTTGATAAAGGAGTATGGCTGCCCAGACTAGTCTAATCCCCCATCACCTGAATTATCGTGAAGGGAGGGTGTATCAAAGAGAGAGGATGTGGGAGGTTTGACTAGTCCTGGAGGTAGGGCATTAATGCCGAAACACAGGATGGCGTCCAAAGAAATCAAACGTCCCCCAGGCGGTGAAATCACCCCCAGTTGAAAACCACTGCAGTAGAAGACTAGACCCAATCTTTCTCATATCTCACACACATAGAAAAAGAAAACATGTGTATAGGACAAAAAGTAAACCAGAGAGGATCTGGGAATAGCTAGTTAGAGCTCGGTGAAAAAATTCATCACACTTCATATATCTATATACTTATAGGAATAATAAAGTACAAAATATTTAGGAAAATATTAAACATGTAAATTTATGTGAAAATGCTAAATAAAATCATTTCAGAATTTTAAATGGGAAATTTGAACTGACTTTCACTGACATCTTTTTATCAACAGGTATTATGCTCGAAATCGCTACATGCAACACTGATCAAGACAGTCAACGATGAGGGCTTCAATTCTTAGTTCTCCCTATCAGTAAGAAACTCCATTTGCACAAGATGATAAAACAGTTAAAACCATTGTTCATAATCATTTGAAGATTGTAAATTTTGAAATTAAAGAACCTAATAGCTTATCCTTTTCTTATCCTGACAAATCAGTGTTTAAATTTCTTATGATAAAGCAAAAGTATTTCGAATTTGAACTTTTACGTATCTTGTGTTTCAAAATAATAATGAAGGTCTAATTTCTGCACTGCATGCACATTGTGAAAGCAGTCGTCCTGTGGCTGCACGGAAACCACTGAAGGGGCTTCTCGTGTGTCTGCTGCAGATGGACAGGAGAACCTAACAGACGTCAAGACAGAGATTCTGGGCTACTACTTGTTGCTCGGCTGACCAGAAAGCCCCACCATGTTTTCAACGCCCGGCCATCCCCCGCTGACTGCATCTCAAGACTGAGTTCCAAGCTCTGAGCACCTGGCAGCAAACTCCCTGCTGGTCCTCACGCTTTCTCTAGGATGGTTAGTGGTGTGCTCTGAGGCCAGCTGCTTCGATGCCCAGCTGGTGGACCACCTGCTTGGCTGCACCCAGGGCATCACAGTGGAGCAATACATGGTAAGTGTGGCTCGCTGTCCTCTCTGGGGACTATGAGGGTGGTCCTTGGCCTCCTGCACTGCTTGGACCACTCTCCAAGGAAGCTGTGATGAGATTTCTGTTGATTAGAGGCACCTGGCTCCAAACTTCAGCTACTCCAAGTCCCGTGGGGCACTCTGAGTGCTGAGAGACTCAGTAATTCAGAGCACACCTGGAATCCATTAGGGCACACCACTGTGAGACAGCCCAAGGTCGGGAAGCTCTGCCTTAGAGAATTCTGCCTGGTCCTAGGTGAGTACCCCATGGCCCAGAGTGGGGTATGACGCACCCCAGGTCACATGCTAAGTTCATGACAGAGCTGAGACCGGAACCTAACTCTTTTGGCTCCTGGCACCACAACCATGTAGGTCCTTCATTTCTTGTCCTTATTTTTCCCTCCCTGCTTCCTTCCTCCCATTGACTCATTCACCACAAATCCCTCACATGCCTAGCTGACTAGCCAAAGACATTGGCTTATGCAGCACCTCCCACAGGGAGGGCAGTGTTTCTTGGACTTTGGCGTTCATGAGTACAGAACTTTAAAAATAGGCGTATTTTGCTGCTGTGTCTTTGGGAAGAAAGTTGACGCAGGAAGAGAGAAGAGTGAAAGTTTACAGTAGGACGCATGAGGCAGTATTTCCCTTATACTCCATCTTATTTCTTGGGCTGAGTCTTATGCTGAACACTTGATCTTGGTGACCCGTAAGGAGACCCAAAGGCTACAAATACATGCAAGTTCAAAATAACAGGTTATTTTATCCGATACAGAATGGAAATAATTTCAGATGTTTGAAGGGGTATGCAGCGGTTTCCAAATTCCTGTGTGCATGAGAATCTCCTCGGAAGCCCGTTTAACTTATCTGGGCAAGCAATTCTAAATCAGCTGATTTGGCCGGGAGCCCAAGGGTCTGCATTTTAACAAGCACTCTGGGATTATCTGATTGAGAAATGCTGAAACGCGAGTGAGAGCTCAGAGCTCGAATATGCTATATAATGGGGATACTGCAAAAGGTGAGAGGAAAATGAATTTTTTTAATTTAAAGAATTCCGATTTTTCCAGGGTAACTCCTATTCAGAATATTCCTGTTGTAAATTATTTCCTAGAGACAAAAAAAAACCTTTCCTTCCCTCTCTGCTCTCCTCTTCTACTTTTATCTGTTTTGAAGCTGGGATGTTTGGTGTTAGTCCTTCAATGAGTGCAAGCCATTTCTATAAAACCCCTAGTCAAGCCCTGGCTTCCTAGGTCTTCTTTGACCCTTTGCTCTGCACTCCAAAGTCCAAAGACCTGCTAAAGCTCTATTTGTTTGGGGCAACCTGATTAGATACACATGTGCCAGACAACCTGCACCTCCCCCACCCCCCCACCACTGCACCCCCCGCCCGCTCTCTGTCCGCAGAAAAGATGAGGCGGCCAGTGGAAGAACAGGCTAGAGACAGTGTGCAAGTGACAGCCTTTCCGAATGCAGGCTGGGAAAGGCCCAGACGCCCTCAGCAGCCACGGTGGAGGCCTGGCTCAGGAAACCACATGACAGAGGCCATAATGTAGGCCCAGAAACAGGCTCACGAACACATTTTTACCCCGAGTTAATTTTTTTCTTCTCAAAGTCCTTTGAAACAAATCTTACATGTGTACGTGTGTCATATTATATGGTTATCTTTGTGTTAGGTGTGTGAGTGTATGATTGCTACCACTTTACTAAAGAGAAGATTGAGAGCCCCTGACATCCACATCGAAGACTGTGAACCCTAGTTTCCACATCTTTAAAACAAATACAATTGGTAAAAAAAATCTGTAAGACAAGCATTCTCAAACTTTTAACAGGCATTAAAGATCACTTGGGGAGCTTGTTAAAATGCATACTTGTAGGGGTCCTGGTCCCAATGATGCTGATTCAGGAAGTTTCAATAGGGCACAGGCATCTGCATTTTTCACAAGCTCCTGAGTGACTCTGCTAGAGCTGGTCTGTAGACAACACTTTCAGGGCTGGGGGTCGCTCCACTCACACTGTGTGGATTGTCCATCTCCCTCTGTAGTTAACCCATCACCAAGTGCTGGTGATTATTCAAGCAAAATACTTGCCTGATCCACTGCTTCCTTTTAATCCCACAGCAACGCTGATTTTGTCAGAATCGTGGCGATGGCTTCTGGTTTGAATTCCTGCCTCCACGATGCCGCCCTTCCTGCTCTCCTATTAAAGTCTACTTACATCCTAAAATCTCATCAGAACCATGCAGCGACTGCTAGTTGTCTGTGTGATGAAATCCAGACTCCTTAATCTAGCAATTGTCCCCAAATCCTTATCTTCCACATGTCCTCCACGAGAACGATCTGCACAGAGAGGACTTGATTGCTGGAGGACTCCTGAATGAGTGTGGTTTGTCCTCGCCACCAGGCCCCTTACTCATGCCTCATCTTCTTCCTGACATTCTGCCCTGACCATTCTGTACCCACTGTCCAACTCCTATTCATTTTTTGAAGCCCAGCCTTAAAGTTTACCTCCTAGGTGATGTCTTCTCCCACCATCCTTCTTGCCTTGAGCTCTTCTTTATTCCTATACCTCCAGCTCAGCACCGGGAGACAAACATTCACCTTTTCTGCCTGCATTGTGGCTTATCTGAGCAGCCTCCCTCCCCTTGAGCACAGGGGTGTGTTTGGTGCTTGTGCACGTCAGTGTCTTCCACAGGGCTTCGCTAGGAGTAGGTATTTGGTACAGACTTCTGCGGAGTCTTTCCTCACGGAAGCCTTTACTGGATAAATAACAAAACTAGCGTATGCTTGAATGAGCTAATTAACTTCTGACATTTTTCTCTGTTTGCAAAATAGAAGAACCAAAACAGGATACTCCTCATCCCAGGATGTTACAAGAAATGATTTTTTTAAATGAATAATTGTTGACTAAGAAACGAAATGCGCAGGTGCCCCTTACTGCTTAGATTAAGAACGCTTCCTTTAAGTAATAACACTAGCTTTTTTCCCCTCCGTGAAGGATTTCCTGACAGCCTCAGACATCCTTGCTGTTGTTAATCGTGATCACGTTTACTGAACGTTAGAAAGATTCGGGCACTCTCAAATGCTTCAGATACGTTATTGTATGTAATTTTCAAAATGGCTCTATGTGTTAGTCATTATTAACTTTATTTTATAGAGGAGGAAATTGAGGCTTAAGAGATTAAATAATGTAGTAAAAATCACCAGCTAGGGTCAAGCTGGAATCTGCATCTGGGTCGGTCTGATCCCAAAGCCTCAGCACTGAGTCCTTGCATCACCCTGCGAACCTAACATCCTGCCGACCTAGCATCCCAGGGCCTTTGCTTACAGCTGTTGCTTGCAGGCTGGTTGTCAGGGGAGACTGTAAACTCTTTGCAAGTGGTCTACGTCTTTAGCACACAGTAGGTGCTCCATGAAAGCCAAACGAGCGCAGATTGGAGGGGAAAGTCAGAATGAGAAATTGGCTACAACATGTCCCAGGCCAGGTGATGGATCATGCTAAGTGCTAATAAGAGGCATCTGCAAGGTGACAGGCAGAGGAGGGAGGGGGTGGCTCCAGCGGCCATCAGGAAGGGCTGCGTGGAGGAGGTTGCCTTTGAGACAGCCATGCCCCCTTATCCTAGGGCCCCTGCCTCAATGCCCTTGACTTGTAAATGCCCCTGACCTGTAACTAACATGGCACGCAGAGCATAGGGTCCTAAACCACTTAATAATTACAGACAGTCTGTGTGTCACTTGGGGTCTCAGTTGTGAACACAGAACCCACCCTAACTAGTTTAAAGCAGAAAAGGAATTCAGTGGGGGGTCTCAGGGGGCTGACAGAGTCTCCAGGAGGGCCAGAGAGTCAGGGTTAGGGCTGTTCAACTGGAAATAACACTCCAAACCCTTTGTAGACAAGGTGATCACACCACCGCCGCTACTGCTCACGGTGATGGTGCTAGACCGAGAGTGCCCGAACCTCAGTCAATGCTGCACCCCAAAGCTGGACACTCCAGCCCCATCTTTGTTCAAAGGTGGAGTCCATGCGTGTCTGCATCACCACACTGCTCTCTACCTAATCAAAGAGCATGAGGTTGCCCGGGGAAGCACAGCTTTATGTACTGGCATCTGAGCTTCAAGAAAAGCCAGGAGGGAGACTTCTGGCTTCTAACTTGGCAGAGCCAAATTCAGAACATAAACCATTCTCCTGGACGTAGGAAGGGAGTAGGAAAGATACCGAGGGGTCCTATGAAGTCGAATAGAGGTCAATATCTTACCACAGCAACAGTAGCTGGAACTTACTGAGCATGTACTATGCGGCAGGCATTTTGCATACATTCCCCTTTCTTCATTGCAGAAGCCACACGACTGACAGTACCAGCAGCGCCACTCCCAGGGCCAGGAGAGGTTAGCTGTTTAAGGCCGAACATCTGAGGTGTTAAACTCTATACCAGGTTAGAGCAGCGGTCCCTGCTGCTTTCCAGAACTTCCTGTGTCATACACCCTTTTTATTTTACTGCAATTATGTATTTAATGGCTGCCTCTGCTGCCGAGTGCCATGGGCATCCAGGAAACCTGCCTGTCCTGTTCACTGTTGTATCCCCGGCACCTGTTATATTTATTCATTCAGTAAACAGCTGCTCAACTCCCACTGTGCGTCTGGCACATTCAAACATTTATTCAACAATGATGCATTGAATTCGTCTACGGTGCTAGGCACTGTCACTAGGTGCTGAGGGTACAGACAGGTCCCTGCCTCACGGAATTTACATTCTGCCTGAGGGAGACAGACAATCAACAAACAGATGTATAAAAAAGCTCGAAGCAATAAGTGCTATGAGGAAGAATAAAGCAAAGGAGGGGAAGAGAGTAAAGGGGTGGTGGGGAGGGCCTTTTTGCAGAGAAGGCATTTGATACACACTAGAATGAAGGAGAGAATGACCCCTGTGAAGATCTGGGGAACCATGCCCTAGGTGACGGGATTAGCATGTGCAAAAGCCCTGAGGTGGTAATGAACTTGGCCTGGTCTGGTTAAAGCACAAAGAATAAAGGGGAAAGTGTTTGGAGATGATATCAGAGAGATAGTCTGGCAAAGTTGTGTACAGCCTTGAAGCCACACCCTCATAGGGACTTTAGGTTTTATTCAATACAAGGGCAGCACTGGGGCGTCTTGAGCAAGGGAGAGCCATGATCTGATTTAATTTTAATAGATTATTGCAGAGGCTCTGTGGAGGTTAGCCAGGGAGTGGGGCAGGACTTGAAGCGGGGAGGCTGTCTCGGCTATTTTGGCAGTAGAACAGGAGAGAGCTTGGACTGGGTGACGGTACTGGGGACGAGGTGGCTGCATTTGGGGTCTATTTTGAAGGGGGAGCAAACAGGTTTCCTAACATACTCAGGACAGGGGAAGAAAACTGACTTGAGTAACTGGGTGAATGGAGATGCCATTTCCTGAGATGCAGAAGACTTGGGCAGGGGGAGCTCGAGAGGAGAAGCCAAGACTTCATAGTTTGGACAGATTCTTGGAGGGGCTCGCTCGACCTCCCAGCGGAGCCATTCAGCGGCGTTGGTATATGAGCTGGGATTTCAGAGGAGTGGTCAGGACCAGACGTACAAACTTGGGAGACATGTGTGCACAGATGGCGTTTCAAGCCTTAAGACTAGATGGGGTCGTCTTAGTTAGAACTCAATAACTCCTTGCCAAATATTGAGTGGATTCTTAGGGCTACAGATTGAACTGAAATATAGGTCGAACTCAAAGTCTTAAGACACATAACTTGCACTGCTCAGTCTTTTGACCTTGGGCAATGTCCTTTCTGCATTTCAAGACAGGAAGAGGAAACAATTTTGCTGAGGGAGGGAGAGAGAGAGACTGATAGAGGATAGAGCCACTGAGAAAAAAGGAGTGGAAAGAGGAGTGCCAGATGGAGCAACAAACATAAAAGGAGATGCCAGCAGCAGGATGGGGAAGAGGAGGACAAGAGCCTAACATTCCTGGGTGGGCCTCTAATCCTGCATTCTCCTGCACTGTCGCGTGTGTACTGACTATCACCCTCTGCCTGGTGGTGAGCACTTTCTTTGGTTTTGTTGACTGCATTTTCTAGAAATACTCATAAAGCTCACTGACAAGGCCTCTTGGGAACAATTTGTTTCTCTTTGGTATCAGGAATAGCTATCTTTTCTTGAGAAATTTAGTACAGTCCTAAGAAATCTTAGCATCCCGTGACTGATCGGGCTTCTTTTCACGTGTTGATGCTGGGAAGCTTAGAGCCTTGGGAGCGCATTTCTGCATGAGCCTCATTCCAGCTCCATTTTTATCCCCCGCGTCAGGTCTGTCTTTTTTATTTAGATGTGCTTCTGGTTTAAATTTCTTTGCAGTCTCTAAACATCTCAGACAGCTACATCGACTACTCTGCAGAGCAAGGCAGGGACTAACCAACGAATGCAGCATCAGGAAGAGCCTTCATTTCAAATCACCAGTTCCACTGCCCTTATCTGACATGTGTCTCCACTTCTGGCTGAGAAATTACATGACTCAGTTCCATCAAGGGATTGTGCCTCAAGTTTCTGCTCTGTCATCTTTTTCCAGGGAGGCAGTAAATGAGCTCAGTTCTTCCTCCAGTCACTCTGAGAATGAGGCATAGGATTAGCTTAACTGCTTATCCCAGAAATAAAAGAGACCCAAACATTGCCAACACACTTATCATCACCTCTGGAGTCAAATTAGGCTAATTCAGCTCCGTCCAGAAAAAAAGTCATTGCAGTCTCTTGCTGTCTTTGGCTTGTAGCAGGGGTCCCAACTTGATAGGCTAAGTTGTACTCGTCCTAGGATAGAGACAGTCCCAAGCACAAATAGAGGACAGGTGGCTTGGCCCTCCAAGTGTGTGTCCACTTGAAGGACAACTGCCTGAGCCAGAGTCAGCTCCCGTCTGGAATGGAGAGGTCTCCATGCTCCAGAAGCACGGTCACATCATATAGTCTTTGGCATTGGTTGTGACAGGAGACATCACTGCTACAAGCCTGAAGGGGAAAAGAGGAAGCTGGTAACCAAGAACGCTACATGAGACGGGCCACTTCCTGGGAACTCCCAGAAAGAGCAGAGGAGTTCGAGGGGGCTGGAATTACTGCAAAAGCAGGTGAAGGAAGAGCCAGAGAAATACCGCTTTGGTAATGAGTTATTGAAACCCAAGCTGGTTTGGCCTGGAGAAATTCTAGTGGGATATTATTTTTAGAAAGGGTTGAACTCTTGACAGCATAGAGTATGTTTATTTTGATCTCCTTCTGTTAACTTCCATGAAGATGAGTGGATTTCCCCGTAGTGCAGAAGCAGCCCTTGTGAGCTCACTGTTGGGAAGGCGAAGGCCATCTGCCGGAGAAGGGGGTGTGTTTCCAGTCACTTGTGAACCTTTATCAGGAACTGATTACAGAATTCCACTGTGCTTGGGGCAGGTCTACTTATAGAAAAGAAGGTGGTTGGCATGGAAACTGCCGATAGCTACAGTGCTCTCTGGGCCTGAATGAGGAGCTAAAAGCCCTCTGACCAAATTATTGTCTCTAGCCAAAAAGCCGAGGGGCTTCAAGACTGTTCTAATACTAGACTTCTGGTTTGTGCATGGCTCTTCCACTCCAGCTGTGAAATGTGCTGTGAAATCAGGTCCCTTCCGATGAGGAGGAAGATAATGACTCAAGCAGGCGACATACCCCTCAAGAAGCTGTCTCTTTGGAGCGTGCAAATTCACTCCTGTCTTTGCATTTGTCTTAGCCTGGCTTATACTGCAGAGAGAGCAAGGCAGGTGGGAGGTGGATATCTAATACATCTAATATAGAGGGACTGGGGCCAGAGGATTGTATAATACTTCTCTGTTTGGTTTGCACTAATGATTTAAGCAGGCCCAGAGTCCCAAAGATGGATGGCACAGACTAAGGACAACTTGACTGCCTTTCACTTAAAGTATTGCCCTCTTAAATTCCAGCTCTACTACTTAAAGGTTCTTTGACATTAGGCAAATCCCTCTAGCCCTGGAAGCCCCAGATGCCTCATACCAGTTACTAGATCAAAGAGTTATTCAAAGAACAAATGAGAAACTGCACGTGACAAGTGTTTGGTATTTTTCTTTCAAATATTAGGAATTAATGCCACTTTTGTGTAGGTTCATGGAAAGAGGTTAGCACCCAGTTCAGGGCAATGTTGCATCTTACTGAATCCTGTGTGCCCTGACTCTGGCATAGTGCCCAGTTTACTGGAGGAGTTTAGTAAATATTTGTTGTTGAAGAAATGAGAAAGGGCTGCAGTCAGTTTGCTTGGAATCTTTTTGATATTTGACTCCAAGAATTGGAAGAGAAGTCTCGAGGTCCTCTGGGCCGTGCCTGTCCTCTGGCCACACAGGAGAGGCAGTTGGTAAGAATGAAAGCCCTGCCAAGGATGTGAGTCTCACAGCTGACCAACAGGGGTGTGGACTAGAGCTCCAATGGGACACCAAACAGAGCATATCTGGCCTACTTTTAGATAAACCAGACTGTTTTCTCATAAGATCCACTACCTCTAAAATAATTCCACCATCCTCATCTTCCTGTTGGTTTATGAGACAACGTCTCTAGAAGACTCTTATTGGAAATACAAATATGTTCTCAGAGAATGGCAGTTTGCAAAGTCACTAGTAAGTTCTGGAATCAGCAAAGAGTAGGGACCACTGAACAGTAAGCTTCTCAGGGGTGGAGGAGGGATGGAGAGTGGAGTCGATTTGGGATTGATTCTCCAGGAGCGTGAAGATGCTGATGTCCCCAAGCTGAGGGCAACACAAAGCACTGGGGAGAGGAGGACTCAGAGCATGTGGGAGAGGCTTCTGAGGCAGATGTGGCAAACTCTGCCATTTAGACCAATTTTTCAGGTAGTTAAAAATTTCAAAGCATGATTTCCTTAATGTTCTTGTGACCACTGTGCGAGGATCATGGTCATCACCCCACAGTTTCAAGTGAGGAAACCGAGGCCCATATCAGTTGAGTGGTCTGTTTGACGTCCCTCAGATATTATGTAGCAAAAGTGAAGCTAAAGATATTTCTTTTGACTCCTAATTGAGCATTTTTTATTAAACCCTGCTGCCTCTCTGACTTGGACAGCCTACCAACAAAACAACAACAATAAAATAAAGATAATACCAGCAGCCCTCTGGCATGTTGCTGTTACAGTGCAGCAGGCTTTATGCTAACTAACTGAGAAGGATTTTGTCATTTATTAATCATTACCTGCATTTGACAGATGTGGGCAGTGAGTCATGGAGGGGATAAATACTGTGCCCACACTCCTGCAGCACATGAGAGATGGAGCATGGACTCAAATCCAGGTCTGTCTGCTGTCAAAGCCTGGGAGTGCTTGAAGCTCTTGCACTAAAGGATCTTTGGGTTGGAAGGATCTTAAAGGTTGTTTGGCATAATCACCCATCTACATCCTTCTCCAATGTCCCCCTAAATGATTCTCCGTGTGTTTGGCCTAGAGAAATCTACCTCCCTGTTGCTTGGGACAGCTTGTTCCATTTTAGAACAGTTCTCATGGTTATATCACCAAAGGGAGAGATTTGTGTTCTTTCAGCAGCAGACACAAGAACGCTTTCATAGGAAAACACTTTGATAGCCTCACTTGAGGCAGGTCGAAGCCTCTCAAGGTCTGGGAGTCAGCTGGTGCCACTTTAGAGAATGGGACGAGCAGATTACATGAGAGGGGTGAGTCATAGCTCTTGAGGGCTTGGAGAATGAGGAGATGGGAAGGGGGACAGGAAGGAGGAAGGTGAATAAAATGGGGGCGTTCTGTGTGCTTCTTCACGTGTCTCCTCTTTAACCACCACCCCCAAATCAAAAATCAAAACACTTCCGTGAAGTCTACGAAATGCTAGGTCATTTTTTGGATGTTTATGGAAACCTTTGAAAGGGTTGGCCTGAGGATATTCCCAAAGGAATAGAGGTAGTGCCTAGATTCAGGGGAGCTGCCCACATGAGTGTAATGCCCAGAGAACTGGCCAATGACTCTGGGAGGAAGGCTTTCCTAGGTGGTGGACTGGCAGCTGGCGGGAGCTCTGGTTAGATCTCACAGTCTAGGAAGGCCTCAGTTGATGCTTTAGCTACAGTTAGAAGACTTTCTCCAGATCATTGCACTATGTGTTTTCTTTGAGCTGGATTGTTCCAGTAGAGAAGGGGAAAATTAGTCCAGTAGACTCTTAACATGCAAATGAGATATTTTTTGAGACTTTCTCAAGTCCTCATCTTTACGAATATTACCATAGCCCATGAGCTCATATACATTAATCTGTAAAATGAGGGAAGTGATATCTCCCCAACAGGGCTCTTTGTGAGGACCAAGGGGAATCATGCATTAACTGGAGATCAAACTCCATAGAGAGTCTGATGCCACGCAGTCAGCTAAGCTCACTCATTTGCTAAACGGCTTGCTTTTCAAAGTGTGATCCAAATTTGTGCCTCAGCAAAATTAAAAAATGGTGGCATAACATGGCCGTTGGAGGGAAGCTTGAAAATAACTGAAACCTCAAATGTAAAAATTTCAAGGGCCCAGACTGACCCATCTCAAGCAATGGTATTCAGAGTATCTTTCACTTTCTCTGGGTCTTTGCATGTCAGCCATCAGTTTCACACTTAAAAAGATGAATAATGCAGAATAGTAGTGCCATCTTTTTCTTCCAGCTAATAATGATCTCATCGCAGAGGCCTAATGCTCCCTCCTCCTAGTTTATATCTGAGAGCAGGTGTAGCTATTGATTAGATCCTCACTCCTTGCCTCTTAAGTCATCAGCGGAGCTAGAAAGAGATCTTGTCTAACTGTGGCTGGAGTCGTGTTGAGGATGAGGAAAGGGCTGGAATCAGATCAAATTTTGGCTAGATGCCAGGTTTGTGGGCTAAGATCATCTTTTTTTGTCTCCTGGGGGATTTGTGAGAGGCAAGAACTCCACTTGTTTGATTAGAGAACATGAAATGTAACAGTAAAGAGAATGAGTTAGATTGGTATCACAAATACTTTTGGGAAGGATAGGGTGGCCCCCAAAACATTGTAAGCATCATGGGTGAGCCGGAACTTCGAGTTTGCATGTTTATGCCATCTACGTGAGCCCCTGAGCATGGAATGGTTGCCTCTCCTTGGAAAGGGACCAGCTCAGGTCCCCAGTGCTCTGAAGATAAGACAGGGGAAGCGATGACAAGAGGGGAGAGGCTGAGAAATTGCATTCCCAGGATGATCAGAGGGGATCAGCAGAATGACTCAGGAATGTTGTTTCTTGCAGGAAAAACGTGGCATTATCTCAGAACCATCTGGTGGCAGCGGGAACAAGAAGGGGGAAGGAGGCTCTGAGCCGTGGTCACGTAGGCTTGTCTTGCTGTTTGCAGATGCCCACAATCAAGCTATTTCCTGACAGAAGTGGGTCAGCTAATGGCCCGGGCTCAGGACAGAATGGAGTTTCAAGGGATGAGAGCAAGGATCTGCAGAGGCTGTAGGATTCCTTTAGCAAGAAAACTTGGAGACGCTCCTTGAAGCTTCCTGTAACATGGGTAAAGTCTCCAGCCTTGGGGAGAGCGTAGGGTGCCCTTGATCTTTCAGTGTAAGAGTGGTCTGCAGTCAGGTGGGCCAACTCTCTAGGAAGCAGCGTGCGATGGCATTTGTGGTACCCTCGGTTTCAAGCTGGCGGCACATGCCTTTTATTTAGCCTACGTAAGTGATGACAGAACTGTTGGATTAGTTCTCAATTTTAGGATATCAAGATATTCACATAAAAGACAGATTTCTGACTCTTTCTGAAGAATGGAAAATCTAGCAACTCTGGGCCCTCCTCATCTCACAACAGTTGCCTGGAGGTGAGCAGCCACTGCTCCTAGAAGCCAGGGAGTGACTCTCCGCGCCCCCATACTCCCCATCCATCCACTTTCCTCAGAGCCCCTGTAGGCATCTGCATTTGTGAGGCCTGCTCTAGAATGCAACAGCAATGAAGGCAAGGAATGGGTATATGTACTGAGTGGAACTTTGTCCCCAGCACCTGTCTGCACAGTGCTGGGCAGTACACAGGCGTTTGATAAATATTTATTTAATAACAGACAGTGAATGAATACAGCTCCATAGAAGCAAAACAGATCTGCATTTAAATCCAAGCTGTGTGATCTTGAGTGAGTGATTGCACTTTCTAAGTCTCTGTTTCCCTCATTTATAAATGAGGGATAAAAGTACTGACCTCGTAGGGCAGGCTGAGAGGATGAATGCAGCACGCTCAGCCTGGTGCCGGCACATAATGAGCACCCGATAAATATTTGCTGAAAAGCTGAAGCAATGTTTAGCCACAGGGCTGTGGTCCCTGGGCGTCCTTTGGTTGAATAGAGTAGAAATTTGTTTCATTAAGCAAGCGTGGGAATTGCAACGGGCCAGAAGGGATTGCAGATGGTGACCGAAATAGCACTTCTCGTGGGGGTGTGGGCTTGCCGGGCAGGGAAGGCTAACTTGTTCCTCAGTTTCATTGTTGACCATCAGGGCAATAGCGTAGTTTGAAGCAAGAGGGAGGAAGCTATGGGGTGAATATAGGACTGAGGTAAGGTGATGAGTACAAGCTCTAGAGACACACAGATGCTTAAGATGTGCCAGACACTTTACTAGGCTACTAAATACATTTGAGAACTCAGTTTTCTCTGTTAGAAAACAAAGGTAATAATGCCCACCTCTTGGGGTTTGATCTGATTAGTCCATATATGAACCCATAAAACATGCTTCACACATTAGCTTAGTATATAGGAGATGCTCAGCAAATGATATATTTATTGGTATGAGAAGAAAAACACTGCTTTGAGGTTTGAAGACCTGAGTGCTGTCTTTCTTCCATCACCTGTCCGTGTGACCCCCCAGCCACCCCCCTCCCATGTCTGGGACTCTGTTTCCTGTAATGTGAGTTAGCTTGTGTAGTGGATGCTGTGCTGTGCCACCCAAACCCTGCTTCAGAACAAAGGCATTCCATACCCCAGGGGCTGGGGTGTTGGCCACTGATGACCCATCCTGATTCTCCTCTTGGAGGACTGCTTTAGCCAAAGGCAACCACCTCATCCAAGATTACACACACCCCCTCCCCAGAGGCAGGTCCATGCAGAGGGACAAAGTGCAGAGAAGTTGATTTAGGACATCTCTGGAGGGTCATCCAAGGTTCAGAGCTCTTTCGTGGGATCAGCTGACTCCTCTGTTTCCTTGTAATTCAACTTCTCCTTCTGCCCGTCCCATTACCCTCACTCCGTTACAGATGTTTTGCAGCCCACGCACTCCAAGAAACATCTGAGTACAGAGCTCCCTCTCAGAGTCTGCGTCCAGGGCACTTGACCAATGGCAGTTTGGGTGATTTCAGCTTCACTCTCTCTGAGCTCAAATTTTTTGGCTTGCCATATTTGGGTTAGATTATAAGGAATTGGCCTGTATTACAGAGGAAGATCAAGGTTATCTTCCTGTGAAATTTTTAATATAGACTCTAGAGAATTCTCCCGTAAGGATCTTAAAATAATGTAGGATTAAGGCAAATATTTTCTGGAAGGACAGAGGGATTCAACTGGGTGACAGACCTCATCTGGCGCAGCTGACGCGGGATTTTGGAGCTTGAGGTGCACGTAGTGCAGCTCGATGAGAGAGGGCCTCCAGAGAAGATGGAAGGAAAATCCCGCCCCAAGCCTGGCGGATTGATCAACGTTTCTTCCTCAAAATGTTGCATGAGGTTCTGCTGAGACGGCATCTTCTCACCAGCAGGAGGAAGATACTTTGGTGGGGGATGCTGCCTCGTTCCAGAAAGAGGAAATTGTGAAAATCAGCTGGGACGGAGAGGGACAGAACAGTCCGGCAGCACCGGCTCTTGCTGGCAGCTTTCTCCCTAGCCTCAGGCATTTCTGTGCTAGGAATGGTGAGGGAAGCCAGCCTTTCCCTGCAAGAAGTAGGCATCTTGCCCGATGCAGGATGACCCCCAGATGTCGCTTCAGGACCCAAAGGGGAGAGTATGCCTAGCCCTCATAGCGTGGGTGTGGGCCCTCCAAGAACAATGTGTGCAAAAGGAGCCACAGCTGCAGCTGGTGTTTGCACCTGCTGTCCCTGGGGACCCGATTCTCGGAGTCGTAGGAGTCCTCTGTCTGGTTCAGACGCGAAGGTGCAGAGCCAGGAAGCTAAATTCATCCTTCACAAAGACTCCCACGAGACAGAAAGCACCCTGGCTAGGGACATGGGAGCCAAGATGTGAGCACAGTTTTAGGGTCTTAGTAGGGGAGGAGGAGGCCCTGCCTGCAGGACTAGGTACAGAACATCTGCCAGAGATTCCTGGGGCGTCAAAAGGAGTTAAGGATGTGTCTTGGAGGCATAAAACTGACTCTTTCTTGAGCAAGTTCTTTAACTTCTTTAAATGTATATGTCCCCTTCTGTCAAATAGGGATGGTAGTAAGAGTCCTGGCTTCACAGGTTGCCGGGAGTCCTAAGTGAGGTCACAGGTCCAGAGCGTTTGGCTCAGGTCCTGACTCTCAGCATGCACTGCCTGAGCGATTGCCGTCTTTATCCTCATTCTCCAAGGTGGCTGGAGCTGACAGGTGCAGGCTGGAGGAGTCTGGTGTAGGTGTTCTCAGGTCAAGCGCCCACCAGGAGTTGGTTTCAGAGACCCTGTAACACATAGCAACTCACGTCTGGAATTGTGATTGCATCTTGACTGGGTCATCCTTCTGCATTTAAAGTCTGAATCACCATCATCATAGGAAAGGCTTGTCTTTCCCTTCCAATATGCCAAGCTAGCTCCTACTGGTCCTCTTAATTCCCATGGGACTCTTGTTTAGTTCAACAGGAGGGCTCGGCAGAGCTGTTTTTCTCCATTATCAATGCATTATTACAACAGACTTTGATTCATTGAGTGCCTGCTATGTCCTCTCATTTCGTCCCATGCTCACTAGTCAGTGAGACAACTCCATCACATGGAATAGAAATCTCATGGAAAGGGGATGCTGGAAGAGAAGGAGAAAATGGGACAGAGGCAACGTGGTAGCACATAAAGCTTGTTCATGGGTACACGTGGGACCTCACCTGGGGACTCACTGGGGGGCACACTCCGGACCCAGAGGGTCTTCCTTAGCAAGTGGAGGCACAGCTAGCCACTGCACCTTAGCAAGTCCTTCCGAACTCTCTCCTCATCAAAGCTTTTGTGTTTTGCTATAAAACACCTTCAATATCCTTCTCCACGTCTCTGGGCCAGGAGTTTCCTCTGCCAATGAAAACGAACTTCAACTCCTACCACTTAACACTCTTCTTGACTGGGCGCTCGCCTTCCATTGAATCTTTTTCAGTGCTGGGATGGGGCTGGGAGAGGAAGGAAGTCTGCCCCTTAGGGTGGTCTCAGGATCACTGAGAAAAATCCCGCATTGTCTGTGAGCATCCAGAAGGACCTCTTTGTGGGCATTTCTTGGAAGCTTCCTAACACTCAAGATGGCAAGTGAGAGTTTGGGTCTTGGGGTCAGTCAGGACTGGATTTGAAGCTCTTTCGCCACTTGCTTCATGACCTTAGGCTGAGAAGGCACACTTTCTTCGGGCCTCAGTGTTTCTAACATGGAGATAGTGTCGACCTCATGCGACAAGACGACTGGATTGATAACTATACCGAGCACACTATTATGCGCCTGATTCTGCCCCAAGCTCTTTGTATGAATCATTTAATTCGCACAATATCTCTGTAACAAGACATTTCATTTTGTTAGCATCTCTGCTCATTTTTCTGGCTCATTGAGGGTTTTTGTTTGCTTATTTTAAACTTAATTCTATCACTTCCTACTTTTGACTTATCTACAACTGTAACACATGTGGCTTCTTCATCTTCATTCAATATGTTCTTTAAATATATATGGTAAAGACTATGGCCAAGAATTGAACACTAAGAAAACAGTGCTGAATCTTTGTACGTTAGAACACTAGAGGGTTTTTCAAGTAGTCAAATGGCCGACGTCCTTACCAGACAAATGAAATCTGAATCTCTGAGGGTAGGATCAGAGATTGATGTGTTTTAAAAGTTCCCCTGTCTATCCTAACAATTGGCCTGGACCGAGGGCCACAGTCCCACACCATGAACCTAGGGGTACTCATCCAGACTCATAAGCATGAAGGGATGTGAGTAAGATGGTTATCAGCTATGACTCTGTCTTATCGTTGCACCCACATTTCTGCAATTAACCCAGTTGTCAAATCTCCCTCTAAAATCAGAATACATAATTTTTAGCATGTTTCTGATCAGGCTGCTGTAGTAACCCTATCAGACAAGGTCCAGCTCCTACGTATGACTGTTTTCATGTCTGCTTGTTTAGACAGATGCTCTAAGATTTTGCCAAAATTAATGGCACAGGTTTACTGATTTTGAAATTTAGCTTTTGAAAATGAGAAACTTTGCCTATTTCCAGTCTTCTAGAACCTTGCTCCATACTTGTCAAAGATCATCAAAATGGCTCCCTCATCATACCCGCAAGCTTTCCCAACCCTGTGGGTTATAACTGATGTGTACTTGGAGGCTCAAGGTTAATTAAAGAATCTTTATACTCCTTTTCTATTCCTCACCTATTTCAGTTATATCCACGTGTTAGTTATTCATTCAATAAACATTTGGTGACTCTCAATTCTGTGCCTGGCATGTTCCAGAAAAATCATAACATATTCTAACACCCTGAGGGTAGCAGGCACTGGCAGCTTCCTGGCAGCTCTCTGAAGAAATCCTCTCCACAAATCCTGTCTTAACCTTCAGCATCTCAACTCTCTGACCCTCTCAGTGTGTTCAGGTCATCCAATGAGTTCCCGACTACTCCTTTTTGGCAGGACTCCCAGGAGGATAGCCTCAAAATTCGCTGCAGATATTAGTATCTAGTCTATCTTGGTGCCTCAGCTTCCATCCTCTTACACCACTGAGGTGAACAGGCTGATCACTCACTTATCAAACTTGGTAAATGAATGCAGAGCACAAACCTGCCCAGTTGGTTGTTTCCGTAAAGGCTGTGTTTCCACACAGCATTCATACCTGAAACCAACTTGTAATTCTCCCAAACATGGCTGCATGTGCCGGAAGCCGGATTTCTCAGAGCCCACACATTGACTGTCACTTCCCTGCACTGGGTTTTCACAGTACATGGAAAACAGGTCAAAACTCTGCTGTGAAAAGGGGAGGTAAATTGGCCTTTCTATTTCTTCCTTCCTGCTCATTCTCAGGTAATTCCAACTTTTATTATTCCACGATTATTGTCCCAAGTTCCCTTTACATACTAAGGAAGTTTATTACTATGGAGTCCTAGATTGTGCTGGATTGTTTAAAATTTTGACTCCTGTAACCCTCACAAACCCCGTGAAGGGGGTAGTGTTACATCTGTTTTCCAGTTTGGGAAGCTGCAATTCTGCGTTATTAGGGGAACTACCTGAGTTCTGAAAGACAGCAAGGGGCAGAGCTGGGATTCAGACCCGGTCAGTCTGATGCCCGGGCCACTGTGCTTCGCATCAGAGCAGCCACGCCCAGCCCCTCCCAGGGCAGCATCGCGCATGGATAACAACACCTATGCCCGCCGGATCCACATACACCTGAGGAGTCCTCAGCATTATCCCCATGGCCACTAATCACCTTTCAGAGCTGGCAGGCAAGTTGAAGGCTATTTGTCATCTCTTTACAGTATGATGGTACTGTTGTATTACCCATATCCTATACAGATTACTTGAACTTTTACAGCATCTCTCAAAAATATTAATTCTTTTCAATGAAATCCCCTTCCATTCTCTTGGAACAAAGACCAATTCTATGTGCTCACCGATGTTCTGCATTCTCTGGCCCCCTCCTGTCTTTCCAACCTCATCTTGAAGCTCTTTCTCCTTCTTTTTCTGTCCTCTAGACACAGTGGAACTCTTTCAGTTCCTCAAATCATCTCTGCTCCCTTCTTCCTCAGGGCCTTTGCACATGCTGCTCTTTCTCTCTGTAATATTTATCCTCTCCTTCTTTACCTGATTAACTTCTCTTCTTTAGACCTCTGCGTGCTGTCTTTTGAGCCCCAGATAGATCAGATCAGACCCCCATCTATCCCTTCTAACACTATGGAACTTTGTTTCGTGGAACTTATCATGGTTTGTGACTATGATTCATTGTGTCTGTCTTTTGTTTTTAAGATTCTATTTTTCCTTCTTCTCCCCAAAGCCCCCCCCCCCCATTGTGTCTTTCTCTAATCAATTCTATCACTTTTCTATTTACTTTCATAGGCCCAGTATCTGGCACATAGAAGGCAGACAATAAACAAATAAATACAGACCAATGTCTTCAAATTTCCAATTGTGACAGGAGACTCCTGACTTGCCACCTTCCTTTGTGCTTGAGCATTTGAAGCATCAACCATAATAAAGGTACAGAGGACTGTCAGGAAATAATGCACTTGTGAAATGAGGCACCACCAGTCAGATGGCGCTCCCCCAGTCACACGCACGCGCACGCCGCTCTCCTGCTGGGCTGCCCCGTCTCCACCTGAAGCCAGCGGACAGAGTGATAAAGGAGGCAGTGGAAGTGCTGGGGTCAGGCTGGGGTTTGAGTTCCAGCTCTAATATTCTGTAGCTGTGCAACATTGGGCATGTGGTCTAACTTCTCTAGTCCTCAATTTCCTTGTCTGTCAAATCCCTCACTCGTGGAATTGCTGTGGAAATGTAAAGGGATAGTGAATCTGAAGCACCACCTCGCACAGAAACTGGCTTGTCGTATACGAATTCTTCCTTCCCTCACGGCACGCTACATACCTGGTAAAACCACAGTGCATTTCTTCAATCAAGTTATATGATTAAAAGAGCTGATCATATGTCATGGTGCATGGTTCTAAACATTCTCCCATGTACACCCATTTTAAACTCACAAGAGCCCTATGAAGCAAGTATTAGTGTTATCCGCATCATTTTACAAATGAGGAAACTGAGATTCAGAGAGATTAAACAACTCTCCCAAGGTCACACAGCTAATCATTATTGAGCCAGGATTTAAACCTGACCAGTCAGTTTATGCTTTTAGACCACTGCAGGATATTTGTTAGCTGGAGAATTGGCAAGGCGTCACAGGCAGCGAAAAGATCATTGACTTTGAAATGAGAAAAATCTCTCAGTTTTACTATTCACTCGGTGACCTTGCCCATCTCGGGTCTCCCTTGTCTAAAATGTGGATACCACCCCCACCTACAGGGTGAGAGCCGAGTGAGATGACCAATGCAAAGCTCCTGGACACGCCAGCCCTCGGACACGTCGGCCCTTTCCTCTCAATCAGGCCGGGGCGATTTCTCTTTCGTTTATAAAAGTGCAACCTTGGAGTTTTCTCGCCAATAACCTGGGCAGGGTAAAGAGAACTTTGGCCCTTGACCAGCTTTAGAGTTTCTCAGACAAAAATTGTTGACGCAGAGCCCACACAAAGCTGGAAACTCACAGAGGAAGGACTGCACAGGCTCCAACCCAGCACAGACTTCCCTGAATTCTACAGTCTCAACACCTCTGAGGCTCTTGGAGAGCAAAGCCCGAGGTTCCGGAAAGCAGAGCCCAACCGGGGGAGGGGAGCTATGCTCCCCTGAATGGAGGGAGTCTGGAGACGGAGTGTAGCAGACAGGGCTCCAGCCAGGCGGCCCCGGCCCTCCAGACCCATCGTGAACTTCTCTCTGGGAACCTCCCCTGCACGGCATCCTCCAGCGTCGTGGTTTTCAAAAGAAAAACATTCTTTCTGACTTTGGCCCTTTGATTGTCAGTGTCCCTGCTCTGTAAAGGGAAGGGCCTGCCCAAGGTGGCCTCAGGACATACACTGAGTACCCTGAGCTCTACAGAAGGGGTTTGCACCTGCACAATGCCTTGTCTCATCCCTGACAGGGAGAACACGGTGGTCCCGATCCCCTAAGGCTGTTCTGAGGATGCGGTGGAGAGCAGATGCGCAGAGCTCAGGACAGGCCCGGCCCTTGGCCAGCACTCAGTGCGTGTGAGTGTATAGTCGTGTGACCACAGCGGTTAGGGGATAGGCTCCCGGCCCTGGATCGCAAGGCAAAATGAGTAAGGAAGCTAGAATTGGAACAAAGATCTCAGAGAACTGCAAGCCCAGCTCTTTCTGTCGCATGAAGCAGCCTCTCCCCAGGGTGCCTGAGCCTCAGTTTCCCACTTTGTACAGGAGACGGCTAAGCCCTGTTAGAGAGCGGGTAGGATGTGTCGTATGGGAACGCCGCCCCAACTCTCCTGCCCCCCATGCGATCCTGCCTCGTTAAAATCCTTTCCAGCCTCCCTCTCTCGGGGTTCCTCGTACCCTGACAGGCTTCCCTCAGCCCCAGAAACTCCATGTGGGCTAGAAGCACACACAGATTTTTCTGACCAATGTTTTCCTCCAAATTCCGGTTTTCTGATAGGCAGTGGACTCTGTCTCCTTGTCAAAAGGGTGCCTGTGACCCGCGGCAGTCCTCAGCCCGCAGATGGCACACCTGGCTCTGTGCTGGCCTGGGTCAGTTTGGCCATAGAACAAGAGCCATGTGCCAGGTCTGTGTGACTGAGGGGCAAGCAGCCCTGTTCCCACGGCAGCAGGTGTGCAGGGGCGGGTGGCACCAAGCTTGTGGCAATTTGGACTGGGGAGGGCAGCACAGCTGGGGGTGGCCTGACTGATGAAATGGGCAGGAATTTGGGGGATGAACAGAATTCTTTTTCTGCCTCCAGTTAGCTGAGGATCTTACATGAGAGACTCAGCTTCTCTGAGTTACAGCTTCCCTGCCAGTGAGAGATCTTAACTGCACTCCTTGTGGGGCCGGGGAGATTAAGAGGGTCATTAGCGGGAAGCCTCAGGCAGAGACTCGGTAGGAGACTCAATACCCCTTTCCTCTCCGCTTCTAATATAAATGCACATAGTGGGTCTGAGTCCCATGAAGATGAAAAGAGAAGGAAAAGTTAACAATGATAATTCACTCTTATTTGTGCTCTCTGCAATATGTCATTTTCTCTTCTTGTAGCCCTACGAGGTAGGGACTACCACTGTCCTCATCTTACACATGAGAAAACGGAGGCCTCCAGAGGTTAAGCAGCTTGCCCATCCCTAGGAGGTGGTGGAGCTGGGACGTGGACACAGGCTTTCGTCGCCCAAGCTCATCCTCCACCCAGGGCTGTCTGTCGGCTGTGAACTGAGCTGGCAGCTCTGAGTCAAGCAGCTGCGGACCAGCTCTTCTCAGCAAAGTGCTGCCACTTCCTTTCTTGGTTTAGCCTCAGCTGCACCCTTTTCTTTGGAAACCGTAGGTCTCCTGTTCGCTATCCACTCTCAGCCACACCAGGGGAAAACGTACAGCTAGGGCAGGAAGTACAGCCCTGGCAATCCAGTTGCTCTGACTGGGGATGTCTGGGCTGGCCAGGGCCCGGGGCTGAGGGCATCTGATGAATCTGGCTGTGATCTCCTCAAGGATGTGCTTCTAATTCTCTGCTGGACCAGTTCACCCCATCTTGGTGGGTGATTGCTCATCCTCTGTCAGGGCCTGGTCCTGGCTTTGCCCATTTCTTGCTCTCTTCCCTTGCTCACCCCTGCTTTTGACTTCCCACAGTCCTCCTTCACGCGGTCTTCAAGGCCTTTCACAATCCAGCCACATCCAGTTATCCCCTCACACCCCCAGGTGCCCCATGCAGTTGAACTTCTCTTCATGACACGTCAAAGCCCTCGGCCTTCCCACACACTGCTCTCTGTTTGGCAAGCCTGGCCACTTCTGCCCTCTCTAAATGGCAAACTCTTCAATGTCTTTCAAGACCAGGGCCACCACATGGCATGACTCTGCCATTTACATCGTAGTCTGTGGCAATTACACCATCACCTCCACCCACAACACACACTTTTGGATGAAAGGGACCTGAGCATTAGGGCAGGAGTGGAGAACCATACTGTGTCTGGATGTGAGGTGAGTAGAACTCCTGATTTCCATAGTCCCATCACCTCTCAAGTATGTATGGAGCCTTCCAGGTTCTGGGCAAGGGAACTCAGAGTCTGGCAGGTAAGGGGTGCTCTCTTGGGCAGCAAGACTGAAGTCTTGATCATATGCTCCACTTTCTGGTCTTAAGGTATCAAGCAGGAACGCCAGAGCTTGAAATGAGTGGGAAAACTGCCATTAGCCCCCTGCCCCCATGAGTACCATGGGCTGGTGGCTTCTCCCTTCGTCTGACTGCAAAGGGGTCCTCTGAAATAGTCTGTGGTTGGGAGAGACACATCTACTGCGCTTGCGTTTCCAATCATCTAGCTTTCTGGGTCCTTGATTTCTTTATCTGAAAAATGAGGGAATTGGATCTGGTTCTTGCTAATGCTCTTTCAAGTGTTGACATCCCTTAGCTGGTGCTCAAGACCTTTAAACAGATTTTTTCTTTTTTTCTTCTTTTTTCTAATTATAAAATAATGCATTCTAATTGTAGAAACTCTGAATAATATGGAGAAGCATAAAACAGAAGCCGATCAAAAACTCATCCCTGGGACTGGCCCTGTGGCTAAGTGATTAAATTCACACGTTCCACTTCGGCAGCCCAGGGTTTCCCAAGTTCAGATCCTGGGCACGGACATGGCACTGCTGGCCAGGCCGTGCTGAGCTGGCATCCCACACAGCACAACCAGAAGGCCCTACAACTGGAATATACAACCATGTACTGGAGGGCTTTAGGGAGAAGAAGAGGAAAAGGCAGGTTGGTAGCAAATGTTAGCTCAGGGCCAATCTTTAGAGGAAAAAAACCAGCTTATCCCTCAGAAAAACCTAATATGATGTATTGGTCTTAAGTATTCTTTTCCCTGTAGTATGGATCTGTGTTTATGTGCTTATTTGTTTTATGTATTTATTATACAGTTGATAATAAGTTTAAACCTTAATGTATTAGAATATATAGTTAAATATTACTCAAAAATCTTATTTTAATGACATTATAAAATCCCATCATTTAGTTGCTTTAATGTTGTTGAACGCTGAGACTGTTTTAAGCTTTTTTGCCAACATAAATAATGTTGCAGTGAATATCTTATCTATAAACCTGTGTGTAGACTTAATCATTTCCTTAGTCAATTCCATTTAAAAATAGAATTCCTAAATTAAAAGACTAAAATGATTTTTAGGCTTTTGATATACGGTACCCAGATCTCTTTCAGAAGATTCGTGTTGACTGATGCTTCTGCCAGGGTGAGTAAGTGAGATGTGAGCACTAATTTTACTGGCATCTCAGTATTGGGTATGCACCTTTAAAAAAATTTTGTCAATTTCAGAAATGGTTATCTCATTGCTATTTTTTTTTTAAAGATTTTATTTTTTCCTTTTTCTCCCCAAAGCCCCCCGGTACATAGTTGTATATTCTTCGTTCTAGGTCCTTCTAGTTGTGGCATGTGGGACGCTGCCTCAGCGTGGTTTGATGAGCAGTGCCATGTCCGCGTCCAGGATTCGAACCAACGAAACACTGGGCCGCCTGCAGCGGAGCGCGTGAACTTAACCACTCGGTCACGGGGCCAGCCCCTCTCATTGCTATTTTAACTTATATTTCTTTTGTTACTTGTAAGGCTAATATTTTTCACATAATAATTGGCCATTTTTATTTCTTTTTAAAATGAACTCTCTATTTATGAACTTCACTCATTTTATGAGTATTCATCTTTTCTTTTCCTTCTTGATTTTTGAGAACCCTTTATTGATTTTGAGAATCAAAATCAACCCTTCTTGATCTTTTGGAAGCCTATTATAGAAGGTAATATATCCTTTACCTTTCATATATGTGGTGTATATTTTCTACATTTACTGTTTACTTTTATTTTTGGTGCATTTTAACATACGTATTTTAAATTTTATGGGAAAAAAATTGATCAATCTTTTCTCTTATAAAAATCTTTTTCTTTTATATTTCTTTCCTCATTCTTACACTTAGAAAATCTATCTCTACCTTGAGATAAGATAATCCCCTGTAATTTCTTATAATTCACTTCTACCTTTATTTCTATAATCACTTTAAATTTAATTCATATATAATATGAAATGGGAATCTATTTTTCTCTAATAATTAATAAATTGTTCCAGGCTTGAACAACATTAATGAAGCATTCTTTTCAAAAATGATTTAATTTCAAGTCTAATCACATATTACAGACATATACAGAAGTCCAGTTTCTAAGCTTTCTGTTCTGTTCCGTATGTCCATTGTCTTATCCTGTATCACTGTATCTTCTTTTAATTATTATAGTTTTACATTAATTTTAATTATGTGGAAGTTCATGTTGTCCATAACTTTTTCTTTCAAAAGTTCTTCAGCTCTTCTTGCTGCCTTGATCTTTCAGATGAATTTTAAAATCAGTTTGTTAAGTTCCCCCTCAAATCTACCATTGATTCTTTTTTGAAATCACATTAAGTTCACGTGGGAATTTGAGGTGAATTGACGTTATTATAATACTGGGTCTTTCCACCCGGGATGTAGTGTGTGTTCCCACTTAGCAAAATCTTCCTTTACGCCCTGAAGTGAAGTCTCCCAGTGTTTTCTTAGAGTTCCTGCCTATTTACTCTTAAGTTTGTTCCCATCTATTTTAAAGTATTGTTGCTATGCTTTTGTACATGCGATCATATTTTTTATTACGCTTTCCAAGGGGTTATCACTTCATACTAATTATTTAGCGTTAAGCAGTATTGTTTCACACCGATTATGTAGCGTTGAATGATCAATTCATTGTATTAATTTAGCTTTAGGTGATAGCATACAAATCAAATGTAAGTAGCATTTCTTCTTTCTTAGTGGTGCTAGGAAGCAGGGAATGCGTAGTATTCCTGTTCCTGAACTCCACGCCCCGGAGCATCAGTATTTATTTCTACACCTACTGAGTGCCTCCCATTCGCCCCTCGCTGTGCTAGGCCACGGGGCTCAGCAACTCCACCTTGAGCGCCTGTCCGAGTTTGTCCTCCGGGTCGGCTCCTGCAGCCTCGGTGAGAGGCGGGTGTGTGTTCATAACACTTTCTGGCACCCGCAGGAGGCTCATTTGCAGGCGTGCTGGATTTGGCAGCTGGGTTTTCTTTTTAATTAGCTTCTCAGGAGGTGTTTGCACAATTCCTAAGACAAATAAGCCTGCTTTGGAGCTGAGAAGCCCAGCGCGTAGTGACCTGGTCTCCTGAGTAAAGCTCCCTGGAGCAACGTTTCTGGGAAGGGTGATCTAAGCTGTGACGGGGAAACGGTGGACTTGGCCCAGCTCATCCTCACCATGGATCAGAGGCTTGGGCTATGCTGGAAATTAGTAGCCTTTTAAGCCGTGTTGGAGACCCAAAAGGAAAAAAATTCAATAAAACTGATCGTGTCTTTATTTAAAATTTTAATATTTTCTAATCATAGACTTTTTCCATTAATTTTGATTTGGGGAAATATTTTATTAAAATGTCATTTATTTTTGTTACTGTTTATTGTTTGTTTATATTACTGAGGTTTTTTTGCCCCACCCACCTTAAATTTTGCACCTGAGTCAAGGGCCTCACTCTCCTCACCCTAGTCCTGATCCTGTTGGAAATGCTTCTGTGGTGAAGTGAACTGTGGCCCCAAAAGATACGTCCACCTCCTAGCCCCCAGCATCTGTGAACATGACCTTATTTGGAGAAAGGGTTTTTGCAGATATAATTAAGGATCTCAAGATGACATCATCCTGGATTATCAGGGTGGGCCCTAAATCCAATGACGGGGGTCCTTGTAAGAGACGGAAGAGGAGAGGACACAGATACACAGAAGAGAAGGCCACGAGAAGATGGAGGCAGAGATCGGAGTGATGCAGCCAGAAGCCGCGGAGCAACCAGAAGCCGGCAGAGGCAAGGAGGATGCCTTCTTAGAGCCTGCAGAGAGGGCTCGGCTCTGCCGACTCCTGGATTTTAGAATTCTGGAGTCCAGACTGTGAAAGAATCAATTTCTGTCGCTGTAAGTCACCGAGTTTGTGGTCATTTGTTGCAGCCACCCTCGGAAACTATTACAGCCCCAAAGGCAGGTGTGTTGGTAAGAAGTTTGTAAACCAGATTAAGGACAAACCTCACCCCTCAGGTCCCAGCCAGGACAGCTGCAGGTGTTCTAAGTGTGTGGAGAGAACTACAGGCACACAATTAAAAGTTAAAGACAGTTTCTGGTGGGTCCAATGTGTATGTGCGTGTGCCAATTTTTGTTGATTTATCAAATATTTGTGTGCTTTCTATTTGTCAAGCCCTTGTGTCAGGCAGTGTGTGCCCCCACGTCGTGCACGTGCTTGCCAAGCACAGACGTACATGAGTTAAATCAAATCTTAGCAGACATACTAAACCGTGAAGCAACTGCAGAATCCTAATCAGCTTTTCCCAGAATACTTGCCACATCTCTTCCAGCTCCTTAAGGAGACGGAGCAAAGCTTCTCTCTGATTTCATAATAGTGTCTGTTTTCTGCCAGCACCGTACTTTCCCCACTGCCTGGTAATGGAAAATTCTCTTACCTGCCTCCTCCCCCCGTTCACTGTGCTGTCAGTGAAGTCACAGACGGTCTTTTTAAATCTCTATTTCCCAATACCTCTCTATATAACTAGATATATTGTATAGATTTAATATATATATATATACATGTTAAAAGAATAAACTAAGTTGTTTTTTAGAACAGACCCCAAACAATATTTTGAGGAAAACAATCAAGGTCTCCACTGTTAGATGCACGAAGTGAGGCCAGAAGAATCTTCACTTATAAGCTTTTAACAAGCAGAAATTCCCAGAACATAAAAAAACAAACAAGAAGAGAGGGCAGTACGTGTAGTTGTGAAGCTTGCGGACTCCAGGCTTGAACTCCTGGCTTTGCATCCAGGCTCTATAGCTGATCAGCTTGTCTCCTAGTTTTCTCATCCACCACATCAGGCTCATAAAGGCACCTGCCCCGCTGGGTTCTGCTAGGGTTTGGATGGGTTATGTTAGTAAAGCTTCAATAAATTTAGTTACTACTGTTATTATTATCCATTAGATATAAAACTTTGAGCAATGTAGCATTCTCATACATTCTCCAAAATACATTGGTAACAAAATGTACTTCTGGAAAAATGAAGAAGTTGAAATAAATTGTTAGCTTTAAACTGAATAACTGTTAAAGCTTTGTTGCCAAAAATGATGACATTAGTTTTGGAGTAATTGATATGTTCTTTTTTATACACACCTCTAATAAAAAGCCTTACCATAGCATGCTTCCATTTCTTCACTGTAGATATTTGGACTATAGTTCTCATTCATTTACTTGTACATATCTTAAAAACTCCATGCTGCATTGTTTTTATTTTTGCTGAAAGGGATTTTATTAAAATAGGAAAAAAGTACATATTCAATGGTATAGTTACCAATTCTGGTGCCCTTCATTTCTTGGTGTAGGTCCAAGTTTCCAGCTGGAAGACTGCCTTTAACATGTTCCAAGTTGTGACTCTATTCTTTCAGCTTTTGTGTGTCTGAAAAAGCCTTTCTTGCTCCTTCATTTTTGAAAGGCATTTCACTTGGTATAGAATTCTTCATTAACAATTTTTTTCTTTCAGTCCTTTAAAGATGTTGTTCCATTGTCTTCTTGCTTCCATTATTTCTGGCAAGAAGTCTGTTACCATGTTTGTCCTCGTCATTCCTCTGTATGTGACAGGATTCCCTGCTCCACCCCGCCTTGGCTGCTTTTAAGATTTTTTTAACACAGGCTTTAAGCTGTTTGATTATGATGTGCTTTGATGTATTTTTCTTCAAGTTTGTTGTTCTTGGGCTTCATTGAGCTGCTCAAATTTGTGGGTTTACGATTTTCATCAAATTTGGAAAATTTCCAGCATTTATTTTTAAAAACATTTTAATGAACCCCTTCCCCTTCCTCAGAGATTCCAATTACACACTATTTGCCTCCTTGAAGTTGTCCCAAAGCACAATGATACTTGATTCATTTCTTTTTTATTATTCTCCTCTCTTTGTGTTTCGTTTTTAATATTTTCCATCACGACATCTTAAGTTCACTAATCTTTTCTTCTGTAATGTCTGACTGCTACGAATCTTACTTACTGTATTTCTATATCTTTCTTGTCTCTACTTAATGCATTGGACATTGGTCTACAGTTCAACCATATTCTTATCTCCCAATTCTAACATTCCTGTCAGGGCAGAGTCAGTTTTGTTTGATTGATATTTCTCCTCATTATGGGTTGTATTCTCTTCCTTATTTCTGTGTCTGGTAAATTTTCGTTAGATCCCATACGTTTTGAATTTTACCTTGTTTGGTGCTAGCTATTGTATTCCTATAAATATACTTGGGTTTTCTTCTATGATACAGAGAAGTTACTTGGAAACAGTTTGATCCTTTTGGTCTTGCTCTGAAGCTTTATTAGATGAGAAGATTTATTAGATGCTATAAATTAGAAGATTTATAGCAGGGCACAGTTGAGACTGATTATTCCTTACCTGAGGCAGTCCTTCCTGAGTACTCTAACTAGTGCCCCATGAATCATGAAATTTTCCAGTTTGGCTGGTAGGTACAGGCACTCTTTCCAGCTCTGTGTAGATACAGGGCTGTGTTATCACTAATCTGTTCTTAGTAATTTCTACCCTTGCCATGGGTAATTTTCTTAGAGGTATGTGCTTATTGGTGTACTCCTGTATACTTGAGGGGGCTTTCTGCAGACTTCCAGAATTCTCTCTGGGCAATTCCCTCCTTTCTGGTACTCCATCCTGAGAACACTAGCACCTTGTTCTCCCCTGACTTTCAGCTCCGTCTCTTCAACTCAGGGAGTCTGCTGGGCTCTGCTTGGTGGGGTGACTGCTCTCTATGCCATGCCTTGGAAGTCTCTCAAGGAAGATTGTTGGGCTCCCCTCACTTGTTTCCTGTTTCTCATAGATCACTCTCCTTTGTGGAATAGTGTCTGGTATCTTGAAAACCATTGTATTGTATTACATCAGGTTTTTTTTCTTTTGGTCTTTCAGGAAGGATGGTAAACCCAGTTTCTATGATTTCATATTAACTGGAAGTGGAAGTCTGAGACTGCCTTTTCAAATTCCACATGTCCCAGCCCCTGCTAAAGTCTGATTCAGATTCTGTATTTTGCAAAAGCAAGGTATTCTGATGGATACTTCTAGTTATAAACCAGAGGACTAGATCTTTGCTATTGAAAGTGTTGTCAATGTTCTAGCAGCATCAGCATCACTTGGGAGCTTACTAAAAATGCAGAATTTCAGGCCTCACCCAAGACCTACTGAGTCAGAAGCTGCATTTGAATAAGATTCCCAGTTGATTCTAATGCACATTCAGGTCTGAGAGGTGCCAGACTGACTAATTTCAAAGTTTCCCTCTAACTCTAAAGTTCCATATGCTTGTGAAATGGCTAAGGTGTTTTCTAAAAGAGCAAGGTACATTGTGAAAAAGTTGTAGTATGTTCAAAACATAAGTTTCTAGGGTAGGTTTGTCATATTAACTGAAAAAGACCTAAGAAAGGAAAAAATGAAAGAGCTAATAAAGGACCAAAAAGGACAAACAAATCCGCCACTTAAATTTATTTTTGCAATTATTTGATTAATGTCTCTCTACATGGTTTATGTATTTCCTTCATTTTTCACCATTCTACCCTAAGAGCCTGGACAGTGCTTGGCACATGTCAGGCACTCAGTAAATAGTTTTTGATTGAATGGCCAATAAACTGAAAGATTAAACACACTGTCAAGGTTGGCATTTGTTTATATACCTCTGAGAGGGACAATTTAGACACAGCTCAAAAGGGGCAGACTAATTTGACTCAGAAGAGGTGGGTCAGACTACCTAAGAAGCATTAGTATTCAAGAGAATTTGGTAAAGGAGGGTCTCAGAAAGTTAACTCAATAATTCAATAAACATTCTTTACAATTAAGGAAGTAACTAAGAGAACTGTAATTTCATGTAGTTCCAACCAAAGAGGAAGAGCTTCTTGTTGAGGCGGAAATAACAGGCAGTTTTGGAAAAAGTGACCATGACAACTCCAGGTTCACAATAGCTGGGGAAACAAGCTCTGGGGCAACAGCTTCACGCATGGGAAAAGCCTAGACTTTCGGGGCATGCAGATCTCTGTTCTAGTCTCTGCTTGGTAGCTGCTCAATGGAATGACTCACGGTGCTTCCCTAGTCTTCTCTAGACCTCTCTCTGTAATATAGAGGTGGTGGTGATGATTATGATGGCGATTATGGTAGTGAGGATGCTGCTGGAACCGATGGCACATAACTTGTATCTCAAAGAGTTTGTGATATTCAAAAGTAGTGATACCTATGAATGGATACTATAAAGTCTACAAAGTGCTATACAAATGGCCGTTATTCCTGGATTTTAAGCAGGAAATGAGAAAAACCCATGTGCCTGCACAAAGATGCTCTCTGAAGAGCTCAGGTTGTAGGATAATAGGTATAAAATGGAAGCAGAAGAGGAACTACTTTCCCAGAATGAATACGAAAGTTTGGAACCAGAAGAGAAGAGTCAAGAAGGCCGCTTGATGAACACGAGTATATACTTAGTAAGAACACATTGGGAGTAAGCTAGGTGAAGAATTTCTGAGGACAACAGAAGGGTGTTCAAAGTTCTGATGAAAATCAAGCCAAACAAAACATACACACACACAAATGCAAAAAAAAAAAAAAAAAAAAATCAAGGAAGGACGTAGGAGTATAGCCTGTGCCAAAAGTGGACAAATGACATAACTCACAGGGAAACTAGCCTGGTAATTCTCTCTTCCTCTGTTCTCTTTGTCGCCAATCTTCCATCCTTCTATCTTCTCAGGGAGAATGCACTTCATGCTGAAGAGGGGAGTACAAACGGTGTTCACCTTGTAAAGGGGAGAAAAACAGTCAAAGAAATAGAAACTCCCAACATCCAGCCTCGCATCTCATGCTTGAACTTCCCTCTTTGCATCAGCCCCAACAACTAAAAGTCTCCTTGAACAACCACTTCTAGTATCTGAGGAATTCACCACATCTTCAATCTTATTATTTCATCTTTGGGCAACAAGAACAATTAGAAAAGCCAATTTGTCTTATCTCCAAGTGGAAACAAGCCTTCCCGTACCTTCCATTCGTCTAGGTCCCAGCCTTACCGTAATTAAGAACAAATTAATTTTCGTTTTTCATAAAACTATTTACATATTAAAATACTGCTACCTACCATTTCCCTTCTCCAAGTAGAGTTATCATTTCTTGAGGCCCAACTCTCATTTTCCTCCAACAATTGGATGGTTGAGTTCCTTTAGTATTCTCTGAAAGTGTTTTAACTTGATTTTAGCCAAATGTTCCTCTTGATCTAAAGAAATAGTGAGTGAGAAAGGGCCAATGTTCTCTTGTTAAAAGAAAGTCAAAAGTATCAGAAGAAAGGAATTGTTTCAATTTCCCTCTACTCAACTCACAAATAGGCTTACACTGGTACTCCTCCTTTTCTGGTGAAAAGGAGAGAGTGACCTTCCTTCTAAACCTGATCTTCCACCAGTGATTTGGACCACACATCACTACCTTCCCAGGCAGACATTACCAATGACCACTCGCTCAGTCTTCCTCTTTGTAACTGAGCTTCTTGTCTGTTCTTACTGCCTCCATGTTTTCACCTCTCCTCACTCTTTTTTCACTGAAAAGTGGCTGTTGGGCCCCCACTCTGCTGAAAATTATCTCTAAGTTCACCAGTAATATCCACATTTCTAAATAAAAGGAACATTTTTTCCTTTCTTATTTCATTTCATTTCTCAGCAGGATTCAACATAATGGACCAATTCAATATAATGGACCTTCTTAAAACATTCTCTTCCTTTAGCCTTCTTAGACACCAGATTCTCTTACCCTTCCCAGTACACTTCCTAGTTCTTCAGTTTCTTTCTCAATCTCCTTTACATGCCTGTCCTTTTTATATTCTTTCACTAAACAGCAGAGTTCCTCAAGGATTATCCTACCTCCCACCCTCTTTTCTCACTATACAGCATCTCCCTAGGATATCCCACGGCTTCAAGTACCATGTATATGATCGATAGATACCGCCCAACCCCAACTTCTTTGAGCTCCGGATTGTCATATTCAACCGTCTACTTCATATCCACTTGGATGTCACAAAGACCCAAAAATCAACACCCCCAAAACTGGAGTCATGCTCCTCTCCTCACCTCCGGCAGCTAGTACTTCCTTGGTGTTCCTTTTTTCAGAAAATGACTTCAGCATATTTCCTCTTGCATAAGCCAAAAACTTGGGATTTATTCTTTAGTGTTTTATCACTATTTCTTCTCTACTATCATCCATCACCAAGATCTATAAACGCAAGGCCTAAATAACTCCACATCCACGCATTTCTCTCCATCTGCACAGTGCCACTCTAGTCCAAGGGATCATCTCACCTTGGCTGGACGACTGCAATCACCTGCTAGCTCATCTCCCACTTTTTTATTGTCCTCTTGGGATCTGCCCCCCACACTGTTATAAGGATGATCTTTCCAAAATTCAAGGTGATCATATCACCTTCCCGCTTAAAATTTTTGGTTGATTCTCATTGTGTTTAAGGAAGAACAAAATCCTTAAAATGCCCTGTGAGATCTGGCCTGTGCCTGCCTCACCAGCTCATGCCTTACTACTCCACGATCTCAAGTCAAACCGGCCTTCTTTCAGTTCTCCAGTGCGCTCTCTGCTGCCTCTGCCTACAGGGCTTCGGCATAAGTTGTTTTGACGGTCATAAAACGCTTCCCTCTCCCTTTCCTTTGCACATTGGCTGAGGTGACTTAGTTACTCTCATATAAGTATATTTCCATCCTTTGGAGAACTTGCATCAGTTCTAAATAACACAGTCACTCTTTAAAGATTTGGTTAATATCTATCTCTCTAACTACAACTTTATTTCATGAGAGTCAGACCTTTCTGTTTGCTCATGTCTGTATCCCCAGCATCTAGTAGAGGACCTGGCCCACAGTATACAGTACACTCAATGAATCTTACAGGATGAGACTCAGCAACACTCCTTCATATCTCTTCCTCTTCCTGCCCTCTTCCTTCCTCTTGCAGTGCAGCCCCTCCTGTCCTTCCCTGATCTGTTTGGTCTGTTGCCTGCTTCAACATTCTTGAAGACTCAGTCTTGTCCTCCTATGGGAAATGCTCTCTGTTATCCCCTCAAAAAAGAGTTAGGTGCTCCTGCTTTTGTGGTCTTTACATGTACCTCTACTTTAGCACTTCTGATAATGTTATTGAACTTTTTATTTGCACATCTGTTTTCCTATATCCTCCATTACATAAGAAGTAAGCATAATGTCTTAAAACAGTGTCTGAACAATATTAGGGGCTCACTATCTGTTTACCAAAGTAATCAATGATAGGTGCTAAAGAACCATTATTTGAAATATGTTCGCCTGCCGTTCTTCACTGCTCCCTTGGCCTCCTTTCTGAACTGTATATTTTGTGGAAAAGGACAGTTTTCCTCAGCTAGGAAGAGAAAAGTCTTAACCAGGAGTGCACAGGTACCATGCCCTGCTTCTACACTTGCCAAATAAAGCAAAGATGTGTTAGGAGAACATCTCTGTTCTTTAAATGGTCTCATGTCTCTAGGCGCTTGATTTCACAGGATATCAAAAGGATTTACCAATGTGTTTTTGACTCAATTGGTGATCTTTGAGAAATCAGAGAGAACATAAAATAAGTCGCAAACCTGGGGGGAGGGGGCGAGTGTGATAGCCAAATACCATTAGAAAGAAAGATAGAATCTAGCAGTGTAGATTGTCAAGCATGACATCAGTTGTATGAGAAATTCTAGAACAGATGATTCAGAGGTGGTTTGTGGGTCATTTGAGAGGAAACTAACTAGCATGGGTTCTCTAGGAACAAGTCGTGCTATAATGGTCTCTTTTCTCACTTAGTTAGTAGTTGTACCAAGGAGGGAAGTGCTTTCGACATGATATGTCTGAATTTCAGAGAAGCGTTCGATCATATTTTTCGTGATATGTTTGTGCATATGGTGCATTTATAGATGGTGCACGTAGGTAAATGTGTAGTTGACTCCCTGCCATTGCCCATGGAACACTTTTACTAACAATGTAAAAGAAAATATGGAATACACATCACAAAATCAGGGGGTGGTGGGCATAGCTAATGGATTATCAGAATCAAAACTCAAAATTATTTTTAACCTAAAAACAATACTGGTTTTAGGATTAAAACCAACAATCTGAAGTATTTTTTCCCACACACATATTATCTCATTTAACGGTCAGAGAAGGGTATTAATATTACTAATAACTCTCATTTACTGCATGCCTGAATATGCCAGACTCTTTGCATGAGTTATGTCACTTAGTCTTTCTAAATAATCCTTTGACATGGATATCAGTCCTCCATTTTTTTCAGAAAAGGAAACTAAATGTCAAACAAATTAAGGACCTTCTCTGAGGTCTCAAAGATGGGACTGGAGCTGGGATTACACACAGGTCAGTCTGACACCCAAACTGAAAACCCTCTTTCCCACACTTCACTGGTTTTTCAGATGAAATGTATCAGGAGAGTGTAAATGCTGCACTGAGTTGCAGAAACTCAATTCTACCGGCACAGAGCGGAGGAGACAAGACACTCTCACAGTGGCTCATGTGCAAGGTGTGAAGGGTTTGTTTGCCTGTAAGCACTTTATGAATCATCGGGGTGAGTCACTGACTTCTCCCCGAATGAACAGTCTGGGGCTATGCAGCAGTGCCCAGAAGTAGGAAGGGCAAGAGTCACACTGAAATCTGGTGCTTGCTTCTGGGACACTCATCCTAAGAACACAAGGTCCATGTGAGCAAGCCCAGGACAATTTGACCAGACTGATGAATTTAAGTCACGAAAAGTGGTTGAAGGCTACAACGTAGAAAGCATGCTACCTTTGGCTATACATAGCTAATATTTATTAACATGCACGACAGGCCAAACACGATTTGAAATATTTTACAACCTTAATTCAGTTAATCCTCACAATAATCTTTGAGATAGGTGCTGATCTTACTACTTCTATTTTACAGATAAGGAAACTGAGGCACAAGAAGGGTACATAACCTTTCCAAGAGTCACATAGTCAAACACTCTGAAAGTTTGGCTCCTATTTTCAATTGGAACAAGAAATTAGAAGAGTAATTAAATACATTGGCTACAAAAGGAAAAAAATAAATCAGAGAGGGTGTTCTAGAAGAGTACAATTTGATTCCACCTCAAAAACCCAAGAATTTACATCATCTCCAAAGAATCTTGCTGAGTTCTCCATCACTGGACGCTTTCAATCAGGCATATTTCTGAGAGATTCTGCGGTGCTGGAGCAGGGGGGCTAACAGGGTTTACACGTTTCCTTCTACTTCAGTGAGCCTATCAGTGTCAGAGTAGTCCCATATTGGTGGGTTGGAGTGAGAGCGTTTATCCTCCTGGAAGCTTGAGGTGTGAGTAGAACAATCTAGATTAACTGGAACTTGATTAACAGAACCTCAAAGACAAAAGCTGATTTTAAAAAAATGTTTTAATATTCATTTATCCTTCCATCCATGACAACATGCATCCAGACAATAAAGATTTATTGAGCACCTCCTATACATAACTTTATATCCGATTCCATCTTTCGCTGTCTGTTGTTCACTCCATTTAATTGTGAGAAAATTTAGGCTCAGAAAATTTCAGTGATTTGCTGAAATCCCCACAACTGGAAGGGAAGAGCAAGTTGGGAACACAGGCTTGTCCTACCTTGCTTTCCCCAAGACGCTCTACTCCTTCCCCAAGGAAATCAGACACATGGATCTATGTCACAAGTCGTTTCAATAACAAGGTTTTCTATCATGTTACTTGGGTTATTCACTCAACAAGCCTCACAGGGCACTTTGACTTCAGGCCAGCGTAGTGATTGTTGGTGAGGAACACAAAGATGAAAAAAGAAACAGAGCAAAACACACTGTCCTGTCTTGGGGGCACTCAATGTTGAAGACAGTCTAGTGAGAGAAGCTGAGAGTCCACTTGCCTCAGAGCACATGCTCCTCATCTTCCTATCAACTGGGGTCTTACTGTCATCTGTGTCCAGATTGATTCAAAATGTGTTTGAGCATTGACCCTGTGCCGGGCACGATGCTGGACATTGTGGAAACAGAGGGCAAATACCAGATGTGGCCTCTGCCCTCACTGACGTAACAGTTGCTTCATCTCATGCATTCTGGCCTGGCTCTTCTTGAGATTTCCATGCAGGAAACTAGAGAAACCGTGGAGTCACGTCTTACTTGGAAGTTAGGTTAGAAGTCAATGAGAAAGATAAAAAGAGAATATAAACCAAATTCCTGTTGAAAATAGCTCTACTGGACTTGACGTGCTGTTTCTCAAAGCATCCAGAACCACCCATTCTGCTCACTCCCCCAGTGTTGTGACAGACCAATTTTTGTGTGTTTTTATTTATTTATTTCATTTTATGCTACCTAAGCATCAGACAACGTAATTGGCTTGCTTTGAGGGCACATGCTTTGCAATAAAATGTATCTTTAAATTTAGAAATGCCACTCAGCAAACACGGTGAGAGGCGGGGCAGGACCAGAGACTGAAGAGAGAGCGGCAGGCCTGTGTGTCTCCACTCATGTTCCCTCCAGGGCCTGCGCTCAGAGCACTGCACCTCGGAGTGCTGGGAGGGCTGCTGCGGGTAAAGCAGGAGACCCAGAGAGCATTCTCAAGCCACAAAAGGGCTGGTAGAATTGCACTATCGAAGAGATGGAGAAGAATTCGTGCCCTTGTAGGGATGGGGTGAAATTTGAAAGGAAGGAAGGAAAAGGGAGCTGGAGGGTTGGTGAGATCACTACCCAGGGCTCCAAGTCCCAACCACTGAGCAGAGCCAGAGGGCAAGGCTCAAGCCGCGGTGCAAATCCGGCTAATGGGGTGGGCAGGGTTGGGCCACGAGGTGGAGGAAGCTTGGGCACCATAAGGAAACATTTGTGCCTTGCTCCTCACTCATCTCCTCACTCACTACAAAGTTTGTAAGTGAGCTTCCCATTTTTACTGGGGGACGATATAACAAGATGGAGAAAGGCTCTTACATCTGAATTTCTCTTGTGTATATTTGCACAAAATACCTATTGAGAAGATTTTTGGTTTGGAAAAGTAGATTCCCCCAAATCATGCTCCACCAACAAGAGGAATGCTAACCATAGTGCAAAAGCCAGGAAAAATCACTGGTTTTGCTCCTGAGAGGGAGGTTCAATGAATTGGAGGATAGAGTGAAAAGAAAGAGGGAATGAAGTAGCTGTGTGGTGGCAGAAAGCAGCGTGAGATTGAACATGACCCCCGAAGATCCCCTGTAGTGTCAATGAAATTCTATAACAACATAAAATGCTTGGTGTGGGCAGATTTCTTGAGGAACCGACAGAGGGGATGACATCTGGGGTTGGGATGAGTTGGGTAAAACAGAATTAGCCCACGTGGACTCAGGGGCCAAGTGGATGGGGACCCTGACCACTGCCAGATTGAGGGCTCTCAGGAACTCTGGCCTGAGCTTCGGACTCATACATCTACGTGCCTCCTCCACATCTCCACTTGAATGGCCAGAATCACTCCAACGTAAAGTGTCCCCCACCAAAATCTGTTCCTGTCCAAATGCTCCCCATAATAGGAAATGCTCCCGCCATCCAACGGGCTGCCCAGGCCACATCCTTGGGATCTTTCTCGCGCCTTTTCCTGTGCTCCCATTTTCAAATCCATCACCACGTCCCCAAATCTTCCACCTCTCAACACCCCTTCCACCACTAGTCTCCTCAAGTTCCTGTCCCTTCAGGACACCGTTGCAGTAGTTCCTCGCTGGTCTCCCTGGCTGTGCACAAGCCTCAGGGTTTATTGTCCTTGCAGAGTCATCTTTTAGAAATGTAGGTCTGATCACGTCAGTCCCCTGCTTAAAACTGTCCAGTGACTTCCCAAGTCCTTACGTGAGCCTAACGATGCCCTGTGACCTGGCTGCCAACCTTACTTCCTCCTCCTCCTCCTCACCTGGCCTTCTTGCTGCTCCCTGAGGGGATTTGAACTGGGGCCTGTTCACCCTCAGAGCCCAAGCTCCTGACCCCTGGGCTCTGTGTGTCCTACTCTGCTGAGGTCCTGTCCCTCTTGACCCTGACCCCTCTGTGTGGCACCTCACTACACCAAGGAGATAATCCTATGTTTGAAGAACCCAGAGACACCTTAAGAAAACAAGAATGCTTTGGTATAAAGCGTTAGACTTTTTATGACTGGATAGTACCTGTGCAATCACACAGTCCATTCCCCCGATTTTAGAGAGGGGTTTGAGTTGAGGACAGGTTGAATGGGTGTCTAAGGCCCCCAGATTCCACAACGTCACAGAAGGAGCCCTGTGCTGGGAACCAGGAAACCTTCTGGTGAGTAACCATGTTATGGTCTGAACTGTTTCACCCCCTCAAATTTACATGTTGACGTCCTAACCCCCAGCACCTCAGAATGCGACTTTATTTGGAAATAGGGTCCTAGTGGATGTAATTAGTTAAAATGAAGTCATACCAGACGGAGTAGGGTGGGCCCTTAACCCAACGTGACTGTTGTCCTTATAAAAAGGGGACATTTGAACACAAGCACGCACAGAGAGCACACCATGTGAACGTGGACGCAGAGTTCAGGCGCCGCACTGACGAGCCAAGGATGCCAAAGATTGCCAGCACACCGCCCTGAGCGAGGCGAGAGGCACGGTCAGATCCTCCGTCACGGCCCTCGGAAGGAACTGGCTCTGACGCCACCATGACCTTGGACTCCTAGCCTCCAGGACGGTGAGACAATAGGCTTCTGTTGTTTATCCTGCCCGGCGTGTGGCACTTGGTGACAGCAGCCCCAGGACACTAACACATTGTGCAATATCAGGCAGGTCACTGGCCATTTCTGAGCCTCAGTTTCTTTATTTATAAAAGGAAAGATCTCTGAGGAACCTTTGGTTCTAAAATTTTATGGCTCATCATTCCAGGGCTCAGAGACCAACATCTTTTTTGGTTTGGAAAGCCTTGGGCCTGAGGTTGCATTTCACCCCTTGCACAAAACCATCTGGCTCGGTTCAGTTTGACAAATGTGTATTTGTTCCAGATATTGGATTAAGCACTGAAAATTCGACAGGGAATAAGATCCAGCTTCTGACTTCAATGAGTTATAGTCTTTTAGAAAAGATAAAAACCTAACTTAAACATATAATGGTAGGTGTTAATAATTATAATATTTCTTAGTACTTCATATACATCAACTCATGTAATTCTCACATAACCCTCTGTAAGCTAGGTATTATTGTAATTATCCCCATTTTTCAGATGATAAAGTTGAGGCACAGAGGTGTTGAGTGACTTGCCCAACATCACACAGCTAGTTAGTGGCAAAGTAGAGGCTGTTCAAGTAAGAGTCCTTATCCCAACCATGGGGGTCAAGGAAGCTTCCTGTAGGAGGTCACCTGATCTGAGTCTTGAGGGATGTGGGAGATAACCAGGTTGGAGAACTCTTGGTAAAGCGTACAGGGTGCACAGAGCACGGTTTGTGAATGGAATTTGCCAGCCATCCTGCCCCATCTTGGTTCACAGGTTTTAAGGCTCATATGATCATCTATTTGAGCATTCATTTAGACATGGGGCTCAGAAAGGCAGCAACGAAATGGTGGGGAAAGGCCTGGGTTTATCATCCCCGTTTGACGGATTCGTAATCCCCATTTTACTGAAGCCCAGAGAGTAGAGGACTTCTCTAAGGTTGTACAGTCAATAAATGGAAACCTTAGGATTTGAACCCAGGCCACGGGGCCCCAGCATCCGTGCAATAAACCACCATCTTTCACTTGGAGTCCATCAGGCTTCTTTCAGTGGACCGAGAATTACCATGACCTCCAACTTATTTATATCGAAATAAACCTGTGGAAACACGCCAGGGAAATGCCATCCTGCGCGAGTGCATGCACGTGTGTGTGTGGGTACTTCTCTCTAACGCTGACAGTTCCTGAGTCTATAAATCAGCCTTAGGCTCCCATGTGTTTTGTTAAGTACCAAGCTATCAGCCTTGGCCTTGGCAAAGACGCTGTAATAATTTCTGCTTCTGCAGTAGCTCCCTACCGTCAGGAGCACTGCCATGCCATCAGATCTTGGAGGGTGGTTACGCTTACGGCCTATGGAACCAGAGGATTAACTTCTGGGTTGACCTTTACTGTGGTTTTCCCGAGAACATATTATGATTTTGTGCTCTGGAAGGCAACAACAGCAGATTGCCAGGTCTTGGAATGCAACTCTGTATTACCCCTCTCTGGTCCCTACTCTCATCTCTGTACCTGAACCAGTGCCTGGCCATGGTAGTACAAAATGTCTGTAGATAGCTGGTGTAAAAGAAAGCTGATAGAGTGTGAATATTTGTGTCCCCTCCAAAATTCATAGGTTGAAATCCTAACTCTTAAAAACGACAGTATTAGGAGGTGGGGCCTTTGGGAGGGGCTGAAGTCATGAGGGTGGAGCCTTCGTGAATGGGGTTAGTGCCTTTAAAAAGAGAGTCTAGAGAGATCTCTACCTCCTTCCACTGCACGAGGACACAGCAATGAGGCACCTGCTGTGAACTAGGAAGTGGACCCTAGCAGGACGTGACCATGCTGGTGCCTTAATCTCGGACTTCTAGCCTCCAGAACTGTGAGAAATGTGTTTCTGTTGTTTTTAAGCCACTCAGTCTGTAGCAGCCTGAACAGACTAAGACAAAAGCCTCAGCTACAAGCACACTTCTGTCTCCTGGGACAGTGGTTCTCCACTCAGATTACACATTAGAATTACCTGGGGAGTATTTAAAAAATCCCATACCCAGGGCTCCACTCAAGACCAATTCAAGCAGAAATCTGGGGTGAGGATGGGGCCCAAACATCAATATTTTTTAGACTATTTATTCCCTAGGTGACTCTCCTTTTGCAGTAAGGGTTAAGAACCACTGCTCCATAGAAACAGACCTGCAAATATTATAAATAATTATAGCTGTAGACATTTTAAAAGTCAGCCGTGTGGCTGCTCTAACCAATTCACTTCATTCACTTAATCTGTCAAAGCTCGGAGGTGGCAGGTGCAGCCAGAAGTCAGGGATGCTGGCGAAGTGCTACGAACGTCAGCTCTGCGACCAGCAGGCCAGCTGGTCCTGCAGTGCTGGCTCATCTTCCACCATCTTCGTGAAGAAATTCAGCAACGTCGGTTTATCGAGCCGCTCTTCCAGAGCAGGCCTTCTGACTGCTTCAGAAACCACTTCCCTGAGGTTAAGACAGCATGGGCCAGCCACTGGTTCTCACTTGCAGCTTTACCACCACACACACACATCCCCTCACACACAGGCACACAGTTCTCAGGATAAATTTTTTTTTAAAGCTGACTTTAAGATTTCAACAAAGCATTTAGACATTTTGCTTACAATATTTCCATAGTTCTTTCCAGAAAGAAAAGCATAACCATATGCTCAACAGGAGACCCCACGGATCGTTGGGAAGACCACGAGCATCCACCAGCGCTCTGTGGATCGTGCTTCAACATGACTCTTCGGACCTCAGATTCTTCAGGCGTCAAATGATTGATGGGACCAACTGACCCCATTAAGCTAACGTTCTGTGATTCTATGATTCACTTTTCTAGAGGACCCAGCCAAGTTGGAGATTCCCTTTATTTATCTAGTAGATTAAACTCTTCAGATTCTTAAAGGGGATTTGTTTGTTTTTCTTCCCAACCTCCCGCCCCGCACCACTGAGCTCGGCAGACAGCGGCTGAGAGAATGTGAGACGTTCCCAGCCAGGGCACTTCTTGGACACAGATTCTGAAACTTCAGTGGTGATTTGGCGAGGCAGAGTGGTTGGGTTTCTTTGTGGGGTATGGCAGGAGAGACGAGAAAAAAAGGTGTGCTTTGGATACGTCAGAACCAACCACAAAATAATTGGGCCTACAGCCTAATCTAATCATGCTTTCGTTTATTCACCTCATATAAAAGTCTCTGAAGAATGCATTTGAGCACAATATATAATAATAATACTATAACATACATGGTGAGAAACTTTTGAAAACAATCAAATGTCCACCTGAATAGCAGTGTTCACAGACATACAAACCCATTGGTCATGCACATTTGTGCCGTTTTTTTTAACTACTGAGTCACAAGGCTGAAACTGAAAGCGTGAAATACATTTTACAAATTAAGACTGAAGGCAGTAGGAAGCCTAACAAGTGTCACCGGAAGCTTCACATTTGCACAATTTAGTACATCAGTTCACATTTTATTATAAAATTCACATTGTTTTATTGTTTTCTTTTGTAATTAATTGGAACATGACGTTCCTGCCCAACGGCAGGCGGGGGGCTTTCTCGTCGAAGTCAGTAGTTGGGGAACACTCAAAGAGCCGCCTGGGAGCAAATGTAGTGTTGCTTTTTAAACCGAAGCTACAGCGATAGCAGAACCCAGTTGTCGCCCAACTCCTGCACACGCAGACGCGGATGGAACGTGGGCCAAGACTACAGTGCCCTGCCCAGCCCCCTAACAAACTATACAAAAGGAAAAGCTCAGTATAAACCATTTAGTATCTAATGTGACAATCCTGTTTCCAAAACCAGTTCATAAAGGGGTTGCGTGGGATTAGCAACTCAGACGGGGGCAAGGGCAGAGCCTCTGAAGAAAAGCCCAGCGACTCCTCACTGGCGAGGGGCCGCGTGTCTCTCCTAAGCGACGTCCAGGTTATATAATACACAATACAAAACATTACGAGAAAAGTCGCAACTCTTAGGCAGAGTTTTCTACACAAATTTAACACCACCATTGGCAGGCAATGTTAGATATATAAATTAATAACTTACAAAACATTACATTATATACATGAAGTAATAAATACACGGTTATAAACAGAATGGAGGTGTCAGGGCAGAAGGCAGTGCAAGAGAGAGACGGCAGCATGAAGTTGGCAAGGGCGTCATCAGTCAAGGGGGGTGGGGTGGGGGGCGAGGAGGGGACGGGGATGTGCGCTCCCGGGGCCCGGGGGCCAGCCACGCGGGGCGCACTGCCTCATCAAGGTGAATTTACACTGACTGTTATTGTGAACAACACAACTACCCTTCCTGCCCCTTAGTTTGTTCAACTTTATTCTGTTTACAGCAAAACAGTGAAACTCTAGAGGAGAAAAAATTACTGTTCAGAGCAGGCAGACAGAGGCAACAAGTTGGATGGGACACCGGGGGAAGGAAGTGGAGTGTGGTTAGAAGCGTAGCCTTTCTATTTGCAAAAGTCGCTGTAGTAAAGTGAAAGATATTGCCCAAGAGAGAAGGAAGACTGTGTTCTTTCCTTTTTTGGTTTCCCCAGAAAGAGTCAAAAAAGTTCATGTCAACTTTGAATGCTTATCTGTGTAGAAGTTGATACTAAACTCTAGGTATTCAACAGGCATTTTAAAGACGTGAAAATGTTTTACAAAAAAGGCACACAGGTTGGCAGACAAGGGGACAGGTGAGCAGATTTATAAATGACGTTATTAGTCAGTCAGTTCGGTCACTAGGGGGGACAGAGTCCCAAAACTTAGTGCAGAAAAATCTCTCAGTTTTGTGTCTTCCATTTTCAAGCCATGTAGTCATGATCCGAACTTGGCCTCCAGTACCACGTGAAGCTTCAGCTCTCCACCAAGCTTGCAAGCAAGGCAAGTCAACCGTGGAGTTTCCTGAGCTGCTCTTTGCTTCACGGTCTTGCATTCTGGCTCTAAACTCAAGTAACTGGAAAGGCCACATGGCCCTTGTCCCGTGCAGGCCTTGGCCCCCATGTCGGGCTGGCCCTACCAAACAGCTGGCATGCTTGTCAAGGGTGGAATGTTCGTCTCCACATGGACAGGGAGATTATGTGTCGATTGGGGACTTGTCTTCTGTTGCCATGTCTACACCAGTCTCTCCCAGGGAATCCCTGCTTTCTGGATCGATCACACAAAGTGTCTTTGTGCTGCTGAAATAGCTGTGGCCCTCTCCCTCTTTCTCAGGTCCTTCAGAATCCTCCTCATCGAGGGTCAGTTCAAACTGAAACTTCTCCATGAGGCCCTGGCAGTCTCTGTTCTGCTCGTCCAGGGGTGGGGAGGGGCTCTGGGGTATCATGCTCTGATACCAGTTCCTGTTATCTTCTAATGTATCCAGAATGTCCTGGGCATCAGGCTGTACCAGGTCTGCCCAGGTCTCCCACAGCGGGTGGACAATGTAGTCAATGAAACCAACCTGCAGAAAAATAAGGTGACACATCTGTTATTGTGATGAGCTCTCGAAAACCAAACAAGCTGCCCTGTTTCCATGTGAAGAAAGAGCAACAAGAAGCCAAGAGAGATCAAAAGTAATGGATTCCATTTTTTGAGCATGCACTATATGGTACTCCTGCAGTGCGTACAATATATGAATTACCGCTCTTAATCCCGCCAACTAAGTATTGTTATCCACCATGTACAAAGGAGGAAACTAAGACTCATTGAGAAGAAATATCTTGTCAGAGGTCACAGAGGCAGAGCCAGTTAGTGGTGGAGTTGGGACTCAGTCCCAGCTTTTTCTGATTCCAACGCCTGTGTTCGTCTCACTATAACTGACTGCTTTTCCTTTTACATGTGCCAGATAAGAAGTCTGGATGTAACCCTGGCTGGGAATGACTTTATCGTTAGTTGGATTCTGTGAGTCATTCTCTGAAGAAGGAAACCCCAGGTCTAACGAATTCTGACTCAACATTCTTTCCCTGGTAACTTTAAAATACGCTGCTGTTCCAAAATGAAGGGGAACTGGCCCCCGACTACTCCGAGATTTCTCAGGTTCTGTGGAATGCTTTCAGTTTGTAGACGAGTTTGGTAAAACATCTGCAAATACTTCAAGCCCCTAAACAAGTAAATATCCCCTCTCTGGACGTGTCTGCAATTGTTTGAGATTCATAGGCACACAGTCATTTCCATCAGGAGAAAGAAGGGAAAATAAAAACAATTAAGCAGTTCCTTTGGCAGTGTTCCTGTGAATAAATAAGAGGATCATGGCTCTGCTACGGTCTGCACAGGGGCTATGCATCCTGCATGAGCTCGCTCTGTGGCCTCATGCTGACCTCTCCATTGTAAGACAAACAGGAAACATTGGGGGTGGGGCAGGTCGAGAGAAAGAATAGGCACCAGTGAATGAGAGAGTGGAATTCCCCTGTATGGTCTGGGGAGCTGGGGAGATGTGGGGTCGGGTTGCAGTGGGAGGCGAGCAAGGACAACTTATATGTACCCATGGGACATTATATACCTATCTTCCCACACTACTGGAAACTTCTCTGAATCAACATTCTGGGTTTTAGCCAGTCATTTAATACATCAAATTTGTACCATACCAAAGAACCTTAGTCATATATGACTCTTTTATATGTCTATCTATCTATCTATCTATCCCTATCATCTATTCATCTATCTATCATCTATCTGTCATCTATCTAATCTGTCATCTATCTATCTATCATCTATCTAATCTATCTATCTATCTATCTATCTATCTATCTATCTATCATCATCTATCTTCTTCTCTCTGGTGCTTCCCTAGCCTTAACAAACAGAATTCACACCAAAGTCAGGGCATCTCTGATCTGCATTGGTTACAAGAACTTGACTGTGGATGATTCAGATATTTCTCTTGCTTCCACCCACTCCTTTTTCCTCCCCTTTACTTCTTTATGTGTGTTTAATGGATTTTTGGGACTATTTTCAAGGTGTTTTCCAGGGACCCGAAAAAACAAGCTCAAGGCAATGGAGAAAATTGAATCAGCTGAACACAGTGCAGTCATTTCCTTTCTTTATTTGTTTGCTGCCGCTAAATGCTCAGCACTTTTTGAAAAGTGGCCTCTAGTTACTTATTTCCTAGGTCCTGGGATGACAAAGGTCTACCAATCCTAAGAGGACCTAGTCAAGGGCTTTACTGTCAGACTACTCAGGCACCAGAGCCCAGCTGTGGGACCGTGACATCACGGCACCTGTCCACAGTGATGGACAGTGAAGAGCTTTGGGGAGAGGGCAGCTGGGTCACTAAGGAGCTGGGGAATTGGACCAACAGAACAGCTCCTTCACCTGGTGCGCTGGGGAAATACCTGCTGTGTCCATCTCACAAGGCTGCTTAGATATTCAAATAGGATAATGTATGGGAAAATGTCTGGAAAACCACACAGAACACCATATAAACATAAAACATCACTGTTGTTAATAAAAGGGCCTTATTACTATTTATTTATGTGTTTATGTATGCATTTATTTATATCTTATTCTAATTAAGGCTTTAGAGTATTTGAATTGGCCTTAACTTAATGTTATCAAGCATTTTATAACATTACACTTTCGGAGCACTTTCAAAGATTTTTTTTTTTTTGAGGAAGAATAGTCCTGAGCTAACATCTGCTGCCAATCCTCCTCTTTTTGCTGAGGAAGACTGGCCCTGAGCTAACATCCGTGCCCATTTTCCTCTACTTTATATGTGGCATGCCTGCCACAGCATGGCTTGACAAGCGGTGCGTAGGTCTGCACCTGGGATCCGAACCAGTGAACCCTGGGCTGCTGAAGCAGAACATGTGAACTTAACCACTGTGCCACTGGGCCAGCCTTTCACAGATTTTTAAACTCATTTAATTGGGTTTCTTTAAGAAGCCACAAAATAATAATTGCAAAATAACTATACATTAATATTATAAGTATATATAAATTGGGGGGAGCAGGTAGTGGAGAAAGAGGATAAATACTAACAAAAAAACCACTCCCAATGTTTTTGTGATAAAGACCTTGGACAGCCTACAGACCCAGTCTCAGTCATGACCACCTGGCAGAGCTCACTTGTCCCCCCAAAAATAACATTTCCGCAGGCCCTGAAGGCTTTGCAGGGATTTTGACACTTTTAAGTGCTACGTACTCTGCAGCTCGAGGCATCTGGGGCACTTCAGCATCCCCCTGCCTCCAGGGCATCATCCCCAGTCCTAAGCACTGAATTTGTGGGCTTGCACACAACCAGAAGATGTTCTCAGAGGTGTAGACACAATGTTGTAAGGAGAGCCAGGGCAGGGCTTTGACTACGAAGTAGAAAAGACATGTGGAAATGAGATTCACTACCTCTGGTGATGGTGGCAGTGTGCTTGATTATGGACAGAAAGAAAAATAGGGTACAGGAAACAAGGAGGAAGAGTAGAGTGTCTGGATAAAGAGCCGGGAGAAATCTGGAGGGATGAGATGGAGGAGGCAGCAGCATCAAGTTCCATCAGCTGGATTTGCTAAGGTTGCAGACAACTATCCAAACTGTTTGAGGATACACAGTCCAAACTTCGATGGGTTTCTGATGACTGCTCTATCCCCACCTTGTGAAAATGAATGTCATGGAGAGGGCAAATGAGTCACGAGTATAAGGGAACTGAATGGGTAGTTGCTTCCTTACAATATTGTACACGTATTGTGTTAAAAGAAAGGAACTAGATAGAACTCTCCAGTTCTACGATCAGCAGAGCTCACAGAAACTTTGGAAACCTTATGTTAGGTACCTGGGACTTTTCCACAGAAGCTGTGTGCTTATCGCACATTGGGCTAATCTCCATTCCCCTCTCCCGCTCTTTGTCTCCCTGCTGGAAAAACTCCTCCATGATGCGGTCTGTCCATTGCCGATACAATTCCAAGGACTTGGTGGGGTTGCTCAGATCTGCACAGTGGACCATGTTGCGAAGAACCTGAAATCATCAAAATTTTGGAAATCCTGTAAAATTTAGGTGTAAACACTACCAGAACATCTTAACCCTCTTGTACCAGAACACTTGGTACCAACTCAAGAACATTTCAGTTTCCTTTTAATCCTTGGCTCATGTGCACCAAAAAAGCAGTATTACAATGGTGCTGGCCAGAGTTGGTTTATATACCATTATAAGAGTCCCAAGAGGGAAATTGTGTGTCTTCTCAGACTGACAGTCATTGAATTTAAAAACAGGAGGGGACATTGGACGTCAGATGCTGCCATCATTTCCTTTCCTCAGTTTGGAAAAAATGCAAAGAATTACTCAAAGGAGATGTTTTCATATTTTCCACTTGTGGAAAGAGGAGACCAGCTGATGGCAATTTGTATAACCAAAACAGACCTAACAAACTTCCAGTCGATGGGATTCAAATCCAAACATGAGCTTTCGAGACCAGTAGTCACGTATGCTCTGTTACAAAAAGATTTTGCTATTTATTTTTAGAACTAGGCAATTCAATAAATAGGGCTATGTTTTTTCTCATAAATTAGAGGATAAACTGGAATGTCCATTTTCTTTAGTTTGTTCTTAAGCCCAAAGCTGTAGTAGTAAACTAGGACATGCAAATAAATGAACTTGTTTGTGTTCATTTTTTAATTATTGTTTGGTTTCGTTTGGTTTGGCTTTGAGTTAAATCAAAGGCTTGCATCAAATACCTGGATACGATCAGTATAGTTGTCCAGGAGAAGAACACCTGAACTTGTAACTTTCTTTGTTTCCACCATTGTCTTCAGGTCTGCCAGCAGGCTCATATGTTTGGACATATCAGTTGCTAACACCTAGGGTGAAAACAAAATGAAAACTCTCAGTAAACTCAGTTTATCAGAGAGAGTGGAGCTTCTCCTCCTGCCAAGGGAAAAGTAAGTGAGGATGGCAGAGAGGCTGAAGTCTCACCATGTCGATAACCATTTTCCTGAGCGTCTGGCGCTGCTTCTTGGTGAGGTTCTGGAAGATGTCACAGTGCTCTTCTTGCAGCAGTTTGAAACCCACGGCAAGGTGATGGTTTTCCAACACAGATTCATCATTATACATCAAAGCAAGTTCCGAATCTAATAAACAAGAAAAAATGAAGATTTAATAAAAACGATTCAAACGTTGGCATTACCTCAATGTGAAATCAGATCTAGTTCTCTCCAAATGATTTCAAGAGCCAAGATCTACGTCTTTTCCCCTGAGAGAAACAATCTCCCTCGAGAAATTGTCAGCTTCTAAGCAAAAAATTCTTCTAGTAGATATTAGTGCATAAACTTTCTCATTGATTAAAATTCATAATATTTTTAAATCGTTTTTCTCCTTCACTTCAGATGAAGAATTTGACATTAAGTAAGGGCATTCCAAAGCAACTAAATCTTATTTTTATCTCAGTTTATAATTTCCTTGTCTTCACATATTTTGTGCTTTGGAAAAGAATAAACTGAGAATGCCACCTCATCAAATGCATTAAGATTTTCAAGCTATTTCCCTTTTTTATATGCTCCCCATCTCTGTCAATTGTGAGTTTGGGGTTTTCAAAGAAGATAATGGTGTGAGTGCAAAATTTCACTTTATCCAAATAATGTAACTTTTTGTGCTTTCTATAAATATGGTAACAAAACATTAATTTTTTAGGACAATCTTTATGCAAATTTTCTGCCATATGGCCCAATACACCAGAAACTGCACGATCTGAACCTAAACTACATCTTCCAGCTGCCTTTTATACAGAATGACCACAGACATCTTTTATTAGGCAGAGCCCTGGTTGCAATTGAGAATATGGTCATCAAGCTCATGAAGCCCAATTTTCTCTTAATCAAGAATAGTGGCTAACTGACAGCAATATGTTACTAATCGCAGGTGCTGTTACTCATATACCATTGTTTTAACTGTGTGCTTCGAGTTGCATCCTCAGGAATTCCCTCAGTGGAGGAGTATATGAAGTCATTTCAGCACTCTTGTCCTGTTCACTCTGCGATCAAGGGCACATATCTGCAAGCTGGCTTTCTATGTTGTAGTGCTATAGGTGGCTGTAGCAGAAAGACCACTTCCTGTGTGAAGCTAACTGGCCCAAATATGGATTGATTCACGACACCACACTACGCCAGCTGATATAACTCATGCAGACAAGTAGTTGCCCAAAGTTTATGATCTTTCAACAGAAGAACAAGGTAAAAACGCAATGTCCCCCACACTTAGATCACTCAGATATTCTGATGATAAGGAATGACAAGGACTCTTTTACAGCAAGCAGCTCAAACATTTCTATAAATCTATCCACACTTGATGTGAATCATGACCACAACAGGATAACCAACATTCTCAGAAGGAAAGGTACTTAGATTTTCAGCATTTAGAAATAGGGCATTAACTGAGAGAATTCATGAATTTTCATTAGCATGTATACTAAACATTTTGAGCATGACCAAAGGTTTAAGTATGGCTTGGGATCCTAAGGCTGGACCAGCCCTAAAGGTCAATGAGGTCATCTTCCCTACTACAGACCAATTCATAATCAAACCTATGCAACTGGAAGAAAGTGTGTGGGACCTTTAACGACCCTTCCTCCTGAATTGTGGAAACCTAATCCAGTGCTTTTTTTTTGAGTTTTATTTCTATTTGGATGTTCCCATGCTCAGATCCAACATTTGGTCCTGCTTCCTCAGTAGAGGGACTCTAATGGGTCATCATGCTCTGTGTGAGAGCCCTGCATAATACTGAAAATCATTATCACATTATTCCCAAGCTTTCTTTGTCCTTACTGGATAATTCCACATCTGTTACTCTTTCCTCACATATCGTATTTTCCAAACATTGAGCACTTTTTATGGCTCCCCTCTGACCCTTTCCAAGTTCTCCATGCAGCTCAAAAATTACGTTGCCAGACTGGACACAGTATCCAGGAAAGGTCTGACCAGTTTGAGTGGAATGAAAGGATTACCTCATTATTACCCTATTTATTATCCATAATGAAAACATTAGGAAGAAAAAAATTAAGCAATGAATCATACAATTATCTCGAATGACTATTCCAGGGGTGAACTCACTTGTGTTGATGAGAAACTGATTGGAGACTCCGGGATGATCAACGTCATGGATGGCAGCAGCAAAAATGGCGGCCAGGATTTCCAAATCTGTGAAGACGGCCTGCAGAGTAAAAATGAGCGCATTTAATGCCTTGTCCTGTTTGCCTGTCCTGCTTATTCAGTTTCACATTAAAGTATCCCATTTCATTCTTATTGGGAGGATTATATATAATTTTATATATTTATAAATATATAATGATTTATATAACTGATAAATTGATACAATTGATAAATTATATAATTGATTTATATAATGTCTCAACATACTAATTTAATTAAATGTATATTCTGTCCATCATCGTAAGGTCTCTTACGCAAAAGGGATAATGGCCAGAGCCCATGCCCACATCAAGCCTGCAGGCTGAGGCTCAGGAAGCCGCGATGCTCATGGTAAGTGATCAGGTGGTGACTGATGTTTGTTTCTTGGATAAGTTGTATGGTGGAATGGTGTTACACGACACAAGCACACACAAGTCAAAGAAGCAAGTCAGACTGGCTCTGCTCTAAGAAATAACAACCCTCATATGTTTTCAGACTGAGTAACTTAGAGAACAAAGGCCAAATTCCAGATTTCTAAGACTGGCAATAAATTATTTCACAAAGCTAAATTTGTAGTGTGGTCAGAAGCTTTCGCATATTCATTCATTCATCCATTCATTCAATACCTATCCACTAAATGTTTACTACGGACCAGATCTGAGGACACTTCTAAGAAGTGAAACCTAATGTCCCACTGCTCAAGTCCTACATGCCGTGTTATGAAACCCCTCTGCCCCAACTTGCACACAATGATTTAAACTTGGTATTTATTTAGGTGTATATTGCTTCTGGATAAAATGTCTTTCTCTGGCTGAAAGGTCTTTGCTCAGCCTGTGTGATTACTTAAGTCTCCTGATCCAGCTCAGTTTCCACCTCTCCCATGAAGACCCAATCTAATTACTCAAGGACACGTTGAACTCTTGCTTCTTGAAACATCTGTGGCAGTCACGGTCAATTTCTGGCCACACAGTAGGTAACAACAGTGGATAGTTGATAAACGGTGTTGTCCTATCTGTGATACTGACACAGAACATAAAAATAATACTGTTTCCTTCTTTCAGGGGAATAAAACAGCCTTAGCTTCATCTCACTTTCCCAAGTCTTCTTGGATTTTATTACTCAGAAAATATGGAACCCAAGCAATAGAGCTGTAATCAGTTTAATCTTTCTTCACTTTCCACACTGAGCCTGCAGAGCTGGGTCTGGACAGGTCTTGGCCAGTCTTCTCCTGCAGTGAGCCTGCACAGTTTGCAAGGACCTGGATATTACTGCTGTCTGTCAAGGAAGAGCATGGCCTGCCAGGCACGTTGGCTGCTTATATTGGTATTAATCTGTGCAGGAAGCAGTCAGAACCACCTACTAGTGAGATACAAGGCAAGATGGAACTATCCCTCTTTGCTCCAGCATTATGAATTCCTCAGTTCTAGATTCTCAGTTACTTTTCCTTCAACCCATAGAATTAGTTTGATGAAGTCTTAGGAAAATAAGCCTATGGATGCTTAATCCTAACAAGAACTATATAGAACATTCTATGTTATATTTCTGTGCTATCCCACCACAGTGGACAGTTCAGATAAGTACAAGCATACTGCGGATATGCTATATACAAGATGCTCAACTAGACACTACTTAGATACTAGCGACACAATGAAAAATAAAGCACCCTGTTAATTGCTTGATAATTAAATAATGTTTCAATTGTAAGAGATGTAAAAGGAAGGCTGCTCTGACACTAGAATGCAAAGTAAGTAGAAACGTCATCCATTTTTATTAACAACCCAAGTGGTATAGGCTATACACAATCATTTAATTACACTATATCTGTAAATATGTTAATGTTGTACGACACTTTTTAAAGAGGATTGGCAGGTATGCAAAGCAGATCATAACTACTCACGTCTAATGCTGGCGTAGAAAGAAGAACATGGGTTGACTGGGCTACATCAGCAGCGTGTAGGCTGTTATGATATGCCACGTCAGAATGGTAATGGTCTTCTAAGGTCATCATGTAGGTTACAAATGTGTCAGATGAGATTTTGAATGTCTTTAGGAGGTCTCTTTCCTACGTAGTAAAATGGATTAGAAAATAAATAAGTGGATGTCCAAAAATGAAGAAAAGTCAAGTCAGAAAATTAAACTGGGATGGAAAAAAATCATAAAGAGCCATCCAGTTGGATAACCAGCATTCACTCCTGTTTACTCACCTGGAATATGGCATACATGATGCATGTTAGGGGTCTGTTGTGTGAATACCCAGCCACGTTGAAGATGTTGAGGCCCCATTTGTTCAGGTCTTCCAGCTCCTGTAATCAAAATTGGAGGAATTGAGGAATAAGGACAGTTTTGTTAGCATGTCTTATCAATTTTATTTACTTTTTGGACAATGGCTCACTAAGTCTTTATATTTGTTTAGAGTGTTCTAGTTGCATGAAAATCTGAAAATGGAATGGCCTAGGAGGTTGGGTATCCTCTTCATGCTAGTTGTAAGTTTCTGTATATTTTTTCAGAAAAAGGAGAGTGTGTGTCTTGTCTATTCATAAATTTAGTTGCTGCCCTATATTTGCCATACGTCAGTCCCCAACCAGTGCTGCTTTCAGAGGTGGCTGCAAATGATTAGACATCACTGTAGTCCCATATCTCGGTCTCTCCCCATCGCTGCTCACTGGCTCACTAGTAACAGCTAGAAAACAATCTCAGGGAAACTCCTCTGCGGTTTGGTTGTTATCACTGAGAGCCAGGTCAGGGAGACTCAGCTGCTGGAGCCTGCATAAGTCAACTCCAGTTTAATGTAAAAAGTCATGAAGAATGCCAGTCACGTATTATGTCCTAGAGCTCCTGGGCCACATACAGACCTGAAAGAAGCATCATTCAGTCCTGTGTTGTGGGATTATTCCAAGATTACTGATTAAAGGACCAATTTACTCCATTCTTAATGACTGCCCAGAGTAAGGGATCCAGGTTCTCCCGAGAAGCTTGGCCCAATGCGTAATCAACCTTACTCTAATGATATCTTTCAGAAGGCCTCACTGAATGCTCATTTGCTCACAGTAAGTTCATTTCATACTCTCATGAGGCTAAGAAAACCTCAGCACACACCTTACACAGCCTCCTAGAGGATGTGTGAATTCTTTCTGAGCCTTCTTCTACTACCAAGGTTGGGCTCAAGAGTCGGTGCTGTCAACTTCTCTCACTTCTTCTCCAACTGTGCCAATCAGGGCAGATTCTCCCATTGGTCCTTGGCCTGCACTCCCCAAAATATCCTCTGGGATAATTCAGTCCTGCTTACTGGCCTCTCCTTGGCTTCTACCAACTCAGGACAAAAAATGGTCCTTAGGTATGGAAAGAGAATCTTTAACTAGGTGCAACAGACAAAGAGACCACATCAGCCTCCTTATCATACAATTTAATAATAAAGCAGAAGCCATCACTACTGTTTTCTAGTAGGTAGTTTTGGGCATCTGCCAGCTGTAAAGCAGAGAGCACACACACACTCCCCAAGCTCATACATACCTTGGCCAGATGATCTTCATTTTCCGTGTTGACTCCAAAGCGTGAGATGCTTGTATTGTTTAAGCTTGAACTATGCATCAGTTTTTTCACTCCGCTTATCTGTGTCATGAGCTGTTGCTTTTTCTTTTTCTCTCTGTCTTTCTGGGTGGGAGATGGAATCTCCACATCATTCTGCTTGTCTGCAACAAAGGGATATGTTTTTGAGCCCATGTGTACCAAAGAGAAGCCACTGCAATATCCAAAAGGATCTCTAATGGTCTGCAAGGGATTGTGCATCTTATAAAGGACTGTCACGCATTATGTCACTTGATCTCCAGGACAATCTTATGAGGTAGATGGGGAATATACGAGAATTTTTTGCCAAGCAAACTGAGACCCAGAGGAGCAAAATAACTTGTCCAAGAAGTGGCAGAGGTGGGGCTTAATCCCAGATCTTCTGTTTGCAGTGGAATTTAGGAGAATTACCCTTACACATTTTCAAGGTGGGGCATCAATATTTATATGCAGATTTTTTTAAGTGAATAACATGCATTTCTGTATAATAGAAAAGGTTCATGCAGCCAAGCCCAGGTTAATAAAAACAGGCTTTTTGTTCCGCTCATTGTATTATATATGGATTAACTTTTTTAATTTAACAAATCCATATAACTTTAGCTGGACATAACATCACTTCAGTTTAGATGAGCAGTACATGTGTTGGAGAAATAAATGCTTTATAATCTTCAAATAATTCCTTTAAAGTCTTGGCTTATTACCATTTGAGGTTAAGAGGAAGACTATAATTTCAGTTTTACTTCATGCCTTGTGTCTATTAATTCTAGTAAAAGATAATAAGCCATGCCTCTCATTTGTAACAGGCATTACATTTATTAAAATATTTATGCTTATTAAGTATTTCTGCTCATCTCATTTAATCTTTTAAAAAAATCTTGCTACAACACGGTAATAGTGGAGCTGGGATTAGTGAAAACGCGTCTACCTACTCGCAGAAGCTCTTTCCTCTCCACCAAGCTATGAAAACTCAGTCACCAAACAGCCCATTTCACTTCAGAGCGGGGTGTATCCCAAGCACTGCGGGGGGCCGGGGGGGTGGGCGGAATTCATTAACTCTTTCAGGCCACAGGAAGCCTGTGAGTGCCCTAAGGCAACGATTTATTAAACTGTTCAACAGCTACTTCATTGAACTAAACGATGCCTTGTGGCTGAAAGAGTTAATGAAGCTTCCAAAACTTCCTACATTTATCTCTGCTTGTTACAGTGAAACATAGTACAAAGACAACTTCTCCATTTGAAAATGACACGTTACCAGGTGGCATGCTGGGATCTAGACTACTTGCTTTCAACTCTTGTAAATGATGGCAGAGTCACATGGTCTCCCCAGAGACCTCCACTGCCCCCGGCTCCCTGCGGAGGGATCATCAAAGCAGAGCAAGCACAGAGAGATGGAAAGCAGACATCATTCGACCTCAACACTGGGCTGTGGGCTGGAGCAAGGGTATTTTCTCTGCCTCCAATCCTAGCGTTGTCTCCAGGTGCTCACAAGCTCCTAGACTCTCAGCCTCTGACTTGCTTAGGGAGGAATTTTAGTGGTCATCTCAATTAGTGTAGGGGTTTCCAGCTGGGTTCAGCATCGGACGCACCCAGGGAACTTTAAAAAAAGACAGCTTTAGGAGCCCCACCCAGTCCCACTGAACGAATATTTTTTAAAAAGCTTCCCAAGTGACTCTGATGATCAGAGCCAGGTTTGGGAACCAATAATAACCCCACACTCTCACTTTTCAGATGAAGTCAGCAACTTGCCCAAGCTCAAAGGCCAATTTATTCCCCAGATATTTATTTAGTAATTACTTTGTTCCCGACACTGATTTAACAGCATAGAACCCAGGCCGTGAGTTTCTTGTCAAAAATGTCTTTCCAGTCTCACAATTTCTGGCAGAAGAACTATATACGTTGTATTTGAAATTACTTTTCTCTCCGTCATTTCATTCCTAATAATTGCTGCTTTTTTCTCAATGAAAGGCCACCAGAGTCCCTGACCGTCCCGATCACCCCTCTGCCCCACTGTTCAGGTCTGGCTAAAGAGACTGCTGGAGTCTCCTACGTCATTGCAGAGATAAAACCTCTCGTGGGTTGGTCGCTCTTGCCCTGTGTTTAATTAAAGATTCCCGGCAACAGCGAGTAATTGAGCTGAACCACTACTGCGTCTGGGACACGACAATAAAGAAGAAAGCCATCATTCACGGAGACCGCCAATGTGATGTTAACAGGCGTCTCCCTCCGCAGGCCCTGGGACCACGGATAGGGTTCCCTATCCGGAATGTCCTCTCAAACGCTTAGCCAGCGCATTGGCGACATGGAAATAACCTGAAAGGCAGACTCAAAGAATCACAGTCAACGCTTAGTGAATCAACATCAACAAGGGTCAGAACACAGCCGGGAAACAGCGGCCAGCGGAAAACAAATAAAAACACAGACCCAAAAATGGTCACGTCAAAACTCTGGTAATGGCGTAATTCGAGCTCCTTCTCTTGCTAGCTCACAGCTTTTAATCATGTAGAATTCCTAAATTCTCTTCCTTGAGTCTTGAAAATTCCATGTTCTAGCTTTTGAGCTGGGAAGTAGGGGATTTTAAAAGGACGATTTTTCTCTGTTTGTAAAAATATTAACTAAATTGTAACATCACATCTAAATATCGTGCTTTCTCTCTGCTTCGTCCCTGCAGGTCCTGCTTTCCTTCCTCTTGTGCCAGCAGCTGGAGCCCACCATGAGAGAACGGCACCACGAAGCGCGGCACTGGGGACCGCTCTCTCGCCTGCCTTTCGGCCTGTCCATCTGGACACCACCCTTCAGACGGAAACAACGCCTGTTTCTCAGATCCCTTGAGTAAGGGGTTCCCTCCTCCCTAGACGATACCTGTTAACATTCAATGACTCTTACTGAGATACTCTCTTCAACTGTAACTTAAACGGCCAGGGTCTGCTCATTTGGCCCTCACTGAGATGGCTGCTGCCAAGAGCCTCTTCACAGAACTGGAATCTGTGAGCGAACATCCTCTCTCTGGGACGGCGTCTAAAGTGCTCCCATTTCACAGATGATGCAGCTGACACATCTTCTGTTTATAAGATGGATTTTCTTCCCCCTCCACTTTCCCAAGAATGTCTCAAATTTTAATGTCTGTCTAGTCTGATTGAGTTTAACTTGTATGCATGCACACACACACACTCTCTCACACTTACATACTCTCACACACACTCTCTCACGTGCTCACGTGCTGTCTCTTACGCACACGCCCATACAACCGTCTCTCACATACACACTCACTCACACAACTCATATACTCCCTCACTCACATACTCTCACATACACATTCACACACTGATGACTCTCACATAGACACACTCACACACATACTCTCTCTTACTCACAACTCACACATACACACTCACTCTTACACTAACATACTCTCTCTTACACACTCACACACATTTTCTCACACACGCACACACACTACCCTCCTAATGCGAAGAGTCTATAAGGAGTGAGATTCTAACAACTTTCCCCCACAACTTGTTCTTAATAACTTAGTTTTTGAAGTAATGAGAAGCCAAAGGCTGGGTTTTCCTCACAAGATGTTCCTCACCAGCACACAGAACGCTTAAGAGAGAGGTGACATTTGCCTATTCTTGAGATACAAAGTGTTCTCTTATCAGCTTTCTCGCTCCATAGCCTTTGATGATAAAAGATTAATTAGGATACTAAAATATTCTAGCCCCTGGCAAGCAGATGGTGTAAGAGACCAGAGAGGAGGCTGCTTTGGAGCAGCCCGGGAGGGCTCAGGGCTCGGGGACGCCACGCAGCTTCACGCTGGGAGAGTCTCTTTCTGAGAGGACAGACGAGCCCAGGTATTTCCGAATGCAATGTTTATGAAAACAAAAATGAGCGCTTGCATCTATTGATTTCAATCTTCTCTTCCACTGTCATTAACCTGTAAAAGGTCCCTAAAACAGTCCCCAGCTTAGGAAAAATAATTGGGTGTTTCACAGAACAAAGTATGTCTGAAATGGAAGGCGGAAGATGCCTGCCTTCAAAGGAATAAAGGGGGAACGATGGGGAGGAAAAGGACTGGTACGTAATGCTTTCTGCTCAATTAGATGCTAGCTACCTCTCAGAGCTAGGCTGTATGAAAAATTCTTCTCCTTTGTTCTCCATCAAAGGTTGTCGCAACTGCAGCTGAAGAAAGCCAGGTGCTGCAGACACCCACGTACTGGAGACAGTTGGAAAGGCACTGGTTAATCGTTCTGGTGCCCATCACTGCAGACTAATGCCATGAGCTTTGCACTAGGCTGATTGAGGACTGATCTGCTGATAGCAGGAACTGCTTTGGTATTAGAGAAATAGGGTTGATTTTTTCCAATAAAAGCAAAAAAGGTATGTGTTTCCATAAGGTGTCAAGGCAAATGCTCATTGATTTAATGATGTGTGGCTATGCCAAAAAGAAGGGAGGCGTGATGTTCAGCTGTAAGAACAGGTCATTTCCCTGGAAAGTAGAGTTCTATAAACAAGCATAATTCAGTGGTAACTGAGTCAAAAAATCAGAATCTAAATGCTACCCATTCACTTTGAAGTGCAGATCTACAGATTCCGCGGGCCTTATGAAAGAAAAATATAGTCCAAATAGGTTCGTTCTACAATAGAATAGCTTTAAACACGAGATCAGAAATCCCTGGCAATGAAACAGGATGCATGACAGTAGTTGAAGATCATTGATGCAAACCTTTTCTGTCGGTGTCATGTGTCAAATTCTAGCAATGTGATGACAGAGCATAACAGATAAAGCCTCAGATTGGGAAGATAACGATGCTGCTTGCAGGAGGCCAAATCTTTCAGAGAAGTGAACATTCTTTTCCCCCCATTTATCTTTAAGCAATAACTTAGCAAAGCAGTAGTCAAGTTATTTCCGAAGCTTATTCTCATGGAACAAATCATCATACCGTTATTCTCCAACCATATCTCTTAGAAACCACCTAAGAGGGAACCCTTTGCTCAAAGCCCAGTTATTGGAAGAATTTCAAGAATACCCTGTCAGGGGAGCCAATGAAGTCGTCCTCAGGGTCTGGAAGATTTGAGCCCCCCACCCCCGCCACCCCTTCACAGCTCTTGGCAGGTATGGAAATGGGTGGGTAAATACCGGGTGACCTAAGGTCCAAATAAATACCATTAGCCCATAATAACCTTCTGTTTTGATGGGTATTTTCATTCCTCTTTTTTTTTTTTTAACAACATCTTCCTGCTTATTATTTTCACCTTCAAGATTGTCCTTAGTTCTTATTTTAAGTGGATTTGTTCTTCTGTGACTGAACTCCATTCCAAACTCACATGGGGATGTCCCTGATGGGTTACAGAGATTAATACTGAAAAATCTGTTATGGAGCAGGTTGCCCAGTTAATATCTTACCTAAGAAAGTATTTGAAATATATTCAGACACCTGGTTCCCTGATCGGCTCATTTCTGAGAGGTGTGTCAGCTCCCGGTTCAGCATTCTTTTGAACTGTGTATGAAGAACAAAAATGTATTAACCACCTAAAAAATATCAGTTTATCACTTTATATGTTTCCAACTTTACGGTCTAAGAACCAAGAGATTGGATGAGCAGATACCATTAGATAATTGAAAATACAATACCCCCTTTATGTGAAATTATTCTAACGTCACCTGAGGAAAGAGAGGTTTCCTTAAGATTTCTTGGAACTAACATCTGATTTCTTTTGAAGATGCAAACATAGGAAAAGCAATTTTAATATAGGTTGAGATAATTTCACTTGAAAATGGAACTACGTTTTAAAATACATTTATTGGAAATTAACTGTAAAATATAATTTAAGTTAATAATCCATACAGTGAAAGGAGATTATATGTAAAAAGTTTAAGGGAAAATGAAGGAATAAAAGAAGCATCTTTTAAAAATAAAGTTGTGTAAAAAAAAGAAAATCAGATTAAAATGCAGCACAGACTATTTCCATACGATGTAATATAACATGTCCTTACTTCACGGTGAGAGCCTCAGTGGGCTTAGTGACAACAGAAATGAAATCATTACAGATGTTTTCAACTTCACAGAAAACATACAGCTGTAAATGTTTCACATTCCAGCAAAGACACATAACAGAATCAGATTAACCCACCTTGATGTAACCCCAAGATACAGATAACAAATAGTTCGCCTCAGGCATTTTGGAATGCTCTCCTTCCGCAATCCACAAATCCCTTCGAAAGAATTCACAGTTCTGAGAGAGCAATCTCGAAAGGATCAGGAAAGCCTTGCAGATTCAGTGGTAAAATAATCAAAACTTAGAAAAGACCAAGCCTCCACAACTTAGGGCATTTTCTAATCCAAACAAAGCCCACGTTCGCACTCCATTCTTGCGAGAAGCCTGCACTGCCCGCTTCTTTCCTGGCAGACACAGTAATGAAATCAGCAATTGCACAAAGGAGCAAGAGCCTGTCCAAATGTATGCAGCTGGCTGGTTTGCAGCACTTATGAATTATGAATAGTCCTGGTGGCCGAAGGGGTTTCCACTCTAGATTAGTCCTGCTCAGCTGAACTCTGCCTGGAAGGAGCAATTCTTTCCTGAGGGGTTGCCAGGCTGGGAAACACAGCCATCTTTTAAAAAGGAGAAGATTAAAATGGAGGAAGCCCCATGAATATTTAAGTAAATCCAAAGTCGGTACCCTCCCCCATTTCAACTAGGTATTCTTAACCCTCTCTCCACTGCGGGGACCAGCGCTCTGCAGACGCAGCCTCCGCACAGAGCTCAGCCACTCGAACCGTTTCAAAGTGATGGTGCGTTTGATTAATTTGCTTTCTGAACATTAAAAAAAAAACTGGAAAAAGGTTAGAACTGTGGCTGTTTTCAGACTCGGCTTTCAGAATAGAGGAATATTTTTTCAAACTAGCTTTTTGGAGGATTTTTTTTGCATACCAATGGTGTGCCAATGCATTCAGCCTTCTTTCATGGGAACAGAATTAATTTATTTCATTTTAAAAGTATTTCATATGCAGAATGCAATTTTCTGCACTCCATCAGCTCATTAATATGCATATTAGATTGCATTTGACAAATGAATTGAGCACATATGACCTTTCGATCTAGGATCTAGAGTGTGTTAAGATATACACGCTATCATTTGCATGAATGGTGAACTATTTGGGTTATGAATGACTATGCTGATTTGGTACTTTAGCGTTACATGTTCTAATTCATGTTAGAAACATTTAGGAGTTAATTTTTATTTTGTTCTAGCAATCTAGGGCACATTGAGAAAGCCATTCCTGTAGGCTCTCTTTCTCTCCTTGTCGTCATTAGAGAGAGCACAGGCAGGAGGAAGATCTGAGACTCGAGCCCAACTGCAGTGGGATTCCCCACCCAGGCCATTCCCACTGCCCTCCGTCTCCCTCCTCTCCACGACTCCACCCCCGGGCTCCCAGGAGCTCCAGTGCAGCATGTTAAAGGAATAGCAGAACACCATGGCAACAGCCCCCACACGCAATTGGCTCCCTTTCCTGTGAGGCATTCCCCTTTCAAATGAGCATCCGCACCCACAATGGCTCCACTTCAAGCATCCAGGCCCCAGTCACGCCACTGCCTGTGCCCAGGAGACTAGGTCTTCCGAGGTGAAGCCAACGCGAGTCAGTATGGCTGCCCGCAGACACTGCACTATGCATTGTCCTCAAAGAGGCACAATCACCCTCTTTCTGGGAACCCTGCTTGTGTATGTGTGTTTTCCCATCATACGATATGTTATTAACAGTAACCAGGGATCTCTGAATGAACCATCTCAGCTAGTGTGTTTTACTTATTGAATCTCTGTGCAATTTTGAGTTCCAGGTGAATCGCTGAAGTTCCAAGTTATTTATTTTTTAAACGTGACAGCTTGGTCATAATGGCCTCTTATTTCCAGTTGTCAGAAGACAGGCACTTACTCTAAAGTCTTAGAAGCTGGAAAAGATAGGTTTCTATGTTCTGATCAGCTGAATTTTGGCAAAGAAGCAAACTTTAGTTGAAGCACTGTGAAAGCATCTCTTAAAAAGCACAGAGACAGGCAACTTCTTTGATTATGCTCTGCACTAGACAGCCAAATGCAGCATTCAAACAGTCATCCTCATTCAGCATCCTTTATTCTCTTTGAAATATTTAGGAAGATTTTGGAGTCAATCAGTTTGGTACTAGTTCAATAACACCATTTTATCATGTATTTGATAAATATTTATTGAACACCTCAAATGTGCCAGGCAAGGCGTTGAAGATAGAACAGTAAGAAAAAAACAAATTCAAAAACCTTTTCACGCTTTTAATCAACTTGCACCCTAGTAGAAATAGTCAGATATATTCGGGCGTGCTAGGTAACCGCAAGTTAACAGTCTGGGGAGGGAGGGGCCAGTTCCTTATTAGCCATATTGGTCCTCCAGCTCAGAATATAGGAGCAGGCAGAAATTCAATCACAAAAGGACAGGAAAGGAAAGAGTTTTCTTCTACTTCCTTTCTATCATCTCCCATCGCCACAGGACCCTGTTGGGATACACTGTCATTCATTCCCAGTGTTGGGGCAGGGAAGTGGTGCTGGGCTATAGGGCGGAGAATAAACCAAACTCCTCCCCTCTCCTACATAGCTTGCAGAAGGGGTCAGTGTACTCATGTAAGTAGTTAACAGATGAATACCACCTGCCTCCTTCTCATGCCTCAATTAGCTGTCCTATGAGCCTTTTGCTAAGGGCATGGCAATGCTACCAAAAAGCAAAGTCATCTTAAGGCAACCATAAAACACAAAGGACAATGAAGTACACAAATGGAGGTCACTCTGTGTCAGAAATCGACCCAGTCCTTTAAATGTTGTTTAGCAACAGCTGTTGGTTTTTCTCCCCCGTAAGGGAGGGCCCAACCACACTGACTAAAGCAATCATTGCTCTCATCAAAAAGCATTTATGAAGGGCCCACTTATATTGGGCTCTGTACAAACTAAGGAAGGCAGACATGGCCTTCAAGGAGTAGACAGGGGGTATCTTTTACGTTCTGGTAATATAGAGTTCAATTAGCATGATTAGTGCTGGCCTGGGTGAGGAGATACATCAAGGAATGGAACAGATATGAACTGTGTTTGAGGTTAAGGCTGAGGAGACAGTTGGGAGCTGGGCTGAGCTGGCTTTTCAGCGTCTGATTCCCATACGGGAGTTGTTACTGTTGGGCCAGAGGCAGCCACGTTGTAGGAGATGAAACCTGACTTTCCTTCCCAGCTTTGACCGTCTTGTGAAGTCACTCCACCTCTCATACATAAAATGAAAGCGATGCATGATTTTAGGATCTCAGCCAGAACCTGTCAAGAATCTATGATAAATTTTGTGGCAGCCTCCTACAGTCTGGACACATTATTTACCGGTAACTAATATTTCCCAGAAAACAAAACTCTCTCAACACTACTGAGAAAAACAACCGAAACTGGAAATGCTTCAGACCATAAGAATAAGTCACCAGCAAAGGAAAAGAAGCATTTATCATCCCTCCAGAGTTTTACCTTCTAAGACTCTTGGAGTCTCCCTGAATACTTTATCAAGCTTTATCAGACACCCAGTTCAGCCCAGACAGGAAGGTAAAATAGCTCCTGAGTGAAACTGTGTCCCAAGGAGTTATAGGACTGCAAGAGAATGGGTGTTACTTACTTTATCAAATGCAGTAGAGAAATCCACAAACAGGAGCACACCATTTCAAAGATAAATGTGTCTCTACTACTTAATGTACACAGATCCTATTTTTCTGTTAAGAATCTGCCTTCACAAGAAAACCCTGTTAGAGCCAACTAGAAATAATGTCCCCAGAGGAAATGGCCAAAGCCTCTTTTCAACACAGACAAGCAAAGTTTGTGAATGAACTCTTAGTAACACACATTCCTCCAATGCTTCCTTCAGCCTATGCCAACACTAGATTTGCAAACACTGCTGGAAATTACAGCTATTTTTTGAAGAGGGAAAAGGTATCCTCTATATAAATGATTTGATATTGTTTGCATAGAATATATCTTCTCTATAAAATCATGTGTGAATTTTTTTGAATAGGCTACATTTAATAGTGGGAATTTATTTAGAATATATAGAATAGCAAAAGCTGAAATTCAATTACACTTGATATGAACATTTTGTTTTATGGCTTCAATTTTTCTTTAGCTTCAGTGCTACATACAGAGATTATTTCGTATGAGCCAGTTTCTTGTGAAGTGATGGAACACTTCATCATTTTTCTCATCAGAGGACTAGTTTGAGCTTTGTGCAAAGATCCACAAGCAAGTCAAGAACTCTCTTGGTAACGAGTTCTCAGTTAAATTAATCACACAGGATGGGTGGACTGGGCTGATCTCAGAGATTCATCCCATTTCTAAAACTTGGTGATTTTATGTTTCTAAGAATAAAACATTCCAGAAAAGTAATAATACAAGGGGCTTGTTCAAGCAATGAAAGAGCCACTTTTAAGACTAAATGGGGTTTGTTACGGGGTGACCTGGAAATCACTTAGGAGTGAATCCCGAGTGCTCAAAAATATTCTTCAGCCTATGGAAGACCAGAGAAGCAGGCACTTCCTCTCCTTGATTACTTCACGATGAAGTCAGTAGGTGAAAATTATACAGATGGAAAAAAGATGCCAAAGAGAGAAAGACAGCCTCGTAGTTACCCTTGCGGGTGGCCGTCTACGCAGGAGCCCATCTGTGAGACAGGCGCCTTATTGTGTGGGATCTTCCTGTTTTTGCAGTACGAAACAACTGCCGAAGTCATTAAAGTCACAATGACTTTATTAGGGACTAAATTTTGACTCATATTTTACACTTTGTTAGTCATAACTTAAAAGAATTCCCGGGAATCAGGAAAGTTGGAGGGGCTGAAAATTCTCCCTGAAATCACAGAATGCTAGCAGTGGTAGAAGGAAGTTGAAACGGAGGTGGTGCAGCGTAGAGAGAAACGGAAGTAAGGAGAGCTTGTCTCTGTCTCAATTCTGGCACTAACCAGATGTGCGATCTCGGGTAAGATGAATTGGCTTCTTGGGGCTCTGTTTCTTTAGTTATAAAACGGCTAACTTCTAAGGCTCCTTCTGATTTTAAAAAATTGCTTCTTCTGTACCCTTAATTTTACACGGGAAGAAATGAAGACCCAAAGAAGCAAAGGACTCTAGTTCCTAAACAACTACACTTTCCTCTGCAAAATCTGATCTAGGAAACAAAAAGAGGGATATAGTATACTCTCTAAAACCCTTTATCAAACTCACAATTTCCACAATTCTTAACATTTCAGGTTATCTGACAACGTGCATCTCATCTCTCGTCTCCTTTTTGTCTTTCCCTGTAAACTCAGTCATCTGAAAGTTTAAGTCCAGTTTCTTTAACGACATGTCTGTCTTATTTTAAAGGCAAATGAAATTGAACTGAGTGGGTTGGTAACAGGGTTAAGGCAGGAATAACACGCCATTATCCATTAACATCTACTTAACTGAAGACTATACTTCCATGATGGGCCATCCTAGCAAACAAGTTCCGCAGTGTTAATATCTAGAGCAAACCCCTGGCACACCAGGGAACACTGTTAGGGCGTTTTTACTACCCATGTGCCAAATCAGAAAGAAGCTCATCTAAACATATTAGAATTGAGTGATTCTCTTCTTAACTGCCCAGTGATGTAGCAATCCACAATAAATAAGTATATAGTGAAAAACAAGCATGAACATCTCTACCATAATTCTGCAACAAAACATTGGCATTCATGATGAAGCTAAAATAGAATCAATTCCACTTGCTGGTTAGAGGACGAATATCTGCTAAGTGACATTTTAAAAGTAGGGACAAACCGGGGGGCTGGCCCCGTGGCCGAGTGGTTAAGTTCACGTGCTCTGCTGCAGATGGCCCAGTGTTTCGTTGGTTCGAATCCTGGGCGCGGACATGGCACTGCTCATCAAACCACGCTGAGGCAGCATCCCACATGCCACAACTAGAAGGACCCACAACAAAAAATATACAACTATGTACTGGGGGACTTTGGGGAGAAAAACGAAAAAAATAAAATCTTTAAAAAAAAAAAAAGTAGGGACAAACCATTAGTGCTTTCACACAGAGAACTGAAAAACAATCAAAAGAATTTGAATATGACTGCTCTACAACTTGAGACTAGGTCTTGAACAGCCCTCAAAATTATTAGGTATTTCTTTCCTATCTATCTATTATCCTCTTTGCTTCTGTCCATTTTTCTTAGAATTTCTGAAAACTTTTCAAGAGGAGCTATGGCACACATTATTGAAACACTAAAAAATTGATCTTTCCTAGACCCAAAGTAATTCCCTTAAGAATGTATAGTGAGGGGCCAGCCTGGTGGCACAGCAGTTAAGTGCACACGTTCCGCTTTGGTGGCCCAGGATTCGCCGGTTCAGTGCCCAGGTGCGGACATGGCACTGCTTGTCAAGCCATGCTGTGGTAGGTGTCCCACATATAAAGTAGAGGAAGATGGGCAAGGATGTTAGCTCAAGGCCCGTCTTCCTCAGCAAAAAGAGGAGGATTGGTGGCAGATGTTAGCTCAGGGCTAACATTCCTCAAAAAAAAGAAAAAGAAAAAAAGAATGTATAGAGAAATTTCTCACGACCTAACCTTCCTCCAACTCTGAAAGTTGCTGCAGTGTCACAATTAATTAGACAAAAGACACTATAACTATTTATATCCAAAGATGTATTTTCACTATGCATTTTTAACTATATATAGATATGTATTCATACACTATATTTATAAACTATATACTTTTATATATTTATTATACATATGTATATATGTTTCCACATATATAGGGTTGCCAGATTTAGTAAATAACAATTCAGGACACCCAGTCAAATTTAAATTTCAGATAAACAACAAATGTTACTTTTTAGTATAATTATGTCCGAGATACCGCCTGTCTCAAAGATCCCAGAAGGAGATTGGATTTCAAAGTCATACACTCATAGTGTGACAGGTTTAGAGATACTGTATATTTTTAGGGTAATTCAAAACTTTCAAACTTGTTCTTTTTGACAGAGGTCTTTCCTTACTGCGAGAAACTCAATAAGACCTAGAAGTGTTACGGGAGCTACACAATTTCATTTTACGCATTTGGTCCCTCCCTTTTAATCTGGCTATTGGCAGAGAGAGATAAAAAGAAAAGGTACTCCAGTAGATTTGGGTGCTGGCCTGATCATTAAATATAGCAGAGGCCTTTTTCCCACAGACGACAAAAATCATAGCAGCTGAGAAAAATCAAGGACTCAGGGCACACTATTTAGTTACTCCTCTGTTTCTCCATTTAAGCCTTCTACAACTTTTCCTGTGAATAATGGCTAATATTTAACCTCAAGCTTCTCAAGCCATTCTAAGGCCAGGGGATGTTACTGTGATTCCAAGGCAGACAGCCGAGGTCCCTTTTGAACCATTTAACAGCAGGAAGTTCTACAACGTGGTGTATTTTTAAAATTACAAATCTCACGGATCAGACCCACAGACCATCCCGTCTAGCGTCCTCTCCTGACTAGCTAAAAACAAGACCTCTGCTTCAGGGCCTTCATGTTTACCTTGAAAGCAATGATGCAGAGCAGGGAAATCATCTCCAAACATTCTTTCTTTTCATAACCCCATAAGTATGGGTCATGATTCCCTTTAAGAACTGATTTCCAATTTTATTCTATAACGTCTCCTGGGTTGTTTAAAATCCTGCACTAAATATTGCCTTATTAAAATTTCAAATATTTTAGCAGCCACAAAAATCTACCATCGCTTGTTTTTGAGATTACTACTCTACCCCTTTAAACACATCATGTGGTATGTGTTGTGTTTAATATTAATTATATTGATCTCAGCTAGCAACTTTCACATACCCCTTAAGATAAAGATGATGGGGATGCTACAAAATCTGCTGTGGGACTCACCAGTGGGTTATCAGCTGCCCGGGGCCGGGACAGCCCCCTGGAAATTTTCAAGATCAACTCTAGGGACCATCAAATAAAGAAAGGAAATCCTGGGCTACATAGACATACCCTCTTCTTCCCTGAAAGCATATATGTTATCCGGTGTTTTGTATTTTGGTAATCCCTACACTAGAATACATACTTGCAAGTTGAGAAGCATCTGCCACAGGTTGGAGGTTCGAACATATTTTTAGACCATAAAGGATGAAAACAGTAGTCTTAAGTGATTTTAGCCTATAAAAAAAAGGTAGTTATACTTGTTTTGTATTTTGTTTTTTCTATCATTAGCAATCACAATTTAGAAGAGAAGGATGGATGCTTTGCACAGCAATGTACCCCAAGATGTATAGTTTTGTTGGGTTCATGGAAGGCCTATAAAAGTAGTTTCAGAGTTGGATGCATAGGCGAGACATGAAGTAGAGGGAGTTCTGGTTACAGGTTGACCTTACCAGTGAGGTCTAACAGCCTAAAGGAGACTCTAACAGCAGACCCAACATCATAATAACATGATATAGGATCAGCTGAGTCTGGAAAGACAATCTTATATTGTAACTAAGTCTGAGAAACTCAGCAAGTTGTCGAGTCTCTCAGAGACTAAGATTTTCCATCTTTAAAATGGAAAGGTTAGAAATAATATATATAAAGTGTTTGGCAAGGGATCTGAAACCCTTGAAGCTGAGTTTTGTCTCTAAGTTTTAAAAGAATCTGAGCCCTTGGTACCTTCCTCACTTGGTTTGCATTTGGGCAGAGTTTCCGGTTGGCTGTTGGGCACCTAAACTCTTTTCTTCTCATTGTTGACAGCAGCTTGTGTAATTACTACAGAATTCCCGCAGTACGCGGCTGCAGGTGTGATGCAGAGCTACACCATATAGACTACATGACACATGAGGTATTCACAGAAGTTCTGGCTCACTGGTTGACATTTAGGTTATTCACCAATCGAAGGAGGGTAAACCAGAATTGCCAGAAATATAGATGAAGCCTGTCAAATGAAACCATAACTCAAAATGGGCTTATGTTAAAGCCATATCATAAAAAAGCCTATTGGGGATGTCCAGCTGTTGCTAACTCAATCCACGCATGATTCCATTACTTAGCCAATTTCCTCAAATTAAGAGACGTTAGAACTCTTCATGTATTACCCAAAACCCATTACTGGCCACAGACTGCTTGACATAGGGATAACAGTACCAAGTATATGTTTTGCTCAGGTTCCCACAGTTGACGTCAATCCAGTAACACATCTGAAATAACTGAATATGTGGCTAGGGTAGGGGTGAGAAGAGCATCAGAAATATGTCAGGAACAAAACTATAAGCAAGCAAAGCAGAATGACTAAGTTGTTATGCCCCAGACACAACAGATATGGAGAGGGGTTGAGTTTCAGACACAACATGTGTTCATAAATATGCTCCCGGCTGAAGGGGCAACAGATATTGCCAGTCTCTGAAGTGCTTGGATTCTTGTCCACAGGATGCAGACTCTTCACAAGAAAGGTAAGCCAAATACCCCAATACCAAAGCAAAGCACAACAAAAAGGGGCTTTGCACTTCTGCTCACAGAGAAGGAGCATTTGTCCCTGATGACTTTGTTCTCTGCTATCTGACTGAATTTGAGAGAAGGCTCAGGAGCAAGCTTTTGCTTCTTCTGAGGGTACTTTGGAGAGTCACTGTGAACCAGATGCGGGTTTCTCATTCAACTTAACAATTAGAAAAACTGGAATCAGGCATGGCAACACCTACATGCTGCATGGTGCAGTACAAAGCAAGCAGGACTCCTGGGTTCTAATGCCTTTCCCACCGACAGCATAGTTGGTTCTAGACAAAGTAAGTTAGGTTTCTGAGCCTCACACAATTGATCTAAGGAATATTTATCTCCATGCCTACCATGTGCTATTTAGAGCTATTCTAAATGCTGGAACTACAATAGTCGACAAGGTAGTTGCAATTCATGTCCCCAATAACCTTACAGTCTAAGGGAGGAGATGAGTAACAACCAAGTTCTACAACAAAAATCAGAAATTGTGATAGCAAATTGTAAAACAAATAAGCTATTGAGTTAGGATAATCAGAGAAGATCCCTCCAAAGAGGTAACGTCTAAACTGAGGTCTGAAAAATAAGACGAAGCCCTGATTGAGCTTTGCCTTTAACATTCTATGATTATACGTTTTGTTAGCAAGTCATATAAGAATATAATAAATTACCCTGTGGATTCCCCTTTAATCTTTATTTTTAAATTATTTGGCTTTGGAGCAAAGAGAACAAGATTTGATTCTAAGCATCACCATTTCGTGGCTGAAGGGCTTGGACAAGTCAGCTCTCTCCCTTGCATCTTGGTTTCCCATGGAAAATGGGGCTCTGATTATCCTTTCCTCCTGGCGAGCATCAGGTGAGATAACGTGGCTGAGCACGGAAAGGGCTCTTCACATACATTTCCTCACCATCCATGCTACCTTCGACCTGGCAACTCAAAAATAACAAACAGCATGCACTTAAACAGAGCAGCCCTTTCCTTAACATTCTACCCCGCTACCACAAGAAGCTTTGAGCACAAACAAGCTTTAAGTGATGAAATGGGCCTTAAAAATCTCTGCATTGCCCCATCATTAACGTTTCCTCAGGCAGAATCAGAGTTCTTGGGGAAATGCTGTCCTGGATCATGTGATTAGAACTGAAAAGCAGTGATCAAAAAAGAAAAACCCCTCCTGAATTATTCCTTACTAATACCCCCTCCTCTCTTACTACTTCTATGAAAAAGAGCCCATTTTTTACTCATTTTAACCCAATATATTTATCTTACTTAAAAAAAAGAATCCATTCCTGCCCAGGGGTTCATGTTTGTGTTTGTTTGGTTTTGGCGAGGTTCTCCTATTTTAAGATTTACTAAGGGCTCCGAAGGGTCTTTCTTGAAAAGCAGTATGACCTTTGTCAGCTTGAAAATTTTGCTATGCCAGACATATAATACAGCATTAGACAATGACCTTAAGACCTTAAACATACAAAAGAAGAATATTCATGAGAGAGTATTTTTAATTATTGCAATCAAAATAAAATGAATTCTCTGAAATTGTTATACTGATTTTAAAATATTTTAAAAATAATACTGGTAAATCTTGAAAAGATATTATCAGGGATGCTTCCATGCAATGGATGAGAAAGATGCAAATAAATTTTGTGCAACTAGATCCCGAGTTAAAATACAGCAGGGAAAAACTCAGCGACAGCTCACCCCTGTCAAGAATACAAATGACGTACTGGGCCTGCCAAGAAGCACATACTCTTTGCATCAATAGATGCAGATATATTGAAGTCATTCTGGCTCAATTACAATATGGAGCACATACTCGTTGCATCAATAGACGCAGATATATCGAAGTCATTCTGGCTCAATTACAAAACGGAGCCAGCAGTAGCGATCGCAAGGACCAGGGCTGAGGCAGGGATGGCACTGTGCTCTTCAGCTTGGCAGCTGGGCAGCATCTAGTCAGTTAAATTGACCCTTCTGGGCTCTGAGTGGGATGTCTAGTGCAGGAGTTGGAGTCCCTTTCAGTAGACCCATCAGAAGGTCCCTAGCTTCTCACAATCAGATGAGTGTGCAAAAGTATACTGGAAATGCACATTACCACTGGATAGTCTAAGCATGTTCCATGAATTTAAATTTTTTGAAAATGCTAAAAATATTTCCATCTTTAATATCATGCTGTGCCCATCGGTGAGGTTATTACCCATTCTAGTATTGGTCAAAAACAAGATAATCTATTCAAAGTGCCTATGTAAAAAAATATCTTAAATTACCAAATCAAGTAGAATTACAGAGAGCTTTTTAAAATAAAATAAACCCCAAATCAACTACCCCCGCCGACTGACAAAAAGTCCACTTGCTCTTCGCGTCTCTCCTGACCGTTACACAGAAACAGACTTTGCCCCCTTGATACTTTTTAGCCCGACTAGTGTAAGCCAATGTGGAGTCTCGAAAATTCAAAACATGGTTTCAGGACTCAAGAGCTTGCAATCTGCAGCAGACATAATTAGTCTGGAGCAGATAAGTAAAACATTAGCTCTGATATTAACCAGTAAGATAGGTGAGAGGATGGCCTACAAAGATCTGATCCAAGTCAGAGCAGCTAAGGCAGAGTTTACGAAGAAGAAAGACGAGAAGGGTGACATACCAGGAGCAGGTTCACAGTTCAGGGCTGATGATGTATTTGGGCCAAAGGGAAGTTTTCTAGGCAGTGGAATACCAAGAGAGCGGTAAAGCCCTGTATGTCTTCATTCTCAAGTTATCATAAAACTCTTACTTCTAGTCTTAAACCATATTTTCAATAGATCTTCTGACATCAAGGGTAGAGAGGAAATTGGACGCCCACTGTTTCGATCAACAGGAGCTACTAAAATTTTAGTCTTTTTCAACCTTGTCAGATCTTTTCTTAAACTCAGATGATTGTCCTGGCTATTAGATGATTTCCCAGCAGGGGAATCGCCTCTCAGGTAATTTAGCCTTTTAATTCAAGTCTTCTATATCTTATTCCTAGAGGCAAACACTAAGTTTTCTTACCCAAGCAAGAATTAGGAATTTTCTTTTGACTTCCTATATTATATGCTAAGAAATTTTCTCACCTTGTCCTACTTAATAATATAAGTAATGACTAGAAATAGGTAAATACCAAAAGAGCTAAAGTAAGACTATCAAGTATATTTTAGGCACGGAATAATTTCCCTTAATAAACATGACTGAGATGATCAATTCTCCTCAAGTCATTTTCCCTGCATCTCCTCATTTTAAGTAATTAGATTAATAGTTGAGAATTTATCAATAGTTTACCACAAAATATTTGCAAGTTCTGCTTAACTCAGACGTCTACAAATACTAAAGCTCATCTCAAGCTATCTAAAACATAAAAATGAGTCTCTGCTGTAAACAAGGTTTATTTGGTTTAAAATGTTTGCAAGACATTAATTACATTGATATTGTTTCTAACTATCTAGCTGCCAGTGCTATTGAACCCAAACTCCACCAAGATGTCAGTAATACAACTCAAGAATCCAGAAATCATATTAGAGTTATGAGGGCTTTGCATAATATGGGCCACTGGGCAGGAACAATCTAACGTGCGGAGAGAGGGTCAGACTGAGACCATCATCTTCATTCCAACTTCCTAAGCTAACAGTTCTGTTTAGCAGCAGAGTGAATCGAAGCGTTGACTATTTTCTCGCCAGTTGGTGAAACTCTCCAATTTATCACCTTCAGTTCCAGAGAGAGGAAAGGAAGAAATAGGAAGAAGTAGAGGACAGTTATATTAATTACAAGGATTTTACTACTTAAACTTTGGCATTGGGATTAGTGGGAAAGCAAACAAGTATCAAGAGCCTTAAATATGTTCATGCCCTTTAACCCATTAATTCCATTTGTGGCAATCTAACCTCAGAAAAGAATCAGAAATAGGACAAAGTTATAAGATGAAAAACTTGAAAACGTTAGTTGCAAATAGTTTAAGCTATTAATAGCACATGCGCACAACTGAATATCATGCAGTCATTAAATAGTGTTTGTAATGGGAATTAACCACATGAAGAAAGAGGATGCTATGTTGATGAAAAAGTTAGAAATAAATTATCTATAGCGTATCATTTCAATTATGTGAGGATGAAAATGTTAATCCTGGTTGCCTTCGTAAAATGAGGATTTTTTTCTGAGGAGACATATATATATATATATATTACATATAATATATATATTAATTTAGAAATTAAAACAGCGAAAAGGGATGAAAAGCAACCAATGCCGGGGCATTTAAAGTAACTCACTCCAACTATTTCTTGCTAGGTCTTGATAGCAAAATTTTCAGGAATACTACATTAGTTCTCTTTACTTGAAATGATTAAGACATATATAGCTTTTACTCAAGAAAGGTAATGAGAAGGACTATGAGAAAGTCAACAATCCTTGCAAACCAAAGAGCGAACGTCCCATGTCGTTCTCAAGCTTAATTAGCCTTTTGCTGAAGATGAACAGCAAGCTGGATTTGTAATCAGACCTGGATGTGAGTTCCCTAATTGTCCACTAATTAACCTTATGACTCTGGAGAAGTCATGTCATAACAAAATTACTTTCCACTTAGATTGTGTTTTATATTTTACAAAGATCTTTGGAGTACATTAGGTATGTAATCCTCAGTTTTTATAATCTTCATCTATGAAACGTAGTCTTCAAATAGATAATACCTACGGCTCCCTTTTGGGCTTAAAGTTCTAGGATTTTGTCTAATGCAACCATGTAAGGCTATAATAGAAAGAATATATTTATATCTTTTTTGGTTTGATTTATCTACTTTCACAATTTATATTGACCTAAGACACTAGATAGCTGCCAGATTAACCCTCCACTTTGCCCTGTCTGATCAGCTTTAGCACACAGACTATAGGGTTGAGTTGGAAAGACATTTTCATTTGACAAGTTCCCTTCTTACTGTGTTCTTTCCAAAATAACTATTTAAAATTTGTCTTTTCATGTGTCAAATGCCAAAACCCTCTTGTGCTAAATCTAGTTTTTTAAATTGGTTTAATTACTTTTACTTCCTGGTATCTGTACTCCAATTTCATTTTTATAATCGCTGACGGTCATAACATTATACACTAGGCTGTTAGCAAAGAGTGAAGAGAACTTGGCCATTGAAAGTTTTTAATGATTATTTTTTAAATTTCCATATTTTGAATAGCTAAAAAAAACCTAACGAGATGAAATTGAGCCATGAAGATGAATTTTATTTTCAATAAGTTCACTAAACTTCAATCTCCGAAAGCTTTAGATTTCAAAGGTGGTACATTTTAAAATTACAAATAATTAGCAGACGGAAACATGTGACTGATGAGCAGAATTGCATGATCTACAGCTTTTAAACTCTATTGCACAAAGAGAAAAAAGATTATCAGGCACTTCCCAAAACAGAAAACAAAAGAAGCAGGAGTTTTACTGTCTTCTTCATTTCTACATAACTTAACAGTCCTTTCTTTGTGGAAACACTTGGTTACTTTAAAGTAAATCAAACAAAGGAAGTTACAGTAAAATGTCCAAGAGACTAAACAGTTTGGCACCAGTTGAGGGAAACACCACGTACAAACGGGCAAGACAGAGAGGACTGGCAGGTCCCTGAAGGATGCTAAAGTGGACGGCTGTGCAGAGGAGCACATCGGCAGTTGGCACAGTGCCTTGCAGAGTGTGAAATCTACTGACGGGGGCATAAGTTTGCCCTGGCATCTTCTGGTTTGGTGAGTCCTGGCTTTCCGATAGCTGAGCTCTCTCCACTTGCTGAGCCCACTTTTACTTAGAAACAAAATGTTTTGGAAGAAGAGCACGAGAGAAAGCTCCACCCTTGGTTTTTCTTTCATAGACAACAATGGCACAGATTTGGGGAGTCTTTTAGACAGAGACATATTCTAAAAGACCAAAAAGAAGTATAAAACATGTACAACAAACATTCATTCCATTAATGTATTTATAATTCTATTTTTCAAAACTAGTGTTCTAAGTTTATGTTGGACACTCTAAACATATTATCTGATTTCTTTTTTTCATGTGGAAAGGCTTAAAATGATTTATTTATCAGATTTGGGAATATCATGCTCTCTTATCAGCTCGCCAGAGGTGCAAGTGTCAAAGGTAATGCTCCTTCACTTCATTCCTGCCCGTTTTTTAGAGATTTGTTCACTTGGGGATTTTCAAGTGAGTGAGTTAGCAGAACAAGCAGGCTAAATAGATTAGAATTCAGTGAAGGAAACGGTTCTGTAAATACCAGCGCAGAAATATTTTCACCAAGCGAAACAGATTACAAATCAAATTTATTACCAAACACTAAACAACTGTCAAAATCTTTGATTTGTTAAGTTTTGATAAGACTAGAACTTGGAATACTGAATTACACTCTGGATGATACCACTCTAGCTTGTCATAGAGAGGGGAACTGAAACGACGTTAGATCAAGAATAAGCGGCTTAATCTTCTCGTTCATCTTTGTTTGAAGACAAAGTCCAAGGAAGACGCCTCCATCTTCCTTCTAGGAAATCTCCCTGTGTCCATTATGGCTACTGGAGCGCTGCTCTCTGTTTCACAGTCATGTTGCACACATTGGAAAGGACGCAGTGTACAATGAAAGTGCCCCAATTATTTGAATGACAATAAAATTGAAAAAAAAAAATAGCCTCTCTCCATTTTCTTTTTATTCTGCAGGGTGAGTGAAAAGGGAATTTTGGGTAGGCTGAGATTGTTTAAACAAGACTTTACTGTGTTATCTTAGGTCGTGTTAGAGAATTTGGGGAAACAAAGAGATCCTGAATTTAGCAACCTGATCCACAATAGGCCGCAGATTAGTTTAATATGGTTATTTACATTTTTATGAGGGCTTTACAGCCATATAACTATGGCTATTCCTCCCCCTTCTATGTGAAGAGACACTGCTTCCCAGCCAGGGAGACTGCGCTCGAGGTTATTGACAGCTGGTCTAGAGGCTCAGAATATGGCAATTGCAGAATAGGATTCTGAACCAGACCTAAACAATGATGGCCAGACTTAGGAGAACAAGACCTCCCAGAAACCACAAAATTCCCTTACAAAAGTTATTAAATACCTCTAAACTTTTTTCTATATTCATCTGTCCCATTGGGATCACTGACGGTGAGTCAGTTGGCCCTGGGTGTGAATCCTGCCTTTCTTCTTTACCTTAGGCAATTTATTTCAACTCACTAAGCCCCACTTCACTCATCTGTAGAATGGGGATAATAATAATACTTATTGTAAAGGGTCATTGTGAGTACTAATGACAGAATGTAGGTAAGGAGCTTAGCAAAAGGTCTGCACACAGAATATACACCTGTATAAGTAGTTTGGTTGTTTACTATTATTGTTCTATCAATAAATGAAAGAGCTGAAGGAGACCATGGCGATAGTCTTCTCCGACTGTTTCGCTTTGTAGATAGGAAAAGGCAAAGATTCAAATGATTTTACTGTTTAAGATCATGCACTTAAATAGAGGCAGAGCTGGGACCCAAACTCTCGGCTTATCCCCAGGATCCTCACTGTGCGGCCTCCAGTTCTCTATAAATCTGAGCAGTGAGGAGAGGAAAGTTGCATGGAAAATGTGTGAGGGGCCGGCCCCGTGGCCGAGTGGTTAAGTTCATGGGCTCTGCTTCGACGGCCCAGGGTTTTGCCGGCTCAGATCCTAGGCGCAGACACGGCACTGCTCATCAGGCCATGCTGAGGCAGCGTCCCACATGCCACAACCAGAAGCACCCACAACTAGAATATACAACTATGTACTGGGGGGCTTTGGGGAGAAGAAGAAAAAAAAAGATTGGCCACAGATGTTAGCTCGGGACTAATCTTTAAAAGAAAAAAAAGAAAAATGTATGAGTCCCCCACCTGGTGTCAGAATTGATTTTCATTCTATTTTGCCCTCTAATCCGGGTCACCTCTAACATTTGTGGGACCACATACCATAAGTCCAAATATATAAAGATATAAATTGAGCTATCTCCAACACTCCTACCTTGACAGACATCCCTTCCTAGCAGCTTGGAAAGCCAGAGTGAACCAGAATTCTTGAATTCCTCAGATACCTTTGTATACTATCCATGGACCCTCACGCAGGCCTGTGTAGACCCTCCATAGACTCTCATGCAGGCCTGTGTAGACCCTCTGCCACAGCCTGCACACCCAAGCCCCTCCCACGCAACTCTCCCAAGCCACACTGCTGCCTCCTGGAGGCTCCTTGGCCTAAGGGTGTGTACTCCTGCGGCACATCCAGGAAAGAGTCCTGAACAGGTCCCAGAAGTGGGTTTGAAGCCATTTGGGTCCAGTGGGTCCAGTGTAGTCTGGAGGGGGCCACAGCTGCTCCCTTGCCTTGGCTGACCCCTCCCCTCCTGGAGCAGAGTGCAGCTGGAAGAAGACCGTAAGAGAGCCTTCTCTTAAGGCACAGGGTCCAGGAGAAGGACCCTTCCTGCCCTGAGGACGCCACTGCTCTGATCATATCATTTAATTGTGGCAAAAGTGGAACTACTCCCTTTTGGTAACTGGCCATCTTCCTGGCAGAGTTCTAAGATCAATCTGTTGACCAATAAGATCTACCTCCTTTCAGTTCTGCTGGACCCCACATTTCCCATAATTATTGACTATTCAGTTAGATAGAAAATGACTCACCCAACTTGAGGGCAATCAGCTTATCATGGTCACATCCCAGCGTCATGCGGCTTGGGTCCCAGGTGGCTCCAGGCTCATAGAACGGCATGACTATTCCCTCCCACCTAAGAGCACAGGCAACTAGTTGCCTCTGTGTTCAGTGTTCCAGCACGGCCACACCTGTGGAACCAGAAAAATAAACCTGTGCAGCTGGGAGGACTCACGCCCTTGTGGTGGCATCTGTAGCTGACTTCATGATGCCTTCAGAGAAATAGAATCGTCTATCTCCCACTCCTGTCTTAGAGATTTCCACAGCAAACATTGACTGATGTGCTGGTCCTGACCCGTCCTTCTGAAGAAAGTACTGATTTTATTCAGGACAGCTCTTCTCAACGATAGAACATCCATTTTCTCCGACAGGGTCCAAACCTTTGTACTACACGAAAAAGAGCCCCAGGGCAAAGCTAGCCATCAAAGAAAAAGATAGTGGAGGACGTGTGGGGACAAGTTAGGACAATGACGAGTTGCTTGAACGCAGCTCTTTACTGGATACCACGGTGCGTTCATCTTTTGAAAAACACTAAACGTGCCGGGTACGAAGGACCCCTTTGACATTTTTCACCTGAAAATTTTAGGTGAGAGACTCTGTTTCTCAGCAAAAGCTGCTCCTTCCCCGTCAGTCACAGCTATGCCTCACTGGGATTGTTCTGTGGGTCCTTCCTCAGTAACCATTGTTGCAACTCTGTACTTTTCTGACTGCGTCTGTCAGGAAGGAGACAGGAAATTCTAGTCAGCCCCACAGCAGCTGTGCCATTCCTCCTCTCCTCCTCCAATGACGTCCATTGGCTTTGGTGACACGAGGTCAGGAACTGAGCCACAGCGAAGGTCAGGAAGATAGGTCAGTGTTTATGCCGTTGCGGGGCTGGGGATCCCGCTGAGGCTATTTGCTTTCTTCCTCTCTATACTGTTTCTCTTTCCGTTCCTCTTTTTTATAATTCAGGCCCAAAGCATCCTGTTTTCAAAACATCTGACTGTTTTGCCACTGAGGAACTCATGCTCCGATGCATTTCACTGAAGTGTAAGACAATTCTTCTAATTCAGGAGGCGATACAAGTTGAAACAAAAATTAATGAACAAGTCGAAGAAGGCAATCTGTCGTTACAGAAAGCGGCTGGAGCGTGGCTAACTGAAGTGGGGCTGCTGGCAGAAGCTTCAATAGACATCCTTTTCATCTTGGAAAACAATGTCACAGCCTCATACAGCTCCTGCTTACTTTATTCCACCTTGTTGCAATTCTCAGGGAAAGACAATCTATAGTATTAACCCCCCGGCTGCATCTTCCCCTATAATTCTGGAATTCCTTTTGGAATGTGGCCAACATAAAGGGACCGGGCTAATTTGGGCCAAGGAGAAGACCATGTTTTTATAAGTCACAGAAACAGCTCATTATCTAACTCCCTGGGCTCTGAAGCACACTGGTAAACCAGTTACAATCTTGGAGTCCCTCAGTTTTCTTCAAAATGTAAAAGGGCTAAGAAAAAACAAAAAGTGGGGCCAGCCCGGTGGTGCAGAGGTTGGGTGCACACGTTCTGCTTCAGTGGGCCGAAGTTCGCTGGTTCGGATCCTGGGTGCAGACATGGCATTGCTTGGCAAGCCATGCCGTGGTAGGTGTCCCACATATAACGTAGAGTAAGATGGGCATGGATGTTAGCTCAGGGCCAGTCTTCCTCAGCAAAAAAAAAAAAAAAAAAGAAAGAGGAAGATTGGCAGCAGATGTTAGCTCAGGGCTAATCTTCCTCAAAAAAAAAAAAAAGAAAGAAAAAACAAAAAGCAAACACATAACCCTATCCAGATGAAGTAAATATGAAAAGACTGCTTGCTTTTCCTCCACTAGACACAGTCAACTCTGTACCATTTGCATGTAGACTGGCACACATGGAATTTCCAAGCACCCCCTAAGCAAAACACTCGCTCTCCCATCACTATTCTTAATCAAGTTCAGAGGTTGCAAACAAAACTCAGTAGTCACTTAGCTGATCAGAGCTAGAGACACATAATCTTTTGCAAAGATGTAGTGGACGTTATTAATAAGTTAACATTTATTAAACTTTTACCACCTATCAGGTGCCTTGCTGAGTGCTTCAGATGCACTATCTCATTTAATCTTTACAGCAACCTGGTGAGGTGGGTACCACTTTTATTTCTGTTTTACAGATAAGAAAACTGAGTCTTAGAGCAGTTAAGTAAGGTGGCCAAGGTTAAGGAGCTAGTAAATGAAAGAGACAGGATTTGAACCACGATCTTTTGACTCCAAAGCCCATGCTTTTCAAACCCTCCCTTTACAGAACATCTCCACACTCACTTCTAGGTGTGTCACTCAGAGACTTGTCTTGGTTCCTTTGTTTAGTGAGGGTAAGCAAAAGAGGACCAAAGAAGATTACCTAGTGACACTAATGATGATGATGGTGGTCACGTTTTCAAACAACAACTTGCATGGAACGCTTAAATAATTTCAACAACCTTTAAACATGAATGTGGAATTTAATTTTTACCACAGACAATTCACTGCCCAAAAAACTGGTATAGATTTCTTTTGGTGGCCACAAAAATATTCTCATTTTATTACACTATATGTTCCATGGATTAAGCTTTACCTGGGACAATTACCTAGACAATCAAGACTTTGGGGGGAAAAGGTAACTAAATAAAAAGAGAGAGATCGTTTTAAGCCTTGAAATTGCCTTCGGCTGGCGGCCGGGGAGCATTCACCCACTGGCTAAGTGCCTTGCCCTACAACCTTCACAGCGTGGATCTCGAAAACAGGTGAAGCTGCGTGCCTTGTACTGATGTTCATGGCGTCAGATTAGGGGCTAGTGCTTCTTTAGGGTTACTCTATTCAACTTTCATTGCTTCCTGCACACGACACCATAAAGGACGAGCGGAAGCCTGAAGTCACTGGGATTCTCACCAGGACCTGCACAGTCCCTGGTCTCAGGGCCTTATTAACCATTACACTGAACACAACGTTATTAAAAATAAATTTGCAACACAGACCATGTCTAATTTCAGCGAGACACAAACTGGTTAGTCTCCACAATGCATCAACACTCAAAATGAAAAATAATGGCCATTTGCAGTTTCTCAGTGAATATTCTTTTTCTCCCTCTGGAGTTAGCTGCCTACTTTATCTTAGTGACTGCAGAAGAAAGTTCAGCACGTCCATTCTGGTGAAACCAGCTGCAAAACTACCCCTAAATATTGGATCTACAGCTTGTATGGGTGTCAATCAGCACAAAATGCAGAGAACAGAGTATCTGTTAACGCTCCAAAGTAGGCCAAAGCAAGTGTGAAAAGCCTTCTACATGGAGGCCAGGGTGGTTTGGAGAAGTTAAACAATTAAGCCCTCCCTCATGGAGAAGCAGTTGGTTGAGGTTTAAACAGCCTGGAAAAACCCAGCACGTAGCCTTCAATTGAGAACTTCAGAGAAAAGTCAGTAAATAGTTAAACCTCAAATCTTCTCTATTTTTTTCCAACTTGGATCTGACCAAAAATTTGAGAAAAGGACTTATTTTTTTTGCCCTTTCATTAAACAACGAGAGCAAGAGTTGTCGTCCCCACCCCCACCCCCTTTCAGGACCTCCTAGGGACGCAATGCTTCCTCTGCTCAGATCCGTTGAGCAGGGGCCAGCCAGCCTTGATAGGAAGGTGACACGTCTAACCCCAGGAAAGAAGAAGGGACACACATCCACCAGTGAACCTCAGGCTGAGAAGGGCATGTTGGCAGGTGCGGAGCAAAATCTCTTCCCAGCCCCAGAACCATAAGACAACAAGACAATACCTCAGGCTAGGATGATTAGGGATTCTGAAAATGTGTACTTATGAGGATACAGGGTTAAGATTTCCCACGAAAATATATATATATATATACACACACACACACACACATATATGGAAAGTTAACATTCTCCAAGGGAAAAATACAAACAAACCAAAAGCAACAACTCTTGCTCCATAAATTAGCGCTCTAAATCCAGGTGCTAATTAAACAAATGATATGATAGATAATTAAAGCTTTTCCACACCAAGTTATGTCTGGGTATTGTAAATAAAACCATTTCTTTGCAGTATGGGTGGAACTTCATTTCAATAGATTCCATTTTTAAAACCAGCAGACTTTAAAAAAACGTTTTTTGGAGACAAAATGTACAGATCTATTTATCCTAGGTCATGGCAGCATCCCACAAAAAAATCCTAGAATGTCCTTCTGAGAAGAATTTCAGGATTCATATGACTTCGGGGCAAACCATTCTGTCTACTGATATAAGAAGGTCACATTATTTTTTTGTATTTTCTTTATACATATATAATACCTGATTGCAACGCAACATGCTATACATTTTACCCTATGGATTCATTCCGATTTTATCTTTCTGATAGTTTTTGTAAACGGCATTTTCATTTGCATAGTGATGTGTATACTTTATAAACACCTCTCGCCTTAAACATATGCCGAACTACATATAAGAATAGCAAGTTTGGTTTCTGGAATTAAGCGTGCTGAGGATTTTAAACTTTTGCTGTAGCAGCCATACAAGCACAGTGTGCCACTTGAGAATAGAATTCTCTGAGGCCGATCAGCAAACTCATTCTCACGGCTGGCTGTCGCGGGTGCAGACCTCTGCTGCAGGCAGGGGCCCGGGGAGCTCCCGGCGCTCACACTTGAATGAATAAAACGCGCATCTCTTACCTTGTTCGAAGCCATCTCACTGACAGAGCGGTAGGTCTGTATGGTCTCTAGCTGGTCTAAGCACCAGTCCAACTCCTCCAGCGTTTCCATTGCTAATTTTTGATAAGACTCTTCTGCAAACAAACACACAGACATGTAGTTAGGCTGGAGCGGCTGCAGGCTGTCCATAGCCGAGGGGCCGCCGCCGCCGCTGCTCCCGGTGCTACTGAAGGTGGCCCCGAGCTCCTTCATTCTGCGCGCCGGACTCCTGCCTTCCAGCTCTCTCCACCAGGGTGCTCTGCCCGGCACGGCCGGTGCCAGGTTTTCACACACCCCCCGCCCCCTTCTGGGTGAGGTGTCCGCGATCTACCAAGAAACTTCCTCCGAGGAAGAAGGCGGGAACCGTCCCTTATAGCTCATCTGCATACATGCGTCCTCAGACGACAGGCAGGGGCAGCGAGCTTTCTCAGGCTCCCTCCGCCTTAGTCATCCCGGGCTCTTCGGGGCCGTGATGTCATTTCTCAGTGTTTGCAGTCCGGAGGAGAAATGAGGAAAGCAGTTTCTCTTTTTGCTTTTCTTCTAAATGCAACATACAGCCGCCAGTTTGGGGGGAAACTGACAGTTACATTGGAAGGCTAGGCAGTCATTCATTCCCGGGACTGTGGCAATGTTGGAATAACTTTGAATTCAGCAAACACTGACCCGCGCGAGGGAGAAGCGGAGGCTGTCCCTCCCCGCCCTGAATCTCTCCTGGGAATGAGGTCTCCCTGAGGAGACATCAGGCTGAGAGAAGCTGTCTGGAGTGTTAGGGGAACACGATCACCGGCCTGGGAGCCGGCAGCTCTTGTTCTACTAAACAAAGCTAAAACTTCTGCGCTGTAGTGGCCAGGATCACAGGGAAATTCTGAACCGGACTTTCAGGTGGAGCCAGGTGTGAAGGCTGAAGATTTTCATTTAGATGAAAGCCAGGGACTCACATCCGTCACTGGAGGAATCTAGACTTTCTGGAAATATTTCTCAGCAGACCATTCAAAAAAAAAAATATTGTTTTAAGATCGTACTTTGGGTGGATAATAAAGTTCTTTTTTAGTGTTCGCAACATGTCACACCATACCCAAAAGTTTGGAAGTCTAAGCTAATACTTAAGGTTATTGACTTACAAACCCTATGTTAATAAACACTGAATTAATTTTATAAATGCTAGGTGAATTAATGATGCTACAGACAGATATAAAAATCAGTCAGACTCTCCGGCGTACATGACTGATTTTAAGGGAAACCACATCCATTAATTCTACCAAACTCTCTGGAATGCATGCTCATAATGGGTGCTAATAAAATAAAATGAAATTAATTAAAATTAAAAATCTTGTGTGGAATTCTATTACAAGAAAAGACTACACCTCTTCCTATCAGATTTGGGATACATTTTTGATATGTTCATACAGAAATCCTAGGGAGACCACATAGCTTCTTAGAATTATTTGAATAGGTTTATGTGTGTGGCACTCATACGACGCAGAAAAGGGAATAAACAGAACAGAGATTTCTACTGACTGGAGTCTCTCGGCCACAAGATGCACATTTCAAAGAATAGGTATTTTGTTTATCCCCCAATATGCCTACGCTTTAGGAGGAACAGGGGTTAAAATTCAATATCCTGTATGTCATACTTAAAAAGCCACAAAACCACTGGAGGTGACTTCCTCCATTTTTTTCACACTCCTCAGAAATGTGCAGACAAGAACTGAGGTGTATTTAGTAAAACTCATTTCAAGCCAGGCTCGCACATACCTTCTCTCTCTTCTCCCTCCTCAGTGTTGCTTCAACACGAAGAATGTCCTCACTTACTCTCTAGTGGGTCCGAAACCCCCGCTTGCCTCCTCTGTTTCCTTCCAGAATAGCACTTCTGGCAAGGAATCTTTCCCTGAAGTAACAGAACCCTCCCATCCTCATTCCTGTCTTCTCATAAAAGAAAAAGTCCAACCACTGCCCGAGTCCTCGGGCTTCACTGCCTTGGTGCCCTCCACCTCGGGACCTGTGGTTCTCCGTATCCAAGATCAGACATTCGCCAGCATGGTGGAGGGGGAGGAACACATGCTCAGAGCCTTTTGAATGGGCTGATATGCAAAACGACTGAAAGGTGATATATCACATTTCTCTTTCACCAAGAGGGAAAAAAAGGATCCCATTTCCACTCATGCTTAACAAAGGAAATACAGTAATTAGAGCAGTAGAAGTGCTGAAGGAGGAGGGGTCTCTTCAAAGGGCCACCAATTAAGTGTTGCCACCACAGCACATTCACTGTCTATTCCACACAACAAGCACACACGTGTCCCTGGAGTTGGTACAAGAGTGAGATATCAGTGACCCGCCAATGGATGTGATGAGACCGGATTCCACTGCTTTCTTTTATTGTGGACAACTGCAATATTTTTTAAGTGAATAGTATTACATTTTGAAGTTAATGAGGATTTGTTCCTTCCCAGATTCTTAATCCATAGTCAAGACTTTCTTTGTGTCCCATTTTAGAGCCTTCTTATCACAGTAACCAAGGCAGGAGGCACAGACATCAGAGTGGGCTTAGCATGGGCCAGCAAAGCCCAGTTACTTATGGGTACAGGCAAAGGAAAAGACAGCGCAGCTCAAGACCAGCTTCCACGCTGGAACTCCGTGGCTGCAGCACCAGATCCAGTGCTTGGTACCTAGCAGACACTCAGTCGATACTTAGAGGAATGGAAACCAAAGTGCCTGCCCAAGCAGCCTGCAAATACTTGGGTATCTAGAGGCTGAAAGGTGTGTCTGGAGCACTGTGGACCGAGCAGCAGTTTGGGAGCGAGACTCAGGCACTCTGACTTTCCTCTTCTACCACTGACTGGGTGGTCCTGGACCTTGATTTCCTACATCTTAAAATAAGGAGAAGAATATTCATCTCATAAAGTTATAAAGGGATTAAATGAGATAAAGTATCTGGTATGGTAGCCAGTTCTTAGTAGATGATCAATACATAGGAGGATGACTATGAATGGCAATCATAGCAACCCCTTGTCTTGGCTTTTGGGGGTGGGAGATGGAGGAACTGTATAGTCAACGAAGGCTTTCCAGGTCAGGGTCAGCTCTATCATTTCCAGGGCCCAGCGCAAAACCAAAGTGCAGGGCCCCTCGTTGAAAAAGCAGGAAAAAGTACTCTTGAAAGTAGTAAAGTATGAAGCTTTTTCCTTTCTTCTGGAGTCTTTCTCTGGATTCTTCACTGTCCCTGTCGTGTTGCTATTATTTCAATAAATTTTCTATTTTAAGATAGTTCTAGGTTTACAGAAAAGTGGCAAAGATAACATAGAGAGCTCCCACATACCCCACATTTAAGTTTCCCTATTGTTAACATTTCACATTATTATGGCACATTTGTCACAAGTGATGAATGGCATGGTACGTTTTATTTGCTCTTTAATATCATGCTCCCCTAGGCATGGGGATACCATGAGGTGAGTGCAGTCCCCCCCAGGACCCCACAGGCCCCACATCCTATGACTTAGGGCGCTTGCCCAGCTTATCAACTGCTGGGGTACCCCTACCTTCCAGCTGCCAAACTGATGTGCTGTGCCCCAGCCAGAGGCGGGCTCTGGGGAAGTGACACATTTCCCTTCCCCATGGTACCAATGCCCCAATCCATGGCAGACAGGCGACCTCTAAAGCCGCTATAGCCTCTGCACCGGGTTGTGCTAGATACCTGGGTCAGCGGTGGATAAGATGCTCAACCCCACCAAGACACGGCCTCTGTTCACCATGTAACAGCTATGCCAGCCCAGGGCAGGGACAGCTGCCACCATGTGCCCCTCCTGAGACTTTGCAAGGCACAAATGCCCAACTCAGACCCCTCTGTACCTGCACCCCGGCCCCCCCGGAAATGAAAGGCAGCAGTGGTCGTGGTGTGGGAGCAAGTGCTAGATGAGTCCCAGGGTGCCAAGGATCAGGGAAACGGGTGGCTGAGAACTCATCCAGAGGAGTCACGTGGGTAGCAGGAGGGGGACAGCACATGAGCCAAGACTCCAAGTCATCAGAGTATACTCAATCATGCCATCAGACTTCGCTTACAAAACACAGGAATAAAGATAAAACTATTACGAGTTTCAAGACAGTGACAATGGGGCCCTTCTGAGAGTGAGGTCCTGTGCAATGCTGCATGCCCATGAAGCTGGTCCTGTTTCTTGTCCCAGACAAATGGCTCTGAGAGGGAACCGTGCTTAACACCACAGAAGCAAGTCTCAAGGGGATAAGAGCAGGTTATGGGACTGTGTATGGTCATGGGTTCAACCCTATTTGCCAAAAATTGCCAGAGGGAAGAGGAGCAGGGAGACCCAACCTCCCTTCCATTCTCCCCTCCTTTCCCCCTCTCACTCCAACAGGGGCGGCAAAGGAAGACTTGCCCCCTTCTGCAGGTCTGGCAGGTATTGCATTTGACCCTGAGAAACAGGAAGAGAGAATGGATGGATAATTATAATTAATATTAATCTTGTAATAGTATGTGGCATTCATGTAGCTCTTTTCTCAAAGGAACTCTAAGCACACTACTCATTAATCTTTGCAACCTGTCTGTGACAGGCCCTGAAGAAGTGTGATTATCTCTAATTTACTTTAAGGCACAAGCTAGGAAGTCAGAGGTTAAATTGTTAGACCAAATTTCCTAGCAAGACTGCCTCTTGGTCTTTGAAACACAGGATTCAGCTCAGTGCTGAAAATGCATGCTTTCCTGAAAACGCTGCATTTACACCTGCATCTTACCCTTTCTACGTAAAGTTGAGAAATCACTTTCCTAAATGTCATTTCTTGAGTCTCTTCTTCCCTTTTCTTATCCACCTAACACAGCTGCGCAACATTTACTCAGAAGAACTGGTGTGGTCTGGTCCTGCATCTTGCTTCAGAGGGCGACCTCAGGGGAATTACCTAAGTTTGCTGAGACTAACTCCTTTCCCTGTAAAATGAGGGTGAGAACACTTACCCTCTTCTCACAGGGAAGGTAGAAGGGGAGAATACACACAAAACCAGACAATAAACCTTTAAGTCTTATGCACGTTTTATAAGTATCACATTTATTATTACAGATGGGATACAGGTGCATTGTAGAAAATTAGAGAGAAGCCAAAATTTGAAATGATAAAACTGTCACATTTTTTGCTAAGCGAAGATCACCACTGTTAACCCCTTTGTGCATATCCTTTCATGGATGTGTGTGCGTGTACTTACATATGTATATAATCAAAATGAGATCGTACTGTACAAACCGATGAGTAACATTCTTTTTTTCAGTCAATGGTCTCCTCTTTTCTGTTTAAATAAATTTCCAGTTCAGCTAATACTTAAATCATGGCCCAATTTCCCCAGTTTTTTCAGGCAAATTCAGTAGAAATGTGTATGTGTTAGCAGAGGGGGGTTGGGAAGGAGAGACTGAGAGGGGTGATGGGAAAGGCTAAGAAGAAAGCTTGGTCTGGCCACAAATAGCTGGCTGCCCATAGCTGGAAAACATGGAAACAGATTTTAGTAGTTATGAAGTCAATGCCCAGCTGGTAACAGACCTCAGGTGCCCTAAAATTTGGCCCCACACTCTGTGCAGGCAAGTGTGAGGTGAATACCCCACTGATCTCTGGAAAAGTGGGAACAGAGGCCCTTTACAGACTTGTATCATTTAACTTTGAAACCCTAAGTATCATCACTGTTGACACAGATGAGAAAACTGAGGTTCAGAGAGGTAAGCACTTGTCCCCAATCACACAGATGCAAGCGAAAGCATCACCCCAAATATAAATTTTCTACAAACTGTCTCTAAGTGCAGTTTTTTATTGAGGTATCATTGGCATACAAAACAGCTGTGCATATTTCATGTCTACATCTTGACGAGTTTGAAGATAAGTAGACACCCGTGAGAGTGTCGTCGTGAACAGTGTCATAAACTTAACCATCATCTCTAAAAGTGTCCTCCCTCCCTTTTGTGTGTGTGATAAGAACATTTAATATAAGACATATCCTTGCAATGAATCTTTACGTATACAACACAGTATACATAACTATATGTGCCTAGTTGCTCTCTGGGACTTATTGACCTTGTGCAACTGAAACTACGTACTCTTTGGCCAACACTTCTGCAATCCTTTCTCCGCCCAGCTCCTGGTAACTAATGCTTTTCCTTGGCTTCCATAAGTGGACTCTTCTAGATTCTTGATATAACAAATCATTCTAAATACAATTTTAACATAGCTCTGTATATATCAGAAACGTATCTGTCAAGTCTCCCCCACTTTCCACCCAAAAGAAAGAACATAGAGAAGAAATGGAAATAACTTTTTGTTTATCTGCCTCACATAATCAGACTCTTCCCACTCGAGAAGACAGTGGCTGTTGACAAGGTATGTGGTGGTTAAATCAATCAGGACAATTGCCACAGCAACAGGGATGAATCTCATCAACATAAATGTGGAGAAAAGAAACCAGATGTTAAAAAGTACGTAAAAATAGGATTCAACTTATATAAAGTTCAAAAGGGGCAGAAATGAATCTATGATATTAGAAGTCAAGACAGTAGTGACAGTGGAGGGTTAGTGACTGGGAAGCGACTTGTGGGGGCCTTTTATGGTCTCTTTGTTGGTCTGGGTCCTGGGTACTTGAGTGTGCTCATTTATGAAAATTCACCACCTTCTACGCTTGTGACTTGTGTACTTTTCTCTATCTGACTTTCCATGCAGGATTTCAATAAACAGTCTCATCCAGGGAAAGCCTGGTTTAAAAAGCAAAGAGCAGGATTTCTAAAAACACGTCGTTCTTCCTTTTGTTGAGCGATAGCAATGAGCATCAATAGAGTTTGAGTAAACCTCACACAGCTGAAAAACAACCAAAAATAGATGCTGGTTTTGATATTGCATAGACCGGGATGCTCAAAATTCCGTGGAACATGTTGGAGCCTGACTCAGCTCTTTCCGAATCCTGACTCTGCCATTTACCAGGAATGTGACCTTAGACGAGGCAAGGAGTCTGGCCAGCCCTCCTTTCCTCACCTGTTAAACAGGATGACAGCACAAACTGGCTGTGAGTGTCAGTGAATCAACGCACACCAAGCATTTGGTATAGGCCGTGTCAGAAACTTTTTTCTCCCTCCCTGGGACCTTCTGCCTGGTCCTGGTCACTTGCCTGAGGGTAGATTGCCACATATTTGATAGCTGAGTTGGGTGGAGTTTTGCTCTGGTCCCAGAGAGGGGAGTGTGTGCAAGGTGGCCATGAAATTCTGCATGTCCCTCCCACTGCACGACCTCAGCCAGGAAGCTGCCCCTCAGTATTTGTCTGAGGTTCCAGTTGGTTGGTTTTCACTTCTGAGATACAGACCTAGCCTGCTGTATCATTCTGCTGTCACCAAATCCTGACTGACACAGCAGGTCAGGGGACCTTCAGACGTGGAGAATTGTACAAGAAAGCTGCTTGTTCATTCATTCATTCTGCAAAAAGATGTTCTGTGCCTACTATGTGTCAAGCCAGCTCCGGGTGCCAAGGTGACAGCGATGAACAGGACACCTCGGGAGTGGTACAATCTGTTGCATTGAATGATTTTATGGGAAACTCCTTTTCCATGCTCCAAAATGGTCAGTCAGTGAAGCTGAGCGCTTCATCGGCCTCCTCCCGTCTCCCTCCCAACCCCTCCCCCTCCCTTATGCAGTGCCTTTGTGAAAATTAGAAAAATATGCCTCCTTGGGCAGAAAGCTTGGGAAGTGATGCACAGGCTGGCTTTCAGCTCCCCTCACCACCTGGCTGAGTACCTTTGATCAGTATCCAAACTACACAATGACCTTATGCAATGGCCCGGTGGCACCGCCATCTGGGAGCAAGCTAGCATGAAGCTTTCCCCAGCCTGACTGGGAGACTCCATGAAAGCAAGGCACAGAACAGGGCTCATAGCAAAACCTGCACTTTTAACCTCAAAATAAAGCAAACCCGTGACATTTTTTAGCTCCTAATTTGTGCATACTATTAAATAACTAAAATAACATTAAATGAGTATCCATAAAATAACTGAAAATTTTAATTTGGTAGACTAATGATTACCTTTAAATACAGTTTTCATTTGTGTAGACAAAATCTTCTAAAGCAAGGACTCCATGAGGAAAAAAATTATAGGAGTCCTTGGTGGAGAAAAGTAAAAAACCACTCTTCTGACCCTGGTAAGTGAGAAGTGTATTAATTGGAATCTTCACATTCAGCTTATGACTCCAGCTTTATCCACAAGCTTCTAGCCCTGTCGATGTCCTCACTGGATTCTGCCTGCCTTGAAGTTGGCATGTTTCTTCCACTCCTCTGTTCCTCCTCATGGTGCAATAAGCATTTGTTAAAACGTAAAACAGTTTCATACATATGGAAATCAGCCTCTCTTTAGGCAAAGGTGTTAGGTTGGGGCTATTGGCCTAGTCATTTGACGGTCTTGGTTATGGTGTTCTTCCCTTACAGTAAGCAATAGCTTTTCTTTTCATCATCAGTTATTATGTCCAAAGGTATATATTTTCTTTTGATGAATATTTGGTAAAGGAAATGCACCTGTGTTAGAGTGCACATTTCAAGAAGGCACATCGTTTTAACCTGCAGTAAAGTATTCTTAGAACAAACCTCAGGAACTGGAGAACACTTACACATCCTGTAACACGGTTCTTCCAGAGGCAGTGTGAGCCCTGCGTGGCCTTTCTTTAGGCAGGACTTTGTTAACATGTCTTTACGAATACGGCGCTTTGCAATTGCACATGACAGGGACTGCACAGTGGCTGGGATCACGGAAGACGAGGTTCATCGGCCTCGAGGGAACTAACAGTGAAAAGTAGGTCATTTGAGGCAGATCTTTTGAGCAAACTCCTCTAAGACTACAAGTTAAAAAAAAACTCCCATCACAACTAGCTTTGTATATATAACTTGACAGTTTACCAAGCACTTTCACTTGCATATTTCAGTTTTTCCTTGAAAAATAAATCCCATGAGATAGAGATTATTATTATCATGACATACATTTTCCATTATGCATGTGAGAAAATTGAGGCTTGGAGACGTTTTGCTCAAAGTCATCTGAGGAGAGAGACAGAAAGAGAGATGAGAGATGAGAGATTATAAGGAGGGAGAGGAGAGGGAAGGGAGAGAGAGAGGAGAGAGGGAGAGAGCCTAAGTTCTCTGATTCTAAATTTCATGATCTTTTTTGCTAAGCCATGGGGCCTGTTATAAACAAATGGTCTAAGTTTCTTTTCTTTCACCCAAGTTGGCTTAGACAAGGCAAAACTATGGCCTCAATGTGCCAGCCTCATGGTCCTCTTCCCTTTCACTCTGCCTCCCACTCTGTCAACGTCCTTCCCCCTCCCCAAACCTGCTCTCCAGAAGGACTCTGACTCTGGTAGCTACTTACTAACGAGAATCTGTACCCATCCAGTTAATAATATGTACCACCAATGTGAAGGGGCGCTCGAAGATCTTAGGTATCCACCTGCGTTGGTGTTAGAGCAATGACACCAGAAAGTGATCAGACAGGGAGGTAAGTTGCTGTCTAAATATTTTTCTAATACATTAAATATGTACAAGAAGTATTTATGAAGAGTATAGAGCAGTGGTTAAAAGCTTGAAGATGTTGCTTAACTTCTCTATGCCTCAGTTTCCTCACCCAAGTAATGAGAATAATAATAGTATCTATTTAATGGGTTGCAATATTTAATTAATAAATAAATGTAAAATACTTAGGATAGTACACGGTATAAGTACTAGACAAATCTTGGCTATTGTTTGTTGAATATGATACAATAAATATTTAATGAGTGTGTTTTTTTTTTTTCCTGAGGAAGATTTGCCCTGAGCTAACATCTGTGCCAATATTTCTCTATTTTCTACGTGGGTCGCCCCCTCAGCATTGCTGATGAGTGGTGTAGGTCTGCGCCCAGGAACCGAATCTGGGCTGCCAAAGGAGAGCACGCCAAACTTAACCACCAGGCCATGGGGCCAGCCCCATGAGCAGAATTTTTTAAGTGTCCATTATGCTGGAGGCTTTGCATGAAATTCTGAGAGTATAGTGGTGCATTTTATAGACATCATTTTTGTTCACTTGAAGCTTATATTCTGATAGAAATAGACAAATCATTATATAAAAACCTATTTAATTACAATTGAGAAAGGAGCTACTGGGAAGTGGAGAGTGTTGAAGGAATTTGTAACAGAGATAACAGGGGAGCCAAAAGTCTGAGAAGTGGGGATGTGACAGAGAGAGCTTAGGGCAGGCCTACCCTGGAAAGCCATGAGATTCGAAGGAATAAGAATTAAGTGCAAAGAGGGAGGAAAGCGTTCCAGGCAGGAGGAGCAGCAGGGTGTGCTCAGTGAACTGAGAGCAGTCCACGTGGCAGGAACACAGAGAGAAGACTGACGCAAGGAGTGGAGATCAGGTCATACACAACCACGGAAGGCCACAGAGAGGACCCTGGACTTTATTCTGGAAGCAATGGGAAAACTTTTAGGAGCCTTATCAAAGCAGTGGCCTAGCTAATTTGCATTTTAAAAAGATCACTCTTGCTGCAATTTAGAGAATGAACCTGAGGGTAGGAATGGATGCAGGGAGACTAGATAACTAGTATTTAAAAGCTCAGGTTCTGGAGGAAGACACACAGGAGCTTGACTTCTGCCTCTGCCATTCAGTTTATTACCAGTATGAACGTGAGCAAGTTACTCAGGCTTTCTTCAAGCCTGATCTACTCAGCTCCACTACTGAGGTGGATGTATTTGTCTTGGCTCAAGCATTTCCACTGCCTTCCCAACTTTGTTCACCTGGCTAGCTCTTACTTATCTCTTAGGACTCAGCCCAGTGTCACCTCCTCTACAAAGCTTTCTAAATATTCTGAGGTCAGACTGAGCTTCCTTCCTCTAAGCTCCCACAACACCATGTGGTGGCCTCTATTTCTAACTGACCATATTTCACTGAAATTATTTCTCTCTGTTTATCTCACCCATTGGAGGGTAACTTTCTTGAGAGTGAGGAACACGTCTTTTTGGCTGGTCTTTTATGCAGCACAGCAGCTATTACCTAGCAGAAGCTCAAAAATATTGTTTGAACTGCTGACATGCCCAACATATCAGTGGATGGGATAGCCACTGCCCAAAGGGCCTTTGCTACTGAACAGCATTGGAGAAAGCGTATCAGGAATTCTTGTTCCTGGTTCTTTTTTAACTAGTCTCCAAACAGACTACCTTCTTTTTGTTGACTTACTCAATGTTACCACCATTAATGAGCTCTCTCTCTTTTGCATGCCTGTCTTGATTGATCTACAGACTGGAGAGTTTTAATATGGGAGCCATGCCTTCTCTGGAGGAGACTTCTGCAACATCCCAGGCTGCCTCTGTTCTTTCACTCGCACCCAAGACCTGTCTGCAGGCCCCTTCCTGCAGTCTCTGTGTACCTTGCCAGACTGGAATCCCAAACAGATTCTCACAGTTCCCACGTGAAAGCCACAAGCAGAGTCCCAAGGCAGCACAGATAGATCTTAAAAACATGGGGGAAAGGGAGAGCAGGACAGATTTGGAGAAATTTAGAGGAAAATGGGTGGAATTTTGAGAGATCAGAAAAACGACGTAAGGCAATGAACAGCATGAAAAAAGCATATTAGAAACATGTCACACCATTCAGTCCTGTCTGGGGAGAACAAATATAACAATCCTTTTCATTAGAACACTGGGAGTAGAGTGGAATAAATTTGCAAAAATAGGGTGGTCAGGGCCAGATCTCAGAGAGCTCTTCATGCTAGATTAAGGAACCTGACTTTATTTGACAGGCAATGGGGAGCCATTGAAAAGTGTTCAACAGAAGAATGGCAGACACAAAGTGGTTTGTAAATATCTTAACACTGTTTCACAGTTGTATAATGCTTTGCAGTTATAGATCTCTTCCATGTGAATAATCTCTTTTAATCCTCATCATACCTTGTGAGAGATGTATTATTGACTCTGCTTTATAGAGGAAGAGACTGAAGTTCAGGGAGTTTAAGTGTCTCACTCCAAATCCCATAACTAATAAATGCAGAACCTAGAGACTTGAATCAGACTCTGACTTCAAGCTCAGTGTTCTTACCTTGACAGTGCAGCCTACAAGAAGATGAACTATCCATCTGATAGCAGAAAGTTATAAGGATCAGAGGACGGAGCAGAGAACAAGCACTTGGTAAATTATTAATATGAGGAATTCTTATTTGCAGGAAAAGTTAGGAGTTAAGAAGTAATGAGGTCCCAAACCAGGGTGTTTTCAGAGGGAGTGGGAGGGGGACGCGCCTTAAATTCATCTTTATTAGCAGAATGAAAGTTGTCAAAGGCATTTCGAGAATCAACGGAGAGCACTGGTATTTGCTATTGGGAGTGACCATGGTGGGTGGGGAGGAGGGGAGGGCTGGAAATTTTCCTGTCTCTCTAAACGTCATCAGTTCAAGTCTCTGTCACCTCCTATAGGAAAGCGCCTCCCCCTGGTGCTCTCCTGGGTGATGTCTCAGATCACATGGGACTTTGGGTGCTTCACCTCGTGAGGACGGCATTGCACTTGACAGTCAAATGTGCAGAGAACAGAAAGCCTACTACTGACAGTCTTTTCCAGTTGACAAAGCACTTTCAAGTTTGCTCGTTTTCTTCTGCAAACAAAGCCATGAAAGTTCTCTCCATTGGCACAAACGAGATCATTGAGGCTCATCAAGGGGAGGGGACTTGATTTAGAATCTGGAATTTCTGCATTGTCCAAGGTGGCTAGTCACATGTGGCTACTGAGCACTTAAAATGTGGCTAGTCTGATGCGGGATGTGCTGTAGGTGTAACATACACACTGGGTTTCAAAGACTTAGGACGAAAAAAATGATGTAAAATATCTCCGCCAAGTTTTATATTTGGTTACATGTTGAAATGATAATATTTTATATATATTGAGTTAAGTAAAATGCATTATTAAAACCAATTACACTGATTTCTTTTGATGTGTTTACTAGAAAATTCTAAATTACCTATAGGGCTTGCATTATATTTCTACGGGACTGCACTGTTCTATGTCATCAGGCTAGGATTTGAACACTCTGAGGCCAACATTCCATCTCCCGCAAATGCTTGTCTTAAAAGAGGTGGTAATAACAATAACGGCTGTAGTTAATACCGATCCAGCACCCGTCACAGTTTCTAAGCACTTTATATGCATGAATGAACGTAATCTTCACTGTAATTTCATGACCTATCATTTTCTACATAATAGATTTTATTTTACAGATGAGAAACAGAAATTGGGTTCCCAGGGTCACAGACTTAGTAGAACCAGAAAGCAGACTTAGGCAACCTACCTCCAGCGCCATCAGGAATGCCTTAGCGGCTGCCTTTGTTTGCTAAGTCCCAAGGAGACATCTGGATTGGCTTCACTCTTTTTGATCTATGGTAAGTCAAGGAGTGCGTGAGAGACTTTGTATATTATCTCATTTAAGTTTTGCAATAACCCCATCAACTAGTTATTATTTCTATCATAAGTGAGCAAACAGGCTCAGAAAGGTTACACAACCTGCCCAAAGTCACGTTAGGTATAGGCTGGAGCTGTTTCTAAACCAGCCCAAACCCAAAGCTGATACTCAATCACTACACCAGCCTGGGAAGGAGCTGCCCCTGGATCTCCTCGGCTGCTCCCCCGCCTAAGCCCCAAGGATGCACTGAAGCAGTCTCTCTGCGGTGGGCTCTGGGAATTTGTTCTTTTTAGAATTGCCCCGGGTGACCCCATCCTAAGGCAGCTTTGGCAATAGCCACCTTATCTGAGGCTTCCATTTTCAACATTTTTTTCGTGGGAGTCCCACCTCTTCAGACTCTCTTGGGAGCTGATGAAAAATTAGAAAAAACGGCAAAGAAAAGAAGCAAATAAAAATAGTATTTCCCTCAGGTAGCCTTCAGTAAGGCTGACCATTCATCTCAGCTGGGTCCCAGCTTCTTTCAAATCTTATCATCATCTGCCCCAAAATGCGGGCTACAATGGTTTAATGAAGCAGAGACAATCATAGACTGCAGAGATAAAACAGCCAGGCCTCCTGAAGACATTCTTAGAAACAGCTAAGCAGCCAGGGCTGTGTCTGAAAGGAGAGGTGTGGGGATTTAGGGAGTGCAGGCGTGCTGAGGATGGGAGGAAGGAACACGGCAGGAGACCCACAGGCTCTGGAGGTGGTTTACGGAGCTCTGGATGATTCAGTAAGAAGCCCTGGATGTGCATGAAGGCACAGAACGAATAAAGCCACGTGACCCTTTCTGGGTGGGGTTTTGTGCATGTACGTGTGTGTCTGTGTATGCACGTGTGTGTGCACATGTGTGTGTGTATGTGGTAGGAAAGGTTAACAGCATGCTTTTGGCAGCCCTGTTTGCAGGCAGACAAGCAGTGGCTTTGCGTGACAGATTCAGAACTTCCAACCAGCACACATAAAATATGAAATCAGGCCCCGGGTTTCACGGCGACCCAACTGGACCCAGCAGCAAACAGGAATTGTTTGAGAATTGGAGAAAGAAGCCAACACCATATATGTCACAGCTCGCTCTGCTTCCTTTGGCCAGTTTCTCCTGATTTAGCAGCACTTCTGTTCCTGCCCTAATTTCCCCTGGTCTGTAAACGACGTCACTTCACTGAACTCAGCTCCAGACTTTGGAAAAACAAGATGTCGTATTTCACCAATGTTTTCTTGGCATTTCTACCTCCGAAGAATTTCACTTAATTCTGCTTTTTCCTTTTCACCCTTGAAAGAGTGTAGCTATCAGTGGTGCTTCCTCCCCCTGTTTCTTCCTCTCCGACGCAGTGTCTCCTACAGAATAAAGCAGTGTCTGTTGAAATGTGATTAAAGATTTCAGTGTTTGCTTTAAACCAATATTTACCAGTGAAATCCCGCCAACATAAATGTGCAGGCGAGGTAGAAAAACTGGCTTGAATCAACCCTCCCTCTGAACACACACATACACACACAGGGCTGTAAATGTTTTGCGTGACACTTCTGGCCTCTTTTTGCCAGCTTCACACATATATCAATGTAACACAGATTTGGAACAGTCTTAAAATTGGGATAATCTAGATAATAGATTCCCATAGTAATTTTTTTTAAGTTGTTGTCTCATCAGCCAAGGTTCGTTGTTTGTTTATGTTCTTGTGGTTCTTCTGGTATTTATCATATGATGCTATGTAATCTAGCTGAAAAATGTTTCCTCGAATTATGAAAATTTGCATTATTCAAAATGGTAGTAAACAAGGAAATACTGATCTTTTTAAACATAGATTACACTATAAAGCCTAATGTTGAAACTTATAGCTACTTTGAGGTTAAGTCAGTCTTGTTGAGTGATTGGTTTGATTTAGCAAACATTACTGAATTGAATTTATTTGCTGATTGAATGGATTGAATGAGTGAATTACTGCTACACTTTGAATGAATTTCACAGAGTTGTAGTTTGGATTAGAAATTATTTTTCTGAAACTGAATCACCCAGGCAGCCAGCAGACAGAGGCCCCAGCTGGCACCTGGTGGCCACAGCTTCCGAAGAACTGGAGAGGGCGGGGAGGGAGTGAATCTGACACGGCCGGGGCTCGGGACCAAGCCCTCAGTGAACACTTTGAATTGCAGTTCCCATACCGCACTTCCTCTTAGGTAGGGAGGCTGGGTCTGAGATGAGGAAGAGGGAATGACCCACCAACAGAAAAACCACTGAAATTGCTAATGGCAAGCCCTGAACAGTGCCTGGTAAACTGCTGGCACTTGATAAATGATTGCTTTATATACAGGTAAAATGAATGCATTAATTTACGAGGTTGAGTGTGGAATGTTCCAATCAAGGTTTAGGGGCAAGAACTATGCTATGTCTACTAGTGATACTTTCGTTACTTTCTCTAACTCCAAATGCTCAAGAGCCTGTGCATCAAAAACTGAAGAACCATGGAGGGATGGATAAAAAGTTCTCTTTAGTCAAAGAGACCATCAACTCAGAGTCCACCTGAACAAAATATCTTGAATCTTCAAAACAACCTGGTGAGATAGATTGCATTATTATCCACGTCTGGATGACAGGACAGGTAGGACAGGAAATAGTGAGTGAGGCTGGGAAGGTGGCCTGGGAGTCTGAGCGTAAGAGAGGCCCCAAGAGGGGCGGGTACAGAGAAGTAAAAGACACAGTTGTGGCTGTCCTCAGGGACGTGAGATCCAGGAGGGGAGCAGGAATGCACAGACACGGAAGGAAAACAGCAAGGGCACACTGTGGGCTTGGGAGGGATCATGGGAGAAGGCCTGGGGCCAGCAAAGATGCGCCTGTGCTCTGAAGAGAGCAGGCGCTTATCAGTGCTCATGCAAGCGCACTAAACGCAACTGAGTTAACAGCCAGGTAAAGGGCATCATAGGAGAAAAGACCAGGAGTCCAAAACAAAATGCATGGCAGTCAGAGACAGGTCTTACTGAAGAAAAATGGTCAGAGGGTCAGAGTGGGGCCAGATTATGATGAGAAGCATAGGCATCTCGTCTTGATGCAGGAAGAGTAAGGAGGTATGGGAGGTTCTGGAACAGGGGAGAGGCATGAGGGAAGAAGGAATTTAGGACAATTAGGCCCACAGGAATAGATAAGATGGCTCCCAATGGGAAGTAACCACAGTTAGGGACCCCAGAAGACCCGCCTGGAGGGATCTAAGTTGAAACCATGCAGGCTAGAATAGGTGGTGATGACAGGATGGAAGAAAAGAATGAAGTTCTAAGCAATGTCAGGAAAAAAAAAAGTGTATCTTCATAAGAGATGGTATATAGAGAGCTAGGGAGAGGAAGGTGTCCAACATTGTCACCTTGAGTAGGACATGAGAGCAGAACCGCTGACAGCTAGGAGGGAGTTGGAAGAGGAGGAGGAGAAAACATGTTAATTGGGACCACACTAAGTTTGAAGCGATTCTCATATGGCTACAAGCATTTGGAATGGGTCTCTAGTAAGTGGACAGGGCTCCAGGCATGGATTGCCCAAGGATTGCAGGCTGGGGATGGTGAGCACACATGACCTGCCATGACTCTCAAGGACACGTGTCTGTTTTCTAATTGGTTCCTGGAGAAAGGTCAATAACAAATACAGGACTTCCCCAGATTATCTCAGCAACTCCTTGCTCTCCTCTACTCCCTCCTCCCCCATTTCCTCAGGCCCCGCTTGCCACAAGGTCAAAGCAGAGCTATGAGTGATGTCTGTCCTGGATGATTTCCAGCTCTGTAGGGCACAAGCCTAACGAAGGAGATTTCTCTCTCCTCAGCATCTGCAAGGGACCAGGCCAATTCTTTATATTGGAAAGGACCATTAAAGCTGGAAGGAGTCTTAGAGACTGACTGTATTGAAACCAACACTTTGGTTCATAGGTGATGAGACTGAGGCCGGGAGAAGGGAACTGACATCTGCAGGATCAGAGCCTCAGTGGAGCAGTGAGACCAATTTTGAATTTTTACAGAACCGCTGTTGCCACTGTACTATGCCTCACTTCTGACTGGCAACATTTAAAGTATCATTCAGTTAAACTAGTATTTATTGGATACATAATACATCAGTCCCTATGCGAGGCACAGGGGATACCAAGAAGGGCAAATACAGCAGTGACTGTCATTGAGGCATTTATAGTTCAGAAAGACTGTTTCGGAAGCAGGAGTAGTTACTTCTTGGGTAGGGGTGTTGGGGAAGGCTTCCTGGAGGAAATCATGCCTTGGCAGGGTTTTAAAGGATGAATAGGAGCTTGCCTGGCAGGAAATAGAGAAAGAAGGTGAAAGGAAAGCAAAGGGAACAGAATGTATCAAAGTGAAGAGACGACACACGGTAGCGCCTGGAGCTTCTACAAGGGTTAGTAGCTTTATGGCAGTTGAGGGTAGAGAGGAACAGCAGGTGAGGCCGGCAGAGCGCTGCCAGGCGTTTAAAAGTGTGCTTGTGGGGCAAGGAAGTGAGCACTGGGAGGAAGACATCCACAAGGTCCCTGAGCGATGCACTATAGAATTATGGTCACAATCAGAGATAGATGGAGTGCTATAGAGCAAGATTCAGTACACTTTTTTAAAAGAACCAAATAGTAATTATTTTAGGCTTGTGGGCCATATGGTCTCTGTTGCAAATATTCAACTCTGCCATTTAAGCATAAAAAGCAGGCACAGAAAATACATAAACGAATGCAGGTGGCTGTGATCTAATAAAACTTTATTTGCAAAAACAAGTTGCTGGCCTGCGGGCTGTATTTGCCAGCAATGGCTGTAGAGACATCCTGAGATCCTGATGTCACCCTCAATACCTGTGGCAGATGGAATAATGGCCTTTCAAAGATGTCTACATCCCGATCCTTGCAGCCTGTGATTATATTATGTTACATGGCAAAGGAGAATTAAGGCAGCAGATGGGAATAACGTTGCTAATGGGCTAACCTTAAGATAAAGAGATTATTTTGGATTATCTGGGCAGGCGCAATGTACAAGGGTCCTTAAATGTGGAAGAGGGAGGTAGATGACTCAGCGTAAGAGTGATGGAACATGAGAAAGATTCACCTGGCCATCGCAAGCTTTGAACATGGAAGGGGCCAGGAGCCAAGGAATGCAGGCAGCCTCTAGAACCTGGAAAAGGCACGAACATGGGTTTTCCTTGAGAGACTCCAGAAGGGAACACAGCCTTGCCAAAATCTCGATTTGTGGTGGTTTACCACAAAATTTGTGTAATTTGTTACAACAATAGAAAACTAAGACAATACCCAGGTGAGCTAAACCTTCTAAACATTGTGGAGAGATCCAAGCCTTTAGAGTTCAGAATGCAAGCTTAACAGCCATTTAAATGCCTCATGCAGACACAGAGGGTAAAGAAATCTGGGTTTGGATGTGGGCAAATTCACAACGCTTTCAGGGAGCGTCTATAATAAGGAGCTGCCTTTACACTGAAAAGGCTGTATGGTTCCCGGAGGGAGTATAAGAGGCACTGAAACAAAAGTTCCCTTTATGTGTGTTTCTCCAGGGGCTCCCAGAGCTACGCACTTGGGGATTCGCACCTAAGGAAAGAGCACCTCTGTGTGTGAGGGCAAAGACGAAAGCCCCTGAGCAGGTCCCCATATGCGGTGCTCCGAGTGGGGAAGTGGGCTGTCAGAAATCAGCCTCTGACTTTCTATTCCGCTGGCTGGCTTCAGGCCACGCTCTGCCCTCCTGCCGTGCCACTGTACCATTTACGTCATGGGGAATACAGTCTGCTGCTTTAAAAAAATGTGTGCTATGAGGGAAATGAGAACACGATGCTGGTGACATTTGACAAAGGAGGCAGCATTCCAAAGACGAGCTTGGGCAGGGCTGGCCTGCATGTGCTGTTGGGGGTCATTTCAAAGACCGTGGCCGCTGGGCCCTCACTGGGGTAGGTCAGCTGAGGTCAAGGGCCCCCGCCCAAATGTTCTCTCAAACTATCTGTCATGGCGAGGGCAGAGGCCGTGGGTTCTCAGCTCCCTTCCACATTGTAAACATCTTGTAAACCAACCCTTCCTCGCAGTCCCTAACGGGGTGCTCTATTCTCTACAGACAGGCACCCCTGCGCAGTGGCTAATGAGTTATTAAGTAATATCAAGGAGATAGAGTAGGTGGATCTTGTCACAACAGTGACGATTCTCACCACAAATTTAGAAAGTACATTTTAATTTACAAAACATTGTCATATACATTGTCTCAAATCATCCTCCGAAGGATGCTACGAAGTACTAGCAAACCCATTTTGCTGATAAAGAGAATGAGTTTCACACATACTGAGTGGCTGGTTTAGCACTCCACAGCCAGCAGCTGGGGAAGCTGGGCCCAAACCAAGGGCTTCAGCATCTTAGGCTGGAGCTCAGCTGCACCCCACAATCTCTCCTCCTTTCTGAAAACCCTGAGTGTCTATGTCGTACCAGACGACACTGCCCAAAGTCCCATGGAGACAAAATGAAGTAAGACAAGATTCTGGACCTGAAGAAGACCAGAGTTTAGCAGAAGAGGCCATGTCCATTTGCAAACGGTGATACAACCTAAGACCATGACATTTACCGAGCACCCAATGTGCCAGGTGCTGAACCAAGGCCTTCACACGCTATGAATGTTTACATCTTAGGAGGCCGCTATGGTCTTGTCCATCTTACAGAAAAGGAAAGGTAGCTTTAGAGCCATCAAGGATCTCATGAGTTGCAGCCAGGGTTCTCATTCTCTCTTGATTCCCAATCACACAATCTCAACCTCTAGACCGTGCCATGGCAAAATAAGCACTCGAGCAGGGAGCCCGGGGGAAAGATGGGTTGACTGCCCGGTAGAATTAGAGAAGGAAGCTTTCCCTAGGAAGTGGGACATTTGCATATACTGCCACACAGAGAAATGAACCAGGTCATTAAAGATGATCTTTAAGCTTGGTCCTCGGTTCTAAAAACTGAATATAAGAAGAAAGCATCCCAGAAACTTGATTCCATTTAAAAATATTTTTCTAAGTCATCGTTAGGTGTGAAGTGTTATCCAGAGGATTCCATGAGGAATCAGACTCAAGCCCGACTCTTAAGGAGATCATCCTGCGCTTGCACGGAGAGAGTGGAGGCGAGGCCGCATCCTATGGGCAGTGTGGGGTGGAAGAAAGAGTTCTGAACGGAAAGTTGGGAGATTTGGGTTCTAGTCCCAGGTTTATCACCAGTTCACCCCAGACAAGCCCCTCAGCTTCTCAGAGCTCCATTTCCTTAGCTGTGAAATGCAAGTGTTGATGTCCAGGGGTCTCTTTTAGCTCTAATGTTTTATTATTCTAATACTCATCAAGGAAGTACAGGAAAGGGCATGCCTGGGAGAGTGGGGTGGAAAGGGAGAGTATTCCACCCATGAGAAGTCCTCCCACAGATCCTGCAGGTGCCCAGCCACCTGGTGCCAGCTGCCAGGTTTCCAGGCCTGCTCCCTACTCTCCGCCTGGTAAGGGCTCCTCGAAATAACGAAACCGCAAAACAGGTCCCCCAAGAGCTCAATGTTTGTCAGATGCCTTGCCCATCCACAGCCCTCAGTGGCTGCTTGAAGCTATCCTACTCTGGTTACTGTCGTTGCTGCTGCAGAAGTACACTAACCAACGCTATTTCCTGGGAGCCTTCTGTGCACAAGGTGCCACGAGGAGTGCTTCTCCCACAATGATCTACTCCTCTTGGCAAATGTAAGCGGTGTTACTATCTCTACTCTAGAGACAGATCTGTGGCTCAAGAAGCCTAAATAATTTGCCTGAAGTCACATAGCCACAGTGAGTGGTCAAGCCGTACTCTCACCAGAGCTGTCTGCCCAAAGGCACAGGTCTGTGCACCCTGTAGACTCTGCTCTGCCCTGTGATGCTCCATCTGGGTACTCTTCCTTCACTTTCCCCTGCCATGAGTGAATGAAAAGGATGCGCAGCCAGCAAGAATCATACCATACTCCTACCTTAGAATCTGCAACGTGCTTCACATCCTCTGGTTCTGGGAGCAGCCAGAGAGCTGGACAGAGGGTTATCTCTATCTTATAGACGAAGAAACTGAGTCTCAAGGGAGGTTGAGTAGCTTGGAGGTTTCTTAAGCCCTCCTGCGATACGAGTCACATACTTGTCCAAGTTTCTGGCCACTCTGGGACATTGTTTTCAGGACATTATGTCTCACGTCTTAGAGTGTATCCAGTTATTTATATGTGCATTGCAGAACGGTTAACAAAGGGCCTTCCCGGAGAGATGTTACCAAATGGCAGCTGGTGTTTCCCTAAATCTCCTTCCAGGACTAAGCGAACATCATTTCCAGATAACCAAGAATAGGTCAGTGCTTCCTAAAATTCCAAACCCTCATGACACAATTTTCTTCTTTCAAAATGCCAGTACCTTCATTGAACCTCATCCTCTTCACTGAGTTGACGTGACAAATGTAAACTGCAGAGAACATTTTGAAACTTCTTTGCTGATTACAAGGCTGTGTGCAGTGCTGCAGAGTAGAGCATGAAGAACTTTCTTATATATTTTCTACAAACTCTATCTAAATGCAATTTTAACATAGCTCTGTGTATGTCAAAAACTCATCTGTCAAGTCTCCCCAGCTATCCACCCAAAGAAAGCACGCAGAAAAGAAATGTAAACAGTCTTTTGTCTATCTGACTCATAGAGCTGGACTCTCTGCCCAATAGAGAGTGGCTATTTGCAAGGCTATGTGGTGGTTAAATCAATCAGAACTATTGCCACAGACAGCAACAGGGAGGAATCTCCCCAACATAAGTATGGAGTGAAAGAAATCAGATATTAGGGTTGGACCTGTGGCATAGTGGTTGAGTTTACTCGCTCCACTTCACTGGCCCGGGGTGCACGTGTTAGGATCCTGGGAGTGGACCCACATACTGCTCATCAAGCTATGCTGTGGTGGCATCCCACATACAAAATAGAGGAAGATTGGAACAGATGTTAGCTCAGGGTCAATCTTCCTCACCAAAAAAAAAAAAAGAAACCAGATGTTAAAAAGTGCATAAAATATGATTCAACTTACATAAAGCTCAAAAGAGGCAAAAATGAATCTATCATATTAGAAGTCAAGATAGTGGTGACCGTGGAGGGTTAGTGACTAGAAAGGGACTTGAGGGGGCCTTCTATGGGGTTGGCAGTGATCTCTTTCTTGGTGTGGGTCCTGGGTACATGGGGGTGTTCATTTATGAAAATTCACTGCCTTCTACACTTGCGATCTGTGTGCTTCTCTCTCTGCATGTTATCCTTCAATAAAATGTTTCTGGAAAAAATCAATCAACTCTAACTCTTTGACGTCAACAACTAGCACCTTGATTCTTCTGTCACTTCTGTTTCTCTCTGGAGCTTATCAGCGGGAAATGTTCCACCTCTAATCCTGAAATTCCTCAGCTTACGTCAACCTTCTTATCTGCCCAATTTTGTATGTCCTTCATGGCTACTGGAAGCAACAGCCAGCATGGTTCAAAGAAGACAAAGGTCTGCCATTTACAGTTCTGCGCCCTTGAGTAAGCTCCTTGTTCAGTGTGACTTTGAGGATCTCTACCTGTCAAACTGGGGTAATAATGGCACTTCATATGGTTATGATTACTCGCCATGAGGATTAAATGAAATAACGTGTACAAATGCCCGCAGAAAGCCTGGCCTAAAGGTACTCTTTTCTCCTCCCCACATTGCCCAGTCGCCTTGGCTCTTTATCTAACAGGAATCCAGGCAACAGTAATATATAAAACACAATACTCACCACTAGCTGGGAATTCCTGGGAAACCCCCATTGTCCACCTTTTCTCTTCTGCTTCCATAGTTGAAAAGCACAGCATGCGGTCAATTCATTGGCCACAAACGCACCGCTCTAAGCTCTGTGGGGCCCTAAGTGCACCTTTATCATCCCACAGTTAAACCCTGCTCCTCACAGATTCCCATTCCCATTTCTCTCCTCTCACTTCTACTAAATACCCAATTCCTGCGGCGCTGATAAGATAAGGACCAATTCAGCAACCATCCCCCTTCCGTGCCTCAGGAGGCCTTTCTGTCTCCACTGTGCCCATCCATTTTAGTGTCCCTCCTGCAGCTCCTCTAAATCTTTCTCAAGACCTTGCTAGTTTCAGTTACACTCCTGCCCATTTACACCTTTAACTTCCTGTTCTCAGAGACCCTCCCTGCTCCACCCTGCACACACAGTTATGTCTCTGCCATCCAGCAGCAGCCTATAGGCTTTCCTCTAGGCCTTGTTTCAATATCTGATCCTTCTCCTTTTACTTTCGCCTTCCATAGAAATCGCTTTAAATTGTTTCCACTTCCTCACCAGCCCCTCGCTCCTTCAGTGTTTACAATCTTGCTTCTGCTCCTCCATTCATGGCGATTGCTTTCCCTCTCTCTCGGTTCCTCTCAATTCCCAGGGGCCTCCTAAATGTGAATTTCAGTGGATGCTTCTTAGCATCCATTGACATTTGACTCCGCACCTCTAATCTCTCCTGCAGCAATCTTGTTTGCTTCCACATTTTTAAGTGTTATTTTCATTTAGATGGTTCCCAAATCGTCAACTATGATCTGTTACTGAAGTGCCACATATACATTTCCAAACCACCACTGCATCCTACCACATGATTCTTCTGCTTCTACAAACTCAGACTCATCATAAGATAGGTCATCACTGGAAGAAACACTGTTCAGGGGAAACAGGACATCCAGTTTCCAAAACTGGCTATTCCACTAACTTGCTGAGTTTTCACGGGCGAGTCATTTACTCTCATTGGATTTTCTTCCACATGAAACAAAAGGATTGGGCATAATCGTAATGAATTTTATAGCAATGAAATTTGTAATGCTATGTTTAAAAAGATAAAGCCATCATCTTCCTCCCTCCTACAATCCACCCTTTTTCCTGATTTCCATATTTTTATCAATGGCACCACCATTCCCCTAGTCATCTAAACTTAAAATCTCAGCTTTATCTTCCATGCCTCCATTTTTCTCAAGTCCTACAAGCCACTGGTTGGCAGCCTCCGTTGGAGTGGGCTGCCTTGGAAACATCCATCGCACCCAGCCCCCTTCCCCTTTCTCCCGTTATACACTAGAGTCAAGCCCTCGCTGAACTCACCAGCATTTCTTCCACAGTCCCTTTCTTGCTGGTCTCCATGAAAAGATGGATTTTCTTCATAGGTGGCTCTTATCACATCAAGTCACCGCTCAACGATTTTTAATGACTCCCATGTCTCAGCAAATACATCTGAACACCTTTATTTGGTATTCAGGGTTCCTCACAACCCCGGTCTCACATCTCATACTCGTCTCCTTTACTTATTCTCTGCTGCAACCACAGAGATGGATTTGTTCCCAAAACAAGTCCTGTCATTTTCACCACCCTCTCCAAGTTTGTGCTGTTTTCTCTGCTGGGTGATGTTCTCTATAATCCCTTATTGAAATGCTTGCTCTCACTCAAGGCCCAAGTCAGATGTTAATTTCTACTTGAAAGCTTCCTTGATTCCCACAGCTGGAAGCCATCGCTCCCTCTGACAACCCAGCACCATCATGTTCCTCTCACTGACCCTTTATCATGTTCTAAGCTGATTTATGACTTACATATGCTCATTTTTCCTATTATCTGGAGGGCAGAGGCCATGTCCTCTTTGTACTCAGAACAGTACTGCTATTGCAGGCTTGTAACAGGAGGGGGATACAAGAATGAATTAAATACTTAATATTGTACTTAGCGTATGACAAAACAATAAAATAAAAGTCACAGGGAATGTGCCCTTAAGGAGTTGTCTGGAGACAAATTACTACCCAAGGAGACAATTAAAGAACAATATTTTCTAAAATATTAACACCAAATTGAATTGCTTCTGCTTTAGATTCAGATTTCGTTCCAGCTCAGCTCCAAGTAACTGGATGATATTAGGCACAAATCACCCTGGGTCACTTTTTCCTATGAATAAAATGTAGACTTCTCAGATTTAGCCAAAAACAAACAAAGACATCCAGTTAAATTTAAATTTCAGACAAATAATTTATATACTATAATTAGCTCTTATGCTAAAAAATTATCTGTTATTTATTTGAAATTCAACTTTAACTGCGTGTCCTGTGTTTCATCGGGCAACACTAAATAAGGGAAACTGTTCTTAATCATCTCTGGGGCTTTCTGCTTCAGCATTCTATGCTCAATAGCATTTTCAGAGAAAGGAAAGATAAAACTGGGCTGTTCCCTTGGCTCGTAATTCTTCTCCCCGAGATCTTTGTCCTGGGATGGTAGCTCAGCTATAGACTCAGAAGCCCTCTCGACTCTCTTGCATCTCAAGCCACGCCTCCTTCTCCAGCCCCCTCGCCTCTCTGTCACCCCGTATCCCAGTAGCTTGCTTTCTTTTCACTGTCTGAAAGGATCCTCTTCCCTCTTCTGGGTGCTTGTTCATCGTCTCTCTGTGTCACTAGAATATAATCTCGAGAGAGAAGTGCCTCTACCGTCCTTCCTACCACTGTATCCCCAGCACCTAGAGGAACGCCTGGCACATGAAACACTATTTAAATAACCGAAATATACAGTACATGCTAAAAATAGATTTTTTGACCAATGAGGGCTAAGGGGGTTCAAAGAAAGAAAGCTGAGTGAGGGTTAATGTGGTCAGAAAAGACTTCCTGGAGGAAGTGGGATTTAAGTAATGCCATAAAGCAGTGGTTTGAAGGGAGAGTGGGAATTACCTGAATAAGCTTAGGAACATTTTCAAGCTATCCACGTCCCTGCCCTCCCCCTCGTCCTCACTGGCCCTATCAGAATGTAGGGTGGGAGATGAGCCCTGTGTTGAATGTCAAAGGCTTCCTGGATGATCCTGATATGACCCGTCCAACCCCATTTGAGAACGTCTACCATAGAGTATGGGTAGGATTTGGTTAAGCAGAAAGCATTAAGAATGCTGTTAGCGTAAAGAACGACGTGAGTTGAGCACAAAGAGAAGAAAAAGAGTATTAAGCATCAGGGTATGGAAGTACTGCTCAGACTAGAATGGAGTTAAGGAGTTTGTGCCTTAGCTTGTAGGCAGTGGAGAACGAAGGAAGGCTTTTTAGAAGGCAAAGAAATTGTAAAAATGGGAATTGGTAACTATAATATATACAAGGATCAGAAAACTATGTTGTACCAAACAAAGCCCACTGCCTATTTTTGTAGATAAAGTTTGATTGGCACACAGCCACACCCATTTGTTGACATATCGCCTATGACTGCTTTTACGGAAAGCTCAGCACAATGCCTGTAATGCTCGTTCCTTGTCAAGGTCTGTATGTATGTCCTAAGATCCTGCCACTGCAGAAATGGTCTCATTACCAAGACCCAAGTACTTCCTTTTATGTGATGATTACATTCATACATTCATTAATTCCTAAATACTCGAAAGGATTTTGTATATACAGGTACTGGATTAAGTGCTGGTTTCCATATTTACACTATTGTGAGTCCTAGGCCTTGCTCGTTTATCATATTCCATCTATATGTGGTTCTGATAACACATATCAGTGGTATTGTAGGGTCTACTAACCTGGCACAAAATGGGAAGATACAGTTATAAATAACCACATAGCAAGTTCAAGTCTTTTCCCAGAAACTGATATCTGACAGTTGGGGATTGGCATGAAGTGGATTCCCAGCAATAGCACCAGACACATGAGCAGGCTGGGTGTCATGGCTAAGTTTTCCGGTAACTCCGGAAATATCTGCTCTTACCTCTTTCCCTATATAGTTACAAAACACTAAGCCCCATCCTTGTCACCCTTCTAGTCCTCCCCCAACTCTAAGTCTTACTTCTGGGAATGATCGAATAATGTAGGCAAGTGGCTAGAGTCTGGTTTCCTAAAAGCCTCCTTCTGGAAGCAGCACAGTCTCAGACGGCTTTAAAGGAGCTTTCAATCTCCTCCTACCCGCGAGGGTAACATGGAAGCAAAAATTCCTTTGGCTACAGTAGATCATGTAGCATTTATTCAAGAAATAGTAATCCAGACAGAGTCTATTGTGCTAGATGGTTGGGTCACAGTGGTGAAAAAATAACCACTAATGAATGGCTTGTGAATAACTAGTCTTAGTGCCTAGCTAGAGTTATATTCCACTATAGGCAATTTGATTGGAGTGGTGAGGACAGAGGGGTGACAATCACTGGGTGCCGTGCAAAACTAGAGGATGGTCGCCTAACGAAGTCTCTGGCACTTCTTGGAGGAAGTGGTGCCCACGTGATAAACTGAAGCAGTTACCTAGATAAACAGGAGGCTGGGGGAGGAAAGCCAAAAGAAGAGAAGTTCTAAAGGCCCCGAAAGAGAATATGAGGCCCGTGCTAAGAGCTTGTTACAATCAGTTGCTGGTGACCCAAGAATAGCTAAACAGCTCGGTGGTAGAGCCTAACCACTCTGGTGCGTCGCTCAAGGAAGCAAGGGCTTTGCTTCTGTTCCACTTTTTATATCGTCACCAAATTTTTTCATGAATTCTGGCCATCACTTCACCCTTTGGAACATCAATTTTCTCCTCTGTCAGATGGGGCTAAGAAGACCTCCCGTGCAGGATGCAGTGACACACTGTGTGGGAAAGCGCTCTGCAATCTCGAAAATGTGACGGGTTATTATTCCAGTTCCTGCCGCCACCCAGGCCACTCTCTATTGCCACCCTCTGTCATCCATCCAGGTTCCCTCAGCAAATGCAAGCCAATTTTAATGTCATCTGCTGACGATAAATCAAACAGGGTGATCAAGAGCCAAAAGACCAGCTTTTAGGTTCTCTCAGGCTACACAACACCACAGCCCAGGTCACGGTAACAGAGAACAGTCAGATGGCCATCCGGGAAACTTAGCAAACTGGGCGATCTGTAATTTTTTTGTTTTTCTTGCTCATTTGACAGATGTGAAAACTGGTACGGGGAGGAGGCTCAAGAACGTCCCCAGCTAGGAAGGAAGGCTGAGGAGGTCTGGTTATCGGAGAGCTGTGCATCTCCAAACCAGTGGGGCCCTTCTGCTTCAGCCCTTCCTCAAGTCCTCCAGAAGCCAGCGCAGGGGCAGTGAACCGCAATTTGGAAGAAGTTTACTTTCCCCATTTTCACCCAGTAATGCGTGTCCTAATCTGCCCCACCCCCCGCCCCACTTCTAGGCTTACTGTAATTGACTAGTCCAAACTTCTGTGGTTTGGGAGGCTAATGGACACCTTCCAGACAAAGATAATCAGTTGGATGAGCAGCAAGTTCCAAGCTTTAGAAGGAGCTTCCTCTAGAGTTCCAAAGGCCCTGTGGTCTTGTCACTTGTATTTCTCCCATCCAAAAGTCATTCCTTAGGAGAAGCTCAGCAGCCATCCCTGCAAGAAACAGGTCTTTGTAACTTGCATGGGTGTGAAAACCAAACCTGTCACTTGGGAAAGGAACTCAGCTATGCCCACGGGGAGGAGAGGCTACGGAATAGATTCACGACCCAGTTTTAGGAAGTATTTAAATGAACATTAACATTTTCATTGCATTGTTATTATTCTGTCATGAGGTCACACTCACAGGTTTACAAGAATTCCTTTTTCTAATCCCTCTTGTGTTTTTAAAACATATGGACAGGCAATCTGGTGTAGTTAAAACAAAAAAAGAGGCTATCCTAGAGGCAAGAAGATTGGGAATGCTGCCCCAGCCTTGTCACTCTCTAGTATTGAGGGTCTTGGCTGGTTGGTAAACCTCTCTGGGCCCCAGCTTCCTCCTCTGTGACACAGAGATAACATTCTGAGTCCTTTTCACCTCAGGATCAACTGGAGCAAGAATGACAGCCACAAGAAGAATGTGAAAGAAGTGGCTGGAGGATCACGATCTCTGACTCAGTCTCCTGTAGCCCAAGCCTCCTACGGGCCTGGGAATGCAGCAGGCCCTCAGGAAATACTTGCTGGTCAAATGAAGGAACTCCAAGACGGGTCTTTAAAATAATGGGAAAAGAGTGTCCTTAAATTATTAAAAATTACCAATTGACAAAAATCTGCTTATCCAATATTGGTCGTCTGGTGAATACTGAAGCCACGTGAGGCCTAGAATACATTTGTAGCTTGTCCTGTGGTCCATTTGTGAACAAAGAAACGCTTTTCTTCTGAGTGTTTCAGAGAACTAGACCCCATGCACACATACAAACACACATCGTACACATCTATATTAACTGTGACTAGGGAGAAAATGGGGCTATTTGTAGTATTCATAGCTTGATCTTCAAAGCTCGCCCATCTAAATATTATTTATCTGTAATGCCACGTTTGGGTGAGGAGCCACAGTAAAAAAGGTAGCAGACTGGAGAATAGGCCATTTATGAAGAATACATTTGGATACTAGAAATGGACCGGTTGTGATGGCCCAATCCATCCAGGGTAGACAGATTGCCCTGGTATAGAATCACCCCCCTAAAGGAACTCAGACCCTCCGGGAAATCCAAAACATAAGGCAGGGTAAAGGCCTTGAGTGCAGGGTCTGCGTCTTAATTCATCTTTGCAGTCATAGCCATTCACACACTGTAGGCATCCAATAAATGTTTGACAAAGGTATTAATGAGTGAGTGACTGGGGAATGGAAAGAGCTCGGGCCTGGGAGTCAGGAGCTGTGGGTTCCACCCCACACTCTGTCATCAGCTGTGTGAGCACAGGGAAGTGGTTCCAAACCCCTGTCCCTCACATGTGAAATGGGACGGTTGGGTAAATCAGCAGCCCAGAGTCAGCAAAGTACAGTGAATTGGCTGCTCTCTGAGCTGGGAGACTGTGCCACCGTCTCCTCCCCACCCTAATATGGTTTTCAGTCTCCACAGTAGACAATGAGAAGTGAGTCCAGCCAGAAGTGATGTTCCAGGCTGCAGTCAAGAATGTATTCTGAGTGTGGTCCAGGCACCCAGAGCTAAACTAATCATTTTCCCTTGCACGGTCAGTATCTCAGGAAGTCTGGTGAGAAAGGGAACTAAAATCACCAGAAAATGAATTTATTCAAGGAAGCTATTGACTTTGATCAGCCACTCTGCTTGTTGCAGGATAAGCCTGTCAACCCCGAGAATGAAATAGGACCTTTGAAGTTCTTCTTACATAGCTGAAGAAGACAAGAGCAAGAACACTAGAGAGAAGACATTCCTCTGGATGCCCGTGTTGTGCAATAGAGCAAATGTCCCCCATATGCATTTTGGTGGATTTTAATATTCATGCCTTTATGAGTTGATATTACAGCATGTTATTTTTCCTTGTAATATTTTTATTCTCAAATTTAGTATTATTAAAAAGTACTATAGGAAAGGCCACCATGAGCAGAGTGCTTTCCACTTCACTAGGTGTTTTCAGATCCGTGTAAAAGACGTTTCAGGATCCAGCGGCGTCCTCAGGGGAACCATCCAAGGGAGAAGGCAGAGAAGATGATACCTCAAGTTCCATTGTGTGGAAACTCTCCTCAATTTGCCAGAGAATGTCTGTAAAGTGGAAATCTAAAAGATATCAAGTACAACATTCAACTGACGGGCCACATACAGGTTTCGCTGACATATTGTGAGACTGTGTGGTTAGTGGAAAGAGCACCAGATGTGAAGGCTTGGGTTCAAGTCCAGACTCCGCCCCCTAAGAGTTGTTTGACCTTGGACAGATGACTGATTTTTTTTAATGGGCAGCAGTTTACTTATCTTTAAAGCATATGCAATAATCTCCCCCATAGTTTCGCTGTGAGGATGTAAGAGACTGTGAAGGCCCAGCACACAGTAGGCATTCCATGAACGCTAATCCTCCTCTTTTGCTCCAGAGAGCTCTGCCCTTCTGTGGTCTACTCAGTTCTTCCATCACCAAACCAACCAAGTGAGACCTATCCATCAGTCAGGTAAGCTTCGTCTTCTCTTAACTCCACTTGCCAAAATATGTTCTCTTTCCCCAGAAATATACTACTCCTCCTATTTTCAAAGTTTGAATGAAGAGCCCCACCCAGCCTGATATGACTAGTCTGACTTATGAGTTAATCTTAAATTTGGGAACAAAAGTCAGCGTGAGAACAAAAGTGTATTGGTATGTTGTTCTGTTGATGAAGTTAATAAGATATTAAATTAGTATGGTGTCATAGGATTTACCATTCTTTTTTTTTTAATTTTATTTTAAAGATTGGCACCTGAGCTAACATCCATTGCCAATCTTCTTTCTTCTTCTTCTTCTTCTTCTCCCCAAAGCCCCCCCCCCCCCAGTACATAGTTGTATATTCTAGCTGTAGGTCCCTCTGGTTGTGCTATGTGGGACGCCACCTCAGCGTGGCCTGATGAGTGGTGCCATGTCCGCACCCAGGATCCCAACCAGTGAAACCCTGGGCCACCAAAGTGGAGTGCTCAAACTTAAACACTGGGCCACAGGGCCAGGCCCTACCCTTCTTTCTTATATATGCTCTCTAACTATATATCTGAGGAATTTATAATAAGGAGCGCAACTTTGAAATGATACCTAAATTCATTAACAAATGAGTAAAACAGCTTTGGCAGACTGGTACATACAATGGAGTAGGTCACAATAAAGCCACCTATTCTTACCATGTGAAGTATAAGGTAAGAAACTATAGTGGACTAATAATCTGAATCATTTAACCCTACTATTTAAGATTCTGCAGTGAATGTCATCATGCGGTGGCTTTTTGGATAAATGCATGAGAAAGTGCAGTCTAGGTGACAGCATTCTTGTGAGGACCTCCTTTCATTCTCACTGTTTGGATAAATTACAAAACGAAGCAATGCCATTGTTTTATTCCACCTGCTTTGTGGAAGAGTTTGAGAATTGCTTTTTAAAATTTGTTTCTTCGTCATGTTTTTCTGGTAGAAATTTAGTATTGAGAGCTGTCTGTAACCTGATGAATTTTGAAAAAGCTTAAACCAATACCTTCATTATGTGGTACAAGTTACTTATAGAAATATTGAAAATGGGCAAAGCCCAAAATGAAACCTTACAATACAAATATCCGTTCACGAAATGGGAAACGGTCCAGGACATTAAGTAAAAAGCGGTGTTCCATCCTTAGGGATCTAACACAAGATCCTCATGGAGGAAGGGAGGGAAGCGACTCTAGGAACACTGAGAAATTCAGTCATTTTTCCCAAGGTCCTGAATCAGAATCCATGTGACTCTGTTTAACAGTCAGCGAAGGGTGATATGGTTAATGGGTGTATAACGAGGAAAGAGACAAAGGAAGAAGAAAGGATCAAACACCAGCATGTGGCAGCTCAAAGACAGAACTGAAGAACCTCCACAAAATCAGGCAACTTTGAAATGACTAAACTTAATTCCAGCCTAACAGTGTGAAATACAACATTCTTCAGGAGGACAAGTGTTTCTGCATGCATCTTGAGTCATTGAATGTCAGGGCCTGGAAGTGTCACCTCACAGGCAAGAGCCTAACTTCTGAGCAAAGAAGTTATAGGGAATTATTATGCACTTCATGCATGCTCTAAGGAATCCTGTGCAGAACTTGAGAAAAAATTCACATGAACAAGAACTGCTATGAATTACTGAGGACCTATTATGGGCAAAATATTCATTGATGCAACAAATCTGTGTCAGCCACTCTTCTAAGTCCATGATAATGAACCAAAATTACAAAAATTTCTGCCTTCTTGGAGCTGATAGTTCATTATTTAACGACATCTACACAATCCTAACAAAAGCCACAGAAGGTTATTATTCCTATTTTGCAGAGATTTTAAAAAATCGAGTAACTTGTCTAAGGTCACAGAGCTAGGAACTGATGAGCCAGAATTCAGATCCAGCTCTGTGCAGCTCCAAAGCCTGAATTTTCTCCTGCTCTGCTACACTATCTCCTATGAGCAACAGAAAAAGGATTCTAACAAGGGTCGAGAGATCTACTGCAACTCGGATGAGTCTTGTCCATAGATGTACACTTTCCTGTTTGCAGTAGACAGACCACAACATACGAGGCAGCAGCTACTCTGTACCAATAGTCAGGTTCTCATTCATCCAAAATTTATTAATCAGGTATGTGTCAAACCTTAGACCAATTCCTGGGGATACAAAATAAGACATAGCTTTTGCTTTCAAGGAGTCTAGTGGGGAAGAAAAACATAAAAATGGATCATCATAGCACAGCATGAGAAGGCTGAGGAAAAGATAAGCCCAGGATGCTCAGGAGAGTGCAGAAAGCAGGTTAACACAGACTGAGGGGAAAGGATGTTGACCCTTGAGTTGAGTCTTAACCAGCTGGGGTTAGCTTGGTGAAGAAAGGGGAGGTGGAGTGAGAAAGTGCTAACGTGCTTTGAGTAGAGAGAATGACATGTGCAGGGAAGTGAAAGGCAGCACGGTGTTTGAGAAACTGCAAGTATTTCGGTGTGATGGATGGAGCTTGAGAGAGAGGCTCCTGAAAATTGGCTGTACTGTATTTTAGCAAGATACGCGGCAGACAGGACAGAAATTGGGAAGCATACTTAGAGATCCAATAATGAGCCATGAAACTTATTTAATGGGTCTTGGCCAGTATTTATTTACAACAATAAAAGACTAGTCTAGAATAGAAAATACCAGCTATAACATGGAGTAAGGTATTGTTTCATAAAACACACACATATGTGGGGACCGAGTCTTGATGTAAAATGCAGGTCTTACTGTGAGTCATGATTAAAAAAGCACTGATCTACTCTGTACCTTCTAAGGGGCAGACTGTCTCCTTTGGACCTATTCAACAGCGCTCCCCTGGAGCCCCAACTATCTATTCTTTTCTGCAGACAAAGAGAGGTTGCTTGGAACAAACTTGTCCCAGTTTCTTAAAGACTTTCCATATTGCTAAATCCATGATCTAATTCTAAATCTCAAGTGGCTACACAGATAAACTCCAACGACAAGGGCTATTTCTGAAAAGCAATTAATATTTCCATTTTGAAGAAGTGAGAAAAAATACACACGTAAAATGAAGCTTCAAATGACTCTGAGAAAATTTGGTGCCAGTAAAAAGTTTTCTGACCCAGCTATGTTTTCCACCAGATGAATCACCCAGGTACAGAGCCAACGCATGTGAGTCATGCAACACACTCGATGTTGTATCTTTGTCTTCTTTTCCTTTACACAGGGATTCTCCCTAAAAATTTTTTTTGGATTTTATTCTTCACTTTCTCTCCTAGTTCAAGCAATTTCTTGCCAGTTTCTTTGCTCTTTGATTTTTCTCTTACATTGTTTAATCTTGTTTCTCTCCTCTTTTGTCTGATCATTCTGAAGTAATTAAAAAGTTAATAAACAACAAAAATCCATATAAAATATGGCTTTAAAAAAGAAAGAAGTTAAAATGTTAATTTTTTTCTTTTAAATTTATTACTCGTCTATTTGCAAAGCACAAAAGTCAAAGAGAAAGTTAACAGAAGTTGTTTAATAGATACTTCTTAACTAAATTACCTAATATAGGCTATTAAGACAGTGGAGATTGATAAAAATGAGTCAAAAATTCACTCTGGGCATAAATTACTTAGATTGTTGGCCAATATCAGTAGAATTAATCAGAAATTGTGTTTGGTGGGTCAGCACACACATTTGTCTATGAATCAACATTCAGAAGTCAGTGTTGGAAAGGACGGATTACTTCTCCAGGCCTAATGATTTATCTTTGTCTAAAGATACATCTCTCTTCTCTGAGCTGTAAAAACACCAAGTCTTATTGGGAGGAGCTTTTTTAGAATCATAGACTTCTTCAACTTGAAAACAGTCTGCAGGATTATCTGATCCAGAGTCTCTCAACCAGTTTTATAAGCTTGAGAACATAAAAATATCACACGCCTGGCCCTTACCCAGATTCCGATGGCCTCTTGGTTGGGATTCTATGCTTTTTATATCTCTATTGGCTAAGAAGAGTTTGTCACGTTTTATTTTCCATGGCTTCCAAAGATATTTTTCTTTTATTTTTTTTAAATGAAAAATGCAATGTTTGATATGCTTTGTTCAACTATGTTTAGAACTTGGGAATCACTGATGTAATCCGCCTCTCCATCTTACAGATCAAGAGAACGAATCTCAGAGACGGCAAATGGCTTTACCCCCAGCTCCATCCTCCATGGCCCTGGGACAGTACGTGCAAAGAACACAGCACATGTCCCATAAATATCAAATTCAACCATCTTAAAAATGGCCATAGAGGGAAAAAATGAGCACGGAAGTGACTGACAAGAAATCATTCACGGAGCTATAATCCCGTGGCCAACATTTACTGGGCAGGGTGATTTTCAGGGGATTTCAGAATTTGCCCTTAATTTCTGTCACATTTTAGTCACTCTGCCAAGAGCCCCAGGCAAACAACGGCTGCACGTGAGGGGACACTTGTGCAAGCAAATGGTGTGAAAACAAAGCTGCTTTGTTTGGAGCGCCTGCGAGCTCGTCCCTCCCTGCCTAACCTCGAGGACCTCAGGAAAGGTCATTTGTGAAGTTCTGGTGTGTACATGAGTAAACTTGAATCATCGTGTGTCACAATCAGAACCACTAACCCAAATGCCAAGGGCCAGATTACTGTGTCCTCCCCAAATATGTCAGGTCTGGGCTGCCGTGTCACCAGGGTACCCTGGCTGTGTTTGTGGTTCATCTTACCCCCAGGGAGCTCTGGCCCATTACAAACATTTATACTTAAAGCCATAGGAAAAATATCTTGAATTCATTCATATTTACCTAGAAAGGACAGAAGGACAACAGAAATATTTATGTTACTTTTCCAATTATGTAGAATTAAAATGTCTGAGGGAGTCTCAGGCACAGATCACATCTAAAATGTAGAAGGAAAGGGAAAGTAGAGTTGATTACCTGAGTAATTTGGACACAAACAATAAGGAAAGAAGAGTGTATTTTATATGGGGCAGGTGTTTGAATTATGCATGTTCATTGATTACAGTGATCAAAATTACAGGAAACTTTTTTTTTTGGTAGAAGATTAGCCCTGAGTTAACATCCGCTACCAATCCTCCTCTTTTTGCTGAGGAAGATCGGCCCTGAGCTAACATCCATGCCCATCTTCCTCTACTTTATATGTGGGATGCCTGCAATAGGGTGGCTTGAAAGTGGTACGTAGGTCTGTGCCTGAGATCCCAACCAGCAAACCCCGGGCCGCCAAAGCAGAGCGTGCGAACTTAACCTCTGCACCACCAGGCCGGCCCCTATGGGAAACTTTTTAACCTGCTAGCTCATTCTATTTAATAACCATCGTTTCATTTTATGGACATCTACTACTTGATAGCTGTGTACTTAGTGCTTTCTGTGCCTTGCTCTGTTCTTCTTACAATAACCGTGCAAAGTCAGTATTACTAACTTCGTCTTTCAAACTGGTAAGCAGTAAAGCTGAGATTTGTATCCAGGGTTATCTGTCTCCAGATAAGGAATTGACCTTCAAAGCCTCTAGTATCATTCTAAATCCTCATTTTGCCTTTTAGTAGCTGCGTGACCTTGAGCTAGTTGCCTAACCTCTCTCCATCTCCTTTTCTTTATCTTCAAAATGAGGTTAATGACAGTCTCTGCCTAAGCATTTGTTATATGGCAAATAAGCACGTGAAGCCCTCGCTGGCACAGAGTATGCATTCAGCCAGTGGTGGGCTTTTGTAATTACTGTAATGATAGCTTATTATCAGTATATCTGCACATAACCTGGACAGTTAAGATGCTCAGACATTGGGACTAAAATTTTCTTGTTGACCTCAATTATCTGGAAATTTGTTGTAAAGATCAAATCTCAACTCATAATTACATGATGGGAAAAGATCAGGTCATTGCCAGTCCTTAGGGCCCATGGAGCTCAGCTTATGCTGTGTCACATATGTGGACCCATTTGACGTCAGGAGAAATTGTCTTAACATAGGTCACCAGGCTTGCAAAACCCAACAACCATAAAGTCTTCTCTTTAACAGGCTGGTAGCTCTGAAAAGAGGGAAATATGAATAAAATCCACAAATTCTGTAATCATCCCCAATGAATTAGTCCCTCATTTTGAGAACATGGGAGAGTAGACACCAGTCTCAACATAGCTGAAAACAAAACTTACGAGTTTTCTGAGTAAATTTTATAGAATAGGGGCACCATATGACAGCACGTTGATGTGCACAAGAGCCTGATGTGGCCTGGTGGCTCACTGCTCTGCTGTCACACTGGACCTGTTTACCAAAAAAAGCCTAGATTCTGGAGTCAGACTTCCTGGATTCAACTCTTGGCTTCTCCACTTGTTAGCTTCCTGATCTTAGAAAAATTATTTAATCTCCTTAAAGCTCAGTTTTCTTATCTGTAATATGGACATTTTAAGGACACCCACCTCGCTGTATTTGTTTTAAAGATTGATGGAGATATTACATGTAAAAGCACTTAGCCCAGAGCCTGCCTGATACAGCGGAAGTGCTCAATAAATGCCAGCTATTGCTCTTTGTTGTCAGTCTGAATCTTTCTGTGTCAAGTAAAGATTTTGCACCCCTTCTGCATTTATGAGATCTTGACAATTGGGAGACAAAATGGTGATTTCTTGGGTAGAGGAGTTGCCCTTGAAAGAAACCTAGCAAGCTGAGGTACAATGGGACAAAGCATCCAGCTTGGACCTCTTAGGTATAAGGCTCAAACTCAGCCAGTCAGTTTCCATCATCATCCCGACGGGCTGCGTAGTTCATTCTGTATACATCATTCTTTCATGGAAGCCATGCTTCCTCCCTCTGAGCTGAGGCATAAGGGGTAGTGGGGGAGGGGGAGGGCTCCTTGTGGGCAAGGCTCCAAAGCAGCTTCATGAAAGTTTATTATGGGCTAGGATCTAGCAGGGGATGCTAGTGTACGTGCTTACTCCTCGCGTTGGAATTTACCCCTGCTTCCAAATCAAGCATCAATTAAGTTCAGCCACTGAAGTGTGATGGCTGAATGCTATAGAAGACTCATTTGGATTTTGTGTCAGATTCACTTTTTATTCATGATATCAAATCTCAAATGAACTCTCAATGCTGCCTGAATCCCCAATGAGTACTTACTTTCTGTGACACTATGTCCTACCTTCTTTCTTCTCAAACCTCCCATCTGCCTCCCCCTCCACAATTTAAACCATCAGATGAGAAAGAACTCTCTGTTTTTATTGACTATGTGTACAAACCTATCTCATAAGATTGTTATGATGATTAAATGAGTTAATAAATGAAAATTACTCAGAACATTTTTAGGCACACAGTAAACTTGCGAAAAGTATTTGCTACGACGATAATTCTTATTACCTGTGCCCAAACTCATTTCTTCCTTCTTCCCTCTATCACTTGAGGAGGGGTCCCTGCTCCTGCCAAAGGCCAAGCCCTCACCTGCTTTCTGGATGCCACTGCCCTATACCTCCTCTAGGATTGTTCCTTTGATATTTCCCCTCTCTCTCCATCATAACCTCCCTTTCTCTCTGAATTTTTTTCAGCAACATACAAATATGCTGTATTATTCTCAAGTGTTCAACCCACTCTGAATCTGGCTTCTATCCTTAGAAGTCCAACAAATCTGCTCCTATCAAGATCATCAATGACTTCTATGTTCCAAAACCAGTGGTCTCTTTTCTATCCTCTACTGACTTCAACACAGCTGATGGCCAGCTCCTTCTCAGAATACTCTCCTTTCTCATGTTCTGTGACACCACACTCCTCAGGGTTTCTTCCTACCTCTCTGATTATTCTATCTCAGCCTTCTTCCCAATCTCTTGCTTCTCTACTCAGTATCTAAATGTTGTCATTTTCCATGGATGTGGTCCTGGACTTGTACAATCCCTTTACACTCACTCATGCCCATGGATTTATTCACAATTTATATGCTGAAAACTCAAAATTTGGATCTCTAGCCTAACCTTTCCTATGCCCACATGACATCTCACAACACTCCAAATTCACAGCTAAAACCAAACTCTTGATTTCCTTCTCATCCCACCTTCCAAAATTTCCTCTTCTAATCTTCTCTGTCTTAGTCAATGGCACCAAGACTATGCAGCGGCTCAAGCCAGAAGCCTGGATTTCATTCTTGACTCTTCTTTCTCTTAACGTTTCTACCTTTACCTCTCCCATGTAATCCATTAGTAAGTCTTGTCTATTCCCTCTCCAGAATACATTGCAAATCAGTCCACTTCTCTCCATCCCCGCTCCTCTGCCATCCTAGACTAAGCAAACATCACCTCTCACCTAGACCGCCTCAATGTTCCTCTCACTTCCTCTCTTTCCAATCCAATTTATTATCTACATCGATGTCTGTGCGAGCTCTAAAAGTTATATAACATGTCCCCCTCCATTTTTTCCACCCTTCAGTGGCTTCCTAACTTGCCTTAGTGTAGTCCTAATGCCTTTCTCTAGTCTACAAGGCCCTACGAGATCTGGCCACTGCCCATCTCCACCAAAACTTCCTACGCTCTCCCCCAGCTCACTCCACTCCAGCCCCACTGGGCTTCTTTCTCAAATACACCAAGCTCCAGATCTTTGAACCTTCTGTTTCCCTGCCTGGAATAGCCCCCTTTTCCATTTTTTGCTTTCTGGCTTCAAGTGAAATGTCGTCTCCTTTCCCTTCTCATTATTTTCTACTTCTGTGACCTCTGAACATCCTTCAAAGGACTTATCAAAATTTGTTTATTTTCTTGTTTATAGCCTGTATCTTCCTCCTCCTGGTCCCAAAGGCATAATTTCTCTTTTATTTACCACTATCTAACAAAATGCCTGATACATAGTGGAATCTACATAATACTTGCTCAATAAATGAACAAATAAGCAGTCATCAAAGTGTTAAACTTAGGAGTTGAAATCAACTGAAGCAGAACTTTGGCCAAACTCATTTATAAAGCTGGACCATGACGAATTATTCTCCCAGAAAGTGGTGCCAAGTTCTGTTGATGATGGAGCATCTCGTGACTGTGACCTGATCTTTCTTTTCTCCAGTTTATGCAGATTATATGCCTCCTCTGTGAACTCCTTACCCCTGACTATTTAATTCCTAACCAACAGCCAACTTTAGTTCCCCGTCCTTGATGAAATGCCTCCCCATATTTCTAGCCCACAAGGTCCTTGTGATACTCAGCAAACCTATAGCACTTGCTTAATGATTTTATTCCATTTTTTGCATTTTTTATGAGCCAGACACTGGCTTAGGAAACGAGGCTCAAACATAAAGTTCTTTGAACTAATATTTATTCAGCATCTTTTATACCAGGCTATATTAAGCATTTTATAATATTAACACTCATTAATTCTCACTGCAAACCCATTTTCTATTTAACAAATATTTTTACAGTACACACTATGTATTAGGCCCTAGACTAAGGACGGTACAGATACTAATTCAGTTAATCCTCATGACAAACCTAAGAGGTAATTTGTGTTATTGTCCTCATTTGATAGTTTGGGAAACTGAGGAAAAGACAAGTTATTTGCTTAAAACCACAGAACTAATAAATGACAGCCAGAATTTGGGCCAGGCAATGAAGCTCCAGAGTCTCCATTCTCAACCATCATTCTGGACGACTTCTCAACTCCGGTCAGGGAGGTGTGACTACTCCTGTTTCACCAGGAGAAACTCTGGACTCACAGGGTAACTTTGCTGGGTTATGCATTAATTTACGTGTCCAGCATCAAACATTTACAGCCTGCCTTCTAAACACTGGGCGCTGTGCCGAGTTCTGAGATACACAATGTTCAAACAGCCTTGCCCTCAGGGAGTTCACAATCCAGCTAATTCGCGGGCATTGTGGGATTTAGACTTAAGGGTTTCTGACTCCAAAACCTGTGACCTTTCCAGGATCCCATTCGAATAGAGTTAGATCAAATTGTTTGGGTTCAGAGATGAGCCCTCAACCAACAGGTGGTGGAAGTGGGACAGCTGGGAAGGGTTTCACTGAGGAGGAAAACGCCACTTTTATTGTTATTTAAATAGCTAAATGTTTCACCTTTAGGTATCATCGCCATCCTCCGTCATTGCACTCTCCTTGAGGCCTGGGACTCTAATTTAATATTGCTCATAGAGTTTGGGACAGTGCTGTAAACACAGTCAGTGTCCAATGAAGGGATCTCGAATGAGCTGTGACTAGTTGAGTTCTCACGACAGCTAACAAAGCTGGCAGTATTGGTTTTGTGACACTTCAGATTTCTTCAAGCTTCTTCAAACCTCAGCACTTAATTACCACAGCAAGACATACACGAGCTTTTCCTGGCTCTTTGGGGACTGTGACTCAAGGACTGAATGCCATAAAACCAGGAGGCATCCGAATATTCTCTTTATCACACGGCCCAGGTCATATGCACTTGCAGATTCAACACTGTCCACCCTGGGGAACCTCGCAGCTCTGTCCACCACTACCACGCCCTCCGGAGTGAGGAGTTCTGACCCTGTGACCACAAATTGCCTTGTGTTTATGTTGCCAAAATAGGCAAAGCAAATCCTCACATTTTCCTCACCAGTGCAATGGGGAAGCACCAGGGCCTTGGTCCTTGGAAATGATGAAAAACCAACGCAGATTCATACAGAACAAACAGCACTGTTTGCCACACTGTCTTGTTTGTTTTGGAGGAATGAGGATTTATTAATAATGAAGTTTCGCCATGCGGCAGGCACATCTGGGTCACAAAGAATCAGTCATAGACAGTAACTCAGGAAAAACCCCATTAGGTCACCTCGTCCTGCCTCTGCCAAGGCTGTGGGCTATGTTTCTGCCTTTTGAGTTTTAACAGCATTTCAAAATAAAAGACGAGATTAGGAGCGATCTCTCACCTGTGATTCAGAAGTATCCTGAACGATGGTGCCTACGTGGGGAAAACGTAAAACAAAACATGCAAAAAGTTTCAACTCCTCCAAGTTTCAACTCATAACTCTGAGTAGGCTGTTCCCTCCCATTTGCACAGAAAGAAAATTGACTAGTAGACTTCAATTAACAGAAGCACGTGGCATCTTCTACAGGGACTCACGAGCAAAGGAAAAAAGTCTACATTTATTTACTTATTTAGCACTTATTTATTTAACCTTCTGGCTGGGTTGCGTGGGTGGATTGGGTTTTACATCCCGAATTACAGAATTTGCGATGGGAATGCGTGTCGGCCGTTTGCTGGAGGAAAGAAAGACTCTGTTCCTTGTCCTCTCTTGTAACAGAGCCGAGGATCCTACACGTCTGTTTAGAGGAGTTAAAATATGTAAGAGCATAACCCTAGCTGGGCTTCCTTTGCTGTGTCGTCTGTGCTTTCCTCCGGACAGCACCCTGAGCCGGCTCTCGCTACCTCTTCCTTGGACCACTGGACGGGCCTCTACTTGGTCTCCTCTCAAATCCCTCCAGTGCATCTGGCCAACGGCTGCCACAATCGGAATCAGCTAAGATTTTCTGAGAACTGACTACATGCTTGGTCTGTGTATAACGTGATCAAACATGTCTCCTACGCTTTAATTTAATTCTCGCAACCACTTTGTGACATAAGGAAGGGCACAGTATGGACAGTAGCCAAAGACATGGGCTCGGGATCGGCAAAAGAGTTTTCACTCCTAGCTCCACCACTTGTTTCTCCCCCAGCTTTACTGAGATATAATTGACATATAATACGGTGTGAGTTTAAGGTGTACAGCATGATGATTTGATATTGGGAAATGATTACCATAGTAAGCTTAGTTAACACATCATCACTCCTCTACTTTTTAATGGAGACTTTGGGAAAATCAATATTCTCACCTGTAAAGTGGGAATAAGAATAGTACTGACTTCACAGAGCTGTTTTTGTTTTTAAAAAAACTTTATGGAGGCTTATTGAGCATATTACATACTTCACCTTTTTCAAGTGTATAATTCAACGATTTTTAGTAGATTTATTAAGTTGTGCCGCCATCAACATAAATCAGCTTAAAGACCTCTACATCACCCCAATATGATCCCCCTGTACTTTTACTGTTAATATCTCTTGCTCCTGCCCCACTTTTTGTCTTTATATCTTCGCTTTTTCTGGGTATTGCATGTCAATGAATACAATATATGGTATCAGACAATATACAGTATCTCATATCTGGCTTCTTTCCCTGAGCATAATATTTTTGAGGTTCACCCATGTTGTTTGTAGCATATATCCTTAGCTTGTTCCTTTCCACTGCTGAATAATATTTCATTGCGATTAGCACCTTTTGTCTACTCACTCACCAGATGATGGACAGTTAGGTTGTTTTCACTGTTTGGCTATTATAAATAATGCTTCTGGGCCCACCCCGTGGCTGAGTGGTTCAGTTCGCAGCTCCACTTCGGCGGCCCAGGATTTCACGGGTTTGGATCCTGGGCATGGACATGGCACCGCTCATCAGGCCATGCCAAGGTCGTGTCCCACATAGCACAACCAGAAGGACCCACAACTAGAATATATCACTATGTACTGGGGGCTTTGGGGAGAAGAAGAAAAAAAAAGATTGTCAACAGATGTTAGCTCAGGTATGGATCTTTAAAAAAGAAAAAATAATGGGGCTGGCCCCATGGCCAGTGCTCCGCTGCAGGCGGCCCAGTGTTTCGTTGGTTCGAATCCTGGGTGCGGACATGGCACTGCTCACCAAACCACGCTGAGGTAGCGTCCCACATGCCACAACTAGAAGGACCCACAATGAAGAATATACAACTATGTACCTGGGGGCTTTGAAACAAAAAAAGAAAAAAAGAATAATAATGCTACTAAGAACATTTGTGTTCAAGACTTCGTGTGGATATATGTCTTCAGTTCTCTTGTGTAGACACCTAAGAGTGGAATTGGTGGTCCATATTTTTAAGAACTCACAGAGTTGTTTTGAGGCTTAAACATTATACAGAAATGGCCTAGCCCCATACTAGCCAGGGAGAAACGATCAATGAAAATTGTCGTTGTAGCTGTTGTTACCGATGCTCTTTTTAGGAGGTTTCATTTTGCTTGTTGTGCAGATGAGGAGGTAAAATAAACCTTAGAAAGCATTCTCAGCTTGCTCAAGATCACACGGCTAATCGATGGATGAACTGGAATTCTCTCCCATGTTTTCTGACTCCAAGCCCGGCACTGTTTCCTGTCACCAGAGCCAAAACCACATTAGCCATCCCGAGGAGCACAGCTCTGATAACGCACTGCCCTGCGGAACTAACGGCAGTGGCTCCTCCGCGCACACAGAATGAAATCTCAACCTCTGTGCTAGGTAAACAAAGCCCCCTATTATGTTTCCCACCTCCCTTTCTTCTCTAATCTCCCACCACTTTCTGCTCCCCCACCCCCATCTCCCTTCACTCGTCCCTCAGGTTGACTTTTATTCCAACACTCAGCCCCCAGTCTTTGAGCCCCTACACCTTTGTCTGAGCAAGATCTGCCTCCTTGAATAGTATTTCTCACTTCTGCCTCATGAAATGTTACCCATCCTTCAAGGCAGAGTTCAAATCCTATCTCTTATACCTTCCTCATCCTCGTAGCTCTGGTCAAAATTAATCTGTATTCTCCTAATCCACTTGGTTATAATAGGTGCTCAATGAACATGCTGATGTGAGCTGAGATGACTGAAAACACTCAGCTGTTTAATGAATGACCCAGCAATGGGAAGCACTATTTTCTTAAAACTCAATAAAAACTCATTTATAAAATTCCTAGGTATATATAGCACAGTGCAGAGTGTTATTTGGACTTGGGATAGGGTGCTGTTCCTGACCACCCTCCTTCCTTCGTGTGTCCAGAGCGCTTTATTCTTATCACACTGTGCTGTATATCCATGTACGTTTGTCTGCCCCACAAGACTGTGAGCAACTCCCGTGAGGAAGCTGTGTCTTATTCCTTCCTCAAGACACATCACCCAGCACAAGGGCTGAGTCATGTAGTCGTGGTGAGTACTCACCAGGCGCTTTTAGAGCGAATGAATGAATGAACAAAAGGGTGAGTGAATGAGAGAACGAGGTGCTCTCTCTCTCTGTCTGACGCAGAAAACCCTCACAAGTAGGCAGTACTCTCTCGTCTGACGTCAGAGTTCTAAAAGCAGTTCCCTTTTAAACAAGACTCCGTAATCTTCCCATTAGCTTACTGCTAATCCCACTTTCTCCAGACGGCTCACCTGATTAAGTCAATAAGTATAAACGTAGAATATTTTCCTCCCCATCCAGTTCCTTCCTTAACCCTTTCTAAGCAAATGTCACAAAAAAGGGAATATTTAAAGAGAAAAATTTTCCAAAGTATCTTTATGTGAGCTCTAAGACAGAGTGACTTTTCCTAAGTGGCTGGTTGGATTCTACCAAGGATCCAGCAGAGGGCTTTGTACATAGTACGAGCATTGTAAATAGATGTTGCATAACTGGATCCAACAAACATTTATTAAGTGTGGATGGGCAAGACCCAGGTGCAACTTTGCAAGACTCCTGGCATAAGGGGACTAACAAATATACGTAATAGTAACAGTAATGACAGCTATGTATTCAGTCGTTACTCTGTGACAGGCACTATTTTAAGGGTTCTACGTGAAATAACAAATTTAATCCTCATAACAACTTTAAGAGGAAGATATTAAAGATGAAGAAAACGAGGATGAAGAAGCTGAGGGATAAAGAAGGCTTAGGAAGTCATTATCCTGATAAGTAGAAATAATTAGCCTAATAAGTAACAATCTGGCTCCACAATCTCCCTACGGAATGCTGTTAAGCTTAGGAGAGGGACCATCTCCCCTTCATTTTAGTTTCCCCAGCACCCATAAGCACTCGATGGCTGCTATTGAACTGTGCCAACTACAACGCCGGCAAGGGTTAGGAAAATAGTGGACACACTGTGGTATGCAACAATAATAGGGCCTAATGTCAGGGTGGGAGGGGGTGGACGGAGCCCAGGTGCAGAGCCAGACCAGTGAGACCTGGGCTTCAACTCCAGATTCGCCGGTAACTAGCTCAGCGGCTATATCTTCTGTGACAAAAAATTACCCATCCCCACACCACACAGTGCCATTTCTGGGCCAGGAGCCATTATGAAAGTTTGAAGGCTCTGTAAGACTAGATTCTACACTCAGAGACTCAAAAGATTTCACAATAGAGATGATTAAGTCTACAGTTAAAAGATTCACCTCAGGTCGCACACCTGGTTGGTACCAGTACTAAAATTCCGTTTCCTGAGTTCCAGCCCAGTGCTCTTTCACTTAAGTCACAGAGTTTCATTTGAGGTAGGGAAGTCGAACAGAACACTGTAAGAAGCAAATTATTCAAAATGGGACTTTCCAGAGCCAGCCTAGAGTTAGACAGCTGCCTCCTTGTGTTCAAGGGAGGCACGCCCCAGTTTCACTGAAGATCGGAAACCTAACTCTCTCTCCTGTGATGTCAGAGGCTGGGATATCTTCTAAGTAGTGAGTAATGCTCTGCAGATAAGTCTCCCACCGCTCTGTTACGTCCTAAAAATTCTCCCTTGCCCCTTTTCCCTGCCAAGCTCTCTCCTGCTCAACACCCCAAAGAAATACCTCTCAGCGAAGAGGACTCATTCCTAGAAGAAAGGGAAGCACTCTCGCCTGCCTGCTGGCTCAGCTATTTCCCTGAGGGGACACAAGGGCTTGAAGCACCTTTTCTCATAAATTCTCTCCAGTTGTAGAATCTGGAGAAAAGAACGGATTAAATGTAGAGTGAGAACTGGATGGTACTGTGAGAGAAAGCTGTGATTGGAGCAGCAGACGTAAACATCATCCCAAGGGTGTAGCTACCTTTAAGACAGGCACCTACAGGCGTGGGCACCACCTGCAGCACTCGTAGCCACCTGATAGCACAGAGGGCTGGTGCCAAGTACACAGGCTTTGGAGCCAAACAAGCCAGGGTTCAAATCCTGGCTCTGTCACTTCCTAGCTGAGTGTCTTTATATTCCTGGTTACCCTCACGAAGGCATGGTTTCACTGGTTAAAAAAAAGGGGAATAATAACATTGACTTCATAAAGCATTGTTGATGATGAAAAGATCTCATTGCAGTTCCTAATAGCAAATCTAGTCCTTACTAGGGGTTTAATATTGTGTTAAGACTTCTCCCCCGTGCCTCGTAGTTGAAACAGATGCTTTACAGTGAACTCTTCGGAAACAAAGAAAACACTGTGGGGACAGTGTACAGTTGAAACTGATCCCATCAGTTCTATCATGTGTACTATACTCAGAATGTGGGAAAAATCTCAGAATTGCCTGAGCCCACCCTTCCTCCCAGCGAGAGAATCCCGTGTTAAGCTTCCTATGTCTGTCTCGACAAGCGCTCTTCCAACCAGGATGCAGAAGGACACACTTCCCAGGGGAACCCATTCCACTTTCTGCCAAATCTCTAATGGGTTTAACAGCCCACTGAGGCAAACTCTCTGATAAATTCCACCCACTGCAGCCGCCTTGGCTTGGCCCTGGCTGCACAGAACCCTGAGAAGGGAGTGTTTCCCTGCCACTGTGCCCTGCTCAAGAGTGGAGGAAATCTCCTCTACAGAAACTTGAGGTGTGGGTCACAGTAAGTAATCCCACCAACAAAATTAGGAAATGAAATAGATGATGCACATTTCACCACTGCACAAAAAGAGGAGGGAGAGATAAGTGTGTCCGCAACTTGAGTAGAAGGAGATACTCAAGACCTGAAGAAAAGGTAAGATTTGGGGGGGAAAGAACATGGTGAGACGTTAATTCCTTAAACTCCGGAAGGTATCCACGGTAGGCTCAGTTTAGTAATTGGCCAAGAGCAATTCTTTATCAGAAGATAAAGGAGGGTGAGGAGGAAACCACACCTGAAGGCAGGATCTCAGGTCTATGACGTTCCAAGCAGCGGCGGTTGCAGGAGCGACAAGGAGCCACACACGTTAGTGCTAAAGCGCCAGGTCATCTTCCTGAGATGCAGAGATACGGAGGTGGGAGCAGAAGCCTGGGGGTGGGCGGGAAACACAAGGCGATGAGCTGGCGTGGAGAGTTGCCCAGCGCGCACGTGCTCTGCAAAGGGGCTGAGGTCTCATCCTGCACAGGTGCTTTCTCCGTGATGAGAACACAAGACTCAGAGGGGATAATGGAGGCAAGGAAGTTTTAAAATTCATGGTTAAGAAGGAAGGAGCGAGTCCCGTGGATGACCTGGAGAATAGGTTTGACATTCAAATTTCCAAATTGTGTGAGAGGACATGAAAGTTTCAAACCCACTCTGTGGAAATAAGTAATATACAGAAAGAGGATTCCCACCTCACTCTTACCGCCTCCCACCCCTGAGATATTTCAGGCCATAAATGAATCTACTTTTGAGATATTTCTTCCAGATAATCAGTTGTGGTCTCCAGACTTGGAGCACAAAGTGACCAGCATTCTCATAAATCTGAAGCCCAAGATGCTCTCTTTCTCTCACAGCTACTCACTAGAGAGAATGGTGAGAAGAATGGGGATGGCTTGTGGTGTCGCCAACATTTAGCAGGTGTGCTGCCACTGCCTGGGCACTGTGGGGGTGTTCAAAATACCAACACTGTGCCCTTCTGGTCTTTCAAATTATCGTTTGGTTTTCAAAACAATTCTGACCTGGGAGGAATGGTTATTTTACGGTGTTTTGAAATAAAGTCTCAATTAGTCAGAAGGAACGCAAACATTTTTATTTTCCTGGACCTCATGTATTTTATTTGTCATAGAGCTGGCCATGATTTTGGTCCGATTCCCGAGACAGGTATTTTTTGTTCATTGGTTGGTCTTTGGATGCTTGGTTTTATTTGTCAACTTGGCAAAGCTAAGTACTCAGCCATTTAACCAACGTTGATCTAGGTGTTGCTGTGAAGGTATTTTGCAGGTGTGCTTAACATCTGCAATCAGCAGACTTTAAGTAAAAGAAATTACCTTCAATAATGTTGGGCCTCATCCACTCAGTTGAAGGTCTTAAGAGCAAAAACTGAGGTTTCTCGGAAAAGGACAGATTCTGCCCCAGGATTGCAGCATTAACCCTGCCTGAGTTTCCAGTCTGCTCGATGGATTTTGGACTGGCCAGCCCCCATGATTATGTGAGCCAAATCCTTAAAATAAATCATATATATGTGTATATGTGTATATACATACATACTCTCCCACTGGTTCTGTTTCTCTGGAGAATCCTGACTAATATGGTCCTTATCTTCATGTAGCGTTTTCTCTAGTCTTATTTTCAGTTGGTGCAAACTCAAGATCAGAGTCTGTTTAGCTTAAGGAACACACATAAGCTAAACAAATGAATGAATGATGGAGGAAGAACTTACGCCCGTGGCATGAAGAACTATTATGCTTTTAAAAAGCAACACAAGACATAGTCCCATATAGTATAAAAAGACTGGGCAATTATTACAACAGGCAGGACTAACATAGGGGGCTTTCCATGGGTAAATTTTCAAGTCAGAGTAAGAGGACTGTAGGCAGGGTGGTTTGGAAGTGTGAAGGGCATGGAGAGGGAGGCAAATCAGAGGGAGGCCTGGAAATGATCCAGGGGTGAAGATAGAAAGGCTGGTGAAACTAGCGATGAGAGAGGAAGAAGTAACGGAAAACCAGGTCACTGAGGACAGAGGCCCATTGTGTCCACAAAAGCATGCAAAGAACCCTTAGTTTCCCCTGGGATAAAAAAGTAACAAGCCAGTGTGCACACGCACACATGGCTTAGAACTGGCACATGTAGAGAGCTGAAGGGTTCCTTGTTTGTCAGAACAGGTTCTCTGTGCGGACATGTAAAGCAAAGGCAGAAGACTTCCCAGCTGTACAAATACACGAAACGCCCCTCCCAATGCTGATGCACCACACTTAAGGTGTGTGGTTACTTCACAGAACTGAGCCTCTGGGAGCTTGAGGCCCTGTTAGCAATGCAGGGATGAAAAGGAAGTCCCAGTGTCACGTTCTTGGTAGGATGACTGGCTCTTTTGGTGGGACTGTCTTTCCAAAGCCAGCAAATAGAGAGCTCCAGAGGATCAGCCTGACCTTTGCCTTCCAGAGAGAGAGTCACATAGCCTGTGAGAAGAAAATGGCTGTCTCACGAGCTCAACTTTCTTTCTGTTCAGATGGCAATCCAGATTGGCATCACAGATTTTGAAACAAATTTTTGTCCCATGGACGTTGTTTCAAGTTCCTCAAAGTGAGAGCAGCTGGCAAAGTCACTCGGTTTCTCTGTCGCATAAGCAAACTCCTCCTTATCAGAATGTCCCCCTCACTCAGGAAAGCCCATTCTTCCATGACTAGGACAGCAATCTTTCTCTCCTTTTACTTACAATTCATCACACTACCTCTCTTTCATTGCTCATTCTTTTTCAATTAATATTTTTTGAGCACCCACCCTGTGCCAGGCACTGAGCACACAGTCTAATGGTGTACGCAATCAAGAAAATAGGCAGCTGCAATACATTAAAAATGTAAACATTTATTTAGTGTTTCCGTGTGCCAGCCATTGTTCTACTCACTTTACGTACATTAATTTGCTTTCGTAACAATTCTTTGCCAAAGGTCCTATTATTACCCCTGTTGTACAGATGAGGAAACCAAGGCCCAGAGATGCTGAAATACTTGTCTACGATCACAAAGAAAGAAAGGCATAGAACCAGACTAGACTCAGGCAGTCTGGCTCCAGAGCCTTGACCGTGGAGGTGCATGGAAGGGGCAAATGCTGAGTATCCTGCTAGAAAAAGCTCCCATGCTGGGGATGATGGAGCTGGTGCCAGGAACCCAGACTTGTGGCTCCCGGAGACGCGCTGTACTTAGAATTCAAATCAGATCATGTCAATCTCCTTCTCAAATCCTCGAATGGCCCCCGGCTGCATTTAGAATAGAATCCACACGTTCTACCACGGCCTACGAATGCTCTGCCAACCTGGTCCCTCTCAGCCACTCTGGCCTCACCTCTCACACCACCCTATCAATCCAGAAGATTGCACCTTTTAGCTGTTAGTCACTGCCTCCACCCACCCAGCTCCTACTCACGGTTTCGATTTCAAGTTCAAGGTCATTTATTTACAAAGGGTCTCCCTGTCTCCCATCTACATTATTCCCAATAATAACTAATGATAATAATAATGAGAGCAAACATTAAACAATACTAGGTGGCAGGCAGCACTCTAAATGGTTTACCTATAAAAGCTCATTTACATATTACAACACTCCTGAAGGTAAGTTCCAGCATTATTCCCAGTTTTACAGGTGAAACAGTGAGGCAATATTACAGCATTCTGTACTTTCCTTTATTATGATTATCAAGTGTGTAATCATATATTTATTCATTTAATATTTCCGGGGCGGTGAGCTGCACGTGGTCAGGGGTGGAGTTCATTCGTTTCATCGTTGTATCCCCAGGTCTAACACAGCGTCTCATGTGCAGTAGGCATCTAATAAATGTTTATTTAATAAATGAATAAGGACACATGAGAGCCATATTTCTCTGAAGACTGACACATTTCTTATTACTTACAACAAACTGGATAGCTGACAATGGAACTGACGGAAATTCTCTATTACGCAGTAGGGAGTAAAGCTGCAGATATTTCAACTCTGTTCGCTCTTGGTTGTGAAATTCTCACCATCCCCCTTTCCACTAGTTTTACCATACGAGGTTTATGGTTGGGAGGCAGGAATGGCGTGGTCTAGACTAGAGGAAGGAGCATGGGTTTTCAAGAAATACAGACTTAGCTTTCGGTTCTGACTTTATCACTTCCTAACTGTGTGGCCTTGAGTAAACCCCAAATATTCCCTGCGCCTCCTTTTCTAAATCTGTGAAATACGGACAATATCATCTGCTGGGCAGTTGAGTTGGGAGAGTTGGGTGAGACGATGGATACAGAGGGGCTCCCATGGTGCCTGGCGCACAGCCGGACTTGAACGACCGCTAGCTCCCTGCCTCTCCCGCAACCAGAGGCAGGCGTGTGGGGCTTTGGAAGTCATCTAGTTTACCAGACAAGCGGCACCAGCCAGACCAGACCCTACAAACCTGAAGCCCGAAGTTCACCTGAGGGAGTCGGGGAAAGATCACATTATCTGACCTGGCCACCTCCCTGGATCAAAAGATTTGGGTCATTACCAGGGCCCCAGCTCATTCCTCTGACAAAGCGAAGGAGGGGGTAGGAAAAGAACATAAAACTCTGAGTGGTCCCTTTTGGTACTTGTCAAGAGCTCTGGCTGGAGTAAGTTAAGACAATAAACTAAGAAAAGATCTAGTGAGTTCTGCTGCCTGTTCTCTATTTCAAGGGGACAGTCCCTGCTTTGTTTCTCTTCTCTCGGGTGAAAGACTGTTTCCTGAAATGCTCCTGGCTTCCGAGAACAGCTCTGGAGGCCACTCCATGAAGTGCTGGCCAGGGGTTGATCAGAAGCGAGCAAGCAGAATTTACCCTACCCCCAGGATCACGCAGGCTCGGATGCCGGAGGGAGAAAAGGGAACTTCGATGCTCCTCTTCCTTCCTCCTTCACCTCCCAAGATCCATGTTCATTCTTCTCTAGGCCAACCCTGACTTCCTTCTCCTCTCTCGCGTCCCAAGAAAGAGGATAGAGGGGGTAGGTGGAATGAGGATGCCTTCCCCTTCCCACAGGTAACAAGAGAGGGCATAGAGCCTTTCCCAAAGGAGTCAAGCCCCCTCAGGCTGGGCTCTGCTAGGCTTCATCTCTCCAGAGGGAAGCTCTGCACCAGCTCCTGCCGCTACTCTCTGCTGAGCCCCCTGGGGTGAAAACCTGCACCTGTGCAGGTGTGTGCCACGCCCGGAACTGTGTATTCAAATATAATTATAATGAGTTGTACAGCTCTAATTATTCTATCTTATCAAGTGAAGTCCTCTCAGGCTTATGCAGAAGAAAACTCTCAGCCAACTCAGACTCAGTTTATCAGAATCCTAACTGGGTGTTCTTTGCTCTCTGTTTTCAAGAGAAAGAGCCAGGTCTGTATACTGTCCTCTGACATTTGGTATCAGCTCCATTCTTTCCAGCCCCCTTAGCTTTTTCTGTGCGTCCTGGAGAATCCTACCTTCAGCTCCAAATCTATATTCATAGAATCAGATTTTTACGGTTTCAGAGGGAAAGAATCTCAAGCTTTCAAGAAAGATTGCCTTTTACATTGATTCACCATGGAAGGGAAGTAGATCAGAGCGTCTTAGATCTCAGCAAAGCTTTCTGTTTTGGTTCCTACCGAGGCCAGCAGGCAGGGGCTCCTAGCTTCACACGGTGACCACCTGCCAGTGCTGGGTGCTGCGGGAAGCACGTTGTGTGACACAAATAACAGCGACACTAATCTTGACACTTCCTAAGTCCCAGGAGCCATTCTAAGTGCTTTCTACATGTTTATGCATTTAAGCCTTACAACCAAATGTGAGGTATGTACGACTTCCATCCCAACTTTGGAGATAAAGCAGTTGGGATGTGGAAAGGTTAAGTGACTCGTCCCCCGGTCACGTAGGGTGGACCTGGGACTTGAAAGTGGCAGGCTGGCTCCGGAGTCTTCACTCTTAACCACTGTACACACAGCTTTCCTCATTTGGTCCTCACAGCAATCTCATGAGCTAGAAGATTAAAATGTCCACTTTCCAGATAAGAAAACTGAGACTCACAGAAGTAGCTCATCCTTGGGGATTGACTGGCGAGTCCCAACCGAATTCAATTCCATATGCTAATTGAATTCCTACTTTGTTCCAGGCACTGTGCGAGGCACCAGGAGCATAAGATACTCTGATAAGCCAGTCGCATTTTGTCATTTGTGTGTGCATGTGAAGGGAAGCTGCCTGTAGTCAAGATTAGCCAAGATGTCAGCATTGTGCACAGCCCTGAGCACTAGAAGATCGTTGGTCTAGCCTGAGCAAAGCCACACGTGAGTCTGCTCCTTTCCAGTCCTTTCCAATCGGGCCTGGGCGTACCCTCCTCTGTATTTGTTCATTCCGTACATCTACTGAGCATTGACTGTGTTTTAGGTCATGCTATAAATTGGGGATATTAAAAAAAGAGGATTAGTACTTGGGACACTCTTAGTTTAGAAGGGGAGAAAATTAAATAAATACAGCATAATATGACAAGTGCAATAATTGAGACTTTGAGATAATAATCAAGATAATAATTAAGAGTAATTTTGGATGAGTTGCAGGGAGCACATCCAGAAGATGGTAGATGTGCTGGGTCTTAAAGGATAAAAACCGCATCTTCCAGATGGGAATGGGTAAAGGAACCAGCATTTATTAAGCTTACACTATCAGGCCCTGGATTCAGACTATATACGTAGTTTAATCCTGACTCCAGAATCCAGGAATCAGTGAGCATAAAGAACTTGTTCACAGTGACAGTGTAAGGAAATCCCTGAGCTGAGCGTGTGAACGATATATTCTGGAAATGGCAGCCCAGGCAGAGGGAACAGCATGTACAAAGGCTAGAAGGCAAGAAGAGTCTGGCACATTTGAGGGACAGGCTGTTCAGTACATATCAGCCATCATGCACAGCTGATGGGTTAAAAGGGGAGATGAGGACAAAGAGGGAGTTAGGAGCAAAATTCTGAAGGACTCTGCATACCCCGTAAGAAATAGGGGACTTCTCCTGAAGGCAAAGAATGGCCAACTAAGAAAATCACACGACCGAAACCGGGTTTTAGAAGAATAATTGTAGCACCAGAACGAAGGTGGACTGGAGTGGGGACAGACTGAGGATCATAAAGCAAGTCGGGGCCACCACGATGGTTTTGGTACAGGAGGATGAAGCACTGACCTGAGGAAGAGGGGGTGGGGAAAGACTAGAGAAAAGTCTGTAAGAATCTGCTGTGGGAGGGAGAGAGAGATAAAAAGGTGGATAGTGACATGCTACTCATAGCCAGGAACAGGGAACAAGGGGCAATGGTGGAGGGGGTGGAGCTGGGCCTCCAGGTGAACCACTGGGGTTACCAAAGGTGGTCAGACAGATGGCTGGCGTGTATACACACAGTCACTGATGAGTAAGTGAGGAAGTGCAGGGAGTGGAGGCAGCGGGGTTGGAAGGGAGATGAGTGCTAATGCCAATGAGGGGATTCTGACAACCAGATCTGAGGGAAGCTGTCTGCTCAAGATGGCTCCCTAACCATGAGCCTGGGAGACAGGGGAGTCCAGGTGGGAGGCGAATCTTTGCCTCTGACCCCTGGGGCTGCCCAGGTAAATAGAGCTGTCAGAGAGACAGATGTTTCCTGAAGGGCTCTCTCTGACACACCTGGGAGCTGCATGACCAGGCTTGAGGCAGGCAGCAGCAGCTGGGTTTTGGGAGGAAGCAGGCACGTGGGCAGCCTCCTGCCTCCTGTGGGAGCTCTGCAGACAAGGCGGCTGAGAGACGCGAATCTTTCTTCCCACCTCCTCCTCCACCCTCTGCTTCAGAGCCCTGGTGCCACAGCCCAGTGCAGGCTGAATAAAGGTTGATTCACAGATGAGGGGCTGCAGCTACAAGCCACACAAAGGCGGCAGAAAGGACAAAATTGTGTGTACGTGTGTGTGTGTGTGTGTGTGTGTATGGAAGAAACTGTTTATTCAGGAAACTACACGTCAAACACAGACTTACTGGCAGACAATAGAGATTTGCCTAGACAATTCATGCCACCAAATAAACATCAAGATGGGCCGTGTAGAGCCAAAGGTGAGGCACATTTTTAAAAGTGGGGTGTCTCCCTTCATGGTCTCAATTACAGGAGATGTTTTTGCATACAAAAGCCTCGAGGCAACAATGTCTGGGCATCTACTTGAATCTACTGTAACCAAAGAGAAAGAAAGGCCGGAACTAAAATGCAAAAGAAAGAAAGAAACAGTGTTTGGAGATAGGTCTGCTACAGTATAAACTTTTCCCTTTCTCTGGCTTACTGCATAGCAAAACCTGATGGTTGTCTTTGTAAAAAACGTGTCTGTATCTAGGTCCCTGGCAGAGATTTGCCTCTGGGAGGGCCAGCAATCTATTTAATGACTCCATTGACGTCAATAGCATAACTGAAATACTTACTAACATGCATGATTCCAACTTTCAGGGGGGTGGGTGGATGGTGTTTCTCAGCAGTACAAAAACATGAAGTGGAGCCACCGCGGAACGAACTCGGCTCTTCAGCAGCAAGCGAGAGATGAGATGCTGCAGGTCTCATCGGGCCCGGTTAATACGAAGAAACATTCACAGGAAATTCAGAAATTAATTTCGAGCTAGTGAAATAGCCATAAATGAGCAGGTCTTTATTTTTGGCAATGTTTGCGCAAGGGTAACATTTTGACTATTTGCACTTTATTCAACTTGTCAATGATTTTACAGATACCCATACTTAATTTTAGACACATTTGAAATAATCGCAAATCAATAAAAATAACTCAGTGTTGATGCTTTGGGGTAAACTTTCACAAAAGGGCTATTTTAGACAAAAGCAATTCTTACAAAACAACCATTTCGGGAATTATTCTCAGAACGGCTGGGGCTTTTCTAGTGCATTTGCCACATGGTTTTGTATGCAGGCTGCCACTGAACACTCAGGGTGAGTAACTAAGACAATTATCCCACAAATCAGGCCATACAACATACAGAACACTGAAGAAAAAGTAATCTGATATTTCTGGTTTTTTCTCTTTTTCCTCCCCTCCTATCTCTCCTTTATCAGGAGTGGCCACAGCCTTTGGTAACAGGATTGATTTTATTCGTTTTTGTCCATAAGTGTTGCAACGCTGCCTGCCAGTTCTTGCTTAATGTAGAAACCCAGCAAACGTCCTGCTTATGTGGGGCTTCATTTCCAGTCATCTGACACAGATCGGCTCTCAGAGAGCCCCATCCTTGTGCACGCCCAGCCTGTCTTTCATCCTAGGCCCTGGCAAAGAACGAGAACTGAATCAATGCCATGACTTTCTGAATTTCTTGGGCTCCAAGATAACTCACTAACCCCTGTGCCCACTCCTTGGATAGCCCCTGCCTCTGGCACACCCACACGAACCTCCAGGGGGAGATTCATAATCAAGCAAAGATATGGGAGAAACTCATAGTGAGCAATAGGCTTCTTAGGAGAAAATCTCTTCTCTGTTATCAACCAGTAAAGAGCTGTTTCCTCGCCAGAATGGCCTGGACACATATTAGAACAAACGAATTCCCATGAGCACTGAAAAATAGTAATTAAGTCTGTTTCTCACTTAGGTCAACCTATTTCAGACTGACTGGAAAGGCCTATGTTATCTCAGCGTATTTCTCTGTCCACAGGCTTTTCTTGAAACACGTCTAAGTGACTGAGGTTGAAAACCACCATAAACCCAGGCTGTGGGTGGATACCCAGGGTGGGAGAGACTTCGGGCCTGAAGTCTTAAGACAATTCTCTGGTCATCTTTGTGACGTGTTTGCTGTCATTTCTGATGACCCATGGACTTGAGGGGTTTCTTCATAACATCTGGTCTGTTGCATTCATGATGCTACTGCTCAATACATTTACTGGCAAATTTTGGAACAAGAAAGTTAGTACAGAACATTTCATCTTACACGTCGATTTGGCTGCTGAAATGCTATATGTAGGATACATATTATTATAAGTCAAGTCACATTTATATGAGTCAGAGGTTCTGGCCATTGAAAGGAATACTTCTCTAATCCTTTTGTGAAGTAAACAGTCAGTCTGTAAAAGCCGTGAGCACTTGCTAATTTATCCTTTCAGCAAATTCTTATTTTCATGACATGCCTGTAATCACTATTGAAACGCGTGCAAAAGCAAGGGATAGGATGGGTGGAAAATGTAGGGCAAATATCCTCACACAAACACACACACACACACACACTCACACACTCACTCATGTACACATACACACACATTGCTGTACCTCAATTATCTGATTTTTTCTGTTGAAATAGTTTCGGGACTTGAAATCCTGAGAATTACTTCAATTTTCCCGTTTGAATGTGCACAGATGACAGAACCCAAGTTCCTGCCTTGTTTTGGGTCTTCTTTCTTCTATTCTATTTTTTTTTTTTACCTTTCTGTTCCTGTCCTTACGCATCATGCAGAGAAAGCCTGGAATTTACGCTTGTGAAAAGGCAAAATGTGATAAAAATTGAAATGCTCATTAAACTCCACAGCATTCGCATTTTTAATGTCCCCAGGAGGAGTCACTGCATCTTTCTCCTTAACGTGGGAGCATTTGGTTTCCACATTGCTAGACTTTCTGGGCTTTCAATTCTCCTTTCCTTCACTCTGGCTTTCCTATTCAAAGTGCAAAATGTCAACTTTTTAGATTTAACTCTTTTTGTTCAAAACCTATATGACCGCACTAATTATAGAGTGTGCTTCAAACCTCTTTTAATTCCAATGCAATAATTGATTTTTTAATAGTAAAAAAACACAACTGAATAATTTTCATAGCCATAGAGATAAAAATATTGACTCATTATTAAAATTTAATTTATGAGCATTCTCCTTAAGATAAAGTCTCCAAACTCTGCAGTCCTCCTGGTCAATTCAACACTTACTGTCTACCTACTTTGTGAAAACAGCTCTGCCAAAGGATTCTGAGCGATAAAGAGGTGAGCAGGGGGCGGTCCCTGCCCTTGGAGCTGTGATGGAGGAGACCGAGAAGCCGCAGGATCTATCCTGGAACGGAATTGTTGCCATAGGACACAAAAAGGAGCAACTGCACTGTGTTTTTTAAAAAGTTCGGATGTCTTTGCAAGGAGGGAAGCTTTTGTTGTACCACGGGAGCTGAAAAGAATATGCTTGGTGAAACAGTGAGAAGGAAGTTACCAGAGACCAAGAGATAGGCTTTGATTCCCCGCATGAATTATTTCAGCTAATGATCAGTTTGTAAGAGCAAATGTACCAATTTAACCATGGCTTCTGACAATTAGCTTTTAAAATGAATTGAATTTCCTTCCTTTGGATGTATGAAAAAAAGTCTTCTTAAAAGATCTGGCTTCTCTCTGTCTCTCTCTTAAACTTGCTTTTATATAAGCTGCCTAAGTCAGTCAGGCTTTCCTAACAAAGTGGATTTCTGCTAAATCTGTTTAAATTATTGTGAGTTTCTTGTATCTTTTATTTTAGGTTTCAACTGAAATGCGTGAATTCAACGTCAGCGCTAGTAAATGAAAACCTGATCTTAGCATCACGAAAAATCACCTTGTAACGCAGCACTCCAGCTTTCAATTCTGTTTGCTCCAAGCCACTTATTTTTCATTCCCCTTTAAAGTTTCTATTTAAACACACCTCTTTGTCATATGCTGATAAATATTAAAATAACAGGAAAAATCTGCTTGACTTATTCAAGCTGATAATAAGAACAAAACACAGGATGTGTGTGCCCTCCTTCCTTTTCTGAGTGTGGTTAAGCGTTAAGAAGAGTTTGAAACCTATAATTACGCAATAATTGGTATCACTACATTCTCTTCCCAGTGAAAAGCCAGAACTTTTGTAGTTTGCCACAAAGACAGACAAAAACAAATTGCCTAAGTGGTATTGTCATTTCTTTGCTCCATTGTTTTAAAGAGAATTTAGCAAAAGATTCTCTAGGCTGTAGTTACTGTGCCAATAATCACATAGCGATCTTTCCAACAGCATCTTTGGCTAATGAGCTAATTTATAGAACCATAAATATCAGATATTCTCCTAATGTTTGTCAGTATTTATTGCAAGAAAAAGAAAACATAGCTTAAATATTCAAATTGATGTCAAAAGCATCTCAGTACATTTGGCCAACAGAATTCTGAGCAACGGTGTCTTGCTGGTGGGACAATATGACGAAACGATAGGAGTTTCAAAACCACCGCCTTTGATCTCCAAGTATGTAACACCAGTTATATGTTAAAACACTATTTAGTTTCTTTTTATAAAACTTCTAAAGGAAGCAGTACATTAGCACACCAGGTTTTTGAAGTCCACAGATAGAGTACTGTTCTCTCAGTCTCATACCCTGGGGCTCTCGAGGTAAACCCACCTTTCCTTAATATCTTCCTTTCACTTTTATTCTTGTTCTCATAAAAATATTTTGAAAAGCATGTACCATAAATACTTCAGAAGCCAATGAGCCAATGGAACCTACTGCCTTTGTTCTCTTCTTTTAAAAGTTGGGCTTTGATATTATTTCTGTTATAGGTACTTATGGCCGTGACACCAGCAAGAGAACACAGCATCCGAGGAAGGAAGCCGGGCAAGGACACAGGGAAGAGAGCAGCACGGAGCAGACGAGGCAGCGTGAGGTGTTCATGATCTCAGCATCACATCATCTTACGTGTTTCTCTTGTGGTTTTACTCAAGACCACTGCTATGCGAGTGGGCACAGATTCAAGGGGAAAAACTCCATTTTGCACTCTAAAAAATGTCATCTAACCGGTTCCATCTCATGTCAAGAAGAATTTATGCTCCACACATCTCCATGATGCCCCTTCAAGGTGGCCCTTCCTCTCGGCAGCTCTCAACTCTGCATGAACAGCATACGCACACACTGAAAGATGAGAAGTTAGGTTTCTTTAAAAAACACCTTGGAGGAACAACGTTGGATGATCTCCAAGAGAAACGATTTGTGACCTGGAAAGAACCTTTGGTTTCACACCTGGAAAGGATGTAGATTCAAGTGGGATCCATAGTTGATGCTAAGAGGAAAACCACGAACATACCCCGTGGGGCCCTCAGGCCAATGTGGGGGCACCTCAGGGCCTTTGAGGTTAGCTCTCCTAGGGTTCACTGGGGCCAGCAAGCTGAGGTCAATTTGTACTATCAATACACCTCTGCCCTTGCCCCTCTTCTGGGAAGCAGCAGTACCACACATCCGTCACATTCTGAAAGCCTGCACATGCATATGGTAGGAAAATTATTTAATACTCCTTTTCATTTGGTTTCACATGGAGTGAAGGAAAGCTCCAGTATGCCTTCGAAAAAAGTTGCCAAGAGACATACTTTTGAGGGCTATAAAATGCAAACAAATGCTATTATTCTACAAAAGGTTCTGAATAAGAGGCACATTTATTATTGTAAACCATGGAGACAGGCCTCATGACGTGGCTTACCTTGCAGGTGGACTCTTGAAACAGGAGGCTGACTAGCAGCTGGGGATCTCCTGCAGAGAGAAAGAGAAAAGGAGGCCTGAGTCTTTGCATGAATAGCCCCTCCCTGTGCCCCCATGATCGCTGAGGGGTTTTCCAGGTCATAAGGAGCCATCAAGTGACATAATGCTGTCTCCGGAAGACAGGCTCCTGGAACACATGTGTGGATGACTGCCGTTCTCTCATGTGCAGATGGCCTGGAATTCCCCTCTGCACAGCCTCCTGGATGCTCGAGCACTCCAGGAAGGAAGTCCTTTACTCCAGGTCCCTAACCAGCCTTTCTGTTTTAGGTTTCCCTGTTCCAGGAGGCCCTCAGAGGAGGATGAGCTTGCTCAGGAATGACACCAAATGGAAGAGAGAATCTGGATCCCTTTGGGCAGTGGTTTAGAGAGTTACAGCCAGAGGATCCCTGAGAGATCCATTGGTCCAGGCCTCCCGTTTGTGCAGTTCAGGAGACTGAGACACAGAGAGGTGAAGTCACTTGCCAAACGTCGCATAGCTATCAGGAACAGTAATCAGGTTGCTTGAATCATGGTGCCATCTTTTCACAGAGGGACTGGGCATTGTCCTACGTCCTAACGAGCCTGTTGACGTCAAGAATCAAGTGAAACAAGCAAAGAAATTCATGTTCCACAAACACTGGGGCTTCTCCTTTTCTTTCTTGTTTTTCTTTTTTCTTCTCTATCATTTTCCCTGATTTTGCTGCTGTCACCATCTTTCTCATGTTTTGCAGAACTTCTGCCAGAAACTGATTCGGTCATCCTGGGGTGGGCTTGAAAGTTTGCATTTCTGACTAGTACCCAGGAGGTGCTAATGGATGCTGCTGGTCTGGGGACCACATTTTCAGGACCACTGGTATGGAGGGCTGGCTCTCTGCTGCACTCAAGAGCAACAGGACATTAGCAGCAAGCAAGAGACCGGGACTCTAGGCCAGTGAGTCTCAAACATGGACAACATCTGACTCCCTTGGGGAGTTATTGCAAATACAATTCCCTTCCCCATTCCAGGAGAGTCAAATTTCAGTATATCTGAGACGAGACCTGGGAATCTGTAATTTTTTACTTGTCTGTGAATTCTGACGCATAGGCGAGTTTGGGAAGGAAGCCAAATTCTAAATGATACAGGATGGTCTGCAAAGGTGTTGCGAAGGAAGAGCCTCTCTACTGGCGTGGCCACATGGTTATTTTCCTAGGTTTTTGAGAGCCGCAAACTGATATTTGGTCCCTTAGGGGTAAACTAGCTTCTAAGTAACATAGCTTATAGCTGCAGGGTCTGACTGACAGGGTTCACATTTACCACTCATTTACTAGCTAGGTGATCCTAGGCAAGGTACTTTTAAACCCTCTGCGGCATGAAATCTTCTTGCGTGACCAGGAAAGGGAAGTTGCCATCAGTGACAGCTATTCTCTGCTAGACACTGTGCTGGGCACCCCTCAGCTTCCATTGGGAATGTCATCATCTCCTTTTAAGAATAAGGAAACTGAAGTTCAGAGAGGTTAAGTAAGAAACATCCTGGCATGGGTGGGATTCGAGGCTAAGTCTTTCTGAATCCAAAGTACATGCTCTTTCCACGAGCCCATCAACTGATCACACCTGCACTAAGACTCAGGGCTGTTTTTTGGGAAAATTAAGAGGTGAAAGTCCAAACTCCTTAGCCTGGATTCAAAATCCTTTGCTCTTTGGCCCCAACATACTTTTCCCCAGCTTATCTCTCAGAATTCCTCTCTGCCTGACATTTCATCTCAAACCACCGACTGGCTGTTTGCTCTTACCCATCCTGTACTTCAGTTTAGTAGCATTTTAAAATTGTAATTAAAATAGGCACTAATTAGTATTTAATATAGAACTCCTTGGTATAAATGCAAACTTTATGCGGGCAGAGAACAACTTGCTCACTACTGGATTCCTGAAACCCAGGTCTTCCACACGCCAAGCACTAGGTAAATACCTATTGAATGGAAGAATGAATGAATGAAGGAAGGAAGGAAGGAAAGAACACCTCGTACTCTGGAAAGGCCAAACTTGGACGCTTCTTTTTCCCTGAACATGTGCGGTCCCTGTGCTGACACCGCTCAGCCCAGTTCTCTGAGAAGGAAGCTCTTCCTACACAAATCCACACATCTAAATATCACTTACCTTTCTGTGATTTATGATAAGAAATACATATTTGGTTTTGTTCCTGTTGTTCCTGGCACAAAGCTCCTAAAACCCTTTAATTTCCTAAGTGAGGAGAGTGAGTAATGTGTCTTTTGTTATGCTAATAAGGTAACTTTGGGAAAGCCCCTACATCACCTAAGGATGAGGGCTGGTTGCCAGGGGAACCAATCCTAGGATTAGAGAGTTGGAACTCCCAGCCCCACCCAGGACCTCTGGGCAGGGGAGAGGGTCAGGAGATAGATTTAACTCACCAATGGCCAATGATTTAATTAATCGTGCCTTTGTAATGAGGCCTTTATAAAAAACCCAAAAGGACTGAGTTGGTGAACATGTGGGGATCTGGGGAGAGTGGCATGCTGTGAGACCGTGGAAGCTCTGTGCTCCTTCCCACCTACCTTGCCCTATGGGTCTCTTCCATCTGGCTGTTCCTGAGTTATAGCCTTTTATAATAAACGAATAATCTAGTAAGCAAAATGTTTCTTTGAGTTCTGTGAGCACCTCTAGCAGATTAGTTGAACCCAAGGAGAGAGTCAGTGGAACCTCTCATCTACAGCTGGACACTCAGAAGCATAGGCGTCAGCCTGCACTTACCACAGGCGTCTGAAGGGGGTGGAGGGCAGTCTTGTGGGACTGAGCCCAAACCAGTGGGATCTGATGCTATCCCCAGGTACATTGCATCAGAATTGAGTTGAATTGGAGGACACCCAAGTATTTTCACAGAGAATTGCTTGGACGTAAGGGGGAAAAACCTCACATATTGGAATTGTTGTCAGAATTGTACTTTCAAAAGTCAAATGTTATCTTCTCCAAAAGATGTCATTCTCTTAGTTAAAAATGATCCCTCCTCTAATCTCCCGGTGCTTTATTTGTCCCTTTAGGGTTATTTCCTCATGTTACAACTCATATTATACACATATTATCCCCACCACGAATCTGTGGCTCATTGATGGCAGGACCCAGTTCTGATCGCTTTCCATCCATCCTCCGCAGGACCCACCAACTTGCCTTGCGAGTAGTAGGAACTCCACAAGTATTGGTGAACTGGTCATTGAATGAACCATTGATGTGAAAATAATTTGAGGAGCCAAATGCCATAGGAATATTTTATCTGGTTTCCTTTTCCTGTAAAGTCTTGGTTCTACATGCTACTGGTTGTTCCTCGAGTATGGCATGCACGCCCCGTTGCTGGGCCATTGCATATGTTTTGTTCAGCTGAACACTTTTCTCCTCCTCTTCAAGTGGCAAACTCCGTCGCATGTTCTAGGACTGCACTCAGGCAGCCCCTCTTCAGAGGAGCCTTCCCTCATGGGTAATTCTCGTCTATGCTCCTGGTGGTTTCCTATGCCCACCCCATCAGAGCACTGCTCACCTGTACTGTAATTCCCATTTTCCCATCTGTCTCCTCAACTGGGCTGTGGGAAATTTAAGCAAAGATTAAATTTCATTCGTCTTTGGAAACTTGGAATAGGCAAAATATTTGGTACGACATAGGTATTCATTATGTATTCATGGGATCAATCAATTTACCTATCTTCCTGAGTTCCAAAGAAGGCTTTTGTGAAAGGAGACATTGAACCAAGAGACCCTAAATGTAGGAAATCTCTGCTTTCTCAATATTGCATAGCTACTCATGGCACCCAATTCTCCCAATGACTCTTGGAAAATTACACAAATTACATCTGTGTGTGTGCGCTTTGGAAAGGCAAGGACCATGTCTGTTTGGTTTATCACTTATTTCAAGACCTGGTGCAAGAAAGAGGCTCAGTACATTTTAAATGAATGCCTGACTTCTGGAAGCTGCATTATTGCTTGTAGGGCATGAGAGCGCCAATTAAAAAACTGTGATGAATGCCAGAAGAAAACGGCATTGGTAGCCCAGTTTCCAAGGGTCTCTAACTTATGAAAGAATCGTAAGAAGTTATATGCCTGGGTTGCTGCAGACGGTGATATTAATAGGGAGGCTAATACGGCCACGGCAGGTAATACTTTCCAGCCCTAAATAGCACAGTGGAGAAAAAACTGGACTATGAATGAGAAGTCAGGAATCCTAATCCTGGCTCTGGCACCTTCCAACTGCATAGCCCTGGGCAACTCACAGAACCTTCCAGTTTCTTCCTCACTTGGGGAGAGCAGGAGGCAGCTACCATTTACTGCTGACTTTTACAATGTGCCAGCTCCTGTGTGAGGGGTTTCACGTGTATTTCCTCGCTTACTCTGAGGGAATTTGGCTAGGTTCTTTCCAGCTCCAAAAGCTCAAGATTTTATTATTCTCAGTTAATTTCAATCCCATGCCAAAGGCCATAAAGCAATGAAAGACACTAAAGATACACTGAAAAATATTGATGCGGTTATTAATTCTTCCTCAAAGACGACATACATGTTGATTAAGTTATGCCTTGGAAGGATGTTAATACAGAGATGTTACATGATGTCCTGACAGCCGCCAGTGATATCTGAGGTGTTGGTGACACAGTTGAAAGGTAGGGACACCTCTTTGCTCCCCACTCTATTCCCTGGTCATCCGGCTGCTGAACAGGACTCTCACTCACACGTGATTCCTCCATCAGTCTGTGTGAAGCCAGTAAACGCTTTGGGGATGCTTATCTGAATTAACAACTCTAAATGAAAGCCGTATTTTCAAAATTAACTCCTGGGACAAAGGAAATATAGGTTTCAATCTGAAGCCAAGAAACACAGGCCCAATCAAGCATCCGTCAATGGAACGTTTCATGGAAATGCAAGGAAATCACCTCAACAGGAACTTTGAGATTTTCACCCTTTGGGTGGTAAAGCCCAGGCAGACAATGGGTTGCTTTTATGCAGAGCAGAGAGCCAAAAGATAAAGGAAATCTTGACTTATGGGAAGTAAAGTTCTATGTGGGAGTTCCTTTTCATATAATAAACCGCACTCTCCAGATGTCTCATGAAAACCACTCCAATGACATAATTATTGCTTAAATGTTACATTCAAGGCAAGGAGTGGGACCCTGGAGCTCAAGTCAAATATCCCAGAAAGCAACTTCTGAGTCCCGAGGGTCTTACAGTGTCAGTTGTTAAGATAAGAGACTACGTAGGGGGAAGATGCTCTCAGTGCGGTGGATCCATTACTGGAAGATATTTTTATGTTCAATTTTCTTGATTTGTTTGAGGGTATTGACTGTCTACAAATAGAATGGAGGACATTAAATGGACCTTCAGTTTTCCAATCTGCCTCCACCGGGCTGCTCCATTTGTGGCTGAAACCCAGCACTCAGTTCTAATCCTGAGCTAGACTGAGGCAACCTCAAATCTCTTTGGTGAAGCTCCAGTGGTGGAGGTACCCTATCTTGAACTTCCGTTGGTTGGTGTCGGTTTCAAGGAAGTGCTTGAAGTCAATAAGAGCGACAACTCTCTACTAATATGGATATGGATTTGAGGAAGATCATCAGATGCAACTGTCTTACGCTGGAGATCTATTCTGCGTGGTGAGTGTGGTTTGGTTTGGACAAAGGTGACACAAAGGGCCATGATTTGGGCGGGTGGTCCTCAGGCAGAGTTTGAGAATGGGCTCTGGATCAGCTCTGAATACGGCACTAATGGTTTGAGGGTACTCAGGGAAAGCACCCTGGTGAAGGTGACACTCAAGATGAGTGATGAAAGACAAGCAGGGTTTGGCCAGGCAGACACTGGCAGGTAGAGACAGACATTTTAGGAAGAGAGAACGGTAAGTCCACAATTAGGGTGGAAAACAGAACATGCAGGGGACAAGTAACCAGGACTGTTAGAACGTCCTTCCATGCAGCCAGAGACCTGTCTGCTGTTCACCACCTTACGCTCCGCCCACCTAGGAGACCCTGAAAGGGCAGAGAACTTGTCTGATTTGGTCACTCTTATATCACTAGAGCCTGGTACAAAGTGGGTGTTCAATTAATACCTGTTTAAAACATACAGATACGCATAGACAGATAGCATGTACTAAATGAATACTTGTCAGGTGAATTAATAAATGAAGAAACAAGGAGTTCCACTGCAGAAGAGGCTGGGTGAGTATGTGTGTTGTGTGTATATTATATATAATGTATATTGCGTCAAGTAAAAACCCAATCAACTATCAATCAAACTAACTTGAGTTGGATCATGAGGTGCCTTGGGTGCCAAGTACCAGCCTTTAAACTTGATCTTAATGATAAGAGTGAACCACTGAAATGCCTCCAGCTGGAGAGTGACATGGTCAAACAGCATGTGAGAAAGCGGACTCTGGTGGCAGTTTGGGGACTAGTCTAGAGGAGGAGAGATCAATGATGGGAGGACTCCATTGGGGCATGCAGACCCCTGCTCCCCGGGGTCAGTCACCAGTTACAGGACAGTGAAGGGAAAAGCCAGCTCTCAAAGCAGGGTTAACGCCCACTTTTAACAACTCTACTTTGAATACTTGGAATAAAGCAAATAGAGGGTGGATGAATTACTTCATGAAGGCTGGAGAAAGAGGGTGGTCTGGACTAAACACTGGCTGGAAAATTAGGAGATTCAGGATTTGGCCCTGGTGTGTCTCTCACCTATGGTGTGGTTGTTAGCAAGCGGCTGGATTTCTGAGGACCTGGGTTTCTCCTTGTGTAAAACAAAGAGCTTGATCAATGGTCTCCAGCCCTTTCATGCCAGGATCATTGATTTTATGACTTTCTGAGCCCTGTGATGACCTTTGAAAACGCACCGGATAGTGAACTGCATGACCTGTAGGTTCGATTCATAGACTGAAATGATTTCAGAAGGAGAAAGTTACTGTGAATTCAATTGCCTCTTCGTTTGACAGACGAGGAGCCCAAAGTTGAGCCGTGTTCATGAAATGACCAACGGTCTGTAGTTAATTGTGGGCAGAGAAGAAGATAAACTCACATTCACTACCCACTCCTATTCATCAAATTGCATGAACCTGTTTATATATTATCAAAAAATAGGAAATTTGGAATTGAACTTTTTGGTACATTTAACTTTAAGTTCAATCTCTGAATTCATGAATAGCTCATTCCAAAAGAATTTTAATAGAATTTATGGCCATTACTGATAAGTATTCATACTTTCCAAAGTAGTAAATATAAAAGTCAACAAAAAATCCTCATCTCACTCTTTCGTCTGTTATACTTCTACTCTGTACTAAGTGCTAAGGGTGGATTAATAAGACTCAGACTAATTCCTAACATCGAAGCAGTTCTAAAACACTAGGGTGCTCCATCCTATTTTCAGATTTCATCAGGTATCCTAACTTAGCTTGAAGAGCAAATGTCCATGCAATAGTTTCTGCTTGTTTGTTTTTTAACATCATTCAATGTTTTTGCCTTTACGGAAGGGACTTGCCCCTCCAGGAAGAGGCCATCTTACTTGTTGGATGTTCCATGAAGGTTAGTCAGTATAGTGAAGTTGTTTCTCACACTTCGCAAGCTGGCGAGGACCTAGAAGGAAAATGTTTCAAACGGTTAGAAACAAAGGAGATAAATGGGCAGGTTCAGAGGCCACGCTTAGAAACTACACGCAGGGACACACGGAGCGCGAGTCAGGGCTGGCATGATACACACCTGGGCAAAAGGCGTTACGATCAAGTCATCGCCATGTCTGGTGGAAAGAGAGAAGAGAAACGTTTAAAAACATTGTGACAGAGAAGCTGCAGCATTAGACTTGATCAGTGTCAGTAACACAAACGTTCAACAAGTCCTTCTACCTGGATATAAGGCAGGGCTGACAATTAGGCATAAATGGGGATCTCAGGAACTTGACGGAAAAAAATGACCAGATTCCCGGCTCCTGGATTTACAGTACTACACGTAAAAGCACTTGCAAGTAAGTGTATAGCCTCAGGGTCCATTCCCATTAAACGGCAGACCCAGAGTACTGTAATTCAAAGCAACTTGTGGATTTGGGTCACCAGAGCCAGGAAATTCAAAGGGAGGGCTGCCCATAGGCACACACAGAGTTGGAAAAAGTGGCATAACAGTCTGGATAAAGGTTAACTTTGGATTTCCTGGCTTTTGTTGATTTGAACCACAGCCTTAATGCCATTTAAACACAGATTTCTGTCTGGGAATCCCATTACTTTTTGCTTTTAATATAACTTTTTTCTTAAAGTACCACAGGAAAACTTTTAATGGGGAGTGTCCAGACTGAACCTACTATTACCGTAGCATTGTCACTCGTTTTGTCCCAAAGCTCTGACTAAGCTGTACCTAGTGTTGTATGAATCTGTACTTAGGAACAGTCACAAGCGTGTTTCCAGAAATGCACTCTCTCTCTGGCTCGCGCTGCCATAAATCTACGTAAGCCCTCATTCAGCCAGCTCTCCATTCAAGCCTTCAGAAGACGTGTTAGCCTGAGCTGCAGACACAAAATCGGGCCAATTTGCTCTCACGGTGTGAATTATAACAAGAAGCACAGAAGGTGATTGACAATGAGCTTCCTTCACCGTCTGATCTATCTTCCCTGTCCTTATCGCCTCACAAATATGGTGCCTCACTGGTTCACTACAGGAGGGCGCTCAATAATTATGAAGCTCCCGCCCAGCACCAGGCATTATGTCAGGCCTGGGGATCCAGGATCAACAACACCTGTGTCTCCATGGGCCTCGTCTCTAGCGAACCCTTTTACTCTGGGGTCTTATTTAACACCGTATTTTCCTATCTACCTTTGTCTCTACCTAGAAGTGCCCTTTCAACTCAATCTGGCAAACTTCCTGTGCATCCGCTTTGTACAGTGACTATAAAAGGAATCCTGACAAGAGGAAGCATTCTTTGCAGGATTACCGTATGTCAGGCCCCACACTTAGCACTTTATGTGCATTATTTCATTTAATTCTTGTAAAAGACTTCAGGCAGGAACTCTTACTGTCATTTTTTAGATGACATCAAGACTCAGAGCAGTTAAGCAACTGCTTAACTAGTTCATAGCTAGTAAGTGGAAGAACTGAGGCTGTTTGATTCCAAAAATTTGTGCTTTTGACCATTATGTCTCTGACTTATGATGACCCTGCAGAGTTGACAGATCAAATCATACAGAATCCACCATTTAATCCAAATTAAAACATTAATTAATTTAATCCAAATTAAAACATAGTAAGGAGACAGAAAAATATTCAAACTACTGCAATAGATATTATAAATATAGGATGAGAGATATAAACAATGGGGCTCGTGGGGTTCAAAGCAGAGGTGATAATTACAGACTATAGGAAGAAGGAAAGGCCTGATGGAATGAGCGGTGTTTGAGACAAACTTTGAAGGGCCAGTTTTCAAAGGTGTGGATGGTAGATGCTACCAACGAGGGAAACGGCAAGAACAAAGGCATTGGACCAAGAAACTACTGAATATGCTCCCTGAGCTGCTTGGTGGCTGTGAGGGTGGAGCTGAGCACATTAATTACAGACCTTTGTAGAGGATAAGACGAGAAGATTCCCCATACCCACATTATGGGCAGTGTGGATGATGGTTGTGGAGTTGGTGCTTAACTCAGAGGGAGAAATGAGCCAGTGAAGGTTTTAGTGAGATGGGCAAACAGAAAGGTCTTGAGAAAGTAAAATGGTCTGGACACCAACGGATGGGCAGGGGAGGGGACAGAGCCGGGAGGAAGAGTTAGGGGGCTAGGGCAGCGATTCAGAGGAGAAGAAACAGATGAGGTAGAGGAAGAAGCAGGAAGGGACAATTCGAAGAGACTCTAGACATCTCGCCAAGGACTTGGCATCTAATCGGATAAGGGGTCATAAAGAAATATTTTCAGTCTTAGAAATGGGTATCAGGGAAAATAGCGAAGTCTTGAGTAGAACGAAGAAGGTGAGGAGGTGTTAGGGGAGGTGGTGCGTCACTTTCCCACCTGCTGAGTTCTAAGATATGTGTTGATAGCCTGTGGGAGACATCAAGTCTGAAATACGGGTATTAGAGCCATAGATTTAGGAGTTACCTACAAGGATGGGGATAGTTAAAGTGACGGCAGGGGTCGGGGTGTATAGAGAGAGCCAGAGGAAGAATCTCAGGGATCTTGAAGAGGAGCCAAAGGAGAAAGAGGGCACAGAGCTAAGAGAGGAGCAGTTGTGATAAACGCCGGTGGTGAATTCTATGGAGAACTGCCCCTTCTCAATGTGCTTTCTTAAGATGAACTTTAGATGGGTGAAATATCTTGCTATTTGTTCATATTTCTGCTGTGAAGTCCACATTGTTCCTCAGACGTCAGGGTGAGGTGGAGATAAGGCAGTAGAGCTATCGTCTATGGCTCCTGAATTTCTGGAGTCTAAATACCCCGTGAAAACTAAGTAACAGAAGCAAATCTCATACATACGAATACCTAGAGCTGATGTATTGTTGAATGAATGGAAAGTTAGTAAAATGCACAAACTAATGACTAGAGGGAAGTGAACCAATGTTAACGAGGCACCATGTCAACATGACTTTATCATTATGGAACTTTCGAGGTTTAGGAGAGCGGAACGCTCAGAAGCAAGAGATGGACTTGCAGGTCCCCAGCACTGGCTGTCTTAAAGAATTTGAGCTGCGAAAGTTATTGCTGTATGTCAGATAATAGCTCCTAGAGAGATAATCAGACAATTTACAGATAATTTCTAGCAAGCACAGGAAAGAAACAAAATGAAAAACTCCTATTGTAGAACAGCCAGATTATTTATAGAAAGCTTCTGGATTTTTTAAATCAAATTTTATGTATTAATAATTAAGAATAAATGGCATGGGAATAAGAAAACACTGGTTATGAAAACATGCACTTGTTTCCAAAACCACTAGAGGGCGATGCCTCCTGGAGCTAGGCTGGATATTCAGAACCATTGCACCAGCGACATCTAGTGACAAAACCTGCACATTACAATTTTATAGAATCACGGGGACGAGAGCTCTGTGGGTCTTAGAATTGAGTGTGGGTCTGCTCTAAATAATGAAATGGTTTTCTAGAAGCAAAAATGCCACTTCCTACTGCTACTTTCTGGATTTTATTAACTTCCCCTTTATGTCATAGCTACACATAGAATTTTACTTGCACTTTTCTTGTAATAGTGATTTTAGTCTGTCTGATAGAGAGATACAGACTATTGTGGGTAGGAGCACAGCTTTTGGAGCCAGACAGCATTGGTTTGTTTCTCAGCTGCACTATTACTAACTATGAGACATTAGGCAACCTCTCTATGCCTCAATTTCTTCATCTGTAAAGTGGGGTGTTGTGAGAATTCAATGAGTTATTATACATGTACAACTCCTGAAACGGTGCTTGGCTCATAAAAGCACTTTAGTTTATTTGGTTATAGCTATTCTTGTAGAAATAGTTATCATTATTATTATCACTAAAGAGTTGCTTGTCTGTCTCCCCAGCTGGGAAGAACTTCTTCAGGGTAGTCACATCTGCCTCCATTGCAGCCAAGAGAACTAATATTTATACTGTACTTTACAGTTTGCAAAGCGCTTTCGTGTACATTATTTCATGTGAGAAGAGAATGTTCTTGATCCTAGAGAATGGTGCAACCACCTATCTTGTTGGTCAGGAGTGAAACCTCTCTCTGTCCCGCCACAGTCGATCACCAACCCCTGCTGATTCTAACTTGCAAATATTGATCAGTCGCCCACTGGACCAGCTCTAATGCACATCCCCACCCTCTGTTATGTGGATTAGCAAAGCAGCCTCCCATTTGGCTCTTGGGCACTAGTTTGTAGGCTTGTCCACCCTCCAAACCCTTCTTCATCCTGTAATCAGAGCTATCTTTCAAAACCATTCGTCCGAGTCTGTATTTTCCTGCTTAAAATCCTTTACTAGCTCCCACCGCTTGCCTGCAGCACAAAGGCCAACTTCTTAGAACAGGCCCTTCATGACGAGGTTCCTGCCTACTTCTCCGGCCTGTCTCTCACCGTGTCCTCGTCCCCTCCTTGTCTGCCTCAGCCGTGCTGGGCTGTGGCTGCCCCCAAGGCTCCCGACAACTAGAGAGTCAGTCAGCACATGGCCGTTTCTCCTGCACACCTGCTGCCCCCTAACTCCTCTAGCTCACCTGCATCTCCCTCAAAGTGGGCTCCTTGCCCTGCCTGGCCAGACCTCTCCAAGTCCCGTGCATGCCTTTCTACGATTGCCCTGATCCACAGGCATTAGAACTGCCTATCGACTTACTAATTTTTCAGTTCCCTTAAAGACACGGAAAACATCTTGTTTGTTAGTAAAGTGCCTAAATTTAAGTAAATTTTTGTTAAAAGAAAGAATGAATATGATCCTCATAACAGCTGGAAAGGTAGGCAGAACAGAGATTAAAATCGTTACTTTTAGGGGTAGCCCCAGTGGCCTAGTGGTTAAGCTCTGTTTCAGCCACCCGAACCAGATTTGGTTCCTGGGCATGGACCTACACCACTCATCTGTTAGTGGCCATGCTGTGGTAGCAGCTCACATACAAAAAAGAGTAAGATTGGTAGCAGATGTTAGCTCAGGGTGAATCTTCCTCAGCAAAAAAAAAAAAAAAAAAAAAAATCATTACTTTTATTTTTCATCCTCATATAGAGTCAGCTTATGTACTGGATAGCCATAATAATCTAGATTCTCTGGAGTTAGCTTTGGTCCCCCATTTACCGGGCAAGTTAGTTAACCTCTCTGTAGTCCAATGTCCTCATCTTTAAGACAAGCAAATTATAGTACCAACCACATTTGGGTTATGGGGATTAAATGAGTTAAAATACGTGAAGTACCTTAAATAGCACATAGGAAATGCTCACTAAAGGTGTGCTTTTATTTACAGATAATTTAGACACAATGCAAGGGATTCAGCATCTTAAAGCCTTGGTGCTAGCAAGTGTGATGGCTGCAAGCTAACCTGAGTCTTAGATACCACATTGTATTTTTTTGCAGTCCCTCCATAAACAGCTCTTAAATAAAAGTGGGCTTTATTTATGCTTTTCCTCTTGGTTCTTAGGTCTCATTTTCCTTGACTGCTCTCTCTAGGGAGCACTTAGTCCTCACACAAATGGGGGTCTTAAAAAGCTCCTTGTCTAGATGAGGCTTTACAAAAGGAATGCCCACATGAAGGAAACACAGATTTCCCTTCCCTGTGGCTTTGCAGGTGGATAATCAAAACTCAGTCCTGTCCAGAGTGGTTCCTGCCACAGTTTTTTGGCAATATGACTGTCTCCCCAGTTTCCGGTATTTTTTGTTCCCCTCGGGAAATCTGTACCTCATATATGAAGGGATTACGTTAGAGATGACTACGGCACAGGACCCAAACAGGAACCAACAGATTATTGCCACATCTAGGAAAGCATCTGAAATATCCTTTAGGGACCCAATGGTGATCTTGTTTTCTTTACTAGAAAGCCTTATTTCAATCGTTTTTGTTGCTAAAAGTTACAGCTACTTTTAAATTTTCCATTCGCATTTGTACTTTTATTATCTTTTCTCTCACACCTCCCACCTATATTTCCTCTTACTCTTCTGAAAGAGTTCAGGTGAGAAATTTTAAAAAGCTAATGCTGTCTCTACCATGAGGATTTAACGCAGAGGAATTATGCAGTTTTCCATCTCATATATAAATTTGTGATGCTCTGTGCTGGATCTGAGGGGATCCTGAGCAGGGACATCCCGCACCCCCACCCAGTGGCCTTCACATCAAAACTCTGGGCCTATCCTTGTCTTTCTTTTTCTTGGCTCTATGGGTAGAAGGCAGGAGACACAGTGAGAGACTCAGGGGCTGCTCTTCCTCTGTTTATTTCTCCCTAAAGAGCAACAATTGAGTAAAATAGCCTTGAGAGCATTACTTCAGTTTACATCAAGATGTCTGTGTGAAACAGGGTTTCCCAACATGGTCCCGATAAAACAAAATACTAGAAGAATCTGGATATTATTCAAGCTCCACTTCTTGTGGTGTTGAGAAATAAAAATTCCTAAACTGACAAATACGTAAAAGTTTCACTGTAATGTTGAAATATTTGAAAAAACAAAGTTTTGTACTATTTTTATTCACTCACAGATTTTAATATATCCTGTTATCAGTTTCTCTGGCAGGGTGAGATGTTGCCAAGTGTGTTTTTTTGGAAAGCCTGTTTTTTGGTTTGGTTTGGTTTGGTTTGGTTTTTTTATGAAAGTGTGGCCTTCTTACTTTTAATTTAAAAACTTCTTTTTTTAAAAAAAGAAAAGTGAGAATGATACCAGATAACTCACATATACAATCCTTAGTTGTCTAAATTTAAATTTGGCAACATTGTGTGGGTTCTAAAGTTAGGGGGAAAATTTCACTGGTTGTTAAAGCTGAAAAGAGGGTAATTCCTGAGTCTGAGAGAGCTTGGGTGCAGCATCATTCAGAACCCCATCTGGGTTTCAGCAAGACAGGCTGGGTTGGACTGGGAGCTTTAAGGTCTCTTCAAGTTCAAAAGGTCTGTAACATTTTGATTCCAGGTAAGGAATCAGCAGAGTTTAATCTGAAATTTGGGTAGAATGACGCCGACACTCAGGCTGTTTGGCATGAGTTGGGGACCAGTCAGCTGCCTTCCAAAGCTGGTCTTTCTCGGTGAAACACCAGGTGAAAGAAGCTCTAGTTACTTTCAGCTCATCACATTTCCTGAGCTCTCCCCCTAGGAAGTCCAGACAGGGGTTCCTCTTGGTGGAAGAGAGAATTCTGGTCTATTCACTGTCAAAGCCCCCATCCAAAGCTTGGTCAGAAACTTCCTTGGTTTGACATGATACACAGCCAAGTGTTGGCCCTCGTCCAGACGCAGGTGCCGCTGCTCTGTGCTCATCTGTTTCCTACCTGGTGGTAGAGATGCTACTTTGCTGTTTGAAGAATAGAGGCAAATAGAGTCCAAAAGTTTTGGATATGGTCAGTCTTAGCTACATCGTGGGGTACAGTGTGGCATGTAGCCCTGGGACAAGGGCAGGTTTCTCAATGGCTCAGAGTCTCAGTGTCATCATCTATAGAGTGGAGATAGTCATGGTACCACTTGACAGGCTTGTGGTGAAGATTAAAAGAGATAACACATGTAAGTGAGCCTAGCCCCACAGTAAGCGCTCATTAAACGTTTCCTTCCACTCTGCAACTTCGCAGGAATGTGATGCGGGTGTTCCTCTTGTCTTTCTTATTTAACTCTAATCTCCCTGAGAGCAAGCCACCTTTTTGAGAATAAAATCTGTTTTTAACTCATCTTTGATTTCCCCCTGTTTTGCTAATCTTTTATCCCCAGAGCCTGGCATGCTGTATGGCCCGTAGGAGAGATTCAGTAGATATTTGCCAAATGAGCGGATAAATGGATTTTAGCCCACCCAGTGACTGAGACATTTTAGGGTAGGGGTGCTTGTATTAAAATTTGCTGGTAGAAATGCCCTGGGCAATATTTTCTTACTGGGAGCTTTAAAATGCCCCCACCCCTTTCACAAGAGGGTGACCTTTTTTAGCTTCCTTTCCAATAGCAGAAAAGAGCCCAGTGGAATTTTCCAGGCTGGAGACTTTAGGGAGCTACTGATATTTTTATAACATATGATGTTAAAAACAATTGTATGAGTGCCCAGAAACCTTTTAAGGCATGAATTCCAGCATCCAACTTTATTTGGTTTCAGAAATTTAATAAACAACACAACCCAGTCATTGTTCTTTAAATAAAAATTAGAGATCTACAATTAATAGCAGCAAAACAGAAACATCAGCTGTGCTTAACAGGGCGGTGAGCGTGTTCTGCCGCACCAAGGAGGCAGGCAACAAGTAGGCATGGTGTTACGGTTCCAGAAAAGGGACACAGACATGTGGCTGGATGACAACTTATTAAATGTCACCAAGCAAAGGCCACTGAGAGAGGATGCATGTCACCAACCACCATTTTTCTTCTTTATTGTAGCCTTATGCAAAATGCACAGGCTGCGGAAACTTCAAGCGTGATTTGCAAAATGTGTTAAGGTTCTCATCCCATAAACGATTCAGCAGTTCAGGAAATGAAGTCAAACGGAATTTTTTTAAAAAAATGTCAATAACACACGTAAACTGAACACTCTGCCTGAGGTTTTTAATACCCATGGAGACCCCAGCTACACATTCCTCATGCTACAGAGATTCAATATCCTTAAGATGGGACCTCTGCGCATGTTCACTTTTCTCCTCCCTCCTTCCCAGGGTTAAAGGGGAACAGGTGTCGTTGCTGCTGCTCTGACCGGGTTAGAGATGAGGTAAGTGTCAGACTGGAAGCCAGACAGAGCTGTACTTACTGCTCGCTTGGAAGCGAAGAGTTTCTCGACATAGCCTTTGGTGACAAGTCATAGTCGCTGTCTGATCTGTAGAGAAAGGACTCCCTGCGCTGGCTGTGCCCGGGAAAGGTGGCGTGAAGCACCAACCCAGAGGAAGAGCTGGCCTGGGGGTCCAGCGGGCTCCGACCTGGGGAAGGGCCATTCTCCACATCAAAGCTTAAAGAGAAAGCAGAAAACAGGGTTCGCATGAGAGCCACGGCTGAGGGCATCTGACACACATGCATGGAGAACCAATGCGTGCCACGCACTTTACATAACAAAAGCTTCACACTTTATGGAAAATTTTAATTCTCCAAACAGCTCTGAGGTGCAGTTGTTATTATTCTCATTTTGTATAAAGGAAACAGTCCCACAGAAGTTCGGTCATTAGCAAATAGAGGAGCCAGGGTTTGAACCCTGGAGCAAAGCCCCGTGGCTTTTCAGCAGCATGAGCAACTTTGACAAATTCAGAGTAAGTGCCAACCATAAGATAATTTGATGATAATAAGCAACTCCAGAGACAGCAGCTACCACAGCTCTAGGTGTCAGACGCTGAACTATCACTCGAGTGAGTCTTCCTGTCTGGGAGACTTCTTCCTGCCATAAATAAACATCACAGTCTCATTAAAGTTATAATATGCATATTTCTGGATGTTCCAGGAACAAAGTGCTACCCTGAAAACATCCACTGGCTGATTAGATGGGAGGCCCAGTCTGAGACTTAATATTGGTATGCAAGTTTAACCACAGAAAATGACTAAATCTGATAACCAGTTCCCCTCCGGGCTGCAGAGGAGGACACAATCGCTAGCTCCAGGGGAAACTGCCATTAAGATTTCTGGTCCATCTCCGTCAATCTGGGAAGGGACCCTCAAGCCCAGAACCAGCTCTGATCAATGAACACACAGGCGGGAGCAGTAGAGATTTTGTCTCTCGTTTTCTCTCTCCCCATCCTGGTATTACCGTAGGCACTGTGTCCTTCCCACACTCCCCGTCAGGCCCTATACATTTTCCCTTAGCCTCAAATCAACAGTAACCCTCCTGCCTACCGTTTCTCTAGACTCCTTCCTGCTCCCCAGCTAAAGCTCTGCAGAGAGGTGCTGGAGAAGGTGAGGCGCTGAGGGTGCTCTCTTCCGGTTAGACCACAGCAGTGGGCTTCCGTTATACTCATGCGGCTGCCATAGTTTATTTCCACATTCATGGTTCTTTTCTTTCTCTAGTTCTTACATCTGCTCTCTTGGGGTGGAGTTTGCTAATGGTTTTCAGTTTACAAATTGCCTACCGATCTATTATTCCATTCCCCTCACAACCGCCCTGTGAAGCATATGGCATGACCCCACTCCACATTTGAGGGAAATGAGGCTTAGAAGGATTTTAAATACCTTGCTCAAAGTCACAGGCTAGTAACTTTCAGAGCGAGAGCTGGAAGACCTGAGTCTTCCAAATCGCTTCTCCACAGCCTCAGACTTTAATCCCAGAGTTCAGAACGGCTCGCTAGGTAACAAGGCAGCTCCCCTTCAGTCTCTGGATTCAAACTAAATTTGTGTTCGGTGTGTGGAGAGTCAGTGAGGTTATGAGCAACCTCAGCTGTTGTCTTGAACGAAGACGGGAGAGGCAGCAGATTACCCTGAAGCTGTAGGTTTCATTGAAACGGGGAAAGAGGAAATGACAGGATGCAGGGTCATAATGCAACCCAGAGACCATTCTGAGGAGCTGCTTTTAGTCAGCCCACAAGCTCCAGGTGTCTGAAAAGCAGCGGCAAGTGAGAATGTCGGGTTAAAAGGACACGAAAGAGCCATAACAATCCGATATGTCTTCGGGCTTTCACGGCACTGCAGATGGATTTTCACAGTGGGCCAACAGTCTGGGATGGGAGCCTTTCAAAGACACAGGCCAGCAGGCCGGTGGGCATCCTCACACAGACCAGCCTGCTGGCCCACCCGCCCAGAGGTAGAGCTCTGCTCTAAACCAGATAACGTTGAGTGAGTGAAAATAGAGTGAAAGCTGACTTGCAAACTTTCCTTGGGTGAGCTCCAAGCTAGTTGTTGAGCAAAATAAAAAGCTCCTTTGTGGACAAGTGCTCCTTTGTGCCATGCAGATCCCGTGGAACCAGAGAGTCCGGATGCTGGCTCTGAACTCTTCTTAAGGACAAAGAGGATGGGTTCTTGAAAGGTGAGGGTGAGACTACACGAAGCTTAAGAGTAGGCATGAGCTTTGAAATTTCACATGTATTCATGCTGCTATTCATTTGGTATATATCTGTACAGCCTTTACGGATATTAAGCATTTAGGGATAAAACATTGAAATACTTCTGTAACGCTTGGCAGCCAGCCCCTGCCCAGGCCTTCCAGAATCTACTGGACTTCCCGGTGATCCAGTAACTAAAGGGTTGGTGTCTAGAACAGCACGGGGTCTCCAGCTTCAGCATTATGGCCTGTGTCTATTTAATTGGTCAGTGCCCATGCAGCACCAGTCCTTAAATATTGTGAATATCATGGCTGTGTGTATCTGTGCCGAAATCTTCAAAGAGGGGCCAAGTGGGTGTGCCTACCAACCTCTCAGAACTTTTTCCATTGAGAGTTTCCACCAGGCTCCCTCCGCCCTCTTCCTGCTAGAGGCACTCCTGATGGGCACAACGTCAGGGCATGAGGCATGACCCTTAAAGTGGCTGTCACAGATATTCTGTCTCCAGTGTTAGTGGCCAGGCCATTTGGTCCTGCCAGGTGAGCAGGGACCAGATCCAGACACCAAAACTCCCCAGGCTGCTCCCCTTTGGGTTTTTTCTTTCGTCTTTCTCCTGCCTAAACTCATAGAAGAGCTTGCTGGAATTCAGATGCCAGGGAAGAATTCTCTGGTGCAAAGAAGCAGTCTCAGTGAGACAAACGGCCTTTCATATTCCCTGGGGCACTGTTTCAAAGCAACCAACACAGATGTACGACTTAGGAACAAACGTGAATCACCAACCAGACAGCAGCCCCAGTCACAGCAAAATTAGCGGGCAGACATCACAATACGGCCCACAGAGGCAGGGGGGGAGGAGGGGCGGGCCAGAGAAGAGTGAGCACCGACTGAACGAGCAAAAGGAATATGCCACGCAAACTGAGAGACAATCAGGGAGAAACGGAATCTGAAATTTCAGAGACGAACCCATAAACGGGGTTATTATTTATTCAGGGTAATTTTCGCCTCTGCCTTAATCAGAACACACATTTCATCTCTAGGCTTCTTTATATTAAAAAGAAATCATTGTAAAAATAATATAAGAAAGTTATATAAAACAATATAAGACAATAGAGAAAAAAATTCCACCTTTATTAGCAGTTTAGTATTTTTCCTTCTGAATATTTTTCCCTGAAGGTTTGGATCTTGATTTTTCTCACAAGTATTTTTCTTGTACTGCACGGTTTCCGGAATTATCATTTTCCATGCCCACGGAACTTGGTGGTTCATCCAGAAGCTGGATCATACTTTCTTGAGCATCTTTCCAACTGTTGGCCATTGTGTTCTGAGTACTGGACTGTCCCTGCCTGGAAGGCACTGCCTGAATCCAGCACATGGACTGACACAGGATTGAAAGTGGCCTTTTTCTAGCCTCAGAGACAGCACCCCCCCCCCCCCCCCGCCAAGTCCTGCTCTCTGAGGTCCAAGATTCTGTACCCTGCCCTCCCACTTGATTCTGCTTGCTTCTCCCTGCCTCAGTTGATTGCCCCGGACTGAATCAAGTGCTTGTTGTCTAAAACCTAATATTTCTACAATTTTCTCTTGCTTTGAGCTCTCGACTCCTCGAGGCAGTGGTGGTAGTTCGTGACGTTGTGTGTGAGAAGTGGTGCTCCCTGAAACTGGAATGCCCACTGTCTCCAATAAGTCACTATCTTCAAAATTCAGGTCACGGCACCTCCTCCAGGAAGTTTCTCAGATTGCAGCCCCAGTTTGATTTAGATACCTGCTCCTCCCCTGTGCTCTCCTAGACTTCTTTATTGTAGTACTTTGTTATAGTACTTACATCTCTCTCTTTAATTTTCCATTTATTTAGCTGCTCCCCAGTAGATTCTTACCTCCAAGAGAGAAGAGACCTAGCATTACTCACTTTTGTATCCCAGGCATCTGGATCAGAGCCTTGTAAATAGTCGGTCTTCCAAAAATGTTGGCTGAACCAACGAAAGAATATTGCAATTTACTGTGAAATGTTTCTCCTCTCCCTTCACTCTTCCTGCCTCTTACCCTCATCTCAGTTCCCACTCGTATGGGTTTCTGCTGTTTCCTTGAAACCAGTCTATAGAGATGTGCCATTCACTTATTTGATAAGCCTTGGGAGGCAGTCATCTAAAAACTAAAATAAAATAAAAAGTGCTGCCATGTTCTCCCTGAAAAAAACAAGCTTGCCTAGAAAAATCCCTGGCTTCAATGTTTGAGATGCTGACATCTTTACACAAACCCCCATGGAGGGAAAAGCCCTCCCATGCCAGCTTCTGTTTGCCATCTTCTCATCTCTGTCTTTTTACTAAAAGCAGGAACATTCTGCCCCACACTTTCTCTCCTGGGGCTTTGCATTCCCAGGAACCATGCACAGCCAGCCCTGAACTGGTGCGAGAGGGAGCCAGCAGATGGCAGAAGACAGCTACAGCTTCCTCAGCTGCACCCCCAGCTCCCATCGGAGCAGGTGGGGCTGTTGCCAGTCTTGGAGGGAGAAATATGACTGAAGCCTTATTCATGAGCCTGGGAGAAAAAATCAGGGATAAAGAACAGAACCACAAGGTGTACATGAAATCTTTCATTAAACTAAAGGAATCTCTACTTCCAAGAACTCAAGCTAAGCCAGGCGGTTGCAGAATTGCCCGCAGTTGTCCCCAGGGTGGTTGTTCCCTGATCCCCAATTACCTGTGCACACCCCAATTTCTGTAACAAAGACTCACGAAGCAATATCCTAGGAATAATTCATTTCCGAATCAGAGGAAACATTTCTTTTTCAGCTTAGTCCTTCTCTAGGTAGGTCTCTGACTTATCCTAACAAATAGCACCCCTAAAAGGGTCACAAGCTCTACAAAAGAGCTTCAAACTCCCAGGGCAGCAGAGAAGCTCACCACCATTTGGGGAGAGTGCTCTGCTTCTTGATTTTGCTTTTCTTTCTTAAAAATTCACTCATCGAGTGTCTTTTACATCATCGACGTCTCACAACTCTGCCAGGCTAATTCTCTTCCCCTCCTTTCAAAGAGGAGAGAGCAGAGGCTCCAAAATGGGAAACCTCATTTGAAAAATCCTAATGTGTGACGTCTTTTAATTATACCCTGCAATCTGTGCTGAGGGACGGCTCCTCCATGATCCCACAGACCTTCTTGATCCCAGAGCCGACCACACTGGGCTGTGGTCCCCTGTCTTCTCTCTTTCACTCCACTAGACTGCCACTGTGAAGCAGGGACCAAGCCTCATTCACTTCATATTCCCAGGGCCTAGAAGTGAGTCTCACGCCAGAAGGCATACAACAAATATCTGTTGAAGGAAGGCGAGGATCTCACAGTTTATATCTCTCATCTGACAAAAAGCCACTTCTAGTTGGATTCAAACCTCTGGCAGGTGAAGACCTCAGAGGACCTCCTACACGGAGTCAATATTTCCTCTTTCCCCATCCTTACTTAGTCCCCCAGTAGGCTCCCAGGAACTCCATGCCAGGAGTTTCGGCTTTTGAGCAGTTTTGTGTCTATAATAAGGTATCTGTGTATAGAGTGTGTGTGCGTGTGTTGGGGTGGCAATGCATTCATGAAAAACTGCTGTGGCTCTTTAAAGTTCTTTGGGAAAATATTTCTTTCAGTTGTACTCAGAAACTAATGTCTTCAAACGCTCGTTTATCATTTTGATAAAAATAATCATTTACTTATATACTCATATTGGCCATAACCTCAGTGTGTTTTATGATCCTTGTAGATGGGGAAGCTGTCCAGGGGCATGCATTTTTACCCACAATGACAGTGACCTACCTTTATATAATTAATGGCTGCAGGCTGCAGTCAGTCCTAATTTCTAATGAAGGACTTAACCATGCAAAATCACAGCCAGCGTGATGGAGAGCCCACATCCTAGCTGAAGGCAAGCAGACCTCCCCTGGTCACAGTTACAGCAGAATACTGCAGCTCTGCCCTGAGAACCAGTTCCAAAGTCTATGACCTCCTTCCCACACAGTGGGAAGGAGAACCATGATGTTCAGCTCACCTGAATCCTAGAAGCAGCTTCCCACTGCTTTCCCTTCTTCCTAGAGACTTTGACAACTGCCTTCATGGCAATAATCCCAAACTGCTTTCCCCACAGAGAGGTTCAACCAGAGGCAGCAGAGTAATGCTGAAGAGCTCTGGGATGCTGGAGATCCAGCTTCCAGTTCCTGCTCTGTGGGGAAATAACTGAAATAAAACCAGGACGCCCTCCCCCCTGCTCCTCACACCTTCATCATTTCCCCACTGAAATGAATGAGAAGATCTCTGAGGCACCTCTGAGATCAGACGTCTTCCAGAGACTCTGGGGATGGAAGAGTGATTTGTTCTCAGGTGTGGTTTAATGTGGTGTTATATTGTCAGTGATATTCATTCGCTCAACAAATCTTTATTAAGCATGCACTAGGAAACAAGGCACTATTCTAGGCCTGAGAATACAGCAATGTACGGTCAGCAAGATTCCTGTGGGGAGAGATGGACAATAAATAAATCAAACAAGGTAATTTCAGAGAGTGGCAAATGCTATGGAGAAAACAAAGCAGAAGAGGGCGGTAGAGACAGGTACAGAGAAGAGCATTGCTTTAGTTTGGGCGGTCAACAGGTCCACTCCATGCAGCGGCGCAGACTGTCCATTGCTCTACACCAGGACACGCACCCATCTTTCTCAGATAGTGTCACTTGAGTTGAGATCTGATAGAGGTAGTAGTAAGGTTTATCCTTGGGTTCTTTCCAATCTCTGTTTCTACATCCTTTTAAACCAAAGAATTGTGTCAAATGATATTTGGGTTTGAATCTGATGTCATTTATTAAGCTGGTGATTTCATTGTTGTCATCCCTGCCTCCTTTCTGAGTTGAGCTCACTCCATTGTGTCATATAGCTATATCCATATTGATATCTATCGATTTTTGTGTCTCTACCACAACACTTGTCAGTATAATTGCTAGTGGTCTAGACTGCCCGTACAGGGTTGTGTTCCTCAAAGACACAGAGCATCTTTTTCATATTTTTTCCCCATAGCTAAGGGCCATGCCTGTCCAAGGTACTTAACAAATGTCTGATGGATAAAAAAAAATGAAGGAATTAATGGTTTGGGACCAAAGAACTTTCATGAGGTCCTCTTGATACCCACCAAAGACAGCACAGACGTACTTCTCCAACAAGAAGGATGTGAGTCGTGTGGGGACACCAAGCTGTCTCCTGCCCTCTGCTCTAATCGATCCTTAAAAGCTAGCTCCATAAAGGACCAGGGGTTTGCTACCAAACACCACCTGCAGAGAGGGGCTGGAAGCAAGCCCAGGAGCAGGCAAACGATCCTCCTTGGCAGCAGTCATCCTCATCCTTCAGTGTGGATGGCGTCAGAGATGGAAATGCCATGAGCATTCCTCTTGATGTTCCTTTGGTAGAAAGCTTTAATGTTACTGAGGACTTTATGTTGCAAGTTCTTTTATTTGCTGTTTGAGATCCTTTCTCATGTTGTAAACATTTCGCTGAAGAAATGTGTAAACAAAAACAGTAATACCAAGACCTAATTTTTCTAATGAGATTATAAGCTTTGTTTCAAATGCTTAGAAGCATATTTTAATGTGATCCTTTAATAACTTCACATTGTGCCATTGCTATGTTACATGATTTGATGCACAAGGAAAATAGGACCAAATGTAAACAACCCTACCTCATAATTATAAGAACGCTATTTCTAACAAGTTTACAAAGTGCTCCGTCCATCTATTTCTAGGTGAAAAAGTGATTTTCAGAAATAGGAATGTTATAAAGTAAATATATATTTCTCTATGTTTTCTAATTATGGTTGAAATTTCACAAACCCAGTCTCAAACTTTCATCCACTAAAACTTCCTAAGGGATGGGACAACTCTTGACAGTAGAGGTCACTTTCTATAGGACAGTGATTCCTGGAAAGGCAGGGGTCCCCCAGTGAGAATAATTTTGTGTGGGAATGTGTCTTGTGTGTGGACTTTATAAGGTAAGGGTGCGGGGGCCAGGCTAAGCACTTCCTACTTCGTGTTGCTGCTGCCCTAGTTGCACTTGGGGGTCTAAATTATCCTTCCAGCTCAACATTTTCAAGTCTATATTCTCCACTTTTCCTAAGAGGTTATCGTAAAAGATATTCAAATTCTCTCTTCACAAGATATAAACACTCCCATTTATACGTTTGGTAGCCCTGTCAATAATGAAATCTACTAATTAAATAAAGTACTTATTAACAAATATGGTACCAGCTTCTAGCAGTTCAAAGGCAATTGAAATTTCCTTTAAGAGACATGATGTTATCCGGGAAAATCAGAAATTGCTGCCTTTTTAAAAAATAAGTTCTCACATACCATCTGGAAGTCAGTTCAAGAATTCTGCTTGAAATCTATTGCTAAAATATTGTAGATAAACAGCCATTTAGCCTGTTGGTATAATTCAGTGATGAGGGACCGTTAACTTCATAAGACAGTGAATTTTACCTTGGGATTGATTTAATTTTCTTTTTTTTTCCTGAGGAAGACTGGCCCTGAGCTAACATCCTTGCCTGTCTTTCTCTACTTTATATATGGGATGACTGCCACAGCATGGCTTGCCAAGTGGTGCCAAGTCCACACCCGGGATCCAAACTGCCAAACACCAGGCTGCCGAAGTGGAACATGCACGCTTAACCTCTGCGCCACCGGGCCAGCCCCTGATTTAATTGTTTAAGACTTGGACCAGAAACCTTAGTTTATTTTCATCTTAGCCCACACCTCCCCCAGTCACCCCCCATCCACTTACTCACTCAGTCTCCTCATTGTGGTAAACGGAGTTGCCATCTACTCAGTTGAATCGTCCATGATTTTACCTCCTTCCCCAATGCCTTTCCTCTTTGTCAGTTGGCCAACAAGTCCTACCCATCCTATATCAAAACTATACACTTATCTCTGCTGCCACCACTGTTTCAGGGCTTTAAAATCTCACTTGAACTGGAATAGCCAACGCTGTGAATCTCCCCTCTTCCACTTTCCTCCCATCCTCCAACCCCTTCTCCACAGAACAGCAAGAGCAACTTCTTAACACAAAAATCAAAGCAAGTCATTGCGTTTAGAATAAAATCCAAACTCTGTAGCACGGACCACAAGTCTCTACATAATCTGGTCCCTGGCACCCCTCCAACCTCCCCTTATACCACATTCCCCTCTGCTCAGTATGATTCAGCCTCAGGGGCTTCCTGTCTCTTCCAAAAACATGCCAACTCCTTTCTCACCTCAGCAATTTTGCACATGTGTGTTTGGTTCATGGGAATATTTTCTTTGCTTCGAACAGTTCCTAGCTCATAGAAAGTGCTGAATAAATATTTGCTGAATGAATCAATAAATGCTGGTCTCTCTGCTCTACACTTTGTATGGCTGCCTTCTTCTCTACTAAAAAAATTCCCTCTTCAACTCATTATTTAAGTAGGGCCCCCTTTCTTCGTAGTACTTCTCATAACTTTTTGCTACATCTATACGTATGCTTATTTTTTTGGAAATTGTCGTCTTCTTTCATAAAACCCTAAGCTCCATGAGGGCCATCCGTGTATTTCCCAGGGTGTTAACTAGTGCCTGAGACGTGCTGCCAGATCTGGAGCACTGTCCATTCAATGGATTAGTGACTGAACAAATGAGTGTGTGAGTATGTTATCCCAACAATTACCTGTAGATTCATTGCAAACCCAACTGATTGCTATTCTTTAAAAAATATTTCTTCATTGGGGCTGGCCCCGTGGCCGAGAGGTTAAGTTCGCGCGCTCCGGTGCAGGCGGCCCAGTGTTTCGTTGGTTCGAATCCTGGGCGCGGACATGGCACTGCTCATCAAACCACGCTGAGGCAGCGTCCCACATGCCACAACTAGAAGGACCCACAACCAAGAATATACAACTATGTACCGGGGGGCTTTGGGGAGAAAAAGGAAAAGAATAAAATCTTTAAAAAAAAAAAAAATTTCTCCATTAGGAGAAGGGCTCATTTATTGAATTTCTGTCATTGAGACAGCACCCATAGCAATCCTAAGGAAGCTCAACTTTAAAATATCAATTGATGTAAAAACTTTTTACAGGTTTGAAGTATTTTTCTTTTTGTGATTATTACTCTGGGCTTATTTCAGAAAATGAGACTAGTTTTCAAGTCAAATTTCACACTTGTTGACCTTTCCGAGAGAGCTTCAGTAGGCGTTGAGGTCTGCATCAAAGATGCCTTCCCAGTCTTAGGTTTGTAAAATGCCATTACTTAATATTTCAAGAACTTTGTATTTAAAAAAATAAGTTATATTCTCTTCAGAATGCATAGGCCATATATCTACATTTTGGGTGGTGGTAGGGGGAGCGGAAGGAGTGGCAATATGGTTTGCTATAAACTCAAATAATAATCATAAAATTGGAAATCATTGCCTCAGCCTCCAGTCCGCTTAATAGTGTTTACGTCAGTTAACATCTGGCCTCCAAATGTTATCAGTCTTGAACACTGCACCTGCAGACAGCCTGGCATTTGAGTTTTAAACATGTTTTTCTGGAAAGGAAGGAAGGTGGGGTGAGAGAAGGGGGGTAAGAGAAGGTAGAGGTGGAAAAATAAGATCCCAGCATCTTTCCTCCTTGACTTAGGCGATAAAGCTAAGGAAAGTTACACACTTTCCTCACAGGTACTGAGTGCTTACAGAGTGCCAGGCCAAGTGCTAAGCGTTTGGACGCGTTAAGTCATTGCATTGCTATAATCATCCTGCGGGAAAGGTATTAACTTGACTCTATGGATATGAAAACTGAAGTTCAAAGGGTTCAAATAACTTGCTGAAGACTACTCAGCTGTTGAAAGGCGGATCTTGGGTCCAAGCCCAGTTTGATTGGATTCATTAGCAAATCCATCAACTCACTCACATAAGTAAACATGTGCTCAGTTTTTCCTCTTGTTTCTGTAGATAAATTTCCATGACTGTATCTGAAGCCAAGCCTCTGTTCCGAGCACTGTCCTTTCTCCTCTACTCATAGACAGTGCTCTGCAGTAACTCTACTCTCTCCTGCATCATCATTTTCCATTTTGCACATCAGCAAACAATCAAACTCTAAAGATTTATGTCTAAAACAAACCAACCCACAAACAAAAAAACTAACCAAAAAGACTTCCAGCAGACATATGAAAGTTGAAAGAATTCATCACCAGCAGACTTGAAGTACAAGAAATGTTAAAGGAGATCCTTCAGGCAGAAGGAAAATGATACCAGATGGAAATCAGGATCTACACAAAGGAATGAAGATTTTTTTCTTCTTATTGAAATCTCTTCAAATAGAATTGACTGAAAAGCAAAAATAATCAAAACATATGGTGAGGTTTGTAACACACGCAGAAGGAAACACATAACAACAGGAGCACAAAGGCAAAGAAGGGAGAAATGGAAGGATATCGTGGAAAGCTTCTTACACTATACGCGAAGTGCGTAATGCTGCATGAAGGTAGACTTGATAAGCTAAAGATTTACACTAGAAACTTTAAAGTAACCAATAACATAAAAAAATGAAGAAATAAAATGGAAGCATAGAACACTTAATTATCCGAAACAGAGCAGAAAAAGAGGAAAAGGCATATAATGAACAGACAGGACAAATAGCAACGTGGTGAATTTAAACCTGACCATGTTAATAATCTCTTTAACTATAAATAGTCTAAACACCACGATTACAAGGCTGACATTTTCAAGATAGATAAAAGAGCATGATCCAACTTCATGTTACCTGTAATAAGCCACTTTAAATATAAAGACACAAGTTACAAGGAAAAAAATAGACACAAAGATACCATGATAACACTAATGAAAAGAAATCTGGAATTGCTATACTAATACAGAACAAGCAGATTTCAGGGCAAAGAATATTACCAGAAATAAAGAGAGTCACTTCATAATGATAAAGGAGACAGTTCGTAAAGAGGATGTAACAATTCGAACAATTTGTGGACCAATTTATGGAAAAGGGTGTCAAAATACATGAAACGAAAATATAAAAGGAGAAATAGAAAAACCCACAAGTATAGTCTCAATAATTGTTAGAATACATAGACAGAAACCCAGTAAGGATGTGGAAGACTTGAACAACACTATCAATTCAACCTAAATGACACTGATGGAACACTACACCTGACAATAGATGAATACACATTCTTTTCAAGTGTACATGGAACATTTACCAAGAAAGATAATATTGGAGGCCATAAAATGTCTCAACAAGTTTTAAAAAATCCAAGTCATACAAAATATGTTCTCTGATCAGAGTGGAATTAAATTAGAAATCAATTAACAGAAGATCTCTAGAAGAGCTCCAAGTATTTGGAACTAAACATTATAAATAATTCATGAGTTAAATACAAATCAAAAGAGATGCTGTTAGAAAATATTTTGAACAGAATAAAAATGAAAACATTGCATATCAAAATCTGTGGGATGCAGCAAAAGCAGTGCTTACAGGGAAATCTACAGTACTAAATGCTTTTGTTGGAAAGAAGAATAAATGACCTCAATTTCTAGCTTAAGAAATTAGAAAAACAGGGGCAAATGAAACCCAAATTAATTAGAACGAAAAAAAAAATAACAGTGGAAATAAAATAGAGGCAGAGAGAGAGAATCAATGAAGCCAAAACAGTTTCTTTGTGTAACCAGTAAAACTGACAAACGTCTAGTCAGATTTACCAGGGAAAAAAGGGAGAAGATACAAATTAACGATATCAGGAATGAGAAGCAAGACATCAGCACAGATTCTAAAGATATTATCAAGATAATAAGGAAATCTTATGAACAACTTTATGCCAATAAATTCAAGAACTTAGATAAAATGGATAAATTCCTTGAAAAACACAAACTACCAAAGCTTACTCAAGAAGAAAGAAATAATGTGAATGGGCCTATCCATTACAGAAATGGAATTTTAATGTTTAAAACATTCCCACAAAGAAAAGTGCGAGCTCAGATGACTTCCTTGGTGAATTCTGCCAAAAATTTACAGAACAAATAATATTAATTCTATACACCCTTTCAGAAAGTTGAAGAGGAGAGACTGCTTCCCAACTCATCGTACAAGATCAGCATTTCTCTGACACGAAAATCAGACAAAGACTACTCTAGCAAAGAATAGTACAGATAATTTCTCCCATGAACCCACATGGAAAAATTCTTAACAAACTTATAGTAATTCAAATCCAATAATATATTTAGAAGGTGACATATTATGATCAAATAGGGTTTACCCAAGGATTACAAGGTTGTTATAACACTCAAAAACCAATCAATGTAATTCACCATGTTAACAGACTGAGAAAAACCCATATGATCATCTTAGTAAATGCAGAATAAAATATTTGGCAAAATTCAATATCCATTTCTGATAAAAACTTCCAAAAAACTTGTATTAGAAGGGAAATTCCTCAATCAGATAAAGGGCATCTATGAAAAAGCTACATCCAACATCAAACTTAAGAATGAAAGACTGAATTACTTTTCCCTAAGATTAGGAAAAAAGTCAGATTGTCTGTTCTTACCACTTCTAGTCAACATTTTACTGGAGGTTCTAATGAGTGCAATAAGGCAAGATGAAGAAAAAATGCATCTAAGCTGGAAAGGAAGAAGTAGCATTGTCTCTATTCATAAGTAAGATGATTGTCTATGTTGAATATTCATGCAGCTTTGTTATGTTAGAAAACTGGAAACAACCCAAACGTAACAGGTGAATAGATAAACAAATTGCCATATATCTATACAAGGCAACACCACTGAGCAATAAGAAGGAATGAACTGTCGACACCTGCAGCAACGTGGATTAATCCCAAACTAAGTATTCTGAGTGAAAGAAGGTAGATGGAGAGTACACACTGTTTGACTCCACTTACATAAAATTCTAGAAAACAAAACTAATCTATAGCGACAGAGAGCCTATCAGTGGTTTCTTGGGGTGGGGCAGAGGGCCAGTAGAAGGGAGGGTGGAGAGCAGTTGCAACGGGAAACTTTTGGCTTTGATGGATACGTTCATTATCTTCAACATAGCAATAATGTCACGAATGTATATGTGTCCAAGTTGTTCACTTTAAAAAGTGAATCTTTTGCATATCATCTGTACCTAAATAAAGATTTTGTTAAAGAAAAGACTGTGACTACCCTATGCGAACCTCCACCTTTTGCTTTATTTTTTTGCACCCTTTCTTTGTTTTTTTGGTAAGGAAGATTGTCACTGAGCTAACATCTGTGCCAGTCTTCCTTTATTTTTCGCATGTGGGATGCCGCCACAGCGTGGCTTGATGAATGGTGTGTAGGTCCGTGCTTGGGATCTGAACCCGTGAACCTCAGGGAACCGAAGTGAACTTAACCACTGGGTCAGTCTCTGCTGCACTCTTTTTTAAAGCAACACTCTTCAAAAAGTTGTCTTTGCCTGCGGCCCCATTTCCTCAACATTAGCGTTCTTCTCGACACGTACAATCAAGATTTGGTCCACAGCGCTTCATAAGAAATCCCTTTTGTCAAGACCATCAGTGTCTTACATCTTGCCCAAGCCAATGGTCAATTCTCAGTCACCATCTTTCTCAAAGTGTCAGGAGCATTTGATGAAACTTATTCTTCTCTTATTTTGACTTTCAAGATATCGCTTTCTCCTGGTTTTCTTCCCATATCATTGACTTTCCTAGGTCTTTACCCTCTACCCAAACTCTACATGTTGGAGAGTCCCTGGGCTCAGCTCTCAGCCTTAGTCTCTTTATCTATGCTTATTTCCTTGGCAATTTTATCGTTCCTTTTATCATGGTATAAATTACTGTCTGTTCACTCGTGACTCCCTAATGTATGCAAAGCAATGACGATTATAGGCAGAATATGATGAATGGCCAAGAGGCTCAGGATCTACCTAGACAGATAAAGCTGGAAACCTCAAGAAAAGCAAAGACAGTTTAAAAGGTGATTGTTTGAAAACAGGGCATGGACGCCAGGTGCTGCCAGAGAGGCACTCAGACTGTGCTTTGCAGTGTATTCGAGACGTCGTCTGCACTGCTTTCCTGCATCACTGTCCTCAGCCCTCATGGTAATTTTATGTAAAATGCATCCAATTTCTACAAAACTACTTAGCATTGATTTTGCATCTGAAGAGCTTCAGAAACGTCAACTTTCCAAAAATAAGTGGTATCATGATTCTATTAGAGCTCGAGCAAAGTCTCCAGGCTTTGCTGTTCCTTGCCATTATTTTTAGAAATTAAATCTTCCTGTAATCTAAACCCAATGCCTCTGAGCAGGTCACAGCTTGCCCTTCATCAGGTGAGGTGGTCCTCCTCTTCATTCCCCAAAGCCAAGCTAGGGTGGGGCCCATGAGGCTGGGGGGATGGCCTCACCATTGCAGTATCCGTGGGGAACGTTAGAAGCCTCTACCTCACGCTTGACCCTCACGTGGAGAAGGAAGATCCTAAATTAATATGACAGGCTTCAGCTTTTCTTTCCAGAGCAATCCTTTTAAAAGAGGAATACAGCATCAGTGTTTTGAAGTGGATAGAGAAGTCTACTTTTTAACCAATGTGAATTCATTTCCCTTTCGGGTATCAGTTCCTATTCGTGACTCCTTATTTTGGAAAGGGCATTGCCACTTTACAAATCCATCTTTTCAATCACAGAAACAATTATTGCCTCCAAATTTAAGTACTCCAGGAAACACACTTGCAGAGCATTCTCTTTCGATTACTCCTACGTCCCTGTACTTTGACTGACTCACTCACCAACAGTTAAACAAATCATTTGAATGGCTGATTTATTTGATTGGCATGTCCCCTGAATATTTCTTCTCAGCTGTATCAATAACCCCGTTTCCTCGTTTTGTCTTTTCACAACCAATTCTCTCAACATGGATTTCCTCTTCGATACTCAATTATCTTAACTTACTGGTAAATTACCCGGTTGAACCAAAACATCAGTTTCAGTAATCAAATGGACAGAGGGCTCTTCACACGATGTTTCTGACTCACATATTTCTGACTCACAGATGGATGCACTGTGTTCTGTGCCACCTCAATAATGTGGCATTACTCGGGCAAATAAAAACCACCACCTTACGCAGTCTTGCTGAGTTACGTGCATGTTTCCTTCTCAATTTTGTAAATGAGTCACTCAACTTCTTCAATATTCTTCAACACATTTTTTTTTCATTTGATTCTGAAATGTGGCCATTCTACTCCAGACAAGGAAGTCATAATACTCATTCCATTTCCCATACAGCTTTTAGAATTTAGAAACTATTTTAACACAGAATTTGGAGATGGTTAGGGTCATTTCTTATTTAATATAAGCAGCAACAACTTTTATCCTTAGGAGGAAAATTGAGTTGGGAAATGGATTTTTTTTGTTTTGTCTGTTTATAGGCTAATGGTCCTTCTGATGCGCAAACTGTAAATCTCATAGTTACCTTGGAAAAAAATATGACAGGAAAGGGCAGAAAACTCTCAAATCTTCCTTAATAATTACTGCAGTAGGACTGTTCTGTCTGCTTGGTACTCAAGGCACTTTTCAAACTTCTTTTTTTTTTTCCCCTAATTGCAGCACAAAATACGAAGTGTAATTTAACATTCCTGTGCCAAAACCTCTAGTATACCACCACTGCAGACAGAAGAAAGTTCAGACCGCTCTGTCTGGCAATCAAGGTCCTAATGGTATGATTTGAACTTGACCTTCTATGCTTCTGTGCTAGGATCTCTGATCTCTACTCTAACCAAGCTGAGTTACAGACTCTCCCAGAGCTATATTTACAGAACCCATTTTTGCTCATGCTCTTCCTATTTCCTAGACTTTTGTTCAATCTAGATTATCCTTTCTGACATTTCCACAAATTCAAATCCATGTGTGAGCAAAGGACAAGGTGATGGATGGAAAGCCCAAGAACCAGGGAGCATTCAGCAGCTCCAGCTGTGGGAGTGACTGCCTAGAGACTGTTGACCTTCCCTGTGCTGTCAGCCCCATTAAGAAATGGTCAGAGTGACTCAGGGGTCCTATCTATAGTGGGAAACGATTGCCCTGGAAAGATCTCCTTAGAAGGCGTTTAATGTAACGGAGCAGGCAGAGGCTTTGGAATGAGACAGACGTGGGTCTGCACAGAAGCTCTGCCATTTGCTGACTAAAGGGCTTGGATGTAACCTCTCTGAGACTCAGTTTCCTCATGTGTAAAATAGCGATGGAAGAAATAGAAGAGAAAGGTAAGGGCTTACTATGAGGATTAAATGAAATAATATGTATGAAGATTTAGATGCTCAGTTCTATGGTTGGCTAGCCACGCCAGCACAGGTCAGATGCAGTTAAAACTGCAATGGTCGCAGAGTTTATTTAGACAGAGGGCCTGTGATTTTGTCATTACCTGCCCCGGCTCCTGAACCGTAACTCCCCCAAATCTGTAGATATCACACAGCACACCCAAAAATGCTCACGTGGGAAGCTGGGAAGCTGCTGAGGTGTGGAGAGGAATTCAGCAAAGAGTTGAGAATGCCTTGTCTGTGAAGGAGTTGTGGCCACCCTGTTGCAGAGGCTCTGGGCAGGATGGCCCAAAGCCGGGAGGCTGGATAGAGTCCCGGAAGACATGCAACTCAGGAAGAGCCAAACTGTGTATGGCAGGCCCTGAACTGCCGCCCCAGAGGCTCCCACAATCTCTGTCTCTCACTCTGCTTTGAGGCTCAGGGGATCCAGGTGACATAATCTTGGCCAACGAGACGTAGGGGGAAGTCTTCGGGGAAGGTGCTCTTCCCCAAATCTTAGGTCAGACATATGAGATTGCCATTTTTGTAGGTTAAAAAATTGTTGAAAGTCATCAATTTCAGATAGTTCAACCTGCAGAAGACAAACCTTACTATCTAGGAAGATGTTAGCCAAGCAGACACCTGAGGAATGTCTGGGGTATCTGAGTGTCAGGCTGAAGAGACAGGAAGTCAAATGGCCCTAAGGCAAGAACGTGCCTGGTGTGTCTGGACAACAGCAAATAAGCCAGTGTCTGGAGCAAAGGGAGCGAGGGGGAGAGCAATGAGGAGGCCCGAGATGTCATGCTCTGAGAGAAGGAAGACAGCGGAAGGAGCAAGTTGTGGGTCTGGGGCCGAAGATCAGATCATGTCAAGTTTAAAATGACAGACATCAAAGAAGGGATTTCAAGTAGGCAGCTGGATATGAGATCTGGATTTCAGAGGAGAGATGCACATTTCATGTTCATATGAATGTTTCCTAGATTGACAGGTCAGGAGGAGTCTGTGCAGGTGTGCTCATTTTTTCAAAAAGAGAAAAATAAATTTGTGTTTGTTCCGGTTCTCAGTCTCCTGAAACTGATATTTGGCTGATATGGTTAATGTGAGGAGTTTTGGGAGGATTGGGTGAAATAATGTATACAATGGGCCTATCTCAGAATAGATGTTTGAAAAATTATACCTAATACATATTGTGCACTTCTATTTTTCTGGGAATTTTGTTAAGCACTATGCATAAATTAACATTGAATCTTTACAATTAATGGATGAGACATATTATATTTTTTCTTTTTTCCCCAGTTTTATTGAGAAATAATTGACACACATCATGGTATAAGTTTAAGGCGTACAGCATGATGGTTTGACTTACATATGTTGTGAAATGATTACCACAGTAGATTCATCTAACATCCATCTTTTCATATAGATACAATAAAAAGAAAAAAAAGGGAAGAGGAAAAAAATTTTCTACTTGTGACGAGAATTCTTAGGATTTACTCTCTTAACAAGTTTCCCTTGTATCATACTGCAGTGTTAACTATAGTAATCATGTTTTACATCAAATCCCTAGTATTTATTTATCTTATAACTGGAAGTTTGTACCTTTTGACTCCCTTCCTCCAATTCTCCCTCCCTTCACTCTCTGTCTCTGGTAACCACAGGTCTGATCTCTTTTTCTATGAGTTTGTTTGTTCATTGTTTTTTTCAGTCTCCTCACGTAAATGAGATCACAAAGTATTCATCTTTCTCTGTCTGATTTATTTCACTTAGCGTAATGCCTTCAAGGTCATCTATGTTGTTGCAAATGATAGAATTTCCTTGTTTTTATGGCTGAATAATATTCCACTGTATATATGAGGTCTATAATATTTTAACCTCATCAGACAAATGAAGAGACTGAGCTCCAGACAACTTAAGACTCTTGCCCGGGTCACTGAGCTGGTAAGCAGCAGAAGCTGGATTCGTACAAAGATCTTCTCACTCCTGAACTGATGTTCTTAACCCACATACTATACCAGAGTCACAAACTCAGAGGCCCTCAGGGGTCATGTAAAGTTATGCAGTGACTCCTATATCCAACCCCTGCTCAACATTTACACATGGCTATCTAATAGGCATCTTAGACTCCACATGGTCCAAACAGAATCCTCTATGTTCCCAACTAAACCTGTTCCTCATTCAGTCCCTAGTTTCCCATATCAATTAATGGCACTGCCGTCTGCCCAGTTGCCATCTGCCTGAGGAATTGTCCTTGATCTCTCTCTTTCCATCATCTGATGTATTCAACTCACCAGCAAGGCCTGATGGTTCCACTTCCGATATTTATTCCATATTAGTATACTCTGTTCACATTCATAGTTCCAACCCTCATTTCAAGCTACCATTATCTGTTATCTGGATTTTTTTCAGTAGTTGCTGGTATTCTTGTTTCCATTCTTGGCTTCTATAACCTATTTTGCCCGCAGTAACCAGAATAAACTTTAAAAATATAAACTAGATTATGCTTTAAAATTTCGATAGCTGTTCATCACATTTAGAGTAAAATCTAAAATCCTTATTACAGATTCTCCATGATCTGCTCTCTGCTGCCTTTCTGGCCTCATTTTAAACTAGTCTTTCTCTTGCTTCTTATATTTTAATTGCCCTGACCTTCCTTTTCCTTGAACAAACCAAATGCTTCCTGCCACAGGGTCTTGCACTTGCTGTTGGTTCTGCTTGCCATCCTGTGTCCCCGGGTCTTCCTATCATTGAGGTCTCAGAGCAAATGCCATCTCAGGAAGGCCTTCCCAATCTACTCAACTTATTATCACCTCTTCCTACAAACACTCCAGGCCTCATCACCTTATTTTATTTACTTCATTATTTACTTATCATTATTTGACATTTTCTTGCTCATTTATTTGGTTACTCATTTTTATCAGTCTCCTTGCACTAGAACACAAGCCTCATGAGATTTGACATACTGCCTTGTCTTGTTCCCTGCCATGTCTCCAGGGCCTAGTACAGTGCCTAACATAGAGAAGACCTTCAACAAAGATTTGTTGAGTAAAACTGGTTGAATATAAGATAATAGGGAGTAATTTTTGGAGTCTTGGTGAACTGGATGCATGATCAGATTAAAGGAATTTATATTTAAATTTCTTTAAAATACTTTCTTGGCCAAATCAAAAGATCTATTGAAATCATAAGCCATACACTCCACCGCTTCTCCTCCTGACCCACCCTCAACAATTCCATAAGGTTGAAGACCTAAAAACCCAGAAACAGAATAATACTGAGTTCCGATAGGCAAATGAGTAACTACTTCCTAGCAAAATGTTTTTGCTCTAGATCTGTAGTGATTGTACCAACAGGAGAAATCATCCAGCTACCTAGTCTTTCTTTAAACATGACACACAGAATGAATATGTTACCTCCCCCTAGTGGGAAATTTATTGATGGAAAATGTTATGAATCCATGAAAAAATTTGTTTTCAAAGGAAAATAAGGGATTGGAACCTTCAGTTATCAGGAAAGCAAAGTGGAACTGGAGACTCAAAGAACACTATGAATTTAAAAAGTTAAGCAGAGGGTGATTTTTAAAAGATTTCATGACTAGAGTAAGCATCAAATATACCTTCCCCGGTTGCTGAGCCCAAATATCCAGTTTGTAATTTCTAGAGCCCAAGTCTTGATGAATCCTGGCTGGGGTGTGCGTAAGAAGTCTTGCTTCAAAACCCCTCAGGAGAAAGGCTGTGGGAGCTGATGTATCTGTATCCAAGGAGGGATGGGCCTTCTTCATTTAACTCAGTTCAAATCCACTTGATGAGTGGAAAGAAACTCCTATTGCACAGGCACTCCCATTATAAAACGTGAGGGTGGAAAAATATTTGGCCTCACATTAAGAAAGCAGTTGCTCTTAGAAATATTGTGTACTGAGTACAGTAAGATGATGATTGTTAATGTGCTATAGGTTTTGCCAAAAGGGAGGATTCTGATGATGTGGTTCCATTTGAGGGGAGTAGACAAAAGCCTGACTGAAGTGGGTTGAGGTGAGAATGGGAGGTGAGGAAATAAAAACAACTTTTTAAAGAGTTTGGCCATGAAGGGAGGGCCGACATGGTGCAGTAACTGTGGAGTCCATTAGGTTTCTTTAATGTCACACTTGAGAGGCAGTGCTTGAAAGAGAGAGAAAATGATGATGAAGGTGAGAGAGGACAGGCGTGCAGATACAATGTCCTTGAGGGGGCAAGAGAGGATGAGGTCCAGTGTACACTGGAGAGGCTGCACTGGGTTCATGGATTGTGTTCAGAGAAAGGGCAGAGTACATTGTAAATTTGGGGACATCTAGATGAATTAGCTCACTTGTGATTTCTTCCATTTCCTCAGTAAGAGTGAGATAGACGAACACAGTTTTGGAGGTTTCATAAGAGATAAGGTGGCGTGAAACAGTTGCTTTGGAGGCTGGGAGAGTGAACTGACCTGAAACATGCAATAAAATTGTGAGCGATGCTGACAGCTCATCGGAGACTTGTGGTCATTAATTTAGGATGCGCCCAAGGAGTATGGTTGAGTGTTTTTCTCCAGCCATGTTCAGCAGCTCTTTCTTGTGCTGATGCTGAGTAGGTGAAGAGTTGGTCTAACCAGTTCTGAAGTGTTGCCCATGAGTATGGTGGGCAACTAGCAGTGTTTATAAAGGAGTTATTTTAATGAGAAACCCTAAAATATAAGCTAGGTATGGAAAAAAATGGGAAATATGTGTGAGAGAGGTTGAGGGGAGTGGCAAGGTGGTAGGCCAATGAATTGGGAGTCATAATGGCGTACAAGTCTAAGCGGTGGGGAATAGAGATGAGCTGGAGAGATGGGAAGTGGTAATCAGACAGTGGGATGCCCGGTGTCAAGATTCTGCAGGTGGTTCACTTACTGGTAACTAAATTGTAGGATAAACAGGGGAGAGGAGATGGATTAGTGGATGTGGGGGAAAAGATCATTCAAAGTGATAGCAGGTAACTAAGAGACTAGACTATTGAACGGATCGTTTACATGGATGTGGAAGTGATCACAAACAATGACATAATTTGTAGTGGAGAGAAAAAGTGAGGTAGATGTTGTTGTATTCAGTGAATTGAAGGGAGTGACCCAGAGGTCGGTGGATGACTACACCCAGGAGGGGTGGCGGGCAGTATAGGTTGATGCCATGCTCTTCAAAGGAGCCACATTTTTGAGAGAGAGGTAAGAAAATGGTCCCTAAGCAACAATGAAGGGTAAGAACGTGGCTCCTCTAGCTCAGGGCCCTCTAGCGCACAGAATATGGGAGGACAAAAGGTAGCTATCTCTTGAGAGTTCTGCAAGGACAGCTCAGGGGCTGAGGGAGAGCCAGTTGTCAGAGCAGGGAAAGGGAGCCATTTGAGAAGAGACTGAGAAAACAGGAAATCTGGATGATTCCCAGCCCAGGAGTCCCAGCAGGACGGTAGAGAGGTAGGGGAGAGAGGTAGGGAGTTTCTGTAAGTGTCTGACCATACGGGGCTAAATGTCAGGGTGAGGATGGGAGGTTTGGACTTCCATGGTAACGGAGGGAAACAGGAATGTAAGAAAGATGAGAGGAATGGCAACAGAGGGCAGGAGGCTCAGAAGGAGGAAAGTTGATTTTAAAACTGAAGCTTCTCAAGGATCTTATCAGAACATCAAAATATCACAGAATAGGAGAGACAGGGAGGAAGGAAAATAACACATATAATCAGGAGACTTCGTTTTGAATATGATTCTGCCACTTAATTGCTATATGACTCAGGAGAATTTATATGATATATTTAACCCTAAATTATCTAATCTATAAAATAGTTATACTGAATACCTCAAAGTGTTGCTGCAAAGATTAATTGGATAATACATTTCACATTTTTTATGAAAAATAAAGTACAATGGATTTATTTTTTGGTTGCCAAGCATGCATTTCTCATTTTTAACAATATCTTAATTTGCCCTTAAGCAATTTTGTCCTCTGCATTAGATAAAGCCAGCTGACATGATAAGCAATCAGGGGGCCTGCAGAACCCAAACAAGAGCCCACGTGTGTTCCCAGCTGGGCAAAACAAGATGTCCCGTCCTTGGAATTTAAATCTCAGCCAGAAGGAGAAAGAAGGAAAAATTGCTAGAAGGAAAAATTTCTTTCCATCCTCTGTAGATAGTCTTCATCAGCTGGTCCTGGTGGGGAGGCCTTTCTGGAGGGTCCTGCTGCTTTTCTCCAGGGCTGCCTTGCTTCTTGCCAATTTCCAGGGCTAGTTTTCTAGGCTTCCAACAATTGTAGAAGCTCCCCATATCTTTTCAACAATTTCCCGTTTCTTTAAGTTAGTCAAAATCAATATCTGTTGTAAGAAACCGAAGAACCCTAACTGATATAATAAATACATATTATATAAATATTGTTATTGATACTGCTACTTCTAATAGCAGTAAGAACAATATGTCTCTTTACCACTTTACACAGAAATAGCCAAGGCTTAATTGGAAAAATAAATGAAGATCTCCACTTCATGTCATTCCCTGGAGCCCTGGCAACATTTTCAACATATTCTCCTTCAAAGGACTATCAATTCCAATCGATGTTATTACCCATCTCCAGAAAGTTCTCAGCAACAATTTTAAGACACCTTTGGAAAGCTCTAAATTTGCCAACCCAGTCATGGTAAATCCAAGTCTATGCCATTAAGAAATAGCATAGGGAAAGGCAATTTAAGGATGTGAGTGCAGAAGGATAAATCACAGATAAAAAGATAAATTAGCAACCTGAAAGAGCAATGACTCAAAGAGGGAGCCCCCATTCTAATTTATAATGCACAAGGCTCTGCTGTCATCATCCATCTTAGCCTGCAAGCTGCAGACAAGGCTTCTTTGCAGTTTCAATAATCAGTTTTGATAACTAATATCCACATTAAAGCCCCTCAACGTCATACTGCATTAAGAGGATGCTAATGTGCCAGGCTCCTGAACGTCTCCCACTTTATCCCTTGGAACTGATGGAGAGGCAATTTGGAAACCTGAAAATGCTTTCTCTCTCTAATGGAAGGTAGGCGAGGCTGAGAGAGGACCTGGACAAAGAAATACTGGATGCTGATCTAGAGCTGCAACGCTTTGCAGCAGAAGGGGATCAAGAGCATTCTTGTTGTCAGCTACTCTCCTCTTCTCTTCCTGTGGTAAGGAAAACATCCAATCTTGCGAGGTTTTTGGCTGCTTAGCCTCAGAACAGCTCCAGACTCCAGACATTTCCTACACTCCCCGCTGCCTGCCTTTCACTCAGTCTGTCCTGTCACTAAGTAGCTTTTCCTTCCCTTGAGAATATTCCTCCCAAATCTAGCTTGGAGTCTGTAGCTTCCTCAAACCCGAATTCTGTGTTGCCTGGGAAGAGAAGTAGGCAGGCCTTCCTAGTTTTAAGTTTTGATGCTAATCACTATAAAAAACTGTCAAGGAATCACAAAAATAATGAACTAGAGAAATGATGAAGGTTCCCAGAATTGTACAAAGTATGTAGTTTCTGGTCTTTCATTTCTAATTCCCTTCAGACACGGCGACTGGGAGTCCTATTGCTTCCCTGCTCTCTGATTCTGCTAGTGAGGACGAGGCCCATCTCCACCCCTCTCCTGTGTCTGGCCCTGCCTCTCTGAAAGGTCACGCAGAACCCTTCCTCAACAAGTCTTCCTGCCAGTGTTTGACCTGAGGATTTCAACCACAATTCTTGAGAGCATAAATTTTGGCAAATGGAAATAAGACCATTAAGGAGTTTTATTTGGATAATTTGATCTCTGTGTTGCAATGCAAGATGAAGTCATACCACTTTAAATGTCATTGCCCAACCCAGAAATCATTAAAACACCTTTCAGCATAAAGATGGGGTGTAGAATTTACCAAAGGTAAACCAGAGACAAAAGAAGGACTAATACTGTGCTTTGTGAATTTCTCTGGATTTCAAGTTTTCCCTGTGACTTGGTCTTCACCACCACTGGCAGAATAGAGACAGCACAACTGAAACCACAATTTATGAAAACGCTATTACATGTGAAAGATGTTGGTGCATTTCTCTCTTTGCTCTCTCCTGCTTGGCCCTACAGTTCTGGTGGCGGCTGCCTCCTACACCAATCTAACCCTGTTTCTTCCTCCTGCTCTTTCAGGACTAGCAGTAGTAACCACTTCCCACTGTTGCCAGCCCTTGGGCATCTCAACTTCCCGTACTGGCTCCCTTACCTCTGTCCACTCTTGTAAATAACCCTCTATCAAATTCCATTCACAATCCCAGCTGGACGTGCTGTATGTTCCCGTCCTCGACCTGACTGGTACGCTTTTGGGGTAAACACTCAACAATGAAACGTAATGACCTCCCTTGGCCTTCAAACATAAAGAAGGTTGAACTGATCCTGTGGATTAAATGCAGGCACCAATGACACACATGGGCAAGGGTCTGGAGAGGGTATGCCGAGCCCACTACAAACCCCCGCATTCTTCCTCTTCATCCTAATGACTGGCCATATTTTTCACGTTGAAATAATAAACTTGTAGCAGATGAAGCAGGTAGGATGGCATAAGAAGAGAGTGATTTAAGTCCAAGGCTTTATTCAATCTCAAAAGCAAAGGAATTTGTAGCTAGGGCTGGATCTGGAGCTATGACTTGCCCTCAATTCATCTTGCCGTGCACAGGTGCTGAGGCTGAGGTTGGGAACATGCTGTCCGGAGAGTCACAGTCAAGTCCACAAAGAATTGGGCAAATTAATGATTGTGCTATCTCCAAGTCTGGCTTCTTCTCCAAATAGCCTTCTCTTTCCTGTGGCTGAAAAGAGTTGTTTCGGGATCCCTTTTCCTTTCTTCTCTTGCACACCAAGAACTGGCTTGTTGGGAATGAACATGTCAAATTCTGTCCCTAGCTAACGGTTGACTATGCTTGGAGACATTCTCAAGGATGTCTTAGGAAAGCAGGCTCATGGCCAAATTGGATTGCCTTCTCTAATATAGTATGCTTTTATATAAAGTAACATATTGTATTCAAAGACTAATTTGCTAGATGTACTGGAACTGAGCCTACAAAAGTAATGCAGAAAATTCAAACATTTAGACGAATATTCATAGCTGGATACTGTGGTACCACTTTATGACACTAGTGTAACCAGTTTATTGCAAAATGCCAACTCTCTTGGGGATATAAGAATGATCTTTTTTCCTAATAACTTTCTTCAAATATATTTTTTTGAATTTCCCTTTGCTGTGACACTTTAACAACATCCTGGGCAGGCCCCATAGCTGTGCAAGCAGTTTTAGAAGTACAATCCACACCACTTTAGAACTCCAGTCTCAGATCAAGTCCCATGTCTGCCCCTCCGCCATCACTGGCCAGGTGTTTGGCCTTGATCTTTCACTCCTCCTCCCAGTGCAGTGCCTTTTGAGATGGGGTGCAGAGTCTGGTTCTACGTCAACTCTTTGCTTCTCTTTTCAAGGCCTACGTCTTCCGGGGTTAGCGAAGATGCTAGGAAGAATAGGAGAGGCAGAGACATTCTCAGGGAACCGATCACTTCTCGGTTCAGGGGCGGTCTCCCTCATCTCTCTCTGGCTCATGCTGATGAGCTAGTCTCTGTGTGGATGAGGTGTGCCTTTTTCCTGGAGTATGCTCAACTTTGACCCAATCCCCTGTCTCTGAAGCCTCCTGCAGAGGGAAGCCATTATACTGCTCTTCAGGCACAAAAGGAACATATGTCCTCATGTGGCTTTAGGCAGCATATTCTGTTCCTCGACCAGCAGCAATGTGGCCAGTTCACTGCTCCCACCGCTTCTGTTAGTGTGCATATCAGCCTTCTTCATGTGGAGTCACAGAGCTGCTGGAGAGCTTTTCTTCCTCTGTCTTGTAGAGCAGGGCTAGAAACCAGGAGTTCTAACACCAAGCCCAGGGTTCTCTGCATTGTGATGCTGCTGACTCTCCACCTCCTTCCTGGCATCTCCCAGCCCCAGGATTCTGTCCCATGCACCACCCTAGAAAAGTCACGTTCTTCACTGACTGTCAAAACTCTTTACTTCTAGAGTGAAAGTATTTGCTGGGACTAGCTCAAACTACAACTTTTCCATGGATATGTTTCCTATGACCCGCAATCTGTTGAGAGAGCTCTCTGAGGCCTTTTGTCTGCATCTGTAGATCCCGTCTGTGCTGAGCTTTCCACCTCCTGGGCTCGGTCTACCTGTCAAAACACCCCATTACCTCTTACTAAACTTCCCTCACCTGTCACAGCAGGTTTCTACTGCCTGTTCCCGGAGTCTAGACTTCTGGCTTTCATCCTTACCCACTGCTGGTCACTTTTTAACCTTTACCCCACCCCAGTGCCTGCCACTATTCCAGTAGGTGTGCTTAATTCCACTCCTGACCTTCCCACTGTTATCTACTACCTCAAGCCTGGCCATATTGTGAGAAAGGATTACTTCAATTTCATTTAGCTCACCTGAGCTGCCCTGGCCAGTTGAGATTATTTGGAATCCTGAATTCGTCATAATGAATTGTAGGTATTCATGCCAAATTTGAAGTAACATCTTTTAGTTTATTGATGGGTTTTGGAATTACCCAGACCTGAGCTGGAATCCTGGTTCTGCTGCGTGTGATTTGGAGTGAATAATCTTTCTGATTACAGAGTCTGGATCTGTAAAACTTAATGAAGATGATGCTCAGATTAAGCAAGGCACATTTCACTGGATATAAGACACTATTGATTTTAAGACATATTTATGGGATAGTAATATTTAAGAGAAATGCTTATGTTAGAACTGATGAAATAATATATGTACAACTCTTCAGCCCAATACCTACCCAAGATTAAGTGCCCAGTAGAAAGGAATTCTTCCCCCTCCCTCGTCTCTGTGATTTCTCTTTACTCCACCATTTCCTTCCTCTTCAAAAATCAATCAGTTATGAAAAAAAACCCAGAAGGGAAAGTATGGGATAAATAAAAAAATCTGAGGATTCTTTTGATTTTTATTTTTCGCCTAAACAGAAGCTTTTTTTCACTTACAGTCTAAACATGGTAATGATCCCAGAAGTACAGTTTCCTGGAGAAAATGGTTGTTCCATTTTTGGAGCTGGGGGGCTTTTCACGGGCCAGGAATAAAAGAAAGTTTTTCACTGAAGAAAAAAGGGATGTTGCTCAGTTTTCATTGTATTATGCCCAAGATCATGGTATGTCTCTTGCCACAGGTATGTCTAGGGTCAAATTTCAAGTTTTGAATATAGAAATATTATTTTGTCCACTAGGCATCTGTATGGTGGCAGAAAGGTCTGTCAAGATAAGCAGGACTAGATGATGGAGAAAGTTGTGGTCATGATAATCGTTCGAACTCTTCTCCTGAAAGTGACGGAGGAGCATGGAGAGATTTTATGTGGATATGAATGAGATACTCGAGAATCGTATTGACATTTCTAAAGAAATCATTCAGGAGCAATGTGATGAAGAATTGGATGAAAAGCAGAGGTGTTCTAAACCTAGGTAGGAGCCCAAAGCCACAAAGAGTCTTAAATTCCAAATTTCCACCAGAAATTCATGGTTAAGGAACAATAGATCAGAAGCAAATTAACACGAGGAAGTGCAGCCACACGTGTGGTCCCTATCAAGCAGGAATAAGAAAACAGTTTCGACTTGACTTTATACACTTGGCTATTGCTTAGAAATTCAGGTTTCAGAGAGGAGATCCTAAAAGGACAAGAAGCATTAACTATGTTAGACCAATTTGAGATACTCTATAAAACCTATTATTCTGCAGTGATAATGTTTATAGTGCTTAGGTAAAATTGCTATCCAAACAAAAATGCTGGATGAAGGTAGTCATAAGGTACAAACTTCCACGTGTAAGATAAATAAGTACTGGGGATGTAATGTACAACATGACAACTATACTTCATACTGCTCTACGGTATATTTGAAAGCTGCTGAAAGAGTAGATCCTAAAAGTTCTCATCACAAGGGAAAAGAGAATTTCTTTTTTTTGGTAACTATATGAGGTTATGGATGTTAACTACACTTATGTGATAATCATTTTCCAATGCATGTAAATCAAGTCATTATGCTGTGTACCTCAAATTTCTACAGTTCTGTATGTCCATTCTATCTCATTTATTTATATATATAAAACTGAAAGAAGAAAGTAAAAGCAGAAATGCCACAGCTATGTAGCAAGGATCTAGGGATTAAGCTAGCCCATGGAACACACGGATACCAGGTCTGGGCACCAAGAGTCCTATTTGCAGACTTAAGAGGCATCTTAGGGTAAATGTTGAAAAGGATTTTAGGACTAATGATTTCCAGCTGAAAGAAAATATCTGGAAAGGAGTTCCCTCGGGAAGGGCAAAAAAATTGCTCTGATTGAGAAGAAAGCCAAGATTCCTTGGTCCTTTCTTGGGACACTTAGTCATGTTTGGTAGACAAGGTTGTGCCATGGAAATATCATGTAGTTCAGTCTCAAGGAGCTTTCTACAGCTTCCTCAGAAAGGAGATTTCCTTTAGAGAGTTTAATGATGCACAATGAAAAAATTATAGGAATCATTCTTTCCCATAGGAATATAGGCTAATTAATTATGAGGTCTCTAGGACTGAAATAAATGGTCAGAGCCAATTAAGGACTTTTCTGATTTAACAGGAAAAAAAAATTCCATGACTGGAAAACAAGGCATAATTGCACCATCATCAAGAAAGAGGAACAAAGCTTCGGGGGCCTCCACAGACTTTGGGACAGGATATACCGTGTTATGGTGTTCTGTCTAGACTCATGACCAGGTGACTTGAAGGTTTCTAGCTTTGAGAAGCTCCAGAGCAAGAGCAGCCTTACTGCTGTGCTGTCCTGCAGCGCCTGCGGCTCTGCCACTTGGGCCTTCTTACTGAGCTAAGCTAATGAGACTGCAGCGGTCAGTGTAGACTACGAAGCTGGCTGGGTTCTACAGCATGTCTCAGAAAGCGCATCATGCTGGAGGGCTCCAGGATCTGGGTCAATTCGACAAATATTTAATGAGAACCTAATACGGGCCAGGAACTGTGGTCGTGATACATCAGTGAACACAGAAGAAGTGACCATCAAGGAGTTTACATTCTAGTGAGAAGACAATAAAAAATAAAAACAACAAGTAAATTTTATAGTATCTTAGAAAGTGGTAAGTGCTGTAGAAAGGAGCAAATAAAGGAGAGCAAGATAATGAGCATGAGGAGCTGTGTTGGGGGGAGGGAGGTCTCTTGAGAAGGTGAGATTGGAGGAGGGGAGGGAGCCATGCAGATACGGACATGGGGAGCATTTCAGACAGAGGAAACGGGCAGAACAGAGGTTGTAAGGCAGGAGCACGCATGCGTGGTGTGTTTGAAGAACAGCACGAAAACCTATGTGGCTGAGAGAAAAAAGTGAGAAGGAAAGCAGAATTCAGAGAAGGAATGGAGGGCTCCATCACATAGGGCCTCTGCTTAGGTTATGAGAGAAAGAGAATTCAGAGGTTTAGTACTAACTGCAAGCAGATTCTGTTAGATGAAAGAGGAGAGGTCACCTAGGGGGGACCTCAAAGGACAATGGAGAAGAACAATTTTCCCAGTGGCTGAACATCATGTGATACATCTTGCTGTCACTTTTTTTCGTAGAGAAGACTGAGGTAAGAATCCAAACTTATCCATAGGCTGTGGATAATAGTTGCTGATACACAAAGAGGGCAGGGAAAAGTATTAAGGGAATCCAAGGAATTTTCTGGAGTACTCTGTGATGCCCCACGGCTGGTGGTAGAAGCCAAGAAAAGTTTCCGTCAGTACTCTGCGTTCAGGACCTCCAGGATTAGATCCATCAAGAATAAAGGTTTGAGTTACCCCACTGGGTAAGAGTATCAACTATCTGAGATACAGGCCGAAGGCTTATCAGGTAACTTGGTACAAGAGACCTGTTGAACAACAGTGCTATATTCTACCATACGCTAAGGAGCATCACGAAAAATTGGGATGACATCTTCTGAAGATGTCTTTTGAAGTTAAGCAAACCTGGTCTGCTGCCACATCCTAGCTATGGAACCTTGGACAAATTACTTAGCTCCACTAAGCTGCAGCTTCTTCCTTTTTAATCAGGGCTAATTAAAGTACCTAGTTGAAAAGGTTGCTGAGAGTATTAAACAAGATGATGCATGCATAGCACTTAGTGGAGTATTACTTTATTATTAATATACCAATATCATTTGCTCCAGCATATAGCATCATTATTTAATTGGTCTCACATAGAAGCATGGATAATTCATCTATACGACAGGAAGGGAGAATATTTGAGCGCAGATGCTTAGTGATAGGGGGGCCTGTGGAAGTCCTTTCCTATTGCTTCAATTTACTCAGTGAATTAGAAAGGACCATCCGCTGAGAATGGGGATGGGTAATGAGGGTTTGAGAAGAGCTGAAGGTGTGAAATACTCATCTAGAATTTCAGGAGAGTGTGTGGACTTGGACTGATAGTATGATTGCCTGGAGAAAAGCCATCCCTTTTACACGAGAAAGAAGCTGCCCCTGGCTAGGGTCTGAGTCTCAGTAGATACTAGATCCACAAACTGTGTATTATCATGTTCATCCCACACGAGATCCAGGTGACCATGTGGCCCAGGTTGTCCATCGTGAGTGGTATATCTAATCTTCCTGGACTTAAAGTCAGGCCTGCCCTGCTGCACTCTGTCATCAGGAGGAAGTGCCCAGGTAAGTCTTGATGTCTCAGTTAGAAGGTGAGGGCTTTTGGCTCACACCGCTAGCGTGCCCACTCCTGCTGCTCTACCACTCCTCCCAAATGGTATCCATGGCCTCAGTGGAAGTTCCTTAGGAGCAGCCTTCTGAAGGCCAAGGGGAAATGAAATAAATAATTGTGGTCTTATATCAGAAGCAGAAATGGAGAGTCTAGTGTCAGCAGCTGTGACAGCAGTGTCATCACCAGACTGGTTTCCTGATGTGACCTTGGCTGTGGTCCTGGCAGCTGCCTAGATTTCCTTGACCCTACCTGTTCGCCAAACCTTGTTCTGTAGGTTCCTGGTGACTGCAGGAACTACTCTATATCCTTTCTATAAATTCATCTACTTTTTAAGGGAGCTGGGATTGGTTTCAGATACTTGGACCTAAGAAGCCTGACTCATAGATGCAGTGATGAATACTACTCGCATGGAAGTGAAAAGACCACTGACCCTAACAGCAACGTAATCAACTAGAAGGACATATTGCAGTGCAAGCAGGAGTTAGTGTAAATGCATAATCAAATATCCAAGTGAAAAATGCTTACAGTAAGTGTGAGTTTCAAAAAGTGGCTGCGGTCCACGTTATGTTCCACGAGAATGGGCTTGGACGAAGAAGAATTAGCACATCCCTTAACAAATGCAGAGTTCAAGAAGCATTGTGGGATCATGACGCCCATGAGCCAGTAAAACTGGGGTGTGAATGTTCATAGCATTCTGATTCATGATAGTCCCACACTAGAAACAACCATATATCTACAGGCAGACAAATGGAAAAACAAGCACGGTACAACAATATAACAGAATACTATTTAGTCATAAAAAAGAATGAACTATGATATAGGCAACCATATGTGTGAATCTGACAAAACAATATGTTGAATGAAAAAAAGCAGACACACAAGAGTATATACTATACAATTCCTTTTGTACAAAGTTCTAGAATTGGCAAAACTACTCCATACTGATAGCAATCACATCAATGGTAGCCTGGGAGAGGGGGGTGGGGCAGACTTCTAAAGGGCACAAAGCAATTGACTAGGTGATGGAAACGTTGTATAGCTTGAGAGGGGTGGTGGCTACGACGGTGCATAAATTTTCCAAATATCATCAAATGCATCACACTCAAAAGTGTGCATTTCACTGTACATAAATTATATCTCAACAAAATTGATTTAAAAATTACATGCTGGCTAGATACAGACGTATGGTAACAGATTCTGATGTACTATCAGGGTAGTTTGGTGTGGACTTTGGAGTCAAGGAGCTGAGTGAGAATCCAAGACATTCCATTCATGTAGTAGCTTTGTAACCTTGAATAAATCACAACAGATTTCAGAGAACTGGTATCCTCGTCTATTTTACAGTGAAGATGAAAAGAAATAACGTGAAACTACTAGTATGTAGTAGAATCTCAAGAAATCATAGTTTCAATAAACAACTGAATTGCATTCATGATGCTGTGAGAAATCCCACACACAGGCTGACTTCTGAGCAAAGCAGATGTTCGCAACTCCTTTTATGTGGATTGCTGTGGGACAAGAAATCATCACCAGACTGAAGTGCCACTATCCATTAAGCACACATGAAAAAGGTCTAAAGTGTATGAGGTGGTCTGGCATGAGAATAAACATTCATATCTGGCATCTACTATTGAGTATAACGTAATTCTGATGAAAGAATCTGAAGCTGTACAGGGTTGGAGCATTTCCTTTGGAGTCAAGACAGTCCTGGTCTGCCGCTATTTACTAGTTAAGAACTTTGGGCATGCAAGTTCCTTCCCTGAGTTTCAGATTTTCATCTATAAATGGGAGTATGTAAAATACCTCAAAGGGTTGCTGTGAGAATTAAATGAGATAATACAGACAAAGCATTTAGCACAGTGTTATTTTGTAATTACTAAATCAATATCTCTTCTAGATTTATTCTATTGACCTATCCATTATGGTACACTTTTTACTTGTGATACCTCCCTTTAAACAACATACAGAGTAAGTTCTGCTTTGTAATATTTTAATGACTTTGGAGCAGCAAGGAAGAATGTTGCAGGAAATTGATAATTTTATTGTACGGTTCCAGTTATAACAATAAGCTTACTACGTTAAAGCACATTTTAGGTTTCCCGTACCTACAGCTACAAAGAAATGAGAATCTTCCGAAGAGGACGATTATCAGAGCTTCTATTGACAAAGATGTTAGGAGTCATCTCAGAAGAATCTTCAAGCAGTTAAGCACTTATTAATAACCTACTTGGGCACCTCCATCTCTGGAACTTGCAGGTGTTACCTAGACCACAAATTCTTTCAGGATTCATTCATCTTTCCATCTCCATCACCTGGCACATAGTACATACTCAACAGTAAGTAGCTGGCCAGGGGGCAGGGGGTGGGCAGGTAGTTAAAGCAACCAGTAACAATAATAGCTTATATAAGAGAACCTGTGCTCATCCTCAAGGCCCCTTTCAGAGAAAATTATGGGAGTGGTCAACAACCATTTATGAACAATGGCCAAAAGTGTCCGGAAACATTGAAGGGGGTACACATAAAGAGCATGCCATACTAGCAAGATAGGCTATTTAATTTATACAGGAAGCAGTTATAACTAGCAGAAAATATACCATGTGATTGTGAAAATAAGAGGTTTCCCTTAGGCTTTATTTAAAATTAGCCCAAGTAATTGAGCCATGCAAAAGATAAAGAAGTCACATTTTAACACCTAGGAAGCTACGCTATTAATTGGTAAAGTCAAATATAAAGAGGACAAACAAGCTGAGATCAAACCTCATGATTCTTTATGCAATGCTGAAGACTTAATTTCAGGATACAAAAGTCCTCAAAGAGTATTTGTAATTACAAACCAATAAGAAAATCCATCCAGGAGGAATAATTATATAATTTCCGCACGGCCTCCTTGTGCGAGGCTTAGAGAACAGGAATAAATAGATTCCTCCATCATTATGACTGCTGCAGGCAGTGACTCACCATTACGACTGGGACCGCATCCTAGAATAGTGTTTTTCCCCTTTGTGTATCACATAAGAAGTTAAGCAGACTCATTTCCCAGTAACTTAAAAAAAAATTGAGGGAAACACAAAAACCTGACTCAGTTTCTGAGATTTTTGCCAATAGCAAGATCAGCAACAGGGTTAAGCTATTACTAAAAAGACAAAAAATTTCTGTTTCGCAAGGGTTTTCATTTGCCTTAAATTCTTGGTCTTAACTGGTGGGAAATTAATTTATATCTCCAGTGACCTGTGGTTTCATAAATATTTATGACAACAGAATGCCATCTGTGTAAATAATTGGAGTTTAGCTTCTAAATTCTTGAGACCAACACTATAAATCATGTTAAGAAACATTTCATTTGCTCTAATCCCGCCACTGAGTTTTAATCAATGAATATTATAACAACCTTATTATTATTCTGCATAGTAATAATAAATGATGGCACGCAAAGACTACAAATTTAACAGATAACAAGGAAACATGACCTATAAACAAGTTACTGTAAAAAAAAATTAAAACCTTCATTTCTAACCCTCCATTTATCTCAGTGTGAATTCAGAATCTGTACATTTTTGCCTGATAAGTTGTGTTACTTACTCAGTTCACTATTTCCAACGAGCCGTGGCTTGGGGAAAAAAAACATAGGCTTTCCTTTCAGTACAAGCCTTGGTAATCTTTCTCCAAAAAGTGGGCTCAGCCTTGGATATTTTGTCTGAGGAAGACAAATAAGAAAGCACTGAAGGACGGCAGGGGTAGGTGGCAGGAAAATCAGTGCATCCGAAGCCAGCCTGTCACGCAGAACCTTGTTTATGCTCTATCCCATCTTCAGTTTAACTTACGAGTTCTAAACTCACATGCTAGGAATTCAAAGACAAAGGAAACCAAGAATCTTGCTTGTTTATCCTACCCCATCTTCAGTTTAACTTGCATGTTCTAAACTCACATGCTAGGAATTCAAAGACAAAGGAAACCAGCCCCGAGCTGGAGGACCATCCAGTCTCTGAAGCGCCACACGTGATATACGAGTTCCACGCTCTCTGCCCTATGGGGCATCGGTTACCTGTGTGGTCTCCAGCCACACTTGCACTCCCTGGGTCAGATCCCAGTTCTGTCACTTACCAGTCTCTCTATCTGCGACAGATCCCTAGCGAGCATATTCCTGAACCAAGCCAGCTATGGCAAAACCAATGAAGGTCATTATAAGTGATGTACGTCTCACTGTATCATTTATTTTTATCCCACCTAAAGGATTTTTTTTAAGATAGGAAATGATTATAGAACACTTGGTACCCCTAGAATGCCCAAGTCTCTTAGTTCTGGCTGCTTCCTCCACCTTCCTTTTCAGGGTTACCAGAACACCTCTGTTCTTGCATTCCTGGGCTCTAGTGGGGAGGAGATGCTGGAGTGTGGAGCTGGGTGGCATCGCCCCCTGGAGGTTCTGTCTGTGTTCCAGCCCAAACTGCCTCCTGGTGTAGACCGGCCAGGGGCACTGAAACAGAAGCCCTCTGGGAGATCATTTGAACCCACCCTATAGCCGATTTCACTCCTGCAGGGGCTATTACAAGCTCCCATGAAGGAAACTGGATTGGAAGGAGAAACAAAAAGAGGCCCCTAAGAGAAAATACCCAGGTGCGAGGGTGTCTGGCTGCTCAGGCCACGGGGAGGAGCAGCCGAGGTTATGGGGATGAGGGAGCCTGTGCCTGACCGTCTGGAAGCCCTGCTCCTGCTACCCCACCAGAGCGCTGGAAGGGCTCTCCTGCTTCCTGGCGTGTTGCTTCCACACTCTTTCTCACCTTCTCCCTTTGCCCCTACAGTCACCGTGAGTGTCCAGAGAGGCCTCGGCAGGACGCACATCACTGTGAGAATGACTGCCTCGGAGAACAACCAAGCACCTGGTCTGTCTGAACACAGAATGCTAGGCCCAGCAGCTGGCGTGGACTCAGGGAGCTGCGTTCGAAATCTGACTAGAAAGGACCGTTTCCTAATTGTATGACTTTTCTGTTTCCTTTTTTCACATGAAAATAGGGAAGTTAATAATAACACTACGCTCCACGGCAGCTGTGTTGATCAGATGGACTATCTACGAAAGTGTGTCGGAACCAGCAGCAAACTGTAAACAAGGTAATCAATATCGCTCCACTGTGACAGTCAATAAGATTATATAAAGATCTTGGCAGCAAGGCGGCACTCGATACACGCTACCTACTGTGGTTGTTTTGTAGTTATGATTGGTAAAAATAAACCATGAGTGAGTGCTAATGATGAAATAGTAATTGGAAAAAGCAAGATTAAAAATCTAATAGAACGATCTTAACAACATTAAAAAAACACATAAGCTTCAGGGAAAATCAGAAGAAAATATATCAAAATGTTATCAGGGATTATCTCTGGGTAGAGGAATTACAGGTTTATTAAAAGGGAGATTTATTGGAATGTTTGCTCAGTGCCTTGGTTTGAGGAAGTCTGCCTTCACCTCCCGGTCCCTTTGGGTGCGGTGGAAGCAACTCAGTTCCACCATCAGGCCTCTCCACCCCGGGCTGGGCTCCACGTGATTGGGCCAGGGATGGGTCATGTAAGTAGGACCCGTGAGTCTTTTTCTAAAGAGTCTAGATATGGAAGGAGAGGCAGTGTGAAAAGTAAGCGCTCTGGATAGCCAAGGCATAAATTCTGAAACTTGGGAGTTTGGTGGCCATGCTTCCTGTCACGTGGGCTGGGAAAGACTGGATTACCAAAAGACTGTTAAGAAAGAAGCAGAAGGGCAGAGAGGAGCAGACAGGCCCCAGTAAGTCCAAAGGGCCTTTGAAGCTCTGGACCCAGCTGCAGTCCTACCACAGTTTCTCCAGGATACCTCATTATCCCTACAATCCTGGCCCCTTTTTGCTCTATCTAGCTTAACTACGGTTTCTGAGTGTTTTATCAAATTCAAGGAGATTTATAAAACACTTTTTGATATTTTTGTAAGTTTTCCATGGCAGGCATATACTTATTTTATAATCAGAAAAACCATATTTAAAAATTGGCTGTGCGCACGAGGAGTGAATATAAAGGGAAGATGTAGAACTCTAACACCAGCCATTTCGCAATTGTTCAGAAGAGTGGATTTTTACAGCAGATTTAATAAACGACTGCTATAGCCAGGACTCGTTGGGAAGGGGACCTGGGGCTCCTGCAGAAGATTAGCCGCTTGGTTTGCTCCTAATTCTCCAGATTCAAACTACCATGAGTAACATTAATAGTGTATTAATACAAAGCAAGAGCCTACATGATGTCCACTCTCATTCTTCTTGCAACTGAGTACTTTCTTGTAGCAGTCACGGACTTGGTCCAAAAAAGCTCTTTGCAAAGAACATACTAAAAGCTGTGTGATTTCCTTGGCCCGCTCTCTTTATTCCACTCAAGCACACTCACTTGCCAACTCAGCAGAAACCTGTTCCTTCCTATTCCAGTGGAACAGCAGTAAATTTGGAACAGAAATATACAGCAGTAGGGTCTTCCTTTTCTTTCTCAAATTAAATGCTGGTGCATTTTAAATGCTTTCAGGATCAAGCCCAAGTTGTTAGGAATTCTAAATTTTGTCTGTGTATTTCTTGTTTGCCTTACCCTTAAGTTTCAAACTAGTTTATTTTCCATTTTGAGAGAAAAATATGAATTTGTACAAAGTATGGATTCCAAGTCCCACATTGGGGATTTTGAAGACACCAGGGCTCTGTGAGTTTGTTACTTTTCCTCCCAGCACATAGGAGAAGAGCGAAGGGGGTTCTTCACTCTACCTTAGGTAATGCACCTGTAGAGTATTTCAGTTCAGTTTTAAATGTGAGAAACACCATTCCTGAATATTCTACTTAAAAAGCAATAACTATGATATGTGTCTCTGGCTGATTTTTTTCCTCCCCCTAACAGTGGGAAAGACTGCTGCTAGCTATGCGATACTAACATGTGTAAGTTATTGTGCTTTTTGGGTTGGTGAAGTGAGTTGATTTATCATCTGTTATGGCCAAGAATACGACTCGAGGCCAAACATACAATTAGACACAGTCTCTTTTCAACTGCAGAAAACATGGAGAAAAAATAAAAATACAAGCTTTTCTAACGTATTTTTTATTCCAAATAAAGAGACCTATTTAGGCCATAAGTGGACGAGTCACAAATATCTATACCCTTCCAGCTCCATGAAAGTTAAATTACTGAGTCATATTCCTCTTTGGTGAATTCCACAGAGACTGCGGTAGCACAACGGACCCGTAGCACAATGGACCCAGACTTCAACCTCTGAAATTTGATTTAGCAAAGTAAATTATTTGCACCATTTCAGATTTCTATGGTTTTAGTCCCTTTCTCTTACTTTCTTTATCCTGAACTCCTGCTTACTGTTCCTTTTCTTTTTGGTTCTTTCTACTTTCCTATTTAGTGACAAACTTTCTCGCTAATCAAGACAGCACGATCTTCACCTAAGAAAGAAATGTGAGGGGACAAGTGCCTCCAGAATCTTCTTGTGTTCACGTGGGGGCAACTGGTACATTCCTTACAGAGATATGTAGGCCTCAGGGCCATATCACCCCGCAGAAGTTCTCCACATCTAAAGTTTTGATGGCAAAACAAGACGGGCCTCAACCCTTAGCGCTCCAGGCAGTAGCTCTTTGAGTGAGTAACAGTGTCTGCATCTCAGCACCGTAAACTGTTGGTGCGGGAAAGAACGGGATGTCATCCTCTTATTTTAAAGATGAAGCAATCAAGGTCCAGAAAAGAACAGCAATTTGCCCAGCGTTCTCTAATTTGTGGCAGAGCTGGCTCCAAACTCAGGCTTCCTGATTCCTACTCTGGAATTCTTTCCCGTGCTATTTGGCCTTGCCAGGTTGTAATCAATTTTCACTTTTAAAGATATAACATTTTTCTTTTTTTAACTTAGTTAAAGGTTTATAGCTTTGTGTCATTATCAAGCAATCGACACCACTCTTGGAAAGAAATTCAATAAAATGTTTTATCAAAGAGTTTCAGCCATTGTTGCAGGGGTCTCTCAAGCCCGTTGAACATACTAGTTTTGTAAATCATATTAACTAGCCGATTCTTACTACCAAGGTAGGCAAAGGAGAAGGAGAACGGAAGGTGGAGGAGGTAATGAACTTACCAAGAACCCAAGAGTGCCAGAAGTCTTAGGAAACGGGTAACATATTTCCATTTTACAGAAAAGAAAACTGAGTCAGAGAGACTAAGGGTCTCCTTGTATGGCAGAGCTAAGATCTCAGCTTGAACCATTTTGATGCCAAGGCTCATGTTCCTTGAGTCAAATATTTGTAAATCAAGTACAAAGACAGGCTAGGGTGCCCTTTAGAAAGATCAAAATATTATTTACAGACACTCCCTCTTAAGTCCCTGACATAAAATTTTCCCTATATTACCCCTCTGGCCCTTTGGCGATAGTTACCCAGGGAAGAAGGTCAAGTACTTAGAAGAGTCCTTTTCCGCACGTTGTTAATAAATAAAGCAATGTTATTGAAACCTTTGGGCGCTCTTGTCAGTCAAAGAGCTCACTGATTTTGTCTCCCACATGGGGAAACTTACACAAGGTCACGGAAGCCCTGGAAAAAGATAAATTTTTCAGAGTAGCTCTGTTCTCCTGGTGGCAGGGTAGCTTTTGACAGGCTCCCGGAGGTCATCTTAGTCACACTTGAGTTCATTTGTCATTCTCACGTTACTCATCAGAAGAGACTAGGCATTGAACTCCCATCAGTAAGCTTTTACCATCGATTATTCATTTTAGGAACTTTATTTTTTGACAACTTTTTACAAGATCTGCAACAAATGGATAACAGAAATGTTCTAAGAAAGATGAGTGCAAATCAAAATTTGGTTTAAAGTTTTTAAAAATCCACTACTAGGGGCTGGCCTGGTGGCATAGTGGTTAAGTTCGTGTGCTCCACTTGGGCGGCCTGGGGTTCACAGGTTCAGATCCCTGGGCGCAGACTAGCGACACCTGTCAAGCTATGCTGGGCGGTATCCCACATATGAAGTGGAGGAAGATTGAGGGGAGGGGATCCAAACCCACAAAACCCAGGCTGTTGCAACAGAGCGCACGAACTTAACCCTACGTCACTAGGCCGGCCTCTGGATTTTTTTAAAAACCATCTCTCTTAATTTATTAGTTTTTAGTTTGTGATGTTTGTAAACCTGAAATTTTTAAGGCAATGCACACCCTTGTAACCTTTCACACTGTTAACGCAAGGCTTTGTATTTCTATTGTTAAAAGGAAAACTATTCAGGGGCCGGCCCAGTGGCACAGCGGTAAAGTTTGCAAGTTCCACTTCGGTGGCCCGGGGTTCTCCAGTTCGGATCCTGGGTGCAGACATGGCACCGCTTGGCAAACCATGCTGTGGTAGACATCCCACATATAAAGTAGAGGGAGATGGACATGGATGTGAGCTCAGGGCCAGTCTTCCTCAGCAAAAAGAGGAGGATTGGCAGCAGATGTCAGCTCAGGCCTAATCTTCCCAAAGTAAATAAATAAAAAATAAGAATAATAAAAAAAAATTTTAAAAAAAGGAAAAGTTTTCACCATGTGTTTGCTTAAATAGAGACAGAACCCAAGCTATCATGTTCGTGTAGAATACTCAACTAAGCAATTCGCAGGGTATGGTAGCTAAGCATGCTGCAATATGGTGTCCTGAGACTCACAACCAAGGGGACGAAGACTTCAGGAGAGTTCATATGTGCAAAAGGAAGGTGATTAAAGGGTTAGACAAAAAGACAGTATGAAGAAAGGTGCGAGGAATTTGGCTTTAGGATGAGAGCTGAATAACATCTTGATAAGAATCTTCGTTGTACAGGAGGAGTTACCATCCCAGCTGTTTTTTACCTCTAAGGACAGAAGAAAATGAATTCAGACTGCTCCCTAGGGATTCAGGCAGCTATGAAAAATGATTTGCTGACAGGTGAGACAGTCAGTTACTGGAATAAGACACCAAGGGAAGTGGTGGAGTCTCCCTTTAAAAACAAAAAAGATTCTAATCTCTTTTTATAGTTCAGGTGTGACATGGCTCTAGGCAGAAAGCTGGACTGGATGGCTTCCCAGATCTCAGTTCAGCTCACTGACTCTATCACTATGATGATTTCAGCCACTAAAAGCATCGCTCTGTGGTGGGAAAGTTCATAGCGCCTACATGCCCCTTTTAGTTTGCTAATAATTCCATATAAGCATTCCATATAGATAATAACCTCAATTCACGATTTTCCTCCAAATGTCAGCCAGAATCAATTTAAAGGTGCCTTGATCAATGTTTCTAAAGGATAAAAAGCCAAATGTAGGAAACTGCTAATATTTTGATGACTGTTGTCCCTCTCACTCGTTGTTTCAGTTTAATCCCCAACCATGGAGAACTCAGTGGAGATGATCATTATAAACCTCTGAGACAATAATATCCCCCTGGGAGTAATCCCACAAACTCTCTCTCACCCAAATTAAGTTGATTTTGGACTTCAGAGGTTGCTCAGAAGCAAGGCAAGCACAGCAGAGAAATAGGGAGGTATGGGATCTGGTGAACCCGAGATCTCATTCTTTTTTTTTTTTCTTTCTGCTTTTTCTCCCCAAATCCCCCCAGTATAAAGTTGTATATTTTAGTTGTGGGTCCTTCTAGTTGTAGTACGTGGGATGCCTCCTCAATGTGGCCTGATGAGTGGTGCCATGTCCTCGCCCAGCATCCAAACCAGAGAAACCCCGGGCCGCCATAGCAGAGCGTGTGAACTTAACCACTCAGCCACGGGGCGGGTCCCCTGAGACCTCGTTCTATCCAGTTCATTTATTCGACCACCAGGAGATAGGATCATGATGTTTAAGGAATTATGCAGGATCATACAGCTTATTAAAATACAAAGATGAGATTAGAATTCAAGTCTTTTAGCTCCCTACACAGTGACTATTTCATAAAACATATTTTTCATATCAAAGAACCAAACCAAAGGTGAGTAAAAAAAAATCGTATTTCAAGATGCAGCCAGATGCTAAGAAGACTAGACAAACAGCTTGAAATTCCTTTCTTGTGGAAACATCTGACACTTTTCTCTCCATACTACGATAATGAAATCAGGCCTCCTCCTGCACTGACAGACATGTATAACATATTGTATTAATTCCATTTGCCATTAGTATGTGGCTATCATATGCCAGTGCTGTGCGCAAATAAAACCCGTATCTTTTCTAATGGGTTTGTTAGATGCTAACTCACCAATTTCCCATAACTGTTAAAAGTAGACTTTAGGGGCTGAAAAATGGGTTAACCTTGATTTTACCCATTCTTAATATCTATGTGGCTTGGGGCAAGTTACTTCATCGTTGTATTTCCCCATCTGCAAAATGAAGATAATAATATTTACCTAGATCGATCAAGGTATCATCATATGTTAAATGCTTAGCATAAGCCTGGAGAATACTAAGCGCTCAGTTAACTGGAGGTGCTGCTGTTATTACCATTATTAATTATTACTATTATTATTCCCATATACTTCAACACTCAGAAAGCTACCCCAAAAGATGATGAGAGATACAGCCTTTCTGTTAAGCATAAAGGATAAAGAGCTCTTTCTCAGGAAAGTAAGATTTTCCCCTAAAGCCATGAAATCCGTGTCTCCGTTATCAAAAGAAAGTTCAGTTTAACTGACATTTTCTGCATTTCCTGAGGACCTAATATGTGTCAGAGGCTCTACTAAGTGTTGGAGTATAAAGGTGAAAGAGACAGTCATCGTTCTCAAGGGGTTCATGGTCCAGGGTTGAAAGAAAAGTATAAACAGACAAACACAATATGACATGGCAAAGAGCGCAATAAGGACAGTCCCCGGTGATAGGGTGGAGGAGAAGGGGAAAGGCGGAATTTGGAAAGGCTTCTCAGAAAATTCCATGACTTCAGTTGAGTCTATATTCTAAGCCACAAGATGATGGAGGTTCATGATCACTAAACAATTTTTTCAAAACTGAAATTTTATGGGCAAAAAGAGGTCACTGATCAAATTAGTCACTTAACTGTCTCATCTTCATTAAGTTGGGCAGAAAGGATCACAGAATAAAAGAGTCTTCGATAGGTACAGAGAGAGAGGGAGAGAACCATTTCAGGTGCCACACCTGGAACGCGCACTTACACATGCCTAACTATTTGCTGGGGAGGCCTTTGTCAGTAAATCTGCAATTTGTAGGGGGTAATTATCAATGTAAGAAGGTCATTTTATTATCATCTTATTTTTACTAACAGAACTCCTCGAAGATAATTTCCAGGGTAATGTTCTCTACCCTCCGCTTCAGCTTTCATGCGGATTCTCATTCTTAACAAAAGGCAGACAAATAAAGGCGGTCATTACCAATATCCTCAGGGTTTCTATTGACTGGATAATCATCTAATTATGTGGTTCACATTTGCTTAGATGTGAGGTAAGATTCTTATTGTCTGCTAATTTTTAAAAATATATGGCAAAAAAAAAAACTTACCTATAATGTAACCCACAGATCAGCATTATAAATAAGTTCTGAGACTTATGGATATATAGGAACACTGCCTATACTCCGTGTAATAAATCCCTCATATAAACAACCTCAGAGAAGACGACTAGATGTTAAACGCTCAGGAGGACGCGGCTCACAAAATGTATCAATACATAAGGCCAAATTGTATCCCTTCCCTGTGAGCGCTGACACTCCAGACACTACTTTTAGTAGCTCCCCACACAATACATAATATCGTCTTTCATAATGCATGCTACACTAGCATATAGGCAGAAATCACAGCGGAAACAAGATACAAAGATTTTATGGCAAGGTGAGTTCCAAGCAACATTCCTTTGAAATAACTCTCTTGAGATTATTTGAAAACTCATAATGAATATAAACATATTTTGACTCCGCTTTAAAATGATAAGTAAATTGGGAAACAATTTACCAGATTAAACACTCTGAAATATTCATATTTTGTTAGAATAAGAATACACTGAAAAAACCATTCACAACTAATAACGGTAATATTTATGGAGCACTTGATGTTTTGCCAGACGCGTTTCCGTTCCTCACTGGATTTGAGCTACATGGTCTGCACGTGAAGTGTGATTATGGTGCCCGAGGAGAGCTCACTTTGTAGAGTAAGCATACTTTCAGCTCACGGGCTGTGGGGCACGTTCTCTCAAGCAGACACATTTCTAAGTCAGCACTGACTTTTCCTCTGTTCAGAACCACCTGTTTCTAAGTGCTGTTAGTTCTGGCCTTGTAGTCCTGGTGAACTTGTCCCATCCTTTCCATTTCCGCCTTTGTAGAAGGAAAGACCTACAAGACAGGGAGTTATCAGTCTGGGATGGTCATATTCTTGTACCTAGAATAGTCCCTGACAGACAGTAGGTGCTCAAGAAATAAATTTAAACAAATGAATGAATTCTTATAGCTCCACCTTATCCTATTTCCTCAAACCTACCCACTAGATTTCTAAGGAACCTTCTAATTGGCATCATGAGTCAGATTTTCTACTCTCCCATGTACCTTACACATGGCTGCTTAACTGATTACACTAAAGCACAGATTTAATGGTTTTACTCCCTAGATTAAAGCATTTAAGTGTCTCCTTATAATTAAAAACTCCTCACCCTGGCATTTAAAGTCTGAGGGTAATGGCCCTAACCAAGCTTTCCTCAGATCCCAGGCTTCACTTTCAAAAGAAGATCCTTTGTATCTTTCCTGTCACCCTCAGGTCATCTTGCCTATTTGACTCTGTCCATGCAGGTCCCTTGGCCCAAAGTGGCCACACCCACCAATTTACCTATTGAAATATCACCAGACCCTCAGTGTACATGTCGAATGCTATTTCATTCAAGATGCACTGATCAGAGCCATCACACTGTCTTTGCACCTGTCTTTCTGGTCTTATAATACAGTTCTATGTGGGTCTGTGTCTCACCCCCAGTATCCTAAGCTCCCTAATGCCAACAACTGTGTCTCATACAGCTTTCACCCTAAAGCATCTACTACGTGCAGTCAATGGCTAACACATATCTGCTAAGTTGAAGTGATTCCAAAAGGCAGGTCATAGGATCAAAAAATATCTACCTCCTTGAACGTGTGGTGAAGAAAGCAGAGGATGGATGCAGACTTCCAAAACTTGGGATTCGAATCTGAGCTCTGCCTTTTATAAGGTGAGTACCTCAGGCAAGATTTCTATTTTTCCTTTAAACCTGGGTGAAGTTCAATCTCCTCATCTATGAAATGACAATGATAGTATCATCTACCTCACAAGGTTGTCTGTCAGACTTAAATGGGAAAACGGAAGTGCTAACGTTTGTAGACCTTAAAGAGTTATAAAGATTCCGTTATTTTCAAATTGTACGCCACGGAGCGTGTTGGCTGAACAGGAGAAGAAAGCTACTGGGGAACTGTGAGTCCTTTCCTGTCATACCTGGTGGAGCACGAGGAAGGGTTATGAACAAGTAGCAGGGAAAAGGAGAGCACTCCCCTTCTGCCAGGGGTCCAATCACCCAGCAGATGAAAAATTAGCATTTGGACATATTTTAAAATTAACACTCAGCCAAGTCACTAAATCACCATGAGATGGCATTTAGAAAAGATTCTCTATGATAAATTATTTTGAGATTTAGAGTTTATCATATATTTAACGTATCAAGTGGATAAAAAAGCTTTTTTTTTTTAAAAAAAAACACATATTAGCAAAGGTTTTTCTTTTTTCCTCTCTGCTTCCTCCTGTGTATTTTCTCTTTGCTAAATTCTTTTAATAAAAATACAACCCAGAGAGTCTGTCATCTTTCTTGGAAGATCCTGTAACTCTACTCTGTGATCATATCATTGTCTCTGGGCGCCCCTGTGGAGAACTCCACACAAAAGGCTGTGTGTGAAGAGAGAAGGGGGTCGTGGTGCCGGGAACCCGTCGGGATGGTAAGAGAAGCCCTGCCCCCAGGAAAGCTGCTTCCCCCGCCGCTTTCTGCTCTGGAGCTCCCTGACCTTAGAGACAAGCTGGATGCAGGTTATGACATCTGAGAACCCTGGGCCAATGTGGCTCATTGTGATAAAATCTGATTTCAGAAGGGCTTACACAATTCACATTCCTTGTCGGAGGCTTTCCCACATTTCTGGATAGCTGATGACATTTTAATAATTTCTTTTTAAGTGCAAGGAAGGATTAAACATCTGCTCATTATCTGAGAAAATCTAACAGCTACCTCTTTGGGGCGAGGACAGGGTTATGAATCAGTGTTTTTCGGTCTCTTTATTTCGTTTATGTGCAGGTTTACTAGACACTCTGGACGAGTCTGAAACCTCCCAATGACGTCAATGGGCAGAGAAATTGGAGCCGCGGAGACAGCTGCAATGCACCAAGTCTACTGAGGTTTTCTTCTTTTCTCCCGGGGTGACATCCGAGACAGATATTATCACTCAAGCCTTCTGGGCTGACACCAAATCAAAGGCACTTTATCATTCAAAGCAGTAAAGGCTGCAATTAGACGATCCGCTCAGCTTTCTCCCCAGGGGTGTCTTGTTCATGACAATTAATAATGCAATTACAACTAAATTAAACAAGAGAGTGCTTATTCAAATATTTAATTTAAATAAGGGAGGTATTTCCTTTAGTGTTTCCATTATCAAATCATTAAAAAAGATTACTCTCTACATATATTTTGTATAAAAAAATTCAAAACAATCAAATTACTACATCTTTTGAAAACACTAATAAAAACCAGATGATAAACTTTGACCAGTTTCCAAGAAATGTGCAAATGTCCTGGAACAAAACGTTAAGTCCATATGTAGCAAATCTTTACTATCATTTAGAAAAATAACCAACAACAACAAAACCCGTGACAACTCACAGGAAGGAAACTAGTGCTCTGTGAATTAACATTTCTTTCAAAAACATTCAAAATAAAACCAAAAAGAAGAAAGCAGAGCCAACTGCTTTTTTGTTTGTTAAGCACAACATATTATTTACTGACTTTTCCAGCGTCTCTTACTTGCCTGAGTATATAATAGCATATTGAAATCTTAAAAAATACAGCACTTAATGTAATTATAGAGTTCCAAAGTAAAGGTCTCCACTCTGTCTCTTTTCTCTCTCTCTCTCTCTTTTTTTTTTAAGAAGGAAACTTTAAACTACTCAGGATACCCAAGGCTAATCATAGCAAATCTAACTAATAAACATCCTTAAGAAGGACTTTGGTTTTCAAAGTTACCCAGAGGAGCGAGGCCCGGAACCTCTCACCAGCGTGAAGAACGCAGCACTGACCGCTATCCTGCCTCTCCTTGTCTTCTGCAGTGTGTGCTGGCAAACGACATTGGTGACAAAATAAGTGTAAAGCGGGGTAGAGAGAAAACTGGGGGCAAAAATAAGGGAGAAACACCAATCTCAATCGCAAGGTTATGTGGCCAAACTGAATAAGATCCAAAGACACTGAGTCCAGAAAGTCAAACTGGCCGAGAATAAGAAACACTGAAAACAATACTTTCCAGCAATTGTCTATTCTCCACGAAGCATCATCACCAGCTCACTCTGTTATCACATCAGGTAATATTACATAGGATGCATATTTCTCTAACTTAATAACAGACTCCAAAAATAAGGAAGGCCAGGAGGCAGACGACCTACTTTTTCAGTGAGGAATAAACAAGAGGACATGTGTTTAGAAGTCAGCACTGAAAGTTTGGGTGAGCTAGAATAACAAACGTCTTGCCAATCAGTCATGTTTACCCAAGGTGGGGTATCAAAAATGCTCTTTATTATTTAGATTTAAATAATAAATTCCTTTTTTCCACCCTCTTCCATTCATTTAGTTATGAAACAGACAAGAAATCATAGCTAAAGGTACCAAATATCTTGTGTATTGTTTACAAGGCTGAGCTTCCTCACTGATCCAACCCTAAGTTTCTCCCATAACTAGATCCATCGCTCCTTTATCCATTCCTTTCATTCATCACGGTGATGATGTGGGCACAAGGCCTGCTGGATGCGGGTTTGTATCCCAGCTCCAGCTCTTGGTAGATACATGACCTTTCATGAGTGTGAATCTATGAAATGATAATGGAATGAAATGACACATGAATAAACACCTCGTAGGCACTCTAAATGTGGTAGCTATTATTTTTAGAAATTTGTTTAAAAATGTGTATCATTGTGGAGGCCAGCTTGGTGGCGTAGTGATTAAGCTTGCACACTCTGCCTCAGTGGCCCAGGGATCGCTGGTTCAGATCCTGGGCACGGACATATACACTCTTCATCTAAGCCACACTGTGGTGGTGTCCCACATACAAAATACAGGAAGATTGGCATGGATGTAAGCTCAGGGACAATCTTCCTCACTAAAAAAAAAAAAAAAAAAGGTGTATCGTGTTTCAGCGTCAAATACTATGGTATTTGTATATTTGTGTGGGAAAACACACACACACACACAAACACACACACATGAGGGTAACACAAAATCCACAGAGTAAACTAATAAACCAAGCTAGCAACTTGAGAATCATTCTTACCTCCCACATGTAATCACCACTACCGGTACCAATAAGAACAAAGTGGGCCCTTTCACAGCCGTGGGAAATCTGTCTTATCAGCCAGTGGTCTGCCAAACCTTGCCAGCGTCATAAACAAGCAAGTAATTGCCCTAGTGGTTATCTTGCCCGGAAGATTCTATTTCCTTTACGCTTCTTGAATTGGTTTCCTCTTTATCTGGCCATAGGTGACCTAGTTTATGTCGTTATCATCTCATTCTAGATTACTGCAGCAGCCTCCCAACCAGTTCCTTGCTTTGAGCTTTACCTATAAGATCATCTTTTCAAATCGTAAGTCTGGCCATGCCACTCCCTGCTCGAAACTCTTCATGACTTCTCAAAGCTTTGATGGAAAAAGTCTCTGTTCCTTATCATGCCACAACAGACCCTATATGATACGTGACTTGACTAACTTTCTAGCTTTATCTTCTTGATGTGACCTTTAACACCCACTCACATCACTCACTTCCCCCAACCAGCTGTACTAGTTCACGTTTTCACATATTTTCCGACCTCTTCCTCCATCTCTATCTTCTAATTCCCATTAACACATGCTTTTATTAGGATGCTTGCCAGATTGCAGAACATGGATGCACTCACATGTCTGCCTCCTCCCCTCCTCAGCATGAGTGAGTTCCTGAAGAGTAATGACTACAAGTTGTTCATTTCTGTTTCCACCAGCCACACACAGAATGGCATGCTGTTCTCGAAAAATGTTAAATGAATCAAAGAACATTAGTATCTGGGATTTCAGTTGATCTACCTTACCAAAAAGATTTTAGAGTCCTTTCTGTGGAACAGGGATGGACCTTCAGGGGCCTCTTTGACAGACAGGCCCCATGTCTTTGCCCTCTATACCTTGTTTCAACTGAGGAAACAGGCCCTGGATTCTGGAGCCATGAGAACGGTACCAGACGTTCCAGAGTCAGGTTCAGATAGATGTTTTAAAATCCATACATTCTGAAGGTTCCCCAGTTCTTCTAAGGAATGTATAGCTGATCACTTCAATCAGAAATTGTAGTGATGCCAGAGGTCAGAGCTTATATCAGCCCATGCAAGAAGCTAATTAATCATTTATTGACAACTACGCTTGTGCAAATGACCTGGATCCTGGATCATTTATTCACCTATTCAGCAAATACTGATTGATAACTGTGTCATCCTAGACATTGAAAATTCAGTGGCAAGCACACGTTAGCTTATATTTATTGAGCATCTACTGTAACTGCTATATGTTTCTTTCCTCCTAATACGTTTTTGGTGTGTGAGCAGCCCATGAAGGAGGGCCCTTTTTGTCAATGGGTAGATCTCACTCCCCATGTCATACTACTGAATCTTGCTCTCCACGCAACTTCTGTTTCTGTGTGGAGTCCCTACCCTTTATTGTATCTTGTGTGTCAACCCATTCCATGTGTAGACCCACTTTCTGTTGCCAGATAAAGGAGAAAAGAGTTACTGCTCTCGAAGTGTGCACAGGCACCCGGACAGTCTGGCACTGGCCATTCACAATTTGATAGTGCTTTGATATCAACAGAGAAATAAGCTGGGTGAGTTTCCCTGGTAACACATTGGCAACACCAAAAAATCAGTGACTTTGAATTAATCAAAGCAGTGAAAAGTGAAGGTGGGTTTTTTTTCCGACAGGTGATTGATATGCATAAACTAGGTACTGGGCATATATGCTTCATTATTCAAACTTAATTATAAGGTCCATATGAGTCTTGTAGGGCCTCTGCTCGTGGTATGAGTGCCACAAAAATCTGTGGGCTGTTGCTTTTGTAAGCAATCAAAATATTTTCAGTCAAGAACACCAAATATTTCTAAATAAAATAGGAAATAAATATTATTTTTCTGTTTATAAAGGCCATAAAAGATCCGAATATATTTATTAAATAAAATTTAAACATTTATAAACTTTACAAATAATAACAAAATTAAAAGCAATTTCATTAACAGTCAAGAAATCAGTACTTACACAAATTGTCTTTATCATGTGGTATAAAGACCAGGAGTTTTAGAATAATACAGACCTGAGTTTGTATTCTGATTCTACTTAATATTTGTTCCATGAAAAGTGGGAAAATTAACCCCATCTAAGCATCTGTTTTTAATCTGTAATACGGAGATTATAGTACTTACCTCATATGGTGGTATAAAGAATAAATGGTATGTGTAAGGTACCTTAAATTGGCATAGAGTAGATATTTAATATTTTTAAATGATACATTTTCAACTATTTGAGTTTTTGGAGGGAGTAAGGAGAAAACTGCTATATGGTAATCTCAGAATATATCACCTATCATGAGCTTTTTCAAGTAATATATAAGAGAATAAGAGATGTGTGTATAATCTCCTCCTTTTATTTTTTATTTATTTTTTTTGCTGAGGAAGATTGTTGTTGAGCTAACATCTGTGCCAATCTTCTTCTATTTTGTATGTGGGACACCGCCACAGCGTGGCTTGATGAGTGGAGTGTAGGTCCTTGCCTGGATCCGAAACCACGAACCCTGAGCCACCAAGGCAGAGTGCACCAACTTAACCACTACACCTCAGGCTGGCCGCTTTTTTTAAAAAGGAATAAATAGTAGGCATTGTGATGAGACTTTATGGTATTTTTAAGTGTGACTTATAATTCTAATTCCAAGACTTGTCCTTTGTATGTTAGAAAATGATCTTCGACTATGTGACTGAAATTTCTGGATTTTTACAGCCGTATAATGCCTGCCGAAAGTTGTGATGACTCTTCCAAAGCTTTGTTTACTGAGTCATCACGGCACCCCACCTTCAAGAAAGGCCACAAGGCATTCCTGCTGCTTACTTGAAAATCAACACCAAGGGCTTACACTAAACATTTTTGAATGAGGTTTCCTGAAATGTCACAGAGCCTGAGCATTTATTACCTGGCTTCAGCTTTCTATGAACAGAAGCCTAAGCTTGACTATTCCTGCCTGTAGCTTAGGACGATTACAATACTTCTTAATGCCGAAATATCTTTCAAGGCTTTGAAATTCTGCTTCTGCCAGAATGAAGGCTACAGAGTGACTCTTGGTTTTAAAATAAAATCTTCCTTCAGGCCAAGTATTCTGAAGGAAGTAAGAGAATCAAAGACCAAGGTTTGTCCAATGTCAACTCTTCAAAATCCTTTGAACTCAGGGAGATGCCTCAGTCTCCAGTAACACAATCACAACTCAAACACACACACACACACACTCATGCATTCTTTTAACTAGTAGTTATTGAGCACTTACTATGTGCTAGACACTGCGCTAAGCATTTAGGATATATCCATTAAGTGAACAGACCAAATTCTCTGCCCTCATGGAGATCACATTCCAGCTGGGGTGGGGGTGACGTGAGAGGAATGGGGACAGAAGATAAACAACACGCAGAAGCCACAGTGCAGACGTTATCCTTGCCTGGACCAGTTGTGCCCATTTCCGTCCATTTGCTTTTCTCTCTGTCTGGAATGCTCTTTTGTCATCCTGATAGACCAAGGTCAAATAGCCCCTCCTCTGTGAAGACCTGGCCAGTTCTTCCTGGGGCCTAATGAAGCTTTTTGCATAGCTCTTTCATGGCGTTTCTCAGATTGTCTTCTAATTGACACGTGTCTGTCTCTCGCTGGAGGACAAGCTCCTCCTAGGCAGGAACCTAGCAAGGACTAATTCTTAGTGTTTTATCACTAAGGCCACTGAGCACAGAGCATACCAGAGTCATACCCTCAATGAATATTCAGTTCGAGAACGAATGTAGTTTTATTCTATCATAGAGAAAGATTAACTGTGTGGTTAGCTGTCATTAGGATGTCTCTTTGTACACCATCCACACCAAAGTTTGGACGATAAATAAAGTTAAGAAAGATTTTGCTTGAAATAGAACTATTTTATGTGAAATAGCATAGCCTTGTTTTACTAAAAGCTGATTCAGAGGCAGGGTAATTCAAAAGCTAACTTTTAATTAGTCAACACAAATATCTTTGATAGAAATACTAATTTCATGACTTGATTATCTTTTAAAATGCTTAATTTCATCTGTGCTATAATCATTTGGATAAGTCGAGGAGTATAGTTAAGATGTTTACTTTCTTCAACCTTCTAATTATCATGAGAAAATTAAATTACTGTGTTAGTCTAGGAAGGAAGTCCTGGCCATCTAACCCACACTGTGATCAGCACAGCACAGCTTGCTTTGGGGGGCTGCGATTTAAAGCAGGGGATATTCCAGGAGTGGAAGTCCCTGAAGCTTCTAGACAGTGCCTACACCCCACTGCAGTACGAGATCTGTGGTTTTGTGGGTGGGACCCTCTCACGACATTGATGTTATCAATCAGAAAGCTGCCTGCCTCTTTACCAGTGACCTCCAATCTTGGAATTTTTCTTTAGTCTATCTGCACCTTAGAGAATCTTGCTTTTGTTGATTCAACTATGCAGTGAAAGAGCAAGCTGCCTCTCTGACAGAGAGGCAGGTCTTTAGGAGCGAGCTAACATCCCTTCCTGTCATCAACTCTCAGGGTAATTTTAGGTCTACTGAGCTGATAGCCTGAGCTGTCTGCATTCAACCAGCTTTTAATGCAAAGCACTTTGTAGCTTTTAATACTGAGTAAGAATATGTGTTTCTTCTTGGTCTTTTCTCTCCTGAAAAAAAAAGAAACTTTGCCTGACTGTCAAGGAAATAATCTCATGGAAAAAGTTTATTTTTCTGCTCCAAATTTGAGGCAATTCACACTTCTTTTGCACCCCCCTGGACACCCAGCTTCATGCTGCGCACAGCAAATACATGATGATTGATGGATTCCTCTGACTTACAAGTGTGTGCTCTGCTTGAGCAGACTGTGTGCAGTTCTTTTAAATAGCATAGGAAGGAAGATGTAATGCAATTCTTCAAATATTATATACATTTTTCCTCATCAAAGTAGGCTCACAGGTATTCACTCATCCTGCTTGTGCTTTGGCTAAAGTCTCAAGAGAAGGATGATGTCTATAGCATAGGAAAAAATGTGAATACACCTTTGAAAGTCCTGAGTGCTTATATTCCAGCTAAACAAGTTAGTTGTTGATCAAAATCAGTTTTTCTGCTGTCTGCACCTTTCAGTGATTATCGGTAAAAGACAACGTATCTGAGTTTTTGTCAGTACTCAAATTTTACTGGTTTTTACCTTCATCACAGGGACCTGGTCTCAGGCACATTTCTTCTCATTCTTGGCTTGGGTAATTAAAGCAAAGGCTCTTCTTTGAGCTAAACAAAAAAAAAGGTATCAGGCCAGCGTGCTCTGCTTTGGTGGCCTGGGTTCGGTTCCCAGTCGCAGACCTACACTGCTCTGTGCTGGCGGCCCACATACTCAAAAATGGAGAAAGATTGGCACAGACATTAGCTCAGGGCAAATTTTGCTCAGCACAAAAAAGAAAAAAAGAAAAAAAAAGATATCCTTCCACGAGAACTACACACAGGATTGCAACCCAATGGTTGTCAACATTAGCTCTTACACAGTTTGAGCATTAGCTTGTGTGCAATGTTTATCAGTGACAAATACACTCTGTTGGCTCTATAAACTTTCTTATATTTCAAAGAAGAAACAACTATTTACTGATTTCTGGAAATGTCTACAAATTTTAACTTAGCTTCTAATATGATTGCCATGGAAGCCAACAGGGTTTTAGGTTAAGTCCATAATCTCACCCACTAAACATACTAAGTGTAGGTGTGTCCTGCTTTAGGGAACCAAGTAGTACAAAATACATACATACAAAACAAATAAACTGGGAAGTAATTTTGCTATAAAAATAATTCTTATTGCTAAAGGATTTCCGCTAGGGTTCCTTTCAAGTTTAGCTCCCCTAGTGCATTTAAGTGATTGTTGACATATAATTAATTGATGTGGGTGTAATTGAAAATGTAGAGCTCAATTTTATTTTCTTACCTGAATTCACCACTAGCTGTAGTTCAATAGGAAGAAAAATGTAGGTAAAGTAACAAAAAATATATAAGTCAAATAAGTTCAACTGGAAACAAGATAAATTTACACTTAACTCTTAGGGCTCATAGAAAAAGAGATAAATCTTTAGCAGGTAGAGGACTTATAAAGATACCCTCGGCAGGTTCCCAAGCCTTTAGGTGTCAAACCACGAAAACATTTCACCACTTAGAATGCAACAGTCTAATTGCAAAATTCCCTTCTGATCATTGCAAATTGCCATTTAAGAGTTGACCAAGCCGTTGGGTCACCTCAAAGATTATAGATAAACACAAATAGACTTTTGTGGGCTTAGCAGACAGCACTTGCCTGAATTTTGTCTTCCTAAAATAGAAAACCACTCGACTTCTATGGATGCCTCCGTCACTTCCACAGAAAACACCCAAACCTGCCTCTGCCTCTAGGCTGGCCCCACACAATGGCTCATGTCCTTCCCCGCTTCAGGACCCTGTAATTATCCCTCACGGGTTTTAGAATAAAGTTGAAGCTGTTACGAGGGCTTATCCAGCCTGCTCTGTCTTTTCAGCCTTGTCTCAAGTCATCACTTCTCTTCTTCTGATTTGGAACAGAAGCAGATTTTTACCAAAACGAATCATGCTAAGCTATGTTTTGCCTGGAAAGTCTTTCTTCTGATTTCCTGTCTAGTTATGGCCTACTTATCTATCATAATTCTAGTTATGGCTCACTTTCTTTGTGCCTCAATCTGATATAGGTATATCCAAAACACACATTATTGTTTTAAAACATTGATTTACTTCTGGGTTTACTCTATCTGATGGTTACATAACTTTGGATCCCAGAGGCCTAGCACTGTACCTAGTACCTAGTAAATGCTCAGTGAATGTATGTTGGAAGGATGAGCGAATCAACCATTTCAATGGATAAGTAGAATTTTTAAAAAGTTGATGTGAACAGCATATCATTACTAAAAAAATCTTCTGGATTTTCAACCAACTTATAAACAATGTGAAGGTGATGAGACAAGGAGTAAAGAAGCTAATATTTGTTGAGTTAAATCTTCGGGCCAGGTACTGTGCTAAGTACTTTTACATCTCATTTAAATACCACAATCAGACACATAATATTGGAATTATTTTTTGTACTTCATTTTTAATATGAACTTAGTATTTATGGAGTGCTTCATATGTGCCAGTAACTATTAGGTGATTCACGTCACATCACTTACTTTCACAGCATTTCAAGGGAAGCATTATATTCACAAACAAGAACAATTAGTTCTCAGACCTGCCCAAGGTCAGACAGTTGGTACCAATGAAACCAGGATTTTCACCCCTCTTTGATGGGGTTCTCTAGGCAGCGTTTGTTTCATTGAAACAACATCACATCACCCAAACAGTTTTCCAGGGGTCCATTAAGATATTGATTGATAGATATTTCAGCCCTTAAAAAGGTTTTATGGTTAGATAAGCTTAAATTACTTTTTCCTTTTTTAACATATGCTCTTTTCAGAAATTCACAATGACATTAGCTGCATATCACATCTCCAAAACCATCAAGAAAGCTGCTTGACTGTTTAACCAAATGTCTTCCAGCTTTAAGAAACCACCTCCTTTTTCTTGCTTCACAGACCATGAACACACCACCCTATACAGGTCATGACGGCCTTCAATGGAAGTTATACTAAAGCGGGGCACAAGGGATTCTTTTTTTGACCCCCTTTGCTTTTTAATTCTCTTTTTGATGAGAAGGCTAAAAATTCTAAGTTCTTTTTCCTTTCATGTCCCCTACATTTTCAACTGACCCTAGAAAAAAATGTCATCAGGAAAAATTGTGGTCTGATTTATGAGAACTAATTATGCTCAAAATTAAGAGTAGGAGCACTCTGCTTTTCTGATTTACTCATCAACACTACCAAAAGCGCTTGCTGGATGAACCATCTGAAGCCACACTGCTAGGCGCTGTGCACAAAGTATGCCAGCCATCGCTTCTGCCCTCTGGAAGCCTTGGGATCCAGAGGAGCTGGAAATTTAAATAATCCCCAACAAGCAATGCCTATGTTTAAAATGTATGCTCAGATTCCTCTGCTTTGATATATATGTAAATCAGGGACTATGAGATGACCCAAGGGTAAACCAGTGTAAAATCACAAAAATCATTACTTGGTTCTAGTCTGTGACATCTCTTGTCTCCCACCTACCCATAATTCCATGTTTCTTACCGTCTTAACCCTCAAAACAAAGACACAGCTCACAGACATAGAAATATTTTAAACAATGCAACATATTTTACATGTCTCTCATAGCTCTAAAAAACAAGATTTAAAAAATATTCAACTATTGATTAGCCACTTAAAAATATATATTTGAGAGTGGTTAAAAAAATATATATATATTTGGAGGTGGTTAAAAATCCTTACAATTTATAGTAACTGCTCATTACCCTATATTTCTTTCTGTAAGAGTCTAATAGAGGAAAGCTTTTCAAAAATAGTCTTATTTTAAACTCCAAGTCAAGAAAAATGAATATCATTCACAAATTTTACCCTCGCCTATGGAAATGAATAATTTATTCTTGCACAAAAACTCCACTCAATTCACTATCTACTCCTATAACTTAAAAAAAAAAAAACTAATGGAAAGAACTTTTACTATATGAATGTGCTGAGAATTTTTCCTAAAAATCATAATTTTACAGAGCATAACACTTTCCCCTAGAATTTTTGCTTATTTTTAATTTCTTGTTGTTCAGTGATTTTAAATAGGAAACCATGTCCCGGCTCTCTTCCTGAACTGTCAGGTAAGTTTGTTGTTCACAGTGTCAGCAACACCTACCAGATCCATGAATGTCGCCGAGGAGGAGGTAAATCACTGACGTGCAACATCCTGGAGAGCTGGTGCTCTATCGGTGGCCCACTACTCGGGGACTTAGTTCCTTTTCATTCATTTCCTTGTTTTCTTGCTGCCACATAGTTACTGCTTAGCCCTTTTTCCTTTCATTTTTCTTCCCGATGGCATGCCACTTCCCATTGCACAGTAGATATCATTTTCGATGTGAATACAAATGACTTAGCAATCAACATGGAAGCATTCAGCTGGAACATCATCAGTAGTTTCCTTTAGATATCAAATGAGAAAATCGATTTGCAGTCTAATCTGAGTGATAGCTTCCCATGGGGTATGCAGCCATTCTTCCAATTTACCTCAGAAAAGAAAAGAATTTGAGTTCCCAAAATTGTTGAAAAATCTCTCTTTAAACAGTGTCCTCGGTTTTCTCTCTCATTTTGCGTTTTCTCCTCCATGCCTGGTGATATGTCAGCATGTTTCCGGGCTTTCTTTTAATCCAAGTAGTGATCAGATTCATCAGGCAGCACCCCGTCTCCGTCTACCTTTTGCACGGCGTTTGGAGCTCTCGAGCCTCCTGTCGGACTCGTTCGCATTGTTTAGCCCATTCAGAGCATGATGAAAGAACACCTCACACAGGAGGTCAGATTTCCTGAATGACATATGTTGGACCACAACAAAGGAGAAAACCCTGGAGAGATTATAAGTCCTTTTCATCGCAGGAGATTACAGAGCAAAGAAAATATCTATGTTACACAAAGAAATAACAGTGTGACTGGAATAAGGAATCCAACTTTGCCCAGGTTGGGGGCCAGCACCCCTGACTGCTCTAAGCATACTGGTGTGTATCTAAACTTCCGCCTCGGGCCCAGGAAGATTGGCCTCTAAGCAGATACGACAGCCGTTGAAGGCCTCTGGGATCATTATTAACAGAGTCCAGCAGTAACAGGTCCCAAGAGCCTCAGATCCTCAAAGAATTAAAGGCATCTCCCAGAGTGACAGATTATACCTCAAAGACATTCAACAGAGAGGACAAGGGGCTTGGCATTCCGGATCTCCGAGTAGAATATGCCATGGCTCACACTGACAGCGCGGGTTTGCAATCAAATGAGAAGACACATCTGAATGGCTTCCCCTTTGTCTACTGTTTGAGGACTTAGACTTATTTATCATCCTTCTGGACGCTGATAATCCAATATTTTAATTGGTTCTGTGCTCCTAGAAGGGATACATGGCTTCTTCTTTCAGATTTGCCTCCACCTTTCAACTTCCCAAACCTCACAACATCTTGGAGAAGCTGACCTTAGAGCAGGACTCATTCTCCACAATGGCAGTAACAGGTTGAAAACAAATATAGGTACACGGACAGTCAAAACTTAGACATGGAAATCAGTTTTCTAACTGGACTTCCTCTTGTGTTCATGTCCCATTAGAGTCTATTTTCAAAATAGCAGCCAGGGTAATTCCCGCAAATCCCAAGTCGGGTCACATCACTCATCAACTGAACACCCGCCAATCAGTCCCCATTCCATGCAAAGAGAGAGCTGCAGTCCTCACAGTGGTCTACTGGGGCCTAGACAGGATCCCCGTGGCCTCCCTGACCCACAGCCTCGGGTTCCCCCTTCCTCACTCGCTTTGAGCTGCACTGGCCCTTTCCTGTGCCAAGGACATGCCAGGCAGGCTTCTGCACCAGGAATTTGTCAATGGGTATTCTCTTTGCTTACAATGCTCTTCCCCAGTTCCCTCCATGGCTCATTCCTTCTCTTCTGTAAGTCATTGCTCACACGTCGCCTTGTGATTGAGGCCCAGCCTGACGACCCCCACCCCAGCCCTCTCTTCACCTTGCTTTCTTATTTTGGGCATGGCACTTATCGCCTTCTAACATACATAGTTTATTTCTCGTGTGTATCATCTGTATCCTCCCACTAGCATGTGACTCCGTGAGAACAAGATTCCTCTATTTTATTTGTGCCTAGCACAAAGTAGGTGCTTAATAAATAGTTATCAAAAAATTAATCAATTAATAAATGAATAAAAACAAGGGCCAGTCCACAGGCTTACAACTAACAGGAAAGGAGACAGTTGGCCCAGTTTATAATTAAATAAAAGTAGATTTCATGAAAATAATTTTTTGAGTCAGTGTGAGTGTTCAAGTAACTCTCCTATAGAAAAAGGCTTTATTCGCTCTTGCGGTTGAGGGAGCAATGCAATTGTTGAGAAGGACTAAGCAGAGAACAGAGAGGCGTTGGTGAATCCGAATCCAACGCGGCAGCATGATGACCTTGGAGAAGGCTAGTAAAGGATTGTTCGCAGAGTATAAAGGCAACAGAAAACTAGCAAAGCTATCTGGGATGACTGGATAAAGGGAATTTTAAAGATGACATGTGGCCACCTCATCACCACGACCACAGCCAGAGACTATGACTTGCTCTTGGAAACAGAAAAAAAGGCACCTTATACTCTTTTTCAATTCCATTGGGTTATCAAAAGCTTAAGTTCCCTTTTTAAAAAAATAACAGCTTTATTGAGGTATAATTCAATACCACAAAATTCAGCTTTATAAAGTGTCCAATTCAATAGTTTTGGTATATTCACAGTTATGCCACCATCACTACTATTCAATTGTGGGACACTTTCATCACCCCCAAAAGAAACCCCATCTTCATTTACCCCTCCCCAGCCCCCGGCAACAACTAACCTACTTTCTGTTTCTATAGATTTGCCTGTTCCGAACATTTCATACAAATAGAACCATAGCATAAACTTTTTGAGGTTCATTCACGTTGTAGCATGTATCAGTGCTGCATCCCTTTTTGTGGTTTAATAATATTCCATTGAATGGATATACTACATTTTGTTTATGCTGATTGCCATTGAATTCTTTCCACCTTTGGGCTATTCTGTATGTATAATGCTTCTATGAATACTCATATACAAGTTTTTGTGTGGATAGTTGTTTTCGTTTGTCCTGGATATACCTAGGCATGAAATCACTGGGTCATATCATAACTTTATGTTTTCCATTTTGAGGAATAACCAACTGTTTCCAAAGTGGCTGCATCATTGTACAATGTCATCAGCAATATATGAGGGTTCCAGTTTCTCTACATCCTCTCTAACCTTTGTTATCGTCTGTCTTTTACATGATAGCCATCCTAAAGTTTGTGTAGTGGGATCTCATTGTCGTTTTGATTTGCATTTCCCTAATGACTAAGGATGTTGAGCCTATTTTCATCTTGCTATTAGCCATTTATGTATTTTCTTTGGAGAACTGTCCATTCAAATCCTTTGCCCATGTTTTAATTGGGTTATTTGGCTTTTTGTTGTTGAGTTGTAAAATATATATTCCAAAATATATAAAGATATAGATTCTGGAAATAACTCCCTTATCAGATATATGATTTACAAATATTTTTTCCTGTTCTAATGGTTTTATTTTCCTTTTTTTTTTTTTTTTTGCTGAGGAAGGTTAGCCCTGAGCTCACATCTATTGCCAATCTTCCTCTTTTTTTTTGCTTGAGGACGACTAGCTCTGAGCTAACATTTGAGCCAATCTTTTGTCACTTTTTACATGGGTCACCACCACAGCATGGCTGATGAGTGGTACAGGTCCACGCCTGGGATCTGAACCCACAAACTTAACCACTATGCCACAGGGCCAGTCCCTTCCTTTCACTTTTTAATGGTGCCCTTGGAAGCACAAAAGTTTTTGGTCTTAATGAAGCCCAAGGATACAGTTAATAAGCCAGAGTGGCAGCGCAGGGACTCAAATGTAAGTTAAAGAAACTAAGTCTGAGAGACACAGCTTGCTCAAGGTCACTCATGTAGAAGATCCCAGAGTCAGGACCCAAACTTCAGTCCTCTGACTCTATTTCATGTGCCGCATGCCTTAGTGCCTATAAAGATCTTACTGGACTTTTCATAAGAGCAGAACCACTGGTAGTGGAAATTCCTGAGGATGGGGAAAAAAGGCCATATTTATGACATACATTACTCTCGGATTATGTCTGCAAAATGGCTCTCTTTGGGATTGGTACTAAAGCATGTCTTCCAGGTGAGAGGGCTGGGCCACCACAGGAAATAAATAGAAGAAAAACGGTGGCAGAGACTTGCGTGCTTATAGACAACACATCTCAAGATTTGTGCTTAAAGCTCCTGAGGAGGAAAAGCAACAGGGAGTAAATGCTACCTGCGAGGTCAAAGACACGTAGGCCACCCATCAACAGCTAACAGCATGAAGGACACGAAACAGCTCCCCCGAGCAGGCAGCTTCACCTGGGATTAAGGCATGCACCAGTGCCAGGGGCAGGTCTTCCACAGCCTCGTGCTGAGAACCCGAAGTGTGATGGGCAGCTTGACAGCCTTTAAGTACTGAAACAGGGCAGCATTTATTTTACTCCACTAATTTTTAACCTCACTAGTTTTATAAGACATTTTAAAAATTATTTTGCTCAGGAACAATTTTACATGCTGAAATCTGACTTAATTGGTTAAAGTCTCTTGTAATAAACAAGTCTCTCAACAACATCTTAGGGGCAGAAGAATTTGAAAAGTTCTTTCCAAGCCCTCTCCTTACATGAGTATTTCTTTGATATGAAAAATCAGAAGTTATCTTATTTGGCTTAGAAATTATGAGTGAGGATAATGATTAATAGTAGGAATAAGCCATACTTTTGTTACTACCACAATAGTACTTTGGAGTTTCCAAAGAACTTTCATGTATATCATTACACTTAATGCTCATCACAGCTTCTGCAGAAGGCATCCTTATCTCCATTTCAAAGATAAGGAAACTGAGGTTCAGTTAAGTCTCAACAAACATCAGTGTGTCAGGTACTATGCCAGCTATTGCCACCTGTGCAATCTTATGGACCACTCGGGCCACCACTGGAGGCAGGTGTTGCAATTCCATTCTGCAGATGAGCCCAGGCAGAATTAAAAGTCACCCAACCTGATAGCCAGTAGGAGGCAGGAAGGGATTTGAAAGCAGCTCTTTGGAGTCTAAGGTAATGCTCTTCTAGTAAGAAACCATAGTTTCTGAGATAATGTTTATAAACAAAACTGTATTTGACAAAAAGTTTTCATGGTGGGAAGTTATATTTTGCTTCTGAGCCTCAACAAGAAAAACAACAATGACAATAAAAATAGCTCACATTCATTGAATCCTTACTATATGTCAAACATTGACTTAAGTAAGCACTTTGAACTTATTATCCTTTAATCGTTACGACAACCTCTATTATTATCTCAATTTAGGATACTGAAAATTCAACCTAAGAGAAGTGCAGTAATCTATCCATGACCACAGAATGGCTAACTGACTGCAAGTCACATTGAACTGGGTCTTTTGTTTCTTAGAGGCAAAAAACACAACAGATAATTCATTTATCCATTATCCCAATGACTGATAATCCTTAACTCGTTCCTCAGTTTATCTAAGGTCCAGTATCGTCTTATCCATACACTGTGACCAGAAGCCAGCACAGACTGGGTAGCAAGCTGAGATCTGTAATCATGGAACAGAGAGAAGTTGGCTGGCTTACCCGAGATCTGATCACGCTCTAACAACGTTTACCAGCTCTGTTAGACGCTAATCCCAGATGACAGCGTAACAGAATATGGAACAGCCTCTTTCCCTTGCCTGAAAGCTTCAGAGTGCTAGATTCTATGTGTCAGGGGGATTAAAGGGTCACCGGAATGGCAGAAAGAAAAGTAGCCAGGTCCGTGAACCTCACCGCCAGAGAACCTAGTGAAAGTCCAGCATGTCCTGTGCATTCGTTTTCAATTAGGGATAAAGGGAGCAGGTAGAAAACCCCGAAGCCTCAAGGCACCTTGGCACTGACCACTTCGTGCTATAAAAGCCTGGAGCTTCAAAGACCCTCACATACCAACACGGAGTAGGGCACTTTTTTTCCGCAGTCAAAAACTCTTGGATCAAAACCAGAGCCATTTGATGAGTATGTACTTGGCATTGTTAAGTACCCACATTGGCAGTGATGAGCGTCAAGGGCTTAGCATGGCTTCTCTTTCAATACTCCAAAGAATATTTGGAAAGAAGCTTATAATTTTGACAGCATGCAATCCATTTTAAAGATAATGGAACCAAAGATCCAAGAGATTAAGTCCCCTGCTCGAGGTCATAAAACTCGTGGGTGAACTGGGTTCCAGCCCAGATATGTTTGGCTCCAAAGCTCTTGCTCTTTGCACTATCCAAAGCCTGAGGAGAATATCAGGCCCACCACTTATCAGCTGTGTGTCCCAGGATAAGTCATTTATAACACCAAGCCTCAGTATCTGCATCTTTAAATGCAAATACTAATAGAACTGCTTCCATGATGAAGCACAAACAGGTAAACATATAAATAATACTACTGAGCCCAAAGGTTTGGTAGATAACTGAAGTAATTTGCATGAAAATATCTGGTAAACAATAAAATACCGCATAAGTATGAATTAAAAAGTAATTGGAGCTTCTGTGGAAAAGAGATTCTAAAAAGATGAATTGATTCTCTTATTCAGAGAATTGAGTGTTAAACCAGAAACACAGTCGGAGAAAGATTATCCTGATACTTTAGACTCGGGAGATACTCAAAAGGCTTCCATGGGGGACAAGTTCCCAACACCCAGTCTAAGAACACAGTCCAAAGAAAACAAAGGCCACTCTGTGTGTGTGCATGTGTGTGTGTATGTGTGTGTTTCTGTTCAGGTTTGCATGCCTGTGCCTGTTTGTGCATGTCGGTGCTGAAAGGCGCTTCACTGGACTGACTTTACCTCTCAGTGTGGACGCCTGGACAGCTCCAGATGCTCCTAGGGTTGTTGAGTGCTCAATCTGAATGCCAAAGAAAGGTGCTTGTAGCAACCATTCCAAAATCATGTGTCTCCAAGATATGGGAGTGTATATTACAATTTCAAGGAAAAAAATAAGAACTGCCTCTTCATCATTCAGAAGGTTGGTTGTTTCCGGATATTTTTTAATTCCTTCCTGACAGGGCACACACGTCGTTTAGGATCATTCTGATCTGGAAACAATAACATACTGATGTTCTGATAGCGCCACCCTACAGTCATTGCAGGAGGGCTGCGAGCCCGCTTGGCTCTGGATCCTGAAGTCTGATGGAGGCCCCTCCTCCTGACAGCTATTTGTCTTTAGATTTAAATAAATCTTAGAGGCCCGAGAGTATAATTAGATCTTTAGAGGCACTGAGAATCAATTTGTCTTTAGAAAACTTTCCATGAAATAAAAGATCTCAGAGGTCACTGGGTCCAACTTGATCATTTTACAAATAAAGAAACTTAAGTAGAGATGTTTGGGGGCCACTTGGAAAGTTAGAATTTTTGTCTATAACCACATTAGACACTTGTCTCCATTAAAAAACAAACAACAATAACAAAAACCTAAGCAGGTTGTGTCATATGTTAAACTGCTTGTAAGTGCTGCCTCTTTTGGAGGGGTAGAAAGGAGCGGAATACAGCAGGGTACACAGAGCAGGCGGCAGTTAGAAACCCGCAGACCCGCATTCAAATCTCAATTAAGCCACTCCACAGGCAACAAATGATTGAATTTCTCTATACCTTGGGGGTATACATCTATAAAATGGAGATAATACACCGTACTATTTAGGGCTCCTGCAATTGCAAGTGCCAAATATACAATTAAAATGGACATGAGTAAAAAAGAGGAAACTATAGCTTATATAATGAAGCCGCTGAAAAAACTGAAAGGGTAGAGAAAGTGCTAACTTCAAGGAAGATTGAACAGAAGGATTCGAACACCTTTGGGTCTCTCTGTCTCTGGGTGTGTCTCTATTCTTCTCTGTATATCCAGTAAATTCTCTCAGTCCAGCTCCTCCTGGTGGGATGTGGTCATGGGCCACAAATTACAGCCTTGCGACTAGAGGGAAGAGCATTTCTTCCCCTTGTTACTCACTGTAAAAATCCTGTGTGAGGACTCTACGTGGCTTATCTTTGGTCACGTGATAACATCTCTGGCCATCAGGTGGGGAGCTGTATGCAAAGTCTCTATTAAAACATCCAGTGGTTGGGTGAGAAAGAAGCATTTCCCAGAAGAAAAAGGAGGCTATTCTGGACAGACAAACTATAACTATCCACTATAAAACCTACTTCAGGAATGCAAAGGTCACATGAGGTAGCAGACTTAAAATGCTGGGCACGTAGTTGGTGCACAATAAATGGCAGCTGCCATATCCTACTGTAAATCTTCTTGAAGTAATTTTAAATGTCTTCCAGGCAAGTGTGGGGAGCACTGAATTCATGGGCAATAAAGACAAGGAATGTGAGTTTTTAAAGTAATGTCTATAGAGGAAAAGGAGGATGTTATCCTAGAAGCCAGGGCCTGGGATCCTCAAGATTCCTCAAGTCTGTGCCCAAGGTTCTATTGTCCATGACACTTTATGTAGAGAGGATCTGAAGCGGCTTTAATAAACTTGTGTTTCCTCTTCTGCTCTTTTAGTTTCACTGGATCAAAATTTAAAAATCTATAAATTCCTGTTGTTTAGGGTGGTTCTCCCTGTCACTCTTGGCACTGTGCCTAAATCTCCACGGTGCACCATTAGTGTGAGACAACTCCAAGCCAATGGAACGCTGCTGATGATCCTACCACAAATCCACGCCCTTCCAACCCAAACTGCAATTATGTAATTGCTCAAATATGATACATCTTCATTTATCTAGAAGAATCTGAAATCAACGTTCTCAAAATGTTTCCTCGGAATATTCTGGAGATACCAAAAAATAGAGAAAGGTGATCACTTTTTACATGACCTTTGGGTCATGGAAAGGGCACTCAACCTCTAGTCAGAAGACTTATATTCAAGTCTCATTCTCTTATTCAACAAATATTTTTTGGGCATCTATGATAACACAGCCCTCTTGGACTTATATTCTAGTGAGGGAAAGAGGGACCTAAAGAATTAAGCAAATATTTAATATATTGACAGGTAAGTGAACAAGGAAAAATAAAATGGGTTAAGGGACAAAAAGATACAGGATGGTGGAGGAGGGATCACTTTTGAGTAGGACCAGAAGGAATCAAGGGAGTGAATCACAGGAAAATGTGGTAGAATATTCCAGAGAGGTCCAGTAAGTGCAAATGCACTGAGGTAGAAATAAACTTGGACAGAAAGAGGGGAGCTTGATCATGTAGACCATATAGGTTCTGGAAGAGACTTTGAGTTTTAATTAGAATGAGAAAGAAATCCCATGGGATGTTTCTATACTTAAAAAGACTGCTAGGTGGAGAATGAACCGCAAAAGGGGAAAGAAAGGAAGCAGACAGCACAGTTAGAAAGGTATTCCAGAAATCTAGGCTGGTGATATTGGTGGCTTTGCCCAGGTTGGTAGAGGTAAAGGTGGTGATAAGTGGTCGGATTCTAAGTACATTTGGAAAGGGGAGTCAACAGGACCTACCAGTAGATCGATGAAATGCTGGACCCAAAGAAAGAGAAGCATTAAGGATGACATCTAGGTTTTTGGCTAGGGCACTCGGATGAATTCAGCACTACTTCCTGAGAAGGGAACATGGGCATTAGAGCAGGATTTTCCAGAGTTCTGCTTCAGGAATATAAGCCTTAGGTGCCCATCAAGAGAGTTAAGGAGACTCTTGGATATACAAGAAGGAGCTTCAGGGAGAGAACTGGGTTGAAGATATAAATGTGGGAGTCATCAGTTTGCAGACAGTGTCAAAAACTGAGGTCTGGTTGAGATCACCTTGGCAATGAGTGTAGACAAAGACAAGATGAGAGACAAGAATTGAACAGTAGACACTTAGAAGTCTGGAGGAGGGGGAGCCAGAGAGGTAGTTGGAAAACCCTTGCAATATACCGTCTGAAGCCATGTGGAGAAGAGTGTTTCAAGGAGGACGGATTGACTTGACAAGATGGAAGTTCCTAATTACCTTCATAAGTGCAATTTCAGCAGAGCTGTGGGGATGAAAACCAGATCTGAGTTGACTGAGGGAAGAACGTCAGATGAGAAAGTAGAGACAGCGAGCATAGACAGCCCTTGGGCTTTGCTGTAAAAGAGGAGACACATAGGGTTTGTTTTTGGTCGGGAACACCTTAGTATGTATTATCCCCAATCTGAAGTATGGAGATATTATAATGCTTGCACATTGAAGATAATGGTCCAATGGAGATTGGGAAATTGAAATAGAAATAGAACATTAAATGTGAATGTGCTTTGTAAGTTAGAAAACACTATACAATTTTCAGGTGTTCAACAATTTGACCTGAATGAACATTTATAGTCTAACCTTTCATAACCCACATCTCACAAAACATTGCATCATGTCCCTTTTACAAATATTTATGATGACATCATAAACACTATCCTGACTACTTCTTGTTTGTGTTCAACCCATAAAAGTTGCTTTGTTGGTCACAATAATAGCTAATTGAGTTTGAAAAAGGATGAAATTGTTCATGTTCCGATGAACTCACCCTTTTAGCTTCCTTTTAGTCACTCATTCCTACTGGATCTGAAGCCAGATGAAAACACAAATGCCACTTTTTATCCACTCTAACAATAACATATCAAATGCTTACTATGTAGAGGGCAATAGTAGGTTTTATGAGATTTACATAATTAATATCATTTAGACACTAAATCTTAACTTGTCTCTTAAATCCACCTTTACTCTGTCCCATACTTTGCATTTCCACTGATTCTGACACGTGCAAAGGCAAGGACATGGAACAGCATAATATATTTCGTGAATGACCTTGGCTTTATAGAAGCATAAAGTACAAGAAATTGGGCAGGGGCAGGAAGTAAAGCTGGACAAGCAGGCAATAAATGTCTCATACTAATTTGGATGAGAAATATCATCAATGATTTTAAGCAGGGAATATCATGGTTTGATTTGTGCTTTGGAAAGGTTACTCTTTTGACGGCGGATTAGAAGAGGATGCGTAAGAAGCAAGCGTACCAGGAGCTTCATTCATTCAATGTTTAGAGTACCTACAGGATGCCAGCAATTGCTCTAGGTTCTGGTGATACCACCAGAAGAAAACAAGCCTGTCCTAGTGGTAATAACTATATTAGATATATATTATAATATAAATGTATAAATAAAATAAAATGTAATATATGTTATAACATAAATATATAATAAATAACCTAGTGGCAATAGCTGACAGACAGGTAACTAATATATGATCAAATCTTGGGTGCGTTAGGGACAGTTAACCAATCTGTGGACAACCCTGCTGAAAATTAATTTGAAAAATACATTTGTAGAAAAATTAAAATGAGTATGAACCAGGGGGTATCTCTTTGGAGGCACACATTTCCGAAGCTCAAAAGTTATGAGGTAGTGGGAGTCTAGGGCAGCCATGATGTGCCACGTGATGTCATGAGGGAGCCGAAATTATAGGTAAGCAGAAGACATGAGAAAAGAGAAGAGACATGTAGGGCAGGAGGAGCAAGAGGAAAATGGAGCAGCTCTACAGAGGGAGGAGAAATGACGAGGAAAAGAGCTCACTCAGCTAACCAGAGAGAAACAGATAGCGTCCAGGTTTCCAGTGCTCATTTCAGTCCCCATCAAGATGCGTCTTGAAAACTCCAGCCCTATGATCTGAGAAAAGTCCGTGTAGGTCTGTATTCCTCATCACCACACGGGACCTGGAAAAAACACTTTCCTGGCTGTCTTTACCAGCTTATTCTTTGAGCAAAGGCTAACTAAGGGTGGATGGGAGAGAAGGGCATAAAGAGGTTTGGGTTCTCAGTTCATGCAGAAATAAAAGATATTTGAAATCATTTTTCTATTGTAAATGAAGCATGTGTAGCCACCTTTCCACTCAACAAATGCCTCCAGAAAGACTGCCAGCTGACAGTATTTCAGAATGTGCATTGCAGAACAAAAGAAAAGGGCGTGTTTAATTCACAAGGTACTTTATCCGTGAACGTGAATAAAGTGGACGATAGCAAACAGAAGGATCAAGGACGCCCCCAGGCATAAAAGTGGTTTCCCTAAGGCGCCTTTTCTTCCTCCTCGCCCCTCTCCACCCTTCAATCCCCTTTCATCAAACCTGTCCCCTGGATGTGCTCAGGGCTGATTCTATCAAAGAACCACCTGGTCATTCCAGGAACGCTTACAGGACATCCATGTGTTTGCTACTATGCTAGATGTTGGAGTCAGAGAGATGAAAAACACACATCTTTTTCCCTTTGAGAGCTCAGCCTAGTGGAGAACTCAGGTGAATGATAAACAGGTAAACAATGGAGGATGACAAATGTATGTTGTAACAGGCACAGAGTGCTCTGGGGACCCAGAGGAGAAGCCGCTAAATCCTCTGGGCAGTGGTGTCTTCCACGGAGGGCGATTAACTGTCTTAAAGGAGGCGGCCACAGCACAGAGGCAAAGAAGGAAGGGAAAGGAATCTGAAAGCCATATCAGCATACGTATTTAGTAATTCCTCCCGGGTACATTTGAAGATGGGATAATTCTGAACCCAAATGAATGGATTCCCAATGGTAGCATAAGAGGCACCGTGGTGTCTTAGCAACAGAGATATTTTTGGATCAGTTGACGCCTTTGATGCCCCTCAGATCACACCGTTCGCACTGCTCCTTTACGGGTTTTATGAGGACAGAGCTGTCCAGCCCACTACTGTCTGCTCTGGCTCATGTCTGTATGTAGGAGTATTAAGGTGAGAAGATGCTGAGGGGAAAGTGACCACACATCTACAGCAGGAAGTAATTCAGTTCAACAAAGATTTGTAGACACCTGCAGTTTACTTATTTGCCTCCTCCGCTAGTCTATGAACTCTCGGAGGGCTGAAAACTTGTCTAATTGATCTTTACATTCCTCGGCAGCTAGCATAGGACCTGGTGCAGAGTAAGGAGAAAGGCTGGTGCATGAATGAAAGCTCTATGCCCCATGGGGAAGACAGAAATTAAAAACAAAACATAAAAGCATGATGTTCTTGACTCCCTCAGGCCACAGCGGTGGGGGATGGTTGCCAGGAATACATTTCAGAATAACGCAAAGCAGAGCAGGATGACTGTACTGCCAGGAAATCCACTGGGGCTTCGAGAGAGGGAGAGGTGATCTCTAAACAGGAAAGCAGGCAAGATTGGCAAAGGCAAATGGCATTTGCCTAGGGTCCAAGGGAGAAGAGGAGGAATTTGTCAGCTGGGGATAGAGAAAGAGAGAGACTCTAGAGCACGGGTAGGGGAAGGAGCAAAGGCAGGACAGTGCATGCAGGCTCCTTCAGAGCCTGATTAGCAGTTTCCGTGTTGGGCGGGAGGATGCATGGAGAGTTGGCAGTGGGAGAGAGAGGTAGGCCCTATGTGACAAAGTACCTTGTGATCATCAGTTGTATGTATTAACTTAGCTAGGCTATAGTACTCAAAATTTAGTCAAACACCAATCTCTGTGTCTCTGGCAAAGTGTTCCATAGATTTTCTTAACATCTCCAGTCAGTTGACTTAAGCAAAGGACATTACCCTCCATAATGTGGGTGGGCTCCATCCAATCAGTTGAAAGCCTTAAGAGCAACAAGAGGTTCCCCAGCGAAGATGAAATCCTGCCTCAAGTCTGCGGCACTGACACCTGCCTGAGTTTCCAGCCTGCTATTTCAGACTCAAGGCTGCAGCATCATCTCTGGCCTCAGTTTCTGGCCTGCCGGCCTGCCCTACAAATTTTAGACTTGATAGCCCCAATAATCAGGGGAGCCAATTCCTTGAAATAAATGTCTTTCTATATATATCTAGATCCTATACGGTTTTTGTCTCTGGAAAACTGACAGGTACAGGCCTCGAATGCCAACATTAAAAAGCACAGACTTTCTTGGGTGGTGGTGACGTATTGTTGTTGCCTTTATAGCCAATGCTGCCACTCCACCTGCTCGCCTTTGTCTTGTGACAGAGGGAGAATACAAGAAACACAAAATGTGCTCCTCCCTTTGGGGACCCCACAGTGCTACTGAGTTCCTCCTGTTCCAAGGCATTTAAGTAAACAGCACTGTGAATTGCTTCCAGATACAGAAAACAAAGCTTGTCATTGAAAAGCTCCTAAAATGGATTTCCCCTCCCCTAGCATCAAGCAGTGTTGTTATTGTGATCACCAGAATCTCCAAACCCAGCTCTGTTACACCGAAAACTTCAAGTGTAATTATGTTTCAAAACACAACAGAATTGTTTTCGTATTTTCAAAAAGAGATGTCATCCAAATAGATCTTTATCATTTCTATTTCTTACAACTACTTCAAGACTTTTATGGTGCCTTTTTACTGAAGGGTTCAAAATGTGCTACTGACATTATAATATTAATTTGTCATTCAGCTAAGTTAACGTCAATGAGCATTTATCAGTATCGCAGGAGGCACCGTGAGAAGCACGGAGGAGTACAATAACATCCCAGCTATCGAAAATACTGGGGGAAAACTCACTCTGGATAGCTGAGTTTATCTATTAATTCAACAAATATTTATTGAGTGTCTACTATGTGACAGGTTCTCTGCTGGATTTGGGACAAAGAGATGAATGAAACATGGTTCCTGCCATCAATTATTTATAGAATATGAGAGAAATAGATTAACAAAAAGTACCCTGACTCGTTAGCTATTCTTCACTGATATTTTATTTAGGAACATGAAAAAGTCTTTTTGTGAAGGTGACACTTGAGCTGAGTCTTAAACCATGAGTAGGTCTTTGGCAATTGCATGAGCCCGAGGCAGGGAGGGAATAGGGACAAATGTAGTTCATTGGAGGGAGTGGAGCTGCATGAACAAGGTCAGGAAGCGAGAGGACTTGATTTCTGGGAAACTGAATAAAATGGTTAATTGAGATTGTACCATAGACTTAAGATAGCGCCTGGAAGAGAATAACTATTATTGTTAATTCAGCATAGATGATGCTTACCATGTGACAGAAATAGTGACAAGAGATGAATGAAGCTCGAGAGCTTAGTCAAGCTCCCCATTAGGAAGGGGCATAAACCAAGCTAAGGAGACTAAATCTTAACATCTAGGTGATGAGGGGTCGCTTCAGCTCCAGCTACCTTGGCTTTTTAACTGTTTTTGAAAAACCAGTCAAATTGCCTCACATCTTATTGTTCTCTCGGTCTATGAAGCTGTTGACCCCAAACACCCAACAGAGAACGGTCCGGGACAAGATGGCTTCTCTGATAAATTCTACCAGACATTTAAAGAATTAACACAAATCCTCATCAACTTCTTCCAAAACAATAAAAGAGGAAACACTTTCCAACTTATTCTGTGAAGCCAGTACTACACTGATTCCAAAACCACACAAAGACATAACAAAAAAAGAAAAATATATGCCAATATTCCTTATGAATATAGATGCAAAAATCCTCAAGAAAATAATAGAAAAATGAAGCCAGCAACATATAAAAAGCATTAGACATCAAGACCAAGTGGAATTTATCCCAAGAATCCAAGACTAGTTTAATGTACAAGAATCGATTATTATAATATACGATATTCATAAAACTCGTGTGATCATCTAAAAAGAGACAGTAAAAGCATATGACAAATTCCAACACCTTTTCATAATACAAACACTCAACAAACTAGGAATATAAGGAAAGTTCCTCAGTCTATGAAAACCCCACAGCTATTATCACATTTAACAGTGAAAGACTGAATGCTTCCCCTCTACGATCAGGAACAAGACAAGGATGTCCGCTTTCACCGCTTCTTTTCAACACTATACTGGAAGTTCTAGCCAGTGCAATTAGGAAAGAAGAATGAATAAAAGGCACCATAATTGGAAAGGAAGAAGTATAACAATTTCTATTTGTGATGACATGCTCTTGTGAATAGAAAATCTTAAGAAATTTACTAGAAAACTATTTGACCTAATAAATGAATTCAACAAGGTTGTAAGATATAAGATCAATATATAAAAATCAATTGCCTTTCTATACACTAACAATGAGCAATCTGAAAAATGAAATTAAGAAAACAATTTCATTTACAATATGACCAAAAAGAATAAAATATTCAGGAACAAATTTGACCACATGCGATGGTCTGAATGTTTGTAGCCTCCCTAAGTTTATACACTGAAATCTTAATCCTCAAAGGTGATGGTATTAGTAGGTGGGTCTTTGGGAGATGCTTAAGTCATGAAGGTGGAGCCCTCATGAAAAGGATTAGTGCCTTATAAAAGAGGCTCCCAAGAGACCTCTAGCCTCTTCTACCATATGAGCACATAGCGAGAAGGTGGTGGCTATGAACCAGGAAGTGAGCCCTCACCAAAAGGCGACCAGGCTGGCACCTTGATCTTGAACCTCCCAGCTTCCAGAACTGTGAGCAATAAATTTCTGTTTATAAGCCACCGAGTTGGGAGTATTTGTTATAGTAGCCTATAAGTAAGACACGAAGGAAGTATGAGACTTGTACACTGAAAACTATAAAACATTGTTGAAAACAATTAAAGAATTAAATAAATGGAGAGATTGCTCATGTTTATTAATTGGAAGACTTAATATTGTTAAAATGACACTACTCCCTAAAGTCATCTGCAGATTCAATGCAATCTCTATCAAAATCCCAATGCCCCCCTCCATTGTTTTTACAGAAATGGAAAAGCTGGTCCTAAAATTCATATGGGATTACAAGGGATTCCAAATAGCCAAAAACAACTTTGACAAAGAAGAACAAAGTTGAAGGATTCAAACTCCGCAATTTCAAAAGTTAACTTGTAGTCAAGACAGTGTGGTATTAGCATAAGGATAGACATACAGATCAATGGAATAGAATTGAGTCCAGAAATAGCCTCAGGCATCTATGGTTAACTGATTTTCTATAAGGATGTCAAGACCATTCAATGTGGGAAAGAGCAGTCTTTTCAACAATGGTGCTGAGAAAACTGGATATCCACATGCAAAAGAACGAAGTTGGACTCCTACCTCACAGCATATTCAAAAGTTAACTCAAAATATATCACAGACATAAATATAAGAGCTAAAGTTTTAAATTTTTGGAACAAAAAACAAAAACAGGAGTGAATCTTCATGACGTGGGTTAGTCAACAGTTTCGTAGATATGACACCAAAAACACAAGTGATAAAAGGAAAAAATAGAAATTTGACTATATCAAATTTAATATGGTACAACTGATACCATCAAGAAAATGAAAAGACAAACCACAGAATGAGAGAAATATTTGCAAATCATATGACTGATAATTGGACATATCTGTGTCCAGAATATATAAAGAACTCAATTAATTCAAGAACAACCCATTTAAAAAGGTGTTTCAAAAAAATGTGTACAAATAGCCATTAAGCACATGAAAAGATACTCACCATCATTATTAAAGAGAGGTGCACATTAATCACACCTACATACTACTTACACCACTAGGATAGCTAAAATAATAAAGACAGCCAGTAAAAAGTGTTGGGGAGGAGGTAGAGATATTGGAACCCTCATTCATGTCCAGTGGGATTATAAAATGGTGTAGTCACTTCAGAAAAGTTTGGCAATTGCTCAAAAGGTTAAACATAGAGCCATCATATGATCTAGGAATTTCCCACCTAATCATATACAAAAACTTATATATGAATGTTCATAACAGCATTATTCATCATAACCCAAAAGTGTAGACAACCCAAATGTTCATCAACTAATGAATGGATAAAATAAATGTGGTATATCCATGCAAGGGAATATTATTCAGTAATAAAAAGGAATGAAATGACAATACATGCTACAACCTGAATGAATCTGAAAACTTTATGTTAAATGAAAGATGCCAGTCATAAAAGACCACATATTGTATAATCCCATTTATATGAAATGTCCAGAATAGGCAGGGTTAAGTTAGTGGTTTCCCAGGGCTGAGAAGGTAGAACTGGAGAATGCTAATAGTGAATAAATGACAATACAGGGTTTCTTTTGGGGGTGATGAAAATATTTTAAGCTTAGATTTTGGTGATAATTGCATAATTCTGTGAATATACTAAAAATGATTGAATTGTACACTTTATAAAGATACATTTAAGGTATGCAAATTATATATCAATAAAGATGCTGAAGACAAACAACAAACATATGCTGAGCTATAGGAAGTCAGACGTGGAAACTATTATGAGAGAAAATTGCCATAGAAAGCTCCAGGGAAGAAGGGGGTTTCAGCATCCGTGAAAAATAGATAGAATTTGGACACCAGGGAGCAAATCATAGAAAATTCCATGGGGAAGCTAATGCAAATTCTTACATTTGTGCGATTGTAGTTCTTTAATAACACAGATAAGATAGAAGGAAGATAAATATATTTATTCTCATTTCTATTGTCTTTCTGCAAGACTTGGTAGGGTTATGTTGGTACAGTGCAAATAATTATAGCCTCAAATTATGGAGTGATAACAAATCATTAGACATCTGTCAGGACAGAGCTCCCGCCACAAGTTAGGCTTTCTCATTCTAGTTTCTCTTCCTGAGTGATTTAAAACATTTCCACGTGGAACTCCAAGAAGCAAAATAAAGTAGGTAAGAGATGTGCCCTCCCCGCCCCACTCCCCGCACTCCCCCGGGAAGCACTCTATTAGTGCCATCTATAATTTGTTCATTCCATCCTGAAGTCTGACTGAATCCATGCTGACAAGAAGATTTACAGGATTTAGAAAATAGCTTTTACTCTTAACCAAACATTTGAACCAGAAAAGCCAATGTGATGTGTGCGGACCTTGAAATTGTGTGGTTATTGAGAGGAAAGTGTCAATGTGGGCATGTGGAAGGTATCTGGTGTCATGGACGGTGCACTGTTGACTCACTGGGCGGCATGGGTTCAAGTGCCCTCTCCCGATTCTGCCGTGAGCTAACCATGTTATCTTGGGCAAGTCAACACTCAACCTCAGTTCCACCCTCTGCAAAACGGCAGTTTTTCCCAACATATGGTGCTGTTGGGAGGGTCAATATGATAAATGTTAATTAACTTAACAAATATTTATTGAGGATTCACTTTAGACTCTGACAATGGGACCGTGAAGAATTTTAAGATGGTCTTTTCCTTGAAGAAGCTCACAGTCTGGTGGGAGAGCACTTTCTAAGGTACAACATACTGATCAAATATACACGTTATTTTGGTTTTCTTTCTGCTTGAATTGTTCCTTCCCCCACAAATTGGCTCACTTGGGCTTCACAGGCTGTGCACCTATTTGAAGGCTGTTGGCTGGTTCATTAATGCAGCTGTACACAAACCCTGGGGAACACAGGCTCACAAATAAAACAGGTTGAGTTTCCAGGCCCTGGAGTTGCGTACAGCAATTCACGAGAGAAGTCATCCTTTGTGTGCATCCATCAATTTTAGTGCACAATGGGTACAAGAAAATATCAGATTTTAAACGTGGTGAGTTTTTCTGGAGCATCATTTTCCTCTATGGTAAGCAATTTAAAACATGATGTCTAAGATATATGTTAGAATAGAAGCAAAAGTTACTTGAAATTTTAATCTATAACCTTGAGTCTTTAGGGAGAGCAAGCAGACTCCCAAAGTGTATGACGCTAAGGTGGGCATATTTCAGGTATCTTAGCTCAGAGGTAAGATGACCGTGTGGATGGTTTCTTACACGATGTCAGGGCCACCACTCACACAGACTCTGATTTGAAAGTGCCCCCATGAGTCATGCAACAGTGGTAACTCTGCTTGGCTACTAATCTAGGGAGAAGTCTTGGTAGACCGACTCCGTAAAAATCACGCTGCCCAGGACATGGTCTTCTCCAGGATGAGTGGTTTTAATATATTCGTGTTATTATGCTATGAGCAAAAAAAAGAAGATGAGAATATCTAACAGCAGGTGTTAGAAGTTACTTCCAGAAGTGGGGGGTGGACTGGTTAACCTGTCAAATGTTTTTCTATCTTTGCTGACTTTTGTGAAACAAAACAAATACTGCAGTCATACAGCAGTCACACAATTTTCAAAACACCCTCAAAAAAAAAATCTTAATAATAGCAGGGATCATTACTCAACGTCAGAGAGCTGATACTATCGCTCCGTGAAAATAATTAGGAGAAAAACAATATTCGGTATCTGTCCAGAAAAGCACAACAATTCACTGGGGGAAGCAAGCAGCAATGAAACAGCTGGAAAGGCGGCTTCTTCATTTCATCTCATCCCACACTCTTAAAGGGCAAGCAGTAATAAAGCATAAAAGCTCTTGTGGAAACCTTTTACCATCATCTGAAGACCACAGGACTGTGACTCAAAAAACACGTGTCATGAAAAGACGGGTGGTGAGGTGCCCTTCTTTCCCTCAAGGGCCCAACTTTTGACTTTTGCGGTATCTGAGAGCTAACAGCAGCTCAGGCGATGCTTATACACCTGAGTGCTCATATTCACCTATTTGTAGAAAGGTCCAAATGTCAGGGCAGAGAAACGACAGCCTTGCCCATTGTTGCAACGTGCTCATTAGCACTGCTTCAGCTAGACCGCCCACAAGATTCTCTCGGACTCTGATACGATCGAATCTCCTTTGCTCCCTACTAATTAAGCATCCATGAACCTTCTGCATCTCTCTAAGGTGCTTGCTCTGGAAACTGCTACCTGCCTGTTTCCTCGGGCATGCACAGGCTCCCAGGACCTTGAGGGCAAGCGACATGCCACTCGACTTTGTTTTCTCATCACTTGCCGTGGCGTCTGGCACATAGTAGGTGATCGATAATGTTTGCTGAATGTCTGAAAAGGAATGCATTAATGCTCAAATTAAATGTTTATTTTAGGAGCTAGCAGTCAAGTGTGTGGGTTGCTTTTTGTGGCCACCAGAGCATTAGCAGGGCATAAGGAAGTTCATTTCACACTCCAATCCATTCTACTATCTTAAGAAGTTAGATGTTTGCTGGGGTGCGGTGGTTTTCAAAAGTGGAGATGGGAGCCTCTGGAAGTCTATCAAAGCAGAGTAGCCAGCCATCACTGTCCACCGGTGCCATTTATGTCTCCCAAGATGTTCTGGCTTCAGCGACTTAATTCATTTTCCTTTAGAAAGACACTGACTGTGTGTTCCCTTAACTCAAGACCACTGGTGATAAACCGCCATGGCCCCTTTTCTTCTGTGGCTCTAATGTATCAGTAATCAGTTTAAACTCCAAACTGTTGGTGCAGCTGAGAGAGAATAATTTACTCTATGTTAGAATTTCAGGACATTTTTAAAATCACATTTTTCAAGTCTAGACTATTTATGATTAACTCTGACACCCTTGTTTTCATTGGATCATGTGCTTCCTGTAGGGTCACATCATAAACTTTCTTGTATCCCTGGAACCCCGCACAATGCCTGACACATAGCAGGTGCACAGTAAATATTTATTTGATCTATGAATGAATGGATGTTCTAAGAATGCACAATGGTTCAATAGGAAAAAAAAAGAGAGAGAGAGAACTGGAACCCTTTGCCAAATACTGACTCAGAAAGATCGAGAAAGTTTCCTTTTCTCCAACCTCATAACTCTCAGGGCTTATAACCTCCAGTCAGAATCGTTTTTGCCTTTTTGGTCAACTATTTATGCTTTTCCTCACAAGCCATCTATATCAATCAGGATTGAATTTAGCTGCATTAGTAGAAACCTGGCCACAGAGGATTAAAGAAATGAGTTTATTTTTCTCCCATAACAAGGAGTCCAGGGTAGGAAGCCCAGAGCTATTGCTTGAGAACTAGTCTCCTTCTTCCTGCTGGAAGAAAGATCCTCCTTCAGCGCAAGACTCAGTGAGAGACTTGTACCATCCTGGTTACAAGATGGCTGCCCATCTCTGTGAGTTGAATAGAAAGAAGGACCCAGTGCAATATGAAAAAGACAGTTGTTAGTGACGTCTGTCTCCTCTTAAAGAACCTTCCAGAATACCCTCTGAGAAACTTCTGCTTATATCTCAATGGCCTGAACCAAGTTACATCGCCATCCCTGGCTTACAAGGAAGTTCTGAGAAGGTAGGTGATTTTAGGTAGGCATTTTGCCTCCCAAGTTAGAATTGGGGCCCTGTTCATAAGGAGAAAGCAGAGGATGGATACAAGTTGGACACTCAGCAGAATCTGCTACAGCACCACCCATCCTAGAAGCACCCTGGCTGGCACAGTGTCCAGGGTCTTCTGACTGCACTCTCCTGCTCCAGTTCACCAGTCCTATTAGTCTCACTTCCTTACCTCACTCCTTGATGCTTTGATCACGCTCAGATTGTTGCCTGGATTCCAGATCTAACGCCTGATCTCGACCTACTGCTCCCACTTCCCCGACTCTGCCTGTTGATATCCTCCCTATTCATCAAGGCTCCACTCAAATGTTTTCTACTCAATGAAGACTGTCTCCTTCTCCTGATCAAAATTCATCAGCATTTTGGTGTACCAATGGCTTAGGCTATATCCGAATATAGCTAGTTGCGGATGGACCTGTTTCCCTCATGAGAAGGCAAACTCTCAAAGATAGGGCTATGTTTTATCTTTTATTGTAGCTCAGTTTCTGGAAAAAAAGGTAGGTCCTCAGTAAGTATCTTTTATACTAATATGATGCTCTTCTTGATCCTTCAAGCATTTTCTGTGCTTCGTATTCTAATCCACGGTCTGACTCCGCTGTCGAGGTTCTCCGACTGCGTCTACAGCCTTTCATGAATGCCAGTTAGAACACAGGTGCAAAGCAGGGACATGAGCTGAACTGTTCTCTCTACCGAATCTCATTCTCCTTCTTACCAACCCATTTCCTGATGCTGAGAGGGGAGTTTTCTGCACAGAGCTTTCCTGGTGGCCAATGTGAGTGTGGAAGGCATCACTCAAATGTTCCTTCTTTCTAGTTCCTCTCCGGACTAGAGAATTACCAAATGTGGACAGATGTACACAAAAGAGTGAAACACAGACATTACAATATCATTAAATCAGAATATGACCCTGTTACTTCGAATGCAATATAAAGCTTGTCCCACAATGCAAATGTTGTATGTATAACTAACAGCAACTTGACTGTATCTCCTATTTGTTTTTGGATTTTTCCACACTAGAAAACTAGTCCAGACTTTTTCTTTTTTCCTAACAGTAGGGTTATTTTTAAAGCCGGTGTTCTTGTAAATGAACTCTATTGTGCTTGCTTTCTAAGGTTGTTTCCTCGTTGAAAAAAAACCAACAACGCTGTCAGTGTGTTGGCATACTGCAACAAAATCCAAGTTCCTCCTATGGTTTTATTAGAAAATATTTGCATACTAAATTCTTGGCAAAGGATTGTTACTCTCCTAATTTTGGAGAGAGTCAAGTGAAGCAACATGTAAACTGGCTGGCATGAATTTGAGTCTTTCAGCACTGCCATCCACTGACTTTCTTAGAGGTCACATAGAAGTGTTCTTCTCCCTTGCTGTTTTCCTGATACCTCAGCTGCATAGTCCATTGTGTTGCTTTCCTAGTTTGTTCAAGCACTGACCTGGAAGGGAAGTCCACGTGGCCACATGTAGCACCACCCATGATTGGCAAGGGAAATGTTGTCCCAAAGGCAACTGCTCTAAGATGTCCTTCAAGCCCTGCCTCTCACAGGCCCAGAGAGGACTACGTGCTCTGCTGTGACTTCTCCCAGAAGCAGGGAGCTGATCCCCACTCCCCCCATCCTGGGAGACCCAGAGCCAGGACACAATCACCTGTGATGGAAGTCGTATCGCAGAGGGCCTCTGAGATGCGTCCTTGCTCTCATTTTGTTCCTAACTCAGTCTCCTTTCCCTTACAGCCCATCCTCCATGACCCTGGGGAATTCAGCCACTTTGAAAAGATACTGAAAATATCAGAAACCTGAATAAACAAAGTACTTCTAAAAACTTGTTCACTAAAATACAGTCAATGCCAGGAATCCTTGCTCGACTCCTTCTGCCCTAGTTTAGAGTAGGTTTCTCTCCTATTTATTCCCGAAGCTCTCCAGGTGCACTGCTGGCTGCTAGCGTAGCATTTACCATGGATACTGTTCCACGTTTCTCCCAGCCTGAATTCTGAGAGCTCTCGAGACCAGGATCCTGTGTCTTAATAACCTGAGTATTTTCACGGCTCAGGTCACTGCAGGGAACACAGTAGGAGCTCGAGAAATGTTTACTAAATGAATGAAGAGTAAAATTCCTAAGCTATAGCTTATACATAGGTATTTGTATATACCTACATATACCTATGTATATACCTATGTATTTACGTATATACCTGCATACAAATGTACATATATATTTAGCTTTGATTAGATTGATATCTTTGACAAGCAAAAACCAGCAAAATTCTTCATCCGCCACAGAACAGCATATGTGAAACCACTGTATCCAGACAGAGACCTAAAACGTTAATATGATGTTTTTAAATATAGCTCCCAAGCTTCAAAACAGAGATCTAAAATGTAAGTGGGTGGCAGAAGTAGGGGAACCAACTGCCACAAAGCTAATTTTCAAGAGAGCAAAATGTATGTGAAACCCTATTCCAAGTAGGAGAACAGCAGTGATCTCAGTCCGCCTACTTCTCCGAGAAAACGCACCCTTCATGCATATAAGGCTGAACTATGACTCTAAAAGGCACACACATCACGTGTAAACACTGTCCTAGGTTAAATAATACCCCCTTGTACCCAAACAGATCCACAGTCTCTGAAAGTTATGAGAACTTTCAAAAGATGGATATTTTTAAAGTTGGGCAAAATAAACATAAGGATTCCTATAAACAGTAAAAAATCATGACTGATTTCTGTATTTTTGCATGGTAAAACCAGGCCATTTTTACTTTTCACTTTTTTTTTGTGCAGTACAAATTGAGACGTTTAACGCATTTTGCAGTTTTTTTCTTACATGATGAAAGAATCTCCAGCTCTTTTGACATTTAAATTATATTTTATGCTGCTTATGTAATGATGTGTCATTCTTTGCATTTAATTTGTAGTTGTAAGAGTTGCAGCGAGTCCTTTGTTTCCCTGTTCGCTATTTTTAACTCTGAGAAGCTCTGCTGACCTTTTCCCAGTTCCTGGCCCTCTCTGAGGCAGTTTCATCAAGTGGCTGGCCTTTCCGGGTTTGCAAGATTGGCAGTGCAGAGGGGATGAGCACCAGTTGGGGCAAATTGCATGTTAACAAACTGCTCTCCACCCTTCACATCATTTTTATCTGAGTGAGGATAGTTTAAAATGAGCATCAAGAACAGCCATCCAGAGGAAAAAGAAGTACCTCTTTTCAAGGCATTTAGCATTCCATCTGTTCCATGTGTTTGTCTATATACCCGTCATTTTTCCCAGGCAGAGGCCATGTTCTGTTTGCTTTGAATCTGCTTCAGTCACGAGCCCAGTGTCTGACGTCGAGTAGCTCACTGCTGTCGTCAAACCACAACAGCGCTGTTTCCTGAGCGCCTCATCCAGGTCGAGAAGGGTCCTCTGCCCAGTCTGTACACCATAGGATACCTGACAAGAATTTTTTCCCCAAATCGTGTCCACCTCTTCTCTAATAGAAGCTAGAGAGACAGCAGTATCTGGCCCTGGAGCAGATGTGTGTTCTTATAGAAAGAGTCACTTCAGTGGCTGTTGTAAGGAAAGCCCCCTCGTCCCAGGAGGGAGAGTGTAGCAGACAGAAGGCCCTCCAAAGATGTCCACCTCCTAATCCAGAAACTGTGCATTTGTTATATTAAATGGCAAATGGGGCTTTGTAGATATAATTAAGGTTACAGACATTAAGATTGGAAGATGATCTTAAATTATCCTCGTGAGCCTAATCTAATCCCGAATTCTTAAAAGTAGAGAACATTCTTCTACTGGAGCCGGAAGAAAGATGAAGCAGAAGAGGAAGTCAGAGAGATCTGAAGCATGAGGAGGATGAGGCTTTGCTGGTTGAGGATGGAGGGAACAATGTGACACAGAATTCGGGTGGCCTTAAGGGGCTGAGAGGGGCTCCTGGCTGGCTTTCTGCAAAAACACAAGGACCACAGTCCCACAGCCACAAGGAGCTGAATTCTACCAAGATTCTGCATGAGCTTGGATGCACTTTCATCCCCGGAGCCTACAGACAGGAGGGCAGTCACACTGACACACTGATTTTTAGCTTGTCAGACTCTAGGCAGCAGACCCCGTTGAGGCATGCAGTACTCAGACTTCTGATGTACAGAACGCTGAGATAACAAAGAGGTGTCATTCTAAGCCACTTAATTTGTGGTATTTGTTACATCAGCAATAGAAAACTAACACAGAGGTTGCGCCCAGACCCTTCAGCTCCTAATACAAGCTGTCCCTCTCAATACACCTTAGATATGTGAATAAATTAGGGAAAAAATAGTAAATTTTTAATGGGGTCAAGAAGCTTCCTTAGAAGGTAAAAGGATCAAGGCCCTCACCCACTTATTTTTTTGCAGTTCAATGTTATTATAACCTATCACGATGGGCCAGGAAGATTCTAACTTAGGTTATTGGCAGTAAAGTTCTCAAGAGAGAGTTCACCTGAAAGAAGGGAGTCTCGCCTAGTGATTTGGGTTTAATATCAGAGTCCAAGGGTTATAGAAATGCACACAAATAACAAGTCTACTCGGACTAACTGACAATTCCTCTTTGATCAATTAAATTCAACAAGCACTTGTTAGCCCGGAGTACTAGTAAAATATGTGCCAATACTGTTGGCGATATAGAGCAGAATAAGGGGTGGTCTCTGACCCTAGAGTCCTAGCAACTCCAGCATGGAACATATCATTTGGCAAAGATGCAATAAACATTTGTTGGATGAATGGATGCACGAATGGATGAATGTTAATCCTCCGCTTTGTCTACAACCTAGCTCTTGCTTTATTCATTTCTTCATAAACATGTAGTATGGAAATAATTTTGATGCAACCTCAGACAGTTGCTGCCTATTTTCAAGCTCAGTCTATTCTTGCCTCTCTCAGATTTGTGAGTCAAACCATTTTAATCCTATCCGCCAGGTAGTCAAGGCCACACTGAGCTCTCCTTCCTTAGATTTCTAATTGCCTGGACCAGTCATTTTGCAATCCATCACGACCTGTATTATTGCTTTTCCTGTATCGTTGCATCATCCTGCTATCAATTGCTTTATTTGTTAAAGTCAACCTTGTTTTCCTTTGCTTTCCCAAAAGAAGATAAGCCTCTTCAGAGGAGGAAGTATGTACATTGTAATGGATAAAACTGTGTGTGGTGGGAGCTAGACTAGCCTGGCTTTGTAACTTAATATCTGTGTGACCCTGTGTCAGTTACTTTACCTCACTGGGCTTTGGTTTACTTCTCTGTAATAGAATAATAATTCTCTGAAATAAGAAGAGTTCTCCACTCTCATTGGGTTTGTGTGAGGATTACAGCATTCTTGTGTATAAAATACCTAGAATACTTCTTGGTACATAATGAGAGCTCACTAAATATTAACTGCATATTTTATTTCTTAGCATAGTACCTACCATAAGATATGGTAGAAGATATGAGATGCTCGGTAAATAATTGTTAAAGTTTAGCTATCAAAAGGAGAGGGGAAAGGTGGTAAGAGATATGCAAATTTAGAACTATTTTTTAAATTTTCTATTTTTACCTCTTGTTCTTTGATTGGTAAACATAAAACATAAAAATCTCTTAAGACTCTCAAGTGTCAATAGCTTAACAATCTGGAAACTTTTGATGCTGTCCAGACTCTGACATTAGCCACCTGGGTGACCTCAGGCAAGTCACTGGAGTGTTCTGAATCACTCTTTCCACATCTCTAAGGTAGGCATAATGATACCACTCCACTCAACTCAGTCTTCCTAATCTCTAAATGAGTAGATTAGAATAAGTGACTCAGATCCTGATTCATCACATTCAGCAGAATAGCCTCACGCCCTACTTCAGGGAGAAAACTAAAGCCATGGGATGTGCTCTCCTTCGACTTTCTGCCTCCATGAACAAACCCATCCAAATGCATGCTTTCCTGAGAAGGAGACAGCCTCCTGATGAGCCCTAACCCCTAAGCTATGCTGTGGATTTCCTTCTGTCCTACATCCCATGATGTCATGAGAATGCCCAGGAGAAATAATCAGCTTTAACCATCTGCCATCAGCTATCTTCTCTTTCCTGTATCATCAAACCATCCCTCACTAATGCCTGCTTTCTCTCAGCCTGTGAACATGCTTGAGTTTCTCCCATTCCAAAATCTCCACCTTGACCCTATGTCCCCTTGATCTAACATCTAGTATCTCTCCTCTTTCATCCAGACTCCTCAAAAGCCTTCACCACTGCCCCTTCTGTAAGTGGACTGATCTCCTAATTACTAAATCTAACATTTTCTTACCCTAGTCCTTGCCCAACTACATGTATCTGGTATGCTGATTATGCCCTCCTTCCTATAGCTCCCTACGCTAATTTCTGTGACTCCTTACTCTCCTGCTTCTTCTCCTACAGAGAGGGCCATTACTTTGGTCTCCTTCCTCTGCTGCTTCTACTCACTTTTCGATCCATGGTTCCCCCAGCAATCTGTCCCTATTCCACTTATCTTCCTTTGTGAGCATTTTTGCTCAGCAGGTGTTGTTGGCGGGTAGTATCAGCATTTCAATTACAACTTCTTTCTTTTTTTTTTTTTTTTGGAGGAGGATTAGCTCTCACCTAACATCCACTGCCAATCCTCCCCTTTTTGCTGAGGAAGACTGGCCCTGAGCTAACATCCGTGCCCATCTTCCTCTACTTTATATGTGGGACGCCTACCACAGCATGGCTTGCCAAGCTGTGCCATATCCACACCTGGGATCCGAACCAGTGAACCCCAGGCCGCTGAAGCAGAACGTGTGTACCTAGCCACTATACCACAGGGCCGGCCCCTCAATTACAACTTCTAATGAAATGATTCACACATCTCTGAAATAGGACCTAAAAATGAGGTTCATTCTACTTTGGTTTTGGTTGAGGCCCCAAGATAACAGATACCAACTAGTCCCATGTTACAGAATAAAACACTACAGCACCTGAGCAGAACTGGAAGTGGAAAGCATGTCTTAGATTAGAGCTGTACTAATGTGTCTTCACAAAACAGGACTGCAGAGGTGAGGGAGGGGAGGGGTCCTAAGTCATCAGCTGGAGACACACTGGCATGGAGGGAGCTGTAGTGAGCATAGCTCAGTACATAATTCTTTAATGAGCCCATGAAAGTGCCCACAAGGCAAAGAACCACTTTGAAACATCCGGAACAACCAGAGAAACTCAATACCCTGATTACATTGGTCCCAGTCAAGGGAGACCTTTCCTGACCCTTGCTTTCCTCCCTCATGCCACCTGTTGCCTGCCCGAAGCGCTCAAGGGCAGAAGCTTTAACTTAAAAAGCCAATTTGAAATGTCAACTACTATGTGAGATTGGATCTTTTAATTACTAAAATGAGACTATTTGGGGAACTAAAAGTGACCAGAAAGGCTCCATGATTGCTGTCTCTCAAGTTGCATTTATCAAGTGCAATGAATACATCTGTCTTACTGGCCCAGACTCTGCTCCGAGCTTCATGTTCATAATCCTACATCCAACCATGCATCTTCATCCGGATGCCTTGAGTCACGCAGGTTCCAAACTAAATTCATCCTTGTCTAAACTCGTTTCTTCCTCTATATATTTTCTCAGTCACTGGCATCAACCATCCTTGACTTCCATATTTAAGTCAACATCCCCAATAGCCAAATCAATCTGCAGGCATTGCTCTATTCTTTACTCTCTGTTCTCAGTGCCATTGTCCTAATTCAGATCTTCATCACTGCTCCCCGGGACTACTGAACTAACTTGTCTCTCTGACTGTGGCCTTTATATCTCAAATCCACTAGTGAGTCAGTGAAACTCTTCATTGGGGTTATCTATTTAAAATTAAAATCTGAGAGCATAAGACTCTTTAGTGATTTCTCATCACCTGAAGAATTAAGTCTGAACCTCTTACCAGAATAATCTGGCCATTAACCACCTCAGCATTTTCATTTCTAGCTACATGTTGCTTCAAATGGTATCCAGCAATATTAATATGTCTGGATCCTCTGCTTCCACCAACACACACCAGCACCCGAGTGTTTGCTGCCCCAGGGCCTTTGATCATTCTGTTATCGATAACTTGGGATGTCTTTCTCATCTATCCTCCTCATACCACCAAACTCTTCTTCATCCTCTAAGACTCAATTTAGGTATCAACTCCCTCAGGAAGCCAATTCTAGCTCTGCCTCCTATATACAGACGATGTGGTTACCTCTCTTCTGCATGATATGGCACAGTTCTATCACTACAGATACTGTATCACACTGTACCTTTCTGTCCATTTACCTCCCTCCTTCACTAGACTATATTGCTGGAGGGAAGTGATTATATTGTATTTATCTATATAGCTCCAAAGCAAAGTGTTTGGCACGTGGCAAACACATAACAAACATTTTTGGGAAAAAGGAAGGAATTGTATAAAAGTTAGTATTTTACAAACTTCCTTTCATCATATTATTTCATTTGATCCTCATAACAAAATTATGCAGTAGATATTTCCATTTCTGTTTTACCAGTAGGGAACCTGAACCTTAGATGGCATAAGCAACCTGCTAAAGACTGCCACATGAAAGAAGTGTAGCCAGAGATACGGATCCACGTCTCCTAGGTCCTGAGGCCATGTCGAGCCCACTGAACCACACTGGCACCCTTTGAAGGCTGAACCCAAATGTATATGTGAAACAAGGCATGAGGTGTCTGATAACGGGAACAGGAGTTTCCTCTAGCCCTGAAACACCAAAAAGAGAAGAATTAAACTACAGTTAGAATAACAGAAGGGGCCAAAAGTGAGCATGGAGAGAGGAGGCACAGGGCCATGGCTCCTTTGAGAGCTGTGTTGTTTTATGTGCCACTTGCATCTTCGTGCATCCTATTATTAAAGAGAGAAGTCTTTAAACTACCCCATAATTGCATTGGCTTATCCAAAGTAACCCCACTGTGCCAACTCTGTAACTCTCTGCCCAAGACACAATGGTTCCTCAGGCTGAATCAGGGTGTGTTTTTCCTAGGAAGCCAGCATGGTTCTGGCGCGACAAGAAAACTGTTCTTTTGGTTTCAACATATTCATCTGCATCTAGCTCATCTTAGAAAGGATTTTCACTCTTTAATGGCAGCCTTAGGAGACTTCTTTTTCCAGTTTTGTCTGGATGATATTCGAGATAGAAACCTACACTTTTCTCTACCTACCTTTTCCCTGTTCCCTTATCTGCCATAGGCTCTGAGCTCACTGCTCTGAGGAAGGAATGGGGAAATGCAGAGGCTTTTAGGACAGTAGACAATGGGAACATAGAGAGAGGGCTCACCCTGCCAGCCCTCCCCCAACTCTCCACATCACCCTCTTCCTCTCCCCTCAGGCTAGGTTCCTGAGACTAGAGACGTCCTGGGCTCTGTTCCCCAACAGTATCATCTAGAAGGTGGCAAGGTCCCAGAAGCGAGATGGCTTCTTGGGGCTTCTAGGCTGACAGGATCAGAGGATGCCTTTCTTAAGATTCGTGGGCCCCAAGCATGGCAAGGAAGGAAAAGAAGGCTGCCAGACCTGAATAAGCTCAGAGGATAGGGACAACAGGCTCTTCTCATGGTCAAGTCAGCTTACAGGCCCAATGACCAAAGACAAGTTTGCCCTACAGTCCTGGTTGGCAGTAAGACCCTGGAGTTGTGACTTACCCTTGAGGGTGAGAGCCCCAGGAAGACCTGAGCTTTAGTTTTCCTCCAGGTAACTATAACAGGACTTAGAGACAGAAGTTAAGATACTTTACTAGAAGTAAAGGCCATAATATTTATTGCATTTCCAAGTTTGTGAACTGAGATTCATAAATAAGCCAATCTAATAATAATAATACACAGTGGAATTTCTTTGGATGCCTGACTGATAGTGACGTCCATAGCTGCCTCTGTTGTCTGGGAGGCTGGCAGGATCCCTTGGGCCTTACAATTTGGTGGGGCACACTATTGTGGGGAAAAGGCGCATAGCACTGCAGGAGAACAGAGGCAACTGCCCCACTTCTGTATCTGACTCCTCATCGCCAGGCTCCCTCTTGCTCCTCCCATGTTCTTCCTGTTAGAGAGTGCTGGGGCTCCTTGTCCTTGATGCATACCCCTTAAGCAAGTAGCCTTAGTTGTATCAACTCTTTCATCCAGCCGCCACCTCAGAGGAATAGATTTCCCAAAGAGTATTTTCCACAATACACTGCTGCTGCCTCTGAGCTGTATCTGGATCTCCCTAGTCCTAATGAGCCTGTTAAACAAGTTGGATGACCTTGGGCTTCTCCAGGGCTTTGTCCTTGAATCATTGCGAAAGCAAAGAAGAGCAGCATTAGATGCAAGTGCACACACTGCACCAACGTACTCGTGTCAGCCCAGGCTGCTAGCTAAGCTTGCCCTGCGTGATCTGGAGACAACAAAAACAGACTACCCGAGGTACAGGAGTTCAATGAAATGAAAAAAACAGGGCGAGAATAAGAAAGAAACATCCCAGTCCTACAGACTCAGCAGCCTTTCACTTCTAAGTCCCTTTGAAGCTAGAAGGCCAATAAGACTATTCTTTTTTTCTTTAAGAAAGGTCAGAGTTTATTTCTAGGCCTCTCTAGCACCGACAAAAAGCAAGATCAGAGAAATGGCAGCATATTTATATCACTATTCATTCAGTCCCATACTCCACATTTGTCTCTATCACAAATATGGAGCACTTCCCCTGAGCCAGGCACTGCACATGAGTCAGCTAATCCCGAGACAGCCCTGCAAACCAAGTCTTATTATTCCTTTTCACAATTTGGGAAACTGACGCTCAGAGGATCACCTCCAGTTAGAAAGAAACAGAGCCGGATGTTGCACTGTCTGCTCTCCCCAGTGCGCTGCACGGCTCCCTCACTCTCCCCTCTTTAGCACACGACACCAACTAATGCTTGAGTGACTACTGAATATAGCCACATTCTCAGGGCCACTCCAAGTCAGAACCATCTTATAAAAATGCGAATACAAGGTCATGTCACTCCATTCTTAATGCACTCCACTGCTAATGAATTCTCATCGCGCTTAGAATAAAACTGAAATTCTCTTTCATGGACCTTGGGTGGTCTGGCCCTGGCTTAGCTCTAGAGCCTCATTTACACTCTTTCCATCACTTGCTCTGCTCCAGCCATCCTGCCCTTCTTTCGGTTTTCAGGGTTCCCGTCATTCCCTCATAAAGTCTGCCCTGGTCTTTTGCCTGAAGGGTCTCCTCACAGATCCTGAAGTGGCGGATGCCTCACTGTTCAGATGGCAGTTGAGAGAGTGGCGGTGAGTATGTATGTATTTATGAGTTGACTGTCTGTGTGTCTAGGTATAAGGATACCAGCTAGAAGGGAAGGTAACATGAGAGGGACCATGTCTCATTCACTGTTCTATCCTCATTGCTTAGGACAGCATCTGGTATACAGTAGGTGCTCAATAAATAGCTCCTGAGTAAATTTCATAATTTATTACCAGAAAAATTCAAAATGTTGTCATCATCTTTTCACTGGCTATTAACATATATTTGGCATTCGCAAAATATTGAAGGCTAATATTGGCATGAGCCTGATTTTGCCATTTTCATATGCAACATGTAAATATCGTTTAATAAAATGCTAATTTTCTCTCATATCCACAGCTATTCTAGATTCAGAATCTGTTTTCTATGTTACTAATAGGTTTTTTTTTAAAAGATGATTTCCCCTGGGGCCGGCCCGGTGGCGCAGCGGTTAAGTTCGCATGCTCCGCTTCGGTAGCCTGGGGTTCATCGGTTGGGATCCCGGGTGCGGATATGGCACCGCTTGGCAGGCCATGCTGTGGTAGGTGTCCCACACATAAAGTAGAGGAAGATGGGCACAGATGTTAGCTCAGGGCCAGGCTTCCTCAGCAAAAAGAGGAGGATTGGTGGCAGATGTTAGGTCAGGGTTAATCTTCCTCAAAAAAAAAAAAGATGATTTCCCATAAATATTTTATGTTGTTTATGATTCCTTATTTTGATCGTTCAATTTTTTGTTGCATATTGAAAATAATAAGGTTAAATAAGTATCTGCTAAGTGGAATTGACTTATTAACAAGGTCCCAGTAAAACACATGGCGTCAACGCCAGCTTCCGCTTGGCAATACTCACACCGAGTTTCATCTGTTTGCCAGCTCCTGCCCTCTCTCTGCTCGACATTTCAACATATCCATCCTGCCTTTAGAACTCTGCTAATTCTAATCCTTTCTACCAATTCTGAGAGCATCACGCTGCCAGTGAGGGGTTGAGACATTAAACTGACCTGGCAGGGGCTAATTTCCAACTGTGAACCCCATTTCTAATGGCTGGGTTTTTATAACATCCATGACATTTGGAGAAGGCATCCTGACTCTACCACATATTGGCTGTGTGGGTTTGGATGAAATGACTAAAAACCTCCCCTAACCTCAGACTCCTCATTTGAACAATGGATCTCCAGGAAACAGGCTCCGGTCTTTAAGATTTGTGTGCGGGAGACTTGTCGGCCAGTGCTTTTGGGAACGTCACACCAAGGGAGGTGATGGAAATAGGACTGAGCTGAGCAAATGAACTGCGATGCTGCTGCAACAGAGGCCTCAGCTGAACCTACTGAGGCTCTGGAGCTGGATGGCCCTTCGGTGATGTCCCCCATTGAGACTGGGAATTGAGGCCATCAATCAGTCACTGGATACGGCCTGCTCCAGGAGTGAGTGTGACTCTGGGCAAGGTGGCTGTCTGTGGTTGAGAACAACTCCCGATAGGGAGTCAGGCAAGAGCCTGCAACTCCAACACTTGGGGGAAGCTGGGGGAGTGAATGGCTCAGTCTTTAAGGGGGGGTCTGGGTGGTGCCCCTCAGCATCCACTGCATGGGGTTCATCATCTTTCTTTGCCAAATTTCACGTGATGTCAAGTGAGATCGTTTGTGTTGAAAGCATCTAGCCTGGACCCTGCCACTAGATGGCATTCAATAATGATTGACCAGCTACACTTTTCAGTGATAGAAAGGACTGGACTAAGTGGGCTGAGTCAGACAGCTACATGTTGGACCTTTGAAGACAGAATTTTGGGGATTTGTAGTATCAAGCTTAGGCTGACTGGAGTCTAACCTTTATTACAGAATTTTTAAAATGACTTCTATTTTTAGGCTCTAAGCTAGCCTATCAATATAATATTTTCTAATTATTTCATATTAGCTGGCCCAAACGAGATTTGCAGTAGAAACAAGGAAATTGTAATAGATCCCCTGAATGAAGAGAAAGTCATATATATGTGGTTATTGCTTTTACAAACTAAGAATTCACACTCCTCTTAATGGAATAGTGCCCAGATTTTAAAGAAATTTCTCCAATAAATATACGTTTTACACATATTAATTGACAATCTTATGAGATAAATACTTCTTTCCCCATTAATAGAGAGCTGTACGTGACTTCCTGAGTTGCAGAATTTGTAAGCGACAGTTACGGCTTCTGATTTTGACTATTACGCCATCTCCACTCCTCGTAATACCACAATGATTTTGTTTTCTACTTCAAAAATTTCTCTTCTTACTGTATAATCAGTTAATTCTTTCATTCCATTATCACACTTTTTTTTTTTACCACTGATTATATCCCAAGTCCAGGCTGCAAGATGAGTAACACGGCACCCCTAAATGCGGGCACTCACATGGGTAGACGACGGGTAGTGATGTACGGGGAACGAGGCATCGGACCTCCACGGGCTGGATCCACGGCGGATTCAGTCACCACAGTATGTACAGCCAGCCTATTCCTAGGGTTGTCAAATTTCTTAAGGAGAAGCAGTCACTTCCAACTTCAAATAAATACCAATAAAGAGTGGAGTTCTTTTTCAACCCTTAGGGTGACAAATAACATCCTTAGAACAGGCTGTTTCTTCTCAAGCAAACCTCCTGAATACATGCTATTTAGACTCCGATATAAACGTAACTTAATGGTCAAAGGAAAATCACTATCTCCTGGAATTGTACATTTTATGACTCTAATAAGGGGTGACAATGGCTCTGTTGTTAATATTTTTGAAATCCAATACAATCACGATTACACTAATACAGGATGGTTTTCAAGGGAACAAACATAGCATAAAGCGTTCCTTTGGAAAAGTCTCCAACGAGAGCTCTCTTATGACACGGTATCTCCCTGGAGACTGGTTATGGAATTTTCTTGCAGAAAACATTTTATGCGACGAAAATGGAGTGCATTTGTTTCCTTGGAAACAAACCCTTTCACCTTCATTGCACAGAATTTTAAGCAAAGAAAATTTAGTAATTAGGCCCAGAATCTCCCTGTTTTAAACCAGTGGAATTTCAAACACATGATATTATTAGAAATAATGTGATAAAACCCACTTAGCTCAGCTGAGGTCAAGCAAATAAACCCTTACGTGACTGGGAAGCATAGACAGCTGGCGTACCAAACACTGACACCGAATTACCTAAGAACTCTTGTACTTGGTTAGCTTAGAAAATCCTTCCATTGGAACATCAGCTGACAGAATAACCACAGTCAGAGAGGAAAAGCTAAGAAAGGCATAAGTGGAGTAATAAAAATATTAGTTATTCTACCACTGAAACAATTTATTTTTATTTGATATTAGCAACAACAGAGGCATATAAGAAAGTTGTTGTCTTCATTATCCCAATTACGTACTCAATGAATTGCCAACAGTTTGCTAGATGAGGAATTGGCCATTTTTCACGACTCAAATCAAATATCTCTTCTCAAAATACTTCCCTGACTTGCTCTGCAGAGTAATTATTCACTCCTTTTTATTGTCTGTTAGTGTGTGCCTCTGATGTTTGCCACAGTGACACTGCATTTCGATTTTGGACAATTCTCTCTCTCTCTCCCTCTTCCCCTCCCTCCATAGACGACAAGTCCTTGAGATCAGCCGCCTTTTCTGATTTACCCTCATATCTCCACCACTTAACAAGTGTTAATGCATATGGGCTTTAAATTAACATTTAATAAGTTCTTGACAGATGGATGGATGGATAGATAGGTGAGCCAAAGTGTCTGCCCTCCAGGAGCCCAATCTAGTGAAGATTCCAATTGTCATAGGCAAAATATGGGGGACAATGTACAGAAAGAGTCTGGCTCAACCACTACAAAGTCATGTGGCCGTAGTAAAATCACTTTGCCTTTCTGGGTTTCAGTGTCCCCATCGAATTAACTGATTAGATGACTCCTAAAGTCATTTTCAACAATAGTACATTCCATTCCATCATTCTAACATCTACTTAGATATTGCTGAAATCTGAGCACCGTACACTCTTTTTCAAAGTGTCCCTTTGAATAAAATTTAAACAAGTACGTGTGTTCTTTTTAACACCAGAAATTTTACATTTTATCTAAATTGCATCAGCATAAAATTAGACCCTTTTTCACATTACCGTCAATCTGCTCTCTTCAGAACTAACCAAGGAGAATGATCATTTCCCATTCGAAGCTATGGCAAAAGTAAGCTTTTTTTTTGGTGCCTTCCCAGCTTCCCTGGAACTGCATTTCTGTATTATGCTAGTCCTGTTGCACACATGCTGATGTCATTAAGAACATCACCTCTCATAAGACAAATCCACAGTTTGAGAAATAAAATTAAATGCTTAATAGCATCACACATTCCTTTCTGTGTAGAATAGTTGTCTTTAAACTTGCTAATGAAAATAATACCTTGCATTTGCTTTGCATTTTATGTTTCAAAGAGCTTTCACATTCATCACCTTGTATATGGGAACATTTTAGAACTTTTACGAGCTGAACAAAAATTATATATTATTATTATCTTCATTGTGATATGATAACCTGGTGACATAGACAAGGAGGGTAAGAATCGTTATCCAAGTGTCCAAGGTAAGAAGCCACAGGCAGGCCCAGGGATCTCTTGGGGTCAAATGTACTGGGACTTCTAGGTATTTTGTTCTTGGTCTAAAGGCGCTCGTGATTCAATAGATGGCATACAACCACAACGAATTCGCTTTTATTTGATGAATAGAGGGTGAAAGCGTCTGTGATGATCACTTAATGGCAACATTTACCAGTTTAAAAGAATCAGAATGATACTAAAGCCTTCAAAAAAAGAAAAAGAAAGTAGTAAAGGAGGGAAGAAAAGAATGGGGGAGCGGGAGGGTGGGTCCACTCAGATCCCACCACTTCACTTGAACAATCAAGTTGAGAATCTGTAATTCAAATATCTGAAAATGCTGGTGAATATGAGTATTTTAGGAAGGAAGGTACACAGACACACAAAGATACTGAGAAGGGATGGCTTTCAAGTGGTGTCAAGAATGTCATATTTGTACACTTTCTTGTCAAACCTTGAGGATCTCAGTTATCACGCCTGTTGAACCCACAGTTATCAGAACAGGCTTAAGTCATGCTATTTTCTCCTGTAAAATCACTGTCCTAACAAAAAAGTATCAGAAATTCATTGTTCCACCTATTTCAAGTAGAATATGCTTCCTAGTATGTGGAAAAGTACTGATCTTTTCAAATGTCAAGGTATGATAGGCTGGATGTTCCCAGTAAAGGAAAAAGAAAAGAGAAACAGATAAATGGTCAAAGCATAGAGCTCTTGAAAAATCCCAAAGAAACCCAAGACTCCCTCCGCCCTTACATTTAAAACATGTCATATCGCAGACAAGTTTCTCTGTCTCCATCAGAGAAGAGAAGAAGGCCTCTACAATATGGCTACATTGTCCCAAAAGTGACCTAACGGTTCTGTTTGTAAACTTAACCCACTTATCAGTCAGCCTCCAATAATTCATTTTCTTCATTATATGGACCTGGGTTATGGATTCTACATGTTATTTCATAACAATAATTCTTTTTCAATATCAAAATAAATCTCTTAGGTCTAAAATTAAATAAGAAACAGTATAATTTATTTCTCTTCATCTTTGTAAAAGAGCCCTTCTTCAATGAGGACAATAACAGTAGCAATAATACTCACCGAATTCTTAACACGTTCCAGGCACTGTTCTAAGTGTTTTGCATCATTAATGCATGCATGTTCTCAGGAACCCTATGAGGTGAGTATTATTATTATCCCATTTTGCAGACAAGAAAACTGAGGATCAAAGAAGTTAAACAGCTATCTCAGGGCTCCACAACCCGTCAGTAGTAGCACTGGGATTGTAACGCAGGCCGTGTGACTCCAGAGTGACTGCTCTTAACTGCTACATTATCTTACAAAGGGAGAAAGGAAGCAGGGAGGCAGAAAGGAGGAAAGCAGGATGGAAGGAGGAAGGAAGAAAAGGAAGAGGAAGGAAGAAAGGCAGGGAGAGAAGGAGAGGAGGGAGAGAGGAGGAGAGAAAAGTTAGGAGGATGAAAGGGAGACAGAAAAGGAATGTGAAAGGAGATAATTTATTTAACTCAACTTTCAAAGTGACAGCTTAGCTCTCTCAATGAGCAGATGTGAAACTCAGCTAACAAGCCATCGAGAACACTTTTGTGAGAGTGAAGAATGCTAACACGCTCCTGTTAGACAGTCGGGGGAGGGGAAGTTGTAGCAGAAAAAAGAATGCTCTGTTCCTTCCTGGACTGCCTACCCAGAACTGCGTTGGACCACTTTCCCTGAAAGCTGCTACTATTCAGGGAATGGAAAAAATAAAGAGAAATTTTTCACCATAAAACTTAACTTGATGCAAACGTAAGGGGCCATTTTTCTTTTTGAGCAACAGAGGTTAAGGCACAGCCTTCTTGGCTAATTCTTAGTCATGGACAAAGAACAAATATAGCTCCTTTAAGAGCCTCATAACTCACCGCTGCCTAACCTCGGCAGGCCTGACGTTCCTGTGACGATTAGCTGGTCCCAAATTACCCCTCTAGCTTATTGCCCGTAACTGCCCTCAGCTCAAACTGAACTATTGTTTTTTTCTCAAAATTACTGCATGCTTGTCCACCCGAAAGCTCAGTTTTCTTTATGTTTGACCAAATCCTACATTTTTCCAAGGCCCAGATGAAATGCCCCCTCCCCCCCAGTTTCCCTGATGACCTGTCAGAAGTGCTCCTTCCTTCCTCTGAATTCTTGTCTAACTTTGTCTGCATTTGTCTTTACCCTCTTCACTTTCCTTTTGAATCTCTTACCTGGGTGATTCACTCTGTCACTTCCTTGGGGTGGACTGTGACCCCCCGTGAGGGAGCACTACTATCTGGTCTATCTTTATAGACTTCATGGTACTTAAAAGACTGATTTTTAGGGGCCGACGCCGTGGCGCAGCAGTTAAGTTCACATGTTCCGCTTCTCGGCGGCCCAGGGTTCACACCAGTTTGGATCGTGGGTGTGGACATGGCACTGCTTGGCTCACCATGCTGTGGTAGGCGTCCCACGTATAAAGTAGAGGAGGATGGGCATGGATGTTAGCTCAGGGCCAGTCTTCCTCAGCAAAAAGAGGAGGATTGGCAGTAGTTAGCTCAGGGCTAATCTTCCTCAAAAAAAATAAAAAAGATTGACTTTTAGATAGTGGACAAAAAGATATTCAATAAATATTTATTTAATTTCCACAATATACACATCACAATCGGCATATATGCAAGATCACCTATATAACACGTGGGGCCTATGAAATGACTTTAATGAAATTCTATACGCCCAGAAAAAATAGTAAGAATATAAATAGTTCTCATGATAAAGTCTACAGAGGCCCCCGACTCAAATGCCTGTAGGGACCATGGAGGCAGCATTTACGAGAGAAATCAGAAGTGGGCCTGGTAGGAAGACCAGGGACAGACAGGGACCAGGGCAGATGGAACGTGCAGACATACCCCTCCAAAGTGCTCACCTCAGAGCGGACAGGAGCTGGAAATAGCTCTTTGTTACTGCATGGGAAGGCTGGCCGACGGGGCTAGAAACGCGGATTTTGATGTGAAATCTTGCAATTTTTATCTCTCTGCAAATAATCGTTATGATCATTTTCGTGTTTTTCATTTTAATAAAACACTGTACAGGCAAAGAAAACCCGTTTGTATGCTGAATACAGGCTATGATCAGCATTTCATCATTTATTTTGTATTTGTTCCACTTGTTCAGTGTTGCTCTGTTTCTCTTTTCTTGCCTTCTTCTGGCAATACCAATTACTATTTAATATTTCATTCTGTCTCATCTATCGACATTTCCAGCTATACCATTTAGTGTTACTTTTTAGTTCTTGCTCTAGAGATTACAATATCCATCTTTAATTTAGTACTAACTTCAAATAATATTATACTATTTAACAGACAATATAAGAAATACAACTGTAGAATTCTATTTATTATCCCTGTCTCCTGTGGTCTTATTTTCATATGTGTTAATTCTACAATATATTGCTATACTTTTTACATTAAATATATTTAATATTAAAATATATTTAAATAAATTTTATGAATTATATTTAACTCTATTAAATTTTATTAAAATGTATTTAGAATATTAAATATATTTTAAAATATTTAAAATAATAAATATATTTAATGCAAAAAGAATAGCACTGTATCATGAAATCTTGCAATTTTTATATATCTGCAAATAATTGTTACGATTCTTTTTGTGTTTTTCATTTTAATAAAACACTGTACAGGCAAATAAAACCCATTTGTGTGTTGACCCCAGGCTGTGTTCACCAGCTTGGATATCAGGCCTCCAATTTTCAGGGCAGTATGACAGAAAGACAGGGAGGCAGAGATCTGCGACGTTTATACGAGACCCTGTGGGTCTTTTCTCCAATTGTTGCCATCACTACTGGGCAGGGGGAGGAATTACTTACAGTAAATTTTCCCCAGAGACCTGGGAAGGGTGAGGTGCCCCCAGCCGTGGCATCTGGGTTGCTTAAACACGGAAATTTGTTGTCTCACAGACCTGGAGACCAGAAGTTCAAAATCACAGTGTCAGCAGGGGGGTTTCTTCTGGGGCTGTGCAGGGAAATCTGTCCCATGCTTCTCTCCTAGCTTCCGGAAGCCTCAGGCATTCTTCGGCTCCTAGACAGTAGCTCACTGCATCTTCACATTGTCTTCCCTCTGTGCATCTGTCTCTGGGTCCAAATTTCCTCTTTTTATAAGGACACAGTCATATTGGATTAAGACCCACCGTAATGACCTCATCTTAACTTAATCACCTGCAAAGAGCCTATTTCCAAATAAGGTGCCTTCAGAGGGACCAGGGATTAAGACTTCCACATCTTTTTGGGGGATACAACTTAACCCATAACAGTGATATTGTCCAAAAGCCAGCACTTCTGCAGAGTTCTTTCTGCTCCTTGGTAATCCCAACAAAAGCCTGTGCCAGGAAGAGAGAACTGGGAATTGTGGCAGTAACGTGAGTTAAAGGGCAGTATCCTGGATCACAGAACTGCTTTTCTACTGTACTTTATGGAGAATGCTGGAGACAATACTATTTCTCCTGAGAAATAAGGATATTTCCTCCCTCCCTGTGATCTGAGGATATGCTCAGTTACCAATATGTGTTGCCAGATGCAAAGCAGCTGTTCTGTGTGTCCCACTCGGGACTAACGGTCTCAAAGGATCAGGTTCTACCTAATTCTACAGGACTGAATGTACCAACTGCTCTGTACACACACCGGCCAAAGTCACAGTGAAAAACACACTGCCAAGCTTCTGCAAATACATGAACCACATGGTAAAGAGGCCTTCTGAAAGCATCTCCCACCAGGGACTCCTGACGCTCTGCTCCCCTATTTCCTTCTCAAACACCTTTGGAATTCAACCAAAACAGAAATTATCCAGAATCCAGCTGGGCCACTCAGTTAGATACATGGAGATGACATAGGTCTTAAAAGAGACTCTTCTGTCTCTGAGGCGCTTCTTACGTGTAACTTTGAAAACACCAATTTCTCTCTCTGGATGAATTCTGCTACTTGTAAAATGAAGAAGCTGAAGAAGGTGACATTTAAAGATGAAGAAGGTAATACACGTAGAGGAGAGAGCATTAGCCTTTCCTGTGAGAATCTGGGAAGTCTTCACTAAAGAGGTAACATTTGAACTCTTTTTGAAAAAACTGATGAGGAATTCACCAAAGAACAAAGAGAAAACAAACATTCCAGGAAAGGGAAAAGCGTGTGCAAAAGTAGAGAAGAAAGAGAAAACATGGCACCTTAGGAATGAGTGAGGAATGTATCTACTCAATCCTTAAATGCCACCAACTCTAAGACAATTCAACGATGTGATAAATGTAATAATGGTTTTGTTGTGGGGCTTTTTTTTTTTTTAGAAAGAGAAGTACCAGCACATTACCTGTACATATCAATTTTTACACACATCCTCTTTTCAAGCAATGATGATACACAAAAAAGAAAAATGTCCAGAATCAAGGAAAAACTAAATGATCTGAAAAATTCCTTCCAGATTTAATATTTTATAAGTTGGTGGGCTTCCAGGGTCCCAGAAACTAACTCAGTTTATTAATGGAAAGTTGAGTACTCACAATGGATAAAATTCTATGCTGAGTGCTATGGGGAATACAAAAATAATTTAGAAATAGGTGTTCCCTTGGAAACTTAAAAAGAAGTCTAAGTAGATTCTGTGTGTGTTACTATCACATCTCTTCCAACGTGTACACTTAATCTGCTAATTTTTCTGCACTCAAGTACAATCTTAAATCCACCAGTATTAAATGTTACCTTGCCAGGTAATTTCCATAATTATACCTTATGAAGATCTTTTGGGCCCCCGAGTTTTCTAATGAAACTGTTTTAAATCAGTATCACAGCAGAGTGGTTATTCATAAACAGTCATGAAGAGGGTCAGAAGGAATTTCTTATTAAGACTCAAGTACCTGGGTGCATGAATTTGATTTAAGAAGTTGAGAAAATCTCTATACCACTATCAATCTTTTTTTTTTTTTTGCAACTAGTAAGAGCTTTCTTGAAAAGACAAAGGGATTGCAGGCAGCTAGAGCAGCTGGAGTCGTGCATAATCTACATCTAGTTAACTACATGCAGCCCACATTCAACAATTTTTCTGAATGTCTGTTTTACTTTATCCACAGGTGTTTGTCTTATTTTCCTCCTTAGATATTTAAAAAATAAAAATGGAATTTTCAACAATCTGGTAAGCACCCAGTGGTGAAGAGAATTGGGCAGCAGTCTGTCATCAGCACTTTGGAAGACCAAAGCTGGAGCAAGGAGTGGGAAACGATGAAGCAGGGCACAGACTCAGGCTGGTGACGCCCTGGGGGTTTCAGTTGAAAAGGGAGCTATAATGAGCCCTCAGCTGGAAAACTGCAAAAACAGCCAAAAGTCTTCACATAGACTTCCAGATGTTTATACCCTTACCCCAGTTCTCAGGCAAAAAATTAGAGCTCCTCTAAAGAATTGGACTCAACCATGTGGTGAAACCTCCCAGGTGTGTTCATCGTGGTGGAGGACAAAAGGGAGGGCAGCAGGAAGTACCTAGGTCAATGTCCTGTCCATTCACTCTGCCTGATCACCTTAAAGCCAGACCTACATTACACACAAAACTCCAACCTGCATTTTTTCTTTTTTGTGTAGGGAAAGAGTCTCCCTGAGCTAACATTTGTTGCCAATCTTCCTCTTTTTCTTCCTCCTCAAAGCTCCAGTGCATGGTTGTACATCCTAGTTGTAAGCTCTTCCAGTTCTTCTATGTAGGCTGCCACCACAACATGGCAACTGACAGACAGGTGGTGTGGTTCCGGGACTGAGAAGCGAACCTGGAGTGTCCAACCGGTGAGAGCGCCAAAGTTTACCACTAGACTGTCAGGGCTGGCTCCCAACCAGCATTTTTATTGACTCATTCCTAAATATGAACAGACAATCAAGAATCATCAGACATTTGAGGAAAGTCTACAACATGAGAGAGACCCTGATAAAGAAACAAGAAATAGAGATAATTTGACAAAGTTTTCAAAATCTGGATATACCTATGCAAATGAACATCCGCCTTGATGAGTGTTTCAGTGGAAAAGTAGGTTAAGAATCGTCTCCTAATGTTTGTTCTATCCCTCCAGATTTCCTGCCTTTGCTCATTGATGAGCATCCTACAGGCTATGCTTCAGGAGCCCTAGAAATCTTGACTAACACAATTGAGGAAACAATAGAAACAGAATGTTGCCCATGCTAAAAACTGCAGGATAAAGTATTATATGTAAAGAAAGTAGGAGAGTTGAGTATAAAATCATAGAAACACAGGAGTCAAAAAATTAGATTTGGCATTGTCAAGTTAGAATATCCAGGGGATATTTCTTAAAAAGTGATGAGTATACAATTCTGAATCTGTAGGACACCAGAATTTGGACAAAATGGCATTGTCATTAGTTTTTAAGGCAAGGACATTTTATCAGGATTCCCTGCACCCGAAGCAAAATATGCCAACAGTCGACTCTTTCTGCTTAGATTCCAGCCTTGCAGAGCTTCCAGGTGATTTGATAAGTGTGTCTGCCCTGCTGATCAAAAGGGAGGAAGAAATTTTCAGACAGTGGATATGGATATGTCCAATGGAAAGTCTCCACAGTTCCAGCATTCTATATTCTATACCAGGCGAGTCTGTTTGATTAGCACATTATTGATTTCCTAGTGTCTGATTAAAGCTTATGTAGGGTTAGAATCAAATTTTGGACCTCAACTCTTGATGAATTCACAAAAATAATGCCACTCTGCATTGTTCAGGCTGGGTAGCTACGTTGGCTCCTTGCTTGGCAATAATCCTCTCTATTTAGTGTGCATTTCTCTCTAACAGTTGTTCTCAATTTTCGCTGCACATTAGGATTATCTGGGGAGCTGGTAAAAAATTCTGATGTGTGGACCGACTCCAGATATTCAGATTCATTTGATCTGTGGTGGGACCTGCGCGTTGGTATGTTTTTAGTGTCTCCCAGGTGACCCAAAGTAAGCAAGAGAAGAGAACCAGTGCTCTGAGGAAAATCATCGCAGGTCAGGAGTTGAAACTGTTCCTGGGCTGCTAACAGCTCAGTATGAATCGCATCATCCATTTTGAATATCAATACTATCTTATCGATGTTTATTATACCCATTTTTGCTCCATGATCAGACAATTTCAACAGGGCAAAATTATGGGGGAAAGGCTGTTACTTAACAAAGAAGATAATTTTTTGATGCTTGGAACTTCTCGATAGATTGGATTGCAAACTCTGTAAACTTGGAAGCCTTTGAGGTTGAAAAAAATTCAAAATTGTCTGTGGGCTGTTGTATGCAAGGAGATTCAAAAATGAGTTAGACACGGTCTCTGTTTTCAGAGTTTTCAATTTAAGGTTCCGTCTCATTTTAAGCTTGTATAATTTGCACATCAGTTATCTTATTTTTATCAGACCAATAATAAAATTCAGAACCAGGTATTAGTACTTTCTGTTTTTTCCTGGTTTTCAATTTTATTTAAAAATCAACTTTATTATTTGGTGCTTTATCTCCCTCTTACTAGCTATAAAACCTTAGGCAACGTAAACACTCCAAACCTTAGTTTCCCCATCTCTGAGAAAGGGTTCATAAGAGGAGAAGTGCTTCCCTCAAAAGATGCTTGCAAGCATTAAATGAATTATGTATATAACATTCTTAGCACAGTGTCTAACACAAAGTAAGTGCTTAACAAATGTTTATTATTACCTATTAACTTGCAAAACAATATATTCAATGACTAATCTACTCTTTTCTTCCGACTATTATTAGAGTTTAAAGAGACTGAGATATTTATAAGAATTCCTCTAACTCATTGGCAAGAACTCTATTCAGAGTGTATGTAGTGAATACATTTTTGCATTTTATAAAAGAGATATGAAGAGTAAGAAACACCTAACAAATGGAATTATGTTCTCTGTTAATCTAGTAACAAGGGCTGCTTAGACAGACATTCAAAGCACATTTTATAATCAGCTGTTTCATTTCTTCTTCATGTTTGGGCTCTTCACTCTTAGAGCAGCTGTATAATTCAATGATTAGAACTATCTTATTATGAACTAGCACAGTGAATGTAGGACACATGTATGAAAATAACGGGATCTTGTATTAGGAAACGATTACAGCACAAAGCACCACAAGCAATTTTGTACTCACTTGTCTTGATGAAACCCATTTTTTGTTTTATAAATCATTAGGTATTTTCCAACTCTGCAAAATAATGTAAATGGATGTTTTCCCTCACAGAATGCTAAAGTAAAATTTTGATGGCAATTACAATTGTAAATTGATCACGAGCTCTGAAATACCAAATGTAAATAAAGTGACTAAAAGCATGGGACATCTGGAGCAACGCAGCCATGTAACTCTGAGTTTGTTCCTGCAGTGCAAAATGTCCTAGCTGGGTAAACAGATTAACCTTTCAGCATGCTCTCTGCACATCCAATTCAAATCCATGGGGGACAGCACCTTTCAGTGCTTGAGAATTCTAAATGCGATCCCAATTTTGTCTCAAAAACTTAATGTCAAGGGAAAAGGAAGCTTGGCCTCTTCAGGTGCGGTCAGAGTCACCAAAGGCAAACCCCAATACCATCTCTTTGCTTGGGGAAGCACTAGATTCAGAAGTGGAAGTCCCAGTTTAAGGTCTGCTCTGCTGTTTCCTTCCTGTGTTATCTTGGGAAAGTCACCACGTTTCTCTGAGTCCCTGTTTCCTCCTTTGTAAAGCGGGAAAGACACCGCATCCTCCACAGAAGTGCTGGGGGGTCTGTTGATTCATGGGGCTTGAAGCCCTCAGTAAACTGAAAAACACTTCAAAACAATTAAACATAGTAAGTAAGGCATGGATGCACCCACGCTAGAGGCCTGGGAGGAAAGGCCTGGGAGGAAAACACACACAACAGCAGTGCCAAAGGAAGACTAGGTCTGTATAATAACCAGGCAGCTTGAGTGGCAGAGGCATCATGCAGCCTGGTGCGTCCTCACCTCCCTGTTTATGATGTCATCTTGGCTATGTGGATGAAATGAGACCCTGTGTAGAGCATCCGGCTCACAGGGGACAGCCAGGAAGGCTCTGCTTATCCACTTTCAAGTACTAACCTGCGACTTACTTTTGCTATGTTCATGTGTTCACATGGTTATTTAATTCATTCATTCAACAGACATCTAGCAATGCTCCATTGGTGGAAAAAATGATATAATTCTATTCTCATTAAGGTTTTGGGTGAGACTGACATTCAATAAATAATTTCCGTAAATATGTAATTATAAATTGTAATAAATGCTCTCAACGAAACATCTTAAAAGGAAGCAACACAAGCACATCCGACTTGGAAGAGTGAGGGATGATTTCCAGCTCTTTATCACTGCCTTGATTTTTCCAGCCTGTCTCTCTTTTCTCTACAAATAAACTTAAGCTCCTAAGTATCACTCAGTAGTTATAGTTCTTTGTAATCCTCCCAGCATCCTGCTCAATTCTTTGTCTATAATAAGTACTCAATGTATATAAAGTTTGTTTCTTTTCTTTTCTTTTCTTTTTTAAAGATTGGCATCTGAGCTAATATCTGTTGCCAATCTTCTTTTTTTCTTCTTCTTCTCCCCAAAGCCCCTCAGTACATAGTTGTATATTCTAGTTGTGAGTGCCTCTGGTTGTGCTATGTGGGACGCCGCCCCAGCATGGTCTTGATGAGTGGTGCTACGTCTGCGCCCAGGATCTGAGCCTGTGAAACCGTGAGTTGCCAAAGCAGAGTGAGTGAACTTAGCCACTCGGCCACGGGGCCAGCCCCATGAAGTTTGTTTCATACACTGCCCTTTTGTCATTATACTTGTCTTGGATTTATCCTTGGATAAAACACAAAGGTCCTAAAATGGCAGAGCTCTATGCTCATGTAGACTCATAAATTGTGGGTTCCCAATACAAAAGATTTAGTCCTGACAAGGACGCTGGGACCATTCAGTCACTTTAATTTGTAGGAGACAGTGATTGTCATGAATCTGAATTGTTCTCTTTTGGTAGGGAACCATAATCAGACAATACAAAAATGCCTGATCAAAGGAAGTATGAGCCTTTCTAATCAACTACAAATTAGGCCAGACTCTGGATCTTAATGAACATACCACTCGTGGATCCACCGCCAGTAGACAAGGACAATGCCCTTCTTCTCTAAGCCTCATTCTGCAAGTAATCACACCTGCAAATGTTTCTGTGGCATAAACAAAGCCCAGACTGTAATGAGAGTCACTAATCAACAGCTGTTAGACACTGACAATTATGCTCACTTGGGGCTGAAAAGGCAAAGGAACATGATTTAAGATCATGTTTTGAGACACCTTAATGGCAACAGAAAAAAAAATAGCTATAATTTTTTTTAAAAAGCCACTCAGTAGGATAGATTTTCCAGCAGCTGCTTCCTATATTTGCTAGTTTGTTGTGATGGACGTCTCCTGTCTGCTCCCTCCACATGCCCTCTCCACCCTTCCCCAATCTGCTTTATGCTATAAAAGGCTGCCTTATGTGACTTCTATCACTTGGCTTTCATGCTCCAACTTCTCTTTGTGTTCAGCCAATGGGGAGTAGAGGCAGGATAGAGAGGCATTTATTTCCCAGGCCTTCATCCAGAGGGGTCATCATGGACCAACTGAAAGGCTTATCTCTCGTTAGACGGTTGTCTCCACTCAGCCTGCATGCAACTGCTCCCTCTCTGTTCCTCTGGAGGCTTAGGGACAGTAAGGGCACAACTGTTTCTAACCTGGGCGACTGAACTATCATTGGTGGCTTCCTTTATGCATTATAAATCTCAAATCATCCTAATTTAAGAGCACAAACTGTTTCCTACCAGTATATATATATATATACACACAGAGTCCTATTTCAGTTTTTAGGTGAAGAGAGGGAAAGTTGCTTGCTCGGAGAGACAAAGTTTGGGGCAAAACCAGTACCAGAGGGTGATCTTATCACCTAAGCCACTGCTGTAAGGCCGTGGCTCCCAAAGCGTGGTCTTGGAACCAGCAGAAACCACATCACCAGACAACATATTAGACAGGCAGATTCTCAGCCCCTACTCTAGACCTAGGGATCAGAAACTCTGGGGTAGGACCCAGCAATCTGTATTTACCAAGCCCTCCAGGTAGGTGACTCTGATCACGCTAAAGTCTGATAACCACTGTTTTAAGGTACCATTCTAATATCAAACATATGACATAAGGAAAAGCTCCCTAATTTGACTATCATGGGAGAAAGTTCATTTTAATGGAAAGCCTAGATTAAATAATATCCTTTAAAAAGAAACAGGTGTGCCAATGTTCACAGCAGAGTTATTTACAATAGCCAGAAGGTGGAAACAACTCAAATGTCCATCAAGGGATGGATGGATAAACAAAATGTGGTATATACATACGGTGGAATATTATTAAGCCCTACAAAAGAATGAAATTCTGAAACATACTAATATGGATGAACCTTGAAGACATTAGGCTAAGTGAATTAAGCCAGACACAAAAGGACAAATATTGTATGATTCTATTTACATGAGGTGACCTAGAGTACTCAAATTCATAGAGACAGAAAGTAGCATGGTGGTTGCCTGGGGCAGGAGGGAAGGAGGAATGAGGAGTCATTGTTTAATGGGGACAGAGTTTCAGTTTGGGGAGATGAAAATGTTCTGGAGACGGATGGTGGTGATGGTTGCAACAATGCAGATGCACATAATGCCATTGAATTGTACACTTAAAAATGGTTAAAATGGTAACTTATGTATATTTTGCCACAATAACAACAAAAAGAAACAGACGTCAATTCTTTTAAAACAGAAAATAACTGCAAGAAAACTGTCTCAAAGTTTATATTATATAAAGCTTTTCTTAATGAACGTTGGTACTCAGGTCTTTTCATGTTGGTAAGAATTTGGCACACCTTAAATCTTTGATCAAAAAAGCATCATTTCCTCACTTACTTACAAACAATTCGCTAAAGTGGATAAAGGTGCTTTGTTTTATCAGCCAGGTTAACCCTCCTGATAACCTGCTGTTGCACACCTGCTTAATAGATGTTACAGAGTAAGGTTCACCCCCGCCACAGCTCGTCATGTTACTCAGCTCGTGACTGACCTAATCCTGCTAATCCACTGCCTCTACAAGGTGCCAGCCAATTCCTAACAAGGCAGTAGGATAACGGCAGGTGCACGTTAGCGATGGTAGTAGTGGTAGTTGTCATCATCATGGTTGTAGTAGAAATAGCTGATTTTTAAACTGAGTGCTTACTACATACTAGACATTATTTTCATTGCTTTGTAAGTATTCACTCATTTATTTTCCTGACAACTAGGCAAGGTCTGTACTATTATTATCTTATAAGCCTTGGAGACGTTAAACATTGTTCCCAAGTTTACCCAGCTGGTTAAGGTGGAAGCAAGATGAAAATACAGATGGTTTGACTTCACAGCCTACGCTTTTAGCCATTAAGCATTACTACCTCCCTCCCTTCGCAGCCAGCCTTGGAGGTCTAGTGGTTAAGATTCCACTCTCTCCCCACTATGGCCTGGGTTCATGTCCCCATCAGGGAACCACCCACCCATCTGTTGATGGTCATGCTGTGGCAGCTGCGTGTTACTGTGATGCTGAAAGCTATGCCACCAGTATTTCAAATACTATGGGGTCACTCATACTGGATAGGTTTCAGCAGAGCTTCCAGATTGAGGCAGACTAGGAAGAAGGACATGGTCACCCACTTTGGAAAAAAATGGTGATGAAAATCCAGTGAGCAGCAGCAGAGCATTGTCTGATACAGCGCTGGAACGTGAGAGGATGATGCAGAAAGACTGAGCAGGGTTCTGCTCTGCTGTACGTAGGGTTGCTAAGAGTCAGAGTCCTCCGGACATCACTAACAACAGCAAACTTCTCCTTAGTAATATCTACCATGTATTGGCATTCACTATATGCCAGGAAGTGTGCTGTGTGCTTTTCATACATTATCTCAGAAAATCATACTGAAGAGTTGGAGACACGATTTGTGGATCTGTCCACCCACGGCTCTGGCACTATCTCTAGGGGTAGGAGCCTGCAGTTAGGTATGCATATTGGAACTCTCCCAATCTAGTTAAAACTGTTTGGGTTAGAGGCAGTGAGGAGCTCCAAGCTCCTCCAAATACCTCCATTCACACTTCCATACTCAGAAATGTAACATTAGTTATTATTTTGACTGTGTCCATTGGTTACTATTATCTCAAACTGTCATCAATTTCTGCTCTTTATTGAAAAACTAAGTTTAAGTAAAGATTTAAAAATTAGGATCCTCTTCACCAGTGTTGATCTGCATTTATGAACATTTTCCAACTTTTTGCTAGAACAATTGGGTTTATATGGTACCTAGACCCATCAGTAGTGCTGGAAATTTACAGTAAGGCTAACTTTTCAAATTGAAAAGTGTCAACAGTGAATGACTTGGTCTTTCTGCAGCCAGAAAAATCAGAAAATGTCTTATCTAGGAGTCCTTTACCAAACTTAAATAAATCATCTGTGTCTCATTTTAGGAAGAGTTCCACAGATTTGACCCCTGATATTCTAACAAAAACACCTCCTGCAAAAGTTTGAGCAATATTAATATGGCCACCTAACTTCACCTACAGAACCATTGTTATGTTCACTCAGAGTTCCCCCTTCATCACCAATTGCATGTGCATTCTAAAAATAATTTTAAAAGAAACTCTAAGAAACAAAAAGAACTTTAAGAAGCTTCCCAAGATATCTGTTGGTCTATTTTAGATATATCTCCACCAGGATTATTTAAAACAAAGTTTCACTAACTCCATGTCCTAAATACAATGCATTAATTACCTTCTTTAATGATCAGGTACAATGATTAGTAAGGGATAGTAAAATAACTAGGTTATTTCAGTCAATACAGATTTCATTTCTGCCTTCACCATTAGCCCTGTAGTCAAAAAACTGGGCGGAAAATTGTCAATGAGGAGAATAACATGAAGAATAGTGATGTAAGGATAGAGACTTCCTACACAACCAAGGGTTTGACTTTAATTCAGTCAAAAACTAGAAATTAGGCAAGCTAATTTCATTGGAAAGTATCAAATCATTTGTTTTACTTGCTTGTCAGTTGAATCAAAATAATGTAAAACAGCTCTGTAGGTAGAGTCGAATATTCTGGATACCATGCTCAAAAAATACAAGTATATATTAACACCATAAAATCACGAATAAAAGTTTAGGATGAATGTGTATCTCTTTTTAAAAAACCAGACGAAATCTCTGAAGTCTAGTTTCACCATAATCAGTGTCGAGATTTGTTGTCGCTGTTGTTGTTTTATATTGACCTTTATTTCACAGCAATGAGAGCTGCCAAAGAGCTCTTACTGTCTTGGGTTGACGCTTCTCCTCCTGAGATTGATCGCGTTCACCTGGCAGCTTAGAACAGTTTTGCATTCGACAGTAACTAATTTGTCTTCGGAAAGACTCGCTTTACCTATCTCATAAAAGGTTTAGAATCATGAAAGCTTCTAAAGGGAAAAACACTAGCAAATAACTTGGTGTTCTGCCTAGAAGTGAATACATCTGCATGACAGTCTGCTATCTCCTGAGACAAGGCCTTTAACAAGGAAAAAGTCTTTTTGATTGTCATGCTGGACTTACCACAAAAAAGTCACTTAGGAAGGGAGGTATTTTGGGCTGTTTTCTAAATGAACTAAACAGCTGGAAACTTCAAGTGCAAAAACAAAAACATAGTTTTTAAGTTCACTGTATAGCACAATCTCGAATAAATAGGGGGAAATGGGTTGACATTAAAAACCCAAGTTCATTAACGTGCTTTTCTCATTTCAGGTGAACATTAAAAATAAGGAATGATGGGGACAGGCCCCGTGGCCAAGCGGTTAAGTTTGCGCACTCTGCTTCAGCAGCCCAGGGTTTCGCCAGTTTGGATGCTGGGTGCAGGCCTAGCACCGCTCATGGGCCATGCTGAAGCAGCAGCGTGCCACATGCCACAACCAGAAGGACCCACAACTAAAAATACACAACTATGTACCAGGCAGCTTTGAGGAGAAGAAGGAAAAATAAAAAATCTTTAAAAAGAAATAATAATGAATGATGGCTACCAATCTTAATTTAATTTGTGTGTAGTGTGTTAGTATGTTTTTATGCATTCAACATGGGCTATGACTTCCCATTTCCTGGAAAGTAATGGAGCATATGCTTTGGTATAAACAGATTCTGTAATGAAAAGGGAATTTCACTCAGAGACCACATGGAAGCCTAAAATGTTCTGACAGATTGCACAGGGGGAAAATATCTATATAGCTAATTCATTGTGTTTAATGGCTATCATACCAGCTCAATGTTACAGAATTATATTATGCTATATTATATATCATTTGCGTGTATTTATTGACTTGGTTTTTTACTGTGTTTTTCATACCATACTGAAAACTGCAAGTATAGGGTAAAAAAGGCTGCCATGATCTTCACTAGAAAAGCCAAGGTTCCTTCTAGATCTTTCTCACACTAAATCAATGTCTATACTCTATCACTATCATCATATATGGAAAAACATTCGACTTCACTAAAAGAGGAACGCTAAGGCCATTTTTCAATGGCACACATGCTGGCCTTATTTCGGAAGTTTAAGACATCAACTAGGAAGCAGGGCAGAACCAGGAAATCTGATGAAAGATAAAGGACAAAATCTTTTACGTTCCAGGGTTTTGGAGGAATACCTTCAGCATCAGCCTTGTCTCAGGTCCTCAAGCTTCCTGAAGGTCTGGAGATGGAGCAAGCCGCGTGAAGAAGTTCACATGAGGCAGGAGCTCTTACTCCAGGTGCTCAGCACAGCAGCAGCTCGTCTAACCTTTCCGTGCAGAGTCGTGGGGAATCTTTAGCAGCAGATGCCAATTTTTAACAAAATCAACGATTTACAAATATGCTTACAAAGCACTCCTATAACTAAACTAAATAATCCAAGGGAGGCAAAGTGATTTTGCTTATTGCTAATAACAAACCTTCATTTATTGGTTCTAGAAAATGTTATTTTCATAAAGAACCATAAGGATCCTTCTTTTTACATAATTCATTTCCTAAAAAGCAGACTGTGGTTTATTCCCTGGCATACATACCTCTAAGAGGAAAATTTTACTACTGAAACAATATTTAAGGCACGCTAGCTAAAGACTCTGGAGCCAAAGAAGCTTGGTGCGCTAGTAAACCGGACAGGAGGTTTCCGATTTCTGGTCCTGGCCGCCACTAATTTTGGGTCTTGGAGAAAGTCGTGTTCTGACTCAGGAAAGTGGGGCTCAGTTATTTCATTTGTAAACTAAAGACGTGGATCTAAGTGATCTTGCAGATCTCTTCTATTTCTGTTTTTGTTTCTAATTACAAGAGATATTTGTTTGCTTTATTTTATTGACCCATATTAAGTAAACAGGTAAGACAAATCAAAATATAGAAAAGAGGTGTAATTTGGAAGAATTTTAGCAGAAGTCCTCCAGAAGGATGTTAGAATAACCCCAGATACTTTCTCATAAATTGAAATTGTAGGATTAAAAGGCCCTAATGGTAACCTCCTGAAACATCAAAGACTAAGTACAAAAATACTGCTCACTTCGCCAACTCTGCTTGCAGCACAATTAATCCCATTATTTCCCACGTGTTAGAATGGTAATTTCTGACTTACAGAACTTAGTCTGTCTGGGACCAGCTACATTTTCATAACATTCAAAACAAAGAACATGTAGGTGGATACAGCTCTTCTCCCTGAAAGTATGACGCGATTCCATATTGAAAGTAGAGTAATAGTACAAGGCAGAAAATTGTTTCTTAAAAACAAGCAAAAAATCCTGAAAGATTTTAGTATGTCAAACTGCCAGGGTCCATTTGAATTAACTACTAGAATCAAAGGAGAAAACCTCAAAAGGTTAAACTTTAGTTTAGCTACAGAGGGGTTACAGCAAAGGTTTTAAGCATCTTGATTCAGCAATAATGCTTTTGGGGGGATGTGCAATTAAACTCTACACCTAGAATACCCTCCATACAAACACACTGAATTTGGAAACCGTATTCTCGATGAGTTCTGATACAGCTGGCCAGCAGTGGGAAATTCTAGCAAGCCACAAATAGTTCAGGCTAAACTTAAAATATCTATAATTAAATTAATAGAGAATTCATTTTTTAAATTCATTCATTGGTTGATTATGCAAACATTTGTTAAGGATTTACTTGTTCTAGGCACTGTTTTAGGACCTATGGATACTGTCATAAACACCAAAGTTCCTCCTCTCACAGAGCGTACTGTGAGGTGAGGAGGAGAGGGGAGTAAACATATAAATACATAATGTATCAAGTGGGGACAAGAGCTAGGAAGAAACATAAATCAGGGTAGTAGAAGAAAGACTAAAGAAGTAGTTCTGGTTTAGGAAAATGGCCAGTGAAGAACTCTTTGATAAAGTGACATTTGAGCAAGGACTTAAACAAAGCAAGGAGCGAGACAGGAGATTATCTGGGTGACGTGTGTTGCAGGGAGAAGGAACATTCCAAGCAGAGAAAACACTCTGTTCTGATAATATCAATAAAGAACAGAATTCTGGAGCAATTGTTCCACAAGGACAGAGACCACATTCCTCAATTTATTCCTCAGCACCCACCACAACATTTTGCACATTGTAGGTGCTGATGTGTGCTTGGCACTGAGATAAACTGACTTTAGTAAATCCACTGCCTGCTCATTTAAGTATTCAAGAAGGAAGAGACAATATGTTCACTAGCTTTAGTCTATCAGCAATGGGCTTCTGTTTTATCAGGGTTTACTGAATGGCAACTACGTGTCCAGCGTTGTAAAGATAGAAAATTATTTTACTTTTTAACTGTTTAAAAATGTATATTATGCTAGTAAAAATCATAAGATAAAGAAAAAGGCATTAGAAACAATAAAGTTAAAATAAGAACCGAAACTACCAAAATACATTAAATGGCATCTATTAATTTATTCTTTCAAATTGTTGAAGATTTTCATCAAGCCAGAAACAAAAGATCCGAAAATTGGATTTAGTTCACAACTTCCTGGCAACCAAGGGGGTAAAAAAGTGATGGGAGATGAATTACGGTAATTCAAGTTTCAGCGTGTGTGTGCGTGTCTGTGTTTCAACAGAAGGTGAAGTATGTTTTTATATGGCCTTAATGAAAGCTATAAGCACAATATCAAAATATAGCTGAGTGAAGCCATTTATGGGAGATTTAAAGTACTTTTTTAATGTTCTAACTTGATATAGAAATGGAGCCTTAAAATTTAGAAACAAGCATATTCATTATAATCTGTAGACTACCTTTCTTGAATGTTAGTGTGTTAGTATTCTTAACTAGAGATGGCAAAATAAATGGGGTGAGTCCAATGAATGCCCAGGTCACAGCCCGAAGGTAGCTGCCAGGCTGCAGTTCAGAGAGGGGAACCCAGAGAGAGCCCGGCATTACCCCTGAACTGAGAAGATAGAGATCATAGTTCAGAGAGGGCAAAGGAGCTAGAAATTGCAAGAGAGAGGTCCAGAGACAAGGGAGCTGCACAGAGATAGAGCTCCAAGGATCTGCTGAGGGGTCCCCTTGAGTCTGGCGGAATGTTAACACGCAATTGTGTGGGAGGCAACCACCCAAGGCTGAAGAAAGAACTCATTCTGAACAATTCTCAGAGCTCACGCAGAGTTAATCACAAATCGTGTTTCCACCAGCCAGTGTGAATACATGGAGTATCAATAAGAATCATCATACGGTTATCACCACAGTAGTGAAAGTCAATTGACCTTAGACTAAAGGCTACTCTGAACCCAGTCTAACAAAGTTTAAAGGCAAGCTTCAAAAGAATCAAACTGATTCCTAGTAGCTTGACTATGCCAGAACAAAATCTATCACTATTTAAAAGAATACAACAAAATCCAGCAGCAAACAATGTAAAATCCAAAATATCCAGCATCAACAAGATCAATAAACAGGGGAAAAGCCAATCAATAAAAACAGACTCAGAAATAGCAGAGACAATGGTATTTGCAGAGAAGGATCTTTTTAAAAAACGACTATAAATATGCTTCACTTGTTCAAGAATACAGAAGAAAACATGAATATAAGAAAGAAAAAATGCAAGATATAAGAAAGAGCCAATTGGAAATTTAAACATGAAAACTATAATATCTGAAATGAAAAAATATAATGCATTATACTGTCAGCAGATCAACACTGCAGAAGAAAAATGTAACTCAACTTGAAGGCATAAAATAGAAACTACTATAACCAGTATATATAAAGAACTCTTTACTCTTTCAACTCAATTAGAAGACAAATAACAATGGGCAAAATATTTCAATGACACATTTCACCCAAGAAGAAATATGAATGGAGAATAAGCACATTAAAAGATCCTCAACATCATTAGTCATAAGGAAAAGGTAAATTAAAATCACAATGAGATACCATAGATGTTCAGTTGAATGGCTAAAATTTAAAGAGTAACAATATCAAGTTGATGAAAATGTGGCACACCTGGAACTCTCATACGCTGCTAGTGCGAATGTAAAGTCTTATAACCACTTTGAAAAACAGCTTAGCAGTTTCTTCTAAAGTTGAAAACGTACTTACCATACACCATCCAGTAATCCCATCCCTATATATTTACCCAATAGAAACGAAAACGTGTGTACATATAAAGACTTGTACTCACATGTTCAAGCAGATTTATTACAATAGTACAAAAAAACCTGCAAACAACCCAAATGTCAATGAGCTGAGAAGTAGATAAACCAACTGTGAAATATCCATCCATAAATGCCACTCAACAATAAAGGGGCAAACCACTGATTCATAACAACATGAATGAATCTCAAACGCATTCTGTTAAATGAAAGAAACCAGATACAAAAGACTATGCACTGTATGATTTCATTTACTTGATGTTCTAGAAAAGGCAAAACTATAGATAGGGAGAATATCAGTGATTGCCAAGGGCTGAGGTGAGAGAAGCAGACTGACTACAAAGCGGCAAGAGGGAAGTTTTCAGGAATGATGGAAATGTTCTATAGAAGCATTGTCCAATATACACATTGTGCCAGCTATATATATGTTTTAAATATCTTACCAGCCACATTAAAAAAGTAAAAGGAAACAGGTGAAATTAATTTTAATAATATATTTTATTTAATATGGTATATCTAAATATTTTTCAACATATACATAATCAATATAAATTATTAATGAGATATTTAAATTTTTTCATACTAAGCCTTTGAAATACATTGTGTATTTTACACTTAAACTACAAGTTAATTAGGACTAGCCACATTTCAAGTCATCAATAACCACAAGTGACTAGTGGCTCCCATCCTGGACGGAGCTGTTCAATATCATGACTGTGGCAGTGGTTACACAATTGGATACGCTTGTCAAAACTCACTTAACCATACACTTAAAGTTGGGACAGTTTATTGTAAGTAAAACATACCTCAACAAAGCTTATTTTTTTTAAAAAACAAACAGTTAAAGTAATCGATTCGCGGGTTTGCTCACATAATAGAGCTTTCTTCCCATTCTGGAAGGTGAAGCTCAAGGATAGAGAAGAAATACAAAACCGGACAAACTAGAAACAGATCTCCCTGTGAGCATTTTATAATCGAACTGGGAAAGCAAGAGTAAGACATTTATTACACAGCAATTCATACATTACACACAACACAGAAGTCGCACGGTTCAAACTTCAAGTTCAGTAAGTTAATTCTAGGAAGTAATATCACAGATTCTGAACTGGAATAAAAGAGAGAGAATTTGGCAGGTTATTTTTCTATTAATCTTGTCACTACTAAGTCCTTCGTGTGGTTCAATGCAAGAAATAGGCTAATCAGGAAACCTGATTTGCATCCTGGATATTCCACTGCTAGCTATGTGATGCAATCTCTCCGACCTTAGCTTCCTCTCCAGAATAATAATAACTGCTCCACTTTTAATTGCCTCACATATAGTCGATGCTGCGTCAGGCACTTTACATCCTTCCTTTCTCTCTACAACATGACTTAGCTAGTATGATTATCCAAATTTTATAGATGAGCAAAGTAAGACTCAGAGAAGTTAAGTAACTTGCTCAAGATTGCAAGCTAGTAAGTACAGAATTGGATTTAAATAAAGGTTCTTCTAGTTCAAAAAGCCCGTGGACATTCTACTAGGCAGCTTTCTCTCCCAAAGTGGAGTTTAGACTAGATGGTCTCCAAAGATTGATGATGCTCTGTAGCACAGATTCACGAGTAGCAACTCAAATTCTAGAGTCGTATAGGGTAAGGTTGAAATTCCACCTCTGTCTCCTGAGGGTGTGGGATTGGAAAACTCCCTGAACCATGAGTCTCAGTTTCTTCATACTGTCTAGTATGTAATTGTTAAGTGCAAAGATTCTGGAGTCAGACTGCCTAGGTTCATTATTTGTGCGTGATCTTGGGAAAAACTTAACCCCTCTGTTTCTCAATTTACCCCATCTTAAAACAGATGAAAACAATAACTTCTGCTAAGGTTATAAGGACACAATATGTTAATATGACGTAAGCATTTAGAATCGCGGCCGGCTCTGTAAATGTTATTAGTTATTATGACTGTGCTTCTAGATGACTTCAGAGACCGCTTTAAATTCTAAAATTTTATGATTCTACAATTTATAAAGTATTGTGCACCAATAAAGAACCATCTTCCCTCTGAGTCTATCTTTGCTCTAAATAATTCTAAAATGATTCTCAAAGTGTGTAAGCTAAGTGATTTTTGGTTTTTAGAAGATTAAATCTAACGCTGAGAAGTATTTGCTTTTAATACAATTGTGCAATACAATACAATACAAACTAAAAGAAGCTAGATTTGGATTTATATGGTTTAAGGACTGTAAACTCAGTTTATTAGCTCGAAAAGTCATTAATCATTAAATTTTTATAAAATCTTAAGTGCAGCCTTTCTTCCAACCTACCACACACATTACCTCTCTCAGAGTCTTTGTGCTTTCTGTTCCCTCTGTCTTGGTTTCTCTTCCCCCACATAGCACTCATTAGCTTCCCCGGGTTCTCTAATCAGATGTCACTTCCTCAGACAGTCCTTTCTTGACCACCTTTTACTGTTCTCATCCATTTGTTTTACTTCATATCACTTCTTACTCCCTGACACTGAATTATAATTCATTTTTTTGTGTTTCCTATGCTGTCAACGACTTTGTTCAATGGCATATATATAATACCTAGAAATGCATCTAGCATATAGCAGAAGTTCAATTAAAAAAATATTGAACATGTGAATGATCCTCAGAGGTCCAAATGACCTCTTGATCCCTTGTAGTTCTAAATATCTGGCTCTATGATATGAGGGGCAAAAGGTAAACTGCTTTGTTATTCTTCCTCTTGATATGGAGCTAAATACATCAAATTACAAATATGTCAATTTCAAAATGAGCGCTAAACATGTAATTTTAAGGACAACTCAGTGAAGTTGTTTGAAAAATAAGTACATAAATAAACGGTTGTATTAAAAAATAGTTAAAGAAGGAATTTACTTCAGCTAAATTAGGCTTAGTGTTGCCCGTTTTCTAGAAGCCTCAGGAAGGCAAGATGAGGATAAGTCTTTGCCTCTCTCATTGCCGTCAGCCACCACATAAGCGGCTTCTTGACATCAAGACTCTGATTGAAACCACAGCACAGAGGAGTGGAAACATGATGTATTATACTGAAAAAGCACAGCTTTTAGAACCCAAGAAAGTCCTAGATTCGAATCCCAACCTCAATGCTGTCATGTCACCCAGGGTATATTATTTACAGTCTCTATTCCTCAATTTCTTAATATTATAAGAAGGACAATAACACCCACCTCGACATGCAGTGGTTAGAATTAAATGAAATGATGTACATAAAGCATCTGCTCTAACATCATCTTCAATCAATGCTGTTTCCTACCCTGTCCTCTATTCTTGTGTTCTTTGCCTGGCTCTGAGCCTTCAGTCTCCAGTTTTCCTGCCTGGATTATTGGAGCTGCTGCCTGGACTTGAAAGTTTCCTAAATTGGACGCTTAGTCCACTAGTACAGTCTGTCCAAATGCCACATTCATGCCACCAGCCCTATTCCATAGCCACTCGATTATCTCAATAATTTCAGAATTAAGTTGTCACCAAATCAAGGTCTTAGGTGATTTTAAAAATACGTTTATGACTACAAATACTAAAGTGCAACTATGTGCCACATTTCCAAACTCTTTCTAGGTTGTCTCTCCTAAATGCTGAACATGGCCTATAAGGCCAGTCAAGGGATCCTTCTGAACCCTTGGAAATCTCCTCTCGTTCTGTGCTCACTTCTACTCTTTCAACTCCAGTCTCACTGGACTTCTCTGGGTTCCTCTTAAGTCTCACAGGCCATTTGCACATGCTCTTCTCTCTGTCTATACTGTTCCCCACCCGCACCCATCTTTTCTTTTGTTATGCCTAGTCAACTCCCCATCTCTCAGCTTCAATGTTCCCTGCTCTGAGAACTGTCCTGACCACCCTATCCTCAAATCAGAACATGTTTCCTTTTTAAACTCATGGCATCGTGTGGCTTATCTTTACAATATTTATCAAGTTGTAATTTTCCTTTTGTTTGTACTATCATTTAACTTACTATTCCCAATAATTTTATTTTTCAAGCTCCTAGAGGCAGGAATCATGTTTAATTTTATTCACCATTGTACTCTGAGTACTTGGCACACAGCTTGGCACATGGTAGGTCCAGAATAAATATCTGAATGAAGAAATGAATAGTATGCAAAGAAATATACTTTGACTCAAAATTAAAAATGCTTACGTTTTCTCCTTTTCCAAATGGTCATTACGTTAATCTGGTGATCCCCATACAAACTCTTGATTCCCCCAGGAAAAACTAAAGAAGCTATTGACCTCTGGTCCTTCATTAATTCAATCTTTCATGTTTATCACAAGCCATGTTCTGTGATAGGCACTGAAGACACAAAGATGAATAGTCTATGCGGCACAAATTCTACTTCTAATTGTGTAAGCTTCTATTTCCTTCTTCTGTTGACATATTGTGGATTTTAGATATATTACCGGAGACTACAGCTACCCAATATAGTTCTTTAGAAACAAATCCAGAAGGAAAAAACAATTAAGTACATAAAAGTAGTTGATGCTGGCACTGGAAATGAACTGGTCAGTATAAGTTAATAGCTACCCAATGGACTCCACCAGCAGCCTTTCACATTGCCATCCAGCTAAGCCTCTGAAACACACTTAATTAATAAAAACAAGGCAGTATTATCGGGTCCCACTCTTGAGCAATTACAACTCTGCTGTCTTCATATATGACTCCTCATGTAATTATATAAAAGTGTCTAAATTTCATCTGCTGGGTAGGTCTACGGTAATAGTAAACTAGAAGAGATAGGAAAAGTATCCCAATTTCAGAAAAAAAATTAGGATCAGGCATATTACAAAAACAATGGAAAAGAAGATGTGATCTAACATGTGATTTTACTTTGCAATCTCCATGTAAGCATTTATTAGAGTTATTCATGCCCATGGGGAGACAGTTCTTCATTATAACCAGAGGCACTCAGCGAGCAGTAACCTGAATCTTTTGGAACCTCATTCTTTAGAAGGAGAGTTTTCTCCTGTGCCTTTGAAGTTGCCCACAAGAGTTATGTCGTTGCTTATAACCAAGGAAACCACAGGAAACTTGGTTGCTAGGAAACCACTGAATTGTCTCCATGAAGATCACCATGGTAGGCTTGGCTTGAATAGAACAGATGCTAGGAAAATGAAATGATGAAGTTACAGTTACTTTTTTTTAAGCCTAGGATGGCTCTTTAATTGCCAGTTAAATCTTTTCACCCAGGAGGAACTGTTCGTCATCTCTGAAAGGCCATTACACAGGTAGATCAGGGGGCCACGACAGGTTGCCACCAGAAGCTGCAGGCAAGGGGCACTGTGTGTATGAGTCTGGGCTCCAATGCACACGTTCTTCCTTTTCCCAATTAATCTAGCTACCTAGAGAAGGGGTCCAGTCACAGCTACTGTCACCTCAACTGAGGGACAGATTATTAAAAAAACATACACACTTATAATTGAATATTTTCAGACCTATGACTCTCAACATCCTCTAGTATGCTTTACGCAGAGGAGAAGAAGTCTGTACCTCTTTCGCAAAATTTTTAAATTTTTTTTTTCATAGCATCAGTATACATATAAACAAATACATATGAAGATGATTTTGTCAACTAAGGCTTTGGTGAACTTGTGGCAATTTGTACCTCTGAGTAATTGACCTGTGATGGCACTTAATATAAGAACAAAGAAGTGGCTCAACTTGGTCAAGCTTCTGAATCGTCCAACATGAGCTCCCTTTTAGAAAATAAGGTGACCCAAAGTTCTCTTCACTTATCATGCTTATTTTCTCATGATCTGTCCTGCCCTCCCTGGTACATTATTGATGTATTTATAAATCTATCTAAACCTGTTTAGACTCTAAACATATTTCCAGCCTGTATCATCCCTGGAAGAAATGGACTTGATAGCCTGACTACATCATTACAGGAAATGATACTTCCTTTTACACAGCTCAAACCTAACTCTGGAGGTCATGCTTCCTTCTACTCTTCTAGAACTACGTTCACCTTACTCACACTTACTCACACTTGTCTTTCTCCAGTTCTGCTACCTCGATGTTCGCCAAGGTCACTTTGTCCCAAAGTTGCCACCTCCTCCACAATACCAATTTTCGTTTTCCAGAATGAAGTTATGAGACGTCATGCCTATCGTCCCTTCTTCTACTTTAAGAGTCAAATTTGGGAGCCACATAAATCAAGGGTATATTGTATACTTTTCCAAATGTAGATTTAGATGTTCAGTTGATATTCAAAAGGATAGAAATCTTCCATAAACTTCATCCTCTGGGCAATGGTCCTGTGGGACCAATGGAGAGTTTTAAGTAAGGGGATGGTATAAGCTGATAATCAGATCATGACAGATAATTCTGTGATGGCAGAATGACAGGAGTTTTGGTGTAGGATTACTCTGGAAATAAAGAGAATAGTTGAGAAGCTGTGTATTTCAGAACACACACACAATAATAAGCCTGTCTGAGGAAGAAAAAAAGCCAAAATGTCCCTAATTGGTTTACAAGTATTCAAGAAGCCTATGCGATTATCTCAGCAGCAGTCTCAGCAAGGTGACCGGCTTAATGCAGCCCCTTTTCTATGGTATCTCCGGAAAAAGCTACCGCTTCATGGACAAGAAGAAAAATTGAGGGCTATTGCAAGATGAATTAGTTATACAGCACTGTCTGAAGACAGCCCGTTAGTAAACGGCGCATCCGTGAGAAGATCCACGTTGGGACAACCCCTAGTCCTGTCGTCGGCCCTTTCTCATTTCCCTTCTGCAGCAACTGCTCAGATAAGCATGTCAGATAGATGACATGTTCAAGAAACCTGAGTGCAACCCAAATCTAAGAGGGATAACGACCATTAGGCATTACAAAATCAACATACTAAACATGAGTAACTGTTTAAAAATATAATAACAGCTGCAATGTAATGACTACTGTTTATAAAGTACCTTGTATACCTTGCCTCTCAATCTCACGGAGCTCCAGCAAATTCAGTGTCATTATTCTGTTTCCAAAAAGGAAGAAATTAGTGCTCAGAGAAGTTGTGTAACTTGCTTAGTTAGTTAGCAACAGAGCAATGACTTGGGCCCATATCTGGTTAGCTCTGTCATCAGATTGGCTAGTTTAGGCATTGAGAGTAACAAGCTGAGCGGCTTAATGCCAGAAATGTGATTTCTCACTCACACTACCCATCGAAGTGGGTCATATGGGGACTCCACTCATTACGCTCACCCAGGAACCCTGGCTCATGAGGACTTCTATCTCCAAGGTTACAGAGGCAGAAAAAGGGGTATGGTGATTCACAAACGAACTCTTAAACCTTCTGCCAGTGACTTGGTCCATCTACTCACATTTAAGAGCTAAAAACTAGTCACAGCGAAATCTAACTTACAGGGGGGTGAGAAATGTGATCCTACTGTTCCAGGCAGAGGGAGAGAACTGGAACATTTGTGAAAAGCCCCAGTGTTACCAGGCCTGTAAGTGCAAGCTCTCTCCACTTCACCTTGTTGAATACTCAATAGGATGACATTGAAAAAAGATAAATGGACGGGCCTCCATTTCATTTCAGGTGAAAAAACATGCAAATACAAGTATAGCACAGAGCAGATCTGACACAGCAGCAGCAGACATAAAAATACTTCAGACTTACTAGAGTAAAACCTCTAAACGAGCCACCTGTGTAATAAAGCTGCGTGAAGAGGTTTATTAATAGCATAATAAAATCATGATCAGCCAAGCCAATCGTAAGTCCCCATTCTTTCAAATCCATGTCTCCTGTCAAAACCTTCTTCCTGAGCTCCAGGCCTCTTCACCTAACTAAATACGTATTAGACATTCCACTTGGATATCCAGAGGTACGCAGAACTCATCATTCCAAAATCGAATTTATTAACTTCTTCCGCTCAAAATCTAACTATGGAACCTTTTCACAGAAGCCTTATCTGCATTGACACAGGACCAGCCAATGCCCCAAATTAGAACCTCAGGGTCACTGTGTCCTCTCCCTCTCCTCTGCTTCCAACGGGTAAGCACCAAGTTCATCTGATCTTTGCTCAGCAACTTCTCTCCATCCCAAGGGCCTCAGCCCGAGTTGTAGTTCCTCTCAGCTATTTTCCGAACTGCTGCCACAGCCTCTTGCCTGACCTCCCTGCCTCCCGTCTGGCCCTCTCCAAATCACGTTGAATACTTTCGCCAGAGTACCCTGCCCAAGATGCTTCTTAAAACACGGTCGCCCTACTTAAAATTGACTGGCCTTGTGATCCCCATAAGATAAAGCTCAAGCCCAACTGTGTGGAACATAAGGCCCTTCACAATTTGGATCCTGTATTTCTGGCTTCATCTTTCGCCCTTCAACCCCCACTTTATAGGCATGAAGCTGCGAGCTATTCTCTGAACATACCGAACACTTCACTCTGCCACGACTCCGTGCTCAGTACGGGTAGGTCTCTCTCTTTGGCATGAGCACCTTTCCCTTCACAGTCCGGTGAATCTCCATTCCATTTTTTAAGATCCAACTCACATAGCACTCTTCTCAATTATACTTCTCTCTTCAAACACCCCTATTATTACCCTTATCACACTGTATTGGAATTATTTCTCTGCAAGGCTTTCTCCTTTAGTAGACTACATGCTGTGGAGGAATTAATTGTCCTAGAACTTAACACAGGCCCTAAAGTTTTGAAGGAATTAGGTTGGAGATGAGCTGAAGAATGAAATGCTAATTGGATGGAACTAATGGTGAGGTTTGCATAATGCAACATTGCGTGAAAATCTTCAGAAACAAGTTAATTGTGAAAATTTCACCAGCAAAATTAAAAATTAAGATATGAAAAATAAAATGTGATTATTATAAAAAAATATGTAAAATGCTATTGCCCCTATCACTAATTAGAATTCCCTAATGATTAGTGACATAAGAACATAAACTGAGAGGGTGGGACATCAGGAAGGACAAGAATAGTTCTGAAAACAGATTCTGGAGAACTGCTGGCCCTGGTCAGGTGATGCCAAAACTCCCCTGATCCTTTACTGCATCTACCAACACCTTTATGAACATGTCAGGTAGCAGAGAGACAAAATATTAACATTCCACCTAACTGCATGCTCTTTGAGGAATTTTAAATTAGCACAAAGGGAAGTGTCTCCCTTGAGAGCTCTTCTGGCATTTTATAACCACAGATTGCAACTGGTATATGAGACCAAAGCAACACGCTTTTGATAAAACCCCCCATAAATGTGGGAGGGGTGTGTTTCACTATGCTGGTGATAATTCTGCTTCTTTCCCTTCAGAGAAGAGAGGCACTGAACCCCACAGAGCTGGTAAAATAGGTTCAATGAATCCCTATAGCGAGAGTAGCATTAGCAGTGGGATTGCATGGATTTCCTATCGCAAAAGCCTGGGTAGCATTTCATTACTGAAGTCGCCTGATTGCTTTGGTTCAAACCTTTTCCCCAATTCCTTTCTTTCTCTATTTAAAATGACTTCAACAAACACATGCAACAATAACACAACAAGCAGCAGCGTGGGCTGAGCTCATCACTGATGACAGCTGTGCACACTTGCAGTCAAAACACCTATTTTTGAGGCTAATGCAAACAAGGCTTATCATGATTCCCCATCGCCTGTCAAGACTGAGGGCAATGTGCATGGCATGCCCTGGATCTTTGTGCTTATGCTGAGAAAATACATCCAGATTCCAGGAGAATTTTCTGGAATCAGAGTACCCAGCCATTTTCCTTATTATGGAAACCTATCGTTTATTTTCATCCTCTGCTAAGGTATTATTTCCCTAGCTGCATGTAGAACCACTCTAGATTTCCCTTCTCCAAAAATAAAACTTCTCAGATGCTCTTAAAGCTGCTTCATACGAAGGCAAATGGCAGGATGTGCTGCTGGCTCATATTAAAACTTCCCTATTCATTAAATTTGTACCTTCGCCTGTTATTAAGAGGACTTCTAAATTTCTCTGTCTGTACTTCTCTCATAAAAATCTCTTTTTTAATTCAGTGACTTGTTCCCAACCCACTTCATCATTCTATGTTTCACAAAAAATTTAATGGTATCTAATCTTCTAAGTCCCCCTAGAATTTCTCTGTATCAAATGTCGGCTTCAAGTCAGCCTAAGAGCAGAAACTCATACCTGAAACCTGCAGGTTCTGTCCCACTTGGTCTCTAACTCAGTGGTTCTCAAATGTTAGTCTATGTGACAATCACTTGGGAGTTTGTAAATAAACAGTTGGCTGAGACCTGTGCCAAAGGTATTCAGCAGGTCCTGGATGGACCTGGATGGGGCACAGGAGTGTGCATGCTAATAAGCACCTCCAGGTGATTCTGTCCCACACACTGAGAAGCACTGAAGAGCCAATGAGAACAAAGCCCAGGCAGAGACATATTTTCATCCGCATGCTCACTAATCCTAACATTTGGTATATCCTGACTGAGGGAATCAGCACACGCAGAAATCCATCAAGGGAACCCCACAGCCTCCATCATTCCTGCCCTAAATCTATGCACATGGCAGTGTTCACCTTGGTTTCTTGATTAGTACTTCTGTTTCCAGCCAAAACAAGAGCTGTGCCTAGAATCTCAGCCCAGTTTGCTGAGGCATTGACACGCCGCCTGGTTCCCATCAGAAAGAACCCCCTTCACTCAAGCCACAGTCACAGTCTGAATTTCTATTCAAACCCATGATAAGATTGAAGAGACCTCCGCATATCTGAAAAAAACTAAAAACAGATGAGACCTACCATTCCTGAGCCCCTGGTGCATGCTATGCCCTAACTTCTCTATCTGAGCCTCCAAACGTCTAGAGTACTGATCTGGGGTAGGCCTTCAGGCCTTCTGCTGCGTGAGTTTGTTGGGGTCGAAACCATAACATTTGCCTTGCTCCCCACCTGAGGAATTATCCTTACTGTATCTCACTTTGTTGACATGATGTCATTGGCTAGACTCAGGGTCATTATAAGAAAAACTCCTATGAAACTCTTCATTGTAACTACTGTAATGATATTGGTAAGAATGTTGTTCACTAATTTACCCCATTTCCTCTTAAGAAGAACCCTTGGGGAGAAATTCCTGTCTGGTCTTGATACCAAAAATACATTTGCTGCGCATGAGCAGTTGATTTGTTTTTTATCTCACAGTCCTAAATTTTATAAGGGACAAGGCTCCTGTTTTTGCCTTTGATTGCTAAGAAGCAGAGCCTACCTCTAGTATTACGTTGCATGTTGTAAGTCACAGTCCCAGTAACGTTGTCCCCACTTTTATTTTTCTACTTTCTTTCATCCCAATACTCTTTTGTTGTATTTCTTGTATCTCTTGTAAGCTCTTTTAATTTTTTTTAAAATTGAGTTAAGGCTTACTCGTGACTCCTTCCTGTCCTGCCCATCTGGACCTAAGATACAACATAATTCAAAAGCTAATGATGACAAATGATCCTATCGACAAGCATGTATTACATACCCACCTGATGCTCAGAAAAACTACAACTCATCTGAGGGATTCTGAAGTAATACAGAGTGCTTGCCCTTAAGGCACCTATAGCGTAACTGGGGAAAGGAGACTGGCGCATATAGAGCAATAGAACACAATGAAGGGTAATAGTTAGGACCAAGGGGGTATTGATGCTTAACATTGCAGGAGTTTGAAGATGAAGGAAATCAACGAAGGCAGGAAGAATTAGACATTCCCCAAAAGATATAGGACTTTAGCAATCTCGTCTTGGAGAGAATTTAAGGTTTTAGATTGATAGAAAGAGAATAAAGACATTCTGGACTGAATGAAGTATAGAGTATAGCATGTATAGTATAGTATGGTGTACAGCCTGGAGCAGAGGCACTGTGAAAAGAAAAGAAAGTTGAGGTGAAGACATGACTTTGGATCCTGGCTTGACATAGGCAAATTCCTTGACCTGATTCCTTAACTTCTCAGAATCCTTTCCACATTTGTAAATCAGGATAATGATGCTTATAAAGCATCTCACTTTCATAAAAATTAAAGATAAACTGTGTAAAACAGCCATACAATATCCAGCATATCTTAAGCAGCCCAAAGTTAGCCATTTCTCTGACAATGGTGATAAGTTTGGAGGTGGGGTTGAGTGTTTCCATCCTCCCACTGCAGCTGCTACACCCTGAGAAGTGGACAACATGATTACATAGAGTTGTGGACAAATGGTGGGTGGTCCTGTAAGTTACAAGATAACTTTGCACATGATAGAGGAGGAACAAATGAGCTATTTAGAGTTACTGAACAGGGCAGTGACATGAAGAAAGCAGTGTTTAGAGAAGATTAATGCGGTTGTGGAGGAAGAGAATGAAGGAGAAAATACTACAGGGGTCGTCACTAACTAGAAGGCTGTTGTGGTGACAGGCACAAAGTGACAACGTACAGGAGGAGGAAGGTGGCAGTGGACTGCAAAGGGAGGTTTGGAAACACTTTAAGCAAAATAGTTCTTTACTTTCGTTAGAGAGGATTTTGTGACTGATGATACAGCGTCACCGGGAATCAAGGGTTGAGTCTGGTCACAGTCATTGTTCTCCCCACTGCCTGCTGTTTGCCTTCACCTCGCACTGGATTCTGAATCTCCATACAGGAAATCAGCATTTCTGCCTTGCTCACCAGTACCTAGTATAGTATTTCAAGCATAGAAGACACTCATAATATTTTAAAACACATTTTATTAATGAATTCAATGAATTTTATTCACGGAAAACAAACTGATTGAATAAATAACATTAATGACAGCCACAAATAATAATAGTGAACATTCACTGAGCACTTTACATTGAGTTTTTGTAGGACTTTACATTAATTAACTTATTTCAATCCTAACAAATTTCCTATACAGTAGATCCTGTTGTTGTCTCCATTTAAAATGAGGCACAGCAAGTTTAGGCAATTTATCCAGGATTACTTCACTAGAAAACGACAGAGTCAGCATTCAAACCTATGCCTTCTGATGCCAAAGCCTGTACACTTACTCAGGAAAGTGGGGATGGGCCTTGGAAAAAGAGAAAGTCCCGTCTAAAGCAAAACAGAAGCAATGGAAACCAGTTAACTTTTACACACCTTGTACGTCATCAACACTTCCTCTGCATGTCAATTCCACAGGTAGATAGTCACTCAGGTTTAAGTTGATAGCCAACACTGGGTAAGCAAGGTGCTAGAGAGAAAAAAGGAGGCTCCTTGTTCTCAAGGACAGGACAGGTGAGTAGAGGAGAGGAGACGTGAAAAGCAAGCATAAAAGACGACAGTACAGACCAACCGCAAAGCCGGCTTGATGAAGCGGGCAGCGAGGGCGGTTAACCAACGTGAGCAGCGGGCGATGGGCGTGAACACTCTCGTGTTCCTTCTTTCCACTGCTCTTCTGATTTTACTTTCTTACTTCTTTCTGCATATGCACTTCTACTTCTCTGTTATAAGGCTGAACAACATGCATTGCTCCATTTCAAGAGTATTTTACGAAGAGCCCCCTTTCCAGGCATCTGATGACATCTTGGAAGAGATGACTTGTGAAGTGAGCCCATACCATCTCAGCAGGCAAAATGGTGTTTTTGCAGAGTAGTTGCAGCTATGCGTGCATACACACACACACACACACACACACACACTGCCCATTTCACTCCCATGTGGAATGTTTCTATAGTAAAAAAATTTTGATTGAATTAAGAATTCCTCAGTTACTGCAGTTACTGTCAGTTACGACATTAGGTCTAGTCCCATGAAGTATTTTGGATACCTCTGTGCTGTAAGAAGAGCCATCACTGACCAGACGCACATGGAGGAACCAGTTCCAGAGAGGAATCTTAGGCAACAAACATGACCCAGTTCCTCAGAAAGCCACCAACCCCCCAAATAAAGACATTTCACAATGGGAACACTAAAAAATATGTACTATATGGTCTTCTGTCGCCTTAATGAAGGTATGCTAAATATGTAATTTATCTTTAGCTCACAGGTTTGGTTGCACCTTAGAATCAAATAGAGAGCTTTTTAAAATATCAATTTCTGAGGCCCCAACCCACATGAATTAAATTAGAGTCTCTGAAGATTGGGCCAGGAACATTAGACCTCTTTTTTTAAACGCCTCAGACGGTTACAACGTGAAACCAGGATTGAGAATCACTACTTTAGAACATGACTCAGAGATAGATTTATTATTATCAGTTATTTCTGCATTCACTATCCAAAGTTAGAGAAACTCATGGAAAAAAGAATTGATGGGACCCTGTTTGCTGTTAGCGCCGACAAGTGGATTTCAACTCCTAGTGGAACAACACCTATCTTTTTGCGCCATCCTCTCACCTTCTGGCGCTGTATCAGACAATGATCCATTGCTATTCATAGGGTTTTCGTGGCCAGTTTTTTCAGAAGTGGGTGGGCGGGTCCTTCCTCCTAGTCTATCTTAGTCTGGAAGCTCTGCAGAAACCTGTCCGCCATGGGTGACCCTGCTGGTATTTGAAATACCGGTGGCATAGCTTTCAGCATCACAGCCACATGCAGCTGCCACAGTGTGCCAACTGACAGACGGGTGATGTGATTCCCCGACCGGGACACAAACCCAGGGCCAGGGCGGTGAGAGCACTGGATCTTAACCACAGGACCACCAGAGCTGGCTGATGGGACTCTAAGCGAATGATTTAGCTTGCCCAAACTCTTATTCTCTGACAGCAAATAGGTCTTCACCCCAGTATGACTGAGTCCTCACTGTGTCAGGTGCATTTCTCCAGTGTACACTTCTCCATATGCATTACTTGGTTTCTGCTGAAAAGGCTGGCTTTTTACATATCACTAGTCACCCAGAGCACTTTACACCACTAAGTGATGAAAGACAGTACATTCAACCCTCAGGTCTTCCTCTCGCCACATCTGTGTCCATTCTGGGTCCTCATCATTAAAGTATGGAAGGTTATGGTTCACCCTGTTTATAGGGCCTGAACTAACCTAGAAATCAGAAAGTTCCAGAAGTTTATATCCAGATAATGCTGGAGACTATAATTTCCTGAATGTTCGCTTTGTGTGAATGCTTTTCACAACAGTACTTCATCTGATGCTCACAGGAAACTAGGAGTGAGTGTTTGGTTCAGAGTCCTGTCATTAAAACTGGAGCTATGCTAGATATGTCAAACCAAAGGGGTTAACTTATAGGGAATTTGTTACACAGGTATTACATGATAGAAAGAGAAATGAGGATGGTAAGGTAACACAGGTATAGTAACTGCAAGAAGTAGCTAACAATCCTTAAGCTGGAGGAAGGGAAGATGTGGATTAATAGGCCTTATGAGTTCAGAAGAGGAGCCCGCACACGGCTGGTCCTCAGAAGGCTGAAGGGGCATGATTGGTACTATTGGTGCCAGGTACCAACAGAAGCTGAATCTGAATCCTTCCCTATCCCATGCCATCGGAGAGACGCTGACAGGATCTGAACACAGGAAGGTGGTCTTTTCTTCCCACCTCCCACCTTTCGATCTCCCACAGTGCCTCCCACTGGCAGAACTTGACTGGAGGTCAGCTCATAAGTAAATTTGAGAAATGTGGTGTAGTGTTCCATCTCTGGCATTGCAGAACAGTATAAAAGGGAAGGATCTGGAAATGAGAGATAATAGGTAAGTAAACAGCACTGCTAGGTATTATCATTTTCCCTGTTTTATAGACCGATAGGGAAAACAATGAGGAAATTTTCTCCAGATTACACAGTTAGCAAGTAGATGAGATGAGATTCAGACTCACATCTGATATCATATCTACACTTCCAACTCCTGACCAAGACTGCCTTCCCTGTAGTGCAGCCTTAAGATGATCAAGCCATATAAAAGTAATCACATTCCTTAATGAGAGTTAGCATTTTCTGTGTGTCAGGCTTTGGACTAAATCCTTTACGTGAATTAGTTTATTTAACTCTCACAATAATACTATATTATCTTTGGTGGCAATACGACATGGTGATCAATATCATGGGTCACAATATTGGACTTTCAAGTCCCTGGATTCAAAGCCCATCATTATCACTTGTTGCCTAATCTACCCTAGGTGGTTATTTAACATTTTTATGCCTCAGTCTTCTCATGTATAAAATGGGTTTATTAATAATACTTAGCTCAGGCAGTTGTGGGGGTAATTAAAGGAGATGATCATATTAAGTTCCGGGGATACTGAGTAAGCATTTGGTAAGTACTAGCTACAATTATTATCCCCATCTTGCAGGTGACAAAAGTTGAGCATTAAGAAGTTAAATAAGTCTCCTAAGGTAGAGCTTAAAAGTGATGTCATACGTTTCTAAGTGACACAACCATAGTATTTGGACTCCAGACCTCAGTTCCTTAGTCACTATAGTTTAATTTATCCTATAAATTTTATAAAAATGATGTCTAATCTTCATATAATACTTCAATAAAAATAATTCCTTCTGTAACACTTCGCTTATGCCAGGCATGATACATAATGTCTAAGTACTTTACACATCTTAACTTATTCAATACTCACAACTCTGTGAAGTAGGTATATAGGTATATTGTTATCCCCAGTTTACAGATTAGGAGTCTCAGGCATTGTGATGCTAAGTAATTTACTAGAAGATGCGTGGATAGCAAGTGCCAGGACTGAGCTTCTTAACTAATACTCTAAAGATAGATAGGTTTCATTAAGCCCATTTTATCAGTGAGGAAACTGATGCTCAGAGAGGTGACAAATTCAAAGTCAAGCAGCAAGTGAGCAGAAATGCAACAAATCTTTCCAACTCTGCCTCCACTAGTCCATGTTGCTAGCAAGTTCTCTGCCAAAAAATGGAGTTCCTTTACAGTCACCAACAATACACAACGGCTAACTCCATAAATAGAATTTCCTTTATTCCTGAATTATCTATTATATACCTTTCATTCTACTTCGGAAATTGGTACACATAGATGATGATTACTACAAATATTTCAATGAGATTTTTTTTAAACACGACTTTAAAGAGATTTAGTTTGGATTAATGTTTTCTAAACTGAATTTTGTTCAAATTTTATGTGGAAAGAATAGCTGGGATATAGAATCTCGGTTCTGTAAGATTCTCAGACAAAGTCTGGCGGGGCATCGCATCCAAGTGAAGTGGACCCAGCCCTGAAATTTTGAAATGAGATTGAGAATGTTGATAATAGAAAAGACACATACTGGATGCAAACTAATCTCAATCTATGCCAATGTTAGAAGCATTACCCCTTGAAGACTAAACAGTAATTATTATGAAGAAAAACAAGAAATAATAGAGAAAAATTGAATTTCCTCATGAAGGGGAAAAACCATGGAGAAATCTGTGCAGGATATTCAACAGCAATGAGTCAGGGAGAATAAGGTGAAAAAGAGAAGGAAGACTCAGAAGACCTGCACTAAGAACCAAGAGGAATATGGGAGGTCTCTTTCTCATTAGACGTCTTCAACATGCTGATAAAGTTTGAGAAAGCCGAAGAGAATCTGCCTGTAACACACAGAGACCACCTTGAAGTTGCCTCTAAGATGAGGCCTCTCTGTTAGCACCTGGGGGCACTTTGGTGAAGATACGCCCCCCTCTTTGTTTTCCATGTGTCCCACCACAGGGTGGACTTCCTATCGTATTTGCTATGAATTCAGGCTATCTCACTAATAACATCCAAGCACAAAAACCTTCACCAATGCTTTCAATGATTATATTTTGAATTTGACTCATGCAGTCAAGCCTCCTAATTTTCCTTTTTTCCCAATCCTGGAATCTGCCTTATAAATCAATACCTTCTCTCTTGCTAAAAAGGTAATTATCTTCTTTAGCTGGTTGATTTTGTCAGAGTAATTATTCAAGTTCATCTTATTTATTGTTTCAACAACTTACATTACAGACATGTTCTACTGGTAGTTTCGTGATGTTTCGGGGGCCTGGTTAGTAACACTTTGACTCAATCTTCCTGTGTGAACTGGAATAACTTTCTCAGGGAAAGAAAGCACAATGGCATAGGAGCATGGACATGTCATAACCTGTGCAAATGCTCCCATGACTCTCAGAGGCATGTCAATGAAACCAAATCGTAAAGAGCAATTCTTTTAGTACTGCTATGCTGGGCCTCTCTTATACAGTTAGAGACCTAGGATGCTATAGGATATATATTGTAGAAACATCTGGGGAGAAAATAGGCCCTTGTTGGAACAAAAGGATTGCTGAAATCGTAAACTAATATACACAGAAATATAGCAGGTCATTTAAACTGTGCAACAAGTATTAAAATTATTTTCTTTAAAAATTTGTTAGTCTATTTTTTATGCTTATTTATATTTCTTCAAGGAAAGGTTTCTACCTTATAATTGGAATGGCTACTTCAAAATTTAATAAATTTTATTTTTAATAGAGTTCACACATACTTTGTTTAGATATTCTCATCTTCAGTTCTGCCTCAGCGCCCTTAATAGCATTTTGTTGTATTATACATAATATCTTTTCCTCCTCAACATTTAGCATCTTCAAATAATATCAAAGAGTCATTAACTCTCCCTTTAGTTTCTGCTCAGTCAAGCTGTGTGTAATTAGTTTCTTTAATCTTTTCTCTAAGTAATTCTCTCCATTCTCTTAATCAGTTTGTGGTGCATTCTCTGAAGTTTCTTGAATTTACTGGCGTTTGTTGAGCTGCATTACTTGTGGCTTCACAGGCGTACTACAAAAACAAGGTGCGAAACCCTGGATTAGCCGCCCTGCAGAATATCCACGGGGAGTTTAAAGCTCCAGCAGGTTTATATGACATGTTTCACAAGTAACTTTCAGGCTACTGGGACCACAAAACAACAAGCTCCCTAAGTCCCCAAGGAGAGCACCTGTCCAGTCGCAACTCAATCAGCAGGATAGAAATATCTACCCACGCCCTGGAGTCCACCAAGAAAGCTTTAAATGGGATTGAGAGAGACCAAGGGAAAAGGATGGAGACAGAGGCAGAGAGATACAGACAACTCAGAGACGATGAGACAATGAGAGGGAATGCTCAGAGCACACATTTTAATTTTTAATTCTGTTTCAAGTGAATAAACATGCACTATATGAGAAAGATGTGTAGGCTATCTGGTTGCAAAATTCATCACATTTTTGATCACCAGGTCCATCTGATCTGAGTGTATCTGAGGTCAAGCTCCTAGGAGACAGGAAGGGGTCTATCCTAAGTACCCAGTAGAGGCTATAAAACCAAAAACATTTCTTGAATGAATAAGTGAATTCATGGTGGGTGCTTGGGTTGAGTCTCTTTCCTTCCCTTACTTTCCCCCTCCATCCCCAAAGCTATAAGTGATGCACACTGCAAGATAACAGGAATGTTCTTTGATCAAAGTTATAAAGTGGTTCTACCCAGCCGATTGAACCCCTCATGCATTATGTGATTTTCACGTGTGGTCCTGTGCTATGCTGTGGTACAGAAAACAAAGATAACACAAGAGTAAAATCTATGGCAAGATTTAAAGTACAATTTAATACAATGATAGGGAAAAAAAGGTCACAATTTTCTACAGCATGAATTACCCAATAAACAAGAAGGAAGGTCAGAGAAGGGAGAGAGAACTGATTTTGACTGGATTCTCAGGGCTAAGTAGATGCTGTGTAGGTGGAGAGAGGGGGAAGAGGAAGGGACATTCAGGGAGGTGACAGTACAGCGAGGGGTTAAGGAAAGAAGCATGAAGCCAGTTCTGCAGTTTGCTAGTCAGGTAACCTTAGACGATTCACTCAATCTACTCCTCAATTTCCTCTTTGGTAAAATGGGCATAATAATAATAGCCACCTGTGCTCAGTGCTCAATGTGTGCCAAGCCAAATATAAATGCTTTACATGAATCAACGCATTTAACCCTCACAGAATCCGGGAGCTACTTATCATTACGAGAGAGAATTCTTACAAATTGCTCAGAACAGTGCAGAGCACATTAGAACAGGTTAGGCATGACTATCATTGCATCATTGCCATCATCTGGAAGATAATAAAAATAAGCTACATAGAGGTATGTTATTTGACCAAGATCACACAAACCATAACTGGCAGAGGCAGGATTTGAATCAGAAAGTCTGTTTCTAGACACCAAGCAATTATCTTCCTCAGTGTGGCCTGTATTAACAAACTAATAGCTATGGTGTGTGCCTGACACTGTTCCAAGCACATAGAGAGCCTTAAATATTAGTAGCTGTTCTTACTATTGCAGAGCAAACAAGAATAATAATCAAAGACAGATGCAAATCAATCATTCACTTAACCAAAATTTAGAGAATATCTACATATACTTGGCACTGGACTCAGTCCTGGGGTCATAAATGTAAATCAAACTCAATCCCGGCCCACAGATTGCTTAGAATATATAAAGGAAGTCAGACCCATAAACAATAACTGCAGGACTGTGAGATGTGCTCTAGGGAAACGATGATCAGGAAATTACACCTGCCTCGCTGAGTTGTCACAAGAATGAAATGAAGTTGACGTGTCAAATGCTTAGACTAGTACCTGGAGCATAGTATTTAGCATAAATGCATTAGCTGTTATTGACTTTGCTGTTATTATAATGCTCTGAGTGGTGGTATACTCATAAAGAAAACGAGGGCAGAATTCGTAAACTGATGGCCTGTTAGCCAAATCCATCTCCCAGCCTTGTTTTGCTTGGCCCACACAGTGTTTTGGTTTTTTTTTTTTTAATGTGAATGTGTTGCCAAGATTTAAAAACTAGAAGATCACATAAAAATCCTGATTTCAATTGTCTCCTGACAACTCAAAATCTAAAAGCCACTTCTGCCTGGCAAGAGCCAAGATGTAACCAGCTCAGAAGCCTGATGTCCTCATCCCATCATAGGGTGTGGAGACCAACCTGAAAGCAGCAGGCCCAGGGCCCCAACTGCACAAGTCCTTATAAAAAGAGACTGATATGGGGGCTGGCCCCACAGCCTAGTGGTTAAGTTCACACACTCTGCTTTGGTGGCCTGGGTTGGGTTCCTAGGTGCAGACCTGCACTACTCGTTGGCAGCCATGCTGTGGCGGCGACCCACATACAAAATAGAGGAAGATTGGCACAGATGTTAACTCTGGGTGAATCTTTTTCAAGGGAAAAAAAAACAACAAAAAAGGGGAATGCTATGGGTTGCTGGCTGGAGGATGTGCAGAAATTTTCCTCAAGATCCACATCTTCCCTAAAAATGTATTTACAGGGTGATAATTTGGGTCACTATTATGAATGGGTTTTTCTCCCATGTTTATGTCTAAGCAGATATCGCTAAATCTCTAAAGAGGTGGGAATAAAGGCACTGACAACCTTTCCTAACCCCACAAACTGTAGGCAAATCAGAGAATAGGAAGCCTGGAAGTCTCACTGAAAAAAGAAGAGGGTTCCTCAGTAGTAAACAAAGAATGATCACATGACCCAGCAATCTTCTTCTGGGTATGGAGACAATCAGTTGAAAAGTGTAAACAAAAACTTGTACAAAATGTTCACAGTATAACTATTCACAATAACTAAAAGGTGGAAACAACTCAAGTGTCCACAGACACATGAACGGGTAGACAAAATGCAGTATAAAAAGAAATAAAAGAAATGAAGTATTGATCCATGCCACGACATGGATGAACCCTGAAAACATCATGCTGAGTGAAAGAAGCCAGGCACAACAGGCCACATATTGTGTGATTCCATTTATATGAAATGCCCAGAACAGGCAAATTCACAGCAACAGAAACCGAGACCAGGCTGGTGGTGGCCAGCGGCTGGAGGAGGGGAAAGAGGAGACACGGCGTTAACGGCTGTGGGGTTTCCTTGTGACGAAAACGTTCTGGAACTAGAGAGTGGAGACAATTGCAAAACATTGTGAATGTATTAAATGCCGCTGAATTTTATACTTTAAAGTGGTTAAAATGGTAAATGCTATGTGTATTTTACCACAAAAAAAGGCAACGTGCACAGGACCTAGGTTCTCAAAGTGCTGGGGATTTGTTTTCTTTTGTCAAAGTATCTTTGTTCAGTAAGCTTCAAACATAGGTGCTAATCGCCTAATGGTCTACTTACAGCACCTACTAAATAAAAGCAATGTCTGGAGGGCTCCTGGCCGCTAAGTTCCCGAGGGCCACTCCCCTCCACAGTACAAACCTCTCTGTGGTTAAAGACAGCTCTCTTGTATGATGTGTCTACTCTTTTCCATGCCAAATACCCCTGTCTCTCAATTCTTTCCTTCTAGCTATGGTTTTCATACCATTCAGCAGCCTGCACACCCTCCCTGAGATGCTCTCTAGTTTGTTAACGTTCTAAAGACAGCATCAAAAAGTAAGCCAGTGTTCCAAATGCAGTCCACAAGGGGGCCAGAGAAGGATTTCCAGAGTTCTGGAGACTACACTTCTTTGATGCAGTTTAAATTTATATTTATTTTGGGAAAACCATGTTATCTGGTCTCCCATTGGGTTTATTCCCAACTAAAACTTGGAGGTGGCTGTAAGTGACTTTTTCTTCGAAAAGCATAAAGAGGAGACACAGTCACATCCTTATATCCCAAAAAAGGGACAGGAGGTAGGAGTGGTGAGAGTGGGTCTGGAGAGGCTGGAGAAGGACAGCGATATGAGCTGATTATGTGGACCTGGGCTCCTTAAGGCTTGTACCCCTGAGTTTCCATCTCTCCAACAATCATGCATGTCATCGTAAAGCACTGGATATGGTGTTGAGACTTTACTGTCCAGGCGCTGTTCTAAAACTTTTGCCAACACTGCCTCATCGAATTCTTACCAGAATGTCAGGAAATAGGTTTGGAAAAGTAAAATCATTGCCCAAGATGACACAGTTTGTGGCAAAGCCGTTATTCAAACACAGGTCTGCCTGACCCCACAGGTCTTGCTCTTAATTACAGGTGATGTTGTAAAGAAAGGTACATATAGGCACCAGAGCTGAGTTCAATCTGCTGGGCACACCAACTCCTCCTGCCAGTGTTGGTCCTGCCATAGCTGACACAACAGTGTACGATCCTGTCCCAGGGAGTTATAAGATCTGGAGGACCCATCTGTCAAACCATAGCAGGGCTAGTGTCAAATCACTGTACAGTGGCAAATATTTTTTTATAAGGAAATGGCTAAGTCGTCTGAAAAAGGCTAAGGATTAGAAACAATTTATGTCAGAGAAGGAGGATCTTGTTTATTTGACAATTTGTTTCGCCTCCACTGATCCCACTCTGATCCACAAATGTCTTTGCTCTGTGCTACCCTTTCTATCACATCAATGTATTATATCATATTTTCTGTTTGTCTTTCTCCTCCACTAAATTGTGAGACTTCAAGGGTAGGGGCCATATATGATTTGTCTTGGAGGCCCTAGGACCCATCAGAGTACCTAGACTAGAACAGGCTTTACTCTGTCTAGTTCAACAACCCAACTGTAGCCTGTTCTTTTCTTTGAGAGGGGAAGGACAGAGGTTTCTAGAGAGTTGGCCCCTTGGGGCCATTTTGACAGTCTGCATTACACAGGTACCAACATCCTCAAAACAGCCATGTCCGCTCTATAAAAGAGAAAGTTTCACTATCTAGCCACTTAATAGACTGAAGAGCTCCCTGGCTATTCTCTCCAAAGAAATGTCAAATCTACAAACTAAAATTGGTGAAACGTTTTAGTAGTAGAATTTTTCTTAGAGAAATCACAAGAAAATGTCCATAAAATGAGGTGAAAATGTTAAGAAGAGATAAGAAAAGTCTTAAAAACGTAATTGCAGAAGAAGTTTGGTCTGTCTCCTTCACTTGGTAGTGATTTGGATATATATCTTTTGGGGGAAAGTTAATCCTGTTTAGACATACATACTCCAGTCTTACACTTCGCTGCTTTCTCATTATTTCTTAAGCAGTCTCCACGGTATTCACTAACCCCCAGAATTTTCATTATAGGAGAAGCGCCCAGTGAAGGATTTGTCTTGAAGCCTCATTTACCCAGCGAGCAGTCTATTTGTGCACATTTATTTGTGGTGGCTTAGGGGTCAGTTAAGAGAGATGAGGGTATGGGCTAAAGCGTGTCCAAGCCACGCCTTGGTGATGTGCTGGTGCCACGGAGAGAAGACTAATCGGACAAAGAGGAGACATGGCCTTAAACACATCACCCAACTTCTTTGTACCTCGGTGCTTCCCCTTTAAAATGGAAGAGTTGGACAAGTTCACCTCTTAGTCCTCCTACCTATAAAGTTATCTAGCCTTAAGAAAATGAGAGGGCTGTTTAGTTGCCCACAGTGTCGGAAAAATCAACATGCTGTATTTTCTTAAGGTTATGGATAACACATGGTCTCATAGCATCAAAAGAGGCTTTTCTTGTAACATATTTTTTGAGATACAAAAGATCGGTAATAACAGGGGGACCATCAGCAAGACGTCTACATGCTCTCCGTTTGAAATGCTGAACCCTGAACACCAAAAATGAGGGCAAGAGACGGCAGCCAGGAGGAGAACACAATCCTCAAAAGGGCAATTCAGTCGAAGCGTGACACTTAAGGTACATCAGAATCTGGTCAGAAATCATGTGTTCTCTGAGAGCTCTTTCCATCTCAGTTTTACAGGCCCAAAAAAGGAAGGAGTCACTTCAGGATCTATAGCCAAAGTACTCAGCAAAGGGAACTTTAAAATTAAACCCTACAAGTGTACAGGTAACACTAAAGTTTTCTATCCTGCTTTGTCAACTCAAATTTTTACATGTCACATGTCTATATACATGGACATTTTCAATCATTTAATGTCTATATATCCCTCAGCTACAAATGTATTATCTATAATAGAAACTTCCTCATGTTTCTATAGTCGGTTGACAGCCAAAACAACCAAAATGAAATTCTAAACCTAAAAACAGATCTCAAAACTCAAGTTGAAAACATTTGTTTAGACAGAAATGAGCTTGGTTTTATTGTATCATGATACTGGAAATGATCTTCTATTAATATTTACAGCATATTTTATGTTGCAATTCAATGCAAATTAAAAGAAATAATTTAAATTTCATTAAGAAAACTGTCATTATTAATATCACTTTATACTCCAAAGAAAAGAGTAATTTAAAAAGATTCACATTTATAAAATAATGCTTCCATAGCATATATAGTAAATATGTCACATGTTAAAAAATGGATTTTATAACAAAAAAATCTTATAGAATTGAAATCAAAGACTATTCCCTAAATTCTTGTGAATATAACTTATCAAGATAGAAAAAATGTTCCTAAACAAATCTTTAGGAATATTAAAAGTAAATTACAAACCAAGGTGTAACAATTTTACATTAATCAGATATTTAGCTAAAAGAAATAAGAAGGAATCTCCTCAACTGCATTTCCCTGAATGTCCATGTTTCCATGGCAACTGTTTCCTGCTTCCTAATACCCTCATCAATCAATATTTTATTGTAATTGTTTCCATGGAAATTTGAACTTGTCTACTTTTTCTGCTAGCCTAAATCTCCAGCTTCCCAAAAGGTGAACCAAAAATACACAATTTTCCAGCAAAGATGAATCTAGAACAGCCAGCACTCTGGGACAAATTATTTTTAAATGGTTTATTGTCATTTAGCGTTTCACTTTACCCCTTTCACCGCCCCCAGCTTCCCACTCCATCTACTTCTCCCTCTGCCATGCTCCCGTAAACCGACACATTCTTTTTTCTCCAGCTTGCAAATCTGTCTCTTCCACCCTCAAAGCCTTTCCTCCACGAAGTTACAGGCTATATATAGTGACAAGAACGCTCATATATTCCAACTAAAAACTGCAACAGACCTTTTCCTCCTGAAAAAGAAAATGTATCTAGACACGTTACTTACCCTAGTTTACCACATTTACTGAGCGCTGGCCCTGCATGTTACAGCGCTGCGTCAAGCACCTGTGGACAGGGTTAGGAGCAGAGGCTGGCACTTAACCCCCAGAAGTTCATAGTCTTGTAAAGGTGTACGGACATGAAACAGATACTTTCAGAATAACAAATATACAGAAAGACTGAGCACCCTAAAAGACTTTACAGTCCTGCTGGAAAAACACACAGATACATAATACACACACACACACACACACACACACGTAAATACAGGCATAAAGAAACATGGAATAAATATTAGAGGTTTGCACAAAGAACTAAAAGAGAGTAAATCTGATTTGTAATAACCATGAATATATATATGAACAGAAATCCACCCAAAATGATTTAAGAGAGAGATTATAATAAAGGGACTATTTACAAAGTTAATATTTACCTTCCTCCTGGAAGTTTTTTCTGATTCAGACCCTGACTGTTCCCTAAAATGAAGGTTAACTTAGGTGTCACTCTTTTATACTCCATGACAGTCTGTTATATATCTATGATGGTACTTATTATACTCAATTTTCATGATTTTCTTTTCTATGTCCTTAATAGACTTGAGATCTGGGAAAACAGGGAATATGGCCATTTAATCTCCACACTGCTAGAGTCTAAACACAGTATGTGTTCAACAAATGGGTTCCACTAGAAAGACAGAATCATAGATAGCTGGAGATATAATGTCTAGAAATTAGTATAACGCAAAACTAATTGTAGCAAATGCTAAAAGCAGAAGTACGAAAATGTGCTAAGGGAGAACTGAGAGTAGGAATTAATCCCGTGATAATCAAGAAAATTGTGTTAGCGGATGGTGACAGTTTGAGTTGTCCTTTGAAGCATGGTTAGGATTTCATCATACAGAGATAAGGCAGGGAGCGCATTTCAGGATGCAGGTCACATTATGAGCGACAGCATGGAGGCAGGAGAAAAATAGAGCATGCTCAAAGAAAGATACACTTCGATTGGATGTTGAAGAACAATAACAGGAATAAGGTTAGAAAAATCATTGGAATACGGTCAGAGCTTGACTGCTGATGAACTTCAATGCCCAAGTTGAAATACATCATAGGGAACCATGTCAGGACAGAGCAAGGAGGTAACACAGTCACCAGACACAATCTTATCTGGAAACCATTCTTAGGAGAGCTCCTGCCTGTCGCACCCATTCTTTGTCAAGCAATTCTTACTGCATTTGTCAGTTGGGTATCCATCTAGTCCTGGCACCTACCTACACAATTAAAAGTTTTATTCAGTACCTTTGTCTTCGGAAAAATTGTAATTCTTCTAATTTAGGACTTTATGAAGACAACATAAAATTTGATTCAAAGTGATCTAGCCACACTGCGAGGTGAAATCTCCCTACAGTTAACCAAACAGTGAACTGAACATACACCTACCTATTACAAACCATAAATAATATTCTTATGGCTCTTAAGTACTAAAGAATTAGTCAAACAATGGAAAACAATGTTCTGATTGCATTTTGGATCCTGCTTTTCTGTGATCCTGGATTGATATTCTTCAGTGTTCCATTGTATTCTACACCCAATTTCAGTCTATATTATAATGGTTTTATATAAAAGTATAGTTGGTATTAGGGATTATGTTTAAATGAGAAGGATTTTTCCATATTTCCATCTGCAATTATTCAGGTCTACTAATTAATGCAGCAAAGCACATAGCATCTTATTTCTTCCATCCAGAGACGCAAGTTATTGTAAGTCACAGAATTAATTTAATAGTCCTCTATGCCCAGGGGGAAAATAGGGCATTAACCTCAACTTTAGGATCAATTCTAAGTTCAGAAATGTTAAAATATAAATTTTGAAAGGAAGGGTTGAGTGTGCTTTGGATTTAAAAAGCATAGTAAGTCCTTACTTTCAAAATCTTTTCAACTCTTGACCAACTCTGCCTCTCCAGTTCTAGCTGTTGGTTAATTCTAAGAGCTGCTGCACAAATCTCCACGGAGGTGGCCCCTCCTCAAACGCTTGCGCTGCAAAATGCTTGCTGACTCTTACCCCGTTTCCCTGGGAATAGCACCACTGGTTTTGAGTTGTATGTCTGCCCTGGGCAATTCTTTCAGTGAGTCTCTAAGCTGTGCTGTGCTACTGGCTTTTTAATGGGACAAGAACAATCAGAGATACAGCCCCCTCAAAGCACTGACTTTTGGTTGTTAGATCTTACATGGTTCCTAGCTTTAGTAATTTAAGTTTTTTGTGTAAATATTACAAAATTTTAAAAAGCAGCTAAAATGTATCGAACACTATGCACTGAACCAAAAATATATATATATATATATTCATTTTCCTGCTAAATTTTCACAGTAATCTCATGAAGTTCTATTATAGTTGATATTTTACATATAAGAGAACTGAGCCTAAGATCAAGTAGCATGCCTAAAATCACACAGCTAGTTAGGAGTCTGAGCCAAGATTCATACTCAAGCTTTCGGAAGTCCAAAACCAACATTTTTAAATCCTGGGCTTCATGTGCTACGCAGAAGCTTTGTTGAGGAGAGTGAATAAGAAATGTAAGACAGAAGGCATCGAAAAGCAGAAATGGACATGAAAGTATCACTTTGTAGCCAGAATGAAGAAAGCCAAATGGTATTTTTGTGTGTAATTATATTCTGCAGCTTTTAAGGAATATATGTATCCACCTGGAACTTTCCAATTTCATCTACATTTTTATGAATGTTGAGACATCACATCCACATTAACATTTCAACAAAGCTAGTGCCAAAGTACGGTACTTAAATTCAAAGGCAAAATCAGTTTTGTTTACTCAACAGAAATACTACCAATCATTTCCTACTTATGCTGGAAATAATTTGTCTTTGAACACTTAGGAGCTTTCTATGAAAAAATACTACTCACCAATTTGCAAGGCTTCAGGGCAAGCTTTTCTTTTCATGTAATCAATGATACAAAATAAATGTAGAAGATTATATGCTTGAAAACAGTAGATTAAAAGCACATTAGAGCAGAACGTTTCTTAACGACAAAATAAACGTTAATTCATTGTATTTAATACATATTTCTCTCTAATTTTCACTATATCTGCATGACTCCAACATGTATATTTAATTTAGGAAATGGGGGAGGGGTGATCTCATTAGTAAGTCCAACAAAACTAATTAAAGCTATGAGAACACTCATTACAGATATCGAAAATTAAGTGCTTCATAAGGATTGGATGAGTAAATAAATGATCAAATTACTTAAACATATTCTATTTTTTATACATATAAATTACTTTCACATGTTTATTTCTTTCATTCTAATTTTCATTGCTGGAGGGAAGAATAAGGGCACCCAAAATAAGACTGGATGAGTCCTTCAGTATGATGAGAGCTGAATGAAGTTTTCCTAAGGTAAAAGCTATTAGCACACATACACACCTAAAGAGGACACAAAGCTATCACTAAGCCTTTTTCCATTAAGGTTAAATGACAGTAAAACTCTAACACCTAAGAGTAGTATTAATATTGGGGTTTAACCCAATAACTAATTAATCATGAACCTGATAAGCACATAGCAGGCACATGTGTTATTATTCACTGAGTATCTACCTCTTAAAAACTACATTGTGTAGCAGATCAAACACTGGACCAGGAATTTGAGAATTGCATTTTAGCCTCCACTCTGTTACTAACTAGCTGAGTGACCAGGGCAAGCTAGCGCTTCTCTGATTCCCTCTTCTGAGTAGAAGGATATCAGACTAGATCATTCCATGATTTCTAAAGTCTCTTTCATCACTAACATTCTATAACAATATTATGTAGTCACACTACAAAGGATGTCAAAGAAGTATAACACAACTCCTACATTCAAGTACAAAATTGGGTTATTAAAAAAAAAAAGCAACCTACAAAAACGACAGCAAGGATCCAGATAATGTTGTTTTACTTTGTTTTATTTTGCTTTCCTTTGGTTATAAATCCTAGATCATAAGCTATTTTCCACCCCAAGTTATTCTAAATTAACATATATCCATCACACAGGTTATTTCATCAATTCCAAAACACACAGTTGTCTCATATTTTAATGATTCTGAAATTAAAATGTTACTTAAAATTGATGACAACTTATATTCAATGACGTAGTAGTTAAATACTTTTCTTCAGGAATGAATGGATGGATGAACAATAAAAGATTGATGCGAGCTAAAACCAAGCTGATTTTAGTCTTTGATTTCATATCTGTCAATGATACCACATGGATTTCTTCCATATTTAAAAAAATAAATTCAATATATTATTTTTGAGATCTGTCTGTACGTAAACACTGAGCTTTGATTTAAAATATTAAAAAGGTTTATATAGAAATCTAAAAAAGTACGGAAACTGTTTTAAATAAGAATAATGAGAACACATCAGCAAATTATATATTTACTATTATTTAAAAGCAACCAAAACTTTTACCTTCTTCCCAAATTTATGTTTCAGAGTTATAAAATGGGAAAAGCAAAAATAATTTAGGGGAAAACATGGCAAAATTTTCTGAACAGTTTCTTTCCCTCTAATTCAGCAAGAAATACCAATGACATAAAGGTTATTAGGAATATTTTTTTTAATAAATACTACTCATAGTTAGGAGTTGGCACTCAAGTTGAAACATACGGTGTAACATTCTAATAAAGATGGGAAAGCAGAGTGCAGAGTCTGAGAAATCAGTAAGACATACTGTAACTATAGAGTTCCACATAGATCACAGGAAAAAACAGAACTCAAGAGTCCAAGAAATCAATGGACCATGACAACAAGCTTCAGTGAGACACTGTTGGTAAGTGGTCTGAGGAGAAAGATCTACTTGGCTTCTGTTTGGATTTGAGCAATGGTAAACACCAGCAGGAAAATGGAGGGCAAAAGAGAGATAGGCCATGGATATTTCTTCTGGATGCGCTTCTAGCTCTGGGCTGCTCTCTTCTCCTTTTTTCTTGTCTTGTCTTGTCTTTTCTTTTTCTTTAAGTAGTCATGACCTTCCATTCCCACATCTCCAATGGGTGGCCATTCCCTTCAGCTTCAGCTCACAGCTCTGTTAATGCTATTCTACTTCTTACCCCTTCAGACCCAGGCTTCCCACTGTTGTTAGCCTCCTGGTATCATCAACCCTTGCTTTGCCCCCTACCTTGAAGTAGTTCCCTCACTCACATCTCCTCATTACAACCATCTGGGACAAATTCTGTTTTTGCTGGGTCTCTGACTGACAAATGTGAGGAGAAACCTAAGAGAAATCTGAAATATGAATAATCTTGAGGAGTATGGAAATCTAATTCTGTTTAATTATGCCTCAATTTTTTTTCACAAGTCACCTCACTACTCTCAGGAGAAAAGCACTGACTCAGCCTTGAGTAACTCTATGGTAACTGTTGCTAATTCTGACCTTTCCCAAACCTCATTATAATGTTCAGTATTGAGAGTTCTAACTAAAAAGGAAAGCACCTGCTCATTTCAGAGGACTCAGAGTAGTAAACACACCAGGTGTTCTTTATGGATCACTTTCTGCCAGAGCATCTCCCATAAACCTGTCTGCTTTTGATTTGGGCGTTGACAGTTCATTTATTGAAAAAAATCTAGAAATTTTCTACTTTGAAATTTAAGAAATGAACATATCAAAAGAAAAAAAGCACTCCTTTACTCAATGTAAACTTTTTAAATAATTGCTTTATTTTGGGCATAAGCTAAGCTTTTATCGGACTTGGAAGAATACTAATTAAATCATTTATCCATCACAGTATTTTAGATAGGTACAACTGTATCTGGAGGGCTTCTGAGACCTCAGGGGCAGCGCATCTGATAGATTGGTGGTACTCAGGGGGAAGAGGGTTGCAGCAGGAAGGCAAAGAAATGATAGATGTCACATGAGAACTACTTGAGAAGTGACCAGACATGAAATGAGCACTTGGATGACAACCCCTTATCCTCCTTATGTTGTAGACTTAGGAATTGAGTGGCTCTGTGAACCAGGAAGTGAATTTTTCTCAGGACTCAAAATTTCCAGAGTTGGGAAAGCAACCAGAATAATAAAAAGCGTGAAGACAGCTTGGTTCCTCAAGAAGTGCAAGCTCATAGCCAGTGTATAGGAAACAGCGTTCAGATACTCCCAGACTCACACACCTAGGAAACCAACCAGAAGGCTGTAAGTCAGATACTCCTGGCTCCCAGATTTTCCTAACTCAACTTACATCACTGGGACGTTTTGAAAATTAAGGTCTGGTTCTCACAGTCATCAAAATGCCATCCTCCACTGAATTGCTAGGAAACAGGCTGACATCACACGTTCTTAAGGCTCTGCCACCCTGCTTTCTCATGGCCTTTGTTACCAGAGCCTAATATGTTAGATGTCTTTATTCTATACCAAAGCAAAATTCTTGTGAATGCTTTGTATATTTTGCCTTTGCAGGTTTCAAGGCGGAAACCTATGGCCTTAACATTTGTCTAATCTGTTGCGCTTCCCTGTGAGAAAAAGAGTCTTTTCATCCTCACTAACACTCACTCATTCATGCACCTACCCAATTGTTTATTTTACTTTAATAAACATTTCTTGAGCACATAATACCCGTCAAAAACTATACTAGAAGGTACATCAATAGGTTAGGCCTAGGTCAGGTGCCTAGCTTTGAGGAGTTCAGGTTTTTGTGTGAAAGAAAATAAACTGTACAACTGAGAATACGTCATATAGGAGAGAGATGAACTGAGGACACAGACGATGGGAACAGGTAATATTTCTGGAAGACTCTAAGGAATACTTTAGGGAGAATGATACTGATTTGGATTCAGAGAATGAATAGGCATTCTCTGGTGTAAAGTAGGAGAAGACATGTCAGTCTGATGGTACAGTAGGTACAAAGGCTTAAAGGCAGAAAACAGCATCTTTTCTTCATATCTTCAGTCTCTAACTCTTACTTCAAGGCAACACCCATCACCTCTGAGACAGTCACGTTAGTTCAGAGAGATGGGTGGTAGCATTTTCTAGAGAAGACTGACTCCCTGTCTCTACCAAAAAGATCCATCCGGAGATTTCTCTGTAGAAATGAGCACCAGCTCAACGGCCCAATTGTTAGAATAAAGAATCTCTCTCCCAATATTTATAAAATGTTTGAATTTAACTCCAAAAAACAAAATAAAACAGTTCCTTAACTTTTAAAACAGAGAGTTGAAGTGGACGATTGGTGAGCTATGACTAGCTATGAGACAGATTAAGTATAAGAAAATATAGAAGTTTGAAACATAGGTATTTGTTTTCATTCAAGCTTCAAAGATACCTCTGTAACACTCTTCTAACATTATTATAGTCTTTCATGACTGGAAGAAACAGAAACAGACATACAACTATTGGATGGTGACATACCCGTGAAACTATGTCATCTGTCATGTGGTCTCAGTAGAAAAGCCTGAGAATTGCTGATTCATCTGTTATTCTCTGTCCTTCCTTAACGTTATGGAGGACTTTGGCATATTGTCTGAGGACACTTTAGCAGGTCTAAATTCTTATAAATAATTCTAAGCACATTGGGAGAAATGGATTTCTTCTGTTTGAGAAATTAGAAATGAATAATAGAGGGCTGGCCAGTGGCATAATGGTTAAGTTTGCAGCCTCTGCTTTGGTGGTCCAGGGTTCGTGAGTTCAAATCCCAAGCACAGATCTACATACCACTCATCAAGCCAAGTTGTGGTGGTGTCCCATGTACAAAATAGAGGAAGACTGGTGTGGACGTTAGCTCAGGGCCAATCTTCCTCACCAAAAAAATTAAATTAAATTAAAAATAGGAAGGAATAATAGACCATGCAGGGGACTTTATCTGGGTTAAATAAACAATATATATATTTTTAAATCATCTTAAGCACTGCATTTTATAACTCGATGTCAGGGTAAGCTGACTATTTTTTTGAAAATTGTCCCTGTCAAAAATGCTGGAAGCTATTTATATAAATGTAGCTATTCATGAAAGTTTTTATATCATCCCTGATTCCAAGACCATTTACAAAAACATCATCCCTTCCCATTTGTGCAGCTTTAAGAGCTTAGCAATAACAATAACCAAATCTCACTGACCTAGTTTTTCCAAGTTTTGCAAGGGATCACTTCAACTCGTTAAATTTGTTAGGTTCCAAAATGAAATTCTTTGCACACAAATCATTCTTAGGTATTTAGCTAAATTTTTATCAATATATATATAATACATTTTGTTACAACCAAGTAGCAAATTGTTATAGTAAAGTATTTACTATATTCTGTAGGAATGGTCTTCCCTTTCACTCTTCGCTGAATTTAATCCTGCTCATCCTTCTCAGAATCAGGGAAGTCTTGCCCAGACTTCTCTGATTTGGTCAGATCCCTGTTTTACATTTTCTCATAGAGCTGTACATCTTCTTTGTCCTTGTCATAGACACAATTTTACATTTGTTTAGATGATTACTTGATTAATGTCTGTAAGCTCCAGGAAGACAAGGGCTGTTTGTTTCTTCTCACCACCCTATCTCCAGTGAGAAGTGAATGAATGAAATGTCTGTTAGAAGGAATGTTGAGCAAGGCAGGGCATGGAACACAGTTTCAAGCAGGGTACAGCTGGTTGCAGTTAGGATGTAACAAGAAGCTGGCAATAAAGAAAGATCACAAATCTGTAGAACCGACCAGAATTTTGACGGAGTATGTAAGAAAGCATAGTGAGGACAGTGAAGAGTTGTTTACAAGGTTGACCAGGACACCAGTACAATGAGTGGGGATGCTTTGTAGACACTGTGAGCCATCATCCTGCTGCAACAGTGGGTGTGTTGCACTGGAACTATCGCTTTGTGGTTTCGAGTGGTTTTCAGTCTCCTGGTTTTCTCAAGCGTGTTGCCCAAACTTACAGCTTTCAAGAGTACAGTAGCCCCCCCCCTTTAGGCACGATTTCATTTGCATGGTTTCAGTTACCCACAGTCAACCTGAGGTCTGAAAATACTAAATGGAAAATTCTAGAAATAAACAATTCATAAGTTTTGAATCTTGTGCTGTTCTGAGTAGCATGATGAAATCTCAAGCCATCCTACTCTGTCCTTCTAGGACATGACTCATCCCTTTGTCCAGGGGATCCACACTGTATCTGCCACCCACCCAACAGTCATTCAGTAGCCCTCTCAGTTGCCAGATCTACCATCACAGTATCCCAGTGCTGCTGTTCAAGGAACTCCTTATTTTATTTAATAATGGCCCCAAAGCACAAGATTAGCGATGTGGGCAATTCGGATACACCAAAGATAAGCCATAAAGTGCTTCCTTTAAGTGAAAAGGGGAAAGCTCTCGACTTAATAAGGAAAGAAAATAAATTGTATGCTGAAGTTGCAAAGATATACAGTAAGAATGAATCTTCTCTCCGTAAAATAATGAAGAAGGAAAAACAAATTCCTGCTAGTCTTGCTGTCACACCTCAAACTGCAAAATTTACAGCCATAGAGCATGCTAAGTGCTGAGTTAATATGGAAAAGGCATTAAAATTGTACAATAAGATATTTTGAGAGCGAGAGAGAGCACATTCACATAAATTTTATTACAGAATATTGTTATCATTGTTCTATTTTATTATTAGCTATTGCTGTTAATGTCTTACTGTGTCTAATTAGGGGCATCCCTCAGAGATAGTGTGGGTTTCATTCCACAGCACTGCAATAAAATGAGTATCGCGATAAAGCGAATCACACAAATTTTTGGGTTTCCCGTGCATGTAAAAGTTATGTTTACATTACACTGTAGTATATTAAGTCTGTAACAGCATTATGTCTACAAAAACAAGGTACATGCCTTAATTAAAAAATACTTTATTGGGAAAAAACTCTAGCCATCATCTGAGGCTTCAGAGAGTCATAATCTTTTTGCTGCTGGAGGTTCTGGTAAAAACATGCAATATCTGTGAAGCGTGATAGAGTGAAGCGCAATAAAACGAGGTACACCTGTATAAATTAAACTTTATCATATGTATGTATAGGAAAAACATAGTATATATAAGGTTTGGTCCTATCCACGGTTTCAGGCATCCACTGAAGATCTCGGATCATATCCTCCACGGATAAGTGGGCGCTACTGTATGCTGCAAACATAAAATAATTTTGAGAACTACTCCTCTAAGTCCTAATATCCCCATTAAGAAAATGAAGAAGTTACAAAAGACCAGTGCTTCCCAACCCTGGCTACACATTAGAATTACTTGGGGAGATGTAAAAAATAAATAGAGCCCAGAAACTACTTTCACCCAACTAAAAAAATCCCTGATTATTATTTTTTTTCAATTTCTAGCAATTCCAAGGGATAACTAGGGTTGAGAACCACTGAAATAAATAATTTTCACCTTCTCCTCTTGCTCTAACATTTTGTCATTCTCACTTAATAAGAAACTGGACAAAAGACACATTCCCGTCTGCACAGTTTTGTGAGGGTTTTAAATCCTCACTGTCCAAAACCACTGGGGCACAAAATGAATACTATCTGTTGGAGGCAGCTTTGTGCAAATAAGCCTCATGAGGTCTTAGCTGATCCAGGTTTTAATAAGGTCAGAGTACAGGCTAGCTGTTCCAAAAGAACTATCAACTACCAGGCTCTGATGTAGGTGGGAGGCCTGCAGCAACACCTACACTGTGTAGTCACCTCTCATCAAAAGGGCTCTTGCCTGGAATATAGACATACATGTGAATAAACACGTTCTTCATTGCACTGAAGTGGTGACATGAATTGTAATACAAATAGTCAACAGTTTCAAATACATAGTGTATTTCATTAGGATTTGGAATAATAATGCAATCCAGATACTGAAAGTTTTCTTTTCGGGAACTTGTTAACACAAGTCTAAAACTGCTTGTCATAGAATCTTAATATTGAAGGGTCTTTGAAGGTTAGCTTGTCTAATATTCCACCTAATTTCTACCTAAGGTGGGAATCCCATTCTAGTTTACATTATAGACTGCTGTCTATCCTCTGCTTAAAACGTCCTCTCATGGGTGAGCCCAGCCTCCAAGGGCCACCAATCTCGCTGTTATTTCTATTCGTTAGGAAGCCCTTTGGTAAACTTAGAAGAAATTTCCCTCTCCTTTAACATCATCTCTTCTTCCTGATTCACCTGAAGTCATGCGGAACAACTCTAATTTCCTACACTGTCTGAAAGCATTTTAAATTCTTGAAAGAGAGCTATGCAGAATCTCTAAGTTGTCTCCCCAATGTTTCTTTCCAAGCCATCTTCTGCAAATTCTCCACAACGCTGATGGATAGAATGCCATCCTTAAGCAGGTGCTCTAGCTACCCCAGTTCCCGCGACTAGCACCCGAAAGTTTATCTGTAGAGTAGAAAACTACATTTTGTAAAGAAACCCAGAGCATCTCCTGCTTTTTATTTTTACCAAGTTATTACAGTGTTTGGGCTTACTTACTTAGACAAAATTATTCCTTTTCCATGACTCAGGAAATGAAATATTAGCAATTTTCAAACGCTAAAATGGCTAAAGTATTCGACATTTTGCAAATTGGATGAATAAGCAGCCCCCACCTCTGCTCCTAAAACACGCAAAGACCCATTTGGGGAACCAAGTATGATCACTTTAAATTGCTTCCGTGTGAACGTCACTGTTATGTGCCTCTCCCTGGACATAATTAAGAACTTCTAAAACAGATGTTTATAAGCAGTAAGAGGACATTGAAAATCCTTCCCATTTTGCTAACACAGAACTCATGGTTTCCTGTGGTTATTAGCTTAAATAAAATGATAAGATTCAGCAGATTACATGGTAATAATATTATCTTTCATCAATCCCACACAATGAGTGTAGTTCACAGTACTGCAACAAAGCCTTGAAAAAAAAGGAAAAAAAAATTCTAGAATTGGACAAAGGCTTAGGGACTTTATGATTCAACTTTTTCTCCCTGCATCCGTTTTACAGATGATCTTGCTGTCTCTGCCCTCTTCCCCATGAAGTTAAGTCTTTACTTTCAGTGGGAAGACGGTCTGAGCTCATGTCCAGGAGACGTCAGGTACTCCGTTTCTTCTGTAGACAGCACGGGCACTTGCATAGTCAATTCCCCATGCTCTGATAACAGCATTGCAATAAAATGATAAATGCTGCATTGCCAACCAATTTCAGTCTCTCTCAAGTCTGAAGAGAGTGTGAAATCACAATATTTAACCCCTCCCACCTAGTTCTTCCACCTCCACTCAAATACGGTTAAATCTGCCATTCTCACATTCCCTTGGGTTGACATTTCTGGCTATCGACCCCATCTAATCTTTACCTGGTGAATAAACAGGCACTTTCTTATTTTCAAGGGATGGTTTCTAGAGCTTTCCTGAAAAAGGACAAAAAAACCAGTACAACTGGTACAATTTGCCCACTTCTCTCTCTCCCAGTTTTGTTCATCTCCTTTGGTGGCATATCAGTGATGTTCTAATCTTTCTCTTACGTCTATTGTACCTAACAATCTCTCTCATAACAAGAGGGATATCCCTCTTACAGGCTTAGAAGAGGGGAAGGAAGCAAGAGACACTGACCTCACACTTAGTATTCATGAATCCAGACATGGTTCTCCATAATGTTCCTACAACTGAAACGATGGATGTAAGCATCTAAAGCAGCATTGTCCAATAGAATATAATGTAAGGCACAAAAGCAAAGCACATATTTAATTGTAAATTTTCTAGTAGCCACATTAAAACAGGTAAAATTAATTTTAATACTATATGTTATGTAGCCAAACATATCCAAATATTATCATTTCAACATATAATCAATACAAAATTTACTATGAGGTTTTTTACATTTTTTTTCTTTTGTACTAATTCTTCAAAATCTGGTGTGTATTTTATACAAATATCACATCTCAATTTGGACTAACCACGTTCTAAGAGCTCAGTAGTTACATATGTGGCTGGTGGCTACCATATTGGAAAGCACAGAGAGAGTGCCACATCTTTCTGCATGTTCTCTCAGGGAAAAAAATAGTTACTGTAATTTACATTTTAAATACATGGAGAATTTTAATAGCATGAGAAAACTTTTAGAATTTTAGGTCCTATGTATTTTTCTTCCTACTTTCTGCATAATACCTAAAGAGTTGGAAATAGTGGTCAAGAACATTGGAGAAAGTCTTATGTCCATTAGTCCTGCAAAACTTAGTCCTGAAGCTTCAGAACATAGTGATAAATGAAGCCAGACTGAGAACCACAAGCTATAACGTATTGGTTTAGTCCCTTCTGAATCAAAAAAGAGCTGTTGGCATTCGTGAAGTATGTTATGCCATAGTAGTTAAAGAATTAATCTTGGCATATCTGTCATTTATGATTTAGTTTCCACAGAACGACTTACTTAAAAACTGTCTCTGAAGTCAGGGTTGGATTCCAAATGGGTGTCTAGACTTGGAATTCTATTTGGGCTTTTTCCTTGCTTACTGCCGTTTTGGCCAAAAATTGTTTTAAATTCTCAGGAGTTCCACTGTAAGAGGTATGTGAAAAGCAATGTGATACAGCCAAAGAAAACGAGCTCTCTCCTGATTCCACATTATATGAGGAAATCTTAGAATACACAAGTATATACGTATTAGCCTCCAAAAGGCTTCCATCCTTTAAAAACGGTTTATGTCATCATAATGCTGGAACAATGCTGAGTGGAAACAAAGGAAAAAAGAGCCCTTATCCTCAAGAAATGTGCAGTCTAAAAGGGGGAAATGCCTGGCAGAACTAGTCATGACTAGTGTTGTGGTAATGAGGTGAGAATAGGGAATATGGCTATTACTCTTCAGAGCATCTCCAGCTCTTAGCAAAGTTCCTGGTATATACCAAGTGCTCTGTAAATATCCCTTGATGAAAGAATGGTTCCCTCTATATATGTTCACTGTGCAGGCAACTGAGGGCTCCTACAAACAAATGTGCCTTGGGTAAGGGACGGTAATCTAAGCATGTATTACTGCAAGATCATGGTAGAGGTGAATACAGAATAATAATAAAACAATAAAAATATATTTATTTCCCTCAATGTAATATGAAATGCGTACATGATTGTATTCATTTGTTAGTTGCTGCTGTAACAAATTACCACAAATTTTGTGGCTTAAAACAAGACAAATTATTACCTTACAGTCCTGGAGGCCAGAAGTCTAACATGGGTTTCCCTGGATCAAAACCAAGGTGTTGGCAGGGCTGTGTTCCTTTCTAGAGGTTTTAGGGGAAAATCCATTTCCTTATCTTTTCCAGGTTCTAGATGCTGTCCACATTCCTTGACTCATCACCACCTCCCTCCATCATGAAACCTAACAACATTGCATCTCTCTGCATCATCATCTACAGAAGAATATTCTGTAGCCACATCTCTCTCTGACCACATCCAGGAAAAGCAAGAAGGGTCTCTGATTTTACAGATTTGTATGATTAGATTGGGCCCACTTGGGTAAGCTCCCCATCTCAAGATCCATATCTTTAATCACATCTACAAAGTCCCTTTTACCCTTTTACTATGTAAAGTAGCATAGTCACAGGTCCCTCAGACTAGGGCTTAAACATCCGCAGACATCTTTGTAGGGGTCACTATTCTGCCTACTACAATGATAAAAATGAATTGTAAAACTGTATCTAGTCAATTCCCTTGCTGTTCCCATGTCTAGATGCTTCTGGCATTCTTCAGTTTCTGGCTACCATCCTCCATTTTCAAAGCCATCAACGTTGCATCTCTCTGACTTTGTTCCATGGTCACATGCCTTTCTGACCACACTGTGTTTTTACACAGGCTGTTTTTACACCACTCTTTCATTCATTCTCTCTCTTGTAAACCAAGAGTCTGCATGCAAATAGCAATTTAAATTAAAATGGAAAATTCTATTTAATTCCCCTAGCTGTTTCTCACTGACTTCAGAGGTTCCATGAGCCTAGAACTCGCTATATTATAGAAGAACCAGAAAAATAATTCAATATCAGAGATAAAGTAAGCATTATCTACATACCTTCTACAATATATGCAAGTAATACAGTTGCATCCACCATGGGTGAAATATAGTTAAAACCACTTTTTGCCTTTATTATGTCATCCTAGGGGAAGTACAGCCAGAAAAAGACAGACGTATTTATATTTCAAAAAGCAGTAGCTCTGTTGAAATACAAATGAAACTATGTTGAGCAATGAAACGTTTCTGATATTTATCTCTTTGTGGTCAAAATATTCAACCACGAACTGTCAATAGTTTAACATATCAACATATTTAAATGCAAAATTTTTTCAGCTCTGCTGTAATGATTTATTTTCTATCTCAAAATTTATTCAACTGTCCGTGTTCAGATTTCTAACATCATTTTATGTGAAAAGTATGTTTTCAAAAGTAAGAATATCTGGTTTTCTTAAACATTTAGTGCTCAGGCAAGGGGGAGGGCACCTACACTAATGTCAACCCAGGTAAAAAAGATGTTGCTATAGGGGGAGAGAGTGGGATGTGTTTAAAAATAAACACGTATTTTTTTAATAAATACTTATTTTTTTATTGAGGTTATGATAGTTTACAATATTGTGAAATTTCAGTTGTGTATTAGTATCTGTCAGTCACCATACAGGAGCGCCCCTGCACCCTTTGTGCCCACCCTGCGCTGCCCTTCCGCCTGGTAACCACTACACAATTCTCTCTGTCCGTGTGTTTGTTTATCTTCCACATATTAGGGAAATCATATGGTGAAAAATAAACACATATTTTACTGTTCCTTAGTATTGACATAGAGTGCTAACTTCAGTTATCCATCCCCCTCTACTCGTTATCTCATCAGAGTATTGAAAGAAGCATAAAATCAGTTGCTTTTAATGTGCTTTTATCCATGAACAGAATGATGATTCTTTGGCTAAGACTAATAACAGCTATTGTGTGCCAGACACCAAGCTAGTTGTATTATTAATAAATACTTTATCCATGTTTATCCTCACTACAACTTGATGCAATGTGTACTGCTAGCCAAACGGTAACTGAGGCTCGTGGAAGGCAGGTGAGTGCCAGCCCAGAGTTACTCCCCTGGTAAGTGTTATACACACGCACTTTACAAGGCTAAACCGATCTCCAATACAGTGAAGCACTGAGAGCCTCAGGGCATTTGTGAAACACGCCCTTCAAACACAGAGTCTATAAAAATTTGGCGAATTAAGACAGCGGTTAAGTTGCCTATGGTTCAGGTCACGCAATTAAAAAGAGCAACGAATTCAACATTCTCTAGTTCCTAGATTGTAGTCTCCCCTCCAAATCAAAATCAGTAAACTCAAGCCTTTGATTTTACAGGTGCTCATCTAAATAATTTATACTCCTCAAACTGAGCTTGATTAATATCTTCTCTATGAAGGTGTCTGTGACAACACTAGTCTAAATTGATTTCTCTCTTCTCTCAAATCCCAGGGCAGTAAAGTTTCTAAAATAAAAGAAGAATAACAAATATGAGGCCTTGGCATATGATTATCTATCCAAACACATAACAAGTTAGCAAATCATGTTTTTGTGCTATTTGTACCGAAACACAAGCCATGGCCATATGACGGAAATATAAGAGGCAGGCTTCAGAATCACATGGAGGAGCCTTCAAACCCTGGACCCACTACCTTCTACCTGGGAGACAGAAGAGCTAAGTGCTTAAGAGTGTGGACAACTGAGTAGACAAGCTGGGTCTAGTGTGGCCAATTGTCCCAGTTTGCCTGGGACTGTTGTGGCATTGGCACCAAAAGTCCTATGTCCTGGGAAACCCCTCAGTCCTGGACGAACCTGGATGGTTGGTCATTGCACCCAGGCTCAGTCCCACTCCTGCCATTCAGCCACCATGGGAGCTTAGCTAAGTTACCTCATCTCTCTGTGTCTCAGGTTTCTCACCTATAAAATGCCAGTGATAATAATGGGCCTACTTTAAAGGAGTCATTCTGAAAAATAAATAGTAATACACGGAAAGCTCCTGGAGCATGTCTGGGACATAACAAATAGCAAGTACATGTAGTTACCATAATTTAAACTTCCTGAACTTTACACTTCTTATCTGAAAATGAAGATGATAATGTCTACTTTACAGAGTTACTGTGAGGTTTAAATTAAGTCAGATTATTATATAACTCCCTTCTCCAGTGTCTGAATATAATCGCATGTATAGTATTATTTATTCAACAAACATCTCATGTATATAAGTGACAGCATTTTGCACAATGCTAGATAGTTACGAAAATATTATTAAGCATTAAGGGAAAGATAAACAGATCTCAACTACTTAGAGATAAATAGATATGAAATAAATCCAGGCCATACCCTCTGGAACACATTCAGCAGTATATACACTGTCTTTTCACATTGCAGAGACTAAAATGGTCTCTGAAATAACACACTTTTCTAGACTGCAGTGCACCTAATGGCACTTTGTTGAGTCTAACTCCTAACAAATACCGAACACCATTCTTGTGGTCATGAGAGGAAGGGACAAATGCATTGTGCTGAATGTCGAATGCTTGCCTCCTGCATTCTCAGAGGAGGAAGGGCTGGCTCCTTTTATTTTCACCTTGGAGAAGTGCTTCGTGTCCAGAGACACAGAGAGTACCCTCTAACTTGATCCATTTTAAGCACAGTTACAAGGTGACAGAATCAGAAGGACTCTATGCGCCCCTGTATACCTCCCTACACATACCACACTCCTAGTCCGTTCTCTAAATGGATTGTACAGTTCTGAGAAGGAGTTGTGGCTTAGGGATATGAGCAAAGAAACTGGGGCAAAGAAACAGAGGAGGAAGGAAAGAGAGAAGGAAGGTGGAAAAAATTGTCTCTGAACACAGGAGGCTAAGGAAGAAGTAGAAAACCTGCCTTGTGGCCTAACCTCTAGAGCGACAGTAGACCTTGAGTGAGTCGCTTCACCGCTCTGGTCCCCAGCTCTCTGACCTGCTGAGCGGGTTTAACGGGATCCAGAGGGCCTCCTTAAACCCCGTAAATGTAACTAGGCATTTCCTCAAAACTCTGTAGTAGCTAAGATTCTGCACATAAAACATGAGAGAAGTGAAATTTTGCAAGCATTTCTTTTTTTCTTCAATGAATTCTTAAAGAATATAAAATAGATAATTTGATGGCATGTATACATTTGAAGACTGAATTTTTAATTTTATGCCCATAAATTGATCCATAAGAGAATCTGAGTGCAGTAGAAAGAAGTCTGTGACCCAGGTTGGGTTCTTCAGAAACTGGACTCTGACACGGAGTTTAGCGTGCAGGATGTTTATTAAGGAGTGCTTTTGGGCTCAACGCTCGTAGAAGAGAGGTGAAGAAAGTGGGATTGGCAGAAGGAGAATCTGAACTGCAATCAGGCCCTCCCACTCGATCAACCCCACAGGACATCAGAATTGTCCCACATTGGACCAGAATGGCCAGACTTTTATACCCCGACCCTCCGTCAGCCATGACAGCGGGCTGCTCTGGGAACAGCATGATCTTGGATGAGGAGGCAGGAGCTGCAACGTCTTTCTTTGAAGGGGTATCTGGATGGCATATCACCATGTCCACCACAGCATGTGAATTATAGACAAACATTTCTAGAAAACATATCAAATTTTATTAAAATATCACTTGTGTATTCTATTAATGGCATGAAGAGATGTTTAAAGTAAAATTTTACTTTGGCAATCTATCCAAATTAGCAAATGAATGAGAATATTAAACACATTAAAGATCTTTTTGAAGGTCAAAAGTAACATTTTAAGAACATTTTATTCATTCTCTTTGCAAATTATCATCCAATTATATACGTACATGTGTATAACAAATGTTTTCTACCTCTGTCCACAGTCTTCAAACACGAACAGTCATTCTCTTTTGTTAAAGAGGGAGGCGAGGGGTAAAAATCCTTCTTTTCCTCTCCATTCTCAAATGCTCAAATGAGTGATTTATATCCCAGATCCATTTCCTCATGTTTCCCCCCAATCAGAAAGATTCACTCCATCAAGCGAGGTTGGAATTTCGTTCTCTCATATACTGAACCAGTAATTGTGAGGTTGGTATTATTTTATACTTTTTAAAGGTAAGATCAAGTGACCTGCCCCAAATTCCAAGACTAGTAAGAAAAGAACCCAGGACTCAAATGCATAGTCTAGCCAAACTTCAATATTTTCATTATTTTGCTTTCTTCCAAATTTAATTTTTAAGAAAGACTTCAAGATTCAAGAAATAGCTCTAAAGGCAGAAAGATAAGATATGTCTAATTTAGAAGAAAATTTAATTTTTAAAAATAGAAAGTCATCATTTTTTTTGCAGTCTCCACCCAAGTTTGACACTGTTTTTCACTTTTCCTTTAGGAATTTTCAGTATCTAGTCCCCCCACCGTACTTCACGCTGTTCTTTTCTCGATAAAGTGCTTCACATGTAGTTTCTCCCACTCTCATTGGGTGACTCCCCCTCTTCCCATTGCTGTTCCACTCCTCAACGGTCAGTCTGTCCTTTGCAGAACCATGATAGGAGCAGCATTCGTTTCCATAGTAACAATGATGCTCCCCTCACAGATCTCCCAACACCAGAGACCACCAACACAGCCTTGCAGGATACCCTCCCAAAACTAAAGGGATCTTTTTTAACAAAGGTATACTTCATAATAGAACCAATGCTGTGTGTTTTCTTGGCTCTGTTGACTCCACATGCTATAAAATCTGAAGGTGTTTTTAAAGTAGAGCATGGCTTTGCAATACAAGAACAACATTATTCCCAGAGCCCACAGAGCACTGAGTCTCATGCATTAGAAGGCAAAGCTAAATAAAACATTTTGTTACGTGCATACGTATGTGCACATATATAAAATTAATAAATATAGAGAGAGATCAACACCGTTTATTACACTCTTAACAGTCATTAGGTTCTCCCAGAGTCAAGCAAAGAAGCCACTGTTTTGTTTCCCAAACGTTCAAATTCTGCTTCCACTAAGTGATGTCACTAATGTCACGGTTTCAACAATACTGCGCAGAGCCTTGTTCCTGCCACGGACACTGATACAATAGATCATTTGAGCAGCTGAGTCATTAGAAACAAATAATAGACTTTCTACTGATATTGAATTAAACGTACATTCCCAATTGAGCATATCATTTATGGAAACAAATTTTAAAGTTGCTCAGTGTTTTATTAAGTGACAATGAACATCCTGTGTTCTTTAATTTGCTGAGGACACATCTTTCTCCGTAAGCCCATATGACGAAGCGCTGGATAAAAGAAGTTTTTGTTGCCACTTCAAAACTACTTCCTTTTCAAGTTATACTTCTAGGAATATTTTTAAATATATTTTTATTTATTTATGTGGGTTTTCCTCACTGCTTTCTTTAATTCTGAGCATCAGTCTGGGAACCTTAAATATGTTTTTCCATCCCTAAGGCAGAAAGTAACTCAAGTTTCAATTTGCATTTCTGTAAAAGAAAAGTAAAAGGCACTTTCAGGAGGGACACAACGGTGGAACTCTAAGGGCTAAGAAAAGCTGAAATCAAGTTCTTGGCATCACTGGTACCCAGGCCCACTCCAGGCCTTCCATGTTCACTGTTTCGGAAGACCCACACCACACTGCAAATGAGCATGAGGCAGGTCCTCCAGCTCCAGTTTCCTGCCCCATTCCCACGAAGGGTTATTTAGAAAACCCACACTTGCGTGATCCAGTTCCAGAACAGGTGCTCACATACTAATTTTAACACAAATCAGCTACATTTTAATTACACGAGTTTTGTTTTTTTTTTTTTAACGTGAATTGGAGGCCTAGTTGAAAAACCTCCAAAAATATCTCAGTGCTCTTACTCAGAAATTCTCTTCAGCATCTTCTATTTAGTGAGAAACCTGTGATGGTCTTTTTGCTCCTCAAACCACACTACTCCTATTCGAAAGCCTGTCAGCTGACAATAAAAACACAGATGCCAACTCCCACCCTTGTTCCTCTTCCAACAACCAGGCATTGGAGATGGGTGGAATGCATGAGGTTAACGGACATGACAGCTGTAACATGCTGGGGCTTGTCACTTTCTCATTCCTAAGATACAAAAATAATTTCATCTGAAAGGAATTTCAAATGTCATTTAGAAAATCACGCCAATTTTACAGGAGAGGAAACTGAGGCAAAGAGTGGTGAAGTGACTTGCTCATGGTCAGGCTCAGGTTCATGGTAGAATGTGGAGCAGAACCTAATCTCCTTCTCTTCACTTTATGCTCTTTCCTCTCTCAAAAAAGAAGTAACTAATTAAAAAATTAATTCACAGATAACAGACGAGGAATCTGGTAAAAGCTGCATAGTTCATCGAGCCCATCAATTACCGTAGCAATTTCAGTAGACAGATTCAACAAAGACCAAGAGTTAATTAGTTGGGAAGTTTCCCCCCACCTCACCCTAATAATGTAACTTGAAATTGAAGGAGCCTACACTTACTCCCTACTTATTCCATCGCTGACTTACTGACATGTTAGAGTGGACTTCTTCTAGGTCCTCTGACTTATTAAGTGAAAAGGAAGCTACCTCAAGTAGCCTCCCAGACAAAAATGTTTAGACATTTCCAAACATGTTATCAGGTGTAAAATGCTTGAGAATGAAGAGCACTGGGCTGTGAACCAGAAGACTATTCCAGTGTCACTGCAGTTCCTCCACGAAATGTGTGCCCTTGAAAAAATTAACGCCACTTGGCTTCACCTTCCACAAATGCACACTAAAGGAGCCAGACTAGAGAATCATATTGTTGCTTTCATCACTAGACATCCATGGGTTCCATCTCCTTGACTATTTCTTTGTTGCATAAATCATGTTTAACGTAATAGTTACACCTTCCAGATATTTATTAAAAAGCATATTAAATACCATAGTCACATTGTTCTCATCTTCCAAATCAGAAAATATCTGGTCAAGGTTCTTTGCTACCAGCCTCAAGTCATAACAGGGTACAACCGTGGGAGCCTAGATTATTGACTGCAGAAAAGATTATTCATTGTTGTGTGGGAGGGTGGTGGAGTTGATTGCTCCTTAGCTGTCAGGAAATGGCTCATCCAGAAGCCTTGGAGTATGGGGGTGGCTCAAAAGGAAAAGTTTACTCACAAATACAAGTGATGCCTGGATAACGAAATTTTAGTGATCAAAAGCCAAGGGAAGTGATGATGGCAGTCACCTAGACCTCATGTTCAGAGAATAGTCCAAGAGGAACAGCAATGAGGGAGCTGTGTGCCTTCTGCTCAGTTAAAGGACAAGTTTGTGGGATATAATGAATAAAAGAGGATACTAGAAGCAAGTCTGAAAATGGCAATGGTCTGCCAGGGACAACTCTAGTCACAATCCAGAGAACACAATTGATATGCACACCCTGTGGAAATGACTCATTGTCACTTAGCCTGTCAACCCTATTCATACCCACAGGGAGCCATCACCGGTAGTATGGAGATCACAAATGCTAAATAAACAAGCAGCACTTCCCTTGGCTGGGCAGGGCAGCTGATGTTGGGGTGGAATTTATTTAATCGGCATTTACCTTCTGCTTCTTCAAAAGGTCTGAACTGGCACCACCCAAAATGGGCAAGGCCAAAGTCTTAGCAGAGCAGATGACAGTCACATTCAGTGAAGTCCCGCAGAAATGACAGTGTTTCCCTGGTCTCCTCAAACAGACAGGTTATTGCTCGGTCAACTTGAGAGCTCATCCCTGAACCATTTGGAGTTACGGGTTTAGGGCAGGAAAAACTACTGGGAAATTTCTGCCACCTCTAAAATCTTTAATCTAGCTCAACATTTATGGGGCATCACAGATTAGCAGAGAACACCCACATGGGACACAGTTTGGGGAACACTGGGCTGCAGTTCAGCACACCTGGCGCAGAGGCAGCAATCAAGTTTGCACATCAAACTGACTCGGTTGTACAGTGACTTGTAGGCCACTTGAAGGAAAACTATGGCTCCTTCTCTTTGGATAACAAAAATAACAAACACCTAGCTAACGCTTGTTTGTTATGTAACAGGCATTGCTTCTAAGATCTTTAAGTATACTGACATGTACAATCCACTCAACAACCCAGCAAGGTAGGTGTTATTATAATCTCCATGTGACAGATGAGGAAACTGAGGCCCAAAGAGGTTAAGTGCCAGGAAGCAGGGACGCTGGGAGTCCAACTCAGTCAGTCAGCCTCCAGGGTCCTTACACTTAATCCCAATGCTGCACTGCTTTTCCAAGCAGAGATAGAAAGCTTCATAAATTTTCTATTTCGCCAAATCTTGCCACATTTCTCACTGGAATGACCAGTTGTCTCAGGAATATACACAAAATTACAGGAATGAATACTGTAAAGCTAACATTTGCTATTTTCTAAATAAAGCAATTTACAAAATCTTCTCTATTTTTAGTTTTGCTATTTGTTTCTGCTTAAGGATCTCAAATTGGATTTAAAAATCTAATTAAAATTCCAAGAAGTTTATCTGCTTCGACTCAACATAGGTTTCAAGCTTTCTGGTTCCTAAAGACCACACCACAGCCCACTGTCCGTGGATATCTGTGGCACTTTATCCAGCGAGGTACAGAAAGAATAAATCCTGAGGGGGACAGTATTCTTTTGTGGAACAACATTACAAGATTTTTTTCTCATTGGCTAGCCTTCCTCATGCCCTACTACTAACCATTGTAATTATTATTTTATTCTTAAGGCCAAAAATATGTAATTCCTGATAATTCAGAATCTTCTCGATAAAAAATTAAAAATATTTTGTGCAGATAAGAAAGAATAAAGATAGTTTATATCTATGCTGACTCCTCGCCAGACACACTTGCTCACTTTAGCTAGAACAGAAGGTTCTGGGATGTATCCTACTCTCTCTGGATTCTGTTTCCACTATGGTTCGTCTCTCTCACATTTCTTTGTGTTGGGAGATATGAAAAATGGGTACAGACAGTTTGGGACATGGCTAAAGGGAAGTCGAGGTGGTGATACATTTAGTTTGTGCTTAATGAGATATGTTTCTCTTTCTGAATTTTGTGAGGTTTGTGGTTTTTCTTATTTTCTTAAAATGTGTAACTTTGCGGTTTCTTTCCTAATTTTAAGTAAATATTTACTTTCATACCTCATTTTGAATTCACAATTTTGCACTCTTTCACAAACTGTGTAAGTCTCAGGCCCCATGAAACCTGGATTTGTTCTTGCCCCTCCGTGTAAACATTTTAGACTCTCTCTGTCACGTAAGACTGGATGAATTCTTCCCTAATTTGTCCCCTCCCCCATCTCTATTGCCATGGACTTGGACTAAGTCTTCATTGTATCCAGCGTGGGTCACCTGCGGTCACTTCTTAACCAGTTTCCCTGACCCTGGTTTTGCTCGCTTTCAAGTCTCTTCACACTGCTGCTGGAGAATAATTAGCTAAGATGAAGATGCTCCAGAAGCACCTCCATCAGGTACAGAATCGAGTCCGGTCCTCCAGCACGGCTGCCAGCCCTGCTGGTGCTCAGGATCTCCCTCTCCAGCCTGGGTCCCCGCCACATGCCATCTCCCTCGCTTCCGCGCTAGGCATATTTAACTGCCTCTGCTTCCTCTACCTCCACGTCTCTGTCCTACTCACTGTCATGCTCATTCTCATTCTCTCAGTCAGACTCTCGTTCACTCCTCAAGACTCATTTTGCAAGAATATCTCTTCCTTGATTGAATTTTGAGTCTCTTTACAATAGTCCATACATATTACATATTGATGCCTCTGTCCCCCACCTTAACATGAGCATCTCGTGTGTTGAGCATGGGTCTTAGCCGTTTTTGCGTGTGCAGCACCTAAGAGAGGACTTCCCGTATGGTAGGCATTTTATCAATGCCTGGTGAACTTCAAGCTACATGCCAAGTACTATTTTGAAATTCTAAATTGAAGGGAAAGAGCTGAAGGAGATTAAAGATCAGTCTGGAAAGAGTCATAAGTACTGAGTAAAAGCTCTATCTCCAGACACACATCATACACTTAGATAGGAGCTTCACCTATACTGTGTGCTTGGAATTAGAATGCAGGGGGGTCAAACCCACATATTGGTTAATTATTCCAGTTTTAGGGGACTTAAAAAATATATCATTATTACAAGGAAACGAGGAACTTAGGTTTTCATCTTTTAGAGCTAGGACCAGTAGTTACTCAAGTTTATGTTTCATAGAAGTTGCATCAGTGGCAGTTAACAGAATAATTGAATGGCTGATGTATATAATGATGACCCAGATTTAAGGAAAGGTAAAATTTCACTTAGGACATAATAACATAAGGCAGGATAACATGGAATTTTTTTCAGAGAGGTCATTATTCAAAATTCTAAAATTGATATCTTTCCTTCTTAGGGTTAAAATTCAGTTTTAGGTATGTGGAATATCTCATTGACTTCTCACAAAGCATAAAAGAAATATAATGCAACTTTTCTGGACATGCGACTTTTGACTTTAATATAACAGTATAAACTGTAATATATAGTCAAATATAATTGGTATAATATACAAATTTTCTCAAACCCCTTTGCTCACTGTGAGTCCAGAAAGTTTTATCTAATTAAAGAGCTAATCTTTCAAACAGCTATTTAAAAAATATTGAGCTTATAAGCTCTTTGCTAAAGCCGTCCAAACAAGCTGTCACATTCCTGAAGCAGCAGACAGAAACACTGCTGAGTCATCAAACAGCTCACTGTTTTTTTCTTTTAAAACATTGTCTTTTCATTTCACAACAGATATCCACCTATGTAGAAACTTGTTCAAAAGAGGCAAAATTCTCAGGCATGCAAAGGCATTTAAAATAACTTTAAAAAAAATCTACTGTCAATATTTTGAGGATGGATCAACCTACTCTATTTATAAATCCATACAAATAAGGGATAAATTATAAACTCCTCAAAATATAGTGTGGTGTTTTGGAAAGAGGTTGAGACACACCTGAGAGTCAATCCTGGCTTGACCCCTTCTCAGTTGGGTGACCTTCAGAAGACACTACATCTCTCAGTCAGTTTCTTCAGAAGCTAAAATGAGGTTAAAATAATTCCTACCCACAAAGTTGCTGAGAAAATTAGACGAGAAAAATACATGTAAGAAGCCCAGCATAATGCTTGGCCAACCCTCAATGATTCTCAATACCCTCCTATAACCAAGCGAGAGAAAGATTTTTTTTTTAATTTCCTTAGTCCTTGCCAATCATTGTCCCTAGCTGTCTGTAATTTACAGTGTTCAACTTAATTTTCTCATTTGCTTCTAGACTACTGCAAAAGAAAAACAAAATTATTGCACTATCCATGTTTCACTATAGAACACAATTTGGTTGCCTGCTTGGTTGTGATTCTGTTTGGACCCTTTGCTGATTTTTAGGTGAACTGGTTCCAAGTGCTCCTGAACTTTGAGAAGGAGATTAAACTTGATTTCCTCCTTTCACTACCATTAGAAACCAGTTTTCATAAGTTTGATTACTTCTGTTGGTCTTTGGGAAAAAATTCAGTTTTTCAGGAAAAAAAAAATCTTCAGGGTCCTGGGCCACTGAACAGAAACCCCTGAAATCACAGCTGCTCTCAGGTGGCACAACAGGAGGGTTTAGTTTCTCTGTTGCCCATAGGTTTCCATACTGAAGTTACATAAGTTGAAACCACTAAACCAGTTCAGTGAAACCCAAACTGCTGAGTGTTGCACTGCTTTAAAGAGGGCTTCTGTTTCCTAACCCCCATGAGCTTGGGAAATTTTCCATTTACTTGGAGGGCTGTCACATAAGCCGCGCAACCTGTTTTGCTCAAAGATTCAATGCAGATTGACTGAAAAAGTGAAATGAATCCAAATGGTTGACTTCTCTATTTCACTTTGTTTTATAACTGGATTCTATGGTCAAAATTCAAAGGAATTTTCTTTAGTTTCCTTTCCTTTTTCTAAAAGCTCTAAAAAGTGATTATTAAAGGGTAGGAGCTCAGACTGACTTTCATTGCAAAAACACTAACACATGTAGATCCTCAGCAGGCACCAGAACACACAGTAGGCACACTGATCCATCTGTTGCCTTTCTCCTTTGCGAGGCCTCTTAAAGCTCAGTGCATAACCCTACACTCAAAATTACATCAGACTTTAAAATCCCACTTTCATGGAAAGAGCACAAGAATTTCACACAGTAAGAAAATTGTTAACATAAACGACTACAGTGTAAAGAACTACACCATTGCCAGAGTACAGTTTCAATTTAATTCACTATTTACTGTGCTCATACTACTGATGCTGTTTGGAAACTTTATAGGCATTGGATAGTCAAAGATTTTTAAGTAACCCATCCAACTTACTTTTTTCCAGCTTTATTGAGATAGAATTGACATATAACGTTGTGTAAGTTAAAGGTGTATGATGTGTTGACTTGATACACTTATATATTGCAAAATGACTAACACCATAGTGTTAGCCAACAGCTTCATCATGTCACATAATTACCAATTCTTTTTTGTGGTAAGAACATTTAAGATGGACTCTCTTAGTAACTTTCAAGTACAGTCACGCACCACATAACAATGTTTCAGACAACGATGGACCACATATACAACAGGGGTCCCATAAGATTAGTACCATACAGCCTAGGTGTGTAGTAGGCTATACCATCTAGGTGTATGTAAGTACACTCTATGATGTTCACACAACAATGAAATTGCCTAACGACGCACTTCTCAGAACATATCCCTGTTAAGTGACACATGACTGTACATGAGACGGTATTATTAACTATAATCACCATCCAATCTATTTTTATATGAAGAACAATTATACCTATTTTTGATAATACAAAATAATCAGTCTTTTCAATAAAAATTTTCTTCAACAGATCAAAAGCTTTTCAATGCCAGTGAAGTGTCATATTAAATACAGACTGTCTGACAAAAACCAATGCAACACACTGCCTCAAGAACAGTGAGGAAAGGAAGACAAGAGAAATGGTGCTTCACTGAGCACCCGCTGTGTGTTGGGAACTGGGCCGATTGCTTTCCCTATATTATCTCTTTCAAATCTCTTAACAACAACTTGACCTAGGAACATGATCAGCCTGTCCCAAATGAGGAAAAGGGGCCAGGAAGGTTAAGTGACTTATCAATCTCTCAGGGCTATTAAGTGAAGGACTCAGAATTTGAACTCAAGTTTGTTTTACTCTACAATTGTGTTTTCTCAGCTCTGGCCGTGCCTTCTACTTCATTCTAACATGCTATATTTCTGTTCCTCAAATTCAGTAAATAAAGCTCTCACTCATTCAAAAATGTATTTCAGACACATGAGAAGAATTACTGCCATTATATATGTAGTAATGAACCAGTATATTAGGATATACCTGGCCTCAATATACACTTTCTTCAGGTAAACAAACACATTATTACTTTTTCATCTATTTAATGTTAAAATATATGAGAAATTAAGTAGTAGTAGTTCAACTTTCTTTCTCTGGAAAACACATGAAGAAAACATACCTTATGCTACTTGTGGTCTGAAAATGTTAATATTAAAACATCTTACGTTTTAGCTATTTAAATTTGAGTTATATGAATTACTGTAACATCTACACAAAATAATTTTAATATTTATCTGGGTTGAAGCTACTTGGGGGGAAAATCACCAGAAGTTGGTTGGAAAGGAATTACTGCATGATTAGTGACCTGCATGTATGACATTTCCTTTGAAAATGGCTAATCAAATCCTATACATCATTTTAAGCTTTTATATTAAAAATAAAATTGAACAGCTTATTTTCTTCAAGAAAAGTAACTCCTTTAAAGAAATTTATTTAACATTTACATATCACATATCCATTATATGAAGCACTTGAAATTCATATATTCATTTATTCTTTCAACCTGCTGGTTACCTACTGAGTCAGACATATGTCGAATCATGCATTAGGTGCATACATATATATATATATGCAAAACGTGATCTTTCTCCTCCATTTTTTCATGACCCAGAAAGCTGGAGGCAGGAAAATAACACTTTCTATGTTGTGATAAATGCTACTAAAAAGTACAGAAATCTAACTGAAGCACATAAGAGAGACAGCGAACTCTGAATTCATCCTTCAGCGAGCCATGCTTCCTAGGTGCCATGGAGCCCTGTCTTGAGGATTCAACAGAGTAGGACAAGTGGAGGAGTAAGCGCAACATTCCAACCACTAGATACAGCACAGGCAAAGACAGCATGCCATAGAAGCTGTAAATAGTTGTATATAGTTGGGTTTTAAGTCTGGAGAAAAAGAAACAAGGAAAAGAGAGAAAGATTGGTAAGGTGCAATGATAAAAAGCTTCAGAGGCTACACTACCGATTGTTGGCTTTGGATGATAATGTGGAGCAAATCAGCATCAAGGGGCATTGTCAGTACAAAGAGAGTACTCATTTGATGACTGGGGAAATGCTGGAACATTTCTACACACCTGTGAGTACTGGCTGGTAAAAAAAATTGAGAAGCCAACTACTAACATTGAATCATTTTAAAGAAGATTTCACTAAATAGGAGGTAAGTCATCGGTGTATCTTTGAGGCATCATGCTTCTCTATGCTCCTTTGCCAAGCACATTTGCCCAAGAAATAAGTAGCTACCATCATCCCAATCTTTCTGTTTACAACACAGTGTTAATATGGGTCAGCTTTAGCGAAGGAATTACTGGACTCAACAAGAAATCATTTGAGGACACTCCCAGCTCTTTCCCACTTCCAATCTTACCAATTCCAGGAAAGATGGGCTGAAAGATTCGAAAGAAGATGGAGTCATTAAGCCAAGATGATCAGGCACATCAGGTTTTAAGCAAATTTATCAAGTGAACAAATTTATGGTTTTGTCTTCCTACTTTCTTTTAAAATCCTTCCCCTCCCTACTCTTTCCCAATATCCTGAGTTCAGAGTTGACTCCCAAATGGCTCCTACATGACAACACCTGAGGTTGTCCCTAAAAGTGGCCCAAACTGCAAATCCCGTCTTTACTTTCGCTTTGTCTGATCAAAAATTTTATTTCCTGAGTAAAGATACTTCTTTAAAACTGCATCCCAAAACTTCTCAGACATTACAGAACTACATTGCTGTGCTGTACTAGAAACGCACCTGCTTTTATTTCCAGCCACTGTGTCAAATCCCTTACCCATTCTTTATTTTCCCACACCTTGGGCCTAAGCATATTCTTCTAATTAAAAAGACAACCCAAAACAAACATCTCTTCTTTCCCTGGATGTTTACGTTATCAAAGAGAAGTATCACCTGTCATTTTAATCTCTTAATGTAGCAAAGGATTGTAAATCCAGCATACTCCCTCTACGTAGCCTTTTTCTTTCAGAGTAGGAAGAAACTTTCATTTGTGCCACCAGCGCCCTTCTTCCTGCTGGCTCAGGAAGCAGAGAGAATTAAGCATCACTGTAAGAGACTCTGAGGCTCCTCTAAGAGAGCAGGAGGCTTGTTTCTCCATTCAATGACAGTGAGGGCCTGAGTGTCCTGAGTGCCTTCTGCTAAAAGGTTTATGTGTTAGGAGTGGGGCATCAATGTAAACAATACCAAGAAGCATTTTTCCTGCCAATACAAAACACATACTAGTTGAAAAGGCTGCAAGATGGACATAGAGGCCTAGGAGCAGCCAGTGTTCAGGTGTAAGTACCCCCTCTAAAAGGAGGACCCATCCCACCCTCCAGCCTAAAGGCTCCAATATGGATGCTGATGGAGGTAGGGGAATGCAGAATCCCAGCTTCATCCTCCCAAACTCCATTCTTAAAGAGGCATCATCTGAAATCAGACTTTCCTGCCAACTGCCCACCAAAATTGACTAGAAACCATTAATTAAGTCAGTTATGGAAAGCAACAGTTATTCATGCCTATTTATAACTGCAGAACAACAATACCATCAAAATATACCAAATAATAGCCACCACATAGTGCATACCAATTATGAAATACTTCATAGATATTATTTCTAATCTTGCCATAAACTCCACAAAACAGGAGAAATTATTCACCATTTTCAGATGCAGAAACTAAAGCTCCATGACTACATGGTTTTCCTGAGTCACAGCTAAATGAAACCAACAAGATTAAAATCCAGGTTATTTCTGGCTCAGGAGTACATATACGTATGTGGTGATAGCTAGATAGACAGACAGACAGATAGATAGATAGATAGATAGATAAAGAGAGAGAGACAGAAGAGTGAACAATATCTTTGGAGATCTCTGAGACCAGCCACTAAGAATGGGAAAACAGAAAATATTTTGGTATGTATCATACTATAAACTAAATAAACATAATGCTAGGTAAATCAATTACCACTCACTCTCTGTGTCTTGAAAAGTAACCAATCTTTCTGCTTTGGGCATGCAACTGATTTCAACAAGAAAAATACTGGCTCTTGCCAAATTACGAAGTCTTCTACTTGAAGATACACTAAAAAGATAGGCAACAAGAAAGATACAGGTTGAAAATACAGAAAATGCAAGTGTTGATTCTGCTCATTTAGTCACTCAGTCAATATAACAATGTCCATTGCATGTCCACTACTTTCCAAACTCTGCCATAGATGCCCTATGTAAAATAAAGTACAACTTTCTCAGCCCATGGGAAGTTAATAGTCTTATTCAGGGAACAAGAACATAAATAATTAATTGTTTCATAGAGTGTGCACTAACAGAGGTAGAAATAGAATTCTGTGGGATTCTGGGGGAGTAACTATAGCTCTTCCTGAGGGAATAGGAGATTTCACTGAACATAGGACTTTTTGAGATGCACACACTGAACTCCATTTTTTTAAAAAAAAATAGGAGTGAAAAGATGTCACGAACTGAAAACACATACGGGATATTTTGCATGTGGACATTAAGCCATCTTGATTCATTATGTCATTATTCCATGCCTGCTTATCTTCCATCTGACCTTGTTTAGCCTTTTCACGCTGCAGTCATTCAACAACCCACTGCCACCAGATTCTTAAAGCAATGGCTTCATCAGTTCACTTCCTGCTCAAGAGCCTATTTGCTAAACAATCTCAACTATTTTTTCCTGTCTTAGATACACCACCAAAACATGAAACCCCACCTAAAACCCTATAGCTTCATTTCCGATTTCTACCACCACACATATCTTGCCAACACTTTCTTTTCCTCCATATTTTCCACCACTCTCTATGTACTGATTACCAACCTTAAAGCAAAGCAAAACAGAAAGAAACGTTCTGTTCACTCCCACTTTAGATTTTAGGTCAATGTCATTTCATTCTGGAAATCTTCTCTGATCCCATACTTCCGATATCAAGACCCACAGCTATATACTTTTACAGCTTCCAGTTCTTTGCTGCAAAACACATATTGCATGGTTTATCATCAAATTCTTATGTAATCATTCATTTAATGCCTATATAGGAATATACTACATGTTATGTTTTTATTTACCACTAAAACTCCAGAACATAATAAAATGACTGGCGTAAGGTAAAAGCGAGTAGATAATTTTTGGACGTATGACTGACTGAATAAATGAATGCTGCCCACTAGAGCACACATCCTGCTCTAGCTGTGTACCCTACCACCATGTACTGATTCGATTCCACCACCTAATGACCCCTCACTCCTGCAGTTCCGAGCTCCCAGAAGACTCCAATTTTTCTTTATCCAAATTGTGTAAATCCTTCAAATTTCTAGAAAAGTTGTATAAAGCCTTTATTTCATTAATCTCTTATGTTTCTGATTTACGATACAATTTAGATTAAGTTGAATAATGATAAATGGGGAGCTTCAACATGTTTTATTTTCTTTTCAGTAACATTTTTCTGATTCATAACGTTTTACTTAACGATAAAAACATCCTCCCTAAATGATTTTCACTGCAATCCGACATTTTAAAAATATTTTATTGTTGAAAATGATGCCAATCTTTAATTAAACTAAAATTTTAATTTCAGCTTTGTCCATTTTTGCAATAGACACCAGGAAATGATCCAAACGACGTATAATAAGGGTATAAGGAAAGGACGTATTGGAAGGCTAAGATGCAAGGGAGATCCTAAGGACTGAGACACAGTGAGAAGCTCCTTTCTAGCAGAGAGAAGATACCAGAGAAGAAGGAGATAGGATGGTGACCTGAAAGTGAAAAGGTTTGAGTAATTAACGTCCCAATGCCCGCCCCTGCCCCATCAAGTGGAAGGGAGTGGATGCCTTAGCAGATGGAAATAACAACATCTGTCCAATTGAAGAGCTTCCTAAAAGTAAAGGGAACGGGAAGATCAAAACTTTAGGACTAGAGATGCAAATCTTGAGCAGATGGGGCTGAACAGAGACAGGAAAGAAAGCAGATGCGGTCACTTCCAAGATTCAGCACACGCAGCATGAGTCCTAGAAATGCCACAGGTCTGAGCAGGAAAGCAAGCATCTTCCAAAGCACAGAAGGAGAAGAACAAAGGCTATGAGTGAGTTCAACGGATTTATAGGCCGAGGTTTGCACAGAATCATTCAGTGTTGGATGCTTTCTCCGTTTTTCCACCATCTTCACATGTGGTATATGTTTTAGAGAATGGCTTACCTGTACTTAAACCAATTCATAAAATTCTGTGGCAGACAACTAGAGGGCCAGGCAACCCAGCAATATTCCATGATACCATATATAAATTAAATGCATTGTCTAAGAACATTAAAATAACAGCTTAAATTAGGGCTGATGATTATTTTTCTACTGAAATATTCTGATCTGGCATCTAAATGGGAGTTGATTACATAGCAAAATACCTTTTTCTCTCCTTTGCAACATGAAATGTAAAGGTTTCAACTCACTTGTTATCTGAGGAAAAGCTAGGAGTTGTAAATCTTTATGAAGTAACTACAGTTAATATTTTAAACATACACTTCAACATCCATGGCATGTACAGGTAAAAGTTAAGGGTCTACAAAACCCTTCGAGAAAAAAAGGAGAGAAGAGAAAACGCTAACTCACAAAGGGGGAGAAAGAAATAAATAAACATAGAAAGAGATAGAGGGAGATTAGTAAAATAGGATTCAGTAGAAGAGGCAAAAGAGACATAAAATGGAGTGAGAGAAGCTCAGAAAGATCGAGGTTTGGGGAGAGAATTCTGAGAAGTGGAGAGTGGGGAGAGGTAGAGCTGGGACCCGTGTCACTGGGTTAGTCAAGCCATCATTCCCTGGATCAGGTGATCCACAGAATCATCATCCATTGTCTCTACCTCTTTGAAATGCTAATTAGCTAAATGTCTAATATTAACAGATAGTCCAAGAAGCACAAGATGATTTGAATGGAAAGCTTAAGACAAAATTACAAAAAAGAAAAGGGAATTTACTTTCCACCTCCGCTTCTGCTCCTCCCATTTTTTTCAGGTTTGGTGCTTTTGTCGTCTTTTGTTTGGCTCATCTACCTGCTCTCTGGCATCTTTCCTGAGTTAGTCTTGCTTTCAGCAGGCTGCTAACATATTACACCTAAGTTCTAACTAAAATCAAAGTATACCCTTAAGTAGACTACTTCCCAGAGGCATGCATATTTTTGAGAAGAGCTCTCTAAATGCATCCAATAAATTGAAGAATAGTATGTATTAGGCCCCGGAGTTAGTGGTGACTGGGCACTACCCTCCTGGAGCTCAGTGCAGCTCTGAAAGAAGCCGGCGGGTAGTCTGGCAAGATGAGCAAGGAGAGCCTGCCAGGTACTGGGTGGCAGAGACCACAGGAAGCAAGATGGTTGGCGGATGCAGAAAGAGGAAGTGTCCGCTGCTCCACTCTGTCCATATTGCCTTGTAGAACGCCTTCTCTTACAGATGGCTCGCCTGATGCCTTTGCTGAAAAGTTTAGTCGCATAGTGTTGATATTAAAGTGACATCTAGGGATAGAAGGCACAGTAACTGTGGACAGTCACCACCCTCTTAGGTTGTGACTCCCATTTTATTTTTATTTCATAATTAAAACACAGTGTTTGGCATGGAGTGGAAGCAAGGAAAGGGGAGAAGAAAGGAAGGGAGGGAGGGAAGGCAGAAATCAAAATGGACTGTTTATGAAGAATTGAATAAATGAAACCATGGCATATAAACCTCTGCCTTAGAGACTCGACCCTGAATGGAACTGAGTCCATTTGTACATGGAAAGATTACTTATGCCATCTTGCCCTTGTGAAATTATTTGAACTGTTTGTACATCAAAGAAAACTAGACAGTATCCTAAGGAGTTTCACCAATTCAGTATCTTAAGGGATACTTTACAATTTATTATTCAAAGTGGGTGCATTTTATATATATCTTTACATAAATCTTAGAGTTGGGAAAAAAAAGCATAAACTATAATGTCTCAGGATTATAATTTGAAACATTCAGGTCTGTCTTCCAGAAAGCCATAATTACTGTGAGGAGCATCTCTACCACTTCATTAGACTGCCAACACTGTATCCCCGTCTTAGAAGGGATTATTAAATATTGACATCAGTAATAATATGTGCCAGACACTTTACACGTATTCCTTCAATTCTCGGAATAGTTTTATGAGATGGGCACCGTTTTCTTCCCAAGTTTACCGAGGAGAAAATAATATTTAGAGAAGTTGCACTACTTGCTTAAGGTAACAAGGCTAGTTGGTGGTATGGTCATGATTTAAACCCAGATCTGGTCTGTCTCAGCCCTGAGCCAGAGCTGCCTTCTATCTAACTGATCATTTTATCATCTCCATCAATATATTTCCTATTCTTGTCAATGGAAGATCTAGGCTTTTAAGGTCCACCTCTGGGGCCACCACAGAGGGGTGGCAAGTTGGTGGGCTCGTGGAATCATAGTCCTTTTCATATGCAAACCAAGCAGCTCTGCGTAAATATATTTTAAAAGTTTGAATCAGATCATAACTTAACCTGAAGAAATATTTCTACTGTTAACAGGAAAAAAAAACCTTTGAGAACCACTGATCTAGATTTTCAAAACTTGACTTTTTTTCCATGAGAAGCTTGAATTATTGAAGAGCTGTGAGCACCAGAAACATATGGGCTTCATCAAGAACTGAAGAGGAAGGAAAAACACAATTCCACCTCCGCATTAATAGAAAATGAACCTTACAGGCAGCTGATTAATAATTAAAAATGAAAACAAGTGCTGTCTAATTTACTTGCAGGCCGCAGCCCAATTCTGGAATAATAGGCAAACACATACACTCACAAACAAATATATGGGTCCCTGAAATATTTCATTTTTCTTCTACATTGTAATTCTAAAAATTTGTCAATTTCAGATATAGTAACTTGATTTTATATTTTGAGTGTACTGCACCAAATTTTCACCAATGGGAGATAACTTTCCTCCTGGCTAAACCATGTTTACTGACTATGAATTGGTTTCCCTCCTTGGCCATCTCTCTGTGCCCCCTCCCTCTTTCCATTGCCCGTCTCTGTACAGGAATGTCAGATAAGAGTAAAGAAGACAGCATATGAATTCCTACTTCATTAATCCATGGTAAAAGAGTGTTATATCTTCATCTACGATTCTGTTCGCTAATCACCTATTTGAATCTGTTTATTTTAGATACCTGCAAATGCAGTATTTGACATCATAAGTCCAGATTTAAATATGTACTAATTTTATCACTGCATTTGACCATGTCACTTAATCTCTCTGAGTCTTCTGAAATTAGTGTTAATAATTTCTAGTAAGCAACAAAATGGATGCTGGTTGAAAGTACTTTCGTATATCAATCAAATATCATTTATCATTATGAACATAGGATGAGAAATTAGAAACTGGTGATTTCAAAGTTAAGATTATAAAATCACAATATTCTAAATTTAATAGTCAAATTATTTCATGATTTTATGTCTAGATGTAGGGAGCTGATTTTATTATGTGTGATGATTATAATTAAGAAGAAATTTTGTCCATAGTACTATTTATTATAGTAGCATATAATTCGTAATTATTATCATAAAAAGTAAAAATATCATTCATAAATACTGTATATAAATCAATATTGGGGTTGTCATAGCTTAAGAAAGAAGAATCAATAGAGTCTTCATGTTTCATCTTCTAATCTAAAACATTTTTAACAATTGGAAAAATATTTGCTCTAAAATATTGGTAATATAAATCATATTTATCTTAAAATGTTCCTACTCAAGCTCTCTTGTATTAAATTACATTCTACCAACTTAGACCAATCTTCCTATGTAATCATATATTTTTGAATTTTACTGGCTTATAATAAAGGAAAGTGAATAAAGCTAACATATATAAAGGAAAGTGAATAAAGCTAACAGGAAAAGGAAGGGCCAAGAATTGAAAATGCATTTTCACAGTAACACTGGGGCACAAATTGATAGTATTACTCAAAGCAAATCTTGGTTTGCAGCTGGGAAAAAGAAAAAGCAGATTTATTTATTTTTTGTGTGTGTGAGGAAGACTGACCCTGAGCTAACATCTGTCGCCAACTTTCCTCTCTTTTATGTGGGATGCCGCTGCAGCGTGGCTTGACGAGTGGTGCTAGGTCCGCATGGGGGATCTGAACCTGCGGACCTGGGGCTGCCAAAGTTAAGCTGCAAACTTAACCACTATACCACTGGGCCAGCCCCAAAGGCAAGTTTATTCAGCCATGTATTGTCTAACAGTCCTTTACGGTCTATGTTATGACGTAACAAGGTGAAGTGCACACCTTTCTCAGGAGGCCATTTGCCCAACCTATTTTGTTGGTTTCTTTGTAGAAGTGAAGAACATGGATTTCTGTTAAGAGGATATACTCTCATCTGTTTTTCCCTGTGGCCAAAGTCAGAAATACCGCTTATAGACATTGGAAAGGAGTTTCTGGCAATAAGAAAAACAGCCAATTCTTTACTGAGTTCATACTATATGCCAGGCTCTATACTGAGTGCTCTATATGAATATCGGTAATAGCAAACAAATACTAGTAATTATGTGCTAGTTAGAGTCCTAAGCACTAACTTCATATTAACTTGTGAAATTCTCACTACCATCCCATGAATGAAGTGCTAACCCCGTTTTTCAGGTCAGGAAACACAGACATAGAGAAGTTGAGCACCTTTTTCCAGGTATCAGAGCTAGCAGAACTGGGATGTGTACCCAAATTGCAACGACTGCAAAGCCTGAAAGTTTTATCTCGAGGCTATGCTGCCATATGACAGACATCACCTCATTTGGGCAGCATGGGGATAGCGGATGACATGAGACACAACAATGTTAGCTAGATCTAGAGAGGAACCATCCACATTATCAAGTTCAAGCTCCATTCTGAGTGGGACTGATTATCTAAGGTCCAAAGCCAGGTGGGGTCAAAGCAGAAAGTGTAGCCATGAGTCCTGCTCATATCCCTGGTCCCTCTACAGTACATGTGAACACTTGAGAAACACTGTCATTGACACCTCGAGGGCATTTCCTAGGTTTGTGAAAGTGAAAACATGAACTTGTGTTTAGTCTTTCATCTATACAGCGATATTGACCAAATGCTGTTGATATTTAAAATTCTTTTTCAGAGTTGTAACTGACTAAGCAGGACAGTAAAACCAATAAAAGCTTTCATGACCAGAAGAAAAGTATTTTATTAAATGTTAATATTCTGAAACATGTATTTGACAAGATTCTTCAAAATTGGAACTAAAAATAAAACTACTAAATCCATTTGCAATCCTAAGCTTGACACTTAATACTATAACGTTTTCCAGTGCTCACAATGAAACTAAAAGCGAAAAACCTCTATGCTTGGTAAAGACCTAAGTGTTTACTGTACCTAAGCAGACATGGTAATTTGCTTGCTGGATATTGCAAACAGAAGACCAAAAGAGTTTGGTAACCAATTAGTTGTGAAATGCGGAAGAGGGGGTTGAGTTTAAACTTTGCGTCCCGAGAGACCTAGAGAGTGGCGGTACCATAAACCAAATTAGGAAATTCGTGGGAGCATCGGTCTGGGAAGAAATGAGTTCAGTTTCAAGCCTGGTAAATCTGTTATGTTGTAAGTTAGGTTGGCATAGCAGATAGTAGGAAGGAAGAGTAGAAAGGTATTATTTTCTTTCTTTTTCTTTCATTGTACTTCTTAAATTTTGTCTCTATATGATTGTGTTCTTTGAAAATATCTGTCTTTAATAAAATCCCAGATTTCTAGTACATGTGTTATTCCAAGTGGCTTATTAGGCCCTAAAGACATCAATATTTTAGCTTATTTGGCATCATTTCAAACTTTTACTCCTTTTTATGCACTGCTATAGTGGTTTTTTTTCTATAGTACTTCTATATTAAAAGTACACAGCTTTCTTATAAAGATGTGGTATATATATACAATGGAATATTACTCAGCCATAAAAAGGACAAAATCATCCCATTCACAACAACATGGCTGGACCTTGAGGGTATTATGTTAAGTGAAATAAGCCAGACAGAGAAAGACAAACACTGTGTGATTTCACTCACACGTGGAAGACAAGCACCATATGACTTCACTCATATGTAGAACATACACAAACACATGGACAGGAGAACAGTTTAGAAGTTACCAGGGGAAGAGGGTTGGGGGGTGGGTGCAAGGGGTGACATTTATATGGTGACTGACAAATACCAATGTACAACTGAAATTTCACAATCTTATAAACTATTAGGACCTCCATAAATGAAAAAGTACACAGCTTTCCCATAAATTATTTGTTTTTCAGACTTTACTTCTATCATACCCTTCCTTGAAATACCCTAACTCTCTTAACATTGTCTCAAAGCCTTTTTTTTAATTTAGTGAGTTTTAATATGTTCTTGATCCAAATATTAAATGTTACCATGTTGCAGTCACTTGACTCCAATAAGAAAGAACAAAGATGTAATGAACAAATAAAACGCTGGTTTTACAGAGAGGTTATATATTTGAATAGGTAGTGAAGCTACAAATCTTTACCTCTATCATGTGGTCTTCAATGTAGGGTATGTAAGGCACTTTACTGAGATATGGGGATAAACTATTATATATATACACACATATATACACACAATATATGTATACATAATACATACATATATACATAATATATATACATAATTGTGTAAAATATTTTAAAGTATGCCTATTTAGTATATATACATAATATTTTAATTCTGTATTTTATATTTATACTTTTAATATATATTTAAAATAAGTACATATATATTAGATTTGCCTGAATTTTTTTATACTGATGGTGTATGCAGTAAAAAATTACATCACCATTCTGGAGGCTATTAGGATAGTAACATACTCCAACTCACATTCTTCACTTATCAAGGAAGATGTCAAATTTACTTATATAGCAAGAGTTTATCCATTATTCAATAGTGAAAAAGAAAATATTTTTATTCATCTATCCATCCATCTACAGATACAGGAAACATTTATTAAAAATCTCTTCTTACCAAGGGAAAACATCATATCCTTATTCATAACTTTATCATTTATACATCTAGAAAATTCCTTGCATATATGATGTGCCCAGTAAATTTTGATGAATAAATGTATGAATTGACCTAGTTGGTGAAGATTCCCTAGAAAGAAATTGGAACAAAAAATTTAAAGTCATGGAAACAGATGCTAGCTTAATGCAAGATCTTTGCAAGTGTGAAAGTTAGTCAGCAGTGGAATGGCTGCCTTGGGTAGTGAGCTTCTCAGCTTTGAAAATGTTCACACAGAACCTGGGGGCCAGAGATGTGATGCAGCTTGACTGGGTAGCTGATTGGGCAAGGAGCAAATGAGACCACCTCTGAAGTATTTCCAACTCGAAGGCATTGTGATACTAGATTTATATTTTTTAGAGACATTCTGAAAATTCCTTGATAAAAGATCTAATTGAATACAATTAAACAGTGTTTGCCTATTATGTATACGCATTATTGACTATTTTTCTATCTTCTAGGACTCTTTGCAAGTACAAGCAACTCTACTCCACATTAATGGGGGATACTTGTATGGAGAGTCTCTCAGAGAAGAGAATCCAAAAGTCACGAGGCAGGCAGGAGCATGAGCAGCAGTGAGTAGGCAGCACCAGAGCTAAAAAATGAATTCAGCCTGAAATAGCCCAGAGAATTAGTGATCAAAATATGTATAACTGAGATCTTCCTGTAGACAAGAGTTTTTTCCTTTATTTTATAGGCATTCCTTCCTTAGGTCAATTCTCCAGTTAAGCAAACACTTATGAAGTACTAATATAAGAAACAGAAAATAGTAGCTCAGGTCAGGAAACAAATCTCTACGACACTGCGCTAATTAGCCCTACCCAATACTGATCCTTTATTCATAAGACTTTATCTCCAAAGCATCATTATTAAGTTTATGCTCGTCCTTTTTATTCTTTTACTACATAACTAGTAATTATTCTAATGTTGGTTCATGCTTGCATGCTTCTTTTCTCCCTCAGGTGGATTATAAGCTATTTAAAGATAAAGACTTTGTCTTGTAATTGCTTTCCCCAAATCAATGGAATGTTGATGTTAACCATTTTCTCCACCTAGAATTCTCTCTCCCTTCTCCCAGATTGTCTGAACCCTTTCATTGCTATAGGGCCAGCTATCATGTGGCGACTTTTGGTTCTATATAACAACTTCCTTCTCTGAACTCTTATAGTGTTTGTCTCTATCACTAATTGGAGCTGAGCATATGCCATCTTGTCCTTGGCAACACTTCTTCTATCTGAGCCAAAAACATGATCCTTCCTCCAGAGAGAAAGCGTGCCAACATTGTGAACCCCTGATAAGCTTATTTGTCTTTCACAGTACACAGGAACCTTTGAAGAACCCAAAAATATTGCCCATGATCTAGTGTGAGGGCCAAAAGATTTTAGTAGGAGGAAGATGATATCCTAGCACCACACAGTCTAATCACTGCAAATTGGAGTAGAGTTGCATTAACTATCATTTAGTTCTACCACAATAATAGAATTAATCAGGTAGGCCTAAGGCTAGCAGGACAAAAATCCTCAATAGAATCTTATCAGAGTTAGAGGTTATTGAGAGCTCTCCAAGGTACCGAAGAACTGTAGGCATTTAGTCTACCCACCCAATGGATTCTCTGTGTTCAAGTGACACTATTTATTTATTTACTTACTTATTGATTTACGTAACTTCCACTATTATGATGTCAGATACCTGCCTTAATCCGAATCCTACCATATCTATCAAGATGCTATAGTGCACCTATTATCCTGACCTAATTATGACATGTTCTTGCAACTGGCCTACCTGGCTATATCGTTGACTAGCAACAAAACTTCCAAGCCAAATTTCAAATAGGCATTTTAAAAACATACATGTCTACTCTCCTCGACATTACTGAAAATTCTTGAAAGAGAAATCATGCCCCTGTGTATCAATAAACGCTTGTTGATAATGACTAATTTATTTTTCTTTGACTTCTACACACACATATCTAGTGCAGGTCTCAGTCATGAATGACCACTCAGTGAATTCTTGTTGGCTGGCTGAGCTAAACTGAAGAATCCAAACCTGGGTTTGAATGGATGCCCACAAGTGAACTGGAGAAGTACACTTAGCTCCTGTGTCTTTCTGAACATAGTGTCTACTTAACCAGCCCTCCAAACTAGATCTGGACAGACTTTCAGTTTAGATTTGTTAGTGTCATACAGTAGAACAAAATAAAAGAGTATGCTTATATGTGTAAATATCCAATTGTCTGTGTTTCTGGATGCAAAGAAACTCCCACAGAATGCTAGCTTGCAAAGGACACGGTATATTGAAAATAATTTTCTAAAAAGTATTTGCTCGAGCATCCCATAAATTTGCATAGGACATTTAAATAACCCTATATGAACTGTAAACTTATTCTAAAAATTGCTTTTTAAGTAAATTAGGCTTCAGTTCCTTAATTAATTATTTGTAGGCTAGGAAAGGCACTAATACATTTAGTTTTCATTGCAATAATATCAAAATAAAATATGCAGCAAACTACTAGCCCCAGGCAATGCCACTGGAAGTTTTCATCAGTATTAACCAGGTCATCAAACCTATATGTCATCATATCAGGATGCATTTGAATGTGAAAACAATAAGTAAGAACTCATACCATTAAGAGTATAATTACTCTCAAAAGCAGTAAAAAAAATAAGAAATGGTGATTTCAATTTTATAGGTAGTCTCAACATTATAAAACACGAAATTACGTAATTGTTACATCCTATAGAATTTTATCTTAGATCACAGTCTGTATCACAAAATCATTTAATTACTATCATATGCATTTGCATTCTGCCTTAGCACAGAGTGGGCCCTCAGTTGATATTGGCTTGATAAATGTATAACATAAGCATATTCCACTAATCTAAGATTATGTTCCATAGATACTTTTATAAAATAGTATTATTTTGAGTCTGATAATGCTACTGATTTCCAAATCTTATCCTTACATTGAATTATTTGGAAGACCATCTAAGATGTTGATTGTCAATGCAAAACAAATTCTAGGTGCTCAAATATTTTTATAAAGTATATTAGAATATTAATCTCATACTAAAAATGTCCTGTGAGATTTATGTTCAGGTCTCCACAAGCAAAGTAAAGCACAAAATTGAAATAGTGAATCTTGAAATCTATTCAGTCAGAATCTACTGTATATAAAAGTCAAAGCCACATACTCTTTAGGTGGAAGTGTTTGTCTTACTTTTACTAAAACAGCCAATAGGTCCTATTACATGAGTAACAGTAAAAGAAGAACCAATTTCCACCTTGGAGATTCTGTGATCCACGCAGAGCTATATAAAAGATAGCCAGCTACCCAGGTGGCAATCTCTAAGTGGTTTCAAAATATAACTGGAACAAATGGTGCCAGTTAACTCTGATTGCCACAGGCAACCCTATATATAGTTAGTGAAATGTAAGTGGCTCTTAGGAAGCACTCGAATAGAAATTTTTTTAAATCTCACTAATAGTGGGTTGTCTCCACTAAGTATCTCTGACCTTTGCAAGCAGTTATAGTCAGGGAATAATCAATAGTTGCTCTCATCTGAGTTTCTAAACCCAAGAAATGGATAGTATAGAGATTTTTATCAGGAAGGAATGACATTTTATTTTATAATTTCCTAAAGAGTTTTCTGATTCTCAAAGTCACAAATGAAGCTTTAAAAGCAAGAAAATCTACAGAAATGTGGGAAGCATTTGGCTATTTCCTGTGCTTGAACAGAGTAAGCTGAATTTGCAAGACCTTGACTCCATATGCAATTTTTGACCACAGAAAATTAGTTGTCTACAACACCACCGAATATATGTAGAATAAATTGAAAGATTATTAGTTTGTAGAAATGCTAAACTATTGTCCTGATTATAGTAACCACATATTATATGTTGGTCTTTTATTTAGGTAGTTTTTATTTTAACACATATCGATATTGAACAAATTGTAGGCTCAGTCTAGTGGACATGATTCTCTTCTTCCAAACTTATTTTAACACTTCATTAATTGATATATGAATTCAGTATATATATATATATATATATATATTTTTTTTTTTAAAGATTTTATTTTTTTCCTTTTTCTCCCCAAAGCCCCCTGGTACCTAGTTGTGTATTCTTAGTTGTGGGTCCCTCTAGTTGTGGCATGTGGGACACCGCCTCAGCGTGGTTCGATGAGCAGTGCCATGTCTGCGCCCAGGATTCGAACCATTGAAACACTGGGCCGCCTGCTGCAGAGCACGCAGACTTAACTACTTGGCCACGGAGCCAGCCCCAATTCAGTATATATTTACTAACAGCCTTTATATGCCTAGCATAATGAGAAATGCTAGCTATACAAAAACAATAAATTTCTTGCTTTTATATTTTTGCTTTCATATTCAACAGTCTGATAGAGGATGCCAAGTATGTAAACCCAAAAACATCAAAGAAAGGTTTATATGGACACAATCCAAATTCCAGAGAACCATCCTCCAGCCTTCTTGCTTGAAGCCAATGCTCCTCACTCTAGCCACTTCTGCTCCCTATCCCACCTCCACCTGTTTTCTCTGCAAGAACACCCAAAAGAGCCCACACTCCTCTCCTTTAATAGTTGTCCTACATATTCTACCCCCTGGAATATCCTAGCACCTCCCTCCACTGAAGTCCAAGTTGGAATTGAAAGCAAGCCGCATTGTTCTGCTCCTTATCCACTTATTGCTGACCCAAAAGCAGTCACTGAAGTCCTTTTGGTGTAAGTGTTTTACTCCTAGAAAATTTGAAGAAGATGAAAATATGAAATATAGGAGACTCACGGAATCCACAGTTTTTTGATTACTGCATTTCTTCTTATGATATCCTATATTTCTTATCTCCTCGTATTATACCTCTTGGCTAAGACATTTCACTATCTTTCATTCTTTTTAAATGCTTTTTACATTTTTCCTCTCACTGACTGGATTACACTGGATATCTTGGTTCACAATTGCACCTAAAAAGCTATTTGTGCAATTTATATCTCTAATATCTGTACTCTTCCCTCCACTGAAGGAAGTTACATTGAAAGGATCATGCAGATGATAAAGTTTGACAGTTGAATAATGGTGTCACGTATAATACAAGCAGTAAGATGGGAGTATGTGGAAAAGCAGAAAAACAGTATCTGGGACACAGTAGGCATTCAATACATATTTATCAAATAAGTAGAAGAGAGAATGAACGAACTCAAACTTCACTTTTTCTTTTAAACTTTCCTAAACTTCAGGACTGAATTAATCCACTACCATCTGCCATTCTGTAAAAGAATCACAACAATAATGATAGCTAATAGTCACTGAGTGATTATTATGTGTCAGGTACTGTTTTAAATGCTTTCAATGCATTAACTCACTTAATCCTCACATTAGCTCCACGGAGTAGCTACAATCAATTCTTTATTTCATAGATAGAGATACTCAGATACAGAGAGGTTAAATAACCTACCCCAGGTCACATGGTCAATAATTAGAAGAGTTCATCCAAACTGCCCACCCACAAACACACAACATGAGCCCCTTGACATTAGCATTGTGTCTTGTTTATTTCAGTTTCTCCACCGCCTAGCCCTATAGCAGAGCCTGGGGTGCAGAAAGTGCTTAGTAGTTTTTTTATAAATGAGTGAATGAACACTTTAATGATAATGGACAATATGGACCAACCTACAATCCCAAACCAATTCCTTGCACACTTGCCAACTGCAGGTCTCCAAATTTGAGAGGAGTCTTAGCCAGCGTCCTTATCCCAGGGGATGCTCTACTCAACCCTTTCCTCTCTTTGCCTCTAGAGGAAGAAATATTAATTTGATCTCTCTTATACCAAACTGCTGTTATCCCCTCACTCATATCATCAGCCTCTCTGGCCCTATTTGTATTTCTGGAATATTCAAGCATAGCCCCGCCTTAAAGCCTTTCACTTGTAATTTTCTGTTGTTTCTGATGGAAATGCTCTTCTTGCACATTTTCTCATGGGTAGAGGCTGCTAGCCATTCAGATCTCAGCTCAGTCACGATCTACTCAATGAAGTTTCTCTGACCATATACACCATTACCTTAGGCTGAAGCTCTGTGTTCCAGCTCAGTTCAGCAGAGAGGCAAGCTTTGGCATTTCAGATACAAGTCCAGGTTATTATAAAATAACTTATTTCCTGTTTATATTGTCCTTTGGGCATTTTTCTCCCACAAGCAGCTCAGACGCAGGAAGAGTAGTTGGACCAAGTCAGACTGTAGGCCTTCCTGTTATCCTTGGCCATTATACAATCCAATTACACCCCAAATTCCATGATCAACCCTACAATTATTCATTTGCTTCCTGGCTGAAAAGGGAAAATTAATGTGTGAATGGGTAAAGTCATGGGAGAGAATGTGACAAAGGACAATCTTGAAGGGAAAAATAAAATGGAAAATGCTAACTGGATATATATGAAATTCAGGTTCCTTTAAAAGTCATCCAGCCATATAATTGGGCCCCTAAGCAGTCACCTCTGCAATCCTCATTTCCAAGCCCTCAAATGGCATAAAAGAAGACTCCCCAATCTTTTGGACCCACAGTATTACTCATTCTCACTATATTGTATATGTCAGGCTTTCTCAACTTTGGAGCTATTGACATTTGAAGCCCAATAATTCTCTCTTGCTGGAAGCTGCCCTGTGCATTGTAGGATGTTTAGCAGCATCTCTGACTCCACTTGAAACCAATAGCAGCCACCCCTCACTCCCACCCCAAGATGTGACAACCAAAAAAGTCTCCAGACATTGCCAAATGCCTGCAGGGGGACAAAACTGCCCTACATTGAAAACTCTAGAAATAATTCCTTCTACATTCATTGTGGTTTGGACCAAAGTGTGAGAGGATCCACAGGTTTACAGCCAAGTGGTTTGAGTTTCACTTAAATCTGTATCAGTCCTTTCAGCACACAGTGCTGGGAAAACTGGATACCCACAAGTAAGAGAATAAAGGTGGACCCTTACCTTACACTGTATACAAAAATCAACTCAAAATGGATCAAAGCCCTAAATGTAAGAGCTAAGACTATAAGACTCCTAGAAGGAAGCATAGGGGGAAAGCTTCATGACATTGGATTTGGCAATGATTCCTTAGATATGACAACTAAAGCACAGGTAATAAAAGAAAAATAGACAAATTAGACTACGTCAATATTTAAAACTTCTGTGCATCAAAGGACACAATCAACAGTGAAAAAGCAATCTATAGAATGGGAGAAAATATTTGCAAACCCTTTATCAGATATCCAGACTATATTAAATAATTCCCATAACTCAACAACAAATAAAAACAAACAACTTGATTAAAAAATGGGTGAAGGACTTGAATAGCCATTTCTCCAAAGACGGCATACAAATAACCAACAAGTACATGAAAAGATGCTCAACATCACTAATTATTAGGGAAATGCAAATCAAAACCACAATGAGATATCATGTTACACCCAGTATGATGACTACTGTCAAAAAAACAGAAAACAACAAGTATTGATGAGGATCTGGGGAAACTGGAACACTTACGCATTGTTCATGGGAATGTAAAATGGTGCAGCCATTGGGAAAAACAGTATGATGATTCCTCAAAAAAATAAAAATAGAATTATCATATGATCCAGCAAATCTACTTCTGGGTCTATACCCTAAAGAATTGAAAGCAGGGTCTCAAAGAGAGATTTGTACATCCATGTTCATCGCAGCGTTATTCACAATAACCAAAAGGGAGAAGTATGAGATCCAAAGGTCCATAGGTAGATGAACGGATAAACAAAATGTAGTGGTTTTCAGGGGCAGGAAGGAATGGGGAATGGGGGGTTGCTGTTTAATGGGTGTAAAGTTTCAGTTTTGCAAGATGAAAAGAGTTCTGGAAATTGGTTGCACAACAATGTGAATGTACTTAACACTACAGAACTGTATGCTCAGAAATACGTAAGATGGTAAATTTTATATTACGTGTATTTTATTTACATTAAAAAAATTGTATCAGTAAAGCGCAATGAGTGTAATGAAGACAATTCTCTCAGATTTAATCCAAAGCATCATCCTAAGAATATCAAAGCCTTAAATATGGGTTATCATTAGATACTAGGACCCATAGGTCTTTCTGAATGAAGAGCAGCCTCTGCATTGGTGACCATTGTGATTTTCCTTTGGTTCTGCCTATTTCAAAGTTTGGCAACCTCAGCCATTATTTCACTCATTCTTAATGAACACTTAAGTAAACAAACATTCATTGAGCATCAACTGTAAGTCAAGCATGGCGCTGGGGGGGTTACACAGAGTGTGCAATTCAATTCTGGGAAAGTAATCATAGATTTTTGGAAATTTTCAGCTGAACACAGTCACTCATAGCATGCTTTAGTAGTTAAGAACATGGATTGAGCCTAATCAACAGGTTTGAAGACTGGCTCTGCCACTCGCTAGCTGTGGTCTTTTTACCTTTTTGCCTCAGTTTCTTCCTTCTTGAAATGAGGATATTAATAGCTCCTTATTCATAAAGTTGCTTTGAGGATTAATATTTATAAAGCTGCTGGAGCATTACCTGGCATAGAGTAAGGGCTAAACAAATTCACAAACACGTACTGAGCACCTAGAAAGACCCCACTAGAAGCTGTGAACATTTGCTTGAACCATGCTCTAGAACCTACTATTTAACATGGTGAAAGGGGATTCCTAGCTGTTTGGCTATGCCCAGAAAATGCTCAAGTCCTTGAAAATATCCCCTCCATCTGTGATGACTGAGAACAGATTGTCTAATGGAGAGGAAGTATGATGGGTGCTAAGTGTCCTGTACCCGACTCAGTGGGGTTACTCCTCCTGAGCTAGCTGTTTCACACTGCACAGAAGGAAGTGGGGAACAAGCCTGTTGTCACAGTGTACATCCCAAGATTGTTTTCAGACAGAAATGCACCATTAAAATCAAGTGTTATTCCTAGGTTTAAGAAAGAGAAAAGCAAAACCAAAAACAAATCCAAAGCTATAAAAGTACGTGCCCTGTCAAACTAGAGTCCTGGATGGAATTTTTTTTTTTTTTTTTTAAAGATTTTATTTTTTCCTTTTTCTCCCCAAAGCCCCCCGGTACATAGTTGTGTATTCTTCGTTGTGGGTTCTTCTAGTTGTGGCATGTGGGACGCTGCCTCAGTGTGGTCTGATGAGCAGTGCCATGTCCGCGCCCAGGATTCGAACTGCCGAAACACTGGGCCGCCTGCAGCGGAGCGTGCGAACTTAACCACTCGGCCACGGGGCCAGCCCCCTGGATGGAATTATAATGATGCTCTCTGAGCAGAAGCCTGAGCTGCATTACAAATGTGAGCTTCTTTATGAGGACCCAAGGGAAACATTAAATGCCTAGAGAATTTGAGAACATGTTAAAAATGAAAATCCCAATCCAAACACAATAACTATGTCTGATGTACACTACGGCAAAACCAGAAAATATTTAGGACATAAACGTAAAAGATTGTCTTTCATTGAAAACTAAACAATCCCTAAGAGCTCTCAACTAGTGAAAACCTGGATGAAAACTCTTGCGTGGAAGTTCAAAACACAGCACTTGGACCTGGGCAAAAAGGGATAAGACTTAACTCTTGATATTTATCATTATCACAATACAAAAAGGAAAACAACTATAGATTCTGGGTCTCAGTTAACGATGAGTTTCTTACCCGAGTACCTATTAGGAAGAGGTTTTAATTATTATAACCTAGGAAACTATGTACGAATTCTCTGTATTTATATCAAAAACAAAAAAATTGGATTGTCTTTCATTTTGCTAATTTCTATTGCACGTCTGTTCACATTTTAGAAATATCCCAATTGTTTGACAAATAGTATGTGTGAGGGTTTCCTCATACCCTATAATTTCAGATGTTACATTATTATATCACCCTCTGCCTTGTCAATATCTCAGTGGTAAAACAGGGACCAAAATAAGTCTGTTTCATGTGCAACAAAAATATGGACGCCTTAGAGGAAAAAAAATAAGAAATTCAGTTCACCAGTTACTTGCCAGTTACCATGCCAGATGAATACGACTAAACTTATTGTGGTGATCATTTTGCAGTATATACACATATCAAATCATTATGTTGTATACCTTAAACTTATACAATGGTATATGCCAATTATATATTAATGAAACTGGAAATAAAATGAAATTTTTTGCCAATGGGGAAAAAAAAAAAGACATAGCACCTGGCCTCAAAGAGATTAATCTAATACAATAACTCCTGATATTTTTTCTCCCACATAATGTCCTACAAATAACATTTATAATTGTGATGCTCTCTCCTAAAGATACTCATGTTGATGTTGTTTTAATAGCCTGGCTGTAGCAGAGAAAAAAAAAATAGTCATGGTTTAAACTTATGTGCAATTCCCAGTGCACTTACTCTGTGAATATCCTTTTCACTCCCACTAATTCTTGACATATTGGTGACATGATAAGAACCACTGTTCGAGTGCGAGTCAAAGAAACACACTCACAATTAAAGAATAAAGCAGTTGAACCTTGGCAAAAGTCTCTGTCATCATGAAGTTTATATTCTAGTGGGAGGAGGTAGACAATAAGATAGACAGATGATGATAGATAGATTGATAGCTAGCGATGACATAGATATGGACATGAATATAGATGTGGATGTAGGTAATAGATGTATATATCAGGTGCAAATAGTGCTATACAGAAATCAAAGCAGAGCTAAGGGCAATAGGAAGGCTGGGGTCGGGGGGTGCTATTTTAACACAGATGGTCAGGAAAGTCCTCTCAATTAGATGAATTAAAGCAATAACCTGAAAGAAGGAAGGAAGAGGGCCACACAGTATCTGGGGGAAATTCTTTCTTGACAATAACAAAAAGGTAGAGGCCCAGAGGAGAGATGCTGCTTAGGCTGTGAGTTTGAGGACCAGCCAATAGACGAGTGCGACTGGAATGGTGTGAGGGAAGGAGAGGAGTTTGAGAAGTAACAGGCTGAGACCAATGGGGCCTTGCATATACACGCCGACCATACTGAGTGAGGTGGACTGCTACTGAAGGGTTCGGAATGGAGGAGTGGCCCACTCACTCACGTATTACACAGGATTACCGTGGCAGCTTTGTCGGGGGGAATACAGTGTAAGGAGGAAAGGGCGAAAGCAGGAAGATCGGGTAAGAGGCTAATTTGATAATCTAGGTATGAGGTAATGGCAGCCTGGATCTGAACAGTAGCAGTGGTGGTGATGAGAAGTGGCCAGATCCTGGATACACTGAGAAAGTAGGGCTGATAGGATCTGCTGAAGCATTTGAAATATGAAATATCAGAGGAAAGCAGGAGTCATGGAGACTCCAAGATTTCTGGCCTGAGCAATTAGAAAAATGGAATTGCATTCTACTAAGATGGAGAAGACTGGGAACAGATCGCAAGAAGGGTGGGGGTGAGGGTGAAAATCATGATGTCAGTTTTGGACATGATCAGTTTTAGCTGTCAAGAAGGCTGTTGGGTAGATATATAGCTCTGGAATTCAGAGAAGTCTGGCAAAAAATACAAATTTGGAAATCATCTGCATATGGATATTATTTAAAGTCATCAATCTAAGTGAGATACTTGGCCTAAGGAGTGAATGTAAAAAAAAAAAAAAAGGAGACAGAAGGGGTGCATATTCCTCTGGGGGCATTCCACTGTTTAGAGTTTGGGGACACGAAGAGGAGCCAGCTGAGGAGATTGAGAAAGAGCATCCTCTGAGGAAGGTCCCGGAAGCCAGTGAAGGCAGTGTTTCAAGAAAGAGGGAGCAATCAACTGTGTGATATGCTGCTGATGGGCTGAGTTTTCAAAAGAGTGGTTTTCAAAAGAGGTGGTTTTCAAAAGAGGACCGGAGGGGAGAAAATGTGCAGAGAGGCACAGACAACGATATGGGGGAGTTTTGCGATAAAGGGGAACAGAAATAGGGTAATGGAGAGGTGCATGGGGTCAAAGAGGGTCTTTGAAAGAATAGAGCTGTAGCATGTTTGTAGATTGACAGAAATAATCTAATAGGACGGAAACCTGATGGTGCAGGGGACAGTGAGGATAAGAGCAAAGCGCCCGAGTGTGAGAGGGGATAAAACACCATGCACAGTGGAGGGGCTGCGCTGAACCAGGTACACAAAGTGGATCCACAGAAACAGGAAGGAAGGCAGGAAGCGTGGGCACAGAACAGGTAGGTGGCAGACGTGGCAAATGAATGACAAGTTTGCAAATCCAACTACTTGCCTGGGATGTTCATTCAGCCTATCATCTGCGTCCCATGCCTTGAGGGGACTGGAAAATACCATCTCATCCTCTAAAATACTTCCCTTTGCCTCTCCTCTCTACTGTGTCATATTCTACAAGTTGAGATTAATTATTCCGGTTTAATGTTTATTTCCCTAAAATGGAATAACACATTAAACCCCATGAGTCAATTACTCTTAAATACAAATGAATCTATTGGGTTCTCACTGTGAGAAGGCTTTTCGTAAAGAGACACGAGAGTACGATGACCCGGGATGGTTTCCTATCGGGGCTGGGAGTTGGAGATTGAGAAGGAGGTGGAGTGGTTGTGTGAAGGAGTGCCAGTGAATCTGCGGAACTCGCCAGGATACACAATGCATTACTCTAAACCAGAACACACGGGCTCATACTTGGGTTTCCTCTTTGCAGCTTGGTTGCCTAGCATCAGTCAGTTGACCTCTCCCAGTCTCAGTTTCCTCAACTGTAAAGGGAGGTAAGAATTAAATGATATAAAACGCATGTGGTATAATTTTTCTATTATTACTCCATTTTTCATGTCAAAAAAATTAAAACGCTGCTATCACGTTCTTCTCTCAGAGCGTATTTCTCGCTTGCTCACACCAGCAGACTACATACACCTGACCTCATGCTTTATATCAGATCCCCCAGTATAGCTCCCGATGGATTAATTGCTGAAGAAAATAAGTCACCGTAACAGGGGCAGAGTCAGCGCTCACAGACATTTGAAAAGGGAGAGCAGCACCATTGCTCTGTAAAGCTTTAGTTTCAGAATCAGAATGGCACCAATTGATAGCAGTGGGGCAGCCATTGTGTGTTATAGGTTTATCCTTGTGACATTTGTATCTATCAAACAAAATCATTTCACATGCCAAATGATTACATACTCTCCTTGGGTAGATTAAACCTCCTCGATGGCGAGGTGCATCGTGTTTACATCATCTGACAATGAATATTTGTTGATTGGCATCAATAAAAAATGCAAATGCAAACCACAGATCAGGATTAATGCACTAAGCAATGTCTATGCGGTTTTTAGCCAACGAAAAAGGACTAACATACACAAATACAGCAATGCTTTAGGAAACATAAACAATTAAACTTTCAGAGGACTAGGTACTTGGCAAAAGCACTTGTAGGGTTCACACAAAATATAAAATTCATAATGCATTTTAAAGCTGTCACATTTTTGAAAATCTGATATGCATAAAACTACTTAGAAGCCTTTTTTTTTCTTCTGAATGTCTCTGCCAAGTTACTTTTCAGAAAACCAAAGCACTCTATAACCACTGGTGTTCAGTATTCATCCCGTAATATATAAGGTCAGAATGGTAGAGCAGGTAATTATTAATCCCATTTGACAAAAAAGCTACCAGTGGCAAATGTATGCATATGTGCTTGCTGGGCATTTGGGATTCAGCTGGCACTAAAACGCCAATCCCTTGAATCCCAAGCAAGTACTGTGTTTATAAAGATAGTTCTTTCATAGTATTAGAGTCTGCAAAGCTTTATTCACATGAAGCAGTTGCTTAATTTAATCTACAATTGCCAGACAGTTTCCTACAAATCTCATTTTTATTAATTTAGACAGAACTAGGAACTTGGCATGATTCTTGTGAAGCCCAAAGTATTTTACTTTATTTTATACTGTTGCAAAGCTTTGAGTTTCTTTGAATAGCCATTTTTCAATGATGTGCCAGTTCATTTGAACAGAACCCCTTGTCTTAAAGATAGAACCTTTCACTGCCTTTCAATTGCTAGGAGACAGAATCAACCTGATCAATGATAATGTGACAAGGAAGTCTGTCAAAAGAGAAGCAATAACCTTTATTTTTGTTTTCATCCCTAAATATTCTTGGAAACAGCCAAGAAATAAAGAGCAATTTGATTTAAATGCTGTAATGTCATCTAGATAAAGGTTAAACGCAACTTTCATTGCACTGAATATCGGTCATATGAGCTTTCTATTTTCTTTCTGCAGGAAGCATGAAAGTCATGTAAAGAGCCGTGGGGGTAGATAAGATCCAAGGTACCATTTAGTCCAGCTCCTGTCTCCACACAGTCTCTCATTTAAGTGGTCCTATGCAGCCGAAACTCCTCCCTTTTTTATAAAATAAAATATTTGTGGAGCAACGTTTGTGGTATTTAACAATGTTTATTAACAGGATGCTCTTTGCATACAACCCAAATACACCTGCAGCATTTGAGTCAATCACTTTGCTTTGTACTCATTAGTAACAGTTTATCATTACCTTCTGTCTTATAAACTTATCATTCTTCTTCTTCCAACAAATCGGTTCCATTTCTTTGTGTTTTTCAACAATTCTAATTAATTTTATAAATGTATATGAATAGGGAAAGAATTGTTTTAGCTCTGCTTTACTGATGAGGAAGCTGAGATTCCAAAAGTTTAAATGACTACCTCTGCCCGACTCAAAACAAAAACAAACAAAAGCAGCAGTTTGTAAGTCGTGGCGCCAGGATACGTATCTCGATTCCTCAACTCTGGATCCTGAGCTCTTTTCTCATTGCCTCCCAGAAATAAATTTTCTTACATAAACAAAGCACTAGGAGCTTAGATTCCACTGTCAAGGGAGAACATCTTCATTGACATTCTGGTACTTCGAAAAGAACATTTTTTTAAATTTAGTAGAAATTTATTTAAATCAACTTGGAGAAACAGTGTTGCATTGGCATCTAGTTTCACTAATGGAGACCAGTATCAACTCAAAACGTTAACTGGAATTTTAAATAATAAAGATGATTTTAAGGCCAAAGTTATTTCCAATCTCTGTGAGGAATGAGAGCGATTAAACTCCATAACACATGGTGATTTCTTTGTCTTTTTAGATTTTATTTTACCGTGGTAAGAACATTTAATATGGGCTTTAAAAAGATCAAGTACTATCCTACGAAACTAAGTAATATCTAAGTGGTCTAAAAAGAATAAATTTAATATGCACAATAGTTGTTCGCTAAAAACATTTAATTAAGCCATGTCATACAAAACACTTAAGTAATTTACATTATCATGTGTGTTATAAATTTTTATATGAAATCATAAGTTCTGGATATATTAGTGAACTAAGGTCTGCTGATTTCCCGTCATTGACCAGGAATTGTGCTAAACATCGTATATACATTAGCTTCGTTTAATCTTCACAAAGGCTTAATGAGATAAAAGTAGTATTTTTCTAATTTTGCAGAGGCAGAAAGAGGAAATAAGATAGGTTAAATGGTTTGTCCAAAACCTAGCGTCTTGTAAAAGGTGGAGTTGAGATTCAAAGGTGGCCTGTGCTTTTTGCACCAAGCCACCCAGCCTCCCGAAGTCCCTACTCTGTCTTGGTAAGCTGGAGCATGATAGACACGACCCTGTTTTCTGGGTTAGTGCAGCCTGGCAGAGGAAGCTGACAGATAACGCCAAAGGCCACAGTTATGCACAAGAAGTTAAAATTTGCATATGGATTTCAATGGTGAAATCTCAGGAGGAAGTCTTGGGCAGTTAAGACACCAGCAAGAGAGAGCTGGATCCCTTAGTTTCTTTGTCCTGTCTTCCTCTACCTCTCTTCAGGAGGTCTAAATAGTCCTGATGGTGAGAGAGAGGTTCCCGTATAAACTGCCGAGGTAATTGTGGCCCATATAAGCCACAGAAGCAGTCTCAGATCCTTTTTGCTGCAACAAACAGTCTGAGCTTATTAATTTGTGGAGGAGCAGAAAGGAGACATTTTGAGACAAATGAGTTTTTGATGACACTGGAATATTTCCAAGGCATTTCTTCACTGAATCCTATATTGGCTTTTTATATGTGGGATCCTGAAATAGACAAGGCATCTTCTTACGCTTTCTTTTTCTTTTTGCTTTCAAGCTTATTGGTACAAGTGGATGGAATTACTTCAAAGTGGTTCTCTTCCTGTCTCTTGCACACTGTGGATGATAACACATAGTTTTTAAAAATATATTGGTGATAGCAGCCAAACAAGGCTATAAAGTTTCTTATTGGGATGTAAGCGATTCACACTGGACTTCTGATATGTGTTTCAGTATAATTGAGTTTGGCTCATTAGAATGTGATTATCACATGACAATAAATGAATACTATTTTGTTTCTTCAGCATATCAAATAATCACATTGTGGGTATTATAAAATTATTTCTTTACAAACTCACGTGTACTTTGACTCCTTCAAATTGGCACATTCCAGACTCAGTGACGCTTTTCAAATAATTTCTGGTTTACCAACCAAGGCTGACAATAATGTGAACGTTTGTTTAGAGATGTAGTAAGATGATTAAACAGCAGCATCTATTAGGTGACTTCTAAGGCATGAAGTATTGTGCTAAGGACTTTAATACATTATCTTAGGAGATAGAAACTAGTAGGCTAGATAGACAGATGTGGTTTTTTAGATTAAATTAGCATTAGAAAATATGTAAACATAAGGCTATTTTCTCCATTTTGCAAACGAAGGAACTGAAGCCCAAGAGAGTTAATCACTGATCTAAAATTTCAATAGCAAGTCAAGAGAAAACAGTGAAACTCAGTCTAGCTTTCTTGACTCCAGACAATGTAGCATAAAACAAACATTAACAGTAAAAAATAAAATTCAAGATAACATCAAAATTATACAATTATAGAATCCTATGTGTAGTATATTAAGACATTACATAATGTCCCATACTAATGATACAAGTTTTACAGTTTTAGAAAAAGAAATAACATTTCTTCTTGGAGAAGGAAAATTTGAATGCAACAGACTTTCATCCTCTTAGAAACTGTTTCAAGCACCTAAAACCAACACTTTATCACCAGGAAAAGTCATCAACTATTATAGATGCCTCTAATCCTCCACTATAACTGTTTCAATAGTTTACTTTTTAAAATGGGGCCACAAACTTATTCATAACGTGTCAGTATGTTAGTATACTATTAAGAATTAAACTCTTAGGGCTGTCCCAGTGCTCGATGGCATGGTGGCTAAGTTTGCACCCTCCACTTCCACAGCCCAGTGTTCGCAGGTTCTGATCCCAGGCATGGACCTAGCACTGCTTGTCAAGCCAAGCTGTGGTGGTGTCTCACATAAAATAAAAGAAGACTGGCATAGATGTTAGCTCAGGGCCAATCGTCTTCACACACATACACAAAAAAAGAATTAAACTCTTAAATTATGGTACAAGAACATGCTGATGGAATGGAAATAATTCCATATTTTAAAAATATATGAGTCTCTTTTTGATCCTGAACACTACTGTTCTCCATCTAAATGTGCTCTCTTCAAACTAAAGAAAACATATATATGATTTTGTATATGGAGAGAGATAAAGAGATAGAGAAAATGTGGAAAAACACTAACAATTAGTAAATCTAGGTAGAAGGTGTTCATGGTATACTCTTTCAAGTTTTTGAAATTTTAAATCTTCACACCCAGTGAGCTCTCCTTGGCCTACATATCCTTCTGCCCTCCTCATTCATCCTGTTGCCATTCCTGGACATCTTGGATGCATATAATTTTAATGTTATAAATTGTTTAGAAATTTCTATGACTTTATCAAGCACAGCCACACAGAAACTGTTTCTCTCTCCACTCATTCATCTCTTAAATAGACAGCTTTCAAGTACTTGGAGGCGATGGAATCTTTGTAAGACTCCTCTGAAGTTGTCCAAGCCCACAGCCACCCAGGTTGCTCTGTTCAGACCTACGACCAGGGAAAAGATCACCAACACCATGTTTCTCAAGGAATCCCCAAAATGTTTCCTAGGATCCTGATGTTCCAGAAAAATACAGTTTGAAAGCAGCTTTCCTTGAAGTCACTCTACCCCTGCCCCTTCACTTCCAATCTGCGTACTTTTCAGGGAGGCTGAGTTTAAGGGGTGTAGGTAGGAAGAGGAGGACGAGCCAGTCTGTCAGCAGAGCACATGTGTGACAGGTGTTCTTTTCCACGAACGGTCTAGAGAAGCAGTCACTCCTATTCTCCCGCAAAGAGAAAATGCCTAAGTTCTAGCAAGAAGTAATCTGAGAAGCGCAACAAATTACTTTTTTTTTTTTTAACTTAAAGTACACAGTGAGATTCAAACATATCTGTGTCAAAAAAATTGCTAGGAGTGACAGAGGTCCCAACCTCTCAGTTCAGGAAAAATGAGACAGAATCAAGTGAAATTTTTCACCCCGGTGATGTCTTTTCTAGAGTGCAAGGATGACTAATTCACAGTTTCCTCCCTCTGCAAGTCATGGACTCTTACTTCCAAGTTCACCTGGGAAATCCTACAAAAAGCTCAGATTGCCGTAGGTCTTGCTAGTGTCAATATTTTAAATGTTGCATCAGTGGGAAAATACAGATAATTAAGCACTCTAATATATAATATGCAAACATTTTAAAGGCCAACTCACAAATAGATTCCTGTGTACAACGCTTCCACTCAGATGGTTAGTAAGAGATATGTAGAGATTTCCAGAGCTGGAGCACCAGCTGTGCTGTTTGATGCATGAAGAATAACCAAATAAATAATTGTACAGTGCTACAGACAAACATTTACTTTATAGCACTACAGGCTAGCTAGTGTGATTTGTACACAGTGGCTTAATTAAATATGCTACCATGTAAAACACTTAGCCTCTAGTGAGATATTGTAATTAAACCTGTATCTGTAATATCATAGAACACAAAATGGGAAACAAGCTATGCAGCCTCACTGGCAGAAAGGGCACACACCTATTAAGAAGCGGATGGAGTAAGGAAGCTTGCAGGGTAAGTATCAACGAAGCTTCCTTTTCTCCTCCTTCAGAGCAGGTTAAAGGAAAACTGCTCTAAGAATCAAGAGCAGGAAACAGGAACCATATTCATTCTTTCTATTATTTTTTCTACAAATATTTCGTAAGTCCCAGCCTTTCTTGCAGGTGCCTGGGATAGAGCAAAGAAGACAAAATCCCACCCTCGTGCAAGGTAGCAGGGTTGGCAGACAATAAAAGAAAAAAAACAATATGGCAAGCAAGCATCTCTTTTCAGGCAATGGATTTCCAGGTAAAGGTAAGTACCAAGAAGAGAACTAAAGCAGACTAAGGGACTAGAAAGTGGAAAGCGGTTTTTGAGATACAGGGTCAGCAAAGCCCTCTCTAGCCGGTGATGTTTGAATGGAAGCAAGAGACGAGCCACGTCAACATCCTGGGGACTAGTCTTCCAGGCAGAAGAAAAACCAAGTGCGAAGGCCCAGATGTGGAAACGTGCTGGGTTTGTTGAAGAAGAGAGAGGAGGCTAACAAGGCTGGAGAAGAGGGGATGAGGTCACAGGTAGCCTGGGGCCAGATAACGTAGGGCCTGGTAAACCATGATAAGCCTTCTGGATTCTTTTCTGAGAATCATGTAAACGCCTCAAGCATAATGTTGCTGGTGTCTGGACAGAGATGTTAGAGAAGGAAGCACGATAAACATCCAAGGACGAAAGCTGGGAGACAACAAAACAGGCAGGAATGGGAAAAGAAAGCAAATAAGAAATTGCAAAAGGGGCTCAGACTTCAGCAGCTGGGCAGCAGGCACGCTCGCGGCCACCTTGGGTCCTGGGGGCTGTCATCATTACTTTACAAAGCCCTTTTTACAGTAAGTATTTTTAAAAATCCAATATATTGAAGACTTGCAGACACTAAAAGGCTAGGAAAACACTATTTATAGACTTGCACTACTGAAAAAATCCTTGCTCAGATTAAAGCAATAGACTCAGGCTACAAGTCTTAGCTTTCCACTGGCATTCAGTTCAGACTGTGGACTAAGATAGTTTACGTAAAAAACCCACCAGGATTATACATAAAACACAACAAGAAGCACCTTTAGTAAATTAGGACTGAGCACCTGGGCTTCCCCAGATGCACCCATCCTCCCAAACACCTTTGCTCTGACTGTTTGATGCATTTGGGGGTGGCGCATCAGCTAACACTATGCACAGCATCATGCCATAGGTGATGAATGCAAGGATCAGCACGTCTACAGACTTTCCTCCCAGTTTCCATAAACAGCAATTTGTTAAGTCATAAAGAATGTCCCAAGCACAGTTTTCAATGATATGGGATGTGCACAATAATTAGAGTCATTACCTCTCAAACACACATTCCCCCTTTCCCCTTTGCTTCCAAGCTCCTCGTCCTCCAACCCACTCTCCACAATGCCTGCAAAGGATCTTCCCCAGGTAAGCTGTTAATGGTGATCCTCTTCTCGCAACCTCGCAGTGGCCCCCCGCTGATGATGGAATAAAGCCCCAGTCCCATTCATGATATTGGAATCCTAAGGCATGGCTCCACTCTACAGGCACAGTCTTACTTGCTGTCTTTGCCACCTTGCATCCTAGGCTGTAACTCCAGTGAGCTTTGCTCACTTTCCCCCACGCTCTGAATCAAATCTCAGTTCAGCCCCTTACTTGCTGTGCAACCTTGGGAAAATTACTTATCCTCCCTGTGCTTCATCCCTTTTCCTATAAAGTGGAAATAATAATAGCATATAACTCATGGGCTTTTTATGGGACTAAATAAGTAAATATATTGAGAACAACGCCAGATGCATTTTAAGTGCTGAATAACGTGAGCTTTTACTACTATTTGTCAATGGAATTTCCTTATTATTTCTTCGCGGCCAAAACAAATGTTCTTCCTGCTCACTGTTCTCCTTGAAAACTCCTGCTCATTCTTCAAGACCCCACACAAATGTCATCTCCTCTCTAAACCTTCTCTATCACATTGACTCACTTTCTAGCGGTATTTATTTCTTCTGTGCTCTCATGACAAGTTGAGCATGATTCTTCAATAGCGTTATTTACACACCATTGATTAATTATTAATGCATAAGTTTGTTTCCCAGGTAGTATATGAGTTCTTTGAAGGCAAGGGCTCCATCTTTCTCATTTTGTATCTCCTAAACCCAGAGGACGGCCTGGACATAGTAGGTAGTCAACAAATGATTGGTTCAATTAAATGTTCAATCAGTAAATATATAAAGACACAGATAGTTCTCAAAAGTTTTTCAATATTGCTAGGAAATAATTCAAGGAGATTGAAGAATAATATGAAGCACAGACAGCAGATTTAGTTAGCAAACTAGGACTAAATTGCTTAAGATAGTAAAGGTGTCTAAACTTCAGAGAAAAGTCAAGCCTATATTATGTTCATTGTTCTCTTTTTACTCTTCTCCAGTTATTCCAGCTTTGTCTTTTCAGGTATATAAGTTCCTTTAGAGTATGAACCATGTCTTTTAATACTTTTGCATTTAAATATTAGACAGAAAAGTATACATTTCGTGAACTTTTGTTAAAATGAGGAAAGATTTCCAAGACAGAGGTGGAACTAAGTGGGGAGAAGGACGAAAAACACAAGTACTTTTTCTAACACTAACTCTGATTGAAAGAATATTGTTCCCTGTGCAAGCATGTTCCATGTGCAAGCAGGAACAGACAGATGGAGGTGGTGCTCACCAATATATTTGCTCTTCAAGAGGAGAATGTAGGGGAGAGAGGGGTAGTGGCCCAGGATATATTCAAGATGTCACCAATAGCTTTCTTCAGAGAGCATCATGCTGCTGATGATGAAGGAGAAGTGATGACTGAGATGAAAACATCAGCAAAGGAGAGACGGTTGAAAAAGCTGGACACTGTGTGGCAAGTGCCAGTCAAGAAAAAGCATGCCACATAAGCCAGGTAGGAGAACATTATGCCTCAGAAGTTGTCACCTCTGATTTGAGGTTAGGGATAAACAATATGTTGACCTAAGGACTCTGGCATTAGTTTCCCTGCTCCCTATTCAAGAATGCTGGACATTCTACTGACACTTTGCAACATATGACATGCTTTTTATCTATATTTTTTCATATCAACTAACAATGAGGGTGGTGTCCACTTCTGGGTTTCAGAATTGAAAGTATTTGGAAATGTGGAATGGTGGTTCAGAGTTAAAATAATGATTAATGTAGTAGAAATACTTGGAAGAAGCTAAAGCAATTCAGAACACCTTTTATATCTGCAACATATCATATTGAGAAGAATATGAACATAGAGCATTCTTATACTCCAAGTGAAGCTTAAATGAGATAATATATGCACACTTTCCAGTAAAGAACTTAAAACATAGTAGGTGTTGGAATCCATGTGGGTTGAATCACAATTTTTTCTTTTCTTGCTCACAGCAGTGCTCAATTCTACATGTTGAGTGAATAAAAAAAGAAAACCCTGGGACCAGTTGATAATGACCTTCAGATTCATGCAGGTTCTTATAAGTCTTTTCTTAATATCCATTAAGGACCAAAAACCAGATTATAAATATTACATATTATATAGATATTGATCATGAGGAAAAATTTTGCAAGACCTGGACTATGAAGTAATTAAACCTCACTAAGTGAGGTTATAGAAAATAGGGCAGATTTCCATATGTCAGAGATGGAGTAATCGTGGTCCTGCTGAAGGGAACGGAAGCAATGAGATAATCATCCAAATTCCTTCCAGATTTAGGATCATATAAATATTCTGATTAGTGACAACACATTGAGTATCTATTTTTTTCAGACATTTTAAAAATAATCACAGAGTCAGTATTTCACAAGTGGTTCTTAAATCTGCTGCCATTAGCCCATACTTCATAACTTGGGTTTTCAAAACCAGAACTACACGTTACTACATGTTAATCTGACCAAAATATGAAATCTACAAATAACTAAAGATAAAAAAAATTGTTCAGTGGGTTTAGACATAAACTGCATCCTCGGCATTGTTTAGCTTCATCATGAAAATTACTTTAATTTCAACGCTGGAATCAAAACAACCCAGTCTTCTTAAAAGAAGTCTACTGTCTACTGTAAAGTAATAACATGTTTTTAGAGACTTCTAAGTGCATATCTTGGAATTTCGAACTTAAATGCATGGTTTGGAAAATACCAATCATTGATCGTGAAAGGCTGGTTACATTTCATCATGACAAAGGGGCAAAAACAAAGCACTTATGCTTTTATTTCCTCATGTAATGATTACACGTGATGTTAAAAAAAACAAGAAGCACATAATTTTTAAGGTTAGTGAAAAAGTCATTCAAATACATAGATATGTGTATATTTTCCAAAAAGAAATTTTCATTGAATGTTTCATGAAAACAAATTTGAAAAATATTAAATATACACTCAGATAAAACAATAAAAATAAATATAAATACAGACTTAATCGGGAGCTGAAAACAAACAGTGATTCAGCTTTACTAAGAAACATAAGGAGAGTGTGCGAGTTGGGAGGGAAAAAGGGTGAAGATGAATCATGGTCATAACTAAAGTTATTTAATAAGTTTGATGATTAATGGATTCTTTAAATCCATATTATGGTACATTATACCAAAGTCATGGGTTTTATTTTTCGGAAATTTTTGTCTTAATTCAGCTAGAAGATCACCTTAACAGCATAAGTTACCTCAGCTATCATTTAATTGTTCTCTTTGTAACTTGCTGCAAGAAAATTTGTATAATGCATGAGTGAAACTGGCTCTTTAATCATTTCAAAATCGAGGTTCTTTTGAACAGAAAAAAATCCAGTATTTATAGCTCTATGTTCCTAGCACATCAAAAATATCTTCTAAGTAAAAGAAAGGTCACATCATTATCTTCAGAAACCCTACAATAAGGAAAATATTACTGAGATTTTATGAAGATTTATCATTATCTGAAAATTAGCTTAGTAAAATTACATGTCCTTCTGGTCAAAATAATGGTTTAATATTAATCCAAATAGTAAAACATGTGAGTCTATTAATTAATTGTACATTTTCCATCGTTGTTCCTTTTATGACAATTAACTAATAATATACCTATATACCTTCTCCTATTCAGTTACACTACTTAGCAAACTATATTAGGGAGGGGGTAAACCACAAGCAAGAAGGCTTCTTCAAATCAGTATAAGATTACGATTAAGTAATAAGATTTAATTCATCAAAATGACAAGCAAAAGAAAATCCCCAATAAAGCAATTATATGAACAACAGTCCATCGTCAGGAAACAAAAATAACCATAGCATTTTTAGCTGGGTAAAGTATATGTTGGCTAAACGTGTGGTGTCCATCAATGGCAAGCTACATATTTCCAGGGGTAACTTGAATTTGCCAGTGCACTGTGCGGTAGATTAGGCAGACAAACATTTCAGATGAGTATAAAACAGGATTCAAGTAAATACTAATTGTCAAAAACCAGATATCCTCAGTTTATCATGTCAGTGGCAATCTAGTATGCAGCCCCCAAATCACTGTGTTAGAACTGCCTTTAAGAAGTACTAGCTCCCTTTATTGCTTAGGGTCCCTACTAAATAAAAACTATGGATACAGACACCCAATTTTGAAGGGTATCTTACTCTAAAAGAAAGTATATCCTTCAAAGAAATCTCAAATGGCTTAGCTTTCACAACTACAGTTTATTTAATTTCTATTGTGCTGTTCCTTACATTTCGTTATTATACTGGTTGAAGGAAGCTACCCTACTGTATATAACATACACATTAAAGGTCATAGGCTCAGTGCAATTTTCACAGAGGGATCCTGAATGTATTTAAACTATGTTTAAACTATATTTATTTAAAACTATAAACTTTAAGTCGATTTTTTACAAGAGGTTCTTAAAGCAATTTGAATTACAAATAAAATTAATTAACCATGTCATTTCAGAAGTGGGAACTTAGTTTTCCCTTTCCTTAAGTAGTGTAAAGATAAACTAAATAAATCAAACGCCCCCTGGGTTATACACTACAAACACGGCAACGCCATAAAGTAAGGTTGACTTTATGCATTGTCTAAAGAAATAAATTAGGACTAAGATTAAAACACTTATTCTCGTACCAAAACTATGCTATTAAAAAATATCAAGAACGACCACACAAAGACACAAAAAAGTCACCTATCACCTGAACAGAGATTAAACAAAACACAGAATTTTTAAAACTCCTTCAATAGTCAATTTACCTAGAAGTGGCTAGGTATTTTTTACAAGCAGTAATTTCACAGGCTCTTATCTCATCTGAAAACAGCTAGGAGCACAAAGATAATTTCACACACAGTGCACTGTGTATTCTTCGGCTGACCCCCTCACCATTCATCTCACACGCGTGGTATGTATGATGAACAAAATTCAAAGGTTCCATTTTCTCCATTTGCAACTCACAGCTGCTGAGGAAGAGCGCCGCGGACCCCTCCGCGCCCCGTCTTACCATGTGTGAGCCACAGTGAAGCGGCGGCGCTGCCGAATGCTTTTATTCACCAGCAACTTTCTGAAAAAGCACGGTGAGTTCCTTGGCGAACTGCGTGGAGAAATTTTAGGAGACGTGGGTCTGTTTCCCGGCAGTCTGGGAAGCTCGAGTTCCAAGTGCATCTGCTCCTTGAAAGTCTTTATGCAAACCTCAGATTCAGAAGCAGTAAGTTCTTTTGAAGAATCTTTTGCTGTCATGTCTTATGTGAGTGCTAGCTTTCACCATCCAAAACAAAACCCTCTAACATAGCAGAGACCCAGCTGCAGGTAGGGAGGCTGAGAAGTCTGCAAACTGCTCCCGGTTTAATTGAGGAAGCTGGAGCTCCACGGCAGGAGCTGCTTAGAGCAAGAGCAGCATGCTCGAAGAATGGCAAGTCAGGCTGTCACAAGGAGCTTTATCAGCCCTGCTTTGCCTCTGAAAATGCGCCAAAGTGCTTCCCATGTCAGTAGCCTCCTTGTGGATGAGGTTCGTCTGCAAGCGACACACTGACACTCACTGAATTCATTCAGCTGAATATATCAACTCATGAAATATTCACAAGGGCTTCTGATAAATCCTTCACATGTGTTTTTCAAAAAACCTTATCAAAGGACCTGCATTCACCACTGGATAGGAAGCAAACCTGGTCACCTGGTCACTTGTTTTGTTTGCACAAAGAGCAGAACCAGAGCCCGGCGGCATGCGTGGTGTTTAAAGTCTTCATTCAGAATTATCTTGCTCTGTAATGCACACAACAGTAACTCCACCTACCAAATGCTATTGGCCAGAATTATCTAAACAACGGCACTGTTTCCCCCTCAACACCCTCCACCCCGCAGATTTTCACAGAATTTGTGAAGCTACCGTCCTCATCACAGTGAAAACATTAAATCAGGGATTGTTGAAAAGCCTAACTAAAACAGCCCCCCAAATTCCATTTCTGAATGAAAGAGCTGATTACTGAAGTTTTTTTTTCTCCCTTCTCCAGAAGATCCAAAACAGCATCAATAAAAAAAACGTCAGCTAACAGGAAAACACTGGATTAGGTTCATTCCCCTTGAGGAATTTAAAGCCTGATCTTTATTCCAATGCACATTACCCTCATTCTTCTGTTTAAGAACATCGTTCCTGGGTTGCACAAAGCAGACACTCTGGTAGACACAAAGTCACTTCTAAAAGCCGAAGTTCCCAGAGTGGAAATGAAGGTGACAACTGGGAAAAATGAGTGCTCCCAGTCAAAGCGCAGAATCCAAAATCAAGAATCAGGCATGTGTTTGTGTGTGTGCAGCTAGGGGTACAAGACAGTGCATGCCTGTGCGAGGGTATATTGATTCGTGAGTGTGTGTGGGTGCTCTGTTCTCAAGGGCGGGCAAGTGAGACATACGGGCAGAGAAGTCCAAAAGATCGCAGGTTCCACAGCTCATCATTGTCACCTGAACTTTCATTTGGAACTGTGTCGGAATGCGGCTTCTATACTTTAGAAAACACGCGGAAGTAAAAAGAATGTTGCAGAGCTTGAAGTGTACAGATGTTGTGAAAAGTCTGTACTGGCCAGGACTGCCACCCGGGCCAGCCTGATCGCACAGGCATTTCACAAATCAGAGCGAGGGCTCTTCAGGGAGGGTGACAGTTAAGGAATGACTCACAGTAAGACTGCAGTGGAAAAGGGAGACATTTATTTTTTCTTCCAAGGTGTGAGGACTTCCACCTTTATAAAATCACTCACATATGTCATATGCTCTGGCTGAACAGCTAAAGGCCTGCCTAAGAGCAGACAATGACCTCTGTATAGGAAGAAATAAACCCCACACAGCCCTTGGGGGAAGTCACTCAGACATAATAGAAAGGATGTAAACTCCTGGTTTACAGGTACCATCTTGGAAAGATATCAATATTGCAATAAGACAAAAAATATGTCATGAACAAAAGCAAAGTCGTGGGATTTTATAGTTGGAGTGAATCCCAGAAATCACCTTGTTCAGCTGCTCATTTCAGAGACGATGAAACAGACCTAGAGAACTTCAGTACTTGGCCAAAGCCCTATCTGTCATTGACATTAGAGCTAAAACCCAGGACTTCTGCTTCCCAGTTGAACGCTCTTTCAGTATACAATCCAGAGAGGTTAAGACAGTCATCTTGTCTGGCTAGGCCTTAGCACGCGTTTTTGATATATTTGAAGATATTTTAACTGACCTATTTGAGAACGAGTTGTCAGTAATATCGTGAGAGAAAATATGAGTAATGCTATCTATTATTTACTGCATTGTAAAAACAAAGCTAGGACTTTTCTCCAAAAATAATGTGATATAAAGCTGGAACATGAGAATACGTGATCCTGTCAATATTCAGAGTGACTTATGTGCAAAAAATAAAATAGTAATTTGAAGCCACTATGGTCTTTTTTATATTCAATTTTTAAGGCTGTCAAAATACAATAAGCATTTTAGGGATTTTTTTCCTCGCAAAATTATGGCAAATTTCACAACCCAGATTTAGCTGTGCATAAACTAGGGTTCAGATAAGGAAACATTGACATAAACTTTCCTAAAGCAGCATGGCAGTACAATTATAATTATTTTCCAATTCTTATTGTCAATTTACGTAACATTATGTGACATTTCAGCCAACCCTAGTGTCTTATGGTTAAGATTCTGCACTCTCACCGCTGTGGCCCGGGTTGGCTTCCGGGTCAGGGATCCACACTACCCATCCGTTGGTTGTCATATTGTGGCAGCTGCCTGTTGCTGTGACGCTGAAAGCTCTGCCACTGGTATTTCAAATACAAGCAGGGTCACCCATGGTGGACAGGTTTCAGCGAAGCTTCTACACTGGACAGACTAGGAAGAAGGACTTGGTCCCCCACTTCTGAATTTTTGGCCATGAGAACCCTATTGATAGCAGCAGAACATTGTCTGATACAGAGCCGGAAGGTGAGAGGACGGTGCAAAAAGACCAGGCAGGGTACACAGGGTCACTAGGAGTCAGAATTGACTCGAGGGCACTAACAAAAAAACCCGTGACATTTCACATTACTCTTCTCACTTTGCCTACTATGACAGCCAATGTCTCAGTGAAAGAAATTTTGAGAATCATTCTAAGAAATAAAATTCTCAAAAATATGTAAAGTCTGTCAATTCTACCTACTCTGGGTAACATTCAGGAATACCAAAGACAGTTAATTGAAATACAAAACTTAAAAGATAATCAGACTGTTTTAAAGTCTGAATTAGTTACCTCTGAGAAAAGGAAATGCATGTTTACAGGTAAATGCATGAAACTTGTTTGTAGAGTCAAAATGCCAAAGAAAAACTAGATACTGTGTTAAATCAAAGATGAATCTAGAATGTAGGAAACAGGATAGGGTACCTAAGGAAAAGTAAACAAAAGTGCAGTCAAAGCAGATAACATTCTGCTGTATTTAAACAAAGAAGATGCCGTTTGAGAGAGAGAGCCAGGGGAACAGGAAAAAAAGCCAGTAAGAAAGCAGATAGCGTTATGTGCCTCCTGAGTGCCTAGGAAGGTGCTGGAGAACTGAGTGGAACCTTCGTCTCCACATATAATGCTCAGTCCTTAGCACCTCAAAGGGAAAAACGAGTAATTCTGAGTCAATTTATTACTGTGCTCTTGGGAATTATTCGAGAATTCCAATTATAACTATGACTTGATTTTAAATAATGCAATTCCTGGTATCCACATCCTGTCAAAGCAACAAGAATCAAGAATTTATCACAATAAAATTTCATTAAAAGATCTGAATAGAGTTATGTGGTCAATTATAATCAACAATGTGTTATTTATAAATATAATGGGCAAATTGAAAATAGTTTGATTTTCATTAAATTAAAACGGAAAGCAAATTAATTACAAACAAAATGATAAACTCATAGTGCAAGTATTGTAACATCGTTAAAATGTTTAAACCTAACAGCTTTGTGATCAAATTATTTTAAATGAAGATAATTACATTCTTTTTCTACTCAATACCTTTCAGACTTTAAAAGTTAACTTGGAATAAATTTTCTCTGAACTGAGTGACCAATTTTTAACTAACCATCCTCATAAAACTAAAGTATTTCAATGACAGAAAACTTGCAGATTCTGTGCAATAAGTTATATATAACAACACTGACTACAAAATAACATGGCTCACATTTGCTGTAAAGACAAAGCTGGATGTTTGAGAAGACAAGAGTTTATTCAGAAGTTTCTTTTTAAAGAGGAATAGATTTAAGATTATCGATATTAACGGTTAAATTATCGTTGATTATATCTTTATTTATGTCACTATTTAGTTGTTTCAACTGAGCACAGCTATCAGGCTCTCTCCAATTAAAAATACACGAGGTCTTCCTTCAGGCAGACAAGGGAATACGTGAATGCGGAACACCAGAAACAACTGTAGGCTCATTCAACAGAACACCTCTCTCGGCACAGATGGCAACCTCTCCCAATTTCTCTACTTCAGTTTGAAGAAATGGAACTACAGAATTATTCTAACATGATTGAAGAAAAGATGACATATAACTGAATGGTGATAGTTGTCTAGCCATCTTGGGGAAGAACGATTAGCTGACCGCTCTTGAGAATTAAGGAGTTATAATGAAGCAGCTTACATTTATTGCATACCTACTTGATGCCAGATATTGTTGTAAGCATTTTTAATAAATCATTTCATTTGGTCCTCATTATAAACATATCAGACAAGTGCTGTTGAAATCTTTGTTGGACTTCCCCATGGTATCAAACTCTGAGGTCCTTTAGGGCTGGGCTGAGTCTTATTCATTTCTAGAATATAGAACAGAGTCTGGCATAGAATAGATAGTCAATAAATATTTGTAGCCTGAACACACATTACTTTGCCCATTTTCAGAAAAGAACATCAAGCCACAAAATTGCAGTTTTTAAGGAGTTGATCCTACACCAAACTTTTTATAACAGAGGATACCTAACAAGACAGAAGAGGGAAGGCATGCTCCCAGGGTGGTCTAGTCATGTCACTGAAAGTATATCATCACAAGTACTAAATGTCCTTGAGTCTGGAGTCATCTAGCACGTCATCTTCATAAGATAAGGTGAATGCTTCACTTTTATACATATGAAACTGTTTAATTACTCATCATTAGTAAAACGGTGCTCCAGAATGATCAGTTTTCACCTGTACCGCCTAGCAGTATGAATCATACAGAGAAAGTGGGAAGCTTGTACCCTAGATGCTTGAGGCTGGTACCATAATGTTCTTAAAGAGAGTCCTACTCAAGAAAGAAAAGCCCTCCTCTCTACGCTCAGGAAAAGTGAAAGTCTACACAATGACCTCTAAGACTGCATCCTCACCTCAGTTCCCCTCTGACTGCATCTCCTGCTACTCCCTCTCACCCTCTCTGCTCCAGCCTCCCTGGCCTCATTTCTGCTCATTGAACAGGCTGTGAACGTTCCTCTCCCCTTACATATCTGCATGTTTTTTCCCTAACCTCCTCACAGGCCTTGCCCAAATAGCACTGCTTGATGAAGTCTTCCCTAACCACCTGGTTTAAAACTACAATCTCTCCCATTCTGCTTCATTTTTCTTCATCGTACTTGTCAGCATATCGTATTGTAGATGTTACTTACGCACTGGTTTATCATCGTTTACGCCCCTGAGTTAAGTTTCACGAGGGCGAGGACTTTGTTTTGTTCACTCCCATGATCCCAACTCCCAGAACGGTACTCGCCACGCAGTAGGTATTTAAATAAATCTCTGTTGAACGAATAAACAATCTCCTCGGTGCAGAATAGGGTGAGGAAGGGTGACATTAGGCAAAAATGGGGTAAACCACCTCTCTCAAATTAGAGCAATAGCTAGCGTGGCAATGAACAGTAAGCCTTTCACGGTTTTTTGGATGACTTTACGTAGTTTTATTGCCCCAAGTGTTACTTCTCTATTTTCTTTGCCAAGAATACTATGTCTCATCCACTAAGGCTGAACTCAAATGAAAACTCGTCACTGAAACCTTTCCCAACCTCCACAGGCAGAGTCAGCTGCTTCCTCCCCTCCCCCCTCCACCAGCGCTGGACGTTTCCTAGTCTATTGTAGCATATATTTTCACTTGTCTCCTGGACTACCCTTGGAGCTCTCCAAGGACAAAAACTATTTTATCCATCTTTATATCTCCAGCGCCTGACATTGCATCTCAATTGGTTAATATTCATTGATTGAAAACGTGAGTAGAAAATGAATTTTGTGCCCCGAATCATGCCCTCCTGTTAGCCCTGGATTTTTCTTGCTCTCTTGAAAGTTAATCCAGTCAACATCTTAATTTCTTGAACTTGAGTTTGCAAAGGATTCCAAAAATGAGCTTCCTAAACCATAGCAGTTTGGCTGTGTTTACCATTTTTGGCTACCATTTCTTTGTTCTTTAAAGAAAATTATTATTATTCACACGCTCACTGCAGTGCAAAAGCAGAAGACCCACATGTTATAATCTCCGTTCATTAGGTGGCGTACAGGTAGCATAGACTTGCTGGGCCCTCTCCTCACGGTGCTTTCTGGTTTTGGCAGAGTAATTAGGTGCTTCTTTCCTGAGGCACATGCTGTGAAGATAAATTGCACAGTCAAAAATACTAAGGGAGCGCCTCTCTTTGTTTCCTAGGTCATTGTTAACATCAAGATATATTAGCAAGGATGAGCCAGATGCATAAATGCAAGGAGAGAAACTGTTCCCATGGTCCCTGTTTTAAAATCTGCATTACGAGAGGGTACTTCAGCTCCAAAGATAATACTAACCTGTCAGCAAATCACCTCAAAGCGTGATTTTAAATGAATAGGATATTAGGGACATATGTGTTAAAAACAAAGGCACATTTGGGAAACTCTCTCTCTCTCAAATGAGTTTTCATCTTTTTATTATTTTCTACCCTGTCAGCAGTTTTCTGTGAAATATGTAAGAAAAAATGGTATAGTATTAATCTAGTTAAAATTTTAAATGTAAATCATTATCTGTGTTAGACCAATTAACTATGATACTACAGAGATCGTAGAAAGAGTAGAGCACACATAAAAATTAAGTCAAATCCACTCCGTCGCTCTTAAAAAGAGAATAATATTCAGGGATCCAGTTCATGTTTAAATATATATTTGCAAGCTATTTTACAGAAACAATATTTTCCTAAATTAATATTTTAGTAGTATGAATCTAAAAAGGGTACAGAATACATATCAATATGGAAAATGCTTCCAAAATAGGCGGTTAGATCAAGATCAGCTCACTTAATTTCAAGATTTGTTTATTCACTACGTATTCTGTTCATTTTAAATCTTTTCGTGTTAGAAATTATTAACAATTCAGTAACGTTAATAATGATGGCTTTTAGATTTATAATGAAGAAAGCAGAATTTTATCTAACAACACTGGCTGTGAAGTTCTAGTATCAAGAAGCAACTCAAATTTAAGTTCATATAAATATTTCATACCATTCAAACAGCGCAATATCAGCATATGTAAAGCCAAGACAAGACATTTTATATGTAAGCATGCTGAGCTTTGTGGCAAAGACTTTTAAACAGAGTAGATAGCTTTGTAAAGCTCCTTTGGTTACTCTTTTGTCTCTTTTGTTTTCTTTTTAAGATTATCATATAGTAAGATTGACCTTTTTGGTGCACTGTTCTATGAAACGTCACACACGTGGCTTCATGGAACTTCTACTACATTCAGGATATAGCACAGTTCTGTGATTCCCCCCAAAATTCTCTTGTGCTGTACCTTTAGAGTCATATCCTCTACTCCAAATGCCTGGTAACCCTGGATCTACTGTCCATCACTATAATTTTGTCTTTTCAATAATGTCATATAAATGGAATCATACAATACTTAACCTTTTGAGACCAGCTTCTTTAACTCAGCACAATGTCTTTGAAGTTTGGCCAAGATGTTACATTTATTAAGAATTCATTCCCTTTTATTGCCAAATAGTATTCTCTTGTATGGATTTACCATAGCTTGTTTATCCATTCACCCACTGAAGGACAGTGGGTTGTTTCTAGTTTGGGGCAATTATGAATAAAGCAGATAAACATCCATCTATAGGTGTTTGTATAAATATATATTGTCATTCCTCTTTATAACAAAATGTTCATCTTTATAACAAAATGTCAATCTATTTTCCAGAATGGTTGCATCATTTTGCATTTCCGCCAGCACTACATGAGAGTTCCTGGTTGCTCCATAGACTTTCACGTGTTTGCAGCTCGATAGATCCACCAGCCTGTTCCCTGCCCGTGGACTCCCAGAAGTCTGATAGCCTTCCTTCATTTCATCCTGTCTCTGTCTCTCTTGAGCCCAAGCTGGCAGGGTTTCTGTTGATACAAGTTTCTCAAAAACTTTGTTGGCCTCCCATGCGATTCAGGGAGGCCCAAGCCATCAGACAAGAGAACGCCCCCGAGATCTTTCCTGGACAACTGCAGCTCTCTTCCTGATGTTTGCTGAGATGGTGGATGGGATTCATGAGCTACAGGACTGATTTCTTTGGCAAACAGTTGTCCAGCCATGCCCTTGATGTTCTTTCCAGAACACATTTTCTCTTTTTTTTTTTGCAACGTGCTTAGGCTTAGAGTTTTCCAAGTCTTCAAGTCCCAGTTACTTTTTGCTTAACAATTCTTTCTTCAATTTATCTCTGGCCTCCTGCATTTTACTATAAGCAGAAAGGAGAAATCCAGTCATGCCTTCAACACTGCTTAAGAAGTCTCCTCAGCTAAAAATCCAAGTTCATCATTTGCAATTTCTACTTTCCATCCACAAAAAACTAGAACACAATTCAGACAAGTTCTTTGCCACTTTATAACAAGGATCATTTTTCCTCTAGTGTCCAATGACACGTTCCTCATTCCCATATGAGACCTCAACAGAAGCACCTTTAACATTCATATTTCTATCAAGTCTCTCCAAGGCAGTCTAGAATTTCTCTATCAAGTGCCTCAAAACTCTTTCAGTCTCTATCCACAGCTCAATTGCAAAACCACTTCCACATTTTTAAGTATTTTTTACAGAAGCATCCTACTTCCTTGGTACCAAAATCTGTGTTGGTGTGCTGTGGCTGCTGTAAGAAAGTACCACCAACTGGGTGGTTAAAAAGCATAAATTTATTGTCCCACATTTTGGGAGGCTAGAAGTCAAAATTAAGGTGTTGGCAGAGTTTGTTCCTTCTGAGAGCTGTGAGGGAAGGATCTTTTCCAGACTGATCTTGAACAAAGAAGGGGAGGGTAGAAGGAGAAAGAGAGAGTGAGTTGCAGAAAAAGATATCATAACTAGTATTTATTGAGAGCTTACTATGTGGTAGGCATTTTGGCACACATTATTATTGCATTTAAACCTCATAATACCCCTGTGAAGCATACAATCTACCCTTTGCAGGTGAAGAAGCTGAATTAAGGAAAGATAGGATGAATTACCCAAGATCACCCGGATAGTAAGGACTCAATCTCAAAGCCATCGATCTTCAAAGTCACACTTTAATCCACTCTCTGCATTGCAAAGGAAAAGTGAGAAAGAAACACATGGATATGCCCTAAATATAAAGGTAATCCACTGCATAAAAGCCTGTAACTCCAATTACGGTATACCCTGAAATTAGAATAGCTTCTCTATAAATGCCATATTTCAGGACAACACAAAATAATTTAAATATGCAATAAAAATGATTAGTTTCACCCAGTAGCAACAAATTTCAGTGAGTCATTTTTTTAAATAATTTTGTGGAAATGCACCCTTATCCATTTTAAGTCAATTTTGGAAGAGAAGATTACTGCCTTAATGTGCCTTAGCGTGTTCTTCATTTGCAACTCAAAACTAGAATTTATTTCACCTTCACGTGTTGTTAAAAACTAGAAATTTTTCTTATATTTCCTTTTCTTTATGATCTTAAATATTAAAGATAGAAATATCCTCCTATGATTCTATTTCTAGCCTGTTTTAGCTTCTATAGACACTCCTGAACGTATGTTTTGGGACTCCTGGGTTGGAAACTTAATTCTCTTGGCTATCATCACTACAAACAGTGTTTTGCTATGAATCTGTACTGATTTGCAAGCTCTGGGCTCACATTTTAAACGGTTTCATTTGTGTTACATTAGCTATAACCAATATTTCATTTTATTTTTGGTAATTTAGCAATTTTAGAGGCAAGAGAGCAAATTCTTGATGAAACTGCTTTTGTTTCATCTCTTTAAATTTCTGTTTGTTGGAATGTGGGTCCACTTGCAGAAGATACTGGAAGGTGCCACTTCACACCAGAGTAAAATCTAAGCATTCTCTAATTCCTCCTTCCAGTCTGTGCCTAGTACCATTTCTTGGTTCACTTTTCTGGATTTTCAGATACATTTTGGGATTCTGTTGGTACCATATCCACCAAAATTAGTGGGCACCGCTTGCCACACACAGAAGTCAAAGAAAACTTCATCTTCATGAAAATATAAACAAACTCAAAGTAAAGCACATTGAGAACATAAACGAGACTCAACTAAAAGGGAAAGGAATGCCCCTCCCCCTTCGTAGCAGGTGATTTGTAGTCTAATCACAGCCAATGTTCCCCGCTGTAGATTGCATCGGATTATGTTTTACAGCTAAAGAAGTGTGCGTCTTAAGGCAGAGAGCCACATTTTCTGAATCGTGACAGCAACAGCTGAAGACTAAAGATAGACAGTCAAAACAGCGTTTTCTGTACATTTTCAGTTGTTAAAAAAGCAGTTACAGTACATTATGTATGAAATATATATTGTTTTAACCCTGTGATGGCTCCACTGGGAAAAAGATTTATGGTAGAAAATATTATTTTATGCCTTCGTCGTACGCACATCTTTAAAGCGGTGATAGCTCGTTTTCTTAATGTAATATTTTCAAATATATTTTATATAGATGTGTATAATTTTTATTAAAGATTATACAAATTTATGCAAAACATTCCCATTTCAAATAAATGTTGAATTTGCACATGGCCCATCACATGGCTAAGCACATTTGCGTTTCTCTCTGCCTGGAACTCTCTTTATCTGGATCTTTCTATGGTTCTCACCCTATTTCCTTCAGGTAGCTGTTCAGACATCCCCTCAGAGAGGCTTTCCTTAATTACCCTGTGTAAAACAGCATCCCATCCTCCCTCTCACCTTGCTCAGCTTTATTATTCTAACAACATCTATTTGCTCTCTGACATTGTCATTGTGTCACTCCCACTAGAATAAAAGTCCCTTGAGGACAGAGACCTTTCGTTTTATTTACCATACTGACTCTAGCACCTAAGAGAGTGTCTGATGTACAGCAGGTGTTTAATAAATGTCTATTTAATAAATAAAGCTCACAGTTAAACTGCAAGAACATTTATCCATGCTCCCATTAAGCACCATCTCTGTCCTTCTCAGTCACCTCAACCAAGTCCTTAAGCAAATTCATTGTTGTAGCAACTGAGAAGAGATGCTGAAAGACATGTGCAGAATGACAGATCAAAGGCAAGGATAAGACTCATCTTGAATTCACCACCACTAATGGCCTTTTAGCCACCACTGCTGGGTACCATTGAAAGTCCAACTTCCCCTATGCAGAGGAATATTGCAATTATCTATCGCTTAGCCGGAACACTTCTTGCCAGACAGAAGGCAAAGCAGACATGAACTTGTGACCTTCCCGATGGAGGAGTGCACCACCACCCAGCAAGATTTGCTCTTTCAGAGAGCACAATGGTAACACTGTGTACGGAGGCATGAGTCATAGGAGAAACAGGAGCTCTGCCAAAGGCGGGAAGGCAATCTGTATGGAATCCTATATGCTGAGAGGCCTTTCTTCTCATTTCAAAATGAGAAACAAGCAATTTGGGGGATGGTAACTGCCCAGGTGGCATTATATGTCCCTTAGGTGGGAAGACCCAGGATGTGTGAATCCCTTCTTTTTTTCTGGAGTGGAGTTCTAACAAGGAGCTTTATTTTGGTAATCAAAATGTTCTTTGAAACTGATTTCAGTTTTTCATAGCTCAGTAAATATTAGAGAAAGGTGATGACGATGAAAATTAGGGAAACATTTAAAATGTTACTGAGTTAACTGGCTGAAAATATTTATTAAAGGGACACGGTTTAATGGGGTTTTGAAGAATACCTGTTAAAAACCCAGAAGTATATAAACGAAAGAGATGCCAAGGTGAGAGACCCTTAAATCTGTATAAAATTCTAAATGATTCAGTATTCAAAACATTGAGCTTGTTGTCAAGGAGATTTATAGTAAGCATAGTAATTCTCCTTTCAATTCTAAGCTATCATTTATACCGTCCAGAAACACTGCATTATAATTAAGAACTATTTTGCCATAGATAACATTATATTTCCTAAAGAGTACACTTGATGTTTTCTATTAAGACTACTAAGCACAAAAATACAGCAATCTATAAAACATCTGTATGTGAAAATACTTATGTGGAAACAAATTGAACCCCTGGTAAACTGTCAAGCAAGCAAGTAGGAGCACGACCGAAGGGAATGAATTCTTTATCAGGAGTCTGTGCTTTGAGGTCTAACACAGCCTGCTTCTTCATCAGCCCAGGGCAACTCCTGCAAGCTTTCTGTTTCTCAGCCCCTCACCTGTAAGATGTAAATACTCATACCACGTATTTGGTAGGGTAATTCATGTAAATTAACAAATTACAATTTCAAATGTAAAAGGCATCGCGTTTGCAATGCAATCTGGCATGGACACATGGATAGTATCCTCCCTTGCAGGACCTAAAAAGTGTTGTAGACGTTATCCCATTCATTTGCACGTATTCCTTGTAAAGGGGAAATCCAGCCTCAATGCGGCTTCTCAGCCTTTATACAAAACCCCCTGCTTGGTTACCATCTGCCACTTTCCTAAACTTGAATAAAGGAAAACTTTCTCCTCAGGGCCTAAGGCAAGATTTTCCAAGCGAAGAGCAAATATCTTTAGAACAACACAGAGTGAGTTTCTGAGGGTTAGAATATGTAACCTTTCTTGAAGAAAGAGCAAGAACAATACATCACTGTCTCCATTTTCCCTATAGTATCCAAAATAATTCTTTCTGATTTTTTTTTCAATTACAAAGTGCAAAAAAAGCACAGAAAAGGAATAAACATTTGTTGAGGGATTATTTTTGTGAAGCACTTGAAATATTATCTCACAGAGTGCTTAAAATAATTCCATGATACAGGTTTTATTATAGAGAAAATTTCATGGAGCAAAATTTGAGGTCCAGGTCACTTAAGAAACTTACTCAAAGTCAAAGCACTAATAATGATGCCCCGCGGCTTTTCTCTCTGCCATTCTCTGTTCTTTTCATTATACTCGTGCTTCTCCAAGTGTGCTTCCAAAACTAGCACCACCAGCATCTCTTGTGGTTATATTTCTTGAAGAGTAATCTGGACCTGCTTTTAAAGATTGCTACCTACTGAATCAGAAACCCTCATGGCGGGACCCAGCAATGTGCTTTGACAAGTCTTCAGGTAATTATGATGCACACCAATGTTTGTGAACCATTGCATTCCAAGATATTTTCCGAGTTGATCTCACAGAATTCTAGCATATAATGAGACCAAAGAAAAAAAAGAGACAGAATTATATAGTTATTAGGTCAAGTTTCCTAAATATTGACCTACTGGGCTAGACGAATCTGCCTTCAGTTGAGATAGTGAGCCCAGACATTCTCAAACTCAGAAATTGTTAGGTCAGGATGACAAATAGGTGTTATCTCAGGTGTCAAGTCAAATCAATTGGTTGTGACTGCCTGAAACACTGAGATGAGAAGGTTTGTGAGGCTGCAGTCAGTGGGAAAGAGCACCATGATCAATTAGCAATGGCTGCCATGGATCCAGGAGAAGGGAATGGCAGCACCCAAGCAGTGTAGAGTGAACAACTATGAGCACCTCTAATTATGCTAACATCGAAATACTTCCTATATAAGGGGCCAACTTAAAGATACAATTTTAGAGATTGGTGGCCTATTGGCAATAACAGTGAGAACTTAACATAGAGTTGAGTTGAAGCAATTCATGGCAATTACAAGCACAGTCCTATTTACTGCAGTTGGACACACCAGTTATTGACAATGGTTCTCAAGAACATCTTTGAGTTTATTAAAAGTATTCTATTGGAAACTAAAATGTATATTACTAAGTGAAAAGCAGCCAACCTTAAAAGGCTACATACTGTATGATTCCAACTATGTAACATTCTGGAAAAGGCAAAACTATAGAGAGAATAAAGAGATCAGTGGTTGCTAGAGGTAGGGTCGGGAAAAGAGGTGAATATGCAGAGCACAGAAGATTTTTAGGGCAGTGAAAACACTCTATATGATATTATCATGATGGATACATATCATTATACATTTGTCCAAACCCATACAATGTACAACACCAAGAGTGGACCCTAAGGTAAATTGTAGAATTTTTTAGGGTGATTATGATATGTCAATGTGAGTTCATCCTTGGTAAAAAAATGTACCATTCTGATGAGTAACGTTGATGATGTGGGAGGCTAGGTATGTGTGGGGTCAGGGAGTGTATGGGAAATCTTTGTACCTCCCTCTCAATTTTGTTGTAAACCTAAAACCACTCCAAATAAACCAGTCCTTTTTTTTTTTTTCTTTTTTTGGTGATGAAGACTGGCCCTGAGCTAACATCTGAGCCAATCCTCCTCCATTTTGCATGCAGGACACTGCCACAGCATGGCTTGATGAGCAGTGTGTAGGTCCGCACTTGGAATCTGAACCTGTGAACCCTGGGCTGCCGAAGCAGAGTGCGTGAACTTAACCACTATGCCACCAGATCAGCTCCAATAAAGTATTTTTTTAAAGAAGTATTCTATTATAGCCACATCTAGGGAGGGGAATCTCTAAATAGATATTGAGGGAGAGAGCAATGATGATCTAGAATTCTCATCTCTGTGACATGAAAATTATTCCAGCACTAAATTTCCGCCCTATAAAGGTTTTGCTTTGTTTTGTATGTTTTATACTAGGATTGTTTCAGAATTTTTTGATGTGTGAATGTGTCTATCTTCCCATCTAAACTGTGGAAAGTTCCTTCAAAGACAGATCTTATTTAGTTTCTTTTTATGTTCCTCCTACAACATCCTCCTGCAATATTTTGCTCATAATAGCACTTCAATATTCATTAAAAAATAAGTTAACAACAAAAAGAAAATAGCTACCAATTCATAAGTGTCTACTGTGTTCTAGTAGCTTTACAGATATTAGAACACCTTTGCACAATATGTATTTTTAGCTCCCATTGCACACTTAAAGAAACTCATGTTCTGAGAGGTAAGGTTCAAAGCTGATAACTAGTCATTCCTGAAGGTTCTATGCAAACCCAAGCTCTTTCTCACTCTACAGTTCTTTCTCCAAGTAGAATGTCTTCTGTAAAAATCAAGTACTCTAGGGCTAGTTCCAGTGGCCTAGTGGTTAAGTTCGGCACACTCCACTTAGGCGGCCCAGGTTCAGATCCCAGGTGTGGACCTACCCTACTCGTCTGTTAGTGGCCATGCTGTGGTGGCAACTCACATAAAAGAAGAAAAAAGGAAGATTGGCATGGATGTTAGCTCAGGGAGAATCTTCCTCAGCAATAAATAAAAATAAATTACTCTATAAAATAAAGCATATATTTATTGTTTTATACATAAATATACATATATGTTATATATAAACATAAAAATAGTCACTGAGTTGGAATACCTGCATTAGTAAACCCACATTCATTCCTAATTATCCATGAATTGAAGCATTTTTCTGTCCCCCCCTCACCTTCAGTTTAGATTTGTGGAAGTGGGACTATATTAAGGAAGAATTCTGTGTGGCTTTCCAATTAATGAGAAAAGGGACTTTGTTCTGGAACTGATAATTTTTCCAATATTGTCAATTAGCTAATGCTTAAAGCTGGCTAGCCCTGGGTTTTCCTGATAAAAACAGAAGGGATAGATTTTCAGCCAAAAGAACACTTTGCTCCTAGAACTTTACCTAAATGCAAGCAAAAGAATGTACAAGACAAAATATTCACTAGACCAAAAATTCTCTAAGGCAACAATTTGTCACATTCAACTTTATGCATGACACAAAGTAGGCGTTCAATAAATGTTTGGTCCTAGAGAAGTTAAAAACAATAGAGTGTGTTATTTTCTCCTCTCTTTACTGAAAATACAAGAAGACTAATTATTTATAGTATAATTGCATCTAAATAAGGGGAAAAAATTGGAAATACCATGCAGAAATAGCCGTGCAGAAATACTAAGTCAGAATATACATCAGACAGGATGCAGTCCCTTATACCTTTTCCTGCCCTTCCACTACTTTTGGATAAATATCACAGACCTTTAGGTTGATTCTGTCTCTTCCAATTCCATACACACCAACTAAAGAATATCATCATTCTTTGGCCAAAACTACTTTTGATCCCAGAAAGACTGATCTAGAAGATTACAAACTATCTCGTGTTCAAGGAAATAGTCAGCTTTACCACACCTCTTTTCAAATAATCTAGACCTATAAAACATTGTGGAAAAAAGACATAATCCTAAAACTCAAAAGGTAAAGATACATAATTTGCTGAGAACTCAAGATCTCTAATAAATGTGTAATCCGAATGACAAAAAATCCTCCTTGTAACGTAGCAAGATATGGTACTGTAGAGAACTGTGCCAACACACTCACCAGAACATTTGAAGGAATAATCTCCTGGCCTTTGGGGAGATTGACTATCTAAATGGCAAACTGATTTGTAAAACAATTGGCAATCTGACTACAAAATGTGTGCGTCGATACACACCTGTACGTGAAAGTGCAAGGGACCTAAAAGCATAGAAACTTAAAAATCAAATGTATCAGTTTAAAAGGAAGAGAAAATCCAACAAGTGCACAGTAATAACATTTTACTAGAGCTTTTCTGTACCAGAGTCTCTTCCCAGTCTGGCTGGAAATAGTGTGATTTTATAACAGAGAGAAGCAACAATGGTGGATATTTCGTGGAAACACAGATAATGGCTTTTATATTCATAAAATACAAGACACGGCATTTAAAAGCCCAAAGGAAGAAGAGATCATAATCTACTTTGTTTCATTATTGACAATAATGCTCATTTCCAAAGTGTCTCAAATTATGTATCGTTATAGCTACAGGAATATAGCAAAACACCTGCTCAGGCATTCTAGAGATCATTATTTAGAGTTAGTCAATTTTGGCACTTATCATTTTCCCTCATTTTTATTCTTGATGTGTCAAAAACAGCTGATACTGCTGATAATAGCATCATCTCTGAACATTGTCAGAGACGATCATATTCTACTTCTGAAATAGTTGGAATAAATATTACACTTGGCACTTTCATTTCACTTCAACTATGTTAAATTCTTCAAACTCTGCCAATGGCTACGTGTGTGCCATCAACTCTTTCCTTTAGTCATTGATGGTTCTTGCACTGAAGTCACATAGGGCTCTTCATGAAATGATTCCCTGAGAAATCTCCCAGTATACCTATTGCTATCTATCAATAAAAATACCTAAATAAATACTTAGTACTATGTAGATTTTCATAGCTGAGGAAGACTGGCTGCTATTAACATGTCTGCTGCTTTCTAACAAATGCACTGGTACTTGAAAGAAAATTTAATGGAGATGTTTTATGTAGAAAAAGAAATCAAGTTATTAAAGGACCAGCTGCCATTCTCTAAGCACATAGTCATAATGTTATGAATTAAAGTACAAGAATCAGTCACCTATCTCAATTACCTAGAATCTAGTCACTGGTGAATTAAACTGATGAAGCCAACATTTAAGCTCTATGTGCCTCCAGGTCTCACTATTTCTAGTTTCTTCCGCTCCATCTCCCACTACAATTACTTATCTTCCTGAATCTATCAACTTGACCATGTCATTCTCTTGCTTTATAAGATTCAATGATCCTGGGTACATACAAGATAAATTCCATTTCCTTTAGATAATGCTTATTCTTTCTTATCCTGAAAAGGTAATCTATTCTTTTGAGGCAAACCCAAGCCAAGACCCTGTTCTGCCTGGCCCAGGGTTTCCTTTCAGCCTCATCTCCTGCCAACACTCCCAAAACACTCTGCTCACCCATGTACACAGCCCTCCAGCTGCACATATTTTCACACTTCCATGCATTTATTCACTCATGCTGCTTGTTAAGCTTGTGATGCTGTTTCTCCTCTCCCACCAGTGAATTCCACTCAAGACCCCAGTAAATGACACTTGATTACTCTACTCTTGGAAGATCTTGCTGAGACCTCCAGGTTGTTTTCCCCAATCTCTTGGTATTTCCATTGTACTCAGTAGATACCTTTACTGTAAAACTTATTAATTACATACTTATTAATCATATGTTAACATATTGATTTTCCCCAGTTCACTGTGAACTCCACAAGAATATGGTCTGTGTCTTAATGATCTTTATATTCTAAGTTTCTACCAAAGCATAAGGCTCACTATCGACACACAGTAACTTTGGCCAGTGAAGTGAATAAAGCATGTATCCCAGAATATTTAACAACATATCATACCAGTACCTCCAGTCAATAATCTTCCAAATGCATGTATCCTGCTTCTGCAAAAGACCACAGGAAAGGATGCAGTCTAGCTCCTGCCCTTGTGCCTTATTTCAAAGTGCATGTTCCATAGTCAGGCTTATATTGCCAACTTCATATAAAAGAATAGAAACTTTTCGACCTTTAAAGCGTAACTAACTTAGTTAGAAAATTATTTGTAACTTCTCATAAATTTTTAGTAATATCCATATAAGTAAATCAGTTTGAATGCCTGCTACAGGAGAAAAAGTACAATAAAGATTTGCTGAACGAGTAAATGAATAAAATTGTTAATGCATATAAAAATGATGCTTTAGTTTGAAGATGTAAAGTAAAAGGCATTCATACGTTGTTTGCTACTTTACCTAAGAAAGTTGAAGAATGAAATGAACCTTTGAGATTGCTATTATGAGTATTCGTGAGTCTAAAATGGTTCTCTGACAAATGCTGGCTCAGAACTGCATTCGAATGGAAAGTGAGCAGGCACTAGTCGAGTACTGTCAAAGAATAACGCTGAACAGCAACTCAAAGCAAATCCCTGAATGGGTCTAATGAAAACACAAAGAGAAAAAGAAGAATTAAAGGAACAAAACCTCTACCATAACCTAAATTCACTTTTTTAAAATGCTTTTGAGAATCACAATAATAAAGTGATTAATATCCATGGACAAGAATGCAAGAATATACATCATTACAAACGTTGTCATAAATCTAACATTTGAAGGTGTTGACAAAATTTCAGCCATGTGTAATATAATGCAGTAGATCTTTTCAACAAAGATAGTGCTTTGATATTAAAAAAATGGTTTCTCAACTAACCAAGTGGCTAGGATAACCAACAGTTAATTGACTCCCTAGCAAATTAAGAGAGCTAATGCCTGAAAACAAGTCTTTGATGCCATGTTTGGTAGTAATTAGTGTTACTCATCAAGTACCCCAGCTGTCTTCCTTTTAGGCAGCTGGCGGGATAGCACTTCCTGGCTCCCTTGTGAGCAAATGGAGAATGTGACTATTCTGACCAATGATTTGCAACTGGATGTAACCAAACGATTCATTGCCAAGGTGAGACCCTCCAGAGCTCTCTTTGTCCTCTTATACTTTTCATGAAAATGCTTGAGATGGTTGCGGCTGTCAGCCTGAGTCCCAGAAGGATGAGGATCAGTCTAGCTCATCCATGTCCAAGATGAATGTGTAGTATGAGCAAGAAGAAATCTATAGCATTTTAAGCCTCTACGAGTTTGGGGTTGTTTGTTATAGCAGCAAAAGCAGCCTGTGCTGACTTTCTATACCGTGAGAAAGCAGGTATTTCCTGGGGAAAACTCGATGGAATATTTTAGTACATCCACTATTAGATCAAAGTCATAAAAAGATATATGCCAAAATGTGGTTATGATTATTTTAGGATAATTAGCCCCATTTTATTAAAGTATAGAGATGCTTTACATTAAGAAAAATCTTATAGTAGAAGAAAAATATAGGTTAGGTCATAGTTACATGACAATATGCCCTCATTATATGTCACTGAAACATTCTTTCAAATGGTCGGTTTACGCTGGAACATTGAAAATATGACAGTTTATAAAATATAACTTATAAACTGCATTTTGAACACAATTTCACATTGTAATGTGAAGTATACCCACTACATCACTAAAAAGCTAGAAAACACTAAATTTGTCATTGTTCTGGTCCATTCAAACAATTAACAAGGAAATACAAATGATGAGTTTAATCTTTCTGAATTCATTTATCTCATCAAAGAGAGCTCTATGATGACAAACGATTCCCCAAATAAGAATAACTCCTCATTACTATAAGAACCTACTTTAAACAATGAGTAAAATTTCTAAAAACATAGTCAAGTAAGAAGGGCACGCAATTCTCTCACTGGAGGAAGGGACTGTGTGTGACTTGTTTGCATGCTTATTCCATATGACACAGCACCATGCCTGACACCCAGAGAAGATACTCAGTAAGCATCTGTGGAATACATCAATAAATACATGAGCTTTGGCAATAGGGAGAGACAGGAAAAAAGCCCTGAGGGATCCCTTAGAATCTTAGGTCCTCAGATACGAAAGAAACTTCCACAGGAGTTAATCTAGTCCTATCCGCTCTTTAATAAATGGGTAAATGGAGCCACAAAGAGAAGTCATACATTGAGTGAATAGAAGAGCTGGGATTGGAACTCCAGTCGCTGGTCTCTCCATCCATTATTCTTTCCATTCATCATTCCGTTCCATTCCACAGCAAGCACAGATTGGAGACTTCCAGGAAAGGACATTTTCCAGCTCTATCAAGTATGCATACTTGCAGTGAGGGCCTATTATGTGTCAGGCACTGTGCCAAACTCTTGGGGAAAAAGTGAATAAGATGATTTTTGCTTTATAGAAATTTATTCACGGTTACCTTGATCCATCAATTTGGAACCATGATGGTTGACAATGTTTATATTCCAGTTAGATTTTTTTCCCATCAGATAAGCTGTTTAAAAATGTTGTCTTGGATTTATGAGAAATAAGGACATCCATTTTTAAGTTAAAAAAGCTGATAAGATTCCTGGAAATATTCACCACTGTTTAACACTTAGATCTATGAAAGTGTCCAATGTGGTTTGTTTCATATAAAATGTAGTTAATTTTTATTCCCAGGATACCATATTTCTGTACTGCGTTTACTTTGACAACAATACATGCTTTGTAACCACTCAAGAATAGGATCCTGCACCAATTTCACTGAAGTTTGTAACCGCAGACTATGCAAAGCTGCATTCTAATTAATAGGACAGTAAAAGCTTTGTTCTCCTTGCTCCGTGGGGGGATGAGGTGCCTTAACTCTTTGAGGAGGCGTCCGTTCATGTTGCCCAAGGTGTTCCCATCCCTCTACGTGACCCCTGCTCACGTTTCTACAACCTACCCCCAAGCAAAAGGGCAGGAATTTAATGAAGTCTCAGAGCTACCACACACACTCACACACACGTAAAAATGTTATCATAATGTGTTACAGCTTGTTTTCACCACTTAGCAATATATTCTGAATACTTTCCACAGCAGCAAATATTCTTCTACGACATGATTTTAAGTGATAGCAATCCATTATCTGGTTGCAGATTAAATCAGGCTCATTTATTAGATATGTAGACTTTTTACTGTTTTTCAGAATTTTAAGTAATGCTTTAGCAAACGTCTTTATACATACTACTTTATGAACACCTACTATTTAGACTTATGTCATCATTGTTTTACATTAGCAAGGACATTAATGGACACATTGTAAGCACATAGAATTTTGTGGTGAGTTGATTTTCACTCTATGGTTTATAAAAGTTCATTTCTCCTGCCACAACCAAAAGTACCAGGAAGGGTGAATCCTGACCCTCTTGATGCTCATGCATGTCTACTGAAAGCTGAGACTCAGACTCTTTAGTTACAAATGTGAATTCGTCCCCTAATTTTTACAGTACTTAGGAATAATTTGCCTTGGAAAATTTGTAATTATTGGACCACTTTATTCATTGGCACATAAGCTGGGAAGAATCTTGCAAGTAAACAACTATTTAAGCAATTCACTTAGAAAGGACAGTGACATACAAGTATAAAAATGTCATTTCATTTGTTTTATTTCAGCTGAAAATTGCTTGAAAACAAAGTGTGTGTGTGTGTGCGCACACGTGTGCGACTTGTGTCTGACTTCGAATAAGTTTTGTCCCAGCGAAAGTGCAATATCCATCATTTAACAATGATGCACCTAGCATTTTCAGAGGACATGTCTTCCCTTCTCATCACTTCTCAGAAACGAGGAAAGTTACTCTTAGGAAATCTGCTACAAACTGAACTTTTCTGATATTTCACCAATCTCTGAAAATGTATGAAAATCTTTGAATACAAACAGAAATACAAACAAAAAGAGGGGAAAAAGAAAAGAAAAATCTAGATTCCAGGTAAGAATGTATTTGCACAATCCATGCTCAAGTAATCAGCTCGGTTAACAGTTTATTTCTAAAACAGGATGGAAGACCTGCTTTTTGGAAGGAAAAGATTGCGACGTCTGAAGAACGAAGAACCAGGGCGACAGAGCTTGCCCCGGGCCAGTGTAAACAGGCTGAGGAGAAGCCTTCATCAGGCAGTTAGCACCCACGTGGCTATAGGGTAAGACCATCCCATAACTGAATTAATAAACTTCATTTTCTGCTTATGGAAGGCTAGAGTTTGACAGGGCTGGTGAGTTGACGATAATCAGATCTGGGCAAGGATGTCAGAGCCCTGGTCTCAAAATTCCCTGAGAAGGTGTTTGCTGCTGTCACAAAGGTGCTTTCCCACTTCTGACAGGCAGGTTGCACCTCTCGGCTGGGTAACTTTCCCATCTGGGGGCCAATGAGTGACACCTCAAGCACTAACGGAGCAGCTATTTACTGACAGCGACTGTGCATCCTTCACTGTGCCGGGCGCCCTGGGGTGCAGAAAGGAAGATTCAGAGAGTCTCTCCCTTCAAGGAGCTGGAAGGGAGGCTTGCAGGCAGACTTCCCGCTGCCTGCAGTTTCAGGTCCAAACGCACTGCTGTTCTAATCAGTACCTTTCGAGTTACAAGGATCAAAAACACTAAAAGAGACCTAAGTAAAAATAAAGGGGAGGGGACCTGGAGAAGAGAGCATTTTAGGTAAGGCAACATGCATCCAGTGGTGTGCTGGAGCTGACTTGTCACAGCTTGAGAAAGCTGATTGTTTAATTTTCAGGAAATTTGCAACCCAGCTGATGTCACATCGGGAGTCTGGAATCAGCCACAGCAGGAACATTTACACCATGGGAACTGGCAGACACAACAAATCAAATTTTGGTCTGTTGTTGTTGTTGTCACTGTTATTTTCTGGAGAGCAAGTTGTTAAACACGCCCACCACCATTGCGGGCATCCCAGTTTATGCCTGTAATTTTCCAGCTCATGCCTGCAATTATGAACAGCACCCACTTTCACTGTCAAAAGCATGGCAGTTTGGATAATAAATTGTATGAGCCCCCTAATCTTAGGAGGCAGAGATCTCTGGGACCCCACACAGGAAACAGACCTCCCTCACGAGGCCTGGAGAATTGGGTACTGTAAATGTGGCGGAACCGAGGGGCTGCTGTCTCCATTTCCTTTTCTCAGAGACCTCGCGATGTTCTTTCTTTGCTCATCTCTGCACTTGTTCCATTTTTCCTCTTTCTATAGTCAGCTTCCTAATTAGTTTTCACATGGCCTCAAATAACTTCCTGCGCCCCAAAAGTTTGATGACCTCCCTATTCCAGGGCCCTCCGTGGACTAGCTATGGTCTCAGTATCCTTGCTTCAGAATTTTGAAAGAGAGAATCTGATTCAGCCAACTCCTGTGTTTGACCCAAGCCACACAAGTCGTAGGTCTCTTCTAAGACAGATTCTGCTGCATTTGGGTCAGAGTTCCTCTCGGCCCCATCAGCCAGGGCTGGGAGGTACCCTACGTCAGAGCAGCAGACCCTCCCTGGCACAGGCAGGCACAAGAACACATCTACTCCACTTAGTCTTACAGATTCTCCAGACACATTTGTTTGCTATTGCCTGCATAACCATGCTCTCCCAAGCCTCCACGCCTCTGTTTCTGCCACGAGAGTCTCTTGCAACTCCCACCCTCCTCTCCCGCTCCCTAAGGAGCTCAGCCTCATCCTCCATGGACAAGCCTCACCTCATCCCCTCTTGGTAGCTTTCTATCACCCCTCTCACATCAGTGTGGATTTGTCACTCATCTGTCTTCCCACTGAGTTACCCTGCAGCTTGCGCTTCCAGACAACACCGTCTTGCCTCACCAACTCACTGGATGTGTGACCTTAGGAAGGCTATTTAGGTTCTCTGACTAACAGGGGATAATTATATGTATTGGGTAGGGTTGTAGGGACTAACTTAGCACATAGCAAGTACGCAATAAGTGCTAATTGTTATCATTCTTCTTATTATGAACATCAGTCATAGAGGAGCTATAACTTTATAGTATAGAATAAATAAATACTGTCTCCCAAAGAGACAATGAGTTATATAGGAAACCCATCAATCTGCACGGTTCGCCCCGGCTCCCTGCTGTTTCTCCAACATAACAAGCCCACTTCCTCCTTTCAAGGCGTTTCCCTTTCTGTCCTCTCTGCTGAGAGCTCACTTCTCCCAGATGGATATGTGGCTCATTCCTTTACTTAACTCAGGCCTTCACTCAGTTTTCACCCTCTCAAGGAAGCCTTTTAAGATAAGTCTATGTAAAATAGCAGCCACCATCACTCTCTAGCCTTTACCAAGCTTTGTTTTTCTCCATATTATTACCAAAAAAACAAGCTCCAGGGGCAAAGGGTCAGTGCACTTTGCTCACTGCTGAATATTCAGCGCACATTGGAAATGAATGGACGTTTCCCCAGTACAGATTAGGCACTCTTAGATGTTTACTGATTTGAACTAACCAGATAGTATAAAAGTATAGGCATATATCAAGTGGAAGTGAGTTCAGAGACGGGAGCCATTATGATCTTATATTTTTACAAGGCTTTAGAGTTTATAGAACATGCTAAAAGCGTCTTTTTTCTTACTCTTAAACTTCAAGCTTTCGAGAGACACCCAGTGGCCTCAATGGGAACTGCTTAGAACTGCAGATGGCTCTGAGTTAAAGAGACTGGTGCTCTTGCCACAAAACTGGTTAAAATAAAAAAATATGGCCATTATTATTGAAGGAGTGTGTGTGTGCAAATACATATATGAAAGCGTCCTGAGAAATGGGTATTATTCTTACCTTTCTTTCACAGATGAGGAATCTGAGGTTTAAGGAGTTTGCCCAAAGCAAGAGCCAGAAAACAGCAAAGCTGGGACTAAACGCCAAGCCTCCTTTACTCTAAAGTGATGTTAAACTCAAAAGATACAGTCCCAGGTCGGGAATAAAGAGTGCTAGCTTCAGGATTTCAACCATTGGCAATCAAGGACAGTCTACTTCAGCGATTTGTTCTTGCCTCAGTTTCTCTTTCTGAAAGGTTAAGATGAATGCTGTCTGCCCTGTCCATCACTGGCAGATAATGCAGATGGTGACATACCATCTTTGCTGTCCCTTGGGCTTCTCAGAGGAAAACGTGTTATGTGAATCCACTGTGCTACTGTAGGAGAGCAAATACTCCCTTCTCCATCACTGATTCACTAGTATAGTGAAACACAACTCTGAAAGGGGCTGGAACCTTCCGGAATCTCCCCCACCGTTCTCCTCTTGAGATCGAGATTTCAGACATAAGGCGTTAAGTGACTGTTCAAATATAAAGACTTAAAATAATAAATGCAATAAATAAAATTTAGACTTTATATAGCATTCTGTATTTTGCTTAAAGTAGCTGTGTTAGTCAGGGTTTTTCAGAGAAACAGAACCTATAGGACATATATTGATATATATATATGAGGAGATTTAGTATAGGAATTGGCTCACATGATTATAGAGGCCAAAAATATCCCACATCTGCCATGTTCAAGCAGGAGAACCAGGAAAGCTAGTGACCTAATTCAGTCCGAGTGCAAAGGCCTGAGATGCAGGGAGCCGATGGTGAAACTCTAAGTCTGAGTCCAAAGGCCCAAGAACCAGAGTGCTGATGTCTGATGTTCAAGGGTAGAAGGAAATGTCCCAGCTCAAACAGAGAGCAAATTAGCCCTTCTTCTGCCTTTTGTTCCGTTCAGGCCCTCACGGAATTGGATGACACCCACTCACACTGGTGAGGATCATCTTCTTTACTCAGTACACCACTCGAATGCTGATCTCTTCCGGAAACACAATGTTTCACCAGCTCTCTGGGCATCCCTCAGCCCAGTCAAGTTGACACATAAAATCAACCATCACAGGAGGCTAGACTAAATCAAATATATGAACTGGAAGGGGAAGAGGATGAAGAGACGTTTAAAACTCAAATCAAATTACTGTTTTTGTTGAATCACTGAATTCAGTGTCTTCTGCAGTGGATGGAGAGGCAATGTGAAGGCATGGGACAAGCCTGGGATTAGCAGTCCGTGCTGCCACACCCGAGATTCAGGACTCGGGAGGTGAATCACTTACCCAGCTCGAGCTTCCACTGCCTCGCCTAAAAAATGAGAGTAATAATATCCACCTTACAAGGGTATTATATTAAGAATAATATAGTGGAGCAAATAAAGGATCTGAGGTATAATGAGCAGCCAAAAAAATGGTACCTCTTCTTCTTATTGTTGTTATTATGACTATTATTATTGCACTCCCAGCCCCCACCTCCAAGCCCATTCATTTGTACGGACCTGCCAGCACACTTGGCATCAGTTTTACTTTCTCTCACACACAGACAAGTCGTGTCACATCCGACAGGAAGCTCACCTGCTCTGTGGGGTTCTCATCCCTCACGTCAAACAGGCCTATCTCCTAGTACCCTCTCTCTTTCCCAGCAATATGATTGAAAATTCCATTTAAATGAATTCATGTCTCTAGAAAATTACCTAGCTAAACACTACAAGCCCAATAATATCTAGTCTTCTTCTCATAATCAGGTGATTCTTATAGAATCAGAAAACAATGAAGCCGATGCAAAATGTATAAAATTGGTATGAATGCTCATCAGAGGGTACTGTGTACAAAACTAGCATTAACATGAATGTTATATGAGTGATAAATAGCCTGAGTCTACCTTTGTGCAATTCTCAAATGATCGTCCCTTGGAAAAAGGTGCCCTGTGTATTTAAACCCGCATAAAGTAGCGCTGGGTTACGCCTGCAGGAAACAAATAGTGCAACAATGCTGCCCCCTTGTGGTGGAAAATAAAACAAGCGAAAATACGATTTTATTTCTGCTTACCTGGGAGGGAGAGCGTGGACTCAAATTTTAAGGAGATATTTAAATATGCCCCACAATACTTTCCTAGTGCATAATTACAAACTCAAATATTTCAAGACGCATTTTTAAAAGAGCATTTTCACAATTGGAAGTGAGATTCCATAAATAAAAGACATCTGTAATACAAATTGCCACGCAGGCCACAGTCCTTTCTAGCTTACATGTCTCCCCCTACAGCTGAGACAAACAGACTTTGTCAATCACAAGTTAAACATACTTCTATCAATCACAAATTTGGCAAGAACGATACTGAAATCACCTCACATACCCCCATCAAATACACACGTACACTTCGCTCGTCAGTGGTTGGTTGAATTTACTTAACAAGTGAAGAATGTGCGGGGCCTGGGGGATTAGGTGGCATTGGGGCATCAATTCAATACCCAGAGCAACTCTTTTCTCCAGATCATCCTTTATTCCACAAAACTAGATGACTAAAATTTAATAGGTCCTCACGCCTGTGTATCTTAATCATTTGCTTTGAAGGCACTTCTACTGATGACAATCCCTGAGAGAAAAGACTAAAAGCAGGAATAAAATGCTGCTTGAATCAAAGAAGGCAAGCGTATTAGGGTCCTGGGACCTCCATAACAAAGGACCACAAACTGGCGACTTTAAACAGAAAAGTATCCTTCACATTTCTGGAGGCTGGAAGTCCAAAATCGAGATGTCAGCAGGGCCGTGCTCCATCTGCGATTCTGGGTGGACTCCTTCCTTGCCTCTCCTGGGCTTCTGATGGTGGCCATAGGTCCTTGGTGCTCACGGGCTTCCAGCTGCCTCCCTCCAGCAGCTGCCTCTGCCATCAAAGACCTTCCTCCTGTGTGTCTGTCTTCACATGGCACTTGCCTCTTCTGATAAGGACACCAGCCATTTTGGAGCAGGAGTCCAACCCCACCCCAGTGTGACTCCATCTTGATTACATCTGTGAAGACCCTATTTCCAAATGAAGTCACATTCATGGATAGTGGGAGTTAGGACTTCAACATATCTTTCAGGGGACACCATTCAACCCACAACAGCAAGGAAAATACTCTCTGGATACTCTTTGGGAGAGGTGTCATTCATTTTTTTACCTAAATCTTTCTGATATTTAATCCATTAGTGATCAGAGAGCACCAATCCAAATGAGGATAAGGGGAAAAACTAGATGACAGAAGAAAACTGTTGAAAGGGACCATCTCAGTCAGTTCAGTCTGCCATAACAAAATACCACAGACTGGGTGGCTTAAAGAACAAAAATTGATTTTCTCACAGTTCTACAGGCTGGAAGTTCAAGATGAGAGGGCCAGCACAGTTGGCTTCTGGTGAGAGCTCTCCTCCCGGCTTGCAGAAGGCCATCCTCTTGCCGTGTCCTCACACAGCCTTGCCTCAGTGTGGGCGTGTAGAGAGAAATGTCTCTCTTTCCCTCTTCTCATGAGGCTACAAGTCCCATCCTCATGAGATGAGAGGAGACGGGAGCCCCAACCTCAGGACCTAACCAAACTCTAACCTCCTCCCAAAGGCCTTTCTCCAAATACCACCACACTGTGGTTTAGGGCTTCAACATACAAATGTCCGGGCCGTACAACTCGGTCCAGAGTACAGACAGAGTAATCTAGAGGAAGAACAAGTCTGCTTTTTTTTTTTTTTTTTAAAGGGGGGCTCTTAATTTCCTTTAATTTGGTTTATGCTATATCTTGGGACCATCCTGAGAAATTTTGCAAGAAATTGGACTTTCCTCTCAGAGCTTATCCTGGACTCTTGCTGACTCTAGGATGACTAACGAGATGAATTATGACTGAAGGAGTCTTGGTACTCCAGCTAGGTGCCAAAGGTATAAAACTGAAGACAATGAGCAGACAGCCATCAAGGGGAATCTGTGCTTCCAGGTTTTCTATTACAAAGGTAAAACTGTGTGAAACAGTTGCCCAGAATTAACTGCTCAGAACTTATGGACAGGAGATCATCTCTTCTGCTCAAGGACACGTTGATCACCCCAGAGGTGAATGCTAAGTGGAGTTGCGATGCTGACAGAGCCAAAGGTTTTACTCTGTGGTTCACGACTGTTGTCTCCTTCGCTACAACATTGTTCACTTGTGTTCCCCACCTTTTCTCCACCAAAGACCCTTTTGAGTATTTTCTTCCATAGCATGCATGTTTTAGAAGAGTTTGGGCATCTTTCTTAAAAACAGTAACTTGAGTGAATACTATATACCTGGGGCCATGCTGAGAATTTACAATTAACTCATCTGACATTCACAATAATCGATGAATTTCAGGTGGGACACAAAGAATGTGTAAGGACCTTGTCCAAGGGATCACCATTGGTAAATTACAGAGCTCAGATGTGAACCCAGGAAATCTGATTCCTGAACCCACTCGCTTAGCCTCACTAATTCTGACTTTTTCACATGGCCGCTATGACAGTGATACTCGTTATTTTTTAACTAGCAAATTTCAAATATACATAGGTCCTGTCATCAATATTTTCTCAATGAGGAAAGAGGTCCAGAGGGTTTGAGAGTCTTGCCTAAGGCCATACAACATAGGGGACTGAGGCAGGCTTCCATCCCACATCTTGTAGATATCTAAAGGCCATGTTCCTCCTTCTAAACCAAAACTGTCTACCCAGGACTAGCTACGTTATCTATGAGGCCCATTGAAAAACAAAAATGTGAGGCTCCTGTTTAAAAATGATTATGAATTTCAAGGCAGCAAGAGAGCATTAAAGCAAGAGCTGGATCCTCTGAATGCGGGACTCTGCACCATCACACGCCATGAAGCTGGCCCTGCGTCTACCTCCACGTCCAATAGTTGTAAGGGTGTTGCAGGAAACAAACAAGCAAACTATATTAAATTTCTCTGTTACAGCACCTTCGGCTATCTTTCCCATTCTCTATTTTACGGTCACAGCTCAAAACTTTCTGAAGAAATTTGCTAGGAGTATCCAAGGAAAGAATAAAAAAATATAGCAAAGGGCTCAGGAGGGAACACAGCACTAAAGGCCAGTAAGTGCCTGGGTCTCAAAGGTACTGTCAAAGAAAATAAATTCAATCGAGCAAATTTAAAGATCTAATTGGCTTTATTAACGGATTGGTGAATCGAATAGGGCAGCATCCTATCTAGTAAGTAGAGAGGAGCTCTGAGGAGTTGTGCCAAATGGGAGGTTTTTATAGGCAGAAACTGGGCAGGACAGAAAATTTATCAGCAAAACAAAAGTAAAGATTGTTTCAGGCCAAGTCATCTTCCCTTAGGGGGACCCAGGGGGTCTCATCAAGCAGATGACATCACTAGCGCTGATCAGGAAGCTCCAGACTGACAGGTTTAAAATTCCACTCCTGAGAGACTGCAATTAGGTTAGGTATGAAGTCTTGGTAGAGCCTGACATAAGTGACTCCATTTGGGGCTGTTGTTTCTTTTTAATGGCACAGAACCATAGATTACTTGAAGAATAGAACTTACAGAGACCTTAAAAATCAGAGTTCAGTCCCCTTTGCTTGGAGACAAGAGGAGACCATAAAGTAAGTTGGTGACCTTTTGTGAATTATTTCAACTCTGAGGTCTCAAATTTCACTTTAGAATGATGTAAAACCAGATTATTTCTAAATGGCTCCCAAGACTAAAATTCATGACATGGTGTAGATATTTTAAGTATGTACTGTCTGAGGGAAAGGAACCAGGTTAGTTCTAAAATTCTTTTAAACTGAGACTGCTTTCGGTCAAGTTCTCCCAGGAAAGCAGACTCTTGAGACAGATTTGCATGTGGGAAGTTTATTAGAGGTTGCCCGTGAGAGCATCAATGCCTGTGGGGAAGCGTCAGAAGCAGGATTCACAAAGAAGTGGAACTGTGATGTGGTGTCAGTAGAGGCCTCAACCGACAGGGACCTCTGAGCTGGGTGGTCCTGGAGAGCTGTCCTGGATTGAGCAACATAGACAGACACTTCAACAGTCACCGAATGCAAGCTGACCCTTGGGTACGGCAGTTCTCTTCAGACGTAGGCAAGTCAGAGAGCACAGCCATGTCTACACTCCCAGCAGCTGGGGAAATAAGTGCTTCAGTCTTGGAAGGCCATCAAGAGGGGATATTGGCAATACCCTAAGACATACGCTACAGAGACAATATAATTTTATTCATCACTTATTCGAAAGATTAATAACTACTGTTACTCCAGAACTTCCGTTTCCAGCAATATGGTGGACTAAGAGCTTTAATGATCTTCTGCTACAAAGCAACTGGGTCTTTGATAGGACTTAATTTGTAATATATTGCTATGCTCACAAACCCCACCCCACCTTCTGAAAAATGAACAAACAAACCTTAATTGAGGCAGCCACTGAATGCAATAAGCAGTTGAGGAGAGGCAGAGTTGCCCTGAGGGCAGATGACCACAGCATCACTGCCAAAGGATGCAGAGTGGAAGGAATTAAGCCTGTGACTCCTTCACCAAACCAGGCCCTTAAGACACTTAAAATGGTCCTGAGTCAGTGGCATCCCTGGCTCTCAGAAAAACAGACACTAGTCCTCTGTGAGGGGAAGCATCCCAGTTTAAGCTGCAGCATTCCACACAACACGATCAAGTAATGAGCACATATAAAAATGTCACAAAATACACTAGGGAAGTCAGAGAACTCCGAGGACTGCAGATGTTGGAACTACCCAATGCAGAACGCAGAATTACTAGGTTTGAAATGTCTAAAGACGTGAAGAATAAAGTTACAAAAAAGAGAGACAGCGCACTATAGTTTTGCAAGATGTTACCACTGGGGGAAACTTAGTAAAGAGTGTACTAGGTAAAGGATACTCAGCTACATGTGAATCTACAATTATCTCAAAATAAAAAGGTTAATTTTTTTTAAAAAGCAGTTGGAACAAAAAGACAGATCATCTACAAAGGATAGATGGTCAGACCAGAGAGCAGTCTTCTGAACAATATGGAAACCAAAAGAGAGTAGGGAGACTTTTTGAGGGAAAATGACTGTCAACCTAGCATTATCAATCAAATAAAACAATCTTTTAAAAAAGACATAAAATAAAGGCAAACTCAGATAAATAAAAACAGAGAGTTGATCACCACCAAACCTTCACTAAAGGAACTTCTGAAGGACGCACTTCAAGAAGTACAAATGATCCCAAGGGAACAGCTCTAAGACGAAAGAGGGAATGGTAAGCAAACTAAATGGAAAACATGTAACTTAATTCAAATAAACATTGCGCATTGGTCCTTGCTGATGAAATAAGGCAAGAACAGGAAATAAAAGGTACACAGATTGGGAAGGAAGACATAAAACTGCCTTTGCTCACAGATGACATGATTGTTTACGTAGAAAATCCAAAAGAGTTAACAAAAAAACTCGTGGAACTAATAAGCAAATATGGCAAGGTTGCAGGATCCATGGTATAGAGCCAATTGCTTTCCCATATATTAACATTTAACAAGCGGAATTTGAAATTAAGAACACAATACCATTTACGTTAGCACCCAAAGACAATGAAACACTTAGGTATAAATCTAATGAAATATGTACGAGATCTATATAAATAAAACTACAAAACTGATGAACAAAATCAAAGAAGAAATGAATAAATGGAGAGATATTCCATGTTCATGGATAAGATCACTCAATATTGTCAATCCCAATCAAAATCCCAGCAAGTTATTTTATGGCTATCACAAACTGATTCTAAAGTTTATATGGAGAGGCAGAAGGCCTAGCGTAGCCAACATAATATTGAAGGAGAAGAACAAAGTTGGAGGACCGACGCTACTCAACTTCAGGACATCCTATAAAGCTACAGTAATCAAGACAGTGTGGTACTGGTGAAAGAATAGACAAATAGATCAATGGAAGAGAAGAGAGAGCCCAGAAACAAACCCACATAAGTACAGGCAATTGATCTTTGACAAAGGAGCAAAGGTAATACACAGAGCAAAGATAGTCTCCTTAACAAATGGTACTGGAACAACTGGACATCCACATGCAAAAGAATGAATCTAGACTCAGACTTCACATCCTTCATAAAAACTAACTCAAAATGGATAAGAGACCTAGAAGTAAAATGCAAAACTGCAAAATTCCTAGAAGATAACAGAGGAGAAAACCTAGATGACCTTGAGTATGGTGATGGCTTTTTAGATACAACATCAAAGACACAACCCATGAAAGAAATAATTGATAAGCTGTACGTCATTCAAATTAAATCTTTTGCTCTGTGAAAGATGATGTCAAGAGAATTAGATGACAAGCCACAGACTGGGAGAAAATATTTGCAATAGAATATGATAAAGGACTGTTATCCAAGACATACAAAGAGCACTTAATACTCAACAATGAGAAAATAGACAGCCCAATTTAAAAATGGGCCAAAAACTATAACAGACACCTCACCAAAGGAGATATATAGATGGCAAATAAGTATCTGAAAAGATCATATGTCATCAGAAAGTGCAAATTAAAATTACAAGATACCACTACACGTCTATTAGAATGGCCAAAATTCAGAACACTGACAGCGCCAAATGCTGGTGAGGACGTGGAGAAGCAAGAACTCTCATTCATTGCAGGTGGGAATGCAAAATGGTACAGCACCTTTGAAAGATAGTTTGGCAGTTTCTTACAAAACTAAACATATTCTTATCATATGATCCAGCAATCATGTTCTTTGGTATCTACCCAAAGGATGTGCAAACTTGTGTCCATTCAAAAACCTGCACACAGATGTTTATAGCAGTTTTATTCATAATCACCAAAACTTGGAGGCAACAAAGACGCCTTTCAGTACACAAATGGATAAACAAACTGTGGACATGCAGACAATGGAATGTTATTCAGTGCTAAAAGAAAATGAGTGATCAAGCCGTGAAAAGACATGAAGGGACTTTAAATGTGTATAACTAAGTAAAAGAAGCCAACCTGAAAAGCCTACCTATTGTATGATTCCAACTACATGACATCCTGGAAAAGGCAAAACTATTGAGACAAGAAAAAGATGGATAGTTTTGGGTGTGGGAGATGAATAGGCAGAGCATAGAGAATTTTTAGAGCAAATACTCTGTACGATATTACAATGATGGATATATGTCACTATACATTTGTCCAAACTTTTAGAATGTACACCACCAAAAGTGAACCCTAAGGGAAATTATGATTTTGGGTGATTATAATGAGCGAGTGTAGCTTCATCCTTGGTTAAAAATGTACCATTCTGAAGAGTGATGTTGATAACGGGGGAGGTTATGCATGCAGAGGTGCGGAGGATATATGGGACATCTCTGTACCTCCATCTCAATTTTGTTGTAAACACAAAACAGCTCTAAAAAGATAAAGTCTTAAAAAGTGGCAAATAAACATCTGAAAAATTGCTCAACTTAATAAGTAATTATGTCAACACAAATTAAACTCACATGAGATACCATTATATACCGACTATACAGGCAAAAATTTAAAAATCTGACAATATCAAGGGTCAGAATGTGTATAGATAAATAGAAACTTTTATACACTGCTGGCAGGAGAGTACATTTTCCACCACCTTAGAAGATAACGATTCCTAATAAAGTTCAAAGTGTGCATACCCTCTACGCCAGCATTGTCACCAATGCACGTCTCAGAGAAAATCTTGCACAAAAGTACCAGAGAGACATGTACACACAACATTTACAACAGAAACTAAGGCAGCAAGGTTACTAAGCTCCACCTCATTTTAGCTCATTTATTACTCAGGTAATTCACAAATATTTACTGAAAGTCTGCAATGTCACTGGAGAATCACACAAGGAGGAAACCCTCCAAAAATCAAGGAACAACATTCTGTAGCTACACATCTCTTTCTGTATCTATATCTGAAATAGCATTTATATGTGATATAAGGCTCTGTGTGTATGTGTGTGCCTGCAGGTGTGTATGTGTGTGTTTTAAATAGAGTGGCTCTGAGAACATGGAGGGAGGAGTGACCAATTTTGCTCGCAAAGGAGAATGGTTGATACAGTCTTCAGAGAGGAAAGAGTGAGGTGCTGTCACTGTTACTTAAACCAACACCTTTCCTTTCCTGAATTAAAACAGGACCATTCACCCAAGAAACTAAAAATACTGCTCTTTAAAATGTGCTGAGCTAAGATGTTCTCAAACCTGAAATACACTCCCGCGGGAAGAATGAAACTTTGGCAATTACAGCAGCTCTCTCAGAGCTGCAGCTTATCGTTTAGAAAGTACTGCTTCAGGTGAAATATCAGAAAGAATTTGCTGACAGTGTGGAATGGCCCACGTCTGAATAAACTATTGAAGAAAACTGTGGAATCTTCTCAGGATTACTCTTAAAAGATCCCAGCGGTTAATCAGCCTGGAACCTAAAGACATTTGAGTGCCTTCTGAATGTCATGCCCACACTTACGGTTCTGTATTTGCTGAATTATAGTGGTGGTGGATTCTTTTTAAATCAATAATTTTCTTATTATTCCATTTAACTTAGTTAAAAATGATTTGTTCAGCTCCTAATATAGTCAGACGCTCTGTTAGTTCTCAGAAATGCAGAAATGAATAAGACGCAATCCCTGTCCTCAAGGAACCGGGAGGGCAGTAGGAGCCTAGCATGGAAACTGAGAGAAGGCTAAGAGAGGTGTTACTTTCAACACCAGAATTACATTTTCAAAGTTCCAAAGGGGATCAGGAGGCCTTCCCCAAAGAAGTGAAGTATGAGCTGGTTTTAAGTGACAAACGGTATGGTTAAGATGCTAGACAATGAAATGAGAGAAGAAGTATCAAACCCTGTTCTTCAAGAAACAGGCGAGAGGACCAGCACCAGCTTGGCGGGAAGCAGACCTGGGCTTGCAGCCCAGGTCTCACTGTTACTAACGGAGGCTTGAGCCACTTACTGAAATTCTTCACTTCTGCATCTGTGTGTGTGTGTGTTAGCATGCACACACGTGCCACTTGGCTCGTTGTGTTACATTATGGCAGTGGATATGCCTTTGTTGTTGTTCTCACCTTTTTTTTCGGGCACTAGAGGGAAGACACATTTCTGTGGGGACAGAATGGACTATCCCCTAAAAGGGTGGGTGTTCCCCCAGCATCATGCTCGACTTTAGAGGGTATTTCATAAATTGTCCACAGTCCAGGGGAGCACTTCTCGTCCCAATCCTCAAAATACAAGGTCATTGTGTCTTAATACCTAAAGGCTTATGGGCTGTGCCATAACTGACATTGAGATAGGCATGGCTTCAGAGTATGGGGAAGGATTCTGGTAAAAGAAAAGACAAATTACCTAAATAAATCCTCTCATATAGAATGAATGCAATAGGTTCCCTTATAATATATCATTTTCCGGCAGTGCCAAGTGTTCGCTTTCTTACATCTCTGCGTTCCTGTTCATGGTCCTCAAGGTATGAATTGGTGCAGCATTTTCAACAGCTGCACATGGAAACTACAATACTAAGCAATCTGCATTAACAATACATTTTTATACACATAAATCTAGATGTAAAAGGCATAAAATGTGATACAGATTTTTTAAATTGTCAACTAGATAGACATTGAACACTAGATTTTTTGTAACTTTTTATTGAGATTATGATAGTTTACAACCTTGTGAAATTTCAGTTGTACATTATTGTTCGTCAGTGGTGTTGTAGGTGCACCACTTCACCCTTTCTGCCCACCCCACCCGCCCTTTCCCCTCGTAACCGCTAATCTGTTCTTTGTCCACATGTTTAACTTCCACATGTGAGTGGAGTTGTACAGGGATTGTCTTTCTCTGTCTCGCTTATTTCACTTAACATAATTCCCTCAAGGTCCATCCATGTTGTTGTGAATGGGACGATTTTATCCTTTTTATGGCTGAGTAGTATTCCATTGTATATATATACCACTTCTTCTTTATCCAATCATCACCTGATGGGTACTTAGGTTGCTTCCACATTTTGGCTATTGTAAATAATGCTGCAATCAACACAGGGGTGCATGGGACTTTTGGAATTGCTGATTTCAAGTTCTTTGGATGGATACCCAGTAGTGGGATGGCTTGGTCATATGGTATTTCTATTTTTAAATTTTTGAGAAATATCCATACTGTTTTCCATAGTGGCCGCACCAGTTTGCATTCCCACCAGCAGTGTATGAAGGTTCCTTTTTCTCCACAACCTCTCCAACATTTGCTACTTTTTGTTTTGGTTATTTTTGCCATTCTAGCAGGTGTAAGGTGATATCCTAGTGTAGTTTTGATTTGCATTTCCCTGATGATCAGTGATGATGAGCATCTTTGCATGTGCCTATTGGCCATCTGTATATCTTCTTTGGAGAAATGTCTGTTAATGTCCCCTACCCACTTTTTGATGGAGTTGTTTGATTTTTTGTTGTTGAGCTGTGTGAGTTCTTCATATAGCATGGAGATTAACCCTTTGTCAGATATATGACTTGCAAATATTTTTTCCCAATTGGTGGGTTGTTTTTTTCTTTCAATCCTGTTTTCCCTTGCCTTGAAGAGGCTCTTTAGTCTGATGAAGTCCCATTTGTTTATTCTTTCTATTGTTTCCCTTGTCTGAGAAGACATGGTGTCCGAAAAGATCCTTTTAATGATGTCAAAGAGTGTACTGCCTACGTTTTCTTCTAAAAGCCTTATGGTTTCAAGTTTTACCTTTAGGTCTTTGATCCATTTGAGTTTATTTTTGTCAACGGTGAAAAACAATGGTCAATTTTCATTCTTTTACATGTGGCCTTCCAGTTTTCCCAGCACCATTTGTGGAAGAGGCTTTCTTTTCTCCATTGTAGGCCCTCAGCTCCTTTGTTGAAGATTAGCTGTCCATAGATGTGAACACTAGAATTTTTAATAGTTTTATTTTTATAAAACATTTAATAAGAATAAAATTTTCAAAAATATTCAATATACTTTCACCTTATTTAAATAATTTAAAATATTGCAGATATGTCTACGATTCTGGTGCTAAACAGTCAGTAAGAAAATGTTTTTAAAACAGAATTTTGGCCAAAATTCTAGAAGCATTCTTTGTGCCATGTAAAGCTACAGTTTGAATTTGTTACTATAAGCTCTAGTTACAACTGGGCTATTAATGATGATACTGTATAAAGCAACTCAAATATCACAAATGCATTTTACTAGTCTGCTCAAAATGAAACAACTTAATAAGATACATATCAAATTTACACTTAAAACCACTCTTGGCATATGATGGGAATGCCCACTAAAAGCTATTTAAGCAATAAGACTTTATTTAAACATGATGAAATAAATTTCTCCAACTTTTAATTAATAAAATATGTTATCTAACAACTACAATAACTCGAGAAAAGTGGTCTAATTCAGCAATATCGTCTATTAAGAACAAGTTCTCTGCGGGGGCAACCCCGTGGCATAGTGGTTAGGTTCCACATGCTCCACTTCAGTGGCCCGGGTTTGTGGGTTCGGATCCTGGGTGCATGCAGACCTACACCACTCATCAGCCATGCTGTAGCAGCAACTCACATACAAAATAGAGGAAGACTGTCACAGACATTAGCTCAGGGTGAATCTTCCTCAGCAAAAAGAGAAAAAAGAGAGAGAGAGAGTTCTCTGAACACTGTAACTCACAATTATGCTGAAATAAAGTCTAGAAAAATAAATAGAATGGAATAAAAATAATTCATGAATTATATTTTCATTTTGCTATTCATTTAAATATCACTGGATCATACACAGACCATTCTCTATGCAAAATAACCATTAAATTTAATCATCATCGACATTTTGCCAACTTGCAGTATTATAAAAGCATATGTACATATTTTTAAAAATTAAATTCTTACGAATGTAGGAGGGTTATTAGTTTCTTAATGCTGCTATACAACATTATCATAAACTTAGTGGCTTAAAACAACACAAACGTATTACCGAAGAATTCTGAAGTTCAGAAGTCGAAACAGGTCAGTGGGGCTGCCTTCTCTCTGAAGGTTCTAGGAGGTGATCTATTTCCTGGATTTTCCATCTTCCAGAGGCTGTTTGCATTCCTCACTCATGCCACCAAAACACTGCAGCTTTTGCTTATCATCACATCTCCTTCTCTGACTCACTTGCCTCCCTCTTATAAGGACCTTTGTGATCACATCTGACTGGATAATCCAAGATAATGCCCCTGTCTCAAAGGCTTTAACTTCATCACAGCTGCAAAGTCTCTTTATCATGTAAGATAACGTATTCGCAGGTTCTGCAGATTGTGGGGGCTGTTATTCTGCCGACACAGAGGATAAAACACTTTTTAGCTTGCTCTATAAATTATCAATATAAATACATGTTGGGTGGGCCTCCAATCTGTACTCTTGTTCCAAGCCCTATAAATGCTGGGGGTGTGCCTCATGTTCCCCAAAAACAACAGCCTAGATAATAGGAGGGACTTGACATAGTAAACTAGAACTTGGACTGCAGGAGTCAGACATGGCAGAGAGAATTCCTGCATCTCTCTTGGCCTAGACTCCAAGGACCCTAGATACACTTAGGGGCACCTCTGCATTCCACACGTGAAAAATGTTCCCTGCTCTTGGAGCTGGCCTGAAAGCTAGTCTCTGAGATCCACTGCAAACAGGGGGCTCTGAACTGATGATGACTAAGCTGAGTTATGATTGATTACCATTCATTGAACACCTCCTATAAACAAGGTGCTTTGCTAATTGCTTTACTTTTCACAACAGTCTTAAAAGGCAGGTATTACTACTGGTATCATCTATCAGATGCAGAGCCTTACCATCAACATGACTGAGTGATAAGCTGGATTCAGAGTCTAGTTTGTCTGACTATAAAACTGGCACTTTTAACCACTATAATACATTTCCATATTTTATGAGTCCTTATATCTGATTATACGTTACTCTGGGAATTTATTTGCCTATAAGGACAAGCCATTAGGAAAGTTAGTTTAAATGCTTCCATGTGGGCCACATCAATGAGGGTTTAGGGTTTATTTGTCTTGAGTGCTAAACAGGAAGGCACCCCCTGAGGCCTGCAGGATGGGATCAAAGGTGATCAGTAAGAGATTCCCTTGGACAGTGATTCTCGAACTTTAGCAGGCCTCAGAATCATCTGGAAGTTTTATTAAATCACAGATTGCGGACCCCACACCCAGAGTTTCTAATTTAATAGGAATGGGGTGAAGCCAATAATTTTCATTTTAACAAGTTCTCTAGTGATGCTAATACTCTGGCCTGGAGACCACACTTTGAGAACACCATCCTAAGGAAAGGAGGTCCTTTCAAGGAAGGAGGATGTCAGTGAACAAGAGTGAAGCTCACAAGTTTCTGTGATTAGGAGACATTTAGTCCTGTCCAAGAGGTCCATAAGACATGTGGTCGATGCCACAATGTCCTAGATATTTGTTCCTGTTCAAAACAATTTCACATGGACCAAATATGTTCATAGACATTTCGGACAGGACCAAATGTCAAGGAACCATTTGGCATGAACCAAATGTCTTATAAACGTTTTGAACAGGACCGAATGTCCTGTCCTACAAGTTTCTGCTATAGTTTTCCCCACAAGGAGATTCACTCCTTACTGCCAAACCTTGGAGCATCAGGTTCCATCACAGCCAGGATTCAAACCAAGCCTAGAATTATGGGTAGAATTTTGATAGTTAAGAAGGAAAAGATGAAAAGAAGATTCAGCAGCAAGTGGGAGGAAGAATCTCAGGCTAGAACAAGGGATTCCTGTAGTGGGGAAGTGGGATACAAGGTAAAACACAACTTTAGTGCAGACTTTAGAGAGGTCCATTTAAAGCAACCATAGTACCTTATTTTTAGGTGGATTTTCACAGTTTTCAAAGCACGTTAGGATGCATCACATTTTTCAAGTGTTTATGGTGCACAGACTACTCATTCCACAGTGTGCTCAGAGCTTCGGGGAGTAAAGAACAGGATGATTCTAATCATGAATTGCTTTTTGTCAACTCAGGAGCAATGACTTATTTCCAGACTCTTCAAGAACATTGAAGCCCTGAGCTGAGTTTATGCTTTTTTTTTTCTTTTGCTGGAAAAAAACACAAATTCCCAAACTCAAAATGAAAAAAAAAGAAAATCAAAATCTCACCCTCAACCATTTGTGCGTTACTTTTGGGTCATCCTTTCCATCTTACCTTTTTTACTTTCTGTCTTCTTTTCAGAAATAGTGTACACTAAGATAAAGACATTTTCCATTGCACGTGGAATGCAAAAAGAGAAAGCAATTTTCCTACTATATCACACCATTCCACATGGGATGTGTCTGAAAGGAGATGTTCTCATAATCTCTCACTCCAACCATTACAGAGTAAAAGGTAGGGAGGAGGGAGAAAAAAGGATAAAATTAACCAAGGGACACAGATGGGAATAACAGTCTCAATCTGGACTCTAAGAGTCGACAGCAGACCAGGAGGGGAGATCTCATTTGCATGAGAGTCCCTAGTCAAAGATGGTAAATTGGGCATGTGGGATTTATGACCAGTGGGATTAAGTGTAATTCCACTAGAAAGGAGGGAAGACAAACACCACCTTCCTACCCAAGCCTAGAGAACATTCCCAAACAGTTTAAAGAAACTTATTTCTTACCTAGGACACAGAATAACTCAAAGAGTGTGCTGAGCATTACAGTTCATAATAGCCCTACATTGATGTAGAGGATGCTGTTGGTGTCCGCCCAATCCCCTCCTCTGGCTGGAGCACCCTTCTCCGATTTGTGTGGCTGTTGGAGTTAACAATACAGAGAATTGCCCTGGACCAAATGGGAGCACCTTGCACGAGAGGCTACACATCTCCTGGCCCCTCTCCTCCACCAGGTTGACTCGGCCAATGACCTGCTGGCATGGGGTGCAAAAGGCCAACCCTCTTGCTACAATGTGGGACTAGCTCTGTCATGTAACTTGTGCTCTAGAGTATCTTGTGAGATCAGACTGAAGCTAGCCTCTACCAAGACCACAGTCTGCTTGGCATTTTTCTCTGCCTTGCCCTGTTTCCCTCACTTCTCTTCTCATGAGAGCACATTCCCAATAGATCACTTAAACAAGGATCCCCATCCCAAGTTTGCTCTGGGTAACCCAATCTAAGACAGCTGATACCAGAAGTGTTCCTGGGGAGTAGACTCTAAAGATGGGAATTCTGGAATTGGATCATTTTCCAGCTGGATAGCAATGAAAACCCCATTGCTGGTGATAGGCAAAGTATGGATAGTCTTGGGATGCCAGTGCATTTTTCTGGTTTCCACTTATGGAGACCTGTGGTGAGTTACAGGTGGAAGAGGATGCAGTAGTTGGAACAACATCCTGGGTATTTTACAGGTATGAGGAAATAGCAGATATAAGAACTGTGGAATTGGTTGGCTGTTGCTAAGCACCACTGATGGAAGAGAGAATGGGAGGCTTAGGTCTACTCATCAACAATTTAAAGCAAAGTGGGAGAGTACGAGGGACTCCCTGGCAGCATTTAAAGAGAACTCCTGCTCCTACAGCTGGTCGGCAGTCATAGCAGAACAGGGACAGAACTTAACTGCTGGCAGAGTTTCAGAAAAGGCTGAACCTCAGTCTAGGCAAGTCTCTCACACCAACTCTGGGCCCTGACAGGGAAGAAGTGGGACCCTGACAGTTAGAAGGGGATATCTGTGTCAACACAGTTCACAACCTTGACTCCGAGGTTATCCTGAATCCTATGGGCCTGAAGAAACAGCCAGTTCCCCCTTATTGGAAGATAGAGCTAGACATACACACACATGCTTGAAGTTATACAAAGGCCTCAAATGAGGCGAGTACCTTAGAAGACATTTCTTGCCCTTCTCAGGATTTGCCCCACCTCCTCTCTTGGCTCATAATTAGAGTCAAATCTCAGCATAACCTGATTTAGGAGGTGCTGGGCCAGCTAAAGCAAAAGAGAAAGTATATGCCCAAAAAGCTTCAGGACACATTACCAACGGGAACTAGGAGTGGTTCCTGATGGGGCTAGATCAAGAGGGAACAGGATATAAAGCTGGATTAGGGAGAGTTTTCAATATGGTGGTACTTTCCTGTGACACAGGGTTTAACACCCTGGCAAGGACCCTGGTGGCAGTTGCAATAAGCTATTGTAAAGGCCCTTGAAAGCTTGAGAAAAGCAAATGTCTATATTAAACAAAATAGAGATGCCACAATTGCTGTGGCCACACTTGGAGGAAGGGTTTACCAAGCTCAGAGAAGCATGCATAAGGTCCACTCCATAAGACAGAAAAGCCTGCAGCCAACCACGTTCCTTAAGAGGGCTCAGAAGACACTCCCTTGATCAAGGCAATGAGGTTGGAGAGACGACTAGATAGAGACAGAGCTCTGCATCACTCAGCAGGCTGAGAGCCACGGCAGGAGATATGTTACAGCAACGCGCTCCCTAATAGCAATAGGGATGATAGGACCTGAGCATCGCAGAGGCCAGGTGGCAGCACAGACCCATCAAAAGGGAGATGGGCAGAATTACTGTAATCTGTAGCAAGTATAGAATGAGTCAGCAAGGCCTGACCCACAGAAATTTATGAAAATGGCTCATGGAACACTATATTCCTGGAGGCAAGATAGAATAGATAAATATTTACACTCTCTGCCCTTGTTTTACTTGACCTATCTGCCTCATGAAAACCTTAATTGCTCCAACTTTCCTGACTCAGGTCTCCTTGTTCCTATATTGCCAAGGCTGCTCATTCTCCATTGTCTTCACTCACTCTTTGTCTCCCCCTCCTTTCAAATAGTGTCCTTTTTTCATTCTAGAAACTCATTGGGGGATTCCATTTCCCTATCAATAAAAAATTCAACTATCATTTTATCTTCCGGGACTTACAAATCAGCATCTCTACGCCTAATCTTGCTCCTGAGCTAGACAAATAACTTCCACTGCCTGACAACATTTTCTTTCACATAAATATGTTCTTCCTACATTCTCAATCTTGGAAAATTATGGCAATAAATACTTGAGAAATGAATGATCCAATGAATGAATGGCATAACATCAATACAAGTTAAAAAGGAAATTATCCTAAAACAATGATTCTTAACATTTGAAAAATCTGACAATTTATTAGACCTCCACTACTAAAAAGGCACACACCCAAACAAAACATATTTGGAAACTACCTATATGGGGAACTCAGCATTTTTGGTTCCAAAATATATATTCAACCTACAGTCAAGAAATACACATTCTATGACAATAACATGTTTGTTAAAGAAACTGTTATTGTTCTAAATGAATACTGGGAAAATTGGCCTAGATCTAAAAGGTCTGGGATAAGCCAAATTCGACCCTAATACAGAGTCATACCAAGGAAAAGGATGTATTGGCCTGTATTTACTGCTTAAAAGGAATGCTGTTTCAGGAATAAGGGACAGAATAAAAAGTGGCCTGGACAGATAACACAGCTTCATAAACATAGACAACCATTCAACAGATAGTTAACATGCTAGAGCTCAAATATGGGAAAGAGCGTGCATGCTGACCCAAGGGGGACTGTGAAGTATGTTCCTCCAGATGGAAGCAGAGGTGTCTTGTGGACCACAGCCCAGGACCTGGGTAGCAAAAGTACAAGGAATAAAATTTGGGGACGGTTATGGTTCCCTAGCCTATGGAAGTTCAGAAACAGAGATTGTAATTTGCGTAGGTGTTCTCTAACTGCCAAGGCCCTATGTATAACAAAAATCAAATATAGCCAAATAGTGCAGTTAGTAAGAACTGAAAATCTATTACAATTGACTAGAATTTTACAGATGAAGGAAGATGGGTATCACTTAAATATAAGGTCCATTGGGAGCCTGTGTCAGTTCAATCCTCTAGTATGAAACGGGGCTGTGGCTATGCCCAGAAGAGACTCAAAATCAGAACTTACGGAAATTTGGCCCTTAATTTATACCCCAATCCATGACAACATTTGTTATATGAGCAAAGGCTGCTCTTGTGGGGAAGTTAATTCTGACATTTTGTAATGATCTTAGTCTAAATCATTCATGTAACTACTATTTAGTGTAATAATGAAGTAATTGGTAAGAATAATTTGACTATTTAAAAGAACTATTATAATACTGATATCAATGATCGAATGTATTGGGAAATTGAATCAATTCCCCTACCGAACGTTCTTCCAACGGAAGGTGATTGGCCAGAGGAGGAACTAGATTTACTTGGTAATCAATTAATCTTTACATTAAATCAATCTATTGATACGTTACACAAAATTCACATTTTGGTGAAGAAAGGAGGTAAAAGGGTTGACAAATATGTGCATGATTTTAAACAAATCTATGCTGGATATTTGGAAAACTGAACTATTTTTTTAAAGTAATATGTATACTCTGTTGGATGAAACAAATAAATAGTATTTTGATATTTGTACTTTTGCTTTTTCTTTGATCCATAAACGGTGTAAAAGATGCAGGAAAAAGAACGGTAATTAGCAATGTATAATTAAGAAGGCTTGATCAATAGGGCCGGCTTGGTGGCATAGCGGTTAAGTTCACACGCTCCACTTTGGCAGCCCGGGGTTCAAGGGTTCCAATCCTGGGTGCAGACCTACACACTGCTCATCAAGCCACACTGTGGTGGCATCCCATATAAAAAGTAGAGGAAGATTGGCACAGATGTTATCTCAGGGCCAATCTTCACCAAAAAAAAAAAGAAGAAGAAGTCTTGAGGTGTCAGGTAGGTAGACTATGTAATATAGAGCAAAATTACAGCTAGACTGGGAGATTTCTTTGCTTATGTCCAAGGACAACTGGAAGCCACACACTGATTCTTGGTCAAGATAACAATGAGAATCTATAGTGTGCTGTTAAAAGGTTAACACTCCCCTGATTGCACCCAGCGCCAGCTTGTTTGTTGATGGCTTACACCTGTTGTAACCAGTTAAAGAGTCTGACTTGGCTATGGGACCAAGGGAGCATAAGAGATCCCCCTGGAAACTTTCACCAGAGCTTTCCTGACACAAAATTCCTCACATGCATCCCGGTGGTTCACGATCCGGAGACAAAGTGCACTTTGTTCAGCTAAGAAAGGACCCTGGGAGCTCCTCTTGGCATCCTTCCGCACCCTTTTCTCCTGCAGTCCCTTATCCTTTGTTAAGAGGCTTCCAGGAGTATGCTCTGAGAAATCTTCTGAGTCTTTTCAATTATCCAAACTGTATAGTCTTTGCTGAGATTACAAACGCTTTCTTGATTTATTAAAGTCTAACACGACACTTATAACTTTTACCGCTTCCCAAATGATGTGTGAACCTTAGAAAGGTAAGATTGTGTCTCTGTCTTGCAATATTTCTAGCTCCACAATTCCCGGGCCAGGCAGAGAGCCAAGACCCCAGCTGACAGCCTTCAACAGTTTTTCAGTTTCTGTTTCCACTCTTGGGCCCAGCCAGCCGGCAGATTCACCCTTATCCCCTGTTTTGTTTTTCTGTTTCATTTCAGGCCTAGAGAACTTTTTTACATCTGTAGCTGCTGTGTTTTTGAAGCAGAACTTACATTTTATCAACACTTCCCATATAGGTATTGTCAAAGTTTGTCTAATATTTTATTTTAACTGTGTTTCTTAAATACAGCACGACGCTTAAGGGGCACAGTACCCAGTCTGAGATCCTGTGTCTTTTAAGGAGATCATTTAGTCCCTTCGCATTTGCTGTTGGAGCATAGGTATTTCACTTTCAATTTTCCTTATAATTACCAACCTTATAAAGCGAAAGCAAAAGAGGAAATGGTTCAGAAGAGAACTTTGGAGGGATGTTATTGAAACCCCAACTCCTAGGCTGTGCTGAAATGGTTACTATGTTTATTTCCAGGTTATTATGAATTTTCTTCTCATCATTTCATTTTTATTCCCTAATTCTTATTCATCACTTGTATTACATATTCCCCAAGAGTATACAATTATCCACCTAGTTTTAACTTTACATATTGCAAGGTTCATTTCTAATCCCTGTTTCCACTTTTTATTTTCTACTATCTCGAGTTTTCTGTTTAAATTGTTCCTTGTTATAGCTCTTTATTGAGTACTTTCCTCAGATTGGGTACGTAGATGATAAATGCTCTAAACCATTCTATCTCTACAAATACCCTTTTTTCCCCCATGAGAGGTGGTATTAGTTTTCTATTCTTGCCATAATAAATTACCACAAATTTAGTGGCTTAAAAAAACATAAATTTATTGTTTTATATTCAATGGACTGAATGTTTGTTTCCTCCTAAAACTCCTATGGTTGAAACTCTAATCCTGATGTATTTAGAGGTTGGACCTTTGGGAGGTAACTGGGAAAAGAGTGTGGAGCCTTCATGAATGTGATCAGTGTCCTCATAAGACTCTCCAGAGAGCTAGCTAGGTCTCCTTCCACCACAGAAGGATACAAAAAGATGGCAGTCTGCAACCCAGAAGGTTCTCACTAGAACCCGACTATGCTGGCATCCTTATCTCAGAATTCCAGCCTCCAGAACTGTGAGAAGTAAATGTCTGTTGTTTATAAGCCACCCAGCCTATGGCACTTTGTTAGAGCAGCCTGACCTGACTAAGACGTTATGGTTCTGTAGGTCAGAAGTCCAAGACAGGTCTCACAGGGCTAAAATCGAGGTGTCAGCAGGGCTGCATTCCTTTCTGCATGCTCTAAGGGAAAATACATTTTCTTGCCTTTTTCTCCTTCTAGAGGCCACCCATTCCTTGCCTCATGACCACTTCCTCCATCACCAAAACTAGAAGCCAAGTCTTCACACTGCCATTTCTCTGGTTCTCTGCATCCAGGAAAGGTTCTCTATGTTTAAGAATATATGTGACTGAATTGAATCCACCTGGATAATCCAAAATACTCTCCCTGTCTCGAGGTCCTTAACATTAATCACATCCATCATTTCACCCAACACAGGTGTGAATGACATGTTGGTTAAATACAGGAGGCTTGGGTTGCAGCTCTTTCTTCCTAGCGGTCTACAGAGGAAACTCTTCTGTTATTTACCTTCTCGTGTTGAAGATTAATTGTCGAATCTCACTTTACGTATTTTTCTCTTATAACTGAATTGTTCTTTCCAGTTGAAAGCTTAAAGACCTTTTTTTCTGATATACAACTGAAATTCAGGTGCTTTACTAGAACATGTCTAATTAAGAGTCTGTTGTCATGAATCTTGCCTAGAATTCCCTTCCACTTTTCAGACTCAGGTCTTAAAATCTGGAGAATATTTGGTTGGTACTTATTTGATTATTCCATGGCTTTCATCTCTGTATTTTTCTTCTTCTAGAACTCTTATTATTGACATGTTAGAGCTAATTGAACTAGCTTCTTAGTGTTTTTTCTTTTCTTTAAAGATTTCTAAGTCTCTGTATTTTTTCTCCGACATTTGAGATGGTTCTACTACTTGATCTTCCAGGACATTAGTCTGTGTACGTGGATGTGTGTTGTGTGTTTGCTTGTGTCTACATTGTGTGCTATTTTTAATCTCAAAAATTTTACTCTGATTCAATTTATTTGCTGAATTTTTACTTTAAAAAATTTGCTTTGGTTCCAGAAAGTCTTTCTTTTTTTTATGCTGTGCCTGAATCTTCCTGAGCACTTTGTTTTTTGCCTTACGTCAGCCTCTGTCTCCCCCAGTAACTCTGTTTCATGAGGAACCTCTTCTGGGTTTTCTCCTTGCTTTTCATTCCTCTGGTAACTCAATACCCTTAGTTGCGTTGTTATTTGCCCTGGCCTGCTCACAGGGGCGTAAGGTAATGGGGTTCATTAGGTGGTCACAGTCTGGCAAGTTTCCATTCTTATAATTCAGTGGTGTGGGGGTTGGTACCTTATTAGTATTCACATCAAGGCATCAGGAGGAAATCTCTCTGATTTTCCTCTTCTGGCCTCTTCATGTTCTCCCAACAGAAGAGGCAGAAAGGATCTAGCCCACCTGTTTGATTGTTTCTCAGTGTCCAGGAATCCAAAAATACAATATTAGGTATATTCCTATAGGTGTGAATTCGTGTGAGATCATGAGTTCCTAAGGGCTAAGCTGTCGCAGGGTGCAGGCATTCTGATTCTCATCCTGGGGCTCCTCACCATTGACTTCCAAGCTTTCCTCTTCCCAAAGGAGAGAACTTTCTTTGGTAAGACCATGACAGAACTTGAGGCTTCATTCTTATCCTCTAGGACCTGTCTGCTGACGGAAAAGGTATAGTTGGGAGTGAGTGAGAACTGAGATGCATTCAAGACACTGTCTTCCCAACATCCTTAAGAATGCTCTCACTTCTTTATCCACAACTTTATAGTTTTAAAAGTTCTGAAGCAAAAAAAAAGGCAAAGTGTCACATTTATTAAATCTAAATGGCAGGTATATCAATAGATGGTGTCTGTTAAATTGTTTTCTGCACTTTTAATTTGTTTTAAATATTTCATAAATGGAATGAACTTTTAAAGTATTAATACTACATTTCTTCTGATGACTTACCAGATTTGTCTTTCTCCTCTGAAGCCCAGATTTATATACTTAACTGTGTATGGCCATCACAACTCATTGGCACCTTTCACACTTGACTTGTCCAAAATGGGCCTTTTGCTTTATATGCCCCAAATTCTTTCCCCAGGTGTTTCCAATTTCAACAAATGGTACCACTGTCAACACAGCTGCTCAAGCAAAAGGCACGGGATCGGTTCTTGACGCTTTCCTTTCCCAGACTCCCATGTGCATTCTATAGCAAGCCCTACCAATTTACTTTTAAAAAACAACTGAATCCTTTCATTTCTCTCCATCTCCTCTGGCATTGCCCTGTTTCAAATCATCTTCCTTCAATAGTGCCTGCTTCCACTTCGCCCCTATATATCATTATACCCATACCCAAAACACTATTTTTTAAAAGTCGGACCATGTCACATTTTTGTTAAAAACTTTGTAATAGCTTCCCATGGCACTTAGAATAAAACAAAACTCCTGACCAGAGCCTGTAGGTGACCAGGTGATCTAGCCGCTCTCAGCCTCGGCACTGCCAGCTCCTTTCTCTCCCTTGCGTTCTGTGCTGCAGCCTCCTTTCTCCTCTTCAAATATACAAGGCAGTTGCCCCCCTCAGGGCTTCTATATTTCTCTTCCCTCTGCCTATGAATTTTCTCCCCTTCCCCTACTTTTTGTATACACAGCTGCCTGTCATCATTTGGGTATCAATCAAATGTTCTCTCTCTTGGAGAACTTCCACAGCTACCTTGTCTAAAGCACCATTCCTTTGTTCACTTAACACTCACCCTATCATATCATCCTGTTTATTTCCTTTATCTCATTATTTCAGTCTACAGTTTTCTGTTAATTATTGTAATTACCACTGTAATCAGCTTGCATTTCAATGAACAGACATGCTTTTATCAATTAATTAACCAATTTACTTAAGATAGGAAAGTACAAAAGATAAGTTATAAGGAAGGGATATTCAGCTCTCGTCACACTGGCTGGCACACCCAAATGGAAGTACTTTGCACAAGTGGGTCTTTCTTGTCTGAGGAGCAACCAGCTGACCAGCTTGGACATTCTATAAACCTCCTCATTGCGTGCAAAGTGTAGCTAGTACTTATTTTGAAAAATAGTATATTAAGCTTAACAGATTCAGCTGTATGCAACATGCTTATTTAACTTATATGTACTTTTAGACGACTGCCTTTGTGGGATTCACGATCTGGCCATCCCCTTCACATAAACTCTACCACAGTTGTATATGTTTCCCAGAATTATTTATGATACAGGTTCAGCTGATGTAACAGAGAGAAACTCCAAACAACCATAGAATTGTATTTATTGTACACTAAAATTCAGTCTGGTATGGCAGCTCTCCATGAAGTTGTCACATGGCTCGGGGCCCTTCGGTTTTAATGCTCCATCAGGCCTGTGGTGTTACTTTGGCCACACAGCACAAGAAATCTCACCACTGCATACTCATTCCAGCCAGTAGAAAAGGGGAGAGTGGAAGGAGAAGGATGTTCTTTTCTTTCAAGGGGACTATCTGGCCAGAATCTAGATTCTAGCTAGACTAGGAAGAAGCTGCAAGAAAGCCTGAAAAGCACAGTCTATTTTCTGGGTAGCTGTGTGCTCAGTTATAACTCCGGAGTTTTCTTACTGCTGAAGACAAGGAAAGAATGGAAATTAGAGCTTTTCTCCCACACATCCCAGGGCCTGGCACATTTGTCCTACTCTGACCATTTTCCTTGCTTACCTCACAGGGTTGTCATGGAGTTAAATTTAAATAAAATAGAGGATGGAAATGACATTATATACTACAATATATTATAGTGAGGATATTATATATGTGTAAAGTATGACACCAATTATTATAAGCATATAGGCCAGATCCTATCCTAAGTACTTTCTGTATGAAATCTGCATTTCCCATATTCTAACATAATTATGACCTGACTGATAACAGAATATACAAGCAATGAGGTGTGCAGGGGATGACACAAGATTTTAAATATCCATTGTCCATTATCTCACATACCTGAGATGGGCAGCCCAGAGGCACTTTGTGAACGGCTGACTTGTAGAGTGAAATGCTTGATGCACAAGTCACAAAGGCAGTTTCTGTAGCCAAAGGATTTCAGTGGGGGGTAAAGCCTGGAGAGCTAAACAGATGTGTGTGTCATCAATTTCCCATCCTCACACCAGCCTTTGTTGAATCTATGGCATTTGCTTACAGCATCTGTGGGTATTTTGATCTTTAAAACAGGGCGTTAGGATCTGCAGTTGAGAGGCAGCCCAAAAGTATAAAATATTTTTATTGAAAACCCCATCAGACTGTAAACTTGCGACAGACTGTGGGAGCAATAAAGCACATCCCATGTTTCTGAGCGACCACCTCAGCAGACTGACCGCTTTCCCCTCCCTGACAATGAGGGGGGTTGAAATGCTTCCAGCCTTCTGGGCAGAGCAGGGAGATTGGCACCACTCTTCCTAACAGGGGTGAAAGTTGGGACAGGGAACATTAAGGACATCACACCTAAGTTAAAAGATGCCCAAATAGAATCATCATGTTCACAACGGAAACATTCAGAGTGGCAAAGCACAGCCTCAGGCAGACGGAGGTGGGAGACAAGCGAATTGATATTTATAATCATCTTTGAGGGAATAACAAGGGAGAAACCAGAACAGTTTCTTACAAAAAAGTGCACCATTAAGAAAACACTGGAACAAGATTCCCTGCCTTCTTTATCTCTCTGTGCCTCTTCCTATCCAACACAAAACGTGGCTGACAATAGTTCTATTGTATTATTGAGATATAACCAGTACTGTTGTCTAACACCTAGGAGTTCAATCCCCTCACAGGTCAGTTGGCATGACATAGAAAAAAGAACTGCCGCCAGACAAAAACTCATGCGTGGTCATCTGGAACAATGTACGCTTTTAGCTGAAAGGAAAGTATAGGCCCACACCCCCTTATTCTTAGCAGATGACCCAACCACCTACTTCATTAAGAAAAACAGGCCAGAGTCCTCAAAATGTGGTCCCCAAGTCAGTACCATAAGTATGACCTGGGATCTGTTAGAACTACAGATTCTCAGGTCCCAGCCCCGACTCTCAACTCTAGGGTTGAGGTCCAGCCATCTGCTTTTCACTAACGCTTCCAGGTGATGCTGATGTACTCTAACATCTGACAACCACTGATTCCCACCTTTGGAAATGAGGTTCTCCCATTTCTCTCCCTGTCATTTCCAACATGTTCATGCTTTTCTGCCTTGGATTTACATATCTCAGAAGAAGAAATTCCAAATCTTGCCTAAAGCTCATCTTTCCCCCTGTGCTCCCCCTTTTATGTTCTATATCAGTTATTGCCCGTCTCTCTCATCTTCAATCACTCCCCATCTGCTGGTTCCTTCTGTTCAGCATACACAAGAAAGTCCCCACATTATAACACTTTTCCTTAATCTCATCTACCCCAATCAGCTTCCATGCCCCTCTTTCCTTTCACTAACAAAAATCTTTAGAGTATTATTTTATTGCTATCTTTTCTTCCTCAGCTCTAATTGTTGCTTTTTTAAAGTTTTATTTTGTCCTCTAGTATCATTCTTAATATAACATCCGATATACAAAGGAACATATGCGCCTACCCAACAGAACTAAAACATTACCACTGCATTGCTGTGCATTTTTCCCACCCCTCTCCCTTCCCCGTGGATGCTTAAATGCAGAGCATTCTGACTCTGTAACTCTACTAAGACCTTCACTAGTGTTACCAGTGTTGGAAAATTGGAAAATTGAGAGGATAAAGTGAATAAATCTGAGGCCTAGATTTCCTTGCACTTTAATTTAGAAGGGCAAGAAGCTTTGAGTTCAGATGTATTACCTTTACATACTCAAGCAGTGTTTGGTATTAGAAGAACAGTCTCACAAAGATGGCAGCAAGACTGTGTGGATATATTCCTGATACCTCCCTCTAAAGAACAGCCACATCCCTGGTGTGATTCCAGACTCACGATGAAAAGGGGAAAAAAAAGTCTGAGACTGTTAAGGAAGAATATGTTTTTTCGACTCTTTGATGTGTCTTCCAAGTGTCAAGAATGCCATCAGTTAATATTCCCAGCCTCCTCTGCCTCCTTACTCAGTCTTCCCCAGAAAGAAGGAGTAATTTAATCTGTGTTGGTGTTTCTAGAAGGAGAAAGTGGGCATGCACAACTCAGTCCTTCCTCCCTTCTTTCTCATATGAGCAGGATTTCTACAGCTCCCCCATGCTACAAGATTTATAGGGGTAGATTCTCCCTCTGAGGGGGATGCCTACCCAGGTCCAACAGCTCCTGTTGCTGGGTGGTAAGTCTGTGTAATTACGGCGTTCAGTGTTAGAAGCCCACTATTACATATACCAATATCAACTTTGTCAGCAATAAAGATGACGTGTTATTTTCACATCTGACTTCTTTCATCTTAATTCCAAGTTGGTTCCAATAACTCAGGTAGTAAAGTTTCTCCACAACTTCCAATAATAAAAAATGCATAATTCTGGCTACTCAGTCTATATGTAACTATAAAATAACAACAATAACAACAACATAAAAATAACCACTAAGTGGTAGTTACTATGCTACACGCATCACAGACATTTCCTTTAATCTCACCACAACTTTGAAAAGTAGGGATTACTATCTCCATTTTTGTTCATTTGGGCTTTTGTGGGATGAAGAAACTCATCCAAAAAGTAACCAGGTGGAAGTTCACCCAACTGGACTCAGGTCCTTTCTCACTCTTTCTTTCTCCATGGTAAATTAAACCATTATCCTGACATCCAGGCCTACTGTCTGCAGTGATGGCCAGCTCCCTTCATCAATGTGCTCTCCTCAAACAAGGGCTAAATTGACATCAGTGTTTTTCTATTTAACCTTGTATACATTGGGCAACGCCTTTCATTTGTACTCTCTTGAATTCCTTCACTGGCTTTAAAGACTTGATCTATAGACACAGTCCCATACTTATGACGTATTTAAAATACCACCTAGGAACTCAAAGTCAGTTTCACCCAGTTGTAACTGTCAAAGCAATTATCAGAGCAGGATTCGTGTTCTAGAGACTTCTTCTAGTATAGAACAGGGCTCATCAATTGACATTTACACATTGTCTATGGCTTCTTTCACACTGTAACAGCAGGGTTAAATAGTCACAACAGAGACCGTAAAGCCCACAAAGCCAAAAATATTTACTATCTAGCCCTTTACAGAAAAAGTTTGCAGACCCCTGGACTAGACATGGAGACAGATTCTATATTCTCAGTGCTCTAAGTGGTAAGTATACTTCTTTCTCACATGTTGTCACAGGCTGCACCCCTTACCTCTGTGAACTTTCAAGTTGATGGCAGTGATGATACCTGGAACCCTACTTCCTCACTTCTAATCAAATGATCTTTCAAACAGATTCCTCTGCTAGCAGATCCACCAGTCTTCAACTATCAATATTCCAATGGAAGCATTTATAAGGGATGTATAGAAACGCTTTCAGTTGCTTATATTTAAAAACAAATTTACAGTCAATGACTGAATACTCCTATTCATTAAAAGGTATCAAAGTAACTGAAATAAAACAGACATGTTATGAATGAATTACTAATATGTGATATTTTTTGCACAGCATAAAGTCTCTGGATAATGGCTAAATCCTCCATTTCACTCCAAATTACTGACACCCAGCATGAGGCTACTGATACTTGAAGCACGGCTTCTAATTTTCAAAGGCTTTATTGGATAATGATCAAGAGGAGAGAAACTAACATTTGTTGATTGCATAACACGCTTTTTACTAAGCTAAGTACCTTAAGAGATTACCACATCTAATCCTCACAATAGCCTATGACGTGAGTACTCTTACTCTCGTTCTACAGAAGAATATACTCAATTTAGAGAGGTAGACAGCATGCCCCAAATGTCAGAGTCTGGATTTGATACTTCTCTGAAGGGACAATTCCACAACTCTCAAAGTGTCCTTGAGTTAAAGAACTCAAAATCTGCCAAGGTACACTATACCCAGAGTGTTATTCTGACAGATATGTCACCAATCCCTGCCAAAACCAGACTCCTGCTGTGCCAGCCATCTCTTTAGCTGCCGGATGGTGAGGAAGTTACTTCTGGGGAAGAGCCTGGGATGGTACTGGGGGCAATCAGAGAGCTCAGGAAAGCACACTTTTACCAACTGGTGTGGAAGCATTTCAATATTGTAACAATTGGTACAACTGTACCAGTGCCTACTTGCTGAAAAACAAATCTGTGGAAATCTTTAAGGCTCCAAATCTGCAATTATGCAGAAGCATAATCAAGACTGATCACATAAGCTATGTGATGGAGTAAGGGATATGGGAGCAATATGCTTAATTTAGTTCTCAGTGATTGGTTGTGATTGTTCTAATGTTAATTCAGCTGAATAGAAGATGTAAGTCAGTGCTTCTCAAATTTGTAACCCATTCTCCCTGTGATGTGTTGACACGCTGCTCTATCACATACAGACTGTTTGGCGAACATTTCATGCTCATAACTGTGATAGCTGGAGTCTCAATGATCTAATTCTTAGCATATCTGATAACCACCAACTAATAGATGCCCTGCATTGTTCAATGAGGATATATTGGGCTGCTCATCAGCATTGTAGAGCTCAGCACTGGGCAGGTATACAGCAAACCATAAAAACCACTGATTTTAGTGATTTCCTGGAATACTATCGTACAATAATTTAACATGTTCAGTTCTTCTCTTTAATAAGTGATTGAAACAAAAAGTGATCTTAAAAGCACCATATTATTACATTTTAAAGCTATATAAATTATAGAGAAAATATTTTTCATTTTAATAATCAAACTCCATCTTAGATAAGCCAGCCATTCTAGGAAAATATTTGAAAAAGTTTTAAAAAGGATAAAATGCTAATTATTCAATTTTAACCACAGTTGCGAGATCATATGTACTTGATTAGCTTTTCAACACTACATTAAAATAGGCTGTGTCAAAAATATAGACTCTGCAAAATGGCCCAAGCGTCTCTCACAGCACAATCTTCATTCCTCCTTTGACTTAAATGAAATGTTTTATTTTATAGATAATCACAAACTGAGATTAGTAAAGTGAAATTAAAATAAAAAGAAGCCAGGAATAATTATATATAGAATACAGCAATAAGAAAATCTGCCGTCATATACCCATATAAATAATATATAAAATATATGTTATATATATAATTCTTTCAGGTACTCTGATATAATTTTGCTTTTCTAAATTTAAGCATATTGATGCACACTGAATAGTTCTTTTAAAAAAAACAGATAGGGATTAATTTTGTTTTCCCTTGACCTTAGACCTTAATAAAAATGCATCTCATTCCTTCCTCAAAAGCCTGCTTCCAATCTTAAGAGGCAGAAAACATCCCCACTGTTTAAAAAGCCTCATCTTACTACCTAAAGGGAAACAAATTCTCCAAATGTCACTAGCCTTCATTATCCCGTAGATAACTAACATTTTAAAAGCAGGAAATTGTATTTGGAGTATCTGGAAAACGAAAGTTAGAACTGACGTTTACTTTTGAGGCTACTCACCGCTCCTGGCTCACAGTTGTAATCGCGATGCTGGGAAGCGTTGTCAAAGGCAATGTGGTGGGTCTCGGCACGCCGTCTCCCTCGGGAGTCCTGGCCCTCTCGCTCTGTCTTTGGGACAGCGGTGGCAACTGCAAGTTTCCTGAGCAGCACCTTCTCCCTCTCCAGAGGTCGATGCCGAGCGTGTTGCTAGAAGAACTGTAGGATTTACTCAAGCTACATTCAAAGTAATCTTTAACATTCTGGAGGAACCACAGGGGAAGAAAAAAGAAGAGGAGAACGAAATTCAGCTGTTTAAAATGATGCGCAAGAGAGTAAACTAAGAAACTAAATGATCAAGCTGTCACTCACAAAGTCCTGATCCATGAGCTCACAACCAGAAGCTAACATCGACGTCAGAAGCTTAAGGGCAAACAAGGAAGGGTGCTCTAATTCTCAGCTTTTAGAATGAATATACCAGTTGCATATTCTTGGTGATCTTTAGGACTGTAGATAATATTTCCCAGTTACAGCACATGGATTGGAGGCCCTTCCATTTTCTTTCTCTTTCTTAAGTATTTTTTCTTTCTTTTTCTTTTATTTTGCTAGAATGAAAGCTTATAATTGAATACATATTTTGGAAATCAGTGTTATCATTCTTCAACATGGCGACAAACTATCTTAGCTAAAGTTTCTTGTTTACTGTTTTGAAGTAAAAATATTTTCTATCTTAGGACAGCAAGATGTTGATAATTATGGGTGACAGACTGAAGCTTTCCACAAAAGGTCTTCTCAGGGTTGAAGTTTCTTTTCTTTTGTTTTCTTTTCTTTTGTGTTTTTTTTTTTTTTTTTTTTTTTGGTCAAATTACCTAAGAGCCCAGACAAAGAAGAGTAGACTTTGTCCAGTCCTGAACTGAACTGCCATGTGTCCAGTTCATGCCCTGGTGCTGACATGAATGAAGTACTTGTGAGACGATGAAGACATTGTACTCTAACCAGTGATAAGAAGTATTCATTCTTCCTACATCTCTTGGTGACTATGGTTCCTGGTACTATTGGGAGTGGGAGCCCCATATGAGCCTCTGCCTGATGTAGTATTCACGCCAGCTCTAAGAGAGAAAATGCTACAGCACTGCAAAGGCCCAGTCGTAGCAACTTGGAGTTCAAAGAATATAACTGTCACTCTCCACTCTTGCTTTAACAGGGAATAATGAAGTCCTACCACCAGGTCAAGGTTTCTCTCCTGAAAGTCATTCTGTGGCTCTAAAAAGACAGGTTTTTCGTACTAGCCCTTCAAAATAGACTTAGGAGAGCACGGGACGAGACGTCCTAAGCTTTAAACAAACAAAAGTTCTCTGCCCCCCTCCTCCACCCATTCCTATCCTAGTTCATACAAGAATCATTTACTCAAGTTTATGGGTCTGCCTGGGTTCAAGCAACAAATATTTATCTCACACCTATTATAGTTTTGCACTGTGCCGCTTAGGAAGGACACAACAACAAAAAAAGGCAGAGTACCTGCAATCAGATTCTATATTCTAGTGATGTATACCTACCTGATCCACACAAGATCACATTTAGATGATGGAAATCTGAACACGAATAGGCCTGACAATTTTCAGGGGCCCCACTCTCTCTACCTGAACATGAGAAATTGTCATATTTTCTTGTGCTTGACTGATGGTTTTAGAACGCCATTTATTTGAAATTCAGTAGAATCACAATTCAATAACAGGAAGAAAACAAAACAATCTAGAATTTTCCAGAGTTTGAAATATTCTGGAATGTGTCCAGTGTTTTATAACTGGTTATTATATTAAAACCAACTATACGCCTAGCACTTACTGTGGTCAGTGTGTGTGTGTGTGGGTGCGTGTGTTTGTGTGTATGTTTTAGAAACAAGCAGCTGAGGGGAAAGCTTAGTGTATATATATTTCTTTCTCAAAAGACTTAGGGACTAATTGAGGAAACAGAATATACAACGTCTTCCTGAAGAGATTTAAGAACAAACTAAAAGCCAGAACTCACAACTATAAATCAGTCCAGTTCCAAATATTCATATAAAGAAAGTACTGGTTATCTGGAAGCCAACATCCTAAGTACACACTTCATCTCTTGAGCAAGGAACACTGTACCAGAGAACAGAAATAAGAGTCTCATTTAACTCAACCACCAACTACCATGGTCTCCTAATAAAGTTATTGGGTATTTTTCTCTTCTAGAAAAAGGAAATATTACCAAATAGGTTTAATTGTAGTAAATAAACTAAATGGGTATTTATTTGGGACTTATTTGAAAAGTAACAAAGTCACACCTACCACAAAATATCCCCCACACTGACCTGCCAACAGGCTTGAATTTACAGATTTGAAGTCATTCTTTAAGTTAAAAGAATTTGTTTCAAAAGGCCTCAGTTAACATGAAAATGCCTTGCCACAAAAGAACATAATGGAATAGCTTTTTATAAATCAAGTTAAACATTGAAAACATTACTGTTGTTTTACAAACACTAATTAAGCCATGTAGATTTATTCAAAAATACCTCAACCTCTTTAATTCATACTAATAACTTATACAGTACTCCCCTTGTTTATGTCTTCAAAGGCAAAATCTGATTCAGTACATTCTCAATTACTGAATTTGTGATTTTTTGGACTTATTTTCCTATTTTAACTATCACGATTCTGGCTGACAATACAATTCATCAGATCAAAATTTTGGGGGGAAGGAACATTAACTGGACGTTTACTTCTGGAAATCACAAATTTTACAATGTATCCTACTGCCCCCAATTCACCCTATGTCTCTATAATCCCAAAGGAAACAGCCTTCTGTTGGATTATCCTCACGTTCCCGGATAACCATTTGTTTGAAAATCAGTGTTTTTGCCAATGTAATTCCAATAGGTTATCACAAATGCAAAGCTAGTGTGAACCGCTGTACCTAAGTAGGAAGAGTTTGCAGCGAGGAAGGGAAGGCGACACCAAAGAAATTAACTGTCCTATCCCCATATCAAAACTACCCAAGCGAGGAGCACTGAGATGTCCACATGAGGCGCATCGGTGCCTAACGCTCAGGGCTTTGTTGCTGCTGCTGTTGTTTCGTCTTTCGTCTGTCTATTCCAGTCATTTGGGAGCTTCCTGATTTTTGAGTTCTCCCGATTAAACTTATGGTAAAAAAAAAAAGTGAGATTAGGTATTTCCAAGGACTTCTAGTGCGCTTAGGTGCACGTTCAACTCGGACCATAGGCCAGAGTTTGTCAATTCTGGAAATTATGGGAAGCGTCAAATGACACTTAGGGCCCTATCAAGGGCACCATATATATTATATACAGTCAACCACTCCCCCTCCCCTCCCTCTCCCACTGTCTCTAACGCACGTATCTCCTGGTTCTTCTCTTCTAGTCTCTTTAGTCATTTTCCGCTTTTCAACTCCTCCCCAAACCTGCAACTCCCTCCTCTCTAAACTATACTGCAATTCCTTTAAGTCACAGCTAATTGCTTGTGTTCAATACTTGAATAGCAATTAATTTACCCCTCATTTCTGGAACTTAGTTTCCGAATGCAAAGTGGTGAATGCACACTGTTCCTACGTCACTCATCACATTAAGTCTCCCATTACAGTCGGTTGTGTACTGCAGGTACATGAAGGCGGCAGTCGTGCTTATTCATTTGTGTATTCCCACAGAGCCAAACACTGGGTCCTGCCTGCAGAAAGGGCCTTTGCACATGCTCTTTCCTTTACAGAAATGTGCTTCCCTTTCCTGACATCAGAACATCACTCCCTCACTGTCCATGTATCATCTCCTTACATTATCCTTCCACAAACACCCTATTCTTATCATGCAATCACTTTTGGCCACCTTGAACAACTTCGTTTCTCCAAACAGCCCTCATCAGAGCTGGGAGTGTTTTATAGTTTATTTATCCATGTCTACCCTTCCCTCTGGAGTGTCAGCTCTCAGGGATAAGGACTCTGCTGTTTCTCGCTGACTCTCTAGATCCTAACCAGCTTTTGGCACACCACAGGTGCTAAATTAACACTATGTGGATATTTGTTTGCTAAGTTGAAATAAATGAAATAAAATATCCCTGACTTAAGGGGGTGAAAACTTACGTCAAGGGTGTGGTATATAAAATATAAAATCTGCTAAGTTGCGTTTGTGAGGGAGGAGCTACTGTGTGTAACATTCCATATGATCTTTTGCACGGTACGCAAAGTTTGAGGTACATAGTGAAAAGTTCTAGGTCATCGCTGTCCACTAGAAATAAAGAGCAAACCACAAATGAAAACCAAATGTATAATTTTAAATTTTCTAGCAGCCACATTGAAAAAGTAAAAAAGAAACAGATAAATTTACTCTTAATGGTATACTTTACCTAGCCTTGTATATCCTAAATATTATTTCAACATGTAATCTATATCAAAAAATATTAATGAAATATTTTGCATTCTTTTCTATTTGTACCGCTATATATTCAAACTCCAAGATCTAATTTACACTTATAGTACATCTCCAATCAGACTAGTGCTTAGTAGTCACGTGTGGCTAGTGGCTACCACGTTGGACAGTGCAAATCTAGGTTATAATTATCCACTCTTGGTGGCATTAATAGTCTTTGAACGTGCTTTTCTTTTTTGCACATTCTTGTGCAACGTGGCACAATTGTTTTGACCATGGCAACAATTGTCTCTGACAGGATCAGGATTTTTACTGTAAGGATGCAATGAAAAAGAAAGAATGGTTGTCCATCTTTCATAGACAGAATGTATTGCTTAGTTTTGTTCTTTCAAAAAAAGAATCTTAGCACACACAGTATAAAATAATATTAAGGGACAACCCCAGCTTTAATCTTTTTTTAAGAGAAAAAGAGATTTCTCAATTCCAGAAGCTTTCCTTTGGATGCCCTGAGCAGAGCGTGGAGCCCTGAAAATAGCTTTCTACCGTCAGAACTGAGAACTCAGAATGTGACTGAAGGGAAGTTCCCTTGTGGTCACGGGGCAGAGAAGGGAGAAATGAAGAAAGGCAGTATTGTCATAGGTGATGAGAACAGAACACGAAGTAGGTCCCTCAACACAAAGGAGTAGAAATGGCAGTGGCAAAGGAGGGCGTTTGAAGGCAAGAGCCTCATAGCACGCCTGTCTCCCTCTGCACTTGCGGGTCCTAGAAGTTCCCACAAGGAGGGACACAGGAGGAAGGTGAGAATTAGCCTCAGCTTGCCTGCTGAGGGTTTGCTGCAGCATGAGGCAAAGGGACCAGGAGTCCATGTGGTGAGCAGCCCAAAGGCGAAGGCTGGATATAAAGCAAAGCTGAGTCCTTTAAACTACCAGAGCCCTGTGAGAAGTTAGGTGAAGAACGAGGGCAGTGGAGGAAAAGGACAAACTCAAGTGAGCGGCGAAGGTGCACTGCTCATACTGACAGCAGTCACCTGCCACGTGCCTAAGCGTGCTGGACCAAGGGCAGAGACCGAGTACCAAAGACCTGGGGAAATGAGCTGTCCTCAACAGGACAACAGTAGGCACTAGTGGAAAAGGACAACACTGCACACCTGTTACTATAATGTTAATTACTGTTAAGTTTCCCCCCTTTGCCCAAAGCCATGTGGTTAAAGGGAAGAAGGAAGAACTGGGAGAAATCCCAAAAGACCCGGCATTTATCCAAAACACACCATTTTACATTAATTGCCAAGTTCAAGTTCCTCCCAGCCTCTCCCCTATCTGTGAAATAGGAGTATAACGACAAGATGAGCTATTTCAGAGAGCAAGGAAAATTTCCTCTTTTTCCTCCCTCCCTCCTTGCCATCTGCATATCTGATTAGTGACATATACTTTTTAGCTCTATTACAAACAGAAACGGAGAAAGGACTGGACAATTAAAGCCACACTAATGGAGGGCTGGTCAGTGGAAAGCAAAGGAGATAATTAATCTCAGACAGCCAAGATGGAAAGCTGTGGAGATGGTGAGCTCACAGTCTTCTTCAGATGGCCTAGAGCCGGCACCTCTAGTTCCCCTGGGACCTTGTTAAAACACAGGCTGACGTGTAGGTCTGACGTGTGCCCTGAGATTCTGCATTTCTAATGAACACTTAGGTGATGCTGCTACTGCAGGTCGGGGGGACCTCACTTGGGTAGCCGAGACCCAGAGGATGTGTACATCACAAACTTCTTACAAGTAGTTGTCAAAGACTCCACCATGGGGAGGTGACTCTCACAGATGAGCTGTACCTGGCTGAAGACGTGGAAGAAGTCGTGAGGAAGCTACTAGCAGTGTGGAGAGAAGAGTTTCTAAGAGTGAGGATGGGGGCACACACCAGAGATTGCTGAATGGGAATGAGAACCACAGAGCTCCAAGCTGTGGAGAGGGCAGCGTGCCTGCTCTCTACGTCACAGAGTGCTGGGTCCAGGTGCTGGCAGCCTCAGGGTCACAGAAACACCTAGTCACAGAGTGGTGCTGTTAAACAAGCCTGCCTGCCCATTGATACGATTAGGGAGTGACTTCTCTATTGAGCAGACAAAAAGTGGGCGGAATCCGGCAACTCTGACTTTTGGGACTTACATCATCAGCCGTCACTGCCATCACACTCCTGCTTTTCTTCATTATAGAGGTGGAAAATATCCCCTTCTAGGATGTCTGTTATTCAGTGCAGCTTCTCTGACAATTTTTAAGACCTACAGGGGAAAAAAGGCACACAAAAAAAAGAACAGCTCGGTATGCTTAGTTAAATACAAACACATGGCTTATTTGTATTCTCCAAACTAACATCTGAGTGTATATGATGTACATGTATAAGTAAATAACACAATTTACCAAGGCAATTAAATCTGACATATGAGAAAATAGGTTCAAAAAATACAAAAATCCAAGAAATCAGTGGAAAGCTATTTGGGAGGAGAGAAAAAGTATAGAGGGGAACAACTAGGCTCCCACATAACCAATGGTGATTAAGAATATAGAAATAATATGTATTTGTGAAGGGCTTTATACTTTAAAAAGTACTTTCCCATACAGTATTTCATTTGATCCCCATAATAGTCTGTGAGATTATTTTCATCTTTTTTTCTTTTTTTTTCTTATGAGGAAGATTAGCCCTGAGCTAACTGCTGCCAATCCTCCTTTTTTTGCTGAGGAAGACTGGCCCTGAGCTAACATCCATGCCCATCTTCCTCTATTTTATATGTGGGACGCCTACCACAGCATGGCATGCCAAGCAGTGCCATGTCCGCACTTGGGATTCGAACCAGCAAACCCCAGGCCGCCAAAGCGGAACGTGTGCACTTAACCACTGCGCCACCAGGCTGGCCCCTTTTTGTTTTCTAATAAGAGAACAGAGGATCAGAAAAATAATTTGGCCAAGGTAGCACAGCCAAAATATGGGAGATTTAGAATTTAAGGAATATGACTATTTGATACTGTTGTCAAAAAAAGGAAAAGAAAGAAAAATAGACCAATACAAAAAATATACCTGACCAAAAAAATCTTAATTTCAATTTTACCATCAGTTTAAACCTCTCACATGTGTAAATACATAGGCAAGTATCCATCACAGAGAATTTTAGCAACCGGTAGTCAGAAAGAGCTAGAATTCCCTGGTTGAAATCATACAAACCTGGCCATTTTGAGGTAGAGACACTGCAGATTATGACATTTGCTTTGTATACATCACTGGAAGCCACTTCAGAAACAAACAACTTCACTTACCAAAATTCAGTTATCAAAATTTAAGGGTGCACACTGGATGTGCCAGCTCCAAGTGAAAACTAGTCCCTGGTTTGTGGAAACTCAGGCCCAAATTTAAAATTCAGGCACACAATAGTCTACAAGAGAATATGAAGAATTCTGAGTTTGCAGAATTGAACTGGAAAAGATATACTATAGAAATCATCAGATGTAACAAGCGTTAGTCCATATGGTGGTTTCTCAAGATCTTGGTATCAAAAATGTCCTGCATCTTTGCTGAGCTCAAGAAGCTCCTGTGTTTTCTCCCTCTGTACATTCAAACTCTTAATGCACGCCTGATCTGAAAAGTCGGCTGCTTGAACATAAAGATATATATAGATTAAGAGCGTGATGGAATTGTAGCTATGTGACTAGGAATACTAAGTAGTGGCATTGTATCATCACCCAGGAAACCAGGGTTGAATTCCTAACACATAATTTGACTATATTATGCAGGAGTTGGTAGTGAAGCTGACAGAGTAGATAGGAGAGTGGGGGCAGGGAAAAACCCTGCCTTCGTAAGTGTTCCGGGGAGAGAACCCCACAGGCTCTTCAGGTGTTTGGTTCAATATGCCAAGCAAACACCAAGCAAGGGTTGCAGCACTGAGCCCTTCCGACACTGACCACAGACGCGTAAGCAGGATTTCAGAGCTTTTACTCAAAGGCTGCTTGAAATCCAGCAAAAGCAGACAAATAGCAAACATATTTGATCACGGTTATATTCAATCTTGAGTGCCTCTAGACAGGTGGGGGGAAAAAGTTGATACTTCTAAGTTAAAAAAAAAAAAGCAAGACTCAAAATTTCAGTTTTACATGCAGGATATAGAACTAGATATACCCAATGATTATAACTATGTAAAAATACAATCAGAGAAAAATATTAAAGAAGCTGTGTAAAATTATAGCAGTGGACATTATATGAGTTATAGGAGGTTTTTATTTCTTTTTGTGATGTGTTATTTTATGAGCCAAAAAATCATTATATACATAAATATATATGAAAATATATTACATATTATATAATTCATATATATGATTATATATAAATCATTATATATAATAATAATTATAATATATTTTATATAAGGCCCACAAAGTACATGAGAATATTAATTTATTTTTTAAGTTACTTTATTTCTACAAAACTTCTTGTGTCATATATTTGGGGAACTATCTCTTTGTGAAGTAAACAATATCTACTTATCTCGAACGAAGAAACTAAGGAACAGTGACGGGCTAGAGCCCAAGTCTAGGCCATAGCTACTTCATAAATTATATGGTTTCCTAAATACCTATTAAAAGACTGTCAACTGAATTCACCCAGTTAATAGAATCCATGCAGCATTGTATCCTATCCTGGTGCAAAATGAAACACATTTGACTGATATGTTTAGCATCAGAACTATCGAGATGCCCGTGTTATTTGCAGTCAATTTCAAAGAATCATAATTAGGAGGGAGGTGTTTCTGTGAAGAAATTCAGAAAGCAAAGTGAGCTCTAAAACAAATGGCTTCACAGACTGCATTAGTTGGAAAAGTCTATGAAGCAAAATTTACTTTTTTATCTTATCCAATTCGCTGGGCAGGAAATGCACTTAAAAATAGGATAAAACACACAACTGGAGTGGAACTCTCTAGACTACCTTCATTAGAGAGGAACAACGCTCATGTTTCCCCAGCAGAAATGAAGAGCAAGACCCTAACTGTATCTTTGGAGTTGTGCGCAAAGCATAATAGGATCCAAATGAAGCTCCCTGCAAATCTGGCCCTCAAGAATTGTAGGTCTAGTTTGGAAGGAAAGACCTAAATATATTAAATATGTACTTGGTGCATAGTAGTGCTTGAAAATAATTGTAAAATGAGTGAATCAAAGAATATAATCAAGTGCTAAAATCCTGTATGTGAATAAAACTCCTCTAAGAGATGAAGAAACAGTTGGTGTTGGGTTTCAGGGAAGCCTTTGGGAAGGAAGTGAGGTTTCTTTCTGGTTTATATAGTAAGGAGATTTGTTCAGCGGAGATAGTGGAGAACAATATGGTATGCAAAAACATGGAAAGAAATTTAACATACCAAGGATGTGATACATGGAGGAAGATGCTGTGGTAAGAAAATTTGTGACAGGCAGATAGACACGATGTTTCAGGGTAACATCAGAAGACCCTTTGGCATGCAAGAGTATTTCTGTGAGGTCTTAGCCACGGAAATAAATTTATGTTTCATGACACTTTGAGTGTGAGAACTTACTGGATAAATTCATGTGCCTTCAACTGGGAGCATGTCCTGGCTAGAAAAAAGCAGGATCTCAAGTTACAAGACAGTTTTCCAAATGTTCTACGTTAAAAATATATTACTTTTGTATTCAGAAATAAAACCCAACATCTGTTATATAAAACAACAAAAAAAGAGAGAGGGAGAGATTATTTCTGGATATTTCCCTTTTGTCCCTCGAGATCCACTCCTCCACCTTCCCATCCTGCCTGTGCACTGGGAGGCTGGGCCTCAGCAGTTGAGTCCCTGGGCTCCCTACCTCTCTGGTTTCTGGATGTGTTCAGTCAATGGGAAGTGAGGCAGGAGGCTGGAAGGCAGGACGAAAGAGAGGTTCCTCTCTGCTGGCCATGGTTTTATAGTGGCTCAAGTCCTCTCCTGTAGGTCACAACCCCTCTTCTTAGGTGACAGGTTTCCCTGGGTTCCACTGGCTACTGTCTCCACTTGATCCTTCAGACATAGGCCTGGTGGCAACTTTCCACTGTTCACCCCGGGGTGCTTCATCATCCCTTTCTGGCCATCCTCAACTCTTCCCTCACCTTTTGTAAATAGTACTTCCACGAAACAATCTTTCACCCCCTTTGGGAGTGCGATCTATTTCCTGTTAGGACCCAGACTGATAACAGATTTGCTCCAAAAATTTTACAAAGCTAGAGGACAAGTTTAAAATATGCCCCCTCAGTGCCTAGTACAGTGATTGAGACAGAGAAGGGTCTGAATAAATAAGTGTTCAGAGAATGAATGAATGAAGTCTAGTTGGAGTTCAAGAATGGTTTTATGGCTTTTAGAAAAGAAGGTCTGGAGGCTGGCCCCGTGGCCGAGAGGTTAAGTTCGCGCACTCTGCTGCAGGCGGCCCAGTGTTTCATTGGTTCAAATCCTGGGCATGGACATGGCACTGCTCATCAAACCACGCTGAGGCAGCGTCCCACACGCCACAACTAGAAGGACCCACAATGAAGAATATACAACTATGTACCAGGGGGCTTTGGGGAGAAAATGGAAAAAAATAAAATCTTTAAAAAAAAAAAAAAGAAAGAAAGAAAGAAAAGAAGGTCTCAAGTTGCTTTTGTGAGGCAGAAATAGTTTTATGTCATCACTCATGGGTAGCAATGGTGATTCTGTTTGTGATTCAGAGAAACATTATAATATGTTAATATTATATTGTTATTATATTATACTATTTAATTTAATATTATACATTAAGTGAGATAGTATTTATAATGGGTATGATATAGGAGACTAGGTATTATACATGCCATACTATTGCTGATTGCCAATGTTGGTCGCCTTCATTTAGCTGGTGTGGATTGAGAATTTATCTTGAGCCAGTTTAAGCACGGTACATACATGATTTCCATTATGTCTCATAAGAGCAGCCAACCAAACGAAGCGGGCACAATGATCGTGACAGGTGAGGAAATCAAGTCTCGGAATAGTAATGAAACATGCCCAAAGGCATACTCCGCGGGTTCAGACAAGAACATTCCGCTTCCGAAGCCAAGTCTCCTAACCTAGCACCATGCAGCTGACTGGGCCTATTCACATCTTTCCAAGGCAGAAGTGAACAAGCAATTTTTATTTCTTTTTCCGATGTTGGAATACAAGTTAAGTTGATCAGTTTTCTGGAACCATGCTTCCTAATCACATAAGGACAAAAAGGAGTAATTTTTAAAAAAAATACTGAAGTTTTAAAATGCCTCAAATTTAAGGCAAATGTGAAAAACAGAAAAGGTCAGGCTATCTTAGTTTGAGAATATTCTTCCATTAGCAAAATTTCCTTCTCAATAAATAGAACACCATATGCTTCATTAAAACAAAGTATTTCTAAGAATTTCTAAGATGATGAGTAAGTATGATGAACATAAATTCCATTTCTGTCATATTTTAATAGTTTTCCTGTGGTTTTATATTTCACGACTTAAAAGGAGTTTCTAAACTTAAATTAATCTTTCATAACTTTCTGTTATGTTCAAAGACTATAGTATTTTTCATATAATTTTGTCTCTCCCTCTTTCTCTTTTCTCCTCAGAGATTTAAAAGCTGAAATGAGGGAAAGGCCCCTGGCTGCCGTAGGATAGTGTGAATTTCTCTTTCAACAGGTTACAGTTATCAGGACTAGTAATCCCTGGCTGATAGAAATTTCAATAAGTAAAAATAATTATTCTAAAATCCTACATCATGGATACATGCTAGACCAAACCATGAAGAAATGCAAAAAATAAGGGTACTATTTTGAGTTTTTAAGAAAGCTACTTTTTTCCAACTTAAAGGTCACTCTTTATTCTGACATGGTATGCAAAAAAGTTTCATTTTGGGGTTTTTTTTGTGTGTGTGTAATGGATTTATTAGACATTCTGAACTCAGTATGGTACAGATATGTACTGGTTTTAATTTTTCTCCAATAACTGTTTTCCATCTGCAATGTCAAATCTATTTCCTCTTCCTTAACAACAGTTCAGACTGAGTCCATAACTCCAACATATAACTGCTTTGAATCACATCTCCTTGGCCTTTCTCAGTCAGTGGCCAGTGTGTAGGACTTGCAGTGGGAAGAGGGAATGGTCTACTCTTTATTCCTCCTCTCTCCTTTCCTCTTCAGGTTCTAGCTCCTTCCACATTACAACAGAGTGGAATGAAAAGGAGCAACAGTCTTCTTACTTAACTGGGCATTTAGTTGCAGTGCTCTGTTGAGTACCACTGCTTCTCTGACAAAAACAAACTGTGTAATGATGCCCTTTCTAAGGCAGGTGTCCAAATGCTGGCTCTCTTCTTAGGGCTAAGTAGGAGCTTGCCCAGTGGGAAAAAATAACTTTTCTAATCTCTTCAGCTCTCATCCCCACTAGTACACACCAAAACTCTTGTTGGTAGGGTCCCCTTGCCCAACAGTCTACTCCCTTGATTGAAGTAATGACAAGATGGCTCAAGCCACAATGCGACTGACCCAGAATAAGCTCAAGCATCCTTGTCACACCAAGTGGTGAAGACGTAAGCTGCTTTGCTGCCATCTCTCCTCTCTGCCCTGCTATCTCTCTCCATTTCTCTTTGTCCCTTGCTCAAGAAGTCACAAAAAGCAGATCAGAAATTCTTCTGCATAAGTGATCACTGAAGAAATAAGACACTGTGTCCATTTTTCATCAATGTCTTTCAGCCCCAAGCCAGCCATTCTAAACTAAGCTCTGTGATGCTGGGGCTGAGATATTGCAAACTACATTTCACAGATTCTCTTCCTAGCTGGCTTCCTTTAGGAGCTGACAATGGAATCACAGGTAGGAGACTGGAAGAAGAGAATTGCAGAGAAAAGACTCTTCCTCCTTCTAAGAGTAGAGACAACTTTGGCACTACCTTCTGGCAGACCCAGAACTACCCACATGATACCCTCTTCAGATGCCTGCTTACTGGCTTCAGAGCAACCCCTTGGTGCTTCCAGTTCCTACAGTGCAAACCCCTCCTTCACACTCCTAGACTCCTGTAATACTATCTTCCTCTTTTTTCCTTCAGCCTTAAGAGTGGTAATTGCTTCTTGCAATTGACTAATCTTTGGGTCACCTGGCTGATCCCTTTCCATTTTCGTCATCTGATGCTTGAGTAATCAGTTTCTTATATTAAATCCCTTTTGTTTTCCTACCTCAACTCTATGGGACACAAGCTAAGCATCCTTTTACTGAAGGCACCCTTGATCACTAGAAGTGGTTCTTCATCTTCAACAGGCCAACAACTCACTTCTCCAACACCTCTTCTCATTCCATCCTCCCCCACCGAGAGCCTGCTTACATGAGGATAGGGAGGCTGCCTGAGTGATGACCGGTGTCAGAATCCAGCTGGCTACCTCTCGGAGGGAATTCCCTGACAACTTTTGCATACAGCTCTCCTTAGAGAATGAGGGATCTCTTGATGGGCCTTAGTCCCCTGTTTTGGGTTACAATCACCATTTCTAGATTAAAAGGAAAAGTCCTACTCACCATCCTTTCAGATGTTAAAATGTCTGCTTATGAAATGATGATAATGTCATGGTGCAGGAGAATTTCTTTCTTTTGTTTCTTAGTGACCTCAACTGAGAAAATTAAACACTGGCAACTCTTTGTCAGTCCTCTAGTTCTCTGGAAATTTTACTGACTCATACAGTACAAATGTCTAAGAACCTCTACAGTAGACCAGTGGGTCTTAATTTTTTAAAATAACTAGCATAAAGTCTAGTTCAAGAAAAGGAGAGTTTCCTGGTTTGCGCTAGCATCTAAGGTAGTATGAATTGGAGGAAGAAATGTTAGACAAAGAGGAGCCCGAATTGCCATCCCCATTCACAGCCCCACAACTGCCTGGCTATAGTGACCTGCCTACCTCTGAGCTTTTGCGGTCCTCAATTGTCAAAGGGTTGAAAAGGGGTTGGGTTATAATTTTCCACAAATTTTATGAAATTCCAGGAAACTAGTGGAAGTGAACACAAACTATAAAAACCAGCACTCTAGACTCAATAAATGGATCAATATGCTGAGAATTTGATACATAAAGGACTAAACTCCCCCCTTGGGTTTGTGTCTGCTGGTCTCATCACATTTTCAGAAACTCAGGACTGCTGGACTGAATTACAGCTGATTTTGGTTTGACTGTTGGGGAGACAAAAATTGTTGCAGTGAGAGGCAAATAACGGAGAGCACACAAATTTGAGAAAAAATGTGTATGCAAAACAAAAAGACAACTTCTGTGTAAAACTTCTTAAAAGTGTAAGCACCCAACATTTAGATGTAAGCATTTCTGAGAAAGAAAATCAGCTTTTTAACTAGGGAATAACCATCAAGAACTTTTGAGACAAAAATTTGAAAAGTATGAAGAATTAATATGAACTTAAACCATTAGCTTAGCCTGAGAGAATAAGTAACAAAGAGATAATGGCATTCTTTTAATAGTCGCCAGACTGCGAAGTAGCCTGGATGCTGCTCTGAGCAGAATGTGTCTCCGGAACAACCACTTAAAACCAATTTCTGCCATAAAATGTGTTCTCTCTAAACTGCTAATAGGATCCAAACTTGAAATCAATACACATGCTGACAAGAAGGAAAGAAAGAATTCTTAGTATACAACTTGATTGGATGAATGTTAATTTCTGACAACAGAGAAAAAGTCACAAATTATTCCCATGTTTCTATTTGTATAAATAATGCCTTAATAGATTTCTTAGTGAGTTTCTCTCCAATAAAAACTGTCTAAATTGGAAAGTTTTAAGGAGTTGAATTATTTTCCTACTCTAAAAAGAAGTACCACTGATTAATCTTTTATAATTTAAAATGCCATAAGGTGGCATATAAATTGTTTTGTTTCTCAGCCATATTTGGTTCCATATTAAAAAAGAAGGAAAGAACAAAGAAGTCATATATTCAAATAGCATAGTCAAGCCCCATGTTCAAATCAATGAACATTTTGATATTGTAAGCTCTCTCAATATCTGAGGGTTTCCATCTCTGAGTTATCATTGTATCAAAGTGACAATGTGATTAGGGAAGCTTTAGAAACGATTAGGGAATGTTTACTATCTCCTAACATGAACCCTAGAAGGTCTACAAATAAATGCAAAGGACCAGTATGGATGAAGGATCATCAGTTCACTTAAGTATTTGCTGCTCATCCCAAAATTGAGGTCCTCTAACGCCACCCTCAGAGCTATTTAGTAACTTTCATAAACCTATTACAGCTGCTCTAGGATCCCAATTAATATTACCAACTTTCAATGAGAGTGCAAAAAATTAGATTACATCCATGATCCAAAATTCTCATTTCCATCCATCATGAATACTGACCACTTCTTTTCCTTCGGTTCCTGAACAAGAGTAACAAAAAACTACTGAGAACCTGTTATGTGGACAGAGACTTGCTAGACGTTGTGGGTAATAAAAGATGAATATGACATAATCTTTGACTTTAAAATGCCCACGTCTAGTCTTCAGGGGATGAATCAATGATTATTCATTCTACAATACGTAAGGCGTCATTGGCAGGTGTCAGGCTCACAGAGCAGTGTGATAAATGCTATAACAGGAAGAAACAATCGGTTCTTTAGGTGAATACATGAATAAAGGTCACCTCTACAGGCAAAAGTTATCAAAGAGAGCTTTCTAGAGGAGGCTTCAGTCCCTTCACAGGTCCTGTAACTAAGGAACTAAGAAAGAACCCCTTCTGCTGGCCCTCTGTCTATTCTCCAGAGTGATCTTTGAAAAATACAAAATTCCTTATATGACTTCCCTACTTTATATTCTTCATGGCTTCCATTACATTTAGGAGAATTCCAAACACTTAATATGACATACAAGCCCCAACAGATCTGGTCCTCGCTTGCTGTTCCAGCCTGAACTTCCTGTGTTGGCTTCCACTGCTTCCCCACCTCATCCCACATCACCATCTCCTTTAACTCATTTATCTTTAGCCAATGTCCATGTACCTTCCTTGTCTCTGGACTTTTCCCACATGGTAAGACCTCCCCAGTCTTGCCTGCCCACCTCATTCCTCAGCCTTCAGCTTCCATGTCATTTCTTCAGAAAAGCCTTTACTGCCTTCCCCTACCTGTCCCAAGGTCTTATCACATCACTACTCTTTTCTTATTCACAGTAATCATCATAACGACATAATTATTTGTAAGAATGCATAGTTTTGAACCTCTCAGAAGCTCACAGTGAATACTGTTAGTCAGTTCATTCCCAGTGCCAAGCATTAAGTATTTACTGAAAAATGTTTGAACAAATAAAATAGATATGCTCTATGCCTCTCCCTGGATGTACTAGAAGTGTGATCACCAAAGGCAGCAGATAGGAGGGGGCAAGAGATAGAACCAGAATGCCTGGTAAACCACAAATGTCAGCTCACCACAAGTCAGTACTGACAGGATATATAGCATTCCTCTTGTGAGAGGGAGACTAATAGTTTTGTGGTGGGCACTGTTCCACAGTCCCTAAATAAATTGTCTTAGGGAATTCTCACAAGAAATTCTGTCTCTTTTTACAGGGGAGAATTCTGAAGCATAGAAGGGGTGAAGGACCCATCCAAGCTCCCTCACCTACGGGAGGACAGACAGGATTCCCAGCCAGGCACTGCGCCAGCAGAACTCACACAGCTAACCATTATCCTCCACTGCCTCTTGGAAGCAGCAGACAAGCATCATTTATCAACAAACAAGCAGTAACTGCGGATGGGTTTGGGCCAAGATACAGACGATAATTGGGAATAAAAGTGAGATTTCAGGATATGAAAGGAATCAGATTTTTTTTAAATAATGAAACAAAAAGTAGAGATAAGATTCTGTCGTTGACAGAACATATGGAGCCTATGAAAAGCTACTCTTTTATGTAATCTCACATAAATTTACATTAAACTGGAAAACGTAGACTATGTGTATAAAACTCTAGATCTAAAACATAACTAAAAAGACATAATAATTTGCCTTTGCTTTCCCTTATGTCTGAGCAAGAATTCACAAGTATTTTCTTCTTCTAAATTAGGTCTTTGCTTCAATATCTAAAATTATTTTAAGTTAATACACGAGACTCTTGATATTCATTCAAAAGTGCTATGCCCCTAGGCTTTTTTTAAATTGCCCACCAGTATAATCCTTTTCGAACATCTTTCATGGGGCGTGTGAGAGATAGATAAGACTTTGGTCAAAGTCTTCCTTTTAGGCTTGGAGACCCCAAAGACTCATCATCAATTTAAAATTTTTCCTTTCTTGGGAAGAAGACTGAAATAACAAAGGGAAATGGCTCATTATTGTTTTCAGCAAACAAGTACATACAATTTCTGTGTGCTCCTTTCTCAGAGATATAAATACCACATCATTACAGACTTCCTGTAATAAGGAAGATCCCCAAAATGTGAGAAATCTTCCCAGGACCTCAAATGAATTAATGGCATGAGATTTACTGGTCTAACTGAATTAAATGGATATTAACTCTGCCAATGATCACTGCTTATTTAGAAGCAGACACTCAATTTTGAGCCAAACAGTCTGTCCCAGCCCTACTAAAAGGTCAGGGATCCTGATGTAGATGGACAGACGAAAGAAAGAAGAAATCTCTCAAAAGCAGAAGGCTGAAGCTAATGTGATGATACCAGAATGCGGTGTCACACTGTTTTGATAGAGCATAACAGAACACATGGAAACATTTTTGATGGGTCTTTAAGTGTCTTTACATTCAGAAACTATGATTTCCTTGCTTATTTTTAAAGATGCAAAATTAGGCCTCCTCCTGAGAATGGATTCACACATGAATTTGACAGGTACCTAACACATTTGATCTATAAAGGATAAAAGAATAGAATCAGCAGGTATTAGAAGACAAAGAGGTTTGGCAGCCATGAAATCTCAATTTTTATCTACTTTGCATTCTGGGGCTCTGTGTAAGATTTTATTTGACAAGAGGCCTGCTACTTAAAAAGAAAACCTTGAAAACCAGTACAGCACTACTTATAATACCTCCCATAAAATGCCTTAAAGCAGTGTTTTTCAAAGTTTATTTATTCAAGTACCATCTTTGTAACTTTTGCCATCTGTGATTCCTCATTTTACAGATGAAATATAGAGCCCTATGAAAGTTGACTTGTCATTCACCCAGTGAGTGGCACAACGAGGACTAAAATTCCAATAACTGGATTTGGTCCACAGTTTGTTCCACTACAGCGCCTACATATGTTGCCTCTAAGTTAAACAGTCTTGTTTTGTTTTTAGCAAAAGCTTATTTATACATTAGAGAGCATGCTAAAACATACACAAAAAACACTTCAGCCTAAGCAATTCATCTATGAATACATATACTCATGTACTCAGGCATTCACTTATTCATTCATTTATCCAACAACCATTTACTCAGCACTACTGAGGGCCAGGTACTGCATAGTACTGAGAATACATAGATGGAAAGGCATCACTTCTGTCCTCAAGGGTTGGACCGTCTCAGTAGAGCAGTAGAGTGGGAATGGACAATTGATACAACTGGTTATATTACAGAGGTGCTTGCAAGGTGCAGCAGTAGATGCAAGAAGGTCACATAAGTCTGCCCAGGAGGACCAGGGAAGGATTCACAGAGAAGGTAAATCTGAACCATGCTCTTGTAGGATACGTATAATTTTATCAGGAAGGTGAAGGAGACTAGTTAATTCCCAACCAAAACAAGACTTCTTCTCACTGATCTTTAGCTACCCAGAAGAACCCGATTAGTAACCATAGAATCTTTAACAAGTTATTTGACCCTTCTAATCTTGTGCTTCTAACAGTGAAAAACAATTATTTGCTGCGTATATTCTTGATATAGCTACAATAATATATGATCAATATTAAAACATGTTAAAATGCTGCACGCTTTTAGGATGACAGGAGCAGTAATATTTCTGGTGCTACTGATAGGCATTTGCAGAATCTCCAATATAAATCCTATTCAAGGCACGCCACTGTTGTATACATGAGAGCTCTCTAAAAGTGGATTCAGAAAACTCTAGGTTGACATTCCAACTCTCTTGCATACTAACTGTGGGACATTTAGCAATTTACTTGATCTCTCTGAGACTGTGTTCTTTGTTATAAAACCAGGCACAACGCATCCTAACTCACAGAGTTATTGAGAGGACTAAATGAAATGGTGCGTGGTGCCTGGAGGCTCTTGTATGTCGTAGGCCCTCATCAAATGCTTTGCTGAATCATAATCGCATCAAAACATTTTGAGTTCAGTCTTATCCCTTCACCTGACCACAAAGATGCCCTCTTTCAATCTCTTTCCTTTTAAAAAACACAACTGAAATAACATGACCTTATATAACTCTGCTTTAGACCTATTTATGCCTGAAGTTTTTATTACCAAGAGACCATGCATGACTGCTTCACTGGGGAAGGACAGTCTCCAGGGATCTGCGCAGGGGGTCAAGATGAATCTGACAAGGTAAACATTACAATCATTACAAAAGGACAGATCATAAGATGAGGAAATAACATAACGTCTGAAAAGACATTAATCCCAAATCCTTTAGGCTACAGTCCTTTCATGGATGATTATAGGAAATAACAAATACTGATAAATTACTATCCGACCATGAACATAATACAGAACACTCTCCCTCAGTAATTAATGAGAAAGAAGCAATACCTCTTTCTCTATTTTATCATAAAGCTAGACAACATCATCCAGGTCACAAAAAGACTTTGGCCTTACCTCTACTCTACATATTGTCATAAATGAGTCATTGTCCTAATGACAGCCAATCCAGATTAAAGACTTTAATATTTGTTCTACTGGCTGTGTTGCAGAAATTATATATCTATAATGCAAATGTAGATGAAATTTTTGTAAAAATACAAACAGACTTCAAACACAGAACACAAAGGTTACACAGATCTTCCTATCACTTCTTAGGGAATTACTGTAGATGATTTGATTTGGTATTGTTATTTTTTTCTTTGCCTAGATGAGAATAAAACAATCTCCATTATCATTTATTAAGTATGTTTACTCTAAGACTATATCAAGTAATACTGAACAAAGAGAAAATTACCTTCATAGTCCACAATTTCTATCTTGAGTTCTCCTGTTTCATTGTTATCTGGTCATGTTTTTAAGTGCTTGACAGGAAATGAGGCAATGGTCTGAAGCCTAAATCTTATGAGACAATCATTCATTTATTTAAAGAAAGAAAATAGACAGATGTACTATTTGACAGGCACCCAGTCTGCCTGCCAGAGAGTTCACCATCTAGGACACTGCAGTGTTGAATGGGCAGTAATGAGCTTTATGTAGAGAAGAAATGCATGGAAGGGATCGACTCACATGAATAAGAGGGTCATAGATTTACACCAGAGCATGGTTTTGAAGGATAAATGGACTTGACCAAAGGAAAATAGTTGGAAGAATAATCTAGTTGGAAGAAACATCACAGAGACATTCAACATTATGGTATGCTTGGTGAATTGTACCTAGTTTGTATGGTTCTGAAGAACAGGATCTGCAAGATGAAGAACAGAAAACACAACTGGAAAGACGTGTAAGAGACAGAACATGTTGACATTTTAACACAAAGCTAAATGGTACGGACCTTACTTCATATATAATGGAAGTGGGAGAAGCTTTTGAAGAACTGTAAGCAGAGGATCAAAATGCTCAGCTCTGCACCCTAGAAAATGCATCCTTGTGACAATCAGAAAGTAATCTGGAGGGAGTAGAATCTTGAAAGAAGGATGGTAAGAAGACCAAAAGGAGTGATCAAAAAATATTAGGAAGAAAATAAGGAGATAATAGTGACAGAAACCAAAGGTGTAAGAAGCTTTAAGGAGGAGGCATAGCAGACACTGTCATATGACACAGAAAGGGCAGGCAAGGTAAAGACACCGACGGGATTGTTGAACAGAGAAATCAGGTGGTCATTAGCCAGCTTTGAAAAGAAGAGTCTCCAGAAAGTGATGGGGGTAGAAGCTTGATTTGAGGGGGCTACAGGATGAAATTAACACCTTTAGAGGCCCTAAGTACTGAAAAGATCAGAGTGTACCCCCATGTGGGATTCAAAATAAAAACAACACTGCCAAGCCAATTTAGGTCAGCCGAGAAGAAATAAAGTCTATAATAAATCATTCATATGCCAGACCCTATGACAAAAAGGGAATTTCTTTTATTCCTGGAACAAAGTCCTAACTCCATCCTCATACAAACCTCCAACAAATTATTGGCCAAGAAGAACTCACTTCACTCAAAGATGAATAAGAATCAAAGAGGAAAGAACACAAGATCTATGCAAATAAATAAGGAAGGAGGGAAGGAAGGAAGGAAAAAAAGAAGGAAGGAAAGAGGTAAATAAATGGAAGACAAAGAACCCCAGCGGAAAAATGCTATCATGAGACTAGATAAAACTTTTAATCAAGCACATTAAATTTTGTGTGTGTGTGTGTGTGTGCATGTGCATGTGTGTGCGTGTGCATATGAGTGTGTATGTGTGTGTGTTTGCATGTTGACAGAGCATGAAAGGGAAAGAGAGATGACCTCTAAAATAAGATTACATAGAAGAGACTACAGTTGGGAGAAGTGTCTACTACACAGTAGTGGACACGCAATAAAATCTGTCAAATGAATGACTACTGTAAAACAAAAAAAGAAGATAAAATGTGAATACATAAATTGGCAGAGCTTAGTGAAGAAGTGGAAGCACATAGTAGAATCAGTCTAGAAACAAAGGCCAAATTGGAAGCAGCAAGGGAGAAGCGACAATGCTGGGAACATAGAAGGGCACAGACTTAACGGCAAGCAAAGTAAATTGGAAATGAACACAGTTTAAAGGGATTAGAGAAATAATGATAAAGAAGGGAAACAGGCAGCACATTATAGTATCCCTGAAAAAAGAACCAAAAAATGGAAAACGCATTAATACAAGAGGCAAACACCTAAAGGGATAATTTAAGACAAATTTCTGGAAATAAAAGAACATTGAAGAAGAATGAAAAGAGAGAATGGTCCAGGAAAAAGTGACCCATGATGATCATATTTTGGTAAAGTTAATAGATTCAAAAATGAAAAAAGCATTCTTTTGGATTTCAGAGAAGAAATCAAGCCACTAATAAAAATGACAAATAAGAATTTCTATCACGGTGTGTATTTCTGAACTCCACGTATATGCAACCAGGCAGGATGTTCCTTTGTGTCCTCTTTCTTCTGTTCAGCCTTATGTCACTGAGTTCCATCTGTTTTGTCACCCCTGTCAGCAGTTCATTCTTTTTTTTATATTCCTGAGAAGTATTCTGTTTCATAAATATATTACAAATTGTTTATCCTTTCTCCTACTGATAGACAATTGAGTTGTTAATATTTGGGGGTACTATGAAGATAACTGCTAAAAATGTTTTGTACAAGTTTTTGTGTGTTCATATGTTTTTTCTCAGAAATTACTTGAGAGCAATTTCTCAGTATAATCAAATAGTATGTTTAAATTTAAAAGAAACTGCCAAGCAGTTTTCCAGTGATTTTAATATTTTATATGCCAACCAGCAATATATGAGAATTCCTGTAGTTGAAAATTGTCACCAGTATTTAGCGTATCAGGACTTTTTAAAATTTCAGACATTATATGAGCAGTGAAATGGTATCAAATTGTGGTTTTAATTTTCATTTCCCTGATAATAGTAATGTTGAGAACCTTATCATATGCTATTGGTTTTTGGTATATCATCTTTTATGAATTGTCTGATCAAGTACATTGACCATTTTTAACCAAGATGTTTGTATTTTCATTAATAATTTTCATATGTAGTCCTTCATATTGATACAAGTTCTTTGCTAGATACATTTCCTCCAGTTTGTGGCTTGCCTATTCAGTTTATCAAAAGCGTTGATTAGTGAGAAATATTTAATTTTGGTGAAGTCAAATGATCAAGTTTTTTCTTTTACATTTAATGTATTTTATATTTTAAGATCTTTGCCTACCCTTTGGGCACAAGGAGTTTTCTTCTACTTGTTCTTCTAGAAGTTTTACCATCTTATTCTTTATGTTAAGCACTGTGGTCCATATGAAATTAATGTTTGTATGTGGCAGGAGACAGGGCCAATATTCATGTTGTTTCAATGTTTATCCAGTTGTTTAAATGCCATTTTAAAATTCAGCATACCTGAAGTAAAAATAACAGATTAAAATACACCAACTGTAAGTTGACTAATGTACAAGTTCTGTAACATCACCACAATCAAGACATAGAGTATTTCCATTATCTCAAAGAGTTCTCCCCTGCCATCTGCAATAAAACCCTTTTCCCACAGGTAGCTCCTGGGAACCACCAATGTGTTTCTTGAGTCACTAAAACTTTTCCTTTTCTAAAATTTAACAGGAATAAAATAATATAGCATGTAGCCTTCCACGGATGATTTCTTTCATTCAGCTTAAAGATTTTGAGACTAATCCATGTTGTCTTTATCAACAGTTTCATTTTTATTCCTGAGTGGTGTCCCACAGAATGGATATACAACAATTTGTGTATCCATTAACCAGTTGATAAACTTTTGGGTTGTTTTGGGGTTTCGATTACTATGAACAACGCAGCAGTGAACATTCAAGTATAATAGAATATTTGTAAGAACATACGTTTTCATTTCTCTTGGGTAAATACCCAGGGCTGGGATAGCTGAGTCATTTGATAAATGTACATTTAACTTTATAAAAAACTACCAAGTGTTTACCAAAATGGCTAAACTATTCTGCATTCTCCATAGCAGTGCATGACAGTTCCAGATGCTCTGCGTCCTCAGCAACACTCGCTATTGTCAAGGTTTTTGTTTTTTGTTTTCTTCTTAGCCATCCTAGTGGGAGTGTAGTGGTATCTTCTGATGGTTTTGATTTACATTTCCCTAATTAATAATGCTGAGCATCTTTTCATGTGTTTATCTTGCATTCACATATCTTCTGTTGTGAATTATATGTTCAAACCTTTTGTCTACAATTTTTTTTTGGTTGTTTTTCTCCTTACCAATTTGTGGGAGTTATTTATATATTCTAAAAATTCCATACAAGATATATGTTTTGCAAATATTTCCTCCAAGGCTGAGGCAGGTAGTTCTATTTTCTGAATGGTGTCTTTTAAAGAGCAAAGGTTTGTAAGTTTGATGATTTCCAATTTATTTATTTATTTTATGTTGTGTACCTTTTTGTGTTGCATCTAAGAAATCTTTGCTTAACCCATGGTCACATAGATTATTCTCTTAGGTTTTCTGCTAGGAATTGTATATATTTCAGTTTTACACATAGGTCTAAGTTCCAATTTGAGTTTCTTTTAATATATGGCATGAGTTATGACTTAGATTATTTTTTCCCATATATATGTTAAAACATCCAGCACTAATTGTTGAAAATACTATTTTTTTCTCTCAGTGAATTACTTAGGCACTGTAGTTTAAGAATTACTTGATCATCTTTGCATGGGCTCTTTCTGGACTCTTTCTTAGGCTCCGTTGGTCTTCAGTGTCTATCCCTACATAACACTATCTTAAAATCACTTAAGTCCTCTAACTCCATTTTTCTTTTTCAAAACCGTTTAGCTATTCAAAGACCTTTGTATTTCTATATAAATTTAGGAAAAATCAAAAAAATACTACTGTAGCTTTACTTTCAGTGCAGTTTTGACTGGAAGATAACAATGAACCTGTGAAAGGTCCAAAAATTGGTGAAAAAAAAGGTGCAGAAAGACTATTCCTTACAAAGAATGACTCCTGCCCGCCCCCTTCCACAACTTCTCTCCAGCAGTAATTCACCTGCTCCTTTAAAGGGGTACATAGACCTCCAGTACACTGCATTTTACGTACAAAGTATATTTACCATGTTATTGTCTATTACTTATAAGCTTGTTTTCAACGGATACTTTTTTAATTTATGAAAGTTGTGTGCACATGATGGGATAGGAGAAATTAATCATATTTTCTCCATGAAAATATTTTTTTTCACATAAGGCCTTTTCACTAACCAGCATGATTTTAAAGAACTAATTAAAGTAATTAAGGAAGGGACTGGTATATTCTGTATCTTGTCATAATGACATTAAGCAGCTTATTTGCAAGATGGGCCCCCCAGAAGAGTCCATTTTAAATACAATGTTTTATTATTGTGTGATACTTAACTCCTCGTCTAAGTTACTAATTGTATATATTTATTGTGGGGAGTTATTTTATTCATTGTTGTTTGTTGCAAGCAATATGATTTTCTTTTCAACACTTATTATGTATTCCACTAACTACAATTTCACTCCTCAGTACTGCCTGAGGAGTGCATTTGAACTATTGAAATGGAGGTAGCATATTGAGGCAACGTCTTCCTGAAATTTAGCTAAACAGAAAAAGAGACAAGAGAATAATACTTAGAGAAGAAGCAACAGACAGTGAATAAAAGATTTTTACTGTTGTTTTCAGTAGGGGTGGACTTGAATAAGGCTCTTTGCTAAGAGGAAAGAGCTGACATAGAGGAGAGGCTGAAGGAAAAATGATACTTGTTAGACTAGGAGTTGAGCTCTACCAGCACAAGTAGACAATTAGCCTTAGACAGAAACACCGGCCGGGAGGAGGATGGGAGCAGACGCAGACACATTTCTAACTGGAGAGAGAAGTTAAATGAAGAGAGTTTATAGCTAATATCCACAATTTTCTTTCAAAAAAACTACTGTCTGATATTAGGGAGCTGGAGGAATCATGACTTTCCAGCCTTAGTAGTTGAGTGAAAGGCATCAACAGGCTTTCGGGTATGTTTTGTTTGTTGATTCCCTTCAATGGCAAAATAAGATCCTGACCCATTTAAACCAGGTCACTCAACCTAAAATAGTTACCCATTTATGGTAGTCCCTGTCAAAATGTTTAAGTCATGCGCTCTTAAATTACATACCACCAATATTATGAGTGTCCCTGATTCGTAGAAAGTTGGAAACAGAGACTTTATTTCCAGTCTGCTTTAATTACTATGCTCTTTAAGCAAGTAAGATAATTCCACAGGCCTCAGTTTCCTCACCAGTAAAATAAAGGGATTGTGGAAGATAATTTCCATTACCTTCCAGCTCTAGAAGTCTATGATTCTAAGGTTAGGTTTTGATTCTAGTTAGGTTTTAAAAGGGAATTGCTAGTATAAAAGCTTCCCTTGTATCGAAGTACAGTAGATAAAATTAAAAACAAAACACCTACCAATGAGATGTAGCAATGCAGCTTTACTTCTGAAAAGGACAGTCATAAAGAAGATTATCAAATCACAGGTGACATCATGGGTCATCTGAGGCTGTATCCAATTTCATTAATGACTCCTAGAACAAGTTTGTGACCTCTAAAATACTTATTTCATTTTCTATAGTGAGAAGTGAAAATAATATGTTCTTTTTAATATTAATCATGCAATCCATCACAACAATTTATATAGATGCCAACTACTATTAGTACATTCCACCCTGGGAATTCTGCCAAGACTTTCATTAAATGAAAAAGCATTTCACTCTCAAATCCGTTAAAACACTGGAATATCAAACAAATGAAATAACTAAGATTAATTGCATCGATGTAAATCTATTCGACATTTCTTATGTAACTCAGGCTTCTGTGATTGAAACAAGAAAGGCTTATTTTGTAGAAATGAGCTTGACCAGATATGATAGGACAGTTCTTCTACTGGGACAGACACACAGAAGATGATATGCCAAAGAAGTATAATTATACTACATCTTTATGAGGGCTATAAAAAGTTTAACTACTGAGGAAGGAAAAGTGGCCAACCCTTAAGATAATAAATATTCCCAGCAGCTGATAATTATTTACTTTAACAAATATTGACTATGTAAAATGTAAAATAAAAAAGGATGTCCATTAGATAACCTATCTCGTCTTTAGCTCATGGTATAAATGGATGCCCAAAACATGAATGTTAATTAATTAATTAGTTAATTAAAATAAAAGATACAGGTTCCCATCTCCAGGAGCCCTTAGCAATACACCAAAGGTAACCGAATTATGAACATCTTCCACAAATAGTAATGATAAGAAGTATTTACTGATATCTAACTACATGCTGGACACTATTCTAAGCACTTTACCTCCTTCAGTTTTTACATTTCCATCACGTGGTACTGTAATCATTCTCGTTTTTACAAACGAAGGAATTGAGGATTAGAGCTGGTGGATGCCTTGTCCCAGGTCACAGGGCTGGTAAGAAAGGTTGGGACACAAACCCAGGCAGTCTGACTCCAGAACCAACACTCCTAAACCACCACATAAACCGCTGCATCTCAGTCCCCTGGCTGTTGTTCATTCTGCAGGGGTGTGTGTGTGTGTGTGTGTGTGTGTGTGTATGTTTCAACTAAAGATGCAGAGCTGCACCCTTTACTTGAAAAACAGATGCAGATATTCCATACTAAGTCTCCTCAAGATTTTGCATACATTTCCTTATTTCACTTGTCCATTCTCCTCTATGCATCCTAATTCTTTAAAATCAGCTTAAACTCCATCTCTCTCATAGGAATCAATGCTCTCTCAACTCTCATTACAGCAGACTTCAATTATTCTTTAATTGGTTGATATTACTTTGTCTCCAAAACTAGAGTGAAAGTACACAGGGACTGAATACATGGATACTTCAATCTGTCACAATATCTAGTCTGTTAGTTGATTAAGTTGGTTTGGATACTCGCGTTACCACAGTGAGAAAAGCAATATGGAGACTAAGTATATTTGCATCTGTTACAATGTCTAATTTATCCACCAACTAAATTTCAGAATTCTCAAGTTTCCAGGGTAAAAAAGTTTAGATTTTAACTGTATTAAAATAAACATATAATTACACATACTCAAACACATATAATCACACCTACATATGTGAACACAGAATTAGTCTTTCTACAAAAATAGAAACTAATATAAGGCAGAAGAATTCTTTAAATTTTTTAGTTTCGTTTAAGTAGAAGACTTGAACCTTAATTTGAAAAATAAGCAAAGATGATATTGGATTTAGCCAGACAAGGGAAAAACAAATTCACCAAGTTTTAAATTATAGAATTTCCCAAGTCATTATGGGATTTCCAGCAATTCTAAATTCCTCATATCCTCAATGGTACAAATAGGATTTTTTAAAATGTATGGGTTAGCTGTTTAGGTTGGAGAAAGTTGAACTTTAAAACTATTGAGCTTGCCAAATTAAAGCTATTCAATCTTGGAGTGATTCAGTTTTGGGGTATGCGTAACTTTGGTAGGACTGTGAATCCAGTGGAGGCCCTGAAGTAGGAAGGACTATGCACTACATTTATTTCATAGCAAGAGGTAGTACTCTGTAGCATAGAATTGTAGCTTTTCCATGAAGACATCCACTAAACACAATGACTGCAAATCAAAAGACACTTCTGAGTAAAGGAACACGGTAGCCCATAATGCTAACATAAGGTGTCTGTTCTCGGGTGCCCCCACTAAGGCAGCAGCCATGCAGTATAAGGCCTGCCAGAGTGTGCTACGAAGATTGTCTCCATCTCTCCCCCAGCCAACTCTCAGTCAGATGCTTCATTAGAAGCATTCATTCATCAGGCACTTCATTAGAAGGACAAATATTTTCAGAGCAGCATGTGCCTTCCTTGGCTTCAATTCTAAACATACTGGATATTATAGAGCATTTTATTTTTCAAAAGAACTACGATTTCATTTGATTTTATATTTTTTAGCAATTAGCTTTGAGTTACCCAGAGCATAAATATTGAAGTGTGAAAAGCAGGGAATTAATAATAGAGTTTGCATAACATTCTACAGTTTACAAAGCACTTTCATGTAAGAGTCTCGTCTGGTTCTCTTAACCTCGTAAGGTTTATACTTAGTAGTTCCATTTTACAGATGAGCAAATGAGGCTCAGAAAGGACAAATGGCTTGCTCAAAGTTAGATAACTAATAATGTGATACAAATAAATGACCCAGATTCAGACCTCCATTCCAAGTTCAGTGTTCTTTCCACTCTTATGGCCTGAATTGAAATTAGTTCAATTTTATCATAGAGGCATTTTGATCTTCAACGTTCCCTATTAAAATCCAAACACTCCTATAATCTGTTGCATTATGGGATTACTTTTCTTGTAAAGTTTTTTGAAAGACTTTACTTGTAAGTGTGTATATACCATACACGCATATATAAAACATTAAAAATGTCATCGTTCTTCCATGAGCTGATCCTTCTACACACACATCATTCTTTTTCAAATAGTTACCATCAATAAGAAAACACCACTTAAAATCCATTCTATAACCTACCCCTACATTATGAACCCTTCACTATGTGGCTCTTCAATACTCATAGTGATTATTATTAACAGCATAACATTTCATTGTATCTTCATCATAACTCATTTAACCATTTGCACATTACGGGATATTACAACTACATCCAGGTTTCTGTTAGAGACTATGTTGTCGAGAATAAAAAATTCTTACACTTCTAGGAAAAGACTGATTATTTTGTATCCATGGTAATAAGTATTAGTTATCCAGCTGCGTTTAAACTGATTTAATTGGTCAATGACAACTCACCTCAACAACCAAGTTTCTGAAAGTCACCCAATTGGAAACAGCCTGACTTCAGTGACCACACTTTTGAAAATCAGCCAGCCAGCAACAGACACACACTGGTAACCATGTTTCTACAATCAAGGGTCAACCAATCACAAAGCAGTCCCATGTTGGCTTAGGTCCCCAAATACCTAAACTCTATTCTTCCCAAAATCTACAAAATCAGGTTCATGCTTTGCTCAGAAAGTCTTGTGTTTAAAAACCAAGGCTCTCCTTTGCTTAAAAAAGTAAGAAATTCAGTATTTTGTTTCAGCTATTGAGTGGTAGTCTCTTCTTTCAACAAAGATGATAATTTGTGTATATGTATTTGTTCTGCTTTTTTAATTGTTTAAGAATATATTCTCAGGAAAGCGATTCTTAGGCCAAATAGCATAATGATATATAATGTCGTGCTATTTTTCTCAAGAGTTATTTTGACTAACAATGCTGTCAGCAGTGTATAAATATATCTGTGCCATAACAACTTTAACACTACTGGATGCTATTATATTTTAAATGTTTGCTGACTTAGTAGGCATAAATTGGCAGTTTAAGGTAGCTTTAATAAGTATTTTTAGATCATTTTTCACGAGCAGATTGAGACAAAAGCAGAAAACTTCAGCTCTCTATCAGAACAGGTTAGCAGACAATTATAACATTAAAGATAAAGGGAAGGAAAACGTCAAAAATAAATATAATCTCATCATTTTAACCAAAAACTTACAAACAAGATTGAATAAGCTGTGACAATAATAACTTAGAAGGGGAAGAGAAAAGGGATGGAATCGGCTTAGACTAAGGAAGTAAGAGGCTATCAGAAAATAGACTATCTCATCTATGAGATTTTTTATACAAACCTCATGGTAACCACTAAACAAATAATCAGAACAGAGACACAAATGACAAATAAGGAGAACACTGAGAAAACCATCAGAGAGAACTACAAAACTGAATTCGTAGTCTGAAATACATGGGACAAGAAACAAGGGAAATACAGAACAACTGGAAAATGAGTGCTAAAATGGAAGCATTAAGCCCTCATGTATAAATAATCACTCTAGAGGTAAATAGATTGAGTTCTCCAATCAACAGACACAGAGTGGCAGGGTGGATTAAAAAAGAAGACCCAACAATATGCACCCAATACAGCAGCACTAAAGTACATAAAGCAACTATAAACAAACCTAAAAGGAGATATTAAGAGCAACGCAATAACAGTAGGGGACCTTAACACCCCACTTACATCAATGGCTAGATCATCCAGACAGAAAGTCAACAAGGAAATAGTGGATTTAAACAAAAAACTAGACCAGATGGACTTAATAGATATATACAGAACACTCCATCCAAAACCAACAGGATACACATTCTTCTCAAGTGCACAGGGAACCTTCTCAAGGATAGACCATATGTTGGGAAACAAGGCAAGCCTCAATAAATTTAAGAAGATTGAACTCATATCAAGCATCTTTTCCAACCATAATGCTATGAAACTAGAAACCAACTACAAGAAAATAGCTGGGAAAGTGACAAATATGTGGAGACCAAACAACATGCTACTGAACAACCAATGAATCATTGAAGAAATTAAACAAGAAATCAAAAAATACCCAGAAATAAATGAAAATGAAAATATATGATATCAACTCATATGGGAGGCAGCAAAAGTGGTCCTAAGAGAGAACTCATAGCAATACAGGCCCACCTTAACAAACAAGAAAAAGGTCAAATAAGTACTCTTAAGCTACACCTAACAGAATTAGAAAAAGAAGAACAAACAAAGCCCAAAGTCAGCAGAAAGAGGGAAATAATAAAAATTAGAGCAGAAATAAATGCAGTTGAAACAAAAAGGCAGTAGAAAGGATCAATGAAACAAAGAGTTGGTTCTTTAAGAAGGTAAACAAAATTGACAAACCTATAGCCAGACTCACTAAGAAAAAAAGAGAGAAGGCTCAAATAAATAAAACTAGAAATGAAAGAGAAGTTACAACAGATACCACAGAAATACAAAGGATTATAAAAGAATACTATGAAAACCTATATGCCAAAAAATTGGACAATCTAGAAGAACTGGATAAATTCTTAGACTGATACAACCTCCCGAAACTGAATCAAGAAGAAACAGAGAATCTGAATAGACCAATCACAAGTAAAGAGATTGAAACAGCAGTCAAAAACCAGCCCCCTAAAAAAAGTCCCAGACCAGATGGCTTCTCTTAGAATTCTACCAAACATTCAAAGAAGATTTAATACATACCCTTCTCAAACTATTCCAAAAAGCTGAAGAAGATGGAACAATTCCTAACACATTTTCTGAGCCCAAAATCACCCTGATCGCAAAGCCAGACAAGGACAACACAAAGAAGGAAAATTACGGGCCAATATCACTGATGAACATAGATGCAAAAATCCTCAACAAAATATTGGCAAACAATACAGCAACACATTAAAAAGATCATACACCATGAACAAGTGGGATTTATACCAGGGACACAGGGATGGTTCAACGTCTGCAAACCAATCAATGCGATACACTACATTATCAAAATGAGGAATAAAAACTACATGATCATCTCAATAGTTGCAGAGAAAGCATTTGACAAGATCCAACAGCCATTTATGATAAAAACTCTTAACAAAATGGGGATAGAAGGAAATTACCTCAACATAATAAAGGCCATATATGACAAACCCACAGCCAACATCATACTCAACAGGGAAAAACTGAAAGCCATCCCTCTGAGAACAGCAACAAGACAAGGGTGCCCACTGTCACCACTCTTATTCAACATAGTACTGGAGGTTTTGCCCAGAGCAATTAGGCCAGAAAAAGAAATAAAAGGAATACAGATAGGCAATGAAGAAGTGAATCTCTCACTGTTTGCAGATGACATAATTTTATGTATAGAAAACCGTGACGAATCCATCAGAAAACTATTAGAAATAATCAACAACTACAGCAAAGTTGCAGGGTACAAAATCGCCTTACAAATATCAGTGACATTTCTATACTCTAATAACAAACTAACAGAAAGAGAAGTCAAGAATACAATCCCAATTACAATCACAACAAAAAGAATAAAATAACTAGGAATAAATTTAACCAAGGAGGTGAAGGACCTATACAATGAAAACTATAAGACATTATTGAAAGAAATCAATGATGACATAAAGAAATGGAAAGATATTCCATGCACATGGATTGGAAGAATAAATAGTTAAAATATCCATATTACCTACAGCAATCTTCAGATTCAAGGCAATCCCAGTGACATACTTCATGGAAATAGAACAAAGAATCCTAAAATTCATATGGGGCAACAAAAGACCCTGAATAGCTAAAGCAATCCTGAGAAAAAAGAACAAAGCCGGAGGCATCACAATCCTTGACTTCAAAATACATTACAAAGCTATAGTAATCAAAACAGCATGGCACTGGTACAAAAACAGACACATAGATCAATGCAACACAAGTGAAAGCCAAGAAATAAAATCACATATCTATGGACAGCTAATCTTTGACAAAGAAGCTAAGACTATACAGTGGACAAAGGAAAATCTCTTTAATAAATGGGAAAACTGGACAGCCACATGCAAAAGAATGAAAGTTGACCATTATCGTTCACCATACATAAAAATTAACTCAAAATGGATCAAAGACTTGAAGATGAGGCCTGAAACCATAAAACTCCTAGAAGAGAATACAGGTAGTACACTTTTTGACATCAGTCTTAGAAGGATCTTTTTGAATATCATGTCTACTTGGGCAAGGGAAACAAAAGAAAAAATAAACAAATGAGCCTTCATCAGACTAAAGAGCTTCTGCAAGGCAAAGGAAACCTGGAACAAAATGAAAAGATAATCCACTAACTGGGAGAAAATATTTGCAAATCATATATCCGACAAGGGGTTAATCTCCAAAATAAATAAAGAATTCACACAACTGAACAACAAAAAAAACAAACAACCTGCTCAAAAAAATGGACAGAGGATATGAACAGACATTTTTTCCAAAGAAGATATACAGATGGCCAAAAGGCACATGAAAAGATATTCAACATCACAATCATCAGGGAAATGCAAATCAAATCTACACTTAGATATCATCTTACACCCGTTAGAAGGGCTATAATCACCAAAACAGAAAATAGCAAACATTAGAGAGGATGTGGAGAAAACGGAACCCTCACACACTGCTGGTGGGAATGCAAACTGGCACAGCCACTATGGAAAACAGTACGGAGTTTTCTCAAAAAATTAAAAATAGATATACCATATAGACCCAGATATCCCACTACTGGGTATTTATCCAAAGAACTTGAAATCAACAACAAAGAGACTTATGCACCCCTATGTTCATTGCAGCACAATACACAATAGCCGAGAAGTGGAAGCAACCGAAGTGCCCATGGACTGATGATTGGATAAAGAAGATGTGGTATATATACACAATGGAATCCTACTCAGCCACGAAAAAGACAAAATTGTCCCATTCACAACAACACAGTTGGACCACGAGGGTATTATGTTAAGTGAAATAAGCCAGACAGAGAAAGACAAACACTGTATGATTTCACTCATGTGTGGAAGACAAACAAACACACGTACAAAGAGAACAGAACACACCAGAGGGGAAGGGTGTTGAGGGGTGGGCACAAGAGGTAAAGGGGTATATATATATACATACTTGGTGACTGACAAATAATAATATACAACTGAAATTTCACAATGTTATAAACTATTGCAACCTCAGTAAAAATAAAATATGGAGGTTTAGGATATGTAACAAAACTTTTCATCTACATTTTTCTTTAAATCCTGAGAAATTCATCCCATGCCTACACCCTATATCAATTTTTGAACTACTTTGTACGTGAAAATAAATGCACTGCAATAGGATAAAGATCAGAATATAATATAAAGAAAAAATGAATTTATTGAGAATATCCTTGAATAAACTATGGAGATGAAAAACAATCAGAATTTGGCAAAAATCTCTAGCTCCATTTATGAAGCATCATGTCAAGCCCCAGTACATGTATGTAGAACTCAATGCTTCTATGAAATATAGGTCTTAGACTTTGGTCTGATCAAAAAAATCCTGATAACAAAAGAGAATTGTTCATTTTCACATACTCAATTGAAAGAGTTCATCTATACTAAATTCCTAATTCATTCCTAAATATTTTTTAACGTCTTTTATGTATTCCAAAAGAACAATTTAGGAAAGTTTTGTGATGACAATCATACTAATTGCTTCATACAGCACAGTTAATTTTAGAAGGTAAATGCTTTAAACTGATGATTAAAAAACTGTTTTCTTCCCTCTTATCTCACACCTTAGAATCCACACATCGCACTCTCCCGTATTAATCTTCTTTGTTTTTTTAAAATCACTCTGATGCTTAAAAATCCTCAATGATCCCTACCTCATAAAACTCAAGCTTTTTGCCTGGCTTTCTGGGACATAATTTCCAATCTTTCTCTGCAGGCATCTTTGCTGACCCCAGCCCAGCTGATCTATTCACCTAACACTCCAGGTTCTATCTCATCACTCCTGCCATCTCCCCATCCCTTTGAAGGGAAGCCCCTACCACACACACACGCACACGCACACACACACACCCCTTTAAAACCCAGCAGAAACCCCTGTCTTCCTTGCCAGAGTAAAATGACTTCCCTCTCTGAACTGGCAGTGCGTTTCACTGGTGCCTGTACCACCCACCCGGAGCCCAGCATTCACTCCTTGGAATTGTCGTTTGCCATCTCGTCCTCCAGAATGGGAGCTCTGGAAGAGCAGGGCCTTTTATCATAGCACCAATACTTGGCACAGTGCTCAGCACACAGTAGGCCCTCAATAAATATTTTTGAATGAATTAATATCTGTATACGAAGATGTAGATCCAGATGCCAGCTCTGCAGATGATGGAGCAAATCATTTAATTTCAAAGCCCTTGAGTTGTCTTATCTATAAAGTGGGAAAAATAATAACATATGTATTCCTTGCTCCACAGGGATATTGTCAAGATCATGTGAGATGATATATGTGAAAGAATTTTCTTTACTTGAAATGCGCCACACAAATGCTTTTATTATACTTTATATCCTCCCACAATGCTTAATATACAGGACTTTACACATAGTGCTCTGCATACATGCAGTTAAGTACTCAGTGAAGCATGCTGATTGATTGAAGATGGAGAAAAATTCCACATCTGTTAACACTGCCATCCTATTCTTCTTTGAAAATTGTGATGGCTAAATAGCTGCTTTTTTCTCCTCTTCTCTAGACATTAAGTGAACTGAGATTTACTTTGGCAATCTATCCATTGAGTGCTAAGGATTCCAAAGCTGCTGTGGTTCAGCGTTGTTACGAACTCTTTGATCTAAGCACTGGCCACTGTTCTGTTCACTTCCCATTCGCACAGTAACCACGCGTCAGCTGAGCAGTGACCTGACTGAGAGGCATCTGCCTAGAATGGCATTTCCAGGACTATACATTATTCGGGGCCAGAATCTGCCTTTCCACTGTTTCACTATTTGTCATTAATTATTAACAATTATTCGATAAATTGCATATGCAATTTCATTACTCATAAACATAACAATTCATTATTTCATTACTCATAAACATAACCATTTTTCTGAAATGATTTCAGACAAAGTCCTAAATAATTTGGTGTGTAGGTGGCAACGTTTTTTTAAAAAATTAGATTTTCTGAAATAGGGCTAAATCTGGCACTTATACACTTGAAAAAAACAAGCATGAGTTTGATAAGCAAGAAGGAAGAAATTGAATAATAATTTATAATTGAATATAACTTATACTTAAACTTATGTAGGTTTTTTCCATAAAATTAATCATGAAACCAAAACAGTCACCATTAAGAGAACAGTTTTTAACTTCATTTACTCTTTTTAAAAAAGCATATTTGCATCTTATTCTTAGTACAATACTCACATTTTCACAAAAGAATCATATCCACACAAAGAAAAAACCCTCTCTATATTGTATTGTATTCAGGAGTGAAAGGCCATATTCAGAGCTTAGGCAAAATTGATTAATATATTAAACAGACCTCTAGGGACAGGATTTCAGATGTTCTATTTCTTGGTAAGCATTATTACAGGGTTTTTACTGATACTTACTATAGCATCGTCACACAATTCAGCCAGGCCGACAAGCACAAGGAAAGAGCAGAAGGGGGAGGCTACAGAGGGTCTGGTCAGATGACAGAAGGCTGAGTGTCAACTGGCACCTGAGCATCAACCCTTCAGCCAAACTTCAAGTCCTCTCTTACACCTGGTAACTAGTTAAACATAAAAATGAAGTACAAATTCTACTGAGCTCCGTGCCAGGCATTATACCAACTGCTTTACAACAACCCTAACAGTTAGACTCTGAAATAATTTTCTTATTCTCATTACAGATCAGGAAACAGGACTTTGAGAAGTGAACTCACCTGATCCAAGCTAATCTAAAGCTAGTAAAGGGATCTGCCTAACACTAGAACTTCTATATGTAACCACCATGCTATCCATTAGTTAGCAGTTAAACTAACAGGCCAGCTCAGATCAGAGCACAGAGGAACTGTTTTACCAGAGGATGAATCATAAACGGTAGGATTTTATACCTTACCTCTTGCCTGCAAGCCCTGGTCTGGCACCCCGGGTCCAGGACCAAGGCTGACTCTAGTTGTGGGCAGATTTAAAGCATACTCAAAAGAGATCCACTTAGTCTGCCCCTTGAAGGGTTCTGACTCTAGGTCTCACCCTGGCAGCCCAGCTTCTATCCTGTCCACGGCAGCAAATCTCTACCTTGAACCCCAGTTCTGGTAACTAGGTCCCTGTTACCGCCCACCGTTTCTGGGTCTCAATTCTGCCTAGGATCTCAACGTTGAGCACATCCCAGGGCTGCAGCATTACCCTTGGACACCAGGCTCACAGCACGGTCCTTCCTCTAACTTGGCATCTCTTGACCCAGATAATCTCTTTCTTATCTACCTGGCTTTTAGACCATTAGAATTACCTATACCTGGACCTACCTAAGTCACGACATATTGCATCCATCACTATGCTCTCTGATAATCTTTCGTGGCTCTAAAGTAAACAAGGATAGCCTTAGTCATACCCATATGGTGACAATAAGATACTCGTCTTATTACTGGTAACTAACTTAAATGCTCTGATCTACACAGGACAAATGAAAATGTACTCCCCCCCCCCCCACTGAAGACATTAGTTACTGGTGATTTGAAATATGAATTCATGTTTTGTAACTCATTTTCTGATTTTCTTCTTAGTCGCAAAGGCTTTTACCAAGTGGCACCATCTAAGCACTCAGATGGAAATTTATTGATTTTTTAAAATTAAACCCCAAGTATCCCCTGGATGATTTTTATGGTTCTAAGAAAGTAATGTTTTAACTCCTCTATTCTTTACAATTTTAGTTTGGTTTAGGTTTTTTTGGCTAGTGGCAAGGGAGGTGAAGGGGCTGCTGGAAAATGATTGAGAAATGATATCCTTTGATAAAAATAACTTTGTGCTCAGTAAGCAATAGAATGTGAGCATTCCAGGACATGATTTGAAGACAAAATACCATCTGAAAGCATGAATATGTTGGTTCTTGAGGCATGACTAGGATATGCAAACCTTTTACACATTTCTTGGCCTAGCTCTGAAATTTATTCTGCTTGGAGAAGAATATAAATGCATAATGAATCAGTCCTCTTGGGAAATAATTCTGTCTCTCTGGTCAAAAATTTCTTGGATATTTTCAATCTTAGCATGATACTGTAAAAATGGAGAAAGTAAGTGAGCATTGAATGGAAAAAATATCCAGTCTAAAATTAATCTTATGACACATGTGAGCTGTCAGTTCTCAAATCCTTCCCACAAGCATCCTCGCATTTTCACCATCCCTAACGAAAGCAAGTCAAAGTCATGGAGATAACAACTAAAAGCTCTAATTGCCTTTACGGGAGCATTTCCATGAGATGACGAAAAAAATCACTAGTTCTAAGTTAAAACATAGCTGGAATTTTGTCTTTCATACTAAAAGACACAAAAATTAGCATTTTTTGAAATGTGATAAAGGCAGGGAATAGGAATAGGGCTCTATTCCAGCACTGTGGCGGCTAAAGCTAAAAACAAATAAATTAATACAAATATCACCTACGAAATTATAAGGAATGGATTTTAGTCAGCTATAGACAAATGTGCAGAAACCATACGGCCTCCCTCTTGGAAACCAGGGCAGAGTTCCAACACTCCTGAATGTATTTCTGTCGTGGAAACACAACTGATACTTACCTCCACGCTAATGACTGGTTACTATCAGGGTTCACAAATTAAATTCTTTCTGTGACATTCTGTAAGTTCCTGCACTCTTTGTACCTACAGTGCACACACCCCTTGCTGTTTCGTCCTTTCAGAAATGCTGCACCTAACAGTAGTTCAAAATCCCAAAAGTTTACACAATTAGATTTATTGAGCACCTTCCAGGTTATAATTCCAGGTGAATTATATAAATTATGTTTAATACCCCCGAGAATCTGTAGGGTAGCCATACTTATCTTCATTTTACAAATATGGTAACGAGGGCAGAGAATGGATAACTTTGCCAAAGATAACACATTTGGGATTTGAACCCATGTAAATGGCACAGATTACACGTGAAATGGAAAATGACTTAACTCCATTATCTACCTGCACTTCCAAAGCTGTCTGATTATGCTTCTATGCCAAACTTCTGAGGACAGAGCATCAGTGAAGAATCACACTGGGCTTCCCATCTCCCCACCTGGGCTTGAGCTGTGGATGTCTGATCCATTCCACTCCCCATCCCTGACCCAGATTATCTGTATTCCCCACGCTGTCTCTTTGCTGGATTTATACCCGTTCACCTGCTGAATCAGTGCCTAGCAGAGTCCCTGTGACTTAGTAGGTGCTTGATAAATAGTTGTTCAATGAATGAATAAATAAACGAGTCCTCTGTAGCTAACCCAGCCATATGGGGATGGGAGGAGCAGTAGAAGGAAAATGTTAACTCAACTCTGTATGTTACCCTTTGAAACCCAGCATAATTTTCTCACTCTGTGAAGCCCTCCCTTAGTCACCAGGCAGTGTTATTCAAAACTCCCTCTGTTCCTTGTACATTACCACCCCAGTGTTTAACAATCTCTGTCTCCCACTGGAAAGCAGGGTTCCCAGAGCCTGGAACATAGAGGCAGGATGCTCAACTACTGTTAAGTGAATGGGAGATGATGATAGAAATGCCCATATTTCATCAGAGGCAACCATAACCAGTGAAATGTCCTAGACCTGGGATAAGCTTGGGCCAGTGGGAGTCTAGGGAGCCATCTGGAATCTTAAGAATTAGAAAGTTTTTATAAAGCAGAGGTCATCGACGTCAAATTTAGCACAGAGGACAAAGAGACTGAATATTGAGAAGAGAACAGGGGAGCGAGAACCATGCTTCACTTATTCACTCTTTATCTCCAGGACCCAGCCCTGAGTCAGCCATTGGTCAGCCACTCATTAAGTGTTTATTAATGACCACCAAGTGAGTGCGCTGGTGACTGTGGTAATATCAGTGTCAGTGGAATTTGCAATATCGGAGTCAGGGGAGAAGTAAACAGATTCTTATAAAGGACGGACGGTGAGGCAATGTATGTATTCTCCCTCTCCACTCTGCCAAGGAAATCAATAAATATGTGTTGGTTGACGGACTGGCATCTGCTCCTTCCTGAAGTGTGTATCTCTGTTTGAAAAAAGACACTGACCACTCTGAACAATGACACAGGCCATAGAGAACAGTTCCTAAGTAGAGAGAATAACAAGTCAGATTTATGGTTTAGTCCAGTGCTTTCCAAGCATTTTTAGGGTATGAGACATATAAGAAATTATAACATCTATATAATGTATTAAGGTAAAAAGACAAGGCTGCTTACAGCTGGACGCTGAAAATCTTAGCCCAGGAGATCAGGTGTCCCAGCCCCCCAAGGGCTAAAGCCAACCTGTGGTCCGTTCTCATCACACACCCTGGGGCTCTGGCTTGGTAAAAAGTTGGGGAAATTGTCAATCTGGCAGACAGAAGTTTTTAAGTGTAAGACACAAATATATTACCAAGTTAAAAAGAAAGGACTTTGCACTTTCTGCTATTGCAGTTTGCTAGGGGGCCACAACATTTGAACAGAACTGGAATGATTTTTACCAGGTATCCAGGATTTTTAAGTCTGCTTTGGTTTTCCTTCACTTTGTCCTATGAAAAACACTTTCTCTAAAGTCCTATAACCCATCCTCTGGTCCTTATTTAATATCCTTTTGTTCTCTTAGTGAATTTGTAAAATGTTTATTATAGGAAATTTCAGACATATTCCACAGTAGAGAGAGAACACTATAATGAACCTCAGCCACCCAGCTTCAAAATTTAACTCATGACCAATCTTTTTCCATCTATACCTCACTTTATTTCCTCCCCTCTAGACATCATATTATTCTGTCCATAAACATTTTATTATACATCTCCAAAAGTTAGGGTTCCTTTTTTTTTTGGCTGGGAAAGATTCACCCTCAGCTAACAGCTGTTGCCAATCTTCCCCTCTTTGTTTTTTCCTCCCCAAAGCCACAGAACATAGCTGTATACTCTAGTTGTAAGTCTAGGGATTCTTTTTAAAATGACCACAATACTATTATCACATCTAAAAAGTTGCAGTTAATAATTCCTGAATATAATCACTCAGTTATATTCATATTTTCTAAATTTTCTTTTAATTTTTATAGTTTGAATCAAAATCTTAACATAATCCCTACATCACAACAGGCTAATATTTTAATAGGTCTCTGAAGTTCCTTTAACCTATTCTTTTTGATTCTTTCACTTATTTGTTAAAGGTACCTTTCTTCAGCAGGACTTCCTCCCACAGATCAGAAGATGCTGATGGTATTCCTGTGATGAGTCTAACACGATCCTGGGCTGTAATGGGCTGTCACATCCAGTCGTTCTGGGGCATGTCTTCTTGACGTTGGTGGTTTTCCCTGACTTGATCATATTCTGGGATTCATAGCATCTCAGCTAGTTTTGTTATAGATATTGTTTATAGTTAGGGGGCCTTGCTACCCTAGTTGGGTTTTTTTTGTTTTTCATGGTGAATTCAGAAAAATTTAAAAACTACCTCTCACCAGGACCATATTCTAAAAATATTTCTTAAAATTGACTTTATTTTTTTAAGGTTTCAAGAGAAATTGCTTTAGTTATTTTTTTTGAGTATGTTAATAACAATTCTCTTACCTCAGATTTCCTCTAATTTAGTGTCATTTGGATGCATATTAAAGGAAAATCACACTCAGGGATTTTTAGTGTTGGCGTATTTTCATTATAATTTTCCTTATATTTATATGAAAAGAAAACTGTTGGAGTGTGAGAGGTACAGTAACAATTAATTTCTCTCCCTCCCAAGATGGGAACCAATCAAGAGAAAGAGACAGGCAAGTGGAGATCAGAATATCATCTCTCATTCTGAGAAGGCTATTAAAGAAGACGGCTCAGTGTTAGGATAGCATTCTCTGTGGTGACCCTTCCAAGACCAGATCTTGGGACAACCTACTCGTACAAAGCTTGGGTCCCCAGGGCAGCCACAGTCTACAATGGGTCAACAGTTATCCTCCAACCAGGTAATTCCCTCCTCCTTCATGGACAAGAAGGAGGATTGGAGCAAGATGTCGGGAGTGCTTCTCAAATGGGCATCTCTCTACATGGAAACAAAAAGAGTGGAGAAATTTCCTCTAACCAAAATTAAAAAACAATTACCAACCGACTTAAGTACATTAATTTAATGTAATACATAATGTTTTTCTAAAACTGAGCTGCCAACATTGAGTAAAGTAGTAGAAAGCTGTATTTATCTACAGTGTTTATATTTTATGTCAGTTACTACCGTCTTGATTATTAGTGTTTTGAGCGTATTTTGGCCGTTGATTAATTTTCATTATTTTCCCTTTTTAAAAGCAAGCTCCTTTTTGAGAAACAGTTGGTCATTTTATGCGACAAACAGGATATTAGTACACCAAAATGCAATACCAATGTTTTTAAAATACTGCCTATGAAAATATCTTCACTGCATTGCAAAACAAAAAGAAAGAAATGCTGCAATTTGTACAAAGATATAAGCTACCCAATCACCCTGTACATTCAGATGCAGGATACCCATGGTATGATACATATCCTCTTGTGTTTGACATCGTGTACCAGTAGCCTATGATGATTCAATTCTCTCAGCTCTTCTCTCAATTCAAACTAAGGCAAACCTTTGGATTAACGATTGTGATGTTAATTGACCTCCACCTTGTTGCAGTGAAAATATAAACTCAACAGAAATGGGCATCCAGATCAGCTAGAATACTTTATGTCAATTACTTTATATCCTCAAACAGAAAACCTAAATATTCTCATTTCACTCATGGATAACCAAAAATAAGTTCTCAAAGACCCAAGTGTCTATAGATGCTAGTTTGAGAAATGATGGGTACAGAAGGAAAATACACAAATATCAGAGGTAGAATGAATACATGGATGCCAAAACGAGGAAGGACAGTAAATAACAAAATTCAGAGAAAACTAAGAATTCACATACTACCAAAGGCAAACATCTCTAAAATGGGAGCAAAAGGTTCCCTCTTCTAGTCTCTCCCAATAATGGTCTCTTATAGAATGGAGATTGATAAGCAATGGAAGGGACACTGAAGAGAAGAAAGATAGGGACACATACAAAATCCTTTGTAAAATTATTGAATCAGCCCACAGACATGAGATAGTCTAATCTCACATTGTTAATGGCCATCCTGAGATCTGGAAGATGGCTCACTTTTCTGGAGGATAAACTGGTCTATTTTTCTATAGGTCACTGTGATTCTAAGGGAACACAGTTACAGCATCATGTTGGCAGGAACATAGATTATCTTCATAAAAGTACCAGACCAGAATTCAGAGCTTAACTGCATTTCCGGTCTCTCATTCACCCTGTTACAAGGTTGCTTTGGGCCACAAGAATAGCTCTTTGCCATTCTGTGATAAATTCTCTGTCCTTCTGTTAAGAAAATCTCTAGGTTTTCAAATGTTAAAATGGCCTTTCATAATATCCGATTTGCTAACCAGGTGATGTAAGCACAAAAGAAGAGAATGCTGTATACAGGGCCACTAAGAACGGCTACATTTTTCTATGAGAGAAAGATGAAAAAACTATAAAATTAAGCCTAAGTGTTACAACTTAACACTTTTAAACTTCTAATTCCCGTATACAATATTTAGTCAACATCGATTGTCACATTTTATCCAAGATAATGAAATATTTCTGAGTAAATGTAATCCCTAACATGTCATCAAGCTATATTTCAAAAAGGTTTATAAATCAATTACTTGGAGCTTACAGCCAGATAGCCCCTGCAGCTGCTTAGAACTTGGATACATTTCCTCATATAAAAAAGATTGTAAACCACATAGGTACAAGGATATTATTAGAACACTGTAGTTTCATGTGGATAAAACAGGCTTTTGTGGGTTGGCCTGTGCACCCAACCACCATTTACCATAAGGAGGTGGCAAGGAATAAACACTGATTATGTGAATTCAAATGTTCACAGCTGAACTGAACTCATTTTTAACACTTTCAAAAAGGTCATCAGTGACTACAATGAGTTGCCCTGGAACTTAAATTAATGTTGCCATTTGAGAATGAAACCTTCAGGAAAAAACCACAAAGGACAAAATTAATTCTCAGTAGAAATAACCCACTCCAAAAGATAGATACCTGAGTCGATCTGGGGACTTCCAAGTCCAAGCAAAATGACTAGTATGCAAAGCCAGGAAAATATGTCTGAATACAAAAGAAAGCCCTACCCTGGTCATTGGTATTATGTAATCTTCATGCAAAAAGAGAACATGGCAACAGGGTAGTCTGTGTGAAGTCTAAAAAAGGAAGTCATGGATCGAGAACCTGCAAGTTTTTGTACAACACTGTCAAGGCAAAGAAATACTGAGTCTGGAAAGCACAAGTATCTGGCCACTAACATAACTAACTTCAAATATTTATTTATTCCATGAACACCTCTTAAGTGTGTACAATGTTCTCAATGATGTTTTAGGCAACAGAGATATTCTAGTGATTAAAACAGACAAAAATTACGTTCTAAGTTGGATAGAAAAATCTAAAATAAGTTGTTGAAATATTTAACTATGTTGGATGATGATCAATGCTACTGAAAAAAAGAGAAAATAAGGAGAATAATGAGGAAAGGAGAGGGTACAATTTTAAATAGGTCATCAGGGAAGACCTACGAGAGAAAGTGTCTTTGAATAAAAATGTGCTGATGGTGAGAGAAGCAATTTGGACACCAGATGCGAAAAAAAAAAAGCAAAGAAAACAGAAATGGTAAGGCCCTGGGGTGGAAATATGCCTGGTGTGTTTGCGAAAGAGCAAGAACATGGCTAGGTTTGAATGCACTGCGTGATGGAAAAACAGAAGTAACTTAGATCTGTCTGTCTGTGTAGGGCCTTATGGGCTATTCTGAGGAATTTGGATTTTATTCTGGGTGAGATGGAAAATCACTGGGAGTTCAGAACAGAGGATTAATTGATCTGACTTACATTTTACCAGTATTGCTTTAACTACTATGTCAACATTAAACTGAGGAAAGGAGTGTGTGCAGGTGTAAGGGAGGTAGCAGAGAAAACATGTAGGGAGCTACAATATTCCAAGCATAAAATAATGGTGACAAACACCAGCATGGTGGCCATGGAAATGGTGACAAAATGTTGGACTATTTTTGTGTGTGGGTGCAAGGAACATTGTCCCTGAGCTAACATCTTTGCCAATCTTCCTCTATTTCGTTTGTGGGACACCGCCACAGCATGGCTTGATGAGCAGTGTGCAGATCTGTGCCCAGGATCTGAACCCACGAATCCCAGGCCATTGAAGAGGAGTGTGCAAACTCAATGACTACACCACCACGCCAGCCCCATGATGTTGGACTAATTTGATGGTAGGAGTGACTGAATTTCCTGAAAGATTGGGTGACATGTAAGCAAAGTTGAGATGTCAAGGATGACTAGATGATATTTGGCATGATACACTGGCAAGACAGGGGTGCATTTAACAGAGGTGGGGCAACTAGGGAGGAGAATGAGACTGACAGTGTTCACAAGACATTCTGCAGCTGAGACAAACAAACCCTTGAGAATCTCCATTCCCCTGTACATTGATTCCATGCTCACCAGGAAAGTTTTCAGTAATTAATTCAATCCATCCAGTGGTATGATGGAGAAGGTACTCACGACAACAAGTAGGTGTATTTTAGTCATAAGAAAGTTTTACCCTCTATCACATTAAAGACGTTGTTTCTTTACCACTGGCTTGAGAAGTCTGTAATTGTTCTCATATTTCTTTCTATATGTAATGTGTCTTGTTTTCTCTGGTTGCTTTTGTTACTAGCCTTTGGCAATTTAATTATGATGTATGTGCTATGTTTTTCGTGTATGTTTATCCTCTATCAATTAAATAAATTGATTTCATTGCTAATTCTTAAAATAACACAAGTTCCAAACCCAGATGGCTTCCCTGTGGAATTCTATCATATTTAAGTAAAAACATAATATCAATGTTACATAAACTCTTTTAGTTATTTGAAGATGAGAGAACACTTTCCAATACATTTTATGAGGCCAGCATAACCCATATACCTTAATCAGACACAGTGAAAACAAGAAAACTGCAGATCAATATCCTTCATGAACACAGATACAAAAAGCCTCAAGAAATTTGGAAATAGAGTCGGCAGTATACAAAAAGGGAGAACACACCACAACCAAGAAGGATTTATCCCAGGAATGTAGGGTTGGTTTCACATTCAAAAATCAATGAATGTAATTCCCACATTAACATAATAAAATACATATAATCATCTCAATAGATGCAAAAAAGAAATTCAAGTAAAAAAAACTTTAGAACTCAGAAAACTCTCAATGTAAGAAGCATCTATCAAAAACTCCTTCGAACATCATACTTAATGATAAAAGAATGAATGCCTTCCCCCTAATATTGTGTAAAAAAGGTAAGGATTCCAATCTCATTACTTCAATTTAACACTAGTAGTAATTCTAGGCATTACAGCAAGGTGAGAAAGGAATTAAAAGACATACAGACAAGAAAGAAAGAAGTTCCTAAATAATTTATGGGGAAAAAAACAAAAATTCTAGAAAAAATAAGTAAGTAAAACAAAGTCTCAAGAGTTAATGCCAATAAAAAAAAAATCAAGTTTATTTCTGTATACTAGCAACAAACAGTTGGAAAATAAATTTTTAAATACCATTTAAAAAAGGATCAAAAACCATGAATTGTTTATGAATTTAACAATTTATGTGTAGACTTTCACAATGAAAGCTACACAGCATTGAGGAAAGAAATTAAAGACCTAAATAAATGGAGAAGCATGTCATGTTAATGGATCAGAAGACCAAAATTGTTACAGTGCCAGTTCTTCCAAACTGATCTATAGATTCAATTCGATCACAATTAAAATCTCAGCTAACTCTTTTGTAGACATTGACAACATGATTCTAAAACATGTATGGACATGCCAAAAAAAAAAAAGCTAAAATACCAAAACAATTTTGAAAAGAAGTGTGGAAGACTTGTACTGTGGGATTGCAAATCTTACCACAAAACTACTGTAATCAAGACAGTGTGGTATTGGCATAAAGATAAAACAGAGATTAATGGAACAGATCAGAGAATCCAGAAATAGGCTAGACGTATATGATCTATTGATTTTTGACAAACGCCCAAGGTAATTCAATAGAAGAAAGAAACTCTTTTCAAATGATGGTGCCAGAGCAACTGAGTGTCCGTATGGCTGGGTGGGGGGGGGAGTTGGGGGTCAGAGAGGGCAGATTTATATTCATATCCATATAAACCTCAATCCTTATCTCACCCTATAAAGAAAATTAATCTGAAATGGATCATAGACCTAACTATAAAAGCGAACATTTTAAAACTTATAGAACACAGGAGAAAATATACAATACCTAGACAAAGATTTCCTAGATTGGACAGAAAATCACTGTTAAAAATCATTAAATTGGACTTCATCAAATTTTAAAGGTTCCGCTCTTTAAAACACATCAATAACAAAATGCCAAGGCAAGACACAGACTGGGAGAAAATATTCACAACACATATATCTGACAAGGGACTTTTCTCCAGAATGTGTATATAAAATATACAACTCAGTGACAAGAAGACAAACAACCCAATTTAAAAATAAATGTATTTGAAAAGACATTTTAAAAAGAAGATATACAAATGGCCAAGAAGCAAATAAAAAGATTGTCAACATCATTCACCATCAGAGAAATGTGAATTAAAACCAAAAAGATATACCATATCAAATTCACAACAACAGCTAACAGAAAAATGATTGACAATACCAACTGTCAGGGGTGATGTGGAAAACTGAAATTCTCATGCATTGCTGGTGGGAATGGAAATGGTACCACCACTTTGGAAAACAGTTTGGCTGTTCTTATACAGTTAAAGATACAGTGGTAACAGATGACTCAGCAACTCCACTCCTACGTATTTACCATCTGTGCCAGTTATCATTTTATTGACTCCCAGCTCCATATCCTCCTCTCCTTGCCTGTTCTGTATAATGGAGCTAAATCCTGTAAATATTTCTCCTTTGCCAGATGGCACAATGTTAGGCTTTGTAGTAGAGTGTTCTGGAAAAAACAATGTAGGGAAAAGGGATTTCTCTTTCTGGTTCTGGTGTGCTCCTGACATCAGGATCTGGCAGTGCTCACAATTTTTTCCACAGTTCCCAGTGGCCAAAAGCCTGTAGCACCTTGCTGTGGGCAGCTCCCCTTGGCACTCCCTCGGGCAGTAGTGGAGTTAGTGGAGTGCCAGCGGCAGGGCACTGCACGGTGAGCAGCATCCCCAGGACCCATAGAGCAGCTTCCCCACCAGTACCACTTGCTAAGCACCTGCCTTGAGTGGCTTTCACTGGCACCCAGACTGAAGTATTACCAGCAAGCCAGCTCTACCTGACTGACTGCCTCAGTGCTGCCTTAGGATGCTTCCCACGTGGGTGCCACTGTGAATCCCTCTGGGTAAACAGCTTCTTCACCTGGCACCCCTAACTAATTCCCCGGTGAGCACGACCAGCTAGGCACCCGTCCTTGGACAGATATCCCAGGGCCTCTCCTCAGGTACCTCTGCAGTGAGTTCCAGAGGGTAGTGTCTCCCTGTGGACACCTTTCCCCCCCTCTTCAGCACTCCTGAAGGAGATATCCAGTGAGTCCTGCTGAGAAGTTACCTCACAGAAATTCTTTACCATCCATTGAGCCATGGCCATTCTCCCTCTCCTCTCTCTCCCATCTCTCTCTCTCTCTCATCCATTGAGCCCTGGCTCCCACCTCAAGAAAGGAAGAGGTGTCCTTTCTGAGGTTCTATCTCAGCCTTAGGGACAGTGGCTGCTCCCTGTTCTACTAATCCTGTATTCTTTAACAATTCTCTTTACTTCTTAATAACCAATTCTCCATTACTCTAATCCTCTTATGTAATCTCCTATTAATAATTATCCTCACTGAATGATATTTAATAGTATTTTTAAAGATTTTATTTTTTCCTTTTTCTCCCCAAAGCCCCCCGGTACATAGTTGTATATTCTTCGTTGTGGGTTCTTCTAGTTGTGGCATGTGGGACGCTGCCTCAGCGTGGTCTGATGAGCAGTGCCATGTCCGCGCCCAGGATTCGAACCAACGAAACACTGGGCCGCCTGCAGCGGAGCGCGCGAACTTAACCACTCGGCCAGCCCCTTAATAGTATTTTTAAATTAAACTTTCCCCTTCAGGTTACTGTTTGGTTTCTATCATACCAAGAGAAATGAAACCTTATATCCGCAAAAAGACTTGTACATAAATATTCAGGGTAGTTTCATTCATAATAACTAAAACTGGAAAGAAATATTCATCAACAGGAAAATGGATGAATGATTTACAGTATATCAATACAATAAAATATTGCCAGCAATAAAAATGAGTGACCTGCTGATATGTGAAACAACATAAGTGAATCTCAGAAACACTTTGTTGAACAAGAGAGGTCATCCACAAAAGACTATATACTATGTGATTCCATTATATTAAGCTTTAGAAAGGAAATTTAATCTATAGTGAGAGAAAGCATATCGGTGGTTTGCTGTCTGAGGCTGAGGGTGGGACATGGGAAGTGACTGGAACGTGGCACAAGGTCCTCTCAGTAAGGATAATGGAAGATTCTACATGTTGATCTGGGCAAATCTGTCATAGTTGTAAACACCTATCAAAATTCATCACGCTGTACATTTAAAATTGGCCCATTTTACTGTTTAAAAATTATACCTCATAATTGATGTAAAAATTTGTGAATTTATAAAATTGATGGATACATTAGTCCCCATTCATTTAATTTCGGTGAAGTTGTCCACTCGAGCTTACTCAACTCTTATACGGAAAGAATTGAGTTTCTAGACGTTCAAGCTAAGGACTTGATATTGAATGATGAGATTATACTAACAAGGTTCCACCTTTCTAGGCTTCTCCTTAGTACCATCTCTTTCTGAGTTCTCTATGCACTACAATTCCATAAAGGTGGGAAGGACAGTAAAGAAGGGACCCTGGACGCAGCTGTGTCACTCACATACAGGCTACTGAGAACTGCAGAAATCACAGCTACTCCCCCAGTCCCCACACTTTAGAGACGTCCATTCTGCTATGTCAGACAGTGAGCGGGAGATAGTCAGTGAGCAGGGAGGCTAAGAGAAGGAGGCAGCCTCCCAACTTGTACTAAGCATCTGAAGCTCACAGCCATAATCTGCTCATGCTCGGCCCACCAGCACAGCCCCAATAGGTTTGAGTCCCATTCCCCCCAACCATAGCTGTGATAGTGAAGAACTCAGCAACTGAACCCAGACTTTCCAGACTGTATCCTGGCTCTACCGTTACACATGACGTGCCTGTGGCCAAGAAACTCTATGCCTCGGTTCCCTCATCTGTAAAATGGGAATAGTAACAGTACTCTCCTCACAGGGTTGTTGCGAGGATCAAATGAGCCCACGGGAAGTATTTTAAAAAATAGGAGGCATACAGTAAGATCTCAATGAATGTTATAGCTTGTTATTATTATTGTTATCTTGTTGTTACATAATATTACAGTGCTTAGAAGAGTGATCAAAACAAGAGCTATCAGTGCTGGTGCCCATCAATATCAGAAAATCTCAGGACTTTAACAGAAACTGTTTTTTCAATCCATAACAGTAAATGTCTTCAACAAGAATTTGTTGCCATATTGCTGCTGTATTCTTGTAATTCTTCCTATGCCGAATCAATACCAGGGGAGAGTTATTTACTATACATAAAGAGTGTACTGTTTCCTCTGTAACTCCAGGTAATGATTATCATGGGTAGGTAAACTTTATTAGGCTTACCTGCTGAAAGCTAAGAAACTGCTAATAACACAAATTTCTGACCAAAAAAGATTCTATGTGTGTCAGATGGCTGAAATAAAAACTATTAGGGCTCTCTATAACTATGGTTGAAATAACTCTGTTAACACCAGATATACATGTAGAATTCTAGAGCTTTCAGAACCACTTGCTACTCTCCAAAAAAAAACCTGGGGAATGTAATGTAGACCGCAACGCCCAAACCTGTAAGCATTGCCCCTCTGGTCAGAGATATCTAGAAGACAGTTATGAAGAGATGAAGATTAGAGGATATGATCTCCAAAGTCCCTCCCAAACTGTCATTCTTTGATTACAGACTATGAACTGCTGCCTAGGTACAGCCAACGTATCACATGTAAATTTCAAAATCAACAGCTCCAAAATAACACGGTACCTTTCAACCCACATATTCCCCATCTAATTTCTGATAATAGCTTCCCCAATTAACCCAAACTCAAAACCCTAGAGAATTATTTTACTCACTCTTTTTACCTATTTCACAACTTCAATTATCTGCCAAGACCTGTCGATCCATTTCTATAACATCTGTTAAAGTCATCGCTTCTTTTCCATTCCCCTCTGTCATCACGTTAGTTCCAATAGCTGTTACCTTTCTCCTGCAGCACTAAAATAACTTCTCAATTGAGCTCTCAACCATTGAGCCATGGTTGACAAAATAATAGTTTTGAAACAAAATCATCACTTCATTCCTCTCTTAGTTAAAAACATTTAATGGCTCCATAATTCTTCTTAAATTAAATTAACTTGAAGCTCTTCAACCTAGCATTCGAAGCCTACCACAATATGTCCCAAATTTTTCTCCTTTCTGCAACTTAGTCTTGACCTCCCTATGCCACAATCGAACTGGACTATCTCCTTATGTCCAAAGATGTCCTATGATTTCTCACCTCAGTGCTCATTTTAGTCTCTCCACTTAAAATCCCACAATCCTTCCCTTTATCCATCCATTGGAAAATAATTTATCAAGTGTTTAAATATTCAAACCAGTCTACTGAATCTTCTGTCAGTCCCTACAAGGTTTCGGGCCTGTAAAGGTCATGGAGAGAGGCCAGTCACTCCTCTCCCTGTGCTTTTCCCTTGCTGGAACTAAGTGAGAGAGGCTCCAAGAAACTTGTTCATAGAGACTGGAAAGCCCTGACATCCACCCTGGCTGGATGCTTCCTAGGGAGAAAGAACCTGTAGCCTCACCCTAGTGCTTTCATGGAGTTGAGCAACATGAGGGAGAATATAACCCCTAGAGTTACATGGATATGGGAACATAGAGCCTGAGACTCTTTTATGGAAAAGATTTCTGAAGGTGGAAAAGCCCACTGAAGTGGTCAGGTGAGCAACGCTTACAGAGACTATGGTACGGTGTGCTTTAAAGAGCAAGATGGAACCCTCTTCCTATTCTCTAAGCCCCTCAGAAGTCACTGGAAAGGACTTTGGGTATTCTCATGGATTCTTGTGATGGGACACCCATCCAGAGAAGGGAGATGCAGAACCCAAGGAAGATGTGACTTCCTCAATCTGAAGGGGTCCGTGGGGATAAAGGTAGCAGGCATAAAGCTGACCACTACCCAAAGAAGACCACGCACTGCATCTATGTGGACACCCCTCCACATTGTCAGAGGCCACCAGGGTCAACCACAACCAGGATGGACTACAATGACACCAGGGGCCCTTTCCACAACCACCAACATAATACCACTTATACTACAAGAGCCCTGCTTCCTTATTCCTTCATCCACCCACCTTTCCCCAAACCAGATGAGCTTAACCTCGAAGAGTAAAGGGGAGAAGGTATCTCAGAGACAGACTATGCCTCATCCCTACAATAAAGTCAGGGCCACAGCTCTAGCCCACAATACCGGGGCGGGGAGCTTTGATTCAGGTAAGTGATGGAAGTTTTAAACTAGACTAAACCAAGTTTTAATAACTGAAAATGACTAGAAAGCTACAGAATCTATCCAAGGTGTTGTTAAGGGACGCTCAAAGGAGATTCATATAGCAGGGTTAAAAATTTAGACTGAAAAAATTAAAAAGTATTTCATATTCATACTGCAGCAAATGTATGCTCCTCAGCAAATCATTGACAATTGTTTACAACTGTGGAAATAACTGTGTCCTATAAGCTCACTGCTGAAAACTGCCAAATGTGTCATGTTCGATGTTATGTTGGATGCTAAGATATTATCCAGAGAAGGAAAAATGTTCTGCAATACTAATTAAAAACAATTTGTGTGTCAGAGAAATCCAGAGCACAGAAACGGTAGGTGGAGAGGCCCCTTAGACAAATAAGGGTGGTAGAACTCTCCACTGCAGGTGCAAATTCCACAGCTGGCACTGCCTAGGCTTCTGGTCCTCACTTCATATGTCAAACTACAGCTCACTGAAGTGCCACAAACTTCAACAAAACTACCTCTGAACAGAGCTGCTTTCCAAACCACTTTCACCTCAGCATTCCTTAACAATTCTGTAACAAAACAACTGGTCCATTCCTCTGTTCTGATTTCCGGAAAGCCATCCAACTGGTCACACCATCTTACTTCTGAGCCAAGACGCAGGCTAGAATGTCGCGGGTCTTCCTCTGGTTTTTTAATCTCCTTTTTCAGTTGCTGTTCTTTAGAGTGCTGGGGGAGAAAAAACTACATATATAAGAAAGCAGCCTTTTGGTTTTGGTCACTAAGTAGTCTTGGAACAGAACTCCTGTAATAAAAGAGATTACGAGAAACCCAAACTAATTTTTGTTTTGCTTTGTTTCAACTTTTTTGAATTTCAAACCCAACACAAAATGAGTTCGTAAATCATCTTCCGCTGCCAAGTTAACAGAAATGAGAAACCAGTTTAACTGGAAAGCTTCCATATATCTACAAGAACACAAGAGTCCCTAAGATTCCAGCTCTGAGAACACGCTTCTTCTTAATGTTAGGCCATCATTCAGGCAATGCCAACACTCCTACGTGTACTACTTTTATTGTTCTTCAAAAAACTTTTTCTGTTGGATAGCCTCGCTAAATTGTAGGCTACCTGAAAGCGGAGAAAACATTTTCTTTCTCAATTTTGTTATCCCCTATAGCACCAAGTACAATCATTAGTACCCAATAAATGCTCTTATCCTATTGACTGCTTTTGCTGTCTTGCCCACAAGGCCTAAGTCCACATTTATAAAGCAATTTATGAACACGACATGTTATGCACTTCAGATGTACCAACTATTAGGATCACATATTGAAGACAGGTGGATAAGAAGTGCTTGAGGTAAATGCAGTTAGATGGTGCTTTGTTTTCCTCAAGATCAAATAGAAAGGAAAAACCAGGAAAAATAAACCCAACTACCTGCAGCTTAAAAAAAAATCTAACTAAGCCATCCACTTATGTAAGGCTTACACGGCAACTTCGTTACCAGAATTGTCTATAATTGTCTTATTCCCACTTATGTCACAGTCTCGAAATAGGCAAGTAATATCCTATTTCACCAAGCAAGCATATGTAGAGATATGCCATTTTTAGAATAATTATATTTAACTGAAAGGAAATTTTAAATTACAGCTTGAAAAGATATATCTTTATCCTTAAAAAATTTGGAAGAATGATATGTTTGGATACAAAACTTCTTATTTGCAAATGTAAGAAAAAAAGCAGACTTGGAAAAAATATATCCTGTCTTTCAACATCTACTGATTTAAACTAATCCAAAGAACTGATTAAATGCACGTATTTTCTTATGAACTTTTAGTCTTATTTTTCAGATGAAGAAATTCAAGTGTGACATACTAATGAACATGTCCCAAGTCAGGTAGATATGAAGTGGAAAAGCTGAAAGTCCGAAATATATCCCATGGTTTTTTTGTTTTGGTTTTTGAGGAAGATTAGCCCTGAGCTAACATCTGCTGCCAATCCTCCTCTTTTTGCTGAGGGAGACTGGCCCTGAGCTCACATCCGTGCCCATCTTCCTCTACTTTATATGTAGGATGCCTGCCACAGCATGGCTTGACAAGCGGTGTGATGCTCCACACCCAGGATCTGGGCCAGCGAAACCAGGGCTGCCAAAGTGGGATGTGCAAACTTAACTGCTGTGCCACCGTGCCAGCTCCTCCCAGGTGTTTTAACAGTTTAACATGGGGTGTCTTTCCTGGCCACTAATGGCTTTAGTAATGGGACATTTTCATGGGCTCTCTTAATAACTGTACCTTGTGGATGGAAAGGGCAAACTTTCCCACATAGGAAGCAGAGTATCCAGCCTCCGGAGGGTGGAGCCAAATGATGAGAAGCCACACATAAACCTTTTAAAACATCTTCCTCAGAGGTGTTCCTGGGACCGTCCTAAGGGGTCTGGGTATGTTCCTAGTGTTTAGGAAGCTGGGCCTTCTCAGCCTCGCTCTTGCTGGCGACTGTGCCTAAGAGTTTAACTCCAACAACAGCTCTTCTCTTCCTAAGCCTTGAGTGTACCCCAGGGCCTTCAGAATAAATCTGTAGTTCCTAAACATGACCGATAAGGTCCTTTAAGAAATGGCCTCTATCTAAATCTCCAGTCTCATCTTTCCCCCTCCCTTGTACATATACACCCCTAAGGTCTAATAGTTTCCCCAGCAATCAGGCGTTTTCACACACCCATGCCCAAGCACATATAATGCCCTCTGTCTGGAACCCCTTCCTCCACTTCCTTACCTGTCTGGCACAAGCTCCCATGCATCCTTCTAGATGCCACCTCTTTTCTGAGGATATCAATGTCTTTCCTATGAAGCCTTTTTGGATGTACCTCTCCCACTTTGCAATCAACTCTATTACCATGTAACACGTTGTTATGTTATATATAACATCACCTTTTGACTGTGAGCTCTTTGAGGGCACGGACTTATTCTTCTCTGCCTCTGTTCTCAGTATTTTGCACAATGCTTGGCATGGAGTGGGTCTTCATTTATTTATTCAGCAAATATGTTCTGTGTAAATGCCAAGTGGCAGCACTTTGCTAAGCTTGAATAACAAGTCAGATGAACTTGGACTCTGAGTTTATAGAACTTACAATGCAGTAAAACTCAATAAACACCTGCTGAATTAAATTATATTCCTTGTTACAATTTGCTTAAATATTCTCACTTATGAGCCTCCGTCCATGCTGGTCCTTGTGCCTGGAATGTCCAACTCTTTCTTTTACACTTACCCAAATTCAATTTGTCCTTCAAAATCCAGTCCATATTCCATGCTCCCAATCTTTACATGACTGGTCTCATCCTCACTGACCTCAGTAAGAATTAAACCCACTACCACCTTTCCTTCCTCAAACAACTCATCTTTTGGACTTTCCTATTTCCGCCAACAGCAACAGCCTCCTTTTAGACTCCTTCCAGGTGCAAAACTCCTGACTCATCTTTGCCTGTTCCTTCACTCATTGCCCCACCTCATCAGCTGTCCAGTCCTGCCACCTCTGCCTCTGCAGTGCCAAACACCTGTTCCCTCCCTCTGTTCCCACTGCACTTACCTCTGTCTAGCCTCTCATTACTCTCACCAGTCTATTACCACAGAACATATCTTTCTTTGGCCCTCTCCTCATTTTAATTCATTCTCGATTAAGATTCTGAGAGCAGAGTTCTATTTTCCCCCTGTTGACAAATCCATAAAACTTCCTAACCACCTCAAGGATAAGGTTCAGAGTCCTCCTTGACCGTGGTCTGCTGTTCTAACCTTTGTTCCTGCCGCTCCTTTATATACACCCTGTGCTCAAGGTAAACTGGAAGATGGGCTGTGTCTCAAATGTGTCCTCAGCCAGTGTCTTTGCTCCTGCTGCTCCCTCTCGGCTCATCTCCCCTATTATTAAATTCCACCACGACCACGGCTCCACATCTTTCACAAAGCCTTTTTTGATCTTTCCCTCACTCTCTTCCCCATAGATGACAGAGAACTCCCCTTCCTCAGAAGCTGCGTGTACTTCATGGAGAATTATGACACAACATATTTCATCCTATATTTAGCTGTTTGTGTATTTATCGTACCACTCAATTAGACTTGAGGTCACTGAGAGCCACCCTCTGGGTCAGCTTAGAGGGACTCTTCTGTTTTCCAATTCACCTTTTTAATATTTGAATTAAAATACTGGATCACAACACTGTAATTATTCGTTTCTGTGTCTATTTCCCACACTACCACAGTCCTTAATGTTGAAAGACCAAATATTATTTATTAGTGTATTTTTGTGCCTGGCATATAGTCAGTGATCAAAAAATGTGTCTAGTATGAGTGGATTAGTACAACACCCTGAAAATATCTTCTTAATACATCAGCTAGAATTAATAATCTATTTTACTTATAGCCTTTATAGTCTTAAATATAGCCTCCCTTTAATTTTCCATGGTGTAAGATTCATCTCCATGACTACATTGAAATGAAAGATTAGGTTGATTTAGCCTTCCTAATTAGATAATGGTTCTTTGAAGAAAGATTTTGGTCCACCCTTCACTATTTCCCTTTGGTATAATAGCTCAGAATTAATGGATATCAATAAATGTTCATTAGCTCCTTGATGGGTTAATTATTTGATTAGGGTAGGAAACAGAGAACAACCCAAAATGGGATTTCTCTTGCATAATGACATGCTGAAAGGTTTATTTTCTAATTTTAATCTACTGATTAAAATTTTTGCGTGTTACACTGAAGACTACTTTTCAAAGTAAAACAAACTCTAGAGATCATTTAGACCAGAAATTAAACTTGGGCGGGGGGGGGGGGGGGCCGGGTAGAAGGAGTATGGACTCATGAGATCTATTGAAGTTTGGATCCTCTCCAAGTAAAAAATATGTTCTCAAATATCCACACACCATTTTTCAGACCATTTGAAGTCATTCAAGGCCTCCCCTAAGGTCATTTGTGACTTCAGGTTAAGAAACTTTCTTTGGGCCTCATGTTAAAGACAAAGAAATCTCAGGTTCAAAGACTAAAGGCTACTTGCCCAAGATCATACAGGTACCCTCCCCCCAGACTCCTGCGCTTTCCACTATTCTAAGCATTAAAATAAATAGAAATATTTAACACTATAAACTCTAAGTGCAATCCTATTATTTGAATAGTTAAATAATTTGCATCCTACGCTTGAGTTCTCTTCCATTTACAAAATTTCTGTGAAGACCAAACATGACTCAACTTAGTGATTCCAAAATCTTAGCTTTTCAGTCTGGCAACAAATATTCAATTCAATGCAACAAACAGATATTGACTACTTTTTACGTGTTGAGCTCTGCACTAGATTCTAAAAGTCCAGAGATGAGTAACACATGCACAAGGAACAAAGCTAGCCACTTCATCTGTCCTTGGAGACAGGAAGTGTATCTAATTCATCCAGGGCCCAGCACAAGGACTGGTAACTAACAAGCATTCCTTAGATACTTGTTTAAAACAATATAAGAAGTTTGGATGCATATCCTTAAATAGCTCATATTTTCTGGAAACTTTTTTCACTGTTATTTCTATTTTCCTAGACTGAATCATAAATCTGTTGCTTTGTTTTTAGTATTGTTAATGCTAATTATAATATTGAAAAACGCTAAAGACCAACCAACTAAACTTTTAAGAGTTTATAATAAAAGTGCAATTATTCATAAAAAGAAATCAGGATAACTTTTTTTAATGGCCTAAGAAAATTATTCTTTTTAAATCCAATTAGGTGTTATTTTGTGCATCAAGTGTAAAAGTAAAACTATTTGTTTTTCCTTTTCAAATTTTAAAGTTAATTATTTTAAAGTGTGCTACACTGAACATAGCGTGTTGGTCTAACCTACATTTATTCTGAGGAATTTACATTCATTTACTTCTATTACAACTTTTCCATACTTCCCGCAGTTATATATGTCTTTATATTTAACCCACAATCCTTACCGTATTTGCCAAGGAGCTAGATAACTAACAGAACTATTTACTAACTGAGTTTTAAGGACATGGTTAGATTTCACAGTTTAGCTTCCTATTACCTTTGATAATTTTTTGTTTTCCCATGTATTGTAATTTGCACGTATACTCTCTTCACTTTCCTTATTTCTTTTATTTTTTCGATATTTAAAATCACAGAAAAATATGCATCTAACAAAAGAACTCAGACCCAATCTTGGGAAGCTGAAGGTAAATAGTGTAGGGATTTTAACTTGAGCTGTTACAGTTATTTCCAAATACTAAAGGACAGAGAAAAACCCATACTTACATATGCCTACTGCACAAGGCGCTAGTCACAACTAGTTTTCAGAAATAAGTTATTTTCCTTATATTAACTTTATAAGTTCATTATTATCCAACACAATGAAATTACACAAAGCATTTATCAGTTTCTAGGTCTTTTCGGTTCTGCAAAAAATTTTGCTTGCATTTGTCATTTTTAAGCAACAGACACCCAACAGCTTATAAATCGGTAGAAATAATTAACATTAGAGGAGCTTTCCTAAACACGCAAGGAAAACAGGAATTTTTTTTCTGCCTTTCTTATTAAAAGATAAAGAAAGTAAAACAATGCAATTAGAGTAACCTTATCAGGTTATTGTCAAGTCACCTCCCAGGGCTCGATCAATCACTAGCTCTATTGCTCCTACAGTAAAGAACTAGAAAAGAAAAAAATTGCAACTATCTAGAGAAAGAAGAAAGAATCTTTGGAACCAAAATATAAATCATACAAATAAAATTATTTCTAATTTAGACACCCTATTAAATCTTGAAAGTGTGTTTCTGCTCTAGTTTTTATTTCCACATAATCCTAATGTCATCCTCCACAACCAAGAGACAATTAAATTTCTTGTCATCATGCAAATTTTTTATGATCTGGCACACAAAATGGCAAAAACATCAGTGAGATACTTTCTCTGTTTCAAAAAACAATGTTATTTCCTAGGCACTTTAAATACGGATTACATACAGCGGTTTCACTGGCTAGAGACACAGTTCTAACTGGAACGGAAAAAGGAATCAAGAGGGAAAAAACACTTCACTCAACTGATATGTATATCTCACCTAAAAAACTAAAAAATGAAACTAAAAAACATGTATTTCATCTTTATGATGATGTTTTATATCCAAAGAGGAACAAAGACACCAAAAAAGTGCACTGTATTAGATGTGCTTAAAACAAAATCATGTCCCGACAAGGTTGCTCACTGGCGTCTACCTTCTACCACTGGTCCTCAGCTACCACAGCAGCTAGCACTTTAGAGAGAGCACCTTTATCCCTGTGAACCAGGTTTGAGAAATACTATTTCAGAAGCTGTCCATTTAGATGTGATAAGCACTTTGTCCTTTATGTAAATGGGCACTTTAAAGTCTATAAAGAAAAAAGCAAATTGTTTTGTTCTGTATATATATGTATATCTAGGATATCTGTCACCATGGTAGCTTAATGACAAAGAACTGATGCTGGCTGGTATATTCAACTTAGAAAAGTACACAATGGACATTTCCAGCAATTGATCTCTTTGATATCATGAGTAAATTTTACTCAGAAAATATTGTGGAAATAGAAAAGGAAGCATTTTCCCTGAATTCTGGAATCCTCTTTAGAATTAGCATTTTTTACTGCTTCAAGCCCCATGAAGACTCTAAACAAAACAAATGGTCTCTCTTATAAGAAGAGAGAACAGAGAATGGATAGTCAAGCATGCTCCTTCACTTCCATCAAGTCCACACTCTTTCTCTATACCACAGATTACCCTTTAGGCATCATTGTCTAAAACATACAGTAAGAGAATAATAATCTTGTAGATAATGATAGAGATGGAGATGGAGAAAGAGACGTAGAGCAAGAGAGACAGAAATACAAGAGTTGAAAACAAAAACTCTAAGAGAATCGTGTGTTTAGGCTATTCAGTGTAAGCACAGAATGCTAGAGCAATAAGAAGCCTTAGTGATCACCTGGTCCAACCACTTTACCCACAGCTAAAGAAGTGAGACCCAGGGAGGTTGAGTGACTAGTAGAAGAATGACTGGCTGCTCAACAACAGAATGTAGCCCCTGTTAGCTATCCAACTGTCAAACGTAATCAACAGACATGGGGAAAATGACCACTCAGCAATATCAAAGGAATAGAAGGACCAAGCACATAACCTAACAGAGTTGAGCTGACCAGGGATAGGACATCAGGACATTGGGCAAAGGTTGGGGATGGTGGTGAGCTGGAGAACGTGTGACCCATCTAAAGAGAGTAGCACTACTGAGCGCAAGCGGATTTTAGTCTTGTGGTAATTCAGGTCTGGTATTACTGGATATATCAAATTTTCAAGAGAAGCCAGAAATCCAGATTTTTGGTGGAAATACCCTGATATTTAATTGTTGGAAACTGATTCAAGGTTTTGAACTCCCATGCAGCCCTAACACAGCTGCAGCCCATACACTGCCTCCATATTGCTAGCTCATGAACCCTGGTCTACAGCAGCCCAAATGTCCTCAGAAAACATGTTTTAAATGTGGTGATACTGGTCAAAAGGTGGTGCCTCTGGTGACTTCATTAAGATGACCAGTTGATTTCAGTCTAGGCAACTGTCCAGTAAAACCTCTTTAAGACAGTTGGCAGGGGTGGGGAGATTGCCTTCATTTTCCATGACTCACCCCTCCCTGAGGGCCACCCAATTGGGCTGGCTTCCCTGGACTGAGAGACAATCCACTTCACAGCCTTATCTTCTTCTTCTTTAGGTTTGCTGAGACCAAATTTTAAGGATTAAGATTTTTCTGAGTTAAGATCTTATTTCTTTGCCCAAAAAAATCAGCACTCCTGCCAGCAAATGCACTTGCATTAAACACCACAAGGGAAAGAAAGATGTCAAGTTTTCTTCAGGAACTTGTGAATGGCTCAGGGATTGCTTTGGGAAGCTCTCTTTGGAGAACTAGGGGGATAATTATCGTTTGCAAACAGAACCGTGTTTGATGCCACTTCCTCAGTAATGCCTGTGCGCACAGAACAGCCGAGGCAGGCGGAGCACAAAGAACAGAAAGCAGTTTCACCCTCATGGAGACATTCCCACTCATGCTGCCTGGTTTCTCTCATCTAGCTTCTTTTAAGCTAGATGAGAGATGGTCCTGTTATTAGCCATTAACTTATTCAATAAGTGAATATTTATTGGGCACCAACAACAGCAGGCATAACAAAGTCTGTATCATGGAACTTAAATTCTAGAGGCAGAGAGGGAGATAGATAGATACAGTCGTATGCTGGGGAAGTTTACCAAGCAGTTCTCCGGAGAAAAGGCTCTGATTCGTAGTCATAGTTTTTGACGATTTCTATGGTATAAATACCCCCACCATGTCTGATATCACGCTACCCATGAGACATCAATGAATGCAAAGTTGGGACAGGCGTTCAGCAGCACACTGTTGTATGTTTCCATCACACAGATATGATAGATGTAAATAACCTCAAGAGCAAAAAAGTGAAACGTAGCAAAGTAATTAGGAAGTGGTAAGTTTTGAGTATTATCTTGTTTTTTGATATAACTTATTTCATCGTAAGTTTATATGATTCAATTTTTAATAATGTCTGTGTTTAACAACTGGCTCCAAAAACTCCTGAAAATTTAAAATTTGGTTCTCTTGGCCTAGTACTAACTGGCTCCAGCACACTACTACGTATAGATAGCTTGATAGATAGATGGATGGATTTTTAATATAAAGAAGTGATAAATTGGATGAAGAAAAATAAGGGTGAGAAAGAGATAACAAATAATAAAGTAAGTTATCCACTGGAAGAGGCCTGAGAAACAAAACTCTGGCTAGAAGTAGCCAGCCAATGACAGATGCCTTCTCCCACCTACCTACCTGGTACAATAGATCGGTGTGATGCAGCTCTCTACTCTAGTATCCTGTTTTATCTTTGGATATGTCTGACTGAGAGAAAACCTTTCCTTTTATTGAGCTAAAATCCATAATCCTGTAGTTGTGGCTTTTAAATTATGCTTCGTTAAGCCTTAGGAATTCTACAAATGGGCCCCAGGGATCTCAGAGGCCGCAGGATCTGGTGAAGGGAGGGAGGGGTAGGCCACCTGGAGGGGCCATTCCAGCTTCTGCTTCTAACAAAGGAGCTGCACAATCCTTCTCTTATATTGGAAATCTCTGAAAGTTTGTATTTGACAAAATATTTTTATAATAAAAACCCTTCTATAATTATATACTATATATTTCCACCAATTTACAAATTTTGTAATGATATATATCTTTGCATCAGTAAGAAAAGGCGAGATTACACAACGTAACAAATGATCCCCAAAGTCTAAGTGGTTTACTATAACAAAGTTTATTTCTCACCTACACAAATATACTCCAAACCCAGGTGACATGGCTCATTTTTGCTCATTTTCATTCATCATAGAAAGTTACAGGGTTACACATAACTTCAAGGAAGAAGCAGAAAATGGTACTACTGGACTCAGGAGGAGTAGAATTGAAAATATTATTGAGCAGCGCTAGTGTTTACTACATTCTTCTACTCATTTGACTAAACTATTTACACTCACCTAATAACTTTAACCAGGAAGATACAGAGTTAGATCTTTAAAAGTGCCACATGAAATTCTTTTTTTTTTTCTTTTTTAAAGATTGGCACCTGAGCTAACATCTGTTGCCAATGTTCTTCTTCTTTTTTATCTTCTTCTCCCCAAAGCTCCCAAGTACATAGTTGTATATTCTAGTTGTAGATCCTTCTGATTGTGCTATGTGAGACGCCTCCTCAGCACAGCTTGATGAGTGGTACCATGTCTGCACCCAGGATCCGAACCCGTGAAACCCTGGGCCACTGAAGCAGAGAGCTTGAACTTAACCACTCAGCCACATGGCTGGCCCTGAAATTCTGATATATACCACTACTTTCAATCTTTATTCCCTCTTGAAAATCTTTGATTGAAGAAGAAGATATACCTTCCCATCACTTTTGAATTTGACTTTTAACACTTACAAAGAGGTTATCAGTCACTACAATGAGTGGAACTTAAATTAATGTTGCCATATGAGAATGAAACCTGTAGAAAGAAACCACAAATGATGAAATTAATCCTCAGTAGAAATAACCCACTCCAAAAAATATATATCTGAGCCTATTTGAGGACTTCAGAATCTAAACAAAATAACTATTATGCAAATTCAGGAAAATATGTCTGAATACAAAAGAAAGAGAAAAGCATTCATGTGCAGCTTGTCAAGCTTTATCCTCGTTGCAAGGGCAAGAGTGAGCTCTTTCCAAGCCTCTGTGTTTCCACACTGAAACCCAAAGTTGCCCTTAGGACACACAGACAAATGCCAGGATGCTAGAATATTTTCTTCTCCTTCCCTTTTCCCCTTGACTTTCATGCTAAGTACTCTCAGCTGTTCTACCTCTATGTTTGGAGTGGTGGAAGCTTCATAACCCTACATTCCAGAATAACCCTCTAGAACAAGTTTGGTAAACTACAGCCCATGGACAGAATCCAACCTACAGCTTGTTTTTGTATGACCCATGAGCTAAAAATGGCTTTTACATTTTGAAAGAGTTATAAAAACAAAAACAAAGGAAAACAGGCAACAGTGATCATACGTGACCTGCAAAGCCTAAATTATTTACTATCTGGAACTTTGCAGAAAAAGTTGCCTACTCCTGCTCTAGAATAAAAATCCCCATATTCATTGTATATCTATGGTTCAAGTTCAATGATTCCATGAAAATCCATCAGAAAGTTAGGAAGCATGGACCAAAAAAGTAACAACTTATACTTCTAAGGTTATTTTGCAAGGGAGCATCACAACGATTTACAGATATGGCTAGCTCCAATAAGGCAACTCTTCCAAAGTAAGAAGTCTCATGAATTTCTGGGAAATGTGGACTTTGAGAAGTAAAGTCATCCTGTAGGTGAAGAGTTTGTTAAAACTCCTAAAGGAGCAAAATTGGCAATCCTCTGTAAACTGGGCATTCCTCCATGTAAATGAGTACAGAATATTTTATGGCAGTCCAGATGTAAAATATGATGAGATTTTAATATGAGTCAGATTTCCATAAAGAAGATAATGTCATCACTGTAAGAGTATTCCCATTCAGCACCAGAAAGATGTAGCATAAAAAGAGAATGAGTAAGAAGTTGTTAGAAAACTCAGGAAAAGAAAACTGAGGGTCTCTTGAAGCTCATGCTAGGAGAATTAACAGAAAACTCACCAAGAAGTTGCTGAAATGTAGGTAGATAGGTAGATAGGTAGATAGGTAGATAGATAGATAGATACATAGACAGAATTACAGATGGATGACTCTTTCAACATGTGACTCTATCAATTAGTATGTATTGAGCTCCAAATAATAGAAAATCCAATGAACAGTAAACAATAACACATTTATTGTTTGTTTATACCTAAGAATGGAGGTGGCATTTCCAGAGTTCATTCTGTTGTTCAGTAGGGTCATCATGAACCAGCCTCTTTCCACGTTTGTGCTCCACCCCCTTAGCGTGCTGGCTTTCTGCCCTTGTAATCACAGGATAACTGCTAAAGTTCCATACATAGTGTTATTTCACCAATATCTCAAGAAAGAAGGAAAGGGAAGGGACAATGCCAATGACCTCTCTTTGTATGCCTATCCCTTTCATTAGGAAGCAAATACTTTTCTCAGAAAGTCTCCAACAGTCTTGCCCTCAAGAATCTTTGGCCAGAACAGGGCCACATGCAAGCATCTGCCTTTTCAACTTCTAGTGTAAAGGGACAAGAGATAAAAGGAAAAAGGGGCAAGAAATTCTTTGGGGTCACCAGCCAATCAGGTGTGCTGCTGATCTAAATGTTACTGGGGGGTTTCATTAAAGAAAAGAGCCACATTCTTCTATCATCACTATGAGAAATAGGCTGGGTTTAAAGGACCTTTGGTATCACCCAAAGACCATTCCAATGAGGTGGGGTATCACTAAGGAGCCTGATTCACCTGGGCTTCTGAGAGCTGGTCCCCTTACTGCCTGCACACCAGAGACCTGAGGAAGCACCAACAAAGACACATTCAGGATCAATAGCACAAAAATCTGCCAAGAACAGTTTGCTGTAAGATGAGATTATAAAACCATAAGCATGATTTGCCCTTTTTTTCTTAATTGAGGTAACATTGGTTTATAACATTATATAAATTCTAGGTGCACATCATGACAAGAATGGTTTTGAAAAAGAGAGATGGTGAATGAACTGGATATATATGGAACCTTTTAGTTGGAGAGTGTATATATTTCTATGATGACATCATCTCTAAAAATATTTTTGGAACATTCATGTAGAAATGACTTTAGGGATAATGTGTGAGTCACATAAGAAATTCGGTCTCATTTCTTTATATTTCCACATAACTGATCCTTTAGGTTTTTTTGCATAAAGAGCCCTGTTCATATTTTTATAAGTAGTGGTACTGCCTAGTTACTTACAAAGTTTAACCATCAGATTTAATTCCTAATAAATTTCAACTGCTTTCTTTAAATAAACTCACATTAAAATATTTACTATTTCTCATCACTAAGAATTTTTTTCAAAGTATCTTTGGTTTTAAGGATAGTTTATTGCATAATTTTAAATACGTTTGCTTAAACAACATCAACAATAAAGCCCACGACCTTGTTTTGTCTTCACACCAAGCATGTAAAGGATACTTTAGTTAGAAGAGAACACACATGACTCAGAAGACTCAGTTCCTGGCCTTGAGGAGTTGACTTGGTTTAACAGAAAGAGGCAAGAAAAGAAGACTAGATGCTGAGACTTCGGTTCTATTTCTACTCAATGATTTCCTTCAGTCACAAAAAATAACTATTACCTAGTATGTAAAAGACATACTAGGGGTAGGGTGGGGAAAATGAAGGATTGTACCCTCACGGATTCACTGCCTGGAAAAGTGAATGTCAGGTAGAAAGTGGTGAGAAGAGTAAGAGAAATAGAAACAATCACAAAATGTTACAATAGTGGAGCACATGGGTGACTGGGCATGGAGGGAAGAAACTGTGGTGTTCCCGCTGAGATTAACATGATATTAGGATCAACAGAAGTAAAAGATATGTGATGAGACTAGAGGGACTCAACACTTGATAGGTAGGTAGGCATTACTCGAAAGAAGTATAGAATTATTTGCGGGCAATGGGAAGTCAACAACAATTTTTTACAAGGGAGCAAGATAATCAGTTAGACCTGGGGACCAGAAGAAGAACCCGGTCAGATGAATTGATAGTAGGGAGACTGGAGGCTCAGAGCCCAGTCAGAAGAGTACTGCAAATCAATGAGACGTGCTGAGGTGATGGGGACCTGAACAGGTACAATCACATTGGGAACAGTGAAGAATGGACAGAAGGGAGAGACATGAAGGAAGTTACTCTCACCCTGGGCTACTTCCAGAATTACCTGTGGAATTTAAAGAATGCAGATGCACAGCAAAAGAGAGAAACACAGGGGCTACCTGGTGGCACATTGGTTAAGTTTGCGTGCACCACTCCTGCAGCCCTGGATTAGCAGTTTCAGATCCAGGGCATGGACCTGGCACCGTTCATCAAGCTAGGCTGTGGCAGCATCCCATGTAAAATAGAGAAAGATTGGCAACAGATGTCAGCTCAGGGCCAATCTTCCTCACACACAAAAAAGGAGAAACTTTTTCTGTAGAAGAGCAAGCAAGTTTGGTGGATACACATAAGATGCTCAGTCTCATTAGTTAAGAAAATGCAAATTAAAATCACTATGAGATACCACTTTACATCTTCCAGTGTGAAAACGAAAACAAAAACTTGGATATTAACAAAAGAAGATAGAGATATGGAACAACAAAAATTCTCATGCATGACCGTGGGAGTAAATTGAATCAATCACCAGGGGGGGAAAAAAACCTGGAATTATCTTGCAAAGTTGAAAATGTAAATGTGAAGATACAGTCCAGCAATTCCATTCCCAGGTATACACTCTAGAGAAGATGTTTAATGTGTGCACCTGGCAAAAAAAAGGAAAAACCATTTAAATATCTATCCATGGGAGAGTGGATGAATAAATTAGGCTATAGTCGTAAGCGGAGAACCACACTGAATACGTGAGCTGCAGCTGGAGGCACCAGCCTGCGTGAAGATCAAACCATAACGGAGAAGAAAAAAATCAAGTAAACATCACATACAGCATGATAGCATTTACATAAAGTTCAAACAAACAAAATTTGACCATTTATTGTTTAGGAAAGCACATATCTGTAACAAAACTATAACGAAATCTAAAGGAAAGATAAATATAATATTCAGAATGGAAATTACCCTTGCAGGGAGAAAGAGAGGGGGAGGGGGAGAGAGAGTGAGAGAAGGGAATGGGAGACCAGAAGTACACAAGAGACTTCAACCCTATGCTCATGTTCTGTTTTTTTGAATTGAGTGGTAACTAAACAAAGCCATTTGATTATATCTATTCCTTACTTTGGTATTTTATGCTGAAATGGTATATGGTATTCTTCTATATCTATGAAACTTTCATACTACAAAATATGGATACTTATACCCCCACATATCAAGGGACGGAATTCAGGAGTGGTATTTTTTAAAGGCTCCACAGGTAACTCTCATGCATGCCAGCAATGAGAACCAGTGTATTAGGAGGCCAAAATTGGCAGGAGATCAATAATTTCTAGGTTGTGGGATAGGAGTATAAATGACACTGAATTTTCAGCTTCTGTTTCTAGGAGGAAAAATCGGTACAACTAACCAAAATAGGGAATTCAGAAGGAGAACTGAATTACGGAAAACTATAGACAAGATCAATGTAAGGGACAAGTAGGACCAAGACCACTTGTTGAAGCTAACAAGATAAAGTAGTCAACTTGTCAGTTAATTTTCATAAATTGAGAACTTTTATCTGTCTGAATACCAGGACTGGAGAAAGAAGATTTCTTTGGGAGATAGCTTCCAGCCCCAAGAACTATTATATAGAATCTATGCTACTTTCCAGGGAAATGTGGCAAAAGAACTTGTTAAATTTCTTTAAAATTAAAGAGATTTTTAATAAATCCTAACCAAATTAGGACTTCCCAAACTTCCAATCCTCCTACCAATGGGGATCCTTGTGTTTATTTGCATTGGAAGGGATATCTGTTGCTATGGCAATTCCTCTCCTGCAAACTTAAGCAAGAATAAAAAGGCTGCTGTTTATAAATGACATTCCACTTTGTGCTTTCCAGGGGCAACACAAGCTGCGTCCCCTGTGGCCCACCAAACTGCGGTCCAGTTGGACTCAGCATTAGAGAGAGATGGCCCTGTCTCCTGCTCTACGCTCATCTCTCCTCGATGTATTCACACAAGCAGTAGGGTTTGCCAATTATGGTCAGAGTACCTCAAATTCTTTATTAAGATTCCAAGTAGCTAGATGGATTCCAGGGCTCTGGGGAACGAAATTTCCCCTGCTGGGGACCTCAAACACCCCTGTTAACCCTGACTTATCTTATGGTGATATCAGGAAGGGTCCGACAGTTAAGTAAGTGCTGATCAAATTCTATCTTTCTAATCTCACTTATCCTGCTCTCTCCTAAGAGTGAAAGTGGATGAGTGAGTAATTATAACTTAATTATTTCAACTAGTCCATCACCGGAGCTATATTGATCGTCAATATTCCACATGCATTATTATTTATTATAATAAAACATCAAGGAAAATATTATCTCCACTTTGTAGGTGAAGAAAATAGGAATCAAACAGATTAAGTAACTTTCCCATTTATAGAGATCTAGTAGAGGCTAAATTAAGACCTACGCCCAAAAAATTTTAAAACAACCGGGATGCACCTTACTTAAAACCTGTGCTCTTCCTCTGCCTCTGGACCTCCTCCTAAGGTAATTCTCATCGCCTCCACTGAACCTCACGTACTAATCCACATTTCTGACCACACACAGTCTAATCTCATAAGTGAGAAAGCAATGCTTCAATGAATCTTTATGATTTCATAAAATAAGAGGACTAGACTTTGGAAAAGTGCTTATCCTACGGTACAACATTTGAAGTCCCACTTTCTTCCTCTAGAGAATTACTGAGATTGGCTTCAGCCATTCAAGGAGATTGATGTCGTTATTCAGGGATTTAATCCATTCTTCATTTTTAACAAAGTTTCCTTCTGTGTGTCAGAGAAAACGGAGAACTGGCCACTTGAACATGACACAGAGAGAAAAACGCTTTAGACCTCAATACGGGATCTTGACAGCACACCAACCCCCGAGCTCAGTCTCAAGATGGTCTGAAAGGTAATGTTGTCACTATCACTTCTGCCTTTTAAAGGTTGATCAAATCTGAAAATATTCACTTATTTGCCCCCTGTGACTCCAGTGAAGAATCTGACAGCAAAGGCCTTTTCTAACCAAATGTTACGGTCTTTTTCCCAATCAATCTCTTCCTATGTTTGATATTGCCCTTATTGTTTTCCTTCCGAATATTTTTTTTTTTCTTAACCTGATTCCTCTGAAACTATATACTCCTAGCCTAATTCTACCTCTGGGGTCATTCTTTCTCTAACTTCTTTCATTGTCATCGTAAATAATTCCCCACTATTTACAGAATAGTTAAAAACAAAGCAAATACAAGAGAGGATGAGCAGAGAGATGTCAGGGGGGTATTAGAGAGCGCCTGAGACCAAACAATATGAATGGCAAAGCCATTCAGACTGGGCTGTAACGTAGACTGATCAGATCACAGCTCTGCAAGCCTCCCAATTTGGGGACATTCAACCATTCAGTCACTGAATATTGAGACCTATGATGCACCAGGGATAGTCACAGGTGCTGAACTGGCAGTGATAAACAAAACAGTCAGGTTCCCTGTGCTAGATTATGTTAACGTTTGCCAAACGTTGCATTCTTCCTTTCTGGGGTGCCATCCCTGTCAGAGGACTATATGCACCCACCCTTTTGTACTTAGGAGTGGTCCTGTGACTTGCTTTGGCCAATGGAAAATGGCAGAAGTTCAAAGGCCTTCATGAGGCCCCACGTCCCTTTCCCTTCTGCTGTGACAACTGCTGCTGTTCCGTCCGACTGATCCCAGGGTGAAATCTAGGTGTGCCGTAATGGCACCCAGCTCACAAGGACCGTGAAGTGTAAGAAACAAGCTATTTTGTGTTTACTTTTTGAAGCCACTGAAATTTGGGGGTGTTTCATTCCTGCAGCATGTCCTGGCCCATCTTGACTAATATGAGCCCTGGCTTTGCTGAGCTTACAGTCCAGAAGCAGGGACAGACATTAAGCAAATAACAACACAATAAACACAACGTCTCTAACCTCCAATTTCTTTATCTGTGTAATATCCATCTCATAAGTTTGTTACAGGGAATTAAAAAAGACAATGCTATGTAAAGTTCTTAGCTTTCATACGTAGGAGTATTAAACATCTATTATATAACAAACTTTCAGCTAGTTGGGGAAAATATGGTTCTGGACCCTGGGCAATTCCCGATATTTATACGGAAGAGACAAAAATAACCAAAAAATTACAATTCTGTACATGCAGTGCTGGAAACACAAGAAAGGAACAGAGTACTCTGCTAGACAGAACTGAGCTCATTAAAGGAGAGAGAGAAGTTTTCTCCAAAGAAAGGGAGAGTAGCAAGACTGAAGGAGGGAAGAGCAAAAACCATGAGAAACAATGAAAAAGCATGAAAAAGGTCATAGAACTCAAGGAAAATGATCAGTAATTCAATAAAGCTAAAGAATAGGATGCAAGTAGGAAAGAAGCAAGACCCCAGGGAGGCATTTAGACAGAGTCTTACCGGGGAAGGGCCTTGTGTGCAGGCCCAGAATTTGGTTTTATGACATAGGAAGCCACTGAAGAAGTTAAAACAGAGCAATAACCACAGCCAGATTGGCATTCGAGAAACATCCCTGAGAAGGCAGGGGGAAGAGGCGACAGCAGAGAATAGTTAGAAGGCTGCGGAGGCATTCTAAACGAGATATGATGAGAGCAAATCAATGCAGTGACAGTTGAGCAATGAATTTAGCTTTGATTTCCGGTCAGTAAAGCAGAAGAGGCCCTATATTTTTATCTGACAAAAGAAATCTTACAAGTTTATCTGGAGAAATACTTTCCTGAGGTGCTAATCTTTTAAGAATGACAGTGTCATGTGGATCCTTATAAAATGTAAATCAAGTAGCACAGTGAACATCATCTTCAATTACATTTTGCAAAAGACATATTTTTGTAATATATAATTCATGGTGAGATTATACATTATACGCACTTGTTGTTGAAAATACAAGGAAGACTAAACATGTGAATATAATGCATAAAGAATCCCGCTACCAAGAGACGCCTGTCATTAATTTCTAGCCCTTTTTGCTCATTCATATACATACAAATACAAACATAATTGTATTTTTTTTAAAGCAAGTTTATATATAGAATCTGGCCAACATGTCGGTAAAAGTTATAGTAACAAAGCGGGGTGCTAGCGTTTGACATACCACAGGTGGGAACAAGGAAACCACTTCATGTGTCTGCTCACTGAGACTCCTCAATCAATCCCACACACGTAACCTTTCGATTATTAGAGCGGTCTTACTTTGATATTTAAGGCTTGGTCCTTTCATTTCAGGATTTCAAACTTATACCGAATTCAAAGGTCTGCTATTCCCCTGCCACCAGTGAAAGCTAGACTTGTGTTGACTCTCACAAGTTGTGAAAGTGAAGTGAGGCCACCTAACACACCACCTCCTTCCTCATACCGGCTGACGTCCCCAAAGGAGGGGGGATGAGAGAGGTGACACTCTCCTAATTTAACTGGGAGAGATCGTCATCTTCTCCCTGCTTATTGTTTCTCTGATTAAGAATGACACACTGGCTTTAGAAGCCTTCCAAGTGGCAGCATCTTGATAACGCCCCTTTCATGGGCCTTTCTCCCCAGACACTGTGCTCCCCCTCAAAGACAACCATCACTGCAGGGTACATAGTAACCTTTGTTCTCAGCTTTGGACCTCAGCTGCAAGAGCAGAAAACAAGAATAATCTCACTTTATATTCTGTTTTATGAATACGTTTGTTTTCATTTTGTTGCAAAATTATTTTCAAATTATAATTTTATAAAAATGCTTTTTACTAAACTTATTTTGTAGAGAGATTTTTTGCTTACAAAACTAGAATTGCACACATGGTATTATGTCTTGCTTTTATCTAGCTTATGCTATATCATATGCATTTTCCCAAGTCACTAAATACCCTTCAATAACTGCTTTTTATGGCTTTGATCATAAGTAGTAAAATATTCTCGTATTAGACAATTAAGTTGCCTCTCATTTTTGCCCATTATAAATAGTGCTGTGATTAACATTCTTGTTTATAAATCTTTGTGAAAAATCTTTGATTACTATCCTAGATTTTATCTTAAAAATGAAACTGAGTGTAAACTTTTTAAGGTTACTGATACAAATTGGTGATTTGCCTTCTGAAAAAATTGTACCAATTTATACTTCTACCCACAGTTTAAAAGATCCCTTCGCTGCAAATTCTTCAATACCGGCTACCTTTCCTTCTGAAATCTTTTCTGAATTGTCAATTTGGTAGCAGAAAAATGGTACCCTCCTGTTTTAAGTTGCATTGATTTGATTACTTGGGGAATTAATATGTTTTCAAGTGTTTATTAGCTGTCAGGGTTTTAGATAATTAATCACACTCTCCACCCCACACACACACCACCTCCCACACACATGCACACATACACACATATGCACACACACACACACACAACACACAGTACATTATTAATCACTAAAAGTTGAAGCAAAAATCACACTCACCAAAAAATAGCTTTCTTAATGTTTAGGCTGATCAGAAAAGAATATTTAACTTTAGATAACATGATTCTTGTAAAATTGAAACATAAGCAACAGAGGTGCATCCAAAGGAAAAGAGAAAAATGATAAAGAGCTGAGCCATGCATGTGTGACTTTTTTATCCCAAATTCCTACAATCAGATACGTAAATCTTCCCCACTTAGGACAGAGAGAGAAACGGGGAAACCAGCCAAGGTGTCACTCTAGCTGAGGTCCTCGTATGTAGAAACATGAGACGCGGGCACAGGATCCCTTCCTTACAGAGGCCATATGTACGAGTTATTTTATTGACCGCCTTTATGTTCTTGGCCCATTTTACTTTCAGGGGATTAGTATTTTTATAACTGACCTACCAGTGAATTTTATTTAATAAGGACATATCTTTGTCATATACACATCAAATGTTTTTCTCATTTTAATTTTTTTAGCTTATAATTTTATTGAGCAGAAAATCTTAATTATATATTTAGTGTCTCAATTATGTTTTTTTAAAGTGCTTTTGCTTTCTAATAAGTTTAGGTTTATAGAAAATTTGCAAAGATTATTCCAATATACACTTCACCCAGTTTCTCACTAATGTCCTCTTACTGTTCCAGGATTCAATCCAGGATACCATATTGCATTTAATCTCAGTTTTATTTTTAATTTTGGTTGTAGTTCTTTTTTATTTAATTTACAGAGCCAAAAGTGTTTAATTTCTTTTCCAAATTGACCAGTCATTTGATAATCATTTTGTTCTCCAGTGACTTGAAACAACTTAATCTTATAAATGACTTCCAAATTGACATTTCTTAAATTAAATTCCTACAAAAGCAGAGACAAAACATTTAATTTTGGCTCTCCAAGCACAAAAGTGTGTTTGCTCAAAAATGTGTGTTGAATAAAGAATGAACACATTTATTCGGGAAATGCAGTAATTTTAGTATAATCACGTATTTTCTTATTACCGACAACAACCAATATATTCCATAACCAGGTATTTACCCTGAAAAACGAAGACATATGTCCACACAAAGACTATAAAAAGTGTTTGTAGCTGACCCAGTTGTCATAGTCCGTACCTGAGGACAACCTAAATGCCAATCAATAGGTAAATGGATAAACAAGTTGTGGTATATCCATACACCAATAAAAAGAAAAGACATTAAGTTGAGTAGGAAAAAAAATGAGACAAAAAGAATACCTATTGCATGATTCCATTGTTATGAAATTCTAAAACCACAAACGAAGCCACACTGAAAGACAGGCAATCAGCGATTGCCAAGGGCCAAGGGGGAGGGAGGAGTGGCCTGCAGAGCAGCCAGAGTGAACTTCTGAGAATAAGAGAAGTATCTTGATGGTTGTGGTGGTTTCACAAGTGAATATGCTTGTCAAAAATCACCAAACTGTAGACTTTAAATGAGTGCAATTTATTGTATATGTAATACCTCAATAAAGTTGTTTAAAGAAATATCACAGAAGGTGCACAAAATAATCCATTGGTTATAGGAATGTATGTTGCAACTCATCCTTTATCAATTTATTTCATCTTTATGAATTTCTGTTTTCATGCACTCTCCACATCATACACACGCATATTTACACACACATACATATGATATAACAGCGTACTTCAAACAAATTTAGTTATAGGAATAAGGGAGAAAAAAGATTTAAAGACTACCAATGCAGCAACCTAGAGGAAAAGAGTGATGACATGTGTCTCGAGCTGCTCCTGTCAACCAGCAGCTGCCTCCAGCAAGGCTTTGCCAAGCAACGGGCTCTAGCCCATTCATGACTGAATTTTCCGTGAAGTGCCCAGAGTGCCCCCGGCCTTCTGTCCACCTGGCTCACTACTCTGGGTATTGCCCAGAGCTCAGAACTTGGCCTTCTGCACTGTTCTGTCTTTATTCTAAACCTTTGCTTGGAGCTCACACACACCCAGGGCTTCTCATATCACTGCGATGCTGAAGACACGAATCTACGCTCCAGCTCTCTCACCTGCTCTCCTCGCCAGCAACCCCTGCTGCCTGTTGCACACACTATTTTCCATGGCTCTATCCCAGTCCGAATTCAACCTTTCTAATGGTATATTTCCCCAAACCAGTTCCCTTTCATACTCTTGCATTACTGCCAAAGAAAAAAAATACCCTGAAGTTATCTTTGATTCATTCTCCTCTTTTACTTTAAAAATTCTAATTCCTGCCAACTTGTCCTTCAGGTCTTAATTTACTACGTGAAGCAATGATTCTTTGAAACCACGGAGGACCGTCTCCTCAGAAAAACTGCACTGGTCCACCACCGTTTTCATAGGTTTGCATATGATTTCCACGGACCTCCCCACCCCAACCTAAAATGTATGGATCCCAAGATCGTTCACTTCTAAATTCTGCTTTCTCTGGTCTGGCTCTTTCTTAAGAGTTCCAGAACCACTTTTCAAGTGCTCTCCAGATAGCTGTTATTTTTATGTTGCACAAATATCTCAAACTCAGGATGCTCAAAACTCAATGTGTGACCTCTCTACCAAAAATTGCACCTTTTTCTTGCTCCTTTTTTCAGTGACTGGCAACACCATCCCCCCAATTAATTAAAATGGTAACTAGAATATTATTATTGACTTCTTTCTCCCCACAGCCCTCACATCTAAATGGTAATTATGATGGTCTGACATAATTGGTTAAGGGTGTATATATAGCTTGATGTGCCGAGGCAGTAAATGTATTTCTAATGGCAGGCCCATCACATACATTCAAGTCTTTTCTGTGTGAATATAAAACGAGTGACTCACTCCTTTTCAATTTGGTAGCCAATACTCCAAACCCTCCGGGCCTCATTCTTGGACGCCCTCAGTAGCCCCCTAACTCTCTTCCCACTCCCAATCTCTTTCCAGTTCTAACGTCTCCTACCATGTCTTAAAATGGATTTAACTCTTCCCTCACCAGCCCCTACAGAAACGTCACTCTCCTTATCCTCATTCTTAAGTCTTTCTATTCCTGGGGCAGCTTTCCCAAGGCTGACTGGGCCTTGGAAAGCATTCGTTAGTTAAGTAGAAAATGGAGAGACTAGAGAACAACTGTCTAAGGTTTACACTCTCCTCCACCCCCCTGCCCCCGGTGCTATTGTCTGCATTTTCCTGGGTGACTTTAAAATAGGGCTTCCCAACCAGCATGCCACTATATATGATTTTGTACAGGAGGCTGAGCTATTCGTAGCCTTGTTTCCTCCACGATAGCCATGCAGGTCCTGGAACAAGAACAGCGTTATCTGTGTATCTCAGGGTTCCCTACAAATATTAACATTGCCAAAGTGTGCCAAAAGATAAAGAAAACACTTGAGAGGCATTGAAAACACAAAAAGCCCCTCAAGAATCTGAAAACAATGAACTTGCATCATGGTGTTTTACTGTCCCTGGAATTCAATGCCACTAACCTATAGTTAAAACCTAAATGATTATGGCTAATTACACTGGGGAAGAAACTTGTCTAAGTTGGCTTAGGGCCAGAGGGAGCAGCAGAAGGTGAAGAAGGTGTGAGCAGTCGATGCCACTCAGGCGGGGCAGCCCACAGAGGGCAGTCACCTAAAGAAGGAGTCCAGTGGGAAACAAACCAAGTCAGGAACCAACCTGCAGGAGGACCCAGAACTGGAAAAGGAAACCTCGGGGCAGAAGCTGAAAGCCAGGACCAGAACCCAAAAATGAGTCAGAGGAAATGCGGCAAAAGGTCAGACCCGGGGAAGGAAGCGAGAGATGCCAAACCAGCAGAAGGCTGAGGGCTGCGGCCAGGGGTGAGTCAATTCAGCTATTCTTGAGGCCAAAAAGAAGGCTCTCCTTTGAGCCACCCAGAGAGTTAATAATTCTTTACTGAAATGAAATAAACTGAACTTAATTCTTTGTCAAAACCTAAATAACTCAGTATTTTATTTCAGTCTGAGTATTGGTCCTATATTTTTTGCTTGTTTCTTCAGCTTTATGTTTTCCCCCATTTCTCTTCTGTATTTTTTTTATTTTTATGTGTGTATTTTTTTAATGTTAATGAAAAAGCAGCTTTCAGGTTGTTCCAGGTTGACAAAAGAAAATATTTTTTCTAACTTGATTGAAATGTCAGTATATGCAATGGTCTTATAATACAAAACGAAAATCTAAACCACTCTGTTATCATAATTATGATTATCTTTATTACGAGTAGCTACCATTGGCTGAATTTTTTTAACCTGCGTGATGAACCGTGCTAGGTGACATTTATTCCTCACAATACCCACAGGAGGAATTATTAGTCCCAAACAGATGAGGAAACCAAGGCTAAAAGAGGTCAAAAAATTGTTCCCAGGATTCTGGAAGTAACAAATCCTGGACGTTTAAACCTATAACATGCCTGGTTCCAAACCCTGGGTTCTTAATTACTGCACTAAGATAAAGTTTATTGAAAAGATTCTTATTTAAATATGACCCACATAAAATGGGCCATTTGTTTACTGAACATCTGTCAAAGCCCTGCTGGGTGTTAAGGATTTTTCCAGGCGCCCTTGGGGAAGAAAGGAAAAGGAGACTCTGACATAGCCCAAGCCTCCCAGAACGCTCAAGCTTGGAGACAAGACACAGTCCATGAAATAAAGCAAAACACGGTCCACAGTCATACACAAGCCTTGAGTTTGAGTCCTGGAGACGCCACTTCCCGGCGCTGTGCCCCTGAGCAAGTTATTCCTCCTGTGGAATTGAGAGCATAACGGTGTGAACCTCACAGGGTTTTCTGAGGATAAGACGAGATGATACAGACCAGCAGTTCTCAGCCTCAGGTGACTTCCTCCCCACCAAAGTTTATTCCATAGTGTCTGGAGGCATTTTTGGTTGTCGTGACTGGGGAGAGTGGGGGGCGCTGTTGGCATCTGGTTGGAAGAGGCCAGGGAGGCTGCTGAACATCCTACGATGCACAGGACAGCCCCGTCCCCAGCAAGAAGGAATCACCTGGCCCAAAATGCCAATGGTGTTGAGGTTGAGAAACCCTAACAAGACAAAGCATTTAGCAGAGTGCTGATGGCACGCAGCAGGCCCTCCATATTAGCTCTTACTGCATTCACATGAAAAGGTGGTACCATATGTACTTAAGCAGCAAAAAAGCTAGATACAAAATAATTGTAGAGACTGGCCCAGTGGCGCAGTGGTTAAGTTTGCATGCTCCACTTCAGCAGCCCGGAGTTCGCCAGTTCAGATCCAGGGTGCAGACCTATGCATAGTTTATCAAGCCATGCTGTGGCAGGTGTCCCACATATAGAGTAGAGGAAGATGGGAATGGATGTTAGCTCAGGGCTAATCTTACTCAAAAAAAAAAATGAAAGCCAAGTTAGAGGGTACAAAAAAATAAATAAAAATAATTGTAAAAAAATAATAATAATTTTAAAACAACCTTAAAAGACAAAGACTTACAAGGCAATGCAGTAGGTAAGAGTGTGGGCTCTGGAGTCACATGCCTAAGTTTGAATCCCAGCTGTGAGATGTTAACAAATTACCAGACTCTGAACCTGTCAGTCTCCTCATCTCTAAAATGAAATTAATATATCCACTTCTCTTTTTTTGGTGAAAATTAAATGAGATAATTTATGCACTTGGAACATAATAGAACTCTCAATAAATATTTTTCACATTTTAATATAGTGACTCTTAAGCAGAGCTTAGAAAAAGCATAGACTTTGGATTGGTGTAAGGAATAAAACATCATCTCGCCAGGTTAACCTAAGCAAATTACTTAATCTGGCAGAGATTTAGTGTTTGCGCCTTCAAAGTGAGTACAGTAACGCCTCAATCACAGGATTAAAGTAAGAAGTAAATGAGACAGCATTTTAAAACATTGGTATATGGTGAGTACTCAATAAATACTAGTTGCTTCCCCCCAAAGAAAAAAAACAAGGTTTTTATAAAGCTACCGAAGTTGAAACCATCTAAAAATTGCTTCTGCTAGAGCAGAAACTCTGGACCGAGGAGCATTGAATATGCCACAACTTACAAACACTCTCTCTGGGAGAAGTCCTATAACTGCATTCGAAAGGGAAGCTATATCCACTGCATCTTCCTCTCACCACCCACCGGCTTTCAATGAGCATCCTTCTTCTGGTTTAGGTATGTCACTATGACTTATCCGGGCTGAAGGCGAGTACAGCCTTTGACTGCAGTCACTGGAAGAATAAAAAGTGACTTCTCCAACCACAAATTTAACTGCATTTTATGAGCACCAAAAAGACCCACAGCAGTAACTATTCATAAATGAGCTAAGCACAAGGCATCATTTATTAGAGATATTTGCCATCCCACCTCTAAAAAAATGATCACTAATGAGGTTTTATGACCATCTCTGAAAATCACTGTTTGTCAGACAGTAATATCAGAGATGAAATTACCTATTCAGTAACTGACTGCCAAGCCAAGGCAGATTATATCTAAAAGTATGATAATGCTATTTCAGAAAATGCAGTTTAAATTTCAATGAAAATTTACAAAATAATCATAAAGCATCCAATTTCAAGCTATTAATGTTAAGGCCTTTTTAAATATCCTGTACCACGTGCTTAAGATAATTTCCCAATCCAATGAAGGCAGTGTTTAGATCTCATTTACTCTAATATTTCAAGTATAAAAGATGTGTCCCTATACGAATGAAATAAAAAAATACAACACAGATAACTTTGCTAGTCTAAACATCTTAATGAGCGCACTTTCCGTGTGAAAGTACACATTTGCTGCCATTTGGCGAAGTTGTTGATCTTAGGGCAAGCCTATAGGCTGTCTTTGATGCAGTTTCTGAATTCATTTTGCATTTTTTTTTTTTTTGAGGAAGATTAGCCCTGAGCTAACATCTGCTGCCAGTCCTCCTCTTTTTTGCTGAGGAAGCCTGGCCCTGAGCTAACTTCCATGCCCATCTTCCTCTACTTTATATGTGGCACGCCTACCACAGCATGGCGTACCAAGTGGTGCCATGTCTGCACCCGGGATCTGAACCGGCGAACCCCGGGCTGCCGAAGCAGAATGTGCTCACTTAACTGCTGCGCCAAGGAGCTAGCCCTCATTTTGCATTTTTATATGCCAAATATCTACCCACATACCACACAATATGTTCAAAAACAATTTCACTTTCTGTTACAACCGATACATGTTCTAAAGGCCTGACCTGTTTGTCAACAAATAAGCTACTTTCACCTCCCTTTCTGGGAAATAGAGAATAACAACCACCCTGTACCAGAAGCATTCACCTAATTCTGCGTCCCTCTAAACATAAACCAGCCACAGGTGAAAGCTTCTAGCCTTTATCAACTGCAGAATACAGGTAGAAACCAGGTAATACCACCTTTTGTATTGCCTGCCTGCGTTTCGAATGTCATCCAATGCTACCAACTTTCCTAAAATATGACATTTGTCAGGGTTCACCATCCCAGGACTCCAAAATTCTCAAAGGTTCCCCCACTGCACTTAAGATAAAGAACACACTCATTAAACTCCCCTTCAAAGCACACTCAAAGTTCACAAGGTGACCTCAGCCCTTCTTTCAAACACGCCCTCCCCTTCCTCTCCTACGTGGACATTTGTCCAGAGGTAAACCGCTCCCTCACCCTGCCTTCCACTGTCCGCCTTCAAATGTTCGTGCTCTTCCACCTGCGGGGTGGACCTCTCTTTATTCTCCACTGACTCAAAGCCCCACTGATGCCTCCCCTATTTATTGCCCGAGGCCACCCAGTCTATGGGACTGGTGAGGCTCACATAGTCTGGAGCTGGGGGCTCTGTATTCCCACATACACCATGGTCAAAGTAACAGAAAGTGCGGCACCTGGAAGGCACCCAGTGTCCTAGGGAAGGCAATGAAAAGGATCTCTGAAGGTAAGCGTTTAAACCGGAGAGTTCCGTGGAGCTTCCAGGACTCCAAAGCAGTGACTTGCCTTCCCCGCCAGAGGACTTATAGTGACATCAAACAAAGAGCTGTTCCAGTTGCCCTGCCCGTGCCCACTGCCTGGTGCTCTCTCTCTCTCTCAGGATACCGTACCACATAAAGACGTGTTTCCCGCTCTCTAGTAATCAAAGAAAACAAACTGAAAACAGCAAAGAGATCATTTTTCTCTCCTCGCATTAACAAAAGACTAACAGAACTCAGCTTTAGAGGGACATGGGGAAATGATCACTCTGATGGATAGCTGGCTAAGTTGGTAAATTGGTAGAATCTTTCCGAAAGGAAATTTTGTGGCAAAAATCCTTTAAAATGTGTATAGCCCTTAACACAGCAAATTACAAACATTTATATTAGGATGTTTATTAAAGAATTGTTTAACTGCAAAAATTAAAATGGAAGCAATTTAATCTTCAGTACTGGAGAAAAGATTAAAAGCACAGTATGTTTACTCAGAATACTACGCAGTCATTCATAAAAATGCTAGAAATATATATTTTTCACTCAATTTTGGGTGATAGATCCAGTTATAGAACAGCATGCACATTATGTTTGTGAATCTATGCAGAGGGACAGTTGGAAATATGTTCCCGTGCTTTTAATCATGCTTTTAGGCATGATTCCCTGCTGCACCTGCAGAAGGAGCCTGCTTATAAATGTTGTACTCTTTACCTCTGCTCACCTCCAAGTTCAGCTGTCTTCTGGTACATGTGCTGCTTTTAGAGGTAAAGGATCCCCAGGGAATCTTAGCATTTCATTTGGGAAAATTCAAATTCTTCTTTACAATTCAGGCACAAGTAGAGAGTAAGACTGTTTTCTATCTCTGTATCTACGCTAAAATAAAATATATAACGATATGTAAGATGTGAAAACTGGATTTAAAAAGATAAGAAACTTTTAGAAAATTCATCCAGATGGTTCAACATCTAAATACCGTGCACATTTTCCACACCACTATAGCTCTGAAATCAGAAGCATCTTACAATCAATAGTATCTTACAATTGCTCTCAGAGAGGCAGCAGTAACGAGCTAGTTGTCATGACTTGCACATTCACGAAAACTTGCAGACTGAGTATTAGTTTGGTTGGAAGAAAACCCAAGAGACAATAATGGAACACTCTTTTAACATCTAGAAATCATAGGCTTGTGAGGAATGGATAGGAGCACTGGAGAATCGAGCATTTGCAACAACATTGCCATAGCAGGAATCACAAAGCAAGTTCACTCTACGTGATTGCTAACATCTGCTCAGGACAGCACTATTCCTGGCACACAAAGTGACAGTGTGCAAATGAACACAGACATCAATGACAGAGTTCAATAGGCATTCAGAAGAGATGGATTCTGAATATGAATAACTTTTCAGAATAACTTATCCAATTTATTTTAGCATGTGTTCTTCTTTATGCACTCATAGGAGAAATATATGATACATTTTATATTTAAGTCTAATACGTTCTTTTTCATGTTCTCATTACTATGTTAGATTAGATGAAATATAGTAGTTGAAATTCTAGAAAAGAGAGAACCAAGAAAACCAAATGAAAGAATTTACAAGATCTCATGGAATCTAACATTCTTTGTTGCAGGTACTTCTATTTACCATATAAGAAAGTGTCAACAGAATATTTTGTACACAACCATGTCATGACTGCCACATAGCCAATGGCTATTATTAGATACCATTAATGTAATATGCATCCTGATTTCCTGATTTGAAATGTTAAATAGTAGGGGGAAATTGACTTTAGAATTGATAACATTAGTAATAAAAGAAAAAATCCCAGAACTAAGGGGCAAGTGTCCAGAAAGAAAAGAGCCATTGGGTTCCCACATACAATTAATTAGAAATGACCTACACCAAGGCACATCATGCTGAAATTTCAAAATTCCAAGGATAATAAGATGATGCTAAAACCTTAAAATTAGGGGGGAAAAAAGTTCACATTTAAAGGATGAAGATTAAGAATGGCAGCAGATTTCTCAATGGCTAAATGGCAGCAAGAAGACAATGAAATATGCTGCCAAAATGCTGAGCGAAAATGACTTCCTACAAGAATTCTACACCGAGAAAAACTATGAGCCAGGTGTAAAACAGAATAAAAACATTCTCAGATATAAAACATCTCATAAGTTTTACTTTTTCTTAAAAAGATATTGAAAGATGTGCTCCATCCATCAAAGCAAGAGACTAAATCAAGAAAAAGCAAGTGATATGGAAATCAGGAAACGAGATCCAACATAGGAAAGAGGCAAAGAAATCTGCAGAATGATTGCTCTGCAGATGCTACTAGCTGTCCACCAAAACCCACTTCCTCTTCTCTGGACACAGAAGTAGACAGCATTACCCCAGCCTCCCTTGAAATTAGGTTTGGCCAAAAGACTGCATTCTAGACAGTGACATATACGTAAGAGGGATGCAAGCCACTCCCTCAACTGCCTCCATGCTGTGACCTAATGGAATTGACCACGACAACTTTGGAACCCAGGTACTGAAAACAGTATTGCCTCTAACAGGGGACCCTGAGTGACTGCAGAAGGCAGAGGAGCACCCCACCCCACTCACCTGAAACGGCAGAGCAGAGCTTCTGCTCCAGCCCCAGGTCACCTGGAAGAGCTCAGCAGTGTTGCATGAGCGAGAGACTTTTCTGTTGAGTTTGAACCATTATAGATTTTGGGGCTGCTTGTTATCTCAGCCTAAGATTATTCTAACTAATTTAGAGAGGAAAGGAAGATTCCAAAATGACAAGAGTGAGTAAACGTAATGGACAGCTTAAGGACGCACGTGGCCAATAAAAAGATGAGATGGATAGATCATCCGATTAAACTAAATAAATTAAGATGAGATTTACAATTTAGATGGAGAGTTTGGGGGTCAAATAGTGAGACATACTTCGAAAATTGTGCAAAATAAGATAATTGAAAGTTACGAAATATGAGGAAAATAAAAACATTTATAAGAAAGGAAATGCAATCGTAGTACGCCAAAGGATTCAGCTGTGCACGACAGTCACAGTGACGGCAATTTAAAAATCAAATTGAGGAAGCAAAGTAGGCGAATGTGTGTATGTCGTCATCCATAGCAGGAAAGAACTATTTACAGAATGAACTAGAAATCAAGAAGTAGCAGCATAAGCATCTTGTTGTCACAAAATGGAGGCAAACGTGAAGAAACAGTAAACTAAATGTAAATGCTTCTAGGAAATCGAGTCAGAGACGAGGAAGGGTAGAACAGGGACCACTGTTCTTAGGTGACATCCCAAATGATGTAAATCTGCGATCTGAAAAATTGTTAAACATTTACTGAATTCTTTAATGAACAAAAATATCAAATTTGTTTGCCTTAATCTGAATTACAACTTCTCAGACTGGTGACACCAGTTATCTCATGTTATCTGGATGCTCTAATTGGCTGCTTTGTATGCTACTGATTATTTTAAAAAGACATAATTATAGAAATAGTTTGATAGACAAAATCTTTCAAAACAAAGGAGTCAGAGAAGAAAAAACAAAAATGGCTGTGAAATATGATTGGCCTAAGCCCCTCATTTTCCAGATGAGGAAATCGCAACCCTTCTGGGAACCTGTCATCTTCTTCATCAAAAGGAAACCCCAAGCTCCCAAGGGCTGCAGTGGAGGAAGAGCTTCCATTTGTAAAATGACAGTTGGACCTCTCTCGGTGTTTGGCAGCCACGGCTCCTCCATCCTTACCAGGATCCCCTCCGTATCTTAGGAATTTCCTCCTCTGTAATCATTGCTCCCATTGCTACTCCAGCACTGGTTTGGGCTAGGGAGCGCTCTTCTCACCTACAGCTCTTGCCGAAATTTGACCTTCCCCTAATTTTGAAAAGACAGCTAAGACAATTAAATGAGAGTTTTTAAAGACTTGGAGTAATAACCAAAAAAAAGATAAAATAATTTGGATCATCTGATTTACAAAGTATGACACGCTTTCCTTAATTGGCCAACTTTGTTCCATTAGCTACTGTCTCTGTAGCATACACCACCAATGAGCCCACACACCTCAGCACTGGTCTTCACCAATTCACCCAAGAGAATAAGGCACAGAGAAAAGCAAATCTTCCCTCCTCACACCCACTTCCTGACCACCTTTCCCATGCCAGTTTCAGGGCTGAACACCCACCATAAGATTGACATGAAGGGGGCTGGCCCCGTGGCCAAGTGGTTAAGTTCGCGCGCTCCGCTGCAGGCGGCCCAGTGTTTCGTTAGTTCGAATCCTGGGCGCGGACATGGCACTGCTCATCAGACCACGCTGAGGCAGCGTCCCACATGCCACAACTAGAAGAACCCACAACGAAGAATACACAACTATGTACCGGGGGGGGCTTTGGGGAGAAAAAGGAAAAAATAAAATCTTTAAAAAAAAAAAAAAAAAAAGCACTTGGTTAAAAAAAAAAAAAAAAAAAAAAAAAAAGATTGACATGAAGGAGAGCCAGTATTCTTCCCACAGAGATGTGACTTTCCACTACGACCTCAACTGGTCAACTCCAGCAACCTAAGTCTAGAATGCCTGAAGAGGAGAAGGAAATGACTTAAGCATGTTTCTCTACACAAAGCAATTGAATAACTTTCCCACTTACATAGATAAATTAGTGGCAAACCTGAGACACAAACTTTGCTCCCTGGCTCAAAGTCAAGAGTTCTTATCACCATATAATGTGATTCATTTTTACTGGTGACTAGCACGTAGAAAGCATGGCAGTTAAGTTAGAAATAAGGAACAACTTCCTGTCTCAAACAATCTTTCAAAGACTTGTGGCCAAGGGAATCACAAAAAATTTTATTGGAGATTTTACAAAAATCTTTTTTGAAGATTTTTGTGAGTCTAGAAGATCCTCATTATTTTGAAGACAGAGGCGTTAGAAGTTCCATTCTAGGTTTTAATCAGGGTTTACGTTTTAATCAGAGTCTTTCCATTTCCCTAACTCCTTAAGAAACCCAAAGGACTTTTCATATGTGGACAAAATATATTTGTTTATTGCATTATTCAATAAATCACCTCTCTTTGAAATTCTTTCTATACATTCTCTTCCCCTTACAATGAGGTTTACCTTTGATATCTCAATGCAAGAACCTAAGAACGTGTTGCTATTTTGCTCTCCTTTGAAGAAAAACTGACATTGAGGACCACTCAGTGTCAAAATTCCTGGTTATGATACTCATTTTTGGAAATGCTCACCCATAAACTCATTTACACATTAATAATAGTATTTATAGGATTTATATAACACCTTCTTTCAGAGCAAAAAAAGAGTACTTCACATCCATTATTTCACTTATCTTCGTACTATTCCTCTGAAGTGTGGTGAGAACAGTTGCCTCACCCTGTTTTAATGGAAAAAAATTTAACCAGAAAAGATCCATTATCCTTCTTGATGTGGATAAACAGCTTCTAAGTAGAGTGCCTACATCAAGTGGAGAATAAACCTTCAATTACAGGATATTTCTGTCAAAATCCTGAATGAGAATAGAAAAATAGAAATGCTGGAATTCAGCCAATTTTATTCTTCTTAAAATAAATATCTGCTCTTGGGTATTATTCATATATGTTATTAAAATTTTTAGGACAAAAAAATAGCTCAAAATATATAAATGCAAATTTAAACAAAAAATAAAGGACAGCTTTTCATGAATGAATAGTATATAATATTGTCACTGTCTGATTTCTCAGAATTACATGCTTACATGTCATTATTCATTATAGAAGAAAATTAGAACATTTTTGCCCACAATTAGCTTAATACCAATGACTATCAAGATATGCTTTGAGTTTTATATGTCAGTTAGCTATCTTGGCACAAAGTGGCAACTGATACAAAACTTTAAATGATTGCACCTTCTAGGATTTTTAGGCAAACAATAACTAATAACTATTTTTAAACTGTCGTATTTGAAGAAATCTGCAGATTATGCATTTATAACACTACAAATACGATTTTTAAAGCTAAAAATATTCTTCATATGCATTGACAATGATGGCTGCCTCCTCAATATCCATTCTCCCCTTCTTCCTTGATATAACAGAATCCTGACATTTTGGGAGGTACCAATTTTCCCAGACCAAAATGAAAAGAAAAAACCCTCTATTTCTCAGACTTCCATGCAGTTAGGGACGGCCATTGACACAGTGCTGGTCAATATGGTATTAGCAGAAGTGTACCAGACGCATCTTCCCGGCAGCCGTCATGTCCCTTATTAAAAAGGACTGATTGAGCTGGTGTGTGCCTTTTGTCTAGCCTATGCCCTGCCTGGAGGTCCACTAACAGTCTTTCTATCAAGAGAATGAAAGCCATACACTAATTAAAGTAGAGCTGAAAGTAAGAAGGAGCCTAAATCCTTGATAACCTCCTTGTGCAGTTGCTCCAGCCCTGGATCATCTCCCTCCAGACATCCTATGGCATGTAAAACAAGACACTCCTTACTTGTAGTATGGTATGTCAGATTTTCAGTTACTCTCAGATGAACGCAATCCTTACTGATAAAATAACACAAATGTATCCCAAATGGATCCTTCCTTTTTCTCTCATCAAAATTAATTCCCTGCACTTAAGTCAGGCATATTCAAATAAAAAGTGTGCAGATATTACGTCACACAAAAAAATTATTTTCCTTCTTTTCTATCCACTTACTATGAATAACCATCCTTATTCAATCTTTAAAGTCCTCCTATTTCTCAGTCATGAGAAGGGATGAGGTCAGAAGGCATGGGCTGGAAACAGACTGAACGGTAAAGAGGGCAACCCACTCTGCTATATGTTTTTGCCTATAAACCAAATGAGGAAAACATTTTTTCAAGACTTATTGGTATTCTCCAGCTGTATCCCCATCTCACTGAAGATTAGAGCTAAGTAGGAGGTATGAATCACAGAAAGAGTTTTCCTCACATAAATTTCACCCATTGAATAAAATTTGAAATATTCTCTAACAATACAAGGCAGAGACTCTTGGAGTCTTATGCTATTCTTCATGCTATGAACAATAAAACGAAAATTTTACAAATTATCAAAAATTTTCACACCCAGGCTTCCTCAGAAGAAGAATATTTGTACAAACTAGCTTAAATTTTGCAGCCCAAGATTAGTAAATACAAAGATCTGTAAACACTAATTTTATCCTTCAAAAATGTAAAGTGTAAAGTCATAACAATCATTTTACATACTCAATTGGGAATGTGTTTGGATGGGAGTAACAGAAAACCTAATGAATAGTGGAAGAAACGGGGGTTTTATTTTTTTTCATGAATAGTAAGTCTGGAGGTAGATAGTGTAGAGCTGATAGGTCTGCTCTAAGATGTCATCAAGGATCTATGCTACATCGAGTTTTCTGCTTCATCATTCTAAGTGTATGGTTTATTCCTCATGCTTTCAAGGTGGTTGCTCACCTCCAAACAGGGCATCCATGCTCTACCAAGAAAGACAGGGTAAGAGTCAAGGGCAAGGGCAGTCTCCTTGAGAAGCTTTCCCTTTTTTTTTTTCCAAAAAGAAAGCATTCCTTGGAAATCTCCATCTCATCTTAGTAATATGAGCCACTCCTAGCTTCAAGGTAGGCTGGAAAGTTGAATGATCTGCCTTCCAACTTATATAGCAGAGGAAGATAAAAGGGAACAGGGGTGAGTGAATGCTGAATGAGCAATCTACAGTATACCGACACCTCCAGAGCAATTAAATCTAGTGCCATCCACATTAGCATCATCAGTATTGTCATTATCACTATCAGCATTAAAGTGTTTGTTCTCCAAATTGGGCTGTGTTATATCCACATAGTTGGGTGGTCCTAAGCCAACCATGACCTCTCTAACTACGGAAAATTTCTGACCATATCAAGGTATTATAATAATTTCAAACTAAAAAATTAGTTCCCCGGAGAGCTTTCTTATGAATGATATGTAATTACATAGGCCTAGCAAAAAATTCCCCTAATGCTGTCAGATAATACCACCTAACCTAAAATTTCACCAAATCATAATGCTGGAAAGAATCTTAGAGGTTATCATAATTCACACTCTTCTTTTATACCCTGAGGCTTACACAGGGGATGTCATTTACCCACTTAATGGCACAGCAGAACTGGAACTCAGGACTTCTGATTGCCAGTCCTCACTTATTCAGTGACCAAGGAGCAACCCTAAAAACAAAACTCCTCTCAATCTTTTAAAAGATGTAAAAGCACTAGAAAAAAACATCATTCTATTCTTTCTTTCTGTACAACCTCCCGTTTTTATGCATTGAGTTTTTCACTCTAGTATACATCAGGGCTCTTCAAGCTATTTCAGGGTCTTATTTTTCATCCAGAGAGTTGTACTAGTCACAGAGAAGTATATAAGAGCTTCCTTTAAGTATATTCAGGCAAGTTCCTCAAAAGTAATTTCAACTACTTTAACAAATTCTGGCCTCCCTTCCTGGTCTCTGAATTCTGAGAAATTTATCATCTATGATCTTAAATTGGTTTGATCCATAACATAAGAAAAACATGGATGTGGTTTTCTTCTTACCCTCAAAAGTCCCCAGTAAATACAATCAAATGCCACTACCGGGTTTCTTCTTTTAGCCTCTAACATTTGATATGGGCGAAATTAGGTTTAAATGATCACCAGAGCAGCCTTACCAGAGAAGAGAAGAATTGTCTCCAAGGGGCAGCGTTTCTCTGTACAGTAAGAGGGTGACAGCAGACAGGAGCAGATGAAGAATCTTTCCAGGAATCATGGGGTATGTTTGAGAGTGTGTGTGTGTGTCTGCGAGAGACAGAGAGGGAGAGAGGGAGGGGCGGGGAGAGAGAGAGAGAGAGAGGGAGGGAGGGAGAGAGGGAGAGAGGGAGGGAGGGAGGGAGAGAGAGAGAGAACTGGGGAGAAGAAAGCAAGTATTGTGGGCCGAGTTGCCTTCTGTATTTCCCACAGTCTGTTTTAACACCTGCTGGTGCTGCCATATCCTTCTCACCTGCGGCTCTCTAGGCCCTACAGGAAAACAAATCCCTTAGCACACAATGCACTGCGCCCAGGACAATTGCCTCCACCCACAAGCCTTCAAGGGTGAGTCTGACTGTAAGATGAGGCACTATCTCTAAGTCTCTTTCCCCAGCCGAGACCATCCACAGATCTCACACGGTACAAATAACACAAGAACAGTATCTAGGGGTCTTCCTTCAAAATTGTATGCAAGTTTTTGAGTTTATGTTCATTTTTCTGGATAATTGATCCATATGTTCATCAAATTTTCAAACATGCCTATTTTTTAAAGAGTACTATTGATGGGGGGTCGGTGAGCCGAGGAGTCGAAAGAAAGATTTCTTAGACTCTCAAGATCTGGCAGTAGTGCTCTTTTATTTAGAGAATAGTATAGAATAGCATGGGGACAGGAGCCATGGGCAGTCAGAGCTCCTGCTGCCGCCGCTCCTGCTGCCCCCACTGGCATGGGGACAGGACCCATGGGCAGGCAGAGCTGGTGTGTGGGGACAGGACCCACGGGCAGTCAGAGCTCCTGCTGCTGCCCCGAGTTGAGGGTTAGGGCTAAATTTAAGGCATGGGTATGTGAGTCATCTCTTTACAAGACAAAGGAAAAAAAGTTAAAATGGTACCAGTGCCGGTAGGGTCCGGCCATTGGGCGGTCCCACAACTTTTAGATAAGAATCAAACCGGATTGAGTAAATGGCAGAAGTCACCGCTCAAATATTATCTTCAACTACAGATAAAGGAGGATTTTGGGGTGGGGGGTCAGTTATATGAGGTTGCCAGACAGTAAACAACTTAAGTTCTTGCCTTCCCCATTAAGAGTTTCCAGAGATAAGGCCATCCCCCCTTCCTCCTGGCGCACAGAGGGAGGCATGGAGATTTCCTTCACAAATGCAACTGTCTCTGATCAAAGGGCAAGCAAATTCCACTCCTCGGAGCCTGGTTCTCATCTGCAGTTTTAAAATTAACCAGCCTAAAAATCCTCATCACTATCATGCCATCCCAAGTTACAAAAGGGGTTTTTTTCTCATTAGAAAAGGGTACTGAGGAATCATGCCTCAATATAAATTTTTAATGTCTTCTCTAAGTGATTCTGATTTCTTAAAGAAAACGTAAGGTTAAGAAATATGAAGAACCTAGAATAAACAAGCCCTGCCATTACTAAATTAAAGGAATTTAGACTCCCTTGGCCTTTCAAGGTATCAATTTTCTTAACGACAAAACAATAGGGTTGAAATAGGTGATCTCTGAGTTCACTTTCGGTTCTAAAAATGCCCCAGTTCTATGAATCAGCACTATGGTATAAACCAAGAGAGCCAAAGACAGAAGCCTGCTATCTTTTCCTTAATCCATTCAAAATATCAGCAAGGTGCCTGTGCAAATAATGTCATTTATTTTCTCTGTGGTTTAAACTGTCTGATAAAGGATTTTTTTAGTATTTTCCAGAGATGGCAACAGATAAAGGTACTAATACTTTTCAAGGCTTTATGACAACTTGGAGAAAAATGTTCAATACAGAAAATATCACATACCTAGATTTTTGTCTTGGATTCCACTGAGACAATGTGACAACACTTAATAATCCAATTACAGTAATATTAATTAATTTAAATAAGAGATGCACTGATTTTTAAACAGGTTATACTGTGTCTCTAAAACAAACACACATTATAGGAAAACATAGTCAAACTAGTATTTTCAACTATATCAATGGATAATGCGGCTGCGGAATTATTTTTAAAAAGCATATACTCCCAGTCCAGACAAGACGGCATACGCCTACCTCTCCAGGCCTCCGCTCAGTCAGTACAATTATAAACCCTGGAAATAAGGCAAGAGGCAAACAAAGCAGGACTCCAAACAGTGAAAAGATGGAGGTGGACTGGTTAGTGATGTCCAAACTAGAGGAAGAGAGCAGTAGGTGGCCATATGACTCCCTACACAACAGCAGGTTACCTGAGCCAGAGTGTCCCAACCCCCAACCTAGCAGGAGACGATGAGGTGGGTTCATTCCTCCCCTGCGTCTACCTGGGGTCCAGGGGACAATGCCAGATGGCCTCACAGCACTGGCAGGGGGAATCCTGCCACAACAAGCTCCAGGCCCAGGAGGGTTCCTTCTTGCTTCAGGCCAAAAAAATCCCTTCCCTCACCTAGAGGCACCAGCCAGCACCAGCAGGACTGGCCTGGGGAGGCTCCCTCGGCCCCCCTCCAGCAGCATCAGCAGGGTTCAGTAGGAGCCCCAGAAGCACCAGACAAGCCGAGCCGACTAAAATAGCACTGCAAAGCCTCCGGAAAATAAATTATTATTTCAACCACAGCCCACAAAAGTAATCTAGGACTAAACAGGGTAACTGTCTGCTAAAATACAAGATTTAAATAGGACCCAAAGCCTCTTGACTTTGTAGCCAAAATGCCCAGGATACAGTCCCAACTTGAATGAGACAAGACAATCAAGTGACATCTGAATCAGATGTTAGAATTATCTGGCAAAGATTTTAAAGCATTCATTATAGAAATGCTTCAATGGGCAAATTAAAATTCTCTGGAAACAAATGAAAAATAATAAATAAAACAGAAAATCTCAGCAAAGATGTCTAAGTTCTAAAATGGACCTAATGGTAATTATAGAAATTAAAAAATACAATAACCAAAATAAAACACTCACTAGATGGGCTCAACAGTGGAGATGACAGAGGACAGAATCAGTGAACTTGAGAAGAAATCAATAGAACTTATCCAACCTCAATCGCAGAGAAAAACTAGACTAAAAAAAAACAAACAAAAAAGATAAGCAGAGCCTCAGGGTCTTGTGGGACAAGAACAAAAGATCCAACATTCATATCACTGGAGTCCCAGAAAGAGATGAGAAAGATAGTGAGACTGAAGGACTATTTGAAGAAATAATGCCAGGAAACTTCCCAAATTCAGTGAAAGACACAAACCTATAGATTTAAGAAGCTGATCAAATCCCAAATGAAATAAATCCAAAGAAATCCATACCAAGACACATCATTACTAAGCTTCAAAAAAACTAAAGATGATTTTAAAAAATCTTAAAACCAGCCAGAGAGAAATGGCACACTGCCTTTAGCAGAGCATAAATTCAAATGAACATGATTTTCTCATCAGAAACCATGGACGCCTGAAGAAAGCGGCACATTTTTCAAATGCTGACAGAAAAGAATTGTCAATCACCAATTCCTTCCTGATATGAATTGTCTAAATTATATTCAATGATTGAAATAAATAATATAACACTGTCTTACACTCATAATAACAGCATTTTAAAAGAAGGGAGAGGAAAGAGATCTAAATATATATAGTAATAGCCAGAACAACCACTGAAGAAACCATACAAAGAGGTGCACTCAAAAACACTGTAAACAAACCAAAATGGAATCCTACAAAACGTACAAGTAACTCACAGGGAGGCATGAAAAGAGAAATAAAGGAATAAGAAACAGAGAAAACACAATAAAATGGCAGACCTAAACTCTAACATAATGCAGAAAAACTGGATCACTCATAATTGCTGGTGGGAATATAAAATGGTACAGCCACTCTGGAAAACAGTTTGGCAATTTCCTATAAAACTAAACAGGAAATTACCAGAGGACTCAACAATCACACCCTTGGGTATTTATCCTAGAGAAATGAACACTTACATCCACACAAACAACTGTACACAAATGTGCATAGTAGCTTGAATCATAATAGCCTAAAACTGGGAACAACCCAAATGTCCTTCAGTGGGTGAACACCTAAACAAGCTGTGGTACGTCCATCCTACTCAGCAATAAAAAGGACCAAATGATCGACACATGCAACAACTTGGATGAATCTCTGGAGAATTATGGTGAGTGGGGAAGAGAAAATCTCAAAGATTACATAATCTATGATTCTATTTATGGGACATTTTTGAAATGACGCAATGATATAGATAGAGAACAAATTAGTGATTGTCAGAGGTTAAGGGATGGGGCCAGGGAGGGGAAGGATGAGGGCTGTAGTTATAAAAAGGGCCACACTAGGGATCCTCATGGCAATGGGACTATTCTATATCCTGACTGTGGTGGGGAATACATGAACCTACACATCTGATAAGATTGCATAGAGCTAAACACAAACACACAAATGAGTGTAAAACTGGTGAAATCTGAATAAGATTTGTAGGTTGTATCAATGTCAATTTCCTGGTTGTACTATCAAATTACAGTTTTTCAAGATATTACTCTTGGGAAAGACTGAATGCAACTGCATATAAATCTAAAATTATCTCAAAATAAAAAATGTAATAAAAATACAAACCTGGTGAAAATTGTGAAGTGGGTTTTTCACGTGGCCTCAAAGTATCACTTTACAGAGTATTTATTAACTTCAAGGTAAAAAACTTAAAAAAGAGAAATTTGGTAGGTACCACCTTTCAAGTGATCTAACTTAGCCACCAATAAGGGGACAATCAGACTTTCCTGCTGTGATGCAGTAGGAAGTACACATCACTTAAACAGGAGTATTCTTGCTAAAAATGTTCAAACTGAACCTAATCAAGTGAGTAAACCATTAGACAAATCCAGACTGTGAGACGCCCCATAAGACATCTGTCCTGGACTCAACATAAATGTTAATGTCACAAAAGAAAAAAAAAGACAAGAGGACTAGTATAATTAAACTTTTGAGGATACTGTAGGGAAAAAAAAAGAAAAGAACTGAAAAGACTCAATTCTCAGAGTGGATATAGTCATAGACAGACATCTTATTCCACTAGCATAGCAGACTGAGTTAACGTGGACCAAACTTCCCTCTGCTACAAACACATAGATATTCAGATTTTAAAAGACCAGAAAAATTAAAATAGGTTAAACAGTTAAACTTGAAGAGAAAAGAAAGGTAATCTGCAGATACAGAACAGAAAAGAAACAAATATTGGAAGGAAGGGACAGGACATAGATTGGTAATACAGCCATCCGAAGTGACAGAGAACTCAGACAAAGGTATTGACGCCTGGAGACGGGAGATCTCACATGAGTTTAGGGACAGGCAACTTGGGGTGGGGCCCATGAAAGGGAGATAACTGGCGCTGAGACCTCTACATAAAGGAGAACCCTGAAAGAGCTGACCCCTTAGTTTAAGAAGGACTAGAAGGCTGGCCTGGAAGTAGTAAGAAAGCTTGTCTCTTCCTGGGACTCTGGATGGAAGGAAAAAAATATTCTTTGAATTCAATCCCTAAACCCACACACAGTTTGAATTTACATCACCTGCATGATGCAGGAATCTCAATCCAAGAAATTAACGTAAAAGCTGATCCTACAGATGTTAACTAGACTTAATGTGGTAATCACTCTGTATTATATACAAATGCTGAATCATTATGTTGTACACCTGAAACTAATGTAATGTTATATGTCAATTACACCTCAATAATTTTTTAAAGCTGATCCTAGACCAGTAAAACCCCTGGGCTGTTCTACAGAAGCAAACACATTATCACTCCACGAGGAAACTTTCAAAAACTAGGAAAAATATGACTATCACAGGGAAAAACTAAAAGCAGAAACTTGGTTGAAAATGAGCTCATAACCCAAATAACAAACCACATGAGGAAATGATCCACTTTAAAGTGGATACGTAGTTCTGGAAGAACCAGCAGAACCAACCATTGGGATGGGTAACCCCCAGAAGAATTTCAAGTAAGAGAACAATCTAAGACTGTAAAATAAGTACAGGTATAATTATTAAAGAGATAAAATAAGGATAGAATCCATAATAAAGGATAGAAAACCTACGGGAAAAACAGGCAGATATGAAAAAGCATCAAATAGCACTTATAGAAATAAAAAATAAATCATAGCTCAATGAAAAATTTAAAGAATAGATAAGACACCAAAGAAGAAAGAATAAGCTGGAAAATGATCCTGAATAATTACCCAAACACCTCTTTAAAATATTTCTTAATTGAAAATAATGCAAAGGTAACAGACATGAGAGACAAAAACAAGAAGATCCAACATATATCTAATAAGAATTCCAAAGGAAAGAATAGAGAGAATGAAGGCAAGATAATACATGATGAGATACGTTACAAAGTTTTAATAATCCAAGAAACATTGGCATGCTCTGATTAAAGAAGCATAAGAAATCCCAAGAAGAAAAAGTAAAAACAAGCCCATACCTGGGCATACCACAGTAAAACTGCAGAATACCGAAGATAAAGAGTAATCTTAACTGAAAAACAACCTCTCATCATCAGCAATAGAGGCTGGAAGACAATATCTCCAAAGTGATGAGAAAAATAACTGTCGACTTAGAATTCTGCTCCCAGATAATCCATCATCCAACTGTTAGGATGAAATGCAGTTTCAAACAAACAAACAAAAAAAAGATTAAGAGATTTTTATCATGTGCATATGCATACCAAAGAATTACTTCCATAAGAAGGAATCTGAATCCAGAAGGAAAGAGAGGGATGCAAGAAGCAACAGAGAACACAGAAAATGTGAGTAAATTTAAATAAGCACTGACTGCAAAAACAATAAAAAAAAAAAAGTAAAAGAAAAAACATTATCCAAAAATCACACAGTGGATGTGAAAAATGTAGTGGAACTATATCACTATACAATATTATGAAATATGGAATATGATCAGAATTATAACATTATAAGACCCTTATATTATTCAAGAGAAGAGTAGATATTTTGATTAATATCATCTGTTAAGACAAAATACAAATGTTAAAAACATAAAAACACCTACTAAAAAGAATAGAAATGGGATATACAACATTCAAATCAACAGATGGAAAAGAGACTGTAAATCCAATAAAAGCCAGGAAAAAACGATAAAACAAGGAGGGACAGAAGAGGAGCAGGGACATGGACATGTCCTCCAGTGACAAGTGGCATACATTTTAAAAGATAAAAGATTAAAACTGGCAAAATGAATGTGCATGGAGGAGGTGTTGTTACAGGCTGTCTCCCCTGGGGAAGCCAGCTTGGAGATGAACTTGAGCTTGCAATTTGATTAAGAACTGCCTCGTTATCAACATCTGAGAATGGGGAAGGAAGCAGAAATGGGCAAAGGCAGACTTTGAGCTGCAATGCAAGCCCCATAGGGCATGACTTGGACAAAGGGGCTTTCAACAGCTCAGGCAACCCTCCTCCTCCGAGGGGCTGACCCTTGAAGACTCTCTGCTGACAGCACTCCCCAAAACTGGGGCAACAAGTTCTGCCTTGAAGGGGGATTTAGCACATCATAGTGTCTGCCACATTGCCACAAAGTGACTACAACAACCAGCAGCGCTAAAGGAACCCATTTGTTCTATGACCAACAACATGCCGCCATCTTCTCCAAACTCTGCTGCTCAGATTTTCTTGGAAAGAGCGATGAAGTTTTATGCCATAATAATCAAAAAGATAAGTTCAAATTTCTTATTCCCAAATCTTTCTAACTCAAAACTACATCATGTACCTCTTGCTTCCTAACCAACAATGTCAGCCAAATAAGATAGGAAGAGCAACCTGGGACTTTTTATGCCTTCACAATTTTAAATCTCGTTTGTAAACCAAAAGTGAAAATATCATTTCTGTATCTAATATTTTCCTCAAACATGACTCCTTACTCGTGCATACCAGTATTATGAAATACCTGTCTCCAGACAGGCAAAGGACTCCAAAATCGGAAAACCATATGTGATTGATTTCTTATTCCTCAAATCAAAACCAACTCTATTCAAAAGAAACAATCATGTCCAGGTGGGCACCCTCTACAGAAATTTAAGATAATTCATCTCTGCAAAATATGTCATCAGAAACAAACTAAAAAGCAAATCAGCTGAGGAAAACAAACACAAGTAGACACATTGCAAAATTATCTAGTTCGCAATTGCAACAAGGCATCCAGGGAGATGATAGATATATAAATAGATAGCCTCAATGTATCAATCATGCCATCTCAACAATTCCAGTCTATTTAACAACTTCACTGATTTTTTTTTTTTTTTTTGTAATTGGCATTCTGTTGCTTAAAAAGAAAAAGGACAGAAACAGCCAGCAAATATGTTACCAGCCAAGTCTTCTGAGCATTGATTTGAAAAGTTGAAGAGATCAATGTTAGGCTGAAGACTCACTTTTACATTAAGAGGGTTTCTTTCTGGGGTATCAGAGGATGAGTGAGGTGCCCTCAGAGGGAAGTGCAGCTGAATTTCCTCTTACTTGAAGTGAAATCATTTGCCTTATCCACCTTCTTGCCAATTCATGTACAGATAAATTCCAGACCCCTCCCTACACCTCAGGGCCAGGTAAAAACACTTGAAGTCCCCAAATTGTTTTTATCAAAATTACTGGCATAACAACTAGCTTTTTGTAAAAGGAAAGGGGAGAAAGCGGATGATCCATTAAAAACAAAACCAGCATCTGTACTTTTTTTTTTTGACTTGAGGAAGATTAGCCCTGAGCTAACATCTTTGTGAATCTTCCTCTATTTTGTATGTAGGACGCCTCCACATCATGGCTGATGAGCGGAGCAGGTCCTCGCTGGGATCCAAACCCGTGAAGCCGGCCAGGCCACCAAGGCGAGCTCGCTGGAACTTTAACTACTCGGCCACGGGGCTGGCCCCCATCTGTACACTTTTTTCTTAATGTAATGTGCTTTTTATTCTTACAGTGTAGCTCAGGGCTTTCAAGCAGCTGGAAACCTCTGAATTTAAAAGATGCATGTGATTCAAGGAACAGTTATAGTTCCTGGGTTCTAAGACATAGAACGCGCAGATTTACCATTTCTATTTAATAGCATCAAATACACGTGAGGAAACATAATGTAAATGTAATGTAATTTTGGGCGAGAGTCTCAAAGTATTTCTTGAAAACTACCCCAGGTGTGTATATATTTATATATAATTATATACTTATATTATACTATATATAATATAGTTATATTCAAATAAATCACCAAATAAATTATATGTAATTTATATATATATATATATATATATATATATATATATATATGTTCGTCTTTAAAACGAACCACGCTATAATTAAGAATATTCCTCTGACCTCGCCTCTTTATACTTGCTTTAAAGCTGTGGGTTTAAAGCTGTGACTACAGTGGGTTTGGATTTTGTTTGAAGTGTGGCACACGGAGGGAGGTGGTCTGTGAAAAGGGAAGTAAAGAAGCAAAACAAGAAGATGGAAGAGGCGGGAAGGCAGGCAGGAAGAGGAAAACCCTACACACGCTCACACGCACACGCACAGACCGGCAGCCCTCCCCAAACAGGAGACAGAGCTTCCCAAAAGTTCCTGGCAGAGCCTTCGGGATGCGGTAGCTCGAGCGCGCCCCACTTGGTGCCCCAGCCGCTGGGGCCCGCGGGACCACCCTGGGGCCGGGACCACCCTGGGCCGAGCCCGGCGAACTCTTGGGCGTTTCAGGCTCCCGCGCGCCCGCAGCCCGCGGGCCGTCCCTGGACCCCGCGCGCCATCCATCACCCACTCCCGGACCAGTCCTTCGGCCTTTCTGCATCCTCCCTTGGCCCTCTCTCCTTCCCAGCGACTTGCCAAGAGGTCCGAGGGCGGAGGCGGAGAAGGAGGGCTCGAAGAGAAGGGCCGGTTGGCGGATTCCCTACAAGCGGCGACAGCGACGCCGTCAAGCCGACCATCCTTGCGTCGCCCATTTCCCTCCTCGCCCCGCAGGAACCCCCCAGCCCCGCACACTCTCCATGTCGATCCGCAGCCTCCTGGGCAGCCCTTACCTCAGGCTACCCTCGGGCAGCCGTCCTCCTCTGCCCGAGGCGCCGCCGCTGCACGGCCGCCGCTCCGCCGGCGCCGCTCGTCCGTGCAAGGCAAGCGAGCCTCCCCGCTCCCCGGCCGCCGGAGCCACCGGGGGACGCCGGCGCGCCACTCGCTCGCCGCGCGGCCGGCGACCAGGAGCCCGCAGCGCCGAGGCGGGGCCGGGAGCCCCGGAAAGGGGCGCACGAGGCGGGGGCGGCTGCCGAGCGCGCGCTCACACCGGCCGGCTGGCCGGAGAGGGGCACCCGGGCCAGGGCGGTGCAGGCGGCCGCGACGCGCCCCTGAGCTCCTCTGTTCCCGGCTGGCCCCCCAAACCCCCTCTCTGTACCCCCTCTGCCCCCACCCCCGCCCAAAGAGACAGTTCGCCGGCGACACTTGGTCTGCGGCGCTGCGCTCTTCAGCCCGGTGCGGGGAATAACAATGTGACCGTATGGCACGGACTAGATGCCGTGTAGTAGGTTGTAACTGCCGAGGCCAACACCTGTCAATCCCCAGGAGCAATCACACCGTGCCTGGCCGGCCGGCCTCTCCCCCATTCCCCACCCCGCTGATTTTTCTCCGCCACCTACCTCGCCGACCTCCCGCAGTACTCCGCCGGCGCGATACCAAGGGAGTTTTGCAAAATAACCCCCACTCCCAGCCAGGAGCTCACAGCATCTCCCTTCCCACCAGAGCTGAAGGATTACGCACAGCCCTGCGTGCCTATCCAAAGCCGGATGCCGAAAATCCTGGTGTGAACCCACACTCGCCGGCCCCCCCCCGCCCCCATTCATAATCCCAGCGGCGGTCTGCCACTACAGCCCTCCCTGCCGCCCGCGCTTGCCGCGATTCGCCGGCCCTGGAACGTGTCAGTCACTCGCTCTGCATCTGCCATGAATACAGTACTAGAAGCTCTGCAGCCACGGGTCGCACAAAGGGGGAGGAGAGGGGAACGCTCAGAGCTCCGGGTGGGGGGAGGCGAAGGGGCGAACGGGGCAAATTACGTGGAAGGAGCGAATGTGAGAGTGAGAGCCCGCTGCTCTCCTGTTGCACAAAAGAGCTCCAGAGTGGGTAAGCGCAGTAGTACCGAACCAACCGGTCACATCACCTCCGAGGAGATGCTCCGCCAAGGCCCCCTGGGAGTGGGTCCCACAACTTGGGAATTGGTGTGAAAAGCAACAGGCATCCGGGAGCCTGACTGCCCCAGCTTCGAAGGACGCAGCTGGGTGGAGGTCTGCCAGTCAGGGCAGGCGGGACGGGGGTTGCTGATGTGGGAAAACACAGGGTTCGTTTTCGTCCGATATCCAGCCTTTAGGGTAAAAGAAAGAGAGAAGAGGAGCCTGCCCTGTGAGTAGTGGTTAAGTTTGCACGATCTATTTTGGTGGCCGGGGAATCGCGGGTTCGGATCCTGGCGCCGACCATCAAGCCATGCTGTGGCACATACAAAAAATAGAGGAAGATTGGCAAAGATGTTAGCTCAGGGACAATCTTCCTCACCAAAAAACAAACGAGAGAGAAGAAAGGTGTGCAGTAACTTTGCCTATTGAACTACTACAACTAGCTAAAGACCAGAAAGACTTTAATGTGTTAGATAAAATTGGCCTATTTCTCAATTTATTCTAATAAACATTATGGCACACCCACTTTGCACTAAGCACAATACACGGTGCCATGTGCTGGAGTACAGAGATGTTTAGGACTCGGTCCCTGTGCCCAAGGAGCTCACAGCCTAGTGGGAGAAGCAACTACAAAAGCCCAAAACGGATAGTACAAGTATTACACAACGGAAGCACATGCCAATTACATTAGTGGGAGGAATTTTCTCTAGTTGGAAGTGCAACGGGTCATGGAATTAGATCCCTTCTGAACTGTGCATTAATGGGCAAATAGGAGCTTGCCAAAGAAGTGGCAATAACCTTATCTTATTCACTCATTAACCCAAACCGGCTTTACACACCCACACCATGAAAGTCATACCTCAGAGCTCGTCAGTGTAGGGACCTAATGCACTCCTGCCCTGCACTGTTTCCCCTTCATGGTTTTGGAGGAAACATTTTCAAACCCTGGCCCTTGGAATGTAGAACACAGTTCTCCACAGCTGAGATGCTGCCTTCCTGGGCGTGTTGCTTCACATTCTGTACCATCCATCTTATCTATTAGCTTGAAATTGAGCCCAAAGACAAAATTAATAACACTGAGGCAATGAGCATCTGGAGGGAGTCCAATAAATCCTGCACTGCAGTCATGGTTGTGACACAGTCTCTGCTGTGAAGTGATGACAGTATAATCTCTTTTTCCTGAACTACAGTGAGGATTAATTAGTCAGACTTATTAAATATAAAGAGAGCATTGCCCGAATAGAGTGTGGGATGGGAACCTTAACTGTGATTCAGTCTAGGGAAAAAAGAACCAGTTTGAGTGGCAAGCTTCCCCTCTCTAGAACTTTGAAGGTATTCATGATTACTAAAACACCCAAGGTTATGACATCATCTTCAGGAAAATATGTCCAAAGGTTCTTGTTGGAAAAAAGAATTGAATGGACTCCAGTATGAAGATGATGTCATCTATTTAAACATTTCCCACTTCTCCCTAGAAGTTGTATGAACTAACAAAGACAGTGGAAAAAAATATTAAATACCATTTTCAGCAAACTTATACAGATTTTGTTTACAAACTCCAAAGTACTTATAATGATTGCTAAAAGCAGTTGAGTTTGGGCAGAAGTCATATGGGAACAGTCAGAGAAAGTCAAAGGGGACCAGCGGTAGGGACATCAAAAAGTATCAGCAAAAATAAGTTTCCTGAAAGTGAGAATCTTACTATAAAATGCAAAAGCAGCTATGTCTCAAAAAAATGGAGCAGGAAACAAGCAAGGGCCTTGCCAGGAACAAGCAAGACACAAGAGACACCAGGACAGGAAGATGAGGCCCAGAGAGTTTCCAGGGAACCAGTAGCAGCAGATCTCAGGATCAGCAAAACTATAATCCTTGAAGATGAGGTCATCACTATGAGATGTAGAAGCTCTATTCCTTGTTTGTAAGAACTGAGGAGCACAGAGCTGAGGGAAGAGGGTCTCTTGAACCAAATTTACTTCAGAGACAATGAGTCTACAGAAAAGCCACAATTACTAGAAGCAGCCTGTTTTTGAGGCAGCAATAAAAGTAGATCTGTAGTCTATGGCTGCTTGACAAACCACCCAAAACAATGGTTGAAGAGGCTGTCAGTTATTTGTCTACAATTCAGTGAAGTGACAGACTGGGATGGGCTCAACTGGGATGGCTTATCTCTGTCCACTTGGTGACATAGTTCTCACTCATGCATTTGGGCCTCAGAAGGGATGGTCTGGACTCCTGGGACCTCTTTCCAGGAACCTAGCTCAAGCTTTTTCACGTGGAGGTGGAAGAGTTCCCGGCAGCAAGAGAGAGGACAGGCCCCAATGTTCATGCCTTTTCAAGCTTCTGGTGTCATGTTTGCTAATGTTCCATTGGCTGAAGCTCATGTTCCATGAAGCTGAAGTCACAGAACTAAGTCTAGAGTCAATGTGGGAGGGGGCTACAGAAGGGTGTGCATACGGGGAGGTGTCAATTGTTAAGGGTCATTAATATCACAATCTACCACAGAAGTAAGATCCTTTTGATTGAGTCAACAGGAAACCTACAATGACTCCTTCATATCAGGAACTTTCCACAAAGACTGACCAGAAAAATATAATTCATTCAGTAGTGAGAAATGATAAAGAAGAAACTGGCACAAAAAGAGATACAAAGATACTGTAAGAAAAATTCTGAAAAGGACCATCAAAACTTGCCCATCAATGAGAAAAAAAAGTTACTGCAGAGCCAATGAAAATTGTGACTATGCGTTTTGCAATAAATAAAAAAGAAATCCAATAAAAATAGATAATACTTGCGTAGTACTTGATGTTGCCAGGCAATATTCTAACCACTTTACAGATATGAATTCAACAGATTCTCAAAGCAACTCTGTGAATTATGCATCAATATTATTCCCATTATGTAGGTGAAAAGAACTAGGGATCATAAAAGCTAAATAACTTGTTCAAGATCACACAGCTAGTTAGAAGAGGAGCCGGTATTTAAACCGATTCAGTCTTTCCCCAGTGCCTGTGCTCTTATTCATTAAGCTTTATTGCCTCCCTAAATTAGACATATTCACTATTATGCTAATGAAGCAATACAATCTATTATGGAAGACAACAAAGCACACATGAAGAAACTGAGGAGAGAGATGAGGATGCAATGAGCGCAGATAAACCAGATATGAGGAAGAGAAAAGAACCAAACCATCACAAGAATGAAGGAAGAATATTAGAGGAAACACAGAGGGGAATAAGCATTGTGGATAAGTCACAGACAGAGAAGACAGACATAAGAAGAATGGTCAAAATTAAATAAAGAAAAATATTTCTTCAAGTATTTGTGCAAAAACGATGATAGAAGAAACACAGTGCAGGGCCAACATACCTATAATTGGAGTCTCTAAAAAAGAAAAACTCAGCAGTGGGACAGAGCATCTACTTTTAAACAAAATTATAAAAGAACTTTCCTGAAATTTTAAAAAAAGACTTGAATCTACATATTGAAAGTAAACACCTAAATCATTGTGAATTTTACTAACACCTAAATGTACTACAGAAAGTTGCTTCATCATGATTAATCTAAGACATATGCTAATAAACTATTGAACTTTATAAAGAATCTTCAAAGTGGAAAAGTAAAAAGATTAAGTCTTGTATAAGGAAAAACAGTAAATCAGCCTTGTCTCAGTCTTCTCCAAAGCAATATTTAAAACCTAAAGTGAATGGAGAAAAACTTACGACATTCTTAAGGAAAGAAAGTATGATCTAAGGATTTTATATCTAGCTAAGGTGTTCATCCAGTATAAAAGCCATATTTTTAACACATTAGACATCAAAGAACACTCCTTCTTTGTAAGGAATCTACTAGGATAAATGTGGGAAAACTTTCTCACAAGAACTCATAAGCAATGGACTTACTTGCACTGTAAAACTTAGACTATAAAAATGTATGAATGTTATGGAATTTGAAAGTGTAGGAATGACACAAGTCACAGATATTCAGAGGGGAAAGGAAAAAGATGGTGACTGGAGTACATTCAGTGATTGACTCATCTATTCATGCTGAGGTCGAAAATGTCATTTAAAGCTGATGTACAAGTAGTACACTAAATGTGTTTGACATTGCAAAGATAAACACTAGGAAATTTAAATTTTTAAACAAAACATGATAGTGGATAAAATGCAGAGTAGGAAAAAGAAGAGGACACCTGTCAATTTATCATTGCTCATACCTAATAATTGTGTCTAAAATAATAAAAGATTGTGAATATAATATGAAGATTTAATTATAAAAGTAGCCACTAGAAAGCAAATATACACCTAACACACAGCTTCCAAAATATCAGAGGAACCATACACACACTCATACCACAGCAAAGAAAACCGCTCATACAGTAAGATAGACACACACACACACAAATATGTATCCAAGAATTGAGACAACTACTTCTAAAGCAACACATATTTTGTTTTTTAAAAAAAGATCTTCAATTTGCATTAAAAGCAAACTCTATACTGCATACAAGACACATTAAAAAGGATGATTCAGAATGGTTGAAAACAAAAAGAAAATCAAAATGTTTACCTGGATAATGCCCCATCCCCACACACAAACAAAAAGGAATAATAATGAAAAAGCAGATGTTTAGCCTTAATACCAGACACGCTGGATTCAGGACAAATTAGTATTATGTGAGACAAAGAATGACACTTTGTAACACGAAAAGTAAAATTCACAATGAAGATGCGAGAGTTATAAATATCTATGGACTAAGTGCTTCATAGCAGCAACTTATATAAGCAGACATTATAGGAGCCAGAAAGACAGAGAGAAAGAAGGAAACCAAAAATAGCGGAATTTCGCTCATCTCTCTCAGTCTAACTCTGGATATATCAGACACGGTACCTCAAAAGTAGAAATTACTTGTTCTTTTTAAAGGCTAATATTATATTCATGAAAAATGGTCATATGTTAAGCCCTAAAAAAGGTCAATAAAATCTAAAAATAAGGAATGATGGACAGCATTCTATGATCACAATACAGTAAAACTAGAAACTAATAGAAAAATCAGAAAAACAAAAATCTCTCCACCTGGAAATTATAAGCAAAAACTCCCTTAAATACTCTTGTGAACAAAACTTGTAGGATTTCTAGAAAACAATGATAAGTGAAAATATTACCTTTGGAACTCTATGACACAACATTAGCTTAATTAATTAAATAAGCACCAACTTGAAAAAGTAGAAAAGCACTATTAAATAAACAGAAGGAAAATAGAATAAAAGAACTAAGTAATTTAGAAGAAGAAATAAAAGAGCTAGGAAACGAAAGTTATTAGACTTAATACATAATTCCAAAAGCTATTTTTTTAAATTATAAAAATAAAATACCTACAATAATTGTCATATTAATCAAGAATAAAAGACATGAATACAAAAAATAAGAAATAATAAAGGGTTAAAACATAGAAACAGAGAATGTTCATGTAATCCTAAGTATTACTTTAATCGATTATAATGTGTCTCCACCATTTTTTCATTTTTCCTCCCCCAAGACAAAAAAATACATTTAATTTCTCCCTAGTGACAGAAATTAAATTCTAAGAAACAAGATTTTGTCAAGAAGGTGGAGATTTGGAGGGCCACAAAGCTTTGGAATGTCAAAGATGTATTGCCCCATTGAGAATGCATGCTCTACTGGAGGAAAATATATTTGAAAACCTGGGTAAAATGAATACTTTCAGTGGAAAATATAATTAACCAAAACTGGTCCTAGAGGACATTAAAAAGTCCAAAGAAGAGAAATTTTGAAAATTGTCAATTCCCCATCCCTCTCCAATGAATTTCCAATGAATCACCAAGCCAATATGATTTTCCCAGGGTAGTTTTACTAAAACTTTAAAGAGTATATAATTCTTATGATATCTAAAATATTGAAAAGTATAAAAAGAATTAATATTCAAATTAAATTTTATAAAACAAGTGGCATTGAAACAAAATCTAACAAAGTTTGCACGTAAATTAAATCTATAAATCAATCTTACTTATAAATCAAGAATCGAAGAATGTGAGAATAATTCAGCATTAGTAAACTTATTCAGGTAAACAATCATATGGAAAGATCTGAAAGCATTAAGATTATTTCTAGAGACATAGAAAAGGTGTTTGAAAAATTCAACAGCCATTCTTGAATTTTTTTTAAAACAAAACTCAATTATCTAGGAATATATGAATATTTCTTTAACAAGATAAAATATCTATCTCAGCCTGAAAGTGATGTTTAAAGATGAAACATTAAAAGCATTTCTACTGCAGTAAAGGAAAAGATCAAGAAGCACTATTAAAATTACTTTTAAACATTATTCTGGGGTTATAATTAAGTGCAGAGAAGAGAAAGAAATTAAAGATCTAAACATTGGAATTAAGGCTGTGAAACTATCCCTATTTGTAGAGAATATGAGAGCATATCTGGAAAACCCAAGCAAATCAATCGAAAACTATTAGAAACAGTAGACAATGTATCAATATACAGAAAAACACAGTTTTTATATGTGCAAACAATAATCAGTTAGACAATATAATGAATAAAATATCTTGTTTAGATTAGCAACAGAAAAGCTGAAATATCTAAGAATACACTAAACAAGAAATATATGAGACCTATATACAGAAAACTTTGCAGACTACTGAAGGACACGAAAGAAAGCACGAACACATGGAAAGACATTCCATGGTTTTGAATAGGTAGATTCGACATTCTAAACATTATCATTTGAAATTAATTTATAAATTTAAAGTAATTTCCCCTAAACAAGTTTTTATTTTTAGAATCAGAAAACTGATTCTAAATTTTATATAGAAGAATAAACTAACAAGAAAAGCTCTAGAAGAAAACATCGGCAAAACCCTTATATCTGAAAGCCATAAAAAGTAGATTGAAAAAGACAAAGAAAACTTCTGTATGGTAAAAAGAAAAAAAAAGAGAGAGACGTTAAATAAACACCATAAGCAAAGTCAAAGGCAATGGGCAAATTAGTCTAAACTATTTGGAAGTTTGGTAGACTCTCATCCATCAGTGGTGGAAGTATAAAAGGATTCAACTCCTAGGCAGGTAATTGAGCCACACAGATTAAGCTTAAAAGTGCATGTACACTCGGCCCTGCAGATTTCATTTTTGAATGTACTTCAGTTACTAAATACACTGAACATACAGACTGAACATACTGACAGTTACTAAGGCTGACTCACATATGAAACTATATTTACAAATTTATTACAATATATTAATATATTAATATATTACAAATTTATTTGTTGCAACATTGTTTGAAATAATAAAAAAAATTGGAAACAACTCAAATATTTTTTAACAGAGATATAGCTATGGGATGCTACTTTGCAAATATAAAAAATACTAGAAAGTGGGGGCTGGCCCCGTGGCCGAGCGGTTAAGTTCGCGCGCTCCGCTGCAGGCGGCCCAGTGTTTCGTTGGTTCGAATCCTGGGCGCGGACATGACACTGCTCATCAAACCACGCTGAGGCAGCGTCCCACATGCCACAACTAAAAATGGACACACAACGAAGAATATACAACTATGTACCGGGGGGCTTTGGGGAGAAAAAGGAAAAAATAAAATCTTTAAAAAAAAAAAAATAAAATCTTTAAAATAAAAAAAAATAAAAAAAAATACTAGAAAGTGTACTGATAGGGAAATTTTCCAGGCTATATTATTAAGCTAAAAAGGCAGGCAACAAAGGGATAAAAGCAAGAATATGTATTTGTCTTAATTAAATACGCACTTTAAAAATCTCTGAAAGGTTTCCTAACAAACAAATAAAAGCGGTTACTTCTGTGAGTGGGTAACAAGTTTTTTAGTGAATTTTTATGCTGTTTGATTTGAAAATCATAATAATTATTTAAAAGTCGTAAAGTAAAATTTGAAAGTCATTAGATGTAATATAATGTGAATTATATGTTTTTATCTGTCATCCTCTCTTTAATGTTGGAAAAAAATGTGATGTGCCACAGAACAATAATAGTACCAAGTACTTTCCTTCTATGAAAAGGTCAAACTAATTTCCACATGCAGGGTATAATCATGTTAGCTGGCATGATTCACACGGTTATTTCAGGTACGTAATCTTCCTTTTTATTAATTAATCATATATCCAAGTGTCAAAAGGAATAACAACTTGTAAAGAAATGACATATTTACCCATAACCCTGTGTAAAAGCTCTTTCTTTTATATTAGACTTTAGACCAAGATTGGTTGACTTCAAAAGCATGAATTTGAGCTAGTCACTTAATGAGATTTTTGCATGTACTAATTCAACTCTGCTGTTTTCAAACTTCGGCCCTTAAGGGGGAACTGAGGGTAACCTTCTGATCATGCCAACCTTGGGAGGCCCGTCAACTCACGTCATAGAGAGCCACACAGCAAAATTCAAAGCTGGGGTGATTGTCAATACTGGAAGGGTCATGTGTGGTCTGGGAAATTGCAGACTCACTCTGCCTTCACCTCTGTGACCCTGTCCTTGGGAGAGTGGGTATAAGCAGGCAGTGACCTATTCTGAAGTGAAAACATGGCTTCAAGGCAATTCAGATCTTCATGTTTCCCTCTACCACCTACCTCATAAATAAACTTCAGTTCCTCCCGGTATTTCAATGCACTAGTACAGGTTATGACACACAATGTCTGAAAGTCCGCTAATGTCATCTACAAGAAGACCCAGAACAATAGCAATGTTACTAAAGTTGATGGTCTTCTCTAGAGTGAGTCCCCTGGCAGTTGATACTGGCAGGTTTTCAAATAGCCTTGAATATCCATAATAATTGGTCATTCATAATGTGTACTATAACATGTACCCCAGAGAACTGTTGGAAGATTAAGGGAGAAAATATGTGTAAAGCTCTTGGCATGAATTTGAGTTATTCGCTTCCTTCCAGACTAGTGAATAGAATCAATTTGCTTGGCTATAATGAAATCAAACCAATTCTCCTATCTTCTACACAGCAATAAGTCATTATCTAAGAATTCGGAAAATTCTAAACATCATTTGTTAACCAAAGGTCTGACATGGTCTGAAAACTTGCATTTTCTTACCATTTTCATGAGAATTTATTGTAATGCATATTTATCAAACGATTTTGGGTAGAAACTTCTAATCTGGGCACAAGCACTACTAATCCTACAAATGACAAACAGAAGCGTGAAAAACATCAATTTGAACGTAGAGTATTTAGCTCCAAAGAGCTCATTTACACATCATCATTTTAACTCTCTGTAAGCAGGAAAGGGCAGAAAACATCCTAATTTCTAATGGTAACATTGAAAAGTAAACCTTAAAAAAAATTTCAAAAAGGGGCCGGCCCCATGGCCCAGTGGTTAAAGTTCCACGTGCTCAGCTTTGGCAGCTGGGGGATCACAGGTTTGAATCCCTGGCATGGACCTGCTCCACTCATCAGCCATGCTGTGGAGGCATCCCACATATGAAGTAGAGGAAGATTGGCATGGATGTTAGCTCAGGGATAATCTACCTCAAGCAAAAAACAAAAGGGGGGGGTGGGGAGGATTGACAATGGATGTTAGCTCAGAGTGAATCTTCCTCATCAGAAAAAATAATAATAATAAAAAAAAGATCCCACAACTAGAAGGACCTGCAACTAAGATATACAACTGTGTACAGGGCGGGGTTTGGGGAGATAAAGCGAGAAAAAAAAAAGATTAGCAACAGTTGTTAGCCCAGGTGCCAATCCTTAAAAAAAAAAAGAAAAGAAAAAAGAAAAGCTCATTTAACGACCAATGTTTTAAAAGAAGACTTTGCTTCATGTTCATTCATTCAATCAACATTCATCAAACATATAACACATATTGAACATTCTCATGTGCCATGAACAATGCTTAGTGTCTAGAATAGAGTGTTGAAGAGGACGAGCATCAAGGCTGCCAATGACTATCAAGTGTCACACTTGGCTTCTGGCTAGTCCAAAACGGAATCTGCCAAGGGGCTTTTGGCCAAGCATCTAGCTTCTGCTGACTTTTCTAGAGGAAGCCCAGCTATAATTTGGCTGTGTAGCAGCTTGGAGTTAAGGTACAGAGGTCCAACTTCAGCTTTGGATTAAGACATGGCAAAAACTAGCCCATCTTTCTGATCATTGGGCCATGGTTTTATGGAGCTACATGTCTTTGTCGGCTTGAGCTGCCATAACAAAATATCATAGACTGAATGACCTAAACACCGGGAATTTGTTTCTCACAGTTCTGGAGAGCAGAAGTCGAAGATCATGGTGCCAGCTGGGTTGGTGACTGGTGAGATTCCTCTCCTTGGGTTGCAGACAGCTGCCTTCTCTCTGTGTCTTCACATGGCCTCTCCTCAGTGTGTGAGGGAAATGGAGAGAGAGAGAGGCAAACTCTTGGGTGTCTCTTCTTATAGGGTCACTAATGACTTTATGAAGGCCCGTCCTCATGCCCTCACCTAAACCTAATTACTCCCAAGGGCCCAACAAATACCATCACATTCAGGGTGATGGCTTCTACATATGAATTTGGGGGGACATAATTCAGTCTATAGTGGTGACCTAGCACAAGAAGCAGTGGAATAGTCTCCACCAGCCAGAAAGGTTAGGCCCATGATACTCCAAAAATACTAACCCACATGCCCCTTATACTGAATGTTACCCTATAAATTTGGAGTTCACCAATATATGGAATTCACCAATATATTCACCAATATATGGTCAGTATGTAAAGCCATTAGTCTAGATAAGTTCAGCTATGGGATGAGTTTAGATAGAGAAGAGAAGAGGTTTAAGGACTATGCCCCAGAGTACACCAGTACTTAAAAGTCCTGGAGATAACCAACAACGAAGACTGAACATCAGTGTTCAGAGAGCTAGAGGGGGAGCCAAGAGGGAAAATGATCGCCCTAAAACAAATGAATAAAATGTTTAAAGACAGTGAGAACTCACCGATCATGTCAAATACAGGTCTTGTTCAAATAATCTAAAGACTGAAAACTGAACACAGATTTTTCAATGTGGAGCTCGCCGATGACTTTGACAAGAGCCAGAGATGGGGAGAAAAACGTGAATAAATCAGATTCAAGAAAGAATGGAGGAGGGCAGATCAGAAGCAGATACAATGATTTTAGGTTAGTTTTCTGAAGACATTTCTGTAAACAGGAACAAAAGGGGCAGTAGGGGCAGAGTCAATTTTATTAGAGCATTTTTGTATGCTCTGTGGGAATAATCTAGTAGCCTAGAAAATTTAATGAAGCAATAGGGGCCATTTGCGGGAGCAATATAATGGAGGAGAAAAGGGGAGATGGGATACTGTGTGCCAGTGGAGGGAGCCTTAGTTGGGAGCAAAGACTGTTCATCCATTGAAGTAGGAGCGAAGTCGTGGTCTATGGATAGAGTTGCAAGTAGCTAGGAAGATGTCGTGGTGGCATTATATTGAAGGGTTCTGAAGTGCCTGCTTTCTCAATGAAAATAGAGGATGCAGGTCATCAGCCCAAGGTGAAGAGAAGGAATGAGGTATTGGAGGTTTGAGGCAAGAGAAGGAAAGAAACAGTTGTCTAAAATACTGGAAAGCAAATTGACTAGGGATAAATATATAATGTGTTTGTCACCAGAAGGACCGCCTTGAAGTGAACGGCCATGAACGCAAAGCGAGAATAGTTAGCATCATTGTGTGTTTTTTCTGCGGGCACAGAGATGATGTTAGATTAAATCAGGATTCAGTTTTACCAGGTCAACAGAAGCTGACGGTGTAAGCCAGGGACTGATTCTAAAAATTAACAATGGAATCCACGCTGGCCAAGAGGGAATCAACGACATAAAGGATAAAAAGGACAGCAAATGGTTGTGAAATTTAAAAATATCGTTGAAGATAAAACACTTCAGAAAAGGAGAAAGTAAATCCTGGAAAGAAAACACAATTTGCCAAGATCAATCTGAAATAAAGTTTTTAACTGGTCATTTGGACTAACGTGTGGCAGACATTTTAATTATTTCAAAAACAGCTTTACTGAGATATGACTCACATACCGTAAAGTTCTCTCTCCTAAAGTGTAAAATTCAGTGGGTTTCAGTATATTCACAAAGTCGTAGGTTAATCACCACTATCTAATTTCAGAACATTTATATCACCTCCAAAAGAAATTCCATATCCATTAGCAGAAACTTCTCATTACCCCACAATCTTACCTCTGGCAATTACTAGTCTACTTTCCGTTTCTGCAGATTTGCAAATTCTGGACATTTCGTATAAATGAAATCATACAACACATGGCATCTTATAGTTGGCTTCTTCCACTTAGCATAATGTTTTTGAGATCCATTCATGTTGCAGCATGTATCAAATTTTGTTTTTTATGGCTGAATAACTTCCATTGCCTGGATAGACCACATTTTGCTTATCCATTCATTGGTTGATGGACACTTGCGGTGTTGCACTTTTTGGCTATTTTAAATAACGCTGTTTCTAACATTCATGCTCAAAGTTTTGTGTGGACATATGTTTTTAATTTTCTTGGGTATACACCTGGAAATGGAAATGCTGAGTCATGTGTTGACTCTGATTAACCTTTGGAGGGTCTGCTAGATTGTTTTCTAAAGCAGACGCACTGTTTCACATTCCTGCTAGCAGTGTATGAGGATTCATACAGCAATGCACGAGATTTCTAGTTCCTCCACATCCTCGCAAACACTTGTTAGTATGTATTATTTTTATTATAGCCATCCTATAATGTGTAAGGTAGTATCTCTTTCTAGTTTCAATTTGCATTTCCCTAATGTCTAATCGTCTTCAACATCTTTTCATGTGCTTATTGGCCATTTGTATATCTTTTTTGGAAAAACGTCTATTCAAATCCTCTGCCAATTTTTAATTGGGCTGTCTTTTTATTGTTGAATTGTAAGAGTGTTTTAATATGTTCTGTATACAAGTCCCTTATCAGATGTAGGATTTACAAATTTACAAATATTTCTCCCAGTCTGTGGGTTGTCTTTTCACTTTCTTGATGATGCCTTTTGAAGCAAGAAATTTGCATTTTGATGATGTCCAATTTATCTATTTTTCTTTTGCTGCTTGTGCTGTTCGTGTCATATCTAAGAATATTGCCAAATTCAAAGACACAAAGGTTTACCCCTTGGTTTTCTTCTTACAGATTTATAGTTTTAGCTCTTACTCTATGTTTCTGATCCATTTTGAGTTAATTTTTGTACATGGTATGGGGCAGGGAGTCTAACTTTTTTTTCCCAGTGGATATTCAATTGTCCCTTCACTATTTGTTGGAGGGACTATTCTTTCCTCATTGAATTGTCTTGGCACTCCTGTCAAAAATAAATTGACCATGGGGGCTGGCCCCATGGCCTAGTGTTCGGTGCCCTCTGCTTCAGCAGCCCAGGTTCAGACCCCAGGTGCAGACCTATACCACTCATTAGCAGCCATGTTGTGGTGGCAACCCACATACAAAATAAAAGAAGATTGGCACAAATGTTAGCTCAGGGTGAATCTTCCTCAGCAAAAAAATATATATATAAAAAATAAATTGACCATAAATGTAAGGAGTTATTTCTAGACTCTCAATTCTATTCCATTGATCTATATTTCTACATTTATGCTAGTACCATGCTGTCTTGATTGCTGTTATTTGTAGTAAGGTTTGAAATTGGAAAGTTTGAATCTTCCAACTTCGTTCTTGTCAATATTAGTTTGTCTATTCTGGGTCCCTTGCATTTCCATTAATTTTAGGACCAGCTTCTCTATTTCTGAAAAAAAGACATCTAGGATTTTGATAGACATTGCATTAAGCCTGTAGATCAATTTGGGTAATTTTGCCATCTTAACAATATTAATTCTTCTAAACCATAAACCATATTAAGACTTCCAAAAATCTTTACATTTATTTAGGTCTTCTTTAATTTATTTCAACAACGTTTTGTAGTTTTCAGTGTACAAATCTTGCACTTATTTTGTTAAATTTATTGCTAAGAATTGCACTCATTTTGATGTTATTGTAAATTGAATTGTTTATTTAATTTCATTTCTGGATCATTCATTGCAAGCATATGGAAATACTATTGTTGTTTCTTCATTGATCTTGTACGCTTCAACATTGCTGAACTCATTGATTAGCTCTAACAGTTCTCTAGTGGATTACTTAGATATGTTCTATATACGAGAGCATGTCATCTACAAATAGAAATTGTTTCTCCTCTTCATTTCCAATCTGGATGACTTTTGTTTCTTTGGAATAGCAAGTGGAAAGCATCCAGGTTTTCACCACTAAATATATTAGCTGAGAGTTTTGCATTGATGATCTCTATCAAGTTGAGGAAGTTCCTTTCCTTATTTCATTTGAAGATTGGCACCTGAGCGAACTGTGGCCAATCTTCTTTTTTTTCACCTTCTCTTCTCCTCGAAGCCCCCCAGTATATAGTTGTATATTCCGGTTGTGAGTGCCTCTGGTTGTGCTATGTGGGACACCACCTCAGCATGGCCTGACGAGCAGTGCCATGTCCATGCCCAGGATCCCAACCAGTGAAACTCTGGGCTACAGAAGTGGAGTGCACAAACTTAACCACTTGGCCACGACAGTGCCAGCCCTGAGGAAGTTCCTTTCTAATCCTAGTTCATTGAGTGCTTTTTTCATGAAAGAGTGATGGATTTTGTCAAGTGCTTTTTCTGTACCTATTAAAATGATCCTGTGCTTCTCATCCTTTATCCTATTAATATGGTTTACACATTGATTGGTCATCGTACATTAAATCAGCCTTGCATTCCCGGGATAAATTCCACTTGGTAATTGTGTATAATCTTTTTGATATGTTGGTGTATTTAGTTTGCTAGTATTTTGTCGAGTATTTTTGCCTTTTGTATTCATAAGGGATGTTGGTCTGCAGTTTTCTTGTGATGGCTCTTGGATTTTTGTATCAGGTTTGAGTTATTTTCTAGGGTTCTCATTTCATTTGAAGGACTCCCTTTAGTTTTTCTTTTCTTTTCTTTTCTTTTCTTTTCTTTTGAGATTGGCCCTGAGCTAACATCTGTTGCCAATCTTTTTTTTTCTTCTTCTTCTCCTCCCAAAATCTCCCCGGTACATAGTTGTATATTCTAGTTATGGGTCTTTCTAGTTGTGGTATGTGGGGTGCTGCCTCAGCGTGGCTTGATGAGCAGTGCTAAGTCTGCAACCAGGATCCAAACTGGTGAAACCCTGGGCCACCGAAGCGGAGTGCACAAACTTAACCACTCAGCCACAGGGCTGGCCCCTAGTTTTTCTTGTGTGGTAGATCTGATAGCAAGAAATTCTCAGAGTTCTTTTCTTTTTATGTAAGAACAATTTAATTTCTCCTTCATTTTTGAAGGATAGGTGTGCTGGATATAGAATTCTTCATTGTAAGGTTTTTATTTTTTAAATCATTATGACAATGTCATCACACTGCCTCTGGACTCCATGGTTTCTGATCAAAAGTCTTCCAATAGTCTTATTGAGGATGCCTTGCACCTTGTGAGTCCCTTTCTCTTGCTGCTTTCAAGATTCTCTGTCTTCACCTTTGACAGTTTGACTATGATGTGTCAACCTGTGGATCTCTTTGAGTTTATCTTTCTTGGGGTATATTGAGCTTCTTGTATGTGTAGACAAATGTTTTTTCCTCAAATTTAGAAATGTTTTAGCCAATATTTCTTCAGATATTCTTTCTACCCCTTTCTCTCTGTCCTCTCTGTCTGAAATTCCCATTATGTGGATGTTGGTCCTCCCGATGGGTATCCCACAGGTCTCTGAGGTCCTGGGGATTTTTCTTACTTATTTATTTTTTGTCTCAGACTGGATAGTCTCAACTGACCTGTCTTCAAATTCACTGCCACTTCAAATTTGCTGTTGAGCGCTTCTAGTTAATTTTTCATTTCATTTATTGTACCTTCAACTCTAGGATTTCTATTGGTCTATATAGTTTTGTTGATATTCTCTATTTAGTGAGACATCATTCTCACGCTTTTTCCCGTAGTTTCCTTTTATTCTCTAAATGCGATTTCCTTTAGTTCTTTGAAGATATTAATAACTCATTTAGAGTCTTTATCTGGTAAGTCCAACATTTGGGATTTCTCAGGACAGTTTCTATTTATTGCTTTTATTTTCCTGTATATGGGTCATACATTCCCATTTCTTTGCACTACATAATTTTTTGTTGCAAACTGGATGTTTAAAGTAAAATAATATATTAACTCTGAAAATCAGACCCCCCCATCTCCCAGGGTGCATTGTTGCTCTTTGTTGTTTTTGTTTTTGCTGTTTGTTAGTTTAGTGACTTTCCTGGACCAATTCTACAAAACCTGTGTTCTTTGTCATATACAACTACTTTAATTTCTGCTCTGTTATCTTAGTGGTCAGCTAACGACTGGACAGAGATTTCTTTAAATGTCTTGAATCAGTACGTCTCCCAGCCTTTGCTGAGGACTCTGTGTGTGCACTGAGGCATAGCTTCAACACTCCAGCCATCAGTCTACAGCTCTGCCTTAGCCTCACTTCCTGCTTGCATGAGGCCTCAAGGTCAGCTATATGTGAGAGCATAGGGCCTTCTCAGGTGTTTCTGTGCCATGTGCACTACTCTGTCCATGAGGGTGACCTTCTAGACTCTCAGGAATATTTAGAGCTTTCAAAACTCTTACGGACTTCTCATTCCCCAGTTTTTTCTTTTAAGATTTTTGGTAAGTTTCTTGTTCACCCCAACTGGTAATGCCACTTCAGGCAGCACTATGCTAAAAGACTGCTGCTAATCCTGTTCGACAAATGGCCTGCAGCTGGGCTGTTTACCCAGAGCAGAGCTCCGAGTCAGGTCAAGTAGAGGCAGACCTTGAGAATGGAGTTTTTCAGTGGACTTCCAGACAGGTCAAATAAGAACAATTCTCTGGACAGGGGACTTCGGGGTGCTCAAAACCTGTTCAGAACCTTTTAGTGGCTACTTGGTTGCTGGTTTCACAGTGACTGTAGCTGCAGGGTGCATTGTGGGGCTTGTAGCTGGTGTGTCAAGTTAAAATTAAGCAGATCATGACCTGCTGAATGAGGAGGCACAAGCCACCCACACAGGGGCAGCAAGCAGCTCCCTCGGCATCCGAGCTCCCATTTGGGGTTAGCGGAAACCTCAGAGCCATTTTGATTGAAGATGCAGTTTCAATACACTCATACAAAGGAAGTAAAGTCACAAGATTTATTATTTACAGATGCCAGAAACAGGGCGGGGGGAAGTCCTTCATCCTATGTCATTAGCAAGCAGGAGACAGACAGCAGGGTAGCAAGCACCTATTACTTGTAAGGTGGTTGAGGTGGTCATCACTAGCTTTTCAAAGCCTCAACTTTTAGTGCTTATTTTAAAAGGTGTCCAGGGAAAAGCGAAGCAGGAACTTGTGGTGGGATCCCAAGCTCCAGTCCTTATCCAGATGTCCCCACTTTGGGTGTGAGGAGGGTTGTCATACTATAAAATGCCTGGGCAGCAACTCAAAATAGCTGTTTTCTCATCACATAGGACTGTTTATTTTCAAGGCTGCCATGGAGTTGGGGAAAGACATATGAGATTAGGGCAAGTTAAAGGCTTAGTTCTTATTGAGATTCCGCCATTTTTCTTGAATAAACAATCTTTGGATGGTTGCAAATCTTTAGTTAATTTTCGGAGTTCTGAAAAAGTGGATTTTGACAGATTTTGCAATGTTCTTGTCACTTTTCTGGAGGAGTAGAATTTGGAGGTCTTTACTCCACCGTTGCAGAAGCAGATGTTGCAGAATTCTTGCACATTTAAAAAATTCTTCCTCTTAGTTTGGTGAACACCTGTTTATTCAAGGCTGACTAGTGTAGTCGAAAGATGGTTGGAGAGGAAAATAATTAGCTTTCAAGTCAGACAGACTTATAATTAAAACCATATTGCCGCTTACTAGCTGTGTGAACTTGGAGACTCAGTTTTCCCTGAGACTCGATTTTCTTATCAGTAAAAACGGCAAAATATTCCCCACGTAGACTGTGCTGAGAATAGGAGGTAATATAAGCAAAGTCTCAAGATTATTAAATAGCACGCAATAGTTACTCTTTAAATGATTATTACTATCATTGCTATTCTTTCTTTTTTTTTTGAGGAAGATTAGCCCTGAGCTAACATCTGCCACCAACCCTCCTCTTTTTGCTGAGGAAGACTGGCCCTGAGCTAACATCCATGCTCATCTTCCTCTACTTTATATGTGGGACGCCTACCACAGCATGGCTTGCCAAGCGGTGCCATGTCCGCACCTGGGATCCGAACCGGCGAACCCCGGGCCGCCAAAGCAGAACATGCGAACTTAACCACTGCGCTGCCGGGCTGGCTCCCCTACCATTGCTAATCTTGATAGTTGTATCCATAAAACAATTAACCAAGTACCTTAAGGGACTATCTAGTAAGGGCCCATTCCACTTAGCAATATGACAAATTATTGCAATACCCAACATCTATCCTATAACTTCTATTATTATTACCAGGGTTAAAGTATAGTTTTCAAAAGCTTAGAAAAATGTATATTCTCATACAAATATAAAGTGAGTATGCATCAAATATTTTATCTAATTCTATTAATAAAGGAATGAGACAAAGATCTATAAATTAATCTCTGTTCCTACCAATTTGTGAAATAGCCTGGTCAAGAGTGGGTCAAGCCCAATCCTACACTGAAAATACACTAAGTAATCACTTCTGCTTATCTCCAAATTTTGGATAATTTTTCTGACAGTCTCCCCTGTTGGGATTTTAAATAATCTCCAAATAACATTCATGATCACAAAATTGTGTGCTCTCATTAAGTTTGGTCTGATTATTTACATAGGCGCAACAAGAATGTTAACAGCCGTGTGGCCTCCTTGAGTTTGTTCTACCCGTCTAGAGTCTCACAGTATTGAACAACTGCTAATGCAACAGAAGTGACTTCTGTCTGGGGATTTTCCTAAGGAATCTTGGTTTGAATTTTTAGAAGTCTCTATTATTTGCCCTTCTATCCTGAGACTAGGAAACCAAAACCATTATGCTCTCTCCACCAGATTTTATCTGCAGGGCCTGTAAATTTGGGTGAATACATCTCTTTTTGAGGCCCTCAAAATTTGCTAAGGAGTGGCCTGCCAAGGAGTGGCCTTCTTTGTCACCTGTGAGACTAGAATCCTCTAATGCAAGTACAAAGCTGGCTTTCCTAGGAGGGCTGTGTACACACTGGCTTCTCATGTAGGATCGATCCTTGTTCCTTATCAGTGAGCGTGTCACATCTGATTAAACGAGATTTATCATCAGGTGCGGTGTTGTTTGCATAATCGATTTGTTCAATCATGTATGGTAGAGAAGAGGACAGATTCTCATTGAATATATAGACTATAATGTCATGAAAAGTAAGAAGACTCAGGAAAAGATCTGTTTGTAAATTTTGAGGGATTAATGAGAATCCAATACCATTTTTAAAAGTTTCATTTCAGTTTATAAAAGCATGGTCTACTAAATGGGTTAGAAACAACTTGAGATGAGAGAAAAAAGACTTTCTCATGTAGCCATTAAAAAATAGAACATTAAAGGTAATACCAACAATAATCCAAACTCCAATTAAATGCCCCTCTTCTGTCCTATGACATAGATCTGGGTCTTGCGTCAGACGTCAGCCTTTGGAAGTACGTTGACTTCCAGGCTGGAAAAAGTCCTGAAAATGCCGTCACGGTTTACTGGTACGGTCTGAAAATCGTCTAAGTGATGCCAGCTTGGAGGCCTGTACCCGATTTTATTTTTAAGAATATCTGGTATAGTCCTTTCTAGAAGGCTCCAAGTCTGTCCATACATGTTGAAGATACAAATTGTAGCCTAAAGATTGTATAGCAGAATCTTTCAGTAAGTATCAGAGAGAAGCAAAAACCTACTTGAGAGTCAGACTGAGCGGTTATTTTAATCCAGTGACCAATAATATCAGAATGGAGGAGAGTAAATTTTTCTACTGAAGTAAAGTACATTACTGTTTCCCAAAAGGCTGATCAATGTTTCCCTTAAGGATAAGAATATATTACAGGTTAGGAAAGCCTTGAAAAATCTCCAGGGCCTGCCCATAAAGTGTACAATTTGTGATATATCTCTATGAATAGCATGTTGCTTATACAAACTTAACCCGGGAAAGACTGAGCATGTTTTTGATTTCACACTTCTTCCCAGGGAGCTTTTACAATCAGGTGAATCTAATCAAGAAATATCAAACAAACCTAATTATTTTTAGCATTCCTACTTTTATAAGGCAAAATAACAAACTTTTGCAAATTTCCAGGGAGATTTGTGAGAAAAACTGAAAAATAATTCCAGGTGTGAAAAATATCCTGAAATTTTTCTTCTATTTTTTCCTAATTTAGAATGCAGAATTGAGAAGGAAAACGCAAAAAAAATTTAAAGGAAGGTGTGGCTGTTTGATTAATATTGAATCATGGGTGGGTGAAACAGGTGAAGGGGGTCAAAAAGCACAAATTTCCAGTTATAAAATAAGTAAGTTGTGGGGATGTGATTCATGGCATGGTGACTACAGTTAATATTACGGTATTGCATATCTGAAAGTTGCCGAGAGAGTAAATCCTAAAAGCTCTCATACAAGAAAAAAAATGTATAACCATGTGTGGTGCTGGATGTTAGCTAGACTGACTGTCGTGATAACTTCACAATATATGCAAATAACCAATCATTGTGCCGTACAACTGAAACTAATATAATATGGCAATTAGATCTAATGATTGAATCACGGATCCCTGAGAAATAATACCTGGTTACCTATGTAGTCAAGGTGATAATAAAATATTTTCAAATAGACATACAAGCACATTATGGAAACTTAGTACTTTTACAAGCGAGAAAATTTTGTTCCTTAAAAACAACAACAACGAGACAAACTGAATCCAAAGCAGTGCTTTTCTGGTGAGACCTGGAGTCCCTGATATTTGAGTGGATCCTCTGGACAGCGAAGCTCTAACACCGATTTATTATCTTAGAAAGATAGTCAATTCCAGTTTTCATCAACATGTTTGCTAACAAAATTTCACAAGATCTCTTTTTTCCTGAAATTAACTTCATAAATATGCCCTTCAAAATTGTATGAAGTTTGCCAAATTTAATACATTTCGTGGGTCCTTTACACACTTAAGTATGTAAATCGAAGCACCTGAATTCACCCCTTCCAAGCCCTCCACATTTGTCTACTCCCTCGGGTTTTGCCCTTTACTGTGCTTCTTCATGTTCTGGAACAGGGTGAGCATTTACTTTAGAGCAAAAGTATTCTCCCTTTTCCTTGGAAAAACAAAATCATATACCCAGTTGTGTTTCTCCTTAGATAATCTCAACCACCTATATTAATTATAACTTTTTTTTTTTTTTTTTTTTTGCTGAGGAAGATTTGCCTGAGCTAACATCTGTTGCCAATCTTCTTCTATTTTGCATGTGAGCCACTGTCACAGCATGGCCACTGATAGACAAGTGATGTATGTCTGTGCCTGAGACCCGAACACTAGCCATCTAAGCAGAGCACACTGAACTTAACCACTAGGCCACCAGGGCTGGCCCTAATTAGAACTTTTAATTAAAGTAGCAACTTCTGTTTTACAGAGAAAACCAAAGGCTAGGTAATTGGTAACAGTCTATCATTCACAAGCCTTAGCTCACGAGCAAATCTCATGAACACACATAGTTCATTAAATTATAGACACATACATCTCTTTTTTCATCCCTTTCAGATCTTCTTAAGGAAGCAAAATGAACATGTTCATTGATATAACCCAAAGATATATCCACTCTATAGAGTATACAAAAATAAGAGGCAAATTTTATAAACTTATAATTATGCTTAGTTATCAGTGTTCCAGTATCCCGATAATTTATTCCAGTATCCAGATAATTTAATTACAAATTATCCAGCTTTTCAAAGACTATTCAAAAATAACTCAACTTGACATTAATACAAGTATTTAAGTTACCTAAGGAACTTGGAAATTAAATTTAAGCTGACACACTATGAAACATCATTATTGTTATAAAAATGTTTGTTGGAATTATGATTCAATTCAGTTGAACACAAATTTGCATTATTCACAATCTTAAACAGTATGTGGGACTAATGTTATCTTATTTGATCAGGGAACCAATATATGAAGTTTAGTAAGTTTGGCTTAACTAGTCTTTTCATGGGAAAACAAACCCAAATCTTATTTTTTAAAAGAACCATGCCTACGTCGTACTCCATAATGATTTGTTCAAGGAAAAGACAAAAGGCTCTTCTTGTTTAGTAAAACAAAAATTACTAAACCAGTCTAACTTGTCCAAATAGTCATCATAATTTTATAAACTTAGATTCTTATACAAAAATTATTCTAAGCCAGCAGTTTATGTAAGACGGATATGTTTTCCTTAAGAGTCTAACACATTTACAATAATTAGAAGTTCACTTTCTTTATATTTGTGAATTTGGTAAATATTTTATTTCATAAGCACTTATTTATCTCATCAAATGAATCAGAACAAAGTTCGTGTAATTTAAGAGAAAATAATCTAACCTATTATCACTTTCTAATTAGGAAAGTACTTTTCTGATCACGGACACACAGAAACAGAGTTTATAGCTTGTTTTACATGTCAGTCACAAGTCAGGAATAAACACAAAAATATAAAATCTCACTGGTTTAGATCTCAAATAACTATTTTTCTTCCCAGTGGGCATAAAATTCTTCATTGATTTGAGCTCACTGATAGACACAAACAAAAAAACTAACAAAGTGGATTCTGTTTTCTCTCATGCAGCAGAGAATTGATCTGCATTCTCCTTCTACCGCAATCCCCAAAAGGTGAGATCATAAAGCCAAGTGCACGATTTTAACTGCCACACACAAGGAATGATCCATCAGCCAGGAGAGACCAAGGAGGCAGTTGGGGAGATGAAACTAGAGGAAGACACTTAGAGAGCCAGCAAAGTCACTTGGAATCCACTCTGGGAGTCAAGAAAAGATGTATATGGACTTAGTAGCCCATGAAGTGGACACTTTGGCAACACGATTTACTAGTGTCTGTCAGATGAGTTTTACTGGACACCCTGGTGGATGCACTCCAAAATTGTTAAAGTCTGATTCTCAAAAGATTAAAAATCATGATTGCATACAGATACAAAATAGACACACGTCAAAGATTTTATTTAGTTCATTAATTAATGAGGACATTAAAGATATTAAAACTGGCCCAAAGAACATTTTAGGAGCAAGATATATATATGGAATTGAATCAAAGAGTGTTAGGATAAGGTAGCCAGCTTAGATACAAAAGCGGTTAAAGTCCTCCAGGGCAATAAATCAGAAGATTTGCTGGATCTCTCCCACTGCATGGGAATAACTTCCCTCTATACCAGACAAAAATCTATAGCTTCGCTTCTGCTCCCACTGAATTGTAAAATACCCTAGTCAATAAAAAGCTCAGCCACTAGTACCCTGAAGGAATGTCCAGTAATCTCATTTGCCTATTTCTAAGTTTTGGATAATTTTTCTCATTGTCCGTTTTCCCTTATAATACCACTTTTTACCTTGCATAAAGTTAGTAAGTATCCAAGTCTGTTCTTTTCTTGATTTAGTCTGAGCCTTTGAGTTTTTATGATTTTCCACCTTGACCACCTCTCCAGGATTTCCCTCCCCAAAACCCCTGGCCCATGCTTTCACTCAGGGTCAGAGGTTTTGGCTATGGATGAGATCTTTCAGGTTCCTTTTCTTCTTCTGGTCTAATTCTACAGCTGGGAGACAGCAGTGGCACTGAGTAGAGACTGTTCGTTAAGTAAGGAGCTAAGAGTGGGACACGTCCAGTATTCAATTTGTATAGTAATAATACACCAAGGAGAGAATCACTCACACGTGGGAGGAAGACCTCCCAGAGGGCAGGGCTTCTCAGGTATTTATGATTTCAGGACTTAGAAACATGAAACACCGTGAGCAAAGTCAGGGGTGTCTAATATCACGGACCAGGACTTTCTGCTTCCTCTTCAGTCTTCTCAGAGATCCAGAACCTGTCTCCTTAACTTTTCTTCTGACCCACACCCAATTCAAGGCTCTTCTTCTGTGAAACACCTGAGCCATCTTTAAGGTATTTATACTTTTTTTCACCCAGTTAATTTTTAAGTAAAGTGATTGCGCTCAGTTCTCCAGGTGTAGCTTTTCAGAGCTTAATGAGGAACACCCTGCAGGACATCAGATAGGCACTGGCCCGTCTTCTAGCTATTCTGCAAAGTAATGATATCTTGGAAGAATGAATTGGAAAAACTCTGTAAGATTAAAATATTATTATAATAAAGCATTGGGAGCATGAGTGTACAGAGGTAATGCATTTTTAAATTCCTTGTAACTATTGTCAGCAAGAGTTTAGAGATTAGCATGGAAAGAATATTAAAAACGTAATTTATTTCTCATATTTTATTGCCCTAGTTTACATTCCTGTTTTGCTAAGCTTGGGTGATTTGTGACTTTCATTCCTAGTCAGTCAGATTCTTTGCTCTCTTGGTGATTGTGCAGTCAAAAAGGCTTAGAAGAGAATGATCTTACCAGCACTTCCATGAATTTGTTCCGTGAATTATTCCTTTATAAGGAGTGATTTCAGAAATGGTCCTGAGGGGTGAGGTCAGAGCATGGTAGCGAAGAGAAAAAGAAAAGAGAGGTGTGTTTTAAATGCTTCCTAGGTGATTCTGACATTCTCACATAGTTTCCTGTTGAGAACAGCCACTTGTAAGTGTTTGAAATGATGGCTATGGAACAGATAAATTAGGTGTGGAATTTAAGGAGTAGATCTATGAAAATCAATTTTAAAACAGCAACTCTGGAAACTCAGATAGCCAGTAGGCCAAAAAATGAAAGTTAAAATGATGACTGGTTGGTTTACAAATTAAGGCTTATGGTCTTGCTTCTGCTCTGAAGAGAAGACATTAGCAAGTTTGGGATATTTTCTTTATGAAATATCAGGTTTCTCAATGGGAAAAGCAGGATAACTATATGACTCTTTTCAAGATTTCTTTGTAAGAATTCTTATTTAAAAAAAGAAAAAAGGTCAGTGTTCCTGATTCCCTTGTACTCAGATCTTATAAACAAGTAAACTGCTCACTAATGCTTTCATGACAGACCAATTTACACAGCAAGATCCCACTCTTCTCATAATTCGCCTCTGCTAAGATACCTTTTAATTTTTCATCAACTGTTTATTGAGTATTCTTGGTATTTGAAAGCAATGGATTCCTGATGAATGTCTAGGTGATTTATATTATACTATCCAACCTTTTTCAGAGTTTCTAAATAATAATATATTAATGTTTCCATTTTTGTGTGTGAGCTTTCACAGCACAATGGCAAAATAATTTTGAGTGTGCAGTACTGAATGTTATTGTATGCAATGAAGAAGAAAAAAGTGGCTCATTGCAAAATTAATAAGATGGAAAGCCACACAGAATGTGGCTCACACCATGTATAGCACACCAGCAGACCACGGCCTCTGAGTGTACATAATAAGCAAATAAAAGGGAGAAACACTTCTTTCATCCATCGGGCTTTCTTCATATTTTCTGAGGTTTATGGTGTACAATATCCCCCTACAATAATAAATCTTTTTCTGTGGAATGACCTGATTCTGGTGTTCAGAGTTGGTTTCCCACATAGGAAAAGAAAGAAAACCAGGCTGCTGCCCAGGCGGTGGCGCTTGAGAGGCAGTGTGGTGTAGTGGGGAGAGTTCAGGGGTAGAAATGTGAAAAGATGGATACTGTTTTCATTGGGTCTCTTTAGGCCAAATATGTAATTTCCCTTTAGCTCAGTTTCCTCTTTTATTTGAAGAATAGAGTACTTTTCTACCTACTCCACGTCATTTTTTAAGGGTCAAGAGAGAAAACCCTTGTGATAACACAAGTAAACCATAAAGCGTTGTTATAATTTGCTGTATAAATATAAGGAACTGCAAGTATGAGGGTACCCAAAGAGTCCTTGATCAAATAACATCTTTCAAAAAGCCCAGTTATGACTTCTCAGTGTTATCATCTTTCCTGAATTGCTTCGAAAACTTTGGAGAAGTAAGCTATTAGCTTCCTAGCTTATCAGTAGTTCCATTAGTGTGTTAGTAAGTGCATCATTTGGTGGCCTAACTGGAAACAGTGCTGGACTAAAGATTTATGTTGCTTCCTTTGTGGCAGTCTCTTTTAAGGGGTTGGATCATGCCAGAGGAAGTGTCTCTCTGGCCACGCTACGTGGTCAGACCCAGCAGCTGAGGAGCAACAAGGACAAGCTCTTGGTAAGATACACTTGTTGCAGTGTCCCAACTGGACAATGAAACAAGACAGGCATTTTCTTGCCAAGACTTAACTGCTCCTTTTGAAACACCACAATGATTCACTCAGGTGACTTATGTTAGAGAACCAAGTTTGTTTTTGCCTGTCGCCTGGAAAGTCAAACACTGAGACAACAAGATTGCAGCAGAGAGAGCATTTAATCACAAGGCAGCCTAGTGAGGGAGTGGAAGCATGAGTCTCAAATCCACTTCCCCAAAAATAAGGACTCAGGGATACTTATGGGGTAGAGGGCAAAGTGGTCTGAAAGGTGGAGAGAGGTGACTGGAGGTGAGGAGAGGTGAGGTAATTGATGACCTGCAAGAGCGTATCAGACTCCGTGCCTCTTCATAGGACACAGGTTCACAAAACGGTGGCGTTAGCATGATCTGACAGTGGAGTTTTTAGCCTCTTGACATCAAAAGGTTGCCTATGGGACATCTGCGTGGGCCCAGTTGATGAGTTGGTGGTCTCAACTGGCCTGAAGTAGACAAGGGCTTCTAATTCCTAAAAAACAGCTCAAACACCCATTACCATGGAGACCCAGGCTCCAGGGAGATGTTATCTATAGGAGCCTAGTGGGAGTCAGATAGCATATTGCCTAAACAGCACAGCACGGTTAACAATGGGCGGGGGAACAGCTAAAAGCTATAATCAGTAATTGCAGAAAAGGGAAAACAGCTTTAGTTCCCAGCTCCTTAGTCAGCAATGGCTGTTTGCCGGTTCCACTCACAATACATGGGCCGAACAATCTGCCCGATGTTCAAGGCCCAGCTTCGTCAACATGTGGCCACGGTTTCCTCTGTCTACAAAAGGAGGGTAGTAGTCAGGTCTACCTTCAAAAGTCTTGACTGAAGGAAGAGGGTAAGTAGGAACCTTGTAAGGGTTTCATAGATGGAGCTCAGGAGTGAAATACATCACTTCCACCATCACTTCCGCCACTCCCTCCTGGACCACCAGCATTTTCCCCTGGAACTGTTGCAGTCCCCTCCTGCCCCACCTCGCTGCCTTCAGCTTTGTCTCTATATTCTTTTCTCCACAGAAGTATCAGAGGAACATATCAGATAGCATCACAGCAGAGAATGCCTCGCTGCCAATTATTTGTTAAGAGCCCAGGCACGGAAGGCTTTGTCATCTTTAATGGTTGCTCTAAGCAGCTCAAACACTCCAAGGGCTTCCTGTCTCACTCAGAATTAAATCCAATCCCTTATCTTCGTCTTCAAGGCTCTGCCTCACCCTTCCTGGCCACCCCTACCCCTCCAAGGAAAACCGCCTGACTTCTAACCTCAGAGATTCAAACCTGAAGTTTCTAAATTGTTTCAGGTATTTATAATAAATCAGGAAATCTGCATTTCTTTCATCCTTTGAGAAATCAGATCCGGCAACAGTGGACGTGAGTCCTCTCGAGGCGGTGACCTGCGGAGGGGGAGCCGCTGTCCCTTAAGGAGGGCGTGGCCTCTCCAGGCCCACTTGGCTCACCTCATTTGTCACCTGCCTGGTCCGCTGATATAAGAGCTTCCGATATTTGTATTTTTCCATCTTTTGATTCCAATTTCAATGTCTTTATACTTTTGACCGCCCAAGCCTTTTGCACAACAAGATAGTATTACATAAATAAATAACTGTATCAAGAAGGAAAAAAAAGAAGTAAAAAAAGCACTATATATATGCTTGGATAACAAGTAATTCAACACATGCGTGCAACAGAAATGTTAACTAGAACAAGCACTATCTGAGGATTAACAGGAACCTTTTTTTGAAGATTTCAAACAAATTCGACTTTCAGTCTAACTGTGCTTAATCTAAAGTATTTCTACAAAGCTCATCAGAGCCTCTATTTGTCATAGACTTTTGAGTTTATTGTTGTGACCACATAAGAGGACCATTTTTTTGGTCTTTAAATTGTTGTAGGGGCCTCCCCGTGGCCTGGTGGTTGAGTTCGGCACACTCTGCTTCAGCAACTGGGGTTGGCGGGTTCGGATCCTGGACACAGACCTATACCACTTGTTTGCCGTGCGGTAGCAATGACCCACATATAAAATAGATGAAGACTGGCACAGATGTGAGCTCAAAGCTAATCCTCCTCAGGCAAAAAAAAAAAAAAAAAAAATGGTTGTACATCTCTACATGCCCTTTGCTTTTTTATTAAATGTAATCCAAGGTGCCGATGGCTCTTTCGTAGGTGAACACCAGCACAGACCTGGCTTTCCATTGTGTTTGAAACATGAGCCAAGTGTCAGCCTGCTGTGAAGTTAACATTGCCAGGATGTCTCTTCCACAAAAATAATTTCTATTTTCTTCAGTATTTAGTAGTGAAAGATATTAATGCATTAATGGTAATATATTTCTGGTTTAATATAAATTGAGGATATTTTCTGGTTGTGCATGAATACTGGCAACTTAGTAAGTTTTGACAATTGTTTAAATATGTAAAGTTAAGCTTACGTTTAAAAAACTAAAGTTGATAAACTGGGTCTTTGTCATTTGCTTGAGAAAAAAAGAAATGTGAATGTGTTTTCTGCAAAAAAAAAAAAAAGAAAGAAAAGAAATCTGACCTTTGACATACCTGTCACCCGACTCTCTCACCTCATTTCCTACAATAGTATTCTATTTTTCTTCACGTAGCCATTATGTCCTCATATCTTATATATCTCTTTTTCATACCTTTCTCTTACTCCTAGACCCTGGTGATTTAGTAGTTAAGATCTAGCAGTCTCACCACTGTGGCCCAGGTTCATTTCCTGGTGAGGGAACCACCTCACCCATCTGTCATTGTCCTATTTGGCACCTGAGTGCTGCTGTGAAGCTGAAAGCTCCGCCACCAGTATTTCAAATACCAGCAGGCTCCCCTGTGGTGGACAGGTCTCAGCAGAGTTTCCAGATTAAGACAGATTAGGAAGAAGGACCTGGACACCCACTTCCAAAAATATTGGCATGAGAAACCTATGAATCGCAACAGAGCATTGTCTGATAGAGCGCTGGAATGGGAGAGGATGGCACAAAAAGATCAGACAGGGTTCCACTCTGCTATGCTGGGGATCGGAAAAGGCTCGACAGTATTAACAACAACAAATCTCACCCCATATACCAATTAACAGATAAAGCCTGAAAATTCAGTGTCTTAACATAACAGAAGTGTATAGAAGTGTATTCTCACACATGCAATGTGTCAGCCTTGATGGTGCACCATTTCTCTCTTCAAGAAAGAACTTGAAATTCAACTGAGTACTGCCATTAGCTGACAGCCTCTGGCTGCACTCCTGTGAGATTTGCCACAGTGCTTAAGCCAAGGCCACCGTCTTCCTAGCAAGCCTAAATCCAATGACTGAGCCTAGCTATTTCTCCTCTAATGTGTATTCTTTGCTTTGGGATTCCCCATTGGACTGGCCAAGATTTTGTCAGCTCTGCATCACACTCTGAGACCCTCTCTGCCCCGATCTGCCTTCTCCCCTCATTCCTTCCAGAGATGTGAGCTCAGCATCACAGTCTGAAGTCTCCCTGCCCAAGCATACTCCTTCCCATCACAGGCTGTACATCCCCCTACTCCAACAAATCTCTTGCACTCCTTAATTCATCTCCACACCTGCTCACTGGAAGACCAGAACTGCTGTGCATAAGTCTATTTGGAAGCAGGGAGGAGCCTTGCTGCCAATTACTCATTTAGGAACACAGTCATGGAAGGTTTTGTAATCTTTAATAGTTGCTCTGGCCTGTAACATCCAGCCAGTGGCTTAGGAAAGAGAGAGCACTTGGAGGATGAATGGAAGGCTTTTGTGGGTCAGACCTAGAAGGAGCACACAGCACTCCTATTCACATTCCACTGGCAGACTCAGTCATATGCCCTCTCCTAGATGTGGAGAGGGGAGTTGGAAGATGTACTCCCCATCTCAGTAACCACTTCTCAACACTCAACAGTATCGCTACGTTCTGGAAAGAGAGCCGAGTCTTTGGTAGACTGGTTGATGGATTCTGCTGCATCCCACTGAAAAGCATCAAGCCTGGCAGAAACAACTCTATTTTGTTTACTGCTTTATCTTCAGACCTAAAATAGTGGTGGCTTTTACATAATAGAAATTCAGAAATGTGTGTACAATAAATGAGCTTTTTTAGGGTTCTGTGAGAAATAAATAAGATATTTCCTGTAAGAGCTAATGCAGTGCTGGACACGTAGAACAAGGCCCATAGATGTTAACTGGGTCATTGCATGGAATTTCGTTAGGTGGAACATACACATTGCCCTGCTCACTTGTGTCTCTTTCCCAATGTCTTGAGGCTTCTTCTGGTGGAAGACACCACAGGTCAACAGAACATGTTGGCATAAAGAAGAGCTGCAGAGTCGAACTCCAGTAAATAAAGCAATCTAACCTAAACATCCTAAAGGTAATCTTTAACAGTTCAACAAGCTGTTTAGCTTTCCTGTTCTTTATGCTAGATTAATCAGAATCAAGCCAGGATAACCTGTTGGAGATCCCTTAAACATGACTGCAGTTCTGCAACCTTGGTTAAAGAGAAATGTCATTAATTCTTTTAAAACAAAAATTAAAATGAAACTATCAACTGGGAGGCCATTTGCAAGCTCTTGTCTCACTATTTTCACAGAAAGGAACTTACTACAATTGAGAATTATATCTATTTAGTATGTTTGAGTCTTAGATATAAACACAAAATAGCCCTGAAGTTTGTAAAAGAGATATAACCATAATTTGTATGTAATAAGATAAACAGGCCTTGCTTATTTATTCCCCAAATATTTCCAGGTATATTACCTTGCAAGGAGTGAGTAAATTGTAATAGTAAATAGGTTTCTACCTTAGTTGATTGGAGGATATAAAGGTGTTAAAGACCAATAACCAACAAGTCAGGTATAAATGCTTGAATTCCAGATTAATGAGTGGGGTGGGAAGAGTTTCATTTCCTTTCTTCAGGCTTTTACTGTCCTTTCAGGTCCTCTGTATAAGTACAGCTCAGTCAGAAGACAAAAGCTAGACAGTAATTTAAACAGGGAAATTTTAATATGAAGAATTATTAAGCTTTCATATAAGAGTAACTATAAATGTGGAAAGAGAACCGTGGGAGAAAAAGAAATTTTCCTCTACCTTCTCACTTCTTCTGTCTGGTCTAGGAATTAAATTGACATGCGACAGAATAAGAGGAGAAAATCAAACAAATTTAATAACATGTTTACACACAAGAAACCAATGAAAATTGAGTAACTCACCAAAATGGCTGAAGCCATCACCTTAAATACTGTCTTCAACTGAAGACAAAAGAGGATGTTGGGGGCAGTGGTTTGGGGCTTCAGAGGGGAGGAAGGCAACTCACATGGAGAAGGAAAAGCAAATATTTGGTAAAGAAATGTTTGGCATACCATGCGGAGACAATGGGACATGGAGAGGACTTTGATCAATTGGGCCTTGCTAGGTTCCTTCTTGTCTACCGCAGCTAGTTCATGTTATGCTATAGTTATCTATGGTGATAGCTCCTGCCTATACTAGGCCTTCTATCTTAAATTCTTTTAGGCCGTTAGGGAGAAGGTCAAAGTTTCATTCTGAGTCTTTTGTTCTTAAAAATAATCAAGACAAAGAGACACATTTGGGGTGTCCAATTCTGATCTCACACAGAGCCTTAAAAGATATTTTAGATCTGACAGAGGATACTAAAGGAGGGACATTCTTGAAGGGTGGGTCATACCTCATTGAAGACAATGATTCAGGATGGAGAAGTTCACTGGGTTGCACAGTTCACAGTCTCCCGGAAAGCAGAAACAACCTACTGGGGTGCAGGCAAGCTGAGATTGGAGGCAGATGTACAGAGGGAGTGAGTTCACAGAGGGAAACAGACACTACTGTGCATGTGAGCCCTGAAGCACATGACATCTTCATCAGAAGGCTGTGGAAAGCAAACCTCCAGTGGTATAGTCAATCCAAGGCTGACTGTGGCCAGGCATGCAAAGGGAGTAAGGTGCCACTGTGGGGGCTTCTGGAACCAGGAGCTGGAAAGGCCTTCTTCAGGAGCCTAGTGCACTTCTGTGTGTGGTTTGGGCTGCAGCAACTCTAGGCTGATGCACAGGACAGACATCATGGATGGCCAGCTCCGTGGGGCCCCCGGTGTGGGATAGAGGAGAAGACACAGGAGCAGTAGCAGTGATCTGGGCTGTCTGGGGATCCTGGCTATGCCACTACTGCCTATCCGATGGTGTGATAACATGAACAACTTACTTAATCTGGCTGGGCCTCTATTTCCCTATTTGTCATATCAGCATAATGATGTCCACTTCATGGGGTTGTTGTGAGGATTAAATGATTTATCACGTGTAAAAGGCTTAGTATGTTAATAACACATAATCAGTGATCATTACATATTTACCAATTCTACCCCTGATTTACTATCAGTGTGATATTAGGAAGTTATTCATTCAGTAGATATTACCACTGGCCATGCATTTTCTGGGACTGTCCTTGGTGCTGAATCCTTCCCCTAGTGACTTACTTCCTTCAAGCCCCAGGTTGTCATCCATAAAATGAATGTGATAATAAAATAATAATACCAGTTTCAAAGGGTTGTTCTGGTAATTTAAATGAATTAATGTATACGAAATATTTTTATTCTTGTATTTCTGATGAAACCATAATCATGTACCAGGTAAGTATGCTTTCTTTAGCTTTGGAACATGAAATAGGTGAAGCCTTTTATTTAGTCCCCATTTTCAATAAAAGAGATTAAAAATTGGCAGTGAAAACATTCTAATGGAATTCTATACCTTTTAAATTTTTCTGAAGTGAACTTGATTCTATCTGGATGAGACAATTGTATGTTCTTTTGCTATAAGGGCAATAAGAGGCATATCACTTTATCACAGAGAAATGGTTTTATATCATTATCTAGGAACACCTTTTACATCAACTACTCCTGTTATCTGATTATTGCAAAAGAGAACAACTACAGATTAACAATTCTCAAACTAAAAGTTAATTTTTTGACATCTGTCTTCTAAAGTTCTATAAAACAGACTCCCTTACTCACTTAACATAGATACACATTTTATAAAGGATTATACTGAAGGGTACCCAGGATGTAGGATTATCCAGAATACAAACCACTGGAATTTAAAAGAAAAAAAAGGAATGCAATTCATTATTTTTAAAATTCTGACATACATATAGAAACAAAAGCAAAAGAAGACCATTGTCCCACCATGTAGATAACATATGATGACATTGTTACGAAAATTAAAATAGTGCATGAAAGTGGTATTAATATTCAAACAACCCAGAGGATGAAAAATGAAAATTTTAAGTCCTCTCATACACCTCTCACCACCTTCTCTTCCCAGAGAAAGCCACTGGAATAATTTTTTATTTTTCTTTTCAGAAAATTTTTATGCATACACCAGGATATATATTTTCATATAAATTTTTTAATTATTTGTATAAATTAAAGTTTTACATATATTAAATAGAGTTATAAAATAATAATAACATACCTTGAATGTTTATTTTTTGCTGATTTTCCATGCTGATGCCTAGTATGAGCCACCTTATTCTTTTTTCCTGGCAGCATTATATTTCATTACTTGAAAGTTTATTTTATTTAACTAATTTCCTACTGATGAATACTTATAGTTGTATATTTTACTTTGCTGATATCAATAATATTTTAATATATATCACTATGCATCTTATTTAATTTTATGCATATATCCATTGGGTAAATTCTTGGACGTCAGATTCCTGGTTTAGAAGACACGTTTATATAAAATTTTGTTTGAACTATAAAATTGCTATTTAGAGAAGCTACAATAATGTCCACTCTCACCAAAAGTATATGATGGCACCCGTCACACCATCACAAGCACTGGGTATAGTCAAAGTCTGTAATTTATCCCAACATAAAAATGATTTCATTGTCATTTTGATTATGACTTGAATTAACTATGAGTGAGATTGAGCATTTTTCAATATGCACATTGAAAATTAATTATTTTTTCTCTAAGTATTCTCTTCCTGTTATCCCTCTCAACTTTTTCTAATGAATATTTCATCTTTTTTTCTTATTGATTTGTGTGTGGTGTGTGTACCAAGGAATAAGCCATTTGTCAATCTTATGTGCCAGTTCTATCTTTTATGGTTTCTTTTTTCTACACCCTTTTTATAAAGACCTTCCCAACTTCAAGATTAAAATAAATTTATCCAAACACATTTATCATTTTATTTTGTACATCTAAATGTTATGGTTCATTTGAAATGTTTTTAGTGTTGATTTTTTCTTTTGGGTTTGGGTGTTAATAGATATTTTTAAAAATATATTGTTAATCCATTGCTCCAATACCATTAATTGAATAGTCCTTTTATTCCTACTTATTTGAATAAGTTATTTAAAATAAAATAAATTTCAACATATATTTGAGCCTATATCTGGACTCTATTCTATTAAAATTCTGTTTCTTAAAGTGAAATGGCTTTATTATTGAAGTGTCATAATTTGTTTTGATACTTCTATAAACAATAAGGCAAGGCCATCCTCAATCTTTTTTTTACCTAGGATTTTCCAGGATATTCTTGGATGTTTATTTTTCTAGATAAATTTTAGTATTATTTTCTCCTTTCCCCAAATTCATTGTTGTTCTATGAGAATTTATATTGCATTAATAAATTCAATCACAAATAATAGACAGCATGGTCTTTGCTCTTCATTTATTTAAATGTTCTTTTATATCCCTCAGAGAGCTTAAACATTTTCTTCAAATAGGTCCTCTACATTCCGTATAAGATTTACTTCTCAATAGTCTTTTTTGTTTTCGGTTGCCATCTATTCTTTGATATTATTTTCTTATTGATTATCTTTTTTTGTATATTAGGAAGTTATTTATTTTTGCGTAATAAGTTTTCAACCCATCACCTTACTGATTTCTTTTGCTGCTAATGGCTTTTTATTTGTTTTACTTAGGGTTTTTTAGTTACATATAATCATATCACTTGCAAATAATAATAATTTTACCTTGTATTTTGTTTAATTACATTGTTAATTTAAGTATCTTGTCTAATTGCATTGACTAATCCTTTTGCAGAAATAGTGAATAATAGAGTTAATAGTTACTATTTTATTTTGCTGTACTTTTTTCCAATTTTTTAATTCTTATGTATTTGCAAAGTTAACAATAAAAAATGCATATTATAAATTATTTTCCAAACTATTTTTAATGCAAATTTTAACAGAATTATTATTCTATTCTAAAGACATTTTTGAATCTTATTTTCCTTCATTTAGCAAGCATTTCCCTTTCACCAAATACTCTTTTAATGTTAATTTTGATGGGTACGTTTGTTTCCTCTTACAGTTATTCTGATTCATTTGGGCATTATCATCTTATTGGATATTTAAGTTTTCCTAACTTTTCAACTTATACACATATGTTGCATTCATTTGTTTATTTGACAAAAATTTATCGAGTGCCAATAGGCGGTATTCTCCAGATGACAAAGACAAAGTCCCGCCTCACGGAGCTGACAGTCTAGCAAGACAGATAATAAACAAGCAACACATGTAGATTACGTTATATAAGAATTATGGAAGATGCAAGATAGGGAATAAGAATAGGAACTTCTAGGGGAAAAGATGATAATTTAAAAAGAGTGGTAATGTAAGGTCTCATCTGATGTGCTATTTGAACAGAGAATTTAAAGAGTTAAGGAGTGAGCTGTATGTGTGTCTGCTGGGAAAGCATTCCAAGCAGTGCTGGTGCAAATGCCCTGGGACAGGCCTTTGCTTACATGTTCCAAGAACCACGAGGAGGCCAGAGTGGCTGGGGTGTGGTGACCAAGGGGGTAAATGGCGGGTGGAGTGGTCACAGAGTTAGTGGTCAGCCAGATTACAGGAGGCGCTAGGGAAAACTCTGGCTTTCAATCTGAAGGAGCTAGGAAGCCTTGCAGAGTTTTACGTAGAGGGATATGATCAGACTGGCATTTTTAAAGGCTCACTCTGGATGCTGTACTGAGCAGACTAAAATGGGATAAGGGTAGCGAGAAGCAGACTAGCTAGGATGTATTGCAGAGATCTAGCCAAGAGAGGAAAGTAGCTTGAGCTAGGGAAATAGTGGGGAAAGTGGTGAGAAGGGGATTGTAAAGACAGAAGTGGTGTTCAGAGAGTGGGGATGCTCAGAGCTGAGATTACGGTGTTGGGCAGCATGACGAAGTCTGGAGGATAACCATGGAAGGGGCTATCTCAGATGGGATGGGGATGAAAACCATTGGCAGAGAAGAGGTTTAGTAACTGAGAGCCCAGGGTTTTGGAAAGATTCCTTATGCAGATATTGAAGTCACTAGGAATCAATGTAACAGCAGTACTGGAGATATTGGTAGTGAGCCAGGAAATCAAATTTTTAGGTGTAAGAGGGAGTTATCCACAACCCTTAAATAATTACCCAAGGCAGGATAACAGGTGGTGTATCCTACTTGCAAGAGATTTAAGCTGGGAATGGGGGCGTTAAGACAAAATCAGGGAGAAAGTTATAAATGAATCATTTGCAGCAATAGCCTGGAATATAACTCTGATTATTTCCTTAAGAAACATTATCCTCTAGATTGTCCTTTAGGAGTGTGGCATCTGTTTGCAATTTCACCAGGAGTGTATAAGGACGTCCTTTTTAAGGATCCTAGCTAACGCTGAAGATTATCAGTTTAAAGGCGGTTGCAAATTTTGAATGCAAAAATTATATGGAACTGTTGTTTTCATCTTGTTTCATTCATGACATTAACATGTATTGAGTGCTTACTATGTGTCAGGTGTCATGTTAGACTCTGGATCTGTCCCTGCTCTCATGGAGGTTACCATCCCACCAGAGAAAGGCTTTAAACAAATAGTTAATTGCCATTGTGCCAACTGTGAGAGAAGAGAAACACTGGTACTACAAGGAGGACCTAACCAGTGCTGGGGGTCAAGAAAATTCTTGAAGTATTAAGCTGAGTCTTCATGATCAGTGGAAGTTGGTTAAACATTTTAAAAATTGGTTTTGGCTGTTTTATTTCTTCATTTTTATATTTTCTGGTCATGTGCTTTGCACCCTTTTAATTGAAATTGCATCTGCTTTTAAATAGACAATGTATAATTTTAGATGATTTTTCTCATGGCATGTCTTGTAGCAGAACACTAGTGAATGCTGTCTTTGCGATGGCTGTTCCTTATATAGCACTGTGTGCTTTTTCTCCTCTCCCCATGTCATATTCTGGTAACAGACCCTACCTTCCTGGCCCCAGGGGTTGGCATATGACCCTGCACGAGCTAATAATGTACCCAACCACCTGGTCCAAAGTTGAGCACATCATCAGGCCAAGTAGAATCCTTCCAATTAACTGAAGCTGATTGGGAAGACTTTGCTTACTTCTCCAGAGACAAATCTCTAAGGATGTAAGTCCAGAGCTCCCTACGGCTGTAGTTGGATGCTTGTGGGAATAGGTAGCTTGGGAGAATGAAGTTAATATGCAGAGAGAAATAGAGAGGAAATATTAAGATGGAAACAGAGAAAGGCAGTGCAAGAATGAGAACAAAGAAGAGAGAGAGAAAAGGCAGGAACTATAACAGTCAAGTGCCCGCACGCAGCCACCTGAGGCCAGGCCAGAGGTCTGGCCAGCCTGGCCTTCTGTTGTTTCGGTGGGCAAAGAGAATCCTGAGGAGTCAAGCTTAGGAGTATTTGAACACCCATTAGCAACCAGCAGAGCTCCTTGTTGCAAATAGTAACATTTTCTTATTTAATTTAGTACCTGACACATAGTAGGAACTTAATAAATATTTGTTGAATGAGTGACTCAAGGAATAAAATTGTTAAAATAGTATACAGAAAGCACAGTTTTGTTATTGATGTTTTGTCTTGTCTTGTTTTTGTGCAGCACTGGAAAGATCCTAAACTGGTGGTGTCTGGACAGCTTCAGGAAAGCAAGACAAGAACTGATTCGGAAATAGCCAGTGCATCCAGGCTGTATGTTTTAATTCGATTTTCAGAGATGAGATATGTTTGGACTTAAGGTTTATTTAATAAATGTCCTATCGTAATGTTTCTTCTAGAAGCCTCCTTCCTGTGGTTTCTTTTTTCCATTCTGTGTACTGATGTATTAGTAAATCCATTTGCCTTTCTTCCTGTTGGGTGAACCAGCTACTAAGGGGCACCATTTGGGGGTGGAAAGAAGGAACAGGGGAACATGCCTGGGAGTGTGTTTTTGCAGCTCTCTGCGATCAGACAGTGTTATAAATGAAGACCACTCTACTCAAACACAGAGGAGGAGGATGACAAATAACCATGTGTCCTCCATCCGTGCTAAACACAGGGGTATAAAGGAGTTAGTGGAGCCAACAGAACTGAGTCTGGCAGAAATAAAATTTTTCTTTATTTTAAATAAGGAAGGAGTCATCGTTCGCCTTTATTTCTTACTAATGTTCAGCCCCCAAATTTCTATTAAAACATAAAACACTATACAATAGGTAGGAAAACATACGCTTTTGCATCACAACAGAAACTTGCACTTGGCTTTACTTTAATATTAAAAAGTTATAAGATAAACCAGAGGAAAAAACTGTGAAGTTACTTCTAAGTCCTGCTGTCTATAATGCCACCACCAAGCTGGCACTAAAACGTTTGCACAGACAGCTTTCCTCTGAGAAGCACTTTCCTATCTGTTCTTTTGTCTCAACACATAGTGTGATCATAATGTCTTGAATCACAAAGTTTCCTATGAATTTGGGCAGGTCACTCCACCTCTTCGAGCCCGTTTCCTCTTCTATAAAATGAGGATAGTAATGCCTACCTATTTGACGGGTTAAGGAGATGAGGGCCATCCAGATTAAGTGACTTGCCCAAGGTAATGTCAAATGGCTGGCAGAGGCAGAAACTGGAACTCAGACCTTTTGTCTTTTTTAGCATTCCTTGAAGGATATGGTAAATAATTGCTACAGTTTTATATATAGGTATATAAACAATTTTGGGGAAACTATTCATATATTCTGTAGAAGCTTTTTAAAACAATAATGACATTAATTTTGTAGCACATGATGCAGGCTCATTGTAAATAACACAAGCGATTTTTTAAGGTGCATAAGGAGAGATCCAGGCCACATTCCTCTACCCACTGAGATGAACATACTAGCCAGCACCTTCATGCCTGTGGACAGGAACAGATTAAAGAGCAGAACTTCTGCCTTTACTGTCAGCATTTCAGCCAAAGGCCCAAATCTGAAAATGGTAGATAAGAATTACTCTTATATCCTATAGAACCATGGAAATGTGGCCAGATACTCCTTCTAAGGGTTTCTAGTTGCAATCTCTTAATTTCTTTCTTTTTTTTTTCTTTTTACTTAACCTTTGAGACATCTTTTAAAAAATCAGTGTCATTCATTATAAATTAATTTTCCTCCTTTATCAGTCTTCAGATTTAGTTCTTTCACTTTAGGAATTTTGTCTTATTAACACTTGAAGATCTTTTCTGCTTCTTGGTTGGAATCTCTACTTCAGAAACACAAAGTGCAGTTATGCTTTATCATCTTGTTTCTTTGTCTATAACTGTCTCTAAAATTGCTTTATACTCTTCCTCTTTTTTCTCTTCATTCAAGGTGATCATTTCAAGCCTTTCCTCCACGTCAATAATTTGGATACAAGTCATGTATATTCCCTTGCTGGTGTTTCCCCAATTGATTTTTTTTCATTACATAACGGTGATTTTTTTACTAGCACACTTTTTTTCTCATCTCCACAATTTCCTGTGTTATCTTATTCTCTTGATTTATCAGAACTCTCGTTTTACCAAATTTGTACTTATATTAATCCTTTTATAGCAGAAAATCATCACCAGCAATTGCCTACTGATCTTTGAGTTATATTTTTTACAGTCTAGGTTATCCATTTTTCTTGTTCATATTATGTTTCTTTCTTTCAACCTTTTTTATTATAGAATGTTTGCATAGATGCCAGACATTTTTTTCATATATATCCAATGTCAATATTGGCTACTCTGAGCATATGTTTGTTTGTTTTTGTTTTGTTTTGTTTTCAAGTTATTAATGTTTTTATTGTACTAACATTGGATTATAACATTACATAGCTTTCAGATGTACATTGTAATATATTTCAGATTCCGTGTAGATTACCTCATGTTCACCATCCCAAAACTAGTTATAGTCCATCACCACACATGTGAGCCTAATCACCCCTTTCACCCACTTCCCTCTCCCCTTTCCCTCTGGTAACCACCAATCCAATCTCTGTTGCTATGTGTTTGTTTGTCATTGTTTTTATCTTCTACTTATGAGTGAGATCATATGGTATCTGATTTTCTCCCTCTGACTTATTTCACTCAGCATAATACCCTCAAGGTCCATCCATGTTGTCACGAATGGCCGGATTTCATCATTTCTTATGGCTGAGTAGTAGTCCATCGTGTATGTATACCACATCTTCTTTATCCATTTGTCCCTTGATGGGCACCTAGGTTGCTTCCAGGTCTTGGCTATTGTGACTAATGCTGCAGTGAACATAGGGGTGCATGTATCTTTATGCATTCGTGTTTTCAAGTTCTTTGGAACCCAGCAGTGGAATACCTGGATCATATGGTAGATCTATTCTTAATTTTCTGAGGATACTCCATACTGCTTTCCATAGTGGCTGCACCAGTTTGCACTCCCAACCAGCAGTGTATGAGGGTTCCCTTCTCTCCACACCCCCTCCAACACTTGTGTCCTGTCTTGTTAATTATAGCCATTCTGACTGAAATGAGGTGATACCTCATTGTAGTTTTGATTTGCATTTCCCTGATAGTTAATGATGTTGAACATCTTTTCATGTGCCTGTTAGCCATCCGTATATCTTCTTTGGAGAAATCTCTGTTCAGATCTTTTGCCCATCATACATCATAATCAAGTGGGTTTCATTCTAGGGATGCAGGGATGGTTCAACATCCACAAATCTATCAACATGATACACCACAATAACAAAATGAAGAATAAAAATCACATGATCATTTCAATAGATGCAGAGAAAACACTTGACAAGATACAGCATCCATTTATGATAAAAATTCTAAATAAAATGGGTATAGAAGGAAAATACCTCACCATAATAAAGGCCACATATGACAAACCCTCAGCAAAAATCATTCTCAACAGAGAAAAACTGAAGGCTATCCCTCTAAGAACAGGAGCCAGACAAGGATCCCCACTTTTACCACTCGTATTTAACATAGTATTGGAAGTCCTAGCCAGAGCAATTAGGAAAGAAAAAAAAAATAAAAGGGATCCATATTGGAAAAGAAATGAAACTGTCACTCTTTGCAGATGACATGATTTTATATATAGAAAACCCTAAAGAATCCACTAAAAAACTTAGAAATAATAAATGAATACAGTTAAGTCACAGGATACAAAATCAACACACAAAAATTGGTTGTGTTTCTCTTCACTAGCAACAAAGTAGCAGAAAGAGAAATTAAGAATACAATCCCATTTACAATTGCAACAAAAAGAATAAAATACCTAGGAATAAACTTAACCAAAGAGGTGAAAGATCTGTATACCGAAAACTATAAAACATTGTTGAAAGAAATCGAAGAAGACACAAAGAAATGGAAAGATAGTCCATGCTCTTGGATTGGAAGAATTAACATAGTTAAAATGTCCATACTTCCTAGAGCAATCTATAGATTCAATACAATCCCTATCAAAGTTCCAACAACACTTTTCACAGAAATAGAACAAAGAATCCTAAAATTTATATGGAACAACAAAAGACCTCAAACAGCCAAAGAAATCCTGAGAAAAAGGAACAAAGTGGGAGATATCACACTCCCTGATTTCAAAATATACTACAAAGCCATAGTAACCAAAACAGCATGGTACTGGCACAAAAACAGACACACAGATCAATGGAACAGAATCGAGAGCCCAGAAATAAACCCACATGTTTATGGACAGCTAACATTCAACAAGGGAGCCAAAAGCACACAATGGAGAAAAATCTCTTCAATAAATAGTGTTGGGAAAACTGGACAGCCACATGCAAAAGAATGGAAGTAGACCATTCCCTTACACCATGCACAAAAATCAACTCAAAATGGATTAAAGACTTGAATGTAAGACCCGAAACCATGAGACTTCTAGAAGAAAACATAGGCAGTACACTCTTTGACGTCGGTCTTAGCAGCATATTTTCAAGCACCATGTCTGACCGGGCAAGGGAAACAAAAGAAAAAGTGAACAAATGGGACTACATCAAACTAAAAAGCCTCTGCACAGCAAAGGAAACCATCAACAAAACAAAAAGACAGCCTAATAATTGGGAGAAGATAGTTGCAAACCATATATCAGACAAGGGGTTAATATCCAAAATGTGCAAAGAACTCATACAGCTCAACAACAAAAAACCAACAACCCAATTGAACATATATTTTATTTCCTCTGCTATTCTGTCCCAAAACCTCTGAAATCCTCTTCCCAGCCTATCGAGGCTGTAGCTGGGAATGGGGGATGGCTTTGGTGAGATAGCACCTTGCGTTTAGCACAGTGTTTATGAGAGGGCCTTAGTATATTATCTGCTGGTTATCAGCTTTGCTATTTTGCCCCTCTCTGCAAAGCTACTTCTATTGAATCCAAGACGAAAGAGGGAAAAGAAAAGACTAGAACTTGGTTGACCTGTTTTCTTTCCCTAGACTGACTTTGTGGAGTTGGCACCAGATTAGGAGCCAGCAAAGCAAAGCTCGGGCCTTTGCTCTTTCCGTGGCTGCATAGATTTTTAAATTTTGTGTCTTAAGGCATTACCCCTTTTTCCCTGTTACATTTCTTATGATTATTCTTTTGCTAGTTTTTGTTTGTTTTACTGCTTTTTTTCTCATTCAATTAAGTCCTAGAGAGAGAAATTCTGTGATTCATCCTCACCCTACCATTTTTTACCAAGGCATTATTAGTGGAAAATAAAATTAGCCTACACTCATCATATTTTTATATTTCATTCATTCAGTATGCAATATCTATTTATGAAACATCTACCTTGTGCCAAGCATTGCAGCTCTACTCCCACAGGCCAGAGGAGAGAAAGATTTCCGTGATGAAAACTTACATGATCTCTTCTCCAACCTCTGCAAGCTGTGTCAGCCTGTCCTTTTGATTTTACCACTTTGGCAACACGTGAACTTTTCAACCCCCCTAGTTAGTTATACATACCCCCAACCTGCATCACCAGCCATGACTGCAACTCTCTCTCTTATCGCCTCCAAAAGCTGTGGCAAAAGCAGAAAGATCTCTGTACCAGAAAGGAAAGCTGTTAGTACTCAAAGAACTGTAGAACTGAGACCACAAATAACAGTAAAAGCAATTGATATCGGCCTTGGAGATACAGATTGATATCCATGTGTGGATTCTAAGAAAACAAGAGAAATAAAGAAATTCTACTTTATGAACTAAGTAGGCGTCTGTGAATTGTATTCCTTCCCAGGATCTTCAGCTTTCAGAGGAGTCCCTTCAGCTTCTGCAAACATATGGGTATTGGAACCAGGAGTGACTGAGATCACCGACCTTGCTATCCCCTAAGGCTTAGTCTATCTTAAGCATTCAGCAGGGAAGGGATGATATGACCATGAGTTTTACTTCCTGCCCGTGCAAAGGGGATTGTCAAGATTGAGAGTGGTTGGCAATCTCTTCAATTCTTACTTAGCAGATCTGGGGATGTTATCAAGAGCCCGGCACTTTCCTGGTTGAGTGCTGCCATGCGTACAGCGGGATACGTGCCTGGTGTACAAAACTGCAATGTCTTGGTGGAGCAAGTGAACACATGGCATTTGCTCTCTAATCAGAGATACAAATTTCTGCACGATGATGCCCCACTATTAGTAAATTATTTCTTTTCAGTAATTATAGCCTGTTATACTCTGCTCTACAGTGATCACATGCTGCAATGAGACCCACACCCCACTTCAGAAGATTACTTTATGTGTATGTTAAACTGTAGATTGTTTCATATGTGTATGGTAAAGTTTAAATGTACGTTAAACTTCTTACTTTGACACTTTTGACAATGTCTTACATTTTATGGAATTATTCCAATTAAGCAAGTGCAGACATTGATGTATTTCTGTATTTTATAATGAAGTGTAGAGAGGCTCCCCTAGGTGCTGTAATCTAGGAATTAGTATTGGTATACCCCAAAGGATGTGACTTGATTTTTTTTTTATTTTTTAAATGTAAGTCTGTCAAATATAATGCCTTCCTGAGAAACATAATTAAAATAACCAGGAGAAAAGGTGAGGTTTCCAAGATGTATTATATAAAGGATCTAGGACTTCTCAGACCTCACGATCTGAAATTTCATATCAACATTCAAATATCCAATTACAGGTTGGAAATGTATACACTTGGGCAAATAACTCATTAAATTGCTGAAACTTCTATGTGGATGATTATGGTAGTTATCTATTATTCTTGATGCCCAGCATCTAAGCTTTCCTCTCCTGGTGAAGAATTTTGATTTTCCAAAGAAAAAACAATCTCTGCTCTGCCTTCTGCTCAAGCTCATGGGCAGAACATACGGTTCAATCCTAATTTAAATACATCGTATATACAATCAGCATAACACATTAGCTGGACATATTCAGTGCTTGACTCTTGAAGGGCAAACGGATGTTCCAAAGTGGAACATTTATCCCAGCTCTCCGCTCCTTCTCCTCCAAGGTCTGGAGCTAAGGCCGGCACAGCCAGGGCTGTTAGAGGAAATTTCTTTCATAGGAATCCATGCAAGCTTGAAGTAGAGGAAATTTTTTTTTTTTTTTAAGATTTTATTTTTTTCCTTTTTCTCCCCAAAGCCCCCTGGTACATAGTTGTATATCCTTCGTTGTGGGTTGTGTATTCTTTGTTGTGGGTCCTTCTAGTTGTGGCATGTGGGACGCTGCCTCAGCGTGGTTTAATGAGCAGGGCCATGTCCGCGCCCAGGATTCAAACCAACGAAATACTGGGCCGCCTGCAGCGGAGCGTGCGAACTTAACCACTCGGCCACGGGGCCAACCCATGAAGTAGAGGAAATTTTTGAGTAGAAAGTCAAGAACAGGACTGACATATTAAGCCAATGTATAGAATATACAAGGTTACAAAACATGGAACCTCAGTCAGGCACGACAGTTGGAAACTATACGGGAGAATCAGAAAGCCAATAAATGATCGCTTAGGCAGCTACCAGAGAGAGGACTGATGTTTGAGGTCAGCTTTTTCCATCTTTTTGCAGCATTATGCTTAGACAAGTCAGCTGCATTTAAATGCAAACATCAAGTATCCACTTATTATGCAGTGACAGCTAGATTGTAAAATATCTGTAGAGCTGAAATATGCATTCACAGATCATTGTAAATGTGATCTTAATGTTGTCAGGTACCATCCTATAGACTTAAGCCTTATATACAACACAACAGGAATCACAGGAGATGAAGGTCTGAGGATTAGGGGGTCCCTGGAAAGCATGTCTACAGCGATATATCCAGAGAGCACTCCAGAGGAAAGCAGAGGTGGTTTATGCTTGAGTAACGTAGACATCCTGGAAAAGTTTGGGAGGAACTAAAATTCTGTTCATTGCAATGTTGAGCCCCTGCCCCTTGTGCAGACTGCACTCAAATACTACAGCTTCAAACTCAGCCACCGGCCAAACAGAAGGATGAGAACCTTGTCTTACTACACAGCAAGCATAGGGCAATAGCCTCAGAATCACAGCGCTGCTGAATTCTCTTATTATTAGGTTGTATTTTTAATGATCAGAGGCACAGAGGATGCCAGCTATGTAAGAGCCACTCCTTCTCTCCAGCACCAGGCTGCAGGGGCTACAATTCCCGAGAGCACCTGGGCAGGTTTCCCAGCACGGGCACCTTCCTCTGGCCAAGTCAGGCCAGCCGGGCTTCTCATCCCCTTATTTCCTTTCTTTCTCATCAGTCACTTTATTCCTCCTCTCTCTTTAAATGCTCCTCCAACTGGGCCCCCGGATCTCTCTAAGTCCTGAGTTCTCTGTGTCCTCCTTTCTCTGCAGAGGGCCTCTCATAGCCACTTTTATCAGCGTCCACACCTTCTGTCAGGTGCTTTAGCTGTGCTGATTGTTGCACAATTAGTTCCCTTCTGATTTTGGCTTTCGGAAGAGTCCATCTTTTCTCTCATTCTTTTCCAATTTCTCCTCTTTTCGCCTAGAATTTGGCTGTTCCTTCATTCCTCAGCATATCTTCTAAACTTAGCAAGAATGATCTTTCTCATAATTTTCCCTCTAGGAAAGCAACTAAATATTTAGCTCTATAGAAGTGACCGTAGGCACTGTCCCTTACCTTGCATTACTCTCACTTTCCTCCTTTCTAGCACAACTTTGATTTTGCTCGAGCAACCACCACTACCCCACAGTGCCACATGCTTCAGAGGAAGTTAAGACCGCTTGGGAGTCAATTCCTGCGGGTGAATCCTAATTAGTTCAAGCCAACTGCAATCATCTCATTCCTTTTTCCAAGCACAGGCTTAGAGAAGGGAATTTGTTCTGGCAAATGAGACATGAGAGGAAGTCTACTGGGGGATTCATGGGAAAAGAATTTCCATGGTCTTAAAAAGATGCCAGGTGAAAGCCACCTTTCTTATAAATGTCATCATCATGCTTGAATGTGAGGCCTGGACCTGTGACAGCCACCTCGTCTCCAACCTGAAGTTAGAGCCAGCATGGAGCAGGGAAGAGCCAAAGAAATCAGAGAAGTGGAGCTGTAGCCCTACCATCCAGCCCATGGACCCCCACACTTACTGTTATGTGGGATAATAAAGGTCCTTTCTGTTCAAGAGAATTTGAGTCAAAGTTTTCTGTTACTTTCAATCAAAAGTATCCTAATTGATACAAATACCATCTACTTTGGAGAGGCAAACTGTGGCTCCACCCCAAGATGACAGGCAAATGGATTACTTGCTCTAAGCTTCATTGTCTTGATGGATATGACTGAAAGATCCATGTGAACGCAAATGAGGCATATTAAAATGTGAATCCTGAGATTCTGACCCCCTCCTTCTTCGTATGAGGATGAGAAGTCCTGGTCCTCAGTTGTCTACATGACCCTAAGGGAGTTTACATGTATTCATGAATCGGCCTTGGTTAAGAGCCCACAGTTTCGGGTCTGAAGTTCCATGTAACTCCACCTTCAGGTGGGACCTTCATCCTCATTCTACGTCTTCTCCTTCGGTGTTAGTGGAGCTAGAGACCTACATTCCTGGACGTGATGGACCTGGAATACCACCCCACCACCTCGATGCCAACAATCTCTGTTGTCATTCTTGTAAAATAAGGAAGACTCTTGGGTGCTTATTTGAGGAGGTCCCCACAACGTGGTTATTTGAGCCCCAAAGAACTGTGCATCATAGTCATCCCACAGCAAAACTGCTTCTGCTTCGAGGTGTTTCAGCATCCAGAGATGTAACCTGCAATTCACACAGAGTCTGCAGCAGGACTTGCAGACTGGTTTTCTGCACTCTAGAGACTAGAACATTCAAAACAACAATTCTCAGACCCCTTTCTTCAGCTCAGGTTCTATACGAAACCTAGCTTCTCCAAGCAGAGGCACTCACAGGAGATTTGGAAGACAAGAATGGTGTGAAGCTTACACCTGCTGCTGCTGCTGGCCAGCATCGTCATGGGGGCCTTAGGACTTTCTGCAACAGTGATACCAGGGGTGCCTGGTTTGTGGTATCAAGAGTCAGGGCCTGGGGCATTCATTTTGCAGGTGTGGATCACAGCTGAGGTTGATGGAGCCGGGGCCATCAGTGGTGGTGGCATCCTCTGGCTCCTTGGCTTGTGGATGAGGTGCACTGTTCTGCTTCTGGCAGCTTGCTGATTTGTCCGTTCCTGATCATGATGCAACAGCAATAGCTTTGACTGGCCAATTCTACCATATTGTTCAGGACATCATCCCTAGAAACTCAGCCTAATTCTGGGTCATCTGGTCCTTCCAACATTTTTGTAAGCATCTATGTTAAATTTCTTTCCGGTTAAAGTAGTTTCTAGGGTCTAGAACTGAAACCCTGATTGATACACAGCCCATTACTCTCCAGAGTGCAAACGAACCAACAGAGCAGCTGAGTGAGAGCAAATCCCTTTACCTCCAGCACACTGAGACCCAGAAGAACCCAGCGTGCCCCTCTGAAGATCAGGCCATATCATTACATTTAGCTTTGAGTGCCAGATTTCTCCCTTCCTTTTAGCAAGTTTACTCTCAGGGGCACCATTTTGTGCTTGATAGCTGGCATCTGTCAGGGTCACAGGAATTTGTCAAATATATTCATATATTCTTGAAATTCAGTGACTTGGAAGTTTGAGCCCTTCCCCCAGAGACTCTCAGCATCTGTGTGGATCTGTGGGTGTAAATGGACACAGGAGGGGGTGTGTCTCAGCTATTTCCACTTGCCAGGAGCTTCTGTGCCCTAGATCCTGTCTGGACAGATAGAACTGCTCCCAGTTTTACTCCCTAGGAGTATCTGCTCAGCGAAGATACCCTGTTATATCCATGACACAGACATGCTTTGGTTATTATGAGGACCCCGTAAGATAACACAGTGAAAATGCTGGGCATTGTACCTGGGCCACAGTAGATGCTAATAAACAGTCTCGTTTCCTTATTAGCTCAGTTTTGGGTAAAATAGGTAATCTGAGCAATTCTTATAAAATGATTTTGATTATTTTAAACATTGTGCTGGGAGTGTTTCTTGGGCATGATTTAATGTTAAATGTAATTTTCTTTTTCATGAATTTTTAAATTCAAATGCTAGAAAAAATCACTTCCAAGTATTCTGTCTCTAAATCATATTTCACAGGATTTCCTAAATGGAGCTCACCATTTATCCATCAATTGAACAAATATTTATTGAGTGCTTCGAATCAGGCCCTGTTTTAGACATTGGAAATATAATAGTGAAAAATCGACAAGGTCCTTGCACTTATCAAGTTTTCATTCTGAAAGAGATTACAGACAATGACTCAAGATGTAAAAGATTCCTAAGCTCATGGCCCAAACCAATTAACTTTTCGTTCTTTCTCTCTCTTCGTTCTAATCTCATTGCAATCTCCCTCCCTCCTTCCTTCCTGCCTTCCTTCTTCCTTTCTTTCAATTAATGGTACCCAACAATTATTTATTGCCAGACACCTTTCTTGGAAATAGAGATACAGCAGAGTATAAGAAAGACAAATATTCTGCAATATTGGAGCTTATATTCTAGCAGGAGAAGATAAACAATAAATAGTTAAAAATAAACAAATAATGAAATGAGCATTATGCAATGAAGGAAATAAACTAGGCGATTGTTGAAAGGAGACTGAAGGACAGGAGGGCACTGCTGTAGACAGACAGGGTGGTCTGGGAGCTGAGAACTGGAGGGTGAGGAGGAGTCAGCATTTGAAGGGCTATGAAGAAGCATTAGAAGCACAAAAGAGCCAGTGCAAAGACCACAGGGCAGGGATGCTTTGTTCTTGAAGAAAGATAACAGAGGCAGTGTGGCTGGAGCTCAGTGAGCAAATGGGAGAGTGGGAGAGATGCGATCACAGGGTGGGCAAAAGGAGGCCATGTGGGAACTCTTGGGGCAAAGTAAGAAATTTGGGCTTTAACATAGGTGTGTTAGAAAACATCTAAAGGACCTTGCTCTCGTATGTTTGTCTTTTCCACCTTCAGGTCCCTTGTGGTTCCCAGACTTTGGGATTCCATGGTGTTGACGTGCATGTCAAAGACTGGCAGAAGAAGGCCCATGTGAGAATGCCAACTTTTTTTTTTGTCAAGTCAGAGCATTAAAAAAAAAAGAAGTACTATGATTTACTCTCATTGTCAACTCATTAAAAAAGAGAGAGAGAGAATTTTCAGTAATACCAGTAAAGCAAAGAAGTAGGAAAGACATCATCTCAGAATTTCTTATCAGATTTTGAAAATTAGTCTTATGAAAAACTCACTGTATTGTCCTTTTCTTTCTTAGTTCACCTTAGACCAGTAAATGACACATGTTCTTGAGCTAGAGTTTTGGAAATACTTCTTATTATATTCTTCTATTTCATCTTTCTCCTGTAATTGCTGACTATTTTAAACTCTGAAACAATTTCATATTTTCTCTTAAATCTATTCTTTCAATGTACTCATCAAGGGTTAGCCTCCTACTTAAGCTCAAGGCTTAAGAAAATGATTCTTAAAATGGAGGAACTCTGGATTTCTAGCTTTTTGGACGAATATCTCTAATTTCGACGACTGTGTCTTTGGGAATGGACTGCGATTTCTAACACATTACACCTTCTTATAATGGTATACTAGTCAGAATTCTCCTGAGAAGTAGAACCACCAAGATACTGAGATTTGTTACAAGGTGCTCATATGATTAAGGAGGCTGAGAAGTTCCATGATCTGCCATCTGCAAGGTTGAGACCAAGGAAAATCGGTGGTGTAGTTTGAAGGCCTGGGAGCCAGAGAAACAATGGAGTAGATTCCAGAATGAGGCCTACAGGCCTAATGGTTTTTGTCACACTACTCAACTCTGCCATTGTGGAAGAAAAGGCGCCATAGACCCTATGGATGTGAACAAATGGATGTGGCTATGTTCTAATAAAACTTTATTTACAAAAACAGCATTGGGCTAAATTGGGTCCACGGCCCTCAGCTTGCAGATCCCTGTTCTAGATGAATATTGGAATCATTTTATTTTGGGGGAATTCCATTAGGATTCCATCAAGGGTTAAATTAATCTGGATTTAAAATTTTTGCAGTAATGTGACTTCACATCTTGGAGCAAGATACATCGCTAAATGGATTTAAATTTCTTTTATGTTCCTTAGCAAAATTTTATGTATTTTTTAAAATGTGCAAATTGGTTCTCAATTACTTGTTTATATAGACACATATCAGGAATCATGTTCTCCATTCTTTAATCTCAGAATACAGCACTATGTCTAGAGCCCATTCTAAGGAAAGGGTTCTTTCCTCTTCATGATTTAGTCGCAGGTGTGTGGGTAGCTAATTGTGTGGTTCAGCTGTTGTTGCTGTTTTTTTCTACTTTATTTTTTTAGGGAGGTGTTAGGGTCCAAACAAAATTGAGTGGAAAGTACAGCGATTTCCCCTTCACCCCCTGCCTCTACCCATGTGTAGCCTCCTCCATTATCAACATCACTCCAGAACAGTACATTTGTTACCAAGGATGAGCCTTCATGGCACATCATAATCACATAGTTTACCTTAGGGTTCACTCTTGGTGGTGTAATGAATTTGGACAAATGTATAATGACATGTATCCATCATTATAGTGTCGTACAGAGTATTTTCATTGCCCTAAAAATCCTCTGTGGTCTATCCATCCATCCCTCTCCCGCCACCACCCATGGCAACCACTGCTCTTTTTATTGTCTCCATATTTTTATCTTTCCCAGATGTCAAATAGCTGGAAACAGAGGCTGTATTGCCTTTTCAGATTGACTTCTTTCACTTAGTAACACGCATTTCAGGTTCCTTGCTGTCTTTTCATGGCTTGATAGCTCATTTCTTTTTAGCACTGAATAATATTTCATTGTTGTTATGTACCACAGTTTATTTATCTGTTCACCTACTGAAGGACGTCTTGGCTGCTTCCAAGTTTTGGCAGTTATGGATAATGGTGCTATATACATCCTTGTGCAGATTTCTGTATGGACGTAAGCTTTCAAGCCCTTTGGTAAATATCAAGGAGCACGATTGCTGAATGATATGCTAAGAGTATGTTTAGTTTTATAAGAAACTGCCAAACTGTCTTCCAAAGTGGCTGTACCATTTTGCTTTTCCACCAGCAATGAATGAGAGTTCCTGTTGCTCCATATCCTCACCAGCATTTGTTGTTATTAGTGTTCCAGAGTTTGGTCATTCTAATAGATGTGTAGTGGTATCTTTTTATTTTAGTTTGCATTTTCTTGATGACATGATATGGAGCATCTTTTCTTACTCTTTATTTGCCATTTGTTTATCTTCCTTAGTGAGCTGTCTCTTAATGCCTTTGGCCCATTTTTTAACCTAGTTGTTTTCTTATTGTTGAGTTTTAAGAGTTCTTCGTATACTTTGGATAACAATCCTTTATTAGATATGGCATTTGCAAATACTTTTCCCAGGCTGTGGCTTGTCTTTTCATTCTCCTGACATTGTCTTTTGCAGAGCAGAAATTTTTAATTTTAAGGAAATCCAGCTTATCAATGATTTCTTTCATGGATCGTGTCTATAGTATTGACTGTAAAAAGGCAACATCATATCCAAAGTCAGCTAGGTTTTCTCCTATGTTGTCTTCCAGGAGTTTTATAGTTTTGTATTTTACATTTAGGTCTATGATCCATTTTAATTGCTGTGAAGAGTGTAAAATCTGTGTCTGAATTCTATTCTGGGTTGGTTCAGCTATTTTATACATAGAATTTAGGTATTAATAAGTGTTCTCTATTGTGTATAATGCTGCAATGAACATAGGGGTGCAAGTATCTTTATGCCTTTGTGTTTTCAAGTTCTTGGATAAATACCCAGCAGTGGGATAGCTGGATCACATGGTAGATCTATCCTTAATTTTCTGAGGATACTCCATACTGCTTTCCATAGTGGCTGCACGAGTTTGCACTCCCACCAGCAGTGAACAAGGGTTCCTTTCTCTCTACATCCTCTCCAACATTTGTTGTTTCCCATCTTGTTAATTATAGTCATTCTGAAGGGAGTGAGGTGATATCTCATTGTAGTTTTGATTTGCATTTCCCTGATAGCTAATGATGTTGAGCATCTTTTCATATGCCTGTTGGCCATCTGTATATCTTCTCTGGGGAAATCTCTGTTCAGATCTTTTGCCCATTTTTTAATTGGGTTGTTGGTTTTTTTTGTTGTTGAGCTGTATGAGTTCTTTGTATATTTTGGATATTAACCCTTTGTCTGATATATCTTTTGCAACTATCTTCCCCCAATTGTTAGGCTGTCTTTTCGTTTTGTTGATGGTTTCCTTTGCTGTGCAGAAGCTTTTTAGTTTGATGTAGTCCCATTTGTTCATTTTTTCTTCTGGTCAGACATGGTACTTGAAAATATGCTGCTAAGACCAATGTCAAAGAGCATACTGCCTATGTTTTCTTCTAGAAGTTTCATGGTTTTGGGTCTTACATTCAAGTGTTTAATCCACTTTGAGTTGATTTTTGTGCATGGTGTAAGGTAATGGAATCAACCTAGGTGCCCATCAAGGCACGAATGGATAAAGAAGATGTGGTAGTTATACACCATGGAATACTACTCAGCCATAAGAAATGATGAAATCCGGCCATTTGTGACAACATGGATGGTCCTTGAGAGTATTATGCAGAGTGAAATTAGTCAGAAGGAGAAAGTCAAATACCGTATGATCTCACTCATAAGTAGAGGACAAAAACAATGACAAACAAACACATAGCAATGGAGATTGGATTGGTGGTTACCATAGGGGAGGGGGGAGGGCAAAAGGGGTGATTAGGCTCACACATGAGGGGATGCACTATAGTTAGTTTTTGGGTGGTGAACATGATGTAATCTACATAGAATTTGAAATATATCACGATGGACATCTGAAAGCTATACAGTGTTATAATCCAGTGTTACTGCAATTAAAAAAATAAAAATAAATAAATAAATGTTCTCTCTTACAGGCTGAGGCTTCAGAAAAACTGGCAAGAGAAAGCAAAGAGTGTGAGAGGGTTGAAGATAGATTTGATAAACATGTTCTGAGAAGCCAGTGTGGTCTTAATGCATTAGTTCGCTCCCTTGCCCTCTTAACAGAAATGTGCTAACGATTTTCCATTTATTCTCACAAACACTTTTCTTTCATGATTTACAGCTAAGAGAAAATGTGAGTACATTTCTCTCTTTGGCATGCATAACAGAGTTAGGGCATTCCTTTTATTACTGGTCTCCATCCTGAACAGCGACAACCAACATTTATTTCATCATGCCTAAGACAATCACTTTCATTATTAACAGGTGTCTCATTTTCTCCGTAGGAGACAAGATTTTATATTCTGGAGCTTTTCTGTTTCCCTAAAGTTTCCTTAGAAACATTTGCCTTGCAGAAGAATACACTTGCATTGCAGACGAAAGAGTTTAGTGTAAGATCATTCTGGGGAGTTTAGCTGAACTCAAACGGAATGAAACCACGTGTCCCATGTTAATTACACATAACTGACATCTTCTATTGTAGGAGGCAAACATGCAAAGACAAAAAAACCAACCTTCCCCAATTAACTTTTTTTAAAAAGTAATAAGAGAATTCAAAATCTACTGACAGTAGATTAATAATTGGAAGCAAACATTTATTCAGAATTTAGGAAATTTAATTAAACTCTTCACTCAAAAGATAGACTTTATTGTGTCCTTATAAAAAAAGAAGTTCCTCTTACTTAACTCCCGCCTTATGTTTCTTAGAGATTCTCTGCTGCACAGAACCATAGAATTAATAGGTGATCAATAATATGGAAAGGAAGATTCCACTTCAGCTTTTTCCGTTAGCACTAAGCTATATTTTTCTTTTATACCCATCTGTATTTAATGTTGGGTGGATGCATTTTTTTCTTCTTTTTGACATATTTCTTGCTTCTGGATCACATAAGACCTCTTCTAATTACTTTCTTATTTTTAAATGTTCATAATTCATATCTGTTATGGAAAAATTAGACAATACAGGCAGTAAAAGGGAGTGAATCATTCAAAATTCCACTACTCAGTGATAGCCAGTCTTAAAATGTTGGCCTTTTGTGACTTGTCTATCTTATACAGGAATATATAAATTTTAATATATGGAATTTGATTCTACATATTCCTCTGCACCTGCTTTTCTTTCAACATTTCCGATATTGGTAAATATAGACTCATGTCCTAATTTTAAAGGATTCCATAAAATTCCATCATAGGTATACCTGATAATTAATTTGGTAAAACATTTATTGTTCAATATTAAGATTGCTTCATTTACAAAAAGTCTTTGAAAAAAATATCCTTGCATATTTTTTCTTTCTTTAGGATAGATTTCTAGAAAAGAATTGCTGGATTTAATAATATGTAATTTTTAAGGCTGTTGACGCATTTTCTCAAATTCTTCTTCAAAGAGGCTGTAACAACCACAATTTCACCTGGATTATGTTAAAACTCCTGCTTCCCCACATCTCATCAATACCAAGTATTTACATACTTATGCTAATTTCCTAATAAAGGGCGTCTTTTTGTTATCAAGTGGTTGATATAGGTTAAAAAGGACAAAGAGAGAAAGATCAACATTTTTGACAATCCCAAAAGGATTATTGCTTGTTCCCATTTACCAAACCGTCATGGAGAGCCACCTCACATCTCTAACTCATATTAATATAAATCCATGTTCCTAATTATTCTGTAGTTAAATTAAATGTAGTAAGAATTACTTATTTTCAGTAAAGCCACTATTAAACCTAAGAATGTTATTCATTTCAAGATCCTTCAGCTATCAGTCTAAAAAGCTTTTAACCAAGTCCCTAGGCTGAATATTGGCATCCTTTCCCAGTAGTTTAATGAAATAAGCAAAAGAGAAAATAGGCTTAAATTGAGCTGCCAGTTTAAGACTCGGGACTCCGCCATCTTCTGACTGAGATTTGACCCAGCTATTTCTTGACTTCTAATTACTTCTACCTAGGTGATTCTTCTCCAGGATTTCTTCAAAATAGAGAGATTGCCAGACATTTTTCTTCAGCTGAATCCCCAGCTCCTTGTTATGATGATAAAAAAAAAAAGAGAGAGAGAAATAAAATGCTGTGGGTTTTCCTGTTCCCAGCTGTAATTTAAAAAAAAAAAATAACAGGGTGTTAAAATGAAATCTTTTTATCCCAGTTTTGGCTAATGTGGTACGCAGCAGATATCAAACTGCAGGAACGGCCTGTGAAAGGGTTGAGAGAGTGGATATATAGATGGAAGGATTTGCAAAGAGATTTCTTGGGAGAGAGCATGGCTTTGCTTTGATAACCCAGCCTCAATCCCAAAATGAGAGGAAAGTTTAGCTCCGTCACCTTTAGCTTACTAAGGGAGCATCCACTGTCTTCGCCACAAGCTTTCAATTATCCTCTAAAGCTGGAAGACACTAAAGATATTTCCTGACTCTCATGAGAGAAAGATAAAGTGGGCTGCAGGTAAAGGACAGAAAATGCTTCCTTCAATGGGCCAGCACTCCCAGAGATCGTTAGAGAAGGGACGAGAGCCTGGTCCTTGTGGGCCTGGTAGGAGCCACACAGGAGAGAAGGCTGGCCTTGAGCCATGCTAAGTCCTGTCTAGAGGAGTATCTGGGAGGTGAAGAAGCCCAATAAGGAGAATCTGCTGGAGAGAGAACTGGAAAAGTTGGGGCTGAGGTGTCGTGGTGGAGTCGGGGGGGTGGTGGGGGGCAAGTCAAAGGTAGAGCATTGGCTGCATCAAGGCAGCTGCACTGAGAGGCCACAAAAGCACCCACAAAAGTGAGTCCCCCGAAATCCAAAATCATAAGGCCATCTGGTCAAGGTTAGAAATTGCAGCCAGCTTGTTGGGGAGGAAATGAACAGCCGCCCCAGAAGCTGGTGTCTCATCAACTAGGGGAAGTCCAACCTTTCAATTAATATAAAAGGGAAAATTGATATCTTAGACTGGACATTTTAAATGTATGATCCAGATTGATTTGAAACTTAAAGAGACAGAATTGTCTATTGGAGCCTGACAGAAACAAAGTTTTTATCCAGAAAAGGACAATATTCCTTCCCTGAAAAAAATATGTAAGGGAACAACAGCAGACTTCATGGTAGCTAACACGTATCTAGGGCTTCCTATGTGCCAGGCACCGTTCTCAACGCTTCACCAGTGTTAGCCCTTGTGATCCTTGCCACAGTCCCAGGAGGCAGGCACTGTTTTTATCCCCATTTACATAGGAGGAGTCTGAGGCACAACGAATTTAACCAATTTGACAAAGGTCACACAGCTAGTAAGTAGCAGAGACAGGACTAGATATCCAGCAATCTGATTCCAGAGTCCATCAAGCTCCAAAGTCAGACGCATCCATTAAAAATTATAGCGTGCACATATCTGAAACTCTTCCTGGGTGGATGGACGTGGTGTGGAAAAAGCCTCTCGGTGCTGCTGTAATCATGAACCATCTATCCCCCTCCCCAGCATGCAGCACAACAGCATAGCCAACTGCTTGGGGTCCCTTCTAGTGATAATTACTTTGAGGGCAAAGACCCTGTTTCCCAAACTAAGTTGTAAGCTTCTTGAGACTAGAGAAAATGTGGTGATCTTGTTTGCATAAATGTTGCATATGTAGGACCATAATAAGCATCTGTGGATGATGACCTGAATTTAAGAGAATTTAAGGGAAAAAGACAATGCTTATTTCAACTATTTTGGATCCCACGAGTGGAATTGCTGGATAATATGGTAGTTCTGTTTTTAATTTTTTAAGGAAACTCCATACGGTTTTGCGTAGTGGGGGCACCATTTATCGGTCCCACCAGCAGACTACAATGGTTCTAACTTCTCCACATCTTTGCTAACACTATCTTTTTTTCTTTTTAATGAGTCATCCTAACAGGTGTGAGATGATATCTCATCGTGGTTTTGGTTTGCATTTCCCTCATGATTAGTGATGGTAAGCACTTTTTCCTGTGCCTGTTGGCCATCTGTATGTCTGCTTTGATATCCAAACTCTCACATTCTTTGCGGCATTATTCGCAGTAGCCAAGATATGGAAACAACCTAAATATCCATCAGTGGATGAATGGATAAAGAAAATATATGTGGTATATGCATACAATAAAATATTATTCAGCCTTAAAAAAGAAGGAAATCCTGCCATATGTGGTACCCTGTTCACACGGATGAAACTGGAGGATATTACGCTAAGTGAAATAAGTCAGGCACAGAAGGACAAATACTGCATGATTCCACTTATACAGGGTATTTAAAGTAGTCAAACTCATAAAAGCAGAGAGTGGCATGGTGGTTGCCAGGAGGTGGCAGGAAGGGGAAATGAGAAGTAGGTGTTCAATGAGTATAAAGTTTCCATTACACAAGATGATAGTGCTAGAGACCTGCTACACGATATAGTGCCTGTAGTTAACAATAAGTATTTTGAACCTAAAAAATTTGTTAAGAGGGTAGATCTCATGTTAAGTATACTCACTACAAAAATGGGGGGAGCGGTGCATGAGGGATCTTTTAGAGGAGACAAATATGTTTACTAGCTTGATTGTGGCGATGATTTCCTGGGTATAGCCATGTGTCCAAATTCATCAAATTGTATACCTTAAATATGCACAGTTTTTTGTACATAGATTATACCTCAATAAAGCTGTTAAAAATAAAAATAATAAAAATTTAAAATAAAGAAAAACAAAAACAAAAAAGACAATCCTTTTTCTGCCAGTGACTCAAGCTTGGTTCGAGACAGGTTTCCAATGAAGTACGAACGTAGGCTGGGTCTGATGTTAGTGAGACGCACCTTGCTTTTTCCATACTTTCTATTGCTCCCTGAGAGTTGATATTGACTGGGGTAATGAGAGGGAGTCGACTGTCATATACCAGATGGTTTCATTGTAGGTTAGTACCTTGTGCAATTCTCATAAGACAGGTAATTAAGACATAATTGCCATTATCTCCGTTTGGCAACATTAACATTTGTTGAGCACTTTTCCTATGCTAGGTACTATTATCATTTTTAAATTAATTCGTTGATTCCTGAAGTAACTTTATGAATTAGTATTTATCCCATTTTACAGATGGGAAAACTGGAGCACTAAGAGATTAAAAAACCTTCCCCAAGAAGAACATTAGAATGACCTAGAATTAGGATAGACAACTATGTACTGGGACTCTGGGGAGGGGGAAAAAAAGCAACAGATGTTAGCTCAGGGCCAATCTTCCCTCACCAAAAACAAAACAAAAAAGCTTCCCCCAGATTTTCCACCAAGACATGGCAGAGAGGGTATTTGAACCCAGGCAGTCTACAGCAAAGCCCTTTCAAGTGTTCAACCACTATCCTTGCTCACAGTGAAGTAAACTAGGATTCTGGGTGCAGTGGACTGAATGCTTATGTCCCCCCCAAATTCCTATGTTGAAACTTAATGTCCAAGCTGATGGCATCAGATGGAGGGGCCTCTGGGAGTTGCTTAGGTCATGAGAGTGGGGCCCTCATGAATGGGATTACTGCTGTTATAAAAGAGACCCCACGGAGCTTCCTAGCCACTTATGCCATTTGGAGTTACAGCAAAAAAAGACAGCCATCCAGAAAGTGGGTTCTCACAGACACCAAATCTGCCTGCACCTCAGTCTTAGACTTCCCAGCCTCCAGAACTGCGAGAAATAAATTTCTGCTCCTTATAAGCCACCAGTTTGTGTCATTTTGTTATAGGCAGCTCTAACAGACTAAGACACTGGATGTTTAAGTGACATATTTAAAAATCCTAATAGGTGCTGGCCGGGTTGCATAGTGGTTAAGTTCATGAACTCTGCTTCGGCAGCCCAGGGTTCATGGGTTCGGATCCCTGGCGCTGACCTACACACCACTCATCAAGCCATGCTGTGGTGGGATCCCACGTACAAAACAGAGGAAGCACAGATGTTAGCTCAGGACCAATCTTCCTCACAAAAAAAAGAAAAAAAAAATCCTAATAAAGGACCAAGACTAGAATCAGAACCTAGTCTCTTGGACTTGCATGTTTCCTGCACACTCTCCTTTCCTGATCTAGAAGCATCACCCTACCTTACCCTCCCCCAAATGAACACACAGCTTGTGTCCTATGTGTCCTTTCTGGTACCTTCTATTTCAGTATCTTGGATGTTGCAAGAACTCATCTGGTCCTCTTCTCCCTGTAAGGTATGAGTCAGAGATGCTAGTAGAACTTAATGAAAACCTCTACTGTTATTAGTTTTAAATATAAGAGAAAGCTCGTTAGTGCTCTGCAAAGTGATACTTGGGAGCAAAATGTTACTTCCAGTTTTAATCAGGACCTCCCAGCAGACTTAATTTAAGAGTTTGAACTTTGACACCTGCTTCTGATAGTAGTCATTTCTGATGACTTCCATTCTAGATTGACTTGGTTGTTGGATACATGGTGTTCCTTGTCTCTTTTCATCATTTTATTGGCTCAACTTTCCCCTCAAGGCTCAGCTCAAGTCCCACCTCCTTTGTGAGAAGTCTCAGTGATTTCTCCTTCTATGAACTTCTGTATGGCTTTGTCTACACCTCTTAGGTGGTGTCTTGTGTAAGCTACGTCAAATCAGGCATTATCTATTATTTTATACTCAAAGCCTCTCCTAACAAGATTGAGATCAAGGACCTTGTCTTGCTCCTCTTCGTATCTCCTGGAGCCATGAACCCTCAGGTGTGGGGCTCGTTGTAAAAGAACAGAATCAAGAACCAAGTGGAGTGGCCTCATGGAACTGCTACATAGCAGGTTCCAAGAGATGGCCAAGAATCTCCCTCACGATGCTCAAAGGGAAGAGCTGATATTCAAAATATTTAAGCAGGATGGACTTCCAACCAAGCAGAATGGACACCAGCTGTAATGACTGAATATTCTCCCTGCCTAAAGGGATACTAGTTGTGGCACACTACTTCGATAGGAATCTCTGGAATCAGAGAGCATGAATTGAATCACTCTGCTGCTTAACCTTAGGGAAATTTTCTTTGACTCTCCGTACTCAATCTTCTTATCTTTAAAAAGGATATATTAATACTACTTTCTTCAAAGGGTTTTAAAATATTAAATACACTAGAATAGATACATTTAGAATTATGTCACGCACATAAATGCTTAGGAAGTACTGGTTATTCTGGTTAATTTCTCTAAGCTACAGTGTTCACTTTGTGTGTGTAGCACAATTGGAGGCACCAGGCAGAGGTGAAACTAGTAGTCAGACTGTCCACGGCTGTCCATTAGTTGACCATTGTTGAACCAAAGCCACTGCCAGATGGTGAACGAGGGACATCCTCCCAGGCACAGAATAAGGCTAGGAAATTTGAGCATAGAAGCATCTCACTCTGAGGTTTCATCCAGGTGCAGCAGGTACAGCAACAATATTTACTCCAGAATCCACCCACTGGTCAGGACGCGAGTCTTCTAACACAAGCCCAGGGACTGGGGAGGATGCTAATCTACAGGCTGAGGGTCCTTGGTGTCTATAGCTAAGCAGAGCTGGAGAAATAAGGACCTTCCTGAGTTCCCTATGTAATTTGGGTGCTCAAGAGGATAGTGTTGATGATGATAACGATGTTGAAGGAATCATTTCGTTACTTACCTCATTAAAACACTTTCTTGAGGGCTCGCTATGACTGAGGCACTGTGCTTTACCATGGGAATTCAACAGAGAACAAGACAGACATGGGCTGGCAGGTCCAGATGAATTCCATGCTATATTCCAAATTTATTATTCTTATAAACTTATATTGACAACAAAGGAAATGTTCTTTACTTTGACAGGGAGCTGCCGGCTTCCACACATTTGTTTGGCTGGTGTCCTAGAAATCAGAGTGAGAAATACTTCGATTATATATTTCACAATCTGACCCCAGAGCTCTCAACCACAGGCAGCACCTAGCATTCTAACACTTCTAAGTTCAAATCATAACAGAAGCTTTTTTAAAATAATAATAATAAAAAAAATTCTTACTCCTTGAGAGTGCTAGTAACGTAGGGCAGACGTGATGTGCAAAGTTTGAATAGAAATATCCATCTTAGCACATTTCATTTTTTCCCTTAGAAAGAGAACCGCACACTGAAGCCTTTCTGTTCTCTAGGGCATTGCTTAAAGGTCTTAGGAAATAAACACGCTGTTCCCCAGTAGAGGAAAGCTTTATTCTTCTCTTCGGCTTCTCTTTGTCCTTTTTTGTGAGAAATCCTGCTTTTTAATAATATGGTCTAGGAGGGAACGAAAACTGCCTCTCTAGATTCTTGTTTTACAGTGAAGCCATGAGGGTCAGAGACAAAGCAGATGATGGACTCCAGAGCTTGGGGCCAGCAGTAGCTTCCAGAGCCAGCCCGGCACAACACAGCATTTCAATTTCATGAAATTAAATTTGCCCACAGTGATAGATGCTTTGGAAAAAAAAAAACCCAGATCAGCACCGCTCAGCACACATACACATGCGCATACACACAGACGCATTTGTGCTTTTGTTCTTAACCCTTCAAAGGGTCAGAGGGTGAAAGATGCACACCTAATTGAAAAAATTTTTTCTTCCTCTGGGCTCTTAACAAGCTGATCATCTCTCTCACTTGAAGGAGTAAATGTCATCATTTTCACAGCACCACGTACCAAACGGCTACGCAGCGGGTGTGTGGTAGCTCAGCTTGAAACACAGCTGGTATTAGGTTCAAGAAGATGAAACTGAGAAAAAGAGTTTCATCTCCACCTTTAATCAGTGGCTCTCCGCAGCACCCAGGCCAGCAGGCAGGCTGCATTCTGAACTCGCTTTTCTCCTACTGGAAGGAAAATGGAAGATGGTAATGAGAAGAGAACGAAGGCTGCCTGCAGGTGGTCAGTGACCCAGCCATGAGGGACTGTCGCTTCCCTTTATGACCTGCCCGACACATACGTGCTGTATTTTTCTAATCCTAACTCTGTGAGCTTCCCTAAAGTGGAGTCCTGGCAAGAGACATGCTGAAAGTTTAAAAATCAGTTCAAAACAGCACAGTGCTCTGAGCAAAATGCTTGCTCCAGAAATACTACGTGATGCTCCTGAGGGTGGAGAACGGGAAGATGAGACAGTCCAAGCCCACCATCTCCCAGTTGTATTCATTCAAGCACATCTTTGAATCTTAAATATCTACTGAGTGATGACTACAGGACAAACACTGAGGATCTTCACAAAAGTGAGTAAAAACGGGCATAACTCCTGACCCGTGGAGCTTGCATTTGAATGGGGAGGACAGAAAATAAATCAAATGAGTGTCACCTCGCAACAGTGATTAGTGCTAACAAGGAGAAGTTCAAGGGGTCATAAGAGGGAATTTTAGAAGAATTTGATCTAGACTGAGAGGTCTGAGTGGTCTTTTCGGAGCAACTGACAATTGACCTGAGTTCTGAAGGATGAAGAGGAATTACTGGAGGTGGAGGATGGAGGCAAGAGGAAAGTGCATTTCCGACGGAGGAAACAGGATGGGCAAAGTCCTCAGGTGGGAAGCAGTTCCGTGAGAGCTGAAGGCAGAGTGGAGTGGTGGACTGCTGAGGGCCGAGGGGGGTCATGAGATGAGATGGGGCTGAAAGGGCTTTGTATCGCATATTAAAGATTTGAGACCCGATCCCAGAAGCAATGGAAAATCACTAAATATTGTTTTATGAGGGTGAACGGGAAAGGTTTGCATTTCAGAGAGCTCTCTCCTGTTGCTGCAGTGAGAATAGATCGGAGGCGGCTGAGTTTTTGAAGGAGTCCAGGCAAAATGGATGATGTCTTGAGCTAGTGCTGACAGTAGAGATAGAAAAAATTAAATAGAGCCTAGACGTATTTAAGAAATAATTGATATATTATTTTTGTTATTCACAGCTCAAATCAGATGATGATTTTTTACTCATTCACTCATTAATTCATTAAACAAATATTTCTTAAATGCCTGCTATGTGCTAGACTGTGGAAGAATAAGTACAACGAATAAAGATACAATTTGGAAAACTGACTTGAAAGCATTGCAGGCATCCATTTAGCAGAGCAGTCAAGAGTGTGGGCTCTGCAGTCAGATGGATTGGTTTGAATTCTGACCATGCCTCTTACCAGCTGTGTCACCTTGGACAAGTCAAAGACTCTGAGACACTTTTATAAATGAACATAAATGGTACCTATCTCATTGGGTCTTCCTGAGGGTGAAATGAGATGGTGCACGTCAAGTTAATGATAAGATGATTGCATTTACAAAGTTTTTACTAAGTGGCAGCTATTTTCCTGGTTCATCAAACAATTAAAGAATGAAGATACATCCAAGTAGGTTTATTTGCAAATGCAATGCCTATTTAAAGGATACATATTTATAAGGTGGATACTTGGAGAGTCCTTTCTAGTCGGGTGGCATGAATTCACCACAAGCTCGCCACCCATCCTAGAAGCCGTACTATACTCCATAAGTCCTGTCCCGAATGTGTAAACTGGTACAGAAGACATTTGCAACATAATCTTTGTTACGTAAATATCTTCTTGCACATCTTCTATAAGCACCATTCTCAAGACCCACCCATGTCTGTTATCGCCGAAAATAATATGATTTGTCCATGCAATGATAACTATAGACTAATACAGACTAAAGCCAGTATATTAATCCTACCCCAAAAATTTTGCTATTGTAATCTTCCTTATCACAAATAAGACCCCACAATAATGATCAATACTGTATGCATGATTGCTAATGACTTTAAGTAAATCTGTCATGGACCCTGACGCACAAATAAGTGGTTTAGCATTTGTTGGGGCCCAGGGCAGGCCGCTCTAAAATATCCCACAATAGTATATTGATTATTTTGAAGTAAGGTGACTTGAAAAACAAAAAGGGCATCTGCGCCTCCTGTCTCTGTTCCCCTGAAAGCAGAAAATGAACTCCCATGTGGAAGGTGCTCTCCCTGCATCCTTATCACCAGAGCTGGGGACTCAGGGCCGAGAGGCTGCACAACAAACCTCACTAATCTACTACCACAAGCCTCAACTTTGCTTAAACTCTTCACTATTTACGTACCCCAAACCTAAGTTTCTTTGTTCTGTCAATTCTTCACAAATGTGTTGTTTCTTTGTGTGAAAGATATATATACTGCCCATTTTATTCACTCATCGAGCGTCTTTCTTTATGATGTCCAATATGTGTGTATTCACCTGGGTTTTTCTCCTGTTAGTCTGGTCTCATGTCAATTTTATTATTAGTCCAGCCACAAGAACACAAGTAGGGAAGAAAGAGGATTTCCCCTGCCCCGAGACGTTGCTGACCTGCTGGTTGAAGTCAGATTCACTCTGTGTTTTGAGGAAGGAATCATTGAAGGAACGAAAGTTACCTTGGAAAACCATCCTCTACCACATCTTACTCCAGTCAAAGGTTTTCAGGGGCATTCGTGCATTTCAAGTGACCACGGAAAATTTCAGGATAAATAACTTGCAAACAGTTTGAAAATCCTTAGAGCAATGAGACTGCCTATACTCGCTGTAGGGAGTTTTATCAGGAAAAGAAGGCGTATGAAGTCTAAAGTTAAATAAACTCTTTAGCCAACAAAACCCACATAGAAAAAAATCTTCCAAAAGGAACATTTATTATGTAAATTCCGTAGTAATTGTTTCATTTTCTTTGCTTTTATTTTCATGACTCATTTTGGGGTTAGTATGATTTGAAATGGGATCTCAGAAACAGATCACAAATTTTCACATTGATCCGATAGGAGACAAGGGTTCTACTCACAAAGGCACACTTGTGACCATTGTCCAGAAAGGAATTAAGTCCATGGCGTTCAAACTGTTCTCAGATCTTAACAATGCTTCAGAGGCGGCTCAGGGCTATGGCCGGGGGCAGCTGGGAATTCTCCCATGAGGGCAGCAAGCTCCGCTTCCATCCCCCGCCTCATCCCTTTTATACGTTAGCCTTTGGTTCAAAATTCCAGTTGATGATGAAAAAACGTCTGCTGCTTTTTAAAAAGCTTGAAAACCACTGAAGTGGGATTTCTGCAGAACGGAGGGAAGTGGGCTGTTGGTTGTATGACCCCATAGCCTCGGCACTTTTTTTTCCCTGCTATGACCCTCCCCTGTTCTTCCTAATTTTTTCCTCTCCGTCTCTTCCCCTTTCTTCTTTCTCTCCTTCCTTCTGCTGCTTCTGGATCATCGTAAAACACACGTTCAGTACTTAATAGCACTGGTAAGTCTTGTTGACGATTTTATATATTCACTAAATATTTATCTCTGAAGATGTTTGGTGATGGGGATTTAGTCCCTGCGGTCCTCAAGAAGCTCAAGGTGCAGGAGAGAGCGAAGAGCACAGAAGCAAACCAGCGATTGCGGCGGGTTGTGGTAGTGACTCAGGCCAGCAGGCCGGTTAGTGGAGCAGTGCCCGGCATGGGTTCCAGAGTCAGGCTGCCTGGGCTCACGGTATTCTCACCCAGCTACTTACTAGCTGGGTGATCTTGGCAAGTCACTTGATCTCTGAGCTCCAGTTACGTTAGCTATAAAATGGAGATGGTATAGTTCTCTACTTCATTGGGCTGTGGTGAAAGTTAACTGGGTTATTACATGCAAAAAAGTCTTAGAATAGTCCTTAGCCTGTGGTGAATGTTCAATGAGTGTGTATCGGTGTGTTTTAAATGTAAAATGTTTTCAATGCAGGGGGGCCTAGCAGAGTAAAGAATTCTGGGAATCGGAGATATTTAAGCTGAGTCTTCAATAAAGACCAGACAATGATCTTCAATAGACAAAGAGGGGGAAGAGATGTTCAGAGAAGTGCGAGCAGCTCACTTAATTCCACAGACCTAAAGGGAAAGAAAGCACCGTTCCCTGGGTGCTAGTAATAACAATAATAACTAATCACGAAACTTATAAAGCACAGACAAGTACAAAGAAATAAAACTAAAATTTACCTTTAATTCCATCATCCAGAAATAATTACTAAATAAGTTGCCTGTTTCCTTCTAGATTCTATAAAGCCCAGATTTTAAAGCAATATAAAAATAAAGCAAATAAAAATCAAACGCCTTATAGCTGACGTGTTTTTCTGGTTAGAAACCCATCATGACCATTTCTCCATGTCATTCTTCTACAACACATTTTTAATAGCTACATAACATTCCATTTCAGGTTATAAATAGCACGGTTGTTCATACATTTTTTAGCACATTTAATTATTTCCTTCAAATGATTTTCTAGAATTGGAATTGCCAGGTTAAGGAACGACAAGAGATCTTCACATATTGAGGTATATGGGGTAACTATTCTGGTTCAAAACTGATTCAGCTTGAACTAAAGAAGCCAGACTCACGGCCATGTACAATTTACACTGTCCATCTGCTTTCACCATTAAAGTAAAGAATGCATCCTCTTAAGAACCATGCTTCCCTGCCCACCCATATCGCCAGCATCAGTAACAGGATTAATCCCTCTCCCAACTTCAGGGTCATGTTGACCTGCTAATTTGCAACTGAATACCTCTCTGAAACTTTGATGAATTAGTATCCTGGACATATTTAATGTATATTCTTTGTTCTAAAAAGATATAAGACTGTACTGAAACCATGCTTCTGCAGAACACTTTCTTCCTTTGTGGAAACTGCTTCTCCGGGCTAGAATCCTCAGCCTGACTCAGGTAAAACTCACCTTATCTCTCTTATCTACAGAACGGTTATTGGTTATTTTGCATAGACAGGAGTATGCCAATTTTAAAGCTTTTGATATCTATGTATGGTTAAGATACCCCTTGGAAAGATTCTGTTATAAGTAGGGACCTTACTGAGTGTCCTTTTTGGTCATGATAACGTAGGCAACTGCTGGGGGATATATATCTGTTCAGAGTAAGGAAGTTTTATGGCTGAGACCTGAGTGCAATCGTAACTGGGACACAGCAAATAATCCCATGTCCAGAGGAAAAGATAAGACAAAGCCCAGAGTTGAGAAAAATGACTCAAATGTTTTGTGGCAATCCTGGCCACACATTTCTTTCATAAAAAGACATTCCTTCTATTTGGTAAATTAATTTGCATCACCCTAGTCCATTCCTATTAGTGACCACAATACTGTCTGCCTTATTCCTTTTCCCTTCTCACTCCATCGGGAGTGTGTGTATGAAAGCGAACTTCCACCTTTGCTATCGGGTAGGCCTTGGAGCCAAATCAGTTTGATTTTTTTCAGTAAAGTGCACTTTTGCAGCCAAAGTGAATGTTCAGTGAAGATCCTATTGAAGGTTGGAGGGCTGGGGTCGATCTAGCATTTGCTAAGAATCCACGATGGGCCAGCAATTCACATACATGTATCATTTAATCCCCCAATTACAGTCGAGCTGGTTGTTATAATTATCATCATTTTTTAAAAGAAGAAATCAAAACAAAAAGATTAAATGACTTAAGTGATCCCACTGCAAATAGCCGGCAGAGCAGAAGTTCCACCCACACTCTGCTGGATTCCAAGGCCCGTCGTGTTTCCACTGCCTCCAAGAAACAGAGATACCCAAATGTGAATTCCTTACAAGCTTATTCTAGCAGATTCTTCAGGGGGCTTCAGTCTTTTCCACTGTTCCTTGGGATCACTAGGCAGCCTGAAGTGAAGTGCTAAACACCTGAATTAAAAAACAAAGGGCTGAGGGAGGAGGGGCTGGGGGGTGAGGTAGAGGTCAAGGACACAAGCAATAAGGAAGCTGGCAGGGATTGGCTGTTCCACGATTACTATTTATTTGTTAAGTGAGTCCTTAAAAGGTACAGACCACTTTCAGATGCTGCTTGGCTCCTTCTCTACCATACCACCAGCCAGCTGCTCCCTGGAATGACAAATGAAGCCAGTCTATCACTTCGGGACGGGAATTCAGGTCCTGGTTTCAAGGCTCCTGGCTAGAGTCCTGTGCAGAACTACAGATCAGTCTTAGCCAAGACTATTCGTTTGCATCTGAAACCCAGGGCTGCGTGGATTTCTGTGAGCATGCTGGTGGGGGTGAAGGGGGTTATAGTTAAGATTAGGAGGTGTGAGAAGGAGATCTGTTCCACGACTCTCCTTTGGGGAGCCTGAGGGGCCTTCCGCTCCAGGTTGCATCTCTTGGCTAGAGAGCTGCACTGAACTCTTCCTCCCAGGCCCCTTAGCTCTATAAATCCCCTTGCTTTCTTCTCTTGTTAAGGCAGATTTGAGAGACTCTATCCTCCTGCTTTTTCAATTCGAATAAAACTGTCTCCATCTCCAAGTGCCAGGCCTCAGTGATTGCCTCACTGCTCATCGGGCACACGAACTTGAGATTAAGAGGTTCGGTGTCATGACCCTCAAACAATTCTTCTTCCTGTTCCCAGGACCTTGACTCCCTTCTGAATTTAGTCTACTTCCTTGAGAAGGAAGCCGAAGCCCAGCAAGGGGAAGACACATAGGCAGGGCCACCCCGAGAGTGGAAGATGGCAAAACCCCAGGACAGCATAAAGTTCTCACTTCAAGTTTGGTGTGAGGACAGTTAGTGTTCCGATTGCTGAGGAGCTGTCAGTGCCATTTCTGCTGGCTCTGGAGAAGAAGTGAGACCTCTAGTGCTGCTGTGTCTTGTCAGGGTGTTTTCTAGCCTTTAAAGGCCCTGAGCTCTCTTATTTTTCTTTTCTTTTTTTATTTGGAGAGGAAGATTGGCCCTGAGCTAACATCTGTGCCAATCTTCTATTTTGTATGTGGGTCACCACCACAGCATGGCCTGATGAGCAGTGTGTAGGTCCATGCCCAGGATCCAAACCCTTGAACCCCAGGCCACCGAAGCAGAGTGCAAGAACTTAACCACCGCGCCACTGGGCCAGCCTCTAAGCCCTCTTACTTTTGAAGAGCCCACCCTTCACATACCAAGCATGTTAAAATTCACTCACATCCGTTTTACATTTAATGCACGTGTAATATGTTTCAATTCAGTGGTAAACTGTTTTCTTTCGGAAATGTTTAATTAAAGATTTCTTCATTTCCATTTTGCAGTTTTCTTTGTACATTTTGAAACCAATATTCTCTGTTCTTCAGGCCTCAGACATTTTCTTATGCTCTGGGCAAACCAGTGGGCCTTTGACATTAGGGCTGTCCTGGAACCTTTGACATCCTTTTATAAAATGGACAAAGGCACATCCCTCTAGGCAGATGAATTTCAAAACTGTTCCCCCTTCCTGGGTTAAATTCAAGGCCTTCAGACTTCAGGTTACAATTAAGCAGGTGGTAGGAAGTGGGTGGAGTGGCTTCAGCTCTAAGAAGCTGCTTTTGCTTTCCGAAGGCGGAGGAGGACTCCATCTGGGTCTGAGGTTCTGAGTGGGTGAGGCTGAAGTCTCAAGGTGGGGAAGCCTGGGCTTTTCACCAGCATTCTCCCCACCCCTTTGGCAGGCAGGCCTTCCAAAGGATGTGCAGGGGTGCTAAACTCTCCAGCCTGATGAATAGACAAGCAATAGGATATATTGGAGGATATGAGGAAGGTATTTGGTTTAAAACTAATTCAGCCTGACCTTGTTTTTCCACACAGGCCTGACCTGGTCTCCTGAGTGTGCATTGTACATCTCTTTAAACATTTGCAAAGTCCCAAAGACAAGAATGATGCCTTAAAGATAGGGATGTTGTCTCTCCCATACCAGCACTTCTTTAAGGATAAACATTTCTTCCCCAAATCTGAGGGTTAATTACTGACTCCTTTAACTGATCTTGTGACCACTGACCTGCTGACCACTGATTTGCTGTGCTTGCCTTGTGACCACTGACCTGCAATGCCAGCCAAGTATCTCATGACAGCAATAAAAGAGATATTCCTGTCATATGTGATGTACATTCTTTGTTCCAAGATGGTCGATAACCACTGTGTAGACCCCACTTCTTCAGAGAGCTTCTCTCCTTGCTGGAAAAGTTCTCCTGGACTATAATGCTCAAACCGGCTCAAAATAAACTCACCCCATTTTGTATTTATACATTGATTATGGGTTTTGCATCAATAAGCCCAACCCTCACTTCCGAATTAATAGCCTTTCTTCACTGTCTTTTCTGGCTTTGAACAAAGATCACAGTTGAAATCGCTAAGGCTAAACTTTTGACAAGATTTGTACTTGAAAAATCCGTGGGTCTAGAGTCAAAAGCAATTCATTTATTATCTTCCTTATGGGCTTGGAAAGCTTAGGAGCCAATAAAATTAGATGAAAAGTGCTGCTAAAGATGCAGACTCTCCCTAATCTAAAAGTGACATTATCACGGGAGACAGAGCTTCAGAATGCAGGCAAGTGAGGCAGTGACAGATATTTCTAGGTATTAAAGGTGGTGTCACAGAGGGTCCCAAGCTCAAATGCTTTCAGGGACCAGGACTGAAGGTTAACATTGGAAATGGCCAGTTGTAAAACAACTGGACATGTGGCATGTGTGGTACATGGAATGTATGTGCCCAGTGTTCAAATGGAAAAAAGAAAATGAATGAACATTTCTTTCCCTAAATTTTTCACTGAGAGAGTCAAGGAAAGGGGAGGGTGTCATCTCTTATGTACCCTTGTACATATTCAGCAAATGTATTTTAGCTCAGTCAAAAGCTTAAAGAATTTCTAGTGGAAAATACAACTTAGTAGAACAAATTATTTACCCAAAGGTTTAGATTAGAAACCGAACCACAGCAGGAGAAGCTAAGAAAGTTGTGTAGTTATAGAATTGAGCACCCAACACTTTTTTCATTGGTGAGTATCTAAATAATAAGTGAGCAAAGTGCTAGGAAATTTGGCATGGCATCACCTTCAACAGTTTCATTCCAATGAAATTATTTTCATTATTTTTTAAACCCTTTATTATGGAATTTTTCAAACAATTTCAAAAGCAGGCAGAACAGTATAATGAAACTTCAGGTACCTAACAAGCAGTTTCAACTTATGTCAACATTTTGCCATTATTATTATTTCATCAATACCCACCCCCACACACAACACACATGCACAAATTATTTTTTTTCTTTGGCTAGACTATATTAAAGCAACTCCTCGTTATCGCATTATTTCACTATAAATACCTCACTCAGTATGGCTGATGGATAAAACCTTTTACTCTAAGATAATCACAATATCATTATCATGCCCAATAATATTTTTTCCAACTCTTTAACATCATATAATTCCCAACCTATGATTGATTTTCCCTGATACTCTAAAAATACTTTTTTTATAATTGAACATCCACATATTGAATTTTATTAATATGCCTTTTTGTATGTAGAAGTTCTTCCTCTTTGTATTCATACTATTTAACTATTGAAGAAAACAACTCATTTGTTTTGTAGAATTGCCCACATTCTGGATTTGGCTAATTGCGTCTTCATGGTATCATCTGACCTCTTCCTCTATGTTCTGTAATTCTTGGTTACTTGAGGTTAAATCTAGAGCGGAAGTCATCAAACTGTGGGCCAGCTGCCTGTTTTTGTAAGTAATATTTATTTGAGAACACAGCCATGCTTATTTATTTATGCATTGTCTGTGACTGCTACAACAGCAGTGTTGAATAGTTCTGACAGAGACTATATTGCCTGCAAAGCTTAAAATATTTACTATCTGGCCCTTCTAGAAAATGTCTGCCAACTTCAAATCTAGAGCCTTGAACTCACTGAATTCTCTGAGTACCAAACTTACCTCTTCATGTCCCCCATTGGGTAGCAGTAATACCAGCATCTCATGGTAAACAGGATTGAATACATCAACTGTGGAGGGTCAGAATTTTCCTCCCCAAAATATGCCTCTTTGGTTTGATTATTTTTAAGAATAAAAAACACAGAAAGAAACTTTGACCTTCTCCTCTGTTTAAAAGAATTTAAGCTAGAAGGCCTGTCCCAGGAAGGAGCTATCACCACAGACAACTCTAGGTGTGATAGGAGAAAAGCACATAGCAAAGCCCATTTTTTACCAAAGTTCTCTCTCCCATCACATTGTCTATAGACTCCCAGCAAACATTTGTTTACCAAACATTTGCTTTTCCATCTCCATGTAAATTTCCTTCCTCCTCTTTGAAGTCCCCAACCACAACTCCCAACATCCTCCTTTGTCTTTAGTTGAAGATGGTATTTAAGGTGGTGGCTTCAGTCATTTTGGCAAGTTACTCAGCTTTTCTGGTTTCTCCCATGTACACACATTATTAAACTTTGTTTGATTTTCTCCTGCCATTCTGTCTTAAGTCAATTTAATTCTTAGAACAGCCAGAAGAACCTAGAAGGTAGAGGAATAGTTCTTCTTCCACTACACAACCAACAGAGTAATTCCTTTATTTACTGCATGGGTTATGTGCATGAGGAGCCCAAAGAGACCAGGTGGCAGTCAGAGCTTCCAATTCAGAAAACTGTGCAGAGGCACGTCCTGTGGGAATCAGGACCTCCAACACAGCAGAACTTGAGGCTGTGAGGACAGAAAGCACAAATTCCCCACTTGAGTTACTGGAAGCGATGAGGTTAAACCTACTTACATTTATTGCATCCTAGATCCATCTAGTCAAGCCATTGAGGCACAGTGCCATATTAGCCATTGATTTGTTTAGCATATCCTGAGTGACAGTGCACCACTCATGAATGGTGCTATCCCAGAGCTAGTTTTTTCAAGCCTTCAAAAGCCTGTTTCAGTACTACTGGGATATCTGCTTCTTAGTGCTAGATTAAATAATACGATTAATGAATCGTGTGGTCATGTGCCCATTGTTGCTTTTTTTTCAGCAATTTGGTCCATTAGTCTGAAGCAATATTATACCAGATATATCAATACTATACCAGATATCATATCAATAGGTCATGATTTCTACAAGTCCTCTGATGATGGTGATGCTGACAGAGATACTGTAGGCAACGAAGTTAAATCCATACTTGGAGCAGGTATCAATTCCCATAACGACAAACTGTTCCCCACTCCATGTTAGGTGTCCAGTGTAAGGACCCCATGAGGTAGATGGCTGGTCAGGGCCCGGGCAGCAACACAGAGCCCCATGCTCAGAAGGGCCCATACTTGGTTTGATGTTCTGCTGCTGTTGACTTGAAATTCCTAATAATTTCTGAACATGGGGTCCTATATTTTCATTTTTCTCTGGGCCTCGCAAATTATGTAGCCAGTTCTACGCCTGGTTTTGGAGAGAAGTCCGTGCAGTTGGCCCCAAGAATACCACCTATTCCTACACAAATGGCCCAGATGTTCATGGTCCCACTGCAGAAGCACTGACATGACTAAGGATGGAAGCTGGCTTGACACCCACAAGACAAGCCATTCCATCCTCCTGCTAGTTCCAGGCTTCCTCTGGTGAGTATTACCACCTGCATGGGGGCTAGTTATGCCTCCACGTCTGTATAAGGCCCTTTAGCATCTAAACTCACCTTTCTCCCATGGTGGTTTTGACTGCTGGGAGATATCAGCTGAGACTATATCAATTCATCAAAGAGTTTCTAATAACTTTGAAACTCAACATGGAAGAGGTCAAGTTTCCAGGAAACTCAACGACCCTTATTGACCTCCTCCTTGGGGACCAGTCATGTACCATCTGAGAGGCAGCCATTGCCAAATTCCAAAAACTCTTATTATGCCTTCCCTCAAGGCAATGGGTACAAGCTTGCCTAATATTTACATAAGTAAGAGAGACTACCCAGCCACCCAAAGGACTCTTCCCAAAGCACTATCTGCTCCTGAAGATGCCTTCCACCTACACCCCTGGGCTAGTTAGAACTGGAACACTTTAAATGTCAGCTGTTTTTGCTTAAAGAAAAGAGTCCTCACCTGAAGTCACCCACTACAAGATGCCCTACTGGGGTATAATAAGTTGTGTTGGGCAGTTTGGACTTTATTCTAAAGGTAAAATTGCAACTTAAGAATTTTAATTAGAAGAAAGGCTTTGGTTACATCTTTATTTAAGGGGAAAAATTACTCTAAGTGCTGTATGGAACTTGAATTTTAAAATAGCATAATTGGAAGCTGAGATACCTGTAAGGAGGTTGTTGGAAGTCGTGGTAGGACACACTAGAGTAGAGACAGAGAGGATAGAAATAAGTAAACTGAGTGGAGACATTTAATCTATGGATTTATCTGTATATAGGACATAAGAGAGAAGCAGGGATCAAAACAGATTCCCAGGTCCTTGACTTGTACAACTGGGTGAACTCTAGAGTGAGCCACTGACACCAGGAACACAGAGTGAGAGAGGGGCTTGAGGGAGAAATGGATAATAATCAATTCAGCTTGAGAGGCTCGAGTTTAATGCACATCAGGAGGGCTTTCCAGCCGCACTCTGGATTGAAACAAGGTCTCCCTCCATCACAATTCAGGCTGGCTAATGCTAACTAGAGAACATTCAAACAGACACGTCCAGAAGGCAGTTGGATAAATGGGTCTGCAAACTGAGGAGAGATTTCTGAAGACACGAATCTAGGCATCCTCCGAAGACAGATGACAACCGAAGCTACGGGAGTGGATGAGCTAGTCCAGGGAACGATGTAGCCTGAAGAAATAAAAGGGCCCTTTCAGGACCCTAAGAAACACCAGGATAAAGGCAGGCATCTTCGTAAGAGTCTAAGAAAGAGTGGCCGGGGTTGGGGGGTTGGGAGAGGGGACACAACACTACCATGAGAGTGTAACATTCCAGAAGCCAAGAGGATGTAATGTTTAAAGGAAGGAAAAGTTGTCAACAGAGGCAAATGCTGACAGAAGACGGAATAAAGGTCTGCATGCAGCAAGGAGTCAGTTTTCTGCTTAAATGCCTCCAAAGACTCGCCTTCCGTACAGGGAAATATTCGCGAACGTGATGTAACAGTTGGTGCTCGGGGAAACAGGACAGTGTCTTTAAACAGAGGGCACTCAGCACCAGGAACTGGTGAAGCAAGTGTTGGAAAGTTGAAAGGGCCAAAGGGGATCCTGCAATGATCAGAGAATAAGAACTGGGGAGGCAAACTGTCACGCACAAAATACCCCTGAGCAACGAGCGACACAAACGATGTTTCTGGAAGCATTTGATTGTTTCTTAAAGGTGCCTTTTACTTATGTTAAGGGATGCAATTACCAACAGTCCTGAACTATCCAAACCCCCCACAGGAATGGAGCAAGCGCTGAGCAGATCGCGAGAAGTGTCCCACAGTTATCTTTGCTTCATTTTATTGTTAAGATCTCCGCCCCAGGAGGAGCTTAAGCCCTGTTAGCACAACATGCAATGTAGGTGGAAGCATGTTTTCAAACCATGTCTGCGTGAGCTTATGCCCACCTCTACATGTAATGATGAAACTTCCCTTTTGAATATTCATTCTCCATCCAAAATAAAAGGCATCTGTTTTTCCTTGCTCCGGGGCCTGGCTTTGGAAGCAATAACCCCCGTGGTCTCTTTATTTACTGCAAATAAACTTTACTTTGTGTGACAAATGCTTCTGGGGAAGAACTGAGTTCAACTCACCAAGAAGGGAATCCTGGGATGGGAACCTAAAGGGAAAAGATTATGTTTCCAGAACTGAGGAGCCCGGTGGAGATGTTCTGAGGGCCTAGAATTCAGACTTCTTGGAGGAAGCTCTGGAAAACTGGTACTCAGACCACTGAGGAAGGACAGAATTCAGCAGAGGTTTGGACTGACTATCAAAGGATTTTAAGGCCCATCCGGTGAAGGATGCTGGCATGGCTGGCTCGCTGATTGCCAATGGGGCTGCCACCCGGCTGCAACTGGCAACGAAGGAGCACGGAAAGCCTGGAGCCACTTGTCCGTGTCTCTAGAGCAACACGGGCAGGGACAGGACACAAGGAAGCAAGTCAGCTTTCTCCTTCTCTCGCTCTCCAACCTCTTTCTAGTGCCTTCCATGGGCGAAACCTAACAGGAAAGCACCTGGCAAGGGAGTCTGGGAAAGGAAACTTGCCAAGTCCTGGGCCACCATCACAGATCATGTATAAAATGGTGGGCTTGCTGCTGAGAGAGAATAGATTTTTTTTTAAGGATTGGCACCTGGGCTAACAACTGTTGCCAATCTTTTTTTTTTTTTTTTTCTTTTCCTGCTTCATCTCCCCAACCTCCCCCCTCCCCCGACCCCCGACCCCGGTCCACAGTTGTATATCTTAGCTGCAGGTCCTTCTAGTTGTGGGGAGAATAGATTTTTAAAAACAGCCACAGGGCACGTAAGAGCCTGTACAATCTCCGTCCACGAGACAATGCAGCTTGAGCGGCGAAATCCAGCTTCACCACTTACCAGCTGCGCAAACACAAGCAAGTTACATGCATCTAAGTTGCCCTTTCCACTTCCAGAAAATGAGAATTTGATAGTATGACATGAGACATGAGCCATGTCTCCTATTGCACTACATGGACGATCCTGAAAAATCTCATGTGCTCCCAAATCACACACTAAAAATAAAAGGACTGAAGAGCAAAATAAAACTGGGCGGATCTCTCAAAAGCTGCGAAGCTTTGCAACCAGAGCACGAACAAAAAAACATATTCGGCTCTCAGGAGACAACTCAGAAGACCCAGGCAGGCCAGCCAGCATAGCTGAAGGCTGCTGCAGGGGGTACTTTAAAAGCATCGAATTACAGAGTGGAGATTTGCAGATAGCAGTGCAGCTCTGAGCCTCTGAGCCGCCGGGGCTGCATGAATGCAGACAGAGAGGGACGCATGCCTGCCACGAGCCAGGAGCCTGGGCAAGGCTGGGCTCTCCAGGGGGGAGCCCCGGGCAGGCTCTCATGTTCAATTTTTTTTAAAACAAAGCAGTGAGGCCCCAGCCTGAGCCATGGTTGAGCTGAGGGCTCTCTCATTTCTTGCCGAAAGTCCTCATTTCACTCCTGCTCTTCCAATCCCCCTTCCAAGGAAAAGATGGTTTGAAGCAACCCAACCTCATTATATTGAAATCATTCCCTATTTTCAGTTACGTTTGAGTTAACCAGTTTGTAGAAACACACAATGTAGCAGAACCGACTATACCAACATCACTGTGTTTTGTGGGAAGAAAGTAGGAAGGCCAAAAAAAGGGTTGCACAGAATGTAGGGCCCCTAGGAAGATACGAACGTCAGTCCTGCTGTTCTCATGCCCCAGCATCGTCTCCAACTGTTTTCTCTCACGCGGCCTAAGCTCCAGGCGTCCTAAGCTACTTGTAGCAGCACCTGCCATGCATTCTTTCAATTCCAGCATCTGCCTGGCTGTTGCCTTTTGCTAAACTGTCCACCAATCCCCCAGCCCTACGCCCACCCGTGTCAGCTGGCCGATCCCCATTCCTGTCTGCCCTTAGCCTAAGGGAGCCTGCCCTGGTACTCTCTGGCCGGCACTCCCAGAGACCTTTGGGCACCCCACCCTCCAGCACTTTCTACACGGTCGGCTGTCTCTCCACCACCACCCGGAGTGATTGGAGGGCAAGTCCTGTGTCTCACTCGTCTCTACGGGCCCAGGGTCCGTTAGGGCGCCTGGAACATGACAGGCAAGTTTGGCTACTGACTGGTTACAAGGAGGGGAGTAGCAGACGATAAGCCTGGGAGTGGATTGTGGAAGGGCTTACGTGCCCACCTTTGGGATTCAGATCTTATTTGGTCAATACTGGGCTACTTGTGAATGTTTTTGGCAGGACAGTCAAAGCTGGCCCTCGAGCGACAGCAGCATCTGTAAGTCAGATGGACTGGACGAGGGCAGGCTGGGAGCACGAAACCTCTGAGGAGGCGAGGGCACGGAGCAGGGGAATCGCAGGGGAAGGAGAGAAGATGGAGACGTCCTGGAGACAGAACCGTCAGGACTGGACATTTGTTCAGACGGAGAGAAGAGTCAAACGTAACTCCTAGATTTTACGCTTGGGTTTCTGGAAGGACGTGGCCCTGTTTTCAGAAAGAGGAGGAGAAGAGGAAAGTTTATCGGGAGTAGGGAGAAGTTAGGTTTGATTTCACTCACGTGGTGTTTCATTTGCTAATGGGACAGCCTAGATTTTAGCTCCTTTCTGCTCCAGTTAAAATGCATGGGTTAATGTCTTAAACTTTGGTATTCGCAAACCTCTGCAGGGCCAAAAAACCTCTTTGTGGTCCCTCCCTCTCTCCCTCGATGTAATACCAAATGAACAATGACTGTTTCTACCCACTGGTTTTGTGATCATTTCAGGGTCTAATGGAAAGAGAAGTTGGAATAAGGACGGGACAACTACCATGAGCGAGGAGTTCTAGCGACAGAGGGAGTGGCAGAACACCACGGGTGAAGCAAGAGTGAAAACAGGCGGGGATGCGAGGCCAGGGCGGGGTCCTTGGACTCCAGCGACAGCAGCATACCATCCAGCCAAGCCAGTGCCAGCATCAGAGGAGCCGAATAACCCTGTCCGCTGTCTTCAAACTGCTGGTGAGAGCGAGCTGCAGAAACGAAACACAGCTGCCCTTTTCTCTGCTGCCTTCCCATGTCGGCCTGGGAGACCCGTGTCTATCCTGCCCGCAGCAAAAACAGTCCCGGGACACAGGTTAATCGGTTAAGAAACAGTCTTTTTTTCCTAAGTTAAAAAATATGACACCAGTAATAACTATTTGCTGTAGAAAGAAAACGAGAAAATTCAGTTAAAGGAAAACAACGATCTCATCTCCCTCAGATAAGCACTGTTGATAATTGGCCTTATATCAGAAATTTTCTATTCTTGGTATATGTATGAATATATGGATACATAGGTTATTTCTTACTGTTTTTTCCAGATTTCAGGTGGGAAAATAATGGGCAGTCTGGAGTCAGAGGCCCCTGCTGAGCTCAGCAACCAGCCTAGGGAAGCCCTGGCAGAACCAGGGCAGCTGCCTGCAGGCTCTCCAGGGGGCGTCACCCAAATCAGGCCCTCCCTGCATGATACCATGGGCAGCTGTTTTAATTAGGGGAGTCCTAAAGGCCAGCGAGAAGGCCCCACATCCTGGGGACTGTTTTGCTCTCAGCGTGCCCGGAATAGGAGGGCTGCAGGGGCCGAGCGCTCCCCGAGGGGCCTCTGGTGCAGGGAAGGAAGAAGGAAGAGCCCTCATTTGGAACACCCCCACCATGCACCAGCGGCGCTGCTGGGCCTGCGTGTGAACCACCAGCTCCTTTATACCAAAGGCTCCCAGGACCCAGGGCAGAGGCCTCTGCGCATCCTGTTTGAAGGCTGGTGCTTCAGACTCTGGGGCAGAGGTTCTTCACTCAGAACTTTTCAGAGACACCTGAAGAAATAGAGGCACGCCACGGTCTCAAATAAGCTCCTTGAGAACAACTGCAGGCGAAGCTGTGGTCACTCTGCAGGGCGCGGCTGGCAAAACCCGGCAGAGCAGGGACGTCGCGCGGTTTCCTGCTGCCTTCCCACGGACGACCAGCAGGTGGCAGCAGAGCACAGTGCAAATCAGAAGGACGTGGGCGGATCCGGGAAAGAGGTTGGAACCATCCGGCCTTTTGGTTTTTGATGGATTGATAGATTTTTTTCACTTCATGGGTAACTTAATGAGTCTTTCCCCAATTGACGAGCCCATGATTGTTTCCTAACCCCTTGGAGATCTGGACTCTAGGGGTCCCCTGCCCTCACCCACTGCCATTCCAGTTTTCCATCGTCAGTTCTTGATGAGAAGCTCGCTCTTCCACAAGCTGGCTTTGATGTTTACATGCCTTACACGTCTGTCCTTGCTCTGCCACTTACTAGTTCTGAGTTGTTGGAAAAGTTATTCAGCCCCCACTTTCTCACCGGGGATCTTAACCATGATGAGGATTCAAAGGAGAACAGACAGAATAAATCACCAGCAGGACACTAGCCCATGGGAAACCTCGGTACCTGCCAGTCATCTTGTCCCTTTCCAGGACCACATAAAGGTAAGCGGACTAAAGAGATCATCTATCACAGGGAGGGGTGTCATTTCAAATAGTTAAAAAGTAGTAGAGAAAATTATTCTCAAACCAGAATTTCCACATTAATTTATTTTTAACTATCCTGAGGAATGCAAGCAATGTTGACACTTCTTTGTCCTAAACACTTCACTCAAATTGATTTTGTTCAATGATAGTCAATAAAAATTTACCAAAGGGGCCCGCCTAGTGGTGCAGTGACTAAGTTGGCACATTCTGCTTTGCCAGCCTGGGGTTCACAGGTTTGGATCCCAGGTGCGGACCTACACATCACTTGGCAAGCCATGCTGTGGCAGGCGTCCTACATATAAAGTAGAGGAAGATGGGTACAGATGTGAGCTCACGGCCAGTCTTCTTCAGCAAAAAGAGGAGGATGTGTGGCAGATGTTAGCTCAGGGCTAATATTCCTCAAAAAAAAAAAATTACCAAAGACCTGCTACGCACCATGCGCTATCACAGGCAGGGAAAAAACATGGAAGACCTGCTTGGGGCCAGCTCTGTGGAAACGGCCAGTAGAGCAGGAAATCAACAGAAGCAATAAAACAAATACGACCTGCCAAGAAAGGTTCACTCTTGAGACCCAGGCATAGAGCAATTAAGACTGAGCCAAATCGGGACAACAGAGAATATACTCTGCTCGCACCGTGAGCCTAGAACCCAGTAACAAGCAACAACAGTCCACCACTGGGAGAGAGGCAAGAGAACAGAGAGACCCAGGCCTGCAGGGTGCCTGAAAGGCGAGGATGGAGCAGAAACACAGCAATCCCTCCGGCCCTTCAGCCCCCGCCCGGAGCACTAGGCAACAGCACCGCAGGGTCCACCTCCTCCCTTTCAATCTTTGTGACTTCATTCTGCCGCTTTGAGAAACCTGGCTCTTACCATTTAGAATATACTTATTTATTGTTCCACCCTAGTATCCAAATGAATTGGTTTCAGAATTCCTAATCTATACTCGTATAAGAAACAAATTTACCGACGAGAATACAACATTTGTACACGGTTCTTTTTGTCGTTAGCCTCACAGTATCCAGTTAAAACATCACTTCCCAGAGCCTCTGAGATCAGCTCCTTCCTTCCCCAGTGCCCTCAGTGTTGGTTACACGATTAACTTGTAATACATTCAGACCCCTTTGTCCCAGCTTTCTGTCTTGCCCCATCTGCTGGTTGAGATTTTTGACTCACGTGCAGTAAAATTCACTCCCTGTGGTGCACAGTCTTGTGGGTTTTGACAAATGCATGGAGTCAGATGTCCACCACCACAGTTCTATGCAGAGCATTCCGTCACCCTCCAAATTCCCACATGCTTCCTCATTATACAAACTCCCTCCCCGACACCCTCAACCTCTGGCAGCCACCGTGCTTTCCTCCCTGTAGGTTTGCCTATGGAACCAAACGATATGGAATGTTTTGGTATGGTTTCTTCTGTATTAGCAATGTAGTAGCAAAATACATTTGTGATTCATCCGTACTGTCGCGTGAACCAGGCGTTCATTCGGGTACACTGCGGAGTCGTGTTCGACAGTATAGATGTACCACGTTTACTTATCCATTCACCAGTGGAAAGACATCTGGGTTGTTTCCAGTTTTGGACGATTATAATTTCCGATTATAAAGCAGCTATAAGGATTCCTGTACAGGTTTTCAGGTGGCCATAAGTTTTCACTTCTCTTGAGCAGATACCTAGGAGCGAAATTGCTGGGTCATTCGCCGCTCTATGTTCAACTTCATAAGGAACTGCTGAGCTGTTTTCTAAAGTAGCCAAATCCTCTTCCGTTCTAGCCAGCAATGTCAGTATTCCAGCGGTGTCACGTCTTCTCCAGCGTTTGGGAATCACAGACTGCTTTTCTAACTTTAGACATTCTTGTAGATGTGTAAGAGTATCCCATTTTATTTTTCCTAATTTTTCATGATTCTGAGCCTTTTTTCACATGATATTTTTCAGCTAAATATCTTCTTTGATGAAGTGTCTGTTCAGACCTTTTGCTCATTTTAAAAAATTGTTTTTTTCTTATTGTTGAGTTTTGAGTATTCTTTATATGTACTGGATACAGCCTTAGTCAGAAATGTGATTTTCAAATATTTTCTCCCAGTCTGCAGCTTGTTTTTCCACAGTGTCTTACTTACGGCAAAATTTCAAATTTTAGTGTTTTTAAATTTAGTATAAAGTTTTGTTTATCAATTTTTCTTTTACTGGTGCATTATCTAAAAATTCTTTGCCCAATCCAACTTCCTACAGGTTTTCTCTTAAGGTATCTTCTAGAAGTTTTATGATTTTAGATTTTGCATGTACTGTATGATCCATTTGGGGCTAATATTTTTTATTGTATAAGATGTAGGTTGAGGCTCGTTTTTGTTTGTCTGTATATGTATGTCCAATTGTCCCAGCACCGTTTATTGAAGAATATCCTTTCTCTGTTGCAATGCCTTCCCACCTTTGCCAAAAATTAGTTGACTCTGTTTGGTTGAATTAATTTCTGGGCTATTTTATTCCATCAATAAATGAATCTGTCCTTTCACCATTATTACATTGTTTTGATTACTGTGACTTTATAGTAAGCCTAGTAATTGAGCAGAGTGATTTCAAAACTGTGTTGGCTATTTTAGTTCCTGTGACATTCCATATAAATTTTAGAATTAGTTTGTCATTATTTATGAAAAAGCCTTGGATTTTGATTGGGGTTGTGTTTCATCTACAGATCAATTTTGGGATCAGTAATGACATCTTAACAACATTGAGTCTTCTAAGCTGTTAATATAGTATGTCTTTTAAAAATTTCTAACTGCATCATTCACTACCAGTATATAAAAATTATTTTACAATTTATTTACAAATTACTATACAATTCATTCTTGTTTGTTAACTTTGTATCCTATAACTTGCTAAACTTATTTATTAGTTCTAGGAGATTTTTGTAGATTCTTTGGGATTTTCTGCATATACAATGGTATGCATGTCACCTAATAAATATATCACCTATATCATCATATAGATGATAAATATATCATCTAATAAATATATCATCTAATTTTATATTAAATAAAAATATATCATCTAATAATATATATCATCTCTCTCTATAAAATATATTTTGTATATATGTATATTTAAATCCCAGTGGCTTGGGCTTCCAGGATGAGTAAGTAGAAATGGTGAGAGACGACATGCTTGGCTTGTTCCCAATCTTAGGGGAGACTCATTCAGTCTCCTACCACTGAGTAAGGCATTAACTGTAGGAACTTTTATTTTTTGGATGAGCTTTGTCAGGTTAAGTTCCTTTCTGTTTATAGTCTATCAAGAGTTTTTATCATGAATGTATGTTTTTTTCTTAAAGATTGTCACCTCAGCTAACAACTGTTGCCAGTCTTTTTTTTTTTCTGCTTCTTCTCCCCAAATCCCCAGTACATAGTTGTATATTTTAGTTGTGAGTCCTTCTAGTTGTGGCATGTGGGACACCACCACAGCATGGCCTTATGAGCGGTGCCATGTCCGTGCTCAGGATTCGAACAGGCGAAACCCTGGGCCGCCGAAGCCGAGCACACGAACTTGACCACTCAGCCGTGGGGCCGGCCCCCATGCATGTTGAATTTTTCAAATCCTTTTTCCGTGTCTATTGAGATGTTTGTAAGGTTTTTCTGGCTTTTCTTTTTAATCTTTTAACGTGGTTGATTGCACTGATCCATTTATGCTGTTGAACCAGCCTCATGTTCCTGGGATAAACCCCACTTGGCTGTGATGTATTATCGTTTTTACATTTTGCTGGGTTTGATTTGTTAACGTTTTCTTGAAGGTTTGGGGGTCTGTGTTTATGTAATTTTTTCTCTTGTAATGTCTTTGTCTGGTTTTGGTACTGGGGCTTTTCTGGCCTCATAAAATGAGTTAGGAAGAATTTTCTCTTATGTCTTATTCTGGAAGAGATTGTGCAGAATTGGTATTATTTTTCCTTTAAAGCTTAGTTGAATTTACCAAAAATCCGGGCCTAGAGTTTTCTTTGTTGGAAAGTTTTTAACAAATTCAATTTCTTTAACAGATATAGGAGTAGTCAGGTTATCTATTTCTTCTTGACTAAGCTGTGGCAGTTTGTGTCTTTCAAGTTATTGGTCAAATTTATGCAAGTTGCTGTATCCTCCACATTTGGATGGAGTTGCACCCCTCTGAGCTATTGAACAGAGAGCAAGTTGAGCAGAAAAGAGCACCTGGAAAAAGACTGACTTTTAACCCCCATGGCTTGAGAGGTGGTGAGAAGCCCAAGGATGCTGCAATTATGGTTAGGCTTTGGCAATTTCTTATGTATTTCTCTGGGGCGAAAAATGACAAGTTTACTCTGTTTCTGGCACTGTTCTAGGCATTAGGGATATAGAATTGAAAAAAAAACCCCACAATTCCATACCTTCTTGAAGCTTCTAAGCTTTCATTCCAGTGAAATATGCAGACAGTAAAAAAGTAAGCAAAATAAGTATTAATATAACTTTAGTTGGAGAATGGTTTATAAAAAAAGAAAAAGAATGACTTGAAAAGGCACAATTTTAGATAGTTTAGTCTTGGGTGGTTTCTCTGAGGAGAGGAAGTCAATCTGAATAGAGACCTGACTGAAGAGAGGGAGGGACTGGGCAGAAACGTGGGAGAACAGCATTTGAGTTGAAGGTGCTAAGACAGAAGCAGATTGCCAGGTTCTGAGGGTCTCAGTCTGGTATGTTCTTATCCAAGTTAATTTGTTTTACGTCTCCACAAGGATTTTGGTCAGTCCTCCTTCTTTGTGGGTTTCCTCAACTTCCTTCTCTTCCTTCTTAGGTAGAGCGAGAAAATACCAGTGCAGCCCATTTTAACATGTAGTACACATTGCTGCCGGGTTGGAAGAAATGCAACTTTTCCATTTCTACAAAGCCACTAAACTTACCTATGAATCTCCACTTCTTCCCTGCTGAGAGGAGACAAATGTCTCTGTGCTTTTCCTTGTCCATTCCCGCCTCTTTTCCACACTTCTGTTTGCCCCAGATGGCTAATCTGTGTGGACTGCACCATTGGGGCTCCCATGCCCTCTTTCTCTGATTGGGTTTGACTAATGGGAGCTCTGGGAGGAAACTGAGGGAGGTGAGGAGGGCGAGGTTGAGGTACTTATTCCCTTGGTTCTCTCCCTGTGTAGAGCTGGAAGGCCTCCAGTTTCCTGCGTCCCTCGACGGCAGCTTACAGCTCCTCTCAAGGTGTTGTGTCTCTCTCTCATTCTGTTCTCTGGTGGGAGTTTCGTCCCCTCATCTTTTGGGGCCTAGCGTTGGTAACAGTTTGGCTGTTACTTTCCTGACATGCTTTTGAAAAAGGAGTCCAAAGTCTTAGAGAAATAAGTAAGTTGAAATGGATCTATTTGGTGCAACGTGCTCAGCCATCTCTTGTCATACCCTCCTCAGAGGACCAAAGGTTACTCCCTGCACCAAGTAAGAAATGCCTTCCTGATGGGGCCCCTGCAACCCTGAACAGCTCTGTGGTGACTGCCCTCTGAGGCTGGAATTGACCACGCAGTACGATGCAATGGAACTGGGTTCTCAACTTCAGGGGGACAAATAGGACATTGACGTGGCAGAAGCCAGGTGATGGCACTTAAGAATCAGCGATAAGGTGGCACAAATCCCACGGTGAGCCACAGGATAGGAAGTTAATCAGAATGTTTAAAAGTGGTCCTAAACTAGCCAAAGAAGAAAGAAGCTATCTAGGAAAATAAAGGACAAAAGGATGAAGATTAAAGCATGACAATCTGTGTCTTGTTCATTGAACTTTGGAGGAAAGCTGTCTGTGTTTCATGCAGTCATCTACTTGGTTTGAGTGTCTTGGATGGGAGTTGTCACCTTCTGGGAGATCATCACTTTCCAGCAGATCCCTGAGAATCCTCCACTTGAGATCTGTTAGCAGCACCGCAATGGCAGCTCTCAGGCCTTTAATGACAGCTCTTAGCTCTGCAGTGGTCCCCACTGGCGGAGCAGCCCCAAGGCCTTCCACTCGGCCTTTCCCACCATGATGGCTCTCACTCCTTGGCGCAGAGAACAGACATGGTGATTCTGACAATTACGAAGAAAGTGTATTCACGCTGTATAATCTGGGACTAGGAAAGAAACACAAGACAAATCTGAGGCTCCGGCCAAGACCCCATCTATCACTGATGTCCTAAACTCTTACCTGTGGGCCTCAGTGATGTTTCTGGTCTCTGGGAATCAGCATAAATTCACAGCCAGTATCTAATAACCCCCGGAGGATCTGGGTATTTCCTTGTCCCCAGTTCACAATTAATTTGGTCAATGGCTGCAGTTGCTCTCGGTGAGGGTCTTTGATTCTGTAAACTGACCTAGTTCTAGGAACTTGGTAAAAAGCTGTGAATCTCTACAATGGGTCCTCAGTCTTCTCAGCAAAGCCCCAATTTTTCTTCCTACATATGTCAAGCAACACCTTACTAGTCCGCCTGTCTATTTCATTTCTAGAGACTGTGATTAATTACCCATCACCACAGATCCCCGTGGTTAAAACAATCTGGCAATTCTCTGTTAGCAAGTGTGATATCACAGAAGAGGAAAGAACGTTCCTTGGTTAAAGGTCCAAGGGTGAGCCCGGTCGTGGGCTGGAGCATAAGAAATATCTGAGGATTATTAGAGAGACCCACCATTTAAGTCTGTCGATTTCGAGGGAGAGGCTGTGATTTCATGGTAAAGTTTAAGGTTTAAATTGTAATGCCTATATCAATCAAACATTTGCAAGGTTATCCTTTAATATATAGAGAAATTTTTCCTTGTGAGCTGTTCAACATTTTTATTATTATTTAATACGATCGGTTTACCTCCATGCTTACTATTTTATTTGCTGAAGAATACATCTTGTATTTCACTCTGTCCTTCAGGGTTCCGTTTCTCTTATCATTTGGTGGTTCTTTCACGAAGGTCTGTCAGTGGTAAACTCTAGCTGCACTGTAATTTTTCCTTATGACCTTACAGATATTCTATTCTGGTGTCCACTCTTGCTTTTGAGAAGTCTATTTCGAGTTTAATTGTTCTTCCTTTGTAGATTGTCATTGTTTTTCTCTGGTTTCCTTTAATATCTTTTCTTTTGGTTCATAGTTTGGAAGTTTCATCACAGGTCTGGGTATGGATTTAGTTTTACTCGCAGTTTGGGCTTGTGATTCCTGGGTCTTAATATTGATGTTTTTCATTAATTCCAAGCTATTTTCTGTCTAAAACCTCTTTGAAGAGTACCTTTGCCCCATGCTCCTCATTATCTCTCTCTAGAATTCCTGTTAGACACATGTCACAGCTTTTTTCTCCACCTCCATATCTTTTATCCTCTCTTTCATGTAGTCTTTTTTTTTCATCTTTATGGGCAGCATTCTGAGTAAATTCATGAACTTTATCTTCTAGCTCACTAAATCTCTCTCTCTCTCTTTTTGTTGAGGAAGATTAGCCCTGAGCTAATATCTGTGCCAATCTTCCTCTATTTTATATGTGGGACGCCTGCCACAGCATGGCTTGATAAGCAATGTGTAGCTCCACACCTGGGATCCGAATCTGTGAACCTCGGGCAGCCGAAGCAGAGTGTGCAAACTTCACCACTACACCACCAGGCCGGCCCTACTGAATCTCTCTTTGACAGTGTTTATTCTGCTGTTGAATTTTCCAACAATTTTTAAATTGTTCATGAGCTGTATCATCTTGTTCAGTAAATCTCTCTTTGATGGTGTTTACTTTGCTATTGAATTACCCATTACTTTTAAAATTGTAATGACTATTGTTTTAATTTCCAAAAGTTATATTTGGTTCTTTTTAGAATCTACATGTTTGATTAGTAATAATGGTTTTCTATGTCACTTTCAATTCTTTATGTTTATATCTTTAGTTATTATCAGCATGCTACTTTTAAAGTTCTTATGTATCGAATCCATTTTTAATTGGGTCTGATGACCTATTCTCATAGTGTATGGTTATTTTTTTGATTGTGAACTCTCCTTTAGTTAAAGTTATCTGTGGGAATCAAGGGAGCTCAGCTAAAGGCATGACCCTGTGGAGACACTTAAGTGCTCCTGCTGTGCACTCAGATTCATCAATGACAGTCACCAGTTTTTAATTTCAATGACTATATATTTTATTTCTAGAAGTTGTATTTGTGTTTTTTTCAGACCTGTCTGCTCTTTGTTAATATCTCTTTCCTTTCTCATATATTTCATTCCTTTGTTTCTTCAATTAAGTTACTCTTACTCATTTTAGAGTCTATAGCTGATAATTCCAATTTCTTAAATTCTTGAGGGGTCTAATCATGATGGTTTTCTTCTCCCTCCTATTCATGGAAGGTTGCATCCTCATGTGTTTCATAATTTTGGACTGTGAGTTCATGTCTGGCTGATTTTAATCTATGTGAATCCTGTGGAGTCTGGGTTGAAGATATGTCCCTCTAGAGTAGTTTTGACTTGACTTTTGTCAAAAGCCATAGGGATATTATATCATAGGACCACATTTATGTTATCATCTTGATTTGTTGGTTCTAGACCTTGCAAATGGTGTAAATTCATTTCCCAAACTTGTGCCAAGACAGGACTCTGCTTATGAATTCTCAGGCAGATTTTTTTTCCCACTCAGATCCCAGGACAAAATAGATAGGATTACTGTTATTCCTCCTTGCTAGTAGCAAGATTTCATCTAATATGTTAACTTAGGATGGAGCCCTTCAACTAACCTGATCTTAGTTCTAAATCCTTGTCTCTCAAAGGCCCAAGATCCCATTTGCCCCTAAGATGCTGCAAAAACACGCGCTCCTATATTGCTTAGACCAGCAAACACAGCAGAGAATCAGCAGCAGAAGTTCAGGTGCTTATGGCTCCGGTTTTCAGTTCCTACTTGTTTAAAGCCCATGAAGATATGCCTTCATTTTTGTGGGATCATCTAAGCATTTAAAAGCATTTAAAAATTATTTACCATAATTAATTAGCATTTCTAGTTTTTTTAATAAGAAAAATTTTCAACTTACTTAATTCACCATAATGCTGGGAAAGGCGATCTCCTTCTCTGTTATTTAGAATATAACTCTAATATTAACCCTCTAAGCTTTGGTTCTTTGAACGCAACACTTTATCACCACCGATAACGTATGGCTCTTTCAAATGAAGTTCTGGCTTTCCAGACTATTGCTTTGGCCACAGTCTTAAAACAGATTTTATTTGGAAAGTCAAAGCTGAATAGTGACCTCTTTATCTGGGCCGTATTCATCTTCCCCATACCCTGGACTAATAAACTTTAGCCCATGACTTAATTTTACTAGGAACATGGCTATGGAATATGGAAGTCAGGAAGTGACTGAGAAAAGAAAGTACATCAGGTAATATTTCACAATATACTAGCTAATAAGGCTTCATCTTTTCCAATATCTTCTTTTTAAAATGTGTTTCTCTTTCTTTCAACATTTTATTATGAAAATTTCAAACACACAGAAAGTGAAAAGAATGATACAATGAACACCTACAAATCTACCATTTGGGTTCAATAATTGTTTACATTTTTCTACATTTTTAAATGATATATATATGTACAGCTTGAACTATTTGAAAGTAAGTTCTAAGCATTTGATACTTCATCTCTAAAACTTCAATATACATCACCTAAAAATGAAAACATTTACCAATATAACCTAAGAATGTTGAACAATAATTCCCAAAGAATTATCACACCTAAGAATTTCCCAAATATCTTCTAATTTCCAGTCCATTTGCAAATGTCCAAAGTGTGTATTATAGCTTTCCCCCCCGACACTTACCAGAGTTTTGAGTAAAGAGAACACCCTGTTGCTACTGGATGTCTTCGGCAGGGCAAAGCTTTGGAAGAAGGGTGGCTCTTTCATTATTTGACAGCAAAAAGCCCTTGAAAAAGAAGGCCATGATCTAAATAGGTATTCTGTGGTGCATTTCCCAATATTCCAGGAATTTTGGAGTTGTGAGAGTCACTTTATTAACCTTAATTTTCAGATCTAATATAAATCTCCCAAACTCAAGAAATTTTTATATTGCTATAATCTTTCCTGCTTACAATTTTAGTTGGTTCCAACTGCATGCAAATTCTTTCTTTGCAGAATAGATGTCAGTACACAAGATGAATAGTTATACTTTCCATTTAGTCTTTCAAAATCTACCTCTGATAGTCCCCTTAGGACTGAGGGCCTGGGCACCGTCTGCCCCTCCTCATTTCCCAGCCATAATTCATGAGCACTCATCTGTCTAGCCAAGCCCTAAGAAGCCAGACTGAGGTACAAGCGAGTTGGTCTAGAAAGCTCATGCATACCTTAGCTATAATAAGGCAAACACCATGTTGGCCTGAGTCAAATCAAGCCAGTCAAAACTAAATTTTAGCTTCAGCTAACGTTTGCCTCTACTACAAGGCCAATGGTTACATTTTTCAATTTGTGCATTCCCTGGGAAATGCCTCCCAATGGTTGAGATTCTGCTCCTTAACTGAAAAAGATTTCAAAAGTAATGATCGTACTTTGTTAGCTACTTTAAATAGGACTAACATTACATGTCTGTAAGGGATTTTTCCTTTAGAAAACAAATTTCCTCATATGGAATGAATCAGCATCATACCTTTTTCTGGCTGTAGGTGTGTATATTTCCGGTGAAGTTAAAGTTGATACGGCTGACCTCCATCTCTTATAGCTCCAGGTAATGCTCAGCATGAATCTCTTCCTTCTGGGCGTGATTTTTCTCTCCAAAACTTTTCTCTCTTTTCTGCTATGCCATACTGCCCACAGCCATAACACCTCTGTTAATCCCCTTGTTCTCCAGCACTCTTGGCCTACGCATCTGGCAGAGCAACTGAATCGAGCAGCAAATCTCAGCTGGGAGCGTTTCTCTGCCCAGCCCTCATGACCAGAGGATGCAGAGCAATAGCCTTGTACCAGACGATGCTGGGCACATATTGCTGAACTTGCTGAAAGGGGAATTTACCGAATTTGAGGCAGTCAATTTGCTAGAAAGACTCTGACGAGTCAGTTGCCCTGGAGAAAATAATTAACATTTCTCACTTGTAGGGCCCTCTACTGCAAATCAAACACCTGCCAGCTCGGAAAGAACAGCTACCTCCTGTGCACCTCACATCCACTTCACCAAGATTTCATTTCCTTTCAGCATTTTCCTATTTAAAGGTCTTCATTTGTTAGATATGAACCATCCCTTCCTCTGGCATTTTGATCACATTATAAAGTGTCAAGGGTGTGATGACACTATATGTAGGTGGTATGGGAGCTTGAGAGCACAGAGCACGCAAGATGACCTTCTGCCTTAAGTTCCCTCCCACCCCCTCCCCAGGGAAGAGGCAACAGCTAATTCTTTCCGTAATGGTAGACAATGATTATCAGTGATGGGCACGTGACCAAGGGCGACACCATCCAAGAGTAAAGGACTACGTAGCAAGCGTGCTGGAAACTGTTGAAATGAATTCAACTATCTTCCTCTGATGACTAGGCTGTGGAACACAGAGAAGAGCTTGAATCTACACATATTTAGGAATAGAGATGCCAGGAGAGGCAGCCTGCATTGGGCTTGGGACAGGGATCATGAAGTCAGCTTCCCTGGAGCTGCCTCGTCCCTGGCAGATTCTGGCTCCAGTTCCAGCTCCATCTAGGTTAGGAGTAGTTGGCCAGATGGGTGGGTGCTCGAGGATGATCACTGGGAAATGAAGAGGGGCGGACTAGGGGCCCAGGCCCTCAGTCCTAGTGTAACTAAGGATGTAATTTTTGAAAGTAAATCTAAAGTTTCCTCATCCGTTTTGTGAAATAACATCAGTTCTGCAAAGATTGAAGATTTTACGCTCAGTTGGAACCAGCTAGAGTAGTAAGTAGGAAACATCATAGCATATAAAAATTTCTTGAATTTGGGAGATTTACGTTAGGTCTGAAAGAGTAAGCTTGATAAAGTGACTCTTTTCCAGCTCCCTTACTCCGAGAATATTGGGAAACCTACCAATATTAAAATAAACACTTATTTTCTTAAATTGACATAAATATTCTTTGAAATCAAAAAAGCTTATCCTACTCAGAGATATGCAACACCTTAAAGTAATAGGATGAGGTCTAAGAGTGAATAAAGTGTTAACTGAAGATATCTATATACATAAAGCAGAAGGTGGGGATTCTGCTTTAAACAGGAGGGTAGACTAGATATTCTCAAACAAACAGACATCGCATTGCAAAACACCTAATGCTGGACAGAAAGTGAATGAAAGCCGCAAGGTCAAAAAACTTGTCCAGGGTGTTGAAATTGGAAAGATAAGAAAATCAAAATTCAGATACTAAATTTAGCAAATAAAAATATAGAACACCCAGTTAAATTTGAAGTTTAGGTGAAAAAATATATATTGCATTGGGCATACTCATACTAGAAAATTACCCATTGTTTACCTGAAAGTCGAATATAACCAGGTGACCTATATTTTATCTGACAACCGTGTCCCAGGGCCAAACGCTTAATGCCCATATGGTACCAGGAGAGGAAGCTTTGTATTTGCAAACAGTGAGAGCTAAACCTGAGTGTGTCACACAAAGCTAGGACCCTCTTTCTGTCCAAGGGAACCAGTATGGAAATTTTTCTGTCTCGCCTACATCTCTGCATAGAGAAAAAAATATGTAGCCCTAATAAGTCTCCCCAGGAGAACATGGGACTGAAATTTGAATTTGTATTTACAGTGTGGTGGTGAAACTCTAAGCTGAGAAACTGAAGTTCCAACAGCTTGGTAGAGGCCCTGATGGCAGGCAGAAGAATATGCAAATCCACTGGCAGGGAAAGCTTCCTTATCTCAGAGCTCTTAGAGTCAAAAATGAAGCTCAGTCAAAATTTAAAATATATATACAAGGTATATATTTTAATATATATATATTTATATTTAATATGTATATATACAAAATATATATACAATTGAAAAATATATATACAAGAATCAACAAGCCATTATGAGTTAGCAGATGATCTAGGACTTCAAATATTGGCATCATCAGCTGCAGAATATAATCAGCTACGTTAAAAATAGATGTTGAGATTTTTTAAACATAAGTGTGAAACAAGATATAATAAAAATGACTAGAAGATTTGAGAGAGAATTCCTCAGATTAAAAAATCATGTCATTGAAATTTAAAAGTCAATAAATGTTTGATGCTATAAGGCTAGGCTGCTCCAACAAAAAGACCCAACAATAATTCAATGCCTTAAAGGAAACTGAAGTTTATTTTCCTCTCACATAATAAAATGAGGGAGTGTGCGAGGTGAACACTGAACTCTACTTCGTTTGGCCTTTCAGGGATTCAGTGTGCTGCTCCAATATCTGCTAGATCCTTATTTCCATCCACATTTTGCGAAGTGGGTTGTCGTGGGTTCCAGCTGGCCAGAACGGAGAAGAGAGTGGAGGAGGTATGGCTGGGCCTCACGTTTCCATTCTCGTTTTATTGACAAGACCTTAGACCTAAGTGTGTCGCTCAGCAATCCCTCATTTCTCCCCTCCCCAAGACACTGACCCCAGGCAAACCCTGACCCACTTTCTGTAACCATGGGTTACTTTGAATCTAGAATTGTAGATAAATAAAATCATATAATATACATTCTTTCTCACTTTTGGTCTGGCTTTTTTCACTCTAAAATTATGTTGCAACTCATCCATGATACTGCGCATATTACAGACAAAGAACACAGGTGTATGAATCTTTTTATGAACATGTGCTTTCATTTCTCTGAGTGAGAAAGCTGGATCATACGTGAGGTGTATGTACAGCATTTGAAGAATGTTAAAGCAACCTTGCATATTTGGAATAAACCCCACCTGGATAGGATGTATAATTCTTTTACATATTATTGGAATAATTTGCTAAAATTTTACTAGGAATCTTGGAATTTACATTCAGGAGGGATGCTATTCTATAGTTTTCTTTACTTGTAATGTCTTCCTCCTGGTCTTGGCATCAGAGGAGTCTGGTCTCACCGAATAAGTTGTAGATAGTCCCTCCACTTCAGTTTTTCTCAGAATTTCTGTAGAACTGGTATTATTTCTTCCTTAAATGTTTAGGGAATTCTCTGGTAGAAGCTAAGTGGGCCTGGAATTTTCTTTGTGTGAATATTTTCAACTACAAATTTAATTTCTTTAACAGCTACTGCAATATGTAGGTTATCTATTTCTACTTGAGCAATTTTGGGTAGTTTTGGTCTTTGAAGGAATTTGTCCATATCATCTAAGTATTGAATTTACTAGCATAAAATTGTTTATAATATTCCCTTAATTTCCTTTTAATATCTGTTGAAACTGTAGGATATCATCTCTCTCACTCCTGATTTTGGTAACTGTGTCTTCACTCTTTTTTCCCTGCTCAATCTAGCTAGATTTTATCAATTTTATTTGTCTTCTTAAAGAATCAGTTTTTGGTTTCATTGATTTTCTCTCTTCTCCTTAGGTTTTCTAAGACATTATTTTCTGCTTAGATCTTTATGACTTCTTGTCTTTTGCATACATCAAACTTCACGTGCTCTTCTTCTTCTAGTTTCTGAAGATTGAAGATGAGGTCATTTACTTAACAGCTCTCTTTTTTTCTAATTTAGGAATTTAATGCCATAAATTTCCTACTAAGTACTCTAACTGCATTTCGCAAACTTTGATGTGCTGTGTTCTCATTTTAATTGTTAGAACTATTTTATATTTTCTCTATAGATTTCTTTTTTGTCCATAGGTTATTTATAATTGTCCTATGTAGTTTCTATGTATTTGAGAAATTTCCAAGTTTTTTTGGTAATTAGATTTTAGGTTAATTCCATTGTAGAAAGAGAACATATTTTGAAGGATTTGAATGCTTTTCAATGTACTGAGACTTGTTTTATGGCTGAGAATGTGGTCCCTATTGGTGAATGTTTTACGTACACTTTAGAGGAATGGATATCTGCTGTCTGAAGGATGAGTGTGAAGCAGGACAAGTTGCTTGATAGTATGGTTCAAGTCTTTTACACACTTACTCCTTTCCCTTTTATTTGCTCTATCGATCATTGAGAGGTGGGTATTAGAACTCCAAATTTAATTGTGGATTTTTCTATTTCTCCATGTAATTCTATGCAGTTTTCTTACGTATGTTGAAGCTCTGCTTTGAGGCACATGCACATTTAGGATTGCTATATCCTCTTAATGGATTCATGCCTTTATTTCTATGACACTTCCATCTTTATCCCTGGTAATATTCTTTGCCCTAAAATCTGCTTTGTATGATGTTATTATAGATACTTCACCCTTCTTTTAATTAGTGTTAGTTTCATATAACTTTTTCCATCCTTTTATAACTAATTTGTGTCTTTATGTTTAAAATAGGTGGCTATCCTCAGATATGGTTCTTATATGGGTCATCCCAATAAAAGAAACTATAAAAATAAACAATGCAGAAAGTACTATACTTAATGGTGAGGTGTTGAAAGTTTTCTGCTGGGATTGGTAATGAGATAAAGATGACTACTCTCACCACTTCTATTCAGTATTATAATAGAGGAGTTAGTCAGTACAATAAAGCAAGAAAAAGAAATAAATGGATTAAGAAGTAAATGAGAACAAATAAAACTGTCATTTTTCACAAATGGCATCACTTGGGATGTAGAGAGCAAAAAGGATCTACAGACTTTTTATTAATTAGAATTAAGCAGTACATTTTGAAACAATATAAGTCATATATGCAAAACCAATTGTATTTCCATATACCAACAATACTAATAGAAAATAAATATTTTTAAATCACACCAGTTATAATGACATTAAAAAATCAAATACCTAGCAATAAATCTAAGAAAATTATATATGAATCTCTACACTGAAAAAAATTATTGAGCAAGATTAAAGGAAATGTAAATAAATGAAGAGCTATACCATGTTCATGGATTGGAATATCTGATATTTTTAAAATATAAATTCTTCCTAAATTGATCTATAAAGTCAAGGAAATTCCCCCTCAAAATCCTGACAGATTGATTTGGAAATTAACCAACTGATTCCAGGATTTGTGTGGAAATGTAAAGGGCCAAGTATAGTCAATGCAACACTGAGGAAGAACAAAGCTGAGGGACTTACGCTATCAGGTGTCAAGATTTATGGTAAAGCTACAGTCATTAAACAAGATGGGTACTGGCACAAAAATAGACAAAAAAACCAATAGAATAGAATAGTATCCAGATACAGATCCAAATATATAAGGTTAGGAAAGAGTGACACTATAATTCAGTGGGGGAAATGATAGTCTCTTTGATAAATGGACTTGGGTCAATTGTATACATGGAAAATAGAGAATACTAAGATAGTCTACCATGATTTCTGCCCCCTGGTATCCATGCTTTTGTAAATTCTACTCCTCTTGAGTGTTGGCAGGACCTTTGACTTGCCTATGAATGACAGAATATGGCAAAGGTGGAGGAATTTTTAAGATATAATTAAGGTCTCTAATCAGTTGACTATAAACTAATTAAAAAGGCAGATTATCCTGGGTAGACTGCACCTAATCAAGTGAGCCCTTTACCATAGGACCTAGGGGTGAGCTTCCCAAAATAGCAGAATATTCCTCTCTCCCTTGCTGGCTTTGAAGAAACAAGCTGCCATGAATTCTACAGCAGCAAGGAAATAAATTCTGCTAGCAGTCATATGAGCTTGAAAGAGGACCCCAGCTAATACTTGATTGCAGCTTTTGTGAGACCCTACGTGGAGGGCCCAGCTAAGCCGTTCCAAGACTGCTGACCTGTGAAAACTATGAGACGATAAAATATGTATTGTCTTGAGCTACTAAATTTATGGTGGTTTGTTACACAGCAATAAAAAACAAATCCAGTGAGCCTTAACTTACACCATACCAAAAAACAAACTAATTCTAGGTGGATTGTAGACACAAATAGAAGAATATATTTGTAATCCTAAAGTAGGTTAAAATTTCTTAAACAGGACCCAAAAAAATGCTAACCATAGAGAAAAATAATAAATTATACTATATTACAATTATGCATTTCTGGTCATCAAAAGATTTCATTAAGAGCAGAAGAGTAAGCCACAGAGTGGTAAAATATGTTTGCAATTCATAAATCTGACAAAGGATTCATGTCTAGAAAGTATGAAGAATTTTTACAAATCAATTGAACACAAAAGCAAAAAACCAAGTAAAAAAAATAGGCAAAAGACTTAAGTGCTTTTAAAAAGAGGATATTTGAATGACCAGAACAATATGAAAAGATGCCTAATCTCATTTCTCATCAGAGAAATGCAAAATGCTGCTCTGCTGTACCATTACACATTCACCCAAATGTCTGAAATAGACAGACAATTGCCATCACCTAGTGAGACGTCATGGAAGCCTGAACTAGAATGGTGATAGATGGAGTTGAAAACTGCGGACAGGTTTAGGAGACCCTCTGGAGATAGAAGTAGTAGGATGTGGTGATATTTTGGGTGTGATAAGCAGAGAGACGGTGGAGTCAAATTCCCTGGCCAAGCGCCATACCTTTGATGCAAAGGGTTTAAAGACCCTGCAGCACAAAGCTGGACATCTGGCCACCTTGGGGATTTAAGAGAAGTCTGGTGCCGTTTCACTAAAAAGTATTTACCTGTTACAGATTCAAAAATTTTTCTTGACAGAAAAATTACATGAAATTACAGTGTCTTGATACACGAGGCTTTGAGGCTGTAGACAAAATACTTACTAAAGACATTTTTATAAAGATAGGCCATCAGCATTCATCTGATGTACTTTTATGTCTTGTTTTATATATATATGTCTTGCTTTAAAATATATATTATATTTATAATCTATATCTATATTTAGAGAGATGCATTCCTCTCCATCACATATCCCAACGTGTTGTCAATATCATCTATGTGAAGTTGCAAGCAATTTCACCTGCCAATAGCGCTGCCTCCACCTACATCAAGCTGTTGACAGTTCCCATCAGTTTTATCCATGTGAGACTCCTTTTCCAGAGGTTTAACTCTCGATTGTAGCTGCAGCACATTTGTTGCATGGGGCCCTGCTTCAACGCCTGTTAAGTGCAGCTGCAGGAGAGCTCTTGAAATTAACATCAGCGCAGCAGAACCCAGAGTGTTGGGTCAAAAAGAAAAAATACAGCTGGGAGAGAAAAATGCCCCCTAGGTCAGCATCTATTTTGTTTTTACTGTTAAGAGTGGTAATCTCAGTAAAGAGGAATATTGATAAAGAAACAGGGTCTTAGAAATTTGGAGTTGGAAGACTGCAAAAAGTAAAATTGAAAGACTCCAAAAATTAAATAAAGTAGGCTTCTTATTTGACAGTTAAGAAAATTGAGGCCCAGAGGGGGAAGGATCCACTAAGGTCACAAAATGAGGCAAGGGGCAAAAAAGGATTGCAAATCTAGAGTCTGTATAGGAAACTTCAAAACACACCACCTTGCCGCTATGCTAAAGAGACGACCTGCAGGGAAGTTTCGCTGGGCCCTTCAGTTACACAACCTCCAATGTCATTCAATGCAATTCTGCTTTTTTATTGAGTCCTATTTTGTGAGAAAGAATCTGAATATTCTTCCTCTATCAAATGTCCTAAAATTTTCAGGGAAAATTTCAGGGAGTTCAACCAGGTTGGCTGGAACCTCTTGTGTGCATTAAATTTTCTCTATCTGTATCTTGTCTCAGGGTCAACAGCTGCTCAATTGTCTTCATATTACTGCTTGAGGCATGGTGTGCTACATCAGGATTCCTAACTATGCAAATAGCATCAATTATTTCTAAAAGAAGAAAAATTATTTACTAAATATTCTTCAGTTTTATTGGGTTAAGGATTTCCCTTTTTTTAATGCTGTTTAATGAGGAAGATCAGCCCTGAGCTAACATGTGTTGTCAATCTTCCTCTTTTTCTTCCCCCCCTAAAGCCCCAGCTCATGATTGTATATTCTAGTTGTAGGTCGTTCTAGTTCTTCTATGTGGGATGCCGCCACAGCATGATTTGATGAGCAGTGCATGGGTCCACGCCCAGGATCCCAACCAGCAAACCCCAGGCTGCCAAAGCAGAGTGAGCAAACTTAACCACTCGGCCCCTGGCCAGCACCCCTAGGTTAAGGATTTGTGTTCATTTTTAAGAGGTGAGTTTCCCAAGAAATTCTCAGTTCCTGAGAATTGGTCTTTCTTTTTCAATTTAGTAAGGCTAGTTCTCTAATACCAGATACAGGATAACCATCCATCTTCCTGGGAATCAATCACATAGTGTTGCTGTTTTTGTGATCACAGTCACCTCGCTCTTAGCTATAAGTAGAATACCCAATTAAAATGGTTTAAACCATAGGAAAAAAGTATGTCTTCTCTCAGGAGTTCAGAAGTAGGCAGCGGCAGGATTGGGTCAGCAGTTAGATACAGTCTTCAAAGGCCAAACCTTTTCCATTTTTCTCATCGGCCTTTCTCAGCATTTCAGTTTGGTTTTCCAATCTTTGGGCTCCTATACTGGCATCTCCTGTTTCAGCTGACACTGCTGGGACCCTTGTCCTGTGTATCTGTCCATGTCCTTGTGTATTTTGTCAATGACCATGTTTCTCGGAAATTTAGTCTTCTGGGTCTAGGTTGAAGACGGATTTGCCCCCAAATTGACTCCAGTGTTAGCATACTCCTCTGGAATTCCCTGACTTCCCCTTCAATGTAGCCACACGTTAAAATGATTTTTTAACCTAGCATTTTCTTAGGTATGCGATATTAGGAGAGATGGCTCTGAACATCTAGTTCGCCTATTGCTAAATAAAATTTTTATGCTATTTTTGAGAAGCAGATATGAATATACAAATAATACCTATTTGCTACTAGACTGTTGTTTTCAGGTAGTAAAATAGGAGAATTAAATCAACATCTTGAAGTTCTTTAAAGTGCACCATGATTTCCAGATGTTCTATACCTGAACAAATTTGATAACCACTGGTACATTAAAGTGAAAAAAGCAACAGTAACAATTATCGAATGCCAATAATCCTACAAAGTCAAAATATAAATGACAAACTGCAACAAATGTTTAAATATATGAGAGAAAAGGAACAGATTTTTAATATATGAAGAATTCTTGCATACTCCAGTAGAGGTCATGTCAGAGAAGTTGTATCAGATTTACTGTCCCATAAACAACTACAAAACTTGACAAATACATAACACAAGTGCTTCCTGGCATTAGACAGAAGACAACACAGGGACATAAGAGAAGGAAGCACAGGAAGTAAGTGCTATATTTACCATGACTTTCTCCCTGGAGTTGTCCTCTAAGCACAAGGAAGTATGCTCCAGAAGAGAGGAGCGGTGTCTCTGGGAATGTCAGAGTTTGAGTGTTAAGGCAGTTGGTATTTAGAGGGCAAGATACTCAATAGGAGCAAGCTGTTGAAAGGAATCTCCAAAAATCCACGTGAGATTTCCCATGGATCCTTGGACAAATCTTGAGCTATGTATTCACCGAATGAAACTCTAATATCCTTAGTAGAAAAGAGCTGCTTGGAAATGAAGAGCTGACTAGTGGGAAGAGCACAGTATTGTGAAAAGCTTAGAGTTTCATCCTGCCCAGAATGGAAAGATAATGGAGAACACCCAGGAGATTCAGTTGTAACCCCAGAAAGGTCATGCCTAAGAGCAACAGTAGAGGTTATACCCTAGGATTATACGGTAAAGAAATATACCCTCCATCAAGTAGCCTAAAATAAAGCCTGAATAAGATCAAAGTGATCCATCAATAATTTAACTGCCTAAGAGGCTGAAATTCCACATTTTGTGGGAGAAGGTAACATAATCCAGGGCCTCTACAATGCATTATTCATAATATCTAGCATACAAAAAAATTCCCAGTATGTGAACAAAGAGGAAATCAAGAGATAAAACAGTTCACAGAAGAAGACAGAAACATTTACATATTGAATTAGGGAACAAACATATTTAAATAATTATCATTATAAAGGAAATAGAGGAAAATATGGAGACAAAACACAGAGACAAAAACAGATTGGGTAAAATGGACTTGTGGTCTTGGCCAAAAGAACTAATGTGATTTCAAGAGTCACAGAAAGGAAGGATAAAGAAAATGGGACAAAATTCTTATGTGAAGAAATAAGGGCTAACAATTTTCCAAATCTAATGAAACCTACAGACCCATAGATAGAAGCTCAATGAATACTAAAAGTAAAAAGAAAACCACACCTAGACACATAATAGTCGAACTGCTAAAAACCAAAGATAAAGAGAAAACTCTTTCGAGCAAATGAAAAAAGACATTACTTTAAGGGAAACAACAATTAAAATGATGGTTAACATATCAGCAGTAACCATGGAAGCCAGAAGACAAAAAAAATGACAACTTACAATGAAGAAAAATAACTGGCAACTTAGAATTCTATAGTCAGCAAAAACGTCTATCAAAAATGAAAGTAAATGAAGATGTTCCCAAACAAAGCCTGAGAGAATTTGGCACAGTCGACCCAGAGTACAAGAAAGTTCTTTAGGAAATTCTCCCAGATGGGAGCACAGACATGAAAGAAGGAATAAACAGCACTACAATGGGAAAATGTGAAAGACTATTTACTTCTTAAAGCAATAATATAACAATGCTTTAGATGTTTATGACATATACAGAAATAAGATGACAAAAATAGCAAAAATGGCAGGAGAGGGATTAATTAAATGTCACTCAAAATCATTATGTATTAAAGTGCACACTAAAACCATGAGAAACCAATACATGACCATCAATCAATGTGGCTAAAATTCAAAAAGCTGACAATATCAATGTGGATTAGGATGTGGTATATGAAGTAATGGAACTCTGCTACATTACTGATGGCAGTGTAAATTAGCTTGACATTTGGCAGTATCTGTCAAAGCTAAGCCAGAACTTATCCTAGAATTCAGCAATTTTACTCCTAGTCATGTACTCAGGGGAAAATGTGTAAAAATTCTTAAGCTATACACGGAAAGCTGTGTACTTTACAGTACATAAGTTATAACTCAATTAAGAAAAACTAACATCACATATGTTAAAAAGAATTATAAGAAATCAATAAAAATCATAATAACCCAATAGAAAATTAGGCAGGGAGCATAAAAGTAAAGAAAAACAAGTAGCTTATAAACATGAAAATATGCTCAACTTCATTCATCAAGTTAAAATTAAAATGTCAAAAAGATACTTAAGACAATTTGAATTGGTGTCTTACACTTGCAACCAAGAGTCCTGACAAGTAGATTTGCAAAACTATGCCAAGATATAATATGTCCAAGAATGCTCACTTCAGTATTGCCTGTAATAGTAAAAGACTGGAAACAACCTAAATGCTCACCAATTGTGAACTACTCACGTAAGTCATTGTACTTTGATGCAATGGAATACTATACAACAACTAAAAATAGTGACGTAGGTATATTTGAGTTTATGTGGAAATGTTACCAAGATATATTAAGGGAAAAGGATGATTTTATAATAGCAAGCAGAATATGATCCCAACTATGCAAAACTTTAAAAATATATGTGGTATATTAACAACAGAGGTTATTTTGGGCAATAGGAACTGGGGGTTGGGAATAGAGGGAGACAAACACTTTTTATATTTCTTCATATTGTCTGAAATTTCTAAAAATTTTTTTATTGAGCTATAATTGACACATGTCATTTTAGTTTCAGGTGTACAACATAGTGATTTGATTTATGTATAGACTGTGAAATGATCATCACAATAAGTCTAGTTACCATCCATCACCACATGCAGTTACAAATTATTTTTTCCCTGTGATGAGAACTTTTAAGATCTACTCTCTTAGCAACTTTCAAATGTATAGTACTGTATTATTAACTATAGTCACCATGCTGTACATACATCCCCAGGACTTACTTATTTTATAACTAGAAGCTTGTACCTTTTGACCACCTTTAGTCATTTCGCCCACTCCCCAACCTCCACCTCTGGCAACCACCAATCTGTTCTCTGTATCTCGAGCTCCTTTTTCTTTTTTAGATTCCATATATAAGTGAGATCATACAGTATTTGTCTTTCTCTCTCTGACTTATTTCACTTAGCATAATGCCCTCCAGGCCCATCTATGTTGTCACAAGTGGCAGGATTTCCTTCTTTTTTTATGGCTGAATAATGTACCATTGTGTGTATTATGTGCTATATGTCTCTATCACATCTTTATCCATTCATCCATCAACAGATGCTTAGGTGGTTTCCATGTCTTGGCTGTTGGAAATAATGCTGCAATGAACATGGAGGTGCAGATATCTTTTTGGTTAGTGTTTTGTTTCCTTCAGATGTATTTATTTTGTTTACATTTTAAAATTAAAAGGCAAGAAAGAGAACATATATGAATACCAGCTCAAATACCAGTTAAAATCTCAAATCACTAGAAACCTAAGTGACCAACAGATGTTCGTGAACCACTTTCTTAAGGAAGTAAAGAAGCAAACTGAAGAGGTCTTGATGTTTCCAATGAGTGATTTTTTCATCACCAGTGGCTATAATGCCAGCAAGGATTTGGTGTGGGGTCATCTACTGAGTAGGGGCCAGAGAGAGGAACAGAGAAGGGAGCCACTTGGATCTAACATGCTTTGAAACTCCTTCCAAAGGCAAGGCATTATGTTGGCAGGAATTTTGAAACACAAAGGCTAACAATGGATGACAATTTTACATTAACTACTTACATAAAGTACAAGACTTGCTTCTTTCTATTTTCAAATTTTCGCCGAAAGTAGTAATCATACAATGGATAAAGTGATCCTAAAATAACTTAAATTCATAATAATTCTGTTTGGACTTTCCACTTCTCAAAATTCTGACATTGCTTGTGATTCATAATGATAAAGAATGAAAATATTCACAGTCATAATTTACACTTCTTTGTGATGTTAGAGACATAAAGGAGAATAAGGGTAATTAAATTTTATAGAACAATTAGTGATGCATATCTCGGCACATATGTTTATAACATTTATTAACAGACCAATTGTGATTAAAGAGACAGTGTTAACTGCATGCCAAATACTTAAGGACAAGTTTTAAAAGTACAATATCTAAATTATAGCTATTTCACAACAAAAAATTAAATATCTTCCAAATTCTTTCTCAGTTCCAGGTTTTCTGAATCAACATGTTATATAAAGTATCCTGTCAAAGATCCCCATAAAATTGAACTTAATGTCGTACATCTTAAGTATAATTAATTTTGAAAAATAGACATCTTCAGCAGCTTTCCAAAATAAATATTGATGGATAAACTTTGTATAAAAATAATTCATTCAATATAAAAACCCATGAAACCATTTCTTGATGCTCATACAAACGCATGTACTGGTATCTCAGCCCTAACAGAGACCGTTGTAGTCTAAGGCGCTCCCTTCCCGTCATTGCATACGGTTAGCGGCAGGAGTGCATCAAGCTCTAGGGCCTTAAATGAGTTATTCAAGAAAGAGTAAAACTACTGACTTATCGAGTTTCCTTTTATAAACCGTTCTTCACGTTTTTTTTGGTAACCATATTTAAATTTTTTTTCCTCAAATGCAGCTTCTTTTACGCGTGGTAAAGTGGACAACCATAATTTTGCGTTTTAAAATTTTAGAATGTGTTTTCTCAATAATGAATACTTCAGAAGAGTTTGTAATGACCAAGACGACCCTTGAAAGATGAAAAGGAGAATAAATTTCTGTTGAAAAGTACAGGGAATAATTTGGAGAGAGGTCTTTTTTCATCCATGTAGGTAGCATATGCTTGCAGTGTGACTTGATCCATTTAGCACATTATCCAACCCCACATGAGCCCCACAGGCACCCCTCTTACTGCCTGACCTGTGTACTGTGCCAACCAAAGCAGCTTTGGACTCTGGTATGGGTGTGTGGAGGGAGTTTATCTTCCCTCAGCTTTGAGTAGTTAAGACAGACAGTCCTAAGGGAATAGAACCATATGTGTGATATTTGGAAAGAGGGCATTGGTTTCATTGGAAAAGGATGAGAAGAGGGAGAAAAATGTCATGCTTCAGGTCATAAAACCTTATGCAAGGCCCAGGATCACCCACTGCTTTGGGAATTTCATCCAAGGCCTTTCACTACTTGAGACTAGGTTTAAAAATAAAGACTATCTGTTGCTATCAGTATCTCAGGTTAATGTGCGGAAACTAAAGTCCTTTAACCAGACCTGCAGCACTGCGGTGGTCCTGGACGTCTGGATTCACTGCGGCGAACTCATCAGACTGTGAAACCATGGGCCAATTGGAACATCTGTCCATTTGTCTTCCCTGTTGTTCTGGGTCCCAGACCACAGGAAAAGGTGTCTCACTGGACATGCTCAGTGTTCAAACTCTAATTATATACAGAGTGGGGCAAAATGTAATTTTCTCTCTGTTCTATACTGCCTAATGTCTATGTTCTATGAGCAGTATTAAAAATAATGGTCAATTTTACCAAAACTTCCATACATGTAATAATTTCTTTCTGTTTCTGAATCTGTAAACCACTTAAAAATCAATGGAAAAAGGTGTTTTTTTTCTCAATTTATCTTTGTATAAAACTAAGTCTTTCATTAGTGGTTTAGTGGTTAAGATTCGGTGCTCTCACTGCTGCGGCTCAGGTTTGTTTCCCAGTCAGGGAACTACACCGCCCATCTGTGGTTGTCATCCTGGGGTGGCTGTATGTGGCTGTGATGCTGAAAGCTCTGCCAGCAGGATGGCAAATACCAGCAGGGTCCCCCATGGTGGACAGGTTTCAGCAGAGCTTCCAGACTAGACAGACTAGGAAGAAGGACCTCTTCTGAAAGAATTGGCCACAAAAACCCTATGACTAGCAGTGGGGCATTGTCTGATAGAGCGCTGGAAGGTGAGAGGATGGTGCAAAAAGACTGGGCAGGGTGCCGTTCCACGGCCCACAGGGTCACTATGAGTCAGAATCCACTCGCCGGCACTAACAACAGCAAAAGGCTTTCATACCACACTAATTATTCAGTGAGAGGATCATCAGTTGAGTATGTGAGATCCTAGGACATCTCAACAAGACTTACTATGTGAAACAGCTTTATGGATTTCTAAGGGGCAAATGATCATGAAGTGTGAAAAAATATCTATCAGCTGAGGTCTGAGATCTTCGTCCTTGTTTAGGACTACTCATTTCACATGGCCACGACTGGGGTAGAGATGGTCTGGAGGACCTTATTTAACGTAACAGCAACATCGGCAGGATCCTCTCTGGATCTAAGCATGAAACTGGCGATGTTTAGCACCCCACAGGCATATTTCTGAGGACGAAAGTATTTCTTCTAATGATACTGATAATCTTCAAATTCTGACTTCTTGCCATTCAACATCTGTCTGTGCAGGTTTCCTAGTTTGTTGCCCAACATGCTTTCAGTTTTTTTTTGCCATACCAAAAGCTGAAATAAACAATAAACTTTAAAGTCTTTAAAGACAAAGATAACATCTGTGTAATTCTCACTTAATTTTCATCCAGCATTATATTTCTGCTTAATAAATGTTTTTTGATTTCATGTCAGTTGTTTTTGTTTTATGAATGGCAATGTAAGGTATAGGTTAAAAACATAATCACTACCATTAAAAAGATCTGGATTTAAATCTGAATTCTGGTTCTATCTTCCACTAACTCTGTGACTTAGTAGTAAACGTCTCATACAATTATTTTAATAATTAATTGAGTTAAAGTATGGAAAGCATTAGCACAGTGGCTGGTTTATACAGAGAGAGAATGCTCAGTACATGAGGGAAAAAAATAGTGCACATGCCAGCGGGAATGAAGGAAGACAGTGATTCCAGAGTGATGTACGGTGACATCTGGCAACCATTCGAAAGTGAGCATTTCAGCATCTTTTACAGAGAAGAGTTAAGACAGACATACAGATATTATGTTTTCAAAAGTGCTGTTTTGTCATCAAAACACTGGTTGTGGGTATTGCCATTCTAATCAGTGGTTTCATTCTAAGCTACATTTCTTAGATTTGCTGTGTAAAGATTGGCTTATTTTTCACTCTTCTCAAGCATATCCTGCTCTACACCAGGGCTCAATCCTCTATTTATCTGGAACATTGAGTGGAGTGCCTACCACAGAGTAAATGCCCAAGGCAAGTTTGTTGTATTGAAAAATCTTCAAGTCACAATAGCAGCATAAAATACAAACAGACCACATACTTTAAAAATGCACAAAGATGCCTATTAGGTATAAATGTGTGTGTGTGTGTAAAACTAAGACAACTCAAGGTAAAACAACCACACCCTTGAAACAACAGTTACATCTCACAAGTGTTAGTGTGAAGTCTTCTTTCAGATGTAGGTGTAATTCAGAAGATTAACTTTCTCTACACAGGTCTAATATTCACAGAAGATATCTGGTGGACTTATTTCTGGCTAGAAACAAGCCATTGGAGACCTTCCCACTGTAGCTTGTTAAGAGAATCATTAACAGAGTCAGTCTACCTTGCCAGGCTCATGAGGGCTTTGACACATTTTTGTCTATATTACAGAGTGAGGACAAACAGATACCATGAATTTTGAAACAATCACTTTCAAATTTGACTCTGAGAGTTTTCTTTCCTCTCCCTAATCCACAACATGGTGGACTATATTACACTTCATATGATTCACTATACAGAAATCTGAGATGTTTCTTGAGTGAAATTAGACAGTTAGGTCACACATCTTGTTTTCCATTATCTTCTGAGTCTGAGTGGAACAAGTCTGAAATTGAGGCATGTAAGATACAAAAGTCTTCTGACCAGAAGTTCCTAAGTTGAAGTTATTTTCTACAAGGTGTGAGCAACTGTCCTGGAGGATTCTGATGTCGGTGAATAAACAGGGGGCTGGGAATGGGCACGACACTCTTGACTCATCAGTCAAAAACACGACACTCTCTCTTTTTTTGATTGAGGTGACCCCTAAATAATAGATAGATCTTTCATCATTATTTTCTTCAGGGAAATTTTCCTCAAGTTTCAAAAATTCATCCAATCCTTCTGAGAAAGGAAGAGGTGGTGAAATTATATTGGGATGCTGATCTGATAACATAAAAAATGCCTGGGTTTCTATCTCCCATGAACTATTAGAGAAAGAATCCTTTGATAGAGAATTCTTGCTAGAGAAGCATTTGCTGACTGAGCTATTTACAAGCCCTTGCTCTGCATCACCTTCACTTGATTTAGAGTTGCCAACCAGGGTAGCGTATTTAACAGAGGGCTGTCTCCTGTTCTCATCCTCACAGCTTATCTCTGTGCTTTCAGCCTCAGAGAAGTTAGTGCTAGTGCGTCGGTCACTACAACAAACAGAACCCTTTTCAAGATCTCGAGTTGTCAAAAGTAGAGAGACCATAGTTGGTGGAACCATCTTGTCTTTATTTTTCCATGACGTATCAATACTGATATCTTCTGAAATGGTTTCAGGTTCCAAAAGAAGAGGACCAAAAGTCACTGATTCTGTATGCTTGATAAAAAGATGCTCAAACGTTTCTGGCTAAAAGAAAAGACACATTTTAATGCTCAATTGTATTATTATTATTATTTTTTGCTTCACTATGACATGCTTCCAGAAATGGAAATGTGAAAGGTTACTACTAAAGGGCATAAGTCAACCGCAAATTAACTAGTTTTAGACTGCGACAGATATATCAAAACCCATAAGGGAGAGGCAGTATGAGAGAATGCTGAAAAGTGGGACGAGATGGATCTAGGTTTGAGGGGTTCTACTTCTAGGACCATGGACAAGTACATTAACCTCTCTGTCCTTCCATTTCTTCATCTGTAAAAATACGTTCAGTACTTACTTCATGGCACTGTGGCAAGGAATAAATGGTCTGAAAGTGCTTAGCTCTCCATGAAGATTGGTTATTGTGTTTGGAAAGTGCTATCTTCTGAAAATTCCTAATATCGTATAGCAAATTAGATTTATATAAACCAAAAATTTAAACACTAAACTTAAAAAGTAAATTGAAATAAAATAAAATGAGCAAAACAGCTTGCCCAAAGATAGTTAAATAACTACTCCATGATATTAGATACGATAGGAAGGTAAAATATTTGTGACTGACTGTTAAGAACTTATCTGCCTTACACCATACAGAAAATCTGTTTGAGACCATCTGAAAATAAGAACTCAGAATACCTATTTGTTGAAAACCATGAAGGTGAAAAAGATGATCACAGACTTTTAAATTCCTATTCCTTACAAATAACGTTATACAAAAATATACACTATGGGACATGTGGAATGAAGACAAAGACACAAAACAAATGCACATCATATTTTTTATAAGAATGGTGGTTACATCACAACAAAAAATCCTGCCAAGCAGCCACACATCAAGAATCCGTGTGCAAAAGGCTCAACTCTTACAATGTAAACATATTGAAAAATAAATGCAAAATAAAGAATACTATGGATACATCACATTCAAAAATTAACATAACTAAATGAAGTGCTGCAGACAACATGTGCAATTTTGTACATCATACATATAATGGAACTTTTGAGCTTTATAAATTTTAAACTAAAAGAATGAATTCAGGCTTATTGCCTGAAATAACGATATACCCAACAATTCTTCATAATGGCAAATATATTCCATATAAAAACATACTTCATTTAGCATAGCTTTGAGCTCTTAAGTGAAATATACTGGTGATTATAACCATAAAAGAATAAATATACCAAACACTAAATACAGTAATAATGGAATGGACTTATACAGACATTAAAATACTGCACAGTGACAAATATCGTCTTCACATAACCATTTCTGCTACTCTATGAACATCATACATGAGGAGAAAACTGTTTCTGTGCCTATTTTCTTTCTGATAGATATGGATAATTAGGTTTATGATGTGGTTCCTCATTTTGTTTTTTTCTTAGAGTCACTACTATATATATACTGAATTTCTTAAAATTTAAATGAACTTATAAATGAAGATCACCAAATAAAGGAATTATGTGCTATCAATCTGAAAACAAAACATTCACACACAGCTCATAGCATGCAATTAGGCTCACACATGTTCTTCTAATGATGTGTTTGACATATTTCACAATCTCTAAAACTTCATAATTGGAACTAATTATTGTTACCAAATATTTTACATGTCTTCAAATGCATTCAGATGGAAGATTTCACTAATAATTAATAGGAAATCACATTCCCATATGTCACTGAAATATAGTTGATCAGTGGGTCACAAACCTTTATTAAAATTATATTCATTAAAAAATCTTTTCAATCACCAAATGCATCTAATTTTTCAACATTTTAGAACAGCCTGAGCACATATTAAATATGTATTCAGCTGGTAGGAATTAAAGAATATCCTTTCATAATTTCACACTTAGATTTTACATGCCAATGACATCTGTTAATAGTCAACTGAGGCAGAAAAGGACATACTCTTCCTAATTCTTAGTGTTATTTTTTTTACATTCAAACAAAACAACGAATGACATCTAAATATGAGTGATCCCTATACAGCCTAAATTTGAATATTATTTGGGTTCATCAAACAGATGCTTTGGTTTAGTTTGAAGGTGAGCAACCTAGCACACTCAGTATGCGAAAGGCATAGAAATAGCAGGTGGTATTTTTTCAGGAAAAACAGTCCCGTCTCCACCATGAGCAATCTGTGAAAGTTCCAGAGAGTCCCCCTTTTTGCCTCACTGCCCACTTCCCTGCCCGCCAGAAGCCTTGGGTGTTTCAGTGCAAATCAGTTTAGGCAAGAGTTTTACAAGGGGCTGAACTGGAGGCTGATGTGCTTTTCTGAGCTGGGCAATCTGACCTGGGTATGTCAGGTCATCCTGATAGGAACTGTAACTGCCACTGGCCCGTGACCAGCACAAATCGTAACTTCTGCCTTTCTTTGAACTGAAATGGAAGTTAGCACTTAAGCCATTTTCATGGCTTTCAAAAACTGAAATTTCCAGATTGACCCAAGTTAGATATACATAAAAGCTACAAGACATTAAAAAGAATGCCAAAATGGGCCGGTTTATAGACTGAAATGTCTACAAAAGAAAGGAAAATGGAAAAATTTGGATACAAAAATATAAACTGAATACTTTCACTTCACTCTGTAACTAGAATCATTGTATTTGCAAAGCTATGTGGGAGAAGTGGCAGTTTCACCTAGCTTTAGCATTACTGTATATTTGATGATACCTAACAGATATGTGGTAACAGCAACAGTCATAATTTTTTAATGTTTTATGACCTGACGAATGATAACTCAAAAGCCAGATCTCATGGATATAACTTTTTAAACTTTAGGTGGCCTGAAAAGTAATCATACATCCACACTGAATTAGACTCAGACCTATATCTTGACCCCAAGTTTACCCATCTATTTTAAGTTCCAAATCAACACAATCCACCATATTTTAGTTCTCAGTAGTTCAACCAAAATTTGTTTATATTTTCTCCCCTTCTTCAAAATGTAAAAATCTTCCAATACTCTCTAGAATGTTGGTAAGTTGGTAGATTGGGTTCATCTGTAGTGATCATGATTAGACTTCAAAGAATGTCCACTCTCTGTTTAGATAAAATAAAACAAAATAAGAAAGCAAAATAAAAAATCACTCAGAAGGCAAAAGATAAAAGATTTCCAAAACATTTCCTGTCAGGCATGGCTTCTGGACTATAAATTCTTGTGTTATATTAAAGTAATACATCTTTTTAGGAAAGCGTAAAATTTGGAATTAAGGTGGCCTCTTCCACTTGCTTAATGCATGACTTTAATACCACACTCTAAAGAAGAGCGAAGAGCTGGAAAAAGAAAACGGGGTGCAGCGACAACAGCAATATTCCAGAGTTTGGAACAAGAGAGAGTAAAACAATAGAACAGTGAAAACAAAAATCGAGAGACAGAAGAGCTGGAAGAGTGAAGAAGAATAGAATTACAGAAATATTATCATGATTTTTTTAACCTGGAAAAAAGATCTAAGAAATCATATGGTCTGTGTCTCTCCCTTTTTTTTCAGACAAAGCAATTGAGGCTTAAAGTTACACAGCTACTTAGAGCAGAGTGAGGACCCTGACTTATGTCTTTGATTTCCCAATCTTTCTACAACACAATGGAAGATGGAAAGACATCCCAACATGAATAGGCAGGAGAGCATGTTCTTGGTTTTGCTTTTTCTACTTGCTGTGATAGATTTGAGCGGATTAATTCACACTCTCTTCTCATTCCTTATAACCCAAGCCTATATATATAAATATTAAGAAGCAGAAGAAAATAAACAAAACTGCAGCCATATTTTGCAGTTTCGCAGTTAGAACTTCTAGACAGAACTTCTAACTTGAAACTGCCCCAGCCCTTCCACACTTCTGCAAGGCCGTTCTAGAACTTCAGACATGTTCTGCCTCAGATCTGCGGGGTGGTGTTCTGGGGGTCCACGGGTGGCTGAGCGGCCTCTTTGGAGGTCTGGAGCAGGCTGAGGATTCTAGGCTAGTCTTTGAATGACAAGGAAAAGTCCATTCGACTTTAGCTTTAACACTCCTTCAGTAGGCTGGTGAGTGGAGTACACTCTTGTGAAAACTGAGATTAACGTAGACAACAAAGGAGCAGGCTTAAACCAAAAAGAAAAAAAAGAGAAAAGAAATAGAGATGATTTGGATTTAGTGGAAAAAAATAATAGATTAGGTAAAAATAATAAACAAAAAGGTTAAAACACCCAAATTAGTTAATGCAGTCTCTTAACCTCTGTGAAATTTAGTTAGAAGAAAGGCAAGGCCACTGAGTCACTATGATACATTTTCCCACAAGAATTCCACCTTTGTTTAAGAGACTGATTTTTATTTATATATTTTTAAAAAAATTTTTTTGAGATTCTGACTTTTAAAGTATCAAGAGAAATGGTGCAGAGGAGTGTGCTGTTCAGGACGGCAGATTGAGCATGTGTGTTTCTCTCTCAACTCTGTAGAGACTGTGTTAGAATGAAAGTACATGAATAAACCAAATATACACCCACAACAGAGAAGATCATCCGGGAAGGCTAAGAGGGAATGAAATTTTGAATTCATTTCTAAAAGATGGAAAACAACTGGAAGAGTATAGACCAAAGAAGATGAGCAAAGGCAGCTGCAGAGCAAAACATCTCCAGAGTGGGCTGCAGCTGAAGAGAAAGCCAGTTTGCTCAGTTGAATCCAGTGGAGATGGTGGGTGAAGAAATGGCAGATAAAAACGCAGCAGGAAATGAGATCTGAGGCTGCAAACTGGAAGCTCCGTATATGGAATGGGGCTCTTCTACCTCTCTGCTGCACACGCAAGAGCCTTCATATAATACCCTCCACGCCCAAATTGAGGTTCCGTCCTCAAAAGCAACTGAGGACATCTGGGGAGGAACCGAGCAGCCGTGGGGATGAGAGTCTGTGAGCCCTGTCTACCCATCCAGGGCAACAATCCCTGCCTACATGGCCTGGGCTCGCAGTCAGCCTGTCTACTGTTTCATTCTTAAACACGAAAGGGAAACAAAGGATTACCAGATATTTGGGGAAATTCTAAGATGAAAAGGAACAGCTGAGATAAACAAGAGGAAAACATATTCCTAGCAGAAACAGAGAATTCAGGGAATAGAAGAAAAGAGAATTTTTAAAACAAAAAAGCAACAATCCTCTAATTGGTATTTCTAGTAAGATTTAATAAAATATTACACACATAAGACCAGACCAGAATACTCTGAAAAAGAATACTTGGAAATTTACAAACATAATAGTAAGTGAAAGTTGGACAGAAGCACTGGAAGAATAGGGTATGGCAGGGGCTCCAATGTAAAACAAAAAGTCAAAAAAACAGGACAGAGTAGGGAAGAGATAAGAAATTTAGAAGATCTATGCAGAGGGTGCAACATCCAATGAATACAGATTCTAAACAGACAGGACTAAAGAAACAAGAGGAGAGGAAATTACCAAAATAATTTCTTAGAGTTGACAGGAGACATGGAATCGAAAGTGCCTTCAAATGATGACCAAGTTAAATGACAAAGAACCTCCCTAGACCCATCACTGAAATTTTAGGACATCAAAAATGGGGAGAATATTTTAAAAGCGAGAAATTTGCAAGTACCCCGTGAGGTGTAAAAATCAAACTGGCATCTGACTTCTCAGAAGCAATACTGCATGCTAGCGAGATGAGAAGCCAGGAATTGTTTGCAAGTTCTACTGGAAAGGCTTGTTCAACCTAGAAATTGATACTCCACCAAACGATCAATCAAGGAAGGCACAATAAAGAGAATTTCAGGCATGCAGAGCCTGACCTCTCACACAACATTTCTTAGGAGGTTACTTAAGGATTTAGTTAAGAAAGAGGATAAAAAGGAATCTAGGAAACAGCATTCACCACATACGGGAAAACTCAAAGTGATGGCTTGCGGCAATTTTAGACAAGCCCTAATCCAGATTGAAGTAGGAGGGTAGAGGGTTTCTGGAGAGAATGCACTGCCAAAAGGTCTCCGTGAAGAAGCTTATGTAATAGCAGCACACAGAAGGGTAAAAAATAATTTAAAAGAAGAATTAGAAGCTCCAAAGAAACAAACCCAAAAAAACCACGTAAAAAGGAAGCCAACTGAAATTTGTCACAACTTTGGTCAACAAGTAGAATGCTTCTAATATATATTTTTTCAAAATTCTCCTGTGACATTGGAACCACCAAGAAGCGGAAGCACATTATATTACTTGGCTCTACAAGGAACAATATGCACATGCTCATAACAACGTAAATGCAGTTTAGTGGTTTTCTATTTTTTAAAATGGACCCATACACAAATTATAGCATAGAGCGTGTTATCAACCCTGACTTAAGTAAAAGTGTAAAGTTATAGTTTACAGAGACGGGGAAGTGGAGGGAGAAATGGAGGGAAGGGTAAGAGCGCTAATGTCCTTATTATACTAAAAAAAAAAAAAAGACAGAGGGAGGGGAGCTCCAAGAAATCACCTCTATTTGATGGAACAAGCAATGACATTTAAGAAGACTTTTCTGAGGTTGCAGAGGTGATTACTCAAGGAATTGAAAAAAGTAACAAAACATCATGTGTTGGAAGCACAGGGAAGGGAGAAGGGAGGAAACGTGTGGGTAGGAAGAAATACCATTCCAGCCAGAAATCAATAGATATGTCCACACTTCATAGTGACAGAAGCATTTTAATTTTAAAAATCTAAAGGTGAGTTGCCAGAAAAATTAAAAGCAAAGCAGTTAAAAGTCATGGCATTCAAGAGCAAGACTAGGGGCAGGGAGGAGTGGAGGAGGAGAGCACACTTTCCAATCAACGTTCTTCCCTAAGATTTCATTACTAAACAACATACATAGTCAGATGGTAATTCAAAAACTTCTTTTCTTAATAATGGGAAACATCAAGGCATATATCCCCAGAGAACTGAGACACATACACAACCATGTTTCCTGCAGTATTGTTTGTAATAAATAGAAAAAAGTTCCAAACAACTAAAATATCCATCAGGAGGGGAATGTACATATGAATTGTGGCATATTCATAGGGTGGAATACTGCAGACCAGTCCAAACGGGTGAACCAGATCAACTATATTAACATGGAGACATCTCAGAAAACAATGCCGAGAAAAAAATAATTTTTGAATGATAGGGAAGGTATACATTAACATTAACAGTAACCAAAAGTATTACTGTTCATCAGTCCTGGATATATACACATGCAGGTCTAGGAAAGCACAGAAGCACAGACCAGACGAACACATCCTGCATTCTTGAGACGGGGAGCCGCTAGGCAGGGAAGGAGGGCCCACACGGTGAGGGGGCAAGAGGGACAGACTTGATCTGTAATTTTTATTGACAAAAAAATATGAGGCAAAAACGAAAAAATGTTAAGATTGTGTTAGTACATAGGTGTTTTTATATTATTCTACTTTTATGTATTGATATTGTCTTTATACTGTCTTTAAAGCGTAAAGGAAGTGAAGCATACCGGAGAAAGAAGATCAAGGGGAAATTATACTGGGAGGATGATTTTTAATGACATATGGTATCATCCTACTCTTATTAGCAATGTCTGACATACTGTAGTTTTAAACAAATGTTTTGTTTTGACTTTTCCTTTAGAAGATCTCAAAATACTAGCCTTTTTTGCATTTTTGATTTGCATATTTACAAGGTTAGTAAGAATTTGGATTTATTATGCACCAAAGGGGTGGAGAAGGATGTCTTCTCCATATAAATCAGGTTGGATGTCTAGGAATTACAGGTATAAATTACTTTCATAAAAACCAATGTTCAAAAAAATCTGAATTTGGAGAACAAATTAAATGAAATACTTTATATAAAAAGTATTACCTCCTTTAAAAAATATGTACTTGAATAGTTTTTAAAAACAATGTGCTCCCACGGTCCGTTTGCTATGCAATGAATTGTGGGGTTTGTTTTTTCCCTTTGGTTTAGAATTGGATAGACCACATTTTGCTGATGCAGTCATCATTTGATGGACATTTGAGTTGTTTCCACGTTTTGGCTATTATGAATAATGCTGCCATGAACATTCATATAAAAGCTTCTGTGTGTGTATATGATTTCATTTTTCCTGGATATATACCTAGAAGTGGAATTTTAGGATCAAATGGAATTCTATGTTTAACTGTCGAAGAACTGCCAGACTATTTTCGAAAAGGCTGCACCGTTTTGTACTCCCACTGGCAGTGTCTGAGAGTTCCCATTTCGGCACATTCTCGCCAACACTTACTATCTGTCTTTTTGATTATAGCCATCCTAGCTAGTGTAAAGTGGTATGTTGTGGGGTTTTTTTTTCATTTCTCTAATGGCTAATGATATTGAGCATGTTTTTATTTGCTTATTGGCCATTTGTGTATCTTCTTGGAGAAATGTCTATTCAGATCCTTTGCCCATTTTTTAATTTTGTTAAAATATACATAACATAAAATCGGCCATTTCAATTATACTGAAGTGTACAATTTAGTGACATTAACTACATTAAGCAGTACACTGTTAATATGGAATTGATGGCAAAGGTATCAGTTTGAGTCAGATGGACCCGGGCTTGAATCGAGGTTTTTACATGTACAGGTTAGATGATTGAAACAAACTACTGAACTACTCTGAGCCTCAGTTTCATCATCAGAAAGTATAAGCTGGGCCAGCCCTGGTGGCCTGGTGGTTAAGTTTAGCGCTCTCCACTTTGGTAGCCCAGGTTCAGTTCCTGGGCATAAACCTACACCACTCATCTGTTAGCCACCATGCTGTGGCAGCAGCTCTCATAAAAAAGAAAAAAAGAGGAAGACTGGCAATGAATATTGGCTCAGGGCAAATGAAAGAAAAAAAGAGAGAAGGAAAGAGAGAGAGAAAGAGACAAAGAGAGAAAATATAAGGCTATTAGGCCTATGAGAAAATTAAATAAAATAGTATGAATGCGAAAGCAGAGAGCAGATAGTAAATTTGCTTGGCACTCTTTAGTAATATCATGTGAATTATACTGTATTACTTTTCCCTAAAACAGTAAATTTTAGTTACTTAGGAGATTAAAGCAGAATGTGAGATGAAAGAAAGTTACTGAACTTTAGAAGATCTTTACCATTAGTAAAATTGTTGAAATTATATTTTTCTGCACACTTCAAAGATTCCCATTATATTTCAAAAACTGATTTATTCCTAATTGTGTTGTCTGTGTACTTGGCAAGCCCTCGTAATAAACTAAGCATCTTGCAGGCTAGTTATGCTTAAAGAATATCTTATGAGATTATAAAGTCAAATATTTGCAAAGCAAAATAGTTGTCTTACAAATAAGGTTATTCACTCCCACTAGAGGTATCTTAAAAATTCTATACACTTCTTTAATTTACCAGAACCCGGGGGCATTCGGTGATTTTGAGTCTACTGGTCTATAACGTCTGGCGGATGACCTGCTGTGGCATAATGGTCATCTTCAGAGCGTGTATGTGAGACAGTGGGGTGGCACCAGTCTACACACATTCACTGAGTCAACCGACATCCGCCGTGTCGGGCATTTTCTAGAAAAGGGAAAAATCATTTGGGGTAGGTTCAAGTGCATTTTGCTGAGGTGGGCCTGATCGTTTCCCTTCCCTGGTAAACACTTAGAAACCGTTTTCCCGGTAGTTCATGGGGGAGATTTCAGAACTTAATACCTTGAAGAGAGAGTGTTTTAGCTTCTCTTGAAGAGGCAGTAAAATGGTTATTCCCTGCATTAATATATACTTAAATAGTGAAGGCTTTAAAATTTTATTTAGATAAGTATTTAGATTTTTTTGACAAAAACTCTCATACTAAAGGCAAACCCCTCATATTTATGAAAAAAATCTCTTCCTTACTCTCTCTTCTAATCTCCCGATTTTCACTTTGTGAATGTGCTAAGATCCTTCCTACCACAGGGCTTTGTACTTGCAGGGACCCCCGCCCAGCTCTACCTTCCACCGCAGAACCTCAGTAAAGAGTATTCATCTTCTAGATCTTAGCTCAGATGACGCCTTCCTGTCTTCACCTGCTCACCCCCACCCCACACACTAAGCTCTTAGAACACTGGGTGCCTTGCTTTTACAACATGTAGCTTACAATTATTACATATTATATAATATATAACAATATTATTATATATTATATTTTATTATTATTTATTTCCATTTTAAGTTGCTTAATGCTTAGCTTCCCCACTAGGCTGCACACTTCAGGAGTTTCTGTTCTTCTGATCATTATAACCCCAGGGCCTGGCATAGTGGCGGCACAGGATGGGGATTCCATAGATAGTCCTTGAAAGAATGGATGAAATGAATGAATGAATGAATTTTAAAATGAATAAACTACTTTGGAGAGTGAAAAGAAGACAAGTTCTTTCTAGTCTGCTTCTCACTCAGCCACTCCTCTAAGACTTCACTGTCTCATTTCCTAGATAGTAAGGAGAATTTCCTAAAAATTTGTTTTCAAAGAGCCTAGCAACATCCTAGACTGGCTTGCTGGACTTACTCATACTCACTATGTGCTTGTTGAACAAATGAATGAGTGACGAAAAATATAGTTGAAATATCACTATAACTACAATAATGTTACTGTCTGAATTCATAATGGAAGAGAAAAGAGAGGAATGAATATTTTACTAATTGAAAAAGATCAGCAGCTCTGTTTTAATGAAAGGAGACTCCCTGGCTTCTAGTGAGCAATGCAGAGCTGAGGAGTGCACAGGCGGGCCGGTTCAGACTCAGGCAAAGTGAAGTTTCTATGAGGAGAATGATCCTACGTAAAAGGTAAAACGACACTGCTGCCTGCTCCGAAGATGCAACAGTGTCTCTTCTGCTGAGGGATTACAATTTAAGCTTTTGCATTGTTGTGTCTACAGTAGTACATGCTTGCCCATTCACTCATTGATAAGCTATAGAACAGTGCTTTTCCTAACTCAAATCATAGACCATTAGTATGAGAAATCAATTTAGTGGGTTGCAATCAGTATTTTTTTTTTATGAAATAAAATTTTTAAACAGAGAGCACTGCAAATAGTAAAACTGTTCCGAGCATCTTTTGTTTCAGTTTTACATGTCTATGTCCGTGCATGTACCAGGTTGCGAGGTAACATGTATTTCTCGCTGTGGGTCATGGTCAGAAAAAAAAAAAAGAAAGCCACTGCTGTAGAGAACAAACAGGCTCCAAAGTCAGAGAAACGGGTAAGCTAATCCTGGCTCTAAAACAAGCTACCTAACCACTATGAGCTTCAGTTTTTTCTTCTGTAAAATGAGATAATAATACATATCCCACAGGGAACTGAAAGAACAATAATGTAAACTATGTGAATACGTAAAATGATGATAACTGATATTTATTGAGGCCTTCCTAAACCACAGGCACCATCTTCTCTAATCCCTAAAACAACCCCATGAGGTAAGTTCTATAAAGCCTCATTTTATAGGAGAGGAAACTGAGACACTGAGAATCGAAGTAAAAATCTTAATGAAGGTAGGAGTACATATCTCAGTGATCCGCACACAGAGAAGTGGACACTGCTATCATGAGTGACCAGCAATTCTTCAATGAATCCCCACTTTAATTCTTTGCATACTGCAGGAGCAGTTCAACAAATATGCGTGATGGGTAAAACCCAGCCCTTGAACTCAGAGCACCTTCACAATAAATTACATACTAAAATGCTCTGGGAACGTTGGGAGAGGGGCAAATTGGGAAATACATCTGTTAAAGGAAGGCTTGAGCAGAGCAGGCCCTCCAGCAAGGTCTCCATTGACATGGGGGTGTCTGGAGAGGTGGGAAGGAACAGTAAAGGCAAGGTCAAGGCCAGGAGACAGAAAAAACTGGATATGAAAGTCGATAAGAGATTGCAGAGAGAAGTCGCTGAGTCTAGCTTACAGGGACCGTACTTCATCTTGTAGCTACAAGGAAACCACTGAAGACTTTTAACAGTGACTAATGATAAAGATGCAACATGAGACTGCATAATAATTTCCATACGATTATTGTTTAAAACATCACGTTGATACTTTAACATGAAAACTGAACTTTATCTTTCCGGTTTTATGAGTGGAAAGCCAACTTTGCTCCAAGGGAAATTATGAGAATTAATAAAACATTCATTAAGCTCTACAGTTTTCTGAGAAATTCTATTATAGACATAGGTACAAATTATTTTATTATAGTTGATTAGTTGTTTCATAAACTACTTTAGCTTGCAAGGAACTATTTAAGTTTTATTATGATAATTTCATTTTTCAAATTGCAGTGTTTGAGGATAGGGTTATTTAACCAGTTTTTGAATTGATGTAAATAATTATGGAGATGATAGATATTAAAAATATTGATTCCAGCCTTTTGCCTAAGGATAATCAATTTATACTAAAAAAGTGTATCCAAATATCCATTCTCCATCAGACTTGACCATTAATATCTTAATATTTATTTTATTATATACTGTGACCCAGAAGAAAGATATGTGTACACTACCTACTGAATTTTGTCTGCCCAGTTTCAAATCCTTGCATCCTGCTATTCTTGAAAATATATAGTAGATTAAACAGACTCATATTACAATGAATTGAATAAAATAAGAACTTTTAAACCTTGAAAATGTTTAAAGCTCTAGAAGGCATATGACATCTAAAACGTAACCTTATATATTTGGGGTTAAGAAAATAGAAAATGGGACCTTCTGAAAATTAAGTCCTTGTGCCCAGGAACAATTCTTGGGGTTTGGAACATCTTCCCAAAACAGCTTTTTCATTCTACAAAGGATACAAGGTGTTAGAATGAGAAGAAAACATTCATATTGAAAACGTTAACAGTTAATGAATGTATAAACTAGAAATTAATCCCCCAGACCAGCTATGCCTCAGTAGGGTCAGACTCATTTCACATGCTATCACATGAAGATTTCCACCAACGTTCTGTCTACACAAAGTTAATAATCACTACAATGATAAAAATAGCCAACACTTATTGAAAGTTGTGTGCAAGGTGCTGTGCTAAACGCTTTGCATAGGTTTTTCTCAGAGAAAATAAAATATTAAAAATGGTCATCAGGTGAGTTTCAGAAACAATTTCACTTGATATGGGCCCCATCAGCTGCCTGGACTGAAAGATCAGTTCAGACTCTCAAATCTCCTCTCTGCCTTTTTTGCTGGAAGAGGCAAGTTTCTGTAGAGACTCAGCATGTGTGAAACACCGTCATTGGTCCAGACCTCCCAGCACGGCGTGATGTGGCACCCACAGAGCATCCAGGAGGTTCAAGGCCAGCACCAAATCAGACAGGCGGGAGCCACACGGTGCTGCTGTTTAAAAAGCAGAGTGCTTACTGCCCATAATGAACTGACTGCTCCAGGCAGCTCTTCAACCACACTGCACGACTCTGGAAGCCCTTTCTGCCACCTCCAAGAACGTCCTGCCTCGGATTTCCTGTGATATGATTGTTATTCTCTGAATTTAGATACATAAAAAAACTAATTCTTCCAAGAGGTTTATGTCATGCTAGCAAAATGGAATGTGGTGTCCTGAAAACAGGCGTTTTCTTTTTATGACATCTTAATTGTAAACTGGTTACAAATAAAATATGTAGAATACATGAATGTTTCTGATTTGGGTTTTAAATCAAGCTTTAACCATGCTCAAGATTCTTCACACCAAGTACACTACCTTTGATGTGATATTAACAATGTTCCAAGCAATAAGATGGAAGAGGAAATAATTATTGGCACAATTACATATAGACCTGCATCATTCTGGTGTTTTTCAATATCATCTGAAAAAGAAATACAATTCACACAATTCAGAACTTGAGGAAATAACACCTTTCTATATCAAAAATTATAGTAGACTTTTTTTCTGATTTCATCATCAGTCTGATTTCATCATAAATCTGTATTATCTCAAAATAAAAAAGAGGAAGATAACTATAGTTATGATCACATTAATAAAAGTATTACTATTTTGTTCAGAATTATGCTTATTGTAATTTAGCAAAACATTTGTTCAAAATTACTTATTTGTCAGTTCTCTCCATCTGATCACTTTTGGGTTATATGAGTCAAAGTGCCAATTGTGATGATGACCCCGGTTCAGCATCCACTTCTGGAGAAGCCAGCCTACAACACCTGCCAAAATCTATCCTGTTCACACCAGACACATTGACCTCCTTGCTGTTCTCTGAACCACCAAGTCTGCTCACTCCCCAGGGCCTTTGCACTTGCTATCCCTTTGCTGAAATGTTCTTCTCCTTTGTCCTTAGAGGGCTGTACTCGAACATCACCTGCACGAAGAAAAAGACCAACTTTGGCCATCCTAACTAAAGCCCACATTTTATTTTAACTCTATCCCTTCATTTACTTTCATTTTGCTTCATGGCGCTTATTTCTACCTGACATTATCATACACGATTTGTTTATTGTCTGTCACTCCCGTCCGAGTCCTGGAGATCCAGCTCCATGAGGGCAGAGACTATGGTCACAGTTCCATGCCCAGAGCTTGGAACAGTGCTCAGTAGATATTTGCTGAATAATACAGGAATGAATCTCTACAGTTATTGTCATTCTAAAACCAGGTAAAATGTTTCTCTTTTGAAACTTCATTATTGAGGTGCTTGGTTTTGAAGACAATTTGAAAAGTAATAGCAAATTGTTGATACTCCAAGTATGGTAAAATCAATCAGAAATACAAGAAGCCCGGGGAACTTATGTCTATAACTCTCTCTTCAGTTTTACTTTTAGAGGAAAAAATATTTCCTTTAGAAGATTGATCAAAATTTAAAGAGGTATAAGTATATTCCCCAAACATATTTTTTGGGGTAGGTGCATTTCTATGAATTATACAGAAAATTAATATTTTTCCAATTAATCTCTATGATGATGTATTTTATTGCATAGCTGTGTATTTCTCTTTAGTTTGTTCCCATCAACTTTTTACCCAAAATTTTACTTACCAATACCAGAATTCAATACCATGACTAATTATTTCCCCTCTTACTACCCCCACGGGATCACATACCCTTACTGCGGTCACCCCATGACACATCCACATAAGACTCTGGACTCTTCCATGATTCCATCAGAAACAGAATAATCAGATGGCAGCATTACTGCTGACTAAACAGAAAACCACAAATCTGTATAAAAAGAAACTAAAAGAAAACTTTTACCTTGGGTAAAACTGTTGATTATCTTCGGTTTGCCCACTCCTTCCATAAATATTGGGTAAAGACCAATCTGATACTTCTCAATGGGGATAAAATGATCTGAGGAGAAAAACATATTAAAGGGTCTTTCTTACTGAATTAATATAAATGAAATCTATGAAAAAAAATTTTAAGTGACTCTCTTATATTTCCAAACACAGTAATTATTATTTATGAATTGAAACTGATGATTGAAAGTTTCAAAAACAACCCAAGCATTCTAAATTCTCCTAGTAATGACAATAATTTACAAATTTACAAATAATTTTTTTATAAATAATTTTTTTAAACCTTACCCAGAGATAGAAGAATGAAATTTTTCAAATGTAAGTTCCAGTGATAGCCAATTTGTTCAAGCCCAGGGTGTAGGAGTCATTTTATTTCCCTGTCCAGGGCAATCTACTTCACCTCCTCTCCCGTGTCCCTGAAGCCACCGATATTCCCCTTTCATGGGAACTCAGCTTACTTAGTTTCCCCATTCAAGGCAGCTGGGAGACTAAAGTCTTGTGAAATCCTATGCAGAGAAGATGGGGGTGGGACCAGGAGTCCCCTAGCAATATCCAGGGTCTGGACCCATGGAGCACGACCATGTCCATAGCAAAGCTCAAAATGAATCTATCAGTGATCTATCATCTCACCAATGCAAATAATATATAAATATTATTCCACAAGAGATAAATCTCTTTGAAGCCTAAATTCTATACGCACATGGTTTAAAGAAAAACACAGAGGGTTATGAACTGAACTTAGTTCTCTATCAATTATTTGTTTCTATTTACCCTGATGCTAAATTCTAGGTCTTCGGAATGAAGGAAAAGTCTGAGTCTTTGGGGATGATATTTCCTAGTAAGATCATGGCAGTCCTTAGCTTCCCTCCTTAAACCTTCCCAGACATGGAGATGCTGTATTGTGCACTTTGACTTTGTACTTTAATCACCTCCTGGGGCGAGTGGGCTATTTCCAGGAGTTTATGCTGGTCCTCGATCCTCAGACCGTCAGCCTGGCACTCCCCCTCATTGCTACTGGCATTATAAGTTGGTACACAGTTTGGGAAAACAACTTGGCAGCAGATATCAAAAGCCATTTAAAAAAATGGTTTAAAAAAAAGGTCAAGTTGGAAGCAACACAAATGTTCTCAAAAAAATAGTTTAAGTAGATTTTGGAATAAAATGTTGTATCATTAAAAATGATGGTTAAAGGATTGGAGAAAAATAGAAACATAATGTTGATACATCAAATAAATAAATCAGAAGAAAAGTGGGAGATGATAGGATTACAACTGTGTAAAATATTTATATGGAAAAGGATCAAATGAACTAGAAGTAAGCGTTTGTGGTCAGGTGATAAAATTATGTATAGATGGTAGTACCATCTATATTTTTGAAGTTTTCATGAATTGGCTGTGTTATTTGAATTAATAATCTGTAGCATCATACGAATCCATAAGAGAGATTTATTAAAGGACGGTAAACTTACCATGGATATAATACTTCTTGACAGATGAAGGGACTCTAAGCCATTTGATGTCGCCATCTTCAGTGAGAATTTTCCACTCAATAATGAAAGACACCAGGTTGTAATCACCGGCTGCTAGCGTCCAGGAAAGAATCACACAGCTGCTGTTTAACGGATAAGCGCGGAGTGACTCCACGGCATTGACTGAGGGGAAAAGAGGAAATTTATTTGTAAATTCAAAATTAATGAAAATCTCCTAATACCCTGGAGGAACACAGAACTACTGGCAAAAGGGAGAAGGAAGAGAAGGCAGACATTTACATAAATAAATATAATGCACGGCGATTATTTTTGTATTAGAAGGGTCACATAAGCAGAGAGATGTGGGAATATACGCTGTTGAAGAGAAAGAAGATTCTACCTAAAATCTGCAAAAGGGATTTGGGGATATAGTCAGAAAGGTGTTCTCCACTGGAATACTGCACAGCCTGGAAATCATCCCGTCTAATTCCCTGCAGACTTCTCTCCTGCGGACGGAGTCATGCTTTCAAAGCACCAAGCTGATCATTTTAACACCTTCTGCACAGAGTCCCGCTGAACAGCCTCCAGTGGATTTCCACACGTGAGGATGAAACTCCTGTCATGTCTACAAGGCCCCGTGGGCCAAGCGTCAGCCTACCTCTGCCTTTCAGGATTTTGCACACCGGAGCCACCCCAGTTTTCCTTCACACTCTCCTGTGCCATAAGGACTTTTGGTCAGATCGTCCCTCTCTCAGGAGCCAATGCTCTGCCCCCCACCTTCTGGGGAAGTTTAATTCCTATACCGCTTCCTCAAGAAAGCTTCTCTGACCCTCAATACCAGGTAAGCTTCTTATTTTCTTTTCCTTTATAAAATTACATTTGTTTCCTGAGAACTTATCTCGATTTGTAAATGGGTGTTCACTTTACTATTATCCGATTAATGTCTGTCTCACCTACTGGACTCCATGAACGCTGAGACCATTCGAGTTTTTCTTATGTTGAAATTCCCAGGACCTAGCACAGTGCAGCAGTCAATAAATATTTCTAGAACAGAAACACTGAAAATATTTTCAATGTAAACATTGTGCTAGGTGCTGTGGAACTCACATGAAGGTTACACTGTACGTACAAAAGTAATAATATAAGGCAGGATATAAAATATCTTAAGAAAGGTGGAAAACACTGAGACTTAAAGAAAGAATAGGACATATCCAATAAAGGCAAGAAGCAAAGACTTCAGGGAGGAGGCCACATTTGGAAAGGCCTTTATAGATTGGCAGAGGTGTAGGAAATTCTAATTTTCCATTAAAAAATTATACTTTGAATATTTAATCCAGATTAGAAACTTCTATTGAAGGTGGTTTTCAGTTTGCTAATTAATCAAATATATCAAAATTAACGAGAGTTCATCACTCATATTATATGAAGTACAGGGCCATATTCAAGTCTGAGCAATTATTTGCATCCATATAATACCTCATACTATTACATATATATGTAGTATACCTAACACACACACATACACATTTATTTTTACATATTTGATATATATATATATACACACACGTATGTGTGTGTATACAGAAAGAGAGAGACACATTTATCTACAACCTCCATTGGTCCAAAAGTCTTAGATTCACTAGAATATTCTCACTTATTACACCATTTCAACAATGTTCCACCACATGGAAACCCAAGGACCATATCACATCATCAGGGCACAATCTGTTTTGTTACTTTTCCGACAAAGAAGAGATCACAGGTGAGAGACTTTCAGATTAAAAGTATCATAGGCTTCTTGGGAGACCATTTAGAATGGGAGGAGTTCGCAAAGATTAAATATGAAAAGGGGCACAGGTGTACTACCCTGTGCCTCTTCTTACCTTTGCTCATAGGCCATGAGAATGTTAAATTAAAATTTGTAAGAGAAGCACCAATTGAATTGACGGCCAGAACTGTAACCGAGTGCGCTTGCTCTGTCCATGGGAAAGTGAATTTAGTGTGATTTCCCACATCTTCTGACCACGTTCCATTCCGGGAAGTATGATGTCTTACCACATATCTTCTCACACTGCACAAGGAGTCATTTTTCATCAGGGGCTGTAGTAAACATAAAAATTGATGAGTTTCAGGGCTATAGTGCTTTTTATACCCACTGAGCTCATGGAACTCTTCCTGTACGTTTCCCATTGAGGGCAGGGGCAGCCGCAGGCAAGCACTGCCTATTTGAAGGCTGAGTATGGGGAGGTGGGGGGATGGAGGCTGCTTCTGACCATGACCCCATGAAGGTCTGGGTGAGTAGGGAGCAGAGTAAACTTATTTTCCCCTTTTGGGTTTTTCCTTAAGACGCAGAGAATGAATCTTTTGAAGATAATAATGAGTCATTTGAAGTATAGGTACAAATAGGACACATTTCTACCAAGAAGTTTCACTCTAATTCCGGAGAAAAGAAAGACTGGCAGGATCAGAGAGTCTCCTCGTCTAAAAAGCAAATAAGGAATAACCCTTTGGCTCAGTAAAGCAGCAAGAAGAAGAAGCCAAAAAGATGTTAATCACCACTTGCAGTAATCCCAGCAACATTTGTCACTGGTTTGCCTTTCCCCTAATATGCTGCCACTTTAAGTAACAGATTATCAGGACAGTGTAGATGGCAGCCCAGAATTTCTGTCCTATAGTTTTAAAAAAAATCATACCAGGTCATTGACAATTCCAATGTAAAATACACATCTAGTCCAATTCTATTCTTTGATTCTACAGAGTATCACAACATACCTCTCTTCCCCCATGACCTTCACCTGTTGCAGGTAAGGTTAAATGCTGCCCATCCCTTGTAAACCCAAAGAAAGCTTGACTGTATACAACAGACCAGAACAGTGCTTCTCAATTTCTTTTTTTTTTTTTTTTTTTTGCCATTGAGATGCCTCAAAGTCAGAAATACCAGAGGAAAAAAACACAAACACATAAACATGTAGCCCTGCAGGGTGTGGACAATCTGGGTAGGTGGGGAGTAAGATTTTAGCAGCCACTGCAAGAAAGAAACGTCTGAAAAGTCATGCAAATTTTGCATGTTGTTCTTAAAAACCTGTCAGTTTTCATGTACAAATATTTACTTTTGTAGCCATCAACTAAAAAGGATGATAAACTTCCTTATTATCTGGTACAACAAGTTGCTCCAGGCTCATCTTGTGTATTTCCTGCCCCAGCCCTATAACCAGCCATTTGTTCAAGGAGCCCTAGCTCCTTTTATTGGAAAACGGTGTTAGAAACAAATTTGGGCATGCTCCTTGCTACTGGAGTGCTGTTACTTCAAGGCCCTCTCAGCTTACAAATCAAGGAAATGTATGTGTGTATGCTAACCCCTATACATATACATATCTAGAAATATTTCCAAATGAATCTGTCTGTATCCATGTTAAGCTAAACATGAGCTCATGCTGATGTTTTCAACTCTAATCCATTACCACATGGATCATTCCAGTCTTCTCCTCCTTGCCTGTTGTAACCAGTTCAACAGTGAGAAACCTGCGTCCCACCATCCACCATCCATTTATTTAATGGTTCTATTCCAGTTTGCATTTACAGCGGTACAAGAATTGTTAACCCATACCCCGTGAGAAATAACTTTATCAGCTAGAACACAGTGCTTATGTACAGCTTCTTTTGCCTTCAGTTTTAAGAATCCATTCAGCTACAAAGTTACTTAGGCCTGCACCTTTTACTCCCACCTTCTTCAGTGAGGTTGTTTCACACACTTGTAATACGGTTAGATTCTCTTGTCACAGTCTGGATTCCATTCTGGGATTCTCCAACCTCCTAAATGATTTATTTTTAATTTGAGTACGTTAAGGTTTGCTCTTTGAGCTATAAAGTTCCATGGGTTTTGGCAAATGCATACTGCTACGTACTCATCAGGATAATATTACACAGAACAGTTTCACTGCCATAAAAAATCTCCTGTGCTCCAGCTATTCAAACTTTTCCCCATCAGCAAAACCCCTGAAGACCACTGATCTTTTTTATCATTTCTATAGTTATGCCTTTTCTAGAATGTCATATAAGTGGAATTATAATGTAGCCTTTTCACATGGGCTTCCAGCACTTAGCAACATGCATTTAAGATTCATCCATGTCTTTTCGTAGCTTTATAACAACTTCTGTTTATCAATGAGTAATATTCCATTGTATGGAAGTACTATAGTTTGTTTATCCACTCATCTATAGAACAGTATGTTGGTTGCTTCCAGCTTTTGGTAATTATGAATAAAGCTGCTAGGGTCATTTGTGTGCAAGTTTTTATGTGAACACAAATTTTCAAATCAGTTGGGTAAATACCTAACAGTGCAATGCTGGATCATATGGTAAGACTATGTTTAACTTTGTAGGAAACTAAGAAACTGCCTTCCAAAGTGGCTGTGCTGTTTTGCATTCCCATCAGCAAAGAATAAAAGCTCTCTCTTTTTTTTTTTTGTCTGTTTTTTAAATTTTATTTCTTGTCAGTTTTTGGATTTTAACCATTCTATGTGTGTGCAGTAGTATCACATTGTCGTTTTAATGTGCAATTCCCTAATGACAAATGATGTTTCTATGGACTGAATGTTTGTGTCACTCCAAAATTCTGACCAAAAAATTTATTTGCTTGGAATAGAAATAAAGTTCATTTGGGCGACACAATGCTTTGAAAATTGCTAGACTGAATATCCATCGTTTGGGAAATATCCATTGTTTATATGCCATCATAAGAACAGAATAATCTCTTGTTTAAATGCCCTTGAGATACGTGGGGAAGGCCAGGTTTGCTTTGTTTAGGCTTAAATATAAACAGAATTTAGGGACTTTAAGGAACTCTAGATATCATCTAGTCCAATCCTACATTTGTACAGATGAGAAAATTGAGGCTGAGAATCTAAGTGACTTTGCTAAAATAGTACTGATGTACCTACAATATGTTAAACTGAGAAGAGAATTACAGTCACCAAACTCCATGCCAGTGCCCCCTCCACTACACATCCTAGCTCTGCAATCACATCTCAGAATTAACATGAAAATATGGGATCGCAGAGCCTGCTGGAGATTATATTAATGTCAGGTTTACGAACAGTGAAGTAAAACTTTTAAGAGCATAAAAGTATAATTTAAGAATAACATAAAAAGCAGGAATACCTTCCAAAGTAAGGTGACATTTTTCTCTTTTTTAGTGGTATCTTCATTAATTATTCTCCAAAATTCAGGTCCTCTGATAGGAACTGCATAATGACAAGGAGCCCAAGTTGTACATGTGATCTTGGAAGGAATATTTTTCAGTTATATTTGAAACACACACTTATGCATTTTTAAGACACATTTAGAAAAACTCGGCAGACCTTTTATATCCACGACAACCGTGTAGGCTGGAGCGCTCCAGTTACTCCAATAGCCCAGTCCATCCTGCCTCTTGCAGCGCACCTGCACAGCATAGACTGCACACAGGTCTGGCACCAGGAGACTGGCGGATTTTGATCTTGCATCATATACCTCATACGTCTGTAAAATAAGTCAAAGCATGAACACCTATGTAGCTAAAGGGCCCTGAAATTCATTGGACTTTAAACCTTAGCACTATTCCAAAATTCAGAGAGAGCTGACTTTGTGTTTTCTGGTTTTAGAAATACTCATATGAGGCTTGGATCATGAGCTCCTTGCGGGTAAAAATTGTCTTAGTCATCTTCTTATTTCCTTCTCATGACCAGATTCGGACTCGTTCATTTGCAACCTCGCTTCCCAAACACTCTCTTAACCCTATTACTAATCTCGGTCCAGCATCCTCCATCCACAAAGACTTCTAAGCACTTTAACCCAGTGGTTAGATGGGGCCTGCTGTAGAGAATCGCTGACGTTCAGTCTCCTCAGCGGGCAGGTAAGGGTCACACTCATTCCAGTTGAAATCATTGTGATCTAATGACATGATTAGGGTGCCTGGTAATTCTGGGTCTTTGCAGCCTGCCATCAGAGAACGGACACGGCGAGTCATCTTATGCACACTTGCCACAATGGGTGTGATTCTGGTTGTTTGACAAAACGGCTTCTCCCAAAATGCATCCCAATGAATGTACAAGTATAAAGAATATTGCTAGATGTTAGAGACAAAAGGCTTCCTTGGTAAAATGAGTTTGAGAAACATAGGATGAACAAAAGTCACAAATGTCTCCTTAATGAAGGCCTCTCCAAACCTTTAATACATAATATACTATGACTATACTAGGGGCACACAGTGAGGCGAGGTTTCCTAAAGTGATTTAGGAACATTTCAAGGAAGAGTTTTTCAAAGAACATATTTTATGGTACAAATGTTCTGTAACACTCACTTTGGGCAATGATGGATTGCAGGAAATTTCATTCCTTAAAAAGGTTAGACTTAGATCAATCTATTTAACATAAATAACTACAAAATACAAGAGGATATACTGTTATGCCAATAAAATAAATCTTATGCAATACAATTCTTAAATAGTTATAAGAAATAACTTTTAGTGAGGCGAGCTGAAGAAATTTCCACGTAAAAGGTACCTTCCATTGGACTTCTTTTCCACTTAAACCATAGCGAATCTGGAACTGAAGATTATTCTCTGGAAAGACTGGCTTTTCCCAAGAAATTTTCAATAACCCAATTTTTACAGTAATTTCTGCTTTCACACTAGATGGAGGCAGTGGTTTCACTAGAAATTTAAAAAACAGTATTATGTAACAGTAATTTAAATGATGTTTAAAAAACATTAGTGTGATATAATTTTTCATATCTTATATTTATAAAGCAGTATCTTTTTCTCAAAACTTTCTCATTCGTTATCTCATTTAATCCCCTATAATTTTATGTGATACACACGAAAGGGATCATCTCTATTTTGCAAATAGAGAGGATGAGTGAAAAAAAGTCAAAACAGTGTTCTTGTCCTCTGCAAGTTAATAGTTAACTTGATTAGAAATTGATCCATTGGTTCTGCATGCAAAAGCAACCATACTGAACACGTGGGACATGTCAGTAGCAAACTCTGCTCTACACAGAGCTTCAATCAAAGGCAAAAAGCATGCACTGCGGCCACTCCCACATGTGTAAATTTCCAGCTCTTCTGCTGCTGTCTATTGTTAAGTATTCCCACGTGAAGGTCAGAGACAGGCTTGCAGAGTAAAGCCTTGGTTCCTACAATCTGAGAAAAACAGACTTTTAAAGGGCAGAAATGGAGGTAAAGATGACAAGAATGTCAAGAGCTCTAAAAAAAAAAAATAGTAAAGGACAATATGTAAACTCATCATGTTGTAAAAGTCCCAAAGCCCAAGCATAAGCTCAGGACTTCATCAACAATAATACTTGAGACTGTTCATGACCAAAACTCCTCAACTGTTCCATTGCTACACAGGTTCTCACGCTTGCTCAATTCTTCCGGTGCCAAGAAGACATTCTTCACCAACCAGTAAGATGACGTATATTTCATCTCACGAAAAGATAATTCCCCCTCAGGAAAGGAAGGATGAATGTTTGAAAGACCCTAAGGCATTAGATCTCAGATTGTACTTGACTGAATCATATGGATATCACATGGATACAGCCCGTAGTTTGCAGAAAGGGTGCTTTGAAGTACAATGGTTTACATGACCCCCACAACACCCACACTGGGGAGGCATGAGGAGCTTCCTGCACTCTATGGGTGATAAAACAGTCACGGAGTGCTTATGTGATTAGCCCAAGTTTACAAGGCGGAGCTGGCATTTGGATCCCAGAGTTGAATTCCACATTTTCTAGTACTCAGTAGGCAATATAAGCCCAACTTAGATTCCTTATTTTAGTACTGAAAAGAATAACATTAAATGTTATTCAGACAGCATAAAAAACTGGATCCATACTGCATCTGTCATAGAGGACATGTGAGGGTGTATCTGTGCATGCTTATGGGGACGGGGGTAGAGGGTTTCTTTGCTATCCTGGGTGGGATATTTAGTATCAGAGAAGTGCCACCTACAGTAAAATCACCTAAAATGGAAGCAACCTAAATAGTGGGGGCGAGGGGAGAGCAATCAATTAATTGAGACTTTACATTAATAAAGAAACCTAAAAATTATAACTTTATCCTGTATTTAACAAAATGTAGATTTTAATTCAGATGTATACTAATTATTTGAAATTATAATGAATCAAATATTGATTTGGGGGATAATTTTCCAATAAAATAGTATATAGCACCAAAAGATATTCTTTTACCTCTGCTGCACAATCTTTAATGGGTCATTTCTCAAAGATTTCACAACAATACTAGAGAGATAGATCATATTATCCAAGGGCTTTCTTAATCCTTTGAAATCAAAATATCTTTCAAAAAGTGTTTAAAATATCACGATGTATGTCATCATCCTTGTCTCTTTTCTCTTCTTCACTTCACTTTAGTTATTTTGAATTCTTCTGCTCCCTACACAACCTCACAAATTAAAGCCTTGTGTTATGACTACTCAACTTACAAAAACTGTCAGAATACTCCAGTTAAACTTTTAGATTAAAAACAGCAAATGTTTTCATAAGTACATTAGGAGAAAAACACAAAGTAGTACATTATTTAGAATAATATTACTACTAACTTTCATTCCCAATGACCAATATAATTCATCAAATCGTATGCTGAAAATATTCCTATTGCTAAAAAATTGAGCTATAAATAATTTAAAATAAAATCAAAACTGTAAAACTTTCTAAGGCTGATTGTCTTCTCAATTCCATTGTAAACAGGAAAAAAAAATTTCAATCTAGTGTGATCAGAAAATGGATAAATACAGGTTACCCTGAATCAACTTCAGTCCAAATCTGCTCATCAAAATGAAGACACACAGCACAGCGCGACATACCCACAGAATCAGGGACGACACACACTGGGGCAGAGTCCAGTGAACCCAAAGCGTGATTGATTCGGATCCACATCGTGTAGCCGGATAACAGAAAGATTGGCTGAAACACGCATTCATGAAAACCATTCCTCTGCAAATGGCAATCTTTAGGTTCAGATACGGGATGAACAGATGGAACATCAGAACAGTAAAGGCTGCTCCTGAAAAGATACAAAAACTCCATTAATATACAACATTGATGAAAGCAACAAGATATTTGAGAATTCTGCTTTGCTGTTTAAAAGAGACTGTTTTTGCTCCACTTAAAAACAGTTGCTCTTATTGGAAAGGCATTTTGGAATTCCTAGCTATATCACAATCTTATGTCTTCCCATCAAAATAGACAATAACCCTTATTAAATATTTCATTAGACACTAAATGGGGATGCAAGTGAAATAAGTGGCATTGCTCTAACAATGAGAGAATGACTCAATTAGAGATAGAACCTACAACACTTTGAAAGCTAAGCTGATATTATACCAAAGCAACACAATTTTAAAAGTATAGCTCACAAGTAGCAATAGGGCATTCCCAAGATTGGAAGGAAGGTAAATTCCTTACACGATAAGCAGAGATCAATTCCATGACAAATAGAAGATGTAATTGATAGTAAATATAGCCTAATAGATTGTGTTCTAGTATTTTCTAGTTCAAAGCAATTAAAATAATACTAATTCTTGATTTGCATATGAATCATACAGTCAAGAATATCACCCATTTTCTCAGAGAAGAAAATTAAGAAATTTTTTTTCATAACTGCATCACAGTAATCACTCCACCTCGGAACATACAGAGCCTTTCTCCTCTTCTTTGAAATAGCCCTTCTGCCACTATTTGCTCTGAATATGGCATTTAAGTGGCTAAAGTAGCATTTACTGTTTCCATAGGAATGAGAGTAAGGAGGTTACAAGAAAATGAAAAATCGATATTCTTCTGTCTCTCATTTTCCATTTTTTGTGGCACCTTGTTCTTCCTGTTTCCTCAAAATTACAATCATGGGTGTGTGCATATGAGTGTGTGCATGTGTGAATGAGTGGTGGTGGGTGGAGGAAAATGAGAATGAAGACGTCATTCTGCTAGTAAAAAAGGAGAGGCATGACCTTGTATAGAAGCTCAGCAATAGTCCACTTGGGATCCAAAGGTTAGCATCATCATCGTCATGACAGCAATAACCATTTATTGAATGTTTATCAGGAGAAATTATATCATTTAATCATTATTGCATGAAACATGTCATTCGTTCTCACAGAAACCTTAAAGTCCTATTATTCTCTCCATTTTACAGACAAGGAAATTGAGGCTTAGAGAGGTTAAAAAACTCGCCCAAGTATGTGCAGTTGGTTTCATAGTTCTGTAAAGGCCAGTGAGATAAATGAGGCCCAGGGCTCGTGGAACAGTCACCCAAAAACACCTCTGTTAATGTGAAATGCCATGGAAAGAAAGGAAAGACAATGACAGAACAGGAGCATTCCATTGATTTAAAAATACTCCTGTCAGGCGAGATGAAGGCAGCTATTATTCTCACGTGAGAAACAGTCCCATTTTTTCTAATACTACAAAGGAGAGACTGGAAGCATTAGGAATAGAATTGAGTCCACAGTATTTGAGAAAGGGACCTGTTTTTAAGCAGAAAATTTACATTTTAAGAATAAATGAGCACAAGTTATACAAACTGCAAGTCCCCAGTACAAATACAAATTCAAATCAAGACAGGGCGCTTAAGAGCAGCACATATACTTGAAAACCACTATGACATATCATAAAAGTAAAAATGTATCTACCCTCTTCTAATCAAATGTGCTGTTATTTTAGATAAAACTCTTTGTGGAGAGAAGGAGAATACTATAGGAAAACAATGCCTTGAATTCTTTGTAAAACAGGGAAGGGTGAAAATAAGCAAACACAAATTACTCTATTAGGACACTTCAATCCTTACTAAGTATTTCTCTCTTAAATAATCTTACTACTTCTAAAAGCCATTCGTATGTTCTCTTAGAATCTTTGTGCCACTACCTCTGACTTTTTTCCAAAGCACTGATCTTTAGCAAATGATCTTAGGCTTCTGTAACCCTCGATATTCTCCTCTCATCAACTCTCTAAACCAAACTAAAATGTACAGAAACTAATTTTTCTTGGATTTCCTTCAAGAGTTAAAATGCAACTATGGAGAATTAATTGGTTATCAGAAAAAGTAATTTGAAGTAAAAACAAATTACAATTTTTTCACCTCGTGTGAATTTTTTCAAGAATCACCGATTTATTTAATCTCTCGAAAATTTCCTAAGTAAGTAGATTCTACCTTCCCCTCTTAGGAAGAAAACCTACAAGACTACAGCGATGGCGATATTTCCACAAGAAGTTTTCATTTCACCGTATCCACAGAAAAATAAAACAGCAAAAATAATACATACCTATGATACCTCAACTGCAAAGTACTTCCCGTGAGCGATGGGATTGCATTGGTTGACCATCTGCAAGTCATTTTAGTTAAGTACCCGTCAGTTTCACATGATATATTGATATTGACATCTATTTAAAACACATTAAAATATTAATATAAAGCAAAAACAACAACAAAAATTCAATGAAAATGAATTTTCCTTACGTCTTCAATGGGACTCTAACACAGGATCCATAAGAAAAACTTATCTTGTGGAACAAAATGAAGAGAACCTTAGTCTCCTTACCAATCACATACAATTCAGCATAGCGGTGGTGGCATTCGTGCTCGTTGCAGCAGTACACAGCGTCGTAGGTGAACTTTCCTCGAGGTTTGGTGGCATTCAAATTGGGAAAAGTAACTTGGCTAACACGGTCACCCACAACACTATACTGGCTTTGAGGAATTTTCTCAGCTAAATTCATCCACCAAACAATCTTTTTCGAGGAAACAATCTCGTTTTCATTTTTATAGATGCAGTGAAAAGAAGCGTTAGACCCAACACTTGTCAGAATTTTAGGTGGGAAGTATATGACATCTGTAATGAGGAAAGAAAGGTGGGACATGAGATGAAGACAGAAAACATCACGTTAGCATGTACAACATGTAAAAGAGATTCACAGTGGGTTCAGAATTACACCGTCCGCCCACCCCACCCTCTCCCCCCCCCCCACCGCCCAAATAAGTGTGCTAAGAGACTGCATAACTGTAATTGCCTGTTCACAGACGGTTACCTAGTGTGCCAAGCACACCTCTCCTCAAATGATTTGAGCTTCATAAATGTCTTCAGTATTTTCTAAACCTAGAGACTTCTTCATTATAAAATATGCTTTAGCGAGTAATTGTCGCTTGCTGACGGATGGGCAGAAAATTAATGAAAATGAAATAAAGTCTAATTCCACAACGTCTTCCATCAGATTCTGCTCTCATAATCAGTGAACTTTAGGGTGAGTTTTAAAATCAAATCACTATAGGACAAAATCCGGAAGAAAAAAATGGTGGTTGCCATTGTCTCATCTGGATATACAGAAACTTCAAATAAGCAGGTGAAGTAGAGAAATAAGCTTTAAATAAGAAAACTAGTAAGGAAATGTTAAATCCATGATTCACCAATATACAAAGCAGGAATAACTGTAAATATTGGTCTGTAATATCATTTTAAGTTATTTAATGGCAAGATCCTATGGTTGAGGACAAGGGGAACCAATATTTTCCTAAAATATTCTTTTTTAATGCCTATACACTATTCCATACTAGGTTTTCAGTCCCCTATTGTTGGAAACAGCTTGCTTATATTTTTAATTAGAAACAGATAAAAATAAATGTTTACAGAGGAAGAAATTATTTCTGCCATCGTGCATTACAAAAACAGTACATTTCAATCGCACAATTTAAAGTAAAGCCATTTTCTGCTGATAGAATATGGATATCTGTTTTCATACATCTCTTCTGGATTACACACAAGAACAAAAACAAAATAGCTTCATTAGTTTTTACGATGTTTTCTCTTTTCTGTAATAGCCTGCTAAACTCTAATGTCTTTATAGTCACAATCCACACAGGAAATTCGCATTTTGTATGTCTAAGGTCAAGCATAAACAGGAAAAAACTCTGCAGCACGAAATTACTGGACGGAAGCCAGTCCGCTAGGTCACAATCCTACCTCGGGTGCAGCACAGACTGCGAGACCATTGACCTGCCTTCAACACGCTCCACATCCCATTACTGAACTGCTGCCAAAACCTCAGAATAGTTTCATTGTTTAAAGAGGACAAGTGAGATTTCAAAATTTAAGCTGAAGATTTTAATTCTAAAGATAATAAAAAACTCAAAGCATTTCTCTTCAAAATTGAATGCTTAAGTAAGGCTTAACTGAGAAATAAGACTAAAGTTGTAGTATTTTAGCATGATTAAATGCTAAAATAGCTTAGAAAGAAGAAAAAGTTACTAAAATCCCAATGATTAAAATTTTCATGGAACAAATGTATTGTAATTGATATGAGGTAAATGTTGAATATTTAATTTTCAAAATAATATAAATATATATTTTATCTCATTTAAGATACCACATTAGAAAAGCTGCCAAGTATGAAACGTAGAAATCGCCTAATATATTTCTCCTCTTCTTTGGCAGCAACAAGAATGCAGTTAATAAAGGTATTACAAGAATTCAGCCCTTCTAAATTGTTTTCAGGATGTACCATAACCTAACTGCAATATTCTTGGACTTCATAAGTTCTGGAAAGGTCCTGGGTTTGCCTATAAAAGTCCAAGACCTCCCCTCAGCTACAGAGAAAGAACCTAGCCACTTCATTTTAAAAGAATCCATAAGAATTCCTTGATTAGGAACAGTCAACGTTTCAGTAACTGTGCATTTGGTAGGTACAGCTTTAATTTATCAATCAGTAAAAAGCAGTAGTTATAAAGGTGCTGAAAATCAGCATTCTGTTTGCTATGGCAGCAGTACATCAGGTAACCTCTGTTAAAAAAAAATCCCAAGGGTTTGGAAATAATAAAGCAGTCGCGCTAATTCATGCTAAATAAATTAACGCCTCAACCTTACAGAATGTTTCAGTTTGATGGCTGTCATTATAGCACCTATCAGTGAACTAGCAAGGAGAACCTAATAACAGGACGTAGTTAGACTTAAGAGAAAAGGATTCAAACCCCTTTGTGCAAAGAATAGGAAGTTCCCAAATTTGGAGAAACAGACTTTGCTGTTGCACAGGGTTCGGACAACAAGGGTGGAAATCGCTGCAAAGGTAATTCAGTAAAACTAAACCGAAAAAACCTAACCAACACCAAAGCCTCATTAGCAGGACTCATGAAGGAAATGAAATGTCCCACTAAAACGCTCTACGTAATTAGGCTTACTGCTTACTAGCTTTGAGTATCAATTTTTAGCGTTGCTGGAAATCTCGCATATTTATACACTATGCACTTCATCTCCTTTCAGTGGTTACAAACACGAACTTGTGAATTAGACTGCCAGTTCTGCTCCTTTCTAATTGTATGAACTTTTACAAGTCATTTAACTGCCCTACATCTCAATTTCCTAGTATATAAAAGAGGAATGAGAGTACATACCTCATAGGGTTGTTGAAAGGATAAAATGATGATATATGGAAAGCACCTACAACAGTGTCTGAGACACAGGAGGCACCTTGTAACTGTCCTTATTATTATTATTCAGTAGGGAATGATGAGCCTAATTCCACCTTTTCTTTGTGATTCAGCACACATCATTACCTCATGACAGCAGATGACACTGTTAGAGACAAATGTTCTCGGGAGCTACTCCAGTGTGTAAGCTTTTCTCCCCACTCTTGGTGACCTAAGTCTGCTTTCTTTTAGCCAGTTTCTGTCCTTCCCTTAAAAATCACCTGTTACCACACAGTGGCATCTAAGCTGTGCAAATTTCTTAAATTAGTAAGCCTAACTTGTCTCTCATTGCTAAATCAACAGATTCTGCCCTTTGGGCAGCTGTTTACTCACTGTCTGGATTTTTTTTTCACCTATTTTCAGATTTTTCTGTTTGGGATGTCTAAAGTCACTAGAGAGACAGTCATGGTGAATGAGTAAACGGCAAGCTGTTAATGGTAATATCGTTAGATAATGTATAAGCAAATAAACTTGCAAAGTTTCTTTTCAACAAAACATTTTTATTACCTTCATGTACACTAAACACTAAATATTTGCATATGGAAGAGCAAATATATGTGTGAGTGTGCTTTATATATATATTATTAAATCTGATTATTTTATATGTGAAAGCATAACAATACGATCCAACAGATTAAGAAACCAGGCAAATTCAATCCTACAGATACTGACATGAGTTAGGAAGGTAACAGAAGAGTAAAAGGTTTAGTAAAAAGTAAAATAGAACTACAAATATGTCCACCCAAAGGCCTAAAAGCTTAGGTTGAACAACCCAAAACAAAATCTTATGTGAAAGGTAACACAAATAATGATTATGTTGGATCAAAAGTTCATCTAAAATTTTTCATCTTAATCCAATTGAATATGTAACATTGCTAAGAATCATTATTCTAGAAAGGTATAAATGGATAACTCAAGTATTTTCAAACTTTAAGAGCAATGATGATTCTTTTAGAATTTTCCTCTTCTTCAGGGTAGGTTTTCAGATCTAATTAAAAAGTAAAACGGTAATGACTGAAGCCATTTTCTTGTGGAAGAGAAACATTTCACCAGATGGTTAAATGAGGGCAGCAAGCCACAGGCCACTCAGTGGGGCAGGCGCTGCTGCCTTGCACTTCCTTTATAAACTTCCCTTCTGCCGCCCACTTCAGCCCACCCCACGGGGCAGTCTTTCAAATTTGATGTTGTTAATTTATTCCTCTCTACATATTTCACAGCTAGTCCTTAAAGCCTATTAATCAATGATACATAACTGAAGATAGATTTAACTTTCCTCAGAAAATGAAAAATTCTAAAAGCTGAATTGTTTGCATCATATTATACACATTGTGATACTCAATGATTACCTGAGGAATAGAGACGAGACTGTCAGGTCTCCTAAATCTGCTCTCACAAGGTCCCTGACTTTCCCAGTGAGAATTAATGGCTCCTGCTGCTTAGCGCTCGGGTTAGCTCTTCTCACAACCTCACTTTGCTAAGCAGTTAGTTACATATCATGTCAATCTCTCACTCTCATTACATTGAGATTTTGAATCCTGAGATTGTGTATGTATAAACTATGAGAGTTCCTACCTACTATTTACTGAGCACTTTAAGGGTAAGTAAGGCACTTTATGTGCATTATTTCATTTTACCCATATAAAAACATGCCTATTTCACAGACGAGGAAATTGAGGCATAGGAAGGTTAAGAAACTTTCCAAGTAAGTGGTGGGGCCAGAACTTCTATAAACTTGGGTGAGACTCCAAATAAACCATTAACGCTCCTTACTTTTTGACTAATCAATGCTTTTTACATAGTAGGGAATCAATAAATAAACTTAGTTAAACGTGTTAAATATCTGCTTAGTGTTTTACCTGGTACTTGCTATCTCCCTACGTCCACAATCAATCTGAGAGAGTCTGAGTAGGAATAATTTTGCCCATTCAACAAACCAGACAACCAGTCAAGGGACCATGAAGAGTCTTCCTACCGTCCCAACCCAGCGTGCGACAACGCTAGGACTATTCTTAGGCTCTTGAGCTCTATGTAAAACATCGCACCTCATCTTCATGAGGAAATTGGGAATAAACTGCAGTTTTTCTGATGTTAAAGATAACTTGAAAAATACGAAAACGAAAAGTGCAAACTCTCAAAAGTTAGTGTCTGGAATGAAAGAATTATCGTATTATATAATATATAATGTTCAAATAAAAGTTTAATATCTGAAATTTATGTCAAATAAACACATCTGATTTTCAAATGTAAATTAAGGGAACATCAATCCAAGTAGTGTTCTGAATTTGTGAATTTGGAACTTTTATATTAACTCTACCTTTTGAATAATTCAGCAAGATATTGCTATGGACATATGCAAACTTGGGAGCTCTTAAACAAGTTTTTGTTGACAAATTAACTTGTTCAAAGTTTAAATTAAAAGTTAATATTGTGTTCCTCCTCTCGGTTTACTGCCACAAAAGATGGTTATAAAAAGCTAAAGGCAAATTTAGGAACCATATTCCCCTCTCAGTAGAAGGTACTATTACAAAACCTACCTTGAGTGGTGAAGACAAGAGGGGTGCTCCAGTCACTCCAGACTCCTGGCCCATCCAGTCTCTTGCCCCTCACCTGAACCTCATATGAAGACCCAGGAAGCACGCTGCCCACCAGCAGAGATGTCGCTGAGACAATCTCATCAGCCTGTTAAATATTATTGGAAAATATCAGAGCATCAAGTCGACGTGGAACCTTTACCAAAACTGATCACAAGCAAATCTCAACAAATTTCAAAGAATTAAAATCACACAGAGTAGTTAGCTGCCCACAGGGGAATTAAACTGAAATCAATAATCACATAACAAACGTTTGCACACAAGTCAATAAAATTTGAAATGGCCCGTGAGTCCAAGAAAAAAATCACAATGACAATCAGCAGACATTTTTAACTGAATGACCATGAATATTGACCTTGGAGAATTTGAGAGGTACAGCTAAAGTCAGTGGAAGCTTCAAGCCAGTGCTGACATCTATAACGCACACACAGAAGGAAACGATGAACAGTGATGGACAGAGAACTACAAACGTCCCTAGAGGAAAGCATCGCAGAAGGAGGGCCTGAGTAATTTTAAGAACCTGAACCACAACTAGCTAAGAATTGCTGAGCAAAGAAATTCAGTTTCCCAATGACGTACTCCGAAGCTCCTGAACTCCCTGGCCGCTTAGCCTGGGGGCACCACAGTCTACAAACGGTGAAAGGCATTGGGAACACATGAAACACTGTCAGAGCACCTATCTCTAAATCCCATTATCTCCATCTTACAAATGAGAAAGCTGAAGCCCGGAGAAGCCTTAACTCGGCTTTTTCCATACATGAAACTAAGGATTCCCATTCTGCTCTTTATGGAAATAAAGTCTTCAAAAAATTAGCCCACATCTAAAAGGATAGGTTTTTACCTCTAAATTACATAACAATTAATTCCACGAAGTCAAGTGCGGAAGTCCTCACATGCCCCGAGTCTCTTTATGATCCCCTCCTTCTCCCCTACCATCTTGGATTCGTTCACACTCACCCCCTAGGCCGCCAGCCTCTCATCCAGCTTAGGGCTTCTGAACTGCTGCTTTCTCTATTTGGAACCCAGTTCCCCCAGATATTTACATCACCGTCTCCTTCAAACCCTCGCTCAGATGTTGCTTCTCAGTGAGATCTTCCCCCACCGCCATGTAATACTACAACCCGCCCTGTCCCACCAGCACCTCCACACTCCTCTTATCCTGTCCTACCGTCCCACTGTCTCCTGAGGCAAGCAGAACAGCTCTCGACATCTAGTAGGTGCCCAATAAATGCCTACTGAAAGAAGGAGAAAAGGGGTCTACCCACTTTACATTACAAATGCATGCACTGCACGTAAGCAAATACACTGAACCATGAAAAAACATAAAAGGATGAAATGCAAAATCAGAAACCAGGGAAGGTCTGTAGGTGAAGAAATTATAATTACGATTCAAGTTCCTGTTCCTGGACGTCCTGTAACCATTTAGCTCTGTGTGTGTGTCTGTGTGTCTGTGTGTGTGTGTGTGTGTGTGTGTGAGAGAGAGAGAGAGTGAGGGGGGCAGGAGGGACAGACAGAGAGAAAGAGAGAGAGATCAATCTAATACATGTGAACTTTTTGGCAAGAGGAACTTTTTCCGGCACTAAACTCAGGAAGGAAATTGTCATGCTCCTCAATAGACAAGATGGATCCATGCATAAGAGATATTGAGTAATACGAACAATTTTTCTAAAAGCATTTTACAGAAGATGCAGAAATGCTGTTGACATGGTCATTCCCTATGCTGACCTTCAATGGAGCCAGTGGTACAACATTAAATGATCACTGATGGCTCTTGAGGGAGCATCGCATGGGCACTGAGGGCACTTTCTACGGGACTTGGGGGGAGTCTCAATTCTACTTATGTTGCTCCCCAACTTTTCCTTTTATTTACTAAAATATACTTACTTCTCTCATATTTATCGTAGAATTCTCTGAATATTTCACTTGATATTGAAGTTGAAACGGTAAAAGTGTTGGGCTGGACCAAGAAATCTTTAAATGACCACTGTCTGTAATTTCCATATGCAAACCTAACGGTGGATCAGGCTTCACTTGAGAAACAAAGAGAACACTTTTAAGTCAAGCAATTTTTGTGATAATCATAAAATGAAGTCAAAATGAATTTTTAGCAAATCCTGTTCTTTCAACTATTTAAAAGGTGACCTTATTCAAGGGCTAACTAAGAAACAAAAGAATTGGGTCTACTCTGTGTACCTTATCATAAAACAATCCACATATCTTCATTTCCTTCTCCCCAATTGATAACAACTATACATCAGTAAATGAGGTTATTTTGATAAATGTGAATTGTCACTGTTAAAAAGTCTGCTTAAATTTATTTAACCTAGCATTTCCCAAACATATTTGAAGCCTCCCCCCACCACACCCACCACTTGTCTTAATGGGTGACAAGGAAAAAAGCATTTGCAGAACTCTATTTGGAAAATACATACAGATTTTACATGCAAAATCCAGGCAAACATGCATGCGAAATTCAGCAAATCTATTAATTTTGAAATACAACAATCCAGACACACCTACTCAAATAACCCAAAGCATGCATAATTTACAAGCAATAAACAAGCATTATGAGGCCCTGGCTTGTCACCAGAAATAGGGGTGGAGTTTCTTAGTCTAACGGGGTGTTTAACCTGGTAAATGATTCCTGAGTTCATGTGTATACGTGTGTGTTTATGCATGTATATATGCATTTGTGTATATAATATGTGAAGACGTGTCATGTATATAGTCCTAAGCATGCAACAAAACCTTTAAATAATTTATAGAAACAATGGAAAGATCTTACAATAAAGGATTGATTGAATAAATTATGGTCCAGCCCTATATAGGAAATCTATACATCAATTAAAAATCATACAGGAGGAGAACATTGAAAATACTTAATATTGTTAGTTTTAAAAGTTTATTGAACAACATCTATAATTAGAGTCCTAATTTGTTAAAATTATCAAATAAAAGGATACATATAAATATGTGTTAAAAATAGGAAAAATGCCAAAATGATAGAAAATAGATTATGCATTTTTCTTCTTTATACACCTCTATGATCACAAGATTTTTACAATTAACAGGAATTACTCATGCACATAGAAATAATCATTACACTGAAACATTTACTGATTTGAATTTTATTTTCAAGAAATAAAATAGTACATAAATATTTTTCACATTCTATATTTTCAGGAATTTAGATATAGTTTTTCTCTTTTCCTTTGTTCAAAATTAATGAAGTTTTTACTTTATGTGACATATTACAAATTTTAGTTACTTTAAAGAAGGAAATCTAAACATTAAAGGCAGAAAAGGTGAAATTCACTGAGTTTCCACGGCCAAAAAGATAAAGATACCAAACAGGAGTGAAATCATAAAATATAAACTATTGTACATTTTCTATCTGCATACAAATTCACCTTAATATTAGAAATCTAAAAATAAATTTTTCCCTGGACACCCTATGTACCCCATCCCAGACAGACCCCATCGACCTGCTTCTGCCAGAGCAGCATTCCTCAGAAGGCCTGGCATTACTCACCTTTCCACTTCGCATCCCGTTCGTTCCCCACCCTCCCTACTCCATCAGACCTTCCTCCGCCCCAGTCCACTGAAGCTGCTCTCGTCATGGTCACCACCCTTCACAAATCCAATGTCAGTTGCCTGATTCATTTCACTCCACCTCTCAGCAGCATTCCATACAGCTGCTCACTCTCAGTGGCTGAAATACTCTTCCCACTTGGCTTCCAGCCACCACAATCCTTTGCTCCTCTTTTCTCTCGGATCACCCCTCAGTCTTTCTCTCACTGAGCTCTAAATGGGTAATCTCATACAACCCCATAGACATCTATATGCCAGAGACTCCTAAATATATATTGCCCCGGTACTCTAGGCTTACACATCCACCTGCCTACTCAACATCTCCTGAGTTTCTAATAAGCATCTCAAACATAATGTGTCACACATATCTAATCCTCCCCAAATGTCCCCATCTCAGTAAATGGTACCAGCACTCATTAACATACTCAGGCCCCATCCTAAGCATTATCCTTGCTTTCTCTCTGTCCTTCACACTCCACATCCAATCCACTAGAAAGTTCAATCAGCAACATCTCCCAAACAGATCCCCAAGCTGATCATTTCTTTACTTCTCTTTACCCTAAACCAACTGGACAATCCCAACAGCCTCCTATCTGAGCCCTCTGCTTCCACTCTTGCAATTACCCTTCCTCCCTTCCCCATCAATTTCCTTCACCACAGATAGAGTAGACACACACACACACACGCACACCGATCATATCACTCTCCTGGGTCAAAAGCTTCCATTGCGATTAGTAAAATCCAGACTCTGTAACCCTGGCCCACGATTGACCTGGACCCAGATGACTCTCTGACAACACTTCCAAACATTCTCCTCCCTCATTCGCTCTGAGCTCAAGAGCCTTCTCTTTGGTTCTTCCAACTGCCAAGCTCATTCCACCTCAGGTACTTTGCGAGTGCTATTCTTCCCGCTTCAAGCACCTTTTGCTCTGGATTTTCGCATGGCTCTCTCTTCTTACACGGCTCAAATGCATCTCCTAAAAGAGGTCTTCTTTGACCTCCATTGCTGAAATAATAGCCCTGACCCTGAACACTCTCCATCACACCACCTGTCATTGCTTTCAAGGCACTTAAAATTTTTGGACATTATATGTCCAAAGATAAGGAAAGATTTTCCCCCAAACTTATCCCTGAAAAAAGACAAAATTCTTTATTAGGTTCTTATAAAATCCATCATAGCACCTTCTCTTAACTATTTTATTTTCAAAAACAATTCACTTCAATGCCGGCTTTAAATGCTTCTAAAAGTCACCTGACAGAAATGGTTTTAAAAAGAGAAGACGGTGATATTTTACAGATTTTGCATTTTTTTCCTGTGGTAGAACTTCATGACTGAATTGCTTTGATGTCATTGTAGTTATGTTGTGGAGATTGCAGATATATTCCTAGAGGACAAATTATTTGAAAATCATAATGTCAAAATATAATGTCATGTGCAGATTCAAAAAGTGCTAAATTCCCAGTAACTTAGAAAAAGGTGACGGTGAAGATATGTGGAAAATTGTGTCAGGTGCCTTGAAAAGTGGCTCCAGTGATGTCAAAAACAATGATGAAAAGATGCACATAGAGTTTGCATATAGTGATTTCAGGAAATATAGGTGGAAAATAGTAACACTGTTAAATTATATATCATATATAATTATTCTATGTATCATATATAATACACAATTTAACACACATGCACGAAAGTGAGTTAGCAAATTACACATTTTAAGATTTGCCTGTATTATTCACATTTGTAATTACATATTCAAGTTGATCAAAATTTGGGGAATCTTTGCACTAAAAATTTGCGGCACTGCCTATTATTTGAGTTTTTCTTACACTCAGATTTGTACAGTGAATTATTTACTTGTTTCCTTTTTTAGTCTGTCCCTGCTCTACAAGGCAGCAACTTTGTCTCATTCACAAATGAATGAGCTCCCAGATCAGCTCCAGGATCAGCGGCTGACACACATGAGCCTCTAAGAAATATTTATTGAAGGAATAAATTTAGGTGAAAAACAAGCTTCTAATTATTCAGAAACGGTGATCTGAGATGGGAAAAAGTGGTAACCAAACAATACATGTCTGTTAGACAGATACAGGATTTAAAGAAATCAAACTGTTTTCAAGAAGGAATTTAAAGTACAATTGCAGAGGCAGCTACACTGCTGTGAAATCATTCCAGAAGCTGCCCATAACATTCTCTAGTACTACACTTACCATCACAGCCTTGGTCAAAGCAAGATAAGCTAATGAAAAATTCTGTAAGCAATTTTTTTTTATTTATTTTATTTTTGGTGAGGAAGATTGGCCCTGAGCTAACATCTGTGGCAATCTTCCTCTATTTTGTATGTGGGATACCTCCACAGCATGGCTTGAGGAGTAGTACATAGGTTGATGCCCAGAATCCAAACCTGTGAATCCCAGGCCACTGAAGCAGAGCATGCAAACTTAACCACTACGCTACCAGGCTAGCCCCAGGCAAGCAATTTTTAACGTGTTTGTATGACTGAGGTTTAGATTCTTTTTTTTTTTTTTAATGCACAACTTACCGACATTTATGGGCTGAACTGACATTAGAGGTGACTGAAAAGTTACTCCACCAGATGTGACTTGGAAATGCATAAGGAGAGTGTGGTCGAGTCTGGTTGCTGGCACAGGCACTCGGCATTCACAGCGCCCAGCAACACTGCAGTTACACTGAGCAACCTGAAAACTGCCTTTCTGGGGAACCAGAGGCCACTCTTCCGACGCTTCAGGCCTAGATGAAAAAAGAAGGACCAAATATTGACATAGATGTGAAAGTATTGGATATATTTAAAACGTAGGACACAAAATCCAAATTGAGGTAAGCTATTCTGGACACGCAGCTTAAAAGGCATCTGGAAAAAAATACATTATATTGAGAAACGAAGATAAGCGTTGAAGCGGCTTAGCCATCAGATACAACAGAAGCAAGAAGGGGGTGAGGCACCAGGGAAGTACCAAAGGCAGAGAAGTACTGCGATCCTAAAGCCCTGAACCCAGAGAAAACATCTTTCAAACAAAGACGAAATAAAGGTTTCCTTCAGACACAGCAACACTGAGAGAATTCATCATCAGACCTGCATTGTAAAAAATGCAAAAAGAAAATGATAGCAGATGGAAGTCTGGTCCCACACAAAGAAATGAAATTTAACTAAAAGGGTAAATATTTACTGACTGTTTTCAGTAAAAACAATCACCTTGATGTAGTGTGGGGGTTATAACCAGGTAGAAGTAAAAGGGATGACATTAGCGCCGAGCCTAGGGACGCAGGAGGTAAGTAATGTGCAGTTGTCATGTTCCTATACTGCACACTAAGTAGGGTAACATCACTCAGAGGTACAGTGTCAGTTAGACTATAATAAGTTAAAGACCTGTGTTATAAACCCCAAAGCAACCATGAGAGTAATCAAATAAGAAGCTTATAGCTAAGAAACTACAATAATCAAGCCAATGGAGTATTAGCATAAAGATAGGAAAACAGATTAATGAAACAGAAGAGACCAACACCTATACGGACAACCAATTTTCTACAAAGGTATGAAAGCAGTGCTGTGGAGAAAGGGCAATCTTTTCGATAAATTGTGCTGGAACAATGGGATATCTATATGCTAAAAAAAACCCTTCATACCTCACGCCAGATACAAAAATTAATTCAAAATGGATCATCAATCCAGATGTAAAACCTAAAGCTACAAAACTTCTAGAAAAGAATATGGAAAAAATATTTGGGACCTTAGGTTGGGTAAAAATTTCTTAGATGCAACGCCAAAAGCATGATCCATAAGAGAACAAATTTATAAATTGGACTTTTATCAAGATGGTAAACTTCTGTTCTTTGAAAGACATTATGAAACATAACACAAAGACAAGCCAAAGACTGAGAGAATATATTTGCCAATCATCTACTGATAAAGGACTTGTGTCCAGAAGGCATAAAGAACTCTCAAAACTCAATAATAAACCACGCAACCCAATTAAAAAGTAGGCAAAGATTTCAATAGTTACTTTGCCATGGAAGATAGAAGAATGAACATAAGCACTCGAAGAGAAGCCCAACACCGTTAGTCAATCAGGAAACGCAAATTAAGACCACAATGAGATACCACTATCCACGTACTAGAATGGCTAAAATTAAAAAGATGAATCACACCAAGTAATGACAGGGACGTGGAGGAATTGGAACTCTAATAAACTGTTGGTGGGAACGTACAATGGCACAACTTTGGAAAATGGTTTGGCAATTTCTTAAGTGGTTAAACATACACCTACCATAGGAGTTTTAAAAAAAAAACTGCAAGTGATAAATATGCTAATTAAAACTTCAGCGTGGAGAAAGTGTTGTTTTGGAAACTGCTAACTAACCTATACATGAGCATTCAGATATAAACACAGTGTGAAAGAAATGGACCCTTATCTGACTACACACACCCCGTGAGTGTGAAATCTTTTAAATTATGATAGATTTTCAAGTTTCCTGAGACAGAGTTTAGTATTACTTTAGTCCTAAAAATCCAATCAGGAAATAACAGACCTCTTAGTATGCAAAGCTGTCTGCTGGGTGCTGTGTAAGGGATAATATTTTTGTAAGAAGCACATTAAATGAACACTGAGACTAAAATCATGTTCTCTGTCTGCTTATGAGCCACAAGAGCACAGACAAGCAAGCTCATCTTTGCGAGCCTTGGTTTCCTGAATCACTAAGACGGAACCCGTCAGCACCATCAATCTTTACAAGGTTGTTGTGCGTATCAAAGGTAATTACGTGAAAGTATTTTTGAAAACTCTAAAGTGATATACACCCATAAAATATTGTTTTGAATCGAAAGCACTTTCAATTTTATCTAAATCTTTAAACAAAGCCAATGAAATGCGATTTTTAAAAAATATCACACCGTGCCTTTCATGTGTTTTTCAAATATTAAAACAAAAGCTTTTATCAAAAGCTTTTATCAATTCATGTGGAACGAACCAAATAAATTGTGGTATTTTATGTCAGAAACATGCTTGCAGGGTATTATGCTTTGCCTGAAGAACTCCCAAATTTTAAGGCAAAAATAGAACTGAAGAGAAAGTAAGACATACATTCTCCATTAATATTTTTTAAAGGATAGGAAATTCTAGTGATATTTTTCTTTTTTAAAACAAAAAGGAAAGTTAGAATTATACTCTCTTGGCCTCAATGGTCTTGCCAATGCCATCCTTTTCTAAAGACAGTGGATATTTGCAGAATAAGGCTGATTACCAATTAGATTAACTCTGTGGTTTCTCTATCACTTCACTGTTACGTATTCTATTTAGTCAATCTCATTTTCATTTTCTTTATAATTTCAATATGCACAAATAATAACATATATGGTATACACTCATAATAATGACTATATATTACATAGTATATACGCTATATCATACATATGTTATAGTAATTCATAATTTGTTTTTTTAAAAAAGCATCTCCATTCAGAAATTTCCTAAACCACCCCAACAGAGAACCCCATTATGAAGCTCTAAGAATCGATCTAAAACTAATTTTTGAATGTTCTAAGCAAGGATCAGGGAACTACAGCCCACAGGCCAAATATTCCCGTTTTTGTACAGCCTGTGAGCTAAGAAAGGTTTTTTACATTTTCAAATGGTTTTCAAAAAAGAAAAAGAGGGGCCAGCCTAGTGACATGCTGGTTAAATTCCCATGCTCCACTTTGGCAGCCCAAGGTTTGCAGGTTCAGATCCTGGGTGCAGACCTACACACAGTTCATCAAACCATGCTGTGGTGGCGTCCCACATACAAAGTAGAGGAAAATTGGCAGAGATGTTAGCTCAGCAACAATCTTCCTCACCAAAAAAAAAAAGAAGAAGAAGAAGAAAAGAGGAAGAATATTCTGTGATTCACGGAAATTATATGAAACAAATTTCACTGTCCATAAACATAGTCATGCTCATTCCTTTACATATTAACTATGACTAAAAGGTTGTGACAGAGACAGTATGGCCCAGCAAAGTCTAAAATAGTCACCATCTGGCCCTTTAAGAAAAAATTTTTCAATCCAAGTTGTAGGCCAGAAACATTTGTACTCCCTACTGGTGGGTACTCGATGGGTGAAGGACGCAATAATACAGAAACCACGTTAACTATATCACCAAATTCCATCATACAGCACATTTACAATTTACATAAGACACCTTGAGGATCACTATCTAGTCCAATTTTTCAAACCACCTTCTGAGGGAACTAATACCACCTACTTTTAGGTCAGAAATGGAGGCTCAGAGAGGATGTAGACCTGGAATTCATCAGAAGCCCATGCGACCATGCTCAGTGCTCGTTTCCTTACCTCAGGATGCCTCATTGTCACAGCATAAATGTCACTGCTACCACTGCCACTTTATTTGGGAGATTAATAAAGACATTAAAGTTTGTCACTAAAAAGTGATTATAATCTGAATCATCTTAATATAATATTTCTATAAATCAGAATATTAGAGAGTTATACAATTATTCCAAATTACTTTTTCCTTGAGGAAAATACTAGATATTTCTCATATTTATGAGAGCAGAAGTTTCTCCAAGTTTGTGTGAAACTGGAATACACCAGCCTTATTCCTTGCTGGAGTCATCTTAAGAACTTCTTTTACCTTCCACAAGAGTTTAAAGAAGTTTAAGTATTTATGAACATCAAATGATATTGTAAAAATTTAATAATTTTAAAGTATAAGGATTAAAATGATAATTAAATTTTTAAAATATGAAAGAGACTCATTGGCTTAAAATAACCAAAACTTAAGAATTTCTGAAATTTTTGAAAAATTTTCACGCAGTAAAATATTTCATGCCTTGCCCACACACACACAGATTAAGTGCCACTATTTATTTAATCTCTCTATACGTCAGTAAACTTTAAATTGAAAGTGAAAATAGTAAAAAAAGAAATTGTCAAATTTCAAATTTGGCTTCTTTGCAAATTTCACCATTTGAGTGATTTTTTCTACTCAGAAGTTAGAGATATAAGTATTTAGTACTGAAATTTCATTTTGGTAGCCACAATGGTTTATATAAAGCACATTCTGTCCTCTGACCTTTGGTCAAATTATTTGTTCCAAAAAAATTTTTCTTGGAATATATTCAAACTTCACCAAGCAAAGATCTATGCGAAATTATTATGAGAATAACACCAAATGGGATAACATGATCCAAGTTCCTGATTCTGACATAAACTGAGAGCAAAACGTGTGGAGGAACCAATAAAATGGACCTGGAAAATTCAGTATTAGCTTTCTATATCATTTAATCAAGACACTTTTTAAAATCTCAGAATGGTAATCTATACAAATGTTACCCAAAAAATCTTCTTTGCCCACCCCAAATAATTTCAAAGCCCAGGTCAGTGTCCCAGACCAGTCTCATCGTAAGAAACACTTGGAGCCTTATTGAAAATAGATTCTTGGACCCTCCACAGAGAAATCGGTAGGTCTGGGGCTAAGGAATCTGTTTTCAGTAAGTGTCACAGATCAGCAGTTCTCAAAGTGTGGTCCCCAAACCAGTAGCTCCACCCCAGATCTCATGACTCAGGTCCAGGTGAGAAATACTGACCAAGATAAATCTTATCAAGGAGACAAGTTGAAGAACTTTTTGTAAAACACGAAGTTTTCTTCAGATGTGAGATATTACCATATTAGTATGAACACAGGCTTATTTATATTATAAATACATATCGTGTGTGTATTGTGTGTATACATGCATACCACTAGCTCTGTAGCTGAGAAGGCCTAGAAACAACACCACACAAGGGTCAAAGAGCATCTAGCACCCAGATACTGCTTCGTAAATCCCATTCTCCATAAAGAGGAATCAGGGCTCCTTGGAGAAATGGCTCCTTCCGGTGGTATAGCAGGAAAAGTACAAAATCAACCTGAAATGTGTTGTAGTGCTTGAAAGTAAGGAAATCTTCAAAAAAGAAAATGTTGGGGACACATCAAAAAGACAGAGGGGCCAGCTTGAATAAGCTCCCATTGGCCAAATATGGGACACTCTGAGCAGTAAAATAAATAATGACAGTAACTGATTATAGCCCATGAAATAAAATAAGAATCCATGGTCCATCTTGATAGGAAGGAAGAAAGCATACTTCTCACAGAGCCCAGCACTATATCCTGTGCACATGAAATATTTCTCAATTGAGTAACACTATTCCTAAAATGGCCCAATTCACATTGAGCATTTTTGCTTATTTTTCTTCTCTAAAAATTTCAGTTGGTTCTTTTTTCTACCATCAATTTCTCTCCTCATTGTATTTACGCTTTCCTTTATATCCTCGAGCATGTGGAGCTGTCCTTTTCTGCTAATTCCACACCTCTGTCATTTCTGGAGCTGTTTCTCTTGACTGATTTTTCTCTTCTTCCTGGTTATGAGTTACATTTTCCTGCTCTTTCATATATTTTGTATTTTTAACTGGATGCCAGACATTTTTGAGTGTTAGATTGTATCATTTTGCTTTAAGGAATGTTATATTTTGTTCTGGCAGTCAGTTAAGTGACTTGGGCACAGTCTGGACCTTTCAAGCTCCTTTTAAGCTTTTTGGGGGATGCTATACGTTAACTTTGACTCTAAGGCTAATTTGACCCTATTTTTAAAGTGTGACTATTATGGGGTTTCTGCTGAATGTCACTGATATTCTATGAGGTCTCTCCAATCTGCTTGGGAAAACTTGAATAATTCCTGGCCCTGTGTGACTTCTGGGAATTCTTTAGCTTACAGCTCCTGGTAATTGTTCTCTTCCTAGAAGTTTTTCTTACTCAATATCATGGGCAGATGGGTATTCAACCGGGGAGTCAAGGGGACGCCAATGCTAATTTCTGTGCACTTCCCTGCTTGCAGTACCCTGCCCCATGAATTCAAGCCCCCTTCCGCTCCGAACTCCTATCTCTATCTCCTCGATTCAGCAACATTGCTGGGCCCTGCCTCAGTTCCTCAGCCCTGCGCCATGTCCTGGAAACTGCCTCCAGTCCAGAAAGCCTACGTAGCATAGGACTCACTATGTTTCCTTCTCTCAGGAATCACAGTTCTGGTCTGCCTTTGTCCAGTATCTGAAAATAAATGTTTCCCACATTTTATCAAGTTTTCTAACTGTTTATGCCCAAAGAGTAATCCCAGACCCTATTATTCCCCCATGGCCGGAAGCCACTTTTGTTGCATTTTTATACTGACTTCTGAAGATACAATGCATTTACACTGTTGAATACCCGGTTTTCTTTACAGGGAGTAGTGAAACAGGGTGGTGAATACTTCTCATATGCACTTCCACAAGTCCCTGTGTTTATGACATCACAGCATCTTCAAACTCTGTTGTTATGTTCTTTGTCTTGACTCTTAGCTCCAGGAGGGCAGGGCCTAATTCTGAGCTGTTTACCACTGTTCCCCACACTGCTCCTGGTGTACAGTAGGCACCTAATAAAGGAAGAAGGTTTCCTTCCTCCGTCTAAGAAAAACATCTAAAGCAGTTCCAAGATATCACGTTTCAATGGTCTCTCTCCTTCAGATTTTCTGACAAACATTAATATCTGAGCTCAAATAATGCCTTCCCTTAAGGGACATATTTATAGGGCTCTAAGTCCCTTATAAACACTAGGTTCCTTTTTAAAATATGCTTATTTACACATGGAAGCATTTGAAAGATTTCTCTTGTGAATTCTCTAATGTCCACAGAAGGCAATTTTGATTAAAAACTTTTCTGTAGTAACCACCATTATGGATTTTCTCTTCCATGGAGGTCTCATTTGTTACAGTGGCCAGCTCTTTCTCCTGATCTGAAGTCTTATTTAAATTATTTGGAGATATTCTGCCAGAGATGCACACAAAAATAGAATTCAAGGCAGAAACCCCATGTGACAATTGGTAAAATGGACATGTTAACCAAATCATACAAAGGAGAGAACAATTAACGTGGTGGGAAAAAAACCAAGAGGATGTTTCTCAAATTGCATGCTATTATGACGTTTTCCTACACTAATATTTTTAGAAGCCTAAGTTCAAAATAAAGCCAAAAGAATATGCTAAATTCATCATATGAACAAGTTGAAAATCTACTTAATTTATCATAATTTTCTCATTTTTCTGAGTCCTACCATTTAGATGAATAGACTACTTAGCTGATGAAAACAAACTTAAAATGTTCAGCTGCAGCTAAGGTACCATGCAACTTTATAATGTCTTGATACATTCATATAAATCGTTTCCAGAAAATGCAGACCTCAAGACATAACTATATCCTCTACATAATAAAATTTAAATCCTTACACATGGTCACAGAGCTTTTAACTGAGCACACTGCCCTGGCCCGTTGATAATATTTGAAATTCTCTCCAGAAGGCACCCGGTGAGTTTCTGATCACCATCCAAAGTACTGAGGTCATCGTAAGAATGTACTACTCTGCAGACGAATTCTTACCTCTGAACTAAAATCTATTTTGCTCAAAAAGCAGGAAACTTTCTGCCCCAAACCTCAAATATATCTTCACCCACCACCATGCTTCCTTCCTTCTCTCAATACTCAGACGTTGAGAGGAGCCGCCTCCATTTAAGACCAATCCTTCATCTGGGCTCTTTTTCTGGAACTCACCTTTTCAACCGCTCACTCTCTGTCATATATCTTCAGCGGGTCCCCTTCTACCATATCTTCAACTTTTCTCTCCCTGCTGGGTCATTTTCTATAGACTACAAACAAGCTCATTCTCTGCCATTCTATAAATGTCCACTCTTGGCTCCACCTTCCTCACTTTCCAACCTCAGCCAGGCTTTCTGGGCCTCTAGAGATTCATAGCTCGGTCATTTCTGTTGCGGACATTGGTCTAGGTTTCCTGGTTGCCCAGCATCTGACTGGAAAATCTACCATTTTGTGAAGCTGAAACACCGGCAGCTAGGGCACATTCTCACCAATTAGATACTCCCATTGAGGACACCGGCCCTAATGAAAACTGCACAAAGAAGCAGGGCCTCCTAGATTCATCAGTGGCAGCATCCAGTAACCAGCATTAGAGGTGTAAATGATGATCACGGGAACACAGAATGTTCAGATGTGACAGCAGTGGCATCCTATCTGTGATACATCTGTGGGGTGGCTTTAAGAATTAGTCTTGTGGACTAACATAAGTTATAAATATTAACTACAGCCTCATAATAAGTATAAAAACAAGAATGGTGGCAGCTATGGATATTTTCTTCCTTACAGTGTGCTTGCGTATGAGTGCGTGTATATATTTATATATATTACCTAATCTCTTCTCAATCTCCTCTTTGCCCTTATTATTTCACATAAGGATTCTTGGTGGTGTTAACTTTATAATTTAGTATTTGGCTTACAGACTACTCATTCACATGGGACCGTGACTGAAATGAGGAGCAATTAACATTGCCTGGAGATCAATGCTACAAATCTTGCCTAGAAACTGATACACCAACAACTGGGACATAGCATCTCTCCATTTTGGGGAGAGGGTTGGAGTATTTCCTGTTGTTTAAGGTGTAGTTGCATCTTATTAGGTGAAAGCATGAAGTTACAGGGAAGTTGTAGTTCATGTCTAGAAAGGTGTGTGTGGATGCTAAGTAGCCAACGGGGTGAATGATACTGGTGTTAACTCTTGTCTGTCAGCTTCAAACCCCGCCTCCTATACTCTGGTTTCCCGTGCTTGGACTGGAACTCTGCAGACCTCCAGGATTCTCACTAAATCTACCTGTCAGGGGTGCTAGAAGGAGTCTGGAAGGCTGATGGAGGAACAAGGGACTTGATCCTTCCCGCTTTGCTTCCCATTCTTGAAAGCAGCTCCCCAGCACAGGTTCTTCTCCTGGGCAGCCATAGTTGGCTCCAGGAACCAGGTTTTTATCTCCCACATTCTCAGAACCAACCACAGTATACACTCCTCAGAGTTCACACTTCTCTCAGAATACACGCCCATCCATATCGGCAATGTCCTGCTACCTGAATCAACAGGAGAAAAGAGGAAACCTAACGGAGAAGAATGTCGTGTAAAAACTGTATCTAAACTGCCTCCTAGAAACGTCCATGGATATAAAAGGAGGAGGGGTAGGACAGGCCTCGTAGCGCACTTCCGTACATGGAAGCTCTTGCATTTAAAAAAAATTGTGTTGTAGAACTATCCAAATGAATTTATTTGGTACTTACAGAACATATAAAAGATGGACCTTAAGGTCATAAGTCTTGAATGGATTCTTAAATAATGACTCCACATAACAGATGAATAATTTCAAGTCCCCTTTCATCCAGCACTGTATGTTCCAGTTTGCACCTGAATTAAAAATAAACTGCATTAAATCTGAAAAACATTCTGAACAACTCAGTGAAAGAGAAGAGCTAAATTAAATTTACCAGGGTTCGGATCCCACGTCTGTGACCGTTCTGAGAGAAACAGAACGAGCTCTAACTAGCCTGTCTGCCCAAGTCATTCAGTCCTTTTGGCCTTCAGTTTTTTGTAAAGTAAGAGAATTAAATCCAATTCTTGCCTCTCAAACTTTTTGTTTTTAATCCTGAACCACTTAAGGGACAAAAGACCCCAAAATTCACCTAGCCCAGTTCATTCTCACTCTACAAGAGAAAGGAGACATTAAATATCAAGGTACAAGCAAATCTGGAGCAGTCTTTATGCGTCTGCTTCAGCAATAAGGGCCTGCTGACCACATCTGGACTAAGGCACACGTCTTAAATTCCTGTTATTGTAATGTTACAGGCCCCAAACACAACGGATGCACGCATATTTCACTGCACACTGAAAAACTCATCTGATAATGAAAGATAAACTGTTGGTGATTCGTAATTTAGAAAGCAAGAATAGCAACAACTGAAAATCATGACTAACTTAAGACAACATTAAAACTATTTCAAAGCAACATTAAGGTGTTTCCCCAAACCTGAAGGCCTTCTGGCTGGGAGGGACTTCGCAATGCTGTTGAGTCCCATGAAGCACACAGCCTAGTTGCCAGAATAATAAATGGAAATCCTCAGTAATCACCACTTAACTTCAGTTACAAAAACTTAAACTCTCTTAAAAGCAACTGGTTCTGAGCCTTTATTTAGATGGAAAATTAAAATCTACAGCATCAGAATCATTCCTTTTGATAACTGAAGAAAGCGCTACCATTTTTTGATCATTTTAAGGCTCATCACAAGGAGCCTGACTTCTTAAGTTCATTCTTAGTACATTTAATAATCACTGGAATGGCTAAATTCCTTTACAAATTTAAAAAGTACCTCATTTAAAATTAAATTAAATGGCTATAAACTCAACTGGAGACACTGGGAGTTATTACTACTAACTCGTTTTAAAACTCTGATTTTATTGCACATGCATGCCTTATCCTTATTCCTAAACTGATTTCAACGTGCTGGAGTGCTTCTTCCATCCAATCAATGGTGTGCAACCAGGGGCAATTTGGCCCTGCAGGGGACATCTGGCCAAGTCTGGAGATACGTTTTTTTGGGGTTTTTTTGTTTTTTTTTTTTAAGATTTTATTTTTTCCTTTTTCTCCCCAAAGCCCCCCAGTACATAGTTGTATATTCTTCGTTGTGGGTCCTTCTAGTTGTAGCATGTGGGACGCTGCCTCAGCGTGGTTTGATGAGCAGTGCCATGTCCGTGCCCAGGATTCGAACCAACGAAACACTGGGCCGCCTGCAGCGGAGCGCACAGACTTAACCACTCGGCCATGGGGCCAGCCCCTGGAGATACGTTTTGATTGTCACAACAAGGGAGCAAGTGCTACTGGTATCTAGTGGGCAGAAGCCAGGGATGCTGTTAGCCATCCCACCATGCACAGAACAGGCCCCCACAACCAAAAACTATCTGGCCCAAAATGCCAATAGTGTTAAGGCTGAGAAATTCTGATTAACCCACACAAGATGCTACACTTATGTACACCTTTATTTTCACACTGTAGGTCTCCTTATTGCCCAATCAACTGATTCTGCTCTATTTGGCTTTTCCAAAAAGCTTGGAAACAGCTTTATTGTTTCAATTTCCAGATGCAGAATTATTAATGACATTAGCTACGTTCAGTATGCATTATTCTTAACAAAAAATAACCCTTGATTTAAAATATATATTGGTTACAGAGAGATTCCCTGTTTGAACAAATGTCATTATTCATAAAGTCTTTAAAATTGAACTAATTTAACAGTATTATTAGCCATTTGGTATTTTATCTATTTAACAAAAGTAACGTGCTTTTCTTATTTTAAAGCAAATTTAGAAGACTATAAGAAATGTGTTTATAGGTAAAAAGAGTTCCCTTATTACATTTTTATTCTGTTTTTATGGGATATAAAATAATTTTGGGCTTATTCATTTGGTCACATGATAAATCCTGATTTTTATCAATAATATAAAATGATGATATGTGTTAAGAATCCCATCTATAAGACATCTATTTCATACAGGTTTCAGAGAATGAAACATTTTGTTCAATACAGTTAAACATCGAATGCTTAGGACATTCAAATACTTACCTATTTGTTGAAAAACTAAAGAATTTACTGTTGAAACAAATGCCTTCCCTTCAACGTTGTGTGCAGGTACAGAGCAGTTTTTATCTTCCTCACTCCAAAAGCAACAGTGGAAAGTTGTTTTGGATGATAAGTTAGAAAAGTAGGTACCACTGGAATTAAATCTAGCTTCAACTGCCTCATAATGTCCATTCGAATTTGAAGTGTTCTTTGAGATTCCAGCAGGCAAGAGGAAGTCATAGGTTGCATTTGGTGGCATGCAAGACAACTGAAATCTCCAGGGAGTCATTGGATATGCCAAGTTAAAGGCAGTTATCACATAAACAAATTCTGTTAGGACATTAAAAAGACACATAGAAAAGAAATTAATTATTTTGACTAAGCGTAAATGGGAAGTATCTCATATTAAACCACGTAGGGCTCAATAGCAATTATTTAACCTTCTAAGTGCTCCCTCAGTGCCAGCGCACAGCTCTCTGCTTCCACCATACAATGTGTGAGATCTGAGAGGGTGCGCTTATTTATAGAGAGAGCGTCACTCTCTAGCACCGCTTTTTGGAAATTCATGCTTCATTTCCCTCATTAATCTAACATCTTATATTTATATTTTAATGAAAGAAAATTATAGCTAAATATTTCAATTTCCTTTCTTAAAAAATCATTCTTATTAATTTACATCATAAACTGGAAATATTTGGATATGCAATTATTATACAAATATTAAAGAGCTGTTTTAATATTTCTTAAAGAGAATAACACCAAAATGTTAAAACCAATTTTACTGAGTGCTTTTAGAAAGGGTTTGTCTTCAACATCAGGGCAGCTGGATGATCTCCTGACTGCCCGTGACCCTTCAGGTATATGACACCATTTAAAGATGCCTTTAGTGCACTCTCCAAGAATGGAGGCACAATGACAGACTTCCTACAGGAAACATCCACTGCTGATTAAAGACAATGATCACTTTTTAGACATATAAAAATTATGCACAATTATATAGTCCTGTACCCCAAAAAAATCCTCAAAAGTGATACTAGTTTTTAGTAATTGCTTGAAAATAAAATAATAATTAATTCTCCATAATTCTTTCTTTTACAAGTCACCCTAACAATCCAACAGCTGTGTGCCTCATATGCAAACTAACGCAGATGAGAATTTTGTAGGGAATTGTTTGGAACGAGAATTTTGAAGGATTAGGGTAAATGTAAAAATGTAAGAAAATAGAAATTTTTAAAAGTCAATTGCAAAAGTAGTTTTAAATTACAAAAGTAATACATGTAAATATATTTAAATAATACATAAGTAAATACTGTTAACAGTTTGGTTTCTAAACCTTTCTATAAACAGAAATTAATATAAATATGTATCAAATGCAAAAATTAAGGCAAAAATGATTAACATGACTAATATTATTTTGCCCACACTGATAACAGTTAGGTCTCATGATGTCACCAAAGGGGAATCCTCATTGCATCATATTCTTTTGGACTTCAATCTTTCTAACATGTTTCTGAAATCAGAACATCTCAATGAAAAGAGAATAGGTTATTTCTTTGGTTTTACAAAACTGTGGATATGTAACGGTATTAACTAAAAGCATTCTATTTTCTAGCTGCACATGGAGGATTCAATTGTCTGAACTGAAATTAGCCTAAGATCCTCAAAGTATTTGAAATCTAAAATGTATTAATGAACGTCATAGACATAGCAACAACTGAATCTGTTTATGTGAAAAGATTCTACTTTGTTTACACGCTTCCTTAGCAAATATTTCTTTCCCTCCAAGTGAGCCCTCAACAGCAAGGAGTCCAGAATTTTCATCTGAATACGTATGTTATCATGGTAACAATATCCCGGGATCTCTTCTGATTCACAAAACTTGGTCAAACCACAAACTTTTTGGAAAGCCGATGTGAAGCATTAGAGTGGAGCCTAATAAAAATTAGATAGAGAATATAAGAGAGAAAGGGTATGTTATTCCTCTTTGATAGTCCCTTGTAGCATAGTTTTTTTGAAATCTTTAGCGGAGGAGTTATCCTGGATATTTTCTGTAAATATATAGATGGCTAAAAGGAGAAAGAACAGTATGGACCACCAGGAAGACTCGTAGAGAAGCTCACAAGAGCACCTTTAGATTGGAGTGGCCAAGGAGATGCTCAGAACTAGTTGACACACAGGTAATTGTTGCCAGATAAAATGGGTGTTGCTAAAGATAGCCTGACTTTAATTTCAAAAACTTAGAACATAACCTAAATTAGATTATTTGAGTTTAAAAACAAATCAGAATATCTCTAGAATTCCTAAGAAACTAGTGAAGATAGTACACTCACAAGTCATCAGCACTGTGTGACTAATGTCAAACTGAAACCCGCTGTGGTTCATAGAAAAAAACACAAGAAACTAAAAGAAAGTCTGTAAGCTTTCTCTTGAGGATACTCCTGCAATGGGTAGGAGGAAGACTAGCATACATTTAATTTCTGAAAGCATTCTTCTGGTGATAGTCAAGGTGGAAATTTCAAAAGTAGACACCATCACTCCTTAATAACATCCCCTCTTAAAATTATATGTCATTGTTTACAAGAGTTATAATGGGGAATAACATTAAAATGGCATTTCCCTTCCATTTGAGAATAAACCCATCGTTCTGTGTCTTAGCTGTTTATTTTAAATATTACTACCACGTAAATTGTTCCTTGATACAGAAAATTAAAATTTTGACTATCATCTGATATATACATATATATATTTGTAATTTAATAATGCTACATTTGCTAAACAAAATACTTAAATGCCATCTTGTTTCTAAGTATGTTTAAGGGTGTTACTGTGTATATATAAGTTTTCTGTACTGTGAAAGAAAACAAAGTTAAAAAGCAAATGACGGGCAAGGAGAAAAAATGTGCAAAACATAATAAATTGTTGGGGCTTGTGATGGTTAATGTTACGTGTCAACTTGACTAGGCCCACAGGTGCTCGAACATTTATTCAAACGTTATTCCAGGTGTGTCTGTGAGGCTGTTTCTGGGTGAGCCTAACGCGAATCAGTAGACTGAGCAATCAGATCACCCTCTCTGGTGTGGGTGGTTCCTCAGCCAGTCAACTGAAGACCTGAATAGAACAAAAAGGCTGAGTAACAGGGAACTTCTGTTGCTTGCCTGCCTTGAGCTGGGACATCAGTCATTTCTTTCTTTTGAATTCAAACTGAAACATGTGCTCTTCTTGGGTCTCAAATCTGCCACCATCAGCTCTCCTGGGTCTCCAGCTTGCCAGCCACAGACCTTGGCACTTCTCAGCCTCTGCAATCCCGTGAGCCAATTCTTTATAATGAATCTCATTGTAGATATACAGAAATCCTATTGGTTCTGTTTTTCTGGAGAACTCTAACTAACACAGGGCTAAATATCTGTACATTTTAGAAATTTCCAAAAATCAACTAAGACCAATAAAATTCAACAACAAAATAGTCAAAGTATATGAATTAGAAAATCATATAAGAAATACAAATGGTCAATACACAGTGCTCGACCTCACAAATAAGCAAATAAAATTGAAATGGAATGTCATATTTTGCTTATCTGACAGGGAAAAAGGTAAAAATTCTTTGGCACAAGTGTGATGGCATAGCATTCATACACTTGTGCTGCGACTGAAAATGGTACAAAGCTTTGAGGAGGAGATTTCACAGTATCTGTGAAATTCAAAAATGTGCATACTACTCAACATAGGAATTAATCCACAGAAATATTCTCCCAAATATACAAAGATATATGTACACAAATTTCAATGCAGCATTATTTGTTACAGAAAAGGAAATGTCTATCGATAGGGCATTGGTAAAATAAATTACTACTTTAAGGTGCATTCATACAGCTCATTTTTGTGCAATTATTAAATAAGCACAAGAGTAAATACTGACAAGAAAAGTCATCATAATAAATTAAACAGCTGTTAAGTGGAAAAAGAAAAACGCAGAACAATACATTTAGACCAATTCCATTTTTGCAACTATAGATATGAATGTGTGTGTGTGTGTGTGTGTGTTATGGTTCTGGAAGGATACACTTCAGGTTGTTTATGGAGGTTCAGAATGGTTTTCATTTTCACACTTACACTTTTGTTCAGTTTGCATTTTTAATCAAGAGCATGAGAATTCCTAATTGGAAATGAGTAATTCTGTAGCCAGTAAAGGAAACAGCATCTCTAAGGGCAAAATCTCTACCTTATATATGGACATTTAAAAAGCAAGTAACTTACCCCAGTGTAACAAAGCCAGACAGAGTTTTTGACAAGTCATCTTACTTCAGAGAAGTATACCTGAAAAACAGTAAAGCTAAAACAAATACACAAACACACACACAAAACTGACATATATCCAAGCTGTCTGTGGAAGATATAGAAGGATTATAAACAAATCTTTAAATTTGATCCCTCTATAATACTGTGGCTCAGTATCAGAGAAATGTCTCACATTCAAGTATAAGTTATAGATTTATTCCTGTGCACATGCGATCTTACATAGTTAAAATATAAACCATATATTCACATATAGCATAATCAAAAACTTTTCCAAGTTCTTTTATGTCATGACTAACCAGGACAGGTATCACAGAAAAAGACTAAATGTTTAACTAAACAAAAATGTTCTCATAGTGATTAAACAAGTACAGCCAGTCTAACATAATTAACCTCATACTCTCAGTTCCTAAATTTCTTATTTTCTAAAGCCTTTATCTTTACTATAATACTACAAAGCCAAATGGTTATAGCATAGGGAATGACTGTATATTTATTTCCAATAAAGAGTAGGAAATTTTCCGACACACTTTTGGAAAACTACTGTTTACTTGCAGATGAGGTAATGTTCGCAGCAGAGGGCGATCAGAGTAATTCAAAGAAAGCCTGAGGGCTTAAAATATCCAAATGATAGGGATGATGACTTCAGAGGCAAGTTTTCCCATGAATTCTACTCAGTTCCAAATACATTCTGAGTAAGATTACTTGTACTCGTCTGTCACGAATTAGAAGGTAGCATAATTTTAATATATTAGGCTTAGATTTGTCATGAAACACTAAAGGCTTTTGACCTTGCAGTCTTTTTTACCATCTGAAATTGAGGATTCAGTTCACCACACAAAGTGAATCTGAGGTAGAAAGCCCTGAGTTAGGTGAAAGGAGTCTTGAGTGCCGGTCTGGGCTCTTGGACCAGTCAGCAGTAGGTCTCAGGACCTCAGGTTCCTCATCCACAAATCAGACTGATGGATGATCTCTACAACACCTTTCTGAGCTGCCTATGATTCTGAGGGATTTCATTCTAAAATAGAAATCACAGCTTTACCAAAGCATATTATAAAATATTAAGAGAGAAACACGTCTCCTAAGTCATATCTGAGAATTGGTACCAAGTGGTGAGTAAACAGAAAAACATGTTTGTTTACTTCACAACTTAATGAATCATAGGAAGAAAATGGGTGAGGACAAACATTTTGTAGTCTGGTAAATTTGTTTGTCAGACTACCAGTTTTTCCTCAGAATTTTGGTTCTCTATACACTGACATCACAGTTTCTTTAGGATTTCTAGCAATCGATTCAGTTTGGAATCCTTGTCATTTGATCATATTAAAAGTGCGCAAAGGGGCTGGCCCCGTGGCCGAGTGGTTAAGTTCGCGCGCTCCGCTGCAGGCGGCCCAGTGTTTCGTTAGTCCGAATCCCGGGCGCGGACATGACACTGCTCATCAGACCACGCTGAGGCAGCGTCCCACATGCCACAACTAGAAGGACCCACAACGAAGAACATACAACTATGTACTGGGGGGCTTTGGGGAGAAAAAGGAAAAAATAAAATCTTTCAAAAAAAAAAAAGTGTGCAAATTCCTCCCAGTTTTTTATGCTACCTGTTTCTGATACAAAACTTTCTAATAAAACAAATCCAAGGGCAAGTTTCATAATCGAGATGTGTCATAGATACACCATGTCACTGGGCTAAGTGCTGCAACGGAATTGACTAGTGACTAGTAATTCAGGCCACAGTTGACTCGCTTTGAACTCAGTGGATCAACTGAGTTAAGTGACCAAATAACTCAGGTGTTTTTCCTCACATACGATAACTATTCTTTTATTCAATGTTCCATGCAAAGCACAAACTATTCTTCCGGTTTGAATTCTTATAACCAGGTTTTGCTCTTATATAACAGAGAAACAATCCCAGGTGTGAAAAGGGCATAGTTGCAGCCTTGGAGAAATGGTGAAAAGTGGTACCTTACATAGACTCAAAGAGAAAAATGTTTATACGCGTGCTAAATTGTATCAGAAAGGAATAAAAGGAAGCTTACAAAAACGGAAATAATACAGAAAAAAATGACAGAAATTTTAAAACTGTGAAAAAAAGAAATCAAGCAAAGGGAAAACTAATGGTAAGGCAACCAAAATAAGTCTAACATACAAAACATCATTAAATTGAATTGACTTCCTAAGAATGAGCTATTTATTTGCCTTAAGCTTGTATATGGTCAAACTGTTCAATTATAAATTCACGGAGTCCCTAAAATAAAATGAAACCAGGAGCTTAGATGAAAATTTACAAATATTCCTAACACGAGGAACAGAAAGAAATTTTGCCTAACTTCATAAGACAACAAGCAACCTCCTCACAGGCCTCCCAACAGTATCAGTGTTTCATGGGAATTTCAAAATTCAATAATTTCTCAGCCCCTCCACTGCCAATACCTGGCTCTAAGCCACGTTATCCTCTGCCCATTAGAAAAGCCTTCTAACTGGGCCCGTTGCTGGTGCCCTTGCCCCCCAGTTCAGCCGATTCTTGAGGCAGCAGGCAGAGTGGGCTTGTTAACACGGAGCTCAGATCGTGGGTCTCTTCCCCCAAACCCTGCAGTAGTCCCCTTTCCACTCAGAGGAAAGGTACACGTCTTGCGCAAAGACACAAGGTCCTGGGTCTCTCCTGCTTCTCTGACCTCAGCAACCACTCTCCCCTTTGCTCAAGCCGCCTTCTCAGAGGAGCCTTCCCTAACCAGCCTGCCGAAAAGTTCAACACCTTCCCCACCCAGGCATGCCATATCTGCTGTTCTGCTTAATTTTTTTTCTCCTTATTACTTAACACTATCTAACATGAATGTGATTTCTTATTTTTCCTGTTTATTTTCTAACTTTCCCCACTAGAAGGTAGACTCTACTAGACCAAAGGATTTTTTGACTGTTTTCTTTTCATCATTACATCCTTTACACATAGAAACCGGCCTCCCACATAGATGGTGCTCCATATACATCAACAGAATGAATGAATGGCAAGATATGACTCTTTCTTGAAATATTCTTCAAAACAGGCAGGTCAGATCACACCAAGACAAATTTAAATAAAAGCAGTCTTTAAAAGAGGCATTCTAATTTCATCAAAACACAGCTCTTTAAGAATCTGGCTAAATATCACAGAGAATTTCCGAGTAGGGATTCTTAACTATTTCTGGATCACAGACCTCATCGAGAATTTGGTGAGAGCAATATACCAACACCAGGAGGAGGCACATACACCGAAACTTCAGGCTATAATTTCAAGGGGTTGATAAATTCTCTAAAATTTATCCAAAGCTCCCAGATTAAGAATTCCTAATGCAGATAAATAAATGGAGTGCGTGATCCTGAGGCAATCTTCTGTAATTGTAGCTCCATGAATCGAGCCATTAAAAGACACCAAGCTATGAGGAGCTCGGGATAGTACTGCCTAACATTCCCCCTGGAATGTAATCTTTTTATGGTGATGGTTAAAAGGAGTAATGTGTCTTATTTAAAATATTTGGAGGGCCGGCCCCATGGCCCAGTGGTTACATTCGGTGCACTTCGCTTCCACAGCCCAGGTGTGGTTCCCAGGCATGGACCTACACCACTCATTGGCAGCCATGCTGTGGTGGCAACCCACCAACAAAACAGAGGATGGCACAGATGTTAGCTCAGGGCGAATCTTTCTCAGCAAAAAAAAATATAAATATATATATATTTAAAGAAATCTTTATAAAGAACACAAAAATTCACCATAGTCTCATCTAAATGATGCATCCATGATATCTAGGTGTGCCAGTAATAATTCAATTTTCTTAATATACCAAATGCAGTAAGCATGTTAAACATATCACTAATTCTTCACTTATTACTATAAACTTTAAACAAAAGGAAAAATCAAGATCTATAGTCTACTGAAGTATATTATCCGACTGTTTAACTTCTCATAGAGAATTCTTTGTGTTACTTTTATGTATTGAATTCTACTTAAATAGACACAGAATAGTCTCGATTAGTGTTAGAATGAGTGATCAGGCAGAAAGGAAATTATGTACAACTTGCTCCAATGATCTCAAAAAGTCCCTACATTTGTAGAAAAGTTTATGAGTAAGAAAAGCAATTCTGACGATTCTGTTGCTTTGATGAGCAAACTCAATGAGCTCCATCTGCCACTAATTTTTGCTTTTACTTTCTGCTAGAAAAGTATCCATCTATCTTTCACTTAAATAACAACATTCAAGCATTTTACTTAAATGTAATGAAAGACACTATTTCTTCAAGTGTCAAAAATGTAACAAAATAAATACAGCCTTGTCCATTTCCAGTAACCCCGTCATTTTAAGCACACTTACTTCTATTTCTTCACTTAGGACAGAAATTGGTCATGTTATTGCCATCAAGTAGCTGTTACAGACTCAAATTATTTTTAACTAAAAAAAATCTTCTTCCATCATCCTGGATAAGCTTTTGTCCCTCTGAAAACATAATTGCAAGTAATTTAATTCCTGATACTCTAATTGTATGCTTTGTTGCAAATTAATTCCTTGAAAATGCAGAGGGATAAACTATGATTTATAGACCTAGGTACCAAGTCAACACAGTTGTGTCAGAACAAGCATCTTACCTACATACAAAGTTACTTAAAATCTGTACATACATCAACCCCTTTAAATATTAACTGAATATTTGGTAAAATGTAAGTTATTAAAAAGGTGCTAGAAATATAAAAATTAAGAAGAAATCATCATTTACTTTGAGAAGTAACATAATTTTATGACTTTTTGACATATCAAAGCACTGCAATATGAATATGAATAAAGTGCCACGAGACTTCAGATTGATCCCAAAATACTGAATGCCAGAAGACAACCTAGGAAGGCCTGATGGAAAATTATTTACAGTTTAAAACTCTATCAGCAGTCCAGCAAGCATCAGAGCAAAACAAATATATTTCAATAACACAATGACTTAGAAAATTTATATCCTATGACTCTCTTTCTCAGAAGTAATTTACGAGGTAGTCTAGCAAAATGAGGAGTAAACCAAGAAAGAGGGATTCACGGATTCAGGATTCAGGAAAGCATGACTACAATCCAACTGACGGCTCCACAGACTTAAGAATGACCGATCCAGAGAGTAGCTGGAGTACAGAGGACCCCTGGAAGGAAACGGCAAGGAGGAAGGTGGGGATGGAAGGCCACTTGACATATAATATGATTCTGAAGATGCAAAAATTTAAACAAAAACACAGACTAGAATCAGGGGGAAAAGGAAGTCATGGTTCAAAATTGAAGCCACCCACCCAAATAAGAATAGGAGTTCAGTGGGATTTGAAAAGAAGAACGAAATGGATACCAAAAAACAAAGAGAATGAGTAAAAAACTGAAAATTTAGGATATAATGAAGAAGGCCCACGTATCTTCTCTCAATAAGAAAAAATAAAGTTCATTGGAAAAAACTTTACAGAAAGTACTGATCTAAATATGAACTAAAATAAAATATGGCATCATTTTGAGCAAATGCTGAAATTAAATAATCCATTTGAAAGAAGGAAGACACCCCTTAACCTTGATTCTAGGAACACTCTCCTTTGCGTGCTGAGGAGTCATATTGAGAAAGATGTAATCCTAGGCTCAGCAGTAAGTAATATTTACAAAGTCATAATAACAGTAATGCTACTGATTAATTTTTCAACTTTTTGGCTCAACCAATAGACAAAAATCAAAGATTTAATTAGAAATACTAAATACAAAATATAAAATGTTATCAATATTCTCACTTTACCATTGTCAAAATTTGGGTGGTATAATTATACAAAGAGAATTGGTGGGAAGGCAAGGGGTGAAATATCCCAACTTCTTGAAGTAGGATGTCAAGAGAAACTATCTGTAGCGAATAGAACAAGAAATAGTGGTGGGATTTACAAGCGTAACCAATAAAAGAGGTCACAACATTAACATAATTATATGTGGAGGAGGGAGAAAGAAAGAAGGTGAAATTAGTAAGCTAAATTCTTTCCTACCATGGTATCTGTTTAAAGTAGATAAATAAAAAGAAAAGAAAAATAAGTCTGCATAAGCATATTATTCGGCCCGACGGCGGGGGCCACCGGAATAACCAAAACCAGAAATGGTTCAAGTTAGCTGCTCCAAAGATCAGGAATGGCATAGCGAGGGTAGTGGGGCAGTATGTTTCTGTAACCATGTGCATGGACTATTTTCACACAAAATTATTATTTAGTCTTTTTAATTAAATTAAGTGCTATAGGATTTCAGAGAAAATAACTACTAACAAAATCCTAGGAGCCAACAAAAAGTTCACGGAAGTGAAATCTTAGTTGAATTCCAAGAAATATAAAGGAAGAGAGTAGTGCTGTATTTCTTCTATTTTAAGATTGTAGGGGAGCAGAATTTGCTACCCCAAAATGTACCTGTTTGGCTTGATTATTTTGTTTTTTGTTTTGTTTTGAGGAAGATTAGCCCTGAGCTAACATCTTCCGCCAATCCTCCTCTTTTTGCTGCAGAAGACTGGCCCTGAGCTAACATCTGTGCCCATCTTCCTCTACTTTATATGTGCGACACCTACCACAGCATGGCGTGCCAAGTGGTGCCATGTCCACACCTGGGATCAGAACTGGCGAACCCCAGGCTGCCAAAGCAGAATGTGTGAAATTAACCACTGCACCACTGGGTCAGCCCCTTTGGCTTGATTATTTTTAAGAACAACAGACTTAGGAAGAAACTTTGACCTTCCACCTAACTGTGTAAAAGAATTTTAGGTAGAGGGCCTGATTCAAGAAGGAGCTATCACCGTAGATATAACATGAACTGGCTGTGGTAGACAGGGAGGAACCTAGAAAGGCAGAGGAAAATTTCTTCCTCCCCTACCGGATTCACAATATTTTAATGCCTCTGAAATCAGGGTGTGCGTTAAAATTGATGTCATCTTACAATTACCGATGGCCTGGTAGCAGTGGTGATCCAGATGTCATTGACTATAAACATACAAACAGGGGTACTTTCCTAATGACAGACTGGACAATTTTAACCCATCAATATTTCAGTCAACAAACTATTTGAAGACCATTTGAGGAAGTAAAATGAGCCCTGAGTGTGGTCTGAAAACCTTATGTTGACATCTCATGGAAAGATCAATACAGGACCAGCACAAAATTTGCAAAATGGATCAACCTGGAAGAAAATCTCAGAAACAACAGTGAAGCATTTTTTTATGAAGTGCTACGGTGCAAACGGTCTTGATACCCCAGAGTGTGGTATTGTTCGGGCAAATACTGATGTCAACAGCACTGATTTGGAAAGGGATTCAAAAAAACTAGATTCTGAAAATGAAAAACAATGCCTTAACCAATTTCCTTGATTTATACTTTTTCCTTATAAGAGTGATATGATTTAAACAAAAATCTTTATCTAAATAATTCTAAAAGAGCTCTTTCAGTGGGCATAAAACAAGAATTCTAAATGATGCGAAACAGTTAAATGGGCAGCACTTTTCCTGTGTTAGCAGCACGAAAATGATGGTGTATCTTACAAATCCATGATGTCTTAGATTTAAAGAATTACAACTACCTAGAAAGAGTGATAATTAGGAGAAATTACTTCTAGTTTCGGTAAATCATGACAGATTCCACAGAGAAGTGAAGATTTACCGGCCCCTTGAAGAATAGGGAGGAATATGAAGCATGTTGTAAGTATAAGAGATTCCTAGAGAACCTATGGTCTGTAAAAACAACCGTCAGCCAAAGGATATCAACAAAAGACAACAGGAACTCCTGTGTAAGAACTGATTTGCAAGATTAAAATCAAAGACCAAGAAGCCACTTGCCCAGATGACTGCTTTTTATAGAAAGAATATTTTTATATCCTGTTTGTTCTGTGTGAAAACCTTTTCTTCCCCCAAATCAGACCTATGACTGGCAGTATTGTTGAAAGATTGCATGTCACTTGAAAAATACTCAGCTACCTCCTGGGTAGGTCTAATATAATATTGTGTGTGTGTGTGTGTGTGTGTGTGTAATCTATTTTCCCTTTCATCTCCTAAACACTGACCAGTTTGGTTCAGAAATTTTGTTGGCACTTACAGAAATCTAATTGTTCGATTAGCTCATGTTTATAGTTTCCTAATTTTCATAGGTTTAGACACCCAAATAACAGCTGGAAGTGAACGTAAAATGAGAAAATATAATTCTGAGAAAAACTAAGTTGTCCTATGCCTTCACTAAACAGATATTTGGTAACAGCTCTTCTTAAACATGAGTTGACATTTTTAAAACCTATTATAATACCATTAGAGAAGCTCCTGAGAATCTCTGCTTGGCTCAAGCCTTCAGCTCTTATTTAATACAAACAGATAAAACACTTCTATATCCCACAAACTTTACAGAAATTATTGGCACAAGAGGATAGTCTCTCTCTCTCTCTCCCCCCACCCCTTCCCTCTCTTCCTCTTTCTCTCTCGCACTTTCTCATTCACTGTTATACAGATAGATATACAGATTTGTAAGTCTATACTGTTTCTGGATTTTCTCCTCTAATTGGCAAAGACTTTAAAATTAATATTAATGCCATGATGCCCCTTAAGAGTGTATCCAGTTGGGTCATATTCATTTTCTAGTCCACAGTACTCTAGTTTGACTCAAAGAAGTCCACAGGGTACCACAAAATCTGTTTAAAATAGTTATCAAATGTGTGACTCTCCTTCCAGATCCAGAGTCCACCAGACGACGGCTCCCTCAGCTCTCTTCTCTCCTCAGCAAGTCTCCATGTTATGCTAAGCAGGACCACAGCTTTACTCAGCTGAGCAGGTGACCTAAAGACGCTAAGGGCCAGGCAAAGGCTCTCTCACACTAACTGACAGTGAACTGTATTCCCTTTGGGGGAGACTTTATCAGTTACCATAAAATTGTACAAGTGGGAAGAATTCAGCCTACTAATTTTATGGAGGAATAAGTGACTTGCTGACCTTCATTCAGTGAGAATCAATATCCACAAACATTTCACATAGCCTACCTTAAACACACTGAGTGTTCACAATTCTGAAAAAGGTTGTGAACTTCCAAGGCATGGCACTTAAATTTGACAGTGATTTTCACTACATATCCAGCATTTCTGTGTCTAATATTTCTTATAAAGACTTACTAAAATTCACTTGACAATATGATAATGACATGGATCACATCTTTAAGTTTGGCACGTCAGCAATATAGATTCAAGGCTTACAAGAATGGATATTTTTGGTTTTCACATTCAATCCAACAGAAAGTATGAGGATAATCCTAAGTCAGAACTGTTGAGAAAGGTTGTTAAACATATAAATATGTATTTTAAAATAACGCCCACCCCAGGGCCTAGTGCTTAAGTTTGGCTCACTTTGCTTCAGCGGGCTGGGTTCAGTTCCCAGGCACAGACCTATACCACTTGTCGTCAGCCATGCTGTGGTGGTGACCCACACACAAAATAGAGGAAGACTAGCTCAGATGTTAGCTCAGGGCAAATCTTCCTCAAGCAAAAAAAAAAAAAAAAAAGAGGAAGATTGACAACAGATGTTAGCTCAGGGCAAATCTTCCTCAGCCAAAAAAAAAAAAAAAAAAGATATACAATAAGCCAAGAAGCACATGAAAAAATATTCAATATCATTAGTCATCAGGAAATGCAAATCAAAAGCATAATGAGATACCACTTCACATCCACTAGGATAGTTATAATCAAAAGCACAGGCAGTAACAAGTGTTGACAAAGATATGGAGAAACTGGAACCCTTGTACATTGCTGGTGGGAATGTCAAGTGATGAAAACTGCTCTGGAAAACAATTTGGCAGATTTTTAAATGTTAAACATAATCTTACCATATGACTCAGCAATTCCACTTCTAGGTATATACCCAAGAGACATGAAAACATACATTCACATAAAAACTTGTACACAGATTTTAGGAGCAGCATTATTCATAATAGTCAAAAAGTGTAAACTACCCAAATGTCCATATATTGATGAATGGATAAATAAAATGTGCTATCTACATATAATGAAATATTATTTAGCCATGAAAAAGAATGAAGGACTGATCCACACTGCAGCATGGATGAACCTTGAAAACATTGTGTTAAGTGAAAGAATCTGGTCACTAAAAGGTCTCATGATTTTATTCATATGAATTGTGCAGAACAGGCAAATCCGCAGACATAGAGAATAGATCAGTGGTTTCCAGGGATGGGAGGAGGGGAATAAAGAGTGATTGCTAATGGGTATACGGTTTCTTTGGGAAATAATAAACATGCTCTAAAATTAGATAGTGGTGATGGTGGCACAAGTCTGTTAATGTACTAAAAACCAGTAAGTTGTACACTATAAAAGGGTGAATTTTATGATATGTGAATTATAATCCAATAAAGCTATTTTAAAAATACCTTTAAAGGTCAAGTTTATTTCTGTACGGTAGTAACAAACAGACAATGACTTTTTTAAAACCTATCACTTAATTTCAAAAACACGCAGTTCCTGTAAATAAATCTAACGAGAGGATGTTCAAGGACTCCTACGGGAAAAATTAGACAGTGGTGTACATTTATCATATTATAGAAGATCTAAATATATTGACAGATAGTCATGGATTCTAGGACTGAAAATTTAAAATATATCAATTTCCTTTTAATTGTTTTTAGACTCAAAACAATTTCAACACAATCTCCATTAAATTCCTAACAAATTTTTTAGAATTTGACAAGCTGATTCAAAAAATGTATATGGAAAGGCAAAGAGCCAAGGAATGCTATAGCACTCCCAAAAAAATTGCACAAAGTGGGAGGGCTCGCTCCCCAACTTACCAGATAACAAGATTCAGTTTAAATCTGTAGTAATTACGAGATTGTGGTACGGGCAGACACATAAAAAGACACAAGGAAAAACTACAGAGCCCAGAAACAGACACACACATATATGGACTCTTGATATTTGAAAATAATAAATAGCTGTTCTTTTAAGCCACTAAATTTTGGAGTGATTTGTCACACAGCAATAGATAACTAATAAATTGCTGCTCACCAGTATTCCCAGATCCACTTTCCCTTTAGTACAGAGGAGGATTAACCTTCCCCACCTCCTTGAAGTTAGGCACACTACATGACTTCTTTTGCTTCTAAAACGTGAGTGGAAATCATTCATGTCACTTCCAAGGAGGCATTTAAAGTATTTCACGATTACCCATGCTTTCTCTTCCAATACTACACCAATGGGGAAAGTCCTCTATTCCAATAGTACAGCTACAGAATGACGGGCATTCCCTGAATTTACACCTTGGAGTTACTGAGAAGAGTTGCCTTAATCCATAGGAAACTTTGCACGCATTTTATTGCATTAAGTTAATGAGATTGGGGGAGTATTTGTTACCACAGCATAACCTAGCCTATCCTTACAGATACCAGGCTCCCATTTCACTAGTAATTAAAGAAACAAACAGTAATGAGATAACAATACACATCCACCAGCAGGGCGAAAATTAAAGGTTCTGATGGTACTAAATTTGGGCAATGTTGTAGAACAATGAAAGCAAGAATGGAAATTGGCAGAACCACACTAAAAAAGTGTGGCATTTATCTGCAAGCCCCTGTGACCTAGTAATGTCACTAGTAGTTTCACACTGTGAAGAAACTCCTGCATCTGTGCATCAAGATACTTGGAGAACAAGACTCACGGGTGGTTTATTTACGGTCGTGAAAGAGGAAGGAAGGAACGAAGGAGGGAGGGAGGGAGGGAGGTGACCCAATCATCCATAATCAGAATCAGCAAACAATATATTATATTCATACAATGAAATATATCCAGTCATGAAAACAAACAGCCACTGTCAGTAACAGTATTTAATCAACAAATCAACAATTACTGAGCACCTCTTATAGGCTCGGCCCTATTTCAGGTACCAGGAATACAACAGTGAGCAAAACAGAAAACAATCTGGCCCCATAGAGTTTACATTCTGATAGAAATGAGACAGGGAGAAAAAACGAGCACGAAGAAGTGATAGAGTATTTTAAAAGGTGGTAAGTAGCATGCGGAAAGCCAGGGAAAGGACAGGGACAAGAGTGCACTGCAGGGTAGATGTGCATTTCCAACACGGCCATCCAGGCAGCCCTCACGGAAACGGAGATGACTGAATGAAGCCTGACGGGAAGTGATGCCACAGAGTACGCCACGTGGACAGCTGGGAGAAGAGCCTTCCAGGCAGAGGCAGCTAAAGCACACAGACTGTCTCTGATCTAGTCAAAGAGTAGCAAGGAGACCAGTGTGGCTGGAACCGAGTGAGAAAGAACAGCTGGAAATGAGATCACACAAGTACAGGGGAGGGGAAATCAGGTAGGTGATCCTAAAGACTTGGGATTTTCCTCTGTATGAACTGGAAAGGCTTTGGAGATTTGGGAGCAGAAAAGTGACATGATCTGGCACATGTTGCAAGAAAAGAGCTCTGACTGCAATTTTGAGACGGGACTATGGAGGGCAAAGGACAAAAGCAGGGAGACCAACTAGGAGGGTCCTTGCAATACTCCATGTGGGAGATGATGGTGGCCGCCATGGAGGTGATGAAAGCACTTATATTCTGGATTTATTTTGAAGACAGAGTAGAGAGGATTTCCTGACACATTACATCTGAGGTATGAGGGAATGGGAGAAATCAAAGAGGACTCCAAGGTTTTGGGCCTGACCAACTTGAAGGACAGAGATGGGGAAAACCACAGATAGAGTAGGCTTGGGCAAGATGAAGGTTCCATTTGGAGCTTGTTGAACTGAAGACATCTACCAGACATCCAAATGGAAATGCTGAGGAGGCAGCTGGATACAGAGGTCTGAAGTTTAGAGAGAGCAGTCAAGGCCTGAGCCATCATTTTGGAGTCATCACTATACAACTAGAGAGATTGCATGAAATCATGAAAGAATATAGAGAGAGGAGAGCCCCCAGGGAGTAAGGCTTAAAGCATTCTATGGCTGAAATCTCTGGGAGGAGAAGAGAGACCAGCAAAGGAGACAGACAGGAGCAGCCAGGGAAGAAGGAGGAAAATCAAGAGTGGTGTCTTGGAAGTCAGTAAGGAAATACGACAAAGAACACAGGGCAACAACTGTCACAGTGCCACCGACAGGTGAAGTAAGATCAACACTGACAACGGACTATTGGATTTACGGAAAGTGATGTCATTGGTGACCATGACAGGAGGAGTTTGGAACAGTATTGAAAACAAAAGATTGATAGGAATGGGTTTAAGAGAGAATGTGAAGAGATGAATTGATGGTAGGGGATACAAACAACTCTTTTTAAAAGTTTTTCCTTTAAAAGGAAGCAAAAAAATGGTTAAATCTCACAAACATAATGTAAAGCAAAAGAATCTATGAGTGAATGCCTCCTATATTCATATGAAAATTTTTTTAAAAAGTAAAACCAAACTTGTGAACAGGAAGGAACGAATAAAAGGATTCTGGGTGTTGGCATACTCTCTTACCTGTGTAGTGAATAAACGGGTATTTGCCTTACAATTATCTGTTATAACGACTTGCTATATTATTTGTCAACTAGTACATTTATTTTACATACCTCTTCTCCCTATATATGTCATAGTTCAAAGTGTTAAAAAAAAAAAGATTATTAAGATCATGTGTGTGAAAAGACAACAGATAATATCACCACTGAGTCACAAAAGTTTTAAAAAGTATTTGAGAAGGATTATTCCAAATTATAAGCAGACCAAATTTGAATTGAAACTCCAAAGGTTCTGTGTACTAGGTCTGGCCAGTAGGGGAACGTTCGTGCCTTTCTGATTTAATTAAAAGTGGAATTTGTAAATCACATAAAATCTTAAGAATTAGAGTAGATTGTAAGCTCTTTTCTTCATTTTTAACTCCACAGGACATATTTTTTACTATGTGTGCTTGGCTCTCAGTATGAAAAATGTAGTACAGTGTCTGCCAAGACAATTCCTTTTTTTTTCCTGGATATTTTTACGTTTTATTTCCAAGACCCCCCTGAGATAATGCTCTTCACAAACACAAACCATTTGGTTACATAACAGTGATCTAAGTCTGAAGACATGACTGTTTCTTCCTGGGGAATTCATTATGAAAGCTCTGCCAACCCTGATGACGCTCCCAAGCCATGAATGAGTTGGCTGCGGACCGAGGGCTGTCAGATCCATCCACTGTTTTCAGTTGTTTTCCAGCAAGCGCCTAAGTTCCACTACTCTCTGTTCATTCAACAATCAATTTATTTAACTCTGGGAATCTCTTTCAAAGGGGATGATCATCTACTTCACAGAGAATAGGAGGGAAGACAAATGCCAGCCCAAAGCAAAAGGCAATGAAAATAAGTTTAAAAATGGTCATAAAAAAGTACTTCAAATCCATTCCACTCTCCCAAACTGCATACGCAGCACATGCTGGGTGGGAGCACATTATCTTATTTCAGATTAAAGTCACCAAAATGAGCCAGAGATGCTTCTAAACCTCTCCGAACTACTGATGACTAAGTCTCAAATAATTTTGAATTCCTAGTAACAACAAAATCTATTCGAACATTCTTTGTCTGCTTAAACAAGCCAACTGTTGTTTGTTGCTTGTTTTTTTACCACAAGGAAATAAAACGTTCACTGTCACTTCATTGTACATACTTCTTGTACAACTTTTTGGGTGTGTGTCAATTCCTAATTTCTGGTTTATCTGTTTAGTTAACCTCTGCTATTTTCTGGGCTTTGTTCCAAGAACAACTAAAATGCATTGCTAAAATTGGCATCTCTGCCATGGGGCTGAATTTCAGAGAGGCTATGAAGTGGTCTGAAACCATTTTTTTAATATTCTGCACACAAATTTATGCTAAAAAGTAACAGACACTGTTTAAAAGCAGTAATTGATAGGAAAGGTGCAATTTTTGTTTTCCTCCAAAACAATTTTTATTTTCTCCAAATGTACAGTACTCAAAGAGAATAAGTTCTATGCAAAAGCCACACGTTTTTGTTGCAGTGTTGCAAATACCGGCTTAAAGTTGAACACCGCTCTTTACAGTAGAGTAAGAGAGGATCTAAATATTTACATATAGACTATATATTTCTGAACTCTTTTATGAGTTTTTTTCTCTTTAATTTTTTATTGGAAAACCCTAAAAGCATAAGTCATAAATGTATATAAACCAAGTGCCAAGATCTATATAGATTTCTTAAATTTCATGAAATAACGAATCTAGCAATGTTTGTAACATGTTAAAGAGTTAAAGAATTACAAGTTTTTAAGTTGAGAAGCATCCTGGATATGTTTAAAGGCCCTCAGAATCTTAATCCAACCCTCTAATCCGACAGATGAGGAAAATGAGGCCCAGAGAGGTTAAACGAACACAGCCGTCAAGGATAATAAATGGCAACTCATACCCAAATCCAGATGTTCGACTCCCAGGCTAGGGCTCTCAAAGAGTCTGTTTCAATATATTGAATACTTATGGAAATAAATTAACAGAGGACCCTTCAGGCAAGCCCTCAATACAAGGAACTCCGTCTCATCTGCCATCTGCAAACACACATCCTAGACACAGCACCCGCAAGAACCAGTTTTTCAGACGGCCTCACCATACCTGGGGCTTCCAAAGGGATTCCTCGGTTGGGTCTCTTTTTCTCGCCTCTACAAACCCCTTTAAATGAGTGCTCTGGTTAAGACTGCGGTTTGTTGTTCCGTTTTCTAAACTTGCTCGTGGCCAGCAGGAGAGAGTGGAAAACAGAAGCTGAGGTCTAAACCACCCCCTACAGCGCGAGTTTTTTCTTTTGTCATCCAAATCAACAAATCCGGCCTCCGGCCCCAGGGCTTACTGGTTTCTGTCGCAGCTCGTGCAGTTTCCAAAGTAGGAAGGAGACCTGGAAAAGAAGTTGCCCGGGTGGCACGTACTTTCGGTGGCTACCAACAGGTGCGCCCCCAGGCTCGGCGGGCTGCCCTCAGCCGCGCGCCCCGATCCTCCTCGCCCCGGGGCCTCCCGATCCCCTGCCCGGGGGAGCCGAGAGCCCCCCAGCACCCCTCCCGCCGCCCGCCGGGCGCTGCCCCTCCGCTGGCGCCGCCGGGCCGGCCCCGGACTCCCGGTCTCCAAGTGGCCCGCAGGCTCCGCGCCCGCCCCGTGCGCCCTGGGCTGGCGGGAGCAGGACGCGGCGGCGGCAGCGGGCGGAGGAGAGAGAAGCGGGTCCGGCTGAATGCCGGGGCCCCCCGCGCGGAAGGCAGCGACGGCAGCGGCCCCGGCTCGGGCACCTGCTCGCTCGCGCTCGGCCGGCTGCGGGCTCTGCGGGGCGGCGGCTCCGAAGTCCTCACCGTGGTGCCGGGCGCCTCTCCGGGGACGGGAGGGCGGCGGCGTGCGGGAGGAGGGCGCGGGGCGCGGGGGGAGGAGGGGAGAAGGGAGGGCAGAGCCGGGGCCGCCCGCGCCCTCCGTCGCCGCCCCGGGGCGGGAGCAGCGGCCCCCGAGCGGCGGGGCGGCCGCGCAGGTGACCGGGGCGGCGGCGGGCAGTGCGCCGCGCGCGGCCGCGGGCCCGGGGAGGAGAAGCGGGGCGCCGGGGAGGGACCCCCGCTCCCCCCGAGGCCGAGAGCCGAGGCGGACCCAGTAGGCAGGCGGCGCCGCTCCCTGACCTGCAGCCGGCTCCCGCGCGCCCCTCCTGAGCCCGCGGGTCCCAGGCTCCGGGCTGGGCGGTGGGCTTCCCTCTGTTCCTCCCGCTTCCAGACCTCCAGGCCTCTGCTGCATCAGGGGTGTGCAAAATGCTACAATAAAGATTGCTATAATTGGGAGGCGTGGGAAAGAAGAGCGAAATGGAAAAGACCAGAAGTAGTGAGGTAGTGAGTTTCCTGTCACCAAGGATGTTTCAACCCAGCATTTTGGTCTTGCTTCTCAGAAAGGCTGAAGAGGGCCCTCATGCATCTAGCGGGCGTTGGACTAAATGACCATTTCTCTTGCAGTCTTGAAATTCAATGGCGTTTGACGTATCAAGTAAAAAAAAAAATTTTTAATTAAAAAAATCCGTCCTTGAACCGTCTGAATCCAAACCCGAAGTAATAGACATTTTGTTGCTCTCCACTCAAGATGTTCACTGGTTGATTTGTTTCTTTATGAACACATTTTTATCGAGGTCCTACTCTGCCGGACAACATGCTAGGTGCAGTCACGATGTGCCTCGAGCTTGAAATTAAGAAAGAGAGACAGGCAGGTATTCAGATAATTACCAATTGTGAGCGGTGATTTGAAGCAAACCAAGAGGGTGAGGAAGAAAGGATAAAGGGGAGTAGACCTCGTCTAGACTGAGTGGGTGGTTAGTTTTCAAAGGTCTCTAATGTGAACTTGCCTAACACCCTCATAGGAAGCAGCATCAGGGGCACAGACAGAAAGCAGCCCAGAGATGGGGAGGGGCGGAAGCCGTGTCTCCTGGCTCCCTGGACCAGCCACTTTGCCTGCTTGTGGAGCTTTGTGGCACTTTCCCCCATAGGAATATCCTCCCAGGACCAGTGTTACTTTTCTGAAGTGCCTTGAGGTCTCCAGACCATTTGCTGAGGCCACGTTATTCAGAAATTTCATATTTGTGCACTGAATGAATGGACTTTCTGGGACATCTGTGGCAGGAAACAATAACCCAGAAGCACTAACCTTTGGGTTTTCATCAACCCTCAGAAAGTAGACAAATGTCTCCATTGGATGGAGACGAAAATTTTAGCAGAGACACTGACGTCCCCAAATTATTATGAAATGAAACAACGCAACAGAATCCTTAATTAGATAATCAGTATGAACTTGCTATTAGTTTCCCAGGACTGCCTTGAAAAATGACCACAGACTTAATGCTTGAAACAACAGAAATTCATTCTCCCCCTGTTCTGGAGGCCAGAAGTCCAAAGTCAAGGTGCCATCAGATCCACATTCTCTCCCAGAGCTCTAGGAGAGAATCCTTCCCTGCCTCATCCAGCCTCAGATGGCTTCAGGAATTCATTGCCTTGTGGCTGCATCACTGCCGTCTCTGCCTCCATCTTCTCATGGTCTTCTCCTTTGTGTCTGTCTTCTTCTCTTCTGTCTACCGTACGAACAATTGTCATTGGATTTAGGGACCATCCAGATAATCCAAGATGATCTCAGCTTAGGATCCTGACTTAATTACATCTGCAAAGACCCTTTTTCCAAATACGGTCACATTCACATGTTCTGGAATTTAGGATGTGGACATATATTCAACCCACTAAAGCTAGTAAACTAATAGGGACCAAAATCATTGTCTACTGTGCTATCAGGATGGCATTCCAGCACCATCATTCAAAATTGTATTGATACTAACTGTAATTAATTATTTCATTGTGAACTACTAAAAATAAGTGTCATTAAATCCAGGCATTATGAGAAATAACTGACATAAGGAAAAGAGGTACAGAGGCCCAGCCTTCAATTCATGTTTGAGTCACAAGCAATACTTGAAGGCCAAGTGTGGCTCCTCAGAAGCTACCATTGTTAAATTAAGACAGAATTACAGCCACAGTCATGTGCATGGATTGCTGAGAAGGTGCTCCAATAGTGAATGTCTGCCAGGCGCCAGGCTCTGAGTCAGGCGCTCCTAGGGAGCTTACATGCTGAGTTAGGGGACACCTTTGAGTCTCATCCTGTCTGGCACAGATATGCCTGATGCATACCTGAAGCCTGATAAAGAGTTGTTGAATGAATAGGTGAGTAAAATAAATCACTACCCATCAGCTAGGCAATTATTAGCACACTGGAAAACATCTATAAGAAGATAGGATTTATTAGAGCAAAACAGATTAACAACTGATTCATTCAGTATTTTCTTGAGTGAGAGAAAAATCCTTAAAAGGAAGCTTTTGATTTAAAAAAGAAAATAATGAGATCACCTATCCTCTCTTTTTTAAAAAAAATCAATAATATGCCTATTTGCACAGATACAGATCCTGCTGGGGACAATCACTCCTGACTGAAGCTATAGTTACGAAAAGTGAATAAAACATTTTCTCCAAGTATTTTGGTAGATAGTTTCAAAAACGTAAACATTATTCAACTGTTAATTTCATAATATTGACACAACATTTCTTGAAACTCTTTGCAAACAAGGATTTCAATGACTCCACTCTCTCCTGGTCCACCTCTTCCTTCTTTGACTTTCTTTCTCACTCTTCCACTCTTACAATCTTAACTAATCAACCAATATGTTAATAACTACCAAACTGAGTCTCATTCATTGACTTACTCGGGTCACGGGCCCATCCCTGAACCAGTCATGGTGGCCAATGAGTTGGAATATAAACACCATCCAGGAAGCAGATGGAAAACAGGGAGCGGGAGGAGAATTGACCTCACCCTGATCAAATAACAGAGTAGGGGGAAAGTGGTGCCCCAAAATAAGATGAGGGTGCTTTTACTGAGGGGGAAGTGGGCGCAAAAGCACAGATAGCCACTACAATAGACACTCAAAAAGGTTTGTTGTTAACTCATTATAGTTTTAATTAAAACAGCACTTCACCCTTTCTATGGTGTTCTAAATGTTTTCTAGAAAGTTTTTTTCAATGAAATGATAATTATAACTATTGATTATATGTCTAATTACCACACAAATCTTAAAAATTTACTATTATAAAGGACTTTGAAAAATGCCTTTATATGCGTCTGAGGGTGTATAGTCAAGCGGTGGGCTCTGGGATCTGATTGCATGAGCTTTTATACATTTATTATGAGAACTTGAATAAGTTCCTTACCCTCCTTCTGTCTCAGTTTCCTTTTTTGTAAAATGGAAATGATAATCACCTCTGAAATGTCATGAAAAGTAAGGAGAGAATAACTATGCCTTTAGAATAGTACTTGTTACTTAGTACTCTATTATGTTTGCTTGTTATCAATCTCATTTTTCTTCATAGCATCCCTGGAAGCCATTTTGGGTAGTTGTACTTTAATTATTTATTTTTCCATTAATAGATAATCAGTATCTATTATGTATCAGGTACAATCACCAAGATAAACAGCACTAGGGACCAGCCCAGTGGCATAGTGGTGAAGTTCGTGTGCTCTGCTTCAGCAGCCTGGGGTTGGTGAGTTTGGATCCCAGGTGTGGACCTACACACTGCTCATCAAGGCATCCTGTGGCAGCATCCAACATACAAAATAGAGGAAGATTAGCACAAATATTAACTCAGGGACAGTCTTCCTCACCAAAAAAGCAAACAAACAAACAAAAAACCAGCATGGGTCCACGAGGAGTCGAGTGAGGATTCCCATAGTTGAACCAGGTTGGTATAGGCACTCCATGCAGGGCAGCAGAGCGTGGAAGGAAAAGACAGAGGAGAAAAGGCCTGGGTCCTTAGGGGACTGCAGGAAGTATAGCTGGAGGCCAAGGTATGTTCAGAAAAGTGTACTTGGGAAAGGACGTAGAAGTCTAATAGGAAGAACTCTGAAGGTCCTGTGGGTTTCGAAAGTCATTTGGACTTTGACCTCTATGAGTCCTGACATGTTGGAAACATTTAGACTCAGCAATTATGTTTTCAGATTTGTAGGAAGGAAAGTACATCCTGAGTGTGTGCAGTATGGCAGAAAAGGAAAAAAAGAAGCCTAGAGCCAGGGATAGCCGTTAAGAAACTAGGCAATCCCAGTAGACCAGCGCTTCTCAAACTTCGATGTGCAACTGAATCAAACTAGAGATTTTTAAATCACAGATTCTGATCAGGAGTGCTGGGGTGGGGCCCTGGAGTCTGCATATTTAACAAGCTCCCAGGTGATGTCAGCGCTGCTGGTCCCCAGCAAAGCAATAGACTATTTACATACCTTGAATGCTGTCTCCAATAAAAATAAATTTATATTTAATGTACATCAAACTCTTAAGTCCTGATGGAGAAATAATTTGCAGCTTGCAAAGTTGCAATTGCTAATTGAAGAACTATTGGGTACAACAAGCCAACAAGATAGAAATATTTTATCTTGATTCTTAAGATCTCTCTGAGAATAAATCCCTTCCAAGCCTGAACATCCAAATGAAAATTACTGGGCTATGTGTAAGGAGGCAGCTGTGGTTGGTGAAAGAGCTATGATATGGGATCCTGTGATGGTCTTTTTCATGTGTCAGCTTGACTAGGGTGCGGTCCCCAGTTAGGCAATCCAAACGCTGGTCTAGGCGCTGCTCTGAAGATATTTTCTAGATGTGATTAACGTCCACGTGCAGTTGACTTCAAGTAAGACAGATTATCCTAAGTAATCAGAGTGAGCCTGATCCAGTCAGTTGAAAGGCCATAAAAACAGAGCCGAGGCTTCCCGAAAGAAGAAGAAATTGCACCTGTGGACAGACCCTTCAGCCCACGACTCGGAGTCCCAGCTTGCCTTTCCTGACCTTCTGCTCTATGGCTTTTGGACTTCCCTAGCCAGTCCCTCCAACCACTTAAGCCTTGTAATAAATATCTGACTACATATCTCCTACTGGTTCTGCTTCTCTGGCTGAACCCCAATAAATTTTGATAACTGGAAACAAGGTGCTACTGTAAAAAAAAAAAAGACCTAAAAATGTGAAAATTTGGGAGTGGGCAGAAACTGGAAGAATTTTAAGGAGCATGATGGGAAAAGCCTTTCTTGTCTTAAACAGACTGTTAGTAGAAATGTGAGTGTTAACCTCTCTGCTAGTGAGGACTCAGAAGGAAGTGAGGAGAATGGTGGAGAAAGCATATCACCTCAGAGAACAGCTGGAACACCAGGGACAGACTGTTGTAGAAATATGGATGTTACAGGGGCTGCGGGGGAGGACTCAGAAGGAAGGGAGGGACTTGTTCTTGGAAATTTGAAGAAGGGGGACCCTTGTTAAGTAGTGGCAGAAAGCTAAGCAGAACTGTGTCCTGTAGACAACAGAACTTGTGTACTATGAAACTGATCCACAAGGAAACTTGTGCTTGTGTACCAATCAACTTGTGTCCATACAGCTGAGGAGATTCCAAGCAAAGTGTTGAATATGCATCCTGACTTCTTGTTGCCTGTAGCAAAATGCAACAGGAAAGGGATAAGTTGAGGAAAGAATTCTTAAAAAGAGACCAGGATTTGATGATTTAGGAAGTTCTTAGCTTTATTTAGTTTCCAAAAGATGCAAAAATTAAGAGATTCGCTGCCAGGAAAGCATGCTGTAAAGAAAAAGCCAAGAATGTGCCTGGACAACCTTTTGCTAATACTTCAGAAAGAGTAAAAAGTCAGAGTATTCAGTCACACAAAAGTCTCTTTGAAGAGATTAAGTAGCTGACTCATCGATCCCCTCAAATAGAGAGCCCCAAAACAGAGATGAGACTATCTAAGGAAGATCTGTGGACAAGCCTCTTTTCTTCTGGAGTGAATTTCTTTAGCATACACAGGAGACCTAAAAGGATCTTAAGAATTTCATACCAGTAGAAACACTGCCAGCTTGTTCAAAATGGACGAAATGGAAGTTTACAAAATAGAAGAAAGCTGTTAGACCCCCAAAATTCCACACACAGGAAATGGGCTGATAAAACCACTCAGCCAAACACAGCTCACACTACAAAACAGACAAAAATCCTGGGGCCTAACATAGACCTCATGAATAAAAGCCTTCTGGAGATGCGGAAACAGAACTCTGTATTTTAATGGGCACACCAAATGAAATTGGAGAAAATCAGCCTTTGGAGGAAGACAAGAATTATGGTTTACTTCAAACACTGGAAAGACAATCTTCAAGAAGATGTGGTATGTTTTTCTATATAGCTCCTGTAAACCAAACTAAAATCTGCGAGTGGAAAGCGTAGGTGGCTAGATTTAAATGAAATCAAAAGAATGACTTTCTGGCTCTCACAGCCATTAGAAGTAGAATGGGCTACCTGGTGGGACAATGAGCTCTTCATCACTAGACATTTTTAAATAGAGACCAAAGGACTGTCCATCAGGAATATTGTAGGATGACATTGGGTGGGAAAGAGATTAGACTAGGAGGATCGTGATTAAGATCCCCCAACACATCAAATAATCTATGATTTGGAGCTGCAACTTTGGAGTATTTATATGAAGAAGTTTTTGGGGTGTGAATGACAAGTTATATAATAAAAATGCTACCTACTGTCCACAGTAGAGTTGATTCATAGAGCATGAACAATTTTTCCCCCTAAATGTGATGATAGCTTTACTTACTTTGCCTACATCTGTTCTCTCTTGTAATAAATAAATAAATTTTATATATATATATATCATATATATGATAGCTATATCTTATCTTCAAGACAGTTGAGGTGAATCAGTAAATCAGAAATAGGGAAATTAATTGAGGTAGGTTTTTATTGGAACATACATACACAGTCTTTGACTTTAACCAGTTCAGTTAAGCAGGCAAAGAACCACTAAGTAATTTGACATCTTATGATGTGTGTGCTCTGCTGTGACTTTCAGATGGATTGTGCATGAATCCTTTAAGTCTGGGGCACCAACATCCTGCAGGAACCATTAGTGTCTATGGTTACAGGAGTATTTAGCAGAGTTTCCTTGATATTGACCAGCTTTATATTCCATATCCCATTAGTAATATCAAAGAGATGGGGAATAAATTGATAGAGGTGAAAGGACATTACTATTACATCTAAAAACTATAGGAGATTGCCCAAATGTTAAAATTTCATGAGAGTGATTTGAGACTATCTGGTTATCATGGTCCTAAAAAGCACCACTAAGCTTGGCTATTATTTCGTGATTTCTGCATTGCTGCAATTGCTCTGATTTATTCTTGCCTTTGGAAGGGAAAAGAGTGATGGAGGAGCAAAAATGGAATCTCAGAATATATAATGAGGCTTTGTGAAATGAGTACAAAGCCATTTGGATCTAACAATGAAAGAGTCGTATTTGCAAACTTAAAAGGTGCTTTGGTAAAAAAGAATTCATCATTACAATTAATTACAGCAAATATTCAGGTATAAGTTCTTGGGTTTGAGCAAATGCCTTCTTATACTTAATTGTACTGAATTGCATTAGTTGTATAAACAATATAACTGTTTAATTAAATAATGGATTCTGAGACAAAAGTAAACACAGAACAGGAAACATTTTCATGAGAGTGTTTAAACTTTGGGGTCACTAGACATGCCATTGAGATAATTAGCAGGCCAACTTATTTGAGTAAACAGTAGCCAGTACCTCTGTCTACACCAGAAGTATATTTAACAATGGAAAGTTGAGCGTGGATAATGTAAAAGCTGATTTCATGAAAGCCTAAAATCAATTTTCTACATTAAACACAAATAGTATCCATAAAATACATTTCATTTTTCAAAAGATTCTAGTAATGAAAAGTTAAATGAAGTAGTGAAGGAGAAATGAAGAAATACACCTAAAAAATTTAGAAATTTTAGAAGAAATTTATAAATTGAAGAGCAAATATGGAAAATCTGAATCTCCAAATATTTAATAAACAGGATAAACTCTATCAACTAATGAAGTTCGACCATCTTAAATGCTAGCAATTTTTTCCTTAAATGAATGATATTCAAAATTCCTTTTACTAAAGTGCTATCTCCAAGCCCAGAATTTAACTCAAATTATCCAGGAGATGTAGTTCCTATAATACTCACTATATAACACAATGTTATACTCACATAGTTGCTCCATAAATGCTTTTTGAGTAAATGAAGCATTTTATGAAAGAAAGACAAAGAGAACAAATATATACAGAACAAGTGAACACTTCATTGCCAAGTTATAAATTATAGAAGACAAATATTAATGATAAGGAAGTTTAGATATTAAAATACTTCAGAAAACTCTTAGGCTCTTCTAAGAAGTTTGAAAATGTATTCTTGTGGTGCAGAAAGAAAAATAAAAACATACCATTAATTTATATTAAAAAAATTAAAAGGATGTTTAGGAAACAGTATATGAACACCTACTTACACAAAAACAGACATAGCATTCCTTCTAGGAATTTTAGGTCCTATATGATATTCTTAAGGTATAGCCCTGATCATTTTATGCCCCTGTTCATAAGTATCCATGGTTCTCCACCAGCTGCAGAATAGAGTGTGAACTCAGTCCGGCATTCAGATTCATTCTCATGTATTGTCTGGGATTTACTCTACCAGTTTTCTTCTGCTACAGAGGCCAGCTCATCGTAATGTAAACACACCTTTGCATTTTTTTTTCACTTCTTGCTCTTGCTCATACTATTCCATCCTGAGTGTCCTTCCTCCATTCCACAAGACTCCTCCCTCAGCCATCACCCATCACCAGCATCTGCTGGGTGAAATCCTGGATTCCAGAAGATCCAACTGAAATGACCCATCTTTGCAATCTCCCAGATTGGAATTATGCTATCTATGGTCTATGATCATTTGGTAATTTATTTTGTCTCCATTTTATAATGAAACATTTTCTGATTCATCTAATCTTTAGCTGTGTATATATCTATACAAATATCCTGAGGGCGAAGGTTGTATCTTATCATCATTTTGGGGTTTTTGTAATCCCTTAAAGTGTTTATCACAGGATCTTGGATGTAGACTTATGTTCAATTAAGATGCATTTGACTGAAGTATAAAATGCAAATCTTGTAGTTTTCCATTCGTATAACTAAAAAGAACAAAAATCCTTTTTTAATGAGTAATTAATTTACAATGACTATTTACCTGTAGTACTGTTTAAAATTCACATACCAAAGAGAGATTCTTATTCTAAATTTCCATAGTATATATATTTTAGGAATTATATATGTAACATTATCTTGATGGATTTTAAAAATATACATGCTTGGGAAAAAATTATGAGAAATATGCCAAAATGTTAACAGTGGCTATTTTTTGGATTGGGGAATAATAGATGGGTTTATTTTGTTGTTGATTTTTACCTTTCCAAGTTATGTACGATAATCCTATGTTACTTTTATAGTCAGAGGAAAAACACTATTTGAAAATATCTGTGTAACCATGTTTTGTTTGAAACCATTCCTGGGAACTGGAGCCGTTCAGATGCTCCTTGAGGCCCGGGGCAGCCCAGTTACTGTTGGGCACTGTTTACCGGCCCGTTGCCCCAACCTATAACTCATTTAGGCTCTTAATCTGTCGGAACACTTTCTTGCCCTGTAGAATGCTGCTGGCATAAATACGGGAGAATTATATCACCCTGACTACCTAAAAAGCTATAGAACACCAGTGAAACATACAGCAGCTGTTTAAACTGTGACCAAAAAGCTGTTTAGAGTTGAAAGGCAAATCAGTTGGATCATGTTTACCATTTGGTACCAAGAATAACAATTATTTTACTCCTAGGTTAAAATTAGTACCAGAACTGAGACTAAAATATGACTTTTCCTCAAGGAATTTATTTTTTACATTTTTTCAGGACTTCGTGCTACATCCTTATATTTGTTATCTATTTACCTCTTTATCAGAAGTGGGCACCAGGGTGTAAGAGAAATTAGAAAATTCTCCAAATTTTATGCTTGAGCCAAATTAACTGTTATTTCCTTGCATCCAAAAGAATACAATAGGAAGTAAAGTTAAGAGATTAAATGTGGAGAAATTGCTCCTAGACTATTGCCTGCAAAGGTTACTGTGAATAAACAGTTGGCTAGAATCATTTCAGAATTATGCAGCTAAATGAAGTTTTCATACACATACATTTCAGATTTAAGTCCCTGTGGACCTTAAAGGAAAGTGGCCAGGATTTCTGATATCCTGATGATTGGCACACACACTATAAACCAATTTTCACACAGCACAAAGCACTTGGTTCTCTGCAGGAGTCTAATGGGATTTGAGAGCAAAAAGCACCAGGGCTACTCCCTGGTCTATAAGCCAAGTCTCACAGGTATGCTATTGCAAAGTTTATAAATTTGCAATGAAAAGGCTAACAGCTGTCGTGTTTGGGTTTTTTTTCAGAGCCCAGGTTCTAGTTCTGAACTAATGGCTCATAAGAGACATGGTCAGTATCTTTTTAATTATTTTAGTGACTTACCTTTATCATATCAATGTGATATTAGGAAACCTTTGATGGTGTGGTCCTACTAGATAGGTACCCAATTCAAAGAGATTGTAGAGGACACTTACTCTTTTATCAGCCATTTCCGCTCTCCCCTTCCTCTGGACAAAGTCTTTCCTTTGGGTTGAGGAACCGCTCCTCCTCTGACTCCAGGCACCTGGATCTAGTGGGAGCTGCCAGTCAGCATCCTGGCTTTAGAGGCCACACAGCACGTGGTCCAAGCTGGACCTGTCTCAGCATCTCACACTCCTGGCTCTGTCATCGGTCAGTGGGGCGAGAACATGACTACAGAAAGGCCAGTCAAGATCAGATCGTTCTCTGAGGAGTTTCAAACAGGCGCTGGGATGGGGGTCTCAGGAAGTGGGAGTCAAAGGGGTGAAGAGTTTTTTCCCCTCTCATGGTGAATATATACACCATAAGCTGCAGCTGCCAGGAGCTGGGTTCTCGGCCTCATGGAAGAACGTAATCTGCAGTCGAAGAGAGAGTGTGAACTTCAGGCCACATAAGCAGGTGCTGAAAAAGTGTGACAATTTTTTTATGCAACTCAACTTAATTTCTTCAGTGAGAGCCTGTTTGACCAACTGATAGAAACTAAACCTCAATGAATTCAGGTTCCTGTTTCTCTTCCGTAAGTTTACTTGTAACTTCTAAGCATGGACAGTGGGAGGGGAAGGCAGGCAGGGCCCAGGAGAAGGAAAAGTTCTGATCCTTGGTCATCTGTTGAATTTGCCATCTCACTCTTCATCCTGCCTGTTTTTCAGGTCAGGAGTTGATCTGTGTGAAACGAGTCATCAGCAGTGACTCCATTTTGTACCCTGGACTCCATCTTGTTAAAAATATGAAAGTGTGCTGACCTTGCTGACTTGCCAAAAGGGACTTATTTGCTAAGAAAGGACTTTCTCAAGGACTGTGCAAAAATATACTTTTTCTGGTAGCCAGAAGGTCTCCTTGAGTGAGACAAATGAATGGTAACGTAAATTTACCCTCTAATCCTAAATCTTAACAAACAACGGAGGCGATTGTTCTGGGCTTTCCTTGCTGCTAATAAAAACTCTTGACTTTTACTCTTCACAGGGACATTTTTCTGGCTCCTGTCAGAACCTACGTTCCTGAATTTCAACTCTACAACCCCGAATAAACGCTCGCCTTTCACTTGCGTTTGCCTCTTTTTCTTAGGTTGACATATTAGGTATCAGAGACATGGGATCCGAAGAGACTTTCCACCTCTTTCCGATGCCACCATTGGCTCTCCACAAGATGCCTGCACAAGCCTCCTGTGCCGTGTCATCTCCCCAGCGGCCCTGGACCCAGGTGGTGAGTCCTCTCCATCCCAAACCTCTCGCCTTGTTTGATGTTCTGACCTTTATTCTAGGTTGTCCTTTGGAACCAGTTTAAGAGAATTTGTTTCTGTCTTTGTGAGTAGAACCTGTAAGGGGACATACACAGCCTAAGATTGCTAAGGGGACGCAGCCCCCATTTGGGCCCCACTCTGGGTCTATGTTTAGAAATGGCGAGCCCTCTGCATGTAAACTTTTGGAGAAATGGCACTAGCAAACCAAGGATGATTTAAAACTTGCTTGGCCTCAGTGGGGCTCCTTCGAAATACCTAAATTATGCTGGAAAATAAGGGATCCAAAACTAAGCAAGTGGAATGGGGAGCTTATTTTAATTGGTAGACTGAGGCCTCCAAAGGAATTCAAGAGTCCAAACTTGCTTCCCTATGAGATAGTGTCTCCAAATTGACTACAGCTAAAAAAAAGTTTTTTGGAGAGCCTGTCTTCTCAAGAAAAACACCTTGAGGCTGCTCTCTCTCCACCTGCAGCCTCAGCTCCTCCTAACTCTGATCTCTCCAGCTGCATTTCTATCCACAGGAGACGACGCCTTCTTCTGACTCTCTTGTTCTAAAAGCACCTTTCCAGACTAAGTTAGATGATTCCAGAACATTCCAGACTTCAAGTACCCCTTGGTCAAAAGCAGAACTTGGAGCCATTACCAAGGATTTCCCAAAATTTACTGAGGGTCCTTAAAAAATTCTCAGAGGAATTTAATGTAGTCACTCAAACTTATGAGCCAGGTTATTCTGACCTTTATCAATTAATTTACCTGTTGGTAGGGGACAGTCAGGAAAAAATTTGGATGGAACTGGCACGTGAGACTAAACCTTTTGATGCTTTTGTTAGGCATCGAGCCACTGATAAATCTGATGTACAAACACTGGCTTGATGCTTACATGGAAAAATGAGAGATGCTTTCCCACAAACTGTTAACTGAAAATAGATCCAACAAACTATGCAAAACACGGATGAATCGGCGTTAGATTATTACAATCGCCTACAGGTTGTCTTTAAGCAATTTTCAGGCTTGGAGGAAATCAATGGACAAAGTTATAAATCTTATCATGTCGTTAAAATGGAAACACAGCCCGCACTCGCCTGAGACTAAAGAAAAATAGTGTAAGGTGATGGTTAACTGTCTAATGTCTAATCCAAACATAACTCTTAAAAACAAGTGTTTAAATAAGTGTAAATAAGATAAAAGCTTATCCTAAGTTAAACCAAATAATGGATATTCATTGAATGTCTAAATCATTCCTGGATAGGAAGGTATAATGAGACATTGATTGCTAAACATAAGTTTTTCTGGTTTGCCTTCTAATTTTTTTTGCAGGGAGACAAACAATATTTGGGTCTATCAAGAGACATGTTTTGTGCCACATTGGAAAGTTTGCCGTAAAGAGGAATATTCTTCTGGAAATTAGTAAATGTGTTTATGGGTTCACTAATCTACTACAGGATGCTAATGTACGATAGACAGTTCACAATTGCCTGCTTCCTAGTTCTCACTGGAAAGCAAAGATTAAAAACAGTTTAAAAAGTTGGAAGAAGGACTGAGAATACAAAATGAACCAAAGAGAAAATGTTGGAACACTTACAGTAGTAAACCACAAATTATCTCTGCAAACTGTGTGCATTGATGCTGAGAGAGGGCGGGCAGAACAGTGGGCGCCCCTTTGAAAGATGAGAAGCAATGGAACTCTCACGAGAGATATCTGCTACTGTGGAAGGATTTACCGTCACTTCTAATTTTTCACACTATGGTCACTGACCATTCATAAATTATGATTAACGTATATTTAAATAGGCAATGTACATGGTATCTACATGTATCAATATAGATAAATGGATAGATATATCTTCAATTTTACCTATAATTCATTGATAAATGCACTATAAATTTAATTTTTATATATATAAGCAAAATAATTTCATGAAGTACAAAACAGAATGCATGCATGGCATATACTAAAAATAGGGACTACGTGTGAGTTTATTGAACTTTTATTTCAGTTACTTATATGGTTTTATACATGTAGATATATGCTAGACCATGATATACACTCTATTTGTTGCTGTGAAATGATCCAACATGTTTGAAAGCCGCTGCTCTCATACCACAGTAAACTGAGTGACAGAAGAGTCTATGTAGCCAGATGGAGAGGCCAACACGAGAGCACCCACGCTTTCTGTCCTGTACACACAGTGATAACTCTTCAAGGCCAGCCTGAAATCACTCTCTGACAGGCTCATACTTTGTTGCCTTGACTTTTCTGATTTGCAGCCAGGCAGCAATCTTTGCTTAGAAGAACTCTCCCCATTTCTTGTAACGGCTTGCAAGCTTGAGAATTCTGATGGTGGCTTCCCAGATATTTGTAGCTCTGACACCAGTTTAGAAGGTGTCCCATCTTTCAAACCTTTATTCTGCCTGCTCAATCTAGAGCAACCTTTTTCAGCAACAGTGTGGGGATCCCGTTGCCCTTGCCTGTTGAATCATTCCCAGTCTAGCAGAGCGACGTCAGGGTGAACCTATAGACACGAGTGAATCTGATACTGTAGTTTCCAGAAAGTGTATGGTTTATTTTAACTACATTACATAGAAGGAGTTTATGTTCTTTTGATGTAAGGCACAGGCAATCATGCCATCCTCTAAGAGTAAATCTGTAATCATCTGTAACACCTGCCTCGCGTCATTTCTTTTCTAGATAAGCTTTATAAGTTTTCGAAATTGAGAAAACGATTGTGTATAAAAAGTAAATGAGGAAGGTGGATGTGTGTTCCTGGTAAGAGACGGTATGAAGAATGAAGGTGCATTTTTGTTAAGAAAAAAGTAATTTTTTTCTAAAATAAAATGATTGTTCCAGAATAAGAAAGAAAAAGATAAAATAAAACCTAAATAGACATAGAAAGTTGTAGAAGGTTTGTGAAAAAGAAATCCTTTTTTTAAAAAAAGTTTTAATATGTGGTTAAGCTGGCTAAGATTAAAATGACTTTATTTAAAAATTAATTTTAATGTCAGAAGTACTCTGATACAAAATTAGAATTTGGTTTTTCTCTCTATTAAAAGGACAAAGTCTTGGGGCCGGCCCAGTGGCACAGTGGTTAAGTTCACACATTCCACTTCAGCCGGGGATTTGCCAGTTCGGATCCCAGGTGCAGACAATGCACCGCTTGGCAAGCCATGCTGTGGTAGGCGTCCACATAAAAGTGGAGGAAGATGGGCACGGATGGTAGCTCAGGGCCAGTCTTCCTCAGCAGAAAGAGGAGGATTGGGAGCAGAAGTTAGCTCAGGCCTAATCTTCCTCAAAAAAAAGAAAAAGGACAAAGTCTTCTCAGATTATTGGTCTGCTCTTAATAAGAAATTATAAACTAAGTTTCTTTGCATTTAATGAAATCTGCCAAGGAAACAAAGATTCTATGTTTGTCTTTATCAATTCTTTGATTACTTAGAAAAGCTGAGTTTTCTCAGTATTAAAAAAAGCTAGGTTTTGCTCAGAATTATGTAACTTTCTGTGTTTTCCCCTAAAATCTTTTTGTCACTTTGGTTAAATGGATAATTAAGTATTTTTTCATAAAAATCTGTGATGCTAGGGGCCAGCCCAGTGGCGCAGTGCTTAGGGTCGCGTGCTCCGCTGTACAGATAGTGTATATATAAGTGTTCCAGAAATTATATGAACTTCCTGGGAATCTGATACATCCTAATGTAATGTTATCAACCATAACTCCAATTATTATCTTAAAATGTTGTATGTCACAAAAATAACCAAATTCCCTTGTCATTTACATTATAATTAACTCTTATCAGATCTTTAATAATGGACATTTTTAAGTCTTTCGTCATTTATAGACAGTTATTGTTTTACTCTGATGCTTTGGCAAAAATTGTGCCTGCCAGGCTGGCCTGGTGGCACAGCAGTTAAGTTCAGACACTCTACTTTGGTGGCCCAGGGTTCACCAGTTTGGATACTGGGTGTGGACCTATGCACCACTCGTCAAGCCATGCTGAGGTGGCATCCCACATATAAAGTAGAGGAAGATGGGCATGGATGTTAACTCAGGGCCAGTCTTCCTCAGCAAAAAAGAAAAAGCAGGATTTGTGGCAGATGTTAGCCCAGAGCTAATCTTCCTCAAAAAAAAAAAAAAAATTGTGCCTGCAACAGTGCTTCATCTTCAAGGAGATCCATGAAAGAGACTTTGACAAGTACTCTAGAATACAGATTTTTGATAAACTTAAGATTGTAACACTGAACTGAGTGGGAAATTCTAAAATCCTAAAGAGAAACTGATTGCTTTGATATTTTATTTTCCAGATTTAAAGGACCCTTTTTCCCCCTTATCTATAACTTACAGCAATTTGATAAAGTGTATCTTTGCAACAAAGGTTGAAAGGGACCTTATCAGGTACTGTTAATCAAACCTTGCATTGCCAAACTCCAAACAACAGATTCTTGGTTTCACGTGTCACATCTAAAGAAGGCACCAAACCCTGACTGGAGCTACACACCAACCAGTGACCTGCAGGTGAAGACTTCCAGGAAATGAAGCAGACAATAGCTGAGCAGACAGCTTCCCCAGGATTCTGCACCAGATCTGTATGTTTTTATGTCCTTTCCCATTGAAAAATTTGCTGTTCCCTTCATACCTTTCTCTTAATCATCCTATTTTGGAGAACTCCTTTCTATATTCTTCAACACACTGAAAGTACATGACCCCCATTTATAACTTGTATGTTTCCACTACTTCTCGTGGATCTCTTTACACAAAGTGAAGACTTCCAAGAATGGGTTTATATTTGCCATCTTAACCCAGAAAGCATCCCGCACATCCTTTGGGAAGCTGAACATGAAGGATGGTTGGATTGAAGTATTTGGGCTATTATTTGTCCTGTTAGGGATCTTAATGCTTTTTGCTCTGCTGCCACAGTAGGAATTCTTAGGTGATGGTAAAACCGTATGAAATCAGAAGAACCTGCCGCTGGTACCTCAGTTACTGCCTTACGGATCAAACTTCTTGCTTGGTCAACGTCAAGCCATCTTTCTTTAAGTTCTTCTTACCATGGCTTTTGTTAATAGGGGTAATCTTGGCTCTCAGGTTGGCCTTTTATTTTTTCACACCCTTTTGTTCCTACCCTGCAGAAACTTTCTGACTCCGCAAATGTCACTGATTGTTAGATCTGTGCTAGAGCAGATAATACTCATAATACACCTGAATTAGTGGTTTGGCCACTATCCTTACAAGGATGGAGAAATTTATCTGGTAAAAATGCTGGCTTCTACTTTGGGTTTTTTGAATCCACCTACAAGCTTTCCTCTGGATCCAAGCCTCTGGTGTTACCACCTTTCACTGAGTACCTCCTGCTCATAAGGGAATACCCCTTACTCAGATTTGGACACTGACCCAAAACCTTTCCCTTTGTTTTGAAAATATGAATGAGACTGGCAAAACTTGAGGTTACCTTCCATCAAATGCTTCCAACTATACACTCTTATCTGATTCAGATGTTCATGAGTTCACTCCTTGCTGGAGTCTCTATGACTACAACGTAATTTCTCATGATGTATCCTTATAGGGGGGCAATGAGATCTATAATGGAACAGGACATTGGAAAGCAGATGTGCTCCCTCTTAATAGAACAATGTGAGGAATTGACCAAAAGTCCAGAGAATGGTGAGAACTTAGTTCCACCTACCTTTTCCCCAGAGACTCCCCATATCTTAGCCGGAATTTTACTTACAAGAATCAAACCCATTTGCTGCTTCAAGTATACAGAAACAGAAAACAATCCCCCACACAATTCCAGTAAACAGATTACCATGTACTCTGTGAGGATGATTACACTTCTGACCATGAGGTTTCTTCCTTTGTAGCTAATAAACAAATCTGGGCAAGGGGACCTACTTATACCTTGTCCTTAGAGGACTCTGGATATTTCTTCTTATGTGGCACAAATATTTACTCTACTGTCCCTATTAAATGGAAAGTGCATGATGAGGTTTTTGCTTTTGCCCCGGACACCACCATTAGAAAGACTCTTCCCTCCACTGTTCACATACCAAATCTAGCATCCTTCTCATGTCAATCAAAGAGACTTGACGAAGCTGGGATGGTTATAATTTTGGATGGATGCCAACCAATAACCCAATTGTAGATAGAAAGGGGTTTGGTCATGCTTTTGCCAGAGCATTTTTCCCTTGGTTCAGAGTAATTGATCTTGAAGAAGCAATCCACAACCTTTCTATTGTCATGACCACTACTTTCAATGCTTCTGTTCAAGCATTCAAATATCAGCAAATGCAAATTGATAGCCTGGAAGAATTTGTCCTACAAAATAGAAGGACAATAGATATCTTAACAGCCCAACATGGAGGCACCTGTGCCCTACTAAGAAAAGAATGTGGTTTTTATGTTAACCAAGCTGGCAAGGTGATGCAAGAACTAAAACGATAAAGGATAATATCAATTTATTGGCTGAAATAGGACACACATCAGGACTTGGGGATTATTTTGATCACTTTAACTAGTTACCAGCAGGAATAGGGTCATGGTTAAGGAGGGTATTACAAATTGGATTACTGCTGTTAATCTTAATAATGTGGAGCATTATGTTAATCAAATGCTTACTAAAAATTGCAGTCTCTGCTGCAACTCATCAACTGTACAGCTTATGTTTGCCCAGATGACCATGTTAGTTACTCTTCATCAAGATAGGTTTTCTGGATCAGAAGGTTTAGAGGAAATTACTGTTGACTCTTTCACAAGACATGCCCCCTACCCCTGTCCCCATGGAGGGACTGCCTAGAACCAGAGAAGGTAATCAAGCCACTCTGACCTCCAAGAGGACTCATTTTGCTCTGTCGATGTTTTCTTCCAAAACATCATGAGCAAAAGGGGAAAATGTGCAACAAGTTGTCAACAGTGGCTCCATTTTATACTCTGGACTCCATCTTGTTAAAAAATACGAAACTGTGCTGATCTTGCTGACTTGCCAAAAGGGACGTATTTGAAAGGACTTTCTCAAGGACGGTACAAAAATATACTTTTTCTCATGGAAACAAGATGTCCTTGAGTAGGACAATGAACTGGAACATAAATTCACCCTCCCCAACAAACAACTGAGGTGGTTGTTCTGGGCTCTCTTTGTTGCTAACAAAAACTCCAGACTCTGTTCCTCAGGGGGACACTTTTCTGGCTGCTATCAGAAACTGTGTCCCCTAAATTGCAATTCTAAGACCCCAAATAAACACTCTCCTTTTGTTTTGCAGTTGCCTCTTTTTCCTAAGTTGACATCTACATAGGTCCATGCCAACGGTCACTTCAGGATCAATGACTGTCCTTGCTTGCCCTGATGCCTTTCTGAAATGCACAGAGAGGTGCTCTCCAAACACCGCTCTGGGCTATGGCACCTTGGTAAGGCTTTACAAGGCCCGGAGCCACATCGATGCCACTCTCGGGAATCCTTCTCCTGCTCCATACCTTGGTCAGTCAAGTAGAAACTCTACGAGGCTGCTTCAGATTTGACTACCTTCATCGCACAGCATTCCTACACCCTGTCCCATGTTACCCCAAATTGCCAAGAGCCCCAGGGTCTTCTCTCCACCCCTAAGTCTATCTAGGATATAGGGAAATGGCTCTTCCTACTCTGTGATTCTCTCAGCTCTTGGGATTCTGCCCAAACTCATTTGGAGTGTCTGTTGCTGTTCCTTCATAGGATTCAGTCCCCAGATATAAACTTCATAGGGTACTTCAAAATTTTTGTTTCACTTATAGGTTGGCTGAACTTGATATTATGAACGACATTCAGTATAAAACACTAATAAACACAAATGGCCGCCGTGTGTTACTTAATGATGTAGTCATTTACTGGTTGCAGGGCCTATTTCTCAATAGTACACCCACTTAGCTCTCTTTGCTCCCCTCTTGGCTTTCTTCTTTTCCCCCTAACTTGGGTTATCTCTCTTAATCGTCAGAACCTAAATTGACCCCTGGTCTGTGTTTTTGAGACTCAAAACACAGTCTGCTATGACTTCTCCTTCTGTTCATGAATGGAAGAGGATTATAGGGTAAATAAAAGGAAGTACTAGGGAAAAACACGGCAGGTAATATATCAAAATACTCCACCACAGAGGCCGCAAGGGAAAGGGAGTCCTGATGGTACTAACTCTTGGCCCTAGGCTCTGAGTCCCTCTGGAGGGTCTGCTCCTGCCTTCCTGAAGCTTCGTTGATCAACTCTTCCTTTAATTCTGTGAGCTACCTCAAGATCTGTCCTCAAGTCCCTCTTTTGACTTGAGCTAATTCAGGTTATGTATGGCTAACCCAACATAATAGCTTAGCCAAAAAGGGGAATTTTTATTTCATGGAATCAGGGAGATTTGAATAGCCAAATAACAGAAGAGCGGACATGCAACTGGTCTTCAGGAACCCTAAACCACCAGTAACCTGCTCCATCTCTTATCTCTGCTCCTCAGAGTGAGTGGGTTTCTTTCCCTCTTACTGACTAACTCTCTCTACATGGTGGGAAACATAGTGACAGACCATTCCTAGGTTTTCCAGAGATTGGTTTCCACCACCAGATAAAGGGGGAAATAAATCAGGGTTTAAAGTTTTTAATAATTTGTTTCAGTAGTAAAATGTAAAGAGGAAAAAATTTCTTGAGTTCACCAATTCTTCTTCCATGCTGTGTAGACAATAGCTGGTGTTTGGATTATAACTATAAAAAAAAAAATTCCTCTCTATGATTAAGCTATTTTGCCCTTCTAAAGTTCCCTTTTAACAGTGTATAAAAGAAAGAACGAATTTAAAAATATTGCTTTGTGTCTTTTCTTAACCTAAATGCAGAGAAGAGAAAGTAATGAGAATGACAACAAAAAATGTTTTCAAACAGATGAAAACAAAAAAATCACAGGTTAATGCCTTTGCAGTCGAAATCAAATGTGATGTGACATAACAAAGAAGGATATTACATTCCCAGCAAAGAAGAAGTTTAAAGTCAAGGAAACTGAACTATGATAAATATATACCCTATGTTCTTCTACCCTGCGAAGCATAGGGCACTTCAGAAGTTTTGTTTCAGTTGTAGATTGGCTGTACTTGACATTATGAAACGCATTCTATTTCAAACACCAATAAACACAAATGTCCAATGCGTGTTGCTTAGTGATGGAGTTAGCCATAAATGAGCTTCTGTAATTATTTATAATGAAAAAGACTTGGAATAGTGCACATACAAACATTTCTGGGTCTGTGAACATGGAAGTTCTAAGACGCTACCACCTAAGTTCCACACCTCTTGGGAGAGTCCTTTCAACTTCTCACTAAAACTTCCAGGTACACTCTTATCCTCTCCTTCTGTCTCTTTTCCCATCAATCTCCAATGAAATGCAAGACTGAAAGATGCAGAAAAGAACTACTTTAATTGTTACAAGTCCTTCCATTTTCCCCTGACACTATTTCCCTCTTTACCAGGAGGGGAACAATAAGTTATGCAAACAACCGAACCCCAGTAACTTGAGTGCCTGCCATGACAACTTTCACATTGGCAACTTTCACTAGATTTGTAAGATTCTTGTGGTAAAATGAATTACAGCCGAATGCCCTTAGCGTTTCAAAATCAAATATTCATTTAGATCAATGGTTCCCAGACTTTGGATTTTAAAAGTGAAATCTCAAAAATGTGTGGTGAACCAGCATAGGTTCGCCAACTTTTTCTTTTGCCAAGTAAGGATTTAGGGAAAATAATGTTCTCTACTATCAGCATCATTTCACAAAATAAAGGACATTTTTAAGACCAAAGAAATAGGCAGGACGTTGTCTCAAGTTAAAGAAATGGGGAAAGGGCCATCATTCCCGAGAACAGAGAGTAGACAACTATACGCTTCGCTTCTGTCAGAACGCTGCCAGGGAGCAGATGGCACCTTCAAAGGGTTAAACAAAAAATATTTCAGTGAAAAAAACTGTTTATAGAGGCGCAGGCAAAATTTTTCTGAATCTAACAAGGGATGGTGAGTTACCCAGAGACCAGCTGCAGCAGGAAGCCATTACTTCTCCCGGGCCTGAAGGCGTGAAGAAAGGGAACAGTGTTCCCAGAGCGAAGTGAGAGCTGGAGTTGACAGGACCTGGAACTGGGACAAACACAGCCCCTGCCAGAACCATGAGGAGAAGAGGAGAGAATGGGGCTAAAAATACCATATCTTTCTCCACCATCATGCCTGAACCCAACTGGTAACCAGAGGGCAAGAAGGCCTGGGTGTTGCAGTCCATAGCGTCAGCCTCTACGAGCACAGAATAGGTCCAAAAGGGTGGAAAATGAATCCAGGGTAAGGGTCCACCAGAGCACATTGATATACTCTAGCGAGAGGACTGGGACCAGACAGAGGAAAGAGCATGCATGTGAATGTCTTTTTTCATTTCAATTGCAGGAAAATTACAAGAGAAATTTTATTTTAAGATATAATATTGCATGTAATTATATGCTTGGTACATTTGTCAATTAGTGGCTCAGTGTTCAGCAGCGAACGTCAAGTGGTCCTCGAGAGAGCAACATGTTCCAGTACTTTATTTTTATCATATTCATTATTAAAAACTCAACTTCACATAGGTATAAAGTAGAAGCAACAGTCAACACTTTCACTCAGTTTGGAACATTTTGAGCGAATTAAGGAAGGCCATATATAACAGCCTCCAGGCCTGAGACATCCCCTACCCGCCAGGTCCCTGAACTTTACTGCACATCGATATCATCCGGGACCTTTAAAAAAAATACCGATGCCTAGTTCACACTCCAACATTCTGATTTAATTGGTACGGGGTGAAACTTGGTATAGGAAATTTTTACACTTTTTTATTTCAGAAATTTTAGATTTAAAGAAAACTTGTAAAGAGAGTGGAGCTCCCATAGTCCTCATTGCCAGTCTCCCCTATTATTAACGTCTCACATTAGCATGGTGCATTGGTCACAATCAATGAACCCATATTGATATAGAATTTTTAACTGAAGTCCTTACTTTACTCAGATTTCATTAGTTTTTACCACATGTTTTTTTCTGTTCCAGGTCCCACATTACGCTTAGTCAGCATGTCTCCTTAGCCTCCTCCTGGCTGAATTAATTTATCAGAATTTTCTTTTTTTTGATGACCTTGACAGTATTGAGGAGTCCTGGTCAGGTACTTGGTACAGCATCCCTCAATCGAGGTCCGTCCAATGCATTTCTCGTGATTAGACAGTGGTTGTATGTTATGCGGGGAGGACGGCCACAGGTGCTCTTCTCATCGCATCGTATCGTACTAGGTACACACCCTCAACATGACCTGCCGCTGCTGAGGTTGACCTTGATCACCTGGCCGAGAGACGGTGAGTCGGGTTTCTCCAACGCAAAGTTGCTCCTTGTTCCCTCTTTCCACACCGTACTCTTTGAAAGGCACTCCTGATGCACAGCCCTCGCTTAAGGAGTGGGAGGGTTTGTTCCACTTCCTTGAGGATGAAGATTTACACAAATTAGTTGGAATTATTCTGCGTAGGAGATTTATCTATTCTCCCTCAACTATTTACTTATTCTATCATTTATTTATATCATTGTGGACTCACGGATATTTATTTTATATTCTGGATTATAATCCGACGCTACTTCATTTATTTTGTTGCTCACATTGTTCCAACTTTGACCATTAGGAGCTCCATCCATTGGCTCTTATCTCCTTTTGACATGCTCCACCGTTGTGGGTATTTCTTTTAGCACTTCCATACTTTCTAGCACTATAAGATGCTCCAGGCTCGTCTTGTATAGTTCCTCTATAACCAGCCTTTTCTCCAAGGATTCCTGGCTCCTTTTATTGGAGAATAGAAACAAACATATGCGTGCCAGATGGATCACTGCTTCAAGGCCCTTTCGACTGACAGAGCAATTTTATATATATTTTTATATATAAATATATACAAAATGATGATTTCAAAAATTTAAATATAATTTTTATATAATAAAATAAATAAATAATTTATATATTTTTATTTTATTTATATTTAATATAATTTAATTTGTATATATTATATATTAATATAATTTATACATATATAATAAAATTATATATAAAAATATAATATATAAATAATAAAAATGTAAATATAAAAATGATAAAGTCTTACTCATTTTTTTTAAATCTCAAGTTAGATCAGTGCTTAGCACATAATATACTCTTAAGTATTTTTTGAACACGCAAATGAATTAATGAGTGGGGAATATAATATAAATTTATATAATATATTTAATTTATATACAATATTATATAAATATATAATTATATTTCTATAATAAAATAAAATAAATTTATTATATAAATGTAATTAAATTTAAAAAGATTTTAAAAAATGAGTAAGAGCAATATTATATATACTTATATATAATATGATATTTATATATAATATATATCTATTTATGCGCAAATAACTAATCCCTGTATATACTCGTATCTATAAACATTTCTAGGTGTAAACATCTGTATGTATAGTAAGGTGAGCATGAGTTCCTGTTGATGTCTCCAACTCTAATCTGTAACCACAGGGATCATCCCTGCCCCCTCCCTTGCCTGCCTGTAAGCTTCCACTTCAACAATGAGCAACCTGGCTCCTGCTACCTGACAACCGTTTACTTAATTGTTTAATTCCAGGAGACACATACAGCGGTTTCATTACACTTTTCAATTCTGCACCACTCCCTCCAAAAAGGGAAGAATGTTGAGGAAATACAGCAATTCTGTTAGGGAAACCCACCATATTCTTGGCTTGTAGTTGGTTTCCCATATATTTTCCTCATCTTCCTATCTCCTAAAATACATTTCATTATCATAAGCGTTTAATAGCTTTCCTTTCCCCACTGGTACCCAAGGACATCAGATGCATTTTGACATAGCAAAGAAAAGAACCCTTTGAACTACCTACCGATGGAGCGCTGCTACTCAGTGCACATTGGTTTTCCTTTTAGGCCAGAACCACTTAGTGTTCTCTGTCAGACACTCACGGATGACCACTTACCTTTGAAACATACATGAATGAATCAGACAATTTTCTAATGATACTGAATTGGAAAGAAAACAGTAGCTTGAATCCTGCTTGTAAGTTTATTGTATCAAAATACAGATACAGACTTTCAGAGGGCCCTCTTCTGTGCTTGATGAGACAGGACACAAGCTATTCTTTGATAAGCTTTTAAAGAAATCTTTGATTTATTCATTTTTAAATAATAAAATATTGTGAAGTCACTTGTATAGCTGCACATTTTGGGCGTCTAAGGAAATGATGAAGGCCTTTGCGAGGTAACTGGCTGCCATCTTTTTAGAATCTAGACTAAACTAAAAACAGGAGAACCAGAAGATTAGGAAAGAAAAGCACAGGGAACAAATAATTGCCTTTCCTCCTTCTGTTTATAGAATAAATGCACTTCTTGTTGCCATGGCAAAGGAGCCAGTCTGCTTTTCCCATTCCTCTGTTTCTACCCATCATTATATCCAACATCAGAAAATGTCATATTTTCTCATCATCTTTCTTGGACCATTGTGTTTATCCACCCACTTGCATTTACTACTCTCCCCAGTCTTTTTCATGGGAATACTTAGGAAAAAAGTGATTTCAGGTGAGGCAAGTGGCTTCAGGCACAGTTAGAGGAATCAGGAAGCAAAGAAGAATGGAAAAGAGGGAAGGGGAAAAGACCTCAACCGTTATTGAGGAAGGAAGCCTTCCTGTCTTAGAAAGCCCCTCTGATCCAAAGGGAAAAAACCTAAAAATGCCCTTTGAAGCAAATTTCACCTTGATGATAAGCTAAATCAACTTTGTGGGGGTCTATTTTGGCTCTCTAAACACTTCACCATAATGATGGGGACTACATTCTCTTTTGTCACTATTAGGCTGACCTCATCAAAGCATAAAGTGTAACTCAGGGGAATTAATACCACAACTCCAAAATAGTCACACAACATATGGAGTATTCTGCCCAATTCATGATGCCACACTTTGTCAGGAACAGTAACACACTAACATGTTTTCAAAAGATGGCAACCAAGGTCTTGCAACCACACTTCCCCACTCGTTAATTCATTTGTGTGTTCAAAAAGTACTTCAGAGTATATTATGTGCTAAGCACTGATCTAACTTGAGATTAAAAAAAAATGAGTAAGACTTTATCCCTTTCTCTCAAAAACTTTACATTCTTATCCAGCCATGCAAGAGGCAGTTGAATGGACAAGGTGTTTTCATTTTAGAAAGAAGAAAACTGAGTTTGAAGAGCTGTCCCTGAGAAGCTACGAATCTAGGAAAATGCCACAATCTGTAGGAAACAATCAGCAAGGGTGAGATAAGTGGTTTCATCCTGTTTATATGCCCTCAGTTCTGAGTGTATACACAATCAGCTCAAATGCTCTTTCTTGTTCATTCTCTTTCCGCCAATCACGAGGGCAGAGGGATGATGTGGCCTGCCCTTCCTTTCATAAATCCTTCAGTTGCAGACTCTGATATTCCTGTCAAAACAATCCTCCAGGACAAAGGTACCACGGGAAATCTCAGGACGGGAAGTGTTCCAGCCTTAAACAATCTGCCTTCAAATGTCTGAACAGCTCTCATGTGGAATAAGGAATAGACTCGACTGATAAAAAAATTGCAAGAAACTAGACTGAGACTAATAAGTGGATACTACGCATAAAGAATATGCTTTCAGATCAACACTGAAAAAAACGCTACAGCAATACTTATCAAATTTTAATGTGCATTTGAATCACTGGGGAATCCTTCCAATGTAGATTCTGATTCAGATCTGGTGTGGGGCCTGGCATTCTTCATTTCTAACAGGATCCCAGGTTTGCGGCTGCTGGTGGTCCTAGGACCACATCTCGTGTATCACTGCTCTGCAGTTATCTGGCAGTGGGGCTCACTGGGCCACACTGGGATGCCAGTCCTGGAACTATTTAAGCAGAAGCTGCATAGCTATTTGTCAGGAATGCAACAGAAAGGATTTCTGTACTGCATGTGAGTGTGGGTTAGACGTTTCCTTTCAAATCTAAATGGTTTGATGCAGGGCTTTTTATAAAAGAATTAATTTTACACGTGATTGCGTCTTTTAAATATTAAAACACTTGCACATAGATAACGAAGAAAGTAAAGTGAGACTTTACGTCCCACTTCAATAATGTGGAAACAGAAGATCTTAGACATTAAGTGACTTGCTCAAAATTCACTTTGTCATACAACAAATTTATTGAGCACCTACTCTTAGCAAAGATCAGGCACAGGGCTGGACAGCCAGCAATGAACAGAATAGACATGGTCTTTGTCTTCCAAAAATCACAGTCTAGTTGAATAACACATAACACACCTATGTGATAAACCCCATTTCTATGAGCACATTAAATTGGTAGAAAAAGACTCTAGGATCAGGAAAAACTGCCTCCAGTAACAGCGAGACCTGGGGGAAAAGAATTCATCACTTGAAGTGTCAAGTGCCAGAGGAGAACATCTCTTAATTTTCCAAGCCGTTTTGGCTCCACGAGAATGGACAGCATGACGCTGGCACTTTGACAGCCCAACTTTTCAGCCTACTCCAAGAAAGTACGACATTGATGAGGATTAAATCATCCTAACTTCTACAAACAAAACAGAATCTGAAAATCCCGTCTACTCACTTCCCCACCAGCTGACCTACCCACCCCACCCCCAACTTTGTAGGATGAGACAGAAGACCTCCCATTAGACCCTCTAGAATCCTTCATACTGCAAAAATAGGCAGACTGAGACCTCGTGGTGAATAAATTCACCTCGTGGGGGAGGGAAACCCACTGAGACATTGACAGCTGATCAGCACTTGTGTGTTCAGTTTTAGCGTGATGTTAGCCCAGGAATTTCTTTCTTCCTTCAACAATCTGGTCCATACATCACCTCACTGTTACTCTCTTTCAATCCCCTCAATAATTCCCTGGATGATCTCTATCATATTTTGTCTGTCTTTCTAAGAATCAGAGGACTGCCAGGCCCATTATGGATTAGTGTCCTCCGACTTCTGTCTCACTCTTACCACAAGGTTCCAATCTTTTCATCATTTCCCTCTGCCATCTTTATTTTCTTTCCTTCAACCCACCATTGCTCCCATTTAATATTTAAGCTCATTCATTAGATAGAAGATTGAGATAAGCTGAAATATTTTTACGTATTCTCAGGTCCCTTCATTTTGTGCCAGGTCCCTTCATTTGGTTAGGTTTCCCAGGAAACAGACCTTAAGATGGAGACTTGTATGCAGGTGGTTTACTGGGGAGTGATCCACAGAACAGCACTTGCACGGGAGTGAGGGAAGCAGGACTGGACAGCTGGGAAAGAAGAAAAGCAATACGGCTGCCAGAGATGCCTAAGACAACTTTACAAGGAACTCCAAGGCTGGGATAAACCTTACGAGATGTCCCTAACTGAGGCAAGGAGAGGGGGCTTTGTATCACCTACATTGATCAGCCAGGGGATGGGTTGCTCCTGAGGTGAAGGCATAATCTTGGGTCAGTTGGCTTTCTTTCTTCAATGGCTAGTCCCAGGATTAGACTCAGCTGTGAGGTGTCAGCACTCCAGCAGCTAGAGAATGAGTCTCCGATCTCAAGGTATGATCTGAGCAGCATAGCCTAACATCCACTACAATTCACTTCTTGCACGGCTTGAATCCATTTGCTTCATGTAATAAATTCACCTAATCTGGGAAGAGCTCTTCCAGAATGCCAGTTGGTCTTTTCTCCTGGAAAAACTTACAAGATGAAGGTTGTTGGGACAAACTATGGCCTCCACCACTGCAGCTGGGCTCTGGACCACAGCTGATTCTTACCATCACTCTCCTCTACTTCCTGTTCTAAGTTCCCTTTACTCAGCTAGCATCTCTGCCAGTTTAGTAGCTTAACTGGGGGGTGACCCAGACTTGCATCCTTGAAACGTACGAGGTCCTGATCATCATGCCCTTCTTCTCAGGCCACAGCTGCTTCACTTGTTCATTTACTATCACCTTAAGCAGGAGAGTATCAAGAGACAAGCCAGTGGGTTATCCGGATACTAAATGTATTTTTCCCTAATATCACCATCAGCAGCCCTACCTTCCAGGAGTTAATCATCCCTCCCAGGATGCTGTCTCTTTTTTGCTGCTTGTTTCTTGGTATGAGGAGCCTAAAATGACTGGTGTTAGCTGAAGCATAACATTTAATGGGACTCTTGTTGAGAAATTATTCCCCTTTTGACATCCAGGAACTGTAGTCTTGTAAAAGCACAACTTTATCAAATGGACCACTGGGAGTGATGATGAAAAGGAAATCTTTCCTTCTGTCCCGTGGCTCCCATGTACTGTACTGATTGAAAGCACAGAACTATATGACAGTCGTTGGTTTAAGGTGTGTACTGCATCCTAGAGGACAGCACTCCATCCTTGCAGGGTTTTATCTCTAAGCTGTTACCATGGTTTCCCCTTCAAAGACTATTTCATCATTTCATCAGGCCAGCAGCTCCTGGATGGTATGGTAGGTGAAAGAACCAATGATCCTGTGGTCATGTGCCCACTGCCACATCTTATTTGCTGTAAAGTATGTGCCTTAATTCAACGCAATATTTTATCAGATGCTGTGTCAGTTTATCAAACATTCTGTAGGCCCTCATAGAGTCATTCTGACTGACCCACAATAGGTAGGAAAGGCAAACCAATACCTGGATTATACATCAATTGCAGTAAATATACCATTGTTCTCCTTCGAGGGTGAAAAAAGTCCAATATAATCAACTTGCCTTCAAGTAACTTGTTGGTCTCCCAGAGACATGACTGCAGAACACTCTCTTTATGAGAAGAAGTAGTTAAGGGAGCCCAAAGTGAAGAGAGGAGACAAAAATTAGAATACTAGAGGAATTTGAAGTCTTGTACATATTTTGCTACACCAAACATTAAAAATAGCCCAACTCTTAGCCAGATTAAGATAAATCCTCACACTGGCGTCCTATTTACTTCAGTGCCTATTGCCCAACATAGCATGTCCAACTTTCAACAAAAATTACAAGACATAACAAATAGCAAGAAAAACACAGTCAGAAGAGAGAAAGCAATTATCAGAACTAGACTCAAATATGACACAAATGTTAAAATTATCAGACTGGGAATTTAAAACAACTATGAAGAATATATTTACAGTTATAATGGATAAAAACAGACAACATGCAAGAGATTGGGGAAGTAAGTAGAGATGGAAACTCTAAGAAAGGATTAAAAATAAAGGTTCAAAATCAAAAACACCGTAACAGAAATGAAGAATGCCTTTGAAGGACGTATCAGCAGACTTAACATAGCCAGGAAAAGAATGAGCTTGAAGACAGGTCAACAGAAACTCCCTAAACAGAAATTCAAAGAAGTAAAGTATGAAAAAAGAGAACAGAATATCTGAGGTCCGGGGGACAATCTCTAAAGGGTAATGTGTCTGCAATTGTAATGGCAGAAGGAGAAGAGATAATGGAGCAGAAGAAACATCTGAAGTAATAAAGGACGAACATTTTCCACAGTTAATGAAAGACATCAGATGACAATTTTAGAAAGCTTGGAGAACACTGAGCAGAATAAATATTTTTAAAAATTAAGCACATCATATTCAAACTGCAAACAAAAACAAAGATAACATATTGGAAAAAGCCAAAGAGATAAAACAACTTACAGAGGCACAAGGATAAGAATTACAAAGGACTTCTTATCAGAGCATGCAACCAAGAAAAGAGTCTAATGAAATATTTCAGTGTTGAAAGAGAGAAAAATAAATGAACAAGAACCTTGAATTCCGTATTCAGTGAAATTCTCCTTCAAAAGTGAAGGAGTAAAGACCTTCTCAAACATACAAAACTGAATGAATTCATCTCAGCAGACCTGGAGATGCAAGAAATGGTGAAAATAAGTTCTTCAGGAACAAAGGAAAATGATATGGGTACACTCATACGATGGAAAACTATTCAGCAATAAAAAGGAATGAGCTATCAAGCCATGAAAAAAACACGGATTAATATCAAATGCGTATGCTAAGTAAAAGAGATTAGTCTGAAAAGGTTACATACTATACTCCAACTACATGACATCTGGAAAAGGCAAAATTATAAAGACGGTAAAAAATCAGTGGTTCCCAGGGCTCAGAGGGATAGGGCAGATGTGAATAGGTGAAGCACAGGGATTTTTCTAGAACAGTAAAATTATCCTCTCTGAGACTGTAATCGCAGATGCAATTTGGATTATGCATTTGTCAAAATTCGTAGTACTTTACAATACAATGAGTGAACTTTAACGTGTGCAAATTTGAAAAAGCATTTAGAAGATCTCGGGAAGGCATTGAGAATGTGACAAAACAATCTATGTTACAAATGTATGAAACAACCCCCCTGAAGGGAGTTGGGGAGAAAGGTGAAGCCTTAAGTAACTTGGAAATGAGTGGAGGCTTCAGAGGAAAGGCTCAAGAAACTGAACATAGGCATGTACTCTAGTGGATAATGTTGTATCCCACAGGGGAACAGGTCAACATTCTCAAACTCCTAGACAAGTATCTTGGAATTGAACACTTAAGTAAATGTATGGCTTGGGAGCTAGATTTCTCACTGTCTGAGCAGGAAGTTACAGACAAGAAAGGAAGGAAGGCTAGAAGGATTTATGTGGTAATGGATTAGAGATAGAGACATCAGTATGAACGCATGTTTAGCTTAATATAGATATAGATGGATACAAATAGAAATATTCAGAGATATGTGTATACACAGGGGTTAGTGTACACACATATATTTCCTTGTTCTGTCAGCTGAAAGGGCCTAGGAGCTATGACAACTCAGTAGCAATGAGCACACCTAGCACCTAGATCTTGGTTTGTAATACCAATCTCCAATAAAGAGAGACCAGGAATACTTGGAGAAATCACTGATTCTGGGGCTGGAGGAGGAAATGTACAAGATGGCATAGAGCATGCTATAGTGCCAGAAAGTAAAGAAGTGCTAAAACAAACAAACAAAACGCGACAATGATAGGAGTATGTCAAAGTGAACCAGGAGCCCAGGAGCCAATGGAAAGAACTCCCAATGGCCAAAGCTGGAATAATTGGAGGAACAAAATAAATAAAGTAGCCTTGGATTATAATCCAGAATATAAAATAGATATCTGTGAGTCCACACTGATATAAATAAATGACTGAATAAATAATGAGAGAGAAGAGACACGTCTCCCATGGAGAAGAATTCCAAATAATTTGTGTAGCTCCTCCACTTTCAAGGAGGTGGGACGTAACTTTCCACTCCTTAGGTGTGGGCTATACAAATTGACTCTCTTCCAAAGACTACAATATAGAAAAGGGAAAAAAGAGTAACTTTGTGGTAGAGAAACTTGATAAGCACTATCTCAGCAGGTGATCAAGGTCAACATCAGCATGGATAAATCATGCTGGTCCTGTGCATCCTTGATAAGATGTGATGGAAATCACACTCTACCTTTGTGGTCCTCCTCCAAAAAACATATAACTTCACGAATCATGAGAAAAACACCAGACAAATCTCAGCTGAGGGACAGTCTACAAAATACTTGACCAGTACTCTTCAAAGCCGTCAAGGTCATCAAAACAAAGAAAATCTTGGAAACTGTCACAGCTGTGAAGAGTCTAAGGAGACGTGACAACTAAATGGGATCCTAGAACAGAAAGGGGACATTACAAAAATATTAAGAAAAACTGAATAAAGTATGGACTTGAGTTAATAATCATGTATTAATGCTGGTTTATTGATCATGAGAAATGAACCATACCAATATAAGATGTTAATAATAAGGGAAACTGGGTGCAAGGTACATGCAAACTCTCTGTACTATCTTTGCAAGTTTTCTCTAGATCTAAAACTGTTCCAAAATAAAAGTTTTTAAAGGACTAAATTCCTTTTAAAGGGATGATTAACTTTTTAGTGAAAACTAACAAAAAATGCTATTATAATTATGGAATGATAATTTCATCCGTGGGCATGATAGATAGAAATTTGGGCAAGATAAACAGGGGACTAAATTTGGAGGGATTGTGATATTCCAAGAACTGACCAGCAGAAGGAGATTAGGGGACCAGAGATGAGCAACAAAGGAAATGGAAAGAAATCAGGGATACAGCTCGAGGCCCTGGGAATTGAAGAGAGAAGTTGTCCCCAGAATATTTCCAGTGGTAGGAATGGCTAAGGAGGTTTAAGAACATTGTGCCTAATACCCTGTTTAAATTTCTCTGCACCATTGTGATGTAAGGTAACCTCCACCTTATGCTACCTCTTTCTCCATTTAAACTTCTCTCCTAAAGAATTGTCTGGAATAAGTGATGTTTTTGAGAAATCAAGGAAAATGGGGTGTTTGGGGTACGTATTGGGTGGAGGATAGAGAACAGACACAAGAGGCAAAATGTAAGTGAAAAAAGTAATTCCAGAAGCAGTAAATCAGAACAGAGGTGACTGTCTAGACACAAGCCCTGAGAGCCTTTAGCGATGAGGAGGTGGCAGGCAGACGATGGGTTTCCCTGATGTCTGGAGAACTCGGTGACATGTGCAGTACAACTCTGTGAGGCCATAATGTAAAGAAGCTCATTCCCAGGAGTGTGTACACTTATAAGCCTGTTTTAAAACAGGAATCATGAAAGTATTTGCCACTTGGCAATTTCATGAGTGTAAAATATTAAACTCCAGTTCACATCCACCACTTCAAACAAAAGGAAATTGCAATTTATTTGTTACCATCTTACTTAGAATAATAATATGCCAGCACAGAAACTTCCTTTCAATTATGTGTTCCTGGCTTTCTGCCTTCTTAAAATAAATAAAATAGCAGTGTCCTACCTTTCAGAGGAAAAACAACAGCACCATGTAACAGTTAAGCCAAAAAGCAAAACATCCAAAGCAGATGCAATCAAGCCAATACGCTAACTTCTAACTTTGCCAACGTCCGTCTCTCTGGCTTACAGAAGTGCAAACGTTTTCAAGATGTATACTGTTTTATTGAGAGCAGAAGCCGGGTCTGGTAGCAGAAGAAGTTCCTGTGGAGACCACAGGACACAAGAACGTGGGGGAAACCAGGGTCAACTCAACTTCATGAAGCAATTATTAACTAATTACACCAGGCAGTTTGATAAGGGAATCAACGGTCGGTCACTGAGTCCTGTCCCCAAGAAACTTCCAGTCTATTAGGCAACAGAAAGCAAGCAAGTAAATGCCTGTTTAAAAATGTGTAGAGAATTGCAAGATAAAAAAAGTCCTGGAGATTGGTTGCATAGCAAGGGAATATGCTGAACACTACTACCTATTCACTTAAAATGGTTTAGATGGTAAATTTTATGTGATGTGTATTTTCCCACAATTAATTTTTTTTAATTTTAAAAAGGAAAAAAAATGTAAAGATAATGGATTGACCACCTCCCCTCCTTGGAAGAATCGAGAGGGGAGGGTTGGCACTGGTTTGGCCCCAGGCAAGATTGGATTTTGCAGAGAAGGGAAGGAGAGCAGGAGCTTACCCAAGAATACCCACGTTAGGAAAAAACCACACAAGTTAGTTCAAATTCACTACGGAGAATCAATTATCAAATGCCAAGAGGACAAGTAGAAATATCAAAGCAGACCAGGACCAACTTCCTGGAGAAACTGATCATGAAAGTGAGATTTAAAAGATGGCTGGGTTTTGTCATATGAGAAGGTGGAAAAAAAACATTTCCATAAGCAAAGAACAACATAACCACTGACACTAGGAAAGGCCAGGGATCGTGGTAACATCCCTGTTAGCAGATGACTTTATCTAAAATGTAGGAAAATTAAAATTAAACTGGCTATAGTGTTTTTAATATAATGTAAGGAGAGAAAACACATGAAAGACCTATTTAAGGCTTTTGCCATGACTCAGGTAAGAAGATTATAGCCAACATGAGGTTTCACCTTCATAATTACTACTTATTAATTATTATTACTAGTTGGAGGGTAAATTCTCAGCTGCTAATCCCTAGTACATAGTAGATGAATAATAAATGTTTGTTGAATGAATACATTATGCATAATAAAGAAACATTTAATGGATGAAATAAGAGGGCCTGAGCTAAGATAAGGACAATGGTAATGGAAAAATGAGGAACAAATAGAAAAAATATTAGATTAGATATTAGAATAGATTTATATTAGATTAGAAGTGGAAAAAGAATATTTGATTTTGGAGTTTGGAGCCTGGGGAATTTTGGGGTAGAGGGAGAAGAGAATGAATGAGTCTTCCACCCCAACCTGTGCATAGAAAAGATTTTTTTACTGTAAACCTTTCTCATTAGAGGTATCAACCATGGTTGAATTTGGCAAATACCCACAGTACAAAAAGGAGCACAGTAAGTAGGTTATAATTGACGTGAAATTGATTTTACAAATTATGTAGCAATGCTTTTTGGAATGGCCATAAACAACGCTCTTAGCTAACCTAAAAGGATTTGAAGCAACCCGTACGCTTCAATGAATGGATAGCTTTTCTCGGTAGAAAATACAAAAAGAAAAAAAGCTAATTAAGTAGAAATGCTGCCCTATAGCTCATCTCACAATTTTAGAAGCAATCCATTTTACTTTAACTATTCCTAACAGATACCTTCTAAAAGGCAAGGATACCGGTAAAAACGAAACTCAATGTTCCCAGCTCGCAGTGTTTCCATCCCTGCCCATGGACGGTAAATAAGCAAGATGATCTACATCCTCCTACTATAATATCTGGCTATTTGCTAACAAGGATGTTTACTCTTTACATCAGAGATCTCCTGACATCCCCCCGCCAGTCAATCGTAGGAGAAAGGGGCTCTCTCCCAGCAGAGGAGAAGTTTCAAGGGTGAATCAATCACATCAATAACTCTGACCACACTTCTCTTTGAAACCTTAACCTAAAGCAGAGTTAAGGATGATAGCTGGTTATCTTAACAGCCGATTAATTAGCAATAGTGAGTTCCTTAGTGAAATATTTGCTAAGAAATCTCATTTCTTGCTTCAGAGTAACATGAGCTTTCGAAATTTTCCTGAAGTTTTACAGTCTAAGCACAGACACAGACCTGTGCTGTGAGAGCTCTGTTAACTGGGATACAATCTGTGTATACAGGAAATCAACTGCCTGTACCATTTGCCATAAAGAGATTTTAAATACACGACAAACATGAACCACTTCGCATCTGAACTAGCAGCTGCAATGTTTTAAGGGCAGGCTTATGCCCCTGCCAGCAACAAGGACTCGTTTGGGCAAAGGAAATGGAAGCACATTACACAACCATATGTACAATTGTAGGTGGCTCAGCCAACAGTTTTTCTTGTGGAGTTGTAACTTTGTGACCATTTGGTCTATCCGGTCCCCTGCTTTCTGAATGGTGTTCTACCCTATTATTAAAAATCAACGGGCATCCGGATTCCTCAGCCTCCCCTGCAAGTTTGGTCACATCTTTCATGAACCTGATCAGTTATTTACACTTCTGAAATCAGCTACATGGGCACAGTCCTTGCTAATTCTTAGAGTAAGTCTGAAGGAGCTCACTCAGGAACGAGGCTGACAGGCCCTCCCACAAGTCATACAAGAGGATGGAGACCAAGATACAAGCCCTTCAGCCTTTAAACACACAGTAGTTGGCTAGTAAGAACTTTTTCTTAGATCCAAGGATTAAAGGTACACAGGATAGGAGCTGGCCATGTGGCCAAGTGGTTAAGTTCACGTGCTCCCCTTCTGCGGCTGAGGGTTCTCTGGTTCAGATCCTGGGTGCAGACCTACACACCACTCCTCAGGCCATGCTGTGGCAGCATCTCACATAAAAGAACTAGAATGACCTACAACTAGGATATACAACTATGTACAGGGGCTTTTGGGAGGGAAAAAATTAAAAAGTGGAAGATTGGCAACAGATGTTAGCTCAGGGCCAATCTCCCTCACCAAAAAAAAAAAAGCATTAAAAAAATAAACGGGATAGGCCTTTCCCCAAAAACTGTTTAAGAAGGAACGAAAACCTACTGTAGAATTATTTGGGGTCTTAAAATGCAGTGTTCATCATGAAGAACTGCCATTTCTCTTGTCTTTGTCCTCAAAATACCATTCTTGCCACAACCCAGATTGAAACCACTGGGATTGAAAGCGGAAAAGTTGAGAAAACCCGTGGTGCATTAGGGAAAACAGACTCTCTACCAAGAAAACAGAAATTTAAGAAGCATGAGGGAATTTGTTCTCACAGAAAAAGAAGCCCGGGAGCAACAATGAGCCCTGGGATAGTCCTCATGGGAAAATCCATACCATCCCCAGGATGGGGCTCTAAATAAATTATGGTACCACGGACAAATTTTTAAGATTTTTCAAACTAACATCATGACTACCAGAAAATGTGCTATGCTCTTATAACATGCTTCTCTCAGCCCTCCGTGGATGTCGTTTCTATATTTCTCTTTGGGGACACGGACAGCAGAATCTCAGTAATAAAATTAACAGTAACAGCTGTCATCTATTGTACACCTACTAGGTGCCAGGTGCTATGCTAAGTATTTTATTGACATGAAGTCTTTTAAGCCTCCCAACAATTCCTAGAAGTTGGTAGTATGAACCTCATTTCAGATACAAAGAAACTAAGGCTCCAAGAAATTAGGAGAAGTGCAGAAAGGTTGTATGGCTGAGAGGCAGCAGAGCCAGGATTCAAATCCCTTGTCTTGACACTCAACTGAATTTATTGCTAATGAAGCGGAGGATGGATCCAGTATAAATCTGGCTATTGCACTGGCATGTGGACTAACAAAAAGATGTGTCTTCTTCCTCATGTCCCCTGTCACCCCTAAAATTGAACCCACAAGTGACAGGGGTCCTGTACAAATTGGAATTGCAGAAAAGCAGCTTGGAAATGAGTGTTTAAGTGTTGGTTAACTCGGTTGAAGTAAAGAGGAGGCTGGGGGAGATGAATTAAAGCCCAGGGGAGGGCCAGGTTCAACCTTCAGTTTTATTCAAGATGCATAATGGGAGAGGAAAAGACCCAAGTATATCTGCTGGTCTGTAAATGTAACCAATTTTGTTTATCTAAATGTGATACAATCTTCCTCACTGCTGGATTCTGGGAGAAATCTTACTCAGTTTTTCCCTAGCTGTGTATATATATTTAGATAGAAATTTCTATGAAATATGTGTATATACGTGTATGTATAGAACCACATATAGTGCTCCAGTTATCCAACATTTATTTACGATACCTTCAACAACCCAGAATCTAAGAGAGAAAACAGAGTAGGCAAAATGTTCTCTTTGCACCCGAAATAGATACAGTAAACATCCTGTACTTTGAGCATTGCATTATCCCTGCGCATGCCCACACTCAGAGCTTAAGATCTTTTATTTTACTGGTCATTGCTCACAAGCTCGGCATTTGGTAATCTGTTTGTTTTTCATTCCACTGCTGATAAGAAGTAAATAGGGAAGATTATTAGAGGCAATGGTCCCCGTTGGCAGCAAAAACTGACAGGCAAATAGTTAAGCTAAAAAAGCACATTCACATATAGTAACTGCTTAATATACTGTTGTCAAATGAATGTGTAAATGAGCCAACTTTTGAGAAAATCTATCACAAAACCAGTTTATGTGAAAAAACCTGGGTGTTTTTGTTATCTGTGTGCAAAAATATGAGTCAAGACTTAGTGTTATACTAGGTTTGATAAAGTGTTCTATGCAGTGATGGTTTGATTGCAAGGAATAGACTAAGCTAAGCAACCTTCAATACAGGTGTGTGTGTGTGCAGGTGCGTGTGTCTGTCCATCGGTCAGCGTTGGACAGTGATTACTGCAAGGATTCAGAGATCTCACAAAATGAAGAACAGCTGACCCTCCTAGAAACTGGAAACAGGCACCTGGAAACCATGGGGTTCCTAGGAAGCCGTGGGGTCTACCTCCTTTTCTTTCTAGGGCTGTGTGTCTCTCCTCTGTGTTTCTGTGTGTGGAACTGCACTGTGACTCTTGGTTCTGCTCCTTGAGTCTGTAACTACTCAGGTCTCTAATTCCAGCCCCAATGCTGGACCTCTCAGCAGCTCTCCCTAGAGATAGGTCTTAATTCCAAACTCCCAGGTGAGGAATCTGATTGGCCCAAATAAAATCAGATATTCCTCCTTAGTCCAACCAGTCATGGCCAAGTGTGGCAGGGTCACATGTTACGCCATAGCTGCCTAGAGCAGCCCATAAGTATTTATTCATTCAACAACTTATTTATCTGTTTACATACAATATGTGGTCCCTAACCACATGGAGCTCACATTTTAGAAGAGTTAATGGTCACATTTCATGTTTTACGTTCAAAGAAATAGAATATTTTGTTTCTGTTACTTTATGAAAGATAGCAAGAACCCAGACTGTTACCGAAAGTTTGGTCTCTGATCCTGATGTCAATCCAATTAACGAGAACAGAGTCTTGGGTGAAAAAGGGAAGGCTTTACTTTGCCAGGCCGAGGGAGCCGAGGCAAGGGTTAGTGCCTCAAAAATTGGTAGCTCTCCATTAAGAAATGGGTAGGTGTTTTTACTGGGGGTTGTAGGTAGGGGAGGGGGCCGTGGCCTTCTTGGTCAGCGTTTTCCCATGGGCCTGTGTCTGGGGCTGCTTCCAGCAGAGGAGACAAAAGATTTCTCAGATGAGTGCCCTTGGTTGTTTACCTCCATGGTGGAAGGTAGACTCTGACATCAGGAAGCCAGGAGTTGGGCCCAGGAAGCTTCAGTTTCTTGATATTCTCTGGGCGTTTGTTTCTCTGTGAAAGAACTTCAAGGTCCTGTGATTAGGCGTAACTCTACTGGGAGCGCAGTGTGAGGTCATCTGGACCTTACCAATTTGTAACTTCTATTTGGTTGTCAAGCTCAGGGAGTCAGGGGTTAAAGAAACAAGCATTTACAAATACGTGAAACTAAAGACCCAGGGAACTGGAAATGTGTGCTTTTAGTTTTAACCCAGATTTGCTGGGTTTGCTGTAGGGGAACCTCTATCAGGGCTGATAGTAACTAAGAGCCAGTAACAAGACCATGTTCATGGGTGGATCGCTAAGCCCAGGACAAATTTAGAAGCATGTCTCATGAAGAATCGTTCAGGACTCTGAGGCTGCTAGTGTAGAAAAGAGAAAACTCGTTCAGTCACTCAAGAAATGTCATGAGTATCTACTTTGTTTTTTAAATTGTTCTAACTGCTGTGGTTATAATGGAGCACAAAATGAGACTCAATTTTCTCACATAGGGAGCGTGCCTTATGAAGGAAATCTGATTACTGTCTTCAAATTTTAAAGATTTATCATGTATAAAATGTATGTTTATTCTATACTACTTTAGAAGGCAAAACACAGGCAAGTCAGAAAGTGAAAGTTACAGAAAGGAACATAGGAGGATGAACCATCTAAACGTTAGTAGAGTCCAGAAATGAAAGGAAAAATCCCGGGAGATGGCGCCTCCCTCCCCAGCATCAGCTAGTGATGATACCTCTCAGGAATATTGTCAGAACGATCTCAACAGGGGAGAGAAGGTTGAACTAAGTTATTTGCTAAAGTCGCTTTTATTTCAAAGACTCCAGAATGGAGCTTCAGGGAATGGGGTTCAGAAACATAAAACCCACATCTGAACCCCCAGTTTATCTCAGGCAGAGGGCTTCCCAGCAGGTTTAATTCCATTATTCCCCATCCTCATTCTTCTTGGATGTGCTCTCTGTACAGACGACATTGCAGAAATGCTTGAAGAGACCCACAGGGGCTCCAAAAGAACATTTTTATAAGTAATGTTGTAGGCTGACTGTAAAAATTGGTAATGGAAACACTGTAGGATCTATTGTTACTAATCTGTTTCGAGAACAATACTGAAAAATGACACAATTTCTAACCAGGAAGGGAAATAGGCTGGCCTCTGCGAGTGTGTGTGTGCACATGTGATGGCAATAAAGGATTTCTGTAAGCGACCTTGAAGATCATCTGTGTCCTCCTAAGATGCAATGCTCTCTATGGCGACAGTGAGAGGCGATAAAGCCAAGAGCTTTACACGCAGACTTCGGAGCCCACCAGACATGGCTTTAAGTCCTGGCTCCCTCATCTCTACACTATGCCTGTTTCCTCACTTGTAAAGTGGATGTAATGACAACAAACTATGATTAAAAGAGATAATAATACACATAGGCACGTAGCCCAGTGCAGCGCCTGGCCCATAGATGAGAAAACTGAGGCTTAGAGGAGCTCAGCAAACTGTTCAAGGACAAACAGCAAGCGACAGAGCTGGAATTTCAACCCAAGTACTTTGTAACTCCTGACTAGAACGCCGCTTCAAGTGCATTCTCTCTGCCCAGCATCATTAGTTATCAGGCTGCTGTCGGAAAGGCGATCTCATCGTGGTTTTAATTTGCATTTCCAAGATTGCTACTGGGTTTACATTCCTCTCATGCTTGATGTATGTTCTTTGTTCTGACGTGGTGTATGAGCATGCTGTGAACCAGGCTTCTCCAGAATACTTTCCTCCCGGGTGAAGACAGCACTTCTGGGCTAGTCCTCAGCATTGGCCCAATAAATATCACTCTATTTTCTTATCTACAGAGTGGTTATTGATTATTTGCATTGACAATATACATTCATTATATATGTGTGTGTATATATATGTATGTAATGTATAATATATAAAAAACCTTCTCCAAGTCTTTTCCTTTTAGGTGTCTTAATGTTATCTCTCAATGAACAGAAGTTCTTAATTAATGTAGTTACATTTATCAGTCTTTCTCTTTATGGTTTGGCTCTTTTGGTCTTGTTTAACGAATATTTTCCTACTCTAAGTCACAGGTATTTCCTTATATTTTCTTCTAAAAGTTTTAGAGTTTTTCCTTCCACATTTACATTTTTACTAGATATGGAATTGATATTTATGTTCACTGTGAGGTAGAGATCCAATTCCATTTTTTCCCAATAATTTGCTGACCATTCCGTTTTTCCACTAGTTTCTATTATATATCAGATTTGTTATGTTCCAATGGTCTCTTGGTCCCTAAGTCTCTGTGCCAATCACTCACTTCTCATTTAATATAATGTTATAATAAGATTTGCTTCTTCTTTTTCAGGACTATTTGGCCATTTTTGGGCCTTCAAGCTTCCATATAAATTTTAAAACCAGCTTTAGAGCTTTGTTGCATCAAACTTGCAGATACAACACAGATCATTTTTAGATTTTTATTTTAATGCCATTGAAAATATTGTTCCGTTTGAGTAGATATAAACATCTTCAACATAGTCTACTTATTCATATATATGGCATATCTTCTATTAATTTTGGTATTTTCAATATCTTTTAATAAATTTTATAATTTTCTCAATAAAGAATTTTATTTTTTTAGATTATTCCAAGGGTGTATGAGTGTGTGTTTGCACAAAATTGCTAATATAAATAGAATTTTAACTTTTTTATTTCAACTATTTTCTAAGTTTCTGTTGCTGTTGTAGAGAAATACAATAGATTATTGTATATTAAATTTTATACAACAACTTATTTAAACTTTTTAATCAATTTTAGTAATGTAACTATAAATTCTTGCAGGTATTTCATGTAAATAATCATATAAAGTCCTCACAATTATAATTTCCTCTCTTTGTAATTCTTGCACTCTTCTTTTTCTTGTTAGTTTGTTTTGTTTTGTTTGCGGCATTAAAACCTGAAAAATAATGTGTCTATAGTTGCACCATTAAGTATGGTTTGCTGTAAGTTCTGGGGAGATAGCCTTTATCAAGTTATGGAAATTTCCTTTATTCTTAGTTTTATATGAGGGTTTTTTTCCCAATCATGAGTGATATTGAAGTTTACCAAATGCTGTTCCTATAAACATTGAGACGATAAAATATTTTTTCTCTTCTAATCTGTTATTGTGCTGAATTTATTCACGGGTTTTTTCAAAGTTGAAGCACATTTATATTCCTGGAATAATTTGAACTTGATCATGGTGTATTAATGTCTTGTATACATTGCTGGATTTTTTAATATATATTTAATATACTGTTTGGGATTTTTGTACCTTTGTTTTAAACATAAGCCTATAATATTTTTTGGTAAGGAAGATTCACCCTGAGCTAACCTCTGTGCCAATCCTCCTCTACCCTGTAAGTGGGATGCCTCCATGGCGTGGCTGATGAGTGAAGCAGGCCCACACCCGGCATCCGAACCTGCAAACACCAGGCAGCTGAAGCAGAGCGCACAGAACTTTAACCACTCTGCCACGGGGCCAGCCCCAAGCCTGTAATTTCTTAATACTTATTCAATCCACTTTCAGAATAAAATAAGTTAATCAACTTTTTCTTATTTTTTTTTCTGGAGAAACTAAATAATATAGAGATTTTCTGTTCCTTGGAAATTGTATTTGAGCTCACCTGTAAAACCAACAGTGTCAATTCATTCAGGAGTGGGGGGTCAAGGGGGGGAGGTTGACAACCATCTTGTTTCACTATTTCACTAAGTCCAGCAGTTTTTTCTCTTTTTTCCCCCCAGAAATCCTCTTTTCTAGACTGCTATGGGCTGGATTGTGTTCCCAGAAAATTTATGTTGAAGCTCTAACTCCCAACATCTCAGAATCTGACTGTATTTGGAGAGACAGCCCTCAAAGAGGTGACTAAGTTAAAATGAGGCCATTAGGGAGGGCCCAAATTCCATCTGACTGATGTCCTTATAAGAAGAGGAAATTTGGACCCACGAAGAAATTTGCCAGCAACTGTGCTCCCACCCAAAGGAAATGCCACGTGAGAACACAGCGAGAAGGCAGCCATCTGCAGGCCAAGGAGAGAGGCCTCAGGAGAACCCCAACCAGCCAAGACCTTGATTTTGGACTCCTATCCTCCACACCCAGTCTGTGGTCTTTTGTTATGGCACCCTAGCGGACTAATATGTAGACTTACACCTTTATTGAAATAGAAGCTAATTGTTCAAAATATTTTTCCCTCTTTCTTTTTATTGCCTATTTCGCTCACCGTATCTTCTCTTTTTCTCTCATCAGCCTTGTTAGAGGGTGTTCCGTCTTCTTAAGGGTAAACCAGACCTCCTGGTTCAGATCTGGCTCTGCCATTAACTAGTTGTATAGCCTTTGGCAAGCTACTCAGCTCCGCTTAGCTTCATTTTCCTCTTTTGTAAAATAGAGATGCTTATGACACCCTCATCTTAGGGCTGCTAGGGGGAATTAGAGGAGTTCACACGGATAAATCACTTAAAACAGTGCTAGTAAGTACTAAATATTAGCTCTTTTTCTTAATATCATTATGGTTATTATTCAAAGCATCATCTTTGGGTATGTTAACTTTATTGTTTTTATGTTTTATTTTATCGCAACTTTGTCTTATATTATTTCTTCTTTTTTGTGGGTTGTGGTGTTTTTTTAGCTTACTCTGCCCTTTTTCTAGTTTCTTAAGTTAAAATCTTTGCTAATTTATTTTTCAGTATTGCTTTTTTCTGTTCAGGAAATCTACTCATACCTATAAATTCCCTCTGCTTTAGCTACTTCCAGCAAATTTTGATAAAAATATTTTCATCATCATTCACCTGTAGGTATTTTGTAATTTCATATTTAATTATCATTTACTGCAAGGCTTGCTTGGCGCTCAATAGTCTTCATTTGCTTGTTCCCAGAGCTTTAGTCTTTCATCCTCCTTCCATTTTACTATTTTAGCCTTCTTGCTGTTCTTCCTTGGCTCATCTGTCTCCATCCAGCTCCCTGTACGTCCAGCCCACTCCTGCTCCTCATTCACAGACACCAGGAACTATTTTATTTTTTCTTCTTGAAAAAGGCAAGACCTATTCAAGCTCCAAGTTTTCAATAGGTAGGCTGGGTGAATTTTCCCTCGGTCCTGCTCGTTATTCCTTGCTATGGTGGTTGACTGCTTTTCTCAAATCTGCCACTGAAGGCAGATTCACTGGCTCTGTTCTCATTCTGAAACCGAGATTCTAGTCACCTTGTCTCAGGCCTGCCTCTACTTTTACATGGTTATCGTGTTCCTTCCACTCAACTGAGATCTTTTTTTAGTGATCTGAACTGACTTAAGTACCCATTAAGACCAGGCTTCATCCTGCCAACTTACAGCTTCAGGACTGTATTCCTGGTTTACCTGCTTAGAATGCGATGAATGCTGCTGGTTTCTCTTCTACTTTCTTCCCAGTTGTTTTAGAGGATTTGCGGTTTAGTATCTACCTGCCATTAAGAAGACGATAGCTGAGTTTGACAGTGGACATAGGGAAAATCAGGAAATATGAACTCTGCTTCACAAAGCACCGTTAAAAAGACTTAGAGGGCTCCCTCTAAACCCATTTTCTAGTCGTCTAAGTGAGTGAGGAGGTAAGCACTATTGCCTTACTTTTGTCAGGTGAATGTTTCTGGAAGTGAAGCAGGTGGATGCCAGATGTTGCTTTGAAAACTGCTTATGATGTTCCTATGTCTATCACCTCGTCACATATAACCTTGGGGACAACTTTGTTGACCTCTCTGTGCCTCAGTCTCCTCATCTATATAAAGGGGATACTTACCTCACTGGGTTCTCATGAGCCCTAAAAGGAATAATCCACACAAAAGACTTAGAACTACACCTGGCCATAATAAATACTTCATGAAAGGTAGCCATTCTGGTTGTCATTATCATTATTTAATAACGCTGTTGTTGTGAGAAGTGTCCTGTCCTGAGAATTATGAGACGTAGGTCCACTTCTGTCTCTTCCAGCTGAATAGTTTTTAGCTTGATTTTTTTCTCTGTGCCTTCACTTTCTCGTTTGTAAAATTATGGTGTTCAGATGCAGAATCTTCAAAACCCTGCCTGCTCCGACATACTAAGATTCCGGGGAAGCTGTAGCAACGCTTTGTTTTATGCATCCCCTGGGGAAGGAGATCCTTTATGAGGAGTCTGTGCTGAACAAACACACACATCTTTCCAAATCCCGCAAAGCAGACTGGGCCTGAGACAAGTCCTCTGACACGAGCTCTATTGTCCTCAGATGGCCCTGATCAAACATACGACGTTTCCACAGTGCGTCCTTCTTTTTTTCATCTTTCCTGCCTCCTCTCTAAGGTACGTTCTCTCTGAGTCAGTTCAGGCTGCTATGACAAAATACCATAAACTGGATGGTTTATAAACAACAGAAATTTACTTCTCACAGTTTTAGAAGTACCAGATCAGGTGCCGTCACAGTTGGGTTCTGGTGAGGACCTTCTTCTGGGTTACAAACCACCAGCTGCTCCTTGTATGCTCACACGGTGGAGAGCAGAGAGGGAAGCAAGCTCTCTCATGACTTTTAGGAAGACGCTAACCCCATTCATGAGGGCTCCCCCATCATGACCTCGTCTAATCCTCATTACCTCCCAAAGGCCCAGTCTCCTAATACCATCACATGGGGGCATAGGGTTTCAAAATATGAATTTGGGGAAGACAGAACATTCATTCCTAGCACTCTCCATTTCAAATCCCTCGGTCCTTCTTAACGATATGCTATTCGTCTTCTTCAAATTGAGCTAGATCTTAAATCAATTGATTCATTGACTAATTATACACTAGTATATAAATATGAATGTTTCACTCATACTATTAAATCAAAATTTTCTCATTCACTATACAATATAGAGCTTTGTTTCCCTGGTGAAAGAATCCCAGGCTTCATCAAATGAGTGTGAAAGATATTTGGGAAGAGAAAGAGGTGGAAATAATCATACAAATCACACATCCATGATTTCTCCTACCAGGATGAGGCTTTTTCTGTATATTAGCTAAGTCAGAACCTGATCCCATGATGGCAGAGTACTTTTTACCAGGTTTGTGCAGAAGCCACCATGAAACTGTCAGCCAGACTTTCTGGTCTAACCTGGCAGAGCCCTGTACTCTCCTTTCACTGCCTTGTTACAGGTTGCACAGCCATCTCTACTTCCCAAAATCATAACTCAACTCTGCTACAACCTGCTGCCTACTGCAAGAATTCCAGATACTTAAGATAATGCCAGAGCCAGGACTCAGGGCAGGTCTATCTGAGGCAGAGCCAGTGCAGCTGATAATTGTTTAACTGCGTACTTGGGAACAGCATTCCCCAGAGTGTATTCAGCAAAAATCTAGTTCCATGAAACATAAATGAGTTTTGCAAAGTACAGATGAAAGATACTATGGTCACATAAATTTGGGAAGCACTGTGCTAAGGAAAATCAAACAAGTTTATCTAGAACAAGAGTTCTCAATCCTTTAATATAACATTATACACTGTGAATAGCTAAGAGATTCCCAAACTCTTTTAAACACGGTTGCATTTTTTCAGAGGACATCTGTGAAAGTTTGGATTAATATTTAGCAGACAGTCACTCCCGCTGCCCCCACTGCAAGTGAAGTATACTTCTCAACCCCATTGATGTTACGCTTGGCTGTGTGACTTGCTTTGGTTAATGGGATGTTTAGGGTGTGATTGGAGCAGAGGCTTTAGATGTTCTTGCATAGATTAGCTTCTCTCTTGCTTTTCTGCCTTTGCCCTGAGAACCTGTTCTTGTTAGCCCTTGTCCCAGAATGATGAGACACACATAGAGAAGACTGGAACCCAACCAGTAGCTTGGAATCAAGCCTTGGTGACCTGCAACCTTGAAGTAGGGCCACCCAATGGAGCCCAGCCAAGATCAGCTGAACTGTGGTTGAATTGCAGACAGTAAGCATGAGGATAAATGGTATGAGGTACAAACCACTGAGAGACCAAGGTTGGCAGCAACCCAGAGCTGACAAAACACCCCTCGCTGAAGCAGTGTTCCATGCAAAACAGTTTGGGAAAACAAGCTCCAGAGTCCTCCAACATCCCTCTTTCTACCAGCCTACCATCATTCTCCAGTGTTTAAGAAAATTAGCACAGCCTTTTAGATTTAATAGAATTCTACAGTTCTCATGGTGATTCACATGTTTATAGTTCCACACAGCAGAGCGGACACATTAAGTTAGGAAGAGCAGTCCCATTTCCCAATCAAACAGGGGACTTGCATGACGACTGATGGGCAAAGATGCCATGGGACCCAGCTCACCAGGTCCCAGCCCTGGAGATTTCCACTAAACTCTGCTATTCCTCTTAATATTTAAAAAAAAAATCTCTTGATGCTCTTCTGTGTGCTTAGTTCCAAATTTCTCTTTCCAGATATACTCTCTCATTTGGAAATTCTATAATTAAATAATGACTTCAAAACAATCTCCAGTTGAATAATGCAAGTGTGGTTGCATGTTGGGAACATTAATAATACCAAAAAGCCTTCTATTTATTTAGTTGCACGAAAATAGTCATCCAATGTCCTCTACCCAAAATGGCCCAACTAACTTTAAAAGCTACTCTAAAGGGATAGAGAGCTGTGGGAAATGACTAAATGGCACTGAAAGCAGTACTCTGCTCTTAAAAAGTTCAAAAATTAGGCAGTCTGGGTGGCAGGAAGATGTGAACTGAAGGAACCAGGACACAGCCCTGAATAAGTCCCAGAATTTGCAATGTGGACAAGTTATGTGCTCAAGTTCTGAAACCAGTAGCAGGACGAGTTTTTAAAAACATGCCTACTGAACCTGTTTGAGGGCAGGTGGTGTCTTCAGTATGGCATTTCCCTGGTGTAGGGCACCTGCTGTTGGCCCAGGGGCTCCAGGCTCCACACACTTTTAGCATTGCAAGGCTCCTGACTCCCGGTGCCCTCCACAGAGACCCTCGGAAGCATTCAAGCGATACTGCAAAGTCCTACCCGTCAAAAATACTTCTGTGACACAGACACTGCCTTCACTTCCTGCAGGAGGGGAAATAGGGCAGCATTTCTGAAGGGTGCTTTAGCAATTTCATTCATTCATTTATCCATCATTCGACCAAGAGGTATTGAGTCACCTACCTGTGCCACACAATCTTCTAGGAGCTGTAGACACTGTAGTGACAAACAGACAAAAATCTCTGCCCTTTTGGAGCTTATAGTCTAGTGAGTGCTGGGGCTGATGGTCGGAAGGGAGGCAAATAAATCTGGGGGGAAAACTGATTAATTAAAATATAATTAACAAGTAGGTGAGAAAGTCTATGGAGAAGACTTAAGCAGTAATGACGAAGGAAATGGAGGTAGGTTCTAGTTTTACATAGGTCGGACAGGGAAGATCTCCATGATGAGGCAACGTTTATCCCAATATTATGTTTATAGCTACAAAAAAGAAAGACTAAACGGAAACACAAAAAGTACTCTTTGTGATTATTCTAAGAAGAAAGGATTCTGGGTAATTTTTTGCATGCTGTGTTCTATACGTGCGTGCACATATCTTTTTAATTAAATGGAATTTTTCAGAGTGTACTCAGGCATGTCTACTTTTTAAAAGCTCCCCCAGGCAATTCTGATGCGTAGTCAGATATAAAACTGTGTCCCTCCCACCTCATATTTTAGATTCTGTGGTCAAAAAGATCCTGATCATTCTAAGCATGTTGAATTCAATATTTTAAGTTATATATATTTTTATATCTTCCTGAAATTCCCATCAATTAGGTTACTGAAGAGTCATACATAAATGCCTCGGAGTGCATTGTGAGAAAGAAATGATGTCGTCTAAGTAAAGAGGTTAGCATCCTGCTCGATAAACGTTTGGCTACCATCACTGTTGTTGCCATTATTGTGAGAGGCTTAATGGAAAACAAGCTATTTGGTCTGGACCTTGAGAAAGAAATGGGATATGGGTAAAGGAGAGATAAAGGATGCGGATAAAGGTCAGATATTGGATTTTCTAGGCAGGGAGAATGCATGGCCAAAGGGATGAGGAATGAGCTCATGGTGAGCAAAGGCAACTCCTCCTTTCATCCCGCGTACGTTTACTGGGCCATGAGACCACTCCATGAGCGCTGGGACCACGTCCACCTTGGTCACTGCTTTATCCCAGATCGGTGTCATCTACATTGCTGCTCAGAGACTTCTCTTGCTAATGTTTAGTTGTTCAGCTAACTTGATAGTGACTAGGTGAGGAATTTCTCTGTAAATGGTATGCTGCCATTTTTTAAGACCATAATGTTCTTTTGTAATTATTTTTTAACTCATCTTCACCATAGCACTGAAAGGAAAGCAAGGGCAAATATTTGCTCAGTTTCACAAGTATAAAAATGGAGCCACAGAGAGCTTAATGGCTCCTGGGCAGCTTAGTGCCCTTCCCTAGGTGTCCCGGTTTCCATTCTAGAAGTTAGTCGATAGATTCAGCTATGTCGGTGTCACAGGTCAGAGGCAGCCTAAAACTCAAGGGATCGCTAGGGAATGTGACAAGTATATGACACAGACAGAAAAGCACAGGGAAAATTCCATAGGTAGCTGTTGAACATGCACAAAATCCTGAGAACAGTGTGAGGAAGTAAATGAGAACAAACGTAGATTTCACTTGTGCAATCCCTTTTAGCGGCAACTTGGATGAAATACTGAAAACACGTTTACCAATTTTCAGGTGACATCAAACTGGGAAGGATTACTAAGACATCAAATGGCAGAAGCAGGATTCAGGCTGGAACTGCTGATGAATTTAACCACAATGAAACTTAACATGGATTTTCTTTCCTAATATTTATATCTAAAATTCAAATTTACAAACATAGTATAGGAAAAGCCTAGCTCGACAGCAGTCATAAGGATTCTGGTTTACTACAAATGAAGAAGCAATAACCATAATAATAATAATGGTTACCATTTATTGAACATAGTACCGGCATCATGCAAAGGGCTTTACACGTATGACATCAATTCTCACAGCAGTTCTGAGGAGCAGGCATCATCGTCATCATCCCCATATTATAGGTGAGAAAACTAATAATTTGGGAAGTAAAATGCCCAGAGTACAAATGCCTCTCGGTGTTGAAACTGGGTGTTAAACCTGCCTAAAGCCTAATATGCCGCTGTTATTGTTTAAAAAAGAAGGTCATTAGTAAAAGACTCAAGGAAGCCTCTTTGCAAAGCTCGCATCTCAATGTGTACTATGTGACAGACTGTACTATGTGCGGTTTTCTGGGAATCGATGGCTTTTACGTTGATCTATGCATACCTTATGTAGAGTTTGATCACAGTTTTCCCTGAGAGCATTGGAGAGCATGCATGAGATATGAATGAGGAACCTGAGAAGAGTTTAAGAGCACCTTCAAATACACAGATTTGAAACGAGCATTACACACGGTGTTGAGCAAGGGGCCAGACAGGGTCCCCCCGCTCAGCTGTGTGATCTCACACCAGTTTCCCCATTTGTAAAATGTGTGTGATGACCCCTTCCTGGCGACATTGTTGGGAGCACTAGAATCCGCGCCTGTGAAGTTCCTTGGCACAGCTGTGGTGCATAGAAAATGCTCAAGATAGCATCATTTTGGCTCTTTGTGGAAGTTAAAGGAAATGGACTTTATCTCGAAATCAGAAAGAAACTTGAAAATGACAGCTGTCAGACAGAGAATGAGCTGCCTCGTGAGATAGTGGACTTCCACTCCCAGGGGCATTTAGTCCATTGATATATGCATTTTAGGGGAATATTGCACTGCATTCAATGAGTTTTTGGATTAGATATTCTCTGAGGTCCCTGCTAAAGCTGAGATGCTGAATAAGAACAGATGTGCTTTCTCCCATCTATAAACTGTGCTGACCAGCCAGCAGTGGGACCTACGCTTTGAGCTGCAGCAGAGGGTGAACGTACATGGAGACACCCTTGCCATCTAACCCACTCCCCATTGGGCTCAAGGGCACACCCTTCCAAGAAGTCTGATGAAGTAAGGGACTATCAGAAATTCTAGGTTGGTGGCCACTCCTCATATTGTTAAACAAGTGACCTTGGCATCAATCATTCTTAAAAAAAGAAAAAAAGGATATCTACTACTTACAGCCACAGCTACATGGCGTAGAGGGATAGAGTGAATTCAACGGGGCAGTGGAAAAGGAAAGGCTGCCTGACCACATGTTTACTGCTGTGGTTGCACACCCTTTGCCCTTCTCCCAAATGACAGCCCTGTTTTTGAATTACGGCATCTGGGCTGAGTTGCTTCATTTTACTACCTCACGCTCGCATGCCACTGGTGAATTGATTTCACTCCTTTTTTTTTTTAAATGAATGTTTGGGAGTAGCTCATATTTCCCTGATGTTTTGAAGACCTGAGTTGCTCTTTGCTTTATCTTTTGAACCAGATTTCACAGTAGCATGTTTATTTACAGAGGCAGAACAAAAGTTTTACGATGTTACTAAAGTCTGGAAATTCATCTGAGATGATGAAAAGAGTAGTTACAAACTGACCTCAAGCACTGGGGAAGTGTTTGGGGCATTTTGTTCACAAGCCAGAGAGGTGAAATCTACCACTTTGAAGTTTTCTTCTTGACATATTTCTGGCCAGTCTAAAGTAAAGTGATGAGATTTCTAACATCACCGGATGCTCAGTTTCTATTTTGGACTTGGGAAATGTTTCACAATACGAAATTTATTAGAGTCAAAATATACTCTGTCCCACTGCTCCTCTTGCCTGGCAATCTCTTTCCTTTCTCTCTCAACCGGACCATTTTCTACTCATCCTTCGGTCTCTGTTAAAGACGTCACTTCCCCACGGAGCCTTCACTGTCTGCCCTGCACTGGGGCAAAGTGCCCATCGAAGTGCCATGATTTCATGCCATACTGCCACTATTCTTCTGTATCTCCTCCACACTTGCAGTTACGTGTTAAAGAATACGATACCAGTTCCATCTTGTTTTCCTTGTCCCTCAACACTCAGCACAGTGTTTGGCATATGTCAGGCGCTCAATAAATATTTGCTGAATGAATGAGTGCATTCTAACTTTTTATGACATTAAATTAAAGAAAAATAACTCACTGTTAAATTCCTAATTTGGTAGGTCTCTTCTAAAAGTTCAAAGTTCGACTCAGTCCCTCACTACTGCTTTTCTTTTTTTTTTCAACTTTGGTTCACATTCCTTACTTAAAAAGTATGATGCCATAGAATTTTGTTTGTAAATAAATCCTTCTTGAAAACATGGTTCTCTGTTTATCAGTCAAAGATTTGGCCAAAGTTCTTTCAGAAAACAGGTCAACCAGATCATTTTCTGACTGGCCACGTGTACAAAAGCATTCTGGGACAAAGGTCAGGAGCAATGCCACCGTTATAAAAGCACAAACACATTTGCAGCTCCTCTGTGTGAAGCTGTTCTTGAACCACGCCAGGAAAACTGTCTTGATTCTTACTCACACCTTTACTCTCCCCAAATGATTATCACGTGTCTCAATCACCCACTTCATTCACCATACTTGACTTCCAATGGTCCTTGGTAAGTGTTTTAAATTATTTAATTATTACAAAATATTTTGGACATTTTTGAAATAAGAGTAGGACCCTTCTCCCATGCTGATTACTTGTTTAGAGAAAGCACTCATTTGGATATCAAGAATGTTTGTTATTTAAATTTTCACGTGAAGTTTAATTCCTATCACACATACATAGAAGAGTTTTCATTACAAATCTTAATGAAAAAGTCATAAGCAATTTTGGGTTATCAGTTGTATGTCATCACAGCTAAAATCAGAAATTTCTGTCTGTTTGCTGATTTAGGAAGAAAGCAAGGGATTAGAAAGGGCCCCACCACAGATTCACACTTTTTCATTTACCACTTTATCAAGGTAGCTAATAGTATAACTAATAGTTAATAGCTATAGATAATATATATAGGCAACTATAGCTAATGGTTAGTATGCTGTTATTAATAAATGCTCTTTCGTATAACGGAAATGAGATTACAGTTGCTCTGAGTGGCCTCTCTGGACAGACCTAGAACCAGCGAGCGGAAGCAACAGAACACCAACTTTAATTCATTGTTAGAAAGGACCAGCCAACCATTAGCAAAATCCTACTTAACATATGTAGCTGCCAGTTTCTTGGGCTCTGGTTTCTGTGCTGTCACCACAAGGGACTTATCATAAATCCTAGAATTGATATTTGATCTCCTTGGCGATGGTGGTGAGGTGAGGTGGTTATTTCAGTCTCAACTGGACTACTAAAATACCAGCACTGGAACAACAATTTTGAAATAAAATGCCATTGTTTACGGAGGATTGTGCTTGTCTAGTGGTCCAGTGGAATTTGAAGAGTTTCAAATAAAGATTATGGACTAGAATTCAAGGGAAAGGAGGCCTGAGGGAGGGTAAGAAGGGACGGCCAGGCAGAGAGGTAAAAATTCCCCCGCAGAGTAAACCTTTTTCCTTGTGTTGGCTGTATGCCACACTTAAGAAGCCTTCCTGCTGACTCGGACCTAATCTCACATCAAATATCAGGGCTGTGTACCGTGGGCACAGGTTCCTCCATCTCAGCAGCTCTGGATCTGTGCAATAACCCTTGGGGGCTCAAGAGGCACTCAGAGAGGAGGGAGAGGGAGGATGCGTCTAGTGTTTGCTTAGCGGTATAAAGCTGGGGTGCCCAAAGAAGCTGTTCTGACTGGGCCCAGCCAGGCCAGCCTAGCCCAGTTAGAAAGGCTATGGATGTACCAAATAACCACACAAGGGCATAGACACACACACTTTGGCTAATTGCTATTAATGGTCACTCTCACCTGAACCCAATTATTCTAACTAGACTAGACTCAGTATACTAATTTACTCTGCCTTGCTCTTTCTGGCTGGAAAGTCCAGGGGTTAATGTCAAATTTCTCAGTAGAGCTCCTGATTTCTGCCCTGTGTTCCTTCAAGAGAACCCAGGATTAGCCATCTGCTGCCAACAGCATGAAGTCCGAGCACCGAGGCCCATCATAATCTAGCTCCAACCTAATTTTCTAGCCCAGTACCTTCTCCTCTTCATGAATCCTGAGTCTCCTGAACACACCGGGTGAGGTTCTAACTTCAGCTCTGCTCGCGCCACCCGCCGTAGACACCCTCCAGCTCTCTACATTGTCCCAAACTGTCAAGAAGAGGCTCCGACATTTACTCTCACAGATCGGTTTTGCCATAGCCCAGGACACACAGACTAACTCCACACCTTACACCACACAGACCGAGCTCCAGCTCCCCTGGATGAGCCCACATGGCTCAGCCAAGCCCCAGTTTACAGAGAGTGAACCGGCAGCGCGAGGACCATGTCCACAGAAGGATATCCTTTGACCCAGTTTGGGTACACATAAAGTTAAACAAAAGCTCTGTAAAATAGTTGCCAATGTTTAAAAAGGAGACTACCCCACATTATATTTTTAATCTGAATTTCCAACTTCTTTTGAAATATCAGAAAATATGGCAGCTGAGCTCACCTTCCTGCGCGGCAAAATGCAGCCAGCACCGAGCAGCAGCTGTTCTGCCATCCGAGGCGGCTCCCTCCTGTTCGCTGCAGTTCCCAGCGCTCCCGTATTTCTTAAACCCAGCTTGCTTTACTCATTCAGGCCACCCAGCTGGGTGCTGGGGCATTTGATTTTGCACACAACCGTCTCCCACGCCAAGGAATTGTCAAATCTCATCCTCCAGTGCACACGGCTCCATAGAGCTGTCGCTCTTCCCAGGAAGATCCACGAGACAGCAGAGCAGAAACAAGCTGGACACTGGAACTTGGCTCAGTCCTTCTCCTAGCCAGATACCATCTCCTTCCTCCCAAACAGGTCCCAGTCCTATGTGAATATTGCTTCAACTCTCTTTTTTCCAACATTTCAAGACAAAACTCTGTACTCCTGCTCTACCATCTAATATTTTAGTAAGCCTTTATTTTAGAATAGTTTCAGGTCTCAGAAAAGTTGCTAAGACAGTATAGATTGTTCTCATCTACCCCATACCAAATTTTCTCTCTTACTAACATCTTACATTATTATGGTTCATTTGTGACAATTACAAACCAATACTAATACACAATTATTAACGAAAGTCCATACTTTACACAGATTCCTTTAGTTCTTACCTAATGCTCTTTTTCTGTTCTCAAGGTCCTATCCAGGATCCCACATAACATTTCATCATCCTCTCTCCTTAGCCTCCTCTTGGCTATGAGAATTTCTCAGACTTTCCTTGTTTTCTATAACCTTAACAGATCTGAGGAATACTGGTCAGGTATTTTATAGAATGTCCCTGAGTTGGGAGATGCCTGATGTTTTTATCATGATTAGACTGGGGTTATGGGTGTCAGTGAGGAACACCACAGAGATAAAATGCCATTCTCATCACATCGTATCAAGAATATAATCTATTGATGTGGACCTTGATCACCTGGCTGAAGTGGTATTTGTCAGGTTTCTCCACTGTAAAGCTTCTCTTTTTTCTCCTTTCCATACTACATTCTTTGAAAGGAAGTCACCAGGTGCAACCCACATTTAAGAAGTGGGGGGTTATGTTCCCCTTTCTTGAGAACGAAACATCCACATAAATAATTTGGAATTCTGTACGGGAGATTTGTCTCCTCTCCCCCATTTATTTATTTATTCAATCAATTATTTATATCAGTATGGACTCGTGGATATTGATTTTATATTTGGGGTTATAATCCATTACTATTTTATTTATTTTATTACTCAAATTTTTCTCTCTTTGGCCATTGGGAACTCTTTCCCTTGGCTCCTGTTTCCCCTTAACATATTTCCGTCATTGCGGGGTTGTTTGTTTTGTTTTTTGAGCACTTCCTTACTGCAGGCACATCTTCAGAAATGACAGGCTTATCTTTTATTTTCTGCCCAATGTTAAAATTGGACATTTCTCCTGGAAGCCCTGGTTCCTTTCATTCGAGAATGGTATCAAAAAATAAGATTTGGGTGTCTGTCATAAATTTTACATATTTTTATTTTCCCAATACCCAATTTCTAATTTTCCAAGGTATTTCAAAGGTCGTCTTTTCTTTGAAGAGTTCCCTGACTACCTTCTCTAACAATTCCTTCTCTAAAAGGTATTATTCTTCTAGTGTTGGAGGGAAAAGGGGATGGATGTGTATAGGTCTGTATCTAACATACACGATAAATAGGCCAGATCCATACTCTGGGACGGGAAAAACGGGTGGAGAGATGACATATAGTTTAGACAGAACATAGAACAAAGCAAGAAGTCGTTTGTTTTAGAGAACCCACTCTAACATGTAGATCAAAAACATTATTTCCAGCAGTCAGGGGCAGTGGTGTGCAATGATGAAGATCAGATGCATTGTGAGGAGGCAGACTGAGGTGAATCCTGACTCTGGCGCTTGTCAAAAGTGTTCTTGGGGACGTCACTTTATCCCTCTGAGCCTCAGCATCTTCAGCTATGAAATGAAGGTCACTCATTCATTCAGCAACTTACTACATGCCTGGCAGTCTTCTTGTTGCTGGTGTATCATATGGATCAGGGTCCTGCTCTCATTTGGCTTAAATTATACAGTCAGGGCACAGAAGAGCATAGTAAAAAAGGGTAAGCTAACAGTGATGAGTACTATGAAGAAAGAAAATGGGAAAATAGCAGAAGGTATTAGAGACACTGAAGCTCTGTTTTAGACCATGTCGATCAGGGAAATCCAAATGAGGAGGTGGCATTTTAAAAAGACCCAAATATTAATAGAGAGCTAGTTTCCCAAAGGTATGAGGGGAGATTGTTCCAAGCATGAGGTGGAACAAGGGCTCTAAGGTAAGATGAGCTTCAAGGGTTCAAATAACAAAGGGAGTGGCTGGAGCTGTGTAAAGTAGTCAGAGTAGCATGCCAATAAGGTTGAAGAAGTAAGGGTGTGTGGACCCTGGTAAAGAATTGGAGCATATTCTATGTGTAATGGGAAGTTGTGACAGGTATCAACTTACTGCCTTTCAGCTCTAGGTTCACCCTTCTTTGCCCTGAGCTGTAATACCAGAGCTGGATCCTTTGCTACTTGCACAGCGCAAAGCTTTGTCAGTACAGGTCATGGGAAGGACACTGCAGGAAGAAGTGCAGGAAAACATTTCCTGGTTCGCGTGCTTTTTGCTGCGTTTTTTCTTGTTCCTGCCGCACAAGACTACCAGTAGCAAGGGAGAAAGGTAGAAGGTGCCTTCCCAGGGAGTTTTGTCAGAAACCCAAAGAGTGCTTTCCTAGTGAGTTTGGCCAGCACCCCACAGGGCAGCTTCCAAGTGAGTTTCAGTGACAATCCCACAAGTGACTTCGCAGCACATCCTGCTAGCACCCTAGGAGGTGACTCTCAGAGGTCAACTTCCCAAAGAATATCAATGAAAACCCAATTGGCTCCCCAGCAAGGATTACTGGCAATACAGCTGGTAGTTTTCTGCTCGTGAACATCTTAGGAAACTTCATCATTCAGGGGGCCTCAGTCCATACTGGGATAGCAAACTGTTGCCCCTGGGGCACAGACGAAGGTCTGTTAGAGCTGGGGATAAAAGAAAGAAATCTCTGCACCCCTGGAGAAGGGGCAGGAATACGTGCCGACCTCCTAGCCAGATAAACATAAAACTTCACACTAAAGGCATATTTACACCAGTTCCTTTTACTGAAAAATTATGTCTGGGTAATAGAAACGAAGAATGCCTTTGATGGGCACATCAGGAGACTGGACACAGTGGAGGAAAGAAGCAGTGAACTTGATGATATGTCAGTAGAAACTTCCCAAATTGAAAACAAAGAGAAAAAAGGAATAAATATCCAAGAACTGTGGGACACTTACAGAAGGTGTAACATAGGTATAACGGGAACAACAGAAAGAAAAGAAAGAGAGAAAGAAACAGAAGAAATATTTAAAGTAATAATGGCTGAGAGTTTTCCAAAATTAATGACAGGCACCAAATCAAAGATCCAGGGAACTTAGAGAATACCAAGGAGGATAAATACCAAAAAATCTACACATAGGCATACCATATCCAAACTGTAGAACATCAAAGGGAAAATCTCGAAAGAAGCTAGAAAGGGAAGAAAACACCTTACCTATAGAAGAACAAGGTTAAGAATTTCATTGGGCTTCTCTTCAGAAACCACACAAGCAAAAAGACAGTGGAGTGAAATATTTAAAGTGTTGAAAGAAAAAAAACACCAACCTAGAATTCGGTATCTAGCAAAACCATCCCTCAAAAGTGAATGAGACATAAAGACTTTATCTCACATACAAAAATTGAGGAAATCTGTCATCAGTAGACCTGCTTTGAAAGAAATGTTAAAAGAGGTTCTTCAGCAAAAAGGAAAATGATATATGTCAGGAAGTCAGATCTACATAATGAAAGAAGGAACATTCAAGAAGGAATAAATGATGGTACTACTACAGTGACTCCAAGAGGTGAGAGAGCTATGGCAGCCTCCAGGAACTCACACAGAAAGGCTCTCTCCACACTATCCCCCTAACTTGTCCCTTAGTATGGATTAAGTTCTTAAATTTTTTAATCTAAATTTGAGGTTTGGGGACTCTGTACAGTTGTCAAAGCTGTTCTCGGTCCTATGGTTGCTCCAGTTGAGGAATGTCATGAATTCCACCATTCTGATTTCATGGGACTGAGAGGTCTCCATGGAGACATATGTTTGCAATCAACCCAACCCTTTGCAGGTACTAGCAGTATTACCCTGTTGGCACATTTCAATTTGTTCATCATACAACTTTTATACACCAAAAGCTATAGACATTCATATATTACAGGCTAACCCAATGTTGCATCAGTCCTAGCCTGTTGGTGGTGATGCTCTTGGCTAGGAATGCCTGAGGCACTTGCCTGGACCAGTGTTACTCCTAGTGAGCCCCACAGACATCTTCCCAACCAGAGCCAATTGTTGTGGCTGGACCAGCCCTTGTGGTTCTTATTATGATCATAGGACACACTTCAGCAAAAATCCTCAGGGAACGTTGAGGAACAACATTTATCACTCACAGGTCCTGGAGGGCACACGGCACACCCAAGGGCCACATAGTGAGGTCACAGGGAGAGAGAGAGAGGACTTAGAGCTCTGCCTTTAGAGCTGTTAGAGTCTGAGGGCAGGATATCTAGGGTTTCACAGGTCCACTCTCTACCAGCTAATTTAAAGCATAAAAGTGGGAATTCAGGTGTGAGACAGGAGACTCAAGCACTCAGTTATCAAGGGTCATTTAAGCCGTCAGTTATCTAGGTTACCCAGGGAAAGCTGAAAGAGGGACCCTCATGGGTGTGCAGGGCCTAGTTCTTTATCTGGTTGTTTTGCTGGTAGCTGTATCATACAGTTGGCAATACGTTTATCCAAGATGGATGTCTTTTGAAATAGATGCCTCAGCAATCAAAAGCTTCATTGACACTACCCCCAGGTATATCCAAGGTGCACATAAAAAGAAAAGGAAGCTATTAGCCTGTGAGAATTCAAAACTCATGCTATTGAGAGCCACTCAGACTGGGTACAAACTTACCATCGATTTCAGTTTTGAAACTGTAAGAGTAATTTCTTTATCTATGGATTTGGATTCTGTTCTACTATTCAGTACTGAAAAGAAAAACTGTGATATCTCAAATAGACAAAGATAAATTTATATGGAAGCAAAAGGAAATCTCATTTAAAAAGTTTAGGGCAGAAAAAAACTTGATAAACCTCTAAACAGATTGACCAAGAAAAAAGGGAAAAAAAAGAGGCTATCACTGTATACTCTACAGGCATTAAATGAATAAAGCTCTTCTTCAACTTATGACAGGGTTACATCCCAATAAACTCATTGTAAATTAAAAATATTCTAAGTCAAAAACACATTTAATACATCTAACCTACTGAACATCATAGCTTAGCCTAGCCTAACTTAAATGTGCTCAGAACACTTACATTAGCCTACAGCTAGGAAAAATCATCTAACACTAAGCCTATTTTATAATAAGGTGTTGAATATCTCATGTAATGTATTGAATACTGTACTGAGAGTGACAAAAAGAACGGTTGGATGGGTAGAGAATGGTTGTAAGTGTATCAGTTGTTTACCCTGATGATTACAAGGCTGACTGGGAATTGCAGGGGCTGCCCAGCATCATGAGAGAGCATCATACAGCACTTCAGTAGCCCAGGAAAAGATCAAAATTGGAAGTATGGTTTCTACTGAATGCTATCATCTTTGCACCACTGTAAAGTCAAAAAACTGTTAGTTGAACCATCGTAAGTCAGGGACCATCTGTAATAAGGAAATCCTACAAACAGTTCTTGGCCCACAAATTTTACAATTTAGATGAAATGTAAAAACTCCTTGAAAGACACAAACTCACAAAGCTCACTCAAGATGAAAGAGATTACTCAGAGTACTCAACCTACTAAAAAATTAAATTTATAATTTTAAAAAGCATAAGAAATAAAAGAAAATAGATCAATTGGACTTTATCAAAATGTAAAACTTTTGTGCTTTTAAGGACACCATCCAGAAAGTGAAAAGACAATACCAACACACAGAATAGGAGAAAATATTTGCAAAGCATTTATCTGATAAAAGACTTGTACCTAAAATGTAGCAAAAAAAAAAAAAAAAAAAAAAGACTTCTTACAACTCAATGATACAAAGACAAGTAATCTAATTTTTAAATGAGCATTAATAGACATTTCTCCAAAGAAAATATACAAATGGCCAATAAGCACATGAAAAGATGCTCAATATCATTAGCTAGTCAAGGATTCACCTTGCCCAAAGAAAGGTTTGGCTCTTTGCCACTGACTCCTGGGAAGTAACCTTGGTAACCCTGGATGTTCTGCCTGATGGAAGTGTCTTTGTTTACCTGGGGCCTTGACCAAGCCAGATAGTCTAGGCTAACAATGTGACTTAGGGTAGGGACCTTCAGCCATGCCAGGAGGTCTGTGCTAACAATGTGATTTGTGATGGGAGCCTTGGGTCACACAGTGTCAACTCAATCTCCAGAGGGGTTGAAGACTAAAGTCAGTCACACAGGTGGTCAGCCGTGTCTATGTGGCCAATTCCCAATAAAAACTCCAGATGACAAGGCTCGGACGAGCTTCCCTGGTTGGCAATACTCTGCATCTTGTATCACATTGTGTCTGAGAAAAATAAATGCTGTCTGCACAACTCCACGGGGAGAGGACAATTTGACACTCTGCATATGATCCCTCCCGGACCCTGCCCTATGTGCCTTTTTCCATTGCTGAATTTAATCTGTATCCTTTCACTGTCATAAACCATAACTGTGACAACACTGCTGAGTTCTGTGAGAACTTCTAGTGAATTATTAAACCTGAGTATGGTCTTGGAGACCTCTCAAACTCACAAAAGTCAAATTTAAAAAAAGAATCAACCGTATTTCTACATATCAGCAATGAGCAATAAGAAATTGAAATTTTAAAAAATTATTATACAGCACCAAAAAACACGAAATACTTAGGGATAAATATAATATATGCAAGTTTTGTTTGCTGAAAGTAACAAAACACTAGTGAAAGAAATCAAAGAACACCTAAGTAAATGTAAAGACACACCATGTCCATAGATTGGGAGATTCAATGCTGTTAAGATGTCAGTTCTCCCCAAACTGATACATGGATTCAATGCAATTCCAGTGAGAATTCCAGCAGGACTTTTTTGTGAAACCCAATATTTTATCTAACTTTCAGACTTAGTCAAGAAAGTGTGGTATTGGAAAAATGGTAGTCACGAAAAAAAAATCAATAAAACAGATTATAGAGTTCAGAAACAGATCTACATATATATGTAAACTTACTTTTCATAAAGATGCAAAGGCAATGTAACAAGAAAGATAGTCTTTTCAACAGATGGTCCTGGAACAATTAGATATCCATATTAAAAAAAAAAGAATCTTGATTCATAACTACTCGTACTTTACAAAAAAATTACCTCAACTGGACCATAAACCTAAATCTAAAACTTAAAACTTCCAGAAGAAAACATAGAAGAAAATCTCATGATTTTAGATTCAGCAAAGACTTCTAAGATGATACCAAAAGCATGATCCAGAAAAGAAAAAAAGCTGATAAATTGAACTTCATCAAAATTTAAAATTTCTTCTCTTCCAAAGGTGCTGTTAAGAAAATGAAAAAACAAGCCATGGACTGGATAAAATACTTGCAGATCATGTAAACGATAAAGCCTTGTATCAAGAATATATAAAGAGCTTTCAAAATTCAATATTAAGAAATCAAACAACCCAATGAAGAAATGGGCCAAAGATTTGTATAGATCCTTAATACATATATAAGATATAGAGATGATATATAGATGATAACTAAGTACAGAAGATATAGATGATGATACAGATATAGAGATAGAGATGATAAATAAGTACAGAAAAAGATTCTCAACATCCTTAGTCATTAGGGAAATGCATATTAAAACCTAAAGAGGTACCACTACACGCCTATTAGAATGGCTAAAATTGAAAAAAATGACAATTCTTTGTCCTAGTGAGGACGCAGAACTGGAATTCTCATACACGGCTGTTGGGAAGGCAACCGCTTTGGAGAACAAAATGGCAGTTTATTACAAAGTCAAACCCACACTTACCATTCACCCCAGAAAGCCTGCTCCTAAGCACTTAACCAAGTAAAAGGCTCACTGGGTCCCAGGCAAGAGTACAGTGAGCACCTCTGCTGACATCTCTGCTCATGATGCAACCTCATTTGGAGAAATAATATCTCCCCAAATTACCCAGGATGACAAAATTTTTTTCTTAGTTGGAAAACAACTTTATCCTCAGAAAGATTTAAAATTAAGCATAGAAATGTTGCAGAGAATCAACCTCATAATATTAATGCTTTTGTATTAAATCTTCATATTTGATACTTTATGTACTTTCATGTTAAGAGAGTTTCACTGGCTAGAGTCAGCAGGTTAATTTACAACATGTAATTGATTTAGTCTTCTATTTGAAGTTGAAATTTTCTTGTTTATTTGCAGAAATGGAACATATACAGACACACCAAAAAAAACTACAACATCTTTACAAGTTAGAGATGTCTAGCCTTAAAATTGCTAATATATTGAAAGATTTGCGGTTAAAGAAAACTCGCTATTCAGCTAACGTAATCACCAAAACGCCACAGGAAAACAAGTATTGACTGTTCCTGGTGATGAATTTACCCAGTCTCCTGACTGTCTTCACGTTTTCAAAGACTTCAGGCAAGGAGACAAGATCACAGCCAGCCCCAGTGCTATCTCAGTGCAGTGTATGGGACACACGGACAAGAAGTGCCATTTGGTGTTAGAAGGTTAAAGGAAGGATGATTCTCAGTGGGAACTGCCCCACGTACAGTGTATTAACCTCTCCAAGCAAGTGACATTCCTTTTCCAAAAAGCAAATTTCAATTCTTAAGTTGACCTTTGTTAAGTTGTTTATCATTAGCTTTCATTTTAAAAACACAGTAAAAACAGCCAGGAGCAGCATTTACAATCTCCGTAGCTTGGTAAGGGGCTTTTGACCGGCGCTGCCCATAGGGAGGGTTAATTTATACTCCGTTTTCATCCATGGTTAGGGTGACTGTACCCAGGGGTACCCAGGACAGTCCCAATTTACACCTGTTGTCCCAGCATAATGAATGCCACCTCCTCCCACTCTCAGAAGGTCCCACTTAGGACAGCAAGCTGCAACCCCCACATCCACCTTGCTCTCCATTTAGGGTAGCATCTGTGGCACGCAAAGTCACTACCCTTGAAGTTAGAAAACTGGGGTCTGAGTAACAGCCGGGTTATTTCTCACCTAAGGCTCAGAGACCCCGGAGACTTTCCAGCAATGAGGCTGCTTTTGCACAGTGTTACCTGGACTACAAGAAAGCAGATAAATGCAACAGCTTTGTAAACTATAAACGCCTATACAAACACACGCTGTTACAACAATGAAGCAAGTGGATGTTACCAGAAGTAAAAACTGTAATGGAATACGAAGAATTTAAAATGTTTAACAATTTTTTGACTAATGCCACACATCTCACTTAAAGGTATTCATGCTTTCCTCCTCTCCCCTCCTTCCTTTATTTTCTTCCTTTCATTATTTTGAGTCTCTACTACGTGCCAGGTACTATTCCAAGTGCCAAACGAAGAAAGGATACCGAAACGAAAGACTCAGACGTCTTTCCAACGTTAATTAACTCGTTCAATCAGTCAATAATTATTGATTGCTTACTATTTTATCCCTTAATACTCAAACATAGTATATCTTTTTTATTCATTTAGAGCAATAAAATTTTGAAATTTTTCTCCAAGTAAGTATTGCACATTTTTTGTAAGATTTATTTTCCTAAGTACTAGATATATATGTTCTATTGAAATTTTGAAATGAAAAATTTTGGAAAGTTGTATTTCCTATATGTAGTAAGCTTGATAAATAGGATCTTTTTCCTAATAGTTTATAGATTCTTTTAGATTTTCTGAGTAAATACTAATATAGACTGCAAATAATGACTCGTTTATTCCTTTTCAGTCTTTCTACCACGTGCATCTCCAGTACAGTGCAGAACTAGTGGTAGGAGTCAGATAATCGGCCCTGGGGCCAGAACGGGGCTGGTGCTGTTCCTGCTCACATGTCTACCCCTGCCCTACGATCCGAGCTCCTCAGGACCAGCTGATGCCGCCCCTCATGGCTCAGTGATTCAGAGAGTCCTGTACATGCCTGTGTCAGTCTCTAGTACATGGTCTCTGCGTGCAGGCCCCCATGGAGAGTGAACCCTCAGTAATGTGTGTTGAACTGAGTGAGATGGCACACCCGTGAAGTTTTCCTCAGCTTCCTCTGGCACACTTACTTGATCATTGTATTCCCAAGGTGTTTTTTTGCTTGTTTTTTATTTATTTTTTATTGAGGTATATCATACTGTGAGACAATAGAAAAACATATATATATTGGTCTCTGCCCCCAGTTTTTGGCACAGAGCTCCCGAAACCTTTGTAATCTCCTAAGAGATAAGAGTGAGTACCAGGAGTGTCTTTTGTTCTAATATTTGGTCCTTGGCCCCAGTTCCTGACACATGGCTCCTAAAACCCCTGGAGTTTCCTGGGTGATAGGAGTATCTTTTGTTCTATTTTTGTGTGAGAGTGTGTGTGTGAGTAAGATTGGCCCTGAGCTAACATCTGTGCCAGTCTTCCTCTATTTTATGTGGGATGCCACCACAGCACGGCTTGAAGAGCAATGCTAGGTCTGTGCCTGGGATCCGAACTTGTGAACCCTGGGCCACTGAAGCAGAGCACACAAACTTAACGGCTGTGCCACTTGGGCTGGAGGGGGGTGGGGGGTCTTTTGTTCTAATGGGGCGACTCTGGGTGGGCTCCTGGATGGCTCCTGGATGGAAGCTGGTCATTGGAAAAAAACAAGCCATGATTAGAAGCTTGCAATTTTCAGCCCCACCCCCTATTCTCCAGGGAGGGGAGAGGGGCTGGAAATGGAATTAATAATTGACCACGCCTAGGTGAGGAAGCCTCCACAAAATCCCGATAGTATGGGATTCAGAGAGCTCCCAGGTGGTGAACACATGGAGGGAGCTGCTGGGAGAGTGGTGGGCCCAGAGAGGGCATGGCAGCTCCTTGCCCCTGCCCACATGCCCTGCCCTGAGCATCTCTTCCATCTGGATGTTCAGCTGTACCCTTTATCATATCCTTTTATAATAAACTGGTAAACAGTAAGTAAACTGTTTTTCTGAGTTTTGCGAGCCTCTCTAGCAAATCAATCAAACTCAAGGAAGGGATCATGGGAACCTGTGATTATAGCCCCTGAGTCAGAAGCACAGGCAACCACCTGGACTTGAGATTGGCATCCGAAGTGGGGGGCAGTTTTGTGGGACCAAGCCCTGAACCTGTGGGGTTGATGCTATGTCCAGGTGCATAGTGTCAGAATTGAGTTAAATTGTAGCACACCCAGCATGTGTTGAAGAATTGCTTGATGTGGAAAAAACCCCACACACGTGGTGTTGGAAGTGTTGTGAGCGGGGTAGCGGTGTGAGAATAAAGGAGACACACAGGAGAGAGGTCTCCTTTACACACATAGAAAAGTGTACAACTACTAAACTTTCACAAACTTAAAACCGCTGTGTAACCATCACCAGATCAAGAAACAGAACGTTCCAGTATTCCAAAAGCCCCCATCACACTCTCCGACTGTTAGCATAGCCCCCAGCAGAGTGCACAGCATGGGTTCCTTTTGCCGGGTCTTGTGCCGTCTATAAATGAACTCATTCCACGCGGACTCAGCTGGATCCGGTTTGACTCGAGCAGCTCTTTGCCTGGGGTTACAGAACACTCATTCTTACTGCTGCGTAGCATTCTGTCACAAAAACGCCACAATATCCTTACCAGTTCCACTGTAGAGGGGCATGTGGATTGTCTTCAGGTGTGAGCTCTTATAAACAGTGCTGCTAAGAATTTCATTAAATTTTTAAGCAATATGTTTCGCATAATTCTCTCAAGTTAGAGTCCCAAAGCCTTGAGGGTAGCAAAGTGCTAGCTAATAATACACCATGTAACCAAAGGATCGCCACCTCCGTGTCCCAAAGGCCACCGACATTTTAGGAATCGTCCTTCCATCTTCTGGTTACAAAATAGAGCCAGCTCAGTCTCAACCCGCAGAGAGCAGAAGCCTCCCCAGCAACTCTCTGAGGCCTTTGGGGCGGCTGAGATCTCTTCCACTCCCCTCTGTCCATTTCACTCCGGATTCTGTCTTTACCCGTGACTCACAGGGCAGCGGCCCTCCTCTCTCTTGGCCCACCTTAACCCCAACCTGCAGCCCTTCTCCTTTTGTTCAACCCCGTCCCTTCATCCCAGGATGGACCAGAACTCAGAAGGAGGAACAGCGTGGATCGTGGGCTGGAGGGAGTCTGCGCAAGGCAGAGGGGCGGTGGGGAAGCGGGGTTCACCCCTGCCGGCAAACAACTGGAACATTATCGTTAGGTCTCGCCGTTCTAAGAAGTCCTCGCGCCCTCATCCTCAAGGACCGTCTCCCTGGCACCGTTTGGGCCCAGCCCTTCCAGCCAGGATTTCTCTCTCTCCTCCCCCGGGACTCCTCCTCCTCCGGTGTATCCCCCTCCCCCAGCCACACCTCCCTCCTCGTTCTGATGCAAAGCCCCAATTCCTCCCGCTTTCTAATGCAAAACATTCCATCTCCTTCCCCGGTCCAGGGTCCCAGCTCTTGACACTCAAATGGCTCCTTTGAGTTTAAATAAACAAAAAACCGTTTTCTCCCCAGAAAGAATCGTGCTGCTGGCCGTTAAAATAGCAACGTTCCCCCGTTCATTAAACGAATTAAATGAGTGCCGCTAATACTTGGAAATCACTTTCATTTTACTAACACGTCGTTTAAACGTGACCAAGCGTGAGCCCTGACAGCAAGGACGTCTAAATTACACCGAAGGTGGCTCCCAGCACCGCCACGAGGGGGCGGCGGCAGCCAGGCGTCTGCGAGCTCCAGCATCTCTCAGCCTCTCCCTCTCGCCCTCCCTGCCCTTCGCTCCATCAAACGTCAACAGCCCCAGTCTTCCTGCCCCGGGGACAGACAACCAAGTGGTCACTGCTGGGGATGTGGCACACCAAACGCAACACTATCGGGACACAGTTTGGGTTATTTTGGCTTTACATAGCATTCTCAGCCAACTTCATTGAAAACATGTTTTCATGAGAACTCCTCTCATTCCACCTATGCCCACTACATTTAGCTCCAGAGAGTCCAACATGGAAGGATGCATTAGGGACCACGCCATGTCTCGGGCACTGGGGACAGAACTGACACTCTGCCTGTCATTCGCCCTCATTGCTTCAGCCGTCGGCCCCTGAACAAAACGCATTTATTTATGTTTTTTTGTGGTTTGTTGGTCTCTTTTTTCCCCCTTCTTTCAAAGACAGTTAATTTGGAAAATGAAATTTTTTCCTCTCTTTCTTTATAAAATAGTTTTATTAAAGCACAATTAGAGAAATCCCATTAAGAGCTAAGTCATATCATACTACTCCTGCTCAGATCCCTCCAGTGGCTTCCCATCTCTAAACAAGTCAAAGTCCTCACAATGACCATAAGGCCCCATAGGACCTGTCTAACCCCTACACACCATCTTATCTCCCTCACCTCTCCCAAGTGAGGAGCCAGCCAACAGGGGGGTCCACCTCAGGACCTTTGCACCTGCCTGTTCCTCTTCTTGGATCATCTTCCCCCCAACTGCCACCTCCATGACTAACTGTCTTCCTTCACTTCCTTCACATGTCATCTTCAAGTCAGCCTTTCCTGGCCACTGTGTCTTAAATGGAAACCACCATCACCCACCCACAAGCACACCCACACTAATCATCTCCATTCCTTCTTTTGTTTATTTATTTATTTATTTATTTATTTTGCCTTAGCATTTCCACTAACATGCCATACATTTTACTGACTTATGTAGTTTATTCCTCGCGTCCCTACAAAAAAGTACACTGCATGGGGATGAGAGTTTTGTCTATTTTATTCACTGCTGTATCTCCAGCCCTAGAATAATATCTGGCATATAGTTGCTGCTCAACAAAAACTTATTGAAAGAATGAATAAACAACAACCAAAAACACAGAATTTTACCCTAAAAATAGGTCCCATCCTGTTTGTTTCTTCTCATTGTTCACATCTCTGCTCAGTCATTTCTATCACCCCATTTAAGCAGCCCTTCCTGCAAAGTCGTTCTCTGTGCCTCTATCCTGATTTATTTCTTCATAGCTTTTGCCATTGTCCAATTTTATTACTCAAATGTTTGTTTACTTTAAGAGATTAATTGTTTGTCTTGCCCATTTGAAGGTAAGCTCCATGAGGGCAAAGAATTGGTCCTGTTCACTGCGGATCTCCTCAGCTTAGAGTTACTTTTAATCAAACATCATTTGACCATATATGTGTGGGTCGATTTCTGAACCCTTGATACTGTCCCATTGGTCTGTACGAGTGTCCCATTGTCTTAACCAATGTATAATTTTATAATTAGTCTGAAAATCAGAAAACATTAATTTCTGCCCAAAATCTTGCTGGGATTCTAATGGGGATTTTACGGAATAGATCAGTTTGGGGAGCACTGACATCTCAACAATGTGGGATTCAATCCATGCAGGAATACATGTCTGAGCATCTCATAAGCAATGAGGACCCGTGCCCTGTTTCCTGACAGCCCTCTGGGAAGGCGGCAAGATCTGAAAAGGAAAGGAGCTTTCTGGTTTTAAGCCACAGCAGAGATGACGTTGCACCAACAGTGGCCCCAAAGATGCAGAAACCGCAGGTCCTAAAGAGATCGTGTAATCAGAGACAACGAGCAGCTCAGCAGTGACTCATGATAGATGACCATCATCAACTACGGGGGGCAGAGAACTCGCTCCCCCGTGGGGTCTCTGTGCTGCCCTAGGTTTCAACTCCAAGAAAACTGGAGATGATTTTCCCATCAGTCCAATTTGATAGGAGGCATAGAGTTGAAGTTAAATAAGAAAATTAGATGTATTAGTCTAGGTTCTCCAGAGAAACAGAGCCAATAGGATATGTGTATAAAGAGATTTATTATAAGGAATTGGTTCACGTGAATACGGAGGCTGAGAAGTCTCGAAATTTGTAGTTGGCGAACTAGAGATGCAGAAGAGCTGAAAGTCTGAGAAGGAGGAAAGCTGATGGAGCTCCAGCCCAAGTCCAAGCCTCCAGGCAGGAGAGGATCCATGTCCGAGCTCAAAGACAGAGAGCAGATTCTCCCTCACTCGGCCTTTTTTGTTCCATTCAGGCCTCCAACCAACTGGATGAGGCCCACCCACACTGGGGAGGGCATCTGCTTTCCTCCATCTACTGGTTCTAATGTTAACCTCATCCGGAAACACCTCACAGAAACACCCAGAATAATGTTGACAAATATCTGGGCACCTCGCAGCCAGTCACGTTGACACATAAAATTAACCATCACATGAGGTCACCGTTGTATCCGATTTCTGTACAGGACTACCTTGTGACACTGGAATCCCTTTTCTGACTCCATGATCAGGAAGACACAGATCCAGAGGCTGACCTGAACAGAAAAGTGGAGAGGAGAAAGAGAAGAAACTGTAGGAGAAATGTTCACAATTTGTCAAGAATGAATCCGGCATTCTGTTTTTAAGACAGTGCTGACGGTAAGGGAGCATGCATCTTTAAATATCAGTGAGACAGCTCAAGGAACTAGACCCCTTCTTACACCACTCATCAAAATTAACTCAACATGGATCAAAGACTTAAAGACCTGAAGCCATAAATCTCCTAGAAGAAAACATAGGGAAAAAGATCCTTGACATTGGTCTTGGCAATGATTTCTTAGATAAGACACCAAAAGCACAGACAATAAAAACTAATGAAACGAAAGAGCTTCTGCACAGCAAAAGAAACAATCAATAAATTGAAAAGGCAGCTTACAGCATGGGAGAAAATATTTGCACACCATATGTCTGATAAGGAGTTAATATCCAAAATATATAAAGAACTCATACAACTCAATAGCCAAAGAACAAATAATCCAATTAAAAATGGGCAAAGGATCTGAACAGACATTTTTCCAAAGAAAACATACAAATGGCCAACAGGGACTTGCAAAGGTGCTCAACATCACTAATCACCACAGAAATGCAAATCAAAACCACAGTGCGATATCACCTCCCACCTGTCAGAACAGCTTATCAAAAAGACAAGAGGTAGCAAATGCTGGTAAGGATGCGGAGAAAAGGGAACCCATATACACTGTTAGTGAGAATGTAAAATGGTGTGGCCATTATGGAAAACAGTATGGCAGTTTCTTAAAAAATTAAAAATTGAACTACCATGTGATCCAGCAATCCCACTCCTGGGAATACATCAGAAAGAAAAGAAATCAGTATCTCGAAGGGGTATCTATACACCCATGTTCACTGCAGCATTATTCACAATAGCTAATAAATGGAAACAACCTAGGTGTCTATTGAAAAGATGAATGGATAAAGATGTGGTGGAATATTATTCAGCCAGGAGAAAGAAAGAAATCCTGCCATTTGCAACAATATGGATGAAACTGGAGGACAATTATATAAGTGAAATAAGCCACCAGAGAAAGACAAATACTGTATGGTATCACTTATATATATACGGAATCTAAAAACAAAAGGTCAAACTCATAGAAACAGAGAGTAGAATGGTGGTTACCAGACACTGGGCTGAGGGATGGGGAGCGCAGGGAGAGGTGGGAGAAATGGGGAGATGCTGGTCAGAGGGTACAAGCCTTCAGTGATAGGATGAATAAGTTCTAGAGACCTACTATGCAGTATGGCGACTAGAGTGAATAACACTGTACTGTATACTTGAAATTCACTAAGAGAGTAGATCTCAAGTGCTCGCACCACACACACAAAATGGTTAACTCTGGGAGGTGATGGAAATGCTAATTAGTTTGATTGTGGTAATCATTTCATAATGCATACACATACCAAAACATCATGTTGTAACCCTTAAATATATACAATTTTTGTCAAAAATAAATGAATTTTTAAAATCCAAACAAAGAGAAGAAAACGTTATGCTAAGTGTAAGCAACCAGTTGCAAAAGACGACATATTGCATGATTCCATTTATAGGAAATGTCCAGAATAGGAAAATCCACAAAGATAGGAAAATCCACAAAGACAGAAAGCAGATGAGTGATTTCTTAGGGCTGGGGGACTGGGGGCGGGGGATGAGTCATGTTATAGGGTACAGGATTTCTTTTGGAGTGATGAAAATGTCCTAAAATTGATCTCAATGATGGTTGCACAACTGTGTATATACTGAAAATTATTGAATTGCACACTTTAAATGCGTGAATTGTATGGTATGTGAATTATGTCTCAATAAAGCTTTTTTGGTAAGAAAATAAAAAAGACAGCAAAAACAAAGTGTGTATATATATACATTAATCTCCTTGGGAGTTAATTTAATCTGGTAATCAACTCAGACAGTATTTATTCCCATTTTTCCAAGAGTCGTGTCAAACGCAAACAAGCTGCGAAGGAAGAATTGAGAATTTCTCACCGGATTGAAAGAGGCAAACTTGAAAATTAGTTAAAGACACCTTTAATGAGAAACCACATGGTCCTAAATTGCCAAGGACTGAAAAGCAGAGTAAAATATAGGTCACAATCTAATCCCTTTAAACAAAATAAACCTATTTTTAGCTACAGCTCTTTAATCTTGCTCCGCTAACCCTTCTCTAAGAAGCTGCATATCGGTTACATGGCCAATTCGTCTTCGGAGTTCCTACTGTGTGCCAGCTCTGTTCGTCCTGATTAAAAGGTCTCTCAATCCAAATAAAGAAAGCCAAACCAAAACCAATTTCACCTGTAAAACACGTGAAATTAAATACTTCTCATCACTCACACTGCCCAGAAACACAGGGATTCAGGAGGCCTCGAAAAGCTTCGAGCAGATGATAATCACCTGGGTCATGGCAAATACAGCAGGGTTTATAATCCTAATGACTTGCCTTAGAATAAAAAAGTCTGTAAGAATTGACTGCTTTCAGCGGTTTCCAACCTGCACGAGGATAACTTCAGATAATAAAAAAATATCCTAAAAATTGAAATACAAAGAAGATAGAGAAAACAAAACATGTTTTCTGACATTGCCTTAATTAGTACTCAGAGTTAACAGTCGCTAAAGTTTGGGTACCAGCAGCTGCTGCCTCATCCATAAGGGCCACTTTCCTTGTTCTCCAACTCAACCCTGTCTTTTTTTTTACCCCCCTGAGGAAGATTAGCCCTGAGCTAACATCTGTTGCCAATCCTCCTCTTTTTGCTGAGGAAGACTGGCCCTGAGCTAACATCCATGCCCATCTTCCTCTACTTTATATGTGGGACGCCTGCCACAGCATGGCTTGCCAAGCAGTGCCACGTCTGCACCCGGGATCCAAACCAGTGAACCCCAGGCCGCCAAAGCAGAAGGTGCAAACTCAACCGTTGCGCCACCAGCCTGGCCCCAACCCTGTCTTCTTCATCAATGACCATCACCTGGCCAGAGTCCCGACCAGCACATCACTTCATTTCCTAGATTAAGATCTATTTTATTTATACTTTTTTTCTTTTTATTTCTCAAGCTATAAATGCCAAAGCTAGTTGGAATTTTTTTAATGAAAAAAATATAAGAAAAATCAGTGCAGACTCATTCTACCAAACTTAAAAGCATATTATGACGCTACGTATATTTTAAGATGTGGTACCAGTTCAGGAACACACAAGTCAAAAAGAACAGAAGAGAAAAATCCAGAAATAAACTAGGTGGATATAAATTTTTACTATATGTTAAAGGTCATATTTGAAATTAAACAAATTATTTAACCAGCTTACTGACCAGCTGAGATACCTGGCTAAAGATATCAGGAGAAACACTCTTGCCTGGTAGCATTTACCAAAGTAAATGTTAGGTGAATTAAAGTGTTCTTAATGAATCTATAAATACTGTAGAAGAATATATTTTCCTTCTTTTAGAATAGAAAAGACCTTTCTAAGAATGCATACAAATTCAGAATTATATGTAAAAAATTAACATTTGATTACAAAAACCAGAAAATTCTGTAGGTAGAAAAATTATTTAAACAAAGTTTAAAATCACAGGAATACCTTTTGCTAGTCTGTTATCTGATTAAAAATATATATTTGCAACATACAAGAAAGACAGTGCTTAGAATCTTAATATGTAAAGAACTCTTACAAATCAATAAAAAAGATAAATGCCCTAAAAGAAATGTAGCCAATTCACAAAAGAGAGAAATGGTACCCAAAAAAAGAAAAAATAAAAAGAATTCAGTATCATTAGTTTTCAAACATTTGTTCAAATTAAAATAACAATGAGATTGGGGTTTTTTCTGAATTAGCAATTCTTTTCAAAAACGAAAATGTATTTTGGGGGTAAAGAGCATTCTCAAAAACTGCTGAGCAGGAAGATGATTGGGCACCATGGAAAATGTGCATACAGCAGTCCCCCCTTACCCACGGTTTTGCTTTCCGAAGTTTCAGTTCCCCCTGGTCAATCTCAGACTGAAAATATTAAATGGAAAATTCCAGAAATAAACAATTCATAAGTTTGAAATTGGGCACCGCCCTGAGTAGCACGATGAAATCTCACACTATCCCACTCTGTCCCGCCAGGGACGTGAATCACCTCTTTGTCCAGTGGATCCACGCTGTATACACTACCCGCCAGTCACTTCGCAGCCGTCTCCGTTATCAGAGCGCCTGTCAAGCATCGCAGTGCTTGTGTGGAAGTCACCCTTATTTTACTTCCTAATGGCCCCGAAGCATGAGAGCAGCCATGCTGGCTGTTCGGATACACCAAAGAGAAGCCGTCAAGTGCTTCCTTTAAGTGAAAAGGGGAAAATTCTGGACTTAAGAAAGAAAGGAAAAACATCGCAGGCTGAGGTTGCTAAGAGCTATGTAACTTTTCTTACAGTATATTGTTATAATTGTTCTATTTTATTATTGTTGTTGTTAACCTCTTACTGTGCCTGATTTATAAATTAAGCCTCTATAGAGGTATGTATGTATGGAAAAAACATTGTACGTATAGGGCTTGGTACTGTCTGTGGTTTCAGGCATCCCACGGGGGTCTTGGAACAGATCCCCCGAGGATAAGGGGGGGACTACTGTACTCTTCAAATCAAACTGGCTGTTCTAGAAAACCAACTTAACTAACCAATTAAGGATGTGTACAAAGGTTGACTTCCCTCAGAAATCCACATACTTTCTCTCTCACCTCTTTTTGGGCCTGAACTCAAATGGCTTCTTCACAGTGAGGCCCATGTGGCCACGCTCTCTAAAGCTGCAAGCCCCGCATACATCCATCCCCTCCCTACTATATTATTCCCCCAGGTATCTGTCATATCACGCATTTTGTTTTTTATCTAGCTTTCATTTTTCTTTTCCCACTGAAATATAAGATCTATATGGCAAGTCTTTTCATCTGTTTTGATCACTGTGATGGCCAGGGACAGTCTTAGATCTTGTGGAGCCTGACACACAATTTTGGAGTCTTCCTTAAAAAAAAAAGAAGCATTTTTTAATAAATTTAAAATTTTCAAATTTAAAAAATCTGAGAAATAAGGCAAATATGACAAAATCTAGAAAAATGACAATGCAGGTAAATTAAAACTTCCTCATAATTTGAATTATTTTGGCCCTAGCTGGATTCCTGAAGGTATTTTCCCACAAAGCCTGGGGATAACTGATACACATTTTTTGGTACTTCAGACAGAGAATTAATTAATTAATTCATAATATGTTGCAGATTTATTGAGATATAATTCAACATACTACAAAATTCACCAAGCATATGATTGAGTGCTTTTGTCCCAGAGTTGTGCCAACATCACCACAATTGATTTAGAACAATTTCATCACCAATGATAAGTTTGCACCACACTTATCAGTTGATTAGACATTTGGTTTGTTTCCACTTTTTGGCTATTATGAATATTGTTGCTATGAACACTCATATGCAAGTTTTTGTGTGATGGGCATTTTCATCTCTCTTGGGTATATGCCTAGGAATGGGAGTGCTGAGTCATACAGTAACTCAAGGTTTAATATTCTGCGGAATTGCCCAACTTTTCTCTAGTGTCTACACCATTTTATATTCCCACTGGCAATTTATGAGGGCTCCAATTTTTCCCTCTCCTTGTCAACACTTGTTATTGTCTGTCTTTTATTCTAGCCATCCTAGTGGGTGTGAAGTGATCTCATGGTGGTTTTATTTGTATTTCCCTCATGTCTAGTGATGTTGAGCATCTTTTCATGTGCTTATTGGCCACATGTACATCTTTGGAAATACACTTCATCAGAGCCTTTGTCCGCTTTTTAACTAGGCTCTCTCTTTATTAGTGAAGTGAGATGGGAAGCCACTGGAGCACAGGAGCGACACGATCTGGTTTACACCTCACATGCCCATTCTGACTGCTGAGTGGAGACTAGCCTGAAGGGGACAAGGGCAAAAGCAGGGAGCTGGGTCAGAAGGCACGTGGGATCACCCAGTGAGACCCAACAGTCTTGAACCACAGCGGTGGCAGTGAGGTAAGAGGTGTGTTTTGATTCTGGATGCATCTTGAAGGGAGAGGCAACAAGACTTCCTGATGGACTGCATGTGGATGTGCAATAAGGAGGTCTGAAACACTCCGAGTCTTATCCTAAGAAATGGCACGATAGGGAGTGTGGGAATCTGACTCGAGACACACTGAGCTGGAGAGGCCTGCAGGATGTGGGTGGCAATGTGCTGCTGGCAGTCAGACCCGCAGTCTGGGGTTGAGAAGCCTGGGCTGGAGATGAAGTGTGTGAGCCGGCTGCCTACGCTATTTGGAGCCATGACACCATGAGACCACCAAGCCGCTGAGTGTGGATACAGAGCTGGAAAGGTTTTCGTTGCATAAGTGAAAACTTTACTCCTTAATGGATGGTCAATATAATTTTCTACTAACTAAACTTTAAATCAAATTTGTGGAATGTGCATTAATCCTGTAACTACTCATGCCATTAATTAGCCCTCATGACTCTGTTTTACACGACACCTTGCATTCATCTCTCACTGACGTTTAGGTAAAAAAAGACCCATTTTCAAATGGGCTATGTTTCCGCCTCACAACTTTCAATTTCTCCTTAATGATAAGCTAGAGGAAAAGAGAACATAAATGTTGGTGCCAGAGTTTGGTAGGGACCCTCTGTTTCAGAGCCTCTGGCTAGATGGTCTCAGGGTGACAGAAGCCTCCCTAACAGGAAACACATGCACAGGCAAACTGAGTAGATGACAGAGGTGTCTACAGCACACCCACTGGCACTCGGGCTGTCGAGCATTGGCTTAGGTACCGCTGTGAAACTCACAGCAAATACTAAATGTGGCATCTTGAACAAATCAAGCATCAGATTAAAACCAGTGTTTAGGGGCTGGCCCGGTTGCATAGTGGTTAAGTTGGCACACTCTGCTTCAGCAGCCCAGGGTCTGTGGGTTCAGACCTATACACTGCTCATCAAACCATGCTGTGGCAGCATCCCACATACAAAATAGACAAAGACTGGCACAGACATTAGCTCAGTGACAATCTTCCTCAAGAAAAAAGAAGAGGATTGACAACAGATGTTCGCTCAGGGTCAATCTTCCTCAATAACAAAACAAACAAACAACAAAAAAAACCCGCCTGTGTTTAGAGTTCATTTGACTCACTTCCATCAGCAGTAAGTGGATTTTAGCAAGAGCATCGTCGGAACCACAAATGGCGAGCTGCAGCAGTAATGGCTAGAAGTGCTGGAGAATTCTGGATTTGTCAGGGAACAAGCATAGTTTTGGTGAGAGGGCTGTAAGAAACATGACAATTTACAAAATATGCTGGTAAAAATCCTTTCTCAACGACAGAGGATGTGAAAGTGCGAAGGCAGCAGCACAGGTGCATTTATCCTTTACATAAAGGGGAATAATTACCCAGCTGAGGCCAAACTGATGGTTTTATTTTTGAATTATTCTAAGAACAAAAGAAATGAATGCACAACTTTTGATTTTAAGGATATCTAATTGTTAATTTAGAAATGTGTGAAACAGCTATAACTATCCAATTTTGATACAGAGATAATCAACAGTGAAGAGACACTGTGCAAAATGTCCAAGTGTGTTCTCCTCCACATGAAAATCTTAAGACCACTTCACCTATGTGCTCAGTATTGAAGACAAATAATTGTCTCAAAATGTTCATCTATTAATTTTGCACTATGCCTGGTGACTACAGAGAAATTAAAGGAATGTGAAATTTATTTTCTACAAAGTTACACTTCTCAAAAATGTGGGAAAAGCTTGAAATTTAAATTCTTCACCAACTTTAGTTCTTTTTTTCTTTAAACAGGCATTGGTTTTCTACTTCTGCAAAAACAAAGAAAAAGAAGATGAAACTTGACTGACAACTTAAATGGAAAGTTTTCAGAGCCACGTTAGGAAGCAGAAAGAAGAAAATAACTTCCCAATGACAATTACTGCACAAGAACTTTTTATTCACATTTAGCTGACAAAAAAAAAAAAAACAGAAAGAAAACAAAAAAAAACAAATAGGTATTTTTTTTTAAATCTCAAGAGATGCTATATTTAAATATCAGGTACATGATTTCTCCAGACACACCCCTTCTCAGCCTCAGATGAGGAGTCGATGCATCCAGCATGCTTTCTAAATGAAAATGCATGGACCAGAGACGTTTCCTTGGGAACTGTTTTTTCTTACGGGCATTGTACAGTTATGTTGGTATCATCAAATTTCTATTAAAAATTTAACTTTACACTTAGTTGGGCAACACAAAGAAATTATTAGCTCCATTTCTTTATAATCTAGCTGCCTAAATGCATCTGTAAGACACCAGATCGTCCCCAAATGTTTCGTGCATAAGGAGGACACATTGTCTCTTAAGTAGTATTTTACGTCAGTGCATTCTTTTCTGTAGGGCACAGACAGACTCTTCAGAATACGTATGGCACTTTTTTTAGTGTCACTTCCTTCTCCCTTTTCCACTTCTTGATTAACCATGCCCCACACCCACCTCCACCCCCACCCCCAGGAGCGTCAGCCTTAGCAAAGCTGTAACTAGGGACCGGATTCCTTCTACTCACACACATTCCTGGACTGCTTCTCAACTACAATAAGTGTGGGCTCAAAAACAGTCAAATTCACATTAAGATGATCCAAACAAAGACGGGGGAAAATAAATCTGTTGATCCCTTTTCCAAATATACTGCATCCCCAAGTAAAATATGAACGTTCTAGTTTAATAATGTAATAGAAGTCCTTGTTAAAGTATAAATGACAAGTTTTATTTAAGAAGTAATCATCCTGATCCTACACATATGATGTGTTCTAACGCCACCTCGGGGGCCTTGCACATCACGTTTGGGGCCACACGGATCGCCGCTCTCCTCCAGGAGCTCGGCCACTGACAAGCAGGCTATAACTCACGAGCTATAATGCACCGGGATTTTTGAAAATAAGGTACTTCATGAAGCAGAATGGAAAAGAAAATTAAAATGCACAGCTTATATTCATCTACAAAAATAATTTTTCCCAGTTGTGAACTATTATGCTTGAAAAATGCTAGCATCCTCAGAAATATTTTGCTTAAATTATGGTGCAGAACCTCAATTTTGCAAACTTTGAAAAGGCACACTTTTGTGTTATCTAAGCAGTTCCCTGAGAGCATAAGGAATGTTATGAACTTAATGAAACATTTCAGCCTTTAGAAGAGTCTTCATCAGGAGGATACCTCAGATGTAAGGGTCTCTTGAGGACCGTAAGAAAACCTGTGGGTTAAGCGGAGGAAAACAAACAGCTATGAAAAGTAGGACCCGCTGAGAAGTCACCCTGAGGAAATGATGAGAGGTGACAAGTTTGCCCCTGTCCCAAAGGATGATTATCCTTCTATAAGCTGCTGGAATACTTTTTTGACTTTACTTTGAGACACTGCCATTTTCCGTGACTGAGTCATTGGGTCACGAGACTTTCTTGTAAAACTGCGTGTAGCAAGCACAGGATGCAGGCACGGATGGGGGTGCAGGCACGGATGGGGGTTCAGGCACGGACGGGGGTTCAGGTGTGGGGAAGAGGCTCAGAGGCCACTCGCTCTTTCTGGAAAGGAGTTTGATCAGATTGCTTTCCCATTAACACCACGTGGTATCAGCTCCCCTAAGAAAACTATTGGTAGGAGTAGAAAGGTGGGTGACTTTGGAATCTGAAGACCCTCAGGAGGTGGGATGAGCTACGGGGAAGGCCCCGAGTCAGGAGAGGCCAGCAAACCTCACAGGAGTCTGGACGCCCCCAGGGCATGAGGAGATGGAAAAGCCTGCAAAAACTGAAGGAAGAAAGATCTTGTTCTCAGGAAAAGAGGTGGAAATGTACACTTCCCTTCCTCCAAACTGGTCACACTTCTTTTTCCAAGACCCAAAACTCAGGCCGGTGCCTTGAGGGTGACAGGCCGGCCACAGTAGGGTGTAGCTGCCTCAGCTGCTTGGCCTGGGAACTCAACCACCAATCGTAACACTGAGTCTGTGGGGAAGGCGTCTCACAGTCCGCCTGCGAGCCAGCTGTTTGGACCGGGACAGAGATCCCTTCTTAAGACGCTTACTGTGGGCAATTCTTGATGGGTGCTCTCAGCTTTAGAATGTAATCAATGTGCGTGGAATCTTCAAAATATATTCTAGGGTATAAAGAAAAAATGAACCTTTTATAAGGAGAAAAAAATGCCCAACTTTGTGTCACCAGGATGAAACTTTTGCACATCCATATACAGCACTACTTCCTGTGCACGTTTACTCCTTAAACGAGACTCATGTGCTGCAGCAGAAACGTCTCTTTTCAGACACACAGCAAACCTAATAAGTGATCGCTTCAATAATCCATTCTGTTATTAGGGCATAGCTACAAAAATCCTGTATGCAAGTACTTCATATCATTCTGGAAACACAACCAAGAGGCAATGCTTTAAGGCCACATATTAAGGCTACCTTGGTTATTCGAAATGTGTATAAGCAACAAAGACACTTTTGCAAAAGACAGTATAAACTAAACACTATTTCCATCTCAGGAAAATAAAAGCCATTGCAAGTCAACTAGACATTCAAAATGGTATCTTAAAACTTATTGCTATCATTCTATTGCAGGAAAGATTACTGCTCAAAACTGTCCATTTCGGAACACCAAGAAATTCTCACTTTTTTGTTATTTTAAAGCAAGCCTACATCAGAATAAAGACTTTTCAAATTAAACTTTTCTTTTGCGTTAAAAGTGAAATTTATTACAATACAGTAAGTGCAAGTGTTATTAAAAATGCTGGTTAAAATTCTAGTGTCTACTAATTTTTCTATATAAACATTGGTGGTGATAACTTCAACAATTCTACATGTACTTAGAACACTGAAAACAAAAAATCATGCACAAGGCCAAAATATCACTTTGCACATTATCCTTTTAGGTATCGCTTTTATCTTCTCCAGGTCCCGGCATCATTCCAGAATCTGAAGAGGTTCGAATTACTCAGATTACAAAATTCAAGGTTTCAGTGTTTTGAACGTATGTCAACTATTACACATTAACAATGCTTTAAAATTATTGTTTATATTCTGATCAAGTGGTTCTATTTCCCCTATTTCCCTTTTTTGAAAGGTCTTGGACAAAACACTGAGCTATAAAAACTGTGATTACAGGATCCAGCATGACATGTAGTCCCAAAGAATCATTTAAAAGTGGCATAAAGTGTTATATATATATAAAGTCCTACAGGACATGAAAGACAGTAAGTCCTTCAACACGTAAATAAAATGAAGCAGCTCATTCGTTGTTTTGCTCACTCAGCTCCTATGTGTCTACAGAAAGCAGCAGCCAGAGCCACCTCGAAGCGAGGGCCGATCAGAACTGGGGGTGGGGGCAAGTGGGGGGGCGGGCAGCACAGGCAAGGAGCTGGAGAGAAGGGTCAGAACATAAAGGGGAAGTAAACAGTGTTACCCATCTAGTCTTCCTCATCCTGCTAACCCGGACTGGTTTCAGCCTGGTCTCCCCTCCCTGCCTCGCAGTGGGTTATGCTGGGGTTAGTCTGTCCCCCAGCACTGAGAAAACAGCCACTGCCTTTCAGACAGTATGAAGGCATAGTTATTCCCTACTGAGGACATGTCACAAATTTGTGGCACAGCCTATATATTATGGGTTTGGACATTTCACCAAAGAGAGTCTGAACTAGGCCTCACCATGAGGGCAGGTGAACAAAGGAGCGGCTAACGCTCAGAGAGGTTAAGCGGTTCAGCCAAGCGGAAGACAAGGAAGCTGGGTGTGAAGCCGATCCCTCTAGAGCGCTTCTCAGACTTCAATGTGCATACAATTCACCTGAGATCTCATCAAAATGCACTGGGTCCAGGGTGGGTCCTCAGATTCTGCATTTCTAATAAGCTCCTAGGAGATGCGGATGCTCTTGCTCTTGGTCTGTGGGCCAGCAAGACTCTACAGCACAAAGCGGGAGCCACCTGTCTCTCTGGGCCACGAGTAAATCTTGGAAGTCCTGTGCAAACCGAGAGCTGCTCCTGCGTTATCTGCCTCCCAAGCCCAGGGCCAGGCAAGAGGTGCAGGTGCCTTGTAGAAGTGAGACGCTGGCTACGAGACTGTGTTAATGTATTTTCTGAGAGCACCATGACCATACGAACAGCCAAACAAATAACATAATTCAACGTGAGTACATGGAGACGTCTATTTGCAGACTGACAATAAAATTACTCTTTTTCTCATGTAGTCTTCCTTAAAGTGAACATGATATAAAGGTATAAAAAAACCAGCATAGTAAATTTCATAGTAAAAGGCCACATGTGCACACATATACACATAGTATGAATTCTAAGAAATTAAATGCATTTTATCAGAATAAAGTGCTACCACTGCTCCCAGCTAAAATCATCTCCTCTTCCAAACACAAGGAAAAAACCTAGAATCGTAAGGAAAATGACGGCATTGCCTGCCAGCACGAGGCCACAGGCTCCCCATTTGATCTGAAACACAAGAAAAGAGGATTAAATCTTTACTTTCTTCATATTGTACTCTTTGCAAATCTCTCTTATTTTCTGCATTAGAAACATCCAATGAAATATTACATAAAACTGCTAAAAGGCTTAATGATGTAACAGGCGGGAGGCAGTGAGCTATTCAGTAATTAGTCTAATTACTTCGTGACGCTTGTTAATTAAGTCTAGCATCATCCTTAACGTCCTCCCCATTAGATATATTTCTCTACTTGTTTTCAACAGTGAACGATTGCCTTAAGTAAAACACACGTAGCAAGATTATGAACAGACCAATTACAATATTGGGTGCCCAAAGTTCTGCATGCATTGCCTTCTTCCATGAAAATAGGAATTGGAGAACAATGAGTTGGCCTGTTTCTTTTCTAGGCAAGAAAAGACTCTAAATAATAAAATCTGCACGTAAATGAAAGCGGCTCTCCAGCTTGGCAGATGGTTTTACAGAGGCTCTGCCGGGGGGTGACAGTACCCTCTAGTGGGCATTTTTTGTTTTAATTTTACCAGTAGAAAACATCAATGAGTTTCTTCATAAAACGTGATACAGGATGGAAAGGTAGAAACAGAAATCTTTACAGGAAAACTGAAGTAGTATAAGGCACAAGAAGAATAAGGTCATGACACTCTTGCATTCAAAAACCTTCAGGGCTTCTCCATCATCTAGACAGAACTCCATCCGTCACAGCAAGACCCCTCCCCTTCCCAGCCTCATCTCACCCACTCCTTTCTGCTCAATCATATTGTTCTTTGTTCCACATGTTGCATTTTCCCACTTGGGTGCCATTCCATATAATAGCCTTCCCTACTTTATGCAAAGCCGTATTTATCCCTAGAGACCCACATCGAATGGCAGGCGGAATTTCTCTCTTCTTGGTGTTCCTATGGTATTCTGATCATATTTCAATTATCATAATATATTTATCGTATACTTACCCAGCAAGCTAGTTTCTGTGCTCTATGGGAACAGAGGTAGTATCTGGCTCTTATTCCGAGTGTCTTACAAATAGCAGATGTTCCAAAGATATTTACTGAATGAATAAATAACACTTGTGTATATCCGATATTCAAAGCCACAAGTAAGAGTTTCATGAAATTGAAACAGTATGCAGTTGGGAATAAAAGCAAATAGTATGAAAGAGAGTGAACATCAAAGAATTGAATGAATTATACCCGCAACGTGTGTTTTGGAGACACAAAAAACTTTTATATTGGATGTGAAGATGTCACCTTATTCCCTATATCTTCTAGGAGCTACATAGGTGTCCCTCAATTTAAGCCTTTTGCATTGAGGATGGTGTCCATGATCCTACTTGCAGGAGAATTCAATATGATGCTCATTTACAAAAGTATTGCTATCATTGTCTCTGTGGATTGCCCTAAGATAAGAGGCAAGGCTTTAAGAACAATTCCAGATAGCTTAAAGAAGAAAAAACAAGAAATCACTTGGTCTGGCTAAAAGTCGTAAGAGAAACAAAGAAAGCATTCTGAAAACAAGGTCAAGATACTGACAGGTGGACCCAAAATGGAGGATTAGAGAAACTAAAACTACGTCTGGCTTTCAGTATTACGTCCAAGCAATGGGAATGAAACCAAGGTTCCTGACACAGGCCTTTGAAGTAGACTCAGCGACAACGGGGCAAAACAAAACTTACCACAGCCACACGAGCAAGAATGATAGGCAGTCCGAAGGCAGAGACGACAATCCCAGTCGTGAAGAAGTACGCCAGTTCTCGACAGGCACTGCTGGCTGCATCGGAGTCATCCGTTGCTCTTTTGGCGATGAAGTGGGGGATGGGAGAGATGACGTAAAAGATCAGGACGAACAACGGCCAGTAAACGCTGTCAGCGGACCCAGAAGAGACCCCAAAAGGAAAGCTCCAGTTACATTTTAAAGACGTACCACTGTTTCAAAGTTTAAGTATTATTTTAAAAGTCTACGACAAAACTTATTCAATTGTGAATATTAGTAGATAAGATGATTTCTACCAGCAACAGATAAGAAGTAACAACGATAATTAAAAATTGCTAATATGTAGATAGCTTATACTGTGTCAAGAAACAACTACACAATGTATAATCAAGAATCTTTATTGTTTTCTGTTATTACTGAGCTGTAATTCCTTAAAGGACAGAATCTTAACTTAGTCATCTTTGCTTGCTTTCTGTATAAAACAAAGCAGGTGCCTTGCCTATCCTAATTCCATAAAGACCTTGGGAGTGTCTGCACACTGGAAACCTTTCAATGGCTTAGAATAAAACTCGGATCCTTGGCCTGGCCTACAAAGTCTTACATGAGGTCAACCTCTTCCGTTTATTTTGTGCCATCTTCCCTTCCTTCGCTTCACCTGCAGCCACAAGGGCCTTCTTTCTGTTCCTTAAACACTCTGAGCCCATCCCTGCCTGAGGGCCTTTGCACTAGCGCATTCTCTGCTTGGAACGCTCCTCCCTGACCTTCTAGTTGGCCGGCTGCTTCTTATCACGCAATCCACACGCAGAGCTCTCCTCCTAAAGTGGCTCCCCTCACCATGCATTTGAAACACCTCCAGTCACCCCTGGGCCATCAGCCTCTTAACTTTCTGCACAGCACTTACACCCATTTGACATTTCGTTTACAAGAACAGGGGTCTGATCCATCTTGATCAATCGCCATTTATCTCCAGGACCCAGAATGAGGTCCTCCGTTAACATTTACTCAATGAACAAGAAAATAAATGGATTTTAAGTTTGACAGGCATGAAAAGAAATACACTTATTAGTAAAAACTTTAGAAACACTCTAATCTTTATAAGAGATCACAATAATACTGTAATGCAAAAAAGTGATTTTCTTCTCAAATTTCCAATGTTTTCCATATATTAAAAATTGCCATCTGCTTTCTAATTACATTTGCTCTATAAATACTTCAAAAATATTTTTCTCCATCAGTTAGACATTTATTATGCTTCATCCCATGAGGGAAAAAAAAGCAAAGTCTCTCCTCATTTTTATATATAACCATCACAACAATCCACATCATCACTACACCATGATGTTGTGGTCCATGCAGAGCCAGCAGCTCCGGGCAGGAGCTGGGGTGAAACGCACTGCAACGAGAGCTTCCCATTTCAGCCACAGATCTGGGCGGGGTGGACGGTAACCAAAAGCAACAAGGGAAAGTGTCCCTGCTTCATCAAGAGGACTCAGGACCGGAACACGGAGTTTGAACTTCAAATTTTAGACAGACGGATTATAGTGTTTCAAGAACCACCAAACGCTATTGGTGGAAGGGGCTTTTACGGATTCTCTAGTTCACAGCCCTTATTACACTAGTGAGGAAACTGAGACACAGCGAGAAGAGGCCTGGAATGGACCCAGCTGTCACCTGGCATGCCTACAGCCAAGAGCTCTCAATTCTTCCTAAAATACAGTAACAGTTTTCTGAAAAACAACCTACGAAACTATGTTGCCATTCACAGTAAACCATCAATATTTAACTAACAGCTCTGTTAATGGAGAAGCAACCTTGTTTATAAACAAAATTTAAACATTAACTATATACGATTCAGTAAACTGGTAGGCCAGGGGTGGGTCAACTTTTCCTGTACGGGGTCTACAGGCTTTCTGGGTCACATCTTCTCTCCGGCCGCTCAAGCAAGTCACCTGGGTGACATCCAGGACCCCTCCCCCCTCGCTGCACCGTGACGTCAATGAGCAAAACCTGTGGGTTCTGCCACCCGGCTCTCTCTCCACCCTTCCTGCCGTCCTTCCGGTTCCTCCTGCCACAGCCCTGGCTCTGCCTGACTTACCGCAGGGTCCCTTCCAGGCTCCCCGACTGCAGTCTCAGCACCTTCCTATCCAGTCTCACATTTTGGCCAGATTGACCTTTTTTTAACATAAACCCCCCACCCTCCACCCCTGTTTTCAAGATACCTTCCCAGCTCCTGTTGCCTGACATATAAAATCCAGCCCCCTCTCATGGCATACAGAGCCCCAAGGACCGACTCGACATCCCTGACCGACCCCTCTGTCACCCGTCCCAGCTACCATAACGATCCACACGTGGCTTCCTGCCTCTGGGCCTCAGCGGACGGCCTTCCCGCTGCCTGACATCCTCTTTGCCGGGAAATCTGCATGACCTATGACCTGCTTCCTTATCTTCTTCATGTTTCCGCTCACATCACGCTCTAGAGATGCCTTCCCTGACCACTGTCGCCCCGAGACCAAATAATAAAGGCCTCTGAGCCCTTTATTCTTCGCAATGCTTGTACCTATGATAGAATGTACATGTTTAGCCTGTTTATTGTCTGTCTCCCACACTGAAATCTAGACTCTGGGAGAGCAGGACCTTTGTTTTCTTATTTCTTAATCCCTCCTTCCCAGAACAGTGTCTGGCGCTTGGTAAGCACTCAACCAACAGCTGTGGAATAAAGAAATCTGTTGAATGTTCCCTTGGCCCGGAACGCCCTCCCTGACTCCTCAGCCCGATAAACTCTTAGTTATCCACAGTCTCAGCGTAAAGACCTCTTCCAGGCAGCCCTCCCTGACTCTCACAGGGAAACACAGACACGCTTTCTTGGAGCCCTCACTGTCGCCTGCACACATCTCCACCACAGCCGTCAGCTTACTGACTGGGCTGTCTGCCTGCCTCTCACTCACAACTAGAACTGTAAGCTGCTTGAGGGCAGGACCGTGTCTCTTCATACTTGTACCCCTAGCTGGTCCAGAGCAGGTGCTCAATAAATGCTTATTAAATGAACATATCAATTTTAAAAAGAGCTGTTCTCTGCACATATACAACTGGTCCACAAAAGGACTGGGTTCATAATTTGGGCTTCATTAACTCATTGGTTAGAGCTTGGTGCCAAACTGACCAAACTCTCGAACACCCATACCAATAATGACAAAGACACAAAAAGAAGAATAGTTCTGGTTGAAGTGACAACTTACCCATAATCCTCTAGGGCACATCCCAGCATAAGAAAAGTCAGTCCAATAGCCCCACTGAAAGATAATGCCACAAGAGCTGTGAAAAATAAAACCAGGAGTTACAGGGCCAAATCAGGGGTTGCCAGGGGCTGGGGTGGGAGGGGAGGAATGGGGAGTGACTCCTAATGGGTATAGAGTTTCTTTTGGGGGTGATGAAATGTTCTGGAATTAGATAGTAGTGATAGTTGCACAACCTTGTGAATATAACAAAAACTATGGAATTTTACACTTTAAAAGGTGAATTTTACGGTTTGTGAATTATACCTCAATAAAAAAAGTTTTGATTGAAAAAAGAATAGGTGGCTGGTCCAGTGGCATAGTGGTTAAGTTCACGTGCTCCTCTTCGGCGGCCCAGGGTTCACCGGTTCAGACCCCAGGCTCAGACCTACACACTGCTTACCAAGCCATGCTGTGGCAGCATCCCACATATAAAATAGAGGAAGGTGGGCACAGATGTTAGCTCCAGGCCAATCTTCCTAGCAAAAACAGGAGGATTGGCAGCAGATATTAGCCCAGGGCCAATCTTCCTCAAAAAAAAATAAATAAATAAAAATAAAAGAACAAAAGGTCCCAGATTTAAGCAAAGGTAGCAATTTACTCATTTCATGAGCTGATATTACATTTGACTAGCAAATTGCTGCCTATGTCCACTGCTTTTAAGTCATTAGGTAGAGAAAGATCTCCAGCATTTCCAGTCCCCAACCCCCATCTTCTCATGAATTCCCCTCATATTTGTCACAAGAGGCCAGCCAGCCAGTTTGCACAACTCCAGTGAAGGGACACTCCCTCGTGCCCGAGGCAGTTTCTAAATGCTGAAAACTCTCCTTCCTTAAATCACATACAAAACTGGCTCACTGGCCTGGACACTCTCTGGGCTGTCTTGCCTCCCCAAACCTCAGGCCTTCACAATTTGAAGACTGCTTTCTGTCTTCACAGAAAATGATTCCCAACCAGGATCCACTGAATAAAAGGTTTGTTCCCGGCATCTGTGGGACACTAATCTCCGAGGGGGAAGGAACATATCTGTGCTCATCACGCTGCTGCGTGGGAGACAAAGAATGTTAGCGTTGTTAAGAAATCTTGAGCTCTGAGTCACCAACACGGGTTCAAATCTTAACTCTGCCATCGCCTGGTTACGTTTCTCTGGGTAGAAGCTGAATCTCTTTAAATGCAATCTCTCACACTAAAAGCTTGTGTCCCCCCAAAATTCATTTAAATCCTAATCGCCAGTGTCACGGTATTAGGAGGTGATTAGGTTTCGAGGGCAGAGCCCTGCTAAACGGGATTAGTGCCCTTATATAAACGGCCCCAGAGAGCTGTCTCGCCCCTTCCATCAGGTGAGGACACAGCAAGAGGAAGGCCATTCCTGAAACAGGAAGCAGCCCTCACCAGGCATCGAACCTGCTGGCACCTTGATCTTGGACTTCCCAACCTCCAGAACTGAGAACTAAATGGTTGTATGAGTCCCCCAGTTTACAGACCCCTAAAGGACTCAGACACCCACCCTCTTCTCTGCATCCCTCTGCTACTGCCCTACAGCAGTCCCTTAGCATCCCATGCCGGCCTCCAATGGTGACTCTTCCAATGCACCCTCCACACCGCAGACAGCGCTCTCTCAGACACATAAAGCTGGCATCACCCCTTCGCAGCTGCTTTCACAGCCCATGAGTCGTTCTGGCACCATGGTCTGACTCCTGACTGCCTTCCAGCTTCAACCCTCACCCCTCTCCCACTATGCCCCGGCCTTACCAACAGAGCTTAAGCTCCTGGAGAGAGCAAAGGATGCTCCTTCACGCCCCTGCCCTATGTCACACGTGGTTTTCTCCACTTGGAATAAACTCTGCCCTGGCCCCAACCTTTGCCATGTGAAGCCTTAGTGGTCCTTTTCGATTCAGCCGAAGGTCCTCTTCGGTGAAAACGGTCCTCTTCCTGCTGGAGCAGGATTAAGTAACCTCATCTGTGTTAGTTACCTAGGGCTGCTACAAACAACGTCCCACAAACTCCGAGGCTTAACCAACAGCAATTTATTCTCTCACCGTTCTGGAGGCTGGAAGTCCAAAATGGAGATGTCGGCAGGGCCGTGCTCCTTCTAAAGACTCCGGGGGAGAGCCCCCTACCCTCCCACCCCCTGCCTCTCCTGACTCCTGGTGGTGGCTGGCAACCGCTGGTGCACCTTGGCTTTTAGCTGCATCACCCTTTCCGCCCTCGTCTTCATATGGTGTTCTCCCTATGCGTCTCCACGGCCATGCTTCCCTCTTCCTATAAGGACACTAGTCACGGGGTTAGGGTCCACTCTGATCACCTTAAATTGATTACATCTGCAAAGACCCTATTTCCCATAAGCTCATCTTGACAGCTATGTTCGAACTTGAACATATCTACTTGGGGGACACAATTCAACCCAGAATATTGTGTCTGAGCACACCTCAGACACTCAAACAGTGACATAATTATTTCCAGCTCTTGTCATCCAACAATAACTTCTCATTTACCCTTTATCCCAAGTCTCAGACATCCAGTTGTCTCTCAATAAAGGTCGAACTGAATTATCTGAAAAATGCTTCCTTCCCTTAGACTTTTCCATTTCCTAGCCTATCTTCCCTCTTACTACCTTATAATTTCTAACACATTCACACACATACATTACTGTTACCCGATAGTTTCTGGGCATGACCAGACACTGTGCAGGCTGAGATACCACTCCTCATCTGTTTTCTGCACTGGCCTCAGATAAATATATTCCACCCTGGACACTGTCCAAGTAAACCACGTTTATTAAACTGTCAAGAAGAAAAGTCAGCCAGAAATACTGATAAAATGTGTCTGCTGCTAACAGCTCACACGCTCACGAATTTCCTAGTGAATACACATGCGTGCAAATACACTGTATACATGTTTATAGCAGATGTTGATTACCTGGGGAGGGAAGATCTTTGGGTACAAATTTCAAAGAGGACAGAAACTCCAACATAGAAACAAGTTATGCTACTCTACTCAAAAGATTAGAAATCTAATGGTTTCCTACAAAATAACAGGAAGCTTTCTAATAACCTCCTACCAAGGCCATGCCCCGTTCCTCTGAAGGCGCACAGGTAAGGGAAGCGGGGTCCTTGGGACCCTTTTTATGAACTGCCCCATTCAAAATACATACTGCACAAACCCTAGTTTTTCGTCTGTCCAGAGAGGAATAAACACTTAAGAAAGCAGCATTAAGATTCCACCTAATCTACTCTCCACGATTGCGAGAAATGCAGCATTTCAGGGTGCTTTCCGCCGGGACGCCCGCCTGCAGTCACTCAGCCCAACTGGAAACCCTCAGAACAAGAGGACTAAGTTCTCCCACGGCGAGAACAAGGAGACAATGGCTCCGGGAAGAAATGGAAACTGCGGCGCGGCAGGAAAAGGGAGGAGAGGCGTCGGGGTGGACACGTCAGGAAGTGGAAACCTGGTTAGGAACCGGGCAGCGGGAGGAGGGGATGCCGAGGAAGCGAGGAGGCGTCGGGAGGTGATGCTCCCGGCTGGCCCGGGGCTCCCGGGGGCCCGCTCCGGCCAGGGCTCCGCCCGCAGGGGCCCGGGAGGGCGTGAGGGCCAGTGGCCTTGCAAACAAGGGGCTGAGGTCCCCCAGCCGCCCTCCACCCGCACCCCACCGGGCGAAGGGAGCGGGCGGGCGCACTCCCACACGGAAGGCCGGAAGCCCGGCGAGTCCGGCGACCCGACCCCGCCCGCGCGCCGAAAGCGCAGCTCCAGGCGCGGCCAGCGGAGCGGCCACCCCGCCGCAGCCCAGCGCGTCGGCCGCGGAGGTACCTTTAACGCCCGCCATATCTCCCCGCTGGGCCGCGGCGCTTCCGGCTTCCTGCCCGGCCGCCCCGCCCAAGTTCGGAGCACCGCCGGCCGCCCCCGCCCCGCAGAGCCCGCCCCTGCCGCCCCGTCCCTCCCCTCCACGCGGAGCCCGCCCCTGCCGCCCCGTCCCTCCCCTCCACGCGGAGCCCGCCCCTGCCGCCCCGTCCCTCCCCTCCACGCGGAGCCCGCCCCTGCCGCCCCGTCCCTCCCCTCCACGCGGAGCCCGCCCCTGCCGCCCCGTCCCTCCCCTCCACGCGGAGCCCCGCCCCTGCCGGCCCGCCATCTCCCCGACACCTCCCTCCTCCAAGCAGAGCCCGCCCCTGCCGCCCCGTCTCTCCCCTCCACGCAGAGCCCGCCCCTGCCATCCCGATCTCTCCCCTCCACGCAGAGCCACGACCCCGCTGGTCCCCCATCTCCCCGACATCTCCCGCTTCCACGCAGAGCCCGGTCCTGCCGATCCCCATCTCCCCACCACCTGTACGCGGGGCCCCGCCCCTGCCGGTCCCCATCTCCCCAAGCCCTCCAAGCGGAGCCCCGCCCCTCCCGATCTCCATCTTCCCACCTCGTCTACGCGGGGCCCCGCCCCCGCCGGTCCCCCATCTCCCCGCCACCTCCCCACTCCACTCAGAGCCCCGCCCCGCCGGTCCCCGCTCTCCCGCACTTCCAAGCTGAGCCCCGCCCCTACGAGTCCCGTTTCCGCCCCCCCAACTTACCCAGCTACTCAGAGCCTCTCGCCTGCCCTCTCGAGCCCGCCCCCATCTACTAGAGCCCCGCCCCTGCCCTTTTTGATCCGGCCGCACCTCGCATAACCCCGCCCTTCCCATTTTAACCCCGCCTCCATCTTGCATAGCCCCGCCCCACTCCTTCATAACTCCGCCCCACCCCGCATAGCCCCGCCCCTTCCCATTTTAACCCCACCCCCACCTCGCAGAGCCCCGCCCTGCTCCCTCATAACCCCGCCTCCATCCCGCAGTGCCCCGCCCCTGCCTCACGGTCCTCTCCTGAGCCCTCCTGCAAACCCATTCTCTGTGTAACCTGGCCCTTGAGTCCTCGTTTTAGGTCGGCAGCCCTCCGCTAATCCCCAACCCTGCCCCACGCCCCACCCTTCACCTGGTCGGCTGGGACCTCGGCTCAGCCCGGCTGCCGGGCCCGCGGGCCAGGTGCTAACCCGCAGGCCATGCAGCACGCGTCCCAAGGCTATTGTTTTTATACCTTGGGTCCTCAAAGGCTGCAGGTGAGCAGGGCCGATTTAGACCTCAGAGGGCCATTTTGTACTTACTTCCCTCACGGGAATGTGGAGTTTTGTCTTCGTGGGGACAATCGGAAAGAGATCTTAAAAACCATCTGGTCCAAGTGCTTCATTTGACCTTAACGGAAAGAGCCTCAGTGGGTGTCGCTTGCCTGCTTCACACAGCTCTTTGGAGGAGGTTGGGCTATGGGCCACTTACCCCTCCTAGCCGGGAAACTCTCCACGCTAAGGTACTGCCTGCCCCTTTTCTGTTGCTTTTTCTTAGTTTTCTAGGGACTGACAGATAAAGGGGCTGCAGGGGACCAGGTTCCCCTGGCCGCCTGAGAGGTACAAATTCTCTCCCCACCACCTTTCAGGATCCCCGCTCAGTTTACTTTTTCAAAACTGTACAGCAAGCATATTATCATCTCAACATATGTCTAATCACCTGTGAGTTTAGTCTATTTTTCCAGCTCCTCCCATTTCTCCTCCTAGATGGAAGGTACACTTACTGAAAGCTTTGTCTTGCTAATACCTGGCTCTCTGCAGGCCCTTGGAGATCCAGAATGCCACTGCACTCTTGCCTTTTGGCCTGCAGTCCAACTCGAGGTCGTTGAGAACTTCTCCTTCCCTGTTGTGAGTATCGCGTCCTTCCTAATTCCTGTTAATGCCCTCAGGGGAGACTGTCTACCGCCAAACTCTGGAAGCCTGTCCTTTTTAGCTCTTACTGTAGTGCCCAGCAGCTCTCAAGAGGAAGACGTCTCCTTAATTGATGAGGATTTTCTATAGGGTCTAACCTCCCCGTTCCCCTTTCCATTCCCAACACCCAGGAAGTGTCTGGAAAGCCGCATATAAGGGTTTGCTGAAGCCTTCCATGTTTGCCTGAGGCCGGTCCCACAGAAAGGAAATGACTTTGGACAAAAGTGGGATTACTTCAGAGGCACGGCTGGTCCAAGTGCCTTAGGCTTAGCAGTAAGAAACTGGAAGATGGTGAGAAGCAAAAGGATGGGCGTTTGCCCCAGCTTAGTGTCCCAGACAAATGCAGAGACAGTATTGCTCTCCAACAAGTTTCCCGCCCGTACCAGCCATCCTTTCCAGTTTACTGAACACTTGAAAGTTTGTCATCTTGCCAAAGGCTTTAACCATCTCTTGAGAAAATCTGCTTTCCTCTTGCCAGATGTTGCCCTGAAAAATTGTTCTTCTAATTATCCATTCCGCTTTCATCAAGAATAAGAGTCACCAAAACCAGAAAGTAAATGCTTAGAAGCTGAACCCCATCCCCGACTGGGCATCCATGTGTTACTTGGATGTGTAGGATCGCGTTCTCTGTTACGCTGTCCAGGACTACACTGGACTGCTCCAGATAAATTTTTGTATTCTCTCCTTGCTTTCAACTCACTCACACTATGAGCTAGGTATTATATCTCCATTTTACAGATGGGGAAACTGAGGCTCAGATAGTAACTAAAGGATAGGGAAGCTGAGATCAAGCCCCAAACACTTCAACTGTGCAGTCAGACAGTCAGTGTACTGTTCCCCACAGTAGATCTTATGCACCAAGCCAGCAGGAGCTGCCGTAGAAATTAGAAATAAGGGCCCTTAGATTTAACAGGGCAATCAAATCCATTCATTAATTTGATTTTCCCTGACACATCTATTAGTATCTTGCATACAAGATACACAAAATATTGGTTGAATTAACAAGTATTAATAAAGGTCACCATATAGAGTATCATCTCTGCCTATCCTACAGAAAAGATCCAGCCTCACACCCCAGCTCTGGGTAAACCTCTGCCTGCTTCCATTTCCAAAGGCAGGATTTACAAAACCTGCCTCTCAGAACTTTTTGAGAATTAAATGAGAAGATGAATACATATAATAGCACCTAGCCAGACAGACGCAGTGGAGCACAGCTGCACGGGGCTGGCTCTCCAGTCAGTGCGGAGGTTAATGCCAGGACGATGCGACACTGCTGAAATCAGTCAGTGTTAGTTTCCTTCCAAACCTTCAACAAGCACTTCTTCTCCCACAGCCATTCCCTTCACAGAACCTACAGTACACATCTTTGCCATTTTATGCACACAGCCCTCCGTCAGCCGGAGGAGGCAGAAACGCAGGACAACTGGGTACCCTCTCCTGCCGAACTCATCCACTCCCCACACCCTGAGGTGTCAGTGCAATCCTAGCCTCAGTAACAATAGCAATAACTACTATTTAGTGAGTACCCACTTAATGAAAGGCAATTTAGGTACACAATCCCTAATTCCTCCATTGCAGGGTTGTTAGAATTCTATTTTACGGGTTTAAGAAACTTGCCCAATGTGACAGTCTTTAAATAGAAAAACTGGGATTCAAACCCAGTCTTGTGGTCTCAAACCAATGCTGTACCACAACACCCAAACACCATGGTTTAACTTTAGAACAACCAAAGCCTGTTGACGTGACCTAAATTCCCCGATGGATGTTTCCACACTGTCCTATTGCTGTGATAAGAGTTTGTGGAATGCCACTTCTGTGTTCATTCCTTATACGATGGTGTTTCTCCGGCAGCACTGGGATCCGACTGGAATGTTCCTCCAGAGACCGTCCAGCAATAGTTCTCAAGCTTTCAACTTGCAGCACGCACTCCCAAAGGAACACAATCCTTCTGCCCTTAAAGACCGACAATATCCGTTTTCTGTGACAAAGGCTCAGACTCCCAGGATTGATTCCTTTGCCTCAGCACACAAATGCAGCTTTGGAAATCCATGGACAGTCTAGCTAGGAGACCAGGATTTCTATGCTGATCCTTTTTGAGACACAGTATTCACGTCGCATGAGCAGAAGTGTGTGTGTGCCGTGGCAAGGGTGGTCAGGGCAGAAATCCAGAAATCCTGTCAGATTATTTTTGCGGCAAATGTACTATATGCTTTTCATATTCTTTCCCCATAATTTTTCTTAAAAGTGAATCGTATTGGAAGGTGTAATTCAAGTTTGTCATTATATTCCTACAGGTACAAAAATAACTTAGGTGTCTACAAATATTTTTGAGCCTTTTAATATACATTACAAATATTTTAGACCAATCACATTTTGTTGTGTGTAACATATTTACAAAACAAAAAATATATTACAATAAATATGAATGAAACAGTGAATCTGATCAACAACAAGCTGTCACAACCAGATATTTAAAAGGAATGCAGAAACCTGTTGGTCTGCGTATGTTAAGAGTTTTGAGATAAACAGGGGTCCAGAATTATAATGTATCCGGAAAAGAGATGGGGGAAATCCCAAATTTAAGTTAGGTAAGATTCTTTCTCATTGCTAATTACATAATGTTTAATGATGTTTTAAACTGTGAGCATTGATGAATTATCCAAACATGATACAAAGCTAATATAGTTCTATCATTTCAAAATGTACGTGACATTCACATAATATCCTTTTAAGTATTATCATTATATACTGTAGCTCACACGCTATCTACAAGTGTGAATGAGAAAAAAACAAGTCACAGCAACATGTCTCACATTCCAATTTTAAATAAGACAAGCACATAGTGGATCAAACATTATTTTATAATATGTTAATAAATAACACCTAGTTTGTTATGGTTACCTTGAACAGTTTACAGCTGTATATTTAAAAGGAGAACATTTTCTGCGAGTTTCACATTGTCAGTAAAAGGTAAAATAAATAATGAACCTATATAACCAAAAAAAAAAAAAAAGAAAGAGCGTTCTATATAGAACATAAAGTATTTTTGACATGCTGCTTTTCCAGTACAGTTTGCCACAAGAAACTTAAAACAGAAACAAAAAATGATTGTCTTTTCAAAAACAATTTTTGAAAGCTTTTCACAACATTGAGCATGAACCTTTTGGAATTAGTAAGGAAATCTTTTTGCCCATCTGCTTTGCATATATGTACTATGCACACTGTGCATGTGCACGCCAAAAGAGATCTATCAAAGTTACAGGCTCACAACTGCTTACCCCTCAAAACGAGAAATAGCCAAAACACCAAACCGAAACCCGACCAGTCTGAAGTCTGCAAAGGTTCCATTCTTGCTTTGCTTTCACAGATGTCCCTGTGTGAATGTTGTTCCTATGGCTCCCAACTACTTTTAAAACAAGAAACCCCACTGTAATAATCCAAGGGGTCCAGTTTCACCAGTGGGGAGGGGAACCTGGTTCCTCAAAGCCAACTCCTGGGTCTGAAGGCGAGCACAGCTCTGCCACTGCACCTGCCCGTCTGCTTAGTTCTCAGCGTGGCCTTCTATGCTCTTCCCACCGCCACTCACAAACCTAGAGGACGCTGTGTCACCACTAGACACAGGTCCTGCCAATCTGCTTTACCACCTGTTTCCAGCTCAGAACATTTTCTTGGCTAAGCACAAAGAAGAGCTTTAAGCCTTGTGGCAAAATTAGAAGTTTCTTTCAAATCAGGTTTAGAGTTGTTGTTACAGTGTTAAGACTTTTTCTTTACACAACCACAGCTTTCTAAAGGGAAAGGAAGGGAGCAGCCCAACTTTCTGTTTAAAGATTTCTACATCCGCAGAGTCCCTATTTTCTTTCATCAGCATTTTCGCTAATTTTTACCTTATCCAGGAAGAGGTGGTGGTAACCACTGGAACTGTAGTATAATTCTTTGCATAATTCAAGTTCTCTTACATCTGTGGGTCCTCTTGACCTCAAGAGTGTACAGCATTATGCTAAAGACCATGGTCAACTTCCATTTGAAAAAACTCTTGATGGTTGTGTTCCTGTAGTCTACGTAAAGCCGTTGCTCAAGTTACATCTTTCCAAGAAAATCTAAAACACATTAGTTAAAATCCAACATGTAATCCTATTATCATAACCCTTGCTCATTAATCCTATTCTCAGCCAACGAGATGGGGGTCAAGCCTTCGGTAGCCTCTATTTTCCATTTCCCCACAAAATGCTGAGTAGGCTCGCAAAGGGCAGGCTGGAATGTTGTAACTCTGCAAGGTCATCTGACTAAATGTTCCTCTCCTGCGGTGGACCTTTTATGGTGTTGACTTGAGAAAACAAACATCCACTCTCCTTATCAGCGAGGAATTAATTCACGAGTAATTTAACAGTTTAGTACTGGATACATGTTACTGGAGTTTTTGGTTCATCTGTGAAAACCTCAGAATTGTGACACACACTAAGCGTCAGCACAGGTCTGCAGCAGAAATGGAAAATCTCAGGAATTAATACAAGGGCTTCTGGCCCTGATTTTCAAATTCAGACCAGGCATCATTGAGCTCCATGAAAATCATCTTTGCATATTGTTCATAGGGTTGCCCAGTAGCCTACAGAAAAAAACAAAACACACATCAGACACCACACACCAAAATTGTATTCATGTTAAATTTTTCACTGCGAATATGTGGGCTCTAAGTAATTGAAGTTTTTTCCTATCAGGCCTTTTTCTCTTTTGACAGCCTGCTCTGTGTGAGCCGAATCACTACAACCTCCCCAGAACACCCTCTCTCTAGAATTTCTCATACGGTGGTAGTCATCAGCCAACAAGTAAGTCAATGAGAGCGCGTAGGGCAGCAAAAGGTGCATCTCCATTCTCCAGAAGTATCTACCAAGGGACACAGGTTCCTGACAGCCTTTCTCCAATAGACTGTGTTTCTAAACTCATATTTGAGACCCAAAAAATTAGTCAGTGGTGAATCTTACAGCCAAGTAAAGCCCCATTCCGTTCTTCGTAATATATATTTTGATTTCTTTTCGCTCACGTTGTAAAGTATAACTACTTGTTTAAATACTCAATTTTAGCCCATGGACTTTATTTTATCATATAAATGGCCTAATAACCAGCGAATTGAAAGTATGATGTTTTTAACACATGCTCACAAAGAAGGAAACAAGGAGCAGACAAGCGACACGAGGGCAGGCTGCACTCACTTTGTCTGGGTGCACCACCAGCACCGCCTTCCTGTACACTTTCTTCACCTGCTCCGGCGTGACGAGGTCCGCCATGCCGACTGGCTTCCACTTGGTCTCCCCAGCCCACAGCACAGTGTGCATCGTGGAGAGAAGTGCTCTGATATTTCTCTCTTTGCCTTCAATCCATTCCAGAATCTGTAAATGCAGGGAGAATTAAGACATTGAAATGCTTTTGAGTCCAGAAGGTCTTCAGGGGGATGCCCCAGCAACCTCACAGTACTTGGGGCTCCCCGCATACTCCAAGCTTTCCCTCTCCTGGAATGCTTCTCCACCTCCACCTCCTATCTTGTCCTTCTGGTGACCTCTTCATCATCCTTCAAAAGCCTGCTCAGGAATTCCATACTGTTCACCTCCAAGATGAGGTAACTGTCTGTGCATTTGTCTTTCCCAGCCATTAGGCAGGGCTGCTCAAGGAAAGTACTGTTTCTTACCTATCACAGTATCTCAGGAACCAAGTAGCCTGCCTGGCACAGAATAGAGCTCAAAAAAGTATGTTAAATGAATTGATCCACATAGTCATTCATTCAAACTATTCATTCAACCATTTGAATCTTCATAGTTTGAACAAATGAGGTGAATCAGTTGAAGGGTTCCTAACTGCCCATCAGCATTTAGCACATAACAGGAGCTAAGTGCCTCTCTGGTGCTGAAGGAATGGTTGAGTCAACGTTAATGATGGCCTCTCTCCCAAACCATTAAATACCCTGTACCAACGAAATAACCAAGCATGGTGACCAAGATATAAATGACTTCCTTTTATAGAAAACTGTGAGTTTGCCTCATAAACAAAAGTTATCAAGTTGGAGCACCAAGTTTTGAAGAGGAATATACAGCGTCCATGCCATTACATGAAGTGAAAAGCAAACGCAAAGGACCCTTCACTGTACTCAGAAGAGCTCTGTCTTCAACAGTGTTCCCACCTGTCTGGAAAGACATTGTTTCAAAGTGTGTCAGATTGGCTGGCCGTGCTGGTCCTGGTCCTGGAGATGCTTTAACTGGTAACAGGTTACCAGTTATCTTCCAGTTTGTGACAGTGTCAGCATATTCAGTAATTGTTGCCCAGGAATTCAACCTTCCCATCTGTGGAGAGCATTCCAAGTCTCTTGACCTTTCAAACTTCATCAGCATAGCCACCCTTCCGCTTCTAAGCTAACCGGGGTCCAGCTGTCCACACAACGTCCTCATCCATGAAGTAAGGGGGTTGGAGTAGCTGGTTTGCAAACTTAAAAAAACTAACTTAAAAAAATAGAGAAAGACTTTTTTCCCCAAAATCAAATCTTACCTAGGCTCCCAGAATCAAAAACAAATGAAAGTAGAACTGCTCTGGTTAAAAGTGGAGGGGAGGCGTGAGGAAGCCAGGAACCAGGGACGCTGCTGGCTCACACGCACGACCTTGTCAGATGACCTTGTCCTACGGGAAAAGCAAGCTAGCTCAGGGGCTCACTCACCTTTAACTTCTCAGGATCCATTTCCTTAGCCATTTCTTCCTTTCTCATCTCAGCGATTGTTCGAGGCCCCTTTTTGTCTTTGTGTGCATTGAAACCTTGACCAGAAAGAAGGTCTTCAAAATCAGCTGCTTTTTGTTTCCCTTCTGCAATATAATTTTTGAAAAATCATTACAGTCTTTACTCTTAAACATAATATCACACTATTATCTCATAATACTTAGAGTTTTCGAGGGGCTTTCACATGTATTAATCCTCTTAACCCTCACGCTTACCCTGTGAGTAGGGTATGAGACTGTCATGCCCATTTTGTAGATGAGGAAAATGAAGTCTGGAGAACTTACGAGATCTGCCCAGAATCATACACCACGTCCATGGCAAAGCTAGAACTCGAGGCTGGATCGTTAGACTAAATCCAATTCAGCAATTCCCTTTCCACCGTAGCACGTTTTTCAGATGAGGATACTCATGATTCCCCGCCCCCACCCCAGTCATACGCCTACTTAGTGTCAGTTATGGGACTAAGACCTGGGTTTTGGTTCTCGAAATCCATGCATGCCACCACTTTCCTGCCCACACCCAGCTGTCAGTCCTAGTCAGTCATATGTTCTTTTGCTCCAAGTCTGGTTGTGGCCTCACAGTGTGTCTCAGTCTGTTTGGAGAGGCAGCCTAGCATGGTGGCAAAGACTCAGGGGACGGACTCCCCAGGTGGGAATTCCAGCTGTGCCCCTTATTAGCATTGCTCCCTTGGGGCGAGTTACTTATCATCTTCATGCCTCAATTTCCTCATCTGTAAAACAGGGATGGTGTTAATAATCCTTCTTACCTCACAGGGTTGTTGTGAGAATCGACGTTAACACTCTAAAGTGCTCAGAACAGTGCCCGGCTATTTCAGTGTTTGTTCAATGAACCAAAACGCAGCAGGTCCTGCAGTCAATGCCCATCGACCAGAGTTGGTGTCTGAATGGAAACCCATTTGCCATCTCTGTATGTCAGGTGCTCTGTACACACACTTGCACTTGCACACACTAAAATGTAAGTGCTCTGAGACGAGGGGTTTTGTCTGTCCTGTTCACTGCCGCATCCTCAAGGTTTTCTACACTGAAGATGCTCCATTAATATTTGCTGAGGAAGACACCTGCCCCACATCCACTCACAGTAAAAATGGAAAGGAAGCCACATGACTATGGAACTGTTCAAGCAATATCCACTGCTAACCAAAGACCAACGTGAGGCTCCGTATTCCCAACAGAAGTCCCTGTCATGCTGGCATTGCGAGAAGGCCCCTGTGACAGCCAGGAGGGTGTGGCCCTTAGGAGCAGGGGTCCTGGAGCCAGATGGCCTGGGTCTGCTTACCAGCTGTATGAATTTATGAAACTACTTTATCAATCTCTGCCATCGATTCCTCAACTACAACATGGGGCTGGTTTTGAAGATTATATAATAATACGTGAGAACTGCTCAGAATAACACCTGACATAACGCGAGCACTCCACAAATGTCAGCTCCTGCTACGAGGAAAAGTCGAAGCATATCCTGTTCCACGTTCCATAGACAGAAAGCCTGTTTCCTCATCACGTTCCTGTGTATTTCATTCTCGAGTATCATCAAACAGTTGGAATGTAAATGTATCATAACAGGCCTTTTCACAAACTCAAATTTAACCAGCCCTGCTATGCAAAAGATGTTATTTTTGACTCATCAAGACTCCTATTCATAAAAAAAAAAAAGGAATCCCATTCAGAGTATCCTCCAGCCTTACCTGTTGGCCCATTTTGTGTAGTTTTAACTTTCTTCTCAGAAAAGAGGAAAAAACCAGCAAAGGAAACCCAATGATCTCAGGAACATCCACCAACCAGAGCATAAGGAAGACCGAATGCCCAAGACACTCTTCCAGTCGGGACCAGAGCAAATGCTTGAGAGGTTCCCACCCTTCTTGTCTACCCCTCTTCCAAAGGGATAACAGCTTCAGAGCCCCCTGCCCCTCCACTCGCATCCATTCCATCTTCATTTAGTGCCTACTACGTGCCAAGCACTATGCTGGGTGCTAAGGATAAGGTGGTAGAAAAGACCCAGCTGCTGCCCTCCGCCTGGTCTCAGCATGGAGAGACGGACGAGTGAGCCCGCAGTCGCAGAACAACATGACAAGTGTTAAGAGCATGGTGAACCCAGGTGCTCCGGGCACAGAGCTGGAGGTGGGGACCGTGCTGCATCTCTCCAACTGGAAGACAGCCTCGGAAACTATGGGAATCGCTTTCTGTCTCTTCTTCACATACACATACACATATTATGTACACATATTTATGACAACACGGGGCCCCCACAGCCCGGCTCCGCACACTCGTCCTTACCCAAGTGAGCTGCTCCCTTCCCACGCTCGTTCTGGCCCCCAGGCACGGCTGAGAAGCTCACGTTGTAGTTGGGGCGGTTCTGGGGAGAGGAGTGCACCATGCTGGGCTGCGGCCTTGACGGTGGTGTCTGCTGCCAGCTGTAGCCGCCCCCCTGCTGCCAGCCGCCCCCCAAGGGCTGGGGAGACGCTTTCTGTGGTGAGCTGAGAGGTGGAAACCCCCCGCCCAGTCCAGTTGGTGTGGTGGGTTTGCTGGCAAATGAAGAACTACCTACAGAGAAAAAGGGAGAAGGCAGGCAAGGCTCGTGTGAGTAGCCTCTGACTTTTATGTCCCAAGGGATCATTTGCAATGACTTTAGTGGACATTTAGTGACATTTAGTGCCTTTTTAAGGTATGTTTTAATAGCCTCATCTTTGCTTCAGATGAACAAACTGCAGCTCAGAGCAGTTAAGTGATTTTCCCCAAGTCACACAGCCAGCAAGTGGCAGAACTGGGACTTGACTCCAAGTCTTTGAGTCCAAGCCAGTGCCACTGTGCCATCCCTCCCCTCCTTCCCACCTTCTAAGCAGATACTGTTTCAAATGGCAAACACAGGGACTAAAACAGAATACGGTCACTCATTAAGGTGCTACTTCAACTTCAGATATGGGGATTAATCCTTGCTATAAATACAAGCATGGTTAGTAGCCAAGAATAAACAAAGATGTTTCTGAAATTTCACAAGTAGGTTTCAGTTTCACACTATGTGCATCTCCTTGCAGGAGAGTAAACACAGCCGACACTGACAACTCTGAACACAGCAAAGGACCTTACTCAAGCTTTAAAAAATGATATTACTGGGGCTAGCCCAGTGGTGCAACAGTTAAGATCACACGTTCCGCTTCAGCAGCCCAGGGTTCGCTGGTTTGGATCCCGGGTGTGGACCTACACTCTGCTCATCAAGCCATGCTGTGGCAGGCGTCCCACATATAAAGTAGAGGAAGATGGGCATGGATGTTAGCTCAGGGCCAGTCTTCCTCAGCAAAAACAGGAAGATTGGCAGCAGATGTTAGCTCAGGGCTAATCTTCCTCAAAAAAAAAAAAAAAATATATATATATATATATTACTTTATGCCAGGAATTTAAATAGAATCCTGATTTCATAATCTAACTTGTAAGTACTCACTGCAGGCATTCTGGGCTGTTTCCAAAATATGAAGCCCAGCTGTGGCTTATGTTTAAAAAGGTAAAAGGAGAAACTGAATGTGATGGTCTCCAGAGGCCCTTTCATGCACCAAACCCAAACTAACAGTGCTAATAAAATAAGTAACATTTCTAGAGTGCTTCAGAATTTACACAAGGTGTTCATGTATGTTACTGCCTCCAATCTATGCAACACTCTCAGGACGCAGGTAGTATCATTGGCCCCGCTTTACAGATGAGGCAATCAAGGCTCAGAGAGGTTTACTGACATGCTTATGATCACACAGGTAGATAAGGGAGCTGGGACTTGATCACAGGCACCCCACCTCCAACTGTCATACTCATTTGTTGTACCTAGAATCCCTAATTCCTCCCCAGATCGCTAAGCCTTTCACTACAACTCACCCCTATTTACTGTCTCTTCCTTCTGTAGACATTCCTTCTATTCTCATCTGGGACCCTCTTTCCCTTCCCACTGGGGCTGTTGCATTACGGCCACAGGACTTGGAATCAATCTGAGCTGGAGTCTCAGCTCTATCATTCATTCAATCCTGCATGTGTTCACTTATTCATTCATCTATCAGTGTTTCTTGAGCATCTGCTATGTGCCAGACACCGTGCCAGGTGCTGGGAACACAGCAGAAAACAGTCAACAAAGAATCCTTGCTTTTCTCAAGATTGGCAAAAGGCTTGGCCTCCTTGAGCCTCAATGTCCTCATCTGTGAAATCAGAACGCTGCCTACATCACAGGTAGACCATAAAGACACAGGTCATAGGAAAGTGCTCCACTAACCCTGAATGAAGCGAATTAAGATGCATTATATACTCTAAAATAATGCAAGTTCACGTGCTCAAAACACACTGGTACAGATAAGGCTCAATAACTACTTGGTAAGAGGGATCCTGTTTGTACTCTGAAGCTTGGCTCCGCCCCCTGGCAGCCGTACTCAGAGCATGGAGCCTCTCTCACGAGCCCCTGGGCCCTCCTGCCAACAGCACATCAGCATGCACTAAGGTGGGCAGTCGTTCTGCACTGGGATTTCATTTTACACTTTAAGGATATTTACTATCTTCCTTCTGAATATACATATGTTTATTATTTAAAAATTCAGTCAATAGAGAAAAGCTTAAAGGATTTTTAAAAACCTTCCATATTCCCATCGCACTGTCATTTATTCGTTCATTGATGGAACACCGTTGAACGTCTCCTACACGCCAGGCTGTAGGCCCAGTGGCGAAGAGGCAGACGCTGAGCCTTCTCTCAAGGGGCTCATCAGCGTTGCAGGACTTTCTGAAGTCTGCCCTTGCAGAATATTTTCCACCCATTTTCAGCAATTCTAATTTTTAATGCCACTGAAGCAGAGAACTGACAGAAATACAAAGCAGTAGCAAAACCCAGAGGCCACTGCCATCCTCCTTAAAAGCTAAAGCAGCGGCTGTCGACCTTGACTGTGCACTAGCAACACCTGAGAAGCTTTTAAACTCCCTGTGCTCAAGCCGCAGCCAGACCAATTAAGTCAGAGTGTCGGTGGGAGGAACTAGTGTATCGTGGACGCTGCTGTTGGTACCAGGGTTGTTCAACGTGAAAATGCCTTACGGAGAAGGATGCTGTCGTTTGTCTTTGCTGAATTGCAGCTATGCAATCTGGAAGTTTAATTTACAAATTAAACTAAAGCAACTGCCTAGGAGTCAAACACTTTAGGCTGCAGCTCCTGCTCATACACCTTCACTGTGTGGCTTTAGGAAAGTCACTTAACTCTCCTAAGTTATGTGACTTGAAAAACGGGGAAATTTAGAAAACCAGTTTTCCCAGCAGTTTTAAGAATGACTGCATTTCAAAAATGACAAAGGACTCTTGAATTCCACCTAGATTTGCTGTTGTAGTGATACAAGTGTAGCTATTCTGAAAGTATATTTGTTGTCTATTAATGCTGTTGGGATCCAGGGAAATAGAAGATACACGTACAAAATAGTGGAAGGCAAGGAAGAACCCTGCGGTACTGGATGGAATTATAGATATTTACACCCACTCATCTCCCATCTCTAGCTCCTGAAAGGTAGAGCAGTGGCACCCACCCCAGTACCAATGATCACAATGCACAGATTTTGGTTTCATTCCCCATAGAAAGGAATGAGGATTCCTCGGACAATGACTGATTCCAGGACTGGGGTGTAAACATTTTAAGACAAGCCAAGAACATCTTGTGCCATAAATAAAGTTCTCAAAACATGATGGAATCAAGTGAAAAGGGCATAGAAGTCAGAACAAAGGGGCTTTCAAAAGCCAAATCTAAGAGGCTGGCCTGGTGGCTTAGTGGTTGGGTTTGCACACTCCACTTCACTGGCCCTGGGTTTGCTGGTTCAGATTCTGAGAGCAGACCTACACACCACTCATCAAGCCATGCTGTGGTGGCGTCCCACATACAAAATAGAGGAAGCCTGGCACAGGTGTTAGCTCAGGGACTATCTTCCTTACCAAAAAGAAAAAATTTAAAAAATTTTTAAAAATCTAGGACAACATGAACATTAAAGGAAATAACGACAGTAATGGATGATAACCCACTGAATCAAAAGTAAAATCCATTAGTCCACTCTGATGAGAGAGAGAGAAGAGATTCTTCCTTATAGTGAAATGCCAATTAATATACGTAGAAAGCAGGACAGAATCAGAAAAATCACAATTTTGCAAATATCATAGTAATGACTGTTTCAGGAAGGAATCATTAATGAATGCTAAACCCAGCAGGGAAAAGTCAGATGAAGAACGGGATATTCTCAAATAGGATAGTCTCAAATTCTCTCCCCTAGATTACTCATTAATTACAAAGGGAAAAATGGTAACTTCACAATGAAGAAAACTGGCAGACATCACCTTAATCAAGTGATCAAAATTAACAAATGGAGACATTTTAAACTGGCCTGTACCCGTCAAGTATCAATGTCATGAAAGGCAAAGAAAGGCTAAAAATGGTTCCAGATTAAAGTGACTAAAAGGACAGGACAACTAAGTGCCAGATGTGACGCTGGATTTTAAAAAAGAACTTCCTCTAAAGGCCAGCTCTTCAGAGAGGCCTTCCTGACCACTTGCTCTCTACAACAACACCCCCACCCCCCATCGCTCACCATCACTTCTCTGCCTGGTCTTCCACAGCATCTGCACAGAGTGACGTGTGCAAGCTCCAGAGCCAGCCTTCACAGTGTTGAAACCTGTGACTGGGGCGTGTCTAACATTTTGTGCCCCAGTTTACCTCATCTGCACAATGAGGGTTATAAGAGTCCCTACTTCAAAAGATTATTGGGAGGAGTGAATGAAACGATATCTGTAAAGCACCTAAAATAGTCCGACACACAGGGAAACCTCCAGGAAACAGTGATTGTTGTTTTTACTATTTGACAGCATATTATATATTTATTCGTTTACTATTTGTTTTTCCCTCTAGAACATAAGCTTTAGGGAGGCAGGAATTTTGTTTTGGTTTTGTTTGGGTGGTTGGTTGTTTTTTATCAAAACAGTTCGCACATAGAAGGCATTTAGTAAATAGTTGTGGAAAGAATAAATGGATAAAAAATGAACAATGAATGAGATTTTATTTGAAGCAGAATTTCAACTGATGCTATTATTTTAAAATTTGAAGCTTACATTAAGATACAAAGAATGGGGGACTGGCCCCATGGCCAAGTGGTTAAAGTTCTGGGCACTCTGCTTCAGCGGCCTGGGTTCTCGGGTTCGCATCCCAAGCACGGACCTACTCCATTCATCAGCCATGCTGTAGAGGCCTCCCACATACAAAATAGAGGAATATTGGCACAGATGTTAGCTCAGAGCTAATCTTCCTCAAGCCAAAAAAAAAAAATAGAGGAAGATTGGCAACAGATGTTAGCTCAGGGCAAATCTTCCTCACCAAAAAAAAGAAAGAAAGATACAAAGAACAGGAAAAAACTCGAGAGTTCTTAAAAGAAAAAAATGTCTAAAGATTATACAATGGAAGGTCAAGATTCTGACACTATTAACAGTAGCCATGCTCTCATTCCCTGCTCCAAATGCCTCGGGAGGGCTTTCTGAGAACCTAAACTACCTACATGGCCGATGCCAAACTTTGTGGCAGGGCTAGCCCACCCTTCTTTAACAACTCTGCACTGCCCAGAGGAGGGAGGAAAAAAGAGGAAGAAGAGTTTAAGAAGTGCTAGTCCTTGAACTACTCCTTGAAAAGGGGTTCCTTGGTAAAGCAGTTTGAGAACCCTGCATACTACATCCCTTTTGGGGAGCATCACCACGAACACTGATTCTCAGAAGTTTTTGCAGCAAAGTGCACTGAACCCAGTGTTTCCAAAATTCCTTGCTCATGGAACACTTATCCTGTAACAATGACCAACATATGATGAAAAACACTTTGGAAATACACTACAGAAAGTCTATTTTCTGTATGGAATTTTACAAACTGACCAGAGAGTGCCGGACAGGGCAGGGAAGAGGGATTCATGTGAGGATCTCCCTGGTGACATGCCAGGGAGACCCATGCACGGCTGGCCCCACGTGGCACACATCTGTCTGACCAGCCTCATTCCCCCACACCTGCGTTGCCTTTGCTGCAGCCGAACTCTGTTGTTCTGGAAGTTCTAACTTTATTTACGCTAATCCAAAATTAGGCATCAGAGAAACGGATTGATTGGGGTTATTTCCAACCCGATATTTGAAGTCTGTTTCCATTCCTTTAAAGCCGATGTGAGGTTTTATAACATAGCTTAAGAATACACATGATTTTAGGGGGCTGGCCCCGTGGCCGAGTGGTTAAGTTCGCGCGCTCCGCTGCAGGCGGCCCAGTGTTTCGTTGGTTCGAATCCTGGGCGCGGACACGGCACTGCTCATCAAACCACGCTGAGGCAGCGTCCCACATGCCACAACTAGAAGGACCCACAACGAAGGATATACAACTATGTACCGGGGGGCTTTGGGGAGAAAAAGGAAAAAAAAAAAAAAAAAGAATACACATGATTTTAGGTCCCAGGTAACAAGACTTGCTCATTCACACCAAAGATTTAGATTGGAGGTTTTGTACCCCATAAGCAAATGTTGTTTATGTCTTAACCTACTAAGTTTGTACCTAATGTCCCAAGGTCAGCAAAAGGATCCAGAGTCTGGGGTTTGCTCTGATGGGTGGGAGTGCCATGCGAGGACCCCGTTGGGCTGGTGGCAGCTGACTTGCTTCCCATCCCAAAACCTCCTGAAAAGGAAAGAAGATCATTGAAAACGAGTTAGTGGTCCAAGGCTGAATTCCGAAACTCAGAAATCCAGAGCTACTGCTCATCTTGTCTCTGAGGGCAAATCGGGAAATACGTTAAAAGTTGCTACATCTTATTTCTCTGACTCAAGTGAATAGTGGCCTGGAGCAGGGGCAGGGAACTGAGAAGGCATATGTCGTTTCCTGGACACATATGAACTATCACGTCTGGTGTTCACCTCTCATGTCACCTGACTCCATTCTTTCCTCTAGGATTTGGAGTCAGGCCTGGATCTGAATTCGGGCTCAGCTACTTCCTGGCTCAGTGACCTTGGGCAAATCGAGCTTCAACAATTTCTCACTTGTTAAAAAAGGAAACAACTACTGCTCCAGAAAGTTGCTGTGATAAGCACACTGTGTGTGTGTGTGTGTGTGTGTGTGTGTGTGTAACTTGCACAGCATTGGGAACACCATCACACAAGATGGCTCTCAAGAAATACCATACTAGCCACAAGGAAGAGAGCTTATTTATCACACAGAAATCCAGCCCTGAACAAGTGCTCTGTGAAGAAAGAAGAGTATTCAGATTATCCAGCACCTACTCTATGCCAGAAATTTTCATATAAGTTACTTCACTTAAACTTATACAATTGTGTGGGGTAAGAAGTATGAACCCCAGGGGCTGGCCCCGTGGCCGAGTGGTTAAGTCTGTGCGCTCCGCTGTAGGCGGCCCAGCGTTTCGTTGGTTCGAATCCTGGGCACGGACATGGCACTGCTCATCAAACCACGCTGAGGCAGCGTCCCACATGACACAACTAGAAGGACCCACAACAAAGAATATAAAACTATGTACCGGGGGGCTTTGGGGAGAAAAAGGAAAAAATAAAATCTTTAAAAAAAAAAAAAACAAAAAATAATAAAAAAAAAAAAAAGAAGTATGAACCCCACTTTACGGATAAAAAACTGATGTTTAGACGTGTAAAAAATCCGAGAGATTCTAAGTGATTGACTGAGATATATACCCAGATGTGTCTAATTCTATTGTCAAGACATCAGATTAGCAAATGAGACTTAGAAAAGTTAAATAACATATAATATGTCATCGTGGGCAATGTGGAAAGCTCCGCCAGAATGTGGGTCTTTAGGAAATTCCGCAGGTGGGCTGTAATCCTCTGTAAGGACTCACTTCATCTTGGGTGAAGGCTATGCTTTACCAGTTGGTTAAAGGTGCACAAAATTAACCTGCCGACCTTTACCTGGTTTAGTATGCCAGTCCCAACCTCCCGAAACATCTGGCTGAATGTTCACAGCAGGTGTACTGGAAGCTGCAAATGGGGAGAAGAAAAAGAATCAGGACAAGAGAGCTCAGAGCCCAATTTTCTGAGATCACCCAGGAATGTGCCATCCCTTCCCTGAAGCCTGCATGGCCTACCAAGGTCCCAACTGATTCGTCTCTCCCTCTGCGCTCTCGCCACCTCTGCAACATTGATGTTTGTGCCTCCACCTATGGTTAGTACTTACATGAGGGCTGGAGGAAGCCATATACTGTTTGTCTCTGTGCCTTCTTTAGCTGTCCTTTCTTTGACCTCAATAGCCACACACTGTGAATTATAACTGTGCATATGTGTATCTCTGCTAAACTGTGAGTTCCCTGAAGGCAAGAACTATCTTATTCATCTTTGTGTGTCCCATCTCTACACTTAACACAAAGTCAGTGGAGAATAAGAAAAGGTGAAAAGAAACTTAAATTCAGTTCACCTTAGGTTGGCATTATCAAGTGTATGAGAGGAATGATCAACTTAGAACTGAAATTTTGTTTCCTCCCCTGCTGTGACGTGAATGGAGAATGATGAGTCATTCAGAACCTGTACTGGGCACTGACTCTATACCACCCACCGTGCTGGTGTCAGAGATGTGTCTATTGTCACTCAAAACAAACTCATTGCAGCTTTAAAATAGGTCATTCTGACCTCTCTCAAAGTTCCAAATGTAGAATTTAAAAGAAACATTCAGCTAAAGAGAATCAGATTGTCAGAGGAGTACACAGTGATAGAGTAAGTTTTTTCTGCATCTATGAGATCCAAATAAGAAACATGATGCCATAAGAACAAATTTCTTTCTAGAGCACCTCTAGGTTCTGTCCACAAGATCAGTGAGTAAAATGTAAATACTAAACTAACATTGCAAGTGGGATTTAAAACAGACACACCACACACACACACCCCACCACCACCACCAAAAGAACAATCAAGTCACCAAGATTAGCACTACCAAGCCTATGTTTACCTGCTTTGTTTGCTGAGTACAAACCAAGACAGCCTGTACCTTCCCATCATTAAGTTAAGAAGAACATGCCATTATCAGCAATAACAGTTATTTCTTTCCTGTTCCTCTTCTTCCACCGTAATCCATCAAAACTGAGGTGGAAATTGGACCATTTTGCTAACATTTGCTGCCTGATTTCCTTTAACTCTGATCTTAGTCTGACATCCAAGTAAGATGTAGAACTGGGTGTCAGATCTCCAGCTTTATTACTAATCGAACCCACAAATCCTTATGACCACCTGTCACGTGCAAGGCGCACCAGGGAACAGAGACCTAAGACACACTGCCTGTCCTCATGAAACTTAGCATCTGTTGGAGAGAGAGGAATATACAAATGAAAAAGTAATTACCTGATATTTTAATCTCTATTTTGCCTTTTCTTATGGTTGTTCCCTAGTTCTTCCAACACCATGTTCCAAGTAATTATTTCCTTCACAGTAGATGTTCGATAAATATTTGTTGAACTCAAAGGCAGTATTTCTTGATTTTCGGAAGAGATTGGGGGCGCCCTGTGGCAATCTGGGGGAAGTGCCCCGAGGACTTGGAGGTGGGCAATCTGACCCCCTAGTCTAACCTCTGAATCTCACCTAGGTCCTCCCACATGAAGATGATGCACTGATCCTCCAGCAGTGCAATGATAACTGCTCTCCCAGCAAGCAGAGTGGAAAACTCTTTTCACTCACTGGCATGACATAGACCAAAATAAGAAGTGTGCCCACAAAACAAAGGAGTGCTAGCCAGCCTAAACTGGGTGACAAACAACATGTTCTAACCAGCTCACAAGAAGCAGAGAACCAGACCCAGAACGGCCATGCTGAAGCCTGAACATCCATACCTAAGTGACATAAAAGGTAGCACTCATGAAAATATTAAACTCAAAGTATTCAAGCCAGGAAAACGTGGGACCTTATAAACGCAATCACTATGCAACAAAGAGACTTAGGAGAAAATGAGTTAATTCATTTTGTATTTACATATTAGACAGAAAAAATAGACAGACAGTGCCTACTGTGTGCCAGTATGTCTTCCAGGCACTTGGGAAGCATTAATGAACAAAACAAAGACCTCTGCCTTTGTGGAATTCACGTTCCAGTAGGGAGAGACGCACAACAAAAAACAAACAACACAGAAGTATTGGAAGTTGGTAAGTACAATGGAAAGGAAAATGCAGAGTGAGGGCAGGGGGCTGAGTTGTGATTTGAAAAGGAGTGGTCCCCATTGAGAGACCCCACTGAGAGGTGACATTGGAGCAAAGATTCAAAGGAAGTGAAGGAGTTAGCCATGCCCATGTCTGGGGAAGCAGGCACAGCCAGCGTAACAAGAAAGAGGCCAGTACGGTGGGCGTGGAGAGAGCAGGGGGGAGGGAATAGGAAATGAGGTCACAGGCACTGGGGGGCTAGTGCACAGGGCCTACTGAGGCCATTTCGAGGACTTTGGCTTCCGTGCTAAGTCAAATAGGGAGCCATTTTGAGCAGAGCAATGACATGACTTACATTTCACATAAGTGAGCAAAAACAACAGTTTTAACCTCTCCTTGCACCTTTTCCTCCAAGGGTAACCAACTTCCAATCAGGAGGTTCTCTTCAGTGGGCACTACTCAAGAGCGAGAGGTGACTTTCCTGTATGTTGTCCTGTGGACGCACTTCAAATAGTGTGCAATTTAAGACCAATTAGAAATCACCCATCATGGTTCTTCCTGGACTGATTTCTCACTTTTATTCATTACAGTTGGACCAGTGTTGCCCACCTCGTCTTCCTTTCGTATTTGCATGGCTTCCATGAAGTCAAGCTAACAATGGGACCGTGCTCTCCAGGCAAGCTCAGGGTGCCTTCAACGGCAGGTGGCCGTGTAGACTGGGGCTAACAATGTTCGATAGTCATCAACGTCAGGAATGTACTACAATTCATCAGCTCAGGGCCATTCGTCCTTCCCGAAAAAGCTCCAGTTTTGATCAGTGTTACCTAAATGATAGCCTTTTTTAAAGATTGGCACCTGAGCTAACATCTGTTGCCAACCTCTTTTTTTTTTTCTTTTTCTTCTCCCCAAATCCCCATAGTTGTATATTCTAGCTGTAGGTCCTTCTGGTTGTGGCATGTGGGACACCACCTCAGCGTGGCTTGATGAGTGGTGCCATGTCCGTGCCCAGGATCCAAACCAGCAAAACTTGGGCCACTGAAGTGGAGCATACAAACTTAACCACGTGGTCACGGGGCCAGCCCCCAAATGATAGCCTTTTGCACTTACAAACAGATGTGATTCCTATTCTTTCCACAAAACCTAAGTCTCTAACATAGAAATATAATGTGGGCCACATATGTAGTTTAAAATTTTCTAGGAGTCACATTAAAAAAGGTAAAAAGGTACTGATGAAATTAATTTTAATAATGTATTTTATTTAATCCAGTGTATTCAAAATATTATCTTAAGAATCAGGGGCCAGCCCTGTGGTGTGGTGGTTAAGTTTGGCATGCTCCACTTCAGTGGCCCAGGTTCGCGGATTCAGACCCTGGGTGCAGACCTACACCATTCGTCAGTCATGCTGTGGCAATGACCCACATACAGAAAAAAAAATAGAGGAAGACTGGCACAGATGTTAGCTCAGGACTAATCTTCTTCAAGCAAAAAAAGGAAGATTGGCAACAGATGTTAGCTCAGGACTAATCTTCTTCAAGCAAAAAAAGGAAGATTGGCAACAGATGTTAGCTCAGGGCAAATCTTCCTCAGCAAAAACAAAAAACAGAATATGAAAAATATTAATGAGATACTTTACATTCTTGTTTTGTATTAAGTGTTAAAATACGTAGAGCACACTTCAAATCAGACTAGCCACAATTCAAGTGCTCAACAGCCACATGTGGCTACTGGCTTCGTATTAGACAAAAGAGATCTAATATAGCAGGGTGTTATGTTCTAAGTTTTGTTCTGCAGAATACTAATTTTGTAGTATGCTCATATCACATTTTATTAAGATTCATATTTTTCCATATTTCAAAGATTTCTCCAATAAGATGCATCTTCCAATCAATGAAAAGTGGTAGCCTTTTTTTTCTTTCTTCTTAGCACATAAAATAAAGATACATCCTACAATCAATGGTGCCTTACAATTCTGTGCATGTAGCTCTAATGCAAAACAGAATTCCACAGTCAAATAAGGTTTAGGAAAGCTGAATAAACAAAGTTAAGCAGGCATCTTTCCTGTGAGACATCCCAGAGCTTTTAATATGCAAAGGTGAATTGTTAATTTCCAAAAGAGAGATGTACCATGCAGCTTTTTACCCCCTAAAACATCTACAGGATGCTTTTATCTCTGAGCAGCTACTGCTGTCTTGGGGAAAACTATGTTCCACTGAACACAACGTAAAATACTCTACCATGCACTGTAGGTGAGGGGCTTCTCGTAGGCTGAAGAAAGGGGTCACTGGAAGCAGCGGATGTGTTCAGAAAAGAACCCAGCAAATCTTGACCTGATGATTTGGAAGGCGCTCCAAAAGGGTCAAAGGTGGCACCTAGAAAAGAACAGGAAAAATGTGTTTCTTTGTCCTATGAGGTCATTTATTCCATAAACATTGAAGAGCCACCACAACTGCCAGGCCCTAGCCCAAATACTTGAAAAGTCGGGACGATGCCTGCCTCTGGGCTGCTCCACAGGCCCGTCCTATTCTCAAAACTTCCTCCAGGGCTAACAGTGGATCCTGAGGATTTCTGACCACACACAAATAGTTCCTTCTTTGTGGACAAAGGAGGACTCTGGATTTAACTGGTGGATGAATCATAAATACTATAAATAAGGGCCCCTTGGGGCTTTGAGCATCTTAATACCATGAAATAAGTCAAGGTCAACACAGATGAATCAGTGAGTGGCAAAACCACGCCTGGACCATAGGAGTGCTCAGTGAATGAACTGTGTTCACGTTGAATGAATTAGTGGACACATACAGGCAAGGGCTCAGTTTATGTTAAGGCAAACACTGGGCAGGTTTTATTTAGTTTTGTTTTGTGAAGTTAGTAGTCTCTAGCTCACTTGAAAGCTAAAAAGAGAAGAAAAGGAGTGTGACAAAAACTGAACTCTCTTCATGTCTTATGTCCTATGGAATTCAAACGTTGTTTCCCAAACACCGCCTCTCGACAACTCGCTAGAAACCAGACGCAGATTTGGTGAAGTGAGAAAAGTTTTTGAATGAACTAAGAAGACTAGAGTGAAGTGGGGAGCTGAGGTTTCCAGCAACCAGGCACCAACACTAATATCGTATCATTTCTTAATGTTCACATTGCCTTTCATAAACAATATCTCAGCTGGTCCTCGACGTCTCCCTGTCAGACAGAAATGAATCATCTTCTTTCTATTGACAATAAAACTAAGGTTCAGAAAGCCAAGTTTCTTGCCCAATACCAAGTAAATAACAGGGGGCTGGAATTCACGCCCAAGTCTTTCCGACTCCAAATTCCAGGCATTTCCCAAAGGCATCTTACACTCCTCACAGGCGTGAGCTGAGTGGGATGAAAACCACGCAGAGCTGCACGTATACGAGCTGCCTTTAATTTCCCATTATTGGAGAGGGACAAAATTCCCTTTGGCTCCCTCCTAATCTGTAAGTATCAGGCTACAGTGCCAATCGCATCCTGGAGCGGGATTGACCTATTCTAGGAATAGACAACTAGAATCAAACAAGGTAATGAATAAATCCAACTCAAAACCCAGGTAGGATATATGGTTTAATACGTGTTCAGCCGGGACTTCACTGACGTCACGCTCTCCCAATACCTGCTGGGCGGCGGGTCAGCCTTGTGTAGGAGCGATGGTATCAACTATTTGTCAGGCTCTCTGCTACACAGTGCATGTTCCTTAGTCCCTCTAATGCTCACACCACTTTATCCCTTCTATAACGTGAGAATACCAACATCTACAGAGTAATTAGAAGAGGACACTAGGTTTCTCTCTCTAAATCTAAGTTTGAAATCAACTAATGGAAGATGCTAAAATCTTTATACTATTACTTGGCACACTTGTAATATCAAGTTACATTAAATTACAGGCACCCTCCAATAGCTAAAAGTGAACTTCCCAAAATCTAGAGCTCAAAATCTAGTCTTTACAACAGTGCTCATAGATAGGTAAGTATTATCCCATTTGCAACTAAGAAGGTGAAGGTTTTTTAACAAGCCTACTCAGATAGTTAAGTGTCGGTTCGGGCATTGAAATTCAAGCCTTTAACTCTGGAATCCATGTTCTTTCTGCCCCCTCTTGGGGGACAGAATACTTGAGTTCTGGATCTGGGTTTGCCACTAATCAGCTCTGTGTCCTTGGACAAGTGCATCAATATATCTAGGCCCCCGTTTCATTGTCTATAACCTGAGGGATAGATTTAACTAATGTCTCAAAGGTCCCTTCTCACTCTGACACTGGAACACAACTATCTGCATGGGACTCATGAATTAAATCATCAAAAGTCACATAAGGTGCATGGTCTTAAAATGTGACCATCAAGTACCATGCTATCTTGGATCTTGTGGATGTTTTTCCTGACAGAGCTTTCATTCGCTTTGGAGAGTAAGAACTGGATGGAAGGAAGTGAAGTATGGAGGAAAGAGCCTGCGATTCAGGACACCTGGCCTCACACCCTGACTCCATCAATAACCAATGCAGAAGCTTGAGCCTCAGCATCAACATCCCATGATTCTGAGACTCACTCATAAAGAATGCCTCCAGCTGAACCACCACAAATCCAGACCAGCCCAAAGCCTTCTGAGAAGTGAAGGATGAGCTTATGGAAGAAATTTCCTACAGGTTACCATACGCCTGGGGAGTTGAGACATGTCTCTTTACTCTTCCTAATGTGACGCCATCTTGGTTAACAGGGACGGTAACAAGGGGCAGCTGGTTCTTCAGAAGCGACAACAGACCTCTGCCTACCCAGCTACACTGGCTTGCAAATGTCAAAAAATTGTGGATACCAGTTGAGTCTGTAGCAATGAGCAGAGTGACGCTGACTGAGCCACATGGGGCTCAAACTCCTTCCCCGGCACCAAGCGCTCTGTTTCAGCAGCTGTGCTGTTGGCGTAAGTCCCTTTAATCTATCTTGAAGGAACCAAGCACTTCTCTGCACAGCCAAAGTTATTCAGAAAACTACAATTCCAGGAAGCCATCACAGGAAAACTGAAGGAAGGCTCTGGAGTCAAATGGCCTTGTTTTGGACCCTGGCCCCATCGATTACTAGCTGTATAAACATATGCTACTAATTTGACTCTAAAGCTCTATTTCCTCAACTCCAAAACAGGGATAATAATAGCACCTTTTGACCAGGTTTTTATAAGAACTGAATCCATTTTTAGTGTTAACTTCCAAGTTTGGCAAATGGTTAAGTAGCCCACAAATATCAGCTGTTATTACTAATAATACATCTCCAAGCAGACGTAACTAAAGCAGCTCAGGGATTGAAGCCCTGAAACAAGAACGAAAATAAGAATGAGGAGCTCAAATATTCACTCTTAGACTGGTCCCACCAAAACAGACAGTATTTCTATTTCGTCTCATGTTACCCCACTTAAATGGAGATAGAGACCTCTCCAGGGGACTTTTAGGGAGACAAGAAAAGTCTAGCTTAATGGGAAAGTTTGATGCTACTTCCTTGGCTGGATGGTCATCATTCAAAACTGAGAGGTACCGTGCAACAGGGAAGAAATTACCTTCTCCTACTCTTAGCGTTGGAGACGCGGAGGCGGAGGCGGCAGACCGGCGTGGCGTTGACTGAGTGGATGCAGGTCCACTTGGGTGAAACACGTCTTCCACCCCTGACTGTCCAGCCTGGGCAGGGCCGGCCGCACCTCCACCCCCAAACAGGTCGCTCAGCAGTTCAGAATTGGAGGGAGGAGCCGCCGGTGGCGAGAAGTTCCTACTCACTGCAGCCCCTTCTAGGCCCAGAAGGTCCACGTCCTCAGCGGGTGGAGGGGCAGCCGGCTCCTGCTGCTTTTTGCTGGGTTTCTTGGCTCCATGATGTTTGTCGCCATTGGCATTGCCGTGTGGACTGGAAAGGGTCAGAAGTTCATCGTCTGACTGCTCGCTCTCCTGATTCACCAGGGCGGCGTGGTCCTCCTCGCAGAATGATTTCTCCGATTTCTGATCTAGGGAAGGCCGGTATGCCGATAAACAGTTAGTTACTGGCCACGGCTTTATGGGTTTTTGTTAAAATACATATACGTAACCCCAGAAAGAGAGAAAGAGCCTCTGAGCAAATAATGCTTTCAGACCCTTACCAATGGGAAATTTGATGTATTGCCCATTGCATTCAATTCCCGTTCGTTGAGCCTTGGAGAGGCAGTACCGCACAGAGGTGAAGAGCGAGAACTTGCGAGTCAGACAGCCTGGGTTTGAATCCCTGCTCCACTGCTTACGGGCTTTGTGACACTGAGAAAGTTACTACACATCTCTGGTCTTGGTTTCCTCCTCAGAAAAATGAGGGCAAAAATAGTACCTAACGTACATGCCTGCCGTGAAAATTACATGAGGTGGTCTACAGAAAGCTCTCAGATCTATAGTAAGTAGTACTTCAGTGGCTCTTATTATGATTATTACTATTATTATCGTCATCTTCCAAGCACCATGCTAGGAGCTTTGGAAAAAAAAAATCTCGGAGTCCTTTGCTGATTCTCTAACTGCCATTTTCCTTCTCCATGTGGCCCACAGCTAAAAGCAAGGCCTTTCTCCCACAGTCTGGAGCAGAAGTGAACAGAGGGAGGGGCTCTGCCATGGATGGTCCTTGCACCAACCTAAAGGAGCTATTTCAGTGTAAGATGGGCACAGGAAAGGCGTCTCCTGGGGAAGGAACGGAGAGGCTGGCAGTGACCTTCCAGGCCCTCCTGGAGACAGATCCTCCTACAGAACTTTGTTATTTAATGTCAGATAGATCCACCTTCCAACTCGAGCACAGATCCACATCCCTCATCCCCAGTTCTGAAATGCAAAAAGCTATGAAAAGGGAAAGATTTCCCTAAGTTTGGCGCAAACTCAGTTGGTGGAAGAATCTGACGGGAACTGACGTGAAAGTATTTCTAGTCTTCATTTATCTCATTCAGGGCGATTATTTACATGTTTCACTGCAGAAACACATTGACATTTGACTACGAGTTGTTGTCTGAGATGCCACTGGGAAGGCCGAGTAATGTGCAGTTTATGCACCACGTTGCCTGCCTAAAATCCTAATTCTGCATCCCTAAACACATTGGCTCTGTGAGGGTCAGAGAAGAGATGGTGCATTTGTGCTAAAACCTATTTCCTAGCCTAACAGGAAAGATTTCTAAGTTACTTGCTAAAGCAGCATGGAGAGGTGACAGTGAAGTTTATAAAAAGCCCTCATGTGAGGAAGATGACAGTAAGGGGCAACCAAGAGGAGCCTGGGAAATCTCTCTGCTACCCAGATTTCCTGGGCTTTCCAATTTTTTTATCTTAATTGGCCCAATTTCTCAGTAGAAAATTCTGAAAGTAAGCCTTCCAATTCAAACGAATTATGAACAAGTTTGTAACCAAATACTGAAAACTCTGTGTAAGCAATGGGAATCCTGTCTTATGCTGCCACAGCAGAGGAAAGTCAATCGAGAGAATTTTAAATAGACCATCGCCAAAGCCAGTTTCCCACCCCTTTCCAGGGAAAGTCCTTACTATTACACCCCGCGGTCAGCCTGAACTGTGGAACCTGTGGTTAACCTCGGCAAACTCAACAAGGACGGCAAATGGGCACCGATAAGGTGCCAATGGCAGCCTACCGATGGGAGCAGTCGGAAGTGTTATATTGGGAAAGATTCTGAAAACATCTCCAGGTTTGGCAGAAAAGGAAATGATTGAGCATGATTTCTGCCACGAATGATAAAGCAAGTAGCAGAGACACACAGGCAAAGTGTCTGCCTTTCCTGCACCAGGGGAAGCTCAGCTCTACCCGGCTAGTGGTCAGAGCTCCCCTGGGGAAATGCCAGATTGTATATTTTTGGAATATTTAAAGGCAGAAGATAGAGTCCCTTATCAATTTGAGTGTCAGCAGTGTAAAGGGAGATCCTAGAAAGTATCATGTTTATTCCTAAATCCAAAAAAGATGTGACCCAAAGCACAGCGTAAAGAGAAAAGGTGGAATTCAGCTCAAAATGGCGTTTTGCACCAGTCCAGAGCATTGATGGAGTTGAAAGTAGGGAAGCTGCCTGAATTGAAAAAGGAGTGAGCAGTGAGAGTGTGAGCTAAGGAGGCCTCTGGACGACTTCTAAGTGCTGCTCTACTCTAGGCTGCTTCCAGGACTGACCATCTTCACAGAAGACCCACGTAACTGGAAGAAATGCTTGGAAGTACCTTGCCAGCAGAGAGAGGAAAAGAAGCCACCTTGCCCAAAATGCCTGGGGTTGTCTGGCGGGATATCGATTGGAGCCTGTCCTGGAAGACAAAAGGCCAGGCAACGTCAAGGAACCACAGGAACTAAGCCCAATGATGAACAACACAGAGGCTTCGTCCTGAACACAAACCACCAGGAGGACTCCTACCTCCTAAGACCAGAGTGTCTTGCTGCTCCTTGTGAGAAGAGAAGAGGATGCTGGGATTGACGTCTTTTGTGCAGTAATGTTCCCACGGTGGAGTTAAGTCTACCACCTTGTCGTGGGGCTGCAGTTCCACATCCAGAGTCACCTGGAAGAGCTGAGGATATTTTTCCGGTACATCACATGCATCCAACTCAGGCCTACATAGGGATTTAGAAGAACAAGATCAGTGAAAACAGTGGAACCAGTGTGATGTTCAGCACAGAAACCACCGTGGGCTAACTCTTAGGTTAACTCTGAGACTCATTTCTAGGGAAAAGGCAACCATTCAAGAGATAACTTACTCTACTTCTCTGAGCCTCTGCTTGCTCCTCTAGAGAGAATAGGAGAATAATGCCTACTCAAGAATTTGGATTCTACTGCACATGAAAGCATTCTAGAAAGCAGGGCTGACACATCCAGCCAGTGTGCACCGGCATGGCCAAGTCAGTGCTGAAATAGTGAAACAGGCCCACAGCTGCCACCCCAAGCTTTCGAACGTCTGGCCTCAGTAACTCCACCTATCACCCAGCTTCAGCCCCCTCACCACGAGTTCACACTAGAATATAGCAACTAAGGGCTACTGTCTGGTGCAGAGGGGTCCCCAGGACCCTGCTTCACTGCTCTGTCCTGGCATCCATTCTCTGGGTCACTGCTCATATCACACTGCCTCCCTCATTGAAAAACACAAAGGGACACACAGATGCAAAGGATCACGGTATTGATCCTCTGTGCCCTCTTTGTTCTCTCCTGGTCCCTCATATGGAATTTTAGCCCTTTCTGTTGGAAGTCTGATCCATTTATGCTCATTTGTTCGCAACTGAAAGTTGTAAAGGGCGACCAGCCTCCGTGTGTTGCTAGGTACGCTCAAAGTCCCGCAGAGCAGGCCTGGGGATGCTGCAGCACAGCAGAAGGAGCCTCGGGCACTGACCCCAGCATTTCACAGCTGCTGGGACCGAAAAGGGTTCCCGCCCAAGCAGCACTCACTTGGTGAACTTTAAAACTGTTGTGTCCAGTGGTATGAATCCAGTGTGAAACTGAAGCTGGAATATCTGAGTGTTGGTCACCTAAAAATACATAAGAGAAGCACACTACCATCAATCAGTGAAAAGGGAACCGGATCAAAAGACTCTGTTCTAGGGAGCCATATACCTTCAACAGCTTCTACGTCGGAATCTTTGTTTACCATGAATATGAACCGACCTCCCCACTTGGAACTGGCCCCAATTCATTTCTAGCCTCTCCTCTCCATGAAGTCCGCAGTGGCAAGCCGTTTCCTCATCTGCTGATGTCTGACGTTCTTGCACACTGCCATACTTTGGCTCATTCCATTCCTTCTATCCAGGACGCTCCTGAGCCAACCTGAAGAACCCACCCTCAGGCCCACCTTGAAAGGCCGTATCCTCTCTGTAGCCTTCTGGGCCCCACTGGATAAAACAGACCCCTCCCATAATAGCATCTCATCCGACCTCTACTACGGCAGTGGAGAGTTGTACACGTGGGAATTTCCTCTGCCAGGCTGAGCTCCTTAAAGGCAGGGACCCAGTTTTATCCTTGTCAATCCTAAACCCCTAGGCAATGACTGGCACAGAGCATGCACTTAGCAAATATTTGACAAATTAAAATACGATTATTTACAGCATCATTAGTAATATCCCAAAAGTGGTAATAACCCAAATGTCCATCAACTTACGAAGAGATTAATAAGAGGTGGCATAGACACACAATGGAATATTACTTGGCCATATAAAGTGCTGACACATGCTACAACATGGATGAACCTCAAAGCATTATGCTAAGTGAAAGAAGCCAGTCACAAAAGACCACACGTGTGATTCCACCATTGTATGATTCCATTTATATGAATTGTCCAAAATAAGCAAATCCACAGAGACAGAAGGTAGATTAGTGGTTGTGTAGGAGCTGGAGGAGGGAGACTGGGCAGGGGCTGCTAACAGGTAGAAGGCTTCTTTTGGGGGTGAGGAAAGTACTCTGGAATTAGATAGTGGTGCTGCACAGCCTTTTGAAAATACTAAAAACAATGCATTGTATGCTGTAAAAGGGTGAATTTCATCATAATAAAAAAATTGAAAAAAAAAATTACTTAACCCCACATCCTTAGTAGAAATATCCCCCCACACTGATCCCAATGGGACACTATAAAAAAGGCACAAGCTTCTAAAGAGCAAGGTTTGCTAGAAGTCCTAGGGCTGCCATCTTCTGGCAAAATCATCTAGGCAAGTCACAAGCTTTCTGAGTCTGTTTCCTCCCCTGTAAACTGAGGGAGGTGGGCATAAGTAATCTTTACAGGCTCTTTCTAATTCTAAAACCACACGTCCCTCAAGCCCAAAGTGATGTAGAGAAAAGATTCTAAAATACTCCTATTCAAGGGTCAGAGGAGTGTATGCCGTGATTCTTCCTGAAACCATACCTTAGCCTGTAGCCGGCTCCCGATGGTTGATCTCAAGTGATACATGGAAACGACCACATCTCCTTGCACAGTGATGCTCAAGGGAATGAAGATTTTTCCATCTTGGACACGGTATTCTCTTTAAACAGAGACAATAACACACATTGAGAGAGAGTCCAATTTGGTACAATAACAAAGGTACAGTCCTCTGTGGCTCTGGCCAATGGATCTGTTTGCCCAGGCCTGGACGCAGGAACCATTTCCTGGCTTAAGCAAAGTCAGGAGCACAGGCAGTACCAACTAGGTGCAAACTGGTTCTGCCATCTGATGGCATTGGCCTTGTCAATCCTAAACCACTCTCTCTCCATCCCAGCCACATTATCAGATAGACCAACTGCCCATCCCTACTGTGCAGATCTTGATTTCCTAAAATCTATCCCTTATGTATTTGCCACCCCCTAACTTTCAATTAAGAGTAAAAGCAGAGATATAGGGTACAAAAATTCCAACCAAGATCACTATAGAAACAGCAATGCAATGCTCTCTGAGGGCCTTGGATACCAAGCCTCAAATTCAATCTATTCCAAACTAATTGCATTTGATGTCACCATCCACTCCCTTCTCTCCACACCCCCTATCACCTCCCACTGGCACCTGCTCTTTATGATAGATTCTATAACTTCTTTAATTACATCAGCATCTACCTAGTTGCTCATCTAGAAATCTCATTCTTCCCTGATTCTTCCATTATCCTCCCCAGATCTCATCAATTCTCCTTCTTGAATGTTCAGGTCCTCTGTCCCACACACTGTCTTAAGCTTCATCATAGCTCATGCTGGTCCCTTAACTTGTATCACCGTTTGAAAGGGGTCATTGGCATCCCTTGATTGAATTTTTCTGTGACTACCGCCTATGTTGAACATTTTTTTTTATATCAGCCATTTCACAATGATGTAGTCTTCACAGGAAGAATATGATCCAACTTTCACAAGGTTTGAGCAGTTCACAAGAAGTGAAGAAAAGTATCATGACTTACTTCATTCGTTCAAAATCTGCACAGGTTGTATATATTTTGGTTTCTCCAATCAGCACATCACAGTAAGGGCGACATCCATTTCTCTGTTTGTTAAAAAAAGGAACTGGACTGACAGTGATCGACTTAATGGTGAGAGGCTTGAAGTGAGGGCGGTAGGGTTTGTCCGCTAGTAGGTCACACATATAGCCCAGGTATCTAAAACACAATGTTGACATTCTGTTGGTGCCCACCACACAAGAAGAAACGAGCAGTCAATCTTTGCTGGGAAGTTTGTTCTTGTAAATTATTCACTTACAATACAAATTTACTGTGTTAATTTCTTAAACATTAGCTAGCAAAAGAGAATACAGCCAGTAATTTAGGAGAGCTTTTAACTAGTGACCTCCTCCAAAGAACTGATAAAGGGGTATTTATTAAATGAAAAAGCTTTATACCAGCTCAATATTTGAACATCTATTCCTATTTGAGCGAACAAATTAAATTTATCAGCTAAGGGCTAGTCTAGAAAATTTTCAGAATTTATCTTCAGAAGCACTTTTAATCCAAAAGTAAAGAGATGCAACTTAAATAAGAGGAAGGAAGAAATTGTGACTACAGAGAAGATAATAAGCCAATTATCTAAAAGGCATTTTCTTTTTTTTTAAGTACACGATACCAATTAGCCCATGTCTGCACCTACTCTGCATCTAGCTTACTTTACCTCCTGTGGGATGGCGAAAGTCCAATTCCTGGGCGCTTTGCATACAGCAACCGAACAGCTGGGCCAGGAGTAGAGTAGAGATTACAGAAAATGAACATAGCACCAACCAGAATTGACGATGCTGCCCGTCCATCCTGCCAAAGAAAACGTATGAACTTGTTGCAAACACAGACCAAAGAACCACTCACCACTGAGAATGGCTGTACTTGCAATTAAAAGAGGGGCGAGGGAGAGAAGAGAGAAATCTTCCTAGCTGGGGGTGCCTGTCGATTCAAAATTGTTCACTTGACAACCAAAATCTGTCCCAGCTATTTAAATCACAAAGCAGCAAGGAAAGACCATCCTCAGGATAAAATTGACTCTCCACTAACCTAAGTAACCCAGCAATATACATTTGATTTGTATGTATTTACTGAAAAATGATCAAATCGTCAAAGTAACTTTGGACTTGTAGGATCAGAACTAACAGTGAGGTCTCTTGGTTTAGGACTGGAGGTAGAGTTCACAGGTGAGGCAAATACTGCTTTTTGGAAAATGCTATGTATATATTTTACCCAAAGTATGTTCCTGATTCATACAAACTGAAGCAGTTCCACCTGATTGAACCACATTCAATGGAGGAATACATGCGACAACATTCCTGGCAGATGGGGTGAGCCAGCCGCTTCTAGAACACTTCAGGTGACAGGGAGCTTCCTGCTACTTGAAGTTGTCCAGTCCTGGTCACAGAGCTCTTCCACGCACTGAATACGTGCACTTGCAGTCTATTCTGCTCAAGGATCCTCGTTCCTCCTTCTGCCAGGACAGAGTCAACTGACTCCTTTCTCCCAGGGACAGTCTTTATCTGAAATACCCTCCCTTTCCATCAGCTCTTCCATTCTCCAGGTTACAAACACACCCGGTCTACGATGTTAATTTTATGTGTCAACTTGACTGGGCTAAGGGATGCCCCATAGCTGGTAAAACATTATCTGTGGGTGTGCCTGTGAGGGCGTTTCAGGAAGAGATCAGCATCTGAATCAGTAGACGGAGTACAGAGAGCCGCGCTCATCAAAGTGGGTGGGCATCAGCCAATCTGTTGAGGGTCCAAGTAGAACAAAAAGGTGAAGGAAGGGCGAAGTCTCTCTCTCTTCTTGAGCTGGGACCTCCATCTTCTCCTGCTCTTGGAAATCAGAGCTCCTGGTTTTCCCGCCTTCGGACTGCTGGACTTCCACCAGTGGCCCCCTTGATTCTCAGGCCTGCAGACACACACTAAATTACACCACCAGCTTTCCTGGGTCTCCAGCTTGCAGAGGGCAGATTGTGCAACTTATCAGCCTCCATAATGGCATAAGCCAATCCGTATAATAAATCTCCTCTTATATATGTATATCTCTCTCTGTATATTCTATATATCTCTATATATCCCATTGGTTCTGTTTCTCTGGAGAACCCTGCCTAAAGAAATCCCTTCAATTCTTCCTCATCTGATATTCCTTTTTTCTTCCTACTGAGGAAGATTTGCCCTGAGCTAACATCAGTACCAATCTTCTCTATTTTTTAGTATGTGGGCTGCCAGCACAGCATGGCCACTAACAGAGATGTGTAGGTCTGCACCCCAGGAAACAAACCTGGGTGGCCAAAGTGGAGCATGCTGAACTTAACCACCAGGCCACATGGGACTGGCCCTGATATTCCATTCTAAGAGATATCTTTTGGTGTACTTCCTCTGAACAGACTCAACCTTAAATGTGCTGCCCAGATGTGAAATGCAAGATTGGAGATGTGTTCTGACCAAACTAGAGAGCAAATACCATTATCCTTAGTCTAGGCACTATGCTTTTATTAATATAATCCTGAGACAGAATAGGGACGGGACTCTGCCACTCACAGGTTGGGTACCTCCCAGCCCAGCTATTTTTGAAGTCAAGATAAGCAACCTTCCAACCCCAAACTTCCCCCAAGCAGTGGATCCCGACTTCTGCAGGTGCACAAAGCCTTGAGAGGACCACTATACGACCTTCCTGGGGTGGCAGTAGTGAGCAACACTGCCCTGCTGGATCTACTGGGCAGGGGCAGGGACCGCAACGCCGACCAGGCAGGCGAGGACAACATCACAAGGAAGAGGGAAGCACAATGGAGGAGGAGAATCAGGATGCAGTCCACTCCCTTCACCCCGTAAAAGACTCAGGACGACGCCCTTCTGGATCCAGCCAAGGAGCCACTTCTCCTGTGCTGCCCCTTGTGCTGGAGCATAAATATGCCCCAATAAAACCTTCCCTGAGACTTTGGTTGGGCACCTCGTCGATTTCTATTACACAGAGAGGCGGTGTCAACCCCAGACCAAACTAGTTTAAATACAGGGGAATTTGCTCCATGAGCTCTTACTGATCTTTCTATCCACTAAAACTGGAGTTCCTTTTCAGATGATGCATTAAGCTAACAGACAAATATACTGAATCTTTTAGAACCAGAATTCAGGACTTTACTTTTATCCTGTGTTTAATTTCACATTGTTAGTTTCTGTTAGATGACCAACCAGCAAAACCTTTTAAAATCCATATTCCTTATGTGACCCTCCCAGTCTGAGAAAACTGATAAGCTTGATCTCCACATTTTGTTAAAGTTGATCATTAAAAAGGCAACCAGGGGCTGGCCCCATAGCCAAGTGGTTAAGTTCACGCGCTCCACTTTGGCAGCCCAGGGTTTCACCAGTTCAGATCTTAGGTGCAGATATGGCATCACGCGTCAGGCCATGTTGAGATGGCGTCCCACACGCCACAGTTAGAAGGACCCACGACTAAAATATACAGCTATGTACTGGGAGGATTTGGGGGAGAAAAAGCAGAAAAAAAAAAAGATCGGCAACAGTTGTTGGCTCAGGTGCCAATCTTTAAAAAAACAAAAAAAAAGGCAACCAAATGCAGCCCGCTCCTGGGAGGATGCTGATACAGTAATCATCTACCTTTGGAAGCAGATATTCAGCCACAATTTGACTAAATGTCTAACAATCTAGCCCCAATTTTTCCACTTGATTATAAGAAACTGAGGAATATCTTGCAGGAATCCAATAAACTATCTCTACGAATCTATTAGTCTAGTTGCAAAAGTTCAGTTGGTGTGATACGTGTGTTCATAATGAACCAATGTGGACTCCTTTTTTCTAACGGTTTAAAATCATCTGTGCAAAAATTTATATTAGAATTTCTCCTTCAATAGCCATCAGGCTCACCAGCCTGGAACTTTCCAGGATCAACTTCCTCCGTCTTTCAGAAAAAATCTCCTCTCCTTGCTTGCCTGGCACTTGGCCCTGTTTTCCTCATGTTACATAAGGAATGCATAATGGCTCTTCCCACTGCGTTCAGCATTCGGTCACATGATCTCCGTCTGGAGAGTGGATTACTTTAAGCACTGGAAGGCTCTTTGACTATCTCACTACCTCCATCTTTGTCTTAATTATCATTGTTACTCTCTTTCTAGCTTGACATTTGTTCCCCCTGATAAAGGAAACAGAAGAAAGGAGTTAAGACTACATAAGTGCCTCAAGCATTTGTTGTTGTCCTTACTCCAAGGACAGATTTTTTAAAAAAAGACGTTTTTCTCAATCTTGATTCTTTTTAGATTTAGCCTTCCTGCTGCTTTTAACAGCTTCATGGCTCTCGGAAATGTGTCTCCTCCTTTTATCTGCCACGCAGGTCTTTTAAAAAGTTTTATAAGGGTATTTTTTAAATTAAAGAATAAGGCTTATCTTTTGGAGTATATGCTTCTGATTTCTAATAAAACAGTAGGTTTTATATATATAGGATAAAAATAAAAGCTCCCACCCCCACTTCAGTTCCATTTCCCCAAGACTTGGTGCAGACTTCCAACTCGTGCACGTCCTTCCCCGAGTCTGGAGAAGCAGCCTATGGACTCATAGTCCTTTGTCTGCCTCTTCTTTTCTCTTTCTCATTGGGTTTTTGTTCTTTATGATTGTATCATTAGAAATGGGGGCCTCTGGTCTCTCTCGAGCCATCTTCCCTTACCAAGTTGTCAGACCTAGGCTCTCTGAACTTTTAGAAAGTTCTTGAGTGAAGACAAAAATCACCCAGATGCCCAAAGCTGCTTAGGTCCTAGAAGAAATGTGTCCTGTTGTGCAATCTGTTGTGTCTCTGACAGGAAAACCCCCTGGCCTCTCACAATGACCTCCTACAAACACCAAGTGCTTTTCATTCATTGCCGAAGGATGTGAAACAGAAAGTAGAAAAAATACTCTTCAACTTTCTACCCTCTTTTAGTCAACTGGCTCTCAAGAAAGAAGGGCAAAATCATCAGTAGGATTATAGGAAAAAAAAAAAAAAACCCAGAAGTTTATAGAAGCAATGGACGGTTCTAGTATTTATGCTCAAACTCCATCTGCGTGTTAGCTTGTTCATGTATTCAATCACTGATTCAGATCTTGCATACCTGGGGTACAAAGGTAAAGAAGACACAGTTCTTGCCAGCAAGATGCTCACAGCCTAGTGGGAAAGCAGGCAGGTCACCAGATAATGATGATGCAGTGTATTAAATGCCACCGAAGACATTTAGATATACAGTGGGAATGTCCATATTGTGAAAATAGTAAAAAAAAAAAAAAAAAAAAAAAGCCAGAAATATTTTATCTAAAGTCGAGTTTTAAATGATAAGTAAGAGGCCCCTGGAGGAAGCTTTGGGGAAAGGGCCTCTTGGAAGCCAGTAGTCAGAAAAATCATGAGCCCCACTGGGAACTACTATAAAATAGTCAATCTACGTGACTACTCACAAGGACACAGGTGTCTTTTCATCTCATTTTTATTCAAACACAAAGGTAAGAAAAAAATATTCCAATGTGTTTATGCAAATTTTATTCACACAAAACTCAATGGCATCTTTGCCTGTGCACCCACAGCTCTTGTTTCTAGCTCTTTATAACAGCCAGCACCTTCCAGAGGCCCTGCATCGTGTGGGCTGTGCACCTATCTGCCTGCATGAGTACTCAGCTTTAAGGCAAGAATAATAAGTTCTTCCCTCATCTTTACGTCCCTCACATCACCTAATTCCTAAGTAGGGGCTTAATAAATACCCATGCAACTTAAATGTTACCTGTTCACCAATCTGTATGGGGCCACCCATATTTCACCAAACCAAACAGAACCAACACACATGACGACAACAACAACAACAAAAGGTTACTCACCAAGCAGTGGACAACACAGACGTTTTTGGGATTCTGTAGTAGCCAGTTATACATATTCCGACACACGGCGAAGAGGTTGTGCAGACTGGGGGCCTGCCTAATGGGCCAACTGCATTCTGAGACCTAAAGGAACACAGCAAAAGGAAATGAACTCCCCCAGCAACTTGCTCTCCATGAGCAGACGTCAGAGCAAACGAATTCTCTCAGAAGTGAAACTACATCCCTTTAATACAGCCAGGAAGAGTTGGGAACAGGGTCCAAACACAGAAAGAAGAGTTGTTCAATCCACCAATTTTTTAATTAAAAAATTCTGCTTCAGGGGCCAGTCTGGTGGTATAGTGGTTAAGTGTGTACACTCCACTTTGGTGGCCCGGGGTTTGTGGGTTCAGATCCCAGGCACGGACCTACACACTGTTCATCAAGCCATGCTGTGGCAGCATCCCACATAAAATAGAGGAAGATTGGCACAGATGTTAGCTCAGCGACGATCTTCCTCAAGCACAAAGAGGAGGATTGGCAACAGATGGTAGCTCAGGGCCAATCTTCCTCACACACACACACAAAATTCTTTTTCAGTAAAGGTATGAAAATACATTTTGAAGTACATCTTAAATATTAAACTAGATGATTTAAATTACATACTTGAATTTTTAAAAATTCTGTGAAGTTACATTGAATTTAATTTCTAGTATAAAATGTTCTGATCTGCCTACTAGATGCTTAATTATAGGATTAGATTATAAATCCTGCACTACCCCTAATTTTATCTCAGCTGAGAAAAGTGAAAACACGAAAAGTGCTCTCGAGTAGCCAAAGGTAGGCTGGTTCAGGGCTCTTATTTCCTTCTCTTTAATGAAGGGACCCACAATTCCCTGGGGGACAGCTTTCAGCATTGTCCTTCCTCTAACACATATGCTCACCTAACAGGTTACAAAGCATTGACTATGTTCCTGGAATTCTGCTTGGCCCTGATCTGTACAACTATCACGTGAGACAGGCATTAATTAATACGATCCCCATCTCCAGATGAGAAAACCGACTCTCGGAGGCTGTCTTGCCTAAAGTCCCACTGCTGGTCAGGTCTTCTGAGAGTAAATCCTGGGCTACAACAGTACACTGGTGAGGTGCTCACTCGCCTCAGCATACCAGGCATGAGCCTCAATCCATTAGATATTTACGAATTCAGCTAATAAACAATAAGAAGGAGCTTAGACTTAGACAAACTTTATGACCTCTTTAAGCCTTTCTTCATAAAATGTACTGAGAGATACCCACCTACCTATCTCACAGGTTTGTGGGTGCTACAAGAGAATGAATTTCGGGGGCTTATCTCAGTATCCGACACCCACCAAGTGATCGATAAATGTTAGCTATTATTATTATTACCATTCCATCAGGTAACTGACAATGAAAAGCCACGAAGTCAGATAGACCTGGCTGTGTTTGAAAAAAATGAATGAAATCCTATAAGGCGAGAGTGTGGACTGAAGGGTCAGATCATACAAGGCCTCGTTAGGAACTGGGAGAAGCATTTAAGGGGAGTGACTCACAGATCTGCATCTTCCAAAGACCTCCAAGATCCAGGATGGAGAATGGGTGTGGATGACACAAGGCTAAAGACAGGGAGACCAGTGAGGAGGCTCCTGAGGAGTCCCGGTAACGATGACGGCGGCTCAGGCTAGATGAGCGCCAGTGGGGCGCAAAAAGACTGGAGGGATTCCAGAAAGAGCGAGGAGGTGGAACACCTGTACACAAGACTCGGTGGGTGATCACATGGTGGCAGCGTCTGAGTGTGGAGGGATGTACTAAAAAGAAAGACCGGGGAGGAGTCAGGGGTGACTCCCAGGTTTCTGGCTTGAATGGCTGGACAAAAGGATGGCAGGTGCCTCTTACTGAGGTAGGGAATTCTGGAGAAGAAAACAGGTTTTACATGGATGGTGTCATCAGAAAGTGCTCTGCAACACTACCACCATCACCAAACCCCAGAGGTCTCAGATTCCTAAGATTTCACAGCGGGGAGGGGGAGAAGGGAGGCAGGACCAATCCGCTTGGTTCGCCCTTTGCTGGTCAGCCAATAATCCACAGAGCTGACATCCGAAATCAAACGTGTGGAGTTTCTCCCTCTGGGGTTGCCAAGAAAGCCCATTCTTTTTGGTTAATTTGTAACTTTTTTTCTACAAGATGACTGTGGGACAGTGGCAGGGGACCTTCGGGTTACTCATTTTCCTGTATCTTTGGGAATGACAGGTGTTGTTTATTAAACAAAGTAGCTGAAATGCTTGACCTAGCTCCCAACAATCCAGGGTGACCCACGATTGCGCCTCTGTCCATTTAAAGGCCATAACAGCTGGCCCTTTTTACCCAACATAATTTAGGGCTATTTCTGGCCCATTCTTTACCCTCAGTTAGATTCGCCATTGATGTGTTCTCAAGCAATGGAAATATGTTGGTTAAAAAAAAAAGAAGGGGAAGATAATTTTGCCATCAGAGGAATTGCAAAATGTACATTTGCACAAGCTGCTTCCTGTCTGCAATGCTTTTTCTGCCCTTGGTAGATTCTTATTCATCTTTCAAAACCCAAGTTCAAGTGTACTCTGGTCTCTGACAGTGTCTTTAACACCCACGGGCAGAGATGCTCAGTCAGCTCCGTGACCTTTGTACCCATGCCCTGGTCGTAGCCATCGATGACAGCTTTTACCATAGAGCAGCGTGCCTAAGCCCACAGGTTGCATTTTCACCTGGGCTTTATCACTTACTACTTGAGTGACCTTAGGCAACTTACTAACCCCTCCACACCTCAATTCTCTCGTGTGTCCACTGAAAACGGGCATTAGAAGATGGCTGTGAGAATTCAGCAGCACAAGACAAACACAGCAAGTGCCAGCTAATTGTCAAGCCATATCGAATTAACTGTTATTTCTGACTCCCTGTCTAGATACTAAGCCCCATGAGAAGAAAGACTATTATTCATTTCGTAAGCCAACCCCAGTGTCATGTGCTAGTCAAATGGCAGGTGCTCAGTAGCCATGGGCTGAGCAAATGAATGAGTGAAAGAGGGAAGGAATGAACCCCATCTGGCAATCTCTTCTTGTCATAGATTTATCTACATGTACAATATCATGAGGGAGAAATGGGCAAATCAATTCGTTGTTTTTTTAGATTGCAACCATGTAAAACTGTAGGAAGTTTGTTTTCCCAGGCAATATTTTTAAACTTTATAGAAACTGTATGTCACCCATACAAACACTAACATGGCAACATCTATAATAAGTCTCAGCCAAAAGTTGGGTAAATTGTTCTTAGCACAATAGGCTAATAGCTCCCGAATCATTAAATCAATCAAGTAAACAATATTAATTTAAAGTACTCCATTATTACGTATTTACTTGATATATAATTATACGCCACTAAGCAAACATACAATTAGAATTTTTTAAAAGCATGTGCTCTAAGAGGGAAAAAATATTAAGGCATAAACAAAACCAAAAACTTTAAAAAAGGATCAGTCACTGCCAGCTATTTTTGTAGCTCTCTGGAGCTCAGTTTCACGCAATCAGCACACTCCCTGGGCACGTGACACCTGATGAGGCCGTCTCCAACGTCTCCGAACACCCCTGGAGCTGCGGAGCATCAGAGAATGCCATATGGATCACCAGGCTGCCACCATACTACCCAACAGGAGCAGAGGCCAAAACAGCACCAGGGCTGGCTGCCATTCAATTTTCACCTCTCCATCCCCCAAGCATGGGAAAAGACGACGTAAGCATCCCAGTTGCTGAGCATAAGAGCAAAAAGTGCTACAGAGAATCAGACTGAAGAACCATATCCCATGTTTTCAGAATCTGACAGCATTATTGTGGTGTTTTATTATTACTAACGGTAATCATAGCTACCACTTACTGAATGCTTACTCTAAGTCAGACACTGCTATCAAATTTATTCCGTACAGCAAACCTACAGAAAAACTTTCCAAGTATTTGTGAGACAGGCATTCTGATTGTTATCCCCATTTTTTACAGGAGAAAACTGAGTCTCAGCTGAGGTGAAGCGACTTACCTACCCAGGTAGAGGAGGAGCTGAGATGTGAACCTAGGGTAAGTCTTAAAGCTCAAAATTTGTAAATCTTATACAATTTCTCCTCAATAAAAAAATAATAATTTGTGTACTTTCTACACCACACTGTCCAATGATTGATTATTAACCACAATTCCATCTTACATTTGTGAGGTGGTTATGGCTTCAAGTGATGGCTATACACTCATGTGTCGCTTAACAACGGGGGTATGTTCTAGGAAATACGTTGTTAGGTGATTTCATGGTTGTGCGAGCATCATAGAGTGCACTTACACAAACCTAGATGGGATAGCCTACTACACACTAGGTTATACGGTACTCATCTTATGGGACCACTATTGTATATGTGGTCCATGGTTGACCAAAACGTTGGCATGTGACACGTGACTGTATTTTACCAAGGCTGAGACATTCAATTCACTGAAAGCTGCTGAACTAGAAGGTGGGGCTCCCTGGTCCTCTGGCACCAGGCCAGGGATATTTTTCTACCCCATAACTTCCTGTCCTTACACTGATGCATGGTAGCAAAGGAGAGAGGAAGTAGAAGCTGTAAAGTCACTCCTCTATGGCCAACCCCCTTCACCAACCAGCGAACCAACGCAGAAACAACTCGGAGCTATGCTGACCTCTTTGGTGAGCTCTGGAAGGAAAAGGGGAAAAAAAGGGTTGACCTTCAAACAATCATGAGCTCTTTAAAAGAAGCCCAAGTTGATCATATATCTTCTAAAAATCAAGTTGTTCCCAAGGGGAAGTAATCCTACAAGATCATGTGGTTTAGAAACAGTCAAAATGAAGGAAGATTCTAAAAGCAGCAGCTGGGTTTATTGTTTCTGTTATGTTTATTTTACCAACAAGGCTCCTTCGGCATACTTTCCTTCCAAATGGGCCAGAGAGGCAAGGAGGCTCAAAGAGGCACTGGAATAGCATTAATTCGAACGTAAGAACTTTAGGGCCAGGCTAGACTTGGTGGCCATTCATCTAGTTTTCCATTTATTGTCAACAGCATGGCCAAGAAATGTGTAAAGCTGTGGTCCTGATATTTGAGGGCGTAGCTACAAACCTTCTGTGCAGAAAGTGAACCAGCACACACACATCCACACGCTCGTGGAGTAGATGGGTACAGGGTTTACCTAGGGGATGGTAAAAAGGTTTGGGTATAGATAGTGGTGACAGCTACACAATATTGTGAGTGTATTTAATGCCACTGAACTGTACACTTACAAATGCTTAAAACAGGGGCCGGCCCCGTGGCCGAGTGGTTGCGTGCTCCCCTTTGGCAGCCCAGGGTTTTGCCGGTTCAGATCCTGGGCACGGACATGGCACTGCTCGTCAGGCCATGCTGAGGCGGCATCCCACATGCCACAACTAGAAGGACCCACAACTAAAAACACACAACTATGTACAGGGGGGCTTTGAGGAGAAAAAGGAAAAATAAAATCTTTTAAAAAAACACAAAAAATGCTTAAAATGATATGTCTATGTTATGAATATTTCACTACAATAAAAAAAAAGATAGGAGTGGAAGCAGATGGTTAAATTCTCAAGCCATCCATGGATCTAAATGCACAGTGGACCCGGGTCTTTTTAACTCAGATTGAGAACATCTGGTTTAGATGAAGCGTCTTGTTGGTCTCCAGGACTCTGTCGTCAACATCGGTACTTTTATTTCCTCAAGGTGGATACTGGCTAAGAGTCAAAAAACTGACGCTCACTACCTGAATAGCTATTCTAGCACCTCACTTGGAATACAGGGCTATCTGCTACGTGTTGTTCTGAGTTGAATCCCCTGTTAAAACTGAGACTAAACAGTGTCCTATTTTAACATTCTGTTAAATATGCAAATACTAAGAAAACCGCTATTTGATTATTTCATATTCCTGTCAACCCATGTAGCTTCTACACATAAAAGCTAATCAAAATACAGGATCACGCCCCTCCGCAAAGTAAAATCTTGCTGGAAACAGCCTGTCTCTGCCACTGCCACCCGGATCCCCAAACACAACACACAATAAAAATGTAAAGTGACTGAGTTCAGGTTTCAAGGCATAGAAACACAGGCAGAGCTGGACTCCAGTGAGTCCATAAATAAAATCAGTCTTGTGTTTGGTGTTTTCCAACACTGGTATTTATGGAAGACTCTGCCATCTACCTTTATTAAAATAAGATTTAACAGTAGACCTGGCACTGCACTGATCTGGAAGGAGGAGGAAATGGTTTCTAGTCCTCAAGGACTAGAAGATGAGAACCAAGAAAACTTTTCTAAGTAATGCAACAATGAGATGCAAATCAATTCACGGGGTTAGTGATGGGGAGAGAAAGGACTCTGGGCTTGAAAAGAGCTGTAGTCATATCAAAAACAGAGCTAAGATGAAAACACCAACGCTTTGGGACGGTCTTCCTGAGATGCCACTGAGGGTTCAGGGAGCTAGGTCAGAGGGTCCAGTTCCATTTGGTGGAGTTCTGGGACGGTCTGGGAAGGGCTGAAGACGGAGTGCCATCCTATGTTTAGGGGAAAGAACTGGAAAAGCCTGTGGCATGTGGAAATCCTCCCTGTAGGGAAGTTAAGCTAACAAAGAAGGGGGGTGTGGCGCAAGTGGTCTTTTAGGCAGAGGGAGCCGCTCATGCAAAGAGACAGTGTATGTGTCCTCTGGTTGGAACATGGGGTTTCAGGCAGCGGAGAACAGTGAAAGACGAGGCGGGCAGAAGCCAGATCACAAAGAGCCTGAGAAAACACATTCTACAATTTGCATGGAGAAGAAACAACCCCACTCCTTTCACCTATACAAGACTTACTCACGCTTCAAGGTCCAGCTCACACTGCTGTCTCCCTCCACTGAACTCCCTCAGTGGGTTTTGTAAATACTGTCTACATTTGTCTACAGAATGTCCTAGGTTCTCTCGCCAACTAGTCTTAAGTGCCTTGAGGACAAGAACGAAATATTGATTTTATATCTAAGTGTTTAACAATTCTTGGCACATTCATTGTTCTCAGAAACATTTGTTAGCCCTGCCAGGCACTGTTCTAGGTAGCAAGTGAAATAAACATGCTCCCTGTGCTTCCAAGGCAAGTGAGAGCAGCCCAGGGCAGATGCTCGATACGGAATTCCCAGTTCCTTTGTTAAGACTGGTCACAAAATATGTAGTTAAACAAATAGATGCCTTTCTTCAAATATCTTTATAGAGCTTGCCTTTGAAAATTCTACACAAAGAGACATCTTTATACATATGAATGCTTCTATAATGATATTATATCTTTATTTACTTTCAGAGGGAAAATTTTCCATAATATCACAGATCTTGCAAGATCAAATAAAATTCTATGAAATATTGTGCAGAATGCCCCACAGTCCTTCAGTTATGAAAACGATGGCGCTCACTGAGTCTCCAAACATGAAAAAATCAGTTCAAAAGATTTGCATCCAAGTCAGAATAGCTACCCACATTTCTGTGTGATGTTAATTCACTTGCTCTGAATTAGGTAATAGATGCAATAAGAGTTGGAAGAGCAGTTAGATATGGCAAATTTTTAAAAGCTGCGTTTAAACTCTCCGTTACAGAATGAGAATCTAGACCTAACCACTTCAGCATGGCTCCATCAGTGCTTCTCAGAGAGCGGTCCCCAGAGCGAGAGCCGGAGTAGCCCCAGGAAGGGGTTAGTAGTGCAGAGGCTCACGGCACCCTGTCCTGAGGAATCAGAGATGCTGGGCCTGGTGTCTAAGAGGCCCCCCAGGTGAGTCTGATGTCCCCTACAGCCTGAGGACCACAGGGTTCCCTCTTGCCTATTCCGGGAACACTCTGAGAAAAAGAGTCCTTAACAAAACTCTCCCCTATCTTATTGAACATCAGGGCACGAAGTGGTCTTAGAGAGCATACAAACCAACCTTCTGGTGTTTTTTACAGATCTGGAAACTGAGGCCCAGAGATTATTAATGGGAATTTGGAGCAAAGTGTCTTCTGGCATCAAAGCTAAATCCTAGAGACACAGTATGGACAACCAGCATACTTGGAATCAAGTTTCACTTTTAAAGGGTCCAATGCATATAAAATTCTTTCTATTTATTAATAGATCTAGATGGAGTTGCAAAACCAATCTCCTCTAAAGGCTAAGTCAAAATATTTGAAGATGTTCTTAAGAGAGGAAAAGCCTTATTCTAGTGAGTAAATCAAGAATTCAGTAGCCAGAAATAACAGGCTCGACATCAGATTCAAAGCTAAGCCAGCTCTCACAGCTCCTTAACCAGCCTGAAACTAGGACTATTTCTCTGCCTGGTTCAAAAAGCTTCTTGAGAGGATCATCTGGCTTTTTCCAGGTAATGCTGTCAGCCTAGGGTGATGGTTAAGAGCCTTAGGCCACTTACTAGTTGTGCGGTCTTAAGCAAGTTACCTTACCTCTCTGTGCCTCAGTTTCTCCATCTACCTCAGGGGACTGTGGCGAGAATTAAATGAGATATTGCATGTAAAGTGCTCAGCACAGTGTAAATGCTCTCTAAGCGTTGGCCGCTGCTTTCACTCTAATTAATATTAGAAACAGGATCACCAAGCCTACAGTGTGGACTGCTTACGTGCTATCCTCCACTTACGAAAGATGTACCTTTACCGAATGTCAGAGAGCTATTTCCATTAATGCTGGCATGTCTGTCCTGCTCTAGCTACACTGCCTCATCATGATGCCCAAGAGTCAACAAGGAAGGGTGAAGGGTATAATTAGTGCTACAGCGTAAGGCAAGCACCTGCCCCACATGGCAGTCAGTCTCCCCCCGAGCCTCCCAGCAACGGGCCCTACAACTGAGCAACCAGCCACAACTGATTTACATCCCAAATTAGATACATTTCATTGACAGATAAACCATCCTGCAAACAGCCTCACCCAAGGGAAATCTTCAGAATATCTCATAACAGCCTAGGAAAGATTTTGTAGATAAGTGTCCAGAGCGTAGAGTTTTTCAGCTTCGCGCGCCTAAGAGCAAAAGCTCTGGGGCGAGTTCTTAAGAGGCAAAGTACCCTGTTAGGTCTTCCGCGTGAGGTCCCCGGGCTAAATTTCCTTACCCTGCTGTGAAACTTGGCAGTTCGGTAAGACTTGGGCGAGAGATTGTACACCGTGTAGTGGTCAGGATGTCTGGAATCCAAAAAGCTTCGAATGTCGTCAACCTGATTCCTGAATCCTATGTCAACACTGTCCAGAGGAAAGGACATCACTGGGGGGGGGGGGGGGTCACACAGAAAGAAAACAGGTCACACAGGTCTGCCATCGCCATGGGCAGCAGCTGAAGGCTGAGGTAATGAGCAGTTGATAACCGTGAGAAACTTACCGATAATTCTGGAGGTAACGTAAGTGAAGTCTAAGTCTCCCTTCGTGTAGCTGGAAGCAAGACAGGAAAGGGCACTCATTAGGATGACCCAAAGATGCCTAGATTTCTGTCTCTCAATTGCTTGCCAATTAACCTGGGCCACTTCCGTCCAGTAGGCATCTTTTGACATCCCTCAGGCCTTCTCTCTAACATGGAAGCATTGTTGAGAGAAGACAGTCTGCGCCCTCAGGAGTATAAATCTGCCACTCCAACCAGTGCACCCCAACCCTCTTTACAGAGGAACAGAATCACGAACAGAATCAGGCTCAGAACAGAAAACATGGCTTATTTATTCACACTGATTTTTCCAGCCTGTTTGCCTACAAGGAAATGCCTCCCAACGTGTGAGCAGCTAGCAGTTAACGGGAGAAAGAACAAGGGACCCCCTTTTTCTGCCTACCAGTGATTAGAAGTGAGGGATAAATTTTACCTTTGAGTGAAGATTAAAATGTTCATTAATATACTGGACTTGATATTTGAATTTCACATTCAAAATTCCATATTGTAACTTAAAGTGACCATAGAACTTTCTACTACCTAAGAATAAAAAAGAATTCATATGGCCCGCTTGTAAGAATTTTCATACAGTAGAAGGGTAAAAAAACTTGTCACACTAAATAAATTTTAAAGAGCTATTAAGATACAAAGACAAAATTTTGTTTTGATTACCTGAGTATTACTTATTTGAATTTCATGTGCATTATTATCTCATTTAATTCTCAAATCACCCAAAGACACAAATCCTACCAGGGTATAAAAGTAAAGCTCAGAGAGGTCAATTAACTTGCCTTAGGTCATGTGGTTAACAAGGGCAGATAATGCATTAGAACCCAGGATGTTGGTTTCAAAAGCCAGGGATGGCAACCACTCTATTCTGATGTACCAGTGGGCTGAGTCCTCCCAGTGTGTGCTTGCAGCTTCTCAAGGACTCACCTTTATGGCTTCAACGACACTGCTCAGTCAATCAGATCCCATGCAATTACAGCACAAAACTGAGAGTCTTTGAGCCAGACAAGCAGTTGACAGGTAGCCAGATCCTTTGGGGACACGGAGGTCCATTAACTCAAGAGGGCAGAACACACATACCTGGTGACAGATTGTATAACTCTGGAAGATGTGTCTTTGAGGGTGTCCTTCAGGTTGTCCTTTAGGTTACTGAAGAGCCTTCCCGCTCCGCCCTTCACCATGTCAAAGAGACCTCCTCCATAGCTGGGCTCCATGTCTGCAGACGAGGCACCTGCCAGTGAGAGACAGACAGGGAGGTGACGCACAGAGCACCCAGGAAGCCAGTCCCTCTTGGTTCTGAAACATACGCAGACCGCCTTGGGGAGTCTAGGACACATATGCCTGGAAGTTACGTCCCGCTCTCAGAACTTACTGACTCTGGGTCACAGCAGAGCTGCTAGTCCTCAGAGGAGACCAAGCCAAGTCCGTCACTAAGTCCAGGAACAGAAACCTCCAGGGCTGCATGCCCGATACTGCAGCCACTCACCACGTGTGCCACCCGAGCACCTGAACCGTGGCTAGTCTGAACTGAGGTGTGTCACAGGTATAATAGACCAAATTTCAAAGACAGTGCAAAAAAAAAAGTAACATATCTCATTAATACTTTTTACACTGATTACATGTTGAAATTATAATATTTAGAGCTATTGATTTAAATAGATTAAATTAATTTCATCTGTTCCCTTCTGCTTTTTGTAAGTGGATACTAGAAAATTTAAAATTGTCTATGTGGCCTGCATTATCCTTCTGGCACACAGGCAGCTCCAGTGCTGAGGAAGAGCAATGGCAGCTTAGAAGCGAGTCCAGGGGCCTCCTCCGCCCTTTGATGGAGCTGACTGTGATATAAGACCCACGCCGTGGCTATCCCTCAAAGTAACAGCTCACGTCCATCATGGGAAAATATGACAGCCTTTAGGCCTGAGGACACGTGACGGTCATTAGTGTCATTTGTCAAGTATTTCAGATTCTTCTCCCTTACAGCTTCATAAAATTGCAATTTCTGGCCCCTTGTGGTTAGCTCTAATCCGGAGTTTCTCAACTTTGCCATTATCAACATTTGGGGCCAAATACATCTTTGCGGGGGAGCAGGGGGACTGTCCCATGCATTGTAGGGTATCCAGCAGCATCCCTGGCCTCTAGCCACTTGATAGCACCAGCAGCATCCCTCCCCAGGTGTGACAACTAAAAATGTCTCTAGACATTGACAAATATCCCCTAGGGATGGGGTGGGGGGCATGGTGACCCCTGTTTAAAAACCACCACCCTAGCCTCTGATACGTGGGTGGAGGTGCTGGGTGTCGATTCCAGGATGTAGCACTTCACTGTTGGCCAGAGAGTCTCCGTAGTTCTTGTTCTCACATTCTCTCTCTCTCTGCCATAGTAATGGGCAAGGTGTGAGACTGTGGCTGCTCCGTCCAGGATGCCCGGGTCCCAGAGGAAGGAGCTGTGTGGCAGAGCTCCCAGCTGACCTTCCATGAATATGTAACATGAGTGAGAAATACCCTTTATTATTATTTTAGGAGTGTTAACTACCACAGCATAACTTAGCTTAGAAAGACTGACCCAGGAAGGAAGTAGGACTCTGAGGAGAGGAAGCTACTGCGAACAAAGGCCAGGTAGGCCGAGTCAAGAGCACGAGTCATTCCCACCTGGGTTCTGGCTCAGCCTTGCTGGCCCCAACTGTGTGACCTTGGGAAGTCAGCCTTTCTAAGCCTCTTTCTTCCTGTCTATAAAATAGGGATAGAAACAGTGCCTACTTCATAGGGAAAGATGAAATGAGCGCATATAAATCTATTAGCATAGTACTTAATGTATCTAGGGGTCAATAGATTGTAGCTGTACTGTTCCTATGCCACACCCTGAAGTTCCTATGTTGACAATGTTTATTTATTTAATTAATTAATTTTTTTTGGAGGAACATTAGCCCTGAGTTAACTTCTGTCAATCCTCCTCTTTTTGCTGAGGAAGGCTGGCCCTGCACTAACATCTGTGCCCATCTTCTTCTACTTTATATGTGGGATGCCTACCACAGCGTGGTGTGCCAAGCAGTGCCATGTCCGCACCTGGGATCCCAACCAGCGAACCTCGGGCCACGAAATCGGAACGTGCTAACTTAACCGCTGCACCACCGGGCCAGCCCCTGTTGACAATATTTTTAACCTTTAATCTCACGTTTCAACTCTATGATGACAAAGGGCAACCATGACATCTCTTCTTTTTTAAAAAGTGCAATATTCATTGTGTGCTCTAAAATCTGTTCAGAGGAGAGATCTCTGTGTCACAGGTATGCTACGACAGGGAGTGATTTCGCTTACAAGAGCAAACCTCTGTAACTCTGACTCTGCTGCTGAATAAGCTTCCCTTGGGACAGGGGCATGCATACCTACATTCAAACCTAGTCAGTCATTTTATGCGACAGCAGAGGCAAGCATGTGGACAATGATTAAATGTGTTTGTGAAAAGTCTGGAGAGCAAATTAAAAAAACAAAAAAAGATCTCATGTTAAATGTTCTTACCAAAACACAACACACACACACTCACACACACACACACGAAAACAAGCAAAGTTTTGAAGGTTGTGGCGATAGCATCATGAGTGTTTGCTTACGTCCAAACTCACCAAGATGCATGCATAAAAGTGTGTAAGTTTTTATGTATCAATTATACCTCAATAAAGCTAAAAGGAATAAACTTCAAGAAAAAGGAAAGTTAGAAGAGGAATCTATATATTAAAATGTCTTAAAATGTCTTAAAAGACAAATCAACCAAGCCCAATGCATGAAATAAACCTCAAACAAATCATAAAAAGTTAATGATATTTATGGGCAACTGGAATTTGAACACTTACTGGGTACTCAATATTAAGGAATTACTGCTAATTTTTAGGTGTAATGATATTGCAATTACGTTAAAAAATATCCTTATCTTTTAGTAAAAATACTGAAACATTTATAAATGAAAAAAATTGCAGTTTAACATTTTAAAAAAGAAAGAAAGAATAATAAAAATACTCATGTAATAAGAACCATAGATGCTAACACATACATAGCACTTACCACATGCTAGGTACTATTTTAAACATTTGACCTATACACACTCATTTAATCCTCAAAGCATACCTATGAGGTCAATAATATTATTCTCCCATTTTATACATCAGAAAACTGAGGCACAGAGGTTAAGACACTTGTCTAATGGTATAAAGACAGTAAGTAAGTGGCAGAGTTGGGACATGAGCCCTAGGCAGCCTTTCCAACCACACTCCTCTTTCTTCTCCTAATACTATCCTGAATTTAATATTTATCCTTCCAAATAATTTCTTCAAACTTTTATTGTATGTAGGGATCCATAGGCAATATATTAATATCGTTTCCCATGCTCTCAAGCTATATGCAAATGGTTTTGTTTGCAACTTTATTTTGTTCACTCACCATTGTTTAAAAATCTTCTATGCTGATCCCACATGGAACTCTCGCTCACTTAAGTACGCATCCACTGCCCCATTGATGGAGACTAAGGTTGTTTCCTATGACAAACAATGTGGTTATGAGCACAGTGGCTTGATTGAACGTGAGGGATTCTCCCTAGGTTATACCTAGGAGTGGAATTTGCGAGTAGGTAGCTTATGCACATCTTCAAATTTCTAGATATTAACAAAGTAGTCGTATCAGTTTAAACTCCTACTCATAGTGCATATCAGCTCCCTCACTCTGTGTTTTCCTTAACACTTGGTATTGTCAGACTAAAACTTTTCACCAATCTGCTGAGTAGGAAGCAATACCTCCGTTTGGTTTTATTTTGTGGATTTCCCCAATGACTAGTGAGGTGGTGTATCTTTCAGTGTGTTGACTGGCCAGGCAGCTGTTCTTTAAATCCTACTTCAGGTCCTTACTCAACTCCCACGTGCCATTTAAATGCTCATACCTATGTGAACTGTTAGGTACTTGCATCCTGATCACAAGAGTTATCGACGCCTAAGCCACCATTAGGCATCTATTTGAAAATGAGGCTTTATTAGAAATTGAAAAGAATGATCAATGCTGGTGAATAAACAGATGAACAGACACACAGACAAACAAGAATAATGTCTACCACCTACTGAGCTCTCCCATGCAGAGGAACTCCGCTTGGACTTTTACGTTAGTACAATGTCATGTAGTGGGAGAGAAGGGGAGGGTTTTTTCTCCCCATTTGATAGATGAAGAAATGGAGGCTCAAAGAGGAGAAGCAACTCACCTAAGATTTCGGCGAATGAGCAGCAGAGCCAGGGATCAAAGTCAGAGCTGAGCAATTCCAAAGCCCACGCTACTTCTGCCATTTCACACTACTCCACAGCGCCATACAGCTCACCACGCTAACCGCTGCGATCAGGATGGTCCTCACCTGCCTGTACACAGCCACCCTTCTCCCCGTCCTTGCTCTCCTCCACCTCCCACTTGTAAGCCTTTCATCAGGCTGCTCGCCACAGCAGATGCCTCGCAGTAAGCACTCTCATAAATCATTGCATCTGTCAGAGCAACCAAACCAATCTCATTACACAGGCAGCCTGAGTCTCTGTCACCCCACTGCTTCACAGCCCTAAATAAAATGCCAGGGACCGGTCTGATGGGCAGCTCCACAGACGAGGGCTAGAGCTACAAATCTGAGAATATTTTCTTGTGTTCTGTTTCCCTATGACATGGGGCATATTATTTCCTTCCAAACATGCTCCACATAAAAATCTGTACTGCGTTTTCACTGTAAATATAGTGAAGATAGAGCAGCATAAAATGTTTATAATTCCCGTTTCCATCCCAAGTTACTACTCCAGCCTGAACACCCCTCTGATAGATTATTGTTCTGAGGAGAGGACACGAAATTGATTATCCTGATCTCTCTCTAACTCTCAATTTCATGCTGGAACAGAACTCTGAGGCACCAACCTATCAAAAGATATAAATATCCTCAATTACCTAAAAATCAGACTCTCATCATCACTCAGGCTGCACACTCTGTTCATTAGAACCTTGGAACCTGCAGAAACCAGCACCACTTGTCAGCATCCATCTGTAACCTTCAGAGACCCAAATTACACGTCAGACCAGCCGGGACACAAAAAAGACAAGAGAGACGTTATCTGCTTTTGTCCTAAATGGTCCTTTTAGGCGGGTATTCTGGCTCTCTAATGAGCTACATGAGGGCCAGAAGCACAGATTCTCCAAAGAACCTCTGAGCCTCAGCTAGCTGAGAGTAAGAGCTGAGAGGTCTCAAACAATGACACAACAAAGCTGGAAATGGTGCAGCCAGAAAGTGATATGCAGAAGAAAAATGATGAGTGCAGATCAGGGGTTGACAAATCCAGCCCATTGTCTATTTTTCTATAGTCTGTGAAATAAGAATGGCCTTTACATTTTTAAATGATTGAAAAAAGTCAAAAGAAGAAAAGTGTCTAATAAGGTGAAAACTATACGAAGGTCAGATTTCAGTGTCCATAAGTAAAGTTGCCCCACTCGTGCCTTTACGCACTGCCTATGGCGGCTTTCACGCTGCGACAGCAGGGGTGAGCAGTTATGACCATAGGGTGAGTGAGAAGCAGACACCTGAGGGCACACAAAGTCAAAAGTATTTACTATCTGGCCCTTGGCAGAAACAGTTTTCTAATCTCTGCAACAGATGGTTGAAAAGACTGGTATTGTTAGGAATCAGAGCTTGCCACCTCTGACACTTTTCTAAATGCCTCCGCTAAAATGGCACCCAGCGGGAAGAACACAGCCTGCGCTTCCTAAAGGATCCTAGGGGATTTGAAGGTCTCAGAGGGTGGGAGTGAGGAGGTCAGAGTCCGGAGAGCATGAGAGTGCTATCCAGAGAGAAAGACCCAGGTCTGCGCCTTCAAGGCTCCGGTAGATTCTTGTTCTGTGATGTCTTGTCATTTTAAGATCTCAACCCACCAAAAACAAGCACCAGAGAACTGCAGTCTGCCCCCATTGTGTCATTTCTAAGGATGCAATAAACAAGTTTTTCTTGAGATTCCCAATACTTAGGAGACTATAAGCCACATCCTATCTCGCCCAAGTCAGAGGAACTCACCACGTGTGTAACCTGACCAGTTCTCACGCAGTGACACAAAATTTGTATCTCCTGGGAGACAATCTGTTCCCCACTGGACTGTCAGTTAGCTGTTTGCTCGTTTATTTATATCAAGCTTTACTCCAAAAAAACATCTGAGGTGATCAATAGTGACTTGAAATGGAATATATTTAAGAAGACCAGCACAGTTTAAAAGAAGAAAAGCAGACCAGCAGTAATGTTAAGGCTGGTCTTAATTGCCTTAATGTAACTAGAAATATAGGAAAAGCAGGTACGGCTACTTTCCATAAGCATCTTATTGATTTGGCAGCCACAAGCAAAACACTGTGAGAAGTACCATGAAAGACGAAGGAAAATGTGGACGGATGCCTTGCCCTGGAGAGTCCATAATGCACAGTGGTTATGCTCCCACTCCTTGTACAATGTGTGTGCCCACGACACCCAACGTTGCACATAATTCCACTTGGTGACCCTCAGAAGGGATGCTACCCCATAAAGCACAATCATCAAAAGAAAAGGATGGTATGCAAATATTTAGCAAAAAAGATGTTCACTGAGGTGTTTATAATGGCAAGAGACTCTGATGTACTGTTCCATAGTAAGAGAACTGGTTGAGTATCTCCAACAACGCCATCTAACTAGCTAGGAAAGCCCCCTTGTAGAAGAGGACAGATGCTCACGGCAAAGGCCTACATGAAAAATAAGTAGGACACAAAATATACACAGAACAATCTCCTTTTTGTAAAAGAAAAGTGTTTGAGTTTAGAGAAAGCATTCAGAGGATTTAATAAACATAAAATAATAATAATGGCTTAAATTTACTGAATACCTACTACAGACCATGTTCTGATCTAAATTCTTTACATGTAGCATTTACTCTTCACAACCACCCTATGAGGCAGATGCTTCTTCATTTCCATTTTACAGACGAGGAAACCCAAGCACAGACACATCAGTGACTCACCCGAGGTCCCACGGTTTGTAAGCCAGGATTTGAACGCAGGCAGGCTGCTCCTGAGACCAGGCTTTTAGCTGCCACATTTTCAAAACAGCTACAGCAATTATATCTAGGTGGGAGAATGACGAGACAACAGGCAAGTGCTGTGCTATTGAAGTTCAATATGTCCTTCCTCAATGCTTCCTCTGCACATAATTCCTCCCAGTTCATGATCACACCAAGGTTCCAGCCTGGCCTGTGAAACACAGGCAGATGCTGCCCTGAGTCCACAAGTAGCCCTGTGTGGATCTTCCACTCCAAGCAGGCTAGGAGCCTACCAGGAACATCCTTCAGTACTTGACTCTTTCTAAGACCTGAGACTCTGCTTCATTGTGGTAGTAACTGTCTCAGCTCTGGTGTAAATACTCAAGATAATCCAGTACATTAAGGAGGGGAAAGAGATGGCAAAGGACTCTTGGCAACAATCAAGATTCTTGGGACATCAGCCTTCCTCAGCGGGTCCTCTGGTGCACACAGCATCACCTCTCCAATTTCTGGAAAGTCTTTGTCCTTCAGGTCTAGTAACTGCAACTTCTGATTCCATAACTTCAGGACCAGCCTGTTTGATAATCCCAATTCTGGCTTTATGATCTGTTCATGTCCATGTTCCTTTTCATCAGTGGGGCATATTCCTCTGTGGTTACTTAAGTGTCACTATGCTACAAAGTTGGCTTCTACAAAGTTGACAACTGCAGGATAGAAATCCTCCAAGTTAAAGGGACCCTGATGAGATATACCACTAGCCCCTGTTCTAGGAACACGATATTCCTTCTCTACGACACTTGGCAAGGAGAAAGTAACCAGTGTCTTAGCCACAGAGGCCTTGTCATCCTTGTTTGTAACAGATTTTCCAGCTCTTGGCTTCCCCCCAATTAGAGAAATGGTTCACACGGGGATAACAACTGGATGGGTCATGGAAAAGCCCACTATCTCAGCTTCCAGAATCAAAGACTGCCTAACCCTCCTTCCCCCTTCATCCCACCTCAGGGAAGCTGACAGAGAGGAGGATGGACTTCAAGGAAAGGTCTCAGATTGGAGACTTTATTTTTCCACTTAAAAACTGTGTGACCTGAAGAATGATGTTTTCCTCCTCTGAGGGCTCCTCTCCCTCTATAAATCGGAACTAATGGAGAACAAAAACTTCCCTATAGGTTTCATGGTGTCAAAAGGATCAAATGAGACCATATATGTCAATGTGATTTTTAAGTCATGAGGTTTTTCTCTAAAACTTAGGAATTTTTATTGTAATTCTTAGAAATTCAGCTCCCATATAAATGAGTCATTGGATTACCTACCACAAAATGCCCAAGAATCCAATTAGAAATAACAATTTCACAGGCAAAAATAAAACGAAACAAAAGAGTAGACCCTCTCTAAGCCAATCGAGAGGTTAGAAATGGTACAAAACCACCACAGTCAAAAATCTGGGCTTTGAAGTCAGCCAGAATCAGTCTGGATTCATCCCCTGCTACTAGCTGGAGATACAGCCTAGAGAAGCAAAGTAACTGATCAAAGTCTCGATTTCTTTCTCTGTAAAAGGGATGTATTAATAGAATATCACATAGGATTGTGGTGAGGATTATATAAGACACAGTTCTGTAAACCCTTTGCATACTAATAAATGATAGCTACCAGGTGGCTCTGGGGAATGGAAAGAAGAAAGCCACAAAAAATGCTGTCTGCAGCAAAACCAGGCAGCCTCAGCAAAAATGGGCGGTGTGTTCAGTTTCGGGGCTGACAAAGACAGACTGGAGATGTGTGCAACAAGAACAGGCTCACTTCCTGGAGCTTCCTGTGCGGCACATATGAACCCATCACTTCTGATAGTTCGGAATCATAAATGTTTAACAGAGGTGAACCTGTTTATAGCTCTGGGGTTCCCCTTCCCATCTGATGCCTTGTATGGTATGTGCTATTTGCACAACTAATATTCAGGTTCACACAGATTCAGTGGTACTGGTTTTTGAAATACTGAAATACTTTACTACTATTTGGCACTTAGTATGAGCTATTAAAACTACAAGTCACTGGATGCCATTGCACAGCAGTGGCCCTGGATATGGACAGGTCTGGCAGCTGCTCAACAGACCACAGGGGCAGAGGCCTGGGTGTGGACAGCATCCACCAATGGCTCCAGAGGAGGTCAGCACTGGCAGGCACAGGCCGCAGAGCAGGTGGTGCCAGACCTGCCAAGTGATGCAGGCTTTGAGGATTCGAACCACGTAGGAAGCCCTGGCATCCAAGTGCATCACAGCCCTGACAAGTCAACAGCAAGCTCGGCCCTTCTCCAGCTGGGATAAGGTGCCAGGGCCCTTATGACAGTCACTTTAATGGGGAAGTTGCTGGAAAGATCCGATGCCATTGCCTACATCTCAGAAATAGGAATCATTTAGCTAATGACAAGGACACTCCAGAGAAGTCCAAATTAACCAAAAAAATGGAAATTAGAATGATAAATAATCTGTGCTATAAATAGTATCACCTGGTAAACAGTTATATGTGCATGTGCATATTTGTTTCGAGAATAAAGGGGGGCTATACTTTACATTATATATATTTATAATACATATATATAAAATTGTATTATCATGCCAGTTCTTAAATATTTTATTATCACTCCTGATACCCTCAAATTAGTATGGAAGTATTTTCGTGCCCACTCCTCTGGATTTTGATGGGAGGCGCAGCCCCAGCTTCCTGAGCTATGTGGCCACAGGAGAAGCACAGACTCAGGGCGTCAAAGAGCATAAAACAGGGGAATGAATTAGATGATCCCCTCAGTCCCATCCAGTCCTGAGGTTCTCTGACACTATCATCATTGTAAAAGGCCATCTACTAAACGTGTACTTTAGGCAAGGCCCTCTGCTGAGCAGTTTCCATCAAGTCCGGCATTAGACCCTCGCACGAAGCCCAGTGTCAGGTCGCAGTCCACTGCGGAAGCTGAGGCTTTGGTGAAGATCAGTAACAGTCATGGCAGAATGAGATTGGACCAAGGTTTGGCTGGATCCAAAGACTCTGCTCTTCTCCACCTCCCCATCCTGCCTTCTTTCATGAGGGGCCTTGTCTCTCATCTCACTTTGCACGTCCATCCCAGGATTCAGAGCAGTCTGACTTGTATTAGAATTATTTGTGAATGGGTCTGCCCCTGCTCCCACCTCAACCCCAGAGAGTCTGGGTCTTCAATAACAGGGACTACGTTTCGTAATTCTTCACAGCCCCCTAAAATCTTAGCACAGCACCTGGCACAGAGAAAGCACTCAATAAATGTATGTAAAACTGGGCTGCTGCAGAATGCAAGAGTCAGAGAGAAGATGGCAAGGATGGCCAGGAAGATCAAACAGATCAACCTTGACAGAGACCTGGGCTTTGCCTAACGGTAGGCACCAGATGCTTTCACTGTCTCCTCACCTTTCTCTGAATTTCTGATTGCAGCACTGTATCTTCCACCACCCACTGAGTATGCTTGCCTAAGATGGGGATTTCATGAAATCCAACAAGAACTTTATCATACACAAGACTAATCAACAAGAACTTTATCGTCGACAAGACTAATACTTGATGAGAAGACCAGGGAGAAATTTTTATCTTCAGACAGATAAGAGGAGCTAATTAAGTAAACCACTAGCTCCTCTCTCCCAAAGGATCGAAGATGTAAAAGAAAAAAGAATAAGAGTGGAAAGAATAAGAAATGCCATCAAAGTGAAGACCACATTGACACCAAAACTGACTCTGTATCTTAAAGGCAAAAGGCACAGCTGCTACTAACGGGTTCTGAGTGCTGGGGAAATTCCAGCTGAACAGATCTAACACATTCTATTCCTTCATGGGTCATTGGAATCAGGCCATAGTTGCCAATCTAAATTCTACCCAGTAAACTCTTGTATAAAACAATATATCAATATTGCTTAATTTGATTCAACAAATATTTTAAGTACTTACAGTATGCCGGGGAAACAGATCTATGTAAGAGATCTTTACTCTCCAACACTTGGGCCAAATAAAGAAGTTCATCGTCATGAAATAATAATGATGGAATCTATTTAGCGAGATGAGAACCCCCAATGGAACTCTGAAGGAAATTCAAAAGGTTCTGCCCACCACATGGCCCCTCAACACCAGGAAGCGAGGGATCATCAAAATTTTTCCTCCCTTCTCTAACCAAAAGGTCAGGGCCTAAATTGGATTAAAGAGACTATGACATTTCCCTCTAATGACCAGCCTTGTTGCCTGGAAGAGAGAAAACGTCCTCACTGTTATCTGACTCTGTGCATGATAAAGGACAGAGATAGCAAGGACTGATGGCCTCCTCAAAGAATACTGCAAAGAAAAAACCAATCAAAAATCTTCTTTTCACCATTTCAGTTCCATCTAATGTGGAGGGGAGGCAAGAGAGGCCTCAAAGGGTGACTGGGAGAACTCTACCAGCGCTCCCAAATAGCCCTCGCACGCACAGCATCTCAGGAAAGCGCTGGCTTTGCCAGGCAAATGCAGCCCCAAGAAGAGTTTCTCAACTCCTTTTCCTGCCAAGAAGACTGTCTTCTCTGAGCTGCTCCTAGACAGAAATTCTGGAGCTGCCACTGCAAGCAGACCTCTTAGAGAAAGATCCAGTCATTGCTCTCCAGAGGAGCAGCAACTACTGTGGACAGATATTGCTTGTCGTTTACAGGATGCAGGTCAATGTATACATATTGTATACTACACACAACACACACCTATGCTACACATACGCCAAAGGAGCCTCACCACAAGCTAAGCAGTATGCTAGGAACACACAGAATCCCACACAATAAAACCGAAAGATAGCTTTCCTCTTACTTTTCAGATGAGGCAATTGTGTCTCAAAGAGGAGATTCGTTCACACAGAGTTACTTGGCTAGGATACACAAATGTCTGTGTGATGCCGAGACCCACACTCTTCTCACTCCCTAAGGCACAGCCAGATTCATACAGCCACAGAGATGGGGGTCCTGCTCAAACCGTGAGAGGAAGCAACCCAGACTCATAGTGTTTCAATACTCAATGGGGCGTTAGCAACATATTCCCACGTCTCAGGCAGATACACCAGGAAATTAAAATTATTTTCCCCAATCATTGCTATCATTAACTTTTTAAAAAAAAAACAGCTCTACCAACATATATAAAATTGACATACAATAAACTGCACGTATTTAAAATGCAACATTTGATAAGTTTTGACATATATATGTGTGGGTATACACACATACACCTTTAACTCCAGAGCCTGTGTCCCTCTTGCCATACCATTGAACAGAGCCCAGACTGGGAGAAGACAGACATATGAATCACCACAAAATACCATCCTTGGTCCCACAGGGCTGTCTGCCTTGCCGGGGCCATTCTCTGCAAAGCTGTGTCCTGTGTTGAGAAGTAAGAGCCAGGCTCAATTCCTTGGGACAAGACAGAGTGCAAACTCCATACAGAACCACATATCACAGAGCCCAAGGGAGGGACCAACCAACATGCAGGAAAGAATCCCGGGATTCTAGAGCTGGGAGTACAGCTGATCGAGAGATCTGCATTCATATGTGTGTGTGTGTGTGTGTGTGTGTGTGTGCATGGTTGTGAGGTGGAGGGGAGAGGAAGGAAAAGAGATTCAAAGCAGAGATGTGAATTCTGGTCTCTACTTTAAAAAAAGGTTTTCCTTCAGATTTAAACATGTATATTATGTACGTACATATGGTATATATGCTATGTTTCATTATATCATATTTTGTTATATAACATTATATAATACATATTTTGTTATGTAATAACATAACAAACATAGGTCATTCCTATTCCATATGGAAAATTTGGGCACATCTAAAGCCATATGTCAAAAGCATTGGAAAGAAAGAAAATGGCTGAGAAAAGAGGATGGGACTGGGGATGAAGGGAAAAAAAAAAAAAAGAAAACCTAGAATAAAACCAGAGAGGGGCCTTGTGCAGTGTAAAGACCACACGCAATAGGATTAACTCGCTTCTCTGCACCCGAGGTCCATGAAAACTAAAGGCAATGGAATTAAAGCCGAGAAGAAAATAAAACAAGAAAAAAAACAAGCAAGGGTAACCACAGTTAACATTTTGGAGAACTGTATATCCTTGCCTTTTTAGTTCTGCATTTTTGCATGCATGCACACACATGTATTGTGTGTTCTGTGCACATGTACACAGAAATAAGATCATACTATGTACAGCTTGGATCTGCCATTCTTTCAACTTGACACTGAAAAGCAGCTTTCCAGGTCAGTAGTAGTTTTCCTCTAACATCTCACCTAGAGCTGCACCATAATTGCTAACTGCTTTTCTCTTGCTCACACTCACCAAGTATTATTGCATATACATGCATGTAAAGTGAACAGGAGCTCAGAGGTGGTTATTTCCAGCTTATGGAGAGCGATGCAGGTTGCTAGAAGTAGGAAAGAGGAAGGATTTATGGGAGAGGTGGTGTTTGAATTGCAATTTGGATAGAAATGGGCTGAAGAGCATCTCAGGCTGGGGGAGAAAAGAAAGCAATGGCCAAGAGACTACCACATCAGGGACATACAGAAAAAGGAAAAGGATCACAACCAAGCACCAGCTGTAACTGTACCAGGGACCATGCTAAGAGCACTGAGATGGTCTTACAGTTTCCACCAACCAGATGAGGCAGGAGGAGAATGCTGTGTTAGAGAGGGAGGGAGGCAGGCTGGGAAGATGAGCGGACTTCAGATCCCAGAAGGCCTGAAGGTCAAGCCAAAGAGTAAGAACTTGTACTTGCTCTCTGCATAACTGCTTGCAGGATTTGGTCCTCACACTGGCATAACAAATGACAAAAAAAAAATGGTTGTCAACAGATTTCCAAGAAGCTGTTCACAGAGCAGATTAATATTGCCTCCGACAAGTGGACTTCCCCAGAGATAGCACACCCTTTAGGGCGCATTTTCAAAAGCCAGACTTCCATACGAGGGCACCTGAAGAAATTCCAAGGCAGTACTTTCAGCCTCTAATTATCAGATAAACGCACTCGTAGGAACCTCGGAGAGGCAGTCTCAGTAGTAAGCCGTGCCAAGCATAAAACGCTCAGCGAGGCTAAGCAAACTCAGAGCAGACACATGTCTAAGAGCTAACCGAACAGGGAAGGCAGAAACACTCTGAAGGTGAATCCTGGGACGAAGAAAAAGCAAAAAACCAACCAGCACCAACAAAACCCACAGCAGGCATTTGGAGGAAAATCTGCTACCTAAGTGCGAAGAGAACCTGTGCCTCCTCAATTGCCCTGGTCTCAAGGACAAAGCTTCCTGCAGGCAATTGGCTTATGGAGACATTCTCATAAAGGTCTGACCACTACCCTCTCTCGTGGGAAAACCAAACACAGAGGAAACTCAGTCAAGTCAGTGACAGCGGTTGACTTCGGAGCTTGGCCAGACTTGGGAGAACATCCAGGTGTGGACCGGGCGCACAGCAGACATGGCTGAATCTCAAGGGCGCACTCTTTCCTGCTGGGTAGGAGGTTGGTTCCTAGCCTCTCTTCAGACACCCTCCACTCAAAAAATGATCCTCCATGTATGACTTGTCCCTAAGAGTCTCACCTCAATAACACGCACTCCCAGAGAACCAGGAAAAGAAAAGAACATTTGGAACCAGCACGATGTGACTGAAAGCACCTAGGCTTTGCAAACAAGCAGACCCGGATTGACTGCACTGACACTCCTTCCTTACTACCCGTGTAACAGTGGGCAGGCTAATTCATCTCTCTAAGCCTCAGTTTCCTCGAGTGTAGGATGGGGGCAGATAATATCTTCCTTCAATGTATGAGATGCGGTTTAAGTGAGATAATGACAGATAAGCATCTGTCACCTAGAAGGCTATCATAAACAGTATTTGCCTATGCATCCTATCTTCTTATTCCCATAGGGAAAGTGAAGGAGCTCCTCCTGGACAACAACCATGAGAAAGAGAAAGAAGCAGGCACTTAGGAGTGGTCTGCATCTCGGAAATGCCATCAATTCAGTGGGAAGGCCACTTACCATCTGTATAACCTTTATGCAGCGAGAAAGCCTGCCATACCTTCCTCATGGAATCATCACAAAGATTAAATCCACTATCTGTGAAAGCAAACTATCTGTTACAATGACAACTTAGTAAACGGTAACTTCAAGTGGAGGTGTATGTGGTGGCACTGAATTAACTAGAACATTGCTCACAATGGGTCACCAACTGGGACTCTGAAATCCTTTCCTTGTCTAGAGATTTTATCGTATGGGGATTTGAACTGCACAGAGATCAGACATGCAGGAAATGGTCCTTGGATGGAAATCCTCACATGTGGGCCCATGCTGCCTGGGGTGGGCTTACTAAGCAAAGAAAGGGGGTCCCTCCCTGGCTCCCATGTTAACTAGCTGCTCTGCTATCTTTCTGGCTTAATTATGATCCAATAATCCTGACAAGACTGGCTGGGCTTCACTGTAAATCATGACAGTGGAAATCCTAAAATAAAAGCAAGATTAATGTTATGACCTCAATCTTGGCGTGAGGGCCCATTAATTGGAAATCATGGACTTAATTGAATTCTGGGCATAGCACTGCCAGCTGGATTAAATTTTCCGAGACCTGTTTCTTCACCCACAGGAAGATAAGCAAAACGCGTCAACAACACCTAAGCCAAACATCGGGTGTTGCTGAGGAGACAGGTAATTGATTATTTCCCTGGCATACTAGTTACTCAACCATCAGAAGAGTCTGCAGTTACACTTGGGAGGGGCCCTCACCATCATTTCAGCCACCTTCCCTGTCCTCCACATGCTCAAGGGTGCTATGTAACCTCTCTGAACCCCAGTTTTGAGATAATAATTGTTAACTGAAATACGTATATTTACACAAACACACACACACAAGAAATACCCAACAAGAATTAGCCATTATCATCATCCCCTGTTCACCATCATCCACTATTGTAAGGGGCCTGGAGAGGGAAGAGGAACAGAAAAGAGCTGTTTGGCTCCTCTTCTGCAGGCTGCAGAAATGACACCACAAAGGGCACAGATCGATGTTCACCCGGGGCCTCCCTGAGGTCAAGGCAGCTTGGGGTCCTGCTGGTATGTGGCAGATGCAGACTCAAGTATGTCTCTTCTGTTTCCTGCAGTCTGGTCTTTGTGGGTCCATCTGATCTTGGGACATGGATTTGCAGGCATGAATCCTCATCCAACACTGAGAGATGGCTTTACAGTCTCCCCTACAGAAGAGGAAGGAGGGACTCTGAGATGGTGAGCAATGTGTCCAAGGCATCGCCATGGAGTGCACTGGAACCAGGCTACCATGCTGTTTCCTCAGTGAACTGGGAGGACAGAGAGCGTGTGTTAGAGAGGGAGGGAGGTGGGACTCTGAAGGTGAGTGGTCCTCAAAGGCCAAAGGCTTGAACGTCAAACTAACCTTCAAAGGAGTACCCAGAACAATTCAGAATGACGGGGAGGCATGTGGAAGCTGAAACAAGACAAGATTAATTGAGAATGAGCAAGAAGAACACAGTGAGAACAGAGACAGTGTTTAATTTTTATCTGTGCCAAGTGCCCAGCAGGATGCCTCACAGGGTAAACAGTCCAAAATCGGATACTGACCTCGACTGAATTATATCTGTGAAGAAACCAAGAGCTCCATCTCAGTCTTAACCCAATTGCAATGGCACTGAGGTGCTGCTACGTAATAATGCCATAGCTGTCATTTATTCATCACCTCTGATGGCTGGGAACAGGGACTACAAGCTTTATATCCATCAGTTCATTTAATCCTCACGGTCATGCTGCCAGCTAAGCTTTACTATCCCCTTTGGCAGAGGAGCAAACTGAGGACCCAAGACACAAACACGCTCACACAGCCGGGGTCCTTCTCAGGCCACTCTCCCTCTAAAGCCATGTTCTCCTCGTGGCATTTTGCTGCTTCCTGTACATGGGTTAAAAGCTAAGATACAAAGGGAAGCAGTCAAACCGGAAAGCAGTGCTGGAGAAGAGAGGAGCCCGCGCTGGCTGGGCATCTGCTCTGTTATGATCTAAGGGGATTTGTAAGTCCAGATGCTCAGGAGGGAAAAACCGCTAAGGAATGAACACTATCTTATGCGGCTTTAACAGGAAGAGAAGAGCTAAGGGCCAGCCACACTCATGGTCCCTCAGGCAGACTTGGTGGTCACACAAAGGATGTTGGCAGCAGCCTAAGAAGTTCTTTCCTTAAATGTGGAATCTAAAAAAGCCAAAGTTGTAAAAACAGAGAGTAAAACGGCGGTTGCCGAGGGCTGGTGGGTCGGGGGATAGGAGAGATGCTGTTTTAGAGGACAAACTTGGCTAATAAGTGATAAATAAGTCCTGGAGATGTAATGCACAGTACAGTGAACATAGACAACAACAATGTATTATAATCATCAAATGTGCTAAGAGACTAGATCTTAATGATTCCGACCACTAAAAAGAAATAATGTAACATGACAGAGGTGCTAATTACCTCTACAATGGCAATCATATTACAATATCTAAATGTATCAAATTAGAATGCTGTACACCTTAAAGTTACACAATACTGTGTGTCAAATACACTTCAATTTAAAAAGAAGATGCTCTTTCCTAAGTGAGCCTCTTCTTGCTGCCCAGTGCCACCCACCCTACAGGCACACAGTCTTCAGGGGTAGCAGCTGCTCAGACTTTGATGCTCATGTGCACCAGCCACACGCACAGCATTCCAGCGACAGCAGCAGAGCACCAGAGAGGGGAAAGGGCAGGAGCTCAGAGAGCCAACCTGCGAACACATTCTCTGTCCTTCCCAAACAACCATCTACAGCCTTTGCAGACCTGCCCGTTGTCAAGTCCCTTTGAGGTATAAAAGCACATTAGCGCTGACAAGCCCAGGGTCACAGGCTTCTTTGAGAAGGCCATGGCTGAGAGAGCTGACAAGTCATTAGCAGTGTCTGGTCTTCCTTGGTGCCTTTAGAGCCCAGATAACATGAGCAGAGCTCACTGGCTCTGGGATTCAAAGACAGGCACCAACGACCACCAGAAGGGGCTCAGTGAAGGAGGAGCAAGATGAGAGGTGGAACTCAGGTGGCCTTCCATCGCGAGCAGTGTCTCCTCTGCAAAACCCAAAGAAGGGTATCCAAGTGGGTTGGCAGGTACATTTTAAAGGTTTGGTTTCCTTCTTTACAAGAGGAAACGGGGCTACAGCTAGCTTGGACGGAACATTTGCATGTATTAGAAAAGGGTAATCCAGCCCTTCAGTATCTGTTCTCAGGCCCCACTCAACCCCTCGAACAAGCCTGTCTGTGTATAGCGTAACTGTACAAGCACAGGTGGCGCCTGGGGGAAAGTGATCTTCACCAGGCTCCCCCTATGTGCCGGGTGAAAGTGAGGCGCTTCACACACACGCCTCATTCCACCTTACAAGGACTCTGCAAAAAACGCCCAGTTGGTCCCACATCACAGGTGCTGAAATAAGGCTCTGAAAGATTACATGACCTGCCCAAGCTAAGAGGCCTGGTGAGCAGGGGTACCAGAGGCTCCCACGATTAAACATCAAGACTGGCTCCAGAAGCCTAGGTGCCCAGCTACTGCATCCAGAGAGACCAGGCGTCCGTTTAAAAATACAGATTTCCATATTTTTTTCTGAATCAGAATGTCTGAGGGTGGGGTCCAAAGTCTGCATCTTTCAACACCCCTCAGGAGACTGTGATAAACCGGGAAGTGTAAGAACACAGCACAGCCCCATGCCATACTTCCTCACTGAGGCTAAGCAGCCTCAAATGAAGACGGCCGGGGGGATAGATAAGAAGGAGAGGGAGAGAGAGGAGCCACCATTTATTGAGCACTTTCTATCTGTCAGGGGCTTCACATATGCTAGCACATTTAATCCTTCAGCAATCTGCTGAGGGGGATACTGTCATGCCCATTTTACAGAGGAGGAAATCGATGCTCCTTAAAGTTGAATCACTGGAGAAAGGTCCTTCTGGAAGGCAAGCTGGGTGGGTCAGACCAGACTAACAAACAGCAGGTCAGAGCAGGACCCAGGTCTGGGCTCTACATCCCACATCCTTCACCGTCACAGTCTTCCTTGCCCCCATCTGACGGAGAGAAGAGCAGAGCTCCCAGGGCGATCGCCAACAGTGCCTGTGTGGACGTGCCTCTGAGAGAGCCCCAAGAAGACCCCGTCCAGGACAAATCAGGCAGCAGGAATGGTGACATCCTGGGGCCGCCCAACTCTTCCCTCAGCAGCCGCTGTAGTCGCTGTGCTTTCCATAGGAGTGGAAGCCTGGATTCGCCGGGGACAGCGGGGGAAACAAGAGTAGAGCGTCTCCCTCTTGCCCACACTCTTCCACATTGGAGTCCACTCCCTCCCAGGCACCAGTCCAGGCATCGTCTGACCCCTGAGGGGAACCAAAGCAGTCCAGGTCCCAAATACCAGTGTCCTCTTAAGCGAACAGCTTTCCCTCTCTGGGCAAGGCTCTTCCTCTGTAAAATGAGGCAGTGGAAGGAGCTGCTCTCCAACGTCTCCTAACACTGGGTGACGCCACGATTCACAGACTCTGTAAAGCGTGAGTGCTGAGTTGTGACAGATGCAGGCTTCTACAGGGCAAGGTACTGGTAGGAGCTGGAGGTGAAGTTTCAACGGTCACTGAGAGCAGCACGGGTCCAACAAAAGCATCAAACTCCATCACGGCCTCGGTTTTCGATCTCTGTCTGGGAAGCCCTGGTGAGGGCTGTCACATCGTAGGCTGGCCAGCTGCAAGTTCCTTCTGCCCTTTTCCCTGCACTTGGCATTAATCTCCAGCTGACTCACCACTCCCTGGTTGCTCTTTTTTGCAACCTTTAAACACCTGCATCTAAGCTTCTGGAAGGCAAGCTGGGTGGGTCAGACCAGACTGCATGGACTGTGCAGAGCTGTGGGCAAGGCAGGAGTAAGAGTGTTCTAGTATTCTGCTACTAAAAATAACCAACAGTAACTAAAATCAGCTACCATTTGCATGCCTGCTGTGTCCCAGGCATCATTCTAGATGCTTTACAACCCCGGGAGGTAGATATTATCACTATCTTATATTTTGCAGATGTGGAAACAGACAGAGAGAGGCTATCCTACTTGCAGATGTCACACAGCTAATAAGGCAAAAAGTGGACAGTGTCCCACAACCATTTGTTGAATGAATACACCTAGAGTTGGGTCTGTGTGCCCTTGGCATCACACAGAACTAGATCCAAACTCCAGCTCAGCGATTGACTAGCTGTTTCTTTAGATAAGCTGCTGAAATTAAAACTTTCTGTGCCTTGGTTTCTTCATCTGTAAAATGGGATAACAACATCTAGCTTGTGGGGTTATCTGAAGATCAGAAATAAATTCCTGTAAAAGAACCTAGAGTTGTGTCTGACCCAGTCTTTGACTCACATATTCACTGAGGTGCTGCCCAGTAAAAGGCTTTGTGCTAGGAGGTAGGGAAACAGCACCAAGCATGATCCCTGCCCTCAAGCTGCTCTCAGTCAACTGACAGGCAGACAGAAAAAGTACATGCCACGTGGGGAGGACAGGGTTATGCAAAGGATATCCCTGGACCACAGAGAGGAGCACCTGAGGGCAAGGAGAGCTGAACAGGGTCTGCAAGGATGAGACACGCTGGCCAGGCTCCTTGCACAGATGGGCGAAGGGCAGGCAGGGCCAGCTTATTCCACTCCATCAGCAGATAAAGCCATACCCCAGGGTATTGACCTTGACCCTGTTCTCATATCTCACATTCAATCTTTCAGAAAAGGCTGTCCATGCTACCTTCAAATTTTATCCAGAATCAAAATACGTGTAGAGTTCCCGCTTATCCAAGACCAAGTGGAAGGACATGGGGGAAAACATACATATAATGAGTATACATATATACATTTACAAAGTGAAAAGATAAACCCCAGACTACCTATGGGGCAGGGAACAGAGTATGAGAGCAGGGAGATAAGCTGGATTTCTCTGACTACAACTTTTTTTATAGATTTGAACTTGGAACTACGTAAATACTCTACATAATTACATAATTACAAATATAAATTTAAAAGCAATCCCTAAAAAGTGAGAGCAAATGAAGCAAATGAACCCAACTAAGTATCTAATTGATGCTGTAAGCACAGAGACAAACTGTCTCAAGTGACGGTAAGACACAAAGTAACACCTTAAAGTGAAATCTATCTGGACCAAAAAAATATATATATATATATATATATTACAATTTTCAACTGTTTTGGTGGTAGTGTTAGTATTGCTATTCTGTGACTGTGTATTATGGCATAAAGCAAATAAGTAATTATATTGGTGTAATTGCGAACAAGGATTTTTGGCATGGGAAAAAAGAGATACAGATGTAAAAGACTGACGAAATTAAGTAAAAACCCCATGTTCCTGAATTTGAATTAAAAGTATCATTATGAAGCCATTATGTGTTTTAGCTTTTAAAAAATTTGTTGCTAACTCTGCCCACTGAAAAAGACTAGACACAAAGACCAACCCAATAGCAGTGAGCGCCCGCCACACAAAGATTGGTGTCTTGAAACACCACTGCCCTCTAAAAATAACTAGGACTCTTTGAAAAATGGCTGATTTTAAGATTGGGGCAGAAAATGGACAAGATGAGCCTGGTTTGTGATAACAGAAAGCAAGGAAAGAGTCAGTGACTACTGCGGTTTGTCAAAAGGACTCAGATGCCAACAGGGCTCCCACTGGCCAAAGATGGGTCTATCTGAGCATCAGTAAATAATAACCGCAATGGATTGAGACATAAATACATGTTTATAAACATGAGTTCATAATAATAAGATAAAGAGGAAGAGAGAGAAACTTCATTAGTCACCCTTGGAGAAGGATAGAGAGTCAGTTTTTATTTTTGAAAACTGATAAATAAAGGGAAAGAACCAAGCCTTTTCCTGCCCTCGTCACATGAACTGTGCTTCAGGGAACCAAATACGTGGTGAGGGAGAGTTTCTCTTCATAGAAGTATTCCAGCTAAGAAGCAAAGAAGGAGTGATAGAACTCACTATTTGCAACTCCTAATAAAATAACGGAACTAGGCAGTGATCACAAAAACAGAAACAATCATGCATGGAGTACCCCCCACGGAAATCCAGAACACAATATACGAAACAGTCTTGCAAAAATCTAACCTGAATCTAAATCTGATCAAGCTTCTAGATCTAACTACCAGGAAACACAGGGACAGAGGAATAGGTTAGGTGCCACCACTGGGATGTAGTCAACAAAATCCAGATGTTGAGGAAAATTGACAATGCAAATATCCTGGTTTTTCAAAAAGATATTACAAGGGGACAAAACAAGAGATGGAAACTTCAGAAGATAAAGAGAACTAAGAGACATATCAACCAACTTCAACGCATGAACATAATTTGCATCCTTGTTCAAACAAACCATAAAAAGGAAAAAACAAGATTCCCGCTTAAAAGAACTGGGAAAACTTGAACAGACTGGATATTTGACGATATTAGGGAATTACTATTAATATTCTAGATGTGATGAGGATATTGTGATAATGTTTTTAAAAGAAGTCCTTATATTTTAGACACATTAAAATATTTAAGGATGAAATTATACTGTGGCTGGGACTTACTTCCCAGTAACCCAGAGGGGCAGAGACAGGTACAGAAGAAATGAGACTGGCTCTGAGAAGATAACCGTTGGAGCCAGGTGATGGGGAATATAGACCACTGCTTTCCACTTGGGCTGTTTCCCCTTCCTACTGTAATATATATCTGAAATTAGAACTCAATAGATATTTACATAGTATACACATTGCATACCATAATATATAATGTATATGTATTTTATATACACACATACAGATGGATATAATCCACCTTTTCTCACTACCTATGGTGCCACCATCCTCTCTCATCTGAATTACTGCAGTAGCCTTTCAGCTGGCATCTTTGCCTCCACCCTGGCCTGCCTGCAGTCTGGTACATAGAGAGCAACAAAAATGTTCTTCTGAGAAATAGGGCAAGTCACGGTACTCCTCTGGTTAAAATCTTCCAATGGTTTACCATCTCAATTCAGGGCCTTGGCACTTACTATCGCTCTTCCCCCAGAGAGCCATGGCCTGCTTCCTCACTTCCTACAGCTCTCTGCTCAAACATGTCTTCACCAGAGAGGCTTTCCAGATCACCAAATAAAGCAGCACCCCAATCTCCTTATTCTAGTTTATTTTTCTGCATGGTAGTTTTTATCCTGATTTTTCTGTTTCTACCTACCAGACAAGGAGCTCCATAAAATGATAGACACAGTTTGTTTTGGGCACTATTTCCCAAAGTGTCTGGCTCAATAAATAGTATTGATTTTGACCTTAAATCCTGAACTATAAACTTCACAGAGAGTGCTGAGCAAAGGTGGTGGGTGGGTAGCCCCCCACGATGGAATGCTATATGGCCCCTTCAGACACTCGAATTTTATCTCACAGGTGATAGGTGATGTGGATTAAGGCTGCCCCAGCTAGAGAAGCCCAAGGTGACCTGGCCTACATGCCAAACTATATGACCCGGTGGATTTTTTTATGGTATGAATTAGGGCTGCCCCAGGGAGAGAAGCCCAGGGCATCCTCACCTACATGCCGATCTATATGGTCAGATTTGTATCTAAAGTGATATGACCGCACAATAACCAGACCCCATCTGCACTGAAATCATTTAATGACTTTTTACATCATCTTTTCTTTTTCCAGTAAAAATAAGTCACGCACCCATGCCTTATAAAATTAGCCCTAACCCTCAACTCAGGGCAGCAGAAGCTCTGACTGCCCATGGGTCCTGTCCCCATGCTATTCCACACTATTCTCTAAATTAAAAGAGCACTACTGCCAGATCTTGAGAGTCCAAGAAATCTTTCTTTCGACTCCTCGGCTCACCGACCCCGCATCAATAGGGAGCCTCAAACCATACATAGCAGGTCTTCTACTTTTAGTCACGGTCATTCTTGCCACGTCCAGTATTGTATCGAAAGAAACACGTGCATTTACAGTGTTCACATGGTACAGACATTAGGTCTGCAATCTTCTAATTAGAGAAGCTGAACCACTGCACTTCTGGGTAGCCACTTAAGACAGCTGTTTCCTCCTGGATTAGCATAAAGTGCCCCTGCAGAAAGGGACAAGCAGACACACAAAGAGCGAGCATTTGCTGACAGGTTCTTTGAATAAAAAAGCCCCAAGGGCATTAGCAACTTCCGGTGGGAGTGGTTATTAGGAAAGAATCTGTTCAAGAATCAACAAATCTCTCTGGCTGATTAGCCATAAAAACTCTACAGGCAACAAAGGTTTATGGCAACGCAGGTTATGGGGTCAGAATGGGTGGATACAAAGAAATCGGAGACTCACCTTGTCTCCTCCCCCTGTTCCTCCAGCACCCAATTCGTCCCCCTTTCCTCACACCACTAGGCAGTACCAGTTCAGGGCACGTCCCTCTCCAGCCTCCTTCTTGCTATAACTGATCTTACTAGTGCCAGCCAGAAACCCTTCCAGTCCTCTCCAGAGGAGTGCTGTTAAAATGCAAATTGTTTCATCACTGCCCTTATTAGAAACCTCTAAGTGCTCCAGGTAACAGGTGTGCAAAGCCTTGAGTGACAGGGAAGGGGTCTCACCTGCCGTGCTCCTCACCATCCTCCATCTCTGCTCCAGGCCCAGGGAGCCCCCTGCAGCTCTCCCATAGCCCAGGCTCTCGCTTTTTTCTGGAACTTCGCTCATGCTTTTCTAGGTTTCCTTTGCTGTCTCAAGAGTATTTTTTGCTGTCTCTTCTCCAGCAACAAATCTGTATGTGTTACGTACGTTACATTTTGTGCTTTATCCCCAGAAAAGCCATTCTAAAAGACCTCACAGTGTTTTTACCACCTTGCCAGAGGCTGTCAGGCTTAAGGGTTTTGTCCTCCACGTTCTCCCCGTTCTTGAGTCAGACACGATTACATCTTATACCGGCAGTTTTCATGTCTGCCCAGAAAACTTTGCAAGTAGAATCTCATCGGAAAGCCTTCTTTTTCTTTCGATACAGTTTTGTTAACGCCCTCTCCAAAAGCAGGGATAGTTAAATTAACAACAAAATTTCCATCTTTTTCTCAACTATCTATATCTTCAAAAGAATTTCTTATGAGCAAATCAGACAAGACATGGCTGAAGCCTTGGTTACTTTGTGAAATAGTTTACTTATTTCTATTTATATTTATGCCTCGTCTAAAAAAGGTCACGTTAACAACCTACAAATCCTTAGTAATGATTCTCTAGGCACTGCCTTCAACATGATATAAACAAACACAACGCAAAATTAAAGAGTGAAGCTTGGGGGAAAAATTAAATACTCCCAAGGCATTCTAGACTCAGGGACATTACAGAAAATGTCATTGGGTTAGAAAGGAACAGAATTTGCAGATATTTTCTTAGAAAGTTTAAAACAATACTTATGGAGTTAAAATCCCTAAACCATTGTCCTAAAGATGGCACTGATGCTTTTTAAGATTTTAAAGCTACAATGTTTTTCAGGAGTTATGGCTATAGGTACCTCATCGGGGTTGGAGTCCGGATTCTGTCCCCTGCTAGCTATGCAGTAACCTTGGGCAAGTCATTGACCCCTTTTGAGGCTCGGTCTCCTCAGCCATAAACTGAAGATAATTATACCCAGCCCATAAGGCAGTTGTAAAAATAAAGTACAATGATGTCTGTAGAAGCCCTTTGTAAACCAAAAATAAGGCACTGATGATTTGCACTCATGGCCAATGCCAAAGAGCAATGTGATTAGAAGATAAAAGCTCTTTCCAGAACTTCAGTTCTCCAGCTAAGACTCTGATTATTTCACCAAGCTGTTACTTTTATTGTTATTGGAAGGACATCAAAAGGACCTCTGCTTAGCCTAGGCAAATAATAAATAAGTCCAGAATGTACTATTAAATTCTGACAATTAATTACTGGACTAATGTTCTTTTTGCTTATTTTTTTTAAGAACCTCTCAGTATGTTACAAATCTTGATATGAATAGCTGAATTAACATTAGATTAAAAACTCAAACTGGAACCACGTGCAAATCTGCTAGTGACTGATGGACTGTGGCCAGTTGATGCACATCTGTGAGGCTCTCATCACCGTAAATAAAAGAATCTGCCATTGTTTTCAGGGCAGCTCAGCCCCTCTGCCAACAGAACACCCTTTAAATACCCTCCAATTTTCTATAAATTCCAGATTTGAAATTCTGATATAAGCATCTGATTTCCAACCCTTTAAGTCTTTGAATAAATTTTCAGAAGAAAGGATGATCTAACTATTTTTATAAACCACTGCTAATATCAAAACATCACTCCTTTCTGATGTTCAAAGCGCCTGGGAGATCTCAAAGGAATTCTGACAGGAACGTTGTCAATGCAACCACCTGCACAGGTGAGTTTAACGGAGCGAAAGAGAACAACACTTCTGCAAGGAAGCTGTTGATCACTTTCCAAAGACACCTAAGCAAAGGCGAATTTGACAAGCATGAAGGCATTTGTCATTGAGGCTTGTCTAAGAATAGCCACTGATTCTCCACGGCGGGTGGGGGACACCACTGACAATGAGCTTCTGTCTCCTCTCCAGTAACAAACAAACTCGAAAATAAATGAGACTCAAACATGACATTAGTTGATTTCTTGCCTCTTCTCCATTTTCCCCACTCAGTGCATTAGCTTTTGCCATTTCTTCTGTTAGGGACCTCTCCCTGGTTCTTTGCATGATTGACTCTCTCTCATTCTCCAGAAGACCCTACTGTAAGTGCTACCTATGCAGACAGGTGGCCCCTCCCACCAGCTCTAAGGCAGCCCCCATCACCACCCCACAATTCAACAAATGTTTGTTATTTTGAAACATCCAGGTGTCAAGTACCCATCTGGTGGTCTACACATCCTGATTAGAGGGTTGGAAAAACTTAACCATAGAGACATGGTTTCCACAAAGAATGCCTCATTGTTAATATTTGTATGCATGACCCATTTGCCATACTGACAAGAGAAAAACACAAAACATGTTTGAAAGCAAGGTTTTCATCCAATAAGGGCCTAGAAATGTCTGTGATCAATCAGAGTTCATGATCTCTAACCAGGCAGAGCAAGGCTGGCAAACTCAGGCCTGGCACACAGTCTCCAGATACCCTGAGAGACTCCAGAACATGAGGAAACGGAGTGCAGGCCCTCGAGAGTCACGAACCCAAGGCAGTGGGCAAATCCAGATTCCACCTTGGCAGCAACCCAACATGGAGTCAAACCCTAACTCTCCCACGTGTAGTAAGCCCTGGGATGCCTCTGCTCCTCAGTTTCCTCATGCAAAGAAAACAACCCAAGGAGCACTGCTAACAGCGAGACAGAGTGCAGGGACACGGCCTTTGCCAATTTGGTCACCAAATATCTTTTCTGACCTAAGCTCATCCTCAGCAAACAGGATGAAAGACCCGTCCCTTCTACTGGGGCTCACAACCTATTTAAAACAACACCTCCTATAACTAGGAGAGTCTGATTGTTACGAGGACCACGAGAGGGCTTTATGAAGTGCTAATGAGCACTCTGACTGGTCCACTGTCCCAAGGAGAGGCAGCAAGCTCAGGACGCCCGCACACCCAGGCAAATGGGGGGCAGTTTCACCACGTGTTTGCCATGCGACCGTGGGGAAGTTATTTCATCTCTCTGGAAAACTTGATCTGGAAATGGGGGATGAATAATAGTACTTGCCTCGTAGGATTCTTTGGAGATTTAAATAAGATAATACGTGCTAAGTACTAACACCTGCATGTCAAATAAATAGTAAGCCCCAATTAAATGACAGCTATTTTTACTATTGTGACCCCCTCACCAAAGATTTTGAATTTCAGTCTTTCATGAAATCCTGAGAATTTCTCTTGACTCCACTGGGAGGTCCTGCTTTGCCATCTTTCCTAGAAATGGAACTTCGTAAGCCTGGAGGACCAGAGGCTGTAGTGTACCAACCCAGGCCTGTTTCCCTAGAGCTGAAACCCAGGAGGGATGTGGCAGAGACTGCTATTTGTCAAATCAATATCCATTCTCCCCTTCATCTTCCTTAAGAATACTTTTTATCTGGTGATGTGGCCTCCCAGAATAAAAGACTACATTTCCCAGGCTTCCCTTTGGTGAGGTGTGACCATGTGATTAAGTTCCAACCAATAGGATGTGAGTGGAAGTGAGAGAGCAACTTCCAGGGTGTTTCTTAAGGGGAAAAGGTGTGCTGGAAAACAGATGTGTCGGTCGGCCATCTTAGATAACAAGGAAGAGAGTAACACCCTGAAGAGCATAGAAGGGCAGGATCAAAAGAGCCTGGGACCCTAGTTATTTCATAGGGTAGAGCTGCATTGCAGATGAGGCTTTTATATGTGCAAGAAATAAGCTTTCATTTGGTCCACCTATAGCCATGATGGCCTTTGTTCCACCCAGCCAAACCTACAGCCTCATAAATATTACAGACAATGTGGAGAAAGGAAGGAGAGCAGAATGTGGCAGAGGTTCCAACAGTCTCCAGCACACAGTGGGTTCTCATAATTACTGGCAGAATTAAACAACCTCTCTAGGACTCCCCACAGTCAACCTAAACTTGGAATATTGAGATCAGTTCCAAAAACAAGAGGGACAGTGGTCAGCTGGAGAGTGTCCATTGGAGAAGGACTAAGGCAATGAAAGGTCAAAAAGAGATCCAGCTCATGAGCAAAGACTATAAGAGCTAGAAGGAGAAAGGTAAACCAGAGCACCACGACTAGGTGTCAAGTAACTCAAGGAAGTAAGTTGAACGGGGCTCCTCTCGTTGCACTCTGGTTTCCTCACGTGCAATAAATAAGACCAGAAAATCATTACAATTCCTTCTAGCTACACCAAGAGGAATCCACAGACTTCAAGGAATTTATGTCACACCACAGGCCAGAACCACAGCCCATCTACATAGGGCACTGAGAAAGTAAAGGGCAGATTGCCACTGAGCATCAGAAGACACTTCCTAGCGGGGTTCTGTGTCCAGCAATAGAATGGCCGCCTTCCAAAGTCCAGTGTAACCTGACCGGAGGAGTTCAATCAGGGCTAGAAGGTTCCTAAAGGAAGTGCTGTTTTGGGAGGGCCACAGCCTTCTCACAGACTGGTAGGAAAGTGGGTTTGTAGCAGACAGTCCTGGGTTTCCATCCACTTCTGCCAGGTACTTGTCTACATGTCACTCAGCTTTTCTTGAGTCTTGGCTTCCTCATTTTAAAAATAGGGGTAGTAAAATATAACCAAGTCTATTGTGTTAAAAGAGATACTACATAAGTGCATAGCACAGCGCTAGGCTCACAGCTACTAACAGTAGTCACTGTCAGCATCACATTAGCTTTAGAAATGGAGAAGGAAAAGAGAAAATGTGAGAAGCGCAGATGAGAGTCAGTCATGCTGGTGAAGCACTGGCAGGCATAGGCTGGAATTTGTGAACTGAGCAAGTAGTCACACAGCCAAAATAAACTAGGGCTTGCACATAAATGCTGGGAAGGGCAGGTAGGATCAAAAGCCACTCAACGAGTAGGGGAGGAAGGGGAGCTGGCAGCTAGAGGCAATCAGAAACCAGGAAAGGACTCATCCAGACCTCATCTACCCATCCAACATTTACTGATTATCTATGAGCAATCATAAGATGAGAAAAGCGCCACGATGAGGAAAATATAGAATATAACCAGGGCACAGGGCAGCTGACCCAGATTTAGAGAGTCAGATAAGGGTTTGCAGAGAAAATGATCGCTAAGTCGAGACCTGCATTATGGAGGCAAAGGCGTCAGGGGGAAGGAGAGGGAGAGAGCTCAAACTGATGATGTGTTTGAGGGAGGGCGGAGAATCATAAAACCTCTCTCTCTTCCCCTCTAAAATTCCCACATTCTGAGGGACCAACAAGACTACCAAGTTCTTTCCAACTCCAAGATTCGACAATTACGGCTTCAGACGAAAAAGCAAAATAAAGTAAATGCCCTACACATTTGTGTTAACTAAGTTTTTAAAAGGAGCATGGTGGGTATGGGTCTGGTTATAATCAGGTGACAGGAGGGATCCTTGTGGGGTTGGACTGTTCCATATCTGGACCAGGTGGTGGATGTACGAGCCCACACAGGTGCCTAATAGTATAGAACTTACACACACACACACACACAGGCACAAATAAAACCAGGAGATATGAGATGGACTGTATCAATGTCAGTATCTTGCCTGTGATATTACACTATAGTTTTGCAAAATATTACCACTGGGAGAAATGGGCAAAGTTTACCAGGATCTCTCTGTATTGTTTCTCACAACTTCATGTGAATCTGTGATTATTTCAATAAAAATTTAAGGTCCAAAAGTAGCTGCAGAAAAAGAATATAGTTCTTTTTATATATTCATATGAAATTATAGTTATGAAACATAAATCTATTGTGGAAACCATAGCAAAACATATAAAAATAAAATGTTAAAATTACTGGTACCCTATGTCCAAATATCCTTTTATAATATTTTGATCCAGTTCCTTCATTTTTAGACTAGTATATATCCTTACAATGATTTTCCTGTGTATTTATAAAAATCTGTTTATATTCTTTAATTCAGCATAGAGATTGTTTCTTGTTTATTCCACAAATTTCATATTTCAAAGATCATCCCATTACATTAAAACTTCCTTGAACAATTATTTTTGATGGCTATTTAGTAATACCATATAGGCACACCACAATTATCTAAACCAATCTCCTATTTTGGAACATTTTAGGCAGTTTAAAATTTTTCCCTGTTATAAGTAATTCTACAATAAATTAAATCTAACCGGTTGCCAACATTACTGAGATGAAAGAGAAAAGCTCCTGAACACCGAAATGTTAGAGTTAGAAAGGATCTTAGAAGTCACCTGAGCAGCAATCCCCTAAAACAAACATACATGCACACACACACACCACTTTATAGTGACGGAAACTGTGCGCCTATTCTCCCGGCAGGAAGTCAGGACAATCCACAATTTCAGCAGCTACTTGACAAAAAAGCATGAGCTGCCAATCTTGCTCAAAGTCATTTTTGACCTTGTAGAATCAAGCAGAAAAAGCATAAATGAAGAAACTATAGAGAAAAAAAATTTAAGGCTGAAACATTCTACATACGGTTCATATTTTCATTCTCTATGACACGGGAGAAGCAATTTAACTATGTTAAGTCCATAAACATACCCTCATTAAGGAGCAAGTCCTCAACGAATGACTGCAGTCAATGGCACATATAGGTACTCAACTGCTCACTGTTACTCAAACACTTAATGTTCTGCCACCTTTCGAGTCAGCTCCTGTTTGGAACGTCCTCCATCAGCCCATTCTCCACCTGAGGAAATCTTGCCTACCTTTCAGAGCCAGCACTCGTGTCCCTCTTCAGAGAAGCCTTCATCAACCCACTCACTTACTTCTGCCTTGTTTACCTCATACTCTGTCATAGATACACAGACGCCTGTCTCCACTGATGGTAAAGGAGCAAGTTGAGGGTCAGTCTGCATCTTTTTCAAGTTTGAGCAGGGCTTGGCCAACCATGTGGACAGAACAAGCCAGGCTCCTCACCTCCCCCTCTCCTTACAGCCATTGGATGAGAGGTGCACAAGGACCACCTCTCGCACGCCAACGGGATTCTCTCTTCCTGGGATTTAGAGTTTGGGATTCAGAGACAGATGGTCAATGAAGACTGATCACTTGAGTTAGTGACATGTAAACTTGGGAACTGTGAGGAAGCCATGTGCACAGAGAAGACAAGAAAGGTGCCCTACCGAGAGAGAAGGAAGGATGAAGCAAATGCACAGGAGAGAACAAAAGAAGATCATGAAGCACTAGAGAGAGGGGCTGCCCGGGGCCCTCAGCTTTGGACGTCTAGGTCCAAATGAGGCCGGGCTTCACTCTCTGACCCTGGCACCCAGAAGTACCCTGTGACTTTGCAACAAGTGCCTTCCTTTGGTTTCAATTAAGACGCTTTAAAATAAGCTTTTATTACTTGCAACCAAGGATAATTTACTAAGACGTGGGTAAAGACTCCAATGTTTTTTCCTCCATCCTTTTATCATTCTGTTTCTTCCTTGGAAAATGTTCTTTCCAATTTTGTCTGAAATGCTCAAATCCTACCTACCCTTCAAAACCAGCCCTAAATATAACCTAACCAAGGAGGAGTCTGTCTCTGCCTTCTCTGAACTCCCTCCCAGAGCATCGTTTCTGTGCTTGGCACACGCACATCAGAGTTACTCAGATCCTTGCCTTACCCCCTCTTTAAATCACTTCCTCTCCCCAGGTCTCAGTTTCCTCACTCTTAAAATGAGTGGACTGGATGAGATCACTGGTTGTCAAAACAGATTCTACACAACCCCAGGTTCTGCCGTTACGCACAAAAAACCACTGTTGGGGGAGAGAGGCGAGTGTTCCCAAGAAAGCCGTGTTCCAGCCTCCCATCCTTACTTTAACTAGAGATGCTCTGTTTTCATGTATTTCATATATTGAGAGTCTGGGTAAGGCTTTATTGAGGAAAGGAATCTAGTACTAATCAAATTTGAAAACCCTAACCTAGAAAATCCATAAGGCACCAAGATTCCAGCAATAGTAGTGAAAAATAATGAAAGCAATTAAAATTTTATGGAGCTAGACATTGTGATAAACATTCTACGTTTGCCAACATTTTAATCATCACAACAACCATGTGAGGTAAATATTCTTAAGCTCATCCTAAAATGAGGACACGAATCTCGTAAATTACAAGTGGTAGAGGCAGGATTTGAACCCTGGAAACACAGTTGCAGATCTGAGTTCTTAACCACAATACTGTCTTCTAAGCTCCTCTAAGGCAGATACTGTGGCTTTTGTGTCTTTTTCTCTTTTATCTCACAGCATAGTTCTCAGGCTGGTAGTCACTTAACAATATTTGTTGAATGAATAAATGCCTGAATGAACAAAGGAAGTCTACCTTGGATTCCAGGGAAACTGAGACACGAACTTGAACTTTCTAGGACTCTTCTGCCTCCAGGTAATAACCCTAGCCAAACAGAACAGTTTTATAACTTAGGCCTTTTCCACACCAGCCACCTGAAAAGCAAAGGACCTTCTTGCAGCCAGGAAGAAATCCCTTTTAGGAATGGTTTAATTTGTGGCGCTGATGGTACCATCAGCTTGCTGGGTCCATGGATGCATACTTCACCACATTTGCTACCTTCATCTCTTAACCAATATATTCATTCCTTTTACATCAAGGTTTCTCAGCCTTCGCACTACTGACACTTGGGGCCAGATAGTTCTTCATCGTGTGGAGCTGTCCTGTGCATTGTAGGATGCTTACCAGCACCCTGCCCTCTACCCACGAGAAGCTAGTAACAACCCCCCCAAACCGTGACAACCAAAAATGTCTCCAGCCATTGCCAGATGTTGGTGAGGGTGCATAAAATAGTCTCTCATTGAGAACTATGGCTTTACATGAATGAGTTTTTGTAACAACACTGGGAAAGAATAAATAAAGATAAAGAAAAACAAGCAATCCTAATCACGCTTAGAACATAAGTGCTGGTGTCCTTTCATCCTTGGGAAGTTCCTGGGTTTCATCCTCCACTCTCAAAATTCTCCTTAAACTGGGCTGTCCTGAGCACCCCGTGACGTGTCAAGCCCGCCAACTGCCTCAACTTGGAGGCAGTCACAAAGAGACACACACTTATGAGGACCACACGATGACCACGAATTTGCCTTAAAGCTTATGAACGATCTCAGAATGAATATAATGAAGAAAATTGCTCAGAACCTTGTAAAATGAAGGGAGTAGAATGATCCACCTTGAAGAAACTTCAGGATAATAAAAGATTCCCAATGAGGCCTCACTTAGCTTCAACCTCTTGAGACAGCCAACAATTATCAAGCATCTACTATAGGGCAGAGAATGCACTAGGCAATTTTCTATACCTTATCTCATTTGATTTTCCTAATAATGTGATGAGAAAGGCATTATCTTTTTCACAGAGGGGCTCGGAGTGGTAAAATGACTTGCCCAAGGTCACAAAGCTAGTCAGTGATGTCAAAACTTGAATCTGACCAGCCACTAGCTCCAACTCCAGCACTCTCTCCACTGCCCCATGCTGGTCTTCTACAACAAAACTAGCAGCCACAATCAATGGAGAGCCAAGACAATATTTTCATTCACACTCTACGCATAGATAAGACACAGAAAGACATATTCCAAACTACTAACAATGGTCATCCATGAAAACAAGTTTATCAGATGTTTTTAGTTTTTCTTCATGCTTTTCTGCATTTTCTAAATTGTTTTGCCCCAAATATGTATTACCTATGTAATAAAAAGTAATTAAAACCCATTTCCAAAAATAAAAATAACTTACGGAAGTATCAACATCTAATGCCAGTTTTAAACAAATCATCACCACTAATTCTCACTTACGAGACTGCCAGAAATTAAGAAGTTTGATAATACTCAGCTTTGACAAGGATGTCAGAAAACAAGTAGTCTCACACACAGTTAGTAGAAATTTAAGTCGGTACAAGTTCTGAAACAGCAATCTGGCAAATCTATCACAGTGTGAAGTGCATACACTCTCTCTCCTAGAAATTCCACCCGTAAGAATGCAGTGCACGGGTGCACCACATATACGATATACAAAAATATATGTTCAAAGACATTTACTGCCTATCAATAGAGGAGCTAGGACAGTAGAATTCAAAGCAATCTTTAGAGAAAATGACGTACATGTCTAGGTATTAATGTAGAAAGTCATCTAAGACATAGTGTTAAGTAAAAATCAAGTTACATAACAGCATATGGAGAAGGATTCCAGGACATACAGGTATACATTATCCATGAGTGTGTGAAAATGCATGTGCAGGTGTGCAGCAATCTGTATGCGTCTATGTGGTTGTGTCTAAGCTTGCATATGTATAGAGAATCTGTAAGTGTACACAAGAAACCATTAACATTAATTACATCTGGAGAGCAGGACTAAAAGTTGGGGAGAAAGGAAATGGACTTTTACTTTCATTTTTATACCACTGTCTGAATTGTCTTAAATTTTCTTTTCATGAATATGTATCGCTGCTATAAACAAAAACGGGGGTTTGTTTTGTTTCGTTTTTGGGCTTTAAAAGACAAGAAGCCCGGCTCTCATGCAATGGCTTGAAAACAAAGCAACATACGAAATAGAAGCGTCTTCTGTTACAACCACAGAAGCTCACAGAAGAAGACAGTGTGAGAGAGCCTTCCAGGCTGTGTGTGCCAGTGAGGGGCACAATGGAGATAGCTGTGTCCTGGCACACGGAGACACAAAGCCAGGCCCCTACCCCATTCGTGGTTTTAATGGTTGGATTTTAAGACCCATAATTAAAGTGAAATCCTGCTACACTTTTTGAGGCAACGTAAGCCAATTCTGCCAGCAGTTAAACCCCATTTTTTCCTGTTCTATTCCTCCAGCTTGACTCTTCCTAAAGTAGCTGATACCTCTTGGCCACTAGCTGCCCAAGATCTCAATTCACCTCCCTTGCAATCTCTGTCACACCCCAACATGACAGAAGACCTGGGCCCTACTGCTGGCTCAGCTGCGTGTCAACTGGTTGAATTTAACAGAGGTTCTCATCTCTAAAACGTTGCTACTGCCACCTCTTCCCTGGATAATTGTAAGAACTAAAAATGATGGGGTACCAAAAAGCATGTTGCCAACACTAAGATGCTGTGAAAATGTTAGTCCATTTGAACTTGAAAAAGAGAAGGCTGACATTCACGTTGAACAGCACAGTTGCTGACCTCGACTTCCATGGTGCACAAGTCCTGCCTACAAGCTGGAACGCCTGTGACATCGCCTCAAATTCTTCCTTAATGCAGTAGCGGCGATGGCCTCTCAAACACACAACTCAGACTCGTCTGCCGTCCCTCCCTGCCGGCTCATGGAGTGCCAGCTCCGCCTGTGACACGTGCCTTTCTGCAAAGCTTCCTCCCCGTTCCTGGCCTTTGCACGTGCTGTGCCTAGTACTTGAAACGCTCCACACCCAGCGCTGCTTCCTTTCGCTTTTTTCAGTTTGCTTCTATTTCTTCTGTTTCTTCAGGTGTCAGCTCCAACGCTGTCTCCTCAGAAAGGCGTTCCTGATCGGCCTCTGTCGGTTAGTCAGACCTCCCTCCCCCTACCACCCCCCTGCATTCTCCTCCTCTGTCTAGCCACCTGCGGCAGTCAGCATGCCACAGAACCGGTGATCTCTGAACGCTGGCTTGTGGGATGGCTGCTGCACCATCATGTACACTTATAAGCGCCCAGGCTGTATCTGTCTCTGCCGTGTCCACCGACTCCCGTACTGGTACAGTGCCGGCGCAGCAGGTAGCCGGGAGACACGTGAAAGGAAGAGTTAACACTGCGAAGTGCTTTCATCTATCTTCCCACATCTCACCTTGCCTGTGAAAGAGGCTGAGTCAGTATGACTTTTCTCATTTGAACGACCCGCCCAAGGTCACAGCTTGTAAATGACAAAGCGAGAGCTTAAATCTGGGTTTTCTGACTCGTGATTCCCTAATGCCCCCATGGCTCAATGGCATCCACCAACTGGACTTGGAAGGGTTGAAAACAGAGCAAATTATCCAGTCTTCAGCAAGAGGGGAGGGGAGGGAAGATGTGCTCTCCTGCAGGGGTGAGCAGGAGAGACAGGGAGGGGAAACTGGCGAGCTATTATCTTGCACTCCCTAGTTGGGAATTAGTAAGTAAAATTCCTCCTTTCATCTGAATAAAACGCAGCTACCTCTGGCATGGAGGCTTATAAAACCTCTCATCACCAAGTCACAGCGTGGAACACTATGCTAATTGAAACAGCAAATGGAATTTTAGGTAGGTCAGATGCAATTCCCAAAATTGGAAGGTGACACCAGCGCTCACACCTATCAGACCACATGCAGCTGGCTGGGATCTAAGTCACCACACACACACACACACACACACACACACCCAAACCCTAGCCATCCACACACCTTCCTGTGGCTTGGGGCTCCAAGTCCCCCAAATATGCTGACTCATTGCCTGGGGAGAAGGGAGGAGACCAGACAGGAAAAAGGAGGAGCAGAGAGAAGAAGGGAGCGGAAGAGCAGTGGAAGCAGAGGAGGAGAGAGAGGCACAAGGAAGTTGGAGATGGAGACAGAGGAGAAGAAGAAAGAAGAGGAAGAAAGAAGAGAAGAGAGAAAGGAGGACTGCAGAAGAGGGAGGAAGGGAAGGGAGAGCAAGGGGTGAGAGAAGGAGGACTGTTACCCTGCTAAGATTTTCACTGCACGCTCAAGAAGCCAAATGCGGTATGGGGCAGTCCTGGAGAACTCCTGGGGTCAGGGTTTTCTCAGGCACTTGTCTGTTTCCATAGAGACCAAGAATTCCTGCTTCAATAATCATCTTCCAAGTTCCTCTGGTGTTTGAGCTTTCTTCCTGAGCTCCATCACCAAGCAAGAAACCAGAGCCTAGGGCTTGCCCAGTGAGAATGGCTTAAGGGCAGGCTGGCTACCCTACCCCTGTCCTGCCCTCCGGCCTCAGGTCTGACTCAGCCCAGTGCCACAGAGCTCCAGTTCCAGCATTTCTACTGAGTACCTTGCTCCTCCCCGAGGCAAACACAAACCCTGCTCCTGCCGCCCCACCCCAGCCTCTCCACAGCACCCTCCTGGAGATCTACACAGCCTAACGGGCAGCCCACGGAAGAGCTGAAGCCTGCCGAGGTGTTGTGCCGAACTGACAGTCTATTCAGCTCCTCCACAAGCATGCTCGTGGGGCACTGGCAGCTGGAAAACCAGTTGCTCACCTTTTCCACTTCTGGCCAAGACTGGAGATGCGTCCTCCTCTCCCCACACCTCCCATCCCATATGTGGTCAGTTGTGGGTCAGTCCATCCTTCTGTGCTGTGCTTTCCAGGGCTGCCTCTTCCTTCCACAGTCTCCCTGGCACTGCCCTGGTTGGGCCCTCATCGTTTCTCAGGTCATCAGCTTACCTGCCGTTCACTTGGGCTCCCTGTGCTCAGGCACACGCTCTCTCTTTCCGTATGCCCCCTCTCTCCTTAGCCAAAGCAGAAACCCCTAGGGCCCAGGAATCTGTGTTTTCAACTAGCATCTCAGGGAAGCCTGATGCTGCCAGGGCACAGTAGGGAACCACAGAGGGGACCCATCCTTTACCCAGCAGCAAATCACCTCCTGGGCTCTCATCTTCCTTTCTTTTCCCTGGGGCTGTGAGAGGACTCCATGGGCCCTGGGCACTTCGGCCTTCGTGTGCCCATTAATATATATAATTGAAAAACAATTATATATATTAATATATTTTTTATTGCATTGGCATAAAGATGAACTGCTTACTGTTATACTTATTTATTTTATTCTGGTTTTTAAAAGAAATTAAATCACTTTTGTGGGCCTTAGAATTATTGTGTTCCCTAGGCATATGCCTGTTAGACAAGTCAGCCCTGCCTTACCCCTGCTCCCGAACCTTCAGCGTCCTCCCATTGCCGACAGATAAAGTCCAACCTCCTCAGCAGGCTCGCTCTGATCTGGGTTCAAGCTGTCTTCCCAGAGCCATGCACTACTGCACTTCCCACCCGCATGGGCTCCAGCTCCCAGGCCTAAATGCAGCTCTTTCAGCACGCTGTGCACGATGATGACGCCACTGTGCCTCAGCCCCCAGCCCGAAACAACCTTCCTTTTCTTCTCCACCTACTGACTTCTGGCACAAACATCACTTTCCACTGAGGCCTTCCCCAATCCTTCTGGTTGAAATTATGGCTCCTTCTTCTGCACCCCCAGAGCACTTCATATGTCTGTGATCGTACCACTTATCCACCCTGCCTTTTGCCACATCTACCCAATTCCAACGTGCACTTCTTTCACAGCATAACATTTCTAAACTCAGGAAGTGGCTTACAACATATGCCAAACAAACTCGCCAGCCACCAGGTAGAGTGCCACGCTGCAGCATGCCAGCAGTAACTCTCTGCACGTGCAAACCCAACACTGCACAGAGAGCCCTGGGTCATCTGACCACTTTCTTGGTGGGGTTATTTGCATTGTTAACACCACACACAGGTGAATTTTAATTTCTATCCCTAGCACCTTTTTAAATTATGCTTTGATGCATTACTGAAATAAAAAGATACTTTGGATCTAGACTATGGCCTGTCACATGTCAAGTAAAGCAATTAAAGGTAGTAGAAATTGCCAGATCTCTTGGCATGTGCTATGAGATTTCTTAATTCCTTGGAGCGTGAAGGACTTCTTCTTCAGACGTTTAGCTGTTCTGTCAAAACCTTCCAAGTAAATGCCAAGAGACACTGTTTAACATACAATAACTATAACTTAGTTTTTTCCCTGAGTTACAAGTTTTGCCAATGAGGAAATGCACAATCTAAACTCCAGGATTCTTCAATCCATCTAAAATTATAGATTCTTTCCACAAAGAGTTCAAGATGATCAGTACAGGTTATAAAAAGCAGTAACTCACCATAGAGCTTACATACAACAGCAGATGGCCAAAGGTGATACAAAGAGTTTTTATTAAACCTGAAAATAGCTAAGAGTCAAACCTAGTGATACCAATGAAGAAACACACAGATCTACAGACAAAAGACATCTACTGTTACTTCCTAAAGAAAAAAAAAAAAATGTGTTTTTTTCCTGCTGAAAAAAGTTACCTTGATAATGAATCACACAATAGATTGCATTTTGGGGTCAAGAAAGCAGCGTCTTTTGATGAGCTAATTATTTTCTTACATTTTCATGTTATAAAGCTCTAAGGGGTCCCGGACTACGTATCCATCGTCTCTCTCTCCTCCAGTGTCCTTGCACATGAAAAAGGCTGATTACCGAATTGGTCTAGCTTTCTGCCAACAGTTTCACTTCTTTCAAGACTGGCCTCATTTCTGTTAAAATCTAGCTGTATGCTTATTTTTAGGTTTGGATGGGCACATTTAATTATAAATGCCCTTTTTAAAAATTCAAAATCCGTTCATGTTTTCATTCATCCAACGAGTGTTTATCAGGCTCCTAATAAATGCCAAGCAGTGACAAGAGTCCAAAGGTGAGTAAGACCCAGCCTGGCTCTGAACTTTACTTACAGTCCAGAGGGAGGGACAGGCCAGGCAACACATCCCAGCTCAACGTGATGAGAACCATGACAGGGCCACACAGGCTGCTGCAGGAGCATGGAGCACAGCCAGCTCATGCAGCCTATAGGGTTTAAGGATATCAAAGCCAAGTCCTGAAGAGTGGACGAACGACCTGGAGGAGTGACTGGATGGCTGTAGGAGAAGTCGGCCTGAGCTGAGGGGCACTGTGTGCAAAGGCACAGAGATGGGGTGGGGGGACTTACCAGTGGACAAAGGAAAAGAAGTTCTGTTGGGCCGGCTTGCAGAGGTACCGTGACGGACCTCTGACGTCCAGATAAGAATACTCTGGACTTTAATCTGAGAGCAGTGGGGACTCATTTTCATTGGAAAGATACTGTTTCATAAATTTATAAAGCTGCACCAATTACGTTTTTCTCGCAATGTCCTATCAGGCTTTAACCAATCTTATTCAATATCGCTTTTTTTCAGTCTCCTTCATTTCCAGCATTTTCAAACTCTTTATGTTATATTTCAGTCAAGGAGAGATTTGTCTTATTTCACAAGATTCAAAGTGAAAATCAACTGCACTCATTTCAGTTAGCTCAGACAAAGAAAGAAGGGAAAAGAAGCAAAGAGAAACATTCGCCACTAAATTCTTTACTTGCAGTCCGATGGGCATTTCTCTATGGCATTTTACTCAGGATAGAATAGAATGAGTAGAGCCTGTGTGACTTCAGGCAACTTGCTTAACCTCTCTGTGTGGTTTATTCAACTATAAGAGGAAAGTAACTATCACCTACCTTAAAGAATTTTTATGAGGGTTAAATAAGATAACATATGTACAGTGTTTAGCACAATCTCTCATTGCAATCATTAAATTGTAGCTATTTTTATCATTAAGCATTACTGAATAATGTATATAAATGTACATGGTTACAACTTTGAGTTTGTATCTTATTACAATTTTAATCTTATACATATACACACACATATATATATATACATGTTTACACCCACTTTCAATATGGGTTATCTCCAAGGCAAGGGCCTAAAGAATCAGAGAGAGGTGAGGGCATCTTTTTTTATATTTTTCATTTTATTCCTTTATGTAATCTTTAATTCTTTTTAAGCAAGAGCTTAGAAAACTTTTATAATAAAAATTGATGAAAAACTTTGTTATACAAAGTTAAAAAAATTATTCTCAAAGCTTAGGATAATTATATGGAAATCAATCTATGTAAGGGGAAAAAAAGTGAAGAACCTAGGTTTGATTAGCCTAGAAAAGAAGAGAACTTGGCTAAGAGGAGAAAAAGGATCTGTTCTCTAATTGTCAAAGGGCTGCCATGCAGACGAAGGATTGGATTTATTTTGTATCTAGAAGGCTGAAAGGCTGATTTTGCCTAAATAAAACAAAGAGCTCTGTAGTGATGAGAACAGTCCAAAGGCAGTGCCTGAGAAGATGGTGGTAGCTCCATCAGAAGTGGTACCTCACAGACTACACGGCCATCTTTCAGAGACTTGGTTCGAGGGATTCCCCTTCTAAGTTTATGAAATCTGGCAGTCTCCGTGCCATAAATTTGAGAGGTGCATCCTTAAATGGTTAACCAGAAACATTCAAACTTTAGCCACACATTAAATAAGTTAGATAAATCAACTCTGCCTTCAACCTACAATACCCTTAAATGAGTGGGTATTCCTAAGTAAGGAATATTAGTATGTATATGCTTATAATATTTCAATGAAGTATGAAGTTATCCAGAAAAGTATTTCATAATGTTAAAGTCCAATTCCAAATGTGGATGCCACGGTTAAACACGACCTAGGATAGTATTGGTTAAAGATAATTTTTGATTCCAACCAGATTCACACTAAATAGGGAAGTGTTTCAGTATTCTTCATTATCCATACACTTGAAAATTCCTGCTATTCTATGGCTTGTCATTATGAACCTGGTAAGTAAAGCCTAATGTTGGGACACTTCAGTGATTCAAAATTAGGAGTTCTCCGTTTGTGGGTTCTACTTTCTGTGGAAGGTGAAATGCACATGAAAGCAACACCGGGCTTCGGAGCTAATGAAGTGCAATAGCTGCAGTGCCATTTGGGATATGAGAGGACGACCTCTGAATGACAATCTTTTCTCGAGAATAATTCGAATGGAGAGAAAGTGAGCCAGGGCAGGCAGACAGCTCTGCAAGACACATCTGGCGAGGGGCCTGCTCCGGAATCTACCGCTTGAGAGTCTGTTGACGTAGAAAGTCATTACACTTCTCTGAACATCTGTCACTCTTTTATCTAAAAACGGAAGGGAAATCAAAGTAGATAATATTGTTTCCATTTCAACAATCAGTTGATATTATGCCTACACAGAAAGACAGTTTAATTCAAACAGGAAAAACTTGGACCTTAGAGTCAGAAGATCCGTATCTGGCTGTCACTAGGTAGCTATTTTACCCTGAACAAGTCTCCTACCGTCTCTAAGAATCAGTTTCCTCATCTGATTGGAAAAGCACATACAGCAAAGTGAAGAAAAATTGCAAATGTATTCTCCTGTTGTTTTAAGCCTCAAACTAAAACTCTATGGTAAGAACAACTGTTACGATTCTCCTTTTATAAATGGAAAAGAGGCTTGCATTTTCTCTAGGTTTTACAGCTCATAACAATAGTGCAGAAGTTCGATCCCAAGTCTCTAGGCACAGACGTATGCTGCTTACCTTACCTAAGAGAATTCTGGGGAAAGAAAATAAGATAAGTGTTCTATTTATTATAAATAGCTATATAAGCATAAGGTATTATTAAGACTAAGCTTTAAATTCTCTAGAGGGACCTCAACATACTTTTCCATTCATAAACATCTGTAAGAGCAAAAGCCCGTGAACCACCTATCCTATCCAGCATGTCACAGTCCAATCAGTTGAGTAAATGGGCAGATTAATGCTGCTTTAGAAATGATCCATGAATTTAATTAAATATCTTAAGCAAATGGATACAATTACACTGCACAAGGCCACTCTTTGAGGATCTTAGAAGAAACAGCAATACTTAGACAAGACAGAATAGTTGCTCTAGCAAAAGAAATTTGCAACCCACTAAAATAAACACCACTCTTAGGGCCCAATTCCTCATCCAAACCAAAAAACAGCATCTTCCCCAACTGCACTTTCAACTGCAAATACACATCAGCATAGTCATAAGATACACGGTACTGCCACAACAAAGCCCCGGCATTCCCCTAACCAGAAAGAGTGTGTGTGTGGGGTCAGGGGACATCCCAACCTGCAAGCTCTTCACATAGTGCTCGTTTGATCAAGTTGAAGAAGCAAGTCCTAGCAAAAACGCTTTAGAGATAACAATATTCTTAATAAAATTGTTTTCCCATTACAACAGTTTATCAAGGTGATTCATTCTTCTCTAAACCTTTTGAAAAAGTCTGCTTTAGTGAAAAAGACAATTCTCAAAAATCCAGGACTTACCAAGGGCTGCTCTGTGTTGGAATTACTGCCCCTATTAAATGACTGCCCCCTAGAGGCCACAAGTGCCTCATTCATTAGCATCTCCCCCACGGTGCTTAGTGCATGCCTGGCATATAAGGACTCAGAAAACACATGTTGTATTTTTTCTAGAATGTAACATACTTTAGAAACAAATTCCAATTCTTAAATGAAAATCCCTGTAAAAATACACAAAATTTCATTTTCTGATGTAGTGCTCCTCCACACTCATTTGGAAACCGTTCGCTTTCATTTACATGTTTACACACTCACTATTTTCCAGAAAGGATTACAGCAGCATCACTGGAGGACAAGAATCTCTTTTTACGATTTAAAGAAGATCACATCCAGTCAAAAGATGGTTGGGACTTTGATATAGCACAGATTTGGAAAAACATAAACCAAATAACCACATACAATATCAACACCAAAGTCTTTGAAACTATCAGTCCCTTTGGGATGATTTTAGCTTTAATTTAAAACGGTCCTCAGAGAACATCCCACAAATACCTTATTTAACTTCAATAAGAGATTCTATGGGTAAAATTCCTTCTCAGGCCAGGGCACTTGAACATCCATGGACAATATTTCATCCCACTTATGGGATGAGGAAATAGAAACTGGTAGCTCAGGGAGAGCTTTTACATGATTAAAAGGAAAAAAGCATTTGTTGCAAAGTGCAGGAATTAAATTCAGTTTGGTTTCATTACTTCCCAAACAACCCAACATGAATCTTTCCTCTGGAGTCCTCAGCTGACCAGTATTAAAGTCAGCAATGTAGCTCAAACCACTGAGCACTTCAATTATAAATTATCTCTATGTAAACAATCCTCTGATTCTGGTTCCTTGAAAAGGTAGGCAAACAGCTATAGTAATACTCCTGTTTCCACATGGATATATTAAATGACTGTTTTCCTATGGAAATCGCTAAAAGAGCATTTTCAAGAGAGAAATTCAACTTAGTAAAACGCTTTATGAAAGATGGTTGCAAGCCCAGACACAAAGTTTAGAGGAATTTCCATTTTCATTACATGTAAAGGTTGTGAAACATTAGTACACTCGATGCAAAAGGATAAACGAGATCAAAGCCAACAGCAGATGAAATAAACTTCATTGTGCAAACCGCACAATCTGTGTAAAAGGGCTCCAAATCCCCAGGTGAAAACTGCTCAAGAAAGGTAACAGCATTAACCCTAGGAGACAGCAGAGTTGAGAAGCAGCAGAGCTTTAAAGAACTGCAAATAACATCAGCATTACGAGAATCCTAACTGGAACAAATACCGTCCTGCAGGCTTCAAAAACAACCAACGCACTTGCTCCTTCACCTCTCCCCCTCATCCAGCTGGGCAGGAAAGCTGCTGCCTCCTCTCCCCGCCTTCCTTCCCAGCCGCGCCTCGCGCCACCCCCTCCGCTCTCCCGTCCCCTCCTCCCCTCCCCTTTCTCCTCCCCGCGCCGCCCCCAGCTGGTGTACTCAGCAGCCCAGCGAGATTAAGAGGCGCTCGCTACGGTCACTGGGCCTCCGGACTGATCTAACATTTCCTAGCTCCCTGGACTGGAGAAATTAGAGACACGACACCCTGGTGGTATTAAATGCCTCCGCCCCCGTCCAGCCCTCTCCCAGGCCGGGGCCGGGAGCCTCGGGCAGGGGGCTGGGCCGCGTGTGCAGGGCCGGCGCGTTCCTGGGGGCGCTCCCTCCCGCCGCGCTACCTGAGCTGTCCATGGTGCTGGCGCGGTCCTGAGGCTGCCGGGCGGGACTCCGCGCCGCCGCCCCGCCGTGCGCTCTCGGCTTGCCGCCTCCCCCGCCGCTCCCCGCACTTAAGTCCCCGTTACTGTCCACCAGCTGCAAGGATTCATAACCATCGTTGCTGGTCTTTTTCCGGTAGCTCCCGAGGAGGCTCATGGGCAAGCCCAGAGAAGGGGGAAAAAAATCACTCTGGGAGACGAAGGGGGAGGTGGGAGGTGCAAAGGGCGAAAGGGAGAATTTAAAAAGGTAAAAAACCATCAAGTGCCCGACATGACGCAGAGAAGAGGGAAAGAGGGAGAGGCCACCGGAGAAGAGCTTTGCGGGGCGCGGCGAAGCCACCGCCCTGGGCAGAGCGTGGTTCTGGGCGCCCCGCGCGAGCGAGCGACGAAGGGAGGGAGGGCGCGGGCGGGCTGGCGGGCGGGCGGCGGGTGCGCGCGTCCTCGGTGCCGCCAACGCCGAGCCGCCGGCCCTGCCGAGCTCCGGGCCCCGGGCCAGCCACCCTCTGTCTGGGGAGTGCCCGGAAGCAATCCTATAGGTGTCGCCGCGTCGCCCCGCCGCGCAGCAGGGCAGCTCCAAGCGCGGCTGGCCTACGGGGAGGGAAGAAAAGAGAGGTAGTAGGGGAGGCGAGATTCTCGGGGAGGGGGGCTGAAGGTGGAAAATGCGGCAGGGTGGGAGGGAGGGTATTGTCCCGCGTGAGGTGAGGAAGAAAGGGGCTGGGTGTCTGCCTGGTAAGCTTTGGGGATGAGGGTGTTTCTTGGTAAGACCCAGACACGCCCATTTCGTATAACTTAGCCTATCTTTGCTAGAAGATTCGGCAAGTCAAAGCCACGCCGACGGTGACCGTCCTGGGGAACTGACTGGTAACTCAATTGAGCAGAAAAAGAACGCATGTTAAATGCCACGCTTACATGTACGCTAGGACAGAAAGAAACAGTAGTATTGTGCACATTTCCCAGAATGGGGATGATCCCTAAGTGAGGTATCAAAGAGCTGGCTGTTCTAACGCTAGGAGGCAGTTAGGGTCCATTTCGCCTAGTGAGTAGACGTGCCTCTTTAGGAACTATTTGTCGAAGGAATAATGGGGGGTGGGGGCCGGCAAGGTTGAATCAGGTGTAGTTTTGGTTGTGATATCACTCACCTTGGGACCTGGAGAAAAGACTATACCACTCAGCTGGCCTGAGGGGATGGTTGGGAAAGAGGCTAGACAAGGAATTTCTTTCCATTCTCTAGCCTCCTCCCCTTTTTTTTCTTTCATAATTCTGAGCAAAGAAAGCAGCCCCTCATTCTCAGAGGAGAATTTATCACGAAGTTAGTGAAGCTTAAAAGTCAGGGCCCCTTTCTTACAGAGTCTCTTTCAAGGATGTGTACCCAATTTTATATGAGTGATTTTGTATTCTTATTCTTAAAGAGGGCCCCCAACACTGCGTAAGTTTCAAGGCTTACAAAACCTGAATATAACTCTGTTAAGTCTCAAAATGCAATTACCAAATGTTCATTTTCACCTAAAATAATAAGATCACAGAAGGATCCCTTATTTTCATCATTTCAGTTGAAGACCAGGTGAAAATCTTGTTTAAAAAATGATCCTTTTCTCTTTTAGGATTTGCAATGAGTAAGTGAGGAGCTTTTCAAAAGTCATTTGACAGAGTTTCATCACCAAAGCAAGAAAAAAGTGCATGTCTGTAAAATTTGCCTAAGCCCACACACGAAGCCAGCTTTGCTTTCATGGCTTTCTCTTGCTGCTGTTATTTTCATCACTTAAGGACACAAAATCAAACTATAGCACGTAAGAGGCTTCAGCCCAAATCCTGTGGGACCCAAAGAGTTTCCTGGAATCTCTAGCTCTACATATGTCTACATAAAATAAAGCAATTGGATTGAGAGACCTTTTCAAATGCAAATTCTTGTAGGAAAAGCATGAATCAGTTGAGGCCAAGAGTGCTGTCTTCAAGATCCCTTCAGTCCTGGGAAGACCAAAATTCTCCGACCAGTTGCTTTCCTAACCGCATTATCTGATGAAGGTGTGGTCTGACCAGAATCACAAATCACAGTTAATACTCTTTTACAACAAGACCAAACAACTTGAGTGGTGGCAGTTAAAATTGTAATAAAATTTCAAACACAAAGTTTCTACTTTCCATTTTCCAAATCTATTGCATTGAGCAATTTTAGTTACTCGACTGAAGTAATACTCTGTAAAGTCTAGCAACTAGATCTTTTCCAGCAACATTTTAAATAGCCTTTTCCTGAACTTCTCCTTCTCTTCTAAGTCATTACTGACCCCCGGGGAGAGTAAATACTTCGTGTCCATCTGTGCCTTGACAAATTCTGGATTTATAATCACTGGATTAAGAGGATTTAGAGAACACTATTTTTGAAAAGGGAAAATTATTTTCAAAAAAGAGTACTCAGTTATTTTTGCTCAACTGTTTTCAGAGTTGCAGACATACTGCTGGAAGAAATTATAGATGAAACATATGCCTTGTATTTTTGGATATCTATCTCCCCAGTTTACAAATTTTAAGAAAAACATGAATGGGATACAGGGACTATCTTTTTTTTGTCTTTACACTTAATTTATCATAAATCAATTAAAATTATTAATAACCCTACAAAATTAGGGACACAAAGAACATATTAAGACAAGAAAATACAATAGCCAGATTAATTTACAACAGTCTAGAAACTAGCTTGGGGCTTAAGCTGGAATATACACCAATTTCAACACTAAAGTTTTCTTTACTATCCTAAAGATCAAATTCATAGAGTTCACTTATCCATGAAGATCTCACTTTTCTACTCTATAAAATAGAGCACCATAAAAATACCATCATTATACAGTTGAAGTAAGAATTAAATTAGTACCTAACACATACAGAGTAAGTACTTAAAAAATGTTCTCCATTATTACTATGATTGGCCTGGCTTGGGCACAGCTCTATCCTCAGTGCCCGACAGCCCTAGTTGCTCCATGGGAGAAGCACCATAAAGGTGAAGTATTATATTTTCCAGGGTTATGCTAATGGAAACTTGTCGTGACTGTGAATGAAAACCCATGCTTAGGAAGGAAGGTGGCACTGGTAAAACTCAAGGGGAACATTCAGAGCCAAACTGTTCTGTTTGTCCAAGATCAAGGTTGCTCCCTAATTTGTTTTATCTCAAGAATACATCACACATGGGGCAGAGCCAAAGGATGCAATGCCCTCTTTGGGGAAGAGCATTCGTTCCCTTTTCTACTGCTGACTTCAGTCACTTTTATTAATTTGAAGATTATCCACCCTGAGGAATGTTCAGGAGCTAGGCTCCATGCCTCTGCATCCTCCCCAGCCCCAAAATGCTCTCCCATCACAGCGGATGTCACACGACTTTTGTGGTGGGGGCAGAAGACGAATATATGCCACAACCTACCTGGGATTCTGATCTGTGCTTTTTGATTTCCACGAACTATAATACATGGTTTAGATACATTATCTACATCTATATATAATAGATGGCAATATTATAATACATGGTAAGATGCAGGTTCTGGAACCATATTTCCTAGGATCAAATCCTACCTCTACCTCTTGTCAAGCTCGACGACCTTGAGCAAGTTACTTAACCTCTCTGCCTTGCTTTTCTCCTCTGTAAAATGAGCATAATAACAGTACCATCAGAAGAAGGTTGTGGTGAGAATTAAATCAGTGCCTAACATCTAGTATGTGCTTAACAAATGCTATCTATCATCACTATTATTGTTTGACTATCTTTATATGGATAAGTCACTTTTTCAAAAACACAGCATTCTATCTGTAAAATTAGGCTAAAATCTGCAGTGCTTACTTAAGAGATTTATTATCATTACGATGCATGGTAATACAAAAGCATTGTGTATAATGTGAAGTGATTGTTCTGCCTTGAGTTTTTAGATATTTTCACGCTTGTCTTATTAGATTTCAGACTCTTTGAAGACAAAAATCCATATTTTGCTCATGTCTGTATCCCCCATGATGCCATAAAGAGCACCTCACACTCACTAGAGATTGAATAAATATCTACCGAATTAATGAATAAATAAAAATATATTGGTATCACCAAGTCTAGGGATTTTTTAAAAATATATGTTGTTGCCCACTAGTAGACTGTAAAATAAACTTTGCAATTCAGGACCATTATTTTAATAAAAGTGAAATAGGTCGGGAAGCATCTGTTTTGGGCACATGGTAAGATGTTATTTCTTCAAGTATTGTTTTGGATTTGTGTGACGTGTGTGTGTTTCTACTCAATAATGACACAAATGTATTTCTCACTATGGGTCCCAGTTAGAAATGTTTGAACATCTATGTATGGCCAAACCTCCAGTACCGGGAGGTCGTAGTGTTCCCAGTTGTGAATGTCCTATATCCTGACATCTGAATTCACATGGATACTTGGACAAGAAAGAATCCTGGCTAACCAGACAGTAAATGAGGCAGAGCTTCTGTTCTGTTCTCTCTGCTGCAAAACATATTAGGGTCAGGTTTCTAAGACACACTTCTTCCATTTTCTGCTTTAACTAGTATAAATCAATAAACAGTATTGAAACATTCTTTGGCAGCATGTCTCAATAAGAATAAGGCCTGTGGATATAGACAGTGCAACACACTCAAACGGAGTGCTTGTTTGGCCCCCAGACGTTTTGTTTGTCCTACACTGTTTTTTTTTGTTTTGTTTTAATTTTTAGCATAGACGCCTTCAGAGAAGGTACACAGCTCCAGTTGGAGTGCCACGGTTCACCACTACTTTCCAGCATACGACACCCAGCCTGCCCAACTTGTTCCCACCATCAGTCAGCCCCTGCAGGCATTTGAATTTGAGACCTGTGGCAGAGCGGCAAAAGCTGGAGAAGTAACAACACCAAGACAGATACCAAAAGCCACATCTATAGGCCACGGTCCAGAAGAAAAAGCAAAGGACTGGGAATCCTCTCCTGACTCAATTATTAATCAGCAGAGAAGCCTTGACAATCATTCTCCTTCTCTTAGCAATAAAATTGAAGGTGCTGAATTACAGGATTCTCTCTAGTTCTCAAATTTTCCTATCTTCTCAAAACTTTAGTTGCCATTTCCCTCCTTCTCCTCCAAATGAAGCCCGGGGGGGGGGGGGGGGAACCATGACCATTTAAGTATTGCGGTTGCAAAGGCCCAGTTAATCAAGGTTTCATTATAGGATGCTGCATAAATAGTGGCAGCTGTCAAGAGTTAAACAGAGAGCAACAAACGAGAGAGAGGAAGTATGCTGGAAAGAAATGAGTGAGGTGACAATATTTAATACAAGAAAATCTCAACTACTCCTACAATATTCCTTAGGATAGAGGTTGTCTGTTCCTGACGCCTGACAGAGTGCTGGGTCTCCCAGAAGACAGGACAAATCTTCCAGGAAGGGCGTATTATTAAAGATAACTCAATACCCTGAAACCTGTGCCTCCTCAAAGCTCTAGTCATAATAAAATCAACTGCCACTGATCACTCACCATGTGCCAGGTACCATACCTACCTTACTCTCACCTTTCCAACAACCCTGCAGAGAGGACATCCTTTTTTTTTTTTTTTTTTTTGGTGAGGAAGATTGGTCTTGAGCTAACATCTGCTGCCAATCTCTCTCTTTTTGCTTGAGGAAGATTGTTGCTCAGCTACCATCTGTGTCAATCTTCCTCTATTTTATTTGGGATGTCACCATGGCATAAGGCTTGATGAGCGGCATGTAGGTCCACACCTAGGATGCTAACTCGCAAACCCCAGGCCACAGAAGTGGAGTGCATGAACTTAACCACTATGCCACTGGCCAGGCCCAGGTTATGCTTGTTTTGAGGCAGACTTGGAGAGGTTACGTAACGTGCCCAAGCTCACACAGCTAACTATCAGTGAAGATTCAAACTCCCATCTCTCTGTTCATGCTTTGGCCGCTGCTCCAGTCTGAAGAAGCAATTCCAGGGGTCAAAGTGAAGGGTGGAGGACGTCTGGGTCATTCCTTGGATCTGACCTAAGTGCAGTCAGTGAAAAATGGTTTGGGCACCTTACGGGGATGACCTTTGCTTCACTACCCACATGGCAGGTTCTGCTCAGTGAAACAAAGTTTTCAATTAATGTAACTTCTCAAGAGGCAATCTTGTTTTGTAACCATTTGGCTTAGAAGACTTTCTATGTTGTTCTCCTGAAAACTGATACTCTGCTACTCTTCAGCCTAGTTTAAATCACTAGAAGGAAAAAAAATAACTTTATTTCCATTAAAAGCAACCTCCTAGCCTTAAAAAAAACTTGACCTCTATTTCATTCACACACGTGTATGTGTATAAATATGTATGTTTGCAGATTAAAAAAACATCAAGGCATGGTGGAAAAACCACTAGCTTTGGAGGAGAAAATACAACTATGTTTGAGTTCTGGACCTCCCACATCAAGTTTTCTCTAGTCTGCTTGCCACTCATAGCCACTTTCCCTTCTGTAAAGTCGAGGAGACTACCTGCCCTCCCTCATAGGAGGAATCACATGAAATAAGGCACATGAAAGCACACAATAAACAGAAAGCCCCAGTCAAATGCTGCATTTCATCAGGTCTAAGAAATCATCCATTTTAAATGTCATAGCATCAAGAAAGATATACTAATAAAGTGTGACACACATGACATACTGTCAAATTTAAGATGCTTCAAGATTGCATAAATGTTAATATATTTTAAACTGTTTTAGAATTGATGTAACAAATTTTATTATTATTTGACTATATGTTAGCCTGAGAATATTAATTGTCTGTTTATAATTCAGACATTTTTAGCAACTCTGGTAGGTAAAAGACAATATTCATCACATTGTTCCAGGCCTAGCACAGTGCCTGTCAAGTAATAGGTGCTCAATAAGAATCTGCTAATCAGACGAAAACGCAAAAAATTGGGAGGCCATTTTTAGCTTACAGAAAAATTCACCATGGGTTTCCTTAGTCAGCTCACTTAAAACAGTTCCATTTGCTAACATTCAACTTACGCTTGACTTTTCAAGGACATGCTTGTGGAATAACAGTGTTACACCTACATTACCATTTCAAGAGTAACTCACAGCAGCACCTGTTCCCTTCATCCGTCATCTTACAAGTAGGGAAACTTCATGGACAGACACGGACAGACTTCCATAAGCTGGCTCTGTGCTCACTGCTCTCACTCTTGGGGAAAACAGTCTGAAAGATTTCGTGTGGTAAACAGTTCTCCAGCCAGGTGCAAATCCACACAGAAGCAGAAGTCTCCCTCAATCCCGGATATTCCCATGTTTGGCCCTGAGCTCCTTATATATGATTTTATGCTCAAGATGCGTAAAAGGTCGATACTTATTCTCTGTCGCCCCTTTGTGTCTAAAGGTTCTGAGCCCTAGAGCAGGTGGCAAACCCTCTATGACACCCCAGACAGAGGCAGAGCCAATTCTTAGGTGCTGAGTCTCCAGGGCACCAAACCTCTGCTGCCCACTTGACCACATCGAACTGGAGGGAAGGAACCTCATTTCCTGAGCACTAAATTAAGTGCCTGGGTTTTCACATATTTACCTGCTAAATGTGAAAGGTCTTTTGAGAAGGATACCATGCCCATTTCACACCCAAGGAGACAGAGCTCTGAAACGCAGCTGAGCACGGGCTAAGCAGTGATCATTAGTGTCCCCAATATTCCTTTCCATCTTCTATGCTAATAGAACCCTTGATCTTTAGCTGGGTACATGGCCATACAGTATAGAGAATGCAGATTTCTTTCACGTCTGAGACCTGCCACATGCAAGTTTTCCATAATCTGCTAGGTAAGTACATGGGACTAAGTTGTGGTCACTGTCATATAAGCAGAAATAACATGTGAAATTTCTGGTATGTGTCCTTAAAAGGGAGGATGGGCAGTATGCCCTTCTTGCATTCCTTTTCCTTTGCTTCTGCTGGGAATATGGCTCTCCAGCAGGTATCTTGGACCATGAGGTGATGTTGAGGATAGAAGACTTTCACAATGAAGCAGTAGGATGGAAGGAAGCTGATCCCCACAGAACCATGGCAGCCCTGGACTGATTAGCTCCAGACTTCTTAAAGGTGAGAGAGAAGCTATTTTGCTTTAAGCCATTATTATTTTGCTTTTTTCTGTTACAGGCATCCAAACCTGATCCTAACTGGGATAACTGCAACCTAAGCACTGGATTTCAGTTATTTATTTACCATAACATTTACCAGGAATTACACAAAGTCCACGTGGTCATGGACAAATTACGTAACTTCTCTATGCCTCAGTGTCCTCATCAGTAAAACAGCAGCATCTATAGGGCAGCCATTAGAATTGCATGATATATATAGTACAGAAGCACTTAGCATAGTGCCTGCATGTAGAGTTTAATGAATGTTATCTATTTTGTATTTCTTGTCATTGTCCTTCGACTGCTACACAGCTGAGCCTATTATGTATAATTCCAAAGCCAGGGATCTCTCCACCTCACCCTGCTATGCAGAGACTGCCTTCCTGGGCAGATCCAGCCCAGAGCCGCAGAACCCTGCCTATGTCCTCAGTGAGCTCCCTAGAAGAACTGCCCCTTCCTTGGGGAGTAATTCTCTTTCTTTGATCTGCTCAGATAATCTCAGTGTAGCCTGCAACATTTTAAGCCATCCAAGTTGATACAGAACTTAAAGCAAAGTATCAGCCTTTATGACACAGTGGTTCTGAGCCTATTTATTTCAATATGGGCAAATGAGAGAGTTTAATGCTTTCTCCATTGTGCTAAAAGTAAATAAGCAGCTTGGGCAATAAGTCAGGGCATCTTTATCTTATTGTTGTATCTTTTACTTTCCATTATGGAAATTTTCAAACATATACAAAAGTAGAGAAAATGAGATAATGGACCCCTTTCAGCATCAACAATTACTGAGTCATGGCCAATCATGTTCCTAACTACTTTTAAGCACATTCCAGACTTGCATCATTTCATGAGTAAATATCTCAGTATGTAACACTTTAATTTTTGGAAAATAACAGATTTCATCTGTACTAGAAGTGGGGCAGGTGCCATTCCACCTGTTTGCCAAGAGGCTAAAGCTATCCACCTGCTCCCTTTCAGGAGACGGAGAAACCTGCGCAACCTTCCCATTTCCCCATTTCCCAGTGGAAATGACCTATCATCCTTCCAGCTGCCTGTCCCCACTCTCAACTCCCCCATTCCCAAAACTCACCTCATCAAGCACCAGTAGGATCTTTGCCTTGCTACCCAAGAGACCTGCAAATCAGCATGGAATTAAGTTTTTCCAGAATAGGAGAAATGTATGGCATATTAAAGTTGGAAGGAGCTGTAAAGGGTAGACCATCCCTTTCAATATAGAGATGAGAAAATTGAGGCAGAGAATGAGCACATAGATTCATGCTTGAGCTTTCTAAACTGCAGATCCAATTCTGTGAGTCAGCTGCTTAAAATCATTTGAGGATTTCCCAGTGCCCTGAGTCTCAGGTATTTAACATAAAGGACCTTCCACATTCTAAAACCAGCTACTTCCCTCTGGAGACTCAGCCCTCACCACTTCCCCTCTTCTCATCCTCTCTCTAAGTCAGACATAGAGCTTCTTTAGGATTTCCTGTTTGGCCAATTCCTGCTTGCACTTCAGATCCCTACATAGATAGCATTTCCCCCCACGAAACCATCAAAGTTCTCAACACCAAGTTAGATACAATTCCATATGGTCCAACCGAACATGGTACATCTTGTAACATGGCACTTACAACACACTACATTGAAATTTCCTGTTACATATATGATTTCCCATCAGATTGTAAACTCCATGATGGCAAGGCCATGTTTGGTCCCTAACTCCATGCCTGACACAGCACAGACACCTGACAAATACTTGATACACAAATGAATGACTACTGCCCCTGGGAAGAGTGCATGAAAGACATAAGGGAAAAGTGCTCTGGATAGTGTTCAGCATCCAACGAAGGTTACCCATTGCAGTTCTTACTGCTTAAGGCCACAGAGCTACATATAGGGGACAGGTCTTCTGACCAGTGCTGGCCAGAGCTCTTAGAATTCCATCACACTGCTTAATATGAAGTCAGCCAATAAAGTTGTCACTTACTGCTATTTTCCTAAGTAAATAAAATCATTTCTATTGGGTTAAAGAAAGCACACTTACACTTATAACCTTTTGAAATCATTTTTGTTTGAAATTTTTGACTTTTTGATCTGAGTAGGAGATGCACACACTCCAGATCGTTTTTCTGAAAGACTGATGGATCATCATTTTTAAAGAATATTTCCTTTAAGCCAGATATTGTTTATGAATAACAAAAGATGCCACTCCCATCTTTGCCTCTGAAATCACTATGACCAAGTGGTACAGACTATAGGGAACCATGTGTTGGTGAAAAATGAGATAAGGAAGGACTCAAAAGAAGGTGTAAGATGACAAATTACAAAACCAAAATGCTCTAGTGGTGATAAGTATGTTTTTTAAGCCCGTTAGTACAAAGACCAACTATGGTAGAGCTTTTTTATGACCTTTAAAGCTCTGGCTGAAAGACTGGAGAGCAGAGCAGAGTTGGTTTTCAATTCAAGAAAAATGTACTAGGTGCTACCATGAGGCCAGTTTCCTTACTTTCACTCCCATCATGTGTCAGTGGGAAGCAATCTGGTAGGGAATAAAACAGCAAATTGCTAATTCAGTAAAACTTAAGTCAACACAAAGCCAATTTACTAGCTAGAACTCTCTTGCTATACTCAGCGTAGTAGTTAAGATCACGGCTTTGGAGATAGACAGACCTGGGCTTCCAGCCCAGATGTTTAAACTCTGGAAAAATATGTAACTTCTTTGAGCCTTAGTGTCCTCATTTCCAAATTGGAGTAATACTCCACTGAACAGCTGACTTATTAAATTAGCTAGGGCAGGTATAGTGTACATGCATTCTCTTACCAGCCAAGAGCAATACTCCCCTTCTCTGGGAAATCCTCCTCCTCTGTGGTTGGAATGAGAGCTGCCATGGCCCAGGGGTGGGTACCTGAAACCAAGCTAGGTGAACCACAGCCTTTTCACAGGACTTTTCAATGTAAACCAGAGAGGGTAAGTCTCAGTCTTTCCCTAGTGCAAGGATGACAGGCAGGAGTTCAGGAACCATGCTTTCTGACACGTGGAGATAAGTGCTTCAAGAGAACAACGTTGCCAAGGAGGGAGAAGTAAATTTGAGAGAGGGAGAGAGGGAGGGGGGAGAGGGGGAGGGGGGAGAGGGAGAGAGAGAGGGAGGGCGGGAGAGAGAGGGAAAACAGCATTTACATCCTAGGAACTCAAGGGGCCCAGATGTACCTCGACTCTTTCTACAGAGACAAGATCCCCCTTTTTCAATTCAGTTCATTCAAATTAGGTCTCTCACTTGTAACCAAAGAAATCCTACCTAATACAGTACTAGCACAATGCCTGAATCACTGTAGCTCAAAACACTGAAGTTACTGTTATTTGCTCACAGAATTGAATTATCACTCCTTCCCTACTTCACATACAGAGGAAAAATTAACACGACTAAATAAAAGCTTGCATTAGAAATTTAGTAAAAATAATAAGCTCCATGATATCACTTAGAATCCCTATCCATTCAACTAAACTGTCCAAACTTTTTTGAGCTGTAACTAATATTCACATTGTATGCTATGTTCTACAGAGAACTTCCACGTATGCACAGCACTGTCCAAGAGAAATGTAATGCAAGCCACAAATATGAGTCACATAGGTAATTTTTAAATTTCTAGTAGCCACATTTAAAAAAAATAAGAAGTAAACTAATTTTAAAAATAAATTTTATTTAATTCAATGAGTACAAAATATTGGCATTTCAACATGCAGTCAGGAGAAAAAGGTAACCAATGAGATATTTCAAATTTTTTTTATACTAAGTCTTCAAAATCCAGGGTGTATTTACACTCACAGCACAACCCAATTTGGACTAGCCACATTTCAAGTGCTCAATAGCCACTTATAGTTAGCAACTACCGTATTAGACAGCACACATGTAAAATGTATCAATCTTCACAACAACTCTAAGAAGACTGAAGCTTTTGTGGTTACAGATAAGAAGACTGAAACTTAAAGAAATTAAGAAATTCGCCCATAGTCAACAGCCACTTGGTGCAAACCTTGGTCTTTGGTCTTCAAATTTTATGCCCTTTATCACATTATGCTGTGCCTGCAATAAGAACTGATATTCAACATGATCCTGAAATACAGCCAGATCAGTCAAATAAACTAAGAATAACAATGTGGTTTCACCTATAAAATGACAGGGCTCGACAAGTGGTCTCTCAGGTACAAGAGCTATATTTTCTGATTGATTGCTCAGGACATAGAGCCTGCCAGTGGGACAGAGAAGCTCACGTAGGAACAATCCCAAAAGTTCCACAGTGCTCTACACCTACTGATTCATGAATGTAATTAATCTCTCACCATCACAAATGGATGTGTTCCCTCCACCACACCTTCTTCTCTAACAAACTATTACTTTGTTCACGGAATCAAAACCCAAGCCTTTGCAAATAAATTGATCACTGAAACAGTCTGCAGTGGTCTTCAATGTAACTTTAACATATGAGCTAATCCAGTAAAAATGGTTTTTTAATCAACAGGGAGAAATGGAGAGCACATAGCCTTGCCTACTGCCAACGTTCCAACCCTGCCACCACTTACAGCAGGGGGACCGCCCTTTGCTAAGCAGTCAAGGTCCACAGGTTAGGCTTTCAAGAGAAAAACAGGCATTGCCGATATATCTTAACCATTATCATTTTCTCCGGATCTTTTCACACAAAATCTATTGTTTGTTCTTTGCAGCAGCAAATGAATTCTTTATTGGGTGGCAGAATGTCAATCCTGAAAGTTAAAAGAAAACTTGCTTTTTAGTCAAGATAACTGTGTGAAAGTACCTAGTACCACGCCTGGAACACAGCAATTTACATCGGTTGCCTTTACATCTTAGAGTAAGCCCGATTTTCAAGGAATATTTAATATCTGGGAAAATACCTACAACATAATGTTAAGGGAAATTAACAACACAAATTTGATTCTAAAATGTGAATGATACTCTTAAAAGACATCTGCCTCTATACATGCATAGACAACACAATGGAAGGAAATATACCAACACATTAACAGTGATTGTCTTTTTTTTTTTTTACTGCAGTCAACCAGGCTGATCTTAAGAGCACAGGCTTTCTCTAGTCAGTTGGTCCTGGATTCAAATCCTAACTCCATCCCCTACTTATCTGGGTGTCTGGGCAAGCTATAAAACCTCTCCAAGCCTCACTTTCTTCATCTCTACAAATAGAGGTAATGACAGTACCTGTCCCATAGGATTGAGGATTAATTTTAATGATATATGCAAAGCATCTGATGCACAACAGACGTTCAATAAGCGGCAGCCATTATTTGCTCTCTCGAGTCACATGGCAAGGAGGGATCCCCAAAATTGCTAGGTTAGATTCCCTGATTCTGCAGACAAACATGAAGAAACCAGAGAGATTAAGTGATTTGTCCTAAGTCATACAGCTAGGTAGTGAAAGCTGGGATAGAACCCAGCCACCTAGTTCTAGGCAAGGGCCATGCCTACCTCATCACTGGTTGCAGCTCTGGAAACATCTTGCCATGGAAAACCAGAGAGATTCTGAGAGAGAGAGAGAGAGAGTGTGTTCTACAAAGAAGAAGATGGAGGGCCCGGCATACTCAAAAAACAGTTTGGCTTCCAAGTCGACCAAGTAATGAGATGAAGCTGGAGAAGTTGGCAGGGACCAGCTCATGCAGAACCCTTTAAATATATTAACAACGATTACCTCTTGACGGTGGTATTAGGAATGATTTAAGGGATGTTTACTTTTCTATGTTCTGGAAGACTGTTTGCAAATACGGCTGCAGGCATTCTCCCCCCGACCTCCCACCCCTACTCCTCACCATCCACTCACCACTTTACGACGCTACTTCTCATCTCCTCTCACCAAGAGGAAGGGTCTACTTCCTCACTCCCTGAATCTGGGCTGGCCTTGTAACTGGCTTTGAACAACAGAGGGTGTTATGGGCTGAATATTTGTGTCCCCCCAAATTCATACATTGTAGCCCTAAAACCCCTATGTGATAATATTTGGAGGTGGTGGCTTTAGGAGTAATGAGGTTTAGATGAGGTCATGAGGGTGTACCCATATTGGGACTAGGGTCCCTATGAGAAGAAGAGAGACCAGAATGCATCTCTCTCTGTGCCGCCTCCCCCTGCCACCCCTGGCCATGTAAGGACATAACTAGACGGTGGCCAGGAAGAGGGTTCTCACCAGGAACCAAATATGCTGGCACCATGATCTTGGCCTTCCCAGCATTCCAGAACTGGGAGAAATAAATGTATGTTGTTAAAGCCACCCCCACCAGTCTACGGTGTGGACTAAAATAGATGGGAAGCGACACTGTACCAGCTCCGAGCCTGGGCCCTAGAGACCAGTGGACTTCTGCTTGCACTCTTGGTTCATCTTCTTCTCCAGGAGAACAAGTCCAAGCTAGTCTGCCATGGGATGGGAGACGACCTGGAGGAGCTGGCCTCGTCATCCCAGACATGTGAATGAGCCTCGTGACAGCCGAGCTCAGCCCAGATCAGAAGCACCCAGCTAGCCCACCTGCTGGCCAGCAGAACTGTGAGCTGAGTAAAAGTATATTGTCTTAAGCCACTAAGTTTTGGGATGCTTTGTTATGCAGCAAATCTAATTGTTAGATATGTGTTTTCTAGAGTTTCTACAATGAAAAACGTAACATTCATTTTAAAAAACAACCTTCTTCATAAAGAAGAAAGGGAGGGAGGAAAGAAGAAAGAAAGATGAAACACAGATCTGAGTTCATATCCCGCTCCACCATCTAGCGGCTGTGTTAGCCAAGTTATCCAAGACATACAGAACTTTTCTAATATTACCTACCTCACAGAGCTGCTTTTTAAATCAAAAGTGAGAGTACGTACAGCATTTAAGCAGGGTAACTTAACAGGCACTCAGTACCTCCCACATCTCTTCCTCACCCTTTCCTTCCTTCTATCTCCAGCAATGCCAAGATTTTGTGGAAGTAGCTCAGCTTTATCCCACTCAACCATGCAATGCTGTCATTCACTTTTTATTCTTAATGCATTTTAATCTCCTTTCCCAGACAAGATGAGCCAAGATACTCAAAATCCATTTAATTACATCCTTATGTACCTTCAGCTTTGAAGAATATGTTAAATAAAAGAATGCTATAACTTCATTAATAGCTAACTTTTCCATGAACATTTTATCATGAAAATTTCAAACATGCCAAAAAGTTGAAAGAATTGCACACAACGAATATCCACATATATGATAACTAGGTTCAACAATTGAAAATATTTTACCAGTTTGCCGTATTTAAATATTTGAGGATTTTGTTCTTTTTGCTGAACTTATGGAAAATGAACTGAGACATCATATTGACCTCTCAATTCTTCATCATGCGTCTCCTAATAAGGACATTCTCCTACACAATCACAAAATTAATTACAATTCTCTGAAGTTATCTAAAATCCAGTCTATATTCAAATAGCCTCAATTGTCCCAAAAATGTCTTTTATAATAGCTGACTTTTAATAATAGTTTACATTTTGATAGATATGATGCTCACAACAATATTTTTAGGTAGATATTATCCCCACTCATTGTTGAGAAATTAAGTTCAGAATGCTAATTTGCCTTGCCAAATATAACACAGGCAGGAAGTTTGTGGCGAAGTGGTTATTTAACCTTATTTAGTGTTTAACTGTTTTCCATAGATCAAGCTGACATATGAACAAACGCATTTAAATTTTTTTAAATCAATATACTCTAAAATAACAAAGCTTTTAGAAGAAAGCGTAAAACAATACCTTTATGATATTGAGGCAAGCAAAGATTTCTTAAACAGGACCCAAAAAGTAGTAACTACAAAGCAAAAATTAATAAAGTGTAAAACATGACAGAATTTCTGTTCATCAGAAGACATCATTAAAAGAATGAAAAGGCAAGCCACATATGCAAGAAGATTTTTGCAATACATATATCCAAAATATTCATATCTAGAATATATAAATCAATAAGAAATCTTCAACTCAATAAGAAAAAGGCAGACAACCCAATAGAAAACTTGGCAAAAGTCATAATCAGGCCTTTCACAAAAACTAGATACAAATGGCCAATAAACTGCTGGAAAGGGGCTTAACCTCAGAGTCATCATGGAAATTCAAATTAAAACCAGAGTGATGTACCACTAGCACCAACCAGAATGGGTAAAATTTAAAAGACAGACAGCCCAAATGTTGATAAAGATTTATCAACGTTTGATAAAATGCTGGAGCAATAGAAATTTCACAACCCGCTGTGGGAGTGAAACTTGATACAGTCCCTTTGTAAAACTGTTTGGCATATCTACTAAAGCTTAATATACACATACCTAGGACCTAGTCATTTCACTCTCAGTATGGAACCAACAGAAACAAGTACAGACGTGCACCAAAAGACACCTAAGAGAATGTTCACAGCAGTATATTTTTTAAATATATCCACACTGGAAATTACCCAAATGTCTGTCAAAATTAAAATGAAAAGAGTTAAGTGTTATATTCACTGGACAGAATACTTATAGCAATAAGAATGAATGAACTACAACCACCACCCAACGTGGACGTGGACGGGTCTCACAAATGTAGCACTGGGAAAAGAAACAAGAACAAAAGATTATAGAGTGAATGTTTCCATTTACACGAAATTCAAAAACAAGAAAAACTAATCTACAGGGTTAGACTTCAGATTAGTAGTTACCCTTAGCAGGGGTGGGAGGAGTGGGAGTGACTGGAAGAGGGCTTCCGGGTTGCTAGTAATGTCCTGTGACCTGATTTGGATGCTAGTTTCACCAGTGTATTAACTTCATACAAATTCATCAACCTGTACACTTAGAAGTTGTGTGCACTTTTCTATATACTTAACTTAAAAGTTTGCTTAAAAATGCAGTATTCTCAGGGCATACTCATACTCACTCATCAATATGAAGAATTCTGAGGCCAAAATTTACCAGCCACATCTCTTGAGGAGACTCTAACTATGCCTGTGTGTGTAATGTTTTTATTTACTTTTATATACTGCCAATTTAACCTTTTTCTCAGTGCTGTCATTAATTACAAATTTCTCATGTTAGTGTTAAGCTTCTTGATTTTGTTTTTCCTTCAAACTTTTTAACCCTTTATTATGAATTTGGAGGAAACTAGCAACAAATTTTGGAAGATAAAAACAGAATCAAGAAAGCTGAACCCTAAGCCATCAAGCTGTGTTACAACATAGACCCCCTAATGACACAGGATTTGGCAGCACACCTACCTCTGAGCCAGGGAGTGGGGGACGAAGGCAGCTAGACCCCCAGACCTCTCCCTCTGCTCATGCAGCTGAGCAGGTGCCATTCCCTAGGAGAGGGCTGGAGCTTTATTCTGTGGAGGGAGCATCAAGAGGCTCCTGGACAGGGGAACACGAGACTGAGGTGTTAAAACAACTGCTGACATTCTGAGAGCCAGGACCCCAGCATTCTTCCCAGCATTTCATGAGATGTGCTAGCATCCTCTTAAAAGAAATTAGATGGCAGAACAAAAGGAGGCAACCAAATGGGGAAGTACCTGTTCTTCATTCAACCTCTGAAGCTAAATGAAATGAGCCCATTACCCCACAGACTGAAAAGATAAAATGAAGGAAAGGAATACATACAATCGAGAGGAAACATCCACTCCTCTAGAGCCACCGAGGAAGGACCTTGGAAGAAGGAGGTAGATGAGTGAGGCCAAAATGAACTGTGGCAGTTTCTTGTTATCCCACTGATTCATGGACTATAACAGCAATTGTTTAATATTTCATGTATAAGCTCACCTTCCCCTCCACGTTTTCACACTGCACTCCCTCATTTGCCTGCAATTTCTGGATGGGCTTTTAATTTCTTTTAAAATTCTTTTCCAACAAATCTACCATCATTAATATCTGGGTTAGTATCTTCTAGTATATCTGCAAAGTAATACATGTGGTACCTCCAACCTAGCCCAACCTTTCATTCCATCTTTCACTCACTGGTTTATGCATTTTCATATGGGCCAGGAATTATTAAAGGATAATGATTTTCATGTGGGCATTAACTCTCCCAATATGAGAGTTTCTACTTTTATCTAAAGAGAAAAAACAGCATAGAAAAGTAAGTTGTGGGATCAAAGAAATCCATATGGAATCCTAGATCTACCACCTACTAGCCATCTGACCTTGAGATTATTTCATGATCTTATCCTCAATGCCTTCATCAATAAAATGGGCATCTTAATACCTACCTCTCAGGGTCATCACTAGTTTTAAACAAGATAATAGGTGCTAAGCATTTAGCATAATACTAAATACTGTAAAAGGCAAGTAAGCAGTAACTTTATTGTTTCTTAAATGTATTAATAACCTGCTTTCTATATCTAAGATTTTAAACCATATGCATCACCTCACTAGGTTACGTCAAGACCACCATAGCCTTCCCATCATTTCTGTTACGGTTTTCTCCTTTTATCAAACAAGATGAAAGAGACAGCCCATGGGCTTTTCAAACTTCAGAAGTGATCTGTAGATGATCAGAAGAAACAAAGAAACAAAATCAGATGACCACTGTTCTATATAACTTGGAATTCTGCTCTTCAAATGGCTAACGCAGAGTACTAATCAACACAAAAAGTAGGTTCTGGTTGTAGGAGAGAACACGCACACAGGAAGAATCAGTTTCATTCAGCACGTGTTGCTGGGGGTAGAGGATACATTAAGTGATTCCATAAACCTATCCTGGGCACTGACTGTGACAGGCATAGCGCTGGGCTCTGCGCTGGACAAATCCCCGCACCCCGCCCAAACCTAAAGTACAGCACAGAATAAGGGGCATACCATAAGAGAGTGGGGAAAGGAGCTGTGGGGGTTTTGAGAAGGGGAAAATGGTTGGGGACACCAGGCGGACTCAGGGATTATTTCCTAATCATCTTATGTCACTGTGACTCAGAACAGCGGTGCATAGTGTGCAATCCATATCATTAAGATGGAGCATCTCATTCAGGTGACAGCTCAGAAAGGCTGCAGTTGAAAAGAGTCTTCCAGAAAGAGTAAATTCTAATTGACAGAAGACTAAATTGAGGAGGGGCACCACTTCTTAGATTCCCAGCAAGGGAAGACTCCCGCAGATCCAGAGGAGGAAAACAAAACTGGCCAATCAGTATATTCATCTCCTGCTTCAAGGGGGAGGGGAGGAGCTTAAAAGGTTTTTCACATACACTAAATAGAGCCTTTTACTTAAAAGCCTGAGCTACTGAGATAATTCTGCATCTCCATGAGCGCTGCAGATAACGCATTCTATTGTTATGGGGCTTCCACGAACAGTCTGACCAACTTTTTTTCTAAGCTTCGGGAAAAAATTTCATAAAAAGCTTAAATAGAAAGGACTGAAGCATTTATACATACTACAATATGGATAAACCTTGAAAATATGATACGAAATGAAAAAAACCCAGACACAAAAGACCACATGTTGTATTATTCCATTTATATAAAACGTCCAGAATAGGCAAATCCATAGAGAAAGAAAGTGGATTAGTAACTGCCAGGGGCTGGGGAAAGAGGAAACTCAGAGCAGTGGCTAGTAATGGGTCCCAGGCTCCTTTTTGGGTGATGAAACTGTTAAGGCGTTAGATAGTGGTGATGGTTGCACGACCTTGTGAATATACTAAAACCCACTGAACTTATATTTTAAAGGGTGAATTTTATGGTATATTAATTATCTCTCAAGAAAAGAAGAAAAAAAGCACATCAGGATTTCATTAGAAAATGTTCAACTCAATCTTTTTTTCCTAGCCGTGTAATTCCTCAGAAGAAATCTTACTCAATATGAAAAAACATCTCCACAGGACTCATAACACTCAGAAAACCCCAGTTGGAAAATTTCTATCATAAAACCCACTTCTCTCATTTTTACGGATAGAACAACTGAGACCAGAATGTGAACTGACTGACTCAAGGTGAGTCTGTGATGGGAATGCCAGGAGGGAAATTTCAGGCCTCCTGACTTGTAGGCCAATGGATTTTTCATTCCACCTGGCTACCTTATTTCTTTAAAAATCTAAAATAACCCTCCAATCCATAATAAACAAGGAAGATTATTAAAAAAATTCCAAAACAAAAAATGAAAAAGTCAATTTGCACCCTATCCACTATATCATTTATTTGCCCTGGAATCTGAATTATCCTCCCAAATCATAAACATATTGTCTTGTCAAAAGTAGAGTCTGAATGGTTAAAAATGCTAGTTTCTAAGTCTCCTTTTAATAACTGAAGGCCCAGTTATTATTATGAAATATTATGAATTTAACAGTATTTTGGAGACACTGAAAATGTAGAGAGTGTTTGGGAAGTCATATTAAGGGACAAAAAGAAAATATGATCTCAACAGAACACACACATGGACGTACAAACCACACACAGAAAGGGGGTACACTCCAATTTACCAGCAACCATCTCATTTCTAAGGGATGGAGTGGCAGATGGGTCTACAGGTTTTCTCTGTGCTTTTCTGAATCCCCGTAACTTCCTTTGGGGAACTTTTCAATTACATCATATAGAGTACCTGCTATGTGTCAGGCACGATGCTAGGTGCTCTTTATGTATTACTTCTAATCTCACAATGACCCTATGAGTTGGGTATTACTCTTCCAATTTTTAAAATGAGGAAACCGAGGCTCAGAGAAGTTAAGGAATTTGTCCACCTTAAGTTTAAGAGGAGGGATCCAAACGGGGCTTTCTTTTCTTTTCCCTCTCTCCCTCCTTCCTTTTCTTCTTTCCTTTTTTTTTCTTTCTTTCCTCCCTCCATTTTACAGTAGGTATTGAGGGCCTCTGATGCACAAGAACTTCATCTAATAATTAAAGTGTGGGGGTGACATGAAAGGGAAAACTCAGGATGCTCTGTGAGTGTGTTATAAGGCAGGCCTGGGAAGGGACCCTGGAGTCAGAGAAAGCCATCCAGAGGAAGCTGCTACTGGGAGAAGTAGAACCCAGCTGGGCAAAGAGGAGGGTAAATATATTCCAGGAGAAACAGCATGCTGGGAACTCAAAATCCAGCCTCTGAGGAAGTAAAATGAATCCAAGATGACAATGACTTACTTCCAATTCCAAGCTACACATGTGCGTGACTGTGTGTGCCTGTGCATGTACACGTGTAGACATGTATGTGCATCCGTGTATATACATACATAAAATACCCTCACCATCCTCAGTGAGCCAAGGGCCCGGAGCAGGAGGGGAAGGTGAGACACTCCCACTGCCTCTTTCTCCTTACCACCTACCCCTGCCCCCAGGTAAGGTGAGACCCCTCCCCTGCAGCCCCCTCCTTTTAGCACCCGTTCCCAGATTTTCCCATTTACTTCACAGCAGCAGGAGTCATACCTGGGCTCAATCTCTGCATCCCACCTCCACTCCCATTTGGAAGAAGTATTCTAAATTTAAACCGCACAGCACCAAACTAAAAATGGCTTAGAAAGGGGGACAAACATACCTTGTGCTGGGCTCTTGTTAGATTTCACAGGCACGAATTACCCTTTTTTCTAAGCATACGTAGTCAAGTGATTCTTAGGTGATAAAAGAACCATCTCCTAGTTCGCATGAGACAAAAGTGTCTGTTTTTAAATGACCAGGGAAGAGGCGGAAGAAGGCAGAAAAGGAGTAGGAATTTAAGTGCTGACTCATGCAAGGTGCATTTGCGGTTCTGAGAATGTCATGCAGCTCTACTGGGAGGCAGGGGGGTTCCTCATCCGCTTCCTGAATGGGCCTCTCAGAAAGTGAGATGGAAGGCGTGGGTCCGAAGGCCTGCGTGACGGTCCTGTCCTGAGACACCCCACAACTCCCAGGTAATTCCCCTTCCCAAGCTTCGGTTTCCTCATCCCTAATCATTTTAGGAATTGGAGGCTGAACTTGACCAATGGTTCTCAAGCTTTTTTGTCCTTGGCACTTTTTATTGTCTTTAACATTAAAACATTAGTTCTTTTTTTTTTTTTTTTTTTTAAAGATTTTATTTTTTCCTTTTTCTCCCCAAAGCCCCCCGGTACATAGTTGTGTATTCTTCATTGTGGGTTCCTCTAGTTGTGGCATGTGGGACGCTGCCTCAGCGTGGTCTGACGAGCAGTGCCATGTCCGCGCCCAGGATTCGAACCGACGAAACACTGGGCCGCCTGCAGCAGAGCGCGCGAACTTAACCACTCGGCCACGGGGCCAGCCCCAAAACATTAGTTCTTTTTAAAATTGCTATCGAAGTGTAACAGACATGCTAAAAAATAATCAAATCACATGTTCAGCTCAATGAATTTTTACCAACTGAATGTATCTAAAAAAAAACACTAGCAGCCAGATCAAGTCACAGAACAATACAGCTTTGGAATAGGGACGCATATCTAAATAGGCTGGAAAATAAGAGCCAGTTTGTTTGTTTGATTTTAATAGAAAATTTGGGCAAACATGAAAAACACTTTCACAATTGGGTAATGCACCAACCCTTGGTCACTCTTCAGGTCTGTGTCACATTTGAGTGGAACTATTATCGCCCTGACCTAATTGCTAGAACTACCCTACCATATCTTTGAGAAGGAAGGAGAACCTAGTGCATAAGTGCCCAAAAAACCTGAGATGAAGGAGTGGATGGACTGAAGCTGCATTTGAGAGGCCGGGGACACGGCAGTGACATGAAGCTCATGGGTGCGACCAGCACTATGTACCACCATGCATCCCGGGAGGGATGTTGAAAACAATACCTACTCAGTCTAATTCAACTTCCAGCTATAATAGAGGGAATTGTAGCAGACCAACTGCTATGCTGAGGGCAATTAGAAAAGCCAGATAAAATCCCAAACATCAGTTTGAAGTATGGCCATGCACCACATTAACGACGTTTCAGTCAATGATGGACCACATATAGGATGGTAGCCGCATAAGATTAGTACCATACGGCCTAAGTATATTGCAGGTTATACCATCCAGGTTTGTGTAAGGACACTCTATGATGTTCACACAATGATAAAACCACCTAAAGACACACCTCCCAGAACACATCCCTGTCATTAAGTGTCGCACGACTGTGACAGGAGAGCTACTAATCCGCCAGGATTTGAGCAGCCAGATCTTAGATGCACGAGGCTCACTGAGGTAAGCCCAACTTTCTGAAGGCCCATTTTCCCCCATAGGGCATTTGCTCACTCTTGGTATAGGGCAAGAAGTTGAGAAGCCAGCAGAGGGCAGCTGCTGAGAGGCAGAGAAGGCTACAGAACTTCAGACACTCTTATGGGGCTGCAGAGACAGGAAGTGGAGGTCAGGACTGAAAAGGCACATCCTCGAGGTGCTCAGAGAAGCCTGATATGCCCTTTCTCCTTTAAGCATCGCTAACTGAGCTGCACATGGCACAGGGTTCAGGAGCCTAGGAGAAAGGAGATGAAAAGCAGAATGAAAGGATTTTGCAGAGCAGAGTTTTCAGTGGATTCACAGTACTAGGAAGACAAAAATTGGAATTTAGGGCCTGCCATGGGAAAGATCTCAGGCTCTCAGTCAGTCCTCCTGGGGGCCTGGAATTGGGGAAACCCAAAAGTAGACCAAACCTTAAAAGTCTGCAAAATGGCCTTAATCAGACTGAGTGCCTGACTAGGCTGAGGTGATCTCCCCTCTACTGAGGGCAAAGAATAGGGTAAATACTCTCAGAAGAGAGACGACATCATCCAGAGCACCGTCATACACAACGGTGGACATGTAATAAAAACTTACCAGGCATACAAAGAAAGAAGACCAAGAAGAAAAATAGAAAAGATAAACAGACTGACAAGGGACCCATACTTTCGAGTTATTAAACGTGGTCTTTAAAATGACTGTGATTAATATATTTGAGGAAATAAATGACAAGAGGGAGAATCTATATTTTAAGATAATCTAACAAAAATTCTAAAACTGAAAAATACAAAATGAAATTAAGAAATTAACAGATTGTGTAATAACAAATTAGATACAGCAAAGAGAGCCAGTGAGCCCTAAGACGGTAGAAAATAATCAAACTGAAAAAGAGAGGAAAGATTATGAGTGCAAAAAATAAAGTAAGGGTTATGTGGGGCAGGGTAAAAAACTCTAACATAAAAGTAACTGGAATCCCAGAAAGAGGAGAGGATGGAGCAGAAATAGTATTTGAAAAAATAATGGCGGAGAATTAGGAGAATTACAAAAAACATCAAGCCACACAGGTTCAAGAAGGGCCAAAAACCTTAAGCAGGATAAATATAAAGAAAACTGCTTACAATCAAATAGAGAAAGTCCTAAAAGTAGGCAAAGGAAAAAAGATGCAACATCAAATAGTAACAATAGCATGGATGGCCAACTTTTCCAAGAAAGGATGAAAGCCAGAAGACAATGGAATGGCATCTATGATGTGCTAGGGAAAAATCTTCCTCCTCAGAATTCTACACATCCAATGAAATTACCTTCAAAAGCAAAGGCAAAACTATTTCCAGACCAAAAGAACTGAGAATATTCTTTCATAGCAGATATGTATGACAAGAAATACTACAGGAAGTTTTTTATGCAGAAGGAAAAGATCCCAGAAGGAAAACAGAAGTTCAGGAAGAAATGAAAAGCAATGGGTAGGGTAAATATGTGACTAGATCTAAATATTGACTGTAAAAAACAATAATATTAGGGTCTTATAGAGGTTTAAATATACATATAGCTAAAATGAATTTTAATAATGACACAAAAGGCATAAGGGGGGCAGGGGCTGGGGAGGGGAGAAGACATGGTAAACAAAGCCAGAATGTTCTAAGAGCCTAAGACTGTCCAGGATGTGATTAAGTAAAAGTAGCATTGGGGTATCAAACACACACGCATACACACAAAAGGGAAACAAATGTGTAACAAGCTAGTAGAGAGGGAAAAGGGAAAGTTAAAAATAATGCTTCATAAATCCAAAAGAAAGCCACAAAGAAAAGAAAATGGTACATAAAACAGGTGGGACACAAACAGGAAAGAAATAGCACAATGGTAGCCATAGACCTTAATATATCAATAATTATATTAAATGCTTTAACTACCCAAACTAAAGACCAAATGTCAGACTGGACTTTTAAAAACTCCATTTATTTATTAAAATGTATTACTTAAATTTAAATTTAAATTAAAGTTTAATATAAATTTTTTTTTAATTTTTATTTTTCATTATAAATTATATTATAAATTAAAAAAATAACATTTAAATGCATTATTTAAACAGCATTTATATGCTGTTTATAAAAGATATAGCTTAGATATAAGAGCACAGAAAAATTGAAGTATAAAGATGGAAAAAGATATACCATGGATATATTAGCCCAAAGAAAGTTGCTACAGCTACATTAATATTAGAAAGATAGACTTTAGGGCAGGAAGCATCATTAGAGATAGGAGAGACATTTCATAATAAAGATATGACAATTGTAAATTTATATGGTATTCCCCTTAACACAGCTTCAAAATTAAGTAAAGGAAAAATTGGCAAATATAAAAAAAGAAACAGCTAAATCCAAAATCATAGTGAAAGAGTTTAACCCTCTGTGAGGAACCAATAGAGTGAGAAAAAAAATTAGCTAGGGTATGGAAGATCTGTACTACAAGATTAACAAAACTGACATGTACAGAACACGGAACCAAACAACCTAAGCATGCATATTCTTCTAAAACACATACACAACATACATATATAAAAACTGACAATATGCAGGGCCCCAAAGCAAGTTGCAACAAATTTCGAAGAACTAAAATTATCCAAAGTATATTCTCTAACCATAGTAAAAACAAGCTAGAAATCAGTAGCATAAAGATCATTAGAAACTCCCCAACTGCTTAGAAATTAAGAAGTACATTTCTATATGACATTGTGGGGTTAAAAAAAAAACCCACAATGGAAATTATAAAATATTGTTAACTATGTACCATAAAAATATGATATAACAAAACTTGCAGGATGCAGCTATAGCTATGCTTAGAGGAAAATTTAATAGCCTTAAATGAAAATATTTGTTAAAAGAAAACTGAAAATCAAAGACATAAGCTTCCATTTCAAGAAACTAGAAAAAAATTCAGAAAATTAGAACTTAAGAGTGTTAAAGTAAATAACAAGGATAAAAGTAGGAACTGATGAGATAGAAAACAAATGTATAATACAAAAAGCAACCAAGTCAAAAAAGCTAGCCCTTTGCAAATATTATTAAATTCATAAAACCTTGGCAATATGCCTCAAAAAAAAAGAGAATTACCAGTATAAAAAAGAGAGAAATATCAGGAATAAAAAATAGGGACAAGATCACACAACATAAAGACATTGAAAAGATCATAGGAGGATAGAAAGACAATCTTATGCCAATAAATTTGAAAATTCAGATGAAACGGACAAATTCCTAGAAAAACACTACTTACTAAAACACAAAAAGAAACAGAAAATCTGAATAAATCTATACCTATAAAGGAATCCATACTTTAGAAGCTTTCCACAACAAAATTTCCAGGCTCAAGTGGTTTCACCAGGAAATTCTTCTAGACACTTAAAGAATAATTCCAATCTTACAAAACTCTTCCAGGGAACAGAAAAAGAGGAATTACTTCCTAACTTGTTTTATCAGTTCAGCAAAATCTTGATGTCCAAACCTGGCAATGGCACCACAACAAGAGAAAACAAGTTAATCTCTCTCATGAACAAAGATATTCCTCAACAAAATATTAGCAAATCAAGTCCAGCACTACATAAAAAGGATAACATAGCACAGTTGAGTTTATTCCAGAAACGCAAAGCTGGTTTAACACTCAAAAATCAACGTAATTCACTATATTAACAGAATAAAATAGAACAATCACGTGACCGTCACAATACAGAAAAACATTTGGCAAAACTCAGCACCAATTCATGATAAAAACTGAGCTCACCAGAAATAGAAGATAACTTTCTTAATCTGATAGAAAGTGTCTATATAAAATCTTACATCAAATATTGTACTTAACGGTGAAAGATGGATAGCTTTGCCCTGAGATGAGGGACAAGATAAGGGTATTCACCATCACCCCTTCTGTTCTATGTTGTGAGAGCTTAGCTAGTGCAATAAGGCAAGAGATTAAAAGTATAAGATTTGAAAGGGAGAAATAAAACTGTCCGTATTCACAGAAAACCAACTGCCTATAAACACCCCCAAAATCTAAAAATTACTAAAATTAATAAGCAATGAACTTAAGTTCCTTGAAATAAGGTCAACAAATAAAAATCAACTATATTTCTATATCCTAGTGACAAACAATTAGAAAATAAAAATTTTAAATGCCAATTACAATAGCATAAAAAAATCTATTAGCAGCGACAACACTTTTTAGAAGATTTATAACCCCTATATCTCAGCATTTCTGCCCTCAAAGAGGGCAGTTTATGCTCAGCTCAATCTCATTGTTATAGATTGTTCTAACTTTTTTAAAGGAAGCAGAAACACAGAATTGAATATATAATCTCCAAAAGTTTTAATGTTGGCTCAAATTCTTCTAAAATATTAAGGAGGCCCAAATAAAGTCATTTTATAAACTCTGAGGAACACAAATATATATAACACAAGAATATTTTGTATTTCCCTATTTAGTATCTCAGAATGAAATTCAAAGATAAAATAAGCTACCTAACACAAAATTAAACAAAAAAAGATATATAATGTACCAACCACAATGTAAAAGAGAAGTGAAAGAAAAGTTACTCATAATAAAGCAATGTGGGTTTCAGTATGTAAGTGATCCATCAGGACTATATAAGAGGACATAATAAAGACGCCGGGTACCTATCTCTGTATGTAGATGGAATGAGACAGGTGTGTTGTGCTGGTGTTTCAAATACAAGCGATGTTGCTTTGGGTGATTTTTCTGAACAAAATTAAGTATAACTTTCCTCAATTTACACAGTACTTTTAATCCTGGATATTTCAGAGTATACTAAAACCAATTTATGTTCTAGGCTCAGAACAGTACACAGAGTTTTCACTTACCTCTTCAGCAGAACATTTGAAAGTTGTACAGGACACAGGATAATTCGTCATGGGAGGGAACAGTCCAGAACACTGCAGTACAACTAGCATTTCGGTTTCTGCCCAGTGAATGCTTCCAGAGCCCTTTGCGTCTTTCCAGTGTGTCCCGCAGGAAGCAGTACAGTGCCCATTTGAGCACCACTGGCATACCAGGCTCTAAGCCAGCTTTACCACATGCAGCCCTGACACCCTGAGAACTCACTCGGCCACTTACAGATCACCCTAGCCAAAACACTGTCTCCCCACTCCACCCAGTCACAAGAAGCGGTGACAAAAACCCCTGAAAGAATTTGACATTTCTCTAAATGTACCAAGGTAGTCATGATGGTTAAGAAAAACACAACGTTTTTGGATTTCCTCACACTCATTTTATTTTGAATTACAGCTTGAGGGGTGAACGTCAGTCGTTTTTAATATTTAAGGTCAAAAAGTCTGCATCTGACCATACTCAAACTCCCAATTAGATTCTGTAATAACTTTCAGTGAAAAATCAGATTCTTTCCGGAAGCACTGGCATGGGCAATGCTCTGATCTTAGTTTTAACACAGTAAAATATGTTATGCATAAGTTCATTTGCTCACAAAATGTCATGTTTGTTATTTCGAGACAAAATTTAGAAAAATAACAGAAAAACTGAAAAGAGAACCACTTGCCCTGAATTCTTGTAGAAAAAAAAATTTCCAAATTTTCAAATTCTCCATGTCTGTTCTTTCCTATCTCTGTTTCTAAAACTTTATTGCAAAAAATACTCAGAGAACTTACCAAATAAAAGGAAAATCTGGAGCTGAACTTAAGGAGTCAAAATGTCTATTTTCCAAATAAACAAAATCTAGAAAATTAGTCCAAAGCCATCATTTTCTAAGGTTCACATTTCCCTCTTTATAATTAAGTAAATTAATTCTAACAGCAAATGATGTTGAATATTTTCTCTGCAATTTTGCCCTGATACGTATTCTCAAGCCTTTGCCTAGCATGTGAATGGTTTTGAGGGTTAAATGACCTGGGTCTGAATCCTGGATCTGCCACTCACCAGCGATGCGTCCCGGTGCAAACCTCTTAACTCATTTCTCCATGTAAGATACCCCCTCCCTTGCGATGTTGTGACAATATGTAAAGCACCTTGCAGAGTTTTTCACATACTAGTTGTTCATTAAATAGGAGCTACAATCGTTATTATTGTAATTAGCTGTCATGTTTGCCAATACCTACCTATTAACTCACTCAACAATTTTCTTTTTAGTTGCCTCATGCATAATCTTTTTTCCCTAGCTTGCAAAGCATTTTGCAATATGCTGGGTAAATGTTATACAATGTCTCCTGTGTTTAAAAGCCTCACCAGACTATCTTAAGACCAGATGTATGAAAAAAGGCAAGGAAAGAAAGGCACTCACTAAACCACAATTCAACATTTACTGAACACTAGTGATGTGATGATAGCTTATAAAAGTTCAGTATCCCCTACCAACATCCTGAAGATTTAGTTGCCCCTGTCAACATCTTTAAATTTTGCCTGGCTCCCTTTTCAGTCTTTGCAAGGAGAGCTGACTTCTGAACAATACACAACATTTTAATAGTTTTCTGTGGTAAGTTTCAGAACCAAAACTCTAGTTTTTAGTATATTTATGCTTCATATTCAGGTCCCCAACTAGTACTTTGGAACCCACAAACAGCTCTCCTGGTCTGGTTGCCACGGTCACACCTTCTCCCTAACGTGCACACACATGGCCCACCTCACATCGCACACTCAGTGGTCTCTGCCAACACATTCCCATCTCCCAGACTTAAGGATTCTTCGATCTCTAAGAAATTACCTCAGAAGGGGCTTAAGGGAAATACAGTAATTCATAACTATTTGGGGTCTTAGATCCCTTTGAAAACCCGAGGAGAACTGTTGCCTTTCTCGTCATACATAAACAAAAACAGACATGCATATAAAACTGCATTTCACAGACTCCTTGAAAACCAAATTAAGGAGCGATGATTTCTTTCAGTGTCTCTCAAATTCTTTTGACTGGGATTCACAATGAGAAACAGACCTGACACAAAGACAGCCCATACTTACATACATAAACATAAATATCTAAAACGGAAGTTTCAGGAAACAATATTTACCCTTAGCCACATGCAGTGGTTTCTGACATTCTCTATTCTATTGCATCTTCCTAAAATGTTGCTTGAGATTCACCAAATTGCTTTCTTACCACCCACAATCTGAAGAACAGTGATTCAGAGTAACATTTCTCCATCTTGGAGATAAGAAAACCGAGGTCCAAAAGAATAAAGGGTCTTGTCCTAGGTCACTAATGAGTTAGTCAAGCTGGAAGCTAATTATCCTGACCCTCCACCAAAGCCTGTTTCCAAAAGAAGGTGAAACAAAAATTCTAAATACCAGTCCCCTCAAAAAGCAGCTGGGGATCCGAAGCTTAAAACATGCTGATACACTGAGAAACTAGGGGTGTTTCAATTCCAAACAATGGTGAATATTAACCTCAACCTGAGCCTCCAATTCAGGCAGTCTTAACTTTTTCTAAATCAGGCCCCCTGGCCTAGCATGACACGGCATATAAGCAAAATTTTTCTTTCCAGAAACCCTTTCTCTGGCCACTGAAAACAACGCAGGAAAAACCAGCATTCTCCTTGAGTTCCTTTAACATCCCTGATTTACACACTTCTTTTATTTGTCCAGAAGAGGCTGGCTTGGAGACAGCAATGCCAGGCCCACGTATAGCTGTTTGCTTGCCCACTGAGGCTGCTCAATTAACATTTAAACATCAGAACCACAGAGATCAATACATGGACGTGAATGACCCAGAGCCTATTGCATGCTAACACTACCAGCACCAGCTACTCCCCACCCACGCCGCCTTTTAAAGCCTCAATTATAGAGTGGGATTGCTTAGGAGCCTTGCTCGGTACGTTGAAACACCAGTCTCCCCACCGGCATCAGGCTGCGTGTGGGTTTTTGGTTTTGTTTTCTTTTTGTAACGTGGAATGAACATCATTGCCATCCCAAGCTGGGACTCTTACACGAGCCAGAGACGGCGGCTGGGGACTGGTCTGGAGGAGGCCAGGCCGGGCGGCGCCGCGCGCAGGAGGAGAGGCCCGGGGGCCTGTGTGTTCGCACCGATCACGCACCCGGCGGGACTGGGCGCCCGAGGGCACAGCGCGGGGCGCACTCGGAGGCGCAGCGGCCCCCGGGCGGGAAGGCGACAGCTCGCAGGGGAAAGGGGGGCACAAGCGAGCGTTCGGGAGGAGCCGGTGCGCGGCGCCCCCGCCCCGCGCAGCGATGGCGTCCTCGGCCGTTGGCCTCGCCGCGCCCCGCGCCTCCCTATGGCGCCCGCATCGGTGCTGCACGAAGGAAGGGCTCCCTCCTGGAAACCAGATCGGGACCACGTGTAGCCTTGGGGTCTATCGCTCCTCCCCCAACTGCGGCAGAAAATTCAAGGAGCCTAGGAATTTTAAACCCCAGAATCCTGCAGAACCCTTGTTGTTGAACTTAACATTTGCTTGGCTCATTTTCAGTGAGTCCGCTCCCTTCCTGAGTCTTCATTTAAATCCGTTTCTCTACTCCTCCTTGCCTCCAACATAATTGGGGGAGGGGGGAGCGCAGGGGGGGGGCAGGTGGAAGGGTGCTGTATCAGGGATCTAGGGGGTGGAGGCAGTTTGCATTGAGTATCTCCGCAAGATAAACAGATCTGAAGGTCAGCGACGGCTCCCCAGTGGGCCCTCCCGCAAAGATTAATGTTCATTAAGGGATTCTCAGTGTTTTTCTTGAGAACCCAAACTGTGTAAGTCCGAGGTAGTTCAGATATTCCAGTTCCAATAATGCATCAAAACCCTACATATTAATTAACTATTGAACACTCCCCAAATAAAATCACCAACATTCTGTGAGCTATCAAAAGGAAATCCATGATGGAAATATGCGTTACTCGGCTAAGATTAAATGAAGAATGCAAAAATACCATTATATTTAGTAGCACAAAATGGAAAACTGAGTGACACAATATTTGGAAACCAGAAGCCAGTCATTTAAAAGTCATATTTATTATATAACTAGAATTTTTAAATACATGCACAGTAATTTTAAATCAGCCATTAATACAAACTAAACGTGTGTGTGGAGTGACATCTCAACCCTAGCATCTTTTGGCCTCCCCTCTGCAGTTGGCCCCTTACCTTTATTTTCAGAATCTTTCATTCTCACCTTCCTCCCTCTGCTGCAAAAGAGCAGGAAAGTCCAGCTGATTCTGCAACCCTGACTTTTGATTTGTCATTCATAGTCAGCGGTCTCAGGGGCGAAGTCCCTCAACGGAGGGGAACCCGGGCTCTGCTAATTGCATACAAGGCAGCGTGCAGGGTTATAATTTTGCTTATGCTGGAGCGGAAAGGATGGGGATGAAGGCGGATGTAAACACACATTCCAAAACATGGCATGGAACTGGATCTGGAGCCTAAGCTTGCCTTTCCTTCCCTTAGGTTAGAGAACCAACTGTTCAGCGCCTCCTTGTCTCTGGAGAGATTTGGTCCAAGTTGAAAGGGAATGTTTGTGCCATGAGCCAGGCTTATTTTCAATCGGAGACCTTACCTTTGGAGGGGGATTAAGAGTCCTGTGCTTTATTTCCTCTTACATATTCATTCATTCAACAAACACTTCTTTTACTTCTCTGTGGACCAGGCTGTATGCTAAGTCCTGGAGCTACAACAGAGAAGGGGACCAGCCCCAATCCTCAAGCTGCTCACAGGCTGTTAGAATTCAGGGGCATACATGGCAATACAATGACCTGTGTCTGCTACATGGACACAGGTTACGGAACCTATTTCATCCAGGCCTAAGTTGATATTCAAGGTTTTAATGATTGGTTTTAAGACATTGAGTGGTTGAGCCAGAAATGGGTATAAGGAAGCCCGACCATAAGACCTCCTCTGTTAGGGGGAAAGGAAGATTCAAGCAAATCTTGGAATCATCTAATTCACTCTTAACTTCAATCATTACACATCTCGGATTCATTCATTCCTTCCTTCAACAAATGGTTATTTGTGCCAGGCACTATTCCACGTGTTAGGAATTTGGGAGTACAGAAAACAGACCGAGTGAGTCCCTGCCCTCAAAGCTTTTACATTCTGGTGGGAGGATTCAGATAGGCAATAAACAAATATAAACAGCAATGAATGCTGTGAAGAAAAACAAAACGGGGTAAGGAGGTATCAGAGGCGCCGTATTAGACAGGGTGGCCAGGGCAGGTGACATTTAACTTATTTTATGGAAAACAGGTCATCACAGTCCCTTCCAAACATCTTCACTCAGAACTGTTTTTTAAGTTCTGAACTCTCACAACGTCCTCTGCTCCAAGTGCACTTGGATGGGTGCTGTTTACTCCCCATTATCCAGGTTGGTAAACTGACATCCAGAAAGAGTAAGTGATCCAATCCAGGACCTCATTAAGTTGGGGGAAGAGCAACAGAAAGAAATATACCTACCTGTTACTCTCATCTCCAGAAACTGCAGGGTTAAACACAACATTGACATGGAAAACTTGCTGGAGCAGGAGCTGAGACAGGAAGGTGGAAGACCTGTCTCCAGCAGCATTGTTCGAGTGCTGCAGGCCAGGTGACTTACCCTCCCTGGAACCAGTCTCATCCGGAAAGTGGGGCTAATCGCACCTGCCCTGTGTATGTCCCAGGCTGTTCAGAAGATCCAGAGGGAGAACAGATGTGGTATTTTATAAACGAAGTGCTACCTAAATCTAAGATGTAATTATCAACATGCTTGGGCACATTTACGAGAACTAATTGCTAGTGTTCACCTGCTTATTACTGCAGCCCAAGAGTCCAATACAGCCACAGAGTGGAAGCTGTCATGGCTACTAGGGGTCCTGGAGTTGATTTCTAGCTGCCATGATTTAAAGACTCCCTGAAGGTTTTGGGAAATTTTAAGTATCTGTTTTCCGTTCCCGTCTTTCCTTAGCAGTGGATCACACCTTTACGCTCTTCTTTGACAATTTAAGACCAATGAGGAAAGTCTGCCTTCAGTGGAACTCCTCGCTGGCCACCAAACGAGCCAAATTGGCCCATAACCCACATCAAAGAAACAGGCATCTCTATCCCCAAGGATCAAGTCCAGGGCAGCCAACATGTGCCCAGCAGGAGCCCCTTGAGAGACTGAGAGGCTGAGGGAGGAAGGAGCAGGTGAGAAGCCCACCACCCATGCTCTTGCATTCAATCAACATTCATCGTGCCAGGCACTGCTCTGAACACTGGGAATGACACAGTTCTGAACAAGACATTCTCTGTCCTCAAGGAGCTCGTGGTCTCAGGGCAAGAAGTCTCCAGAGGCACAGCAATTTCCTGCACTAGGCAGAGGAGTGCGGAGGCCTGGGTCTGAGTAGTAGGCCAGGCGCTCTAAAGCAGGAGAGACTGGGTTCAGACATGGGCTCTGCCAGCTCCTGGCCCCTAGAACAAGCTGGGACAGGTTCCTGCAGCTCTCTAAGCCTCCATTTCCTGATCTGTGCGATGAAGATAATAATGGTACCCACCTCCTAGGGAGGGGTGAGGCTCAAGGAGTTAATACACATAAAGTGCAGGGAACACTTTACTTTATGCCTGACGCATAAAGCAAGGGCTCCATAAATACTGTGAGGCTGACATTATCACCTTGTGACCCCAACAAGGGTACCCCTCTGGGCCTCAGTTTCCTCATAAAACGTGGAAAATAATAACTAGCTTGCATGGCTACTCTGAGAATTACACATCAGGAAGAATATAAAGCCCATGGCATTAAGGAGTAGCTCAGCCCTGGAGACTCGCTCCAGGCCCCTTTAATCCAGCAGGCTTCCCAAGAAAAAGGCTGAGGCTGGGAGGAGAGGGGAACTGGGAGAAGGGCCGCCATTAATATTAAAAAGGAAGCAATTTTTTTTCTGAGAGTGTTGTCATTTCTAGGAGTACCTGCATTTCACCCAACATTGTATTTTGAAAAGTTTCAAACCTAAAAAAGGTTGGGAAAATTGCAGGGTGAACTCCATCTTCAAGTATGTTTTGCTATATTTGCTTTATTGCATATCTGTTCATCTCTCTATCTATCCTTTATTGATAGTTTTAAAAATTAAGTTAAAAGAGGTTTGAAGACCTCTTCCAATAAACAGAGCCTTTACTTTTCCTCCTGACACAATTTTCACAGAAGGTTTAGCCCTCCTGATTCTGTGGCCATGCCAAGCAGGGCCAGATGAATTCTCAGAAGCCTTGTCTTGCCCCACAGTAAACCTCATGGCCACACCCAGTTGAGGGACAAGGATGGACTCAAGCCTCGGTGCGTTCCAGAACAAGGCAGTGTCTCTGGCAGACTCCATGCTTCAAATAAACTGGTACCAAGGACCATTATGAACACCTATTGATGGAAATGATGCTGCATCTCAATAAGTGGGTTTAGGGAAAGCTTCAGGCAGGCTCCCCTGGCCCCGAAGTCCCTTCACAGCTCTGCACAGTCTTTGTCTTGTTAGATGCCACTTCTGAGTCACTAGACCGGTGAGTCATGCCCAGCAAGGGAGGCCATCTTGAAAGCAAAACCAAAGAGCATTTTCAAGAAAAATGAGTGGGACCCCGAATTGAAAGAGAATAAGGCTTTTTATTGTCCTAGCAAAACAAAAATGAAAGAAAAAAATGCTGCCGGAACATTGTGGGTTAAACTTCCCAGCTGCAAATTTTCCTCTGGGGAAAAAACTGAGCAAAAAAAGTTTTTACATTCTTTTGGAAATCTGAGGGCAAGAGGGACTTGGAGGATACGTCTCAAATTAGGCAGACCTAACAACCTGTCCATGACTTGTCCCGACCCTCTTCTGGCTTAGTCAGCCATTCCCAAAACATGCCAGGGCGGGTGACGGGAGGGGGGCTTCACCTGCACCACCGACTTCCTCCACCAGCCACGCCTCTGTCTGGTCTGCTCAGAGCATCCAGTGGCCACAAAAGAGGTGAAATGGAGAGAAAAACTGCCAACCGAGGGTGGGGGTGTGTGATCAGGGTCACAGCAGAGGAGAGCAGCATGATCGTAAGAAAAGCTGGGTGGGCTCCCACGAAGCCAGGCCACAAAGCAAGGGGAAGAGAATTAACATGGAATACCTACTGTGTGCCAGGGAACCTTCTCATTGTCATCACCACAAGTTTATTGAGAACCTACTACTTGCCAAGCATTGTCTTTAAAGCAGGGACTTTCACAGCACCCTGCCTGGGTTTGAATCCCAGCTTCCTAGCTGTGTAATGTTGGAAACGTTACTTAGCCTCTCTGTGCTTCGGTTTCCTCATTTGTGAAATAGAGATTGTAAAACAGGGTTATTGTAAGAATTAAATGAAATAAAAATATGCACAGGTTTAGGACAGTGGCTGGCACCCAGCAAGCAATGCGTGCATAAGTCCTGCCCATCCGTTTTTTTAGATGAGGCAGAAAGAGGCGAGGTGACTGCCGAAGGACACACAGCTACAAAGTAGCAGAGCCAGGATACTTCCTGTCCTTTACCCCTTACAACAAGCCCGTGACGGAAGTGATACCCTCTTCCTTTTATTGATGAGTGCTCACAAGCTCAAGAGCGCTCCAGTAACTGGCTCATGTCACAAGCTGGCAAATGGGAGAGTGAAGATTTAAAACCCAAATTTGCTGACTTTAAAGCCCTTTCTCAACCCACTAGACCAGCGGTTCTAAGACTTTAGCAAAGGTCAGGATTCCTGTGGGGCTTGTTAAAACGCAGACTACCGGGCCCCCCTTCGGAGGTTCTGATTTGGCAGTGCTGAGGTGGGGTCCAGCAACTTGTTGCATTTCTGACAAGTTCCAGTGATGCTGACGCTGCTGGTCCAGAGACCACACTCAGAGAACTAGTACTCTACAGTCATGCACCTGTATGCACAACATGAGGTGGGAGAAGGGGCAGGGCCTAAACACCGTGGGTCAGTGAGGTTTTCCCACTCTGGCAAAGTGCTGCTTACTTCCCAGGGCCTAGCAAATACCCAGTGTAATTACACAGTCCCTTCATGTCTATGATTCACTGGATCCTTCCACTAACCCTAGGTAGTGATCATTATCTCCACTCAATGGGATTTGTTTTTAGGGGCCTAGGCTGGAAAATGGCAGTGAGGGACTAAACCACAGATCGCCTGACAAGTGTTCTGTCCTCTTCTGCAAGTATCTTGTCCCGGAAAGCACTATCTGCTGGCGGAGACTGGCTCTGGTTCCAATCCGTATCTTCCCAGGGGACATGGCAGCTCAGGAAAGAGCTCGTAGTCCCACCGGGGTTTGGTGGAGGTAATTCCTGGTGGGAGGAACTCAGGGCCAGTTTTCCACCATCATTTCCAGGCCTAGGGAAGTCTACTGCTCACAAAACACATCTACCATCTGTTCACTCCCTTTTCTATAACCTAAAAGCTTTAATATTTGACTAAAATACAGTTCTCCGGAAAGGATGGAAGCATTTGGGGCTAATCTCCCCTGGGCACAGCTTGTTCATATTCTCACTTAGAACAGCTTGATGGTTAGGTATGTTTTTGAAAGCTGTTTGGACATATAAGCCTTCAAATGATTAGTATCCAGACTATTTAAAGAACTCTTATAAATGGATAAGAAAAAGACAAACCACCAGAGGAAAAAAAATAGGAAAAGATATGAATAGATCTTATTCACACATGGCCAATATTCATGTGAAAAGATCTTCAGCTTCATTATTTGTCAAGGAAATTCAATATAACACAACCATGCAGTATCATTTCACATCCATCAAATTGGCAGTATTAAAAAGTCCGATGGTACTCAGTACCAGCTAGGAAGGAAGGAATCAGGAACCCCACACACTGCTGGTGGGAACGAATTAGCACAAATGTATGGAAGTCAACTTGGTAATCTCTCTCAAAATTAAACAAGTATATACTTTTTAATCCAGTAATTATCCTTTTAGGTATTTATCCTATACCTATAGCCACAAGTGTTCAGACTATAAATTTCAGAAGCATTGTCTTTGGAGAGAGATATATAATATAAATGCATTTTATTGTATATAAGGTATAGACAAATACATTCATTGAATGTCTGCCATGTTCAGGACTCAGTGTCAGGCTGAAAAGATGCCAGGAGTCCCCAGAAGCTATGCTACTTCTCACCTGCCACCTCCTGATAAAAAAAGGGTGGGACAAAGAAGGATGGTGGTGTGGAAGACCTTCTGGTTGATGCAGAAGTGAAGCTGCGCCGAAGGAGCTTCCAGCCACGGTTTTTTTCCCACAGCTCATTGAACATTCTGGCCCCACACGTAACCATATTTGGGATGTGATCATATGGTGGAAGATCTGGACAAATATTAATAATAACCACCACCATCTTGTGAGCCGCTATGTACCAGGCACCTTATATACATTAATTCATTTAATCATCACAGTAACATTATGACATTGGAATTATCATCCCTGTTTTACAAATGATATATAACTGAGTTTTAGAAAGATCTGGCACCCTGCCCAAGACCACAGAGCTTATTAGTGACAGATTCAAGTCATAGTCTGTCTGACGCCGAAGCATAGGACTCTAGATGCTCAAAGTGATGCTGGCATCATCATGAGACATTCAGGCCACCTTTAAAAACATCAGACATAATCGGCATATGGATTTCTTTCATTGCATGATATTTATGAACTTTACTTCCCCCCTCCAAGAGTACAGATATCGGAGTATGTTTACTTTGTGCAGGGAGATGTGGCAGAAAGGATGCTGTATGGGTACTGAGGCCTGAACTTGCCACTCACCAGTCATAAGACCTTCTGCAAAGTCACTGTCTCTTGCTCCACCTTCCTCATCTCTAAAATGGGGAAAATAAATACCATCCACCCTCCCTCCTTCCAGGACATTGTCAAGACCTCACAGTTGACCTATTCTATAAATTGTAGAGTATCATATAACATAAGACATTATGATGGCCTAGTCCCCAGGTTGTATGAGGGAAGAGGAAGTAGAGAAATAGAGCAGTCAAGATCCTATCTAAGAAAAGAGAAGTGTGGCATGGCAACGGGCCCCAGGAAGCCATCGGTGAACTCTAGGACAGGAACAGAGAAAAGAGGAGAGGATGGCTGTGTACGCAGTACAGACCTGGTTTTAAAAACTATAAAACTAGGAAACTTATTCTAACCCAATTTACTACAGTGGCAATATCCATTTATTCCTCTTTTGTAAACATTCACAGAACGCCGGGAATGACACTATGCATATAATTATCACTCAAGGAATACTTGTTGCAATTCCCAATCTATTCAACTACTCAGGCAAGCTCAAGAAAAGGTGTGTGCAGCCTGCAGCCCTACTAAATTTCAGCAACAGTTCTTAATGCCAGTGGGGAAGGAATTTAATTGGCGCGTTGACAAAAAGTAATAACACATCCTTTGAAAGCCAGCAAGATGACAATGCCAAGCCACAGACTCTCCCTAACTACCAACAATAGCAAAGCTTGTTTCTACACAATAAATAAATATTTGAAAGATAATTACTGCTGCTCTTTGTCAAATTTATTTTTAGAATGCTTACTATGTGCCAGCACTTTACAATTGTTAACTCATTAATCCATTCAATCCTCAAAACAATGCCAGGGTGGGAGGGTGACAACGGCTTCAGTGACAGGGCCCTGGTGCAATCTGGCTTCTGCCCTGGATCAGGTCGGCCATTTTAGAAATCAAGGCATCTCAGGCTCTCAGAAAAAGAATCCTCAGATGATGGAAACTGATGAAAAGGATGAGACAGGACACACACACACTCACCCTCACACACACTCACATACATACTCATACATCCACACATTCACACACACACACTTGCTCACACTTACACACACAAGCAAACAGGTATCTACAAAGTACCAAGCCCGGACTTAGCCTGGCGGGGGATGCAAACATGAAGTGGATGAGAACCTGCCCACCTGGAATCTGTAATACCAGATGGACAGCAACAAATGCCTGACGGAGGAGGAAATACTAAAAGAGGGGTTACAGGTGGCAGGCACCCCAGGAAAGGCTCCACAGAGGAGACGTGTCTGTGCTAGTATCGATGGATGGGCAGGAAGTGGCCAGGCTGAGAGAGAAAGGCTCGGCCACTGCAGACCCAGGGAAGGCAGTGAGCCGGCAGATCCTGTCACATCACCGCTTAGAACACTTTTGCGGCTTCCCAGATCCCTTAGAATAAAACCCAAACGCCCGTCATGGCCTCCCCATGTGCCCTCCCCTTCCCCCTGTAAGCTCGGCACCCGGGAACCTCGCCACTTGTTCCCTCTGCAGGATCGCTCTCCCTTGGCTCCAGGCTGGAGTGACTCCTCATCGGGCTTTGGGTCTCAGCTTCCACTGCTCGGCCTCAGAGGCCTTCCCTGTCCACCCCACAGAAGCCAGGGCCCTCTGCCCGGTCTCCTCTCCCGGGAGACTATCTGATTCCTTCCAAGCACACACAGCAATCTGTAGCAGGGATTTCCACCTGTTTTATACGTGCAATGCCTGTTTCTCCCTCTGCAAGCAGTTCCACGAGCTGGGGCCTCACCTATCTCGTTCACTCCAGGGCCTGGCACGCAGGCGGAGCTGATAAAAATTGAGGAATGAATGAACGAACGGAGGGAGTCCGTGACTGAATAAGAAGGGTGAGCGAAGGCCCTGCGGAGGCCAGGGAGGAAGGTGTTTGGAAAGTACTTGATCGTGCCTAGAGCTCACCAGATAACAGGGAGTCACGCAGACAGGTGGGAAAGGGGGTGGGTCCTGCCGCGGAGGCCCTGGAGGCAGCCCCGGGTCCGGATTAATGCCCCCAACGGGTACTGCATTGCAGGCGCCGGGCAGGTGCTGGGGGTACAAACCGGAGGACGACTGCGTCCCCGGGGCACCCCGGATTCCTTGCGGGCAAGGCCAAACGACAAGACAGGGGCTTGAAGGAAACCAGCTGCGAACACCTAGGCCAACTGGAGACGCTTAAGGAGCCGAGGGGGCACGGGGGAGACCGGCCCTGCGCGTCGGCGCGCGCCCCGGGGGAGCTCGGGGGCCGGCCGCGGCGGAGGGTCGCCCCGGCCGCCGGACATCCAGGCGGCGCCCCTTTACCCACCACCCCCCACCCCGGCCGCGGGCCCCCGGGCCGAGAAGGCGGCCCGAGAGGCGGCCAGCGCCGCCCGAGCCCGCGCCCGCACTCACCCTGCGCCGCCGGGGGCCCCGAGCGCGTCCGCCACAGCCGCCGGCTCGCCTTCCACGGCCGCAGCGAGAACAGCCGCCGGCTCTTCTTGCCGCCCTTCTCAGTTGCTCCCATCGGTGCGCCCGCGCCCGCCCCCGCCGCCCGAGGTCGCCGCCGCCGGCCGCCGCGCGTCCGCCCCGTGCGCCCCGGGGCACGCGCCGCCGGGGAGGAGCCTGCGGCCGGGCGGGGCCGGGTGCGCGGGGGCCGCGCCGGTGCCTCCGCGCTCCGGAGAGGCCGAGGGATGCCGGGCGCGGCGAGGCGCCGCCGGGGCACGCGAGCGCCGCGGGACGTGCGCTGGTTTTACCCCCAGACACAGATCGTGCAGGTGAAGCTCCGACAGGCGAAGGGTTTGCCCAGAGATCACACAGCGGCTAAATCGTGGCCGTTCCCCAGGCCTGAGCTCTCACTCTCTTTTTCATACCTTGCTACTGCCTCAGAGGTAGAATTCTTTTAAGTGTGACAGATAGTCCTGTTTTCCTCATACAACAGATTATGGACCATGCATGATTTTTCGAGAACCTGTTCTGCGTCCAGGCGCTTTCACACACGTGCCATCCAACCTCACGGCAGCCCCGTGAGGTGGGAGGCATCTTCCCATTTTCCAGATGAGGAAACTGAAATGGCCGAGCTGAGGCTGCGCCCGCTCCCGCCACTTTGTCCCTGTCGTGATTTTGGTTACAACTGGGAGAGTCTGGGAAGAAGGTCAAAACCAAGATCCTTTCACGCTGCCTGGCTGCTGTTAAGAATGGCTAATATTTATGGAGTGCCTTCCGTGTGCCGGATTTTACACACATTACCTTATATTTCCTCTCCCAGTGATACTCATGGGAGAGAAATTATTAACATCCATGCTTAACAGACGGGGGAAACAGCATCAGAGAGGTCAGGTTACACATATAAAACCTTAATAAAGCTTATATGTTAAGTTGAATCATGAAATTGCCGTTTTTGTAGGCCCAAACATTATCGAATATCATACAGGAGCTTCACCAGGCGATCAAAATTAAAATCAACAGTGGAGGCAGAGGAAAATCGAGTTCCCGCAGATGTGTTCCACGGAGAAAGATGTGACATCTTTGTGATATTCTGGCGGAGAATGCACAACCTGAATCTAATCGGGGGGAAATGTAAGATAAACCCCAAATGAGGACTTTACTATTAAAGAGGGGCTGGTGCGGTATTGTTCAAAGTGTCAGTGTCATAGCAGATGAAGAAAAGCTGTGACCATGTTCTGGATTGAAGGAGACTCGAGACACGGCAACTAATACCTGAGTCTAGCCTGGACCCTGAGTGGGAGTTTTTAAAAAAGACTCTAAAGGACATTAGTGGGTCAATTTTCAAAAAAAATGAAATATAGATTGTAGATTAGATAAGTGTTTATCAAGGATAAATTTACTGGAGTTGACTACACAGTGGTTATGTAAGAAAATATTCGTATTTTTCAAAAATCCACACTAATTAGGAATAAAAGCCATGATGAGTTTAACTTACCTTCAAATGGTTTAGAAAGAAGTTTCACATATGTGTGTCTGTGTATGTGTGTGTAGCGGGGAGCAAATGATAAACCAAATGCAGCAAAATGTAATGGTAGGTGAATCTGGAGAAAGAGCATATGGGCATGTTGTGTACTCTCCTTGTTCTTGCAACTTTTCTGTAAGTTTGAAATTTATCCCCATGTAAAAAGATAAAAAACATTTAAGTTCCATAAAAAAAGAAAATAATGTGGGAGGAATCCTCTACCTGATATTAAGGTCTATTATAAAGCTGTACTCATCAAAATAGTGTGGTATTGGCAGAGGGCTAGACCACAGATCAATGAGACAGAATAAAGAACCCGAGACAGACCCACATCAACATGCCCAACTGATTTTGACAAAGGTGTAAAAGCAATCCAATGGAGGAAAGATAGCTTTTTCAACAAATGATGCTAGAATAATTGGACATCCATTGACAAAAAAAAAGCGAGCCTCGATCCACACCTTATATAAAAGTCAGGTCAAAATGGATTGCAGAAATTAAATGTAAAGTGTAAAACTAGAAAACTTTTAGGAAAAAAAATAGGATGAAATCTTCTAGGATCTGGAGCTATGCAAAGAGTTTTTAGACTTGTCACCAAAAACATGATCCTTGAGTGGAAAAACTGATAAGTTGGACCTTATCACAATCAAATACTTTTGCTCTGTGAAAGACCCTGCTAAGAAGCTGAAAGGACAGGCTACAGATTGGGCACAAACACTTATGCAACGAACTACATATCCACAAATGTTTAAAATCTCAAAACTCAACGTTAAAAAAACAAGCAATCCGATTAGAAAATGTGCGAAAGACATGAACTATTTCACTAAAAATGATATACAGATAGATAGCAAATAACCACATGAAAAGATATTCAGCATCATTAGCCATTAAGAAATACAACTTAAAGCTACAATGAGATATCCCTACATGACTAAAATGAAACGGCTAAAATGAAAAATAGTGAAAATACCAAATGCTGGCAAGGATGCAGAGGGAAAGACTGGATCTCTAATTCATTGCTTGTAGGCATGTAAAAGACACAGCCACTGTGGAAAAGAGTCTGGCAGTTTCTTAGAGAGTTAAATACTCAACTACCGTAAGACCCAGTAATTATACTCTTGGGTACTTATCCTAGAAAAATTGAAAATTTACATTCACACAAAAACTATACACGAATGTTCATAGCAGCTTTATTTGCAGTAGCCAAAACCTGGATACAACCCAGATGTTCTGTTTTATTCTTTCTCTAATCCAGAAGAATAGGAAGACAGAAATATCAAACGAAGAAAGGAAGTGGGAGAGACTGGGATGAGGGTGGAAATCAAGAGGTATTCTCTCTCTCTCTCTCTCTCTCTCTCTCTCTCTGTCAGCAATATGCTGAGTTTTCTTGTACACCAACCTTCACTCTCCATGGCATCCAGAAGAAAGTCTGAAGAAATAAGCCCTTAGAAGAAGTGATCTAATTAACAAAGCTACTCAGGAATGGCGGCCATGTGCCACCATCTGATACCCTAAACAAGGGTTGTCCTCTCTTCCTCTTTCCTTCTTACCTGCCCTTGGAAACAGGACACCTGAAATCTAGTCCTGGTTGCCCAAACCATCTGTGAAATATTGGTTATGTCCCTTCCGCTCTTTGCTGACTATTTTAGTCACCACCACCACTCCCATTATGGAGGGGATTTCACCAAATGACCTAGAAGTTTCATTCTAGAGTCTGCCACCATCCTTTCCAGATGTCCTGGCTCTCACTAGCTGGTTTTGGAATACTGCTAAGTGTCAGTAGCCCCAGTGGGCCTGGCGTAGAGACTCACCTTTTCTTCCATTGTCCTTGCACATCCAGTGGATCAAAATAGCTCCTCGAGGGGCCCACTAGCTCACTGCTTAGACCTCACTGGTCAGGGCAGGCTGAGAGAGACATTCTTGGACTTGCCCTTTTAGTCCAAACATCATGTGATTTCATGGCACTCCTCCAGCCCGGAGCTGAAACGAGGCCAGAAGGCTCTGGCTCCCACGCTCAGAACTTGCTCCAGGCAGATCCAGTGGGGAGACTTCTCTGCAGTCTGTGGAGACCATGGGGAAAGAATGCGGCCTGGGAGAAGATCTTCCACCTGAGCAGAAACACCCCAGGGCCCTGAGGCACATTCATGAGCATTAGCAACTTGGAATTTCTTTTGAAATGTCAAAAATGCAAAAGAAGCCCACTTACTTGTACATCTGGCTTACTGAGCATAGGAGAAAAACAAAGGGAGAAAAAACCCTTGAATTCCATTCATGTCATTGTGTTTACAAAGCTAAGTCCAGAAATATGAAAATGACAGTCCTCAAAATCAACGGGATACAAGATTTTCCTGGGTGTGTGCATGAGTGGGTGCGTGTGTGTGTGTGCGTGCGTGACAGTGTGCATGCCTGTGAGTGCACATGCGTGTGTGTGTGTGTGAGAGCTCTAACAGAAAGTACTTAGGGTGTCCAGCTAGGCAGAGCTGTGTGAATTCTGGCTGTGCCACTTACTAAGTGTGTGATCTTACCCAACTTTTCCAACTGCTCCAAGTGTCAGTTTTCCTGTCAGTAAAATGGAGATAGTAAACAGCACCTACCTCACAGGGTGATGATAAGTTTTCCTCTTATACGTACAGTATCTAATAAGGTCAATAAATGGTAGTTTATTCTAATACTCTGTCCATTTAGAGACAATGACAGATGAAGAAGAATGGCATCTTCTTTTGCAGTGAATAAATAAATGTGTGTGGGGGGGTGTTTAAAGAGAGAGAAATGGAAAGGATTTTGATGTTTGGTGAAGGTCACATCCTTCAAACTTCATGACTTAATTCTGTGTCTCTCTTCTATTATCCCTGAGGGGTCCTGTACCTACCCTCCCTTACAGAGAGTTCCAGAATGTAAACCAAACTGCATAGCCTGAAGGCATCTCAAGTGCCTTTGGAACCATCGGAACTAATGGTGTGGTTTCACGTTACCCCAATAGCAATGCCGATTGGGCTATTATTAGTGCAGAAAACAGTTAAGGGCAGTCTCCACTTTAAACTGATTTTTCAATCTGAAGTTCTCCAAGTTTACAAGATTTATGATATAATCAAAGTTTAAAGAGCAATTCCTCAGAAAGCCTCCCAACCACGACCTGTTCAGCAGTGGTACCTGGTGTGAGAGGAGGAGAAACTGCTGATGCAAAATGTTTTCAGGGCTTCTAAGAGACTGTTTCAAATATCTATTGCTACACAATAAAACACCCCCAAACTTAATGGCTTAGAACAGCAGCAGTCATTTATTGGCTAATGATTTTGCGGTGTAGGCAGGACTCACAGGGGACATTCCTTTCTGCTCCAGATGATGTCAGCTGGGGTTGCTCAGGGTTGAAGATGCACTTCTGGGATGGCTCACTCCCACAGCTAACAGGATGTGCTGGCCATAGCTAGGAGCTCAGCTGAGAACCTTGATTCCTCTCCACAAGGCTGCTTGGACTTCCTCACAGCATGGCAGCTGGGTTTCAACAGGGAGGAAGCTGAATCGGAGGCTTCTTAAAGCCTGGGCTCAAAAGTCCCTAGAAAGTTCTTCCTGCACATTCTGTGGGTTGAATCAGTCACAGGCTCCAATGTTCAAGAGAGGAGTGGCGTGCACCCACGAGGAGGGCAGAATAATCGGAGGTCACCTTCAGGGATGGGCTAGCACAGGCCCCTACCAGCTGGAGAACAACCTCGACCAGCAGCAGGCAGGGTTATGCCCAGAGTCTCATAATTAGAGATTAGAAGGATTGTGCTGAGTGAACACTCCTCGCCCTGAGGAAACTGGGGTTCTGCAAGAGGCCCACTAAATGGGAAAACAGACCCAGATAGGGGGCACTCATTCAAAGGAAAGATCAGAATATCACAGGTTAAAACCACAGAAACTTTGCTGAGCACCTACGGAAAGTGAACCTCACTAGACCTTGTGTCTCCCCGACTGAGGGATGCGAATGGAGCACCCCGCATGGCATCAAAGACCTGGACTGAGTCTCGTTCACTTGCCATTGTAATGTCCCTGCACAGAGTCACTTAATCCCTCTGAGCCTCGGTCTCCTTATCTGTAAATTGGGGATAATAATACTTGCCTTACCCTGTGCACAGCAGGGTGATTCCAATTCCTCTGGAAAGCAGGGAGATTCCGTGAAAGCACATGTGAATGTATTCTGTTGATAAAAATCCAATGAACTACTTTGCAAATGTTTTATGAGTAAATGATGCACTGACTTTTAAGATCTCGGAACTTTAAAGAGAACAAGCCCCTAGACCTCACTTTCTGCAAAATTTGTGCCTTGTGCTAGCTGGTGGGGGTGATGTGGGTGGATTGAATCCACTCATGGCTTGCGATGCAGGCTTGTCATGGCAGGTGTCAGGTGGGAAGATAGGGTGAGGTGGGAAGATGAAAAGAAGCAAAGTCCAGACTGGAGTTTGTGTGCCTACCTCATGCGTTATGATGTTATTATAATGTACCTCGTTATAGTACTAATTCAGGCCTTCAAAAATGCTGATTCATTTTTAAATTGACCTAAAAATATAAAAGATGTTATTGAGAGAGGCAGCATTGCACAGCTATTAAAAGCCCAGACCGGTGCCACACCATCCTGACTCCACCATTTACTGGCAGAGGGACATTAGAAAGCTGCATTCACAGCTCTGTGCCTCAGTTTCTCATCTGTAAATGGGCATAACGAGCGCCCACTTCCCAGGGCTTGTTGTGAGGACTGAGCGAGTTGGTATGCGTAAACACGCAGAACAGCACCTGGCGATGAGTAAGTGTGAGCTATTGTTTTGATTGTACTCCAGGCTGGGCACCGTGCTAATAGCTTACATGATTTATTTATTGACAGCACTCCATGAGCATCAACTAACTACCTACTGTGTGTCAGATATTATTGTAGGCTCTTGGGATTCATGAAGAATGAATCAGATAAAGATGCCTGTTCTCCTGGAACTCACATTCTATTGGGCATAGGTGAGACAGACAGTAAATAATAGGTAAAACAAATAAGTAAGCTTTGAAGTTTGACAGAAGATACAAGTGCTATGGATAAATGAAAAAGTAGAGCCGGGGGAGGGGACCTGGGATGCTGGTTGGGGGAGGAGCAGGGGCGGGTTGCAGTTCTGAATAGGGGGTCATGGCAGACCTGGTTGAGAGAGAAAATGTGAGCCAAGGCTCGAAGGAAGAGAAAGAAGTCAGCTATGCAGGTACCCAGGAGAAGAATGTTCCGGGCAGAAGGGCCAGCTGGAGTGAAGGCACTCCATTGGGAGCGAGCCTGGCAGGTTTGAGGACAGCAAGGAGACAACAGTGGAGATGGAATAGCAAGCGAAAAGGGCTGCTGTAGGAGGAGAGGGTGGGAGCTGGCCGGGCAGAGCACGGAGGAGAGTCTGGTAGGCTATGCTGGGCTGTAACTGCCGTCTGAGGGACATGGGAGCCAATGGTCAATGACAGGAGCTATTACTGTTCCATTTGCTAATAAAGAAACTGGGGCAGAGAAAGGTGAAGTACCCACACTAAGCTATACAACTAGTAAATGAAGAGTTGGGATTACTATCCTATAGATTCTTACCATTTTTATAGGGCCCAGAAGAATGATGCAGAGGAGGGAGGGAAGTAAACAGTGAGGAAAATGTGGCCTGAGCATCCTGTGTAAATTGAAGGGATTCAATCAGTGATCCTGAAGGTCTCGATGCTACGGTTTATGGTTCACTGGCCCCCAGAGAACAGATGGACTGAACGTCATGGAAGCAATGGATGAGACGGCCAGCATCTTTGCTTGGCCAATTGACCCTGATCTTGTATCCCCACAAGACCTTACCCATACTCTGTCATAGCTCTTTCTATACTGTATTGAAAATATGTGCTTAAAAATCTGTCTTACTTCCATAGACTAAGCTCCCCATTTTTGCACCTGACACCTGGCTGATTAATCACAGGTTCTCTGCACTCATCACCAAACTTGGCAAAGAGGCGGTTCTCAAGACATATTTACTTATTCTGGCTTCACTTTACATTGGAACAAAGAGGCTTTATTCCAGGGGGGTGGTGACCATGAGGCGGCCCAGAGACAGCAGCAGCACCAAGTCGCTCCCTCTCTAGGCCGGCAGGGCAGAAGACGAAGGTCCTGTATCAGTCCAGGGGGTGAGGTCCCCAGGCAGAAGCTGAATCAAGGGGATACCTAGGAGAAGAAACAGCCTCTGCCAGAGATGGTCAAGAAATATTTTCTGATCTGTAACTTAATGTGCACCCAACAGAGCCCAGACCTCCCCCACTTCCAAGGAGTGTTTCCAGAAATCCTCCTTCTCTATCTTCCCCATAACATCTGGAGCTTAGGGGCAGTGGAGAAGGGTGATTAAAAGCATGGAATTGATCACTTCTGGGCAAGTTATTAGCCTCTCTGTGCCTTGGTTGTCTCCTCTGTAAACCTGGGAAATTAACGTCTGTCTCAGAGGGGTAAGCACAAAAAGTATCGGGGAGGGTCTGGCATAAAGCAAATGTCCAAATTATGCTCATCCTTGCCCTCCCTTTTTAGGTGACACAGAACACGCTGTAACAAAAGGTTTTTGTATTCAAATCTTTTCTGTTAGAGAAGAACTTTTATGTAGAGACTGGAAAATCTACCAAAGGGCAAGAGACCTTTCTGGAAATTTTTGCCCCATGGCTCAGATTTGAATGTTGCATTGGTGGATGGGAAATGTAGTACAGGGTGAGTGGTTATCTACAGACACTTCATTGGGAAGTTTTCGAGGTGTTAAAGGACAGGGCCATGGGAAGGGCTGAGGGGCTGAGGGAGGGTAATTTGGGGGTCCCTTTCCTTCTTTCTTTAATCTCCTTGTCAGAGACCTTCATGAAAAGGACAACCCAATTGTGTGGTGACTAATGGTGTTTTTCTTTATATCTTTCTATTTCTTTTCTTTTTTCAAACTTCCTATGAGTGAATATTACTTGCATAGTACAGTAGGAAAAATTAATTGTCAAGTTTTAGGCCCACCGACAAAGATGAGTCTGTTAGAGATGCTTTAAACTGGGCGGTGATGGGGAGCTGGAAATAAGGTGGGCTCTCCCATGGACCCCGCCGCAGCTGCGAGGGACAGCGGTGGCCATCTCAAACCAACCCCACAGGCGGGACCTACAACCCTCACCCCTTTGTTCTACCAGAGGGCACCTTTGCAATAGTTAGAATCGTGATGTGATTCCCTCAGGGAAAGCCTGCATGCTTTTAAAACTTGGAATGTGCACATACTTCCTTTTTTTGGTTGAGATATAATTATGGTTAAAATTGGAGTTTTTACCTCCCCTCTACTTGCTGCGTATCTTTGTCATCATGGTGTTCGTTTGCTTTTGTGACAGAGATGGCTGGTGCTCACCAACATCCACCATTTCTCTCCCTCCTAGGCACACAGCTAGCCTAGTCCCCCAGCCTAACATGCACTTGGTCAGGGCCGCGTGACTGAGTCTGGCCAAGGGAATGGGGAATGTACAACACTTGGAGGCCTGGCCTCTGAGAGCTCGCACAGAACCCTCCGAGTTCTCTTTCTTCACGCCTCAGCTGGCTGGAGACAGGCGATGCAGTGGCTGACTTCAAAGTCCTGAAGGAGGGTGGAGCTGCCTGATGGAGGCAGCCCGGTCCTTGAATGCCTGCCGGAAACCGACCCCTCCCGTCCTCCGTCGATCATGTTGGATGGCAATGTGAGCAAGAAACACCTTTGCCACGTCCAGCCAGTGAGGTGTGCAGTTGTTTGCCATGCAGCTAGAACCCTCTCACTCCCACACCTGGAGAGGCTGCATCTGCGGGGAGAACTACTTGTCTCGGAGACGTGCCCCGACGACATGACGCCAGACAGACATTCCACGGGAAGACTGGCTGGAGCTGCATGTTGACATCTCCCAAGGGGCCACAGAAAGCAACTAGGCTCATCTGATGTCACCTCTGAGGACAAACTTCTCTCAATTACATATGCTGGTTTACATTTCCCTCTCTATGAAGAACTACCTCCGCTTCTTATTGTGAACTGTGCGTTGTTAATGATGATGGAGAGAACTGAACCAGGGGGATACAGTGAAAGGTGCTGCAGAGTGGAGAAGGGCTTGACAAGATGAACATTTGAGAGAGCTTGCTTCTGGGAGCTCGGCTTGGAATAGGGGGTCGCCTTCTCCTGTGATACTGACATGCCTCCATGAATTCTTCATTCAACAATGACCTTGAACAGATTCTGCCCTAGACGCTTGGGACAGGACTCTCAACAACTATGGTTCTTCTACTCATGGAGCTTGTAGTCTAATGGAAGAGAAAGACATTAAACCATCAATCTCTCAAAGACATAATCATGCAAGTGGAATAGGTGTTAGGAAGGGAAAGCCCAGCATACCGGCACTGTGAAAGCATATGAAGGGGGATGACTAAACTCACTGAGAAGGAAAGTCTCTTGAGAAAATGACGTTGACTTTGAGACCTACAGGATGACCCGGAGTGTCCAGGAGAAAAATATTCAAGGTACAGGAGACAAATCCCAATGTAGGAGGAGTACTATTTACTCCTACTAATAACCAACACTTATACCTTCTATGTGTCCAGTAGGCATCTAAGTCCTTCACCTACATGAATGTGTTTAATCCTTCCAGAAACTCTATGAGGTAAGCACTATTATTATTTTCATTTTACAAATGAAAAAACTGAGGCAGAGAAATGTTAATAAGTTGCTAATAAACGGCCTAGGAAGGCTTTGGACTCCAGCGATCTCGCTCCAGAGTTCGTACTCCTCATCACAAAGGTCTACTGGGACTCGGGGCACTCTAGGCGGGAACAGAGGAGACCTGGATGGCTGAAGGATGGTGAGTAATGCAAAAGGTGGCACAAGAGAAGCAGGAAAGATAATGCATTTGGGACTCCTCTTATGGACAGGGTTGCGCAAACCTATGGCACGTACTAAGAGGTCAATAAAGCCCCCTAAAATTCCATAAGCCTTCTTGGTCTTTGTCTTCTCTACACAAACTTGGTGATGTATGAACTTGGGGAGCCATGACCACTGGGTGATAGGGAGGTGGTCCTGTCCCATTAGCGTGCACACAGCCCCTCAGCCATGAGTTCCTCCCTCAGAGGTTAGCAATTCCCCTTGGGGGATGTGCCTCGGAGCCACCCCTGTATCCTACCAATGGGTTCAAAGTTCTTGCTGCCCTGGGAAGTGACTTTTGCTGATGCTGCTTATGATCCCTCACAGCCTGTTATACCTCCCAGATGAGCCTAGAGTGAGCTGATGACATCACACTGTCAGCACAATCGTTCCCCTCAGATGCCCTCCTCACACAGTTAGCAAGGCTCGCACCCTTCCTGCAGGCAAGTGCAGAAAATGCAAGGGAAATCAAAGCTTCTAGAGCTACATTGTCCAATGCAGGATCCAGTAGACACAAGTGGCTATTTAAGTTTAATTACCAAAATTAAGTTAAATGATTAACAGATGGATTCCTCAGTTGCACTAGCCACATTTCCAGTGCTCAGTAGCCACATGTGGCCAGTGGCTACTGTCCTGGACAGCACAGGTAAAGAACGTGTCTATTGTTGCAGAAAGTTCTGTTGGACAGCACTGCTCTAGACACATGCTTCATGCCTCTGGGGCTCATCTAAGACCTATGACCATGGCAGAGCCCTGGGTGCATTTTATTCCAAAGCCCATTCTTATTACACTATGTTTCATTCCCATCCATGGATTATTCTTTCTCACTCAACTAATGTACACTGAACATCTACTGTTGTCAGACTCTATGCTCGTCACTGAAATAGGCTGAATTATCCTTTTGCTAAAAAGTCTTAGATGACTAGAGCAACAAAGGTTTGAAATATGGACATACTGGACTATCCCTTCTTTTGTGGGTTTTGGGTGGATGCTCAAACCTCAGGCAAGTTACTTAACCTCTCTGAGTTTCACAGCACTGTTGTGAGAAATAAACGAGATAATGTGTAAAGAACACTTAGTAAAGACTCAATAAATGGTACCCAATATTGTCACATCATCGTCATCATCCCAGTTGGCAGGGAACACAGTAGGAAGGGCACTCAGCCTCATCCATTATGGGACAGTACTAACTGTTATAGGCCTTCCTGGCATTATCACAGATCTATCTTCTTTATAGCATTTAGTCACTGGTCTTAGTTTTGCCTGGGCTGCTCCTTTTTGCTCTTCAATATCTGCAGAATGTGCACTCTGGTCCCCTGCCCCCACCTGGCCCCGGGCCTTCACCTTCACACTCTCCTTCTCCTTTTCTTGTCACTCTCCTGACTGTTTTCTTCTTTCACAATATCTTTCTAAAAAAGTAGAACCCAGAACCTTCCCGAGTACTTCAGGTGTTGCCCAAATACTGTATATTCAGTGTCTACCAGGCTACATGGCCATGAGGAGGGATTCCCCTAAAAATTTTTTTAACATTTTTAAAATTCATTTTAAAAATCATTTATGAAGGTTTTATTTCTGCAACTGAATTTTAAAACTTAAATGTAAGACTCAGTCCATATATACTCCACACACATACACAAACTTTTTTACACAAATGGTATCATAGTCTACATATTGTTCAAATTTTTCATTAACAGTATATCTGGAAATATTTCCAGTGCTGAGTACAATGATACGATGACTTCCATTAATCTGAACACAATGATCCAGTTCTATTATAGGTGCTAAGATTCTCTCCGTTGTTTTTTGGGTGGTGGGGAATTTTTTAACATTAGGTTGGGCTATTGTAGAGTCATATAAAATCTCAGAATTTTTTTCATAATAATTGTTATCAAGCCACGTTCTCCCATTCTGTACTTCTGCAACTGAATTTTTAAAACCTAAATGTAGGATTTGGCATTCATTTCCATTGAGTTGCATTTTGTTGTTTTGACCTAGACTCAAGGTCTTTGAAATCTTGTCTTTTATCCAGTGACTCCTCCCAGCTGTGAACATAATCAATATAGTTTTACTTCCATCTAAGTCACTGAAGCATCACAGGCCAAGAACAGAGTCCTGTACACAAAGAAACAGGTGTTTCTTCCTCCAAACCCACGGATCTGCTTCGCCTTCCACTGATCTTGCCAGGCGTCTTGTCCTGGGACTGCGTGTTCTACTGTATCCTGACCCTTCGCTTCCCCCTTCCTCCATTTGAGGTCTCCCCAGTTAGACTTGAACCAAAACCACGGTGAAGGAGAAAATGTATCAGTTTACACCTCCTTAAGAGCTTTGGTGACAAAACCAAAATTCAACGCAGGATGAGTCTGAAACAATAGAGATAAAGTAGGGTTTGGGGGTCCACTGAAGATCCCAACTGAACATAAACGTAGGTCAGAAACTCATTTGATGAATCCATCACTTATTAACCATATCTCCAGTCAGGAGGAGATGAAAGAGAGGCAACACCCAGCCTCCTTATAAAGAATCAGCAAGCCAGGAGGGGAAAGAGGCATATCCCTGTGTGTGTCACTTCTACAGAACTTAGAGCGTGGAACGTGTGCAGTCATTAATGGGGTTTCCAAATGTCAGGTTCTGTCTCCTTCCAGGCACACAGCAAGATTGTAGCTCCTCACTTCTCATGCCTTCCCCAGAGGCAGCCACAGTTAACTGTTCAACATGTACCTTTCCAGACCTCTCTTCTACATTTCCACATATAAATAAAATATGAGTAAAAATATCACAAGAAAGTATATAGAAATATTCACCAAATTCCACCCTTGCCACAACTCTGCAACTCATCAGCTTGGCTCTTTTGTGCTTTGCCACAGTGAGGGAAGCAAGAGAAGCAACAAACAGAGGTGGTTGTGAGTCTCTTCCTGGGCCTGAAGAATAAGTTCTGAGCACACCGGCAGGGTGGAGAGGAAGCAGGGAGAACCCCTGGGCTGACAGGACAGGAACACCTGTGTGAACCAATGACCAAGAGACAGCTGGGAAGATGGATGTCTTGGCAGATGCCACTGTTGACGACCTCAAGTATCAGATGGACTGACTGCCATCCCCATCTCCCAGTTCCCTGGAACTCAGATGCAGCCCTGGAGAAGAGGAATGAGAAGCTTCAAATTCACTGAGAGCATATCTATGAGGTCGATATGGTGGAAACTCAAAACAGAAATTAGACTACATTATAGAAAAAATAGGAGAAGTTCTATTGCTTGTACACGAGTCATGGACTTATTATCGACCACACACACACACAATATTTTTTACATAAATGGTATCATGATTTACATATTGTTCATATTTTTCATTGACGATATATCTGAAAAAATTTCCAATGCATAGTATTCCATATATAGATAGACTATTATTTATTATTTAGCCATATCCTTACTGTAAGATATTTAGATTGTTTCCAGTTTTTGCTGTTTCGGCCAAGACTTCTGTGGATATCCTTACGTACGTAACTTTGTGCACATACATATTTCTGTAGGAAGGATTCCTTAAATGAATAGAATATAGAATCAAAGAACATGTGAATTTTTAATTTTGATACATACTGGCAATTTGCCCTCCAAAATGACTCTATCAGTTTTTTTATATCCTGTGACAGTATATAAGTTTTCATTTACACTATAACCTCATAATCCTGAACATAGTTAGTATTTTTAATTTTTGAGAGTTTGATAATTAAAAATGTTTTTCATTGTACTTTTTATTTCCCTAATTGAGAAGTTTAACAACTTTTCATGTGTTTGTTTACCATTTGTATTTCTTTTATGAATTGTTGGTCTCTGTTCATATCTTTTACCCATTGTTCTGTTGACTTTCTCTTATTGATTTGTAGGAGCTCTTTACACATTATGGATACCAATCTTCTCTCTGTGATATATAGTGTGAAATTTTCCTCCAAGTCAGTCAGTTTCCTTTTAACTCTTTAAAGTATTACCCCAGACATAAAATTTAAGTCTTTATGTAGTCAAGGCTGTTGATCTTTTATTTTATGAATGTTTTAATTATGAATGACTTTTAAATTCAGTATTATAAAACTGTCCTTTACATTTTCTTTTAATACCATTATAGATTTAAATCAATTTAAAGCATACTTCTCAAAATTTTCAATGGACTCTGTTTACCAAGCTTTACCTTATATCAGCGACTGTGGCAGGCTGGTCCCCATGCTGCCAGAGTACTCACTCAGACTGTGCCGTGTTATATGGGCGAAAGTGAAAGCAGTACAGAGTGCTACAGCAACACCCATAGGAGGAGTGAGGGCAGCCTGCATGGAGAAGGTGATGTGGGCGGGACGGGGAAAGGCAGAGACAGGTTTGACAAACAGGGAAGAGAAGAAGAAACATTCCAGGAAGATGGAATAGCATAAACAAAGACCTAGAGGCCCCAAAGAGCAAGGCACGTTTGAAGAATAATGTGGTCATATCTTAGTTTGAAATAGCTGGAGTTTAGGGCTCATGGGGATGTGGCAAGAGATGCAGCAGGAAAGTTAGGACCAGACTGTGAAGGACGTTGAAAAATACACACTACTTTATGAAGTTGCAAGTCATCGTTGGACCTGAGATTCACTTGAAAATAGTCTGAGAGTGGGGAAGTGGGTGAGGATACAGATGAAACAGGACTGGCGAAGAGCTGATAAGTGTTGAAGGTGGATGATGGTCACGTGGAATGCACTGAACCATTCCTTCTCTCTACCATTACATATGTTTGGGAATTTTCCTAAAACAAAATTCTTGTCTTATGCAAGGACCTTCTTTGGCATAAAATAATATTGGAGTGTTTTTGTCATTGCTGTTGTTAATAGTACTGTTGAGTTTTCAAAACAACAGGACATAGATTAGTAAACTATGATTGTATTTCTGATAAGTAGAGAGAGACCTAGAAAACTGGGCACCAAAATATGAAGAGGTCACCCCCAGGTGAAAGAATTAAAGGCATCAGTGTATATTTTTCTATACTGTGTGAATATTATATATCAAATTGTATTCTTTTTAAAATCAGAAAAACAGATTTTCAAAAAAACAAATTTAGCAAAAAAGCTAAAAATTCAATTATAGAAGAATAATTGATATGTCCACATGATGGACAACTATGAAGCCACTAAAAACAATATTTAGGAAGAAGATATATTAATGGAGAGAAATTCTTATCCTACAATGCCAACAAAAAAAGAAGCTATAAATCCATAAGAAATACTATTATAACTCTATGTAAGAGGGATGTATCCACAGACAGAAGGAAATTGGAAGAGTAACACCAAACTATCAGCAATAGCTACACTACTCATTTATACTCCATCCCTTTTTCTTTACTAAGCACATATCATTTCTGATTTCTAAAATGTGAGAAAAAACCCTCACATCTCTCTTTGAACTCTGTCTTTTTGACTCCAGAAAAAAATACAAGGAATAAGTGGTGATAATAAAAAGAGAAAAACGCTTCAGGGTAATTGTAAAATATGAAATTTTCTTTCTCTTTCCAGCTTTAGTCAACTGGGACAACCCATCGTAGGAGTTTGAGAAGTATAGACTTCTAACAGACAAACGTGATTAGCCAAACTAGATTTCTAGGAGATCTAAAAAGTTATTAGATAATCTTGTGTTAATATATCACAGTGTAATCCTAATTAACGATCTCATTTTTCTTGTACAATCATAATGAATTTAATAACTGAACTCTTTGATAGTTTTCCATAACTTAAATGAGGATGTGCAATCATAGAGAATACATCTTTGCAAGCATTCATAGAAAGTCACAAAACTTGAACAAAATCTTCAGAAGTTCCATAAAGTAGAAATAATACAAAAAAATTGTTTGACCGTAATGCAGTAATACTAGAAATTAATACCAAAATTAAAAAACCAAAAGCTCTTCCACATAGCAATTTGAAAGAAAAACTATTAAACAGCCTTTGTGTGAAATAGAATATACAAAACAAAATTGGAGAAATTTGAAAAGTATTATAATGAAAAACGTTGCATTTCAGAATTTGTGCGATATTATTATGACAATACTCAGAGGAAAATTCACAGCCTTAAATATAGAAGGAATATAAATGATAGAATATCATTCACAGCCTTAAATATAGAAGGAATATAAACGGATAGAGTGAATATAAATGAATTAAATTTTCAACTCAAATGGCTAGAGAAAAACAACAAAGTGAACTGAAAGAAAGCATGAGGAAGGCAATAATAAAGATAAAAACATAAATCAATGGAATATAACCTAGACCCATAATTAAAAACTTCTTAGAAAAAAATCAGTTAAAGAGACATAGCTAACTTTTGAAACAGAGAAAATTTAAGCATTCTTATTTTCGGAGAAACATTAGAGGCATTCCTTCTGAGGTGAGGAACAAGCTAAGGATGCCATGTCTCCACACAATTTAACAGTGTGTTGGAAATGTTAACCAGTGCAGTCAGACAAGAGAAAACAGAATTAAGAAGTGGAAAATAAATAAAACTATTTCCATGTACAGCTATTATACTAGGAAGACCCAAGAGAGTCAATGTTATAACAGAGAAATAATAAAAGAATTCCTCAACATAGCAGAATATAAAACTGACATACAAAAATCAACAGTCAACTGCCAGCCAGACAGCCAACTGCTCCTGGTCTTCAAGAAGATGAGGAATCAGCACCAGAATGTGAACCAACTGGGCCACTAACACACTACTGAACTGGCAATTGTTTTAAAAAGAAAAACTTCCTAGTTTCTGAAGAACACAATGAGTTGATTACACGACACTGGAAGCTGCATCAGGATAAAGCAAATAAGGAAATATGTTAATGTTAATTGAAACCATGATTTTCAGTGTAAGAGGAAAGATATTAAAAAAAAGGATATGGAAAAATCCTATAATGCTTAAATTTGGATTTGAAATTTCAGTACGAACTTACAATTTAAAATGCATAGTTCTTAACTGTGTCTAATGTCACCACAATAAAAATAAGAACGCTTGGTGCCAAGATATTAGTGGTTTCTAAATACCATCGCCACTAAAAGAAACCAGAGCTCTGTGGAGAAATGGCTACTTCCTGGTCTTGGAAGGGAAAGTACAAGATGACTGTGTGAGATTTTACGCCAAAAATCAAGTAAGTGTTCAAACACTGATGGAGCCATATCAAAAAGGAAGGAGAGCAACTTGAAGAAGATCCTCCTTGCCAAATTTGGGACAATTTGAGCATGAGAAAGCATAATTATTTGAACTAAAAAAGGAGTTCAGCAATGTGTCAGGATATAAGGTCAATATACAAAATTAATTGCATATTTTGTACACCAGCACTGAACAATCTGAAAATGAAATTAAGAAAACAATTCCATTAACAAAGGCATCAGAAGAACAAAATAGGAATACATTTTTTAAAACAGCACAAGACTTGTACACTAAAAATTACAAAACATCACTGACAGAAATTGAAAAAGAATTAAATCAATGGAAAGACATCACATGTTCACGGATTAGAAGACTTAATCTTGTTAGGATGGCAATACTCCCCAAGTGGATCTGCAGATTCAACACCATCCCTATCAAAATCCCAGCTGTCTTTTTTGCAGAAATTGTCAAAGATGAGCTGATCCTAAAATTCTTATGGAAATGCAAAGGATCCAGAAAAGCCAAAACATTCTTGAAAGAGAACAAAGCTGGAGGATTCACATTTATTATTTGAAAACCTACTACAGAGCTACACTAATCGAGACTGTGTGGTACTGGCATAAGGATAGACATAGAGATCAATGGGATAGAGTTGAGAATCCAGAAATAAAACCATTGATCTATGGTCAGTTGATTTGCAACAGAGGTACCAAGACAATTCCAATAAATGGTGCTAAGACAACTGCATATCTACATGCAAAAGAACTATCGGACCCCTACCTCAAACCACACAAAAATTAACCCCAAATAGATCAAAGACCTAAATGTAAGAACTATAAAATTCTTAAAAGAAACAGAGGGGTAAATCTTTGTGACTATGGATTAGGTAACGGTTTCTTAGATATAACACCAAAAACACAAACAATAAAAGAAAAAGTGGATAAATTTGACTTCATCAAAATTAAAAAATTTTGTGCTTCAAAGAACACTATCAAAAAAGTGAAAAAAAAACCCCACATAATAGGAGAACATATTGCAAATCTTATATGTGATGAGTCTAGTATACAGTATACATAATGACTCTTACAACTCAACAACAAAAATATCTCAGTTTGAAAATGGGCAAAGGATTTAAACAGATTTTTCTTCAAAGAAGATATACAAATGGCCAATAATAAAATATGAAAAGATGGTCGAGATCATTAGGGAAATGTAAATCAAAATCATGAGATGTCACCTCACATCCACAAAGATGGCTATAATCAAAAAGACATAACAGCAAGTGTTGGCAAGGATGTGAAGAAATGGGAACCCATATTCATTGCTGGTGGGAATGCAAAATGGCACAGCCACTTTGGAAACCAGTTTGGCTGTTCCTCAGAAAGTTACACGTAGGGTTACCATATGACCCAGTAATTTGACTCTTAGGTGTATACCCAAGAGAATTAAAAACATGTCTGCACAAAAACTTATACACAAATGTTCATAGAAGTATTATTCATAATAGCCAAAAACCGGAAGCAACCCAACTGTCCATCAATTGATGAACAAATAAATAAAAAGGTGTACATACACACAATAGAATACTATTTGGCCGTAAAAAGGAATGAAGTACTGATCCATGCTACAACATGGATGAACCTTGAAAACATTATGCTAAGTGAAAAAGCCAGTCATAAAAGGCCACTTACATGATTCCATTTATATAAGACATTTCTATTCTGGAATTGTCCAGAATAGGCAAATCCATAGACAGAATGTAGATTAGCGGTTGCCAGGGACGGGGAGAGGGAGAAATTAAGAGATCAGTAAATAGTCAATACTTTTCTAAACTTAAATTTTTTTTCCCCAACTTAGCATTGATAAATTTTCCCATTTACAGAAAAGTTAAAAGAATACTGCCCCTGGTGCCCTTCACCGAGATTCAGCAACTAGGAACATTTTTGCCACATTTGCTTGGTAACTGAAGGTCAGCTTGGCTGGATATAAAATCCTTGGTTCACGCTTTTTTCCCATGAAAATGTTGCTCCATTGTTGTTTCCAATTGTATATTGAATCTCTCGGTCTTTTTACCTGGAGGCTCAGAGGAGTTTTCCTGGACATAGTAGAATATATCTTAAAGTTGACTATTCTGAGTCCATTTTCACAGTTCCACAGTGTTCTTTTCAGTATATAGATTCAGGATTTCTTTCATTTATTTATTTTTTGCTAAGTTTTTATTGGGTTACAGCTTTAAATGTTGGTTTTGGTTTATTGTTTTGCTTTTCTTCTTCAGAGAATTTGGTTACTGGTATGTTAGATCTTCATCTTCCATAGCTATTATTTTCTTTATGAGCTTTTCGATTTTTCTTATTTTGTCTAATTCTCTTGGAAATTTTCATTTCACTTTTCCATGTCTCTTGTGTATCCTTTGTTGAATCTTTTCTCCTTTGCGCATCTTGTAATTTAGTCCTAATTTTGGAGATCACATCTTCTCCCTCACTTTCTTTTCTGTGTTCAGTCGATTCTTATTTCATGGATTTTTATTCTGTGCCCACTTCTCTTCTGCATTTGTGAATTTCTGACTGGTGGCAGTTTTTCGTATCTGTTATTTCACATCTTGTCTGACAATATTTGACTCATGTTGGAGTGTTGTGCTACAGATTCTTCTGTTTCAAGGTTGGGTCTTGAGTGTTTTCATCAGCTGAAGAATTTTGATTCTCAATTTATTTCCTCTTTAAAGTAAGTTTGTGTGGACGTTGACTGCCTTTTTGTGTTCATTTTAAAGACTTTAGGATTTTCCTGGACTAGGTCTTTCTACAGATGGGGTTTGAAGGGTTTGAGTGGCTTGCTAGTTTCTTAATTCAAGAATGTCTTATTTAGGAGGCTGGTCCCGTGGCCGAGCGGTTAAGTTCGCGCGCTCCGCAGCAGGTGGCCCAGTGTTTCATTGGTTCGAATCCTGGGCGCGGACACGACACCGCTCATCAAACCACACTGAGGCAGCATCCCACATGCCACAACTAGAAGGACCCACAACAAAGAATATACAACTATGTACCGGGGGGCTTTGGGGAGAAAAAGGAAAAAATAAAATCTTTAAAAATAAAAAAATAAAAAGAATGTCTTATTTAGGGGCTGGCCTAGTGGCATAGCAGTTAAGTTTGTGGCCTCCACTTCGGTGGCCCATGGTTCACCGGTTCAGATGCTGGGTACAGACCTATGCACCACTTGTCAAGCCATGCTGTGGCAGGCATCCCACATATAAAATAGAGGAAGATGGGGACGGATGTTAGCTCAGGGCCAATCTTCCTCAGCATAAAGAGGAGGATTGGCCACAGATGTTAGCTTAGAGCCATTCCTCCTCCTCAAAAACAAAAAATAAAAGGAGTGCCTTCTTCAATTGATACGGTGAAATCCAATTTCTTTAATGAGCATCTTTTTTTGGGGGAGTGGAAGAGGAGGGTTAGGGAGACTTTTGTGTCTTAGATTTTATGGAACTCTTATTTCTGAAGGACCTTTAATTTCCACCAACTTCTTTATTCTCCTTCCCTCTTCATCACCAGATCTCCAAGGGATGCTTCCTCCTTCCAAGTCCCCTTCTTCTCTCCTAGATGTGCCCTCTCAATAATTACACATTTAGGTCCATGTACTTTCAAGTCAATTTCCTTTCAATTCCCCAATACTGTGAGCTCTAATTCAGCATGGCTATTCTCAGCATTAGTTAGAATCCTCCACTTAGTGTGGGACTCTCTGTGACCCCATTGCACCATCCTTTTCCCAAATAATTCCTGCCTAACTCTCACTTCCACATGGGCTTTACATATTCCCCTACTCAAATGAAACGGGAGTTTGCGGTCTTCTATTTCCTGGTTATGTGGTAGACACAATTGTGCTATGTAGTGAGTTAATTGTGATTTTAGTTGCTGTCCTTGATCTGTGTTGTTTTTGGAAGATGTGTAGAAAGATTAAGATTTTAGCTATCTTCCATTATCTACAAAGAGTCCTCACTACCTAACTTCAATTGATAAATTTTCATAAATTTTTAGGTAAGACTTTCATATGAACACCAGATAATTGGGCTGTTTTATTGGCTTCAAATGGGGCAAACAGCAACATTTTTTCATACTGATAAACTATAGAGGATGGTTCATTCAGGTCTCTAAGCCATTTTAGTCTGCACCCCCTTCTCCCTGACCCTGTCGGACTGCGAGGAGGCTTCCACATTGTGATGAATGCATATGACCAATGTTCCAGGATAGTTGGCATGTCCTGGTGGTCAATATGTCCACAGTAGTCTGAAATGGTCAGTGCACCCAGGACGGTTGACGTATATGACATAGTCATGTGGATCTAGACTAGTAAGTGTATGTGAACCATTACTGTGAAGCAGGTGGTGGTCTTTCCTTACTGATCTGGACCATTCATTTTTGTATCCCTGATTCTTCCTTGTCAAGAAATCTTACTCTTTTCTCAGAGTGCACGGCCCTAGAATGGGGCCATGCAAGGTGTCAACTCCTGATGCAATATGAGATCTAATCCTTCCATGGGATGTCTTCAAGGCTTGTTAAAGGGTTGGCCCTAGGATCCTGGCTAGGAGAAAAGTTGGCCACAGGAGAGACTCAACACTGCTCAGGTCCTAGTCATCTCCAAGTGGCCGGGTTCTCCACCCTGACTCCTGGAGTCCTGTCCAAGGCCAAAGGTACCTTGATTGCAGGGCCCTTAATTGTGGTCCCTCTGGGTCTTTGGGTAGTGAGAGTCAGAATGAGGAAGAACAGCTGAAAAATCATAAGTGAGCACTGGAGTTGAAGGCTTCATTCTACCACTTATCAGGTGGGTGGCCTTGAGCAAATAACTTAATTTCCCTGAGCATCAGGTTCATTGTCTATAGCTGGCATACACTGCTTGGGCTATTGCCTGGCTCCCGGAGTAAACCCTCAATAAATTTTAACTGTTTTTTTTTTATATTATTACTTTTTATTTTATTTTAACTATTACATATGCACATATGTATACACGTGTATATAATTCTATTTACACAAACATACACACACACACACATATATAACACACAAATATATATAGCTTAGGTAGGTTTCCTCAAGTATGCGTATGGTTTTCACTTAATTCTTGGATGCTTATATATTCACTGGATGAAATGAATATGGGGAAAAAATCACACTTGGTTGAACTCTGGAGTAAAAAACTCAAGTGATTTATTTGAGTAGGCAGTATTCTCTGATAAAGCAGAATTCTATATAACTATACACTGTTTTTGTCGTCAAATCTAGACAATCCCCCACTCCTGCTCTTTGGCTCTTGCAGAGTCTGCCTCCTTACTTCATAGATATCTGTCTAGCCACGCAGACCCCCACTCTACCTCCTACGAGTCTCTCTCTAATCCAGAAGTCCCAAATTGGCTTAAAGTGATATGCTGTTTGGCCTGTGCAACGTTTTTTAAAAATTTAAATTGGAAACACTTAAAAATAAGATTTCACACAAAAACAAAGATTTCTGGCTCCTCTTAACAAATTGAATGGTTGGGCAGCATTGGGCCAGCATTCTGAAGGTGCTAATAGGCCAGAGCCAGGCAATGACTCCCCTTTCGGGAAAAGCAGCCCGCCCCAGCTCCTCGCAGTCCCTGCCACTCCCTACTGCCTCCCACTCCCACCCATTTCACTCATTTTTGTTCCTGACTTCTCCCCTGGAGGGATTTCTGTTTCACCCTTGTTATGATCCAAGTATCCCTTTTTGTTGAACTCTACCACCACATCTGAGTTCAGACCTGTAGCACGACCACAATTTTATCCCGCAAATCTGACATGGTGTAGTAGAAAACAATGAGCCTGGGGGTCCTAACTCTCAGGTTCAGGATCCTGCTCTGCCACCAACTGTCACCTTGTCCCGGAAGCACTGTGTTCTCCATTTTCCCATCTGCAAATCAGAGATAACACTGTGGGTAACGGAGTGGTTGCAGAGTGGCATAAAGGAGAATATCTGTGAAGATGTGTTTCGTCAAGTGTAAAAAGCTACACAAATGTTAAATAAATTCACTAGGATAAGCAGAAGAAAAAAACCCTTTATTTCTATCAATTAAAAAGTAGGAATCAATCTTCAAGCAAGAGAAAATAATCAATAATACAATTAACAGTTAGGAAAGCATATACAGATTAGACTGCAGGTTTAGATACTTTGAAGGAAGCACATACATCAAAATCAGGAGCGCCGAGCACCGACACTTCCACACCAGGAGCAGCGCTGACTCATCGTAAACACGCGACGTCTGGGAAACTGGCTGACATTTCACAGGACAGTAAACCAAGGAGGCAAGTTGTCATTAGGTTAGAGAGCTGACTTCAGCTTCAGAGGGGTCACAGTGAAACGCCGTGTAACTCGACCATTTCCCAGAGGTCTGTTCATCTCAAAAACAAGAACATATAAAAATCAGTAGTACAAATTCTCATAAAACTAGGAAAGCCCTCAACCCTGACACCTGGGCGCTTACATCAAGACTGAGTTTTCGGTTTTCTTCCCTTTTCTCTTCTCTAAATTAAATACAAGACAGTTTTTTTATTAGTACATTTCTGACTTTATAGCCAAAGCTTTCAAATGAAGAAAAGCAAGGTTTTATGAAAAGGAGTTAGACACACACCAACCCCGGAGGGCATCTTCAAGGTGCGGGCCTCCTTTGAAAGTTTTAAACAGGAGATCTTTTATTTCAAAGAATGACACTGTGCTTCCTGGAATAGCCTAATGACCACCAAGGAAGGATGGAATATCCATGCTCCACGAGAGCTTCCACCTTCTTGGAAATGTCTTACCATCTCTCTCTTTCTCTCTCTCTCTCTCTCTCTCTCTCTCTCTCTCATACACACACACTGATCAAACTGGGGAATTCCCTGAAGCATACAGATAACGGCATTTATTTTGGCAAGAACCGTGCAATCTTTTAAAAGAAAGATAAGTTACGGCATTTATGAATGACTGTAATTATAATACGTCTCAACAGGCGCAGGAAGCAGACTTGCTTCCTGGTTGAAATACAGCTTGATGGTTTCCTGACATCTGGGCCTTACGCACTTCTTTCTCGTCTGGGAACCGGACTGGGTCAGTTATGAAAGGAGAGGGACAATAACTTATGACTGGACCACACTCCTGTATTAAAAGGAGTCTCTGTCACTGGGTTCTTCTTCTGAGACACCAAATAGACAAGGGAGTTACTACAAATGGAGGGGAACAAATTCATACCATGACCCGACTCTGCCTTACGACTTGCCTCCCTGACAAAATTCACTGCAGCAAGAAAAGACACTGTCTGTTAAATGAAAGGTAATAAATGAAATTCACCAGGTAGATACGAATGCCTCCCGAGATCTGTAACCCAGCAGCGTACAGACGAGGCACATGCCCTCTGGATATACAGTGTACAACTACCACTAGGACCGGCTGAATGCCCATTTCCCGTCTCAGCACCAGAGCACGGAAAGCAAAGATTCCAGGGGGAGTTAATACATCCTTTTACCTACTAATGAGAATGTAGAGCTCAAAGTAGGGAAAGTACTAAAAAGGTCCTTTTGAATTTCCTGATTAATCCCTATACGTACATGAAAACACAAGTTTAAGTAAAGGCGATTATTTCCGTTTTTAAATACAAAGAGGCAAGATAATTGAGATAATAATATCTATTACATAGGGCCGCTGTTGAGGATTTAATCAGACAATGCACATAATGCGCTTAGCATGAAGTGCCAATAAACAGCAACTACTACGCATGCCCACCCCCTGACACATTTGGAAATTTGCACTCTTCACGATTTGAGCAAAGACCCCCAGCAGGCTGGTAAACTGTTAGACAAATAGTCAGAGTCAAATAACAAACTCAGGTTCCAGTGAACTAAATTTTATAGAAGCCATTTGCACAGGCATCTTTCCATCTAAAATGATCCTGTCTCTACATTTCAAATGGCAGGAAAAGCCACAGCAGCCGCTCTCTCTGAGAATCCTCCCTCACTCGTGGTTGTTCTGACCTTTTCCCTTCACCGAGAGGAGAGGGGCACACCTGGGTGAAGCTGGAGCGCAGCTGAGCTTGGCTGCTGGAGGGTGGCAGGGAGTGACCCTGAGGAGGCGGGGAAGACAGGAAGCCCGTCTCCCCTGGTTCTGCCAGCATGATGTACGACAGGCAGTGCCACCACACCAGATGGCGGGGAAAGGTGTGAATCTGGCATTCACAATCATGTTGACGTGTAATGTAACAGAGGGAGACGGTACGGGGGTCAAAGGTCACCCTGTGTCAGGTGCTCAGTCACCGTCTGCTCACCTGCCAGCACTCTGGGAAGGCTCGGCTTATCATCAGGGCCTTGTTTTGGGGTAGGAGCAAGAGAGCGATTTGTTCTGATCAAGGGGAAGAAAAGTGTGTAGCTTCTGCATAGCTCCCAGGAGCCCAGGCCTTTCTGTGAGCACCGTGGCGGGGGTGGCTCCAGGGTAAAGGTCCCTGCAGGGGCACAACACCATGGACACCAAGCCGGTAGGAGAGGAGCATGAGCTTGCCTCCTCCCAGATTAGCCTGGACCCGAGCCCAGCCCACTTCGACGGCCTTTCCTCTTCTTTATAAATGAGTAGTTATGGAGGAGGATCAATGGCTCAGACTCTCCTCTAGCAGCTTCCCTTGCTGAAGCAAAGGGAAAAAATAAAAAGAGCAGTCTCACAGAGAGCTGAATGTCACCATAGGGAACTCGGTTATGTTTGACGTGAGGCCATTCGGAAACCTAAGCAAAACCAAGCTCGCACCCTGGGTTGCCTGAGACAGGACACAGTGGGTTAACATCCATTCTGCAAACCCAGAATGCAGAGTCAGGAACACCTGGTGTGAGTCCTGGCAGCAAGGGCCTGGGCACGATGCTTCCCATCTCTGACCTTTGCCTTCTTTGTGGACAAATGTAGGATCGCGCGCATCTCCACAGATGCTCGAAAGATTACATGAGATGTCTGTAAAGGTCCTAAAACCACACACATTACTCAGTAGGCCCACGACAAACGGTACCTATTTTTTATTTGCCTTAGTGTTAGAGGGTTTTGAACATAGCAACATTTTTCAGTTCTAAGTAAGTGGGAAGCCTGTCAGGAGAATGGAAAGTAAAATGAATTCACAGCTGGCTAGAGTCACAGACTGTGAGGACAGGAGAAGTCTTAGGGACCCCCCCAATCTCCTCTTTGCGTGTACCTGTGAAGGAACCACGTGTGGGGGAGTACAGGGAAATCCGAGGAAAGATGGCCTTTTAATTTACTTTTGTCAAAATATTTTCAAGAAAACTTAAGTTTTTTACAAAATCATTGAAGGAAAAACTAGAATTTGTTGAAGAAAATCAGAAATAGATTTTTTAGGCCACTAAACATGAAACAAGCATCATCTTTCAAAGACCACAGAAAAGGTCTTTGTCTTTTTATCAGTCTCACCCAGCTAAGGACTCTCGATTGCTGGCCATCCCAGAAGTAGCAAACACTGCTGAGACAAACTGAGTGACTCCAGCACTGGCTCTAATTGTCTATTTTGCTGGAAGAAAGAAGGAAGGATGGAGGAGTACAGCACGGAATCAAGGATCAGGCGATTTCCCATTTTCTGTACCTTTCCCAAAACTCCAAAGGCAATGATTACATTGAAGTCACTCCCAGGAATAGTAAAGGACCCTCCCTGGGGACAGCCAGGATGCATGAAGAGGGATGTTTACTTTTAAGGCAACAGGGATAAATTTCATTGTCCTTCCCAGAGGAGAGCAAGAAGTAAACAAGGTGGCCACCAAGTCTGGAAATCAGGCAAATCCTTAACAAATGGTTTACTGATATTACATTACAATGAATGACAAAATAGTATTATCTATATTTCTAGATTTAACGGCCACCCTATAGAAAGCATCTTTGGAATAAAAAAAATAATTAAGATTTTGTTTTCCCATAATAGTAAAGCTCTCATACTCAGTCTAGGCACAGCTAGTGCAACTTGTTTCCTTAACCCCCCAGGCTCCATATTCCTTTACCAACTATTTATAATATGCTTGGGTCACTCAAAAGAGGAAAACACCGTCAGCATCAATACTTAGCAGCATTTTTAAAACACATTTTTTGTATTGAATAAAAAGCTAAACTATCCTTTCCGTCCAGTAACTCCATATGGTCTTATTACTTCTATACATAAGATATGATCATTTAACATTTACGTAAATGAATATTTCCCATTTTTTTGAGGATCCCCAAAAGACTCTGAGGATTTTATTTTCCCACAATAGAAGAAAGGAGCATTGTCAACCCATGAGAGTCAGACCAGCAGGTTAAGGGGGCCCTCCGCAGAGCTCAGCTCCTGGTGCAGGAAGTGATTTGACCTCGTCCCCCGGCTCTCAGCTCTCAGAAAGGAATCTGAGAAGGACAGAAGCAAAGACTATCCATATGACTTAGTAGCCTAGGAAAGGAGGAAAGAGATGCAAAAAAAATACAGTCTAATAAAAAGAGCAGAAGCCAAATCCTTTCATTCCAGGATGTCTGAAAGGAGAGGTTCTACAGAGCATAGACGCAGAAAAGAAGGTGTCACTCTCAACAGAAAAAGTGAATTGTGGACACAGTCACTCAAGGCCAGGGAAGCGACCACTGAGAGCAATTGGTTTCAATCCTATTGTCACCAGGAGGACACATACCAGAGAACCTGGGACAGACCCAGGCCACAGTCCCGGGCATTCTCAGGCCCTCTGGTGCTCTTGCTCATCAGCCTTTGGGGGCGGGGGAGAAGCAGACACCACTGCCGTCATGTGCAAAAAGGCTTCCATGGCAACAACACGACCACCAAAACTAAGCTCGTGCTTGAGTATACACCGTCTGAAACCGGCCTGTCCTTGCTTGCTTGTGAAGGGCTTGAGACTTGAGGAGAGACATCTTAAACGTGTGAGGGTGACCCTTCTTTCGAAAGGCAGAGAAGCGCCTCTTCATGAACTCTTCCTGTATTCATTAGTTTTCACATCAGTTCATTTAATCTAGAGAAGACGCTGCGAGCTGTCTCGGCTAGCTTCTAATTGGGACGCACCAACGCTACACGTACAATTGCATGAACGGCCACATCCTCCCGGTGCTGCCACTGGGCGGGCTCACTGGGCTTCTTTGGACTGAACAGGTGTGATCTTGTTCGAGAAAAGCGTGTAAACATAAGGCCAGATTTTGTTAGTCTCCGTTCCAGAAAACTGGTGAAGCACGCCTCGGCTCCTGAAAAACAACACACAAAGGCTTTTAGGTCTCCTTTACCACGGTTGCAGGGCAGCTGAGGAGCCCGGCGCGGGTACACAGCGCGATCTCAGGGTCTGTGCCGCACATCGCTAAGTGCCCAAACAGCCCCTCGAAGTGGATCAACCCCTCACTGGGGACATCTAAACCAGGCCAAAGCGTTTGCAGTTCTGGCACGCTCACGTGAGGCCACCTTTTCTTCTCCCCTTTAAAACATGTCAAAGAATAACATTACAGAGACAATCCCAAATCTGCCTCAATACACACTTTTGAAAAGCAAATCACCGACAAACATTAGGGTTAGGGGTTAGGGTTATTACTCATTAGGGTTATTACTTATTACTTTCTTAGAGTTATTACTTACAATATCATAATAACATAATCAGGAACCTCTGATCTAAAGGCTTGCAAAATTATCTGGGGGCTACGAGGTCAGAAACTGATTACAGCAGAGGCTGTAACCGCTGTCCTGAATGCAGTCGGCATATGGGTTTTGTTCAGCTTGCATACTATCAAAAATTTTTTAATTGGGTGCCAATGTAAAAATTGGGATTTTTTTTTCCCCAAACAGAAAGCCAGATTTCTGCTTCTCAGGAAAAACAGGGATCAAGGACCCCACCAGGCCTGAGTGCCCCTGTGGTGTAACCGGCTGGGGCAGGCACAGGGGCTGGCCAGTTCAACTGCCACTCAACTGCCCAGCTTGACACATCCCCCAGCAGGTTTGACAGAGGAGATCCAACCGCCCGCCTGGGCCCTGGAGCCATTTGAATTTGCAATCTTTATAGTTTTAGCTTTTCTTTGTTAAACTCCCTCCAGACAGGTCTAAGGCAAAAGTCCCCTCAAATCTTCTTTCCAAATCAGATATTTACATGTGGGAGGGTCAAAATGTAAACCATTATTTCAGCCACTTAAAAAGAAAAATGAAAATAAGTCTAGACGTAATTTTACAAGCCAGGAAACAGAGCTGATCAGGCTTCGGTCCTCGTTATAAAAATTTCAGCATAAAAGTACTGGGCGTCCTCTCCCACGTACAACTCCAGCACTTCATCTGACTTCAGGGGAGGGGCAGGGCCTTTAGGGTATGTCTAGCTTAAAGAAACACCACCCGCCCTCAGCCCAACGTCCGTCCCACCAGCCCCACCCCTCTCCAGCTGGCCATCCGTGGAAACACTGACGACACTCACTTGTATAGTTCAATGACTGGCTTTGCCACGTCCTTGTACTGTCTTAGCCTGGCAGCAACTGCTTCAGGTTTATCATCCTCCTGCTGGATTAATGGCTCACCAGTGATGTCATCAATCCCCTACAAACACCAGAGAAACCAGTTAATATGGCCAGCAGCTGGGCCATTCCATAGGTAAAAACTTCTCTGTGCAAAACCAGGTGTTCCCCTTTGATTCCGACCACATGCTGACTTGGGCCTGGGTGATGATGGGAATGTGGAAGGGAGTTGAGAAAGAACTAGCCCTCTTGACAGTCTGTTACCTTTATTTCATGAGAAGTGACCCGAAATGTTTATTAACTTCTCAGATCTTTCCAAACACATTCCAGTGCTGTTGATGAATGATTTACTTACAATTCACAGTGTAGAACTCCATGCGGCCTCCCCCCAAAACAAACAACCTTTAGACAATGTCTCTCTGGCCCTCCAAATGCTGCTAACATGGCCTTGCTTTCTAAAGGCTGAGTGCTTAATACGGAAAACAAAATGTCTCAAAGAACCAACTGGTTTACTTAGGAAGAACACTCATCCAGGAGAATTTTGATCCCATCTCTGCTGGCTTTCCAATTCTATCACGTAGCTTTTCCGAGATTCATCTTACTCGGGCTATTTTACTAAATCAAATAACTTACCTAAGAGTGGATTAAAATAGGCATGAATCATATACCCATGATAATCAGGAACAAACATTCTGAGAACTGAAAAACTGCAGTTTAAAGAACCCTGGTTGTTGATGTATTTTAACCTCCTTAGGAACCATATCTACTTACAAGAAGCAAAATGGACACATCAGAAATCTGCCTCCCACCGCCACGGCCATCACCCACCAGGGGAGGCAGTTACAAGAAGTAAATCTGTCAAAAGACAGGCTCGCAGAGAACCAGAAGGCTCAGGCAAGTCAACTGGATAATTAGAAACTGGCTATAAATTTGAAACATACTAAAATTCCATTACAGCTCAGGACCTTGGGTACATAACTCATACTTACACTTTACTGGTGAGACAACCAGTTATCACGTGTGTATCCCACGGCTGTTACCCTGACACAACAGAGGATGGGGCTGGGAAAAGGCTGTACGTCGCCTACATGCCCTTCTCCTTTATTGCAACAGCTGCAAAGCTCAGAAGGCATTTCCAGGACTTCAGAACCCCAGCAAATACACCTGCTTCCAGAACGAGCAGAACGATGCTAGGGTAACAGCATCCTTCCTTCCGGGGAGCTTGGCGACCACGGCTGGTCGAGCTGGCCCAGACAAGCACTGTCACTGATGCCTTTAGAAGTAACACTGTCATTGAGGTGCCCTTTTAGGGTGCTCTTTTAACGCAGTGTTAAAGTCAAAGTTCATGACAATCTGCATCAGCTGCTCTAGACAGAGCCAATGTGTGAAGAAGCCTCTGTGCTGGGCCTCAGTGCTCCCGTCTGCTATTTCAGAGCTCTTTTTCCCTCTGCATCCATTTTCTCCCACACACCAGCTTCTTAGGATGGAAGGGAGGAAGGGATATAATAAAGGAATTCCAGAATGACTTACATTTTTTTTAAAAAAGACTTTAAAAGGAGACTGGTGCTTAGCCCGAATGAACGAGACTCACTGGATGTCTCCTGAAGCGCTGGCACCAGGAGCCGGGAAGGCACCCTAACCCCACCGATGTGACTCTCGTCGTAATCACTGACTCTGTCTACATTCAAATCTATTCCACAAGCATTAACCCAAGGAGACACAACTGCCATCCCTTCCACATGTGGACGATAACACGTAATACTTTCTGCCACCCAATAAGTGGAGCTAAGAATGATCAGACTGAACCAACTCTTTAAATGAATTTGTTAATTTAAAAAGTTTCTTCAAACATACACCATTACATGTATTTAATTTTATGAAAATGCAGAGATCTTGTATTTGAACTTCTTTTTCTTCCTTTCATCCTCCCTAGTCCCCTTCCCTCCTCACTCCCACCGCTCAGATGACCCCTCACTCTGACCCCAGTTCTTGGTTCAGTCCCAGCCCAAACCATTTTGCCAGCCCAGGACATAGCCTTCTTCTCTCTGCCCCTGCTCTCATGCAGTGAGAGAGCACACCTGACCACACAAACAGATAAACGACAAGGAGGCTGGTCACTGTTTGACAACAATGGAATCATACTGCTATTTGCTGTTCTCACTCAGCAACACCTAGAGGAATCACTTCTCTAGGTCAAAGAGCATAGCGCTAAGTCATTAAGTCATTCTTCTTACTGACTATGTAATATTCCAAAATGTGGATGTCCTCTAATTAACTGTCCTCTGTAGATGACCATTCACTTTGTTTGAAATTTTGTTTTTTGTTTTTGTTTTTTCCACTACAAAAAACACTGAAATGAGCATCGCTGTGTACATAACCTTACCCACTAGCACTTCACTCCCATGGACTATCTTCCCAGAGGTGAGGTGAATGAAATATGTATTTAAAAATTTTAATGTACATTCCCAGATTGCTTTTTAAAAATACTACTAATATTTTATATACTTAATAAAGGTGAGAGTACCATTTTTCTCAGATCTCCACTAGCAGCAGATGTTATAATCTTATTTAATTTTTCCAAGTCCAATGGATCCAAAGTGATATCCTATTTTTACTTTAATTGGTATTCCTTGACTACTAGTGAATGAGAATTTTAAAATATTTGTTGATCATGTAGACTTGCCCCTTTTTGAACAGTCTGTTCACGTCCTTCACCCACTTATCAGCTGAAATGTTTTGCCTCTCTCTGGTCAATTTGTGAAAGCGCTTAGTCTAGTCTTACGTGTACGTGAGGTGGATTGAAGTCCAGGTTGTACACTCTTCCGCTGGGAGGGTGGATCCAGCGTCGGCTGAGACGATCTTTGAGTGTTTCAAATGGAATGTTCAAAGTGATCACGAGATCCAGGGCACAGATCTTGTCCAGGGCTTCGGCCTGAACCAGCGTTCTAGGAAAACCTAAACACCAAACAAAACAGACCAGATGCAAGACATTTCCCAACTCTAGTTAATCATTGCAATGTTTTCAGTGACAGAAGAATCAAATCTGCACATATGTCACCCAGAAAGGAGCTTAATCAGAAATTCATACCTACCTCCATACATTTAATGTTAGAAGAAAAGGTGCTACTTTATAATCTAGCTTTGGCATTTGGAATACTCAAAGATTAAGGAGTCACCTGATAAAAGTAGAAAGTGCACTAACTAAATATCACTAGTCTGGTCCCAGCTCGGCTCCCAACTGCCCACAGGACCCTGAGCAAGTTACATCACCTCCAACTCCTCTTCTGGTAAAGAAGAGAAGGGACAAAATCATATTTGTGTTCTTTCAGCTCTAACAGGTTATGACTGTATTATTATTAGGCTACCACAAAAAAATTATATATTATAATATAAATATACAAATCTAATATATAAAAATAAAGTGTAAATCTATTATATAATATTTATATAAATATATATAACACAAAATATAAATATATATTAAATGCATAAATAAATATTTTATATATATATATTTTTAGAGTCTAAATCAATTAAAGTAGGCTCCGTCACTCCGACCCTCATGTGAGCCTCTCCTTGACAAGGTGAGCAGAAGTCCAATCTCAAAAAGAACTGGTGCTTTTAAAACTATCCGGATACTGCAAAACTTCTAAATTCACCCTCGTTTTCTAAATGTGGGAAAATAAACAGCAAAATTGAAAGTTGGGCTTATGGGCGTCTCTTCCTTTCTTCTACAAGCATAAGCTCTAGGTGACCTTGGGAGGTAGGTGATCCCAAATTATACTTTTTCCGAGGGATGGACCTGCTTTAAGTGTAACTCCGGTTTGGCCGGCGTGGATCTACATGGTAGTACCTTTTCCCTAAATAGATCACTCTCGTTTGTCTGCTCTGTTGAAAACCTTACTGTATCTAATATCATGTTTTTTTAATGTCCTTTAAATCCTAGTTAGGTCAAAGAGTCAGGTGGATGGAGAGCTGAGAGGAATGTATAACAGGAGCTACAATATTCAGAAGAGAAACTCTTAAGTCACTTGAGATAAAGACACCAGCCCATCTCCACCCTTTCATCACTGGAAGTGTCAAGATGACAAGGTTAGCTGGTCTTCATGGCCCCCAAACACTCAGCATTCAAAGAACCCCTCTTGCTGCTGCAGGAAGCCAGCTGCGCCAGCATCAATGTGCCACACGCTGTTGAAATCCCTGAGAGCCACCAACGCCAAGCTGATGTCCACAGAGTGCTTGCTGAGTTGAATGTGACAGAGCCCACCCAAGGCTGTCTCTGCGCCCCTGCCTCAGGGACCGCTGCTTGCCAGCCACTGCTGGAAACTTGGCAGTACTCCCTTCAAGGCCTCCCTGTCCACAAGGCCAGGCCCCTCTCCCCAGAGCCCGTCCCTCCCAGGCTCCTCACCCGTCATCTTTTCCACAGAGAAACATGCCCCTCTTCCCCTCCTCTCCAGACAGAGGTCTCTGGGCAGTCATGGATGAGACTCCTGATTTTTCTGGGTCCCACAGATTTCCCAGGTGCAACCCAACTCTCTGTTCCCACGGCTTCACCTTTGGGCTGCCCACAGCACCATTTTCCTTGTCTACACTTAGTTTATTGTCTATAATTAGCTTCTTCTTCTTTTGTCCAGTGTCAAATGACATGATGCCCAAAGACAACTCTGGCCGCATCAAACAACTTTCTTTTTTTTTTTTTTTTTTTTTTTTTAAAGATTTTTTATTTTTTCCTTTTTCTCCCCAAAGCCCCCCGGTACATAGTTGTGTATTCTTCGTTGTGGGTTCCTCTAGTTGTGGCATGTGGGACGCTGCCTCAGCGTGGTCTGACGAGCAGTGCCATGTCTGCGCCCAGGATTCGAACCGACGAAACACTGGGCCGCCGGCAGCGGAGCGCGCGAACTTAACCACTCGGCCACGGGGCCAGCCCCCAAACAACTTTCAATATTGCTCTCTGCAGGCCACGCTAGCTCCTTTCTATCAGTGAATGTGCCAAGGATACTTCTACCTCAGGGCCTTTGCACCTGCTGTCCTCTGCCTAGAATGTTCTTCCTGCAGATCTCTGAGTATATGACTCCTTGTCATTTGGGATATGTGCATATAGGCAGCTTCCTCAGGGCGACTTCCTGAGCTAGTATACTTAAAGTAGCCCCATTCCCTTCCCACTATCAATCTCATTACTCTTTTTACCTTCTATTTTGCATTACTGTGAATAATTTCTTAGTATTTATATTTACTTTTTATCCCTACCTCACTCCCTGAGAAAAGGGACTTTATTTGTCTTGATCATTGCTATACCCTTTAGCTCCTACAAAACCGACACAGACAAGCAATTTAGAACATGGGCTTGTGGCCATTTCCATAGTTTATGCCACTGGTGGACTTGCTTAAACTTTGCCTCCAAGCTTGCAAGCTCCATCAGAAATTACCCATCCCTACATCCTACGAAACCCCACATGTGGTCTGCTGTCCTGTGCAAGTCTGGGTCCCAGGAAGCACAGAAATGAGAAAAAGCATTTAGGAATGTTACAGCAATTCAACAGAGTAATTTTAAGTCTGTTAAATTTGGGCTTGAATCTGGTTTTTTTCTTTTAATCTTTCTAGTAATTTGTTTCTATTGTATTTGATAAAGGGACTGTTCTGCAATGGATTGAGAAAAAAATAAATCTGGACTTTGACTACAGATAGTTTGAGCAGCGCTGTCCTAGCCTTCCCTCACAGCTCACTTTCTCATTTCTCCAAGAAGGGAAGTCATCCAATGGCCCCAGTATGGAACTTTTTATGTTGTTCATTACAGAAGGGATATAGATTAATTTGCATCTCTTTCCAAAAGGACACAGGGACAGAGAGAACCAAACCCGGGGCCCAGTTCAACTCTGTTCTTACGACAGGAAAGACAAAGCCAGTTCGAGCAGAGGTGGGAAGGCCTATCTTGCAGGGCCCATCACAGGTCACTGGCTGTCATGAGCCAGACCCCGAGGGACTCACGGCTCCCCACTAGGTACGAAGGTTGCTCCAACATTACAGATGGCATCAGAAGAAACCGCCTGCGCGCTCCCATAGGCTGTCCTCTTGCCGTCCGTCTTGCATTCAGGCTGGCTTCAACAGACGAAGTCTTTCTGACTCCTGAAGCCCAGGTGCTGCCTCTTGTACCAACAGCCACTGAGCTGCGTCCTCTCCTTCCTCCCATACGGACTCCGTGGCTGAGCACCTCCTTCACTACAGGCGCCCGCATGCTGGGAAATCAGGCTGGAGGGAACTCACGGTGGTTTTCTTTTGCAAAGGGAATGTGGATGACTCCTTTCTACTCTTCTACAGTGTCTAACGTTTTTTAATTGAGCAGAGAGTATTTTCAGGATGGAAAAAAATATTGCCTTTAAATAAAGATTGCTGACTAGATTTTTTTCAGATCTCAACAGAATTTCTGTTAGATCAGGTCACGGCGACGTCACATTTGGGGAGGTAGGTGAAAGGTCAAACTGTATCTGCCTGAGATCAAGGACACTGTGGACACCTTGGCCTCAGCCTTGGAGGCAGCAGTGCCCGCACACAGCAGGAAAACCTTTAAGTGTAACCCTAGGGTACTCATCTTCTGGTTTTCCACTCAGTGACCATCCTTATTTGACCAGTCACCTTATTTTAAAATCCCAATTTAATTCTGTGAAATTATATGACTCTTTTGAGCTCTGTAAATGCAATATGTAACCTTCTTTCTGTTATGGAATGGCTCGATTGCTTTATTGTCCACTGTTTAAGCAACTTCTCTTTTGATTAAGTTCAAAAACAAACTGAACTTTAGAACTGAGGCTTCATACCACCCAGGTGTATTCTGGAGCCCCAAATATGTGACAGCCACCAGGTAGATAAGAATGTGATGCTATCTGGGCAGCCACAGGGCAAGATTTGGACCCATGTGGGCCCTCAGGGCTCAATTCAATCTATGGCTACATAGACTGGGAGGGACAGGGACGAGTCTTAGAAGAGGCCAGATAAAACCATTCCCCCTTTATCTTTCCCATCAAATTCCCTTTTGAACGCTGCACACACCCTCCACCGGAGCCTTTCCTCTGCCTCCCTCGCCACAACAGCCCACTACAGGCCAGGCCGGGGATGCTGGGGGGAGAATTTCGGCAGGAGGCACGGGCACTATGCTAAGTCTAATATAAGTTCCCCTACACTGTCCCAGAGTCGGGCTTAGAAGAGGAGCTTCCTGAAACCGGGACTTACAACGTGTCTTACTCCTGTTATCTGCTGGTACGGAGCCTAGCACATTCTACACTGAAATTCCAGCCCAGAGAGGGCAGTGACCCCTCCACATAAGGTCCTCTCACTGGCTGTCAGGTCCTGATTTCCCCCATGACCCACTCTCCACTAAAGCTTCAAGAGGACAACGGGAATTAGAGATGCCTGCAGCCAAAACAGCCCCCAGGTCAACCTCTATGTTCTTTCCCCAACTCCACTTCCAAGGAAAAGCCAGCATCTGAAGCAGTGGGTTCTGAGGTGACCCTCACTGGAGTACAGAAAGAAAATAACAGAACTTTCGTTGAGGTTTTCTGCTCATTCCTTTTAAGCTTCTATTTTGGAGGGTACATTTAGCATCACCAACCATGACCCTAAGGAGAAATTCTTCTTCATCCTTTGGATAGAGGTTGAGAGCTGAAAAAAGCAATAGGAAAAATTAGGGAGCTCTAAAAGAGAATGTAACAGTTCCTCCAACAAATAAAAGCTCAAATCTCATTGGCTAATGGGTCTCTGGCTAATGAGGCTACAAGCCAATGGGCTCAGCTCCCCAACAAGGGTTTCTGCCCTCTGGGGCCCTCTGGAGGATCAGGTGGAAAACGCAACTGTGTACAAAACACGCTGAACTCAGAAGCAACAGATTTCAAAAATGTATTGGATAGTCCTACCTATTGGGCTTTCACACCCAGACCTGCTCACGACCACAGAGAATAATTAATTCTGATGGCTTAGAGGTCTTCCTTTAGGACAATGGCTCTTCAATGTCTTCCCAACCTAAAAATAGTTTAAAGTTGAAAGAACCATGGAAAATAGAGAAGTCTCTGAGTAGATAATGAAAGCTAAAATAGAAGAGTTAGTTTAAAAATGTTAATATTGTTGGAATGCAATCATTTCAACGGTTTAGAAGTACCAAGAGGAGAAATCAGTCATTCCAAACCTTCAAGGATTCTCTGTCTGATGGGGTACATCAAAATGACCAGGGAAGAATTAAAAGAAAAAAAAAAAGGGTTATGGATGCCCAGATTCCATCCCAGCCTTCCAGAAGGGAACATCTGGGAATGAAGCAGGATCAGAACTTGCGTGGGTTTTAAAAACTATCCAGGTGATCCTAATATTTACCCCTGATTGATTAAGAACCATGAAACTTCTCACAGGCCCCGCAATATTAAGTACTTGTTACCTGGCCCATTTTTTCGATCAGTTTCACACCACCTCTAAGCAGGTGTGAAGAGTGTGTCTACTCTCCCTCTGTTCGAGAACTGGGAAGGGAGCCCCCGAAAGAGGCAGATCTTCCCAGATTCACTGAGCCCCGACTCAAGTCACCTGTTGATGCCATTCAGGTCCAGGATCTCACCACTAAAGAAAGTGTGGCAGGGCAGAAAGTATATAAGTGAGAACAGGGGACCAGAAGTCAAAGGGCTGGGTGCCAGTTGCAATCTCAAAAGTGAGGAGATCAGCCCTGAAGCCAGACACCCTCAGGACCCAGTGCAACCCAGTGGCTCTGGGCACAAGCTTGGAATAGGACACACCTGGGGATCAAGGCCAGCTCTTCCCAGCCACAACTGTGAGAACTTCCACAAGTGCTGGAATCTCTCTGATCCTTCGTTTTCTCAGATATAAAACAAGGGTGTGTTAATCTCCTAGGGCTGCCATAACAAAGTACCACAGAACCGGTGGCTTAAAGAATAGAGATTAATCTTCTCATGCTCTAGATGCTGGGAGTCTGAGATCAAGGTGTTGGCAGGGCTGGTTTCTTCTGAGGCTTCTCTCCCTGGCTTGCAGATGGCTGCCTTTTCCCTGGGTCTTCAGAGGGTCTTTCCTCTGTGTGTCTGTGTCCAATCTCTTCTTACAAGGGCACCAGTCAAGGTGGATAAGGGCCCATACTAATACCCTTAGTTTTAACTTAATTACCTCTTTAAAGACCTTGTATCCAAATAGAGTCACATTCTGATGTGCTGGGGGTTAGGACTCCAACACAAGAATTGGGGGCGGGGTGGGGGGCGCACAGCTCATAACAAGAGCAGAACACTCTTGCTCCAGGTACCCGTGTGTGCCCTCAGCTCCCACGGGGCTTGGCTCAAACTGTGCCGTGTCAGTGAGGCCTTCTCCAACCATCCTGATAAACTGCACCTCCACCCTCCACCCCCGAACCCTAGTCACCCTCTATTCTCTTTTTCTCTTCATAGTATTTATGACCATTTGTTGAGTGTGATTTACTTTATTTTTTGAGTGCCTCTATTCCCACCGGAATGTAAGCTGCATGAGAGTGGAGCTTTTAAGTTGTTTACTCCTATATCCTTGGTGCCTAGGAAACTGCCTGGCACACAGGAGGTGCAGAATAAATATTCGTTGAATGAATAAATAAATATCTCAAAAGTCACAATAATTCTGCAAGACAGGAATCATCTCCACCTTGCTGTAAAGTTGTAAAAACTGAGGCTCAGAAAAGTGACATGACTTGCCTAAGACCACACAGGCAGTAACCGAGGGAGCTAGGTTTGAACCAAGTGCTAAGTGCAGAATCACGCACCGCGGACCACGCCATGCTCTTCCTCCTGAACAGAAGCCGCAGACCGGGAGAAGTAACTTCTCAGATGGGGAGAAACGGCTGCAGCAGTCAGCTTCCCAAATGACCAGAAACCCAACCCCTGTGTGGCTTCAGGGACACTGCCTGGGCTGGTGCTGCAGGCACAGAGCTGCCAGCATCTCCCCACACACCCAGCAAATGTCCTGCACCTCGTTCTTCTACTGTGTCTGGAGATTTGTTCTACATAGTACACGTTGCTCTCTCACTCTCTCTGATAACTGCAGACTACTCCACGGTTTGGACTTACCATAATTTAACCACGCCCCTACCGATGGACACCTAAATGGTTTCCAATGCTACTGCAATGCATGTCACTGCACGTGACTTGAAATACATGACTAGGGGAAAAAAGCTTAACAGACAGGAACAGACTCTGGGGCAAACCGCCTGGGCTGCAGGTCCAGCTCTGCCACTTTCTCACTTTGCAACCCTGGCTACCTAACCTCCCGTGCCTATAAAATGAGGATGATAATACCTAATCCAGAAGGTAGTCATGAGGAATAAGCAAATTACTCTACGTAAATCCCAGAATGGGGGCTGGTACCACGTAAACGGCTGGAGGGGGAGTGGCAAATGGAACCAAAAGCCAAGACTGGGAGAAAAGGGAAGCAAGGTGGGACCGGAGGCGTCAAGACAAAGCGCAAGTCTGGCAACAAGAAAGACATGAAGGATGAAGATAAATTGGAGCTTTTATAAAAGTATGAAAGAGGCAGTGGGCAGACAGAATAATACCATCACCCCACATGATGTCTTCATGGGAGAATGAGTGTCCTCAATACCAGAAGAGACAGGAGAGAAAGTGGCCCCTAAGGGCAGAGCCAGGTTTTCTCTCAGCAGAAGACAGAGAAAGCATTCTGCAAAGAGCTAGAGAGCATGCGGAGAGGAAGGTGGAGAAAATTAGAAGGCAAGAGGATCCAGAGGGCACAGAGGAAGAGTCGAGAATTAGGGGGAAAGAGGAGGGGAATGAGCAAGAGAGAAAAAGAAGAGGATATAACAGAAAATAGGACACTGAGGGATGACTCCCCTTTCCACTGATAACCAGACGGCATGGAGACGCAAGGCACAGTGGAACGGACTGGCCCCAAGCAGTGTAATTGTCAACGCAGGTGTGGGGTCCTCCTCTCGGTAGTGGCTACGGAGGCCCTGGGGCTGGCCTGGGGCTCCCACGGAAGTTTGAGTGCCGACTCACAGCCCTGGAGCGTCACATGGCCTGGATGGGAGCTCTCTGTCACTCTGGTTAGGGATATGGGCAAAGGCTCCAGGAAGAGAGGAGCACTGTTTATCTGTCTACAGGACTCTTAAGATACGGGTATTCTTCAGCTTACAGATCCTGACGTTACGGCCATTCCTTGAATTGATTGACATCAGTGTCTCAAGCAGGGCTGAGCAAATCATCAAAGTAATTCAGGCATAATTCTCACATCAACTAGCTGCCAAGAACAGAACGCCAGATAAGGCGCAAGCTGACCAGCACATTTTAAACCATTTTTAGCAGAGGGTCATTATCCAGCCATATATATATATATATTTTTTAATGAACATACTGTCAGAGGAGCACGGTATGAAGCCTAGCAGAAACCTAGCGAGCAACAATGTCTCCATACCAGGACAGGAGCTGTTCATATTGACTGTAGGGGGAAAATGTGGGCATTTTGCTCTCGAATATGTTTAGTTAACATTCGGTATCTAATGCTGAATTGCTAGGATCTTGGCATTTGTAAGAAAACAAATAATCAGCAGATATATGGAATGTGAAAACATGATCTGTGGAAACCTTATCACAGGAAATCTGTATCTAAATGAGAATCGCCCTTCCAAACATGAAAGTATTTGAATACATATGTAAAGTGTTTAAGTGCCTTCTGACTAAGATTATCTTCTCTTAGTTAAGTGATTTGGACGAGGCAGGCTACGAGGATATTGGTGGGCCCGAGGAGGAGAACTCCCCGCTCTAGCCGTGGGTGTGTGTTCTTTAAATACGCTTGCTTGTAGCCCCACAGCCCCTGTTAAAATCGGGAGCTCCTTGAGGGCTGGGGCTGGCTCTGTTCCCGAAGGGCCCAGGACACAGTCGGATTCCACGTGGCCGTGGTATTTCTGGTGGACAGAGGCTGCTGACCAAGAGGATTAGATGCACGCTCAAATTTTGTCAACAGGTGGCAGCGTGAATAACTTTTCCAGTTGGAAAGAAATGCAACAAAGCTGTGAGATGTTTTTATTTTGACTGAAAGTAATCCTCAAACACATGGTTTCTAAATGACTAACCAGCTGTATTCCAGCTTCCTTAGACAGCCTATTCCAAGTGACTATCATCTATTAATTGTTGAGGAAACCAGAAAGCCCAAAAAGTAAAATAAAGATCAGATGGAAGCAGAGAAAGCACGCTTCTCTCCCTGTAACCACTGACACGGGCTGTCCTGTCGCGCGGTTTCTCATGGGGAGGCAGTTTCTCAGGGGGAGGATGGAATACCTCCTCGTAGGTCCACACTAAGCTGTCCCACCCCTCCTCTCCTAACTCAGCCTAGAAAAGCTGCTCCCTCCTGCTCAATCAAACAGCAGTCCATGGTGAAAGCTGACATTTTATGGAGTTCAATTTCTCCCAGAACCTGTCATCTAGATCACTAATTATGGTGCCTACAGATTGTCTTTTAAACCCCCCAAAAAGATCCACAAAGTGTAGGGATATGTCACTAAATTCCTGCCTGACAATTGTGTTTCCAGCAGTGCTGCCCACTGGGCCTTGGCACCTGCTCTTCTCAGCCACGCCAAGAACCTGAGGGAGGGCAGCTGATGCAGGAGGCGCCACAGCAACACGCTGAGGCAGTGAAGGGGAAGAGGGAATTAGAAATTTTTCTAATTTGGAGTGCATTCGTCCCTGCAGGGGGTATAAAGAACCAGAGTCCACCACCACGTTCCCAGGCAGAAACCCAAGCCCTCCGCTTGATGGAAATCAAGGGGCAGTCCTGAAGGGCAGCTTCCAACATCCACCTGGGATAGGCAGCTCATGAAAAGGTCGGGCAACATCAGGCCCCCTCCCCACCCGACTAAGACCTGGGGCCGACATGGTTGCTTCTGACCCCCCATCTCTTCCCAGTTGTTGGGAAAGCAAGAACCAAGTTAGAAAGGCGAGCCGTGGTTCATCACAATTAATCCACTGAAGTTGAAAGTGGGCAAGTTATTCTTCCCCCGTCTTTCCTAACCCAGAGGCATTCAGACCATTCACACTGCCCACTGCCCACCAGAAGCCTTAGTAGCAAGTTAAAATTGATCACCATCAAAACCTGTTTTAGGAAGACTTTTTCTCTCTCGTATCTTATAATTACCTTATCTGTTTACACAATATTTATTTGTACATGTGTCTAAGACCTCCCTATTCCACTTCATCCAGTTTTATTAACAGATGGTGAGAAGGACCAGCGGCAGCTGTGCTCCAGATGTTGGCAGATGGAGCCTCCGCTGCACCCCATCACTGTGAGTCCCACAGTTTCCACTGGACCGGAGCCCCAGGATCTCCCTCCTGCTCCCTGGAACCTCCCAGGGACACTTGGACTCCTCCATCCCAGAGCTTAAGGAACTTGTAACATGCGGGTTCCGCTCTCAAGGACCACTTACAGGTTAGTGGTAAAGGACTTCGAAACCTACATCTGCTATAGTCACTACTTAGGGATCCACCGACAGACAGAAGATAGACGCTACAGAAAACTGGCGTTTAAACCACAAGTGTGGGTCTTCTAAGTGGCTCAGGGAAATGAAAGATGAATTCCTAACAGGCAGGCAGATTTGAGGAAATTCCCGAATGGCGTTGAGATTCTCTGGCAGCAGCGGGACGATTTTAGCTTAAAACTCTTGTTCTTAAAAACAATCATCGAGGTCTTTCCCCAATAAGAGAAGATGCACACTGCCTCCAGGAAGGAGTGGCCATCGGCAAATCCCTTGCTTACAAGCTTTTCTGTTTAAGAAGTCTGCTTGTTTGTTATTTGAATGTAAGTCTCTATGAATAAATTAGGGAAAAATTGGTCCCATTGTGTCTCAACTGAGACAAAAGGAATTTGTAAACAATCTTAGCACAGGCCCATATTTTTGCCCCAAGGAAAAGAACAGAAGCCAAGCGTCCCCTATATAGGCTCAGCTGCAGGCTGCAGGCAAGACCTCTCGGCAATTGGACATATATTGATAAGCCTTTTCCTTGTGTCAAACACAGTTGTAGATACTGGCAATCCAGCCATGAACAAGACAGACACAATCTCTGCTTCTGAGGCCTGCATGGGGCTGGGGTATGAGGAACATCAAGTCTGCAGATAAATAAGTAACGTGACATGATTATAAGGTAAGAAGAAAGAGTGACATGGGTGGACAGGATGGCACAGGAAAGATGCACTGAGGAGGGGACGTCTGAGGAGAGATGAGTGCAGCGATCGCACAGACGTCTGGAGGCAGAGCAGTACGGGCAGAAGGGCAAGGGCTGGGCAGCACGCCGGCACAGCACACACGGGCAGAGAAATCCAGACGCAATGATAGGACTGGAAACAAAGTTTCGCTCTCCCCTGCCCGCCAGATAAAATGTCTGAATGTGTTTGAAGGCAAGAGGAGACACACAAGCAAGAATGTAAACAGAATATGATAAAGACAAAGAATATTCAATATAATATCCAACATAACTGGCATTCTTGAAACAGCAAAACAAATGGGCAAAAGAGATAGAATGTAGGAGAAGTTCCCTGGACACACCATATGTAAGAGAAAAAAACCAATAGGGAGATATACTATTTACTTTGCGTAGGAAGAAATAATTCTTAAGGAAGTCTATGCAGAGAAAAAAAACCATATTCCAAAGGAGGAAAAGTCAGACTGGCTTTAGGCTTCTAGAGCAGAGCCGTAATCCAGGCCAGAAGACCACGCGCCAGCGGCTGCACAGTCTGAAGAACCCAAGGACCAGGCGAGGACATCACAGTCAGCTGAACTGCTGAACAAGGAGACATTCTCAAACATGAAACCCGGGGAAGACAGCACCCAATGAGCCCATCTGCAAGGAGGGAGGGAGAGCGGACAGGCAGGCAGGAAGGGACAATGCCAACACAATTCAGTCAATCAAGAGATAAACGGGAAGGTGGGGTTAACGTACGGCAGCTGCACTCAGATATAATACGTGTGCCACACAAGTCATTCTTAAACGAGTGCCCAATTCAACGGTACCTAGCAAATTCACAGAAAGAGAACCGAGAGATTAATAAAAACGAAGTAAACAGAGAAGCGGTAGTGGGCAAGAAAACCAGAACACAGAGTTCATTTAAATTATTTAAATATAAGGGGGAAAAAACCTGGGAAATCAAAGTTACTGAAGAAAATTTATAATAAATTTTAACAACAAAAACGGGGGGGGGGAGGAAGGGGAGAGAAGGTGGGAGGAGCTATAAGTATATTAATCCTCTTACTGTTCACTGTAGAGAAAGAACATCTCTAATCTAAATTTGCAGTGTGAAATTAAAAAAAAAACAAATATGTCAACCTCCTAATGGCTTTCATAATCTTACAGAGCTCCCACAGGAATTAATATCCCTGGTGATGAAAAAAGTTTTATCTGAAATGCAGGTTCACTTTAGCTTTTGTTATTGTTAAATTTGAGTACAATTGAATACTTTTTAAAAGTATGTAAAGTCTGGTGAGACATTTCTATCTGCGCATGTGCATAGAAACGTGTCTAGAAGGCTGGTTTTCAGTGGTTAACCCTGGTTATTTCTGCCTCGTGGGATTGGAGATGATTTGCGGCTTTTCTTTGCATTTTTCCATATGACTTGAATGTTTTATAGTGATCATGTGTCGTTTTTATAAAAACAGTGTAAAAAGATAAAAAGTAAATTCTCTGTATTTTTCCATATCTCATTCTACTTTTGACCCTAATCAACTTGTTCATCTTTCCAAAATCTAGGTCTTCTTATTAGTTGTAGGACAATCAACAGAATTTTATATTGTTTTGTTTTATGTTACTAGGTAAGGTTTAACCTTACCTAGAAGATGAGTGCCTTTATTTAGTTATCTAGCTTTCCCCAGGTGTACTTAATTAGGGGTGATAGGATGATCCTTATTTATTAGAATGACAACAATTTTTGCTAAGTTTCTCAGCAGCTTATTATTGAAATGTTAAGTTCTAACATCTGTATCAGTGTCTCTCCATATACATGTATATATACATATGAACTTAACATCGATAACAATAATAACACATATCTACCATTTGACCACCTGCTACGTTTGTTAGCCAATCTTCACAAACCTATGCCATACATACTCCTATTTTATGGATGAGAAAAAAAAAAAAAATCCAAGAAAGGTAGCTTTGCTTCTCAAGACTACACAGCTGATAAGTTATTCAGGTCTGACTCACAAGTCCACGCTCTTCCCACCGCAGTGCTGTTTTCTTAGCGTGGTGCTTTGTGCATAGTAAGCGCACAGCAACTGTTTCATTAAACCAACAAAGTCTACTTCAGACGCTTTGGACAAAGCTTTGCAATGAATTTTCTCAAATCATCTAATTCCCAAGATACCTATTTCATAACTTAGGAAAGCGGGGTCTCCTAACATCTAAAATTAGGATTTGAAGACAGTTTCAGCCTGCACATACGTTACAGACTTTTAAACAGCAACGGGGAAGGGCCAGGCACACCTGGAAGCGCGTGAATAGACAGCCCAGACACAGGGAAAGCAGAGCTCAATGTCCAAATTTAACATTTTTTACATCTAGTTAACTTTTAAATTTTAGTTGGCAAGGAAGTTAAAAAAGTTATGCCCTCTTTCAAATTCAAATTTTAAATTTTAAACATCTTTCTAACTCATTTTTAACATTAACTTTGACGCTTATTCAACTGCCTGTTTTTGAATTACACGGAGTGTTTAACTTTTGCCCCCATCCACTTTTCCAGCCTCATCTGCTCATTCTTTTGACTGAAGGATTACCCAACTACTTGCGGTTTCCAGAACACACCACGTGGTTTCATGCCTCTATACCTTTTGCACATAATGTTCCCTCCATCCAGAATGTGCTTTATTCCCACTTCAAAATTTAGCTCTTAGTGTCGCCCTCTCCAGGAAGCCTTCGTAATAGCTGCCTCCTTGACCCCAGAAATGGGATCTGTCACTTTCTCTCTGTGCCACCTCTCACCTTTCACCCCTTCCCCTGATGCTCCCAAGATCCCAAACTGCAATTGTTCACGCAGCACTGGCTCCTCCCAGCCCATGAGGTCAGGAAGTGTGCTGGTCCCTCCTCAATGGACCAGTGCCAAGCTCCTGGGGACACATCAAAAACGTATACTCAATATGTTTTCTGATCTCTGAAACAAGTTTTTCCAGGGTCTGCTCAAATATCTGTATCCATATGTTTTCCATATGACCCTTAATGCTTACATGGTAAAATCTAGTCCTTCTCCGAAAATACAAACCACATACACAACGTCAGGGTTGTCTACTACATTAGGATTGTCCCTCATCCCGAGGCAGCAGTCAGATCAATCAAGGAAAGCCACCAGAAAAGGACACGGAGGAAGGGTCTCAGGGAGAATCCACCCAAATGAAGAGGGAAGAGCCCAAGACGTCCCTCTGTTCTTCAGTCAGATACTCTGAGCTCACATTGACATGGAGGACTCTGAACATAGGAAAGGTCACAAGATAAAACCAAGTACTGGGGCTGGCCTGGTGGCATAGTGGTTAAGTTTGCACACTCTGCTTCGGCAGCCCAGGATTCCCAGGTTCAGATCCTGGGCGTGGACCTGAACACTGCTCATCAAGCCACACTGTGGCAGCATCCCACATACAAAATAGGGGAAGACTGGCACGGATGTTAGCTCAGGGCCACTCTTCCTCAAGCAAAAAGAGGAAGATTGGCAACAGACATTAGCTCAGGGCCAATCTTCCTCACCAAAAACAACAACAACCACCACCACCACCACCAAGTTCTTATGGTTTGGATATAAATCAAAGACACCCAGGATGACCTCGCTGCCTACAGTAGCACAGGCCAAATCCCCACTAGACCCCAATTCCTAACAGGGCCTATGATGGCCAGGTCCTGCCCACTCCAGGTTGCTCTGCTGTGGTGTGTGGGCCATGCCTGGCAGAGCTGGTACTCAGTAAACACTTAGCTCTAGGGAAAATTATGAATACTTAGAACCAAAAGAAATGTGCACAATCTCCTGGGACCATTAACAAAGGGGCTCCAGTAGCTTTAATGGAATCACTGGCTGGAGATAAAGTCTGAATGGGCTGTGCACTTCGGATGAAGCGTATCCTAAGATGGGAGTGCGCCAAAACTCATTACATGTCACCAAAATGGCTCCTTACAACCTAACCCTGCTAAGTAATGGTCTTTCCTGTGTAACTCCACCACAGTGCTCTGTTTAGAAAGCTGTTACCTGGTCCTATTTAAACTAGATATATATTTCTTCTTTTTGCCCACCTTTCCTGGCAAAATCATGTGTTCTCCTTCAGTACACCATTCAACCTGAAATTAATTACATGTCTACAAATCCTTTCATTTAAGACCATCCAAATACTTAACAACCACGTCAGGAAGGAGAACCAAACACAGGTCTCAGGTTTGATAATTCCTTCTTCTTCCAAGAAGAGGATAAAAAATGTCATCTGTTTTAAAACACAAATTTAAATATGTACCTTTTTGGAGAAGATTATTAGGGCTATATAGCTGTAACAACAAATTTTTTTTTTTTTAGTGGAGGAAGATTTCCCCTGAGCTAACAAATGTTGCCAATCCTCCTCTCTGCTTGAGGAAGACTGGCCCTGAGCTAACATCTGCGCCCATCATCCTCTACCCTGTATGTGGGATGCCTCTACCGCATGGCTGATGAGCAGAGTAGGTCTGCACCTGGGATCCGAACCTGTGAACCCAGGCCGCTGAAATGGAGCACATGTGACTTTAACTACTTGGCCAAGGGGCCGGCCCCAAAAGCAATTTTTTAAATCAACCAAACCCAGCAAATAGTTGTTGATCCTTTATGAAACCAAGACATATAATAAACTGATACCTTGACCAAACTCTACCCTCAAAGCACCAAAATAATAATAATAATAATAACGTGCCCACAAAGAAAATGAGCAAAACAACATTCACTTAAGGGCTACTGCCCAAACTGTCTCCTCAGATGAGAATTTTGGATGCAGAATAAAACATCTGTCAGACACATTTACCCTGTCTTGGGGCACAGAGGGGGTCTCCAGGAATGTGGCACCAAGACTAACCTATACACACATCCATCTCTCTTCACGCTGTCATTTTCACCAAGAATACTATCCTCAACTTGTGAATATCTTCCCGCTTACCTCCTGGAACATAGATGCCATCTCACCTGTGCCAGGGTTGGCTGGATGCACGTCTTCACTCTCTGTCCCGACGATTCTTTGACAAGCTTACTCTACCCCTATGCGCTCTCTCTCTCTCTCTCTCCCCGATATGTTTTTCCTCCTTTTTTCCTCCCTGCCACTACCCCAGTGCAAAGCCAGCCATGTCTGTCCTTCACTCACTTTATAAACACCCAAGATATAACTATTGCACCCATTAGGTATGCATAATAAGCATTTGTTGAGTGAAAAGTGCTACAAGGAGAGCCAAGTCATGAGTGTGGCAAGAAGGACGAGCCTCGTGAGGCACCACAGATTTTGATTGCTCAGTCCTTGCCTGGCAGGCCCGGAAACAGCTCCAACACCCTAGAGGAGTTCACCAATCCTCTCACTAACCCCCGTTCTTTAGGCATCACTCCAATTGCTTCAAACCTTCCATTCAAGGTATCGGCGTATACAGCCCTACCTTCAAATGCTCTAAGATACAAAGGTTATCTGACAGATTTTTTCAAGACTAAATATTTCAAGATAAATGAGTAAGATCATCTATTACCCTCTTACATACACGTACACATACAAACACACACAAGAGAGAAGAAAGTCTGATTCTTTTTTTTTCAAAGAGAATATCTTCAGTGACCTTCCAAACAAACCTGTTATACATTTTATTTTTGAAGCACACCCCACATTCACAAGGGTGACAGAAAACAACTGCCTTGGCATTTCTTAAAAGACGTGATTCAGAAGATATGTGATTGTCAGCGTTTTTCTCTAGGCATATGTTGCCCAGTGGGATGTAACTCTCTTCAGAGGTCTGATTCAGAAAGAAAAATACGAAGGGGATAAGGTCAGAGCAGTTGTGTACCAGTCCAGTATGGTAAAACACGGTCACAAAATCAGCACAAGATACCCAGCCCCAGCTTCCACAGTTCTGCTCCCCAGCATCCACCTTCTCCTTGGACGCCCAGGGCTCGGAGTGAGCACGTTCACTGGAATATCTCAGGTCTGAGATCATCTAACTCTCAGGGAAAACAAACACACACAAACACTGCACTCGTTCAAGAAGCTCTGACTTCTGCTAAAAAAAGAAAAACCCAGAATCCCCTGCCGAAAGCAGCAGTCACTCCCCGCCCAGTACAGTCCAGACGAAACCAACGGACAAGCAAGCACACACCAAAGGAGGACCCCCCTTCTAAAGCTGTCTTTATCTCCAGTGAAAAGGCTTAAATTACATTCCACTTATAATTCCCAACTTTAAGGCTGCTTTCTCTGAAACCAAACTTTGACAACAAATTCAAAATGTTTTGATACCTACGCCTAAAACCACCTGGCAGAAAATTCTGTTACATCTTGCTACCTGGAGATAAACTAGGACTGAGTCTGAGAACCTGCAGGTTACGGTTTAAAAGGCACAGGTTGGCAGACAAGTTTAGAAATGACAAAAATCTCTTACTAACGCACCTGCCACTGGCCTCACCTCATTGCCAGCCCTCTTTTAAAAAGTGAAGAATTCGTATTCGTCTTAAAGAGCTGGTTATTGTTCCCGAGGTACCATTTCACCTCAAGATTACCTAGTAAGCAGTAAATACTCTCTCCATGAAACTGAAAAAGACAGGGCTTCATAACAAAGCTAGAGGGCTTGTGCATTACACTTCTCCGGTAGAAGATTGGTCTTAAAAATTAAAATATTTTTAGAAAACTGCTGTCATACATTAAACTTCCAAGGAAATTATAGAAAGAAAGAAAAAAACCACACGTATATTCAAACTCATAAAAGAGTGTTTCTTACCCAACTGGCAGGTGTGGGGAAGGCGAGGCAGTGCTGACCTTTTTTTAGCAAGGACATGGCTGAGCAAACACAGGGCACGCACCACGCCCTCCACCCTCTTGGCGTCCCCCGGGCTTGCCTCCGCTCTGTTGGGTCCCACCCGCCACTTGCAGGGCGCCTCTCTACAGCCACACAGACCGAGTCGCTGCGTGATCTCTCCTCCAGGATTCTCTTCTTGACTTTCCCACACGCAGTCACCTCCAGCACACTCATCAGGTTCGTCCTCCGCGGAGCATGTGCCTTGTAACAGACGGAGCTTAGAGCTGAGCGCAGAACTCGGCATTCCTGACACTCCTCCCTCTGCCAAATGGATTTATCCCAGAGCTTTAAAGAAAAATCAGACTGAAAAAGTGACCAGATGGGTTCTCAAGGAGAAAGATACAAACTAAATCTGTGAGGAGACTGACAGACCACCATACTAAAAACAGGCCTGTGGTGGAACAGAACTTCTGCTGCTCGCCCTGAAAGGGTGAGTTACAGCAGAGCCAAGCGTTGAAAAGACAGATAAAACGTTCCATAACTGAACTTCTTTAACTTCGCAGAGCTAAATATTTTTAAATCTACTTTCAAACTTAACACTTCATGTAGTCACCAAAAAAAATTCATGTACGACAAATGGTGAAATCTCCTACGACACAAACAGCCCTTGCTGAATGACAAGAATTCTTTTTTTTTTTTTTTTTTTTTTATTTTTATTTATTTATTTTTTTTTTTATTAATGTTATGATAGATTACAACCTTGTGAGATTTCAGTTGTACATTTTTGTTAGTCATGTTGTGGGTACACCACTTCCCCCTCCGTACCCTCCCCCCACCCCCCCTTTTCCCTGGTAACCACCGATCAGATCTCCTTATCAATATGCTAATTTCCACCTATGAGTGGAGTCATATAGAGTTCGTCTTTCTCTGACTGACTTATTTCGCTTAACATAATGCCCTCGAGGTCCATCCACATTGTTGTGAATGGGCCAATTTCGTCTTTTTTTATGGCTGAGTAGTATTCCATTGTGTATATATACCACATCTTCTTTATCCAATCATCAGTTTCTGGGCATGTAGGCTGGTTCCACATCTTGGCTATTGTAAATAATGCTGCGATGAACATAGGGGTGCAACGGACTCTTGAGATATCTGATATCAGGTTCTTAGGATAGATACCCAGTAATGGGATGGCTGGGTCATAGGGTATTTCTATTTTTAACTTTTTGAGAAATCTCCATACTGTTTTCCATAGTGGCTGTACCAGTTTGCATTCCCACCAACAGTGTATGAGGGTTCCTCTTTCTCCACAACCTCTCCAACATTTGTCGTTCTTGGTTTTGGATGTTTTTGCCAATCTAACGGGGGTAAGGTGATATCTTAGTGTAGTTTTGATTTGCATTTCCCTGATGATTAGCGATGATGAACATCTTTTCATGTGTCTATTGGCCATATTCATATCTTCTTTTGAGAAATGTCTGTTCATGTCCTCTGCCCATTTTTTGATCGGGTTGTTTGTTTTTTTGTTGTTAAGCAGTGTGAGTTCTTTGTATATTATGGAGATTAACCCTTTGTCGGATAAGTGGCTTGTAAATATTTTTTCCCAATTAGTGAGCTGTTTTTTTGTTTCAATCCTGTTTTCCCTTGCCTTGAAGAAGCTCTTTAGTCTGATGAAGTCCCATTTGTTTATTCTTTCTATTGTTTCCCTCAACTGAGGAGTTACAGTGTCCGAAAAGATTCTTTTGAAACTGATGTCAAAGAGTGTACTGCCTATATTCTCTTCCAAAAGACTTATTGTCTCAGGCCTAATCTTTAGGTCTTTGATCCATTTTGAGTTTATTTTGGTGTGTGGTGAAAAAGAATGGTCAATTTTCAATCTTTTGCATGTGGCTGTCCAGTTTTCCCAGCACCATTTGTTGAAGAGACTTTCTTTTCTCCATTGTAGGCCCTCTGCTCCTTTGTCGAAGATTAGCTGTCCATAGATGTGTGGTTTTATCTCTGGGCTTTCAATTCTGTTCCATTGATCTGTGGACCTGTTTTTGTACCAGTACCATGCTGTTTTGATCACTGTAGCTTTGTAGTATGTTTTGAAATCGGGGATTGTGATTCCGCCGGCTTTGTTTTTCTTGCTCAGGATTGCTTTAGCAATTCGCGGTCTTTTGTTGCCCCATATGAATTTTAGGATTGTTTGTTCAATTTCTGTGAAGAATGTTCTTGGGATTCTGATTGGGATAGCATTGAACCTGTATATTGCTTTAGGTAGTATGGACATTTTAACTATGTTTATTCTTCCAATCCATGTGCAAAGAATGTTTTTCCATCTCTTTATGTCATCGCCTATTTCTTTCAAGAAAGTCTTGTAGTTTTCATTGTATAGATCCTTCACTTCCTTGGTTAAGTTTATCCCAAGGTATTTTATTCTTTTCGTTGCGATTGTGAATGGGATAGAGTTCTTGAGTTCTTTTTCTGTTAGTTTATTGTTAGTGTATAGAAATGCTACTGATTTATGCACGTTAATTTTATACCCTGCTACTTTGCTGTAGTTGTTGATTATTTCTAATAGTTTTTCTGTGGATTCTTTGGGGTTTTCTATGTATAAGATCATGTCGTCTGCAAACAACGAGAGTTTTACTTCTTCGTTACCTATTTGGATTCCTTTTATTTCTTTTTCCTGCCGAATTGCTCTGGCCAGCACCTCCAGAACTATGTTGAATAGGAGTGGTGAAAGTGGGCACCCTTGTCTTGTTCCTGTCCTCAGAGGGATGGCTTTCAGCTTTTGTCCATTGAGTATGATGTTGGCTGTGGGTCTATCATATATGGCCTTTATTATGTTGAGGTACTTTCCTTCTATACCCATTTTACTGAGGGTTTTTATCATAAATGGGTGTTGGATCTTGTCGAATGCTTTCTCTGCATCTATTGAGATGATCATGTGGTTTTTGGTTTTCATTTTGTTGATGTAGTGTATCACGTTGATTGACTTGCGGATGTTGAACCATCCCTGTGTCCCTGGTATAAATCCCACTTGATCATGGTGTATAATCTTTTTGATGTATTGCTGTAATCGGTTAGCCAAAATTTTGTTGAGGATTTTTGCATCTATGTTCATCAGTGATATCGGCCTGTAGTTCTCCTTCTTTGTGTTGTCCTTGTCAGGTTTGGGGATCAGAGTGATGTTGGCTTCATAGAATGTGTTAGGGAGTTCTCCATCTTTCTCAATTTTCTGGAACAGTTTGAGGAGAATAGGTATTAAGTCTTCTTTGAATGTTTGGTAGAATTCTCCAGAGAAGCCGTCTGGTCCTGGACTCTTATTTTTGGGGAGGTTTTTGATTACCGTTTCTATTTCCTTACTTGTGATTGGTCTATTCAGATTCTCCATTTCTTCCTGATTCAGTTTGGGGAGATTGTAGGAGTCTAGGAATTTGTCCATTTCTTCCAGGTTGTTCAATTTGTTGGCATATAGTTTTTCATAGTATTCTCTTATGATCTCTTGTATTTCATTGGTATCTGTTGTGATTTCTCCTCTGTCATTCCTGATTTTATTAATTTGCGATTTCTCTCTTCTTTTCTTGGTGAGTCTGGCTAGGGGTTTGTCAATTTTGTTAATTCTTTCGAAGAACCAACTCTTTGTTTCATTGATCCTTTCTATTGTCTTTTTTGTTTCAATATCGTTTATTTCTGCTCTTATTTTTATTATTTCCCTCCTTCTACTGACTCTGGGCCTTGTTTGTTCTTCTTTTTCTAGTTCTGTTAGGTGTCGTTTGAGGTTGCTTACGTGAGCTTTTTCTTGTTTAGTGAGGTGAGCCTGTATTGCGATGAATTTCCCTCTTAGGACTGCTTTTGCTGCATCCCAAATGATTTGGTATGTCGTGTTCTCATTTTCATTTGTCTCCAGATAATATTTGATTTCTTCTTTAATTTCTTCAATGATCCATTGTTTGTTGAGAAGCGTGTTGTTTAGTCTCCACATTTTTGCACCTTTCTCTGCTTTTTTCTTGTAGTTGATTTCTAGTTTAATAGCGTTATGATCAGAAAAGATGCTTGATATTATTTCAACTCTCTTGTATTTATTGATGTTTGCTTTGGTTCCCAAAATATGGTCAATCCTTGAGAATGTTCCATGTGCACTTGAGAAGAATGTGTAACCTGCTGTTTTTGGATGAAGTGTTCTATATATATCTATTAAGTCCATCTGGTGAATGACAAGAATTCTTCCAAGCACTTCGTACACACTCACTCACTTCACCCTTACAAACCCTTTCCTAATCCCTGTTTTCCAATGAGGACTAAAATGCACAGAGAGGCACAGGAACTTGCCCTGGGTCACAGAGCGGAGCTGGGATTCAAAGGGGCAGTCCAGCACTAACTGGGGTTAATGGTTACTACAGTAACTACCTTTCCAAAGGAGTTTAACATAGATGATTCTCTTTTTAAACAGATTTTAAGTTTACTAAAACTGCATAAGTTCATGTTACAAGGCAAGAAGGCTCCCAAGTGAAGGATTTAAACTAGAGTAATAACCGTCAGGTGACGGCAAAGCCAAAGTTCATCGGTCACGACAAATACCCACACAGAAGCACTGGGGGATAACCTTGTGAGTTAAGTCTTTAGAATCCAGAGAAATTAAGTGAGCTGGAGCAGTGTGGCGAAGATGATGCCAGCCAGGACACTCCAAAAGCTCAGAAGGCCGAAGAGAAACCCCAGGGCTGCAGCCCCCGACGTCAGTCACGACTCCTGCCAATTCTTCCTCCTCAACCCCTTCTTTCACGAATGGCGCCTCTGCTCCATCCCACTGCCATTGCTCCAATTCAGGCCTTCGACAAACCTTGGTCAATTATTCTAACAACATTTTATGAGGCTTCCAGTCACCACCTCCTCCCCATCAGAGCACTCATCTCTCCTCTGCTGAGAACAGTCTTTCTGACACACAGATCCCTCTGATCATGCTATGCTTCAACTTGACAACTCTTCCATGGTCCCTCAAGCCAACGATCTCCAGTTCCACCATCTATGTATAGAGTCAAAAGCCACTCACCTCAGGATTTCCCCTGCCCCCCTCTGCTGGCAGGCCCAAGAAAATACTAGGCGAAGTCATTGCTCTCTTGCCCAGTTCACACTGCCCTTCTGCTGAAAAAATCCGCCTTCCCATCTTCTATTCATCGACCTGCGGGACATCTCTCTATTCATCTCTTTTTCCATAAGGTTCTTCCAATCCCTCCACCCACCAAGAGAACAGATAACTTTCTCCTTTGTGTCCTCAGGTACCACATATGGATGATTCCATTAGACTGTTAGTACCTAATTTTTTACACACCTGACTCCTCTACTGTGATATAAGCCCCTTAAAGAGTAGGGATAGTGTCTTACCATTTTATCAACAGCACCTAATGGATTCTGACACACAGTAGGAGCTTTAGTCATCATTGCCTAATGAATAAACACATGCCTTCCACAGGCCATTACAGCCTTTCTCTCAACAGAAGTTTTCAATTCAGTCTGTTGGTTCCCCCCCAGCCCCATGAGGACACAGCCCCCAATGGTTTTAATGGAAGGCATTCTAGAAAGACATGGTCTACTTTATAGCTAACTTTCAGAAAACCTACAAAGTGAGGAATATATTTTGAATAATAGAGTTCACAAAGAATCTACACAGAACAAATTCTGGAGATTGCCCGTGGGTGCTGGAATGAGTCAGAGAGTCTGTGCTCCAGTAAATTCAGAAAATGCCTCATGATGTCTCCTTCCTTGAAGAGTCAAAGCACATGACCACATTCAAGGTTCAGTAAAATCCTGAAGGAAAGGAAAGTGGTTAACTTGGCAGTTACTAACTTGGAGCAGGTAACTGAATCCTACTTTGCCTCAGTTTTCCACTAAATGGAGACAGTGTGTCTCCTTCCTATGCTCGTTGTAGGGACTGAATGAGATAATAAATATCAAGTGTTTAGGACAATGCTTGGCACACAGTACGTGCTCAATAAATGCTAGCAACTTTTAGTATTTGAACCTGTATTGTCTAAACATATTTGGCCACAAAGTCTGTTTCCTTATCTAGCAATTACTAACACTGTACACCACACACTTTGAGAAACACTGACATAATAAACACTACACCATGGTGCTCATTTTGGAGACTCGTGGCTCCAGAGTTCAGGAGAAATTCAGGCAATGTGATAGCTTGAATGGAGGACAATGCCTCTGGCTTCTCTGTGGCTGGCAAACACCAAGGTTTCAACTGTCACAACTTCCAGAGGCTTCGGTTTCACCAAATTAAGATAGGAATGGGTGCACTGAACGAACTAAGAAAAACTGCTCTGCAGTGGAAAGAAGTTTCTGGTGGTTAGAGCTCACTGTCCCCATTTTGTGTTCCTAGAAACCAGCGTGTTCATCAGCTTTCTATTTTCACTGCACCGAGGAATCCTGCTATTTAAAAATACGACAAAGAATCCACCGGTCCATTTTTTTCCTTTAATAAATCAAAAGATTTATACTGGGCAAATTTAAAATAGAAGATTCTTAATTCCAGCTTCCTCAAGTACAAAAGGGTACGATATTTTGTGTATGAGCATCTGCATGCATTTTCCTGGGCGGAGTATCATAGTTGTCATCAAGGGGTCCATGATGTCTCAAAAAGTTTAGGAATCACTAACTGAGTGTTTAAATCAGGTCCCCATATTATTTAAATACATATGAAAGGGCATATACAGTGACAGGTAAGTCTCCCTCCCAGACCTAATCCTTACCCAGAGCAACCACTGGTAGTGGTTTTTTATATCCTCCACAAAAGAGCGTATGCATGTGTTTGTAAGTGTGTACAGTGATATAATACTGTCCCTCCATTTTTATAGAAATAATAATATACGATCCACACTACACGGCACCTAGCCTTTTTCACTTGGCAGCTTATCTTAGAGCTCCATGGTATCAACACATAAGTACAGACTATTTGCCAATGAACATACCAAAACTTAAAGCATCCCCATGAGAGCTTCTTAGGTTGTTACCAGGGTCTTGCAATTTACAAATAATGCTGAAAATAGACATCCTTGAAGATACATCTTTAGGCAAAAAATCCAGCAAGGACTTGCTGAAGCAAAAAGTATAATGATTGCTAAGCTGCCCCCCAAAGGTTGCCCATTTATACTCTCAACAATACTTATCTCTTTCACACTCAACAAAAGATTTTCAGATTTTCTATCTTGGTTAATCTGACAGGTGAAAAATGATAACTCATGGTTTTAATATGTGTGGCCCATTACGAATGAACGAATCTCTGATTTAAGATGAGTTATATACTTTTGATGACTTAGTGGTGGAAACAAAAGGCACCATCCAAACTGGAACCATAATGAGAATTCACAAGCTTTGATGGAGTCAGTGGCTCTCAGGAGGGTTGTCTGCAGACAGAGGAATTAAAAGGCTTCACCATAGCAGGTCTGTGACATGTTGACAAATTGGAACGGGCCTAAATAAATGACTGAAAGTTTAGGAACAAAGGTATTTTGCAATCTGTAACAAATTAAAGAAGTGTGCAAGGAGATCATAACTGACCCTTCACAGAAGCCCAGCTTACCCACAAGTTCAACTCACCATCTAGGAGCCAGTGCTGGCCGCGCCTAGTCTCCAGCTCCGACAACATGAGGCGTGTGATCACGTGATCTGGAACCAAAAGACCTTTCTCTATGTACTGCCTCGCCATAGCACCAACTTCTATTAAAAAGACAGGAAAAAGAGACACTCAAAAAAGTTTCAAAAAAAAAAGCTTACCAACTCTTTTCTGACACGTTTGCCTTCTCTCCCATTCCTCCCTGTTGGCGTGGGGGGAAAGTTGCAGGCAAATGTTTTTAGAGTAATTTCTTAAAGTTTGGCTTCACTAATGCTGGCACAGTCTCCCATTTGTCTCCCAAAGAATTATTAAAAAGCAGCTCTTGAAGATATGCACAGAAATAAAAATAAAAGAAAATGGAAATTAGGCAAAGAGAAAATCAGAACAGGAAACAAAGGCAGTCTGAGGGAGGATGGTGCACAAATCGCCGGGAAAGCCCAGCAATTCCCCAGACGTGAGCCACCCATGGTGCTGCGCCTCCCAGCAGGGACGATAACAAGGGAACGGATCGCCCACGTGGTCCACGGTACGCAGAAAGCTAAGGAAGCCGAGAAGCACAACCTTCCTTAGAAACCACAGGAAAAAACTTCCACTGACCTTCTAGAAAAAAGGCTGGTTAATACAAACAACAAGAGGTTTATTTCTCTTCATGAGCCTCAATATGAGCAGATGGCACCATGCCGACACAGTTGTAAAACCAACTCAGTGTTATTAGTGGAATGCCAAGTTCATAAAAGGAAGTGAATTAAATATATATATATTTGCAGAGAAAAAAATGCTTCTATCCTAATTTAAAATAAAAATTTCTTCTGTGTGGAAATTGTGAGTTGGGCTCAGCAGAACAAAATGTCAGTATAAATCTGTTAAATTTCTAGGAACTGATTTCTTTTTTTTTAACCAAGATGAAGTCCTCTGCTCTCCAGGGAACTGATAATGAACCATTAAGAACCACATTCTCAACAGGCCAATTAAGCTTTCACAAAAATGTAAAGCAGACGCCAGCATGGTGGTGCAGCAGTTAAGTTTGCACATTCTGCTTCGGTGGCCCGGGGTTCGCCGGTTTGGATCCCGGGTGTGGACCTACACACCACTTGTCAAGCCATGCTGTGGCAGTCATCCCACATATAAAGTAGAGGAAGATGGGCACGGATGTTAGATCAGGGCCAGTCTTCTTCAGCAAAAAGAGGAGGATTTGTGGCAGATGTTGGCTCAGAGCTAATCTTCCTCAAAAAAAATTAAAAATTAAAATAAATTTTTTTTAAAAAACAACATAAAGCAGAGAGCCAGCCTGGTAGCATAGTGGTTAAATTCACATGCTGCACTTTGGCAGTCCAGGGTCATGGGTTCAGATCCCAAGTATGGACCTACACACTGCTCATCAGGTCATGCTGTGGCAGCGTCCCACATACAAAAATAAAGGAAGACTGCACAGACGTTAGCTCATGGCCAATCTTCCTCACCCAAAAAAAAAAAAAAAAAAGTAAAGCAGAACTATATTACTGGAAAAAAGCTCAAGAATCATTTTACCCCCACCGTCACCTTGAATTTATGGTAGAACCTTTCCTTTCCCAGACCAAGTCTACACTCCTAACTCCAACCTCAATACTGAAACGTGGGCTGTGAAGAGCTCCATGTCACTTGATTACCACTAGTGGACAAGAAGCTCCAAGTCAGGCCCAAGAATGGAGATTTACTAACAGGCTGCAAGAAGCAGAACACAAAAGACAATCACACTCCTGAATGTGGCTAAACGGGAACAGGAACAAAACACAGTCATTCTGCAAGTATTGATTGATTGCATACTATGTAACAAATGTGGCAGTGAATAAGACTGCAGCTTGCTGATATTTACAGTGTTACTTTTCCTAAGAGCAACAAGAACAATCATGAACTGAGTACACACTATGTCCCAGACACTGTGCTCTGAGCACTTTGTATGTTATTTCATTTAATCCTCATAAGATCCTCACCTTCAGATAGGAGGTAATACCCATATTTTTTTATGCCAGCTTTAATGAGACATAATTCACACACCATAATGTTCACCATGTTAAAGTGTACAGCTCAGTGGTTTTGAACACATTCTCAGTGTTGAGCAACCATCACCACAACCTAATTTCATAACGTTTTTATCACCTCTGAGAGAAACTCTGTACCCATTAGCCGTCACTCCACATTCCCTCCTCCCTCTTGCCCCTGGCAACAGCTAATCTGCTTTCCGTCTTCATAGATTTGCCTAGTCCGCACATTTCACATAAATAGAATCACACAATATGTGGTATTTTGCGTCTGGTTTCTTTCACTGAGTATAATGTTTTCAAGGTTCATCCATGCTGTACCATATATCAGGACTTCATTCATTTTCATGGCTGAATGTTATTATTCCATTGTATAAATAGACCATATTTTGTTTATACATGCATCAGTTAACAGGCATTTGGGTTGCTTCCACTTCTTGGCTCTTACGAGTAATGCTGCAATGAACATTCATGTACAAGTGTTTGTGTGAACACATGCTTTCAGTTCTCTTGGGTCATACCTGTTACGGTACGTGTTTTTTTTTATCTCAAAACTCACTGTGAGACAGTATGCTCGGAGTAACTGACCAGTTTGGTGCTGCGCTGCTCTGCAGTGGTCGGGCCAGCCCCAGAGCCCTGTTCTTGGTCCCACCCACCAAACTTTAAGGTAAATATAGACGACAAATATACACCTTCCAAGGTGAGAGACCAATGTGAGCTGGCTCTAATCATCCCACAGGGAAACACAGACAGAGTGGGAACCATCTCATGTGGGAAAGAGAAGACCAGGAGAAGGACATGATCCCAATTTACCCAAAACCAGGCACTTGACCATGGAAAAGGCATCATCTTATACAAGCCCCAGGGTTTAGAATTAGGGCTAGTGGTCGGAATTACAAATGCACAGAAAAAGTTGCCTTAGGAAATGTTTGAACAGAGGCTCAAAGACTGCCTAGGAAGGGATATTATAGAGGGATTTGGAAAACTGGACTGGGGACTGGCCCACATTAATGTTTCAGGTCCCCTCACATGGGAGACTTATGGTATCGGGGTACACATGGGTTCAACAATGTAATGAAGAACAGTATCCACAATGACACCCCCAAGGCCTCTGAGCATCTGCTAAATGGCTCAGCATGTACCTCTCGCTGACACCTCAAACTCATCATGTGCAAAATCACACTGTCCTGTCCTACTCTGTTCTTGCCTAGTGCTTCCTGCCTCCGTCAATAACATTGCTCTCCTCAGATGTCACCTAAGATTAAATACCACTTGTCTCGATTTTCTCAACTTCTCCCATTCTTTATATCTAATTGAGCATGAAGTTCTTGAAATTATACTTCCACAATGTCTCTTATATCCAAGACAACTGATCAAAAATAAGAGTGCAACAGTAACTTGTGGACAAACAGTGTGGACAGGCGGCTGCAGGACAAGCTCCGTCATTGCAAGGAAAGAAGGGCACGGTGATGGCCTTGGACTGTCGTGTAGTCACCATGAGTGCATGGCTTATCGGAAAGCAGAGTAAGAGGAAAGAAGCAGTGAGGGACACTGCAAAACCTAGTTTACAAGTCTTTTCATGGTGAAGAAGAGACAACTGGCCAAAGAATCAACAGACTGACAAAGGATCTCATAGCTGAGATCAAAGTGGGTCCGTCACCCACGGCAATCCTTGACCTGCCACAAAATCTAAAGATTGCTTCAGGGGTCTTCTGCACATCCATCAACCAAAAGAATAACTATATTACCTAAATGGTCAATTCTCAATTCTTAGCTTCCTTCACTTCTCCGTAGCATTTGAGATGGCTCCTTTGCATAAAAGCAACAGCTAGAGAGACCAAGCCAGTCATAAGCCTCCCACCTCTTTGAGAGTACTTCCCATCTCATTGAGAGTGTAAGCCTAAATCCTCAGCTGGTCTACAAGGCCCCGTGGGATGAGGCCCCCTCCCTGACCCCGCCTTCTACTTCTCTCTTCATTGCCCACTCTATTCCAGCAACACCAGCCTCCTTGCAGTTTCCTGCAAGATCGGGCATGTGCACCTTCAGCACCTTTGCATTTGCTGTTCCCTCTGCCAGGAACACTCTTTCCCCAGAGCCTTACATGAGTCAAGCCCTCGCTTCATGCAGCTCTGTGGTTAAGTGTCACCCAACTGGGCCTTCCACCCCAACTAAAATAGCACAGGCATACCCCCACCACCCTGTAGTCTCTTATCCTACTTTGCCTTGTTTTCTACTGATCTATTTAACTCACTTTGTGACTCCCCCACTAGAATGTGATTAGCTCATTGAGAAAAGAGGAAGTATTTTGTTCACTGCCGTATCTTCAGTGCTTAGAATACAGTCTGGCGTGTATTAGATGGTCCATAAAAATTTGTTGCATGAATGAATGAATGAACACCCTGAAGATGATAGAGAATTCCTCCCCCCTTGGCAAAAATCAGCCTCACCTCCCTGTACAGCTATCACAGAACCATTATCCCGAGATCAAACACGGCCCAACCTCACCAGACAACAACTTTTTCGAGAGAGAGATGAGAGAAAGTGTGATCAGTACTAGTTGAGGTGGCCATGTCAGGTTTCACAGCTCAGTCCATTTCTCCGGCATTTCAAACCACAGATAGAGATGAACCAGGTCGGTAGGGAAATGAGGAAAAGGAAGCACCATGAGCCAATGTCACAGAGGACAGGGCTGCGGGCAGACCTGAGCAGCTTCCACAGTGACATCCAAAGAAAAGCACATCATGAAAGAGAGAGCTGGACAGGTAGGAGAAGGAGTATGGGCTTTGAAGGATTTTTTAAAAATAGATAGTTTTAGAAATGCCATTCTTACAGCCAAGACCAGCTACTTAATTTGCAGCATCCAGCACAAAATAAAATATGGCGCTTCCTTCTTCAAAAATTAGAAACCTCAAGATGGCAACAGCAGAGCATTAAAACAAGTACAGGGCCTTGTGGGACAACATAGGCCGCACGCCCATGGCAATGTGACATTTGGAAGGGGCTGGCGTGGTGGAAGCAAAGGAGGTGGTGACAACAATCCAAGCATGAGATGAAGCCCGGCACTAAAGCCGAAGCAACCTTACAAGACCTTCTGCCTCTTGAGAGAGTACCTTGGGCCAACCCAACGCGGACTGTGCAACTCGAAGTTTAAAATAACTCTGTGGAAGACTTCCAGAACCATCTCAATCCAATTGACTAATTAAGAGAAAGATCTAAGTGCAGCATACCTTTCCAGCTATTTCTGGCAGCCTTGGCTCTTCTCTGGAACAGAACAGGCTATGTGTCCTCTAATCTGATACGAAATCAAACTTCCATCACATCTCTCGGTCCCCACCAGGAAAACCCAGAGAGGTCAACAGTCAGAGCCGAATGGACTCAACAAGGTATCTGCATCTGAAGGTAGACCTCACAGCAACAGCCAACCGAAAAAAACATGGGTCAGAAGACGCAGACCCATTCTGGAAAACTGACCTCCATCTGCCCTTGTCAGTTTGCTTGGAAGAGAAAGCAGTATCATTAAATGCTAACGTTAGCATGTTCGGATAAAACACATACCTGCTCCAATTTCTTAAGCAGTATTCCAAGGAAAGGCTGTGGACACACACACATTGCCTTACACAGCTTCTGCATCCTTAGTGTGTACACGCATGTGCATGCAGGGGCACACACACACACACAAATAATTCATAAATCACCAGGAAGTTTTCAAAAATGAACTTAATAAATTTAGAGTGCCAAAAATAGGCCAATAGATTTGAATTTTTTAAGCTTCACAATAACCAAAAAGAAAATCCATCATGTGTTTATGAGACTGAACAGAACAAAAATGATTAAGGCCACATTTGGAAAAACTTTTCTCAGAAAGAGGAAGATTACATGTCAGATTACAAAATGGTATACATTACAACACCGTGTGTGAACATGTATAGATGTATATTGTCATCTTCAATGTTAAATATATTAGAAGAAAATTAATGTTCCAACTATTTTATAATATAAATTTTGTGGCAATGCACCTTAACAATCCTATTTCATTCAATTACTACTAAATATAAATTAAAGTAGATATGATCTTGATAACCTTGAGAAATAATATATTTTCAATTTCTAACCTGATCAGATAATATACAAATTTTCAGAATTCAAGATTACTTATTAAATTGTGTAGCTAAGATAATACCAAGCTTAGAAATTTAAGATAATACAGAACTTAAGTCTACCTCTTAAGTTGGTCATCTCTCCAAAACTCACACTTCCAGGATAAGGAAAAGATATTTTGATTGGCTTCAAGTGTTTCACATTGACGTTTACCATGTTCACATTGAGAGACTGACACAGATGATTGTATTCAGGGCAGCAAATGTGACAAAACAGTGTCAGCTGCTCCAGTGGGGTGGGGGTGGGGAGACGTTGGACCCATGTTGTGAATTATCTTAAGACTAGCTAAAAAGAAAATATCTTTTTCCAAATAACTAGGAGAGCCAATTAAGCAAATCACATTTCTTTAGAAAAACCATGAGAACACACACATACACACATATTTAAGTGATACAAAACCCGTCTATAGCCACCCTAAGTTCTTAGGGCAGCAGCTGAAAATTCCAGAGTCTGAACAACTTCCAAACAGAAATAAATCCAAAATGGGAAAGACAGATTACTGTCATGAAATGAGGGGGAAATGGTTAGTTCTGTGTTGGTTGAGGGTAGTTAGGATATGTTTGGTTTTGTGGTTTAAATCTTTCTGAACCCATAAACACTCATTTCGCTGAGATTTACTGAGCACCTACTCTGTGCCAGGCCCTGTATCAATCTGATCTGAGGCCAGTCCCAGAGCTTAGAGCCTAAACACTGGCATTGGGTGCTAACCCACCAAAAACTCTCAACAGCAAAATTTTATGGAATTTTACTCTGTCAGGCAGAAAAATTAAACAGCTCATAGTTATCATAAATAAGTTACACAGGCTCTTACATGGCCTATGAAGTTCCATACAAATATATTACGAAATAGGAACAGGTTATTGGTCACAAACTAGATGAAAGCATTTGGCCAAACCCTCAGTCTGCAGCTAATTCACCCCGGACCACTGAAGAGTTGTTCCTAAGATACTAGTCCAGAGTCGCAGGAAGCAGCCAGGCTCCCCTGGTCTCCCGACCCTGGAGACAAAAAGATCTGTTTTACCCAAGGTGGGGATTAAGACTTCAAGATAATCAACTTCAGCCAGGTAAAATCCACTACTGAATGGGAGCCTGGCAGGATCAAACCTCAACCACTGCTAATACTTTAAGCAAAGGCAAATGAAGACTTCTTATTTGAATATTTGTCTTCTCTCTCCCTTTGTCATACACATTTTTCAATAACTAACCCCGAAAGTGCCAGCATGAGGACAATGACAAGCATGTTTTGTGGCACAGGCCTTCAGTCACTGTGCAGTGACCCTGCCAGCATCCTACAAGAGACCCCCCATTCTACCCTCAGTCCATCCCGTCACTCCGATTGCTCAGAACCACAGGTGAAAATTTCCCCCAGGAACTCACCACTCTCCAACCCCAATGTTTTGTGCATCTGCTACATGCCAGGCACCACGCAAGGTGCTACAGATACAAATAGAAGGTTACCCTCAGGAACTCACCAAAGAGGACAGCAGTGGAACAGACCCACCAAGAAGCAATCATTAAAAGCGTCTTCTGTGGTTCTGCACATAAGGGGCTTGGAAGTCGCCACTCTGTCCTAACAAGCAAAAAGCTGAAAAGACTGAAAAATCGATGACTCGTCTTAGATCCCTAAGAGAGGGGAAGCAACAAGGCAAACGACTGCCTCCAAGACTGGAGGGACAGCCAGGGGAACAGAGGGCATCGCAGCTTCCCAGAGCACAGACCCAGGAGTGCAAACCATCACAGGAACCAGCGCCGGGGGAGGAAAACCTACCTGAATTGTATTCAGCAGCTTCCTCCTGACATACTCCACACCCTCCTGCCACCGTTTCCACCCTGCAGCCAGAGTGGGCCAAGCCGCACTCCTGGGCACACCGCATTCCTGCTTAAAGCGCCTCTGTGGGTTCTGCTGCCCAGTCAGTGGTTTCAAGCTCCTCCAAGATCTGGCCCCTGCCTACCTCAGCAGCCTCAGTGGTTCTTCCCCCTGGACGCACCTGCCCACCCCCCCACCCCGAATTCCATCTCTCCTCTCCAGCCCTGCTCTTCCTTCCCTCAGCTTCCCCGAATGAGGTTAGGTCCCCTGTACATGCTCCATGTCCTCCTGTCTTGCCGCACTCATCACACTTGTATTTTACTTGTCGTGCCAGTCTTCCCCACCACCCAACAGGGAGCACGTCTGTCTGGCCCACCACTGCCTCTGATGCACCGTGAACAGAACCTGATAAAGCAGATGTTCAATATGCTCCTGAAGACTGACTGTCCTTCCCACGCCATTCATTCTCTAGAGGACTGGGGCTAAGGGAATCTTTCGGAGCAGAGGTAGCTACTCAGGACACGACAACCAACCAGATCTGTGTATAAAAACTTCCACGATGAATCTGCGAGTGGGATTAAGAATTTACACTGGGACCGTTCTTTCCTGCTTAGGACTTCCACGTTCCGTTCAGTTGCAGAGATATGAAAAACACCGACGTGGGAGCTGTCATAAGTGAAGTTCACTGACTTTGCTTTTGCAATGCACTCATTCCTTCAAAAAGTATTTACTGAGCAACTGGGCTATGGCCCATTCCCTACAAGTCAGGGAGAAAACAAGGGGAGCATCAGAGTTACCTGTTACATGCGTCTGATGGCTTGGCCAGGCATCAAACAGTCGACGGCTTGGCCTATTTCAAAACAAAGTCAAGCTCTAGGAACGGCCTCCTATGGTTTCCTGGCACAACCCAGAAATAAAAATAAAGAAGGTCTAATTTTTTTTTTTTTTTTTTGCCTAAAGAATCTGCCCATTCATATAAAAGTCTAAAACAGACAAAATCAGAGTTGTGCATTCCTCAAAGTACTGCTGAGGGACACACACATATATGGCAAAAGCATAACAACTACCAGCTGCAGGACAGCATTTGGGGCAGTGGACACCAGGCCTCCAGGCTTCCAGGGGACTGGAAATGCTCTCCCTCTGAGTCTGAGTGGTGGGGACACAACCCTTGAAAACACACTCCGCCCAAACATCCTCATTTTCTTCTCATTGCTTCTAAAGGCAAACTGGATACAAAAGTCAGAGCTGCACAAATGTCCACAAAGCAGCAAATTCCCAAGATGCCTGGCTCAGCCACCAGAAACAGATAACTGCTTGGTGTTGTTCCATCATTCCAGCGAGGAAATGCTGACAGCGGACGACCCTGTGAGAGAGTGTGACCCCTCACACGGCCGCCCTGCCTAGAACCCAGAGAAACCCCCGCCCCCGCCAGGACCATCGCTCCTCCAAGTAGCCAGAGGATGCTCACACACACACACACACACACACACACACTGACACACACACTAACACACACACTCTCTCACACTCACATTCACTCACACACCCCCTCCCCCCTATACGAGGCATGGACAAAATGAACCGCAGCTTTGCGATTCTGCGAACTACAAGTTCTTTCTCCCCCAACTCGTAAGAATATTTTGGTCCTGAAGTAGTTACTTGAAAAACATAAATAAAATGAAGAAAAACTTCATTCTATAAGTTATTTATTCTTGATAGCATTGTGATGAATCTCTTCCAGTAAGAAAATAAGCTTTAAAAAAATCTTGGCTAAGAAATAGATATCGAAGTCCTTTAGAGGCAGAAATTATGGAAGAAACTCCTAAACTGAAGGCATTTCAGCCCTGAACTCACATGTCTCATTTCCGACGTCCAGGATCCACCCTTCAATTGGCCTGGCTCAAAGCCAGGCTTCTTCCTTCACACTAAAAGACGTGGTTTTAATCACTCCCTTACAGCTGCCTAATGGCAGCTATGAAGACAGTTCTGAACCTGGTGTGATGGTCAAGGCTTACACTTCAGAGCCCAACCACTGGGTTCAATTCTGGCACCATCACTTAAGGACTTTGGTCATGTCGTATGCTTGTGCCTCAGTTTCTTCATCTACAAAATGGGAATAATGCCACCTAGGGTTGTTTTGAAAGTTGTATGTAATTAAGGTACAAGAGTTGGAATAATGCCTCTTCTCAAATTTCATTCGAGAGCATGGAGATAATAAGTATTTGCTGCTATATACCAGGTGTTGTTCCAAGCAGTTTATGCACACGAACCCATTTAAGCATCATACATATCTATGAGGTCAGCGCTATTATTTTTCTCATTTCATAAACAAGTAAACTGAAACACAGAGAGGTTAAGTAAACTTGCCCAAAGTAACACAGCTAATAAGTGGCAGAGCCGGGACTCAAACTCAAGCAGGTTGGCACCAGAGTCCACTACCTTGACCACTATACTACACGGCCTCTCAATGTCTGGGAGCATTTCCTTGCACAGAAGCGCTGTGAATGTTAGAGCACATTCTTCGGGAAAGGTGAGGAGAGCCCCTGGAAAAAAGGGACAGGAGCACAGTAAGAACTGAGCTTCTTTGTGAACTCTGGCTAAGCCTGCCTACTCAGAGCATTAAAGGTGACAGCGCACCCTGGGGGGAAACATCGGGTCCTGCTCTGTAACCTCCTCACTTCCATTAGGTGCTGTATCCTCGACTAAATAAATAAAAAACTTACAGCAAGTATTTCTGTGCAGCTGCCTCGTCCCAAACTCTCAGCACCCTGCACTCCTGTCACCTCCCAATGAGTCAGCCTCCTCCTCCCCAAAAGGCCCTCTCCTCCTCTGATCCACCCTCCACACAGCTCCCAGAGGGACCTTCCAAAAACACAAGCTGGCACAAGTCCCTTCCTGCCCCCACGCCAACGACGCCCTCCCTGGCCTACAGGACGGCATGGGAACGCCTGAGCAGGGCCTTCCAAGTCTCCCCCCATCTGGCCTGGAACTATCCTCGAACCTTACCACCCACCGCAGTTCCTTTACTGCCTAACCTTTGACCCTTTGCTGTGCCAGCACAAGTCACATGAGACTGCAGTCCCTGCCCTCAAGAAGTCTCCAGACCCACGGAGGACAGGCAGCACAGGCAAGGGACAGTGCCAGGACGGAGACGTGCCCAGGACAAGGACACAGAGGTAGACACCTCCATCTGACCTCAGGCACAAAGAAAGCTTCCCGCTCTGGAGCTGGGTTTTGAAGGGCGGGCAAAAGTCGGCTGCAAGAACCACTCTTCCAGTGTATGCGTGCCAGCCCCCTCCCTGCCATGGTTTCCCACCAGCTTCACAGCGGTAATCACCTCTTCCGTGTTCCCCCAGCACCTGGGCTGAAGCTGGTCCGCACAGAGCCGATGAACAGATCAGAAACAAGACGTCCCCTTAGGCGGAAGCCCCTTCCTCCAGTCTGGCTCAGCTGAATGCCAGGGACACAGCTTGACACACAGAACCACAGCTGGACTGCAAACCCACACACACCCCGTACAGCCCCGTACGTGGGTGTACCTCCACCTACATTTCACTCTTGTTGAATGGGGGTTGTTTGCAAAACCTCTGTACCAGATTATAACCCCTTGAGGACAGAGATTATCTTATTTTAACAATCAATAAGAGCCACTATACTTGAGATGAAGAACTATCATATCCTTAAATTGTCCATCCTTCCATCCTGAATGTCCTATAAATTATTAGGTGAACTTTCTTCTCACTACACATATCTTGTATCTACTGTCTTGTCCTGATACATTGTCCACAGTCATGACTTTAAGGCAATTCAAAACCTCAGTCACAAAGTAGGAATTATGTGCAGCAGTGTTTCCTTTAAACGTTATCTTACAGTCTAATTTTTGGCAAGCTTTGAAGAACTGAGTAAAATAAATTATTGAATTAAGCAAAACATTATCTTTTCTTTTTAAACAAGATACAAGTTTATTTCTCTTGTAAGAACTGTCTGAGCATGTGCACCCTGGGCTGATACAGCAGCCCCACAGGGCAGGACCCAGGCGCCCACCAGGTTGTTGCTCTGCCATGCTATCTGTGGTGCCACGGCTCACCAGCACCGCATCTGAGTTCCACCTGGAAGAGGAAGAAGATGGGGAGGACACTTTCTTTCTTTCTTTCTTTTTTTCTTTTTTGCTTTGTAACATTTTATCGTGGAATGTGAACCAATGTTTTTTAAATTATTTTATTGAGGTCATAATGGTTTATAACATTGTGTGGTTTCAGGTGTACATTATTAGATATCAGTTTCTGTGCAGACCACATCATGCTCAGCACCAACAGTCGTTTTTATCCATCACCATACATTTGTGCCCCTTTACCCCTTTTGCCCTCCCCCACCACCCTCTTCCCCACTGGTAACCACTGATCTGTTCTCTTTAAACCCCTGTGCTTAAAACATTGTTATCTGATTAGCCTACACAAAGGGGCATTTTGCAGTTTTTGTCAATGGTTCTCACAACTCTTGCTTCAGTCTATTCAAGCTGCTGCAGAAATATCATTACCACAGGTTGCCTTTGGATTCCAAGCCTGACCTCTTAACAAGGAAGAATCTGTTCCTACAGGTGGAGGCCTGCAACTCTGTAAGATTTCTGACATTCTCACACCCACAAAACACGGCTTAATCAACACTTCCTGACTCAAAGACTTCTGAGATTAAGACTCCAAAATATTCTCTAATAGAAGCAGCAGAAAGATTAGCATGAAGGAAACAAGTTGCCATTTTCAAACTAACATGCAGATACTTGGAGGTCACCCCAAGTCAGGGGTTATACCAGGCTAGACTGCCAAAAATCTGCTGCCTCTCTTTGAACTATCTCCTCTTCTGGGTGTCTGTGTGACACAGATCAGCTTTACCCTAAAGCTGATAAATCAGCAGACATTAGGGATTGGAAACTATTTCTAAAGAAGGTAACAAAGATAGCTTTGTAATTTATTTAACACAAAACTTTGAAACTATAAAGTAAGACTTCAATCCTATTCGTTCTTTGCTCCTTTAGGCATCATCAGACTAAGATCCCAGTGGGATCAAGTCACGGAGCACGTCTCTCCTGAGGAATTGACTTCACACAGGGCACATCTTTCTCCAAACCTTTCCCTTGCCATTTAGTCTTAGGCTGCAATATTTAGCTCAGCATGGGGACAATTATTATTGGTGTTTTAACCAAAGGAAATTGTTGCTAAAATTATTTGAATCTGCGATCCATACAATCAATCATTCCCCAGGTCAAAAGAAGGTTAATAGTAGGAAAATTTTTCTTTTAATCCAGATTTGAACCCAAATTTATGTAAAGTACAAATGTGTCTTTACCATTAGTTGTGAGTAAAAATGAAAGGATCTGTAATATGCTACTTTTAGTACTGAGATATAATGGACATATAATATTCTATTAGTTTCAGGTGTACAGCATCATGATCTGATATGGGTATACACTGTGAAATGCTCACCACAATAAGTCTAGGTAACATCCATCACCACACATAGTTACAAATTTTTTTTCTTGTGATGAGAACTTTAAGATCTACTCTCTTAACTTTCTAATATGCAACAGGTATTAACTATAGTCACCAGGCTGTACATACATCCCCAGGACTTATTTATTTTGTAACTGGAAGTTTGTACCTTTTGATTCCTGTCACCCATTTGGCCCAACTCCCACCTCCCACCTCTGGCGACCACCAACCAGTTCTCTGGATCTATGAACTCGGGGTTTTCCTGGTTTTTTTGTGCGTTTTAGATTCCATATAAGTGAGATCATACATTTGACTTATTCTTGATATCTGCATTTCTATCAAGGGACAACTTTCTTTTAAAACACTGGAATGGCTGCATAACGAGGCAAAGAGCCAACATGATACACGGAAAGACCACTAGGCTGGGAGTCAGGAGTCTTGGCTCTTAGTTCCGCTTCAGAAGCACTGCCCACAGGACTGAACACACTGATGTCCCTCACTTACCGTGGCCTCATTTCTCCTCATCTGCATGAGGGAGCTCGGCCCTTCTACCTCTGTCATCTCAGAGGAGAAGTTCAACTCCCTGTACCTGGGTTTGTGACATACATAGGGACAGAGGACTGGCCTCTCCAATACGCCTCAAACCACACCAGGGTCCCTTCAACCACTGAGATCCCACCCCTGAGGGGAGGGGAGGAACCTGAGACGCTCAGTCAGAGGAGGCTCCCTGCGTTCGGGGACGGTCAAGGCAGTGATCACTACCCCCATTCCAGATGCAAGGAGTAGAGCCGGGACCAGAACTCAGGCCTGACTCGTCAGCACGCTGCGGGTCATACCTTGCCTAGAAGACTTCCTGGGAATCAGGGCCATGGCTCTGTTTGCCCTCTACTCTTTTCTCTCTAGCCGGGCTGATATTTACATTCGCTTAGGCTAATTTTGTACCCTGGGTCCAGAAATGTGTTGGCATTTGGTGTGTTTCTATAATAGCCAAGATAAAAATATGCATGGACGAAAGCCATGACTTTGAGTAGGGGAGGGGCTCGCATCACTGAGACAAAAGGTGATCCAACGTCTGGGCACAAAGATATCCAGCAGACTCTTCATCCTTAACGCTTTCGCATCCCACCAGCACATCAATTATTATTTGACCCTCCCTACTGATTCAAAGAATAAAATAGCGCAGTAACCTCATTTTAAGACTTTAAATAAATCATGAAAGAAAAAGATGGCAGAGTTCCATAAACCAAAAAATGTTGCCTATCCTATGTCAGGAGTATTTTCCTGGCCCAGATAGGAACACATGCATTTATAAACACACCAGGAACATCTGGCGTGCCACCACATGCTGCCTTATGTAAGCAGCAGAGGAGAGAAAGCAGATTGGGACGGAAGTAACACAAGTCGGGCAAGGGAACTAATGGGGAAAGGCAAGGGATCTGAAAGCCTTGCCAAAGTCACAGATGAGTTTTAGATCCAGTGTTTAACCGACTCCTCAAGCCCACATTCTGCAGGTGTCCCTTGGCCCCCAGCACGCCAGGCACTTTCAGCCTGAGGAGCAGGTTCTGACTTCAGATCTCATGAGCTCTCCCAATGTTCCCTGCCTCCCCTGTAACCTCATCACAGCCCAATTACTGACCCCATTCGGAGGACAGGGAGCAATTTCACTTCTAAGGAATTCCTTCCCACTGCAGAAGGCCCACGGTGTGGATGTGGCTGTGCCAGGCACCTTGCGGGCTGCCTCTCTGCGCAGGATCTTGGCTGCAGATCAGCACAAGGGACGCTGCTGTTTCCTCCAGTACCATCTGCTCAAACAGGGCGGATTGCTACTGCTGCCCATGCGGGATTCTTCTCTCTCTCTCTCTGCCTGCCTCCCTCCTTCCCTCCTTCCCTGTGTCATAGCTCTCTGGCAATGCCCTGGTGGAGCACTATAGCAAGAACACCAAAGATGTGCCACTTTCACCAGTCTCCCAGGGCTAGTGGCAGTCCCGAGAACAAAGGGAAAGAGAAGGAGGCAAACAGCTGATGCTAATGCTCTTTTCCAACGGGGCTCCCCGTGGGATCACAAGGTCCACAGAGTAGGCAGACACACAATCATCCTTTAACACCCAGCAAGAATACCAGAGCGCAGCCATTATGGAAAACAGCATGGAGGTTCCTCAAAAAATTAAAAATAGAGCTACATATGATCCAGCAATTCTACCTCTGGGTATTTATCTGAAGAAAACAAAACATTAATTCAAAAATATATCTGCACCCCCATGTTCATTGCAGCATTATTTGCAACAGCCAAGATAAGGAAATAACCTAAATGTCCACCGGCAGATGAAGAGATATAGAAAATGTGGTATGTACACACAATGGAATATTATTCAGACATAAAAAAGAAGGAAATCCTGACATTTGAGGCAACATAGATGGACCTCAAGGGTATCAGGCTAAGTGAAATAAGTCAGAGAAAGAGAAATACCATATGATCTCGCCTATATGTGGAATCTAAAAAAAAGAAAACACACAAAAAACAAGCTTATAGATACTGAGAACAGAGAAGTGGTTGGCAGGAGGAGCGAGGGGGCAGTGTTGGGCAGTGGGCAAAATGGGTGGTGTCACAAGGTACAAAGTCCCAGTTAGAAAATAAATAAGTCCTGGGATGTGATGCACAGCGTGGTGACTACAGTTAATAATACAGTATCGTATATTTGAAAGTTGCTAAGAGAGTAGATTTTAAAAGTTCTCATCACGAGAAAAAATTCTATAACTATGCAGTGTGGTGACGGATGTTAACATGATGATCATTTCGCAATACGTACAAATAACGAATCACGATGTTGTACGCCTGAAATCAACATAATGTTGTATGTCAATTACCCCTCAATAGAAAATAAAGAAAGAAAAGCAGGTCAATTAAAAATAAATAAATGAGTATAATGGAAAAAAATACCAGGGGCAACAGGCATTAAATACTTATTAGGTGCTGGAGCAGCAGGTGTCAAACTGCTGCTAAGGTCATTGTTCTGTTTTTTGAAACTAAAAAGTGCTTGGTACACAAAAAGGAGAATATCGTAAATTTTAAAGTGTATGTCAGTTTTATGTATTTCTATGTATGTACTTAACTTCAAGGTCACACTAATTTCTACTGTGAAAAAATAATTAAAGAAGACAATTTAGGTGATACAAACTGTATTTAACCCTTCAGGAATGCGGTGGAAGGCAGAAAGCTTTTATAGGAAAAAATAAAGAAGGAGGAAGAGAAAACCAGAAAATATCTGATCAGCTGGGGCTACAGAGTCCGCGTTGCTTGGGGTGAGAAGGCTCAGAGCTGGCCTGGCAGTTGGGGACGGGCTGACCAGATCAGTTGCATTTCTGGTGAAGAGGAGCATTTACAGGGACACGAGAGTTATCGAAGATCTGGTCTGCTGACGTGGCACCCGGGGCAGGAGCGGGTCCATCTTGGGCCTAGAAATTTATTTCAACACTATAGTGGGTCATATTAAAAAAAAAAAAAACAAACATTGGGCCAAGCCTTATTCTAATCCCCTACACACATTACTTCATTTCATTCTTAGAACAGGAAGAGGCAATACCATTATTATTCTCGGTTTGTGATTAAGAATTAGAGGGGCCGGCCCAGTGGCGCAGTGGTTAAGTTCGCACGTTCCGCTTCTCAGCGGCCTGGGGTTCACCAGTTCGGATCCCAGGTGCGGACATGGCACCGCTTGTCAAGCCAGGCTGTGGTAGGCATCCCACATATAAAGTAGAGGAAGATGGGCATGATGTTAGCTCAGGGCCAGGCTTCCTCAGCAAAAAGAGGAGGACTGGCAGTAGTTAGCTCAGAGCTAATCTTCCTCAAAAAAAAAAAAAAAAGAATTAGAGACACAAAGCACTTGAGCAACTTGTCAGAGGCAAGTTTGCTTTCTGCCATCACGGACCTGCCTCCAGGCCCTGCCTTCCTCCCATCCTCCCCATCCTTCCACACTGGGTCCTTTGTTCAGCCACCTGCCCTCTGCCCTTCTGAACTGAGAACCCCTCAAGGCAGGTCTGGTTCAGCTGGGTGACTTTAAGTGTCAGGAGCGAAGGATTCCCTCAAGTGTTTTTAAGTTGAATAAGTGAATAAATAAAGACAGGATTTAAAAAAAGAAGAGCAAAATAAAATGGAGCAGGAAAAAAATAACAAACCCTGACACTCAGTCTGTCTTGGGTGAAGAGAAGCTAAGTCTTAACACGCCTCTCTTTCTGACAGATACTTGAGGGGAAATAAGGGACTTTATCTAAAAGTGTAATCAGGTTACAAACACACACCCAGTGACGTTCTGAAGCATCTGTCCAAGCTCTGTTGAGGGAAAGCAGTTTAGTGAGATTTTAGGCCAGCAAAGGCAGGGCTAGGATTTATTTTGGGGGGTTGATGGTGAAGAGGTCAACTGTTCTGAATAAGAAAGGAACAGGCACCTGGAGGACTGAGAGTGGGAGCCAGAAGAGCAAACTCTGCAGAAGAGGAAAGAAAGACAGAGAAGGTAACAGATGGAGCGCTCGGCGAGGGGAGAGGCAGGTGGGGCTGGGAGGCGTGTCGGGAGGGGCTCACAGTCTAGGACAGGGTGTCTAACACGCCACATCAAGCAGGTGCTTGTGCCAGCCTCCGATCCTCATCACCCCCAAACCTGTACCACCACCACCTCATACTGGGCTCCTTCGGGAGAGGAGAGTAAACGGGGAGTCCAACATGGGGTGAAGAAGTGTGGAAAAGGGCAGTCCTCACAAGGCAAGACTGAAGAGCGAAGGGAAGAACTCCAGAGAGGCAGGAAATCTGAGAAAGACGCCGTCAGGGAGAGCGGCCGGTGCCCTTGCTGGTGGAGCAGGGTGCTGTGTACCCACCAAGTAGGGGACAAGGGCCCGAGTCTTTCTAATTTCACAGATAATGCTGGAGGACCAGCCAAGGGCCACAGTCTGTGACCTGGCATCCCCAGTCACCCGCACTGTGAGAGCATGTCTGTTCCCGCACAGTGCAATCACTCCCATGCCACACGTCACGATGACTCAATCCTAACGACCAGGGTTTGTGGTTCCCAAAGCTCTTTAAAACTCAGTCCAGGCTGGCCCCGAAGCAGAAACAGTGAGGAGCAAGAGGAAGAGAAGAAAGCTTGAGACTTCATCTTCTGACTCTGGAAGCCTCATCTCACTGACATCTAAAGATGAGATGGTGAATTACCCAACAGGAAACATTAAACTCTGCCCGTTAAACCAAGGATGGCTTTCCGGGCAAGACAGCCTATTCCCACAGCTGCCTCTATTCCAGCATGAGTTCCTAGATGTCTGAGGATTCTTCTCCTACAGATCAAACTGCACTCGTAGATGGCCCCCCAGTTTCAATCTCGAAACTCATTCTATACTCAAGTCTCTACATCTTCTTCTGCTAAATATTGCTATTCCAAATAGCATACACACAAAATTGAATGCTCCACCAGATACACTAATTTTAGACTCCCTTTAAAACTTTCACACTTTCTCTGCCTGCCAAATGAAAAGGAGGAAAACCAAGCAGGCATATATAGTTCAGCAGCTGCCACAGCTGGTCTCTGAAAATTGGTACAGAGAAGGTGACAAACATTCTTTCGAGACAAGATTTTCCCATCCCTCGCTCTTTTTTAAATGCTAAGCTAGGAGATACCTGGAGTCTCTAAAAATGATCCAACTCACGCAGTCGAGAAGCCTGGCCGCAGCAAGGCAGCAATGTCTGGCGGCAGCCAACAAAATAAAGTTATGTTTTAATTCATCCCACTTCTCAAATATATAACTGGATTCCACTTCTTTGCAATCTGAAAACAAAATGATAAAATCTTCAGGTAAACTTAAACCCAAGCAAAAACAAGGATGACAGCTATGGCGATTATTAGTTTATTCAGCCCTAGGTACTCTATGCAAAACATCCACAACACCCAGTTTATGAGATCTCTTGAGAGTGACTATTTCTACTACTTTGTGCAGAAAGCAACTTTGGATAAATCTGTATCAAAAAGAAAAAAGACCAAAAAAAGAAAGAAAGAAAGGCCACTTCCCTCGGGACGATGCTTTACCGTATGGCCGCCTTGCCTGCATGACACTCAAACTGTCAATGACAAAGCTTTAAAAAGTTAATTCTGCAACCTTTTTTGCTTTTCACCGGCCACTAACTATGAGACAGATCTCCAAGCCATGTTTATAATCAGGTCTGTATAAATAAAGGCAAATTGGAGCAGAACCAGAATTATAGAAAGATTCTATCATCATAATTTAACTTCTAGAAACACCACTTCTCACCCTACCAATGGATTCCTGGCTTCTGTCACTTAGAACATCTCGTGCTGACTCACAGTACTTCCAGCTTCGGCTCAGCCACCATCTGTGGGTGTCTTTCACAATCCTGGCCATCAAGGAGAAGCAATGTTTCAGTGCTGTTTGGTTTGGCTAGCTTCCTCTAGACATAAGCTAAGGGCACGCATTTTTATTCGCTGGGGTTTGCGCTCCAGCAGTGTTTGAAACACGACATTCAAAACCTAAAACACGACCTTGATCAGAAGATTTGGACTGACACTCTGAGACAACCTAACAGGAATATCTATGCCGGGAAAAAAAACCCTTCCACGAGGCTCTTGAAATTCATCTCCTCTGCAAAACTAGCATCATTGCAATCAACTACAAACAGTACAGACCTGGTGGCCTCCAACCTGGGCAAGATGAGGGGGGTACTCGCCTTGGGCAAAAAAACGAAGAGGGCACAAAAAAATGCAAACTCTAGTAACCAAAATAAATAATATTTTAATGCAATATTTAAAATATCAAAATTAATGCAAAAAAATGCATGATGAAAATCTGTGAAAACGTTAAATAAAGACAGGCTCCAACTCTGCCCTAGTCCAACTCACTGTCATTCACCTTGCCCTAATCTCGATCCCGTCGGATCTGGTCTTTATTTAAAATTTTGATATTTTGTTGCATTAAGCTACTATTTATCTTGATTACTGAGGTTTTTGGAGCCCCCTTAAATTTTCTCCTCAAGGAGTGTGCCTCACACTCACCTTACACCGCATCACCAAGGCATTCAGCGCAACTCTACAGTCCTGGATTTTAGAAAAGAATAATATGTGGGAAACAATCCAAATAAACTATAATTAATGACAATTTGCACAAATTTAGTCATGACTCATTTATCAGTGATCAATGTTCTACAATATTTAGGCTAAGTGTTAATTCCACCCAACTCCTGGAATTGTTCTAATTAGTCCCCAAATCTTTAGCCATCCTAACCCTCAGAATGAGCCGAGAGAGAGAGAGACAGAGAGATAGAGGCTATCTGGCCTCTCAGTCAAAGGACAGGACTACAGATCTGAGTAGCCTGGAGGAGCTGGTGTCTGTACTCAGATCCTGAGACACTGTCAGCTTCACAAGGCTCACGGAGCTGCAGTGTGTGCTGCAGGACCAAGCTCAGAAATACTCCCAAATAACGTTCATTTAGAAAGAGTAGAATTTAGAAGTAAATCCACCACACTACAGCAGTCTGACCACCTTTAGCCAGTTAGTGCTGGTGGCCATCGCAGTTTCAAAGAGTCATGGTGAAACTGGGCTGAAAAAGAATCTAGGAATGATATCGTGGGAAGAATGGTTGAGGGAGCTAGGGCTATTTTTCGTGGGGAAAAAAAGACAACTTAAGCCGGGGAGGTGGTGCCTAGCAACTATTTTCAATTATCTGAAGAGCTAGTGGGTTTAATTTATGTGACACCAAAGACTGAAGTTAGACAAGTGGATGACAGTTTATGGATAACAGTTTCAAGGAGCTGGCTTTCATCATAGTATAAGGAAAAAAAATCTTCCAACAATTAGACCTGTCCAGCAGTGAAAGAGCCAGCCTCCAACGGAGCCGAGCTAGCTGTCAGCTGCTATAGAAGGGCTCCCGCACAGAATGGCCGCTTGGACAGAAGGACTTAAAATCCCTCCCAATGCTAAGACATTAAGAAATGGAACAAACAATGAAACTGATTCATTGTGATGAATAGTGTTTAGTTCCTAAGAACCCTAGAAAACTAAAACAAAACTGTGAGCCCAATGGAAAAGACACTTTCATCTTATTCCAAGCAAGATTCTTGATTTCTTAAAAACAAAGCCACTGACATAATGCAAGTTAAAAATCAATCTCCCTTTTGGAAAAACTAAATGATGTCCTGAGATGGTATTTATAGTTACCATTTAAGAAAACTGGGAAACCGTACTCATTTTCGCAATCAATACTTTATATATAGCTCTCCTGAAAACTACATTCATTGGCCACTCGCACCAAGATCTACTGAGGTCACAGGGAAGAAAAAACACAGAAGCAGTTGAGTTAGAACTTAAGAAAATGGAGCAAAGCAAAAGTCAAATCAGAGAGATCAGCAGCCCAGGACATTAAAAGACCTTGAGAAAATCTATCCAATCAGACAAATAGGTAAAGTTAGAAAACTGTCCATCTTCAAGATGACATAATTTTTTTAAATTTTGGATTCAGAGAGTCTTCCAAATGAGGTTAGGTTACACACCTAACTTTAACGTAAATGTTTTTGTTTGGACAAGAACACAAACATGTCAAGTTCAAAGGAAAATAAGACGACAGCGCAATTAATAAAGAGTCTAAAAATGTGATCGAGTGCTTACAGCCTCTGCTGAGTGGCTGAGTGGCGCGCGCGCGCACGCGCGCACACACACACACACACACACACACACACACACACTACACATATCGCTTAAGCCCCCTAGATCATGCCAGGGATTCTAGTCAAAGCACCACATTCATCAGGGGAAGACTTTAAATGAAATCAAAGCCTATGACTCCAGGGAAAAAGGGAACAAACCACAGAGGGAAGCCTCTCCTTGCCAGGCGTTCTCCACGGGGGAGCCCGCGGCACCCTCCCCGGAGCCCTGGAAGGTAGGGATTCTTACACAGGAGGAAATTCAGTTAGCTAACTTCCCCCAAAATTTACAAAGCCAGTAAGAGGAGGAGCCGGAGGGAGGCCTGATTTCAAAGCCCAACTCTGTTTCCTCTATGCCACAGAGCCAACTCCTGTGCTGACCACTTGCCATGCCAAAACCCACTGGATACTTCCACGGAGAACTTCCCAGAGGCATGTGAAACTCGTTATCCTCCCCAACCCTGGACGGTCCTTCTGTTCAACGAGACCACATTTCCCCACAATCACTGAAGTGCAACCCTTCAGAGGGCTGCAGTTGGCTCTGCCCTTGCCACCATTCCCATCTACAGACAGTCCCGTGAGGCACTGCCATCATGACCTCAACTTCTCCCAAATCCCCTTGTTCCGTTACTTTGACCCTAAACCTGATCTAAACTGTTGCGACACAATTTTAGCTGTGCTCCACTTTCTCTCCGCTATGGTGCACTCCGTACTTTGCTATGGAAAAGCACAAGCATGCCTTTAAAGGAGTCAGGGGAAAGCACTGACACCCCACAGCCTTCCTATTTATAAACTCACTCTGGAATTACACGTAAGGCCCCCGGGCCATTTCCAGGTTCCTTGCCTAGAATTCCTCCAACTCCAGATGTCAATCAAAATCTCCCTAATTTGAATCACCTACTCCAAGACACGATGCCTCCATCGGAAACACTGCTCCCACCTTTCCAGCCGCCAGCACCTGACCCATCCTTCAAGGCTCAGTCCTACGCCATCTCTCCCACGGCTTCCCTTACTCTTTCATCCAGAAGTGTAACAGCCATTCAGCACTGACTCTCTGTTAGACATCAGAGATACAGAAATGAACTCAATAAAAGTTTATACAAGTAACTCCTCTCTTCACTGTTCTTATAAAAAAAATTTCATCCCTTTTTTTATAGCTCTCAGTATAACCTGCCTTAGAAAACAATTAATTGGAGGTATTTTTTACCTTGTCAATTCCTTAAAGGTGCAGACCAATTTTTATTCCTATTAATAGGATGCTATTGGAATACATTGATTTAACAAGTACTTACTTATGTTTAAAATCTACCCATTTGTCTGTGGATACTGTAACAACCTCTTAACTATTCTTCCTAGTTTCACTCTAGAACCTTCCATTCCAGTTTTCAAATAGCCTGAGTGATCTATTAAAAATGAATCAGATTGTCAGTCTCACATTTAAAAACAATGGCTTCACCTTGGATGAGGCAATGGTTTATTACCTGTGACACCAAAAGCACAAGCAACAAAAGAAAAACATAAAGTGGACTTAATCAAAATTAAAAGTTTTTTGTGCTTCCAAGGGCAAAATCAAGAAAAGGAAAAAGACAACCCACAGGATGGGAGGAAATATACACAAATCATATATCTAACAAAGAACTTGTATCCAGAATATATAAAGAACTCAGCAATAAAAGGACAAATGAGCCCATTTAAAAATGGGCAAAGGACCAGAATTGACATTTCTCTAAAGAAGATTTACAGGGGCCGGCCCTGTGGCCACATGGTTAAGTTTGCGCATTCCGCAGCAGGCGGCCCAGTGGTTTCATCGGTTCAAATCCCGGGCGCGGACATGGCACTGCTCATCAAACCACACTGAGGCGACATCCCACATGCCACAACTAGAAGGACCCACAACTAAGAATATGCAACTATGTACCGGGGGGCTTTGGGGAGAAAAAGGAAAAAAATAAAATCTTAAAAAAAAAAAAAAAGATATACAAACGGCCAATAGCACATGAAAAGATGTTCAACATGATTCATCCTTAGGGAAATGCAAATCAAAATCACAATGAGATACCACTTCACATCCACTAGGGTGCCCAAAATCAAAAAGACAGACAATAACAAGTTTTGACAAGGATGTGAAGACATTGGAAACCTCATTGATCGCTGGTGGGAATGTAAGATGGTGTCCCTACTTTGGAAGACAGTTGGCAGTTCCTCAAAATGTTAAACATAGTGTCACCAAACGACTCAGCAGTTCCACTCCTAGGTATATACCCAAGAGAGATGAAAACATGTATCCACACAAAACCTTATATACTAATGTTCATAGCAGGAGACAACCCAAGTGTCCATCCAACTAATGAATGAATAAACAAAACGTGCTACATCCATACAATAGAATATTACCTGGTAAGAAAAAAGAATGAAATACTGATTCATACTACAGCGTGGATGAGCCTCGAAAACATGCTAAGTGAAAGAAGCCAGATACCACAAGTCACGTATTCCATGAGTCCATCTATATGAAAAGTCCAGAGTCGGCAAATCTATACAAACAGAAAGCCAATAGTGATTGCCAAGGGCTAGAGGGAGGGAGGAACGGGGAGTGACTGCTAATGAGCACAGGGTGTCTTTCTGGGGTGATGAAAATGTTCTGAAATTAGATAGTGGTGATGGTTGCACAACTCTATGAAACATACTAAAACCCACTGATTTACACAGTTTAAAAGGATGAACTTTATTGTGTCCAAGGTACGTCTCAGAAAAGCTGTTATACATAAAGAATAAAGAAAAATAACAACCACCACCAAAAAAACCCCAATCACTCTCCATTCAGTTATGTTGAAGCCCAAACTCCCAGTCAGGCCTCGAGGCCCTAGGCCTCCTTTCCGGTCTCCTCTTCTCCCATCCCCTCCTCACTCACAGTGCTCCAGAGACACCTGCCCCCTCACCTCTCCACTATGGAAAGCTCACTCCTACACTTAGGGTCTTTCCACATGCTGTTCCCTCTGCCCCCACATCTGCACACGCCCAGCTCCCAGCTTCAGAGCTCAGCTTAATCATCATCTCTGGGCAGCCTTCTCCGAATCCACAATCTAAGGCAGTCTCCCAGTCACGCTCCCTCACCACGCTATCACACAGGCTCCACAGGACTCACACAGGAGACGAGGCATCAGGCATCTGGTATACAAGGTTCTCTTGATTATCCTTCCCTTGTTCAGAGCATGTCTCCCCTCCTGCCATAAGAGGCTATCAAAACATCTGTTGAACCGAACCGACACTAATGAATTTACTATTCATATGGTGAGATTCTATAGCTGAGGTTATGACTCAGATCATCTGATGATGGACGCCATGTTAGAAAAGGACGGGGAGCTGCCAGCAGCTGCGGAAAAGCTTCATAGAAGCGATGAGACCGAAAACAGACTGAGAGATTAACAGAAGTGTGAAAGGCTAACGGAGGAAAGCTACATCTGAACTGCGCCCTCCCCACCGTGTCCACGACCTCAACACAACACCCACACCCACACACACCCCACCAGGACACATGGGAACTAACGCGGAACCTAGAACTTGAACCCTGGACTGGATGCATCCTAGGGTACCCCTGCCTGCCTCCTCGTACCTAACTCTGGTACAGAAACATCTGTCAAATGACTAAGGAAATAACAAGTTCAAGCATCATTCCAGAACTCTTACCTTACGATGAAAAGCAATTTTTACCTCCTCACAATTACATATGTTTCTATTTTAGAACTTTTTTGGTCTTTTTTTTTTCTTTTTGCGAGGGAGGAGGAAGTCGGTGTTTCTTTTTTTAAAATGTTTTAGAGACAGAACAACAACAAACTACATAGCTCTAGCTCACCCTTCAAGAACCTGCTGGATCTCAGTGTGCTTGTGGAGAACTAAGCTGCGATGTCTGCCGGCCGTCCCCTGTCCCAGTGCCGCATTTAAAAGACATGAGGTGGACATGTCACAGGTACGGGAGTTCCTGGATGGCAGCTTCACACAACGGGAAGTTTGAACCAGGTCTGGAGCCTCAAGTTGGAAGGCAAGCTTCTCTGTTTAACTAGCTGTTTGACCCAAGGCAAGTGACTTGATCTCTACGAGGCCATTTCTTTATTTGTAAAATGATGAACTAACAACTGCTCTGTAGACCTGTGTGTGGACCGGAGGATAATGTGCATCCCTTGGCCAGTGCAGGGCCTGGCACACACCTGACCCTCTGCAAATGTTAGTTCTAAGGACCACGTCCCACGAATGACAAAGAACCAGGGCCACAGGCGGCTGGTCAACAAGAAAGTGGTGAAGAACAGAAAACAGTTGATTTCTAGCCTCTTGGGAATTTGATGAGCAGGAGTGACTTTGCACTATTCCAATCGATCAGTCTCCGGCTAACTCAGGGATGCTGGCTGCCGGATCTGTTGTTTAACTAGTACAAGAAGTCTTGGGACTTGGAGGTGAGACTGTTAAAATATAACAGCGGCTGTCTATCTGGACTTCACGGGGCTGTACAAAGGAGCCCTTTGGTACCAGGTCTCAAAGGCCAACCTCAGAACTAAACACCAAGCAGGGGGGCGACAGGCACAGAGTGAAGCCACAGCCCCTACTACCTGCTCAGGCTTCCAAAACAAATCTCTTTTGCTTACAGCAAAACACATGGTGGAGATATCAGATCCACCGTGGAAGCACGCTGTCTAAAACTTTACAAGAAAAGTGTAATTTCCAACTACTTAAATCTTTTCACAACATGGATGGCACAGACTGTTAAAGAGCAGACTAGCACAATATAACACCATTTAGCAATTTACTCGGTAAATTTTAAAGGAAACAGGGAATTTGATATGCCTTTCATAATGGACGGATTTATAGCTAATAGCCTGGGTCCAATTTACTAGTTTCATGATCAGTTGCCATCACTTTGAGTTCCAGGGAGTTTGAAGCAGAAGTTTCAAAGTTTCCTAAACTGTGATGCCACTACATTTGTGTGTATCTTAAAGGTAAGCACGGGTAGTAGGAGCTGGAAAAGGGAATCTGGGGCAGGTGCAATAACCCTTTCCTTTGACAGAACAATTAAGAGATGAATGAGGATTACGATGACAAGGTGTGATCAAGCCACAAAAGCAGTGATCTCTTGTGGACCGCAAACAAGTTCTAGAAGAGGAGTTCAAGGTGCGTTGTGGCAATGACCGCCCCATCTCCTCACCTGGAAGCTGGACTTACTTGTCAAAACACAGCTTGGGGATCATCTCCTCTACAAAGCTTTCCCTAACACCCCTCCTCCTGAATGCTGGGCGGGCCCCCTCTTCGCTGTGTCCCCCAGGATCTACCATGCACATCTGGCAGCCTCCTACTTTGTACTTGTTTGCTTACCTGCCTCTCCCAGTAAACAGTTTGCTTACTTCCCTCTCCCAGTAAACAGCAGCTCCTTCAGGGAACAGAGCTTGTCTCACCTCTTCGGATCCCACAAGCCAACAGTGCCAGGCACGCAGTCATTTGTTGAAAGACACATTTACCAGGACATTCAGTGGAGCATGCGTGTTTACCAAAGGACTGTAAATAACCTAAATTCCCATCAACAGAGGACTAGTTAAATCAGCGGTTCTCAAAGTGTGGTCCAAGGACACCTGAAGGTCAATGACTCTTTCAGGGGTCTGTGAATTTCCCCATTTCTCTAGCTACATATCTATGTGAAGTCAGATATTTTTCCAATACTTTAACCAAAACAACACGGCACACAGACTAAATGAAGAACCAGATATGAGGATCTAGCTTTCTTTTATTAAGCCAGACCTCAAAGAGATTTGCAAATATGCAAAAACACTACTCTTCTCATTGGATTTTGGTTTGGAAAATAGTTATTCTTCATAGAAAAACATCATGTTAGCATGTAACAAGTTTATTCTTGTAATTTTTAATGAATTAATAGATGTCTTTTAAATTTCTCAGATTTAATTTCTAACATGGTTAGTATCTATAGGTATAACCCATAGAAACAAAGGCTCTTTGGAGTTCTCGATGAGTTTGAAATGTGTTAAGAAGTCCTGAGACCAAAACATTTGCGAATGGCCGGTTAGAAAATATGGTCCAGCTCTACGATAAAAGAGCATGCAGCCATTTTTTACAGGAATGAGGAAGAATGACACATGCTAGTAGAAACCAATGTTTAAGCCACTCTAAGTTTAAAAAAAGGAACGCAAAACGAAGTATAAATGTGTACACTTTTTTAAAACAAGAGGCACTGCTATATATACATACACAATATATATGTATGCTCAAATTCTTTGGATGAACATCCAAGAAAATTAAAAAGCAGGTACCCGAATGGAGTCTAACTGAGGAGCCAGGGGTCAGGGAGGGGAGACCTCCCACTCCACTCCCAGTGACTTCTTGGAAAACGTTACCATCTTCATGTATGACCTTTCCAAAAAAGTCAAAAAGGGAGGAAAAATTATATTGAAATAGTACAAGGGCACTAAACTCAAAGAACCAATGGGAATGACATTGGAAAATATTGAATGATACACTGTGAAACAAAGAAGGAATTTTCAAGACAGTAATACACAGCATATTCTTGAAAAAGTCTGGAAAGATATACAGTATATAAAAGTATTAACAGTGTTTTTTCCTTCCAGTTAGTGGGATTACAAGTGTTTGTTTTCTTTATCTTTCTTGGCTTTCTAAACTTTTGATAACTTACACATACTATCTCTATCATCAGAAAACAAGAGTTCGAATACATACATACAAATGTACGTGTATCTATGTCTGTACTTGAATACAATAGTAAGACCAAAAAGTACAGGAATAAAGCAGACGTAGCAGCCACTTTTACACCGAGATCGTGACTGGATGTTTGCAAGACAAGTTTAAAACTCCCTTCTTCTGCTAAGGTTTGAAAACTATTCTGGTTGGGTCATTTTATTCCTAGTAAGCTATCCCAAAGAAAGTCTATTTATCCAATGATTTACATACAGTGACATTCAGAAGAGCATTATTAAACAGCAAATAGCCCAAACGTCCCACACCATTTGGTCAGACACACTCTAGTTCAACTCTCAGACGTCCAGGCTGAAATCCCAGGACTCGCTGTCGATCACCTCCTCTCCGTCACCCACAACCGACTCCTTCTGTGCAGTTGGCGCTGCCTTCATGCATATCCTAAAGCCCTTCACCCCCTCCTCCTTTGCCACTACCACCCAGTGCAAGTGACAGCCTACTCTTCTCATCCGCACTGGTCTCCCTGGTACCACTCACTCACCTGGACTCACTTCACACAGCATCCCAAAGGTCGACTTTTAGAAAATAAATCCATTCATGTCACTGTCCTATTTAAAACCCTTCAATAGGTTTCCAGTGCCCTTAGAATAGAATCCAATCTTTTCTAGGACCTGCTCATCTCTCTCTCCTGACCTCTGTCCACATGCCCCTTGCTCTCTGAACATACGGCCTTTCTTTCTGTTCCTCAAATGAGCCATGCTGGTTCTCACCTTAGGGCCTTTGCCCTTGCCATCCCTCCTCCCTGGAACACTCTGCTCCTAGAGCAGGATGTGTTCATTCCGTGGTTACTCACCTCCCAGAGAGGCAGCCCTCATCACACAGCCTAGGAGAGTCCACCTTAGCCTTGGTCACCCACGCATCACTGGTTGATTTCCTTCACAACATGCACCCGTATTGCAGACCATCCTGTTCATTCCATATGTGCTCAGCTTCTGTCCCCTCACCTCGCTGTGGACTCTCACCTCTAAGAACAAAGGAATATGTGAGTGGGCACTCAAAAAACATCCGGTAAATGAATGGAACACTGTATAGAAATTACAAAGGTTTTTGAAGAAGCTTTAAGAACACAGGAAAGTGCTCACAAAACAGATCTAAGTGGAAGGGGAAAGATTATCAACTAATATAATGCCAAGTTAGTTTGTTGGGGGTAGCGGGGCAAATATGCAGAAAAGAACCGAAAAATAACTTCCGTTAGACTTTTCAAGTGTCTGAATGGTATTATGGGTAATTTTTACTTGTCTCTTCAGTGTCTTCCACAGTTTCACATTTTCCAAATTTTCTATAAGGCATGACTTTGATCAGAAAAAGCAACTTTTTAAAAACTACCATACTGGAAGAATGCTCAGATTCGGCTGAGCGTGTGGCTAAGGCAGACTTACTGTCATGGGACAGCTCATTCAAGTCATAAATAACTCTTCAAATACGCGCACAAACCCTCAGACAAAGAAATCAGAAAAATAAAAGAGATGTGGGTGGACCTTCAGACTGGAGAGATGCCTCAAAACTGGTCAGATCCTTGACCTGCGCTCCATGCCAAATCTCACCAGGCTAGGAAAAAAAAAAAGGAATACAGCATATTCTAGAAATCCTGTAATAAGCCAAGACCCTATACGGTCTACAAAAAGGTTAACATTTAAAGTTGCTTTAGTTACACTGCTGACCTCTGTCTCTCAAGCCTAACAGAACCTCTGCATCTTCCAATTCTCAGAAGCGCCCCCCCTTACATAAGAAAAGACACATTTATCCTTAATGAGTACCAAAAAACGCCGAGCCCTCTGAACTAGGTCATCTTTTCAGAGAAGAGAGGCTCAGCCCAGTCTAATTTGAAATGCTAGTCCCATTGGCAAACCCCAGAAAGAGCTGCAGTTAATATTAATTAAGAGCAGAAACAGGTTTGTTCTTGAACATCTTTTCTCTCAGTCAAGTCCGAGTTGCTTCCATAGGAAACTGTGCCAATTTTCCTGCACACGAGATAATAGACCCAGCACAGAATAATGTGATTTTTTTAAATACCACTATTTGTCCAACCTTCAAGAAAGGATTCTCACATCCCTCAAGGGAGGTTTCAGTCATCCATCACTCAACAGAAGAAACTATCACCAAATATAAAAAGGTTTAGGGGACAGCCCGGTGGCGTAGAGGTTAAGTTTGCACGCTCCACTTTGGCAGCCCAGGGTTTGCAGGTTCAGATCCCAAGGGCAGACCCACACGCTGCTCATCAAGCCATGCTGTGGTGGCATCCCACATACAAAATGGAGGAAGATCGGCATAGGTGTTAGCTCAGGGACAATCTTCCTCAAGCAAAAAGAGGGAGATTGGCAACAGATGTTAACTCAGGGCCAATCTTCCTCACTGAAAAAGGAAAAAAAAAGGTTTAATGGAACTTACTACTGAGTGCCAGCCATGTGTGTGTGTTTGTGTGTGTGCATGCGCTCATACATCTGTATACACATGCACACACACACAGAAAAGTTAATATTCCTTATGACAGAGTGTAGGGCCCAGCTCCTGGCAACCTAAGAGAACTCTCCCTTCTATTTACTCATGCAAATTGCTAAAGAAAACATGAGCCAAAGATTTGGGGGTGCGTCTTCAAACAAGGTATTTGATAAGTCTCGGCCTGCACCGCTCCAGGCTGACTAGGCAGAGCCAATGGGTGACAGCCATCACGCGGCTAATCTCAGACCCAAAGTAAGTACAAACTTTGACGGTAAATCAGGGCTAATTAAGCAGGATGGACTTGATGGCTGCAAGACTGTTTGACTCCTTCTGGGGAAGATGAAGATAGAGTTCATGACCCACACCTTCAAAACAGACTTGCTGAAGTCCTTAGATGCATTAAGTACTTTGCCAGTCCCAGTCCTCTAAGTCTCAGTGGCAACTGGAACATCGTGAAGGTAGAAGGGACAACAAGGGGCACGAGATTATCTGAAATACTGCTCTAGCCCCCAGCACCTAGAACACTGACTGACACATGGCAGGTACTCAGGAAATATCTATTAGATGAATCTGACTGACATTTGCTGCGCTGCCTTACAACCATACGTGACAGCAGCTACGGAATCAACAAGCTATGTGCAGAGGAAGGAGACGAATTCTGCCAGGGCAGGGGAGGGAAGAGTTCCAGAAGCAATGAATAGCCCTACTCTGCAGGAGCAGCTTCTCACCAGGCAGTGGCTGCAGGAAAGCCATGTGGACAGGGGTAGGCCGGCAATCAGGCTGCAGCAGATGGTTGAGCTACTCTCCAATTCAAACTCCTACCAAGGTTTTAACGCCTGGGGTTTTGCCATGCCTCATGCTCTCCTTCAAACCTTCAACTATAAAGGGTACATACAGAGGGGCTGTTATGCTTCTCTACCGGGAAATTAGCTAAAAGCAAACAGCAGGTAACAGAAAAATAAATACTGTGAAATGTGTTATTTACCAGGCAGCGAGCCTGTAAGACTCTTAGACCTTCTGAGAGAGAAAAATAATCCGAGAGCACCTACGTCCACGAGAAAGAAGCCACTCTCAAAACAAATTGCTGTCCTTTATTTTTCTTCTTTCCCCAACAAACAGTTTTTAAATTGGTTATGCAAAAGCTACTTGATTCCCAACAGAATAAAGAAAAAGAGAATATAAACATTTCATAGTCACTTCTTAGTCCAGGGAGAAACAGTAGGGGGAAATGAAGCCATTTGGAAGAGAACAGAAACTAAAATTCAGAACAAAAGAAAGTTAAAATGAAAAAAAATGAGAATAAGGGAAAACAGCAAGTGGAAACTTTTCAAAACCTCTAAGAAATAAGCCACTTCCCATGACACTCTCTTTAAAAATGGAGAGAGCCACTAATGCAGTCCCCTGATGGACGTTTTGAAGTTGCTCCCACCAGGCCTAGGGAAGGCTAAGAAACCGGCTCAACCCCACCCTGGCGGGCCCTGCCATCACTATGCCTTCTCCCTATCACCGAGAAGCCCACCCAATCACAAAGTCGGTTGGCTGAGAGCCAGCCTGCCCTCTCATACAGCTCCCTCCCCAAGCTGCATTCCAAACACAGGAAGAAGAAAATGCATTTGAATGTGGTATTAAAATTAAAACAAACCCAACTGAGCTAACAACACCCGCATGAGAAAATTCCAGGTGCAAGAGAAAATTCGAGGTGCAATCTGGTACACAAAACTCTTCCTTCTGAGAACTAGGGGTGGGGGGAGATATTCTTGAAAATCAAAGTAAAATCTTTTGCAACCGGCTTAAGAGATAATGAATAAAACTCTGCCTTTGAGATACTTCTTAATTCCTAGCTTTTAAGCTTTCTGTTTTCCAGCACAGTGCTCCACCCACTTCTTGAAACTCATCTTTGCTTCTGTAACGAAGATCCCTCCATAGCCACCCTATAATGGCAATGAGCCCCGCGGACACCGATGAGAACAGAGGCGATAGCAGAGCCCCTCATTCGCAAGACCAGGTTTTCACAAACGAGTCGCTAATGATGAGCATCTGCATCCCAGAAGGGCTGTGGACCCCGCAGCAGCACCACAGCTCCCTCTCGCCTTTTAACGCCAATTCATTACGAACTGGTGTGAATGCGGGGTGGGAGGGGAGGGGAGAAGGGCCGGACCGCAAGACTAAGAGATCGGCGACCTGTATCCCCAAATTCACCACGCAAGCCAAAGGAGGCATTCTCAAGAAGCCATTTCCAGGGAAGCCGGATTCAAAACGTAATTCGTCAGATCGAGGCTCCCACTGGTCTCCTAACAGCCAGGCCCCGGCTTGGGGAGGAGGGGGAGTCTGGGGTGACTTTACCTTAGAAGGCGGCAGCGAACAGACAGGCCTTTCAAAGCTACCCACGGCTCAGCCCAGAGGCCCGAGGCGGCGCGGAGGGGCTGGAAGGGCGCGCGGCGAGTCCCGCGGCGCCACAGGTGCCCCCGGCGCAGCCCGGCCCGACTCCCACAGGTGGGCGGCGCTGGGCCGGGGCTCCGGGAGAGGAGGGGGCGCCGCGGCTCACCAGGGACGAGGGGAGCAGGGGACGGCTTCGCCTTAAGGAAGCGGGGCGAGAGGGGTGCTCGGGTCGGCAGCCGCCTGGCGCTCAGCTCGGTGCACAGCGGCTCTTCCCCGAGGCAGGAGGAGCCCGGGCGCAGAGACGAGCCGCTCGCACCTCCCAGCCTCCTCCCCGCGAGCCCTGGCCTCCCCCCCGGGCGCGGTTAAGGCTCCCGGGCGCGGGCCACCGGCTGCATGCGCCCCGGCACGTAGGAGCCTGCGACCACACGCGGGCGGGGGAAGGGCGCCCGTGGCAGAGGAGCCCGGGCCCCTGGGGCGGATCGTCTCCCCGGCCTGACCTCATCCCACTCCGCTCGCCCCCGCCCCTCGCCCCGCACCCCCTCACCCGTGTTGGCCTTGATGTTCTCCCGCAAGAAGTGGCCGCTGGAGAGATGCTGGAGGCCAAAGTTCTGGGCGATCCTCTGGCACACGGTGCCCTTGCCCGAGCCGGGTGGCCCCAGGATGACCGCGCGCAGGAGTTTGGAAGCCATGGCCTTGGCGAGGAGGGGGCGGCCGGACAGCGGCCCCGGAGAAGCCCCGGGAACTTTCTTCCTTCTGCCCGCCGCTGACACCCTGGGCTCGCGCGGGGACTGGCCGGCCGCCCCTGCAGGGGAAGGAGAGACTTTGGAGACAACCCCTCCCCTCGGCCCCGCGCGGGGCCGGCTCGAAGGCGGAGTAAGGCGCCACGCTACACCTCCCCGCCCTCCTCGCCCCCACGCCGCGAGCGGGGAACTCCGAGCCCCCGCCCCGGCACGCTCAGCCTTCGGGGCTCAGAGGTCCGCGCGGCCGGTCCCACGCCATCCCTCCCTCCATCTCGCGCCCCACGCCGTCTCCGCCGCGCGGGGGAAACGGGGGAGGCGGCGACTGTCAGCGCGCCCGGGCGGCCGGGAGCTGAGCCCCTGCCGGGGTCCCCGCACGTGGGCAGCGTTCATTCCGCGCCTCCGCCCCTCCCCGGCGGCTGTCACATCCCCGGAGTCGCCCTGCCTGCTGCCTGCCACCCGCACAGCCGGCACGGCGCCCACCTCCGCCGAGGGTGGACGGATGCGCTCCCCGCCGCCAGGAGCCGGAGGCCCGCGCCTCTCTCCCCGAAGCGGCCAAATGGACGCCCCCTCGGCCGGCCGGGACGCGGCGCTCCCGGAGGCCTCCGGCCCGGATCCCGCTGGGCGGCGCCGCCTCCGCCCGCCCCCGCTCCGAGCCCGCCGTCCGCGCGGGCCTGGCGCCTGACGTCAGCTGGGAGAGCGGCCCCGCGCCGCCCGGCCGCGCCCCCTCCCCGGCCCGCTGCCCGCCGCCCGCCGCGCCCCCTCCCCGGCCCGCTGCGCCCGCAGCGTCCTCCCCGCCCGCGCGCTCCCCTCATCCCGCGGGGCCGCGGGGCGAAGGGAGGCGGAGAAGGCGCGAGGGACAGAAGCCAGTCTTCTGTGGTCGCCTAAGGACCCCGCCAACTGTGAGGGCAAGGAAAAATACAACTTGTTGCGCGCCTACTGTGCGTCAAGTTCGGAGCTGGGTGCTTTCCTTACGCGGCAACCCTTCGGGGTAGGGTATTCACAGATGAGAACGGAGGCTGGAATATGGCCATTCATCCGTTGATTCACGCGTTCAGCAGGTGTTTATTGAGCACCCACTGTGTGCCAGACACCGTTCTAGACGCTCGGCGTACAGCTGTGAACCAGAGAGATGGAAGCCTGCCCTCGTGGAGGTGACATTCCAGCGGGGGTTTCCAACGCTCAGCTGCCTGACTCCAAAGCGCCGTTCTGGGAAGAAGGAAGGAGGGGATGATGGCTCACCTGCGCTCAGGACCTTATAGCCAGGTGGTTCCAGGACGTCAGGGCCCAGCAAGTTGTCTCTACACCTACAACTCACCAAGTCCAAATGGGGCTGTCTCCCCCCTCCCTTCCCTGCACATCCCAATCCCTGTCCTCTTAAATCTGTTCCTTGCCTGCAGCCCTTACTCCCAACTTGGACTAGTGCAATAACCCCCAGGAGTCTCCAGTTTCTCCAGTCCCTCCTCGATGCAGCTGCCAGAGATATTGCTAAAGTGCAAGTCAATTTCTATTATTTCCCCACCTCGGGTATTATTGTCTCTTCAAGATAAAGTAAAAAATCTTCGGCAGGGCACACAGGTGCCTTCCCAACTCCTTTGCATTTCACCCGTTCCCCTCCTCTACCCCCCTTCCACAGGCCTCCTGCCTCTGGGGAAATGCACCGCTGAGATCTGAGAGTCACCACACATGGCTCACGGATGGGGAGGGACCCACACAGATCGTGGGGACAGTGTGGGGAAGAGTCTCCTCGAGATGCCTGGCTGCTCTGTCTCTGTCAGGGGGCTGGAGGGGGAGCCTAGCATAGTACCCCCAGCCCAGCCCCTCTCCCCCACTGCCTCCTCACACAGACAGTGGGATACTACCTAGTATCTGGCTACCTGGCAGCAGACCCAGGCCACCGACCCCAGGCCAGCATCTGTTCCATAGGCTCCTTCCCATGTCTAAACTATCTCAGAGTGTGCTGTAGACCTCAGGAGGTTGTTGCACTGAGCCCCTTCACCTGGAAACAAGGAGGGAGAAGAGCTTCTAATGAAAGGGGATGGTGCCACTTATATCTCCCTTTTCTTCCTGCCATATATGCTATATAACATATGCTATATAACTAGATAATATCTAGCAAATACTTTGCAGTCCTTCTCAAACCTGAGCATGCATCCAAACCACTCCAGGGGGTGATTCTGATTCTGTGGGTCTGAGGTGGGCATTCTAGCAAGTTTCCAGGTGGCATTGAGGCTGCTGATCTGGAGACGGCACTGAAAACCACTGCTCTAGTGAAATGAGCATTGAGAGGGGAGGTGTGTGGTCTCTTGATTCCTCTGCCTGCTGTGGGACCTTAGCCCTCAACCTCTTTCTTCTTTTTCTAAAATGAGGAGGTGGCTTTAGTACATCTGGAAGTTCCCTTTGTAGCTATCAGGAATGGATTCTGTAAGTTCCCACAGGAAATAGGGCTTCTAGCCCCCAAAAGTAATGCGCTATACCCTACCTGCCCTATTGCCCGGTTCTTTTGACCACTTTTGAAATGTCTTTACCAACATCACCTTACAAACTTATGAGCAGGGCTAGCCAACTCACAGGGTCTTAGAACTTCATGCCTTAGGAGCTTAGGAGCTTCGATTATGAAACAGAAAGAGGAGTTGTGACATGGGTAAACTCATTGCAGAAACCCAGCCAGGTCTGGAACGGAGAATTGCACAAAAGACCCCTCAACAGCCCTTCCCCACGTGCAGCCACCTAAGGGTGCCACAGCTCCGTGCTGACCGGAAGCAGAGGAAGTGGAAGACACAGGTTTTGGAGTCAAACGCCCCTGGGATCAAATTGCAACAGCGCCTGTTCAACTAACTCTGCAAGTCTCCTGCTCTGTGAACTTTAGTTTGCTTATCTGCGAAAGGGAGATAGCAGTTATCTCACCGGCTTGTGGTGAGGCTTCAATGAGATAATGGATATAGAGGATTCAGCACAGTGCTGGCACATAATAAGTATTGGATCATGAACATCATCGCCATGATTAACCATGGCCCAATTACTAACCATTATTTAGCCTCTCTGATCATTGGCTTCTCTGACCTCAGTTCCCAAATTGTGAGGAACAAACTCCATAAATGGTAGCTATTCTTATCACATAAACTCATGTGATCAACCTCTGCTTTGCCTAGGGTTTTAAACCCATTTATACTATTTATCGCAGTCTTCAAGATAATATACATCTAAGTGTTTGTCTCCGCTGTAGACAAAGTAAACTCTGAGGGCAGGGGCCAAACTTTATTCACCTTTCTGTCCTCAGAGACAGCCAGCACTTTGCCTGTAATAAGTACTCTGCTATCGTTGGCCAGCGCCTCCTCCTCCCGGCATACTCAACGTCATGCCGTGTTGCCTCTGCAACTTCACTCGATGGTAATAAAAAGTCCACCTTGGATCACACGTCACGCATTCCTTCATCACATTCTCACAAGCTTGCAAAGAAGGTAGAGAGTCTTGTTCCTATTGTACAGAGGGGAAAACTAAGTTTCTGAGAGGTTAGGTGAACTGCCAAATGTCACAGAGCTAGCTGGTGCGGCAGCAGGGACTCAGCCCCAGATTGTCTCACTCGGAGCACAGTGCTCCTGTTGACTACACTTTACTCATTTCCAGCCTGCTCTCACCATCTGCTGTAACCTTGTAGCACCTTGGCTCTTATCTGCTGATCATGTTTCTTTATATCGACTCAATTTGTTTAAATAATTTATTTGAAAAAGAAACTGTATATAACTCAGTAACCATAAATAAAAGGATACACTAAAATAAATGCAAGAAAAATAAAATAAGGCTACCAAATTCCAGCTGGAATCTACTGACTGTCTGCCCATTAAGTTTCTGAGCTTAATCTTTGCTAAAAAAGAAAAAGTAAGGGGTTGTTTACAAGTGTGAGAGAGGTGTGTAAGACAGATGGCATCTAAATGGGACTCTGTTTATCTGTAATCACAGAACTCAAGATAGAATTAGGAAGGGAATACTTCCTCCATAGTCAGTTTAATATTGTCTAAAGCCATGCCCATGCACCACCCAGAATCATCTCAGCACGTCAGAGGATCTCTTGGTCATCAGGGATCATGTCACATACTGTAATGTACTTCAAAGTGTACCTTTGGAATGTAATTTAATATACCTCACTGGATTTTTTTAATGATGTGATTACCCCAACCACAGTTCGCAGATAGGATACTGACCCACTTCAAAAATTAACCCCCATTCTTCCAGCCATCACCTCTCCATCACTGTCTTTCTGTCATCACTTTGGCCTTACTTCTGTTGTGTTTGATGAACAATTGGCTTCATCTTGTCCATCATGGATCCACACAGCTGGTGAAGGGTCCAGACACAGAGAGCAAATATAACTGAATGGCAGCCTCACTGCTGAATGAACAAGTGGATAAAGTTATTTCTCTCTTTGCCCTCCTTGAAGCTCTCTGGACAGAGAGGAAAAAGGCTGGTGACTGGGACATGCCAAGATTCAGGAAAGAAAGCTGGAAAATAATGGGACAAGAAGGGACAAGATATTGGTCCCAGTGTGCCAGGCTCCTTTCTCCCTGTAGGCACTCATTACACTCAAGAAGCTAAAAGGTTGTATTGAGAGAAGAATCAATGGTGGATAAAGGACTTACATGACATTATTTGTGACAAAAGTGCATTCTTACAAGTGAAAGAATCATCTTATCCCAAAATGTTACTGGCTCACATGGTTATTAACCTATAACATCTTAACAGTTAAGAAAAGAGGCAGTAGCATTTATTTTACAAGCCTGCTCTCTCAGCCAAAAAAAAAAGTCCCCAAGCAGTTAAAAAAAAGAACTGGGAGGGAAAAAATCAACATTCTGCATATTTACCTGGCATGAGCCGTTATTCTCCATGAGCAACAGACTATTTACAACTCGCTCCTGGAATAACAGTCTGCGAGGAGGTGCTCTGAGGATAGAAAGATGCTGAACTCCCACCCTCGGTCTTTTCACCGTGAAACACCAGAAGCAAAGCAAGCAACCCTTGTGCTCTACCCTCCAAACAGAATGATGTCATGATGATGTCTCACTCAGAACTTGGCTCTCATTTGTCCATCTGGTAGTAAGGACAGACAGAACTGTGTCACTCCCACTCTTCACCCCACCTTCCTAACCACAATCAATAGAAGAATTCCTTCTAGAAATTGCCTTGGGGTTAGTAGGCATGGCTGGGGATCAGATGCCTTTGGGTGTGTCTTTGCTCTGTGCAAAGTTAACTGCCGGGAGGTGTGCAACTTCCTTCCTGCTCCAGCTGGATGAAGGGACTGGAACCGAATACTGAGTTTATTCTGCCCAAGTCTAGCTCATCAAGGCTGGGTGGGTGAAGGGGATCCCACCTGTGGGAGCCTTCTCAGTTTGGTCTTCTGATAAGGGCAGTAAAGATTATAACCAACATTTATTGAGTATTCGCCACTTGCCAGGCCAGTTCCCTTTCTCTCTCTCTCTCTCTTTCTCTCTCTCTATATTTACCTATATTTATAATTCATTTATTTATTATATAACTTTATAATTATATTATTATTGTATGTTATATATAGTATTAATTTTTACAACAGTCCTATTCCATACATAGGTGGCCTATTATTGTGTGTCTACTTTATAGACCTTAAAACCAAAGCTAGACATCTGGTAACCTGCCTGAGGTCCGGTAGACATAAGTGGAAGATTAAGGACGTAAATCGAGCATCCTGACTGCAGAACCCATGCTCTTTAATCACTGTGTACGCTGATTCAGAGACCTCCGGAGTAACACTGTGATCTTTTATTTTATAGATGAAGAAACTAAGACACTAAGAGGTTAGGCAATTTATCCCCAGTTGTCATTGATCCGGTAAGTGGCAGAATTGGGACTTGAACCCAGGCATCAGGGTCAAAGGACATAACCCTCCCCCATCTCCCGAGGACTTGAGTAAAGAGGCTCCTAAGACTCTGTCAGGAGGGTTCTGCACCAGATTGCTGGTCTCTGGAGAAATACCAACAGGAAGGAGAAGGTCACTCATGTCCAGACTGGCTTGGCTCCCTCCACAGGCCCGTGAGACAACCAGGGTCCTTCCCTCCAGATCCTCCCTCTCAGGAATCTCTGCAAGTTTTAACCTGCATCTTCCCTCCTGAACCTGCCAGGTCATGTGTCAGCCTCCTGCTGCCAACCTGTTGCCAAATCATTGCTGTGTTCCAGTTTTGATCTTGCCGCCAGACCCCTCTGATTTGAGACTTGGCTCCCTGTTGATCTGGCTCTCAAATAGCATTCCCACCTCTTCACCCCATGACGACAGGCCAGCCTCCCAGCTCCAGGGTCAAGCTCGTCCCCCACCACCACCACCTCTCTATCACACCATTCCCAAACTTGGCTCCCAGATCCCCACGCCAGGTCATAGACCCCACTTGTCTGGGGGGTCACTATGGACAAGCCATTCTGAAAGACAAACCAAACAGGTGGAGAGGGAGTACAATTTAAAAGTGGGTCTTCTTGCAAAGTTTCAAGAAGACCCCGAGAAGAAACAAAGATCAGAAATGCGATGACCAGCTGTAAGATAGACTGATTAAAGGAAGGTTTCCAAGTGAATTCCAAGTAGAGAAAGGCGATAGAACACAAAGGTTAAGAGGGCGGACTCTAGAGCGAGGCGGACAAGTTCATCTGTTTTCTCTACCACTCACCAGGTGTGTGACTCTAGCAGTTCCTTCATCTGTGCTTCATTTTTCCACCTGAAAAATGGGAATAGTAATAGTTCCTATCTTATAGGGTGGTTGTGAGCTTAAATGAGTTAGTTTGTGTAAATATGGAACCATGCCCGCCATGTAGTGAGCACGGTATCAGTGTAAGTTTCATATTATTGCTTCTTCAACCACCACAAAGTTCAAAGTGCTTCACGACCCAAAAGGCAGGTTCTTGGAAGAATTAAGCCATGCCAGACAAATTTATTCTACTACAAGGCTGTCTTCTGAGGACCTTCAGCTTATTCATTTATGTAATTCATCTTCATGTAAAGACATTCATATATTTGAAAACAGCCATCTTGTCCCACCCGAAGCTTCTCTTCTCAGTGCTAAATATTCTGCATTACTCAGCCATTCTTTATGTAATATTGTATCTTGCTGGAGACTAGCACACCAGTGTGTCTTTTGCTGCTTAAGCAAGAAATACTGGAAGGACCTCCATTCATCCTCAAAAGATTTATAGATAGGTAACATATAGAAAGAATTTCCCTTCTTAATGGAATACTATTAATAATAATAAAGGCTAATATGTATTGACCATCACTATGCCAGGTACAAGACCTCATTTGAACTACGCAAATCCTTGGGGGTTCTTAGATGTCCCACAGAGGATCCCCAAAGAGAAGGATACAGGACTTCCTACATGGTATATTATATTTCTGTCCACAAAATATTCTGATTTCCCTTCATGAAATAGCCCTCCCCATCGTGTTATCTCAGGAGTGACCACGTGACGTACTTTGGCAAATGGAAGCAGAAGCTTTAAGAGCCAGGGTTCCCCTTGTCCCTTTCCTCTGTGCCACAATGGTCAGCAAATGGCTTGGGCTCCACAGTGAAGATGACTCCACCTCCCTAGAAAAGACTGAACCATGATGCACATGTAACATGAGCAAGAAATAAATTTTTATGTTGTAAGCCACCAAGATTTTTGAGGTGATTTCTTATCACAGTGGAAGCTAGCCTATCTGGATTGTTACACCCTCAGCCTTGGATTCTGAATGTTGTACAGAAGTCTTGTTGATCATATTTGTATAATGTGACTCAGAACCCCTTCACACTCTGGGTCTCCTGTGAACAAATATATTCCTTCCAAGGTGAGACATGTAGCAACATGTAAGACATGCCAGGTGTCGTCTAGGGAACAAGTCTCTTGTTCTGGACACCACATTTATTCTACAGCAGGATAATATTTTCCCATATTTCACCCCACGATCCTTCTCCCACTTCATGCAACAGCTGAGGAATTTTATGCCCCTTGTTTTAAGGAAGAGAGAATGCAGGAGAAAGAAAGAAACCGAGAGTCTTTTCTTGGCTTTGATTTTGGGGTTAGACCCCCAGAAGAAATGGAGAAAATACTTGTGCTAAGACAATACAATTGACTTGGGAGTCTGCAAATGGTTAAGAGCTTTCTATTCCCCATACTCTAGACTAGGAACAATCCTCTGGGCTAGGGGAAGGGAAGCCTCAGAGGAGAATTTAACTGGAAATGATTCCCTGGAAACAAGGGGCCCTGCATGCCTGCCTGCTTCCCAGGACGGAGCCCAGCAGGGAGGATGAGAGAAACAACAGAGCGATTAGGAGGATCCAAATGCAGCAAAGGCTTAGTACATCTGAATATTACTGCTAGACTGAGGTAGCCTCAGACCTGGAGAAGTGGCAAGACCCCAGAGTAAAGCGTATCACAGACCGAACCTGGTGCACAAGCAGGTCTGGTTTGGCAAGCATAGGGTTTTTAAACTCTTGGATCTTGAATGACTTTGAGGGGAGCACACCATTTCTAGGTTTTCTCGGCCACACTCCCTATCATCTTATACCTGGTCTACTATACTCACCTGCCCCTAAAGGCATTTGAGTTTGAAATCTCTGACTAGACATATAGACAAGAAAAAACTTCACATGGTTTCCCATGTGCCTCAGCAGAGTAATTCTATTTACTCAAGAGAGTGGTGCAAGAGGAAGAGAGAGAGGACAGGTCACTGGTGATTGGAAACCAGATGTAAACAAGGTAAACAACAGTGTCCCAATGAATGCTGATGTGGATGGGTGACAACCAGACCAGGATGCGTCCTCAAAGTTATGGCACTTGCAAAATCCCATTCTCCACCAGGACTGGGTCAAAGCACAGGGACACCAAATTGACTGAGATGAAGTTGTTACCACCTAGCAAGTCAGATGTTTTGGGTTGGAAGTTGTGTTGACTCCCCAGTAGCTACTGCTTTTCTCTCTCACTGAGTGCCAACAGTGAAGCTTGGGGAATGACCTTGACTCAAGCGATAGACCCAATTGTTCCAAGGGTATTCCTAGTACCTCTTGCCATTAACTAATTAAGGAATGGACAAGTGACCCAATTGTGAGCAATTACGAGTAACAGCGATTTTATGGAAGTTTCTGGGAAGGTTCATAGTAACCAATGGGAGCCAATCAATCTTTCTTTCAAACAAGATGTCTTTGTATCGCAGCTGTTGTTGACAGCCACCCTACAGACATGAGGGGGACCAGCATTAGTTTGAAGCCAGCAGCGGGGATGGCAGAGCAGAAAGATGAAAAGAACTTAGTCCTTAATCACATAATTCAGCCTCTAAAACAACCCTGAATTCTCCCTTGCTTTTCGACATCCTCTTAGATTAGCCCAATGAATTCTTTTTTGTTTAAGTCAGTTTGAGTTAGATTTTCTATTGCCCACAGTTAAAGAATACTGACACAGGCTCATAGTAAATATTAATTTTAGTCATAGAACAATTTAAAAGTTATAATTTTTTACATCATGGTTAAAGAACTAAGACTGTTTGCTAAAATTTTCTATAACCTAAAGTTGAATTTGCTTTTTTGGAAAACCCCTTAAGTATTAACTTATACTGACATAAAACCTTGAAAGCATTTTTTAAATTGTTCTGGGATGATCACTGGAAACTAGACAATTCTCACTCTCAATTCTGCCCCATTCACTCGTTTAACAGTACTTACTGAGTGCCTACTGCATACCAGGCACTGAGTCAGCTCTGAGGACACAGTGGTGGTCTAAAGGGTCCCTACTTCTGTTGACTTACAAATTATCAGATACAAGGAATTCAAGTTCAGAAATGGTTTCAATAGCTCAGCCAAGAAACCTTTAAATGAAAGAAAGAAATTTGAGTTAAATTCTGAAATGAAGGAAAATTCAACAAGGAAGGCAGCTCCAAACACTAGCCAATGGTACCCAGGTTGAGTTGGTCGCAGAGTGAAAAATCTCAGGGAGTTTGAAATGGGAGCATCCTAAGACTGCCTTATCTTATAGTGGATCATGTCTCAGGTTATATTCAAGGCTTTTCTCCAACTGGCTCCAGAAAACATCATTTTCCTTTCTTCCTCAACATAAATATGTATAAATAAGCCACTTTTCATTTTACCCATTCAACAAACATTTACTGAGTTCCTACTATATTCCAGCTTCTAGGCTAAATGCTGGGGATACAGAGTTAAATAGGATCCCTGCCTTTAACAAACTTTAAGGTTAATGAGGGAGTCAGACATATAACAACAACAAAAACAAAAAGTTTGAAAGAATGGGCTCTAATGTCAAGAACTTAATTACAAACTGGGGTCAACCATTTACAAATTGGGTGATTTGGATCCATTGTATAGCCTTAATTCTCTCACATCTAAAAGAGGAAGAAGAAAAACACTTGTTTCATAAGATTTTTTTCTGATTATTAAATGCTTTCTGAAAAAAATCATATATCAAGCATGTAGTAAGCACTCAGTAAATATTAGCTATTACTACTATTCACTCAATACTATGATTCAAGCACTGTTCTAGATGTTTGTGATACATCAGTGAGTAAAACAGACAAGAATCTCTGTCCTTGTGCAGCTTCCATCCTATTTCATGCAAAATAGTAAATATAATGGAGGTGTGTATGAAAACTCACCCTTGTATCTCTAGAATCTGGTTTTCTTAGCTTGGGATTGTCCCAGATCCTGAGAAAAGGAATTGGATGCAAGGCATTTCTAGATATAATCCTAGAAAGTTTGGTCAGGGAGAGGATAAGCAGAGAAGGGACAGGAGGAAAGCCAACACAGTATATGTGACTTAGTTGGTCACCTCTGAGGGCAATCGGAGCACATTCTCACAGGGACCCTGTGAATGACTGAGTAGAACACACCTCAGAATTGTCCTGGGATATGAGTCCACCCACTTGTTTGCCTTGGTAGAAGGCTGCTCCTGAGGCGCCCCTCAACAGAAAAAGACAAGAAGCCATCTGCATGCATAGGGACTGTCTGCAGGCGATCTCATGGGATCTTTCGGGGATATGGGTAAGGAGCCAACAGCTCTGCTATACTAATAACATTCATATTCTATTATAACTGTGTCTCCGAGATAAATTATAATTTAAAAAATTAGTTCATATGAATATTACTGCTAGACTGAGATAGTGTTAACCTTAACTCCACTCTATTCTCTATTTTTAGAGATCTGAGTATCGAGAACACTTTTCCACGGAAATCAGAGGACCGGAATTGAAGAAGCTTTGTTGCAGCAGTATCATTCAATTCTTTGAACTCCTTCCAAGTTACATTCCAAAAACCACAGAGTGACCTATCATTAAAATGCATTTTTTAGTCACTTGTTAGCTGAAATTTGATTCTTCCTTCAATTCTGTTGCAAGAAAAGAATTAGACGGCACTTGACTTGTAGAAGGGTTTGTTATCCAGTCATGAGAGCCACTGACTATCTGGATTTCTGGAAAGTTTATCAAAAAGGCTTTCTGAAGGGGGCTGGCCCTGTGGCCGAGTGGTTAAGTTCGCACGCTCAGCTGCAGGCGGCCCAGTGTTCCGTTGGTTCGAATCCTGGGCGCGGATATGGCACTGCTCATCAAACCACGCTGAGGCAGCGTCCCACATGCCACAACTAGAAGGACCCACAACAAAGAATATACAACTATGTACCGGGGGGCTTTGCAGAGAAAAAGGAAAAAAATACAATCTTTAAAAAAAAAAAGACTTTCTCAAGAATTACCAAATGATTATTAAATCATATTTGTTACGCTTACACCTAGAAGCATTTTGATTAACCAAATATGTTGAGAAAGGATTAGAAAAATAAAAAATATATTAATTTCAAAATACCTTGGATAATAGAAATTTTGACTAGGAATTTTTCTCTCCTAAATCATGTGATTTAAATATATTTTATTAAAAAATCTGGGTGCTGTATTTTTAGCTCACTCGATTTATGGAAAATATTCACCTAACACCTAACTGGCCAAGTCAGCCTTAACTATCAAACCAACCAGCCAAATCAGACTTTTTCTCTGTCAGAAACAATCTGACTACATATTTCTATTCAAATAAACACGTTAAGACACATCCCCATGACAACCATCTCACTTCTGAATTCAAAGAGAGAGAAAGAGAATTTGCTCCTGAATGAAATAAAGTGTGTAAAGTGCCATTCTAGTTAATATTTTTTATCAATACTCCCCTTTTGTTTTTTCGCTATCACAAGACTCTTTGTCAGAAGTGATGGAATTGGGGCCAGCCCCGTGGCCGACCATTAAGTTCAAGCGCTCTGCTTTGGCAGCCCAGGGATTCGCTGGTTTGAATCCTGGGCGTGGACATGGCACCACTCATCAGGCCATGCTGAGGCGGCATCCCACGTGCCACAATTACAAGGACGCACAACTAAAAATACACAACTATGTACTGGGGGCTTTGGGAGAAGAAGGAAAAATAAAATCTTAAAAAAAAAAAAATCCCAACAGGGGCCAAAATAGTCCATTCCAGACAGCACCTTCCATTCTCCACAGGTCATGTATAAGTCAGGGAGAAACTCCAGGCTGGATGAGAAGATGTCTAGCCGGCCCTGGTATCTTGAATGGTCTCTTTGGAGCCCTGGAGGTTTGCACACAAAGGGCAATGCACCATCATGAGACAGGGACAAGTAGAGCTTTTATTTTATCAAACGGGATAAGGGTGATCATGGAATGGGAGTTGAGAAAGCAAAACTGGGATAACACCTCGATACTCAGTATCTTCTCGGAGAAATCTTTTCTGGCAGAATTACATACGGAAATCAAGATCCAGAACCTGACTCCCTTAGAATCATCTGCGCCATCACACCTCGTGTAAAGTCTTTGTATCTGTCTTTGAAAACCATTTGATATAAACCACTTGTTCCTCACAACAGCTCTGTGAGTTTGATACTAAAAACAGCCATTAATATGACTTTCATTTCACTGATGAGAGAACTAAGGTGCAGAGACATCACACCAGTTACCAAGGTCGCTTGAACCCAGTTGGATGGACATCCTGGGCTCTTTCAGCAGGAGCTTCTGCTCCACCAAGTAGAGCAACACACCACCCAGCACCGTTTGCCTGTCTGCCTGGAAGGGCCCTGCCTCTATCCCTTCGCATGAACTGCTGGATTGAATGACACTCAAGTTTCTATCAATTTCTCATCGAGACTCAATTAGAGTGTTTTATCTCTGGCTCAAGCTAATTTTTTTCCCAACAGCTTATTAAGAAAAAAATTTAAAATATATGTAAATTGAAAAAATGCATACCCATCATTTAAATTCCACCATTAGTCTTTTACTAAAACAGCCAGGCTTACGTTCGAACAAATCTTTGGCAGCTTACATTTGCCCCTTCTATAAAACAGGAAAATACCACTGTACCTTCATCCACAGTGTTTTCAAGCAGTAAGGCTGCTGAGCCACAGAAAACCACAAATATAAATTTTCCCATTCCCACGGGGTCAGAGCATTCGTTTAGTCCAGTGGTACCAAACCTAGAAGTACATCGGAATCACCTGGGGAGTTTTTAAAACATCCCAGGGCTCAGCCCTATCCCAGATGAGGGATAGTCAGAATCTCTGACTGAGTCAGAATCTGTAGGAGCAGATACAGCATTTATCATTCAATAGACCAACAAGCAATTAACGAGAACCCACTATGTGTCGGATGGTGTTTTGGGCATCAGAGTGAAGAAGGAAAGTCCTTGCCCTCACGGAGATCCGCCTCTTCTTGTGCTGCGGAATTCCTTCCTGCACAGTGTCCCAGCCCCTTCCATCTAACCCTCCCTCCCTCCCCAACTTCTGGGTCTTTGTTCAGTCCCCAGAATATTCTTCTTCGCCATCTGTGACTAGAGAGTGCCTGCTGGTGCCCCTCTAGATGCTATGCCTCCGTCCATCACTTCCTTCCCAGCCCACGACTGGGTTTTCATGTCGTCGTGATCGCGGGATACAGCACATCATGCCAGGGTTTCTGGCTTCATGTGTGGGACTCCGCTCACTGTGAAGAGACAGAGATCGTCCCTCTGGACCTGATGTCCTCATCATGTAGGGAAGTGCCTGGAACAGGGCACAGTTTCAAAATTTAAAACAAACAAAGGCCAGTTGGTATTATATTAACTCTAACTCGTGGCATGTCTCCTGAGACCCATTCTGAGTTCCTTCCAGATGACTTGTGTGATGGGTTGAGAGATGCTCTGTTTTACTCAAAGCAACAGGAGCTGGACTTTGCGGTGGACAGAGCTGAGACAATGAAGGGCTCTGGAAGCTTACCATTGTGTTCTTGGATGTTTCTAAGTCCTCCATTGACAACTCTTCAAAACTTCCCCCCCCCCCCCCGACACCGCAACAGAATTTGTGGTGGGGAACGTCCTAGAGAAAACACACCATGAAAGAGTGTGCTCGGCTTGACAGAAATAGTGCCGCTTTGACCTCAGGCAGAGCAGAGGGCGAAGTCTCCTGGCCACCCCTACTATCTATTTGACTTGGGCAGTTTACTTAACCTCTCTGAGCTTCAGTTTCTTTACCTACAAAATGCAGACGAATATCCTCGCCCCCTTCTCTGCACATTAGACAGCAGGCTTCCTGAAGAATAACGTTAATAGCTGACATGTCCTGAGTGCTCACCATGTGCCAGGCATGCGGCGAACTCCTTTGCAGTTGGACACGCAGCCCCTGCAAGGCACTGTTGATAGCCCTGCTTTACGGGTCACAAGACACACGAAGGGAGTTGTCAATGATTACACAGCTAGTAAAGAGTGGATTCTAATCCAGACGAGCTGGCCGCAAGAGCTCACTCCTGCCCTGTCCTAGAGTCTGTTTGCCTTATTCACCCCGGATCTCCAGGTCCTGGAAGAGCAGCTGACAAAACAAGTGCTAAAAATAACTAGTGAATGAATCAATCAATACCTTCTTACAGCTTGGTTGTAAGGAGGAAGGAAGGAATATTCAGTTTCTACTACGTTTCAGGCTCTTTTATGTGTCTTATCTGGTTAATCCTCCCTATGAAGTGTGTGCTACTATGAAATCTATCTTAATGATAGGGGACACGGAGGAGGAAGCGGGGCTGAGAGAGGTAAAGTAACTCACCCAAGGACACTCAGCTGACCGACAGCCTCGAAGCTTCCCCACTCCTAAGCCTGCGTTCTTTCTTCTCTACCTGTGGTCTTTAAACGCTTTTGCTCACCTTGTACCTTTTCATGATGACAACTAGAATCTTTCATCATTAGTGTAACTAATTGCAAAGGCTATAATTTCCCAGGTGTTGTAAATATTCACATCTCAAAACCATTGAATACCTTTTTGGGAGGGAAGTTAAAATTTTTTGGTTCCTGATATCACTTCCACAATTTATAAATCAGGGTGATACGCCTGATGCAATAAAAAGGAAAAGAAAAATCTACGACACATAAAAGACTTCAGGAATATACCTCTGATTAACACTACAATGCATTAATCACTGGTTGCACTTTTTGCAAACTGTGGCCGTGACAGTCCTGAGCAAGAAGGGCTCTTATTTAAGCTGCAGTCACTTTTCCGGCTATTGATGATCACTGGTCCTTTTGTGACAGAGTTTTTCTAGTTCCTCTAATGCATCTGGGACAACTGTCTCAAAGTAACTCATAACTTTCCTAACAGCTCCTCATTCTCTCCCCTGCTAAGAACTGTAGCCCTTTTCTGCTGAATTTTTAGAACCTTCTACTACCATATCCACCAATTCTACCCCTCTATCCATTACCTCCACCACAGGGACGGCTGGTGCTTCCTCCACCAAAACTGCCCCCTTCACTGGTCTGTAATTTGATGGCTGTTGGCCACTATAATTTCCAAATCATTGTCGTTCCCACCACCACCATTTTCTCCTTCCACTGCCAAAATTTTCTCCTTCATTGTCACCATTGTATCCTCCGCCACTGCCGCCACATCCTCCACCTTGGTTCCCGCATTCTGGTTCATCATCCCCCCAACTACTATAACTCGGATCACATCTGCCATAGTCGCCACCATCACCTCCACATCCACTGTATCCACTATTATGTCCTTCACAATTGCCTGTGCTGCCACCGCCTCCACACCACAGCTTCCTCTGCCACTGAAGTTACCACATGGCCAAAGCTCTCTCCGTGACCCACAGAGTCGCCAGATCCCCTTCACGACCTCTTTGCGGTCTAGCAGACTGTACTTCTTGTTTAGAAAGAGCCTTGTTCACTTTACAGTTTGCCCATTGATAGTGCAATATTTCTGAACAACAATTTTATCAACTGTATCATGATCACCAAAAATTACAAAAGTAAATCTTCTCTTTCTTCCACTCTGCTTGTCTTCCATAACTTCTAGGATTTCAGTCTTGCCATACTTTTCAAGTAGTCTCTCAAATTACATTGTTCTAGATCGCCTTTAATGCCACCAACAAAAATTTTCCTTCACTCTTAGGTGGCACCAGCTTTAGGAAATCTCCTCTAGAAACAGTCTCTTTGGTTCCACTACATGCCCATCAACCTGGTCTAGATACATTGCAGCATTCACTTCTTCAACTTTAGAGTAAATCACAAAAATCGAAGCCCCCGGGACATTTTGTTTGGGGGTCTCATCACCATGCAATGTATGTGAGTGCCCCATTTTTCAAAATTTTCCCTAAAATTATCAACTATAGTTTCAAACCTCAGATCACAAATACACAGTTTTCTAAACTACTCTGTTTCTTTTGGGTCCTGACCCTCTGATGGCAGCTGGACTCTGGCTGGGGGTAACCAGGCAGAGGTTTTTCCTCCATTTTTAGACCAAACTAGCCTCTTTCCACTTGAGTTCAATATGGGACGGAGAGGAAGAGCGGCGTCACTGTTTAAGATGCATCCAGTGGAATTTAAAACCAAAAGTGAGTTTTTATTCACATCATCTATTTAAACAATATAGGAACGGTCTACAATGGCTGGAAATTTCCTCTTTTCTCCTTGGGTTCTTATTTTTCTTTCACTTCTCCCTCAAAATTGTATTCTACTGTGATTTATTTTATGTATGAAAGTCATTTCTCGATCATCCTTACACATAGCTCTTTTTAAACCATATACATTGAAATTTTGATAAATAATTGTTACATATTAAAAGCAAATTTTATTGGAAATCCATCTGTCAATGAGCTGGTTGTGTTTTTCGTTTTTGCTTTTTCAAAGAGTTCATGAATCCGTGGATTAACATAAACTATTGCTAGAATGGAGAAGGTTGCATTTCAATTCTATTCCTATTTTTTGTTTTTATGGATATAAGAGCTGAGAACCTGTTTATATAAATAAGTAGATGGGAACAGAAGGAGTTATTATAGCAATGTCACTCAGTTCTTTGAACTCCTTCTGAGTTGTATGTCAAGAAACACATAGTTTTATGTCATCAATAATAATTTCAATGATCTATGAACAGTCAACTTGATTAGGTTCTCCTTCAGTTTGTTAAAAACAAAGAATTAGAAACCACTGACTTGAAAGAGAAATTAATACCCAGCCATTAGAGTCATTCAGTTCTCAACAGCTTCACCAATATTTTGAATTGCCTCTTTGGATATTTTTACACCCGAGAGTAACGTGCCACAATAATTTGAGATGGATGGGATGCACATCTTTCTTTTCTTGAAGTGGGAAGTGGGCAGATTGTGAAAGGCGATATGGAAGAGGAGTTGTACCTTCTTTGGGTCTCTTTCTTAGGTAGATCAGTTTGGGACCAGCACATATGGAAGTTCAGAACCTGAAAATTTCTTTCTTTTTTTCTTTTGCAGAGGAAGATTCGCCCTGAGCTAACATCTTCTGCCAATCTTCCTCTGTTTTTCGCTTGAGGAAGATCAGCCCTAAGCTAACATCTGTACCAATCTTCCTCTATTTTTCGTATGCGGGATGCTGCCACAGTGTGGCTGACAAGTGGTGTAGGACCATGCCCAGGATCCGAACCTGTGTCCCCAGGCTGCCAAAGCAGACCACACTGAACTTTAACCACTACACCATAGGGCTGGTCCCAGAAAACTTATTTCTTTAGAACTACTCATGCCTATGTCCCCCTTGGAAGTCTTCCTAACTTGCAGGGGCACACATACCCCAAGGCCATTGTCTCTCTATCCCCTATCTGAAGTTGTCAAGATTAGAAATAACAGATGTTTAGTACATAAAGTAGACACACTATAACATCTGGCTCTTACGACTTCTATTTTGTAATAATCCAGTTACTCAGAGTAGTGGGGAATTAGAAGCTGGAACTGGATCCATCCAGTGGGGAGGACCAGGCCCTGGGGGAATAGATGCAAACACAGATTCACATGGAAGAACTTAGGTCTGGCCATAAAAACAGTGTCCACAGGGACTGACAAGAGTCGGGACACAGTCAGGACTAGGTAAAAGATCTCAGGACAAAAAGACAGATGTCCCACCAGATGAGAAGGGAATAAAGAATGGGGCTCTGGAGTGGTAGCGCCAACTTTGGAAAGGTTCACCAGAGGGCAGTGTGAAGGCGAAACAAAGTCTTAATGAGAAGACTGCAATTAGAGTCACACCTCGGCCACCTGCTTCCTGACTGCATGAACTAACTGCTGAGCCCCTGTTCTCTTGAAGGTGAAATGGTGATCTTGCACAGTTGTAGTTTGAATCAAATAAGATGGCAGCACAGTGCCTGGCATCAATAAGGGCACAATAAGTGGTAGCCATTTGAATAAGAAATTCCAGAACTACCTATGTCTCCTAAACCTACCTACACCACACTAGCCTTTATGGCATTCTTCCTCTTCTTGCTGGAAGAAAAGTCCCTCTACCCATACAAAGTGAGTTGGCCCACCACTGCTCTGAATCCCCTTCTCTCAATTATCTCCTCTTTTGTGTCTCCCATCTCTTCCTCTCTACTGCCTTCTCATTCTGATTACACACGCCAGCCCAAGTCTCTCAGAACTTGAGTCCTCTCTCCTGTTCTAGCTCTTTCTCCTTTCCTTGTAGCAAGAACTGTCTTCACTCCATGTCTCCTCTTCCTTATCGGCAATTCATGCCGTGGCCTATGGCAATCTGACTTCTGCTCGAATCAGCCACTGAAATTCCTCTCCTTAAGATGACTGTTCAGTTATTTCCTCTCTCAACCATACTTATTGAAGGCCTTCTCTGTGCCAGGCCCTGGGAAAACAGCTATAAACTAAACAAAATCCCTGCACTTCTGGACTTCCCATTCCAGCCAGGGTGACAACTAACTAATAAATATTCTAATGTCCAGTAGAGATAGGTGCCATGATGAGAAATTCATCTGGACAAGGGACCAAAGAGAGACTGGGGTGCTATTTTAGACAAAGTGGTCAAGGAAGGCCTCTTTGAAAAGAGGGCATGTGAGCAGAGACCTGGCCAAAGTTAGGGTGTGAGACATGCAAATATCTGGGGGTAAGAGGAGTTTAAGAAGAGGGAAAAGCAAATGCAAAAATCTGGAGGCAAAGAGCCAAATGAGAAGGGAGACTGAATCCTACTTCCTAATTCCAATCAAAGGGCTTTTCTCAATATTAACCTTATTTGACTCTCTGACATTTACCAGCTGTTGACTTCTCCCTCCATCTTGAAAATCCTTTCTCTGTTGGCTTCTACCCTGCCATTCTCCTCAGTAGTCCTGCTTTTTCTCTGTCCGTTTCATCTCACTTTTGTTCTTGAGCTCCTCATCCTCTACCTAATTCTTTTTTGAACTTTATTGAGGAATAATTGACAAAGACAATTATATATATTTAAAGCGTACAATGGGATGATTTGATATACGTATACATCGTGGAGCGATTACCAAGATTAGGATGATTAATGCATCCATCACCTCACATAGTTAACTCCTTTTGGTGGAGGAGGAATGCTTAAGATCTACTCTCAGCTACTTTCAAATATACGACACGGTATTATTCACTATCGTCACCACGCTGTACATTAGAGCCTCAGAACTTGTTCTCATAACTAAAAATTTGTACCCTTTGACAAACGTCACTCCATTTCCCCCTCCCCTCAACCTCTGCCCACCACCATTTTGTTCTCTGTTTCTAAGAAATTGGCTTTTTCAAAAAAAAATTTTTTTTTAGATTCCGCATATAAGTGAGATAGCACAGTATTTGTCTTTCTCTGTCTGGCTTATTTCACTCAGCACAATGCCCTCCAGGTCCAGCCATGTTGTCACAAATGGCACCTAATTCTTAAACATGGGTCCTATTTTCCAGCAGCGCTATCTCTCACCTGCTCTTCTATCGCTCTGCATCCTCTCGCTGAGTGATCTCAGCCATGATTTTAGCTTCAATTACCACTCACATGTCGATGAAGCCCAGGTTTGTACTTCTAATCCATACTTCTTTTCCGAACTCTGGATTCATGTATCTCACCATAACGCATCCTTCTACTTGGATATATCCCAGGAACTTCAGACAATACACATGTCTAAAGGAAGAGCTCATCATCTTCCCTCCTAAAGCAGCTTCTTAGATAGTATTCCCGATCTAAACTGGTGGGACCACCATCGATCTTGTTGCCTAAGCCAGAAACCTAAATGTCTCCAAGTTTCCTCCCACTTCCTTTCCCTCCCTGTCTGAAGAGTCACAGGACCAGCCGATTCCATTTACTCTCCAGTGCTCCAGGCCAAATGCGCTGCCTAATGCAGACCCTTCCCCCATTTCTTACCAAGTCACCAGCTTCCCAACTGGTCTCATTGCTTCCAGTCTCTTACCCCTAATCTGATCTTCTGCGCTGACTCTAGAATAACCTTTATGGACTGTATGTCTGATCTTGTCATTTCTACATTTAAAATACTCCCGTTTCCATTAGGATAAAACCCAACCTTCTTATTGGGGAATGCGGCCCCTGCCCACCCACCTCTCCAACATCATATTCCATTGCTCCACACAGCCAGCCTGTATTTCTGCTACTCTAAATCAATTACAACCACAACTTCAATAAGTCATGTTCTCACTGATCTCCAAGCCTTTGTAAAAGTTGTACCTTCCGTTCAGCAAACTTCTGTTCAATCTTGAAGTCATAGCCTAATCTTACCAGCCTCTTCTCACTGCCCATGCTCCCAGCTCTTGCCACGTTAGGCGCTTCTCCTTTGTGTTCTGTGTTGCCTTGTTACGTGCATACATCTCTGGCATTCCCTTATAATTTTAAGTCTGCTGATTTTTCTCCCCCTTATTTGTAAGCTCTTTAAGGCCCGGGTCTGTTTCTTTCCTCTTTGTCCCCAGAGCCTAGCTTGGGGCTTAGCACACAGGGAGCATTCAATAAATGTTATTTTGAAGGCATGGAGAGGAGAAAGAAATCTCCAAACACAGCTGTGTGAAGGAGGAATGCAGAAATAGGAACACACTGAGGCCAGATACAATGGGGAGAACAGACCAGAGGACCTAAGTCCCTTTCTAGCCTGGAGCTCAGGTGAGTCTCTGAGATGGAGAACTCGGACAGGATAATGAGAGAGGACTTTTACTGTGACTGTGTCGTTCACCTCACTCCCTCTCCCTTCTGATCTGCAAAGAGGAGAAAGATATACTCACACCCTGAATGAGGACTAAGCCAATGATTTTGCAGGTGCCATCATTAACTCTTTGCCTATCAAAGCCCAGCAGTGCACAGAACATCTTTTTTTTTTTTTTTTCACCTCCTCTTCCTTATTGTCTGCCTTTTCATGAAGGAAAAAAAAAGAACAAGGGACTTACTGGAGGAAGATGCGGCTATTTAATTTGGGCCTCTCTTGTATCCTCTAACAATGCAGCAAACTGGTAATTCTTAGTCCTTGCTGAATTACAAAGGATATATTATCCCTGCCCATTCTGCTGCAGGAGAATAATGGTGTGGGGAAGGGAGAGAATGGGACATTATTTTTCCAGGCCTCTTTCCCAACAGAGAGGAAAAAGCTGTCGCCAAACGGCTATGTGTTTTGCTAGGCGCTGAATCTTTCTCTCTGGTAATGTCCAAAATCCTCAGGTGAACCTAGAAGTTTGACTTTGAGAAATCTCTTCTGCTAAGCTAAAAGTGTGAATAAATAATAACATAGATACACGAATCTCTTATGCAATATTATTTGAAGTGGCCAAAGACAACACCACTGGAAACTGCCTGGATGTTTATTATAGGGGATACATAAATAAAATACGGTATATCCAAACGATGGGTATCGTGCATAAAAATAAGTTAAATCAATGTATTTTACTAGAGGGGCCTGAATGAAATACGGGTGAAAAAAGCAAGATGTTTTTATGAGTTTATAAGTCCCATTTTTAAAGACTATGACAAAAATCTCTAGATCTGTGAGTATATATACACATACATGCATACCTATATACAGTGCATGTCTATCTAGACATATGCACACACACTCATGGATAAGGGTGTGAGAAGACAGACCCCCCAATGTCCACATTTGCTATGGTGGGGGAGGGACGATGAAGCAGAAGGGGATGTGGTTGATTGTTTTACAAGGGTGGTGCTTGGTTTGTTGCTTCAAGCTGGAATTACTTTTGCAGGTCAAAATGAAAACCCAAATTTTACACACACACACACACACACACACACACACAGGCACATGAAAGATAAAAGTCCTCAACTGGTGCTTTAAGGCTAAACTCCATTCTAACAAGCAGGATCCCTTTGTCGCCTCCTAAAGGCTCCCTGGTCAGCTGCTATAACAGTCCCCCTGAGGAAAATGGGGAAAAAGGAGGCTAACACTCTCTGGCTGGGCTGCATAAAACCCTTCTTAAATGACCAGCCTGCTGAGAGATGGCACCGAGGACTGTGGAAACCCAGGCTCTGGAATGGTCCATCGGAACTCTGTGTTCCAGGGAAGCAGAAAAGCAGAAAAAGGCAGCCTGATTGCCTCTTGGCTCTTAGCCAAAGGAGCCACTAGTGGTGGGAGTGGAATTTTTCCATGGCAAAGGAAGAGGAAAAATCAGATCACATTTCCTTCAGGCAGAGCCCTATTTACTCAGGAAGATCTTGGGGCCCTTGTTGCTCATAACAGGAGCGTGTTCATTGGGTCAGGCCCTGGTTTTCACCACTAGAAATCTTTTCTCTCTTCCTTTTCTTTCTTGGCCTTCAAGTTTGAAGGTGTTTCCCCCTAAAATGCAAACGCCCTAGAGAAGTGCCATGGGTGACCACTACTGTGTTAAATGCAGAGGGAAGTCAGGGCAAAACAAACGTGAAGAAATATTGGTTCAGCTAGGAAAGTTATGTCTTCCTTTAGAATCAGGCATTTCTGCCTTCTACGTCAAAACCAACTGCATGAGCAGCTTTGGGGGTACTTGAGGGCCCACAAGAAGAGGCTCCCCTCCCTTACTGCTTCTCCCACTCCCTCCCAGCCAGGGCATTTGGATAGGAATCATGGACATTCAGAAACCATTTTTGTATAGTTTCACTTGGGAGCAAATTCTTTCAGAAAATGTGGAACCACAGAATCATGTACTTGGAAGGGACTTAGTGGCCATCTACTCCCCCCTCGAACAATATACTACCAATTCTGGACACCATTTTCTGGGGGGTGACCATCAGCTATGCGCTCTTTCATTTCGTGCAGTCCCCAGAACACCCCCAGGAGGAAGGGGCTTCCTTTCCCAGCTCACAGATGAAGAAAGCTGGGAAGTCGTCCTGAACAGGCGACAGCCAGCATAACCATTGGTCGTGTTTACACCTTCAAGGGCCGCTCAGGATGTATCTAATCGCTGGATCTTCTCTGTTACCTGTTCTTAGTTCTTTCACCTGGTCCTTCCCGTTCCTTACCATCCTGGTCCTACTTGTCTGCACACTCTCCTGTTTGTCAGCTTCCCAGCTTAATTGTCACGGCCAGAACTGAAAACAGTAACTACCAAATTGTAAACTCCGTGACAGCAGAGAATGTACGTGTCTTGCTCAATAAAACAAAGAGTGTATCTGTCTTGCTCTCCCACCTCGTTCTGGATGCTTCCAAAGTTGGGTAACGCAGTCTAGCTCACTGCTAGCCTTAGCGGGAGTGTCCCACCCTGACACTGACAGCTCACCCAGCATTCACTGTCACCCAAACCACTAAGACTTTAAAAAACACTGGCGCAGAGCCAGGCAGGTCGTCCCCAAACTGTTTTTGTAAAACAGGCTTGCCTGTTCTCATTTTCTGCCTCGAGAGACAGTGTGCTGTAGTGGAAAGAGCACAGCCTTCGGCCACGTAAGGACCTGGTGGAGAAGCTTGGCTTCACCACTCACTGGTTGCGTACCCTTGGACCAGTCACTGAGCCTCCACTTTCAGCATCTGTAAAATGGGGATGATGACACCTCTTTCACAGAAATGTTTTGAGAACTAAATGCGACAATGGATGCACGGTACCTAGCCCATAAGAAATGCTTGAGAAATTGTTAATTTACTCAAAATAAAGTTCTATCTCAAGTTCTTCCACTATAAATGCATCTTAATCACTCAAGGACATCACCTTCAGTCAGCAGAGACAAAGGAGAATATACGAAACTCCTGGTGCTTGTACGAAGAAAACAGGCCCTAGGAACTGAAGCGACTAGAGACGTAGACGATCGAAGCTTGTCTATGGAAAACCACCCAGGGCGACACCTCCCTGGCTCACTGCCAGGCCCAGAACAAGCAACCAGCCTGCGGTTCTGACACTCCCATGGTGTGGGAGCCATCGGGTAGGGCTGGTGACATCGCGATGCCTCCCGACCAGGCTTCCACAGCGTCAGAAAGATAAACCCAAGGGAATAAAGCAGCCACAGTCAGGAAAGAATCAGGCTGAGTTTTGGTGTATTTAATCCAGTCACTTCTTCAATAAGCATCACAGAGCACCTAGCATCTGGCGGTGCTGCTCCCAGCTGCCGCCCAGACGGAAAGGAGAGAGACGCGGTTGGTGCCCATGAGCAGCTGGAAGTCTAGTAGGGAAGACAAGAGCACAGATATCCGCAGCATGTGGGTAAGGGCATGAACGGCATGCGCACAGGACAGCGGAGCCACACGGGACTGGAGAAGAGTCAAACAAGCCATCCTCTTGTTTCTAAAACCTTACATTGGAGCAAGGAGCAAGATGGTATGCTTACAAAACCGTGAGCTCAGACTCAGAGACATGAGTTCTCATTCCTCCTTGCTTCTCTTTGACTTTGCACAAATATCTCCCCCACTTTGGGCCTTAGCGTTCCAGTGGAACTACGTGTTTCTTAAGGGTAGGGCACAGTCCTAAGCTCCCTGCATGTCTACATTTCCTCATCTGTAAAATGGGGGGTCGACATAATCTTTCCTCATAGGATTAAATGGTGTGATGTTTGTAAAAGCATCAAAACAATGCCTGATTCACAATAAGCTTAAATAAAATGAATATAACTCCCCTAATTATACTCCCATGGTGTGGGAGCCATCGGGTAGTCCCCATGTCCCTATTTTAAACCTCTTAGTGAAGGGAATGACAGGACTCCTCAAGGACCCTGCAAGCCTACCAGTGAGTCCCCTGTCACCAGACTGTGCTGCCCCCACCTCCTTGCACAGGCGTCTCCCAGCACTGGGCCCCCTGAGTTAGCGTCTGGTGCCTCTGGTTCTCCCCAACTCTACTCCCATCCTGATTCCCGTGACTCCTTTATCCATGTAGCTGATTCTCCCAGTGTCCTCCTCTCTGCCTCCCTTGACTTACCCTGTTCTCTACTCACCTTGAGGAGCTCCCATGCATGGGGCGCAATCTCAACACTTTCATTTTGACTTTCAACAAAATATAGTTTATTTCTACGCTACTTGGGGAGTCCCCACTTATTCCTAGTTTGTACAGAGCTATGTACAAAGTCTAGATTTTTTAATATGCCTCCCGTTTTTCAGATAAAGGGACTAAATGAGTCATAACGTAGTGGGCTGGAATAACCCAGCCAATTACAAATTAAGTTAATCAATTCCATTCCTAAAACAAACACGCTTGTTTAGACGTTTCTTAGTTGAAAGTCGCAGTCCTCGGAGATTAAACAGGCAGCCTCTATCTAGCAGTAAAGGAATGGGTGGGCGTGGGGAAAGCCTTTGACTGATTAGCTCAGAAAGAATCTATGTCTGTCTCAGGAAGGCTGTAATTTTATTATGACGAGACAGAAAACCTGTTAGAATGTAAGTAAGGCCCTTCCTCACGTCTAGATTCTCCCATCCTTACGTTTACCCCGTTAGTAAAATATTCCTCCAGTCGCTCCCCGCCTTCACCAGCCCTCCTTACTCCTCATTGCCGGCCGCTCCTGCTGTGGGTTTCGCCATGGAGTCCTCTAGCCGTCATGACAGAAGTGGCTCCTCCAACCTCAGCCCCAGCTTTCCTGGAGTCTGGGAATCTGGGATCGGGCTGCTCTCCGAATCTGCTAGGAGCCCTGGGCCCCTGCCTGAGCCCACCCTCAGCTTCCAGCTTTCCAGAATCTTGATCTACTGACCCAGCCTGTGCAACTGCATCAGGGCTCCGAATTCCTCATTTATACTTGAATTCCTCCCTGGGCTGAGAGCTCTTCTCGGAACCTCCGCCGACTAACTTGGGTCCTTGCACCCTACTCAGCCCTTGCTGGAAGCCCAACTCTGTCACTAGCTGTGAGACAAGTAACCTAAGCTTTCTGAATCCCCATTTTCTGTTTTCAGTTCAATATATTTTATTCATTTTCAAGTACTTAAGACTTATGCTTCTCTTTCTCTGCGATCAATGGCATAAATCAAGACAACAGAAGAATGTTTTTCTGTGTAACTTTGAACACGGGTGGAACCTTCAGCCTCTGCCACGTTGGGAGGATGACGCCACAGTGAACAAACCTAAAAGCAAAGAAAGGAAACATTTGGTCTGAGGAACTCCTGGGAGCTTGCTAGAAACACAGAATGTGGGGCCCCTCCCCAGACCCACTGAATTAGTTACCACACTTTAACAGGACCCCCAGGGGACTCCTAAGTGCACTACAGTTTGGAAAGCACTGCACTAGGTTATTCTTTAGGGTCCCGCTCAAAGGTGTCACCTCTGTGAAAGCGTCAGTGGTCCTCCTATCAAACTTGCCCACTTAGCTCCATCTGGGCACTTATTTACTCTCTCCTCCGGGCTCCCATTTCCCCACCCACTCACCCGTCCATCCATCCACGCCTCCAACCATCCTTGAATCCGCAGACACTTAGTGAGGGCTTATCGTTGTAAGGCACTTTCCTTATTGATGAAGATGAAAAGACAAACCCCACACGCTCCGTTCCGTCAGAGAGCGCACAGTCTTGTGGAGAAGGGGATAGTTATAGAGGATTACAGCATATTGATCAGTGCTATATATTCAGCAGGCACAAACATTTACTTTTTGCTGGGATGAGGGCTTGGGCAGGAGGCTGGGGAGCACAAAGGAGGCCCACCCCACTCGGCCAACGAGGTCAGGAAGATGGACCAAAGTCATTGGCATCCAAGTTTTGCTAATCCTTTAAGTCTCAGCCTACACATTCCTCCTCCAGGAAGCCTTCTCTGACGCCCCTCTCCTAGGTTAGGGGCTCCTGCTCTTGCTCTGTCCCACAGGAGTCAGCCTGCCAAAAGGCCAAGCGAACACATTCCTGGTCTTGGGAACAGCATGTACAAAAGTCTACAGGCTAAAAATATCACGGAGCATGTGGTATACATATTAACAAATCCCCTGTAAGGCAATGATTTCTGTACACATCTGTCTCCCCTCGTCATCTGTGAGGCCCTTAAGGGCCAGAGCTGTGACTTGGTGGTCTCTGTAGTTCCAGCACCAGCATCGTGCCTGGCATGCAGTAGGTCTTCAGTGAGTACATGGACAGGACGGCGACATGAAGATAGCTTTGGAGAAGGATGTCTTCTGGATTTAGTACATGGTCCATCAAACTGGCGTCTTAGACTCTCTTCCAGAGCAGTGGGATAGGATCACTCGAGGAAAGCAGGGTTTTTTAATTAAAGGAGAAAACTGCAGATTATGGCAGGTATATGAGTCCTCCGTAAGCTAAAATCGTCATTTAAAAAAATCTATCTCATTCATTGGTAATACTCAAAAGGGATTAGGGGGTATTCAGAGGTGGCCAAACGGTAAAGCATGAACATACTTTTTTAGTTTCACTGCTGCTCCAGTTTCAAGTCCAAGGGCACATGTTCCTTTGCCAGAGACTCAGACAGGAGTCTTGGTTACAGCTCCTGTGTGACATTTCTTCTGCATGTAGCACGGAGGGGGCACCGCTTCTGCTCATTGCTGAGAAGGGAGCTGAGGCCAGCTGGCTGTTCTTGGTCCATGAGCTGAAGTTGAAAGGGCCTTAACTCTCACGCCCTTTGTAAACTTCTATTGGGATTATGATCTTCAGAGTCGAACACACTTTAAAAATCTTCCAGTCCGCCGGTCTCCAACGTGCAGCCCTTGGCTCCATCAGAGTTATTATAGGAGGTCCACGAATCTACATGGGCACCCAGCCCTGGGTGTAGACTGAATTACAGTTACACTTTGCACAAATAGGTTCTATTCTTCAAATCATAGCATAGTAGTTTAGAACACTGACGCTGGAGCCAGACTGCCCAGGTTTGAATCTCAGCCCTGCCATTACAAGCCGTGTGCCTCTAAACAAGGCCCTTCTTGTGCCTCAGTTTCCCCATCTGCAAAATGGGCATAATAACTATACATCTCCCAGAGGATTAAATGAGCTAATATTCACCTACTGTTTAGCATAGCAACTGGAACATAACAAGCACCATATAAATGTTGGTTAAACCAAACAAAAAACAAAGCTGGTTGTAGCATTGATTCCAACTCTAACAGATAATTATTTGCACATACGGTTAGCATTGTCTGTCTCTCTCTAGCCTGTAAGGGCACAGAAGGGCCCTGTTGGTCTTTTTCTTAGCGATACACCTGCTGGCTGAATAGCTGGCACATCGTGTTTGATGGATGCTATCACGTAGAATAGGATCTTCATCTCTGTCCTCACTGCACCCTCTGCTCAAGAACGTACTATGGCTCCCTATTGCTCACTGCACCAAATCCAGGTTCTCTGCCTGAATTTCAAGGCCTCGGTCACCTGGCCACATTAAGTCTCTCTGTCCTGTGCATCCTGAATGAGGACAATATCGCCCCCAAGGGGGCAAATATTGGTTCCTGGGGGTCGAAAAAAATCTCACTCTTTTCACATGTGTATGTAGGATATACATAGATCTATAGTACATAACAGATATCTAATATGTCTGTGGTATTAAGATTTCATTAAAGGGGGTAATTAGGGAAAATATCTAAAAAGGTTCCTGGGCAACAATGAAAACAAGTTTAAGAAACATTGATCTAGTCTATTTTCCTCAAGAGAAAGAGCACTCACAGCCTAAAGATGGAGGAGATCATTTGTCTTTTCTATGTTCCTCAGTTTCCCAGGAGTAAAATGAAGATCTACCCGTGACCTCTGAGGCCCTTTCCAGCTCTGACAGATGACGCCCCCAAGAATTGTGCTCACCAAGACAACACACACACAGCCTTCACTCTCTCATCTGTGCATGTGGTCCCATGGGCTGGCCAGCCCCTCCCACACTCGCCCAGAATTCTGTCTCTCCTCCCCTTTTTGAGGCCCCACCTCCTTCAGAGGAAGCCTCCTCTCATTACCCTCCTGCCTCCAATCCAGGTTGTGCTGGCCAGGGTGTGGGAGCGAGGATTGGCATGAGCAGGCTTCTCAGAGCCCCAGGAAGAGCCATTTCCAGCTGGCCCCAGCTCGGCACTCGGCATGAAATAGATGTTTAGTAAGTATTTAATGTTATTTCTGTATCTCTCTCCTTTCTTCCTGCATCCCCTTTCACAATGTTCAAAATGGCAAAAATCTCATTGGACAGGGAGGGCTGTCCTAATTTGGGTTTCTGCAGAAGCAAACCATGAGACAGGGATGGGAGTGCGAGCTGTCTATTTGCTGTGACCCCAGGAGACACTGGTAGAAGAGTGGGAAGTGAGATGGGGAAGGAACAGACAGCAATAAAGGTTGTAACCTTAAGTAAGTCACCACATGGACAACCGGAGCCAATGCCACTGGAGAACTCTGGGAGCCAGTGTGGTCCCCACAAGAGAGGAAGGAGCTGGGCACTCATCCACCCAATCCCCTTCGACACTGGCTGGGAGCTGTTCCCAGGGGCATTAGTTCCCATCTGCAGCAGGTGGGGCATAGCGGTCCCTGGTGCCTAGAGAGTGCCCTCTGGGAGAGACCCAGGCCCTGGCAGTCGATATTCAGGCCAGAGACCGTGGAAGCAGTTAAGGCCAAGGGACATCAGGGGACACCTGCAGCATCCGCTACAGGGACACAGGGGAGGACGGAGGGAAAGACAGCTGCTCGAAGCCTTTCTAACTCCCCTTCCGCTGGGCCTAAATGCACTCCATCACAAAGAGATAAGAGGACTGTCTTGCATTTGTAAAACACCTTGCTTTGTTTTCCTCCTCCTTTCTATCACATCAACCCTAAGGGGATCCCCCTGGGATGTTGCCCAGCTGGGGTGGGGCGGGCAAATCGATCCCTGGATGGGGTTCCTGCAGTCGTGAAATGTGCCGCCTCTCAGGACAGGAGGGCAGGAGCGCTGGTGGGGGGCCTTATTACTGTCGTGTCCACTGACACACACAGAGACCTCAAAGGCCTTTTAATGACGGGCAGAGTGAACGAGAAGAGAAGCACTTCCGCAGAGGCCGGAGCTCTTTCGCGGCTCCGCCAGGTGCGGTGTTTGGGATGTTGTGGCCTGTTCCGGGCTCTCCCCCTCCGGCTCCTTCCTGTCTGGTAGGGCCCACCAGGCCTGGAGGCTGCCCTGGGCGGCCCGCTGAGCACAGCCAGAGGCGTGAAAACACCACTGAGTCGGCGAGGGCCACCCCCCCCCCCCCCCCCCCACCCCCACCCCCCCGCCCGCAAGCCCGCCCCTCCATCCCACTCGGAATGGGCTTCAGACTCCCCTCTGACACGAACTTCCTCTAAGGCTACGGCCAACCGTGCAGCCGCTCCACCCTCCTTCGCCTTGTGTACGAAATGGCTCAACTCTCCCGTCCACACAGAGAGAGAAGGCGGGAGAAAATTTCGTCAGACTGCAAAGTGCTATGAAAACATAAGATGCTCTCATCGTTCTTAATAAGGTCTCCTTTCTCTGAGCTCCTGATGTGCTTGTGTCAGAGCCAGGACTGCAGCACCTACGCTGTCTCCCATCGCTGCGTTCCACACCCACGTGGGCCCTGCAGGGGCGGTGCTCCTTCTCGCCTCCGTGCCCATGCTCCAGCGTTGCCCTCTGCCTCGCTCACGCTGACCCCGAGTTACCTCCTCCTCCCTCGGGACTCCCCTCCAGTGACTCTCCTTCTGGGCAATCTTTCCTGACCACCCCCACCTGCAGTCTGAGCAGGGTGTCCCACCTCCTGTGCCTATGGTCCCTGGGGTCCCCTCTGTTGCTTGTTGTCTCCTGCATCAAAGCTGGAGCTCCTGCAAAGCAGAGGGACTGTATTAGCTTGCGAGGGCTGTCATAACCAAATGCCCCAGACTAGGCAGCTTAAACAACAGAAATTTATTTTCCCACAATTCTGGAGGCTGGAAGTCCACAATCAAGGTGTTGGCAGGTTGGTTTCTCCTGAGGCCTCTCTCCTTGGCCTGCAGATGGCTGCCTTCTTCTTTGTTCTCATACGGTCCCTCCTCTGCACGCGTATGCTCCTGGTCTCTCAGGGTGTCCAAATTTCCTCTTCTTATAAGGACACCTGTCATACTGGATTAGGACCCACTCTAACAGCCTATTTTAACTTAATTACACTTTTAAAGGACTTGTCTCCAAATACGGTCACATTCTGAGCTCTTGGGGGTTAGGGCTTCAATATAAGAATTTTGGGGAGGTGTAATTCAGCCCATGCGAACATGGGTGTATTAAATGTGTTTTAAAGCTATACATTCTAGAAAGTTTATTAAAGAGGTATTATAACTTAAATTATTTGATAAATTTTTATATTTCACATGTAAATTTTCTTGGATGGGAAGATCAAGAATTTGGTATTACCAAACGTATAACTGGCTTGAGATGGACATTGAGAACTGCCACAGTGGAACTTCTAGAATGACTGATGCCAGCAGGTCTCAATCAATGTTTCCACTGAATCTCAACCAATGATTCCAATCATCCATCAAGAAGATCGTGACCTAAAATCCCATCTTATCTAACTTCATGTCAGACCGACACCTAACAGGCATTCAATCATTGGTTTTTTTCCGAATGCAATGAAACCGATCACGCTAAAACCCTCCCCCTTCCACACTCCAGTTTTCGGTCTCATCGAGCATCATTCTCTTCCCCAAGCATCTCCCTCACTCTTTTGTGTCTTTACATACGGTGTCTCATCCTTGACTGCCATTTCCCCCTGAAAGCCAACACAGTCATTGAGACCTGACATATATGCTGTAGACAAACTCCCTCCTTTATTCTCTCATTGCACCGTGTATGTCTTCCTACTTGGTGGATATTGAATATATTTCAAAGGTCAGTTTTCCCATCTCCCTCACTAGACTTATACTCCCTGAGGCGAGAAAAGTGTTCCATCACCCAGTAGGCGCTTAGTAAACGTTAGCTCGATGAGTCGGTCTGCAGTTCTGCCCGGTGGCTTGGGTGAGGTCAGACACCTGGATGGACCCAAGGAGTGGGTTTGCCTTAGCTCCATGTTTCCCCAGACCCAAGAACATCCACATGCCCAGCCTAACTCCATGTGAAGTAGAGGATAAAGGTCCTTTCATGCTGTGGCCACAGGACCCACAGGTCTACCCCCAGGGAGAGTCCAAATGAAATTACGGCTTTGGACATTGACCACTGCCCCTGTGCAGCCCACGAGCCTTTCTCAGTGCCAGTCTGTCCTCTGACCCTGGCACCACAAACTTCTCAGCCCAGGTCCCAGGCTGCACTGAAGACGAACAAGAATGCTCTGTCTTTGAGAAATGCACATGACATTTGATAAATAAGGGTGGAGGGGGATATTTTGACTGAAAGAGAAAACACCAACTTGCTAATAATCATCTCCTGGAGGTGATATTGTAAGTGATTTTTACTTTACTCTGTAGAATAGGTTGCATTGTCTAAATTTTCTATGAAGACCACATTTGGCTTGTATAACTAAAAACAAAGATACACATTATAAAGAGAAGAAAACCTCATCACAGCATTCTAAGTGGGGGGTCCATAAATACCCACAGGTGGGTGTATCTGGGGTCAGTTGATGCCATTAAAATCCGTCCCTGCCCTGGCTATGTACGGTTGGGCACTTCCCACTGAGGGTGGACAACAGGAGCAATTTGTGGACTCTCCTGATTCTCTTATTGTCACCAATACTGGGGACACTGGGCACCCTTTGCAAAACAGAGCTCTCTGCCTTCCTACGCACCTCAGAGTGCATCTCAGAGGAGAAGTGGAGAGATGTTTAGGGAAGCTGCAGGCAGGGTCAATAGCCTCATACGTGAATTTGTGTTATGGCACGGGTCATCACCTTGGGAGTTATGGCAACATGGAGGGGCATCACTCAGATCTCCCTTCATGCTAGACGCCGCTGCTCAGCAAAAAGGAGTGCGGTTAGCTCGCAGCTTCTGGTTGTTGGCATCTTCAGGGTGTGCTGAGGCATGCTCTTTTTCAGCAGCCCCCAGCCAACGACTAAGCATGGTGGGGATCCTAGGGCCTGGCAGTTTTTGTCCAATGTGAGACTCTCCTAACAGGCAATCTCTGTTCCAGAGCTTCCCGGTGAGTTGTCCACGGCTTTCTCAGACCTGCATCGTGGACTGAGGCTCTTCCTGCACACTCCTTCTTCTGCCCCCCTTTGATCTTTTACAAGCCTCTTGCACTCATAACTTTGGCTCAGACTTTTACACACATGCACATGCGCACACACATGCACACAGACAGGTAAAGGACCCATGGGCATGACTAACACCTGAGCCATCCATGCAGCGCAGAAGGACCTCTCACTTAGCTAACATACGCTAAGTACCTAGTCTGTGCAGGAACATGGCCCGTGCGCTCCACAACGCCCCATCTAACAAGGGAGGCAGGGAGGAAAACAGACCAACAAAAGACATTGTGATATCTTTGTGTATACATGCCTGCTTCTAATGAGTTCCCAATGTTCTCATCCTACTGTTTTCTTTAGTCGGGTGAACATTCTCCTTGAAATCTTGTTTATTATTTTGCTTTGCAAAGTCTTTTGCTACTGACACAACAAAGTTAAACTCAAATGCACATCCAATCGGGAAATTGTGATAAATTCTAAATTGGGATTTGAATTAATGAGTTCCTGAATGACAGCATCGATTGTATTGCCCTTAGTATTTCAGTTGCTAGTGTTTTGCTGGTTTTGGCCCTGAAATGACTGATCGGCAGATCTAATGATAGTAATGACTGAAGTCCAGAAATAATAAGACTTAAGCCACAGTCACATTAAAGCCGATAATAATAAACCACTACCCATCTATTAAACTCTTAGCTCTCTAATTGTACCTGTAACCTACGAAACCACAGCTACTGAGAGGAGAGCCAAGAACGCCCGAGAGGAGCTAACGCTCTAGAGCATCACGGCTGGATTGTCTCTGTTCTAAGAAACTCTAAAAGGATTTGTTGCCGCCCTAGGGGGATTCATAGCAGGGTAGAAGTTGGGTCACGCATTATTTTTCTGAATCATCAAAGGGTCTGAATTGTGACTTTGACACAGCAGTATCCAAGTATACCAGCCTGCTGGCATCATCATATATATGTGATATAATATACTACAAATATATACATATGTACATGTATATATACACATACATATATACACAATATCATATATATGTGTGTGTACATTAGTCTGGGTCCCTGTTCTCAGGGCAAGTCCAGCACCTCTCCAAGATCTCTGGGGGCTCCTCCTGAGAGGGGCTGGAGTCTCCTTCCACGGCTCACTCAGCCTCCCTGCCAGCAGCTTGGTTCCTCTCGACTGCCTGTCCAGCATCAAGCTCCTGAGACCACCCGCTCTCTGCCCCTCTGCACCCATGCAAGCCCATGGCCTCTGTCCCCCATTCTCCATAGCAGTTCCAACACTAGGCTATCAGAGTTACAAACTCTCGCTGACTGTAGAAGAATAACAAAGCAGCTACAGGGCAGCACAAACTGGAGCCAACAAAAGAACTCCCCCAAATCAATGATAAAAAGACAGCCCAGTTTTTAAAAATGGAGGAAAAGATGGAGAAAATATCTGATCCCAAACCAGACATTTCAAAAAAGAAGATGTAGGAATACTAGCAAGCACATGACACAATATTCGTCAGTGTTCATGTAAATACCATGTAAATTCATGTGAATACCTCATTATTCATCAGGGAAATGCAAATTAAAACCATCAGATACCATTTCTCACCAACCAGAATGGCTAAATGTTAAAGGAATGACAAACTACCAAGTGTCGGCAATGATGCGGAGCACCTGCAACGTGCACACATTGCTAGTGGAGTCTGAGAGGGTATGACCACTTTGGTAAACTGCTGAAGCTTACTATAAAGAATATACCCACCCAGCAATCCAGGAATTCCACTTCTAAGCATATACGCAAGAGAAATGAAAACATATGTCCACAGAAGACTTGTACAAGAACGTTCATAGCATCTTTATTCATAGTAGTGAAACCTGGAAACAAACCAAATGTCTACTGACAGGAGAATGGATAAACAAATTGTGATACTGTCGTACACAAAAACATGAAGAAGAAGAGACTACTGACATATGTATCAACATTGATGAATCTCAAAAATATCAAATTGAACAAGACACCAATGAGCACATACTATTTGATTCCATTGATAAATTTCAGGTGAAATTCATAAACAGACCTACTCTATGGTGATAGAAATCAGAACATCTGTTACCTAGGGTGGGGCTGGGACAGACTGACAAGAAAGGGACATGTTCCCGGTGATGGACAAGTTCCCTATCTTAATTAGGGTGGTGGTTACAAGAAGAAAAACAATTATCAAAACTCATTGAACTGTACACCTAAGATGTGTGCAATTTATTGCATGTAAATTATACTCTTTAAAAAAACCCTAATGCCTAGACCATACCCCAGTCCAATTAAATCAGAGTCTTTGTGGGTAGAATGCAGGTAGCAGTATTTTTTATTTTTTGAGAGGAAGATTGGCCCTGAGCTAACATCTGTTGCCAATCTTCCTTTTTTTGCTTGAGGAAGATTGTCCCTGAGCTAGCATCCGTGCCCATCTTCCTCTATTTTATGTGGGGATGCCACGACAGCACGGCTTGATAAGCAGTGCTAGGTCCATGCCTGGGATCTGAACCTGCAAACCCCGGGCCGCCCAAGTGGAGCACGTGAACTTAACCACTACACCACCAGGCTGGCCCTTACGTAGCAGTATTTTTTAAAGCTCCCCAGCAGGGCCTCACATTCCACAACTATAAACTCTGCCATGGTGTTTACATTAAAAAGAAAAAACGTGGAGCTAGCCCCATGGCTGAGTGATTAAGTTCATGTGCTCCACTTCGGCGGCCCAGGGTTTTACTGGTTCAGATCCTGGGCACGGACATGGCACCACTCATCAGACCATGTTGAGGCGGCGTCCCACATAGCACAACCAGAAGGACCTACAGCTAGAATATACAACTATTACTGGGGGCACTTTGGGGAGAAGAATAAGGAAGAAAAAAAAGAAGAAGATTGACAACAGATGTTAGCTCAGGTGCCAATCTTAAAAAAGAAAAGAAAAAAACAAAACAAAAAACTTTCTCTTTGTGTCTTTTAAAGAAGACAACTCAAATCAAAGCTAAGTTAAAAAAAAAATCACTTTTTTTACCACTGCATTCGTCTTTTTAGTGGATCGCTATTAACAAGGAGGAAGGAAAGAAGGGAATAGCAGTAGCTGAGCACCCCCCACGTGCCCACAGTGCACTCTGCACTTCACACTCATCATCTGATCTCTGGAACAGTCTTTTTGGTAATTATTATCTCCATTTAGCAAAAGAAATCCTGAATGTTCAACAAGATAGTTAATGTGCCCAAAATTTAAAAAAAAAAAAAAAAAAAAACCACGACAGAGAATAAAGTCCGAGGGTGTTGGACTTGCTCTTTAGAAAACCTGACTTGAAACTTGAAAAACGACATCAAAAAACCAAGCCTTGATTCTTAGTTGCTATAAGACATTAGCTTTTCAATTGTTTGTTTTGTGGAAATGATGCCTTTAAGATTGGGGCTCTCTTTTCTGACGACACGTAAGGAGTGCTGCGATTTGGGAAGCAGTCTCTGGCTCTCACCACGGTCAGCTGGAGCCCTGGCTTCCACATCTCAGCTGACCATTGTGGGGCAGATGATTTCCTCCCAGAAACAGCGTTATCACTGCTGGCTGCATTCCTCAGCTATGTTCTCAGCTCCAAATAAATCGAAGGAAAAGCAGTCATAAAAACAAATATACACCTTCATAATCATTTCGAATAATCAAACTGTGCTTCCCAGCCTATAAAATGTTCACAATCTTTCCAAGGGCCCCCAGGGTTTTCTTACTAACTGTACATACAGCATACATAACATACAAGTCTAGGGTATCATAAATTAATAGAGTATCAAAATTAATAACCTAGCTATAACACACATTAATTACACATTTAAATAATTATTTTGCTTGTACTTTTAGAATTTTAGAAGAGTTTTAAAAGATGATTTAAATGAACCCTAACTCCGTAGACTAGCTATTCAGGTACAAAATAGGTTGATCAAGGGAATGCCATAGATACAATGTATCTGAATATCTGTGCTTTTGGAACTATCTTGGCAGGAGGATGGAGGGAGGAGATTAAAACATGTATACAAGATAAATGTCAATAATAATCATTGTAACAAATACTGATTGTCACTACTGCGTTAAACACTCTACCTATGTTATTCCATTTAAAGCTCACAACTTTGTAAAGAAGGCATCGTTCTTACAATTATTTTAAGACAAAGAAATTGAGGTTCAGAGAAGTTAAATTATGTAAGGATGCACAGCTAGGAAATGACAAGATGAAGATAAAGGCCAGGCTGTTCACTGAGAAGCCCTTGCCTCCCCAAATAACGATGACTTGCCTTCTGGGGTACAAAATCTGTGCTAGGCACTGCTCTAAGCACGTGAAAGTTATTTAATCATTTAATCCTTAAAACATCCCAATGAGTTGGGTACTATAATTATGCTCATTCTACAGCTGGGGGAGAAAGTAACACAGATAAGTCAAGGTTCAACTAGCAGAGCTGCCACTCCTAAAGAGCACTGATTGCTGACCACAAGCAACCAGACGGAAGGTCTCCAGCGGCATGCCACAGTGCTCTGCCCTGCCCCGAGCTTTAGCGCAGAATTTACTTGGACAGAGACTGTGACCTACAGCCCAAATATGGGACAGCATGAATTTGGCGCCATAAGTTATGCTGAATGGCAGACGATCAGGATGCAGAAAGATCTCAGTAGCCTGGAGTAATGAGCTGGATCTAATAAGATGTAACTGTGAGAGAACTAAACACAAAGTCCTAAACAGGGCCCAAAAACAGATCAACTGGAGGCTAAACGAATTAATAGTGATGCACGTGGTAGAGTTGTATAGAGCTCAACTGACCAGAAGTGTGATTTGAGTAATGGATGATAACTGAGCGCTCACTAGATAGCCAACCCCACCCCTGCACGTGCACTTGCACACATACATCATTTGGAAATTAAAAATAAGAACGTCCTTTCAGAGCAATGGTGTAAAATGGGTCACGGATCAGGGCAGACAAAGACAGCGTCACTGGAGACAGAAAACTTCCTGGCAAAGGGTTTACTTTAATCTGGTTAAATGCATCACTATATCTAAAAGGAAGAGTACGGCCATCAGTAGGACAGTTGGTCAACAACCGAAGCAGAGAAACAGGCACATCACAGAGGCAAAGCGGAAAAGGTCCCAGATGCGTGAAGACAAGCACTTGGCTCTTGTGACACGTTTATCTCTGTACGGGAGATGAAAGTGAAGACCACCTCAGCTGGAGGCCGGCACTACTGTTAGTGGGATGCTCCGGCTGTAGGAGGAATGTGAGGACACGATCCTACCCTCAGAGGAGGAGTGTTTGACATCAAGAGTCAGGATATTTTGGGCTATGGTGTCAGGTGCTAGAGGGAGGGAGAGGCTTGACCGAGAGGCAGCGAGTGAAGAATTTTAAAGCTCTTGTGATTCTCAGGCAACATGATCTTGTATGTAAACAACTGCAAAGGGAACCCTCGGATACTCCTGGTGGGAATGTACACTGGTACAGCCTCAGTGCAAAACAGTACGGAGAAGCCTCAAAAATTCACAATAGAACTACCATGCGACCCATCAACCCCACTTCTGGGTATACATCCAAAGGAAATAAAATCATCATCTTGAAGAGTTCTCTGTACTCCCATGTTCACAGCAGCCAAGAAACAACCTAAGTGTCTGCCAACAATGCATGGGGCTAGGAGACGGGGAAATAGAGAGAGGCTGGTAAAAGAGTACAAACTTTCAGTTATAAGATGAATAAGGTCTGAGGATTTAATTGATAACATGGTGACTATAGTTGAAAATACCATATTGCATAATTGAAATTTGCTAAAACAGTTGTGTTCTTACCAAAAAGGAAAGAGGAAAAAAAAAATAGGTAAATATGTGAGATGACCCACATGTTAATTAACTCAATGGTGGGAATCCATTCACGATGTATATGTATGTCAAATCATCATGGTGTACATTTTAAATATTAAAATTAATTAATTAAATGTTGTTTAGTATTAAATAATAAAGTATATTACAATTTTATTTGTCTATTATACCTTAATATGGCTGAAAAATGTTTTTAATTGCAAAAACCCTACCAAAAAAACTACTAGAATAAGTGTGTTTAACAAAGTTGTAAGATACAAAAACCAAGTATATTTCTATAAACTATCAATAAATAATTTTAAAATGAATTAATTCCATTCATAATAGCATCAAAAGAATACAATACTTAGGAGTAAATTTGACAGAAGAAGTACCAATCTGTATACTGAAAACTACACAACATTGCTGAGTGAAATTAAAGAGGACTTACAAAAATGGAGAGATAGACAGTGTCCATGGGCTGGAAAATTCAATATTGTTAAGATGGCAATTTCCCCAACTGATGTATAGATTCAATGTAATGCTTTTCAAAATCGCAGGAGGCTTTTTGTGTGTGTGGAAGCTGACAAGCTGTTTCTCTGAATTTTTTAAATTTTCATTTTTCTTTTTTTGAGGAAGATTAGCCCTGAGCAAACATCTACTGTCAATACTCCTCCTTTTGTTGAGGAAGATTGGCCCTGAGCTAACATCTGTGCCCATCTTTCTCTATTTTTTCTGTGGGACCCCTGCCACAGCATGGCTTGATAAGCCATGCGCAGGTCCACACCCAGGATCCAGGATGGCAAATCCCGGGCCGCCGAAGCAGAGTGCACGAACTTAACTGCTATGCCACCAGGCCGGCCCCTGACAAGCTGTTTCTAAAACTTATATGGAAGTGCAAAGAACCTAGAATAGCAAAACAATTTTGAAAGAGAAATACAAAGTCAGAGGACTTTACTTGATTTTAAAACTCACTACAAAGTTACAATAATCAAGGGACAAGACACATTTAGATGGATGCAAAAGGACGCAGAGTCCAGTAACAGGCCTTCACATGTACGGTCAATTGATTTTCAACAAAGGGACCACGTAATTCAATAGGGAAAGTCCTTTCAGTGATGGGGGCTGGGACAACTGGATGAACACCTGCAGAAAGACGAACCTCGACCCTCGCCTCTCCCCATACGTAACAACTTAAAGAAAACATGTGGTGAAGTCTTTGCAGCCTTGGATTAGCAAGGAGATCTTACGCATGACACAAAAAGTATGAACAATCAAAGACAAAATCAACAAATTAGACTTTACCAAAATTAAAACTTCTGCTCTTCAAAAGACATGATGAAGACGACGAAAATACTTGCAAAATATGTATCTGATAAAGGACTTGAATCCAGAATATACACAGAACATTTATAATTCAGCAACAAGAAGACAAACAACCCAATAAGAAATGAGCACAAAATAGTTAAATAATCACATCACCAAAGAAGATATAACATATAAATGGCAGGGGTCAACCCCATGGCCTAGTGGTTAAGTTCCCATGCTCCGCTTCAGCAGCCCAGGGTTTCGCTGGTTCAGATCCTGGGCGAGGACATGGTACCACTCATCAGGCCATGCTGAGGTGGCATCCCATATAGCACAACCAGAGGGAACTACAACTGGGATATACCACTATGTACTGGGGGGCTTTGGGGAGAAGAAGGAAAAAAAGAAGATTGGCAACAGATGTTAGCTCAGATGCCAGTCTTTAAAAAAAATTTATATATATGGCAAATAAGTACACGAAAAAATGCTTAATGTCATTAGTCATCAGAGAAATGCAAATTAAAACCAAAATGAGATACCACTACACACCTACTAGAATGGCTAAAACAAAAAAGACTTTGACCAAGTGTTGGTGAGGACATGGAGAAACACATCCATTGCTAGTGGGAATGTAAAATGGGACAGCCACTCTGGAAATCTGTTTGCAGTTTTAAAAAAGTTAAACATGCACTTATCATTCAACTTAGCAATTCAACTCCTAGGTATAGACCCAAGAGAAATGAAAATGTATGTCCACACAGAGCCTTGTACACAAATGTTCATAGCAGTGTTACCCATAACAGCCCCAACTAGAAACAATGTCCATCAACTGGTGAATCGATAAACAAAATGCTGTGTATCTATAGAGTGGAATACTCCTCACAATAACAGCATTATACTAAACGGAAGGAGGCAGACACAGAAGACTACATGTTGCATGATTCCATTTATATGAAAATTCTAGAAAAGGCAAAACTATAGACAGAAAAATCAGTGGTTGCCTAGGGCTGGGTTGGGGGCAGAGATGGATTGCAAACAGGCACTGGGGAATTTTCACGGTAATAAAAGTGCTCTAAAACTGAATCATTGTGATGGTTGTATAATTGCATAAACTCACTAAAATTCAACAAGGTTTACATTTAAAATGGGTGAATTTGATGGTATCTAAATTAAGCCTCAATAAAGATGTTTTAAATAAAACAAACCAGAAAGCTATTGTGTCTTGGTGGCGCCCTTTCTGTCTCCCCTCTGAAATATGTGGTGCCTCCTAACTCTGCGGTAGTGTTCTCCTGAGGTCTCCTCTCCACACGCTCAGAAGGCAGGCCTCCTAGGAGAGCCAAAGCGGATGGTTCAGCAAGCAGCTCGAACCCTGGGCGAGGGAGCTTCTTTCTCTTGGTGGAGGTTAGAAGGAGAAAACTGACAAACAGGAGCACGTGCAGAAGAGCATGATCGGGATGGTGAAGATCTTAAAACCATATCCTAGTCATTCATCATTCCAGCAAATACTTTTTGGTCTTTCCTGTGCCAAATAAGTGCTGTGGCTATAAAATAATGAACGTTACAGACAAGCTCCTTGCTCTCATGGACTTTATATTCTAGTAGTGTGAAACAGACAGATACATGGATACAGAGATAGATACAGAGACAGATACAGAGAAAGATGGATAAAAAGAAAGAAAGAAAGAAAGATAGATAGAGAGAAAGAGAGAGAGAGAGAGAGACAGACAGACAGATAAAAGAAAGTAAAAAGAAAACACCTTAGGTATTCCGAAGAGAGTTAAAAGGGTGTTATCAGAGAATGACTGAACCACAAGAGGGAGCCAGTCATGCAAAGAACAGAGGGAGGAGCCTCTTAGGCACCATTTTTTCACCTTCCCTCACTCTTTGAGGCACTCTATTCCCCCTTTACTCAGCCTAAAATTCAGGGTCAATACATATAATCACTCCCCGAACTCCCTTGATCACCGTAATTCTGCCACACTGGTAGGCAAAATCACGACCCTGGTGAAACCCAACTTTCTACCTACACCAGTCTCACTTTAAACTTGTCACCAGGAACTTAAGAAGACCCTGTTTCCCAGCTAACATCCTCCGTCTCCCTGATGCATTCGTTTTCTTACATTCCCTTTCTGCCAAAGGACGTTTCGCACCCACTCCTCTCTTCTCCGTCATCCTCACTCTCAGCTGATGACTTCTTCTTTCCTCATTGAGAAAACTGAAGAATCAGAAGAGAGCTTCCACTCACTCTTACGGCATCCACACGTCCATACAGATGAACCCCTTAGACCCTGCCTCGCCTCCTGCCAGTCAGGATGCACTCTCGGCTCCTATGGGAAAGCTTCCACTTGTGCACGAGGTCCCACCCTCTAGCAGACTCAAGAACAGCAGACCAGCAAATCCTTCCTTTCTATCCTACATCATGGGTTTTCCTCTACTGGATGATTTCCATCAGTATACAAACAGATCATTGCAAGCACTTTAAAGACAAAGAAACAAAAATCTCCCCTTGACTCTATTTCCTGCGTTTGGTTACCATCTTATTTCTCTGTAACCACTTGTAGCTAAACGGTTGTCTATAGTAGCAGCCTGGAATTCCTCTTCTCCTGTTCTCTCTTAAATTGTCTCCAATCTAGCTTTTGTGCCACCACAGATCTCAAACTGGTCTTTTTGAGGCCAAGAAAACAAACGAAACTAAAACCATCTCATAAAGAAAAAGGAATGAGGCAGCCCCGAGTAAGAGAAGAGGGTGAGGGGAGAGAAAACCCTGAATTCTAGCAGCGGGACTGACTACCTGTATCACAAGAATTCCTTAGATAATTTGTCTTCTTTCTACTCCATTTGAACCATATCTTCCTTCCCATATATTTTCCTTATTTTCTCTGGAATCTACAGTGGCCCAGCTTCTTAAACAGTCTGATGTCGGATTAGCCTGCCCACCATTTAGGGAAAACAAAATCATAGCAGTGAGTGACAGAGCTTTCATTCATATTTTATCTCTGAAATCAATGTGAAATCTCAGAAACCTCAGAATCTCTTTAACTCAACCAGGAATAATTTTAAATGTCTGAGAAAAAATTGCCCCCACATAGTATCCCTCTATTCTAAGATGGATGTAGTTGTCATCTGTGACCATCTTGCAGCTCTCCCTCTTTATAAACGGCCTTGAAGGAATTTTATATATTAACCCGAGGCAGCTCAGAAAGTCCAGCCACCATACTCTGCTCGCTGACCATTCGGCAGGAGCAACTGTGACTGACCTCAGTGAGGTGGCCTCAGCTCCCTTTGTGGGCAAGGTGGTTCCTACGGGAGGCAGCACCAAATGACATAGACATTTGACAAGTGCTCCAGTCGCTTGGCTAACACAGGAAATCTCAATGGACAGTACAGATCAGTGTGTAGCAAAATGCAAGTGTCAACGCGTTAGGGGGTTATGAAATTAATTTGGTGGGTTGACCAGCTTTTAAAAGATGAAATAGAACAGAAAATAGCAGAGTTCATTACACACATTCAGGGTATGACAGAGTTCACGAGACTTCGGTTTCAGTTATCAAGAGGTGTGTCCTGGATCACAAGATTAAAATTTTAAAAATTAAAGCGGCTGGTCCAGATCCATTCATAATGTAATAGCCAGCGTGGCTGAACGCACTAACCAAAATTAGAGGACATTTGGAAAATTTTCACATCCTTTTCAGCATCATACATCACTAGGCAGGAGCAGAAACAAGGGAAATCCAGATCACCACAGAAGCGGGGCTCTCGTACCCAGGACCAGGTGAAGAGTTTGACATGAGTCTCTAAACTAAATCACTATGGAGCTTTACACTCTATAAACCACTCTCACAGACCTGCTCTCACCTGAGTGTCTTGTCCATCTTTTGTAGTACGCAAGACAGGAAGGTGGCAGTATCTGAGGCAGGTTTCAATGATCCATCCAGTTTAGGTCAGGAGCCCAACGAGCAGCTGGGGGAAAGGATCCAGCCCCACAGTCGCAGGGAGAGAGTTGGCAAGACTGCAAAACCGTATGTAGGTCCCAGCCAAGTAAACTGGGGTTCAGGGCAGAACTCCAGTTCCAGGAGGGAGAATGAAAACAATGAACAGGAACTGGGGCAGAAGCCTAGATACTGAACAAGGCACACAGGTGGCCAGGCCCCCGCCTGGCACCTCGGATCCCAAGCTCACACCTGTGGAGTTCCAGAACCCCATGACTGGCTTTTGAAGCAGAACAGCAGAATATCATGTGGAGAAGGGGCAGGGTGGAGAGGTTATCAGGCACTCACAGAGGCACGAAGAGACTGGTGGGGAACAGCAAGGTAATCAGTCAGACTGGCATGAGTAGGGTTGCCAGATAAAATACCGGACGCCTGCTTAAATTTGGATTTCAGATAAACAGTGAATACATTTTAGTGTAAGTATGCCCCATGGAATATTTGGGACGTATGGATACCAAAACAATGTTGTTCACCTGAAATTTCACTGGGCATCTTGTATCTTTATTAACTAGATCTGACAACCCTCCATGTGGGTCTCAGGGGATGAGGCTGGAGGGCGGGATGGCACAAGATCACAAAGGGTCTCGTGTGCCCTGCTTCGCAGATCCTGGGGAGCCAGGAAAGTTTTTAAGCACAGAAATCATATAATTGGGTTTGTGTTGTCGAATCCTCATTGCGGCAGTCCTTTGGAGAGCCAAACGGTTCAGAAAGACAGGAACTGAGAGGCCAGAAAGCTATTCAAATAGGCCCGGCTCTGGGGGAATCGAACACAACTTCGCTCCTCACAATTCCGCCTAACGCCAGCGAGAGTCCCAGGTCCACTTGGGCTGTAGCATCCAGAATATTCTTTCAAGAGTTGCTCTTTGTTTTGAGGAACATAAAACATTCTGGGGGAGGGGCAATATATATATTTTTGCCTTGCCCAAACCCTGTCAATCAAACACTTCTTGAGCTGGAAAGGTATGTGCTCACAGACAGTCCCCAAATTACAATGGGTCCACCTACAATTTTTCAACCTTACAATGGTGCGAAAGTGATAGGCATTCAGTAGACAGTGGACTTCGAATTTTGAATTGTGATCTTTTCCCAGGCTAGCCATGTGCCATATGGTCGTCTCTTGTGATGCTGGGCAGGGGCAGCCCCTGCAGTGCCCTGCAACCCCGAGATCATACGATAAAAACTGACACACTTACAACCATTCTGTACCCACATGGCCATTCTCCTTTTCACTCTCAGTATAGCATTCAATCAATTGCATGAGCTAGTCAACACTTTATTATAAAATAGTCTTTCTGTTAGATGATTTTGCCCAACTATAGGCTAATGTAAGTGTTCTGAGCACGTTTAAGGTAAGCTAGGCTAAGCTATGACGTTTGGTAGTTTAGATGTACTAAATGCATTATTGACTTATGATATTTTCCACTTACGATGGGTTTATCAGGATGTGACCCCACGGTAAGTTGAGGAAGATCTGTATGTAATCTCCCTCTGGTAAGCTCAACGTCTTACCACTGCATCCCCAGTAGGTGATCAACAAACATTTGTGGAATGAGTTCCTGAAGGGCAAAGTCTGTATCTGCATCATCTTTGTTTCCTTAGCACCTGACCCAGGGCTGGGAATAAGTTTCCCAGAAAATAGTTCTTGATTAAAGTGGTCTAATTAATTAACAACCAGAAGTGCTTCCTATTAACTACATTTCTCCAACGTTACCTCAAAGGTACAACCTGGCATATTTTTCACACAAATGCAAAAAAAGAGGCTGCCTGTTACACTGGACCAGAAAATTTTCGAAAACTGCAGAATTATACTAATTAGATGGAGTTTTAAAAGTAATCCTCATTTTTGTGAAAATGTGAGATTTTGTTTGCTTGCTCAGGGGAGGCCATTTTCCTAACTGCTTCCATAAGCTTTGCCATTGCCTGAGTATTAATAAATCTACATCTTAGTTAAATACTTCTAGGGCAGGTCATCACAAAGTGTGAGGGCCCAGGCGCTTGCCTTCAGCCCGCCAGCATCAGCACAGTTGCTTCTATAGGTATTTCTCCAAGGCTGAAGGGTGAACTTCCTGAGGGCAGGACCTATTCTCGCTTATCTTCGTAATCACAGAACTTTCACTAATAGTAGGTTCGTTGAATTTTCAAGAGCAGGAAGCCAAAAGGAAAAGAATAATTCTATGAAGTGTATGGGGTAAACAAAAATACAATTAAAAAATTGTTACAGCTGCTTGTTTTTGAAGATTAAGCTCCCAGTATCATGCTAGGGGCTTTACATATATTTTATTAAATTTTGATTAAATTTCAATCCTAAAAACTCCTCTTTGAGCTAGGTGTTCTTATGCTCCTTTTATGAGTAAAGTAACTGAGAATCAGAGCTGATGAGTAACCTGTCCAGGATGATACAGCTAATAGTCTGGCAGAGCTGAGATTAGGACCTAATTCCAAAGGCTATGCTCTCACACACCAGGAACTGCCATTTTTCAAATGTGTACGGGAGAGATGGAAGATTGCTGGAGTGCCCAGAAGAACTCTCTTTAATCAACAGCGATGGAGCACCCCAGACCACTCAAGTTTGATCTTCTCTGTAATGACGTCTGAGTGCACATGTGTAGAAGACAAGAGCTATGGAGGCAATTCCTTGGGGGCGGGGGGGTGGTTTGAGTGCTGTTCCTTTTTTCTCTGCTCAGCTTTTTACTTAAGGGAGCACATGACTTTACATATAAGTAGACTTCGTCTCCACCTTGCTGGAAGGTGATATGGTTACACTTAAAATTACTACCACACTGTTATTGCCTAGGACAAAACATGGGCTGTAGATGTTACTGTCAGTAATCCCAGCTTCGACTGCCCAATCCAAAGGAACATGGGCATTTTGTGTTGAGCTATGCAAGGGAAGTTCAACATTCCGGATGTGTATGAGCTCATCTGTGACAACCCAGACCCTCCTCCGAGCCATAAATATAATTGCATGCATCAGTTACTCTCCAGCCTTTTAAAGTTGCAAATGTGCACTTCTTGTCCAGATGCTGACATCTTTTCAGCAGCCTCTTCAGCCTGCTCGACTGCCAGCCTCCTCACCCAGTTCATAGGCTCCAGGACAAACCAGTCTCATTAAGAACGCTGCCTCGGATAATGAGATTCCAGGTTGAGCGGGGTGAAATCACAGCTGACACTTCACCAACCTTTCGGAGTCTATGAAAGCAAAAGTCAAAGGGCAAGCGTTGACATAAATAATTATACGAATTAGAAGGAATTTGAAAAAGAGGAACCAAACGTGGTAAAAAGAGGGCAGAAAACTCTTCATAAAAAAAAAACTGAGAAAGCAAATTATGTTTTGCTTGGCTCTGTAAACTAGAAGCCTGTCCAAAACGGTCTGCAAAGGTATAAGAATCAAAAAGTGTCTCCAGTGTTGTGTCTTCACCAGAAACACGGAAGGAAATTTCTAGAGATGGTCAAGATGGAATTAGGGAAAAACTCATCAGGCCTTCATTCGCTCATTCACGGCCAGGCAGAGTGCTCAATATGGAGACATCAAATGAACATGGCACAGGCCCTGGCCCTCAGAGCTTTCCCTCTAGTTCAGGGGATCCATCAGCTGTGTTCTGTACACTGAAGTGAGAAAGGCACCGGGAAATAAAGAGAAAAGGACACAGTGTGTGGGGGAGTGGTCAACTCTGCGATTCTAACACAAACAATGCATAACCATCATGTGGGGTTGTTCACGGAGATGACAAACTCTCCCAGGGAAAGGTGAAGAAGGATCTGAATTAGATATGCCTGAGTTAAATCACAAGAAAGGGGGTTTTAAAGAAGCAATCCAAGCAGTCTAAGAAGGGAATGATGCGGTAAGTGTTCTCCATCTTTAATTTCTAGGATGTCAATTTTACAAAGCAGTATTGCTGCCACACATTACTAAGCGACTCCCCCTCGACGACCCCCTCCCCCTCCACACCTCTAACAGAGAGACCAGGTGAGCTCAAGCCCAGCTCCTCTCCAACGAAATGGGGTCCCCAAGCATCTCCATCACCACTCGGGGCCTCGGTCTCTCTGCCTGTACAGTGAGGAACGCTAGTGGACTCCAAAGTCCTTTTCTGCTCTGAATTATGAAATAGAGACAAGGAACCAGAAAGAAAACTCAAGAGAAACAAAAGTGAAAGCGCCCAAAGGAAATAGTCATAAACAAAAGTACAGAATTTCACATCTCACCGAAAAACGTGGCAGAGCTCCCAAACACACTGTCTCTTCAGCCACCGTGAACACGGGACCTGGGAAAGAATGAAATCTCCATCACGCCCTCTGAATGTCACATCACTGTAACACAAGTCTACCCTGCCCCACGCAACTGTCCTCAAACGATGCTCCCTGATCCGAAACAACCTTTTATTAAAAATTTCTTCCAAGATAAATCAGTCCGGGATGAACAGTCCGTCCTCACATAACGAACCCCCGTGGAACATCACACACGGCTGCGTGCCGCTTTGGGAAGAGAGAGAAAAGGGAGAGCAGAGAAAGAGGAAGGATTCGAACCAGTATCAGATTCCGCCTAGCGTTTCCACGCGGTTGTCATAAACAACAGCATCGAAGCAAACTATTTTAAAACTTAGGAAACGCGGAGTCTTTAAACTTCATCATTTCCTCCCTTATGATAATAGTCAGACTTCTCTGAACCTAACCCAGAACGGCCTGCCCGTCCCGGAACGCGAGCGCGAGCTCTGGGGTGGACCGGCAAGTGGAGGCGACGAGGAGGGACCGAGCTGACAGCTTCGCAGAGCGTTGGCGGCGGGCGTGGGGACGGCACAGGCGACCGCCACGGCGAGCGGTGCGATCCGGGTCCCCAGGTGGGAGGATGCTCCTGGCCGGCCGCCGGAGCAGAGGCGGGGAGGGCGCGCACACACGCACACACGCACACACACCCTTCCCCTGGAGTTGTGTCTCGTCTCCCTTTTGTTTTTCTCCCTTCCCGGTCATGAGACCCGGAAGTTTTTTTTTTTTTTTTAATCCTGTCTCTCTCCCTTTTCCAACCTCCCCCCCTCCCCCCCATCTATCACATGGCAGAGATAGAATAAAAACAGAAAAATGGCGACGGTCACGTTGTGGCGAGCCTTGCTGCGTCATTAGATAATCCTCATGCAAATAGCGGGAAGAACAAAGGAAGGGGGGCCCGGGACCCCCGGGGGCGCAGGTGGGTGTGGGGGCGGCGGGCGGCGCGGGGGCGGCGGCGGCGCGCGGGGCTGCGGGAGCCCAGGTCCCCGGGCGCGCGCCGGGCAGCGCTGGCCGCGGCGCTCCGGGCACGGCGGCGCGGCACCGGAGCCGCGGGGACCCCGGGAGCCGCTCGGGCGGCGGGCCCCGCGCGCGCGCCCCCGCACACGCACCCGCTCACGCGCCCGCGGGGCTCGGCGGCTCGGCGGCGGCGCGGGGGGCGGGCCGAGGGCGGGCGGGGCGGCGCGGGGGCCGAGGGCGCGCGGCTGCCCGGCGCTGGGCGCCCGCCCGCCGCCGCCTCGGGGGCCCGCACGGCGCGCGGCTCGGGGCGGGCGGCGGGCCCGGCTCGCGCTGCGCACGGACTTGGGGCGCGGGGCTGGGCCGGGCGCTGGTGTCGGCTGTGCGTTGTCGCCCGCGCGGGGAGGGGGCGGCCTCGCCCCTGGGCCGTGCCGGGCTGTCCGGAGGGGCGCGGGTCGCACGAGGCGCGGGCAGCCCCCGGCGGCCCGCTCGGCCCCCCGGAGGGGCAGCGGCGTGGAGGGGCGGGGCGGGTGTGTAAATGTTGCGCACTCGCTTTTCCCCCACCCCCGCCTCCTGCCGGGGTGCTGGCGTGGGTCCCTCGCCGTCCGGCGGCGACTGTAAATAGAGCCTGGCTGTTGTTTACATGAAGGATCCGGCGGGAGGAGTCTGCGAGGAGGAGGCGGAGGACGAGGAGGAGGAGGGAGGGAGGAGAGAGGAAGACCGGAGTCCCCGCGGCGGCGGCGGGGAGCCCCGCGCGGCTCCCGGGGACCGGGCGCTGCCACGAGGCCGGGACGCTGGACGCTGGGGTAGGAGGGAGAATGGACGCGGGGCGGGCGGGGGTCTGTCAGGGTGGCATTTTCAGCTTGCAGCCTGCCACGCAGATTCTCCCGGCGGGAGGGGAGCGGGTGTGCGGGCGGGCGGGGACGCCTCGATTTCTCGGCGCGTTCGTTCTCCCATCCCCGGGCTTTTCCCGCTTCTCTCCGCGCTCACCTGTTTATTTCCGTCAACCGGAGCCTGCAGTTTTTTCCTGTGGGCATGCGAGGCTGTTTCTTTTATTAGAAACATTATTGGGGCGGGGGGTGCGTTGCTGTAATTTATGCCGGTCCAGGTCGGTTTTCAAGAAAGGGGAGGGGACTTGGCGGAGGCCGCCTGCTCTTGGCCGCAGCTGACCCCAGGGCTTCTCCGGCCCAGGAATCTTCGCTCACGCTGCTACCCTCACGCCAGCTGCCAGCTCCTCGGAGGAGGACCACACCTGTGCCTGTTCCCGCTTTGGAGGAGAGGTGAGCTGAGAAACCGGGGAATCCTCTGTTCCCCAGAGCTCCTAGCTAACCCCCGTCCCAGAATTGGCCAAAAAGTGCTGCTTTCACCTGCTGACGGCTTTGGGGCCCCTCTTCCCTCCACCCTGGCAAGTTGTGGTCTACAGATGTGTTGGGATTTCTTTTCCCCCTGGACCTGCACCCCGCCAACCAGCGACTCACTGCTGGGTTTAGATTGAGAGAGAGCGGTGACCCACTTCAGCCCGGTGCGCCTTCTTTCTTCCCCACTGTGTCTTCTGTTGGAATCCTCTGCTTTCCCCCACCGCCCCTTCATTCTGCCCCTAAGAGCTTAGCCCAGAATCAGGCCTAAGCAGCCCGTCTCTGGCTCTCTTCCGTGGGCCCCACCCTGGCCCCTCTTGGTTCTAAAGAGCCAAACACGCCTTCCAGGCAGAAGGCACACCCAGCCCCAAATCTAACCGTTCCAAAAGGGAGGAGGGAACCATGGAAGCCAAGGGACCCAGGGGTCTCATTTCTGTCCTGGATATCCCCAACAGCATTTCCCTCTTCAGGCCTCCTAGAGTTATAATCGCCTGATTCTTACCAGCTGTTGCTCCCACCCTCTTTGCCCCTAGTGCTGTGATAGATATTTGGGGAGGTGGGGTTGAGGGTTGGAGAAAAAGGTGGTCACCCTTCTTGCCTAGAGGGAGGCATTTCCTTCTCCCAGTCTTTTCATTTTCGAGATGGTTAGTAAGTAAAATATGTAAATATGTTTGCATGCTTATTTGAACGTGTTTTCTTGCTGGCTAGTGAATAGCTGGGACTCAAAAGGGAGGTAGGGGGAAGGAGACAAAAATGAACATTCCCCCTGGTTTCCCCATGAGCATCCCCAGAGCTGCTGGAGAAGACCCTTCTGTAAAAGCCAGCAGTCTCCCTTCCATGACATCACCACCTAAGCCCTTCCAACTTTAGCTTCAGAACAGGAAGAAAGCTCAAAATAGAACCACCTTAGGAATCCAGCTCCTTTAGAAGATCAACTTTTCAATCAGCGGCCGGAGGAACACTGAACTTTGACACAGGGAGAGAAAGCTGTAGTGTTTGTAATTGGTTCCTTTGGGAAGGGTGGGGGGTGCTTTCTATGTACTTTCAGAAAAGCTTTTCTCAAGATAACTTAGGTACCTAGACCAATGAATGATTAATAGGATGTTGGAAATACGTTTATTGAATTATTCATATGTTTCAGTATGTCAACAATAACAAGCACTTTTCAGATTGAAATAAAGAGGCTGCCGGAATGTGCTCCTAGAGAGGAGGAGGTCGTGGGGGGAGCTAGGAGGGAGCACTGGAGGGAAGCGAAGAGTCTGAGGATGCAGCGAGCGCTGCCGTGAGTGTGGAAGTTGGGAGGCTCCTTGTAAACAATGACTGTAACTTTCACGGGGTGACTAATATCCTGGACGAAGACGTGACGATGTCAGGATTTTCCACCTTTACCAAAGAAATGAACTCCGTGTCTTTGAATCTCAGTGCCTCCGTTCTTTCCCTGAGTTGAGATGAGCCTTTCTCTCTGAGCTAAAAGAGTTGTTCCGTCTTTGGGAAGGGCTGTTTGGTAAATGATCATCACTGAAGGATTGACAGCGGGGCGGAAAGCCCCTGGGGGTACTGTAGAAGGACTTGCTGGCTGAAAGGGTAACGTCTTTTAATGTGGCTCAGGCTTAAAAGGATCCAGGGGGGTAGAGACAGGGTTGTCTGCACCTGCATTAATATGGTACCCACTAGCTACGTGTGGCCATCAGCCACTGAAATCTGGCTATGGTGAGGAGGAGCTGACTTTCAAATTTATTTAATTCTTAAAATTGATACTTGATTAATTATTGGAAAACTTAAATATGTTTGAAAACAACTTGAGCGTGTGCGTCTGCTTTTTAAACTGTAAATGTTATAAAGTCTAAATACAGATTAAAGATTTCTGATGAAAGTTTAGTGTTCAAATTGCTATGTGTTGTGAGTGTAAAATACACCCTGGATTGCAAAGACTTAGGACAAAAAAAGAAAGTAAAATATCTCATGAATAATTTTTGTATTGGTAACATATTCAAATGGTAATATTTGGGATATATCGAGTTAAATGAAACATTGTTAAAGTTAATTTCACCTGTTTCTTTTTTAATTTTTTTAAAACGTGGCTATTTAGAATATTTAAATGACATGCGTAGCTTGCATTTTACTTCTTTTGGACAGTGCTGGTGTAGAACATCGCTCCTTTTGATCCAGGGGTTAATTTTAAAAGAGATGACTGCATGAAATCCAGTTATTTCGTGTTCGTCGACCATCTCCTTTCCTCTGCTATTTTCCACATGGAGATTTGGGGACCCCAAGAATTATTATCACAGTGCATGAGACCTAATGGTGACCCCTTTCTGGATCCTATGCAGGAAGTGTGCCCTACTCAGGACGGTCAATAAAAATGTGCAGGGTGCGACAAGGGCTAGTGGGGGCATCATGGGAAAATCTCGGTACCTACACATCTGGCTATGGCTGCGTTTGTCAAAGGCTCCTGGGCATAACTAGGATGTATCAGAAGAGTGGGTAGGTAGCTCAGTAACTGTTGGGACACCTGGTGGCATCTTAGTGATTCCACTCACCACTCACCTTTGTTTATTTTCTCTTCCTCCTTCATTTACTTTCTAACTCCTCTTCCCCATCGTAGCTCCACTGAAGGTGATAGGGCCCACAAGGTTGCTGACCTCTTTCCTCTGAAAAAAAGTATATTGCTGACCTGACTAGAGATAATGCTTTCTTCGGGGTTTGGTTTGGTCTAATGAGATTCACTAATGGCACTGGAAGGGTCTTAGGGGCCATTTAGTACTCCCCCCTCATTCTGTAGATGACAGGCTGTCAAGTACCTGACCTAGGACCACACCGACAGAGGCTGGGATTAAACATACACTTGTTGATAACCTGTGTAGAGAACCTGGGAAATGAAGAGGTTCATCAGTTGATTGAGCAAATATTTGTTGAGCCTGCTCTTTGTGGAAAGGACGGTGACTAGTGTTGAGAAGAGACATGAAGAAAACAGTCTCTGAGTTTAGGAACGGGACTATGGATTTGAGGAAATGAGGTAAACAGTGCCAAATTAAATGACGGGATAAGAGGCAGCACTTAATAATGGGCGCAGAACCACTGTGGTCTGGGTTCCAAGTGGAAATGGGTTCATTTGCAGTCCCTGTTCATGAGGAATAGAAGCTTTTGGAATGGTGGACTCTTCAGAAAAGACGAGTGTGATTGTGCTTCTGGAATGGCCCGAAGCTCTAGAGTCGGAGGTCAGTGCAGGTCTGTGGTCCCCGCCGGCCCCCCATAGCTGTCTATTAAGGGAATCTGAGAATCGAAGACCCAGCATTTTTCAGTGGCGGTGCTGCAGTGCTGAGGAAGTCAGAGATGAATTAGACAGTCAGGGTTTTCAGAGATGGTTAGCTAGGGGTGGATCATTTGGACTAGTTATCTAAAAGGTATACTGCAGAGGTGAAATCAGAATAAAACTGACTTGTGAGCAGACTAGAACACCCGAGATCTGGGGGCGGAAATGGAACCCAGAGCAAAATCATGGAGTAGACAGTTGGACTGAAAGTGTGTGTGCTGAGTGTGTGTGTAAGGGAAGAGGCCCACATGATAGAATGGATGGGCTGGTCCATTTATTTGTAAATTTTTTGTCTCCTGGAGCCTTTTTCTCCTGAAACCCCTGTCAACAAGAGTGAGAAAGCTTGTTCCTCTTTCCCTCCCTTCATTATCATGTACATGGCTGCTGTGATAGGGGTTTTCCTCCAGATGGACCTACTAAGCGTATCCAGCGTGAGACCAGTTAGAGGCCAGTGCTCAAAGTGGGTAAAACAGGGACACGTTTTTATCATTACTTTGTAATTACTCTCAGTCAATGCTTCTCCGCAGAACTGGGATAAAGTTTGCACAGGACAGTGGTCCTTGGCTTTTTATTGCGTTTTTAGCAAATTTCTTTCTCCTTAAAAAAGAAAGAAATCTGTAACCCCCTCCCTCCTGGTTTCCTTCTTAATCTTTGGCATAAGTTAGCTTTTAAACACTTAGTATAGTAAAGGTTTGCAATAAAATACAGGTATACATTCTCTGTACTTCTGACAAAGCAGTAGTTGACATTTGAGCATCTTTTGTTGACAGTACGTTTTTATAACATCACACTTTGGTCAAATTTGCACATTTTATAATGTCACTGAGTGGGATTATGGCTTTCAAGTAGGAAAAAAAATCACACTTTAGTTAAAGAATGGTGGATTTAAATAAACCTATTTAAATTATTTTAGTTTTTAAGTATTTTCAAATATTTTGCATTGCCAGCAGCTTGCAATGGTACCTCCAGACATTTAATATATAATGAGACACTTAAAGGTTCAAAACCATCTTTTCATTTTCAATCCCTAGAGAAGAGGGCTGTGACATGTTTTGTGTGTACATTTCTACTCTACAAGATTTAAAAGCAAGTTCTTTAGTATGCTACTTTAACAGAAGTACTCGATTTTCTAGCTAATAATATTTGGTGCGTGCATCACGAAGAAATTGTTCTCAGTTGTATCATTTTGATCATGGAAGAACTGAATTTCGTATCAATTTGATCTCTGGAGGAAAACATTTAACATCGCTATTTTCTTTTTCTCTCTCTTAGATTTCAGGATACACTCAGACTGTAGCATGAGCACCTGCGGTCCTTTGTTTTAAAATAAAAACAATTTGATTTTTATTTAAAAAAAACTATTGCAAAAGAAATGTTTCTGATAGATTTGGTTTTTTAAAAATGCACATTTATAAAGAATAATTTCCAAGAAGAAACAAAACTTACATTTTTGAAGTGTTTATTTATTAGTATTTATAAAATATAATTCTGAAAACCTATTTTTTCTTCCTTAAAACAGCTTTAGAATTACTCTGAAAGAATATTAATTTAAGTAACTGTTCACAGAATAATGACAATTTGCTTTTTCTTACTTGGTCTTTTGGCACCCTCCTGCCCCCATTTAGATAGAAAAAAGTGAAATGAGAGAAGAATAAGAAAATAAAGGCAATATCCTTTGGTTATCGTACCAAAAATGTTTAGTTGTGTGGCTTTGGTCGTGGCTAACAGAGTGAATTTCAGCTTTGCGATGCGGTACTGACGTTGCCTAGTTCATATTGAGACTTTCAGTTGCGCTGGTACTCAGTCTTAGTGAAGGACAGTCTGATGACTGCCAAGTGTCTCAGGCTTGCTTATCTGTCCCCAGCCTTACCCAGCCTCCAGGATCTCAGAGTGAGTATACCTCTTTCCAAAGCCGACACAACTTGTGGCCAGCAAATGTTAGGTGGTAATCTTTTTATCCTTTTTGATGGATCAGCTATCTAAAATTTAATTCTCAAATAATCACAGTATCTTTGTTCATGTAACAGATGTTTATAATTTGGGTGAAAATATGCAACTATTTCCAGGAAACTTAAGTTAGGGGGAATCCAACTTTTTTTTTAATCTTCGTTGCCCTCTCCTGTTTCAACTCTGTATTACATCAGCTGGCTCAGACGGAGCCAGTGACTTCCTTATCTTTTAGATATTTTCGCACTTCAGAGAATGTTGTTTTAATTGGTGTGTAGGTGGATGTTTCGTTGGATATGACTTTTCTGAAGATAAGGTCAGTTTCGTAGTGCGTGGAGTTCATAGTTGAGCTCGACTCACCGTACTCTCTTATTTTTTGACTCTTGATCTGAAGAACTGATTCATCTATCTGACTTATTTGAAGTACAGTGCTGATATCTAATTTGCATATAATGAGTCTTCGAAACTGAGCAAATGCCTAATTGAAAACATAATTATTTTTCAAATATCTGTCAAGTTCCACTCATATTGAAATAACTTGAGACCTTATGACTGACGTGGAAAAAAACTGAGTGAATCATGGTTTTAATAAGTTGATATTCTGAAGCCCGAATTCCAATTTCAGAATCTTTTTGTACTTTTTATTAGAAGTAAGAATCATCCCTGAAATGACTCCAGGATACCTCTCATAGGTACAGATTATTTCAAAGCAAGTGAGACGTACATGTTGACTTTTTTAAAAAGGCATTTGAGAGGTGGTCAGGATGCTTGCACCACCATAACTGTGGAACTGACAGACTAACTATAGTGAAAACACCCTGCAGATGTGCTAAATATGTCATCATCAGTGTTATCAATTTGAGTACACTCTTAGCACTCAGAACAAGAACAGTAAGTCATTTTTTTGCTAATGTGCATTTCTTCGTAACGCGTAAAACCGCCGCTATTTTCTGCTTCATGATCTGAGATACTGAGAAAACTAAAAATCTTAAGCAGCAAGTGGATGTTTTCAGAAATGCTTTTGTTTGTGTAAATGTGTAAACTGAATGTCCTGTCGATGGAGTTGATGACCAGGTTGGAGTAGAGAAAGAAAGCACTGGGCTCACTCACTGACATGGGTTTGAGCCCAGGTCCGCCTAGGGTAACGTAGGGTGTGATATGTAAATCACCTAACCTCTCTTAAAATTTTATCTTCTATCTGTAAAATGGGCTGATGATATCTAACCTATTTCCAGATTCCTTTTTTGGTGAATTAATGAATAACTCTTGGACAGTTCCGTAGGGTTCTTGTGAAAACCAAATGAACAAGCACTTAGAAGAATACTGAATGGAGGCAGATGTGAAGTGTCATGGCTATGTTGGATCAGGAGCACTCGGAAGGCACGGACCATGTCTTAATTCTCTTCCATTCCTAAGCATATAGAAGAGGTCTTGGCACCTAGCAGTCCCTCAGTAAATATTTATTGCATGAGTGAGCGAGGTCAGGGAGATAGCAAGTCCAGGCGTGGAAGAGATACACTGTGAAACATAGCTAGGAAGCTTACTGCATATTGTGTGTATTATCAGAGCAAAAGCCTCATCGTCGTCATTAATATGTATAAATCGTGTGTTCGTCTTTCATCCTGATATAATTCAGCTGGTCCTTTTAATATTTCAGCCTCACCCCTTGCTGGGCTGTGACCCTATTCTTTCTTCTGCTTCCTGACATCCCGAACCAGAAGCGCATCTTGTCCTTCACTTCATGGGGAGCCTTCGGAGGGACTCGTGCAGCTGCCCAGAAAGGATGCCGCCGGCCAACACAGTGACTGACAGGCTGCCCTGGCTCAGTTATCACAGTGCTGATGCTGTCAGTTCTAAAGGTACAGTACTGTGATAACTGAAGGATGGCAGCCAACTTGCCTTCCGTCACGGGAGTCCCATGGTGCGGGAAAGGAAGACAGAGGTGAAAGAGGTGTGTGAAACGGGGCGCGGGCCCTTCCTACCCTATTTCCATATTGTGCCTCCCCTAGAGCATAGGGAGTTTATTCCCCCCGTCTTTGCCGTGTTTTGTAACATGGGGATAAAGAGGACTTGGCTAGTTGTGTGCACAGGAGTGTGAAGACTGCTGTAGTGAGCAGACATATATTGAGATCTTCGGAACTTTTAAGAGACTGATATTGGGTAAGTACTACGTGTGAATTAGTATTTCTGGAATGATATTCAGAGAAATGTGGGCCATTTTTGTAACTGTAAAAGGTAACCTGTTTAGAACAGCTCGACACTTGTTAAAATTAGCTGTTCAAAATTAAATTCAACTGAAATGGGGAGAGAAAAAAGCCCTGCATGTTGAACAATATTGATATTATTGCACGAATAAAGTGGCATCTTTGTGTTTAAGGAATGCATGGGGACATGTCCTGTTTCTTTCAGGAACGTAAAAAATACTTAGAGTCTAGTCTAATTCAAAAAATAGTTGAATACCCATGTTATGGCTGCTGCTATTACCTTTACATGAAAATAAAACGTAAATAATTGTATCAAGCAGTTAAGGACCACTCTGCAATGACATCTCGAACAAATTGATGTCAGGGACATGAAGCCGTACATGCCAACCCTACGTCGGGTTTGCATAGAAGACTAGGAAATGAACAGAGCATGCCGTCTTCAGCCCGCATCCTGCTCCAGAGAGTACTGTTGGGGTGGGGGTGAGGTGATTAGAGAACCCAGGATGTCCCGCGTCTGTCCTCCCTTCAGACGCCTCAGGAAGCCGTGCTCGTGGAGCAGCGGCAGACGGGAATCAAGGTGCGTGACCTCAGTCTGTGTTAGATCTCAGTCCCCTGCAAGGCTTAGGTAATTTCCTGTGGTTTAGGCTCAATGCCTAAACAGAGACCTCTCCCCTCTTCCCAAACTCATGTCTGTATCTGGGAGCCTTACCGCCCCGTGGATGGCTGATGACTGTAGGAACCCAAAGCAAGCTGAGCTGAGCTCAGGCCCTGCTTGGACCTGCCTACCGCAGGCCAAGAAGAGCCAGGGAAGGGAAAACCCTATGTATGACCTTTTAATGTTCAGAAACTTTACCCCAAATCAATGCAGCCTGGTCGAGATCTCAGACTTGGGCCATTTGTGTTACCAAGAGAGTGAAGGAAAAGGGACTGGAGGCGAGTAGAGAAGCCCAGCCTGCCTCCCCATCCGGAGAAGATCAGTCTGCCCTTCACGTATGAGCTCAGGTGTTCCTGGTCACTGTGTGTGGTCGCCACTTCACACAATTCTCTGTAGCCTCTCTTCCCTCCCCTTCTCCACCCGAAGAGGGACCATTCCTAGGAGTGACCACTTGAGCCACACCTTCTTGGCCCTGGATCATTGTTTTCCACGTGGCAGTGACCACATGATAGCCCAGGACCTTCCCGTGCCTTCGTACATTCAGAATTTCTCTAAACTTCAGGCTGGACAGTGATTAATAACAGGGATGGGTGGCTCTGCCCTGTTCCATGTTATACCACCAGGCCTGAAATTCCTCAGCGTTTTCTGCTCCTTTAAACAGAAAAGGAATTTCTGATGGAAACCCTGGAAGAACTTCTGAGAGGGGAAAGTTCTGGGATTGGTGAATTCTCCAGTAACTTGAAACACTCCTAAGTTTTAGTGTTATAGCAGGTGGAAAAAAAAGTACTCCAGGGAGGGATGTGTTGTGCAATCGTTGGCCTTGGTGAGAATTTCAGCACCTTCCCCGATCTTCCTGTTTTCCCGTTACTAGTTTCATAAAAATTCAGGTTTTGTACTTAGCCGGCCCTGACCCCAGGCTCCACACCCAAGCCTGTGGGATGCTGCAGAGTCAAGTGGTGGGCGGAGTGGGGAACAACCCCTGCGTTTCTGCAGATGGAGCCGCACTCGGTCCCGCCTCCTGTCAGCAGGAAAGCTTGAGGCCAGGGCTCCGGAAGGCTTGCCTAGGCCGGAGGTCGTTGGCGTCCTTGAGGCAGTTCATTGGTGTAAGGCGTACCAACAGGTTAGGTGAGAGGCGATGCAAGAGAAATCTGATTTTCCACTGCTTTGTTTAAAACACACACAATGTGTGTTTCATTGGGGTATTCATCGCGTGCTTTGGTTTGGGTATGTGAGAATGGGAAGAATGGAATTAAACATAGAAGGATCATGTGATCCAGCAATTCCGCCTCTGGTTCTATACCCGAATGAAGGGACTCCAAACAGATATTTGTACACCCATGTTCACGGCGGCATTACTCACAACAGCGGAAAAGTAGAGGCAACCAGAGTGTCCATCAATGGATGAATGGATAAGCAAAATGTAAATTATTCAGCCTTCAGAAGGAAGGAAATTCTGACACATGCTACAACATGGATGAACCCTGACGAGATGCCAAGTGAGAGAAGCCAGACACAAAAGAACAAATATTGTGTGATTCCTCTTGCATGAGGTTCCTGGAGTTGTCAACTGCATTGGGCCAGAAAGTGGAATGGTGGTTGCCTGTGGCTGGAGAGAGGGGGGAGTGGGAAGTGCACGTTTAATGGGGACACAGTTATTGGGGGAAAATGAAAACATTGAGATGGATGGCAATGGTTGCACAGCAGCATGAATGTACTTAGTGCCGCAGAACTATACGCTTAAAAATGGCTAAAATGGTAAATTGTATGTATATTTTACCACGAAAAAAAAGCATTCCCGGGTAATAGCACTGTTGCAGCCAACAACAGGATTTAGATTGCTCTCGTCTTGAGACAGTCTTTAGTGTGAAGATAACTGTGATTTCAAGTAAGCAATTAAGATGTAATTCCCGTGTCTTTATGCATTTAAAATTCTCTAATCTGTAGACTGTTAGACATATTTCCAGAGTTTCTGACATAGCATAGCTTTGAAGTTTTGTAAAATATAAAGAAAGCTGAGTATAATAACAGTGACAGTACTAAAAGCAGAATCAGAAAAAGCCTCAAGAAGAAGTCACGAAAGGGGGCCAGCCTGGTGGCATATTGGTTAAGTTTGCATGCTCCACTTCGGTCGCCTCAGGGTCGTGGGTTCGGATCCTGGGCACAGAACTAGCATTGCTCATCACTCCGTGTTGTGGTGGCCTCCCATGTGAAGTAGAGGAAGATTGGCACAGATGTTAACTCAGCGTCAGTCTTCCTCAAGCACAAAGAGGAGGATTGGTAACAGATGTTATGTCAGAGATAATCTTCCTCACCACAAAAGAGGAAAAGGAACGTCATGGGGCATCTCTTGCTGGCTTTATGCCTTTTCTGGTGAAATTGGGTGACTCACTGGACCTCTGTTCTCCAGTTGCCTCCTGTGCCCACCACTTTGGAGTCATGGTAAAGATGAAGTTAGATGTACACGTATGTATTATATGAAGTTATAAATATATATACACATATATATATAAATATATATACAAGCGTATGTGTATGTAAGACCACTTTGATGACTAAAGCAGCTTTTCAGATGTAGCATACTGTTTCTTATTCTCAAAATACAGAAATGCAATGTCTGAAACCAAAGGACAACATCAGTATTTTCAAATAAAGTTTTAAAAAACATCCTAATTGGACTTGCAACTCAAGTATTACCAGCTTCCTTAAAAGGAGCACACTAGGGCTTGCTTTCAGTCGTGAAAGATTTTTCTATTCATTATGTTTAAATTTGAAAATAAGGAAAGTACAAGCATAGAGACTAGAAATAGCGTGAACCTTCTCTAAGGCATCATGTGTTTTATTGGCCGTGGGTGGGAAGCATTCATCTGTGGACCCTGTCGATGTCACCAAGCCCTCGGTGGGGGTCGTGCTTTGGAATCAGCTTTTTGTTGTAGCAATAGCCGCCGACAGGTCCCATGTAGCATTCTGTTGTTTTCCCCCCACACATGGTTGGAGCTGAGAGCGAATTTTTGTCCCTGCCACTCCAGTTGCAATTATTTTGCTATGCCTAGTACATTTTTAGCTTCTCTCAATAACCAGCCAATTATAAATGTGCCACAAATTTGTCTATACCTTTCTTAAACTGATTTAGTTTTTCCAGATCAATTGCCTTTTTGAGACAAGTGCCTTGTGTTTCTATGCTTCACATAGGGGATTTTTTTTCTCCTAAAACTTGCTTCCTTAGAACTGTGTTAATATTTACACGGGCTGTCCTCGTCTAACGTAGCTCGTTCTCACTGTCACCAGTGAAGTTCATCTTTCAGCACACGATTCTTGTTAAGTGTGAGCAGGGTAAAGTAAGGTAAAGTAAGCTGGTTCCATCTTGCTTTATGCATTTGGGCTGTTACTGTAGTTTTCCACGCAATGAGGAGGGGATGGATGGTGATGTTAAAAAGCGGGGAGACAGAACAGTTCCAGTTTGGTCGGTGGGAAAGTTGTTTTCATTTGCTGCTGCTGTCTTTGTAAATGAAACTCCAGCCATACGACTTAGACTCCCATTCCTTGTCTTTTTGTTTTTTGTTTTTTCACTTTGAAAATGAGTATCTTCGGACCAGGAATATCTTAGGGTCAGTTAGGGGTAGCTGCCTGGAGCACTTTGCCAAGGAGACTTCCGAGGCTGCGTGTGGACTGCACAGAAGGGCGTGCTCTGTCCTCGTCCGCCTGTGCTCAGCCGTCAGCGTCTGTCATGGGCGTCACACGGAGAAGCAGAGGAACATCTGTTGGCCCCTTTTTCTAGAATACAATATGTGATATTCTTGTTAGGATACAGGTTTAGATCCTCTGGGAAAGCAGAAATTCTCGGAGTAATGCTGATAAGGACTCGATTTCTTGGAATTAGGAATGTAAACACCCTTTTTTATGGGAAGGGCATTACAGACTTTTAATGCAAACCTCTACTTGTGTAATGTGAAGTGTTACATCTCAACTTAAGTCTTTGCAATCCTCATTTATTATCATTCGCTGATTTCTATGAAAATCCTGACTCACCTATCAGGTGTGAAATTATCCTAAAATCACTGTTCTAATACCGTAAAACTTGCCACTGTTTAGTCAATGCATTTTGGGCAGTCCTTTGCATAATGTGTATATGTAGACTTTTGTTTAAGTAATTGGATCAAATAGCCAGAAGAGGACTTTCCTCTTTCCTTTTTCCTTTTTTTTTTAGTTGACAGGATTATTTGCTTGAGATGAGTCAATATTTGGTGAGTGCCTGTGTATCAGCCACTCATTTCATCCTAAGTCAGATCTTCAAGGAGCAGAAGAGTTCTCCACGTTTCATAACGAAGAACCTGGTGAGCCAGTCCTGGTGGCCTGGTGGTTAAGTTCAGCATGCTCCACTTCACTGGCCTAGGTTTGGTTGCCAGGTGCGGACCTACACTGCTCTGTTAGCCATGCTGTTCTGGCAGCCCACATACTAAAAAAAAAAGAAAAAAAAGTACAGGAAGATTGGCACGGATGTTAGCTCAGGGCGAATCTTCCTCAGCAAAAAAGCAAAAAAACAAAACAAAACAAAAAAAACCTGAGGTGGCTCACAGAGGGTCCCCATGCCGTGCAGCTGGTAAGTGGTAGAGCAAGGCTGGGAGGACAGAGCAGGAAAGCGTAAGAAACCAAGTCAATATACATCACTCCAGCTTGGCTCTTGGATGTTGGTTAGTAGGTGAGGCTTTGAGAGGGCATGAGACTCGGCAGATGTGAAAGTGCTTTAAAACTCATCACCACACACCCTCCCTCCGCATCTGCTCGGCCTCCTGATGTCTTCTAGGCTGTGCAGCTATAATTACCTTTTAAAATGCAAATTTGATCTTGGCACCACTTTCTTTTAAAACCCCTGCTGGCTTCCTTTACTCTTGGGATCAAGACTACTGTCCTTAACCTGCCCCACCAGGCCCCGGGCTTCTGGTTCCCACCCACCTCTCTGGGCCCATCCTTGGTCCAGGGAATCAAGCCTCTTTCTGCCTCAGGTGTCTGGGACACCCTACCATTCCCTTCATCTGGTTCTCTCCTACCTTCGGTTTCTGAGACCCCTCCCCTGAGGCCCCCAGCTGTGTCCTCTCTCCTGGCACTGCTCTTCCTTCGGAGCACTTGTCACAGTTGAGTTATGTAGGTGTACGTGTGTGTGGTGGTGTGTTTAATGTCTCCCTGGATGGTGAGTCCGCGAGGGCAGGGCCCGTGGCTTCCCCCACTGCCGTGTTCACAGCCTGACACAGCTCAGCACGTGGCTCACAGTAGAAACCTAACGTGGTGGGACACGCCGAGTGGCGTCTTTCCTGTTTTCTAAGAATGGGTGAGAAGAGCCCACAGCTAAAAACAAGGTGTTTAAAATCCCCACTTTCTTTTTTGGTCAGAGAACTACAGCTCTGTGGCCAGCGTTTTCCTGCAGAGCTTTTTCAAAAGGTGTCATTTCAGCAGAGCCAGCTCTCCAATTGCCCCCCTCCATCACCCATATGAGAGCGCTGCAGGAGACAGAGATGCCACCTCTGGAGGGACCTCCGTCAGAGAGAGGGACCGTTCAACTTGGAGATCATCTTTTCTCTGAAGATTGGTGAGCTGCCAACCCGTAAGGAGCTCCCCATGCCAGGCCCTGTGACGCTGAGAGCAGGAATAGGGGCAAGGGAGGGAGGAAGAGCTGCCATATTTAGTGGGACACGGATGTGAGGTTTCTCGACGCCATGGTCTCAAGCAAGCCCAGAGGAGGTGCCTTGGGACGTGAGCTTTCTGACTAGCGCCCCACAGGAGAGCACCCCCACCCCAACCTAGGAGTGGACCCAACCTCTCAACCAAGAATTAACAGATGCCCCCTCAGGGGCTAGTGGGGAGATGGACGCCATCCTGAAGCATGGGCCTCTGGCCAGTGGGCTGGTCCACGTAGCAAGCCTTCTGGAACTTCACGAAGGGGTGAGCCGTCGTGCTCGTGCAGCGCTTTTTTGGAGAATGTCGTTTCAGCAGAACCAGCTCCCAGATTCACTGTGGATGGTCATGAAAGGAAACAACCAGGAGAGCCAGCAGCGGGGGAGGGAGTGGTGGAGAGACCACCTCGTTCCGCCCCGGCTCCTGGAGGCGCGGGCTCACCTCAGCTGGAGAAGGGGCAGGGCCCTGTGTTGAAAGTGGGGTTAAAGTCTTCATCAAAACGGGATGTTCAGCCACAGAAGCTGGGGAGAGGTCCATCTGAGATGTTCTTACTACTCGAGGAAAGGAGAGGTTAGAGCAGAAAAATAGGGTACTGGAAATAAAATCTCATGTCACATTCTTCACTGAGTTGAAATTCAAAATAGTTAGGATTACTTGTGAAAAGGATAAGAGGACTATAAAATATCCCTTCTGATAGAAGGTTCATGCCCCTGTGTCTTTCCCTAGTAAGCTCCTCACCTGCTGCTTCTAACCCGTGCAGGAATGGGAATACCAACTGAGTCTCGACACTTCCAGTGGCCTGTTGACTCCCCCTACTGTCCCCTCTGCTTCTCCAGGAAGCAGAAGGCAATTGAGTGAAACAGTGAAATCCAATAAGGAAGTTCCCGCATTACTGTCTCCTGGCACATTTATCTGAAGGAAACTTGCATGAGGGTAGGTAAGGGTTTATCAAGGACACCTCAAGGTTATACCCAGTGGAGGGAGGCCATGAGACAGCGTCTTTGACCATTCTGCTTTCTGACCAGTAGATTCACTAGAGCGTACCAATGTGGAGCCAGCTGACTTAAAAAACTCAAAAACTTTTAGATGCCCTTGGCTTGAATAACATTAGTCCTATTTAGAAATCAAGTTGTACAGGACTGACAGGAACCGGAACCGACTTCCTAGTTGTAAATCCCATCAGTATGCTATCAAGGAAGGGAACCCTGGAAATCATTGGCTCCAACGTTTTTCAAACTGTAGGTTTGAAATCAATTAAATGTGTCTTGACCAGCATTTGAAAAAACAGGATGGAAACTATCGGAGTGTAGCATGTGGCAAGGACAATATTGCCTTGGGAAACCAGGCAGCTGCCTGTGTGAGTGTGCGTGTGCGTACTGAGACACAAGTGTGTTTTTCACTCTGGGTTTCAGTTAAGTTCACACTTCACGATGTAGATCTTAGATTCTAGATTCTAGTTCATAAGTCGTTGATCTAGAAGTTAGATGCTAGATTCTAGATCATTTCATTATGTGTTGTAAATTTTGGAGCTAAAGCCCAGAACTATGAAGACACTTGTCTAAGGCCGGTAGGAACAGAGTGGAACTCGGTCCTGCGTCTCAGCCTCCTGGTTAATGTTCTCCTGTTCTCCGGGCCTGGAGGGAACAGCCAAAGTAATAGCTAATATTTAGTGAGTGATGACTATGTGCTGACTGCCGTGCTCAATATATCATCTTATTTCTTGGGGAACCGGGTAAGTTGGCTTTGTGGTTTTTTTCAAGTAAATATTCGTGGCTAAAGAGTGACTTCGGTCAGTGCTGCAGTCCATTGTAAGATTAAGTATGGAAGTTGTGAGTAAACATTTAGAATTTTTATAGCAATTTGACAAAATACTTTTATGTCTGTTGAATCCAGTAATAAAAACATTGGCTTGCATTTTATGTCTTTAAAGAAATTTCTAGCAATTAATATTTATTGTCTTTTATAAAAGCATCAGTCCCTGATGTATTGCAAATAAGAACAGACTGGTCCCTCAGCACAGATAGTTTGAGAAGCACTGACTGAGACCCAGCAAAGCCAACACCCATGTCCCTGATGCCTCTTTCCTCCTTTTGAAGTGCCAGGTGGTCATAGCTATGCCCAGAAGGCACAGGTCGTTGGACACAAACCCCCTAATAGAGAGAAGGGGTCACTGTGCTATCTAGAGGGAGTGGGGACTTCCAAGTCTACAAATAGCTCCACTCATCTTGGGGACGGCTGGTGGGAAAGGCACTAACACCAGTAAATGCCCCAGAGCTTTCATTTACTACAGAACTTGCAGACGTGGGATGTGAGTTCTGCTTTTTCCCCTCTGGGAAAGCAGAAAGAGCTCCTTCCTTGTAAAGCTGTCCCCACGAGAAGAAGTTCCACACAGAGCAAATTAAATTCTCATTTCCCAAGACTCTCAGAGTGGCAAGCGGCAGAGGGCCGGTGCTGCCGAGGTCCCCGGGGAGCAGGACTGCTTCCAGGGAGCCCGGTGCCTCTCCTCGACGCACAGGCCCTGGGCAGGGAGGCACACCTCGTAAATCCCGTTGGACTGCTTTTTGGCTAAGCCCTCAGATTCGTACAAAGAACTGTTATGAGTGAATCAGTGTCTTTATTTGCGTCTTCTGGAGCTCTGAAGACTGCAGCCAAGGCGTTAGCAAGGCTGAGCATGGACTGAGCACTTAATCAGTTGAACGCTTCCTCATGTTTTCCTGGTTTGTTCTCATAACAAGTGACCTTAGTCCAACTCCTAGCAACACATCATTGTGGAATGTTCCCTCCTGAGGAATACCGCCTTGTTTTTTCATGCTGCGCACACTGAAAATCTCTGAGAGTTCGGATGAGTTTGTTTGGACAGTGATAATAGTAATGTAAGTAGACTGTACCTGCTGTGCGCTTGGGGCTTGACATGTGTTACTGCCAAGTGTCACACCCTCCCTGGTCAAATGGGGGGAAAATCAAGGCTTGGGAAAGTCAGGTCACTTACCTGGCGTTACTCAGTTCAAGCTCCGATGCCCAAGTTTCTAAATTTCCTACAGATTCTTCGCAGCATCCTTGCACAAGGGAGACAATGTCAGAACTCAAGCGTCATGACATTTTCATTGATTCTCTTCTTCTACCTGAAAACACTATCCGGATCCACTTCCTTAGGGTTTTGGCTTTGAACGCACGGTAGCTGTTCATTAACTGCGAGTGGGATGAGGCATTTAACGACAGGTCCTGCAAGCTCAGAAGCCCTCATGGGAGAATCAGCTGACGTTGGTTGAAGACGTTGTGCTGAGCCTGTCCATGCTCTGATTTTTACCCTTCTTCTCTTACTTAATCCTTCCAGAGAACCCCCTCCCCTGTCTGTCCCTGTCCTGCTTTTTGTCTCACAGCGCCCTTACCTCCTGTGTTCCCGCCAACACTTCAGGGCACTTGCTGTGTTTCTTGTGCCTCTCCCCATGGACGTAAGCTCCATAAGGACTGTGTGCCTTTTAGCTCAATGAGATAAGCCCCCAGCAAGTAGAACCAGGGTTGGTACATAATAGGTGTTCAAATATTTGTTGAATTAATGAACAGTCCTTGTAGGTAAATATCACTATCACCCTCATTTTACAGATAAGGAAACTGAGGTTTGTGGTCTTAAAGAATTGGAAGCAGTTATTTTTTGCTTCAAAGTCAGTTGTTGAATGTTAGTGGTAAAATAGCTTCCTTTCTCCACTATATTGTGGGAATGAAAAATTTAATGCAAAAAAGAGGTTGGTTGGGCGCTTCAGGTGCCCTCCTTAGAGTAGATAAGCGGGATGTATTTGTTGAAGACAGGTATTGGCTGTCTCATCTGCCGTAGTAACTATAGCTCGTGTGAAGGTAAATAAGGTACCTTTCTCTTCTCTCCTGTTGCCATGCCCCCAAGATTTATCACCCAGCGAAGGAGAAGGCTCACATAGATGACTCCCTTCTGTTGAGGCAGCTGTGGGCTGCTCATGGGATAGAACTTCAGAGTTGTAAGGGACTTGGGAGTCTAGCTTAGCTACCGCCCATCCACCCCCTCCCCCAACGCTCCATGCCAGATTCTGGGACTCAGGTCCTCCTTCACTGGACAGCCTGTTCCCTTGATTGACAGCTGGGTTGTCATTGGATGGTTGCATTGTCAAAAAATTCTTTGTATTGAGCTGAAATTTATCCCCAGGTAACTTGTACCCATTGGTCTTTCTGCCCTCCAGGGAATGACAGAATAAATGAAATTATCCTCTCACATATCAGCCCTTCAAATATTGGTTCATTTGTACTCATTCTTAGGTTTCTCTTGTCCTAGTCCCTCAGACATTCCCCGTGTGGCATCTTTCCAGTCATTTTCCCATCCTGCTTGCTCCCTTTGACATGCTCTCCAGCTGGTTCATGTCCAACTTAAATGCGCTGCCCAGTCCTCCAGGTGTGATGTTGGGGTTGCAGCCATTGTTTTTTGGCAATCACACCACCCACTTGGCTCATCCACATCCCCAGAGTCCTTTAGTATGGACCGTTGTAGAACTCTGGTGGGAAGAAAGTACTGTGCAGATGGGACTAAGGATTACTGACCATTATGAAAAGTAATAGCGATGTCCATGGGCACTCTGTCCTCCTCTGCTCTGTGACTCCTTCTCCCACCCCAGGAACAACCATTTATTGCATTCAGACTCTGTCCAAGACACTGTGCTAGACTCATATACTTCCTATCAACTTTCTAAGTCACATTTGTAGACATTGCTAAACTCTACTTTCCACTTGAGCTGGAATCAGGAAAGATTAACTAATGTGCTGAAGATCACGTAGCTGTAATTGTGGAGCATGGGTATGAATCTGTCTGACTCTAAATCTCAAGCTTGATATGGTACATTTCCAGGAGCTACAAAGAAGGTAAGCTTAGCTGTCCAAGGCTCCTGTTCTCGTTCTCTCTGAAAAACATGCCCAGGAAGATATTTTAGAGGGTTATGATGTCTTCTTCGTATTCTTCTAAGAGGGAAAAGAGGAAGGATCCGAATTATTCTGTTTCTACTCTGTGCCGGCTGTTCCATATCTGTTTATTTCACTTAGTCCTCAGGACAATTCCATGAGGAGGGCCCTGTTGTCATTTCCATTTTAAGGTGAGGAAACAGTGGCTCAGAAAGGATAAAGCTTGATTACTCACACAGCAACCTGGGTCCAGGGACAACATGCTTTCCACCACGCTATGCCATTTCTCAGGAAAGGTTTTCAGCTCAGCTCCAATGGCCTCTCTCCCAGAGGGTGTCTGGCTGGACTGTCACCCCCGTGATAGTCTCCCCTCTCCTGTCCAGCATGTCCAAACTTAGTCACTTGCCAAATTACAAAGTGGAAAAGGAGGAAAAAAACCTACAAAATTAGATGATCATTCATTATTAAAGGCCTCCTGTATTCATAGTTTTGGGCCAAAATCGGCCACAGAAGTGAGTTTAGGAAGGCGGCAGAAGTTAGAGCTGGGCTCCGATGGGGCTGCTCGTGCTCCCTTCCTCCCTGGTTGTAGGACCCCAGGCGTGAAATCATGGTGAGTTCAGCACCTGATCATTTAGTGACGCTCACTTGAGGGCTGTGGACCTGCCAGCCTGCAGACTGAATTAACTTACTTGCCCCATCATGGCTACAGAAATTATTTATTTAGGGACCACTGGTAGGAATCTTGCCAGATTACTGTCTTGCCAGATCACTGACTAATCTTTGTGTTTGCCTAGAACGTAAGTGTTCACAAAATACTTTTTACTTACACTGTTCCATTTGTTCCTCCCAATGACCTGGGAATGTAGGCTGGGCAAGGGTTCATTGCCTTGTTTTACAAATGGGGAATGAGGAACTCAGAGAGCTGAAGAGACTTGCTCTGAGCCTCACAGTCTTTACGGAGCAGACCCTGGACACCGTCCGTTCAAGCCGTCAGTGCTGCTCTTGCACTGCTACTCCTCTCTTGCACTGTCTGCCGAATTCTTGTACATCTCTGCCCTTGCCATTGGCCTATTGGCTGTGAACAGCTGCCAGCTGAGAAAGAACTGAGCTAGACCAAGCTGGAACTGCTCTTGTTTTTAAGCTCTACTTCCCAAGCCATCTGGTTGCTCTGACTTTCCACAAAACAGATGCGATGGCTTGCAGGTTGTCATCAATCTTCGCCGTCACTGGAAAGCCCAGTTGACTCTCTGCAGCGCCAAGCTGCTGTTAACGTTCTTTTTCCCCAGACGAGTACCTGTGTATTAATCCTCATGTCACACTAACCATTTTAAAAACTTACAACTACACTTAATTTCTCCAGGGTGGACAGTAAGCTGAGAAACTGCCCTGAAGCTGTGGCTTTCCTGTGGGTTGGCTCAGTAAAGGACAGTGGACTTAGAGCTCGCTGTGCCCTTGGCCAGTGAGCAGGAGCAGCGATCTCCACGCCACCCAGCTCAGAATCAAAGCTGCTGACCCCGCCCCCGTCCCTGTCTCTAACCTCTGGCAACCATTAGTCTGTCCTCCTTTCCCAAAATTTTGACGTGTCAAAAATATTATATAAATAGGATCATACAGTATGTGGCCTTTTGGAATTGACTTTTTTCCATTCAGCTTAATTCCCTGAAGATTCATCCCAGTAGTGCTATAGGTTTTTGTTTTTGTTTATTATCTAAAGTCCATACATTAAAATTTAAAAATTTTTATTTAGTTTTAATTAATTTTTTTCATTAATTAAAGTCTATAGCCATGGTTACAGAGGCTAGCTGTGCCACTTCCTAGCCAAGAGATCATGTGGATTGCTTGATCTGAGACTACATATCCTGAGCTTTATAATGAGCATAATAATTATACCTTGATGTTAGTTTGACTTTTTCAAGTTCCAAGAAGGAGAAGCGTCCACATTCCCTTCATTAATCGAGGCTTATTGCAAAACAATGTCTTCTTTAGCCACAAAGTAACTCCAAGTCCTGGTATGTCAAGGAGGGCGATAAACAGCAGCCTTGTGCCTTGTTTGGAGGGAAAGACATTAGAACCAATGATCCACCTTTTTTTGTGACACCCCCCCCCCCCCCCGTCATTCATATTGTCCAGGAGAAACGATCTGATTGGGTTGGTTGGCTATTTCCAGTAGAGAGAAACTGTAAGGGGCCACACCAAACCTCTTGAAGGGGTTGTCGTCTTGCAGATGCACTAGGAGAATCTATAGATGCTTCTGTCTGGCCATCTGTCGGAACCAGTCAAAGATGGAGGCTACCCTGGAGGTGATGCTCATGTCGATGGAGGTATTCAGGCTGAGGCTGACGGCCATGTACAGACATGGGACTAAAAGCAGAGAGCACAACCGACCCCTGCTTGAGTCCTCTGTAGACCTGGGGCAGAATTTGTTTTATTCTGCACGGTGAAAAATGAAAAGTACCCCTTCAGTCAGTGTTCTCAGAAGGGAGCTCTGGATTTGAAAGGCCCTAGGGCTTGACGGACCCCCAAGAAGGACAGCTGTTTCACAAGGTAGTTGTGAGGAGCGCAGTTGAATGCTCAAGGGCACCTTTGGCCACCAGGAAAGGCTGTCCCGACACTAGTGATTTCCCAGTCACCTGGCTTAACATGAATTCAAGTCTCATCTAAGTACCTTTTTGGTTATGTGCCACTGGAAAGTCTGTGTGTGAATGTGTGTTATTTTTTTAAGTAAGAAACCTGGCTTCTCATAACTAGAAAGGTTAAACAGGAAAATGAAAAAATCTATATATATGCACATATTTGCTTGTGTTTCTGAAAGGAGACAGTAGAGTTCAGTACAGAGCTGGAAACAAGGCCCCTGGTTCCTGAGCGATGTCTGTGCACACGGATGTAGACTCAGATGACAGCTTCTGGGTTTCTTGTGATAAGGGTGACGAAATGCCATCAGGTGAGGGACAAAGGTCAGTCACCAGGACATCCAGGGACCTGGACTGTGATACAGTCTCTGAAACAAACATTAACCTTTCCAAGCTTACAAGTTCTGTCCTTCCTCAGACTCCACATTTGAGAGGAATAAAGCTGCATCTTTGTATATTTAACAATTTCTTTCCTTTTCAACTTTCCAAACAAGACCTTCTTTTAGGTCAGGGTCAGACTGAAGGACATGCGAGGACCCCCCACCTGGGAGGAGCCCCCTCCCCCAGCACTGTAATAGCTTGTTCCACTTGGCAGGGGTCCTCCTCCACTAGCTGAGGAGCTCCTGCTGGCTGCCACTGACCCCGTTCGGAAGCAAGGTCTTGGGGAGCACAGCAGGGGGCCCCAATGTTCCTGTGCTTCCCAGTCCCTGAGCCTCCCAGCCGTGCCTGGCATCGCTGGGCAGTGACACTTTAGGGACGCCCAAGTCAGACTTCATGCTCACTTTTCATGATGGGTTGTGCTGTTGTGACTTTGTGGGTCTGTGATAGAAACAGGAGCAGTGAGGTACAACTTTGCATACCTTCCTCACCCCACACCCATGTCCCGAGTGCCCTTTCACCTGCTGTGCTCCTTTTCTCCCAGGAGTTGCCATATTTTCTTGTCTTTCATGATTTTTCAGTGAGCTCCACTAGAATGTGAGCTCTTTCAGGACAGGGACTATGTTTTTTTCTTGGTTCCTCTGCCCCTGGCAAATGCTGAGCATGCTATCGGTGCTCTATAAATGTTTGTTGACGGAACAAAGAACAACCAGGATGCATCATAGGCAGGTGAGCGGGGTGGAGAAGGTCCTGGAATCTAGGTCACATGAGGAGCTGTGCGCGCGTGTGTGTGTGCACGTGTGTGTGTGAGGGCTGGGTAGGGAGGCTGTGCTGGGCAGAATAATGGGCCCCCAAAGATGTCTACGTCTTAATCCCCGAACACCGTGAATGTGTTACATTACGTGGCAAAAGGGAATTATCGTTGCAGATGAGATTAAGGTTACTCATCTGCTGGCCTTAAAATGGGGAGATTTCTGGGGTTATCCAAGTGGTCCAGGTAATCACAGGGTTCTTATAAGAAGGAGGCAGGAGAGTCCAAGTCAGAGGAGACATGATGACAGAAGCAGAGGTTGGAGTGACATGGCCACAAGCCAAGGAATGCAGGCAAACTCTAGAAGATGGAAAAGGCATAGGATGGATTGTCACCTAGAGCCTGGAGAAGGGAGGCCTCCTGCTGACACCTTCATTCTAGCCCTGTAAGGCCCATTTCAGACTCCAGACCTCCAGAACTGTAAGATAATAAATTTGTCTGGTTTTAAGCCACTAAGTTTGTGGCCAATTGTTACACCAGCAGTCGGGAACTAAGGCTCAGCTTGGAGTGGGGGAACTTCAGGAACGCTCAGAGAGCGTGAACCTGGAGAAGGAAATGGCCACATGGGAGTAGCTCAGTCAGCATCCAGAGGGACCTTCCCAGCTGAATCGTCCTGATCAGGGGAGCTGACAGTAGGATGAGAGTCGGTTAATAGGTCAGTAGGTCATGCTGTAGGCCCCCAATAGTGAGTGCCTCCAAAACCCCGGAGAAACCACAGCAGAGCACCGCGCAGGAGGCGGTCAGACCGGGTCTGAGTTCTGTGCCACCTGGAACTGCATGGTCTCAAGTAAGTGATGCAGTGCTCCAAGCCACACTTTCCTTATCTGCAAACTGGGCATAAAGCTTTCTTAATGAGGAGGGAGGGTGGTTGTAAGGATTAAATAAGATAACGCCCGTGATGTCCTCAACATAATGCCCGTCACATAGTAAACAATAATTTTCTCTTCCTAAAAATACCCTTACAATCTTAGGAGCCTTTATAACCACAGTGTTCGAGGCCTCCGTCTCCTACACTCTGACGAGGTCACATGTAGAGTCTGGTGAGTTCTGGGAACAAAAGTCAGAGAAGAGCAACCAGGATGGTTGAAAGACCCACATTTGGCTCATATAAAGAGAATGTCCAAATGAATGGGGATGTTTCACATGAAGCTATTTGAAATATCTTCGGGACTAGCTACATAATTCATGGGGTCCAATGCAAAATGAAAAAATGGGCCCCCTTGTTCAAAAAATTACTGAGAATTTCAAGATGATGACAACAGAGCATTAACCCCAGCACGGGTCCCTCTGAGCACACAGCCCTGTTGTTCAGTGCACACACGCAGGAAGCCAGCCCTGAATATCGTGCTGTAGGAAGTGACAGACTCACTCCGAGAGGCAGTGGCGACGACAGCAGTGAGATGAGCAAGTTCGAAGCATTGGAAGATGACGACGGTGGAGTCCCTGATCAGAATGAAGAAAAGAGTACATAGAAGGATGATGAGAAGGAAAAAACCAGCATAAGGCAGGAGTCAGGCCTGCAGCCAGAGCAAGGCTGTTGTCCCCGGGCCGCAGAGCATCCCCACAGTATGATACCCTTCCTGGTGCTCCAGGAGAAACCCAGCCGTCCCTCGAGCCCGCAGAGCTACGAGCAGAATGTCAAGCAGATTGGCCCCTTTGCCTCCATGGAGCAGGTATGCAGATTTTACAGGCATGTGGTACCTCTCTGGACCCTGACAGGCCACAGTGACTTCCATCTCTTCAAAGAAGGAATTGAGCCCACATGGGAGGATGATGCACATAAAAATGGTGGTGGTAGATGATTTGGCTGTGGAAGGGCGTGGCATCCTGTTGCTGGGAGAATCTCATTCCGGCCGCGTTGGGGGACAGTTCGGGGTCAGGGAGGAGATCTGAGGGCCTGTGGTCTCCGTGAGGTTTCAGGAGGACAATATTTCAATATGGAGTAGCCTGGCAATAGCCTATCCACCACAACCCAAATCTGGACATGTGTGTGTTTGTCTGAAATGGAGGGGGGGTCTCAAGCCAGTCCTTCTATCTGCTCTCTGAAGGGACATCCCTGAGCCACGTGCTCCCTTTTTGCACTCATTCCTTAGGGACAGATTCTGCTAGACACTCTCCAGCATCGCTGACTTTCTAAAGCAGAAAAATGGAAAACGTGCCTTTGTCGTAGAGAAACTTTGTGTTTTAATGGAGTCCTGTGGAGGGGACATCAGCCTTTCATTTTGCTCTGTGCTGTCCAGATGCCTCCTGGGCCTTGTGTGTGAAAGGCATGGGGACCAGGTGTACCAGCCAGAGCTGTCACCTGAAGAGTTCACAGTATTGTGCGTGTCTGCGCATCCAGGAAAAGCTTTTTGTTGGAGATCCCGGAATGGCTGTGAATGCCCTCTTCTAGCTCTGACCTTCAATTATTGGCCCATTTTGTTTCTTTCTCTCCCCGCTTCCCCGAGCCCACCCCTTGCTGAAAATGCGTTACTGATTTTGTGCGGCCTCCTGCCTCTTGCCCACCGGTCTTCCCTCCTGTGGCACTCTCCTTCCTTCTTAGGCACGGCGGCACCTAGAATTTTAACCCACTGGGCCACGCTGGTTTCACCGAGGCGGCTTAGAAGGGATTCCTGGGTCGATCAAACTGATGCCGAATCCGGTTTGATTAGGATTATAATGTGTGTTAGGTTAGCTAGATTCTAGGTTCCGAGTGTGGCATTTGGGACTGAGGACAATGACTGAAATCGTTTTCCTGGAGGAGCAGGGCCTGTGTGTCCAGCCTGTCTCTGTGGGTTCTCGCGTGTCCCTCATTGAGGAGGGAAGTGGAAGGCTGGCTGTTGCCAGGCTCAGTGTTTAACGTGTGAATTCTGTGATCCTGAAAGTGGGACATCTGAAGGGAAGGTGACCTCGATGGCTGGCTGCGCCTGTCTGCAGAGGTTGGAAGGAACTCCCTTCAGTCAGTCTTCATCCCCTGGTGTGTACGTTCACAAATGTGTGCCGATCCAGGATGCCCGGAGAGAAGCCTCCTGAAGGCTGATGCAGGCGTGCTTTGAAAATGACCCGTCGCTCATCAGAGCACCTAGGAGTCACGTGAGGAGTGGTGAAGAGTCTTACAGCAGCCGAGCAGCACTGTCTTATCTGGCTCTTGTGAGCAAAGATTGCAGCACCTGAAATTCAGGCCTTTCTTTAAAAGATATCCTGAAAGCCTAGAAGACCCTTAGCCCCCGGGCCCCCGAGAAATCACAGGAAATAACAGGCATTTGCTTGTTGTGTTTATATTACTCCCTTCCTGCTTTCCCCCGTGAGCACCCTCTAAATAACCATTGTTTCCTGAAAGAGCAGAAGAGTGCAGGGAACAAAAAGGGACACTTCCATGACATGTAAGTTAGAGTGGATAAGAAGATCCAGCAGTGATGGAAACGCCTGAACGTGAAGAAGGATTCTGGTGTCCAGATAACTGTGAAGAGCTCCAACAAGCGTAGAGCAGCCTTGGCTCAAACAGGGAGAGAGGCCGCCCCCTGGGATGTGTTCCCACCCTGGGGAAGTCTTCACTTTTGCCCAAACCCAGATTTGCCGTGAAAATTCCAAAGAGAGCAGACTTTGGATTTGCCTTCCTATTGTGTGTGTGTGTGGAGGGGGGTGCGTGACGTGTATAATGTGTTCATGAGGGAGGGTCTTGTCAGGCCCAGTGGTTAGTTAGGTGTACTGTCCATATTTTTCATTTTTTGAATCTCTTATGTTTTCTGGAGCTGCTCCTGTTTCCCCTCCCTCTTTGTCACTGAAGTGTGTGAAACTTCTCTCTTCCTGTCAAAGACACGCTGCCTCTGCGCTGACTCCCCCTGTCGGGCAGCACTTACCCCCGGGGTTCTCCCAGACGTTCTGCCTCACAGCTTTAAATGGAGACTGAAGAGTCATTATCCAAAGTACCTGCTTTTTCCAAACTTGACTGAGAGGTCCTTTCATTTATTTTGAGTCTGGCTGCTGGGATGCTGAGATATGACGCAGCTGTGGTTATGGCGTTACCTGTTCCAGAGACAAAGGGACAGAAGCTGTGCTGGGGAAGGGGAGCCGGGCTCACCTCACAGTCAGGGCTGCCGTCATGGCCCCTCGCTGGGTTTTCCATTTGGGGTTGGCCCTGCTGCCCTCCAGTGGTCTTCTCTTTTTCTCTTTCTCTTCATTTGTGTGTGTATGTGTGTTTTCCCTGCGACACTGGCAATAATTTTCCACTCAGAGAGAAGCTTGTGGTCCATGATGCTCCAAGAATGAATTTCCAAATATTTGCCAGTGGAGAAGGAGCAGAGGCTCAGACGAGAGTGAAGGCTCTTTCAGAGAAGTTGCCCGCTGCGGCGATAAATGGAAGTATCGGGGGAAAGGAAGGATCTACTTGACCCCAACAGAGAGAACTAGAACGAAGGAGGAGAAACTACAGATGTCACAAAAGGGAGATCCTTGTCATAAACCGAGGAGAGGAGCAACTTTGGCACTTCTGTCCCCAGAGGTGTCAGGCAGAGGGTGGCAGCCACCTGCAGTTACTTCCTACTGGAGGGAGGGCTTCTCCTCACGAAGGGTGTTCAGAATCTTCGAAATGGAAAACTACACTAAATGACTTCTAAAATTATTTCCGGTTCTGAGACTTGATAATCCTATCAGAATTTTAAGAAAAGGGATTTTGAGAGCCCTCAAACTTTTCTCAAAAATTTCGTGCAACTTTTGAACAATAAGGAACACACACACACCTCCTTCCTGCCATCACAGATTTCGATTTATTTTCCCTATTGTAATTATTCCACTGACATACAGTTTTCCTATTTCTGCATTTTCACGATTACATTATATTCCACTGGATAAACATAGTATAAGGTATTATTCCCTTCCCATGCTTAATTATTATAAAGAGCCGTGCTCTAGATATTTTTGCATACACAGCTTCTCTTCGCTCTCAAAATATTTTATTAGAATAATTAGAACTGATTTGGTTGCAAATTACACAGCTCACTGGAGCAGCCTAAGTAAAAGGGGTTTTGTTGCTAAGCATATAGGACAATCACAAAGTTACCGAGTGTGAGACACACGCAGGAACTGGATCGTTGCCCACACTCCCCATCCCCTCTCCCTGGTCTGCTGTTTTCTCTCGACTGCCTTTCTCTGCCTGCTCCTGGTTCCCTTATAACTTTGGCTCACGCCGGGCTTCAACTTGCCTTGGAGGCAGAGGCCCCAGGTCTGCATCACAAGAGCACAGAGCCAACCACTGTCTGACCAGAATCGGTACGTCTTATACGAGATTCTTGAGCAAGAGGCTGATTAGCCCAGCTCCCCTGGCCCTGCGAGCTGTTCTTTCCTCCAGGTGGGGGGCCGGGCTCTGGAGTCTGCATAGTTCGAATTGAACTCTTCCGCTTACCAGTCACGTGCGCTTGAGTTGGTTCCTGAGCTTCTCTGAGTCTCTATTTGCTCATCTGTGAAATGAGGATAACACTGGCACCTACTGCAGGAGATTATCGGGAGCATGAAATAAAATAACCCTTGTCAAGGCCTATAAGAAGAACACATGAGAAGTCCTCAATGTGTGTTAGCTCTTAATTTTTAAAGAAATTTTGTATTATGGGAAAATATGCATAACATTAAATTTATGATTTTAACCATTTTTAAGTGTACAACTGAGTGACATTAAGTACATTCACATTATTGTGCAGCCGTCACCACTATCCATCCTCAAAACTTTTTCATCGTCCCAAACTATAGCTTTCGTTTTTAAATTATCATTATGGCCATTTCAGATATGGCTTCCTGGGTCCACCCTTTGGAAGTGTGTGATGGGGATTCTTCCCAAAGAAGGGACATCGTGGGTAGGCACTCCAAGAGCCTGCGGAAAGCATCACAATTTCAGTTCTTTAAGCCTTACGGAGCGCTTTCTCACCTAATTTTATGCAATCCTCCTGGGGAAGGACTTCTTGATAGGAAGAGGTTATGATCTTTATTTTACAGGAAAGGAGCCTGAGGTCCAGGAAGTCTGACTGGCCCAACATCTCCCATCTTACTTGTAGAGTCAGGACTCAAGGCCAAGTCTTCTCACGCCAAGTTTGTGCCTTTTCCATGACATCTTGGTGATGTAACTACTCAGCCAAGCTTCATACCCATTTGTTTATAGTTCCTAATATGTACTCCGTTTCCGACTATGAGAAGGGAGAGAAGAATTCTCAAACTGGAATGTGTGGGCGGCGCTATCTGGTAAGTACCGGCCTGCAGGAAGTCTGACAGCTGGCTTAGTTGCCCAGTTTCCATCCCAACATATAAGAAGCAATAATAATTGAACTTCACTGTGTAATGTGGTGATTCTGTGAAAGCCAGAGGGTAGGGAGATTGGTTAATGGACCCCTTAACTTTTACCTTGAGAAAGTTCTGGAATATTTGCTGGAAACAAATGGTATTACTAAGCAGATTTTCAAAATGATGTAGAGAAAAAGATACCATTAGAATCGAAATGGGTAAGTTTCTGATAGTGTTTTATGGGTTGTACAGAGAAGCATATTTTGTCTGATTGGCTTGATTAAATTTTTTTAGTGAAAAACACCTTTACCAAATGCCAGAAGTCTTCATTTTATACAAAAAAAACACAGGAAGAAAGCTTGTATGGACTCAAGCTGCCCCACAACACCTTCCTAACAACTAGATTAATGTTTGCTGGTAGGCAATCTTTCCATTAAAATAATGGCTACTTTTTTGGGTTAGACACTCTCCTTCCATTTGGCACTCTGACTCATTTCCTTGTCGCTTGTTCTAAAAGAAAATCACTTAGGATAACGGAACACCTTAGTGTGGTGAGCTTTTATTCTGTCTGTTCTGATCGTTCCTTTCGTATAAAACTTAGGGATTCTCCTGTGCCCTTTCATAACAAGTCACATTTCTTCTCTTTGGCTTTCAACCTGATCCCACCCCATCTCTGCCGCCCTCATCTCACCCACACTATTTTCCCCAACTCTCCAGTACCAGTTGTCTTGATTTCCTTGTGATTCTCAAGTACATTATATTCAGCCAACCCCCATGTCTTTACCTAGGCTGTACTGGCCTTTCCCTGGATCCACGTGCGAGACCTTTCCCCTTTAGCCGCCCTGAACATTTTCAACCTTCACTGCCAACAAAATCCAACTTATTCTCTAAGGCTCCCCTGACAGTTTCAACCCACGTAGAGTTCATCCCTCTTGAGTTTGGATTGCTTGTGAACGAGTACTGTCCTTTATTTGAGCACCTGCTAAGTGCCGGGCCCCTTATCTGTACTTTACAACTACACAAGGTAATTATTCTCTTCCTCATTTTACAAAAGATTCAGGAAGGTTAGATAATTTGCCCCAGGTCACACATCCTAAACTGCTAAGCTGAGGACTGAACCGCGGGGGTGACATTCTGAAGTTCTTACTCTTTCCATCTATGCTGTCTGTTAACTATACAACCTAGAAGTGTTCTCCAAGTGTTTTGCGTGCACCAGTCTTCTCTCCTTTGAGTTGTTAAAATCAGGGGCTACGTAGTTCAGGCACTGCCTTCAGCTGCTGGCTGCAGACCTCCAGAGTGATGATGGCGTCAATAAGTTGGTTTTTCACTCGCTAATAGGAGTCCAGGGCACAGCAGGCCAAGACTGATAAGGTGGACTGTAGCATCGTAGTCCTTGCCTCTTTTAGCTCTCCCCTCTGCCATCCCCAGGGAGTGGGCCTCAGCCTTGTGTTTACAGGATGGTGTCTGGAAGTCCAGCCATCATATTCGTGTCCCACGCAAGATGGAGGAAAGGATGAAGGGGAAAGGGTAGGCCTCCCAGTCGAAGTTGACAGACCTCTCCCCGAAGCCTCACCTTACGACTTCTATTTATAGCTCCCTGGCCACCACACCCGCAAAGAAGGCCGGGAAATATTTTATAGCTGAATACACTGATTCACCCAGCAATAAGAGTATTCTGTTTCTGAGGAAGGAATGGATGTTGAACAGGCAACTAGTGGTCTCTGCCACAGAGACTCCTGTCCCAGTCGTCTTGTATATTTTCATAGTGCCTAGAAGGTACTCGATAAACAGTGGTAGACAGGCTAATGTGGAGAAGTGGAGAGTGGAAAAAGACGCTTTAGGAAACTGATAAATGAAGAAACTGAAGAGATGGTAATCACACATGATTTCTAACTTATGAATATTTCATAAGAAAATAAATACCCATGGTCTTCTCCCAAACAATCCTGCTGCTACTCAGGCTTCACAGATGGAATGCTTATGAAACTAACATCAAGATTAAGAAAATGAAGCCAAGGGCCGGCCCCGTGGCTGTGCCCTTAAGTTCGTGTGCCCCGCTTTGGCGGCCCAGGGTTTCGCTGGTTCGGATCCTGGGTGTGGTCATGGCACCACTTGCCAGGCCATGCTGAGGTGGCGTCCCACATAGCACAACCAGAGGCACTCACAACTAGAATACACAACTATGTGCTGGGGGGCTTTGGGGGGGGGAGGGGGAGGAGGAGGAGGAGAGAAGGAGGAGGAGAAGGAGGAAAAGAAGATTGGCAACAGATGTTAGCTCAAGTGCCAATCTTTAAAAAAAAAAAAGAAAGAAAGAAAATGAAGCCAAGTCGTTTGAAATGATTTTGAGTAGATTCACTGCGTTTCTTTCAGCCTTTAGTCTTTGCATACATTTTGTCTCCATTTACGAAATTGGAATAATAAAATGTTCTGTTTTGCAAAAGGACTCACTGTAAACAACTACTTCTGAAAAATGACCAGTACTCAGGCAATGTCTGATGGGCACTTAGAGAAAAAGAGTAGATTACATTTCCAATAGAAATTAGTGCTATGCAGTTCTGGAACTCTCCTGAGTTTCTTATTTTGATTTGCAAAATAATTCAAATACCTGACAGAAAAACCTATGGTAATTACCTGAAGTGTTGCCCCAGCAGATTAACATCATTGAGAGAGGGTCTCTGTTTAAAATTAAAAGCACATTTTTGCAATTTTTATTTTTTCTTTTTTGGGGAAGATTAGCCATTACCTAACATCTGTGCCCATCTTCCTCTACCTTATATGTGGGACACCCGCCACAGCATGGCTTGACAAGTGGTGCATGATCCACACCCGGGATCCAAACCAGCAAACCCCAGGACACCAAAGTGGAGCATGCAAACTTAACCACTATGCCACCAGACCAGCCCCTGTAATTTTTAATTTTGATGCAATTTCAAATCTAGAAGAAATTTGTGAGAATATTACAAGCAGCTCCTGTGTCCCCCTTACCCAGCATCACTAATGGATTACAATTTGGTCCATTTTCTTTATCATTTTTTCTCTCTGTCTCTCCTTTTCTGTGATATGTGTGTATGATTTGTTTTCTGACACTGTTTATTTTTTTCTGAGGAAGATCAGCCCTGAGCTAACATCTGTTGCCAATATCCCTCTTTTCTTGCTTGAGGAAGATTGGCCCTGAGCTAACATCTGTGCCCATCTTCCTCTATTTTGTATGTGGGTCACTCCCACAGCCTGGCCGCCAAGTGGTGTAGCTCCACACCTGGAAACTGAACCCAGGCCACTGAAGTGGAGTGCATCGAACTTAACCACGAGGCCACAGGACTGGCCCCTTTTCTGACACTTTTGAGAGTAAACTGGAGACATCCCACGTTAGAAGACCCCCAAAAACTTCAGAATATCCTTTGCTGAGAAAAGGATATTTTCTTATATAACTACCACAAAATGATCAACACAAAAACTTTAACATTGATACAATACTATTATCTAGCAGATGGTCCATGTGCAATTGTCCCAGTAATGTCCTTTTTAGCTATTTTATTTTCCCTGGCCAGAATCCAGTCTCAGATCATGCATTGCATTTAGTTGTCACGTCCCTTTAACCTTCTTGGATCAGGAAGAGTTCCTCAGCCTTTCTGTGATTTTCTCTAACTTCACATTTTTTAAGAATACAGGACAATTTTTTGGTAGAATATCCTTCAACTTGGGCTCGTCTGGCTTGCCTCATGATTACGTTCAGGTCACACGTTTTTGGCAGGAATTCCACAGACGTGGTGGTGTCTCCTTCTCGGTGCATCATATGAGGGAGCACGTGATACTGTTTTGTCTGAAGACCGGAGAGGCTGACTTGGACTTGGCGTCCGCCAGATTTCTCTGCTGTAAAGATCCTATTTTTCTTTTGTAACTAATAGATGATTTGTAGGGAAGTTTTTTGGGACTATGTAAATATTCTCTTCCTCATCCCACATTCATCTACTAGTTTGAGCATCCACTGATGATTTTCAAATTCCATCGTTCCTTTTTTATTAGTTGGCTTGCTATTGTAAGAATAGATTTGTCTTCTAAGAGAAAGTTTCTGATGCCGTGTGGCTGCATGCTTCGGAGACTCTGTCTTATTTTCTAGGGCTGCAGTAACAAGATACCACACCCTGAGCGGCTTACACAACAGACATTTCTTCCTTCCAGTTCCGGAGGCTGAGAAGTCCAAGGTCAGGGTGCTGGCCAATTCCGTTTCCGGTGAGAGCTCTCTTCTTGCCTTGCAAATGGCCACCTTCTCCCCTCATGTGGTGTCCTCACATGGCAGAGAGAGTGCTCACGTCTCTTCCTCTTTTTATAAGGACGCCAATCCCATCATGGAGGCTCCACTCTCACAACCTCATCTAAACCTAATTACCTTCCAAAGTTCATCACACCGGGGTGTAGGGCTTCGCATATGAATTTGAGGGAGGGGGACACAAATATTCAGTCCACAACAGACTTTGTAAAGGTAAAATATGCCCCCCATTGTAAGAAGATGGTATCTCCCTGGACTGGGTACCCGTGATAGTGAGCATCGAAGCCATGCATAGTAGGAGTAATTCCTTACTCTGTCCTCTATAATAGGATTCTTTACTTTTATTCTTATTTCCACTGTCAACTAGTGAGGGAATTTGGCCACTCTCCCCTCATCCAGCATTGAAGTCTGTCCTCTGTTTGTTGCTGCCCGACAAATCTGGATTTAAATTCCACAGTTCCCGTTGTGTATGTGATGTTAGGCACCTTCTTTGGACTTCAGTCTCTTTGCTCACCAAATAGGGATGGTTACCCCTGTTTCACAGATGTCGCTGGGAGGAGCAAACGAGATGACGTATGTGATGGCACATAACATGGTGTCTGATCTAAGAAAGCAGTTTGTAAATATGTTTTCTGACTTTAACTTAAAAATTCCAATTTTGGTGAGACCGTTTTGCAAGTTTCTTGACTTGGAAGAGGTTAGATGCTTGACTTTCATCAAGACTTTACATGGTCTTCTGAAATAGGGATCTGCATCAGAAACAGAAAGGTTTGGTGGTGTCCTCACATGGCTTCTACCAACTTTTAGATGATTTGTGTGGTTATATCAATTTTATTCCTTCCTTTTTTCCTTCCTTCCTTCTTTCTTTCCTTCCATTTAACATTAATGGCGCTCGCTATGTGCCAGTCACTACTGTACACAAGGGATAGGGCAGCTCACAAAATTTCCTGGCCTGGTGTCAATTATATTCTAATCAAAGATGACAGAGGATACATATAGAAACAAACTCTTTTAATCATGCGAGGTAAGTGCTATGGAGAAAAATAGAGCCAGGAAGGGGCGTAGGATTGTGAAGGGGTTGCTATTTTAATTAGATAGTCAGAGAAGGGCTCACCGATGAGGTGGCATGTGATCAGAGACCTGAAGGAGATGAGGGAGCTAGTCATTAGAGAGTTTGAGGGAAAAGCATTCCAGGCAGAGGAAATATTTCAAAGAGAAGAGTTCTAAGGTATAGAATGACTTACTGAGTGTTCAGCCAAGGGAGCCATGAAAGAAGCCAAGGTGGTTCTGTGGAGCACAACAGCGCTCGACCTCCGTGACATGAATGTGACTGTAGGCAACAGCAGAATGGCCAGATGGGTGGTGGGGTTGTGGCAGCTGTAGGGGTCCCCACTCAGACCTCTCTTCAAGAAAGCACCTGCTTCAAGGAGTGCAGAGAGCTGAGGACCTGCAGCTGTAGTGCCTTCTGGAGCCACCCCAGCGTCTCAGTGCAGCCCTTTCTCCCAAGCAGTCTTCAGCCAGTGCTGAGCTGGGGGAAGATCCTAGGGCATGACCACTGATAGGCAATGTGGGACTCCTTTAAGGACAGTCTTTGGGCCAGAGCTCCGGGTTGGGCTGCCTGTGGTGTTTCCAGAGCTAGACTGCAGCCTGAGGCTCTATCTAATAATCCTTCCTTCCCCTTCTCCTTTCACAAGTGTTGGATCTGCATCACGGGCTAAAGGCTTTCCCTGCTCACTCCTACACCCTCTTCCTTGTACCTTCCACAGATATTACCCCTCAATAAGCTGCTTGCCCATCTAAACCCCATCCTGCTGTCTGTCTGCTTCCTGGAGAACCCAGACTGACAGGGGGCAGAGTAAACATTGCTCTGCCTCGACTACCTGCATAAGTCAGGTACAGTCGAGGATATGGAAAGAGGGCAGTCTACAGTGGCATCTAGGGAGGATCAAAGTTGCCAGATAAGCTCCATCAGCCCTACCCCAAGCCATCCTGAATATTATACAGTCAGTGAGAAATCTACTTATTAAAAATGCAGCTTCAGGGGCCAGCCCCATGGCATAGTGGTTAAATCCAGCACACTCCGCTTCAGCAGCCCAGGGTTCACGGGTTCAGATCCCGGGCATGCACCTACACACTGCTCATCAGGCCATGCTGTGGCAGCGTCCCACATATAAAGTAGAGGAGGACTGGCACAGATGTTAGCTCAGGGCCAATTTTCCTCACCAGAAAAAGATTCCTCTAGATACTCATTTCAGCCCTGAGCGTTTCTTGTATAGAAATTCCACAGCTACCGATGGAGAAGTTCCAAACCCTTAAGTAAATTCTGAGGAATAAGGGGCTCACTGCTTAGTCACCAAATTAGCATCCAAAGGGGCAGCATGCCCTGAGAGAGGGGGGCAGTTGGCACTCATTTCCACTCCTGGAAGGCAAACCATGGGCATCAGCTCTCTGGTGACACTTTCTAGGTCTCCAACTGAGATGCTTGTCTCTGTCTTCCATACCAGGCTCACAATGCTCCAGTGACATTCCAGCCAGAGGTGACAGAACCATGTTCTAATCACATAGCTGAGGTCACAGTTTGGGGCTCAGTAAGGCAATGGAGCCAAAGATTTTCTGGGAAATACCTAAAATCCCATCAGGAAAGCAAACACTGGCAGGGAAGGAAGTGGCTCTGGGGTGGGGTCCCACGGAGGGCAGGCAGAAAAGGTCATGACCCAGGATTCCAGGTGGATGCCCTGAGTGCCAGGCACTTTCACGTGTTCATATTTCCAGAGCCACCCTATGATGCCAGACTTATACTTTAAGGTAATCCCTTTTTTATGGCTTAGAAAAATGTGGTTTGGAAAGTTAAGTGATTTTTCCACAGTGCTAGCAAATAGCAAAGCCAGGATCCAAACCAGGTCTTCTGACTCCAAATGTAGGGATTTTTTTTTTCCATGGTTTTGCTGCTGGCTAACTTTATCAATTTGCCTGTATCAATAATAATAATATTTTACCCTGTGGCCACACCTCCTGGCTTAGATATAATCATGTCAACGTTTGGTCATACCATGGCAGGGAAGCACTGTAGTGGACATTTGCTGGTTTTTGACATCTCCACATCCATTCTTCTCTTCTTTTGCTAAACATATTCTGATGTTCCCTGGAGAACTCCCCCCTCCTTCCCTTGTAGTCAATGAGTTTTGAGTGGGCTCAAACTCTGGCTTCAGGAATGGGGCTGACTCCTCCTCCTAAATCAGTCGATGCGCCCATTCCCTGGCCACTGCCATCGGGATCGGTCTGTAGGCAGTCAGGACCAATTAGTCTTTTGCCAAGCAGCGGGGAGAAAAGCAAGTTCTGGCCCCCACTTCGGCTGAGCCTAGAGAATGCAGGCTGCGGCCGCTGTCACTCTCCTGCTGCTGGGATTGGAGAGTGTCCAAGGATGGCGCTTACACAGCAAAAACAGAGCCAGGAGATGAACAGAGAGAAACCAGGTCCTGGGACCATTTGTTTTTGCACTGGGTCAGGCCATTCTTGAAGCCAAAACTACCCACTAGAACTTCCAGTCTCGTGATACAACAAATTCCATTTATACATAAGCAGTATAGGTTGTATTATCTATTACTTTAAACTGAAAGAGGTTTACCTGATATAGCAGACTTCCCCGCTTCAATTCAATGGGTGTTAAAAATCAATTAGGACTCAACAATAAAAAGACAAATAGGGCCAGCCAAGTGGCATAGTGGTTAAGTTCGGCAACACTGTGCTTCGGCGACCTGGGTTTGGTTCCCAAGCACGGACCTACACCACTTGTTAGCCATGCTGTGGCAGTGACCCACATACAAAACAGGGGAAGATTGGCACAGATGTGAGCTCAGGACTAATCTTCCTCAAGCAGAAAAAAAAGAAGGAGGAAGATTGGCAACAGATGTTAGTTCAGGGCAAATCTTCCTGAGCAAAAATAAAAGACAAATAACCCAATTAAAAATATTCAAAGGACTTGAACAGATGCTATCGACTGAATCTGTGTCCCCCTAAAGTTTGTATGTTGAAACCTATTCTCCCAATATGATGGTTTTAGGAGGTGGGGCCTTTGGGAGGTGATTAGGTGATGAGAGCAGAGCCCTCATGAACAGAATCAGTGCCCTTAGAAAAGAGACCCTAGGGAGCTCCCCTGCCCCTTCTACCATGTGAGGATATGGTGAAAAGACCACCATCTGTGAACCAGGAAGTGGGTTCTCACTAGACACCAGATCTGCCGGTGCCTTGATCTTGAACTTGCCAGTTTCCAGAACCATGAGAAATAAATTTCTGTTGTTCATAAACCAGTCAGTCTATGGTATTCTGTTATAGCAGTCCAAAAAGACTAAGGCAAGAGGCATTTCTCCAAAGTAAATGTACAAGTGGCCAATAAGTTCTTGAAAAGATGCTCAACATCATTAGTCATCAGGGGAATGCAAACCAAAACCACAATGAGATACAACTTCACACCTCCTGGGATGGCTTTAACAGAAATACAGATGATAACAAGTGTTGGCAAGGATATGGAGAAATTGGAACCACGTACATTGCCAGTGGGAATGGAAAATGACGCAACTGCTCTGGGAGACAGTCTGGCAGTTTTTCAAATGATTAAACATACAGTTACTGTGTGACCAGGTCCTAGATAGAGACCCAAGAAAAATGAAAAGATACATCTCCAAAAAGCCTTGCTCATAGCAGTTGTATTCATAATAGCTAAAAATGGAAAACAACTCAAATGTTCATCGATGGGAAATGGAAAAACAAATTGCGATATATTCATACAAAGGAATTCCTCTCGGCAATAAAAGGAATGATCTACTGATATGTGCAAAAACATGAATGAATCTAGAAACACGTCGAGTGAAGGAAGCCAGATCCAAAATAATATATATGGTTTGACTCCATTTATATGAAGTCCAAGAACAGGCAACACTAATCTATGGTGATAGAAATCAGAAAGGGGTTGCCTGAGTGAGAAGGGTGTTGGACTAGAAAGGGACGAAAGAGTGAGAAAACTTTCTGGAACTTTGGGTGCTACTTACATGGTGAATACAATTGTCAAAACTTATTGAATCGAACCTCAAAATTGGTGCACTTCACTTAAAAATAATACTGTTTTTTAAATATTGACTGATTTTTCACTTCTGATGAGGAAAAAAAAAAAAAAGTACCCACTGAACTTACACAGTCTGATGTCCGTGAAAAGCTTTCCTATCCACAAATGCCTTTCCCCACCAACTTAAGAATGGACGGCCTTTCTCCCCTATTAGTTTCTCCTTTGAGAGAAAGCACTGCCTAAGATGCTGTGCTACGTCTCCTGATGACTGTTTCAGCACTGCACTAAGTTACAAGATTGATTCTCCTTCTTAGCAAGGCCCCTCAAAGCTCTATTGACCAAGGTGACCATGTTATTGAAGGCCCCGTCCCTCATCTTATAATGGAGCATGTTTATAAACCATTAATTTCCAACCTCCACCCCTTTCTTACAAAGTTTTGTGGCAAAATTCTTCATTCCGCCTAACTTATCTCAAGAGAGCTGGTGACTTTTATCTTAAAATCCAGAAATTAAAAAGATAAAGTGATAAAACAGCCATTACCGTCTTCAAGTCACTAACCTGAAGAGACACCGACTCTCACAAAGTGAGTTTCCGCTTTGGGTAACTCCTTCTCATTTCTTTAATTCTTTCTTTACCTCGTCTCACCTCCCAGCCTTGTGCCGCATCACTTACCACTTATTGACCAGATTAATTAGCCACAGAAAGGTAATGGAAATCCTAAAATGCAGAGTCACTTACAAACTTCCCTAGCATGATTCATGAAATCCCTATGGGGTCATTGGAATGTCCATTTTGATGGTGTTTTATGGATTAGAAAGAGCCCTATTGCCTCATTAGTATGGACTTCTCTGTGACCTGAAAAAAAAAACGAATGTGAGTTCCTTTGGGGGAATGGAGAGGAGACATTACAAAAGAAAAATGATATTATTTTCCAATACCAAGGAAATTCATTAGCAAACACATTAAAATGCACTTGAGTAGTCATCACACTGAATTGTTTTGGAAAAGGCCCTGCTTTGGAAAAACACAGGGCATAAACATCTTCAGCCCTGCACTTTGGCACAACGAGACAGCAGGATGACAAATGTCTTATTATTCCCTGTGGCGCCTTAATATTCAGAGGACATCTGCTACTCTGTGTTTCTCCCTCCCCTGAGCCACCTTTATCACAGTCTGACATTACGTTACTGTGAATTCCCATGTCCACCTGTTTCAGGGGGAGACGCAGGCAGACTCCTCCGGTTTGCAGGAAACCAGTTGGTCTTAAAGTCAGGAGGCTGAGCTTTTGTACCAGCCATGCAGTCTTAGGCAAGTGTCCCCAATTCTCTTGGCTTCAGTATCCTCATTTGAAAAATAGGGAGCATAATAGACATGATTCCAACGAAATGGAAGCTGACTCCCCCTGGTCAGTAGGGGTTCCTCAGACCATAGAACCCGTATACAGGGAAGGGTGATAGATCCTTATTAGCAGTCATTGGCTTGCTGCTGCGTGGTGGGGAGGGGGTGGGGAGGGCTATGTTTAGAACTCAGGGAGTCAATGGACAACCTCTTGGCATTCCTTGGCCCAGTGGCCAAGTGAGGTCACTGGAAAACTGCATTCGCCTGATCAAGATGAGACTATCAATGCCTCATATTCCACATGCATGAAGTTTAGGTCCCTCCAGACCTGCTTGAGAAAAGCAAGCAAAGTGTCTTTATTTCTGCAGCCGGGCACAAGGAGGGGGTAAAAAAGCCACGTTCAGCCAAAGTGCTGATAGAAGCTAACAAGAACGGAAATGGGAGCTAGAAGGCAGCCTTGAGGACCAGCTCAGGCCTTGCAACCCGCTGCAGAAGCAGGGATGGGACGAGCTGTGTTTTACGTTATTTGGCCATTTCTCCGTCTCCCCCACCTCACCCCCTACTTATTAGGAAAACAGTGGAGGTGGTGACATTTTAGGTTCAGGTGGACATACGACCAGCTGTACTCTCTGCCCTTCCTCCTGCTCCGTTCCCTGGGGGCTTGCCCTAAATGCACTGTGTCACTAGGTTCTCTTGCCTTCTGGTTTCCAGTCAGGGTCAACAACAGGGAGCACAGACAGATCAGAGGAAGGAAGACAGAAGGGCACTGTCAGAATACTTCTGCCCTTTCTCGAGTCATTGTGCTGGGGACCGGCCGCATCCTTCCACTAGAGGTCACAGCTCCTGTCAGGCGGCTCTCCTCACAAAGATCTCTCTCCTGGCTCTGATAATGGGTTGCTTCCTTCTTCAAGCCTCTGTGTGGTAATGGAACTCCTAAGTTACTAAGACTGGGGCATTTTATTTTCACTTTTGGATTCCTTAAACCTGCCCAAACCTTTGTAAATAGTCCCTTTATTAAATTCTCCTCAAATTAACAAATTTCCACAAATAAATGATTTCTTTTCTGGTGGGGCCCTCACTAATAGAGACAAGTTTTTCATAGGAACCACAGAGGTAACTGTAAGATCAATGACATTTGTTTAAAATGTGTGTGAAATTTCTTTGAAGAATAGAATGACTTTGTAGAAGTTCAAATGAAGCGTATGCCACACATATAGGAAAAGGCATAAAACACAGATGTGCAGTTTAAAGAATAATTATAAAATGGACACCCACGTAACCAGGACTACGATCCAGATATAGCACATTGCTGGCTGCCCACCCTACCCTCCAGCTAAAGTCACCTTTGTTCTGACTTCTAGGGCGGTCATTTCATTGCTTTTCTGCATTTTACCAACTCATGTGTGTTTTATCAGCTATGTAAGCATCCCTTATATCTACAGTTTCCTTTTGCCTATCATAGAACTTATAGAGATGGAATCAGGCTATAGACATTCTCTCGTGTCTCGCTTCTTTAGCTCACTGTTACGTTGGATTCATCGTGGTGTTGTCTTTGGCACCCATGTCAAAGTCTGGTGCTTTCACTTTCGGTGCTGCATCCTGTTCCACTGTAACAATGCTCAACCCTTGATTCATCTTTTCTACTGTTGAGGAATGTTTGAATTGTTCCCGTTTCAGGCTATTCAGAACAATACTGCTATGAAAAATCTTCTATTTACCTCTAGGGCACAGTTCGAGAGTTTCTCTAGCATAGTGGTTCTCAAACTGATTGGTCTCAAGGCCCATTTACACTCTAAAATTTGAGGACCCCATAAAAATATCGAGGACCCCTTTTGTTTCTATGGATATCTAACCATACTTACTGTATGAGAAATTAAAACTGAGAAAAATTTTATGTATTTATCAATTTATTTTTAAAAACCATGAAAAACTCATTAGATGTTAACAATAATGCGTTTTTAATTAAAAAACTAACTTTTAGGAAGATAATATGGAAGAATTTTTTTACTTTATAACTTTGGGATAGGGAAAGGATTCTTAAATAATATAAAAAGCAAGACCATAAAAATTCGATAAATTCAACTACATTAAAGAACTTATGCTCATGAAATGATACCTAAGAGAGTGCAAACTGAAGCCACAGCATTGGAGAAGATATTAGCTACAGATAGAACCAACAAAGGACTTGAATCTAAGACATATACAAACTCACACAACTAATGTGAAAAATGGGCATGAGATTTGAATAGACACCTCATCAAAAAGAAAATCCACAAAGCCAATAAACATATGAAGACTAGCTCCACCTCATTCCCCTCTTTAATGAGAGAAGTGCAAAGAAAACCACTATGAAGCACCAAGGCCCTAGCAGCTGGTGGTGATAATGTGGAGTGATGGGAATTCTAGGCTGTGGATGAGAATATGAATGAGTCCAACCACCTTGGAAGAGTGTGGCACTTTCTGGGAAAGATAAAGTTATACCTACCTTGTGATGCAGCAGCTTCACTCCTGGGCTTGCATCCCAGAGCAGCGGTTCTCAAAGGGCGGTCTACGGACACCTGAAGGTCCTTGATCTTCCTGGGGGTCTGTGAGGGCAAACTATCTTTATAATGATACTAACATGTTATCTGCCATTTTCATTGTGTTAACATCTGCAGCGATGGAGTGAAGGCAGTGGTGGGAAACTGCTGGGCGCTTAGCAAGAATCAAGGCAGTGACACCAAACTGTGCTGGTGAGCATTGTATTCTTCCACACTACTTACCAAAAAATGCCAGTTTCACTTAACAATATCTTTTTTTTTTTTTTTGAGGAAGATTAGCTCTGAGCTAACTACTGCCAATCCTCCTCTTTTTGCTGAGGAAGACTGGCCCTGAGCTAACATCTGTGCCCATCTTCCTCTACTTTATATGTGGGACGCCTACCACAGCATGGCATGCCAAGCGGTGCCATGTCCACACCTGGGATCCGAACCGGTGAACCCCAGGCCGCTGTGAAGCGGAATGTGTGAACTTAACCGCTGTGCCACCAGGCTGGCCCCTAGAATATCTTTAACGAAGCAGTAAAAATTAATTTTATTAAATCTCAAGTACATTGTACACTGAGTACATTTCTTTTTTTTTCTGATGAGATCAGTGGTGATATTAACAAATGTGAGATTTTTGGTATTATATAGGGAAATGTGCTAACATTTAGAAAATTTGAGTAACTCTGTGAACCAATATTTTCCAAACATCAAATGCCTGATCTTAAAAAATCATGCATGGGTCAGTTTCACTCAAGATGAAAGACACACCAAGGGATTTTAATGTAACAGAACACATATAGTTCACTAACACGGTTTCAGATTCTACATTGCAACTAACCTTTAAGAAACTACCAGTGTAATAGAAATTTCTGGTGTTCAATAGAAGAGATGAGAGAGCAGGCATCTTTTTGTTTTTCCCCATTTCAAAGGGAAAGCTTCTAGCGTTTCGCTATTTAGCATGATGTTTGCTGTAGATTTTCTGTATATACGTTTTACTTGACTTAAAGTTTCCCTTTTATTTCAAGTTTGCTGAATTTTAAAATTAAGAATCCATATTGATTTTTTACCATTTGTTTCTTCTGCATATATTGAGGTGGTCATCTGGTTTTTCACTTTTATGACAGAATCAATGACAAATTACATTGATTCATTTTTAAATGTTAAACCCATTTTATATTCCTGGGACAAAGCCAGCTTGTTTCTATATATTATCCTTTTGAATTACTGGATTCAATTTGCTAATATTTTGTTTCAGATTTTTCAGTTAATGTCCATAGGTCAAATTAGTCTGTAATTATATTTTGTCATATTGTCCATGATGAGGTTTAGTATTTTATTATGAGTTTGGGAGTCATTTCGACTTTTATTTTATGTTTATGTGAGAATACTTTGTTCCTCAAAAGACTGGTAGAACTCACATTAAAGTCTTCTAGTCCTGGAGTTTTCTTTGTGGATTTTCTATGAAGGATTGAATTTATTTAGTGGTTGTAGATTATTCAGGTTTTTTATATTATTATAGGCTTTGCTAATTTTCCTCTGGGAAGTTGTATGGACTACATTTTCACATGCGTTGGCATTAGGTCGTTCATCATATCCTCTCGTGATTTTTCTGATGTCTGCAACATCTGGAGTAATATGCCCCTTTTCATTCATTTTGTGTGTGTGTGTGTGTATTCTCCCTCTCATAGTCTCAAAAGGGACTTGACACCTTTATTAGTCATCTCAAGGAACCAACTGTTGACTTTATTGTTTCTCTCTATCATGTATTTTTTCTATTTCATGTATTTCTGTTCTGATTTATTACTTCTTTTCTACTACTTTCTTTCTGTTTATTTTACTGTTTATTTCTATTATCCTGAGGTGGATGCTTGGCTCATCAATTTTTAGCCTTTTTTCTTCGCTAGTATAACATTTAAGGCTATAAGTCAATCCTCTAAGTACTTTTTAACTGTATCCTACATGTTTTTGATAGTTAGGAGTTTTTTAAATCATTCAATTGAAAAAAATTTTAATTTCCATTATAAATAATTTTCCAAAAATATGCGATATTCTTTTTCATTTTTATTTATTGATTTATGGTTTGATCACATATTCGTCAGAAAACATCCTCTGTGTTATCTCTGCCCCTATAATTTGTTGAGCCTTGCTTTAATGATCCAGTATAAGTCTATTTTTGAAATGTTCTGTGTGGATTTCAGAATATTTATTCTACTGTTGTTGAATGTAATATATATAATCTCAACTGGGTCAAATTTATTAATCATTATTGTTTGAATCATCTATTAGCTGATTTTTCTCATCTCTTTATTCTGTCTACTATTAACAGATGTATTTTAAAATTTCTCATATAATTGTGGATTTGTCTATTTTTCCTTATAGTTCTTCTGATTTTCTCTTACAGAGCTTGAAGCTATGTTATTAGGTGCATATAAATTTTATATTTTCCTGGTGAATTGAAATTGTATTGCTAAGAAGTGATTATGTTTCTCTTACTAAATTTTTATTGTGGTAAAATATAGATGACAAAGTTTGCCATTTTAACGATTTTTAAGTGTACAATTCAGCAGCATTAATTAGATTCACAGTGTTGGGCAACCATCACTACTATATAGTTTAAAACTGTTTCCGTCACCCTAAATAGAAACTGTACAACCATTAAGCAAAAATTTGCCATGCTTCCCTCCTCCCAGCCCCTAATATTATCTACTTTCTGTCTCTATAAATCTTCCTTTTCTAGATATTTCACATAAGTGAAATTATACAATATTTGTTATTTTGTGTCTGGCTTATTTCACTTAGCATATGTTTTCAAGCTTCATCCATGTTGTGGTATACATAGAACATGATTCCTTTTTATGGCTGAATAATATTCCATTTAACGTATATACTGCATTTTGTTTATCTATTCATTTGTTGAATACTTGGGTTGCTTCCACCTTTTGGCTATTGTGAGCAATCCTGCAATGAACGTGGTATACGAGGGTCTGCCTCAGTCCCTCCTTTCAATTTTGAGTATACACGCAGGAGTGGAACTGCTGGGTCCTACAGTAATTCTATGTTTAGCTTTGTGAGTAACTGCCAAACTGTTTTCAATAATACTTTTTGCCTTAAAATCTATTTAGAGTACTATTAATATAAGAATGCCAGCTCTTTTTTGTTTATATTTTCAGGGTATATGTATTTCCATTTTAAAATTTCAGCCTGTTTGAATATTTACATACTTTTTTTTCCAGTCTGAAAACCGTGGTCCTTTAACTGAAGTATTTAATCTATTTATATTTTATTTAATTAATTAATATTAATAACTACTATATTTTAAATCTATCACCATATGTTTTCTTTCTCTTTATCTCACTAGTTCTATAATTCTTTTTCTCTTCTTTTGGATTGATTATTTTTATCATTCTACATTTTCCTATTATTTACAGGCTACATTCTCTGTGTCTGTTCTTTCAAAGGTTAGCTAAAATTTCTGTGTGCATATATAATCTATCAAGTACAAAGTTAGTCAATAATGTTATTTTTGTGCTAGAGATTACAAAGACTTTAAACACTAACTTCATTTACTCTCTTCCTAATTTGCATGTTTTTATTTTTGTGTATTTCACTTATTTTTAATCTTATAGACATTAATGTTGTGTTATGCACAATACTGCATTGTTTAGATTTATCCACATATTTATCACTTTCTCTGCTCTTCATTCTTTCTTGCATCTCAGAGCTTCCATCTGAGATCACATTCTTTCTTCCAGAATAACACCCTTCAGAATTCTCTTTTATAAGGGTCTAGATAGTAGCTGCAATATTGTGATTTATTAGAAAATATATATATATATATATATATTTGGTCATTCAGATGACCAAAATATATTCTTCATATATGGTTGGTCTTCATCCACAGTTCCTGGCTCACGACTCCTAAAACCCTTGGAATTTCCTGAGCTATAAGAGCAACAGGAGCATCTTTTGTTATAATATTTGGTCTCTTGTCCTCAGTTCCTGAAAAAGCTTCAGAGCCATAAGGGTGAAGTAGGTGTCTTGTTACTCATAACAAGCCCCTTTCCCCCACAACTGGGTTTATGTTAATGAGGTGACTTTTGGAAAGCACCTAAGGATGGGGCTGGTTGCCAGGGGAACCAACCCTGAATAGAGAGTTAGAACTTTCAGTCCCACCTCTTGATTTCCGGGGGGGGAGGGGCTAGAGGTTGAATCAGTCACCAATGATCCAATGAGTTAATCAATCATGCCCATGTAATGAAGCCTCCATAAAAACCCGAAAGGAGGGGGTTCAGAGAGCTCCAGGTTGAGGAATCAGAATGCTTTCTCGTGCACCATACTGGGCCCCCAGCTCCATGAGGACGGAAGCTTCTTTGTTAGGGACCTCACCCCATGTATCTCTTCATCTGGTTGTTGATTCATATCCTATAATATGCTGTGTAATAAATTGGTAATCTAGTGAGTAAATGGGTTTTCCTGAGTTCTGTGAGCTGTTCTAGCAAATTAATCAAACCCAAAGAGGGGGTCAAGGGAACGTTTGATTTATAGCCAGTCGGTCAGAAGCGCAGGAAACAATCTGGGCTTGCAATTGGTGTGTGAAATGGAGGGCGGACTTGTGGGACTGAGCTGTTTCCCTATGGAATTTGATGCTGTCTCTGGGTAGATGGTGTCTGAGCTGAGTTCAACTCTTAGATATGGCTTGTTTGTGTGGGGAAGCCTATACACACACACACACACATATTGGAATTGGGTCCAGGAACCCAAAAGAGTGGCAAACTCTGCGCTTCTATTTGTTTTCTAAATGTCTATATTGTGCCCTCATTCTTGAAAGGTATTTTCACTAGGATTAGAATAACAGGTTACCAGTTATTTTCTTTCACCCCATGGAGGATCACTGTGCTGTCACCTGGTTTCCATTGCTGCTATTGAGAAGTCAGTTGTCAGTCTCACTGCTGTACCTGTGACAATGATTTCCAACCATACCCTACCCCAATCTCTTTTTCTTTGGTGTTCATTAGTTTCATTATGATGAATCTAAGGGCGCAGTTTGCTCGTTAGTCAGTTAGTTCTTCCTCCCTCCCTCTTTCCCTCCCTTCCTTCTTTCCTTCTTTTCTTTCTTTCTCTCTTTCTGTTTAGGATTTGTTTGGCTTTTTGAGTGTGTGAATTGATAGAATTCATTGTTCTGGAAAAGTATATTTCTTCAAATATTTTCTCTGCCATATCATCTCTCTCCTCTCCTTCTAGAACTCTAATTAAATGTATGTCAGACTTTCTTGCTCTCTCTTCCATGAATCTTAATCTCTCTTTCATATATTCCATCTCTGTGCTTCACTCTGTAAAGTCTTGTGATCTAAACTTCCTGTTCTCTAATCCTCTTTTTGTGCTATTAAACCGCTGGTTTTTGTTTTGTTTTTAATTTCAGTAATTGTGATTTTCATTTCTAGAAGTTTTATTTGTTTCTTCTTAAAAATTTCTTGGTTGCTTTTTGTAGTTTCCAGTATCCTGAAGGCATTTTCAAGCTTGTCTTTTATGTCTTTAATAATAGTAAGCATAACTGTTTTATAACCTCCGTCTGATAACCCCAGTGGCTAAAGTCTCTTTGGCTCCATTTCTACTTTGTTTCTTCCAGCTCTTGCACATGATGCTTATTTCTCTATGTGTCATCAGTTGTTTTTACTGTGTGCTGCTCGTTGACCTTGAAAAATTATTTATGTAAATACATTGAGGCCCAGGATGAAGATGGCTTCTCACAAAGGCTTTGTATTTGTTACTTTCAACCCCCAAGGGCTTGATCAATACAGCGCCAGCTTAAATTATGTTTATGACTTGAATTTTTTTAGACCACCAAGTGGTTATAACTACAATAATGCCAGCAAGGGATTACAAATTTTAAAGGAAGAATTGTTTCCTCCATTGTACTGTTCAGCAGTCCCCAGTGAGTGGAGATACTGGGAAAATGTAGCTTTCGAATTCCCAGCTCTATCCGTAGGTTTCTTTTTGTACTTCACCTTTGGTTGTCAGTTTCTGTAGTCGGTGGCTGGGGTGAGCTGCTCCCTGGAGCGGTGTCCACTGAGGTCTCACAGGTGCTGTCTCTGGTTTTCTGCTCTTATCTACTGCTCTAGTCTACAGCTGGAGTATTTCAGAGGATAGTCATTTTTCTCCACTTGGTCAGGATTGGTGGTACACTTCAGCTGACTCAAGCCCAGCATTGTTCTTGTCAGCACTTCAGACTCTTTTGAATCTCTGCCACATCCTCCATTCAGTGTCTTTATCTCCACTTCTGCTGTGGGGTCAGCTTGACCTCCCCATGGCAGACCTGTTATCTCTCAGCTTAGCCCTGTTCTGTGTCCTCTACAGAGGAGGCAGGAAGATCTGAGTCCCTTCCCCACCACACAGGAGCTACTGGAAGCTCAAGTTGGGCCCTCCTTTTGCCTTCTACTCTACTCTGCTCTCTTTCCTCCTCTGGGCCCACTCCATTGTGCTGCTCGCTCACCTTAAACAGTGATTTCCTTCTAGAATCCCAAATAGAAAGTAGATGAGAAGCCCTCTCACCTTAGCCTCCCTCTCAACCAATCGCACACACCTTCCCTCTCTGGGACTTATTCCTGGGATCAAGAAAACTTCTCACTCACTGGCTTTCCTGACTCCAATTCCAGCTTCTCCCAACAACCCACTGGAACAGGAAGAAGCTCAAACATTCCACTTCTTCAACATCATATCCTTGTTCTTTCTTGGGACAGCAAGCTCAGTGGTCTGGTCATCGTAAGTGGATAACGTTGTCTCCCTAAATCATAAAAGATAATATTATACCTTTATACTGTAATATAAGAAACTCCGCTCATTAACCCTTGACGTGTCAAAGGTAGTAAAAGGAATGTGGGAATCTTTTCTCTCTCATCTTTTTTCTGGCTTTCTAAATAACCATTTTGATCAAATATCTTATTTTGGATGTCAGAAGCTGATTTTTAATCCTTTCTTTTTTAATTCCTGCTTTAACAGTCCTAATCTCACCCTCCACACTCCACCCTCAGGCAAATGGATGCTTCAGGCCAACTAAGGAAAAGATCATATGCATGAAAATACAAAAGAGAAAGCATATTAATATGTTCCATGAATATCCAAATTACAGATAAAGACATATATATCGTTTTTAATCAAAAGCATTTGTGTTAATTATATATTGCTATATAATACATTACACCAATTCTTAGTAGCTTAAAACAATGAAGATTTATTATTACACAATTTCTTTCTTTTTTTTTTTTTAAAGATTGGCACCTGAACTAACAACTCTTGCCAATATTCTCTTTTATTTTTATTCTTCTCCCAAAGCCTCCAGTACATAGTTGTACATTCTAGCTATAGGTCCCTCTGGCTTTGCTATGTGGGACACTCCCTCAGCATGTCCTGATAAGCGGGGCCATGTCTGCACCCAGGATCCAAACTCGCTAAACCCTGAGCCATGGAAGTGGAGCGCGCGAACTTAACCACTCTGCCATAGGGCCAGCCCCTATTTCACAGTTTCTATAAGTCATGGATTTTGGAAGTGGGTTAGCTTGGTGATGCTGGCTCAAGGCCTCTCAGGAAGTTACAGACCAGATGACAGGTGGGGGGCAATCATCTGAAAGCTTGACTGAGGCTGGAGGATCTACTTCCAAGTTCACTCACATGGCTATTCGCAAGATGTCTCAGTTCCTGGCTGGCTGTTGGTTGGAGGGCTCAGTTTCTCACCACATGGGCCTCTCCTCATGACATAGCAACTGGTTACCCTTAGAGGAAGTAATCTGAGATAAGGAGAGAGCAAGCAGGAAGCCATCGTGCCTATTATGTCCTAGTCTCTGAAGTCATACACTGCCACTATGGCTTCATTCTATTCATTACAAATGGCTCACTAAGTCCAGCCCATAACCAAGGGAAGGGAAATTAGGCTCTACCTCTTAAAGATAGTGTCAGAGAATTTATGGATATTTTAAACCACCATAGCATTTGAAATCATTTATTGCCCCCTTCCTATATGCCAGAGTGCAAAAGTCAACAACAAAACAGAGATTCCGTGCATAATGGAGCTGAAAGTCTAGTGGGTGCAAGAATATGAAAATAGGCAATTACAGGACACTGAGATATGCGTCCTAGTTTCCCCTCATGTGACATGGGGACAATAGGTGCTTGGGGGCACACACGTCAATACATGTGAACATGCTTTTGTAAAAGCGTGGTTTAGCAGAAGAGATCAAGAGCTGAGATTCAAGAGGCAGAATGCCCGCATTCATCTCCCAGCTCTGCCACTTACCGGCTACGTGACCCTGGGCTAGTCACTCATCTTCTCTGTGCCTCAGTTTCCTTATCACTAAGATGGGAGAATAACAGTAACTAATCATAGGGCCCTCGTGAGGGTTAAATGAATTAGCAAACAGAAAAGGCTTAGAAGTTGCCCAGAACAGAGCAAGAGTTAGTTATCACAGTTGCAAACTACAAGCTGTTTTGGAAATGAAAGGTAATATTATTCTAATTTCTGAGACTAGGTACAGATCCTTATGCCTGTCTTTATTGGAAACGAAATTAACTCTCTGAAAAGTTTAATAATTAATGATGTATTTGTACTTTTTTGTTTTTAGGCATATGAGATCTGTAGTAAAATGTGAGTGTTGCTCTCCACCTCCACCCACCCACTCACCAACCCCACTTCCTTCCCCAGAGGAAACCACTTTAACAATATCATGAATGTGCTTTCAGACACTTTTCTACCTGCTTAAAAGCTATGTGCTTTTAAACTAGTTTAATATACATATTCCGCTAATTTACTTGCTTTTTTCTGATAATAATTTAGCAGATTTTTTCAAGTTAGTGACTATAGCTTTACAGCATTTCTTTGAATGACTATATTCAGTTTTGTAGGTGGATATATCATTGATTCTTTAACCATTCTTTTATTGATGAGCATCCAAGTTGTTTCCAACTTTTTATTACTATAAACAATTGTATAATAAACATAAGCATTTAAATGGACTTTCTAATTTTCAAAGGCTTCATGAATATAAATGTTTTTGATTAAGACCTGTGACACTCATTGAACCTATATAGCTCCAATGAAAAACTCTACAAAATATTTCAGTCATTTTTTCTAATGACCCTGTCAATTCCAAAGTGCTATCTACCATGACTTATAAATATCATCTTACAGTTGAACTAATTAATGTTGATAACAATTGAAATTGTCCTGAGATATTTTCTTTGCGAAAAATTCAACACTGGTTATGTAATGGTGTTGAATGAAGTATGTAATAATAAAAAGTATCATTTGCATCCAAATAGGTTGTTATTCTTAAGATCTGACTTGGGAAAGATGGTGTTTGGTCAGATGCCTTTTCTCAAGCAGCAAAGCAGGGCAAGCATAGGGGCCAACACTCTGGTCCTAGAGTTCTGGTTCCATAGCCTGGTAAAATGGCGAACTGGAAGTTGCAGTATGGGAAAAATATAGGAGGTGATGCTTTGATTTCATGAACATTGTGTTGGATTACCAAACCAGAATTAATATATTCTACCTAACTGCCTAGAATTTCAAATTTTTTCTAGCAATTTGTATTCATTCCCACCTTCAAGATATCGGAGCTAGACAAGGGGGCAAGAAGACAGCAGAGTTACAGAAGGGGACTGTCCCATTTCAGAGTCTATCTGGCTGATGTAAAAAATGAGACATTTCATAATTTGGTCTGCTGTTGTGTCCATCACTGGAAAACCCAGCATCTTCTTGGATAAGACCTTGCACTCGGATTGTATTACTGTAACTGTATCATAGTCATCATTGTGGAAATCATTGACAAGCCACAAAAGAAGCAAGTTTTGTGCATGATTGCCACTTATCGTTTTGATTCCTTTGATCGTCACATCTACTTGTTTGGCAATTCTGGTCCCTAAATTACACATTTGGTATATTTGGTCAGTCTTGAAATTTCAAAGACAACAAGCTGTCCAGCCATCTGCAAGATGTCACTGAAGCCCCTGGTGTTCTCACAGATTGCAGCTTGTCTGTTCTGAAAGATGACCAACAAATCTGGTCCAAGCCTGAGTAAAACAACTGACTGGTCTCAGAGCAACACAGGGTCATTCACGAGCCTAGCAGTTCCCACGCAAAACCACCCAGCACGTACTTACAAAAGTAAGGCGAGTGGGGACCTGGTATTTTCCACATCATCTTGGAGAAGCACTGTTTTATTTGTTTGTTTTGTTTATTTTTCTTCTTTGGGCATATTTTGTGTGATTAAGAAGTGCTGTTAGCTTAGGGGAATAAGACAAAAATGCCTTGCAAATATCTTGCTTTGGCATTGCCAAATTTAACCTTTTGCATGCATGTATTGGACTGGGGGATTGCTGTTTTATTTTGTTTTAGACGCGTAGGGGTAGCGTGCGGAGTAAGACTTTGCAGAGATTACTGCAGAAGTCATTTTATTTTCATAAAGAGGGAAAAATACACCCATCTCATAATTACAAGTATTTGGAGCTGAAATATGAGACAGATTCTATTCCTGCCTTTCACATAACCTCTAGATTTCCTCGTCTGCCAAGTGAACAGCCGTTTAAATCCCCCTCCAAAGATTCATTCATTCGCTGTTTCTACAGGATCTACTATGGGCCCTCGGTGCTGATAACACCGATTCTTGGAGAGCTCAAGATTGTCTCCAATGCCTTTAAGCACCACTCCCATCCTCCTTTAAAACGAGCTCCTGAATTCTCCCCCAAATAGATCAGAACACTTTGTGTCTGCAAATACACACGGAGAAAAGAAACGTGTCAGTGGCGTTCACGCGGCGCCGAGCTAGACCGGGTGTGCCAGCGGGCTAGGGAGCTCTCCTTTCTTTGTAAAGGGCAACCCAGCCACTCGAAAAAGAACAATGTAAAGGGCATCTGGGGTCAGGGCGGGACACCCAAGCGCTCCTTTCTCGGCTGGGGAAACCTGGGAAACATTTTTGGGCTCGGGCCGAGTCACGCGGCAATTCCACGGCAGGAATTGTGCAATGGGGCGAGCCGGGCGGGCGTCCGGGGGTGGAAGGAAGCGGTGGGGGGAGGGGGGGGGCTTCCATCGGCCAACCTCCCCGCCGCCGGGGGAAGTGCAAGCTCGACGGCGCGCCCAGGACAGCAGGGGTCCGGGGGGGCCCCCCAGCCAGGGCCGAGGGAGCGGCGCGCCGCGTCAAACAGCGCGTGGGGCCACCAGCCGCTGCCCGGCCCGGGCGACACGGGGCCACCGCCCCGCCGCCCCGACGGCACTGGGAACTCCGGGCGCACTTTCCGTAAGGGCCGCGGGGCTTCCAGCGGCGCCCGCGCCCCCGCCCCCGCCGCCCGGCCCGCGCGCTCGGCCGGTGACGCAGCGGCCGGCTGCGCGGAAGTCTGCGCGGAAACCGGGAACCTCCGCGCCACCGCGCCGCCCTGTCCCCGCCCCCTGTCCCCGCCCCCTGTCCCCGCTGAGCCCGGGACCGCGCGTGCCCGCCCCGCTGAGCCCCCGGCTGCGCGTGCCCGCAGGAGCGCCGAGCGGTCCCTGGCGCAGGCTCGGCAGTGAGCGTGTGGTCACGTTCTTTCCTCGCGTCCCTATGCTAGTGAGGGGCGCGCTCTCATTAGCTTCACTTAGAGGGGAGACTCAGGCTCCGCAGAGATCCGCTTCCTTGCTTGAAGCCACACAAGGCAGAGCTGCGCATCGCATCCAGGGTGTCTTGCGCAGCTGTCGGACTCCCCTGGATCGGCCACTTCGCGGCTCTCATTCCAGTGAGCAGCGGACGGGTGACAGGTGGGACCGGTAAACTGAGCTGCAGCCCCGGTCCCCGCGGCGGCGGCCGTGTGCTTCTGGCTGGAACGCACTCCTCTGCCCGAGTGTGCTGTAAAAATATTTTTTCACCTGTATCATGAACTGGAAAAGGTTGGAAAGCGCTTCGCTGACCTTGTGCCTCCACTTTCAAGCAGTATGTTGGGATCAGGGACACTTACCATAAGGGATTGTTGAGGGTTTAAATAAGACGGTATTTGCAGGGTGCCAGCACCTCGAGGACCCTCAATCCGTGTTAATTCTCGCTTCTTTTTGCGGCGCCCCCGGGACATCGGGTTACTCACGCTCCTTAACGCTGGAGAGGGGACGCAGACATTCTAGGTAGACACCCTCTCTGGCAGGTGAGAGATTTAATCCGTTCAACGGGAAAATCACTCACCCCATGGCCGCCTCAAGCGTGACAGACACCGAGTTAGGGGCCCCGTCCGTTGATCCCGCGCAAGGGCTCTTGCCACCTCACCTCCCTTTTCCTCCCAGGAGCTTCAGAACAGCTTTGAGGCCAGAAGCTGACTTCCTCGGAGACCTGATGGCGGTGACGTGGGAGGGGATCTCCGGGAAGGCTAGAGAGGAAGTCGAGTCACCCGCTGGCTAGCAGCCTGCCCGCCCCCTGGACAGGGGGCCCTGGCTCCTCAGGCGCGGAGCCAGGCCTGGGCCTCTGCTGGCCGGGGTTGGGTCTCTTTAGGTAACTCCGGGAACAGCTGCAGTGAAGGATAAAAGTCGGGTGTGTGTGTGTATGTGTGTGGTTCTGGCTGTGGGATGTCCAAATAAATGTAGACGAAGGTAAGAATAAGCTGGCTTTAGATGCTCTCCAGAGTCCTTCCATGGCAAATCATTTAGGGGTCAGCACGGACTTTTCATAGGACTTTTATCTTGAAAAGTGAAACTCATGGAAGTTTTCTAACATCGTGAAATCTTAGGAATTGTCCACTCCTCTTGTTTTGATTTTAAAATCACTACTCACTGGAGCAGCTGTTTTCCCCTTCCGAGTTTCCATTTTCTGGAACGAGGCTAAACTATCTGGACAGCCCTTTCCCTTGGGCACCCTGGGATGCTGGGACTGTGAATGGCCTCTTAGGAGAGCTGGAGCTCCAAAGGGAAGTGGGACCAAGGAAAAACAGGACTCTCTCCTTTAAAAAAAGAAAAATTCCTTTTTTTTAATCACAAAAATAATCAGCACTCATTGTGGAAAAATTAGATTTTTATTCAGAATCAGAAAGAAGAAAAAAAATTGAAATGCTACAGTCAGAAAACCATTGTTGACAATTTGGTATAGAATTATATGTAATCAGACTGAACACTGCTTTTTTTCTTGAGTAACACTTTTTCTTGAATAAAATATCATGACATGCACTAAATATTTTCCATACATGTTTGAAATGGCTGTTTAGCATTCCACTGTACGTTTATTTGGCCTGAGCCCAATTGAAGGACTTAAAACTGCGTCCAGGATTTTTCTATTGAAAGAGCAATGAAGTGCGAGCCTTGTGGCTGAATCTTTGAGCACATTCTCAATTGTTTACATAGGTCAGTTTCCTAGAAGTGATATTTCTGGGTCTAGGGATAAAGATTGCCCTATGGTGAGCTTGTAAGCTTGGTTTTTCCCCTCAGTGTTTTTCCAGACTTTCTATGCCATTTATTCACCAAGAATTTATTGAGCACCCATCAGATGTCAGACAAGCATGGGATACAGAGATGAATACTTTGTAGCACAAGGTGCCATAGATATTGTCAGAGAAAGCTTTGGGTAGCTAGATGCTCAGTTTGAGGAGGTTCATGAAGGACCAGTAGACTTTTTTGAGACCAATAGATTTTAGGTGAGAGGAGGTTAGAGGGGGCATTGAAAAAGGATGGGAGGAACAATGAGGGGGACAAAGGGAGTTTCCTGTAAGAAACATGGTGGCCTAAGAGCCTGGTGTGTGTTCATATATTGGGGGAAATTGTGAGTTGTCTTGTGTGCTTGTACTGAGAGTAGAGCTGGAAAGGAGGGCAGTGACAGAATGCAAATTAATAGCCTATTATGTCATGCTAAGAAGGATGGGACCTTATTCCCAGAGCAAACGGAGAAAGTGATTTATGGTGCTCCAAGATCATGATGAAATTGGGTCCCACCAGTTAACCCACTGAAGGGCATTGTCTTCAGTGGGCTCCCAAAATCATTCCTGGGGAGAGAAAACAAAAGATAGGAAAATTTGCAAAGGAAATATCTCAAAAGAATGTTGAAATGAAAACTGTAGAGGATCAACCAGTTTCAGCAGTAGTTACTACCATGTCCGTCACACTTAAGAGCATGCTATAGTTATCACTAGTAAGTTCAGCCTTGAGAAATTTTCTCTTCTCTACTCTAAAGAGAATGTCCTTAATACTGGTGCCAGTCCAGAGATTATTTCAGCTTCCTATCAGGAAAACAAATTCAAGACTTTCATTAAGTCTGAAAACATGTAGGGCAGATTTGAGAATGTGAAAGCCCTTTGTGAACCGTAAAGTGATATTCAGTGAATGACAAATTTCTGGAAGGTGGTTTAAGAAAAACTTTTACTTCTAGACAAGGGGTCAAAAAAAAAAAAAAAAAAAAGCCTGCTGTGACCAGGTAGGTCATGACTGTCAACAATTCTGGAACATTCTCAGCTATTATCTCTTTGAATATGTCCTCTCCCTCATTTTTGCTATATCCTTAGAGAATGGTGATTACATGTATATTAGACCTTCTAATTCTATCGTCCAAGTCTTGCAGTCTCCCATATTTTGTATCTGCATTTGGAGGGTTTTTGGAATCTGACTTCCAGTTTACTAATTCTTCTTTTGGCTGTGTCCAATCTCCTTTTGAACTTGCATTTTTAATTTCTATTATTTTTTTGATCCCTAGAACTTTTCTTGGACAATTCTGTATAGTCTCTTGTTTCTTGCTGATACCTACAGGCTTTTGTTTCTTGAAACAAAGTTTTAAAGGTAAGCCGATCTCTCCCCTGGCCTCTAAGCCTCCATCAGCAGGAAGCAAGAGGGATCCCTGGTGTAACCTGAGCTTCAGGTGAGAACATTCCTTTCCTATCCCTCACATAAACATTGTCAGGAGTAAAGAGGGAGGCCTTGGACTCTGTACGCCCTTGAGAAGTGACTCCTCTCCTCACTGCAGCCACACTCACAGTCTTACCACCACTGTCTGCGTGAGACCATCATAATCCCATTATGCCTGCATCCCTGTTTACGTCAGTCACCCAAGAAGCCCAGAGCTCCCAGGTCATCCCTCATACCCAAAGCTAATCCCCATGTGGCTCTAAGGACAGTGAGCTACCTCTATTGTAACACTTCATCTCTCTCTCCTGGCTTTATTTTCACCACCTGCCGTCCTGCATACTGTATTAATGTGTCTCGCTCTCCTAGAATGTAACTGCCTGGAGAGCCAGGGTATTTATCTTGTTAGCTGTTTTGTCCTGAAAGCTTACAATATTACCTGGCAAATAGAAGGTATTCAAAAAAATATTTGTTGAGTGAATTAATAGTAAACATTCTTATTTTATATTCTATATCTTATCATTTCCATATGTGAAGATTTTGCAAGTCTGATTTTTGTCCTCTGTTGCTGCTAGATTGACTCACTGTGCCTTGCTTACTTGGATGTTCTGTGGATTTACTCTGTGAGCTCTTATTCCTTGGAGTTTCTCTGCAGAAATTCTTTGAGACATAGATTGAAGTGACATTCATTCAGAAATCATTTGTATGTACTGTTACTAGTTCCTTGGGGTAACTACTTACCCAGAACCAAATCAGTGTCTCTGCTTGTTTTTATGTTTGTTTTTTAACTACAAAAGTAGGGCCAATTGGGCTGCAAACCCATGTGTGTGGATATAAATTATCAAAAGACAAATATATACCTACATATGTATACATGTATAGTCACACTATCCTACTATATATAGATAGGTATCTCCTTTACCAGTTGCCAAAGTCCAGGCAGGAAAGTTTCCTTGCTGTCCCCTTCTGTGCGGCAGGCTCTTTCCTGTCCGTCATTATATTGGAAGTACAGCCCACTTTGGGTTTCTAGTTTTATTACATTCCCCATCTTGGGTGGACTTTAGCTTCAGTTGATTTCTAAAAACCCAGTCTTCTTAGATCTTCAGATGTCTCAAGAGTAGCTTGATTTTTATGTGAAATCAGCAATTTTTAAATGTTGGCAATCGATTCAAATTTTTTTTCTTTTTAAGTGCTGGACAAAAAAATTACCCTGGACCATATCTGAGCTTCAGCCTACCAGTTTACAATCTCTATTCTAAACAGACTAAACCATCAACCCATCAGTCAACCTTGTGTGTTGTATATGTACAATGCAGAATACATTCTGTTAGAGACAATAACCACAGGTTTGGAGAGAAAAGTCCAATTTCAGGTTTCTGCTTCTTTTTCTCTATAAATGTACTTGCCAGAGCATGTGTCTTGATTTTTTGTTCAGGAAACATGGTCACTATATCCACAGTTTAAGGGCATCTAGAGGATAGTCCCTGCCATCAAAGATTTTACATCTGTGCAATATAGAAGGTGTGAGATTTAAGGAAAGAGGAGCAATGAAGAAGTCACTGGCTCAGTCGTGATCTGCATAAAGGAGCCATAGCTGGGTGGGCATGATGGTGCTGGAAGGAAAGGCTCAGACATTGTATGTCTACAGGAAGATGAGACAAGAGTTGATAACTGAATGAATGTGGGGTAAGAACAAGGGAGAAATGGTATTTGTCGTTACATAACTGGGAAAATTCTAACCAAGCATCATATTTCATGACTGTCCAAAGGGTGCCTTCATGATTATTTTTAAGGAAATAATAATAATAAAAAAAAAAACCACTGTCACTTTCTTTGGATTTGTTCATTTCTTGTAAACCAAAGGCAATGTGAAAGATTTTCTAATTTATAAAAGGCTCAACAAATGTAATCAATTTTTATATAAGAAGGGCAAAAAATCCAAGTATTAGGGGAAATATTTTGGCTGATATATTCATGTATATTATCCTCTTCTAGTACCTTCTCATCATTAAAGGATTGCCTTTCTCCTTCAATAAACAAAAAAATAAATGTGCACAGGCACATCACGATTTTAAAATATATATAGGCTTCTCATGTTGGAAAGCTTCATTGAAATAGACGGTCAATATCCTCCTAAATCAATGCTATTAGTTCCACTTACGGCATTTCACTGGCGTCTGATTGTTTGAAGGGGCTATAGGGAAACTGATGACGTTAAGTAAGATAGATTATGGATCACATTCAACTCTCATCTCTCGGTGGTCTCAGCAGGCATAACTCCCATTATTGCTAATGGGAGTTTTGAGCATAAGCCTTTGTGTACTTAAGAGTTTACCATTAAAAATCTATCAATCCCCTAATGCTTGCAGTGGGTTGCAAATGGGCTTTCACTTTAGGTGTAATTGGTTAATTGGTTGGGACAATGGCCTGATTGTAAATGATTAACACCCAACAGGTCCCCCCCCCCGCCCCCCTCCCCTTCTAGTGCTAGAACAAAGGGGCATTGACGAACAGCCTAGAATAATGACAACACTAGGAGAATTCGGTTGTTGATGTAGATTCAAGACACAATGCAGGAGCCCGTGGACTTCTGTGTGTAGCACTGTGGGACTTAGCGCACACAGTCACAGGTATGCGGTCACGCTGGAATCTCACTGCAGTTCTGTCCTGACAGGAGCTTAGTGTCTCTGTTCAGGCGGTTGTAACAAAGTGCCATAGATTGGGTGGCTTACAAACAATAGAAGTTTATTTCTCATGGTTCTGGAAATCCGAGGTCAGGGTGCCAGCATGGTCGAGTTCTGGCGAGAATCCTCTTCTGGGTAGCAGACTACCATCTTCTCATTGTAGCCCCACAAGGTAGAAGAGGATGAGAGAGCTCTCTGGGGTCCTTTTATAAGGACGCTAATCCCATTCCTGAGGGCTCCACCCCCATAACCTAGTTACTTCCCAAAGGCCCCACCTCCTAATATCATCACATTGGCGGTTAGGATTTCAACATGTGAATTTGGAGAACACAAGCACTCCAGTTCATTGCAGCTGGGTGTACCTATGGTACCAATGTAGAGACTGATGATTGGAGCTGCCTTGAAGTCTCTTGTCCAATGTCACAAAGCTCGCACATGTGAAAACCAGGACTAGAACCTGAATTTTATGGCAACAAGTCCAGTGCTTTTTCCATGGCCCCAAATTGCTTCTCAGCCATTCAATTTAACGTGTTCCTTCAGGGCCCATTACATGTGTGACTTCATCAGGCTGAGGGCAGCAAGAGTGCACAGCATTGCCACTGCTCTCGAAGGACTCAGAGGTTATTTGATCAAAGTTTGTGTACCTATAATATGGCTCTGGCATGTATTTTCATGAATTATTTTAGGAATGTAGAGACAGGAGAAATCATCTTGGGCTATTTGCTGGGGAAATGTTCACAGAGGGGGCCTGCGGGTGCTCATGGATGCTCCAGAACACATGAAGTAACTATGGAGCTAACACTTTTGAGCATCACATCTGCGCGGGGCACTGTGCTAGGTGCCTCTCGTACCTTCCCTCATTTAGCCCTCACCATAATCTTCTGAAGTGGGTGTTACGCTCTCCGCTTTGCAGATGAGAGAATCAGTGCTCAGAGAGGTGGAAGGCATGCTTGTCCAACTCACACAGTAGGGGCAGAGCCAATGTTGATCCTATGGGGGGAACATCAATGCCTCAACTCTTAACCACTACTGTACATGATTTTGTATTAAGTAGGTTTAAATATCTGACTCTTAGAAAATGTATGCAAAATTGTATGCAGTGCCCCAAGGCAAAAATCAATTCGAGTTCCCCTCCCCCTTGACACGTGGGCAGAATGTTGGATAGAACAGAAGAAGGGGATCTATTATGTTCAATCTCTCACTTTATAAAAGAAAGTTCTGGCCCGCAAAAAATACCCTTAAGCTTCAAGATAATTGTGAAAAGGCCAAGTAGTCAATCAAACATTTTGCCAAACTTAGGAAAACAAAAGAAGAGAAACTAAGTACGGAGGACCTTAATAGATCAGCACCATGTGGGCTTGCCTACATCTTTGATAGAGACCCAGTCTTTGTGGCCTAATACCTGGGGACCACCTGCTTCAGGAGGTCAAGATGCCATAGCTTTGTTCCCCAGACCTTTGAGGGACATGATCAAGGGAAAGCTCATTTCCCTGCACAAGTTAGTAAAGCTATCAAATATGGTTTACCTACACTTCTAGAACTCTTTTTTTTTTTTTTTTTTTTAAGATTTTTCCTTTTTCTCTCCAAAGCCCTCTGGTACATAGTTGTGTATTTTCAGTTGTGGATTCTTCAAGTTGTGGCATACAGGACGCCGCCTCAGCATAGCTTGATGAGCGGTGCCCTGTCCGTGCCCGGATCCAAACCAGCGAAGCCCTGGGCCACTGAAGTAGAGTGCGCAAACTTAACCACTCGGTCCCGGGGCCGGCCCTGCTTCTAGAACTTTTATTCAATGTACTTTTTGTACACACATATTTACAATACATACCTATTTTTGTACTCATATTATTTTAAAGTTTTTCCCTTTTGCCTTATGTTCTGTGCCAACAGTTTTTGTGAACACTGTGATGGTCGGCCAGCATACGGTGCTGTTTGGTGCGCCCTTCTCCACAGGTCTTGCCAAGTGTACAACAACTTGCTGCCATATTGCCAACTGTACAATGTGGAGGAGAAAGGCTTCAAGCAATTGTGAGAGAATGGGGCAACATTAGGTCACTGGGCTCAAAGGAGGAGGATAAGAAGACACTGGAAGATTGACAGACAAGAGCAGTTTAATCAGGGTTTTTTTTATTGCAGTGAAATATATATAACACAAAATATGTCATTTTAGCCATTTTTAAGTGTACAATATAGTGGCATTAATTATTCACCATGTTGTGCAGCCATCACCACTATTTGCAAAATTTTCTATCACCTCAGAGAGAAACTCTGTACCCATCAAGCAATAACTTCCCGTTACCCTTTCTTCCAGCTCCTGATAAACACTAATCTACTTTCTGTCTCTATGAATTTGCCTATTCTAGATATTTCATATATTCATATATTTAATACAATATTTGTCGTTTGTGTCTGACTTATTTTGAGCTTCATCCACATTGTAGCACCTATCAAAACTTCATTCCTTTTTATGGCTGAATGTTATTCTATTGTATGTATAGACCACATTTTGTTTATCCCTTCATCTATTGATGGACACTTGGATTGTTTCCACCTTTTGGCTATTGTGACTAATGCTGCAATGAACCTTGGCATACAAGTGTCTGTTTGAGTCCCTCTTTTCAATTCTTTTGAGTACATACTAGGAGTGGAATTTTTGGGTCATATGGTAATTTGATGTTTCACTTTTTGAGAAACTGCCAAACTATTTCCACAGGGGCTGCACCATTTTACGTTCCTACCAGCAGTGTATGAGTGTTCCAATTTCTCCACATCCTTGCCAACACTTATTTCCAATTTTTTTAAATAGTCATCCTTGTGTTTCATTGTGGTTTTGAGTTGCATTTCCTAATAACTAATGATGTTGAGCATTTTTAATGCACTTATTGGCCATTTGTATATCTTCTTTGGATAAATGTCTATTCAAGTTTTTTGCTTATTTTTTAATTGGATTGTTTGTCTTTTGTTGAGTTGTAGGAGTTCTTATATATTTTGGATATTAAATCCTTATCAGATATATGATTTACAAATATTTTCTCCCATTCTGTGGGTTGTCTTTTCATTTTCTTTCTGTTTTTTAAATATTAGCAAAATTTTACTTCATTCTTTTTTTATCTGCTGGTGAATAACTCTGAAAAAGCTGATATGCAGAAGGCTAACCCAGCTGTTGTCTAAAGGTGATGCCGAGATCACTGAGAATGTCTCTCAGAGACGCGGTATGGCTCAAATCCCCACCCCCCACCCATGCTGGGGGCCAGGGCAGGAGGAGGGGGAGGAGCCAGGGCAGGCCCCCAGCCAGGAGCGCAGGTCGCCCTTCTCTGCACCGCCCTCCCAGTGGAAGATGGGCTTCTGCCAAGTTGACGACTTGGAACTTTCACGGCTGCCTGAATGTTCCAGTGTGTTAGGGGAAAATGCTGGAGCTGCAAGATGGCTCAGGTACCAGCCGGAGGGGCCCTCAGCCAGCACTCTTCCCACTCTAGAGAGCCAAGCTCCTGGCTGGCCAGGGCCTGCCTGGGCCCTGGGCGGGAGGCAGGTTCGCTCCCAGCAGCCCTCTGTCCCCCTGGCCCCCGCATCTCTGGGCTGCGTGGACATTGTTTATTTCCAGACTGTGATCCGTGGCGGGGAGAGGTGGGTGGAGCCAGGTGCTGGCAGCCTCAGCTCTGTCTGGGCGGGGGGATGGGGGTGGACGGAGGGAGAGGCCAAGAGTCAGAGGCCAAGAGTCGTGAGGACAGGGACCCAGACAGGAACTTACCCTGAGGACGGCCAGCTGTGGCCTGTCTGAAACAGAACTCTGCTCCCAAGGGGACCCCTCAGGTCAATCCGGCTGGGTGACCACAAAGGGCCCGGACAGGACAGGCTGAACCCGGGGGCAGCAGGAAAAAACGGTGTGGGGGGAGGACTGATGCGCACAGGCACCCTGAGTGTTCTGGAGTGCGTGCCCGGTGCCTGCGTTGCCATGGGAGCGGCCCACGCGGTCCAGGCTGGGCAGGCAGGCACGCCACTCAGTCATGGGCGGGGGGCGCCAGCAGCTCCTCCCCAGGGAGGCAGAAGGTGGTCTCCAGTCATGTCCTTGTTCAAGAAGCCCTAACTGTAGTCCCTGGCGTCAGAGGCTCAGTCTACCATGTACCAGAGCTTGAAGCAAGTTGAGTGTTCGTCCCTCAGTTCCCCTAGCTCTGGCTGCTGCAGAATATCCTTCTCGATCCGACTGGCAAAGAGCAATTGACATATGGTCGTCCAGGTCCTTCATAATGGCAGGGGTCACCTGCAGCCAGGGATGCCCTTTCCTCCCGCGATCAAGCGGACAGATTTCACCGTCGTGACCGCGGGGCTGGATTTCTCGTCTGGATAGATGGCAAACTTTCCTTTGCCTTGGTAGGCTAGCAGCCCCATTTGGGCCCTGAAACCCAATCATGTCTCCAGTCTTCACGTTTTCCAGGTATTGGCCTATCTTTCCCTCCAGTGGGAAACTTGGGATGGATGTCTTTGAAGTAAACTTTGATGACCAGGGCCACTAAGCCCTTATTGTCATGACTGGTGACAAGTATGTTGGGTCAGATGACCAGGTTTTGGTGGATTTGAGGTGAAAGGTAGATGTGCTGGCCAAGGGGGAAGCCCAGCACGTGATGGGACCACAGCAGGGCAAGTAGGACCACTGGGGCTTGTGGCTGATAATCTGCTTGTTCATGAGCCACAGTGGACACTCCATGTCCAGACTTTCAAGGGTGTTGGCTGGGGCCCGGTGCTGGGGAGCTGGGCAGGCTGTAGAGGAACCAGACTGGGAAGGGCACCAGGTGGCCCAATGTGCTCAGCAGGACCCTGTGGTGGTGGCTGCTGCCCCGGCCAAGATAGTTGGGCCTCCTCTTCACTTTCTTCTTTTTTTTTTTTGAGGAAGATTAGCCCTGAGCTAACATCTGCTGCCAATCCTCCTGTTTTTGCTGAGGAAGCCTGGCCCTGAGCTAACATCTGTGCCCATCTTCCTCGACTTTACATGTGGGACACCTGCCACAGCATGGCTTGCCAAGCGGTGCCATGTCCACACCTGGGATCCGAACCGGGGAACCCCGGGATGCCAAAGTGGAACATGCGAACCCAACCGCTTCGCCACCCAGCTGACCCCTTCACTTTCTTAATTATGTCCTGTGATGCAAAAAAAATTTTAATTTTGATGATGTCCAGCTTACCTATTTTTTTCTTTTGTTGCTCATGCTTAGGTGTCATATCTAAGAATCCATTGCCAAATCCAAGATCACCAAGATTTACTCCTATATTTTCTTCTAAGAGTTTCATAGTTCCGTTTTGAGTTAATTTTTATATATGATGTGAGGTAAGGGTCCAACTTCCTCTTTTGGCATGTAGAAATCCTGTGTGCCAGCAACATCTGTTGAAGAGGCTAATCTTAAGTCTTCCGATCCACGAACATGAGTGTGTTTCCATTTATTTAGGTCTGTCTTAATTTCTTTCGACAATGTTTTATAGGTTTCAGTGTACAATATTTCACCTCCTTGGTTACATTTTTTCTTCGGTCTTTTATACTTTTTGATGCTATTTTAATGTAAGTGGAATTACTTCATTTCCTTTTCGAATTATTGATTGCTGGTGTATAGAAACACAACTGAAACACAACTGATTTTTGTCTGTTGATCTTGTGACCTGTGGCTTAGATGAATTTACTAGCTCCAGTAGCTTTCTTGTGGATTCTTTGGGATTTACTATATATAGGATCATGACATCTGCCAATAGAGAGAGTTTTACTTCTTCCTTTCCGATTCGTATGCCCTTTATCTTCTTTTCTTGTCTACTTGCTCTCACTAGAACTTCCAGTGTTGAACAGCAGTGGAGAAAGCAGGCATCCTCGTCTTGTTCCTGCTCTCAGGGAGAAAGCTTCGAGTCTTATACTATTGAATATGATGTTGGCTGAGGGTTTTTCAGAAACTCCCTTTATCATGTTGGAAAAGTCCCCTTTTATTACTAGTTTTCTGAGTATTTTTATCATGAAAGAGTGTTGGATTTTGTCAAATACCTTTTCTGTGTCAATTGAGGTAATCTTTCTATTTTAACCTTTGTTCTATTAACATAGTTTATTGTATTAATGTATTTTCTTATGTTGAACAACTCTTGCATTCTTGGGATAAATTCCACTTGGTCATGGTGTATAATGTTTTTAACATCCTGTTGGATTTGGCTCACCAGTATTTTGTTAAAGCTTTTGCATCTATAAGGGATATTGGCCTGTGATTTTATTTTCTTGTGATGTTTTTATCTGCCTTTGTTATCATTGTAATGATGGCCTCATAAAATGAGTTAGGGAGTGTTCCCTCCTCTTCTGTTTTTGGAAAGAGTTTGAGAAGAATTGATGTTAATTCTTTTTTAAATTATTATTTTATTTTCTTTATTTCCAGCTTTATTGAGATGTAATTGACACATGACATTGTGTAAGTTTAAGGTATACAATGTGTTGATTTGATACACTTATATACTGCAAAATTATTACCACCAAAGCATTAGCTAACATGTCCTTCCCATCACATAATTACCATTTCTTTTTTTGTAGTGAGAACACTTAAGATCTACTCTCTTAGCAACATTCAAGTATGTAATACAATATTATTGGCTATCGTCACCAGCTGTACATTAGATATCCAGAATTTATTAATCTTATAACTGGAAGTTTGTACTCTTTGACCAATACCTCCCCATTTCCCCCACCTGCTAATGTTAATTCTTCTTTAAAGGTGTGGTAGAATTGATTAGGGAAGGCTTCTGGTCCTGGACTTTTCTTTGTTGGGAGGTTTTCGATTACCAGTCCAACCTCTTTAATTGTTATAGGTCTATTCAGGTTTTCTATCTCTTTTTGAGTTGGTTTAGGCAATTTGTGTATTTCTAGGAATTTGTCCATTTCATCTAGGTTATGTAATTTGTTGGCATAGAATTGTTCATAATAGTCTCTTGTAATCCTTTCTATTCGATAAGGTTGGTAATAATGTCCCCAACTTTCGTTTTTGATTTTAGTTATTTATGTCTTCTCTTTTTTTTCTTTGACATTTTAGCTAAAGATTTGTCAATTTTGTTGACTTTTTAAAAAAATTAATGTTTTATTTTGTTGATTTCCTGTTTTTCTATTCTGTATTCCACTTATCTCTGCTCTAATCTTTTTTATTCCCTTCCTTCTGCCAGCTTTGGATTTAATTTCCTCTTCTTTTTCTAGTTCCTGAAGGTGTATAGTTAGGTTATTGATTTAAGATCTTTCTTCTTTTTTAACGTATGCATTTACAGATATAAATTTCTCTATAAGCACTGCTTTGCCTGCATCCCATAAGTTTTGGTGCATTATGTTTTCATTTTCATTTGTCTCAAGGTATTTTCTAATTTCCCTTGTGATTTCTTCTTTGACCCATTGTGTGTTTAGGAATATGTTGTTCAATTTTCAGAAAATTTTGAATATTCCAGTTTTCCATCTGTTATTGATTTCTAGCTTCATTCTATTGTCAGAGAAGACACTTCATATGTTTTCTGTCTTTTAAAATGTATTGAGACTTGTTTTGTGGCCTAACATATGGTATATCCAGGAGACCATTCCATGTGCACTTGAGAAGAATGTGTATTCTCTTGTTGTTGTTGAGACTGTTCTGTATGTCTGTTAGAACTATTCACTTTATAGAGTTGTTTGGTCTTCTCCTTTTTGATCTTATGTATATTGTATCCTTTATTGAAAGTGGGATATTGAAAACTCCGACTATTAGTGTACAACTGTCTATTTGTCCCTTTCATTCTGTCAGTATTTGCTTCATATATTATGGGGCTCTGTCATTTGATGCATATGTTTTATAATTGTTATATTTTCTTGATGAATTGATCCTTTTATCAATGTATAATGTCCTTCTTTTTATCTTGTAACAGTTTTTGACTTAAAGTCTGTTTTGTCTGATATTAGTATACCTACCCCAACTCTGTTGGTTACCACTTGCACGGAATATCTTTTCCCCTCCTTTCACTATCAACCTATTTGTGTCTTTGGTTCTAAAGTGAGTCTCTTGTAGACAGCATATAGTTGGATCATGTTTTTCTAAATCTGTTTTGCCAGGCTGTCTCTGACTGGGGAATTTAATCCATTTTCATTTAATGTAATTATTGATAAGGAAAGACATCATTCTGCTATTTTGATGTTTGTTTTGTGTGGTTCTTAGACCTTTTTTGTCTCTCATTTCCTCCATTACTGCCTTGTGTTTGGTTGATTTTTTTGTAGTGAACTGTTTTGATTGCCTTCTGATTTTATTTTGTGTATTTTTAAAGATATTTTCTTTGTTGTTACTGTATGGATTACCTTTAACCTTATAACTATTGAATTTTAAACTTATATCAACTTAACTGCAACCGCATACAAAAACTCTACTCCTTTACAGTTCCATCCTCCCTCCATCTTTATGTTATTGTTATTGTCACAATTTACATCTTTATACCTTGTGTACCAAAGAAATCTTTTGTGAGTTTGTATTTCAAGTTATGTAGGCAAAATTTGTGTTTTAAATTATGTATGAAAAGTGGAGTTACAAATCAAAAATACCATACAAACCAAAAATACCATAATATTGGCTTTTATATTTGCCTATGTTGTTACCTTTACCAGAGATCTTTATTTCTTCACGTGACTTCAAGATCCTGTCTAGCGTCCTCTTATCTCAGCCTGAAGGATGCCCTTTAGCATTTCTTGTCAGGCAGGTCTAGTGGTCACAAACTCCCTCATCTTTTGTTTTTCTGGAAATATCATAATTTCATCCTCATTTTCAAAGGACAGTTTTGCTACATGTGGAATTTTTGGCTGACTGTATTTTTCTTTCAACACTTTTAACACGTCATCCCACTGCCTTCTGACCTCCATGGTTTCTACTGAGAAACTGACTATTATTGAGAATCTCTTGTATGTGGCAAGGCATATCTTTCTTGCTGCCTTCAAGATTCTCTCTTTGTCTTTTTCTTTCAACAGTTTGATTATAGTGTGTCTTGGTGTTGCTCTCTTTGAGTTTATCATACTTGAATTCATTGAGCTCCCTGGCTGTGTAGATATATGTCTTTCATCAAATTTGGGAATTTTTCAGCTATTATTTCTTCAAATATTATTTCTTCCCCTTTCACTCTCTCTTCCCCTTCTGGGACTCCCAAGTGCAGTCTGGCTCTGCGCTTGGTCCCTTCAGTGCTTAGCCTGACATTGCTCCTCCGCCTTACAATGTTACACTGCTTTTCTGGCCTGGGTTAATTCTGAGTTAGACAAACATGGATGAGTCCCTTGAACTAATCATTCAGGTAGCCCCAGACAGGTTAGAACAGAGCCACACAATAATTTTCAAATAAGGTCTGCTCTGATGTTTCTGGAACTGGGGACCAGGGTCTCACATTGACGATGTGGGCTGCTAACTTCAAGACTACTGTGAGCCAGGAGTGTGTGGTGTAAGGACAAGTAAAAATGCCACAAATTTTCTTCCCACTTTTAAGTTGACTTTTTCTTGATTCAGTATGCACTTGGTTGCTCTGAGCATTTGAGTTTTTCCCAGAGTTCTACAAAGTTGACTCTGACAGCTTCTGCTTGTTTTCTGATGTTTCTATGGAGGAGACAGAAGCTCAGAGCCGCCTACTTTGCTATCTTACTGGCCTAATTAAGGTTTTGAAATCTTAAAATTAGGATATGAGAGACATTTTCTTCTGATATGTAAATTTTTAAAAATAAAAAGTGTTACAAAGCTTTAAATGTTTAAGTGCATAAACTTTGGAGGCAGACGGTGTGAATTTTAGTTTTGCCTTTGCCACCAAAAAGTTTGTAGTAAGTTACTCAGTTATTTAGCTTCTCTAAACTTCATTTTCCCATCTGTAAAATAGGAGTGTTAGGAGGACTAATTGGGATCATTCATCATAAAACCAGTAGCCTGCTGGTAAATGCTTAACAATCAGCTCTCAGGGGATTTAGGGGTAGGAAACCCTGATTTGTAGTGTTTGCCAGTTTCCGTGGTATAAATACTCCTGCCAAGGCTGGTTTTGAGATGCCAATGTGAAATCACCTAAGATGGAGTTAAGAAGACACGCACACAATCCGCTCTGGTGAGCCGGGGGGAGCTGATTCCAGCATGTCACTTTTTTTTTAAAGTACATAAGAAGTTATCAGTAAGTGAATATTGTCGACAAAAATAATCCATAACCAATCTATAAATAAAAATTTGGGTGAGTTTATTCTGAGCTGAAACCTGAGGACCATGGCCCAGAGCCTTTGTTCCCAAAGGAAGAAAGGGCACTGAAGAAGTGAGGTATACAGAGTGGTTATATACCCCCAAACAGGATGTTTCACATATGATGGAAATGTCCCTCCCACAATAGTCACAAGATTGCCCTGTCAGCACAGCGCTTGATGGACACAGCAGGTAGTGGGTCTGCTATCTCAGAGGGCATAGCAGGAGGCAAGTCTATTGTCTCGAGCTGGGTGGTCACAGGTGAGCGCAGCAATCAGTTTCTAGCCTAAGGAAAGATGCTTAATCCTTAACGAGAGGAGATTGCCCAACCATCCTGGTCAGGCAAGCAATTCTGCAAATGTTGTGTCCTCTCCTCTTCTGCTCAGACCCAGGCTTAGCAAGAGTGAAGAAGCAGAGACTGTCTTACCCTGTCCCCTGGGTGCCTCGTCCTAATCCTTTTACCAAGTCACTGTGTTGTCCTATGTTTCTTATCCACTCATTTGTCCATCCATCCATCCACGCAAGAGTTACAGAGTGCCTATGGCTGCAAATACAAAGATCCTGTTCAGTGGCTACTCTGTAAACTCACAGACTGGGAGTGGAGATAACTATGCAAACGAATAGTGAGAATACAGTATGATAAGGGGAAGTACAAAAGAATATGCAAAGTACTCTGGGAAACTGAAGGAGGACTTCTGCTTGCCTGGGGGAGTGAGGGAGCGGAGGAGTTTTTGCAGTGTGCAGGCAGCCGTAGGGGGAAGCAGAGGTTTGTGGCCAGATTAAACAGACTTTGACTGTGGCGTTGGACTTGATCCTGCAGCAACAGGCAGCCTTTCTTTCCTTTACTCTTTTGCTGCCCTGCATCTTCGAACTTCAAGGCCCTGGTCCTTGCTAATAATAAAATAATGACCAACTTTTTTAGGACTTACAATGTGCCAAATACTGTACTAAGCGATTTACATTCATCATTTAACTTAATCTTCACAACAACCTTAAAAGACTGAAAATATTATCATCCCCATTTTACAGATAAGAAAACTGAGATTTAACACGGTCATGTACTCAAAGTCACACAGTCAGGAACAGGCAGAGCCAAATCCTGGCTCTGATTCCCTGGCGCAACTGTGATCTTGGAAACACAAGCCAGCAGGACTTGAGATTGGGAAGAGTGGTTCTGTTACCGGAACAGTGGGTTCTTGTTGTCCCCCAGGATAGAAATCAGGAGAGACAACAAACAGGAGCAGAAAAGTAAAAGTTTATTGGCTTGTGCACAGGCACTAGGGAGCCGGTGCAGAACGGAAAGGGGCAGGTGACGGGCTTGTTAGGGAGCGGGATTGTGGGGTTTTTATTAGGCAAAGGCCGGGGAGGAGGGCCTTGTCATGGCATGTGGAGGTGGGGTTATGTTTGCGCCTGCGCTCTTGTTCAGCATGCCACCTCATGTGATGCGTGTATCATTAGCATGGTAGCTCTCCACCCCTGGGTGTGATTTTTACTATGCTAATGGGGCTGGGTCACCCAGTGGACTCCTGGGTGCTAGGGCGCATGTGTGAGCCCAGGAGAGTCCAGAGGCTGCGGAAGGTGGATCTTGGTGGTCTCTGTCTGATTCTCCTGGCCCACTGATTGGTTAGGGCCAATCTTTTTGGGGCCTTATCTTGTTGTGCACGGGGCCTTGCAGATGGCCCTGTCTCATTAGGATGGTTCCTGTCTCAGTTCCATGCCCCCAAACTGACCCCCCCAAAACCTCCCCACATTTTATAATGCTCATACCTTAAACCCTCATACCTCCTACCTGGGCTGAGAGCAACAATCTGAAAGCACCTTGTTTAGGAGGCAGCAACAGTTACTATGGAGAAGGCCTTCGAAGGATGTTGACAGTGGTGCCAATCTACCTTCAAGCACTGCGGCTGCTGCTGCATGATGCTGAGTAAGGATTAATCTGCTCTATGTGTCAGCTAATGCCCCTCCCAGATAATGTAATGTGTTAACCCCATTAAAAGACACCTGCCCAGCCAAGCTCAATGTCACACCTGAGTGTCAACTCCCATTTTACACTCTAAAAAGAATCAGGAATTCCACTTAACACTGCTTGCCAGGCATTTTATATGTATGTTCTTTAATTTAGCGTTGACATCAACTTTATAAAATTGTGTGTGTGCAAATAAGTAACCTGAAGCTCAGAAAGGTGAGGCCACTTGTTCAAGTTCATAGAGTCAACTTTCTTTCTACCATTCCAGGACTCTCACTATTGGAGTGGTCTTGTTTAGTTTGTATCCCAGTGAATAACTGCCCTTCTTGTTCATAATGAGAATTTGAAGGTCTCTAAAGGACCATTATTATTTTAGAGATGTGGTGTAGTGAAAAGAATGGGAGTTCTGAAGCTAGGTGTCCTGGGTTAAAATTCTAGTTCCTGCTCTGTAGCGCTGTGACCTCTGGCAAATCACCTACTGTCACCTCCAAAGACGACTGTGAGAACTGAAGCAGGTGGCTGGTCCCTCGGGGTACTTCAGCACTTGTTAGTCATCTCCAGCTCCGCCTTGAGGTAATAGGAGTGGACATCTCCAGCTGTCTCAAGCAAATTAGTTAAATACTCAATACATTCTTAGAGGCATTTTAATTTATTTTAATTAAAATAAACTCCTGCCGTGTGGCATTTTTAGGGGAAATCTAGGGGAAGTATCCTGAAGCCAAGTAAAGCTCCCACAGGTTGAGACTCACCAGACCAATGAGGGAGGCCCATTGCCCGTGAGAGTTCTGGGGAGGAACGAGAAAAGGCTGCTGTGCTGGAGCTGCGGGAAGTCTGGTCAAGGAGATAAAATCACAGACAGATGGGAAGAGAAACAGCGATAGAAGGCAGCAGAGGACAACTTTCCAAGGCACGACGCAGGCAATAAATGTGTGAATTTGGAAGAGAGAGAGAGATCACTTAGAAGGCGCCAAGAAACCCTTTTGACCCATTTCCTGCACTCTCTCCTTCGTCTGTCCCTCCACGCACTTTGGGCTTCTCTTAAAGTCACCAGTGCACTTATCTCTTTGTAACAAGGTGGAGAAAATATCACTCCCTCTTAATAGCTGGCGCCAGAATTCCTCTTGGGGATGGAGGGTTTAGAAAAGTAGGTATAATGGAGTAGCTTGGAGAATGCTTGAGGTGGAAAGTTGAGTCCAGGGGACCTGGAAGTTAGAGGAAGGACAACCTGCTGTGGGGACTATGGGGAGAATTTGGAATTCGTGGGGGCAATCCGGGATGGAGAGTGTGAGGAAAAGAGGGGAGGGAGGGCAGAGGGAAGAGGGAAAGCGCAGCTAGCAGTGCCCCAAAGCTGCGGTTCCTTCCTCCGGTGCCAACATCTCCAGCGACTGCTACCAACCCCAGGCAGCGAGCGTTGTGGGAGTGCCTTTGATGGGAAAACCAGGAAGGGGCAGGGTTTCACGTCAACACTGCACAGAATGGATTAGGTGTGAGGAGGTGGAAGTGTCCCTCTGGAAGTTACCCAGCTCTTGCAAGGGCTTTGTACCTCCACAGGCCAGGTAATGTGTTAGGTTTCAAACCAAGTTTACCCAGATCTCGGAGAGGCAAAGGTGCCTCCGCTGACTTCTGCACTATAGCTCCAGTTCCTCTGTCTTTCCTTCTTTACCTTTCCCTCCTGTCTAAAGCTTACTTGGCAGCATCGAAGGCGCTCCGTGAGTATCTGTTGTGCCGAATCAGCTATGTTGTACATGGTTCTGCTGTCATGGTACTTAATCTTGACTGAAGACAACACAAATGTATTTCACACTTAAAAATAAACCTAATCTTAACAATTTGGGGAAGGATATAAATACCCACTAAATAGGCCTAACACTTTCCCACCTCTTGGTTTTTCAGAATCCTTCAAGGTCCAGCTCACATCTCCTCCTCCACCTGGATTTTCATGATATTTCCTGTCTCTGAAATCTGAAATGTCCCACAGACATTTCCTGCCTGTATCCGCCATTTGACACTTGATCATTTATTTTTTGGATGGATGTCTTGCCTTTTCTGCTATATACTCCAGTCCCTGAGGGCAGGAAGAGTGGCCCCCCCTTGCTAAGGGTCTACTGTAGTACCCTATACACATAGTGTTTGGTTGATTGTCACTGATCATATGTGTCCTGTGTCATCTTTTCAGAAACTTGCTTGGCACATAGTAGAGCTAAATAAATAATGGTCGAATTGAGTTGAATTGTTGGGTGCCATATACCCCTGAGAATCCGTGATCCCTAGATATCACTCTCCTACCAGAGTAACAGAAAATTAGAACTTGGGAAGAAATCAAACCTAATTCTTGTTAAGTTATAATTTATTTTCCTGTTGCTTTTGGGCATGTAATTTAGGCTTTCCACTTCCAATGCAAATATGATTTCTTAGCCAGTAACTTTTACATGGATACTGTGAGGTTAAAAAACAAAGATGCACAGGATTTTGATGCTGACGAGCATCATAAAATCCTGTGATCTAACCCAGGAGAGACATGAGCTCAGAGAAGCCAAACAGACTGCTGTGTGTGTCTCCATCCTGTTGCAGACCTCAGCTACAACTCCAGTCTTCTGCTTTCTGGTCCAGTGGTCTTCGCAGGGCACTAAGCTTGGTTCTCAGCACAGCATTTCTTCACAAAGTGTTTTCATTATTAATGCAGCATACTAAGTCCCTGGGGTAGAATAAGCCTCATTATTATAGCTCATCAGTCAATCCAAAGCAATCTGATATTCCTGTAAAACTGAATGCATTTTGAAGTAAAGCATCTTTGGGCTCATTGCCTTCTGAGGGGGCCATCATCTTATTTGCCCTATATAAGAAAGAAACCATAAATGAGCCCTTCTGTGTGGAAATTCATTATAGCTTAGCTTTATTGATTCTGTTATAGTGCTGTTAATTACAGGAACCACAAAAACCTTCAATTAGATTAAAGCCATAATAAATAAGATTAGTAATACTTATTCTGCTCTGTATATTGAGTGTTTTTATAATAAACTATTTACCTTTTAAGAAATTACTACATTGACATCTTGTAATATAGTAATATCAGATGTTTTGGGTTTTTTGAAGGCAAAAACATTTGAATGTCTTCTAATAACTAATGATATTAACTATCATTATTAATCCTCATGATAACCCTATAGAGTCAACATTATGATTATCCTCACTTAGAGATGAAGAAATCAAAGCTTATGGAAATTTGGTATCTTGCCCAAGATCCCACAATAAGGAAAGCCAAGATTGAATGAGATTATATAAGTGTACCTAGCACAGTGCTGGGCAGAGTTTGTGCTGAGTAAATGCAAGTGAAGGAGTCCGTGTGAAGTGAAAATAAGTGAAAGAAAAGACGAGCTGTTGTGAGGATAGTACATAAAGTGCGTGTTGTAAGTTTCTCTGTATAATACATATATGACTCAAATTAGATTCTGAGCTTCCTAACAGTCAAAGGGAGAGAGACAGTCAGTCGCATAAGAGATAAGTAACCTTGCCCAAGAGAAGTATACTATTTCTGGAGCTCACGGCTAAGGGCCATTTTTCAAGACACAGGATCTAACACCCTAGCAAGAACCTTAGAAGAGGAGGCAAACTCACCATGGGATGGCTGTTAGAAGCCTGGAAAAGTGATGGCCAGGCCTGAGCGAAGGGGAGAAGACTGAGTTGCCTTAGCAGAAGGCAGAGGAAGGGTTGAGAAGTCGAGGAAAGGGACAGGGTAGACTGGAAAGAGTATGCAAGGCCAGAAGAGCCAGCAGAGGACCATGTTCCAGGGGAGGCCCAAAGGACACGCCATCCACCAAGCCCGTTCAGAAGGCACTGCAGAGAGGGGTGCCAGCGTCACCAAGTGCAGGCCACTTCTGAAGGCCAGGGCTCAAAGTAGGAGAGTGGTCCCAGAGCTGGGTTCCTTAATAGCCATGGGCATGATGGGGATCCTCCCAAATAACAGAGACCAACCGGAAGTGCTTAACCACCAGAAGCCAAGAGGTCACAATTACCATAATAAGCAGAAGGGTCAGCAGGGCAGCCAACAGGGCTTGATCTGCAGGATTGCAGAGAGGGTTAATAGCGCATGGTGTCCCAAGGGCCGTGTGTAGCCAACAAAGGTATGTATAAAATCTGAAAAAGAAAGGGCCTGTGACCAGGAGGTCCTCTGCTCACATATATCACATGAGACACTATCCAGAGCAGCTGACCTCATGGAGAGCTGGAAGGCCTTGGAAAGTCACCTGAAGTGACACACCAGAGGCAACCCTCTGAAAGGCTGCGTTGTCTTCCTGCAGGATATGCTTTAAATCAGAGATCTCTATATGACACTGTGTCCACAATTAGAAGAATAAACGGATCCAGGAACCCAGGGGTCAAAGTAGGAGTGGGGTCACTCACCATCACTCCCAATGACCCACTAGGGAACTTTGTCCTTCTTGTCCTCACATTCTGGGCTCTTCAAGTGTTAGAGATCCTGGGCCCCAAACGGGGTGTCCTCTTGCCAGAGGATCTAATGAGAGTCCTATGGAACTATGAACTATAGTGTCACCGGGGCCCTTTGGGCTTCTTGTCTCCGGGACCAGAAGGGGCAATGTCACCATCATGCAGGGAGAATCCATCCTTGTCAGCAGGAGGAGGCAGACTTCCTTTTACACAATGAGGCTAGGGAGGAACATGTGGATCCCAGGAGATCCACGTGGGCCTCTCCAGTACTCCGTTGCCCCATTGGAACTATGATTGGATGTGTCTAGCATGCCTGACCTGAGAAGGGTGTGATGGCAAAGGGCTCAGACCCCTCGGGAATGAAGATTTGGAGGGTTACTTCAGCAGGATCTGCCAAATGCTAGCTAAGGATGAAAGGAATTCAGAATGAAGGGAAGAGGGAGAGGATGAAAACTAGCTGTTGTCTATACCGTGTCACATTAACCATCTTTTCTAAGTTTCCCCGCAGAAAGAGAGGTCTGTGGACTGTGGAGGTCCTGCTCTTCGCACCTGCGTGTAGAAGTAGATCTGAGCAGTGCAATGGGGAGGATGGAGCTGCTGTGAAAGTGCACTGCTCAGATCTCCTCCTGTGCGGAGCCTGACTGAGGGCTCCAGCTGGGCGCTCTGTGCATCCACCACCGTGCTTGCTTGGAGACTGGGCTTCCCCTGTCAGTGACTGAGCGTGCCCAGCACACTAAGGCAGGCCAGTTCCAGCGAGCAGTGGCCACTTTGGCTTATGGACTCCCAACTGGCTTACCTGAGGCTTTCTTGGAACTGTGCTCTTTCTACTCCATCCTCCCTTTTCTCCTCTCTTCTTCCACAGATATCAGAGCTGCATCCTGGCCTGGAGGCTCTCCTTACCTTCTCCTGCTCCCTCCCCCTTCACGGGCACTTCCCCAATAAATCACTTGCATATATAATCCTGTCTTACTTGCATCTAAATGCACCTAAACTAATGTATGCTCCTTAGCTAGGGCCTGGCTATTAAGGGCCATCCCTGCACCATAATGTAGTTGGAACAGTGAGTTTGTTCTTCCCTGATCTTCATGATAACATTTATTGAGGTAAATGGGCTGGATTCCAACTTTGCATATGAGGAAACTGAGGAGGAACGTAGGAACTTGCCTGCGGTATACAGCTAGTAAGTGGCAGAGCTGAGCTGAAATTCTCACTTAGATCCGTATTACTCTGAAGTCACCTTTACTACTCAGCTATGGGACGGTCAGGCTGAGGGACAGAGTTGACATGTATGAGAGCTGAAGCATCTGAGGAAGAGGAACCTCATGTCTTACAGGAGTGGGCTGAGAAAGTTTTCCAAATCAGGGCTACAATTTCAGGGCAGTAGCGGTACTGTATCACATGCTTGACAGAGGCCTCAAAGTTCCGGGCTGTGTTCCCTCAGTAGTTTTAGTCTGCAAAGGTCTTAAGTGGACATTCACAGTCATACATATATGACTCGATTGCTTTCATCTTTTTTCTTCCACTGAATTATACTTTTAGCAAATTTCTATTGAAATTTTACTATATGTCATGCATGATTCCTCCTAGGTAAAAAATTATACACATTCCTTTTGCGTTCCATTACTTTTAATCAGACTGTTTTTCTCTAACTTTCAGTCTGTCATTATGAGTATTATCGATGGCCTACTGTTTTCGTGGTACTAAGCAAGGGGAAAGCATCTCCTTTTTTTTTTAGATTGGCACCTGAGCTAACAACTGTTGCCAATCTTCTTTTTTTTTTTTCTGCTTTTTCTCCCCAAATCCCCCCAGTATATAGTTGTATATTTTATCTGTGGGTAAGATCTCCTTCTTGTAAGGGTAATAATCTCCCCACTTTCCATGGAGCCTAATTCATTGGATTAGAGAGCATACGGGGAAAGACCTGTCCAGTTACCACCTAAGTTTAGTTCAGAGGTAAAAAATTTAACATTTGATTTTACTTTTCCTTTTTTTTTGGAGGGTGGGATGAGGGAAGGGGATTGTTAAATAAGGGGCAAACATTTATTGAATACTTTCTTTTTTTTGAGGAAGATTAGCCCTGAGCTAACATCTGCTGCCAATCCTCCTGTTTTTGCTGAGGAAGCCTGGCCCTGAGCTAACATCCGTGCCCATCTTCCTCCTCTTTATATGTGGGATGTCTGCCACAGCATGGCTTGCCAAATGGTGCCACGTCCACACCCTGATTCCGAACCGGTGAACCCTGGGCCGCTGAAGCGGAATATGTGCACTTAAACGCTGCGCCACTGGGCTGGCCCTATTGAATACTTTTAAAAAAATATAAATGACAGTGTTGATTTTAAAAATAGCCCTTTAGATAATTCAGAGCATCCATTGAAATTTTAGATGGTTTAAATGTTGGATATTTAAAAGATGTAGCTGTACAAAACCTAGAGAAATGTAGAATGAACGTTTATGCCAGTCCTCCCCACTCTCTATTCCCTAAGTCCTTTTTTTTCTTAGCCTGTATTACTATCTGATATTATTGTAATTATTTAGTCATTTACTTATTTTCAACCATCCTCCTCAACTAGGAGCCTTTTCTGTCTTACTTCTGTCTTACGCTGCATTTCCTGTTCTGTGCCTGGCACGTACTTGCTACTCAACAAAGACTTGTTGTATTCATTTATCTCACCTAAGGAGAGAGGATGACTTCCTGCAGGATCCCAGATGAAATCCCAGAGCAAGCAAACACGCAGCAAACAAAATCCCAAAACGATTCAACACACTTGACTACAAGAACATGGAAAACAATTATAAGCATCATTTTTTACAGTAAATAGTATGCTGGAAAAATATATATCAGAAGTATGCCAGAGAAAATATTGCTATCTTTTTAAAAGATCTCATTATTACAAATTGATGGAAGATGCTATGACCCCGTTAGAGAGAGGCAAAGAAGGAAACAGTATTTCCCCCCCACTCCCTGCACACACATTGACAAATTAAAAGGAAAATGAAAAATATAAACTAGTGAAAAAGCATACTGAAAAGTATTACTTTCTTTAATAATCATGGAAATTCAAAATTAAGGCAACAACATACATGTTAAAAACATTAAATGTGTAAACCATTAAAAAAATTATAATATTCACTGTTAGAGAACCTGACATTGTGTATATTTTTCAGGGCAGTGTAAATTTGTGGAAACATCCTAGAAAGTGACTTGCCAATGCCAACCTAAAAAAGTGCAGTCCATTTGAGTTGATAATTCCATTTCTGTGACTCTCTCCTAAGGTAATTATCTGAATATTATGGATTTAATTATTACTTATTTGCATGAAGAAGTTCATTAGTGATGAAGACTTTTGTAGTAATATGGGAAAATGCTTATACATTAAAATAAGTTTAAGGAACAATTTACAAAATTACACATCCACTAGCATTATACTTATATTAAAAATATGCCTAGTGAAAAAATAACTGGAAGAAAATATATAATATGGTAAGCACATTTATATTAGTGTTAGGAGATTACGGGAGATTTTATCTCTCTTCTCTAGTTTCCGACTCTCTGTAGTTAAATTGTGTGATTTGTACAATGGGATTTTAGTTTAGTTTTGTTCAGTACAACCTCTTAAAGGCAAACCTCATTGTTTGACTCAAACATGTTTTCCCATTGTAATCTAGGCAACAGCTTGCAGAGAAATTGGTGAGCAATTGCTCTTTTGATGAAGATTGATGTGTGAAACCTCTGTGTGTATGATTCGTGGTTGGATGGGTTTTGTTTTGTTTTGTTTTGAAAGAATTTCCTAGTAAGAGGCTTCTACTTTGTGACATTTGGTTGAGTTCAATTTAGATGAATGTCTGGAGCAGGTCTATAGGTTTCATGCCACATAGTACATGTTAGAAGGAAATACGTGTATTCCTCCTTTTACACTCCCCTCTCTCCCACCCTCCCTCCCTCTCTCTCTCCTGTAGGTTCTCTATAGAGTGACTTTAAAAAGTTTTTCTATTCTCAAACATAAAATTGAATTCCCCATCCAGTTTAGTTGGTGACATCCTTGGTCAACTTGTCGACTAATTCAGAAATTTGGGGAGTCATGTGAGATTCCTCCCTCTGCCTCAGCACCCACATCTAATCAGTCATGGGGCACTGTCTAGTCTGTCTCCTCAGGCTTTTGACATCCTCCCAGGTTCCCTCCCTAGTCCACTACCTTAGGTATTGTTCTCATCACTTGCAGCCTGCAGCTCTACAATGCTATATGATTAATCTCCTTGCCCTCCAATCCATCTTCCACGTTACCCCTACATTAGTGGTTCTCAATGGGGGTGATTTTTGTCCCCCAGAGGACATTGGCAATGTCTGAAGACATTTCTGGTTGTCACAACTGGGCCAGGAGGGGGGTGTTGGGTTGGAGAGTAGACGAGGAATGAGGGGGATTGCTACTGGCATCCAGTGGGTAGAGGACAGAGATGCTGCTAAATGTCCTAGAATGCACAGGACAGCCCCTCATAACAAAGAATTTTCCAGCTCAAAATGTCAATAGTGCTGAGGTTGAGAAACCCTGCTCTACAGTGATTCTTCCAAAATAAAAACCTGCTGAAATGCCTCAAAAACACACCATTCCTTTTACGCAAAAGTTTTTGCTTAAGGCTCATTTTTTTCTTCCTCTCTAGCCACACAGCATATACTTATTACTGCCCAAATATGCCACGTTCTCCCTGGCTGCTGTGATTTGTCTGCTGCTTGTAGCTGCTTCTTTTCTTCTTGATTTCTTCAGGCTGGTGATTCTCCTCTGTGATCACTTTTAGAAGAGCATGAGTCACACTGAATCGTTGCTTGTCTGTCTCCCCTACTCCACTGTGAGCATCCAGAAGTCAGGAACCGGGTCTTTTTCCTGGGAATCCTCACCACCTAGTGCAATGCCTGGTACCAAGGAATGGGTCTAAACTCAACGAAGGCCCTTTCTCCTTGTTCCATATCAGAAGGCTGCAGAGCAGACAGATTCATTCTTGGGCACAATGGGGTCATTGCTGCCTTCCTGACTTTCCTTTTCCTTTATCCTTCTCCTTACCTGAAATGTGGTTCGTTTGTGTCTCTGCCTCCATGCATGTCACTCTCACCTGTTCTTCAAGGCCCAGCTCAGTAAAAATCACCATGACTTACCAAGCCCACCACACATGCCAGGCCTGCATTATCTCCGTTCACCTCCAGCATAACCCCTGTAAGGAAGGCATTAGCCCAATTTAACAGGAAGAAAATGATGCAAACAGCCCTGAGTGGCAGGTGAGGCAAGACGAGCACACCAACACCCACAGTGTAGGCAGCCGGGCCACCACCTTCCCTGCTTGATTCTCCTGTCTTCTCTGCTAGCTCTTCTGTCCCCTTCCAGAAGGCCCTTTGGAGACCCTGTTGTCCACCATCATCTTTAATAGGTAAACTGCAAACAGCCAGTCCTAAAATCCAGGACCCTAGATTGGGAGGCTCTTTTCACTCACCAGGTACCACACCCAGCACTTCTTGCCCAGGGTACAAGGTAAGTTGCAGTCACCCTCAAGTCACAAGGAACCCTCCTGCAGGTGTAGCAGAGTCAGGGCAGGTGGGGCAGCCTCAGTCCGAAGTGAGCTGAGCTGCAGCAGGCTGACCGTGCTTGGCCAGAGGACTTTCCTCCAAGGATTTTCAGCGGCAAGGCACTGGAGTGTTTTAATCTCGGGAGTGAGTGGAACAGATGTGAGCTTTTAAAACTTCACTGCGGAGCATCAATGGGAGACTGGAGAGAATGCAGAGTGACAATTTAAGAGATGTTTGTGGTCCTTCAGGTGAGAGATGGTGGCAGCTCCAATCATGTCATTGGAACACTTAGAGAAGCCAATGGACTGGAGAGAGATTTAGGGAGTAAAATGGTCAGGATTTGGCCGTAGACTGCCTACAAGGTATGCATCCTGGCTACAGCGTGAGCTTGATGAAGGTACTTAAGTCTCAATTTCCTTCCTCATGGCTAAAATGAGGATAATACCTACGTTGAGGGATTCTCAGTGAAAAATGAAAAGTACTGGATACACATTAGGCATCAACAAATGTTACTTCTTATTCCTTTTATAAGTCACTATTTTTTTAATTTAAAGGAGCCCTTTAGGGACCACCCAGTGGCCGAGTGGTTAAGTTCGCAGGCTCTGCTTTGGTTGCCCAGGGTTTCGCTGGTTTGGATCCTGGGCACAGACATGGCACTGCTCATCAGGCCACATTGAGGCGGTGTCTCACATGCCACAACTAGAAGGACCCACAACTATAATATACAACTATGTACTGGGGGGATCGGGGAGATAAAAGCAGAAAAAAAAGAAGATTGGCAACAGTTGTTAGCTCAGGTGCCAATCTTAAAAAAAAAAGAGCTCTTTAAATACAGAATGGGTTGGATCTGATGTAACTTGTCAATTGGGAAGGTTTATTCTTTAAGCCCCTGTTAGTCGAGGGTCCACAAGATCTCCTCCTGCTGGGTCAGGACAGGGGAGAGGACGGGATAAAGGCATCGCGGGGCACAAGGATATGGCGCAGGATACTCCAACCCGGGAGGCGTCAACCCACGGCCAAGTCACGACCATTTTACTCTCTGCGCCGGCGGACCTCCCATCCCCGGATTGGTGTTTCTAGAAGCCACCGGGAAGGAGGCGAGTTACGGCCGGGGGCGGGGGCGAGGCCGGAAGGGGGCGGGGCGCGCGTGGGCCACGCCCCTTTCCGGGCCCGCCGCCCGTGACGTCGCGAGGGGGCGTGGCGGGGGCGTGGCGTCGCGGAGCGCAGGCCGCGGCGGCCGCCGAGTAGCCAGCAGCGCAGACAGCGCGGGCCCGCGCCCGCCCGTCGCCCCGGCGCCCCCTCCCCAGCCCGGCGCGCGCACGCCGGCCCTGCGGGGCTGGCCGCCCAGCCCGCGCGGAGCGGCCGCGGACCCGAGGCGCGCGGCGACGCGGAGCCCCCGGCCCGGCGCACGCGGAAGTGGTGAGCGTCCCCGGGGAGGCGGGAGGCTGCGCGGCCGGGGCGGCCGGGGCGCGCTGGCCCGGGCGGGCGGGGGTTCCCAGCCGGGCGGCGCGGGGGCCGGGCCGGCGGGCGGGAGGCTCGGCCGCTGCCCTCCCCCCGGGCGCCGAGCTCTCGCAGACAGCCCGGGACGCGCCGACATCCTGTTTATCCCGCGGGCTGCGGCGGCGCGGGGCCGAGCGCGCCCCGGAGCTGCCCTGCGTCCCCGCGGCGGAGCGCTGCGGCCTGGGCGCCCGTGGGGCGGGGGCGTCTGCGCGCCCAGGCGCCCGCCCTGCCCGCGGGGGGCGGCCCCGGGCCCGGGCGGCCGGCGTGGGCGAGCCCGGGACTGAGCAGCAGGAGCGGGCCGACAGCCGGCGCTGGAGCGGGACCGGAGGCGCCCCTCCCAGGTCGCTGCCCGGGGCTCCGGGGCCGTGTGTACCCGGGAGCTTTCCAGCGGGCCTCGGTGGAGACGTGACCCTGCCAGGTGTTTGTGGGCACCTTTTTGATCTTATGTTCTCTGTGCATTCCTGTGTCGCCGGAGAAGAGGACTCCGACCTCCGTGCCACTTGTCATACGTGGCCGTGAGCTGTCTTCTGCCGCTGGTTGGATACAGGCTGTTAACATTTTTTTTTTTTTTTTTTTTAAGAGTCAAGGTTTTTCTCCGTGGCAGGAGTTTACAGCTGTATAAAATTGTCAATCCTTCTTTTTCGGGAGGAAAGCATTAAAAACCTTGGATAGTTAAGGGATGAGTATAATGCAGACACAATCAGGGAGTATTTGTTGGCTGTTTTTTGAGAAAAGGATTCAAGTTGAGGGCATGTACACAGTGGAAAAAAATGTTTAACACGAGCATGTTATATTGATTCCAGCTTTGTTCCTCCCTTTCCCAAACCCCATTTTGTGTTGTTTCTCGCTTTTGGTGATTCTGATGTTTTCCAAGACTCGGGCGTCCTTTTCATGGAAGGTTCAGTGTGTTCTGTCCTTTGTGGTGAAGGCTAATGGAGGTCACGAGGGTACCAGACACTTCGGGTACAATATGCTTTGTAATATGCAGAAAATGTCTGCTCTGTATAGATCCAGATCACATTTAAAGGTGTAAGTACATCATACCGGAGTGATCGTGGACGTTGTGAATAGAAATAATCACAACCTCTTCTTAATTCCACATGTCGTGTTAGCTAAGCACTTGCACTGTATCTTAGTTTCTCTGAATAGCAGCAAAAATGCATGTTTTAATACTAGGGTTGTAGTGTGGCACTCCACGTTGAATAAAATGCAGTTTAAATAGCATCCCAATTCCACAATATACTAATTACTTACTACCATTGGGAAGTGATGATAGAGGGTGATAAATTATAGATATATAGAAAAAATAGTTGACACATTTCCCAGAATATAACTGCACTTCAATTTGCTGTAATTTAGACAGTCTTAATATCAGTTTGGCTAACGCTATACTTGTAATTATCTCTCCGATCATTTGGTATCCACTCTTTATGGATTAAAGGTGTTAAGGAGAATTAGGTTGCAAAACCTTTTCAATTCAGGCATTTGCTAAAAAGCTGGTGAAAATAAATTTAGAGGGTGGAGTTGGTTTTGCAGGAATAGAGACTCAGATTAAATGGCACAAGGAAGTTAAACTGAATGCTTCTAAATAGGATTGTGAGGTCTGCCAGTTTGGATTCTGGGTTCACAAACACTAGTGGTTTCACCTGCAGACCACAAATTCTAATAGTGTTGCAAAGTTATCACTTAATTTCTTCTGATCAGCTTTAAGTAACATATATTTGGACAGAAACCCAGCTGAAGCAAGCATTGAGAACTGTGAAGGTTTATACTCGTTTTTATAGAGGGAACACTGAGGAATTAGTGCATTAATAAAGTTTATTAGCAAAGACCAAGATCTGTATTTTCTAACTCCTCTAATAAGTGTTCCCCACCCCCCCGAAAAGCACACATCATTTTATATATCTTTATGATGTGTGTCCTTATTATATTCTAATGAGATGATAATGTGCTCTTAGAAGATTTATCATTTGAGATGTGAATGTTCCTGCGAGGAAATTTTTCCTGTTCATTTCCACATTTAAAACATTGTTTTAAGTGGATAGGGAATTGGTTCATTAACTGAATCTTGCTAAGCAAGCAGCATCTGATGCTTTGTAATTTATTGTGGCCCAGTGGTGTCTGAAGCCTTGTCACAAAATAGAGATGCCAGAAGGAACCTCTTGGGTTCTTTTAGACCAGTGTGTCTCAACTGCGTGTGATTTTGCATCCAAGGAGATATTTTCAGTTTCTGGACACATTTTTGGTTGTTGCAACTTGGGGGTTGGTGGTGGGAGGAGGGAGTGTTACTGGCATGGGACAGGTAGAGGCCAAGGATGCTGCTAAACATTCTATAGTGCATGGGGCAGCCCCATAAACAACAAAGAATTATCTGGCTAAAATGTCAGTAGTGCTGGGGTTGAGAAATCCTGTTTTGGAGTGCCAGGTGGGAAACAAGAAGGTCCAGCTTCACTTCAGGCCTCTATTTTCTTCATGTGTAAAATAGAAATAAAAATACCCACCTTGGCTATCTTGCAAAGGTGTTGGGGAAAATCAGGTAAATAATGCATGGAAACTGTGAAGTGCTGCACAAATGATAACTACTATGAAGACATTTAAAAAAAAATACATATATATATTTTTGCTGAGGAAGATTGGCCCTGAGCTAACGTCTGTGTCAGTCTTCCCCTATTTTATATGTGGGTTGCTGCCACAGCATGGCTGACAAGTGGTGTAGGCCCGCACCTGGAATCTGAATCCTCTAACCCGGGCCATCGAAGCAGAGCACACCAAGCTTAACCACTGTGCCACAGGGCCAGCCCATGAGGTGATTTTTTATAAATGTCTTGCTAGGATGGTATACTGGTAGTTGAGGAAGAGGATTAGTGTAATGTGGTGAGTGAAAAGATTGGATAGTTTGGTATTGATTCCTTTGTTATTTTTGGGGGGAAAGGGTTTATTTAATGCAGTTTTCATATTATTAGAACAGACTTTTTAGCTCTGTAATTTCTTTTAACATAAAGATTATGTTCTCATAACAAGAGGGAAAGCTCACTGTAGAAAAATTAGAATATATAGGAAAGCAGAAAGTAGAGGAGAAAAGGCATCTGTGGTCTTCCCCTTCACCCTGCAATGACAGTCAGGTTCTTCTAGACTTCCTTACTGTTAGAGTTGGTAAAATCAGAAGAAGGGTTGATGATGGAAAAAGGGGGAGCAGCTGGTGATGGGGGGGGGTGCCGTTTGTTTCTGTGCCCTTCGTTTTCTCTTTTTTAATAATTACGAGTTGCAGGTAAGTTCCGTCAGAGGAGACAGCGAAGTTGGTTCTTGTTTTCATGCTTGTGGCTCACCTCGAGGCCTTGATCTCGTTCCCCGTGCCGTTTCCTCTCTGTCGTGCTCCCCCCGCATTCGGCTAGGTGTGCCACTGTTGCTTCCTGTCTCAAAAACCCTACGGTAACACGGGCTTTTAAGCAGCTGCCATGTTGAAATGACCGGCTTGCAGGGGCAGGAAGCTGCCTCCTCTGAGCAGTCTTCCCTCTGAAGGGCGCCAGCCTTCTTGGCCTTTGAGGCACGAGAAAGCCTACGACGCTAAGTTCATTTCCGTGGTCTGTTTACCTCTAAGGGTTTAGGACCTGTGATCCTCAGCAACTGGCAGTGGGCACACATTTTTCCTAGGTGCTCTGTGAGCAGTTTGCGCAGCCCGAGGCAAGACCTGCTTTAGAAGCAAAATGAAAATTTCTTTAAGTTTACTCTAGCCAGAAGACAGAGCTGGGCTTTGTTGGGATATTTTTAATCCGTCGTAACTGAATTTGCTTAACAGTCGTATCCACACAGCACGTTGTTCAGTCATTTGTTCGTTCACGAGAGACTTGCTGAGCTCCCAGTCTGAGACTCAGAGTGAATAAACAGACAGAACAAAATAGGCGAGAACCCATGCCCTCATAGGGGTTACCGTCTACTGGGAGACCCTTGGGCCTGTTCATTCCAAGTTCCTCAGTTGCAGATTATACACATATGAATAAGTAAATCCTGCTTTCTGATTGTAAAATGTTCCTAGAAACCTTCCTGGCCCTCCTTTAAAGTCTGAGGACTAAAAAGTACCTTCCCCTTTTTCATCCTTTTTTTATATTATGATTAACTCATTTTCTGTGTATACAAACATTTCTTCGGGACCCACTAAGTTCCTGGCAGATGGATAAGACTTCGTGTGGAAATGAGCCTGCTGTATGGAGCTGTAACAGTGGGGTGACGTTATAGTAGGGTTTGAAATTAAAAGCACCGGGACCCTTGAAGAGAGCTAAAACCCTGCTTGGAGCCCTTGTCCAATGCTTTTTGGAAGAGGTTTCACTTGAGTTGGGCCTTGAGTGTGTAGGAGTTCTCTTGCTTAGGGGTGGGAAGGAAATCTAGGCAGAGATACAGTGTGAGCAGAGGCACAGAGGTGAGTGTGTACGTGGTGTGGGTGACACACTTGGAGGCAGCCACTGTGACGGAGAGGAGAGCAGTAGGATGCAGCAGGCACAGAGGTGAGTGTGTACGTGGTGTGGGTGACACACTTGGAGGCAGCCACTGTGACGGAGAGGAGAGCAGTAGGATGCAGCGGAAGGAGGTGAGGCTGGGCGTGTAGGGGGGGCTGGACAGCGAGGACTGGAGTCTGCTCAGGTCTGCGAGCAGTGTGAGGTTGGGGGCTGTGGCCTGTGTGGAGTGAATGGGAAGCCATTCATCATTTTTTTTTTTTTTAAAGATTTTATTTTTTCCTTTTTCTCCCCAAAGCCCACCAGTACATAGTTGTATATTCTTCGTTGTGGGTCCTTCTAGTTGTGGCATGTGGGACGCTGCCTCAGCGTGGTCTGACGAGCAGTGCCATGTCCACGCCCAGGATTCGAACCAACGAAACACTGGGCTGCTTGCAGCGGAGCGTGCGAACTTAACCACTCGGCCACGGGGCCAGCCCCCAAGCCATTCATCATTTTTGAGCTCATGAATAACCTCATTAGCAAATGGAACAGCTGTGAAGCCCTGAGAGTTGCATAAAGGACCAGCTTCCGTTGACCATCGTGCTGCTGTCTTCCTCCTCTCCATCACAGAACATATTTCTTACTTACCCATCACGTCTCAACCCTCCAGAAGACTGCTAGGAAACAGGAACTGCTTAGAGCCAGAGGAGGTTCCAGGAGGTGCGCATATGCTTTCCTTCTTTTCCTTTTAATTTATAGAGGACTTGTTGACAGTCTAACTGATTTTCAAGTCAACAGGAGATTAACAACAAGGAATGTTAAGTTGTTGGGAGGATGAATGAGGAAGGCATGTTCTCTGAGGCAGGCCGAGTTAATTTTTATCTTGGAAGTGAATAAGGAGCAGAAGGTTTATGAAAAGCAGAACCGTAACTCCAAAAGTGAAACAGAGTGGGTGGGGCCGTTCGGTGGAGGGGCAAATGCCCTCGTAAATACCCTGGCAAGTCGAAGGTGTCAGTGTCACAGCGCAGTACAGTAAGTGGTATTGGTAGCCATGACCAGGCCATTAAGAAGTCCAGTTGTGGAGCATAATGGAAATGAGGTGAGCGAGGTCTGGTCCCTAGCAGAAAAGGGCGACTGTGGGGGTTGGGAGGTTGGGGGGTGTGCAGGTGGTGGGTGGAGGTGGGGGCGGAGTCGGAAGCTGCTGTCAGGATTGTAACAGGGCGAGCTCAAAGAAGAGGTTTTCTTCAGAATGAGAAACTGGGAGGAGGAGTCTGCTCCCCAGAAGGTGCTGTACCTCCTCAGGGAAACAGTGCTGGGAGTGATCTGCAAGCGGGGGCTGCCTCTGCAAAGAAGGCAGGAAGAACTTGAACCCAGCTGCGGGGAGACTAAATCACGACAACTTATTACGCCTCTAGGTAGAAGACAGATTTATTGTGTTTTAGCCTCGTTTTTCATAATCTCTGTTTTTGGAGGCTCTGGAGCCAGACTGCTTGGTTTGATCCTAACTGTGAGAATGTGGGCAAGCTGCATCTGTCTCCTTATCCGTACGGTGAAGATAAGGATGGTCTCCACCTCCAAGATTGTTTTGAGGATTCAGTGACTACGCCTAAAGGTTTTGGAAATGGTGCCAGGCGTGGAGTATGCGCTAAAAATTTCTTAGCTTTTTTTTTGTTTGGTGAATATGCTTTTTGTTAAAAACGAAGAGCTCAAATTATATTCAGAGTGCTTTAAGATGGTAGGAAAGTGTTGCCCATTAAATGCAAAACACACAGTAGCCGATACATTCTGTCTTAGAAAGGCTTCACTTAGAAATGGAAAGATCAAAAAAGTTTAGGCCCTGAAGGCAGTTTCTCAAATCTGGAAGAGTTCATGTAGTCAGCACCAAAGGTGATAGATAAATTAGGTTTGACTCTGTTTTTAAGGAAAAATGAGAAACAAAGGTGCTTTTTAATTTAACTTTAAATGCCATCCAAAGTATATAATTTGGTAGGAATGTATGAGATTTTCTGGGGTGGTCACTATAGAGATACTGTGTTGCTCTCATTGATTGAGTTTACTTAGCGTGCTGTGTGCTGCTGGCGAGAGGCACAGGCGTTCCTGTTTGTAGAATGTTGTCTTCAGAGTCGTGTGGAAATTAAAAATCTTATAAATCAGATAATGTGCCAGGGAGTTTTGCTGTTTAAGAAATTATGAGAGTTTAAGGGAACTCTTAAGTATGTATTCGGTTTCCCCTGAATGCTGTTTTATCAGTTTCTGTTTTCGTATATGTATTGCACTTTCCTAAAGCAAGATTTGCCCCCAGTATAGAATTGTACAAAAAGTTGGCTTTCCTTCTAATCATATTTTAAATGTACCTTTTAGTCTTTTCCCAGTGATGTCGATGTGGCATAGACACATTATTCACGTTCGCAAGAATGTTAGCTCCCACGGGGTTGGAAAAGAGCTGTTGATGGTGTTCTCGCCTGTGTGCCTGACAGCGAAGCTGTTAGCTGTATCTTTTCCTTGTCTTCTCATTTGAGAAGGAGAAAGCTGTGAAACTCCTTAGTTTGTATCTGTGGGGAAGTCCAGCTCAGATGGTGAACAGCCTCACCTGTAGGTCTTTAAAAAAAGTTTAGGCCTACTCTTTTCAGGTACACGGGGTAACTCAGACAAATTCCAATGTATAAAGTACAAATAGCTAAGAACAATTTGTAATTAGTGTGAAGCTTGTTTTGAATGCTGTATTAAAGGGCTTGGGAGTAGGAAAACTGACAGCAGTTCATTCAGTTAAGCACAATTATATCAGCAGGCTTATTTGCACAGTTAATTTGCTCAGACTGTAGCAAGGCTATAATTCATAGCATTTTTTTACAACTAGTAGAATTTAAAATCATCTTTTATGTTATGGTAAGAAAAAAGACAAAAGAAAACAAATCAAGGAGAAAACAGTCTGCCAAATGCATATTTTCCCAGTCAGAAATCTTATTAAATTAATCTGGTGGGAGATTAAACTAATCACGCACAGGGAGGCAGACAGACGTGATGCATATCATAAAGAGGTGCGCTGCATCTTTTGCCTTCTACACCTGCACACCCATTTTAGGGCTAATTCACAAGACACAAACTTTAAAAAGTGAGATGGAGAATGCCCAAATTTAAAATTCTGACCCATTTTGTTCAGTTAAAGCAGCTCTGTGAAACTTTCAGTAGGTGCTGATCACTGGGTATCAGTGATCTAATTGGCAGAATCATTTGACGTGTGGCGCCGTCGCAGAAGAGCCCCATCTTTTCACTTGTTTGGCCAGTCACTCAGGGTGGTGAGAAGCGGTGGGGGGCTTACAGCATAAACTGTGAGCCTGCTTGACGTGGATTTAGGAAGTAGACTGCTTGTGATGCACAAACTGGCTGAGATAAAAATGCTCTCAGGTTTTCGTGTTTACTCCTTGGTTTAATGATTATCTGTAGCTCCATATTATGTGAAAAAAAGACAGGCCTGATTCCTGCCCTCAGCAAGCTCCCTTGCTAGTGGAAAACACAAGACTTCACCAATTATACAGCTATTTGTTAGAATTATAGTAGGTACTGGGAGAGATGTCTTAGTTTGCTATAAAACAGAGGTGGAGGCCAGTAAGAAGAGGGGAGCTCTGTGATACCTTGAAATCTGAAGGGTGAAAGAGCCAGGCTAAGAGGGTGAGAAGGTTTTCCAGCCAGAGGAAACAGCATGTGCAAAGGACCTGAGGTAGAACCAGCACTGCAGCTGCTGCAGAGAGGACAGAGGTGCAGGCCAGTGAGGTCAGCAGGAGCCTGATCAAGCAGGGCCTCATAGGCCATATTATTTTGGGCCTTATAATATAGCAGAGGAAATTGAAGCTTTTAAAATTGAAGGCAGTGACATGATGGGACCTGAGTCAGTGTATGAAGAAAAGAAAGAAGGATCCCTGCCCTCCTCTCTGACCCTGGGAGCCCCTCTCCCCTGCCCACTCTGCTGCTAAGGCCTTGAAAGCCCTGCTTCCTCCCACTTGCGCATTTAACCCTTTGCAACCTGACTGCCACCCCCCGCACTCTGGAGACTGCTTCTTTGAGGTCACCAGTGACCTTGCTGTCTGTCGCATCTTAACACCTTTTTTCTGCTCTTGTTATCTAAAACATTTGATGCTGCTAAGCACCCCCTTCCTGAAGGATGTCTGCAGCCACATGGTCGCCTGGCTTCTGAGACACAGCACTTCTCCCTCTCTCTGTCTTTGCTCTCTTCTCTTCCTCACATCCTGCCTTCCCCCAGTGAAGACTCTCCTGGAGGTCTCATGGTTCCTACAACTGCGCAGGTGACTTGCTTCCCCCAAGCCCCAGCTCTGCCTTCTGTTCCTGGGCCTCTCCGCTCCCTGCCTCCCCGAGTACTGGTGGAGCAGCTTTAGGCACTGTTCAGGGCGCTGGGCGCACTGGGCTTAAGGAGCCGGCCTTCCAAGATGTTAAACGTGTCTCTAAAGAAACAGGGTAATTTCAGGGGGTGACAGTGCAGTGAAGAAAATCAGTGAGGTAGTGGGAGAGGCCTGCCTCTGAGGAGGTGACGCTCGAGCTCAGACCTGATTGAGGAGTGTGGAGTAGGCGCCAGGCCAGGCTGTGATCGGGAGGAAAAGTGCCCCTGGCTGGGGCAGCAGGTGCCCAGGACCCACTGGGGTGATCTTTCCATTTCATGCTGGGCTCCCTACCTGGATGTCTGTTGACACCTCCTGTTTAACTGCTCCGATAGCATCTCTGTTTCTGACCCAGCCATGACAATGGGTGATTTCTCTGTTCCTCTTAATACCATCTCTGTCCACTCACAAATCCTTAGACCGGTGCCCAGAAAACTTTCTCTGTAAAGGGAAAGACAGTAAATATTTTCAGCTTTCAGGGTCCTGCTGCCTCTGTAACAGCTACGTGGTTCCACCAGCATAGACGATATGTAACCAGTGAGTGTGGCTGTGCTCGGATCAGACTATGTGTGGACACTGAAATTTGAATTTCCACTTGTCACAAAATATTATTTTTTCCCCAACCATTTAAAAATGTAAACATTTGTATAGCTTCTTGGCCTTAGACTGATTTTGCTTTTTCCCTTTCCTTTTCCCTTACCCGCTTCCAACACCGGCCACACCCTCTCAGTGCTCCCTCCCGCTTGCCCTCTCGGTGCTCCCGCTTGCCCTCTCGGTGCTCCCGCCCTCTCGGTGCTCCCTCCCTCCAGCCCTCGCAGTGCTCCCTCCCTCCTCTCAGTGCCCCCCTCCTGCCCTCTGCATGCTCCCTCCTCCTCCCCTTTGCCTTCTCAGCATTCCCTGAGCTGCCTTCACCTGGGTGATGGCAGTCATCTCCTGTCTAGGGTCCCTGTGTCCAGCCTTTTCCCTGCAGGCTGTCCTCCCCATGGATGTTGAGTGGTCTTCCTGCAGCTGACTCAGGTCATAGAGTTTCCCTGACAGGACTCTGCAGCCCCTGTTGCCTACAGAAACGGTCCAGGCGCCACTGAGTGTTGTGTTCAAGGCTCCATGTGCTAAGCCTCAGCTTGTCAGCTTGCTCTCCCATTTCCTTCTACACTGCCAAAATAGATTAGTCACTGTTTTGCATTCGAGCCTCAAACATTTCTCATTATTTTCTGTATTCTCCTTTTTTTAAAATGCACTTTGCCCATGCCTTGTGCTCTCCATCTGTCACGATTCTGTAACTTACAAGGCCCTTTCAAGTGTCACTGCCCCCTCCCCACCACGCCCAACAGGAGCCGTGCGTGCCGAGCGTGCTTCGGTGGGTGCATATTTTGGTGGGGTGGGACCCTCGTTTCGAGGGCGTCGTGTTTTGCCTGTGCTTCCGTTCTTCTTGCACTTACCCGCACTGTGCAGCCCTCAGGTCCTGCAGGACAGAGCTGTCTCATGCGTTGTGATGCCCCTTTCCCAGTAGGCAGCTGGGTGTTCACTGAATGAATGCTGAATCCCGTGCAGATAGGTACAATTTGTAGAGGTTCAAAGCAGGAAGGTTTTACTGAAGGGACTTTGGTCAGATTAAATCCTTGATTCTTATGTAAGGTGGTACAGTTGTGTGAAAGAACACCAAGTGTTTCGGAAGACTTTGGTGGTATTCTTGGTCCTAGCAATGACTTAGATAAATAAATTCAGACAAATTATTGATGCTCCTCTTCAGGGATTGATGTTTCCTGTTATGAAAAGAAAAGAGTGCTCTGTAATTCATAACATTTCCTTGCCAGAAAGCTCAGGGCCCAGTTATGGGCTTGTTTTCGGTTGCTATTTATTTTTCTTACGATAATCTCCCTGCCTTAGTTTCCTACCAGATCCCTTGTCACGTGGATGAAGTCCTTTTAACGAATAGTTCTGTTGTGTATGTCTTTTATATTTATATAGGTAGCCTCCACTTTTTTTTTGTGATAGAAATATAAATAATAATTACTAGCCCATTGGTTTACCCAACCTAAGGTGACACCAAGATGGTAACAGATGAATGTCTTGGAAGAAACAGGCAAAAAGGCTCTGGGGCAGTATGGGAATCCTGGCATGGGTTTGGTGGAAAACGAGAAAAGTGCTTTGTGTCTTGTTGTCTTTGGGTTAACGTATGTGTGGGTCGGCCGTGCCCCCCAGGCCTGTGGGTGTCCACATCTTCCCAGTGGGAAGGACAGGAGGACCAGGAGGACGCGACTCACGGTCAGTGAGCCTTTCCTGTGTCAGCTGTTGTATGCACTTTGCGTTTGATATTTCATTTAATCTTTTAATAGCCAGAGTGTTGGATCTTATTGGCATCATTTTCCAAATGAACAAATCGAGCTGATAAATGGCAGAGCTGGAATGAAAATTTGAAGGTCTCTGGCATTTGGAAAAAAACCCAAAAAACTTTTCTACTCTTTTTTCCCCCTGGCTTTACTGAGCTATAATTGGAAAACTCTTCTACTCTTAAAATACCTTATTTCTACTGTCTTGTCACTTTTTCCCCCCCTGACATTGGCATTTAAAGTGAGAACCTATGGAGCTTGTTCCTGTCTTGTTTTCCAACCTAATGCTTCTGAGGCAGTTGTAGGATCTTGGAGAAGTGCCTCTGTGCACCTGTAGTGTGTTTGGTATTGTTAGATGCTGAGTAATAAAGAGGATCTGAAAGGACTTTTTTCTTTCAGCAGGGGTGATGGAGTGTGGGGTGAAGCAGGCAGTTGGGTTCATTTAGCTGCCCTAAAGAGAGTTTTAGTATGTTCTCGTGAAATATTTTTGACAGTTTAAGTCAAACTTGATTTATTGTTACTTTATATTACCTGGTTACTATATAACGTGTCCATGTTTACCTGACTGGTCTGAGCCTGCCAGATGTGTTATGAAAAGCATGCTGGACTTGGAACCAGGAAAACCACTTACGAGCTCTGTGACTTTGGGCTCATAATTGATCCTCAGTTTTTCTCAACTGTAAAGTGGACTTAACAGTATGTGGTCCGAAGGCAGCTGTGTGAAGGTTAAATGAGATAGGAGATGTGGAATAGCCTCAGACAGTGCCTGGGACTCAGCAGCATTTGATGAATGTTAGTTAACTACTCCCCCTTCAAATACGGAGCATTACCAGAGAATCTGTACGTGATTAGGCAGTGTTTACATGTTTGTAAGTGAGAACTTTGTAGACAGGTATTCTCAAGTTAAGACCTTCTGATGCAGGAAACCCCTGTATGCAAACGTCTGGGTTCCCACTACTGCAAAAGCGTAAGAGTGGTTCAGACTCCCCAAATCTGGAACTGGAGTCTGTGGGTTTGAATCTGTTTTATTTTACTAGCTGAGTGATCTGGGCAAGTTGTTCAACCTCTTGGTGCCTCAGTTTCCTCATCTGTAAAATGAGGAGAATAATAGCACCTAATACCATATAGGGTTGTCAGGATTAAGTGAACACACGTGCACGTGTCTGTTTGTATACTAACACCCTGCTAGGGTTTGCCCTGCTACTGACTGTCATCCCCCCCATCCTCTCTTGTGTAGACAGCCCCTGAGTCATCTGGCGCTCCCCTGGAGCCCCTCACGTTGTGTGTCATCAGGAGACTGCTCCGTGCAGCACAGTTTTTTTGTTCTCCTCTGGCCAGCTGTCGTCCTCTCAGGCATCACACTCTCAGCAGTCCACTTGTACGTTTCTTGCCCACTTTAAAAAAATCTGTTTTTATTTTATGTGAAACTGAACATTTTCTAATAATGACTGATAACCCCAGCTTTGTGTTAAGGATACTTTTATACCGGGTAAGATGAAAGCCATATAGTCTCAAGCCAGTGGAAGGAATTTATAAAATATTTTTGATTGAATGCTTGCTCTGTGCCAGTTTCTGGTCAGTAAACTGAGGCTTAGAATGGTTGAATAATGTGTTTCAGGGTGCCCAGCTTCTAAGTGGGGGAGCCTGGCTCTGATGGATGCCGGGCCTACTTGGCCCTGGGTCCCAGAATCCCTGGGCTTAGTTGCCATAGAGCCTCGGGCACCTCCTCCTGCTCCGTCTGCACCCTCGTTCACCTGCGCTCTCCTCCCCTTGGGTCCAGCTCGAGAGGCTGGGCATGCTCGGTTCTCCGTTCTCGGCTCGCTGCAGTGATGTTCTCTGCTCCTCGGCTGGCAGATGCATCGTGTTTCGGGTACTTCGTGTGTTAGCCCTTTGTGCGTTAGCTTGGAAACCTAACCACACTCACAGCAGTGTGTGTTGGGGGAGAATGTGCTCCAAGTTTCAAAGGACCAACTGGGAACTAATATTTAAAGAGGCGAAACTGTTTATAACCTGGAGACTACCAGTGTATTTGCTTGGGTGTATTATGTGCATTGACATACTTTCAGGGCTTATGTGTCATGCCCGACACGTGTCATGCCTGACAAGCAGGCACATTCTGGAATGTATACACGTTATTGCACTTATTTGCTTAGCCATCTGTCCTCAGCTTTGGCTGACCTTTGTGTCCCCAACCACTAGTGTTGTGCTCAGCACAGGGTAGGAGCCCCATGAAGAGATCTATTTAGTCCTCTTTAAAAATCAATGGTTCTTTTTACTTTTCTGTATACTTGATATATTTCAATAAAAAAATCAATGGAGTGTAAGGGTCAGGCAACATTGAAAGAGGAATATTGCCACGCAGTCACCAATCGGATGGAAATAGCGCTTTTGCTGGGCTGACTGAGACGTTTAAAGGTAGTTGGGAGCCAGATGCTTCTGAGAATGTCTCTTTGATTATTGGGAGGCGAGGAAAGCAGTCAAACGAGTTCTTTCTTGGCTGGGCATCTTGTTTACTTTTCCCAGGTTAGAACTGATAGCTCTGTTTTTAAGAGATCATGGAGACACTTCTGCCATGGCCCCCAGCATATTTGGTTCTAAGTTTATAGACATTTTCTAGTAAGTGCTGTTTAAGGGTTTGTAGCACACAATGATCGTAAAACCTTAGAATAATTTTAAGAGTTGGAAGAAGTCGAAGTAGCCCAGGGACACGTCCTTCCCCAGTTTTACAACGGAGAAAACTAAGAATCAGAGCACTTATGTGACTTGCCTGTGTAGGCCGCCACTTTCGTGTTTTTTTAAAATGCAGCATCATGCTGCATTTGTGATTGAGTGATGAAGTGAGATAGTCACATGTAGAATTTAGGAAAGTAAATACTGATTTGTTCAGTTGGTTCTGAGAAGGGTAAGATGTGTTTGTGGTAGGAGATTTAGAGATTATTTAAAAGAAATTAGGATTATGTAGGGTTCAGCCATTACCTTGGGCATTATGAAGGGCAGTGTCTCCTGGGAGAAGAGAGATCAAGCTGCCCTCTCTGGCCCTTGCCACCCTGGACATTCCAGAGGTTAGGGACCAAGCCCTTCTTGCTTATCCTTCTAGTCCTTGTTCAGCCCTGTGCCTGCCGTGGAGCAGACGGTCAGTAAGTATTAAACACGTGAATGCCAATTGTAAGAAGCTAATGACAGGTTTGTGTCGTGGAAGGCCTGTTTGGCATTTCATTTTTATGTTGTTCCTGTTATCAGGAGAAAAGCCACTTTACAGGGCATGGAGGTGACGGTTATTAAGAACAGCAACAACAACAAAGTGTTGAGAGCTGTTGCAGATAAAAAGGTGCTCTCTTGTATAACCCTTATTCGAGACTTGAGCACCTGTCGTTCAGAGAGGTGAAGCCGTTTCCAGCAGCCCCCAGCCCTGTGCCCCCACTGCGCCCGTGGTGTGCTGCTCCTGACCGGCTTTGGGGACCACACAGCCTGTGATGCCTCCCCCGTCGCAGTTGGCTGAGCCAGCTGCTCTCTGGCTCCTCTGCCGACACCTGGTTCTGCGGAGCCTCCCGGAGGCGTGGTCTGCAGGCTTATAGCCTCCGGTCGACTGCAAGACCCTGACCACACACCTGAGTCAGAATTACCTGTCCTTGTTTTGTTCCCGCAGTGGGAGCAAAGCCTGAGGAAGCGGTTCAGTCTGGGTATCTATGGCTGAGACAGGGCACCTCAGAGCACACAGTCTGCCGAGCCTGACTTGAAAAGTCTTATTTCCCCTTTTCTTTTGACCTTTTTCTTAAGTCATTAAAAAGCTACAGGCTGCAAATTAAAAATAATTGTAATCCTTTGGTGGTATACCAGGAAGATACATAGTTTATGGAATCTCCACTCATCTGTATTATGTTGAGTTTCTGTAGCCATTAGGCACTTGCATTGTTAGTTGTTTCTCCGAAGAGTTACTTTTGAGTTAATTTTAGGTCATGTGTTTATCCAGTCTGTGTTCAACAAGCAGTTACAGTTTCGTACAGGATACTGTTGGCCGTTCCTGCAGGTCGGAGAAGTCAGGACGTGAGCCTGTGAGCCTCGCCTTGGCCCTTCCTAGGCAGTCATTTGAGATTTGATATAGCTCCTGAATCCTCCTTTTAAAATTTTATTTAGCATTTTAAAGAAATTAAGCAAATTATTCATTTTAGAGAAATAAATAGTGAAATAAATAAAAATTCCAAGACTTGTCATTCAGATAAACATTTCTGTTAATATTTTAGTGTTTACTGTTTCAGACTTCATTTCATGTGTATATAGACCTATGAATTAAAAAAAAATTTCAAGGAGATCATAGAACATAATACTCTTTTGTAATCTGGCTTTTTCACTAAGTGACTCCTCATGATTTTAGCCCCGCAAGGTAGTAACTTTTGGTTAGGATGACATAACTTCTTATGGTGCATAGGTTTCCATGGTACAGATGAATGAAAGTTACTTACCGAACTCTCTAACGTGAAACATACATAGTGTTTGTTTTTCCTGCTATAAATACTCCTGTTATAAACATTTTTGTGTACTTTTCTGATTATTTCCTTAGGAGATTATAAATGGTATTGTCGTCTGAAAGTTTTTCACATTTTAAGATTTTGCATACTTACCTATCCATGATTTAAAAAGCACACACTGTGCTTTGACTGCAGTGTCATAAATCTGCCCGGTTGGTTTTCTTGGATGATAGGTTACGTAGGTTCCTTGGTGAGTGTATGGTCCTGGGGAGTGCGGTGTGCCTGAATGGCATTTCTCATGGTTAGATTTCCCCCGGAGCACTAGAAACGGTCTAGGCTGCCAGATGCCAGGATTTGCTCTGGAGGTGTGAGGTGAAAGCCAGCTTAGGTGGCTGGGAAAGACAAGCTTTATCGTTTTGTGTTTACCAGGTGTGTTGCAGCCAACTTTGAAAGCCCTTTTTTTACCCTTTGTGATTAAAATACAGGCTGCTAATCTTTCATGATGAAAAGAGAAGCCCAAAAACAATTTCAGAAGGTGGATCTTTTACTGATTAGTGGTTGTAAAGATTTCACGTAGGTAGTATTCCAGGTGTTCTGAAGTTATTTTATTAGTCAGGTCTGCGTCAGTGAAATCAGCAAAGCCAGTGTATCTTTGCAAAGACTTGTGACAACAAGCTCATAACTGCATTCTCTGAGGTGCACAGTTCACTCTTAAGATTTTGCTTCTGGCATCTCTGTGCACCTTATGCTGTCAGCCTTTCAGGTTCCAGACACAAAACTGGTTTGACATTAATTTCTGGCATGACAGCTTTTAGATATCCTCTTTGCATAAGTCAGGCAAAATCTGCAGAGCCAGCATCATGCTTGGCACGTTAATTCCTTCTCCCTTTATTTGTTCCCTTCTCCATGCCTCCTGGTTCATACAACAGAGTCATCATACTTAGGCACTCAAACATTTATTGACTAGATTTGTATTTAATAAAATTAAATCTTGTCATTAATTAGTGAAAACTAAACTGAGGGAATCTACATTTAATGGAGCATGGAGTTGAACTAGGAAAGGGCAAATTTCTTTAAATAAGGCACAGATGAAAGATCTTATCTGTGTATTATCCTCCTGTTCTTTGACTTAGTGTTAGAATGTTCCAGCCAAAGCCTCAGTTTCAGGGTAATATTTCGGTGCTCTCTTCTGTGTTACACTTCAGGTAATTTAGAAACATTTATATTTCTAAATCTGTCCACTTCTGTAGAAACCTTTTATGCATTGTGTATCTCTCTTTATATGATCTAGTGTAGATTTAGATTGATAATGATTTTTTTTTAATTATTATTTTCTTCAGAAATGTAGTATTCTGGCCTAAGATGATGATGTATTTACCAACTGGAAAGATTATGTTAAATTTGAAATTGTACTCACTAAATTATGGAATCGTGTACTGTTCTAGTAAAGGTGTATGATGCTGCAGATAAAATTTCAAAAGGAGCTGTACGGAGAAAATTCTTGTTCAGGGACGCCTTGCTCAGTGAAGTTGCTGTTCTGTTGGATATATTAGTTCTCTTTTGGTAACTTAAGTGGAAAAAAAAAAGGGTGTTGGGATTTATTGGCCCCTGTAACCAGAGCCTCCTAAGGGGAGGGGGAGAATCCAGGAGCTGCAGGGAGGTCAAGGCGTGGTCCCTTCAGTAGGAGGCCTGCTTGTTTCTCCTTCGATTTCGTTGGTCTCATTCTTGCCACAGCAAGGTTTTCTCCAAATGGCTTGGAAGACAACAGCTGGCTGCCCCAAGATGATATTCAGTCTGGCTTCCATTTATCAGATCTCCCTGAAGGGTCCCTGCTTGGATCACCCCTTTGTCCTGTAGGACAGTGGTCGGTCAGGCAGGACGCTGCGATCTGTGGTCCTAACAGAACCACAAGGGACGAGAGGTTTCTGGGCAGATCAAGACAGCAGAGGTCTACCATAACATCTTGAACTGGCAGTTAAAAAAAAATTTTTTTTTTTAAATTGTGACAAAATATACAACTTAAAATTTACCATAGTAACCATTTTTAAGTTACAATTTAGTAGTGTTAAGTACATTCACATTATTGTGCAGCCTGTTTCCAGAACTCTTTTCATCCTGCAAAACTGAAACTATCCCCGTTAAACAGCAGCCCCTTCCCCACATTGTACGCTGGCAGCCGCCATTCTGCTTTCTGTCTCTGAATTTGCCTGCTCTAGGGACCTCAAAGAAGGGGAACCATGCAGTACTTGTCCTTTTGGGACTGACTTATTTCACCTGGCATGATGTCCTCGAGGCTCATCCATGTGGTAGCACGGGTGAAGAGGTCACACTTTCTTTCCTTTTAAAAACGGGATGTTGTTCCATTGAATATAGAGCACGTTTTGTTTATCCGGTCATCTGTTGATGGACGCTTCAGTTGCTTTCACCTTTTGGCTGTTGTGAACAGCGCTGCTGTGAACACGGAGGTACAGATATCTCTTCGAGACCCTGGTTTCAGTTGTTTTGTGAACTGGCAGTTTTTTAGACAACTCTAACTCACACAGGTCCAAAACTAAGTTCATCTTTTCTCTTAAAAACTGCCCGTATTCTTACCCTCCCTCTCGTGTCACCTTCACTGGTCACCTAAGCCAGATCCTGGGGCTTATTTTGACTCATCTCTCATGGACTATTAGTCACCAAGTTCAGTTGATTTTTAACTTGTAAATATCCTTTGCAACCCAGTGCTTCCCTGAGTGTGTTTGTTCTCAAACTGTTCTGTGAGTGGAGAATTTCGTGGACAGATAAGTTTGGGAATTGCGTGATGTTGTTTAGTTTATCCTTTTCTTGGAGAACCAAAATGTATGTTAGCATACTAACATCTCAAGGAGCTATTGAGTTAATCAGCTGTTTTCCAAATATATTTGATCGTGGAACCCCTTTGTCTCTTAACATTTAGGGACGCGAAATTGAGCAAGAAACACATCCCTCCTGCTGCCTTTCTTTAGGTTTCATCTCTTGCTTGGACTGTAGCCCAAACCTCTGGAATTGTGGGTTTTCAACCTTTTTTGTTTCATTGATCCATTTGGCAGTGAGTTGAAGCCTTCTTCTCTTGGAATAAGAGGACATATCCAGTTAAATACATAAGATTGCAGATCCGGGCTGGCCCCATGGCCGAATGGTTGGGTTCGCGCGCTCCGCTTTGGTGGCCCAGGGTTTCCCTGGTTCAGATCCTGAGCACGGACGTGGCACCGCTCATCAGGCCATGCTGAGGCAGCATCCCACATGCCGCAACTAGAAGGACCCACAACTAAAATATACAACTATGTACCAGGGGACTTGGGGAAAAAAAGAAGAAGAAAAGATTGGCAACAGATGTTAGCTCAGGTGCCAATCTTTAAAAAAAAAAAAGAGATCACAGGTGGTTCACTGATTTTCTAGAGGAGGGCTGTCCCCTGGTTCATCTTGAGCTGTTGCAGGCTGCAAGTGCTCCGTGGCGACAGTGTCGTATGGTGGGGAACAGTGTGGGCAGTGCCGTTAGCACAGTCTCCCAGGGCAAGTTGTTTACCTGCTGTCTCAGTTTACTCATCTGTCTGTGAAGATAGTAATAGTGCCTACCTCAGAGTGTTGGTAGGAGAATTGAGTGAGTCCTTGTATTTAAAGCACTTAGAACAGTGACTGGTATGTCTAAGTGCTCAGTAAACGTTAGTTGCTATTTCTTTCCCCCCTCATTTTTATCATCTTATTAGCATGATTTAGCATTATTTTTGTCATCTTATGCAAAAGATGATTACGGTTCCTGTGAAGTTCATTATCAAGAGCTTGTGCATGCATTTCCATAGTTAATCCTCAACGAAGGAAAAAAATGCATCTGATAACGTTACTCATATTTAACTTTTTTGGAGCTTAGTAAGTGGAAAATAGAGGCCGTCCTTTTGTTAGTATAGGATGTTTGCTTTATTTAACAAACTCTCAACACCTAGAAAACAGAATATTAGAGGAACACACTGTGGAAGGAAGTGTAGTTATGGGTGAATGGCTCACTTAAAGGATTTTTATTTTTACTGAGACTTAAATATTTTCCTTTGTGGGTTTCAGCAGAGAAGAGCATGGGTCCCGTCACAGCCCTGTGACTTTGGCCCTGTGACTTTGGGCACGTCTCCTAACACCTCGCCATTCACTTATCTACAGAAATGGGGCTGATTGTGTCTACCAGGGTTAATTTGAATATGGTTTAAGATCATGTATGCAGAAAACATACCCTGTGGGAGGTGGTCTGTAAATGGTTCCCTCCAGTCCTCTCCTCCCAGGGCAGTAGAAGAGGATCCGTGTGTAATCTCTTGCGTGTAATCTCTTGCTCGGCCCTGTGCCTCTCACTCTGTGGGTGGCACATCTTCCTGTTACCAAGGCTTTCTTGGCAAGCACTTTTAACTTTCTATTATTATTATCATCATTGGTGGTGGTGGTGATATTTTGTTTGGCATGGCTGCTGTAGTCACCTGCTTCAGAAAGCAAACCAGTATAATAAGGTATAACTTGAGAAGGCTTGCTCCCATCCTTGTCCCTGTCACTGCCTTCTCTGTCCCCTTAAGTGTCCTCCTGTATGCATTTCTTGTGTTCAGATACAGTTAGTACAAGTATATATTCTCCTTTGTTTTTATACAAAAGGTGGCTTACTCTATATACTGTTCTGTGCTTTGCTTTTCTCGTTTTACAGTATGTCCTCCTCTCTTTCCTTGTTAGGACGTAGAGTATTTCCTTATTCATATGTACGTGTACATGTGTTTATTAGAGCTCTAGAGTGTTTCGTTGTGTGAATGCACCATGGTTTACTTAACTAGTCCCCATATTCATGAACATTGGGTTTGTTTCCACGTTTTTGCTGTTGCAGAGTGTTTTTTATGACCTCATATGTACAAGGTTGGATAAATTACCAGAAATGGTATTGTTGGGTTAAAAGATAAATGCATTTATAATTTTTGTTAATATTGTAAATCGCTCTCCATGGGGTTTGTACCGTTTTGCATACATTGGTGTGTGTTTAGTTTGTTGCATTGCAGACAGCTCTGCTCCTCCCTCCATACCCTCTTTTGAGCTGCCCTCTTAGTGTAGGGGGCGTTGTGCAAGGGAAGGAGACCCCTCTCGTGTTTCCCAAGTGGTACTGGGCTGTTGGAGTGCAGTGTTTTCCGAGCCGAGAGCTGGGGCACAGGGTTACAGTGTGGTGTGAGACTAGGCAGTCTGCCCGTCCTGATCCACTCTAGTCTTTGTCTTGGGATCTGAGGACGGAATGGCTGGGTGTATTGTGTGCCTGAGGCACCAAGTGGGTCTGGGGGCACAGTCAGTTGCTCTGGACGTAAAATATTATTGGCTGCTGTCTCTCTTCCTTAGAAGTTATTTTTTTCTAAAAAAGTTCACTGCTTTTAGCATGAGTTATTCCTATTTATTGAGGATTTGTAATCTAGAGAAAAGAGTAAAAACCACTTGGAATCCACAACTATTGTTATATTTTGATGAATATCCTTTCAGTCTTATGTGTGCATCTCCAACATAAATGGTGATCGTACACTGCATGATGTTTTATAACCTTTCTTTCATTTATTAGTGCATCATGAATATTGTTCCATCTTTCAGTAATCATATATGCACATGTATGTATCTATCTGTGCGTGTGTGTGTGTATGTGTATGTGTATTTGGTATAGAATTCTGTTGGTTAGCTTCACCATGATTCTATGTTACTGGATGAACATTTAAGATTGTTTTGTTAGTCGTTTAAAATAACCCTTTGATGAAGACCCTTGTAGCTAAATCTTGTATGTCATTGTTATTTGCTTAGAATAAATTCTTAGAACTTCTGGGTCAAAGAACATGTACAAATCACTCTCAAAACTGACTTGCTATGTGTATTTCTAAGTGAGAACACTTGCTTATCACATTTAATCAATTTGTGGATATTACAATTTTTTAAAATTTGCCAATCTGTTAGGAAAATATGGTAAATCTATATTTTACTCTATACATATTTGTATGTTAGTACATTGAAACATTTTTTTTATGTTTGAGAACTCTTCTTTGTGGATTATCTTGTCAAGCCCTTTGCCCATTTTATTATTGGTGTGTTTGTATTTTTCTTTTTGATTCTTTTTTTGTGGGGGGAAGATTAGCTCTGAGCTAACATCTGCTGCCAATCCTCCTCTTTTTTGCTGAGGAAGACTGGCCCTGAGCTAACATCCATGCCTGTCTTCCTCTACTTTATATGTGGGATGCCTCCCACATCATGGCCTGCCAAGCGGTGCCATGTCTGCACCCAGGATACAAACTGGTGAACCCTGGGCCGCCGAATTGGAACGTGCGCACTTAACTGCTGCACCACCAGGCTGGCCCCCCTTTTTGATTTTTTAAGGCAGTATGTGTTAAGGATATTACCTTTTTGTCATGTATGGTACAAATATTTTTCTTCAGGTTGTCTGCTTATATATTTAGGGTCTTTCGATACAGAAGGTTTATATTTTCATGAACTCACATCTATCAAACATTTCTTTATAGGGTTTCTACTTTTGGTGTCATGTTGCGGAGGCCTTGTGACTTCTCTGATTGTCTGAGTATCTCTAGCTACACTTAGTATTCGGTGTGTTCGGTGTTTTTAAATGACGGGACGTTTATTTTAGTCTTTGGTGTCAGAGGAATGCTGGCTTTCTTAGTATTTTTCCTAACTGGCTGTCTCATTGTCCCACCACAAAAAAAATCACTCTTCCCACTGATTTGAAGTCCATGTCTTTACAGTTTGTTCTGTTTTCTGAAACGCAGTTGAAAATTTATGCTCAAGTTCTCTAGAAAGGCCCTTAGAGCTCTGGACTGTTCAGGCAGCTGGTGCAGGGTGACGTCGAGGAGGTAACTTGACCTCTCTGACTCGACTTCTGTGAAATCACATCTGACCGTCGGCCAGAGTTGTTAGTGAGGGTCTGATGAGAGAATGGATATAAGTCAAGAAGAACCATGTAGAGAGTGTTTATAATGCTGCTAGTTCGGAAGGGCCAGGTACTGTTGAGGCAATGCCATCGTAGTTAAAACTAGTAACGTGACATAATAAAAGGTTACATTTTGTCTTTTGGAGGAATTAGAAAAACTAACAAAATAGCTTTTCTGGCTGTTAAGTAATTTCCCATTAGCCAGATAGAACCCAATCACTAAAATAAAAATTGGTGTGTTATACTTTTTTTTATCTTGATAGGGATTAAATACAGTATTTGATGTCCTTAATGATTAAAAATAAAAAGCAGGGGCTGGCCCCGTGGCCGAGTGGTTAAGTTCTTGCGCTCCGCTTCGGTGGCCCAGGGTTTCACTGGTTCGGATCCTGGGCGAGGACATGGCACTGCTCATCAGGCCATGCTGAGGTGGCATCCCACATGCCACAACTGGAAGGACCCACAACTAAAAATATATAATCATGTACTGGGGGGCCTTGGGGAGAAAAAGTAAAAATAAAATCTTTAAAAAAAATTACAATAAAAAGCAAATGTAATGCTGCATTTAACTTTTCACATGATGATTTTCTCTATTTGGTCCTTTTCTTTTCCTTTATTTTTTATAAATTAAGACAGTTACTTTATTTTGAACAAGAAAGTGGTGTAAGCAGCTGGAAATGTGCCTCGTAATACAAGAGGTTCTTCCCCCATTGTGCTCCACCCTGAGATAGAATTTTGGGAGAAAAGATGTCTTATGTCTGTTAATTGGTTAATTATATTATCTCCTATTTCTCATTCTTCGAAGGCAGGCATGACGTTGACTGATATCTGGCTTAAAGTCTAAGAATCATGTCCAGATGGAGCATGCTAAATAGTTACATTTTGGGAGATTAAACTTTCATTTGTGTTAACCTTGAATGCATGTGCTAACACAGGGCTACCGAACCACTATTTTTGACTTAAAGAAAGTAAATGTGATTTATCCACATTTTCACAGTTCCTTCCATGTAAAAGTCAGTTTCCTTGTTCGTTTTACTAAAAATATATTCTGTCGGCTGGCCCGGTGGTGTAGTAGTTAAGTTCACACACTCCACTTTGGCGGCCTGGGGTTCGAGGGTTCGGATCCCAGGCACAGACCTGTGTACTGCTTGTCATGCCGTGCTGTGGTGGCAGCCCACATACAAGATAGAGGCACAGATGTGTGATAGATGGCACAGATGTTCGCTCTGGGTGAATCTTCCTCAAACAACAAGAGGAAGATTGGCAACAGATGTTAGCTCAGGGCCAATCTTCCTCACACACACAAAAATAATAAAATAAAAATAAATAGAAAAAATATTCTGATGAAATAGTCTTGCAAAGGAAAGATAACCTAGCTTTGCGTCTTCTACAATAAAAAAGCAAAGAGTAAATGATTACTTTTCTGCTCAGTTATGTTTAGGACCTTTGCAAGTAGTGTATTAGTCTCTAGAGAGCACCACTCTGCTGCCGTGCCAGGACTTCCACGTACTCTCCTCGAGCATCACATGCTCCACACTTGTTCTCCAGCACACAGCCGAAGAAAAGAGCGTAGTTGTTTTCATTCAGTGTGAAGCAGTGAGAAAGTCCTGTAGGAAGTGTTAGCATGTCTTCTTTCTCCATGAAAATCTGGATCCACTGGTTCTCTTTATCTTTATGTCAAAATAGTCACTTCTATCCAAGATATATCAAATTGCATCATTCAAATGTTCCTCCTAAAACATCTTAATCTTTTTTTCTGTTTTGGTAGTATGTCTCTGCATGTAGTCATTATGTTCATCCAGAAGTAGTTTCTCTCTCTTTGGACTTTATCTGATTCTGGATCATTCTCGTGTTTATCAGCAGCCTGTTTTCAGTAACAGACTCCAGGCTGATGCGGTTGCTCCGGGCTGACTGGCCTTCAGTTGGTGGAGCCTCCTCTGGTCCCTGCACCACACCTTCACCGTCTTCCCTGCCTCGCCTGGAGAGTTGCCTGCCAATCCTCGGGGGCACTGGTGGGACACGGTGACCTCAGGCTCTTCATCTGGTCTGCAGATTCAGACATTCCCACTAACCTTAGAGAGTCAGGTACCTGGATTCATGGTGGGGATCTGAGCGTAGCTGAGTTCAAGACCGTGGATAAGTCATTTCATGTCTCTGAACTTTGGTTTCTTCATCTGTAAGACGAAGCTCCTCTGTAGGAGTTTGCGTGTGATATCACAGCTCTGAGGCCCCCTTTCCAGCCTCAGTTGCCCTGATGGCAGGAGCAGAGGACTCTGAAAGGGGTCCAGTTTTTTATATTCTAATCATGGGAAATTTGAGATAATTGTTGACTGACATTACTTATTTTTGTCCCTAAAATAGAAGACAAATGATCTTCGTTTTACCTTTCGTTTCTGATTATTGTCAGAGTAATAAGCAGATAGGCCTCAATGAAAGCCCCAAATGAAAGAATTTCCAGTAATGTTTTTGCATCCTATATTTAAAAATGTTTCCATAGAATTAAGGAATGAATTTTTTTTTTTCCAGATGTGGATGCAGGTTACAGTAAATTCTTGACTCTTTTGAACCCATAGGGATGAATCATTTTGGGACAACCACGTTTTCTAGATGGATGAGAGTTTATTTTTGTAATCACCACATTTAAAAAGCTTTAAATTCATGTGCCACATATATGACGGTGGTCCCGTAAGATCAGTACGATAGAGCCTAGATGTGTAGTAGGCCATGCCATCTAGGCTTCTGTAAGTACATTCTGTGATGTTCGCACAACCACGAAATCACTTAGCAACGTGTTTCTCAGAACGCCTCCCTGTCGTCAAGTGACGCGTGACTGAAGTTTGATGAAAAAATTCAAAAATGTATTTGCTGTGTCTTGGCATGGAGGTAACTGAATACAGTTTATTTTTCCTTACTAATCAGGCTCAATTTTGAACGTAGGTTGTGCTGAGCACTGTTCTGACAGGGGCATAGTACGGTTTGGGGTAGAAAGACCTGGATTTAAGTTTAAGTTTGACCACTTATTTACTCTGTTGCCTGGGGATAGCAACCCCTTCTTAACCTCACTTTGCTCATTTTTTAAGAAATTGAGATTGAAAAACTTGGTATAGACTAGTCTTCTGTAAGTGATAGCTCTCCTGGTTATTATGATAGGGAAGCCCTCCGGGGCCTGTTAAGTTGTGTATATTACACACACACACACACACACACACACAGTATATTTGTTTCATACTAACTCGCTTTGGGCTAGAATTCTTGCACTTTCTATACTTTTCTAATCAACTTCCCTGTTTTCGCTTCTTAAGAAGCAATCAGTGTGCCTGTGTTTGGGAGCTCTTCCCATAGGATTTGTGGCCTTGTCAGCATCTAGTCACTCTTAGTATGTACACAACTCAAGAGAAGAGGCCTGGCAGCGTGTAATGTTCGTGAATAATTGTGTGAAATTTCTGCAGCATTTCCTCTGGTGAACTCATGTTTTGTGTGTGTTTCAAAACAGTAAAGCTCAGCACCATTAAAACACTAGTATATTTGCACACGGGGCCTTCCTTTAGAAAGGAGTAGTGTTGAGCCACTCAGCAGAGAGTCATGTAGGCCAATTTGTTTTTCTCTCACTCCCCTCCACCTTTTATTGACTTGCGTGGCATGCATATACCCATGGTGTAGTATGTCTCAGTCTCAGTTTCAGAATACAGATTGAAACCATGTGGTTTTCTGTGTGTGTTTTTAAGCCTTGTATAGGGATTGTATCCATGAGCTTGACCCTATAAATTACACATCTACCATGTGCTCAGTAATCCTTGTGCATTGGATGGTTTTATCCCCATTTAAAGGTAAAGGAACCAAGATTTGGAGAAATTAAGTGCCTTATTGATTCGCTTTATCGATGATTACTTCTTGTCTGACTTCAAAGCTCGTGCCTTTTACCGTTAAACGTGCTGTCTGTTAGCTCCAAACTCGTGCAGACTGTGAGGCTCTTGTGACTTGGGTGGGTGTGTTGGAGTTGGTGTGGGCCTGGCGTTTACACTTCTTCCCTGTCCTGTGAAGGAGCAGCACGCCGCTGTCCGCCCTTCCCAACCGCGCAGTCACCCTTGGAGGTGTGTGTTTTAGCTGAGAAACGTGAAAGTATATGATCTGGTGTTAAGAAACTGTTTCCTTACTGGTATTCATTTAGAGCTAATTCTGTTTGCGGCTTTATAAATGGTTCTGGTGTTGAGGGAAGTAGAGAAGATAAATAGCTCTGGTGTTGAGGGAAGTAGAGAAGATAAATAGCTCTGGTGTTGAGGGAAGTGGAGCACTAAAATCAAGCTGAAACATGGCCACTAAGCCCAAACTAGTCAGACCATCTGTGAGCCTCCTTACAAGGCTGACTGAGGAGCTCGGCCCAAGCCTCCCCTTAGTTCAGGCAATGACTTGGAATCAGGGGTGCAGACAAGTACAAGTGCTTCTGGGTATTTTTTTTCTAACTAGCCCTAGTTTATGGGCCAGAGAATGCTGCTGTCCCATTCTTACCAGGCCAGGAGTTGAACAGAGCCTTTCTGTTCTTAATGGAAAAAAAGACATAAAATCCCAGAGTGCGTCTAAAAATTTTGACTAAAGTTTTTCTTTACTTAAGGGCCATTTCTTATGTTTTTGTATAATTGAACTTTGAAAAAATTTTTTTATTTTGAAATAATGATAGATGGGCAGGAAGTTGCAGAGATAGTACAGAGAGGGTCTTTGTTGTTTAATTGAGCTTTAACGTAAGTGATATGCTTTCTTCTCTCTTTAAAAATTTTAGACTTATGGAAAAACTTTCTAAGATGAAAGGTGCTCAGTGTTGGGTCTCTGAAACTTCTTTTGAACTAGTTTTCTGAATGACTTCAGGTACAACTGGAATAATGGCTGAAGTGTAGACGGCGCTGGTCGGGACTGTGCTGTGTCGTGAGCATGAAGTGGTTTCCCTGGGGGCCAGAAGCACCCCTGGAAGGAGGAGAGTGCTGTGGAGTCCTCTGGGTGCTACAGCCTTGCTCTCCTCAGCCTTTGAGTGCCTGTTGGTGCTCAGGGTTTTGCAGATCGCCGTAGTAACCCTGAAGCTACAGTTGTCAAAGTAACAGGTGATGGCTGGGAGCCAGCTTGGCAGCCGGTCAGCTCCCCAAATAGCTGAGGTTGCTCAGCCTTCGCAAGGTCCTGCAGACCAGCCTACGCGTGGGGAGGGTCAGCCCCGTACAGATATTTGATCTTTTTTAACAGTCATTTGAAGGGTTTTCTTAAAAGGCCCGAGCCTCTGTAGGCACTTAGATGAATTGAGATATACTACTTTGTGTTCTTGTTCATACTTACTCGATTAAACCACATGCAATTACCATTTTTGTAGGTAAAAAAGTAGTCAAATGTTGGAAGTTTCATATGATTCAACCTAATGTTTTCTGCTGTCACATTGAAAGTTCTTAGGAATGTGAAATAGCATGTTTTCAAGGAACCATTGCCTCCGCCTCTTCGCAGATGGAGGAGATACGACACTTACTGTTTTCATTGGGTTAACGAACTTCATCCTCTGGACAGTCATGGGGTGGGGGCTAGTATTTGCCTCCTTTTCGGCATCACCGCTAATGAGTTGGGGAGCTGGGTTCACCCCCTGGCAGTCTAGTCATGAGGCTGTCCTGCTTCTCAGCACTTCTGTCGGCCCCACCGCTCCCGTCATACTGTGAGAGTCCTGGGTGTCTGGGCAGCTGACGGGCAAGTGACGTAGGTGCGTCTCTTTGACTTCGTGGGAGAAAGAACTTAATTTTCTCCTAAAAATGAAGGAATTCTTCCACAATACAAGAGTTTTGGGGACTTACCGAGGATACTCTTGCAGTCTTTGGGCCTCTGGAGTTGAAGGTGAGGCTAGAGACTTGTTGGCCCTAATAGTGAAAGCATAAGCTCATGCATCGCTGAACCATGGGATGTTCTGAAAAATGTGTCACTCAGTGATTGCATCGCTGTGTGAACCTCATGGAGTGTACTTATACAAACTAGATAGCACGGCCTCTTATACCCCTAGGCTGTATGGTACTAATCTTATCAGACCATCGTGGTATTTGAGGTCCATCGTTGACCAGAACATTGGCTTGTGGCCATGACTCCAGATGGTTATTGCCTTGGAACAGGAAGGTGGATGTTTGTTTGGTATAGTCCATTCCGACCTTGCAATCCTGTGGTTCTCTGATAACCTCCTGCCTCTGCTCTGCGTTGCTCAACCTCCGATCCTGAGCATGGAGGGAAAGGAAGCAGCTCAGCCCATGAGGTAGTTTTATTTAGAAACTGCTCATTGGCCTCTTGCTTGCTGAGTCTCATGTTGATATTGGTGGAGCGAGGCTGGGGGATAGAGAACTGGGCCCCATAGGAGCTTTGTGCAATGAGGGGAGAAGGGATGTGTCCCTGGGCCGTTTGTTTCTGGGGCAGCTGTCTTAGGTATTGAGACACGTGGAGACCTCTTCTAGGTCCATCCTCCTGGATCCTGTCGGGTCCACTCCAGCCTTTCCTGATGTATTCGTACATCAGTTCTGGCTCTGGCGTCCATTGAACAAGGTTGTAAAGGCTTACTCACTGGCTTTCCAGGGACTTTCCCTCTGCTCCCTAAGCATCAGACATGAGTCACCATGGTTGCAGGTGATTCTGTCATCTTCTCAGGTATTCTGTCTCAGCAGGAAAGGCTGGACTAACAACGAGTGACTACGGGAGACTCAGAAGACTTCCCACTCAGGCTGAGTAGGAGGAACAGACAGGCTGTTGAAGACTTGGTTTAAAATGAATTATGATCACTCTTCCTGGTTTCATCCTCTGATGGTCAGAGGAGGGAGAAGGTCAGAAATCTGTTTTATAGGATTTTTCAGGACCCTCCAAGGCTGGTGCTTTAGGTTGGTCCCAGTGGATGTGACCAGTTTAATTTGTTTGGTGGTGTCCTTCCCAAAGATGTCAGCTGCATCTGCATTCCTATTCGCATTTCTAGAGGGCAGTCAAGGGAGAAGCTCCCTCATTCCTGTCTTAGGAGGGATGGGGAGGGGAGTGGTATATATTCCCATGGCTAGGAGTGGGTTGGTCTTCAGGTAAGTTAGTATCATAAGTTGATCATGAATCTTCTAGCAAACTGTTATGTTCTTGGGAACTCTGGATGGTCCTGCTGGTGGGCATTCATTCATCCGTTGAGCACCTACCATGTTCTAAGCACTGACTGTGAGAAATAAGAATGAATAAAGCACAGCCTCAGCCCCTCACCTGGTCTGGTGGGAGATATTTACAGTGCACACGGGCTAAGGTTGTAGTGACACGTTTAACCAAGGCCTGTGGAGGCTCAGAGAGGAGAGTGAGGACGCTTGTCTGGGGGTCAGAAAGACTTCACAGGCCGGGTGAGGCATTTGAGCTGGACTTTGAGAAACTGAAGCAGAATTCTTCAGGGCCAACAGATGGGAAAGCTGTCAGAAAAATCTCAGGAGGACAGTCTTGGGCACAGTCAGGATTGAGGGGGCGCTCCTGGGGGTCCATGACTTGAGAACCCTGCCCTCCTCATTTTGTAACTTGAACGCCGAGCTCCCCCTTAACTGTGTTTTCTTTGTTGTTCTGTGGATTCATCATGACGAGTCACGGCAGCTTCTGTTTGCAGCGATGCCAGGTGCTGCTGGTGAGAAAGCAGCCCAGCTGCTCACCGCCTGGTTCCCCTGACTGGGGCTGCCCATGCCCCCTTCTCAGAACCAGCCCTATATGTTGTGCCTTTGTGTCATTTATCGAGCAGGCTTCTTAGGACCAGACTGGAGGACCTTTGAGTGGTGCCTCTTGGGATCCCACTGAAACCCTCCCTGCTCAGTGAGCTCACTTGGTGACCCGGAACAGAGGCTGCGTATGGTCCTTTCCTGTTTCTCTGTGTGTTTTCTGGCTTCCACCCTGGGTTTTGGTCAGCATTTATCTTTCCTCCTGTTTAGAACTCTTAATAGTGTCTGGGTCACTTTCTGCCAGCTCCCCAATTCCAGAGGTGGACCTGAGTCAGGCCCTTGGCTGTGTGTCTAGGTAGTGTGTATTACTTGAGAGTATCCATATTTATATGGTAATTGTACCCTCCGTAGTGCCTGAAGATCCCGAAGAGCAAGGCAGGTTTGAATGACTCAAAGTTACTCACTTTGGTATGAAATGAAGAGAGTCCAAAGGCAAACCGAGGATTCTTTGAAAGCAAAAGCTTTCTTTAGAGCGTGTGTTTGACGAAGCGGATGGATTACTATTGTGGTGCCAGAAATATGCTGTTGTGTTTTTAGCTCTGCATCCTGCTGTGCCGTCAGGGACGTGAGGATCCTTTGAAGTGAGTTCTGGCACCGTGGTTTTGTAGAGACAGTTGGTGTGGCAGAGAAGCATGAGGAGGGGGGTGTCCAGTGTGTCCTTTGAGTTGCTGTTGACAAGGAGCGTCGGTCCATCAGCACGCTGCCCCGCCGATCGTGAGGGGCGGACGCAGGCGGGAGCCGGGAATGTCCGGGCCTCGTGAAAACATCTGTGAAAGGTGTTTTGGAATCCTGCTTTTAGGCAGTGCTGTGCGAATCCCTCTGAAGTTTCTTCACGTCCCCTGGAAACCTGTCCTAGAGAGGGACACGCCGCTCTGACGCAGAGATTCCCGGGGCTGAAAAGCGCTGCACTTGTGAGCAGCTTTGCTGAGCTGGAGGTTGGTCAGATCTGAGTCTGGCTGGCGGCCACGGTTATCAGACAGCTTCCTGAGTCCAGGTCATCCGGGGGTTTGGAAGTTCAGAGCGGGGATGGGAGCCCTGCGTTCTGCCTCCTCCCAGGCGAGGGAAGGGTGTTACCAGCTGTCGGGCTTTCAGTAAAGCTGAACTTCTTCGCACCTGGGTTTACTCATCTGTAAAATGGGCTAAGAGTGGTCCCCACCTCGTGAGATGGTTCAGGATCGGATGAGTCAGTACAGGTAGAAGGCTCAGCAGGATGCCGGATGCATTTGGCTCACACCGATGTAGTGTGTGTTTATTTTCCTCGTTATTTCTTATTTGAGGTTTCCACGACGTTCTGTACTCACTTCAAAAACATAAGTCTTTCTGTGGCTTTGGACTCCATCAGCAGTGGCTTAAGAATTCTTCCTGGGAGGAAGAAACCTTTGGTTCCTGGTAGTTTTTTAAATTCCCTTCCTTGCCCGAGGGGTGGTGCAGCGAGAGGGCAGTGCGGAGTGCGCCGTCGGCAGGAGCAGGTGCGTGGTGGCAGGCAGGGGGCGCCAGCGCAGACGCGTGCTGCCCGCGCAGAGTGGGGCCGTTGGGGTTATTTGATGTTAGAGTCAACGGTTCTTCTAGTTGCCACTTAAGAAGATGCCGTAGCCTTGGTATGAGGAGAAGCTGAACAGGGGTGATGAGAACTCTCCGTACTGTCTTCGCAGGTCTTCTGTAAATCTAAAATTAGTTAAAAATAAAAAGTTTTAAAAAACCAGGGGAAACCAGGAGTTGCTCATTGGTTATAGAATTTCAGTCGTGCAAGATGAAAACAACCGTGTGCAGTTAACAGTATTGAATGTACGCTTAAAAATTGTTAAGCGGGTAAATTTATGTTGTGTGATTTTGCCACTGAAAAAAGGAGAAGGAAAAAAGGCAAAAAAAGAAAGTTTAAAAAAAAGCCCTAGCAACAAAGCTGGCACATGGCGCCATGTCTGGCACGTACTGGGTGCTGAGTGAGTGCTTGTTGGGTCCACGAGTGAGTGAATTAGGTTTGAATCTAGTAACTGCATTTATACACACGTGACCTTTGGCTAAATTATGTCTTTTATGAATCTGCTTCTTAGTTTACAAAGTGCAGTAAAATCTATCTCATAGAGTTGGTGCGAGCATTAAATGAGGTTAAAGAACCTTATCAGGGGATCCAGTACATGGCAAGTGCTCTGAAATGTAGCTGTTATTCTTCTTCCTCTTAGCGATAGTATTGTTGTACTCTGGATATCCCTTTTTTTTTAAAATCCACTGTCCACTTTTTTGTACATTGAGGTTGCTCTCAACCTTTTACTCTTGTAAACACTACTATGATTAATAGCCTTATAGCTCACTCTCTGTGTGGAGACATTATGTTTTCGTAGCATATATCTCAGGGAGTCGCACGTTACCAGATTGCCTCCAGAGGGATTGGGAGAAGTTGTCTTTGCCCACAGCAGTGCAGGGAACAGAGTTTTGATAGACATGGGAGGGTGGGGGGCAGGGAGGGGTCCCTCCACAACAGAGGTGCCCTCTTCGCAGTAACGTTAAAGGTCGAGGGCCCCTCTGCGTGCTGGCCTGAGCCCCAGATGGTGGTCCTCCAGGGCACAGCCGATCAGCCTTGTGCCAGATAGCTGAGTGCCCCCACGCCACGGTTGCGGTTTGTTGATGACTTTCTCGCTGTGGCTGAAGGAGAGGAGACTTGATGCTGGGCACGCAGGGTGGACAGCTGCCCTGGCTGTGCAGAGCCATGCTGTTGGCAGATCGGGGAGCAGAAATGGAGCGTTTTTGCTTGGCCCCCCCTCCCCCGGAGGTTGTAGTCTGCCTGGAGTGTGGTGAGCCGGGTGGGCAGGTGATGGAGCCCTGATGAGAAATGGCCTTTCCCCTGACTGTTCGAGCTGGAGGAGGGCTTTGAGTGGCTGGTGCGATGGTTTTTGACGCTTTGGAAGCCAAGGATCTCTACTTCAGATTCCTCAAATGAGGTTCCACGTGGAACCTCAGTGTACTAAAGAGATTAATTTTATGAATTCAGACTTATAAGTACCATATTGACTTATGGAAAAGTCAGGGGAACAGTGGAGCTGATTTAATGAGCACTGAGTTTTGAGTTGGGTTCAGCGTGGCAGTCCCAGTGATCTGCCAGTTTTATTACCCAGTTTATTTCTGAGTTTAGTGTTGGTTGCAGTATGGAAAAATCCGATTCACTTGGATAAATAATTGCAGATCGTTTACTAATAGCTCACCTTGCAGTTTCAGGATCTCTTCAATTAAATTGGCCCAGAAGCCTGAGAGAACAGAACTTTTATGCAGGTGGAATCGCCCCGTGTGAGCCACGCTTCCGTTCTTTGTGTCTCGGTGTAGATAGATGATGACGTGCTCACCCTTCAGTTCCGCGGCAGCCGGTGGGGGTTGCGCGTGTCACTGCGTCACTGGCTAGTCCCCTGTGATGGGAGGGTGAGCCCAGATGTGCCTGGGCGGTGCCTGGCATTTCACTGACGTGATGCAGATGTGCTGGAGGAGCCTCCTCACTGGAGGCATTTAGGGAGCCGACGAGTATAGGCCTGCATTTAATAATGGTCTTCCAGCTTCCTTCAGAATCAGTGACATATTTATGCGATGTTCAAATATAAGCTCAGAATTGGTGAGAGAAGCATTATTCTGAGGTCTGCAGAAGGAAAATGCAATCACGTTGGTGATCTTCAGTGGGTTAAAATTTGCTATAAAATTGAATTTGCTGGGGATTTATTATAATTTCAGAAATTGTTAAAATATATCCTAAAAGTGAGATTTGAGTAAAATTTTTCCCTAGAATTCTGTGGCACTCGCAACCTTTTGGTTACTTAGATCATGCTTGAAAATCCCTATTTGTTACATATCACAGCCTCACTCATTTTATAAATGATGAAATTGAGGCCTAGAGATGGGGAGTGACTTTCCAAAGGTCACTCTGCACGTTTCTGGGAAAGCTGGGAAGAGGAACACTTGGGTCTCTTTCTGCTTCTCTGTGCTGATTTTCTCTCCTAACTGGACTTCCTGAGGGGTCAGGAAGCTGGGGAACTTCAGTGGCCTCTTCCCCCTAGTTTTGTGTGTGCATGTGTGTAGGCACATGAGTGCACTCCTGTGTGCCCGCTCGCGCACTAGTCACCGAGAGAGCCAGCCTCAGGTAAGAGGGTGAAGTGTGTGGAGTCCGGGGTCCCCAGGCTGAGCCTGCCCGTCCTGGCGGTTCTACTCGTCCTGAGTCTTTCTCACCACATTTGCTGTGTGAAAACGTCATCTTCTCAGGACTCACCTCCCAGGCGTCTCTGCTCTGACAGGTAGTAGCTAGTCTGATAAACTCGTCTCAGTGAAAAGGTGGGGGGAACTGCCTGGTACCTCTCCCTCTTTTGTATAATCATAAGCATCTCACGGAGTAGGATGCTTTCACCCCAAGTGGCTGTGCAGGGGCACTGGGAGCATGGGAGGATGTTCTTAGTAGTGTCTTTCGTGCCTTTAAAATCCCATGCTATAGAGACTCAGCCTTAAGAACTCAGACTGACCTTCCTCAAGGCTGCTGCTGATCTGTGTGTTGCCTCTGTGAGAATTAGACAACAGTGTCTTGTCTGGGTGGGACCCCCTGCACCAGGGAGCATGGCCTGGCTAGTGGAAGGCAGGCGGGTTTTCAGCCATAATTCCCTGCCCTCACTTGGGCACTCCTGGCCGTGTACGACCTGCCCAGCCGTTCGCTGTAGTCCTGATCCTGCCTGTTATCTTCCAGCCAAATAGAATGACTTTATTGTTTTGCAATATACAGAGAACATACGGATTTACTCATGGTGGGTGCTTAATAGATGTTTTGGTTGACTGATAATTCAGAGTTGACCAAATACAGAAAATGGCACTTTGCTGGGTGACACCTGCCCTCATAGTGGCACTGATCACCCAAGTATCCACAGATACTTCTTGAGCACTTACTGTGTAGGAGGAGGCAGGGTACCAACAAATGTTTATTTAACGTTGATTATATGCCAGGCCCTTGGCTGGATGAAGAAGACGAAATGATGAGAAAGACAGCCATGGTCCTTTGCCTCATCTCTAGTGAGGGAGATAGACCCCAAATCACACAGACCAATAAGGAATGGGATTCTAGGTTGTGCTAAGTGCTCTAAAGAGAATAAGCAAGGGTGTGGAGAGATACGAATGGGAGTTGGGGAGGGGAAGTGAGCGCTGGAGACCAGGCCTGGATGATGCGGGTCTTCAGGGAATGTCCCTATGAGGCAAGCGCATGATCAGACCAAAGCACGGGAAGGAGCTGGTGTGCAGAGAGCAGTCAAGGCAGCTTGGACAAAGGGGGGAAATGGTTTGGTGTATTTTAAGACCTCAGAGTATGGGCTTGAGCATAATGTGAGACGAGGCTGGAGGCAGCACTGATAACAACAGTAGCAAACCTATTTAGTCTATACTGTGTGCCAGGCACTGTGTTGAGTGCCTCCCATATAGTCACTCTTTTATTGCTGATAACATTCTTTTGACGTATGTATTATTATCCTTGTTTTACAGATGAGGAAACTGAGGCACAGGGGGCTAAATGACTCACCCAAGATTTTACAGCTGGTAAATGGTAGAGCAGGAATTCAAACACAGGCAGTCTGATTCCAGACTGCTCGTATCACTATGTTATAGTGCCAGTGGAGGCTGGACCATGCCCGGCCGCAGTTTCTTCATCAGTAAGATGGAACTAATATGTGGATTAAAGGAGGTGATTATGTAGAGTGACTGGCATATCAGTAGCCATTCATGAAGTGGACCTTATATCTAGTGATGGTGCTGGTGGTAGTGGTAGTTAGTATTGTGGCAGGATGCGGAACAGATAAGCAACTCAGGCTCTAGGGAAGGGACGCGTGTCCTGACTGCTGTGATACAAGGAGGCATGGGGTAAGAGCCTTGAGGAAGGTGCTATGAAGGCTCCTCCAGCTGGTGGATGAGGGGAGGACCTTGCTGTAAACCTTAAAGATGGGCGGGACTCACATGTACAGAGCCGATAGAAGGGGCATTTCCTCCAAGCCATCGGATGAGCAGAGATGTAGATTTGCTCAGAGCTGGAAGGTAGGGCGTGGGGCCCCAGCACTGGCCTTTCGGAGGAGAGAAGCAGGAGCCAGGTGGAGGCAGAGTGACATCAGTGGGAGCCAGTGCTCAGCGGGGCGTGGTGCATCCTGAAGCTTTGGATCTTCATCTTCAGGGCATGTAGTGTCCTGGTGTCCATGGCTTGCTTTCCAGGCCTAATTTGAGGCTCCTCTCAAGTCTCAGATTGGCCTCTGGCTGAGGCAGTGAGAGAGGAATTCTCTGTTTTGGCTTTTGTTTGACATGCTGTCTGGCTGTCTCCCAGAGGTGTCTGCCCACTTCCTGGGTCCACGCAGAGACATCCTCCTCTAGGAGGAAGCTTTATTACCCACCCCTCCAGGCAGGTTGTTTTACAGATGGTTGCAGACAGCTAACTAGCGCAGGCTTCGAAGCTGGGTAGATCAGGGCTGGAATTGCGGCTCTCTTACCACCTTTACCTTGGGCCTCGTGTTTGGGCCTCCTGTGAAGCTGAGCTTCCTGTGAAGTAGAGGTTTCTGCCATCTCATTGTTGTGGAGGGTCAAATAAGCATTTCGCGCTCCCTGCCTGAGGCACATAATGAGTGCTGAGGTGATGGTGGTGGAAGTTACTAGAGTGCATGGTGTGGCAGGCTCTAAATACTCTCAGGAAGTCTGGTTGAGCCTACTAATTGCCTTCTCCCATATTTCTGAGGTTGGCACGACTCAGTGGAGCCTGTTGAGATGGATTGTAAAGCCGTTGCCAGGCTCAGTGGGACATGATGCGACGCTGTGTGTTTGGTGTCCTGGTCTTAGGCTGTCATTACGGGGTGGGAACAATAGCATCCTTGGAAGTGTTTGTGGTGTGAGTGAAATGCCAGCAGTTTGGTGTTCCAGTCCAGTGCATGCCATCTTCCTGTGGACGGAAGATACTGACTCTGCTGTTCTGCTACCTAAGAATGGACAGAGCAGGAATTTTGGAAGAACTACCACCCAGTTCCTCAGACTTAGAGAGCAGCTGTTTAGGAGCCGAGCATAGTTCTAAGGTCAGTACACGAAACACAGAGACGGTAAGACTCCTCTTGGCCTCCCGTAGTCCGTGTCAGCACAGCTGGCTCCGCGATTTTCTCTGGGGCTTTGTTGGTTGATGGTGGGGTGAGTACCTTTGGTGTTTAGAGGGTGTGGCCAGGAGTACTAATTATCCTATAATGTGCACAGGGAGAGTCCTGTGCAAGGGAGAATTTTTCATTAGTCTCCGTAACTTTTAAATCTCTCTCCAGACATTCTTGTGGGGGAAAAGCCCTGTTTATAATTTTATGAGCCTAGAACCTAATTCCATTTTACATAAAGTACTTTTTGCATTGTTTTGATATACCCTGAATTTTCTAGGAATGCAACTACTATATAGATTGATAGAGTATACTATATAAATAGCGTGTTCTTTTACTTTCGTTTGTTTGGAACTTTACTGAAAGCCGCTCGCCATTTTCATCAGTTGTGTTACTGATGTCGATGTGCTTGTGTTTGTGTCACCGGCAAGAGCACACAGCATCCGTCTGCATTTGTAGTTACCTTTATGGTTATTCTACTGTTGCTGCAAGTAAGAGACTGCTTCATTGTGTCTCCCAGCGTACTCATGGCAGAGCAGTTACATGTTGAAATACAGATCCTTATACATTTCTTTAAGCTCTCTTTATTTATAGTTGGACATTATATTGATTATTTTGAAATTTTGCATGTAAATAGTTTATATTATTTTTGATTTTCATTTCAGAGTAGTAGAGGAAGCATTACAAAATGTATGTTTAAAAAAAGGGAAGAGGGGGCCAGCCCAGTGGTGGTGTGGTTAAGCTTGCAGGCTCTACTTTGGCGACCTGGGGTTCATGGGTCTGGATCCCGGGCATGGACCTACACACAGCTCTTCAACCTATGCTGTGGCATCACCCCACATACAAAAAATAGAGGAAGATTGGCACAGGTGTTAGCTCAGGGTGAATTTCCCTCAAGCAAAAAGAGGAAGATTGGCAACAGACGTTAGCTCAGGGCCAGTCTTCCTCACCAAAAAAAAAAAAAAAAAGGGGGTGGGGAGGAGAATGTTTAGAACCATTGCTCTAGTGCATTGGTTTCATATCAGTTAGACCTGACAGAGTGCAGAGAAGTCTGTAGAGAGTTAAAACTCCACCTTGTTCTAAGTTATATTGTGTATAGCCTCGATTCCAAACTCATTTGAATAAAGAGTTGTTTTTAGCTGATGGTTTTGAAGTTGTAGAAAATGGGTGTATCTGTGTGTTGTGAAGTGGTTATGGTGGTTTAGTCCACAGCACCCTGTATCTGAGAGTCTTAGCCTGAGGGCCTCTAATTCTTGTTGTCATCACCACAGCCAACCAACCAGTGGGAGTGTCCCCATGTGATCTGAACCAGAGCAGTTTTAGAGAGTGTTAGAATGCTCATTGTAAATGTTGAAGTTATGTGCTAGTTCAAGAGTGATTTTTGCATTTTCAGGCTTCGGCAATTCTGATTAAATGGCATTGTTAAACGGCTTGTGTAGTTTATAATCAGCAAGAATAACGAGGGGTAACAGCCTGGAGGCTGGGGAAGCAGAGCCTCTTCCCCTGAAGGCCTTGAAGGTATCACCAAGTAGCGATCTTGGAAACATCCTAAAATGTTTAATAAAGTACTTATTACGTCATATCAGTCATGGGAGGCTGGTGCTGATGGAGCTAAATGGTGGAGGAGGAGGCTGGATGGCGTGGACCTCGAAGGGAGCAGAGTCGAATATAAACACACTGCAGTTGTTTTCTGGTTATAAATACCAGCAGGGTCCCCCGTGGTGGACAGGTCTCAGCGGAGCTTCCGGACTAGACAGAATAGGAGGAAGTACCTGGTCACACACTTCCCAAAAGTTTGGCCGTGAAAACCCCATGAACAGCAGCGGAGCATTGTCTGATAGAGTGCCGGACGGTGAGAGGATGGCGCAGAAAGACCGGGCAGGTTCTGGTCTCCTGTCCACAGGGTCAGGAGGAGGAGGCATCAGCTCGGTGGCACTGACAGCAACAGTTGTGTCCAACCCTGAATATCCATGCTATTATTACCCAAACAGTCACATCGGCTTGTATTCTGAATTAAGATGGCTTTTGTTTAGTACCTGATGTATGGTTTCCTCTGTGCTCGGTCCTTGGCAGCAGTTAGATGAGAGGCAGTTGGTTTTGCAGGTGCAGAAACTTGAGCTCAGAAACGCAGGTGCCCAGGACCACACAACTCATAAGTGCAGGGCCAGGATTTAAACTCGGGTTTGAGTGGTGCCAAAAGCACTCCTTAAGCCCTGTCCCAGTCTTCGCTCTGGAGATGGCCGTCATCATCAGCTTGTTTGCTCACTGTTTTCTACCCAGATTCTAAGGCAGATCTCATTTGGCCCAAGTCTGGAGATAGAAGTTTTGACATGTAATCTATGATTGTGTTTCAATGAGATATGGTTAGAAAGTTCCAGCCCAGTTAGTAATTTAGCAACTTAAAGCATTTGACAAGCATGGTTAACCAAAAACCTAAATCATGCTGAATGTTTGAAGTGGTAAAGGGTAGGGGAGATTTTTATATTGTTACTAGTCTGCTTTTAAAGATGTGTTTGTAAACTGAGAAGCCTAGGTGAGTGGTGTTTATACTACTGATGTTAGACTGGCTTTGGAAATTCCCCCATTGTGACTTCTTGTAAATTTGGCTGAATAAACTGACAGGGGATTCCAGCCCTTGTTGTGTAATTAAAGGTAAGGATACTACGTGAATTTCATGCCCCCAGCTGTCCTGACCTTAGTTGTAGCTGCCAGTGGAACTGTCAGGCCATGAAAAGCTCTTGCTTTTAAGCAGGGATGGTCTTGCTTGCTGTTCTCAAGTTACTAATTAGGGAGGACATTTAATAGTGGTATTTTTTTTTCTTCTTAAAAACAATCAAATAAGGAACCTAAGAACACCTTTGGCTGCTTAGGGAATTTTTGTCCCTGAAAGGATTACCGAAAGCACTGTTTCTCAGGAAGAATTACCAGATGTCTAAACATCTACGTCTAGAGAGAGGATGGAAGGCCCCGTGCTGCTCCACGTTGCCTGTGCAACTCTGTGATTTGAGACCACTTCCTTAATCCCTCTTTGCCTCCGTTGACTCAAGCCGTGCTGTAACTGGCCATTGCTCTGCTGAGGGCAGATCTCAGGAATTGTCTCCTTAGTTGGGAATGGAAGAGGCGGCACGTCTGGAGTCAAACCCAAGCAGGTGGGCTGTCTCAGTTCCTATCCTGGCCGACCCCCTGGGATTTCTGTCCTGGCCTCCCCTTCCCCTGCCCCTCTGGGTTTCCGAGGTTCCTCTGACCCGCTCTGTGAGGGACAAGAAGCAAAGGTGGTGGGAGAAATTGGATTGGATTTCGCCGTAGAACTGTTACGGGGTGTGGTTCTAACTTTGGTTCTAATTGACGTCTTTGTTCTTATTGGAAGTAGACAGGATCCACTCATTCGTGATGTTGGCGATAGGGACATGTGACAGGTGGCGGCTTTTTCATACACTGGCTTTGTTGAGTTGACACTTCCTTAGACAGAGGTGCTAACTCCAGCACCCACTGTGCAAAGAGGGTAGATAAGAAAGGGAGAAGAAAGTTTAGGAATCATTTTTCTCGTCTACAGTGTTCACAAAAGATTGGACTGCTCCCGTAAGTAAGTTTACAAAAGATTGAACTACTCCCGTAAGTAAAAATCACTAGGCTTTCCAGCAGGTTTCATTTCAGTCATTTATTTTCTTCTCCCAGACCACAACGCAGTTTGGCGAGAAGAGCCCAGGTTTTGGTTTTGGATGACCTGGGTGCAAGTCCCAGCTCCACCACTTGCTAGCTGGATACCCTTGGGCAAGTCACTTAATTCTCTGAACCCCTGATTCTTCCTCTGTAAAGTGGGCGCAGTAACGTCTGCCCTGAGTGCACTGGGGCGTTACTGGGACTGGGCTGTGTTAGTAGATGTGAAAGTGCTTTGTAAACTTCAGAGGGCTGTAAAAGCCCGAAGGATAATGTGTTGTTCTGGTTTCAGGTGTCAGGAGTCTAGCTGGCTCTGCGCAAAGAGGTGAGGGGAGTCATATTTTGGGCAAGTGACTGAATTCCCAGAGTACGAAGCCCAGAAATCCTCACTTGTGTTTTTCCTAACGCGCAGTCCGCTGCTGGGTTTTGGTGTGTGGCCAGAAACGCATGCGACACTTATTCCAGGGCTCTGGCCCTCTGCAAGGTGGGATTCCTGGCACCGGAAGATGGAGTGATAAAGGAGCGTCTCTTTACGTCCAGATGTGTGAGTCATGCGCATTTGTGACTTACCTTAGAAAATGGAATCATGATAGAAATGGGCATGGGTTCATCTTAGATTATTTTTCTTGGCTTCAGCAGTTTTCAGGTTAAAAGTCACTGCATTTAACTGTCTTAAAGCATAGCATTTATAAAAAGCTTTTAAAACTTAAAATCTGCCTAGAAGTGCCTGACTTTGAAAGTCTGTCTTTTGCTTTTCCTGCCAGTAGGATGGTAGCGACGGTGTTGCGTTGGACGTGTCCACGTGCTGCTCTCTCACACAGTGAGTCAGAGAGCAGGGACATAGGGCTCCTGTCACCCTGCTGGCCTTCAGCGAGCGTCACAGACCTGTGTTCTGCCCACTTGTTTGACAGTGGGGAAAACTGAGGCCCAGAGTTTGGCCCTGCCTTCTCTAAGGCCCAGAGCTAGGTTATGGCAGAGGCAGGATCAGAACTCACTCCGTCCACACCATGCTGCCAGCAGGGAGATGGGCTCCATGAGATTGAGATAAGGAGGCCCCTCCACCACTACCACCACCAATTTGTCACATTTAAAATCACCGTTCATTTAGGTTAAGCCACTTTCCTCTGGTTTAGTTCTTTTCAGACTTGGAAATAATTTTCAAGGATTTTCCTTAATACCACACCGCCTCTTTATGCTTAGAAATTTTGCTTGATTCCTTTCACTAGGTATGATCACAGTGCCTTCTACCCTCCCATGTGGGGCTACTTTTCGATTAATTCATTTAGCATATTTGTCACTCTTCGTAAGAACTTTTTTCTTCTGATTTCATCCCTTCTGTATCAGCATTTGAGTTCTTACTCTGTGCCAGGCCTTCTCGAGGAGTGGCAAGGCACTGAGTGATGGAGGGGCCTCACCTGAGAGCTGGACTTTGTCCTGGCAGAGTCTCGTGTGCCCATCAGGCCCCACCCCCATTCAACCGAGGACCATCATTGTGTTTTAGAGCAGAGAATGGAAAGCTGAAGGAGGGAAACAGTCATTGGGAAAAGGAATTATTATTATTATTTTGTTTTGTTTTGTTTTGAATTTCTGGTCTCAATCTAGCTAAGGAGACATACATTACCAATGAATAATGACACCAGCTGGCAAATGAAGGTCCAGGGGGTGATTGCGTAGTCAGGCTTCAGAAGGTTGCCGCCATTCGAGATGGTCTGGAAAGAAACACAGGATTTGGATAACTGGAGAGGTTAAGGTAACTGATAATTAATGAGTGTCTAAAAAGGATCTCTCATTGTGTTAGAGGCTTTACATCTATTAGCTCACCTAATCTTTTTCAGGAGGGAATTTTTTAAATTGAAAGGTATGTTAAACGTGCAGAAGAGAATATACAACATACCCATGTCCTCCCATTCCAGTTAAGAAACAGAACATTACCAGTATTTTAGAGTCACCCAGGCCCCTCCCCGTTGCTCTCCCCTCGGAATTATCAGCTGTCCCCTTCCTTCCACTGTAGCTGTCCCTAAAGCAAGGGCAAACCTGGCTGAAGGGAGTGTGGCCCTCTCTCTTGTCAGGAGGAGCGCGTGATGGTCCTGGTTGGATTCATTGCCCCCGGATCTGAGCAGAAGCTCTGGGTGAAGTCTCGATTTGGAGTTGAGTTGCAGGGACCCTTTTGGAGAAGTGAGTGGAGAGGTGGTGAGAGTTGTGGGAAACGGGGTTCTCACAGTTGGGGTGTCTGGAGGGCTGCGCTGGGTCCATCTGCTGGGAGCCTGAAGGTGGTAGAGTCAAGGGGCTGGGCTGCTCTGTATTTTACTTTTGCTTCTAAGCCCTCCCTGGCTTATGTGTAGCTCTCAGGTGTAGGCCAGAGCAGAATACATCTGTGGGGTGAAATGGTCTTCTGCTGATTCAGGCATCAGGACACGGAGGGAAGAACAGGAACTTTATCAGTGCATGATTAAGAGAAGCCAGATTCAGTTAGGAATCTGCATTCCACCCCTGATGCCGTCTGGAGATCCTGCTGATGACAGCCCTAAACACGTGCGTCTCCTGAGTCCACTGCCCAGGTGCCGACTGGTTGTCCTCTAAGGCTGGCTGCAGCCCTCGTCCCGAGTGCTCTGTCCTGGCCCCCAAGAGTTCCCTTTGCCTCCTCTCTGTTTGATCTCTGTTTATCATGTTGGAATCTCTCCTCTACCAGCTTCTTGAGGGTGCATAGCAGGCAAATTTTTTAAGATCTGAATGTCTAAGTATGCCTTTACATCTCCACCTGACTTTAAGGACAGTTTGGCTGGTTATAGACTTTTAGGTTGGAAATTGTTTCCCTTCAGAATTTTTGAAGGTGTTGGCTGCTTGTCTCCCAGCTTCATGCAGCTGTTAAAAAGCCTGCCAGTTATTAAAAAAAAAATCTGAAACATTCTCAGTTCTTGATCTTTTGAGTGTGGCTCGTTTTATTCTCCGTTGGAAGCGTATAGACTCTTCTCTTGTTTCCAGTGTTCCCAGAGCAGGTCTTTTCATCCATTGCGTTTTTGAGTCCTTTCAGTCTGGCTGCTGGTGGCCTTCAGTTCTGGTGCGTCTTCCTTAAATGGTTTTGCTGGTGGTTTTCTTCTCTCCGTTTGCCCTGTCTTTTCTTTAGGAACTCCTTTTACTCAGGTGTGTGACTTTCTGCATTGGTCCTCTTAGTTTTCTTATGTTTTCTCTCTTATTTTCAAACTGTTTTTTGCTAAGCAGTTTCCCAAACTTTATCCTCTACCCCTTCTATAGAGATTTTAAAAATGAAGGTATAATTCATATACAGTAAAGTGCACCAATCCTGAAATGTTTATTTCACTTAGTTTTCACAATTGTATGCATTTGTGCAGCTACTGCCCAAAACATAGAACATGTTCATCAACCTAGAAAGTTCCATAGGGCCCTTTTCCAGTCCTGGTTTTCATTTCTGCTGTCTTTTTTTTAATATCCGAGCTCCTTTTTCTCTTAAATGTTACTTAAAAAACATCTTATTCTTGCTTCGCAGATAAAATATATCCCTTTAGCTCTCTGAAGACATTAATTAACTTTTAGAGTTTTTTCCTCTGTAAATGATCTCTTTGTTCTGAGTTGCCTTTTTTCCGTCTCTGTATCGGCACTGGAGACTTTCCTCAGACAGTTGTTTATCTTGGTTGTCTGTTCATGGTTAAACATGAGGGGAAAGCTGGGCATGTTTATGGGGCTTATGAACTTGAAACTTCACTGAAGAGTGATTTTAATGGGCCGTTAATTGGGGTTTTCCCCAATGTCAGTATCTTTAGATTTGTGCTCTTGCGGGATGATGGTAACATTCCTCAGAAAACAGTATTTCAGTCCCTAGCCTGGAGGGTCAGGGGCTGGCTGCCAGCATTTCTGGAGCTGCGTGGGGAGGAAACCGTCAGCGTCCAGTGTGCGCACTCACAGTGCCCTGTGTGCTGCAGGTCCCCATGCTTTGCCTGGCATCTCTAGTCCAGGGTCGTCTGTCTTACCCTCTCTGGAAAATAAACCTCTAGACCTGTGCTGCCCTGAAATGCAATGGCCGCTAGCCACGTGTAGCCATTTAAATTTAAATGGATAAACGTTAAGTAAAGTTAGGAAATCAGTTCCTCCTTTGCCTTAGTCACTTGTTGAGCTGTCGGTAGCCCCAGTCTGTGGCTCGTGGCTGCCGCGCTGGGCAGGGCAGATAGGGAACACTTCCGTGGCTGCAGGCAGTTGTTTGAACAGTGCTAGTCCAGACTCCCGCTGGGTGGGGGAGTGGGCAGGGGGTTCTGTTTCTCAAACGCCTCTCCCCACCCTCCTCTGTCAGTTTCTGGTGCGTCCATTCCTGTGACTTTGAGGCTTCTGTGGTGTATATTTAATTGGTTCTCACCTTTTGCCACTGTCAGCTTGGGACTTGGTTTTGATGGGTTATCTAAGACATTTGTCTACACATCCGTCTAATTCCCAGCTTCCCAAAAGGTAGTTCCAGTTTTCCCCTCTTGTTTCTCCTCCCGTATTTGTGGTTTCAGTCTTTACTATTTTTATACACACACACACCTTTTAGTGGGGTTTCAAGAGGGAATGAAGTAGGACACTTGTGTTCAGTCTGCTGTTTTAACCGTGAATCCTCATTCACTATTTACAATCCTGTAAGGTGGTATAGATGTGGTTACTCTCATCTTACAGTGAAGAGAGGCAGGTAAAATAACTGGCTCAAGGCCACATAGCTAGTAAGTGGGATTTGAACTTGGGTCAGACTTAAAAATCTGGTATCTTTTTTATTGAATAGTGTTGTGCCTCATCTTATACTCAGGAAAAACTCCCCCATCACTCATGCCGCAAGTTGCAATACTTTAATTATAGTTCTGTTCTAAAAATGTTAGCCCGGATATTTCTCAGTTATCCTTAAACCCACGTAAGAGAAGAGGTCACCCTTGAATAATTGTGTCTGAGAAAGGTTTTCTTCTCCCCAGCTATTCATTTCTAATTTGTTCCAGAACCTCATGACTTCCGCCCTTTGTGTTACCATTCTCTTTAGCAGTTCTTGAAGTGCTTGAGTCAAAAACTTGTTGTTTAATTTAAGCCTTTTATTCATACTGTCTATGGTCATTCTCTCATGTTAAAGTTATCCCTGTATGTGTCTCTTCAGTTGGACTCCACTTTCCATATGGCAGCGAGTAATCCTGTTTATCTTTGAATTCCTAGTGCCCAGCCCCTTGTCTGAGGTGGAGGATTTATAAATGTTTGTCAGTCTCATTTGACATCGTTTCTTTTCTTTTCTTTTTTTTCCCCCTTGGTGAGGAAGATTGGCCCTGAGCTAACATCTGTTGCCGATCTTCCTCTTTTTGCTTGAGGAAGATTGTCACTGAGCTAACGTCTGTGCCCATCTTCCTCTATTCTATGTGGGGTGCTGCCACAGCATGGCTTCATGAACGGTGTGTAGGTCTGCACCTGGGATCTGAACCAGCAAACTCAGGGCCACTGTAGAGCATGTGAACTTAACCACTATGCCACTGGGCCAGCCCCTCAACATCATTTCCTGTTTGGACCATTGCATTGCTTCCTAATAGTTGGTCTCTCTGTCTTCTCTTCCTGCTTGCCTGTGATGGCCTCTACACGTTGGTCTTCCCAAATGCAATATTCATTGGCTTCCTCTCACCTTCACTCTTGACTCCTGGCTCCTCAGCATGGAATAGAGGGTCGCCCATGGTCTGCCTTGCCCACCACTTTAGCCCCATTTTTGGGCACCCACCACCACGTGCACTGCCCACCTTGCACTTCAGGGGAGGGTCTCTGTCTGCTCTTGAATCTCTGCCCTTTCTATGTGCTTTTAGTTCTGCATGAGCTGTGCTCTCTCCCTGCCCACCTCTCTCTCCTGTTTAATATCTACTGTTTTTCTGCAAATCTCAGCCCAGGATACCTTGTGAAACCTTGCCTGATCCACCCTTACATGGAGTTAGAGAATTCTGCTTTCTGCTCCCAAAGAATTGCATTTCAGTATACTTCAGCCATCCATCCATCCATCCATCCAAATGGGATCCTACTGTGCATGTTATTCTCCAGTTGGTCTTTTCATGTTGTGAATGTTGAATGACTAGTCAGTTCTCCCTGTTAGGTTTTGGTTGGGAGGAATTTTTTTTTCGTATAACCAGTTCCTATAGAGGCTGGCACATAGTAGGCACAACAGACTGAGCCCCAGTGTTCAGTGGGTCCACGGAAGTTGAATTCTTCTTTGCTGTCTTTGAATTCTGCTATCCGTACGTCTATTTTCCCAGCATAATTGTGAACAGCACCCCACTTTCCCTCTTAAAAGTCTCCCACTTTGGACAGTGAACTATATGGCCACCCACCCATCAAACACATCCAGGTGGAGACCCGTTTTTCTTTATCCAGTGGAGCAACTGAAGAGGAAGAAATGCTCGGGGTGTGAGATTACGTTTGCAGTGTTGAATCCTGCTTCTCTCCGGGCAGCCAGAGAGGAAAGCCCAAGTTACACATTGGAGGAGTCACCTTTGATGCACCTTCAGAGTCTCAGTGTTTCATTTTCCGGAAGGGTTGCTGATTCCGTCCAGAAGGACTTTTCTAGGAGCAGTTTGTGTTTCAGCAATGGACCTTTGCTTCCCTCTCCTGATGCTGACGTTTAGATTTCAGTTTTCTGGCAAGTGCAGGGGCTTCTTGCGTTCTTTATCCATTGGGACCCTAGTGGGGTCCTGGGCTGTGCTGTGCAGCCTGGTGGAAGCCAGCTGTCCTGAAGGCGAGGGGCTCGGAAAAGCTGTAGGTTAGTTGGTGCGTGTGTTGAGAAGAGCTGGGATTTAGGTTCCAGTCCTTGCTCTGCCCCTTCCTATTGTATGACCTTGGGAAAGCTCTTTCGACCTCTGCCATGCTGAGACGGAGGCGAACAGTCTCACCATACAGGGTGTGGAGACGGGGGCCGTGCGTGCAGAGCCGTTAGCACTGCTGGTGGTGTGGTAAGTGCTTTGTAAATATTGCTTTTGTTGTTGTTATGATCATGACAGTTGTTACCTTTTGACATCGGCTAATTCAGAGGATGCTTGGGAGGGTGTTGGGCGAAGAGTGAGCAGGACTTGCCCCACAGCTTTCTGACTGCCATGTGCATGTCCTCAGCTGCCCGTTGGTGCTGCGTTGCAGAGTGGAAAAAAGAAAATCAATGGAAAGAAGTCATGTGGGTCGCGGAGGGGAGAGTAGAGTGACATAAGTGTGGTGCTGGTGGGTCGGGGGTTGCCTGTGTCTGCCTGGGAGGTCTTGGGTTGGCCAGATTAGGATTGGGATTAGAAGGGCTGGGCCTCGGAATCACCTGGACAGTTTAAAAAATAGTCTTCTCTGGGTTCCTGACTCAGTAGGTCCAGGGTGTGTACGGAATAGTATAGGTTAAAGAGCTCCCGGGTGCTTCTGATGTACAGCTGCTATGCCAATTACTAGATTAGCTATTTATTACCCAGTAATCCTATAAAACATTTTCTAATTGTTTGCTGCTTAATGTAGGGCAGGTGATGGCATAGTAATACTCATGTTAGGGTGGGAAAACAGAGACAGATTGTTAATGTATTAAAATGGAGAGCCTGAATTAACTGAGTTAGACTGAATTAGATTTTATGAGAGTTTTGAATTTAAGCCTGTCATGCATCTGTCATTCTTATCCAGGACCCTTGCCTATATTTAGGTTATTGGAAATGAGGTGACAAAGAAAATTGTGAAATAAGAAACAGCAACAAAAAAATCCTGTTAGAAATGTAAAATACTCAAAACATAAACCCAGCTATGTTTGTGTTTAAAGCATAAAGGAAGATATTTTCTCCCTGTATTTGAAAATGTCTTCAACTTTTACTACTGTTATTGGGAAAGAGAAGGAACTTAGATAGGCCCACATCCTTGTAGCTGGCTGACCCGGGTCATTACTGAGCTGAGGGGAGGCTGTTGGCTTAGGAGTCAGCGGACCTCCAGTCTCTGCTCTGATTTTCCTCTTTGCAAACTCGAGTTAGTTACTGAGCTGATCTCTGGCATATGCTGTCTTTATCTGTAAAATGGGAGGAGTGTTACTGGCCTTCTCTATCCTGTATGCTGTCATTGCGGGTATAGTGCGGAAATACATGGGGACGTGAGGCTGTGATGAGCTCACCGGGTCCCCGTGTCCTGTTTGCCTGGGATGGCCCTGGCGGACGCCTGTTGTCGGGTGTGGTTATTCCTAGGACCCTCTGTAACTCGAAGGTGTCCCCGTTCGGATGCTAGGTTATGTCATCGCCCGTGCTCAGAACCCCCATCCATTGTTCACTCTTAGTCTCTTGCACTTGGAAGGTTTTCTGGTGGTGTTCCTCCAGCCGCAAATCCCTCACCAAATACTCTAAAATTTCTGACATGCTTTCTGGTAGTTCTTCACTTTTATGTCAATCTGTCTCTCTAACTAGATTGATCAGTGGATAAGAAGGGTTTCTTTTCTTTCTTTCTTTTTTTTTGGGGGGCAAGATTAGCCCTCAGCTAACATCTGCCACGAATCCTCCTCTTTTTGCTGAGGAAGACTGGCCCTGAGCTAACATCCATGCCCATCTTCCTCTACTTTATATGTGGGACACCTGCCACAGCCTGGCTTGACAAATGGTGTGTAGGGATCTGAACTGGCGAACACTGGGCCACGGAAGTGGAACGTGCGAACTTAACTGCGGCACCACCAGGCCTGCCCCAAGAATGGTTTCTTTGTTTCTCCACTCCTGAATAATTTTCTAGATTTGTCATGGTTTTAGAGTCTCAGACACGTTAATTGACCATTTTGACTGATGTGTCGTGAAGAAGTAAATCCTCAGTGCAAGGAGAAGACAGGAATCATGGGGGGTAAGGGGAGTGGCTTTGTGGAAAAATACTAAAAAACGAAGAGAGAGAGAGTTTTTAGGCCGGTGTCCTGACTTGATTTTTTAGAATCTAAATACCCTATGTCGATATTCCCAAGTGCAGCATAAATCTCTAATTGGGAGACTACAGGCTTCAGGAGATCAAATTTCAAGTGCTCCCTCCCCACTCAGGAGGAATTTGTTTTAGAACTAATGCCAGAAAAAATTTCCATTCCTCAAAGAACTGGTGCATTTTCTTTTCCCCTTTTGACAATGAAAGGAATGTATTGGGTCGTGTTTCCCTTTTCTTTTTGACCCCTAGGAAACTCAGAGCCAAATTTTTGGCTCATCTGTTTGGAAAGCCGTAGCTTGCAAATGCCTTTTCCCTGGTCTTGACTTTTTGTCCTGTTATAATTTTCTCAGTCCTGGATTTTTTTTTATACATTTCTGTTTTATTAACTATATTTTTATGAACTGCCCTTAGAATCTTGTGGGTTAGGTCAGAGCTTAAATAAATAACAAATATAAAGATAGCATTATAGTTTCAACATGATTTTCATGGAACTGTTTGGAGTTTAGAAGGCAAAAGCTTTTGTGGCAAAGAGACCGATATTACCTCAAAATAACAGTGTGTCTGTTGAGGTACCACCCTTGAAGAAGTCACCTCCCCACAAGAATGAGGAATGAAGCAGGTGAGCTCCACGTGTCGCCTGTCAAAGCTCTTGGACAAAGAGTCGATAAATCTGGTGTGTCGAAGCGTTAACGTGAGGATGAGGACTGAAACTTCGCAGATTTGGCCGGGCTTAGAATATCTGTGTTCCTTTCTCGGAATGCTTCTCCGGATGGTCCTCTCCTGGTCTCTCCCTCCACCTCTCTCCGTTTCTCTCAGTGTTCTCGGCTTCACTGCTCCTGTCTACTCTTTCCTGGTCTTGTCCTCTCCTTCCCTCCCATCCGAAACCTTTGTATATGATCACCCGCCAGCTTCCCGTCCACATCGTCTTCTCCCTTCTAGTAAACACCCCTCACCCCCACCTGCCTTCGCCCACCTCTGCCTCAGGGACCCTCTCTTCCTAATCACTCGGACCCAGTGGTGTGCATGTGCCAACTTACTTGTCAGCAGCTCCTGTGCGAAGCAGCTCCTGCTAACCAGCTCCTCTCAAGCCAGAAAAGAAATATACCACTAAATACCAAGCCGTAATTTGGTGAAAACAAAACCTCACCTTTAGTTGGAATGTGTTATACCACATCCCGGTAGTTAAACGGTAGGAAGGAGAAGTAAAAACATGGCAGTGGCTGCCATCATTGTGGACAGCAGCGACAGTAGAAGCTCAGTTCTTGTGTCCTTTGTTCCTGTACACGTTGGTTCCTTCATTCATTCTTTCAGTTGGCAACCACTCATTCTGTGTCTGTTATGTTGCCAGTTTGTTTCAGTGTCTGAGCTTTTGATGATGGAGCTTGGTGAAGCCTATGACCTCGTCTGGGAATTTCGTACTTGCTGGATTTTTGAGCTGGAGAAAGGCCACTTCTAACTGCACAACTTCACCTTCGCACTGAGGTTTGCCTTTGTCCGTTGGGGCTGCTATAACTAAATACCAGAGGCTGGGTGTAGCTTCTAGACAACAGAAATCTATTTCTCACAGTTCTGGAGGGTGGAAGTCCAAGATCAGAGTGCCAGCATGGTTGAGTAAGGGCCCGCTTCTGGGTCTCAGACTTCTTGTTGTATCCTCACGTGATGGAGGGCGCTAGGGAGTTTGAGAGGACCTCTTTTATCAGAGCACTGGGCTCCACCCTCATGGCCTGATCACCTCCCAGGGCCTCTAATCACAGTGGTGATTAGGCTCCCAACGTGTGAGTTTTGGGGGGACACAAACGTTCAGACCTAGCAAGGTTATGTTTACAAATAACAGTGTACAGTGAATATTTACTTTATTTAAACAAGGTGTGTGTGTATGTATGCCATGAACACACAGTATATTATTTTCTGAAGACTGTGGGCATATGCTTCCCTTTTAGCAAGCTTGGAATGAAATGCACCAATTTGAATGCCTGATTAAGATTATTCAAATGGCATTTTGCTAGTACAACGAGTAAAAATACACAATCTGAGAAGATTAGGAGTCTTAACCACCTGCTTCTGCTCTGGACTCTTTGGGACCTTCTCCCAAATGCACTAATTTAAGCAAAACATAATTAATGTTTTTTTCCCCCAATCAGCATAGAAAAACTTTTACTAATTGGAACAAATGGGAAAGAAGACTTGCCTGAATGTGTTGAAAGCTTGAACAGTGGAACACCTAACAAGGAATAAAGTGCACCTGGGAATGTAGCTCAGTAGAAAGACCCCCGTCATGTTAGAATTATTAAGGATACGGCCCAATATGTCTGTCATTTTGAGAGGGTCACCACCATGAGAATAAGGACTGAAACAGCTAGCCTTATATATGGCTTAATAGACGTTGTATATGTAAGAATTTGATAAAAATTATTTGTGATGACAGTGCGTAATGTTCTAATCTGAGCAGTGCTGACTTGTCTCTACATTTTCAATACTCCTTAGAGATAAATGGACGTTTTTAAAGTGTCTGGAATGTTCTATCTGTTAAGGAGGTCAGTAGTCTCCTTTCCTGTGTCATTATTCTTTTTCTTGACTGGCTTCCTTTCGGACAGATGGTGCAATGCTTAACAGTTTTGAACGTGTCTCAAGTTCCAGACTGAGAAGGCTTTAGGCTAACGGGAATAGCAGAGGAAGGGTCCTAAGTATTTTTCGGTCAGCAGATATAGTTTTGGTTGGGCTCAGTCTTCATGGCTTTTTTGCAGTCCTGACTATGTGGTGGTAAGGAACATGTGTTCATTTCACTAGTGTATTTTATTGCATCTGGAGGTGGCTCCTGTGTCTTCTCAGAGGCCCAGTTCCATAAAAATCAGGGAGTCTTGGCATGTCAGGGCTGAGGACGCACTCCCAACACATCTTACGCGTACACTCTTGTGCCTGAGGACCCCGAAGCTCAGAGAAGAGATTTCTTGCGGCAGAGCCTGTACTGGGTCTGGCACGCTTTATAAATTTCACTCCGTTGCAGGTCTGAGAAAGACCCAGAGAGGTTTATTGTCCTAGAAAAGTGTTATCCCTTCCTTCAGAACCGAGCTTTTCACTTCCTCATAGCTGTTCTGAAGGATGCCAGTAGGACTGTGTAAGTGTATGCGTGTATCAGTTTACTTGTAGAACCCCCCCACGCCCAACCCCGTGTCCTGATGTTTTCAGCTTAGAATTGGGGTTAGGCTGTGGAAGTGTCTGAACTGATCCCCTCCTCTACTGTCTCTATTAGTTTTTAATACTTTTCACACCATTTTGCCAAAACAGACTCAATTTTAGAGGTGTTACTGAAAAGTTTACTTTGGATGCACAAACATTTCTCTCCTTTGTATGCATTTCCTCACTGCTCAGAGTAGGAGTTTGGTGGAAAAGCAGTTTTGAGGATGTACACTTGAGAGAAGAGTAAAAGGAAGAAGAAAAACAAGCCCAAGGAAGGAAGGTGGTGGTACCCCCTCCTCCTTCTCTCTAAAGCGCAAAGGCATTGTGGGGTGGTGGGCACAGTCGTTGCCAATGCAGGTGGAGATCTGAGTTGAAGACCTGGCTTGTATCGCTGCTTCGTCTCTGAGCCAATGTGCATTCATTGTTCTTGAGCAGTTGTTGTGTGTCCTACACTGCAGATACAATGGAGAATAAAACTGACACAGCCCTTGCCTTCTTGGTGCTGATGTTAAGACAATGGTGGTGACTGGACAGGGGAGGCAGTGAGGTGGTGAGAAATCGTTGCATGAGTGACGTATTTTGAAGCTAAAGTCGATAGAATTGGTGATGGTTGGGAGGTGGGATGTGAGAGAAAGAGATGACCTCTGAATTTTTTGCCCAGACGATAGTAGTGGCACTTATTGAGATGGGGAACACTGGGGAGGAGGCGAGTGGTGTGTGTGGTGGTGCGGGAATCATGTTGCTTTTTATATAGGCTTTCGGTGCTTATTAGACTCCCGTTAGAGATGTTGAAGAAGTAGATGGGTATTTGAGATGGGAGTTCTGAGATATCAGTTTGGAAATTGCCAGCCTATAAATGGCATTTAAACCATGGAACTGGGTGTGACCACTTGGTAGTGAGCGTGGATAGAGTGAAGGTGGAGATCGAGATCTGAGCCCTGGGGCCTACCAGAGTTTTGGAGATTGACAAATGAAGGAGGCTCCAGCTTCTGAAAATGAGGATGCTGCGACCTGACCCCTGTCTTTCTGAAGATTGTTACAGGGCTTGTGTAAGATATGACACACGAACACACACTGAAAATTATTTAGTGCTTAATTGTATGAAGAAATATAGGAGTAGGGGAAGTTATGTAGGGAAATCATTTCCCCGCATGATTTTTCTCCTGAAAATCTGTATGGGATAGGATGAGGTGTGTGTGAATTTGGTAAATAGCAAGGTTCCCAATATGTGGGTTATGTAACTCAGGGTGGGGGGGCGTGGAGAGGGTGTGGTGGATGTTTGGGAAATTTTACAAGAGGCCTACCCCACAATGTATGCTTTAAATGTTGTTTTTCTATTTTTAGCAGTCCAATAAAATATATAGCAGGGGGATCATGAGCTATTACCATTAACAGGGTTCTTACACTCAAAAAACCTAACATTGGTATCTGACATATTTATAGACATGCATACAAATATGTGTACTAAATGTGGATTGGATACACTTGGCATCGTCTGTTTTTGTGAACAGATACCTACTTGAGTTCCCGAATCTTAGTAAGCTGCTCGAATTTGCTCCTTACACTCTCTGCCCCTCCCTTCTCTATCATCTTCCCTTCACTGGGAACGAGGCAGGGTTTCCTGAAAAGTGGGCTCTGTTCTGGGAAGACTCTGTGGCCAGCTGCCAGTGTGTCATAGAACTTATCCAGTCATATGGTGAAAAGAGACAACTCTCAAAAAGATAGGGAATGAAAACAGGAAACTCAAGTGGGGCAAAGGGGGAAGAAGCCAGAAGGCCAAGGCAGAGGAAGGCAGAGGGTCATTTGGGACAGAGTTGGGGAAAGGTGCCTTCGCTGCTGCCTAGGAACTGTTGTTTGTTCTCTCTCTCTCCTTGGTTATTTTCTCTGTGCCCACCTGCTGTTTCCAGAATTGCGAGGACTCTCCCCAGATGTTTGGTTATTGAATAATAGGGAAATGTAACTTTTTGCAGGCGTTACCTTCCAGAACACCGGCTTGAGGTGACATTGCAAAAATGCCCCATTCTCCCCAGTTTTGATGAGTACCTTTTTAGTCTGATCTAACTGAAGTCTTAGATTTTATTCTTATGCTTGTGTCTGTCCAGTTTTAGGATGTGTGTGTATGTGGCAGAGAGAGAGAGTATGAATATAAGTGATTGGATGGCTGGATGGATGGCTGGATGAATAGATGAATGCCTTTTCTCAGGAATCTGATATTTTAGATGATCTGCCCAGGAAAGAAGGCTTTCTGAGATTCATACTCTTAGATAAATTTATAGAGTTTGAGAAGTGAAAGAGAGCATAGAGATCATCTGATTCACACTCTTCCGAGTGTATATATTCCATTAAAAAAGAAGTCCCTAGGTCAAATATTTTTGCAAAAGTCGAAGATTCACTATACTTATTAACACATTAAAGGCTGAGAGCTCTGACTGCTAAAAATAGTTAACTTTGTTTAGTGTTTCCCTAATTTATTTCGCTGTGAGACTGCCATTTTCCTTCTCTCCGTTTTCTGAGCGATATCTGTAGAGAACAGTTACTCTCTTTGCATAGAAACGCAGGGTTCCAGAAGACATAGTTTGGGAATGCTGCTTTATGTTGAGCTTGCTGCTTGGCCTCTCTTGGCCTTTGTCCACATTTAGAATTTGAGTGGGTTGAATGAATTAATTACTAATGTCACTCCTGGCTGTGACATTTTCTGGTTCAGATTCATTAATTAACCAACACTTAAAAAGTGTCTGTGTTAAAGAATCTTATCTCTCGTGTTCCTCACTACAGCCATAGCACTTCGTACAGTGCCTGGCACCTGCTGGCATCTCAGTAAGTGTTAGTGAAAAGATAGAGACCTGTTTGTTTCAGAGCAGTGTGCCCTCTGTGCCTCGAGGCTGTAGGGAAGCAAAAATCTTGTTGCCCTATAGGAACTCCTAGTCAAGTTGGTGACTCTTCCTAGAGCATGGCACGTGCTGGAGGAGAACCCAAGTTAGATGCTGATGGCAGTAATCTGTAGGATGGAGGATATTGGACATGATTTCTGACCCTGAGTCAGGTGTGGACTGGAACATAAGTGGGTTGTGTTAACTGGACCTTTTGTGACAAAAGATGTCATTTAGGGTCATGGTAGCACCCACACAGTCCTTTTATCCATTTCGAGGACTTTATGATGCTACCGGCACTGGGAAATAAGAGAGTATTACTCCCAGTGTATTTTATTTTTGAATTCTTGCGCTTTTATTCCTTTATACTTTTTTTTGAAGACATTTCTAGCATGTTCCTTACTTTAGATCTTCCAGTATCAATTAGGTTAACAGATTATCCTTTTATTTACGTTAGATGTACAACGTAATGACTTAAGTACATATTTTGAAATGATCACCACAGTAAGTTAACGTTAACTTCTATCACCACACAGTTACAAATTTTCTTTTCTTATGATGAGAACTTTTAAGATTTACTCTCTTAGCAACTTTTTTTTTTGAAGATTGTTTTTTTCCTTTTTCTCTCCAAAGGCCCCCACTACATAGTTGTGCATTTTTAGTTATGGGTCCTTCTAGTTGTGTCATGTGGGATGCCGCCTCAGCATGGCTTGACGAGCAGTGCCATGTCCATGCCCAGGATTCGAACCGGCAAAACCCTGGGCCGCCGAAGTGGAGCATGTGAACTTAACCACTTGGCCACGGGCTGGCCCCTCTTAGCAACTTTTAAACGTGTAATACAGTATTGTTAACTATAGTCACCATGCTGTACGTTACGTCCCCAGGACTGGCTTATTTTATAACTGGAGGTTTGTACCTTTTGACCACCATCACTCTGCCCACGCCCCACCTCTGGCAACCGCCATCTGTCTGCTGTAGTGCTTTTAGATTGCACGTATGAGTGAGATCATGCAGTATTTGTCTTTCTCTCTCGGACTGATTTCGCTCAGCATAATGCCCTCAAGGTCCATCCATATTGTCACAAATGGCAGAATTTCCTTCTTTTTTATGGCTGAATAACATTCCATTATATATATATATATATATATATATATACATACATACATACATATACACACACACCACATTTTCTTTATCCATCCATCCATCCGTCCATCCATCCATCCATCCATCCATCAGTGGACACTTAGTTTGCTTCCATATCCTGACTGTTGTAAATAACGCTGTAGTGAACAGGAGGGTACAGATATATTTTCAAGCTAGTGTGTTCGTTTCCTTTGGATAAATACCCAGAGGTGAGGTGGCTGGATCACATGGCAGTTCTATTTTTAATTTTTTGAGGAACCTTCATACTGTTTTCCATAGTGGCTGCACCAGTTTACATTCCCACCAACAGTGCACAAGGGTTCCCTTTTCTCCCCATCCTCGCCAACACTTGTTATTTCTTATCTTTTTGATCCTAGCCATCCTAACAGGTGGGAGGTGATATCTTATTATGGTTTTGATTTGTGTTTCCCTGATGATTAATGATGCTGAGCACCTTGTTATGTACCTTTTGGCCATCTTTATGTCTTCTTTGGAAAAATGTCTATTCCAATCTTCTGCCCATTTTTTAATCAGATTGTTTTTTTGCTATTTAGTTGTATGAGTTATTTATATATTTTGGATATTAACCCCTTATATATGATTTGCAAATATTTTCTCCCGTTAGGTAGGTTGCCTTTTATTTTGTTGATGGTTTGTTGTGCAGAAACTTTTAAATTTCATGTAGTCCCACTTGTTTATTTTTCTTTTTGTTGCCTTTGCTTTTGTGTTGAATCCAAAAAAATCATTTCCAAGACTAATGTCAAGGAGCTTACCTATGTTTTTTTCTAAGAGTTTGATGGTTTTAGGTCTTACGTTCAAGTTTCTAATCCATTTTGAGTTGATTTTTATGTATGGTGTAAGATAGAGGTCCAGTTTCATTCTTTTGCGTGTGGCTGTCCAGTTTCTCCCAGTACCATTTATTGAAGCTCATTTTATAGATAAAGGAATTGAGGCTTGGAGATTTAGGAACTTGTGTAAGTTGATACACCTCCTGAGTGAAAAGCCAGAATTAAGACCCAGGTGTGTGATTTTCAACTTTGTGCACTTAACCACTTGGCCTCCCGCCCTCCAGATCAATCCTTATATCTTTCATTATCCCGTTCATATTAGAAGCTCACCTTAAACAAGTTCAGAGGCTGTACACATTTTTCTTTTTTTTTTTAAAGATTTTATTTTTTTCCTTTTTCTCCCCAAAGCCCCCCAGTACATAGTTGTATATTCTTAGTTGTGGGTCTTTCTAGTTGTGGCATGCGGGATGCTGCCTCAGCGTGGCTTGATGAGCAGTGCCATGTCCACGCCCAGGATTTGAACCAACGAAACACTGGGCCGCCTGCAGCGGAGCACGCGAACTCAACCACTCAGCCACGGGGCCAGCCCCTGTACACATTTCTAAGAGGGATCAAGAAAAAGGGACAAAGGCCATATACTAGCCTCTTGGAGGGAAGCTGCCCCACATGCTTTGTTTATATCACGTTGAGCAGAACTTACTCACATGGCCTCATATTGCTGCAAGGGAGGCCTTCAGTTGTAGTCTTTCTTGTGAGCATCGTGTGCACAGCAAAGAATTACTGTTAAAGGCGGGAGGAAGGATAATGGGATGCAGATAGCAGTCTCCGCCACCCGCCCTTAACTGGGGGCATCCACTGCGTGTCCAATCCCATCTTCTTCTGACCACTGGTTATTAGATCATCCTTTCTCTCTCTCATACCGTCATCTTCACCCTTTGACTCTTCTCTTCACATTGTCGTTTAAGTGTTCTCAAGTCTCTCTCATCTTAACAGGATACAGCACAACACAACAAAAGAAAAAAATCTGTGAACGAAAGCACTTTATGTGAATAAAGAAACACCTTGTGTCCCCAGTGTTCCTGTTATATCCCCAGGTCCTTGTGCAGTGCATAATCCGTAGGAGTTTTTCAGTAACTGCTGAGAGGGCACATGAGTGAGTGAGGGGTGGAAGCACCGTCCTGTACTCGCATCGGCTGCTGCTCAGTTTCTCCTGTGGCAAAAATCCTAGGACTGATTTTCCTGCCCAGAGGGCCAAAGACAGCAAGAGACATCGGCTGTTCTGGTTTTACCGCTTACTAGCTACGCTGACACTTGGCAAATTATGTAATCTCTGTGGACCTCAGCCTCCTCGTCTGGGGAAATGAAGAATCCACTGAACTCACGAGGTTGTTAACATGATTAAATGATAAAACTGTGGTAAAGAATATACCCTGATAATATTAATTTCATTATCTATGGTGATTTTTAAGATCAAGGAGTATCTTCAGCCCTATTATTTTTCTAAAATGATTTTTTTGAAGTTTAGATGCCTTCATACAATGGAATATTATTCAGTTATAAAAGGGAATGAAATACTGATACATGCCACAACATGGATGAACTTGGCAAACATTGTCTTAGGTGAAAGAAGCCAGACCTAAAAGGTCCCGTATTCTATGACTCCATTTATATGAAATGTCCAGAATAGGCAAATAGATGAATGATTGCCAGAGCGTATGGTAGGGGAGAGTGGCAGTTACTGCTCATGGCCCTGGGATTTCTTTTGAGGTGATGAAATATTCTGGAATTTGATGGTGGTGGTGGTTGCACAGCTCTGTCAGTATAGTAAAAGGCAGTGAACTGGACACTTCAAAAATAAATAAATAAATTCAATGCCTTCACAGGGCAATATAATTGTAAGTAAGTGAACATTTTAAAACTGTGTATATAATTTTGGTTCACAATTTATCCTTGATTCTTCTGTAACAGAAACCAATGTTTGGTCCATACCTACTATGAAATTGAAGTTTTTTTTACCTGCTGGCTCAATTGAATTGATTTGACATACTATATAGACTTTCTTTATTATTTCAGTCCTAGGCAACTCCCAGCGCACACTGAGAAATCTGAGAGTGTGCAGTGTTCTTTATTGGAAAGGAGAACCTTGTGAGTTCCTTCATGGCTACTGTGTGAGAGAACACAGGAAAACACGAAGCTAAAGAGTTCTTCACAATTCAGTCACGCGTATAAACTATGCATTTGATATTATAGAACAGTTTCTTAAGTGCAGACTGGTCCATGGTGTTCCCAGGGATTCGGTGAGTACTGCTGGAGGCAGTGGGCGTCCTGGAGAAGGACACGGTGAAGCGTTTGTTCCTCCCACAAGCATTTGTGGAATGTCTGCTATAGCATGTTGTTTGGTGCTGCGTGTAGCCAGATAACAGCGACAGTCCCTGCCTGCAGGGGCCTTGGAGGCAGTGGAGAAGACAGACAGTTCTACAGACGGTTATAGAGCAGGATTATAAGTGCGCTTCAGAGGTGAGCACAGGATGCTCTCGATGTCCCGACTTGGCAGATGGACCAAGTCAGGGCAGCCTGGGTGGAGGAGATGGTTCCTGAACTGTGAATTGAAGAGTGAGTGGGGACAGCAAAGGCTCGGAGGACAAGAGTGTGCTGGATTACAGGAGCTGCAAATAGCTCAGTACATTTGGAGTCCAGAGTACAAACATAGTGAGCCATGAGAGGTGAGATCCCAGGTAGCCTTGTAAGCCATCTTGCCTAAGAGAGTAGGAAATGAAGGAGAAGAGAAAGCATAAGATTCTCAGATGTGCAGTTTAGAAGTATGACTGTCTGCATTGTGGAGACTGGAATAGAGGCAGATAAGAAGGAAGGCAGGAACTTTTCAGTTTTTGAGAGAGAAATTTGAGAGAGAAGTCATGGGACGATGGAGAGACGTGGATGGAGACAAAGGAGTTGGGATGATGGGCTGACTCACCAGCTGGGTGTGTGAGCAGTCGGTGCCTCCCAGGACCTCTGTCCACTGCACGTCGTCTCCATCTCAGCTGGACCCCAGCCTGCTTCCTCAGTCTCGTCCCCTGCTTCTCTTCGGGAATATGCTTAAGTCTTCTGCTTACTGTCCCCAAAATAGGCTTGCTGGTTTTCTGCCTGCTGCCTTTGGTTACACCTCTGTCTTCACCTGGAATCGAGCACGCCTCTCCTATTTACCTGCCGGAGATCTCTGACTTATGAAGCCTTGGGAACCATTCCGTGCTAGAAGGATCTCTTTTTCTGAAGTCATGGCACTTAATATCTCTATCACTTATTAGCAGATCATTACATTTTGCCTTGTCACATCTCTTAATTGCTTTGGGTCATTAGACCTCTTGGACTGTTTTAAAATGGCGGCAGGCAGAGTGATATATCGATGTGCTGGCTTAAATAGTGGACGAGGCATCGGCTCTCCTGAAGCCCCAGTCCCGGCCCTAACTCCCTGTGGAAGCTGGGAGAATTCCTTCTTCCCCCTGTGAGAGTAGTAGCATAGCTGTAGAAGACTGGGAAAACCTTAAAAAAGCATGCAAAAGGAAGTAACCTCTCCTCCCACAAGCGCCTGAGATGCTCTGTTAGCACCGATCCTTCTTCTTGTAGCGTCCTCCTCCCCCTCCATCTTCTTTCCCCTCTTGAGGATTAGGCTCCTGTGTCTGTGCAGCCTAGCCGGGATCATCCTCTACACACTGTTTTCGTTAATGAATAGGAGGATTTTTAAGTCCACCTTGACCTGTGGGGCCAAATTGTCCTCAGGGCAGGTTGTACCACAAAACTGAATAGTGATCATCTCTGGGGAGTGGGGAGGGGAACTCCTGCTTTTCAGTGATCTCGTTCTACATTGCTGAATGGATATTTTTATCACCATGAGTCTAAATCACTTTTACAGTTTGCAGATGACAGTAGTTTGTGCTTCTGCCTAATCCAGGCTTGTATCTACTTTTAAAAACAACTATACCACCTTTACTGAGTAGCTAGATAAGAAATGGCATCCTGTTATTTTAATTTTACTGTTAGTTGAATTTGATCTTTTCACCATGATTGTTTGTCATTTTTTCTTTAGTTGTGTCCATTTCCTTTGCCTCCATGATTTGGATTTGAATCCCGGTTAATAAATACATGTGACCTTTCACTAGTCACTTAGCATCTCCAGGCCTTGGTTTGTTTATGAATAAATGAAGAGGAATGATGCTTAAAATTATTGTGAGGCTTAATGGAGATCACGTAGTGAAAGTGCTTTGTAAGCTGTAAAAAGTATATAATTGTGTTTATTGGTTTTGTATTGATTTTGATTAGTTAATGGTTATGAACAGTTAAGCTAACTTTGCTTTTTTGCATTCATTTGGAGAAAGGCTAAAAAGGCAGAGATTCCTTCATTAATATTTATTTTGGTACAGTGTGGGATCCATGCAATTTGGCAGCTGAGGACCTTGTTTGTGCAGCATTTCTGCGACTTATTAGCTATATGTACAGCTGTAATGCACAGGACAAACAGTGTTTTTGGCCAAGACCGGAAATGTCCAGGGAACGTCTGGCTGGACACGCGTCAGAGAACTCCCTGAGTTGATCACATTCATGTGAGCTCAGGAGGCCGTTTAAATGGATGATAGTACAGGGGAACTGATTATGTAAATTCCGCTAACTAGACACTCCCCCAGTTCCACCCCTCACAGTTTTATGAAATCAGAGTTGGTTAAAATCATCATTTGAAGGCCTGAGAAGTTCTGATGTGGTCTTCTGAGTCATCAAGGGCAGATACATTTCCGTTAAACATGATTTTTCTGAAATCTGCCATATTTAGATCCCTGGAAACATGAGTACCTTATGTCTGTCAATTATGCAGAACACTGAATTCTGGATAATAGGGAAACAGGGCTGTGTAAACAGCTCTACAGAGTAATAGCTGACCTCCCGGCCGCCTATTTCTGACTGTTCCCTTTTATCCAAGGACAAGATGTTACAAAAATAATCCAGAGTGACTCCCAAGGGTAGCCCCACGAACTCCTCCCCCGGAGTGCGCCCCAGAGGCTGAGTCACTAGCAGCAGCATGTTGATTCCCTGTGCTGTTGGTGAATGTCCCAGCCAGGCTCTTCAGCTGTGAGGACAAACACTTTGGGAAAGTTTTTTCTGACTCATTCACAGTGTGATTCGCAGAAGAAAACCTCTAGCTTCTCATTTTATTTTTTTAAAGAAAAAAGTTGCTTCTTTGTGTATTTGAGTGTGTGTTTATAGTAAGGTGGGGTGAGAGTATGGCTCCCCCAAATGAATTTCAAATTAGCTCCTCTTTGGGGCTGTTTGCTCAGTGAACTTTTGATGTCCTCGGTGCTCACCTCGGGAGGAGGGGCCGGGATCTCAGTGCGCAGTGCCCAGTGTCCATCGAGGACTCGTTGATTCACTTCCCATATTTAAAGAGAAGGATATTAGTTTTCAGAGTTGAATTTCACGTGTCCCCATGCCTTTCCCCACCATCTTCTTATGTCGAGAGGCCCTCCCCCACCCCCACACAGCACACATTCACCAGCAGGGGGAGCTTTCTTGTTTCTGAGGAGTTCATGTGAGTCTGGAGATTGGCGTTCTCCTTGAGGGTTGTCTCGTGAAAGGAGAGTCCAGACTCCTTGGCTGGGCGTTTGTGGCCCGTCGTGAACTGGCCTCAGCTTTCTCCCCTTCCTCCGTTCTTTTCGTCCTTCTGCACAAGCCTTTTGTTCAGTCTCCGAAGGGTTTTGCACTCCCCCTTCCTTCTCCTACTGTTTCTTCACGTTTCCAGTGTTTGGAACGCTCCCCTCCGTCAGCTGCTGTTCTCATCCTGTTTGTAGCTTCCCCATCCCTGAAGGCCCACTTCCCATCCCACCTTCTCCTAACGGTCATACTATTTCTGGTATGCCTCCTCTGGGCCAGCTATTCTACTAAACCTATATATTTTGTTTCTCTGAGAGGTTAAAACAATCCTGTAAAATAATTACTATTATCCTTATTTGCAAATGAGGAAACAATCACAGAAAGTTAAAAAGTGACTTGAACCCAGCTATTCGGTGGCAGGGCCAGTGTTCTAGCTCAGGTCTTGATTCCACCATGCTGGCTTTCCCTGAAGTCTTCCAGATTGGACTAACTACACCGGCTGCCACCCTGCAACTTCTCTGAACACCTTCTTTTGCCGTAGTTGGGTGTGTCTTGTGTTTGGCAATCGATCATGTTTTATTTCCTTGTCACGTTCTTGGGTTGCTAACTCTTCTTTGGTGATATATCTTTTCTTCCCACTGAGCTGTGCTTTACAGGCTTTTCCTAACATTTTTGTTTGTTTGTTCACTTTTTTTTTTTTAAAGATTTTATTTTTTCTTCCAAAGCCCCCCAGTACATAGTTGTGCATTTTTAGTTGTGGGTCCTTCTAGTTGTGCCATGTGGGACGCTGCCTCAGCGTGGCCTGATGAGCAGTGCCATGTCCACGCCCAGGATTCGAACCAGTGAAACCCTGGGCCACCGCAGCGGAGCACGGGAACTTAACCACTTGGCCATGGGGCTGGCCCCTGTTTACTCATTTTTCTTGATGAATGATGTCCAGCAAGTGAGTTATTCCTCCTGGTTATTATATTTATATTTTTCTGTTTAGTTCCATTAGTTTGTTAACATCCTACCGTAATATTTGTCTCCACAGTAGTCTTAGCAAATTCTCCTCCCCTCCTTTCCTTCAACATTTTTCTCTTGAAAGGAGAGATGAAAGAAGCTCCATGTCTAGAATCTGTACACGTTCCCCCCCCCCCCCCAGGGAAATTAAATGGTATGAATAGAAACCAGGCATTGCTGATAAATAATTGGGTACAATGAGAAGGATGCCAGTTTGGCTAAATTTGTGTGTTGTTTTTTGGACAAGGGCTAATTTGATAAAAGAAGTATGAATGTAATCACGCTCTGGACCTGCTTGGGACCTCACTTCAAGGGTACAAAAAAGTGTCTCAGTGAGGTTCTGCCTGCCTTTGTGAGAGTATAAAGTGAGCATTCGTCTTGAGAAAGGAGAGCTGTTTCTGATCACCTTTTTTAGTTCATTGGTAGGGAGATAGAATTAAAATTGCTATAAAAGACTCCTAACCTAGTTCATGATGTATATATCGTCTACCCTGTAAACCTCCAAGACTTGGAAAGCTTCCCCGGCCCCAGAAATTCCCGTTGATTGCCACACATTGACCTCTTCTCCATTGACAATACTCGTTTCCATGAAATACATTGAAAATTTTGCACAGATGCAAAAGAAACAGAATGGGTTTCGAATTCTTTAGGTTCCTACAAATCATCACTAGATGTGATCGTAAAGTTAGAAACTCGGGGGCTGACCTGGTGGCGCAGCGGTTAAGTTCGCACATTCTGCTTTGGTGGCCCAGGGTTCGCTAGTTCGGATCCGGGGTGCGGACATGGCACCTCTTGGCAAGCCATGTTGTGGCAGGTGTCCCACATATAAGGTGGAGGAAGATGGGCATGGATGTTAGCTCAGGGCCAGTCTTCCTCAGCAAAAAAGAGGAGGATTGGCGACAGATGTTAGCTCAGGGCTAATGTTCCTCAAAAAAAAAAAAAAAAGGAAAAGAAACTGTGGACTGTGAAAATAAATCATGAATAAGAGTAGTGGTTATTGGCAGAATCTAAAACATGCATCTTCCATGCTTTGTGGGTATAGTTTCTACATTTTCTTGATCTCTGGCGCCGTTTTATGGGTTTGGGAGGGAACCCACTGAAGAGCTTTTCTGGGAGAAGCAGCTGTGTTGTGAAATGAGCATGTGAGCGTGACGTTGTACTGTGGATCTCAGTGCAGCTTTTGGTGTCGGAACATCCTAGGCTACACACGGGGAAGAGGGGGATGGACCTCTGGTAGTCAGGGGAACTCCATAGGAAGAGCATCCCACTGTTTTATGTGCCGCTGGGGCACGTGCACTGAATATAAACAGTGAATGTAAAGTGAAGCTTGTTATTGGTAATCTTGGTGAGTCCTTTAAACCCGTGTTTTTCACACGGGTTTGTTATTAGTGGGCTGCGATATCTATTTTGTGGGTCTTGTGCAGGATTTAATAAATCTATTATTAAATGGAAGAAAATAGAACAGAAAATAACAGTGAACTGCACGTGGTAAAGATATGTTTCTATGAAACTTTTTGTCATTCCCACCCCCTCCCCCCCAACGCTATACAAAGGTATTTCTCACTGTGGGTCACAAAGGTTGGAAAAGCTGTTGTAAAGCGTGTCCTTCAGCACAGGCTCCCAGGATGTCGGGCAGTGATGCGTGAGCCTTCCTGGGTTCTCGGCTGCTGCTGCAGATGGCTGAGACGGGGAGAGGAGAGAGAGAGGCAGCGCAGGGCTCTGGGGAGAGGCTGGCCTGGTGATGGAGTCGGCTGCCTTGGTGCATGACTCGTTGGGCAGATGTGGCTCACTGAAGAGCGTGGCCCGCAGTTTAGGATTGGAGACTGTTGGCAGGCTGTTTCAGAGCTCAAGGTAAAGACTGATTATAACGTCTTGGTTGAGAGAGGTGTAGAGGACCATATAGGGGAACATTTTTTTCTTGAGATTTCCTCTTATTTTCCTGCCTCAACTTCACTTGTATTTGAGGCCGTAGCTGAGCTCCTTTGAGATGTGGACTGGATGGACATCTGCCGTTTGAGGGATTGTCCAGCGTGTGAGCCACCCTCACTTCTACAGTGACCTTCCATCGTTGCTGAGGAAGCTGGAGGAGGTGCAGACCTGTGGCTAGGGGTGAACTAGGTTGAGCCTCCGCATCCCTCCATCCCAGGGCTGTGAATCTGGAGGGAATGGTGCGGACACATAGGGGTGGCCCGAGATCATTCATGGAAGCGGCAGAGTCAGGAGTCCGGTCCTGGTGATGGCTCGTGACCATTGGTGGCCGTGCTAGAATGGTGCCTGGACCAGATGTCCCTGTGTTCTTATCTCTTTCCTGTAATTCATTTTTATCCCAAGGTAAGCAGAGCTGGTTTCTCTTCTTCGCACCCAAGAACCCTGAGTGGTGACACAGGTTAGTGCAGTTGGCCGGGGGGGCTCAGGGTTCTTCCCTCCGGATCCCTCAGCCTGGTCTGACAGCGAGCGTATCAGCGGGAGGTTCTGTGCCTTTGCATCATGACAGTCTGGAAATACAAATTAATGAAAAATTAGCTGTGTTAGGGTGCAGCACAATATGGTTTCAAACATTTATAAGATAGGGTTTGCTTGTTTGTTTCTGTTTGTTTTTTAAATCTAAAAGTTTTTAAAAGCCTTGAGAACTGATTTCCTAATGAACTGTGAGTTTTTGAGTGTGAGCCAGGCAGAAACTTATTTTAGAGAAAGAGACTGAGAGAAATCTTGAACCATCACAACAGCCCTGTAGAGTAGATACTTTTGTTAACCCCATTTTGCAGCGCAAACAGAAACTCAGAGTGGCTGAAAAACTTGCCTGAGGTCACACAGACAGCAGCTGTTGGACTGGGATCTGAACCCAGGTTAGTATGACTCCAGGCCCAGGCTTCTGACTGCTGCTCCTCTGCGAGGAACCTTAGAGGTCCTTAATACTTTTCCGTTACATACGCTTTGAGCTCAAAGGACTTCAGAGGCTGGCTCCAAGACCAGGCAAGTCCTGGTGGAACTGGGCTGGACTCGGGCCTCTTTCTGACTGACGTCTCCCTTCTTGCCTGCAGAAGAGCCGGCGCAGACACTGTCCCCACGGGATGCTCCCTCGCCTCTCCGGGGTGTCTCCCTGTTTCCTGCGTGGCCCTCCTGGTCTGTGCGTTCCTTCCTGCACATCCATCCTTGTGGCCTCCCTTCTTCCTCACCCTTTTCCAGATCAGCTGCACCCTTCCTCCCCACCTTTTTGAATCTTCTCTCTTCCCCAGAGCTGGGAGCAGAGCCCTCCCGGGCTGACTGCTGTGTAGCCCTCTCCTCTCGCCTCCCCTAGTTCCCTCGCCTGGCTCAGCGTCCCCTCCACACCGCTTCCTCGAGGTTCCCCTTCGTTTGTTTAGCTTGCCGGCTGTCAATAGACTGTAGGGTCTTGGTGGGCTCCAATTTTAACTGTGGGGCTGCTGTAGCTTCCCCCAAACCCCTCTAGCAGTGTGGCCAACCGAAAGGGCAGTGCAACTGGAGGCCGAGAAACGTGTTGGAGCCTGGTCTCGCTACACACTGGCCATCTGACCGTGGGAATGTCTGAAGCTGAGTCTTCTCATCTGTGAAAAGGGCTGTGAGCCTCGAATGTGGTTATAGATGTGAAAGCCCTTTTCAGCTATGAAGTGCCGTTTGAATGCAAGGTTTTATTGCAGTGGCACAAGTGCTTAATACGTATTTCAGGAGTGAATGGTTGAAAAGCACATGAGGTGGAGACAAGCCCTTCTCCCCACTCCCGTGTCTGGAGTGTCTACTTCTGCCACCATAGTTTTGACCCCTGTATTCTGTGCTCTTCAGTAACATTATGGATGTAGTAGTGGTAAAAGAAGAAAAAGGAAAAAAAAAAGCAAAGCATCTTGATATAGTGTGGCTTTTAGGAAAACACTTATTGACTTTAATTAAGCAAAGTACTGTATTTACTTTGACCAGGAAGCGTCTTGGGGAAGGGAAGGCGGGCTCACGGGGAGCAGCCGAGAGCCCTGGCCCATCGAGTTGGCATTGATCGTTTGATCCTCCCCAGAAGCTTATTGTAAATGAGGCAGCACTTACGGTTCTGGGCTATTCCTGGAATTGCTACTATAGTTAGAAGTGAGTTACTCTGTGTGGCGGGAGTAGCATATAGAAAAGCCATAATTCTGACTTTCTGGCACGAAAAAATGGCAGATTTTGTATTTGTATTATGTTGTCCTTTTGGCTGGAATCCATCAGCCATGCGGTTTCTTGTGCTTTCTCAGAAAGTCGTTCCTATCTCGGCACAGCAGGGGGCCCGGGAGCGGCCCGCGAGTCACCTTCCAGGCTCTCGTGAGTGGGAAGGCCCGGAGGCGAGACCCAAAGGGAAGCTGGGACGCTGTCCCCGGCTTGGTGTGTGAGGCCTCAGGAGGTTCCGTGCCCGTGCGGGGTGGGCCTGGACCAGCGCCCACCAGAACTTTCCTCCCATGTCTGTGGTAGTGGTGCCCGGCGGTGCGTGAGGCGTGGCCTGGACCGCGGGCAGGGCCGGACACCGTGCTGACCTTTGTCATGACGGTTCTTTCAGCCTCTGGAGGGAAGGGCCTTCGACAGGGTCAGCCTCCTAAGTGGATGTTAGACTGTGACAAGTACTGAAAAGCCAGAGAAGACGGTTGGTGCTGGGGGCACTGTAAAGCAGTTTCTCCTTGTGGAGAGAGCAGGGCCCTTGGAATCAGGAGTCGCGTGTTTGACCTCTGGCACTCCGGCGGGTCGGCCTGCAACCTCCCCTGCTTTTCGAGAGCACCGGGCGCAGGGCCCCACTGCCCGTGCATGAGATGTTGCAGGTGTCTGTGTGTCCTGGAGTTCCCTCTCTTAGCTGGACTGTTCGATCATCTGTAATCGGTTTAACAGAATTTATGGCCAACATATGAAGGCTTATGCCTGCTGAGCTCTGTGTTAGGCACTTGATATGCATGAACCCGTTTAACTCTTAGCAGCTGCCTGAAACAGATGCTGTTTTTACCCCCCACCTCCAGCTGAGAGCCCTGAGGTTTAGGGGTGGTGAGTAACTTGCCCGGCATTCCGGTGCCTTGGAGGTGGGGAGGCAGGATTCAGCCCAGGTCAGCACGACTCCAGCTCTCTCTGCCAGCTGCTCGCCGTGTCATTGGAGACACAGGACGTGGAACTTGGACTTATGAGCAGGCTTTCACTCGCAATCCCTGTCTGTGTTTTTGTTCTGTAAGCAAGCTCGCAGCCCCCTCAGCCCCCTGCCCTGAGGCCCACGTTGCAGTGCCTCAGCACTTGGGCGTCTGCAGCCTCATTTGAAAAAGGCTTGGTAGGAACTTGATGAAGACTTTTTGAAAGACCTTTTTGTTCCTTACATCAGCCTCTTAGGCAGGATTTTCCTCTCAAGTTAATGGATGGGGAAACGGAGGCTCAAAGATTAAAGTGACTTGTTCCAGGTCACACTTGCTAGTTGTCAGTAGGAACCCACACACCCTGGATTATGGATTTTTCCATTGCATGATGTTGCTTACTTTGCTGTTACCTTCATCTTTCGTTTGAAGACTCTAGCTCTGTGTTGATCACCTACTGTGTGCTGGTGATGAAACCCTACAGAACGAGACAGAATCCTTGCCTCCTGGAGCTGCGTTAGTTTCCTCGCCACCCTGAAGACGAGGCTGAAATCGCTTCTTAAGGGTTAAGATCTTTAGTCTGAAAATTTCTTAAGGTATTAAGCAGCTGATTTCAGGGCATTTTCTAAATTACATATTTTTCTTTTCAATTTTCTTGGTTCATCCCTTAATTTATGAACATTTTGTTTGTATTTCTACTTCAGAAGTTAAAAGCTTTCATTGTTTTAAGGCATACATAAAGTAACTCACTGTAGGGGTGATGATTTCTGTAGTAAAAACAGATACCCGAAGTATTTTATTTTGATCTCTCATTGATTTTAACCCTCATCCAGTCTATTTTTACTGTAGAAATCTGGCAGTGGCCTTTGGCTCAGAGCAGCCGCCTTCTGATGATCATGTTTGTGGACATTAACCTGCTCTATTCTTATCTCCCTCTTCCCCGCTATTCAAAATTTAATTGTGTGTTCTTCCCTTGTCCCTGTATTTCTAAAGATGTCCTTGAAAATTTAAGGGGGTTTCAGTATCTTCAGACATCGATTTCTGAAATTTTGCGTCTTGGAAAATCGTTGTGATATCCCATTTATTACAGTTAGTCCTTCTTCAGACTCACAGAATTGTGTTTTATTTCTGTTACTTTTTCTCTCAATCAGAAAGTATCAGATATACTTGTCTCTAGTGTAAAACTTTTGTAAACTAAAAAAATTTGTGAATCTATAAAATGTCCCTGATTTTCTTTTTTCCCCCACGTAAAGTAGCATCTGCAAGATTGAGCAACAAAAGTAATCCTCTGTCTTGGAAAGAAAGGCATTTTCTTTCAAATCCTTGAAAATTTATAAGTAAAGTAGGGGGGGAAGAATTCACTGCTTCATCAGAAGGTTTTTGATTGCTCACTTTTCTCCTTCCCATATTCTGAGCTGCTTTGTATTCATTTGAGTTGGGAATAGAACCTTAGGGAATCATGTTGTTTTTAAAGGGTATTGCGTGAGTCCTACTGGTCGGTTTTTTTAGCATTCAAGATTTCCTTTTTGTATCTTGTAGCAGGAGACTTAAACTGGTTTCTTGGAATTATCCAAAGTATGTATAAACTGGTCTTGTTCTTTTACTACCTTCTAAAAACACGTAGGTAGAACATATTGTTTGGTTTATTTGGAAAGAAATGCTATTTGAATGAAGCCATTCCATAAATGCTGTAGCACCAAAAAGCGCTCGTGATCCTGCCTGAGGACAGCTGTAATTTTACGTAAAGTGGATCAGCAGTCCTGCATGTGTTAGAATGGTGCCTAGTGTATCTTTTGAGTGCTGTGTGGGTGTTTGAAAATTTTTATCGTTAGAATGTTGGTTTTCTGAGAACAGGATTTTGTTGTTATTGAACCAGTATACAGAAACATCATAGTAAATGCATATTGTCTAAAATTCTGTAGCTGATCTTGTTTTTTCAGAGTTTACTCTCTAGGCTAAGCATCACACATTGATACCATGTTATTGTCCTGTCCAGAAATAATGGAGGTCAGAGTGAAAATTAGATACAATGTGATTTCAGTGTAATGTTGTTTGCAGTAGAGAAAGAATAATGGAAAAACCAAACTCTCTTTGATTACAGGTTTTCATAGAATCCTAGTTCTAAAAGAGTCCTAGTGATTTTAGTCTGACTCTCAAATCTTGTGTGAGGCTCAGAGCAACCCCTGACTCCTGAGTTCAGTAATGGGTGATCTGATGGCACATCTTAAAATCCTCTGTGAGTCTGAAAAGATTGGTGTCGTGACGCTTCTGAGCGAGCCTGGGCCTGAGGGGGCTCACAGGGCTCTTCCTGCTCTGAAAGGCTCTGAGTCTGTGGCCCTTTGCTGGTTTGGGGCAGGCTTCCTGATGCTCCAAAGCATGGAGTCAGTTTTGATTCCTTTTTAGCAGCAGCATGTAATGGTGTGCTGCAGGAAACCTGGGCTAGAAGGGCCCCAAGCCTGCTGTGGGCAAGTGCTGCCAGTGGATTGGAGTGCTCCTCTCCTCTCCAGGGCCTTTGCATATGCTCATCCTTCACCCAGGCTGCTTTCTCCCCACCTCCCCAGACATCCTTACATCTCAGCTGCATATTACTTCCCTCTTGAGCCCCAGGCTAGATTGCTTTCCTTTTTTTATATGCTCTGTGTTTTTCCTTCATGGCATTTTAAGATCTTTATAGTAATCTTTTTCTGTGCATCTTTGTTTCATTCCATTGGTCCCAGAGATGTAGGCAGGGGCCATATTGCTCTGTTTCTTCATTGTGGCCTTCTGGTACAGCTCAGTTTCTGGCATGAAGAACTGCTCAGAAATACTCGTTGAATAAATCTCCTAAATACGACATTTGAAACCCTGCTTCTAAGCTAAAGCAAGGCATTAGCATGCAGCTAATTTCAGACTGCTGCTTTGACGCAGGTCAGGATATTTATTCACATAATTAAAATGATTATGTTAAATTTTTTTAAATTTAATTTTTATTGGGTTAATGATAGGTTACAATCTTGTGAAATTTCAGTTGTACATTATTGTCAGTCATGTTGTAAGTGTACCCCCTTCACCCTTTGTGCCCACCCCCCACCCCACCTTTCCCCTGGTAGCCGCTAAATTATGTTAAATTTTTAAAAGCCCAAAGCATAGTGATTTGTTCTTTTAATCTTGTTAAAATTGTCTGTGTCGGGGCCGGCCCCATGGCCGAGTGTTTAGGTTCGCGCATTCTGCTTCAGCGGCCCAGGGTTTCACCTGTTCGGATCCTGGGTGAGGACATGGCACCACTCATCAGGCCACGCTGAGGCGGCCTCCCACATGCCACAACTAGAAGGACCCACAGCTAAAGAAATATACAACTATGTACTGGGGGGATTTGGGGAGAAAAAACAAGAAAGAGTCTGTGTCAAAATAGCGAAGTTACAGTTGTCACATCAAAATTCATCCTTGTGTCCCCTGCCTGGCCTCCTGTCACAGCACATGAGCACTCAGCAATGTTAGCAGCAGAGTTAGCAGCGGGTACAGAAGATGACATCGTGACCCACTCACTTTGCTGAGTTCACGCTGCTTTTGTGTTTTCATTTGCGCTGTCTCCCGCTTTGATTGCAAGGTCCTGTGAGAATGCTGGCCTTGCAGCCCAGAGGTGACCCGTCCTGCCCGTCACCCCTGCCCAGTCCCCTCGCAGTTAGGCTGCCATGGAGCGCCTGGGCCTGTGCTCCTCCTAAAGCTGGAGTCTGATACAATGTGTTGAATGACTGGCAGAAAACTGACACAGTTATCTGTATTAACTTGGAAACCACTTTCAAATCACCAAGGGTGGTTGCTCCTTATTTACAAAAATAATTTGATTCTACTGTTAGAAAAGAGAATTTGTGAAAAGCAAGAAGGAGAGTTGTGAAAACAATACAGAGCTGTGGGTGTGAGTGTGGGTGGTGGTGAGGATGGGACCAGGGACTGAAGTCTGCGGAACGCGGTTGCTATTCTTGTGTAGCGTGAGTTCGGCTTTGAGGTGAGGCTGGGGAGATGCGCAGGAGCTTTGCTTGCTGCTGAAGTTTCCAAATAAGAATGGCTCAGAAAATGTTGGGTGAGCTGAAAGCATTGCTTGTCAGATTTATCCCCAGGCCCTCCCCCTGTCGCTGGACCTTATGTTGTTCCACCATTAAAATGAGGGCGGGGCAGACCGGGTGGGGCGGAGGGTAATTCTAGAGGAAAGGGAAACGGGAAATAAAAGCACACGTCCTCGGGCATCCTGAACCGCTGTTCACAGCCTCGGGAGAGAGGCTGTTGACGGGAGAGGCGCATGGTCCTCACTTACGCTGCACAGGACTCTCTCCGCCGGGGAGCACAAGTCCTGCCTTCCTTTCCCAGAGCAATGAAAATAGTATCTCCTTTGATGTTGACACGCTGACCTGCCTCTCTGTCCTCTCACTGTCCTCATCAGTGTTTTGGTTTTCTTCCTTCTTCCTCCCAAATGCTTTTTCCTGCCTGTTTATGGTTTGGACTGCTTCCTTAATGAAAGTGTCCACTTATTTTCTGATGCAATTGCCTCTGCAGCCGATTGATTTATTTATCTTTGTCTTTAGCTCAGCTCTGAAGAGGCTTTGGAAAGTAGAGAAGAAAATCCAGTCTGCTTTTTGGGGGACATTGGACAGCCGAATAAATGCAGGTAAGTACATCTGCATATTTTTTTAAAAAGACAAAAAGGAAAATTGCTTTTAAAAAGAATAATAAAGCATCTTAAACCTGTAGGGCTGTCTGTACTCTAATTTTAAAAAATTGATATTTTAATTGTTGTTCATTCCAAATGTTGAATGTACTGGTTTAAAAAAATCCCCAAAGTACAAAATTATGGGAAGTACAAAGTAAAAGTTAAATCTTCCTCGTAATCCCTCCTAGATATTCACCCCCGTTAACAATTTATGGTATATTTCCCAGGTTATACATATACATAACCAAAAGGGTCATAATATATCATGTGCTTCTTTTCATTTTGCAGTAGGTCATGTGCATCTTTCAGTGTTGGTTCACATAGCTTTGGGTTATCCTTTGTCATAGCTGCGTATTATTGTCTGTGTTGCTATGCCTTATTCTGTTTAGGGAGTCCTCTGCTGTTGCACTTTTTCGTTTCCTCTGTTGTAAATGGTGCCATGTCTTGGACGTCTATGATTATGTATACTCGCCTCATGGTTTCCTTAGGGTGAAAGGGTGTAACACCGTCTTTGAATTCTTCCCCTGCTGGGTCTGCATAAAGTCTCGAGGACAGAGGCGTGTCTTACACTGTGAAGCAGACTTTGGCTTCTCTGCTCTCTGTCTCTGTTTTTCCTTTTGCGGTGGAGTTGGGGCCCAGTGCTGGGTTTTAAACCACCTTACCTGACAGTTGATCTGAACCCCAGGAAGTGATGAGTTTAGTCTTTCAGCCTGGTTTCTGGAAGAGTCTGGTTTTCAGATTTATTTTGGAGATTTAAGGATAGAATGGAAGGCCTCTCAGTTTGTAGCATTTAGGGTGTCTAGTTCATGTCTCCCCTGTAAGCATGTCACCTCACCAGGCAGCTGATAGACCGAGCACGTGAATTTGGTGACGAGAACTGTGACTGCTGTCCACCTCTCTGACTTGCCTTGTTTTGAGGCGCTCCCTTGGGTCATTCTGCAAGCACCTGTTGTACATAAGGCTCTGTGCTGTATCCTGGGGATACTGAGATCAGCGATGCAGTCCTTGTCCTGAGGGAGCGCCCACCACTTGTGAGTGAGAGAGAGACACACACACGTGGATAAGATCATCACAGGTCAGTGGCATTAAGGCAGTGTGGGGAGTTTGGGAGGGGGCATCTAACTTAGGGGATGGGGTGGAGCTTCAGAGGGGGCTTCCTGGAGGAGGTAATGTCTGAGCTGAGTTCTAAGGAAAGTTGAAGTGTGCCATGAAGGGGGTGGAGTGGAAAGGCATTCCTGGTAAACAAGCAGATGGCCACATTGCAAGCATGAAGCATGCAGTAAGAGGCTGGCAGTGATAGAAGGGGAGGCTCGTGGCTAGCTGGCCAGGTGGCGGAGGGCCTCTGTTAGGAGTTTGAGATTGGTCTGTGCGTTAATGAGGAGCCTTTGGAGGATCTGGTCTGGTTATGGAGACTCGGCTTTGGGGGTAAGTGAAGGTTGGCTTGGCGGGCAAGAGGAAAGTAGGGACCTGGGGTCAGGGAAATGGGTTTGTAGGCCCTTGGGTGGGTGAGGGGAAGAAAGAGTGTGTAGTGCTTTCCCTTGTCCCCCTCCTTTCTGGCCTTGCCTGAGGCAGAGCTGCTGAGCTGGGGTCCTTGATCCTAACTGCCTTCCCTTTGGAGGGGGCTCACAGGAGTGGCTGACTTGCAAGCTTCTAACCAGTGGCTTCTGACCTTTTCAAAGCAAAGCTTCCTGCCCTCATTCTGCTGCCGCAGGGTGCTGCCCATCCTCCTGGCTGCCTGTGGGGTGAGGGACCCTCCATCCATTAATTTTCAGACCCTTCCATGTGGCTCAGGAACATGAATGGTCGTCCTTTGTGTGCACTTTCTCAGAGCCAGCCACAGGCCAGGCTCTGGAGCAGGAAGATAGGTAAGACATGGTTGACCGCTCATGGAGTTCGCAGTTTAGTGGCAGAGAGACACAAAATTAAAAGACACTGTGATCCGTGCCATGGTCTGTTCAGAAGTTAAATGATTCCAGTAGAGGTAGCAGCAGTGTTAGTAACAGTAACATCAGTGGTTCCAGAATGAGCCACAGTTTTCAACTACAACTTGTGTGCAAATAGAGAAAATAAATTTAAGCCGTGTCTAAAATGATTCTGATTTTTGAGAATAGGGTCTGACCATAATTGATTAATTATGCAATTAATTGCATAATTGATTATTTTCCATAGTTTCTCCTCTCGTAAGCTCTGATGATTTGATTTTCAAGGAGGGAACGGGCAGGGAGAGGTGCTTATCAAATACCACGTGTTTTTGCCTGCTCCCCTTCCTAACACTCTTTCTGACCACTGAAAGTTTTAGCAGGAGTGACCACATGGTCTTGTTTTCTTTCCGTTACAGTATCTAAATATAAAAGAGGACTGCAATGCCATGGCTTTCTGTGCTAAAATGAGAAGCTCCAAGAAGACGGAGGTGAACCAGGAGGCCCCGGAACCAGGGCTGGAGGTGCTCTTCTATCTGTCAGATAGGGAGCCCCTCCGGCTGGGCCGCGGGGAGTACACGGCTGAGGAGCTGTGCATCAGGGCCGCGCAGGAGTGCTGTGAGTGCTGGAGGGCCGCTGGGCCCATCCCAGAAGCCCCTGTCTGCCCCGTGCGCCCCGCTGAGCGGAAAGGGCTGTGGGCTCTGGGAGTCAGTGGTTCCGCCCCGCTTCTGCCACTTACTAGCATCTGACCCTGGGCTAGTGATTTTAATTGTGAGAGTTTCATTTTTCGTTTTCCTCGCAAAGTGGTTTGTTCCTGCTCCGGCACAAATGGGCTGTGGGATGGATACCAGGGCTCGGGCGGGCCCTCTGTGGAGGCTCAGCGTTTGTCCCCCACACCTGTGACACTGGAGCAGTGTCAGCACTGAGGGAGTAAAGCCCCAGCACAAGGCTGCAGGCTCAGTCAGTCGTGTTGCTCAGCGTGTTGGTAGTCTGATTCAGAACTTCTGAAAAGGCCCATCCATCCTGCTGCTGCAGTGACACCCCTCCCCCGACGCCCGGGTGATGCTGAGTTGAAGTGAGAAATTGAGTGTCGCTCTGTGGCTTGGTCAGATTGCCAAGCTGTGAAAGGGCCTGAGGATGTGAGCAACACAATCCATTTTGTTGAAAGTGAAGCTTGTCTTGCTAAAGTTAGCCTGTTGTCCTCAGAAGGTGGGAAACCAAACTAAATAAGCCTCTTTGTTACTCTTTAAACTTGGAGTCCTTGGCAGTTTTTGCCTACCTACTTTTAAATAACAAGTAAAGTTAATAAAGGTAAATCATAGAAACTTAAAGATCTGATCCACTTCGGTCACGGCAAGGGTTGTACAACTCTACAAACACCCAGATTTGTTCACTTGTATGCTTAAAATGGGCAGGCTTTATGGTAAGTTACATCTCAGTGAAGCTGTTGTTAACACATCAACTCATTTTATGATGATGGAGTAACAGCTATGATGGCAGACAGTCTGATCCGTGCTTTGGGCTTTATTTACATCATCTTCAACCCTCAGGATGGCTCTGTGGTGATAGTATGGTTATTTCAAGAATCACCTACCTTGTTTGTAATACAGCTTGTCTAGAAAACGCACTGCCTTTCCTATATCTAACTTTCTCCCTAAAATGCTTTAAATATCAGAGTTCTAATAAAGGGGAGAGGTTGGTGCTACAGGGAGGAGTGTCACAGACTCTCAGAGAAATGTTGCAAAAATTTATTGATTTTAAAAATACATGAATGCAGAATGCCCCATATTCCTGTAGCGCTCATTATTATTATAGTAAGTGCTGTTTGGGGCAGTATTGTTTTCTTCCCTGGTGTTCATCCATGTGTGGTAAATTTTTGTCCCTTTAGCCCCCATTATTTCACCTCCTCAGTAGCTCTAGCTTGGTTTGAATCCTGACTCAGCATTTTATTGGCTGAGTAGCCTTGAATCAGACTAAATCTCAGGAGGCCGCAGTTTCTTTCTCTGTAAAATGGCAAAAATAATACTTACCTCCTTATGTGTTAGGAGGATTAAAACATAGCAAATTAGAGTTTGTTAGCCTGACCCCTGACACTTAGCCCTCTCTAAATGTTAGTATTGTTGTTGTTACTATTTGATACTTTTATATAAAAAGGTATCTTTGATCTTCCTGCTTATTAGTACTAATACTGTTAGGATCAGACCTGTGGTAGATTTACAGACAGATCCTGATGACGCCTCGGATATGTGTGGGTCCGTGCACATTCAAATACAGATGCGTGCAGCAGCAGGCTGGGTTTGCAGGCTGGTCCCCGAGAGCCAATTTAGGAATGAAAAGCTGTAGTAAACCTGCAGCAGAGTCCTAACCATACTGGATCCAGTGCTGTTTGCCGTTGTTCCCAAGTGAAATGCTCTCAGACGTCTAGCTCCATCTTCTCTGTTCTAAGGAGGAGTGTAACTTGTGAAGGCGGAACTCCCAGGTAGCTTGAGAGGCAGGAGTGGAGGTGTTCAGCAGAGGCACTGAATGCCAAGGTGTTTGTCACTTCCTAGCTCCGTGTGTGCCTTGGAGAGAGGCCCTGCTTCGGCGGGCGGGCCAGGGCCCCTTCAGATGTCTGACGTGGGAAGCACATTCGCATGAGTTTTTTGGTTAAGTTCACTGTATCGCAGTTTGAGACCTGGCCACACATGAAAATATCAGTAATAATTGATTGTTTGCCCTCGTTTTCCTCCACACCCCCATGCATGTAGATTACAGGTCTTTGTAATTTTAACCATGGGCTCGGAAGTGAGTGGACAGGTGCTTTCCTGGTTCATAATCTCCCTTATCTTGTTGATCATTCATGTATAAAGCAGACGGTTTGTGGGGTAGGGGAGTAGGGAGCGGTTCTGGACCGCCTTCATTAAGTGCATATCTTCTTGCTAGTTAGCTACTAATAAGAAATTTTATGGTGAACATGATGTAATGTATCCAGAATTTGAAATATGATGTACATCTGAAAAAAATAAAAATTTAAATAAATAAATAAAAAGAAAAAAAAGAAATATTTATGACAGCTATACAGAGTACTTAAGCGTGTTTATTATTAATGGTAGTAGATTTTAGTCACTGACAAAAATCACTTTGGTTATTTATTCTAACACACAGTTTCATGTGCTACTGCCAGGTACTTCTTTGCGTGTTAGAATTGTTTAAACATTTTCTGTAGGAGACAGATTGGGGAGTTCCCAGATGCCAAGGCTGTTTCTGACTGTGATTGGCAAGGTGCACATCAGGTGGGACCTGGGACCCTCTCAGATGGCCTTTTTTCTTTTAAGCAGGGTTTGGTGCAACTCTATTGTAGACATTTTAATGAGAAATATCATTAGACGACTTCTTTTTCTTTTAATTTTTTTTTTGCTGAGGAAGATTCGCCCTGAGTTAACATCTCTTGGCAATCTTCCACTTTTTTTTTGCTTGAGGAAGATTGTCCCTGAGCTAACATCTGTGCCAGTCTTCCTCTATTTTGTATGTGGATCGCCACCACAGTGTGGCTGACCAGTGGTGTAGGTCCATTCACGGGATTCAAACCCGTGAACCGGGGCCGTTGAAGTAGAGTGCACGAACTTAACCACTACACCACAGCACCGGGCTAGTCTTCTTTTTTAAAATGGTTTTAAGCTGGTTTGCGAGGAGCTGTAGTGTATATTCTGGGGAGCCACAGTTCTTAGTTATTATGGTTAAAACTGCCTGATTGAACATGGCTGAAAGTTGTATTTGCCCTAAGAGATGCAAATGTGACTGGATTCTGTGTGGCTGAGAGGATTCCTGTCTTTGCATATGTCATGCTTCGAAAGCAGATGGCCCAGTGTATTTGTCATTAGTGTCTGATTTGTTCTCTCCTTCCGCAGGCATCTCTCCTCTGTGTCACAACCTCTTTGCCCTGTATGACGAGAACACCAGGCTCTGGTCTGCTCCCAACCGCACCATCACGGTGGACGACAAGACGTGCCTCCGGCTCCATTACCGGATGAGGTGCCTGCCTGGCGGCTTCTGCGGGGAGGGCGGCTCGTGGGCCCAGAGCCCCTTACCAGGAAGTCTCGTGGTGTCTTTGTAGTTTGTGGGTTTGTGTTTGCTGGTGTGAGAAAGGACTTCTTCACCATCTGGAAGATGCGTTGGGTCATGTTCCTCTGCCACATTTGAGGAAAGAAATCGTTATGAGGCAGAGGGTATTTCGAATAGAGTTGGTATTCTACAGCAGTTTTTCAAACATGAATCATGGTTATGAATTTAATTTAGTGAGTTGTGACCAGAATTTTTTAAATAGGAAAGAAACCGACAAGAACAGATAATGTCAGCGTATGTATATATATCTCTTGTGAATACTGTTTTTGAAAGCTTTCGTTTGAGACATATGTCTGTATGTGCTAGGTGGTGCTGTAATAAAATGTATTTCTTATTAAAAGTTACAGGTGAAGAGCTTGGGGACCCTGCTAAAGTGGTGTCCTCGAAGTTCTGGGTGGGTCTTGCTCTCCAGGGGTGGGTGTCCCCCCGACTCCTTGAGGGTTTTGTCTAGTGCCCCTCTAAGTTTGCTTCTGATGGGTACTCGTCTTTTCTCCCATGTTGTGGACCTTGTTAAATGTCGCACAGTCTCCCAGGGCAGCACAGACAGGCGGGACTTCATGGCTGTAGTCTCTTGAGTTTATAAGCACGTTGGTTCTGTACTAGAATTGAAAGTATGTTTGTTAGGCACTAGTTAAGCACAAGTTAGCATATGTGTTTAGCAAAGGAGCTTATAAATAAGATGAATACTCTAGAAAAGGATCTTAACTTACATAGAAGTGGTTAAACAGTAGGTTAGCTCAGGTGCTAATGGAATGCAGGGACGGGCTGGAAATCCCTCAGGGGTCTCAGACGGTATGCTCTCCTTAGTACCTTTTCTTTTTTTGGGGGGGAAGATTGGCCCTGAGCTAACACCTGTGCCAATCTTCCTCTATTTTATGTGGGATGCCACCATAGCATGGCTTGATGAGCGGTGCTAGGTCCACACCCGGGATCCGAACCTGCAAGCCCTGGGCCCCCAAAGCAGAGCGCGGGAACTTAACCACTTGGCCACGGGGCCAGCCCCCACAGCATCTTGGCTGCTGTTTCCTTTAGGAAGTCCGTAGAGTTGTTACCAATCCAGAGTGGCCTAGATGTTTTTCTCAGTGGAAGCTGAACCAGATCTCCTTTCTTTGAGAATCATCCTAGGGCTGACTTTTTCTCTTCTTTCTGTGCTCACCTAAGTTCTCACGTGAAGAGGAGAGGTGTGTGCTGTGTGAGATTCATTCCCCAGATTTAGGCAAGCATTCACTGCACCCAGCTGCGCCTTCTGCCTGTGTTTGGAGTTGGTTTCTGCAGTGTGGCCGTGCTTTCTGCGGCCAGGGGTGGCTGTGTGAGCTGGCATTGAGACATGCTTGCAGCTTGCCTTCTGGGAAGGGGCATGTCACTGAGTTCTGGGTCTTTCTCTCTAGGTTTCTGCACGTGGCTCAGAATCTAGAATGGTAGAATTTAGGACTTGGAAGAGACCTGAGTCTGCCTAATTCAACTCTTCCTATTTCTTAGGGGGAAACTGATGTCCAAAAAAGAGAAGTGTGTTACCCAAGTCGTTTACATAACGAATTATCTCCTTGACACTAGAATCCTCTTTGGGGCGTTCGTCTTTGTTGGTTGTGTGAACGCCTCGCCATTAAAGTTGCCTCTGCCTGCCCCCCGTTTCTGTCGGCGGCCAGGAAGTGCACAGCTGCTTCGCTTTTGGCACCTTGACTCTGTACCTGACACTGCGCTCCAACAGGATATTGCTTTGTACCACAGGCTCTTTGAACTTGGGACAAAAGATCCCGCCCTCAGCTGAAACATTTGCATTACAACAAACTACAAACATTTTGAAACCTTATTATCTCACCACTAAAGAAGGTGTAATGTGAGAATAAGTGTTGGTGACTATTTCAGTGGAATCCCAGCTCTATTTTGGGAAATACTCTTGTACTTTAACTAGAGTTTTCTGGTTTTAGATAATGATTTTGATAGTTATTGTTTCCTAATATATCTTAATACAAGACAAGCATTCTCTGTATTCATTTTTTTTTTTTTTTTTTAAAGATTTTATTTTTTCCTTTTTCTCCCCAAAGCCCCCCGGTACATAGTTGTATATTCTTCGTTGTGGGTCCTTCTAGTTGTGGTATGTGGGATGCTGCCTCAGCATGGTTTGATGAGCAGTGCCATGTCCGCGCCCAGGATTCGAACCAACGAAACACTGGGCCGCCTGCAGCGGAGCGCGCGAACTTAACCACTCGGCCACGGGGCCAGCCCCCTCTGTATTCATTTTTAAGAAAGAAAATATTTCCTTGCTTTTTCATCCAAATGAATTTCAGTATCCGATAGTAAAGCTCTAAAGAAACCTAGAGAGAATTTGTTGTGTGTAGTATCTATATTATAAACTTAGAATGTGCAATCATCTGTGTTAAAATTTTCTCAAAAACTCGCAAGGAAGGCGCATCTCTCATTGATAGGTCTGTCTGTTTCTCTCGCCCTCCTTCCTTCTCGCATTGTTCTTTGTCATTCTGCAGAGGAATCCAGGCAGTTGTCATACTACATGTGTTTATGTCATTCTTTTTTTTCCCCACTGACATGTTCTAATATGAGAAATTTGTTTGTGGCCCACGTTTTCTGAACACTTCGATAATACACTTTAAATAGGAGTGTAGAATTCGTCTTCAATCTACCTTCTAGTTTTGTCTGATTAGCGATTGGGAAGGTGTTGGTTTTGGTAGTCACTGATTTAAGGGGTTTGTTTGTGTTATTAGATGGAAAGCCGTCAGCCTTGACTCGAGGCACTTTGTAGAGCCTCGGCCAGTGCTTTAGGCTCCTTCAGCCTTTCCTGTTGTGTGATCTCCTTAGCCCTGCCCTGTCTGAACATCTCACCCAAAGGCTTCCCAGCCACAGCGCCCGCAGGGCTCAGATAGCAGCCTCGAAGAACGCCCTTGTTCAGACCCGAGGGCCGCCTGTGTCCTGCCCGAAGGGAGTGTTGAGCGCTTTGCTCCACCAGCTCTAAGGGCTCCTTGTGGTAGAGACTTGGCGGGATGCGGCCGGAGAGGCCACGCTGGCACCGGTTCAGGGACAATCCTTCATTGCTTTTCTCTCAGACAGCCTCCTCCCTGCTTGAGATCCTTCTCCTCCTTCCCCAGGGAGCCTTCCCTGCCGTACCTCGTGTCTCTCTCGTCACCAGCTTCCCTCGCCGTCAGCCTGCGTGCCCCCGGTCAAGTGCCGCTCTGACCCTTTGTGTGTGCAGTGCCTGGAGCGTGCGCAGCGCTCAGCTCTTAGCTGCTCTCATCAGCATCCTTTTTAGACCCCCTCACCTGTCTCTTCCAGGCAGACCCCCAGAACTGCCAGTAGATCTCTAGTTATTGTATGAATTACGAGAACTCCCCATTTTGGATTTTCCTCAGTAATCAGAGGAGGTGGCTGTGTCCTCATCCGTTTTTTTCTGCTCCAATGTCAGATTTTCCTGTATCTGCTCAGCTGGTGGATAGAGCTATATCCGCTTTTACTTTCTGCCTGCCCGGGAGAGCCGACCCTGCGTGAGTCCTCCTGGCCTGTGCTCTGTCGCTCCCTTGAAGAGTGGGCTCCTGGGCCTGGGGACAGCACGAGTGCCATCCTCTTCATCAGCCAGTAGCCTCAGGCTTCTCCTGTTCCCAGGGCCTGGTCCTCTCTCCCGTAGGAGGGGAGGGGACAGTTCCACAGCTGTGGTGTGTGCTGCATGTGGACTCCGTGGATCTGCGGTTCTTTCTGTGTGAGAGACACAAAGCCCGCAGTCCAATTCTCCGTCACTTCCATAAGATACGGGGAAGACCAGTTGTGTAGAAGCACTTGAAAGTTGTAAGACCTTGATTCTGCCTTTAAAATCATTTCCTTATCCTCCCCCCGCCCCACCCACAGTAGACGGCAGCTTCTTCCTCCTTGGTGCTCCTTTGGCACCTTATCTGACACTCTCTTCTGTCCAGGGACAACTTACCAATTAGGCACAAGGCCTAGGGCTCTCAGTATTCTTAGGGGCCCACAAAAGTGTTTTAATTTGATTCAAAATGAGAAAAAAATGAATACAATTCAGTCTAGATTATATTCATCTTTATCCCAACAGAGTGGTGAAGTACAAGTTTAATGTTTTTTATGGAGGAAGGGAAGCCTGTGTGGGGTCCCTGACAGTGTCAGTGTCGTCCTGCTTAGGAGACGCCCCTGGACTGTTGCTTTCTGTGGTTGTGGGTGTGACTGACTGTCCTGTGCATGGGGGTCCTGCTCACAGCTGGTGGCATCCCTGGCATGTGAGTGTATGATGAAGCTAGATTTCAGTAGTGTTAAACTGAGTAAGATAGGTCTGGGATTCAAGGCAGGATGGCATCGTTGAAAGCGAAGGGCATTGCTGGGCCAGCTCCTGGTTCTGTCGGGAGTCTTGCCCTGTTTAGGAAGAAGTGCTGCAAAGTCAGAGGAGCTGTCTTTGTGATCTTAAGAAAGTTACCTTGTCTCCTGGAGTCGTAGACGCGGCTCTGGCAGGACTCCCCCAGAGTGCTTGCGAGTGAGAAGGAAGGACCCCCGCAGTGAAGTGCTGCACAGCTGAGGCTCTGCTCTCGGCTCTCCGGCTCTGATCAGACGGGACAAGCAGGGCATCTCTCCCACGCCTTCTAGGGTCGGCTTTCCCACAGTTGACATTCGTTTTCCTGCCTTCCAGGTTCTATTTCACCAACTGGCATGGGACCAACGATAATGAGCAGTCTGTATGGCGCCATTCTCCAAAGAAGCAGAAAAATGGCTACGATAAAAAGAAAGTTACAGATGCAACCCCTCTCCTCGACGCCAGCTCACTGGAGTATCTGTTTGCTCAGGTAGGAAGCTTGGGCGCAGGAGAACCTGGGGTGGGTGAGACATTGTAGGTTGAGAATTCCTGTTGCAGCTGACTGACCCCGGTGGCAGCTCAGAGGCTTATGGCCCATTCTGTGGGTGTTCTCACCACCTAGCACTTGCTGAGCGAGGAGGGGAAGGCAGTTCAGCATGCCAAGGGGCTGGTACCTGACCTGGGCGTGGTTGAGGCTTCATTTCGCCCCATTTCTTTCCTCCCTCCCCCCCCCCCCGCCCCGCGCCTCCTGCCATCGCTTCTCCCCAGCAGAAAGCAGAGGGAGGCTGGGAGCCAGGGCACTGGAGGCAGTGGGCTGAGGAAGGCACTCTCAGCTGTAGGAGTGCGTTTGGGGAGGGAGGGTGGCCGCTGCAGGCGCAGCGGTGGGCTGGGAGAGGAGACGCTGGAGGAACGCGTCGGGAGAAGGTAGAGCCCCCCTGAGATAACTGACCTTTCCCTTTAGGTGCGTCCTGACTTTACCACGCAAATAGGTCTTCTGTAAGGTCGCTTTGGGAAGTGTCTTACTGTTCAGATCATTTTATACACTGCTTTTTTACTCATCCTATTGATGATCCTTCAATGTCAATCAGAAGGATAGATCTTGGTTGTTTTAATGGCTTCCTCACAATTCGTTTATGCAGCACCCACTTCTCTGAGTATTTGTGTGCTCTGCTGAGGCCCCGCGGGTGCTGTGATGAACGGGGCAGCTGTGGGCCCTGCAGGCATCAGACGTGTAGTCGAGTTGGATGAACAGAAAACGCACAAGCAAATAAAATGATGTGCAGATAATCCGTAAGAAATTGTGAGAAGTGCTATGAAGGAAAAAGCTTTGTGATAGAGAGTATGGGGAGAGGGCTTTGAGTGGGGAGACCTAATTTAAGTACAGTGACACATCGCTTACCAACAGGGTGAGTTCTGGGAAAAGCGGCGTTAGGCGATGTTGTTGTGCGAACATCATAGAGTGCACGTACACAAACCTAGATGGTGTAGCCCTGTGTGCTGGTCTTACGGGACCACTGTCTTATGTGTGATCCATCGGTCACTGAAACGTCATTATGTGGTGCACGACTATAGTGTGATTAGAGGAGGTCTGTAAGGAGGTGACATTTATACGGAATCTCGAAGAATAAAAAGGTGTCTGCAGTTCTAAGGGAGGAGTGGAGAGACGTTTCTTCTGTGTAGAGCAGAGTTTTTCAAAAGCAGCACTACTGCCATTTTGGGCTGGATCCTTCTTTGCTGTGAGACTGTGTGTTGTAGGACATTTACCCACACCCCGACCTCCACTCACTAGATGCCGGGAGAGCGTCCCCCAGTTGTGACAGTCAAAAGTGTCTCCAGACATTGCCTAGTATCCCCCTGGGGCAAAGTCTCTGTGGTTGAAAACACCTGGTGTAGAGGGAATGGAATGTGTGGAGGCCCTGAGGCGGGCAGGGGCGGAGAGGAGAGTGCTTGTGGCCGGAGGAGAAGAGGGTGAGAAGAAGAGAGAGCAGCAGGGCAGGCTGGGGTAGACGGCGCAGTCTCGTAGGAGTGGGAGTTGGAAGCGCTGTTTTCACCCTGAGGCAGTGGGGAGCTGTTCGGAGGGTGTGGTTTTGTTTCTCTTTGAAGTCAGTGATGTTTCTTGCCTGTGTATGGAAAGTGGGCTGTGCTGGGGCTGGGCGTACACTCCGGCTGTAGCAGCTGAGATGCGCTGCCGCACGGCTCCAGGGGCGAGAAAATGCTGGTTTGGCTTAGGTAGTGGCAGTAGAGTTGGAGAAAATGGGTGGATCTGCGATTGATTTCGGAGATAGAATTAGTATTATTTGCCAGTGGGTTGGATGTGGAAGGTGAGGGAATTTGAGGAATCAAAGACAATTTTGAGATTTCTGTTCCGGGCAATGTTGGATGGGCATGGAATCATTGCCACGCGGGGAAGACAGGGCCGCAGGTCGGAGAAGGGCGGGCAGTGGCTCCCTTTTGGAGATAGCTATGTGACGTACAAGTGGAGACTTCAGGCGGGAAGCTGAGTATGAGGCTGGAATCCAGAGGAGAGCCGTCGTTTATTTAATCCCCATTTCTGGACATTTTTGGTGTTTCTCGGTTTTCCCTGTTCTGCTGTCACTGTTATAGGCTGTTGTGAACAACAGCATGCACACGTGTTTGGGTGTGCGTCCCTTCTGTGATTTCTGTAGGACCTGCTTTCCCACAGGTGCCTTTGCGTCACAGTTGTGTCCCATGGTACAGCTGTGGTTACCAGTGCCCCCTGTGTAAGACCTCAGAACTGACCTTAGAGACGACCAAGCGGTGAGGCAGCGTGCAGCCCGGGCGGGTGCTGTGTTGCAGAAATGCAGTGAACTAGCCTTTCAGATGGGTCCTTTTGTCTTCAGCCTCCCAGTTCTATGTACTCACATCTGAGATTTATTCTTTAACCGTTTTTGGGAGGAAGTGTAGAAAAAGAGGGTGCCGTCCTTCAGGAATGTGTTGTTAGAATCTGACCTTTCAGAGTTCAGGAATGAGGTACTTGAGGGCTTGCACTGTGATCTTTGTAGGAAATCACAGCCGTGGAGAGTAGCTTCAGGGTTCACTCCTGGACGTTGCTGCAGCGTCCTCAGTGGGCTGTGGAAGTGGTCAGTGTCCTTTTCTTACCTGAGAAACAGGAAGTCCAGGGGAAGTGCAGCGGAGTGAACCCTCCCTCCAGAACCAGAACGCCCTTCAGGGGAGCTGCTGCCTGACCCACGTAGGAGCACCAGCCAGGCTGCGTGGCTCCCTCTGTGCAGGCTGGAGAAGGCGCCAGCATTCACCATCCTTCAAGTCTGTGCACTTTCCATCAGCTGGTAAAGATCGAGCTCGGCTGTAGCCAGGCATGAAGACCCGGAGCCCTGGAGCCGCATCTGGGTCTGAGTCTCTGCCCCGCCGCTCGCTGGTCCCTGCCCCACAGCACTTCCTCTTTCCGCTTGACTTTGTTTTTTGTAGCTACCTGACGTTACCTCTTTCTGTTTGTTTCTTCTTTCTTCTTGGGAAGGAGTCTCTGTGAGTCAGGGACGTGGTTGGGTTTACTGCTGTATCCCTGGAGCCTAGAATAACATCTGGCCTCTAACTGGGTCTCAGTGGTGGCTGATCACCAAGTAGATGAAGGCAGTTATTCAGCTTTCTGGTGCCTTTGAGTCCTCATCTGTTAGAGAGGACGATGTCAGCACCCACCTCACAGGCTGTTTCGAAGATGAAGTGAGATAGTAAACAAAGGGGCTGAACACAGTGTCTAGCACTGAGGTGAGGCTTTTTTTTTTTTTTTTTTTTTTTTTTTTTTTTTTTAAAGATTTTATTTTTTCCTTTTTATCCCCAAAGCCCCCCGGTACATAGTTGTGTATTCTTCGTTGTGGGTCCTTCTAGTTGTGGCATGTGGGACGCTGCCTCAGCGTGGTCTGATGAGCAGTGCCATGTCCGCGCCCAGGATTCGAACTAACGAAACACTGGGCCGCCTGCAGCGGAGCGCGCGAACTTAACCACTCGGCCACGGGGCCAGCCCCTGAGGTGAGGCTTTAATAAAGAGGAGCCAGTGTTGACATTGTCATTATCACTCTGCACAAGGCAGGTGGGAACTGCTTTTCAGTTTAGTTTTGTTTCTGAAGCCCTTGTTGGTTCTTGGAATGCTGTGCACCTCCGTCAACGAGAAGGGTATTTGGGGGATGTATTTCATTACTGGAAACTTGAGCAGTACTTATATGTGATAAGGATGCACTGTAGAATGTGGATTTCTTCTTCTTTCTCTAAATCTGTATCAGAATGGGGTGTGGTGGCCTGTCAACTTTATACACCCGATTCCTAGACTAGGATAGCTCAGTGCACATTTGTGGAATTAATGAATGATCACACCCCCGCCAGCTGTCACCTTCCCTTGGCCTGGTGCAGTCCACGCCTGGGACACGCTGCTCTTCACCATCATTGTATGGTAAGTCCCATGAAGGGCTTCATTGATGGTGCTGCTCACCAGCATCTAGAATGGTGCTCGATGACTGTTAGAGGAATGAATTACCCTGTGGAGAACATCTCCTGAGCCCCTTCATGCCCACTTTGATGAGAATGAGCTCTGATGCCAGAGAAACTGTGAGTCTCCTTAGGCTCATGGCTGTACTGCTTTTCTGGATGGCACCTCCCTGTGTGGGACCTTCTTCTCAACGTCAGAAACATGGGTGGTACTCTTGAAACTGAAGTGGTGGTTCATTTCTTCTCCCCTCGCTCCAAAGGGACAGTATGATTTGGTCAAATGCCTGGCTCCCATTCGAGACCCCAAGACTGAGCAGGATGGGCACGACATTGAGAATGAGTGCCTGGGAATGGCTGTCCTGGCCATCTCGCACTATGCCATGATGAAGAAGATGCAGTTGCCAGAGCTTCCCAAGGACATCAGGTGAGCCTCCTGCTAGCTGAAGCGTTGATTGTGGGGTTGGTGTTATTTTTATGTGTTCTCATACATCTCAGTTTAACCACCTCCAGCTTTTGGCTGACCTCTGCTTTCTGCAAAGCCCTGTGTGTCCTAATTTTGAATGTTGGCTGATGACCTCAGAAATTTGTACTAGGGTGAAAGTTCTGGGCCAGAAATGCCAATCAGATTAGTGGCCCACATGCCCGCCCCTTCCCTCTCTGCCCGTGGTGGGCACTGCTGTCTATCACTGTGTTTTTTCCTTCTGTGCTGGATTCATCTTAAAATCTTCTCAATGTAGCTCTCCGGGCAGTTACTACCACCCCAGCCCGAACTAGAGTTGGCTGGAGAGCTGTTAATTCTGATGTGAAGGGTGATCAGCTGTTCCTTAAGTATGCTTTGTGATCAAGTCTTTAGTATTCAATCTGTGTAATTTCCACCCATCCAAGAAATAGTCTTTTTTTTTTTTAACCAGTGAGCTGTTGTGATTGTTGTAAATGAGGGCCATCTCATTTTGAAGAGGAAGCTGTTTTTAGCTGTATTATTTGTGGTAGCGGCATGCATCTTCTCATGAGTTGCTTCTCGGATGTCCTTGCCCTGGACCAGAGTTAGGAGCAGAGCACAGCTGCTCCTCAGTGATGTTGGGCTGAAGAGCTGCCTGGCTGCCACTGTCTCTTTCTCCTGTGGCTTTTTCTCTGGGCGCCTCCTCTTTATTTTTTCATAAGCCTCAAGTAAAAAATGAAAACTCTTCTCTAATCTTTGTCTCCATTACATTCATCTAAAAAAGATGATATTTGCTGGGGATAAATTCCAAACTTCACAGTTTTCGACTCTTTTGAAACCATTTGTTCAGGGGCTCCCCTGTGCCAGGTGCCATCTTGGGCCTGGGAGTAACAGACAGACAGGTCTTCCTGTGTGTCGGGCCCCCAGTGGACGTGTTCTTTCTTCCGTAGGTGTTTTTACTCTTGTTAAAACTGGCTCCTGGGGGCTGGCCCAGTGGTGAAGCAGTTAAGTGCACACAGTCCACTTTGGCGGCCCAGGGTTCGCCAGTTCAGATCCCAGGTGCGGACATGGCACTGCTTGGCATGCCATGCTGTGGTAGGCATCCCACATATAAAGTAGGGGAAGATGGGCACAGATGTGAGCTCAGGGCCGGTCTTCCTCAGCAGAAAGAGGAGGATTAGCAGCAGATGTTAGCTCAGGGCTAATCTTCCTCAAAACAAAAACAAAAAAACTGGCTCCTGTTCCAGCTGTGCATCAGTTTGTTGAGATTCTGTTAGTCATAGATACTCTCCTGTTAGCATCTAGAGGAGTAATAATCTTTCTGTTTACTTGTTGATCTGTGTAATGTATTGGGGACATTTTCACATAGCAAACACTGTCTTTCGTGTTAATTAGCTTTTATGTGTTTTTCCCATTTCTTATAAGAACAGTATGAGATCTCTATAGAAAAATCATAAAACAGACATGCAAGTAGAGCATACCAAGCATCTGTCACACTGGACCCCTTTCAGACCGCTGTCCAGCTGAAACCGAGTGTAATCACATGTGTCTAGGTGAGCACTGACGTGCGTGGGAGTGGTAACACTAGCAAGAGAAAACCGTAGGCAAGTTGATTCTGCCTCCTGCCTTTGTGACCTAGACCGTGTGATGATACCTGTGAGGATTCTTGCATCAGGGAGCTGTGTGGAGTGCCTTCCTGTCCTCTTTCAGTCTCTGTCCACCTCCGTGTCCTTACCCTTGTCGTCCTCATCCCCACCCCATCTAACACCCTCTGCAAGAAGGTCCTCCTCTCTCATTCGACAACACGTGGAAGATTTGTAGACTTAGGCTTGCTTCTAAGCTATTCTCTGCTGATCTGTATGTGAAAAAGAGATGTATTTTCCTGCTCTCTTTTAGCTACAAGCGATATATTCCAGAAACATTGAATAAGTCCATCAGACAGAGGAACCTTCTCACCAGGATGCGGATAAATAATGTTTTCAAGGATTTCCTAAAGGAATTTAACAACAAGACCATTTGTGACAGCAGCGTGTCCATGCACGACCTGAAGGTGAAGTACCTGGCCACCTTGGAAACTTTGACAAAACATTATGGTGCTGAAATATTTGAGACTTCCGAGTTACTGATTTCATCAGAAAATGAGATGAATCGATTTCATCTGAATGACAGTGGAAACATTCTCTACTATGAAGTGATGGTGACTGGAAATCTTGGAATCCAGTGGAGGCAGAAACCAAATGTAAGTGGTGCTAGGTGGCTGATCAAAACACGACATCCTGTGTCACATGGTATATTCTGTTCACGCTGTTGGAATGATTTGTTTGCATGTCCGTCACCCATCAGCTGAGTCTAAATAAAGGCTCAAAACCATGTATTGTTCATCTTTTATTGCATCCATGCAGCAGTAGGTCTAAATAAATATTTATTGAGTTCTGTAGGGAAATAGAGAAATATAATAACAGTGTAGATAATATACAATAATATAAATAATAACCGCAGACATTTACTGCATGCTTACCATGTACCAAGTGCTTTTCTAAGCATTTACATGTATTAACCCGCTCATTCCTTAAAAAAAACTTTGAGGGGAATACTGCCGTTATCGCTGTTTTATAGATGAACACAAAGAGGCACAGAGAAGTTAAGAAACTTGCCCAAGGTCATAACTAACTAATGAGCGATTGTGCCAAGAGTTGGACTTGGGCCTCTGGCTCCATGAAGTAAGGTAATTGACTTTTCCATTCGAAGCTTCTCTTTGAAGTGTTTGTAGGATGAGGCGATAGAGCAGAGTGGTTTAATCACATGGATTTTAAACCTAAGCAGACCTGGTTCAAATCCTAGCTCCACTAGTCATAGCTCTGTGGCCTTGGGAGGGTTCCTTCACCTGCGTCAGACACATGTTATTCATCTGTAAAGTGGAGATTCTTACCGTATCTACCTCACAGGATTGTTGAGAGAACTGAATGTCGTTTAGCACAGAGCCTGGGATATAATAAAGGTTCGATAAATTATTATAGCTGCTCTTGTCATTATTATTATTGTAAATAATAACATTGAAGTCAAGGTGAGATTCATTTTCTCCTCCTGTTTTATTCTCCTGCTAGAATAACAATGCCTAATGCTTACTGAGTGCTCTCCATGCAGTAGGTACTGTGTTGACAAGAACTTATGAAATCTCAGAGAGCCTCGTGAAGATGTAAGATCTCTCTTTTAGGGATGGGGAGATGCAGGCTCAAAGAGATGACCTAACTGGTTACGTAAGTGGCATAGGCGGGATCTTAACCCAGATCTCTAGTCTTCAAGACTCACGCTACACAACATATTTAACCTTATGCAGACGTGTATGCCCACGTTCGGTCCGTTCATATTTGGGAGGAACATGTTCTCTGGCTGTGTTGAGACCGTGTCTCCGTGCGAAGTGTGGGGATCTGGTCATAGATGCACGTCTAGTGGGCAGTTATTGCCCTTTCTGAATTTACTTGAACATCTGAGATTACTATGCAAAGAGTTTAGTCCGTGTGCTCAGTAAAGGCTCTTCCAGGTGTAAAATCCCAGGAATTCCTGATCGGACCCAAAACTGCGACGCCAAGCCCGTGGATGCCAACTCTCCCCATTCCCCTGTAAATCCGAGCACGCTGGTTTTCTCTTCTTTGGAGAAATGTAGACCCTGCATTGGTTTGCCAGAAGCATTGACCTTTTACTGAAAGAAAATGAAAAAGCCAACTTAACTCTGTCACTTTTGTGCATCTTATCAGGTTGTTCCTGTTGAAAAGGAAAAAAATAAACTGAAACGGAAAAAACTGGAAAATAAATACAAGAAGGATGAGGAGAAAAACAAAATCCGGGAAGAGTGGAACAATTTTTCTTACTTCCCTGAAATTACTCACGTTGTAATCAAGGAGTCTGTGGTCAGCATTAATAAACAAGACAACAAAAAAATGGTGAGTTTGCTCCAGAAGCCATTCAGTCTGGGTCTGGTGACGAGAGGAGACTTTGCTGAGCACAGTTGTGCAACACAGGCTTTTCAGAGTTCCTGTCCCAAAGAGAAAATCTGATGATTGTCTTATTTAAGCCAAAAAGTCCCTGTTGCTGACACAGACATGATCAGTGTCAGTTTTCAGTTATACTGGCACGTTTCAGTGTCCCTCTTTGGTCTCGCAAATGTGTGTCTGCTTCAGAGTTTGCTGCCTCCCAAAGATATTTCAGCATCAATATTTAATTCACAAAGGTGAGTGGATTTGAAGGAAAAGAAGATGGTGGATGTCAGCGCTTTTCCCCAAGGGCTCCGGTATGGCCTCTCTGCTCAGTTGGGTGGGTCATCTGGGCTGTGGTTGATGCGAAGCCTGGCTTTGCACTTCAGCGGTGTCAGGCTGGTGGCTGTGGCCACAGTGGCAGTCCTCATCATGGTGTCAGGCACACCCAAGTGACTCTCAGACAGAGGAAGGGGTGTTCAGTCTCACTTCCTCATTTTTGCTATCAGTGAGGACATAATCTAGACAGACAGGCAGTTTGGCAGGGGAAGTGGGAGCCTTGCCAAAATAAACATGTTTGTGTTGGGCAAGTCACGGCTGACGACACGTGGAGGGGACGAGGACGGGCTGGAGAGGCAGGCACCCTCACAAAGTGAGGGCGGTCAACACCAGGGAACTGCCATGTTTTGCCTAAAATTTGGCAAATAGTGTGTCGCAAGGGTAGCACTCAGTGCTGGGAAAGAATCTGGTGTTGTGGTTTAGGACAGGGGGCCACAGTCTGCATACAGAGTGACTCATCTTTTCCGTACACCTTTTGGAAATTGGCTCAGCCACATGCATGAAAAGCCTCGAAAGTGCTTCTGTATCCTTCTGTCCAGGAACCTGGGCTCTGTCTTCCAGAGACAGTGATAGATGGTGGCAGCGGGCTGTAAATGAGGATGTTTACCCTAACAGTATTTACAGTGTCAAAACACTGAAAGTCACCTAAATTGACAATAATAGGAGAATGGGAAAATAAATCACAATTCCCCTGAGCAGTAGAATATTATATAAACAAATTGCTGAATTTAATAGTTTGGAACAGTGTTTTGTAAATGGAAAAAGGCAGAATATAAAGCTATTTATAGAATGGTACCAATTTTGTTCAAAAAATTTAAAAAACATATGCATATCTGTACACATGCTCTTAGACCAATAATCAGATATTAACAGCTGTTATTTATGGTGGATTATGAGTGATTTTAATTTCTTTATTGCCCCCTGCCCCCCACTGGACCTCCCTCTTTTTTAACAATAAATGTACATTAGTTTCATCAGGAGACTGTACTAAAAACCAAAGTGAAGGGAGAAGTAGAAAAGCCCAGACGGATGTTAGTGGAAAATGGAAAATGGAGGGAGGAATGAGAAGAGGTGTGGTTTATCAGCGTATTGGAGACATTCGCCTGTTACATACTGTGTCCACGTGATCTTCTTCAGGGCTCACAGGAGCCTGGGATGTGGGGATTTGGGCCCCGTTCCCAGGAGGGGAAGCTGAGACCCACAGAGAGCTGCAGGGACTGGTCCAGGGTCCCGGGGTGGGAACGCGGCAGCTCCAGGGCCTTCTCCTCCCCAGAGACCCTGTAGATGGAGAGCTTGGCCCAGCCGTGGTCTGGTCTTCAACACGGCCAAACCCTGAAGACGCGTGGCAGGGTTGGAGAGGCATCAGCCAGCTGGCACAGTTTTTGTGAGCCTGCCCCTGTCCTGCCCTGGCTGACGGAGTCAAGTCCAGCCCCTGGCTGCTGCGCCGCTCGTCCGAGGCAGAGCTCACTCTGACCACGTGGGCCGGCAACTCTGCCAAGCCTCAGTGCTGTGTAGGGAGCAGGCGGAAGGCAGGAAGAAATAGATGTTTGATCGCCCCGTGACTCTATTTTCCTCTACGAACACCACCTCTCCCTGTGTGCCAGGCACTTCCTATTCCAAACACTGTACAGACATCAGCTCTTCCTGTCCATATCGACCTGATGAGGTGGGTATAATGTTATCCCCATTTCACAGAGGAGGAAGCTGAGGCACAAAAAGGTTAAGTGCCTTGTTCAAGGTCACGCAGCTATTAGGTTAAACCATTTGAAATTGCCACTATTTGACAACTTTTGACCTGGATGACTGACGATTACATATGCTTAAACATAATAGCAAGTGAAGATGCTGAGGTTTGAATCCAGTGAAGCTGGTGCAGGGCCTGGGGTGGCACTGTGCGGTGTTCTCTTCACTGTCCCTTTCCCGCATCCCTTCCTGGCCAAGGGATTTCCAAGCCCTTTGATGAGGCAGTACTGGGGCTGCCGGTCTTCCAGGCAAGCATGATACTAGCATGTTATGAAGTCATATCTTGATTTCCCTCTTCTCTCTGCATCTCCTCGATGTCTCCTGCTTCCGTTCAGACTCTGCTCTCAGGGAGCTTGAGTGCTTACGTGGTCTCATTTGTATGGGACTGGGTGAAGCGCCACCCGAGCCAGACCTTGTTGAGTTTGCTCTTTGGGCATCTGCAGGTGGGTGCCAGGTCGCACCTGCAAGGAAGCATGCTCAGTGCAGTCTCCTTCCTGAGCCTCCATGCCTCTGCTGGCCCTGCCCTCTCTTGGCTTCCTTGGCTCACAACCCCGGAGTCCCCATCCTGTGGCACCACAGCTGACTGTTGCTAGGCCCGCTTACCTCCGTCCTGGCTAATTGCTTAATCTGTCCCCTCTCCCCTTCACTGGTCTTCTCAGCTCCATCTGTCAGCCGCCGGCCTCCCCTTTTCCTGAGGCTTCGGAAAGGGGCTTCCTCTCAAGTGCCGTCTTGCTTTCTCTCAAGGCTCAGGTGCTGCTTAATTAAGATTTGTGGGTCTGAGCTCTAAGTCATCGCTTTCATACTTGCCTTCCCCAGGAGGTGCTCCTGGTTGACCCCGAGGCTCCTCCCAGATGGCAAACTCTGCTCAGGCTGCACGGTCAAGACGAAAAACGCTCTCGTCTTCACCTCCAGGCGTTTTTCTGAATCTTCCATCCATGGAGATCCCTCCTCCTTCCCCACTTCTCCCACTTGGGGAAAATTTTCTGCCTCCAAACTCAGGGGTCCCTTCTTTTAATCCGGCAACCTCATCATTGTTTCAGGGACTGTTCCTGGATTAAAATCCAGGAGTTTCACCTTGTAGACCAACTCCACATGAGATGCCACATGAGATGAAGCACCTTTTCCTTTTATTTAAAACTGGAGTAGTGCTGACTGAGTCGGTCATTGCTTAGTGCCAAGACCAGGGCACCGCTTGCACACACGCTGCTCCTCCCTCCGCCACCTTGATTCAGGCTTGCTCTTCCTTCTGGACCGTGCTGTCAGCTTCTCCGTGGGTCTCCTGCCTGCCACAGCTCCCTCTTCTCTTCCTCACACACACACACTGTCTCACTGATAGTTTTGGGATAACAGATGAGAAACTGTGCGGAACAAAGTCCTCTGTAAATGCAATGAGTACAGCTACTGTCAACAAAAAGAGTTTTCCTGTGAGTTCTTGCGTTTTCCATTGTATTTGCAGTTTCTTCTCACTGTGTGCCTCCCCGTAGAGTCAGCGCTTGAGATGGGAGGCATGTGACGTAACTGCGGGCATTTCTTCTCTCTCACCAGGAACTGAAGCTCTCTTCCCACGAGGAGGCCTTGTCCTTTGTGTCCCTGGTAGATGGCTACTTTCGGCTCACAGCAGACGCCCATCATTACCTCTGCACCGACGTGGCTCCCCCGTTGATCGTCCACAACATACAGAATGGCTGTCACGGTCCAATCTGGTTGGTTCTAGAACCTTTCCGTTGCCTTTGGTGTGAGAAGAACCCACATTCAGTGATGGGGAATGTGGCCTCCTCACACACAGGTGTCATCAGTGGTTTAGGTTGGGGCCAGATAAGCACATTGTTTGGTACGAGTGGTGCCCTCTTTCTCGTCTCTGCTGTCCACTGGTCGGGCCTTCCTGGCATCTCCTGTCTTGGTCCTTGCAGCAGCCGCCTCTCTTCTCCCTGTTCGGTCTCCTCGTGCGTTAACCCCTCACCTGTTCACAGCTGACCAAGAAACACCATGCTTCCTAACCCCTTTCTGTGCCAAACAGCGCCAGACAAGTGGTGGGGACAGTGAGGGTGAGCGACCCTTGGAGCTGGAGGGGCTTCACTGGACCTCTGCTCGCCTGCGTCTCAGGATTAGTAGTCTGGTGATGGGTTACCTGGTGCTACCGGAGCCGGCTGGTAGCTTAGCTCCAGCAGTTAGCAGTACGCGTCCGTCTCTGAAGTGGAGTCGAAGTTCGCCTCTCTGTGACTTCTGCCTCCTCGTTTGAGTTCTGCCATTTGAAGCAGCGGGGGTTCGGTTCACTTCCTCCTCCGTGTGGCTGTCCTTCAGGCCGAGGAGAGCAGCTGCTTCGTTGCCTCTAGCTCTCTCTTCCCAGACCAAAATTCATCTGGGGAAGCATTTCCTAAGCTGTCTTCCACGTGCCGTGGTTTCCCCCTTCCTCCCTGTCCTGGTTATCTGTGGGCAGGTCGTTTGCTGGTTATCCCAGGCCTGGAGAAGCTCACAGACTCACGAGAGGCAGACACACAAGGAGCTGAGTGCGAGGCGTTGAGCATGGTGATAACTATCCCAGCCACAGGCAGGCGCGGGGCCCTGGCCCTTGCTTGTCCCTTGGCCCGGGTGGCATGCCTTTCCTGCCGAATCTGCACAGCCACCCTTCCTGCAGGGGTCAAGCAGACAGCACCGTGCAGGTGAAGTCTTCCCCGCCACCTTCTGTAGAGCAGCCCCTCTCCCCCTGCACGCTTACTCCTGGCTCTCTTCCTCGGCTTGGTCATGCTTCAGTGGCGCTTAGGACCTCCTGGCACTGTTTGTTTTTGCGTCCATTTACTTCTTGTCTGCCCAGCCTCACCACCCAGAACTTGAGCCCCGTAAGGGCAGGGTGCTGTCTCCTCTGCTCGTTGCTCTCCCTCAGCACCCGGGGCAGGCCGGGCACATCGCAGGCCTCAGTAAGCAGTTGTTGAGTGAGTGAACATCTGCTGTTGCGTGCGAGGCTGACACTCCGCCTAAGGAGCCTTCTCAGAGTGGCCAGCGTTCAAACCAGATTACACTGTGAAGAACCACTAACCAGTTCTTAGGGGAAAGGGCATCCGAGGTGGGGCATCCACATGTGCAGGGGCATGAAGGCCTCAGGAACTGTGCAGCAGTTGGTCTCTGCCTTCTAACATGGGTGGACCACGTCAGCCCTCTTTGACCACACTTGGCGAGCACACTCGCTAGGTGTAGTGACCTCAGGTGTGGATGTATTTAGCAACTGCTCACTGCCTTCCGTGTGCCGGGACCGATTGCTGCTGGGCATGCGAGGAGTGTGAGACAGGCGCGTTCCCCACCCACATCTATCTAATGCTCACTGGTATCTTTATTCGGTGTTTATCGTTCAGTTGTTTATTCAGCAGCTGCCGTGAGCCAGGCATGCTCTGATTACGGAGGGTATAGCAGTGAACAGAACAACCCACGTCCCCACCCTCCTGAGGCTCCTGTTCTAGTTGTGCTGCCTGGGGCTGGGGGAGGGACCCCCACCACTGCCTCGTATCGGGTGACTCTGCGTCCCCAGCCTGGGGGAGCCCTTCTGGCTGAGCTGGAGGCGGCGTGTCTGGGGGCTCAGTGCCTCGGGCAGCAGGCCGAGTCCTCCTCTAGACCTCTGAGCCTCGGCTGTGCCGGGGCTCCTCAGTGTCTCAGCCTGCCTCATGTGATATCATGGGGACCCTAGGACCCGGGACGGGTAATGCGATGGGGCCCTGGGACTGGAGGCGGCTCAGGGAAGTGGATACCCTGCAGGGTTCGCGCGCTTCTGTTGGTGTGAGCTCTCTCTCCCTCCAGCACAGAATATGCCATCAATAAACTGCGGCAAGAAGGAGGCGAGGAGGGGATGTACGTGCTGCGCTGGAGCTGTACCGACTTTGACAACATCCTCATGACCGTCACCTGCTTTGAAAAGTCTGAGGTCAGTCAGGACACTGGCTTGGGCCAAGCCCCATGGCCACAGGGTGTTGGGTGCAGCCTGGTCCAGGAGCTGCTGCAGAGAGGACCACCCTTGGGGGAGGGGGTGGAAAGCCTGGGTCTCTGAGAAAATCCCTTGCAGTTCTGACGGGGGCAGCCTGCTCTCCAAGAGGAGACGGTGCCCGAGCAGCCAGAACCCGTAACCTTTCCTCCTCTCGGCCCTTTCTTTCTTCCTTCGAGGGCCCGTGGCAGGGTCCCCCGTCGCTCTGGAAGGGGGAACGCGACCAGAAAGCCACTTTACACCAAGGCTTGCGTAGTCTGTGTAATTGTTTAGAGTGGTGGTTTTACACTCGGTGCTGAGACCCTCACAGACCCAGCCGTGTGCGTGTGGCGTTCACGGGTACACGCCAGCGCCCAGGAGGCCCTCTCGGCAGCCTGGCCAACACGGTTTTCCCCACATGGTAGCTTTAGACCTCTTAAGTGACAAGCTGCTGTCCCATGTTTTGCCAGCAAGTGGAGGTGTCTGCTAGTGACTCACGTGTAGCTGGAAGCCAGGACGGATGTGAGAGGAATCCCGAAGGCTGGGGTGGAAGCCAGTCGTCAGCTTCACCTCGCTAGACCACAGATGCCTTTGTTGTTATGTGATTTTTTTAAGTGCGAGAAATGGAATATTTTAAAAGACAGTGAATTTTACAGAATTAGTCCAAGTAAATACGTGAGTGCTGATTGGATTCAGCATGGACTGTGAAAACGGGCGAGGAGTGGCCGCGAGATGGGAGGCAGCGCGTGAGCACGTCGGGGCCTCAGACACAGGAAGGAGAATCCAGACTGCCCCTGGGACTGGGCTCGGTCAGGAGTGGGAAGAGGAGATGGCAGGAGGAGCCCAGTGCTGCCAGTGTCCTGGACAACATCTCAGGGGCCACCGGCCTGCATGGGGTCTTCCTGCACGCTGGGCTGAGCTGTGCTGGACCAGGAATGTCAGTGATTCAGTGACGTGGTCCTCCCCGTGTCAGGTTACCTGGGGAAATGAGGACTCACCCTCCTGTTGGTTTAGCTCACCAGTCACTGTGCTGAGCCCTTTACCTACGTGTTCTCCTTCACACCTCGCACTAGCCCAATGGGACAGTGGATCTTGTCCCTGTACAGAGGAGAAAACCAAGGCCTTGAGATTTTAAATACCTTGTGCTCGTTTATACCATAAGTAGATCTTTCTGGCCCCCATTCTTAACCGCTAAAAGTGCCCATAAAGGAAAACTTCTGCTTATACTTCCCCTCTGGCACCACAGAATCCCAAAACTGGACCAGACGGCTGACCGCCATCTCCTGGGGCGGTTCTCCTCACATGGACACATGGCCTGGAAGGGCTCAGTTTGAGGGAGTTCCTGGATAAGTTTTGCTATAGTAATTATTAATTCATGCATAGTGTTTGCTAACTTTTATAAAGCGCTGTTTTTTACATGCACCGTGTCATGTAGTCATAGCAGCAGAACGTCATCTTACAGGTCCGGAATGAAGAGGTGCTGTCGTGGCCATCACTGCTCTGTTGTGCTGTCTAGTGTTAGCTCCGGGCCATCAGTGCCTTCTCCTGGACCCCCTGTTGTTAGTTATTGTTTTGTTTCCTTGTTTGTGATAAGCGTTTTGTTTCTGGATAATTTCAGATTTCCAGAATGTTACAGGGGTAGTGCAATCTGTGTCCCCTTCACCCAGCCTCCCGTTGGCAACATCTCACATCCTCCTGGCACATTTGCCTGGCCCCTTTTAAACTGACACCTTGTTTCTGGTCATCTTCCCGAACGGCAGGTGCTGGGTGGCCAGAAACAGTTCAAGAACTTTCAGATCGAGGTGCAGAAGGGCTGCTACAGCCTGCACGGCTCGGACCGCAGCTTCCCCAGCCTCGGGGACCTCATGAGCCACCTCAAGAAGCAGATCCTGCGCACGGACAACATCAGCTTTGTGCTGAAGCGCTGCTGCCAGCCTAAGCCCCGAGGTTGGTGTCCCCGTGCCGGAGCTTGGCCGTTTCCCCTCGGCGATGCGCCGGGAACCCAAGCAAGCGAAAGATGTCGACTGGTGAAGAGAGGGGCCCTCCCCGTGGTTTCTAGGTGTTTTTCGTTGAGTTTTATTACAAGTCTGTCCCCGACTCAAATCGCATTCCTCCACTGTCAGCATTTACTATAGAAAAGATGGAAGCTTTCTTCTGCGTCTCAGGTAGGCTGCGGAAAGAGGCGTGTCTGGGATTAGTAAGCAGAAATTTACTTCTTTCTTCCTTAAAGTAAAATGTTTTGAGTTCCCTGTCAGCGGTTTATTTCTCTGAGAAATGTTCCTGGCACATCTTCTGCAGGCCAAGAATTGTGTTAGATTCAGAGACTCAGAAATGCCTCAGACCCACCCTGTCCCTGTGTCCTAAAGGTTCCCAGTCCAGTACAGAAAACGTTAGTACATGAGGCCACTGCAGGATGTGACGGCCGTTTGAGTCGACGCGCATCAGGCCCTGCGGTTGCAGAGGAGGGTGGCCACGACCCCCGAGGCACATGGCCTGGAAGGCTGCAGGAGGCAGTGGGGCTTGAGCCGCATTGGAACGTGAGCAGGAGGTTGCCAGGTCAATGAGGGCACGTCCAGCACGGCCTGTGTAGGGGCAAAGCGGCAGGCAAAGGGAGAGGCTGCCGCACAGCCCAGTGGAGCTGGAAAGATGGGGCGCATGAGCCTGGGAGGCGAGAGGTGGTGGATCCTTGGGAGGCCCTGGCTCCTTGCCAAGGACCTGGGACTTTATCCCACAGGGAGCGGGGAGCCAGGAGGCTCAGGGAGTAAAATGGATAGGGGAAATGGGAACTCAGCTGCACTGTTTTAGGCCCTGTAAACAGTGTCACTGATGTCCTGCTGGTCGCCTCTTAGAATGTGCAAACTGGAAGGACACTGACGGGTCACCCGGTCACGTGCCCCATTTTATAGATGAGAAAACTGAGGACTGGACAAGTGAAGTGGGTCTCATTGAAGGTCAAGGTCAAAGAGGGGTTTGAGTGCCAGGTCTGACCCCCAAATGCTCGATCTATCGAGTCCTGGTTTTTTTCACGTTCCCTTCCCGCAAGGGACCGCCCTGCGTGTGTGGAATCCCCCCATTGGAAGGCATCAGGCCTCAGAGGGCAGCACAGTTGATCCTGAGGCCCTGGTGAGTGTGGCCAGGAAACTGTGGGAAGTCTCCGAGACACATCATGTTCCTCTGAGGCGTACTGCTGAGAGTCTTCTCAGCAGGGCAGCAGAGGAAGCCACCCAGGGCAGAAGGGTGCCCGGTTCTTGATGTTCGGATCACTTTCCGTCTCCCGGCAAGGGCCATCACCGAACCTGGTAAAGAGAAGGGACTTGGGTGCTGTCGCTCATGTGGGACCTCCTTCCCCCCTCGAGGAAGAGCTGCGGTGGGTTTCTGTGCTGGAAGACGGTCGGCCTCGAAGGAGAAAGCACCTCTGCCCCTTGACCCTGGGGTCTCGGAGCGCATTGAGACCTTAAACCCCAGTGGCCCTAATTCCTCACGTAGCCTCTCCTTCCAGATCTTAGAAGCCTTCCTCTCCTGGGGTTGGTGGTCTGGGGTGAGGTTGAGGAAGTGGAGGGCAGCAGCCCGGGAGGCCAGGAGGTGGTGGCGGGTGGAGACTGGGGCGTGGTTTCTTTGCTGGGATTAGCTGGGGCTGGGGGTCTCTGGTGTAGATGCCACCCCTGCGAGCCCAGACCTGGGAGCCAGGAGCTGGGGCGGGAGGAGCACATCAACGGAAGCGAGCCCCTGTCCCATGGCGTCAGTTGAGGCCTCTGCAACTCTGCACCGAGTGCATTTAGTGTCTACTTCTCCCACTGGGTCCTGAACTCTGAGACAGGCGTGGGCTGCACTCCCTCTCGGACTCCTGGGGCACACAGCATCCCACACAGGGTCGGCATTCACCAGTGTCTGTCAAGTGGATGATCATGGCAATAGCCACGGTACTGTGGGTGCCTCCTAGTCCCAAGCACTTGACATGTAGATCTGCATTTCTTGTATCTACGCGGTAGCTCTTTGTAGCTGTTAGAAAGATGAGGAAATTGAGGCTCAGAGATGTTCAGTGACTTGCTCAAGGCCACGCACCTAGTAGTGTCAGTAGTAGTTACAGTAAGAGTAGCAATAAATCATAATGGTGATGATAATGGCTGCTGTTGTGTGAGTAATGCGTGCAATTTGCCAGGCTATTTGAGGGTCTTTCATGTTTTAAGTAATTTAATCCTCAAAACAACCCAGAGAACATTGTTATCTCGTTCACCTGAGATCACTTAGGTACTTAGTGGAGGAATGGGGATTTGAACTCACCTTTTCTAACTCCAGCTCAAGTGATCTTTCCTCTGCATCACACTCTCTGCAAAGGGGTGCAGATATGGCCGTCAGCCCAAGACTCTGGGAAAGGGCCAGTTCTCCTGATGGGGGCTGGGAAGGGGCAGGGAGGGACCGGAGGTAGGGAGTGAGAAGAAGCCTGTGGGAGGCCTCCTCTTGAAGGCCCTCAGAAGCCCTCTTCTCTGCCACCTGCAAATTAGAGAAGTGGTGAAATCATGAAAACTGGAGAGAATGCCATTTTGAGTTCCTCAGTGTCTCTGCCCTCCTGACCACAGGGTTCTGATGGCCAGACCCCAACCTGGGTTTCTCACTCGAAAATGCAACCGAGAAACTCCTCATGGAATAAATAAAGAGCCCCTCAGAGTGGGTGTGACAGTTAGGCAAATCACCCTCTTGTGTGTGTTGTCCTGCCCCACCGCCCCTCAAGTCTGAGGGTGATCAAGCTAAGAAGGAGCCATCGGCCCATCGCCACTGATTCTGTCACATCCTCACCTGTGGATTTCTACGCCCTTCAGCTCTGACACTGTTACCAAGGCTCAAGGAGCCAGCTGGTGTGCAAGGAGGATGCCGCTGGCTGAGATGTGATGCTGGTCACAGCCACAGTGGCTTGGGGCATGAGCATGCATGGCACACCTTCAATGTGTTGTCTCCCTAACCCTCACCCCACCCCAGGGGGCGTGACTGTGCCCCTTTCTCTGGTGAGGAAACAGGTTCGTGGGAGTTACAGCTTCGTGCCATGGTCCCTGAAGCAGCCGTGTGAACGATCAGCTCCTAAATGGCCTCTGTTCCCACCCTCTGGTTTCCCAAACGGCCCTTCTGCCCGACCCTTCCCTGGGACCATTCAGGAGGCCCCTTCTTGGTGTCCGTTCTCCGTCTAGGCAGTCCTGAGCTGATTCTCCCCAGCTAACAGGGTGGAGTCGGGGACAGAATGGAGGAGAGTAGACTGGAAATGGTGTACCCAGGACGCATGACGAGGGGAGCCTTGGCCTGGGCCTGTTTCTGGCTCCCTGAGTCAGCCCCGACCTGGGCCAGGTGTGCTGTGGAGAGAGGAGCTTGAAGCCCTGAGTCTGGGCTTCTCGCTGCCCGACCTTGGGCAAATGGTTTCATCTTGATTTTCTGATCTGTAAAAGGCAGATAAGAATACTGTCTACCTCTTAGATTGTCATGAGCACAGAGGAGTTAATGTGTGTAAAACTGAGAACAGCGGCTGGCATAGAGAAGGCCGGCGGAAAGTGTGAACTGGGGAAAAAGGGAAAGCAGCCCCCCGTGCGGTGCAGGGCAGTGAGGGTGTGAGAGCCCACGGTCGAGGCATGCAGCCCGCTGTGGGGAGCTGTGCCCAGCAGCTGGGCCGCGGAGTCTTCAGGGCCTCCCTGGATCCTCCCGCCACTTTCCGCCCCGCGGCCGCCTTGGATGCAGCCTGCAGCAGCCCCAGAAGGGGTGGGGAGGCAGCCTCTATGGATTATAAATTCCCAGTTAGCCTCCTGTGCGACCCTGTCCTGGCAGGTTTTGTGCCATGTTTGGTTTGCTGTTTGAGTCAGTAGGCTTCGGAGGATGGTCGCTCAGAATCTGTACGTCCAGCGACCATGTGGTTAGCGCCTCCGTGGTATCAGGTGCGACTCTCTGGGTCGCCTGCCGGCTCCTCTGCGCAGAACCAGTGTTTACCCTCCTGCCTTGGTTCCCATCGCTGCCCAGGCCCAGCTGCTCCCCGCCTCTCAGCTCTGGTCCTTCAGCTCACGCTTGTGGTTCATTCCCACGCTGTAAACAAGTGTTTGTTGAGGCCAGCTGTGGAGGTGGAGCAGGAGGTAGACAGACGGGCCCTGCCTTCTTGGAGTTTCCCTTCTAGAGTTTTAATTTCGTTTCCTTCCCTGACCTCCTGCCGGCACAGATCCTGCTGTGTCACCCCAGCACCTGGGCCTGGCCTTTAGAGTCGCTGCTCAGATTGTAGCTTTCCTTTTGCTTGGCTGTTGGATCTCTCTTGGCTCTGTTATTAGACCGTGAGCTCCTGGAGGGCAGGAATAAAATACTTGATAAATGTTTGTTGAATGACTTGAACCCACACATGCACCAGTGTGTGTCCAGCGAGCCCCGTGGCTTGGCAGACGGCTGCCCAGGGTCTTGGGCCTCGCTCCTCTGCTCAGCCATCTCTGCTCTCTTCCACAGAAATCTCCAATCTGCTGGTGGCTACTAAGAAAGCCCAGGAGTGGCAGCCTGTCTACCCTATGAGCCAGCTGAGTTTCGATCGGATCCTCAAGAAGGATATTGTGCAAGTGAGTCATTGCTGCGGGTCCTGGGTCCCGCCTTGGTCCTGTGGGGACTTGGGGAGGAGTGAAGTAGAGTTTGGGGACATCCTAGTGGAAGGTGAACAAGGAGACTTTCCTTTCATAGTCAAAGCAGTTTAAGCAGAGCCCTGCTTCCCTCCTGGCCTCGCCGATGTGCCCAGAGGCGCTTTTTCTCTGAAGGAAGTGGCCTAGTCAGGCTGCAGGGCCTCCCATGGTGGGTTGGGGGCACTCGGTGGTACTGCTGACAGCACAGCAGGAGTCGGGTCTCCACGGGGGGTGCGGGCTTGCGACCCCCGTCGCTCCACCGCATGCCACGTGGCAGAGCACTTCTGAAGTTCAGTCCTGGCTTTCTGATGCTTCCAGAAGGAGCCAAGCTGCGCAACACTAAACACAGTGAGGGAGTGGGAGATGCACAGTTTAGGGCTGACGGAGAAGAACTGTCTTGAGAAACAGGTTCCTCAGACCAGTGTCCCAGGCCTGGGGGCCTCGTGCCCAGAGTCTGCAGCCTTAGGCAGGCCCTGTTTCCCTCGTTGCTGCCCTTGGGCCTTGGCTAAGGGCGTGAGGCCCAGGGCAAACCCCACTTTCTGTTCTGCACCCACCCACTGGGGGAGTGTAAGAAGACAGCACGCCAGCAGCCTCGGAGAGAGGAGTCTGCCGGGCCGCTTCCCACCGGGAGAGGCCGCAACACCCTGGAGGTGTTGAGGGCAAACCGTGGGCTCCCTGCCTTTGAGGGCCTGGCGGAGAGTGGCAGGCATGGGGTTGGTTGGTTTACTTCTTTAAGTTAATCCCTGAAATTGTTGAGTAGCGTTTTGAGGGAGTGAAAGTCCACGGCTGTAATATCTGTGAGGCTGTAACCACCTCACGTGCCTTGCTGTCGACTCTTCCCCGGGGACCGTCTTTGTTGTTCTCTTTCCCTCTCGTGGTGTCAGAGCTTGTCTGGAGATTAAGAGCGGCAGAACCCCTGCCTCTTGGCTGTCTAGAACTCAACCTGCACTTGGGGCTCCCCTCTTCCCTTCCCCTGAGCCTCTGGCAGATGGTCGCCGTCCTCCGTGCTCCAGCAGTGACTGAGCACTCTGCGTGGCAGGCGCAGTCTGGTGGAGGACACAGACTCTGATCTACCTTAAGTAGATGACTACATTATCGAGAGAGCAGCCCCAAGTGGGGAAGCGCAGTGGGATGGGGACTGTCAAAGATGACCCCCTCCCTAGCCTTGGGAGGGCAGAGATGGCTTCCCGGGGGGAGTGGTGTCAAAGCAGAGTCAGGGGGAGGAGGAGCCGGCGCTGGGCAGAGGGAGCAGGAGCAGCGTGCAAGGAGGCTGATGTGGGCCTGCCGGGCCCTGGGTTGCTGTGAATCCTGATGACAAGCTGCCTGACTTGGCCACGGCATAAGCAGCCCTTCCGGGGAAGCATAATTATTCTGAAAGCATATGGCTTTTACGGGATGTTCTGGGAACACAGCTTCCCATAACCTTGATGGATTGCTTCATGACAGATGTGGTTTCAATGACTAGTCACAGGGCTGTGCCAGGATAGGGAGACAGGGCGGATGCATCGCCATTCTGCTATGACAGATGACAAATGGTGGTGTTTGTGCAAATTAATATACCCGATTAACGACTGTGTACATTCCTGTGGGGACACTCCATATTCTGCATTTACCGGGGGTCTTAGAATACTAGAATAATAGAGCTTCAGTTTACAAGTTTTGTGGGGTTAATGTCAATAACTTGATAGTGCCTGAGTTCTGTGAATCACGTTTTGGTTTCCAAATGTTGAGAATGTTTAAATCGGAATCATTAAAGCTTGAGCTGGAAGGGGCCGCAGAGACAGATCATCATGTGCTGGGCTTTGTGCAGACGATCTCACTGAGTCCTCTTGCGCTCGGCTGGTGCTCTTAGCCCTTTTCCTAGAAGGAAACTGAGGGCCTGTCCTCAGCCCCTGCTCTGTCTGCCCGTCTCCTCCTCTGTGAGATGGCTGGGGCGAAGGCATGTGTGAATTGCATCAGTAATTTTAAAGCTTAGCATGCGTGCACACGTGCACACGTACACTGCATAGATGGGTAGGAAATGAGCAGTTTGAGGATGAGAACTAGCGAGCACCTGGTCTAGGGTGACCAAACGGCACACACGGGCCCAGCAGACCGACGGCCCCGTGTGCCAGGGCTGCACCAGGAGCTTTCAGACCTAGCCCCTGGATTCTTGCAACAGCCCTGTGGAGTGGGCACCATGGCGCCCTGTTTACAGAACGTGGATGGAGGGAAGCAGGGCGAGCCCTTCCTAGGTTAAATGCAGCAAGCAGTCAAGCCAGAACTTAGGCATCTCTTCTGCCTGCACCCCAGCCTGAGAGAGGAGCCGTGGCGGGGCCCTCAGTCTGCTTTGTTGGCCTGGGGTGGGGCTGGTGGCGCTGACTGTTGATGGCACGGTTTGAAGTTCTGTGATGGGTCAGGATTGTATTTTGGCCACAGGCTGTTCCTGGAGGTAAAAGGAAGGCACTGTTGGGGATGTGAGGACCCTCTCCTGGGGCCCAGCAAGTGCCACCACGTGGCCGAGTAGCTGTTGGTTTCCTCTGGAGGCCTCTTAAGGACGAGGCGCACAAAGCCGTGAGCTGTGGGGCTCTTCTGCCTTTGCCCCTCGCTCTGGTGTTCTGTGCCCCCGTTAAGGCCTTAGCCCAGGGAGAGGTTGCCCCAGCCCCTCTTCTCCCTCAGGGTGAGCACCTTGGCAGAGGCACGCGGACGCACATCTACTCTGGGACCCTAGTGGACTACAGGGATGACGAAGGAACCCCGGAAGAGAAGCGAATAAAAGTGATCCTCAAAGTCTTGGATCCCAGCCACAGGGACATTTCTCTGGCAAGTGTCTTCATCATACCCCCCGCCCCCTGCCCACCACACCCCCCATTTCTGGAGCCAGTGGAGCACGGTGGGCTAGGAAGAACCTTCGCCTTCTTGTTGGCTTCATTTACAGTTTGCAAACTTGTCTTTTACTCAGGATTCCTGTCTTCAGACCAGGACAATGAGTGAGGGGAGATAAGGATGGGGTGGGTTGTGCAGCCCCCCGCCTGGCCTGGCCCTCCCTCTCTCTCCCTCCTTCCTCCCAGAGCTCCCGTGGCGGTGCCCAGAACCCCAGGACTCTAGCCAAGTGCTCTCCGAGTCCCTGCTGTAGCCCAGGGCTGTCCCTTCAGTCTGGAGAGTTACGTGGGTATCCAGTGGGAAGTTGTCAGCCGGCCTGTCCCCCAGCCTGGCTCTGCATCCTGTTAACCTTTCTGAATAAATCCTGCGTCCCAGCCAGGTTGGCCTGGAGCTGGGGACTTGGCAGTGTCCCTGGCAGTGAGGCCGGGGGAGCAGCTCAGGGTTTGGGATGGTGGCAGTGGCGAGCTTTCCTCCCAGCAGAGCCCCTTTGGGGTCAGACCAGTGGACACTGACCCTTGGCATCCTTGTCCTGTCCCTCCACAGGCCTTCTTCGAGGCAGCCAGCATGATGAGACAGGTCTCCCACAAACACATCGTGTACCTCTATGGCGTCTGTGTCCGAGATGTGGAGAGTAAGTGTATTTTCTTGGAAAGGGGATGGGTCCCGGGTAGGGAGCATGAGCCCTGTGAGGGTGACCGGGGGCTGATGCCCCTTTATGGTGCCTTTGCAGTTGAGGACGTTGAGGTACTGAGTGGGTCACCTGCTTAAGTTAATAGTGGACATGGAGCTAAATCCCATGTTTTTCGCTCGTTTCTTGAACGTTTACTTCTTGCCAACTCTGGGCCCCACACTGAGCTAGACCCAGGAGGCTGGGGTGAGTAAGCTGAGTTCAGTGGCCTGAAATCAGAGCAGAAGGAGCTCTGGGCCGGGTGAGCCCAGGCCTGGCCCCCTGTGCAGCCATCTGCCCCCCCCAAGGTTGCTCGTGTCCTCCCAAGCTGAGTACCAGCCATGAAAGGGGGCTCTTATAGAGGGATGAGGGAGAGTACCATCCCACACAGATGGAAGGTTCCAGATGGGATTGTTTTGTGCTTGTAGATATCATGGTGGAAGAGTTTGTAGAGGGAGGGCCCCTGGATCTCTTCATGCACCGGAAGAGTGATGTCCTCACCACACCGTGGAAGTTTAACGTCGCCAAACAGCTGGCCAGTGCCCTGAGTTACTTGGTAAGTATGTTCTAATGTCCGTGGGGTCCCCACCAGGAACCGGAATGTCCTAGAAGCAGTGGCAGGAAGGAGGTGCTGGCCAGGCACGCTGAGGGGCCCGGGCTCTGTGGTTGGACACAGGTGTGCCTGGGGCTCAGCAAAACGGTCGTTTTGGGCTGTTCTGTGCGCTCACGTGTGAATCCTCTTGAGAGGGAAATTTCGTCGTGTCGGAGGACTGGCTTCCGATTTCAGGTGTGGGGAGAGTGGGGCCAGTACACTAGTTGAGAGAGTGAAGGAAGGGAACCACTGGCATCCACAGTACTCAGGTTTATGGAGTGCTGACCGTGCTTCAGCCATGCGGTGTTTCACAGGGTCCGTTCTGTTTCATTCTCGCGGAAGCCTTCTGCTGCTCCACCCTCATCCCTGCTTCCCCGATGAGGGAACTGGAGCTGAGGGCCATCGTATTACGTGCCTGAGTCGCATAGATAATTGGTGGGAGCACTCGGCTGTCCCGGTTTGGCTGCAGCTGGGGAATGTGGAGAGAGGGTCTGCGGGGCCAGGGTTGGAGACGGAGCGTGGGAAGGGTGGAGGGCAGGCAGCCTGCCAGCACCCTTCCTGAGCTTGCCCTTTTACCCCGCAGGAGGATAAAGACTTGGTCCATGGAAACGTGTGCACTAAAAACCTCCTCCTGGCCCGCGAGGGCATCGACAGTGAGTGCGGCCCGTTCATCAAGCTCAGTGACCCCGGCATCCCCATCACTGTGCTGTCCAGGCAAGGTGAGTCTCCCCTCCCTCCACCTCCCTTCCCACCCTCCCCCTGCCCCCCTCTGCCCCCACCGAGGCAGCACCACGCCAGAAAGCACACTTGTGCAAAAGCAGTCTGATGTTGATGTTCCTACTGTGCCCTGGGGGTCAGGGGACGTCTGGAGCGGAGGAGGCTTGGTCCTTGCCCTCGGGAGCTGCCTGCAGGAGGAGAAACACACCTCCCCTGAGGCACGTCTGTCTTTGTGATGAAGGAGCTGCCTTCAGGGTTCGGGGCTGGCCCAAAGGGAGGCTGCTGGGTGGGCGGAGTCAGAGAGGTGTCGGGGTTGGGCCTCCTGGGTCCTCCGCTGTAGGTAGTGAGCAGTCTGGGGAGGCGCTCAGCGATCGCTGTGGTCTCACATCATCTCTTTGAAGGAGGTTATGGTGAGTTGTGGGCCCCAAAGGAAAGGACAGAGCTGGGAGCTGAGACACTGCTGCAAGCACTGTGCAGGGTCTGCTCGTCACATCGCTCAGCCTTATGGGCTGCAGATAGAATACCAGCCTGCCCGGGGCCTGGTGCCATGGGCCTCTGATGGCCGGTCATCTGCAGCATTGAGCACAGTGCCTGGCACTGCTCAGTCATTCAGTCACAGAATGGACTAAGTTTGGAAGGGAACCAGGATAAAAAACAAGCCTTACAGATAAGACCCAAGTCATCCCCTCCTTGAAAGGGGACAGGAAGCATTCTTCAGTAGCTGTTTGACACTTACCATCTGGCCATCCTCCATCAGGCCCGAGGCACGTTCAGCCCTGAATCTCTCAGGGGTCGTGTCCTCAGCAAGGGTCTGAGACACAGACACAGCTCACTCTAGAACTAGCGGGGAAGCCTGAGGACCCCGTGAGGGATGCCAGTGAACTCAGTGAGCTTTCAGAGGAGAGACGTCATCCAGCTGGGGCCGAGGGGCGTCCAGGGAGGCCGGAGGGTTTCATCGGGCCTTGCAGGTCAGTGAGGTGGGCCTGCACCAAGGCAGCGGCAGGCACACGATCCCAGGGCACCACTGCACATGCCTGTGAGGGCTGGGAAGGCAGGGCAAGCGGGCCTGACCGTGAATGCCCAGCTTGGGGACGGCCGTCCTGCCTCTGTGTCCATCTGGAACCAGGAGGCTACTTCCCGAGGCCGCCGAGCTTGTTGAGGGCCCTTTCCACGGGCGTGGAGAGGTTTCTGCTCAGTTCCGTGGCCTTGGTTAGAAGCCAGAACAGGGGCTACAGAAGCAGCCAGGTGCAAGAGATGTGTGGCTGCTCTACTTCAGTCTGCCTTCCCTGTTCCTCCCAAATGAAAGAAAACCCCCGGGGAGTGGCTGTAACATTGCAGGGCGATCGTGCGGGGTATGTGAGGGCAGCCTGGGCCCGCTGTGCACATGTGGTCTCCTCTCTCCCCTTCTCTTTCCTAAGCCTTTGTCCATGTGACCCCCGCCTCCCTCCACAGGGTGCTGGCCTCTGCCCTGGGGCTTTGCATTTCAGAGGCCAGAGCTTCAGAAGACTGGCTGCACACAGCCCTCCTGGGAGCTTGTGATAAGCAGACATGGGTGCTGGGCCTTTCAGGAGCTCCCGGGTTTGGAAAGCTCTGCTTGGGGTAGTTCATTACCTCGCCGTTCTTGCTGAACGCCGGGGATTTACTCTGCGGGTGATCCCAGAACCCAGTCTATAAACGTGTGCTGTCCTCTCCAGAGCGTTTAGAGCGAATCCCGTGGATTGCCCCCGAGTGTGTGGATGACTCCAAGAACCTGAGCGTGGCCGCTGACAAGTGGAGTTTTGGGACCACGCTCTGGGAGATCTGCTACAACGGCGAGATCCCCCTGAAGGACAAGACCCTGATCGAGGTGAGCGGTTGCCTTCCACGGGGGAGGCAGAGTGAGGGCTCCGCGGACGCTCGCGGGCGGCTCAGGAGTTACCAGGAAGCCTGGTGTCGTGGGAAGAGAGGGGCACGGGCTTGACTCTCCTCCTTACTGGCTGTGTGACCTCGCAAATGTAACGTGGCTTCCCTGAGCCTCAGTCATCCTCTGTACGTGGGGATGGATACTACCTGCTTTGCAGGGTTGTTGTGAAGATTAAGTGTATGATGCAGGTAGAGTTCTAGGCACACAATACATGCTCAGTAAGTCGCCAAAGTATCATTTATCTGAGATTTTAAGTGCCTGTTACTCGGCAAAATTAACACACAGCTATTTATTGAGTCCCGACTGTCTATCAGGCATTGTCCTAAGGAGGGGCCGGTGCTGGGGGCTCACGACAAAACAGACACAGGCTTTGTCCTCCCTTGAGCGTAGGATGTGGTAGGAGAGCCGGGCTGGAATAGCAACGATAAGGACCCCGCAGACAGTGCCGTTGCCCTCGGAGCCCTGGCTCGCAGGGCGGGTGGTTACCCTGCTCTTCCTTCGGGCACTGAGACACTCACCTGGCCACCTCCGACGAACTGCGCAACCCGGAGGCGGGAGCCGCTCTGCATCTCCCTGCAGGAGCGGAGACCAGCTCCCCAGGGGGAGTAGTAACGACCACAGGCAAGGACCACTGGTCCCGGCCCAGTGATTCGATTGTCGGAATGTGCCTCATGTGTTTAGAGGCCCAGGCGCCACTTGCAGCCGGAGGGACTGATCAGAACCCAGGGAGGCGGCAGTGCCTTCGTATGCCTGGGTGTGGAGAGGCAGGATAGGTGGTAGGGTGGGAGAGGTCACTGAGGTCAGATTGTCAAGGGCCCGAGTTCCAGGCTGCGGCGTTTGCTGGGCGCTGATGTGGACATTGGTGGGGCAGTGAGGAGAGGAGGGTGGCTTGGGGGGGTTCATCTGGACGCAGTGGTGGGACGGACGTGCTCCGGGCTCTGGTGCGAGCCTGAAACAGGGAGCGGCAGCGGGAAGGCAGTGGAGGGCGCACGGAGGAGCGCTGAAGCGGCAGTGCCTTTACCCCAGCGGCCTGTGCCCTGTGAGACGGTCAGACGTGAGAAAGGGGAGTTGCACTGAAACCAGCAGGGCGACCTCAGATCTACAGATCTGCTGTTTGGGATTTTCAGCCTAGACTTTTGGGAGTCATTTTTACCTTCCTTGGAAGTGAAACAGCATCCCCTTTGTTGTCAGTATTTATTGAGCACCTGCTGTGTACCAGGGCTGAGCAGCACACGGGACAGCATAAGGAGGGGCCTGCACCTTTGATCAGAGGGCTCCCTCTCCTCCCAAGTACCTTAGAGGGGTAGACGGCCTTCTGCCAGCTGCCCTGGGGCAGGGGCGGTGAGGGACACTCAGGGCCGGGCAGCACTCAGCTCCCTGGTTCCAGTCCCTCTTCCTCCTCATCCTCCCGGGCCTGCCCCTCACCCAGGACGCACCGGGACCGGAAGAGAAACCAGGACTCTCGGCGCTCGGCCGAAGACTGGAAACTGGAGTGTGGTGATTGCACTTAATCTTTTAAAGTGGCACCAATTATTTGTTTTAGAATTTTGAAGTCATAAACGGTTGACAAAAGTTTGGAAAATATAGAGAACTATAAAGAAACGAGAAAATGGTAATCCCCACGTTGTGGTCACTCCTGACCAGTATTTCACACTTTCCATACCATCTTCCTAGTCTGTATCTTCTTTAAGCAAAATTGGGACCATGCTAGATATAAGTGTATATGCTGTGTTCTTTTCATTTAATATTGTACTTTCTTATGCATTGAAATAAGTCTTACAATTTTTAGAAATTTAGTGTGAGTTGTTTCGTTAAACTCTAATTTAACTAATTTTATGTTTGCCATATAGGTTGTTTGAAAATCCGTAATGTTCTGATTCTGCAGGGAGTATCTTTAAACATAAGTCTTTGTTTATATCTGATTTATTTCTGAGTCAGTCAATAATTGGAATTAATGAGTCAGAGAGTTTGGAGAATCTCAAGATTTTTACACATATTGCCAAATTGCATTCCAGAAAGGCCGCACTGGCTTTCCTGGAATATGGCTTGTTTGGACTGGGGTGCACTGCTGCCCTCCTCGAATTCAGATTATTTTAGTATCACTGGCATCTCCCCAGGCTGGAAGAAGGCAACAGTAACACACATGTTTATGAAATCTTCCTCTGGGCAGAGCTGTTGGGAATTAACAGGTCAGAAGTACTCCCTCTGACCTGGGGCCAAAAGACTTCTGGGTGGTTCCTTCAGTTTTTCCCATGTGGTCCTCTTCTTTACAGAAAGAGAGGTTCTATGAAAGCCGGTGCAGGCCAGTGACACCATCTTGTAAGGAGCTGGCTGACCTGATGACCCGCTGCATGAACTATGACCCTAATCAGAGGCCCTTCTTCCGAGCCATCATGAGAGACATCAATAAGCTGGAGGAGCAGAGTAAGACGCTGCGTAACCGGGATCAGCCAGCGCCCTGGAGAGCCACTCGGGGGGCCAGGGATAACGAGGAGCCCGTGTGCAGCACTCACTTGTTCTTAACCGTCCCTTCTTTCTTCTGTTAGATCCAGACATTGTTTCAGAAAGAAAGCCAGCAGCTGAAGTGGATCCCACACATTTTGAAAAGCGGTTCTTAAAAAGGATCCGTGACTTGGGAGAGGCAAGTTACCCCCAGGTCCCCTGCTGACCCAGCACCTCTGCATGTAAAGCTGCTCTCTGCTCTCTTGTTCCGGGTCCTGGCTCATAAGAGAAAGGATCTTACTGTGTTCTCTTCGGGCCATTTGTACTGCGGGAGAGTGTGTCTTTCTGCATCTGACCCTCGCACAGGAGCAGCGTGCATACACCTGCCTGCACATGTGGCTGTGTGCATGCAGGACGCCGGTTAGCTCCCTCCAGAAGCTCAGTTTCTCTCTAAGGGGCAGGAGAGAATGTAAGGCAGAGATCTAGGGGGATCGGTATAGATTTGGTGGGAGTAAAAGGACCCCGCCTCTGACTTGCCTGGGCGTGTGTTCCTGTGAGGCTGCTCAAATGAGGAATGGATGTCCTAGACAGAAGGCCAAAATAAAACGTCAGCTTTTCCTTTGGCCTTCAAATGAGTTTCCTAACAGGTAATGTGACTAGAAAAGCTACTGGGATTTGTGTCCTTATGCAGATTTTCTGTAGTTCTGCTACGTGAACACCGATGGTGTCTGGCTTGAGCATCAGCCATGCACCAGGCTGCGTGTGAGGCGTTTTACAGGCCCGGCATCCTTGGTTCCCCACCACATCCCGAGCGTACGACTAGCGAGGGCACTGAGCACCTGCACAGCCAGCTCGGAAGATGTGGTGGGCCAACCTCACCATCAAACGGCCTAGCGGGGATCGAATCCCACGTCTTCTAAAGACTCCTCACACAGTGCTCTTTGAAGCCACATCATGGTACCTGCCCTGTGGGCCCAGGGCTGTCAGAGAGCACTGCAGGTGCCCTCCATGATCAGAAAGCCTTCCTTCCTTTTGGGTTACATTTTCGTAGAGACTGGGATTGATGAGTCGGTTCAGCAGTCTCCTGAAACTTTCCTTCTCGTGGCTCAGTATCAGAGCGTACAGCGGCTGTGTGAGCCGAGAGGAGGGGGCTGTGCTGAGGACAGAGAGGCCAGGGAGGCGCCTGCTGCCTGCAGCGTCAGGCCCTCGGGAGGAGCACGAGGAGCAAGCCTCAGCTTCTGTGCCCCTGCTGGCCCAGGCTGGGGCTCTCTGATCAAGCACATGCGTCTGTCCCTCCAGGGCCACTTTGGCAAGGTCGAGCTCTGCAGGTATGACCCTGAGGGCGACAATACTGGGGAGCAGGTGGCTGTCAAATCCCTGAAGCCTGAGAGTGGAGGTAACCACATAGCTGATCTGAAGAAAGAGATCGAGATCCTAAGGAACCTCTACCATGAAAACATTGTGAAGTACAAAGGCATCTGCACAGAAGACGGTATGTGTGCAGAGTGGGCTTGGTTTGAAGACTGTCGGGGCTCATCAGGCCAGTGCTGAGCAGGCAGTGCCCTCGCCTTTTCTGGGCCACCTGAATGCGCTGGCCGGCAGCCCCCACGCGCTCTGGGCTGCATGGTCATGTGGACTGTCAAATCCCTGAGCGGCTGCGGAGCTCCCAGGGAAGCCGCCCAGCCTGCCCTGCTCCCCAGCCGGGGATGCTTCCAGCATTGCCTCTCCATGCTGTCCGCGTACCCGCACTGGGCACTGGACGGCTCCCACACAGTATGTGCACTTCGGGCACTCAGGTCAGATGAACGTGATGGCCGCTCCTCCCCTGGCCCTGTTCTCACCCAGCACTAGCCGGATCTAGTTGTCTAAATCAAGGTGGCAAGTAATATGCACTGATAAGTGTATCATTTTTACAAGCCAGTACAGTACTCACATATTGTACTTTAAAATTGGTAGTGAAATGCTAAGGCTCCTAATTTTTAAAAATCACCATTTGGCTGGTGCGTTAGTATCCCTGTTTGCCGCTGAGGACCCCCAGGTTTTGGTGCTTCAGAGGGTGAGGAACTTGCCTGGGATGCCGCGGTGGTCCTGTGGTCAGGTCTGGTCCCCTCTCCGGGTCCTGTGCCCTTGACTCCCACACGCCCTTCCGGGCAGCCTCTTACTGATGGGTGCTTTTTTCTCTAAACAGGAGGAAATGGTATTAAGCTCATCATGGAATTTCTGCCTTCCGGAAGCCTTAAGGAATATCTTCCAAAGAATAAAAACAAAATTAACCTCAAACAGCAGTTAAAATACGCCGTTCAGATTTGTAAGGTAAAAAAAAAAAAGGACGTTAAAGATTAAAAAGCAGGCACTCTGTCTAGGTGACTGGTGCGTACAGGCTGCACGCGGGAAGGCTGCCAGTGATTGTGCTGAGTTGGTTTTGCTCTGCACGATCTGGATGAAAAGTCAGCCTTCACCAGGAAAGTGAACTGATTTGTTAATATGGCTGATTTAATGTGTATTCCTTTGAATCAGTTTGGTCTTACTATTCTTACATAAAAGTAAAGACCAAGGAAAAAAGCCAGTGATATGCGAATGAGGTGCCATTTGTACGTTTTGTCAGGAAGTGACACGAGACGTGGTCCGCGCTCACATTCGCCGTGTGCTCGGCGTCTGCTTCTCTCCCGCAGGGCATGGACTATCTGGGTTCTCAGCAGTACGTTCACCGCGACTTAGCAGCAAGAAATGTCCTCGTTGAGAGTGAGCACCAAGTGAAAATCGGAGACTTCGGTTTAACCAAAGCCATCGAGAGGGATAAAGAGTACTACACGGTCAAGGATGATCGGGACAGCCCTGTGTTCTGGTAAGTGAATCAGAGGTAGACGGCCTCAGTGCTTCCCAGCGTTCATACTGTTTTGAGAGCCTTTTCCAGCTATGTTAACATCTCTCATTCCTCCTGCATGAGTCAAGATTAGAAAGCACTTAGAACATTTGGAATTGATTGATTTTTGCCTTCAAGAAACACATTTTAGGCTGTTTCACTGAAAGCAACCCGCATGGAAATGCCTGAGCTTCTTGTGACACCATCTTCCAAGGAATGGAGAGATGCAACCAGCGCAGCATCTCCAGCTTCCCGGGAGAGGGCATTCATCTGGCACGGCCCTTAAAACTGTCAGCAGCGGGAGCAGTCACACCCAGGCAGAGGAAGCCTGGAGGGCGCGTGGGAGGAGGGGCAGGCAGGAAGTAGACACTGAACAGATGCAGGGAGATGCTGGACAGAGCAGAGCAAGATCCCTGGGAGACTTGGCCATCTTCTCCTGAGTCAGCAGAGCATCTGGTTAGAAGTCCGTACCCTCCTTTGACCCCTCTCAGCCTGGAGCACTGTCCAGGGGAGAAGCTGCGTAAGTCTCTGCTCCACCCCCCTAAAACTGTCAGCACCTCTGAGCTGCACCCTCCCTAGATGCGACATAGGTCTCTCCCACCCGTGGAGCCTGAGCCCTCATTTACTCGTTAACCAAGTATGTATCAGGCCCTCCTTTGTGCCAGGTTCTAGACACGTGATGGCGAACAAACAGACTGAGTTTAGAGTTTAATGGGTGTGGCAGCCAATTTCGTGGTAACATAAGTGTAGAAAGGTTCAGGTTGGTTTTCTGGAAGTCCTGACTGTTAAGATAAAACCTTCAAAGATTCATGGGGGCTGGAAAGATGGTTAGTAGAAGGCATGTGTGCCTAACACGAGTGAGACGAGAGCAGTGGATTTCGAGGCGCTGAAGGCAGCTCGGTGTGGCTGGATCACGGAGCACGCGGTCTGGGGGCTGCCAAGGCAGAGCAATGGGAGCTGAGTTATGGACGTGAGACTCCATCCCAAGCCCGGAGGCCTTTGTGGGGTGTGAGGATGGGGCCTGTTGCTTTAGCAAGGTCACTGTGGAATGGTGAGAAGCAAGATTGGAGCAAGGGCGTCTGATTCAGCCAGAGCCGGTGATGATGTGCGCTAGGACAGTGGGCAGGATAGTGACAGTGGCGTTTGAGAGAAGTGAGCAGGCTTGAAAAGTATTTAGGAAACTGGATACAAGGACGCCCCAGTTTCTGGCTTGGGCAGTTGGGGATCATTCACCCACACAGCTGACATTGGAAGAGGACTGGGCAGTGAGGTCACTGCTGACTCGCGCTGAGCTCGCAGGCGATTAAAGCTGCGTCTGTTGTCATACGCCTCCTCCTCCCCGTGGGGAACACTCGCCCTGTGAAACGAAGAGTGCCAACTTGTCTCACTGTCATTTTGGAGCAAATACGTGCTACTGAGAGCCTGTAAAGGATGGTGTTCTGTATGTCACATGTGCACCGCAGCAGCGTATGTGATCTGTAGAGAATACACACACGTCATAGAACATTACATTTTTCTGAGCTGCTCTGTAGTGTTTGTTGGACTATCCTTCCCAGGAAATGAAATTTCACGCTCCTCTTTCTTTCAGGTATGCTCCAGAATGTTTGATTCAGTGTAAATTTTACATTGCCTCTGACGTCTGGTCTTTTGGAGTGACTCTGCACGAGCTGCTCACCTACTGCGACTCGGACTCCAGTCCCATGGCGGTGTGTCTCACTTGTCTTCATTTGAACCCATCACCCAGTTAAAATGTGTCGGTCCCCCTGCTTTGTAGGTTTCCTTCTGTTTAGTTCTTAAATGGAACCCAATCAGTCTTATCATGCAAAGCAAAGATGTTACTTTTCCATTTAACTTGGCTTATCACCTGACAGTTATTTGTGGCTCTCTCAAGTCGTGGTTTCACAAAGAGTCCGAAGTTCTATAAGGTGACCCTGACTGTCAAGGATCTTGTCTATGTGAGGAGCCCAGGGACAGTTTCCTGAGAGGATGTGCGAGTTCAGTGAGGCATCTTTGGGTAGGGGCTGGTCTGAGCCTCGTGCACTCCTAAAAGGGATCGTTTCACTGCGACACGCTCCGTGACCAGGGGAGGGAGTGGCTGGTAGAGTCTGAGACATTGAGTAGTCTGATCATTGAGAGCAAATAAGGATTTTGGACTTTCATTTAAAGTTACTAAGGAGAAAAGCCTTTTTATTGCTATTTTAATTTCTAGTTAATTCTAGAAATTTCACCTTAATCTATCTGGTGTTTATAAATATGTGCAAAGTAAAACATTTTGTTTGGTTTTGTTTTACGTAGTTGTTCCTGAAAATGATAGGCCCCACTCATGGCCAGATGACAGTGACGAGGCTTGTGAACACACTGAAAGAGGGGAAGCGCCTGCCTTGTCCACCCCACTGTCCAGATGAGGTATTTACAGGCCACTTCACAGTAACAGAATAACACTTTTTATTATGTTTTCATGGCTTGGGTTATCCGGCCAGACACTAGGGGTGGGAGGAAGAGGAGAAAACTCCTTTTTAAAACAGTTTGCTGAAGCTGTATTTGAGATAAGATGTCTGAGAACTCACCTCAGGGCAGTTGATGGCCGTAGGTGATGGTCAAAGCAAGGATTCCTTCGAAAGCAGGCTCACCACAGTGAGCACCCAAAGGACACGTCTGGTGCCACCTCATTGTGACAGACACGTATAATTGTATTTCTGTGTGTAAGTTTATCACACTCGTCAACAGCATTTGTGACATCTGTTCAGCTTTCTGTATCTAAAGAGAATGGAGCCTTTAAGTGTTGAGACTATTTAAGACTTACTGAAGAGCACGCGTCAGAGAGCGAAGCATCCAGCGGGGAAACTGAGTCTAAACCGAGCTGAAACTTTACCCCTGAACTGGCTGGCTCATGGCAATTAATGACCTGGATTTTGGGGAAGATCAGTTAACCCATGAGTTTCTCAAGTGTTAAAATATTATTTAGGAACTATAGTTGTGTCACACTTTCTGTATTTTAAATTACTCAAATACTCTTATTTCCCAGTCTTACTTATTAAGGAAGGTCATTTACATTCCAAAATCATTTTCTGACTCTTGATGTTTCTGTAATTTAAAAGCTCCCAAATCTGACAACATTTTTACTATTGTTGGTTCTTCCTTCTTTTTCCAGGTTTATCAGCTTATGAGAAAATGCTGGGAGTTCCAGCCATCCAGTCGCACCACCTTTCAGAACCTTATTGAGGGCTTTGAAGCGCTTTTAAAATAAGCACGAGTAACGTCTGAATCCCACCGCGTGTCAAGTCCTCCTCCCCCGACAAATACCCAAACCGTTTAAAACATTTTTTCTTTAATGGGAACGTTTGTATTCTGTCTAAAAGATACTCGGGTACGTATCCATGTACAGGCACACTGTGGTGCTCAATATGTGTAAGTACTTCCTCTTTAAATTTGGCACCAGTAACAGTGACAAATAATGACAACCCAGTATAGCAAGCACTCCTCCTTTGGGAAAGAATCTCTCTCCATTTCATTTGGCTGGTTGACCATCACAGCTGTGTATCAGCATTTCAAAATGAGGAGCTGACCCAAGTATGGTCCCAAGGTGATTGCTGTCTCTCCGCTGCTAGTTGAGCTGAAACATTTTTCTGGCACATAAGGATTGACGGACTTAGCCAGTACTCTAACAGGCCCTCAAATTTCAATATCTATACAGCGACAGACCCAGCATTCTTGAAATATTAGATACCAGTTAGTGTGGTAGTGTTTCTCTACAAAGATGAGTGTGTTCCTGTCACCAGTAGGACTTAAACTTTGAGTTGTTTCTCCAGTGGCTTAGCTCCTGCCCCCTTGGGTGACCAGTGGTACCCATTTTTGAGAAAATTGGTCATACCCAGGGTGACAGCTGTGGAGCAGATACTTTGCTGCATGATGTTAATTCTTGAGAACTCAGCCTATGCCCTTGCTTTCCTAAACAGTATACCTTGAATCAGAAGTGATTCCTAGAACCTGGATGCTATCATACATGCTTTTAAGAACTGTCAGTGTATAGCCTTTGATAACTAACTCTATACCACTTGGGGCAAGCTGTTCCAGCATTGGTTTTGGATGCTGTATGCAACCAAATCAGAATACATACCACATCCATTGCACTGTTCTTTCTTAGTTTCAGTACTTACCATCCATCTACAAGATTTTGACCATCACCCGATCGCACAAAACTTGAAAAAGACCCAGCTTAGAGGCAACATGGAGTTCAGGATCCACTAGACAGTTTTCACTCTGCTTGGAGGTAGCTGGGTAATCAAAAATAGCTAATCTCTGATTCAATGTGAACCATAAGATCTTTAAGCCCAAGAGTCTGAAAAACTTTGTTAATGCTGTCTAGCATTTGTTTGTTGATGTCATTACTTTGAGCCTGAAAAAGTTCTGGATTGATTCAGTGGCAACAATAAACTCGCCATTTAAATTTGTTCAATAACCCTCCATCACCAAGGTATCTGTCTGTGTCGAACCTGTGGCCACTCTATATGCACTTTGTTTACTCTTTATACAAATAAATATGCTAGAGACTTCACATGCATATGCCTTTTAATATTAAGATTTCATTTTCAAAGCATTTCAAACAATTCATTTACATAGAAAAATAACAGTATGGACTTTTGGGGGGTGTCGGTAGTGGTCCTGTTTGATTTGGATGTATCTGTTGCGTCCAGTGGTAAGGGGCACAGGGCAGTATGGACGGCAGAGCCACGTGTACTGTGGTCCAAAGTACCTTTTCGTTCTTTCAGCCTCTTCCTGCTTTCATGTGGCAGCTCTGATTTAAAAGTCACCAGCTTCCCTTTCTTCTGTTTGTACTGTCACGGAGGTGTGACTAAGCACTGAAGAGGCTCAATGCAACAGGAGAGTGGGAAGGGGAAGTAGAGAGCAGGGTGGATCCATTATGCATCTGCTGGGTCATAGCCGATCCCGGTCAGTTAACTTATAGGTAGTACACTCCTTAGAAATTATCTTAGTTCAACTGCCTAGCTGTCATCTTCCAACAGAAGTTAACATATGCAATAAATTAGACCAAGTAAAATTCTTTCTTTACAAATCATATGAGTACCAATTTTAAACTTCCTAATTAAAACAGGATAGATAGATACCCTATGTCATAGGCAAAAATAATAAGTCCCTAAGTTACAAGTTATTTAATGATCTGATTTCAAAAAGACTAGGATCATCGGGACCCCTAAATTCCACATCATCAATTACAGTCTCCTCATAACAAGGAACAAGCTTAGAAATTTCTAGGTGGCACAGGGTGTCTCATGCATTTAATACCAAGGTCTTGAGGAGACGGTGATCTCAGAAGTTATCTGCAATAAACACAATTCTTTCAGAAGTAAGTTGGGTTAAACGGCTGCTCGTTTTTCAGCCGAACTCACTACAAAAGGATAAGAGACAAAGCAGAGAGTGAGGTATCGCTTATTAGCGCAAAACACTTAGAAATACCGTTCCTCCAGAAGACACGCTCAGCAGGCTGGTGCTGACCGCGTCACTGCACTGTGCAGTGGGGCTGGGTGCTCACCGCGGGCCCGCTTCCAGTCCTTAGGGTGCACTAGGGGAGGAGACACGCAAGCCCATGTTCCTTGCCTCAGAAGTCTGCTGCAAAAGTTAAAGGTCCTTCTTTAGGTGAAGTAAAACGATTAGGGAATTAGTGCTATTAGATGAGCGTTGGCAAACTTTCTCTATAAAAGGCTAGATGGTAAATATTTCAGGCTTTGCCATCTGTCACAGCTACTCATCTCTGCCATCGTAGCACGAAATAGCCCTAGACGGTATGTAAATGAACGAGCACGGTGGTGTTCCAATAAAACTTTATGTACGGACACTGAAATCTGAATTTCATATAATTTTTAAATCATAAATTTTCTTTTTTCCTCCAACCATTTAAAAATGTAAACATCACTCTTAGCTTGCAGACAGTACAGAAACAGGTGGAGGATTGAATTTGACCCCAGGGTGTAGTTTGCCAATCCCTTAATTAGATCACCAAAGCTGCTTTTCTTAAAATACCTTGTGTTTTTCACAAAAGGTATAAATGGTAAATGTATTAAAAGTAAAGCGTCTGTCGTGGCGTCTGCCTGGGCCCTCGCGATCACTCTGTGTTTGAGTTTTATGTTGCGTGGCTGGGGTGGCGGTCACAATGCAGTCTGCATGTAGGACATCCAGCACTCTCGCAGTTCTAGGAAAAGGTCTGAAAATCTGTAAATGAGATTACTTCTAGGGAAAGTAAGTCGAAATGCACGTTGGCTTTTAAGAAACTCATTCTACTAAGGCTCAGGAAACAAGACTGTTTCCCGTTTATTGCTTCAAACTTTTATATATGGTGTCAAAATTATTCCCAGTCCTAAAACAAGAAATATTATTAATTTCTCCAATGGACCGTAGGTTAATATCACATTGATTAAGATGCATCTAATTCTAGTGGAAAACGTCCTCACTTGATATTTCTTCTTATTGCTACTCATTTCTTATTTGGCAATTCTGCCTGCTGCACAACAGTTCCTTCTGGGAAATTAGAAACCCGTATTTAAAGGATATGGCTAGTCTGAATGTCGTTAAGGCAGCGAAGACCAGCAGAGATTCTGCAGAGAACCTTCTGAGGTTGTAAGGAGAGAACGTAACTCAGTACACTCGCTTCTTTTTTAAGTAGGTTTCCATGTAATACACTCCTGTGCCCTGAGAATGCTGGTCGACAAACTCCACTGAGCCACCTTCTGGGGAAGAGATGAGATACGATGAGCCTCGCTTTTCATTTCTCAAAGATGACACCTGTGAGAAAAAGAAATCACAACTAATACTACAATCGAAATTAAAACTGGTTTATTCATTAAACATGTTTACAAGAAAAGGTGTTCTGTAAAAACAGAACAGCAAGATAAATAACCAAGTCATCCAAAAATTACACAAATTCCTTTGTTAAAACAAATTAGATTTTTTTTAAAATTTCTATATCAGAATCACTTGTGGAACTTTTACAAAATACAAACCAGCTTCGAGTATTCTCTCTCCCCCGATGTGTTGGGGAAAGTAAAAAAAAAAAAAAAAGATTCTAGTTGCTTCTGCTGTTTGCAAATAGTTAACCCCCACTGAATCAGAATATCAGTACCGGATGTCAGTGTTCCTCTGAGGGAGGAGAGTGACAAAGAAACTGAGCTGCGTATCAAATGAGATGTCAGATCTGTCTAGTAAAAGAAGCAAGAAAGTAATAGGTATAAAAATTGACAAATGATGTCTCTGAAAATAATAATACATTCTAGAGACTAATGTGAACTCAAACTTTAATCTACAGGATAAGCACCTGGAAACCATGTTAAAATACAGATTTTCAGGTACTTTTCCAGAGATTCTGATCTGGAAGTATTTATTAGAATGGCCAAAATGGTCCTCATAAGTAGTCACAGTAATCAATATAGTGAATCAGAATGTGTAGCACAACCCCATGATTTCCTAATCCCTTAGTTTTAGCTTTTACAAATATGATATGTGCCAAGCTTGCTGAAGCAAAATTATATAACTTAATATACAAGACTGTAGAAATGACTCATAAGGAAAGCTTCCAGCAATGCAGAAGAGCCTTCTCACATTACAATTAAAATTACAATTGATTTTGAACCAACAGTGGTCACAGTTTTAAAAATGGGGGTCAGGGCCAGGCCTGTGGCTTAGTGGATAAGTTTAGCATACTTTGCTTTGGCAGCCTGGGTTTGTGGGTTCGGTCCCTGGGTGTAGACCTACACCACTCATCAGCCATGCTGTGGTGGTGACCCACATACAAAGTAGAGGAAGACTGGCACAGACGTTAGCTCAGGGTGCATCTTTCTCAAGCAAGTAAAGAGGAAGATTGGCAACAGATGCTAGCTGAGGGTGAATCTTCCTCAGCAAAAAATAAATAAAAATACTGATCAACTTCAGAGGGAAAGATGAGTCTGTCACAACTCCTGGTGGATAAAGTAGCTCTCAATCATCCATGTTAAGAGGGATTAAGGAGGAGTCAACCAAGATGGCGACCTGGGAGGCTCCTGAGCTCCCCTCCTCCCATGAGCGCACCAAATGTACAGCTACATATGGAGCAATTCCCACTGGAAGAGATCTGGAAACTAGCTGAGTGACTCCAACACATTGGACAAATGAGAAAATACCCACGTCAAGACAGATAGGAAAGGCTGAGACACGCTTGCCATAAACTCAACCCCTGGCACAGCACCATTAAATCGTGATGGAATGGCCAACTTCTAGCTTCTCCCTGAAGAGTGAAGGGTGTAGACTCCACATCTAGTACCCCAACTTCTAGGACTCCCACTGGAGGGACAGGCTCCCCCAACACCTAGCTCTGAAAGCCAGTGTGGCTTGCATCCATGAAGCCCACAAGACTAGCACGCAAACAAGCCCCCTTTTTTTTTGCAGGGAAAGATTCACCCTGACCTAACATCTGTTGCCAATCTTCCTCTTTTTTTTGTTTTTCGTCCTCCCCAAAGCCCCTGTGTGTGGTTGTATATCCTGGCTGTAAGTCATTCAAGTTCTTCAGTGTGAGCCATTACCACAGCATAACAGCTGACAGACCAGTGGTGTAGTTCCACGACTGAGAAGAAAACCCAGGCAGCTGAAGTGGTGAGCACTGAACTTTAACCACTAGACCATCAGGGCTGCTCCAAACAAGCTATTCTTTTTTAATTTTTTTCCAGTGAGCAAGATTGGCCCTGAGCAAACATCTGTTGCCACTCTTCCTCTTTTTGCTTGAGGAAGACTGAGCTAACATCTGTGCCAATCGCCCTCTATTTTGTTTGTGGGACACCGCCACAGCATGGCTTGATGAGTCACCATGTAGGTCCATGACCGGGATCTGAACGCACAGACCCCCGGGCCACCAAAGCGGAGCGCATGAACTTAACCACTACACCACTGGGCCAGCCCCCAAACAAGGTATTGTTTTGGGTGCATGAGCGCTCACTGCAGCTATCTTCTCGGGAACAGGCAAGTTCCCTCACCCTCAGTCCTTCTCTGAAAGAGGTTGTCTGCATGCTTTAAAAGCTGCTGCCTGAGGGCCAGGCTTCTAATCTAGCGGGCCCCAGGGGCTGGCTGTGATCTCCCCCAGAAACCTGGGAAGCTGGAGGACCTCCCACCTTCTTCCAACCCACTCCAAGTCACTAGTATCTCCCTAGAAGAAGCTTGTACACACGCTTGTGCCCCAGCTTCTGTGGCTGCCACTCAAGAGATGGCCACCTGCTTGCTTGATTCTGATACAATGGGGCTTGCATTCATGAGTCCCACAGGACTGTAGCCAACAAGAATTTCTTAATGGGTGCAGGGGCACCCTCCCTCCCCCTGCCTGCCTTGGCTACACACCCAGGCCCAGCCCAATGGAACAGGCAGAAATGCCCATCTCTGTTTCTCCCTGGAAGGAGTCGAAGTGCACACTTGCCCAGCTCTGCCTGAGGGTCCAGGTTCTCAGCAGCCTGCATCTGGATGCTGACTGCTGTTCTCCCCTTTGGAAAACTGATGGGTCTTAGCACAGCCTCAACTACTGGGAGCCACTAAAAACAAAGGAGGAGGCTTGGACAATCACAGAAGTTTGAGAGGCAGCTAGGTGCTCAAGCAGAGCTGATCGACAAGGTTCATCTCCTACATGAGTCCATTCTGTGAAGACAGGGAAAAGTGGCTATTTTATCTAACATGCAGAAACCAATACAGAGTCATGGAAAAAGAAGAAATAGAGGGTTACATTCCAGGGGGAAAAAAAGGATAAATATACAGAAGTAGATCTTAGGGAAACAGAGATAAGTGATTCACCTGATAGAGATAATGGTCGAAAAGATGCTCATGGAGGTCAGGTAAGTAATCCATGAGCAAAGTAAGAATTTCCACAGAGACAGAAAATATTTTTAAAGTATCAAACAGAAATCACAGAGCTGAAGAATACAATCACTGAACTCAGTTTCACTGGAAGGGTTCAAGAGCAGATCAGATCAATCAGAAGAAAGGATCAGTGAACTCAAAGACAGGTCAGTGGAATTCATCCAATCACAGTTGTAAAAACAGTGAAGATAGCTTACGGGACTTAGGAGACACCATCCAAAGGACAAATATACACATTATAGGGATCTCAGAAGGAAGGGGGTAGGGGACAAAAAGCTTATTCAAATAAATAGCTGAAAACTTCCCTAATCTGGAGACATCCAAATCCACAAAGCCTAGAGACAACCAAACAAGATGAATCCAGAGACACATTGAGACACATTATAATTAAATTGTCAAATATTAAAGACAAGGAGAGAATCTTGCAAGCAGCAAGAGAAAAGCAACAGATTTTTCAGCAGAAACCTTGAAGGCCAGAAAAGAAAAGGATGATATATTTAAAGTGCTGAAAGAAAAAAACTGCTGACCAAAAATACTCTACCCAGCAAAGTTCTCCTTCAGAATGGAAGGAAGAACAAGAGTTTTCCAAACAAGCAAAATCTGAAGAGTTCATCGCCACTAGACTAGCCTTACATGAAATGTTCAAGGGAGCTCTTCAAGCTGAAATGAAAGGATGTTAATTAGTAGTAGGAAAACATGAAAGTATAAAACATTGGTAAAGGTAAATATATATTTAAATCGAGAATAATGGCAGTGGGTAAACCACTTATAAATGTAGTAATGAAAGTTCAAACACAAAAGTAATAGAAATAACTATACAATCACTTGCTCATGGATACACAATGTAAAAAGTTGCAAATTGTGACATCAAAAATATAAAATGGGTTGGGAGAGCTTTTGTATGCATTTGAAATTTAGTTATCATCAGCTTAAAACAGACTGCTAAAAATATAAGTTGTTTTATGTAAGCCCCACAGTAACCGCAAAGCAAAAGCCTATGGTGGATATATAAAAGAGAAAGGAGTCACAGCCTAGCACTATAGAAAATCATCCACCCACAAAGAGAAGAAGAAAGGAACAGAGGATTTATAAAACAACTAGAAATTAACAAAATGGCAATATTAAGTCCATACCTATCAATAATTACTTGAAATGTAAATGGACTAAATTCTCCACTCAAAAGACCCAGAGTGGCTGAATGGATAAAAATCAAAACCCAACTATATGCTGGGTATAAGAAACCTCAGCTTAAAGGACATATGTCAGCTGAAAGTGAAGGGATGGAAAAAGATATTTCATGCAAATAGAAACCAAAAGAAAGCAAGGGTAGCCATACTTACATGAGACAAAATAAATTTAAGCCAAAGAATGTAACAAGAAATAAGGTCATTATATATGAGAGGTCAACTAATCAAGGGGCTATTACAATTGTAAATATTTATGCTACAACATAGGAGCCTAAGTAGATAAAGCAAATATTAACAGTTCTGAAGGGAGAAAGAGACAGCAATACAATAATAGCAGGAGACTTCAATACTCCACTTCCAACAATAAGATCATTCAGGCAGAAAGTCAGTAAGAAAACATTGAACATAAACAATATGTTAGACCAGAAAGACCTAAGAGTCATATACAGAACATTCTATTGAACAGCAACAGAATACACCTTCTTCTCAAGTGCACATGGAACATTCTCCAGGATAGATCATATGTTAGGCCACAAAAAAAGTCTTAATAAGTTTAAGAATGAAACCATATCAAACATCTTTTCTGGCCACGTGGTATGGAACTAGAAATTAATCAGAAGAAGAAAACTGGAAAGTTCACAAAAATGTGGAAATTAAACAACATGATCAATGGGTCAAAGAAGAATTCAAAAGAAATCAAAAATTATCTTGAGACAAGTGAAAACAGAAACACAACATACCAAAACTTATGAGATGCAGCAAAAGCAGTTCTAAGAGGGAAGTTTATACTGATAAATGCCTGCATGAAGAAAAAAGAAGAACCTCAAATAAACAACCTAACTTTATACCTGGAGGACCTAGAAAAAGAACAAATTGAGTCCAAAGGTAGCAGAAGGAAGGAAATACAGTAGCCCCCCTTATCCCTGAGGGATACACCCCAAGACACGCAGTGGATGCCTGAAACCTCAGTAGTACCAAACCCTATATACACATTTTTTTCTATACATTCATATTTGAGGCATGAGAGCAAAACTAGCATGAATTTCTTTTTCCTTCTTCACAATTTCAGATAGAAGTTCTGTTCTTACTGTTCTTAGCAACTTCAGCAACCTAAACTTTCACCCTCTCATTTAAAGGAAGTATTTTTTTTAACGGCTTCTCTTTGGCATAGCTAAATTTCAGCATCACTACTCTTGTGCTATGGGGCCATCATTAAGTAAAGTAAGGGTTACTTGAACACAAGCACTGCAATTCTGCAACAGTCGATCTGCTACCGAGATGGCTACTAAGTGACTAATCAGCGGGTGGCATATACAGCATGGATATGCTGGAAAAAAGAATGATTCATGTCCCAAATGGGACAGTGCGAGATTTCATCACGCTACTCAGAATGGCATGCAATTTAAGAGTTGTAAATTGTTTATTTCTGGAATTTTCCATTTAACATTTTGAACTGTAGTTGACCACAGGAAACTGCAATCAAGGAAAGTGAAACTGCAGATAAAGGGAGACTACTGAAACTAAGACCAAAGCAGAAATAAATGAAATAGAGACTAAAAAGACAATAGAAAAGATCAGTAAGACTAAGCACTGGTTTCTGGAAAACACAAACTAGACAAACCATAAATTAGACTTCCAAAAAAAGGGGGGACAGAAAGTTATAAATGAAAGAGGAGACGTTACAACTGATACCACAGAAATACAAAAGATCATAGACACCACTGTGAACAGTTACATGCCAACCAATTACACAACCTAGAAGAAATGGATAAATTCCTAGAAACAACCAACCTACCAAGATGAATCATGAAGAAATAGAAAATCTGAACAAATTACTAGTAAGAAGATTGAAGCAGTAATCAAAAACTTCCTAACAAAGACAAATCCAAGACCAGATGGCTTCACTGGTGAATTCTACCAAACATTCAAAGAGTTGATACCAATCCTTCTCAAACTCTTCCAAAAATTGAAGAGGAGGGAATGCTTCCGAACTCATTTTATGAGGCCAGCATTATTACTCCAATACCAAAATCAGACAAAGACACCACAAGGAAATAAAACTACAGGCCAATATCCCTGACAAACAAAGGCAAAAATCCTCAACAAAACACTAGCAATCCAAGTTCAACAATACATTACAAAGATCAGACACCATGATCAAGTGAGATTCCAAGCTGCTAGGGTAATTCAACATCTACAAATCAGTCAACATGATATGCCACGTCAACAAAATAAAAGATAAAATTCATGATTATCTCAATAGATGCAGAAAAAGGATCTGACAAAATTCAACATCAATTTATGATTAAAAAATATCTCAACAAGTGGGTAAAGAGGGAATGGCCCTGAATGTAATAAAGGCCATATATAACAAGCCCACAGCTAATATCATACTTAACGGTGAAGAGCCAAAAGCTTTTCTACAAATATCAGGAGTAAGATAAAGATGCCTGCCCTCATCACTTTTATCCAACATATTATTAGAAGTCTTAGCCAGAGCAATAAGGTAAGAAAAAGAAATAAAAGGCATCCAAATCAGAAAAGAAGTAGTAAAACTGTCACTAGTTGCAGATGACAGATTTTATATAGAAATTTTGATGATGGATTTTATATAGAAAACCCTAAAGACTCCACCAAAACCTGTTAGAACTAATAAACAAGTTCAATAAAGTTGCAGGATACAAAATCATATACAGAAATCTGTAGCGTTTCTCTACACTAACAATAAACTATCAGAAAGAGAAATTAAGAAAACAATCCCATTTAGAATTGCATCAAAAAGGATAAAATACCTAGGAAAAAATTTAACCAAGGAGTAAAAGACCTGTACACTGAAAACTAAAAGACACTGATGAAAGAAAGTAAGATGACACAGATAAATGGAAAGATATTCCATGCTCATGGACTGGAAGAATTGTTAAAATGTCCATACTACCCAAAGCAATCTAGAGATTCAATACAATCCCTATCAAAATCCAATAGCATGTTTTACAGAAATAAGACAATCCTAAAATTTGTATGGAACCACAAAAGACCCTCAATAGCCAAAGTAATCTTGAAAAAGAAGAACAAACCTGGAGGCATCATGCTTCCTGATTTCAAACTGCATTATAAAGCTATAGTAATCAAAACAATACGGTATTGGCATAAAACAAGACACACAGATTAGAGAGCCCAGATATAAACCCATGCATATATGGCCAATTAATTTATGACAAAAGAGTCAAGAATATACAATGGGAAAAAGTCTTCAAGAAATGGTTTTGGGAAAACTGGAGAGCCAGATGCAAAAGACGAAACTGGACCATTATCTTACACCATACACAAAAATCAACTCAAATTGGATTAAAGACTTGAATGTAAACCCTAAAACCATAAAACTCCTGGAAGAAAACATAAGCAGTAAGCACCGTGATATCAGTCTTGGTGATGATTTTTTGGATTTAATACCAAAAGCAAAGGCAACCAAAGCAAAAATAAATAAATGGGATTACATCAAATGAGAAAGCTTCTGCACAGCAAAGGAAACCATCAACAAAATGAAAAGGCAACCTATGGAATGGGAGAAAATATTTGCAAGTCATATATCTGATAAGGGATTAATATATATAAATATAAAATATATAAAGAACTCAATAGCAGAAAAACAAACAATTTGGTTTAAAAACTAGGCAGAGGATCTGAATACACATTTTTCCAAAGAAGATATACATTTTTAGGTACATGAAAAGGTGCTAATTATCAGGGAAATGCAAATCAAAACCACAGAGAGCTATCATCTCACACCCATCAGAACGGCTATAATCACCAAAACAAAAAATAACGAGTGTTGGCGAGGACGGGGAGAAAAGGGAACCCTTGTGCACTGTTGGTGGGAGTGTAAACTGGTGCAGCCACTACGGAAAACAGTATGAAGCTTCCTCAAAAAATTAAAAATAGAACTGCCATGTGATCCAGCCACCTCACCTCTGGGTATTTATCCAAAGGAAATGAACACACTAGCTTGAAAATATATCTGTACCCTCCTGTTCACTGCAGCGTTATTTACAACAGTCAGGATATGGAAGCAAACTAAGTGTCCACTGATGGATGGACGGATAAAGAAAATGCGGTAAATATATACAATGGAATGTTATTCGGCCATAAAAAAGAAGGAAATTCTGCCACTTGGGACAAGCTGGATGGACCCTGAGGGCATTATGCTGAGTGAAATCAGTCCGACAGAGAAAGATGAATACCGTATGATCTCACTCATGTGTGTAATCTAAAAAAAAAAAATTAAAAAACTGAGCTCATAGATACAGTGAACAGACTGATGGTTGCCAGAGGCGGGGGTGGGGGAGGGTGCTGAAACGGGTAAAGAGGGTCAAAACAAACTTCCAGTTACAGAATGAGTCATGAGGCTGTAATGCACAGCACGGGGACTACAGTTAATACTGCTCTATTGTCTATTTGAAAGTTGATAGAGTAAATCTCAAAGTTATCATTGTAGGAAAAAAAATTGTTAACTGTGTGGTGATGGAATGTTAACTACACTTATTGTGGCCATTCTGCAATACATACAAACAGTGAGTCACGTCGTACATCTGAAACTAATAGAATGTTATATGTCAACCATACCTCAGTAAGAAAGGAAGATTCCACCCCAGAGAAGGGCTGCCTGCTCAGCTCTCAGCCGCAGCCTCCCCCACAGACCTCTGCTCCCCATGAAGCCTCCTCATCGTTCTCCTCAGCTGCCTTCTCCATTTGCGTCTCTTTGTTGGTCTGCTGTCCTTACTGTGTGTTGGACCACAGCCACTAACACCGTCAAAGCCTTAAAGACTCTTTCTTATTACCTGATCAGTTAGCTTAATTTTGAAAAGCTACTTCTTTTATAACCCAATTCATTTTTCAAAGATAAGGGGAGAGAAACAATAACGACCTCCCTCTGGGATCTGGAAATCTCACTTCCAACTTCCTGCCCTGGTTCTTCCTGCTACGCAGAATCCATGCTTCATGTCTTACTATAAAGCAAAGCAACAGCCTGACTTCTCCTCCCTTTCTGTACTGTCTTCATCCTTAGAAGCCAGGTGGGAGATTTATGAGATGCTCTCATTCACAGGACTGCCCAATGGTACTTCACCATTCACAGCACAAACCAACCGAGATGTATGAGGTCAGCAAAAAGCTTCACCAAGCAGCGCAGGAACTATTCGTAAGAAGAGGAAATGAACATGGATGTCATGATAGCCCATATGACACTGGGGAAGGATAATTCTTCTGAGGCCCTCTGTCAAAGATATTGCACTTTTAGTGCAAACACTGTTGGGTTAAATGGGAAATGATGATAGTTGACGTAAGATTTCTGAAACAAAGCTCAGTGTGCTGGGAGAAATAAGTCTGTATCAAAGAAACATCAAAAAAGGGAAAATAGGGCTGGCCCGGCGGTGCAGTGGTCAAGTTCGTGTACTGCACGTCAGCGGCACAAGGTTCGCAGGTTCGGATCCCAGGAGTGGACCTACACACTGCTCATCAAGTCACGCTGTGGTGGCGTCCCACACACAAAATAGAAGAAGATTGGCACAGATGTTAGCTCAGGGACCATCTTCCTCAAGCAAAAAGAGGAAGGTGGGCAACAGATGTTAGCTCAGGGCCAATCTTCCTCACCAAAAAAAGGGAGAGAGAGAAAGAGAGAGAATAAAACCACAAAAGAAGGAAAGAGTATAAAGCAAGCAAATACTTTTATTATTTGTAGGATACAGATATCCACTCGTTCATAGAGTAACTACTGAGGTCACTGGGCTGTGTGCTATGGGGTTATCCAGATGAATGAAACTTGAACTGTGCCATCCTTGACCTCACATCCTAGAAGGGGGAAGTTAGAAAAGCACAAAACAGAATTCTAGAAGGAGAGGATGACCCCCCAAAAGAGAAGTAAACATGAAGGGCTGGGGCTTTTGGAGAGAAGGCAGAACGGGAGAGGAGGGTTTGAGATGGCGTCTGAGGAGAGATTTGGAGGCGAGGCCAGACACGCACACGAGGAGACTGGGAACGACCTTCTAGAAGAAAGGAAGCGCCTGAGCACAGGCAGGAAAGCAGGGGCCCCCCCGGCCACAGGGCTGGTCCCTGGCAGAGAGGAGCAGCAGGAGGCTGCAAAGGCATGTGGCCCCAGGCACGGAGGGTCTGAAGGCCAGGCTAAGGGTTACGCACGGGGAAGGATCTCTGTGGTCCCGGACTTTGGAAAGATGACGAGCAGCTCCATGAGAAATGTGGCAGTGGGGCGACAGGGACTAGCAGGTCTCGCCAGGACGCCACTGAACTGTCCACGCTGTTCCATACAGGCAAGCGGGCAAACGCATACAGATTACCCGCGACTGAAAGCTTTACCTGGAATCTACCGGCGAGAAGGAACAAAGTGGAATACTCTGAAAATCTGCAAAAACGCTTTTGACAGGCATTTATGCTTCGGAGAGACTGGAGGAAGGAAAGACTCGGAGAGAAGCTGTAATGTTCTGACTTGCACGTCTGATATTCAGGTGGAAGTCAGGTCAACCAAAGACCCAAGCCACAGAACACCTGGAGAGCTCTCAACTGATAAACGTAATCACGACGGCACCCTACAGTGGGTCACGACGCCAGCCCTGCGCAGAGGCAGAGGAGGAATTCTGACCTCCATGGACTCGAGGAGAAGGAGCAGCTCAGATAAGTGACGCGACTTGGCTAAAATCACAAGGCTATTCAATGTTAGAGCTGTGAATCCAAACCAGTTTTTCTCAGTTCAGTGTTCTTTTCATTATTCTAACCTGCCTTATTTTTAAAAATCCAATCTTTGTTACACATTTACTATGAAATCCATCTGTAACTATGCAGTTGCTATTTTTGGATTTAAAAAAAGAAATCAGAGGCCGGCCCCGTGGCCAAGTGGTTAAGTTCATGCACTCCACTTCAGTGGCCCAGGTTCACCAGTTTGGATCCCGGGCGTGGGCCCAGCACCACTTAAGCCATGCTGTGGCGGCATCCCACACAGAAGAACCAGAAGGACTCACAACCAGGATATGCAACTGTGTACTGGGGCTTTGGGGAGAAAAAAAAAGAGGAAGATTGGCAATAGATGTTACCTCAAGGCCAATCTTCACCAAAAAAAACAAAGAAAGAAAGAAAGAAAGAAAGAAAGAAAGAAAGAAAGAAAGAAAGAAAAGAAATCATATTTTCTTCCTTCAATCAAAGCAAATCTTTTTATTTTCAGGTAAACGTAAACTTTCTCTTATTTCCATGTAAATATAGAAAAAGAATGTCACAATTTCATTTTTTGACTGCCAAAATTTAATACTTTACCATGTCTCTTAAGCTTAATTTTTAAGCTCATGCCAATGATTGAAGTGAAGGCTAGGAAAAGCTCTCATAAGAATTCGAGAAAATGGAATCCTGAGTATCCTCAGGGAGACTCCTTTGGGATATGTCACTGTTGACATGAATTTGATGACAGTCACCTGCTACCAGTCCAAATGACAGATATTTATCAGCAACCCTCTTCTGCAAGGAATGCAGCCAGTTAGCAGGTCCCCCCAGATACACAATCAAACTGGTTTCCTGAAAATTCGGCTTCTTTTGAGGACCCCTCTGTCTCGCCTTTACCTTTGGCCCCGCTTTACGTTTTCTACGTCTTGTCTCTGTTCTGGAGTTAGACCGGATGGAGAACCTAAAACGAGCAGGCACTAGCTCTTCTAACATCGGAAGCAAACCCCTCGCCTCCCTTTCCTAGAGTTTCAAGTCCAGCGTTTAGACCTCAGACCTAGAGAAACACGAATTAATTCAATTATCTTTTCTGCATCAAACAATTCATTTCTGAAATTTTACTGAAAGAATTTTTTTCCCCAGTTATTAAAAAATGTTTTCAAACCAACATGCTTCACTGTGTGACATTAATGATGTCATAATCCAGTGTCTCTTCCTCACATACAAATGCACGGATGTTTTCAATTTTCATATTAACTTTTGCCTCTCAGCTACTTGCCTTTCTTCATATCAGTAATGCTGTCCTAACTTTGAATTTAAAGATGGATTCTCCAAATGATGACGGACCACATTTAAAAAAAGCAAAATCAGATCACCTCACTAGCTTCCGCATAGCAAGTTATACAAATTATAGATCTAAGTGTTTAGTAAGCACTTTAAAGAAAATCAAAACACAATATTAAAATCCTCTGAAAAATTAGACTGTCAGAACAGCAATTCAAAACTATCCTCAGATTTATTTATACTGTATACTCTTCTTCTGTTGATCTTTGTGAACATTAACAAGACTGATTTGGTTTATAAACATTTAAAAATTGTTTTTCTGCTTTTTCTCCCCAAATCCCCCCAGTACATAGCTGTACATTCTAGTTGCGGGTCCCTCCAGTCGTGGCATGTGGGACACCGCCTCAGTGTGGCCTGATGAGCAGTGACATGTCCACACCCAGAATCCGAACTGGCAAAACCCTGGGCCGCCGAAGCTGAGCACATGAACTTAACCACTCAGCCAGGGGGCCGGCCCCTATAAACAAAGATTTTAAAGGAATGAAGGCAACTTTAAATAACTCTCAAAAGCTGGCTTTCCTTAATTCCAGTTCTCAGCAAAAAACATTTTTTAAAAGTACCTTCCAAGTTATTGCTCAGGGTTAACATAAAATCTGTGGTTCTACAATTATTGTTTAAATTAAGTTTAGGTTTTAAAATATATTTGATAAAGTTAGTGTGTGTCACAAGACTGATGATCGCAGTCCACACACGTCTTTCTGGCAAGTCTCTGCAGCCCGTGCCCACGAGGTGGCAGCATTGGGCTCCAATGAGAGGACGGAGCGGCGCCCAGGCCTTGTGGTTCATCTTTCGACTGTTTCGTCTCGGCTCTTCACACCATCCCCTCGCACGCTCTGTGGCTGAGCCCTGGAACAGGCAGTCGGCTCCCCGGCAGGAGAGACCCCTGTAACCAAGGGCAACACGAGAGCGGCGCGCAGTGGGCGGCTCTGTGCAAACGTCCAGCAGGCGTCAGAGGAACCCAAACCAGCACTGAAACAGGCACAGGAAACCGCTGAAATGACTCGACGTTATTCTTTACCTTATTCACAGTAATGACTACATCAGACTGAAAAGCTGCATAAGAGAAATTCTGACCTGTTTTACCTACTTCACTAAAAGGGAGGCCTTTGCACAGATGATAATTAGATCTTAGATTTAGGTGTTTAATAAATATTTAACAAATTGGCTCAAAGCCTTCTCCCTTAAGGTAGGTTTCTCCCACCGCCTGACACAGATGTTCCTATTTCTCTCCCCCTCAGGGCCTGCACTTCAAACTCCGCTTGGACATTCAAACTAACACGACGACCCAGCTGACTCCAATGCTGTGACCGCTGCGAGAGGGTGCACCGCAAGTCTTAAAATACCTACATCTCTTTCTGCTTTAAGATTGCTCAATGACAGTTGAAGTGTTTAGGAAATGCAGCTTTGGAGAAAATTAATAACTGCAGCTCGATGGCAATTCTCAATAATTATTGTAATAAGTAGAGAAATGGGAGAGGCAGCCCATTTTAAACTGGCTTCTAACTAAACTAGATCTGGAATAACTGATTTAACTTGTTCGCTTATCATTCAATGCTTTTAGGATCTCTAAAACACGGAATGAAAAAGCTACCCTCCATTTAGTGCAGTTAAGGCTTGTTTTTTAAAATAGAGTCCAAGGGCCGGCCTGGTGGTGCAGTGGTTAGGTTCCCACGTTCCACTTTGACGGCCCTGGGTTCGCCGGTTTGGATCCCAGGTGCGGACATAGCATCACTTGACAAGCCATGCTGTGGTAGGTGTCCCACATATAAAATACAGGAAGACGGGCATGGATGTTAGATCAGGGCCAGTCTTCCTCAGCAAAAATAGGAGGATTGGCAGCAGATGTTAGCACAGGGCTAATCTTCCTCAAAAAAAATAAATAAAAAATAAAATAAAATGGAGTCCAATATTTGTTGATATTCATAAGGCTGTGCAACCAGCACAATCTAATTCCAGAGCATTTTCATCACTCGAAAAAGACAGGTTGCACCTGTTAATAGTCACTCCACAGCTCTCACTTCCTCTGGCCCCTAGTAACCATGATTTATTTGCTTTCTCATGGATTTGCCTATTCTTGACATTTCATATAAATGGAATCATATAATATTTGACCTTTTGTATCTGGCTTATTTCACTTAGCATAACGTTTTTAAGACTCATCCATGTTGTGACAAAGATCAGTACTCCAATCCTTTTATAGCTGAAAATTATTCCATTGCGTGGATATAGTACATCTTGTTTAGTCATTCATTAACTGATGGACATTTGAGTGGTTTCCTTTTTCGGCTATTCTGAACCATACTGCGATGAAAATTCACATACAAGGTTGTGTGTGGACATACATTTCAGTTCCCTTGGGTATAAACCTCGGTTGCACAGTAACTGTGTTTAACATTTTGAGGAAGTGCCAAACTGTCTTCCAAGGCAGCTGCGCCATTTCACGTTCCCCCCAGCAATGGATGAGGGTCCCAATTTCTCTACATCCTTGCCAACACTTGTTGTGGTTCATCTTTCTTCATTCTTTATTCTTTTTATTCTTCAGACTGGATAATCTCCATTGACCAATCTTCCAAACATTTGATTCTTTCTTCTGCCCGTTCAAGTCTGCGGCTGTGCTCCAGAAAATTTTTCATTTCAGTTATTGTACTTTTCAAATCTAGAATTTCTATTTGTTTTTTATAATTTCTGTCTCCATATTGATATCTTCTATTTGGTGAGACATTGTTCCCCCACTTTCTTTTAGTTCCTTAGATGTGGTATCCTTTCATTCCTCGAACATATTTAAAATAAGTGACTTAAGGCTTTGTCTAGTAAGTCCAATGTCTGAGCTTCCTTATAGACAGCTTCTATTTATTGCTTTTTCCCGTTTATGGGCCATACTTACTTATTTCTTTGCATGTCTCATGACTTTTTGTTGAAAACTGGCCATTTAAAATAATATAAGGTGGCAACTCTGGAAATCAGATTGTACTGCCTCTTCAAAATTTGTTGTTATTGCTGTTTCATTGTTGTTTGTTTAGTGGCTTTTCGGAACTAATTATGTAAAGTCTGTAATCTTTGTTGTGTGTGGTCACTGACGACTACTCCATTGGCTTAGTGGTCAGCTAATGACTGGACAGATTCCCTTGAACACCTTGAACCAATAAGTCTCCTAGACTTGGCTGAGGGGCTCTGTGTGTGTTGGGCCATGCCTTCAACACTCAGCCAGACAGCTGACAACTTTGCGTTAAGCTCTGCTTCTATGAGTAGAGCTTGGGGCCTCTCAGGTCTCCCAAGCATGCACAGAGTCCTATATACATGGGCACAGCCATGTAAGATTCCCAGGAATATGTCCGAGATTTTCAAAGCCCCTGTGAGCATCTACTTCCCCTGACTTTCCTTTAATGCTTTTTGGTTAGCTGATTCTTTGCCCCAAATGTTATCTGCAACCTCAGGCAGCCACAAAGTTAAGCAATTTCCTCTAAGTGTTTTCAACAAACTCCCCTGAGGGGAAAAAGCTTTCCACACTGGACAAGCTCTAAGTCAGGTCAAATAAAAACAGCCTTGCAAGTGGGGTCTTTCAGAGAACCAGCAGATAGGCCAAACGATGACAGTTCTCTGAGAATGAGGCTTTGTGGGGGCTCCAACCCCTTCTTGCCCCCTCTGGGGGCTGCCAGCTTCCTGGCTTTCACTGTGAGTATGGGCTGTTGGAAAGAGACAGGAGAATGTTTAAAAGACCATAAAGCTAGCTGTTCTTACCAATATTCAGCTGTTTTCCTTGAATAAATGCTCCCCAGGTTGTTGCAAGCCTTTAGTTAATATCCAGAGTTCCGTCAAAGTTGATTCTGATAATCTATCCCTGTTTTATCGATGCTTTTATAGAGGAGAGAACGGAGGTTCTTAGTGTGCCATTATGATGTCATCTGTGGCTTGGATTTTCCATTTAGACTTACGATATATTGCAAATTAATTTTAGAGTATGAGGCAAGACTCAGGGCTTATGTTTTCCAGTATGCATAATCAATTGTTCTGACAACACTTCTATTTTTTACCTATTGAATTATTTTAGCATCTTCGTCAAAACTCAATTTACCATTTAAGTATGAGCCTATTTTTGGACTCTATTCTATTCTACTGATTATTTGCCTATCATTATGCCAACACCACACTGTCTTGACTACTATGACTTTATAATAAATCTTGAAGTCACATAGAGGACGTCCTCCAACTTCATTCTTTTACAAGATTGTTTTGGGTAGTGTGGTTCCTTTGTATTTCAATATAAATTTGAAAAATCAGCTTGTTGATTTCTATTTAAGAAAAAAGCTGCCAAGAAATTGGTTGGGATTGCACTGAATCTATAGATCAATTTGTGGAGAACTGATATCATACCAATAATAAGTCTTCCAATCCATGTACATGGTATAGCTCTTCATTCATTGTGAGTGCCACTGAGTGGATTCCAACTCCTAGCAAGCCTGTGTACAGCAGAGCGGAGCCCTGCCTTGTCTTTTACACCATCTCTTACCTTCCAGCACTGTATCAGACAAGGCTCCATTGCTATTCATAGGGTTTTCATGGCAAATTTTTTCAGAAGTGGGTGGCCAGATCCTTCTTTCTCGTCTGTCTTAGTCTGGAAGCTCTGCAGAAACCTGTCCACCATGGGTGATTCTGCTGATATTTGAAATACCAGTGGCAGCGCTTTCAGCATCACAGCAACATGCAGTCTCCACAGTATGACAACTGACAGATGGGTGGTGTGGTCCCCTGGATGGAAACAAACTCAGGCCATGGCAGTGAGAGCGCCAAACCTTAACCACTAGGCAACCAGGGCTGTCTGTCTTCATTCACTGGCATCTAATTTCTCTCTGCAGTTTTTGTAGTTTTCATTGTAGAGTTCTTACAAATCTTTTGTTAATTTGTTACTATGTATTTCATGTTTGATGCTACTGGAAATGGAAATTTTTAAAAACTTTATTTTCTAATTGTTTGTTGCTAGTATATAGAAATAGAATTCATTTTTGCATCTTGCCCTTCTTTCTTGCGACTTTGCAAAGCCTTAGTGGCTGCTTTTTAGACTCGTAAGGATTTCTCATGTAAACAATCACATCATTTGCAAAGACAGACATTTTTACTTTTCCTTTCCTAGTTCATGCCTTTTTTAAAAACCTTTTTGCACTAACACTTCCAGTCAAATGTTGAACAGAAGTGGTAAAAGTGTACGTTCTTGCCTTGTTCTGACAATCTCTTTGTTTTAATTGGAGCATGTAGTCCATTTTCATTTAACTATTATCATAATTCAATTGTGATCTAACCCAACTATTTGTTTCCTATTCATCTTAATTGTTTTATTTTTCCTTTCATGACATTTTTTGGTTTAATCAAATGTTCTCAGAATTCCACTGTAATTAAACTATTGATATCTTAGCTATACTTCTGTGCATTTTTAAATGGTTGCTCTATGGATTACAATATGCACTCCATAACTTAGCACGGTCTCTTTAGAGTTCATATTGTTCTCCATGTAAAATGTAATAACCCTATAAACATAATTTCATTCACTCCATACTGTCCTTCATACTCTTGATGTCAAAGATGTTATATTTACATACATTATAAACCCCACAATGCAATGTTATAATTTTGATTCTAAATAAATTAAGAGAAGAGAAAATACATAGTCTTTTTGATTTACCCACATATTTACCAGTTGTTTTAACACAGTTGTTCTGAATGAGGGGCAGTCTAACGGGCATAAGACAAGGAAGCTGCTAACCATCCTACAATGTACAGGGAGTTATCCACAGAGAGTTATCCAGCCCAGAAGGTCAACAGCACCAAAGCCAAGAAACTCTGTCTTAAGATAAGGTGCCTGAGTTATTTTTATCTGGCTGCTTTCAAGATAATCTCTTTAAAACTTTGGTTTTCAGCATATTAACTAATCTGCCTAGATAAAATTTTGTTTTTATTTATCCTGCTTTGCAGGGACTCTGAGCCTGTTAGATCTGTACATTTTTAAACCAAATTTGGGGAAATTTTTACCACTATTTTTTCAAATATTTTATGCCCCACTTATCTTTCTCCTCTCCTCCCGGGACTCCAATTACACTTATTTTAAACTGCTTGATATTGTCCCTCAGGTCCCTGAGGATCTGTTCATTGGTTTTCAATCTCTCTGTTCTTCAGGGTGAATTGTTTCTTTTGACTTGTCTTTATGCTAACTGAACCTTTTTTCTGCTTTTTCCAATCTTCTGCTAAGCCCATCCAGTGTATTTTTTTCCCTCATACTGTACTTTTCAGTTCTAGAGTTTTTATACATCTTTTTAAATTTTTTCCTGAAATTCCCTATCTGTTCATTTTGACCTTATTTTCCATTAAGTTCTTGAACATATTTATAATAGCTGTTTTAAATATCTTTGTCCACTAAGACCAATATCTGGGTCATCTTCGGGTGAGTTTCTATTAATTGCTTTTCCTCTTAATCGTGAGTCACATTTTTGTTTCTCCAACTGTCGAGTTATTTTTGTTTACTGGACCTTGTGGATGATACATTGTAAAGACTATGGATTGTATAATCTCTCTCTGGAGACTGTTATTTTTGTTGTAAGGAGTGAACTTCTCTGAACTCAGATTTCAAGCTGTCCGGTCCGTGCTGAGGAAGAGCTGAAGGTTTCCACGGGCCTCAGCCTTCCAGCCGTTGTTTCCCACCAGCTGTGCTGGGGTCTCCCTCACACACAGCTCAGGAGTCAGTCGAGTGTATTTGGGCTGAGTTCACACAGAGATTTTGAGGCTCCTTCTCTGCAGCCCCCTCTTCCTGGGATTCCCCCTACTTTTCCATCCTGCTGACAGTGCTGAACTCTGTCCTGATTCCATCAGCCAGCAAGACTGCACCTTCTGCACAGACCAGGGGGGTGGCGGGAGGCAAAAGGCCACAGACACGCAAGTCTCATCCACGGCAGTCCCCCTCTCTCATTGACTGACTCTCCTTCAGTTCCTGCCTGCTTCTGCTCAATCTCCAGGCCTCCACATAGTTGTTTTTGTTTCCTATGCAACACAATTGCAATAACAATTATCTGCAGGAAGGATAATCTGACACAAGCCACTTCACCAATATTGGAATGCCAATTAGGATTTTTAAGTGTGATAGTTTTCTTGGAAACAAGGATTATCATATCCACCTGTATCATGACATATCTGTCTCTCCCCATCCTTATGCAAAGCAGCAACACAAAACAACCAACCACACAGTTTCGATGAGACACTACTTCCATGCCTGAGGGAACTTCTCCTGGCCCAATGAAAATAATGTGGACTTTGGAATCGAAGGAGAAATCGTTTAACTGCATGAACCTGGAAAGATTATTTACCCCTTTATGCTTTTCCACTCGTTTATCTAAATCTCACAAGATTGTCAGAAAGATTAAATGCTTACACTGCAAAGTGCATAGCAAGTGTTAAAACAAAAAACGGTTTCTTTCCCTGAGGCCTCTTCCTCATTCCAGCAGTGGAAACAGTAGAAGAACTCCTATAATACAACCACCTTTTACCAGGAGCTTTATTCCTTTAGCAGCACTGAATTAAGCGGCCTTTATAGGGATGAAAGGACACAGGAGAGAACAAATCTCACTTGATGAACAAGCATGAGGAAACAGCAGGGACTGCCCGAGCAGACTCCCAGTCCAGGGAGGGGCACGGGCCCTCTGGGGGGGGGGGGGAGGGGGTGCTGCGGAGGCAGCAGGAAGGCTGGCCATGCAAGTCACGCTTATCACAGACTTTCTCCATGTGTGGGTGGGAAAGTGTCTTTCTGTGGAGACGATAAGTACACAACAAACCACAGCAATCTAACAAGCAAAACTGCCAATGGGAAAAGCACGGCAAATTTCAAAAGTGAAATAAAAGAAAGGAAAAGGTGAGTATAAAAATTAACTCTTAAAACTTAAATCATACACATAACTACATTTTTAAAAATTTATTGTGCATCCTCCTGTTCATAAATTTTGTTCCTTGTAAAGAGACAAAAAAATTAGACTTGTACAGGACTATATAAATTTTTAAGATTAAAAGCAGATTATGAAACATTCACCATGTGTTTACATATTGTTTTACATGATTTTTAATATTGGCATTGTATTTCCTGGGATAAAATGATAGAATTTGTTTACTTAGTCTTATAAATTGTTGGAAATTTAGGTCGTTTCTAATTTTTCACAACTATAAATATTCATACATAATTTAACACATCCCTGATAATTTCCTTAGCTTTTGTCACCTGTAAATATAAGCAGCATACGATTAAGGTCCTTATCTAAGTCATTACTTAAAATGTCAACTAACAAGGAACAAAGATGGAGTCTTATGAAAAATATAAGCGAATGCCTTGCAGACTGTATCAATTCATTACTGTTCCTTAAATATGGGATGTTGCCGCCTAATTACATCAACTTCCAGCCTATTTCTCTCCACCTTTTCCACACGTGTATAAGAGACTTTATTACATATTTTGCTAATATCCAGCTGCGCCATTTCTACGGAATCTATTTGACTTGGGTTTCTAGGACCCTCTCATAAAAGCATCAGGCATCAACTGTTCTAAGTGAATTCGCACAGGCTTTCTTTTCTAAGTTTATTAGAGACAGGTGAGGCAAACACAGCTGCTCCAGGGAAATCAAGGTGGAGGCATTTCTCCTACCAACTGGACAGAGCTGAGAAGCAGCTGACTGCTCTGAGAAATAAGAAAGAATCAAATTGTTAATTATGAGACTCTTAGGAGCACATAACCACACACTGCTAACATGATATTGACTCTCAGCTTACGCCACTAAGCAAAATTGACGTATTTAAGTAATGACACAGTACATCTTTTGAATATAATGCTTTTTATGATATTGATTGACTGACTGATTTGAAAGTGAGCATCATAGTGCCTGTAATCATGACCAAGCTCCTACATTCATAAGCAGTGGTAAAGAACAGAGGCATTCCCTCGGCTTTCTTAGTCATAAGGTCAACACTGGTGTAAACCAGAGGTCAGCAGAGTTTTTCTGTAAAGAGCTAAATAGCAAATATTTAATCTTGCGGGCTGTACAGTCTCTGTTGTAACTACTCAGCTCTGCCAGTGTTGCACAACCGCACCACAGACAATACGTAAACGAATGGACGTGGCCGTATTCCAATAAAACTTTATTTACAAAACATGTGGTGGGATGGATTTGGTCTGTAGCTTGCAGACCACTAGAATAAACAGTGAGAGGTAAACATCGAGTGCAAAAATGATACTTAATCTCTCGAACACGTCCTTAAATTCCAAACAGTGAGCAAGAAACATTGTGTAGATCAGTGCAACTTCACTCTCCTATCATATCACAGGAACCAGTTTCACACTCAGTGACCTCAATGTATAGTTGAACCAACTACATATATAGTTGAACTATCTATTTCTATATATCATCAAAACCTGGGAATCGTTTACCTGTGCACAGTCAGCAAAAGGCTGAGAATAAGCACTACACTTTTCCAGCGCGTGCTGGGGTTCGCTTCCCTGAGGGACTGCATCCAGGATGCTGCTGGCAATTCCACTCTTCTGTAGAGTGGCTTTACTTGCAGGGGCTAAAGGCAAAATCAATACATATATTTTAGATCGGTTGTTTTATTATAAATTATGAACAGCGCACAAAACTTGTTAATTTCAGCATATTCTCAAACAGAACATAAAATTTAGTTTACCAATAAACATCTATATTTATTATCCCAGGGGAACAATACATAGTACATGATATTATCTTGTTCATTTAAAACAACTGAAAATGGAAGCTTGCCCCATGGGTAAATAATTTTTATCGAAGCATTTTAAATATATATGTCTAAACTCTAAAACAAGGCATACAAAATGTAAATTAACCATTCTTGTTAATGCAATAGTTGCAAATATCAATTTTTAGACCAGATAAAAATACAGTAGGTGGGGTCAGTGGCCAAGTGGGTGAGTTCACGCACTCCACTTCAGCAGCCCAGGGTTTCGCTGGTTCAGATCCTGGGCACGGACATGGCACTGCTCATCAAGCCATGCTGAGGCAGCGTCCTGCATAGCAGAACCAGAAGGACCTACAGCTAGGATATACAACTATGTACTGGGGGGCTTTGGGAAGAAGAAGAAGAAGAAAAACAAAAGATTGGCAACAGATGTTAGCTCAGGTGCCGATCTTTAAAAAATAAAAATACAGTAGGTATAATAAAAGCACATTAAATTTTTTCTGGCTTTTAAAAAAAAATTACACATTAATGTTTAGCTCAAGAACATACTTCATAAAATACAGAGAATGTATATTAAAAACAAGATTCATTTTTCATCTTTTTTCATTCAATCATATTCTTTTTCCCAGAGGTAAGAGTTTAGAATTTATTTTCTCAGATTTACTTTACATGTTTACACATTCAAATATGTACATCTAGGAAACTACAGCTTTAAATAAATATAAATGGACCCATTTTATGCATACATTTGCTTTTTCCAATTAACAATTTGCTTTCAAGATCATTTCATATTAGTACCTGTAGCTCTCCCTTAATTACAAAAAATGTTGCATAGGATTCCATTTATGCTGAACTATTTATTTTTTAACCCTTCTCCTGCTGACGAACATTACGGCACTCTCCAGTTTCCACTGTCGACGGCCGACGTTGCAGTGGATATCCTAGTGCCTACACTACAGCACCCACATTTGGGACTTTTCTCTTAAAACTATTTGAATTAATAGTTAATTTACACTAATTGAAAGCCTGAGGTGGTCTTCCAAAACAGCAAATGAGAATTCTACTTCTGCCAATTATGAGCAGCTCATATATTTGAGGGTATTTTACAATTCCTCTGGATATATTAGGTTACTTAGAGGTTTAAAACCTCTATTTTAGAAATTTGACTCTATATGTATTGCTTTAAAGAATTACAGTGTGTCAAACAATTCCTCTACCCAATTATTTTCAACCATGAATCAAGAACACTTCAATAAATTGATTATATTCTTAATAAAATATTATAAACGATGTTTTCCTTAAATAAAACAGAATGCCTGGTAAGTGTCTTAATTTCAGTTATTCTTTCAATTTGAGGACTGGGGTCACAATTTAGGCTTTAATTGGTCAATCGGCATTATTTGCTTCTACTAAGCTAAAAATTAAATTAAAACATTACAGAAGTGTTCAATAAAACTCTAAAATACTAATACTGAGCTCTCACTTACATGATAAGCACACACTGGGCAACACACTTGCCAAGTTCAAGTATGGATTTTTGCTGAGCCGAATTTCTTTGGGTGGTTCTCCCAAGAGTGAAGTCTGATTCTTAGAGGCAGCCTATTTATCAAAAACAAAAGAGTGGGTACTTAATAAGAGGTACAAGAAAATAAAAATGCAGAGAGAGTAAAGAAATACTTCTTATTCTTCAATAAAGCTAGTCTAGTGTGATAAAAATTTCTGCAACCTAATGTTTGAAGATATAAAGTTATGAAAGATTTCTGGATATTGATTAAAATTATCACAATTCACCTGCAATTATTTTCCAATTAGTTTTTTTTTTAACTATTCTAGAACCATAGAACTTTAGAACTGAAAGAGAATTAAAGGCGATTTTGTACAACCTTCTCATATGAACCAGGAGAGAATTCATCTTCGCAAGAAAAAACAAATCCCATACCTTATTTTCATAAATACTGTTATCAACATTCTCTTATTAAGATTTTTATTTAATGTTGTCTGGCCACAGCCAAATGACAAAGGCAAAAGTTAGTTATCTCTGGTACTAAAAATAATACCAAACAAATAAGTGGATTTAATAAAATTCAACTCCACATTTAGATGATAATCCTAGAAATTCATAGTTCTTGAAAATATATGATATCAGTATATTTTTATATAACTAGGTGCAAGGATTGTAGTATTTCTTTAACAGAAAAACAGGAGACAAAAATCATGGGCTTATTGTTCAGCGTATTTCATATTCTTCTGACAGAATTTTTTTACTTTCACTCCCTGATGGTAAAAATTTTAAAATAAGACACAATTCAGGTTACTATAGTTAAAGCTAGTAGCTAAGTTTTCATTTTAAATTAATTTTTATTTTGTACCCTGAACAGAATGAAGGAAGTATAGTCTCAAACGCTGATTTCCATATTTGAGAGCCAGAGCTCCTTACATTTGTTCCTTATCTGGCCACTGTGATTGTATTTGGACAGAAGATCTGTCTTACACATCTTCATAAGCCCCAAAGAAGTCCAGATTTGCTTATGATATGCAGATCACAGATGCAGACATATTCCTTCATTCACACATGTTTACGGAATACTTCTATGCTCCAGGCACTGTAGTAGGCACTGCTATCACTAAAGTGCGTAAGACAGGAATCCTAGCCCTTAAGAAATTCACACTCTAGTGGTAAAGACAGCTCAAGAGAAATCTAGGATGGAACCATAAGATTATAGGTGGGAGTTAAAACCATTAGCTATACGCCAAAGGAAAGCATATAGCACGAGAAAGGACAACACCCCAGAGAAATCCAATGATTGAAGGAGGAAAGGCAGCCAGCAAAGAACTCTCAAATTGTGTTTCTAAAGTACTCAGATTACATGCTTTCAGGGGGTCTCAGCTCTAGCCATGCATGAAAATCACTTATAAACTTTTAAAAAGAAATAAATACAGAGTCTCCCAACGATGAAAAGCTCTGGACCAAATGGCTGCACTGGATATTTGATTCTACCAAACATTTAAAGAGGAACTAACACTAATCCTTCTCAAACTCTCCCACAAAATTGAAGAAGAGAGAATACTTCCTAACTCACTCTGTGAGAGCAGCACTGCCCTAGTACTGATGCCAGACAGACACTACCAGAAAAGGAAACTATAGGCCAATATCCCTTATGAATACTGATGCAAAAAGCATCAATAAAACACTAGCAAACCAAATTCAGCAGATTATTAAAAGGATTATACACCATAACCAACTGGGATTTATTCCTAGAATGCAAGGATGATTCAACATAGAAAAATCGAATTTCAACGTAACACACCACATTAACAGAATGAAGGGAGGGAAACCACATCATCATCTCAAACGATGCAGAAAAAGCATTTGACAAAATTCGAAACACTTTCGTGTTTAATATTCAAAACCCTCAACAAACTAGAAATAGAAGGAAACTACCTTAACATGAAAAAAGTCATATGTGAAAAGCCAACATTATACTCAATGGTGAAAGACTGAAACTTTTCCTTCTAAAATCAAGAAAAAAACAAGGATGCTTGCTTTCACCACTTCTGTTCAACACAGTATTTAAAGTTCTAGCTAGAGAAATTAGGCAGGAAAAAGAAATAAAAGGCATCCAAATTGGAAAGGAAGAAGTAAAATTCTCTCTTTGCAATTGACATGAAAACCCCAAAGATTATACACACACACAAACTGCTGTAACTAGTAAACAAATTCAGCAAAGTTGCAGGATACAAAATCAACACACCAAAATCAGTTGCGTTTCTATACACTAACAAAGAACAATCCCAAAAGAAAATTAAGAAAACAGGGGCCAGCCCCATGGCCAAGTGGTTAAGTCCATGTGCTCCACTTCAGCGGCCCGGGGTTTTACCGCTTCAGATCCTGCGCACAGACATGGTACCACTCATCAGGCCATGCTGAGGCGGCGTCCCACATAGCACAACCAGAAGGACCTACAACTAGAATATACAACTATGTGCTGGGGGCCTTTGGGGAGAAGAAGAAAAAAAAAAAGAAAAGAAGATTGGTAACAGATGTTAGCTCAGGTGCCAATCTCAAAAAAAGAAAATTAAGAAAACAATTCTATTTACAACAGCATCAAAAAGAATAAAATACTTAGCAATTAACTGAACCAAAGAAGAGAAATAACTATACACTGAAAACTCCAAAACATTGCTGAAAGAATTAAAGATGACATAAATAAATGGAGAGAGAAGTTCATGGATTGGAAGACTTGATATTGTTAAAATGTTGATGCTACCCAAACTGATCTACAAATTCAATACGATCCCTACCAAAATTCCAACTTTTTCTGCAGAAATATAAAAATCCATCCTAAAATTCATATGGAGGACCCAAGGGACTCCAAACAGCTGAAACAATCTTGAGAAAGGTGAAAAAGAGGAACAAGAATGTGGGCCAGCCCCATGGACTAGTGGTTAAGTTTGACATGCTCCACTTCGGTGGCCCAGGTTCAGTTCTCGGGCACAGACATACAACACCTGTTGGTGGCCATGCTGTGGCAGTGACCCACATACAAAATGGAAGAAGACTGGCACTGATGTTAGCTCAGGGCGAATCTTCCTCAAGCAAAAAGAGGAAGATTGGCAACAGATGTTAGCTCAGGGCCAATCTTTCTCAGAAAAAAAAAAGAAGAACAAGAAAAGAGGGCTCACACTTTCTGACTTCAAAACTTACTACAAATCTACAGTCATTTTGACAGTATGGTACTGGCATAAAAACAGAAGTTTAAACCAAGAGAATAGAATACAGAGCCCAGAAATAAACTCCTGCATATACGGTTAGATGATTTTCAACAGGAGTGTGAAGACTTTTCAATAAAAGTGCTGGAAAGACTGGATGTTCACATGTAAATGAGTAAGTGGACCCAACGCCATATGCAAAAATTAACTCAAAATGGATCAAAGACCTAAAAGTAAGAGCTAAAACTACAAAACTCTTAAAAGTTTAGGTGGAAAGCTTCATGATACTGGATTTGGCAATGATTTCTTAGATATGACACCAAAAGCAGAAGCAAAAACAATTAAAAATAGATCATATGTTTGGCCACAAAACAAGTCTTGACAAATTTAAGAATATTGAAATCATACCCAGTATCATTCTGACCACAGTGGTATGAAACTAGAAATCAACATCAGGAGTAAAATTGGAAAATTCACAGGTATGTAAAAATTAACACACTCCTGAACAACCAATGGGTCATAAAAGAAATCAAAAGGGAAATCAAATAGTATCTTGAGACAAATAAAAATGGAAACCCAACATACCAAAACCTATGGGATGCAGCAGAAGCAGTTCTAGGAGGGAAGTTGACAGCAATAAATGCCTAAATGAACAGAAAAGAGCAAGCTCAAATAAACAACCTGACTTTACACTTCAAGGAACCAGAAAAAGAACAAACTAGGCCCAAAATTAGCAGAAGGAAGGAAATAATAAAGATTAGAGCAGAAATAAATGAAATAGAGACTAGAAAGATCAATGAAACTAAGTGTCAGTGCTTTGAAAAGAAAAATAGACAAACCTTTAGCTAGACTAACCAAGAAAAAAGGAGAAGACTCAAATAAATAGTTATAAATGAAAAAGGAGACATTACAACTGATACCACAGAAATCAAAGGATCACAAAAGACTATCAACAAACATATGCCAATAAATTGGGTAACTTAGAAAAACTGGATAAATTCCTAGAAACATACAACCTACCAAGACTGAATCATGAAGAAATAGATAATCTGAACAGATAATTAGTAAGAAGCAATAAAAAACCTCCCAAAAATGAAAAGCCCAGGACCAGATGGCTTCACTGGTGAATTCTACCAAACATTTAAAGAAGAATTAATGCCAATCCTTCTAAAAATCTCCAAAAAAACTGAAGAGGAAGGAACAGTCCTAACTTATTTTATAAGGCCAGCACTGCCCTCATACCAAAGCCAGACAAGGACACTATCAGAAAAGAAAATTACAGGCCAATATTCCTGATGAACGTGGATGCAAAAATCCTCAACAAAATACTAGAAACCCGAATTCAACAACATATTAAAAGGATTGTACATCATGATCGAGTGGAAATTTATCCCTGGAATACAAGGATGGTTCAACACATGTAAATCAATAAATGTGATGTGCCACCTTAACAGAATGAAGGACAAAAACCAGACGATCATCTCAATAGATGCAGAAAACACACTGGACAAAACTCAATATCCTTTCATGATAAAAGTAACTCTCAAAATACTGGACATAGAGGGAATGTACCTCAAAATAATAAAGGCCATACATAAAGGACATGCCCACAGCTAACATCATACTCAATGGTGAAAAGCTGAAAGATTTTCCTCTAAGATCAAGAACAAGACCAGGATGCCCACTCTCACCCCTTTCATTCAACATAGTGCTGGAAGTCTTAGCCAGAGCAACTGGGCAAGAAAAAGGAGTAAACAGTCTCCAAATCAGAAAGGACAAGTTAAATCGTTTTTGTTCGCATCAGTTACATTTCTATTTACTAACAACGAATTATTTGAAAAAGAAACTAAGAAATAAATCACATTTACAATACCACCAAAAAGAATAAAATACTTAGGAATAAATTTGACCAAGGAGGTAAAAGATCTGTACGTTGAAAACTATAAAACACTGATGAAAGAAATGGAAAAGGACACAAATAATTGGAAAGATACCCTGTGTTCATGGACTGCAAGAATTAACATTGTTAAAATGTCCATACTACTCAAAGCCATCTACAGACTCAATGCAATCCCTGTCAAATTTTCAATGACACTTTTCACAGAAATAGAAAAAAATAACCCTAAAACTTGTATAGAACCACAAAAAATTCCAAGTAGTCAGGGAAATCTTGAGAAAGAACAAAGCTAGAGGCATCATACTTCCTGACTTCAAACTATATTACAAAGCTATAGTAATCAAAACAGTAGCGGGATAAAAACAGACACATTGACCTATGAACAGAATAGAGAGCCCAGAAATAAACCCACACATATGTGGTCAACTAATCTTTGACAAAGATGCCAAGAATACACAATGGGGAAAAGATAGACTCTTTTATAAATGGTACTGGGAAAACTGGGATGTCTACATGCAAAAGAATCAGATTGGACCCTGATGTTACACCATACACAATAATTCACCCAAATTAGATTAAAGACTTACATATAAGACCTGAAACCATAAAACTCCTAGAAGAAAATACACGGAAAAATCTCCTTGACACCAGTCTTGGCAATGATTTTTTGGATATAATACCAAAAGCATAGGCAACAAAAGAAAAAATACACAAGTGGGACTACACCAACTAAAAAGCCTCTGCACACAAAGGAAACAATCAACAAAATGAAAAGGCAACCTGTGGAATGGGAGAAGATATTTGCAAACCACATATCTGAGGTGTTCATATCCAAAATACATAAGGAACTCATACAACTCAATAGCAAAAAACAAATAACCCAATTAAAAAATGGGCAAAGAATCTGAAGAGACATTTTTGCAAAGAAGACATACAGATGGCTAACAGGTACAAGAAAAGATGCTTAACATCGTTAATCATCAGGGAAATGCGAATCAAAACCACAATGAATATCCCCTCACACCTGTTTGGATGGCTGTTATCAAAAAGACAACAGGTACTAAGTATTGGCAAGTCCATGGAGAAAGGGAAACCCTTGTCCACTGTTGGTGAGAATGTAAATTGGTACAGCCATAATGGGCAACAGTGTGGAGGTTCCTCAAAAAACCCCTGAACTGCCATATGTAATCCCACTTCTGGGTATACATCCAAAGGAAATAAAGTCACTCTCTCAAAGAGATATTTGCCCTCCCATGTTCACCGTGGCACTCTTCACAATAGCCAAGATATGAAAACAACCTATGTGCTCACTGATAGATAAACAAAATGTATACATATATATTTACTGGAATATTATTCAGCCTTAAAAAAGAAGCAAATCCTGCCGTTTGCAACAATATGGAGGGGCCTGGAGGACATTAAGCTAAGAGAAATAAGTCAGAGAAAGACAAATACACATGATCTCACATGTGGAATCTAAAAAAGTCAAACTCATAGAACCAAATTGTAGAATGGTGATTGCCACGGCTGGGGGCGGGGGAAATGGGGAGAAGGTGGCCCAAGTCTTTCAGTCATAAGACGAGTAAGTTCTGGGGATCTAAAGTACAACATGGTGAACACAGTTAAGAATACCATATTGTATACTTGACATTTGCTAAGAGAGTAGATCTCAAATGTTCTCCCCACACCCCATACACACAAAAGGTGATGTGCGGTGACGGATGTGTTAATTACCTCAATTGTAGTAAAAATTTCACAATGTATAGGTATATTAAATCATCACACTGTGCACCTTTAGAAAATCACATTGTACAACCTAAATATATACAATTTTTATTTGTCAATCATACCTCAGTAAAGTTGGGGAAAAAAGAAAAGAAACAGACAAATTGGACTTCCTCAAAATTAAAAACCTTTGTGGATCAAAGGATACTATAAAAGATGGTGTCAATTATCAACAGTGGAAACCCACAGAATGGAGAAAATATCTGCAAATCATGTATCTGATAAGAGATTAATATCCAGAATATAAAAAGAACTTGTAAAACTCAATAACAACAAAATGAACAACACAATTAAAAGTGGGCAGAGAAATCAAACAACCCGATCAAAAAAAGGGCAGGGGACATGAACAGACATTTCTCCAAAGAAGATATACGGATGGCCAATAGACACATGAAAAGATGCTCATCATCACTAATCATCAGGGAAATGCAAATCAAAACTACACTAAGATATCACCTTACACCTGTTAGAATGGCAAAAATAACCAAAACAAAAAGTGACAAATGTTGGAGAGGTTGTGGAGAAAAAGGAACCCTCATACACTGTTGATGGGAGTGCAAACTGGTACAGCCACTATGGAAAACAGTATGGAGATTCCTCAAAAAATTAAAAATAGAAATACCATATGACCCAGCCATCCCAGTACTGGGTGTCTATCCAAAGAACTTGAAATCAGCAATTCCAAAAGTCCCATGCACCCCTATGTTCATCACAGCATTATTTACAACAGCCAAGACGTGGAAGCAACCTAAGTGCCCATCAACTGATGACTGGATAAAGAACATATGGTATATATATACAATGGAATACTACTCAGCCATAAAAAAGGATAAAATCGTCCCATTCACAACAACATGGATGGACCTTGAGGGTATTATGTTAAGTGAAATAAGCCAGATAGAGAAAGACGAACTCTGTATGACTCCACTCATAGGTGGAAGTTAAACATATAGACAAAGAGAACTGATTGGTGGTTACCAGGGGAAACGGGGGATGGGGGAGGGCACAAAGGGTGAAGTTGTGCATCTACAACAGGACTAACAATAACGTCCCATTGAAATTTCACAAGGTTGTAAACTACCATAATGTCAATAAAAAGTTAAAAAAAAAATGGGCAGAGAATATGAACAGACATTTTTCCAAAGACGATATACAAATGGCCAATAAGCACATGAAAAGACGCTCAACATTACTAATCATTAGGGAAAAGCAAATCAAAACCATGATGAGACATCACTTCACACCCATTAGAATGGCTGTTATCAAAAAAACCAGAAAACAACACATGCTGGTGAGGATGCAGAGAAACTGGAACCTTGTGCATTGCTGGTGGGCATGGAAAATAGAATGGCACTGCCTCAAAAAATTAAACATAAATTTACCATATGATCCAGCAGTTCCATTTCTGGGTAAACACCCAAAAGAATTGAAAGCAGGGACTCAAACAGCTATCTGTATACCATGTCATAGCAGCATTATTCACAAAAGCCAAAAGATGGAAACCACTCAAATGTCCATCAACAAATGAATGGATAAATAAAATGTCGTATATATATATATATATATATACACACACACACACAATAGAATATTATTCAGCCTTAAAGGAAAAAAAAGGAAATTCCAATATACGCTACAACATGGATGAACCTTGAATACATTATGCTGAGAGAAATAAGCCAGACACAAAAGACAAATATCATATCATTCCAGTCGCATGAGGTACCTGGAACAGTCAAATTCAGAGACAGAAAGCAGAACAGTGTTTACTGGGGGCTGGGGAGCAGGGAAGATGGAGAGCTGAAAAGGTACAGAGTTGCAGTATGGGATGACGAAAAAGTTCTGGAGATGGATAGCAGTGATGGTTGCAAAACAACGTGAAAGTACTTAATGCCTCTGAATTATATGCTTACAATACAGATCTCCCTGAATCAAATTCTCAGGGGTGGGAGTTAGAGTTTAGCCCTCTCCATTTTTTTTTTCAAAGTCCAGAGGTGATTCTGACAAAAAGACAGAATCAACACTCACTGGTCAACATAATATTAAGGATGCAGGTCTAAAAACTAAAGCCGAGTTTAGCAAAGTTTAACAAAGTCCAGCATCCTGCTACCTACCTGGAAAACATACTTTGAAGTTACCTGGTCCAACTTCCTACTGTCAGAAATAGGAATCACTTCCACAGGAAACTGTAGAGATGCTCACCTGGGGTCTGCTTAACTGTCCTACCTGATATGACATTTGCATCTTGGTGAAATAGTCAAACTTTTTGTTTGAAAGCTTCAACTATTCTTAGTTATATTAAGCCTAAACCCGCTTTATTGTATGTCATACTTACTGGACCAGTTCTGACCACTAAAGGAGCACAAAATACCATGTGACTAACCTATGAATATTTCTTTCCCTTCCCCAAAGCCCCAGTACCTAGTTGTATATCCTAGTGGTGAGTCATTTTGGTTTTCTACGCAAGCCGCCACCACAGCATGGCTACTGACAGATGAGTGGAGTGGTTCCGAGACTGGGAACTGAACCCGGGCCACCAAAGAGGAGTGCACTGAACTTTAACCACCAGGCCATCAGGGCTGGCTCTGTGAATTTTTTAGAAAATATATACCCAGCTGGTCAACCCTTTCAAGGTCTATACATCCATTTCCCTCAATTCTTCTTCCCAGGACCTGTTTTCCAGGCCGTGCCCCACTGTGGCTGTCTTCTTCCAGACAGCCTCTCATTGCCCATTGTGGGAATCACCTCAAATCCAGTTTTTCTAAAGACCCCGGTGCTTTCAATGAATTAAAGAGTGTGTTCGAAAAGACAGAATATTCATATATGGGTTCTATTTGTTTAATTTTGCTCAGTAACCCAAGCAATTAATACCACATATAAATTTTTAAAACTCATTCTATGAAAAATTGCTTAGCTTTCTCAGGATACGATTGTAGGGCTTTCTATCCACATCTCCTCCCATGACTAGGTGACACCAAAACCTCTTACAAACTCAATATTATTTCAACATTTGAATACAACTACACACATTTTTTCCCTCACATGCTGCTTATAGCCTGAGTTTTATACCACTTACAAACCAAAGGATATTTTAGGGCATAAATAAAATAAAAATTAAATGTACTTTATTCTACTTACTAATTATAACATTTACAAATGTCAGTGGTTTATAAACCAATAAAATGGGTAAAAACTTACAGAATTAAAACAGAGATTAGATTCTTCTGAACAGAACACAGTTTAGTAACTGACTTTGACATTTTTCAGATAAAATAAAATTGGTTCTGCCTTTAAATATTAAAATAATACTTTAACTGGCTAGAGAATATATATTTAAAGTAGAAAAGTGAGTATATTTTAAAGAACAGCATTATTATTTACTTAGAAAGCCTTATAAATAAAATCGTTATATAATTGGGTAAGTATTACTGATACTCCTAAGGTTTTCCAAACCATAAAATTTTGAATTTAAACTAGTTTACACTTTAGTTTTAAAACATCAAGCATTTTTTAAAACTATCTCAAACTTTTCAGAAAAGCAAATATATGTAAAGAATTCACATTTAAATTATTTTATAACAGACTTAAAAAATTCATTTTTGGGGCTGGCTCAGTGGCGTAGGAGTTAAGTTCGAACATTCCACTTGGCGGCCTGGGGTTTGTGGGTTCAGATCCCGTGTAGTATGTACATACACATGCAGCATACAGGTGTAGTGTGTGTGTTCGTGTGAGCATGCACACGTGCACGGACACGGTTTTCTTACCCCTGAACTCATCTCCGGGCTGTGTGGCTGGCTCTGCTGTTGCCTCTGGTGAGCCGTCAGCAAGCCCAGAGCCGGAAGGCTGGGCCAGCTCTGGAGATATGCCAGCGACCCGGAGAAGCCCCGGTCCGCCGTGCCCACCGAGGGGGGCTGCTTCTCCTGAGCGTTGCCGAGCGCCAGCCCCACCCGGCTGGCCCTCTGCTGATTCGGAAGGAAGGGCAACACGCCCACTCCGGCTGTTACCGTGGTCTGAGTTGGAAGCAGAGCGGACGCTGCAGCGAAGCACAAATGCAAAAAGACGAGGCTTATTCACAACAGTCCTTTTGATTTTGTCAAATTATGGGCGAAATGTGCAGAAACCTACTTTTTACCTGTTAGAGAACAGCTAAATTTAAAAGGTGAGGTTACACCTTGTAAATTAGCAGGCTCTTGTATGGAAAAACAAAAACCTCTAATAGTAATAATCATCATTTTCTTTTTTTTTTTAAAGGTTTTATTTTTCCTTTTTCTCCCCAAAGCCCCGCAGCACATAGTTGTATATTTTTAGTTGTGGGTCCTTCTAGTTGTGGCATGTGGGATGCTGCCTCAACATGGCCTGATGAGCAGTGCCACGTCCGCACCCAGGGTTCGAACCGGCGAGACCCTGGGCCGCTGAAGTGGAGCGTTCGAACTTAGCCACTCAGCCACGGGGCCGGCGCCCATCCTTTTCCTATCTTCAATAACTTCCAGGATAATCTCAAGGATATTATATTTTTTAGTTCCAAATTTTAATTGTATATTTTAGAAGTTGAGAGCAAAATTTATGTACTTTTGGGGGCTGGCCCCGTGGCCGAGTGGTTAAGTTCGCGCGCTCGGCTGCAGGCGGCCCAGTGTTTCGTTAGTTCGAATCCTGGGCGCGGACATGGCACTGCTCATCAGACCACGCTGAGGCAGCGTCCCACATGCCACAACTAGAAGAACCCACAACGAAGAATACACAACTATGTACCGGGGGGCTTTGGGGAGAAAAAGGCAAAAATAAAATCTTAAAAAAAAAAAAAAATTATGTACTTTTGGGCATTTAAGTCACATCAGTGCTGTTTTTTATGCCCAATCACTGGAATTTGCCTGCTTCCATATTTAAAGAAAATAATTAAGTCAGTCTCCAGTTGAAAAAATTCTCTGACACTTAAATATTAACAAAGTTGGATTAAATACAAGAATAAATTTGGTCAGCTGGCTTGCACAGCTCCTAAGAGCCAACTGTATGTCTCTCTGTCCAGCTCTTGGCATCGATGTCTTCACACAGGTAACCTGAAAGTGGCCATGGGCGGCGTGTTCACACACACAGACCCACAACTGCTACAAAGCAAGACTTTGTTGTAACCTAGAGAGCTCGTTTTTAAGCATCAGCACACCACTGGTTTACAAAATATCAACACTTGTGAATACATAAGCACCAAATTTAACACATGAAAGTTTGACATTTTTATTTACAGGAAATAAGAAATTCTGGAAGAAATGAAAGTTTTAATAAGAAAATTCTGACCCATTCCACTTTTTAGGTCAAAGTTAAAAGAAAAGAGCTAATTTGGATAAACTACTTTAAGTCAAATTTATACTTTACAAATTCACTAAACAAATCTCTTAAATTATTTTTAGTACTCAATATTTAGAGAGGGAAAATTTAGTCTTATCTTTTAGATAGAACTAAACACTGCGACACTGAATTTTCAGTGTCCGTGCAGCATCGATGCTAAAGCAAATGGCTTATTATTTAACCCGACACAAATCATAAACATTTGCATAGGCTTTTAGTCACGCAAAATTTAATTTTTAGGACAGACTCCATCATACCATAAAAATTTCCACACCTGTCTGTATCCCGGTTTAACTTCTGCCCAGTTAATTTCAATAGTCAGAACTGAGTACATTATTTAATCATTTGACTTGTTAGTTTTATGCACAAGAGGTTAAATATGCTACTCCTATTTAATTGACTCCTTCTCTTCATTACTGGTGACCCTTCTCTTTTCCCTCAGCATGCTCACTTCAAACAAATTTCAATCAAACTCAAACTGAAAATTTCAAAATCACATTCAAATCAGAACTCTAGGTACACCATCATGCTCCTGTTTCTCTAAAAAGAAAACACTATTCCATTGAAATGTCATCTTTTCAGAAGCACATAGTACACTTATTATTATTTTTCTTCTACTACTAATTTGGAGATCACATTTGAAAAATCATACAAATAAATAATCAAATTTTAAATTTATAAGTGCCAGATATTTCTTTATAAAGCTAAGGGTTTTTGGTGCCAGCCCCATGGCCTAGTGGTTAAGTTCAGCACACTCTGCTTCGGCGGCCTGAGCGTGGTTCCCAGGCACAGACCTACACCACTTCGGCAGTGGCCACACTGTGGTGGTGACCCACATACAAAATAGAGGAAGACTGGCACAGAAGTTAGCTCAGGGCAAATCTTCCTCACCAAAACAAAACAAAACAAAAAGCTAAGAGTTTTCCTATCCGGGCAAAATTAAATGGATCCCTATGCAGTGTGCTGTCAGCCCAGTGGGCAGCATGTCGGTCTCAAATAGATCTGTGTCTTTGCCTCACGCTGCTAGTTGCGTCTTCATCAAATATTAAAGCATATCCAGCAGGGAAAGTCTTATCTTGGTATGGGAGCAAGTCCATTAATAACTTACTGATAGTTTTCTAATGTTACAAATAAAAAAGCCAAGAGGGCTCTTGAAATTTTAAATGACCGAATAAAACTCAAATATGACCTTCCTGTAAATGAAAGCAGATTATATGTAAACTACCTTTACATCTCAAATCTGACTATTTACGGACTTCTCAGTAAACACACATCATTTACTTTTATGTGCTTCTCCATGATGGCCCAACTCTGCCTTCAGTGGAAGCGCGGACCCCATCCCCACTGCGGTCTGCACCACCATAGCTGGCGGTTCTCCGAGCAAGCCCGGTTTCTGCAAAAGAAGAAAGGAGGGAAGACTTTTGCCCACAGCAACCAGATATAACCTAACAAAAAGGCTACACACAGGAAAATTCATAAGTAATCTGACCACCGGCCTGATTACAGAACAGGAATGAGCTCATTTCAAAAGAAAGAATATACCATACTTACATTATTTGTATGAATATTCTCAAGTTTCATTAATTGTTGCTGTGCCAGTGGTACATGAGAAAGATTCTGAAGGAACAAATTAGAAGCATTACCCATAGCTGAGCTCTGTGAAAACCACAAAACATTAAGTTAGCTTAATTTTGAAAAGCTGCTTGTTGTAAAACCCAATTCATTTCAAAGTTCAATTCCTCAGTTGATGAGGACAAAAGTAACAGTTTCTTAATGTCCCACTTTCCACCTTCAGGCAACAGTAACTAATTATTTTAATAATATACAAGATGTGACCACGTAATGCCACATCCTGTCCTTCTTTTCCTTCATTCTTCCTTCCCTCCCTCCCCGCTACGTGGCTGTCGTGTTGGTGTCATTCTGTCACTGATTTATTCATTCCATTTCTCAACAAGGATTTACTGAGCACTGCTGTGTGCCAGGCACCATGCTACCCAGTGAGAAATACAGCAGTGGGGTCTGCCTGCACGGATCTTAGAGTCCCCTGAGGAAGGCAGACATTAGTTACTTATACAAACATGTAATTACAAATGGTGATGAGTGTATGAAAGACAAACCTGAGGAGCCAAGAGCACACGTGATGGGGGAATTTGATTTAGATTGATATTCAAGGAAGGCCTCCCTGAGGAACCAAGATCTGAAGGCTGCAGAGGAGTAACTGGGTGACGTCTGGAGGGTTTCTGGGGGCTGGGTGGGAAGCATTCCAGGCAGGAGCAGCAGGAGCGAAGACCAAAGAGAAGAGAACGAGGTCCTTCGAGGACCAAAAGCAGGCCACTGAGGCCGGCACAGTGATGCCCAATGAGCATGAGAAGCGGAGAGGGCGGCCAGGACAGGCCATAAAGGCAAAACGAAGCATTTAGGTCTTTATTCTAAAATAAAGGGAGTATGGTCAATACTCTGAACTCCCCTCTCATATCACTCTTTACACCTTACTGTAATTAGCTGTTCGGTGTTTGTTTTCTCTATTTGTTGAAATTCTGTAAGGGACTATGATATTCTGTTCAATGCTGTAGCCTCAGTGACTAGCAGTGTCTGGCACATATTAAATTCCCAATAAAATATGCTGAGTAGATGAATGAATAAAGACCCTGCAATGCACAATGCCCTACATTAGAATCTAAGAATGAAAAACAAATAAAAGATAGAGCTTCTCCTTAAAAAGCTGGGTTTAGGACCAGACATCAAGCACCTGTTATACGCTACATTTGACTTGTAACCAGGCTTCTATATAGATACAGCCTTAAACAGTATCTGAAATTAATGAGTTATGTTTTATTTCCAGTATTATGGATATTTACATATACAAACACATTTTTAAAAACTTATCCGAACAAGGTGAGAAAAATATTTTTCACTCTCAAAAATACATGAATTATTTTTATAAAACTGATTAAATTTTAAGAATTAAGAGCTATTGTTCATTCATTTATTCTTTTCATTCTGTAAATACTTTTTTGAGTTAAGACCACATAAGAAAATTTGTTTTGAACTACTAATTTCTAGAAAAATATACCACAAAATACACCTCTTCTCGTCTTAAAGTCTTACAAATAGGAACCAACAAATATACATAACTATGCTGCTTTGATCAGCTTAATGTGATCTGATGTACTCAAGTTATGTTATGTTTTTATGCAGCTACACTTATTACTATGGATTTTTAAAAAATAAAATACGTAACTTCTTAAGAACTTTAAGTGATAAAAACAAACGAAATATTCACTCTAAATTTTGGATGCTTCAGTACTCAATGCTACTTAGATACCTGATGTGCTTTATTCAATTGTAAAAATGCAGGAGACATGGGTGGGTTCATCAGATGCGGCAAGCTGTGAGGGGTTCCAAGAACTGCTTTAAGAAAACAGAAGTAAAAACTTAACGTTATGATACACATGGAATTAAAAAATAAATAAAACAAACTCCAAAAGGGTAAATGAGTATTTCTTTAACTTTTAACAAATCCATTGGAAGTTCAAGATACACTGACCTTGTCAATGCACAAAAAGGGACAAGTTCTTTTCCTTGTGATTCAAACCTAGAATCTGATTTAAAATTCCAAAACCACCTGTCATAATGGTAAAACACCAAACCCAGCCTTTCTCTTCTCTATCATTAGTGCAACAAAATGAATCCCATCTTTTAATAAGTATAATACTAATTGAACCCATGCTATTTGCTCAGTATTTTCGTTGGGCTTTTGGGATATTTTAGCATGGGGTGGAGGGGAAGGATAAGATACAATCTTGTCCTTGAAAAGCTTACAATCTAATTGAGAAGAGAATATATGTACCTGAAAAATATTTACACAATAAAAACAAAAGAAACAATACTGTACACAGTTGATAAAAGAAATAAATGGTAACTAGAAGTTTTATCAAGTTTGTCTGAGTACAAATACCAGAGTGCATATCAGAAGCCATGTTTTCAAAATAGATAATATACAGACAAAAAGAACCATGAGACACAAAAATATAAGAAGCAATTTTGTCTAATTTATTATAAAGTATCTAAGTAACTGGAAATAGTCAAAATATACAAAATTCCCTAGCAATACAATAGTTAATTGGAATCATAGAAGGTCAGGTTTAGAAAGTATTTCAAAAGCATATAATTCATTGACCAAAAATATTTGGAATTTATATGTAACATCCCTACAAGTTCTCATGCTTCAAAAACTCTGTTTCAAATTTTTATTACTTGCTGAGGCAGTCCACTACATCTTTGGAAAACTGGCCATTAGAAAGTGCTTTCTTTGGAACGAGCGAGTTTCACTCTAGGTGGTGAGAAGATTAGATCATTAGGATGAGTTGCTTACAAAAGACAACGCTGTTTATTAGGAAAGAGGGATAAAGATGGTCATTTCATAATGACAAAGGGGTCAATTCATCAAGAGGATGCAACAATCTTAAATGTCTGGGCACCAAAACACAAAGCTTCAAAATATATAAAGCAGAAACTTCTAGAACTGAAAGGAAAAGTAGACAAATCCACAACATGATTAGAGATTTCAACACCACCTCCTCTCTTTTTTTAGGCAGTCACCATATTTTTTTAATAAAACATTACAATACATTTTCTCACAGCTTTTAGTGAATACAATATTTCCCAGTTTAAAACAACACCAACCAGAATCAAAACACTGAAAATATCCAGTCTCACATCTAACTGCCCTCACTCTTACCTCTTGGCTAGGACTCCCACTGAGCCCCACCCCTCTCCTCAATAATTAATAGAATACATTGACAGAAAATCAGTAAGGATATAGAAAACTTGAACAAAACTATCAACCAACAACACATACAGAGGATTATAATATATTACCACAACCAAGTGAGGTTTACCCTAGGAATAAAAGGTTGGTTTAACATTTAAAAAAATCAATCAATGTAATTCATCATGATAACAGACCAAAAAACCCACATATGATCATCTCAATAAATGGAGAAAAGCAATGGATAAATTCCAAGAATTCTCATGATAAAATTTCTCAGCAATATAGAAATAGAAGGGAGAGGTCTCAGCTTGAAAAAGAAAACCTATGAAAAACTATAGCTAACATTATATTAAATAATAAAAAAAAGAAAAGCTTTCTCTGTAAGATCAGGAACAAGGCAAGGATGTCCACTCACACCAGTTCGATGCAGAAACGATGCTGGAATTTCTACCTATTGCAATAAAGCAAGAAAGAGAAATAAAAGGCATAGATACCGGAAAGGAAGAAGTAAAACTGTTAATTTGTAGATGACATGATTGTCTATATAGAAAATTCTAGGTACAAAAACCTACTAGAAACAATAAGTAAGGTTGCAAAATATCAGATAAATATACAAAATCAATTCTACTTGCATATGCCAGCAAAAAGCAATAGGAAATTGAAATTTAAAAGGCAATACCATTTAAAATAGTATCAAGAAAAGTGAAATGCTATGGGTAACTCTGACAAAATATGCGTAAGATTTGTACCCTGAAAACTACTAAATATTGCTGAGAGAAATTAAAGAAGACCTAAATAAATGGATATATATGTTTACCATATTTATGGCTCAGCCTCAAAATTGATGTCAATTCTGCCCAAATTAGTATATAGATTCAACACAATCCCAATCAAATTCCCAGCAGACATTTTTCATAGAAATTGACGGGCTGATTCTAAAATTTATATGCAAATGCAAAGGACTTAGAATAGCCAAACAAACTGAATAGAGTTGGAGGACTTTTACTAACTGATTTCAAGATTTATTATAAAGCTACATTTATTAAGACAATGCAGTCTTGGTCTAACGACAGACATTTAAATCAACAGAATAGAGTCCTGAGAGACAGCCATACATATATGTTCAATCGATTTTTGAAAAAGGTGTCAAGAAGTTCAATGGAAAAGGACAATCTCTGTAAACAAATGATACTGGAACAACTGTGGGAAAAAAATCAACTTGGAGCTTTTACCTCACACCATAAAAAAAATGTAACTGGAAATGGATCATAGATCTAAATGTAACAGGTAAAATTATAAAAATTCTGGAGGAAAACATCTTAGTGACCTTGAATTTGACGAAGATTTCTTAAATACGACACAAAAAGTATAAATTATTAAAAAATAATAAATCAGACTTTGCCAAAATCATAAATTTTGCTCTTCAAAAGACATTGTTAAGAAAATAAAAAGACAACCTACAGAGTGGAAGAAAATATTTGCAAATCCACATACTCAACAGAAGTCTTGGATCTAGAGCACAGCACCCTTACAACTTCAGACAAAGAGCTCAGTTTTAAAAGGTGCAAAATATTTAAAAAGAAATATTAACAATGAATAAAGATGGCACATTAGCACACCAAAAGATGTTCAAAATCATTAGTCAAAAGGGATATTCAAATTAAAACCACCATGAGCTGGCACTACACACCCAACGGACAGGCTAAAATGGAAGGATCAACATAATGAGTGTTGGTGAGGATACTGAGCAAAGCAGCCCTGGATGCTGACGGTGAGAATGTGCAATGGTTCAACCACACTGCAATACAGCTGGGAGAGCTTCTAATAACTTCAACACACACAGACCATATGACCCAGTCATTCCACAACTAGATATTTACCCAAGAGAAGTGAAAGTCTAAGTCTACACAAAGACTAGTACACAAATGTTCACAGCAATTTTATTTATAATGACCTAATACTGGAAATAACCTAATTGTTCAACAAGTCAATGAATATGCAAAGTGAGATGCAATACTACTCAGCATTAAAAAGGAAAAAACCATTGATACATGCAGCAATGTGCATAATCTCAAAATAATAAGTGGCGTGAAAGAAGCCAGACAGTACATACTGTGTGATTCCATTTATATAAATTTCTGGAAAATTTGTCACTCCTCTCTACTGACAGAAAGCAAATCAGCAGTTTCCTGGGGACAAGGAAGGGGTGGATGACAAAGGAGCAAAAGGAAACTTTCAAGAGTAACGACTATGTTTATTATTTTGATTGTGGTGATGGTTTCAGGAGTTATACATATGTCAAAACTTATCAATTGGTACACTTTAAATATGTACAGATTAATGTGCATCACTTATACCTCAATGAAACTAAAATACGACTTAGACCATAAGGACTTACATAATAGTTAAAATTAAAAATACACATACGTAAAGAAAGAAGTGTAGAATATTTACATTATATTGTATTTTTGAAGGCAGTTAAAAGACCTGAATTAAAGAGAAAAGATCAGTATGGTCAGAATAACATAATCAAATTGGGTCTGGGAGGAAAATCAACCTGATGGTCGTGTACAGATTAGATTAGAGAGAAAAGAGGGCAGAAAAGAAGAGTGGTTAGGAAAGTACAGACCAGACCACATGTGAGAAACGAGGTATGTACAAGCTCTGAAACAGACATGTAAAGGAAGGGGTTTAACCAGTAAACAAATATTTAAGTGCCTTTCACTATAACCAGCAGCTCTGTTCTAAGTGCTTGAGATGAACAAGACAGATAAATCTTTGCCATTGTGGAGCTTCCATTCTCGTGGGAGAGACAGACAACAAGCAAATGAATGCATGTAAGTTATTTGAAAAATGATACAATGAGAAAGAAGTAGGGCAAGGGTATAAATATAAATATATATATAATATATACAATTATAAGGAATTATGCTTCTGTACAATTATTCCCATTTGTTCAGAGCCTCTGTGACGAGTTCAGCCTACAGTAAGGGATACAGCTAAGACGTAGTAAAGGAAAAACCAATGGAACTTATTAATTAATAAGATATTCTGTCTTTCCCGAACACCAAGAAACTTTCCATACATTGCCCAGCAGCTTTGCATGTTTGAGTGAGGCACAGATTTAATCCTTTTCCCCTCCACTCGACACAAACAAAGCCAAGCCATGTTTGGTGAAACGATTTCCCCATCAGTGTAATATTGAAACATCTTAATTAAAATTGTGAAAGTAGCACTGAAATAAAGAAGCATGATCTCCTATGGTCATACATCAATCTGAGTAGAAAAGTAGAGTGGAGAATATGTATTCTTAGATAAAAAGAAGAGACAAGGGGCCAGCCCCATGGCCAAGTGGTTAAGTTTGTGTGCTCCGCTACAGAGGCCCAGGGTTTCGCTGGTTTGGATCCTGGGCGCGGACATGGCACCACTTGTCAGGCCACGCGGAGGCGGCGTCTCATGTGCCACAACTAGAAGGACCCACAACTAGAATATACAACTATGTACTGGGGAGATTTGGGGAAAAAAACACAGAAAGAAAAAAAAAAAGAAGAAGATTGGCAACATTTGTTAGCTAGGGTGTCAATCTTTAAAAAAAAAAAAGACAAAAATAATTTTGGGGAGGAGTTACTAAAGGTAGCCCAGAGTCCGAAGGTGTGGACAATACTTCCTAAAAGACCTGAGAGTGTGATATACTTCTTTAAACACTAATACAATCTTCGACTGCATCAATAGAAATATAATGATCACAGGAAGGAAATCCCACTGCCTTCTGTGCTGATCAGAACCCATCTAGAGGATAAGTTCATGCCTGTGTACACCACATTGCAGGACAACGTAGAAAACCTAGGCTATGTCTACAAGGGGCCAATTTGTAGGAAGATTCAGAGAGCATATCCTACGGCATGGTATGGAAGGTCAAATGTAGAACTGTAGGCTTCCAAGAGGTATGAGAGGTGTAGAGAGAAAATATTAGGACTGTTATTTATATTTACTTTCATCTTAAAAATGAAAATCTTAAGCTTTATCATTTCTTACCATAAGGGTCAACAAGGGTGCATTTACATAACTGACATAGAATTGATACATATACCGTATATATTGGGGCTCTCCTCAAAATTTCTTTTATTGATAGGGTTGTATACTCAAAAAACAAATAAATAAAAGGAGATCACTGGTCTGGAGAATAGAAGACAGGGAAAACCAACGATGACAAAGGTTTCACAGTGGTTGTTTTCAAATATTAGAAGGCTTTTCATACGGAAGAAGGAACAGATTTAACCTGTGTTTCTACAGGGGCAGAACTAGAACAAGTGGCTAAAAGTTGTATTGGATTACCATCTAATATAAAGAAAAACTTTCTAGGAATTAAATTTGTCAAACCAGGGAATAGGTTGCCTTGGGAAATAATGAGCTTCTTATGCTTTGAGTAGTCAGGACAGAAAAGGGGTTTCTCTATACCATGAAAATCGCAGGAGAGATGTCTGACCACATAATAGGCTGAGCAGAAAACATCTACAGCTGCTTCTCACACACAAAGAACTGATGACTAAATGAAGTACTTAACATGAATATTGTTGTACAATAAGTAATTTAACTCGTCTTTGTCCCTGGTTCCTGGAAGGAACTCTCAATCCTCAGAATTTCCTGAGTGACAGAAGTGTCCTTGCTATGTTAACACAGACCCCTAGGCAGCTTCAGGATGGGGGCTGGTCATGCTAGAGACCAACCACGTGATTAGAGGGCTGAGGCTCTGAGCCATGTGATGTCAGCCTCACTGCCTGACCTCCAGGGAGAGGAGGGGACTGGAGATTGAGTCGAATAACACAGCCAATCCTGCTTACATAATGAAACCCCAATAACAACTCTGGACAGTGAGGTTAGTCCAGCAGAAAGCAGGTTAGTCACCCTGGTTGCTGTACACACTGAAGTGCCAGGAGGGCAGTGTGCGCTGACTCCATGGAGAAAAAGCCTAAAAGCTCTGATTCAGGACCCTCCCAGACTTAGCCCTAGGCGTCTCTTTACTTGGCTTGTTCCTGAGTCGTATCCTTTATAATAAGTACAGCGCTTTCCTAAGTTCTGTGAGTCATTCTAGTGCATTACCGAACCTGAGGGGCCTGTAGGAATCCCCAAATTTGTAGCCAGTTGGTCAGAAGAACAGGTGGCCTGGGGACCCCCTGAACTTGTGGCTGGTGTTTGAAGTAAGGGCAGACCTGTTGGGGACAAAGCCCTTAATTTGTGGGGTCTGTGCTAACTCTGGGCAGTTAGTGCTAGAACTGAATTGCAGTACACTGGCTGGTGCTGGCCCAGTTGGGGTTGAAACAGAATGAATATATTTACTATAAACTTTGTACTCTAAACCTTAGTGCTGAATATAGGCATTCATTTCCTCATAATGATAAAATATACAGTATGGGTATATACAGTTGTGCATTTCAGAAGGTAAATAAGCTCTCATCAGAGAAAGAATACTAAACAGGTAGATATTTAATGTATACTCATACTATAAAGATTTCCGTAACACTTAGAAAATAATGTTTTTGACATTTTCTACAAAGTGAAACAATTTTACAATAAAAAATGTAAGAGCAAAGAAGAAACAGACCTCTAGCACTTTGCAACAATGTAATTCTGCAAAAGCACACATAGGAAAGTATCATATCCTTTGTTACTAGAGGCCGTAACAATGTAATGTGTTAATTATTACCTGGTCTACGAATTCATGTCAACCAGGAACTGAACTGAAGGTTTAATATTTAACACTTACTAATGGTAAAAAAAAGAAAAAAATTAGGAAATCCATAAGCAGGTGGTATCTACCAAAAGGAGTCAAAACATATTACCTCAGATCATTAGTTCTTGAAAAGCTAAAAACTTTTGGACTAATTTAAATATGTTTTTCATGTACAACAGCACAATTAACTTCCCGGCAACATTCTGCATTTACTCAGCACGCCCGTGCCTACCTGGTTTCAGGGCTCGCCCGCAGAGGTGCGGTTGCAGAAGAACTTGGAGCAGGGCAGGGTTGTTCAAACTCCTCATAATTTGCACTGGATTTGGCTCTGGGAGTAAGCCCTTTTGACTGCTGTGCATCTTCAATGAGGAGAGAGAGGAAACATTAGAACAAGGATAAGCACAAAGATAAAATTTTAAAGTCTTCCTTCCAGAAATTCTCATCCATCTGATGAGACCTATCTTATGACAAACACAACTTGCTTAACGTTATCCACTTGTATACATTCTACCATGATTCCTAGTTATAATGTTAAATATTCTACCATACAACATCTACTGAAATCCTCATAGAACGTCTCAGTCAAATATGAATTGGCTTTAAGAGGACTCACAATTTAGTGGGATAAATCTCTTCACACAAGTAGAAAGATGCCAAGGGAATCTGAATTTATTAACAGTGAGATAACTTGTTGACATAATATGAATACTTTGACACTACAGAAGAGCCTTACTATAATGTTGATCTAAAGTTTAATAATGATTAGGGTTGCCTCATAAAGCAAAATTATCTTATAATAAAGGTCTTTATTTCATTAACTTAACCCTCTAATTTGACAAAGGATGAACCAGCCTTACAGGTGTGTAATTGAGTAGCTCCCTAAAAACATGAAATTGTTTTCAGTTTTAAAAAACCAGCCTGATAGATGAGAATATTAATATAATGATATAATAGTAACACTGTAAACTCCTAGCCATGAGGAAATGGAGAACTGACAAGGACAACTGGAATCCCTCTCAGTCCAGACGCTGTGAAGTTGAGAGAGAGGGGGCGACGGATCTGAGAACCTACACAAGACCAGCGAGCGCCCGCTGGAAAGATACCAGGTGGGCCAGCAGAGCGTGAGAGCCTGCATCCACAGCCGGCACGCTTTGGGGAAGGCCTTAGCTGTGTAACCCTGCTGCTTCCTCCACATCACCCTCCAGCAGCCTCCGTCCAGTGACAACCACAGGACCAACGAATGAACAGCAGGGTGGCACATAAACTCAGAGACATGGGGACCAGGTAACACTAGCTGCAGGTGGACCAGTGATGGCTGAAAGCTTCCTTCTGGCCTCCCCAACCTTCTCCAGTTCCTTCCTCCCACGTGCCTGGAAGGAGAGCTATACTGAGGAAGGGAGAACTGGGAAAGAGCAGGGCTGGGAGTGGAGACTAAGAAAGGCTCTCTAGGGGCAGGGTTGTCTGCTTGGGGTGGAACGAGGGCTGTGGTCAAGGCCAGATGGTTCCTTGCCCTAGGTCCCTGCCCGCCTTCCCTAAGCCCTAGCTAAGAACGGCCTTAGCTCTCCCCTGTCCATCCCCCACCCCTCACCCTCTAAAACACCCACATTCAAGGAAGCTGACTCACCCCCCAAAGAAACGATGTGTTCACAGAACCAAATAACTAGACATCTGGAGAATGTAGCCACTAAAAAACAAAGGCAACACACCGAACTACTTATAAGAGACAAAGCAGAATTAATGGATAGGAAATAATAAGAATGTTAAATAAACATAATAGACATCCTAAAAAAGATAACAGATTTTTATTGGTAGTACCAAGCAAGGACAAACGGTTATAAAGAATAACCAATCAGAAACAGCAGGATGTAAAACACAAAGGTTGGGAAAATGCAACAGCAGCTCTTACCCACTATATACTTGGCATTGTTCTAAGCATCTTCATGGATTAGATCACTCAATCCTCCTAAACAACTCTGGAGGATGGGTATTATTATCCCCATTCTATAGATGAGGAAGCTGAGGCAACCCATAAAGCATTATTCTTAACCTTTACCCTGTCCTTTAGCAGATAGGTTAGATAGGACATATGTGACTGAAAAACAACACAGTGGTCTGAAAGGTCAGGTCCAAGAAAATTCCCAGAAGACATCAGCAAAGGATGCAGAATAAGAAATGTAAACAAAGAAAAATGGAAATGAAAAATGCCAACAAAACACAAGAGAAAGACATAGGCAAGAAGAGGCCAGAAGGAGAAGTGTCACTACGTAACAGGAGTCCCTGAAGGTGAAGAAAATAAGAAGGAAATCTTTGAAGAAACAACAGCTGAGAATTTCCCAGAATTAAAGAAAAATTAGAGACCAGGGTTTGCAGTGTACCAAATATGATATATAAAGAAAAAAATACACTTAGTCACATTTTTTGGTGTGAAATTTAAGAACATCGAAGCCAAAGAAAAAGTTCTAAAAGCTTCCAGTGAGAAAAAACATATCTCCAAAGGAACAAGAAGCAGATTAATAGCATATTCTCCCTCAAAGCATCAACCCTGGATTCAAGAAGGCAATGAATTCATGTTTCCGAAGTGCTGCAGGAACTGTGGATCTAGATTTTCATATTCAGCTGAGCTATTACCCAAATACGTGAAAGAAATAAAAATATTTCCAGCCATACGGTCTCAAAAGTTTTTATCACATGAATATCCTCTCTGAAAATGAGAAAAGAAATAAATGCAAGATGATATTACATGATACATTAAATTAAGGTATGTAATATCATAGCTAATTTTAATCTTGTACAAAAAGCCAGGACCATAAAAACAAACAACCAAAAATATTTAAGGCAATTCTAAAGCGAAAATGTAGACATCAATCTGATGGTAAGGTGGAGCAGGAAGGAGGAAGCAGGACGGAGTTTAGAATAAGTGAAGTGGGAAGAAAGAGACATTGATAAACCTAGTGGAGCTCATCAGTTAGGGACAATCACAAGTAGGATAAAATAGAACATATCACTCTCAAACCAGAGGGATAAAATTCTAATTTATCCAACAGTAGAGGGAAATGAAAATAAAAGTAAAAGGTACAGTTAAAAGAAAACATGACAAGTGTCAGTGAGGATGTGGAGAAAAGGGAACCCTTGTGCACTGTGGGTGGGAATGTAAATTGGTGCAGGCACTATGGAAAACAGCATGGAGGTTCCTCAAAAAATTAAAAATAAAACTGCCATATGATCCAGCTATTCTATTTCTGGGTATTGTTTCCAAGACAACTGAAAACACTAACTCATAAAGGTATCTGCACTCCCACGTTCACTGCAACATTATTCACAACAGCCATGATCTGGAAACAACCTAAGTATCCATCGACGCACGAATAGATAAAGAAGATGTGTGTATATATGTACAACAGAACATTATTCAGGTATAAAAAAGGAAATCTTTCCATTTGCAACAAAATAGATGGACCTTGAGGGCATTATACTAAGTGAAATAAGTCAGACAAAGACAAATACCAAGTGATCACACTTACATGAGTAAGCTTAAAAAAAAAAAAAAAGACAACTCATGGATACAGAGAACAAACTGGTGGTTGCCAGAGGCAGAGGCTGAGGGCATGAGCAAAATGGGTGAAGGTCGTCAAAAGGCACAAACTTCCAATTATAAAATAACTAAGTCCGGGGAACGTAATGTACAGTGTGGTGACTGCAGTTAATAAAACTGTACTGTACATTTGAAAGTTGCTAAGAGAACAGATCTTAAAAATTCTCATCACAAAAGAAAAATGCGTAAGCATGTGTGGTGATGCATGTTAACTGGATTTATTGTGGTGATCATTTCACAATATATACAAATATCAAATCATTATGTGGTACATCTGAAACTAATGTCACATGTCAATTATATCTCAATTAAAAAAATACCAAAAACAAAAGAAAACAAGAAATAAGATGACAGAAATGATTCTAATAGAGTAATAATCAATGCATATATCAGTGGTCTAAATGTGCCAATTAAAGACAAATAATATTTGACTTTTGTAAAAGGTAGAATATGTTAGTTACAAGACCCAGACCTAAAACAAAATGTAAAGCAAGATTGATAACAAAGAAATGGTAAATATAAACTAAAACAAATTTGAACTAGCAATTCCAACATCAAAAAAAAAAAAAATTCAAGGAGAAAAATATACACACTGGTAAAATAATCAATGATTGCAAACAAATGTGTACCTAATAACTAACAATATCTTCAAATATATCTATACATAATTACATACTATATATAATACTCTGATAAAGTTAAATAGATATATATGTATATATATTTTTATAGAGCTATACATATACATATGGACCTACAACCGACAGATAAGGAGAAATAGAAAAATCACCAATTCTACAACTTCTAACACATGCCTCTCAGATACTGACAGATCAAACAAGACAAAAAATGAGCAAAGATATGGAAAATATGAGTGCCAATTATTAAGCCAAAACTAGTATTTACAGACACGGATATGTGTACATTGAACTTTGTAACCCACAGAAGTAGACCATTCTGAGCAGACATGGCACACTCACAGAAATCAGCCACGTACCAAGCCACAAAAGAGGCCACGATACCCTCCGCCCCCAGTCAACGTTAGAGACTAGACTCTCTGACCACAATGCAATCAAGTTAGAAATCTGATCAGACCAGAAATAATGAAATAGAGACTAAAAAAGACAATAGAGAAGATCGATGAAACCAAGAGCTGGTTCTTTGAACAGATAAAAATTAACAAACCTTTAGGTAGACTCACCAAGGAAAAAAGAGAGAAGACAGACAAAACCAGAAATGAAAGAGGAGACGTCACAGGTGATACCACAGAAATACAAAGGATTATAAGAGACTACCGCAAACAATTCTATGCCAACAAATTGAACAACCTAGAAGAAATAGATAAACTCCTGAAAACATGCAACCTTCCAAGACTGAATCATGAAGAAATAGAAAATTTAACAAACTGATTACCAGTGGGAAGTAACAAACAAAGCCAGCCAGGACCAGATGGTTTCACTGTGAATTCTACCAAACATTCAAAGAAGAATTAATACCTATCCTTCTTACACTCCTTCAGAAAATTGAAGAGGAGAGAACACTTCCAAAATCATTTTATGAGGCCAGTATTACCCTGATACCAAAAACAGTCAAGGACACCACAAAAAAGAAAATTACAGGCCAATATCCCTGATGAACACAGATGAAAAATCTTCAACAAAACATTAGCAAACTGAATTCAACAATACATTAAAAGAAACATACACTATGATCAAGTGGGATTTGTTCCACAAATGCAAAGATGATTCAACATCCACAAATCAATCAATGTGGTGCATCACATTAACAAAATGAAGGATAAAAATCATACAACAATCTCAATAGATGTAGAAAAAGCATTTAACAAAATTCAACATCCATTTATGATAAAAACTCTCAACAAAGTGGGTGTAGGGAGAACACACCTCAACATAGTAAAAGCCACATATGACAAACCCACAGCTAACATCATTCTCAATGGTGAAAAGCTGAAACCTTTTCCTCTAAGATCAGGAACAAGACAAGGATGCCCATTCTCACCACTTTTAGTCAACATAGTATTGGAAGTGTTAGTCAGGACAACCAGGCAAGAAAAAAAAATTAAAAGGGATCCAAATTGGAAAGGAAGAAGTAAAACTGGCACTATTTGCAGATGACATGATATTAAATATAAAAAACCCTAAAGACTCCACCAAAAAACTGTCACAATTAATAAATGAAATCAGTAAAGTTGCTAGATACAAAATCAACATACAGAAACCTGTTGCATTTCTATAAGCTAATAATGGACTCTCAGAAGGAGAAATTAGAAAACAATCCCATTTACAATGGCATCAAAAAGAATAAAATATCTGGGAACAAATTTAGCCAAGGAGGAGAAAGACCTGTACACTGAAAACTATAAGACATGACGAAAGAAACTGAAGAAGGCACAAATAAAAGGAAAGATATTCCACGCTCATGGATTGGAAAAATTAATATTGTTAAAATGTCCATACTACCCAAAGCAATCTACAGATTCAATGCAATCTCTACCAAAATTCCAATGGCATTTTTCATAGAAATAGAATAAGCAACCATAAAATTTGTATAAAATCACAAAAGACACCAAATAACCAAAGCAATCTCAAGAAAGAACAAAGCTGGAGGCATCATGCTCCCTGATTTCAAACTATATTACAAAGTGATAGTAATTAAAACAGTATGGTACTGGTATAAAAACAGACACAGGTCAATGGAACAGAAAAGAGAGCCCAGAAATAAACCCGTGAATATATGTTAATTTAATTTACAACAAAAGAGCCAAGAATATATAATGGGGACAAGGACAGTCTCTTTAATAAATGCTTTTGGGAAAACTGGAGAGCCACATGCAAAAGAATGAAATTGGACCACTATCTTACACCATACACAAAAATTAACTCAAAATGAAGACTTGAATGTAAGACCTGAAACCATAAAACTTCTAGAAGAAAACATAGATGGTAAACTCCTTGACATCAGTCCTGGCAATGATATTTTGCATTTGACACCAAAAGCAAAGGCAATAAAAGTCAAAATAAACAAATGGAACTACATCAAATTAAAAAGCTGCACAGCAAAAGAAACCATCAACAAAATGAAAAGGGAACCTATTGAAAGGGAGAAAACATTTGCAAATCATATATCTGATAAGGGATTAATATCCAAAATATATAAACAAATCATATAACTCAACAGCAAAAAAACAAACAATTTGATTAAAAAATGTGCAGAGTATACGAATAGACATTTTGCCAAAGTAGACATACAGATGGCCAACAAGCCCATGAAAAGATGTTCAACATCACTAATCATCAGAGAAATGCAAATCAAAACCACAATGAGATATCACCTCACACCTGTCAGAATGGCTCTTATCAAAAGACAAGAAATAACCGTTGGTGAGGATGTGGAGAAAAGGGAACCCTTGTGCACTGTTGGTGGGAATGCAAATTGGTGCAGCCACTATGGGAGACAGTATGTAGGTTCTTCAAAAAATTAAAAATAGAACTACCATATGACCCAGCAATTTCACTTCTGGGTATTTATCTGAAGAAAATGAAAACACTAACTCGAAAAGATATCTACACTCCCATATTCACAGCAGCATCATTTACAATAGGCAAGACATGGAAACAACCTAAGTGTCCATGGATGGATAAATGGATAAGGAAAATGTGTGTGTGTATACTAATATATGTATTATATTATTATTCAGCCATAAAAAATGGCTGAATATTATGGATTATCATTCAGCCATAAAAAAGAACGTAAAGGGGCTGGCCTGGTGGTGTAGTGGTTAAGTTCACACATTCCACTTCAGGGGCCTGGGGTTTGCAGGTTCAGATCTTGGGCGCAGACCTACACACCACTCATCAAGCCACACTGTGGCAGCATCCCACATACAAAATAGAGGAAGATTGGCACAGATGTTAGCTAAGCGACAATCTTCCTCAAGCAAAAAGAGGAGGATTGGCAAAGCATGTTAGCTCAGGACCAATCTTCCTCACCAAAAAAAATAAAAATAAAAATGTAATCTTGCCATTTGTGACAACATAGATGGACCTTGAAGGTATTATGCTAAGTGAACTAAGTCAGACAGAGAAAGACAAATACCATATGATCTTACTTATACATGGAATCTTAAAAAAAACAAGCCCATAGATACAGAGAATAGATTCGTGGTTGTCAGAGGTGAGGTGGAGGGGAGGAGGCGAAATGGGTGAAGGGAGTCAAAAGGTACATACTTCCAGTTATAAGATAAATAAGTCATAGGGATGTAATGTACATCATGGTGACTATATTTAATAATGTTCTATTACATATTTGAAAGTTGCTAAGAGAGATCTTACAAGTTATTACAAGAAAAAAATTCTATAACTATGTACGGAGACAGATGGTAATTAGACTTACTGTGGTGATCATTTCACAATATATACACATATTGAATCATTACATTGCACAGCTGAAACTAATATAATATTCTATGTCAATTATATCTCAATTCAAAAAATCTCTATCAGAAGAATACCTTTTAAAAGTTCCTAAGTGGCTATAAACTGGAAAAAAAAAAACAACCCCACAAACTGTTAATTAACCTTTGAGTTTAAAAGAAAATCCTAACAAATATTTGAAACATTCACAATCTAAAATTAATGACACATAGGTTATAGCATTAGTTATAGAAGTAAAGTTACTTTAAATATGTTCATCAGAAAAGAATCTAGATTGAAAACAAAGGAGCTAAGCATTGATATCAATAAAGATGGGGAGGAAAAGAGCAAATCCAGAGAAGAAGTAGAGAAATTATAAAGACAAAGGCAGAAATAAGCAAAAGATAAAAAAAAATAGAAATAATGAACAAAACAAAAGCTACTTCTTTGAAAAACAAAATAGATGCATCTTTGGCAATACTGATCAAGGAGAAAAAAATGAAAATAAAATACACAATGTAAAAGACACTAGAAATGACAAATTTAAAAAATAAAATATAAATAACTGTGTGCCAATAAATTTGAAAACTTAGACAAAATGGACAAATTTGTAGCATATAATCAAATGCCCAAATATGGTACAGAGAGAAAAATAAAACCAAAATATCAATATCCATTGAAGAAACTTAAGCATAATCAATGATTTCCCTCTGGAAGAGGCTCAAGGTGACATCTACATGGTTTCATAAATGAGACCTCTCAAATTTTCAAAGAACAGACAACCCCTATTTTATGCAAATTGATCCATGAAATAGAAAGAAAAGTGGGAGGGGGAGAAAAAAACTTAAATTATTTAATGAGGGCAAGTATTCTCTTGATTCCAAAATTAAGTTAAAATGATAAAAAAAATTTTAAGCATTTCTCACTTATGAGCACATCTGCACATACACCAAATAAAACATTACCCAATCAAATCAAACAACGCATTGGGAAAAAATCATTATCGATTAGGATTTACAACACAAGGATGATTTAGCATTGGAAAATATATAATATCAATGTGATTCAGCACATTAATGAACTTAAGGAGAAATCAAATCACAATAGTTGTAGAAATATTCTGCTAAAGTTCCATATCTATTTATGTTCTTTTTTAAATCTCAAAAAACTTGATAAATGATATGTACGAAGAACCTATAGAAAACATCAATGCAGTACATTACATTTAAGACTGAGGAAAATTTAAGATTTCTTACTATCACTGATATCTAATCATAAAAAGCCCTGTTTGCCGGATAAGGAATTTGAACTTAAGCATGCACTAAAGAATATTAAGCAAGAGAATGACATAATCCGATTTGAGGATGAGAAAGATCACTCTTGTGGCACCATGGAAGACGGACTGGAAAGTCTAGTGACATGGCGACACACAGAAGGTATTCCAGTTAGTGAGGTGGGAAGAGTAACAAAGAGGCTGTTGAGTCCCAAGGATAGAAGAGAGATCAGCAAGTGGAATTGAAAGGATTTGCCAGTATGTCTGACACCTGCATCTGAGTAGGTGAGGAGACTGACCATGATTAAGCAAGCTTTTGGTTCAGTTTTAGTTCGGACGAACTGATGCCATAGATACAAGTGATGAACACAGACACTACAAAACATGGAAACAAGCCCCAGAGAAACACGGCATCCTTTGGAAATGCTGAAATTGAACTATTTATACAACATAAAGGTGAACTGTCTAATAATCATTTGGAAATATAGATTTAGTGCTTAGAGCCGTTTGGTCCGATATATGCTTGGAAGTCATCACTGAAATGCAATAACTGAAGGAATTGGCGAATTGAAGAGGAAGAAAGTGAGAAGATCAAACAGAGAAGTCTGCTGACACAGCCCTTCAGGAAAAGGAAGAAGAAAGGGAAGGAACAGCTAGGCAGGAAAAAGATGGCGGGGCAGAATTCAAGGTAGGAGAAGGCTTTAAATGCTGCAGGCACCAAGCAATAAAAGACTGAAAAGTACCTATTTGACCTGCATATTAAGAAATCCCTGTTAATCTTAATGAGCACAGAGTCACTGAAACAGTGGAGGCAGCAACTCCATCGCATTAGGCTGAGAGGGAGATGGGAAATAGCGACGAGTGGGGCCAATCATTGAAGAAGCTCCAGCTGTGAAGGAATGGTAACATGAAGGCCAGTATCTAGCGAGGATTTTTAAAGGAAAAGATTTAAGCATGTTTATCAGTCGATGGGACGGAGCTGGCGGAGCAAGAACTGAAAGTAAGCTGAAAGGTGAGGACGAAGATTCTTGAGGATGGAGGACGCAGTCCTGAGCCCCCGCTTTGGCAGGAGGCACAGCTCGTCCTCCAAGAGAGTACAGATCTTTATCCGCTTTGTTCCCTGAGGAATCGTAAGCATCTCTAACACACCTAGAAGGTAGTAGGGGCCCAATAAGTATTTGTGGAATGAAAGCTGTTAGACAGAAAAGGAAGTAAAAAATGGAGGCACATTTGCTAGGGGAGTATGAGAAAAGTGAATGAACGAGTCTAGCACATGGCTTTTACATTTCTATAAAGTAGGAGCCGTGATCGTCTGATAGAAAGAAGGACAAAGGCAGGAGAAGAGAGAAGGTTGGAGATAAGTGCTGAAAAAAAGGGAAAAGAGCAGCTGATGAGAGATGAGCTAAAGTTTTAGGGGGGACTACCTATAAACGTATGCCATACATTGACATTTGTAGTGGCATCAAGACACCCAGTTGTTGCTTTTCTCCAAGAGAACACAGTGCCCCGGCTGCAGAAGCAGATGACTGGATGGATTCAGAATGGTAAACTCAGCAAATCCAGTCCAAGAAAGAGACAGCTTAACCAGAGGCAATGAAACTGATAGGGAAAGAAGGGCTGACAGCATGAATCATGCAAGCAAGCGTACGCGAATGACAGAAGAACCTCAGAGGGCAAGGACAAACTAAGAAAAAAGGGAGAAGGGATCCAGGACCAGAGGTGAGGTCAAAGAATAAGAGGACGAGGCAAGTGACAGGAGAGGAGGGGCTCACAGCAATCTCCTACCTGCTCCTCCCTCCCCCCAATGCCTCTCTCTCCAGATCATCCACAAACGGCTTCCAGACGAACCTCTTCAGGGCTCAACTCTGATCCTGCCACTACCTTCTTTATATACTTTCTAAGTCCCCACTGCTTATCAACTTCAAGCTAAATTCTCTGAGTGCTCAGCAGCCATGCCTGCTTTGGCATCGACCTACCGTCCCACGATACATCCCTTGAGACCCTCAGTCCACCTAGACCACTGACCACTCTACAGGCATGCCCAGTCATCGCATCCTACTGCTTGACAGGCTTTGTTGCAGCTAGAGTGTGACCACGCACTCTCCCTCCTTAGGGTTGCCAGATTTAGCAAGGAAAAATACAGGATGCCCCATTAACTTGGGGTTTCAGACAAACAATGAATAATTTTTTAATATGTCTCATGCAAAATCTGTATTTATCTAGCAATCCTACCCTCCACCCCCCAATCAACGCATTTCAAAATCCTACTTTGTCACACTCAAATGTCACCTTTGTCATCAAGTGCTCCCTGACTCCTTCAAAAGTGCACTTCTGCCTTCGTTCAATCAATAATAATTATTATTATTTATTTATTTTGGGTAGGAGAGAAAGGGTTTTACTACAGCTTGCTGGCGAGGGGGAAGAGGCTGACTAACGTCCAAAAGAACTATCTTTCAATCAATAGCTGCTTGCTAGGCTCAGCGCTAGGAGTAAAACCTGTGAAGAGGGAAGAGTCTCTACCTGTGAGGAACTTCCCGAGTAGCAAAGCAGAGAGAGGAACAAGTAGATGGTTGCAGTGAAGAAGTACAATGTGCCATGTGTGCAAAAACAAGGCGCACATCTTCCTCTATGTGTACGATGGACATCTACAAACACTTTTTGAAGAAGAGGCATATTACACTCAAAACTCAGAACAGGAACTCAAACGTTTCTCGGATGAATGAAATTCTTTCAAAAAAATTTTCATTAGATGAGTACACTTTACTAAACACAATTTCTTCTTTTGTAATGACTCCTGGCTTGATTTGACAGAGAGCATTTAGCCAATTTTTTAAAAAGAAGAATGTCTTTATGTAATAGAACTATAACAATGGTCTAATCAACAGTCAATTACCTTGGATAGATTGAAATGGTATTAGAATTTTTCTATATCCAAAAAAAAGAAAAACAAACTTACCACCCGTTGAGCTGCTATCAATGCCGCTAAGGTACTTCGCCCTGGCGCTCCCGGGGTACAGAAGGAAACCTGGACTTTGCTGCCCTTGATGGTCATACCGTCAGCTGCTTGCTGAACCTCTTCAGCATGCTCTGCAGTGTTATATTCAACCACTGCAAAGCCGCCAACGTAACTACCTTCATCCTGTGCAAGCTGATGTAACACATTTCATTAAAAGGGGAATTCTGATACTTAGTTACAAATATTTATTTACAACATATAATTTTCAAATTCAAGAACAAATGTATCAGAGCACGATATTGGTGAAAACAATGTATTCTTTCTCTCTGAAAATAAAAGTTGACTAGTTGCTTAAATAAGTCATTCCCGAAGACAAGAAAATAAACAAGATTCTGTCGTTTCTTTTTAATTCTTTGATTTTTCTAATTTATTTTAAAAGTCAAAACCAAAATGACCACATTCCCTATATATTAAGAAATATCTGTAATTGATAGGAAAATATAGGGACACAATAATAAAAACTTTCTTTAAAATAAATTCACCAGATACATGGATAATCAGACTATACTGAACAATTATTTGACCATACCTCTATGTAAAAGAAAGTGTGTATTATCAAGAGAAGAAAGGTGGGAGGAACCATGTTCAACTTTTATTTCAATATTTTAGGCAGATCCCAGGAATCCAGTCAAGCATACCACAGTAAAGCCCCAGGTTTGATAAAATACCATATGCAGGGCCGGCCCCGTGGCCGAGTGGTTAAGTTCGCACGCTCCGCTTCAGTGGCCCAAGGTTTAGCCGGTTCGGATCCTGGGCGCGGACATGGTGCCGCTCATCAAGCCATGCTGAGGCAGCATCCCACATGACACAACTAGAAGGACCCACAACTAAAAATATACAACTATGTACCGGGGGGGTGGGGGGGTGGGTAGGTTTGGGGAGAAAAAGGAAAAATAAAATCTTTCAAAAAAAAAAATACCATATGCAACACACGGCCTTTATTTCTGAATGTGTCCTAAATAAACTCCTGCCATGTGGAACTCAATTTCTTTCCAGTCACCCACCTGTAAGAGTGTAAAGGAAGATACTAAAGTCCTGGATCTGTACAGGCTGGTACAAAGAGCAAAAATAATAGCAAAATAAGACACTAAGTTGTTTCTAAGTTTTGAACATGTCTGAATTATCTTCAACACAATCACGCTATAAAGTGATAAATATAATAAAATTCAGCTTGGTATGTCTTTGAGAAGACACATCTACAACACTTCCATTTGGATTTGGCGTCTCATAAGTTGATATTACAATTAAATCATTTCTTAGTCCTTTGTGGTTTCTTTTCTCTTATTTTTTAAGCTTAACTTTCTTCTACTTTCTTTTACAGCTGAAACAAATTTCTTCCTTCGCATTCCTCCCTTCTTTTAAAATTGCTCTCAAATATCTTTTCCTCCATAAAACTTTTCCAGTCACATGGGAGAAAGGGAAACGATGTAGCTCTTGGGGACATTTCTCCTACAACCTCATGCCTCTTATAATCCAAACCAGATCTCAGAGTCAGACTGGTAAAAGCCATTAGTCTCTTTGGTCTCTTTTGACCACAAGGTAAGAGACGATGTCTTCAATATAGTCTATGGCGATGCACCAAGCAAAAGAGCCTGAATTTACCAGATCCTGGATAAAGGCATCGCAAAGTTGTTTTATTCATCTTCTGAAAACTTTTAAACCATTTTTTATTATTCCTGGCTCATTCTGATAACTTTCATGCCTATACGAATTATAGTACCATGTTAAGTCACCATTTGAAATCATCCATGTCCACAGCATCAGGAGTTTCAGAGAGGAACGTTTCAGTTCAATACTGAGAGCCATTTAAATACATAACGGTCTGATGTGACCTAGTTAATTTTCCATTATTTTGAAATATTTTAACAGAAGCTAAATGGTCGCTCATAAATATTATAATAAACATTTTTCTACCATACGGAAAGCCAGACTAGATAACCTCTCAGGTCCCTTCCATTCATAATTCAATTACAATTTGTAACAAATAGCCTTTCCCCTCACGTTTGCTTCAAAAGCCTTACCTAAAGCTACAAAGAATCATGAATGGCCACAGGATATCACTATACAATTCTTAGCATTCAAGAACAGCATAATGATAAGACAACCAACTTTCAATAACTGGGCAAGGAGTTGACAAGATTTGTCACAAAATATTCTAACTTTATAAAGTTCTCGGATGCTTACTATGTAGGATTGGAGTAGGGGAAATGTAAGAAAAAGTGAGATGTCAGCATTAACCTTAAAAAATACATATGTATATAATGTATACTCCAACTCCAAAATTTCTACTGCAATAGCAGAGACTCAACAAAAATATGATTAAAGAAAAATAGGGACGGGGGAAGAAAAATGAGAGGTAAGAAGAAAAGGAACATCAGAGGAGAGAGGAGAGAGAAGGAAGAAATGACGGGAAGCAAGAGAGAAAGAGTTCACTGGGGTGCTATCAAAAATCTGCAAGGGAAGGAGTCACATACAGTATATATTTTTGTCTATTTCGTAGAATATCTTTAATTTTACTTTGATAAAGTGCTTAAAAATTCTTACAGCATTGTCAGTTTTCAGGATTTTCTAAATGTCTCACTTAGCATGACCCCATTAAGATAGAATTATATGTTCTTTTCAAACCTCACAATACTTTTCTATCTTCCATCATATCACCGTTCATACAGGATTTACAATTATGTGCTTACTTGTCAAGTCTCTTCTACAAAATCGTGACGTATTGAGAGAGTATCTTTCTAGTCTCTGTATTTCTCACATTTAGCAACATAGTATCTGGCACAGAGAAGGTGATAAATAAAACTTGGATGGATGATTGGATCAATGGATGAATGGTTTAACGATGGATGGAATGAGAAGGTGACTATAGTAAGTGATGGATTTGCTAAGACATATTTAGCTATATAACAATATAGTCAGCCCCATCAACAAAAGGAATTGATTTAAAATTTACCATGACATTAAAGTCTTCATGACAGACTCAAGTAGAATTAGATTATCCACTGTGATATTCACATTGGTATAATAAATTTGTGACTGCATGTAGAAGAGATCAATATACAGATATTTTTAAATATTTCAAATGACATCTTAAAAATACATACCTGGCAAAACACAGGTTTATGGATACTGGAAAAAACTTGCAACAGCTCCTCTGAATCCCTGTAGTCACTAGGAAGTTTATCTATACAAAGGCACTTAGAATGAATGAGCTCTGCGGCCAAGAGGTTAACATCCATCCACTGCGCAAAGAGAGCTGACGCTCCCAACTGTTTCCCCAAGAGCTGCAAGCGAGCCTTGGCAGCAAAGTCCTTTTTCATGTATTCCACAAATCCATAGCCTTTGGAATGGCCGGTAACTTCACTGTAGACTAGAAAACATCTCTCGATATTTCCATAAGCACGAACAAGTTCTTCAAACTCCTCTAACGTAAAAGAAGTGGGCAAGTTGGTAATACACAGCAAAGCATCTGTTGGCTGGAGCTGAACTATTAAATCTTTTCCTCGAAAAGAGTATTGATGAAACATCTGGATGGCATTCTGGGCTTGTTCCCCGTTCAATAAGGTAACAAACGCTGGAAAAGAACACAATGAATTAAAGAGTTTTCTGAGCCAGTGTTTTCAAACTTTTTTGACTTTGACTCACAGTAAGAAATACATTTTATGTCTGTGACTCAGTACATCCATACACATACACAGTTTAGAAACAAAAGTATCAAAAAGTAATACTCCCACCATGTGCAAGGCACTCATATTCTCTATTCCATTTCACTATGTTTTTTAGTGCCGACACCCCACTAAACTAATATCATGACCAGTAATTCAAATAAGAAGTATAAGAGTAATTCATATAAGAAGCCCCGTGTTCATGTGCTCTGCTTCGGTGGCCCAGGGTTTCGCCAGTTCAGATCCTGGGCGTGAACCTAGCACCGCTCATCAGGCCACGCTGAGGCAGCGTCCCACATAGCAGAACTAGAAGGACCTACAACTAGAATATACAACTATGTACTGGGGGGCTTTGGGGAGAAGGAAAAAAAAAGGAAGATTGGCAACAGATGTTAGCTCGGGCCCATCTTTAAAAAAAGAAAAGTATAGAAATTATATTGGGAGTTCTATTATAAGACACAATACTCCATCTTTTAAAAAAGTTTTTGTAATCTTTTCAAACTTCATACAGATTTGATTTTTCCCCCAAACAATTTGTGATGCAAAATTTATGAAGCCTTAAAATCTTTCTCTCTTCCCAGAGTTCTAAAAAAACCCTATTTGACAACAAGAACTAAAAAAACAAAGGTACAGCAAAAAAGCCAATTCTTTTTCCAATCATGTATACGTTTCCTTAAAATTGGATTAATTAGATTGAAACAACACACACGATTTGGTATACTTTTTGGATAAACAATATGGTATGAAAAGATCAAGGGTTACGATATCGGACAAGTAGCTGAACTTGGAATCTTTGTAAAACAATAAAGAAAAATCTGTCCTGTCTCCTTAATGAAGTTGTTCCAGCCTTAAGTACAAATACATATGACAATTTGCAAAATCTCAAACATGACACAAATGTAAGCTTCTCAATCACTGAAATATCACACAAATATGTATGTGATGAAACTAAAATCTAGCCATATCAAATTGTTTATCTATTGTCATAAAAGCAAAGAATACAGAGATTTGGAGCAAGACTGTAAGAAAACTTTAAAGCCTCGATTAAAAGAAACACAAGGCAAACCGCATATTCCAAATAAAACGCTCTCTCAACGTTCCTCCCTCTCCGTCTTCTCTCCCACTCTGTTTGGAACATACGGTGGAGCTGCCTCAAAGAGCATTTAACTCACCCAAATTCAGTTATACCAACATGGCAAACACAAATACAGCAAGAGAGAAAGAGGAACTGAAACAGCAGGGGCACAGCTGCCGGTCACTTCACTCAATCTGCTCCTCCCTCGTTGGTCTTAGTGCCCATGTGGCTCTCACACTGGGTGTGATGCTAACTTTTAAAGAAACACATTTTTCATTTAACGTGCTCTCCACATATAAGGAAACTACTGCCAAAGGAATAGCTAATTCTTCCAACACTAGAGGAAAAATAGCTTCACTGCACTTACTGAGAGAATGAATATCTGTTGGTTTCTAACTTTCCTTTTTTTTTTAAAGACTTGAGTTATTCTGATTCTCTGCCTTTCTTTCCTTACGCAGACATAAAATATCATTTAACTACATTTTCCCCAAACAAGCCAACAAGCCAACGACCACTTGTAAATACTGATTATGGTCATGTATCAGCTCATAAACTCGTCAGCTCATATTTGACTTGAATTCTCAGGGCATTTGAACGTGTGAACCACTCCCTTCTTTAACTCCCTCGAGACGCTCCCCCCACCCCCGATTCTCCCCATACCTGCCCGAGCACTCCTTCCTCCACGTCCTCTGCCAGCTCCTTCCCCTCCACTCACACCTGTAAGGTGGTATCCTTAGGGGGCCTTCCTGGCAGAGTCCCCCCAGTAACACCTGTGTGGCTGTAGCCAGCAGCCCTGAGCCATGAGTCTCTCCTCTCTCTCCACCCTCTTTCCCTGGGTACTCATGTCCATTCCCATTTATTCAGCATCGTGCACCAGGCACCATGTTAGGCACTAGAAATGAGTTGGTGAACAAAACAGGTAAGATCCCTTTCAACTTAGAGCTCACAACCCAGTAGAGGATGATGGACATTTAGCAAAGAGTTACAAGAGTGGTGTTATCAAAGGAGTACGGGGGGCCATGAAAGCAATTAAAGGGCACAATGACCAGTCTGGGAGCTCAGAGAAGGCCTCCTCCATCCTGTCAACTCTCAGATCTGTGTTTCCAGTCCTCAGTTCCCATACATCCACACACTGCTTCCCACAGGACCAAACACATAGCAGGATCTTCACCCTATCTCTGCTCTCCCATCCCCATTTCACCCATCTTCCTTTATTCCCTATTCTAGTTGGTGGCACTATACTCACAAATTAAACCTGGGGGTTACTCTAGGATCTACCTCCCTCACCCCCCACGTAAAAAGAATCCTCACATTCTACCCTCCAAACAGGTCATGAATCCACCCTCTTTTCTCCATTCTTCTAGCTCTTCCTGTTTTCAATCCTTTTCCCACAATAACAACAAAGTGCTCTCTCAAAAGCAGAAGTTTAGTTGTGTCTGTTTACTGCCTAAAATGCAATGGCTTGGTACTGCCAATGAAACCAAATCTCAGCTCAGTGACGACGCCCTGCAAGGCCCGTTCGACCTGACTCCAGCCTCATTAACCGCCATGCTTCCCCTCCGCATGACACTTCTCTATTGTCCAACAGTGCATTGCTTGTAGCTCCCTAGACAGTGACTTACTTCAGGCATCTACATAGTACACACTTAACTCCCCTGCCTATAAGATCTCTCCCCATATCTTCGGTCACCCCAAACCCTCCAGGTGGCTTTCAAATCCAGCACAGGTATTACTGCACCATGATCTCCAGGAAGACGTCCCTGACACTCTCTTCTGGTTAGTGTTCCATTCTGTTTTATTATAAACACTTCCTTCTTTTATTATGCTTCTGTACTTTGAACACTGACTGGATTGTTGCACAAATCACACTGTATTATAATCTAGATGTTTAGACACCTGCTGCCCTACTAACTGTGAGCCCCCTACATTACTAATGAATGCATCTCCATCAGTCTCCACAGCGTCAGGTACAGAGTGGAGGCTTGGTAAGTGTTGGCTGAATGGATGAAGGTATACATTCACAGGTTAACAACCAAGAAACTTAAAAACTGGCAACTTCTTATTTTCCTTCGCTCAAGTATCTGCATTTGCTCAACCCAAATAAGGTATTTTATGGTAGAATTTGGTTAACATAATGAGGACAATTTAAAAGTTCAGGCAGTAAGGAAAAGAGGTCACTGATTCTCTTTGATAGCTTCTTCCATTTCTTTCCAAGGCCACAAATTCTCTAAAAAAAAAAAGTCTAATTTTCTTTTTCACATTGACTCTTGTGAAGTGGTAGATGTCACTCTACAGAGAAAAGGCTGTAAGGGGTTTAGAGATTAATTCTATTTCCATTTTCCTACTGAAATTTTAAAATTCCACAGTTGGACTCCATCCTAACACAAGTTGTAACTTTATTCATCCTTTTGCTATTGCTTACTCTACTAATTAATTTACTACTGGGACAAATTTGATGGCAAGCATATGAAAACTTTTTTCCCTAATGTATCCTATTTTAATACAATTATTTCTTCTTATCCACTATAGAAAGCTCTGATTGTAAGGTCATAGTTTATAACTGTAACGATCTTTATCAATCTATTTATTATTATATATTATAGTATAGATTTAGTATATTATATTATATAGTATATATATATTATATATCTATATCTGTCTCTTCAAGCACCACTGTAGCTACTGAAATCCTAGGCAACGTCATTTAATACAATCGATGAGTTTCTTTGTTATATTATTTCAGTGGGTGTTTTGGGGTCACACATTTTATTTTTACGTGTGTTGTCATATCTACAACACACTGTTATTATTTTCACTTTAAATAGTCAATTATCTTTTAAAGAGATTTAAACATTAAGAAAACAGTCTTTACTACATAATAACCATATCTAGTATTCTTCATTTTTTTGTGTAGATCCAAATTTCTGTCTAGGATCATTTATTTCCTGCTTAAAGCACTCCCTTAAATATTTCCTATAATACAGTCTGATGGCAATGAATTCTTTTAGCTTTTATATGACAGAAAAACATCTTTCTTTACCCTCATTCTTGAAAGATATTTTTGGTGGGTAAATAATTCCTTGTTTTTTTTTTTTACATAGGTATAATCGACATACCTATTAGTTTCAGGTGTACAACATAATGATTCCATATGTGTACATATTACAAAATAATCACAATTAGTTAATATCTGTCATCACACATAGTTATAATTTTTGTTTCTTGTGATGAGCACTTTTAAGATCTACTCTCTTAGCAACTTTCAAATATGCAAGAGAGTATTATAAACAATAGTGATCATGCTGCACCTTGCATCGCCAGGACTTATTTATGTCATAACTGGGAATTTTTGCCTTTGGACATCCTTCACCCACTGTACCCACCCCTACCCCCTGCCTCTGGCAACCACTAATCTGTTCTCTGTATCTATGAGCTGAGTTTTTTTGGTTTTAGATTCCATGTAGGAGATCATACAGCATTTGTCTTCCTGTCTGACTTATTTAACTTAGCATAATGCCCTCAAAGGCCATCCACGTTGTTGCAAATGGCAAGATTTCAGTCTTTTTTCTGACTGAATAATATTCCATTATATATATATATATCACACTTTCTTTATGCATTCATTCACCAGTAGACACTTAGGTTGTTTCCATGTCTTGGCTATTGTAAATAACACTGCAATGAGCATGTGGGTGCAGATATCTTTTCAAATTAGCGTTTTCATTTTCTTCAGATAAATGCCCAGAAGTAGAATTGCTTGATCATATGGTAGTTCTATTTTGAATTTTTTCAGGAATCTACATACTGTTTTCTGTCCTGGTTACACCAATTTATCTTCCCACCAACAGTGCACAAGAGTTCCTTTTTGTCCACAGCCTGGCCAGCATTTGTTATCTCTTGTCTTTTTGATAGTAGCCATTCTAACAGGTGTCAGGTGATATCTCATTGTGGTTTTGATTTGCATTTCCCGGATGATTAGTGATGTTGAGCATCTTTTCATGTACCTGTTGGCCATCTGTATGTCTTCTTTGGAAAGCGTCTATTCAGATCCTCTGCCTAGGTTTTAATCAGATTGTTTTTCTGCTATTGGGTTGTATGAGTATTTTTGTATATTTTTGATATAAACCCACAGATATATGATTTGCAAATATTTTCTCCCATTAGTAGCTTGCCTTTTCATTTTGTTGATGATTTCCTTTGCTGTGCAGAAGCTTTTTAATTTGATGTCTTCCCACTTGTATATTCCTGCTTTGGCTGCCTTTGCTTTTGTGTCAAATACAAAAAATCATCACCAAGACCAAAGCCAAGGAGCTCACAGTTTATGTTTTCTTCCAGGAGTTTTATGGTTTCAGGTCTTACGTTCAATCTTTGAGTTACTTTTTGTCTATAGTGTAAGACAATGATCCGGTTTTCCCAACATCATTTATTGAAGAGATTTTCCTTTCCTCATTGTATATTTTTGGCTCCTTTGTCATAAATTAATTGACCGTACATGTAGGGGTTTATTTCTGGGCTCCCTCTTCTGTTCCATTGATCTGTGTGTCTGTTTTTAGGCCAATGTCATGCTGTTTTGATTACTATAGCTTTATAATACACTTTGAAATCACGGAGTGTGATGGCTCCAGCTTTGTTCTTCTTTCTCAAGATTCCTTTGACTGTTCAGGGTCTTTTGTGGTTCCACACAAATTTTAGGATTGTTTGTCCTATTCTTGTGAAAAATACCACTGGAATTTTGATAGAGATTGCACTGAATCTGTAGATTGCTTTGGCTAGTATGGACATTTTAACAATGTTAATTCTTCCAAGCCATGAGCATGGAATCTCTCCATTTATTTGTGTCTTCTTCAATTTCTTTCATTAATGTCAATTTCTATGCTGATCATTTTTTTCTTGCAGGAAAGAAAAGATCTTGTCTCATGCTCTTCTTATTTGCCTTGTTTCCAGAAGATCTGCGTCATCTTTATCTCTGTCCCTCTAAAAGTAATGAATCCTTTTTTTTTACGGCTGCTTTTAGAAATTTCTCTTTATCATTAATGGTAAGAAATTTGATTACCATGTGCCTTGTTGCAGTTTTCTTCATGTTTTTGTGCTTGGGGTTGGTTAAGTTTCGTGGATCTCTGCGTTTAGAGTTTTCATCAAATTTGGAAACTCTTCAGCCATTAATTCTTTAAATATTTTTTCTGTGCTAGTCCTTCCCTCTTTCAGAGACTCCAATTACTCCAATATTAGGACTCTTGAAGTTGGCCCACAGTTGGCTGATCCTCTGTTCATGTTTTATAGTCTTTTTTTCTCTCAGTATTTCACTTTGGATTATTTCTTTCTCGATGTATTCATGTTCACTAAACTTTTGTGTACTCCGCTGTTAATCCCATCTAGTGTATTTTTCATCTGAGACACTGTAGTTTTCATCTCTAGAAGTTAGACTTGAGTATTTTTTAGTATATTCCATGCCTTCATTACTTAAAATGATCAATTTTTACTATAACTTCTTATACCTATGGAACACAGTTATAGAAACTATTTTCATGTCCATTTTCATTAATTCATCTGTTTCAATTCCAGGTTTGTTTCAACTTATTGATTTTTCTCCTCATCATGGGTTGTATTTTCCTGCTTCTTCTCCATGTCTGGTAATTTTTTATTGGATGCCAGACATTGTAGATTTTTACTTTGTTGGGTGCTGGATGTTTTTGTATTCATAGACATATTCTTGAGTTTTGTTCTAGGATGTGATTAAGTTACCAGGAAACAGCTTGATCCTTCTGTCACTTTTTTCAAAAAAAAATTTTTTGTTTTAAGATTTTATTTTTCCTTCTTCTCCCCAAAGCCCCCCAGTACATAGCTCTATATTTCAGTTGTGGGGCCTTCTAGTTGTGGCATGTGGGGTGCCACCCCAGCATGGCCTGATGAGCGGTGCCATGTCCGCGCCCAGGATCGAAACTGACGAAACCCTGGGCCACCAAAGAGGAGCACACGAACTTAACCACTCGGCCATGGGGCTGGCCCCCTTTCTGTCACTTTTAAATTTTGTTACTCTTCCTGAGGCACCATGAATTACGAGGTTTGTCATCTTAGCTGGTGGGAACAGCACTATCCCTGGTCCTCTGGGAACTGAGAGGACTATTACCTCTAATCCCTTCGTCAATATTCAGTAACATAGAAATTGTACATAATGTATGAGCCAGCAATTCGATTGTGGAGAAACAGTTGCAATGTATATTAGAAGATAAGTAAAAGCATATTCATTGCAGCGTTGTTTGAAATACCAGAAAAGTCAAAGCTTCTTAAAGGCCTATCAGTAACGGATAGATTTATTGAGGGTGATACACTCACAGGGCAGAATATGTAGTAGTTTAAATCAATAAACTAGAGCTATATGTAACCAACGTGGAAAGATCTGAAAAATAAGGTAGAGTTAAAAAAGCAAGTTGCTAAACAAAATATACAGTAGAATACCATTTATGTAAATTTTTAAAAACACCGAGAACAACACTATTAATTACACATATAGTAAAATTACAAGTATGAGTCAAGATACTTTAACAAACAGCTCCACAATCTCAATGGCTTCACAAAAGAGAAGAGTTTTGTCATGTTGTTCACGCTGCATATTCCATGCTGGAAGGAAGGAAGGAAGGGGACTTTGCTCACCTCACCATGGCACCTAAGTTGAAAGAGGTTCTACAACCTTCCTCAGTTACTTTAGTGAGGGGGAGGGGAAGCAGTGAATTCCGTGCATGCTCTGAAATCTTCCATCTAGAAGGGACCCATATCATTTCTACTTGCACTCCATTCACCAAAAAGCAAACCACAAGTCCACCCCTAACTTCACAGAGGGCCAGGGAAGTACCATCTGACTCATGTCCAGAAGAAAAAGAACAAGAACCTGTCAACAGCTCTCGGGACTAGATATACAACATAATGGCACAGATTGGAAAGATGCACCACATTCACAAGTGCTTGTTCCTAAGGGTAAGGAGGGAGGAAGGGCATGGAATCAGAGAGGGGTAGAAACTGCATTTCATCTTAATCTGTAACGTTCCTTTTCACAATTTTTTTTAAAAGTCAGAGAAAATAAATGCAGAATTCCTGACCATAATACTACCAGAGATTTTTATTCAATAGATCTACCTTACGGCTCCAGCATCTATATATTTTTAAAGACAAAAAAATACATTAAAAAAATTTTTTTGATAACACTCTATTAGTTTCAGGTGTACAACATAATGATTCAGTATTTGTATGTATTGTGAAATGATCACCACAATAAGTCCAGTTAACATCCATCACCATACATAGTTACAATTTTTTTTCTGTGATGAGAACTTCTAAGACTGACCCTCTTAGCAATTTTCAAATATGCAATACAGTATTATTAACTACAGTCACCATGTTGTACATTACACCCCCAGGACTTATTTATTTTAAAACTGGAAGTTTGTACCTTTTGACATCCTTCATCCATTTTGTCCACCTCCCCCCAAAAAATTTAAAAACAAACTATTTTAATAAAATATTTGCTAATTTGGGAGTGGGGGTGTACATATGGTTATATCATCCTCCAGACTTTTCCTTATTTTTTTTACATCTCAAAGAGATGTTTTTAAACATTTACTCATCACATGTACAAAAAGGAAACAATCTAGTTTAGTCTTCTAATTTCATAGATATAAAACTAACACCCAGAAAATGAAGTAGTTTTCCCAATTTGCCCCACTAAGAGTCAAATCAATCTATTCACTAAGTCCAGTGATATATTATTAACATTGAAGGATACCAAGCCTATTATGAACACTCATTATGTTATAAAATATCAGAATGTTCATTATAAAAATTCATAAAGCTCCAGTAAAACTATACTAATTTATGTGATTAAAATTTAGAATACTAATATTACAGAAAATAAACTGTGCAACATTTATATGATTTAATGCTTAAGAATTTCAGAGATTAGCTTAAGAATGAAAAAACACTAAGCTTTTTTGTTGGACGAAGACTATATGTAGAATTAAAATGAAATCAGATGCTTAGAACTGAAATCTTACCTGTTCGTTTATTTCTGTCCACATAACAATACTTTAACTCATAGTCTTGTAATAAATCGTGAACTTCCTGAAAGAGACAAAATATGAGTTCAATAAACACACAAATGCAGTCAGTGGATAATCTATCTGTATTAGCCTGTCACTACCACCACAATCACCACCATCGCCACCACCAAGCCCCATGGGAAAGATCTTCCAGGGAGCTCCATCACTATCTAATTGAAAGGCATTCAAAGCCCATCAGATACGGCACCAACCGACCTCTTCAAACATACCTCCCAACACACCCGCTGCACGGACCCACATTCCGGCTGAAATGAATGTCCACTGCCTCATGAGAGTACCAGGCACAGCCCTCACTCTGAATTTCTGTTTCCGCCGGGATGTTGACCTCACATGGGGCTAACACGCCACAAAAACTTCCAAACTTCACCTGAAATCACGCGCATCCTTTGAAATCCCAGCTCAAATGTTCTTCCATGAGGGTTTTCCAGTTCTTTTCCACAGAATGACACCTCCCCACCCCTAATCCTAACAATAGTTAGACTTTATTTATGCCTCTCTTATAGAAAGAATATTAAACATTTCTATTTGTGTACTATGTGCTGAGTTTATAAGAAGTAACACAGCTGTAGATGCTTGTAGGACCAGCCTGTAGGATAAATAAATATAAAGTGTAAACCTAATTAGACATCCCTGGGTATGAAAACAAGGAACCACACCAAGGTACGGTACATGGGTCAGTTTAGTTCCCGGTGGTCCCCCTAGATGTTTAAACTGGCTTTCAGATTTGTGCTGCCTCTATTACTAATCCAGTCTGAACTTTTCTCTTCTGATATCAAACTTCCATCCACCTGTGGGCCTGAAACAGCATATTTCCTCTGTATTTCCCTAATTCTTCCTGTTAAATTGATAATACTTGAGTATAGGAATTGCATTTCATATATTTGTGTTATCTGTATTGCTTTGCATATGTTAACCACTCAAATATACCTTAAAGTGAATGTAATTTAATTATTTCACCACTGAATTGATATTTGGTCTTGAAAAATTTACTCATAATATACAACAGATGGAGTTATTATTTAAAGGAATTGGATGATCACATCATTGGAGATTCTGATCCCAGATGGGAGAGGTACAGCCAACCTGCTCGATATTGCAAATGAATAAACTAAAGCTACACAAGTGCTGGTATGTTAAGTTCACAACCTAAACTAATTAATTCAATAATAATAATAATTATTATTACTGCTGTTATTATAGTTGACATTATTTTAGCTTTTACTAGGGACCAGAGCACTGAGCACACCCCTTTTATTAAAAATCAGGAAACCAGAGCAAAGCAGTCATATACATAGTAACTGACTGAGGGGAGATTCACCCATTGGTCTGGTTCCCGGGACCACAGCCCTAACCTCTATGCCACACTGCCTTATTCCCTCCAGGATTAACTAAAAACAGTACACTGCCACCAACAGTTACAAAAACAATACCACAGCACCTGAGCAAGTGTTCACACGGAAATGGAAAATAAATACGAAGACAGTTACAGACTGAGGAATATTTTCCCTTTCAACCCAGGCCGAGGAGGAAAAGTGAGTGGTCTGATAGGGAAAGTACAAAAACAACGCTGGGTGAAAAAAGACAATCAGCTGTGATAAGAAAGGTCAAGTTGATAACTTAGAATTCCTTATTAGTGAGTCAATATTAGAAATGTCTTCAAATATATATACTTAGCAATTTGTAAAATATTGTTTGATGAATTATATAGTAATATGATTAATATACATGTTAGGTTACTTATTACCATGGTCTTTTCTTTCTCTCTCTCTCTTTTTTTTTTTCGTGAGGAAGATTGGCACTGAGCTAACATTTGTGCCGGTCTTCCTCTATTTTGTATGTGGGGCCACCACAGCACGGCTTGATGAGTAGTGTGTAGGTCTGTGCCTAGGATCTGAACCTGTGAACCCCAGGCAGCAGAAGCAGAGCATGTGAACTTAACCACTACACCATCAGGCTGGCCCTCCAAGATAATTTTTTACCTTGTAAGCTTCAGTGTTTTCTTGGACTTAGAAAAAACATATACTATATTCTTCACTAAGAAAACATAACTCTCATTAGCATAACATATGCATCTGCCAATCGGCTAATTTAATACTTTATATAGAAGGTGACATGGTCTTGTTTGAAGGGATCCAGGGTATGCTTTTAGTTGCATGGACTCTAATCTCTCATTTCACTAGTTAACAGCTGTCAAATGCTAGATACAGAAGACATGACACTGCTCTTCACATTATCAAGTGTCCATAAACAAATGACATGTTATGTTACTCATTCAACTGGGAATCAGCTGAGAGAGATCTTAAGTATCCAAAGATACATTCTGCAACTTACAAATTGTATTTTTAAAATAGCCATATTTCTAATCATAGCTTTTCTTTGTATCAGATGTGGGATACAGATTTTGCCAACTGGGAAACCTTATAAAATTTCCTGCAAAAAAAAAAAGAGAGAGAGAGAGAGAGATTGTTTTTCTCCATGCCCTGGTTGTTTTGACCCAGGCAAAAGTGGGTCACCCCTCAATTTGAGCCTCAGTAAGTTGGCCAAATTAAAAACTTAAAACCTGAAAGAGAGTCCTAACAACCATTTGCCAAAATTCTACTATGCTCCACCACACAGAACCAAAAGGACTAAAATGACCCACCCCTGTACTAATCTAGCTTTAGGACATTTCTATTAACTTACAAGCCAATTTTAAGGAACGAAGTAGCACCTTTGAGGAAAACAGTCCTCTAACTGGCAATGGCAGCTACAAATTTCTTACAATAAGATGAGTTCACCAAAATTGATAACTACTAGATAGCTTTAGTAACATATTTCCAGAGCAAATTCACTGTCACTGCCTGGAATTAAATGAAAAGTTTTGCACATATGAAATGGTTTCTGGGCAGAAGTTCAATAGCTTTCAGCTCAAAGCAGTCAGTCAAGAAAACCCCAAAAGTTAAATAACCATTGTTCCAGCTGCTCTGGACTTCTTCCTGAACGAAACCCAGCCTTAGTTTGAAAGTTGAATTCATTGTCTTCTAAGCCTTTCACAGACTTGCTTTCATTTAAAAAAGAAAACTGTTTGAAGAAAGGTTTTCATAGATTAAAGCACTCTTTTTTTAAAACCCACTGTTTTGGAAGGAAAAAAAGAAATATTTTTTATTTCTTTTTTTTTAGTTTTAAGTGACTTGATAATACACAAAGATCATCTGTAACATTTTAATTATGAGGCATAATAATGAAATGAGTGCCCAGGATCTCACGACCAAACTTAAGGCTTTAAGGACATCAGCAGCACGGTTCCCCAGTCCTCCACGGCCTTCAGTAGCTCCCACCGCCTCCCCGACAGCTGGCGCTCCTCCGGTAGGTACGCGCCCCCAAACCATAGGTTGTTTTGATTTGTTTCTGAGCCTCATAAACACGGTATTATGCTATTTTTAATCTTTTACGCCTTGCTTTTTATACTTAATATTATGTTTCTAAAATTCACTCGTGTTCCACGTGGCTGCTGTTCCTCTGTCCGCAACTGTCTGACAGTCTGTTCCGTGATCACAGTATGATCCACGTGTCAATTTTCCTATCAGTGAATATCTTACTTGTTTCCAGGTTGTTGCTGTTTTGCTACTAATATGTTTTTTTAAAACTACTGTACATTCTTGTAAATTTTACGTCTCCTGGTGTCCTGTGCAAGAGTTTCTGAGGGAGTGAAATTCTTGGGCTGCACACGTGAAAATGACCATCTTTACAAGACGGTGCCAACTTATTTGCCGAATGGTTCTATCAGTTCACACTCCCAACAACGGTACGTGACAGTCCTTACAATGCTTGGTCTTATCAGATACATCAGTTCTGTCAATTTAGTGGATATAAAATTGTACCTCACTGTGCTCTTAATTTGCATTCCCTTGATTAATAAGGTAGGGCATTGTGATGGTTAGTTTTATGTGTAATTGGCTATAGTATCTAGTTATTTAAACACTAAACTAGGTGTTGCTGTAAAGGTATTTTGTAGATGTGGTTAAAATCTACAGTCAGTTTACTCCAAGTAAAGGAGATCATCTTAGATAGTGTGGGTGGGCCTCATCCAATCAGTTGAAGGACTTAAGAGCAAAAACTGAGGCTTCCTGGAGAAGAAGAAATCCTGCCTCAAGACTGTAGCATCAACACCTGCCTGAGTTTCCAGCCCGCTGGTATGCGGTACAGATTTTGGATTTGCTAGCCTCCACGATCAGTCCACCAATCTCTCTATATATGTATATAAGTACACACTAATATAATATTATACATAATCTGTTTCTCTGATACAAGCAGCTTTTCACGTTTATTTTCCATTTATTTCCTCTTCTGAAAAGGATTTACTCATCCCTATTGCCCCTTTTTGTACTGCGTTTGTCTTTTTATTGACCTATAGGAGTTTTTGAGTTTTTTTAAAACACATTCTGGACACTAAGCCTTTGCTGGGAACTACATTATAAATGTATTCCCCTGGAACTTAAGTGCTCTGTCATTTAGTTTATTTGTGGGTTCTTTTGGTAAAGAGAAGTTTTTCATTTTAATGAAGCCAAATTTATCAATTTCTCCCCTTACAATTTGTGCCTTGAGAAATCCTTTCCTACCCAAAGTCATAAAGATATTCTGTCTTGCAACAGTTTTGACATTTTCCTTTCCCTTGTCAGTCTTTAGGCAGTTGGAGTCAGCATGCTACGCCAGCCACGACTTCCAGTGCAATCTCGAATAGCAATGATTCTGGTATTGCTCCTAAGCTCAGGGGAAAAGTTTTCAATATTTCACCATCGAATATGATTGCTTTTGGTTTTTCTAGCTAATCTTTAGGTTTGAGGAAGTTCTCTTGTATTTCTGTTTGCTATGAGTTTTTATTAAGAATGAGTGTTAAATTTTATCAAATGTTTTTTCTGCATTTATTGAGATGACTTAAGTCACATCCCCATGCCAGTGATCTCCAAATTCTTATTTCCACTTCAAACTTCTCTCCTAGGCTCCAAACTTATAAATGCTAGTGCTTGCTTGCAGCTGCATTTGAATGTTCCACACCAGATAATACTTGCTTTGGCCCACACAGGGCCTATCACACAATGCCTTTCATGATATTAGCTGAGTAATGTGGTGTCAATTTTAACTTGGCTAAATTTTTAACAGCTTTCAGTTTGGCTGTTTTGCTGGAAAGTTCATGTGAATACCAACTTTTTGCCAGGGGAACATTCTGACGTGGCCTAAAAAAATTAATAAACTTTGGCCTTTTTTATTAGCAGTAATAATAATGTTAATGTCCTGAGTGCTCACTTTATCCCAGGTACTTTAGACATTATCTCATTTAATCCTAACAACCCAATGAGCTGGATTTTAAAGCTGGATTTTATTACACAGATTTTAAAGATGAGGACATTGGGGACCAATGAAGTTGGGTGACTTGCACAGACAGGATGCGTGTCACGGATTTGGGATGCAGAACCAGGCCAACAGACTCCAGAGCAAATACAGCAACCTGCTACACCCATGGTACCTTACGTGTCACCCACACAAAAATAAAACCTATGAGGTGCTTCTTCCCATCACATTCTAATGCTTACCGCATTACGGCCGTCCTAACCTTAGAACGGGGATCAGGGTGAGGACGAAGTTTGGGAGATAAAAAAAAAACAACAACATAATTTTCCCTTTTGACAGGTGGAAATCTGGCTGCACCACTCCCTTGTTTGCATATTTCAATGGCACCTCATTTCCCTGAAGATCAAATGCAAACGCCCTTCTGTGGCTGACAGTCACCTGCCCTGGCCAACGCGCCTGCCCTCTACGGACCCACGAGCCCTCCAGCTCCAGGCCTCAGCCACCGGGAAGGAGTTTTTGGCCTTGCTCTCTCCTGCCTCTGGGACTCGGTACATCTTCGGCTACGAACGTCCTCCACCTTCCTCTTTCTCTCCCTTCTCCTAGCCACCTTCTCTGTCCCGGGGTCTCAGCTTCGACGAGTTTCTCTAAGAGCCTTTCTGAATCTCTCAAGCATGGCTCAGTATCTGGATATCTTTCCCTTCTACCTCCACTGCATTTTCTACTCTCCCCATCACAACACTGACAGCGCCTACCATCCGTACTTAACTCCTTACTCTCCTCCTCCGTATCTTCATTAGATTGCTGGCTTAGCAATAGCAAATACCATGTGCCTGCCTTGTTCACACACAGGGCTCCAACATCTAGCACAAAGCACACCTTCAATATTAGTTAAATGCACAAATATCTGTTTCCACAGATTGCCTTCATCAACTCCGATACAGTATACTTCTTCCTGAGATTATTCTACAATCTTAACATAAACTAATACATGTTCAAAGTGCTCAAAAAGAAAAAACTGAAAATACACTTTCTTTACACTAACTATAACATACCTCACTTTTTTTTTTTTTTTTTTTTTGGTGAGGAAGATTGGCCCTTAGCGAACATCTGTTGCCAATCTTCCCCTATTTGCTGAGGAAGATTGGCCCTGGGCTAATATCTGTACCAATCTTCCTCTATTTTGTACGTGGGATGCCAGCACAGCATGGTTTGATGAGTGGTGTGTAGGTCCGCACCTAGAAACCAAACCCACAAACCTTGGGCCACCAAGGCAGAGCACACGAACTTAACCACTAGGCCACTGGGCTGGCCCCACAACTCACTTCCTTAAAAGGAAATATTTACATACCTCAAGCTAATTCATATTATATATCTCATGATCAGAGGTCCTCCTTGAGCACTTTGCTTGCAGACGTCCCGAGGAAGAGCACGTCAATCTCCAGGAGACACTTCGATAACTGTCTCTCCCAAAGAATAAGGCTGTGTAAATCACCATCTTTTCTCTCCAACGCACAAAACGTTTTTTCTTCCACGTATCACCCGGATGTGCTACTGCATTCGTTTTCTACGGCTGTGCAACAAACTACCACACATCAAACTGATGAAAACACCCATTTATTATCTCTCAGTTCCGTGGGTGGAAAGTCCAGGCAGGCTCAAATGGGTTCTCCGCTTAGGGTCTCTCAAGGCGGAAGTCAAGGTGTTGGGCAGGCTGGGCTCTTACCTGTCTCCTCGCCGGCTGTCAGCTGGGGACCACTCTGAGCTCCTAGAAACTAAGTCCTCCTACGTGGCCCACTCCATCTCCAAACCCAGCAACAGTGCATCAAACCCTTCTTGTGCTCCAAACCATCTGACTTCCGCTACTAGCCCAAGAAAATCCTCTGCTTTTAAAGGGCTAGTATGATCAGATTGGGCCCACCTGGACAATCTCCCTTTGATAACCCTAAGTCAACTGATTAGTAACCTTAATTACATCTGCAAAAACCCCTCCATCATGTAACGTAACAATTACACGTGTGATATCTTGTCACATTCACAGTTCCACGGATTAGAAATCTTGTGGGACCATTTTTCAAATTCTGCCTACCACAACTACCACTAATAACAGATATCGCTTACCGTACACTTACACGTAATTCACGCAAAATATCTTATTTAATATCTCAGGGTTCAGAGCTCAAGCCAGGTGAAGAGGAATCTGCACAGGAGGAAAACCCAGCACACAGTGTGAGAACTCAGGCAAGGAGAGGAGGGCTTCTGGCCGGTGGACCAGCCCAGTCCAGGAGGATGGAGCCTGAGAGAGATGCGCTGGGCATATGCACGGGGGAAGGGGCAGCCATCTGCAGTGGTGATGGGAGATTTACAACATAGAGGGGTATTGCTCAAATAAGTAAATCTATTAGGGATAACGAACACCAGGTTTCTCATTGTCAGAAAGAGGGGTGACACATATGGAGTGGGCAAAAAGTAGAATGAACTCTATTGTGTTAGATTGCAATTTGATGTATCAGTGTGGACACATTATTTTTGATAGATGAGATAGAGGTGTAAACGTATGTGCATATACACATCCACACGTTTATATATTCTCCAGCTCTGTCACTAAGAGGACCTGATAGCAGTGACATTCAATGGCAATGATCACATCCAGCTCCAGATCCTGTCTTCCTAACAGTATTTACCCCTAAAGAAACGAGGCGCTGTAAGAGCCATCTGGGGCCACCATAACAAAATACCATAGACTGGGTGGCATAAAGAACAGAAACTTATTTTCTCACAGTTTTGGAAGCTAGAATTCCAAAACCCAGGTTCTAGTTGATTTGGTTTCTGGCAAGATCTCCCTCCATGGCTTAAAGACAGCCACCTGCTCACTACATCCCCACACGGCCTTTCCTGAGTAGTTGCACACTGGCGGGAGGGGTGGGGTGTGAGGCACACAGCAGAGAGAGAGCTCGCTGGTGCCTTTTCTTATAAAGACACTAACCCTGTCAGATCAGGGTCCCAGCCTTATGACCTCACTCAGTTACCTCCACAGAGGCCTCATCTCTAAATACAGCCACACTGTGGGCTGGGGCATCAACATATGAATCGAGAGACCACAAACATTCACTCCATAACAGATGCCTTCATGAAATGGCTGATTCCAGGGCTGGAGCACAGAGAGTACAAAACAAGTGGCAACATCTTATTGTGTCAAAAAGAAAGGAAGTGCTCAGTGAATGATGGGGATGTGCCAAAAGGACATAGGACCCTTCCCTTAAGAGTGTGCTGGAATTAGGGACTTGTTCCCAAAGAACAGTGAGCAGGAAAAATAGTGTTATCAAGCAGTGATGGAGCAGACGCCACTAACATCACCAGGAGTAAATCAGTTCATGCCACGTGCCCGAGAGACGACGGCTATCAGAGTGTGCATCGCCTCTGTGGAATTCTTCCCCAAATTCCATAACCCTGATCTCTCATGGGAGAAACATCATACAAACCTAATTTGAGGGGCACTCTCAAAGATATCTGACCAAAACTGTCAAGGTCATGAAAAACGAAGACAGACTGAGAAACTGGTGAACGGAGATCAAGGAGGCACGACGCCTAAAGGCAACGTGGTGCCCTGGACTGGATCTCGGAACAGAAAAGGACACAAGCGAAAAAACTAAGACAGCCAAACAAAGTCCGCAGTCCACTTAATAACAACGTACCAACGTTAATTTCTTAGTCTTGACTAACGTCCCTGGGTCATGTGGGGAAACTGGGTAAAGAATCTGCGGAAACTCTATGTACTATCTTTGTTACTTTTTTTGTAAATCTAAAATTATGCCAAAATAAAAAAAAAAGAGGACACAGGAGCCAGCTTGAAGCAGCTCCCAATACCCAAATCAAAAACAATTTAAGCATCAAAATAAATAATCACAGTAATAGAGTACAACCCACTGAACAAAGGAAACCATGAGCCTATTTCTTATATAAATTAATAAATGAATAAATTGAACGCTTGAAAGGGAATAGAATATTTACAGTCTTAACTATCTCCCCTCAAAATCCTTATTAATTCCAAAGGGAAAAACTTTGCCTGGAGAAGCCTAGCAGATAAGACTTTAATAAAACTCAACCAAAGTGATCAAAGTTAGCTTTATCAACAAGGGGACGGATCTAAAATGTGAACGTTCTCTGATATTCCAGCCAAGCACACACAACTTGAATCTAATCATGGAGAGACATCAGACAAACCTAAATTGAAGGACGTTCTATAATGTAACTGGCCTGTAATCTTCAAAAGGGTCAAGGTCATAAAAGTCAAGGAAAGACTGGGGAGTTATCCTAGGCTGAAGATGACAAGAGAAACACGACAACAAAACGCAGTATGTGTTTCTGAACCGGATACTTCCACTGTAGGGCATATTAACGGGACAACTGACAAAACTCAAATGCAATCTGAGGATTAGACGGCAGTATTCTGACTCTGATGGCAGTAATGGGGTTATGTTGGAGAATGTCCAAATTTGTAGGAAATACACAATAAAGTACTTGGGTGGGAGAGCATCAGCTCAGTACTCACTCTCAAACAGTCCAGGAAAAAAACGCTCTTTGTATTGTACTTACAATTGTTCTGTAAGCTTGAGATTATCTCAAAATTTAAAACTTTCCAAATTCCCAAGTCCTTGTTTATCGCCATTACTTCTACTCTAGATCAAGCTGTAAAAAGACCCACAAGGTACAAAGTCAGAGAAATGGAGACTAATCTGGAATCAAAAGCAAGCAGTCATGCTTTTAGGTAACAGAAAATCCAAAGTCCAGGAAATAAAGGCGAGCAGGTAATTGCTGTGGTGGGCGAGGAGAGAGATAAAAACCAGCTGGCTGGGGCAAAGGGTGCGGCAGGGCTGGGCGGCAGGAGGTGGCGTTGGGCGGGGCTGGGCAGGAGCGGGTGGCACCAAGAGAGGCAAAGGATAGCGTACAAATACAGGCTCAAACTCAGTAAACTCTAACACGGTTTTGGCAGTCAGGTGGTAACAAACACTCAACAGAAGGCTTCAAACACCCAAAGAAAATGCCCCAGCATAGGGAAGACGGAAATAAGTTCACAAATCTAAAGACAACGATAGCAAATAGGCACAAAATTAAGCACCAAATGCCTAGAAAACAAGTTAAGGGACTCCCAAATCTAATAAGAGAGAGAAACTTTTTTCTTAGCAATAAATACTTATCATGAGGCACACTGAACACCACAATAGACAACAGTCTTGACATGTTTTAAAGAGAAACATTCTTCGTATCCATCTTGGACTTTCAATAGATGTTAAGGGGGAATATTATACTGCAGCTCCTGGTAAACCTCTTAAGAATAAACTGTTTTGAGCATCCACTCTGCACCAGGCACGGTACCGAAAGAGTCAGTCACGTGTCGCTGGGTGGCCAGGGGACCACGAGCTTGTACATCAAACAGGAAGTGACGCAGCTGACTTTTTAGATAGAAAATTAAGAAGCCTGATTTATAACCTTGTCCAGATGGAGAATCATGCCACGTATGCAGAAACGGGCCCTCAGAAGTTCCCGAAGAAAACCCTTCTCAAGCCGTAGCTTTGGGTCTGCTCCGGTGGTCCGCACTCAGCTAAAGACCCAAAGGCAGGATCAAAATTTCACTGGCCTGGAAAGGCGCTTCTCAATCTGCGTCTGCCATCCCCAGTGAGATCAGGGGTAAATTACATGAGACCCATCATCCCTTGAAATTACATGCAAATTTTTGTGTGCCTATGAATATGAGCACATTTTTGGAGAGAAGGTTATAGCTTCCAACTTACTCATGAGCCATAAACAGTTGACTGATTGAATAATTATATGTGAATGGAGTGAGTTCACTGCCGAGAAAGCTAACAGTTTCATGAGGCAAAATTTGTTCATCTTACAAACCAATCCTGAGTTTGCCGGCCACAACAGAAGTTAATAGAAGTACATTTAGAACAAAGTAGCTGAGGAGTCCCCTTCTGTTTTAAATTTCCCTCAGAGCCATGTGTCAGGTTCTAGGTTAAACACCAGCGATACAAAGGTAAATATTACATGATCCCTGTCCTTTGAACCACTGACAAGACAGCGTGTGTGGAGGGGAATTACAATTATCACACAATACAGGATAAGAGTATGAGCTTTGGAATCAGACACATTAGTTTTTCTCCACTCTACCACTCACTGGCTGAATGACCTTAGGCAAATTGCCTGACATTAATTTTGCATCTGTTTCCCTATCAATAAAATGGGAATAAGAAATCCTGATCTCTTTTACAGCCTTGAAATGAGAACTAAATATGATGTCAACGAAGCACAACACACAGTGCCTGGCAACAGTAAGCACTCGATAGACAGGGGTTGTTACTGTTATTATAGATGCCCAGGGGAAAGAGACACTTGTTCCAGCTGAAGGATCATAGGGAGAGCTCAATAAGACAACCATGCTCCATTCCGGGAGCCACATTCTAAGAGATCAATGACCAACAGGTAGTGGTGAGTGTTCAGAGAAAAATCAATAAGATGCCAAGGAGACTCAGACTCGTGTCCTAGAAATGAGTGGTGTGAAGGAACTGAAGTTAAAAGTTAAAAAGAGAATGCCATAAATTCTCTATAGTGCTGGTGGGGAGAATGTGGATCAAAAAAATTAAAATTTCAGGGAAATAAATTTTACATATTCAATAAAATAAAACACTTATAACAAAGAAGGTTATCTGAAGCTGGAGAAGGATACCTTACAGAGCAGTGATCTCCTCGAAACTAAAGGTGGTAAAAGTGTGCTAGAATTCATGTGTTGAGGACTCTGTAAATATAGTCATATATCCATATATTAAGGAAAAGGATTAGATAAAATATCTTCTACCACCCTTTCCAATACTGAGATTTTATGTTTTTTAATTAAAATTCTATAAGAGTGGGGCTGGCCCCATTGTGTAGTGGTTAGAGCTCAGTGTACTCTACTTTAGCCCGGGGTTCATGGGTTCAGATCCCAGGCGTGGACCTACATCACTCATCAGCCATGCTGTGGCAGCAACCCACATACAAAATAGAGGAAGGGTGGCACAGATGTTATCTCAGGGCTAATCTTCCTCAAGGAAAAAAAGAGGAAGATTAACAACAGACATCAGCTCAGGGTGAATCTTCCTCAGCAAAATAAAAAACATACTTTGATATAAAAAAATTCTATATTAGTTAGGATACTATTGGTTGGTAGTAACCTAAGACCCAACCTGAAATCAATGAAACAATAAAAGAAATGTAATGGCTGGCATAACTATGAAATCCAGAGGTAAGTCAAGTTTCAGATATGGTTTGATCAGGGCTCCAGCTCATCTTCTCTACTTTTTCTTTCCAAGTCAGTCCTCCTTTGGATGTCTGCTCTGTCCCCAGACTGTCAGCTGTAATCAGGACAATATGTTCTTGCATTCATATCCAGTGGGAAGAGAATCACTTACCTTAACAAGCAAACAAAAGTCCTAAGCTTCTCTCCTATACTAGCCTGGAATAATCACTGTGGCCAAGGGACTACCATGTACTGACTGGCTTGGGTCCAGGTTACCGCCCATCCTTTAACCCATTCCAATGGCAAAAGGGAAGAATCTGTTTGTTGGTTAACGTCACCCCAACAGATGGGGATAGAGATCAAACCCGCCTAAACCACACAGTTGCTAAATAATGAGGGAGGGTAGGTTCTCAAAGGAAAACCTGGGTGCTATTAGGAAAGATAAGAAGAATCGAGACTGGGTAGGCAACAGCATCAGGATCTCAGCAAGAAGCAGATGGCACGTTCAAAAACTAAGTAATTGGATAGAATTTCTTTAAGAGACTATCTACAAAGGCTTAAAGAAAGCCTATGGTTAGCAACAGTGCCCTACAACCCCCAGGGCTAAGGAGACAAGGGAACGATGATTATGACAACCGACAGCACCCAGTTGCATGGAGACAGCCACCAGAAAGAAAATGCGACCTTTGAAAGAGAAAACAGCCAACCCGAGGTAACCTGGTAGAGGGGCAGCTGAGTGAATCAATGCCCCAATCTCTCTCTCCTCCACCCTCGATCTCCCCCAGTGGCTCTGGCCAAATGCGACCAGAAGCCAGAGGATGGGAGAGGCCTGCTATTGCAACCCACAGTCCAGGCAAGCCTCCCGGGACACAGAGCAGGTGGGAAGGGTGGAGACAGATCTGGAGGAACAAACGGGAGACATTCAGTACACGATCCCGGACGGTCCTCCGCAGATAATCACGAGCCAAAATATACAATACGGACAAGCGTCCCAGGAGGTCTGATTTTCCCACTTCTCACCTACTAGCCCTCTCTGTGCACTCTCCCCTTAGAGCAAGGCAGTTGTCTCTTTATGCAAACAAAATAGAAACAGAGCCAGGGTTTTGGATAAGCAACTATAGAATCTTTAAATATATAGATAATTTTGTTTATAAAATTTACATTTAACATTCTTTCATTTGACTGTTTCTGCTGGGCTAAGTAGAGCTAAGCATAAAGCTCTTGCCCATAGATAAGAAATGGGCCCTGGCAGCCCTTCAGGGCCACTGGCTATAAGGCAGGTAAGATAAAGTGCACATGAATGAAGGGACAAACTCAGGGGGTTAGCGATAGGGACCCCTTTGTAGCAGGAGCCTTCCATCAGAGTTACCTCATCTGATGCGTCCCTGATCTTCTGAACCTTGTTTATTTCAAGAGCAATTCCCCTAAATGCAACTCCTCCCTGAGAGGCTGACACGAGACACAGGTGCAGCCGTCAACGATGTGCGCTGGGAGAGCCTCTGCTCCTGAACAAAGCTGATTAGATGTTATTGTGCTGTTAAATCTCACGCCTCAGATGCATCATAGCTGAAACAGGTGGTAAAATGCTGCCCAGCAAAACTAAACACCGTCTCCCATATTTTTCCTACAGGAAAACAGCCTGAAAGTCCAAAAAATAACTTATAAGCATAATCCATTCATTAGGAAGAGGTCTACAAGCCACCGGAGACTTCCCTGGCCTGCTTGCTGACACCCAACATTGGGATGCTAACCACCAAGTGCTCCTCAAGTGTGTCTTCAAGCAGAGAACAGCATTGCCGAAACACGCGTCAAGACTTTCCACTAAGACTAGAAACTTACCAAGCCAGCGGCGCCCCGGAAATCTAGAAGTGTATTTCTCTAGCAGCTTTCAGTGTTCTTGTTACACTGGGACTAGGATAACAAAATACACGGAAAAGAAGTAGAACCCACAATTCAATTCTGATTAACTACATTAGAAGAGAAAACGTAACGGATAAGTTTTAAGTAGTATAAACTACACTAAGAAAAGTAACCTTCGGAAGTAAGCAAAATGGCATTAACGATGAGAAAAAGAATAATTTCAAAATGTGAAAATACCTCAGTATTGTCAACAAAAAGTGAACAGCAGCCCTGTTTTAAAAAGAGGCAATAATTACTCCATATGTTGTTAGAGAAAAATAATGTATATTTTAAAATCCCACACAAATTTAAATTTTGTGTTAACACAAAGTATACGAGAAAATTCTATTGGTGTCTGACTAACATAAAAGAAAAATTGGAATAAGTAGTTTTCAAAAAGAAAACCAATCAGAGTTCCCTACATCTGGTGGTGTTATTCTAAAAGTGCTTAGCTGATAACCCTGTGCTTTCAAATGGGCCTCCGTGAATTAACCATCAAGTTTCTCAATTAACCACCATAACAGAGCACTTCACAGCAGAGTCAATAACACCCAAAGTGAAACAATAGGATGTTTCTTCCATTATTGATCCAGCTGTCAGCCCTAAGCACTTCACATTTTCTTCTAATTACACAGTAAAATCTCCTTCAGATTTTAAAATAAATACAACCACAACAAAACACATGTACACACATATGACATGTAACAAAAAACTAAGCAAACTCAAATTATACAGGAAAGAAATGCCACTGCTTTCCCCATGTTGGAACTCCAGCAACAATGCTATTGAAACAGAACTAGGTTAACCACAAAATATAAACAATTTATAGAAATGCAATAAAAAACACATATTAGGTCATTACCTTAACTAATCGAAATTCTAAATTCAGAGTTGCAAAAGACTATTCACATACATACACACACACAACGGCTATTACTAAGAACCAGCGTTCACAACATTGTTATTCACTATAAATAATTATAATAATTATTATTCACAATAAATTAATCACTATAATTACATTCCAAAACACTAACATTCAAAGATACAACTATAAATATCCAAATCACAGTGGCAGGAAGTACTTGGGGATGTAGGTAGTTTGATAAAACTAGAATCCAATGCAGGACTAATAAGAAATGAGACTGGAGAGGCTGGCTGGGTGGCCCAGTGGTTAAGTGTGCACGCTCTGCTTCGGCGGCCCGGGGTTCGCCGGTTCAGATCCTGGGTGCAGACATGGCACCGCTTGGCAAGCCATACTGTGGTAGGCGTCCCACATATAAAGTAGAGGAAGATGGGCACAGATGTTAGCTCAGGGCCAGCCTTCCTCAGTAAAAAGAGGAGGATTGGCAGCAGATGTTAGCTCAGGGCTAATCTTCCTCAGAAAAAAAAAGAAAAAAAAAAAGAAATGAGACTGGAAATGTAGACAGAAGCCAAGTCACAAAAACATTTCTATCCTAGCATCTGCTTTTTAAACTGAGGTCTGAAGACTCCAAGTTGATAAACGAGTATGGAAAAATCATAGGATAAATATGGTGCATCTTCCATAAGTGTCAAGTTTGCGACAAAAAATTGAGAGACTTAAACTTCAACAAGTTTAAGTCACTGTTTTTACATTAAACCAAATTTACTAATAGAACATAATATGAATTTTTCAGACAGAACAGGGAGGTTCAAAGCAATTCTACTCTTGCAGGACGCAAATTCAGGTTCACTACTCCTTCCAACTGGAGGAAAAGAGCCAAGGGGAGGGACCACCTGGGGAAGAGTGTGAGAGGTGCTGCTGCGGACGTGGAGCCAGAGACTTTCATTTTTAAGTAGGAGAGTGACACAAGCAGACTTGTGCTCTGGGAAGCAGTAAGCAAGACAAGCTAAAACATAAGGGACAGGACAAAGATGAGGGTGGTGACAAACAGAAAAGTTGCAATAGTCTGCGCAAGAGATGAAGACGACACGAACCCAAGTTGAGGCCATGAAGACAGAGGGCTGGGAGGACTCGAGCAAGCGTGGGGGCCGACCAGACCGCGCCTGCTGGCCACACGGTACCCTTGCAGTGCGCCAGCTTCCGAGAACTTATGAGCATAAGGATGTTCATATTCTCAGAGCTAGTGTCTCTGTCAGGTATTTGATACAGGGACCTTCAAAAGCCCCCACTTAAATGTAAGACTTCCAGAGTGCCTTCTAATCATAGGAAGTGTAAAGTTGTGGAACCCTATTGGAAATGTTTTACCAAAAATTAAACAAAATTTGAGTAAGATTTGTGAAAACTATGCTTAACAAAGAAAATATCCATGTTTTCAAAAATGTTGAAAAAAATGACGAGGCTCCTACTAATCGGTGACCGACGCAGCTTTGCTGGAGACACAACCATACAGTTTGGGAATCAGAGTTAGCAATGGCGTTTATCCTTCACGCGATATTCCAGAAAAAAATGCATCAACACAGAAGACTCTTCTAGGAAAGAACAAGAATTCAAGTGTTTAAGATATCTGATTACTTAACAACTGAACACAAAGTCATAACTTTTTTTAACTATGTTAGTCATAAGGAGCAAATACGTAGTTTAGCCAGGTGATAGCTGCTAAAAGGCACAAAGTAAAATTAAAATTAAACCTTCATCAGTAAATTGACAGTAAAATGCAGCCACTAAGAAAAAACAGACATTAGCATTGTTAAAGGAAATAAAAGATAAAAATACAAAATATCCTTGCAGAATATATTCACGAAAACATTACAATCTGAGAAAAAGTAGATGTAAATGTTAATTTTATTGGACCAATAAGAATAGTAATTCTCAATCTAAATAATCTAAAGAAAAGCGTGTCTTTTCATTGCTTTTAGAAATGAGCATACTTTGGTCTATTCTATTTATTTATGTAGCACAGACCACTGATAGTTAACAATACAATTGTGATCAGAAAACTAGCAAAGGGACAAGTCTGGAAGATGATAGGGGAAAAAAATACTACTCGCACAAATGCTATCTGTAATCAAACACTGATCAGCTTAGATTTTAAAACTAAACATCAGAAATTTTAAAAACATTTTATTATGGAAATCACTATAGAAAAAAAAATCAACGCTAGAGCAAGTCTGGAAACTATTCTCCAGGTCCTAAAAACCTTTTTGCTTTTAGATGAAACTCTTCAGTTCTCAAAAACCATGGCACAAGAATTTACCTTAACATAAAAATTTAAGATACTTTCCTTGCCAGTAAAAGACTCATCTAGACAGACAGGTCTTATCCCAATTTTATTCGACAGTTCATGCCTGCTCCCTTACAGAAAACCATAAGATTTAGGCTAAACATAAATTCATAACAGAGACAGAATATCTCAAAAATACAAATCAGTGTAACTCTCACAAAACCTCTGTCCATCACTAACACCAGGTAATGAAAACTGTTCCTTTTATTAGACCCTTTGATAAGTTTTTTCACGTCTCTTGAGAAGGGAAATGAGAAAGATACCAACAGCAAAGCAACAACAGACAGCCTGTCTAGAATTTTGGGTATAAATATTTTTAGAATTACCGCAAGGAAATGTGATAAGAAAAATAGTCGACATTCTTACAAATGAAACCAAGAGACCTCTCCGTCTCTCTTGTCCTAGATTATCTACACACAGAGTTGCTATTTCCTCAACTTGCTTTTTTAAATGCCATCTGCCAATTCCAAGCCACCTCCTCCTGAGCTCTCTCTATTTGCATGGGCAGGAGAAAGTGGTTTCTATGAAATCAGTCCATTGCAGGTGTCCTTACAGGTTGCATCACAAAACATTACGACCTGATGGGAAGTAGACAAGGATGCAAAGAGCTGAAAGAGGGGTGAGATACACAATACTAACAGAGACTTCTTTGCTTTACTTTTTGAAACAAAATGGCCCCTCATGCATATGGGTTATAAGGTTACCTGCTCGCATTTACTGTGAGTGGCTATGTAAGGTCTAATGACATAGGAATGAGGTGTTGGTCTCATTATTTTATGGATCTTAGGGAAGAATGCCCTGCAGTTATCAAAGGCCAGCCCTCTGCAAGTCCATGCACCCTGTTACAGGAGGAACTACATGAATTCACCCAAATCTGCAACTACCAGCACAGCCCACACACACCCCCGCCCCCCCCCCCACAAACTACCTAAATTCAAGTTCTAAGTGAGATATACGTGAACGTGCAGACAATTCAGAAACCCTAAAGAATAAAAAAACAAACGTCTCACTTTTTGGTAAAACAAAAATACTTATGCATACATACGCCCAGGAAAAGAAAGATAACATCCCACGTTAACAATGGTGATCTTTAAGCGTCGAAAATGCAGGTGACTTCTCTTTCCCCCTTGGCGCCTCTCTGTCTTTTCTTGCTTTCCTACAATGAGCGTGTAACTTTGGCAATCAAGGGGAAAAGTCAAATAGATGCAGAGCTTCTAATCTGAAAGCAACAGTTAATCCGGATCAGAGAGACAGAGCGGCCGTCTTGGAGCCTCTCCGACTCTGGGAGTTCGCCCCCCGCAGTCCTCGCCCGCCGCGCCGGCCGCCAGGCCCCCGGGTGCAGGGAGCGCCCTCCACGCCGGCCGCGCACGCGGAGCCCACGGAGCTGTTTCATACAAACTTGGGCAAGCGCTTCGGCGGCAGCAAAACGCACTCCCAGCTCACCCGTGACCCCGCCCCCATGGCACACTCAGGTCCCCAGGACCCCGAGGGGGACCCCCGCCCCTCTCACCGGGCTCCCCAAGACTTGGGCCCCCAAATCTGTGCTGCCCAGCTCACCTCCCCTCTCCTCCCCCTCCAGCTGCCCCGACCCCCTCCCCCGGACACACCCCTGGGCCACCGGGGCAGGAAGGAGAGGACCGGACCTCCAGGCAGCCGCCCCGGATTCCCAGGGCTCTGGACAACCCGCTTCGCAGCCCGGAGCCTCCGTTTCCTAATCTGCCACCCTCGCAGGGGGCACCGCCGTGCAAAAGCGACCGAGCGTGCTCCTAACTCTGCCGCGACCCCTCCGCCCCCGCCCGCTGCACGCTGGCCCCTCGGGGCGGCGTCCCTCGGCGCCCCGCGCCCGGTCCGCGCACCTGGCAGCTGCTGTCCTGGGGCAGGTTCTTCACCAGGATTTTCCTGCGGTTGCTCAGCTCCCGGCGCATCCGCTGCAGCCGCGCCGCCACCTCCTCGGGGTGCAGGGCGGCGGGCGCGGGGCCGCGGGCGTCCTCGTGCGCCCCGGCCGCCCGCCCGGCCCCCGGCCCCGGCCCCGCCGCGCCGCCCAGGCCCGCGCCCCGCTCGCCGCCGCCGTCTCCCGCCGCCGCCGCCATCTTCCGGGCGCCCCGCGGCTGCGGGCTCCTCGGGAGGGAGGCTCGGGGGAAGCGGGGCGAGGGGCGGGGGAGGCGGCGGGCCGAGGGGCGGCGCCGCGGGCGGGCGGGCGGAAACCTGAGCGCCGGCGGGAGCGGCCACCGCCGCGGCTCCCGGCCCCGCCCCGCGCGCCCGCCCGCGGCACCTGTGCGGGCGCCCCCGCCGGCCCGGACGCCCGGCCCGCTCTGCGGATGCGCCCCGGGGCGGCGGCTTCCGGGGCCTCGAGCCCGGGCCCCCGGCACCCCCAGGCCCCCCCCACGTGACGCCCCCGCGGTCCCCGGGCTCCCCTCGGAACTCCTGCAGACGCGAGCTCGGGCCCCCCAAACCCCGGGGGGCGCTCTGTGCTCGAGATGGGCGCATCTGGCAGGGAAGTTTGAGTTTACGGGGAAAGATACAATTTGAGATTTTCTAGGGAGCACAAAGAGAGATCTTCTGGCGGAAATTTTATGTATTTGGAATAACCTGATCGCAAAGTATTTTCCTAGCTGTGTATGGGGTGGGAGAAAGCCTGCGCCCTTCACCCGTCCCCGCAGGCCCTGTGGTACCGTTCCTGACATGTAAATCCTGGAGGGGTGCACATGCAACATAGAAAGCGAGGCCGGAACAAAGACTGAAATGGAAGAGGAGCTGCGGCGGAGGGCTGGAGAATTCGCCGCTTGGAACATTGTTTTAATTGAAACTTGGAGGGAGTGTTACATTGCAGAACTATACTTACTCGGAGTGATGTTATCAGATCAGACAATGTGGCAGCCTGTGACTGGCACGAGCCCAAATGACTATCAGCAGAGAGAAGCATGCATCTTAACTAAGTATGTGGCATGCAAACACACTCACGAAAAAAAGCCGGTTTAACACCAGTATTATTCCATTAGGGGGAAATATTTTAAATAAACGTAACCAAGAAATAAAAACAAGGGACTGAAAAAAAGACTATGTATTCAGTACTTACACTGTGCCCCCCACATGTTTCTAAATACTTTACATCGATTTCGTTTACTCTTCACAATAATCCAGGTTTATTTTAGATTCTATTTTCCTCACTCTACGCATGGAGAAATGGAGTTTGGTATGCTCAGTTCTAAAGCCCAATGCTCTGAATAATATAAAAAGATTCACCTGTAATCCTGAACTCATGACTGCTAATATTCCTGAATTTATTCTCTGCCAGTAGATACTTGTATCATTAAAATGCTTCCGCGGTGCAGCCCTGTTTAGGCAGCACTATCCCCAACAGCCAAAGGGTGGAAGTAACCCAAAGGTCCATCTACCAATGAACAGATATGCAAATTTCTAGTACATACACACAATGGAATATTATTCGGCCGTAAAAAAGAATAAAGTACCCCTGTAAGGCAGAGGACCCTCCAAAACATTGTGGTAAGTGAAGGAAGCCAGGCACAAAGGTCACATGTTGCATGATTCCATTTATATGAAATATCCAGAAGAAGTAAATCCCTAGAGACAGACACAAATTGGCGATTACCAGAGATTGAGGGAGGAGAGAAAGGGAAGCAACTGATTACTCCCTACGGGTTTCCTTTTGGGGTGATGAAAATGTTTTGGAATCAGACAGAGGTGGCAGTTGACAAATCAAGTGAATATACTAGTCACTGAATTGTTCACTGTAAAATGATTACGTTATGTGAAGTTCATCTCATAAAAAAGAATTTGTAATGATATCTTGCAGTTTACAGCTTTGTTACCTGCTTTTTACAGTGTATTTTCTGCGCCTCTTTCTTTGCCAATATAATGGAACATCATTATTTTTCATGGCTGCATATTATTCTATTGTGAGAAGTACCCATAATTTACATCATTAATCTCCCAGGATTCGACATTTTCATCTGTTGTAAACAACACTGAGATTAATATCTTTGTGTTTATATTCACAGATTCTTAATTTTTCCAAAAAATAAAGAACTAGAAGCAAAATTTCTTCGTCAAAGAATAAGTATATTTAAAGATTTTGGCCGCACTTCCGAACTCCCTTGCTCAGTTTTCCCTACCACAGACATTGTCAGAGAGTGCATATTTTCCTGCTTCAGCCGTGATAATTTGGTATCAAAACAATATCTCATTTTGGTTTTAAATTTTATTCCTTTGATTGAAAAGTTATGAGTTTTAAACTCCGATAAAGCCCTCTTTTGTACAGCTGAGAGACTTCGAGAAGATTATTCTTTAAAGCGGGAAAGAAGCGTGAAGAGCCCCAGCACATCCTCTGACCCTGAATCACTCATTAAGTTTGAGAACATACAGTTATCCAAATGAGTACCGTCGTCTTGATAAACCTGTATTCGGTGTCTCTTATCTGTTAGGCAATATACATAAAGGCACTAAGAATAAACAAATGATTTAATAGAGCTCCTGGAAGATAGGGGCTCCGTCTCGTTGGAAGAAAATTATACAATAATTATAATTAAAAGTGATAAATATGCAAATAGAAACATCAGGAGCAGCCCTGCAAAACAGTGATCTAAGTTTAATTTTAGTGATGTTGCTTTTGCTGAAATATTCTTCAAACTGCCTTTTTGGTATTGACTTTAGAATCTACGGCAAATTCTTCTGCATAGTTTCTGTGGTAGTAAATGTTAGAGATGGGTTTGACTTTTGGAAATAATTAAATGTTATTTGAAGCCAAGTCTGGTGAATGAATTGGGTGTTGATTATGCTCTTGGCATTATGATTATGTAACTGGAGTTTTGGGCCCCAAGTGGGACCTGATTACAGTGTTATCAAGTTATTAAACCAATTTTATTCAGTGGCTGCTTGGACTTGATTCTCCTCTTTGAACAATATTGCTGTGTCCTGTAGGGCAGTGACTTTCAAACTTTTTTGATCCAATCCAGTGGGAAATAAGTACCACAGTGGGAAATATATTTTATATCGCAACCTCATAAACAAACATGCATACAGTTGAAACAAAGATTGCATAGATCGACATACCCTTACCTGAGGCAGCACACTCTAGTGTTTTCTATCCTATTCCATTTTTGTTAAAAAAAAATCACTGTGGTGACACTAAATTGATTTCATGTGCCACTAATGAGTCGTTCCTCACATTTTGTTAAACACCGCTCTAGGTGTCAAATCACCTATCTTTCCTCATTGTTTTGGCTCAACTGTATTTATTCAAGGAATTCAGGGAAGTGATAGAACCTACTGCTTTTAAATTATTTAACTGAATTGATTATTATTACCACATAAAAGAAGTGGATGGAAACTGCAAAGACTTGGAAATGCTACCACAATTCTGAAGAGTTCGTCTCATTCCAGGTTTTAGTCTGACTCTTTAAATAGCAGCTTCTGTGGTGAACTAAAGGAACATTCTAATCTGAACCCGAAGTGGAGTGCAATTATCAAGCTGCAGTGTATTTGCCAATACCCACAGGTAATTATCATGGTCTATGTAATTACTTTGTTCTTAAAACATGAGCCATGTGCTCACTTTGCCTTTATTTTTAAAAATATTGGTGGTTAATTGTTGGGTTTTTTTCTTTTTTTTTTTTTTAAGGAGTATTAGCCCTGAGCTAACTGCTGCCAATCCTCCTCTTTTTGCTGAGGAAGACTGGCCCTGAGCTAACATGTGTGCCCATCTTCCTCTACTCTATATGTGGGACGCCTACCATAGCATGGCGTGCCAAGCGGAGACATGCCCGCACGACAAGCGGAGACACGTCTGCACCAGGGATGCGAACCGGCAAACCCTGGGCCCCCCGAAGCGGAACGTGTGCACTTAACTGATGCGCCACCGGGCCGGCCCCAATTGTTGTGTACTTCTAAAGTTCTGCAATTGTGGAAATTGTTGGAGAAGTTTAATAAGTCTCAGTTTATAATGATAATAATACAGCCTCTTGTATCCAAGCGTTCTCATGCTTATATTATGATAATGTGGTGAAAACAAGTTAAATATATGAAAAGATTGTGTAAACTGTAAGAACGAGACACTCAGTTATCATTTATTCATTCAATGATATGTAGTGAGTGCCTGCAATGTGCCAGATACCATACAACACACCACATTTAATTGATTTTTGTTCAGAAATGTTCTTTTCCCTCAGGAAAGTAATTGCACGTCAGTAACTGCAAATTTGGCATGATAAATACTATGAATGAAGTACTCAATAGCACAGAGCGGTGTTGGTTTTGACTTAGTGGAAGCTATCATGATGAGCTGGGTTTTGAAGGACAACTAGGAGTTTTCTAGATAATAAGGGGCAAGTACAGAAACAAGGAACAGAAAGAGACCCAGAGGCATCACAGGGACGGGCATGTCCCTGAAATAATAAGTCTGGTGTTAATGAGGGCCGTGCTACTCTGGGGAGTGCAGAGGAAATAAACGGGAAAGGTAGCAGATGTCATTCCATTTTAAGGAGTTGATTCCATTTTAAGGCAATGCTTTCATATGGTATAAAAGGCAATCTCAGAGAGAAAAGGAATATCAGAGGCTCTTAGGCAGGGAAATGACACGATCAGATTTAGCTTTTTAAAAGATAATTCTGACAACAATGGAGAGAATCAATTTAGCAGGTCTTCTGTCATGGAGACCAATTAGAAACCTTTTGACACAGAGTAAAAACACTTGAGGGCTTATGCTGGAGTAGAATAATAACAATAACAAGTGTATTAAGTTTTGCATCGCTCACCTAAGCCTTTCTTCTTTGCTTCCTTTTTTCTTTACTTTACTTCACTTTAAACCCTATAATCAACCTGTGACGTGGCTAGTGCACACCTGTCTACCGATGAGGGATCAAAGGCAGAGAAGGTAACTTGTCTGAAGTCACACAGCAGGCAGGGGCCCCAGGAGTCCAGTGCAAATCCGCCAGCTTTTGCAGCCCAGGTGTGTGAACTTGTGTCCCTGTAGCTGGAGGAGGGGCTGGATCGGTGAGACTCTTCTCAGGGAAACACAGTGGAGCAAAGCAGAAGTGGGATATAGGAACAGAGGAAGCAGGATCCGGAGCTAAGATACCTGGATTCAATTCTGTGTAACTGGAGCAAGCTATTTAAAGCAGGAGAGAAGAATTCGCGTATGCTGAGCCTCAGACTCTTCATCTCTAAAGCAGATAACAGCACCCACAGGCTATTCTTAAAGGCTGTTATGAGGATTAGATGAGGTAATGTAGGTAAAGCGCTGAGTAGAGTGCTTAGCTCAAGGGCTAGAGAAAAAGGCAGTCGTAGTGATAATAGCAAATACTAATTATTTTTAAAAGGCTTGGTGACTTATGGATGTCAGCACAGGGAAGGAAGTTAAGGATGGTGTCATGGGTTCTATGAGAGCTCAGACAGGTGGTCATGCTGCAGCTGAAAGAGGCCACAGTTTGGGAAGTAAAGACACCAAACTCAGTTTAGGCATCTGAGCTTCAAATCCTGGGATGTGTGGGTAAAAATACCCAGTAGAGTGTCTAAAACTTGTAAGAGAACTAGGTGGTTCAAACGAGATTGGATGAGATCACCCAGACAGAGTTTGTAGATTGGAAGAAAAGCCAAGAAATAGGACCTTAGGGAACACCATCGAAAGGAGAGAGAGAGGAGGTATTTGGTAGTGCTGTTAAGACTCTGCTTACACTACTTATGTGCCCGGCCATCGAAAGAGAGCCAGGTGAAAATGGGAAGATGTCCGGCCAACACGCTTGAGTTACATTAGGCATCGCTCCCTGCGTTCTTATCTCCACTTGCCTTGGTGGCCGTCTCTGGCTCCTGGTCCTTGGCCACAGCTCTCTGTTACAGCTTCTGGCACATCCCCTGCTTGGCTTCTGTGTCTTCACAGTACTGACCTTGGTTGGTTTTTGGCTTCCTTCTTGGATCACAAGCCGAACGGACTCACCGCTCATTGCTTTCTGCTACTGACTTTGCATTCCATGAGACACCAGCTATAAAAGAAGCCCAAAATCAGAAAGAGAGAGAAAAAAAAAGGCTGGAAATGAACTCAAAGAGCAGCTTCAGAGAAGCCAGGGAAGCAAAATGTTTCAAGGAGAACGGTCCACTTGTCAATGCAGCAGAGGCACAGACGGAACGAGAGCTGGAGGAGGTCACTGCATCCGGCATCTGGGAAGCTCCCCGTGTCTTTGAATGAGAGCGACTTCACAACAGTGCCAGGGACAAGAGACAAATCTAGGAGAAAAATTGGTGGGATAAACTTTATGCCCTCCAATTTTCTCCATGAAGCAGAAGGAAGATCGCCCTTTGATAGGAGATTTTAGCAGGAAATTAAAATTTGTAGTCTGCACAGGTGACTCACATATGTTTAATTCTCCCAACCACTGTTTACCGTGGGTCTTGTTATCCCTGTGTTACACGTTAGGCAAGAGACATAATGACGTTAAGTCATGCAGCTAGTTCGAGGCAAATTTGGAACCCAAACCCAGGTCTATCTCCACATTCCTTGCTTTTCTTACTGCATTCAGGTTTAGAGTGGCCACGAAGGAGACTGTGAAAGTACTGACATAGTAAGAGTGGTGGTATAATAACCATTATTACTTATACATAAGTATATCATAGTGGTCATAATAGTGAGTAAAATGAATCATGATGGGGTGTTCTGCTGCTTAATATTTAACTGCAAGGAATAGCCTCCTATCTAATTTTATACCATAAAACAAAATTTTTGTGCCTATGAATACCCACAACTAAATCATGTTGCTTAATGCAAATGACTTTTCTCAGTTTCAGTTCAGCCACAAAGTATCATTTATAGCCTTTCCTTTTGTTGTCATATAAACCTATATTTAAAATATTTATAAGCTCTTATGATAATTCAAATTTATTTTTATTTCTAAAGTTATAAAAGATATTGTGAACGTCGTAAATGTGTAAACTGCAAACAATTCCCTTGAACCTTGAATTGTGTTAAATCATACAAAAGGAATTTTACACTTTGCCACTGAAGTTTAAATTCTTTTGGCACTCTGCTTCCGGAATTACAGAAGTCTAAGGAAGTAGTACACTTTCTATCAAAGATGCAGTTTTAAAAAATGGTAGCTATAAAATGATAGAAAAAGCCATGGAACAGGCAGCATGAATATCTGAAATGATGATGAAGTATAACCCAGCTATCTAGCAGGGAAATAAATCTGTTTTAAATTAAAAAGTTTTTGTGTAGAATGGAGGGACTTACCTTTTAAGCAAGGGACATTTACAAAATCATTTTGTTGAAAATCTTTTTAAAGTGTATGTATTAAGGAGTACATATTTACCTCATAAAACAGATGATGCTCAACCTGAATTATCCTTTTCGTGATAATTCCGGTAATAGAGTGATTGCCCTCTGGGTATATTGAGGACTATAGGATAATTTCCTCCTCCATTAAATGGCTCCATAAATCTATGCCTTTTTAATTCTTGTGTCTGCTTTTTATGGATTTTTTGTCTCCTTCCTTGTCAATGCTCATTTCTTGTGGCGGCCCCTGTGTTCGCACAGACTCCTTCATGCCTGTGGTAACATTAAACCAGGTCCACCCAACCCATCCACATGCAAATAAAGGTAAAATTTGCACATGCCCGCGCTTATTCTCCACAGAGCTCCTTGGCATGCTCCCATTCCATTTCCACCTGGCCTCCTGGTCTCGGCTTCTTTTCTTCCTGCTCCTGCCACTTAGACTTGATTGTGGAAGTGTTCCACTCAGCTCTTCCCTGAAGACATGTATGAGGCGTAGTTGGCCCACAGCTTCCAGTAGCTGCTGGACCTCCAGGTCTGCAGCATTCATTCTGAAGCCATTCTCCCCCCAGGAAGCTCCAGCCGTTAACTGAGCACAGTGCGGCCCCATAGTTGGGCCATTTCTGCCTGTCGCCAGATTCCTCTAGGGGCCAATCTCTGTTTGGGACCACCCCCCCCAGTTGCCTGGCCAAGACATTCTCAGAGCTGCACTGCAGCCTGTGGCTCTTTCTGCCCCATCCTCTCTCCTTCCTGCTCTCCTTTTGCAGGTGTCAGACCTGCTTTGTGGTGAAGACTCTCCTGCCCAGTCTTGCTCCCCTCCTCTTTACCCTTCACAGATGTTTCCCCAATACATCTTTTGCACATCTCATTTTGGCTTGGTGTCTGCTACCCAGAGGACCCAACTGACACAGTTGGTAGAAAATGGTCCAAGAAAGCTGGCGGTAAAATTGTGTTTAGAGACTGTTCATCCAAACTTGGCTGGCAAGTAGGACCTCATCCCAGCTGGAATGTGGGGAACCAATAGTCCCTGGCACAAGCTGGCCCCACGGTTGTTGAAGATTTCACTGGCGGTGACCTGGGAATGCGTCCTGTAGAGGGGAGCAGCTTTACTGTGTGACCATTTAGGCATTTGAAAGATATGGGGAGAATGATGCCTATAAGTATAGTAGCATTGGCTGGTTATTTCAAAGTTCTATTGATGCCCTGCAGAGGGATAATGAGAAACTGAGAAATAATGAAACAGTGAAAGGCATAGTGTGAGACAGAGAAAGCCCGTTTGACTTGAGGTGCTTTTGTGGAAAATGGGATTTAACACCATTGCAAGGATCTCCCTCTCCCCGCTCAGGGAATGAGGCAAACTCACCTTGGGGTGGCTCTTAGAAGCCTGGAAAAAAAGCCCATGCTGAAGAGGATGCCCTTCATGTCCAAGTTGCCACGGCAGATGGTGGGGGAAGGAATGAAGGGCTATGGAAGGAGTCTGCTGTGATGGCTTCATAAAGTGAGCCCCGAGGGCCCCCTGAGAGTTATGTTCCACCGTAGGGCCCAGAGAACACACCCTCTCCAAGGCCATCAGCAATGCACTGGTGAGAGGGCTACCGGCATCATTAAGAAGTCTAGTGGTGGCATTCCTTGCAGGCCAGGGAGAATGCTGTCACTGATTTGGGCTCATTAATACCAACAGGGATGACAGCACTCCAAAATCATAGCAGCCGTGTGACAAAGCTTAACTGCCAGAAGCCAGGGGGCCACCATTACTACAACTACCAGAAAGATGGGAATAGCGCCAAGGGAGCATGACCCACAGGAAGCTGTGGAAATGGTTCGTAGAATCTGGTGTCTCTTGGGGCAAAATAGAAGGGCAGCCAATGAGAGTGTCCTTTAACATCTATAATCAGAAACAGGCAAGAACAGAGAAGCAGGAGGATAAGGGAAGTTGCCTCAATAAAAATTCGTGATTCATTGCTCAATTCCGAGACTGGAGACAATTTTCAGACCCAGAACACAGTGCCTGAGAGACAGCTGTGTCCCCAAGAGGAAGGACCCTGCAATACCATAACAGGTATTGACGGTAATGATTTTCCCAGTCCTGCCCCAAAGGGACCTACAGCCGTTCACTCAGGTGACCATGCATTGGGAAAAAGGGGAATATTACACATATTGAGGACTTCGGAACACACTCTCAGAGCTGACCTTGACCCCTGAAAACTTCAAGTGTCACCACGACCCCATTAGCCTAAGGGCTTTGGGATCCACTCTGCATGCAGTCTGGGTCCCAGGGGTCCATGAACCTAGCTGGCGGTCATTTCACTGGTCCTTAGTGACAAATGAGGATTGACCGTCATGGCAGTTGGACCCACTCAGGGTCTTGGCTAGCGGGTTAAGAACCAGCATATGGGGCAAGACCAAGAGGAAGGCTCTGAAACTGCCTCTTCCCCAAGCGGAGAGGCTGAATCAAAAGGAATATTATGTCTGCAGATGACGGCAGCGATTAGTCCCACTGTGATGGTTGACTCTGTGTGCCAACTTGGCTGGGCCACAGAACCGAGAGATCTGCTTAAACATTATTCTGGATATTTCCGTGAGGGTGCTTTGGATGAGATGTCCATTTACATCGGTGGACTGAAGTGAAGCAGACCGCCCTCCATAACATGGGTGGGCTTCACCCAATCGGTTGAAAACCTGAATAGAAGAAAAAGCTCATCTCCCCTGAGCACGAGAGAATTCTGCCAGCGGACGACCTTCAGACTTCACCTCAACATGGCTCCACCTGGCTCCCCAGCAGACGGCCTATGGACTCAAATTGCAACTCCTCCCTGAGTCTCCACCTGCTGGTCTCCCCCATCAGATTTTGGACTTGCCAAGCCTGCACAATCATGAGCCAAATAAATCTCTTTTAAAAAATGTTTTTATTTATTTTATTTTATTTTTTTTTTGCTGGGGAAGATTCGCCCTGAGCTAACATCTGTGCCAATCTTCCTCCACTTTGTATGTGGGTTGCTCCACAGTGTGGCTGACCAGTGGTGTAGGTCCACACCCAGGATCCAAACTTGCAAACCTGGGCTGCCAAAGTGGAGTGCACTGAACTTAACCACTAGGCCATGGGGCCGGCCCCCTAAAAAATGTTTTTTATTTTTTAAAGATAAATTTATTGGGGCCAGCCCCGTAGCATAGCAGTTAAGTTTGCATGCTCCACTTCAGCAGCCCGGGGTTCGCCAGTTCAGATCCCAGGGGTGGACCTATGCACTGCTCATCAAGCCATGCTGTGGTAGGTGTCCCACGTAAAAAGTAGAGGAAGATGGGCACAGATGTTAGCTCAGGGCCAGTCTTCCTCAAAAAATAATAAATAAATAAATAAATTTATTAAAATACACACACACACACATCCTGTTGGTTCTATTACTCTGGAGAACCCTGACTGATACAACCACCATTAAAGATTTAAAGGATGCACAGGTAGTGGTCCCTACCCTATCTCCATTTAATTCACCAGCCCGGCAGCTACAGAAACCACATGGACCCTGCAGAATGACCACAGATTTCCACAAGCTCAACCAAGTAGGACATCCACTGCAGCTGCTGTGCCAGACACGGCATTGATGGTAAAGCAGATGTGTAAGGCCTCAGCTGTGTAGTATGCAGACATAGGTTTGATGATTGTTTTCTTTTCTATAGCAATCAGAAAAGAGGATAGAAACAGTTCACGTTGACATGCAACGGATAACAAGATTCATTTACAGGTTTGCCCCAGGGCTAGGTTAACTCTCCACACTCGTAAGATAGTTCAAAGAGTCTACGTCACCACATTGATCCAACATGTTAGTGATATAATGCAGATCGAGCAGGACAAGCAAGAGTTGGTTTGTATGCTGGAAGCCTTGGTAAGGCGCATGAACTCCAGAAGGTGGGAGATAACCTACGTAGTTTCAGAGACCTATAACTTCAGGAGGGTTTTTAGGAGCTCATTGACCAAGGCAGGTCAAGTCATCTCCTCTAAAGTAAAAGACAGCTTGCTTCATCTTACATCTCCTGCTACAGACAAGGAAGCACAACACCTGGTGGACTTCTCTGGGTTCTGGAGGCAACCCAATCTATACCAAATACTAGAACTATATCCCAGGCTACAGACCTGGTGGTATAGAAGGCTGCCGGCGTTGAGTAGAAACTGGGGCAGAAAAGAGCTTCTCAGGAAGTGTAGGCTGCAGCTCCAACAGTCGTACCACTGGAAGGTGAGAGCTGAGGAGGTCTGCAGTGGAAGCATGTGGATGGACGTATGGAAGTGGACGTGAAGTGTGAAGAGCTTTATATTGCATGTTTATGCCTACCAGAGAGCATGTACCTTAGAAAAGACACTGAAAAAACAATTAGTCAGCCTTCATCATGGGCCATCCCAGAATTGACACAATGGGCACACGAATGAAATGGCCATGGCGTCAAAGACGGCATCTATGTATGGGCTCCACAGCATGAATACCTACTTACCAAGACCATCTAACTACTGCTGCCTCAGAATATCCAACCTACCAGCAACAGAGACCAACACTGAGACCTGATGTGGCACCATTCCTCAAGGAGACCAACAGCCGCTCAGCGTCATCGAGCTCTTCTGTCCTGGAAGGGCCAGTGGTTCGTCCTCAGTGACAGAAAGCTATTCTAGGTCTGGGTTTGCCTTTTCTGCCTGAAGAGCCTCAGTGAGCATCACTATCCAGGAGTTTACATAATGCTTGATTCGTGGCCATGGAATTCCATATTGCATAGCTTTTGACCAGGGGACTCACTTTACAGGGAAGAAGGTACGAAAGTGGGCCCTTGACCGTGGAATCCAGTTATCCCTTGTCATCCTAAAATAGCTAGTCAGAAAGAATGTTGGAACAGTTTCCTAACGCATAGCTGAAATGCCATCTCAGAGGCAATACTCTGCAAAGATAGGACGGCCTCATTCAGGATACAGTATCTGCATTACATCAGAAACCTCTATATGGCACCAGGTCTCCAAAAGAAAGAATACATGGGCACAGGAACCCAAGGGTAGAAGCAGTTGTGGCCCACTTACCGTCACTCCCAATGACCCACTGGAGGACATTTTGCTTCCTATCCTTACAACTCTGAGCTCAGAGGGGCTGAGGTTCTCACCCCCCAAAGGAGCACACTCTCACCAGGGGGACAGTAAAACTTCCGTTGAATTACAAGCTATGGCTGCTCCTCGAGTGTTTTGGACTCCTTGTATCCAGTAACCAGCAGGCAAGGAGAGAAGTCACCGTCTTCACCGGGGTGATAGGCCCACAACAGCAGCAGGAGGCAAGGCTGCATCTCCACGAGGTGATCCACTTGCGAGCTTCTTAGTATGAACTATAACCGTGAATGGACACGTGTAGCCATGTTGGCCCGAGAAGGTATGATTACCAAGAAATCAGGTCCCTCAGGAATGAAGGTTTGGGTCATACCACCAAGGAAGCCACCAGAAACAACAGAGGTGACAGTTGAGGGTGAGGGGAATTTGGAAAAGAAGTGGAGGAGGGAGATAATGAATACCAACCATTTACAGTTCTGAGACCGACTGCAGCATCGAGGGGTGCAGTCTGTTCCACTGACCTCCCTCTTAGAAGTTTCCTCTCAGGAAGAGAGACTGACAGGAACTGTGGAGGTGCTGCTCCCCAGACGTGTGTGGAGCAGTGCATCTGTGCGGCACAAAGATGGGCTGCAGAGGCCACTCACATCTCCCTTCCAAGGAGCCTGCTGTGAGGAGTGTGGTGGGCTGACCATCTCTGGCTGCTGCATTTTGTGACCGGGCACAACATTCGTTCCCCCACAAGCTGCTTCCAGCTGATGCCCGAGCCCAGTGGTGAGACTAGAGCTGGGCCATTTCTCCACAACATGACTGCTCCAATTAGCTGGGGCATCAGCCATTCGCCTTGCTGCGCTGCAGTCTGGGGCTCTTTCTACAAGACCCTCCTTCCTTTCCTCTCTCCTTTGCAAGGGGCAGACCTCTACTGTGCACTGAGAGCCCACCCCACCTAGTCCTGCTCCCTGCCCTTTATCCTCACAGGCACTTCTCTCAATAAATTTGTCCACCTCATTCTATCTCGGTGTCTTGCTTCTTGGAGGACCCAAATTAGGACAAATTGTTTCTTGAATTTTGATATTTAGAACTCCCTACAAACTCTGATATACGTTCATCCTTCTGTTTTATTCTTCTGCCATTTTATATAACCCACCTCAGTTTCACCCCTTTAGTCTTCAGCCTCTGGCACATTTCCAAACTGTGTTTGTCAATCTGTACTGGAATCTGGTCGTCAAGCCCATGGTTATGACCATTTCTAATTAGCTCAGTCCTGACAACAGTCTTATCTCTGATTAGTAATGGATTACAGTCCTTGGACAATTATCGCTTTTGCAGCCAAGCTAACAGGTGCTTCCCATTGTCAATGCATAAATTATCTGGTCTCAGTTAGCAGACAGTTAAAAAAAGCACATTAAACTTCCCTTCACAGATTCTACCTTCCCACCTCTCCTCTGGGCCAACAGAGGTGGGGGTTCTCAGGTTAATTCTTCCCATCCCTTCCCAAATACACTGCTGGATCTAAATTCCTAGGATTCTCTAGCTGAAGCCTGAATTTCTTGTAGAATCATTAACATTTCAGATGCCCACTCCAAAGGAACGTTCCTACAAGGGCCTCTGTTTTCAGCCAGTTTTACATCCCTCCATTTTGCTGTATTCCACTTGTCTTGCCAGCTCTTCCATTTCTTTTCTGGTCGTAATATTCCATCACCCCTTCTGCTTTTGCACTCAACAGTCCATTTATGGGCAGCATTTTGCTTTTCTTCATCCAGTGAGAGAAACCCAACCTTTGAAGTTGTACTATTCTAAAATAGTTTTCACATGAGCACAGATCTTTTTCCTAATAGACTTTTCAGCCGGTGAACTTATTTCTTACACAGAAGAAGATTCCAAGATAAGTCATGACAAAGAAACCTCAGTAAAGTCGGTTAGTGCTAATTCCAGACATACTGTTGCTAGTGTCCCAGGCGCCCGTAAATACAGAAACCTGTGTCTTTGATGCAAATGCACATTTAGTGCAACTATAAATATTTCACCGACAGAACGTCCATTCACAAAGCTCACCCAAGTTTCCACTGAATTGAGTCCAACACAGTGCAAGCATATCTGTAACTGCTCAGAATGCCCACCTTAGAGGGCCACGTGCCCGAAGGAGTTTTAGCAAACCAGGTCTGCTGTATTCTCCTGGCTTCGGGCAGAACGGGAGAGGAACAACCCAGATAAGGTGAAAAGCCCCCCAAGACAGACTCAGTAACCTCACTCTAGAGTTTAACAGTGAGCACAGCCAGGAATTTCTTCTTTGAACGTAAAAATCCCTCTGTCATAGCTTAAATCCATTTTTTATTATGCCTACATAAAAGCTAAAAAAAAATTTTTTTTTTACACAATCATTGGAAGAGTGAGCATATTCCCCAAGTCATAACTATTTCCTATAATACACATTTTCATGTAAATGACCCTTTTTTATTTGACTCAAAATATGACTCATTCATTCAATAGACATATTTATTAATAGATATATATTTATGTTTATTAATATATATAATTTATTCAATAGATATATATTTATTAATCTCAAACCATCCTTTTGGCAATTTTTAAAATCACTTCTACCTTTTGAAAATCACCATGGACTCACAGCTCCTTTGACAGGCTCAATATCTTCCAATTCTTGTGATAATTTCTAGGGTCAAATTTGTCACCTTTTGCCCAGTGATTACCCTCTCCTGTCTGGACTGTCTCTAACATTTCTGTGGGCATTTACAGAAACGTCTTTAGTTTTTGACAAGACCAAGATGATCAGGCTTTGCTTGCTCTCTTCCCCTCTAAGATCTGGTACCACATACCTTCAAGGAGCCCAGTTCCTTTACTGGAGAATTTTGTAAGGAGAAAAACTATGGGGACTAAGGGTTCACGTTATATTTTTCCTCACGACAGGTTTGAGCTAAGACCTGTAGGATAGGTAGGAGTAGGCCAGGCGGAACAGAGAGGCAAGCGTGTTTTAGGTAGCAGGGGGAGAGCCAATAGGGAAGACAACAATTAAACAAGAAGCAAAATAATATATCCTAGTTGGTCTGAAAAAGGATGTGAAGGGACTGTGGAAGCATATCAAGGCAACACCTTACCTGGGAATTGGTAAGTGTCGTTAAGGAAAGGCTTTCCAAAGAAAGAACTATTGACTTAGGTAGCAGACATCACTAACATCCATCAATATCCAGTTCTTCTTTCCTTCCTGAGTGTACGAAAGGCTTTGCTTCCCAAATCCCCTTTAAATAATCTAGGCCATGTAGCTAGTGTAAGCTAACGAAGGGTGAGCGAAGGGATGTGTGTCACTTCCTGGCTGAGGCCATTGGAAGAACTTCGGTGATTCTCCACTCTTTCTCTCTTCGCATGGCACAGTGGCCAGCAATATTCTAGATGGTAGGATTTCCACCACCTGGGTCCTTGAATGGCTATGTGGAGCAGAGCACCTCTTTGTCAGCCTACAACATCCTTGGTGTGAGTAACAAATAACGTTTTATGTATTGAGCCACGGAAATTTGGAGGTTGTTGGTTGTTGGTGGTTGGTTGCTGTCTTATGGCTAATGCAACCTCATATCTTCCTTACTCCTCTTGGGGAAGCTGGACACTTCTTGGGTTGGCACTGGTAGGGAGAGCAATTGGGCATCAAGACGTCAATTTACAACCCAAGCTAACTCATAAAAGCCATCAGGAAAGTAAGGTTTTCTGTCTCCTAATCCAAGCTTCCTTCTAGGAAGTGATACCAGGCAAAACAGTAGATTTGAAAAACTCCTAGTCTGTTTACACTAGTTATGATCAGATCGGTAGGAGATATAACAGGTCTTCAATCCCCAGAAAGCTCTGGAGATCGCTCAACCCTAATTACAGTTTACTTCATTTGAGTGCAGCTCTTCTCACTGTGTTATCACTAATATGGTGGGGCGGGGGCTGGAGAGGGAATACGAGGCCTGTAACAGGGGCACCTGGGAATGGGCCCTATACGATTGGGCCTCAGTAGGACCTCCTGTTCCACATCGTCAAATTCCCACTCTTAGTTTATCTCAATTGTGTGGTTGCAAAAATCTAAACAATTTATAGTCTATTTATCTTGTCTGTGTCTTTCTTTATTGACGCAAACACATTCCCCTAAACCCACTAAATTAACATGTTGGGGGCTGGCCCCGTGGCCAAGTGGTTAAGTTCACGTGCTTTGCTTTAGTGGCCCAGGGTTTCACTGGTTCGAGTCCTGGACGCAGACATGGCACTGCTCATTGGGCCATGCTGAGGTGGCGTCCCACGTGCCACAGCTGGAAGGACCCACATCTAAAAATACACAACTATGTACCGGGGGGCTTTGGGGAGAAAAAACGAAAAATAAAAATCTTAAAAAAGAGAAAAAAAATTAACACATTGCATTTCTCTTAATAGAACACATATAATACACAGAAAATTTCCATATATACTTAATTACATAGTTACAGCTTTTAAAATCCTTTGTTGACCACTGTTATAGATCATTTTGTTTGTTTAATATTTACCTCCTTCCCATTAAAATGTAAACTCCACGAGGGCAAGGACTCTCTGTTTTGTGCTCTGCCCTTAGCACAGATCAGAGATCAGAGCTTACCACAGATCCTGGCACACGGAGGCATGCAATAGGTATTAGTTGAATGAATGACTCATTTTATAAGCATCACTTAGAGCTGCAATGAAAGGAACAGATTGGAATTCAGTGAGACCAGCAGCAGAGAGTCCAGATGGAGACCACTGTACTTCTTCAAATGAGAGGTGAAGGTGAGTCAAACCACTGCAGTCCCAGGGGGATGGGGAGAAATGAACAGATTGGAGAATATTTAGAAGGCAGAGGAGAAAGGACTTGGTGATTGATCGGGGTTAGAAGCTATGCATGGGCAAAAGCCAAGATTTCCATGTTGGGCGATGAAATGAGAACTGGGCCCCTGAGGAGGAGCGGGTTGGGAAGACGCAAGGTGGATGCTTATGAGTCCAGTTGGTATGGATTCCCATGCGTGATCCGAGTGCCAATGCCCTGTGAATGATTAAGCATATCAGTCCTGTAACTCAGGAGTGTGGCCTGTGCCTGAAAACCAGGTTTAGGAAAAGGCATAGCCACAGAAATGTTCACCCACGTAAATCTAAGAAAGCAGCATGTGAGAAGAGGGCTTAGGATTACCCACATTTAAGGTTTCTTTTTTTGAGGAATCAGCGCTTGTTTATTGAATTGGTTGGACTTGGTATGGTCCATTCAGAAAATAGTCCATTTTTCTCCCACCACTGCCTTCAAACCATTCTACTCTGGACAATATCTTGAGTACGTTCCATTAATTTTTGTTAGCTTCTCAGTATTCAAATTGTCCTATTTTCATATACTAAAATGTTCAGACAAATCTAAATCAAAACTTCCATTTGAGAGTTTCCACCAGGAAGCTTTCCTCCTCCCTCCAGCTTTGGCCTGACACAGGGCCCCTGTCACGGAGTGGAGAAATGGTGTGGTCTATTCTCATAAGCTTTTTGTGCCATATTTCCCCCCATTCCTTCTCTGGCTCTTGGTTCCTTCCAGGTTAATGTAGGGAGGTGGGATGGGAGAAAACATGGCAAAAATACCACTTGTGTAGCTGGCTGTCAAATGTCCTCTCCTGTGACAGATGTTAAAATGCTTTTCCTCCTGTGGGCAGCTTTGCGAGCCCTCTAGATGCACTTACCTACCCCTCACCTTCCCCCAAACATCTGGCGACCTCTGCAGTGCACTTTTCTTGACCTGGACAATCCGTTATCCAACCGGCCTCTCACAATTCCCCTTAACCCCCATCTTTTTTTCTGCTGGGGTAACCAACTCCACATGGCCCGCTTCTTGAGCTGGATCCTTGCGCGATCATGCTGCCTTCTTGTATGAGTCACAATGGGCTAGGTTATGCTATAGCAGCTCCTACATCTCAGTAGACACTTACTCTCACTCACACTACATGTCCATTGGGTTAGCAGGGGGCTCTGCTTATCATAGTCATTCAGGAACCCAGGCTGATGGAGACCGCCTCTTTACACGTGCTTCTATGATCACCACGGCAGGTGGAAAAAAACAGTGAATACCGTGCTGACTCTTTGAGTTCTTACCAAGAAGTGACACGTCTCTTCTGCCTGCATTTCATGGGCCAAAGCTAGTCACATACCTAAGTCTAACTTGAAGGAGCGTGAGGAAGCACCACCCACACACCCAGACGAAGAGAAGAACTGGAAGATTTTTAAACAGCTCTAATGACTACCGTATCCTCACGTGGTCCAGTTGGCCTGGAGGAAATGGTCCAAACCCTGGTAACAGAGGCTGCTCCCACTGTCTCTCCCCATCCTCCCACTCCCTCTGCTCACAGAGCCTTTCCAGACAGCTTTTGTCTTCATTACACAGACTGTTAAACTCGTTGAACCCCATGTAAGGCTCTCCAAAAAACCGCTTGGCTCTGCTAAGAGCCTGGAAGTGGAACAGAAGATTTTGCATTTCAGTGAGAATCCAGCTGGGAGCAAGAGTTCAGTGTTCATTTCTGGAAAGCACTACCCTAAATTTCTCTGACTGTTCATTTAGCGCCTCTCTCACTTAATTCGAGATGAGGTAGCAGGCCCCTCACCTCCTCCATGGGAGGAGAAAAAGGCTGCAGGACTCCTGACTTGGCCAGCAACTCTCTTCCAAGAACTCCTCTTCCTCTGGTGAATCCCTAGACGAGTTAAGGGGCACAGGACAAGATCTGTCCACTCTTAGCGAGCTACAACACTTCTCTTTTGAATATGGCATTCATGTCATTTGTTTTCAGCTTGAATTTGAGACATCAGAGAAAGTCCCATTTAGCATTTTATTCCATCTGTCAGTGGACTAGGGACAAACTGCCAAAGAGGTAGGAAGAAAACCAGGAGAATATATGGTCGTAGGAGCCAAGGCATGTTTCAGAAAGGAAGAAGTGTGCAACAGTTTTGAATCTGTTGAGAGACCAAGAAAAACAGGGATACGAAAATATCCACTGGATTTGGGGGAAAATGTGATGACCTCACCACGGATGGTTTGAGCAGAAAGGTGGGAAGGAGTCACATGACAGTGCTGAGGAGTGAGAGGGAGGTGAGGAGGTGGGGACAGCCATCAGAGCGAGCACACGTCCAGGTGTGGCTGTGAAGTGCACGGAGGCGTGAGGCCATGTTCAGGGGGAACATGAGGGTAAGAGGAAGGTTTATTTCTTTTAAATGAAAGCCTTGATCACGTTGAAATGCTGATAAAAAAGGAACTAGTCGAGAATGAGGAATGAAAAGGGTGATGAAATGGTTTTCAATCAGTAACTGTTCATCCCCCAAGGAAAACAACCCCACATACTGGGTGTTAAAACTCACTGCAGCTGCTGATAGGCACAGGGTGCCGGCACCGTATCAGCGGCCGTGATGGTGGGGCATGAGAAGAAGAATGGGTGTGCGGTCTCTGGGTGAACACTAACGGTGCTCAGGCAGCTGTGGTTTTTCATTCAACAGAATAGGTACGTCCATAGAGCTCTAAAAATGTATAAACCTCTTTGCATCCTCAAGTGCATACTTTGTTCTCTTGGTGGTGAACAAGAGGCTTAACATGTCCCCACCCCCCCACCCCCACCCGGTGCTGTTGACACAGCTCCTCAAAGTAAATTTGTATTTGTTTCATTGCCTATAATAGCAAAACCCCTGAAGGTTCCAGTTAGCATTTGTGAGGAACTAATGAGCTGAGTGCTTTCTGTCTTCCAACTCCCACGCGAGGATTTCGCTGCAGCAACAACCATCTCTCCCGTCTGGATACGGGAACCTTTTAATTTCTGCACATTTTGAATTATTTAATTTGGGATGATTTTTTTAAACCAGCTTCCTGTGGTATGTGTAAAAAAGATGTGTTTCCACAGCTCCATTTCCAACTTGTCACCAAGTTTAGTTACGTGGATTGCTAAGCTTGATATTGAAACGTTCATAGATATAGTTAAAAATCAGGTCATTATTTTCGTCGCAGTCCCTGACATGGCCCCAAATTTCCCTTCACCAAACGATCTGACTGTGCCTAGAAACAGCAGGAGGAGTGCATGAAAGAATAAATGAACAGTGTATGTGCAGCGGATAATAGAGAGTGTCTCCCTCAACTCCATTCTAGCTGGGCAACGGAGGCTGGGAAGCTCGAAGCTCAAAGCTCGTGTGCCAGACTTTCTTGCAGCTCGTTTTTCGTATAGAACGTCTCTTCCACCAAATGGCTGTATCAAGTAGAAACTGGAAGGTGAAGTGGCCACTGTGAGACAGAAGGTGTGTCTGCCAGTTCTCTCCGGAGGATTTCAACTTTTCTGCGGCAGCGGTGGCCGAAGTTCCAGTATGCAGTCCTTAACTCTGACGGTATTTGGAGGCTAATGATGTGCCCTGAAAGCCTAAGAAAGACAGTGTTTCAAAAACAGTGTGGAAGACGAAGTGTGGTCCTGGAATTAGCTGTGATGTCTGCAGCTTCCCAATCACATCAGAGGCAGCAGCACCCTTGGCTGGTCAGCTCTGCGGCCTCCATCCCCTCCTTCCCACGAGGGGTAAACAGGGAAGCCATCCTTGCTGTTGACCAAACACGTTTCTGGGTTCCTGCTTCCTGAGCATCTGGTAGGATTGCTCTCACCTGCCCGTTGCAGTTGGGTTTGGCCAGGTGACTTGCTTGAGCCAATGAAATGAGGATGCCACAGAATGGAGTCCCCAGTCAAGCCATCACGTTCTCATAGTGTGGGTGAGAAATAAACCTTGGTGGTTTTATGAAAATGAGATGTGGGGGGTGTGGGTTACTGCAGCATAGCCCAGGCCATCCTGCTGATCCAGTAAATCATTCCTTTCTTCTTAAACGATCTTGAGTGAATTCTGCTGTCTACGATTGAGCCCTGAGCAATTATTTCCAGGACTATGACACTGACATACAGTTTAAAAACTAAAAACACATTAGCCTTATAGGAGCATTATTACTCCTCAAATGAGGGGGACCATCTTCTACTTCTTTCGTTTCTCCATGGCGTGTGGAGCCTGGCAGCAGGGCCACCACATTGCACACCTCCAGGGGGCACTATTTGTACCATAGTGGTACCCTGGGGAGACTACGCTGTGAGTGATGCTCCTGGATTTGGCAACGCCAAGGCCAACCACACAGAGTACAGAAGCATGGCAGGAAAATAATCTTATTTGGTTGGTCTCACAACAAGCAGGTTAGGAAGTAAACAAAACCAACAACCATAACATAATGTTTCACTAAATTATTAACCAAATTAATGTAGTTATGACAATAAGGGAGGGCTGATTATTTGGAACCACCAAAGTTTTTATTAACATAATTCTGGTTTTTTAGTCTGAGGTTTTAAACCTCAAATCCATCATACAAAAGAAGACAGATGGTGTACTTGCTAGGATTAGGTCCAGCTATCTGTAGCAGAAAAATCCCAAATGACATTGACTTATGCAAGATGGAAGTTTCTTTCTCTGTCACACAGAAGTTCAGTAGGAGCTGGTCCAGGGTAGACCAGCTTCATGAAGTGGTCAGGGACCCAGGCCCTTATCATCCAAAACGTGTGTCTCCCATGTTATAGTCCACAGTGGCACAAGTCAAATCCAGTCGCCATGTCTACATTCCAGGAAGCAAGAAGGAGAAAGAGGGAGGCAGGGCATGTGCTTTCCCTTTAAGGATTTACACCACACTTCTGGTTGCATCTTATTGGCCAGAACTTAGTCACATGATTATACTCTCAGCTGCACAGTTAGGAAATGAAACCATTTTTCTCAACAGCCCTATATCTAACTAAAAACTGAGGTTTATATTACTAAGGGAGAAAGGAAGAACAGCTTTGGGAGATATTTAGCAATCTATGTCAGATGGTTAGTGTAGTGGGTTGAACAGTGTCCCTTCAAAATTGATGTCCACTCTGAACTTCAGAATATGACCGTATTTGGCAATAGTCTTTGCAGATGTAATTAGGTAGGAACCTTAGAGTGAGATCATCCTGAATTGAGGATGGGCCCTAAATCCCATGACAGGTGTTCTTACCGGAAAAGGGGAAGACAGGGAGACACAGAGACAAAGGCCACGTGAAGACAGAAGCAGAGACTGGAGCGATGCTGCCACAGCCAAGGTGTACCAGGAGCCACCAGAAGCTGGAAAAGGCAAGGAAGGACCCTCCCTGAGCTTTCAGAGGGTGGGGGCCCTGCCAACACCTTCATTTCCGACTTCTGGCCTCCAGAACTGTGAGGGAATAAATCTGTGTTGTTTCAAGACACCAAGTTTGTAGTAATTTGTTATAACAGCCCTAGGCAACTAATACAGTCTAGTTCACTGCTGCTTGTGGGTATTCCTGAAATCGAGGGCTCACCTAGCCTAGCAGTGTGATAATGTTAGGAGATCATTTCAATACTGATTCCTATAGGAATCCGGAGGCAGGCTGGTTTTTGATTTGGCAGGGTATCCATGGTTCAGAATCTGGTCTCCCACTATGATTTTCAGCTCCACACAAAGGAAGATGGAGATAGAGTATAGGCAGTTTACGCATAGTTAGCACCTTCTCGGTAGCAAGGACCTAACACATTTTCTCACTTAGTCCTTACAGCTTCCTCTGTTATGGTTGGTATCACATCCACCTAAGCGATTAGGACACAGGACGATGAGGTTGAGTACACAGCACATGTGTAGCCAGTGCTCACACACCGGTCTGTCTGACTCTCAAGCACAGGCTCTTTCTCAAGGCGGTGATCAGGCTGGGGGATCACTCAGTCACCTAACTAACAGAACGCTTGGTGCCAAAGGCCAATTAATCTGCAGAGGATGAAGCTTTCCAGCAACCGTGTGTTCACTTCCAGGCACGACTTCCCATGTCAAAGCAATTCAGCTCAGATAAACTCAACAAATCTTTATGTGCCGGGCACTGAAGGGGACATGATGAGAGGGAAGACAGTCCTTCTCAAGTTGCTTACAATCTTGGCGTCGGCAAGGGACTGGGAGTCTGCAACAGCACTGTAGGAATGTCTTTGAACGCTGGTTCTTGTATATGGTTATATGGCCGAGTCTGTTGGCATACTCTTAGAAATCCAGACTCCCGGGCTCCACCCCAGCCTGTGGAATCAGTGTTTGAGAGTGGGCCCAGGACTCTGCATTTTAACAACACTCTCTGGGCAATTCTTATCCAGCCAGTTCAACCCATTTCAGGAATAAATACTTTCCTTGGATAGAACCTTAAATATATTAGTGACAAATGAAAACACTAGCTGTGTATGATAATATTTATTATAGTTTTCCTTAGTAGTAATTATATACTACTTATATATCGGAGGAGCTCTAACGTAGGAGCACTATTTAGATAATTCCTACGTACATTTATTTTGCCTCTCTGAAGTAGAAATTACATTTCTTTTTCCTCTGATAAATATAAAAATTGATTACAAAGGGGTCATATAATCTTATTGACATGCTGTCAAAACCATCAAGAAATAACCTAGCTGTGTGACATCGATGTATTTCCCAAGGACCAGATATTGAGGGAATGGAGTTTCTCACTGTCAACCAGCCAGCCCCTGATGAAGTCAGAGTTTGGCGAGGCAGAAGCATGGGCACCTCACTGCTGTGGTAGCTGGATTCTCCACAGCGGAAGAAGTTTGAATCACAAAGTTATAATTAGACTCGAAGCTCTTGCCTATTCCGATAATGTCTATTCACAAGGACTCCATTGTGTCTTAACTTTCACTCGAATCGTGTGTAACCTCTTCGCTCCCCAGGATGTTAGGTTAGTTTTCTTTAAAATTCTTTCCACCCAGCAGTGAATGGAATGCTGTGAGGTGCACTCTATTTAATAGGCGCAACAGCTGCCAAACAGGCCTACTGGCAAACTTATTTAAATTTTTAATCATCGTGGAAGATGAACACAGAAGGAAAGAACTATATAAATCCTCCCACTAGTGTGGCAATAAAAATATCTAAACAGTACTGGAGAGACCAATTTCCATTTTGTGGAAAGAAGTTTTGCTGGCACACTGCACCACTTTTTTCTCATAGTCAAAAAATCCTTCTAAGGCATACATATTCACTTAGGTGTTACAGGATATATATTCAATTTAGTATTATTATTAACAAAAATATGTTTTCCCTTAAAAATCATTTTCCCATTAATGCAAAAATTATTAAACTAAAGCAAGTATTTGACTTGGGAAAATAACTTATTGAAGGAAATACGTGAATAATATAGATGTATGCTAGGAAAAATAGTTTTTTTCCCCCTACAAATAAGAAAAAGCAAAGAAACATTAAAATATTGAAATAAATCTTTACTAACTTGATCTTTTAAGATTCCACGAATGGAAAAAAATTCTGATTAATCTTTTAATATTTTGGGGATGATGCCAAGAGGAGGCCATTTCCACCTTCAGCAAATGTTGGTCCTTCTACACCCAGCATCTGGAGTCATGTAGGGTTTATCCCCTGAACGCATGCGCTTCTGAGAGATATAGAGGGTAGCTGTGAAGACCACAGGTTCTGGTTCTAGATTGTTGGGGTTCAAATGCTGACTCTGCCTCTCGGAGGCTGTGTGAGACTGGACATCACCCTTAACCTCTCTGTGCCTCAGCTGAGCTAAGTTTCACATACTCTGGCTGCTGTGAGAATAGAGGAGACAAAGCAGGAAAAAGGGGGGCCAGTGAAAAGTTCGTTCCAATAATCCAGAGAAGGAAGGACGGTGACTCGTACCAGAGCGCAGCGGTGTGATCAGACGGGATCAGATCTGGACGTGTTCTGAAAATGCAGCCACGAGGATTTTCTGACGGGTTGGAAATGGAATGTGAGAGGAGAGGAATCAAGGGTGACTCCCAGAACTTTGTCCTAAAGAACCAGGAGAATGGAGCAGTCATCGCTGACCTGGGGAGAGGCTCACGTGGAGCAGGTGGCAGGCAGCTGATGATCAGAGCTCGCTGTAATTATTTCACGGTTTTGCTATGGTGAGATTTGCCCCCAGTATTTCACCTTAAGAGAAAGACATGTTTCATTTTATTAAGAAATCCACTATTATTAAATTATTGAAAAGTTGTCCATAAACATACTAAATTAACCAACAGATATCTTAGTTTATTGAAAAAATTGTTAAAGAAAGGATATATGATTGCTATGGAAAAGTGGCATTTTTACTACTTCTGAAAAATGAGAAAAACTAATTTTTTAAAACTTTCCCCTGATTATAAATATAATGCATATTCACTGCAAAATATTTGGAAAATATAGTAAATTGGAAAGTAAGGTGGTGGGGGGCTGGCCCTGTGGCCGAGTGTTTAGGTTCGTACGCTCCACTTTGGTGGCCCAGGGTTCACTGGTATGGATCCTGGGTGCAGACCTACATACTACTCATTAAGCCAGGCTGTGGTGGCATCCCACATAGAAGAAGCAGAATGACTTGCAACTAGGATATACAACTATGTACTGGTGCTTTTGGGAGAAAGAAAAAAAGAGGAAGACTGGCAACAGATGTTAGCTCAGGGCCAATCTTCCTCACCAAAAAAAAAGAAAGAAAGTAAGTAAGGGGAATTAGTCTGTAGTTTTACCATCCAGAGAATACTGCTGTTGACACTTTTATGTTTTTCCTCTCTCTTCCTCATGACTTCATATACATACCTATCCATATATCCATATCTATATCTACATGTAATGATGTCATATTTATATATAATTTTGTACATTGCTTTGTTCCCCTGGCAATACACATTTTTCTATATTCTGTAGGCTCTAAACATTTTTTAATGGCTTTATACTATCTCTTCACAGGGATACCCATAGTTTCCTTTAATTAATCACTTAATTTTCATCATGAATGAAGATCCTTCTCCCCACGGCTGAGTCTTTGACCATCTCTTCTCCATCTCCCATCACTTTCAACCAGTCTCATGACTTTAAATATCTATACGCTGATGACTCTAGATTTATAATACTAACATGGACCTCTCTCTCCTCTCCAGACTGGCACACCCAATTTTCTGTTCATCACAGTCTTTTTCATCTGGGTAGATGGCAATGCCATCCTTCCAGTTGCTCAGCCAATATCTTGACATCATCCTTGACTCTTCCCTTTTGCACTTCACATCCACTTTGTCAGGAAATTCCGCTGACTCAACCTTCAAAATCCACCAAAACTCTGGTCACTTCTCACCATCCTCACTCTGCCACCCCAGTTGTGTGCCCAGAATGCATTGCTTGGGTTATTATAGTCATTGCTCCAATGGGATCCATTCTTCCACCTTGGCACTCTATCGTGTATTCTTAACATGGGACCCAGAGTTATCCTTTAAAAATCTAACTCCGCTGCTCAGAGCCCTGCAGTGACTCTCATTTCACTCAGAGCAAAAGCCAAAGTCCTTAAACTGGGGCATGGGGGCTGACGTGACCTGCTCCTCACCCACATCCTACTTCTTACCTCTAACTGGTCACTCCTCTGACCTTGTCAGTCTTTTCCCCTCATTCGCTTTGTTCCAGCCACACTGTTCTAGCCTTGCTGTTCCTTAAACAGCCGCCCAAGATCCCATCTTAGGGCCTTTCCTTGGCTGTACCTGCTGCCTAGAAGGCTCTTTCCTCTGATACTCACGTCACCCTCATATCCTCCAAGCCTTTGATCGGATCCCACCTTCTCAGGTCTCACCCTGGCCACCTGTTCCTGCAAATATTTTTATCCTTGGCACTCACCATGTTTTTATATTGATAGACTTTATAGTTTTAAAAAAATTTCTCTGTCTTCCCCACTAGAATACGAGCTCCACAGAAATGAGATCTGTGTTTTGTTCCCTGTGGTATCCAAGCAGCCAGCCCGTGCCTGGCACGTGGGGTGCTCAGGAAGCACCTGTTGAAGGGACAGTGCCACTCTCTCTATCACGTATGACAGTTTTAAGAAACTTCAGTTTTGCATTCAAAATATTTTTAGTAGTATATGTACTAATATTTCTTTCATCAGTATTTATTATGATATTTCTCAACTTTGATTGCTGTATGACAATATGTAAGTTAGCTATTGCTTTAAAAGGTACTGAGGATTTTGTTTTTATTCAAGTATGGTGAGGCCAACAGATCAAGAGATGACTGCCATTTCAAAGATAGTTTGGTGGATGTTAACCAGACTTACGGTGGTGATCGTTTTGCAGTATACACATATATCAAATCACCATGGCATACATCTAAAACAAATACAGCGTTAGATGTCAATTATATCTCAATAAGACTGGGGAAAAAAAGCTAATTTGATACTCACAGTTGCCAAGGTAGGGGAAGGGCAATGCCATGCCAAGCAGGGCCACTTGGGGGAAACACCAGCGTTGGTCAGGAGGCAGAAGGATTGTGGGGAAGACATGGGCATGAGCCTTTATTCTGGTTTCTGTGGGAAAGGCAGGGTAAGCAGATTTAGGACTGGCTAGATGGAATAATTTCAGCGGGCGTGGCTCTGGGCTATATCGGTAACCTCTGGTTGCACCTGGCCCTGGGGTGGATGAGGGTAGGGGGGTAGTGTCCTGGACTGCAGAGCCTGACAGAAGGATGGGGCGGAGGCAAGGACTCAGCACTGGTGGGTTTGCGTATCAAAGGCATGTTTCCATCTCTAGGAATTAGGTGACTCTGGGAGGGGCTGCCCCTTTGTGGGTCCTGAAGGCCCCAAGGTGTCAAAGCATCATAAAATACAGAAAATAAAAAACATGGTAATGCAGGCACATATTTAAAACTATAACTCAAGGAGCTTTATGTGTCATTCAGGGCTGCCAATATGCTCTTCCCTTGCCCTCGCATGACTCTCACTCATCCTTCAGATCCTAACTTGAAGGTCACTGCTCAGGACGGCCATGTGAGAGCAGAGCTTGTCCTTTATTTATTTATTTATCTTTTTGAGGAAGATTAGTCCTGAGCTAACATCTTTTGCCAATCCTCCTCTTTTTGCTGAGGAAGACTCAGCCCGAGCTAACATCCACGCCCATCTTCCTCTACTGTATATGTGCGACGCCTACCACAGCATGGCTTTGCCAAGCAGTGCCATGTCTGCACCCGGGATCCAAACCAGCGAACCCCGGGCTGCCAAAGCGGAACGTGTGCGCTTAACCACTGCACCACTGGGCCAGCCCCAAGAGCTTGTCCTTTTCGTCATCACTGTATCTCCAGTGCTCAGCACAGTAAAGGCTCAGTGGACGTCTTTGTGATTCTAGAGAGGAATTTAACACAAGTATTAACCCTCAATTTAGGAGGTTCTGTTGGGTGAAAATTACAAGTCTATTTCCCGAAGAGTCAAAGCTGATGCATTTAAAACATTCGGATGGCTATGAGTCACAGTTTCCTTTTTCTTGCTCTTGGCCCTACCAACTTTTCCCTTCAGGTGGAATATATATGATACATAATGTACAATTGCATAAGCCACAGGTGTGGTAGAAGAGTTCTAAATTAGCAGCTGGATCCATCAATTAACAGCCTGAACTTGCAATTTGAAGGTCATACATTACACAATTTCCAGAGCCTTTTAAACCTCCTATTTAAATTTAGTAGGTCAGACAACTTCCTGAAGACTTCACAGTGTTAACATTCAGTAATGCTGTGAACGCAAGTGGTTTCCCAACTTTGAAACATGCGTTTCTATTTCCAAAGGAAGATTTTGGAGTTGTTGGAAACTTTAGAAATCTGACCTGGTTTTATCAAAAAAAACAAAACTTTTACAAGTTACCCTATTTATATACCATATTTTGTCCTACTACCTTGGGAGAAAAGACTCAATTCAAATGATTCTGCATTTTCTCCCACTAACTCACCATAATGTTTAAAATAGAGAATGGCCTGGCAGCAAGTTGCATATTGTGGCTGCTCTTGGATGTCTGACAAAGGAATAATAAATTGGAGAAAGTTCCGTTTGATTATGTTTATGTTAATTTGCATTCTTTTCCGTCGATGCGAAACTTTCTGTATTTTCCAAATGAAGCTTTTTACTCCTAAGCAATTAAGGAGAAGTTTTCAGCCACTTTAACCCTTAGTTACAAGTGAATTTCAGTGCCAATGAAATTATCATGGAATTTAACAAAAGGCCACATATGCTGAGTACTTTTCCTATGGGAAGGAGGGGAGGAGGCTCAGAAATGTCCTTTTTGCTCTCCCGATGTGTTTTTACTAATCACTAAACAGGAATGTGGAGCAAGCAGGAGTAAAGGCATCCAGGGCCTCCTTCCCTCGTCCAGGCTGTCAGTCAGGAAGCAGGTGCGAGCACCAGCCTAACCCAGCGTCGGGCCAGGTGATGGACGACCGAGCTGAGATGCAGCCCTTGTCCTCACAGAGCAGCATCGACATGAGGCTCTCAGCGAGCTTGGCTTCTCTCCTCAGGCTCTCACGGGTGTTGGGATTAGATAGACCTCCTGGTTTCAAGGAACAAAAGCCAAGTTGATTCAGATGAAGCGAAAAAGAGAAATTTCTTTGAAGGGACATGACTATCCCGTGGAATTTAAGAGCAGGACTGAGGCCCTCAGGAAGGATGGGAAGTGGGATCAGCTGTGTCACGGGAGCCCGGCAACACTCGGTGGTTACCTCTCCCCTCCCTTTCTCGCTGCACACTGGGACATTCTTCTCTCCTCTGAAGAGAAATTTTTCTGTTCTCTGCTCCTTAGTCTATAAAGCAGAGCCTGCAGGTCTCCAGGGTATTTCTCTGTCTCTCTTTTTTTTTGTGAGGACGACTAGCTCTGAACTAGCATCTGTTGTCAATCTTCCTCTTTTTGTTTGAGGAAGATTGTCAGCAAGTTAACGTCTGTGCCCATCTTCCTCTATTTTGTATGTGGGATGCCACCACAGCATGGCTTGACAAGCGATGTATAGGTCCACCTGGAATCTGAACCTGTGAACCCTGGACCGCCCGGAGCGCGTGAACTTTAACCACTATGCCACTGGGCCGGCCCCCAGTTTATTTCTCTTCCATTCCAAAGGACACTTGATTTGGGAATCATTTGAACCTCCCAATTTTCAGGAAATGTAATCTGAATGGACTAGCTTGGGTCAGATGTCCACCGATGGACCAACCAGCTGTTGCCAAGGGGACATGGTTATTCTGTACACTCTTGGGTCCTTGGAGTCACCTCCATGACCTTGTGGATTTAGATTAGGAGTTGCGGACACTTCCTAGACAAGTTGTCTGGCCGGACAAATAAGCCAATATGGGTCCAAAGTAACATTGCAAACTAACTTCTTTTTTTTTAAACCAAGAAAGTAATAGTCATTGTTAAAAGTTTAGAAAGTAAAGAAATATAGAGGAAAAAATGTAAATATCTGTAATTACGACATTAAAAAATCCACTGTTAACATTTTAGTATATTTACTTTAACTCTTTTGTCTATGCAAACTAATCTCTCTATTTTTAAATCTGGTATTAAACATATAATTTTGTATTCTTTCAAGACTTATGATTACATTTTGGACATTCTCCCATGTAATTTTATATTCTTCAAAAATAGTTTTAAATGACTGTACAGTATTCCATTGTATAATAATTTCTTTAATCAATTCCCTATGATTTTCTCACTTTTGATTTTTTACTATTAAAAAAATGAGATGATAGTAAATATCCTTGTAAATAAATCTTGATGTACTTCTATAGTTATTACTTTTAGTCCTTACAAAGGGGACAAAAACATAAGGTTTAGGGATAGCTGCCGTCTCGGGGAAGTGTAGGAGAAGGTTAGTTGAACCAGTCGGCTTACCCCACTCACGAGCAGCCTTCCTGACGTAGACAGAGGAACGCAGAATTGTAGAGTCCCCATCCGCCCAGCCACCTCGTCTGTTCCATCCTCCATGTGCACTGACACCGGTGAACTGTCCTTCAGTTTCCCAGCACCACCCCCCAACTTCCCACGAAACCCTTGACACTCCGTGTGCACATCCGTTACAGTGGCACTGGCCACCATCTTTCCCAGAACAGTCATGACACTGTGTTACAGTTGTCACATGAGCTTGTGAATTCCTGCCACGCAAGGGCTGTGTGCACCTGCTCTTTGTTTATCTAATGTCTAGCACAGCGCCTGGTTCAAGTATAAGGCCGGTGAATTGGTGAATTGATAAATCAAGGAATGAACAGGTAAATAAATGACTTGATTGGTCAATTTCCTCACTTCTCACTAAACACAAGAATCTTTTCTATGGGCTTTTCTTCAAGACCTCAGTATTCTAGCTGGTGGAGGAAATGTGATGGAGTGAACTCGTGATGCATTTACTCATTTATCCAGTGTCCATGACATGCTCTCGGGGACTCATATCTCTCTGGTGATTTTTACTCAGCACGTCTGGATTTCTGGAGGTACAGAGGTCTGGGTAATGACTTTGGCCTCTACACATGCTTTTCCCGTATAATGTTAAAATCAAGACATTTCACATACAAATCTAAATTTTCGGATTTTCTTTTAAAAACTGGTCATCTATATGGCAATAATGTTAAAGTTGGCTGCCCTCGTTTGGATGGGGGATTTATTAACCTCCTCAGGTCATCAGATTTATTAACTCACTTATCCAAGAAACACCTGTTGAATGTCTGTCTTATGCCTGCAGGCTCCAGGAGGCATTTGGCATGATGGCTTCTGCGTTGGTCTAATTAATCTGGGTAGTTAGAAATGGTTGAAGCAGAATAGAGTGTTTGGTAGAAACAGCTCCCTGGGGACTGAGCTCTTGCTTAAGCAGCAAGAAATCTGGATTTGAGTTCCAGCTAGCTTTGTGGCCTTGTGTAAACCTTGCTGAGCATCACTTTCCGTATCTGCACAAATGAGGCGACTGGAGATAATTGCCGAGGTCTTTCTAGTTCTAATATTTCATTACAGAGCTGTCATTTTGTAAGTCAGGGGAGGCAAAAAGTGCCTACATATTGGGGTGATGAAAAGTTTTGGAAACAGATAGTGGTGATCATTGCACACCATCGTAGATGTACTTCACGCCACTGAATTGTACACTTAAAATGGCAAATTTTATATGTATTTTATCATAAGAAAAAATATTCCTTATTAAAAAAAAAGTATCCACATAGATTTGGACCCAGTCTTCCAAGATTGAGTACTAGCCAGTCAATCTATTAATAGATGAGATTTATGAGACAGCGAGGAGCGGGGGAGTGGCCTAAAACTTGGAGGGCTCTGGCGGGAAGGAGCTCTGGCCTCCATGCCTTCCTCAGCCTCCCTGAGTGGATGCCGTTTCCCTGTCTGCCCCAGCCTTCCTTGTGTCAGGTCCTGGCTGTGGTCCAGGCTGTCCACACCCTCCATCTCTAACTCAAATGAGGAAACAACCCCATCCCCTGTCAACCTGGGCCAAGTTGTAAAAATGTTCTTCTTTCTCTCTTTGCCCCTTCTTTCAGCTGAGATAGGCTGGAGTTCTTAAAACTAAAATTAACTGAGAAATGTTTGCAAAAAGCCAAAATAGTCTGAATTTCAGTTTGCTTCATATTATCACCGCCATGGCTGCCGACATTTATGATAGCTTTTTCATATCAGGAATTTTCCCTGGGGCGGGCCCCCTGGCCGAGTGGCTAAGTTTGCGCACTCTGCTTCGGGGGCCCAGGGTTTGACTGGTTTGGATCCTGGGTGGCGACATGGCACCGTTCATCAGGCCATGCTGGGGTGGCGTCCCACATCGCACAGCCAGAGGCACTCACAACTAGAATATACAACTATGTACTGGGGGGCTTTGGAGAGAAGAAGAAGAAGAAAAAGAAGATTGGCAGCAGATGTTAGCTCAGGTGCCAATCTTTAAAAAAAAAAAAAGGGGGGAATTTTCCCTAATGCAAGGGTTCATTTAATCCTCATAACGACTCCCGAGTACTTTACATTTTAAATCTTCTCAATCATTTGGTTGGAAGTTCGTATTCATTGTTAGGAATTCCAGCCATCAGCCTGGCAGGAGGGCGTCCGCCCGGCTCCTCTCTCCGCCCCCAGCACAGTGCCCTTGCTAAAATTCCACATTGGCATCCCGGTTCCTGTGAGATATGGAGACAGGACCTGATCTGAAAAGGACGCGGCCCTTTGGAGGCCCACAGACATCAACGGCTTTTAGGGGCAGCTTTTCCTCTCAAGAGCCCTTTCCAACTTCTCCATAATTAAAAGACTCGTATCCTTTTCCTCTTCATCTACTCAGCTTCCCGTCTCTGTAAACTGATTCCTGAAAACGAACCCTATGCTGATCCGTTCACACAGGGAATGACTCACGATTCCTCTCCTCGGCCTCCCTCGTGGGGCTGGCCTTGCAGCACTCACAACGCACACTCCCCGCAAATAAGACACCTGCCAACCACCCACACGTAACACATGGAACACATTCCTCTCCTCCTCAAACCACGCTGCTTCGTGTGCCCATCCTTGCCCGGCCCTCCCCGCTCGTGTCCCTCACCACGGCCTCCCGCACCCTCAGAAGAAACCACAGCTTCTATTCTTCTTTTTGCTAGAGACCAATTTTGCCTGTTTAGAGCCTCACCTCGACGGACTTGCCCAGAACGCACTCCTTTGTGTCTAGCTTCGTTGCTTTGCTCACCCTCTGGGAGCATCGTCCACCAGGTCGTGTGCGTCAGTAGTTCTCTCCTTCTCATTGCCGAGTAGTCTTACTGTTTGCATTCATTTCTAAGTTATATTAATAATTCGAATAGTATATGACTACACTTTTTCTTGCAAAAATTTGCAATGTTATAGATAAGAAGTCTAATATCCTAGGAGATAATTCCCGGGGTCTCTTGCTGCAGACCCTTTAGCCTCCTTGCCCTGTGCCCCCACATGCATGGACATGACCCTGCAGAACACACGCACTACTGTTTGTCGTGTTTTAAACAGCAGTATCCCATTACAGGTCTCTCTGCACAACTTGCCTTTTTAATTCAACAGTGAGTCTTGTCGATACAGCCACGTTCGTGCACAGAGATCCACTTCATTTTTAAAACTGCTGCACAGTGTTTCATAATCTAGGTGACCCACATTTTGTTTAGTTATCACTGAGCTCATTTCCAGTTCTTTCCATTTCAACAAATGCTTCAGTAAACGTTTGTCAAGTTTCCTTTTGTGCATCCGTGAGTGTTTCTGTGGGACAGATGTGGAGAAGGGACATGCTGAGTCAGAGTGCAAAGTGACATTTCAACAGACTGGCCGCCGCATCCGTAGCAATTCACAGCCCCCACCCACCCATGCTTAGAGTGTTAGGCAACTTGGAAACCTCTGCTAATCTAAAAAATCTGACCTCATTTTAATTTGTCTTTCATTAATCCTAGAAAGGTTGAGCTTTTCTTCACATAATTACTGGCTGTTTGTGTTTTCTTTCCACTGAAAGGAACTCTTGGCCTGATTCTTCCATTGGCTAATTTTTTCTTTGCTTCATAGCTATATTAGGTTATTAATTATTACTAATAGGTTAGTTTTAATATATATTATTGTTAGTGCCAAGCCTTTGTCTGTTCTGTTTTTGCAACTAAAAAAATCTTTTCTGTTCCTTTTGTGGTACAGAGATTTTAAATTACACCAATCTTTTTTTTTTTTTTTAAGATTTTATTTTCCCTTTTTCTCCCCAAAGCCCCCTGGTACATAGTTGTGAATTTTAAGTTGCGGTTCCTTCTAGTTGTGGCATGTGGGATGCCACCTCAGTGTGGCCTGATGAGCGGTGCCATGTCTGTGCCCAGGATCTGAACTGGTGAAACCCTGGGCCGCCGAAACGGAGCAAGTGAACTTAACCACTCAGCCATGGGGCTGGCCCTACACCAGTGTTAGAGTTATGAATTTGCTTTCTCGGACGCTGTTTAAGAAAGTCTTGTTGACTCCAAGGTCATAAGCACAGGGTTTTATTTCCTTCTGATAGTTTTGTAGTTGACAGGTGGATTTTGATGTGCTGGTGCACATTCTATGAGGCAATTCTACTTTCTTCTGATATTTCAGCAAGGGAACTTAGTCCCATCACTTTGGGCATCTTGCATTTTCGACTGTGCCTTTCACTCTATTTCCAGTTCGGGGGGGTTAAATAAACAATATGAAATTATCCTATTTCGTGTCTTTTGTTTCTTTTTTAATCCACCTTAAATTCTGGTCAGAAAAAAAAGTTTATTCACTCTCAAATATCTTGACGTGCCTAATGGAGATGGGTGCCAGGATGCAGCACGGTCAGACAGACCCCCGACTGCGCAGGGCTGAGCGTGGGGGGAGGACAGGCTTACGGCAAACGACTCAGCCGTGCTGAGGCATCTCCAGACGTCAGCTGAGGGCAAACTGCGCTCGGAGATTCCAAGAAAATCGGCTCGGACGTTTCAATGTTTCATCTTATTGGAAATCCAACGACATCCCCAAGATTTCTGTGAATTCCTTAGGGCTGTTGTCGCCTCTGGCTCTGAGTTTTGTGCACTCAGCTGTCACGCTGTCGCTTCCCCTGACAACTGTCCCCCTCTCTCGGCTCTGCCCTGGCCCGTTGGAACCTGGTTCAGCTCCCTGATTTCCCCCGAAGTCGCTTACTCAGGCTCGTGTTTATGAAACTCCAGCGAGGCTGTGGGGAGACAGGGCGCACACGTAGCAGCCAGACAATCTGAAGTCCAACGCTCATTCGGCCTCCTTGCCACCAGGAGCCAGCACGACTTTCACTGGCCCCCCTCCTTTGGGGGTCTTCTTTCTGCTTCAAGACCCCCCACACCTCTCCCAGTTTCTTGCTGTCCAAGCCCCTCCAGAAGCTCCCTGTACCCCAGTTCATCAGGCAGATCAGTTTCACACAATCAAGAGTTTCACCCTTTTGCAGCACAGAGAAACTGGCAGAGGATTCGGCATTTCAGTCTGTTTTTGCCTCCATAAGTGGAAGGGGCGCATGTAGAGACGGATTTTCCCATTGAAGATTATGCCACCTCTCTGTTAGCAGACACAAGTGGCCATAGGCAGTTTCGGGTTTAAATAACTTTTTTCCCAACAGAGGAGCATAACGGTGGAAGCTAATGCCATGTGGGCAGCCACTGAGGAAGTGGCATTGAATCTGAGATCTGAAGGAGGAGCTGTGGTTATCCAGGGAGGGGTGGGCTGGGAGGGGATGGGGTTCCAGCAGCATGGGCAGCACGTGCAAAGGCCCTGAGGTGAACTCTAGCAAGGCTTACTCAAGAAAATAAGAGAAGATAGCAGGAATGCAGAGTCTGTGGATAAAATGGGGTTAAGATGACTATATTCTAAAGTCAGAGGGGGCGGGGGCAGTGGCAAAACACGACAGCATGTTAAGCAAGTAACAGGTTTTAATTCTACGTTTTAAAAAAGATTGCTCTGCCACAAGGAGATATTACTTCACACCCACTAGGATGGCTATAATAAAAAAGAAAAAAGGATAATAAGTGTTGACAAGGAAGTAGAGAAACTGGAACTCTTGTGCATTGCTGGTGGGAACGTAAAATGGTGCAGCCGGTCTAGCAGCTCCTCAAAACGTTAAGCAGAAAATTACTATGTGAGCAATTCAGCTCCTAGGCGTCCAAGCAAAAGGAGTGAAAACCAGTATTCAAATGAATACACAGTGCTCAAGGCAGCACTATACACAACTGTCAAAAGGTGGCACCAACCCAAACGTCCATCAAATGATGATGGATAAACAAAATGTGGTCTAGCCACACGATGGAATATTATTCAGCCACAAAAAGGAATCAAGTACTGATCTGTGCTATAATATAGATGAACCTCAAACACTTTATGCTGAGTGAAAGAAGCCAGACACAAAAGGTCACATATTGTATTTGTATGAAATATCCAGATTAGGTAAATCCATAGAGACAGAAAGCAGATTGGTGGTTTCTGGGGGTTAGGGAAAAGGGGGAAACAGGGATTGATGACCTCATGGGGACAGAGTTTCCCTTTGGGGTGGCAAAAGTGCTTCGGGACTAAGTGGATGTGATGGTTACATCATATTTTGAATGTCCTAAATGCCCCTGAATTGTATATTTGAAAATGGCTAATTTTATGGCTCATGACATTCACGTCGATAAAAATAAGATTCCTCGGACCTCCACGTGGAGAATGAATTGGAGGGGACAAGAATGGAAAGGGGGGAGCAACGGGAAGCTGTGGCAGTGGTCCAGGAGAGAAATGACAGCAGCTTGGGGGAGGGGCCATGGGCCTCTGGTGCTGGAATTGCCTGGGAAATACCCGTCACCCAGGCGACTGGACAGGGCTCAGAACTTTAGGACAAAGAGAGAAGAACATGGTGGCTTGGAGGACCGTCTCAGGAGGAGCTTCTACAGCTTCCAGCTGAAGTCACAGCAAAGGCTGAGCTCATCAGGGGGAGGGCAGGAAGCACGAGGCAAAGGGACAGCAGGAGGAGGCCGGGGTGAGGGCTCCAGTGAGTAGTACGATTTTAAATATCCGTCCAGAAAGACAGAGGCGCACCTCACGGTAATCTGAGGGGAAGGGAAGGGTAAGGAAGGCTTGTGTTTGTCGGCGAGGGGACATCTGAGTGTGCTCTAGGCTCACACAGGAGGAGCCACTGAGGGGGGACAGGGACTGAGGATACCACCTTTGACGGAGCTAGATCAAGAGGATATGGCCTGGCCTGGGAAGGAGCAGGAACATGCCTTCCTCTGAGAACAGAGAGGGGAGGATGTCTGAGAGCGACTCTGATGGGAAAGGTACTACGGTTGTGGCACTTCTGCCCACGTGAGGGGAGAACGTGAGAGGGGCTGCAGAACGTGGGGGCGTTAGAACAGGTCTTGCGGAGAATGTAGTACTAGAGAGGAAACTGGGCCGCACGAAGGATGGCCAAGGAGCCCTGAGAGTCAGGAACGCACCTGTGTAGGGGAGCCAAGCTTCTTGTTATGTAATTTTTTTTTTTTTTTCCCGAAAGCACTAGGCCAAAGTAAGAACTAAGGCAGTAATCCTGGTGGGTATATTGTTACAGAAAACACTTTCATCAATCAGCACCCAGAAATAGGATGGGAATAGCGCGAATGAAATTCAAGTAGCCTTCTGAGAAGGAGGATTTGAAAACCTTCCATGTGTAAGCTCCTTCTTCAAAAGAAATGCTATTTAAAACCATATCGGATAAGTAAGTACATATTTAAGTTAGCCAGCAGGAATTATTTTTGCACTTAAATATGTGTATATGTCATATAAATTATTATAATAAAATATAGGTAGCATTTTAAAGGCCTATATACTGAAATTGTATGTTTTAGGAAGTTGTTGAGAATTTTTATATCAGAGATAACATTAAAAAGCTCCCAAACATGTAACAGTGGACTAACGGTTAGTACAAAATACTAAAAGCTGTTGTACTACTTGATTAAGCAAATATTTTGGAGAAATCAACTTGCTTCATCTCCTACTTTGAATACTAGACGTATTATTATAGGTTGTAACCAATTAACTATGGCTTCAGTTGACAGTCTAGAAATTTACTTTTTCCAACAAACACTTAAGGCCTTGCAAGTACAGGGCATCGGGCCATGAACACTACAGAGAGGAAGAAGAAATGGTCCCTGCCATTAGAAAGCTCAAGTTGGGTTCAGGCTCTACAGAAGCCATGGGAGGGGCCGGCCCGGTGGCACAGCAGTTAAGTGTACATGCTCTGCTTTGGCGGCCCGGGGTTTGCTGGTTCGGATCCTGGGTGCAGACATGGCACCCCTTGGCAAGCCATGCTGTGGCAGGCATCCCACATATAAAGCAGAAGAAGATGGGCACAGATGTTAGCTCAGGGCCAGTCTTCCTCAGCAAAAAGAGGAGGATTGGCAGCAGATGTTAGCTCACGGCTAATCTTCCTCAAAAAAAAGAAAAAAAAGTAGTTCATGTGAAAATGCAGCTAACATCCACACCAAGATGAACTAGGAGCTCCTGAGCACAGAAGGCAGAGCTTTAGAAGACCCCAGGGACCAGAGCTCACTTGTCACCAGGCAGAGGAATGCGTGGTGGGGTCCTCAAGGAGCCTGGCCATGGAAGAGGTTGTATTTGAATTGAAACTTTCCGGGGTGAGAGGAGCAGGTATTTCTCTTAAGAGCAGAAGAGAACATACAAGTAGACCAAAAAGCAAGAACCTTCAGCCGTGAGAAAGAAGGAAATCCTGCAGTTTGCGACAACATGGGTGGACCTTGAGGGTATCCTGCTAAGTGAAAAAGCCAGACAGACAAAGACAGATACTGCATGGTACCACTGATGTATGGAATCTGAGAAGAAAAAAAAAAAGTCAAACTCATAGAAATAGAGAGTGGAAAAGTGGCCGCCAGGCTCTGGGCGGTGGGGAAATAGGGAGAGGCTGGTAAAGGGCACAGATTTTCAGCTCTAAGATGAGGAAAGTCTGAGGATCTAATGTATGACATGGTGACTACAGTTGATGACACTGTATTGTACAACTGGAATTTGCTATGAGAGTAGAACTTACACGCTCTCACCAAAAATAAATAAATAAAAAAAAGTGAGGTGATGGTGTGTTAACTAAATGGGGGAATCTTTTCATGACAAATACATCTCTCAAATCACCGTGATGTACACTTCAAATATCTTACAATTTCATGTCAATTATACCTCAATAAAGCTGGAAAAAAATAAAAACCACACACACAAAGCCTGAGCAAAGACACATATCACATCAAGAAAGTCAGAAGGTGTTTGGTCAGTCGACTTGTTGGCTGGAGCACAGCAGGTGCACCAAGGAGCAGGAAGAGGCTCTGAATTTAAGCAGAGAAGGAACTGTGGAGCCTGCCACCAAGAGGATTAGGAGGTAAAGAGGCAAGACTTAGAGCTCGTGTATGGTGTTGACGGATCAGACCTAAATCATGTTAAATGTCAGCACATGAAGAGACCTCGCCACAACCCTGGGCAGTGAGCAAGCGCTCAGTGTGAGTCAGTCATCAGCAGTTATGGGCTGATGTGTGCAGGATGAACTCGACAACTCTAGCCACCTTACGCCAAACGTAGCGAACAGTGACTCTTCATCCCTTATCTCCTACCAAAACCGTCCGCACTTCAGTCTCCGCAGCACAGCAAGTGATACCACAAATGATGTAATTTTCCAAGTCAGGGACCCCTCCCTTCTCACTGCACTCCATACCCAACCAAGCCCTACGGTTTCTGCTTCCAAGATGTATTTTCCATCATTCCACTTTCCTCCATCGTTTCTGCCATCATCTTGCATTTCTTACCCAGACTTCTGTACGGGTTTCCTATCCATATCTCCATTTCTGCTACTCCAGGTCGAAAATATTCAACTCAGAATGACCTTCCAAAACTACAGGCTAGATAGCCTCTCTCTCTCCTCTCTTCAAAGATCCTATTACCTTCCACTTACTTCACCCTTTGCCTTCTGTGGCCTGCAGGACCCCATCTTCCTATCCTTCATTCTCATCACACCCACTCTCTTCGTGCTGGCCAATGCTCTAGACATGCTGCTCACGCCTGTCTCAGACCCACTGCGTGTTCCATTCCCTCAGCCTGAAATGTTAGCCTACGCCCATCCCTCTGCCCTCCTGGCTGGCTCCTTCTCATTCTTCAGTAGCAGCTTCAACATCACCCTCTCAGTGGCTTCCCGTGAGCATCTACTCTAACGCAGCCTCCTTCCCTGCCCACGGGTTATTCTGCCCATTGCCCTTCCGCTGCCTTCACAGCAAACGGCCCTCTTTGAAATTATACTTAGATTTTTGTATTTGTGTGTTTAATGCTTATACTGAATGCTTTCAAGTTTAGGTATTAAAGTGCCAACTCAAATGGTCTTGTGCAAATAAGGACTTTTTGTTATCTCCCCAGTGGGAATCCTGAGGGAGGATGGGGTTCAGAGCTGGCTGAGCCAGCAGTTTGTGATGTCCTGTCCTTTCATGCTCTCCACCAGACTGTCCACAGCATCGTGCTGCCTATTGGACTGGATGTTACCTGCTGATTTCTTCACATTTACTAGGAGACAGGAAGTCTCTCCCTGCAACCAAAGATCTTTCAGTCACATTGGACTAGACTAGGTCACATGTGCTGCTCCCTGTTACCAGGAGGCATGCCTTATGCTGGCTGCCTTGAGTCTGAGCTTCTGACCAAATAAGGAGGAGTTATTATGATTGTCTTAGGATTAATGAGAAATCCAACTCTAAGACCGAGGTCAACTCCTGGAATCAGAGTCATTGCTACACAACAGGGGAGGACTGGGATAAGCCCTCGGGAGGCCCCCATTATCCACTTACATCTCTCCATTCAGAAGAGAAGAGGCCTCATTCTGCTTAACGCATTCCTCTTCACTCAGCTCCTAGCATAGCGCCTGACACATACGGAAGCCCAAGGAATGTTTGCTGAATTAATGAAGAATTGGGCGAGAGAGTCGAGGAACCAGTCTAGAGGTCATTGATTCGGTGGAAGTACATAGATGGCTCACAAACCAGTCACAAAAAAGGAAAGAGAGAGATGAATGCAAGTGGTACTGTTTACTCAGAGACTGTGGATTTGGCCATTGACCAGACGTGAAATGAGAGAGCGAGAAGGAAGTGCAACAGTCTGAGCCTGGGATCACATGCTGGGTTTAGCCCCCAGGCCTCCTTGCTTCAGCTCAGTGCCCTACCATCCCAAGCAGGAAGGGAAGAAGGGGCCAGGGGCAGAACTGTCAGGCACACATCCTCAAACGGGGGACATAATGGATTCTCGGGGGAGGAGAGGAAATCAGACATTACAGCGGCTTGGAGCCCTCAAAGCTCCACTTGGGCCAACAAAAGCTTGTTAGGGTGAGCTTAAATTAAATAAAAAACTTTTCCTTAGGAGGGGGGCAGTAATGAATTTTCAAAAAGGTTAAGAACACTAATTAAGGGATGGAGAGACCCTATTGAGGAGTCTAGGACGGATAAGAGAGGCCGAAGGAACGCCTAAGAACATCTCAGACGTGTACACATCTACATATATGCCTCCATGTGACACAGACACACACGCACCCCTCAGCTACTAAACAGACCGTCTCATACAGTTATGACAGGCATAGAAACATACCTTTCAACTTAAGATTCTTTTCTACTGAAAAATTAGAAATATTCTGAATATGGCATTGTAGTTCAGCCAGGAAAATCACCCCTCCTCTGCTCAGATACAGACCAAGGAGAACACAGATGAGTCTGAGCTGGTCTGTTTTGATTTTATTATTCTGCCAGATATACATTTTTTAAAAATGTAATCATTAGAGCAGTCCATTGCCACAGGAAAATGAGCTTAAGTGATCTTCCAGAATTGCTTTCCACATACCAGTCACTCTGACATGCAAAATAAACCTGTCTGAGTAAATCTGACCAAGTTTTTCTAATAAAAACATTGATGAAGTTCAGTTGAGCATTCAAAACAAATCAAGAGGAAGAGGAAGAAAGAAAAACTACATCTTCCAAAATTTCTAAAGTAAATGGATCTGAGGAGCAGACAAAGGCACACCACGAGAACGGGCGTGCGTCCGAACTCTGTGTTGTTTGAGCCACAAACAGGACATTTCCTTTCCTAGTCAAGTAAAGCAACCTGGGACACCCTCAGCTTCTGATGCTCGTCCGCACTGATGAGCGATGGTGGCTGGGGGGAGTAAGCGGGCATGGTGGAAGAGAAGGGCCAATATGGGTCACCGCGATGACAAGTCTCCAAGAGCAACTTTTCCCTTTCAACAACAGAGAACATGAAAAACAACGTCTACTCAACATTATATGCAACGCCTGAGGAAGACAAAAGGGAACTTGGAAGGTCAAAGCTTCATAACGCTGTGCGGCATCTTCTACAGCAGCTTCTCATTCAGGGGAGACACTTACCCCAAAGACACGAACGCACTTCCGTCACCGTCTGAGTCGGCTGTACACATTTCATTTCTTTAGCTCTGAGTTTTCTGATTCTTTCTTGAAAACACCAAGGTCCCCCCCATCAAGCAGCTAGTGTCCTGACGCAAAGGTTCTCAACTTTAGAAAGCTCTCATGGAGAGACGTAGCTCTCTGGGAAGACAGGAACGTCATCCATTCTCTCCAGCAGTTAGAGAATAACCATTTATTTATTATTAACGACAGGAATTAAGATGCTCAGGAAGGGGGAGCTGTGTTCCACACATTTTTTTAACCTTTGCTTTTAATTTTATGCCATTATATTCTTAAATTGCTTCACACAGCCCAGACGGTCCTGCAGCCCGACGCTGACCGTGGCCTCGACGAGAACCTACTTCCAGTTTGACAGCCAATCTGCTAGGTGACAACGTGAATGTAATCTGCCTTGAGGGACAAGAAGTGGTACATGAACAAATCACCATAACCACCAGACTGGCCGTTCATACAGTTTATTTCACTAGACTGCGATTTTATACACAGTATGAAGGGGTTTCCTGACAGCACACAGCTTACTTTCTGCACTGCTGAAGAACCAGTTTTTTTACATTGTATTATAGTACCCTATCATTAAAACATTATTCAGTGAATTTTTTCCAACTACATATAAACGGAGATTTACCACACACACGGTGCAAGAATGTCTTATAACATATTTGAATCACAAAATGCGAATCTAACATACGCCACTGTAATTAGAACACTACTGTAAAATTACGATGCCCCATGTTACACTTGCCAGGTTAGATTAATTTCTGTATACATCACAAAGCAGTTTGGTGGATAACTTCTGATAATGGGCAGCAGCTTTTAACTATGATTTCAAGAGAAATCTTTTAAGAATCAGAATTCTGAATTTTAAAAACTTCTTCCTTTATGTGTTCAGTATTCTCAGAATCAAAATGGGACATTTTTAAATTTATAGTCTCTAAAACAGAAGAATAAATTCAACCCTCCCTTAGCAGAAAGGCTGGGTTGTAATAATAGGCTTCGTAGAAACCTACAAAAAGCATTGCATTGTATGGGGAGTGGAAATGAGTTAAAAAAAAAAACACCATAAAATTTCTTTAAAAGCTTCTTGGATTCCTCTGGCCCTCCCCACCTCTGTCACACAGAGAAAGAAGACTGCATTACAAGGGACGATGTTTCCACGAAATGACGTTCTAAAGAAAATGTATGTAAACAAGGCAGAGAGAAAGATGTCTTCATTTTCCCATTTTGTGGAGCGGGGCGGTGGGATGACATCAGTTAAAAAAGAAATAGAACTCCTTAATCAAAGAACCACTTTATTACACACAAAACAGCTTGGGATAATTGCTGGAAATTTCTCATGTGTTTCCTTTTCTTTCCCCCAAAGTTTGAGAATGTTTGAAAGTTCAATAAATAGTAGAAAAATAATCCTTTACTTAGAAATTTTGAGATGCATCATTTAGAGCTTAACATGAGTTCCCTACAGCAATTGTGGTACCCAGGTCCCACTGAGGAACAAAGTGATGTCTGGAGAGCCCACGCTTCTTCTGGATGCGACACGTTCCCGGTCTCCGGGGGAGATTTTTCTCTCTTCCAGTTAAGGAGAGCTCAAGGCTTCTGGCTCCGCAGAACATTCCTCTGGCTCAGCTGAACGAAGCTTCCCAATGTTTCATTTACAGGTCTCGTCTCCGTGTTTGGAGGTTTGCCTTCTGTTCCATTCCGTTAGCGTCATGGCAGGTTCATTAATCAGGCTTATTTCCCCTCCATCTCAGAACCAGCCTCGCATCTTCACAGATGCGATTTTGTTGTCGTCGCTCTTGTTCTGAAACATGGCAGCAGGCAGAAAACGAGTGAACCGACGCTGGAGAAAGCACAAACACCAGGGGTCTCTTGCTGTGGATTTGATGCCGGCTCTCTTTGCCTCCAGAACGTTCTGGGTCTCCCAGCTCCCGTCTTCTCCGGGGGGACGAGGAGACCGTCAGCACTCCGCATCGACAGTGTGTACTGTCACGGCTGCCTGGAGGTGGTGGCTGTGATGCAGCGTGGGGTGATGCAGGCGGCAGTGGTGGGACTTGTGACTCAGGAGGGCGGCAGTCTGCGGGGGGGTGTCCAGGTCCAGATCCTCGTCGTGGTTTCCCACATCGACGCCCGCCGACAGGGGGTCGTTGTTGCATGGGGGATTTTCGCTGTCTTCCTGTGGGCTCATGGTGCTGTAACCTAGAAAATGAACAGAACAGGCAGCTGAGGGCTTCCAGGCGCAGGCAGGAGACGTCACTGAAGATTTCTAGGGCACTGGGAGGCGCTCCTGTCTGTGCTACGTCAGTGCGGACCGTCAGCAGACGCTGGACGGACTTATTTTTAACGAGATCTTCTAACTGCATTTTTCTTAGAACAGTTACACAATAAATACATTTTAGATGACTGAGAAAGCATAGATAAGAAAAAAAAAAAAAAAGAACGCTTTCCCCAAACCTCCAAATTAACAAAACAAAAATTAAAATCACCTCACATCCCATCTGGTCCACAGATACCCAGCACTGACTTGTGGGCAACTATCCTCTTACACTTTTCCTCGAGATAAGATTAAGACTGTTTTTCATTTTAAAGAAAAAAAAAAAAAGGCAGTTTTAAGAAAAACATCCTAACAGGACTCAGATCAGTCAGGGGCTGGTGGGAAAGCTGGGCTGCAAAATGCCCAAGTGTGATGCCACAGCAAGACAACAGCGACGACCTGCACACCTGCTCCCCAGCAGGCACTGGCCTCCAGCAATTCCTGCCTACCCATGAGGCATGCGTTCTAGCATCCATTTTACAGGCGAGGGACGTGATGATCAGAGACATCAACGAACTCGTCTAAAGTTCCAGGACCCAGTGAAACGCTACCTCCACACACACACACACCCACAGCAACTGGTAGAAGCATCAACCGTTCTCTGAGTAAGCTGGCTCACTGTATTTAAAGATTAATTTCTTTTGGTATTCTAAGTAATAGATGTTTCAAAAGAAAATGCCCTTGCTGATCAAAGGATTCCATTCCACGAACCCTGGCATGTTTTTAAATATTGCAAAAATCCCCTTCTAAAATTTTGAGAAGTGACAGCTCATTAATATTTCCGCTGCATCTACAGTTAGCATCAATCAGCACTCAGCCGTGAGGAGCGCGAGTCACATTTGCGGCTGCAGAATTGATGCGCTTGCATACAGCCAAGCAGGAATGGTTTGTGGTTGAAAATCTATGTTCTGTGCAAAAGGAGAAAGGCAATTCTCTGTCCTCAATGAATCATTTCTCAAATGACAGGATTATTTCAGTCAGTCCAACTCAACACGTATTTCTTGGGCACATACTATGGACCCGACACTGTGTTGGGCATCACAGCAGACGTCAGGACGAAAACCTGGTCCCTGCACAAAGGAGCTGAAAGGCTAGTGCTTGAGAAATAAAACAAGGACAAGCACAACTCAATTCAATTATTCATTTACTGAAGACGGTTTTGGGGCTGGAGGCAGAGACTATGAAACATGGATAAGAGATGGCTCTTTTCCTCAAGGATTTCACAACCGAGTATGAAACAGATATTCATGAAGCTGGGTTCACTCTAATGCAGATAATGGTAAATGCTATAATGGCAATCCAGAAGAGGGAGCAACTAATTCTGACTGGGGGAATTGGAAAGCATCACAGAAGAAGGCATATTTTAGTCGGGCTTCAGTGGATGAATAGGAGTTTGCTAAGTGACTATGAGCAAGGGAACAGGTGAGCAGAGCCCCACGGGGTGCAAGTGAGGCCGTCCTGTACCCCATGGCCACGAGGAGTGCGAGCAGTAGCTGAGAACAGGGCAGGTGGAAGGTGGAAAGGTCAGGTCAGAAAGCCACAGCAAAGCGTAGAAAAGGGAGAGAGATTTTGAGTAGACTGAAAAAAAAATGCATGATCATTTCTGTGTTTTAAAGAGTTCTGGTAGCAATTTGGAAGATGAATAAAAAGGAGAGGAAGGGGGCAGTTAGGTTATTGCAACAGCCCAGACGAGAGATGGAGAATTAAGACTAAGGGTACGGGATCGGACAGACTGAAATGCTACCTCGGGGTGGAAACAATAGAAGCTGGTTAGCAGCTGGGGGTTGCGGGGGGTGAGGGGTGGTTAAAGGGGACAGCAGCTTGAGTCAGGACGGTAAGAGATGGAGACTTGGAGATCCCGAGTCCCGGGGAAGAAAATGAACATTTTTGGGGGGCACATCTTGATTTTGAGAGTCTGTGCCTCACATACGTGATGTCACGAGAGTCAGGGTGGAAGCGGGAGGTCACCGATGTGTGTCTATCATTCTTGATGCCCTCTGGTGCCAGGGGCCAGGCTGGCGGCTCAACAGAAAGAGGGGTAAGGGGAGGCCCAGCTCCTGAGAAGCCCAGTCAGGATGGGGAAAGACACCGGAAGGACCAGCAAAGCAGGTTAATGCAGCTGAGGACACCTGAGGAGGTGACCCTTCAGGCAGCCCGGAGGGGAGAGAAGGGCTTCATCAGGTAGAGAGGAGTAGAGAGGTGCTGCGGGTGGAGAGGCGAGCACAGACACAGCAGCCTGGAAGATGCCAGCGCATCTCGGGAAGGGTGACAAGCTCGATGGGTAAGAGGAAGAAGCAGGAGATGCGGCTGGAGATGCAGTGGGACAGGCAGGGTCAGACCAGATCAAGAAGGCTGTCAAAGCAATGAGCTAGGATTTAGTGACAGTCAAGGGCAGGTGGGGTGGGTGGGTGGCAGTGACATGATGTGTGCTTTAAGAGGATCTCTTGGGGCAATGAGGAGGCTGGACAAGGAAGGAGGGATCAGAGGCTCAGAGGACAGGGGGCGGGGGCCTGGGGCCTGAGGAGATGGCAAGGACCTGAAGTAGGATGGGAGCAGCGTTTGACTGGAGCAAGCAGCTGGCTTCAAGAGGCTGTTCCAGTGCACAGTAGGCTGGATCCGGTGACCAAACGGCTTTGTCTGGGGAAGATGCCAGGAGGACTGCCATCCTCGGGTAAGGTCAAGGTTTCCCGGTTCAGAAGCTGGGCAAACAGTGATGCCTTTACCCAAGATTAAGAGATCAGGAGCCAGAATGAGTCTCTCCGCTTTGGCAGCACCAAGCCTAGAATGTGCTGTAGGCTCCATCTCAGCTACAAAGTGCTATGGATGCTGAAACCACCTTATGCTCCACACGTACGGGACTAAAGAAGAAAACACGGCTTTAGAAAAAACCTCTGTGCCTGTGTTGATTATTTTCAGTTAACTTTTAGTGTTAGGCTGTCTCCATCTTGTCTCCAAATACTCCTGGATGGCTTCCTATCTCTGCTCATTTACAAGCACCCACAGTAACTGATAATTCACTTTCACATTCACAGCGTAAAATGCACGGCGGTCCTTCTGCCCGGCTCACCCTCCCACTTTCCCGCATCTTGCTGTTGTGCTTTGTGCCTCAGTCTGAAGGTCTTCTCTGGGAAGCCGTCCCAACCACCCCCGCCCCCCGGCTCTGCCAACCCACACGGGTCTGGTGCCTCTTCTATGAGTTCGAACGGCTTTCTCTGCACATCTCTGTCTTAGATTTTGCTGTATTACAATAAAATATAGGGCTGTCTTGCCCATTAGCAAATTCTTTCTTAAAGCACAAGGACTTATTTACCTCAGTCCTCCTAGTATTCAACACAATCCGTCACGCAAAGGAGGTATTAATTAAAAAAAACTCACCTACTCTATTCCCAAAGCTGGCCCGAGTGAATTTGCTTAGTTATCTGTGTTCTGTCTGCTGTCATTCACCCGAGCATTCACTGGGCCCTGCCCAGGGGTTCTGAGTCCAAGGATGCTCTGAACCCGGCTGCTTGCAGGCCCAGGGTTGGTGATGGTGCAGCTGTCCCCGAGGCAACGGAGGGCACCCCCATTTCTCCTGATGTGTTCAGATAAGAACCCTCAGCAGGGGCCCTTCCAAAGGGAACCCCTGGGTCTGGGGCCATTTTGTATAATTTCTCAGTGTGATACTATTGCTCAACCCCTCGGTAACTTACTCAGGCCTCCTCTTATCTCAGTAATTAATGAAAATCTGGAGGGAGGAAGCAGAAAGCTGTGAAGCAGCAGGAGAAAGCCAGACACATGCTCTCCCTTCGCAAATTAATGGAGTGTTTACTCAGTGCCAGGCAGTTCTGAGTGCTGGCAGCAGTGACGAAGACAGGCTGGTCTCTGACTCACGGAGGAGAAAGCGCTATTTAAAACACAAAGGATATTCACAGGCACTTTCAAAGGAAAAATAACTTTACTATTCAAAGTGGATGCAGAAAAGTCTATGCAAAGAGGATCTTGAGTGAGAAACAGGCTTGAGGAAGGAGACCAGGCCCCCATTAAGAATGGAAGAGTACTCTAGGCTTCTGCTTCTGTTTTTATCTGATGGCTCCTAAGAAGCGTTCTGCATGGTTAGGGACATTGGGTCCCGCGGGGGACTCACCACCTTGTGGTCACAGAGAGTAACTGCAGGAGAGTATCCGGGCATCTCTGGAAAGTGGTCCTGGGCTGCGCTACCAGCTTCAGACCAGGTTTTCAAGGTTCAGCATTTGCCTTGAGTCTTTTGGAATATGCTTCGCTAGGAGGAATTTTCCTTTCACAAGGAAAAAATGTTGCTTAACACACACTTGCGTGAAGTTTCCAATGTGATGGTAACCAAAACACAGATTCACAGGAACAAATATATATTGGTGGTTTTTAACTTAAAAATAAGCCAGTTGATGATGAGATAGAACATGATATTTTCAAGAGAAATAATGGGCAAAGCAGATGTATAATTACAAGCACAGACAGGTGCTAGCTGTTTCTAAGCTCCCCTGCGAGGGTAACAGTTAATAGTTGAGCTCTGAAAACAGTCATTCCAAGTGGTCCCAGAATAGTGACAGAATGATTCTACTTTTCAAAAAGGATTCTTATTTTGAGCAGTTTTTTTCAACAAACAAATTAAAATTAGATTCATTTGAAATACAAAACTCTGTTGGCCACATGAAATACTTCTAAATAAAAATGCAGCCTGAAATCTCCAAATTTAGCTTGTTAACAGTCGGCTTCAATTCCAGGAATATCACAGCTCTGAACCATACCACAAGTCTAGTCTGCTCAGTACAAACTTATACATTTATATTTTTAATTCTTTTGAGTTTCCTTTTGTGTATCAGATCCAAGGACTCATGTGGAAATATGCTCTCCGGTAGCACAGAGCATGTGCTGTGACCCTACCAGCTCAAGGGTCGGCACCAGCGCCACCTCCCCACTGGCGTCGTCCATGATTTACTTGCAGATAAACTTGAACTCTCTCCCCAACTTCTTTGTCCCCTCTTTTAAGGAAGCTGTCACAGGCAGCCTTTCATCAGTCTTATGAATGCATGCCTTTGTTTACAGGTTCCTCCCAGATTGTAAATTCCCTGAGGGCAGAGTCGGCATGGAGGCGGGAGGGCCACCCTGAGCTCCTCCCTGCCATATGTGATTTCACTTCACCCTCACGACAGCTTTACCAGGTAGGAATTTCTAATCTCGTTTTAATAATTAGGAAGCTGAGGTCCAAAGTAGCTTCACTAAGTCTCAGCTTGCAGAGAGGGAGAGAGGCGGGATGCTAGGCGACCTCTCCCTGACCCTTTCTGATAAGCAATCTGCTGCCTCAGAGATGCTGTCCGTCCTTCTCCAGCTCCCTCCCTGTGCCCAGCAAACAGCAGACGCCCAGTCCCCTCACGAAACAGGAGATGAGCAAGAGGCATGCAGACAGAACAATCAGATTAGATCTTTGTTTTCATGTGTACCCATGGCTTATCCTCCAGGCATTACAGGGACATTAACCGGATGCTGCCAATTGTAGTGACCCGCCGTGCAGGTGCACAGATGTGACAACATGCAGTTAAATGCAACCGATTCTGTGGTGCATTTGGAATTTTGTCAAATGTCACTGTCTTCCAGTTCTTTTGGTGGTGCATTCTGTCTGCATGAGAAACTATTTTTCATTCCTTGGGGATAACAGGGATCCAATTATTGTGAAAAATGAAAGAAAGCAAGCCCTTAGCTAGAAGCCCTGGCTTTCAGATACTGATGCTGCTGCTCTCCTCCTTTTATCTCAGCTGTTGCTTCATCTGCCATTTTACTAAGACGACGGGACTGCTAATGGAACAGCATAACCTTGCTCAGAATTCCAGCTTTGTGTTCAAGCAATTTCTGGGGCGGGGGGGGGGGAATGGACGAGAAAGGATTCAGAATTTCTGCTGAATAAGAAATTATTTCTGTTGAACTTTAGTAGCCTCAAACCTGTTTTATTATTCAAAGGAGAAGAGCCACAGAACTGCCTGGCAGAACGAATTTATGCAGGTTCAAAGGTTTTCAGGGAAAAAAGGCAGAAAGTCAAAGAAACTGAAAAATTTAAGTTGTGCTTTGCCTCTCCATAGAAACCCAGAGTTTCTATTTAGTTGGTGGGAACAATGTCATTCAAAGCCCAAATTAAGAGTCTCCAACTTACAAACCAGAGCTTTGGCTTCTCCTATTTTCCAAAGGGCGTTGGAATCTCCAGCTGTCGTGTAAAAGGCAGTCGTGGCTGCTCTGCTGAATATCTACTCCTAAATTTTTTAGCACAGGTGTGGGAGCACACTGTTTGAAGACATTTTTTTTTTTTTCCAGGGTAGATGTGGAGAAAGCAGAGTCAAAAAGGCATAGATGCATTATATATGCATTAAAAAAAACCCTGATTCTGGGAAGAAAATAAAGATTTCTGGAAAATTAAACAGCTCTATGAAAAATAAAAAGGTTTTACCATCATAGGAAAGTCCTTCCGCTCCTGACATGTTTTCGTGGGACTGTGGCAGGGGCGCTCAGAGAGCAGGATTCACCTGCCGTTCTCCATGACAACAAGCCACACAATGCTGAGAAGGCGAGAAGGCACGTGGCGGCCAGGTCTTCAGCAGCACATATGGACTTTATAATCTGTAGCTCAGTTAGCACTCGGCGCCTCTTCACAGCTAAGCCCCGACCCTTTGTGATCACCTCACAGGCACTTTACACAACTCCACAACTTTGTACACCCTGGTCCCTTTGCCCCTAACTCTTCTTCAACTTTCCTTCAAGCCTCAGTACAAACGTTGTCCCTTTGGTGAGGACTTCTCTGAGCCTCCCAGGTAAGGCTGGAGGTCACGGCCACGGAATGCCAGAGGGCAGCATGGACTCTCGTGTGCCCCAAGAGTATGTGACTAAGAGAGCCCGTAACAATGCTGGGGTCTGCCAACGAACATCACCCGGTGCTAGGACCCATGAGGATGCCAACCTCCTGAGAGTCACGTGGAGTGGTCAGCAGGCTCCATAAATAATCTAAATCCTCATTTATGGAGAAAACCCAGGAAGCGATCTGTGCACCCAGAGTCATCTCACTTATGCCTGGGAGTGCTGAGACGTAAGCAAAACTACCCTTGGGCTCTTAGAAATGTGTCATGTTGGAATGTGTCTTTTTGGAAAACTATGTCAAAAACAATTCACTTGAGTACAGAACAGGAGAGAGAGAGAAGGGTGGGTGTGAGCACCAGCCCACAAGAGGACACCAGGTTCCTCCGGTCCTCAAATGCAGAAGGCTAAACCTTACCATGGTCACTCTCTGTTCCTGATCGACCCCAGTAGCGACGCCTCCTCTCTGGACTGTGTGCGTGTCGTTCGATGACTGCGGCTATAAACCGAGTATTGCTGACTGTGGGAAGGCAAGGATGGTTAGTCACTCCTAGGCCAGTAGCTTTATTGTTTCAAGCACACTGGCTCTGAGCAGCCCATTCACACGTTGGGGGAGTGTTCTTTGGAGAGTTAGAATAGTATTTTTTTTTTTTTTTTTAAGATTCTGAGGATTAGGGAGTTGATTTTAGATCCAGGGCAGGGAAAGGCCCCTAATTACATGTCTCCATGGAACAAGCATCCAATAAGCATCAAGAAGATGGCACTAAGCGGCTGGAGGCCAGGCTGTCTCAACACTCATAGAACTTTCTTTTGATAAAGAAATGCTCTTTTTTCCCCCTGAGTTGTATACATTAGTTAAGGGATTACAAAAACGCATACCTGCTGATTCCTTTTCTAAAATACTACACTGGAAGGTGATGAGGAGGATGAGGAAAAGGGAGGGTGAGGGGTTTTAGACAAAAGAACTTAACGTAAAAAAGAACATCATAAAATCTTTTGAGATTTTCTCAAACCAAGCAAACACCCATACTTACTCCGAATGAAAATGGGAGGAAAAAAAAAAAAACCCCATCGTGTCGAGGCTTCTTAAATTTTAATATAAGCCAAAAGGATATAAGACAGAATACTTATTCTGGACCAGCCTCCCGCTGACACATTCTGCAGCGAGGCAGCCGGAACACTCACTGATGCCTCTGTCTTCGTGGCTGTCGTCGTCCCTTTCATCTCTGTCATTCTCCAGGTTGGACATACGCACTGACATTTCTACCCATCATTAAAAAGAGAGAAACATGACTATTTAATCAAACAAAATCACCCGCTTTAATACCCCGCAGAGCGCTCGTTTGATGGCTGGGTGACAGCCTTCCATCAGGATCTAGTCCTGTCTCGGAAAAGGAGGAACTGATGCCCCATCTAGTTTTTTTTTTTTTTTAAAGAGGAGGGAGAAGGAATCAGAAGAGGGGGAGAATAGGAGCAAATAATCGAGAGAGGCACCTGAAATGCAGCTCTGAAGACAGAGGAGAAAAGAGGCTGATAGAAGCTAACAGACCTTTAATCCTCTCCTAATGTCCCTGAGACAGAAGGAAGGGGTCTAAAACCATGGCTGACTGTGCTGACAAACGGTGTTACAAAGCCTGTGAAAGGCCAGGCACAAGGTCACACGGAGGGCAGTCATCCTCCGCCTAACTGAATATCGCCAAGGGGAGGGCGCCTCATGATGAGCCCGGCCCGGCACTAAATCCGGCAACATTATCCCCTGATCCCCATCAGGACTGCGGCCACAGTGAAACATTCCAGCATCAACTGGTCTCTCCCGCTGCCAGGGGGAGCTCGGAGGCTCCTGACCGAGCCCAGGAAGAACGATGAGTGAGCCTCATCTCCATAAAGGTTAGGGCCACACATCCCAGGGGCTTTCAGGGAGGATGGGGATGGTCATTAAAAGGTTTGTCCCTTGTAAGTGAGCACAGACACGACATTTAAGTCTTGGTATTGAAGCCACGGTTACAGATGAACCATTGCGTACGTGACTTCTATCACATATCCCTCTTTAAGAGATGTGATTGCTCCTTCGAACGTGTGCTCATTCACACTATTTACTGACAGCTGCAATAGGACAGATCCACACTACTGCCAAGAGTGACTTGGGTATCTTTGGTCCACTTGTCTTTTTTGGAACAGCAAGGACAGCACATCTGAGCTTAGTGAAGAATAAAATTTCCCTCTCAGCATCCCGGCTGCCCTGACCGGCTTATTGCAGAGGCAGGCTGTGTCGGGTCAACGCTGTGTAGGAAAAGACAGGATCCAGAGATTTTCTGGGGAATCAAAATGGAGCCCACAGGGTTTAGGCACTGAAGAACGAGCTCTGGGCCACAGGCTTTGGCGACTTCGGAATTGACTCCATGGAAGCCAAAAATGTAGCACTGTCTTACACTTGCTTAGAGGCTCACAAAACTGGCCACGGTCCCTCCAGCCTTGGAACAACCTAAGGAAGGCCACTGCCTCCTGGAGGAGCCTTGGGATTCATCTCGGGGCTCACCTTGGGCAGCGAGAGGCGACATATGCTGATGACTCCGGCGATGGATCTGATGGCGGTAGGCATACACAGCGAGGACCAGGACCATGATGCAGCCCATGATGCCTCCAGCCACGGGGCCCACGGGGGCGCTTTTAATCATGTTCAATGTGACAACCTCGTCACCTTCATTAAAATAAACAAACAGATGTCTCTTGTCAAGATTTCCCAAGTGTGGTAGGAGGTAGGGATGGGGGTGAGATGGGAGGGAAGAGAGCGGGCAGGGGTTGGGGGAAGCGAAGTAAGAACAGTGCTTTGAGCTGTGAAGTCAAGACCCACCAGGAGCGGGGAGCAGTGGCTTCATCTAGTCCTTGGTTCTCAAATTAAATGCTGCTTGCTCAGCAGAGCGAGAGCACCATGGGCAAGCACAGGTGGAACCAGCGTGTCAACGGGACTCACTCACCAGGCGGTGCCCGGTGCAAAGAGGCCCGCCCCCTGGGTGTGGGCTCCTCGTGGGAGACAGGACACCCAGTACAGAGGGGAGGGCCACCTGGGCCTCATGTGACTGGTCTGCCACAATAAATGGCACCGGGTACAATCAATATGTACTAAAAAGATCATATTTCAAAGCTTATGGGGTCTCTTTAACACCTTCTTTGGACTTTTCAGACAGGAAACTGCAGGTGGGCGTATAAAGGGACTTCTTCGAGAAAGGTCACTTCAGCTGTGTTCCACTGAGTCAGGAGTAACATGCGAGCTCTGAGCCCTCTTCCCACAGGAGCTTTTCTTATTGTATAGACAGGCTAACTCGGGGAGACGTTAAAACTCAAGGTATTCACTAACGATTTAAATAATTGCCTCACTTGTCAGCTGAGCTTTAGGAGCTTGTGCTAACTCCAGAAAGACACCAAAAAAACCTCACTGAGGGATGCAGGTAGTGTTTTTGGGGTCTTCGGGCCTGATCCCAGAGGCGTCCTTCCCTACCGTGTCCCTGTGCCCCACCCTCAGCTATTCCAGCTGCATTGGGTAACGCTGGCTTCTGCTGACCCCAAGGCCCTAAATGATGGCTTCTGCCTTGTAAAAGTGGGGAGGGAAGGCTGCAGAGGGAAATAGATGTGCAGGGCAGTCTGCCCGCTGTCGGCCCTGCGCTGACTGTTGGGATACGCATCCACACAAATTGCAGAGTGCAGCCATGCGGAAATCAGGCCCACAGTTCTCAGAACAAGCTTTAGGGGAATGCATTCCAGGCTTGCACAATTTGGCAGGACAGATGGCTGCTCACTCTGCACAGAATATCTAGCCAGCTTCGAAGGTAATTATCTGCCTTGGTTTTGTAACTAAAAACTACTGGCAGAGGAACCAGGAAAGGAGAGATCATTTTAAGACTGTTGACATCCACATGGGCAGGAAAATGTGTATTCAAGAATTAAATTATTATGGGTTCCCAACAAACATACCTATTGCTCCCATGTCATCAACGTAGGGACTTTTGGCTCCCACGATCCCTCCAAAGCATTCTTTCTGGGGAGCGCAGTAAGATTTGTCCAGGTGAGTCTTCCCATCGCTGTCCACCATGCACCATTCACAGTCCAGCACCCCGAAACAGTCCCTGCCAGAAAGACGACGCCCAGTGTCCCAGGCAGGGGAGAGCACGTGGGCTTGGGCATCAGACTGCTCTCAAGAGCTCCAGCACCTGCTGGTGCTGGAACTCCCTGAGCGCTATTTTCCTTTCCTTATAAAATGAGAAAAGCAAAGGTCTGCTGGCGATAGCTGTTTTATGTCCCTCAACAACTTGCAAACAACAGAAGTACAACTGCCCTCTGTGAATCACACCGTGAAATCCACACATCACGGGTTAGTGCAGGATTATTCAAAACCATCTTAAAAGACCAAATGGCCCCAGGTTTGTTAGACTTTGGTCTAACATCCCCCAATTCATAAAAAAAAAAAAAAAAAAGGAAGGAAAGAAAAAATGGTCAAACAAGTCTGGGAAATACTAGATAAGTTAAACAGATTCCTTACCCCCCCTTTCTTAGGACTTTTAATAGGTTAAGCGTATCAGGACTCTCTAAGAGAACACACGCAGTATTTCTCAAACTTAATTGACTTTGGGTTACTGCACAACATCTCAAATTAATTTATCTGATGCCCTGTCATTCCTTTGCCAAAACATACACCAGGAGTAGAATTGACTGCCCCCTTCTACCCACTGTTTGATCAAATGACAGCCTACAGTGACAACAGGCGAATCACCCCACCCCCAGCCCTTTAGTCTGCCACAGCCACCGTTCCCGTGCTGTCTAGTCCCAAACATCCTAAGGAGGAGGGGAGGGAACAGAGACACGGAGGTTTTAGTTCTCAAAACTACCACAAAGCAAATCTGCTTTCTACAGATGAATGCTGAGGAGCTTCCATGTATCACACATGCAGCCTTGGCCACTGGGTTCTGGTTCTGCAGCCCTTGCATCCCTGCCTCTTGCCCTTGCTTCTTCAGGCCATGTCCCCTCACACATCTGTCCTCATATTTATTGCAAGAAAACCTTTCCCATCCACAGACGAGGCTACTAACACGGTACAGATGACAAGTAGCTGTAACAAGTGGACAGCAGACCACCTTAAACCTGGTGGATAAAGGCTTGCAGAAATCAGTTTGGGATCCAAAAAGTCTGACACAGCTTCTAAAACATCAAGGATGGGAAGGATGAATATCAACTGGAAAAGCTCGGTGAGGCTGCTGGTCACCACCCTTTACGAGGTTCTGTTCCCACAGTCATCGTGTTGACATAAAATGAGCCCTGGACATGGCTTACCCACTCTCCATCCTCTGATTGCACCTGCTGTTGACACACTGGTGGAGAGCTTCCTGCAGGCCAGGGTCAATGGCTGTGTATGTCACCGGCTCCTGGTGGACCTCGCAACTTGGGTTTCTAGGCAGGAGCAAGTCTGGGGTTAGGACCAATCCCACGCGCATGCCAAACTGAGCATGCCTCTGGGCCCACAGTGTCAGGCAGATCTGGGTCTGAATCCTGGCTTCACTGCTTAGCTATAGGAAACCTTGGGCCAATTGCTTAAGTACTCTGAGCTTCAATTTGTTTATCTTTATGCCCAATATAAATAATATCAAAAAACTAGAAAGTCATAAATATTCAATAAAATAAGAATGCATACAATCAAAGGTGAACATTATTGCCCCTCACTCACCATTCTAAATCTTACTTTTCAGACGTAACCACCGTTAACAGTTTCATGAAGGTCCTTTTAGACATTTTTGCTATGCCTGAACAAACATATACTAGTATACGTGTGGCACATAACATTCTTTCTTTCAAGTCTAGAGAAGGGACTCACTACAATTTATTTAACTGGTCTTAAAATTTGTCACTAATATAAATAATGCTATATTAGGTGTTAGCGCGTGTGTGTGTGTGTGAAAGGTACCTACATAGTTTTCAAGTTAACCCTGTGATAAATAAGTGACTTAATGTGCATAGAGTGTTTGGCACACAGTAGGCACTTAGTTAAAGTGTGTAACAGTCTCATATTTTTCGTATGTAGCACACATCCTCTTAACAGTTTGACCGCAATTGAATTTAAACCTGAAAGCGGACTTCATTTTAAGGCACTACCAAGCTTGAAATCTTGCTCACCGAGCAGTTTCACCATTAGAACAAATCATCTTCTTATACCCCAACCCAAACCAAATGGATAAACAAGACTCCCAGTAAGTGTGTATATATATATGTACACACATATTTTGTCTACACAGATACCTATATATACACACACACATATTTTTTGTCTACACACACATATGTACATATGTGTGTGTATATATATCTATATACACACACATATTTTACCGGTTCTCTGCGTTGGTTAGGTTGCCAGTGCACTCATTGACCTCTAGAGGGCACTCACAGGGACATTCGCATTCATTCTGCTCCATTCTGAAAAGCAAAAACAAAGTTACTATGCAGACTGTAGACAGCAAACTATATATTGTATACCCACTAAGGGGAGCAAAAGAAAGAAACCTCGAGCTAGTTAAAAGGGACAGTAAAAAGGAAGTCATGACCACGGTTTAATTACACAACTGGCCTCAATTCACTGCTCTGTGGACATGGATGCTGCAAACAGCACAGCTCTAAATGCTTCTGTAACCAGGACTTGCCACCCCAGCATTTTGTTTATTTTGCAGATGCCGCTTCAAAATGACTGGCATCAGTTAAAATATTCAACAGGGTGGTAAACGGAGAACACGATCCCTCTCGTTTTCACCGGTGACAGTTGAGACAGAGCCGGTCCACCATGCTGCAGGCACAGAAGGCGAGGGAGTCGCACGTCTCGTTGACGATGCCGACAAACGCGTTGGTCCCTGGGATCCTGGCCAGTCTGTACTTAGAACAGTGGCTGCCATGCACAAGGTTTGTCAAGTCCCCCTGTAGACAACCAAAGTGTCAGAAGTGGCAGACAACAATGCACAGACTCAGCCCTACTGTGGTGAAAACCCTTCAACCATCTGCTCCAAATAGCCTGCAACGAAACTTCGTTTCTTTCTCATTACAAAAGCAGTCTTCAGTCACTGTTAAATATTTGGAAAATAAAAAATTTTCATAATACCATCAGTCAGAGATAATTCTCATTTAACAGTTGTGCATATATTTTTATTCTTTTACCTATGCTTACACAGATAAAATTTTTATAGCTTGTTTTGTAATCTTTCTTTTTTAACATGTAACAATATATCATAAAATGCAAATAACTGCAGGAAGCGAGGACTGACAACTTTCAGGAACGGAATAGTTTAAAATTCATTCAAAAGCAAACCTAATCAACCAGAAAGCACACATTCCCACCCCCCACCGGATAACAAAGCTCTCGTCTTCTAGCACTGTAAAATTCCTTAAAAACCACTCTTTAAGAGGCCAGTTCCTGATTCCAGAATATTTAAACAATCCAACTTAAGTAATCATCCTCTACTTTCTATAAAAAGAAAATGCGATGGGCCAGCTTCTTCAAACACCATATTTGTCTACCATATTAGAAAACCAAAGATCCAAAAGCAGCATTGTCAAGTTGAGCATGATCATTTGTTTCTGCACGTGTGTCATCTGGAAGCGCCCATTATTTAATCCCACACTTGTTTCCACGCTGGTCATCCCTTCCACGTGCATGGTGAGGGGAAGCTTAACTCTGAGGGGCACAGCATGGCACGGGTTCTCAGAGGTCTAGAGGAATTTCCTCCTGCCTGGAAGGTGCCCGCCTCTACAGTACAAGCAACAACAAACGCTGATCACCCGGTTAGCTCCAATACCCAGGAACGCTCCAATTCCATTTTGGAATAACTCGGGCTGTTAAGAAATTATTCTAATTCATATTCCACTAAAATTTGCATTTCTGAAAAATTTCTACCAGCGTATTCTGGTAGAAATCCTTTGTCTGCCGAAGACTCATGAAATCATTGTACAAATGATGGAAGACAGTCAGTCAGACTTTCATGTGTCAGCCTTACCTGTAGCCTCCCTCTGATGACAGTCAAGTCTGTCAACGCCCCTTTAAGGAGGGCGCTCCCCAGAACGGTATGGGGTCTGAATAGAGTAATAGTGACTTCCCTTGCTTTGAACACACTGTCCTATTAATATGTTTATTTGTAAAACTCTTCTCTCCCAGACAACTGTTTTTGCAAGCGCTTTCGTTGAGACCAACTTTAGGATCTTCATTTAACCTTAAAACATCTTTTAAAAAAATAATAACTACACATTTAATGATATAAATACCTACTCTAAATAAAAAGTTACTTCTTGTGAATAACTTTTTGAATATTGGATCTGTCATTAACCATTTTTAGTTTTCTTCCAGCTAGGATTATTTACAAATTAATAAGACTATCCTTAAGATTTTAATCATATCCAGGTAAGTATGCAGCACCTCAAATCATATAGAGTATTCCAAGCTAAAAAAAAGAAATTATTTTCAGATCATCTACATGAGAGCTGCCAACTAACAGGACAGATGACCAAGAAGTGACTAATTCGGCTTTAAGGAGACTGAGCACACTCCAGAAGACAGGAAGAGAGAAACACATGGTGCCACGGATATTTATACAGGAGTGTGGGAACAGACTTCAGCAGACATTTCAAAGGGCGTACCCTGGGTGCGTCTTTAAACAAACAAAACCAAAGCAAAATACCAAGTGAGAGACCTTAAAACATCCACTTCTCCACTGTGGGGTTTATCTCCCACAACTGTCATGCTGCGGAGCGGGCCTGAGGTCCTGTTTGGTCCTATCATTCTACAACGCTAAGGCAACCAAACCTAAGCCGGGAGTCATGTTCAGACACTCGCCGTTATTCCATTTCACATTCCATCGTGGGACGGGATGGGACAGCGTTCAGGAACCAACTTACCACAAGGCTAGTGTTGAATTTGTAAAACCTCTGGACTGTCCTGTCACTGAAGCTGTTGCACAGGTTCTTCTTGACGAAGTTGGGGTGGTTCAGGATGTCATTTGCTACCAAGGGCTCCTGGCAAGGCCAAACAGAACAGAAGACAGATGCCGCGTAATTAACGAGCAGCGGGCTGCTGGAGCACTGAGCCATCCGCTGTGTGACAAATACCTTGTGGGTTATGTGCTGCTGTTCCACAGGTGCGTGTCCTTTGGGGTCAATGAGGGTTGGATGGGCCACCAGATAACCCCTGTCCTCCATTATGAAGCACCTGTACCAAAACAAGTGCCATTCCTCAGTCATGGAAGCTGTTTGTCTACACTTTCAGAGAGCATTTATCGTGCTAACCCCCAAACAAATGCATTTATTTCAGGCTCTCAATAAGTGTTCACTGAAAAAAATTTAGGAAGGCTGGCAGGCAGGCAGACAGATGCATTGTTCTTGAGGGGCTGGATCACCTGGCATCCAGGTCAAGGTGATAGAATTGCTCCTCACTCTGAGGTCACCCCCATAGTTCATTCAGAACGTGCCCACCCACTCCAAGTAAGATGGACTCGAAAATCTTTTCAAGGGTGTACAAGTGGGAAGTTTATCCTTTTTTCAGGAGGGAGACTCTGAAGAAAGTGGCCTTGAGTATTTATAGACACAAACTTTAAGTAAACCATACAATTTCTTCCTTTGATGATAAACATACATAAAATATGACATTCAGGAACACACAAAAATATATTTGATGGAAACACTAAATAAATAAAGCTAGACTTGTCGGATCCAGACTACAGTTAGTCCACATCCATCATAACAGTTTGCCGTGAATCCTGCACTTCCCTAGCAAGGGCCAGTGTGAAATTCAGCAGTGATATGAAGGGTGGGCTGTGAGATTGAAATAAGAAAGCTATTTTTAAAAGTGGCCTGCATGAAATCAAGGGGATGCCCTTGCTTTGATCAGACACGTTCCTTTGAAATTCTGGCGGCAGAGGCTTTTAGTTCCACGAGCCTCGTTCTGGGGAAATGTACAAGGGAACAGTCTAACCATCTGGAAATCTCATGAAGACTCGGGTTGAATAACTCAGTTGACATCAAAGGTACTACCCAACAGTACTCTCTGGTCTTTCTAGCACCTAAGAAACAGGAAACCTCTAATTACTGACTCCTAGGGAAATAAGAGCTTCTGGAGAATTCTGTGCCACAGTTACTCTCCTTGTTATGAGCCAAGTTTGTCTGTCTAAATCATGAATGGATGCATCTTAGAAAAATAAAAGGACGAAACCTTCTTAATAGAAGGCCCAGGTAAGGGTCTCCACTTCTGGTCTTGACCATGACAACGTGGTTGCCATTCAACTAGAGATGCTTGACCCTGTTTTCTTTGTATTTTGCAGCTGGATAGGAAATGGTGTCCCTGAAAGGCTTACCTTATTTTGTTGCCACCATCTTGGTTACAAACTGGTAATAAGTCCATCAGAACCTTGTAGAAGTATCTGAGTGTGAAGTCGATGCCCATCACAGCTACAGTGTGCCCGGAAGACAGCTGTGTACTTCATGTGGAAAAGATCCATGAAAACAAGAGGTGTCTCTTACTTACAGGTAAAAACTATGTTCATTCCTAAGGACATTGTATGGTTTCAGAAATACATGTCTGCCGTTCCTCTGCACTTCCCACCCCCATACAAATGATCAACTAAATGACTGATTTAGCCTAACAGGGAGACTCGATGAGAGAAAAATTTAAGACCAAAGGAGAACTTTCAAATCAGCCCAAACCATGGGCAGCTGCGGAATACGGGTAGTCTCAACTATAGATGTTCAGACAGTGGCTGGACTTTCTTTGGCAAGAATCTGGGGTTTGGGGGAATAGGCATCAGGTGTGAGGCTGGATGCAAGGCTACTATGGTTCCTTCCAACACGGAACCCTTAGACAAGGAACCTGAGCGATCCGCTTAGTTATTTCTTTCATTTTATAGATAAGAAAACCAAGATCTCAAAGGTTAACTGACTAGTGTAAGGTCACACAAAACAGTGAAAATAACGTCTCATTTTCTTTCTATAACACTAAGCCTGGTTCTATTCAAAACACAGCTCATGCTCTGGAACAAGGCTCTGCTGTTTCACAGGCCAGTCTGTCTCCATTCTAAAATGCTACTCTCAAAAAGAGGAATGCCAAGGAAGAGGATGTTGGGCAGTAGAACATGGCGCTTGTACCTTTTGGTTCTGGAATCAAGCATCTGGGGGAAAATTCTGGCCCTGCTGGTTTCTATCTATGTGGCTCCTGGGATGTTACTTAACCTTTCTAAGCCTCAAGTTTTTATCTGAAAATGGGGATAATAATAGTATCTACTTCATAAGGCTGTTATTGGGATTGAAGAAGATGGTGTTTATATTGCTTAACAAGCTGCCTAACATCGAAAACACCCAATAAGGAGATGTTCCTCTAAAGAAAATGAGACAGAGCTTAAAGCTCAGGCCTGGACAGAGAGTGAACTCATTCTTCTCCCAGAAATTGCGAGATATATCAGAAGCATGGACTTCTGACCTGGAACCTAGGGTCTTCTTAAAGTATGCTCATGGGTGGTTGGGGGGGGCTGGGGTTACTTGGTCAATGACCTCCTGTACTTCTGTGGCCGGGAATTTGCACGATTTACCCAACTTAAGGTATTCCAAGAGCCCATCACTACCATCATCTACTAGCCTGATTTCTTTATAAAGAAAATACCAAAAGAAAAATGATGGTATTATTAATAAAAACCTTAAAAATAATAATTGGAAAGCTCAGAAGAAACACCCTAAAATAAAATCCTCTTTTGGAAAATCAGAACTTGGAGTGAAATTAGCTTTGTCACGTAGACAACTGCCCGCTTCTGGTTACCACTGATACTGACTTACACCAACCCCATCCCCCAAAAACTGTCTAGGAAAAGGGACCACGACCCATAATGAAATTTCTACCAGAGCTGTGCTGTTGAAACTCTATTTCGCTTGGGATGGGGAGGACCATGTTGCAGGACTGTCTGTGAGAGGCTACTGCCTCAGTAAGAGTCCCTATTGTTACTGAAGTCTCGTAATTCCCTTGTGGAAGAAACCCAAGCCCCAGCTACCCCACACGGGATTTGGGAGTTGTAGCAAATACTGCTCTGCTGAAGTACCAGTCAAAGGAAGCAGAAATCTCTCTTGGTTGTCCAGGAAGGAGGGATGCGTCTGAACAGTACCTGTGATCATAGTAATGGCTTCCATTTACTGAAGAGTCACAATTTATAGGCACTCTGGTGGCCATCCGAATACATCATTTCAATTATTTCTCACAGAAAGCTTATGAGGCATTATCATTTCCAGAAAACTGAAGCCTGGGAAGGTTAAGTAGTTGGCCAAAGTCCTACAGTGAATAACTACAGGAAGCAGGAATTTAAACCCAGCATCTTCAGCTCTAAAGCACATATTCCTAACTGGTAGGTTATCTTGTCTCCTTAGATCTGCACAGCTCTCGAGAGTTTCCAAACAATTTCACAGGATCTATTTAATTTCCTGTGAGGACGTCAGGAAGGAATTATAGCTCTCATTTTATAAAGGAAAAATTAGGCTTAGAATGGTTAAAAGATTTAAACAAGACTGATCACCTTTTATGTAGGGTATAGAGACCAGCGTGCAAATCACAATGCAGGTTTTCTGGGACAAGTTAACTTTTGTTTCTAAACTTCCCCTGTAGAACTGCCATCTGCTCCAATATGGTCAACACGCTAAGGAAAAGCCGGCACATTGCCCATGTAAGCCTAGCATTCATATTTTACCTGCATTTCAAAAATGTACACTGTTGCCACAGCAACTCATAACGAATACCATAGAAAATCAAACCAAGCCTACATTTCTGAGTACAATGGACCATGCTGTTTGCAGCAGTTGTTTGAGATTTCCACTGCCAAAGACCCGTCTGACCAGTCCTTTAATCATTGACTGTACTTCATCATGTCTACCAGCATTATCACTCTCCAAAGAATGCACGTCCAGACTCTCAGGCCACTAATAATTCGCGTGAAGAACCACAGCCTGGCTACTAGGAGGAACTGCCAAGTGGGCACTGAGTTAAGAGGCCCCGCCCCCTGCTAGCAGCCAAACCTCTTCCGAAAACCAAGGGTGAATGAGAACACTCCATGACAAGTTGAACAGTGGCGTAAGTCCTCCCTTCTGACCTATTAAAATGCCAGAAATTTGAAGCACAAATAGCATGATAACAAAAATAACTGCCATTTATTTGGGACTCAACATTGTCAAGCACGGGGCTAGGTATTTTACACGCTTCATCTCTAATTCACATTTTATCAGTTCGACACTGGCATTATTACCTCTGTTTTACACATAAGCCTCCGAGTAGTCATGGAACATCATCATCATCATCATCAAAGGATTTATTTAACGTTGAGCCCGTACCATGTGCCAGGCACTGTTCTGAGAGCTGCACCTGTTATTTAACGTAATCCTTAAATAATCATCTGAGATAGGCTCTAGGAGCCCTCTTTCCTAGGTGGGACAACCAAGGCAAGAAGGACTTGTTCACAGCCACACAAACAGGCAATGGCGAATCGCCTTTTCCAGAGTGGAATCCTATCCTAGGAGGAGGTGAGGTGCTCACCTTGGCACACGAGGCCACAACCCTGGTAATCATTTGAAAAAAGAACCTTCACAGAGCCCGCCTATCAATACATCCATTAAAGCTACAGACGCTTTGGCTGAGAACCAGAAGCGGTCGTTGACTTGCATGCTACACTATGTTCAACAAAAACTACACAGCTTTAAGTAAGAAAAGCACGCTCAGCTAAGGAAAATGTTCAAATGATCAAGTCCTTGAGGCTGCAAATTGATCATGGCAAGAGCAGGTACTTATCCTAGAATACGTTCCCCGTGAGCCACGGGTGGACAGAATCCAGGATTTAAATGACCGCTTAACTCTTGTTAAACTTGAATAGCTAAACTTGTTCAACACACTATAAAAAGGAACCAAATACGGGAATTAAACCCAGGTTTTTCTAATTGGAAAGCCCACCTATTTCCATCATGCTTCATTTGGACTGACACCATAAACATTTGTAAATAAACTAAATGAAAATTCTCCCATCCATCCAAATTCCAACAAAAACACGTCTACATATACATGAGCATAAAAATTCGCACTTCCCTGCAGCAGCCCCCTCCACCCCCCAACGAAAAGAATACCATAGAGAACAACTCTCTCCTGATAATGAGCGGCAGGTGGGAGAAGCCTGACGGCACGCCCAAGACTAAGCGAGATGCATGCAGGTCGTCGTTTTCTCCGGGCCCCCCAACAACATCTTTAAGATCCCATTCTGGCCCACGTCATTGTCATCAGAGATCAAGATGCCTGCTGCCCCCTCAAAGAAATCACCTTTGTTTACTTTTTCTCAACTGATTGGAATACGTAGGAGGGATGACAAGGCTCCTAGTCAGACAATAGTAGGCGTATGCCTGACAGATGGTCTGTTAATGAAAACATCGGAAAGATCTGCTCTAAATGAGTGTGTGCCTGTTTATATGTGAAATATTACATTATGGGAACAGCTGACAGAGTCAAAGACACCATTCCCCGTAAAGGAATCAACATCTGGCTGGTGGCAGGGCCCAGATTTCCACGGAGACACAGGTCATGATATTGAAATTCCACACAGTACTGCTTCCCAATTCTTGCTCCCAAAGCACCTGCATTAGAAGAATTCTACTGAATGTCAATCATTTGATATATAATGAGCACCAGTGAAAAGCATCAAGTTAAGGGGGAAAATCTGTCTCCCATAAATTTTAAGGCATCGTTACAGGTACCAGTCAAACTATGGTCTTTCTTGGTTGCTAGGGAAAAACAGCTATTTGTATAACTAAGGGATTAAAACAATGTGTTTGACTTGCCTCTCCACCCAACATTTCACTGACATTTGCAGCTTAAATACTGAAACCTCAAAAGCAGGAAATATAAAGCACTCTAAATATATTTATAGTGATACTGACATTTTATTGCATTCCTGGAAAATCAATTTTCAAAATGCCTTTTTTTGTTTTCCAAGAGGCAGTGCAAGGACGAAGTAAAAACAACAACAAACTCCTAGATAATTCTAAAGCGTTAGATCCAAATACAAGAGGCAATAAATTTGATACTTTTTTGTCTTCACTAAATTGTTCCTTTGCTTGGGAAAATACTCTATTAGTAATGATAATTGTCGGGCTCCTGTTGCTATTTTTTGACTTGCTCAAGAGTGGCATTTCTACCAACTGCTCTGCCGCATCTCACACCTTTCCCTGTCTTCTTCATAAGCATCTTCACGGCTGCTGAGAACCGGGCTTAGAGCTTTTTACCAACTCAACCGAGAGAACCTTGAGGTAGGTACTATCCCCATTTTACAGATGTCAGAGGGAAGCTCAGGGAAGCCAAGATGGCGCAGCTAGAGAAGATACTCAAACCTCAGCTTGCCTCACTTCAAAGGGCACGCTTTCGCCACCGATCTTTGGTGTCTACTGTTGTATTCAAATTTTTAAAATATCCTTGAGGTCTTTAAGAAATGACTAAAAATTATTACCTGGACGAGTGAATTGTGTGACTGATGGTCACTACGTAGCCAGCTCCTCCAACGTCTAAGTACGGGCCGGTCAGAGAAATCAGGCCCGGATTAGCCACTGCGTGGAGGTACCTAACCGAGGCCAAGGAGAGTCACGTTATTTTAGAGAATGAACCACCACTCTCTAAACGTCAAAGAAAGTGCGTGTGTAACTCTAAAAATATTTATCATAAATTGTGCCTGTGTGACATGAGAATTCAAAAGGATTCCTATCTTCCTGACTGTAGCATCAACAGAAGAGGTCAAGACAATCTGAAATTCTCTTTTTAAAACAGACAGTGAACTCAGTACCTATCTGAGCTTTTAATAAGCTTGATAGCATAGATGTTTTAGAGGCTAAAAGAAAAAGAAATTAACGGATGAAATAGAAACAAATACAATTTGGCAAATAAAAACGCACCCTGGATACCATGGTAAGGGGGGGAACACGCAGCAAGAATAGAGACTCATGAGTGACTCCGTCACTAAGCAGCCCGTGTCCAGAAGTCCTGTTTTTAGGCCCAAGTTGCCCCCATACCATACCACCTTACTAGCTTTTGTTTTGAAAACCAGAGTAAAAGTAACGCCCAGAAGTAAAAAAAGGTTTCTGAATTTACACGTGTTCCTTTTTCATAGGTCATGCATGAGCTGTGGTGTGACGCCATGTCACGTGCAGTGAAATGAAGTACACCCACGACAGACACGTTGCACACAAGGTAGGACTCAGACAAACCAGTAGGAACCGAAATGGCCAAGCACAAAGCATTTCAGGCTCAAAATCTCAATGACGACAGAAAAGCACTGCAGACAGAGGAAGCCCACAAAGCAGTTGTGAATACTACGCTTAAAGAAAGATTCAAAAACATTTTCACTGCCATGAATGTGTCTTCTTTCATGTGACTGCCTGAAGTTGCTTTATTGTACGCACTTATCATGTCTCTCCAGGATTTGGGGGGAAACTTTGATAACGGAAGCCCCTAAAACTCACCATTGTCTCCTAGTGGGATCAAATGCTTTGTCCATGAGAGAACCAGGATAAATTCTGAGGACGCCATTGGGCGTTGCTATGTAACGGCGGACAATGTAAGTGTTCAGGCTACTCATTTCCATTTGTGTCATCCATTCATCTGTGACGTGGCTGGTAGCCATTACTTCATTTCTGACAGAGAACTAGGAAACAAAGGAAGACATAGCAGGGACCCTTTAAGTCTCACATGAAAAGAGAGTGGACCGCTGGCAGGGCTTCCCAAACCTCTCTTGCAGAGAAGCCAGGCCCAATTACTCCTTAAAAATCTTTCCACAGCAGATGGATACAGCCAAACTTGGGGAAAACAAACACCTCCTGAAACAGAGTCTGTGGATTTGTGATTTACTCAATTGTTCACCCTAGCGAGGTTGTCTGTGTTTAAGAGAAAGCCCATAGTGAACTATTACACACACACACACACACACACACCCCGCAGCTAGATCTCGGCTCCTTAAACTTCATCATGTTCCTCTTGGCAGACAGTGGGGGCACTTCACTTCTTTCCCCCGAGAAAAACGAAGCTGGGAAAGTTTCCCCCATCTCTAAGTCACACCCTACCCAGAAAACCCCTAGTGCGTCTGAGGCCTGAAACGGACTCTTCATCTGGCCCGCGGGGCTTCTTAATCCATCGGCGGGTGCTGGCCGCCCGGCCTCCCGGGCCGCGCGCTCTCCCTCCGGCTCCAGCGGAGCCCGCAGACCCGAGCCGGCCTCCCCGCCAGCCTCGCCCCGGCGCCCACCCGGCCCGCCCGCACTCACTTTGAGCCCCGGGTTGGCGATGAGGCGGGTGTTGTCACTGAGATAGGCTGTGTAGTGCTCCACCATGCGCTTTGTCTCTGGCTGGCTGAGGTGTTCGTAGGGGGAGGAAAAGCTGCCAGCAGACAGCATGACGGTTGGACTTTCTGAAAGAGAGGCAGACAAAGGAGCCTGAGGACGCTGGGGCTTCCTCTCAGGACCAGACACAGGCACCCAGGGCTCTGCCATCTGTCACTCTGCTGGCTTACCGTCCTCCATGAAGAAAGCAAAGGACCCCACCCGGGAGGAGCTGAAAAGGAAGGAAAGCGACATTCTCCCCCTTCAGGGAGCTGACCATCATGAGGGAACCAGAAGAGACACACGTACAATACACACAAGCGCCCGGAACGGCAAACGTTCAAAACCTCTTCGATCTACACATGACACCTTACTCTTCTCAGGACCAAGGAGGCCGCGTGTGACGTGGAGCCAGACTGGGCTGAATCTGGGCTCCACCCGCCCTCTCCTGGCTGGGTGACGTTGTGACGTCAGGGGCATTGTGATATACGATGTTTTTCTCATCTGCAAAGTGGGGGAAATTATAGCACCAGCTTAAAGAGTTGGGGTGAGAATTATATCAGAAAATGAGTTACTAAACGTAAAACACATGGAACAGTGATTGGCACACAGCAAAGCTCTGTGTTAACGATTCCTTTTCATCTAAGTATCAGCATCTAGGAAGAAGGAAAAACGGAATAGTGGAGTCAGTGCAAAAGTCAAATACAAAAATTTATTCTCACAGATGGAGGCAGCCAAACTTGGCATAAACAAAAGCTTGTGGAAACAGAGCAGTTAACGTATACATATTTAACTGTTGGTCCTATCTAAGAGGAACAGCCCAGTTTTCTCTATTTAAGACAGAAATTCTCACAATGAATTACATTATGAAACAAAAACACTCCATCTTTGTCTTTGAAATTTTCTACCGTTCAGCCTCATCATATCTTTCAAAGCTTCGGAGAGCACGCTCCCGTGTGCTATCTCATTTAAATCTGTGGGTCATTTTCTGTTCCTTTCCTTAGCTCTCACTCCTGGTGTCTTGTTTGTTTGTGGTCTGGTTGTCTCTGACTGTGCTGGATCTCGTACTTAAAAACGAATTTGTAGGAACAGTTGAGGCCTCACAGGATGGGAACACCATCCTCCAGAGAGGACTGTTGTTTGATTCTGCTGGGAGCCACCCCCCAAGGAGAGGCAGAGTGGTCAGGCGGAGACAGTGCCCAATAAGGAGCCCGTACTGGCCTAAGCACCACGCTGTGGGACTTTGGGGTTCAACTAGTCCATGACTGGCTAACGCCGGAGGTTCCCTAGACCATTCAGACGTCAGGAATCTCAAGTCAAGGGCTGATTTCGTTTCGTTCATCCTTACCCTGAAGATGTAGGGACCAATGCTAACAGCATGTACGTGTGTGGGGGGCGGGGCAGAAGGGAGAGGCTTCATTTCTTAGTCTCCACCTTTGTTGGGGACCCTGGATTCGATTTTGCCTCTCTCCCTAGCCCTAAGAAGCTACCTAAAGCAGTTCAACTTCACAGCTGTGCCTTCTGGATTGGTAAATATGTGCACTGCAACAGTGGCTTTAAGTGTTGGCTGTCTTCTCTGGGCTCTTATCTTCTCCTAGACTTTGGCCCAGTGATTCCTCAGAATCATGTCTGTTCTTTGATGCCACTCAAGAAGATTATTTAGGGGCTGGCCCTGTGGCTGAGTGATTAAGTTCACATGCTCTGGTTCGGTGGCCCAGGGTTTTGCCAGTTTGGATCCTGGGCGTGGACAGGGCACCATTCATCAGGCCATTTTGAGGGTGGCATCCCACGTAGCACAACCAGAAGGACCTACAACTAGAATACACAACTATGTCCTGGAGGGTTTTGGGGAGAAGGAGAAGAAGAAGAAGAAAAAAAGATTTTTTAAAAAAAGTTTCCACCCAGGATTTTTAGTTCTTCTCAGTGGATGGGTCAGAATTATCTAGTCTGCCATTACCAGAAGACACTGCTTCCAGGAATCCTATGTCTCATTTAATTCTCATGGCCTAGCATTAGTATTATATTTACATCAAGGAGAAGCAAACCAGAGGCTTAGAAAGGTTAGGCTGCCTTGCAGTGTGCTGTGGATTCATGTGCATATGCTCATGGGCCCTCTGTGCAAGAATGTGCCAGAGATGCAAGGATGTGCCAGAGAAAGGATTATCCTTGAACTCAAAGGACCCAGATGGAGATACCAGAAATAAAGAAAATAGAGGAGACCAATATAAGAATTACACAACAATATAAGAAATGTCAACAGCAGGGACAAGAGAATAGGGTCAGAGGAGGAGGGACTTCTTTGGAAGTGGGCCTTTCTTGTGGTGACAGAGTCTGGGCATCTTTGAGAAGGCTGGTGCAGTAATATGGATTGAGGGAGAAGAAGAAACAAGATACAGAGCCCAACGATTGTGCCTCGGAGGTAGACACACGTGCTTACATACACACACGCATGCTTAACTGCACTGGACGGTAGACTTTAAAAAATGCCTCTTTGTGTACCGAGAAAGACAAGGCCCCCCTGCCTCCTCAGAGCTCTGACATACATTTAACACCCTGCCTCAGAATCCCCATCAGCAATGCAGTCAGATGGAAACCACTCATTTGCCATTGTTTCCCTTATTTCTATTCCCTTTTGATGATATTTTAATTATCTTGCTTCATTTTCATTACCAACTGATCCTAAACCGCCCTTGATGACCCCTCCACGTTGTCCTGGGGGGTTCTACTACCAAGGTGACGTGGTTGGTAATGTGGGAAAGCCAGACACTGGCCTACGTGTGATCAACAATCAGTTCATTAGCTGCATGTAAACTATTTGAGGTGATAAACTCGACATTTTCTGAGTGTTTCTGTGAGACAAGACTGTCCAATTAGAATACAATGCAATCCACAAATGTGGTATAAACTTTCCCAGTGGCCACATTTAATAGAAAGAAACAGGTTAATTTTATAATATAGTTTATGGAATCCAATATATCCAAAACATTAGCACGTTAACATGTAATCAGTATAAAAAATTAAGTATGTATTTTACACTTACAGTAAATCTCGGCTTGGACCAGCCGCATTCCAAGTGCTTAACAGCCACACGCGCCTGGTGTCTACCATATTGGACAGTGTGGCTCTGAGAGATTATCCAAGGGAAATAAAAAAATCTAGGCTTGAGCTTTTTTCTCACCAAGAGAAACTCCTGCACTTCGCTGTCTCAAGTTTCAAAACATGACCTCATTTTACCAGCAGTAGTGTCTAAGCTCGTTCCCACAGCACTTAAGACAATCATGTACATCTTAGCTTCTCAGTGAGCATTTCTTACAAATACGAATTAAAGAGCACACATACTTTTTTAACAAAAAACAAAACCCCCAAAACCTAAATCAAAACAAACAAATGTAAAATCCAACTTTGATTGACATCTCTGGCTCTCTCCAGGCTGTCTACACTGCAGGAATGTGTCAGAGAAGAGACCACCTAGTCTGGCCTGCTCTCCTGCTCTCACATCCAGGCAGAAAGTCTCCAGGATGGAACTTAAAAGAGGACCCAAACACAAGTGCTCTCACTTGCACTCTGGAGACTGATGACCTCTGACCTTGACCCTCTTCCCACCTGTGTCCCCTCTACTCAACTGGCCAGTGTGTGATGATTCTTAGTTATTCACTTCCTTGAGCCCCCCAAATATTTTCAACAGTGAAAGAGAGGAGACTTGTTTTCCATACCAAGTGTTCTGTGCTGTATCGACAACACACATCGCAAATGCCTAGGATGTGTCTGGCAGGTGCAGCACGCAAGAAAAGGGGTGGCATCACGGCATGGTGGGCGCATGAGTCACAGCTCAGCCTTGCAACTTTCTGTGTTACCTTGGGAAATTATGGGTTTCTGATAAACCCAAATGTCCTCATCTATAATAGGTCAACTTGGATGATGGATGTTACATACCTGGTACATAATACATCAATGTAAACTCCCTTTGCATCCTTTGAATTATTTGCTTATTTCCTAAGCTCTTTTGAAGGTAGGGACCTGTGGTAGATACAGATGTGCCAGGGAGATGCACAGGTCTGCTACCTTTGGACCCCTTTCTCTTTCTCCCCCTGCCCTCCACACAGTATCTCCGTACCTGTGCTAGCCTCCAATGGGTCATATCCGTGATTCTCTCTGAGGGACTGTCACTGGCCTACTAAAACCTCTTTACCTAGCACTAGCAGAAAGCTGAAAGTGACCACGGAATATGAAAGTCCAGCTCCCTTTCTTGAGTCTGGGCAAACTGCAGTGTAATTTATCCTCTAAGCCCCTACAGGGTCAGGCTGAGGCTGGAACTTCAGCTGAAATCAAACCCTTGCTTGCTTTCTCCCGCTTCCCTCACATCCTCACTGGTTTCTTTGGAAAGCCCACCCTTAATAAATCACCAGCACACAAATCTTCATCTCAGCATCTGCTGGAGAAGCTCATCCACAGCAAGGCTTCAAACTGTTTTTACATTTGTGTCCCCAAACTGGCACTGGGTGCATTCAACACCTTTTTCTTAAAAAGAACAATTCAAACTGACATTTATGGTGAGCTGCTATGAGGAAGACCACAAAGGAAGCAGAGAAGTGCAAGGGCTTTACCTAGAGTGGCCAGCTGTTTGAAGTGGAGGCAAGCGCTAGGCTGGCCCAGGAGGTCTAGCCGGTGGTACAGCAGCTTGCTGCTAGGCACAGTGTTGAGGTTCTTCAGTTGTTTCACAGGTATTTCTGGTTGGATCACCACAATACAGAGAATAAAGGAAGTGTCTTGTACCTGGAAAAAAAAAAAAGTCGATGAAGAAGTGCTAATACACCAAACAAAGGTTCGTTTCTGGGGATATTGACTTTGTCTACATATTTTCTGCTGTCTCTGCCTCTGTCCCCAGATAGCAAAATATTTGACGAGTGAATGAAAGACACAAAGATGGGGCGACAGAAAACATCTCTGGCAAACAAATTTTATTTTCTGGGTTTTTTTCTTTCCAATCCAGGGAAATTAATGTATGTAACAGAAAATCATGGAGCTAATGAAAGGATCAGAGGACAGTCCCTTTGAAACGTGACCCTAGCCGTCTTCTGCTTATTTCAGCTAATGGATACAAGCTGGAGCATGGCAGATAAATGCAATACTTATTTCTGTTTGGGACTGAAAGGCATTTAAAAATATATAGTTGGTTTTGCAGTGAGTGTTCTGAGAACTGACTATTTTAAAAGCCAATTGTGAACCACATATGCAACCCCTACAGAATCTGGTTTATTCATTCTATTCCCAACTAACACTTTCTATTTTTCCGGATGGAGATGACCAGGATCTCAGACTCATGAACAGCACAAATTCTGTGGCTTTCTCCAAAGCCTGCCAGACTCGATATTTCAGACCAGGGCAGGCAAATGTGCTGTAGCTTAGCCTAATTCACTGAGCTCAGATGTAGAAGTAACAGTATTTTCAAATTCACTTTGCTGCTAGAAATGGGTGCTTCAGTAAAATTTGGTGGGAAAAATGTCCACCAAAGAATCAAAAGGCAAGTCAAGTTACTTAGTTCTAGCTCCTTGACTTAAAAATACAAGAAAGCTAAACTCCTCTAAGCCCATTATATTAGGAAATGGACAGAACTTATTTAAAAGATGGTTTGTAAATAAATGAAGAGAGTGATAACCAGCTAAGTCAGAACTAAAGGACAGTGTCTTATAAAGCAGCTCAAAAGATTTACTTAATGATTAAGGAGAAAATTTTAACTAGGCAGGTTACAGTTAAGTGTAATTTAGGGTTTATGAGGATGGTTGCAGAATCTTTTTAAGCACAGGAGAAATTTGCATCTTCCTGGAATTGCTTTCAAGTCCTGCTGCCAAGGATATTCAATTAGATTAGCAAATTTAATCCTCTTCCTCCACCCCCCCAGTTAGGAAGTGACAGGGTGTTCTGAGTGACATTTACCACTTCTCCCCTTCCCATCTCACACAGTCATCCTTTGAGCTTGTTTCCTGTGTGGCGTGTTCCAAGGAGCCAAAAGACAAAAACTTTACCAGAATGACTAGAACGTAATTTTATAATTAAGTCTATTCTGCAAGAGAAAAATTAAAAGTTACTCTAAGCTTCTGAAGCAACACTTCATAAATAGTCCTTAGCTAGAAAGGAGAACAGATTTCAATCTAGGTCTTTCTATCATGTTCTTAGCTGAAAAAGCAGTCTGTGCAATAAGGAACTATAATGTATCCAGAAGGGCTCTCCATGACTGGGGATCGGGTGCCCATGGGACTCATGTTTTGAAGTGAACCGTGTCTGTGTCACACAGGAACATTCTAATACCTTCTGATAGTCAATCCTTCCTCCTGTCATATCAGGTAGCTTCCTCAAATGCTCAAAGACGGACTTGGGTTACACAGTGACAGAGCAGTAATCTCCTTACGCTGCTAACATAATCTCTCACGTTCTGTCTAAATTAATTCAGTGAAATAATCCCTCAGGATCTGCTATATCCATGGATGCAAAGCAGTTTAACCAATTATTCTCAATATAAGCTAAATCTTTTTGCATTATTGTTAGCAGAAAAATCCATTCTGTTCCTGAGGACAAGACGAGTACCTACTCCCTTCCCCCCTCAGAAACTAAAGAGAGCTTAAAAATATTTACTCGTATTGCTGGGTAACCAGGCAAGCCTTTATTCAAAATTCAATCTCATTATTTACTACCTCTTTAATTTTTCACTTAATAGTGATGTTCTTGACAATTTCAGATTCTGAGAAAGCTTAGACTTCTACTCAAGGGGTGATGTGATTACATCCATTTGGCCAAGTAGAGTGGCCAGAATTTACCAGAATCACTGAAGAAAAACTATCTCAGGAAGATAAGACCTCTTTCCAAAATGTTGACATTGGGTTTATTTACTGTACAAAGAAGGTCTTAAAAATGCCTACATTTCTTTCTTTCTCTTTTACTGCGAACAAATATTAAGGTAGACATTTTCCCAGGATGTAACTGAGTTACTTTCAATCAGGATATACTGGAGGTAATCTCCAATTTCATGTATAAAAGCATTTTTCAATTAAGTATTCTGGTGTTTGGTTCATCCCTTCTGATAAGAAAATTAAGCAATTCATCTTTATTTAAAAGTTGTATAAATATAAGGGCAGATGGTGCGATCACTCTCAAAAGAATTCCTGAAAATGAGCTGACTCAGAATTTCAAAATAGACTTTGACCTTCTTCAAATGTGCTTTATCAAACAATAAATTAATTATCAGTAGAATCAGGCTTGTAAAGGTAAATTTCTCAAAAGTTTTCATTTATTATTTTGTTTGCTTTTGTTTCCATTGTAGAAATGACTGTTGCCATAACGACACTTTAGGAACCAAACACGAAGTCAGAAGAGAGTCATGTCTAAGGGCATGTTGGCCGCGTGTAATTCCTATCATTCCTACCAGACACAGGCACTGTAGCGAGTTAACTGTTTGCATACACCACTAGGCTGGATGCTCCATGAGGGCAGAGCGCTTCCCTCTTCTTTATTCTTCTTAGCTCAAGTAAATGTTCAGTAAGTGGTCCTTAAAGGAATGAATAAATAGATCCATTTGGAGTCACTAGATTAAATGCCAGATATGGCCGTGCATGGGACTCTCAAGCATGGCTGCATTTTAGTGATTAAAATCTGATGATAAAAATGAAAGTTCACTCTTCTTTTGGTCCATTACAGTGTCGAGGGCCCCATAACACACTGTTAATCTATGCTGGGAAAAGGGAGTGAAGGACAGAAACATGTGTCATATGGACAGCGTGTGGTAGGTTCTACTTCTCCAGGATCTGTGAGGACTACTATTGGGAGGAGGCAAGTAACACAAAGCTCAAGTGGCCGCCACAAGGTATGGCTCAACAGTCAACACGCTGTGGTGAGTATGAATAATCCAGATTCTAATCGGAAAGTTTCTTTTCCTTGGAGAATGTCAGTAGAGTGTGTTTACGCTTTTATATCTCCTTTTGAACTCCCCATTTCCACAATCTGAGTTTAAAATGATAAGAAACCAACTGGATATAACCTAAACGTGTACCAGTAGGCAACTGTTTAAAGAGATTCGGTCCATCTATGTAATGCAACGCTACATAGCCATTAAAGATGCATACACACGCACACGCACGCACAGATACACACACCTGAGTGTGAATAAAAACTGTCTGGAAATTGACCAAAGCACTTCCTTCTGGGGAATGGGAAGTCAAAGGTGGGAGGCGGGGAAGCACATGGTTTACTTTCTACTTTACATACTTTTAGATGGCTTGACTTATTCATCACGGACAATGGTTTTATAAACAAAAAAGGAAAAAAACTAAGAACATCTGTGGAATCTCTTCTTTTCCCAATCACTTTAAAACTGATTACTGACACGCTCAGACCCAAGCTCCCTCGCAATCCCGCATAAAGAAGAGCTGCGCCCCGTAGCTCCTCAGGCGCGGGCGCCTGCCTCCACTCACCATCTTCCAGGCGTAGCTAACGTTGTAGGCCCCCTTCCCAGCTTCTCTCAGCTTGTTTATGTGCCAGGACAGGGATGAGTTCACGGGGACCACGATCGTCTGGCTGCCCAGAGGGAGGCTGCATTGGCAAACAGAACGAAACTCTTCAGGCAAAAGATCAAATGGACACTTAATTAAAGGCAAGGAGGAAGCTGTGAGGCAGTGACCACCTCCTGATCGTGAAGAGCAATAGAGCTCATCGCTTGTGAAAGAGATGAGAGGAGATCTTCAACTTTGTGAAAGCATCGTGTCAGTTCTGCACTAAAATCGTTCCTCTCCACCCCTGCCCCCAATTCTAATTCTTTCCAGAGACGAACTTGTCTCAAATCTCTCAGTCATTAATTTACAACCATTGAGCACAAAGACCTGTTTCTTGATAGGTTACCATCTGCCAAAATAATGTATCACAGTTGGAAAAAGTCCAATCTGTTATTTCAAGAGAAAATGTTGTGTGTGATTGTGCTGTCAACTTGGAACGGACACTACTTTGCCAAGCTATTTTCTGGCATGCTGTAGAGCTGGTCCTCAGCTTAATCTTTTATTTTGCCAACAATTTTCAATTTGGTATAACTGGAGTATTTTTTTAAAAAAGAGATAACATATATCTGATTTTACAATTAAAGGCAATGTGAATATAGAATTTGATGTACCAGAACTTTCCCCATAATAATAGTTCTAAGAGACCTTACCTGTTACACAAAGTAAACAAAATTTTGGCTACTAGTCTTACGGAAAAATTACTGAGTATACTTTTGATAACATTAAAATAATTTATACACTCATTTTATATCCTATAATAAACACTCATATTTGACCTCAGTGGGTCCTATCCTCAGAGAAAAAGAAAATACTAGGACCCTCACTTTCTCCTCACCTTAGGATATTTTGCCGAACCAACTCAAATTTTGGGATATTTTCATAATGAATGATGTCCGTATGAAGGGGGGGTTCTGACAGTAAATATGGCCTGGTAAGAGATGGGTGCATAAGCGTATACCCTGAAATAAGAAAACAAAACACATGCTATGAGAAACACATTGTAGGAAGTACTGATTCCAATGAAAATGTCTATCATAGGTTTGAAACGTGGGCGACTCTGGGATGGCTGCCCAACGCTCCACTTCTCAGGATGTAACTCACCAGCCCAATAAAAACGCAACTTGTTTTATGTGTTCCTGCATAAATCTCTTGAAGTGTAAAAAGGTGTCTTAAATTATCAAACATCTGTCTAACCAAGAATATTTTGGAGGTACTGGTCATTTGGTTTTCGTCTTATGAAATGTTCTAATCTACCACATAAACCTTAACGCCAGTAAATCTGAAGATAACAATATAAACCTAAAAAAGATCCAAAGGATCACATTCTACATGTCATTCAATCCTCAAGTCCAATTTCTTGATGTTGCACATAACCGTCATACACCCCTCAACACAATACAGAAACAAATGCATAATTTTTAGATACATTCTGCCATCCTTATAGTGTTCCATACAAATGAGCAGTCCTAGTGACACTGTTTCTACTAAATACTATCATTTTCCTACTTTATTTGTTGGTTCAGAGTAGCTACAGATGATTTTCTTCAGGTTGCTACAGAAATCATTCTTTCCTATGACTAATTCTTAGCAGATTACCTTTGTCATCTATGAGAAAAGTGTAGGAAGCCAAAGAATCTTGGTAATACGTCACGTCTTCAAGGATATAAGCCAGGTTCACATCCACACCTACAATTCCCAGAAGTAGGTTTCCAAAATAACAGGGTTTACTCACAGTCATTATCAAACCTATGGGTTAAAAACAAAAAAAAATCCAAAGGATAGCAGAGAAGGCACCACACAAAGACTGGAGCTGTGCTCTGGAGAACAGCGAAGGCTAACATCAGCCGTCGCAATTTTCCTGGGAAGACCCGGTAACCAACCCCTGCCTTTGCAGACGGCATAAGTGAGTTAGAGTGTAAGGGGAATGGCCTTTGGGGGTTCAGATGTCTCAGTTAATTTAAAGGAGCTATTTGTACATTTTCCACTATTTTTTCATGTGAAAGGACAAGACATTCTAGATCAGTAGAAAACAGCAGCAGCACTTAACACATCATTCTACTTCCTGAAGTAGAGGAGATTCAGCTGAGTTTGAAAGATCACTCAATAAGGAATCTAAAAATCTGGGTTTTAGCCCAGCTGTGCCCCTAATGTACGGCACATATGACATTGGACATAACTTCTCTGAGCCTTGGTTTCCACATCTGTCTCAAGGACACGGTAGTAACTGCTTTATTGATTTCTAGGGGTTGTTAGATGAAAAGAGATTATGGACAAAGGAAAGCTATGAGGTACAATATTTCATTAATGTGACACAGGAAGACAACGAGAAAAACTCAGAAAGGTACAGAATCTTATCATCTGACCACTTAGAGTGAGTAGCTAAAGGAGACACGAAGTTTCCAAAGGAATGTATTCCCAATCACTTGGGCCAGAAATTCACAAACTTTTACGGAAAGCACCAGATCGTAAATATTTTAGGCTTTGTGGGCCATATGGTCTCTGTTGAATATACTTTTTTGCTTTTTTTTTTTTTTAACAAAGCTTAAAAATATGAAAACCACTCTTAGCTCACAGGCCATACAAAAACAATAGGATCGCTAGGGCAAGGGAGTAGCGAGGGAAGGCACGCGTGGGTCAGTGCGTGGCCCTGAGCCGTGGGAGAGCTGGGCTCTCCTCCGAGTTTTACTACTGAGCTGGGTAAGTTGTGTCACCTCTGAATGTGTCTCTTCATGTAGCAGATGGGGAGCTGAGACAAAGCTCTCTCAGATCCCTGACAATTCTACACTCTACGGCTCAAAATAAAACTCAAAACAAAAGGATGGGTAGTTTCACTCCATCTTGCTCTTGTGTTCTCCCGCACTTGATGGTACTTTTGTCCATGGCTTAGCAGCTCAGCAGAAAGCCATTCTTCCAGAAACACCCAAAAAAGGGATTTGGATGCTCTTGAAGACCTATAAAAAATGGGCTTCCGCAAAGAGAATCGCTCAAAGCATTCGTGAGTTGCTGTGAGTGCCAAGGCCAAACAATGCATCTGCCGGAGGAGGAAGTGGACACAACACTGAAACCGTGTGAAAGTTATGCAGTGGGTGCCTACTTATTAGAATTCAGAAGCCTTGTTTAAGCAGTCAACATTGAGAATGCCATCTATCTGTTTAAAAACATTTAAAAATAATATGTGTTTAAGAAGGCTTTAAAAATGCATTTGGAGGAGGTTTCAGCCCCGGGACGCCTGGACGAATGAGTTCTAAGCGATGGCAGCAGGGCTGTGAGGGCTGGCACAGAGACAGAGGGCATAATCTGCATGCCACGTCCCCTGGGCTTTAGTCTACCATTAAAGCCGTTTGCATAGAGCAGCAAAGTACAAGTTATACTGTGTGTCTGAGACCACATCCTCACTTCAAATTTTTATCCTCCTCTGGATATGCTCAGAACAAGCCTTAAGAAAGAAGCAGAGTCTTGGGACCGGCCCGGTGGAATAGTGGTTAAGTTCACGTGCTCCGCTTCAGCGGCCCGGGGTTCGTGGGTTCAAATGCACCACTCATCAAGCCACACTGTGGTGGCATCCCCCATAAAAAACAGAGGAAGATTGGCACAGATGTTAGCTCAGGGCCAACCCTCCTCACAAAAAAAAAAAAAAAAAAGAAAAAAGAAAAAGAAACAGAGTTTCACTTTTCAATTACCAACTTGGGCACAAGACTCTTCATCCCATTGTGGCAAACAATGCTAAGCTCTTGCTACACTTAATGGAATCTCCAAACACCCTCTCTACTTTAACCTAAAGCATGTAGGTTTGCTTTTTACAAGAAATATGTCCAGTCACTGATATTTAATCTGTGGAGGTTTTGCATTAAAGCCACATAAACATGGATTCCCCTAGACTCAGTGTCCCCATGTCATGGAGTTAAGAGTAGGTGTCACCCAATAATTCTAGCGACTGAAAACACACACTCTTGCAGGAGAATGGAACAGACCAGTAAGCCAGTCACAGAAACCCACTGCGTTGGATTCGTAATGCAGGCCCTAACGACTAAACGGACATCAGCCCATAGGGAACACCGTTTTGCGCATACTTTGATTTAAGGCATTCAGGGTAGCTCTCTGGTTGCAGAAGTAAATTTCAGAAGGGGTCCTGCTCTGCCAGACAGCACTAATGGTAACAGAATGTGGCTGGATAATCCTCCCTGCTTGTACTGGGCTCAGTTTCCACATCCGTCTTTGTTCCCTTCACACAGTATTAACATGATTCATCGATCTGTCTTTCTCTTATCAGACTTAAATGCTTGCTGAGGGTGGGATGTGCGCCTTACTCTTCATTGCCTGACACAACGCTTGGCTGGCGCTCAATAATGTTGGCTAAATGCATAAAAGGTCACTTGCATTTAAGACTTGACATTTCCCAATAAAAGGAAATGGCCTCATCTAAAGGTGGGAGTTTTGTTTCCATGCACATCTGTGGGCCCCGCCAGAACTGGGAAGGATAAAAACATGGAGGTGTAGCAGCAGCTACCATACTTCTTCTTTATAGAAGGAACATGTTTACTTAATTTCTAGAAAACACACTATTACTTTTTTCCGTTATTTTTGATACATGAGTTTCTCTGAATTTCTGTACTTGTGAGAGTTCTAGCTGGCGGAAGATAAAATAAGATCTCACGTGGCAATGGTGTCTGTCTGGCAGTAACCAGCTGCCTCTTCAGTCTTTGTCAAGGAAGAATAAAGGGGAGAATGTGGGGAAAAGGAGGATAAGCAAGAATTTGAGGAGGGAAAGAGAAAGGCCGTACTTTTCCTGAGCACATGCTGTTGGTCACACATTATTCTAGATGCTCTACATGTATGAGTACATTTAATCTCCCAAGAGCCTTGAGGGAAATAGTATTTTTCCAATTTCATAGAACAAGAAATTGAATCATGTGAAGACCAAACACTTTACCCAACAGGGTATCGCGGGTAACTTGTGACATTAGGATGATGATAACAACAGTAATAATGACAAAAGGAAAATAATAAATAAACAGAACAAGAGCAGTAATAATCATTGAGAGGTGTGCCAGGCACTAACAGATCTGATAATCCTAACAACCTGAAAGATTTATTACATGAAAGATGTTATCACATTTTTAACAGCTGACCAAATGTGAATTAACAAGATGAAATAAATTAGTAAGGACAACAACTGAAGTGGTGGAGTGGGATTTGAAATCCTCTCTCGTGCCAACCATGGTACGACTACCCCATGTTGCCTTGCCTTTGAGGCTGAATCCTGAGCTTTATTTACCACCGGCTATCCATGTTACCCTTTAGTTCCAATTCACTAACTTTTGGATATTGGGGAATCCTCCTGAAGACTCCGACCAGTAGATGTACCCATTACATTGACTGAGGTGAGGGCAATGAGGAAGAAAGAGGGCAGGGGAATTCTGCTCTAGAAGATAGTGCTATCGGACTGATGGCAGGGGTCTATGCAAGCCTCTGACCAGAGAAAGGTATGTCCCTTCCCTTGCCTGCTCAGACGCTCTAATGCTCACATGCAGGTATTGAACAACACTGAAAAGTTACTGTCCTGGTGGACTCATGCCCATTTCCGTTCCCCTTCCTTTTAGTAGGAAGTTTTCTCCAAACTTACCATCTCCCATCTCGTCAGAGAAGGGGAGGCTAAAGACAGCTTCATCAATCATCCGATTGGGGAGGTTGGTATAGAACCTGCCGACCGTGGTCTCCAGGTTACTCAGCTGGTTCAGCACCATCATGCTGCCCTTAATCACAGGCAAGGCTGTCCGGTCCAGCACACCATACTTCCCCGAGTTCTGTTCAGCCAGGTCTCTCAGGAAAGCCAGCTCTTTCAAACCAGTCACTCCATCTGAAATGCAAAGCGAAATGGTTGATATCCACACAATAGCTTTGCCATTTAGATCTAACATGGGCATGGACAAGGTGTTGCAGTGCCAAGGGATCTTTGCAGAGACGATCTGGACTCAGGACACGGATACCAATTCCTGCTGAGGGGTAAAGCCTGAGGCCTGGTCTCTCCTCAAACAGTCAGGAGGGCAAAGGGATTCTGCAAAATGCAAAGATGAAAAACACTTGAGTACATAACTGAGCCCCATTCAGCAAGAATGTGCTCTCTCCTAAAATTTTAATTATAAAATTCACATTACTTTTCTGAACTTAATATTTGAAAGCAAGAGTAATGATTAACAAGTTTGTATTTAATTTGACTTAGTAGATGAAGTTGTAGGAGTTTTAAAGGATAGAGGTTTACCATTTCATTTCTTACCTCTGCACCTATTAAATCCTTGCCAAAGCCTCATGCAAATAAATGAAAGAATTACGGATTGCATTTAGTGATGACTCCAAACCCTGTTTTTTAAGCTCATTTTAATTACAAATGTTTTCATGCTTGGTATTGTTAGGATAATACTGGATTTGATTTATTTAATGTATATTTTTTACATTTAGAGGGTTTAAAAACCTTTGTAAAAGATTTAGGCATACTGGGATGTATTGTTCTACAACATCTGTAATCTATAGCACAAAAATAAATTTAATAAACCTCTCTTAAAATTTTGGTTTGCTATTGTTGGAACACAGTCAAAAGGATTAGTAACTGATCCCATATGGGTACCGCTGTAAACAAATTCAAATGATTTCAGGCACTACCGAGATTCTACCAATGAGTTTTAAAAGGGCTTTGCCTCATGCTCTTGAATTGTTCAGTCATTTAAAAAAATCTGAAGAGCTCGTGGTTCTCCTCCCTCATGCGGCTTTATCATTTCTGTAGAGACTGTATATACTTCTAGCTTTGGAAGTCTATTTCTGAAGTCACGGCAGGATCGAATGGATATAAATTTTCTTTCTTAACACATTGTATTTAAATAACTTGGATTTTGTTCCAACTCCTATGATGCTAAAGGAAAGTCAGACCAGATTATTGTTCCCTTTACTTGACGCGGAGTCGAGCTGAGCAGGGTGGTGGTGAATGGTACACCCCCGAGTAAAAGACAGCACAAAAGGCACCACTGGTCCCAGACCTTATGCCCTTGACAAGCTTGCAGAGGTGAATGAGAAAAGAAGGCATCAAGGCAACAAATACATTTCCTTTCTTTGTCACCTACTGCTGGGCTCTCACAGAAAACAAAAAAAAAGTCACAAATGGGAACACCTACTGGGCTAAGAAGAAGTGTGTGGGGTGGAAGGCTGTCAAAGATGGGCATTTTATGTCACATGAACTGTCACGCACGTGAGGCAGCAGGGTCACTGTTAAGCACGCTGGATTGCCTATCACCAACAGGGTCATGCTGGAAACTACATTTCCCAGAACTCCCTTTCTTGTACACGTCCAGGTTAAAGGTGGCCAAAAGTGAAGTGCTGCGAGATTTGAGAGGCGAAATGAGATGGCGAGAGACAGACACAAAATGTTCCCTTTTATCTCAGGCTTCTCTGATCTGCATTCAGTTCCCTTTCCCAGCTGCTGGCTTGCTCACCAAGGACAACCCCAGGCCCACTGCGGATGCTTCACTGAGAACTCCCAGGGTCAGCAGCCACAAAGAGCCCACCTCCCACGGCTTCTCCACCAGACCTCCCACATGCCCTTCACCATGCCCAGCTTCCAGACACCTCTGCAAGCTCCAACTCGTTCACCTGTACCAGGGCTGGTAACTAAACTTAGAGTTCTTGACTCCTCTTTCTGGATCTTTGCTTTTCCACTTTCCCCCCACAATTGTGTGGACTCTACTTCTGATAATAAATTGATCATACCAAAATTCTCATAGTGGCTCTGCTTCCCCATTTGAAGCCTGACTGACAGAGTAAGGGAATGTGTCAACCGCAGTGAACAATGCTCCGAGATGGCATTTGGAGAGAGGGAGACTGGCAGTGAGGATGAATGTCTGGCTGGGTTAATGGGAGAACGAGAAGAGATAAGGGTGGTAAGGGAAGCAACCAGAGCTTCTAAAGAATGGAATTATCAGGGCACAGCAGATGCACAAGATACTCTGGTGGGAAGATACAAGACCAAGGAAGAGATGAGTGACAACAAGGAAGCTTCTTTACTCAGCATCTGCCTGGGCGACCTTCAAATCTCATGGAAAAGAAGAAGTGCCCGCTTCCTTTTATGTTTCCTTGCTCCTGTACAATTGCATTTCATCCATCTGCCTTGTCTGTCTGTCTTTCTCACCAGGCTCAAGTTTCTTTGTATAATATAGCTCTAAAACCTCAGTGTACTATGCAGCACACTGGAGGCTCAATACATTTTACCCTCCTGGCTCCTTCCCTCTCTTCTTCTTCCTTCCTCTCTCCATCCCTTCCTTCCTTTCATGAGTGAAAGAAGCTAAACCATAGGAAAATAAGAGCAACAGGCAACTGAAGATGACCCGGAAAGGTAGGTGTCTGAGGCGGAAACAGGCCACCCTGCCTGCCTCAGCTGTGCTCAGCATACAAGAAAATTCATGTCCAAGACGCTCACATCCTTGTGCAAAGTGGAGGGAGGAGGAGGAGACGATATGTGAGCACATCACTCACTTCATGCTTAATGTGAAGTGTTCATGTGGGTGACATGCTTAACACAAGCAAGCACAACACGCTGGGGGACACGCAATACTGAACGGAGAGCTGGCCCCAAAGCAGGTGGGAGAGCACCTCTCCCTCGGAGCGTACCGAGACAGGGCAGCACACGACCTTCACTCACTCCTCCAGCTGGCTTTGAGGGCCTGTTACTTACCAGGCGCTATGTTAGGAACTTTAAACATGTTGTATCTTGTTTGCGTATTATCAGAGCAACCCTATGCAGATTTTACTATTTTCACCTTACAGATAAAACCAGGCCTAAAGAGATTAAGTAACTTGCCATAGGCTACACGGCTAATAAATGGAGACTGGAACTCAGAACCTCTAGACGTCACACCCTGTGTTCCTCCATGTGTAGTCCACAAAGTGTCTGGGAAAGACTCACACTGGCCAAAACAGATTCCTGGACCCCACCTAAGAGGGTCAGGATAAAAATCTGGAAGTCTGCATTTAAAAACAATACTCTCCAAGCAATCCTTGGCAGATTGAAATACAGGAACCACTGTTCCTAAAGCACAAGGTTCTGCACAGAATCTAGAAGCGGATAAGAGAAAGACAAGACCATAGGTGGGAAAGGGCTGCTGATCAAGACACAGCCTCTTAAAAGGAAGAGAATATGGCCAGCCTGGACACTGAGGGCCAGGGGCCTGCAGAACAAGATGCTTTAGGAGAAGAGCTATGCATTAACAGGTGGGGAGAAAAGAACAGAGCAGCAGAAAGAAAAATATTGAGTATTTTCTCAGATTTGACAATTTACTAAACCCATTCACATACTGTCTCATTTAACAGCAACAAAATCCACCTTAATGAGTACCCAGCGAGTGCCAGGGACCGTGCTGGGTGTTTGCCCTACAGGAGGGCTGATGTTCATAACAACCCTGTCAAGTCGGTAACTGGTGTCTCCACCACCCAGCTGGGGAAGCTGAGGAGGAGACAGTGGCAGCAGAGGCTTCAGGTGGTGACTCTGCAGGGAAAAACGGCATTCACAGTCCCGGTTAGACAGGAGAATCTAGGTCAGCACTTGGGCTTCCTGCAGCTTAAATCAATGAGATAAGTTAATAACCTCCATGCAGCACCAAAATCCAAGAAAATGAAGGAGAAATGAAAAAAAAAAAATGGAGCCATACAGAATCCTCTGCAAGACCACAAAAGCGGAGGTGGAGAAAAGAGCAGCTGGTTAGAGAGAGATATGGAGAAGGGGACCTCCTGGACGCGCCCTGGACGCCAACAGCAGTGGGGAAAAGGCAGGCTGGGAAGGGAGCCGTTGGTCGCCTCACACATCTTCATCAAAGCACACCGTTACGGTTCTTTTCCATTTTTCTGAAAGCAGCACTCACTTAGAGAGAACCTTCATGTGAAATAAAACTCTTGAAGCGCTACCTACCGTTCATGAGGGCGTAGGTGAGAATCATGACGGAGTTGTTTAGAAAGCTATTTTCCTCACTGATGACACGGAGAGTCGCTTTCTTATCTTCTTCTGAGGAGTCCTTTGATGTGATGCCAGCTGACAGGTAAATGATGACCATGTCTGTATCTAAACAAAAACATACATATGGAACGTTACACTGGGCTCCGGCTACAGGCGGCAGTTCTGTTTCTTCTTCATCCCCTGGACTTTCTGGCCTCGAAGGCCCGCCTGGCCCACGGTTCCTCCTCCTGCCATCCCATGCTGGGCTTTCATCTCCCTGCCTCTGCGCCGCTTCCATCCTCCCCTTTGTGGGCACGAGGCCTCACTTATCCAGTGTCAGGTAAGGAGAGGCTCCTGATAAATTTACCAGACAAGAGAAGGTGAGCTCCTCTGGGCACCCGCGGCTGTGGAATCTGGCCACCTGGGCAAGAATCTCTCCCGCCTGCTGAAACAGGATTCAGAACCTGACTCCCTTCCTCAGGGGCTCCGGGTCTTCACCAGGAACACACATTTTTCAGGGGGCTAGGCTTTAAGCTGGTGGTTCTTCCAGGGGCTCCTGAGACATGTAAGGTTATTTGTTCCTCCACTAAGCAGCTGCAGAAACATTTCTGTTTTTAGAACTCATCAGTGTAGCAGAGCAGTGAAAACACGGACACAGGAGCCGGCTGCCCACGTTCAATCTCGGCGCTGCCACTTACAAGCCAGGTGCAGGAATCGCAGGTGGATTTCTCACCTCTCGCCCCTAAATTTCCTCATCTACGAAACAGGGAAAATGACAGCACTCACTCTGTATGGTTGCTGTGAGGACTAAGTGGTTAATTTAGGTAAAGAGTGAACTCAAGGGGTGACGGCAAATGGAAGGTGAAAGAGAAAAGAAAGAGATCTCAACACACACTCACAACAGACACAGGTAACACACCACACACACACAAATACAACACCACACATACACACAAAGAATACATATCACACACAAACAATACACACATCACATACACACACCACATACATAAACAACACACACACCACACCACGCACCTAGACACACACAACACACACCCACAACACATAAACCACCGCTCCCCCAACACAATGTGCACACAAACACAAAACAAAATAAAACCCTTGTATTGGTTGGAAGTAGCACCTATGACTCAAGATTAAAACTACTCTCCAACTGGGGCTCATGAGTAGGGTAACTGAGAAGTCATTTTACCTCAGTGAGAACTTCTTTCAAGTGGATTTACAAAACAAAAACAAAAGTGGAGAATTTCCCACCTTTAGGGATGTACCAGCAGAGGCTGAGCGACGGCTTTAATGGAGGGAGTGAGGAAAGAGAGCTGGACTTGCACACTATCTTTCTAATCTGAGAGTCTTTGATTCAATATATATTTTTAAGAGATCCTGCGTAGCAGCTTATCTTTTTATTGAAATCGATATTAATATGCTATATGCTTATTTCTTCAGGTCCTTCTTATCACTTAATTGAGGTTACTTTATAGAGTTACTGTGGCAGCAACCTCCACGTTGGTCCCCAGCGGTCCCCCCTCCTGACATTTGCATTCTCATGTACATGTGTCCCTTTGAGCGTGGGCTGGATTGAATGACCGGCTTCTGGTGAATGGAATGCAGCAGAGGGGATGGGCTGTCAAGAGATGGATGAGGTTACGAAGAGAGGGGGCTCCCTCCATGGGTGCACTCAGTCTCTCTCTCCAAGGGAAGCCGCCAGCACGCTGGAAGCTGGCCTATGGAGAGGCAAGAACCTGAGGCCCTCAGGATCGAATCCTACCAGCCCCCACGGGAGTGAACGTGGAAGTGGAGCCCCCCCAAGTGGAACTCTGAGACGACAGCAGCCCTGGCCAACAGTTCACCTGCAAGCCCACGCGACACCTTTTAGCCAGAGGCACCCAGCTTTGCTGTGCCCAGATTCCCAACCCATAGACACTGAGACAATAATCGCTCATTGTTTTAAGTCTCTGAGTGTTGGGGTAATCTGTCACTCAGCAATAGATAAGAAATACAGTTACCCTGCTAAAAGCTATTCTGACAATAATGAGGACCCAGTGCTGGAAGTTCCTTCAGTTTCAGACTCTGAGGCGTCCTTTATTACGCAGAATAGTTAATTTATGTTGTGTCAATATTGTAGACAACTGAAGTGAGTTTAATACAATTTGACTCAAAGAAGTAAATGCATTTAAATTTGCTCTCTCCTATTTACCACTAAGACTTAATACACAGGCAAGTCTTAAAGCCAATTTTGATGTTTGAAAAATTCTCTAATAAACACTAACTGCAAATTTAAGTCATAGTTTTTATTAGAAATTAGGAAGTGAATGCTGATGCAAAAATAAAAAACACAAGTCCATAAGCATAGGAACATCCCTGTTTTAAAGTAGACGTCAATATTTTTCCAATGTTGTAAAGACACTCCTGTAAATCATTTTGTTAGGGCCCTAAATAGCTTACTTAAAGCTTCAGAATGGAAAAAGAAAACACTGCTTGACTCCCTAGTGGGGGAAATACAGAGACAGCACGAGACCAACCTGCAGTCTGCAAACATCTGTAAGCACCCTCAGCACCTGACTCCACTCTCACCCCATCCTCAAGAAAACCAAGTTATTTTTCTATTCTTAGACACCAGACCTGCCAGATTTTGCTGATTTATTTGGATTTTTTTACATATTAGGCTATTACCTCCCTAGTCACTCAGAGGCACTTTAAACCTTGTGATTAGTAATGTTAGGGTTGAGTCATTTTAGGGGCTTTGGGCAGAGAAAAGACATAACAGGATCTGGAAGAAAATGCAATAGACCCTCCACTCGGCAGGTCCCTGTCTACGCCACCAGCATATCCTGGGGTCAGTATCAAAGGGGGCAGGGTAACATGAATTTGGGCTTTGCCATTAGATCCCCACTCCTACCCATCTTCTTCCCTCTGCTCTAACGTGACCTACCAACCAAGCACTCCCCAAACAAACCCATGACAATTACAACCCCAACGTTATTGACGGTATCAGTTATTGATCGACCATGAGACAGAAAAAGAAACTGCATCGATAGAAATTTTAGATTTTTCTGATTAGTGCAAAGCAAATTAGTGAACAGCTACAATGATTTATGACATATGGCTTCTATTTATATGGCTACTAATACAGGGCAGACACTCGACTTTCATGCACAGACTAATCCTCATGACAATCCTATGGGGTAGGTCTGACTCATTAGAATAACCCCACCCCATGGCCCTATAACAGGGCCAGGTCCACAGGAGATGCTAAATACATACCTGTGGAATAAACAGAAGCAACAATGTATAGTGCAAGCTCCAGGAGTACACAGACCCCTCCCTAGACTGTGAGCCAAGGCTGCCAGCGGTCCTCGGCCATCTTTGGGCTTGGGGCCAATTTAGGATGTCTGGGGTACCTGCTCTAATTTAACTAGAGCTAGAAGTTTTGCAGGAAACTGAATATTATCATCTTTATGATGGAATCCTGGATGTTATTATCACCCCCAGTTTGCAGATGAGGAAACCAGGCCTGGAGAGATCAAATAACTTACACAAGTTCACAGGGTTAGAAAAATTTCAGAGTAGGAATCTGAACACACATTGGTTAAAATCCAAAACCCACACACTTAATCACTATGCTACATTGCTTGAGAGCACCTCAAACCCTCCTTAATGAACTGGACAATGGTAATTCCTGAAGTATTTCTTTAAGCAACCTAATTTGGGGTCTTCTTTCTCCAAACTGCCAGCAGAAGCTGTAAAGTGGAGGTCTGTGAACTAAACCTTAGAAATGTCTTACTTGGCCTTCTTTTTTTAAAGACTCCTCTAGGGGCCGGCCCAGTGGTGCAGCGGTTAAGTTCACATGTTCCGCTTCGGTGGCCCAGGGTTTGTCGGTTTGGCTCCCGGGTGCAGTCATGGCACCACTTGGCAAGCCATGCTGTGGTAGGCATCCCACATATAAAGGAGAGGTAGATGGGCACGGATGCTAGCTCAAGGCCAGTCTTCCTCAGCAAAAAGAGGAGGATTGGCAGCAGTTAGCTCAGGGCTAATCTTACTCAAAAAAAAAAAAGGAGACTCTTCTAAGCATTTAAAAAACAATGCCATCAAAATTTGTCCATGTCCTTGATGATCACTCTTCTAGCTGAGTTTTTGTTTTCCAACTCTGAGAAAATCCAAAAATCCAAGAGGAGAAACGCTTCCCATCAAAGCAGCCTTCTGCTAGTGTGCAGCACAGGACAGTTTGTGAGGCGGTTTAACGAGGTGTCTATTCACAGTTTTAAAGCTGGAAGAAACGTCAATATTTGAAAATCAAAGGGTTTCACATAAAAATGCAGATTTCTGGCTTCTCTGGAAACAGAAGATGTGGCAACACTGGACAGGCATTCCTGCACGGCAGCCACAGGCTGACCCTCTGGATGCAGCCCGTGCCCTCTGGATGCAGCCCATGCTCTCTGGATGCAGAGCATGCTCTCTGGATGCAGCCCACATTCTCTGGATGCAGCCCATACTCTCTGGATGCAGAGCATGCTCTCTGGATGCAGTGCATGCTCTCTGGATGCAGAGCATGCTCTCTGGATGCAGTGCATTCTCTCTGGATGCAGCCCCATGCTCTCTGGATGCAGAGCATGCTCTCTGGATGCAGCCCGTGTTCTCTGGATGCAGCCGTTTGGATGCAGCCCATGCTCTCTGGATGCAGCACGCACTCTCTGGATGCAGCCCGCGCTCTCTGGATGCACAGCATGCTCTCTGGATGCACAGCATGCTCTCTGGATGCAGCCCACACTCTCTGGATGCAGAGCATGCTCTCTGGATGCAGCCTGTGCTCTCTGGATGCAGAGCATGCTCTCTGGATGCAGCCCACACTCTCTGGATGCAGAGCATGCTCTCTGGATGCAGCCTGTGCTCTCTGGATGCAGCGCATGCTCTCTGGATGCAGCCCGTGCTCTCTGGATGCAAAGCATGCTCTCTGGATGCAGCCCGTGCTCTCTGGATGCAGCCTGCACTCTCCGGGTGCAGCCTGTGCTCTCTGGCTGCAGCCCGTGCTCTCTGGCTTACTATGCTTCCCAAACAATCCTCACTACCTTACCTTGGGCTCGCTTGACTCGTATTCACTGCCTGGCCACTGCCAGTCTAGCATTTATCTCCATAGTTTTAAATAGTGTAATAATCAAAATTGGACTTAAATGCTAAAGATGGTTTGATGACTGAAGAATCCAGTAAAAGTACTTCCAGTGAGCAAGCTGACATGTAGAAGGCAGCTGGTAAATGGCATCTAAAGGTAAATGGCATCAATCAATTGCAATCCATCTTGAATACTTGAGAGGTCAGCCTTGTCCGCTGGCCTTATTGAATCATAGCCAACTTTACACTCAGCCATCCTACAATATTGGTCTGTGGATAGCTGGCACTTGCCAAAGCTGGTAGGCAAAATTCTAAGATGACCCCAACGACCCACAGCCTCTATAATCCTCACCCCTCTTGTGGGAGTGGTTCTGGGAGTAGCCAGTAATTTGCTTCTAACTAACAGAACATGGTAAAAGTGATGGGATGTCACTCCTGTGATTGTGTTACAATGTGGCAAAGATGGAGAGATTTTGCAGATGTAATTGAAGTCTCTAATAAGTCCATCACAAGGGGGAGTAAGACGATTAAATCAAAACGGAGAGTGGGTCTGATTAGACCAGGTGAACCTTTTAAAAGAGGGTCGAAGCCTTTCCCTGAAGTCAAGGGCTTGAAGAAGAGATGCTCTCTGCCTAGACTTGAGGAAGCAAGTGGACATGAGGTTCACAGTTGCAAGGAAATTAATTCTGTCATCAATGGAGCTTGGAAGAGGACTCCCAGACTTGAGATGAGACCACAGACCTGGCTGACACCTGGACTGCAGCCTTGTGCATTCCTAAGCAAGGACCCCAGCTAGGGTGCACCTGGACTCATGGCCACAGAAACTGTGAGATAATAAACATACTTTGTTTTAAGCTGTTGTTCAGTTTGTAGTAATTTGTTATGCAGAAACATAAAACTAATATGCCATCTACCATCATTAGTTGTAATAATTACAGTAACTTCTTCTTTCTTTCAAGGGCCCAGCATGTGCCAGGCACTATGTGCTGTATTTATCAATGCTTAGTTTAATGCAGACACACTGAAGAGCTTGAAAACATATTTTTAAAATTTATCTTAATAGGATACATTCAACTAAAAAAAAACCCCTACAAATAGATTTTCGAATATAAAAGGGAAAAGGACATAGATTCCTTTCAGGAGTTTCAAAGCATGTCTCTTATTTCCAATATCCTTTCCTTTTGCATGCATCCTAATTCCAGATTTCCTTTAATACACGAAAATTAAATTAGAGTGCCTTTGTACATTTGAAGGGCTGTGCTCATCTAAATGACAGCTGGTCAGAAGAAGGAAGGATCAGTGCGGGAACTCCTGCTGCCCTATTTAGGTGCACACGCGCACAAGCAGACATCCCTGAGCCAGGGAGGAGGGAAGGCTGACGATCAGCATTAAAAAGGAGGCGAATATTCCCCTGGGAAATAAATGGGGACATGTTCTTAATCAAGGGGCAGGAAGAAGAGGCTCTGGGAGTGAAGAAATCGGGGAGACTGAACACCTCTGCTTGGAAAAGAAGAGAAAATCTGGGAAGGTCCTAGTTTTAGACGACCATTATGACAACACATGAAAATTTTATCCCAAGTCAGTTTTTGAAAAATCCCTCTAGACGTAGCTGTGTGATCGATTTACGATACATTCCTAGCGCCATCCTTTATTGATTAGTTTCTAAGGCCTCTGAGAGAGGGCACTTACTTGCTTGGGATCTTGTGTTGTTGTTTGTGCTTCGAATCAGCTGAAATGCCTTTTGAAATCCTACTGCGTGCTGGGTGGGACTGTCCAAAGACTTGACGCTACTAACGAAGGTGGACATCTTCCTCTTGGTCTCACTGGTGGCCGGAGACAGGAACGTCTTATAGCACTGGTCGAGGGAGCAAGTCCTGACGGTGTCCGCTACAGTCAACACAGAGATCTGGAGGAGAGAAAAAGAAGAGTTGCTACCTTACCATGTAAAGGTTATTTTATATTCCAGAGAGAACCCAAGGAGTGAGAAGGCCTAGAAAACAGTTTCTGAGAGTTTAAAAATGCGTGCCTGGAGGCATAAATCTATCAAATTTGAAAAGGATTAGTTAAGGATTGGTAAGGGGAAGGGACCCTTGAGTTTGGTTTCTGTTCTAAGATGAAGTCAGCAGAATGGTGTTCATATAGAACATTAAAAAATGTATTTCACGCAGAGAGAAATCTTAGCAAGTACTAACCATCTTGGTTTTCCAACTGCAGGTGGAGTGAGGGCAAAAGGCATGGAGGGTGGTTTTAAGGAACTAGATTAGTGAGTAAAACTTCTGGAGTTGAAGTCAAAATGATGAAGCAGGAAATGTCCACAGGCAATGGATTATCATTAGCTGTAAATAACCTGTCTCTGAGGTGTCCTAGAGAGCAGCATTCCCTTCGTCCGTACCTCCCATCAATCTTGGGATAAAGTCTAGGCAGCTGCCAGCATCCAAGCCCCCAAGCCCTCAGCCTTCCCTCCTTAGCATAACTTCCAGTGTAAAAGTCACAACCAATTAGAAGTCTTAACAAGAGCCGCAAGGAAAGTGCAAGCCTTGGCTTGGCAGGGGTGGTTTTCAAACAGACTTGCAACCAGACCTGGAAGCTGCTTCCTCAAATATTAGAATAAAAACGAAACCACTCTCTTTTCCCAAAGTCATTTTAAAGATGGATTTAAAAATATACATCATAAAACATAAGGTACTTTTAAAAAGGCATTTAAGGAAGACCCAATGTCACGAGGGTCAGTGGGATAATGATCACCTTATCATGTTCATCGATGGCGCTGAGGATGACCTGGGCAGCATCCTTGGCGATCTGAAGCTGGGTGTCCGTGACAGAAGCCCCGTGGTCCAGGATCACTACTATGTGCTTTGACTGCGGCCGGACTGTAGAGACGTAGATAGGTCTAGAAGGGGGAGAAGCTCTCTGGGGTCAGTCCTGGTTTAGGTAACAGGCCTCCACCTAACACAGATGGGAACACTACAGACGGGCAGGCACGCTGGTGTCGGCGTGTTTTTCCAGGGATGGCACAAGGATGGAGAGATCAGCACGGAATGAGAAACCATACTGGTGCACTGGAAACACCACCTCAAGACAACAGTGTGTGTCTGAAGATCAGGGATTGGTGACCTATGTCTTCTAAAGATTACAGCAACCGGGAGAAGGTTTTAAGAAGCAAATCCTTTGAGAGTCTGATAGTCAAAAGTTAACCCTCAGCTTTGCGTGATGCTGCTGCTCACTGTTACCCGACTTTCTGCCTCAGGAAACGGATGTGCAGAGACAGCACAAGACGGGGGAAAAGGTCCCCTCGCCAGTGCCAGGTCCTCCTTTGCACACTTACAGAATGGTGCTCTGCTGAAACAGAGCCAGCCTGTAATCTGTGGGCAAGCTGAGCAGCTTTGAATAGCAGGTTTGGTTTTTCTTTCCCTAGCCCACGGCTGCTGCAAAGAGGGGCCTTTCCTCTCTGTACCGAAGCATTTCACACAGGTCAGCCACCAAAAGGCCCCTTATCTGAGCATTTAAAACCATGCCATCAAATTTGTCCAAGCCTGTGATCGTCCCTCTTCTTGCCAGGTTTTTGTTTGCCAACATTAAGAAAAGGGGTTTGGGGGGAGCTCCAAGGGAGAAACGCCCCCCATCAAAGCCGCCTTCTGCGAGTGTGCGGGACAGGAAGGTCTGTGAGAAGAGGTTTAATGAGGTCTCTATTCACAGCTTTAAAGCTGGAACAAATTAGGGGGAGCTTAAGAAAGCAAATCAGCCTCGAGAGACTGCTTTCCTTTATTGACACCCTAAAACACTAGAGTTTTCTGTGAAATGTTAGATGCCAGCTGAGCCACAAAAGCCTGGGCACAAATTAAGAAATGCAGGCAAAGTACCAAAACCCCTCAAAATCCGGCCAAGTTTACAGGAATTGTTCTCAAGCCCAAAGTCCCACATTAATACCAAAGTCCCACTGTATTTTCCCCAGTCGATACCACTGAGCCAGCAAGGACCTGGGCTGGGGAACAAGAATCCAGGAGGGGTGGCTGCAGAAACGAAAGAAGAACAGAAAAGAAAGAACTCTGGCTATCCTAACACTGAAGACCACATCAAATATTGAACTTTTTCTGTCCTCCAAGCAAGGTGAGAGGGTTTTCTTCAGAATGACACACCTCCTCCTTTCCAATTCAACTTACATAAATGAAGAGCACAGTATGTGTTTGCGTTGTCACACCAAGTTGTTAAAAAGAGCTTTAGTGGGACAGGTAAATAGTAATGTTAAGTGTATGTTCTGGGAGGTGGTCCTCACGACACAATCAGTATCCACCTGTCCTTTCTCGTGTTGCTCTGCTCTGAAATCCACTCAGCTTCAAAGAATGCAGAACTTGCAAAGGCATCAGATGAAGGCAGTTAGGGCAAGCAAAGGGATGGGAATAGCAATCTATGAGGAGAGGAACACAGATCACTTAGCTAAGGGAAGAGAGGCTCAAGCATTGATTTAATGTCGACTTGGGGTGGAGACACGTGACACCTTCCAAGTGTAGGTGCCTATTGATTTGTGACAAGGTCCTGCTTTTCCTTTTGGACTACCCCTCATAGGTGATTCCCTAAAAGCAGCATGCCATCTAATCTATCTTCCTAGAAGGAAGTGAGAATTAGATGGTTCATAGTGCCTTTGGTCTCTCCTGAGAGAAGCCAGACTAGAACCCAAGGGCATGGCTTCTGGTCTAGTTTCCAAGACATTCAAGTCTTCCCCAGGCTGTCTAGTGAGGGAATGGAAGAAACCATACAAATGATACAAATATCTTTCTCGGGAAAGCACGGAAGTAGTATTTTCCTTGGGGAAAATTTTAGACACAATTTGAAGTCAAGACGAAGGGAGGCTAAAGTGGTGGTTAATTCAGATCCAGAAAGTGGCATGACAAATGGGCACCTTGCACCGGTTCCAGAAGCTCTGGCATCAAACATCTAACACAGCAAAGGGGAACCCATGAGGATTCAAGAGGAAAGTACCTTTGCTTAAGGGGTTCTGCAAATTGTTGAGTCTTGTCACACAATCACGTCACCATCACTGCCCTTCTGGCTGAGTGGGCATCTCAAGCCCTTTCCATGAGAAAAGTAGGATGTTAACTGTCTTTAATCCAATGTTTTCTAGACAACCTTAAAAGTTCTGGTAGCTGAGATTTACATGTAACTTTCAAAAGGATGGCCAAGCACATTATCATAGAATGGAAGGTTGAGAATGGCAAACTCAACTCTGCGATATGTCATAACGTCTTCTAGGGCTAGGCTTTGAAGAAGGCGTTAGCATTTATGTCTCAACAAAGACTTGTGAAGGTCAAAACAGTTTGGGTGTTTCAAACAAGTTAATTTCTTCAGTAAACACCCTGTTTTATTTGGCTTGTTAGATAGTTCTAGAGAAGCTCTGGGCTTTACCATTCGCCCTTCCCCAGCATTCTCACATCCATCTACGTTCAGTGGTGAAATCATTTCAGAACAAACTTCCAAAGCCGCATCTTACTGGCAGAGCCAAGCATGTAAATGAGGAGTCTATATTTCATACAGATCACTCTGAAGTGGTAATTAAAACTTTAGCAAGCAAGTCAACGTACCTACTGCGATGCTCGTAGCTGCCCTTACACCGGAACTTGTGTGCTGGGAAAACAGTGAAAATTCCTTCTTCCGAACTGAAATACTGCCACTTAATTCCAGGGTTGGATTTCAGGTTGTCTGCGAGAACTGGGGGAGTGAGGAAGAGGAAATATAAGCCCCAAATCCACAGGTGCGTGTCGGCTCCTCAGGCATCTGTTTTGCATAAACTGCTTGTAGTCTGAAGAAATCCCACTAGATAGAAGGCTATAAATTTTCTACTAAACTAAATTTTCTTTTTGTCCCTTAAAAAATACCCCATGAATAGGAAATGCAATGAATATTTCAGCCAAGTGAAGCTATCATTCTTAATACTGCATGGTGACGCTATACGCCCTGGATTACTTTTCCAGCATCAATGATTCATTTCTACTCATCTCTCCCCTCACTGGGCTGGTCCCCGTTTGGCCACCGTACACTTGCTGGCTTGGGGGCACAATCTTTAACTGTGAAAAACAGGGATGTTAACAGGCCTAGTCTCCAGAGGGACTAGACCCATGAGCCTGGCCTAGCTCGCTCCACACGGAGGGAAGCGGCATAGATGGTACCTGGAAGGCCAGAACCATAATCATTCAGTAAGAGCTCGTGGGAGTGGTTCCAAGGCGCCAGCCCCAGGATGGAGACGTTCCTCTATGTTATCTCATTTAATCCATAAGACAACCCTAAGATGTTATTAATATTCCTTACTCTGGAGTTGAGAAAATATGCTTAAAGAGCTTAAGCAATTTGTCTAAGGCCTCATCAGGAAACGGCCGAGGTGGGATTCAAGCGCGGGGGTCCTGGCTCCTGAGTTCTTTACATCATGCTGCCCCGCCTCCCTTCCTGTGTGCACTGCATCACTGCCACTGGTCTGCAGCTGGAGTGGCAGCCCTCTTCTTGTGTGAAAGCCTGTCTTCAAACCTCCGTGAAGTCTTCCTTACCCTCCTTCACATCAACTCAGTTACACGTTATACACTTACCGGGTGTAGAGGACTGTTTCACAGGATCCAAGATTTACAGAGATGACCAAAACCCAGCCCTATTGCAACAGCTGACATACCAGGAGAATTATGTAGAGGGAAACAGAACAGAGAGCAATGCAAGGGAAGGAGTCTGAGTGGAGGCGAAAAGGAAGGAAAGTGTGAGGCGCGTTTGACAAAAATACATATAGAGCTCTAAACGCTTTAAAGGGCACAGCCACCCTTTAGTCTGGCTCAGGGGCCAGCGCACTTTTGTAAAGGGCCAGAGTAAAGAATTCTGCCTTTGCGGACCACACGGTCTCTCTTGCAACTACCCGACTCTGCCGTTGCAGTGTGAAAGCAGCCATGAACACCCATAAATGAATGCGTGGGTGGGTGCCAATCAAGCTTTACTTACAAACACAGTGGCAAGACGGATTTGGTCAGGGGTCCCCAACTTTAGGGCTGGTCTGCCCCTGACCACGCCATCTAAAATGTGCCACACGAGGACTTAGATAGTGTTCAGTGCCTCACACCTTCAGCAATTACCCCACCCAACATGCAGCAAGGAGCTGAGCCCATTTCATCCTCACAAAAGCCCCAGGAGAAAAAAATACTACCCCCAAGCGACAGATGAGGAAAGAGGCTCAGAGAGGGGTTTTTTGACCTCCTTGAGGTTTCACAGTGGACGAGAAGAGAGTTAGGTCAGTGTGTGACCAGAACGCCTGCCCCCTCTCCACTCCACCAGGGGACCTTCTCGCGGTCATCCCCTGGACTCAGGCGACCACACTCTTCTGAGACCTACGGCTGACGTGAGTGCACGTAAACGTGGAAGAGGCTTTTTCTCCGCCTGTCTCCTGGGGGTCTGGAGCCTTAACCTTGATCTCACATTAGCGCTGTTCTCCAGACAGCCCTGCCAACCCCGCAATAAAAAGGCAAACAGTGCTTTGGAAGTCAAGGAAAGCTGGATGACCTCATTTAAAAGTAACATCTGTAACAATAAACAGGCTACAGTAAGACTATTAAAAAGGGGAGCCAAGGAGAGCAAGAATGTTTTAAAGATAAATCAGAATTCATACAGTGCATGATACATTTAGTTTCACCACCAGAGATCTTTCTGGTTCCTTACGGTCATTCCGACACTGGAGCCTAAGTACCAGGCGAGCATCCTCAGACCCTCCTGCTGAGAACTCCTTTGGCCTTTGATTAGATTTCATCCGTTATTTGGTATTAGAGAAGATGATGGATATGATGGTAATGAGGACCCCAGGGCCCAGAAGCAATCTATCATTGCGGTGTCACCCCGGGCGGGCCTCCCTGACCTAGATGTGGAGGTGAATGGCAGCCCTATTACCCATGCAGGCAGCCCGGGGGGCCTTGCCCATCATGAGAGTCAGTGAGGTGTTCTGACCATTGCATAGCTGGGCAGGGGTCCTGCAAACTCAACTCTCTCCACAGAAATGCTGGACGCCTTCCAGGAAAAAGCTGGGCAGATGCCCAGCCTGTCGGCCCAGGACGCACAGCACAAGGCTTCAGGCTGTCAGTGGGCAGGGTCTGTATCTGTCTAAACGGCTCTGCACGCCTCCCTCGGACAGACACATGGGACGGAGGCAATAAATGTGCTTATCCTCGCTGAAGCTTCTCCCCCAGAGAGAAGCTGCCACAGCCTCTGAATGCCCCAGCGTTCTAGCTCTTCCATCTTCGGGTTACGGGTAACTTTTTGCTCCTCCATCACTAGATTCCAGGATCCTCAAGGGCGAGATGTGTATCTGAGTCATCTCCGATACCCGGCAGCAGAGATTCCCGGTTCTTTTCACATCCAGGCACACAGTCTGAGAGCTGCAGGCTGGAAGATCTACCCGGAGGTACTCTTTCTCAACCGTTTTTTGATACTTCTGAAATCTTACTTCCCTCTAATGCCAAATCCACTTTAAAATCAATTAAATATTGTGACTAAATCAATATAGAGCAATGATAATTCTAAATATGTTTTAAAGTGATAAACATCCCCTTCTCCCAAAACCACTGCAGAGGCAACCGGGACAGAAACAGACAGGTGAATGGAGAGAGAAAAAGCCTGCTCGTCTGATGATTCACAGGACTATACCTGTCAAAATGTATCAACTGTATATGTTAAACACGTGAAGTTTACTGGATGTCAATTATACCTCAAAAGAGCTGATTTCATAATAAAATAGTGGAAATTGGAGCATAATACAAACTAGTTTTACATATGGTGTGCCACTTTTCATAGTTACTCTATGAGTTTGTTATTATACCCATTTTGCAGATACAGAATTAACTTGCTCCAAGCCACAAGGGCAGAGCCATGATTTGCTCTCAGTCTGCCTGCCTCCAAAGGCCTGGCTCTTTCCGGAACACTCCAGTGCGCCTACCTGTCAATAAATCTATCCTGAATGAATTAGCACTCAACAGATCAAAAGCACACCGAGTACTTCTTGAGAGGCAGCAAGAATAAACACTTCGGTGTTTCTCAAGCCGAGTAAGTGGTTGCATTAGTTTGTAAATAGACAATGTAAATAAATACAATGAAGAAGACATTTGACAAAAAGGAAGGATTTCACAATTGATGTAACACACAAGGCTAAAGGGAGCATTTACTCTTGCGAGACAACTGCTGAACTGCTGAAACTGAGACATACCAGCAGGGTCATCCAAGGTCTTGGGGTCCACCATTGACCCCACGGGCTGGTTTAGCTAGAAAATGGCAGGGACACAAGCCATAGAGTCAACAGTAGTTACAGCACCCACGACTCTGAGCGACATCAAACAATCAATAGCATAGTTTAGATAATAGGAGTTTTTATTTGAGAAACTATATAGCTGAGACCTCGTAATTATTTTGTAGGTGTTCCACAGGTCAGAGATGTGAGCCTTAGGGGTCTTTTCCTTTCAGTGCCAATTGCAGCAGCATGAGAAAGCCATCTGGACGAGGACCGTGGCTATTTTGCACTTTCTACTTAATTCGAGTTGGCGTTTAGGAACTAGAAGGAAGACCCTGATAAATGAGAATAAGCCACGGGTTTAAGTCCCATCTCTAAGACTGGAAAGCCCTCTGGCCCTAAATTGACTCTCTCTACAGCATCCAGAGGCACCTTTCTAAAATGGCAAGCAAATCCCACCACTGATTTACTCAAAACCCTTCAAAGGTCTCCCACTCTACCTCACCTGGTATCAAATCCAGACTTGAAGAGGCCCTGAACCATCTCCCTACTCCCCACACTCTATCTCAAGAGCTATTCCGTTCCATTTTGCCAATGGGCCAAGCTCTTTGCACGAGGTGATCCTCAGGCCTGGAATAACTCTTGTCACCGTCTCAGAGAGACCTTCCCTGACCACTCTCCTTATTATCCTTTCTCATAGCACCCAGTTTTTTCCTTCATAGCAGATATTGGTAATGTTCTGTGTATTTAATCTGTGGCTGTCTGTTTCACGTCTCTCACACAGAGTTGCTGTGAGCCCCATGAGGGCAGGAGCCAAGTCCGTTTTCTTCATCACAACCCCATAGCCCGGCACACGCCTGGCATCTAGGAAACCCTCAAAATCAGTCGTCACTGAGTGAACCAGTGAACGACGGCCCTGACCGAGGCTCTTCGTGTCTGTCCCCCGTGAGATTCCGCGATTTCCTCATCTTTAAAGTAACAGATTTGACAAGGTGTTCCCAAAGACCCTTTAGAAACCCAAAGAGAAAAGTGGATAGAAGGCAAAGAATGAAGGCCAATGGGCAGGAAGCATCCAGATTTACAACCAGCGAGAAAGAGCAAACTTCTAATGGGCTTTGATCAAATTTATGCAAAAAAAGGAGGAAAAAAGGAACAGCTTCCTCACTTCTCCTTGACTTAAAGCTGTAGGAGAGCGCTACGAGATTACTAACAGTGAGCCCAGACTAACCGCAGTATCCAAACAGCACCGAGGACTGCTAAGATGAGGACAGGACTGCTAAGATGAGGACAAGGGAGAAACTTAACCCGGGCATTTGAAGGACAGCAGCTCCCTGTGATGGCTCCTTGCTTTTTCCCACCATCCCCCTTTGCAGTGGCCTTCAGCAAGCTGACTTTTCTCTCTCTCACAGTTCCTACGCTAATTCAAAGCAAAGACAAACCATTTTGCAATACCCATTGGCTGGTTTTTCTTCAACCACAACGGACAAACTGTTGTCAGAAAAGCAGCTAAAAAATGTGCTTCTCCCCCTTTGAAAGGTGTTCTGTACTTTCCATTTATTGAGTCTCAAGATCAACCTGCAGACAGCGCACTAAACCATCTGTGGATAATTGTAACACGTGGGCCCCACATTTGTGGGCCCCAAATATTTCCTTTCAATTTCACCATCTATGCCTGACCAGTTCTTATACCTTCAGCCTCTCCAGTCAAGACAAAACCAAGCAGGTCCCCAATTCCTTGTCTGCCCTCTCTAATGCACAAACCACCAGGCTGATGAGAGAGATGGATTACAAGCCGCTCGTAGTTGGACTGTGTGTTCTGTTTTTCCTAACAATATTATCCACCAGAGGCAGGGACAAAAAGAAAATGCTCTATAATAGAAAGCTTGTTGCCTCCCACCTCAAGGAACGCGGGGCTTCCTGACGCCCAGCCCAACACTACTCAGCAAAACACACAAAGCTGTCAACTTCCCACAGCCTGCCAAATATAAAATACAGTGTCCTAAATACACAGAGCTGCAGACACACAAAACGCTCAGACTTCCTCAACAGACCAGAAATTACATCGCACCTTTTCAGTAATATTCTGTGCAATAGCAAACATTTTGGAGGGAAATAAAATAAATTAACATTCTGAGGACTCCAAACAAAACCCCTGGCATGCACCTTTCACATCTTTCCAATTTCTCCTCCTCCTTGCTTCCATCCTATCGTTTTACCATGTATTCTGGAGCGGCTGTATTTCGTGGACCCCGATACTGTCTATGCTGCTCTAGAAGTGGGAAGCACATTGAGTATTTGACCTTGTTCCAGGACTTTGCAAAGTCTTTTATCTATCTTATCACAGTTAATTCTTAGGACAAGCGTATGAGGTAGGTTTTATTTATTATTTAGGAAACCAAGGCACATAGAGGTTAACTTTCCCAAGCATGTAACAGCTAGCAAGAACCAGAATGTGGAGTTTCTCCAAAGAGATATTATTCCCATTTTATAGCTAAGGATATTCTGGCTCAGAAAGGGTAGAGAGACTTAAGCTCTGAGCCCTGAAGGGATCCAGACCATGCAGCCCAGTGACTCTGCCACCACGTGGATCATGCTGGCTAAAACCCACTGCAAAAGTGACACTAATGGCAGGTGACCCAGCTCTCTCACTGTCTTTACTTAAGAGTAACACTAAGGAGAGGACATCCTCAAACCTCTGATTCTGCTCCAAGCTTACAGCACTTCATATCCATTCCAGGTGATTTATATAATGCAAAAAATAACCAGTCCATTCTGCCCTTGACTCAGTTTAGATGGCCTGGTCATGGGCTCAGAGAATCCAGAATCAACTTCTGGGACAATCCAAAAGTCAGTCTAGGATCTACTGCTCTACTCTCTTCCTTTCTAGCAGACCATGCCCTGAGGACCCAAAGGCCCAGGCGGTCTCCGAACATTCATGGAAGGAGCCAGAGAAAATAAACAGAGGTGGAGTCCTCAAGCCTGGCTGATCATCAGTCAGCTTTTGAAACCTACAGATTCCCAAGCTCTACCAAGCCAACACTCTGGTTCACTAGGTCTGGGCTGGGGGCCAGGTGACTCTGATAATCACGAGGTTTGGGACAACTGGACCAAGGTATTAAACTCCATTGTCCCATCTGTTTCCTCAGCTTCACCTTCTTCCTAGATTGTCTCTCCATCTTCAACATATAAACATTTTCAAGTTTCCCTAACTTAAAACACTATTAGTCATAATAAAACTATACCCTTTCTCTCCTAAGTTATCAGTGACCTTTCTCCTTTTCTCAGCCAAGCAATTTGGGAGAGTGGTCTACACGGACTTTCTGCTTCTTGCCACCCATTTGCTCCTCATCTAGCCATCTGCTCATGCCAGGGCCCCTCCAGCACCCTCCCCCCCGACTTTTGGATGGTCTTATTAACAGTCCATCCCGGGTTCCTCCTTCCTGCAGGCTAACTCCACTTCCACCCCTTCTCCACAAAGCTCTCTGGCCTCCCCGGCTTGACGTCTGTCAGTTGGTTGCCTTCAAGGGAAAAAAACAAAACAAAAACCAAACCCAAACCAAACTCCTGAGACTAATATCCAAGGCCCATTAAGATCTGGCCCAGCGCTACCTTCAATGCCGGCTGTGGGCTCACCTCCATCTCGACAGCACTGAGCGCTGGGTTATAACTGTAGCATCTGTGGATTTTCCTCCTCCTCTCGTCCCCCCAGCACACACGTATAACCACCAGGTGGGGAGCTCTCTGAGGGTCTGAATTATCCTGGAGTCTGCCACAGTAACTGCCACACAGTCGTCACCAGAGAGAAGCTCTTTATGACAGAGAGTGAGGAAGCGGTCAGGGTCGATTCTGGGTCTCAAGCTTCAGTAACTGAGTAAAACAGAGCTGCTGTTAACTGTCATCTGGAACAAGGGCCGAGGAGGAGATGTGGGTGGGAAAGAATATTACAGGTTTGATTTTACACATGAAGAGTCTGAAGTGTCAGCAGGCAGAAGACAGTGGTGGGGACATACCTCTTTATCTTAAGCAGTCTATTCTAAGGAGGCCACTGGAGTAGGAGTCAGGACACACACGTTTAGTCGTGTCAATACTAATGATTTGCTGCTGACTTCAGCTGGATCAATTAAGCTCTCTGGGCCTGTGCCTCATCTATAAAATGGAGCAGATACTTGTCCTTCATACCCATGGTAAGAACAAGACAATAGTATAAAATGGTTTATGAGGTACTAAGAAGCCAAGAATTCATTTTCTGTGTACACTGTATTTGGACTCAGCATCATCAGTTTCACACAAATGATGTCATTCATCTGCGCAGTTGGTGTCACTCTCTACACCTGTGACATCCATGTGTGCTGATGTGCTGTGAAGCACAGGAAACCAGTGCTACCTTACAGCAAATCACGACCACATCCTTTCCTTTCCTAAGGTCCTTTCAACATCTTGCTTATCCCATTATAAAGATGAGGAAACAAAAGTACAAAGAAAATCCTACCTCCATTCACTCAATGAGCATCTACTGTGCACCTGCTATGAGCAAGGCACTGGACTGGGTACTCGGCACCCAAAAAATAAAGTAGGAGTAGAGGGTTAAGTAGATGCCCAATATAAAAACTAAGATTCTATAATGAGAACGTACCATAGAGTAAAGTGACCTCTGAAGGGCCGTCCCAGCGTCTAAGCTCCCTGGGGGGTGGCTGAGGACTCTGCTGAGGCTTATGTCAACCGTCTTCTCCCACTGCTCCATCCTGCTTCCTTCCCCTCCCCCACAGCCTGCCGATCTCCATCTCAGACTCTGCCTCCTGGTTAACCCATCCTGCTCAACAGCTGAGGAACTCTTACCTACTAGGGTCAGGGAAGGTGACAAAGAACTTAGACACCAAGGAATGAGCAATATTTTACAAGTCAGAGAAGGCAGGCATTGTGTTCTAGGATGAAACAATAACGTGAACAAAAGTAGGGAGGAGTGACAGAGGCTGGTGATTTGAAGAATGAGAGCGATTCCCTGTGGGTAGAGCGCAGAGGGCTTCAGGAGGAGGAGGAGGAGGAGCAGAAGACGCAGTTGAAAGGCCTCCACCTTTATCTTAGAGGTAAAGGGAGCCGTCAGAGGTTTTTGAGAAATGGAGTGACAGAGCAGGTATTTTCACAACAGCTACAGCATGCAGGATATACTGAAAAAGGGAGAGCACAGAAGCAGGGAAGGCTTTCAGGATGCTTCTACATTAATTAGTCTTCTAGAAAGGCAGCAAAGATCTAAGGTTCTGGCATTAGCAGTGGAAAAGACAAAAGGGATTCAAGATACATCTTTGAACTACGAAATCTGAGCCAAGTTTCCCCTTCAATGAAAAGAGGATAATGAGACCTATGTCATAAGTTGGTGGGACGCGCAGGAAGAGGAACACACAGGTAAATGCCTAGGCAAGGTGTTTACATATACTAAATACTTGACAAAGATTCATTCACTCATGCTCTCATTTGGTCACGGACTCAAGCCAAAACTGTTAAAACCTGGAGTGGTACTAGGTGGAAAAGGGTGAGGAAGAATTGCCAGTGTAGCCAGCATGGGGGTACTGACAATTGCAATAGTGAACTCAGACTGGGGAGTGAGTTCAGAGGAAAGTTTGGTTTTTGACTGATTGCTTAATTTTTGAGGGAGCCACAGGACAATCAGAGAGATGTGTGTCCTGAAGTTGGTGACACAATAAACACACTCAGACACAGGTCAGGGCCGGAGACGGGGATGTGGAATTGGCAGCACATGGTGGGAGGTGATGTGAGAGCTGATGAGGACACTTAGGGAGGTACCATTTAGTGAAGGGAGGAAGTTGGTAAAAAGAAGACATGTGGAGACATCTACCCTTTGGAACAGAATAAAGGAGGGGAGCCTGAGGAAAAAAGGGAAAAGGACTGAGCAGAGAAGGAAGAGGAGAAACAGAACCCAAAGGACTACAGAGTTTCAAAAGAGTTCACACATCAAGTGTGAGGAAAACTGGGAGGGGTCACTTGAAATCCTTCAAGGGAGCAATGAGACAGTGAAAACCTGGGCCAATCTAAATGTCGGACTGGAGTAGACTGACTAATGCACCAATATGATATAATCATGACTACAACGCTATAGATTTATTGACATACACACAAAAGAATATTCAGGCTACATTTGCTAAGCAAAAACAAAACAGCAGGCTGTAACCATTATGATCATGTGTGTTATGAGAGCATTTACATGAGAATACATGTGGCTAATAAAATCTCCTCAAATCAGCATCATAGGGTTGTTGAGAAACTATAAGAAAGACTAGACTTTGAAGTAGCTCTCAATATAGAAATAGAGCTTGAAGGGAGGTCAAGGTGACGAAAAGGGCCCTCTGTCCGTGTACTTCACTGTGTATGTGTGTGCATGTGAGCGTACGTGTGCATAAACATATACACAGACATACATATGAACGTAAACGGAATCACAGCACCTCAGTAATCTAGATTTCTAAGTGACTGAATAGTTTTTAGATGTTATACAAACAATTACCACATCTTCTATGACATTAACGCAATCCTGAAGCTGGGGTAAGGAGGTATAAAAACAAACCAGAAATTTCTAGTATAGTTATTTTTACTCTTCTATTTTAGTTTTTAGGTAGAGTATAGCTTTTCACTGCACTAGTATTAGCCTATTTAAGAGGTAATTTTCATAGTACTTTAAAGAATAGTGAAGACCCTATGGCACATAGCCAATCCTTGTCGCTCAACAGAAGGAAGCGATGAAGCCACTGAAATCAGCAGCACAGTCAGGCTCCAGGCTCCAGCACCCGCCTGGACCTCCTACAGCATCCACCGCTGTAACGTGACTTACAAACGCCCCGACGCCCCATGAATCCGTTTCTCAGTGAAGACTGCAACACTACCAAGATTGAAGTTTGCAACTTCAAATGCTCTTTAAATCAAACACAATAAAGTAAGTCCAGACATTTCTTCTTTCGGCGAGAAAGACTAACTCCCACTTCCACTCTCACCGCCATTGCATAACTGAAGAGAGCAAGAGGCAACTTTCCTTGGACTCTTCAAATAAACTCTCTTTAGGGATCAGGCTACACACAAGAAAATAGCTCAGCAGGAATTTGAAAAAAAGAAAAAGAGAGAGAGAGAGAGAAACTAGGGATAAAAGCAGGAAGGAACCTGAGCAAAACATTACCAGCACCACAATATAACACATGCCCCGTCAAACATCAGTTATTTGAATGGAATCAGGGAGAAGGAGTCAATTTAAAAAGTCAAGATCTGGCAGGGGTGGTCAAGAAAAAGAATACACATGTGCGTTGGATGGATGGACACATGACCTGGTTTTGGATAAATGAAGCCAGGAATAGTTTACAACTTATGTGAGTCTGTTTCCAGCTAGTCTGAAAGGCAATCTGAAACTGTGTTATCAATTAGGGACCCATTGATGGATTATATACAGTCTGAAAGAGCCTCAGGCTGGACATCTTACAGATGTAAATATCAGACATGTGATAGCCCACCAAGTACATTAATTCTGCTCTGAAAAGGGGCATGAGCCAGAGAGGAGGAAAAGGGGGAGCTCTGAGGTCAGCCTCACCGTCTCCCACTCCTCTCACATTACAAATGACTGCTCAAGAATGTGGACTTTGGGAAGCAGCCACAGCCTGGTGGAATGTCACAAAACTTCAAATGCAAGCAAGTCAGTTCTCAAATACCTGCATATTGCCAAAAGCTGCCTGTAAGTCTAGCTACGTCAACTGTGCTGAGAACAACGCTTGTTAGGCAGTACGTTATACTTGAAGCATGTTCTTAGAAATAGCAGATTTCAAGATCTGGTCTTTAACAAATATCCCCACCCTCACCATCCTCTTCCTCTCCACCTCCTGATTTTTCAAACCATCCCTCCCTTAACAAATAAGTACTCAAATAAAACAGCATTTTGTCAGGATCTCTAATTATTTGTGCAGCTGAGTTCTACTCCAAAACTTCAGTCATAGAAGATAATTCTAATATAACTACAAGGTCTTCAACACATCTTCCTCCACCTCAGTCTCAGCTGATGATCTTGCTTCCTAATTCTCTGAGGAAACAGGATCACTAAAAGGGAATGTCTCCAAGTTCTCTAGGCTACATCGATCATTATGGGCACACTTACTCTACCCTCACTCCTCTCACTAAGAATGAACGCTCTGTGATTCTAGTCCCCCACTTGGAACCCAACCATCTCTTGCCCAATCAAGGAAAAGGCTCTAGCAATCACCTCCCTTAGCTCCATTTCTCTATGAGATTAGCTTTTCTCTACCATATTAGATTTCCTCTAGGGGATCATTTCCTTTAGCACATAACCTTGCTGTACATTCTTTCAATTTAAAAATATTCTCTTGACGCCACATGGTCCTCCAGCTCTCCTTTAAGCAAAACTTAGGAGTTCAAGTACTTACTGTCTCCAACACTTGTTACTTCTTAAGCGCTTGAACTGACTAGGATCAGCTGTTCATTCTATTCAATAATTCCACCAAACAACTCTTGTCAAGTTCACCAATAACCTATATGTTTAAAAATCCAGTTGTCAGTCAGTTTTCTTAGCCGTCATCTTACTGGACCCAGTTAACACATGATTTCTCCCTTCTCGTTGAACCACTTTCTTCACATGGCTTCAGGGAGATGGCTGTCCTGGTTCTCCTGCCAGACTGACTTCCTTCTCAGATTCCTTTACTGCGTCCTCTTCATTTCAGTGATCTCTAAGTGGTAAAGGTCCCCAAGACTCAGTCCCTGGACCTCTTCTCTTTTCTACCCACAGCCACTTGCTTTGTGATCTAATTGAGTCTCATGATTTAAGTACTACTGATGCACAATGAATCTCAAATTTAAATCTCCAGTCTGGCCCATTTCTCAGACTCCAGACTTGGATATCCACCTGCCTATGAGACGTATCTGCTTGGATATTTAATACGCCTCTCAAATTTAACTTTTCCAACACTGCGATGTTGATTCCCTGCCTCCCACACAAACCTGCTCTTCCCCCAGCATTCCCTGTCACAGTAAATGGCAACTCTGTCCTTCTCGTTGACAAGGCCAAATACCTTGGAAGTCCTGCCCAACTCTTTTCTTACTCTCACAGTTCCTCCCCTCCCCCTATCCAATTAATCAGCAAATCCTACTGGTTCCACCTTCAAAACATATTCAGAATCCAACCACTTCTCACCACCTCCACTGTTGCTGCCCCATGAACGCCGTCATCACCTGACAGCTGGGTTTTGGAATAACTTCCTAAATGGTCTCTCCCTGCTCCCACCTTTGCCAGCTAGGGCCTATTCTTGTGGCAGCAGCTGGTAACCTCTTAACCTAAGTCAAATCACGTGACTTATCTGCGGGAACTCTTTCCTCCCCCTCCCCCAACAGCTTCTATCTCATTCGGAGCAAATGCTCAAGTCCTTATAATGGCCAGTAAAGCAAGGCTCTTGGAGATCTGGCCCCAACCACCTCCCTGGCCTAATCTTTTTCTACTCTCCTCCTTTATTCATGGAACCGCAGTTATAGGGGCCTTCTCGCTGCTTCTGAGCACAACAAACATTTTCCCAACTCAAAGCCTTTGCCTGGGATACACGTCCTCGTTGTCCCATGGTTTACAACCCCACTGGGGAGTCCCTTCCTTCTCTCTCCTCCCTCCACGCCATCCCCCCAGGCCCCTCAGGTCTCACCCTGTTACTTTCCTCCATAACATCCATCATCACCTGACATGCATATTTACTTCAGATCTATGTCTCCTGGCTCCTAGAATATAAGCTTTTTGTTTTGTTTACAGCTGACCTAGTACAAAGCAGAGTGTCTACCACACAGAAGGTGTTTGATAAAATAATTGTTGAATAAACTCTACTGTACTTATTCATTCCAGTTAGTAGGTAGGAGGCCATTACTGGGCAGAATGGCTTCTGTCTTTACTAAGAAAAAGGCACAGTAATACGACTATTGATGATGGAGATAGATCTCAACAATATGCTCATTATCAGAAACAACGAACAGATAGAAAATAAGGCAACGAGAATGTAGCCCTGGCTGCAGTAACTTCCAGATCCTCCAAGGTCTGGCCCAGTGAGGTGAGCGATCCTGGCAGGGGAGCGTTGCTCTGGCTCCCAGGTGAGCATGCATCAGGCTGTCTGCCCCAGTCCACACTTTATAGTGTCCCAATCACACAGCCAGGAGGGTGCTGGGGCTTTGTCCAGAACCTCAACACCAGCACAAGGATCTACAATCAAAGATGTGTGAAAAAAAGATACTGTCTACCAGAAAGGAGTGGAAATACATTCAAAAGTAGTCTATCATTCTTTCTTGTTTTATTTTCCCCTTGATTATAAAAGTAATGCAGACCTGAAGTTAAGAAAATTAATAAGTAAAAATACCTTATTCTTCCATCCCTAAAAGATAACTATTAACTTTTATGTACGAGCCCTTCTAGATCTCATATATACAAAAAACAGTAAGGCACTATTTTTTCTTATTAATGCAAATGGGTAGCCCAGAAGTTAACACGTGTTGTAAAAATTTTAACTACACAAAACGTCGGATTACACTGTCTTTCCGGAACACCTTTAAATTTGACCCTACTCAAAGATGGCTATTTCTACCTCAGGTCTTCATCCCCAGCAACATGTCGCCTGTTACTGAGCATATCTGAAGAAAAGAAGGTAAGTACTGAGTTTGGGAACCGGAAGACTCAAGTTCCACCTCCGTGTCCTGTGCAACTATGGAATCATCCATAATTCATTTTTTCTGCCCATTCTATGCCCTTCTCTGCTCTCTTCAATTATTTTTTATGAAAAGTATTTCTACTGAGCTTCCTTTCTAGTAGTAAACCCCATCTGCTCCAGAAGGACCCCAGATTCTCTGACCAACAAAAGAAATAACTGAATCCATTATACACCGGGTCTACACAATATACTCCTGGCAGGTCTAGGCTGGACCATTTAGCTGGCAGCTATAGTTTTCTTCTCCTCAAGCAACATAAAGCTCACAAGTCTTTCTTTCTTGACCTAATAGATTACCTGGTTTGTGTATACAATTCCCAAAGACCACAACTCTTCCCCTGGGCCAAGACTGGATAGGACTCTAAGAGTAAATATTCTGGTCCTCTGGCTGGCTTCTCTCTTGGGTTTTACAAGTCTGCAAGAGACCTGGAATTTGGGAAGTACAATTCTTCATGTTTAAGGATTAGACCTTTCACCTCTCCAGTCATAAGGGAAGTCTTAGGACCCTTCTGAGCCTCAGATTCCTCCTTGCTAAAACCTGAGGATCGAGGCTGGTGGTGACTTCTAAAGGTACTTTCAGCTCTTAAAAGGCAAATCCTTTGGGTTCTGAGGCCCATTAATCAACAAGCGTACATAACGAGACAAATAGGGGGAGAAAAATAGACTGCAACTCCAGGGCAAGAAGGCAGAGACACTATGTCACTTTGAAGCTACATATAAGTACATATACAGGTATTATTTATATTAGTTATTACTATTATATACGACTGAGTTTCAACAAGACCAGGAAGGAAAGTTCAACCTCAATATATGGCAACATGGCACTGTTTATTAGTGGAAAAGCTCCCTCATCCTTCTTCCAAAAAACCCCAAAACAAATTAAAAATTATAATTAGGGAATACAAATGAAATTCAGCATCTACTCCTGAAAAGATAACTGGTTCTCTAGAATAACCTTTAAAACAACAAATGTGTAACTCCTAACAAATGAGATCATGAACTGAAGAGTCTAGCAAGGTATAGCTATGCAGTAAATGCTTGATACGACATTCTCAGCTTGGTTTTCTTCTTCCTTTCCATCTTTTGAGTGTTAACTTCCCAGAAAGAAATATCCTACTTTAAGTATATGATGTTTTTTTCTTCAGAACTTAAAGGAAAATGTCTGAAGCAATACAATTGTTCAACTTGAATGTGGCAGAACACAGTTCACTTTTATAAAACCAAGAGATTACTGACCTGAATTTAAGTCTCGTCCTGGATTGAAGGCCCGGCTATTCACAGTAGTAGAAAGTCGATCACAACTAATTGTTCTAGATACATTGGTATTAAAGTTCCCATCAAATCTGAAAAAACAAAAGAGAATTAGCAATATTTCTTTAGTGGTTATTCACTCCACAAAAAGAAACCAACAAAAATCATAGTTAATACTGCGTACAAAATAGGTCAGCTCAGAAACAATAAAATTGTAATTTAGATTTTAAATGTTAAAAAGAATCACTTCAGAACAGTGTGTCGGGGGAAAATGTGTATCTAGAAGGTTTTAGAAATCAAGTTCAATTCTAAGGAGATAAAAATAACCTATCGCCAATCTTTCCACCAATGAATCTGAGTCAGGTTCTATTGATAAAATCATACAGAGAATAGATGCGCCAAAATTCAGACTAGAATTACAAAATTCAGACTTGAGCTCTGATGTCCTATACGAAACAATTCTTTAAATTATCCTATCTGAAAACCAATGACCAAGAAGAAAAATCGACAGTAGTGGACGAGAAAGAATGGCTGTGGAGTGGGAGAGATCTAGATTTGAGTTTCCACTCTGTCACTATTGAACACGTGACCAGGGACAAATTATTCAGTTTTTCTGAGTCTCAGTTTTCTTATTCAAAAAAAGCAAAAGAGATAATAAGACTTATTTTTCAGAGCTGTCACCAAGATTGTAAATAATGTACCAAAGTTCCTCTCATGGTACATGACACAGCTTGCACCTTCTAGATTGTAACGTAGGTAAGGTCAAGGTCTTTTTCGACGTTCAGTGGTGGTGCAATGGTAGTACCTGAGCTGGAACAATGCTAGTGCTCTGGCTAGCACAGATCAAAAAGTACTAGTGTAACCAATGACTCATTTGCTAGAACAAGCCAATCTGCAAGAAAATAACAGGAAAATACACCAATTCATGTACCAGTCACTAAGAGTACTTCTAAGTGAATTTAATCCAGAAGTAACAAAAGAGAAAGATCTTGGACTTCTAAGTAACCTATTTAGGATTGCAGATACTGAGAAGACTCATGAAGTTTCCAAGTGTTCCCTCCAAATCAACTCAATCTGGAACTAGGTTTTTTAAAACTTGTGTTAAAATGTGTACGTCAGATAATGAATACCATTAATGAAATTCCATTAACACAGGTAGAGAAGCTATATATCCTGGGCGAAACACTCCTCAAAATCAAAATCTACTTGCACATGAACTTTGATTATCTGTTGAGCACACCTCATGATTTATAAGATCTACTATATTGAACTCATTGTATAAGCAAGGGCACTAGGTTTTCACACAGTGTGTTGGGTTCCAAAGCAAAAGTTAAACAGTTTTGTTTTGACCCATATCATCTCAAAGGAGGAGGCGAGTGGATTTTAAGAGACCCTTAGTCCAACCTCTAACCCAGTACAAAATTATGTCAACATTGTCAACTGTGCCTCCACGAACCAGCTGCTTCACCAACGTGGTCACTCTTCTTGGATCTGCTCCAATTTGTCTAGACGAGAAGACTGCTGCTTCAAAAGCCACAGACGGAGGGAAAGGAAGAGATTAACACACCAGCAGCTGCCTGAGTGCACGCTGGCAGAGCAACATGAGCTCACTGTTCCCTCTTGTTTTAGCATTTGAGCATCTGTGAAGCAATAGCAGCATTACACGAGCAACCGCCTTGCTCTCCGTGCTGGAGAGCCACATTACATCTATCCCCTCACATTCTTTTAAATAAAAGACCAGATAATATTTAGGCGGCCATGTGGGCTATATGGTCTCTACCACAACTGCTAAACTCTGCCATTGTGGTGTGAAAGCAGCCAAAGAGAATTCACAAAGAACGAGCGTGGCTGTATTTCAATAAAACTTAATTTTCAAAATACGTGGTGTGCCAGACTCATTCCACCACCCCTGGTCTAGACCAGGGCAGTCTAAGAGTATTCTCTGAGATGATGAAAATGTATTATTTTTGCACTGTCCAATACGGTAGCCACATGGGGCGTTTGAAATGTGGCTAATGTAACTAAGACATTAAATTTTCTATTTGGTTTAACTTTAATTTAAATGTAAACAGTCACTGAATAGTGGCTACCATATTGGATAGTGCAAGTCTAGAAGGTTCTGCTGATTATTCACCTAATCATCCTTCAGGTCTCTGCCCACTTGTCACTTTCCGAGAAAGGCTTATCCTCACTGTGGATGACTTCCCAATCTATGTCAAGTGCCCCCATCTTCTCTCAAAACGTGTCACCATTTTTAATTTGTGGCTCCATTTGTGTATTTTTTATGGATGGATTTTCATGCCTCAGGCTACATGAATAGACAGGAACTTCCTGAGGGCAGTTACCACATTTTGTTGGTTTTCTTTACCATGCGTACATATGACTCTTAGCATTGTTCTTGTCAAAAGCAGGCGCTCATAGTAACTGATCTTCTATCAACAGGGCACCAGTGCCTATCCCTGTCCTTGGCTCCCCAGAGGGCTCCAGAAATCCTAGCAGGTGAGGACCAGGACTCGGATAAATGGTTCCTAATTCTGAAAGCCTAGCCACATCAGAATCCCCTGGGATGCACGCTGGAATGCTGATTCCTGGGCTCTACCCTGGAAGAGTCTGATTTAGTGAGTCTGGGGTGAGGCCCAAGAAGCTGAGTTTGACAGGCTCCCCAGAAACAAGAAGCCCTCCAATCCTGCCATGTAGATTCCTTCAGAAATAAAGCAGTAGAATGGCTTTCTGCATGAGCACAGGTACTTCCCAGCATGCCTCAAAGAGATCAAGGACAGAGGGTCTTCCAATTTGAATCAAGAGAACAGAATAGTTCTTAGGAATACCTGCAACTCTCATCTGGACTTTGCTGTACAAATTACAAACCCCTTTAACACTTGCCCATTTCACAGTTGAGAAAAGTGACACCACGGATCATACAGCAAGTCAGGGACCTCAGAAAGACTTAAACCCGTCATGCAACTCCCTGTTCGAGGATGGGCCACATACCACATGGCTTAATTTAAGTGACACATAAGGAAGAACTTGCTAAAAGGGACAACTCAGGAGAGTTAGTGACAGTTTCTCCCAGGAAAAGTATAAACCTGGAACAGCACTGTGTCCATGGATGAGGTCTCCACAGCCAGGACCCCTGCTACAGCCTCTGCCCTTGAGAAGACTGAAGTCCAGTGCTGAGCACGCAGAGACTCCCTGGGCCTTTGTGAAACGAACACTCGCTCCTGGGGACCGGGGAGACCAGGGAACTATTTTTATAGGTTTTCCTCTCTGTATTCAAAGGATCATCTCTGAGAGCATTAAAGAAAACATTTTTATAACAATAAAAATGGAAGTGATTCATTAACAAAAGTCTGTGCTCAGTAAATATTTGTCAGTCATAAAAAGGTTTCACAATGTAGTACTTGTCATCAATAATCTACCCAGCCTTCTCTTGCCACGATCTCCAAACTGTAGTTCTAACCAAACCAGTCCCTCAATACATGTTTCTCTGTTGGATCCGGACTGTGACGCTCTGCAAAGCCGAGCTCTACTCATCCTCCCACCTCACATTTCTCCTGTCAGGCCCGGCTATGAGTCCCTCCTTCTCCGAACCGGCTAGTGCCATCCAGCCTCTTAGTTCCATGCTTGTGTCTCTCTTTACTATTTTGTCTATTGTTTTGTAATCAGGCTTAACATAGCGTCATCATCACTGACGTCTGTTAGATATAGACTGACTGGCTTTAAATTCTTTTTACATCAACAAAATACTAATCAATAGCAACTTTAAAATAAGATTTATTATAAATAATGAGCAAAGTATCCTACTTACTTGCCTCCCTCATATCAAAAAAGCTGTGTTAAGTGAGGGGTGAGATGCCAGGAGATTTTGTTCTGGAAGCCGAATTGCCTAGATTTGACCGCGCGCCCCTTGAACTCCCAACTCTCTCTAACCCTCTCATGAACCGCAGTGCCCCTGCTGGGACGGTTAAGCTGCTGGAGGATTTCTACTTCTCTCTCAGGGCTAGCACATTGCTGGGAACGTGTAGTTCTCCACAGATTCTTACTGGTGACTGACTAACGAGAAAATGCAGAGAGCTAAGTCACCAGAAACTTGCATGTATTTTATACAGTGACATTCACTGAACATCGATGATGAATGAAGAGTTGCTACCCTGGCGAAGCATGGCCATGTCACGGTCAGGAGCAGGGGCTTCGGGGTACACAGACCCGGACTGGAGTTTGGGTTTAAACTGCTTATTGTTGTAAGTCGGGCACAAAACCTGCATTTTCTAAGTCTACAGTTTTCTCATCTATAAAATGGTGATATTAACAGTACCTGTTTGATAAGGTTGTGTTACGAATTTAATCAGAAAATGGCTCTTAAAAGTCGGGTACACAGAAAGCATTTAATAAGTAATAATAGCACTGCATTAGAATTGGATGTATTAGTAAGGATAACCGTTAACAGCTACTACGTGCTTATCAGACAGGAAGTGAATTCCCAGTGCTTTACGTGAATTAATTCATCTAATTCTTCAAAAACCCTGAGGGAAATAGTGTCATCATCTCCATCCGAAGACTAGGAAACTGAGGCACAGAAATGTCAAATTAAGATCAAGGTTCACAGCGGGGAAGCAGCAGAACCAAGAGACGAACATGTGTCTGAGCTCCCCTTCATAATGAATACGTTACACTGTATCTCAATCAATCACAACCAAGTCATCAGTGAGGTCATCTGCAATTCAACTCTCTCAAAGGAAAAGATTGCTCTGAAAGACTGCAGGATTTAGGGGAAATCCTTGCTGTTTATTTAATGGAAAATGACAGGAGCTAAACACAAGGCTTCACAATGGACAGCTCCCGAGAGAGAGAATTCCATGGACGAAGATGAGGATGTGGCGGAGGAGGAAGAGGCTATTAAAGGAGGGGCTTTCTAAATGTTCACCACTGGCATAGCTATGGGACTGGCCATTTTTGGATTACTTTTTCTTGTTTCATTCATTCTGGCAGCTAGACGTTCCAGATGGACAGAAGGCTGAGCATCAACATTCTCTGCATGTAGAAGTGAGACAGCAGACCTGGTGCCAGCTCACACCAATTTATTCCTTCTCCTGGTACCAATTTTCTCCTCTGAGAGAAAGAGCCTGGCATTCTGGTAATCTGAGAACCTTCAAAAATGGCTTATGTATAACAAAGACAATAAAATAGAAATAGGAAAAGACCAAGAAAGAGGAAATTGCACTAAACTCTGAAAAATTCTCACAGGGGACAATGAATGCAGGATGCTAAACAACATAAAGGGCAATGGCCACAACTTAAGTTTTATTGTAAATGTGGGCAAGGCATAATACCCAAACACTGCCCAGGGAGCCCCCACTGATGTGGTGCAGACACACGGCCTCCCAGAGATCAGGCTCGATCCGAAAATAAAATGGAAACTACCTGAAGAAGTTCTTTTCCTGATGGAATCCATAGGACAATCCTGATGTCTCAGAATTAAACCACCACCTTGCAGGGAAACCTCAGCCAGAGGGCAATCTAACTGTCGTCCCGTTAGTTCAAGGACATCTGGATTCTGAGAGTTTACTAACAAAGGATGAAAACAGACTGTCATCTCATTTCAGAATTTGATTTAATTCTTTCTCCCCGGCTAAAACGCAGGTAGTGAAAGCTATCAAGCCCCCACATTCTGATATTGAAAGAATTCAGACACGTGACAACCACTCTCCTTCCTCCTGTTTCATTCTACATGGTACCTGTAAGTGTGGCAAGGATATCACAATAGTTTGCCTGGAGTTCCCTCCCACGCCTGAGCCTCAGCTGTGGAGCAGCGCGTCCCAGCTGAGTTAACATGAAACACCTAGAAATAAACCTTGCTCTGCTTCTGTTGCGTGCTAGGCTGGTATGGAAGCAGGTGTCAACAGTGGGGTTTAAGAGACACAGGAGAACAGCATGTCCTGAGCTGCTAAGCCGGCTAGGAGAAGTAATTACAAGAGCAAAACCCCGCGGTTCTCTCTCCGGATGCCTGCTTTTCTTCTGGACTCCAAACACGGGAGTAAAACTCGCTCAGCCATCCCTGCTACAGTAGCCACCTCCTCACCCCAGAGGGACGTGCCTAAGACAGGAAGGCATTTTATGCACGTGTGCCTTTTAGAAAAATGATTTTTAAAAAACAAACATGCTATCCACCCTGATTTGGAGACTAAGAGTAATGTGAGTTCATGCTTATGATACTTTGTAAAAACATGTCAGTTACTCTTAGGAGTCACCTAAAAGAGTTTTCATTGAGAAGAATGGAGCTGCCAGTCACTTTTACATAATTCCAGGTTTATGGAAAGGTCAAGAACTGGTAAGATCATAGGTTTCAATTTAACTTTATATCTGTGCTTTAAAAAAGGAATAACAGTAAGAGAACAATCCTATCTCAACCTCCCACAGACCCTCACTCTAAAAAACGGAGATACTGGATGATGACCGCTTTCTGTACTTATTTTCCTAAGATAAAACCAGTGCCTAAAATTCAGTTTCATGAGAAATAACTCCATCTTTCGTACCTTAAAAAAAAAAAAAAAAGAAATAGAAAAAAAAAAAAAACTTCCTTCTGGATTTACTTTCATGAACTGATCGAAACTGCATCCCGAGGGAGAAAACAGAACTGTGACTCCCACTTTGATCTCTTCCCCATGGAGAAATTCACTCCCTGCCTGCCTTGCAAGATGTTCATTTGATTGACGTTTGCTCTGATGTGCAAACTGCTTTGAACTTCAGACACTGAATTCCCATCAGGCTGCAGTCATTTTTATTCTCCTTCAACAGGATTTACAAGCAGGAGATCAGCAAATGTAGAAGATAAAATAAATTTGCAGAAGCTTTGAATCTTACATCAAAACAGTGTTCAAGTGAGTTCCAATTGGATTTCATTCAGCCTCAATTCACAGTGTAAATCAACTTTTCAGTCGAGTCCCAGTTTAGAAAGAAAAAGACATAAAGGAGAGAGACACATACACCAGTTGGGGTTTACTTCCTGAATCTCTCCCTTGGTCTTTGTTTAAATTTCCTAAGGAAGGTGATTTGCCAGGCAAATCACTCAGAACCCTGGGTTTCCCTCAACATCTCCAGCGAAGCCTGCCCAATTTATCCCATAGCAGACAAAAACCACCCCCACAGTGAGGCTTCCAAGGATGATGGTGAGATGCGGTATTGCTCATGAACACGTTTAAGGGAATAATCTAACAAGCCAATCCCTGCGGATATCCTAGAAGAGCAAGCCTTAAACTGGTAGTCGGTCCATGAACAAAGCCAAGATGATGACAGCTAATGGGGTAAGAAACATTTTTGACTTGTTTGCTTGTTTGTAACCACTGCTAAAATGCTGAGACAGGTGCAAAAGATTTAAAAAAAAAAAAACCAACACCAGATCTTCTGGAAGCAAAAGCTGGTATCAGATGGGAAGCTGGTGTAGAGCCAATGCTGAGAGGCCTCCGTGGTTTTCAAAGCACACGGCAGGCCCTTGCTGTGGGTGCCGCGGGACCACCGAGGCCCATTTTAAGAAGAGCACACACTTTTCTGGGAAGCAAATTTAAGGAAGGTCTGGACCCGACCAACGCCCATGCCCGCCAGACCCTGGTCCTCGTGACAGCCCCACAGCGTCTGGGTTGCTGTGACAGGACAGGAGACACATCGCTTCACCTCCGTTTGCCAGGCCCCCTGCTCATTCTTTCTGGGAAGTGTCTCCTCTTTAAATATTTGAGCAACACCAGTTGAAAAGAATTAAACAAGAACCCCCTTATCTTCCACTTAACCACCCATGAGAATAAAGTTAAACAAAGAAAGAGCTGAGATAAAAATCAAACATCTGCACTGGCAAATATTTACACTCTGTTTGAAGGGTGGAGGAAGGGGTAAGAGGGAGACACTTCAAAAAGGAACCATCACATTTATAACGTAAGTGAGACTCCAACCCCCAACCGAGTTTACTTATTCAAACACCTAAATTAACGGGCAAACTGAAGAGCTGTCGAATAACGTGTAATCATGTTCCGAGAAATGGTTTTTCCTTCCATCTCTGCAGAGATTGGAGAGATAAGTCACATTCTTTTTTGTTCTTATCAGTAATAGGGATTAAACCTTCAGGGTTCAGCAACTCAGCCAGAATGGGAACAAGGGCCGGTTTCAAACGCCCTTGGAAGCGGAGGCCTTCAGAGCAAAAAAGCGTCTCCCGCCAGGAAAGTCTACGCATCACACAGACCTGCCATCTTTCTTTTCCGCCATCTCCCTGTCACAACAGCGTCACAACAGATCACTGAGAGGAGGCCCCGCTGCGATCCCCGCCTCACATCTAGACTCCAACTGGTGGTATTATCCGCTTAATCCACCTTCTCACACAAGCTTGGAAAATGGCCCAGGTGACAAGTAGGGGAACTGGAAGTGGATGCACAACCGCGTTAAACGTTTATCTGTATCTTCCTCATCCCCAGGTTGGAGCAGGGGTGCCTGAAGAAGAAGAAAGAAGGGCATCTGGAGAAACGAGAGGGAAAGCAAGCAGGTGGACAGGGGCCTGCTGGCCCCAGAGGCTCCCTCTGCGCCCGTGTCCGTCCTGCCACGTGATCACTCATGAGGACCTAACACACTTGACAGTGATTTATTTACAAGCCTTTCTCCCTTGCTGGGAAACACCAAGAGAGAGATCCTGTCTGACGCTTGTCCCCAGGGCTGAGCCCAGAGCCCGCTGTAAAGCATAGAAGTTTAGCAAATGTCTGCTGAGGGAGTAAACGCTGAAAACCGATGAGGCTCAGACCAGCCAGGACTAGAGACGAGAGGCTGTCAGCTCGTGTGTTGTCCTGTGGCACACACACTGAGTCGTCAGCGTGTAGCAGACCAGTGTGAGTGCTACGACACGGACATCAAAGAGAAGCACTAAGAACTCGGAGCCGGCAGATGACCTTGGAGGTGCACAGGTTCAGTCTCTCAGGCACACACGCACTGGAGCGAGAAGAGGTCGGCTCTGCAAGGGAAACGTGAAACCTAAGACGTGGGGTACTCACGGCCGACGTGTCCTCAGAGGGAATTACGGACCCAACACAAAAAAGTTAGCAAAGCTCTGAGTGTGAGGATGGCCATGTATACCATCACACCCACCAAGCCAGGCCCCGGAAAGAGAGGACGGACAGAATGGGTTTTAAATCTTGGCCTTCTTTGAAAACACTTTGATATTTTTGTATAATAAAACACGTAAAAAGCTTAAGGGAAGTTTCTGGTCCTCTGCTACACTAGGTCTATTTCCTAAATCTTGCATAGTCTACTAGCTAGTTTCTTTTAAAGACCAGATGGAAGGAAAGGAAGGAAGGAAGAAAATCACAAGACCAACTCTCCTTAAAATCTCTAACAGGCCACTGGTGAAATTCAGCATTGTAAGCAGAGTGGCAGGTCCCCTGTCCTTCCTTCGGTGAAGGTCCCACAAGGAAAATCCAGAAAGCAGGATGTCAGCAGACCCAAATGCAGGTCTTTCTGCTGGGAGGGTGCCCATGAATAGTCCTCAAGGTCAAATGATTGATCTGTCTGTCTGTCTGTCTATCTATCTATCTATGGTTTTAAGACTGAGAAACAAACTAAACCAGACTATTATGAGAACTTTATATTTAGCCAATTTAGACACTTCAGAGGGTCCCACAATAGGCGCAAGCGACATTCAAAGAAGGACCACACAGTTCAGCATTTTAACTCACAGATAAGCCATTCCAATTGTACCAACAGTCAAAACATTTTATCATTAAAAGAAAAAAGGATCTGAAATCAGGAAACCTAGATTCCAAACCCAGCTCCCCTGAGTCCTGAGCCAGCCTTGCAGAGCCCACCTCCTCACTGGCAAAACAGAGGATGGGGGACACGGTACCCACCCCAACACGGCTGTAGAGAGGGTCGTATGAAGAATGTAATGTAAGTAAAATAATGTTTGCAGAAGTAAAAGTCTAAGAAAGTATTTTGCTGACATATAAACATATGCAACTCTTTTACATAAGTTAAATAACATAACTGAGTAGACCTTCTGAAATGTAAAGCGTTCTGCACAATCTTTGTTGAAATTCTGAGCTCGACTGAAGTCCTTCTGTTACCAATATCCATAAAGATTGTATCTGTAACATTTCGCCTGCCTGCAGGTAATGATAATTTTAAAAGGGACTGGAGATGAAAGTTTGAGATAAGGCAGGAAGAATGACTCGAAAGACTCAGATTTGCCATACAGTACTTTAAGGGCAAAAACACTACCCACAACTCCCTGCGGAAGGAACAGGACCTGCAATAAAATTAAACTCAGTTGTCATGAGCTTGTCACATTATTTGACCTTGTGACACGAAAAGAACAAAAGAACAAGGGTCATAAGTGTGAAAGCACCTAAGTCACAAGGTTTTACTTTTCATAAAAACAGCAATAATAAGAAATAAAACATATATAGGGTTAAACATTTTACATCACTTTTTTCATGGGCACTACCTTAAAATAGTACTGGGAAAAAACAGGAGCTGCTCACATGTGGGTCAGCTGTTATGTCTAGAAACATCATGTTATACAAAACTCAGTTGTGCGTTAGCAAGTTAAAACTATCCATTTCAACTTTGCCCTCTGTCCTGAACTGCCATGCACTTAACATGGCTACGGGGGTGAAAATATTCGTGGGACGAAGATAAAACGGTGCTACAGGCCAATCTCCACTGCTCCCCAAACAACTTCTGAGAAAGATCCACATGCAATTCAAAATCAAAACCAGAACGTTTATACTGAATTCATCATCTTCCTCCTAAAAACCTTCTTTTGCCCATACTTTCACTTTTTAGTTAATCGATCTCTATCCTGAGATGCTCAATCTAAAAATTTAGAACCATCTTTTAAAATCCTCTTCCCCACCCAAATCTCCAATAAAAATTAGTTGGCAGATTCTATGTGCCCACCCCCACCGTGGATGTCTCTGCTCTTTTAGTCCTTCTTGGAGGTGTCATTACTTTTCTCCTGGATCACTACAGGACGGCCTGACTCAACAAGCCACTTGCCTCGCCACAATTTATCCTTTACTCGCCAACTAATTAATTTGTTCACATCATAGACCTGACTACAGCCTTCCTTTGCTTTAAAACCTACTGTTTGCAGAGGGAAATTCGTCCAGTCGACCAAGGATTCTGAGCCCACCACAGTACATCTCCTGGCCACCGCGCCACAGTCAATGCTTTGGACGCTTGCTGTGTTCTGGTCTGAGGCATCCTTTCCCAGATCTATGTGCAGAAGTTGTACCCTTCAAGGCCTCAACCACCACTTCTCCAGCAAATCTAAGTGTTCAGGAGCCTCTGCTCATCCTCATTCTCCTCTACAAGAGGCTTCGGATTTCTTTCACGACACTTGACTCAGTCTGCTCAGTTTATTCCACATGTGTCCTGCGAGATCCTGAAGGTATGGACTATTTTATTCATCTTTTTCTATCAAACACTATCTAGTACAATGTCTTGTACATTGACAGCCTTGAACATGATATAGAGGAGCTGAAAATGATATACACGTAGGTATCTGGAAATTTCACTTTTAAATTCACCCTGCGTAAATCAATTACTAATATTATTATAATGATTATTCATACGCATTATTATTATTAATGATTAAATCTAACTGATAACTAAGTGAATATCAACTCCAGTTTCCTCTCAGGACTTACAACAATGGAATAATACTCAGATGAAAATGATGACTATTATGAATGGGCATAAAAGTACTTGAATTTCTGCCAAGAGGTAGATAGCTCCATAATTCTGAGAACATCATCACTACCAGGGCTCAAAAACTGAAGACCACATCACTTTTGCCACCACACACTAACTCCTTCAGCAAATATTATGGAGGACCTGTTCAAGCAAGGTATGGAACACCAAGTTAAACCTGACAGGCTCCCTGGACTCTGGTGTGACTGAGGAGACCAGAGGGCACACTCTCGTGTCCAAATGTGCCTCAGAACCTGGCATCAGCCTCAGTCACCTCTGATTCCTCCCCTCTTCCAACACCCAAGAGAGTGGGGGCCAACAGCCAAGTTCACGCTCCCTCTTGTTCTCTGTCTACATATAAACCCGACTAGGTCTTCTAGTTGTTACATGGTAGACAAGTAAAATCCCTTAAGGCTCATGTCTCATCATTTCACTCCCTTTTCCAAAAATCTTAAATTAATTCTCTCATTCACGCAACCAATATTTATGGAGTGTCTACTATGTATCAGACAGTAAAGATACAGAACAGAAAGACATTGTCCTTTACTTCACTTACAGAGCCTACGGTCTCCTGAACAAAGTCTAAATTCTGCAGGGGAGCATTTGAGGGTCTCTGTGATCTGACACGATCCAGTGAGTTCTCAGTTGCCTCCTCCATCACTTGCTCAGGCTTCCAACGTACTCCTCAGGACTCCCGGCCATTTCCAGCGATGGAGTTTTCTTCATATTCACCTTTCTCTCCCAGAAAGGACTTCCTCCATATCCCCACATTTTCAAATCCTTTTCCTACTTCAATACTCAGCTGAAATGCTCCTCCCATAAGCCATTCGACAAATGTTTTTTAAATGAATGAAAGAATGAATAAGTGAATGATTTACCCTCTAGAGGCCTTGCTGCACAATATCTTTTTTTTTTTCCCTTAGGTAATTCTCAAAAAGATGAAAACAAATTCTCTGTTGAAATCGAGAATTTACAAGTAGCAGCAGTAGGAAAAGATGCCTATAATGGCAAACAGCTCCAGTGAAAAAACAAACCTTCTAAGAAGGTTGAAGGAAATTAATGAGTCTTGAGAGTGGGGTCTCTGGAGTCTAGTTCAAAGTGCTCATTTTACAGTGGAGGAATCTGAGGATGAAAGAGGTTAAGTGAACTTTCCAAGACCACACAGCAGAGAGGCAGAGCAGGGGCTCATCTGGTCTCAGTGCTACACGAGTGGGATACACCCTGCATCACAGCAGAACTCGACTGAAAAGAAAACTGTCTTTACTGCTTACCATATTCCTTTCCACCGTGGGAGAGACTGAGTTGACTTAAAAATTTTTGTTAAATGCATTTTTAAAAAGAAGCTTGCTTCCTCTTAAAAATGAAAGAAAGCTCACGTTTGAGTTCTGTTCAGAAAACCCTGACCTGAGGTTGTTAAGTCCCTACCGAATCCTAAAGAGCCTAATACAGGAATCTGATGATCGGGGGTCAGCATGTTAATCATGAAAATTAAAAACAACTCTCTGGTTTCTGGCTCCTATGATGTCAATAATACTTAAAGAATTTGAAAGGCGCATCTAGAAATCTGCAACAACACCTAAATCATGACGCAAAATATACAACCAAGTTACATAGAAAAAGACTTAAATGCCTACACTCCTCTCCAGGTAGCTCATTAATGTGAACGTTAACTTTTTTAAAGAGAAGCAGTTAAGGGGCCGGCCCACGGCACAGGGGTTAAATTCGGCATGCTCTGCTTCAGCGGCCTCCTGGGTTTGTACCCCAGATGCAGACCTACACCACTGCCAGCCACACCATAGCGGCCGCCCACATATAAAATAGAGGAAGACTGGCACAGATGTTAGCTCAGGGCCAATCTTTCTCAGCAAAAAAAAAAAAACAAAAAGAGAGAGAGAGAGGGAGAAGCAGTCTAGTGGAACACAGCATAGAGTCTGCGAAGTGAGAGTGTGGCATTCCCCAGTCTAAATCTGAAGGCTAATAAAAATGTAACTTCAGTGGTAAGTTTTGCAGTCCAATTTTCTATCCTTTCTCTAAGAGAGTCACAGTTAATTCTGTGTGTCAGTTTGGTTGGGGCCATGGGACCCAGATACTTAGTCAGACTCTATTCTGAATGTTTCTGTGAAAGGAGTTTTGGGATGAGACCAACATTTAAAACAGTGGACTTGTGGGTAGGCCTTATCCAATTAGTTGAAGGCCCTAAAAGAACAAAACCTGACCTCCCCTGAGCGAGAAGGCATTCTGCCAGCAGACTCAAACCACCCCTCTTTTGGAGTCTCCAGTTTGCAGATTTTGGACTTCCATCTCCACAATCAAGGGAGTTAATTCCTTAAAATAAATCTCGTTACACAAATCCTGTTGGTTCTGTTTCTCTGGAGCACCCTGACTAATACAGAGGTCGTCACAGTGGGGACTCGTGAGAACTGTCGTCAGGAGTCTGTGTCCTTGCATCGGAACCCACGCCAGTTGCTTTGTCTGAGGCACGGTACCCTCCCCGAGGTCGAGCTATCAGACCTGACTCCTGAAGTCATATTGTTCTACTGGGGGCCAGCTAGGAATGCATTAAATCGGAGTTCTCAGAAAGTGAGATGAGTCGTATCTGCCTTCCCCAGTGACTATATCAACCTCAATGGAGGCCCCAACTCAAAGAGCTCCTCGTAAAGTGGCAGGAATCCAATTTGCCAAGGGTTCCAAGAGTTTCTTCATTTTGTGGAATGAGGGACGCTTTCAAGTCTCCCTGACGGGTATGAGAGAGCTCTCCACAGAGCGGAAGTCTCTGAGCTCCAGGTGGCTGGCTTCAGAAAGCCCCGGAAATAAGTTGCTTACTCACTCTAGCACCGACAGGGGATCACTTCGCTCTTCTCGAACTCGGCTCAGATGCCTTAATGCCAATTCCCACCATGGTTAGGCAATTACAAGCACTAACTGAGTGAGGATAACAGCACGGAGCCCCACGTGGATAACAGCACGGAGCCCCACGTGGAGACACAGAAAAGAAGGAAAATCTAAGCTCATCTTCCAGTTTTTCCTCCCTAGTTTACCTTCTCCTTAAATGAAGACAATGGAAATAAAAAATAAGAATGCCATCAGGCAGGAACAGCTCTCTAAGAAACTGGAGAAGGGAAGAGAGAATGGGATTAAGAGATGTGGAAGGTCAAATTATCGACTGGTTTCTGTAAAAGCCAAGGGTTAGCAGAGCCGGCTGACTAAACAGCAGCTTCCGATACGCCAGGCGGAACCCCATCTCTGTGGCAACCCCGATTTTGGGGGTACATATTCTTAGCGTTATGCAAAAAGGAGCTATATTCCTTCAAACTCGAGAGAATGAGAATGGACGTTTAAGTTGGCATAGCAGCGAATGCACATGGGCAAGACATTTTCTTGAATCAAATTTGTTCACTTTACCTAGTCTTTTTAGACCAGGAGTTGCAAACTCACAGGCTGGTTAATGTTGGCCAAGCAGGTGATGAAGACGGGGCTCGGTTGCTGTCCTACAACAGGGACGAGTGGGGACTTGGTGAAGGGGAGAACGCACGCCCGGTCTTCAAAGGAGAGTCACTCCACGGCGCAGGGGGAATGTGGACCCATTATTGCCAGATCCTCTGATTTTAAGAGAAGACAGAAACTTAGATTTCTAAAATGTGTAATCTCTCAAAGTTTAAATGTTGGCAACAGATTTAAAAACTTACAAATTTTAAAACCTTTAAAACATATTGTGGGCCCCCAGATAAACCCATCTGTAGGCCAGACATTGTCCACGAGTGTAATTACACGTCTGTGTGTCTGTGCACACCTTGCAGGAGAGCCCAGGATCTCCAGTACTCCCATCACCTAACCCAACGTGACACAACGGAGGTGTTAAATTACACGAGTAAATGGACTTGTTCTCAAAATTACATATTTTTAAGTGACACCAGTGAAAATGAGTCTGTCTCAGATTAAGCCTATTTTTTTTCCATATTAGAGAATGTTAATTCTTCAGATCATTCCTTCAACAAACATTGACAGAGGGCCTAATCACTATGCAGGAAGCTGTGCAAAATAATTAACTCCTAGGCCTCCTAAGTAAGAATTTTAGGAACTGACTGGTCTGAGAAGGAAAGTATCAAAATCATCTGAAAACTCTATTTCCTGCTGCTTTGCAGGTTCCCTCTGTTGTCATCATAGTGTAACCTTCAGGGTGTGTTCTGCAGAATCTTCTGTAATTGAACACTTTAATGCCCCTCTTTTGAGAACTGGGCCTTTTATTTTAGTTTTTTAAAGTATTCATTATAGAGCCTTAGCGAGAAAAATCAAATATGGATTATATAAATCAGTAGAAACGAAATTCTAGGCCTAAAACAAAAAGCAAAAATTAGCCACTGGTTAAAATTCGTTATAAAAATATTGTTCGAGGACTATTTCATCTTTAACACCATGGGAGAAGCAGCAAGGTCAATCGTCCGCAGGCACAAATAGGTAGAGTGCCATCGGGCCAATGCTGAGGTTTAAAAAATGTTTACAGGGCCCAGATATTTAAGAATGGACAAAATCCAGATCTAGGACTTGTCATCCCTTATCTCAGCTCCAATGGCTTATGTTTATAACGATGACAGTATTAATACACGCCCATGGCCAGACATAGTCCATGGGCATGAAGAATCTGCTTTACAGAACTGCAAAATCTTACAGTTTGGAAGGACTTTAGCAACAATCTTGAGTCCATTATTCATAAACTTCAGTCATTACCATATCTGTCACCTTCAAAACACTGGTCACATTCACTTAATATTTTTATTTAAATTAATTCACTTTTTTTTCTTCTTTTGAGGAAGATTAGCCCTGAGCTAACATCTGCCACCAATCCTCCTCTTTTTGCTGAGGAAGACTGGCCCTGAGCTAACATCCATGCCCATTTTCCTCTATCTTATATGTGGGACGCCTGCCACAGCATGGCTTGACAAACTGGTGCGTAGGTCCACACCCAGGATCTGAACTGGTGAACTCCGGGCCACCAAAGCAGAATGTGTGAACTTAACTGCTGTGCCACTGGGCTGGCCCCTAAATTAATTAACTTTTTAATTTAGGTCACTTTATGTTATTGCCTTAAGAGAAAAAACAGTGTCCCTTGACGTGGAGGATAATATTGAAATCCATAATTATCGAATAAAAGAGTTTATGACCTAAAAACATCTCCCTACATGACCCCGTGAGGTAGGTACTATCATTATTTTCAACTCACTGATGAGGAAACTGAGGCTCAGAATTAAGTGACTTCCCAAGGTCAACTTACGAGGGAAACAGGTATGATTCAAATTCAAATCTGCCAACCACGAAAAAAAAATTGTTTTAGTCATGTCATTAAACTGCTTCCCAAGACTGGGAGTTCTTCCTTGCTGCACGTCACTCCAACACGAACTCCCCGAGACTCAGAATGTAGACATTTTCAGAGGGACTGGAAGAGAGAAGAGAGTGAACTGAAAATGTGCTCAGTAGGATACCACAACAGTGGGGAAAGGCAGATAAAAGCGTTCTGAGGGTAGAGCAAAGGCAGCTGAGGATTCGTACCCTGCTTCACTCCAATAACTTACTATTACTCTTTCCAGCTTTGAATCTTCACATAAAATTATGAGAGTGTCTCGTAATTTTAGCAAGGGCTCATGTGCAGTCAATGGTTGCAAAAGCATCAGCTCAGAGTTCACTCCAAAAATTCTTACACACATATCCCTGGAAAGCGAGCTCTATTCAATGCCAAGAGCACTCAGTCTAAGAGAGGCAGATGTCACTTGCCACCTCCCGCTGCCAACAGCTGTAATCAGGTATCTCTGTAATTAGCCACCAGAAGGAATCCGGTCTTTTGCTCTTCTGTAGTGATTACTCAGCTTTATAGTCAGAACTGCCCTGGTTTTACAAGATTCACCCCAAACGGCAGTTCTCGGGTCTATCAGCTGCTCCGAGCAAGGACGGAAGACTGCATCGCAGGTCCGTAGTCTCCCCTCAACATTCGATGAAGAAATGCACCCTCTGAAGGAGGACAGGCCTCTCACACTGACCTGCTTCCTCAGCATGCATCCTTCTAGGATTCCGATTGTCTCCTGATGTTAAACTGAACTAAAGGAGAAATTCCTGGAGGGCGGAAACTACATTTTATGTTTTATTATATTCACCAAAAGGTAGACCACTGGGTTTTGCCAAAAATCTAGATGGCCTGCATCTCAGCCCTCAACCCTTATCTCAGTATATTCAAAATGGAAACCAGCCTTTATGCAACATTTGGTGTAAGTCCTCCCCCACTTTAATGTGTGCGCGTGTGCATGTCTGTCCAGCCGTTTTCACAAGATCAGCAAATACTCTTCTACAGCACGGCTACATCCTATCATCTCACCTTTATGGATATGATGCAATGTCCTTAACTAATACCCCACTGTTAGAAATTTATGGTAGTTACAATATTTCCTATTCTAAATGATACCACAATGAGTTTCTTTACATGTTCATCCTCAGAAAAATGTCTGATTATTTGTCATATTCCTCCAAACGACCAGATGAAATAAGATGCAGACTTCTAAAGTTCATAGACTCTTTTGTGATGCCATCCACTCGGCATGTTTCTCTGCTTCAAGGAACCACGGCACCTCTCTGCTGTGGCCCACTCTGCCCTATTAGTTATGCTCAATATTTGCCCTCCACCCAATAATTTTTAAATTTCTTGAGAATAGACATCCCCATATTAAATCAATTAAGATGACAACAAATGATAATTAAACACAATTGCCAGGTGCTGGGGTAAAAATGGATGAGGTGTAATCCCTGCCTAGAACAGCAAGGGAGACAGAGCCAGCAGTAACAACGTGGCTACATGAAGTCCTCTCTAACAGGGGTGAATGAAACTTACTATGGGAACAAAAAGGAGAGAGCAATGAACTCTTCCAGGGGCAAAAGGAAACAAGGAGATGAAAAAAAAAAAGTTTAGGAAGCTATGGAGAGAGGCAAATCGTTGAGTTACTTCTTGTAACATTAATAGAAATTCACCAGGTGGACAAGTAATGGTAAGGAGACAGAGGGGGTAAATTTATTAGTAAATGCCAGTTAACGAAAGCTTTTGGTTTCATCTAGAGCATTAGTTTCACTTAGGAATTTATGAAGAGCTCAGATCTTCTAAGCCAGGGTTTTTCAACCTCTGTACTACTGACCCTTGGAGCCAGACAAGTCTTGGTTCCGAGGGGCTGTCCTGTGGACACGTACCAGCATCGCCAGCCTCTACTCACTATGTGCCAGTGGCAACTGTCCCCACCTTGCAAGTGTGACAACTGAAAATGTTCCCAGACAGTGCCAGGTGTCCCGGGGTGGCGGCTAGAGGGATCACCCCTGGTTGAGAACAACTGTTTCAAGCATAATTCTAGCCCCAAGGACTTCTCCCTTATTATACTACCTCTTTTCTCTGTCCTAAAAATGATGTTTCCTTTGGTTCAAAACCCAACTAGACCCTCAATTTATTTTTATTTAATTAGTTTATTTATTTCTTGGTGAGGAAGATTCGCCCTGAGCTAACATCTGTGGCAGTCTTCCTCCACTTTTTCCATGTGGGACGCCTCCACAGCATGGCTGCTGAGTGGGGTAGGTCTGCGCCTGGGATTCGAACCCGTGAACCCGGGCCACTGAAGCGGAGCACACAGAACTTTAACCACTCAGCCACAGGGCCGGCTGCCACAATTTATTTTTAGATAAGAGATAAGTTTACTAAAATGTTACTGATGCCAACTACAGGACACCCGCTTTGATGAAACCTAATAAAAAATGAACTGTTCACTATGATATGGAAGTATATAAATATTATGGCTAATTATTTGTTCAGAATATCACAGCTTACAAGGTAATTTCACATTTGACTTCCCTGAATGCTCACAGCACCCTATGAAGTATTTGTCATTGTTCCCCCTCTGGAGATGAAGACAGGGTGGCTCAAAGACACCAAATATCCCAGCCTATCGAGTGTTAAGTGGTGGAGGTAGGATTCCTATCCAGACAGTCTCATTCCAAATTGTGTGCACTTTCCATTTAGTTTAGTAAATGACCAGCACGAGCTTCTTTAGGTCGCAGAGAGAGTAAGCCAGAGAGAAGGCTCATCTTAACATCACACAGATGGGGAAATAAAATGACTGAGGGATGCCCTGCTACCTACAGAGCTCACCAAGAAACTACAGTAAGTAAAAACTTGCTTGTGGAAGCGAAGCATCATTTAACCACCAAAAAACTGTTGTGTCCCTTCCTTGCATAGCTTCAAGGGCACTTACTGTGCAAAAGGAGTAATACATACTGGTTATGGTTACCTTTACACCCATAATTTTTAAAGTATGTTAACATCTTTTACTCATTTTAAATAGTCTTAGAAAATTGGTGTAATAGAGATTATCTACTGATAAAAAACGATGCATAAAAATATGAACTAACGTGATTAAGGTCACACGGCTAATAAGAGGCCAAATCAAACTTAAGTTCTCTGTTCTTCTAGATAAGCGTTCTTCCCACGACAGTTTCCAACATCGGACGACCCCACACCCCTCCAACTGTAAACATCATAAGCCAGTAAATAAGATATCCTCAATTAAATAGATACTAATTCTGTTTCAATAACATCTGAAGACACGTTTCCCTTGGCAGTTTTAAAAATAGCTATCCACACAAAAGTAAGAAGTGGGAATTTCTGCTACTCTTATCGAAGACAAGAAGCACTTCTGTAAATTAAGCAAAGTACCAGAACCAGCGAGACTATCTTTTTCATGACTTATTAGCTCACACACCTTTGCAATTTTCTGGACTTGGTCAACTCTGTACTCCAACGCTATTTGATGCTTCTGAACCTGAACTGTAGCAATGACAAAAAGGTGAGCAGGGAGGGTTCAGGAATCTTTTGGATATAGAATATTGAGTCAGACTTCTTTAAAAATTACTTGTCTACGTAATGATAAAGGGCTTATTTAAGATAGGAATGCTATACACTTTGTAAACACAGGTATTTTGAGTATGAATGGAAAGCAATTCAATTTCTGGTTTAAAGAACAATAACGAAATCGTAAAGTCTTACTCCATCATGGAAGGTGGGATGGTGCAGCAGTCCTGAATTGCAGTGAGGGGAGAGGTCAGGTGAGCCGTATACGACGCTTCTACAACTTGCTTGTTCCGGTTGACCACATCCAAGTACCGGTTGAACTTCTCTCTGATTTTTTTGGCTAGCTGTGGGACGACAGTGAGCAAAATAAATCGAAAGCCCAAGACAATAACCCATTGTACTTTTTCTAATAAGCTAATTAATTTGTGTCACAAACTGCATGTATTAAACTTCAAGTAAAACAGTAACGCACCCCCAAGACTCATTCCACTGTGTAAATTGAGATCAAAATTGTAAAATGCCCAGAAGTCACAGAAGAATGCTCAGATGACAAAAAAAAAATAGCATCTTCTGTCTTTTAATAGATGATGATGCATTGAGAACTTCTCATGTGTTCAACTTCAGAAAGAACAATACTGATCCATAAAATGACTTGCTGGATAAAGGAAAACGAAGTCTACTGATAGCATTGTCGGCATGTTACAGAGCAGCAACAGTGACTGGGGGGAAATCCCCACTATTCATGGTCCTGGAGTCACACAGGTTTTCAGGGGAAAGATATATAGAGGGGAAATGACATTCAGTGTTTCCTGCTCCACAACTCCAGGGGGCACCATTCAGTCTTCCACGTAAATGGCAGTTTCCTGGGGTTCTGCAATGCAGACATCCATATAAAATAAAGCGCATAGTTAGACATATACTTGTGTTTGGTCTGTTACCCCTTTAAGATGGACAAATGTCTTCCTTAAGTGCTGTGAACAGAACACTTCATCATAATTTACTTTCATGTGGGAATAACAAAAGCAAATTGATAAGCATACTGTTTTTCCTCCATTGTTCCCATCAAATATCACAGCTTAATTACAGATCTCCAAGGAAAACAGTGTTGTTTTTCTTCCCCTTAAACAAAATGTTACCCAAATGAAACGACTGATAGAATTACCGCTAATTGGTTTTGCAGACCTATTAGTTACCAGCACACGAGAGGAGAACTAATCATCTCCTTTGGGCCACGCGTCCCACACAATCCAACAGCTTACGGCCTGAGAACATGCAGCCAAATCAGAATATCTTCATTTGTTACTTTCGAGACAACTTGAAAATTTAATTTTGCTCTAATGATATTCTGCAGCTTTCAGAGTTTCAATTAAATAACTGAGGTTCTCAGTCTTACTAAATATTGCACAGACTATACAGTTCAGAAAAATTCCTGGACATAACAGAAGAGTATGAGAATGTTTCATTTGATAATGGGTTGTCCAAATTCACCTTAGCGTTTTTTTTTTGGTGAGGAAGATTGGCCCCGAGCTAACACCTGTTGCCAATCTTCCTCTTTTTGCCTGAGGAAGACTGTCACTGAGCTAACATCTGTGCCAATCCTCCTCTATTTTGTACATGGTATGCCACCACAGCATATCTTGATGAGCAGTATGTCAGTCCACGCCCAGGATCTGAACCCATGAACCCCAGGCTGCAGAAGCAGAGCGCGCAAACTTAACCACTACGCCAGCTCCCTTTCAGCATTTTCAAAGGAGAAATTGTGTGTCTCAAAATTCAAGCAGATCACCTGCAATTGTGCTTCCTGAACTAGAGTTCTTACTATTTAAAGAAACGTACATTTTTCTCATTGAGGTCATTGAAATAAAATATACACACAGTTTAATCTCCCCTGTTTATTTAGACCACTGGTGATTTTGCCCCGCAGAGGACATTTGGCAGTTTGGAGACAATTTTGGTTGCTACAACTTGATGGAGAGAGCAATGGGCATCTGGCAGGTGGAGGCCAGGATGCTCCTAAATATCCTACAACACACAGGACAGCTCCACATAACCAAGAATTATACGGCCCAAAATGTCAATATAGTCTTGCGTCGTTGATAACGGGGACACATTCTGAGAAGCGCGACGTTAGCTGATTTCATCATTGTGCGAACATCATAGGGTGTAGTTACACAAACCTAGATGCTACAGCCTACTACACACCTAGGCTACATGGTACTAATCTTATGGGATCACACTTGTATATGTAGTCCGTCATTGACCAAAACAGCTCATGACTGCAGTGTTCCATCTGGGAAAACCTAACGTAGAGAAAAATCAAAGATAATAATCCCGATCTGTAAGTCAGCCAATAGATCCCAAACTGTTCTTCTAGCTTAGTTTTCCACCCATCCAAAATGGTACCTTAAGGAGGATAAAAACCTAACAAATTTCAATATTTACAAATTTCTATGTTGTTGTTTTTCCTTTTCCAAAGTAATGTGAACAGGCCATCATACATGCCTATAGTTGTCTAAAACGTAGGCCAAATACAGAGACAGGACTATTCCCTCATTGTCAGTAGATGGGCTGAAGTGCTTCTTAAACCGCAGTTTGCACTCATAAAACAATCCTTTCTCCCCGGACTCTCACATCAGTGGGCAGTTGAGGATGGGAGAGTGACACATCCAGTTTGAAAACCCACGTGGATTCTTACGGTGCCCTGCTCCCCCCGTCATAACACACACTACGCTTTAATGCCACTACCTGTTTAAGGTCGGGTTGCCCCACTCGACTGCATGCTCTGTACGGGCAGGGACTATGTATGTTTTTGTTCATCTCTGGGTCTTCAGCACGCTGCCTGGCATTGTACGCAGACAAAAAACATTTAATGAATTAATACAGGTCAAAAAAGAATTCACCCCGAGAGTCATCAACCTTGTCTTTTGGTCTCAGGATCAATAAACTCTTCAAAAACATGTAATGCTTATTTAAAAAATATACATCAATATGTATTTCTAGAAACTCCATCAAGACCAAGTTCTGCCTTTCCTCTTTAGGTTCGGAAATAAAATAAATATCATTAATCGCCCACCTACAAGCATCAGCAGTCTAGTACTGCATTGCCCTTGGAAGAAATGTGCTGTCGCAGGGTAAAGATGAGGCGCACCTGAAATGACTGAAATGCCAAATAATATCTTCACAAATTCACTTCTAAAATGAAAACAGCATCTGCAGTCGCTTCTGCCCTTCTCTCTCACACACACAAATGCCTGGGAAATCCTAAAGCTCTGCTTCCACACATTTGGAGAATTCTAACTTAGAAAACACGAGTCCTCGTTAGTTATGATACTCTAACTGCCTGATTTTGCGTGAGCTGAGAACGACTCATATTTTTAAGTGTCTTTTACTCAAATCCCAGTGTTCTTAAGTTTTATTGAGACACAGTCACTAGTTTACGTATCGTTCATGGCTGCTGTCATCACATGATGGCAGAGTTAAGTAGTTGCAATAGAGACCGCGTGGCCTGCTTCGCGATGGGTAGAAGCCAGAAGCCCTAATACGGCCCAAGATACAGCCATAATCCTAGTAGTTTTATAAAAATTTGCTGCAATTCTTTAACACTTATCTCCAGTGAGAAGTGGGGTCTATATTCCCTCTGCTCCCACTGTTTGACCCTGGGTAGGCTTACGATGGCTTCTACCCCGTAGGATACAGAGAAAGTGACACCATGTCACTCCTAAGGCTAGGTCACAAAGGGCCGTGCAGCTTCCGCCTGTCTCTCCTTGGAACGTTCTCAGCTACCAGGCTGTAAGACGTCCAAGACACGTGGAGAGGCCACAATCAAGCACTTGGTTGGCAGCTCCAGTGGAGCAAGTCTTCAAGTCATCCCAGCCCAGGCCCCGGATATGAGTCAAGAAGCCTCCAGATCATTCCAGCCTACAGTCTCCCCCAGTGAAGCCCCAGACATCATGGAGCAGAGATAAGCCGTCCCTGCTGGGCCCGGCCGGCATTCCTGACCCACAGGACCCTAAGCACAAAGAGATAGTTATTTATGCCACTAAGTTTGGGGTGGGTGTTGTGCAGTAACAAGTAACTGGAACGCCCAGGACAGGCTGGATTCCATCCTGAGATCAACGTATTGGAGCGAAGCTAAACAAGGCTGCTCAGATGCAGGCATGGAGCCTACATCATCAGAATTATCCAGACTCCAGCCTGCAGGCTAAACCTGCTGCAGAGAGACTCCAGGGCTCTTCAGAAGATGATAAAAGCCACGTAGGGTGGTACTTACATTCACCAGGCACAAGGACCCTACAATGTAGGTATTGTCATTTTACAGCAATGAGGTCATTTTGTGGCTCAAAGCCACGAAGTAGGTGAATAACCCCGTCATCACTCATTCACACTTGGAACTGTCCATAAAGCTACGTATCCACCTGCTCAGCTGCAGTGCCCCCGACAAAGCTGCAATGGGGGCTTGAAATAAAATTTCGAAAAAGGGGCCGGTCCTGTGGCCTAGTGGTTAAGTTCGGCGCACTCCATTTTGGCAGCCCGGGTTCAGACCTATACCACTCGTCAGCCCTGCTCTATAAAATAGAGGAAGACTAGCACAGATGTTAGCTCAGGGAGGATCTTCCTCAGCAAAAAAGAAAAATGACAAATCGCACAATCTGGGGAATGGAGCTCCTGTTAATGTAATCGGCCAAGGCACAGAGCTCCTCACTACTGGGCTGGCCATGGGACCAAGTGTTCCTTGGGGTGGTTGGGGGGTGCTGGTGGGGGGGACTGGCTGACTGATGGGTGAGGGGCCCTGTCAGAAGTAGTGGGTTTGGGGGTGGCAGGAATGCCTGCCTTTGGCCTCTGGTTAGGGGGGACCCTAAGCTGCATTCTTCATCAGTGGAGGCAGTAACTCATACACAGAGCCCAGACACACGATTAACAAACACAAGCTCCCTCCACTTGGATTCACAGCTCTCAGCCAGAAACCCCTCAGTCCAGGTTGTAGCACCCATCCTGCCTTCTGTAAAACTATAACAATAATAATTGCCAACTTTGGTTTAGTGCTGCCTATGTGTGGGGCACTGTTATAAGCACCTCACAAGCAAACATCAGTTTAACCCTTCCAAGAACCCTATAAGGTACACATCTCCATTTTCCCACCAGAAGCAGACGGTGAAGGTTAAACAACTTCCTCAAGCTCACAAAGCTGGTAAGGAGCAGAGGTGGGATCCAAAGCCGGGAGCGTTCTGACTTCAGAGCCTAGACTGTTGATCTTCTTCTCGCTCGAATTCAGAGACCAATTCCACCCCACCCCCACCCCCGCGTCCCCTGCCCCCGTCATTTCGGTTCAAATCCATTTGAACAAATGCTGTGAAATTCTTGGCAGAAGATCATAAGCCATAATAGTCTCATAACTTTATAACAACATTTTTAAAAATTAATATTTCATTTAGAATTCTTTATAGTTCCCATGAAAATCAAGACTTTGAGGAACTTTAGAATTGCTGAATTCTACCACCAACATAAAAAAGGCAAAGGGCCAAATGTGAAATAATGTATTCTCCAAAAACAATGCCTACCTAGTATGACCTGACTACTGTGGTATAGATTACATCAAACTAACTTAAATTGTTCTAATTATTCCAGGTGTGTGTTAGTTTGTTCGTAACCTGCAAAGAGAACAGAGTGTATGTACCCGTCCTTTCCTTTGGCAAAGAAATTTCGGAATTTATTATTTTCTTCTGAATTAAGTTATCTGTCATCATAGGGTAGTAAGATGCAACCGTCACTCCCATTTTAAAAGTGAAGAAACTGAGGCATATGGAGCTGAAGGGTCTCTCGACTCCAGGGGGTGCTCTGGCCTCCTCTGACCCCACTGCCAAGATGACCTCCCTGTGCCCTCTGACGAGGCATGTGATGGAAGCTCACTATGGAAACCTCAACTCCTGCTCCACGAGGCGGTATTTTTTTTCTCTCCCTAAAAGCAATCTCTTGTAGCATGCCAGCCAAATCCAGGTTGCCTGGCAAGCATAGCAGAATCTACTGGAGTAAAGACAGCCCACAGAGAGATTAAATCCTGAATGTGCCCATTAAACTGAAGAAGACCAGCTAGCAGTGTGGCACCTTCCGAGAGGCCAGAGCGATTCTGGGTCTGCATCCTGCTATGGTCCCTGCAGACAGGAGAAAACAAAGGACACTCTCAACAACAAGCTACAGGTGGACCCACAATCCTCTTCAGTGTAATTAAAAACATTTTTCTTCTCACAGCTCAGCTTTCATCTTTTATCCTTCTTTATCCTCTTCCCTTCATCCCCTAAGGGGTTCCTGAATGCTGATGAGACAACAGGACTAAAACCATTTTGTCATCTTTTGGGTCACTTCTTCGGGGGGCCAACATCCAGCCATGGGTCAACGGATCAGTAGGTAGTGCGCCGGTCCCCATGGAACGGATTCTAATTTGTCATCATCTCCAGTGACAACGTTTCATCACAACATCAATGAATTTCTTTCTTGCGGAATTCCCCCTCCCTTAATTTTCCCATAGACATTTCTTCATTTGCATACTACCCCGAGCCCTTCTTTTTAAAGCTCTTTTTACCTTCGCTTTATACTTCTGAAGACTGGGGGTGGGGTGGGCACACGGTAAGGGAAAGGTGACAGAAAACAAAAATGCGGAGGAGGCCGGCTACACGCTTTATTTATGTCTCCTTTCTAAAAGGCGGGGGGGGGGGGGGGGGGGGGGGGGGGGGGGAGTGCCGCCCGGTAGGGAAAGCTTTATTGAAAACACAGAACAATGAACTGACAGGCACAGACAGGAAAGGGACCCTGGGGGGCTGAAGATGCAGAGCAAAATTCCTATGGAATGTGGAAGAGTTTAACATTTGACATTCAAAAACCTTTGTGCCGTGATAAGTATTTAATAGCTGACCCCTATTCCTTCGATTCCAGCCTTATTAGTCAGGAATAAACCTTTCATTTTCCAGCAAGTTTCGGGACTTTATTATTTAAATGTATGTGACATAGAAATAATTGTAAGTATCTGCAAGCACAGGTATTTAACCTCTCTGAACATCACACCACTGCATTCCAACGTTCAAGCGGAAAACATTCTCATTGTTCCATGTTGCCCACTGTACAGAGGATGTAAGAAATGCTCTACCCTTGCAATTATTTTGTTAGTGATAATTGTAATATTCCAGACAGCTCTCCCAATTACTAGCTGGGAATTTGGGCAAGTTCTTCGACTTCCCTTAGCCTTGGCTTCCTCATGAGTAAAACAGATAATACCCCTTCATGGGCTTATTGTGACGTTCAAATGAAACAATGAACATACAAAGCCCAGAATAAGTACGAGGGATCAGTCTCATTGTGGTACCCCCGTCTCTGGACTAGAAAGTGCAGGGGTGGTGGGAGGAAATAACGTGGGGTGTTTTCCAATAATGGAGCTATAGGTAAAGAGAGAGGGACTCTGAACATTAACCATTTTATTCATTTAACTCATCCGCACGCTTAATCCTCCATAGGAAACCTGGCACAGGGTCTGGGGGGAAAAACATTTCTTTCTTAGATTAACAGCAAAATGGCACAAAGGGCTTGAGCTTTGGAGTCAAATAAATGCGAGTTAAATCCAACTCTGTCACTTACTAGGGAACCAGGCAATTATTTCTCTAAACCTCAACTTAAAAACCTCTAAACTGGGAATAGTAATAGCTGCTTTGTGATGTTGTTTGAGAACTAAGAGGAATAAAGTTTGTAAAGTATTCAGCAGTGTCCAACATATTGTAGGCGCCAAATAAATGGTTGTGGCTGTTGTTTGACCATTGTCGTTATTGCTACTTACTGTTATGGCCGTCGTTGTTACTGTCTGGAGGACCTGACGTGCTCACTCGAGTACTCTGAAGGGAGACCCCAGGAACACGTTCTCGGCAATTGGAGAGGAGTCAGGACCGATGTGTTAGCACTGAGCAATGCCCTTCCTAGGGCTGTCCATGCCTCTTCCCAAGCCCTGGGTCGTGCAGCCTGCATGACCGCAGTCTCAAGTGGCTTGGCATTCTTCTAGGATTCTCTTTCTAACGTTAAGCATCTAATAGTGACTTTAGTCTTGTGATGCATTTTACCATTTTCAAAGCATTTTTCATGACTGTCTCATGTACCTTCCACAACCCTGGGAGCTAGGCAGAGCACGTGTTCCCTGTCCCCTTTTTACAACCAGGAACTCAAGGCTCAGGTGTGTGCCCAAGCCGACGCCGAGTGAGTGTAGACAGCAGAGAGACCCTTTCTCCGATCCCCAGCTCCATTCTCATTCTGCTACAAGCTCCCCAAATTGCAGGAAAATGGGAACCCTCCCAGATGAAATGACCTACATCCTACTCATTCTTCCAGTCCCCGTCCAATTTTTTTGCCTCTCCGAAGCCTTCTGAGACCCGGCTCTTCCTAAACTGCCGGGACTCACCGTCTGTGCCACTCCTGTCCTGCCTCATGTGACTGACCTTTCCTCAGTCAGGGACTCCATTTTCCCCAAGAAATCAACAACGTCACAGTAACTAGCGTTTGTGGACTTCCCACTGTGCGCCGGGCACTATGACAGTGCTCAGTCCTCACAGCAACTCTCGGCAATCGCTGTAGGTTGTTTTTCTGGGTGGTTCCAATAGATCAACTTGCCCGAGGTCACTCAAGCTAATAAAGAGGTTAGGTCAAATCCATGCTCTTAAACCACACTACACTCCACATTTTCATTTAACACCGCCCGGGATCTAGGAGGGACTTAAAAGGGTTCGCTCGCCCTCATGCAATATACCATTCTCTGCCACACTGGAAAAATCGGCTTCCTTAGGAAAGGACAGATAACCTACAAATATTGCTCATATCTGGTTCAAGGCAATCCACACCTCTGGGCCTTTCTAGTTCCCTATCTTGACGCGCCTCCTGGGTGATGTCAGCTGCTCTGGAGTCAGTCTTGCTAGAAAAAAGAACACCAGTTCAGAAAAGGGACCCTGTCGGCAGTTGGCCATAGTTGCAACGTGGCTGCTCATCCACCACCAGTTTAGGTTTCACGAACCCACTCAGGAGACCAGAGCCTGGGCATGGCAGGCAGATGAAGACCTGGAGATGGAATGGGGCCCGTCGGTATTTCCTGCGGCCCGCGGAGGCTTCAGGTTGTCTGACGGATGTGTGGGAATGCCCCGTCCAGCAGAGAAGCGGGGCAGCTGCTGACAGACGAACTGCAGGTGGACCAGGAAGATTTATGCGCGAGGCTGTCTGGGCTCCGGGGCCACATACCCCGATCCTGTGAGAGGTGGGGCCCCTGTGGCTGAGCTGGGGAGGAGCGCGATGGAAACAGCAGGAGGCAAGTGCCGACGTGCCAGAGACGTGCCAGAGAACCGGAGGAGGCCGAGCCGGGAGACGCCGGGAGCGGCAGCTTCTCTGGGAGCAAATCGCGGGCTGGCTTGAAAGGTCGGGACGGGTCTGGTTTGGGCAGCCGTCTGTATCAGGTATTCCCGGGGAGTCATGGAAACGCACACCCCAGCCTCTGGAAGGCCGGGTTATCAACTCCAGGGCTCAACGGGCTCTTGCCCTGGTTTTCACCTGCCTCCACCCCTGACAACAGATCATAACAAAAGAAACAACGGGAGGGCAGGCTCCAGCCCACTTCTCCTCACTTTACTCTGTAATCGGAGCCCCTGAGCTGAGGTCCCTTAAAACCAAAATAAGCAAGTGCTCAGGGCTGGAAAGTTTACAGCCTGCTCCTTCACAAGAAAGAAGTTCAACCTAGTCTTGACCTTAGAAAGAATCAAGAGGCTGAGAACGAGGGAGGAGAGGAGAGGCAGGGCCCACGGCGTACGGAATCATCTAGAACATTTAATTCACGACTTTGGAGATAAGTTTGTGTAAGTTATTAATCAAGGAGGAAAGGGGGAAAATACTCTGAGTTTGTGAACTTAGGAGTTCTCTGGTGGCCCCTGAAGGACACACTCAGTCGTGGAAAAGGAAAGACTCAGTCCCTTACTCTCACCACGTAAAGCTCTTAGAGTACAAACATCCATGCATAACTTATAAACAGCAAGAGCAACTGACATGCATTCCAAGTATCAGGGGCGCTGGAGGAACTGGGGACCAGTCGGCAGGGCTCTGGGAACATGCAATTCACTGTAGCCCAGACTATTTTCCCCACACCCAGTGAAAGAATATCTCATCTCAAGCAAACCTGCAACCTCTGCCAGGGCCTGGCACACCACAGGGACCTGGGAAGTGTTTTCTGTGTAAAGGAAGGACGAAATCTGACCTGGCCTCCAATTGGAGGCCAACTGACCGGAGCATTTTAGGGTTCTCAACAGGCCGTTTAAGAGCACATCGCTCAAATCCTTGCCAGCAAGTCTCAATTAGCCCAGTAGTGAAGTGGAAAGGCGACACTGATCAGGGAAGGAAACCTGCTGCCAGCAAACACGTCCCCACCCTCAACCCGGCAGAGAGCTTCTCAAATCCAATTCCTGGGACAACAATCTTGAGACACAAGGAAAAGAAACTAGATGTTTCCATTTCCCCTTTCTCAATAACGTGCTAACCGGACTTACCTTTCCATCGCAGGATGCTACTGTGCCACATTAGCACTTCACTGAGGCACAGCTCTCCTCCTGGCTGTGGACCTTGGGTACAGTAAGGATAATGTCTCTCCTCGTCTCCCATGACAAAGAGATAAGTCGGTGCAAGGCAGAGCCTCATGCACAGCGTACTCCAGATCTGGAGTGACAAATTTTCACAGCAGAAATTCCATTTAGAACAAAGGGAAAATAACAGTACAAGAGAAAGCATCTTATAAACACTTGACTTCTTCAGCTGTTGAAGACTGGCCTTGGATATCTGACACCAAGTTGAGTCCAGAGGATGGCCTGACAACATAGGAGGCAGGAGCACTCATCTCTCCTCTCCCACCTTCAAGCGAGGAAGCCAGCTGGGAACACGCTTATCTTAGCGGATAGAAAAGGCACTTCTTGGCTTTCCTTTCAAGATACTTGAGTAGTGGCCAAGCAGCCCCGGAGATCTAAGGGCCTTTACGATGCAGGCATAAGAGCTCTAAGTACTAAGACAGAAGCACAAGTTTTCTGTTTTTTTGTAATTAGGAGAAACAACAACACACACAGATCACTCAAATGAGGTGCAAATGCTGGATGCTAACAAGAAACGCACTGCTATTAAGACTTGAAGAAACAACAACAAAAAGTAATGTTTCCCATGTGGGTTCCAAACCAGAGAGACGAGGACATGTGCCTCAACCACAACAATTTTATGGGATCCCTCTCTGAACTATTCTGTGTGTTCCCTTGCCAAGCGGCACCTGATACCCTCCTCGAACTCACAGCTGGACTTAGGAAGGCCCCTCATCCCCTTCGAATCACAGGGAGGACGGCAAGCAGAAGAACCATGGCGGATCTGCTCTCCATCCGCTGTTGCTTTCCATGGGATTCACTGCGAACGCCTTCCCGTGGAGAGTGGTACCAGACACCGGTGTCAGCAGACGTGACAGCGACACTTCATGACTTTGCAGAGAAACCAGCGTGTACTTTGCAGCATATCAAAGGCTTAAAGGCTGCTTAAGGAACAACAAGGCATGGGTGTGAAAGCCCATGAACAGCTATTTCAGCATGATTTCTACCTGCCCAGAGTCTTCTAATGTTAAAATAAAGCGGTAATTCTTGGTAAGCTTCCAATTTTATCACACCACATGTTACTTCATGGGTCCAGATTTTCAAACTGTTTGGCCAATTCAGGAGTTCTTGATATTAGCAGCAATTGATTCCCTCACATCGGTACCACAGGTACCTCCTGGTGCACCAAGGAATACATTAAGGATGACCTGGCCCCTGCTCTTCAGTTTGGCGCCAGGTTTTAGATGTACTGAGTTGAGTTTCTGTTGATGCGTTCTGCCAGCGCAGATGATCTGTGGTTATTTTATTTCTCTAGCAGGAACAGCAATTTTGGGTGCAGGATGAAGCTGCCGCGGGAGGGGACTTGGAGAAATCTTGGTTGCTAGCTTCTCATCAGCATTTCCGAGTACTATCCAACCTTGAGATGTCGGAAACGTGGTAAAGTGGGCTGGTTTCTATTTTCAGTGGAATATTCGCTTCTCACGAGGAAGTCTGCCTGGCTTTTAGAATGAGGACTCCAATCTATTCCCTTCCAGTTAAATGAAGCTTTGAGTGTCTGAGTGAAAAGCCCAGGCCCATACTTTTCAAGAGTCTCCTTCACAGAAAGAAGAGCTTTGCACGCATGGGTTGCAGAGTTCTGGGAGAGCTGACGTTCCAGCTGGAGCGGGGAGAGACGCACATCATGGTGGTAGCTCACAGGTCTTGGCCTGCCCTGCCCCAAAGGCCACCCCCGCCCCTCTGCCAGCTGCGGCCTCTTCTCTCCAGCTTTGCCTGCCTGCAACACCCTCTTCTCCCCTGACTCCAGCCCCTCCATTTCTTCCCTTACAAAGAGTGGTAAAACAAAGTGTGAGAATTAAGGGAACAAGGAAATGGACTATTCTGGGTTTTTGCCAAAACAACACAAAAAACCTGTAACCAGAATTTTCAAGCTTTAAATACTAGTATGTGGTCGTGGTGGAAGATACAGAGATTTTCATTTTCTGTCATTGGTATAGGTGTATATATACAAATGTAACAACAAACATCATGTTATAAACATGTGCACAGAGTACAAGTCATATCTGTAAACAATAGATATATAGTGCATTTTTGTGCGTCCAGAGAGAGCATAACACAGTTTACAGGAGAAGGTATGTATGTAAGCAGGATTATGTCAGCCTCTCCACACCAGGCACACACGTTGGCTAACGTACAAGACATACCCGTGAAGTCAGCTGGTCTATATTTAGTACAGGAATTAAACCTTTCATGCATGCACACACACATATTTTAACTTCCAAATATATACAAGCATACAGAACAAATGCTGCATATATATTTTCCTAAAAATAAGAACGAGATAGTTAGATACTTCAAATCTGAAATTGCTGTTTCTTAAGTAGTGAGAGAGGGTCTGTCATGCTGCCTCCTCTCTCCTGACCCATCTAGCTTTTCCCCCAAGAAGCTGGCTGAGCAGTTGTCCAAGGCTCCTCGATGACTGTCAAAGCTTCGTGTCGGAGGAGAGCCTGGGAGCTTTACAGAGAAGATGCTCTAACAAAAGCTTCACCGACCGCAGTTCTACACTAAGAACGGCAAAGAGCGATCAACCTCTGCGTGTGTGACGGGGACCCTCGCTATGCTATGCCTTAGTCTGCCATGAGCCCAACAGCTGCAGCTTTTCACTCAATTAGCTAAAAGTCCTTATTTAGGGGATACTTATTTACCAAAAAACCCCAACAAAACAAAACAATCCACAGTTCCACAGAAAGTGCACAATGACATAAATTAAAACCAACTGCCTTAAGGTTATGTTAATAATGGAATAATGATGAATTGTGAAAAAAACCAAAAGACTCTTCTCTTTAAATAAATCAAAGACTTCACTTATTTTTACATCTTGTTTATGTTCCTGCAGGATGATCCCTTAGTAAGAGAACGCTCTTCCTCATCAGGCTCAAGTTATAAGCTTGAGATTTATTAGAGTTAAAAGGCTTGTTGCTAACAGCACAGAAGGCACCCCGTTCACTGTTTTGACCTGTCAACCGAGCGTTTAAACTCCATCTCTTGCTCATTTAGCAGCTGGGTTTTCATCATAGTACTTACAATGTTTAGACAGATTATTTATCTTACTTTGGTTGACGTGTAACACCTTCAGGAGAGAATAAACCACCTTCCTTTTAAAAATTGAAAACATATAGAAGAACTGGCAGCAGAAAAAGCACGAAAGGCAACAAAGCACAGTGGTCAAGAAGGTGAGTTTTAGAGTTAGACCATGTTGATTAAAATCTGGTCCTATCATCTAATTCAAGGATGATTTGGGAAAATTACCTAACATCTTCGAGTCTCAATTTCCTCAACTCTAAGACAGGGAGAGGAATTGTATTTGTATCAGAGGGTCACAGTAAAAACTAAATGAGATAACTCAGGAGAAGCAATATTTGTTAAATGAACACAAACCATCACATCAAATAAATAATCTTTCCCAAAATGCAACACAATCTAGGTACATACTAGTTCTTGCACCCATCCCCCATTTGTTAGAATTCTAGAAAAACATACATAATTTGAACATAATCGCCAAAAATACTGCCACCCTAGACAGGATCCACAGTCCTTAAGACCACCATTCTGCCTCTGATAAATGCCCAAAGCGGGGATTCCTGTCCTTCGGGGCATCACCTGCGAGAGATTAGCAAGAGAAACCGAATATAGGAACATGTCTCCTGTAACTTAACTACGTCCTTGGGAGAAGCTCTTTGTTTCTCATCCTCCAGGCCAAGTACCTAGTCGGTCAGTCCTCACCCAGTGTTTGCTGAGTTCATCAGGTGCCTTCCCCTCACCAGGTATGTTTCCGAATCACCCCCCAGAGAGACCACGCTCCATCTTACCCATTCAGCCCCAGTATCCATAACGTGCCACAGTGTGAATTATCCTGATGTGGTCCCTGCACCCAGGAGTTTACACTCGCAGTCCCTCTTCCGAGGGAACCTAACTTTTAATGTTAGAAGAGGTAACAAACACCGCAAATTTTCTCTCTGCTATAAAACCATTTATTTAATGTTTTCTTACCTCTTTCAAAGTTGAAGGAGTATCCTCGAATCACAATATTTTTTCATTTCTTTTAAAAATAAATTCAAATTCAACGTGCACGATTTTCTTTTGGAAAGCAGCATGATATAGTGTAATGGTTTGTCAATCTTTCCTTTTTTAAAGTGATAGACCATTTAAAAAAAATAAAATCTCATATGAAGGTTGTATCAAATTAAGTAAGGTGAATGATATCAAACAAGTAAGGTGAATTGCTGGAGGAGGAAATGGAGAGAAAAAGGACAGATCCTGGTCCTTTACATTCCATAACCACCTTGTAGGACACCTTCCTCATGCCTTAGGGAACGAAATGTTGAAAATATAGAGCGGAGCATTGAGTCTAAATTCACTTGAACTCAAAATCAGGTTCTCCAACCTCTTAGTCGGTGGTCTCGCACAAGACACTCTTTGTGCACAACTTTCTGTGTCAGTAAATCTCATAGAGATGCTTCTGGGGATCATTACTTCTTGCAGCAAATAGTTACTGAGTACCTGCCAGAGGCTACAGGGAGACACTGTTTCACGGTGCTGAGGGCACACCAAGGAATGAAAATAGACAAACTCTCTGCCCTCACAGAGCTTATATTCTATTAGGAAAGATACACAACGAAAAAAATAAATGCATATGTAAGTCCCAGGTGAAAAATTATAAGGAGATAAATAAAGTAGAGAAAGTGTTAAGAAGTAAAGAGGGGTGTAATTAATAAAACTTATAAATGGGTGGTCAAGGAGGGCCTCACTGAGAGGTAGTGCTGAGCCAAGACTGAAAGGATGTAAGGGAACAAGCCACGTGGCTATATGAGAATAGATTTAAGAACAATGCTTACTTAATAATAAATATTCGATAAATGATGCTAATTACTACCACAGTCAAGACAATATAAACAAGGAAAGCACAAAAGTAGGATTAAAAATCCTGTCTCTGCCACTTGACCAAACCTCACTGAGATATAGTTCTCTTACATGGAAAAATGGAATAGTAATACCTGCACTTTTTACAATATCATTAGAGGATAAAATGAGAAAATATACACAGAAACACTAAGAAAACAAATACAGAACCACATAAATACTACAACTATCACATCTCCTCTTCTACTATCTTCCCAAAATGACAGACCACCATTCCACCTTATTAATAAGGCATCCAATGATGTGATAGGTAGCCCAGGAAGAGGGTTTCCAAGATAAAAATTAACTTCTCTTTTGGGGTCAGACCAAGAAGAGTAAGAGCTGAAACAGACCGAGATTGAATTCCAATCAAGGAAACCTAAACGCAACCAGCTAAACTTGCTGGGGCTCTGGTTTGAGAGAACAGTCATCTGTTTGCTCTGGTCCTTGGCTGATTCATGATAAATTTCCCATCTGGGTGGCTTCCATTCCTCTCCACCTTTCTTTGCCTCCTACAGATTTAGTGCCTTTTGTTCATTCATTCAACAAACATTTAATGAATCCGTACAATAAACACAGAGCCAAGTGCAGATTTGGGTAAGGGGGTGAACTAAACCAGGACTCAGCCTCAACAAATCCCATGGGGACAGATGGGGGAAAGGTTGGGGGCACAGAAAGAATGGAATCCATCCACACTGCCTCCAGGATTCCTCTGGTCTGAACAAGTCTGAGCCTCAAACATACTTCACTAGGTAATTGTAAACAAAAGGAGAGCCTTCAGGCTACCACCACACTAGCTTACACTTGGCAGGGCAGCCCAAAACAAATCCAGATTCTGGAAATATGAATATTGAGGAGCAAGAGTAACTCCAGACATTTTTTCCAACAAATATTTACTAAATGCCTACCTAGTACCAAGCACAAGGAGCCAGAATTCAAAGATAAGATTCCTAAGGGCTCGGTGGTCCCGCACCTCCTCCTCTTGTCTAACCATTGTCCCTTTTCTCCCTGAGGTCCAGTGCACAGTTCAACAACATAACCAAACTTTCCTACAGCGGAGAGTTTCTGGAAGTAGAAATACACTAGTAATACAAACGCAAAGCCAATATAAATCCCATATACAGTCTTTCATTTCTCAACTAGCATGACTTCTATTTAAAGCTTCCACTAGTGTCTTTTTCAGGGTCTACCTGTGGTCATTCTGTCTTGGAAATTCTCCTTCTAAAGTTTACAGATCTTTCCTTCTAGGCCTTATCTACGAGGATTAAATAAACTAAGAATAGTAATCATACTCTATACCTTTCTGTTCTAAAAGCAGATCACACAAAATACCATAAGCCTACTCTGTGCCAGTCATATAACCTTGTAAACAATCTTTCAAGATAGACCATTATCCTCACTTTACAGAGGAAATTGATGCAGACACTGAAAGGTGATATTTATATCATGCCAAAAATCAAATAGATGGTAAGTGGTGAATCCTGCGTGCAACTCAAGCTTTCCATATCAAAAGATGAGGCTCTTCATGTTATAAACTACTGTGACCTCAATAAAATAGAAATAAATGAATAAATTAAAAAAAAAAAAAGATGAAGCTCTTTAGTTCTCTATCCCAAGCAACTCTCACAAGTGGGCTGGCCAAAAAACAGATGGAGAGAAGTTTCCTAACCTTTCTGGCCTTGTACCCATGGTCTCCGAGGTCCCTTCCAGCTGTAAAATTCTAAGACACCACACTAGTTAGGACTGATTATCTACATTTTAGCACATAACGTGCTATCTCTCCATGATTGACTCTCTATTCCTCACCTCTTTGAAGAAAGAGTTATTTTGTACTTATGGGGCCACATGTAAATTGTTCTGCAGAATATCTTTCTTCTTCTATGAATAAAAGGATATAATTTTGTATAAAACCTATATCTTGCTTCTCACATGGATCCTAATCCACTGCTTTGACCTAGTCCAAATTTCTAATTGAGGCTTTCAGTTTATACTTAGGTAAATAAATAATCTGGAGTATCAGCATCTGTTAAATATCAATTTCTTGTAAAACCAATATGCCTCTCCTTTACTATGTCTCAGTGAATGGTACTTGATGACAAAAAACATCACATTTAAGAATTTTCAGGTAAAATTGTATCAAATAACAATTCGTGAAAATAATTAAGAAAACCTAGACTTCTATGAGAATGTATTTTAAAGGCTGGAGTGTTTTGAAACGCCTTTGGGGTCAGAAAAATTCTTAGATCCCTAACTATACAAGTGTGGGGTAAACTACGTCTAAAGATAAACAATGAGCTGAGAAGTGAGTGTTGAACAAGAGACAGATTAGCAGTTTGAGTCCAATCAACTTAACTGTTGCTAAAACAAACAAAGAAACAAATCAACACTCCTCACAGGACTACAGAGAAACCAAAGTTTCTTTTACGATCTCAAGAATACAGCTCCAATTTTTTTCTTACATATGAAGAAAAAGTCGTGTGACCAATTTTCAAGAGAAAAGACAATAAACAGAGATCAACTTCAAATACTGGCAGATGTTAGAACACGCAGACAGGATTCTAAACCAGGTGTTACAACTATGCTCAAGGATACAAAGGAAAATATGCTTCCAATGAATGAAAAGAGAGATGTCTCAGAAAAATACAATCTGTTAAAAAGAAACAAATGGAAATCCTAGAGCTTAAAAACGCAATATCTGAAATTTAAAAACTAGATCTGGAGAGTTCGACAGTAAATTAGAGATAACGGAAGTGAACTTAAAGATAGATCAATAAAAACTGTCTACTCTGAAGGTCAGAGGGGAAAAAAATTTTTAAAAATAAAAGAGGAGAGGAGAAGAGGGCACCATCTCAGAAACTTGTAGCAAAACAACAAAGGATCTAGCACACATGTAATCAGGAGAATGAAGGAGGAAAAATATTTGAAGAAACAATGGTCAAGAAGTCCCCAAATTTGATGAAAGACATAAATTTACAGATTCAGAAAGCTCAACACCAAGAAGATAAATATAAAGACTGCCGTGTCTAGACAGTCATAGCCAAAGTGCTGCAAATCAAAGATACAGAGAAAAATCTTGAAAGCAGCCGTGGGTGGGAGGGAGGGGTGACACTGAACACAGTAACAACAACTTTAACTGACTTTTCATCAGAAACTATGGAGCCCAGCACACAGTGGAACATCATTAATGCATTAAAAGATTAAAAAAAAAAAAAAACCCCAACCCTATCAAGCCAGAACTCAATCTCAAGTAAAAGCATCTTTTAAAAGAAAAGGCAAAATAGTGACATTTTCCAAAATAACAAGACACTGAAAGAATCTGTCAGCAGAAAACCTGCACTATGAGTAAATAAATATTAAAGGAAACTCTTTAGGCTCAATATCAATTGATTATCTTTAGAAAGAAATGAAAATCATTGGAAATGGCAAGTACAGAAGATTTACTTTTAATTAATTTATTAAATTCATAAGACAGTTTAAAGTAAGGGCTGTAACATTCTCTTGTGTACTTCGTAATAGATATAACTCTAGCATAAAGGAGTTATGGACCTTAACGGACCAGAAATGGACCTATAAGTTTGCCAAGGTTCTAGATTTTACAAGAAGTGGCAGAAGATTAACTATAAATAGACCATAACAGGGTGTATTATTGTAATTTGTAGAATATATACTTAAATATATGTAAAGGAACATAACTAAAAAAACCAAAATAGATTAACATGAAATTCAAAAAAATTCAAAAATCCAAAAGAAGGTGACAAAAGAGAAACTAAAACAAAAAAAGAGAGAGAGGAAAAGGGAAAAGAAATAATACAATGGTAGACCCAAATCCAACATTCCAAACTAAATATTCATTAACTCAATACTCCCAGTTAAAAGACAGAAATTGTTAGAATAGTTTAAAAAAAGTTTCAACTATATTCTGTCTATAAGAGACACTTTTAACAACAGAGACATTGAAAATAAATGCTTGTGAAAAGACATATCATGCAAATAGTAAGCACAGAAAGGCCAGAATGGCTATATTAACATCAGGTAAAACAGACTTCAAGGAAACAGCATTATCATCAGAGATAAAGAATGCCATTTCATACTGTCATAATTAAGAGCTCGTCAGGAAGACCTAACAGTATTAAATGTGTACATGCTCAATAATAAAGCCTCAAAATACATGAGGCCAAAATGGACAGAATTAAAGGGAAAAATATACAATTCTACCATTACAATTGAAGATATTAACACTCCTCTCAGCAAAAGATGGAATTAGACAAAATAAAAATCAGCCCCAAAATAAGAGATCTAAACTATCAATCAGATTAACTTTATGGTTATATGAAGAATGCAATAACCAACAAATGCAGGAGACATTCTTCTCAAGTTCACACGTATATTCACCAAGATAAATTATATGCTGGCCCATAAAACCCAGGTTTCAATAAATTAAGAAGGACTGAAATCATATAGAACATGTTCTCTGGCCATTTAATGGAATTAAATTAGAAATTAGTAACAATAAGATGTCTAAGAAGACCCCAAATGCTTAGGAAATTGGACAGCACACTTCGAAGTGGTCAAAGAAAAAAATCACAGAGAAATTAGAAAATATTTAAAAACTGAATGATAATGAAAATATATGCCACCAAACTTTGTGGGATGTAACTACAGCAGTGCTTAGAGGGAAAAAAGAAAGGTGTAAAAATCAAGGACCTAAAATTCCAACTTAAGAAAGCAAAAGGGCAAAATTAACCTAAAATACAAGGAAGGAAAAAATAAAGAGCATAAATCTGTGAAAGAGAAAACGAGAGAAAATTAACGAAGGCAAACTCAAGTTTTGAAAAACTGGTGATCACTGATTTGCTTTCCCATTCATTCTCTCTCTCTCATTCTCTCGTGGTCTAGTTTATCCACTTTATTGATTTTTTTCAAAGAATCAGCATTTTGTTTTATCGATTTTTCTCTGTTCTTCTGGCCTAAAGATACTAAAACGATAATAAAAATATTATACATACCTTTATACCAACAAATTTGACAACTTAAATGAAAGAGACAAATTTCTTGGGAAAAAATAACCAACTTACCAAAATTGACACAAAATAAACAGAAAATCTGAAAAAAAAAGAAAACCAAAAAACTCCCAGAAAACCCAAAAACCTATAGCGTTTAAAGAAATTGGAGATCGAAAACCTGTCCACAAAGACGACTCGAGGTCCAAAAGGTGCTCTGGTGAATTCTACCAAACATCTAAGGAAGGAAAACACCAACCTTCTCCTTCAGAAAATAAAGTGGGAGGGAATATTTCCAAACTAATCTTAGACAGCCAATGCCCTAAAAACAAAAAGCGGTAAGTGATAAGGAAAAAGAAGAAAAGAATAGAACAAGATAAAGGAAGATCAGGAGTTTGGGGGCGGGGCGGGCTGTGGTTTTAAACACAGTGGTCACCTATTTTAGAAGGTGACATTTGAGGAAAGACTTGAAGACGGTGAGGGCCCATGGGAAGACATGTCAGGACAACGCCAGTGCAAAGGCCCTAAGACAGCAAGGTGCCAGGAAACAGCAAGGAGGCAAGCGTGGGGTCCTACAGGCCCAGGTCAGGAAAGTTTGTCAAGGAAGATGGAAGGGATCGACTGTTCATACTAATGCTAGTCAGATACAGCGAGGACCCTGGATTCGGCAAAGTGGAGGTCACTGGTGAAGGTTTCAGAGAGAATGGGGTCCAGAGAGTACAGACACCTCTTGTGATGGGCTGTGGCTTAAAGGGAGAGAAAGAAATGGGACAGCAGTTGGAGAGGGAAGTGTGGTCAAGGGTTTATCTAAAATAGGAGAGCAGCGTGTTGGATCGGATCCTGACGAGAGAAAAACTGATAGCGCAGAAGAGAGGAGGAGGAGAGCTGGAGGAAGGCCCCGGGCCCAGAGTCAGGTGGGTCTCACACACGAGCAGTTCTCACACCACCCCGCCCATTCCAAAAGAATGCCACTGTCTGCTAAAATCAGTGGCTGCCATCAATCAAGTTTATGAAATACGGCTTTCATTATGAAAACATGCTTGGCACTTCACTGAATAAATTATTAAACATAAATAATTACCAGAGCATTTGAGAAAAAGTTAGAGGCTCTGATTCCGTTAGTGACGCAATCAAACACCCTAAGAAGCTCTTCCTCTTGTTCCTTCTGCACTGTTTTATGTTCGATGGACCATGTTTGGCCATCTCCTGGGGCATTTGATTAAAAGTTTATTTTTCTTGATTCGGGTTAATTTCAGGGAATGCCCTTATGTGCTCACACATCTTAATTTCTTAAAGTATTCAAAAATGGAGTCGACGGGAGGCGTTGCACGCAAGATGTGTGCATGGGATTTTTATTTTCCTGAGGCTGTTGCCATAGTTTTTTGGCAGCAAAACCACATATACTGAACTAATTAAAGATTTAAAACACATTGTTAGGCAATTTAGAACCACACTCTGAAGGTTAATTTAAAAGAAATAATGAGAAAAAGCCAAGCAAAGTCTATACCATACAGAGTTTTGTGGTAAGAGTCAAGAATCACGAAACGGTTTTTATTACTTTTAATTACTTTGCTCCCTAACCAGAAGATATTAATGACACGTTAGATTTACTGCCAAGTTATATAGCATGCACAAGGCACATCCAACTCTCCATGAGACTTGATTAGTAAGGAGGGAGGGCAAGAACCCATGGGGCTCTAGTTTTCATGACCCCAAAGGAGAAATGATGGACAGAAAACTCAGGTCAGGATTTCAGATGCTATGAAATACACAAAACCTGCATAAAGAAGTGGTCCCTTTCCATGCAAAGGTTGTGAGCTCAAGTTAAAAACACAGGTCAATAATCTCCTTTGATTCACTAACCTGTTTTTGGCTTATCCAACAAGTCTTAAAAGCAATTATAACTGTTCTCACAATTGTTAAGAGGCTCGTGTCCTGAATGAGAACCAAAATCACCATCAGGGGCACTGAGCCGCCAAACAAGGTAAAAGCAGGAAATCTGGGAAATAATCCAGGGCCCAACCCTGCTTTCTCCCTGAGAATGTGAGCAGTCTGGAGATCGTGAGGTTCCACAGGGCACCAGGGTTGGGAGATAAACCACAGGGCTTGGCCAAGATGGGAAATCTGATAGGAGACACTGCACAAAACCGTAACCCAAAGAGCTGTACAGTCAGGATAATGGTGGAGTCGGAGAGGACAGCCAGGTCACTAGGAAGACTCTTAAAGACACTTGGAACCTTCAAAATACTCTAAATAACTAATACATCAAAGAAGAAACGATAATCAAAATTAGAATATACCCAAAACTAAACAATAAAAATAATACATTTCATGGGGGGCCACTACTACCCTAATTGTGTAATATTGTTCTGGAGGCTAGTGTAACAAGACCGAGAAGAAAGATACAAGAATTAGAGAGAACCAAAACTGTCTTATTTGCATATATAAATATTTATATAGAAAACCCAAAAGAATCCACAGGTAAATTATTAGATCTAATATGAGAACTTAAGAAGCTAACTAGATACAAAAAAACTATATAAAACTCAAACTGCAACAGTTAGAGAATTACAGTTTTTAAAGATACTATTTATAGTATAAGGAAAAAATCTAGAACTGAATCCCACATGCATGGATATTCAAGTCTTTTATGAACAAAATTACAAAACTATGCTAAAAGACATTGTAGGAGTACTAAGCGAATGGAGAGATGTACGACATTAGTAAAGATATTCTCTCCAAATTGATCTATAGACTCACTGTAATGTCAATTAAAATCCCAATAGGGTTTTCTTTCAGAATTGGACAAGCTAATTCACAAATTCATACGTAAGAGTAAAGGGTCTAAAATTCTAATGTAAGAACAAAGAGCCACAGATGCTCTCAAGAAAGATAAATGAAGGGAATGGTGCTACCCCACCAGAAATGTGGTACCCGCATAGTGACAGACAGGGACCTAGGAAACCACATCCAACTCGCACATACATGGAAACTTGACTAATGACAAAGAGGACACTGAAAACAAACAAACAAAAAGACAGACCGTTTAGTAGATAGTGCTAGAACATTTGGAAATACAGATGGGGAAGAAAAAGAAATTGGATACCTACTTCACATCCAATCCCAAAATCAATTCCAGGTGGATAAAAGTCTTAAATGAGAAAGGTGAAAGTTTTAGAAGATTATATAGAAGAACATCTTTATGTCTTTGGGGTAGAAAATAATTTCTTTAACAAAACCCAGAAAGCAGAACCCAAAAAGGGAAAGGTTGATTTAAAAAACAGACTCTATTAAAAGGAAAAAAAATTCTTTAAGAGATATCATAAAGAAAGTGCAAAGAAAAGCCACAAGTTGGGAGAATATATTTAGGAAACACAAATCTGCCAGGGAATCTAATATGGTGACCACTGGCCACATGTGGCTATTTTAATTTAAATTAAACAAAATTTGAAATTTAATTACCCAGTAGCTCTAGCCACATGTGACTAGTGGCTGGTTGATTAGCAACAATATGGAACATCTCCATCATCGCAGAAAGTTCTCTTGGACAGCACGGACCTAGAACATGTACAGATTTTTAAACTTCTAAAGTAAATAGGAAATGCAATTTAAAGAGTGGAGAAAGGGCATTAATAGACGTTTTACAGAAAAAAACACCAACATGTACCAGAAACATCTAAAAATTCATTTCAACTTCATTAGTAATCAAAGTAAAACAAATTATACTCATTAGATAGCATTTCTAACACCTCAAATTGGTCAAAGATTTAAAATCATTAATATGAAGGATTGAAGAAGATACAGACCAGCAAACTCCTAACACACTGTCTGCAGGAGGGTAACCCACGACAACCACTGCGGAAGGAGCTCGGCATCATGCAGCCTCCTGGAGCACTCTGCTACCCAGCAAGTCCACCCCAGAGAAGGGATTCTCCACCTGAACTGGACAGTCCCTCTCCCCGCCTGGGGCATCTGAAGGTTGTGTAGAGGGGCTGGCCCTGTGGCCGAGTGGTTAAGTTTGCGTGCTCTGCTTCAGCGGCCCAACATTCGGATCCTGGACGCAGACATGGCACCGCTCATCAGGCCGTGCTGAGGCAGCGTCCCACATGCCACAACTAGAAGGACCTGCAACTAGAATATACAACTATGTACAGGGGGGGTTCGGGGAGGTGGAGGGAGAGAAGAAGAAGAAAAAAAGAAGATTGGCAACAGACGTTAGCTCAGGTGCCAATCTGAAAAAAAAAACCAGAAAATTTTGTGGAGACACACACAGACACAGACACACAGACACCCACACACATACACACACACCCACACATACCAGCATTTAATTTGCAGAGACCAGGGGTAATGTTCCTGCAATTAAAGGAATTATTCTGCCTAAACTATGCACCAGGAGATATGAACAAAAATAAAAAATTAAAACACTAGACACAACCCAAAACATTACCAACAGAAAAATGGATACATAAGTTGCATTTAGTGGAATGCCAGAGAACTGAAAATAAACGCATCTCAGCTACAGATATCAACACAGGTGATTCTAAGGGATCTAATGCCGAGGGAAAACAGCAAGACACAGGGATACAAACAGCATACTTAAAATTTACACAAAGAACAAAAATTGTCAATCTAAACAATGAAGTTGGGGTGAAACATATATAAAACAAACACACACACACAAGCAAAGAAATGGCTAACAGAAAATCAGGATGGTTATCTCCAGGAGAAGGAGGGGGTGCCCCTGGGAGTGGCACACCGGGGCTTTCTAAGAACTGCTAATGCTTCCCTTCTTCAGATGGGCAGTAGGTTGAGATGTTCATTTTAATATATGTTTATCCATATGTTTTTTATATACTCTTTACATGTTTTATAAATTTCATAATATTTTAAAAAGCCAGCCTCATTACTCATTAGCTAGGATCCTTGGCCTTTCTAAACTTGGTTAATAAAAGTGACTCCACCTGCCTTCCGCACTTGTTCTGAAGTTCAAGGGAGATAAGGCGTGTGCACGTGTGAGTGGATGTGCTGGGGGCAGTTTGCGGAATAGGAAAAGTAAGAGGGAAGCATTCCCCATCGGGTTCACCCTGGGTACCGTCCAGGATCACAGGGCCCAGAGTTCCTGTGCAGTCATTAATCCAGTCAAGAAGATGTGAGGCGTGTGTTTTCTCACCATAACATGGGGCTAACTCCTGTCTGATTCCACCCACAGGAGTATCAGACTATTGAAGTGAAAGCAAAGTATTCAGTAAATATGCAAACACAAGCTTTTTTACTGTTATCGCTAGAGTGGCCAGAGGAGGCAGAGGGTCTGCAAATCACGCCGCAGGAGATGAAATTATTCAGGGCCTGTGTATTTTAAAATTAGGCTAAATGATAATAATAATGACAGGATAATAATTATCTCCAAACACTGGATGCAAAAGAGGCATAAAGTCTGTTTGTTCAGGGTTCTCCCAGAGGGCAGGCTGGAGAGACTGGAGTAAATTTAAAAGTACATTCCGGGTCCATATAATAGACAACTTTTTTTTTTTCTTTTTTTTCACAATCAGAGGGAGACACAGAACTGACCACCAGATAATTCTCCTTCATTTGAATTATTCAGATAAAGATAGAGTTTAGCAGAGAGTCTTGTTTTGGATGAAAATACCAATTTTTAAAACAAACTCTGTTAAAATAAAAATACAGAGGGGCTAGCCTGGTGGTGTCGTGGTTAAGTTTGCATGCTCCACTTTGGTGGCCTGGGGTTTGCATGTTCAGATCCTGGGCACAGACCTATGCACTGCTCAACAGGCCACGCTGTGGCAGCGTCTCATAAACAAAGCAGAGGAAGAATGGCATGGATGTCAGCTCAGGACCAATCTTCCTCAAGCAAAAAGAGGAAGATTGGCAACAGATGTTAGCTCAGGACCAATCTTCCTCACCAAAAAACAAATTAATAAAATAAAAATACAGATAATATAACCTTGTGTCAGTTTTATTTGGGGGGGGAGGAAGATTTGCCCTGAGCTAACTAACATCTGTGCCAATCTTCCTCTATTTTGTGGGTGAGTCACCACCACAGCACAGCCACCGATGAATGGTGTAGATGCAGGAACCAAACCCAGGCTTCCAAAGCTGAGTGTGCCGAAGTTAACTACCAGGCCACAGGGCTGTCCCCTCCAACTTATTTTGAAAACTAGCTCTCCTACTTAATAGTCATGAGACCACAGGGAACTTATTTTAGCTCCTGGAGCTTTGGTTTCCTCTTCTGTAGGAAAGACACTATCTTTCCTTCAAGGTTATTTGCAAAAGTCAACGTGATAAGACATTGAAGTTGCCTAGCACCAGTGTCCCGTAAGCGCTCGATAGGCTGCTATAATTTTTAAAAAATTGTCACTGCAGGCTGCCAAACTCGTTCACAGCTAGAAAAATAAAGCAGTGACATCAGTCTAAGACAACAAGGCAACTTTCACATTTGAAAGTATCTGTTACTTCAAGAATAGCAGCAAACTAATATCGCTAGGTCAGTTCCTTCAAAACGTTATCAAGTGGCTTCTGGTCTCCCAAAAAAGTTTCCTCGAACGTGCTTTGTGTAGCAATCTCCCCCCACCTCCATAAAAACCCTTTTAAACTTCATGACTCGAAAGCACTTTCCAGTCTGGGGGAATACAAATAAAACAGAAACTATGCAGATAAGACTTGATACGGCAAACCACACCACATTCACTCTAACTTAAGGTCGTTAGTTTTTAAAAATATCTAACGCTAAGGAAAAGAGTACACACATAACTGCTTACATCCTCTAAATTTAACCTGCAGAAACCAATAAAAAATGTTAATGTCTATAAACAGGAAATGACGAACTTCAAGATTAAACACAGAAATTTTATTATAAATAAATAACTATCCTATAACTTCACTCTAATGACACTTGCAAAGCTTTTTCCTCTGGTATAGCACTTTTGAAGTTCAGATCAAGTCAAGCTGTTTTCCATGAATAAAATAAAGGCGGCATCTCAGAGAGTTTAAATTATTACGTGTTTTTACCAGACTTATCTTTTTATTCAGTGGAAGCACTCTGCTACACTCTGGTTTTCAGCTTTGTCCTGTTTTTCACTTAAGTTTCCAACCTAGTCTCAAATTACCAGTTGACAGTCACCTAGTGTAATGAAGTTGGTGGATTAGCTGAAATCAAAACCAAGAACCCTCTTTACCACCCTTCTTCTCAAGCACAGATCAATTATTTATGACCAAGTTCACCAACACTGTGTTTTAATTTAGGAAGCAGTCCATTTGAAGTGAGCTATAAATAAATAGAATCTGGCCTCAGAACTTCTTGACCCCACAGAGCACTGAAAGCAGAGGGGAAGAAAGAAAGAATATAAGAGGAAAGAAAAATACAGAACACAATGAGCCAAGACCCACTGAGCTGCGTCTAGGCCAGAACCTTCCACATAAAGGATTTCATTTCTTTGCAGTTAATTTGACGTCACTTCACTTAATTCTCACGACCTCAGAAGGCACATCTTATATTCCCCTCATCTAAGACTGGGAGATTGCAGCTCACAAAGGCTAAATTGCTTACCGGGGTCACAGAGCAAGTAGGAAAAGCAGATTTTGACCTGAAGTTTGTCTGATTCCAAAGCCTTTTTCCCCCATCAGATGAAACTTCTAATATTTTAAAATTTGAGCGGTTTAGGAGTTGGCAAAACAACAAAAAGGAAGTAAATACTACTTCCAAAGTATAACACAAATAGCAGAAAACCATCCATACAACCATTATTTTGACTTCCTGCAAGAACTTGACGTGTGAGGTTGTCACCAATATGCTTAAGATGCGTATGAAATCACATCCACAGGACGACAGGAAACCTCCTGTGGCAATCGCCTGGAGAGAGAATGAAGCCACATCCAAGATCAAGACAAAGAGAAAGTCAAGTACCAGGGACCCCTTACCTGCTGCACTTCACTCTCTCCATTTGAGATCTTCTCAGTGTAAACAAAGGAGTTGAATATCCGCTGTAACAGAGAGGAAATGAACAAATGTTAATGTTTTCCAAATAAGACAGCCACGTTCTGTAAGAGTGTGTGTGTGAATAATTTGTTTGCAACACAAAAAGAATCAAGCAGAAAAAATTTAATTAAGATACAGTTATTTTACACAGAGAAATCCAAGTATCAGCCGACGTCAACCACACATGTATGAGTAATAGCCAGGAACTTCAGCGCTGAAATAAACCAGATGTTACACTACATTTTTCATTTTCAAAAATACATTTAATTACAGATTTCCGGAGCCCATGCCATTTTATCCGACTGGTATAATCTGACAAAGTTGTGTTTCTCATTTAAGTCCTGCACTGCCTGAATGCTGTAATTGTTTACAGACACTACAATCTAATGTAATAAAGCTCTTTAAAGAGGATTCTTTCCATATTCTCTCATGTTCCTGTCCAACCAGTACCTACCTATCCAGTATTATCCACCACCTTCGTTACCCAAGCACCCGCTCAGGAGAGTAACCGAATAGGGCTTGCCAAATATGTGTGGCCTTAGAGAAGATCCAGTTCTTACATGTCAGGAAATATGACAGCTGTGCCAAGACATTAGTCCAAACTGTGCACACAAGCACACACATTCTTCCACTGGTCTCTGCTGAGCTGGTCCCCACTCCTCCATACACTGCCTGCATTTAAAACATCTCTGCAGACTTGTGACTTGACCCAACTCTACGGTTACTACCATTACTGAGCAATCACAAGAGATTAACATATAACAACCCCCCCAAAATGAAAATCCAAGATATCTATCTGTTATAGGCGCAGAAAAGAAAAAAAAGCAGCAGCCTCATCATTTATCCTAAAACTTGAAAGATACTACTGGAACTCTCCCGATGAGTAAGGAGTCAGACCTGGAGATGTCAGCCAAAATTTCCTTTTTTCCTTTCTATCCTACTGCCAAGGGTTTGTCAGCATCTGGGACAGCTTCCCACACAGCCTAACACACCTGCGTGGTTGTGGTGAGGCAGAGGAGCGCCAAGTTCATCAAGCGCTGTGCAAATGAAGGAAGATCAAGGGGCTGGGGGAGGGGAAAGGGAAGCAAACAAACTTGGGAAGGATTGGGATGAAATGCGATGTAATTACAGTCTGGAAAATTATGATTATTAATTTTCATAATTTTCCAATGTGCCTCATTCATTCATTCAACATATGTTTATTTTCTCTTTCCTAAAAAATGGCTCTGCTGATAGAAAAGGTACAGATTTCTCTACCTTTGTTGATAATGGTGATAATGATGTTGGCTACTATTTATCAAAGGCTGACCACGAGGCAGACACTATTCTAGACATGTTACATCTATTTACTGACTCGAGTCTCATGAACCACCTTTGTGACAGACACTGTTATCTCCATTATATAGATAGGAAAACGGAGGCATATTTACCGAGCGCCCAGTGCAACGCACACATCATACTGCATGTGCGCATCTCATTTAATCGTTGTGAGAAAATTGCTGCAGCTCCAAAGATGAAAAACTAAGACCCTAGGAAGTTAGAGAACTTACCCAAAGTCACTTGGCAAGGCGAGAACTTGACCCCAGGCAGTAAGACTCCAGATCCGGTGCTCCTAACTCTACTGTCTCATGATCATGCTACATGATTGTTTGACACACATAACAAACACCCCTTGTCAGCAGCTAACACTCAAACACAATGCAGATCAACAATCACTCATAAGGTTCTGAAAACCAAAAGTTTTGCGTAACACATTTGTTGGCAAAATATGACATGATCTGAACTTATTCAGCAGTAAATCCCAACTTGAACTGACGTGTATTTATAATCTTTATTAAGCCACTTCATGTGAATATTCATTCTGATGCAGATGTATTAATGTGTCTGACTACAGGGTTCCGCTCCCCATCTCCCTGGGGGGTGTTCTTCATCTCAGGGCATCAGGACTTTGAATCCGGAAACACTCTTTTGGAAAAGGGATTACAAACCTCTGTTCCTACAACTCTCCGTTCCCAGTTTTCTGGTCTACGCCTTAGTTCCCTTGATTATAAGGCTTTTAGAGGCTGGCTCAATGTCACTGCCACCTACACACTCCCAGACCATAGCCTATATTTTTATACAATTTGATTTTCAAAAACTTGCTCAGTATCAAGAGTACACTTTTATTAAAAACGAACATAATTCATGTGTCTGCCGATCTGGATGATGTGATCAATTCCTTATTTCGTTTCTGGCAGTGCTATTCCAGTAGACACATTATGTGTCCTACCCTGGAAGGTGCTCCCCAAAGAGGTGAATGATGGACAAGGCATGAACTAGTCCTGGGAGCAAACCCAAACCACCCGGCTCCAGCCAACACCCACCAGGGCCAAACCCACCCAAGAACATCAGATCCTTCCTTCTCCTTTGTGTTAAAAGAACGGTGAATTTCAGCAATAACAAGGAATATAGGCCCGGGAGGACACATGAGGCTGTGTCTTGGTCCCTATTTTACTCATTTATCGTCTTAACAATTATTGACAATGATTGTTAATACTTTTATGTAGATCTTTTTATGGCTTGTAAGCATTTCTATATTGTCTACACCCAACAAATGTGAGTGTGTCAAAGAAAATTTAAAAAGAGAGGTTTTAGATAACAAGCATTGGGGATTCTGCAGACTACCTATTTTATACGACCCTCTCACTGCCCTGGAAGTGACCTGGTAGGGTCACTGGGGCCACCACCAAAGCAAACAATGTTCTGCCCCTCTTCTCCCTCTGGGGTGAGGGTGTCAGCGAGGGGCCAGAAGACGGTGGACATGTAACTCAGAACCAGATAGGTCAGCCAGCCACGTCTGAAGCAAGGTTACAACTTCAGGCTGACATGTGTGCACAGCTCTCAGGGTGCACTGAGCACCCACTCTGCTCTAGGTCAATGGACAGGAATCGTCTTTCTCAGAATGCAGGGCCTGCCAAGCTCAGCTCTCAAAGGCTTAGGCTGGTACTTTTACAGTTTACAATTTCACATAAATGATCACATTTCACCCCCACAACAACTTTGGTAGCAGGCAGGGCAGGGACCTGAAACCGATTTTACAGATTAAAAACCATGGCTCCAAAGTTAGAAAATGTGTCACAGGTAAAAGAAATTCAAGTGTCGAGCTCTCAACCGAGGTCTTGAGTTGAAAACAGGTATTGCTGGGTTGGCCCTGTGGCGCAGTGGTTAACGTCGTGCCCTCTGCCTAGATTTGCCCCAGGTTTGTAGGTTCAAATCCAGGGCGTGGACCTACACACCACTCATCAGCCAAGCTGTGGCGGTGTCCCACATGCAAAATGGAGGAAGACTGGCACAGATGTTAGCTCAGGGACAATCTTCCTCTCACACACGCACAAAACCCCCCCCAAAAAACAACAACAAAAAAAACCACCCCAGGCATTGCCTTTAGCAAAGCTATTAAACACATTTATTCATATCTTTTGTTCAGGATAGTCTAGGAATCCTGATACCTGCATGTAGAAAGAAATGAAGATTTGAGTTTTTTCTATCCATTTTAAGGAAGCTATACTATGCTGGCATAACCTTATACATATGGCCAATGTCAGGAGTAATTAGGAGTCCCAGACAGAGAACTTATTTTTTATTACTTTCTATCGCTACGTGAAACTGTGAAAGGAATAGAATACAAGGTTTTGTTTTTGATCTGAGAGCCAAGAATTCCAAATGATATACCTAGCTGACATTTTGGTGACCTCAGAGTAGTTTCTCGGTTGTTAGAGGACATGAAAAACGGAAACGGAAATGAAAAGATTTCCTAAAACTTGAAAATGACGAGCGAACCCAGAGGTCGGGCTGTCCGGCCCCTCGGGGTGACTTCTCTGTCCCAGGGTGAGGGGATGGGAGGGCAGCTGGGCATTCTACATTCTATTTCGAGTTGTCACTTTCCCTTAGCACAGTCCCCTGGAGGCCCAAAGGAATTCCAGAAATCTGAGCTCTTAATTTGAGCACAACCTGGGGGGATCCTCAAGTCACTCTTGGCGTACAATTCTCTGAAAGTAATGGCAAAGACATGGCCCATGCTGGCCCACCACTCTTTCTTGTTCTCCTCAAATGCTGAAACTGAAAAAATACTTTATTGTAGGGTGGAAAGATCAATTGAAATGTGTGGAGGAGTTTTAAAAAGTTATTTCAAGTAGAAATATTTCACTGAAATCCTCTTTATTAAATTCCACAATCAAAAGAAAACGAGATGTCCTATTCTTATGCCATGAGAACTGAGAGCTCTGATCTAAAGACAAAATGGACCTTTCTCTCATTAATACATACACTCTGGAAAACTGGCAGTACCTTCTACAGTTAATCATATGTACATCCTACGACCCAACCCAGCAGTTCCCATCCCTGGCGTATACGGAGCAGAAACACGTTCATATGTTTATGCAAAGAAAAGCGTAAGAACGTTCATAGCAGCACCACTCAGAATAGCCCCAACCTGGAAAACATCCAAATGCCTATCAGCAACAGAATAGACAAATTGTGCTGTATTCACACAGTGGAATATTCGGAGACAAGAATGAACACACAATTGCAACATGCATCAACATGATGGCTCTCACAAACATAATATTGATAAAAAAAAAAAGCCAGATGCTAGGACATGAAGTGTATAATTCTAATTACATCAAGTTCAAAAGTAGACAAAACTCATCTGTGCTGCCAGAAGTCAGGACAGCGGTTTCCCTTTGTGGGCGAGTGGCGTGCTCAAACGTTCTCTTTCTTGATATGGGTGCTGGTTGCAGGGCTGGGTTCACCTTCGTGAGAACTCATCAAGCTGTAGTGCACTTTCCTGCATGGATGCTATACTTCAATCAATTTCCTTTAAACATACATTCTGGACAGTCTGTTTAAAATAAACCCGAGTCAAATGTTTTCACATGTTTCATTAAACTATGCATTTTTAAAAAGGACAAGAGTCCATTAACCGGGCTATTATAAATACTCAAAGAAAAATCTACATCCCACTCAGTAATCCAGAAGAAACTGGGACTTCAGCACCTGCAGAATCACCTGTCAATGCACAGAGATCTCCTGAGCCTTTCCTGAGGCCACATATTAATTGCTCCCTCACACTTGAAGAGCATAACGTTACTTACTTCTTCAGCTTCTCATCCAATGTTACTGTACCAACCTGAATTTCCAGCAAGAAAAAAGGTGTCTTTATCCGAGTTTCATCCAACCTGGGTGCTCTAAACCCATATAACACAATTTAAGCTAATCTCCTCTTTGCATATTCCATTCTTTTATTCTCTAAGCACCGCCCCCCTCAAGAGGAGGTTCAACTCAAATAAAGTAGGACTTAGAGTCACCCAACAATTGAATACAGCTCCCCCCCAGCTCTATTGCAAGAGGCGGAAAAAAAAGACATTCTGCCGTGTGTGTGCCTGTGTGTGTGAGTGCATACTTGTGTAGCCTGCTTCCCCCCACCTCGTAAGGGCTGCACCTCAGTCCTGCCCAGTCCCCACTCCACTGACTCCCCCTCCCTCCTGGCCATCTCCTTCCCTCCCAAGTGTCTCCAGTTAATTGAGCCTGCTTAACAGATGGCAAGAGAATTCCAGCTTGCTGGAACCGCAACAACTCCACGAGTGTTTAATAAGATGGTCAGTTGAGACAGCTGGCCCACCTTCACTCCTCCAACAGCTCTGCCAAATTTTAACTATTTAAATGAGTGGTATAACACAATACCACAGCGGACAAACAAATACCTCTACAAGCCTAATGAGATTCTGTTGGTCTCCCTCCCTGATCTTTGCTAAGGAAATGCAGGACTGAATTTTTATTCAAAAGCTTATCCTCTTGATGTTTACAGGTCTCTGTGGCAAGCCAATTTGGCTGACAATTCACTAATAGCTTCATTCTGCTCTGGATCTCTTCCTATGATTGTAGGAATGGTGGCCAAAGGGGAGGAAAATGTTGATCACCACAGTTATCAAGCAGTTGACTGACATTAGCCATGAAAAGAGAAAGTGCTGTCATTAAAAAACTCCAACTACTGGTCAGGGAATTAATGGCAACTTAATTTACGTGTTTCAGGAGAGAAAACACATGAATGACTTTATTCTCCCCTAAGCACACCCCATGAATAATCTTTACTAGGTTTTAAGGGATCCCTCCTGCCCAGATTACACACAGTCTGATTTTTACCAGACTATTTAACTTAACACTGTTAAACTCGTGAAAGGTCCAGAAAAATGGTATTCTCTGAGGAGGCTCATCATGCTGCATTCTGAGGTCATAAATCTGGTGCTATAAAGCTCAGACATCTTTTTAAATCTCTAAACTTGTTCATTCTGGATACAGGTGGTTCAAGAAAACAGTTTAAGAAGATTAGAAAAAGTTACCTCTAAAAAAAATTTGAAAGTAATCTAAATGTCCAACAATAGGGGACTAATTAAATTACTCTTCCATCAAAAATATATTGTGTAGCTATTAAAAGTATGTTTACAATAATTTTTGTCATTGTTAAAAGCAGCATTAAAATATACAAATAATATTCTAATTATATGTGTGTGTGGGGATACATTACACATAATAACCTTACTGTGATTCAGGTGCTTTATAACACATGATCTCATTTAACATTCACAACAACCCCTCATAGTAGTTACTATGTCCTCATTTTACAGATGAGGAAACTGAGGTTCTGAGAGGTTAACTTGCCCAAAGTTGCCAGGAGTAAGTAAGTGGCCAAGTCTGGATGAGAAATTTGTCTAACTTCAAAGTTTATTTATAGTTCTTTATGTAAACACTACCTTAATAGAGAAAACTTATGTAAAACCTAGAAAGTGACCAAAAGTGTAACAGGGCTTGCCTGGGAATAACAAATCCAGAATATATTTTCTTTCCTTCTCTCTCCCTCCAAATCTCAAAATTGAACACGGATTTTCTCTATAAGGGATAGACAACCCTTTTTCAAAAAGTTGTCACACTCAGAAATAAAGGGCATGCGTTCAGAGTTACAACTAAATTCTACACAGAACCATTTGCACTAGATCATCATTTTGCGAGCTTTCAGAGGAAAAGGTAAATGCAGTGGCTTACGTTTGATTCTCCCTACAAAAATCGGATCTCTGAACAGCACAGTGACTTGCAAGAAACAGCGCTATTCCAGGTTCATGACAAAGGGAAATGCTTAGGTACTGAAAAATCATGGCATAGGAAGAGGCCTAGATGAGGAATTTAAAACAAAACCTGTTAGTACACAATAGTCGACCTTGTGCAAATGGTATCCAGGCACTCATGTCCCGGCCCAACCAACTTCCTGATTTTGTCTTAAGGTTGCTATATATAAAAATAATAACAGCTATCGCTTATAGAGTGCTTACTATCTGTCTGGCACTAGGTACTTTACATATGTTAACTCACAAATGTGAAGATGAATTTATTTATTTATTTAGTTAGTTTGAAGGTATGCTTTTTGGTGAGGAAGATTGGCCCTGAGTTAACATCTGTTGCCAATCCTTCTCTTTTTTTTTTTCCTCCCCAAAGCCCCAGTACATAGCTGTATATCCTAGCTGTAAGTCCTTCCAGCTCTTCTATATGGGATGCCACCACAGCTCGGCTTGATGAGCGGTGCTAGGTCTGTGTCCAGGATCTGAACCAGTGAATCCCAGGCCACCAAAGCAGAGTGAGTGAGCTTAACCACTACTCCACCCGGCCAGCCCCTAAAGATGAATTTATACAGAGGGCACTAAAAACATCAGGAAAGTATTTCACACACCATTATGATAGTTATTCAGTCTATGATAGTTATTCTATTCTTAGTCTATTCTATTATCGTTAGCCTATTAAGAATATTCTCTTAATGATAGCTGTTCTATGATAGTTGGAGGTAGGGGGAGAGCAAAAATACCTGTATAGATATTTCTCAACCGAAGTCCCATCTCACTCTGAAAAACCTCCCACCAAGGGTAACTGCTTCCTTCTCTGACATCTGCAGCAAAGACTGTCTATGCTACAATTAAAATAGTGTGTTCATTATAGAAAATTTGAAAATACGTAAAGGAAGAAGAGAAACAAAATCTATTGTCTGACTACTCAGTAGAAACCAACTACTGTCTACATTTTATTTCCTTCCACTCTTCTGGATTTCTAGGTTGTATTTTGTTGTAAATTCTGCGATTCCTCAGCACGGTGCACTGTACACAGTAAGCATATATAAGCATTTGTGGATCCACTGATGTAGGCACTAAATCATTCAGATCATTATTTTGATTGGTTACTCAACCAGCTAGCAAAACAAGGAAGAAGGTATTCTTTCTCTTTAAGATAAAAAATTTTCCCCGTCTCTCAACACTCTTATTAACAGTCTTCCCCCCTCACCCCTGTCTTTCCCCCCTGTCCACTTTGGGCTCTACGAAGACACACAGACAGCCTCTCAGATACTCCAAGTCTGCAAAAGAACTCAAATTATGAATTCCTTAGTCTGATGGCATTTAACTTAACACCCTTCAAACCAACCTGAGCTCTGAATAATAAGAAAGCATGTGGGAGAGTCACAAGTTGGTGACAAGTGCCACCTTTACAAAGAGCTGCCTGTTTTGGTCCCCTCTGAGCCTCAAAAGAAATTACAGGGGAAAAGAAGAGCTGCAGTCTGATTCCGCAGGGAAAATCTGGAGCGGGCATCTCAGCAGGCAAAGTTTCCAGTGCTGATCACTTGCTTTCCTGTTGCCGCATTCAAACCCAGGGGAGCGGGTGGGTAAACGCGAGCCGGAGAACAAAGGCCGGCAGAACAGGACGGAAACACTTCCCTCAATGCAATAAAGCTTCTCAAGGGTTATTGAGTTTTCTGTTGTTGTTGTTTTGGCTTTTAAAGGGGAGAAGCAGGCAAAAAAGGCAAGCAAATCAGTTCCACATGTTGGACGGATTCAGCCTGTAGCCGATGTAACTTGACTGTAAGTAATATTCATGACAATGCACATGGCAACCTCTCAGAAACGGAAAGTCGGGTTGCCCAAACCCTTTGCAGATGGTGCCAAATTTCCACTCCCCTCACTCCTAATTCTCCTTCTCCAGCCTCTAGAGCTCCATGAAGATTTTTTTTTCACCTTGAAAGAAAAAAAGGGGGTATTTAATGGCTGTGCATTTATTCTTAGCGGTTGGCGCTTTAAGTGCATATATAAGCCTTTAGTCTCCAGCGTTGTGTGTGTGCACAAACCCACACATGCGCAGCTCTTTGGGAATCCATCCCGTAAGGACAAAGGGGACTGGAAACCCTGAAACGCTTACCCTTCCGGACCTGAGCGACGACGTTTAATTAATAACTCGGCCAATCACTCATGTCTTTTCTGAAGGAGTCAAAGGCCGTGTAAAATACGGCCCCACATTCTTAAGGGGCTCACTCTCTCGTTGGGAGAAGAAATCAAAATAAAAAGTAAGAAGTAACAGTGAACAATTCAGTATGTTTGGCACAGGCCCAAGGTGCTGTCCGAGTTCAGCTGGGGGGTGGGGCAGGCAGCTCTACAGAGATAGGACGGGGGCTCGACTTGGAGGTCAGACGTAAACAGGAAAAGAAGGAAAAAGGAGTCTGGGGGAGAGCATTTCAGAGCATCCGGCACATAGTACTAAGTGCTAAGTACTCTGGTCCAGGCACTGTTGTAGACGCTAGGGGCACAAGAGTGGCATAACGGACAAAAATCCCCGCCCGCGTGGACTCTGCGTTTTAGGTCGCTCGGCCTCAAGAAAACCCTTATAAAGGGCTTACTAAGCACTGGCCCATCTCCTGGGAAATGGGGTCTTCATCGATAAGGACACTGCCTTTTTCCGGGAACAGCTCACATTCTACAGAGACCCTGAAGTCCATAATTACGACACAAAGTCAGTTTCACAAGGGGAGCTTTGGGGAATAAAAGTGAAATAAATGGAACAGAAATGATGGCGCTGGACTGGAGGTCTTTCAAGCCAGGAAGAAGAATTGGATTTTCTGCGTGTGGTAGGCACTTAGTGAATATTTTTTGAATGAGTAAATGAATAAATGTATTTTGCCAAGAAATAAAGAGCTGTTAAAAGGACTTTTTTTTTTTTAAAGATTTTATTTTTTCCTTTTTCTCCCCAAAGCCCCCCAGTACATAGTTGTGTATTCTTCGTTGTGGGTTCCTCTAGTTGTGGCATGTGGGACGCTGCCTCAGCGTGGTCTGACGAGCAGTGCCATGTCCGCGCCCAGGATTCGAACCGACGAAACACTGGGCCGCCTGCAGCAAAGCGTGCGAACGTAACCACTCGGCCACGGGGCCAGCCCCTGTTAAAAGGACTTTTAACTGAAGAGTGACATGATGAAATAGGCGCTTTGAGAATGTTTATATTCCACACACTCAGAACCATGCATCCACTTTCCTAAACCGTTCCTGAGCCTTCTCTCAAAGAAAGAAATCTAGTTCATTTACAAGAGCGGTTACTATCCCAAGGGTCTGTGATAACTTTAAGCACCAAAGGGACCAGATCACCTTCTTGTCTGACACTCGAGGGGCCCTGACGTGAAGTTTCCCATGCGACTTATCTCCTCTTGAGATTAGAAAATCCCAAGGGACGGCTTGACTCACTTCTGCACTCCCTCTGGCCCTTGCGTGAGCAATATTACGGAATGAGACTGAGAAATACTTGTGGAAAAAAATACTTTAAAAATAACAATGAAAAACAACTGTCGGGGTTTCAAGCACAGTTGTAATGTGGCAATTGAGACGGACTAGATTTTGATATTTCAAAATATGCTACTGTGAGGCTGTCTGGGATGTTTTTCACAGGAAATGATCACTTATACCATATCCAAATAGAGAGGATTTTTATAAATGCAATTCTGGTATACTCTTTTATTTAAAGGGATACTTTTTTAGTATAATCATTAAGTACAGAAACTATAAATTGAAACATCACAAAACCTACGTACTAATAATGTCCAAGTGCAGCTCTGTACACACTAGCTCCATGGCCTGGTGAAGTCACCTAGCCTCCCTGGGCCTGGTTTCCCTCACCTACAAAATGGAAAACTGGGTCAGATTATATAAAAACTCAGTGATCCCCAAATTTCCACTCTACCATTGTGCTAGAATTTTGTTGAAATACCAACTCTAGAAATTTTGAGAAGCCACTAAAGCGTGGTCTTTTTGCCGCATGGATGGATGTCCCAAGAAAATTATATTTGCTGATGAAATCCGACAAACTGTTAAAAAAATTATAAACATCTCTCTGAAACTTGTGCAAGAGGAGTGGCTAAGTGTTGAAGGGATTTTTTTTTTTAAGATGAAAATTTAAATAAAAGGAGAAAACCAATCTTGAGAGTGGGGAGAGTTTACATGTGGACATTTAAGACATGAATCAAAGTACTCGGCCTTTATGGAATAAACGTGATGCTAATATGATTACAGAAACGTCTCCCAGGTCCTCCTGAGCGGATCGTTTTTCGGGCTGTCACAGCCAGGGTGCCTGTCACGCATATCAGATACCATGGTAACAACCCTGGCCTGTGATGGCTCCAGCACACAACAGGACACAATTCTCAACAACAACTATTAACTAACATCTTGATGCGGATGGCTCTCCGGGCTCAGATTCACAATATAATTTCCATGAATAAATGAATGCTGGTTAGACATTTTCTTCAAGTTTTGAGGGCTAAAAAAACCCAGAAATGTGAAAAGAGAGTTAAAAAAAAAAAAACCCACAAAAAATCCTTCTGCTACCAGCAGTGCGGCCTTAGAGAGGTTAGACCTGCCCCATTTCCCAGTCTGTAAAGCAGAGCGGAGAATGACAGCCACCTCACAGGGCCTTTGTGAGCTTCAATGCTCCTACAGCATTTATTTCTTACCTACAATAAGAGCTCAATAAATAGGAACTTTTAAAAAATGCTTCAAAAAGAACAACTGTTCCTGGGAATAAAAGGTCATTTGAGATTATCCATGTCCCCAGCCCAACGTCAGGAATGTTTCCAAATAAGCATTTCTGAGGCTTCCCAAAGTGACAAGACTTGTTAAATAACTCTCTATTTCCAGGAAATGGCTTTCACATTAGCTCCCAGTGCCTTTACAAGCTTGGCTCCCAGTCGGAACAAACTGGCTTCTTCCAGTTTCTTTAGAAATCCACAAGCAAGCCGAGTCCTTGAGAAAGAGCCTTTGCCCTTGGTGACTGCGGTGCGTGGTGGGGAGCACCTGTCTCGGCACACCCCAGACCTCCGATGTACTGGAGCCCAAGGCTTTGGACACGGGTGCCAAGGAGATCAAAGGAAGAGAGTGAGGTTGGCAAGTATGGTGCAGAGGCGCAGGACCCCCTCTAACACTGCTCAGCAAACAGGGCTCCTGCCCTGGGGAAGGGCAGCACAGGGACGGGGCAGGCAAGCAGTCCTAAAAGACCAGCCTGCATGTGCCAAGCAAACAGGGGCCGCGGGAGCAGGGGGCCTGCGCTGATCGGCCTGATCGCCAGCAGAAGGCAGGGGCTCACCTGAGGCCCCTTCCCGGACCTACCCAAACAGGCAAAAAGCTGAAACCCCTTGAGCGCTGTCACTCAACATTTACTTTCACATTGTGTGGCAAGTATTTGTTTACAAGTAGCGACCCCACAGAGGGGAAAACAACTCCTGCTCACTCAGGAGTGTGGGGACTAAGGTCTGAGCTTTGGAACCATCCAGACCTCAGCCCTCTCAGCCGTGTGACCAGCACCAGGTATTTCAACCTTCGGAGCCTAAGTTTCCCCATGGGAATTTAACCAACAGATCTCCGCCTCCACAGAGAGGGAACAAAGTGATAATCGCCACCACCCAAGTCTGCTCTTAGAATTAGCTGGGATGACAAGCCAGGACAGTGTCTGGCATACGGTTTTTGCCCAATTAAACACAGCTGGTATTAAAATTATCATTTTCCCTGAATATCCAGCATCCAGTGTAATTAGCAACAGACGTCCACTAAAGGCTTAATGAATAAATGAAAGATTTGGTACCACTCGCTCACCTGACAGAAGAGGAAACTGAGGCTCAAAGCAGGTGTGTGATGCGTCACCAGTGGGGGACAGGATCGAACCCTGGATTCTCCGAGCTTTCAGTCTCCCGCTATCACATTTTTTAACATGCTCATTTCTCATGTAATTTTTAAAATCTGGCTGCACCACATACTGAACTGAAAACTAAACTCGATTTACCCCCAAAATGCCAGCTGGAAGAGGAAGGAAAAATCTATTATCCAAAACTACGGAACAAGGACAAAACCAGAACATCAAATTATTCTCCCCACCACGTAAATATTTAATCTGGCGTGGATTCCTGGAAAGAAGCACTGTGCAGCGGAAAGAGCATGGGTTCTGGAAGCAAGAAAGTCAGATCCCAGCCCTCAACTCTACGACTGACTGTGGGTCAGAGGCATGTGTCTTAAACGTCCAGGGGCTCCACTTGCCCATCTCTAAACATGGGTGTAAGCACATCTACCTTTGGGCAGTGACCGCTAAGCGGTATAAGGTTTCTTTTTCAGATGGTGAAAATGTTCTAAAATCAGATTATGGTAATAGTTGCACAACTCTGGAAATATACTCAACCATTGAATTATACAGTATAAATGGGTGAGTTTATGGAATGCAAACTATATCCGAAAAATATTTACCTATGGTCACAGCTGTGAGGACTCAGTTACCACTGATGTGAGGACTCCAGCAGAGAGCCCACCGCAGGCGCTGCACAGCCGTTACATAAATTGGATTTCCATCACTCAGGTAGAGTTATCAAACTTGAGAGGTACAAAACAAACCCTGGTTTGCTTGTGATGAAATGCAGATTCCTCGGCCCCCAGGCCCAGGGGAGGCCACTATGTGCAAGAATCACCGAGGAGCTCCTGATGGGGATGGCTTGCCAGATCAGTTTGGCAACCCCTCCACTAGGGAGCCACCGTCCGAATCAAAACACTTCCACTGTGAATCTCTTTAACACGTCAGTAATGGTCTCCCCACAGGGAATTTCTGTATAAATCCAAATTTCTGTAGTGTCTACTTTAAAGTACGGTCTGGCTAAAAGAAATTTCTTTAGAAAAAAGAAAGAAAGAAAAAGAAGGAGGGAGAGAAATACCCATTATTGCTGACCACTCAGAGGGAAAAACGGGGGCATTTTCTAAATCTTCAGGCATTAACAGCTGTTCTTCACTTGCAGTTACCAAGTTCAGGATCACAGATAAAATTAGCTTTGGGTGGGGTTCCTGGGACGACGGGAGGAAGAAAAGCGGGACCAAGCACTTTGATTTGTCATGCCTCTGCCTCACCACCCCCGTGAAAGGTAAGGATCAGTGTCTCCATCTTACAAATGAGGAAGCTAAGGGTCACCACAACTTCTCCCAAAGTCACACACCCAATCATGGCACGGGGGCTGTCTCTTTGCATCTCTCGACTTCCCTGGAGGCCAAGGATCGAATCTTGGACAAAGATCTCTTGGTTCTTCCAAACTGCTGGAGCAGCTAGCAGCTTCCTGTAGCCTTCTCCAGCTGAATGTTCTGGAAATGCTCATCTTCCAGACTATAGAAGCACAGACTCAGACTACGGGCCACCTCTGAGCCAGGCTCCGGAGGACTTGGCGTTAAGACAGTCCTATCCTTAAAGAACTCATGGCGCCAGGGAGAAGAGGTATAAGCAGATGCTGCAGAGGCTGGAGGGAGTGGGCAGCGTGAGGAAGGGACAATGTTCCAAACACACACACAGTTACCTGAGGACTTGCCAGACTCAGGGCCTTTGCACTCCCTGTCCCCTTTCTGAAACAGTTTGGCTCTGGACGGACTTGCTCCCCACCTGCCTCCAGGGTTCTGCTCAAATGCCATTTTTTACAAAGTAGCAACCCCAGTGGCTCGTGTCACATCCGACGTGTCCTCTATCTTACTCTTTGATGTCCGTCTCCCAATACTGGCACATATGCTACGTGAGCACAGACACTTTGCTTTGTTCCCACAGTGTCCCTAGCATCTACAATTACGCAATCAATGAATTCACAAGAGGGGCATAAGTTGGACATCCACCATGGGAGAAACAGACCCCACTGGGTATTCATAACACAGGGAGTCATTCAAACAGGTTGTCTCTCTGGTGACAATGCACAGTGCCTCTAATTTTCATCTTTAACTCTCCCTGAACTTTCACCTTCTTGCAAAGCCCTCCTGATCTCTATGCCATGGGGGCATCCCACTATGCCAATACTTAAGAAAAGGCATTGCAATTATTCGTTTATGTATCTACCTCCCCACCCCTGATGTCTGGTGAGTTTCTAGAAAATGAGGACTGATTTTTACCATCTTTGAATTCCCAGCACATAGTAGGCATGTCATTGTTGACCATATTAGTAATGCCACCTTCCAACACGTGCCACAGAAGCTGCTAGTATTTAGGTAACAGTAGATGAGTCTGGCATTAACCCAAACCATGACATGGAAGATTTTCTGGCCAGAGAGCAGTACCTCCAACCAAACCCATCAGTGTACAAACGCACCGAGCCTGCGTCCATCAGCGACATCTTTGCCACCTCTTTGAGCAACGAAGAGCCATCGAGGGGGCAATAAGCACATTAACAAGCCGAGAATCACTCTGAACATCTGTGCATCCTGTAGATCCGCGTTCTGCCTGAGTTTATGTCCCTGTTGACCTTGTTTACCTCCCCGAAACGAGTTCTTCACGGTGGTCTTCTTTGTAATTTTTCCAGTTCTGTCTCTCCCTCTCTCGGGCACACGTGTGCATGCACACGTACATATGTGCATTTTTACACCTGTAGAGATGTTCACATTCACCCTAAGGCACTAACTAATGAAGAGCAAAAGGACAGTGGAAGGCAGAGGGATTGGCTAGGTCTCAAGAGTCCTGGGAGGCAGGTCCTGATAAATGAGACGCTTGCCTGGATTCCTCCCTTCTCAATCTCTTCCCCACTAATTAACAATCGGAAGGCTCCATGAACACCATGAAAATGCAGGCAGGTGAACACTGCTTAGCGTCAGCAGAACTGCCTTCAACAGCAGTGAGCTGGGTTCCCTGGAGCTGCCTGGTCTTCATATCTTTGGAGTGTTTCCTTTCCAAGGGGTTTGTGGCAGGCATTCAATAAGAGTGCTTTTCATTTTGTCCACAATGCATTCATTCCCAGTTTAAGGAAGGAAGCCAGGGAGAAACATTCCATGCATTGAACAGACTTGCTCGGCATTACGGAACTAGCTGAATGTGATATACAATTAATTGCCAATAAGGCTTCCACAGACTTTTTTTTTTAAAAAAACAAATTCCTGCTGGAGAATGAGGCTTAGGGAAGAAGTATTTGTTTCACTTCCTTCTTCCTTCCTAAAAAAAAGAAGATGGAATGTTGACTCACTCTGGACTCATTCTTTGCAATTAACGATTCAAGAGAAGAGTCAACCCATTAATAACGGTGAAAAGAAGCTGGCATTGCTCTTTACCTTGACCAGGTAAACAGACCAAAAGTGCGTCCCACTTTATATTGTCACTATTTTTAAACTGGGATTTTCTCTAACTTTTTTTTCCACAGATATACCCAGGGATTTCTAAGATCTTGTCAACGGCTTTGATTTTCATCTCAAGTTGTCAGTTCTTAAAGTTGAGTCTTCACCTATCATTTAAAGTTTCTCGTTAGTCTTAAACCTCCAGGAAGGAATCTTGAGACTCATTGCGGAGGCAAGATCAGGAACCGTCCCATAGCCCCAGGGAACACTAAATTTTTCAGGCGCCAGGAGTAAGCACGGAAGCACTTAGTGTTCTTCCAATTAAGCGACAGGGCAAAATGCTGAACATAATTTTAAGTCTGAAAGGAAGAGTTCTCTGCTATCAGATCCTGACCACAAAGGACACCCGAGTCTTATTGCCAGGCACTGTGCCACTTCAGGAGACAGCAAATGATCCTAAGTATAGAACGCTATCAATGTTATTCTCAAAGGCATCTTTTTTCTTTTTGTTTTTATTCTAGTCAGTCAATCCTTATCAATCATAAACAATAAGAATGAAAGAGTGGATTTGGGGAAAATCATGGAGGACCTAGAAACAGGGCTGTGAAGACTTGGAAGTAATAAGGAGCCTCTAAAGTAATGTTATAGTCATCTTACAATGTCATAAATCTAATCTAGACCTGCAGGAGAATAATTTGGCAGCAATAGATAGAAGACAGACCCATTATTAGCAAATTAAAACATAATACAGTGTTGAACATGGAATAGAGTCAGACTCTTGTTGATTCAAATCCCAGCTCTGCCAATTACTAGCTGAGTAGCCCAGAGCACATTACCTAACCCCTAGGTGCCCCCCCCATCCTGGCCCCCATCCCTAATTTCCTACTTCATAGGACCGTTAGCATTAACAAGATAATTCATTTATCTCACTAACACAGTAGCCAGCACACAGGTAAGGATTCAATAAATGATAATTTTCATTCTTGCTATTGTAACAAACCAAAGACAGAGAGAGGTGGAAGGATGGATAGAGGGCTAGAATAAGGTGATGTTTCTAGAAGTGAAAGAAGGAAAATGGATGCCAGGGGAATTTTTGAGCTCTCAGTTGCTGACTGGTTGTAGGGTACTGAGAGATGCATCAAAAATGCCAAAAAAGTTTGAAAGCTGGGCAATCGCAGGACTGGCAATGATAGGTTCCATTTTTAGGGTGTTAGTTACCGTGTCAAAATGAAAGACAGGAGAGAGAAACAATATTCTCTACGATCACAGCAAAGGCAAGAAAAATTAAGAGCATAGTTCTTGAAGGTCACTCCATTCCTTTCAAACAGATAGGGTACAGGCAGAAAGCTATTTCTTTTAGAAAAGAGGTTTCTCAAGAAAAATTCATTCAATTTAATTAAAAATATTGTTGGGAAACATATGTAACTTTTACTCTTTTATAAAAGCAAGCACCAAGACTATAGACTCATGAATTCAAACCCCTTTTGCCCAGTTCATAACTGATACTTGGGACAGCATGCAGCTAGAATGGAATAGAACCCAATGAAAAGTAGGAAAGTATGGTAAGGAAATATAATTTTTTCTTAAATGTCAGATGTCAGCATTGTAAAATAAATCCAAGAGTCTTCTATTTCATTCCCGCACCATTAAATTAGGGGAATACCATCAATTATTAGGATATTTTCTAAAAAGAGAAGAAAAATTATTTGGTTACAAATACCAATGTCAACAAAGTTATTCTTGAAAAATAATAGTAATAACGATAATGCCTCTTTTCAGAGATCCCACAAAAATGTTTACAGTACTCTAAATCCCAGGCGTCTACAGAAGCAAAGCACTGGTTTCAGCAAAGCTCTTACCCTAGGAAACATTTTTTCCAACAAAGGAATTTTCCCTGGTCATTTGGCTTTACCCTCAAATTTAAACAAAACACAAAAAGGGGGCAGAGTGACTAACCCCCAGAGGCAAAACTAATAATTTATTCAAAGTCAATCTCTGCTGTGATAGTATTCAGAAGGATCCTATTTATCTTAACTTCATTATTTAGGATGTCCCACGCTGATCAAATATATAATGTCATCTTCATTAAAAATAATTAAGATTCCCTAGGCAGACACACTTGAAATGGGGTGGTGGGGGGGAATCTCAATTTTTTATACCACTGCTAGGTTTTCTAAAACTCATTCATATTTAATTTTTAAGGATGCTTTGCAGCACATTAAATATTTAACAGTCAGAGGGATTTCAAACCAGAATGCTAAATGTCAACCTATTCCTCCAAAATACTTTCTATTTCATTTGCAGTAAATTAGCTGGACCTCCTTTCAGAAACAGGAAGGAAAAACAAGGTCTTCAAACTTACCTCACATTAGGACACTGAGATAATAATATCTATCTGCCTAATTAGACCTCGTAAGAGATTTGATTTTAAATACCGAGTGTGGTAGAATTCTAAAGTCAGGTGGCCCACATTATAAATGGAGATAATCTTCCAGAAACTCACTCTCTCCTTCCAGAATTCATTCCACATCATGCAACATGCATTAACATACAGAATGGATGTGATAAGTCAGCAGGAGCAGAGACGGCGAGATTCCACAGGACTGGGCCAATTAGAGATACAAAATGACAACTGGGAAACCCGGCTCACGATTGGACCCTAATTAAGAAGGGACTTAGGAGACCCATTTTGATTTTTGTAAGGAGTTAGTATTGTAAGGTCACAGGCCATCTGGTAATCAGTATTTGCTGACTCCTGCTACAAAAATGGAAATATAGTCTTTTTATAGGTCTGTATACTCATTCCAGTATTATAAATGACAGTAAAATCTGCTTTACTTTTGAACAGAGAGAAAGGAAATTGGTTTTAAACCATGATGATAAGAAGCACAGAAGAAGGTACTTAAAAAAAGCAAGACTAGAAATCTCTAAGACCCAGAGAATCCATGAGACTGGACCACATCAGGCCAAAATTCAGTTCCTCCAGGAGCCCTTAGAAACTCAGCAAACGCCATGGCACAAAATGCCTTCACAAACAGCACTGTGTGAAAGTGTGTTCCTACTGCTGCAACACACAACACGTGATCCAGAGACTTCCCAAAGAAAGGCCTACCCTCGCCTTAAGTCAGGAGGAGGGACTACACATTCGCCACAATGGCTCAAACCAAGAAGAATTAGTGGCTTCCCGGTGCTTCGGTAACAAAAAGTCAACAGCGCTCTTCAGAGATGCCAGCAAGGAGTGCGACTGGATGTCGCACGGCTGCACTCAAGGATTCCAGTGCGAGTGTCCTCGACGGGCAACGGCTTCTGTAGAGATGGAGAGGTGGACGGGGCAGCCGTCTACACCCGGCTCGAATCAAGGAGTGCCGCCCTTGTCCTGTCCCCACCCAGCTCCACTTGCCTGCAACCCACCATTTTATGCCATTTAATAAGAACCACGTGATTTTTCTGACCAATTTTGCCAAAGATATCCCTAAAAAACAAAGCCATCTCTAAGTGCCCCTCCTCTCCTTCCCCCGGCCCAACAAGAAACATCAGGCAGATCTACGGACTCCAGACTGTTTGCTGCACATGAAAGGTTTAAAGCGCCTGGAAAATTCCGTGCATTAATCCACTCCGGACCTCTGGCTGAATCACACGTGTGGCTGTCCTTTGCCTGGAGGTTCTGTGAAAGAATGGTGGTATTAAGTGGAGGCCAATATTCTCCCACCCAACGACGGGAACCCAAACCCAAGGTTGTGGGGGAAGGAGGGGAGTGGAAGAAACAGTCTCCGTAGGAGATGGGGCGCTCAGATAGCAGGGCTCCGGGCACCCATAGGAAAAAGAATGGGTTTCTGATGTACATGGAAAAAATAAATAAGCCTGGAGAGCTTTCTGCATTAGCGGGAATGCGAAATTGCTCCACTTCATCAATTTTGAAACTTTAACGTAATTGCTTCTTTCCCCAATGCCCTCGCTCCCACCCCCAGTCTCTTTAAACTTGAGAGTCTAAAAGAAACCCTGTGACAGAGCAGACGGCCCTCTCAGGACTTTTCAAATTCCAAAACAAGTCATAGCATGCTGGAACTTTCTTTTCTTCTGGGAATAACATTGTTATTGTTATTAACTAGTTTTGTTTGTCTCTTTCTCAAACTCCTTAAAAAAAAAAAAAAGTCACTTGAGTTCTTCACGGTCCCCATAGACGTGGGCAGACATGACTCATTTCTTACAGTTTTTCACCACGGCAAGATGAATGAAGGAGAAGCAGGCAGCTGAGGAGAAACCGCCTGTACCTTAGAACCGCATAGCCACCTTCAGCATCGTTCAGGAACCCCTACCACGTGGAGAGTCTTACAAACAAAAACAAGCAATGGTTCACACTGTGAGGGGTGGATATCATTGCAATCAGGCTCGTTTCACCAACCAGCACGCGTGGGTTCTCAGGGGTTGCGGCTTGCCCAAAGTGAGTTGAGCTCAAACTTCTGACCCTAAGTCCCAAGGAGTCACAGAGTCCATAAAGCCATGAAGCAATGCTGGGGCGGATTTTTATTTGGCCCTAAGAGTAGCACTAATGCAGATTCAATTCTTTCCAGTTCCTAGATCATGTGTCCATTTAAAAGCAATAATAATTTTAAAAGTAAGTACACTCCCAGAACAAAAACAAAAACATTGTTGTTTACATTCCTAATATTTTCATAACTACATCAAAGTCGAGTCGGCAGTGTCTTCACCCTCACCTACAGCTTTCTGGGAGGGAGAGCAATACACTTAGCAATGGCCAGTGGTCTCCTTAGGGGGGGCTTCTCCTTCCTCCACTTCCCTTCTGCATACGGTCTCTCCCTGTAGCCTCATGGGCAGGCTGCGGAATGCGGGGTTGCCGTCACCTAATGAAAACCCAGAGCGTCCAGAGAGGGATGTAACCAGTTAAAGCACATGCACATGTGGGATCAATTAGGTGGGGATGACCTTTATATTTAGGAAAAGACTGAAATGCCAGCCAGCCCCCTTAATGTCTGACCTACATCTGAAACCAAAGAACAACAATAACGCTAAAGATTTAGCACTTCAGGCTACTGTATTTGGTTGGCAGTAATACAGTATGCAAGAAAAGCGGCCAGGATAAGAAATTAAGTAGCTGCATTGAGAACCAGCATGGCCAAACTGGACAAGATTTTTCAGAGCATCTAATTTGACCCACTCATCTTAAAGGGGAGGAAAAGAATGTCTGGATAGGTTATTAGGTTTCCAATTTGGGGTAAATATCTAAGAGTTGACATTCTTTGACTACATATGAACCGTTGAGAGATTCTTCACTATCTCTGTCATTCTAAACCCACGGAGGATCATATTTTTATTTCTCATTCTCTGATCATGAATATTAATTTCTCAATGCCATTCTTGACAAGAGACTTAATATCAAACTTTTCTTGACTAGATTTACAGGAGTTTCAGAAAAATTATAAAGCAGAATACAAAATAATGTTATGATTTAAAACATGATTATATTTACTGGCAAAGAGAAATGAGCGAGGACACATTCCGAGACTGTCGGCTGGAGGTGGTATTACAGATGTACTGGGAACGATGTCCTGGTACAGACATTCGGAGAAGGACTTAAAGCCCTTCAGTGACATACAGTTCAAATCCTGGCTCTCCATTCGCTAGCAATGCAAACTTGGGCTAATTACTTAGCCATTCTTGCTCAGTTTTCTCATCTGAAAAATAGAAATAATAAGTCTCTCGTGCCCAAGGGATTGCTGTACTGAAAAAACAAAAACAGGGGCCAGCCCTGTGGCTTAGTGGTTAAGTTCAGGGTGCTCCACTTTGGCAGCCCAGGTTCGGTTCCCAGCCACAGACCTACACCACTCGTTGGTAGCTGTACTGTGGCAGTGACCCACAGACAGAAAAACAGAGGAAGACTGGCAGAGATGTAAGCTCGGGGTGAATCTTCCTCAGCTAAAACAAAACAAAACAATACATGGGAAGCAGTAAGTACCAGGAATATAATAAGCACAATAAACAAAGCTATAATCAGCACCATTACCATCAGCACCAACACCATCAGTGTCTTTGTTTCCAGGGCTTTTCCTGTATTGAACATGTTACTTTTGTAATTTAAAAACATGATTAAAAGTATTTCAAGGATAATTTTCTCCCTAATTCTGCCATTCCATTGTTCTTACAACACAGAAAGTCATCTCTGGAACCGTCGTTTTCTAGAACTCCTCTTTGGATTTTGGTAATGAACTGCTAGCTGTCATTACTCCCACAAGGTCAGTAATGTAGGTAGGCAAATACAGCGTATTTAAAAATGTTTTTTGGGCCAGCACCAGTGGCCTAGTAGTTTAGTTCAGTGTGCTCTGCTTTGGCGGCCCAGGTTCAGTTCCCGGGTGCAGACCTACACCACTCATCTGTCAGTGGCCATGCTGTGACGGCAGCTCACATACAAAAAGAGGAAGATTGGCAGCAGATGTTAGCTCAGGGCGAATCTTCCTCGGCAAAACAAAACAAAAAATGTTTTTTATACAGTTAGATGCTAACTAATATATTATTCCTCACCCCCTCCCATGAGCTAGGAAACAGGCCAATAATTTGGGCAAGAATGTCATGCAGTCAAGGGTTAAAAACTCAATATATGGTGCTATGTGGTCTTGAACCATGTTGCATAAAAGCAGACATGGAGCCAAATGACAAGATACTACAATGGGCTCACTTCTGGGAAAAGGCGAAAATCTTCCTAGATACAAATTTCTCACACAGCACATACTCGTTTTGAATAATGATATACAAGTATCAGAACAGAAAAGTAGAGCTGCTCAAAGCTGCTCCTCCTTTCAGCTAAAACAGCACAGATAGTTTCATTGAAAGTATGTAATAACAAAAACAAAAAAGTCAGCAAAACCCTTACAAGGCTTTTCAAAGCCTGGCGCCATTTACCTCACAAAGTTTAACAATTATGAGAAGTTGGAATGCTCATGTTTCATTATACCAGTGAAACGAAGAATAAAGCATAGAATAATTTCCAGATGGTGTCCCTTTTTGCCCAGATTTTTCAGTTCAACATTGTTCTCCAAGGTTTAGTCATCTGAATACAGAGCTGTAACCATTCTATGCAAGAATCTTGTTCTTGGATAAATAAAGACTCATATCCTCCATTTTCTGAGGTTCCCAGCCATTAGAAAGAGAGAGCAAGACAGAATACAGCGCGTGAAAGTCTCTTCTACAAACAGTGGATCAACGATGGGAAAAGAATACAGTTCAACCCCCGAGTGAGCACACTTTCTACAGACTGTTTCTGACTTTTTCTAGTTATCGAATCTACATACACATATAAACGTACATTTTATATATAAATTTCCACTCTAAAAAGTGCAAAGGTTTACAGAATCATGGGTTTAAAAAGCTTCAGATAAATAAACTCGCATAACTTTGAAACAAAGTGCGTGGCGGACTTGCGTCTGTAACATACAGAGGAAAAAAGGCCCTGCCAGCAACAGATGAATTCCACGAGGGCTCTAGCAGACCTCCGATGGTCCAGAGTCTGGAAACTCAGGTAGGCCTCTGCCTAAGGGCTCCTCCGTACCAGTCCGCAGGGCCTCCAAACTCAGAAGATCCCCTTTTATGTAAAGTTAATGCAGCCCCACATGGCAAGGCCTCACAAACTCCCCCTTCACTGCACTGAAAATGAACCAACTCACTCAAAACTATTTTTTTCATTATAGGAAAACCTACGTAAGATGACAAAACAGTATAACAAACCTCCACACAACTATTACCCAGCTTCAAGCGTCACCAAGTCACAATCTTGTTCACCCACATGCCCACCTTCCTCAACGGAAAGTATTTCTTTTTTTTTTTTTTTTTTTTATTTTATTTTTTTCTTTTTTCTCCCCAAAGCCCCCCGGTACATAGTTGTATATTCTTCGTTGTGGGTCCTTTTAGTTGTGGCATGTGGGACGCTGCCTCAGCGTGGTTTGATGAGCAGTGCCATGTCCGTGCCCAGGACTCGAACCAACGAAACACTGGGCCGCCTGCAGCGGAGCGCGTGAACTTAACCACTCAGCCACGGGGCCAGCCCCAACGGAAAGTATTTCTGAGGCAGATTAAAGACGCCCTACCATGTCATCCACAACGAGTCTGTATAAAACTCTAAAAGATAAAGACTCATCGTTAAAAAAAAAAAAAATCACAAAACCATTATGTCACTAACAGTAATTCCTGAATACCATCAAATAGCCAGTCAGGTTCAAATTCAGCTGCTTTACTTTCCCGGTGCTCCACTGGGAGGCATGGGAGCAGCCGTGAGCAGCAGCACATTACAGTAATTGAGGATTTTGTTTTAAAACTGTGCCAGCACTTAGGGCACAGCAGGGTCTAGTTCCTTGGACTCAAATCTTTCCAATCTTCACCAAGGGTCTTCTCTTTCTCTTGCAGACAAGATGGAATGTTCTCTCACTTGGAAAGGAGGCCACACCAGAATACACGAAGCCAGTTTCCTCACTGGTTTTGTTATGATTAGGAGCAAATTATTAAATGAGCCCAAATCCCCTGAATTTTGCCTATGCCCCAAGAACATTTTGATAAATGTTTTCTTTTGAAAATATTTCAGACTTAACAAGTTGCAAATATAGTACCATGATTTCTAGGTACCGGTCACCCACCTTCCCCTAATGATAACAGCTTACATAACAGAACCTTTGAGAACCTGCACCAATCGTTACAGCTGTGGCCAAGCGATTTTAGAACAGGACGCCAAAACTCTTCAGGGGTGAAAGAGAGTCTTTTTAAGAAATGGTGCTGGGATAGTCACATGCAAAAGTACGAAGTTAGACCCTTATCTCATATCCTATGTAAAAATTAACTAAAAAAACAGATCAAAACCTAAAAGTAAGAGCTAAAATTATAAAACTTTTAGAAGAAAACACAGAGGCAAATCTTCATGACCTTGGATTTAGCAAAAGATTCTAGATATGACACTAAAAACATGAGCAACCAAAGAAAAAAATAGATATACCGGACTTCATCAAAATTGAAAACTTTTGTGTTTCAAAGGACACCGTCAAGAAAGTGAAAAGACAGCCACAGAATGGGAGGCAATGCTTTCACATCATATTATGTGATAAGGGACTTGTATCTAGAATATATACAGGATTCCTGAAACTCAGTAAGAGAAATAACTTTAAAATAGGCAAAGGACCCGAACAGACAGTTCTCCAGGGAAGATATACAAATGGCCAATAAGCATATGAAAAGATGTTTAAAATAATTAGTCAACAGGAAAACGCAAATCAAAAGCCACAATGAGATACCACTTCCTATCTCCTAGGATGGCCAGACACAGAGAGTCAGATAACAAGCGCTGGTGAGGATATGGGGAAATCAGAACCTTCATACACCGCTGGCCAGAAGAGAAGATGATGCAGCCACTGTGGCAAACAGCCTGGTAGTTCCTCAAACGATTAGACAGAGTTACCGTGTGACCCAGCCATTCACCTCCTAAGTACATATCCAAGAGAAATGAAAACACGTCTACACGAAACTTGCACACAAATCCTCATAGCAGCATTACTCACGGCAGCCATAAGGTGGAAAGAACTCGAATGCCCATCAACTGAAGAATGGATAAACAAAATGCAGTACAGCCAGACAATGGCACATTATTCAGTCACAAAAGGAATCAGGTACTGGTCATGCCACGACATGGATAAATCTTGAAAATATTAGCCTAAGTGAAAGAATCCAGTCACAAAAGATCACATATGATTCTATTCACGTGAAGGGTTCAGAAGAGGGAAATCTACAGCAACAGAAAGTAGATTACTGGTTGCTTACTGCTGGAGCAGGGGGGGCCAGGAGGCGGTGTTGGGGAGGACAGGAAGGTGACTGTACCGCTTTTTGTGCTGATGGAAAAGTTCTAAACTTGACTGTGATGATGGTTGCCAACATGTGTGAATATACTAAAAATCATGGAATTAGACACTTTAAATAGGTGAATTATACAGTATACAAATTCTGTCTCAATGAAACTGTTTAAACAAACAAATAAAATCCATAGATATACTTGAAAAAGAAGAAGAAGATCCTGCACTACTGGCTCTCAGGCCTGAATCCGGGTGTTTTAACTAGTCCTTCCCGGCCTCGGCCAGGGGCACATCACTCCCCTCAGCAGAAGGACAGGGAGGCGCAGGCGGCTCCTGGAGACACCGTGCTTTTCACGAGCTCTAAGGAGACAGCAAGGGCAACATCAAAACTTCTCATTTACTACCTGTGACAGAAAGAAGGGTCTGCAGCACAAAGCACTTCGTTCTTTCTACGTACTGTACCATCAGATACAACCAAGATGCTGCAGGGGACAGCGCCTATGCTTTACACGCTTGGACCAAAATCTCCGCTAAAAGTGACACACCTGATGGTTCTCAGTGAGCATTCAGTGTGCTTGATTTGGGAACAAAAATGCCTTGGGATATAAAATCAACAATGGTGCTTCAGAGTCTTGCACAAGAAGGCATTCTTGTACCTGGTGCTGCCTTTACAAAATGATCTACTAGGAAGGTCTCCACTCCAAGTGTACAGTAGCTTCTGGAAGCAAGAGCACACAGTTAGGAATTAGAAGTCTGGGTTCTCACGGCTGCTCGGGTTCTAAGTGACAAGGTCTCCTTCCTCTCTGTCTCCTTCTCCTTCCGTGAACAGCGGTCCCCCCAGGAGGGAGCAGAGGGGAGCCATCAGGGGGGCGGGAAATGCCCTTTATCTTGACCTAGAGAGGTGGGTTACACAAGGATATACGTACGTAAAATTTCATTAAGCTGTACGTTTAAGATTTGTGCACTTCACTGTATCTTGTATCTCAATTAAAGATGAAATCTGAAAAAGCGGTTTCTGTAAAAGCACTTCGCGAATTGTCAGGTGCTATATAACTGAAAGACACTATCATTTGAAGAGGTTCTGAAAAAACAGTAGTAAGTTGGGGCTGGCCCAGTGGCACAGCAGTTAAGTTCATGCGCTCCACTTTAGCGACCCCGGGGTTCATGGCTTCAGATCCCGGGTGCAGACCTACATACCACTTATCAAGCCATGCTGAGGCAGGCGTCCCACATATAAAGTAGAGGAAGATGGGCACAGACGTTAGCTCAGGGCCAGTCTTCCTCAGCAAAAGGGGAGGATTGGTGGCATATATTAGCTCAGGGCTAATGTTCCTCAAAAAAAAAACAACAAAAAGGTAGTAGGGGAATAAAAGATAGTAGGTTTCTAAGGCGGAACACACAATGAATAAGGGAGAAGAGGTCATATGTTCTCCAACAGTCCTCAATTCAGCAATAGTTACTGTGAAGGACTGTGTCATAGGCACAGTGTAAGCACCAGAAATACAAAAGTTCAGTGCTCTTAGAGCCCTGGTCATACCCAGGCTGGAACCCTGCTACTCACAGTATTAACTTGACAAACAAAACAAAACCTATCTCGTGTGGCTAGGAAATCAAGCCTTCTCCCTAACTAATTTGCATTTGGTTCTTGCCTGGATCATATTCCAAGGTCTGTTCTGTATGGTAGTTTTTAGGGTCAGCTCTAGGCAAAATGGCGAAGCACAAAGAATTTCTACCTTTGGGTCCCCTATCTAACCACCTGCAACCTCAGGTTGGCCCCTCCCATGCCTCATGATCAGGACTCCCACCACAGCACTAACCCTGCAGAGAGCTCTAGCCCTTTCCCTCTTTTCTTCCTTTCCAGATCAAAATTTCTGAGCAGGGTTTGATAGGCAGAATTCTAAGACGGCCCGAAGATTCCCGGCCCTGTTTGTACATGCCAAGTATAATCTCTGGGACTGAGGTTTTACTCCTGTTATCAGGTTATGTTATATGATACAGCTGACTCTCAGAAAGGGAGATTAGCCACTGGGCCTAACCTAACCTCAAGAGCCCTTGAAAAGCAGAAAGTTTTCCTCTGGCTAGTGCCAGAGGGGAATCACACTCTGAGACACATGCTCCGCCTGTCTTGGAGGAAACACACCCCATGCAGTGCACTGCCCATGGAAGCCACATGGCGAGGTACGGAGCACCCTGCAGGAACTGGGAGCAGTACCCAGCTGACAGCCAGAAGGAAACAGGGACCTTGGTCCTACAACCACAAGGAAACTGATCCTGCCTACAACCAGTGATCTTGGAAGATGACCCTCAAACCCACGAGACAGCGACAACCCCAGCTAACACCTTGATTCCAGTTCAGGGAGACTCGACGTGGAGAATCCAGCCATGCCATGCCTGCAGTTCTGTCCCAAAGAAGCTGCAATATAATAAGTTGGCATTGTTTTAAGCCACAAAGTTGGCAGTAATTCGTCACGCAGCAGTAAGAAACGGATGCGAAAGCTAAGGGACAGCCCCACCTGCAGAAAGGACCCATGTTTGGGTAAGGGGCCACTGCATCTCTTTCTTGGCCTCCGTTTTCTGTCTAGGAGACGGAGCTGAGTCTGGACTTCACCTGTTAGGTGAAAGGATAGGGAGACACAATGGACATACAGAACTGGACACGTGGTAGGTGAGGGCCCAATAAGGTGAGTGCACAATCAACCTAACTAATCCGATTCTCCACCCAGTGCCAAGAGATGGCTCTGAATATGCAGAAGTGAAGCTACGAAGCTTTCTGAACAAAGGAATCCTGCAAATCCTTTCAAAGTCTAGCCCCTACAGAGTGCCATCAGTAACAGGGGGTTTCCACGATGGGGTTCCAAAGGCAGTGTTAGGATGCCTAACAAACTGAGCAATAATGCAGGACAGGTCATGTGATAGCGTGTGCGAGTGACTTAGGTTAAACTACGACTCGGATGCAGTTGGTGTTACATTCAGGAAGGGCCTCTGCAGGGCAGGCAGCAGCTCCTGCTCTAAGCGTGAAGCCCAAACATACTCCAAAAGGAGGCACCGCAGACATTCCCATTGTCCGCGTTCATCAACACCAGACCCTTTGCCAATGAGCAAAGTGAATGTCAGATGGTGTGTGTGCATGTGTGTGTGCGTGTGCATGCGTGTGCGTGGGCATGTGTGTGACATGAGTGGCTTATGAATAGGTATTACAAATATGAGAGATAGGCTCTCACTGGTGAAATAAAAGATATATTCAAGTTATAAGAATTGGCCAAAATATTTGAGAGCCACCCCTACTCTTGTGCGAACAGGAGAGCGGCCTTGATAAGCTTGTTTCCTACGGGGCCCGAGTCCAGTCGCGGTTGGGAGGCTGCCAGTCGCTTGATGCCGATTATTAAGGACAACAGAAGGCTCCTCTGGAATGTTGTCAAATCCAGGAGTGCAGTTTTCCTGCAAGGCAGTGACCAGAAACTGGAAGAAGAGAGCTGAGACTGTATCAGGCACACAGAACGATTTTGCAGGAATTGCTGTGTGCCCGCGGGCTGACGCACGGCTATTAATCAACATCCATCTGTACAGCAGCATCGACTCGCTTTAGTTATAACCAGGTGCAAGGCTGTGGGATGGTAGCTAAACCTCACTCACCTCAAATCATTTGGCTGCTATCAAAATCCACCCCAAAAAAACCCCTAGGAGTTGTGCATAACCAAGCAGGTTTGGGTCAGTTTACAACAGATGGCAATGACTGAGCTGCTGCAATACCAAAAAAAAAAAAAGGTCAAAACTTGCTAGTCATAAGACTAAGTAAAACATCAAGTTTTTTGGTTTGCTCTGGAATTATACCCACTTAGCCTTATAACTCTGGCTAACTTGAGATGCTCAGAGGATGTGAGCGACAGTTACTGGGCAGTCACTGATAACTTTTTGCTGGAAGAAAAAAACAAGTTAATTCAAACTTAACAAATAGTTTGGTAGGTATTTTTAAAGTATTAGGATAAAATAATGAACTCCCTATTCCTGAGTTAGTCAGTCCTTTCAGGTGAGAGAGAAGGAAGCTGAGGCCTGGGGCAGAGGAACAAGTTTTCTGAGGCGTTCCACACTTTTGTTTCCATGTCTGAAGTCAGACCTCCTGAGGGTATCTCATGTGACTCCCTCCTGTCGCAATTCCTGGCTGCGCCTCAAACAGAAGGTTCCACTGCCTCAACCTGCTGGCCCTAGATTCGTTAGCATCTGGAATTTTCCCACATTTCCATTGCTGAAGACAAAACTTTATCAATCAGGCCTAAGAAGCTATTAGTGTCTCTTTGAGACTTTTGAGCAAATTCTTTCATTGTCTGTTACCAGATGGTTAACAAGGGGTTAATGAGACTAAAAGAAAACGTTCTGCTAATGAGGAACCCCTCAACTGTAAGGCTTTAATTCAATTAAGTGATGTCTATCTCCAAATTTACCTCAAATAATTAACATCCTGGGGAAAAAATGGGCCACTGTGAGGGGCAAAAAGATATTTGTAGGCTCACGAGACAGAGAATAAATCTTGTTAGGGGTGGACTGGAAGGCTCAGGCTGGTGGTCCAGTCAAGGCCCCTACTGCTGGGGTTCTAGAACACAAGAGGTTGTAAATAACCTGAAAGGAAGCCAGAGCTTCAACTCCCAGGGAGCGAGGTGGTGGAAAAATACCCAGGCTTGACATGTTGACATTCCCTAGAAATGATTAAACACGAACCATCCACTCTCTTTTCATTCCCAAACAATAACTTCGCCAGAAAAGTGGTTCCCAACACTTGGGGGTCACAATACTAGTAACTTAGTGACATCTGTCTACCTTATTTTGTTCCTATCCCTTGAGGCAGAAAAGGTACATGTGACAACTTATGTTAGAGATGAGGAAACTCAAGCTCAGAGATGTGTCTGTCACACAGCTACACTGACAAGGCTGGGCATGGAACCTGGGTCACCCAACTCCAGTCTCACGTGATCCTGTATTAAATTCTGCATCATGACCTGCTCCCACCCCATCTACCATTCCCTAATATCACCATACTCCCAAGAATGCATTCAAAAAACAGATTACATAATAACTTGTTTGAGAGTAACAGACACAAATGAAACAATGGAAGACTATCGTGGATGTTGAAAGCGGGTTTAGGGGTCACTGATTCTCACTGGAGACACAGCACAGCAACGTTTTCCATCTATCTCTGTGTGTGCTGAGAGTATGTCTGCTGCTGCTATCTTGGAGGAAGGAAATTAAGCGTAGGTTGTGAGATGACACATCACTACACTTAAGCTCTTCCTCCTAGCTCATAATGGACCCTCCTCACTGTAAGGAGATACAAACATGTAAAATACACCAAACCAACCAGCACCTCCCAGGATCCTCGACAAAGGTTTCATGGCTCAGTTCGGGAAGACTGGAAGACATCAAGTCAAGTTCAAAGAGGATCCCAAGCTGTGCTACCACAGGGTTCTACTTTCCTTCCCTCTTAAATCTAATCATTTCCTTTGTTTCCCAAGGAATACAACCATTACAGCCACAGGACTGCCAAGTTCAATCAATGACGCACAGTAGGCAGGGCAGCCACCCTGGAGTGGTGGAACACACTTTCCTCCCCACACAGTGAACGTGTAAAAGGTTGCGCTAATAGGAGAAAGAGGAGAAAAGGGCTACGGCCCAGGTCCCTCCTGGGGAGCAGCAGCGCAGTGCTGAGGAGGGAGCATGCCACTCCTCCGCCCAAGACCCCACGAGGGCTCCCCAGTACTCTCACGATGGCCCCTAAGGCCCTTGTGACCCCCCTCCTGTCCTTGTGCCACCCTGGCCCCTTTGCTGTTCACGCCCACCTGAAGCCCTCTACCAGGATCTTCCCAGGGATCCACATGGCATACTCCCTGACCTCCTTCAAGTCTCTGCTCAAGAACCCCTTCTCAATGAGGCCCGCAGTGAATACTCTACGTAACGGCAGCCTCAAAGGCCACCCCAGGCCCCTGCAAACTCTCTTGACCCTCCTTACCCTCCCCCCTTTACTTTTTTATTTAACAGCACTAGCCACCCTCCAACACACAATATAAATTTACTTCTCAATATCTATTATGTCTATCATCTAGCTCTCCCCTGCTGGAATGTAAACTCCACGCAGAAGGGGGTTTTTGTTTGTTTGGATAACTGATGAATTAGTAAGACCCAAGAGTGCCTAGCAGATAGTACGCACTCAAAAACGTGCTCATGATTAAACGTACCTATGAGCTAATAATAGCAGCAGGGAGCAACCATTGAGAAATCACTGTCTCAGACGTGTGGCAAGTGCTTTTCCTGCATTATCTCATGCAATCCCCACAAGCCTATGAGGTAGGTGCTAAGTGTATCCCCAATTCACATGTGAGAAAACTGAGGCATAAATGACTTGCCCAAGGTCACACTGCCAGCAAGTAGAGAAGCCAGAATGAAAACCCAGGTCTTTCTGACTCCAGTTAGTTCCAACGCTATAACCCGACTTCCAGCTCTGCTAGACAAGTTTTTGTGGTTTTTTTTTTCATGGAATTCCACCAGTGTTTATTAGGGGGAAGGGTTTGAAATATGAAAATAACTGCTCTAGTAAATTCAAAGAGAGAGAAGTCTCTAGAAAAAAGTTTCCCTAGAGATGTTTCTATATTAGAGAATCTTCCCCAGTGTGCAGCAGTAAGAACAGGAATTAAGGGATGCAAACACACATTCAAATCCAGACTCCTTCTCCTAACTAGCTCTGAGATCAACGTGGGGTAATAACTGATCAAACAGTGATAATGCTGCCCTACTGTGCCAGGCTGTTTTAAGGATTAAATGTGATAACATCATAGAAGTGCAAAAAAAAAAAGTCTGGTTGGTTATTTGGTCCCTCCTTCCTTCCAGTGTTGACAACCTCACTGACAGAAGCTTCTATTTGTTCATAAACAAACATACATTTATTAAGCACCTCCTGCGTACCAGGTGCAACGCTGGAAGTCGCGGTTACAAACACAGCAAGATGGACTGTCACACAGTAAGGCTCCCAGTCTAGAGATGAGGCAGATCAGCCAACCAGCTCTTCTAGAGTCACATGAGAAGTGATGCCACAGGGTTATGCACTGGACACCACGGCACACGATGCTGAAGTGAACCGGTTTAGCTAAAACGAGAATGAAGACGTACTGAAAACTGAGTGTCAAATCACCAGAAAAAAAGGAAGAACATGAAAAGGATACGTTTATTAAGAATTGGGACTACATTGCTGACCAAAGGACCCACGTTACATTATCTTTAGCTTAGAATTGATCTGAAAATGTTCAGCGTCAGTCTAGTTCACATGCAACCCATCGAGAAAAAGACTTGAACAAACAAGTGTTTTCTCACATAGCTGTAGTCTACGTGAGAATCCTATGTACGATCTCTTCCCACATCCTAAATTCCAAAAACTTAAAGATCTCAACATCTCAAGCTTTATACATGTTTTAAGTCCAGGAAGAAGCGCTAGGCAAGGGAAGGGGTGAAATCAATGCCCTCCCCAATTTTTTACACTAAAACCCATAGCGGTAGTACCATGAACCCCAGACACTCTTCCACAAACAGAGAAAGATGAGCATGCTAGTTTAACTTCTGCACGCCACCTCGGACCACCTGCATCCCCACACAGTGTCAGAGAGCAGGCCTCTCTTCAGACATTAATTTTACATTACCCTCTCTCCCAGGCAGCTACAGAGCTGACAAGCAGTCCCTGCGGCTCCGTCTGAGCAGAGCTGGCGTGCATTCAGGCAGCGCCACTACAGCTGTTGCATAATAGCATGTTTCATATGAGGAAGCCATACCACCACAAATACTAAGAGTCAAGATGATTTAAGAAGGGGAAAAAACGCTTTGAGATATTTTGAACTTGCAAAGATAGAAACTCTTTTTCATTTTTAACTGCATAAGCTTATATTCCAAAGGTCCTAGACAAATGTCAAACCAATGAGACTGGCAACTCATCTGGTTTGAGGAGGCTTAGGATAACTTAAATTCAGTCTCTCACACAAAGTGGTCAGGCTGTATTATTTCCTATGTGCTTTTATTATAACCTGAAAGTCTGTAATTTCCACAGCTCTCCAATTCTGTTTTCCAAAGTATACCGCAAAGAAATTATTATTTTTATTTTTGGTGAGGAAGACTGGCCCTGAGCTAACATCTGTGCCAGTCTTCCCCTATTTTATATTTGAGACACCACCACAGCATGGCTTGACGAGTTGTGTGCAGGTCTGCACCCAGGATCCAGACCTGTGAACCTCAGGCCACCAAAGCAAAGCACACAAATTTAACCAGTACATCACCCAGCTGGCCCCAAGAAATTATTTTTTAGAAGTATGCTGTTCAATTAAGGTAAGTGGACATTGTTAAATTGTTAAATAGTTTGTATTAATGAGAGTTCAGGATTCATAAGAAAAAACCTAAGAGTTCATACCATCCACATTAATCTAATTTTTACCCTTCTATGTCATGTGTGTTTTCCTCCCAAATCATCTAATACTGTAATGTGACAAAAGTCACACAGATACCAATACGCCAATGAAGAGATGTGGAGAACTTGAACCTGGGGAAAATATCTTCATCATGACCGAGGAGGAACATGAGCTCTAGAGCCTATGAACTAGTCAATTTCATGTTCTTTCTCAACTTAATTACGTAATAGATGATTTAATTACAATCACTAAAGACAAATAAGGATTCTGTAAGAATAGATCAGGCCAAATTATGCCATTTACTTTACTCTACAAGTAGAAATTGTATGAACTAATGTATAGCTTGACGTTCTGAAGACATTTGATGAAGTATTTCATGCTTCATCCTTGAGAACAAGATGGCGCACTGAGCCAGACTGTCAGACGCGAGGAACCTGGACACCATCATAAAAAGCTGAACTATCTCTGGAGACTTGAAAGAACGTAAGCGGGGGTTATCACATAGCTTTGCTGTTGAGGTAAACGCCAACAACCCTATGATCAACTGCGAATCTGGCTCTGCTGCCTATGAACACATTCCTTCTGCAGCCCACAGTTCAGTTTTTCAAAACCTAGGAGAAAAAGGAGGAGGAATTCCTTCCTTACAACCTTAAGACTTACGTAAAGCTACAAAAAACAAAAACAAAGAATGAATGAAAACTCACAGTCAAGCTGGCAAGTGTTCTTTCTAGCTAGATAGCCACATGGATACCTCTTGAAAAAAGCCATATGGTTATACTGTTATTTTTGGTCTCTTTACTGTTAATTCTTTCTTATATAGAGAGGCCTCCAGTTATTACCACCAAGTGATAAATCACTTTGAATTTCCAAGGCTACAAAAGGCATTTACTGGCAACCATTCCAAGTTTCCCTTTTAGCTGAGGACCCTGGAGAATTCTTAAGTGAAGGATGCTCATGTTTTCCAAAAACGTTATTTTATTTAAGCTAGATCTAAACTCTATCTTGATGGCTAAGGCTCAAATGGAAAAAGTAAAACATGAGTGAAAATAAATAGCATATAGTACGAAGGAACACACCAGTTTAACTCTTCCTCCAAAAATTTTTTAAAAGAGGGGATGGGAGAAGGGCCTTCCTAAAAAGATTACCTGGAACAAAGGCTGCAAACTGGCAACCTAACTGGGTCAGCATATGTTATTGTTGTTTTAAATTGAGCCAATGTCTAGAAATGGAGAGATTTCACATTTTACAAAAATCTGGATTTTCAACATCTTTTGAAAAACTGGAAGATCTGGCAACACCAGACCAACACTCCTACTGCCAACAACCAGCTTCCATTGTATTGCAATTGTCTCCTCTAGGAGCGTCATACAATCTTCAGTTTGCCACATGCATTTAAGGCCTACTTCACTCATCTCTGCTTTCTGACTGGCAACCATCAAAAGACTGGAAATGAAGCACTGGCTTCATTTCTACCCTTGCTGTACCCTAAAAGGCATAACGCAAATACCGCCTTGCCTCTGATCTATTAAGTGACGCTCGCATCACCTCCCCGCACTGCAGCTGCTCAGAAGCAGGGATGGTAACGTCCACGTGGTGACTGTCCCTTTTCTCCATAGCACAAAGCACAGCGCTTTACTTGAAGTAGACATTTAATAAAACATCTAGTAGTCATCTTACAGCTCTTGAGCTGCAACAGGCTTTTATAAATAGGAGGGTTCCACCTTAGAACAGTGTTTCTCAACTGGGTCAATTCTGCCCCCTCCTAGAGGGCATTTGATGATTTTGGTTATCAGCACTGGGTGGGGGAGGGGGAGAGCTGGGGCATCTGGTGGGTTCAGGCCTGAGATGTTAAATACCTCAAAACGCACAGGACAAACCCTCTCCCAACACCACCACCACCACCACACGTCATTAGTGTAAAGTTGAGAAAACCTGCCTTAGAACAACCCTGGTGAGGAATATTACAAGTTTGCAGATAGACCATTTCGGGCCAGATGTCAAGCGTCTTACTCAGGGTGAACCAGGTCGCAGCAGACTCAGGTCCAATCTCTGGGGCCAGGCTCTCAGAATCTGAGACAAGGATGGAAGCAAGGATGGAAATGTATACCTGTTTGGCATGAACTTGTATAAGGACGATCACAGGCGAGAGATGAACATTCAGCTAACATAAACTATATCTCATCTTTTGTAAAATACATTGTGTGGCCTGATCATCAGAGAGTCTGGGGAATACTTGGTGGGGAAAAAAAACATTAACCATGTCTCATGTCAGGTTTACCACATGCACTTACTGAAAAATAGAGTTCTCCTCCCAAAAGAGACTTTGTGTATTAGCTCTTCAAAACAAATGCCTGAAGTGACACCTCGTCCATGTGCTGATGAGTAGAGAATACAAATGACTGAAATGACAGTTTCAAAAGGAAGCGCCTCTTTAGGAGGAAGAAAAGACGAAGGTACAGCAATTTGAGGTATGGAAGTGTTGAACTTAGCCCTAGATTGTCACATCGCAGGATATTTCTTTTCTGTGACTCCCGTTGGGCCACAGCAGCCTCTCTCCATGCAGAGCAGGGTTGCGGTGGGAGGTGCTGAGCTGGGAGAGCAAAAGTGGAGTCATTTGTCCTTGACCCTCAGGGTTCCCACCCACTTCTGTGACTCTCAGGAAGCTCCATCAGTTTCCAAGATCTGGAAAATATGAGTAACAATCCCTACCTCACAGAGTTACAGAAAACAATAACCACAATCAGTAACCTTACAAGAAGTCTCACCATGTGCTGTGCCAAACGCTTTATCTCACTTGACCCTCCTAACAACACTACGAGGTGGCCGCCATTTACGGATGAAGAAACCCAGGATGAAGAGAGGGTGTGTGACCTGTCCAAGGCCACCGCTAGCAAACAGGGCAGCCAGGATTCAAACCGAAGCAATTTGGTCCTAGAGCTGTAGTTTAGAACCACTTTACTGCCTAGCTTTATCAGTTCAGAATGCTAATTATTGTTTTTAGCTACCAAGAGGTTATTACTCGTAGACAAGTAAACTTGGAGCCCAAGGAAATCCTGGGATTCACAGAGAAAAATTTCCTAACGGCCAAAGCTGTCCACAGATGGAGCAGACCATCTAATGAAGAGAAGATGCTCCCCATCACTGTTGCGGGAAGAAGGTGGGGCACTACATGGATGGAGGGGTGACCAGCTGGAGGGGGTGATGAGCTTTATTCCTTTAAGGTCCATTCCAATCTTGCAACTTTACGATTCCCTGTCCCCTGATTTCTCAATAATCTCTCTCTGGAACCTAATGGTTATGCTCCTAAGTAGCCTCTCTTCCTTTCTCTGGTCTTTCTCTCTTCCACTTCCTTATTTTCCCTTGATCCTAGCATGAAGAGCATGGAAAAAGCCCGGGCTTTGAAACAGAAAAGCCCTGGACGTGAACATTCAATGTCCCATCTAACAGCTAATCGATACTGGGCAAGTTACTAAGACTTGCTCTCACTGCGCATTTCCTCACCTATAAAAGAAGTCACATCGAATGAGAAAACACTGCAGTACAGCGCATGCTCTCTAGAAGCTCAGTAAATATTAGTCTGCTTCTCTTGCAATGTTCTCTCCACCCCACCTACTACACTGTCACACTCTGTCTGCTTTTAGTGTTCTGGAGTCTTAGTCCCCAAATATCTATGCATCTTACCTTCCACACAGTTACAGGCAAAAGGAAAATGTCTTGCATTCTCTGGCTTAATATGGAATCTCCACCAGACCCCGTAGTACCAAATCCAGTGGCCCTCTTTGACATTCTAAATCCCAAGGGTACCCACAGCCATACTAATCCAATAGATTTTCCCTCATCACAACCTCCAGGAATAATAAGTTATGAATGCACTGAACTTTCAAGATCCCACAGATCTCCAGGATGCAATACCTCCTTTAAATCACACAACAATCTTGCAGGGAGACTTACAAGGGCAACTGGCATTATCTGAATCTACGTGAATCTTGGTTAGACCCAGTTAGTGCGCCAATCTCTCCACCAATTTCCGGTTTCTAGAGTTTAAAAAACATGCAGGGCTGGTCGCCACCAGAAGAAGAAAATATCAAGATAGTAATTAACTTAATCAGAAAAGGAATTTGCTAAAAAGACATTAGGAACACAAGACACAGAAACTTAACGAGGTTAGACAGCAGAGAACATTCCGCAGGAGGTCAAGTCACCAAAATAGCCTCTCCAGAAGGCCACAGTGGACACCTGGCCGTCCTGGCAGTGCAATCTCCTTTCCATAATATTAAAACCATTACCTGCCCCTCGTCTATTGCTGCCTGAATGTCTAAAGGCCCAGGCGGGAGTCTGACGGCCTGGCATGGGTAACACGCCCATCACCCTGGCTGTTCTGGAGCAGGGAGACGGACCACGTGCCCTTCTTCAAAGAGGGTGCCTACGAAGCAGGGCAGCCAAAACAGCAATAAAGGTCCAAAGATCCACTGAATCTTCATCTTAAGCCTGTGGGAGCGATTCCAATGCACCGCCCCACTCCTTTTTCACAAGAGAAGGTACTGACCTGCTCAGGCTCATGCAACGGATCGAGTGCCAGCACTGAGAATCCAACCGAGGCTCCTGGCTCTTGACTCCTAGTAAGAAGTTATTTAAAAAGTAGCTTTACTGGAGCACCTGTCACCCTAAATACGGGTTTTCAGTGAATGTTCTGATCTCTCTTCACTATTCTGTCATAAACATGACTTTGCATGTGTACGTGGAACACGTACTATCTGGGTTGTCAGCTTCTCAGCCATCTTTTAAAAAATGTATTTTTCTGAAACCTGTCATTTCTTCATAATCCTGAACTTAAAATCTTAATAGTAGTTGTGCTGGACAAAAACACACCCAAAGCCTTTGAGAATCATTATCTCTACCACGCTGTACGTTACTCTTTCCTATGTTAATAAACTGAGACAGGATGCAAATTCACCAACACTAAAACAGGGGTACGTATCAGGCTTTGGAAAAAAGTGTTTTCACAAAATCCACCTGATAGATTTAACTTCACATTTATTTATAACATTAGAGTGGTTTTCTTCTATCCTTGGAGATTTAACAAAACTTCTCTACTTTAAAAAGCCCCTGAGGGCCAATTTCAGGGTCAAAGAAAAATAAAAGCCTTATAAATAACTGAATAACTTCAGTGTTTTACCCTAAGACCCTTTTCCTTCCTACCCATGTTTTTAAGCCAAGAAAGATAAATGGACTAGAGCTGTTCGTCTTTAGTGGATTCAAACCTACCTTTTTAATAGCAAGTGGCTGATGCCAAGGAAAGGATTAAAATGGTGTTCTTTCAACAATTCCTTATTACGACCTGGGATTTGCTTTGCAATTAGCCTCTCCTGGACAGAGCTGAGGCCAAGTGAACTTGTTAGTACCCAGGCTGCAGATCCCTAAAAAATGAAAACCCCACACATGCCTCAAGGGGCGGGGACCCCAGGCAGGAGAGGCAGCCGGTGGAGGAGCTACCAGGCCTCTGCTAACGACAGTTCAAAGATGTAATGAGCTCTGAGCCTCGGGAATAAAGGCAGAGAGCACTTTCCATCCACACATACAGTTAGGAACGAGGCAGCCGAGAAGGGGAATGAACTTCATGACGTCTCAGAGTGGTCTCTGATGCCCTGTTGCGCTCTCTCTCTCTTATAATTACCAATAAAAGCCTTAAAAGAAAAAAAAAGATCTTTCTCCTTTGTGCTTGTCTTCTGCGCAGGAAGATGGGGGAGGAGCAGGCAATCATGGAGGGAAGGACCCCGAGAGAGAGAGGAGATGGCAGGGGACACCAACGGAAAGGCAAGTGGCTGGGAGCCCTGGGCCTTTTTCAAGGATAAAAAGAAGAACCAGGGAGGCAACTTTGCCAGCCTGGAGAAGCTGTCTTGGGCATATGACTTTAAAAAAAAAAAACAAATCTGTGGAGGTAAGCCATGGTCAGACCTGGGAGTGTCAGGTCTGAACACTGAGCATGGCTCCCTCTCCAAGTCACCTCTCTGTCTGAGGAAGCACACAATTGATCAGTGAGAGAAGCAGCAACTCCGGGACCCGCAGGAACACATCGGAGTCAGAGAGGTGCCAGTGTCTAATGCCAACCACTGACACAAGTGTTCTAGGCCAGGCCTGACTTGAACATGCTTTGCCTGGCCGGTGTGTTACATTATCATCCTCATCTTACACATGAGGAAAGTGAGGCCTGTAGAGAGAAGTTTGCTAATCTGAGGTCAAAGAAAGACCACCTGCTCTCGAGTCTGCTGAATCCAAATCCAGCCTCTTTCTTCTACAAGGCTCTCGCCCCCGCCCCTCCTCACCAGCATCTGTGTCACGCCTTACACTCGACACAAGAAGGCTCCTGTGGGCAATCTTAGAAATGAAGGCCCTGACTTTAAATGACTTGGCTAGGCATATTGTAGTGCAAGAGCTCAAGTCTTCTGACTCTTAAAGGTATGCTCTTTCCTCTAAATATCACATTTTTGACATATCAAACAGAAGTTATTTTCTCTCTGCTATTTCCCGTGGAGCTCAAGGTCCAAGCTTACTCCCAGCCCCTGGAAGCTCAGTCTTGGCTGAGTTCTGCCTCATCCTAATTCAACCTGAGCTCCCGCATTCCCTCTCTTCTGGGCTGTCAGATTCCTACTCCACCCCCATTCTCCTGCCCCATCCCCAGACCTTGGGGCCCATGCTCTACATGTCTGTGCAGCATGTTCTTTTTCCAACCCAGAGAGGAAAAGCATAGCAACAAAAACCAAAGTCACCACCTTTCATCTCAACACTAATCACGCAGCCCATTACTTCAATTCAGGTGGCATGTGCTGTGTGCAGTCTCAAACCCAAGGCAAAGACAGCAGGACAGAACCCGGCCCCAGGAGCATGTGATCCGGTGGGACAGGCGGAAGCGGCTACAACCAGCTGCAATGCAAGACCTCCTCAGGGGTGTGAGAGAGGTCCAAGGAGCAGAGTGAATGGAGCCATTTCTGGCTGGAGAATCTAGAGAAGGCTCTGACCTTCCAGATCCTTGCATGTCAGGAACAGCCTGCAAGGCAGAGTGCATGCTACACACTAATTTACTAGCACTGAGCTTCCAGCACCTTCCTAAAGCACTTCATCCAACAAGAAGAAGAGGCGGGAGAGTTATTATTAACCCCATTTTACAGCTGAGTAAGTTGAGATCCTTGCCTAACATCAGTCATAAAAAGAACTGAAAAGCAGATTCAGCCCCTGTATATCAAGGGTTTTCCAGCACTTTGGAACTATAGCTTTCCTAATTGCTCCAACAAAACAACCTCTAATAGGGAAGCTATTCCCACAGAGCGGGCCATTTAATATATTTACTCAGGAGAATTCAAGCCAAAATACTAAACAGCCTCATCTCCACTTTACAACAGTTTCTGGGTTCCCTTTGAGCTTCGTCTATAAACAAGCCATGTGTGTGGGCAGGAACACAACCAGGATACACAAGATGCACCAGACACTCAGCGTAAGGGTTACCTGCTCTCTGAATCCTTCCTGACACATGACCCCCTCCAAGCACTTCCTCCCTCTCTAGCCCCTGCACCCAGCCTGGCTTCGACTTCTGGCTCTGCCATCATTAGCACATGGCCCGAGTGAGGTGATCTCATCTTCGCTCCTCCATCCATGTCTGCGTCTGTATTAAAATAATGACAACAACACTCATACCTCCTTGGTGGGGGGAAGATTAAGCGAACACACATGAATGGTTAGGACACGGCCGGCCACATCAGAAGCACTCAAGACCTCCACCACCTTCTTAATCTTGTGGTGCAGTGGTTGAAGACTGAGTTTAAATGCTGGCTCTTCCATTCATTAACTGCAGGGAGTGATGACACAGATAATGAGGGTGAGAGTAGTCGCACTCAGCACCTGCTCAGTAAAGATAGTTGAATTACCTGTCTGCATCCGTGAAGGAGCTCTGGCCTCTGTATTTTTATTTTTAATTCCTGGAGCCCAGTACCACGCCAGCACAGCATTAAGTACTATTCCATGTGAAATGAGTGAGTGGCGGGCGGCCGTCGGTTCCTGCTTGGCCTTGTTTTTCCGCCAGAGAAGCACCACCACCTGGCACCTAACTAGGTGGCATCTAACAGGAGGGAGCGAATTACGGCCACTCCAGCGAGGGGCCGCAATCAGCCAGCCTGGTCTCAATACATCGCCGGGTTTTGAAATGAAGAACCCATCCCCATTTTAAAAAGTGCCTATTTTTTTGGTACCATCTCAGCCACCTTGGTTAAAAAAAATAAAATGCAGCCCAACGCGGGTAGGAATGGCAGGGACTGAAGGTGACGGCCCAGGTCGCTGCCACCCTGAGGACTGCCAGGCTGGCTGCGCACACGTCAGCGGGATGCCCAGGAGGAGCAGAGGGCGAGGGGAGGAGGAAGCAGGGGGCAGCTTGGGGAAGGGAGCTTGGGGGAGGGAGCAGTGCACCGAGGGTGGCGGGGGGCGAGCAGGGCGCGGAGGCGCTGCACTAGACCCCAGGGGCGACAGAGAGCTGAAGCCAGGCAAGATCAGGGAAGCCTGGGCAGGGAAGGAGGTGGGAGGGGGCTGGGGAAGGCCTGGAGCGAGGTGGGGGAGGAGGCGACCGCGACCCGGAGGGAGGGGCGGAGGCAGGGGCAGCGGGGCAAGGCCTGGAAGAGTAGAGGCGATAGGGGGTGGGGCAGGGCGAGGCAAGGGGCGGGACACGGCCTAGGGAGGGGCCTGGCCGTCCCACCTCGCAGCCGGTGACCTCCTGCCCCTGGTAAGCTTCTGGGCTAACTGAGCGCCTTCCCCGCTCACAGGGGCCCAGCGCATCCACCGAGATGCCGGAGAAGTCTCTGGTACCCTCCCTTCCAGACCCTACGGAAGATCTATGGTTGGAAGACGAGCTACAGGACAGCTTTTATTTCTCGAGCTGGACTCTACCAGCCCAAGAGCAAAGGAGGCAGCCTCCTGCTTTCAGGAGGAGAGGGCAAGAGGCCTTTTCCATGCAATTTGGGAAAGGGTGTCAGGCTGGTGTTTGGTCAAGGTTTAGTGTCACATCTCGTTTTCCTGTGGTGCTGTGGCCCTGGCAGTAAGGCTGGTGGCTCCCCCAGCTGAGCCGGTACCTGCCCCGGGGCTCACCAGGGGCTCTTGACTGTCCTGTATGTTGTGTGTTCCCCTCAGCAATGATGACTCTAAGACAAAGGCCATTCTTGCATGGATGCCCAGAGCTGAACAGCGAGCAGTGTTGTAAAGAGAAGCGAGCTCTAGTTTCACACCAAGTTAAGATACAGGTCTAGAAGAAATCTGACCTACGATCAGAATAGAAATGCTCTTCTGGGTGAACAAAAGAAAAAATTTTTTTCTGAAAAGAATTTAGCAGTCTTGGTCTCAAGAGTTACTATTTGAGACCAACAGCTTCATAAAATATCAAGACCTGGAAATGAAACTATAAATAAGAGCTACTACCATTTATTGACCTACTGTGTGCTCCTGATGTGTGTCGTCCCATTCTGTCTTCACAATCCATCCATTCAAACATCTAATGGGTGTCCTCCCATGGGACAGGCACTGTGCTGGGTGGCTGGGATTATAAATGTGATGGAGGAAGGAGGTCCCAGGCTTCATGGAACCTGTAGTCCACCCAAAGGTGGGTACAATTTGCAAAGGAGTAAACTTACAATAGGTAATTTGCTCTTGGTTATGCCCAGATCCATCTCTCTTTCCACTGCCACACCCTACCTCCTAAATACAGAAGGATTTCAGTGTTAATGTCTGCTTTTCACACCCTTCCACCTAAGGAAAGCAGAAGGACACCAAGGAGAGGGACCTACATCCACACGCAAAGAATTAAACCCAAGAGGTCAATTCAATGGCCACAAAACTGACCGACAGGATTCTGGTACACCCAGGCAAGAGAAGCTAAGAATTACTAGAAAATTCCTTAACTCAAAGACCACATTCCTCCAGATTCAAATGTAAGGAAACAGAGTTCTAATGTCTACCATTAGTTTCCTGTGATAAGATGAAGTGTCTCTTTTAAGTAATATAGATGCTTTCTCCATTTTTAAATTTTAACCTTTTTATATGCATTTCTATTATGCTCATCACTATTAACATCTACATTAGTTGTCGTCCAAGCTTAGCCTACATTTCAAAAGTGCACAGAATGATAGAGCTATAAGGACCACCTCCAACCGCTTCACTTACAAGAGAAGGGGAGAGTCCCAGAGGGGTCCAGGTCACTGGGGGATGGCTGGCAAGTTGGAACCTGAGTCTCCTGACCAGTGTCTTCCCCGTAGTAGACAGGAAATTCTACCTGTTAGTCTAACCAAGCCCCAGCTTACTCCTATTTGATTCTCCAGAGAGGCTCTTCAGCTGATAAATACGGCTGAAGCCTAAAGTTATGTGTGTAGGGGGGCAGTGGGCAATAAAAACATCTCTAACTGGATGTCTCATTTATTTAACATAAGTTATAGGTATTTTTGATCCTCCCAACAAAACTCATACACAAAAGCATGTTTAGAAAATATAAACTGAAAAACTAATCCAGCAAGTGGTCTCTTTCTTCCTATGCAACAGATCACAAAGACATCTTAAAAATAGGAAATCATACTTTGCATGAACAAAGATGATCCCTAAAAGGCATCACTTAGTATCTTGGATCTGGAAATTTTTTGATTTTGCACATAAATATATTCTGTATTTTCTCTAAAGTAAACCAGTGCTTTGACAGATTTTAGATTTTTCTCCTTAACTAAAGGCACTATTCAATTTCAATGTCCTTGGAGTGTTTTATCTGGGGATTAGACAACTGTACCAAAACACAGCTGTTCCAGTTTTTTCTCCTTTATTTTTCACATTAAAAAACTCCCACTATCAGCCAGTCCAATTAGTTACTCACTATCAAAAGCCGGCTTTGGTCTTTCATCTTCTGGAAAACTGGATCCAAGTGACAGGGTGTCATGGAAACTGTATCTCGGGTCATTTCCTGTTTCAATTGTTTAGCCACAAAAAAAAGTTTGGCTCTATCAGATGGAAATTAACAATACTTGCTGTTGCCTTTTGAAGAGCAGGCAACTAAATAAAAAAAGTAATTATCCTTTTTGACCAAGTTTTCCCACCAACCCAGGAATACGGGGAGATTAGTGCACCCAAAATGGGAAAAGAAAAGTATTTTGATGCAATGAACCAAAGCGTTTCTCAGTTCAGTTTTCATAATTCAGTGGTCAGTTTTAAGGCTGTCACTTGGGTTTGGGAAAAGTAACTACAGGGTAAGTGGTTCTACTCGTAGTTAACTTTGTTTTTACTCTTCCACTCCCCAGAATTCTTACTTCTCCTCATCTGTCCTATTTCACCCCAAACTAGACAGGCTGGCATTCTCCTCTTTAACCTGAAATCTTCTCAGCATAAGGGAAGGTGGAGTTGAAGCGAAAACTGTAATCTAAATCTAAAATCTAAATCTTGGAATCTAAAAAGATACATTGCTGTACCTTTTCTCTGCAAACAAAAGAAACACACACGCGCACACAGGGAGAAGCAGAGCTTAAGGCTTACGAGCAAGACCAGGCATCACGTGTGTTTAGGAAATGAAGTCCTGGCTGGAATCCAGCAATACCGAGCCCCTCGGTGATCTCACGGACACCAGGGTGCACCATGCACGGAAACTGAGTGCCAGACGGGACAATGGGGAACTCAGCCTGTGTTTCATAGGTTTCAGCTCCGTCTAGAAAACTGTTGGCAGAAAACGTGGAAGTAATACAACAAATCAGTTTTAGGGCCCAGGAGGATTTGCTCCAGTGAGACAGAAAGCGCACCTTACAGGGGAAAGTCGAGAGCTCCCCTGTGGGAAAGGAGCCTACTGGAATGCTTTCCGTCCTGCTGAGGTTGTCATAGATCCTCTCTACCCAAAACGAGGGAGCATCTGTGCTGCTGCTGCTTCTTAAGAAGAAAACAACTGGAAAAGCATCCAAAACCAAATTAAATATCATTAAAGTAAGCTAAGCCTTACATGACTTATACCCAGCTTGCTATTTGGACGATTTCCACGGAGAAGAACACAAAGGAAGAAAAGGACACCTTTTAGCAACGACACTTGAGTTCTAGACCTTTTATGGGTCATTAAGGCACTGTGCTTATTTAATCAGTGCCAGCAAAGAGGCGCCCAGGCCAAGCTGGCCCACAATTTCTCTCCTACTTGCTTCACACATGCTGCCCAGTTCCTCTCCCAAAATCTACACGAAGCCCCTGAGAGACTGGCTGTATTATTAAAAATAAGACGGAGCTGATGATTTCTAACTAGAACTCGTTTCTATTTCTTTTTCATCAGCCTTCGAGGAAAGGAGAATATCCATCCTTCTCTACCTGTCAGGGAGAAAGTCCCTGATTTAGGAGAAGGTATAGATAGGCAATCTTTCAAAGGGTTTATTTATGTTATACTTACCATGGTTTGGTCTTTAGGTGCACAAAACACCAGAAGTAGAAGTAATTTCACCAGGGATCACTTTTGCCAGAAGTAGACATAATTTCTAGAAGCCATTCAGATAATATTTTCTTACAGAAAAACTAGTTAAAATATGGAATTAACTGCTGAAGGCATCAACACAAAAAGGCATAAATCAGTTCAAAGAGGGAGTGAACTCAGACTAAAATAAACCCAAGAACAGAGCCACCAACCAGACTGGAACGCCTCCGGTCCTGATGAGTGGAGCTGGTTTTATCCCAAGAGAAACCAGACATAAAATAAAGATGGAGCTGGTGGACGGGGTTGTGAACTGCAAGACAGGCAAGGAATACAGACCGGGTATCAAGACAAACCATTTCTATATTCTGGTCATAACTCACTCTTTTTCTTTTAATTTCTTTCCCCTAGAAAATGCAATGTAGTGTGCTCATTGCACTTTCTATCTAATTCATTAAAGTGGAGGGGGAGGAAATAGAGAATCTTAATTTGTAAGCAGTTGCTCAAATAGAGAAGAATTCTAATAAACTCTCACTAGCTCCATAGGAATAGGTTAATTCTTGTAAATAATGCATGAATGTTGATATTGGAGTTTATGAAATTTCAATTATGGGTTGTATTTGATTTCTTTGCATGCCCAATCAAGGACACTATTTACAACATAGATATTTATTAGGCACCTTCAATGTTGAACACACGATGCTTAACACTTCTCCCCAATGAAAAACATACTGCTATGAAACAGACACGCCTGCCACTCCCTGGACATCCCCAGTGCTCTCCCACTCACCCCACCTCCTTTGCAGTTAGGTGGGGTCATTGACCAAGTACGGCCAATGGGTTATGATCAGAAGTGACCTGTGAGAGGAGGAAAACACCAAAGACTTCAAGATGGCATCAGTCATACCAGTGAAAGAGAAGAAACGCATGGATGTCAAAATAGGGGAGCTGCCAAGCGAGATACTGAAGCTAGATTTCACCTCTAAAGGCATTGCTGGAGCATTTCAAAGCCGTTACTGCCAGTATTACAACGGTGTCAATGGGAAGGAAGGGAGCATCTCTGGGGTTTCTAAGGTGCTGGCAGCTTACGTGTTTTAACAGTTGCCTTTGGTTATGCAAGTACCACTGAGGAGGAAAGCAGTGAAGACCACTCTGGATTCCTGACCATGACCTTCTTTGGCCTGGCACCCCTCCCTGAGGAACGTGATCATCACTAAATCCTTTCGTATCCTAATTGAGAGTTGATGCCTCCAAAAACGACTGGTCTCAGCCAGCCACAGCATACAAGAATGCAGGTGAGCTCTCCGTGCCCGTCTTGCCCTGTTGAGGGCAAACTTGGAAGTCACAAGTTGAGATGCTAAGGTCTCAAAACAGAAGAAAGCCACATCAACCCCTAGGAGACAATAACTAAACAAGAAATACATGTACACATGGGGCTGGCCCTGTGGCCAAGTGGTTAAGTTCACGCGCTCTACTCTGGCAGCCCAGGGTTTTGCTGGTGCAGATCCTGGGCGCAGATACGGCACCGCGAATCAGGCCATGCTGAGGCAGCATCCCACATGGCACGAACAGAAGGACCCACAACTAAGAATACACAACTATGTACTGGGGGGTTTGGGGAGAAGAAAAAAACCCCAAAGATTTGCAACCAATGTTAGCTCAGGTGCCAATCTTTAAAAGAAAATAAAATTCTTAAAAAAAAAAAAAAGGAAAAGAAATACTTGCACCCTGAGACATAGGGATTTTCCGTTACCACAGCCGGCCCAGGTCAGGGGGTCCTGGCTTTTTGTGGTCACAGAGCCCAGGGACAGTGCTGGGAAGCATGTGAACCTGTCCTCAGAATCAGTGTTTAGATGCATAAAATAAAACATACAGGATTGTAAAGAACACCAAGTATAAAATTTCTTTTTAAACTCATGATGGAGTAATGCATCTACATTGACAGGGAATAGTAATATATGGAATGATGCTTCCATGTAGGATAGAGTGTGCTTCTTTATCAATTATAATTGTCATTTATTCTTTATAATTAGTCAGCAAGATTCAGCAGCGTGTCTAACAACCACTGTAATTTCAGAGCAGCGAGGAGCATGTTAGTTCCAGTTATCTGTGATACCTGCAACGAGTTACGGAGCAGCTGTGATTTGTTCTGGTGACAAAGTCCCAGACACTGCTAAGAACATTCGGATCTACTGTCTACATCATAATGGGAAGAAATGCTGAATTTCTCTTACAGGTTTGGATTATAATTTTTTTGCTCCTCAAGTGCATGGACTCCCTGAATTCTACAGAGCCCAGAACAGGAACTCCTGAGTTTCCCCTCTCCTGATGAACAGAGCCACACTACAAACTCTCAGGCAGAGTTCTGCTGAGCTGTCTGGAGTTGAGTGTGCCGCAGTGTGCATGGCACATTCCTGTGACTTCTCTGCTGCCACTGAGCGCCTGTCATTTATTCTGTGCTCCTACCAACTGTTTTGAACATGATGGCAACTAAGGAAGAGTCTCTTTCAGGTTGCTAAAATGCAATTACATGGAGGCTTCAGTGCCTTCAAGGAGGTGGTCAAGAGAACTGATAAAATTTGGCCCATAATAAGGGACTAATCAAGTCTTTTGACATCATAAACACCACTCAGTCTGAGAAAAATGACCAACGGTTGTACAAAAGGCAGCTGGTACAACACTTTGTCCAGAGACTTGTGATGACTTCAAGAAACATGAAGATACCTGGAGACGGCCAATACAGGATGCCAGGGTGACTGGATCAGGATGCTGGGGTGACCAGATCAGGATGATGACATCCAGTCCTGGGCTGGTCAGCACTACTTCCAGGAACGTGTACCCCAAACCAACTAAGTCAAGTCTATTTAACAAGCCTATGAAGGCTGGGTAAAACAAGACTGAAATAATTCATACTTCTTAACGTAGTCCTCCATTCTGTAAGTTGCGAAGAAAGAAATGATCGGTGTACACTAACATAAACCATTATTGCACTATCTTAAATTAGCCTAACACGGTAGTTGACAACCTACTCAAGAATATGTGACACAGTAGACAACTGAGCGGGAGCTCTCAGTCCAAATAGGGAGACAAGAGATAAGAAAATCAAGAAAGTCTTTGAAATCAAGTAATACATTCTGTAGGCAAGACTTGAGAACCAAGAAGTTGAGGCCTGGGAATCCATGCTGCTCCACACTGCAAATACTAAGCGTGGTGCAGCATGCTGGAAGTGCCACTGGATGGAAAGTCAGCAGGCCAGGCTTTTAATCTAGGCCCCATCACCAGCTACCTGAGCAAACGTGGGCAAGAAGTCCCCTTCCTCTGAGCTTCAGATTCTCCTTCTCTAAGATGAGGAAGTTAAGTTTGAAGGCACCTTCTCAGCAAAAATAAAGATTTGGTAACTTCTGAAATCTCAGGGAGGCAATGATAAAAGAAGTGTAAAGTATTACTGTAAAAATATAATCAAATACAGATTTAAACTGAACATTTTGTGAAACTAAGAGTATTTCAGTTCCGAATGGTGAGAAAACAAAGGGGAGAAATGAACAGTTTCCATGTACAGAATCACAACGCTGTGCCAGGCACTGTGTCTGCTCCTTCTGTGCATGAGTTTAAAAGTTGCCTAGTCAGGGGCTGGCCCCGTGGCCGAGTGGTTAAGTTCGCGCGCTCCGCTGCAGGCGGCCCAGTGTTTCGTTGGTTCGAATCCTGGGCGCGGACATGGCACTGCTCATCAAACCACGCTGAGGCAGCGTCCCACATGCCACAACTAGAAGGACCCACAACGAAGAATATACAACTATGTACCAGGGGGCTTTGGGGAGAAAAAGGAAAAAATAAAATCTTTAAAAAAAAAAAAAAGTTGCCTAGTCAGCGTCTGGATGCCACTGCGAGCCCCTAAGGATCCTCTGGAAGCCCTCCGTGCCATACCCAACCACAAGCCTGGTCCAGGGTCTATCAGCCTCTTGAGCGGGCAACGCGGTCTTGTTTGGGGGTGTGCTCCCCCAGCGTTAGAAGAGTCGGGGAAGGTTCTCAGAGAAAAGAAGAATGCCTGAAAGCCTGTCAAAGGGTTTGAGATCTAGTCTACACCAGCTCTTGGTCCCTGGTGAACAGCCCCTGCCCCTTCTGCTGTCATTGTCATTGTTTTCTCCCCTGGGGACTCACCTGTTTACTAGGAGCAGGGGGCTCTTCAGATGAGCAGAGCAAGCCAGGGTTTAGTGTCTGCTGATTCCAAAAAGCCTCAGTTCTCATAACCATCACGTTAATCTCACCGGATTTCAAAACCTCTTTATTCTTCCTGGCCAAGGGTCGCCTTCCCTGCCCTCCCCTGTTCTCCTGCCAACCACTGCTGGCTATAACGGTGGAAGTGAAATTTCACAACTAGGAAGGCACACAGGCGCAGGAAGCACACACAGGGCCTCTCTCCTTTTCCATGTCCACCCCAGGACCTCCCAAGGCACCATGGAGCACATAGTAGGGACTAAAAGAGTGTTGGCTGAATGAACAGATGATCAAAGGACCACGCTGGCCAGAACCCTGGAGCATCTCTGGCTGACAGCAAGGAAAGAGCTGTGCCTTCGTGCTGAGGACAGAGTTACTGTAAAAATCAGATGATTTCTCTTTCTCACTACAAGGCTTTAACTAATCAGTAGTCATTGGGCTGATTACTCTTTGACGCTCAGCATTTTAGAAGAAAAAGTAAACTTGCCCAAACAAACATACACAAGATGAGGGGTGGGGGGGAAGGGGCAGGAGTAAATTTCCAGCCTGCTTTGAAACATAAATCTTAAGACCCCTCAAGTTAAAAATGACAGCTAGAGTCCTTTAATCTTACAAATGCTCTCTCCATGGAAACTGTAAGGCCAGGAAACCACTTAGGCAAAGCCAGCTCTCTTTTTTGAGGCAACTTCTAAGGAAAATCTCGATTTTGAGGAAATGGGGCTTCCACGCACAGCTGTCCCATAGGAAGGTGGTCCATGTCGTGTGGTTTCATTGACCCATAAATAAAGCTTTCCCAGTTTGACTCGGCTAGAAGAGACACTCACTTCACCTCTCAGACAGATTCTTGTTCTCAGTTCCCAGGGCACCATCTCCACCATTAGGATTCTTCTTAGAACAAGGATTCCATCACATTCCACTCCATTCTCACCCAAAGTCAGTGAATTTTGCAAGCTGTAACTTTCAGGTACGACAAACACCTAAATATGATGCTTTAGGCTACAGAAGACTGGGAAAAATCTGAGTTAGCACACAATCCTAGAAAATTAGGCTGGATGGGTGTCCTGTAGATTACAAGAGGAAACTAGCACAGAGAGATTAATCTTTTAGCTCCAGACCCCACCATAGGTAGAGTACAGTTTCCCACCTCAAAGACTGCTAGGTTTCTCTTGACTCCCTAGCATACCACTTCTTAGATATTCTAGGCTGGCTAAACTTGAAAATAATAATAATCATTAGCTAAAAAGCAATCAAAATATTTTCAATAAGAATAAGGTGAGGGGCCAGCCTGGTGGCGCAGCGATTAAGTTCTCACCTTCCACTTCAGTGGCCCAGGGTTTGCTGGTTCGGATCCCGGGTGCAGACACGGCACCACTTGGCATGCCATGCTGTGGTAGGCGCCCCACATATAAAAAGTAGAGGAAGATGGGCATGGATGTTCACTCAGGGCCAGTCTTCCTCAGCAAAAAGAGAAGGATTGGCAGCAGTTAGCTCAGGGCTAATCTTCCGCAAAAAAATTTAAAAAAAGAATAAGGTGAGGCAGCTGTGCAAAATCCTGCCATCATTTATAGAATCTCGAGCCTATTAGCAGGAGTGAAATCTCACATATTTCAAAGGACGGGTCTAAAGTAGTTCAAACAAGCACCAAACAGCTAGTCACTTTCACAACCACCCAAGTTCTAGGATGCATTGTCTGGGACACCAGCCAGGTTGGCAGACAAATCATTATAACGTGCAAAGGTATGAAGTGCCCTCTTGCCTCTGGCAGTACACTCAAAGCTATTCAAATATATTATAGTAAAACGAAATTACGGCTACCAACGCCTCAGCCAACAAAGACAGAGAGAAGCCTATGCATGCGTTGTTTTTTTTAAAATTTGTTTAGCTATTCCAACTTTTGTTCTATTTCCTTGTGAAAGACAAACCTAGGAAGAAACGGAGAAGGAGGAGATCCAGCCATAAGCTTGTAGAAAAAGAAGGGAAAAAAAAGTAGGCTGAGATGAAGTAATTTGAGGACTTAAGTGCTAGAGGCCCTTTGAAAATTCGTTATAGCAACTCAGGTTCAAACCAGGTCAAGAAAAAAAAAAAAAAAAAAGCTGATTTTCTTAGGTCTGAGTCAAACAAAAAGGAAACCTTATTGCCTCTCTTTCCATCCATGTGTATCGTTCCATCCCTCTCCCAATCAACAATCAACAACAGAGGGACAAAGTCCTTCCACCAACCTCAATCCAGGCAGACAGGAGTACGTGGGAACACACCCTTCGTCTGGTAAATCACTTGGAAGATAATGGAGAACTTGACAATCTTTCAATATACGAGGAGACTGTGTGTACAATGACATCAGCCACTTCATCTGTTTCAACAGAGGAGACGAAGAAGAAATAAACTTAAGATTACGCAGGAGAGCTCTTCCTAGCACATGAGGAAGGAATTCCAGAGTATAGGATAGACACTGGATGATCTAGCTGAGCCTAGAATTTGGCATTTTTCTACTCTCAGGTTCATTCCTGTTCACTCTTCCAAATGATGATGGCAATAACACTTCACGTTTGCATCCATTTCAGTTTTCAAATTACTTCTACATACCTTCCACTCTCTGTAAGCAGTGTATATGCATGTGTGTGTATGTGTGTATGCGTGTGGGTGTGTGTGTGTGTGTTGGGGGGCGCAGGTTCCCCATAGATGCCTACTTGGGACAGAGGAATGAACTAAATGTGTCTTCAGCCGCTGGACCTGTGAAATATTTCCCGTCGACTGAGCTATGGTAATGCCAGTTTCTCCCATAATCCACTCCCATCTTCTCTAGAGCCCCCTACACAAAGACACAAGATTTGTGCAGACAGCAAATATGAAGGGGCACGTGAAATGCTGACTCAATTAAGGTAATGAACCTATGTCCCAGGCAGAAGCTGACGTGGATATGAATACAGCCTCATCCACTTTGTGACTTTCAAACCTTGGACAAGTAGTCTGCCTTTTTGTTTTTTTTTTTAACTTTTTATTGAGATTATGCTAGTTTACAATCTTGTGAAATTTTGGTTGTACATTATCAGTAGTCTGCTCTTTCTGAAGTCACTGAGTGTCTGCATTTGACAGGGAACTCTAACCCTTAGCATAATGCCTGGCATGTAAAAGGTGCCCCCAAAACATGCGCTATTGTAAGTCTGACTTACCAATAGAAAGTTGTCCTTAGGAGACAATTTTTTTCCTTTCCTAGCAATTTAAGGAACCCTATCGGGCATGATCCTTGTGGTTTCACTGGTAGGTAAGAGGTAGTGAATAAAAGCAGCTTCCACCTGATTAAATTCTAGATTCGAGCTTGCAAAATGAATTGAAAGAAAAAGAAAGTGTAAATCCTCTGTCTAACAAAGCTTTGAGATGTTGCTGTTTGGGAACTCGAGAACTGCCATCCTTTCTAAGTAAATCCTCTGTGACAACTGCTCACGATATGTCACTAATACAAGCTTGACTTGTGCACAAATATTAATGCAGAAATTCCCTTCAAATTAAGAGAAAGATGGTTGGAAAAAGACGAGAAAATTTCACGTTCCTTACCAGGCAAAGCCAGAGCCACAGTGCCACTTTACAAACCCCTACCTGGTCTAAAAGAAAAGTGATAGGCAGCATTAACTAAGGGGATAAGCAGCCACCATTGTTGCAGGCTTAAAGTGATCCACTTTCACTAGAGCTCAGGGTAGTGAGGCCCTCATTGAAAATGCAAAATCCCCAGCTGGGGGTAAGCAGAAGAGAAAATGCTAAGATGCTCAGCTCTGGAGTGCCAAGACCAGGGTCTCGGCATTCCAACCCTCGGCCTCCTCCCTCCCCCGCTCCAGGCCTCCCGCCCATTATCCTGGAACAGGTCCTTCCCAGCTGGGCCATTCGGTGTCAGGGAGACTTGGGAAGTGCCCCGGGAACTGCTGAGAGATGGAGAAATACACAAAGGCTCCCTTGCACAAAGCATTCTTTCACAGGGGCAGCCGTGTCTATTAAATACGTCCCCCTAATGTGCATGCACTTCTATAAAGAGATTATGAGGACCACGAGCTCTCTAAATTAGCCCCACAAAATGTGTTTAGACCCACTGCAGGGAGGAGAAAAGGTGTGTGTGGCAAAGAGGAGGGAAGACTGAGAGTTAGTGGCAGGGGGCCTCACCCCCTTGGTAATTCCCAGGGGAAAAGAAGATGTAGGTGAAACTGTGCAGTGAGGCGGCTGCAAGGCCTGGTTTGGGCTCGTTGGCATCCGCACAACTGTTTCCCTACACTGGCCTTCGCACATCGCCCAGCTGTGGGCTGCAACACGTCCAGATGTTCCGTCCTGCATACAAGGCATCAGACGACAGGATGACAATTTTCTGTACCATAATAGGCAATTTTCAAACTGTTCCTCAAATCTTTGGGAGTACAAAATGTAGTAAGCAATTTTCCAATAAAACTTACGATACATTTTCTCAAAATATGTAACAGTGTAAGTGAGGTGCCCAACTATATCTTTAAGTTATTAAACCACTCCCGGGCCACCACTGGCTTAATAAATGACTAAGCTTTTCCCCTCATTATTACAACATGATTACTTCTTCCTGGAGGAGAAAGAAATAGTTACACAGGGAACCAGTCTGCCCAGTCATAAATGGAACGTCCTCTCGTTTACCTCGATAGAGAAAAGATAACAGGAAATCTTTCACTCAAGAAGTATTTCTGAAATTTCATAATAAGATACGTAAATTATTTTATAATTCACAAAGGGACTTCAGAGACAGCTCACTTGATGTAACACAGCTCTGTGAAGTATTATTTACCCCCAGGTTATAGGTGAAGAAAGAGACCCAGAGAGATTAAGCGCTTCCAAATCCATTCATTCATTCACTCATTCAGCATTTACTGAGGGCCCACTCTTGGCCTGGGCACCGAGCAGGGTACTAAGGATTTAGGAAGAGCAGACTGTTTCTACCCCTGAGTAGCTCACCGGGGCAAGCAGAATTGGAGGGGTCACAAAGGAGCGGCACTCACCCAGATATCAGGGAAGCAAACAGAGACAACTTTCTGGAGAAGGCAATGCCAGAGCCGAGCCCTCAAGGATAAAGCTGTGTTCTCTTCACACCACAGTGACTCCCAGGGCTCGCCAGTGTTAAACAAGGCTAGTGACAAACGGACCTGACGACAGCGCTGGTTCCAGAACACAGACAACTGCACAGCACCCAGGAAGTGCCAGCGGAAGCCCTGTCTGTCACGCTCATGCCAACTCCAAGGACAGGTGAGCCGTGTGCCAGCGCGGTGCTGCTGGGCGCGGGTCAGTGCTCCGTAACCGGTCGTTGACTGTGTCTGTGAGACAGGACTTCAGGACAGGGGAAGTCACCTCCTGGGATGAGCAGGAAACTCACCCTGTGAGATGAGCTGGAGAGGCCTGGAGCCAGCACCCATGTGGTGCTGTCCAAAGGCGTTAGAGGGACACGTGGGTAAGGGCTGGGAGGGTGGACACGGAGGCCAGAGCTGCTGGTCAAAGGCCCACTCTGAGGAAACCATGGGAGAGCCCAACTCCACGCTGGCAGAATGAAGGCGACCTGGCCCTGTATTTTTCTCAAGTTATAGAAAGGCCCAGATTCCTCAAGCAAAGATTTCCAGTGGCCTTTCACTAAGGACAAAATATCCCCTGATCACAGGCTGTTTATATCGCAGCTCTAGAATATGTTCCTCAACCCTCCCCTTCCGACCACATGAAGAATGCTGCCCAGATGAAAAAATTTTTCTTTTTCCTTTTTTTTTTTTTTTTTTTTTTTTGGTGAGGAAGATTGGCCTTAAGCTAACATCTGTTGCCAGTCTTCTTCTTTTTGCTTGAGGAAGATTGGCCCTGAGCTACATCTGTGCCCACCTTCCTCTATTTTGTATGTGGGATGCTGCCACAGCATGGCCTGATGAGCAGTGTGTAGGTCGATGCCCAGGGTCCGAACCTGCCAACCCCAGGCTGCTGAAGCAGAGAGCAGGAACTTAACCACTATACCACCAGGCTGCCCCCCCAAAATTTTCATTTTTTTATTCCAAACTTCTGAAAAAGAGTCCCAACCTTTTTAAACTCCTGGAGAAATAGTTGAGAGTTTCAAACCATCTTTAGTCAAGAAAGAACACTAAGGAAAGATCTTTTGAGGGAATCAGACAGTATATGAGCACAACAAAGCTAGTATCTCACTGTTCTTTTTTATTAATAATTAAAAAAAAGAGGGGTAGTCCTTGAAGCAAGGTCCCTCATTTCCTACTGCTTTGGGTTCCTATATCGAGAGAGGACCTTGACATTCATGGACTGGACACATACAGTCGGGCCTATTTGAAAGCAAGCCCTACCCAAGCCCTAGGGCAGGGTGATAAACGTAAGGCACTGTTAATGTGACAGTTATATCATACTGCTCTCTATGGACTGTAAGATAGGGTTAATTATTTACTTTTTTAAAAAATTTACATAGCATGAAATTCATCATTTCATTATTTTTTTATTATAATTTTTTTTTGGGGGGGAGGAAGATTGGCCCTGAGCTAACATCTCTTGCCAATCTTCCTTTTTTTTTTCTCTCTCCAAAGCCCCCATCCATAGCTGTATATCTTAGTTGCAAGTCCTTCTAGTTCTGCTATGTGGGACGCCACCACAGCATGGCTTGATGAGTAGTGTGCTAGGTCCACACCCAGGATCTGAACCAGAGAACCCCGGGCCGCTGAAGCAGAGCCCACGAACTTAACCACTAGGCCACGGGGCTGGCCCCTAATTATTTACTTTCTAAAAATTATTCAAGCAAAGTTTTCCTGGATTTCGTCTTTTCATTTTTACATGAGGACCTCACAGGGTTGAAAGTTTACTGAAGATTAACAGGCAGGAGCTTTCAGTCCTCATTTGAAAGAAAAAAATGTTACTCTGCACCTACATTCCCACGGCCACTTGCTGATGTCCCCTGAGAAGAGGTTCCATGTGAAAAGCCTGACACGAAGCCCTTTTACAGGCACGCATCCGTTCGCACACACGCTTCACCCTAGTCCTAGGAGGAGGCCAGGGCTCCCCTTTACAGATCAACAAGCTGAGGCTCAGAAGCTAAGTCATTCGGCCTCTGTGACTGCTCCGTAATTGTTCTTGAAAGACAAAGCATTTTTGAAACCCGTGGCATGGAGGACATGGTGTGAGGACCCCACAGCGATACCCACCACATGCCTCCCGCCCTCAGAAGAAGGAAGGGCAGCCGCGTCTTCTCAGAAGATGGACGCTCATCAGCCGGAGGAGAAAGAGCCAAGTTTAAAGTGAGGCTTGCTCGAGAGGCAGCGATCACAGATTCTTAATTTGGCCTCCTCTCCCGGGGAGCATTTGATGTCGACGGTGAGAGTTCAGAGGTCGAAGAGGAAGGAGCAAGTGCTTTAATTCCTCCCCCTAGAGGGGCGCGACTGTTTTCCATTAACAAAAACCCTGTAGCCAACAAATCCTGGCTGGGATCAAACGGCCTCCATCTTTTCCATCTTTCAAGCTCGCACATCACAGGGAGACGTTTCAGGAGGAAACCAGGCCCAGCCAGACCCGCAGGACCACGGAAGGCTGTTCGGCCCTCTGGGAATGTGAACAGCATCTTCCTTTTTGCTGAAATTGCTTAGCGACAGACAAAAATGTCCCCAAATAGCTATTCTTGATCCATAGACAGAGTCTAAATTAAAAAAAAAAAAAATGGAAGTGGGCAAGGGCAGAGACAGCGGCATTGGCACCTGAAGAACTGGCCCCCTGTGGCCAAAGCTGCTGGGAACAGACATTCCGGCAACACACTTGGTCCACTGGGCTGTGTCCCAGTTAAACTGTAACAGCCAATTCTTAAACTACACTTATTAATTAGTGCAGAGTAAGTGCTCAGTAAATAGCAGCCAATGCCGTTCTAACGCGTCCTTTTCCCCGCCCTTAACAACACAGGAGATCCATCCTGCTGGTTTTCCACCCGCACACGCCCAGCACGCTCGGCGCTGCGCACGCCTGGCAGTGAGGGTGGACACCCAGCGACGGCGCCTTTCACAAGGACACGGCGGACACCGTGGGGCCCCGGCATCAGGCATCGCTGTTCTCTTGCACCCTCTAACTCTACAACCCCCACGAAGGGGCCCCCCGTGTCGACAGCGCGGAACGGGAGGCGCAGGCAGACAGGGAGAAAGCCTGGATTAAAATCCGAGCTTCTCCAAACGGGCTTGGTGAGCGGGCCTGAGAACTGGGGCTGCTTTCAGAAGCCCTCTGGGTGAACGTTGTTCCAACAGCAGACTTCGAAATGAGCTGGAAGCCAGACTGTTTTAAACGGAGGACAGCTGGAACCATTCACCCTCGTGCCAGCTTTGGGGAAGCCTCTGTGCTACCTAAAAATGGCTTCGGGTTTGAAGCACCTCCTCAAGGCTGACGAGAAGGTAACCCTTCCCTCCCTTTCCTGCCGGGACAGCCCCGGGAGAGCCGAGAATGGGGTAGGTGTCGGCGGCTCACAGAACGAAGAAATAAAAGCCAAGGTAAGGGTTTACAGGAAACACACAGAGAAGAGCAAAGCACAGTAATTGCTTACAGGCCACTTGTGAGTGTCCTAAAATTGCCATAAATAAGAAATGCGGCTGGGGAGAGACCAGCCTGAAAAGCATTACTCTCTTGGACAACCCCTCCAGGCCACGTGACCCACCCGACTCCATAAAGCCGAAGTCTTGGCCATTGCATTCCCGCCATTTCCCTGACCTGCCCTTGGTCCCCTGATGTCCCCAGCCTGCCTCCTGGCCCCCAGGAGAACGTCCTCTCCAGGAGAGCGGAACTGTGTGGCTGACCTCTCTACCTTCAGCATCCACAAGGATGCCTGGCTAGTAGCAGACATGCAGTATGTGACATAAGGGATTATTTATTTCATCACTTACTTAATTTTCCTGGTTAAACTGTTCAGATACAGGAATCATTTCTAAAGCTTTAAAGTTGTTATATAGTGATGTGAATGCTTTGAGGAAAAGGGCATTGATAGAATCCTAATGTGATGATAAAACTAAGAAGAAATAGTCCCATGTCTGTCTATACAATTTTGATCTCAGTCTCATAACTGAGAGAACCGATGTATAAAAATCAAATTTTAATGAAATGGAAGCTACCTAAAATTACCAAATAAGGCACATGGCTTGGCAGACCATGCACAGCTTGAGTGCGTGGGAAGAATGGATGGAGGAGCAATGGCAGCTGTGTGCGCAGCCTCCCCATCTCTTTGATTCGAGGTCAGATATTTTGGGAAATGGCATCACATACCTTCACTTCAATAATTCATGAACGTGCTGAATGAAAATTCAACAAGAAATTCACTGCTACATTCAAGTCCTATAACTCTTGAATCAGATCAGATAGAAGACAAATCTGGGGGGGATAAACTAAAGATACTTTTCATACTTCGCCTCCTTGATAATATTTGACTACGTCAAAATGAGATTCCCTAAAAAATGAATTCTCTATAACTTTGTCCAGAATAGATATTAATTGTTCTTGTAACAATAAATCTCTCAAAGAACATTTATTAAAATCCAATAAAATCTGTATTTATGTTCATTTGAAGGTATAGTAACCATTATTTAGTTTCAAATGAACTAAATGGAGGTTTAATAATCACACCCTAACCCAGCCAGTCTCTTCATGACTTTTCTAAGTGTCATCATGGAAGAGACACAACAGCCAAACAAGACATTAGGGATGGACACACAGAGAGTGGTGAGAACACTGAACTACATAAAACGCAAATTATAAAGCGTCTGCCGGCCGGTGATTAGAAACACGATTCTGTCTACAAAATCTAGTATGGAATTAAGATGTGTCTGTCATAATATGTTCATAACATGTAAAGTCCATCAGCATAGGTAATTTGAAGCCGTAATGACCTCAGATAAAGCTAAAATTATATTTTAATATATAAAGTATTAGAACTGCCTTCTAAACTGATTCAGACTTTTCTAACCAAACAGATCAAGGAATCCCAGATTATCATGCTGCCATGACACCATCAAGTACATTCTATGTTTCATGCAGGTGCTCAGTAAATGATCAATTAAATTTTTAGAAAGGGGGGGAGGGATAATGAAGACCAGCTAAAATGGTCAAAATCGCTCCCATATTCTATGGTCACTGGAATGATGACAGTGAAAACCGTGTCAACCTTTGTGTTGTGTTGTCTCCCGGCCCCAATGCCTGGATGACACAGCAGTCACGAGACGCAGGTGGACTCAACCCCACGCCCAGCTCTGGGAGCAGGTCCCGATTGGCACAAACTAATGTAATCCCATCCTCTTGCATCCACAACCTTGCATCCTCGCAACCACAGCGAGGTACAGTCAGGGTGGCCCAAGGCATCCTACAATGAGTGGAGGAGGGAGGGGTCCTCTTCTTCACAAGGACATATGTGTCCCTGAGAGGCCCAGCATCACTGCACTGACGTACTACAGGCAAAACCAGCCTGAGGATCAGCTAACACCTAGAGGGTGACAGAGCCAGGAGAGTAACAGGGAGAAGAAAATGGAGACAGGGCCCTTGATCAAACTGTGCCTGAAGCTTACTCTATCTGTAAACCTTTCAGTTGTATAAGCCAACAAACTGTATTTTTAAAGGCAGTTTCAGTTGGAATAAGCTGTTACTTGCAATTCAAAACATCCTAAGGGAATCAGAGATAACGATGATGATGATGATGACGACCATGAGTTTATGACACACTGAGTCTATGACATACCTACACTGCTACCCTTACAACAATGCAAGGTTGAGGCAGGAATTATTTTTCTAGGTATAAAGTGAGAAAACTGAGGCCATTATGAAGACAAAAGGACTAATCAAAAGTTACACAGCCAGTAAGCTAAGATCTTGACCGCCTTGAACGATAATCATTCGGCAGAGAATATCTGTAAATATGAAGTTTACAAAAGTTGTCTCATATTTTCTATTGAAAAGCCCTGTTTTCTTGAATCTTTATTCTACTGCAGCTGTCCTACTTTCTTTCAAATCACAGCTTTGGCCCCGTGGGCCTCTGTTGACGTACATCATGAAATAATACAATTTCATCATATTTAAATGAAGTCACAAAGGTCAATGTGGTGATTACCTCTCCGTGGAGAATTAATGCCCTCATTGCTCTCTAACTGGTCTCCTGGCCTCCATTTCTGCCTCCCCAAGTGCACCCCGACCACATGCAAGAAGGGTACCCACAACCAGAGGGATATTTCTACAGCCAAAGTCAACCAGTCCCGCTCGTGCCTAAAATCATCCAGTGGCCTCCCCATTCAGCCCCACCCGACCCAAAGGCTCTGGTCTCCATAGTGATCCATCCTATCCTCTCTCCTCCTCCCCTTCCACCTCCCTCAGTGCCTCCTTTCAGACACACCAAGCTCATTCCCACCCCTCCCCCCAGCTCCTCCAGGCTGCCCCCAACACCTTCTTGCCTCACCTGCAACATCAGCTCCCTGGCGCGGCCCCCTGGACACCACGTCACCCTGCTCTATCTCCTTCACAGAAGTGATCAGGGCCCCATGCCATCTTTATTTAACTTTTGCATATTTAAGTCTCTCTCTCTCTTCCAGAATCTAAGCCCCTCAAAGGCAGGGTCTCTGTTCTGTTCATCAGTGGACCCCCACACCCGGAGCGGCGCCGGGACACAGCCGAGTTCAGTCAGCAGTCACCAAGAGATTGACTGACTAAGCCTCAGAATCCACACAGGCCAGACGAACCTTCGATGACGCTTTGTTTTTAGCTGAAAACAAGAACTGCAAGATCCCTAACTCTCTTTTAAAGATTTTTATCTATCCTGGATCACACTTTACTCTTTCCAATCCTGGGCATCATTATTCTTTAAGGAATAAGAGCAAATTTCTTTTTTTTTTTTTTTTTTTTTTAAAGATTTTATTTTTTCCTTTTTCTCCCCAAAGCCCCCCGGTACATAGTTGTGTATTCTTCGTTGTGGGTTCTTCTAGTTGTGGCATGTGGGACGCTGCCTCAGCGTGGTCTGATGAGCAGTGCCATGTCCGCGCCCAGGATTCGAACTAACGAAACACTGGGCCACCTGCAGCGGAGCGCGCGAACTTAACCACTCTGCCACGGGGCCAGCCCCAAGAGCAAATTTCTTATGAGAACAATGTCACTTAAAAAAAAGAAAAACCAACTCATAGTAGTAGAATTTGGTACTCATAAGGAAAATAAAAAGTACGTGTGCATATTAAAAAAAAAAAGCCTCTCAAAACTCAACAACAAACAAGCACACGGGAACTCTGGGGTATAATGGAAATGTTAGAAAACTAGATGGTCGTGATCATTGTACAAGTCTACAAATTTAATAAAAATCAGTAAGGTGTTTCTTAAGATCAACAACAAGGAAACAAGCCAATTTAAAAACGGGCAAAGGCTTTGACATTTCACCAAAAAAAAGATATAGTGATGGCAAATAGGCACATGAAAAAATGCTCGGCACCATTACTCATGAGGAAAAGTCCACCAGAACCACAATGAGATCCCACGTCACCCGTTTCACGATAGCCAACATTACAATGACCGTCCCAATCAAGTTCTGGTGAGGGTGTGGAGCGACCAGGACTCTTGCACGTGCCGGTGGGAATACAGAATGAGACAGCTCGTTCGGAAAACAGACTGGCACTTTCTTGCCAAGTTTAATGTACTCTTAACATATGACACAGCAATCTTGCCCTCAGATAGGAAAGCTTATGTTCAAACAAAAACGTGTATGCAAATGTTCATAGCAGGAACATTTATAGTAGATTTACGACCTCAAAAAATCCAAAAGTTTTTCAGTTGGTGAATGGATAAACAAACTACAGTACAGTACTACTGCGCCATAAAAAGGACTGAACTACTGATATATACATAATGAATGAGTCACAAGTGCATTATGCTAAACGTAAAAATCCATACCATAATGCAGCCATTTATAGGACATTCCGGAAAAGGCAAAATTACAGAGATGGTTTTCAGGGGCTCCAGGTTGGGGGGGGGTGACTACAAAGGAGCACATCAGGGAATTTTGGGCGATGATGAAACTGTAGGGGTTGATAGTTACGTGACCATTCATTTATCAAAACTCATGGAAGTCTACACCAAAAGGAGTACACTTTCACACCCACTAGGCTGGCTATTTTAAAAGAATAAGTGTAGGCAAGGATCTGGAGAAACTAGAACTCTTGTACGTTGCTGGTAAGAATATAAAATGGTGCAGCCACTATGGAAGACAGTATGAGCACTCCTTACAAAATTAAACATAGAATTCTCACAAGATCTAGCAATTCCACTTCTGGGTATATACCCCAAACAACTGAAAACAGGGACTCAAATAATATTTGCACACCCATGTTTACCGTAGTATTATTTACAATAGCCAAAAGGTGGAAGCAACCTCTGTCCATCAGTGGATGGAGAGATAAATAAAATATGGTTTACATATAAAATAGAAAAGTATTCCGCCTTTATTCCTCCTCCTTGTGCTAGCCCCAACCCCTCCCCAATCGGCTCCTTCTCGCCATCACCTCACCAGGTTCCTCCTCACACATATCACCCAGTCTGGAATGACCACTCCCACTCACCCTTGCCCAGTAAGTATTTATTGAGTGATTCTCAGTGCCACGCGCCATCCCACAGGAAAACAGCAGTGAACAATAAAAAGCTCACCTGCAGAGGTTAGGAGGCATGACAAACATAAAATGAAACGAACAGGGTAAGGGACAGAGTGAGGAGAGGCAAGGGAGGGTACTGTTTTAAAGAGGATGGGCAAGGAAGGCCTCCTGCTGTTCCCAGACAGAGGGGAACGTATGTTCAAAGGCCCTGGGGCAGGTGTGTACTTGGAGTGCTGGAGGAACGGTGTATGTGCAGGAAGGGTGGGAAGGGCAGGTGAGAGAGAAGGCCACAAGACATCAGCGGCCACATCATATCTGGCATGAAGGCCACTGTAATTTGGGATTTTACTCTGAGTCAGACGGGAAACTACAGAGAGTTTTAAGCAGAGAAGCGACATTATCTGACATTTTTAAAGGATCTCCCTGGTACTCTAACAGTCCTCTGAAATTTATAATTAATATTTATTTATATGGTTATTTCTTTAATGTCTATTTCCCCTGGTACATGGTACACTCCATAAAAGTAGGGATCGTGTCTCTTTTTTTAACCACAAATCAAATCCAAGCATAGTACCTGGCATATAGTATATGCTCGATAAATATTTAAGTGAATTAACTGATGAATTTAACCTCTAGGATAATGTAGCTCCAAGTACACATATATTTTTCTATTTCTTATATTACTAAACGTCCTCAATATGCATACCCCAACTTTCCCTAACATGAAGAAATTAGACATCAGGCCAACTAATAGAGAACGAAAGTGCTTGATACTCTGCCAGTCTCTTTCATGCCTCTGAAACACGTTAAGTCTTTAGGAGCAAGTAGCAAGTAAAGGCTCAAGACGTTTCACTGTCAGTCTAGAGTGAGTAACGAAATGGACACGTGAAACACAGTAGTAAAAGCTAATTTGGAATAGTAACTATTAGATAGTTACAAAGCCTGCTGTTTGAAGATGGCCACGTGACTGCTGGAGTCCAGACAGTTTTTGCGTCCTCACCTCGAGCCGCAGCCAGCGCTCGCCGAGGCCAGAATATCCAGGCGACAGAACCTGGGCTCACTCCTGCGGGAGCTCATGCTCCAATAACTCCCACCCCTGCAACTCTTGCCCACCTTTCTGATCTGCATACACAGGTTTGCAAATTAAAATTTCCAGGCCGCCTTGATGCTCATCTGAGTTTACACAATCTCCAGGGATCTCAGCCCATAGCACAGCAGACGGGTCCACAATCAGCACAGTCTAGTGTCCATCCTGTTGTGTGTCCCATCCCCGCCCCGCCCCTCATCCCCCCACTACAGAGGGGCAAATATCCCAGCTTCACAGCTTCACACAGGGTCAGTGAAACCAACTCTGGATCCGACCGCCAAGACCACCAACCTCAGTTCTCAGGCTTTCTCCAAAACTGCCCAGGGCGGCAATGACCCAGTGACAGTCCCCTGGGAAGGGAACAGAGCAAGCAGCAAAGAGCAGAAAGCAGGCTGCTCTCCTGCAGCAGCCAAGAGCAGCTCTGATTCAGAGGGCACCCTCCACGCAGAACAGGGCACGCAAGCCACTCAGCCCCTCCTGCCTCCGGGCTGCCGGCAGAGGCACTGGCTTTGGAGAAAGCCAATCAGTAAACACCAAAGCAGTCCAGTATCCCGGCAGGGGCACAGGGAGCGATCCCAGGGGACAAAAAAGCCCCATAAAGTTTCACTGAGTTAGTAAATGATTGAGGATAGACAAGAAACTCAACAGGTCTTTCTACAGCTCTCATTTCCCACAGATGAGTGCAACGACCACCGAAATACTTTCACAACTATTTAAATACACACACTCACGTATTCCACCAATAAGGCCATAAAAACATCCTCATGCTGTTTATAAATGCTGCAAAACACATATCAGGGAGGTGATATACTTCAAAATTTCTTCTCCAAATATCTTCTCATGGTTATGCACAGCACAGTAACTGTCAAGGCTTTATGGCTTCCCTGTGATTTTTTTTCCTATACAGAATCCTTACTTTATTTTCAAGTGGCACGGAAATAAGAAGACTATTTTAAGCTGGTTAATTATTTGATACACCGAGTCAGGGCAGACTGGTGAATCGGTCCTTCAGTGGATTTATGGATCGTTCATTTCTGGCCATTCCTCTTATGAATTAAGATTTTTTTAAAAAGCAAGTTGGCCATCATATACCAGGCTCCGTGTGTCTTGTTTCCTTAATAGACGCCTTATCAGCTCTGCCACAGCTGAAGTGATTCCACGTTGCTTTATGACACACTTGGATTTTCTCCCACTAATAATTCCTCCTTCCTGCCCGTGACTGGCAGGCTTCTTCCACACTGCAGTAATGGGGGACAGCTAATTATCTACCAATCCACCTTGCTATTCTGCACTTGGCAACTTTTATCTGCACAGGACAGCTGCACTCTCCCTGTTTGAAGCAAACCGTCAGTCTCTGCTAATGCAACAAGACTTACATCACTAATGATGTCTCCATGCTTTGAAGAAACAACTCAAAGCCTAATTAAAAATTCAGATTCATTCTCACTGCCTTGCCGATTTTCACTGCCCTTCCACCAGGGCCTCGAAGTATCTTTGAAGATACTCCATGCAAAAATAAAATTAAAAAACAATATCCAAGTGGAATCAGGAGAAAAAGTGCTGCCGTCTTGGGCTTTGACCGACTTTCTGAAATAACCGTTGTGGTTGGAACAGAACCAAGACATTATCACGTACAACAGAGAATTTACTCCTCTGGCATCTACTCCACAATCATAATAAAGCACACTATTTCCAGGAAAATATGGACCAGAGGCTGCTTATCAGCTGACCCATTCTGGTATTCAGGTGCTGGAACCTTTCTAACTGTAATTAACTCAGAAATCATTTGACTATGGAAATTTGAAGTAGGGAAAACTTCTTTTGAACTCAGAACAAAGTTGGCAAGGTAAAGAGGCATTCAAATGACATTTGTTTCATTATCAAATCAAATTTTAAAACCTTCCAAAGTAGTAACACTATTCCAATTTTCACCAAAAAAGTAAAAATAAATAAAAGAGAGAGAAAGAATGAACTTCATCCTGCTAATGACTAGGGAGAGACGCAGGTCCTGAAATTCAATTCCAAAATAGAACTTTGCCTGAAAATTACAGGTGGAATTTCCTTCTTTAACTTTTACATAAACACCAAAAAACCAAAGTTGTTCCTCCCCTGAAGTTTTCTTTTCTTTTTATGCTTTACCTTTTTAACAAAATATTACTTTGGTGGTGGGGGTTCATAATTATAAATAGCTACTGACCACTTAAATTTGTTTTGTTTTTTTTTAAAAAAAAAAAGTCTAACAACATTGTAATAAGTCTCAGAATTTTTTTTATTTCTTCAGTGGCTCACTGACTTCTAGGAATTTAAATAACTTAACATAAAAAATCCAGTTAACTGTCAAATTAGACTATTATGGCTGGAAACTTAAAGCCAAAATAACTAAAGCAAACATTTTTTTCCAAAAGGAATGTGAAGATTCTTAATTAAGTCGAGGTTCCTCTCCATCTTAAGGCAACCTTGTTTGTCCTGGAAGAATGGAGCTCCCACAGCATAGTACTGTGAAAGGGTCAAAAAGCACGAGTCCTAAGAGTAAGGCTTGAGTTCTAGGTCTGCCCCTTACTACCGGTGTGATCTCCAGACGTCCCACTGGCCTCAGTTTCTCATCTGTAAAGTGAAGGAGGTAGATTTGACCCTCTCTGGTCCTACCCAGTTTTCAGGGCACCCAGTGATCTGTGGATCTGAGCGGTCAGGGAGAAAAGGCATGCTTGTAAGAGCTGGCCTGCAGAGCCTGGAACGGTACAACCCCTCAGGGCAGACCACGAGCCCACCAGGGGAACCCGGCCAGCCTGTCTGCCCACCAGAAGCAGGGAGACCCCAAAGCAGGCCCTCCCTGACCTGGACTTGGGGGGGCAGAATTAGATATATGGAGCAGGCCCTGGCAGCTGGAGGCTGCTAAGGGAGTCAGAATCCTGAATCACTTCACTGAGTTTCCTAGGGACCAAGGTAATTTGCTTTTCTAGGGGCCAAGCTGTCTCTAGATTCCTAGTTCCTCTGCCCGGGAGCACATCTCCTCCAAATATGAGAGAGACAGGCACAAGCAGTAGCTAGTTCCAACTCAAACGGTGGTAAGCTACTGGCAGCCGTGTTGAAACCAAGGGGCAAGCCTATCTAAGAAAAGCGGGCACAGAGAGAGAAACAGAGTGTGGGCCCCACCGTCTAAGCCCTAACCTAGCCCTGCCCTGGATGGGCAATCGCAGAAGGCAGCGGGCTCCTTTCTCCTTCAAGCCGGTGTAAACTGGGTGTGCTGACACCTGCCCTATAATGTCTTGATTGACAGGAAGGATGGAGGATCCCACAACCTGACCTCTGGCTGCTTCTCCGACTTCTTCCGGAGCCCTTTCTTCCCTTTAGCTCTCTACACTCCAAGCCTTAATGCCATCTTTCCATTCCTCAAAGGAGCTTTCTGAGAACTCCATTCTTTGACTAACCAACTCCTATTCATTCCACTTCTTCCAGGAGGCCTTCCAGAATCCCTCTCCACTCCCAAATAGCTTAACATCCCCAACACACTTTCTCCAAGCAGCCAGAACCTCCTCTCTCATAACATTCATTGCATCTGAAAGTAACCGATGGCTATCTCAGACCTAACATGGTGCCTGGTACCAAATCAACATTTAATAACTATTTGTTTAAGTAATTATGATGATAGGGAGCTCATCTCCCAAAGCGATCCAACTTAGAACTCTTCTATGGGAAAGTTTTCCTTTCTGTTACACGGAATCTTGCTTCCCCATCCCCTTTACACGAGCACTGATTTCACCTCCTGGAGATCATGGAATAATTCTAGTCCAGACACTGCAAATTCGTGGCCTCTGGCCTGATTCAGCCTGCAGATATGTTTGGTTTGGCCCACACGATGTTTTTTTAAAAATCTGAATTAGTCCTCATCATTTTAAGAATCAAGAGATTTCATCTAAAAATCAGATATCCAACTTCTCCCAAAAAACAGTCACATGACAACACCAGACTCTCATTGCCACGGAGCAACAATCGGGAGCTGAGTAGCCCCGGCCTCCTTCCACTCTGGCCCTGCCCTCCAGTCTACATCAGCTGACACCCCTCCCCAATGCCCAACACCTGGCCCACCTCACCCATCGTGTCCGACTCCCGTAAATGTTAGACGTAGCAACCCCAGGTCTAACATAGATCCCATATTTTAGCAATTCTTTCCATGCTCTCTTGCCCCATACAAACTGGTTTAGCCTCCCTGACAAGACACAAGCTCTGAGGGAAAGCACTGATATCCTAAACTTTTCCCACATTCTCCTGCCTCCGAGGCTGCAATGAGGCGCCCAGTGAATGCTGGCTGACAGACTGATCAGAAGACAAATATGTCTACAGTCCAACTTTTGCTCTTCAACCCTCTCCTCTCATACTTACAGCTTGTCTTGCTGGTCCCTTTTTCACTCCTGCATCCTCTGGAAGGGGGAGCGAACTGAGTAAGGAGAAGACATAGTCCATGCTGCAGTCAAATAAGTGCACAGATGATAAGCTAGCCACTAAGAAACAAGGAACCTCAGCCTTGTTGGGGAGAGCCAGGCATGAAAACGAGGGCCAGATGGCACGTGCAAGGGAGAAAAAAATGGGTCCCAGAGAAGCTTCCCAAGTGAAACTTGGGCATTACATCTGGATGGCTGACGAGGTTGCTGGGCAAAGATACTAGCTATTTGCAAAGGGCTAGGGAACACAGCAATGGGTTCGCTCAGGTGCGTCATCATAAAAACTTAAGTACATTCCCTCCTAAGTATTTGTATTTATTTGTGGACTGCAAAATCTACAGACTAGTGCACCCATATATTACGTATATAAAACATTTAAAAATATAGAAATTAAATAAGGATGCAATAAAAATGTTATTGATAAAATTATGTGATACCTGGGATTTTCTTCCAATAACCTGGGTGGAGGGGAAACGCCGTGGAGGCGGAGGGAGAGGCAGAGAAGAAACCAGCCTGACCACGAATTGGTAACGGTTTAAACTGACTAAGAGGTACATGGTGTTCTTACACTAGTCTCTTTACTTTGTATATTTTTTCAAATCTTTGTAATAAAAAAGTTCAAAAGCAAATAAATAACTGTGAATAGCAGGTCTAATATATTCTTCACAAACCCCCAAAGAATGGTTTTGCACCGCATCCCTGAGATCTGTGCACATTTTGGTAACCCCCAGGACAGAAGATGGATCACTCTGAAATCTGCAGGTTCTGCAGAAAATTAGATTTGTTTCATTCAGGCTTGGGAGCTATGTGTTTGCTGCCTTCCAGGGTCTGTGCCTTGGCACTAAACAGGCTGTCCCATATTTATTTCTGTTTACTGACTGTTCCTATGTCAGACTTTGTGATAGACACTTATCTTCTAAAAGATATTTCCCTCCATTAACCAAATGAAGTATGAGGATACTAAGGTTCAGAGCGATTTAATAACATACTGGAAGTTCCAGCTAATAACTAGCTGAGTCAAAACTTTTGTCCCTTCCTATTTTGAATTTCAGTACACTTTAGACCAGATCCAAGCATATCCGAAACAAACCCCACCGCACATAATAACCAAATCCCAGAGTTCTGCACGGTTCCTGTCTGCTCATCCCCTTAAGCTCACGGAAGGAGCTCCTCAAGCAGCAACCAGAAATAGCACAAGTCATACAGCGTGAAACCGTCTCCCTCCCCTGCCCTTGCCCCTCCAGACTCAAGTATGACTGGCAGGGAGATCACAAGCCCAGGCGCCGATGCCAGCTCGATGCCAGCTCGCACAGGTCTCAGTGGGGAGGAAGTGGAAGGAGCACCAAGCAAACAGGGAGAGTCCATCAGAAGTCATTCAACACACTTTTCCTTGGGCTCATTCCTACCAAGTTCAACTCAGAGTCATCCATCACTGGTCTGTTTTCTCCTACTCCAAATACTCAATTTCGGAAGAGAGCAAGGCAGTGGGTTTTCCACGAGGGTTTCTATTGTACGCAGCACATAGAAGCAAACCACATTATTTGCAAATACAGGTGACTTTCTTCCCCCTAAAACACACTCTAAATTGCCCACGTACACATTCAAATCATCCTAAGGCATGCCATTCCTGGTATGATGGACACGATTTAGGGGAAAATACAAGCCGCACCTAAACATAGCTGCAAACAGCATGGTTACAGCAGAGTCCAGCAACCACAGATACTCCAGGGAAGACGGCCAAAGAAAGGAGAGAAGACATGAGGCCATGTGAAGCGGTCCAAGAGTCACATCCACTCGCTACTCAGACACGTAAGATGTACCAACCACCTTGTCCAGTGCCACCAAGGGAATCAGCAATGTCTGATGAACCAATGATTCAGTTCACCCTTCATACGCTGCAGGCTGCTGCTTTCAGGGTCAGCCTCTGTGGACAGACGATTCACTGAAAAGGCTGAGGAAGGAGCAGCCGACTTCCGTGACCTCCCCCGGTGGGCTTGTGCAGCCCTCCGTCTTCCCATAATGCCCTGCTCCTCTGCCATCGCACTGACCCTTTGCATTCTAACGCCTCTCTGCCTCTCACTAATGCCCTCTATCGTGAGGCCTCTTTTCCTGTCTGTCTCCATCATCAGTTGAAAGCTTAGGGGTGCAGACCAGGCCTTATTCACCTTGTACCCCCAGCTTAGTAACCCAAGGTCCCTCACCGAGTAGAAGCCCCCAGAGTTCACCGAACGTATGCAACAGCGAACAATGACCTTGCGCAATGCTGTTCTGGTGCATAGAGAAGGCCTCCCCTCTCACTTCCAGTGCGGCCCCTATCGACCATATCGCTCTATATTTCCAGCCAACACCCTGCCCCAGTGGAGCCCTTCAGTTCCTGAAGTCTGTCCCGGCTGCCGCTCTTTCTTCAATGTGAGTGGAAGCTCTAGTCTGTGCTTCTGGTATTTCTTCTGCCCCCACTGGAAGGACCCCCTCCGACCCCTTCCAGGCCCCATACAGCAGCTGACTGACCAACCTGCTGGTGTGTCTGCCAAGTTCCCAGTGACTATGCCCAGCCCAGCAGAGCTGTGTTAGAACTAAGATCAAGGCGGGCACGCTGGCCCTGCGCCAGGCCCTTGCTGTTAGGAAGCCTGTATTGTCATATAATGTTAAATGGGCCTTATAAGTGCCTGGTGAAATGGCTCCCAGAGCCAGATATGCCTTCTAATAAGCAAGCATTGTTACTTAACCATTTTACCTGTGCGATCTTACCTCCTCCTCCAGACCGTAAACTCCGTAAGGGGCTGTGCTGGGCTACCTCCTTGTAAATCCCCTAGACACCTAGCAGAGTGCCCTGTGCTCAGTAAGCTCTGCAGGAACCTTCTTCCACTTAAGAACCACCTTGTCCATCAACCTTTCCCAGCCCCAGCTTCACATTAACAGGTGCCTTCACCTGCACCATTTCTAGTAAGCCCACAGAGCAACTCTCTAGGAAGAATCCTCGCCCCCAATTCTGCAGATACAGATCACTCAACGTGTAAGTGGCAGAGCTGGGACCCAGGGCTCCACACACCCAATGGGAAGTTCCTTCCACTCCACGAGGCTGCTTGATAAAAACTTGTTGCATGAATGAACACGCGGAAGCGAGTCTCCCTGGACACAGCCACTCTCTGCTCCCCAGATCAGCCCCTGAGGAGATGAGGACCAGGTTCTTGACTTTAACCTGTGATGGGTGATGTCTGCTGCCGGGGGGGCGGGGGGGACGGGACTCAGTGGCAACTTTCCCAGGGCACTGGCAAGATCAGTTGGTACGAATCATTTAAAGATTTTAAAAGTTTTGTCCACTACTAAACAGCGACGACAACAAAACAAGCAGGCCACCTCCACGAGGAAACCTTTCCGAGGAAACCTTCAAGATGGACCGCCGTTCAAACTGTCTTCTCCGTCAGCAAGCACAAGAGCTGTGCCACGGGAAACTACAGCGCCGAAAGAAGGCCTGGTTTTGGTTTTTGTAAAATTACCCCTCGCAACCTCCGGTCAACAGGATGCGCGACCGTTCGAAACGCTGCGACAGGCATCTTTCGAGAGCTACTGTGTAACTTCTCAAAATTAAAAATTGTCTTTGGAGAATTTCAGCAGCAGCAGAAGCAACTTAGAAGTCTGAAAATAGGCTTTTTACATATCAACTGACCTACAGAAAGTTTCTCGTCAAATGGGACGCTGTTCTGAAAGCTCTGCACTGTGCTCGAAAAGCCAAGGTCACACGAAGGAAGTCAATCTCTCAAGCGAGAGGACAGTCTTCTCCTGCAGAGACATAACCCCCCCAAACCCCTCATACCTGTGTACAGAAGGCTGACCCCACTCACCTTAATGTCCACATGAGGCTCCCCCCTCTGAACGACAGACGAGCTAGACAGCTATAAAACCTAACGTTCCACAAAGGACGACGATACGATCAGCTCTTCAGGTAACTAAAGGCACATAATTTCAGATCCACTTGAACAGATCCCAGAGGTTGACAGAGGAAAATGTGAGACTCGCAGTCTTTGTTCCAGGGGCCAAAAATCCAGGCTGCCTTAGATTTTATTTTGCAAGTATTCCCACCTCCCCATCCCCCCTAAAAAAAAGCTGGCAGTCTAACAAAATTAAAAAGAGACTCTTTCCCCAATTTTCCCAGATGGAGGCAAGTGGCAGATCAATGTACAGCTCAAGAAGAGGAATTTAAATACAGTATGTGCTCTCCTTTCAAAAAAAGGAGAGAAGCCACTTCACATTTTGCCAGACAAAACCCTGTCCCCAGGAGGCCAGTTTTTACAATGAGGTTGGAAAGGTGTTAGAAAGCGGCCAGTTGGGAGGAGATAAAGGGCCATTTGGGCACAAACCCCCCACCGATCAGAGCTTTTTTTCTAAAGTGTCTCCTTTACAACAGGAAAGCCTTTTAAAACTACATTTGCTTTAGATCCCTACCTGAATGACAATGTGTTGGGATCCGATTTCACCTTTTGTCAAGGATGGGGTGAGAAACAGTAAAACTGCTGTCAGCGTCTTAGAAAAAGCAAGTCCTTAGCTTATATGGGGAAGGGGGGGGAAAAACCCTAAAATCCCTCTTCCAGCCCCAGTGATGGGGTGAAAGTGACAAACGCCTTCTAATCTTACAAGGACAGCCCACAACTGCAACATGTTAAATTTTCTGTGTTACAAGAGGTGTCTCCATGCAAAAATACAACTGTTTGTGCTCTGAATTGAAACATTCACCACTAGAGAAAACAAATCCTAGTTTTCTCCTAACATTTTAGTTCCATTTCCTCTAAGAGTCACTTCACTCCTAAGAACTCTGCCGGCAATCAACAGAAATCAGAAAATGCATGTGGAAAAAATTATAAGTGAATCTGAAAGCTCTGCATAGAAAAGGACAGTTAAATGATGTATCTTAAAAGCTTGTCTATTGTTATGCAAATGCAGAATACCCCGACTCTGTTGCACTTCTGGGCCGGGTGTCTGCAAATAAAGGTAGAATGATCTTTCAAGCAAACCATCCACCCCTCAACCTCACCCTACTCTAAAAAAGAAAAAAAAAAAAAAAACCAATCGTCTTTCACCTACAGTAGAAAAGGTCTGAGAACTAGCTTTAGGAAAATTGTATCATCCTGGGAGGTGACTGAGGGGTGGGGGTTGGAAAGAGGGAGATTAAAAAAAAAAAAGACGTCAGAAACCTGAATCCCAAAGTGACTCAAAACACCTCTCCCAGTGGGAGGTGGAAGGGTGATCACAGTGGAATGGAAATCAGAGACCTATTCCAAGAACACATTCCTGGAAACTTCGCTCTTTCGAAGACGACCACGTTCATCACCATGGTGGTGGTTAGAAGCAGAAGAGAATGAGGGTGTTCTACGCAAGAACGTTACAGCGAGGGTTTGAGACCCGGAATGTCACCTCAACCTCTGCTAATCGAATGGGCCTTTCCGGCCAAGTCGGTTACAATAGCGGCGGCATAGAATCTCCAGGTGGTTGCTGTTCAGCAATTTTTACCCCTCTTGGTTACTAGCAACATCTTCAGCGTTCCTCCTTGGCCGCGGGCAATCTTTCTTAAGCCCCTTCCTCTCCTGGGGAGGACCACCATGGTAAACATCCAAGAGGAACGGGAGCCTTATTCACTGTGCTCCCTTTTTCCTCCTCCAAAAAGGCATACTCAAAACAAAACAATAATCATACGGCGGACAGCGCGCAACCGATAACAGCAACAGCTGAAAGCAACAAAAACAAAAGTCCCCCCACAGGACGAGAGTCGGGAATCCACCAGGCCAGCCCCTCCCCCAACGCACCGGGCGGCTCTCGGCCGGGACCCAGGTGGCCCGGGCGCAGCTGCGCACGCCGGTGCCTCCCCTCCTCGCGCCCGTCGGTGCGCCTGGGTCGGGGGGACACGACGTGGCGGTCAAGGGGGTAGGCTGGGGGCCAGGCGGGGCCGTCCGCCCCGGGACGAATGCACAAAGAGGGGAGGGGAGTTTGCAGGGGAGGCTGGGTGAAAACAAGGCTGCGGGGCAAATTCGGGAAGGAGGCGCGAGGGAACAGGAGAATCCTCGCCGAGATAAAGGCGCTCTGCGGCAGGGAGAGTGGCTTCCACGCAAAGGGCAGGAGCTTCTGCAGCGGAGGAAGGGAGGGGGGACTCAGCGCGCGGCAGAGGAGTTGGCGTGTAGTCAGGGGGTCTGAGCAGAGGACAGAGGTGTCCTGCGGAAAGGGGGGCTCTGTGCATGCCAGCGAGGTCGATGCACGGCCCAGGGGACCTGCGCTGGGGAATGGGACCGGGCTCTGCGCAGGAGAGAAGCAGGACGCCTGGCAAGTTCGGGGGCGGCAAGCGGGCCACTTACCTGCATGGTGACGACCCCCAGCTCCTCGGCCGCCAGCCTCCGCATCTGGCTCGCCAGCACTTGCGCTTCGTCCAGGATGGAGAAGTCGGCGTCGGCCCCGGCGCCCAGCAGCCAGCACGCGACCAGGCAGAGCAGCCAGAGGGGCGGCCGCCGCGCCCCGGCCCCGGCCCCGGCCCGGCCGGGCGAGCCCGGGCAGCGGCGGGCCAGGGCGGCCGCCCCCGCCGTCTCCTCTTCCTCCGGCTGGCGGGCCATGCCGCCTGCCCCCACTCGCGGCCGGCGGGCTCCAGGCGCCGGGCAGCGGGGAGGGAGGTGCGCCCGGGCCCGCTCGGCGCACCCGCGAAACTTTCTTCCCCTCCCGCGGCCGCTCGGCACTTAGGGGGCGCCCGGCTGCAGCGCGGGAGCGCGGGCGGCCACCATCGCGGGCTCGGCGGGCGGGAGGCGGCGGCCCGGGACCGGGTGACAGCGGGCCGGCGCGGCGCGCTCTCGCCTCCGAGGCCAGGCGCAGCGCGGGCAGCGGCCCCGCGGGAGGAGCGGGCGCCGAGGGCTCCAAGCCCTGGAAGAAAGCGCGGCGCGGGCGAGGGAGGCGTCCGGGGCCACCACGCCGCGCCCCGGCTCCGCGCACTTCCCGGCGCGGCCCCGCGGCTGCGGTGATTTATGGAGGGAGCGGGAGGCGGGGACAGCGCCCGCCCGCCCCTCCTCCGGCCCCGGCTCCCGCCTCGCCGGCGGCCCCCAGGCGCGGGGCCGGGAGCGCAGGCTCTCCTCTCGGGGCCCGGCCCCCCTCGCGGCGGCGACAGCGAGCCCCCCAGCTCTCGCCGCCTCCGCCGACGCGAGGGACCCCGGGGTCCCACCCGGCCAGGCTCCTCCATCGAAAGTCCCTTTAAGTTCTAGGACGCTGGCTTTCTGTCAGGCCGAGCTTTGGGGAGGAGGGGGCCGCCGTGGGTGCGCCCACTGCTCCTCTCCCCGGGTCTGACAACAATAGCTCGCGCTCGCTGGAACCGCCGAGTTCTTTTTTAACCAGCTACTGTGTGCCCGGCCTTGTGCTGTGGGGTTTGTTCACATTATCCTTTAATCCCCACCACATCCCTCTGAGGGATGTATCTTTATCCCAAATTTTTAGGTAACAAAGACTGAGGCTTAGAGAGGTGGGATAAACTGCCGAAGGTCACCCCGGGGATAGGACGCAGATCCAGAATTGAAGCACAAGTGTGCCTCCAAGTCTTTTGCTCTTAAATATGACATAGTTCTTTCTGTCTCTCCTCGGAAATGAACCCTCTGATCCCATGAAAAGCAAAAAACAAAACCAGACCCACAGAACTACCGAGCTGGAGCTGCCCCCAGACCTCTCCTCTGCGAAGCTGGGGAGGCGAGGTTACCCTTCCTGTTTGCTCCCGACTCCTGGCTCAGACTCGGAGAAATCACCTGTTGGAAGCACCTGGAACGAGTGGGTGGAGGGGCGGGGTAAAGCCGCCATTCCTCCTTCCAAGCTGGGAGGTGGCTGCCTGTGGTCTCCCGGACAAGCTGGACGTCCCCGGGAAGACTGAGGCTACTTGGCAGGGCTAGCATCTGGACTTAGTGCTCTCTTCCCTTTACAGCAAAACCTCGACTACATTGGGTTAAAACTCACTTCCTGTAAGCTGTCCCTGGTCCATCTTACCCCACGATCTCTTCTCTATTCTGAGTTCCCCAACCCGTGTCGTCTCTGATCTAGGATGTGTTTAGGTTTCGTGACTCTCTCAGCCCTATGTCCCCTTGAGAGGGGCACCCTGGACCCTTGCAGCACCATCGTGTAGCATCTGCGACGTTTGTTTTGCTTGTTTTACATTACACATATACTGGAACTAAGGCAAGCTCATTGAGGGCAGGACCAGGCCGCCTCTCCATCATCCACACCTGGCTCAGGACCGAGCACAGAGTAGGTGCTGTGAAAACGATTTTTCAATAAATAATGGGATAAAAAAAATCAACCTGTTGTCTTCAGTCCCCAGAGTTGAATCGACATTTGGTAGAGAGATGATCCAATACTTCTGTTTTTTATTCTTGTACCATTGTGCGTGATAGTCAATCAGTGAGATAGAAACAGTAGCCCATGTGGTAAGTGGAAAAGAAAAAAAAATAATAATGGCAGCTAGAATTATTTAATCTTTTGTTTTGGATTCTTCACAGTTACTGTCACCAAAGTTGTCACACACCTCTAAGCTATCCTGAAACTGCTTCAAACTGACTTCTTTGGCCATCCTTTGTGTACTGTTATTTCTTGGGGTTCTAGTTCTCAGGATTCCAATCCTATGTCCTCTTTTCTCGCTCTGTGGTTCTTTCTGAGACCTTTCATGGACACCCAAGCCTTCAATTATCACCAAGACATTAGAGTTTTGCAAACTTCTAAACAAAGCTCAATCTCCCTTTTGAGCTGGATTCCCACTTTTCCAGCTATTTACTGGCTTCTCTACTAGATATACCCAAACTAAAACTCATTTGGACTTATTCCCACTCTTCACCTAAATCTGTACCCGATTGCAAACCTAGGTGGATGTCGCCCACTCTCCAAGCTGGGTACCCCAGTCCCTAGCTCCCTACATCGCTCTCTCATCATCTGTATCCCATTGGCTGACTTCAGCTCCTCCTCACAGCTCACCTGTGATGATGACCAGTCTCCTCTCAGGGCTCTGTAGAGTCCCTCTAACCCCCCTCATTTTATTCTCCACACTGAAACCAAAATCATCTTTCTAAAAGTCAAATCTGAACTTGTCTCTCGCTAACCTAAACATATCTAATGCCCCATCACAGAGAAATGTAACAACAAACAAGGCCCTCTGTGCTCTGGCTTATCTGTCCTCTGGCCTTGTTGAAGCCACTCTGCCCCTAAATCCTCACCACTCCCAGAAAGTCGTTGCTGGCAGTCTTGAAAGCTCTCTCCTCTCCTTCTGGCAAGTCCCTATGAGGGACACAGAGCTGAGAGGTCACCTCTGTGAAGCCTTCTCTGGCACCACCCTCCACAGAATTTACTGCCCCTCCTTTGGTCCTCCGAGCTCTTGGTTCTTCTCTCACCACCTGATGTCCTTCAGCATTTAACAATGTTGTGATCATCCGTTTGAAAGTCTTGTCTTCTCCACCTTAATGCTTCTCATAAGGAACCTCCTGCTTCCTTAGGGCACTCTTAATCAACTGAAAATCCTGTGCTCCATCCCAAGTCTGCTGAAGAATCTCTGGGGGTGGCTGGGCCCTGGAATATGCATTTTACAGCGCCTGCCCTTGCCTACACTCAGCAGATTCTCCATCCCCAGGAAGGGCCGTGGGACTGTTCCTATGTCACTGATGGGGGAGAGTCTCAGAGAAATAAAGTCATTTGCCTAAGGTAATACAACGTGTAGATGTGGGGCCAGCTGCAAACCTGGGTCATCAAATGGCAAGCTCTGAGCTACTAGTCTGGTGTTAGGGAAAATGTTTACACACATAGATACTGGTACATGATAGACAAATAAAAGTTTGCTGCCTGACAGACTACTAGTCCTTCATGTCTCCAGCACATATAAGTAAAATTGCCCTGCCATCAGCCCCTGCTCAGCACTGGTTGGTTGTTTTCCAGGGGGCAACTGATTGGACCATGCTGGCCATGTGACATCAAGGTAGCCGATCCATAGCACTCAAGGTGTAGCAACGAGATTAGCTGGTCCAAGCAAGTTTTCATTCTCAAAAGGTTTTGGAAATACTTTTGGAAAGAGGAAAAAGCACAAGTGGTAGTTCCAACTAAAAGGACATGAGAAGGAGTCACAGGGGCCATGAGTTACGTAATGCAGTTAGCAGGGAGTGTATAGCCCTATATACACAGGCATGTAGACTCAAAGATAGACTCAGAAATTCCCTGGTCCAGTTCAAGTCTACGTGTTCTATTAATAACAGACTCTTTTTTTCTCCCTTTTATTTTGATGTCACTCTAAGCATCAAGTTCAATCATCCACTCCATACAGAAAGGACGCTATTGACTTTGTAGCTATTTGAGCTACAAAATGATGGGAAAACTTGTCTAAGTGGGCCACAACTGTCTCTAGAGAACACAGACACCATGAAACTTGTCTAATAGCTTTGTCTTCTCCCCAGAGTGCTCCTGCACTCCTTGCTGGTGACCGACGTGGACACCTGTTCCTCATCGGTTTCCTCTCCGTAAGCTCCAGCCTTGACACGCAGCCTTGTAAGTGTTCATCTCTAAGTCTGTTTTCTCCATCTTAATGTTTCTAAAAGTGTGGTCTACAACCACCTACAGCAGAACCACTACTCAGGGACTGTGTCTGCCTTATTCACTGCCACAGAGTCTAGTACAATTCCAGACCCAGAGCAGAAACCCAAGAAATCTTGGATGAAGCAATTGAAAAAGAAAAAAAAATTAAGAAAATCCATGAATCGTTAGCTCCGTGCAAACAGCAGCTCTAACAGTTTTGTTGCTTGACTGCTAAAGGAGAAAGAACCGAGATTCCTCACCCACCTGGCTGCTCTTCCATGTTTGCTCGGAGGTAAAAGCCTCTTCAGTGGTACACCGCCTCACCGGAGTCACTGGCCAAGGTCTCGCCATGGAAAAACTCCATGTCAACCTGCTTTGAGGAAGTCTCGGTCAGACTTCCAAAAATGTAGTATGGAGTTTCCAAGCCACCATGATTCCCCTTTGCAGCTCTGAGGTGGAAACAGGGCCAAGTTCACAACAAATTCTCAGCCTAATGCTGCTGGCAGGCCTCCCATTCAAAGCAATAACTGGCTGCAAACTCTACTGAATCTGTGAACTTAGGGAGCTCAGGAAAATAGAATCAGTAACTTCAGGGGCAGGAGTTAGTACTCATTCATTAACTTCTACAAGAATTCAGATCTCAGCAAGTCTGCCTTACTGTTAAAGAAATGGAAATGGCTAATGGTCTAGACAGAACCCTAGAATGCAGACCTCCCCCCGCACCCTGTTTTTCATATTCCTCCTTCTGATTGTAAATGTTATCAGATTTCCCATTCCCCTTCATATTGGGAGCCAGCAAAGATAGACTAACAGTAAAAGATAGAAGTTTCTGTGAGCCTGCCATGGTTTGGGTACTCTATATGGCACACAACATGTCATTTCTTGAGCTCTTAGTATGGTTCATATGTTCTATCACTGAAGCATCAAGACAGAGAAGACAAGATGATTATTACGGTTTCATACACAGGGAAACTGAGGCTCAGACAGGTTAAGAGACTTGCCCAAGGTTATAGCTAGTAAGCAGAAAGCTGGGATGGAAAGCCAGGTCTGTCTGACTCCAAACTCAATTATTTTGCCACTCTATCATGACTTCTCTTTGAAGGAGAAAAAAGAAAAGAAATAATAATTGGCACCCATTGATCCCTGCCCAAGAAACATCCTTATTTCCAAGGCAACAGCTATTTTTTTCCTGTTACTTTCAACAAACATCTATTGAGCATTTACCATGTGCCAATAATTTTACCGGGTGCTGGGGATGCACAGATGAAAGGACTGGCTGTCCTTAAGAACTTTACAGTTATTGGAGAAGTCAGAGAATTTTAAGACAGGTAACATCACAGACAGCAAGTGCCTCAGGGCCTTTCCACTTGCTGTTCCCCGTGTCTTGAATGCTCTTCTTCCAGATATCTGCATTTCACAGTCAGGAATTGTGATGTCTGAGACTTTGCCCTGTTTGCAAGCCAACAAGTCAGCCTACTACAGCCTCATGGATGTTGGCAGAAGACATGAACCTCTTGGGTTAGGGACAAAGGACAGTTTATTACTCACAGCAGTAGCAGTAGCCAGAGTGTCAGCGTTTGTGCCAGTTCTCCAAACCTCATTTCCCACTGGCAACATGAAGAGAGCCAGGTCACACCTGCACACAGGAGGTAGCATTGAAGAAGAGGAACCCCAAGCTTAGATAACCCAAGTCTTACGTATAATGATATGCAAACAAAATTGCCCTTTGCTGCAGAGGGAGGTGTTGTTAATATACTGGACAGAAAGCAATTTCTCTCTTTGCTCCAAAGGTAGAGACATTATCTCTACCTGCCAAGGCTGTTTGCTAAACAAACATCCTTGAAAATACAGTGCAGAACATTAGGGCCGTTAGTACCTTGCTCACAAGGTGTGCAAAAACGCAAGAAACTTGCAGAGAACTGTCTCCCCACTTCACCCGGACTCAGATATGAAGGGAGGCCTTCGCTGGCCATTCCATTTCAGATTTAACCCCTATGACCCTCCCTCCAGGAGCTCCCTCTACCCCACCTCTCCACTGTACTTCCACCATCTAACATCATATAGTTTTGCTGACTTATTTTGTTCATTGTAAACTCCATGAAGGCAACGAGTTTTGCGTGTTTTGTCAACATATCCTCAGTGTCTGAAATAGTGGCACGTAGTAAGTATTCAAGAAATCATTGTTGAATTAGTGAATATAATGTAGAATGCTCTAAAGAGGGAGGTTATGCATCAGGGGCAATGGGAGGGGCACTCAATCTACACTCAGAGGAAGTCGGAAGGTTTCTTGGAGGAGATGCCGCCTGAGGAGTGTTACCAAGGACAGGAAGGGGTTACTCAGGCAAAAAATAAAATAAAATAAAAAAGCATTCCTGGAGGAGAGAAAAGATTTAAAAAATGTACAGAGACCAAAACGAAACAATGTGAAGAACGGAACTAGACATGTGGGATTTCTACTGCATGAAGTGGGAAGGGGCAGCGGATGAGGCTGGTGGGGAAGAAAAGGGCTTTGGTCCTTGGCCAAGGGGCTTGGCCTGTCTCCTGTGAGGGATGGGGAGCCGCACACAGGTTTTAAGTAAGGGAGTGATGTTTTAGAAAGATCACACTATCCTTGTGTGGAGGATGGAGCCAAGGCAGAGACTGTACTCAGATTCGTTGACTGAACTAAATGGCAACTCAAAAGTATCTAGATATTTCTAATTAGGATGTTGAAATTTCTAAGGAAGAAGTGTGATACAGGTTTTCAGTTTAAAAAAAACATGACAAAAATTTTAAAATATCCAGAACTTTAGAAAGATCCCTGATGAGTTTTTATAAACATAATAGTAATAATTTAAATGTAATTTAAGGAGTCTTAGAAAGCAAAGAGCAAGAACTGACTCTCAGCTAGTTATTTCTTATACTGAAGTCAGATGATTCCTTCTTGCCATGGGCTTGGTGACCCCTTAATTGGACGTAGTACGCAGTATAGTTCTTTTCATTTTACCAAAAAATTAAAAATTTTCTAATAACGATTTAAAAGTAATAGAATTATCAATCAACAAAAGTCAAAGTAACTATAGGGTGAGCATCTACCATTGGAAGGGGCTGTGCTACTTGCCCTGAGTTTACCCTCTGGCTAGGGAGGCAAGACTTAGAAATACACAGAGGGAGACAGCAGTGAGAGATTAAAACTACAGATCAAGGCTGCACTAGGAGAGACGGCATGAAGCAAGTGAGTTCCACAAACAGTAGTCTGCAGAGTGAAATGAGGGCTATAAATGGACCTAATAGCTAACACTTTCTGAGTGCTTGCTAGGTTGTAGGCATGATGCTGTACGTTCCGAATGGAAGTATCTCATTTAACTGATAAAGCTCTCTGAGTCACAATAACAATGGCTAACATTTACTGAATTCTCACTGGTTCCAGGCACTAGCCCATGTTTTCAATGGATTATTTTATTTTATCCTTACAAAGACCCTATTTAGGAGGTATAATCAGCCCCATATTACAGATTAGGATGCTGAGGTTTAGCGAGATTGAGTTCTTTGCCCAAGGTTTCACAAGTAACATGTGATGGTGTCATTACTTAAATCCAGGCCATCACTCTTAACTACAGGGCTTCCCTGCTTCCTAATAACAGGCAGGTATTACTATCAAATTGATTTTGCAATGGAGGAAACTAGTGCTTAGAAAAGTGGAGCCATGAACACATGTCTGTATGAAAGCCAAAACACAGGAACCAACCACAAAACATCTTGAAGGATCAGAATCATGAATGTCATAAATTTTATATTTTATCAATGTCATCCAGCCTGCTTGACTGGAAATTGAGTTCAAGTTGGATATGAATAACTTAGTGGGAAATGGGGCAAACCAGATTCAGATATAAAAATCTGGATCATTTACTTGCATCAGGCACTTTGCTATCCGCTAGAGAGAAGGCATGTGACAGGCACACTGCACACCCTCGGGAGCCCACAGCTTGGTGGAAGGACAGACGCCAAACTAAAAACTGCAAGAAGAAGCAACTGCAGGAGAGGAATTTTACAAAAGGCAGACGCTTCCGGATCAGTGTTCCTTTTGTACTCCTGTCCCCACAGTGCTAGAGAATTCTAGAATTCCTACCGCAGTGGATGTGTGTCCTGAGCATTGTAACTTCACCCTACAGCCCCAGGGGTCAGAAACAGGGAGAAGAAAGGAACATGCCTACTTGTATTTCCCCCACTCTTAAATGCCCAAGCAAACCCTTGCTAGTGTTGTACTAAAAACTTGCAATGGAAGCCTCTAGAACAAGTTAGAAGACTTCTCATGTCACCTGCCATTTGTCACTTTAGATGCCCCTGGTCCATTTGAGTCCACTCTTGGCCCTGGATTCTCACCTTCAGCATCCCTGGGTTTGATGAGCCATGTTGGACCCCTCCTTCAGGGTATCACCTCAGACATGTTTGGGTTATTCACTCTCTGGTGCCAGGTGTCTTAATGTTGAGCATCCTGCCCTCAACTCACAGTGCTGGCTGGGCAGACCTACTTCCTGCCTGACCTCAGGGGAGGGGATCACACAAGTGCAACCTGAGGGCATCAAGGTTGAAATGGCAGAGTCCCCCTTGAAGTCTCTTTGTTTGAACCTGGTTAAATTGTTTCATTTCTCCAACATTTATTCATCAATGATCCCACATAAGCTTCAGGATGAAGTGGAAATTCTTAGCACACAAGGAATTGCACCAGCTGGCCCTTCACACGCCTCTCCGCATCCCCCACTGCCCTCCTCCCAGCACATCAGCCAGAACAAGCCATCTGAGTCTCAGACACCACCTCTCGTTGCTCCATCTTTCTCTGCCTTTGCTCTTTTGATTTCATCTGCTTGGAACGTCTTTCTTCACCTTTCGACCTGGCTTAGGCCTTCTTATTTTTGGAGGCTGAGGTGGAGTCACCTCCCCCTAGGAAGCCCCTCCTGCTCTCTACCCCAGGCAGAGGTGGAAGCCTCTTCTCCGTGCTGCCCAGCCTGTCCCAGCATCTCCCCCCTCACCCGGCGTCTCCTCCCTCACCCAGCATCTCCTCCCTCACCCGGCGTCTCCTCCCTCACCCGGTGTCTCCTCCCTCACCCAGCATCTCCCCCCTCACCCGGCATCTCCTCCCTCATCCCGCACTGCAACTCTTGACTGTCTTTGTCGGAGGGCTGCTCCACTTTAGGGAGAAGCAGCTTGTTTTCAGCCTTTTAAGATCTTACTTCTCAGCAGCAAACGGCACACAGTGGGGACTTAACACCCGTTTACTGAATTAATGACCATTTGAATTGACCACTTCCTACTTAGCCTTCTTATTGATCTGGAGACTGTTAAGTGTTTGTAGAAATATCACATTCAAATGCTTACAGGGACCAAGGAGATGATGTAAGTGTATTGACTGGCCATGTGGGACGCGTGTCCTGTCTAAGGTGACCTCTGGTTTAGGCCCATGATGTTCCTTGGAGATGAAGAAGGAACCTGGGCGAGTCATCTATTTTCTCCTTCTGCCAATAAACGAAGGTTGGGTTTTTTTTTTTCATATTTCCAAATAAAGAGGTTTCACACTTTTCCCTGAAAGTACTATGCCAAGAAGAGTAATATTAAACATCAAATTCACCTTCATCCTTCCTATGGAGTTTCTACCGAGTTTCTCTGCCCATCACCGTGAGAGCAGAAACACTATTGCTCACATCTTCTGATTAGCACTTAGCACATGGCGGGTGTTTAATTAGTGTTAAAAGAGTAATCATAATATGTAGAAGCTGAAAGAAAAATTATGTATTTTTAATGAAAGAGTGTGATGATGATTTTCCTTTTGAAAAATGTGTTCAACCTAAATGTGATTTCTTATTTATACAACCTTATCTTTTCCATGCCACATCAGCAACAGGAGGAAAAAATAAGTTTATGTCTTAGTCAGAAAGGTATTTAGCTCACATCTTCCCTATTCTAGTCATTCATTCATTTGTCAATCCATCCAACAAATAATCTAGGTCCTCTACGTGCCAGGACTGTAATTATTACTCCAACTCTACCTGAGCCCTGGGGTTGCTCATAGTTCACTCCTCAGCTTTCTTCCTTAAAAGTTCCAGGTATTGGGCCAGCCTGGTTGCATGCTCTGCTTCAGCAGCCCAGGGTCCATGGGTTTGGATCCTGGGTGTGGACATACACACTGTTCGTCAAGCCGTGCTGTGGAGGCATTCCACGTACAAAATAGATGAAGATGGCACAGATGTTAGCTCAAGGCCACTCTTCCTCAAGTAAAAAGAGGCATAGTGATGGTAGAAGCTTCCTGCTATGGCTGATCTCTGGATTTCCTCACCTTCCCTGTATGGCTTTCAGTTCTTCCACGCCCCGGTTTAACTAAGTCCCGATATCCAATTTCCTCTGTTCTAAATACTTAAAGTAGTTGCAGTTTTCCTGACCAGCCTCCAACTCACACTGATATGTCATACAAAGCACTGTAGGTAAAATTTCTCATTTCCGCCTCACCCTGGAAGATGGGCTCTATTCTCCACCACCCCCTCCCCTTACAAATGACGACACTGAGCCCCAGAAACGTTACACTGGCCGCCAAGCTCATGTGTAAGAGGAGGGATGGCCAACTTCGGAGCTACCACCTGCACCTCTAACTTTCAGAACTTGGCCTTCTGTTGGATTTTTCTGACCATATTGTATCGTGTTAATTTTCGAAGGTCTAGACACAAAGATATTTGTGTAACATCCCCCCGTGTTACCCAGGTGGGTGGTCTCCATGCTCCAAGTGCCTTCCTGGAGTGGGCCAATGTCCTCTAACTGCTCTCTGCTAGGGAAAAAGGCTACAGCCTTCCTCCAAGTCCCTTCCCATCGAAGTCCTAATTATTATTCAAGGGCTGCATTTACTCGTTCGTAAAATGTTTACTGAGTGCTTAGTATGTCCTAAGGGCTAGGGTCTGGGGCACGGCAAACGTGAATGAGACTCAGTTCCTGCACATAAAGCGCCCATTGTCCGGGAGGAGAGCCAGGTATAGAAAACAATGAAAGCATGCATGTGGGAAATCTTTCATCCAGCACAACAGTGGCAGAGTGGGGCTGTGGATCTTGAGCTGGGTCTTGAAGAATACGCGAGAGTTTGGGAGGTGAAGGGGATTGGAGGGGCCATTCATTTGCATCAAATGTGGGTACACAGCTTACCCTGCAGTATGAACCTCGGTGCTTCTGTATTCACCCAAATACATGGATGTGTGTGTGTGTGTGTGTGTGTGTATATATATATATATATATATATACTTATATATATACTTCTCACATATATATACACACACAAACTACACACCTATATTTTATATACACATTACATATGCTATGTATTTACATATAAATGTACACAGCCATGTATGCATGTGTTATATTTGTACTCTATACGTAAATATAGACATACACATCTTTGGTTTTTTCTTTTCCTTTTTTCCATTATATTAATCTAACTTATTGAATAAAAGAACAAAGATGAACAAAAGAACTAATGTATCATTAAAGTAAGGAAATTGAATTGCTGGAAGGCTACCTGTCATTGTCTTTACCACACTAACAAATACCCAAGGGAAAACGATGGAAATATAAGCCATAGACGCACAGCTTTGTACAGGGACATTCCTTCACAGGGAAAAGCCTAAATGGACCTTGCAGGCTCAAGTTCCTTTCTGGAATACTATTAAAGAACGTGTCCCGCATTTAAGTTTCAGCTGGAAGTAAGATGTGAATAGTAAAGGCTATTTTCCACTGGGCTGGAGTTAGTTCACACGGAGAAGTTCGCAAAATGACAGTCTGTCCAAAGTTCCTTTTGCTTAGGGCAGTATGACTCTGGGAGAAAAAAGGAATTCACTTAATGTACTGCTGCCCAGAATTTCCCAAGGACCATTGGCTGACCTCCGGAAATCCCCCCTGATGGCCGCCTGGTCCTCCGTCACAGCAGTGTGCAAGGAGCGGGCTTCCCGGGCCCTCCAGCACAGCTCAGCCAGCTGAGCCGGCCTCTGCACAGGCTCTAACACCTGCAACACCGGGGCAGCTTTTGAACTGCTCTATTTTTTACATATTTTCTTACCCTTCCAATTAGCTTATAGGGTCTCTGAGACAAGTAACTTCTCCTATACTCAATTCTTTGGGAACAAATATATTGCTTTTGAAAAAAATATCACCCTTTTCCTTCTTGGTTTTCCAGTTTTCTTTTGCCATCTGGCATCAGAAGAGGGAACATACAGATCACCTTGGGGAGGGGGGCAAATGGTCTAGGGAAGCCCCTTTCAGAGAGGAGGGGAAGAAAAGACAGTCCTTTTGACACAAAGAAGTAGGGCCTTGGAGGAGAGAAGAGAGAGCAAGGAGGGGAGGGGAGACGTGTGTTAGGCTGTCTTCTCTGGACTGAAATCCCCACCGTGAGGGTGGAGGAGGAACTGGAAGACAAGCAGATATGTTTGACCCAGGCGGGCCTGTGCTGATCACAGGGCCACCACACTGAGTCAGAGATGGCAGAGAGGCTATACAAGGCGGAAGAAAACAGATCTCCCAGGTTTCGTAAGAAGCCTAGGTTGGAAAAGAGAGGATTCGTAGGTTTGCTGTGGACCTCTAGAAGGCTGTGGAAGACAGCAGGGGCATGAGCCATGTCCACCAGCTCCCCAAGAGGCTGTGGGATGGACCTGCCTCTAGGAATCAGAGGGCCCAGGTTTCTTCCTCTGTAGAATTCCTAATGCCTAGAGGTTGGGGAGGAAAAGCCCCAAGTGGGCACTTGAAAATGGGCCACCTGATAAAGTTAGCAGCAAGATGTGGCCAGCACCAGAGACAGGAACTTGTGAGGACACCAGCAGCTGGAGCCATCACCGAATAGACCAGATGTTTCTTTAGCTACAGCAGTGGGTGCCAGTCAGACGCCAGGGACGAGAGCAGAGCAGCCATCCTGCCTCGGAGGCTGACAAAGACCTAGAGGACAGGATGGGGACCAGGAGCTCTTCCAGCACCTGGAGAACAGGCAAATTATCCTCCCACCAAGACTAATCTTGAGAGAATGGGGAAGGAGGACACCCCTCAGAGGGGAGGAGATACCCTAAGGAGAGCAAGTTTAAACTAAAGAAACAAATTCAACTGAAAGAGATATTGTTGACTGATGCATTTAAGTGCGTTGGGTAAAATTTTCCTTTTACCCAATGGGATGGAGCCTACTGATGAACTTTAAATTCATCAGAAAAAAATTAAAAAGTTCCAGGTGTCTCAGATCTTCTAAGTTTTGTGTTAGGAAATATTCGACTCGTCTACATTTACTAGTAGGGAATGGCTCAGAGGACCTTACACACAGTAGGCATGCAATGATATTTTAGTAAATGAGTTAGACGGATAAACAGGAATGTGCAATTCTCTTTGCCCAGGTAATTGTTAGATGGATTATGAAATTTACTGTCCATAGCTAATGGGAGGTTCCATGGCTTTCTAACCAAATTTTAATGTCTGAAGATAATGAATTATTGCTTAAGTTTTTACTTGAACCTACAAATGTCCAAATTCTACATTTGCTTGTGCATCACTTCCCTCTCAAAGACCTGCTGGACTTGAGTGCACTGCCCTCAGCAACCGCTCTCAGCTGCCTCCTAAGAAGGTGCAGAGACTTGGACCAGAGGCAGAAAACCAAATTTTTTTGCAAACTTGTGTGTCCTTAAGATTTGCCTCTGTCACCATCTGCCTGTCATCAACGGACCATCTTTATCTACCAACCACTCGCTTATCTGTACCAACAAGACTCAAGTATTCAGGAGAAGTGCTTTTCCCCGTGATGATTTGTTGTAACAAAATTATCGTGTGTATGGTGCCACTTTACAGTTCACAGAACTCCCCCAACATTTCGTCTCTTCTAATTTTAACAACTTCGAATGTCACTCTCACCCTTTCTGATGAAGCCTTTGTAGCTACTACCCCACTGATAATGCGCTTGTCAAGGCGGTCAGTGACCTCCATCTCACAAAATCCAGTGGTGACTGTTTGGTCCTTATCTTATTGACCTCTCGACGCCACTCAAAACACCTTCTGAAAACATTTTCTTCACTTTGTTTTGGGTCACCTATTGCCTATTGCCTATATTTTCCTAATTTAGTGGCCTCTCCTATTCAGTACCCTTTACTTTTTCTTCTCTGAAAGGAAATGTTGAGGGGCCCAGGTTCAGTACTTGGCCTCTCTTGATTTCCGCTTCCTAGGGGATCTCATTCAGTGTGATGTCTTTTGAGACTGTGCTGATAAGTCCCAAATTCATTTCTCCAGTTCCAGTCTTCAGTCTTGAATATCCAAGTCGACTTGGCATTTCTACTGGGATGTTCAACAGGCCTTGCGAACTTCATACGTCTGCCTTAGCCAGCCCTCCCAAAGGCGTGTTTTCCTGCTTCCCATCTGTCTTCCTAACTTTTAGCCTAGTGACTCTCTTGACTCTACTTCTTTTATATGCCTAGATTTTGGTTTAACTACGTGTTCTGACTCTAACCTTAAACTGACCTGCACTTATGGTCTTGTCCTTGCTTCAAGCTGGTCTAGACCTGTAGTCTGGCTTGGCCCATTGGCCTCCAGGTCCTGCCCTAATTTGCTCCTTTCTCATGGTGAGGAGCTCCAGCTTTCCTCACCCACGCCAGCTCTCTGCCCTATATCCGAGGCTCTGGATGCCAAAGATTCTGGTGTTACCATCTACCTCACAGCTTACTTGTAATGAAAATCTAGTGCCTTTTAATAACCAGTAAGCTCTGGTTCCTTTATACTTTCTCCTTTAACAAGGGCTGTTAATCGCGTGGTCTGTAGACTACACATCATGAGAGCGTCATCAGAGCAGGTTTATGAAGCATTCAATTGCATATTGCCTCCTTCTTGCCTTTCAGGTGATTTTAATCAGCATTGGCCGAGAGGCTCAGCTCCATTACCACTTCCAATTGATGGGTATTAGCTGCCTGGAGTGCGTTTGGGAAGGATTTTGAAGTCAGTAAACTCAGCAGAAAAGAATGCTATGATCAAATGGTATTGCCTACCATGTACACAGCACAAGAGAACCTGACTCTGTGAATTTGCTGTCCGTGTATAATCTAAGATATTACTCTCTTTCTCAAACTCTTTTTCTGTTCTTATAGAAATAGAAACAACTCATTAATAAAATCAATAGTTCATTAGTAATTATCGACAGTATCAATACTATTATTAATGAATAATAGTCCATTAGTAACTGATTAATATAGTAGTAGCAATAATAAATACCGTTTCTAGAATATTTCACCCCTTACCCAACAATATATGTGCTGCCTAATGACGTTTCAGTCAACGATGGACCGCATTTTGACAGGGATCCCATAAGATTAGTGCCATACAGCCTAGGTGTGTAGTAGGTTATACCATCTAGGTTTGTGTAAGTACACTCTATGATGTTTGCACAACAACAAAATCTCCTAACAACGCATTTCTCAGAACCTATCCCCGTTATTAAGTGACGCATGACTATACCAAGAATTTTGCTCAAGTGACTCATTTAATCCTTACAATTGCCCCTTAGGCATTACTGTTATCTCCTTTTATACGTAAGGAAAATGAGACTTAGAGATATGAAGTAATAGGTGTAAGTTCTCTTCGCTAGTGAGTGGTAGAATTATTCAAACCAACGTTTGTCTGGCTCAAAAGCCATGTTCTAAAAGACTTTACTAGACTGTCAATATGACATTTGCTTAAAATTTTTTAAGAATTTGATGTGTAACATACATAAAGTGCCCATATCGTAAGTGTAAAACTCAATGAATTTTTACAAACACTAACCCTCACGTGGCCACCATCCGCGTCAAGATTTAGAACATCTCCAACACACTAGAAGGCTCCCTCATGCTCTTTCCCAGTAGCTATCCCTTTGTAGTAGTAGCAGTTCTGACTTCTATGACAGTGAATTCGTTTTGCCTGCGTTTGAACTTCATATAAGTGGAATGAGACTGTCTGTGGTCTTTGTGTCTGGTTTCAGTTGCCAATCATTATGCCCATAAGATTCATCTGCGGTGAACAGACCCTAAGGTGACTCCTAATGATCCCCCACCCAAATCCTGGGCCAGAGGAATTTCTAGATGGCAGAGATTATTCTGGGCTGGCACAATCTTTGAAGTGGCACTAGAGTTCACTCTTGAATGCCAAGAAAGGCTGGGAAGGGCAGAGCAGGGGTGTGGGGCGGAGCAGGACAACTGAGTTGGGCAGAGAAGGCCAGCTGGCCAAGGGGCTACACAACCACAGTTCTGGCTGAGGTGCAGGAAGAAGCAGACGAGGCTGGAGAGGCATGCCCTCGGCCCTAGGGACGTGGCTAATGATCTCCTGCAGGAGGCAGGTCGACTTAGTGTTCCATAAAGAGCCTCTTCTCTTCCAGCTATTTCAGAGAATCCAGCTTCTGGTTTTCAGAATGTGGCATTTTTCTCATTAATTTTTATTTGCAAATTTTTAGGGTGCTTTTTTGGCCGAAGTTTTCATTATATTTATCTGCCCCTCATCCTTAGACTCCAGAACATGATGATTTCTGAGAAACGGCCATTATTCTGGTATCCACTAAAGAAATATTCTGGTCACACCCATCAAGAAGGAAGCCAATGTCTTCATAAGCATAATTTCTGCCTGTATGTTTTCCCTCCTACTCTTAGCTTCCTGCCTTCACAGATTTCCTCCCAGATTCATTTATTTCTGACGGACATGCACAGTTGTCAACAAATGCTGTATTAAAAATAGATTTCTGTATTTACTCGGAATGCCCTCGGCCTAGAGAGGCAGCATCAAAGGTGTCTTTTCAACATGATCTGCTGCTGAGAGAACAAAGATGCACACAAAGCTTTTCAGAAATCTGAAAAGAAAAAAAACCCCAAATCTTTCCAACGGCAAAACGAACTTATAGTAACAGAAATAATAAAAAATGTTCTGAGGAATATTCTTGCACTCATGAACAATTGAACCAAGTACCTTCTGATTTATCCCAGTCCTAAGATTACCAGAATGCTCAAATCAGGTCAAGCGGAGAACTGGACTGAGGTGGAGAAAGAAATTTTTAGGACAATAATAAATTGGTTAGAAGGGGCTAGAACTAAGTTTTCTGGCCCAGATATGACATCCAGACCCTGTTCTCAGCATTTTTGTACGTGTTTTGGGGCCTCCCTTTCTGTGGGCTGTAGATATCTGCTACGTTCCATGTGCAATTCCCTGTAGGCATGTGGCACACATGTGCACAGTCCTGCCGCTCCATGCCCAGCCCTCCTTCCTGTCCTCCTGCTTGCCCCCTCCCTCAGCCCACCTCCTCCACTCCACCAGTGTGCCGTCAGATCTTGAGCTCCTTCTCCTACAACCTGCCTCGTGCTGACTCTCCTTGTTAGTCCCTCCTCCCTTCCCGACTCCCCTCCTGGATTCACTTACCATAAGCCAGACTCCCAGAAGGAATTTATATATCTGGTGGCAGTGGGCTTTCAGGTCAGTCTGCTTCAGGTCAGGACTCATCTGGGTGTGGTACGAGTTTAAGGGCTGTGCAACATGGAGGAGGAATCTACTTTGACTCTTGGAATGCGGACAAGTTGATTGACTTAAAGACTCATTTCCATCACGAGTATTTGCTTATCAGTTTGAGAAAGTTAAAAAAAATAATTGGGAAGACGATAAACCTTGAGAGGTAGCCAAAGCAGGCAGATGACATTCATCTTCAGGTATTACAGCCCTACTTTAATTGTCAGCAACCCATTACGTCACCCTATCCCAACTTCCCAGCTACCCTGGGATCAGTTTCCAACAGGGAGACTCTCAGCTTTTACCTCTTTTAATGGGATGAGAAATGTTTCTATCTTGCCATGAGTCCTCTGCTGCAGCCAGACCATTCGATTCTGTCTCCTGAATAGTTAGGCACGTTCCAACTCTATGTTTTTACTCACGTCTTCCTGGCATCCCTTCTCCCTCTTTCCATCTCTCCAAATCCTTCCTGTTTTAAAAAACTTGTTTTAATCTAAGTCCTCTACAAATCCTACCCTGACCACCCAGTGAAAACGAGCTCTTCCTCCTCTAACGTTGCTTGTATAATTTGGCAATTAAAACATTTCAATGCAATAAATATTTATTAAGTGTTTACCATGTGCAAATTACCATATACGGGACTGTACAGGACTCCAAGATAAATAAAACACTTTTTCCCTGAGTATAAAGTAAGTTCTCAAAATTATAACCAAATGCAGAACATACTACTTACTATGAGGCATGGTAGACAGAACTGTGGGGGATTTCGGGGAGTGGGGAGAAAGGAGCTAAAACTTGTTGAATGGTTATTACCATACCGTGTTAATGCTGGATGCTATACATTGCAATTTAACTCTCATGAGAACTCATTTTCTAGAGGTGGAAGATAGGGTTCAGAAAAGTTAAAAAATCAACCAAGATTGTACACCCGCTTAAGTGGTAGCGCAAAGTCAGAATTCAAATCCAGTTCTGTTTGGCTTCAAAGTCTCATTCTTTTCACTACCTCTTATCTAGTTATAAATTTAAGAAAGTCTTCATGAAGAAGGAAGCTTTTGGGATGAAGTTTGAATCATGCGTAGGGTTAGATCAACTAGGGAGAGAGAAGAAAATGCATTCCGTAATGGTTAAAATTCATAAGCAAAGTGCAGAGACAAGAAAGAACAGGATGAGCTCAGGTAACAGTGAAGAGTCAAGTTAGACTGGCTCATAGACTATGTGGAATGGACTAATAATATTGTAATATCTGTCTTTCATTTTACACACTTTCATGTGTACGGTCTCACTTAATACTCATGGCAACCCTGTGAGATGATGTATCTGTTAACTTTTACTGTTTAACACATTACTCCAAAATATAAAGGCTTCAATTAGCTCCCACTTCTGTGGGTTGGCAGTTTGAGGTTGGCTCAGCTGGAGGGTTCTTCGGCTGGTCTTGGCTGGGCTTGCTCATGCAGCTGTGTTAGCTCGTGGATTGGCTGGAGCTTGGTGGTCTAAGATGGCCTCACTTACATGTCAAGTAGCTGGCAGTCAATTGGAGGGTAAGCTGGGAACTGCGGTTCTCCTCCTCACGGCCACTCCAGAAGGCTAACTTGAGTTCATTCACAGGGTGATTGTAGATTTTCAAGCATCGAGGGTGGAGTCCTCAAGGCCTCTTAAGTTCTACAAGATCTCTTCCACGTATCCTATTGACCAAAACAAGTCATAAGGCCAAACCAAATTCAAAGGGTGGGGAAATATAGTCCACCTTTTGATGGGAAGGAGCTGTAAAGGAATTGTTATCTACAATCTACCACAGATGAATACTATTATTGTCCCTGTTTTTATAGACTAAAAAAGAAGAAGCTTGAAGAGATTAAGCAATTTTCCAGAGGTTGCATGATTAGGGAATATCAAAGCCAGAATATGAACCCAAGCCTGTCAAGTAAAGCCCAAGCTGAAAAGGTATGTAGAAGCTGCATGATGTCGAATGTGACTGATAGAGTGACAAGTTTACATGTAATTCAGAAAGATAACAAATTGCCATTGACAGATTTTGAGTAGGAAAGTGAAAATATAGTTATGCTTCAGGAAGATTTCTCTGGAAAGGCATAGACTGGTGAAGGAAAGCCTAGAGGGAGTGACGCCAGGGTAGGAACTCATATTATGGTCAAAGCAAGAAGAAAATGTGTGTCAGAACTAGAGTGGCTGCTATTGGAATGGTAAAGATGAGAATAAACGTGTCACCTCTTAGAAAAGAGGGAATGAGTTCAAGAGACAGTGTGGAGTTCAAATTTATAGGATTTGGCAATTGATTGAAAATAATGGAAGACGAGTGGAGAGAAAAAGGCGACTCCAAAGTTACAATCCCAAGTGTCGGGGGAGAAGTGGTGCTTTCACAGAGTTAAGGAAGTCAGAAGAGGGAGTTGGGTTGGGGATTAATGAAGAGTCTGGTTTACCTTGTTCAGGTAAAGGGTTAGCAGAATAGCCACATGAAAGTGCTTATCAGGCAACTGGTAAAGGAGGATCAGAGCTGGAGAGAGAGCCTGTTTCTGCAGGGCGGGTTTAGACGTCATCTGCCGAGAGGTGGGCTGGGAGCTCTAAAGGCAGACGAGCTGCCCTCGGGAGAGATGGCCAAGGGAAAAGGTAGCTGGAGGAAAATGATTTTAACGTCATCCACTTTCAGAGGCTATCCAGAGAAAACGAGACCAGGTACAGAGATAGAAGAATGGTCAGAGGAGTACACGGAGGACAAAGGTAAAGGAAAAGAGGGTTTCAAGACATCAAGGAAAGACCCTCTCAAGTTAGAGGAGGCGATCTACGTACAAATGCTACCAAAAATCTGATCGACTGTGTTTCTGGGGCAAATGGTTTGGATTATGATGATCAGAGTTGGAGGAGGGATGGGTTAGAAAGATGATTGGTGATTGGTTCTAAGGCAGAAATTCCTAATTTTTTTAGGGTTGGGAATCCCTTTGAGAATCTGATTAAAGCTGTGCATCTTTCCCCTAAGGAAATATATCTCCATAAAATACTTCACATACAATTTCAGGAGGTTTATAGTCACCCACAATTTCAGGCAGTTTATAAAGTCAATGGATTACGATGAGCAAGAAACAGATTTCAGATTTTGAACACCTGATCTAGGGGTAAACAGTTTTATTCACATCAGAGGGAGCAGAACACTAAGTGATTGACTTGAGGAAACACTGGAGCTAAACGTAGCGCCTCACTCCTCTAAGCACACACATTCCCAAGCCTATAAAGGGCACGAGTGGGAATAGGAGGGAGGGAGAGACAGAGGCACAGAGAGTTAATTATTAATCAAATTAAAGTAAGAGTGATGAGAATAATAACCAAAATTTATTAAAATTCTACTATGTTTCAAGTATTTACATATACTATTTTGCTTAATACTCACAAAACCCTTCTAAGTTAGGAATCATCATCCCTGATGAAAACACTGTGATTCAGAATAGTTAAATGGCAAACTCAATGGGTCATCGGTCCAAATAGGATTCAGTGTGAGATCTTTCTGGCTCCCAACTCGTGCTTTTTCTAATAAACCATGCTATTTCTCATGAACGCAGATTAAAAACAAAAACAGAAATAACAAAAACTCCCAGCTAAAATGTTAGGAATAGAAAATAACTTATCTTAGGCATTATCTAATACAACCGTACAATGAAAAGAAGGTCAAAATACCAAAGGAAAACGTGAGCGAAGGCAACCGAAAACACCATAAGAATCATCTAAGAACCTCAACGTGTGCTGAGAAGTCACTCAGTAAACTTTACCCTTTCTTCTTGATGAAAACCTTAAAAACTTGGTTTGAGAAGTTTATTCGTGAGGTTATACAATCACTATGACAAACAACTCCCAAATGCAGTGGCTTAACAAAGATTTATTTCGTGTTCACGTCACTCTTGGCATACTGCATGTGTGGTGTGGTGCGAAGGGGGATGGGCAGGGCTCTGTTCCACTTAGTCATTTGGACACCCACTTCCACCCAGTGGTCCGCCCTCCTTGGGCCTCAGAGGGCTCTGCTGGATGTCCTGTATTCAGCCAGCTGGCAGGCCAAGGGAGAGAAGCGGAGGGCCACACCAGTCCTCCCACATTCTATTGGTTGGAGTGAGTCACACGGCTCCACCCGGAAACAAGGGGGCTGGGAAATGTACTTTAGTTGTGGCCAAGAAAGAGGAAACTGATCGAAATTGTCTTTGTCTTTGATCTTCTCGTTACATCTTTTATGTGACACATACTCAAAACTGGGGTCGCCATTTATAGTTAATGTAGACCTGGCAGAGTTATTTCCTGAGGAATAAATATAAGAACAAATTCTACATCTAGTCCTACTCAACATACTATGAGACGCTGATAATAATTATTTGAGAAGAAAAAGAAGTGCAAGTACAGAAAAAAAAAGAAACAAACATTTACATCTTTAGATGACATTTTAAAAATCCTTGGAATTCAAACAAAATTACAGTAAATTTTAAATAATTCACAAATAATCTCCTCATACATTTAGAGTGTAAACTACACATCTGTATCAGATCAAATTTTGGGCACCTCCTCACATGCCCTGAAAGGCTTCTTTCTTCCCAGCGACGCCACCTGCCTCCCAGCCTGTGCGCCTGCGTCGCCTGTGCTGAGCCCTCAGCTGGTGAGCAGCAAGTGGGGGCCTGACTTTCCTGCCCTCATGCTCCACCTTACTACCCTCAGCCGCCACTTTCAGACTCGGATGGAATGCTGTCTGTAGTGTGCATTTCAACTTCCTGGGGTCCCACCACAGCACTGGGTGACACAACTCGGAAGTGCAGGAGAGTTACCTTCCTGTGGGAACCTTGGCCAACAGGAAATGGGAGACGGAAGAGATCTGTGCAAATAACTCCCCCACTCCCACCATCTAGAGGTGTGATTCCTCCTTGCCCTTCTGGAAAGATCCTGAAGACTAAGCGCCACCCTCTGCACCCCGTGGTGAAGTGGCTCCTTGCATCGCCTCTTTCCTCTCTTCGCCTACCCTTTTCTTCTTCACTGTCACCACCCTGGGCTTGCACCACGCAAAGTTTCAGCACTCCATCCTTTCCAAGCTCTGCTCCCTAGAGGACTCTGTCCAAGTTGTGTCCACTTGCAAGTAAATTACATGACTATCTGCTGGTGACACCTACCTGGAAAATAGAATAAAATACCAATTTCTTTAAAAATAATAATTAAATATTAGTTTGGCTCAGGAAGATTTATTTAAAAGAAATTATGAAAACATTCTGGGGAAATAAATGAAGAGATAATAATAATGAATAATAATGAAATAATGAAGAAATAGTAAATAGTTATATAAATTATGATTTTTATTCAGAACCTTGGGAAAATGAAATATTGTTAAGAACTCTTTTTAACTTAACGTATTTTTAATAGAACATCACTTCAATTTCCTATGAGGTATTTTAGGTAGCAAGATAAACTGAGCATGAAATTTCACTGAAAAAATGAAAAGTCAAGAATGCATGTTTCTTTAAGCGGTGATAAACTCTATTAGATTAGAAACCACCTTATCAGTGTGACGATATAATTTTCCGATGCTTTACAGTTTCTAAGTGCCCTCACACACATTTCCTCACTTATTCATCACAATAACACTACTCGATTGGTCAGAGAAGGATTAGTGTTATCTGCACTCTAGAGATTATTTATTTACTTTTTGGATTTAGTTATAGGTGGCTTCTTTCCAATAAAAGCTTGAGGTGCACAGCTGAGAAGTTTGAAGTTTGGAGAACCCCCAGTTAAAGGGCTGGGAGGGGACGCTGGGACTCCCGCTCAAGCATTTTGACTTCAGAACCCGTTTCTTCTCATTATACTTTGCAGTCTTCTGTTTTGAAATGACAATAAATCAAAATACATGGACTTAGTTTAAAAGAAGAAAAATTGTAATAAAAGGGAATCGATTCTAGAAACAAATTTAAACTATTATAAGAATTTAGCGCAGTTATTTTCATGGTCCTCTGTGTTCATTATCTTATAAAATTACTTCAAATTATTTTGGGGAGTGGGAAGAATGTAAACAAAGAATAAAAAAAGAATTAATTAATTAAATGAATTAACATATTCTAAACTTGAAAAAATATAATTATTAAGTGAAGAATACTTTGATACATTTTGTTGGGAAAATAAACCATAGTACTGTATTGAAGATTAACTCAGTCCCCCATGTTTCACACTCAATAATGCAAAAAACTTCCAGGAAAGTTGAGGTATTACTTTGGTTCATAGCGGGCTCTCAAGAAATATTTATTAATCGCGTGAGCATCTAAAAAATAGAGGCCTAGATGAGTTCACAGGTAAATTCTACCAAATATTTAAGGAAGAAATTATATCAATGCTGTACAATCTTCTTCAGAAGATCGAAGCGGAGGGAATACTTCGTAACTCATTCTATGAGACCAGCATTACCTTAATAACAAACCAGACAAAAACATTATAAGAAAACTACAAACCAATATCTCTCGTGAATATAGATGCAAAAATCCTCAACAAAATATTAGCAAATCAAACACAACCATGTATAAAAAAGAATTATACACCACGACCAAGCAGGATTTATCCAACGTATGCAAGGCTGGTCCAAGATTCAAAAGTCAATTAATACAATTCATCATATCAACAGGCTAAAGAAGAAAAACCACACGATCATACCAATAGATGCAGAAAAAGCATTTGATGAAATCCAATACCCACTCATGACAAAAACTCTCAGTAAACTAGAATTAGAGGGGAATTTCCTCAACCTGATAAAGAAAATCTACAAAAAACCTACAGCTAACGTCATACTCAATGGTGAGCAACTGGAAGCTTTCCCACTAAGATCAGGAACAAGGCGAGGATGTCCCTTCTCACCACTGGTTTTCAACATTGTACTGGAAGTCATAGCTGATGCAATGAGATAATAAAAGGAAAGAGAAGATATATTGACCGGGAAGGAAGAACTAAAACTGTCTTTGTTCTCAGATAGCATGATCATCTGTGTAGAAAACCCGAGTCAACAGAAAAACTCCCAGAACTAATAGGCAATTATAGCAAGGCTGCAGGATACAAGGTCAATATACAACAGTCAATCACTTTCCTATAACAGCAAGAAACAAGTGGAATTTGAAGTTAAAGACATATTACCATTTACATTAGCACCACAAAAAAGAAATTCTTATGGGGCCGGCCCGGTAGCACAGTGGTTAAGTTCGCACCTTCCGTTTCTCGGTGGCCCTGGGCACGCCGGTTCTGATCCCAGGTGCAGACATGGCAGCATGTGGCAAAAGCGATGCTGTGGTAGGCGTCCCACATATAAAGTAGAGGAAGATGGGCATGGATGTTAGCTCAGGGCCAGTCTTCCTCAGCAAAGAGGATTGGCAGTGGTTAGCTCAGGGCTAATCTTCCTCAAATAAAAAAGAAAAGAAAAGAAATACTTAGGTATAAATCTAATAAAATATGTATAAGACATATATGAGGAAAACCACAAAACTCTGATGAAAGGCATCAAGGAAGAACTAAATAAATAAATGGAGAGATATTCCACATTCCTGGATAGGAAGGGGATTTTTAGGGCAGTGAAACTACTCGGTATGATACTATAATGGTGGATACAAGTCATTTTAAATTTGTCTGAATCCATAGAATGTGCAACACCAAGAGTGACTCCTGATGTAAATTATGGACTTTGGCTGATAATGACATGTCGGTGGAGGTCCATCCATTATAGCAAATGTACCACTCTTGTGAGGGATATTGACAAAAGGGGAGGTTATAGGTATTTCCCCATAAGCAGGGAGAATATGGGAAATCTGTGTACCTTTTGTTCAATTTTGCTGTGGACCTAAAACCACTCTAACATATAAAATTAAATTTAAAAAAATAATAAATAATTTAAAAAATTATTAGAAGGAAAGGAAGCTGTAACGCAACCCCAAACGTGGAAGAGAGATGCGTGGAGGGTATCAGAGACAACATGAATGTGAGCATTTTAGACAACTGCACAACAGAACGTCCTCCGCCTTCAGTCCACCTCCCCTTGCTAGATGGTCTCCAATGGTGGAGAAGCTGCCAGGACAGGCACTGAGCCATGCTTACCGGTAGCGAGCGTGTGCCTGCGGTCACACTTCCAGCACTTCTTCTTTCCCTCATTTTCTTTCTATGCTGTTTATGTAATAGGAGAGTCCACCTTTGCTCGACACACCAGGCACTTCCCCTCCAGCTTTCTGCATCTATTTGCTAAGCTTTCATTTGCATACCGCTCCCTGTTTGAAGCACACTGAGAGAGCCTGGCCTTTAGTGGCAGACCTAGCCATTTCCTTCCACCACCTCCTGCTTCCAAGATTGTATGAGCTGCATGGACTTTTTCTCTCTTTTTTTTTTTGGCAAGGAAGATTGGCCCTGAGCTAACATCTGTTGCCAATCTTCCTCTTTTTCGCTTGAGGAAGATTGTCAGCCAACATCCATGCCAATCCTTCTCTATTTTCTGTGTGGGATGCTGCCACAGCATGGCTGACTAGCAGTGTGTAGGTCCATCCCTGGGATCCGAACCCTTGAACCCTGGGCCACTGAAGCAGAATGCGTGAACTTAACCACCACGTCACTGGGCCAGCCTCTCTCCTTTTTTTTGAGGAATCATGGCTACGTCTCCTCTTCTCTCTCCTCCCAGTTGGAAGCTTAGGCTCTGCTCTGACTCAAGGTTATGCAGTTGTGAAGAACTTATTCACAAACGGATGTATGAAGGGAGTAGGAGGATGGGCTCTTGTAGAGGCTGCCTCAGCAGCCACACCTGCATTACCCACCCACTCAGACAACACACCTTCCCTCTGGCCAACAGCGTGGACACATGACTCACGCTTGAGTAATGAGATGCTCTGGGCTGTGTTCTACGTGCTTTACACAAATTAGCTCCTCCAATCTTCACAGCAACCCTATGAGATAGCTACTCCTCTAAGGCGAGGGACTGAGGGATAGAGAGATTAAGTGTCTTCCCCCAGAGGACATAACTAGTGGTGAACCAACCTTCTGGGGTCCAAAGACAGGCAGCTTGGTTCTCAACTCCTCCCGGCCTCAGTAATTCAGGCTGGACCAATCAGAGTCCTTTCTTGGGATTTTTCCAACTTGTGCTGGGGCAGGTATTACTGTTACATCCCCAAGATGTTAGGATGTAAATCTACAGCCATCTGCAACCATGTTCCCCACCATGTGTCTGCCATAGGAGAGAACAATGTTGACAATTGGAGACAAGTGGAACCACTTGACAGGGTCCTAGAAACATCAAGACAGCTTCTAGTTACCTTCAGCTTTTCTCAGTTCCATGAGTACACGAAGCATATCAATTTACTTTTTTGCTTGCATTTTTTCAAACTGTGTTTCTGTCATTTGCAACCAAGAGGGTTCTGACTACTAGAGAAATTGGAGCCTAGATTGACCAGGCTCATGTGATAAAGTAAGCATGGTCATTAAAATAGGGAGTAAGGTGGGCTCAGCAGTTAGTCTCTGTTAGAGAAATTGCTAAAGGAGGATCTTGGATAAAGTTAATTAATCATAGGTTCACAGGAATCCATTTCTGTGGTCATTTCCCAGGTCCCTCATCTCAAATGAATATTCCTGGCAACTGAACCCACCTCGGATCCCTGCCCCGTGAAATAATAGCCGTCATGGGGGGAAAAGCCAAGTAAAAGATGCTGGAGAGCCTCCTCCACAGCAAAATAGTAAACCAAAGTGACATGCCCCCTCCAGGAGCAGTAAACTATAATGACACATTAAAAGGAAAAATTGAGCCCTTTGTCTCTGGGCTGAAAGTTGATTACATATTTTTAGCTTCTCTACAATTACTCACTCACTTTATTTTCTTACTTCAATCCTGGATTTTGAAACCACATCAATTTCTCTTCAATTGTTTATGATGTTGTTTTAGTGTGTTACTTATGTCTGGTATTTGTTTACGAGCTAATGGTTTTAAGATTTCTTCCTCTTTTAAAGTATATTTTAAAAACTAAACATGCATGACAAAATCTTACTCCAACATATAAACAGAAGCTGGCCAAAAAAGAAAATGCTACCCTCGCTGACTAAGGGAAAATGATTGTCTTGAAGGTTTGCTGACATGAGTCAACAGGGACAATGAGAGGGGCTCAGAGGCCTGGAGCAACGCGGTCTCAGCTCCTCAGTTACCAGTGAGCCTCTGCCTGCCTGTCATTTGCATCCTGCGGACTGTTCTGCAATAAGGGCTTAAACATAGAATGGGGAGAGAGAGGACACCGCCTGTCAAATGTTTCCGGTTTTGGAAAATCTTACTTATTCACTTAAATTTCTTTCCTGGATGCGTAGACTAAGTATTTTAAAGATGTTAATTTTTTTCCCAAATGATTTTGTGGGTTTTATAAAGTTGCAACCAAAACTTCAACTGTATTTTTCAAGAAGTTATCCAAATAATTTTAGAAATTGTCTGGAAAAAGAAAGAGAAAAGAATATCTAAGCAGTTATTGAAAAGGATGACTATTTAGTGGGAAATTGCTTACCAACAGTTAAAGTGAAACAGTTAAAGCAGTACAGTATTGATTCAAAATAAGATAGAAAGTCAACTAAATAGACAAAAATCCCAGAAGCTAACACTGGTATGTATAAAAACTTAATACATACAGAAGATTAAGGAAGTGAAAGGTGTCATAAAAATTGGTTAATAAGAAAAAAACTGACTCTTACTTTGTGCTTTTTATTAAAATAAAGTTATATTAACTATTTTAAAAGCCATAGGAATACTTTAATGTGTAGCTTTTTGATCTCTGAGAAAAAGATATTCGTATTTTTTTCATTCATATTCGTATTCAACTTAAGAACAATGGAAGAGAGGCTAGCCCAGTGGCATAGTGGTTAAGTTTTTGTGCTCCACTATAGTGGCCTGGGGTTCATGGGTTCAGATCCTGGGTGCAGACCTACACACTGCTCATCAAGCCATGCTGTGGCAGCAACCCACATACAAAATAGAGGAAGATTGGCACGGATGTTAGCTCAGGGTGAATCTTTCTCAAGCAACAAGAGGAAGACTGGCAACAGATGTTAGCTCAGGGCCAACCTTCCTCAACAAAAAAAAAAAAAAAGAAGAAGAAGAAAAAAATGCAAATAGAAAGATTTGATATGATGTTTGTACTATAAATCAAAAGCAATCATAAATATACTTAAGAAACTAATAACAAACTGGGGAACACAGTTTTCAGAAACATGACTGATAAAAGATCAATGTCCATAGATGTAGACAGCTCACAGATGTTGATGAGAAAATGCATGAGCTCCCAATTATAAGACTGGCCAAGAACTTCAACAGTCAGTTCACACACGTACATACAGTCCTGCCTCACTTAAGACAGGGATGCGTTCAGAGAAATGCATGGTTAGGCAATTTTGTCTTTGTGTGAACATCACAGAGTACACTTACACAAACCTAGATGGCACAGCCTACTACACACCTAGGCTGCATGGTACTAGTCTCATGGGGCCACCATCATATGTACAGTCCATCATTGACCGAAATGTTGTTATGCGACGCATGACTGTACATAACGCACAAAGAAAAGAAAAAAGAAAAGATAAACGCTTAAAAGTATATAAAAATATTTAATGTTTTGAGTTATGGCAGAGATAGCTAGCAGATCACCAAAGTTTATGCTCCTTCCTTATAGCAACATTTTAGTTAGAAACTACATTTCTCAGCCACCCCTTTCCTACGTGAGGCCTTTTACTGGTCTCTGTCAATGGAATGCAAGCAAAAAGTGGTGTGTGTTCCTTTTAGAGCACGGCTTTCGAGAACTGGATTGTGCCTTTTTCTCATTCTCTGCTCCTTTTCCACCTTCTGGGTGCAATTAATTATGATGTCCTACCAAACGTTTGTGACTTAGCTGCAAGTATCTGGCATTTTCAGCTCTTGTAAAGTGAGGTGGTGTCTTTCTCCTATCCAGATTCATAAAACAGGGAATTATCTAAACATAGAAAGGTTTAGAAAGTGGGTATAAAACAAATAACCAAGGTTACAACAAGAGAGTATTAAGACTACTCAGAAAAGCAAGGAAGAGGGAGACAGGGGATACTGGACGCTGTGACTCCACGTCGGATAGAATTAGGTATCTGACCTATAGAACTCAGCAGGTAATAGATAAAAAAGTAACAACTCAGCCACGTGCTGCATAGTGACGTTTTGGTCAATGATGGACCACATATATGACAGTGGTCCCATAAGATTATATTGGAGTTGAAAAATTCCTGTCACCTAGTGATGCTATAGCTGTCGTAAAGTCGTAGCACATTAGCACATTACTCACACGTTTGTGGCAATGCTGGTGTGAACAGACCTACTGCGTTTCCTGTCATATAAAAGTACAGCACATGCAATTATGTGCAGTGCGTAATAATTGATAATGATAATAAATGACATGTTATTATCTTACATATTTACTATGCTATCCTTTTAATCATTATTTTTTGTGTACTCGTTCTATTTATCAAAAAAAAAAAAAGCTTACCATAAGACAGTATGCCGTGTTGTGTGAGCGGCAGCCTCATCCATCTTGTGCTTACTGTGTCTCTTGATTGCATCATTTTCTCTTGTGCTTGATTTACTCTTGTGTTGTTTTGTGCATCATGGCACCTAAGCATATGAAATCCACAGCTAATGTTGCCACTAAGAGGCCACGTCGAGTGATTGACCTGAAAACAAAATGAAAAGTGATGAAGGAGTATAAAGGTGGAAAATCAGTGATGGTTATTGCTCACTACTCAGGCATGTCCATCCCACCATAGCTACAACCTTGAAGAATAGGAACAAAGTGATGGAAGCTCTTAAAGGATACGCTTCACTGAAGGCAACAAGACTAACAAAAATTTGAGAAGGGCCTGTATCAGACACGGAGAAACTTCTAAAGACCCGGAATGAAGACCAGACACACAAGCACATCCCTCTCAGCACCATGATGATCACAGTCAAAGTGAAAGTCTTTTTGCGATGCTGAAAGAAAGGCTGGGCCTGACTGTGACGTTGAATTTACTGCTGGCTCTGGGGGGTTTAAATGATTCAAGAATCCTTGTTCCTTATGTGATGGGAAAGTGAGCAATGGGTGTGCGAGTGCTGTTGTGAAGGCAGCTGAAGAGCTTCTGGAAACTCCAGATAGGCTGATCGTGGCGGGAAATCACTTGCCAGAACAAATACTCGATATGGATGAAACCTCCCTATTCTGGAAATGGATGCCTGGAAGGACTTTCGTCCACAAGCAGGTCAAGTCAGTGTAAGGTTTCAAGGCTTTTAAGGATGAGAAAACAGTCTTGTGTGGGGGCAGTGTCTCAGGATACGAATCGAAATTCTTCGTGATCTGGCACAGTGAGAACCCCAGCGCCCTCAAGCATATCGGTCAGCACACACTGCCAGTGTACTACAGGAGCAATATGAAGTCATGGATGACCCAGCTCCTCTTCCAAGACACCCTCCTGAATTGTTGTGCCAGCGAAATGGAGAAGTACTGTTTGGAGAACAACATACCTTTCAAGATTTTGCTTATTGTTGATGATGCTCCTGGACATCCTCCTTTTATTGGTGATCTTCATCCCAATATCAAAATGGAATTTCTCTCTCCAAATACCACCTCTTTGATCTGAACAGTGAATCAAAAAGTTATAGGTGATTTTAAGGCCCAGCACCTGAGGAGGACTTTTGCCCGTGTTATTTCTGCAAGTGAGGAAGACACTGATGCAATTCCGGAAGGACTACAATATCTGTGGCTGCATCAAGAACCTTTATTGGGTTTGGGGTGGTGTCGCCAAGGAACTATGACTGGCATATGGAAGAAGACACTCAAGAGGTTCATCCATGGCTTCGGAGGATTTGCCAAGGATGAGGAGGTTGAGAAAAGGAAACTACAGGAGAAGACAAAGAAGAACTCCCAAGAAAACTCACAGTGAAGGGTTTAGCAGAAGCTTTTGCAGACTCAACAAGCTCCTTAAAGAGCTTGAAAACATAGACCCTAACACTGGAATGTTTTCATTAATAGAGAGGAATGTTCATGGTGCATTATCTGCTTACAAGCAAATCTATGATGAATAAAAGAAACAAACCAAGCAAACCATCATGGATGCACTTCTGAAAAGAGTGAGACCTCCTCAGGAAGACGTCAGGCAGGTCCTTCAGGAGGTGTTCCAGGAGAAGGCATTGTTATCATAGGAGATGGCAGCCCCATGCCTGTTATTGCCCCTGAAGACCTTCCAGTGGACAAGATGGGAAGGTGGAAGACAGTGATATTGATGGTGCTGACCCTGTGTAGGCCTAGGCTCACGTGTGTGGTTGTGCCTTCGTTTTTTTAGTTTAAAGAATAAAAAAAATTAAAAAAACTTAAAAATAGGAAAAAGCTTATAGAATAAGGATATAATGAAAGAGAAAATTTTTGTACAATGTGTTTGTGTTTTAACCTAAGCGTTATTATGAAAGAGTCAGGAGTTAAAAAAAAATTAAAAATCTATAAGGTAAAAGAGTTACAGTAAGCTAAGGTTGATCAACTATCAAAGAAAGAAAAATATTTTTCAATAAATTTAGTACAGCCTAAGTGCGCAGGTTTTATGAAGTCTGCAGCAGCGCACAGTGATGTCCGAGGGCTTCACATTCGCTCACCACTCACTCCCTGACGCCCCCAAGCAGCTTCCAGCCCTGCAGGCTCCTTTCACGGCAAGTGCCCTATATGGATGTACCACTTTGTATCTTTTATACCGTATTTTTACTGTCTCTTTTCTATGTTTAGATATGTTGAGATACACAAATACTTACTGTTGTATTACAATTGCCTACAGCATTCAGTACATAACATGCCGTACAGGTTTGTAGCCTAGGAGAATAGGCTGGACCGTGTAGCCTAGGTGTGTCGTGGGCTGTACCATCTAGGTTTGTGTAAGTACACTCTGTGATGTTTGCACCATGATGAAATCGCCTAACGACTGCATTTCTCAGAATGGCTCCCCATCGTTAAGTGACACATGACAGTAATTTAGACACGATGGAGATTTATTGCTTTCAGAGGCAGGTGTTATAGGATGGGTGATGTCTACACATTACCATTTTGGACCTAGACACTTTCTGTTCCACTGTCCTAGCATTTTTCTCCCACACTCAAGGTCACAATGATTCAAGATGGATAGTGGAATGCCAGCCGCTGTAGCCATAGGCTTGAGGAAGGGAAAAATGCAAAGAGGAAAAGCCTGCTGAGTCAGTTTCCTTAAAAAGCTTGGGGAGGAGTCCCATGCTCCACTTCTGGTTCCATCTCATTAGTCAGAACTCCCGCATGGTCACAGCAAACTGTGAGAAAGGTGGGGAAATGTTTTTTATATCAGGTAGCAGTGCCCAGCTGAAACTTGGACGCTCTTCCAAAGGGAAATGACGAAGATGCTAGGCAACCCACGGATCCCCCATAGGACTCATCCTACAGAGTCAGGAAGGGACGTTCCAGGACGGCCACTGCCAGGGGCTGTAGAAAGAGCCAGGCCATGTCAGAGGAGGAAGGAACCCTTTGAGAGAAAGATTTTTTGGGGAAAAATGAGGACCCCATGCTTTTAAGATATGATCAAGAGGGCAGGAGAGCTTGAGAATCTGATAAGCATGTTTCTTATTTCTTATAAATGAGCAAAAAGAATGGCAATTACAAGTTCCAGGAGAAACAAAAGCTGTGCAACAAAATCATGTTGAAATAGGAAACAAAATAAAACAACGCTGTGAGAAAATAGAATTCATTGAATAATTTTAATAAAGTATATTTTCTTTTAAGTGGGCAGGGAGTCAGATAGCGACCATGTAAAGAAAGAGATATAATCCTAGCATACTTCTTGAACAAATGGGAGAGAAATATTTACATAGGTATTAACATAAAAATTGTACATGTTAGTTTTTAATGTCTAGAATGAGGCTTCAGACACGATATGGACCAGTTGTAGCTGGAATACAAAACAAATGTTAACATTATAATGTCAAAGTGTAACTGAAAGATGGTGGAACGTGGGAGCCAGAGGAGGAACATAAAGAAAAGGGGAGGAGAATTCATTTCTCATCTGACACAGTGTTGAGTCAGTTTACTGATTAATGTTGATGGAAAGAAAAGTAGAATTTTAAATACTAGTTAAAGTTATAAAGATAACCAATAAAAGAACTAAAAATAATATATTGGGAGGAGGAAAAGACAGACAAAAGCATCCTGTGTTTCCAGATTTGATGAACTTTACATTTTCTCATAAGAATAATATTTTAGTCGAGAGTTAAGGATTAAATAAATGTCATGAACGATATGTTGGAGAAGCAAAGAAAGAACTTTGATAAATCTATATATTGATTCAAAAGAATTTATTTGTATTACAAATGGATACATTTTCATTGATGGTATTTTTCTTCAATAGTTCCAATGTAACGAATATTATTACTAATTAAAAGTTGGACCTATATATGCTTTTTAAGAGAAACACAAATTAGCCATTTTTAGCTATTAGTTTGCTTGCTGTCTTAGAATTTTGAACATATTTCAGTAGCTTTGGATGATTTACCCCTATTCAGGAGCTGTTTCCAGAAAGATTAAGATGATGATTCCATTTTCTTTCTACATAAATTTGCCCACAGCAAGGGAGTATTTCAAAGTGATTTTGCCAACATTGCAGCAATTCTCAATTTAAGATGGTTGTTTTCATTAAGAGGCTTTGCAGTCTTTACCTAATTGAGGACCCCGATGTGGGCTTTGCTTGTGAGATTCTGGAGCCCAGAATTCCCCTGAGGCAGGCCCTGTCATTTGCCTTCGCTTCCCGTGTTTCTCCTCCCAGGCCCTCCTTGATCAACATGAAAGGCAGACTTGAAAAGCAAGGCGTTCAAAGACAGGGGTGGGGGAGCTGGTGGGAAAGGTGAAGCGTTGACTTGGACGGAAGGAATCCCTTTCTTTTCTGAGCTACAGTTGGGTGGTAAATGGGGAAGGTTGAGTCACCCTCAGGCTGACGGTAAGGCTGGATATTTTGTACATCTTCTGATAGAGAAATCCTCCTGCTTTCCCGATTTTCCAGCAGGGTTCTACTCAGAGCTGCTAAAAAGTAGAAAGAGTGATCTAGAGACTAAGAAACAAAACACAGAGAACCTATGGTTTACGTCTCTGGAAGCTATGAATCCAAGTGGGAATGGTTTCTACCAGTGTGACCTAGGGTGGCTTTATTTTCTTTTTGCTTATTTGCATTTTCTATTTTTTCTACAATAAATATGCAAGACACCCATGTAAATAAAAAGGAGGAAAAGAATGCTGAATATAAAAAGTGAAAGTCATTTAAATACATTTCCTTCTCTTCTTGATCTTATTTTCTTAACCTTTTTGTCATCCTTTTGACATGCCATGAGGCAATCTATAAACCAGCTGAGCCACAAGTCAGGATCCCAGGTTTTGCGCTGGGTTGGCTATTCACAGCTCTGAAATATGTGACGAAGTTCGGGTTACTCTTCTTTCTCACATTGAAAAGTAATAACCAACTTAAATGGTCAAAGAGGCATTTATATGTGAGCTAGTCCATCCACTTGATGGAGTCACTAAAAACTGGGTTTTTTTTTTTTTAAAAGATTTTATTTATCTTTTTTCTCCCCAAAGCCCCCCAGTACATAGTTGCGTATTTTTAGTTGTGAGTCCTTCTAGTTGTGGCATGTGGGACGCCACCTCAGCATGGCCTGACGAGTGGTGCCATGTCTGCGTCCAGGATCCAAACTGGCAGAACCCTGGGCTGCCGAAACGGATCGTGCGAACTTAACCACTCGGCCACAGGACTGGCCCCTAAAAACTGTTGTATGAGGATTCCATTAACAGGAAAAATGTCTGAGGTATCCATGTTATATTTTTAAAAAGCCGGATACAAATTGTATGGACAATACTTCTATATTCACAAGAAAAGTCCCTAGAAAGGAACATACCAATGTGTGAATAATTTTTGTTTTAAGATAATGGATTTAAAAACCACCACTGAATGGTCCATTAGTGGGTGGTCAATCAATGTTAGTTGAATTTCAATTTGTAATTTCGCTTTTTTTCCCTCTTCTTCTCCCGATAGTCCCCCGGTACATAGTTGTATATTCTAATTGTAGGTCCTTCTGATTGTGACATGTGGGATGCCACCTCAGCATGGCCTGATGAGTGGTGCTAGGGCCACGCCCAAGATCCAAACCGGTGAAACCTTGGCTCAATGAAGTGGACCGCAAGAACTTAACTCCTCGGCTAGGGGTGGCCCCTGTAATTTCACTTTTAAGGACTCTCTTGTAAGGAGATGATCCAAAGGGGTGGGGCAATTTATATAAAGATGTATTCAGCAGACCCCCAAATTAATGAAAAACTGGAAATGAGCTAAATATTGAAAAATAGGATTATGGTAAGCAAATAAATGTGGAAACAATCTAATTTAGTCTCTGAGCTGGTAACAGTGATGCCTTTCACAGTTTGTATGAGAGTTTTCTGTTTTCCAAGACAATGTTTGACAATAGTCAGTCATAAAAGATAATAACACATGAATAGGCACTATGATACAACATTCGTTGAAAAAAGGAAAGGAAAAATATGTACACAATGAATGCAAATATGACCCAGTCTATGCGTGTATCCAGATTAAGGCTAATCACTAATTTACAATCGATATAAACAGAGTTTTAATATTAATGGATTCTTTATGTCTCTTGCAATCTGTGAAAGCATCTGTGTGTAGACTAATAATTTAAAAGTGTATCATCAAAGGAACATTTACTGAAGCCATTCTAAATAAAATATACCTAAAGGATTACTGAGTCTGTCCTGCTGTTGAGCAGTTTGTAACTACAAGATAAGTAAGGATACTTGAAAGAAATTAAAAAGTCTGCTTTTGCTCTCTGGTCTTGGAAAGATTTTCAGAATTCCCAGAATTTCCTGTCATATGGCTCAGATCTTCACAAAGTTCTGGATTAACCACTGGATTTTTTTTTACTAGATATTAGTATTTAAAAAAAAAAAACCATTGTAAGGCATTTTATGATGAGATTTGAGCTACCACAGGGGTCTCTGTAAATTGGTTTTGGATGTGGTGGCCTGTAGCAAAGATTTAGATAATATTTTTCTCTTAAATGCATCATACTTTAAATATATTTATCCTGTAAATTCAGAAAATATGCTGTGTATGGTGATTTCCATTTGAAAGCAATAAGGGACATTTCCAGTCTAGAGAGCAATATGGAGCTAACAGTTTTTTACTAGGAGCCAAAGAAAAGTTGTAAATAAATTTTTGTTAGTAACTCATTTAAAGTTTATCTCAACTTGGAAATATTTTTTCTACAACCGTTTATATTAATTTGTCAGCAAAAAAACCCCATAATTCTTTTTAAAACCCAATCATTAACGTCTTTGTATTTTTTTCTGATCATCATAAAAAGGCTTTTATACATTTTATAACGTTGTAATCAGTGAATGCATTTGATTTTATATCCTGTTTTTTCTATTCACTATTATTTCAAATATGTTTCCATATATGAAGATTTTTCATCTTTGTTTTAAATTAACATTTTAGCCATGTATAAGTGTTAGTTCTTTTTGAGAACTAAATGAATTATACATTTAATTGAAAGTTCACCTCTTATGTCTCACATGCAGAAAGAAGGCATTTATTTTCACCTATGAGAAATATTTCGTAGAAAAGTCTACATAAGCAGGAGCATCTTGCCTCCCCAGGCAACCTCTTCCTGATCTTGCTGCTTCAACTACACATTTGGGAGAGAGATACACAAATCTCTCTGCAGTTCTGATCTCTTTTTGGAAATCCACTCATGGATCCCAAACGGCCTCCTGGACATGCCTGTTGATGTCCTGATGTAAATTAATTTTCTTGAATAATTGATAAAATAGACTCTGTTAACAGATAGACACCTATTGCTCTCCAATGTTTGTGTTTTATAGTAACAGAAAGGGATTCTCAGTGACCTTCATACCAACACATTCTCCTCCCTGGAGGCGAGGAAGGAAGTCTTCTGGAGAGCGACCTTTAGCAAAACATGCCTAAAAGTAACAACAAGAGAGGCAACTAGTATTAGCAAGAGAGAAGTCTGTTGTCTTGTGGGTACTACACACTGAAGAATGTCGAGCTCCATCCTCATCCTCCAGGACAGAGTCAAGACTATATGGTCCTCAGCATGGTGACAGGAGGCGGCAGCAAGTGTAATGGAACTTGGAATTTGAGGGGCGGACAGAAGGATAGAAAAGGAAGAATGAGGAAAAGGAACTTCTAGATCTTCCCTTTTTCTGACCAACTATGGTCTAACTTCTTGACATGGCATAAAAGACTCTATCTTTCCTGCGATTTCTCTCCAGTCTTCCGGGGCTGGTCAAGAGTACTGAAATCACACAGCATGTGCATCGGAGTCAGATAGACCTGGATTTGGAACCTATCAAGGACACTTGCTAGCTGACCACAGACTAGTGACTTTAGCTCTCTGAGCCTCAGTGTCTTCACCTGTAAAATAGGGATAAAAATAACCACCAGTGGGGTTTACAGGAGGATCAAGTGAAATAATTCTTTGAGGCACAAATCTCAGTGCCTGACACACATCAAATGACCAATCAATAAATAACTGTTCTCTATTCTCTGATTCTAGACAGCTAAGCGACCCAAGGAGAAAGTATCTATTGATATCGACATCTGGCAGGAAATTTGTCAATTGGAAAGCTAGGACAATGCCAAGAGAGCATCCAGTCTAGGTAAGAGCAGCAGACCAGACAGGTACACGAAGAATGTCCCGCCATCGGAAAAATGACCAGAGAGAGGGCCTGCTGAGCTTGAAAAGATGAAGAGAAGACTTAGTTCTGTTAGGGGATTTAGGGATAATTAAGAGAAATTTGGGTGCTTATATTAAAAGAATCTTTATGGCTTAGCTGAAAATAATATTTCATAGCCTTAATAACGAAAATACTGAGTACTAATTTAACCACAAATAGTGCTATAACTATTTTGAAAAGATGAAGGAAAAGGAAAATCAGAGATCAGAGAGTCTTCGATGGTGGGAGGTTGGTAGGCAGTATTTAAAATGGAAAAAAAGATTAAGAAATAGCACTTAACATGGAATTTAGAAACATGGAGGTAAATACTGGAAGAAATGGCTGCAAGGGTCGGAAATGGTTGCTTCTGCAGAGGGGAAATTAGGGACGGAGTGGGGCAGGACTGACAACTGTTCTAGAATATTTGTAGTATTCCATGACTCTTTAAACAATGTACTTGAATTACTTTAATTCCAAAAAAAAGAGAAAAAAACAGGAAAGATTGCAGCGCTCGCCCGCCCTCCTCCCTCGCAGACGGTACGGTATTTTTCATCAGCTGTTTGCTCACAGCCTCAGCATGAGTGGCAATATTACAAGTTCTTGAAAAATTGAAAATCAGAAAGAAGGGAGTGAATTGCAGGGAGAATTTAAGAGTTCCCAGAAGCTAGCCATGGGAAAGGCTCAGCTTGCTTTGATCACTAGAAGGCCAGTCTGGGTCGGAGGTGTGGTTTAGATGTCACTTGTGTGATGGGTTTTTAGAGTGACCTCGGCAGAGACACAAGGAAGGCAGGCTAGAACCCGGGGCTGGCATCTTCTAATCCAGCTCCCACTGGGAGCTCCCCTCGGTCTCCTAAATCCACACCCTATGGTGTCTGAGGTCTTTCCAGCTTTTCCTTCCAGAACATCAGTTCCTTTGAACTCAGGTTTTGCAGATATTTGCATCCCACCCAAAACCTTATACAGTGTTTGCCACATCATGTGTGGGACAAGAACATTTAGAAAAAGTAGCACTACTCTATTCGTGGTAAAATTTTAATAAAATTTGCTTACAAATTCCTTATAAAATTTACTTAATCTGTTTTCTTAACGTTAGCATTTTCATTAGAAAAAGTGGGCATATTAATTACTTCATCTTTTCTCGTCTCTCTTGTTTTTTTTAACATGTCGAGCTTTGTATTTGTTCCTTACATTTAATTATTTTCTGTCAGACGAGTATTTGCAATATTCTTATTTCATCAGCCTCTTTAAAAATTATTCTTTCACTTATTCCACAAATATTTGTTGAGGATTCACCTTGTGCCAGGTCCTGTGCCAGACGCCGATGGCTGTGATCAAAAAAGAGATAGGTTCTAGCTCTTTAGCAAAAGAGAGATTTTAAATAAAAAGTCGTACAACTAATATGTAATTACAAATTGTGCTTAAAACGTTTGAAGGGAGAATTAAAAGGGAGGTTCTTTTATGTGTTCCTGGGTTCAGAATTCTGGGTCCAATTTTTCTAGCTTAGAAAATTCAATTTCAAAAAAGGAGGTATGCAGACTGGCTTTCTTTAATAAACGCATAATAGTGTGCCAGGAGGTAACAGACACCCATTATCCACATAGCTTTTTAATCTGTTCTATATTAATTCTTTTATTTATAGCCACTCGATATGCAAAATGCAGCTGTCTGTGTATTCCTCCTAGGTGTAAACGACACAACAAAGTTTTAGCTTAATTAAAATACTATAAATAGGGGAGAAAATCCTAGTCTTTTCCCTTTTCTTCTGCTATCAATAGGATTAGACTATTTCTCCATCCAACTTTGCCTTCAGATGCTTATCACAGACATTCTCAGAACCAGCAGCTAATGAGAGGCATCAGCAAGTCAGGGGGAGGGAGAGAAAGGCTTATTTTCCAATTATGAACGTACCGATTCATTAACACTGACTCGAGCATTCATTTTCGGTTCAGGTTGTCATGGACTTGCATTGAAACAATAGTGGAATGTGGATCTCTGCCATCTTTCATCAATCTTGCATGGGGATGCCATTTAAGAAACAGCAGAAAGGGGAGCTAAAAAGGAGTAAAATATTCATGGCCAAAGTCAAAATTATATAAATTCGCTGGAGAATCCTAATTCTTTTTGCTCATCATTGGCAAATCTCAAAATATATTACAGTAATGGCTTATTCTACAAACTTTAAACTCGACATCAAGAAGTCCAAAGTAGAGAGTTCATTACCTGGTCCAATGTTAGAACTCACCTAGAGTCGTGGAAAAGTTATTGGCAGTATTGGTTAAAGCATCAAGTTACAATAGTTTAAATATTAAATCTTACTATTATCCCTCAATATTTATGAATGTACTCAACATTTTTATAAGACTACACCTCCTTAATGATACATCAACAAAAATATAGTCAATTTTTAACATAAAGGATCAGGTTACCTAAATTAATTATTTGTTATTGGAGTAACCAGCTCAAACCAACTCTTTTCCTTAACCTAAATTTGCTTTGGACTTAAGAGAATAATCTATACTGCTGTTTCTCATACATCAGTGACTGAGACGCCAGCCTCAGAAATTTTGTCCATTTCCAGGCATCAATTGTACTATTACTTTCTTCACATTTTTTTTAAATTGACAAATTTTATTTTAATTAACCTAACTTAAGTAACAATAGGATTAAAATCAAGGGATTGATGTGAGAGTTGTGTTTTTTTCAGATAAACATTGAAATAAAGCCCAGAGTCTAGAGTCTGTAATTGTTATCTGTTGGAATGTTAGTTCAAGGCAAGCTACAACTCTTGTTGCTTTTAAGCTACTGAGAACTGAGATTTTCTGGTTGTTTATCACAGAATAACCTACTCTATCCTGAGTGATGAGGTACATGACTCATAGTAATAGTTGTGTACCACCCGTCACATTCTTCATTCAGAGGCCCCTCAAATCCTTTAGTGACTCCCAAACTGTAAATGCAGAGTGAGAATCCAAGAAGCCTGGCAGCATGCAGCAGCCAGGAGGCAGAGGCTTCAGTATCATGGAGCTGGGGAGAAAGAGTTGGAAGTTCAAGCTCTGCCAAGTTGGAAGCGTTTGGTAAACATCTTAGACTTTTCACTGAAACCTCAGAAAAGCCACACCTTATGAGTAGGCCCAGGACTAAGGGCTCCAATCCAGAATTACCTGCAAAGTGGGAATGAGTCCGTGGTAATAAAACCTAAAACAAGCCTCCGTTTAAGGTTATGTGATCCAGACATGTGGTTACCAGAGGTGAAGGGTCGGGGAGGGGCAATTGGAAGAAGGTAGTCAAAAGACCCAGCTTTCCAGTTACAAGAGAAATAAGTACTAGGATGTAATGTACAGCATGACAACTGTAGTTAGCACTACTGTGTGGTACATAGGAAAGTTGTTAAGAGGGTCAATCCTAAGAGTTGTCATCACAAGGAGGAAATTTCTTTCTTTTCTTCTTTCTTTTCTTTGTAAAATCATTTCACAATATATGTAAATCAAACCATCATGCTCTGTGCCTTATACAGTGATGTATGTCAATTATTTTTCAATAAAACTGGAAAAAAAGGAATTGACGTGATCCACCAATAGCTCAACTGTCTATTAATATAAACTCAACTTTCTTTAGAGGAAGGATACAAAAGCACAGCAACTCTGTAATGTATTATCCATGAGATCCAGGATAAATAAAATATCACCAGACATTTGGAGAAGCAGGAAAATATAAACTATCAATCAAAGGGAAAACATAGTCAAGAGAAGCAAACACATAGATGACCCTTATGTTAGCATTGAGAGATTTTGTTTATTATTTATTATTATTTTTTAAAGATTTTATTTTTTCTTTTTCTCCCCAAAGCCCCCTGGTACAGTTGTGCATTTTTAGTTGTGGGTCCTTCTAATTGTGGCATGTGGGATGCCACTTAAGCATGGCCTGATGAGTTCGAATCCTGGGCATGTTCGTGCCCAGGATTCGAACTGGCGAAACCCTGGGTCGCCAAAGCAGAGTGTGTGAACTTAACCACTTGGCCTCAGGGCCAGCCTCTGAGAGAGGGATTTTAAAACAGCTATTATAAATGTATTAAAGGATTAAAAAGAAAAGATGAGCAAAGTGGGTGAACAGACAGGGAATCCCCAAAGAGAAATGGAAACTATACAAGAACCAACTTGAAATTCTACAGAAAAGAAAAATTTACTTTGAAATGAAATTTCAAAGATTGGACACTGCAGGAATAAGGACCAGTCAATTTGAAGTGAAGTGAACAGAAATTATCCAAACTGAAGAAAAAATGATTGAAAAAATTAGCCAAACTGCAGTAATATGTGAGACAACAAGCTGACTGCCTATGCGTCATCGGAGTACCAGCAAAAAAGGAGAGAGGGAGAGAGTATGGGGTAGAATTTTTCTTTTTAAGAAATAAGATAAAAAATTTCCTTAATTTAGTTGAAATACATTAACCTACAAGTCCAAGTAGCTCAGGGAACTCCTAAAAGGATAAATAGAAGGAGCACCAGTCTAAGCAAATGACAGTCCAATTGCTAAGACCCAAAGGTAAAGAGAAAATTTTAAAGCAGTCAGAGACAAATACATATTATAAGAATGATATCTTATTTTTTCTTAGAAAATAATGGAGCTAAAACACAATAGAATGACATCTTTAAAGTGTTGAAATGAAAACTATCAACTTAGCATTGCATATTCAGTAAAAATATCCTTCAACAATGAAGAAAAAATAAAGATTTTTCAGATAAAAGAATGCTGAGATGATTTATTTTCTGCAGAAATTCACTAAAAGAAGTGTTAAAGAAAATTCTTCAGTCTGAAAGGAAATGATGCCAGGTGGAAATCTGAATCTATAGGAAGGACTTCTGAGCACCACAAATGATAAACACATGAATATATATATATATATATAATATATGTAACTATTTTTTTCCTTTATTAATTACTTTAAGGACAATTAAAATTTTAAAGCAAAAATCATAACAGCGTATTGTGGAAGTTTATGACATATATAAAAGTAAAATATGCAAGAATAATTGCACAAAGAGGAGGGGGAGTGAATGAGAGTACACTGTTATAAGATATATTATACACAAAAAATGTCATACAAAGAGTTATAGCTAAAAAACTAATAAAGAAGGTAAAATAAAATAAAGATACTCAATGAACCCAAAAGAAGATAGAAAAGGAGGAAAAAATAATCAAAACAGACAGGATGAATAGAAAACAAACAACAAGATTTAAATCCAAACTTATCATTAATTTCATTGAATATAAATGGATTAACATTCCAATTATGAGATAGAGAGTGTCAGGTTAGATAAAAACAGGAGATTCAACTTAATATTGTTTACCAGAGATGTATTTTAAACACAAAGACATTGATATTTTGAAAGTAAAATGATGAAAAATTATATACCATGAAAATGCTAAGGCCCAGGAAGCTGGTGTGGCTATGCTAATATAAGAAAAAGCAGACTTCTGAGAAGTATTGGCAGTGATAAAGAGGAATATTTTATGATGATTTAAGGTCAATTCAAGACATAATTGTAAATATGTATGCATCTCACAATAGAGATTGAAACTCTATGAAGCAAACTATGCCAGAATATAAAGAAAATAGATAAAAATCATAATCACAGCCAGAGATTGTAATACCCCACTTCTCAGTAATGGATAAAACAAGTAGCAAAAACAAAAAAAACAAAAACCCAATAAGGTTATGGTAAGACAAGCAGCATGACTTAACCGACATTATGAGGACACTGCACACGGCGTCTGCAGTGTATGCATTCTTTCCAGCGCATGAAACATTTACCAAGATAGACCATCTTCTCAGATGTAAAACAAATCTCAACAGACTTCAAAAGTTAGATCTCATACAGAGTATGTTGTTTGACCACCATAGAATTAAATTGGAAATTAATAAGAAAAAAACTCCTGAAATATTCCTAAATATTTAGAAACTGGGTAAAACATTTCTAAATAAATTATGGGTCAAGAAAAAAATCACAAAGAAAATAGAAAATATTCGGGGCTAAATGATAGTGAGAATACAACTTAACAAAATGAGTAGAATACAGACAATGCAGTGCTTAGAGAAAAAAATTATAGCTTTAAATGAGCATGTTAGAAAGGAAGACCGGTTTAAAAGCAATGATCTAAGATTTTCACATAAATGTTAGAAAAAAACAGCAAATTAAACACAAAGTACCTAGAAGAAAGAAATAGAAAGAGTAGAAATAAAATAAAGAGAAAATAGACAAGCAATAGAGAAAATTAACAAAGCCATAGTTAATATTTTGGAAAGATGAGCAAAATAAACAAACCCCACCATACTAGTCAAAAGAAAAAGAAAACAGAATAAAAACACAAATCACCACTATCAAGAATGAAAAAGGAAGCCTCATTTCAGGGCCAACAGACATTAAAAGGACGTAAGAGAACACTATGAAAAGCTTTATGCTAATAAATACGACTGCTTTTAACAAATGGACACATTTCTTGACGATCACCAATTACCAAAACTTACAAATGGAGAAATCGAAAGTTTGAAGGGTCTTGCATCTGTTTAGACATTAAATATGTAATTAAAAACTTTTCTGCAGAGAAAACCTTGGCCCGGATGGCTTACTGGTAGACTCCATCATGCATTTAAAGAATAAATGATACTAGTTTTACAAGAATTACTTCTGAAAATAGAGGAGGTGGAGCTTTATCCAACTCATTTTATGGGGCCAGTAAATCCTGATACCAAAACCTGACCAAGATAGTAGTAAAATAGAAAATTAAAGATCAATATCCTTCATGCTCGACAGATGCATAAAGCCTTAGCACAATATTCACAAATTCACTCGTGCAATATATAAAAGGGGTAATACATCATGACCGAGGGCGTTGATCCCAAGATTGCAAGGCTGGTTTAACATTTAAAAATCAGCTAACGTGATTCATCATATTACCTAAACAAATGAGAAAAAGAATACAATCATCTAGTAAAGTGTATGTCTGAAAACCCTTGGCTAACATTCACACTTAATGAAAGACTGAACCCTTTCTCTCTAAGATTGGGTAAAGGCTGTATGTTCTCACTATTTGAATGGATTGTAGATTTAAAGGTAAATTTTAAAACCATAAAGCTTGTAGAAGAAAACATAGGAGAATAGCTATACAAAATTCGGGGAGCCAAAATTTCTTAGATCTGACATTGAGAAAATTTTAAAAAGCGAAAACGTAAGCCATAGACAGGAATAAAATATTCACAACACATTACCAGCAAATCACTACCGAAAACACAAAAAATTTAGTCTGTTCATAGAGGAGGATATATTTAGATGACCAATAAATAAATGAAAAGATTCTCAACATCATCGTTATCAGGTAAACGCAAATCAAAATCATGGTTAGGTACCACCTCATATCCGCTAGAACGTAAAAGATTAAAAGACTGACAGCACTAGATGTTGGCGAGGATATTGCTGTGGGTCGAATTGTGTCCCACCAAAAAAGATAGGTTGAAGGCCTAACCCCCACGACCTCAGAATGTGACTTTATTTGGAAACAGGGTCATTGCAGATGTAATCAAGTGAAGTCATACTGGAGTACAGTGAACTCCTAACCCCGATATGACTGGTGTCCTTACAAGAAGATGGCCATTGAAGACACAGATACAAGGAGAAAGTCGTGTGAAGATGGAGGCAGAGTTTGGAGTGGTGATGCTTCTGTAAGCCAAGGAACGTCTGGGGCTGCCAGAAGCTGGAAGGGGACAGAAGGATCCTCTCCCGAAGCCTTTGGAGGGAGTGTGGCCTTGCCAGAATCTTGATTTTGGGCTTTCAGCTTCTAGAACTGTGAGACAATAAAATTCTGCTGTTTCGTCACCCAGTTTGGGGCACTTTGTTATGGCGGCCCTGGGAAATGAATACAGCTGTAAAGAAACTGGGAACTTCTACATATTGCTGGTGACATTTGAAACCTTTCTTTTTTTTTGGAGAGAAATATTTACTCTGAGCAAATATCTGTTGCCAAACTTCCTCTTTTTTTCTTTTTCTCTCCAAAGCCCCAGTACATAGTTGTATATTCTAGTTGTAGGTCCTTCTAGTTCTTCTATGTGAGCCACCACCACAGCGTGGCTACTGACAGAGGGCTGGCATGGTTCTGGGACTGGGAAATGAACCCAGGCCACCAAAGCAGTGAGAGCACCGAACTTTACCCACTAGACCGTCTGGGCTGACTCTGCTAGTGATGTTTTAAAGTGATCGTTTAAGTTAAACATACACTCAGTATATGACTCAGCAATTCTGCTCTTAGGTATATGTCCAAGGGAAATGTCTGCAAGAAGACATGAACAAGAATGCTCATAGCAACTTTAGTTATAATCACCACAAACTGACACAAAATTAGTAAAATGTCCATCAACGAGAGAATGGATAGACAATCTGGTGTATTCATAATACTGAATTCTACACAGGAATAAAAAAGGATGAGCTACGCATAAATGGAACAATATAGATGAGTCTCAAAAACATTATACTCAGTAAAATAGCTCAGACACAATATTGAACGTATTGTATAATTCCATTTACATGAAAAACAGGACAAGCAAAACTAATCTATTTTGATAGAAATAAGAACAATGATTCCTTCTCTGCGTTTACCTATACCGAGTGATGCAGAATGTTCTGATGTGAAGGAATATTCTCTATCATGATTGGGGTGTTGGTTGTGCAGATATATTCGTTTCTCAAAACTTACCTAACTCTACACTTAAAATCTTTGCATTTATTGTATATAAATTATACCTCTATAAGATTGTTTATAAAAAATTCTCAATTGAAAAAAGAAAGCCTGAGGCCAGCCCAGTGGCATAGTGGTTGTTTGTGCACTCCACTTTGGTGGCCTGGGGTTCGCAGGTTTGGATCCTGGGCGTGGACCTACACACTGCTCATCAAGCCACGCTGAGGCGGCGTCCCACATACAAAATAGAGGAAGATTGGCACAGATGTTAGCTCAGGGCCACTCTTCCCCCCACACACAAAAAATAGTTAAATTTGACTTCCACTTCTGGTTAGAATGCAGAAGTGTGGGACAGGTCAAATCTCCCAGTCAGGATGCTAGAAAAGCCAGAGAGAATACATAAGCCATCTATACCAAGATCCAGAGACCCACAGAAGCAATGAAGACCAGAGGAATTAAGATTCCAAAAGACAGAAAACTATGAGATCTGAGCTAGGGTCTGGAGATGCTCTCTCCGTGTGAGCTTTCGCCGAATGTTTTGGCACGCGAGAGGCTGGCAGTGCAGACTCGGCCCAGGGAGGAGTGACTTCTGGTCAGTGGGGTGGGGCGTTTCCTATGGTTAGAGAGACAAGACTGTAGACTCGAGAGTGTCAGTCTCGCTCCCAGTTTTCAGTTGCAGGTTTGGCAAATCCCACACGGCTGGAAGCTAAAGAGCCGAGGTGAAAACTTCCCAAGGAAACTCTACAGTCTGGGCCTCAGTTTACCTTTTTGACTTTATTTTTCGTAGTGTTTCACACCAGAAGGCACTTCACACTTTTCGTGCCTTTTTTGCATTTGTTAGTGATGGTTTCCTTCCCCGGATGGGCTTTTCCATTGCTTGTCTTCAAATATGAAAATTGATCTAGGCTTCAAAATGAATTCAAATATCATTTTTGTGTGACTTTGGGAAAATATCTCACTTGTTTCTGAACCTCAGTGTTCTCTAACAAAGGAGGATAAAATATTCCTGTGAGATTGTGGTGAAGGGCAAAAGAGATAATACAAATGAAAATGTCATATCGAGTACCCAGCTCATAAAAGTTCTTCAAAAGAATTGCTCTTCACAGAGACAATATACAATAAATTATATTTCTATATGCCAACAAAAAAAGAGAAAGTGAAAGTTGAAAAACAATACCATTTACAATAGCATAAAGACATAAACCATATGGGAATACATACACCAAAAATTGTGCAAGAGCTCGATTCCGAAAGCTAGGAAACATTACTGACAGTAAACAAGAACCAAATAAATGGAGGGATCGACTGTGGTTATGGAGTGGAAAACTCAGTATTTTAAAGATGCCAATTTTCCCCAAAGCTAATATATAAATTCAAAACAATTTCAATCCAAATTCCAGCAAGAATTTTTGCAGAAATTATGAGTTAACTTCTTTTGTTTTAATTTCAGCTTTATTGAGATATAACTGACGTATAAAATTGTAAAGATGATTTAAAATTTCATATGGAAATGCAAAGAGTTCAGAATTTCTAAAGAATTCTTGAAAAATAATTTCATTACCAGATATCAACATCTAAAATTATGCATGGCATAACAATGTTTTGGTCAACAATGGACCACATATATGACGATGGTTCCATAAGATTGGTACCAAGCAGCCTCGGTGTGCAGTAGGCTGTCCCAGGTAAGTTTGTGTAAGTTCACTCTATGATGTTTGCACAATAACAAAGTTGCCTAATGACGCATTTCTCAGAACGTATCCTTGTCATTAAGTGATGATGTTTTAGAAAACTATAATAAATAATTAGAACAGCATGATATTGATGCAAAGATAGATAACTGACCAATAGAACAGAATAGAAAGAGTCCAGAAATGGACCCACACATATGTGGTACCTAGTTTATAACAGATGCAACATTGCGGGGAAAGGTAGTTGTTTCTATAGATAGTGTTTGGTGAATTGGTGAGAAAAAATTCTTATCTGGATCTGTACCCAGCACTACACATTGGCCCATGTGAAAATTAATGACATCTGTTCATCAAAGTATCTTCAGAGAGTAAAAGACAACCCAGTTGTGAGAAGATATTCATGATACATATATCTGACTAAGGACTCATAACAAACATATAATGAACTCCCACAAAGTAATAAGAAAAAGAGAGATAATCCATTTACCAAAAAAAGGCAAAAACTCAAACAGTCACCTCACAAAGGAGGGTAGAAAAGTGGCCAACAAACATATGAAAAAGTGCTCAACTATCTTAGTCTTCGGGAAAAAGCAAATTAACACCACCGTGAGATACCATTGCTCCCATCTGAATGGATAAAAGTAAAATGTGGGAGACAACCGAGTGCTGGAGCAACAGCACTCACACACGTGCTGGTGGGAGTGAAAATCGATCCAACCATTTCTGCAATATCCACTCAAGCTGAACGTGGGCAGGGTCTGTGGGCCCGTAGCTCCGCCTCCCGGCATGTGCCTGGGAATAAAGGCGCGTGCTAGAAAAGTCATCACAGCACCGTCCAAATGCCCGTCTGCAGATGTGTGGCTAGACAAAGGGTGGTGTATCCATACAAAGGGATACCATACAGCCATGAAAACGAAAGACCGGGACAACACAGAACAGTGTGGATGAACCTCACAGACAGACTCGGAGCGAAAGAAGCCACCGAGGGGCACAGAGTGTGCTCATGGGGTTTGATTCCATTTATATCAAGTGCGAAAAGCTGGCACTTATCTCCGCTGTTGGAAGTGAGGAGAGTGGTTCCCCTGGGGGAGAAGCAGCTGCTTGAAGGAGCCCAAGAGGCAGTTCCGGGTGTTCTAGGCTGATCTGGGTGCTGGCCACGGGAGTGTTCAAGTTCTCAAGCTGTATGCTTAGGACAGACGCATTTTTTTGTATATGTATCATATTTTAATAAAAAGTTAACAATCGTCTTTTCCTTCCCTTCTCTTCCTGGATGTCCTCAGCTAGAAGTGGAACTGGTTTTATTGAACTGTCACCAGATAGATGCAATCAGACAACAACGTTTTTCTTCCTCTTCTCCTGTTCCTTAGTTTGAACCCTCCCTGGATGGGATATTGGGCGGGCCTCGTGGCTTTTCCAGTCACGCTTAGATAATAGGTGAATAGTCCCTTTGTTTGGCACTACAGAGTCCGTCCTAGCCTAGTAGTCACACTGCTTCAGCCTGCTGCCCGCTTCTCCCTTCACCCGTGGGGTCCCGACTGGGCCTGGAAGCCCCGAGGAGGAGGTGACGTTCCTCAGAGGCGGGCCACGGTGGAGGGGACTCGCGGGGATGGCATGGTTTCCTATGCCCGGAGCAGCTGCGGGGTGCTCTGGGTTCCCTGGGACTGCTCTCACGGGGGGCTTTGGTGGGTTTTCTGGGGAGCCTCCCTCACTTATGTACACGATGCTTGTCCCCTGGAGGCTGCTTTATGAGCTGCTCCGAGGCCTGGCGTTCCACACACGCCCTACACAGACCCTCTCGTTTGGGTCCTCTCCCCGTGCTGGGGAGTCTTCTTCAGCGCGATCCTTTTGGGGAAGATTCCAGATCAGCTCCTTGTCCCGTGATCTGCGCTTCTCCTTCCTGCTGTCTGTGGAACTGCAGCTTGCTCCCAGTACACTCCTCTCTCTCCACTCTGCTCTGGCTGGTTGCTCACCTTGAAGTGACCAGAGTAGGTTAATGCACAAGACCTCATGTTCCCCAAACTTCTGAGGTGCCCTTGGAGCCCCCTCACTCGGATTGAGGTGAAGGAAAGCAGCTCTTTTTCCTCAAGCTGGAGGAGCAGAGAGAGGGCGGTGCACAGCCCGCTGACCATTGCCTCCAGAGAAACCCCTCCTGGCCCGGCATCGGCAGGTGAACTCTCCTATGCTCTTGAGGCGGTCTCTTAGCACACCCGGTGTGAGTGGTCTGGCACCTTGCTGGAGGGCAGTGGTGTCACGGTGAGGTACTTGGCCCCTATAGGATTGTTCTCAAAGTGAGACAGCCAAGTCCCATTTTAGCATCCTCTTGCATAATTCATCTCTTTCCTCTTCTCCTCTATCATAGTTTGTCTCTGCTGGCTTTTGTCACTTTCAACCTTGTGCTCCAGTCGTTGATGTGCGTATCACATTTCCCCTGCAGATTACAGGTTTCTGGAGAACAGGGTTCAAGTCTGATCTAACTTTCTATCCCCTACAGAACCTAGTGGAGTCTTGGTAGAGTTGGGGTTTCATAGACATCAAGGGAGTGAACAGTTAAATGATTTGAGCTGCCCTTGGCCACAGGGGCAATGCTCAACCTGACCTTTTGTTAAATCCCCAGGATTTCCTAATTCTGTTGCCCATGCTTAAAACTTCATCATTTGATATTCACTCAACAAACATTTTTTGAGAATTTATTATATGCCAGGCACCAGGTAAGTGATTGGAAATAAAGCAGACATAGCCTCTACCCTTTGGAATTTAGAATTGAATTGGTGTGAGTTTGACATTGAGAGACGAGTAAGCTTTGGCTAAGTGGAGAGGAAGAAGAGCCAATCCCTGCAGGGAAATAGCTGCCAAGTGCTCTTGACTAGGAGTTGAGACTGTGCAGGTGTGTCCAGAGAGAGAGCACAGGTGAGCAAGCTGGAACCGAGCAGCCTGAAGGAGGCATGTGGTCCAGGCTTGAGGATCAGTACTCTTGTGGAGGATAGAGGGACTCTGAGGATCTGACCCGGATGGCTTGGGTGGACAAGAACAGGTGTGTGGGAGGGCAGCCCTGGCACCTGGTTTACTTCAGCATGGGGAAGTCATAGTCCTTATAATTATGGTGGACAACATCCTCTAAACCTTTTGTAAACATACTCATCCCGGTTAACGAAAATAAGCACCGAGGTATCTTCCTGAAGCCTGTTTGTGATGGTACCTGTCCCTCAATTGCTAAATAACCTTGCCAATTTTATAAGAGCTTTTGATGTTCTCGCCTCATGGCGTCACTGAATGTCCCCTCAACTCCCCCAACCCCCCGACACACACACACTCTTGCCTCAAGAAACTGACACTACATGGCCACTCTGAGGTCTGGTACTTGCTTACCTTGCGTTACACTGGTTGACGAGGAATTTGATAGTTACCTTGGGGAAAGAATATGGGTTATCCCAACCAAACCTTTAACAAAACCACGCCAAGTTTGCCTGAGGGCATAAAAGAGTTCTGCCAGATTGGCTGAGTTGGGCACATTTTCCCACCATGAGAATATCATGCATCATCATCTCAGCAGCAAAACTCAGAGCTGCAGGAAGAGCCAAGTGTGTGTGGTCTGGAATATTAGCAATGCATTTTAATTTGAAGGCACTTCTGCCTGTAGGGCTTTGGGCACATAAACAGAAAAAATAACTAAAAACAAAAGAAGATCAAGTAAAATGACGGGCTGATCACAATCTCTGCTCCATAAGCAGAGAGCTGCATGACTCCTAATAACATGTGTATAAGCAAGGTTTATGGAGTGTTGTGTAACAGACAAAAAGATATTAAAAATGTAGAAGGAACAAGTCTTCATAATGCCATTGTTTATTAGTACGAAATGACTCCCAAATACCCACTGACTAGTGCAGCATAATCTGCAAACCCTGGGGGACTCAAGAGGACCTAAACACTGACCCTGAGCCTCAGCACTCAAGGTCTGCTCCTTCTGCAGCTGGGTTGATCTTCTATGCGCCAAGAGAATTCCTTCCAATATTCTGTGGTCCTGGCAAGCATCAGTAGTCAATGCTACATCATTGCTGTGGGCAAAGCCACAGGTGAAGGTCAAGGACAGGGCTAGAATAAGCATCTACAGGGAAGCTGGAAAGGCTGTAGAGGGAAGAGGAAGCAAGAGGTCACTAGCAGCTGAGGGTAGGTGGATAGGAATGGAGCATACTTTTACGGCCAGGAAGTGGAGTTCTTCCAAAGCACAGTGCAGGATCCAAGTCTTGCAGCCAGAAAGAGAATGGATTCTTGGAAATAACAGCAGCCACCAAAGGCCAAGGCACAGAGCCCAGTGGAGATAGCAAGTCACAGAGGTTGAAAGCCAAAGGGGGTGAGTGAAGACATGGGGAGTAGCTCCAGGGTTGGAGCTTGGCTGGAGTCGCCTTGGGGGACCCCGTGGGGAAGCAGAGTGGGGAGGTCTGTGCTTGCTCAGAGTGGTCAGACAAAACACTTTGTGACAAGTAACATCTCTTTCAGCCGACAGATGAAAAATCAACACCAGATGGCTCCAAAGGAGTTGATTCTCATGAGCTTGCTGTTTTTTCTACTTCAGAAGGAAGAAAGTGGAGCAATGAGGCAATGCCTACCCTCCAACAGGGTTTTCAAATCTGTTTCAGGAAAACGTCTTGAAGATGCTCAACAACAAAGTACTCTGTGGCTGAATACATTTGAAAAATGCTACATATAATCTCCTTTGTGCTTTACAACGTATATTAGTTTATTAAGGCTCTGAAAAGTCAGCAGAGAGGCCCGTTTAACTTTGCCAACTTTGTTTAACACAGTGTTTCTCAAAAGTGTTTGATTGTGGAATGCTTTTCTTATGCAACGTCTGTCAATTTCCTGAGGCAGGCTTGTTCTGAGCAGCACACTTTGAGAAATGCGTTTCTAGAACGTTTGTTACATTTGTCCTGTAGACTCAACTGTGAGACAAAACTCACCTTGCTCCAACTACATGGAGATCACAGAAAACACTTGCTTTCATGGCACAAATGAATTAACACCAGGTGTGGACACAATATTATCCAGACAGAGCCCTTGTTATTTATTTATTTTAAATGTCTATTTCCAAGAAGGATTTGAAATGGGGTGTGTGTGCACATGTGTTGTGAGTTGTCATCTGAGTCTGAAGAGAGATGGTCAGGACAATGACTCAGTTACACAGACTTCTATTTGTAGAGCAGGAATGACATGAGCAGTCACAAGAAACGAGGCAGTAGGTACCGAGTCCCTTGAGGATGGGCACGTTCTTCTTCAGGTCTGTCCGTAGATGAAGGGCAATGAGGCAACCCGGTGGCTGCTGATAGACACGTGGACAGCAACTCCCAGAAACTCGACAGCTGAAAATGGAGATCAGACTTTTTGGTGTCTGGCCATCTCGGTGTTGCAAACAGCTGGTGTAGAGTTGTGACTGTTGTGACAGCGGTTGGGAATGGAACAAGTGGTTCTTAAAGCCCTTTGAACAGCCCTTTTTCAGAGAGGGGCCGGAGTGGCCCTGAGGGCAAGACAGCTAATGAGCTGGCTCGGGTCTGACTGCAGATTAAACTTTTGCAGTGTGACAGAACAAGGTCCAATTCCCCTTCTGGAGCCTTGTACTTCCAATTATATTGAACTAGGCGTGGACTTTTTGTAATGCTACTGCAGGTTGTAAAGGACACACTCTTTTAGCATAAAATTAAGGGGAGAAAGGGATTACGAGGCACTGAAGACAGAGAAGTTCTAACATACATCTAATTGGAGTTTCAGAAGGAAGCAATAAAGAGAAGATAGAAGAAGTAACAGTTCAGGAGGCAAAGGGCAAAAGTTTCTAGAACTTAAAAAAAACTGATCCTCAGATGTGGGAAGTGCAAAAAGTCCCAGGAAAAGATAAATAAAAAGAAATTCTCATCTGCTATAAATCCTAGAGAAACTGCGAAACATCAAAGGCAAAAAGACGACCTGTTAAGCTACTAGAGAATCAAGGCTTTCTCCAACATCATCACAAAGAGCCTGACTTAGTGGTTTTTACAACAATAATCAAACCAGAAGACGATGAATGATATCTTTACAGCACTGAGGAAAAATAATTGTCAGCCTACATTGGGATATGTGGCGAAACGACCTTTCAAGAAAGAGAGAGAAAGAATAACGTATTCAGACTAAAAGAAAACAGGGTAATAGAATTTACCACCAACAGATTCTTATTTAGGATAATTCTCCAGAACGAGTTCAGGTAGAAGTTGGGCCAAACGGAAAGTCTCAGAGGCAGAGAAGAATGACAAGCAAATGTTTCTGTAAATATGTCAGTAAATCTGAACAAACATTGACTGTATAAAATACTAATATCTAGTCCATGAAATTAAAAAAATATGAAACCAAATCGTAAACAATCATAGCATGTAATTTGAGAGAAGTTTGATTAGACCTGAAGCACTAATGTCTTTGTATTTGGGAAGAAATAGAAAGGTACTGGTTAAGAGTAGACTTTTTAAAGTATCCGTGTTAAAATGTCTGGGGTAACTACGAAAAGGGCAGATAAGGAGAATATAAACTTAAAACTCATAGAAGGCAAAATAAAAAAAAAAGGTGGGGAGATAAGATAGCAAGGGGTTAACCTCAGTACAAGAGGCCTTTAAATTTTTTTTTTAAAGATATTTCAAGGGAAGACCAGGGCGTTATGAAGAATTCTCTCCTGTCCTTTCGTCCAGATCACCTCCGGTCCCCACCTTCATCCTCCTGTATTCATCAGCAGTGCCTGAAGGAGGAGACAGTAACTCAGAAGCCAGACACCGGAGGAGGCTGCATTTTGGTGCAAAGCTGGTGATGTGAAGAACAGAGTCTGCCCAAAACCCATTCGGGTGGCAGCAGTGGGAGCGAATGTGGCAGCGAGGACAGGGTGCAGGGTGGTACTTGGGCAGGAGGCTCTGGTGGCAGCAGCAATGATGGTGGCCACGATGGCAGGGGAGGCAGTCATGCAGTAGATGCAGCTTCCTAGTGGCAGCAGTGACAGTGGTTCTAGCAGAAGCTCTCATGCCTACTGTCGAGTGATGCTGGCAGTGTCAGCTGTGGCTTTGGGTGTCCAAAGGTAGCAGCAGGTTTTCACTGTGATTTTGGGCATTGTACCAGGCATTGTAATCTCCAGACCTGGTTCTCTGGCTCTCTAGAAGACACTGCGAGCTACTCCATCTCTTTCTGCTTATATTAGCCCAAGTAAGTTTTTGTTGCTTACAACCGACGATCCTGACTGACAAATAGAGCAAGGTCTTTTTTTTTTTGAGGAAGATTAGCCCTGAGCTAACATCCGCCACCAATCCTCCTCTTTTTGCTGAGGAAGACTGGCCCTGAGCTAACATCTGTGCCCATCTTTCTCTACTTTATATGTAGGATGCCTGCCACAGCATGGCTTGCCAAGTGGTGCCATGTCCACACCTGGGATCCGAACCAGTGAACTCGGGCCGCCAAAGCTGAATGTGTGAACTTAACCACTGTGCCACCGGGCCGGCCCTTACAGCAAGGTCTTTTTGACAAAAAAAAGTGGGTGTAATTCCATAGGATATTGTTCTTGTGTACCAAGCCAACAATGCCTCAGAGTTCATTTTTAGTTCGTTCAACAAGGATCTATCAGGCTTCTGCTTTGTGCCAGACATTGTGGCAGACGCTCTAGAGTCGGCACTGACCAACCAGACACTGTCCTTGTCACTATGGAGCTTAAAGCCCAGCAGAAAGTACAAGTATTACAGAAAAAAAGAGAAGTGGGATGGCCAAGGTCTATGAAGCGGCGAGGGCAGTTACGTGCTGCGGGAAGCTTAACGCGCATGAAGGCAGTGCGAGTTTTAGGTCCCAGGGAAAGCATAAAGTGAGGCAGGAACGATTGTGGGAGTTAGCGAGGAACAGGGACGAGCAGTGAGAGAAAGCATTTCAGGTGTGGGAATAACGTGTTCGAAGACCCGGAGATGAGACAGGCAAGGGGGATTTTGAGAAGGTAAAAGAAGTTTTGTCTGACTGGAGGAAAGAGAAGTGTGGAACTGAGAGAAGAGATTGGATAAGCTGGTGAGAGATTGTCAAGGGCTTTGTAAGCTGTGGATAGGGTGTAGGTTTCCAGACCCTCCATCCACGGAGTCAGGTGCCACAACCTGTATGCATTCGCCCCAGAGAAAAGAGGACACGAAGAACCCAGAGAAAGTTGAGAAGTCAACTGAGTTTCTAAGTAGATTATCTTGTGTCCTGGGCTGAATTGTATGCACCCCTCTAACCCCCAGTATATCCGCATGTGACTGTATTTGAAGACAGCACCTTTAAGGAGAATTAGGGTAAAATGAGGTCGTATGGGGTGGGCCTAATCCACCGTGACTGGGGTCTTTACTAGGAGAGGACGTCAGGACACAGACAAGGGGACACCATGTGAGGGCACAGCGAGAAGGCGGCCACCTGCCAGCCAAGGAGGGAGGCCTCAGGAGGAAGCGACCCTGCCGACACCTGGATCACAGACTTCCAGCATGCCAAACTGTGAGAAAATACACTTTTGTCATTTAAGCCACCAGTCTGTGGTGTTTTACTACGGCAGCCCTAGAAAACGCATGCATTCTGAAACCTGAACAGAGACAACTGTCTTGAAAATCTCGGAGCTTCTGATTTGTACGATCCGGGATTCTTGAAAGAGAAAAGATTTTCTCCAACCTCAAGGCCTGGCTTTGGAAATCCAGAGACAAATGCTGTAAGAGTTAGTACATAAATTCAATACCATAGATGAAGAGGTCAGAAAGAATGCATAATGATTTTAAAAGATAATAATAGTTATCTTTGAGGCTGGCCCCATGGCTGAGTGGTCGGGCTCGCACGCTCTGCTTCGGCCACCCAGGGTCTCACGGGTTCGGATCCTGGGGGTGGACATGGCATCGCTCATCAGGCCATGCTAAGGCTGTGCCCCACATAGCACAACCAGCAGCACTCACAACTAGAATATACAACTATGTACTGGGGGGCTTTGGGGAGAAGAAGAAGGAAAAAAAAGAAGGAAAAAAAAGAAGGAAAAAAAAAAGAAGATTGGCAACAGATGTTAGCTCAGATTCCAATCTTTAAAAAAAAAACATTATCTTTAAGATAAAATAAATGTACAGGAGGGAGTAGAGAATAAACAAGAGCTGGATATCAGAAACTGTCTCAGAGAAGGGATCCTGTGCCCCTAACTGCTCTGGGCCAGTGGAAACCTCAGAGATATTTGAGAGCATCTCAAAAAACGGGGGACCTCATCTTCACCTCCTCACACGTGGTTTGGAAGAGTTGAGCCTCTTAGACAAACCTCTATTCAGCACGGAGCTAAGCACTAGGGCAGAAACGGCCAAGGGAAGCCACCCTGTGGGTGGGTCTACAGGCAGTTTAGTAAAATCTTAAGCACACAAGGTGAAGCAGGAAGTCAGCTCTGTGCCTATGACAGGGGTGTGAATCTGCCTAAGAGAGACCAGTAGACTCAAAGGAGTGTTGAGATTGGGATAAGAACTCCATGGACGCACCAGCTGGAGGCCATGGTGAGACAAGGGTAACCTGAACAGATGCTGGTGGACATAAAGGCCAAGGAGCAAAGATGATGGGGAAGAGATGCACTTCATCAGACATCAGCAGAAGACGGAAGACGGCTGTCGACCAGATGCCTCACCACATCAGAGCAAGCAGACAAACAGGCCTCGCCAACAGATAGCAAGGAGAGGGACAAAACAGGAGAACAGAACACTGAATTTCACTGAGAAGTCAATACTTCGATTCAGAATCATAAATTACATTGAGATATAGAAAATAAAGGATGTTTGTGGCCCATGACATTCATATTTATTGTTCTTACAGACGAGTATAACGCTAGGACCACAATGTGAGGAGGTATTGGTTATGAGAAATAGAAGCTTAAGTTTACTTTAAAATCTAGCACAGACTCAAAAGACTACAACCTCTTGACATTTCGAGAAAATGTCTTCGTGGGGGTGACTCCGACACCACACAGTTCTCTCATAAAGCCAATGGAATGATTCAGTAACAGCTCTTAGATGAAACAAGAGCATGGTGGGTACTGAGTAGTCCTAGAATCAGGTTTGGAAACTGATTTGGTTGGACTAGACCATGATGTGTTGCAAATACCTTGTGTTTGCTAGGAAAAATACCAGGAATATTGATGCAAGAGCCTGGAAAGGTATTGATAGCCCTGAATTCACATTTCACATTTCTTCCACTCGGATCTCTAATTGCAAAACCGTGTAGGAAGTTTTCTTGTGAGTTTGTCTCCTGTTGATTCCTAGAACGTGATATCACAGAAACATAGAGCTACCCTGGGGAGTCTAGAAACAAAAATCTCCTCCTGTGTTGGAAAATCCCAGTGTGATACAAACCGAGAACTGCAAGGGGAGAGGAGAACCGAGGCATTGTGATGAGTTGTTAAGTTGGGAAGAGGTCGAATTTTGCAAAGCAAGTTCAGTAAGTTGCTGATTTGCAGCAAATACTAGACGGGACCTCCACATTAATAGTTCTCTGGTGATTTCTCAAAAGTCTCTTCTCATTTTGGGGTTACATAATTGGCATAATTTTGTTTAAAATATTACATTTAAGCTCTACTTCTGCTGTTTCCTTTTGTGGCAAATGTACCTTTCCGGCTTTCAAGTGAATTCTTGTGAAGTCTGGATCAAACACCCCTTCCGTCGGACAGACATAGCCCTGTGTTAGGGTCAGGGCTCAGATCTCTCTGCTGGGCTCTCTGGTATGGTCAACAACTTGTATAACTCTAGGTAGTGGCTCTGTTGGGGGAATTTTGTTGATATTTTTTGTGGTTTGGTGCACAAATGAGATGAAGGCCTCAGACATTGATTGCTAATAGTGTGAATCACTTTCATCCTAAAAGGCCTGTAATAGGAGTCCCCATGATCTCCAATTCCTGGTGTTCATGCCCTTCTGTGGTCCCCTCTGCACTGAACAGGGCTGACGTTGTAACCAATAGAATAGGGCAGGAGTTGCAAACATTGAAGGCTAGGCCGTAAGAGACCTCGCAACTTCTTTCTCGCTCTCCTGGATCACTTGCTTGCTCTGAGGCAAGTATGTTGCCATGTCAGGAGGCCTGTGAAGCAGCCTTAAAGAGGGCTCATCCCAACAGCCGTGTGAGTGAGCCGTCTGGAGCAGATCCCCCAGTCACTCAAACCTTCAGATGATTCCAGCTCTGGCCAACATCTTGACTCATGAGAGATCCCAAGCCAGAACCACCCAGTTAAGCAATTTCCCCAAGGCCTGACCCACAAAAACTGTGTGGAATAATATATATTTATTGTTTGTTTCAAGCTGCTAAGTTTTGGAGTAATGTATGGCACAGTAATAGATAAATAATACAGTCTTCGTACTGTCTTATCTTTTACCTTTAGTAAAAGTCTGGGACGTACGTGAGCTTCGTGTCAGTGGTACTTTGGGGCAACTGACAGATTAGAATCATTTAGAGCGTGAGGCAAAGTGGGCTGGTGAGAGAATGACGAAGGCAGTGATTGACCACGTCAGGAGTAGTCAATAGTGGGAAAGAAGGAAGTGGCACATTTCAGCAGGGAAATCACGAACACCTTGGAAAAATTCAGATAAGGAGAAGTTTTCCTCTTATATAGGATGCAGACTTCAGCATCTTATTTAGATTTTTAAGAGTACTGAAATTATTCTTTTTGTAAAAGGGAGTAAATTAGTTACCTATTGGTCTATAGAAAATAACTCCAAAACTTAGCAGCTTAAAATGAAAACAATTTATTACGTCTCATGAGTCTGTGATCGACTTGGTTGTTCTGCTGGTTCTGCCTGGGCTCACCCATGCAGCTGTGGTCACCTGGCCATTCAGCTGGCATAAGTTGGTCTAACATGACCTCACTCACACGTCTAGGGCCTCATCCAGGATGGTTGGAACAGCTGGAATTGCTGGGACTGCCTCTTCATGGGGTCTTCCATCTGGGGTTTCTTCACAGCATGGCTCTCTCAGGGTTCCAAAAGGGTGAACGTGGAAATCTCAATGTATTGCTTCTGTTGAGTCCTGCTGATCAATGCCAGCCAGCAGTCCAGCTCAGGTACAAGGGGTGGGAGATAGACTCCACTTCTTTTTTTGGTTTTTTAAATATTTATTTTCCTTTTATTTTATTTTATTTTTTGCTGAGAAAGATCCATCCTGAGCTAACATCTGTTGCCAATCTTCCTCTCTCTTTTTTTTTTCCTCTCCAAAGCCCCAATACATAGCTGTATATTCTGGTTGTAAGTCCTTCTAGTCCTTCTATGTGAGTGGCCACCACAGCATGGCTACTGACAGATGAGTGGTGTGGTTCTGTGCCTGGGAACTGAACCTGGGCTGCTGAAGTGGAGCATGCTGCACTTTAACCACTAGCCCATCAGGGCTGGCTCTTAGACTCCATTTGTTGATGAGAAGACCTGACAAGAATTTGTGGTCAATTTTAATCCACTGCAATGAAAATGATCACTTTTTGAAAATTCAAACAACACAGAGGAGTAAAAGCCAAAAGCTGTAAATCATCCCAAATCTCATCATCCAGAAAAAAGTAACATTAACATTTGATGGGAACCATTATTTAAGGTACATCTATAGGCATGTGTGTGAGCGGATGGATGGTGGGAATGATGGAGGGATGAATGTTTGGATAGTCAGAAAAAAAATAACCATTAAGAGGTGAGAGTCATTGATTTTTTAACTACATATTACACTTTTAGACAAGGTGGATTGACTATTTGTTAAGAAAGATGAAGAAATGAACTCTCTTATAATTCTTCCTACCTCTCCTCCACCACCTATAGACTATTTTGATTGGGTCAGAGTTTATAAATTTATTTTTTAGTCATAATCCTTTTGGTTTAAATGTAGTTCTGTGTTTATATAAATGCAACAATCACAGGTGCTCCCTCATTTTGGTGGGTTGTTGAAATGTGTGCTGTATTTAGTGAGGACTCACGTATCATAGAATGTCTGCCACATGCCTTTATCTTTGAATCATTGTTTGACTCTGTATAACATATTTTCTTTTCCTCAGAACATAAGAGACAGTCTTCCATTGTCTTCTGGCATCCAACGTTTCTAACAGTAAATGAGTAGGATACCAGCCTGAGTTTTTTTCCTCACTTGTAGAAGACTTTATCTACTTTTGGTCTAGAGTCCCAGAAAATTCTAATAATCTCACCAGAAAATATATTCATATACTTTTTCAGTATCAGTTTCTTGAGATTCAAGCTGTAAATTTAGTTCTTTCTTTATTTCAGGAAACATTTCGTGCATGATATCCCTGCGTATTTGTAGTGCTTTATTTGATTGCTTCTCTCATTGTGATCATGATTGTTCTTATGTTGGCTCTTCATTATCTTCCATCTCTATCATCTTCCAGTTATCTTCATCTCCTGCCTTTTTCTTTTGCATACATGTTGATTATCTAAAGCTTTCAAGTATTATCTTAATTTTCTTTTTAGGAGAAGTTTTCTTTTTACTGTTTCTATTGTTAGGTCTATAATGGTGTGATTCGGTTTCTTAATCTGTTTACTTAGCTTTGCATTCCCTCCATTCACCTTTTCTCATGTGTATTATATTGACATTGAGCTCTTCCTGTCTTGAATTCATAGCTTTATTAAAGCCTTTACTGGCATCAAGCACTTCTAGGACTAATGTCACATATAAAAAATATTTGCTTATAAAAGTACTGTGCAATAAATTGCATTCTCTCTGCTGATAAGAAAGCTAAAGAATATAGAATATTTAATGTCCAAGTTGCTAAATGAAACAACTCAAATGCTGACTAGTCATATCGAGATAAAGCTCTAAAATCAGATTAAAATCGACTGTGTTTTTCACTTTTATCACAAGTAACAAAGACTCTCCATTGGTTTTCTTGATATTCAGTGTAACGTGGTAAAGACCTTTTGTTGACAAGTTATTTTTCTATTGATCTCTCATTATTTATCTGATGTGTAACCTCAGTGTCTGTGTTTAATTAGACTTCAAGACACTGAGGAATGTTTTATATAATTACGTGAAGTCATAAAATACGGCTGGTGAAAATGGTCATGATGGTTCACAAAATATACATATTAATCATTTCAGATATTTAAAAACTTGCAATAAATTCACTATGCTTTACTCCCTTTTCTTCTTTTCCATAGCTCTCTGAGTCTTTGTTTTTGAAGACTATAATAATCATAGAATATTTTTGGTGTTGAGACATTAATTTACTCAGCTGATTCTCTTGGCGTAGTAGCTTATAACAAGCTTGTTAAAAGTGTTTTTGACAGTTTCTAAACCTAACCTCAACATGAAGCCTGGATGGACCAAAACGGATTAGCATTTGAAGAGAGAAAGAATGTCACATAAAAGATAACTTTGATTCTTCTGCAATTAGATGACGCTATGGGTTTGCATTAAACACGTGCTATCCTACAGCCAGTCAAAGTCTAGGCTAAAACTGAGCTGATCTACTGTTTTGCAAAAGAAGCCAGAACCCACTATTTGATAAAAAGAAATACATAGATGGTATTGGTAAAGAAATAGTGAATTTTGTGTTAACAAATGGACTCGCCTATGCTTGCGATAATTGAGCCATGTGAAATTCGTTGTTTTCTCATAAAATGTGAGTGTGTTCTAGTAGAAATGGATTTTTTGTTTTTAAAGAAATTTGCTTAAGGAACTTTGAAGGTCTGGCAATGGTAAGTCTTTTTTCTTTTGAGGAAGATTAGCCCTGAGCTAACATGAACTCCCAATTCTCCTCTTTCAGCTGAGGAAGCTTGGCCCTGAGCTAACATCCGTGCCCATCTTCCTCTATCTTGTATGTGGGACGCCTGCCACAGCACGGCTTGATAAGTTGTGACTAGGTCTGCACCTGGGATCCGAACTGGCGAACCCTGGGCCACCGAAGTGGAGTGCGTGAACTCAACTGCTATGCCACCAGCCCAGCTCCTGGAGTTTTAATCGGATTAAATTGTGTGAACATGTACCGTCAGTGTGTGAATTTCCCACCCCCACTTCTCCTTCTGCTAAGGAAGAGTTGGCGTCAGTCACCGAATCAGGGCTTGTATTCCTACCAGGCAGTTATGAGTAGTGTGATCTCGGACAACTTACTCGCCTCTTTGAGCCTTGGTGTTCTCTATTGTAAGATGGGCTGTAGTGAGAAATAAAAGAGTTAACATACAACAAAAACGCCAGAAACAATTTGTAATATGTGATTACTCATACGACTGAGTTTCTTTCCTTCTAACATACTTTGAAGACGTAGGTAACAATTAGAAGTTGGCAAGGCTCAGGGGTCTACACATGTGCGTAAGACATGGACCTTGCTTCAGTGAGCTCACTGTCCGAAAGGTAGGAGGACAATGGTGACATAGTTAAGAGACACATGACAGTCAACTGTGAATATGTCTGATGTCTACCTTTCGCCCACGACTAAAAGGTCTGCCCAAGGCAAGAAATATTCTCTTTTCTATGAATAATTTACATAATGATAAAAGATTACTAGATATGACCAAATGGTAATAGAAAAGGTGAGAACAAAGAACAGATATGGAGGAACTGGTGGTGGTGCAAAGAGCCCGAATAGTTGCCATGAACTCAACGAAACCTGACTTCATTCTTTGCAGAGTATATTTGTGAGACTTTGGGCAAAGGAAATTCTCTTGGACCTCAGCTTTCTAAGGTAATAATAATAACAAGCTTTTATTGAATGCTTACTATTGCCAAACACAGTGATAAATGTTTTCCATACATTAAAAAAAAATCTTCAGGGGCCAGGCCTGTGGCCGAGTGATTAAGTTCGCGTGCTCTGCTGTGGCGGCCCAAGGTTTCGCCGGTTCGAATCCTGGGTGCGGACATGGCACCGCTCATCAGGCCATGCTGAGGTGGCGTCCCACATGCCACAACTAGAAAGATCCACAACTAAGAATATACAGCTATGTACCACAGGGGTTTGGGGAGAAAAAGGAAAAAAAATCTTCACAGCTTCTCTATTTGGCAAGTACTATTATTTTCCTTATTTTACATCTGAGAAAACTGAGGCTCAGGAGGGTTCAGTAACCAGCCTAGGATCACACAGCCAGTAAATACTTCTGCTGTTATTTTCATGGAAGCAGCATGACTCCAGAATCTGTGCTCCTATTCCTAAGAATATAAACTTAAAGATTTCTTTCCCTTTAAATTTCGTGTTTCTGAATAAGGTGAAAATGCAACTGGCTCAAGGATTTCAACAGCAAGAATATTTTGGGAATTTTGTTCACTAAATTTATGCTCTGGGTCCCAGCAGTGGAATGTTCAAATCAGAGGCACTCTCCTGGTTTCTGTCCCCCTACACTTGAGACCATATTGCAGTCAGGATGGGGTCTCAGCATGGGTGACGCGGCCCTCAGGTGCTTTAAGCAATGCTGTGTGTTAACTGCTCATCCTGACTCTCCTAGGCACTAACCTACTCCCGTAGGCAAAATTTACTCTCTTTTCAAGTTTATTGAATTACTCGCTAGCTCCTTGGCACGAAAATTTACTGAATGATACCCAACGACTTTCATAGCCACATCTTCTTGTTATTTTGATCACTATTAATAGAATGTTTTTTCCTAGAAAATCTTTCGAAAATCCTCACGAGAGTCCGATCGAGTGGGTATTGTTAATATTGTCCCAATTTTCAAACGAGGAAACTGAGGCCCAGAGAAGCTGAGTAACAAAGATGACTAAGACAGAGTGCCCGCTAAGGAAGTTTGTGGTCCCTGAAAATATTTAAGAGCTGTCACAGGGCTTCCACAGGCTGGCTGCTCTGCCCGCCTCCGCCCACCGTGACCCCCGCCCCTGCTCGCCACATGAAATGCTGTAGGAAGTACAGGTCTGTGTGTGACACCCTACCGGACGGCTTTCCCACAAACGGGAAGGGAGCTTGTAGGTGCGGTCAACTCCCACATACACCAGCACACAGAAAACAGCAACAGAAAGGACATTTAGTTTAGGAAGTGGGGAAATAGAGTTAAGAATTTAATGGGGAAAAAATAGTTCACACTATTCGACTCTCTGTAGACCTAACAGGCAGTGGGTTAAAATATTTTTATTTTCAACCGGTTGTTCTGGACTTTTTATAGACAGCTTTATAAAGTCTCATGAAAACATAAAATGAATTTATTACGTGTTTTTGGTCTCTGTCAGACTTCCTTGGGGCTCTAGGCACATGCTAATGATTGGGATAAAACTGATTTTGAAACAAGTTCCCACTAAACAAGTGAATGGCAGAGACTGGAAAGTTACATGAAAGACAGCCAACTCTTTCTGCAAAACCGCACGCAGTACACAAAGCCAGCATGGTAAAAATGGCATGCATCTGGGAGGAAGGTATAAACTAGCATGTTATGGGGAAATGGAGGGGCTTGAGAAAGGGAGGCAGGTCAGAGATGAAAAGAACTCAAAGGATGGAGGCAGAACTCTAAAAGAAACCAAAGAAAAAATAAAAGCAAATTCTAAACAGCTCCCCTTACAAATGACTTTCATATGCATGGTAAGAAGTGAACTGAAAGAAAACAAACACCAAGAGATATAATAGACACATTATGTAACAAGGATTACGAAGGAGAGGCTAAAACCAGAAAGAGACTCCGAATGATTTGGAGATGGAAAGTTTATGTAAGAGATAGACACAACAGGCGAGAGGAACTCTGCCAGCATGGGTCAAGAAGGATATTGTGTCTGAAAGAAGAAAGAATGTCACATAATAAATAAGTTGGCAGCGGGACAAAATATATTTGGATGGAAATAAAAGATAAAAGGAACATAGGACTAATCATAGGAAATTATTACAGACCATCTGGGTCAGATAAAAAGGCAGCACAGAATGTTTACGCAGATAAGGATGCCCAAGAAAAACACAGTGTGGTCTGGGATGGCTGTTCCTGTGCTGGATTAGAGCAGGGATGTGCCGGTTACAGGCCTGGAGAAGACAATGGATTCCATTAGAGCCAGTTTTGGCACATCTTTTGGAGGCCAGAAACCTAGAAAACAGCTAAGAGACAAGAATCCAGAACAACTTGGGGCAGACTGTCACTAGACAATCCGTCCCTTCCTTTGCAGCGTTCCTTGGTGTCTTGAAGACTTGGTGACCTCACGCTTCCTGTCACACCACCACACGATGACCTGCTACACTTTGACTCTGTCTGTATTAACCCTCTACCCCCACCAATCCCCTTGCAGGCTTCTTCCTGCTGCAGCCACGCTTGCTCTTACTCCGATCTTCGATCTTCGAGTCCGGCTCCTACATTCATGCAGCTGGGGCCCTCATAAAAACATAATTGGCCCATCCTAGCAGCCCCTGGCCATTTGCCTGGTCAGCGGGCTTTGGCCTGGGGGTTGTAACCAGGCAGCCTTGGAGAATGGGAACAAAAAAAAGAGCCAACAGCTGGGATCTGGCCCATTTACTCATGGCTCCTCTAACTGCAGTGACAACAGCACCAAGCAAACTGTGTTGTTTCTGTGTGCAGTGACAACCCTGTTGACTGCCTGACGACACGGCCAGAATTTTGAGGACTTTAAGAGCAGGGCTGATAGATTTTCGCTTCTTTATTTAACCTTCTCTCTGGGCTCCGAAGCGTCTTCTCTCACAGCACATGTCATGCTGTGCTGTAGACGAACAGGACTGCATCCCACCAGGACTTGAACTCCCCGAGGTCAGAGACTGAGTCTCTCGTCTCCCACTTGCCAGAGACTAGTATCCTGTCTCATAATGATGGATGCTCAGTTGTCATGTAGCATGTATAGAGTGATTAGGGAGTAACTCAAGGAATTAATTTTTTTTTAAATTTTTATTGACTTAATGATAGGTTACAATCTTGTGAAATTTCAGTTGTACATTATTGTTTGTCAGTCGTGTTGTAGGTGCACCCCTTCACACTTTGTGCCCACCCCGCACCCCACCTTTGCCCTGGTAGCCACTAATCTGTTCTCTTTGTCTACATTTTAAAATTTCTCATATGAGTGGAGTCATACAGAGATTTTCCTTCTCTATCTGGCTTATTTCACTTAACATAATTCCCCCAAGGTCCATCCATGTTGTTGCAAATGGGACGATTTTGTTCTTTTTTACAGTTGAGTAGTATTCCATTGTATATATATACACCATATGTTCTTTATCCATTCATCTGTTGATGGGCACTTAGGTTGCTTCCATGTCTTGCCTATTGTAAATAATGCTGCAATAAGCATTGGGGTGCATAGGACTTTTGGAATTGCTGACTTCAAGCTCTCTGGATGGATACCCAGTAGTGGGATGGCTGGGTCATATGGTAGTTCTATTTTTAATTTTTTGAGGAATCTCCGTACTGTTTTCCATAGTGGCTGCACCAGTTTGCATTCCCACCAGCAGTGTATGAGAGTTCTCAAGGAATTAATTGTTAAGTATAAGATTTTAGGTGGTTATACGGGCAGTAGCGGAGGTAATTTTCCAAAGGGCCGGCTGGATGGGAGGCGATAAGGGATGGTACCTACCAGGCGTCCTTCAGTTCATACCTCCATCCAGAATTCCCTCTTCTGCTCACCTGAAGACCAGCCCTGGGCATGGCTTCCTGATCCAAGAGCTAAAGTTTCAGTCTGTGATGACTGGAAAGCAAAGTGATCCCGACATAGATGCTCCTTGTGTATTTTTCTCATTACTTCCACAAGAGCGTCACGTTACTTGTGTCAGCTCCTCTGGGTCCCTTGTAACACCTAACGGCCTTGCATAGAATTCCATAGAATATTTATGTCTGGGAAAGAATGAGTGTATGTATTGCAATGATCTCAGTCTTGCTAACAATGTGTTTTAGCCTAATAGTTCCCAAAGGCTGTATCAGGATCACCTAGGGAACTCAAAAAAAAAAAAAAAGAAAAAGAGAAAAACCCGGATTCCTGGTCCAGCCCTGGGCTTACAGAGTCAAACTCTCTACGGTATAAATGAATCTGCATTTACAATCCTCTTGCATTTCCAAAGCTTGATTTAGGAATTAGGACTTTGACCAGATGAATTTCTTTAACAAATAAAAGTCCACTTATTTCGTTTTAAAACATCCCTTGCTAACTTCTGTACTATTTTTAGAGACACCCAAAGCTACAGATGGTGGGTAGAGTTTTACTTTAGAGCAGTAGGTAATAACCTCTGCTCACTGGCACCTTCGCCCTTGAAGGAGTGATGAGCCTAATTAGTAACTACAGTTCTTTTAAATGATAATTTTGTCTCTTATGTGGGCAATTACTGAATAAAATTCATTACCATGTAGCTGTCTCTTCGTTCATCCCGGCCGATGATAATGATCTATTAGTTCACCTTGCAGTAGGGCCTGTGGGCAGGGAGGGTGTGGACGGGGCAGCGTGCTGAACAAATTGCCCTCAATAGTCGTCACACTTCTTGACGTGGTCTGCTTAGGGCAGGCTGGATGTGACCGGCCTGTGACTGAGGAAAGAGAGAAGCAATCGAGGAGACAGAGGAGCTGCTTCAAGATTCTAGGATATTCAGAAAGGGGGAGAATATGGCCAGTTTGGGAGTTGGTTTCCACAGAAACCAACAGCCTGTAGTGGAGCGGTCTTGCCGATAGTTTATGAGTACATAACTGTGGTGCAGAAAGGGAGGCACAAAAAAAGATTTAAAAATCTCCAACTTCAAGAGCTTTCTGTTTCTTCAGGGAGATAAGTTATGTAGCCATAATTTAAGACAAAATATAGTTTGTGCTATAGCAGAGCTAAAAGCCAAAGTTTTCTAAAAAGGTGAAATTAGAACGATACAGAAAAGACTAATGACAGACTTGCTCTACCAGACATCGGAGCATATTACGAAGTTCTAGTAATTCAGTATGTGTGGTACAGGGCAAACATCAGATGGATGGACAGGGATGCCCAGAAGAAGACTCTACCATACGCAATCATTCAGCAGTGAAGGAGAGAAAATAAATCATGGTGGAGGAAAGATTATTCAACGAATAGTGCTTAAAACACTGCAAAGCAGATTTGGATCACAATGAATTAGCTCCTTGTCTCATGTCACCACTAAGATCAAATTACTAAAAACAATAGCAGACAAGGCTGGCAAGGCTGCGCTGAGATGGATACTGTCTTACAGCTAGTAGGGCCACAAGTAGACCAACTTTTCTGGAAAGCATTTTGTAATGTGAATTAACAAATTTTAAAAGTTCATAACTTTTTGATTCAGTAGTTCCACTTCTGGTTTTAGGTATAGATATACATACGACACACACACACACATATACTTATATACACATGTATTCATGTATGTATACATATAAACATATACATGTATACATATATACATGTGTGTTTGCATATATATAAACATATGTACGTGTATATGCTTATATACACAGATATCCCTAAGAACGTAAAATTTTAGTTAAAATTTATTTATAAAAGGGATGATAAGATTACGGGTATGCCTCTCCCTTTAGCGTATTTCCTTTCCAGATCTTCTATAGTCGGTACATCTTAGAGTAGCTTCTTGGCATTCAAGGGGACGTATCCTAAAACCGTTGCTAATTTCTTCACTTTCTTAGACTTCTTTAGTTTCTCTTTAGTGCCTCACCAGCTCTATCAGTTGGCTTTCTTCTCACAAAGAACGTTTTTGTTCCATCACAAGAGTTACTATATACTCGATAATGAGAAGAGAACAACAAAGCCATGCTGACCCCTGGATTCTGGGTGGTCTGCGAGTGGTAATGGCAGCAAGGAGTAAACTCGCCCCCTCCTTTCTAAAAGCCCCCTTCCAAGACGCCTAATTAATAATAATAGAATTCTTTGGTACGGACAATTGACGTTCTCTGATTCTCATATCAAGAGTGAATAAATGCATCTTTAGAAAATGTTGCTATTTTTCTTGATCAAAGTCAATGCAACGTCTGCCAGGCAAACCCTGCAAATAGACTGCAGCCCCTGAGCTCCTCCTAGAGAGGAGTTTGGGAGCCACCACTTTGCTAGGCTTACTCACCAATAAGCCACTTTGGTGTCACACCATCTTCAAAGCACTCATGATTAAAATTCACATCAGAGCAAAATTACCAACTGCCAGATCACACAACTTGGATATTTTTCTTGAGTAAATAAACCCAGGAACAATGGACTACCAAATGCTAGAGACTACATTAAAGCTGGAGGATGGGGGAGAGCAGTAGAAGCAAAGAGAAGGAAGAGATTAATTTGCTGTGGGGTGGAGCAAGTATGATTTTTATGAAATATTCACAGGTATAAAGTGTAATTGTCTTGATTTCTCTATGACTGAAAGTAACTAAGCCCTCAGTCTCCCCCACCTCCTGCCCTTCACCTGATAATAAAACTCTCAATATTACCAACTCTAGGTATGTTTTCTCCTGCTAGGTAAAAATCACTGCTCCTGTACCATCTCAGAGTCTCCGTGGGGCAGGAGGCTGGGCACAGCTTAGCGGGGTCGTCCACCGGGCTGCAGTCAAGGTGTCGGCCAGGGCTGCGTTCTCATCTGCAGGCTGATGGGGACTCACCCACTTACTCCAGTTGTTGGCAGAATTCCTTTCCTTGCACTTGTTGGACTAAGAATCCCAGCTTCCTGCTGGTTGTCTCTCTTAGCTCGTAGAGGTCACCCACAATTTCTTGCCATGTGGCCTCTCCATAAGCTTTCTTAAAACGTGGCAGTTCACTTCTTCAAAGCCAGCAAGGGACACAGAGTGAGTCTGCTAGACAGATGGAGTCTTATAAAAATAACATAATCACAGGAATGACATCCCATGGCCTTTGACATATTCTGAGTTAGAAGCAAGTTGCAGGTCCTGCCCACACTAAAGGGGCAGACATTATACAAAGGCATAAACACCAGGAGGTGGGGACCATGGGGTCCATCTTAAAACCTATTCGACACACAAGGTGGCTAAGTTGTGCCAGTTTTAACTCAGTCTCTTGGTTAACTCTTCAGTCAAATTCAGATTTCTTCTCCTTCCGTTCTCCCAAGGGTTTTATATGCATGGTGTTATGGCTTGAATTGTGACCTCCCCACCCCTCAATTCGAATGTTGAAGTCCTCCCATCTAATACCTCAGAATGCGACCTTATTTGGAGTTGGTTCTTTACAGAGATGACCAAGTTAAAATGAGGTCCTTAGGGTGGGTCCTAATGCAATATGACTGGTGTCTTTATGAAAAGGGGAAATTTGGAGACAGACACACACACAGAGAGCACACCATGTGAAGATGAAGGCAGAGATCGGGTGACGCTTCTACAAGCCACGGAATGCCAAGGATTGCCAGCAGACCATCAGAAGATGGGGGGAGGCGTGAGCAGATGCTCCTCCGCAGCTCTCAGAAGGAACAAACCCTGCTAACATCTTGACCTCAGACTTCTGGCTTCCCACTGCGAGACAGTACATTTCTGCTGTTTAAGCCACTTAGCTTGTGGTACTTTGTTTCGGCAGCCCCAGAAAACCAATGCTCGTGGTATCGGAGGAGGGGCCTCTGGGGTCATGTGACGTCTCTGCACTCCCCTGAGGTCTAGCTTTCTTGTCTGGTCTTTGAATGTCGTCCTCTCTGTTGCATCTGTTGCTGGCATATGAGGCCCCACCCTGTTCCACATGCATGATCCAATATTGTCGATTGACTGGGTCTCCACATGGTATCCCGAAGCCTCTGTTCTCCTCTGGTCCTCTCTGCCTCTCGGAATGTGGAGGCATTTGGCCATAGCACTGTACCCTCAGGGGCACCCAGGAGTCTCTGAGAACGCCCAGATGTGTTCCTTAGCCTGCGCTGCTCTGCTGCATTCTGGTCGAGGAGTTTCTCCAAGAAGCTTGAAGCCTCCTCAGGGAGGTGAGGAATAAGCTCTCTGCTCTGAGATCTCCCCGAACATATCTGTGGTTGGTGACACGGACCCCACAGGACTGATCCCAAAGAGGGCAAGGGAGCAGAGCCCTTTCCAACTCTAAGCCTTCCTCTCCTTTCCTTCTGCTCTCAGCCTACCCTCACCCCTGGCCCAGAAGTGTTCTTACCTCCTGTCCGTGAGCCTATGTCACCAGGCAATCTTTCCATCTCTCCATTTATGGTATAAACTATTCCATCCAAATCCTCCTTTAACTTTTGATATCTCGGAACTCAAGGCCAAGATTTTGACTCTTTGTTCTTTCTGGGACAATAAGCTTAGTTTAAAGGTAGAGATTTAATAGTTCTGGAGGATAAAAAGGAATTGCTAAGGGGAAAAAAACACGAGTCAATACTTCAAAATATCATCGCAATATGTGCAGTGGTTGACAATGACTTATTGAAGAGGCACTAATTGAGTTGGTGTTAAAAGGATGGGAAAGATTTCAACACATTATCTAAAATAATGTCACAGTCACATTCTCTCTGCTTACTCTAGCTTATTTTTCTTCATAGGATTTTTTACTGCCTCAAATTATATTATTTCTTTATTGCCTCCCTCTCCTAATAAGGTGTAAGCTCCACGAAGGCAAGGGGCTTGTCTCTCTTTTTCAAAGCTGTGTCCCCCTGTGCCTAGAATAGTGCCTGCCACACAGTAAGTGCTCAATAAATGGACATTTAATGAATGAGTAAACATGCAGTGAAAGATAAAATACATCCTAAGAGCAAGAGACATTGTAAATAAAGACACAGAGATGGAAAAATACTTTAGGAAGAACTGAAATCAATGTAATTTCTCTCACGGTGTTCAACAAAGCTAACCCATGTATATTTCCCTGCTTCTATGTTAAACAGCACCGAGACCAAGCAAAATAACTTAGCCACCTGCGTGGGAAGAGACTTGCTCCTGGAAGGCAACACCATGAGCCAACTAAGCAGTCTCTTTAAGGCCCTCAGCTCGCTGCGTATTGGCATCCAAAGCTTTCATGTTAGAAACTGCCCGTTCCCAACGAGTTCCCCGTCTTACATCTTTCTTAAAATCACCTGGTCCAAGCCATGAAAGCCTGTCTTGCTTCTGACTTCCCCTCTGAGATGTCATCAAGACTCCAGTGAGGCGGTGTTCTCTCTTCTTGTAGGAAGTCTAACGAAGTTACTTTTGCTTGATGAGTGTTGCTTCTGATGGTCTTTTTAAAAAAATTTGGTAGAAATATTTAAAAAAATTCTTTTATTGAGGTCACATTGGTTTACAACATTATATAAATTTCAGGTGCACGTCATTATATTTTGATTTCTGCATAGACTACATCAAGTTTACCACCCAAAGACTAACGACCATCCATCCCCATACCTATGTGCCCTATTACCCCTTTTGGCTTCCCCCCTCTCCCCTTCCCCTCTGGTAACCAACAGTCTAATCTCTATATTTATGTGTTTGTTTGTTGTTGTTTTAATCTTCCACTTATGAGTGAGATAATACGGTATTTGCCTTTCTCCATCTGACCTATTTCACTTAGCATAATACCCTCAAGGTCCATCCATGTTGTCTCAAATGGCAAGATTTCATCTTTTTTTATGGGTGAATAGTATTCCATTGTATATATATATATGTACCACATCTTCTTTATCTATTTATCCTTTGATGGGCAGTTAGGTTGTTTCCAAGTCTGGGCTATTGTGAATAATGCTGCAATGACCATAGGAGTGTAAATATCTTTACAAATTAGTGTTTTCATGTTCTTTGGATAAATACCCAGCAGTGGGATAGCTGAATCATATGGTATTTCTGTTCTTAATTTTTTGAGGAATTTCTGTACTGTTTTCCATAGTGTCTGCACCAGTTTACATTCCCACCAGCAGTGTACAAGTGTTCTCTTTTCTCCACATCCTTGCAAATACTTGATATTTCTTGTTTTCTTAATTATAGCCGTTCTGATGGGCATGAGGTGATATCTCATTGTAGCTTTGATTTGCATTTCCCTAACAATTAGTGATGTTTAACTTCTTTTCATGTGCCTGTTGACCATCTGTATATCTTCTTTGGAAAAATGTTCAGATCCTTTGCCCATTTTTTATTTGGGTTGTTTGATTTTTTGTTGTTGAGTTATTTGAGTTCTTTATATATTTTGGATATTAACCCCTTATCAGATATATGATTTGCAAATATCTTCTCCCAATTGTCAGATTGCCTTTTCATTTTGTTGATGATTTCCTTTGCTGTGCAGTAGCCTTTTAGTTTGATGTAGTCCCATTTGTTTGTTTTTTCTTCTATTTCCCTTGCCCGAGTAGACGTGGTATTCAAAAAGATACTGCTCAGACCAACGTCAAAGAGCACACTGCCTATGTTTTCTCCTGGAGTTTTATGGTTTCAGGTCTTTCATCCAAGTCTTTAATCCATTTTGAGTTAATTTTTGTGCATGGTGTAAGATAATGGTCTACTTTCATTCTTTAGCACGTGGCTGTTCAGTTTTCCCAATACCATGTACTGAAGAGACTTTCTTTTCTCCATTGTATGTTCTTGACTCCTTTGTTGGAAATTAGCTGTCCATAGTTGTGTGGGTTTATTCCTGGGCTCTCGATTCTCTTCCATTGATCTGTGTGTCTGTTTTTGTGCCAGGACCCTGCTGTTTTGATTACTACAGCTTTGTAATATACTTTGAAATCAGGGAGAGTGATACCTCCAGCTTTGTTCTTTTTTCTCAGGATTCCTTTGGCTGTTCAGGGTCTTTTATTGTGTCATAAATTTTAGGATTCTTTGTTCTATTTCCATGGAAAATACCTTTGGGACTTGAGAGGGAGCATATGACGTAGGTGAAGAGGGGGCAAATACAGGATGGGTGTAGCTATGGTATGTGAGTCACAGCAGGACGTCGCGTCTCATTTTGGTGGTAAGCAGGGCAGGAGACTGGAAAGGGATGTTGGGGTCTATATTAATCAGAGTCCAAGTTGAGAAGAGGGAAACCTGTCTAGATATTTCACACAGAAGGAATTTAACACAGGGAATTGGTTACATGGGTAACAGCATGGCAGAGGGAGAGAGAGAACGGAGGGACGGTTAGTAACCCACAGGCTAAGCAACTACACGAAGCAGCAGCTATAATACTAGCGCTGGGGACGGAAGGATGAAGATGGTGTTACTAGAGCTGGGATGTGCAGAGAAGAAGGACTATGTGGCTTTGCTGGAACCATGGAGGAGAGGACCCCTGGCCGATGCTGCTACTAGGGGGAAGCTGGGGGTTGCCAGAGGGATGCAGCCCCTTCCAGAGAAGGTGCTAGAAGCAGAGAGGGAGGAAGGAGAATGGTTCTCCCTCTTCTTACTTTCTATGTCCTGCCAGTGACCCCTACTGGCAGAAGTAACAGGAAGCCAGCTGTCAAGGAATCCTGGGAAAAGAGCACACAGACAGACCCTCAGGTGCAGAATTACAGAGCTGAATCGAGAGAAGCAGGTGTGGGCTGAAGAAGACAGGTAAATAAGCAGCAGAGGGCCAGGCAGAAATGCAGGTAAGGAGTTTGGACTTTTAGAGAGGTTATAAGGACCTGTAATAAGTGGAACTATATGAACTAAGTCTGGGGAAAGAAGTGGGTTAGGTCTCTGCCCCACCCTGTTCCACCCAACCCAGCAAGCTGCTAGGAGATTTCCTTTCTCTCTAGACACAAGCATTGGAGAGAACTTAGCTTTCTCCTGCCCACGCCTTTAACGTCCCCCGCAGTCAGAGAAGAAACCTAAGGACTCAGAACAAGAAATTTTATCCCGGCACTATTCACTGTCAGTGAATGTGAGCAAGATCTGTGACGGAACCTAGGACAGGTGGGTTAGGGTCGGTGGTGGGGGTGGTGGTGGTGGGGGGAATGCATCATTTTTAGCATAATTACGGCCAGGGTTATTGTTATTTCACAAGAAATAGGGTCAACATTCTTTTTGTTTTGAGGAAGATTAGCCCTGAGCTAACATCTGCTGCCAATCCTCCTCTTTTTTGCTGAGGAAGACTGGCCCTGAGCTAACATCTGTGCTCATCTTCCTCTACTTTATATGTGGGACACTTGCCACAGCACGGCTTGACAAGCAGTGCCATGTCCACACCCGGGATCTGAACCAGCAAATCTCGGGCCAGCTAAGTGAAGTGCAGAAACTTAACCACTAGGCCACTAGGCCCATGGGTCAACATTCTTAATATTAGTGATATGAATTTCTCATTAGTTAGATGGTGTCATCTTCAGAAAAAAAAGGGTATTTGTGGTTGCACCTTGTATTGTTTTTAGCTATTTCTGGAGAAATCCAGTTCCAACCTAGTGAAAGTCCCATTGTTTTGCCATTCTTCCTAGGGTCACATTTGGAGTAAACCTCTTAATTCTGCCTTGAATGTTATTTCCAAAGTTTTATGATTATTTGTATCTCTTTCCCTCTGTCTCTGGAAGGGCAGGAGGTTATTTCAATGCATCACTTTGTCAGCCCTTCTCCAGGTCTCAACTTAACACTTTTAAACATCAGTTGTGATAACACTGTGCTGTCGTCTGTAAGCTGGTTACCTTAGACTTCTCTGGAAGGTCAAAATTCTGCAGCAGAACAGAACCTTGGCCTAAGTATGATGTGGGCATGTTTATATTCCCCTACTCTAGGGCTCATTACAGAGTTTCTTCAGATCACTTTACTGTGAATATCATTACTAGCTCCCAACGCTTCTCTCTCGGCACCAGGTTTCTCTCCAGTCACTGAGGGGGGCAGGGTTTCAGGTCATCTTAGCACAAATATCCTTGTATAGGTGACAGAGAAACGTGGGGGCCAGAGAGCAGCCAGGCAGCCCTTTGCGCCCCAGAGAGTGTCAACACACATCTCCCTGCTCTGCAGTCACACAAAAACAGCAGGGCTGTCACATATAAAGGTTCCATCAGAGGTGTGGTGTTGGTGGCGATGGGGTCAGCTCAGGCTAAGAGAAAGACTCTCGCTCCCCTTAGAACATTAGCCTCGAGACTCAGAAAGTTCCGTTAAGCTGGACGGATGGAGAGAGCTCATCAGATGAAAAGATCAAGGCCTTCCTTAAGTTCTAAGTTAGTGCCTTCCCTGGGGTAGAATTTCCAGAGTTAGAGGAATTTCAGGCCCGCAGTCCCTCTGACCCCAGAGGCCACACTGGTGGAGGGGCATACAGGAGCATCAGGGGAAAACTGGTGAATGTTCTCCTGAATTTCTTGGCCTTTAGTTTGCCAGAGAGCTTGGAGCTGCCCGAAGGGAAAGAAGGGAAACGCTGTTCTGCAGGAGAGGGGGAAGACTCAGCAAGAAAGGAAGTGTATTGATCTGTTCCGGGTCTTCCCCGTCCCGCATCCTGGGCTTGTGCACAGCTCCCCCAGCCGCCCAGTGCGGGCAGCTAACAGCTGGAAGCCGCCTCCCTCTTCCTGAGAGGCACTCCTTCCCTTGGGCCACCACCTGGGAGGTTATGCACTTCTCCCTGTGGTTGCCACAGCCAATGACGGCTACAGGGGACCAAAGGCTGTCCCCCGCCCCAAGGTGGGACAACGCTCGGTGCTGTTCAGGCAGCAGAGCTTCCTGTGGAATCAGCCTGACGCCAGACTTCAGCTGAACCCACGTCTTTGCTCAGCTTCTCCCTAGAACCTCCCCACTTCCCTCACTCCGTTACAGGTTTCACCTGAGGGGAGCACCTCACCAAATCAGCTGCACGAGAATCTGTGTCTTAGCCTCTGCTCCTGGGAAGTCAATCTAAGACAGGCGTGGTCTATCGTTGCATTATCCTGGGAGGTCGGGAAAGGGCTAGAAGAAGCATCAGTTTGAAAGGAGTCCAGCAGGATCAGCAGAATACGTGCCCTGGAGATGGAGGCAGGTGTCCACCTTGTGGAGTCCTTGGCTGGAAATGGGCTGTCCTTGAAGATTTTCTGCTACTCTTTTTGCCCGTCTCCCAGCTCCGCACTGTAGTGGGAGGGGCTCCGGGTCCAATGGCTCTTCAGTCGTGTCCGAGTTCTGCTGGTGGCGGTGTGAGCCAGAACCTCCTTCTCTGTGATTCGTTACTTGAGTTAAAGTCAACATCCATGCCAGCAGCTTCTGGGTTTTGAAGTCTGCTGTTCATTCATTCTGACTTGCATTCATTCATTCAAAAGTATGTATTACATGCCCACTATGAACCAGGCAGTGTGCTGAAGCCCCAGGAGAAGAAAGAAACTTACAGTCAAGCAAATGGGCAAGTCGAAGTGCGATGTGTGCTGCGATGGGGTACGGAAGAACGCGCGTGCCACCTGACAAGGGAGGGGGTTGCGTGAGTGTAATTCTCAGTGCTCATGTGAGAGAGAGCTATAGAATTAGTCCTGATTTTAAAAACAGTCACCTTCATATGGAATCTCAAGGGACCCTGATTAACTAAAACAATTTTGAAAAAGAACAAAGTTGGAGGACTCACATTTCCTGATTTGAAAACATATTATAAAGCTACAGTGATCAAAACAGTGTGTTACTGGCATAAAGACAGACATATAGACCAGTGGAACTGAAGAGAAAGCACAGAAATAAATCTTCACATTTATGGTCAAATGATCTTTGACAAGGGTGTCAGGACTACTCAATGGGGAAAGGACAGTCTCTTCAACAAATGGTGCTGGGAAAACTGGACACCCATGTGCGAAAGAATGAGGTTAGACCCTTATCTTACACCATACAAAAAAATCAACTCAAAATAGATTAAAGACTAAACAGACGACCCAAAACTATAAAACTGCTAAAGGAAAACACAGGGGAAAAGGACTTGGCAATGATTTCTTGAATATGACACCAAAAACATAGGTAACAAAAATAAAAATAGATAAATGAGAGTAGATCAAACTTAAAACCTTTCGTGCAACAAAGGACACAATTAATAGAGTAAAAAGGCAATCTAAAGAATGGGAGGAAATATCTACAAATTGTATACCGATAAGAGGTTAACATACAGAACATATGAAAAGCTCCCACAACTCAACAACAAAAAAAATCAAAGGACCCTGATTAAAAAATGGGCAAAAGAGTTGAATAGACATTTCTCAAAAGATATTATACAAATGGCCAATAAGCATACGAAAAGATGCTCAACATCACTAATCATCAGAGAAATGCAAATCAAAACCGTGATGAGATATCACCTCACATCCATTAGGATGGCTACTAGAAAAAAAAACAAACAGAAAACAACAAATGTTGATGAGGATGTAGAAATTTGAACACTTGTACACTGTTGGTGGATTATAAAATGGTGTAGCTGCCATGGAAAGCAGTATGGCAGTTCCTCAGAAAATAAAAAATAGAACTACCATATGATCCAGCATCCCACTTCTGAGTATACTTCCAAAATAATTGAAATTAGACTCTTGCAGAGATAGTCGCACACCCACATTCATAGCAGCACTGTTCACAACAGCCAAGAGGTGGAAGCAACTTTAATGTCCATTGATGGACGAATGGATAAAGAAAATATGATGTATACATACAATGGAATATTATTCACCCCTAAAAAAGAGGGTAATCCTGTCACATACTACAACATTGGGGAACTTTTAGGACATCGTGCTAAGTGACATAAACCAGTCACAAAAAGACAAATACTGTATGATTCTACTTATATAAGGTATTTAAAGTAGACACATTCATAGAAACAGAAAGTAGAATGGTGCTTACCAGGTAGGGAGAAGGGGAAAAGGGTAATTGTTGTTTAATGAGTCTAGAGTTTCAGATTTGCAAGATAAAACATTCCGGAGATCTGTTTCACAATAATGTGAACACACTTACACCACTGAAGTGTACACTTAAAAATGGTTAAGACGGCAAATTTTATATTATGTATTTTTGACCATAAGAATTTTTCAAAAACAGTGCTCTTTCCTCCTCCCACACACTGAGAATGGACCGTTTTTCAAGTCAGATTATAACAACAGATATTCTCAATGAGAGGCCTGCATGCTAAAAGCTTCCTTTCTCCACTGCAGGGACCGTGTAATCCAGCCTAGAGAAAGATCCCTTCTTTGTTACTGTGGGTTACGTTGGGACTACACATACGCAAGGGCTTCTCCTCCAGGGCTGGCATCTGTGGCTGTCGTTTAAAAGTTCAAACTTTCAGACACATTTATAGTAAGTTTACTTGAGGAGAAAGATGGGATTACATAGAGACTGAACCTGGAAAGCGTGTGAGACCTTATCTGGTCCATTCCCATCATCTTACAGATGGTGTGGCTCCAGAGGATGAATGATTGAATCCAGGTCACACAACGAGGGACAAAGCCGGGCTGGTGTTTAGGGTTCTGAGATGATATACTAGCCCAGGAAGAAAGAGAACTGAATTCTAGTCCTGGGTGTGATACTTTGGGTAGGTCACATCTCTCTCTCAGCCTCGGTTTCCTCCTCTGTTTACCGGGCAGTGATGGAGTGGGGTGGGTGGCCTAGAGGATTGCTGTCCTTCTAGGACTATAAGTGGCCGGCACATAGTAGGCACTTGAGTATTTGTTGAATGAATGAGGCCGACACAGACTGCATGGTTCTGTGATGTCTATCAATTGATTATTCATTCCTCATAAGTACTCTCTTCATCAGGTGCTCATTCTACCCCATCGTGAGATTTCTCCTGTCTGAAGACTCATTTATCTGTTAATGGTTAAACTTGGATGTAGTTAATCATGAAACTACTTATTTGATTAACGAAGTAACACCAAATGTGGCTTTTAGCAATCTGAAGCTTTAGGAAAGAGAATGCAAAGGCCACTTGATATTGACGAGCACTGAGGGCCCCGTGACCTGGCACACATCAATGACCTTCAACAACGTATCTTCCGTCTTCGTTTCCCGATCAGGAGTAGTTTTTGATTACCCAGGGATTTAAAGGAGATTTCCTCCTAAGTCCAATCAATTAATCTGTCAGTAAGTATTTATTGAGCATCTACCCACGTCTCTCTAGGTGGCCTAGGAGAACGGAAAAGTTTAAGACAAAGTCTCTACTCTCTTTTTGGTAACTCAGTCAGGACTGCTGGGCCCCCTGCTCCATATGGTCTTTTTCCTTCAAGAAGGCTAGATTAGGTTTCTTCACGTGGTGATGGTAGAATTCCAAGAGGGCAAGTCCCAATGTTGTCTCCATCCTCTGCTTGCTAATGTCCCATTGGTCAAAGCAGTTCCCGTGGTCAAGTCCAGAGTCTACACAAGGGCATGGATACTGGAAGCTCGATTCATTGGGGGCCGTCAACATAGCAATCTAAGCTAGTTGGAGAGAGAGAGAAGACTCGGACAACATTGATTAGCTCTCGAATTCAGTCATGCCTAAGGCCAAAAATCTACCCTTGGGCTTCCTAGTTACATCAATCAATAAATTCTCCCTCTCTCACATTCTTCTTCTTCTTCTTTTAATTAATGAATTTACGTATTAATTGTAAAGGATATTCGTCCTTTTTTTTTATTTTAAAGATTGGTACCTGAGCTAACATCTGTTGCCAATCTTCTTCTTCTTCTCCCCAAAGCCCCCCAGTACATAGTTGTATATCTTAGCTGTGGGTCCTTCTGGTTGTGCCATGTGGGACACCACCTCAGCGTGGCCTGATGAGCAGTTGCCCTGGCTGTGCCCAGGATCCGAACCCTGGGCCACTGAAGCAGAGTGTGCAAACTTAACCACTCAGCCACGGGCCGGCCCCTTATTATTTTTTTAAAGTAAGGTAGCTCTAGTCCTAACTCATACAAGAGTCTTAAAGTTACAGAAAAACTAAATCTCTAGGAGTCCTAATCTCGGTATACATGAAATTCCGACCTTTCATGCCTCTGTCTACTTTGGAACTACTTTAATGCCTGACAAAAGGAATCGTTGCATATCAGTGCGTATCCTCTGCCAGCAGCCACTTTGGGATGGATTGACCTGTATGAGTCAGTTACAACATAAAGAGAATGGTTTCATAAACTTAGTCACATTCCCCCAAATATCTTTGTGCATAAAGCTGTTTTGTTGCAGCATAGGTAGACTTCTAGACATCCATGAGCAATGTGACAACCCTAAGATGAAGCCGTGGAGGTCAGAGAAAGGGGGCTGCTTTGTTTGGGTTCCTCCTAAGCAGCCCTAGAAACACCCATTCATCTGTTACTGCAGATAATGTGGCCTATTCTGACTAACACAGACACAAAGAACCATATTTTCTGCTTTTGAAATGCAAGTCATCAGAGCTCCCTACGGGCCACGTGAAATGCTTCTGAGGTTCTAATTTTAAACGGCAATGGGCCTCCAAAGGCAGCTCCACGGCCCGTTCTGCTTTCAGAGTGCAGTTGAGACTGTGGGGGGCCGGCTGTCTCCTCTAAGCTCAGGTTATCCCCGACTGTGTGGTTTCCAGCGGTTTTGCACTGTGAATTAATCTGAAGGATTAATCTTTCCCTGAGCGCAGGTTTTCGGGCCCATCTAAACCTCTATGTCTGGATAATAGGCTCGTGGCCTCAAATCACGAAACAGTCCTAAAAGGCTTTTTTCTCCTGAGGCTATTTCCATTCCTCCAACTTTTATTCTCTTATTAGTGATCTCAGAATTTCCAACCAGGGAGCTGCACTAGACCAGAGATAAAATTGTTGGCCTGTGGATCCTGTCTCGATTACTCACCAACATTGAATGTTGTCAATATTTGATTAGTTCCTCATGGCTCCCCCTGAATTAGTTATCAGCATTTGAAAAGCATGAGATTTTTACCACCAAAGAAAAGAAAGAAATCCAAAATCTGGATTTCCTGCTTTTCTTGAAACATTGGGTCTTGTAAGGCAAAGACTGACGAGAAGCCGTGCGGCATCCACCTCTTTTTGACAAGTCACACCCTCCCCGGCTCGGCAACACTCCCCATCCCAATCATTCTACTTATTTCTGTGACGGAACATCTCTGAGAGGCTGAGTACATGTATGGGTGGCGTTTGGAGCATCGGCATGGCGGAGTGTGCTACAGGAGAGGTTTGCTCCTAACTTCAGCCGTGGGCATTTCAACAGCAGAGTTCTGGGACAGACATGCGACAGATGTGAGCTTATTTTTCTACTCCAGGATTTGAATTGACAAGCGTTATACCATCAGTTCCATGAGAACTGGACCATGAAGATCAAGACTAGCGATAACTTTGGGGGAAGAGAATTGTATCAGTCGATCTCTGAGGTTTGTTACTAAAAGACAAATAGGGACTGGCCCCATGGCCGAGTGGGTAAAGTTCTGTGTGCCCCACTTCAGTGGCTGGGGGTTCCTGGGTTTGGCTCCTGGGTATGGACCTACTCCACTCCTCAGCCATGCTGTGGAGGCGTCCCACATACAAAATAGAGGAAGACTGGTGCAGATGTCGGCTCAGGGCCAATCTTCCTCAAGTGAAAAAAAAGAGAAGGATTCGCAACGGATGTTAGCTCATGGTGAATCTTCCTCATCAAAAAACCCCCCAAAGCAAAGAACAAACGCACAAAAACTTGCAGCCTGAAAAGTCAGGGGAGACAAGGAAAGAGCTTTAGCCACCTCAAAGATTTGTTTCTAGGTAAACAATAATGATATATTACATTTATTGAGCATTTTCTGTGCGCCAGGCACTGTTCTAAGTGATTCATGTGCATTTTCATATTTAGCATACGCAGAACTTGAAGAGGTAGATACAATTGTTGTTGCTGCTTTACACATGAAGAAACTGAGGCTCAGAGAGGTTATGTAACTCACCCAAGGTCACCTGGATAGCACGTCGTGGAGTCTGGTTTGAATACAGACGAGTCGGACTGCAGAGGCTCTGCCACCTGTCAATTAGTGCTCGGTGAACATTCAGATGGAGCGACCAGAGCAAACCCCTGAGACAAAACTCGTTAACATGGCAGCATCGTGGGGCGGAATCCCAGCTCTGCCCTTACCAGTTGTGTCCTCAAGCAAGCCAGGCTCAGCCCCTGCTCTGGAAAACCGAGATGGTAATATGTGTCTCCCGAGATCAAGGTGAGGAATAACTGAGTTAACATTCGTGGGCACCTGGTGTGCAGGGGGCAGTCCAAAAATGCCAACGAGCCACCCCTTGCACTGGCCCCCACCAGTCCAGAATCGTAATTTTGTTACTAAGAAGGGTATTTGGTGGTGTGGATGTGTCTTTCTCTGGGATAAGCTGCCTGATGGGGCTCTGCAAACAGCTGTCACTGAGTCTCAACCTGATTCCCGTGAATGTTCGAGAATGCATTTGGCTCCTACCACCCTCCTCAAGTGCATTTCCAGGAGGTGGCAAGCATGGCAAATAAAAATCCTTAATTCCTTTATTTGAAGGGCAATGCCTTGCCGTGCATCGGACTTGACATGCGGGTGCATGGAGAGAGAGTAACGCAATCAGACCGTCTGTAAAGCCGCGACCTCACTTTCTCCCTAAGGAGCAGGGTCTTGTCTGATTTGGGACTGAATTCCTTGTTTGTCTGCATCGGGAAAATTCAGTGAAGCACATCCCTCAGTCTGCTGAGGCCTCGGGCTGCCTAAAGATTCAACATGGGGTTTTTCTCAATGACATCAGTTTGCCTGTAGTTGTTTTTTTCATTTTTCTGAAGACCTAGCTTTGCAATTTCCTATTTTTTTCTCTTACAAGCAACGATCAAGCTTCAAATGAACAGTAATCTAACTGTTCCTTCGTCCTAACTCTACCTTCCACTGAGGTCTCACGACGTTGTACTTTAAGACTTAAGGATGACTAAGTCTGAGACCCAGAGGTTAACCGCTTTACCTCTTTCTCGCCGCTAACCTGGCGGCGCCCACACCGGCTCCTGGGCTCCTGGCTTCTGGGCTCGGGCTCCTTGCACTTCACCAGCTACCAACAAAAAGCAACTTGACGAAGCGCGGCTGGTGCAGAGATGCTGCGCTAGCGCTGGCTTCTGACAGTGAGAGTAAGAGGCTGGCTCCTCGTTTCCTCCACCGGAACCACCACTCTCAGCGCCGTCGTCTCTTAGCTGACCTTTCTGCATCCCGTCTTGCCTCTCCTGCTAATCTTGTCTCCACACGGACACCAGAGAACGCATGGAAACATCAATTGGATCATGCACTGCTCAGTTCAAAACCCCGCAATAACTCCTGTTTTACTTGGAGGAAAAGAAGACCTTCTTGCCATGACGGACAGACGCTACACGTCCCCTCCCCACACTCACACACATTGGTTCCAAACATTGTGGTGGTCTCTCTGTCCCTTGAGCAGCATGCTCCCAGTGCGCTGGCTGTCCCTTCCACAGGAAACTCTTGGCCATGTTTGCCTGGCTCACTCCCGCACCTCCTGTAAGTTAACCCAGACGTCACCTCCGTGGAGCCGACCACCCGATTTAAGGTTGCAAACCCTCTCCCAGCACTGCCCTGCCTTATTTGTCTCCACAGCACTTGTCACATCTGCACTCATCTTCTCGGGCTGCCATAACGAAGACACAGACGGGGTGGCTTCAACAATGGAACGCGTTTTCTTGCAGTTCTGGAGGCCAGAAGTCATGAGCAAGGTGCCAACAAGTTCTGTTTCTGGTGAGTTCTCTCTTCCTGGCTTGGAGATAGCTGCCTTCTCGCTCTGTCCTCACAGAGCCTGTCCTGGGTGTTTGCACACGGAGGTGGGGGACAGACAGCACAAGCTCTCTGGTGACTCTTCTTATGAGGACACTAGTCTACGGGATCAGGGCCCCACCCTTATAACTTCATTTAACCTTATTTCTTCCTTGGAGGCCCCATCTCCAAATTTAGCCACATGACTGGTTAGGGCTCCAACGTATGAATTTGGGGGGACACAAGCATTCAGTCCATGATACCCTCTGACATCCTGGATTCATTTCTTTTTTTGTTTATGGTCTGTCTTCTCCAATCAGAATGAGGGCAAAGTTTTGCCTGTTCTGTTTACTGCCTACAACAGTGCCTGCCACCTAGCAGGTCCTCAATACACATTTGAGAAGTGAGTGAATGAAACGCCTTGCCCAAATTTCGTAGGCAGCCTCTAAGATGGCTCCCAATGGTTCCCGGCTCCTGGAGTTCACACCTGTATGTAACCCTTTCCCTTGGAGTATGGTCATACCTAGGAACATCCTTCTAGTGCATTGAATAGGAAAAAATGGAACTGAAGGGACGGAAAGTCATTTCCAAGATCAGGTTACAAAAGGACTGTGGCTCCTGTCTTGCTTGCCCTCTCTTGCTCTCCCGCTTATTGACTCTGACGGAAGCCAACCGCCATGTTGTGAGCCGCCCCATGGAGAGGCCCACGTGTCAAGGAACTGGGGGAGAGCTCTGAAAAACTCAGTCCTGCCGACAACCACGTGCTGAGCTCAGAAGAGGATGTTCTCTCAGTCAAAGTTTCAGATGAGTGCTACCCACGTGCTACCTGGATCACAGCCTTGTGAGAGACCCTGAAGCAGAGACACCCAGCCAAGTCAGGCCTAGATTCCTGACCCACAGAAACTGTGAAATAATGTTTGCTACTTTAAGCTACAATGTTATGGGGTAAATTTTTTATGCAGCAATGCATAACTAATACACCTAATAATAGGAATGACGACCGTGTTTTCAGAAACAGAAATCTGAACACTTAGTCTTGGAATGATCATTTGAATTTGGGGCCACCTGCATGATTTGGGGCCATTCAATTACTATAGGCCTAGATTATGGCAATTCAGGTGCTTTCTTTATCCAAGACTCTGGAATGGGAATCAGCAAACCATGGCCTACAGACCCGCTCTCTGTTTTTGCCAATAAGACCATGATCCACAGCAAGAAATCAATTTATGTCACTACTGAGGACATGATATACAGATACATAATTAAAAGAAATGTATCACACACTTAGACTTACCCTTTATGTAAGGTGTTCTCCGTTGTTTCCTCTTTTATTTTATGTTATTAAAAACTGCTGGTTTCTCCCTCTAAGCTCATCTTCCTAATGGACTGCTGAACGAGTGTGACCTGCTGGGTGGCCGTCCCTGGTCAGGGGCTGGGTGTGGTGTCAGGCTGACCCGCCTTGTAATCTCGGCTCTGACCCTTGCCGGCTGTGGGATCTTGGGCGGGGGACCTGACCTCTCTGAGGATTGCCCATCCAGGGGGTTGCTGTGAGGACGAACGTGAGACAGGCCGTGTGAAGGGCTATGTGCTGGCATGTGGTGACACTTTCATAAATACGACAACAAAAGCAGCAGGTGCCCTCGTCCCAGGGACGCATTAAATTAGTTTCTTCTGGTTGCATATGAAATTAGGTCCCTCCAACCTGGATGATGAAAGGACATCCCCCAAAGGACCTCCTACCAGAGGACTGACCAGGTGTGCACAGATGCTGCTCCTTTCCTGAGATTCAGGCGTGAGTACGTTGGCAGACTGAAGGCTGGGGAGCAGCCGCGTGGCCCGCCCGCAGGCCTGCAAACAGCTGCCCTTTGCCAAATGGGCGGGAGGAACCGCCCTTCGTTTGATTCAGTCCCACAGCCATTACATTCGCCAACCACTGAATTCTGAGGGAAGGTGAGCGTTTTAACTCAAAAAGCCAACCATACTTAGACTCCAGGCTGGACACGGTCTTTCCTCTCACCCACCCTCTCTTAGGATGAAGACTTGGTCTTACTGTCCATAGTCCTTCATGATTTTCTCTCCAGTTGCTTCTAATTCTCTCTCAGAGCCTCACATTGCTACTTATGGTCACATCTTTTTTTTTTTTTTTTTTTTTGCTGAGGAAGATTGGCCCTGAGCTGATATCTGTGCCAATCTTCCTCCACTTTATATGCGGGATGCTGCCACAGAACCGCTAATGAGTAGTATAGGTCCTCGTCCAGGATCCACACCTGCTGCTGAAGCAGAGCACACTGAACTTAACCACTTTGCCACAGGGCCGGTGCTTATGTTCACATCTTAAAGTCCATGTCTGTCGAGAAAGGTCTAGGGCGCTTTTTAGGTGGCAGATAAGCCTGCATAAGAAGGAATTACGTTCCAAACCTGCCTTTGCCTCATTGCTGCTCTCCCCCTCGTCCTTCAGAAGCAACCAAGGCCTTGGCTGCAAGCCCCCAGGCGTTCTTGGAGGGGCTTCAGTGCACACCAATCTTCACTCCGAGCTATAGGGACCGCAAACACCACCCAGGGCTGAAAGGGAAAGGCCAGGGAAACTCAGCCCTCTGTAGCTCCTGGATGCCAAACGCGCTTCGCAGCCTCCCTCCACACTCAGACTCTCACTTTAGGATCGTGGGGACTGGTGTGACAGCAGCCGGGGCCTCAGAAACGACAGCCAGCCACACCCCTCATCTTGGTGACTTCTTGTCCAACTCCCCAGGTCCAAACAAATCCCACCCAACAAATCGTTTCATTGCCACCACCTCTAGTCTAGAGCGTGAAAAGGCTTTCTAGAAATTGAATAGCTTCTGGAGAACTTCCAAAGCCTGGTCATGGGAGCTGAACACATGGACAGGGGGGCCCACCTTGTGGACCGCTGCTCATATCGGGGACACCTTCCCTCTTTCCCTGATACCCAGCAGGAGGGTTTCAAGAATCCCACGATTACGAGGCTTGTGGAAGGATCGTAGTTTACCTCCTTTTTGTCTCCCGCCCTCTCCCCGGGATCAGAGGATGAACGGTAGAGTTCTGCTGTCCATCCCTAGCTGCTCCCTCAGGTTTCTTGATGCCATAGGAAACTGTTTTCCAGGGAGAAATGACCCATCCTGTCTAGAATCTTCTGTGCCCTTGCTGGACTCTGGACATTGTCAATGAGTCAAGGCTCATAGAGAGTAGATTTTACATCATACAGAGTAGGGGTCCTCTGTCAGCCTCTGAGTGACCTTGGGCCAGTCACTTCACCCTCATGGGCCTCACTGTTCTCATAACGTAAGATGATTAGACTAGCTTAGGTAGGGCCTCACCGGCCACTCCAATTACTTGGTAGTGACTGCTGGGGGCGTTGTGTAGAAAACGTCTGTTGGGCCACATTTAGGCTCAATAATTGATTAGTGAGGTCTGTCCCTGATGGGGGCGGGGGGAGCTGCCTCACCCACACTTATTCGCTATCCTTAAGCTAAATTATTATCTACTCATTATTCCCAATTCTAGATTGTTTTTGAGTCTATAATCTTACATGACTGCTGTTGAGATCTGTCTCAACTTAATCGCACTGTTTGAAGTATTTGCCTTTGTGCCAATGGCAATGGAGGGAAGGAACAGAAAAAAATTGATCCTGCAAGTTGACACTGGCCTGTGGGTGATGAAGACCCAGAAATCTGGTGTGCTGCTTCCCTTTCAACTGAAGTGTTTTAATTAACTGCAGAAGCTGGAAAAGATGGATTCTTCTGTTAAAGCATAGCCTTGTCCTGAAATGGAGAAAATAATGCTCATCTCCTTTGTATCACTCCAGGCCATTACGGACAAAATTCTGACTTAAAGAATGGCCTTCAGATATTATTTAATAAAAATTAAAAAAACAATGTAAAGATTCTCATTTTAAAATGAGTACAACTGAAAAATTAAAATTAAAGCAAGTAATAAAATATATTTCCATACCTATTTGAAAGAAGGAAAAATAATAGTAAGATGGACCATGGAAACTTTTCAGCTTCCACGATGTGTGTCTGGTTGAGAGGGCTGAACACCTAAATGCAAACAAAATTCACACTCCCCTACCAAAAATGGTAGGAAAAAGGGTGACTATTCAGTTTAACTGATAGCTGACACACGTCATGCATGAATTACTAATTTTCAAAGATTCAGAATATGAGAGTATAATTTACATAAAAACTACACAGAATAGAATGTAACCTTGCTTTGGTGGTTTGAAGACACTCCAAAGTTGTGCCGTGCTGCCGGGCCACCAAGTCAACCTCTGCCCCTACCAGAAGGTGTAGACGGAAGAGTGAGGAGGGCTGAAGCTCCTCACTCCATTTCTTGCTGTACTGTGGAGCAACAGGGGGCATTCTGTTTGCCATTTTCCAAAAACCTAGCGTGCAAGAAATAGAGGAAAGCTTTTTACTGATTTGAAGTTATTTAGATGCCTTATGAGGAGTCTGCTGTGCCTTTATTAGTGGAATGCCTACATTTCAATTCAATCTTTTCGGGACCATCCTTTCTAAAGGTCTCCTATTGGGGAGAGTTAGGAGCGTATCACGTCCAGACAATGAGCGCCTGTGGCTTTGCCCTCAAGTGAACATGACGCTTCCCGACTTCCCCTCACTGAAACCTGACCCACTAAGTTGTGAATGTTCTCCAGGTGTGTAAGATGGGACCAGACTCAGCCGTACAGGGCCTGGAAGGCGGCAACTTCCCTGATGGAATCTCATCCATTACATAATTCATCGGCTGCGTCTACTGACATCTTCAGCCTGGGGCTTTCTCTGAGCTCTAGAACCTCACACCCACGCATAACGATTTAACGCAATTGACTTATTCATGAGGTTGGCATGTGCCAGAAATCAGGAGTGCCGAGATAAATAAGATCATGGCTGAGATGGACGTATAATCAGACAACTAAACTGGTTGGGCTGAGAGGGAAACACACAGGACGGTAGTGAGCTCAGAGGAGGGTCCCCAATCTGTGTAGACTCGAGCTGCTGCAAACGTGTCTCAGCTTGAACTCACTAACTCTGTCCCACCCGAACCCAGACTTCAAGAACCTAAAAGCTGATGACTTGCAAACTGTGGGGGCCAGACATGACTCTTGAGAACCTAAGTTCCTTCAAGGCCACCCTTTGATATGAAGTCCCAGCAGACCCTCAGACGGCCAGCTGCTCGGGAAAGCTGTGGAGTGAAGTGTAGAAAAATTGTAATTTTCGTTCTGATTCCGCCGCTAATGGTATAACCTTAGGCGAGTCACTTCACTTCTTTATTCTTCAGTAAAATGAGCACCTGGAGGGAAAAGACGGGAGGTGGTCACCCATCACTTAAAAGAAGAGTGTCTGGGGCAGATGGTGGTGGTGCTAAGGCAGTATTCAGAGACCGACCTTTGCCAGAGGGCATGTGGCAGACTGTCCCCAGCCCTTGTGACACGTCAGCACACATGACCTCAGTGGTTCGAAGGCTGGGTTGTACATTAAAATCACCCGGGCAGTTTCCGATCCTGTGCCCAGCCCCAGGGTGAAACCACCCCCAGAACAGTCAGGCTCTTTGGGGCTTGAGAAACACTGCTCCCATGGATATGAGCGCACACTGAATGGCCTGACTTCTGATCCCGCGTTCACCAAGCAATCTTCTCTGATCGCTATTTGGGTTCCCTCACAGATTTAATGGGGTGGCGGGGCAGGGGTAGGGGGATATGCTGGTCAAAATGATGGGACTATTTCTGGTCCTGTGACATTTACAAATCTCACTGTGAATGCGGGAATTGGCCTTCTCTTTTCCTTACATCCATCCTGTGAATGGTTAGCATGAGTGAGCACCTGAGATCTGGGCCTGCTTTTGGGGTCTGGCCCTTGGAGATCGCACAAAGTTGACAAATGCTGGACAGCCGGGCCCTGGGGCAGGACGGCTGCTACCTGTTTCCACGAGAACGGTGTGCGCCCGTGAATCACTTCGTGTGTGGGCAAAGCCAGTGAGTGTGCACCGCCCGTCCCTACCTCCAGGCAGGATTTCCCGTTCCATTCTCCTTCCTTATATAAATAATCTTTTATTTAAAAAAAGACTGTTAATCTTTAAGACTCTTCTCCAGCAATCATCCTCTGTGACTGGTTTGAGTATTTCTAAAAAGGATTCTCACCCACTCCTATAAAAAAGTCTGATTTTCTCCAGAATTTCCTCATGTCATTTTATAGTATTCTCTAGTAAACACTGTCTTTTCTAAAAGAAAAGCAACTGCTACCTTGTTCTCAACCTGGTCGCCTGCTATCCTATCTAGTCACAATAGCATCATTAAATGCAGTCGTGTTCTGTAAAGGCATAATTCACACAATTCTCAGGGGCACATATATCTGGGGAAATTGTGTCCCAAGATAAAATTCAAATTTCTCATTTTTCTCAGAATTTGTCCTTATCCAAGAGTGGCCATAGCCTGAGCAGGTTTTTCCTTCTAGATAATAGTTATCTTTTCAAAAAGGTTTTGGTAAAATAGACAAAATTTACCACTTAAATGATTTTTAGTGATTCAGTAGCCTTAAGTACATTCACATTGTTGTGCGACCATCACCACCAGCCAGCTCCAAACTTTATCTTCCTAAACTGAAACTCTGTCCCCATTAAACAGTAACTTCTCGTTCCCGTCCTCCTCCAGCCCTGGCAGCCACTATTTTACTTTCTGTCTCTGTGAATTTGACCACTGTAGGTGCCTCACATAAGTGGGATCATACACTGTTCGTCCTTTTATGACTGGCTTATTTCCGTTAGCACAACACCCTCAAGGTTCATCCATGTTGTAGCATATGTCAGAATTTCCTCCCTTTTTAGGACTGACTAATATTCAATGGTATGTATATATATATCACATTTTGTTTATCCATTCATCCATCTGTGGACATTTGGGTTGTTTCCATCCAATTTGGTTATTGTGAATAATGCTGTTATTGCTGTTACGGACATGGGGGCACAAGTTTTGTTCAAGTTCTTGCTTTCAATTCCTTTGGGTATATACCCAGAAGTGGAATTGCTGGACCATATGGCAATTAGCTGTTTATTTTTTTCAGGAACTACCATATTGTTTTCTACAGTGGCTGTACCATTTTATATTCCCACCAATTTCTCCGCAAGCCTGCCAACACATTATTTTCTGTTCTTTGATAACAGCCATCCTAACGGGTGTGAAGTACTATCTCGTTGTGGTTTTGATTTTCATTTTCCCTACTGGTTAATGATGCTGAGTGTCTTTGCATGTGCTTATTGGCCATTTGTCTATCTTTTTAGGAGAAATGTCTATTCAAGTCTTTTGCCCATTTTTAAATCAAGTTATTTTTTTTTATTGTGGACTTGTAGGAGTTTTTTATGTAAGGGACATTTATGTAATGGATATTAATCCCTTATCAGACATGATTTGAAAATATGTTCTCTCATTCTTGTGGGGTGTCTTTTCACTCAGTTGATATCGTCTTTTGATGAATAATAGTTTTTAATTTTGATGAGGTCCAATTTATCTATTTTTTCTTTTGTTGCCTGTGCTTCTGGTGTCATATCCAAGAAATCACTGCTAAATCCAATGTCATGAAGATTTCCCCTATGTTTTCTTCTTAGAATTTTATAGTTTTAGGTTTTATGTTTGGATCCTTAATTCATTTTGAGCTAATTTTTGTATGTGGCACAGGTATGAGACCAACTTCATTCTTTTGCATGTAGATTCCAGTTTTCCCAACACCATTTGTTGAAAAGACTGTCCTTTCCCCATTGAGTCTTGACTCTCTTGTTGAGAATTACTTGATGACAGATGCAAGGGTGTATTTCTGGGCTCTCTATTCTAGTCCATGGCTCTATGTGTCTGTCTTTGTGCCACCACACGGTGCTTTGATTACTGTAGCTTTATGGTAACTTTTGAAATTAGCAAGTGTGAGACCACCAACGTCCTTCTTTTTCAAGATTGTTTTGGCTATTTGGAGTCCCTTGAGGTTCCATATCAATTTTGGGATGGATTTTTATATTTCTGCAAAAAAAGTCTGTGGGATTTTGATAGGGATTGCACTGAATCTTTATGTCACTTTGGGTAGTATAGACATTTTAAGAATATTGTCTTCTGATCCATGAACACAAATATCTTCATTTATTGGTGTCTTCTTTAATTTCTTTCAGCAACGTTTTGTACTTTTCAGTGTACAAGTCTTTCTCCACCTTGCTTAAGTTTATTCCTATTTTATTCTTAAAACATCTGCCTAGGTTAGGCCAAGGGGGCAGTCCCAGGGTTGGAATGGAGAGGGCAGCTACCATGATGCAAACCAGGGAAGCCGGGAGGAGGAGTACTGGAGGCAGTGAAGAGGTGGAAGTTCTTATAGCAAACGACAACTGCTGCTTCCCAGAAAAGTCGCTGGCTTCGGACTAGAGTGCTCTTGACACGAAGCAGGATGGCAGTTGTCAGGCAAATGCATTAATATTTGGTGCCATGGGTGATGGAGAATGAGACAGACAATTGATCTTGTCCAGGTTTCTAGATGGTTCTTTAAATACAAGCTTTTCCTTGATATTCATTACCCCCGGTGTCCATGACTATTAGGCGGGGCCTTTCCTGGAAGCCACCCATTGCTTCTCCTAAAGAGGAGGGAGATTTTTCTGTCTGGAAAATTTTTTTAATTTCTTTTTTTGCTATTAAGTTGCCAAGCCTTCCCGGGATTTCGAGGATGCCTGATTCGTTTTGCAGAGGGAAGAATACACCATCATGATATTTTCAGGTCTTGTGTTTAACGTTCTCTCTTGCAGCACAAGCTCTCCTGCCATGTATCAGGGATCACACTGTGAATTACGAGTCACCAGCTGAGAATCAGAGGGTGTAACTGTGTCACGGTCCATTTCCAACCTGTAGGTCCAGTCTCCAAGGAGCCAGCTTAAAAATGTCCTTGTGGATTTCAGTATAATATAGTGTTGCACTTTTTTCCTCTTATTGCTGACAGCAACTAAAGATTGTATTGAAGCCTCAAAGGGAGAGAGCAGTCAGAAACAGGCAGACAGCTCCCCAGCGGGCTTCCGACCGGAGGGGACCTTCTGACTTATTTTCATAGTGATGGCAATGGCGGAGGTGAGGAGGGAGAAATCATCAAGTACAGATTCAGAGGTGACCTTGGGAATGACACTCATTTAGGCAGCTTTAAACCTGACTTATGTCTATCACTCCATTCCTAGGCAACACTGTTACCCATCTTATAAACAATACTGATAAAATGTTAATAAATTCGGAAGCCCCAGTTCATCTGGCAAAAAGGTGTCAGTTAATTAGGTCTTATCAGCATAATGAAAACTGCAAAATGATGAACTCACAGGACACTTTTTCGGTTTTACAGCGTTCACTGTATTTTAATGAGTAAGTAACGATGGATGCACTGATCCATCCTGAATACTGGATTCTGTAGCAGCACCTACTGTTACAAAATGACAGCTACTTGTGTACGTATGTGTGTCTTCCCTGGGAGGTTCCAGGTTTTTTGAGTTTGGACCTGTTTTTCATTCATCTGTATGCGGCAGGGCCTTGCACATAGTGAGCACTAAATACACTTACTCATTTATTCAGCAGGCCTTTTTTTTGAGGCCCACCTATACCAGGTGCTAATACAGAGATGACTAAGACAAGTCTTTATCCTGGAGAAGCTCTGAGTTAGTGGGAGAGATAAGCATCTATTATAAACCAACAATCAATAGACGGTGTCAGTCAGAAATGCTAACACAGAGAGCTGGTGATGAATGTGAGCAGAGCAGCAGGTGGCTCATGCAGCCTGGTGGCCATTCCCATCCCCGTGTTTGGAGGTCGGCGCTGCCTGGCCACAGGCAAGCAACTCAGAACCCTCCCTGTGTCCTTACTCTCCCCTAAATAAGGCCGGGAGGAAAGCTGAAGACACAGTTGGGCTTCACAGTCCACGGGAGGGCTGACGGACTGTAGGAAACGCCCAGGGAGGCCTGTCCTGAGCCTCGGGTCCTCCCACGCCTGGCTCCAGGACTGTTCCAAGACCCCAGGCCCCAGGGGCTTGCTTTGAAAAGTTCTGCTCTCAGCTCTTCTGCCAGCCACCAAGGTAGAGATGTCTCCCGAGAAAAGCAGAAGCAGGAGGGGGGTTTCCACAGCAGGAGGCAGAAAGGGGCTGAAGAAGATGTCACTCCTGAGGGAGCCAAGGGAGAGCCAGAGCGGGGAGGGGGGGAGGATGAGAGCAGAGGAAGGGAGGGAGGAGGAGGAGGAGGAGGGAGGAAGGAAGGAGGGAGGGAGGATGGAAGGAGGACAGAAGGAGGAAGGAAGGAAAGCAGCTCCCTTTGTTACTGCATCCTTTCTCCGCCAGGAATGTCCATGTGCAGTTACTTCATTTAATCACCTCAACAACATTGTGAGGTATCTGTTATTATTTCCTATCTTATGTTGCAGATAATTCATTCGTTCGATAAATATTTGTCGCCTGTCTTCTCCGTGAGGCACTTTGGGAGCCCGTAAGATACTGTGAAGGCCCTGGTGGGGAAACCAAGGCCAGGTTGGCAGGTCTTGTGCTCAAGGCTACTGTTTCCCAGCTGGTTTACCATGTCGCCCTGGGCTGGGACATCCTCCTGACATACTGGTAGGGGTGTTGGACCCCTTCCTTCCGTCTATACAGGCTAGGGTCCACCAGGAGACCCAGAATGCATTCCCTCACATCTCCAAGGGGCCGGCCAGGGGGGCCCAGGCTCCCGGAGTGAGGAATTTCTCTCCTGCTTGTGAACTCGCTCTGATTACATCCAGTTGAGGCCTGGCCCTTGAATATTCCCGGAGAGGCATATGAGAAGGAACGGAAGTGGAACAGATTCTATGAGATTTTATGATTTCATCTTCATTTCAAATGTTCGTGAGGGGTTGGGTGGGGGAGGGGCAGTAGCCCCCCGGGAACCTGCCCCCCTTGCCCCCTGCAGAGAGTGAGAGCTTCAGGCAGGCCTGGGGAGGGGCTGCACCCAGAGAGCGCTGCGGGGAGGGGGGTCCTTCAGGACCTTCTAATGGAAACGGAATTAAAAAGACAAAACAAAGATACACAACACATCTTCCCGGAACCGCATACTGTGTTCGGTGTTGGAAATGAGCAGGCGTGGGGACGGAGGTGGTTACAAAGCCATTTCTAACAGCTTAGAGCTGCTGGTGAACCCGCTAGTGGGTGAGAGTCTGGGCTCAGCTGTGGCTCTGAGGCTCGGCTCTGACACTTACTACAAAGGTTTGGGTAAATCGCTCACTTCTCGGAGCCCGCGCGGCAGTGGGAAAAACAGCCCAGAGGATGCTGGGCACGTTCTCGGGAAACGCCTCCCGGTGGTCTGTCTCCTCCATTCTCTAAAACTTAAATTGGCTCCTTGTACCCCCCCCCCCCCCCCCTTCAAGCTCTCTACCTTCCCCGACCATACTTGGGATAAAACAGAACTGAGAAGCCCTACCCGCCCCGACCCTTGCGACACACAGCGCACACCCGTGCGCAGCGGTCTTCCCAGCACACCAGCTCCTCCTCTTCTGGAGTTCTCGGGCCTCCGGGCGGATGCTGTCTGCTCCCTTACTTTTGGCTCCCCTTCCAAAGTACAATCTCTAGGCGAACAGGGACCGCCTCTAATTTTGTTCTTTAATCTACTTTTACTCACACAATGCCTGGAATTTAGGTGCTGAATAAATATTTTTTGAATGAATCAATGAATGATGGATGAATGAAATGTGCCTGGTCCACAGGAAGCAGTCAAAAAAGGGCAGTTCTTCTTATTCCTATTGTTAGTGCTAACGAGAAGTTTTTATAACTTTAGGAGATAGACTCCCACACATGAAACAACTGGAGTGCCCAGTAGCATACAGTTTAAAGAGGACTTTTGTCTTTCTCTGTCTACTTTTGCTTAACATAACACCCTGAAGATCCATCCATTTCATTGAAAATGGCATGATTTCATCTTTTTTATGGCTGAGTCGTATTCCATTGTGTATATATACCACATCTTCTTTATCCACTCATCCATCGATGGGCACCTAGGTTTCTTCCCTGTCTTGGCTCTTGTGAACAATGCCGAAATGAACATAGGGTGCATATATCTTTTTGAGTTAGTGTTTTCATGTTCTTTGGATAAATACCCAGAAGTGGAAAAGCTGGATCATATGGAATTTCTATTTTTAATTTTCTGGGAATCTCTGTACTGTTTTCCATAGTGTCAGCATGCAGTTTGCATTCCCAGCAGTAGTGTATGAGTGTTCCCTTTTCTCTCCATCCTTTCCAATACTTGTTATTTCTGGTCTTTTTAGTAATAGCCATTCTGACGGGTGTGAGGTGATATCTCCTTGTCATTTTGATTTTTGTTTCCCTAATTAGTGATGTTGAACATCTTTTCATGTGCCCATTGACCATTCATATATCTTCTTTATTTTTTTTTCTTGGTGAGGAAGGTTGGCCCTGAGCTAACATCTGTGCCAATCTTCCTCTATTTTGTATGTGGGATGCCACCACAGCCTGGTTTGATGAACTGTGTGTAGGTCTGTGCCTGGGATCTGAACCCACGAACCCCAGGCTGCCGAAGCAGAGTACGTGAACTTAACTGCTATGCCACTGGGCTGGCCTGTTTTGTTTTCTTATTTTTTTATTTTTATTTTATTTTTTTTCTTTTTGAGGAAGATTAGCCCTGAGCTACCATCTGCTGCCAATCCTCCTCTTTTTGCTGAGGAAGACTGGCCCAGAGCTAGCATCTATGCCCATCTTCCTCTACTTTATACTTGGGACTCCTGCCACAGCATGGCTTGCCAAGCAGTGCCATGTCTGCACCTGGGATCTGAACTGGCAAAACCCTGGCTGCTGAAGTGGAACATGTGCACTTAACCACTGCACCACTGGGCCGGCCCCTGTTTTGTTTTTTTAAAAAAAATTATTTTATTGAGGTTATAATAGTTTATAATATTGTTTAATTTCAGGTATGCGTTATTATATATCAGTTTCTGCATAGACTACTATACATAAGTTTCCGTATAGACTAAATCTGTATAAATTTCTCCAGCACCATACATATGTGCCCCTTTACCTCTTTTGCCCTCCCTGCCCCCACTTCCCCTCTGATAACCACTAATCTGTTCTCTTTATCTCTGTGTTTATCTTCCACATATGAGTGAAATCATGTGGTGTTTGTCTTTCTCTGTCTGGCTTATTTTGCTTAACATAATACGCTCAAGATCCATCCATGTTGTTGCAATTGGGACGATTTTGTCTTTTTTTGGGGGGGGGGGTAGGAAGACTGGTCCCGAGCTAACGTCTGTGCCAATCTTCAATCTATGTGGGACGCTGTCGCAGCATGGCTTGATGAGCAGTGTGTAGGTCCACGCCTGGGATCTGAACCTGCAAACCGCTGGCTGCCAAAGCGGAGTGTGTGAATTTAACCACTATGCCACAGGGCCGGCCCCCATTTAGTCTTTTTTTATACCTGAGTAGTATTCCATTGTGTATATATACCACATCTTCTTTATCCATTCATCAGTTGATGGGTACTTGGGTTGCTTCCATGTCTTGGCTATTGTGAATAATGCTGCAATGAACACAGGGGTGCATAAATCTCTTTCTGCTGTTGATTTCAAGTTCTTTGGATAAATACCCAGTAGTGGGATAGCTGGGTCATATGGAATTTCTATTTTTAATTTTTTGAGAAATCTCCATACTGTTTTCCATAGTGGCTGCACCAGTTTGCATTCCCACCAGCAGTGTATGAGGGTTTCCTTTTCTCCACAATCTCTCTAACATTTGTTATTTTTTGTCTTGGTGATTATAGCCATTCTGACAGGTGTTAGGTGATATCTCATTGTAGTTTTGATTTGCATTTCCCTAATAATTAGTGATGTTGAACATCTTTCATGTGCCTGTTGGCCACCCGTATATCTTCTTCGAAAAAATGTCTGTTCATATTCTGCTCATTTTTTGACCAGGTTGTTTGTTTTTTTGCTGTTGAGTTGTATGAGTTCTTTATATTTTGGAAATTGACCCTGTGTTGGATATACGGTTTGCAAATATTTTCTCCCATTTGGTCGATTATTTTTTCGTTTTGTTCCTTTGCTTTGCAGAAGCTCTTTAGTCTGATGAAGTCCCATTTGTTTATTTTTTCTTTTGTTTCCCTTGGCTGAGAAGACATGGTGTTTCAAAAGATGCTTCTAAGACTGATATCAAAGAGTGGATTGCCTATATTTTCTTCTAGGTGTTTTATGGTTTCAGGTCTTACACTCAAGTCTTTAATCCATTTTGAGCTAACTTTTGTGTGTGGTATAAGACAACGTCTGCTTTCATCCTTTTGCATGCGGCTGCCCAGTTTTCCCAACACCATTTATTGAAGAGACTTTCCTTTCTCCGTTGTATGTTCTCGGCACCTTTGTTGAAGATTAGCTGTCTGTAGATGTGTGGTTTTATTTCTGGGCTTTCAATTCTTTCCGATTGATCTGTGAGTCTGTTTTTGTGGCAGTAGTATGCTGCTTTGATTACTATGGCTTTGTAGCATATTTTGAAGTCAGGGACTGTGATGCCTCCAGCTTTGTTCTTTGTTCTCAGGATTGCTTTGGCTATTTGGGGTCTTTTGTTGTTCCATATCAATTTCAGGATTCTTTGTTCTATTTCCATGAAGAATGTCATTGGGATTCTCACTGGGATTGTGTTGAATCTGTAGATTGCTTTGGGTAATATGGACATTTTAAGTATGTTTATTTTTCCAATCCATGTGCATGGAATATCTTTCCATTTCTTTTTGTCTTCTTTAATTTCTTTCAATAATGTCTTATAGTTTTTGGTGTATAGATCTTTAACCTCCTTGGTTAAGTTTATTCCCAGATGTTTTATTCCTCTCGTTGTGACTGTAAATGGGATTATATTGCTCAGTTCTCTTTCTGCCGGTTCATTATTAGTGTGTAGAAATGTCACTGACTTTTGTAAGTTGATTTTGTACACTGCAGCTTTGCTGTAGTTGTTGATAATTTATAATAACTTTCTCTTGGATTCTTTAGGGTTTTCTATTCATAGAATCACGTCGTCCACAAACAGCAAGAGTTTTACTTATTCCTTTCCAATTTGGATAGATTTTATTTCTTTTCCTTGCCTAATTGTTCTGGCCTAAACCTCCAGCATTGTGTTGAATAAGAGTGGGGAGAGTGGGCACCCTTGTCTTGTTCCTGGTCTCAGAGGGATGGCTTTCAGTTTTTCACTGTTAAGTGTGATGTTGGCTGTGGGTTTGTCATATATGGCCTTTATTATGGTTGAGATGCTTTCCTTCTATACCTATTTTATTGAGGATTTTTATGATAAATAGATGCTGGATCTTGTCAGATGCTTTCTCTGCATCCATTGAGATAATCGTGTGATTTTTATTCCTCATTTTTGTTAATGTAGTCTATCACATTGATTGATTTGTGGATGTTGGACTATCATTGTGTCCCTGGTATAAATCCCACTTGGTCATGGTATATGATCCTTTTAATGTATTGTTGTATTCAGTTTGCCAGTATTTTGTTGAAGTTTTTTTTTTTTGAGGAAGATTGGCCCTGAGCTAACCTCTGTTGCCAATCTTCTTCTCTTTGCTTGAGAAAGATTGTTGCTGAGCTAACATCTGTGCCAATCTTCCTCTATTTTATGTGGGATAGCACCAGTGTGGCTTGATGGGTGGCGCTAGGTCCACGCCTGGGATCTGAACCTGTGAACCCTGCGCCACTGAAGCCGTGCATGCAGACTTAACCACTATGCCACTACGCCAGCCCCCTGTGGAAGATATTTGCATCTACATTCATCAGTGATATTAGCCTGTAACTTTCTTTCTTTGCGTTGTTCTTGTCTGGTTTTGGGGTCAGAGAGACGTTGGCTCCATAGAATGAATTAGGAAGCATTCCGTCTTCACTTGTTTGGAATAGTTTGTAAGGATAGTTGTTAAGTCTGCTTTGACTGTTTGGTAGAATTCTCCAGAGAAACCATCCAGTCCTGGACTTTTGTTTCTTGGGAGTTTTTTTGGTTGCTGTTTCTATCTCTTTACTTATGTTTGTTCTGTTCAGATTCTCTATTTCTTCTTGAGTCAGTTTTGGGAGGTTGCATGTGTCTAAGAATTTTTCCATTTCTTCTAGGTTATCCAATTTGCTGGCATATAGTTTTTCATAGTATTCTCTTATAATCCTTTAAATATCTGTGGTACCCACTGTATTTTCTCTTCTTTCATTTCTAGTTTTCTTTGCACTTTCTTTTTTTTCTTAGTGAGTCTGAATAAGGGTTTGTCAATTTCGCTTATTTTCATAAGCTCTTATTTTCATCAATCCTTGTTGTATAAATCAATATGACCTCAATAAAACAATTTTTTTTAAAAAGTTGCTTTTGCAAGTGGTATCTCATTGTCATTCTCACACCAGCCTTAAGTCACAGGCAGGCTGGGTGTCATCATCCACATTTTACCAACAAGAAAATTGAACTAGACTAGAGAGCAATGCCAGCTTCAAATCCCACAGCCAGCTAAGTAAGATCAAAGGGGAGACGTTCTGATGTTCCTGTTGGTGTGGTGGGGAGGGGAGAGAGGCCCCAGCCAGAGCTGAGGACCCGAGGAGCCCTCAGCACAACGCCAAGCAAAGCAGTGAGCTGGCCTTTCTTCTGAATTTGCGGGGAAAGGAGAGGTGTGGAGTTCCAGGTGACGAGCGGTACTTGTGAGGTAAGGAAGCGTCCCTCTAGCTGCCTTCTTTCCCAGCTCTGTAAAAATGTGTAAAAAATGAATTCAGAAAAACTAAAGCAGGAACTGCCTCAGGTTGTTCAAACCTCAGAGCCTCTGCCTAGGAAGGGCCCGGAGGGAGACACAGACGCTAACACTGTCCACGGTCAGCAGGTTAGCAGAGTGGGCAAAACAGACTGCCCGGGATGAACTTGGAGACGTGAAGCACTCCTGCCCTGTGCTCCCCAGTCCTCTGTCCACCAGCTCGGACCCTTTCACGTCCCTGCCTCCCTTTGGGAAGCAGCTGTAGGGCAGAATCCGTCCCTTGCTACTTCAGCTTTTGGTGGCTGCTGGCTTTCCTCGGCTTGTGGCCACGTCACTCCAACCTCAGCCTCCACGGCCACATCACCCTTTCTTCTTCCGCGGTCAGGTCTCCCGCGGTCTCTCTCTGATAAAGACACTGGACTACCTCTAGAGCTCAGGGTAGTCTTCGCATCTCAAGATCCTTAACTTAATCTCATCTGTAAAGTCCATTTTGCCACATGAGGGAACATTCACACCTTCCAGGAATGGGGGCTTTTTGATCTTTGGGACACACTTTTTAGCCTACCACAAGGGTTAAGAATCTGGAGTCAGACGGTCTGAGTCAAATCACAGCTTTGCTCTTACCAGCCATACAAGCCAGGACAAGTCACTTTCCAGTCTGTGACTCAGTTTCCCCATGTATAAGATGGAAGCATGGATGAGAGTAGTCCCTATCTTCTAGGGTTGTTGAGCAGGTTAAAAATTAAAGCACATAAAAGACTTGGTACATCTTAATACTCAATGAATGTTAACTGCCCTTCCTTGAACTGAACAAATGTCCAGCTTTCTTCGTTTTCTTACTTCTCCTTCCCTTAGCAGCAGAAGTCCACGTTCAACAAACTTTAACACAAAGGACCATGCATAAGCAGATCGAGGCTGAGCTGTCCTGGTCGAGGACGTGAGAAGAGAAGGGCTCGTCTTGCCTCCCCAGGGCCTCAGACACTGAGAATCTTGGGGGGTCTTTTCATAGGACACAGACCAAAGATCATGAAGTTAGACAATCTGTCCAGATCAGTTTATTCCACTGAAATCTGTTCACTGCTCTGTGTCAGGTGCCCGGTGTAGCGTCAAGAGCGTGACCCCCATCAAATGCCAGAGAAAAGCCCGGCTCTCCTGGCGTGCAGCTTTGCACAAGTTGTTTTTCTGTGCTTCACTTTTCTCATCCGTAAAATGATAATGAGAGCAACACCTGACTCATAGAACCGCTGCAAGGATTAAACGAGTTTGTGCTTGCGAGGTCCTTAGGACGAGGTCTGGCGCATGGCACGTGGGGGCTGCTTTTGTTATGTGCTGCAGACACTGACAACGCGAGGCCCCATCTGTGCTCCAGGGGCCCTAACTGAGTGTTAGGGATGGCAGACCAGGGGTCCCTGATCCAAGGCAAGGCTCGTGTGTGAATGTGGGGCGAGGGGCAGGGGCGAGAAGGGAAGTCTGAGTGGAAGGTGAGGAGCAGGTGAGAGGCTAAGAGCCCAGGTGGCTCTGATGGGGTGGTGGGCTCCGTGGCAAGGGAAGTGTTCTGGGTAGTTGGAGTCAGGGAAAGGCTTGCGGATGAGAATGGCCAGTGGGTCGGTGTGGCTGAGCGTAGGCAGCAAGGGATGCTGTGATGGGAGATGAAGCCAGAGGAGCAGCACCAAGGGCCTTGGCTGATCCAGGGGTTTCCAGCCCATTCTGGAAGCCATACTGAGTCGTGAAAGAGGAGTTGGGAGCTAAGAGAAGATCACTTCCTTCCCCATGGCTCCCCTTCTCTTGAAGGTCAAGGTCGTTGGGTTTCCCTGGAGGGCAACCCAAGAGGCCATGAACAGAATCTGCCCACGATCCTAGATATTCCCTCTGTGCTTTCTCCAGCTTCTCTGTCAGTGCCCCCCACTGGGCCATGTATTTCATACACCCAGTTCCTACCCAGCCCTTGGGTCTCACTTAAGTACTATCTCTTCAAGATTGATTTTCTCCTCTTAGCCAGTGTGAAATTACAAGGGTGACCTTCAAGTATATATTGCCATTTGAAAAATAACTGCCACAGTCCCTCTAAAATTTAAATTTCTTTTGGCAAAGAGAATAAACCTACATTCAAAGGTTGAAAAAAAACCTTCATGTATGGTAATCATGAGCCTTTCAGTCGCAAAAGGAAAATTTACTGGCTCACATAATAAAAATTTCAAGAGTAATAGCTTCAGGTATAGTGGGATCCAGGAGCTCAAGCAATGCTGTGATAGCTTAATGTTGTTATATCTCTCAGATCTGTTTTCTTTGTGCTGGCTTCATTCTCAGGTGAGCTCTAGCCACGTGATAACTTCTATCTTCATCCTCAGCAGCTTTAGGATGACATCCTATCAGAGAAGCCCTAAAGTCGATATTCATTCCTTTCATTGGCCAGCTTGGGTTTTGTGCCAAGCCCTGGACTTATCACTGTGCCATAGGTATGTGGTACTCTTATTGGTCATGCCTGGGTAATGTGCCCACCTCTGAATTGAGGGGGAAGAATTAGGTCCCCATGGCCTAGGGTTGAGGAGGGGTAGGTCTCTAAAGGAAAACAGGGATCCTCTCCCCAGAGAAGTGGAAATGGGTGCAGGGCCCAGAGAAACACTAACCTGTACCATGCAGACACCTTGCTGAGAGATCACTCAGGTGTGCACGAGTTCCAGGAAAATGCCCTCTGCCAACCAATAGTATACTGTGATGTCTACCACAAATCTTTGGAGGGAGGGGATGCAGAGAGCAAGAAGATACAAGGGCCTGGAAGTGTGGCGAGTGTTTCCTGGCATCAAAGAGAAAGAGGGACAGAAAGAGGAGGCACAGGGTGCTCAGATGTACCTCAAGGACCGAGCGTCCTGTCTGAGCTCGCCACATTTTCCTCCAGCCAGGTGGGTGATGTGAGTGGTTCTCAGACGTGGCTCTCGGAGGTGACTTGGTCACGGCTCCTAACGCTGTGACTCTTTTATCATGATTTTCTCAAGACATCGTGTGCGTGCATGTGTGTGTGTGTGTGTGTAACCACTGACTTTGTGTAAGGGGGCTTTTCCCCTGTGGCCTTTTAACTGGGAGACTGCCCTGCAGCCACACTTGGCGAGACTCCCTGGGATGGCCAAGCTAAGCGAGGAGCCGGGGACTCTGAGCAGCACTGTGTTAGCCCGTTCTGGCGCTCAGGAGACCCGAGTGGCACTGCTCAGCCACCGTCATCCTGTTCTTTCCAGAGCTCACAGCTTTCAGTGTGGATTCTCGTCACCTGCCCAGAAGCACTGATCCTATTGCATTAACTTTCTCCTTAATAATTCTATTTAATCCAAGCGTGGCTTGTTCACGGGAGGGAGACTGGCTGAGACCTCAAGCAAGTGACTGTCCCTTGAGTCACTATGCCGCTGTCAGGAGGTGCCGTCTGCCTGAGACCAGAAGATGAGTCACCCTCCACAAAACGGAGACAGGCATTTATCGAGGAATTAACTAAGAGCTGGCTGAACAAGCGTCGACTCATTTCGTTGTGATGACAGCTCTGCACACTGTGTTCTGCTCACAGCACTATTTTACAAACAAAGAAACTAGGGCACAAAGAAGTAAATAACTCCCCTGGGATTACAGAGTCAGGAAAGTGGCAGAGCTGGGACTTAAGCCCAACCTGTCTGCCTCCAGCGCCCAGGCTCTCAAACCACCCTCCAGAAGAGACCGCAGCCGACTTTACCTTGGGAGGCTCAGGAAGCATATCTAGCCCCACCTCTCACCCAGTGCAGGAATTCTTGATGGAGAAACTGTCATCCAATAGCACTACTTGAACCCTCCAGTGATGGGGAGCTCACCACCTATAGAAGGAACCATTTAGATTGTGGTGAGCTTTTTTCTTTCCCTTTACTGAGCTCAAACTACCCTCATCATAGTTTCCATCCTTGGTAACAGTGACAGTGGCCCTGTACCAAGTATTATATGTCCAGCTGTGTTCTAAGCATTATCTTATTACCTGGTTTAGCCTTTAAAACTCTTATCTACAAGTACAGGGGAAGAGACTCAGAGACATTGGGTAATGTGTCCAGTGTCACAGAGAAGGGATCAGGATTAGGAGCCTAGTCTGTCTAACTCCAAAATCATCCCCATAAGCAACGATGTCTCCCCGGGGCAGAATCTCTGCCTTTGGAGCGCGTCATTTCATTGCAGTCAGCTTTACCTCCTGAGCTGCTGCGGTGGGGTCCCCTATAGGAGACTCCGGGGCTTGCGAAGACTATGAGAGACAGAGTGAGGGCCTGCCAGGAGCTCCAGACTAAGGAGACACAGGGGAGTATGGCCGTGATGGAGGCCCAGCCAGGACCCAGCTTCAGGGTAAGTGAGCCTTGGGCTGGGGTCTGATGGCACACAGAGAGGCCGAGGCCCCCTACCAGCTCCTCTGAGGGTCTCCTGGACCACAGCGATGTAGTGAGCACGCTTCCTTCGGCTTTTTCCCTGTGTTTTTCCGGGGAGGCTGGCACCCTGGGGAAGGAGGTCTCCGCTCAGCCTGCCTGGCCTGAGAGCATGGAGAGAGCCCTGAAGACCAGCAGAAGGAGCCCTAGGGGGGTCGAGACTCCCGAGCTACCGCTGGAAGATGCTCGTCGTCGCAACTTTTCTATAACGCGGTCCTGTGCTCTCCCAGCAGAAGGCTGCCCCAGGAGCAGGTGAATCACAGAGCGGTCTGTCCACACCCTGCTCTCTGACTCACTCAGCTGCATTGTATTATAATTGTGTTTACACACCGTCTCCCGTCCGGGACCGCCAGCTGCCTACCTTGCGATCTTATGCATACTACCCTGCCCTCCTTTTCGCTTACTTACTGTGTTCATTGTCTGCCTCTCCTCCAACTAAAATGCAAGCCCCTGGAGCGCAGGGACTGTCTCTGTTTCCACAGGATGTGTCTTCCGCAGCGAGGGGCCAGTGTCAGCAGCCCCCTGTGCGACTCGGGAGCAGCTGGAGCCCGGAGCAGGGGTGGGAGGCACCTCGAGGGGGCCGGTTCACCCGTGCTGGTGGCAGCAGAGGGTCACGGATGCAGGCTAGGGAAGAGCAAACGTCGCCCTCATGCTTGCTGTCGTTATTAAAGCGTCTGTTCGACAGTGACCTCTCTTTTAGATAATGATCCACTATTTTGATGAACCAATTAATTAGAAACTATACCATAAACACAATGTTGGAAAATTTTAAATACCACTTGTTTTAGAAAGCCCACTTCATTGTCTATGTTAACAGGGTGTTAAATGAGACCGTTCCTGCTTTTCTGGGAGTTCTGTTAGAGGATCAAAGGCTAGGGACACCCCCACATCCTGAGGAGGTGCTCCGACACCCGTGCCTGACTTGCTGAGTGGCCTCTTGGCTCGGTCCTGAGGCCCAGGTCAGGGGGAAGGCGGGTTTAGAGAGCGCTGTGGGCATGGTGATTTTCATCTTTCCTGTCTGCTCTCATGGTGCTGCCCCTTTCCCTTGAGCCACGTGAAGAGAGGGTTTTGAGAGACTCATTTGGAGAGACTGAATGTGTTCCCCGGAGTCTGGAGGACCTGGCGACTCTCAGGGAGCCACCCAAAGGCTGCTGAGTGTGGCAGAGCAGAGCACAGAACAGCTGCCCCATTGCTGCGCTTGCACCTGGGGCGAGCCTGGGGCTGTATTTCTGGTGGGCAGGATAGAGGCCTCAGGGGAGGGCCAGCCCAGGGTCATCTTAAAAGGGATCCATTCCAAGAGGACTGCCAGGAGTGGTGATGTGACTCCACAGAGGGGTGGACCACCCTATGGCCAGTTGGAGGAGGCGATGCCTGTCCCAGGGGACCCTCAGACAGCAGGTGTCTAGCAGGGACTATCCAAGGGACCCGTCAAGGCGCCCAGGGAGAAAGAGCCAGTGACTGTGCGTCTGCTGCATAAGGCGAGCCCAGCCACAGCCCCTGTGTCAGTCCAGTGAGATGCTTCTTATCCCTAACTCCTCCCTTCTCCCTTCTTTCTGATCCCCCAGGGCCCAAAGCAGCAGCCAACTGGAGGGGGAGGAAGCAGAACCAGGAGAGAGGGAGGCGGCAGCCGTGTGGGCTCCTGTCGCAGGCCTCCAGGCCAAGGGCAGGGGAGAAGTCACCATGGACGAGGGGTTGGGAGGTTTGATTATTTACTGGATTGGACTGGGTTGGACTTCACGTCATCTCGGACAGACCTGAGCAGCCCTGAGCTATGATGCGACGTCCTCCACCCCTTAAATCGTAGCCCACAGGGCTACTTGTCCTCCTCAGCAGGAGCTCCTCCTGCAGCCTGGAGCACTCTGCTGCTTCGTCTGAATGACCCAGGCCCACGCACCCTTCAAGACACAGCTGGAGACACAGTCCTTCTGTGACGGCTTCCCTGGTACCCTCAGGCCGAGGGGGGCATCTTTCATCTGTGTTCCAGTTGCATCCTCTCTTATCTGGTGGAGAGGGTTGGCCGCCCACAACATTTCTTTTCTCCCTCTTCTGTAACAACAGAGTGGTACCTGGACACGGACGCCTGGTCCCTGACAGGCACGCAGCCAGAAACTGCCCGCCAGCCCACGCTGCAGTCAGGTGCGCACGTGACTATGTTCCTGGTCATGTCGTGTCACTGATACTCCCTCTTCCATTCCTGGGCCTTGAAATGTTTTGCTCCTGCTCCTGCATAACCTCTTTCCTTCCTGCTAGTCGGGGCACGGACATGTTGCCACCCAGCTTCACCCATTCAGAAAGGGTCAATGCCATGGGGGCCAGCAGAATAACAGAATGGAAGGAACCTGAATGACAGTGCAGGGCAGGAAAATGCCCTCCTTCCTGGATTACTGAGTATGAGGGAAATGCACCTCTTTGCTCCTTGAGCCCCTGCCTTGTTGGCTCTGTGTTTGAGATGTTAGACTGTTGACACAGCTAGTTCAGCTTGTGATTCTCACCTGCTCTGTGCTCACCTGTCCGTCTTCCCTGTAGACCTACGGTTCCCTTGGGGGCTGGAACCAGACTGACTGAATTCTGTTTCCAGAATCTGGCACAGTGTCTGTGCATAGTAGGTGTTCAATGCATGCAGACAAGATGGAAGAGGGCAGGTGGATGAGAACAACAACCACAGTGTCCTGTGAAACAGCTAGAGGCTTGAAATCGCTCTCAAGTGGATTGCTTTTGACCGCAAAAGTGAAATACTCCCTTAACCATCTTGGCTGCCACTTCCCCTTGATGGAGCCCTGACGGCCGGGCGCATTTCAGTCCCCACGTGGTTGTTAACAGTCCCGTGTAGGTAAGAAAGCGGAGGCTTTCCTCTCTCTCTTCTCAAGAGCGCAGGCCGAGAGTGTTGAGTGGTCTGTGGATCGGAGAGAGAAGTTCTTCACACGCCAAATTATTTCCGCTCTGCCTCCCTAAGAGCGAGCGCTTTGGCTCTCCGGGTGACGAGGACGAGCATGGGGAGCCTGTCCGACAGTAAAGTTCGCAGTTGATCCTGCCTGCCTGGTAGAAGCTCCCATTCAGGAACATAAAAATTGCTGTTTCCTATGGAAATTACTCATTTCTTTTCACCCCAAATTGAAAAGCATAAAGAGTATTTGCTGCTGGTATAACTCTAAGCTGCATAGACAGATAACTAACAACATGGGAATTTTCTGCATAGGCCTAAGACCATCTTAGTAGAAAGTTCTGACAGAATACAATCTCTGTCTTACATCCATTCGTTCATTCAGTTATTCATTCAAAAGTATTCACCGAGCGGCTACTAGGTTTCTGGTCCTCTAGGAGAATTAGGGAGTCAACGGAGAAATGTTTTTCACGTGCCCAAATCATTCCTCACTCTTCTCAATTGCTTAGAGTCTAACAGGGAAGATCAATAGACATTCAATAGTATTTTGAGTGTGAAAAGGGTGTTATGGACTGAGCGTTTGTGTCCCCCCCCAAATTCATACATTGAATCCCTAATAATAACACCAATGTGATGGTACTTGTAGGGGGGCACTTTGAGAGGTAATTAGGTTTAGATGAGGTCATGAGGGGGACCCCAAAAATGGGATTAGTGTCCTTAGAAGAAGAAGAAGAGAGACCAGAGCTCGCTCCCCCTCTCGCTCTCTCCCCACTGTGTGAGGACACGGTGAGAAGGCGGCTGCCTGCGAGCCAGGGGGAGCGCTCTCACCGGGAACTGAATGAGCTGGTACCGTGATCCTGGACTTCGCAGCCTCCAGAACGGTGAGAAATGAGTGTCTGTTATTTAAGGCACCAGTGTGTGGTATTTGTTATGGCAGCCTGAGCTGACGAATGCAGACTGTTATGAAAGGGGATGTGTCAGGAGCTCTGGGGACACCTAAAAGGGGGCTGGATCTAATCTAAGTGTCATGAAGCCCTCCCTGAGGAAATGACACTTACATTGACACGAGAAGGACGTAGAGAACTTTGACAGGTGTAACGGTCTGGCTCCCATCAGGAGAAGAGAGCCTCCTTCAGCACGAGAGGAATGAGGGGTTTAGTGTGGGAATCAGAGCTGCTGTGGACGTGGGAGAAGCTGGGGGAGTGACGGTCTGGGGGAGAGGTCAGAGGGTTGGAGCGGCAGGTCCTCCGTGTTTCAGCCTGAAGCATGGCCTGGGTGGAAAAGCTGTAGTTTACAGTTGTGTTGTCCGAGTTGTGTCCATCTGGACGCCAAAGTGAGACCAGGAGGCAGGAGCTGTCGGGAGGTCTGGGAAGCCTGTCTAGCTACTGCACCTGACCAAGCTCTCTGCCCGACCATCGTCAAACGGCCACCATGTTTGGCTGCCATGACTTTGGGCGAGTAAAGGACTCTGCTTCATTCCCACTTTCCCAGTCTTACATGAATTCCTCTCATTACCAGCGAGAAAGGGAGTTCTGTGAAATATAGTTCCTAATCTTAGCCAGACGTGGCTGTGCCAAGTTGACCACAGACAACCCAGTTCAGCAGGTGATGGGGGAGAAAGCTCCAGGCTAAGGAAACAGCATGAGCAGAGACGTGGAGGTCAGAATGAGCACGGTGTGCCCGAGGAGGTAAAGACAGCTGAGGAAGTCGCAGGAGGAGGTGGGAGGTCAGGCTGCAGAAAGCACTGGGAGCTTTTCATGGATATCGCAACGTTTTTCCAAGAGGGATGGGAAGCCATTGAAAAGTTTCAAGCAGGGGAGGACCTGATCAGATCTCCATTTTGCAGAGGTCACTGGCTGCTGGATGGAGAGTGGACTGGAGGACACAGGAGTCGGGGCAGGGGATGATGTGGGAGTTTTTAGCAGTCCTCCAGACAAGCGCCAGCATCGATACAGGCTAGGATGGTGGGAATGGGCTGCAGAAAAGTGGAAGGCTGGGAAACACATTTTGGAGGGAGAGCAAAGCTCCTCAGCTGTAGCTTTGAAAAAGCAGCTGCTTCTTGCCAGTTGATTGAACCACATGAAATTGCCATTGTATAGGTCGAAATGACCAAATATTGGCAATTTCAAATGACTCAAGCTAATAACTTCTCCAAAGCTGGATCACAATCACGTTGCTCAGAGGAGGGGCCATAGGAGAGCTGTGGTGGCTTTCCCTACCAGCCAGAACCCGGAGCCAGAGGGGCTTTCCAACCGCATAGACGCTGTGAAGAAATCTCAGTCCAGGAGGCCTTCGGTTGCAAGTAAGAGGAAATCTAATCCAAACCAGCTTAAAGCCGGTGGTGCTTACAGGCCCTGGAGACTGAGGCTGCTGTGCTACGGAGGGAGGGAGCGATGGTTTTTCAGGGATTTGCTTTCGTTTCTCTGCCGTTCTCTCAACTCTAGTCCCCTCTGAGGGACAGCTCCATCCTCAGGCTGGCTCCCCAGTTCTGCCTCGGTTGTGCAAGTGGACTCTCGGCTGAGTCCCCAGAGGCCATTTCAGCACAGCCAGCCCAAGTGTGGACGAGCCAGCCCCCTTGACAGTGACTGGTCCGGGGCTGGGCAGGCCTAAACCACTTTGAGCCAATGAGATGGGAGGAGAAATTCACTGGGAGTTCTTGAGGAAGACACTTTCTTGGTCTTAAGAAAAAAATCTTAGGAAGCCAGCCTCTCTCCTTCCTTCTGGGTGAGAGCAAGGAAGCATGGGCCCTTGATTGCTAATGAAACCAGACTGCAAGGATGGAGGAAACCAGCCTTGGGATGGAGCCAATAGTGTGGACCTCAGAGCATGCACGAGGTCCTTGCTAAGGCCGCTGAACCTCTTGCCCACCCAACCCTGAAGCCTCCTCCTTTGTCAGCTAACACTGCTTAAGCCAATTTGAGTTGAACTTTTTTGCTGCCCAAAGATAAAAGCATCTTTAGTGACACAGATACTGATACAGTTTTGCTGTGCATTGTCATTTGGCTGCCAGACCGTGTCTGGCAGAAAGGCAGCTATGCTTTCTGGTTGGTAACCTCAGCATCAATACAAAATAGTAATTAAAATCTCTAGTTCTGGAGTCTGAGTTGGAATCCCATCTCTTTTACCTAATATCTGGGCAGATTTGCTTAATTTGATTTGCTTTCTCATCTGTAAAATAAACACAGTAGTACTGTTGCCCTGGAAAGACTGTTGTGAGAATTAAATGAGACAAAGCACAGGAAGCACTTAATGCGGGGCATCCACATAGCACATACTAGGAAAGGCCGTGCTATAGTAAGGTTGGATGTCTGTTTCCATCTTTTCTACATCTCCCAGTATGCTTTGCAGCATAAGCCAAGTGGACAGCAGCTAGGATGACCATACAATTTGTCATCCAAGTCAGGATGTTTGTGTCTGGGATAAGCTAGCCCTGGTGGTCTAGTGGTTAAGACTTGGCGCTCTCACCACCATGGCCCTGGTTCGTTTCCCGGTCAAGGAACCACACCACCCATCTGTTGCTTGTCACACTGGGGTGGCTGTGTGTTGCTGTGATGCTGAAAGCAATGCCATCGGTATTTCAAATACTAGCAGGGTCCCCCATGATGGAGAGGTTTCAGCAGAGCTTCCAGACTAGACAGACTAGGAAGAAGGACCTGGCCACCCACTTCCGAAAACATTGGCCATGAAAACCCTGTGAACAGCAGCGGAGCATTGTCTGAAGGTGAGAGGAAGGTGAGAGGATGCCGCAAAAAGACCAGACAGGGTTCCGCTCTGCTGTCCACAGGGGCACTGGGAGTTGAATCGACTTGATGACGCTAACAACAGTCTCTCCTGGGGAAACTTGGATGTATGGTAACTTTAGTAGTATCAAGAATGAATCCTAGACAGCAACATTTTCCAGGGAGGGTCATCAACCTGAGATACAGTTCTTGAGTTCAGGAGTAACTTCTCAGAGGACCCAGAAGTATAAAATTGTGGTCCATGATGAATGAGAGTTCTTGACAAGGACATCGTTCTTAGAAGAGCTGGACCGTCACATAAAGCTAATGTCTAGCACGCGTATTTCCTTTCTGCATTTATAACAACGGAAACTTTTTACAAGCTCTTTGCAGGCAGCACTCAGCTTTCCTCTAATCCCATATCTGTAACGCATTTCACAGAGATGGTGGGAAGATGGCATTTGAGGAACCATCTTAATATAATTATATGACACGGATTATTACCCCAAGTTGAAAGGATGACTCTCTTTTTCTTTATTCTGTGCCAAAGGAAATTTCAGGAAATGAGTTCAAGCTGGAATCTTCCATGCTGCCACCTCAGCGCTGGGGAGACAGAGTCTCAGGACCCAGGAGCACACGCCCTGTGTCACATGCCCTGTGGTCAGCAGAACCAGGCTAAAGTTGGCCATGAGGAGTCCTTCAGACTTCAGATGAGGCCCTTCATTTCTAACCCCGCCAGGTTTAGGGGAAGAGCGGCCCGGCCCCTGTGTCGCTGGAGGTAAGCCTGGGAGGTCGTGTGTCCCTAGGGGCACGCCACTGGAAGGGGCACTTACTCATCCTCAACAGGCACCTCTGACCTGACAAGTGACTTCAGAACTTGACCCTGGAGATTTTCCCTCGATATCGCTAAATCAGAGAGGACCTCCCTCTGGGCAGGGTGTGATTCAGGCCCCGGCTGTACTGGACAGGTGGTTGCCTCCACAGCATCCCTTCCACACACACACCCATGGCGTTACAGTTGTGCTGTTTGGATGGACTTGACCATATCCAGCTCTAGAGTCCCAAGCCGTCAGGATCATCTCATCGTCAGGACCGCTTGGCCACTGTGGTTCAAGAGTGGACATGTGACCTAACTTGGCCCAACAGAGAGAAGCTTGGGGTTTTTCTTTGATTATTTGTAAGCGTATCGCTCTCCCCCTGGTTGTGGACAAAGAAACATGTTGCTCCAGGAGATGCTGGCAGCCATCTTCATGAAGCTTTGGGTCGGTGTTAATTTTGGAGCCCTGATTCTGACGTTAGAGCAACATGAGCTTAACATTCTATTTTGTCACTTACTAGCAAGGGACTTTGGGCAAGTTTCTTAACCTGTCTAAGCTTTCATTTTCTCCACTGTAAAAGGGGATTAATAATAGTATCTGTTACATTGAATTGCTCTGAGGATTACTTTAAACTGTTTAAAATATGTGAGAGCAGAGAACTCAATGCCTCACCCACAGTGGGCTCCTAAGAAACATTAACTCCACACCCCGTGTCAGACTAGTATGCAAGGACCGTCCCCACCCCCGCCCCATCCAGACGCCACATGTGTGTGTGTAGTACAGCTCTTGCGCAGTGCTGACGTTTCTGCCTTTTGTGTAGACGCAGCTTCTCTACTGAGGACCTAGGATGAAACCACCCCCGTGCGTGAATGAGGAGGCATAGCCTGCATAATTGTGGGGTATAGACAAAGCATGAGGCAGGAAATCAGAACTTAGAAGGTGGGGCTTAGACAGTCAGGAAGATAAGAGAGGGAATTGTCGATTTCTTGGCTTATTCTCTGGGATCTGGATGTCAAAGAGTTTAGGAGGGACAAGGGAGAGATGGTTGCTGCTCCAAGGAGCACGCCGGGCGCCAGGCAGAGGTGTGCTGTAGGAGCCCTCAGGGTGAAGAGTGGGCCATGTGCTATAAGCCAGGTCATGAGGCTGCATGCCCGTCTCTGTTTTGATTTATGTTTTGTTTGTACCAGTCTTAAGAAAAATGTGTTTGAATGTGCCAGTCTTTGCTAGTGAGGCTTACTGGGCAACCCCTGCGTGGGCCCATGTTTGAGCTGCAGCATTGAAGAAGTAGTAACATCCTGTGTGGTTAGTGTGCTCACGGCAGGTATACAGTAGAAAAACCTCAAAAGGCAAGAGGTTGGGTGTAGTGGCTGGCCTCCTCTTCCTCTCCTGAAAGTCCTCCATTATCAGTCGTGGAGGCCCCATTTTTTAAGGAATCAGAGTGGTCTCCTTATTCATGACTGGCAGTGTGTTGGTTGGAGCAGGCCTGCAGCCCAGGGTTGGAGAGTTTAGTATCCAGCAGGAGTTGGGCCAGAGATCAGAGCTTGAGCAAACGGTCTGAGGATCAGCCTGGGACTCCAGTTTTAGGAGGCAGCCAGCACACAAACCATAAACTGGAGGGAAGAGGCACAGGTCACTGGAAGCGGCAGATACAGTAAGGGCAAGGCTTCAACTCAACAGCGTCATTCAGAACGTTCTAGAAAATCGTTTACCGATTCCAGACACCACCTTCTGGCGGGAACAAGGCTGACAGTTCCCCTCCATAGTCAGTGGAAGCTGCATGAGTTTCGTCCCTCCAACTCTTAGTCTTCTGGGAGGCCACCTCCCAAGCATGATGTGGAACAGTAGTTTTCAAACAGTGAGCCGCAGAGCGCCTGGGAGCTCTGGGGACCTCTCGGGGTCAAGAACAGATGGGGATGAAGATGGGAAGGCAAATAAAAAATAGGCAGGCTTCAGGGATTTGTCACCTTGACTCTGGGAAGTTCCACTTTCCTCTGTTTTGATTAGTGCCTGGGAGAGAGTCTGGCACAAATTAGCACTCAGTAAAAAAATGAACTAATGTTTTAGATATGGCAGCTCTTCACCAGTTTCATTTGATTAAAGGATTCCACCGCTAAAAATATAAGTATGAAAGTTTCTTCTTTGGAACATTCTTTGAAGAAGACATCTATCTCATGTAAGAAGGGCTTGAGTCAACACTTGTTTGGGGGTCTCTCCTTTTGGACCCAAAAGCTAACTCACTTTCTGGGTTAGGAAAGAAAGTCATCAGAGGAGGTGACATATTTGTACTCTCCTTTCTTGCCCTCCCGAGACTGTGCTGACAGCCAGAGAAGAGTGTGTTATCAGAGACTGATTGGCATTCTCCGTGTAAGATCTGATTCCTCCATGGTGGTGGTCTTTGTTTCCACGAAGGACAAGAATAAAATAACTCCCTCCGTGGCTCCATTTGAAGTGGCTGCTATGAGTCAAGTGTTTCCACATGTTGTGTCATGGAGTCCTCACTGGAAACCCCACAGGTGGGTATTATTATTCTCCTCCTTTAAACGAGGCAAGTGAGGCACAGAAAGATACAGTAACTTGTCCAAGCTCACACAGTTAGAGAGGTACACACAGGGCTTGAGCCATGTCGGCCCGTGCTCTGTTCATATTGGCTTTTATTGCCACAAAAGTGATTTTGGATATTATGAGACTCACTTTGAAGGGTCATGGAGAACAGAGATCCGTCACGAAGGCAGGTTCCATAATCTCCTCCCCTAATCATCTTTCATTAAATAGGCTGGACACTTACACGCTTCAGGTGCTTCAAGGCAAAGGGGGCCTGGAGGCACAAGCCGGGCTCCTTCTTCCCACCCATCCGTTGGTAACTTGTGGCAGCGCCCGTGAGAAATCATCACGAGTCGGGGTCAGGGAAACACGTGGAACAGGAGGGCAAGGGAAAGAGGGGCTGGGCACTGCCTCCTCCTTTGTGGGGCAGATCAGCCAGCAGGGGGCGCTGGCCTTGATGGGCCCAGAGATGTAAGGCTTCAGACACTCCTGGTCCCCTGGTTGGGTTAACTCCTGGGGTGGGTGGGGCGGAATGGGGCCAACTGAGTTGAAATCCTTGCTCTACCTCAACCATGGGTGGACCTTAACTAAAGTACTTAATCTGTCCAAACCTCAGTTTTATCTTCTATAAAATGGGGATAATTCTTCTTATGGTTATTGTGAGGATTACATAACATAATAAATTAACATGTCAGACATAAAATAGGTCTTCTGTGAGTGGTTTCCTTGCACATGCTCTCCTCCAGAGTCCCCTTTCCTGTCCCCAATCCCCACCTTGAATACTGGCTACCAGGCTGCATTTAGCTCCAGGGTTTCAATTTCTAGAAAGCTGACTGAGGGGGCTTTCCTGGTTGCCCTCAGGAGTGTTCGACTACATACCTAGGAAAGGAGAGCGATGGAAATGGAAGTCAGCAAAAATCCAGCAAAAGTGGCGGAAAATCATCGCTAGGACTTCCTTAGACCAAAAGAGGAATTGTTCCGGGGCCGGGGCTGCGGGAGGTCTGTCACACATGGCTGGTGAAGAATCCAGTGCGTGACAGCAAGAACAGAGACTCATCTGGATCTCAACGAAACGCTGTCAGGACTCACGCCCTCTATTTTCTCTCTCCATTTTTCTGCATGAGTCATCGCCTTTCCCTCCAGACCAGCTTCCTTCTCTTGGTGGATATCCTGGCTACAAACTGTTTGCAAATTCCACAGCTTGTGTCTTCTTTCCACCACCAGAAAAAGACTGAACCACCCTCTCTCATTGGTGTCAAGAAAAAATAGGGGGCTCAGCTGGGGTGATATGCTTACCCCTGGTCTAACCCACTATGACATGAAAGGGGGTTTGCAAGAACATCGTGACACTTACTCGAAATAGATAGATGGAGCTGGGATAGGAAGATTTCTCGGAATAAAGGGAATTCTGTTGCTAGAATAAGAAGGACGGGTGCCAGATAGACAAAGCAACAGACGTCATTTACGGAAAGTCGAAGTCCCACCAACAATGTGCTCGACTGATCACACTCAAGAATCTCTCAAACCAGGAAAGGGCTACACTGTCCAGGTGAGATGTCCTATCCGAAGGTTCTCAGGCTATCCCGTGGGTACATCTAAATTCCTGGGGGACAAGGGCCCAGGGTGCGTGTTGTTTCCGTGGAGAGTGTTAGTCTAATCTAAATGATGATTGGACTGGATGCGTCGGAGACAGCCTGTCCTGTGAGCGACGTGGTCTTTTCTCACCAGAGCTGAATGGACCAGGCATGGCGAGCTTACCTGAGGCTGGGCAACCTGTTGTTGCGTCAGTGGTCTCCGAATTCATTCATTCATCAGTCCATCAGTCCGATAAATACTTATCAAGTGACAGGCATTGTTCTAGGACCAGGCATACAGTGTCCCTGCCTTCACGGACCTTAAATTCAAATGGGAAGACAGATAATAAAACGATAGATGTTGGGCGTCATGAAGAATATAAAGCCAGGCGAGAGACCAGAGACTGGCTCACATAGCCTGACTCTGGAAGAGAAGATGGGTAATCAGATTTCTGAAATCAGGTGCTGGGAAGCTGAGTCAGTGAGCTGTGAAACCTTGGGTAGCCTTAGGATCTGAAGCCCCCAGATTGGGTCAAGTGTGGCACAAGCAAGCAGAAGAAATCTCTCTAGAGAAAGGAGGTAGAAAAAAGAAGTGAGAGGGACAAGCAGCTCCCTGCAGGTGGAAGGAGAAGCCTCCGGTCCTGATTTCTCCTCTTGCAGTTCCAGTCTCCAGGAGGCCCAGCTTGGACTTCCCCCAGAAGCGGCGGCATGCTGGCCCCAGCCTGCACTGGCTCAGGAGAGCCGTTGTGCGCATGTCTTCCCGACACTGCCTTCAGCGACATGACATTTGTAGCTTGCAATCTGCCCGGGTGGGAGTAGTTACGCTATGGAAATTGCGAATGCTAAAGGGGTGACCTTCACAGCTGCACGCCCACCACCTCACAAGAGGCCTGGCACCCGGCCACCTTGGCCTGTGGTCACATATAGAGTGTGTTTAGTCACTGCATGGGTGAATTGAACTCTGGATCACTCACAGCTAACCTCGTGTGCCAGATGCTGTGTGCCAGGTGTTATGCTAAGCACAATGACTGTATGTTCTCTCATATAATGCCAGAGCAACCCTGTGAAGCACAGCTACTATCCTCCTCTTAAAAATAAAGAAACAGAGGTAACAGAGAGGGCAAGTAAGTTCCTGGGGCCATACAGCTAGTAGGTGGCAGGACAGGGCTGAATAACTAGAGTGAATGGTCCCCTTGCAGGCGGTCGAGCAGTAGTGACACAGGAATGCAACTCCCAGACTCTGTGGCTTCCTCCTCCGGATGGACGCACTCAGCAGATGACAGGGCTGGCGACGAGGCTGGATTCCACACCTGGCCTGGGGGGGTGAATGGTGGAGAAGTGGGTCACGGGCAGTGTGTGGCTCCAGTTGTCTGTGTGTGCGATTCCAGCTGGTCTGAGTTCTCCTGAATTGGCAGCCCTGCTGTGAGCCATCCCTCTCTGTTGAGCCCGACCTTCAGCTGCGACTTCTCTGAGGGGTCTGTGCCTCCTTCCACTCCTGGAGCCCGGCCATGTGGAGCCAGCCTTTGCAGCTCACCAAGGTGTTGTTTTTATGTGGGTGCAGCTGCAACTCCCAGAGGCATTTCCTGGGGCTGGCCTAGCGCCTAGCAAGGGTTTGGATGTGGCCAGACTTGAAAGCTGAGCAAACCTCAAAACCCGGGGGTTGGTAACCCCCTGGAACCGGCAGCTAACGCAGCTGCCAAGGACCCAGCAGCCAGGAGGCCATTAGGCTGGGTCTGGCCCACGGCTGTAGCCCAGCAGAAGTCAGGAATGAAGCTCTCATCTCTGTAACATAATGAGTTCTCCCTCAGAAACCTGGGTGCCACGGTCCTGACCAGTGACCACACGCCTGTCTTGTTTTCCCAGCTCAGCAAGAAGGCAGGCTGAGCCCAAGAAGACTGGCAATGCCCCCGTGGGATCAGGTTGCTGTGTGTGGACTCCAGGCCACGTGGGGCCATAGGGGACCCCATAGGGGTGGGTGGACAGAACGGATTGCTCTGAGCCGGGACACTGGGCTTTGGCATCAGTCAGACCTGAGTTCAAATGTTGCCAGCTGTGGGATGACAGGGCCAGAACTTAACCCCCAAGTCTCCGTTCCCTCCCCTGCAAAATGGGGAGAATCATACTTATCTCACCGGGTGACTGTGACAACGCGTTGTACCTGCATCATCAGCACACGAGAGCTATTATCATACCAGATCAATTTCCGTCACAGGCTAAGGCAGGGACACTAATTCAGGAAATCACAGACTCTGAGAAAGTTAGTATATGGTGGCATCTTAGAAATGACTCAGCCCAATTTCCTCACTTCACAGAGGAGAGAGTTGAGGCCCAGAAGGATTAACTGCTTGTCAGGTCAGGACTGGAGTGGCCTCCAGCACCCCGGCTTTCCGGCTCACCCACGCGGCATTCCCAACTGGGCATCAGGCTGTAGCCGGGACTGAGCATTTGCAGGCTTTTGAGAGGTGCTGGTTCTGTGGTGGGGGGGGGTCTAGTGACCAGGACATCCCCCAACATTGAGCTCCCCATCCCTCTGCACTCCTGGAGTAGAGCAGGAGCTCAATAAACGTTGGTTTGAGTGAATCAGAAGCCCGGGATGCCCCTGAGAAGATAGAGGTGCAAGGTTTCAGCACTAACCACCGCGATGCTTGGGCCCAGCGCTTCAGCCGAAGGCGGCCTGGAGGGAGGAAATGGAATTGGATAGGCCGGGGGTCCGGGTCCCGACAGCTGCGTGGCTACACTCCAGCTGGTCGAAGTTAGCCGAGTCACCCACTTCCTCTGAGCATGTTTCCTAGTCTGCAAGATGGACAGTAATGCCTGCCTGGCCTTTACAGGGAAGCCGTCAGGATTCAGTGAGATCCTCTCATTGCCTCCGACATAACCAGCATGCCTGGCAGCCGGTGTGTGGTGGAGACGAGCCTGGACTCGGAAGCCAGATGGCCTGGGATCCAGCCAGCTCTGCTGCCTACCTACTAGCTCTGTGACCTACTAGTGACTACTGTTATGTAGTCTCTCTTGCCTCACTTTCCTCATCTGTAGAAGGGGACGAGACTATTCACCTCCTAAGATTGTTACTGAGACCACAAGAATTACTCGTGTGATATCTGAGAAGAGTGCCGAGGAAGGAGTAAGCGCTCAGTGAAACGCCAGCTCCTAAGATGTCTAGCTCAGGGGTGTTTCCAGCTTACATCCTCACACGCCCCTGTTTGCAGGGTCTGTTGGCTCCCCCGTGGGCCCTTCCTCACCTCCCTCTTGGCCGACTCGTCCCCACCCAGTGAGCTGGGAGCTTCCTCAGACTCGCCTGCCTTCAAATGCCCAACGGAGGGAGTGAACGAGGCTCCACCAGGCTCCTCACACTCACCTGGTGGCGCCTGGCTCTCCTCTGTCAACCCCAGTGACACCCTGGCCCTGGGACCCTCACCAACCCTCCTCACGCCCTTTCACTTGCCTCCAAGGTGGCACTCTCTGAGGTCACCCTCACGGAGCTTCTCAAATCCGAGCTCTGTGCTGGGAGGATGGGTCCAAGTCTTCCAGCCTCGCCTTCAGAGCCCTCGTGCTGACGCCACACAGCCTCAGCCCTGGGAGAAGCCTTGCTGAGTCTCCTACCTGCCCGCCGTGCTCAGGCTCTAACTTCCACACCCCAAGGCCTCACTCTGACTCCCAGGGACACAGATCCGGGTTCACAGCAGCTTCCTTCCCCTCAACCCGGCATCAAAATCTGTCAGGGAGGGGTGGCCTTGCTGCACATTTCCCTGTGGAAAGGAGTGCCCGGCCCCCTACTGGGGCATATCTGGGAAGACCCAGTGGCTCTTGCCAGAGCAAGGGGTCTACTCTGAGCTCATGCCTGGTGGAAAGGGTAGAAAGGGGCCCCTCAACATATCGGTCCACCTGGGACCTGTGAAGGTGACCTTACTTGGAAAAAGTATCTTTGTAGCTGAAACTAAGGATCTGGAGATGAAACCATCCTGGATTTCCCAAGTGGACTGTAAACCGAATGACAAGTGTTTGATCGGAGACAGAAGAGAAGCCGACACAGATGCACAGAGGAGGCGAAGACAGAGGCAGAGGCTGGAGGGATGCTGCCATGAGCCAAGGACACCTGCAGCCACAGCAGGGGGAAGAGGCGAGGAGGCTTCTCCTCCAGACCTTCTGGGAGGTGGGGATCCTGTCAGCATCTTGATTTCCGACTTCTGGCCTTGGGAGCTGCCAGGGAATAATTCCTGTCGCTTTAAACCACCCCATTTGCAGTGGTTTGTTCCAGCAGCCCCAGGAAACTAATCCCTGGTGTCCACCCACGCCGAGAACAGGCTGGCAGCTTCCGCATCCTGTCGTGCGGACGTTTATTAAATGTCGATTCCCCGCCTGCCGGGGCTGAGCCACGGATACTGAGAATGGTACAGCGCGCCTTGTTAACCACAAAGTGCTCCACATACAAACGGGACCAGCAGCTGTTACGATGCTTGATTGTACAGGCTCCTACTCTGAAGGTTGGCCTGGGATTTTAAAGTTGTTGGAGCTTAGCCTTAAATTTGCCAAATTCAGGCAGTGGTAATACCGAGCTTTAAATTAAGCCCTTCCTGCCAGGTACAGGTCTCTCTGCTTTCCATGTGCTGTTTCCCGTAACCCTCACAGCAGCCGAGGTCCCTGCAACAGAGATCACCACGCAGGCATGAGGAATTTCGAATGCAGAAATCAGATGACTTGCCCCAAATTCCACAGGAACCAGATGTCAAACTGGGGCCCCTTGCTTACCCACCAGGCCGTTTGACCACCGTGGCTCGCCAGTCACTTAGCTAGAGCTTAGACACCAAGCGCCATCTAGATGCTGGGGCCACAAGGGTGAGTACATATCGTCCCTGCCCAGGAGACAGTAGGAGAGAGAAAATGTAAATAAAGTATAATATGACTGCCCAAGTTCCACGTGGATTAACGGTGAGAAATGAGTCTAGAAGTCGGTTGGAGACTGATGTGGGCAAGCATCAACGCCAGGGTGAGCGGTGTATTCCTCAGGCGGGGAGGGCCACAGAAGGCTTTTGGGTGGGGTTCACAGAGTGAGTGCTGGTGGCGGCGGCTGCCGGGAGAGCCAGGAGGAGGGAATGTGCACAGAATCTGCTTTGACTCCACTGGACCCGGTTCATCAGGATGCTCAGGGCTTCTCTGTTCCCGGCGCTCCTCCCTGGCCTGGTCTGCTGACACTCACCTCACTCTGGGCCTAGGGAAGCCCCGTGCTTTCTCTCTCGGCTCCTCCCAATCTCCCAGCAAGTCTGTCTGTGACGGGTCGGTTCTCTTTCAGCCAGTCCCTGGACTCAAGTCTTTGCTGACTGACCAGGTCTCGCAAATGGCCTTCTCTTCTATAACTCCCTTTACGGTTCCTTCAACCTGGACCGGATTAGCATTCTTTCCAGTCTCCAACTTCCGACTCTCTTCTTGTTCCTGGTAACCGGCTCTCAGCTGCTGTGCAGCTGCGCCGAAGCAGTCATGGAATTATTCATCAATTTTTATTGCCCGCTCTCCATGCGTGGGGCTCTGTGTGGCTACTAGGGAGGATGAACAGATGTGCCCATCTCCTCCACTCGACAGAGACTTGATCTTCTTCTTGTGTCGGCCCAGTGCCTGACTTTTAGAAGAGGTTCAATATTTGCCAAATAAATGAAGAAGTGAATGAAGAAATAGTTTCTCTGTTTAATGAGCTTATTATCTAGTTGGGAAGATAGGTACGGCAATGTCTTTCTCATCGACATCACTGAGGAATAAAAAATTTTCTGTAAATGAATTTTCCAGATAAGTGAAACTTATTCCTTTAAATACCAGAGTATGTTTATCTTGGGCATTTTAGGGGAGAAAATTTAACTTCTTCCTTTCTTCAATTCTTGTATCAGTTAGGACTCTTTATGTTGCCAGTAGCAGAAAACCCAATTGAAACTGGCTTTAATAATAAAGAGAACTTTCTTATCTGAAAGCCAGGGGTTCACACTTTCAGGCGTGGCTTGATCCAGGGCTCAGACACTGTGATCAGGATGTAGTGTTTTTGGTTTTTTTCTCTCTCCATTTCTGGCCTTTCTCTCCTAAGTGTTTGCTTCATTCTCAGACAGATTTTCCCCTTGAAGTACAAGATGGTGCCAGCAGCTCCCAGGGCTACACTCTTCCTTATTCATGTCGATCAGGAAGCAAAAAGTAACCCTGGTACCTCTTATAGAAGAAGGAGGTTTGTCTTTCTCTGAAGACTCAGACAATGTCTCTGATTGGGTCACACACTCACCTTTGAACCAACCCCAACAGGGAGGGTATCGGGACACTGTGATTCCTTTGGGCCAATCAGGGCCAATCCTGGGGTGGGGGGGGGGACAGTCATTCCCAAACACTGGGACTGCGCACAGGGAAGGGTGAGTCCCCAGGAATGCAGAGAGGTGGGAAAGGATGCTCAGAAGCAACCAGCCAGTGTCTGCAGCCTCCTTCCCTTCCTTCTCGTCTCTTTCTTTCTCACCTTCTTTCTTTCTCTGCCCCGTGGCAAATTCTGTGCCAGGAGTGGAGGCTACAGACACGAGAACATGTTCCCTGCCCTTGAGGCCCTTCGGGGCTGGTCAGGAAGTGAGATGAAAGCAATAATTCTAGCAACAGATGAGTGCTAATAGTAGAGAGACGGGAACACAGAGGAAGACAGCAGACGGCGTTGTTGGCCTGGGACCTAGAGGGCTTTCCAGAACTGTTAAGACTCGAGCTGATTTTGTGGACTGAGTAAGAGGTCCTCAAAAGGTCAAGAAAGGAAGTGGCACTCCTGTCAGAGGGAACAGAAAGCGCGGCTCCAAAGGGATGTGAAGGACTGAGGTGAATTCCAAGGGGGTCTGTGTGGCTGGAAGAGAGGCGAGGTGGGGCGTGGAAGAGAAGGGAGGGGGCTAAGAGAGACGAGGCATTCATCCGTCCTCCACTGACCTGGGCTTTGCACATATATCGCCTTATGTAAGTCTTACAATAGCCCAATGGGCATGTGTTATGGGATAAAGTTATTTACAGCCTTCCCTTCTCTTTTGTCTACTTAGCATCTTTCTCCACTCCTCCTTCCTCTCATCTCTGAGGATAGAAAAGATAAAAATGGCAGAGACAGATTTTCAGAAGAAAAGCAGTGAGAACAGTAAAATCCCCGAGGGGCTGTCCTCTGTGAGAAGATGCGACGCATTGGGAACATGGGGGTGGCCATGGTGAGGAGAAAAGGGATGTGCTCTCACCTGATGGGACAGGGAAAGGCGGGGAGAAGTTTCCATTAAAGGAGAAGGGGAAGAGACAGACCCCCCAGGCTGGATACCCGCCTCCAAGAGGGAGCCTCCTGTTGTAGATGGCACAGTCTCCATCAGCCTAGGTCCCTGAAAGATGCATGGAGCAGAGCACCCATCCCCACGCCCTCCACTAAGTAGGCTTTGCTTGAGCTAGAAAGAAACTTCTGTTCTGTGAAGTCACTGAAATCCCCGGGTTAGTACACAGCATCTTCTCTCCTGCTGGAACTGATGGGTGTAAATGGAAGGCTCCTGCGGGAACCAGGCCTGCTCCACAAGGTGGCTTGCACGGTGACGTTCTGACGCCTGGTCCATGACTCACCTACCTGTACGGCACGTTCCAGGACATTTTAACTGCCATGATGCCAGCTCTGTTCTCAGATGAATTAGTTTTTTTCCACTTATAGCTGATGTCGATAACGACGAGGTCCTCTCTTCCCCCTTGCTTAGAGGACACCTTGCGGCCAGCCATTTCTTCCTGGCTTTTTGGCCACATGCTTTATTCTCCTTTGTCTGTTTCTGATTTTCCACTGTTAGAGCTCTCGGGTCAGAGTGGCAGAGAGGACCTCATTACTTAATAAATTTCTCAGAAAATGTTAAGATTCACTTGTCCAAGTCCTTCATTTTACTGATGACAAATCACAGGCCCAGGAATTCAGTCATCTGCCCAGGGACACACTATAGTTAATGACAGAGATGGTCCTAGAAGCCCAGAACTAGGGTGAGGCAAGCGAGGCCCCTACTCTCAGGGGCTGGCCCTGCGCTCATGAGGGAGCCCTCTGAGATGCTCGTTCTTCTCTAGAAGAAATAGCAATGTTTTCCGCTGGCTAGCTTTCTCTGCCTGCTTCCCACTCCTAGAAGGTCAAGAGCAAAGTGACTCTTTTTTGTTTTGAATTGTCTCAGTCTGTTTTAGTTCATGCTGACATAACTCCCTTATGGTCCTTGAATTGGATTCTAGTCCACTCCGTTAGACAAAAGCTACGTCTAACATTCTTTTTTAGACAGACAGGCTTCTCCTTCCTGACTTACTCATAGCATAGCCTTCTGTGGGGCTGCAACCTGCAGAATCCTACAAGCCCCCTGTCTCGCTGAGAGGGTCTGCTGGGTGTGAAGACACCTCAGTCCTCCCAGTGTCTCCTTTACTCTCACCCACCACCACGCTCACAACACTTCCGACACCAGATGAGTGGGTTTGTTCCCACATCACGCAGTTCTGTGACACCAGCTGGGTGTCCTGCAATTTCACTCCGTTTTGACACTATCCACCCGGAGACAGAGTTAGATCCCACAGCCTCAGGGCTCAGTCCCGTGAGACTGCCCCCGTTTCAAATGCCAATCACAGGGCGTGGGTCCCCAGGTTACCCGCAACTTCTGTCTGACTTGGCTACAAATTGGAGGTTCCTGTGACCTCCTCCCCTTTGGACTTGATTATTTGCTACAACAGCTCACAGAACTCAGGGAAACATCTACTTACGTTTACCAGTTTATTAAAGGGTGTGATAAAGGATACAGATGAACAGCCGGATGAAGAGATGCATAGGGCCGGGTCTGGGAGGGTCCTGAGTGCAGGAGCTTCTGTCCCTGTGCAGTTGGAGTGTGCTACCCTCCTGGTACTTGGATGTGTTCACCAGGCTGGGAGCTCCACGAACATCATGGTGTAGGCTCTCTGGTGACCACCCCCCATCCAGGAGCTGGCCCAGAGTCGCCTCATTGGAACAAGAGATGCTCCTATCACCCAGGGAACTCCAAGGGATTCAGGAGCCCTGTGTCAGGAACTGGGGTCAAGGTCAAATATTAGGACAAAAGATGCTCCTAGCGCTCTTATCAGTTAGGAAATTCCAAGGGTTTTAGGAGCCCTGTGCCAGGACCCAGAAAATACCAATGTATGTATTTTTCTATTATTTCACGTTAGATATCCCCTTAAATTAAATATTTCAGAAGTCTTAACAAAGAGTCTTACAGCCATATCCTTGATTTGTTCTTTGCCCTGAGCCATTTCTTACTTTGAGATTCTTTGACCCTCTGGAGAGACTGAAAATGTGAAATCATTTTATTTTTCCAATCTAGGAAGTCCTGGTTCTTCTAAACGCCCTTTAAATTCTGCTTGCAAACAGAGCAGTTCCTTCTTGAGCTCATCTCTCCGTTACTACGGCTGAAGGCATCCAGCTTACACTGTTGACATCTGTTTGGAGATCTCTTCAGCCATTTCCACAAGCCTATCAGTTGTTTTCTATCTTTCACGTTATTGTAGGCAACACCTTGTCAATTGTGTTACTGCAGCCCAACACGGGTCATCATTTTCCAGCCTGCTATTCTAGTTTCTTCAGTGATTTTCTGGTCTGCACTAATGATGTACTCGTCATTTTTCCAGGCTTTGTTAACAGTTTCCTCATAGCCTTTCCACCTTCTCCTTGCCAGCCAGTCCCAAAGCCAGTGCCGAACTTTGTTCTGAGTTTCTGTTACAGCTACATCCCGCTTCTGGTACCAATTTATGCATTGGTTATCTATTGTTGTGTAAGAAACCACCCAGAAATCTTCCTGGCTTAAAAAAAGTAATGCTTCTTTCCTTCTTAAGATTCTGTGGCTTGGCTGAGTGGCTCTTCTGATCTGGGCTGGCTGGACTGGAGCTGGAGAAGGATCTCTGATGGCCCATCACATATCTGGTGATGAGCTGGAGCAACAGGGCTTCTGGGCCACATGTCCCCAGCATCTAGCATGCCAGTCCAGGCTTCCTCACACGGAGGCTGGGTTCCAAAAGCAGATACAGAGGGCAACCCCTTTTCCATGATCTCTTTGCAATTCATTTGTTAATTCCCAAGTAGCCAAAGCAAGTCATCTAGCCAAAGCCAGGTTTAATCAGGGGAGAAATGGATGTGATGATGGGAGCTGCAAAATACGCAGCCATTCTAAAAACGTATAATATAATGTAAGCATTGTTTTGTGGGATTATTTATGCTTGTTTGGGGGGCTGCTGGTTGTCCAGTGTGATGGATAATTTTATGTGTCAATGTGACTGAGCCACAGAATGCCCAGACATTTGGTCAAATACTACTCTGAGTGCGTCCGTGACAGTATGCCTGGATGAGATGAACATTTGAGTTGGTAGACTAAGTAAAGCTGATTGCCTTCTCTAATGTGAATGGGCCTCATCCATTCAGTTGAAGACCCGAATAGAAAAAAAGCTGAGTAAGAGGGTTCTGCCTGAGTGCTTGAGCTGGGACATCAGCCTTCTCCTGCCCTCAGGCTGGAACTCCCACCACCAGCTCTCCTGGGTCTCAGGCCTTCCAACTGGGACTTGCGTCTTCCGGGTCTCCAGCACACAAACTGCAGATTTGGGACTTCCCGGGCTTCATAATTGCATGAGCCACTTCCTTGTAATAAATCTCTTTACACACGTATCCTGTTGGTTCTGTTTCTCTGGAGCCCCTGACTAAAGCGTCCAGTGTTCCTGGCATGGTGGGACGGGCATGGAACCATCATGCCCAACGCTGAAGCAGTGATTGTTACACCCAGGCACTGTTCTGAGTGCTTTGCTTCTATGAGTTCATTTCATGATCATAACAGTCCTACAAGGCAGGCATTTTTACTGCACCCGTTTATAAAAGATGAATTGGAGATACAGAGAAGGGAAGTAACTTGCCCAAGGACACACAGCCACCAGTGATAGGACAGGACGTGCAGCCAGGCAGTCTGGCTGTAGAACTTGAGGTCTAATCCTACACTTCACTGACTTCCTAAGAAGGAAGGAGTGGCGGAGGAAGGAGCAAGAGACAGAGAAGCAGCAAGAGGAAGGGAGCTGAGGGATGACGTAAGAGGGGTCTGCAGGGGGCTGACGTGGGCACTTGCTGGGGCGTCTGTCTGGATCACAGAAGGGCTTCTGCCCACCAGATGTCTCTGGAGCTGTGTGTGCACACATTCTATCCCTCTCCCCTGACCCCAGAGGGTCAAACTGGATCCAGCCTGGGCCAAGAATAACCTCTCAGGAGGTTGGAATTGGGACTGAGAGATTCAGATTGGCCTGGATTGGACGTTGTAACCAGAAGAAGTAAACTCAGGAGCTGTGGGGCAAAGTCCTGCCCACCAGGTGGCCTGGAGAGACTGAGAGAGGAGGCGCAGATGCAAGGAGGGCAGAGGAGAGGCCTGAGAGACCGAGAGAGGAGGCGCAGACGCAAGGAGGGCAGAGGAGAGGCCTGGCGGGTCTCTGAGACGCCCTCTGTGCTCAGTCAGCCGAGCTCAGCACCTGCCTCATCCCGCTGTTTGGGTCCACGAGGTTCCCCGATTCCTCCCCTTCCTGCTGTGTTAGAGACTATTGACCTGTGGTCCTTAGAACCCAAAGGCTGAGGGATTTCGTGCCCCCGGGAAACAACTTTAAACCTGATATGAAGGTGATGGAAGCCCTCAGAACCATTTATAAACAGAGGAGAGGAGGGCGGAGTCTAATTGTTCTGTCTGGACCACAGTGTGGAGGCAAGAGGGAGGCCAATTTGAGCTCAGCAGGAGGCACTCCCCAACATTAGCACTGTCTAAAAACAGAGCAACCTGAACCCTAAAGTGGGTTCCCTGGCCCTTGGGTGGCACAAGCCCAGAATGACCCACAACATGACAGAGGAAATTCAAGCCCCAGGAAGGACCGGAGTTCGACTAGGCGATGACTTCTGGGGTCACGGCCGCCATGCGATGTTGCGATTCTGTGCCTCTGCACTGGGGCCTGGACATGTCTCTGCCAGGAGTTTGTTTCTGCCGAGGAGCCATTCCTGGTTTAGAACGTGCAGTTGGACCAGCTGCCTAAGGGACAGTCGCTTCAGCGGGAGAGCAGCCAGCTGGCTCGCTGAGCCCCGCCCAGCCAGGGCTGAGGTGGGACAGGCCTTTCTTGTCAATGTTTCCTCCCCACTCCTGCCAGGATGGGCCAGCCAGCTCCTGGGGCAGGTCGATGAGCTTCTCTCCAGCGAAGGCCCCAGGCACGGAGCCCCTGAGCCGCGGTTAGGACTCAGGCCTGTCTGGAAGCCCCACGACTGGCTTCTGCTCCCCCACACACCCCGTCCACACCTCCTCCTCTCCCCACACCACCCCCAGTATAACAGGTGTTTCACGTTCTACAAACAGTAATTCCTTATTAGTAAGGAAATCCAGAAAGCGTAAAGATAACAGAAATTATTCAAAACCCTATCACTCAGGATCGCCCCCCACTTGCTCTTTTGGTGACCGTTTATGGATCTCTCTCTCACACACGCGATAATTTAATGATCTCGTCCGTGGAGCTATTCTGTAAACTGCTCTTCCCCATTGTCGCCTCTCCTGGACTTGTTCTCTTGCTGATAAGCACAGTCGACCTGACCAGGCCCCTCTTCCCCTCCTGAGGGTCTTCCTGCCTCACCTGGATGTCGGCGGCTGCTTGTGCATCCCTCTCGACATCAGTACCTGAGCAGAAGCTCCGCCGACCCTGCGCTGGGTACCACGGCCAGGTGCGGGCTGCTCTGCTCCCTGGGCCCCTCCTCTTGCAGAGGCTTTGGAATGAGCAGCCATGAGGAGTCACAATGAAGGGCAGTGACAACAGCAATTTCTTTCTGCTCCTTGGTCGGCTTGTCACTCTTCCCTCTTTACGGAATGCTTGGTTTCTCTCACTGTCCAGCACCAGAGCTTCAGAGCCCAGCTGTGGCCAGGGGGACGGCAGGCTTCAAACAGCTTGTCGAGGGAGTTTAGCATCTTTGGCACAAAAGATACTGTAGGAAAAGGACTTGAGCGTGGCTTTGGACCCACAGACTCTTGTCAAAGGGGAGTGAGGGCTTCTCAGGCAACAAGGATGGTGCCTGATTCACAGGGACGGTGCCCCATGGGTAGGCTGTCATCTGTGTCCCCACTGGAATGTTCCTCTTGCTGGGTGCCTGACCCCCTCCTCAGGGCCTTATCCTCGAACAGCAATCAATGCTCCCACCCCTGGGCCTCCTCTTTGGATTTTTGTTTATCCAGGTTTTCTCATCCTCGGCACTGTTGACATTGCGCTGGATAATTCTCTGCTGGGGAGGGCTGTCGGGGGCATTGTAGGATATGTGGCAGCATCCTTGCTCTCTATCTGCTGGATGCTGGACCACTCACTTGTCACCACCAAAAACGTCTCCAGATATCGCAGGGTGTTCCTGGGGCACAAAATCGCTGGGAACCACTGGTATGGAGGTCAAAGGGCGAGCACTGCAGCCAGACCAGCCCAGACTCAGGTCCCGGCACTGCCTCTTACTTAACTGTCACCTCAGCAGAGGTGTTTTACTGTGTTTGGACTTTGGTTTTCTCAGCGTTACAATAGGGGAAATAACAGTTCCTCCCACAAGGGGTTAGTGACGGGGTTAAATTACATGAGGGACATAAATTGGTTAGCAAAGGGCTCAGTGAATTATCCCATTTTATTTTTCACAGTAATTCTTTGAGGCAGTGTCACTATCCCCATTCTTCAGAAGAGAAAATTGAGGTTGAGGGTTATTGGTCAACTTCCTCAGTCGGTAACTTCCCAGCCACGCCTGGAATAGGTCACTCGTGTGCTGAGACACCCCTCAAGGCAGGGGCAGTGAGCAGAGTCTGGGGTGCCACAACCCGCGGACCGGCTGTTCTGGTTAACCCCAACATGCTTCACAGATGTGACCGTTTTCTCTGCGAGCCGGGTTGTGCGTCAAAGCCTTTTGTAACTCCAAGTCATCGTACAAATGACAGCTGTGATTATGCCACAGAACTTATTATTACTGTGATTATCCTGCAGAATTATTATATAGAGTGTCTGTGAGGATGTAGCAAATGGCCGAGGGAGGGGTGTATTCACTCTGTGGGGCTGGACCTCCTGAGCTTTAGAATCCCTTTCCCTGTGTAAGACTGAGTGGAGTCAACGTCTCATGAATGAGGATGCTGAGAACGAGTGTGGATGATGAGAGGAGGGAGAAAGGTGGAGAGTAATTAAAGCTGAGGGATGGAGCGGGGGATACGACCCCAAACAAACAAGCAACTGGGGCAGACTGCAGCCCGAGATGGTCAGCTGGGGGCTGCTTCACCTGATGATGGCCCTCTCTTCCCTCCACCCTAGGCTTCCAGAATCAGGACTCAATCGTGGGTGAAGAGGAGGATGAAGCGATGAGTGAAAAGCAAAGAGAGCCAGATGCTAATGGCAGAACCTAGGTGGTGGGTGTTCACTGGAAAGTTATCTCACCTTGCTTTGTATGTTTGAAATTTTTCATAATAAAAATACTTAATCTCTGGAAGAATAAAAGATGAAGTAAACGAGAGAAAATATCTCAAGACCAGAGATCCTGTGGCTGCAGGTACCAATCGGCCTCATGGCCCCCTCTTCTCTGACCTATTGGAAGCTTCAGCCAGACAGACGCTCCTGGGCTGAGGCCACCCAGACTTCAGCATCATGTCTGTGGTCCTGGGACCTGGGGGTGGCCTGGAGAGGGGGTGGGGGCAGAGGCAAGGCTCACCGGGTCACACCCCCAAAGGCTGCAATTTGGTTGCTGAGCTTTCTCATTTTTCCTTCCCCCATCTGTCTGACATGTGTGCAGAAGCCCCTGGAAACAGCGGCCCCCTCGATGGGTCCCTGCTCTGGGCCTCTTTCTTTGCCTCCTATCTCAGCTGTGGCGTCGCTGGGCTCCAGACCCTCACAAGCCCGCCCGGCCTCTGATGCTGACAGCAAGTTAGGACAGCCAGGCTGTGGGAGTCTATCACAGCTCCTGCTGGGCTCACCTACAACACGCTTCTCAAATGTGTTTACACTTTGACCAGGAACCAGCAGAATATATTTCTTCCCTTTTGAATTTTAAACTTGAAAGTACACTAATTTTTAAAATAAGATTTTTTGTAAAAAGCAAAACATTTCCCACAACCCCTTCATTCTAATGCGTTATTTTCCTGTCTGAAGTATCTGTTGGCTGAGAGCACAGACTTTGGGCAGGCATGGGTTCGAATCCCACCTCTGCCACTTTCTGGCTACATGACTGAGGGTCACTTCCACAACCTCGCTGAGCCTCATTTTCCTCACCGATAGGGTGACAATTCCTGCTTAGCGTTGTTTTGAAAATGAGAAAATAACGTGTGAGAGTCTTCATGTGATGCTTGGCATAGAGTACGTTCTCAGTTAACGGTAGCTATTAATATCATTATCCCCATTACCTTTCCCTCTTATCTTTTAGTTCTTGTTTCAGACATCCAAATTTTTACATGGTCGAAGGCATAGTTTACTTACATATAGAATTTTTGATTAAATTTTTGACACCAGGAGGCGCTGGCTGTGTGACTGCCAAGTACCAGGGTGACGTTATCAATCTCTCCGGAATTTACTTACACTGATCAAACTCACAGAGGCTGAAATATAAATCCAAACGTCAATTTGTTGACTTACCAAGAGAAATATAACTGCCTCAATTATCACACACAAAAAAAGGAGAAAATGTAGGCTGAGGGCGTAATGTGTTTTTAATCAATCGAGGTTTCCTGATCTGTACAGTGTTGGAGGATGGGCTGGTTTAACACAAGGCTGGATGTTGACTTGCAATTTAAGAGAACAAATTCTCTTTCCTACAGCAAAGATGCCAGGGGCTAAGTGAACATAGTGCTGGAAGAAATTTTACAAACCTTGAATATCACAAGAAGCTTCTAGATACTTCTCAATAACATAAGATTTTTAAAAATCTGATTTAAATTTATTTTTTATCTCTCTATCATTTATTATGTAAATAGCATAGGCACATGATTGAAAACTCAGCAAGTGTAATGAAAAGTGTGGAGACTTTCCATCGATGTCCCACCGTCACCACTTTCCCTCCGCGGGGAAAACCACCATCGTTCGTTTCTTATGCATTCTTTCAGAGGTGTTTTCTGCACACACGAGCAAATAGGATATGCCACAGTTAGATCGCAGTTTTCCCCACCTGTCCAGGCTCTTTGGTCCTGGTGCTTCTGAGGGCACAGAAATGTAAGGTTTTCCAGCTTCCTTTCCTTATCTTACGACAAGGGTAAGGACCAGCTAGTGCTCTGAAGTGTCAAAAAGTTCTTAAGTCAACAACATTATTTCTTCTCAAGCTTTCTGATTAAACATCATTGTGTCTGCCTTGTGGTCTATGTTTGATTTTAACGAAGGCTGAAACAAAGATTCTGTTTATTATTTCTGTTTCCACACACTGAACAATAGCAGTAGCATATCGTACAGCGCTGAAGCCCGGATTAATACAATGGACAGTGCAGATCAGAACGTGCACACAGGTGTGACGAGGTGCTTTTTCTGGATAGATCACTTAGGAAGTCAAACAAAATGTCAAGTAAGAAACCACAAAGAAATAAGGAACAATGCGACTTCAGAAAGAAATAGTAAAAAACTATGATAAGATATATATATTTCTCTACGTAAAAAGCAAACCAAAACCAAAAAATGAATAAGATCAAAAGAGAAAGACAAACTTGGCAGAGTATTTGCCGAATATGTAGCCAAAAAATGGATTCTATGTAATGAACATTTGCACTCATATCGGTGGGTGCCCATCTTATTTTGAATAACTTTTTTACGATTGGGGAAATTCCCCTGTTATGAGTTCAGCCTCCCCAGTGTCGAAGTTGAAACTCAAATCCTCGGACTCCCTTTCAGCTAGACATCAGGTACAACAGCATGAGACTCTGATTTTGAAGAGAGCAGAGAAAGGGGCAGGCCTTCACAGAGCTTCCATTTCCCTGGTGCCAGGTCACATCCCGAACACCGTGGGGCACGGAGGAAGATGTGCTGATTTTAGAGTCTAATTCTCAGGGGGAAATCTTATCTACTGTTTTTTAGAGGGATGGCTTAGCTAATTCCAAGTACTTCCTATAATTTTTTTTATTCTGCACAAATATTATGAATATTTTATTTAAATATATTTTTAATGATGGACTGTCTTAAACCCTGGTCAGTTGTTGGGGAAACCGCTAGAGAAGCCGTCGGGTAGCAGATTTCTGAAGATGGCCACAGTCTCACTCATCCCACATGCTGTTTTACAAAGTGACCTTGCCATGCCCCCATCAAGACGTGGAGGCTAATTTCTCTCACTGAGAATCTGAGCCGGCCTTAAAAGTCACTGATAACCAGCAGAAGGCAGCAGAAGTGATGCTGTGTGATTTCTGAGGCTAAGTCAGGAAGCATGCTGCATCTTCCACCTGGCTTTCTTGGGTCTCTCTTTCTGGTGGAAGCCAGCCAAGACAAAAGCCCGACCACCTTGAGATTTCTATGCTGGAGAGGCCACGTGTAGACACTTCAGTTGACAGTCCCAGATGAGCCTAGTCTTCTAGCCATCCCCACTGAGACCCAGACGTGGTAATGAAACAGTCTCTGACTCTCCCCACTAGCCCATCTGCCTCCTGAGTACTGCAGGCAAGGAGCAGAAGAATCACCCCTACAAGCCCTACTGAGATTCATTGCCCACAGAATCCGTGAGGTTTAATGGAATGGTAACGGAAAACGGTTAATGTTCTCATCCTCTAAGTTTTGAAATAGTTTGTTCCACAGCAATAGTAACTTGGACAGGAGCTTTGGGAAAGGCTACAATTTAACAAAACGTTCAACTAGCATCTTCTCTGTGTGAGGCACCATGCAAGCTTTGGGGGGTTATAGCAAAGAGTCAAAGAGGTCCCTTTTCTCAAGGCGTTTATAGGTCACTTCACGGAAGCTGGCTTGCAGATAAACCTAAGTACAATCAAGCGTTTTCGGTGCTGTGATAGAAGAAGGTACGGAATAACGTTGGGGGCATGAAGTAGGGACAGAAAAGGATTAAATCACTCATGATTCTAGAGGTTTTGCTACAGACTTTCTTCCAGCCCTTTGCTTCTGACCTGGTGATGTTGACTAGAAATAGGAATGGCAGACACCCTTGTCTCATTCCTAATCTCAGGCTAAAAGCTTTAAATATGGTAGGGATGGTTGTTTTTGTTTTGTCCACTCAGCCATGGAGCCAGACCCTGTTTTTGTTTTTGTTGTGTAAACACTATACCAGATTAAGGAAATTCTCATATTCCTCAATATATAATTAATCTTGAACGGATATAGAATTTTGTCAAATGCTTTTTTCTTTATTTATGGACATATGATTTTTCTCCTTTATTCTGTTAATGGAGTGAATTACATTGATTGATTTTCAAAATTAAACCCCGTTTGCAATCCTGGAATAAATCCAGTTTGGTAATGATATATTATCCTTTTAATGTATCTCTGGATTTGATTTGTTAATACTTTAAGATTTTTTACGCTTACGTTCATGAGAGAGATTGGCTTGAATTTTCCTGCCTTATAATATAATGTTCTCGCCAGTTTTTAATCTCAATGCTATGCTGGTGTTCTACTTTTTTAAATACACGGGAGAGTTTGTGCCAGATTGGTGTAATTTCTCCCCTAAATGATTAGAGACCTCATTCCTCATAACTCAGGTGAAGGCACCTGGGTTAGATTTCCTGTGGGAAGGTTTCTAATTAGAAAATCAATTTCTTTTTAGGAATAGCACAATTCAGATATTTTATTTTCTCTTATGTCAGTTTGCTAAGTTATGGTTTTCAAATACTTTGGCCATTTTACTTAAATTTTCAAGTTTTTTGGCATCAACTTACTTACTTTTAATATCCTATTATTATCTTTTTAATGTCTGTTAGGTCTGGAATGACCTCCTTTTCATTTCAGATTTTGATAATTTTTCTTTTTTTCTTAATTATATTGCTAAAAGTTTTCAAAGAGCCAAAATTTGGTTTTCTTCATTTGTTTATTCTCTTATGTTTATTATTGGCTTGTATTTCCTCTATGTATATTTTGTTGTCTTTTTATATTCTGGAAATTGATTCTTACATCATTGATTTTTTTATCATTCAGTTCAAAATATATTCTGATTTTAATTGAGTTTATTCTTTAACTCATGGCTTATTCAGAAATACATTCTTTAACTTCCCATTATTTGGATAATTTCTTTTAACAAAATGTTTTCCAGCTTGGGGCTGGCCCTGTGGCCGAGTGGTTAAGTTCGTGCGCTCCGCTGCAGGAGGCCCAGTGTTTCGTTGGTTCGAATCCTGGGCGTGGACATGGCGCTGCTCATCAAACCACGCTGAGGCAGCGTCCCACATGCCACAACTACATGGACCCACAACGAAGAATATACAACTATGTACTGGGGGGCTTTGGGGAGAAAAAGGAAAAAAATAAAATCTTTAAAAAAAAAAATTCTAAAAAAAAAAAAAAATGTTTTCCAGCTTAATTCTACTGTGATTAAAAGATATTGCAATGAATAAATCAAATGCTTTGGAATTCAGTGAGATTTGTTTTATGGCCCTGCATATAGTCAATTTTGGTAAATGTTTCATGTTCATTTGAAAAGGATGCATATATTGTCCTTGCTGTCGCAGTGTTTTATATATGTCAGTTAGGTCAAGTTGGCTTATTTTGTTGTTCAGATTTTCTATGTTTTACTGATTTTTGTTTTTACATGCCTGTTTGATCAGTTCCTGAGAGTGGTATTTTAAAGCAACTCCCCCCACCCCCATCCTATGATTATGGATTTGCCTGTTTCTCCTTATAGATCTGTCAATTTTTGCTTCACATGTTTTGAAACGATACTAATAATGCGTATTATTTATAACATGTGTGTTATTTATATTAATTATAATGCACATTATTTATAAGAATGCAAATTTAGAATTGTTATACTGTCCTGGAAGATTGATCTTATCCTTATGAAATATCCTCTTTTTCTGTGGTCAGGCTTCTTGACTAAAAGTCTACTTATTTTCTGATATTAGTATGACTAAAGAAGCTTTCTTTCAGTTTGTATCTGCATGGCATATATAATTTTTTCCCCATGATTTTTTTTTAATAAATTGCCATCTTACACGAAACACTATTAGGTGCCTTCTTTTTTGTTTTTTTCCAAAGATTTTATTCTTTTCCTTTTTCTCCCCGAAGCCCCCCGGTACATAGTTGTATATTCTTCGTTGTGGGTCCTTCTAGTTGTGGTATGTGGGACGCTGCCTCAGCGTGGTCTGATGAGCAGTGCCATGTCCGCGCCCAGGATTCGAACCAACGAAACACTGGGCCGCCTGCACCGGAGCGCGCGAACTTAACCACTCGGCCACGGGGCCAGCCCCTAGATGCCTTCTTAATAGCATATAATCTATGCTTTCCTTGCACCAGTCAGAATCTTATCACCACCTGTGTACATGGAGTACTGCTCTGAAGTAACTCCTGTGTTACGGTTAATGGCTAGTGGTATTAATTTTCTAAAAATAGATTAATGTACATAATTAAACAATATTAAATTTTCACCTACTATATAGCTATCATACCAGATTGTGGTATTGACATCTGAAGTAGAAGAATGTTTATTTCCTTTTTGATTTTTCTTCCTTCCTTCCATCCTTTCCTTCTTCTCCCTTTCCTTCCTTTCTTCCTGCCTTTTTCTTCTTTCCATTTTCATTTTACTTCCCATATATTTTCATCCTTTACTTTCTACTTTTCTGTGTCTTATATTTAAGGTGTGTCTCTTGAGAGCAGCATAAGGTGGGTCCCCCCATTTGACAATATTTCCCTTTTAATTAAAGTATTTAATTATTTAATTGCCTAATGTCATTACTGATGTATTTTGGTTTATAGCTACTATCTCTCTTTAAAATAAATTGGAACTGTTACCATTTCCCAGACAATGCTGGAACTTCAGCATACTTTAATTCAGTTTACTTCTGTCTTTTTGCAATTTTTTTCATGTATTTTAAACTGCACAAAACAGTATTATTATGATAAAACAAGTAATGTTTAGTCTTATGTGCGTATTTACCTTTTTAATTACTTTTTATTCCTCTCTGCATTTCCATGAGCCATAAAGGATTAATTATTTCTGCCTGAAGAACTTCCTTTAGTGTTCTTTTGTAAAGTGTGTCTGCTGGTGATGAATTTTCTTTATTTTTGTTTGTATGAAAACGTCTTTATTTTGCTCTTATGTTATTTTTACCTTTTTATTGTATATATTATATGCATATTTATATGTATAATATACATATAATAAATTGTACAAATCTTAATTGTACAGCTTAATGAAATTTTACACACAAGTAAACAGTTGTAACCCCCACCAAGATCAAAATATAGAACCTACGTTCCTTGTTGAGGTATTTTTCGCTAGATGTAACCTCTAGGCTAGTAGTCATGCACCTCCCCCACAAGGCACCATTCTATTGTCTTCTGATGTTTTTGTGGAGAAATTACCTGTCAGGCTTACTGTTGCTCCTTTGAGAATAGTGTATCTTTTTTGACTGACTTCTTTTTAGATTCTCTCTCTCTCTTTCCTTTTCTTTTGTTTTTTTTGGGGGGGGGTTTCAGCAGTTTTATGTTCATGTGCCTAGATGGTTTTCTTTGAATGTATCCTTCTCCGGGTTTGTAGAATTTCTTGAGTTTGTGGCTTCAAATCTTGTCAGTTTTGGAATGCTCTCAGCCATTATCTATTCAAAGGTTCTCCGTTTCTTCTCCTTCAAGGACTCTAATTTCATGTGCGTTAAACCTTTTGACATGTGCCATATGTCTCTTAAGATCTTTTCTGCATTTCCCACCTTTTTCATTCTCCCTGCTTCAGTCTGAATATTTTCTATTGACCTATATTCCAAGTCACTCATCCTTCTTTCATTCTATCTAATCTACAGTTAAACCCATTTGAGTTTTTTTTATTGAGTTCATAATAGTTTACAACGTTGTGAAATTTCAGTTGTACACCATTACTTGTCCAACACCATCTTTCCATTTCTTTATGCCATCGTTGATTTCTTTCAATAATGTGTTATAGTTTTCACTGTATAGGTCTTTCACCTCCTTCATTAACTTTATTCCTAGATATTTTATTCTTTTTGTTGCAATTTTAAATGGGATTGTGTTCTTGAGTTTTCTTTCTGTTAGTTCATTATTGGAGTATAGAAATGTAACTGATTTTTCTAAGTTGATTTTGTACCCTGCAACTTTACTGTAGTTGTTGATTATTTCTGGTGGTTTTCCAATGGATTCTTCAGGATTCTCTCTCTATAAGATCATACCATCTGCAAACAGCAAGAGTTTCATTTCCTATTTGGAGTCCTTTTATTCCTTTTTCTTGCTTGATTGCTCTGGCCAAAACCTCCAGTACAATGGTGAACAAGAGTGGTGAGAGTGGGTACCCTTGTCTTGTTCCTGTTCTGTAGAGGGATGGCTTTTAATTTTTCCCTGTTGAGTATGATGTTGACTATGGGTTTGTCATATATGGCCTTTATTATGTTGAGGTAATTTCCTTCTATCCCTATTTTGTTAAGAGTTTTTTGATCATAAATGGATGTTGGATCTTGTCAAATGCTTTCCCTGTGTCTATTGAGATGATCATGTGGTTTTTATTCCTCATTTTGTTAATATGGTGTATCACATTGATTGATTTGCAGATGTTGAACCATCCCTGTGTCCCTGGAATAAATCCCACTTGATCATGATGTATGATCTTTTTGACGTATTGCTGTATTCGGGTTACCAATATTTTGTTGAGGATTTTTCCATCTATGTTCATCAGCAATATTGGCCTGTAGTTGTCCTCTTTTGTGTTGTCCCTCTCTGGCTTTATCAGAGTGATGTTGGCCTCGTAGAACGTGTTAGGGAGTGTTCCATCTTCCCTAATTTTTTGGAACAGTTTGAGAAGGATAGGTATTAAGTCCTTTTTGAATGTTTGGTAGAATTCACCAGGGAAGCCATCTGGTCCTGGACTTTTGTTTTTTGCAAGGTTTTTGATTACTGTTTCAATCTCTTTACTTGTGATTGGCCTATTCAGATTATCTATTTCTTCTTGATTCAGCTTTGGGAGGTTGTAAGAGTCTAAGAATTTATCCATTTTTTTCTAGATTGTCCAATTTGTTGGCATATAGCTTTTCATAGTATTCTCTTATAATCATTTGTATATCTGTGGTATCTGTTGTAATTTCTCCTCTTTCATTTCTAATTTTATTTAGTTGAGCTTTCTTTCTCTTTTTCTTTGTAAGTCTGGCTAGGGGTTTGTCAATTTTGTTTATCTTTTCAAAGAACCAGCTCTTTGTTTCGTTGATCCTTTCTCCTGTCTTTTTCGTTTCCATTGTATTTATTTCTGCTCCGATTTTTATTATTTCCCTCCTTCTTCTGACTTTGGGCTTTGTTTGTTTTTCTTTTTCTAATTCAGTTAGGTGTAGTTTGAGATTACTTATTTGGGATTTTTCTTGTTTGTTAAGGTGAGCCTGTATTGCAATGAATTTCCCTCTTAGGACTGCTTTCACAGCATCACCTGTGATTTGATATGGGATATTTTCATTTTCATTTGTCTCCAGATATTTTTTGATTTCTCCTTTAATTTCCTCAATGACCAGTTGGTTGTTCAGTTGCATGTTGTTTAGTCTCGACATCTTTGTCCTTTTCTCAGCTTTTTTCTTGTAGTTAATTTCTTGTTTCATAGCATTGGGGTTGGAAAAGATTCTTCTTCTTATTTCAATCTTTTTAAATTTATTGAGGCTTGCCGTGTTTCCCAACATTTGGTCTATCTTTGAGAATGTTCCATGCACGCTTGAGAAGAATGTGTATTCTTCTATTTTTTTTGATGGAGTGTTCTACATATATCTATTAAGTCCATCTGGTCTAGATTTTCTTTTAATTCCATTGTTTCCTTGTTGATTTTCTGTCTGGATGATCTATCCATTGATGTGAGTGGAGAGTTGAGGTCCCGTACTACTATTGTGTTGTTAATGTCTCCTTTTATGTTTGTTAATGGTTGCTTTATGTACTTTGGTGCTCCTGTGTTGGGTGGATAGATATTTATAAGTGTTATGTCTTCTTGGTGAAGTGTCCCTTTGATCATTATATACTGCCCCTCTTTGTCTCTCTTTACCTGTCTTATCTTGAAGTCTACTTTGTCTGATATAAGTATGGCAACACTTGCTTTCTTTTGTTTGCCATTAGCTTGGAGTATCATCTCCCATCCTTTCACTCTGAGCTTGTGTTTGTCGTTGGAGCTGAGGCAAAATTGTCATTCCTGGAGGCAACATACTGTTGGGTCTTGTTCTTTAATCCATCTCGCTACTCTGTGTCTTTTGATGAAGAGTTAAATCTATTTACATTTAGGGTGATTATTGATATATGAGGGCTTAATGCTTCCATTTTATTGTAATTCTTTGTCACTTAGGTTATAGATTTCTGTGTCTTCAGGATGAATTTCTAGGTAGTCATTTTCTTTCTGGTCTGGAGATTTAATATAATTTTTCACACTGCTCGATGGGGTAGATTTGTGCTTACGCATTTTGGTAGTGTTTGATTGCCACTTCCACCTTTCGCTACTAGGTGGGGTTCAAGAGGTGTGTATTCTGAGCCTGTTGCGAACCGTCAGGACAACTCCAAGTTGCTGGGCTGTAGTGCTGGGGTGGCTGGAAGGAGGAGGGGTGCTTTCTTCTCCTGCGCAATCTCAGGGGCTTCTCGCTCTGCCCTTGATATCTGGTCTCCTGGGTGTTGGCTTGATACAGACACCCCATAGCTAGTCCCCTCTGTGAGGGGCTTTTCCCCAGCTGTGAGGGACTTCAGGGATCTATGGTGTTCCCTTGGAGGGCCACCACTCCCTCCCACATCCCTCCCCATGGATGTGCATAATCCCCGAGTCACTGTCCTCCCATGAAGAGGAGAAGTGTTCTCTTACCTTGATCCACTTCCTTGCGGCAGGGGTGGCTCCAGCACCTCCACCTTCAGACGTGTGGCTGTGGGTCTCTCACACATCTTTAGTGTTGTATGGGTGTCCTCTGTGGGAATATGAATGTCCTTTTCGTTGTATTGTTGAGGGGAGAGTTTACTGGGAGAGCTCACTCCACCATGATGCTGACGTTACTCCTGCCAAACCCATTCAAGTTTTTAATTTCAGTGACTGTATTTACCTGCACTAGAAAATCCATTTGATTTTTAAGATGGAACACATTTTTAAAATGAAATTCTCCATCTCATAATCAATATTTGGGGCCACAATAATTAGCAATTTAAAAGTCTATCCTGATAACTCTAATGTCTATGTTGCCTATGGGTCTGTTTGTATCCTCTGCTTTTTCTCTTTGTTCTATTTCTTGGTATGTTCATTTTGAATGCTAGAAACTGTCTAAGAAAATCATGAGGCTCTGGATGATGTTATCTTTCTCTAGAGAAGATTTCCCCTACCCTTGGGTGGGCAGCTAGGATGGACGCACACTGTCTCAATCTAATGCAGGACTGAGTTGACTTGAAGTTGGGGTGCATCTTTTGTAAGGCTCAGCTGCAGAGTTTGTATGGCTTGGTCTGGCTCTGATTTGTCCCAAGCTCTGAAGCTGGATCTCAACTAGGAGATGAAGTGCTTCCTAGGGTGCTTCCCTTTGGCAGATCCTAAAATCCAATTTTCTCTCCTCAGCATCACAAAAGTGTCAAAAGTTGTCCTTGGATTTCCAGCTATAGTTCCTCATTTTCTTAGTCTCTCACTTGATCTAGCTTAAGAAACAACAGATTCCTTGAGGCAAAAATGGGGCAGAGCATTGGTCTCATTTCTTTGCATCTCTTTTCTCTTTGGGATTTCATCCCTCAAGTCATGGCAGCCATAGGACATCCAAACCCAACTTTTGGCTCCCCAGTCTCATGAGGTTGCTGAAAGCTTTGATGTCTTCTCTCTATTGTCCATTGACTTCCACCCATCTCCTCAGCCCTTCATCTCACTCTTTGATATTTGGTAAATACTCCAGAGGAGAAAATCATGATTCAATATGATCCAGTCAAATCAGTAATATTTCCTTTTCTCTAGCATCTTGATCCCTCACCTCCTGCCTGCCTGTGTGTATTTATGGATTCCTACAGATGTTTTGCAGGGTTTTTTGCTTGTTTTTGTTGTTGTCTTTATCTATCTTTTCTACTTATCTGGTTGTTCTGCTGCAAGTTACTCCATCATAGCCACAGTTAATTTAATTTTAAATGTAGAAAGATCCCACATACAAGACTCGCACATTTTCTCATAAGGTCATATATCAGTTCTGTTTTACAATAAAACCTCAGTTATACACATAAAAAATCTTATATTCTCAGGTTCCTACAATGAATTTGGATATAACCAAAGAAGCTCAAAGAACCATGCCCTATAAATGAAAATCAAGATGGGACATTCATTGATGCTATAGTTCCAAAATTGGCTCTGACAGCCTTGGTACACATCTTTTACAAATTCATAAGAGATAAATTTCTACCCAGGTAAGTTAAATTTCTCACTTTACAGAGCAATATGTGAAAGAAAGAGAATTAACTCAGTGCCTGACACATGTGTGCCTGAAAATACTTACAAAATAAATAAAAGAAAATGGGTTGAAGCTAATAAGTTTGCAAAGTGGATTCTGATACTGACAAAATATAATGCTTGAGTTCTGCCAAAATAAAAGACATTGATAAAGACTGTGAAGATGATGATTCTTTTGAGTGAAGGGTCAAGTTACTTTGATCTTTCATTCAAGAATACTTTTATAGAAAGGTGGTCACATTACTTTCCTCAGGAGGTCATGCAACTAAAATTTTTTCTCTCTACTTTCATGAGACAAAAGAAAAATGGCAAGATAACAAGCAGACGGTAAGGAAAGCAGGTTTAACAAGTTTCAGGTTAGCACTTCAATAACTAAGAATATAGGTTCAGCAGTTCCGACAGACCTAAAATAACGTGCTTTCAAATATATAGCTCAGGAGTCAGCAAAATATGGCCTTGGGGCCAAGTCTGGCCCACCGCCTGTTTTTGTAAATAAAGTTTTATTAGAACATAACCACGCCCATACATTTATGAATAGTCTACGGTTGCTTTTGTGATACAACACCAGAGTTAGTGGTTATAACACCAATTATATAGCCTGCAAAGCCTAAAATATTTACCATTTGATCCTTTACAGAAAAAATTTGCCGGCCCCTGGTGTAGCTATTTCTCTCTTGTGTAGACACATGGGCAGTTATAGGGGCTCAGGATCTCTCTTTCTTGTCACTTGACCTTCCCTAAGATGTTGATCCTGTCCGCAGAGCGAAATATGGCTCACCCTGCGGTCTGCATCGCAGTCCCAGTCAATCTACATCTACAGCATAATACGCAAACTATTATATAATGGCTCTCTGTTTCCCAAAAGGGTTAAGCTACGTTCAGCATATCTGTTTCTGAGAGTAGCAAAGCAATATATTTTAGAAATATTTCCATTTTAAATTCTCTGTGCCAAAAGGGATAACGCTACTTATCTTGTATACCTCTCCCCCAAGCATGATGGGTAAATGAGGTATTGCAGTATAAAAGCCATATGGTAAGGTGGAAAAATGATGTTCTTTGGAGTCAGACAGGGGTAGGATTGAATCTCAGTTCTGTCCTCGCTACCTCGGGCACATTCTTCGACCCCTCTGAGACTCATTTTCTTCATCTCTAAAGATAGGTCGCTGAGCAAGTCGTTGTGAAGAGTAAATTAGCTGCGTATGCTGTGCTGGCAGCTAGTTGGTGCTCCATAGCTGTTGGCTTCTCTTTCCTTCCATGGGTTTTCCGGTTGTGTCAATGGAAACTTGAAACTTGAAAGTGTTAAACAGACTGGAAGCTCACTGGTTCCCTTCCACAGGAATGTACCAGGCCCTACACACATTATTTATCTCTTATGACAACTTTGTGTAGTTAAGTCCCTTTTATGTATAAATAATTTATGAACAGCCTAACTAAGAAGCACATCTTTCTACAGACACTGACATTCAGGAAATCTGTGACCATTCCTGGGTAACGGGGCGTTTGGATTGAAGAGCATCTTTGTATACTCTGCTTCGGAAGCCTGTAATTGATGCCTTAAACTACAGTCTATAATTAAGCATGACAGACTTCTTTCGTGTTAATAACCAGTTACTCAATAATTCATTTCCTAGTCCTCTCTCTGTAAATCATGATAAACTAATGTGGTTTTAATGAGGCTATGATGCACTTTTCCAAGGGGAATTCTGCAGTGCTGTAACAATGTCCCAAGATTTTAAGGCACAATTGCCTCAAGAATGAGTGTCGCTCAACACAAAAGGGGATGACACTTTCAGGGCCAGTGACAGGAAGGTCCCCCAAACACTTTCTACACAGTTGTTGTGGAATTTAGAGAATAAATTGATAAACACTTAGAAAAAACAAATCTGAGATGCTGGTATGTGAGATGAAACAATGGTTTTCCTCCACGAAAACTACTGCCTACTAAGGAAGAAATGAAAGGAAGAAAAGAGAGAGAGTGATGCTTTCAGCACCAATTGCCTTCAACACGGTAACTAATCCATTCCAGGTGTGTGATAATATTCCTCTGCTTTTTAAATTCCTTTGTTCATTTTAATGGAATTTTGTTTTGATATTCACTGTCCTTTACCATTTTGTTTAATTGTGAAAATGCCTCATGTGTCATTTGAAAGGAGAGAGAGAATTAATTCTAAACAGAAAGCCAAACAAATGCATAAGACTTGTTTTCCCCGAAAACATCTGAGAACCATTGTATATACTGCTACTTAGACACGTCCTTCTGTGAGCGAGGTGTCACGGGATAAAATTTAGCAACAAGGAAGTCACCACCAACATTGATTCAACTCAATAAGCATTATTTAAGCACCTACACAGTCAATACAAAACAAGATACAACACATTATGAAGACATCAAGCTGAATAAATGCTTCTAGGGTCTCACAGGACAGTGGAGAAGACAAGTGCATACACAGATAGCATTGATATATGGGATTGGATGAAACCTGCTACCACAGGGTGCTACGTATTAAGGAAATATAGCAACTTTCATTTGAATTGTACCTTTACTATTTACAAAGCCTTTTATGTGCGTTATTGTTCACTTGCATCCAATATAAATTCTGTGAAGTACATGAGGAATTTTTACAGTTGAGGAAAGTGTGGCTCAGAGCTGTTGACTAGCCCAAGTTCATACAGCAAACAGGAAGAGGAGTCGGACTGCAAGTCCTTTGCTTGATTCTCAGTATTATTCCTTCTGCTTTTCATATATAATATGAAGGGGCAGGGCATCAGTGAGTTCTCTTTAAATAACGCGAAGTCCAGTCACACGTGCATTTATCCAGTCAGGGAAGGCTGACTTGCCCGCATCACACCCAAGTCCTTTCCTGGCTTCCCAAGCGCTGTGTGAAGTCCAAGCTCCTGGACCTGGTATGGGAGGCCCCTCACCACTGGCAGTTCTTGCCGGAGTCTTCAGCCTCCTTGCTTGCCCTTCTTGGCCTCGAGCTCCAGCAATAGCGTGGCACTTGTGGTTCCCAGGTACTCACGTGGTTTCTCACCTTTGCCAAGTTGTCCCTCTACCTGGGGTGGACTTTCTCCCCATCTGACTTGACAACATCCTACTGTCTTCAAGACTCAGCCATTCTACTTCCCATTGGAAGCTTTCCAAATTCTATCAGGTTCTCATCCTCTGTGTTCCCACAGTATGCCTAATTGCGTTGTCCTCATTTTATTATCGTTATGTTTACGAGCCTGTCTCTTTTACTGAACTGTGAGCCCAAGGAGGGCAGGAACTAGGTCTTACTCTTCTCTGGTGCATGACACACAGAAAGTGCTTAATAAATGAAAGCTGTATGAATGACTAACTTCATTGAAAACATAATTGCCCCTAACATGAGGCTAGGACAAGACACAACGAACCACTGTTGGTGCCTTCCCTTATGTTTTATAGAATGCAACTGGTGTGTGAATGGAGAAGCCGGTCCCTGGTCAGCATCACCTGTCCACTATGCTTCCTAGCCTGGACTAGAGGCTGTACTAAAAGCAGAACACATTAATTATTCCTAGTAAAGAGGAGACAACTAAGAAAGACAGCCTGAAATGTTGAAATAAGCAAATTATACTTTTATTAAAAGACAATAGTAGTAATATTATAAAAAATTTAACTCTGGCGCCGGCCCTGTGGCCGAGTGGTTAAGTTCCTGGGCTCCGCTGCAGGTGGCCCGGGGTTTCGCCGGTTCGAGTCCTCAGCGAGAACATGGTGCCGCTCAGTGGCCGCGCTGAGGCAGCGTCCCACATGCCACAGCCAGAAGGACCCACAACTAAAAAAAATACACAATTATGTACCGGGGGGCTTTGGGGAGTAAAAGGAAAAATAAAATCTTTAAAAAAAAAAGTTTAACTCAAAGATGCTTTATTCCTAGAAGCAGACAATTAGAGATGGATGAAACCCAAAGAACTGCGTAGGCCAGTCCTAATGTGTCACCATCACACACACACAAAGCTGAACTTCACCACCAATGCAAACCAGACTCAGGAGCAATCCTGCCGCTCACTTCTCCACTGCGGCTGCTCTTCCACTCTCCTGGATGGCCCACTTGTACCCTCTTTTTCTTTTATTGTTTCCTGCTCCATTGAGTAAAGGGCTGTGCTGATAGTCTCTGAAGCCCCGACCCTCCTAATGGGGCACAAGGAGCCACCGTGCAGCTAGCCCATCACCGGGCAGCCCAGAGAGCCTCCGGGTCCTCTGGCTGGTCGCCTTGTTTCTCTCTTCACAAACTTCCCTTGACCAAAACTAAACTCTTGATTTCTCCCCCAACCGCAAACCTGCTCTTCCCACAATTGCCCCTAGTCATAAATGGCAAGTATATATTTTTAGTTGTTCAGGCCCAAAACCTTGGGGGCATTCTTGACTTACCTGTTTTTTTCACTCCCTACATCCAAACCACCAGCAAGTCCTATAAACCATTCTCCTTGCTGCCCCCATTACTACCCTGGTCCAAGCCATCCTCAGCCTTCCCTCAGATTTTTCATGAGTCTCCTAAGTCATCTCACACCTTCCCCCTTTGGTGGCCTCTTACCACCAACAGCTGGGGCCATCCTTTAAAACGTGCCCTGCCATGGCTGAAGACGCTCCAAAGGTTTCCATCTCATTCAGAGCTAAAACCAAAGCCTTTACTCGGCTCTGACATGACCTCCCACAATTCCCAGCCTCGCTCCCTCTGCTCCAGCCACTCGGCCTTCCCCCGTCCTCAGGCACTCCAAGCAGGCTGCCGTCCTGGGCCTTCAGGAGCTCTCGCTCTGCTCTGAGCCAGGAAGGCTCTCCCCTTCTTCCCTTAGACAGGAGCTGGCTCACGCCCTCACTTCACTCAGGTTCCTGCTCAGGCGTCTGTGATCAGAGGGCTTTCCCTGTGTGCACTGTGCTACATTCTGACCCTCTTTCCCTCACTCCCTCTCACCCTTACCCACTTGTATTTCTCTCCATAACACTCGTTACCGCCTGACCTATTATATGCACAGTATATACTTGTTATTACATTTACTACCTCTTTCACCTCTAAAACAGAGCTAGTCTCTGTGTGGACGGAGATTTGGTGTCTTACACTGAAGTGTCTCCAGGAACCGGGATGGGTGACTGCGTGTTGTCAGTAGCTGTGTGTTGACTGAATGAATGAGCGGCTGAGTGAATGAATGGACGACAGCGTCATACCCTGTTGGTAGGAAGATGAACCAAGACAAACATCCAAAAGGGCCGTTTGGCACTCGGAACTATCCATGGAAATAAAGGATCAACATTCCTTTTGTGCCAGCTACTCAATTTTTAGGACTTTCCCCCATAACAGTACTAGTTCACAAAGATATATGGCCAACAATAATTAAAGAAATGTATTTTTTTAAAGAATAAAATAAATCAAAGCCACCTTCATGCCCATCAATAAGGAATTGGTTAAAAAGGTTTTGGCGCCTTGGAAAACAGCTTTGAAAGTCAGCAAAGCGGATCCGCGTGTTAAAGCTGCCTGGGATGTGTCACTGAGAGGGAACAAAGCAGGTTACAGGACTGTAGGACCAGAATGAGCCTTCTTACTTTTTCAAGGAAGATGGGGTATAGGTTACATGTGCGCAGGCTGACCAGTGCACACACGGTACCTGGTAGGATGTCATCAAGCCGGACAGGTGACTGTCTCTGGGAGGGAATGGGGACATGACTTTGTTTCTTGATTTTAAGCACTTCTGTGATATTTGACTTTTTCTATCTTGAACTACTTTATTTAAAAATTGTTTTTAAATGCCACATTTCTCAGAAAGCCTAGAAGAGCAATGAAGATGGATGTGAAGACTTGTTTTGACACTGACTGTGCAATTCACCAGCTCTGTGACCTTCAGCAATCAATTTAACCTCTCCAGAAATCAAACCCATTACTTGACAAGGAAGCAGGCAGCATATGACTCCCACCTGGCTGTACGAGGGGGGACCCTCTTGGACACGGACCCACGCTAAGGAGCAGGAGATTACAGAATGGATGGGAGTCGGGGAGGAGGTTAGCATAATGCTGTTTCATGTCGTTTAATATTGACGTTAATAGGCTCCATAAAGCTTCTTCCTTTTTTTACCCAGGATGTGAACCAGACGTCTTTAAGATTGCCACAGTTAATTTTATCCATCCAGGCTTCCCAATCAATGCTTTTACTTGGAAGATATTTTCGTTTAGGATGCTGAAAAACTTTCCCCACAGTTGGGTCCCTAGGGCATTCTAAAACCACTTTCTAGATTTAAGTGCTGAGACCTTGGCCCCTGGATGTGAGAAACAATAGATAACAGTGTCTGTGACGCTCGGCGCATGTAGAGCTCTGGGCAAAGCCGTAGAAAGAAGGCTCAAGCATGCAGAATGAACAAGAGAAACAGAACGGTGTGCTCCCAGCTTTTGATCCAGCAAGTAGAAGTGGAAACAGCAGCTATAATTTTGGATGCTGGACTGTCTCCTTCTGAGCATTTTGCATTTCAATTGTTGTCGCTCGTTAGGGTGCACTTCCTTTTCTTTTCAGTCTTTGTCCCTCTATTCATCCTTCACTCACCAAGCTCCTAGTGCCAAGGCTCTGTTTACTCCTGAAATACTGTAATTAGCTCAGCTTTCTCTCCCCAGGCCCTCAACGGTGTCTATTTTTCCATCTAATCCAGAATATTCAACTTTCCATAACACCAATTTCAACATGCCGATCCTCTGCTTAAATGCTCCCTAACATGCGCAGAATTAAGTCTAACTTTCTTCAACTGGTACTCTAGAACTCCTCGGTAAGCTGAATACATCAGTTTGCCATCAGAGAGAGAGCAAATCACGTGGTGTTAAGAGACTTGGGTTCAAATCTGAGCTGATTAGCTTGTTTGGATTTCTTGACCTCTTTTAGCTTCAGTTTTCTCTTTTGTAAAATGAGATAAATAACAATACCTACCTCTCAAGACTGTTGTGAGCATCCAATGAACAGTGCTTGTGAAAGCACTCTGTAAGCAATAAGCCCTGTAAAATATAATAGTACAACAATAGCGCTAACATTTATTGAGCACCTGTATGAAATGCCAGGTGGTACCCTTACCCGCTAACCTCACAGCAATCTAGGAAGCCTAGTCCTACTTGCATTTCACCAATAAGATAGCCAGGCACACGTGGGTTACAGAGCAGACAGCGGCAGAGCTGAGAGGCTCACACAGGCAGTGTGGCCCTAGAGCCCGCGCTCTGACCACTCTGTAGCTCTGTCATCAGACATGATGTCAGCCTGACCCAATAAACAAGTGTCTATGCAGGCTTCCACGCCAGCGCTCCCTCCCACGCTCACCCCTCCCTGCTTCGTTTCCACAGAGCTGGAACCTTCACAGCCCCGTTCAAATCCCACCCCTTTCAGCAAATGCTCCTGACCACAATCTCTATTAAAACCTCTGCTGATCTCTCGTTAGTGACTCTTACCCAGCCCTCGACTGCACCTGCCATTATTTGCATTCTCCATGGGCTCCTGTAGGCCAGAGGGATCGGATTCCTCTGTTTTCCCAGCATTCAGCATGATAGAAGGTGTTCGACGAATATTTTTTGAATAGATAAGTATTAACTAATTTGGGTACATTTATATGAATTACTTGGAGCAGCTGTTATCCACACCCGTTTCTATGCCCTCCACTGGACCTGCTGAGTCAGCAGCTCTGGAGGTTGGTGGGGCCAGGGAATTTGTAGTTTCATAAGCAACTCACGTGACTCTCATGACCCCGTGAGGCTGGCTAGTGTGGGCCTAATTCAAAGGCTGGTAACCAGGGGAACACACCTGAATGTCCTGGATCTTTCACACCAGGCAAGCCCGTTTCATCTCCACCCATCTCAGAGATTCTGATTCACGAAATCTAGGGTAGGGTTTGAAGAAGGTGCTTAGATGATTCTTGCTTCCCTTTGCCACCCCAGCCTCTGTTAAGAACCCGTTTCTAATCGCTTTGTGTGTCTGCACTGTGATCCGTGACACCCCACGCCCACTACAAGAGACTAAAATATTGATGGTGAGCAGCCTCTCTATAATTCTGAATCCGGCACAGTGCCAAGGACATGGTGGTGTTCAACAGGAAATTGTCTGGTTAAATTAAAAGTTTTGTTCCATCCGCTTACCCATAGCCCATCTCCCACCTAACTCGCTTTGACCCTACCATGTATCCAAGCCTACTCTTGGTTTGACTTGGCTTTCCATTAGCCCACTTAGCTATCTCTCTCCGCTGGAGTCCATGGAAAGTGGCCTCAAAACTTGCCCTCGATGGATCCTACGTCATTTCAGTGGGTCCACTCTGATTTATTTAGACCCTTGACATAAGGCCTGCATCACCTTTGAAGCACGCGCCAGCCGCCAATAAACCTCTGCCTCTGCCCTCGGTAATGATATTTGCCCAACAAGATCAGTTCTGCTGTAAATGCATCACGGGTCGCCCTGTGATATGGCTGAGGGAACACACGAGGACTGCTCACCCAGCAAACGTCTCCCCAGCAGACCTGCCCAGGTGCCTACAAGTTCTACCATGACAACACACGTTTTCTTACCCTCAGAACAATGCAGACCTAAGATGGGGCATCCACAAACGCTCCTAGTTTATCCAGTGAGCTCGGAAGAAGGCCAAGAGAGTAGAACGTGGATCTAGTCAGCTTTGATAAATGGGCAGGAACTCCAGTAAGATACTCTGAGATACATATATTTGTGACCCCAACGCGGGTGTAGAAAAGGGCAGAGATCTCTGATAAAGCTGGAAAGGGAGGCCCAAGACAACATACCATGTACCCCCTTTCCTGGGAACATAGGAATGAAATCGGACACTTTCTGATCGTTGGGTTCACATTTCTAGCTCCATATCCTCACTCAACCCCATCATCTGGATATGCCGATACTCGTTACTCATCTGGCTTTTTCATCCTCTCATTTGCCCTCTCAGACCCACTCTTACCTCTCTTCCTTGTCTCTAAGATCCTCTAAACATGCAATTTTCCCTCAGGCCTTAACTTTCACTCTTCCAACTCTCCTTGAATGTGAGAGGTGTTGTTGGTAAAGAAGGAAAAGACAGAGAAAAAGGACTTCAACTTAGAATTCGTCATTTGTCTGTTCTGTAGTTGATGTGTGGTGTGTGTAAGAGAGAGAGAGAGGGAGGGAGGGAGGAAAACTGATTCTTGATTCTGTATTTTCCTTAAAGAGCCCTGGGAGTTCTCTGTAGTGTGTAATTATATATGAGGTTTGGACTTATTTCTTTTCTTTCCCATTCTTTCTTTTCTTTTCCTCCTGCCCTGTTCCTCAAGTGGCTCTGATCACAATAGAAGCTAAACCACCTGCCATTGTGTACAATCTGCACAAAAGCCGCCAAGCTGGCTGCCAGCTTCTGTCCTGTTGTGAGCAAAAATGGTTGAGTTACAAAGCCACTGAAAAAACCGGTTTTCTACAGGAAATAGAAATTTATTAAAATCAGGCCTCTCACATGCCCTGGCTGTGGGCTGGGAGCCAGATCAGCCAAGAAGCGACGGCAGGTGTGGTCCCCTAGCCTCGCCTCGGGGGCCTGGAGAGGCAGCTGTCATGCACATGCAGGAACCTCCGAGGGACCCTCCGGGGACACCAGAATAGAGTTTCCTGCTCCCTTTAATTCCCAGCTTTTCTAGGGAGTGCCCTTTGTGGGTTCTGGCCATTCGTGGGCTCCCAATCTATATTTCAACTTACCTCTGATCCACTTGTAGCTTTCTCCTAGCAAAGTAAAATGTTAAGAACTTTCTGGAGTCCTGGGTTCTAATCTCAGCAGAGTTCCCTAACTCCTGAGCCTCAGTTACCTCATTTCCGTAAAAGGAAAAACACCTACCTGATGAATTGGGAGCTCCAAGGAAACAACGGCTGACAACCGACAGGTGTTGCCATGGTTACCTCCTCCCGCCCCAGCACGGGGAGCCCGGACAACTGGTCATCTCTCATCACACTTGGGTTTGGACACAGCTCCAATTCAGGGCCTAGGGCCTGAGGAGGCCACGGCCTGGCCCCCCAGCTCTCCTCTGACCTGTAACAGTGGCTAACATTTACTCAGCTTCTGCTTGGACCAGCATTGTCCTCCCTTCTTTAAAGATATGAACTCGGTTAACCCTCCCAGACCTCTGAGGCGATCACCACTCTAGTCTTCCCCTCCCAGATAGGACGCCAGGGCATGGAGAGGGGAGGTCACTTGCCCACGGCCATTGGTAGTGGGCAGATGTGTGTCCAGGTGGCTTGGCTTCAGAGCCGGACACCAAGCACAGTGCTACCGAACCCAGGCTCGCTCCTGCTGAAGGAGGCTTTGAACACACAGTCTCAGCACGTCATGCGGTGCTGGGAACCTGGGACACCGGTGAGAGACAGACGCCGAGGAGCAAGAAGGACCCGGAGAAGCAGCGAGATGTGCTTCTGGGGCGGGGGAGGGAGAGCACCTGCCATCAGCCTCTCACTGGGAGGAAGCGCAGCAAAGAGATGAAGACAGGAGTCCAGGGGCCGAGTCCATGGCTTTCCTCACGCCCCGCCTCCTCCCCTCTTCCCCAAGCTCCCTCCCGAGTTCTGACTCCTCCTGAATTTTCTGAACAGCTTTCGGGCCTGATTCTCTTCCTCTTTCCACCATTTTCAGACACAACAATTGCACTCGATGCTGTGGGAAGCACCTTAGATAGACTTTATTATTTAACTCCAACAACACGTCTGTGCAACAGGCACTATTATTTTCTCTGCATCATTGAGGGAGGTGAGGCTCGGAGAGGTTAAGTAACTTGCCCAAGGTCACATCTCACAGCCCGCAGGTTGTGCAGCACGGGTTTGAACAGAGTCTGCCTCACTCCAGGATCCAGCTTTATCCATTTGAGGTCAGATTAAAATGGATATTAAGTTTCACCCTGGAAGGAAAAAAGAAGTCAGCCTGTGGGGATTATTAGCAACATCCCAGCCCCCCTCAAATTTGTTAACCCCCCATCCTAGTAAATGGCCCCACTACCCCTCAGGCCAACCTGAGACCCCGCTCTCCTCAGGTCTCATTCATCACCCCGTCTGGTCACTTCAGCCTCCCGTGAACCCATCCGCTTCCTGTCTTCTCTCCGCTCCACCCTCATCAGCCTCCATCACTTCTCACCTGGCTGCTGCCTCAAGCACCGTCTGGCCCCTGCCTCTTTTTCTCACCTCTTGCCCATCATCTCTACAAAACAGTTACATTGAAGTACGTGGAGGTCTTCTCGGACGTTGCGTCCTCTCACCTGTGCCACGCAGGTCACTGGACAGCCTGTTTCCTCTGCCCGTGCGCTTCTCCACAATTCTGCCCACTGCCCGGCTAACTCCACTTACTGTTCAGGGCTCAGCTTAGATGTTGCTTTCTCTGGGAAGCTTTTCCTGAGCCCCCAAGTCTTGGTTAAGGGCCCCTGTAACAGCCAGTCCAGCTCAAACTTCACCCATCATACCACTTGCATGGTTTCATTTATATTCTCCTTTAAGCTCTAAGCTCAGCGAGGGCAGGGGTTACCACTATCCCCAGAGCTTCACTCGATAAATACGTGTTGAATGAATGACTATGGGCACATATCAGGGTTCTCCGGAGAAAGAGAATCAATAGGATGTACATATATAGAAAGAGATTTACTATAAAGAATTGCCTCACGTGTTTGTGGAAGCTGGCATGTCCAAAGATCTGCAGGGTGAGTTAGCAAGCTGGAGACCAGGAGAGCTGACGGTATAGTTCCAGTTTGAAGACCAGCAGGCTCGAGACCCAGGAAGAGCTGATGTTGCCATTCAAGTCCAAAGGCAGGGGTAATTCTCTTAACCAGGGTAGGGTCAGCCTTTTTGAGCTATTCAGGCCTTCAACTGATCGGATAAGGCCCACCACATTAGGAAGGGCAATGTCCTTTACTCAGTCTACCAATTTAATCATTAATCTCATCCAAAAACACCCTCACAGAAACACCCAGAATGTTGAACAAATATCTGGACACCCCGAGACGTGGTCAAGCTGACACATAAAATTAACCATCACAATACATGAATGAGTGAATGAATGAACAAATAAAAGAATGAATGAATGGTCCCACTGTTCTCCACTGGTCCCAGCTAACTGTACACAACTCCCTCTTCCTCCCTGGGCGAAGTCACTGCCATTGGTCAGCAGTGGGGAAGTAAGATCTAGACTTTTAGCCCCTGAAGGATGGAAATGGAGCGTCTGCTCTTCTGGTTGTTGTCTGCTATGGCTGCCATACTCTCTTCCACTTGCAAACACATTGATTCAAACTCCAAACAAGTATGAGGCCAGCCCCTGCTCCCACCTCAATCCCACCCCACTTCCAACCATAGCTGGGAATGGCGATCAATGCACTAGATGGGCCACATCCACGCCGCGACATTTCCTCGTATTAAATAACAACAGGAAAGGTTAAATAAGCGGCAAAAAAGAACGGAGATAGCTGTGCACACCAATGAGAATGCCTAGGATGATTCTATTCCCATGCAAACGCACCCTTGACACCTGCCTTCCTCTGGCCTCTGGCCACAGAGTTGCATTACCAGAGGACTTCCAGTCAACATCCAAATATTCATTGCGTGTCTGCTACACGTCAGACACGACACTGGTCAAGGTGTGAGCAATAGAGCAAGGAAGAAAATAGACAGAATCCAAGTCTCCATGGAACATAAAGGGAAGGTAAATCTCCAGGTCTGGTTATTCTGATTGATTTTTTAAAAAAAACCAATTTATATTATCATATGAAAGTGCTTACTTTTTACCAAATAAACAAAGAACTTGCTCTTGGCATAAAAAGGTGGAGCAAGCTGCTCCGATTTATCTAGCACGGGCCCGCCCTTTCATACTTTGCGGAGCGTAGCATGATTACTGGAGTATTTCCCACACTATCCCTAGTACCTGGGACAATGCCTGCGTTTGAATGAGCGCATGAAGACTTTCTTTGTTGCAGTGGAGAGAGGTCTGCATTGATTCATGTGCCCTTTCTGCGGGAGATTGCAGAAACGACCACGATTCTTCACTCCTCCCTGTGTCCACGCCCTCTGTAATAAGGCTTGGCAACCCTTCTCACGGACAGAGGGAGTCGATTTGCCCTCCCCTCAAATCGGGCTGAACGTGTGACCTGTTGTGGCCAATAGGATGTAGTGGAAGTAATGACGTGCCAGGTCTGAACCCAGGCCTCAAGAGACTCTGAACGCTTCTGCTTTCTTTCTGGAAACCAGTCCAGATGCCACGGTAGACAAGCCTGTGCGAGTCAGCTAAAGGATGGAAGACCCAAAGAAACAAGGACAGGTCAGCCGGGTTGGGCCCTACATCACACAGACCTCAGCTGAGCCGGGTGCTGACGGCAGATACATGGGCGAGCCCCACTGCTGCCAGAATGGAGAAGCCAAGCCCAAACCAATGGCTGTGACGAAGAATTGAGAGCTAAACAAATGGCTGTTGGTTGAGCCACAGCGTTTTAAGGTAGTTTGTTACACAGCAGAAGCTGCATGATATGCTATTTGGTCCCTTCCTTTTGTGAGCAGCAGTCGACTCCCACAGCCTTGAAGACGTCAGGACAGGCGCAACGGGGATACCATCTGCATGCAGAAATAGATCACGCTGGTCCACAGAAAGACTGTACCCGTGACTTGGCTGTCGCACAAACCGAACTGACAGATTTGGGCAAAATCACGAGCTCCTGTTTTAAAGTGCAGAAATTCATATTTTTCTTTAAATTCACATACCTCTTGTTAAATTAGAAGACAAAGTATATTTGAAAGACTACATCTATTTGGATCTAAATTTCCCAAGCATCTTGATGAAATTCAGACTTTTTTCCCCATTTCCAAATCTTTTGCTTTAATAGTAATGAATTGTTTATTCCTATACTTACTTTTGCCAGAGTGGCATAGGATATCATGGAGCTGCTCTGACCAAAACGAGATAGCGCGTTCCTTGGGTTCACTTCCAGGTAACTATCTTGGGAGCCTGAACATTCTTCAGATTTGCTTTGATAAGGTTCTGTTTTAATTTTTGGCCAAATTAATACAGTCAATTCCAAATTTAAGATAAAAAAGGCTCCTTGAGCTTTTCTGGTTCTCCTCTTTTTACAGATCAGATTTTCTAATATGAGACAATGGAACTGGACTTATTTTATCGCTAAGACCACCACCTGAGGGCCAAGGCTGGAGGGAGTGGATGCCTAGGCCACAGGACACTCTGATTTATGGTGTGAAATCAGTTCTGCAGCTCGGAGCCTTCCTGACATGTCAGAGTCTTGAAGGCTGGATCCCACCCCGCCCACCCCAAGCTCCGGGACGCGTACTTTACTGTGCTCAGACAATCACCTAAATTGCTCCTGACCACAAGTCCCCTGTCCTCCCCGGGCTCCGTCTAGGTCTCTTGGGTTCTAGACCTGCAGTTTGTACTGGATGCTGACGTTAAGCCGTCTCTTTCTGGGGCCACCCTGGGCCTGACTATCCCTGACGGCCGCCACCTGCGTTCCAGGGCGCTATGGTCTAAGCACAGCCCAGTCTGTGAGATGCCAGCGGACTGTCGACGTCACTGAAGCCCACAAACTCTGAAATACAGAATGGGCCTATCCCCCGACGAGCCCCTCGCTCCAAGCTATTTAATGACCGAGAAGACCCTACTTCACGGACGACCCTGTGTGAGGACTCTTTATGTCTGCTGGTTTATAGAAAATGTCAAAAGTCCCTGTCCAGGCCACCCGGGGCATTCTGCCACCTGACCAAATAAAGGGCCAGGGTTCCTGTGGTTCCAGTTGCCTGTCCTTCTCCTGCTTCAAAGTGAGTTGGACATTTTTGCAAGTGCAAAAATATAAAAATATAAAACACAAATTGATATATATAATCAGCCATTCTCTCCCTTATCAATGAACGTATTTTAAAATATGGCAAAGAATATTGTAAACTACCTGTTGAGTCAACAATAAATGAAAAGATGAATGTATGAATAAATTCTATTATTAACAGAACTGACTTTAGATTTGCTGGCAGTTTTGTGTTCTAGTGTTGAAGACATTGAGTCATTCTGAGGTAACACTTCGCTCTGGAACAGAGGCAGCCGACACCATCCCTCCCCCTATTCTTTTCTCCCCTTCTTCCTATCTTAAACACAGAGGTGAAGTCCGGAGCTTTAGCAGCCATCTTGTAATCATGAAACAAGAGGAATGAAGACAAAGGCCAACACTCTAAAGATGGCAGGGTTGAAATATAGGAAAGGCTTGGACTTTGATGGCATCATTGCACAGCTAGCTGGACTGATACCAGCAACCTCCCACCTCAGGACTCCTGGTTTTGTGAGAAAAAAGAATCTCTATTTCTTTAATCCTCTGTTAGGCCTCTATTATTTGCAGCTGAATATGCGGAAAATTTTACTTCTAGTGGTCACATCATAAGAGGAACTGGAATTGCAATTTGAACGTTTTTGATTATTAAAGTCATATTATCTTATATTAATAAGCCCTCGTTGGTGACATAAACTGAGGTTTATACTAGACATATTATAAATTAATTATTATACGTACACTTCACCATTGTATCTTAATTATGTAGTTTGACTTCAAAATGGATAGCAACTTGTGATCATGTCTATTCTATTTGATTTTCTCCTCTACAGAAATATTTTTCTCTATCAGTAAAGCATTTCTATCATGAGCTAGTTGCTGGGATGCGCAAAAAAGCCTCAGGAGGGGCCGGCCCCGTGGCCGAGTGGTTAAGTTCCTGCACTCTACTTCAACGGCCCAGGGTTTTGCTGGTTCAGATCCTGGGTGCGGACATGGCACCGCTCATCAGGCCACGCTGAGGCAGCGTCTCACATGCCACAACTAGAAGGACCCACAACTAAAAATACACAACTATGTCCCAGGGGGCTTTGGGGAGACAAAGGAAAAAAATAAAATCTTAAAAAAAAAAAAAGCCTCAGGAGATGAGGTCGGATGTTGCATTTGTTGAAGCAGAACTCGGCTTGTAAATATAATTATCCTCGGTCATTAGGTGCTCACATTTCATCTGGACTCCAGTCTTATAAGTGAGATGAAGAGTCGGGGAGAGGATTTGGACATTCAGGCCGAGATAAAAAGTGAAAAGGGCCGGGGGTGGTTAGCAGAGAGTGGAAGAGTAGAGAACACTTAAAATTAACCCTCGGATCAATTGCGGGATATTGTTCAGCACTGGAGAGCCAGCGATTCTCCATCTCGAATCGTGAAAACCCCAAAGCAAGTGGGCTTACGCTTCTGCATCTGGGAATCAGAGTAGTCAAAAAGAACCCTCTCCTGGAAGGTGAATATCGAATATTCCTCCTGGAATTGAACATTTAGAGGAGATCTGGAGCTCACTCTCTGGAGAGAGTGGCTTAAATTTAATTCTGGGCTCCGCAAACAAAACGAAAAACCAATTAAATGCTGGGTCTCCTTACACCTTTTGTTAATAAAGAGAGATGCCCAGGGGAGGGTCTCCCGTAGCCCCCTTCCCTGCTCAGCGATACTGGCATTTACTTCTCAGACACATCCGGGGCCTGTAAGTGAGAAGCCAGGAGGCAGGCCCACCAGGTGGAGGACAGGCCCCAGGGCCTTCGGGCTCCCTGCCAGCCCCTAGAGAACTTCCCCCTCCCTCAGCTAGGAGGTGGAGCAGCTTTAGGGGATGCACTGCCTTCTGGAAGTCATTAAACCAAAACCTGAGCTGTCCTGGCTCTCCCCCTGACTTCTCCTCGTTGCCGAGAGGGCGGCCTCTGTGTGGTCCTGCTTGAAGGCAGAGCAGAGGGCTGACTGATTTCTCCAGGTTGGGTCTACGATTTTATCAACGTGCATAATTTGTAAGCTCTGGGTTATTTTCCTCTTAGTAAACCTTTCCTAGTACTGAGTAAACATCTTTCCTCGGAGAGAAAGCAAAATATTCCCACTCTTACGAAATGTCCCTGTGCCGCGAAAGCCTGTGAAAGCCTAAGACCTGGGCCTGGCTCCCAGCGAAGAAGCCCTGCACCTTGGCGGGGGTCCATAGAGGAGCAGCCCACTGGCGCCCTCTGGAGGGAGGAGAGGCTAACCAATAAAGCAAAAGGTAAAAACCAAACTCTAAGGTAATGACAAATCCAAACAGTATAGGAAACTTCTAAAAAATGGCATTTCTGAGGCTAGCCCGTGGCACAGCAGTTAAGTTCGCACATTCCGCTTCTCTGCGGCTTGGGGTTCGCCGGTTCGGATCCCAGGTTCAGACATGGCACCGCTTGGCAAAAGCCATGCTGTGAGAGGCGTCCCACGTATAAAGTAGAGGAAGATGGGCACGGATATCAGCTCAGGGCCAGTTTTCCTCAGCAAAAAGAGGAGGATTGGCAGTAGTTAGCTCAGGACTAATCTTCCTCAAAAAAAAAAAAAAAAAGGCATTTCCTGCTTCTTTTCTCCTCCCTGCTTCTCTGGATGCACCTGGCCTATCACAGTGGGGCTGGGATTCATGTTCACACAGAATTTCAACTTTAGACCTGACCTCTCTCCAAACAAGGTCCTGGGGCTTCACTACACAGCATGACTCCCTCGCAAACAAACGGCCCCACTTCTTGTGCTGCATTAATCACATTTGAAATAAACCTTGGAATTATATTGCGTCTCAAAGTGTCATCCACTGATGCTTTCCATCAAAATCACCAGGGGAATTCAATAACACTGCAGATTTGTGGGCTTCTGTCTAGGCATTCTGAATATGAATTTCTTTCATGCTTCATTAGAACAATTACTGGAAGGAAGTACAATCTGTTTTTTCTTTTCTCAAACATGTATCTAGCACTTGTTGTGGGCCAGGCCCTGTTCTGAGCACTTTACAAATATTAATGTATTGATGATTAAGTCTTCTCCACAACCGGAGGAACCCAGGTGTCATCATTACCCATCTTTAACTGGTGAGGAAGCCAAGGTGCAGGAACGTTAAGTAACTTGCCCAAGGTCACACAGCCAGTAAGCATATGGTGATCCAGGCCTTCTGGCTCCAGAATCTGAGCTCCTAACTGCGTCCCACATTGCCTCTCTTGGGTTAAATAGTAGGAAATATTCTCAACTGGAAATTTTTTTTAAAAGAAAACACTTCTATTTTGGCCTTCATGTATTTTTAGTATATTTTTTCTGCTTGCATCCAAAAACGGAAAATATGAGTATAAGTATAGCTTGGTAATGAAAACATTCTTCTATGTCAGGGAATGTTCTCGTTGCCTTGAATGTATGAGGAGAAATAGCAAATAGTCATAGTAACGAACACACACAATGAATATTCACTATGTTCTATGCTCTGTTATAAATAATTTATTTAATTTGTTTGACAGTTCTATAGATAGCGACTACTGGAACAGATAGGTTAAAAGTAAAAGAACAGAAACAGTGATACCATGTTAACACTAATCAAGAGAAAACTGGAGTGGCTCTATGATTATCAGTCAAGTAGATTTCAAAGCAAAGAAGGTTATTTCATAATGATAAATGGGCCCATTCCTCAAGAGAACACAGTGGTCCTAACTGATAACAAACCTGATAACAAAGCTTCAAAACACATGAAGCAAAAGCTGATGGGAGAAATAGATTAACCCACAATTACAGTCAGAGAGTTCAAAACATCTCTCTCATAATTGGTAGAACAAGCGGACAGAAAATCAGGGAAAATATGGATAACTTTAACAACACAATCAACCAACTTGACCAAACTGACATTTATAGAACTATTCATTCAATAGTGGCAGAATATACCTGTTTTTCAAATGTACACAGAACATTTGCCAAGATAGATCATACTATGAAACAGTAAACTAGTACTAATAAGTTTAAAGGATTCAAGCCATACACAGCATGTTCTCTTTCCACATGAAATTACAGTAGAAATCAATGGTAGGAAGACATCTGGAAAATCTCCGAATAATTGCAAAGTGAATAAAACACTTTTAAATATTATATGGATCAAGGAAGAATCAAAAAGAAAGCTAGAAGTATTTTTATTTGAATGAAAATGAAAATATAACAGACAAAAATCAGTGGGAAGCAGCCAAAGCAGTATTTAGAGGGGAATGTATAGCACTAAATTCCTATATTAGGAAAGAAAAGAGGTCTCAAAACAATGACCTCAGCTTCCATCTTAACAAATTAAGGGAAAAAAAGAGTCAATTAAACCCAAAGTAAGCAGAAGAGAGGAAATAATAAATATTATAGTGGTAGTCAGTAAAATAGAGAATGTAAATTAAACCATATGCTAGTTTTTTTGAAATCAATAAAATTGATAAACCTCTAGCCAGACTGATCAGGAAAAAAGAGAGAAGATGTAAGTGGTGTAACTACAGAGTTTACATATATTAAAAGAAAAATAAGGGGATATTATGTATTACTTTATGCCAAAAAGTTAGACCACTTAAATGAAATGGACAAATTACTTGAAAGATGTAAACTACCAAAGGTCATTCAAGAAGAAATAGATAACCTAAATAGCCATAAAACCATTCAAAAAATTGAAAGTGTAATTGAATGTCATACCACAAAGAAAACTCCAGGCCCCAAAGGCTACACTGGTGAATTCTACAGAACATATAAGGAAGCAGTAATACCAATTCTACAAAAATTATTCCAGAAAATTAAAAAGAAGGAAATTCTTCCCATTTCCTTCTATGAGGCTAGCATTACTCTGAGACCAAACCTAGATAAAGACATTTGAAGAAAACTATAGCCAATTTCCTTCATGAACATAGATGTAAAACTTTTAAACAAAATATTAACAAATCAAATTAACAACATACAAACCATGACCAAGTTCAGTTTATTCTAAGAATGTGAAGTTGGTTTAATATTAAAAATAAGTAAACCAATGTAATATACTATATTAACAAACAAAAAAGAAAAAGTCATATGCTCATCTCAATAGACACAGAAAAAATCTAACATTTTTTGACACATTTGACAAAATCTAACTTTCATGTCTAACAAAAACTCACAGTAAATTAGGAACAGCAGGAAACTTCCTTAAGTGGATAAAGGGCACCTTTGAAAAAACCTACAGCTAACACTATATTTAATGACCAAAGATTGATTGCTTTCTTCCTTTGTTCAAGAACAAGACAAAAGGGTGTCCACTTATACCAATTCTCAACATTATACTGGGAATTTTAGCCAGTGCACTAAGGCAAGAAGAAGAAGTAAATGCATCAAGATCAAAAAGGAAGAAGTAAAAACTGTTTTAATTTGAAGATGGCATGATTGTCTATGTGGAAAATCTGACAGAATCTACAAAATAGTTGCTAGAAGTAATACAAGATTAGCCATGTTGCAAGATATAAGATAAATATGCAGAAATTAATTGCATTTCTACACACTAGCAAAGAACAATTGGAAATTTAAAAATAACACTATTTACAACAGCACCAAAATTATGAAATACTTAGAGAAGAATCTGACAAAAGATGTACAACACACGGACAAGTGAAAATTACAAAGCATTGCTAAGAGATGTTAAAGAAGACCCAAATAAATGGAGAATTCATGATTCCGAAGACTCAACGTAGTTAAGATGGCAGTTCTCTCCAACGATCCATTGGGATCCATGCAATCCCAATCAAAATCCCCACATGATTTTTTTTTGGTAGGAATTGATGGGCTGATTCTAAAATGCATATAGAATTGTAAAGGACTCAGAACTGTAAAAACTGCTTTGAAAAAGAATAACAAAACTAGAGAGCTAGGATTATCTTAAGACATAATAAAACAATAGCAATCAAGACAATATGCTGTTGGTGTAAAGATACACAGATCAGTGGAACAGAGTAGAGAGTCCAAAAATAAACCCACACATATATAGATATTGATTTTTAACAAAGATACTAAGATAATTCAGTGGAGAAAGGCCGGTCTTTTCAACAAATGGTGCTGGTACAACTGAATATGCATATGGAAAGAGAAAGAAAGAAAGAAAAAAGAGAGAGAGAGAAGAGGGAGGGAGAAAGGAAGGAAGGAAAGGAAGGAAGGAAAGGAAGAAGAGAGAAAGAAGGAAGGAGAGAGAGGGGAGAGAGAGAGAAAGGAAGAGGGATGGAGGGAGGAAGGGAGGAAAGAAGAGGGAAGAAAGAAAGAGAGAAAGAAGGAAGGAGGGAGGGAGGGAGAGAGAGAGAAAGAAAAAAACCAAGCAAACTTGGATCCATTCCTTGCACCACACACAAAAATTAAGTCAACAGAAATCATAGACCTAAATGAAAAACATAAAATTGTACAGTTTCTACAAGAAATAATAAGGGGAAATCTTTGTGACCTTGGATTAGGTGAGAATTTCTTAGATACAACACCAAAAGCACAATCTATAAAAGAAAAAAATTGGCAAGTTGCACTTCATCAAAATTAAAAACTTCTGCCTTTTGAAAGACACTGTCAAGATAAGGAAAAATGCCAGACTAGTCACTAGCTTGCAAATTATGTGTCTGTAAACCATTTATCCGATAAAGGACTTGTATCCAAATACATAAAGAGCTCTCAAAACTTAATAACGGGAAAAAACCCAACTCAGTAAAAAATGGCCAAAAAATGTGAAGAGATACTTTATCAGAGAAGATACAAGGATGGCAAATAAGCACATGAAAGGATGCTCATCATCATAGTCTTTAGGGAAATGCACATTAAAACAACAATGAGATACCACCACACACCTTTTAGAATGACTAATGTTTAAAAGATCAATCCCACCAGACGTTGGCCAGAGTGTACAGGAACTGGAACTTGCATACTCTGCTGGTGGGAATGTACAAGAGCAAAATTTCTCTGGAGAATAGTTTGGCAATTTCTTGAAAACTTAAACATATACCATATGATCCAGCCATTTCAATTCTAGATATTTACCCAAGAGAAAATAAAGCGTATGTCCATTCAAAGATGTATACACAGATGTTCATATCAGCTATATTAATCTTCCATTGCTGCATGACAAATTTAGCAGCTTAGAACAACAAACATTTACTATCTGGTAGTTTCCACGGGTCAAGTCCAGGCACAGCCCAACTGGGTGCTCAGGTCTCACAGCGCTGTGATCAAGGAGTGGGCCGGGCTGCATTCCTTTCTGGAGCTCAGGCCTTTTCCAAGCTCGCAGGGCTGTCGTCGGATTCACAGTCTTGTTGTTGTAGGGCTGAGGGCCCTAGGTTCTTGCTGGCTGTGCCCCAAGGGCTACACTCAGCTCCTAGAGGCTGCGGGCGGTTCCTGGCCATGTGGGTCTTCTCCCGACAAGCAGCTTACTTCCTCAACACCAGCAGGACAATATTAGATTAAAGTCACAGAATGACTGGAGGAAGTATCCATCATCTTTGTCCTGTTCTATGGGCTCAAAGTAAGTCACAAGTTCCACACACACTCAAGGCAGGGGATTACGCAAGACCTCGATTCATTGTCTGTCACCTCAGGGTGGATCTGCTGCAGCAGCTTTTATATTTGTAAAACTCTTGAGTTGGAAACAACTCAAATGCCCTGAGCAGGTGATGGATAAACAAACTGTGATCTATCCACACCGTGGAATGCTGCTCGGCAACGAAGATAAACAAACGATATATACAAAACGTGAGTAATCTCAAAGTAATTATGCTGAGAGAAGCTGGACAAAAACAATTATTTACAGTACGATTCCACTTATGTAAAACTGTAGAAAATGTGCACAATCTGTAGTCAGAAAGCAGATCAGTGATTGCCTGGGAACGAGGAACGATGGCAGGAAGTGCGTGGGCGTAAGAATGGTGTTACAGAGAGGCACGAGGAAACTTGGGGGTGACAGATGTGTTCACAATCTTGACAGTAGTGATGATTACATGGCTGTATCAGATACCAAAACTTATCAAACTGTATGCTTTAATTAGTTCAATTTATTATATGTCAATCATACTTCACTAAGCTGTTAAGAAAACTCAGCATCTTCTTCCAGAATCATCTCTCTCAAGGTATTCCTGGCTTGTTAATAGCAGCTTTCCTTTTTGCTACTTTTAAATTCACCAATTTGCTAAATTTTCCAAGTTTATTTTTTAACAGCAGATTCTAAGTCAGAGAAACAGGAGCTTTTGTTTGAGGTGGAGGAATTGTGGAGGCTGTTGTCATGTGGGTCCTATATTATGAAATCTCTCTAAGATGGAGTCCACCTGGCTGGCTTACATTTCGAAGGTTTAGTGGGAGAGTCAGATGGGCAGACGACAATTTCAATGTAATACAACTGCAGCCACGTGCACACACTGCGTGGGGTGAGGGGAGACTTGGCCCAGCCTGGCGTGGGTGAGTGGCGTGCAGAGACCGTGGAATGACGCCTGCAGGGAGTTTTAGGTAATGAGTAGGAGTTTGCCAAGCGAAGAAGGGAAAAGGCGTTCCCAGTAGAGAAAGCGGCATCAGCAAAGGCTGGGAAGCAGAGGAGAGCAAGTTACACGTGGGGACGCACGAGGGGTTTGTTAGCATTAGGTACAAGGTGGGGAGTTGTGGTGGGTGGAGAGGGTACATAGGGGCTGACTTGGAGGGCATTATCATTTGGACTTTACCTATTGGGCAGAGATTCTCTGAAGAATTTTGGGAAGCTGAATTTGTCATTGAAAAAAGTATAATCCCTTGGGGCCGGTGGCACAGTGGGTGGGTTTGCGTGCTCTGCTTCGGCCACCCGGGGTTTGCCAGTTGGAATCCCGGGTGTGGACCTACACACACCTTATCAAGCCATGCTGTGGATGGCGTCCCACACATAAAATGGAGGAAGATGGGCATAGATGTTAGTTCAGGCCCTAACTTCCTCAGCAAAAAGAGGAGGATTGGCAGCAGATGTCAGCTCAGGGCTAATCTTCCTTAAAAAAAAAATATAATCCCATCTATTAATTAAAAGTGCTTCATAATATAAAGTCATGGCAAGGAGAGGACTGAGAAGATGGATTTAAGACATCTAAAAGACAATGCTGCAAGTTCTGGTGATCAACTGGCCGTAAGTGGATGAGAGAAGTCTACAGTGATCCGTAAGTTTTTATCTTTGGATTGTTCCATTGACTGAAAAAAGGAGCATAAGAGGCAGGAGGAGGTCTGGTGGAGGTGGGAGGAAGAGAAGGAAACGAGTTTAAGTCAAGCATGTCGAGTTTCAGATGCATGGGGGATGTTGAAGTGAAGACGCCTTTTAAGGCAGGTAGAAAAAAGGTCAGAGAATAAGAACATGTGGGGGCAGGGAAACTCTGATAGTGGCAAGATTGTCCAAGGAAAATGTGTAGAGAAGAGCACTGGGCCAGAACCCAGAAGAACCTTTCCCCAAAGGCCCAGGGCAGAAGGGGAATCCCTCCTGAAGATCCAGAATGAAGGGTCAGAGACAGCAAAGGGAATGAAATAAACCGTCTTGTCCTACTGACCAAGGTCTCTAGTCAAAGGCTGTTCTCTCCTCCTCTCACACTCAGGTCTTCTGTTGCAGGAAAAGAAAGCAACACATGCAACTTCTTTGTTCTGAAAGAGATTAGATTGAACAGCAAGGATAATAGACAATGTGGCAGCTCTCGTCAAGGAAATATTTTTGGTTAACTGTCATGGTCCTTTTGGGTTTAATTTCTTGGTGAAGCTGTTTATCTGCTGACAATCCACAGGTTTATTCTTCTAGAAAACCACCAGAGAGGAGTCAGAGGCCTGGTCTCTGTTGGCATGACCATCAGCAAAATGCATCTTTGTGCTACATTCTGTAGTTTCACTGAGGTATGGGATGCACCATTCACAATGGCTCTTTTCATTGGGTGTAGAAAGAACTCTAATTGTTATCAAGTTGGGTGGAGATCGTGAAGTCCACTCTTGGCTGTATTTTGGCATCGACAAAAGGAGGGGGAAGTCTGGCATAGCTGCCAGAATGTTGTAGTTCTGGTTGTTGGGCTTTATTGTCTGAACCACCACAGGCCCACTGGGAAACACCTAGGCAGCCAGGAAGTGCCCAGACACCGTGCCCAGATCTGAACCGGCAGATCCCTGGCTGTTGAAGCATTAACAACTCGGCCACAGGGCTGGCCCCGAGATATAGATATATTTATGGCGTTTGGGGGAGAGCTGTGTGTGTAGGTGAGAAAGCCTCAAAATAAGTCTCCCCGAAGGCAAGGCGATGAACATTTAAAAATAAGAGAGCGAGAGAGAAGTGATCAACACTGACATCGAATATAGTCTAGAGGCCCAATAAGGTGAGGCATCTGCTGAATTTTGGCAATATGGAAGTCTCTGGAGATCCCAGTGAACTTTAATCAAGTAGCATAAGATTTTATTGTGCAGTGAGTACAAATGTGAAGTGAATTAAAGAAAGAGAGAGCAAATGACAGAGTACTATTAATAAATCTGACGGAGAAAATATGAATGAGACAGTGTTGAGAGAAGTAGAAATGCAGGGTCAATGGTGGAGACACATTTTAGAACAGGAGAGAGCCGAGCCTATTTGCAGGTTGAGGCAACACAGAAAAAGAAAGGGAGGAAATAAAGATAGGAAAATATGAGGGGATGGTTGGTCAAGGCCGAAGAGAAAGCAGAGCAGGTATGTATTCTGGGAGAAAAGAGAAGAGAAATGTTGGCGGACACGACATCTCGTCTCTTGAATATGGAGGAAACAGACACTGTGCCAGGCAGATGGAGGGCAATGTCTGGATCCCTCCTCTGGGATTAAGGTGCAGCCTCTGAAGCTCCTGAGCGCTCCCCTCCCAGCTCAGCCTCTCCGACGCACGTCCCTCCCACAGAACTATGCGTCCAGCACCCTAAAATCTTTGTGGGAATAATACCATTGATTGAGACACCACATGAACACCATGACTTGGCCAACTTAGGTTCAAACAAGGAAGTAGGGCTCAAAAAATTCAAAGCAGCATAGTCATTGATTTGTGCTTAAACTTCTAATTTGTATTTGCAGTGAGAGGATGAGACCAACTTGAAAACAATGGAATCCACGTTCTGGGAGCCTTCCAAAGTTGCGCCATGAAGCTGAGCTGTGGTGGAGGCTGTTTATTTTCTAAGTCCTGGAGCATTAGGCTGAATCTTCTAGAGCGTTTGCATCAAGAGTGCTGGTCCAGGCCACCAGATCTTCCACCTCGTCTTCCCATGACTCATTTGTGTTATTGGCATCCAGTAAAGCTTCATTCTTCCACCCCTCCTCCGTCTCATCACTCTTTGTGAGAGAATCTGTTTCAGTTTGTGAATCAGGAAGAAGTTGAACTGTAATGGGAAATATGAAAAACAGAAATTTAATAGACATGGCAGGAAATACACAAGGGCAGGTGTTATTACTCTTATTTTACAGATGAGGAAATGGAGACGGAGTGACCTGGGTAACCTGTCCAAGGATATCCAGCTAACAAGAGTTGATCCTAGGTCCTCGGATCCAGAATGCCGGTGTCAGCGCACGGAGAGTGCGGCACAGCCTGTGAGTCAGGCTGAGGCCAGGGTAGGAAAGCCTTGTGTGGCATGTGGAGGAATCTCATCTTTCTTGTATGGGTCTTGTAAATAGGGCAATAAGTGGATTACATTTTTAAAGAAGAATATAGATACAGCATCTACATTTCTCAATACTTCTGCTGAGTGTGCGGACTTGCTTTTTAGAGATGCATCCTAATCGGTGCTATTTCTGTTCTGCTCCCTTTACAGCCCCGCTGCATTCCCCTCCATTCTGCGTAGTTGCCACCTGACTCATTGCCTAGTTGGGTTCCAGGGCAAATTCTATTGGTCTTATACGTTTATTTCCGCAATTCCATACCAAATGAACCTTGTAATATTCATTGTCTTCTGGCTGTGCTATAGATAAGGGTGATGAGTGAATTGTTCTCTTGGTCTCTTCAGTTTATAGACAGATTTGTAGAGAAATTTGAGTTTAGACAGCTGCCATTATCCTATGAAAACCCTGAGGTCTGTGATGACTGAGTTTTAATTTTTATATTTTAATATTAATCTCTAGCTTTCATTAATTTAAAACTAAATTCTGTCATTCCCTTAAGAAAACTTTCCACTTTATTTTCTATGAACACATCATTGATGGACTAACTCCAGTTCTTTCTAGCCATGTTTAGGCCTTTCTGAATTCACGTGCTCTTGGTTACAAGAAATACAGAGCCCAATTCAAACCAGTTTAAACACCAGGGAAATGTCTTATCTCACAGAAGAGGAAAGTCAGAGGTAGGGCAGGAGTGAATGATACAGCGACTCAACAGTGTTCTTAGGACGAGTTCTGGTCGCTGCTTTGCTGTCTTTGGTGCTGTTTTCATCTTCAGAGTCACAGCAAGAGAGCTGTGGTCATTCTAGTGCTCACATCAGACATGGCGACATCCAGAGGAAAAAAGGGGTCTTCTCTCTGGCGTCTCATTTTTAAGAGTAGGGAACCACGCCCTGAAGCCCTCTGTCTGCTTCCTCTCAGGTGGGATTGTGTCACTCCCTGCTCTTAAACTAGTCTGGGCAAGGGAACCAGGGTCCCACGGTTGGCTGACACCAGTTGGTGGGGTGGAATGGACGTTGGGAGTCAATCAACTTGACCATATGCCCTTTTAGTTCCTGCTCTATTAAAAAAAACTCCCAGGAAGCATAAAAAACATCCTGGTTAGATTAGCAGAGTATAATGCAAAACAAATATAGAAATGTTTCCTTATGACATAGAAAAAATAAATATTATTTTGAACTTCTTTCCTTCAGAAAATCTTAAGTCTTATAAATCCCCTCTGAGAAATCTTGGATTTCCCGATTGGAATCAATAATAATCACTTTGTTACTACATTAAATAAGTTATGAAAACAAATTCTAATTGCCTTATCGTTTGTATGCCTTTCTCGGGATGGATCCTGGAAACTCTGCTTCTTATTTTTTTAGTCATAATACAATTTAGTTAGTGAGGATATTAAGATTTCTTCTGATTGGTGGGCTCTCATTATTGCCAAGTGGTTTATTTCCATTCGTTCTCTATCAGTCTGAGTTGAGTCAGGAAAACAGAGCCGCTACAAGTAAATCAAGAATGAGGGGTCTACTGTAGGAAATAGGGACCACACAGATGTGGGAAGGTCTGGAAGCTACAGCTGGAGAACTGCAGAAAGAGTCACCAGCTGCTTTAGCCTGATGCACTGACGTGAGTGGGAAAACCAGGAGTTCATGGGGAAGGACAAGGAGCTGCCCCGAAAGTGGGACAAACACTCTGAGTCCATGGGGATCACTGTGAGGCCACCATGTCTGCAAAGGGAGAGTTTGTGGAGAGTTGCATGAAAGTGGTGTGTCTCAGGAAGCTGCCAGGCCCGATACACACAACTTCTCAAGAATAATGGCATCTTCTTCCCTCCCACCTCCTAATCTCAGGAGAATTTTTCTCGTTGGCAAATATGAAACACTAACCCTCCCTGCGAGAGAGAAGCACAGAGTTCATTCCTTTTCTAACCGAGTCATTTTTCCCTTTGATGTCCCAAATAAGATCACTATTGCTACATGATGAACAACCACCAAGTCTTGGGGACATTCAACCATAAGCATTTGTTTGGGTCACACATCTGCAGGTCAGCTGGGGGTTGGCTCATTTGGCTGGAGATGGCTGGGGAGCTTAACGGCGGAAGCTCAGCGCTGTGCCTCTCATCTTCCTCTGTGGCCAGACGACAGTGCAGGCATGTTCTTATGATGGCAGAATTGAGAAAGAGCAAGCCAAATTGCACAACCTCTTCCCAAACCCTGGGCATATCACACCCACTCCTGCTCTATTGATCAAAACAAGGCATGTGGCAAAACTCAAAGTCCAGGGTCAAGGACTACATTTTGTCCGTGGAGGTGGAACAGGGTAGGGAGTGGCTATTTCTGAACAATAATCTAATTTACCACAACCTCTGAGATACAGCCTCTTCTCTTAGCAGCACAATTAGACGGAAAGGATGGTCCACCCCATTTGCAAAGTGCACAAGTTTCAGTACTGAAGATCTAATCAGTTTCTGGACATTCCTTAAAATGTTCTCTATTCCTGCTCACCACTCTATTTCTCACTCATCATGGACTTATTCCCCCTGTTCCAAAATCAGAGCTGCTAAAAACAGGACAACTCTACTTCAATGTATCATTCATTCACTCATTTGTTCATGGGCATTGAATGGCTACTGTATGCCAAGCACTTGCTGTGGCAGATTGGAGGTAAGCAGCGCCCGCCCCAGGAGGCCACTTTCCATTGAATGAGAGTGGCAGTAAAGAGACTGGCCCTCAGGTGGCCTGCCGTGATCCCCATGCTCTAGTGTCCACACCTTTGTGTAACCCCATCCGTCTTAAGTGTGGGTGGGACCTGTGACTTACTTCCAATCAATAAAATATGACAAAGTTGATGGAATCTCACTCCCATGATTACGTTACAGGACATGACATTTTGTCCAGCTATCAGACTTGTTCTAAAGACTCCTTGCTGGCTGGATGAAGTGGGAGACTAAGCTGGGGAAGTCCACATGGCAGTGAACTGCGGGCAGTCTCTAGGAGCTGAGGGAGGTCCCAGCACACGACCAGCAGGGAGCCGGGGCCGCAGTTCTAAGGATAGAACAAAGCGAATTCTGTCAACAACCTTAGTGAGCTTGGAAGCAGATCCCTCCCCAGTCAAGCCTCCACATGAGCAGGAAGCCCAGCTGACACCTGGATCGCAGCCTCATGGGATCCCAAGCAGAGGATCCATCTATGCTGCACCGGACTCTGGGCACACAGAAACTGTGACATAATGAATATGTGTTGTTAGAAGCTGTTAAGTGTTTGGTAGTTTGTGACACAGTAATAGAAGACTAATAGAGCCTGATATGGCACGATAAAAGTGCTACGATAGCCCACAGGGAAAGTTTCCTAGTGGAGGTAAGACCTGAGCTGAATCTTAGAGGAGGAGTAGGTACCAGAAAGGAAAAGGAAGGAGGGAAGGGTGTTTGAGTGGAGGTATGAGAAAGCATGGTGTGTTTCTCAATTTTTTTTGTTTTTGTGAGGAAGATTGGGCCTGAGCTAACATCCATTGCCAATCTTCCTTTTTCTGCTTGAGGAAGAGTGGCCCTGTGCTAACATCTGTGCCAATCTTCCTCTATTTTGTATGTGAGACGCTGCCACAGTGTGGCTTGATGAGCAGTGCTAGGTCCACGCCCAGGATCCAAACCCATGAACCCTGGGCCACTGAAGCAGAGTATGTCAAAATTAACCGCTATACCACCAGGCCGGCCCCCTCAAATTTTTTTGAAATGGGGAGGGAAATAAACCATCACGACCCGCCAGGTCAGTGTGGTGTTTAGGGTGTGATGGGAGAGGGGTAAGAGTCGTCACTGAACGGGCAGACAGATACTAGAGCATGAAGGGTTCTGTCATGTCAGAGAGTCTAAATTTTATCCTGAATGAAACGGGAAATAAAGGATTTTAGACTCGGTAAGAACATAAGCAGACTCGAGCTGTAGAAAGCAGTCTGGGAAAGCACGGACAGTAACCGTCATAATCATCGACTTAACCAAATGAGCTCTTCGCAGGAGAGGATGGGGGGATGCTGGAGGATAGAGACTGCAGAGTGAAGAATTCATGAGGGAGGCAGAAAAAGCAGCACTTCCTACAGTCCTTGCAGACACCCTGAAGTCTGGGAGAAGGCAGAGCAGAATGGAGAAGACAGGCTGCAATTCAGAGGAGGAAATCTGAGTGGTACCCAAAACAAGGAGGAGAAAGGGAAACAGAATCAGGGGCAGGCAAAAGAAAGCTAGTGAGGTGGGGGCTGGGCCTTGACGAATCACTGAGTGAAGGTTCTTGCTGGGCCTGCCATTGATGTGCTGTTGCTTTCAAAGGACAGGAGACGGGAAAAGCAGTCGCTAATACCGAGACGACTTTCCAGTTCACAAAGGATTTTTACACACGTGGAGTCGGTTAGCCACAAGCATCCTGTGAGGGAGGGCAGGATATTAGAAGCGAAGACTTACTGAACATCTCCTAGGGACCCAGTCCTAGCTGAGGATGAAGAAACGGAAGCTCAGAGGTCGAGGGACTTTCCCCTAGTTACGCAGACCCTGTCTATAACCCAAGCTCTCTGACCGGCATGTCTTGCTCTCCCCTCTACACTAGTTATTTCCATTGTAAGCTATCAGCTCTCTCCTCCTGCTCAGGACCCGCCCTCCATCTATCCCAAATCTTTCTTTGAAAAACATTCACTTTAAAAAAAGCACCCCAAACCACGCAACTAACACTATCCCTTTCTTTTCAGCCATATTTCACGTATCTCTGAATCGACAATGAGTTGTAGGGTTCAGTTTATTTAGTGTTTTCCTTGCTTTGAATGCTTTCACACATTTTGAAACTTAGCTTTAGATTTTCAAAGGGCATATTAATCTACTAAAGTATAGTAAGCTTGGAAGTACTAGCAATTCAATTCTTTCAAAGCTCCAGTTCTTTGGTAACTAATTTAGTGAATTTCTTCTGTTACTCAGAAAGAGTTAAACCAAACTTAAAAGCAGAACACAAGATTAGGCCTCACGTATCAAAACTTATTTGAACTCAACAAAAATTTAAATTTATTTTTATAACTAATATTTTAGTTCTAAAGACAAAACAAAACAAACAGGCTGAACTCAACTTACCTGGGGTCGGGCAGAGATGAGACCTTTGGGTTGGATAATTGGCTCTGTAAGGCCCTCTATTTTCTCTAGCAAGCCGAGCCCTGGCAGCAGCATACCTAGAGTAAGAAAAAAAAGAAACGATCTAATTTCCCAAGTGAATTTTGGGAAGGGCACATTACTTTTGAAAAAATAAGGCAAAGAAATCGAATGAAACAGACGAGCAGAGCAATGGGCATCAAACACGGTGATGTTCTGAGTGTTGACCAACGCAATGGCAAACAGAAGTTATCTGAATTTGTGTTTTCCAACAGAACAGTAGTGCGAAAAGCAAACAGATACGGTAAAAGATTACTATCATAAAAGCAACAAAGACATCATCTGGTATAGGAGGTGGGTTCGCTTCCTAGGGCCTCCATAATAAGTTCCCATATACTTGGTGACTTAAAGGAACAGAGATTTATTCTCCCACAGTGCTGGGGGCTGAAGTCTGAGACCCGGTGTTGGCAGGGCCATGCTCCCTCTGAAGGCCCTGGGGAAAAATCCTTCTTTGCCTCTTCCTAACTCTGCTGGCTCCCAGCCATCCTTGGCGTTCCTTGGCTTTCGGCTGCATCACTCTGATCTCGGCCTCCACCATCACATGGCCTTCTTCCCTGTGTGTCTTTCTGTGTCCTCTCCTCTCCTTATAAGGACACCAGTCATTGGATTTAGGGCCCACCCTAATCCAGTATAGCCTCATCTTAACTAATTATATCTACAAAGATCCTATTTCAAGATAAGGTCATATTCTGAGGTTCTGGGCGGACTGAATTTTGGGGGATGACTATTCAACTCACTACGTAAGGGAACAATTCTATCAGAAAAATTCATGACCTACCCCGGAAAAAACAACCACTTGGTAGGAGACATCAGTGAACCCAAGTAAAGTTATCACAGCATTTCCTTGGAGAAGGAGTTCATATAGGGAAACAAAAATTTTTACAAAAATTTCTTTCGGGGGTGACGAAGTTTTGCAATATATTATGACAAGAAAGCTTTTGGTGAAAATATTGTTTATTGAAGAAAATTACGTGGCATAGAATTGCTCTTGTCCCACAAGTGCACCTCGCCTACACAGTACTGCTGAAGAGTTCAATCATTTGAAAAATAGCCATTGGGCACCTTCCTGTGCCAGGCACTGTTCCAGGAGCAGATGACACAGGAAGAACAAGACAGACAAGGTCCCCAACCCCATGGAGAGGAGACAAAAATGAGCAAATGTGAGAATCAAGATATATGAGCCATGATTTGTGCCGTGATGAAAACAAAGCCTCTAACAGAACGTGGCATGGAAGTGGTGAGAGTAGCGTCCTTGCCTTGCCCCAGCCATCAGGGCAGAACATGCAGTCTCTTACTATTACCTGTGTTGGCTGTAGTTTTTTCATAGATGAGCTTTATCAGGTTGAGGAAGTTCTTTCCTATTCTTAATTTACTGAGAGGATTTTGTGTGTGTGTTAGGAAGATTGGCCCTGAGCTAACATCTGTTGCCAATCCTCCTCCTTTTGCTTGAGGAAGATTGTTGCTGAGCTAACACCTGTGCCAGTCTTCCTCTATGTTATGTGGGACGCCACCACAGCATGGCTCGATGAGCGGTGCTAGGTCCATGCCCAGGATCTGAACCTGTGAAACCCGGGCCACCGAAGCAGAGCCCACGAACTTAACCACTGCCACTGGGCCAGCCCCTGAGAGGTTTTTTAAAATCAGGAATTAGCATTGAAATTTTCTTTTGTTTATTGAAGTATAATTGATGGACAATATTAGTTTCAGGTTTATAATATAGTGATTTATTTTTACACATTAGGAAGGGATCCTCATGCTGAGTCTAGTTCCGTCACCATACAACGTCATTACAGTATTAATGACCATATTCCCCAAGCTGTGCACTACATCATTGTGACTTACTTATTTTACAACTGGAAGTTTGTCCCTCTGGATGCCCTTCATCTATTTGCCCATCCCGCACCCCCTCCCTTCTGTAACCACTAGTTTGTTCTCTGTGCCTATGAGTCTGTTTCAGTTTTGCTATGTTTGAAATTTTCTTCACCTATTATGATGATCATACAGTTCTTCTTTCTTATTCTATTTTACATTGTTTCAATTTTTCAAATGTTAAACCAAGCTTACATTCCTGGTATAAATCCCACTAGGTAATTTACAATTACCATAATTATTTATTATAATTAATTGTGACCAAGTGGGATTTATACCGGGAATGTAACCTTGATTTAACATTTAAAAAAAAAATCAGTTTGAAATATATATATATATATATATTTGAATTCAATTTGCTAAAATATTTACATCTGTGTATATGACATGTATTGATCTGCAGTCGTTTTCTTCTTGCACTCTCTTTCGTTTTGTTATTGAGGTAATGCTGACTATAACATGTAGCAGGAAGAGTTCCCTTCTCTTCTATTTTCTGGCAGAGTTTGTGTACATGGTATTATGTTTTCCTCAAATGTCTGGAAAATTCTCCAGTGAAGCCATTTGGGCTTGGAGTTCTTTGTGTGAAGGCTTTTAGCTATCAATTCAATTTCTTTATTAGACATAGGATTATTCAGGTTATCCATTTCTTTCTAAGTGAGCCTTGGTAGATGTCGTCTTTTAAGAAATTTGTTCATTTCATCTATGTCATTGGATTTATTGATCTGAAAAAGGCTTTATTTTACCTTTATTTTTAGAGATATTTTCACTGGGTATAAATTTCTAGGTTAATGATTTCTTTCTTTCAAGCACTTTAAAATTGTCATCTATGATCTTTTGATTTACAAGGTTTCTGACATGAAGTGGCTGGTTGTTTTTGTCTCTGTTCCTCTACATGCAATGTGTGTGTGTGTGTGTGTGGGGGGGGTGTTTTGTCCTTTGCTGCTTTGAAGATTTTCTCTTTATCACTGAGTTTCAGCAATTTGAGTATGATGTTTCTTGGTATGGTTTCTTTATATTTTTGTTTCTTGGGATTCATTGACCTTCTTGGTCTCTGAGTTTATAGCTTTCGTCAAATTTGGAAAATTTTTGGTCATAATTATTTCTTCGTGTATTTTTTTCTGTCGGTTCTTCTCTGGGATACCAATTACATATAACTTACACCAGCTGACATTGTCACACAGCTCACTGAGGCTTTTTTTTTCTGTCTTTTTCCTCTCTATGCTTATTTTCAAGAGTTTATATTGCTACATTTCCAAGGTCACGGGTCACTTCTTCTACAGTATCTCATTTGCTGCTCTTTCCATACAGTGTATAATTCAAGCATGTTAAATTTATTTTGCCTCTAGATGTTCCGTTAGTCTTTGCATATCTTCCATTTCTCTCCATCATATTCATAGTTTTCTTTAGATCCTTGAGCATATTTTATAAGACGTATAATATCTGCTTTGAGGTTTGTATCTACTAATTCCATCATCATCTCTATCATTCGTGGATCTATTCATACTGATAGATTTTTCTTTTGCTTATGGATTGTATTTTCCTGCTTATTTGCATGACTAGCCATTTTGGATGGGATGCTAGAGATGATAAATTTTATTTTGTTGGGTGCTGAATTTTGTCATGTTCCTTTAAATATGGATGCCACTGTCCTGGCATGCCGTTCAGTATCTTGCAAATCAGTTTGATATCTTCAAGGTTTGTATTTAAACTTTCTTATGCGTCTAGAACAGCGTTTATTTGGGAGCTAATATAGCCCCACTACTAAGGCGTGACCCTCTGAAGTCTCTATCCAGTGTCCCTTGAATTAGGAGGACTTGCCACTCTAACTAACAGGAACCCAAAGTGTTTCTAGCCCTCTGTGAGCCTTGTGTGAGTACCCAAACAAACAAACATTAGAATCTTATTTTCCTCAGGACAAACATGACATTAGAAAATAATATAACTTGATTTACACCTTTTCTCCCCCATTGATAAATCTTTGTCTTCAAAAAACTATATAAGTATTGATATTTCCTTTTCATTCAACCATTTGCCTTTATATAACTGAAAACGCAAATTATAAATATGAAAATGTTTAGTGTCACTAGAGAAATGCAAATTAAATGACTATCAAGGAGGATGTCATAATTATTAAGTTAACAAGTAAAACAAAACCCCCTAATGCTTGTTTATTTTAAATTCTCAATAATTTTGGTGGCACCATAGATTGCTACATGTTCCGGAAAAGTAGCTTTATGTACATCACAAGAGTCATAAAACTTATTGTATCCTTCCATCTAGCAATGTGACTTTTTGTAACACATTCTGAGGAAGCTTCTTGGATGCCTGCTTTCAGGCAGAACACAATCTAAGATGCCTCTGGGGAACCTTCGCCCTCCTTGCTCTCTCCCCTGCTCAGACCAAGGCCTAAACCAACCCAAGCATCACATTTGTATGGCCGTGTAGGGGTGGGGTGGGGAGTGGGGTAGGTTGTTGAGGGGGAGGGCAAGGGGGGGGGAGAGGGAGCTGGACAGAGACAGAGAGAGCCCTCAAAGCGCGTTCTGTGTGGGAGCAGAACCAAAGAAGCAATTCTCTCAGAAAAAAAAGAAAAGTGCAATGGGTGTTTTTGACATGTATCAAAACCTCTCTTTTTGGAGAGAGATGGAGAGGGAAGCAGCCTTGAGCCATGATGTTTATAATACAGGAGGTGCCACCAGATTCTGTGCTCCAGTCAGAAATCCACGGCAAAGTTTGGGGGCTACGTTCTGAGAAAGCAATTGATGAAATGAATCACATCCACGAGAGGGGAACAAGAAAGAGTACGGAATTCATTAAAAAGTTGGAAGAACTGGGTATGTTCATTCTGTAAAAGACAAATCTTGAGGGGAGGTGGGAGAAAGACCAGAATCCTGCCTCTGCCCACACCCACGGCCCTCCCCAGGTCCTCCACGTCTGAGCCGGGCCGGTCTAATGGAACAAAGCACGAGCGTAGGATCTGGCCGGCCCAGCTTGAACGCCAGCTTGGTCACTCACTGAGTGCATAGCCTTAGGCAATTTTTAAAAAAACTTTTTCTGTACATCTCTTTTATAAAATGGAGATAATTTCTCACATTCTGGATGGTTTTGCAGACAAATGTAAAAGCATTTGGTAGGTGTTCAATAAAAATCTGTTAAATGAATGCAATTTCCAGACTGGTTGAACAGCATAAGGTGTTAGATTTAAGATAGAAATAAGGAAGATTAGAGCTATTAGAATGCCCCTGGATGTACTGAGCTGCCGTCTCTAAAAACACCCAGATACAGACTAAGCAGTTGCTTGGCAGGAATTATGTTTTAAAAGGGATTTTTCCCTTTGTCTATATTTTTTTCCATGTCTATATTTTAAAGGGGATATTTCCAATGTTCACTCTAATGCTAATTCTCTCTGTAACCACAAGATGGCATTCAAGGTTTAATCTTCGAGGAATAAAAAAGCAAGCATTCCTACTTAAAAATGCATCAAATGTGTAATTATGTAAACCTATAAAAACAAGGTTCAACTTCAATAACCCTGACAGGAGAGCCAAACATATGTTAAATTAATGTGTTCAGCATCAATGTTGGCTAGACAACTGGAGAAAAGGTAATCAGACGTAGTTATGCTGTAGGAAAATCACATATTTTTGTGAGTTAAAACACATACTCACAAAATAAGACACTACAGGAATTCAGAAATAATATATATTAACTCCTTAATTTAAAAGATGGTATAGCCAAGTCCAGAGGATATTTTATAAAAATGAGAAAGTTTTATGCCGTTATTTGATACATCACATGTTAATTTTTTCATGTAGAAAGAGAAAGGAACATTGTTTAATAACAGAATTTGAGATTGACCAACAAAACCAGAAACTTTTCCACAAAAGGTAGAATTGATTTGTACTTGCAATTGGGCAGGCAATATTTTTACATTTATGTAAAAACGGAAGCTTTTAATAAGCACATATTAATAGGCAGATAGGAGATCATTTAGTTTTAGCTTTCAAATATAATATGCGTTTATTAATAACTTCAGGCAAGTTGGTGAATGTCTTTGTGCTTTATTTCTCTCTCATTGGTAAACTGCAGATAATATCTGCCTCTATTTTTCCAGAATTTCTGTAGAGAAACTTAGGGGTGAGGATCCAGTTGAAAAGGGGGGCTAGGACCCTGGTCCTGAACCCGTGTTCGTATAACAAGGAAAGTGGTTTGTAGACAGATGTGTTGTGGCCTTGAAGGAGGCTCATGGATGTCCTCGTGGGCTCCACTTAGGGGTGTGGCTTCCACTCCCCGTTGGCCCAGGATTACACCAGGAAATGAAGGGAGAACGCCCAGCATGCAGCAGGTGCCTGGCCATGCTAGTCCCTGTTCCCTCTGTCCCTCCTGTGTACAGACACGAGCAGGATACTTTTTCAAAGCTACACAGAATGTAAAACTTCTCCAGAATTAATAACTTTTATTTAGATAACTTGCTGGCTGACAAGGTGGAAACTACTGGCATCGATCTTCCCATCACCACGTAGCACTCATTAGCTACCGAGTATGACATAAAAATAGTTCTGTATGTGCATCAGTAAGAACGTTCACAAGAAGAGCTTGCACTGCTTTCTAATTTTGTATGTCTATTTCTCCAGAGAAAATAAATTATGAACCACTGATTAGATTCTAGTTTCATATCCTTTCCCATGTCTTGGTAGAAATAAAACATTTGCAAGAATAGCTAAAAGACAGGCAAGGCAATAGGAAAGAAAGATCGGCCTTACAAACAAACACCAAACCAAATGAGCGATTCATGAATATTTATGAACTGCTTATAATAACAATAGGTTCCTATTAATACTAATAGAAAACATGTGTGAAACTTAAGAATTTGCATAAAATATTCATGACCATAATTTATATTTCCAGTTTTCAGTCACTGTTCTATGACTACACCCTTAGATGTGCCAAAATAGAACCATAATCTCCAGGTTAGAACGGGCCTTAATAGGAGTCAGTACCTACATTTCATTTCCCCTAAAATTAACTCCCTTCACGTTTAATCTCACTGTTCGGCAGATCATTCAGCAAACAGTAATGGACTGCCTCCCAGTTCCCAGGTGGCCAGGCTCAGTGCAGAGGATACAAAGCTAGACAATGGCCCTGCCCTGGTGCCTGCAGGAATGTCCACCGCAGGGGCTGATGAGCTGGAACAGAATGCTCTAGAAGGGGCGGGCACCCACGTGTGTCAGGGACCCTTTCACCAAGACAGGCTGAGCTGGATCTTCCTGCCGTCCTTGTCCTCGTTCTGAAGAAGCACCTTGTGGCAGAGGCGGCGACAGGTGGAGTGGAGACAGGAGAAAGACCGTGCCCACAGAGGACCTAAACAAACATGGTCGTGATAGGTGCTGTTTTCTGTTCTCCAACCTGAGAAAATTTTACGACTTTTACGTGTTTGGGACAGACCACTGGTTCTCTGGAAAGTTGGGCACGTGGGCTCTCATCTCCCCCGTGCTCAGGAACTGCTGTTTATCGAATGCCCACATGTCAACACTACATGGTTTTATATGTCTGAGCTCATTCAAGAGATCAGATGCAGAACAACTCTGAAGGTCAGCATCGTCTCCATTCAACAGGAAGGAGCATGATCAGCGTGGGGAAGAGCCCCTCAGGATCCGTCCGACTCCAATGCCCTGTGTCTCCCCGAGCTGTTTTTCTTCCAAAGAAAGATTTCCCATCTGAAAACTGACGTCAGGCCACAGCAGAAAAAGCATGAATAGTAGCACACCTTAGGAGTACTCACTGTGCACATGACCCCTTTTGAAGTGCTCTACATGTACTAATTATTTAATCCTCACGATCTCCTTGAGAGGTAAGTATGGTTCTTATGGAGGCACAGAGATGTCAGACAACTCGCCCAACGTCACAGAGTAGGTGCCGGGCAGAGCCAGGACTCACATGCAGGCAGTCTGGCTCCAGCAGCCCTGTGCTTGAACACTCCGCATTCCACCTTTTAAGTCAGACCAATCCTCACTCTGGACCACCAGCAGAGATGCTGTGGCAATCTCCCAGGCAGGAGGCACAAAGTGCAGCAGAGATCTTCTGTCCCCAAACAATGGGGAGAAAGAAGAACTGGTGTGGCTGAAGAACCAGGTCTTGATTGATAAGGGGCGGGGAGGAACAGTGGGAGGAGGGGTAGGAAGCAGCAGAAACAGGTCTCTCCCTAACGCTATGCAGAGGCGAGGTTCTCCATTTGCATTTTCTGTTTGTTTATTTTAAATAGGAAATTTCAGTGCGAGAAAACCATTTTCAAATATTAAAAATAGAGAGATGCATAATGGTATTCTATTGCATGCACATCTAGACCAACGACTCACTTGCCTAGATCCTCAAACTTTTCTACTTGAGTCACTATTGAATTGACCACTTTATTATACCTCACGTATTTGGATGAACATGAGACTTTTAATAATTACCTGAAAAGAAGCTGATTCCACCATACTTTAGACTTTTGCATACTCAAATATTTATGTCGCCATAAAGTTATGCAGATAAATGTAGTAATTTTAAAAATTTTATTTAAATAGTGTTTTTTGACTAACCAACTGCAAGATTTAAAAGAAGCAAATATCATCTGATCTAAATATATTCTTATCAACCACCAGATGGCATAAGGTATGAGAGTTTTATTCTGATGGGGTCAACCATGCACATGATAATTTGACCTATAACTTCAAAATAATGTATTTGGGAAAATGTTCTAGCACTCAAACAACTCACGACTATTTCAGCCAGATGTAGAAGAGGCTGGATTAGTTGAAAGTGACATGGTCCAACTTTTTCTAAATTTGGGGGTTCTGTGGGATGCTCGCCTGGCATTACACAAGCAATCAATGATCAGACATACAAAGCAGTTCTGTTAAAGGGAATAAAAAAAGAAGTCACATCAAAGCAAAATTAACCTTCTAAGTAGGTTTCTTTAAACGAAACTTCAAATGCACCATCAAGAAAAAACTGTGCTTGTACTCCTTGAAATTCCACTTAATAAAAGAGTTTCTACTGCCTATAATTTATTCTGAAAGCAGGAAAGGCTCTAATGCAAAAGCTTTTCTCTACTTTGGCTTGAAGGAAATTTGTTTCAGAAGTCAACTGAAAAAAAGAACATGCAAGTGAAAAGCCCAACGTTAACTGTGCTGTTAAAGGGTAGGACAGCATATTTTAGGAACATCAATTTCTGCACAAATTCAAAATACAGCATATTATTTTTATTAGTCCTGTACTTCCATCTAGAAAACAGGTCACATTGCCAACAAGTCAAAGAGCTAAAAAATAAGTTAAATGAGCTAAATGCAAAAAGTAGGATCTTGAATTCCCCCAGCTTTGTGGTAGCACAGCAGCCTGGCCAACACCACAGAACCGAGACGGAATCTGCTCTCGCGTGAGGAAGCAGAAAGACTGCCTTTCGGGGTCAAGAGACCAAAGCAGAGATTAAGGTCCCTTCCTTAACGTGGTCTGAGGGTCAATGACTTCTGAAGATAGTGTAATAATTTATTTTTGCATTTTACTACAGACTTCCTTATTAGATGTAATATATTTGGTTCCTGAGGGAGAAATCTGTGGAAGACGAAAAGATATTTGAAACTATGAGAAGGATGAAAAGCTAATTGGTGATATATAAACAGGGCTTTCACCCCTATTTCTAAGTCATACTTTGATAAGGATAATGGGAATAGGAGTAAGAGATTTCATGGTGGCGGCGGTGGGGGGCGGGGGGGGGGAGTATCGTGAGATTCCTTCACTGAGGCTCATGTCTTCTCTCCATCTTTGGCAGCCAATAGGGAGCAAAGATGTTTCCCACCTAGGTTCATATTAAAGGAAAAAGTGATACTTACTCTTGTTCTTATGTTTAGAAAAGGGCATAAGTTATTTCCAAAGGGTTTGTCCTGATGGTTCAGTTAGACAGTAGAAAGTGGAATGAGAGCTATTTCAAGATAGTCGGATAATATATTCTAGACACTTAAAATTACTTACTTTAAACTCCATTCTTTAGGATGTTTTAGCTCCATTTTCTTCCATTTATAATACTTTGCAATGAAATTTTGATCTTCAAACACTGAAATTAGAGTATTGAGAAAAAGGAACTATTAAAAACACTTTAAGAATAGTTCAACGTCTGAAATGATAGACTTCATTAAGTCGATATGTGGCAATGACGCACACTCTACAGTTCAAGTCACGTTACAATGCTTGGACACTTTCCAAATTTCTTCCTTTTATTTGAACTTTGTAATATTAGATATTGTTTAAAATAAGTAGATTGTGACTTTAAAACTTTTCATTATAAAGACATTTGTTTACATTTAATTTGTAGTCATGAAGAAGGTGTTAAAATAACTCACATAGAAACTGCAGACACCATAGTTTAACAAAATTCTGACTCAGCACTTCAAGCGGCAAAATAAAATCCTGGAGTTGGAAGCGACATTCCAGATCTTGATCTTTCCTAAAGCAAGAGTCTGCAAGAGATGGGCATCCAGCCTCTAAACGAACCCCTTGCCAACGACAGAAAACTCTCCTCTTTGTTGTTGGGAGACTGACTGTTCCACTGACAGTAAGGTCACAGTGTCGTTGCTTAATCGGAGTGCTGAGTTTCCACTCCTAGTTCTGACCTCCGGAGCAACACTGAGTAAATCCATACTCCCCGTGGGAGACAGCCCTTCGAATAAAGATAGCTCTCAGGGCAGCCTCAGTTCCTTCAACTGTTTCTTAAGACATGATTTTCTGGAGACCTAACCATCCTCACCATCCTGGTTGTGAACCTTGTTGATGCTCCTATTAAAGTTTGCATTCAGAATTGGCTCAGGGTCTTGATTTCATTTGAATAGCAAAGACACAAATGGGTTACTACCATCCTTGATCTGTGTGCTACACCTCTGCCAATTCAGCTTAGATCTGCATAGCATTTTCTGGAAATCACATTACACCGCTGGCTCATATGTTTGTGGTTAATTATAAACCTCATGCCTTCATTCAAATGCACATAAAATTTATTGAAAATCTACTATGCTTAAAGCGCTGGTAATTTTGACATGAAATAACTGTTAAGCCAGATCATACACACATATATACCTCATCTATCTATCAATCATCTATCTATCTAGCTATCTATCATCTATCTATCTATCCATCCATCCATCCATCCAGCTCTCATCTCCCTGTTCCTTATAACTGTCCTGGATTTACAGTCTCGAACTATTTAACCAACTAGATGTTCTCCACGGTCTTGCCCTTATCTGGAGTTTCCTTCTTAATAATGATGAATTACCCCTGTTGTCACTGATAGAAAAAACCATTTAAACTTAATAGTTCTCATTTTCTTCTATTAATATTACATGATTTTCACCAGCAACGTTCCTCACTATTCTTTAATTTCTTTTCTTGCTTCAAACACACACAAGCACATATACACACATATTCTTGTAGGGTTATTAATACTCTTTTTATTGGTATTTGGATATAAACTCCTCCCTTCCATTAGGAAGCAAAGCTGAGCTTCCCAGAGATCTTAGTGAGGGCTCGATATTTCCCGTAGGTGATTATAATAACTAATATTAGTAGAGTTTTTACTATATGCTGGAGGGATGCAGTATGTATTGTTAATACCTACTTTACAGATGAACAGACAGACAGAAAGGTGGAGTAATGCCTTCTTATTGGGACTATTCACTACTGCTTAGAAAAAAGTTAAAATTTATTTGAAGTGTCTATTCAAGGATCATTCATATCTTTCCTTAACTTTTTCAAAATTGCCTTTCCTACATTTTCTATCCAAATATGTACAGCAGTCTCTTCTTTACATATTATAAAACTCCAAATGGCAAGGTCATCTTTCCTGAATAGTCCCATTAATTTTATATCATTGGCTCATTTTATTCCTCGCTTTCTCTACTCTCAGAGATGAAAAATGCCAAGCATTTGCACAAAATTTTATTGTAAAGCTTCCTATTTTACGCCTCCAATTTTTTCACTCATCTGTCTCTTACCACCTGACTGTAAACACCTCAGAAAGCTTATCATAATCCTTCTCTTCTTGTCTCCAACACACAGCCAACTGTCTAACATGGACGACGCTCAGTGAATGATGTTGATTGGAGGGAAATAATGAAGAAATGAGGACAGGAGAGAGAGAGAGAGAGACAGACAGAGAGAGACAGACAGAGAGAGAGAGAGACAGAGACAGAGAGAGAGAGAGGAAAGGACCAGTGAAATTTGGTCAGGAGTTCTTGAAGTTCGATCCCCCCCACAACCACATCTCGCCATAGGGTGGCTTTGTAATCTGTGGTGGGAGAGCACTGTCTGTTGCCTCCATCATACAGCTCTTTCTCCTTCTCTTTCTTCTGAGGATTACTGGCATTGCTTCTACTCTGTTCTTCCATGACGCATCTCTTGTCCCACATCTGTAGAGGTTGATCTGAAGTTTTTTTCCCACTGATGGGACTCTCACCTCCAAAGACAGAAAAGCACTGACTTGCCTCAGCATGTTTCGTTTCCACACATACCACCTCATGCTAACCAGAGAGCAACTTAAAATAGAGTGGAACATTTTTGTCAATGAATAGAAATGAAAAATGAGGTACAAAGAGTTAAAAGACTAACCTAAATTCTCTTAACTGTAGGCGCAAAACTAGTCGAGGGCGGAGGAGTCTCTAACCGTGGACGTCACGCTCTGCCCGCCAGAGCCCTTCTAACCTCGGCTGCACACTGCAACCACCGGGGGAGCTTCACAAACTACTCCCGCCTGGTCCTGCTCCCAGAGATCCTGATGGGTTGGGGCTGAGGTGGGAATTTTTACAGGCTCTGCTGGTGGTTCAGAGGAGCGGTCCAGCCTGAGAGCCAGTGCGTCAGACTTAGACAACATTGCTTTTTGCATCTGATGCATCTTGGAGGCGGGGTGTTGCTGGCTCAAAGCTCAAAGAATGAAGGTCTCCTAGGGTGAAAGTGAGCATCCCAGGACGCTTCAGGCTGGTAGGACTGTTTCGATGACAGCAAGCACACACAGGAAGCCTGCACTCACGGTTCCAGGGCACACTGGTCTGAAGGAATTCTCTTCCCCAAAGATGAACATTTCCTTATGAGGATCATCTTCCGTCATTAATGTGCTGTTGCCCACAACCACATGTGCTGATTTGTTCTCTGCCAAACTTTTTCTTTGCCATTCTGTAGTGATGGGCAGAGAACCGTGGGTCATCAGTACATTGTCCCATATGATTGTCTGTGACTATAAACTAATAATTACAATTATTGAAAAATGTGTTGCATAGACTTCAGAGTTTGAATTTAAATCTCAGGGTTTACAGAGAAAACAACTTTATATCATATTCTGGAGGCTGTATAGTATGAGAGAAAGAGTGACAAATGTGGAGTCAGATCTGGTTCCAGTCCTTGGGCCACAGGCTACCTGCAGTAATTAATAACAGCCACTCACTGGGTGCTGGGCATTCTTGCAGGGCTCCAGCCCTGTGAGGGGTATGCTATAACTATTCTCATGGTACAGATGAGGTAAATGGGACACAGAGAGGTTAAGAAACTTACCCAAGGTCACATGTTAGTAAATGGGAGAGGCAGGATTAAATCTCAGCAATCTGGCTCCAGAATTTGCACTCTTTACCAATATATAATATTCCCTCCTATATGTGTGACCTTTGGTAAATCACATACCTTCTCTTGGTCTTGGTTTTCTCGTCTGTAAAACAGAGTAATAATAATAATGTCTCGCTCTTGGGTTGATATCCCACTATGCATGACATATATCAGAGTGTTCAATAAATATTGGCTGATAAATGAATCAAAGAAGGATAAAAACAAAGGATGATTAAAAAACATAATACAGAGTATGCTCTGTAAACTGTATCATACAAGGACAAATTTACTATTATTACGGCACACATGACTATATAAAGATTCATGGTACAAAGATATAGAAAAAAGTTAATATTCAAAATCAAAATACAACCATTCATCACGATTCAGAAAATAAAAAGCTTTAAAAATATGCACGAGAGTTTAATAATCTTTCCGGGATAGGAATATAACTGTAGAAAACGAATTTATTAGAAGTTTCCCTTTTATTTCCGTGTAGTTGAAGAAGTGTTCTATGATCTAAAAGCTTCATCTTTATTACTGCCAGGAAGTTAGGCCGTTAAAAGAGAGAGGATTGGATCTCATCCAGCTGAACTATCCAAAGACCAAAAGGCCAGCAGCACACCTAAGGTTTACATTTAATTTGTTAAAATTAAGTGCCGGTTATTATTGATGGAAAACTCTTGAAACATTCTCATAACAAATCTCTGGGGGAAGGAGAGAGAGGATGACGGTGAAATCTTGCAGCAAGGTCTAGAGTCCGTCTCAGAGTTCCTCTGGGCTAGAGGCAGCCATCGCCAGCCGTCGCCTTTACGGAGAGACAGGATTACACACGAGGTTAGCGACAGATGGAGAAACAAGAGGCACGTGAAACATTTTGGTGTCAAACTCTTTTGAAGAAGAAACTTCAGTCACTGGTGTTTCATTATTTCCTTCCGTTTTTTAATTGTTCTTTATTGCAAGCCAATCATTTGCAAATTTCCTTGAGGTTTGGCATGTAATTCTATTTTTTTTTTTCCCTAGCAATTTGGAGTTTCCAAGTGCCTCTAAATATTTACCTGTCATTCCACGAAGCGCCATCCTATACCACTCAGCTTGTTTTTCGGTTGAAGCAGTTGGACACTGAGTCGGTCCCCAGAGGGTGCCAAGTGCCTCTCCACACTGTGTTTGTTGAAGGTACCGCCCCCGGATTCCTTCTGAGCTCTTCAGTGCCTCACACGTAGTAAGTACTCGAGATGTGTTTGCTGAATTGACTAAGCAGTACACAACCACAACTCTTTGAAGTGAAGTAAACATTCACATACTCTGGTATCAAAAATAATAAAATTCTCTGTACTGATAGATTGCTAAACACTGTTTGAAGCAGACTTTAAAGGTTTCTTAAAGCACCTCAAATTATTTTTCTCAACCGCTAATCTACGAGTGATTGAGGAGGGGAACATATAAACACAAAATAATTAATAAGCAGCAACCTGAAGGAACATGTAATTTCTTAGAAGTTCTTGAGCTAACTTACTTTTTTGCATTTGTTAAACTTCGTACTACTTTTCACTCTAATTCGTGCCTTAAAACTAGAAACTTTTTGTTGTGATACTTTGTTCTATTGAAACAAATATGAGACTATCACAATGATGAGATGAAATTGGATGAGGCCACAAAGGAAGGCAGTGGTCGTGGGGGTGGAGTGGACAGGAGACATTCGTAATGTTGTAGGAGGCGAAATCACCACGATTTAATGAGGGAAATGAAGTCTAGGAAATGGCGGTGGACGAGAGAGAGAGTGGGTAGGGAGGACTGAATGAAGAAGGAGGAGGCAGAGGAACCCTGGGGAGGAAAACCCTGGACGCCGGTGCCACCTAGCTCAGGAGAGCACAGCCAGCCAGAGAGTGGGGAAGATGAGGCTGAGAAGCAACCACTGAATCTGGGAGTCGCGAAGCCGCTGGTAACTTCAGAGTGCGCCCCTGCAGCAGGATAGCTCACGAGGTCATATTTCAGGAAATGTGTACAGACTGGATAACCTATTTTGATCCAAATAATGAGACAGTATCTAAAGATTTGATTAAATGCGACCAGAAAGTTGTCTTGCTCTCCCCTCCTGTCTTTAGCTCCTAGTGTAGATGGCAATGGATAAGTCTTCCTTAGAAGGATCGAATTGAAAGCCCGAGGTTCATATGTTTTCTTGCTGTTTTTCTACTTAATTCTTAGCTTGAGGATAATCGCGTTTAGAATCAAAAAGATTCCTCCTGCTATGAAGACTTCTTTCTGGCGTGAAGGGAGTAAAGTAAATCTCACAAGACTGAGGACTTCATCTCTTACGCCTCCAAGTGCCTCTCTTTCCTTCTGGCTTCTAATCAGACTTCAGTCCGGGGCTCCATACAAAAGAGGAAATAAACTCATAGCTGTGGAATGATTGCTATAAACAGCCAACAGAGAAGTTTATCACCCGCAAATTGCAAATATATGTCAATTGGTCTTTGAAAGCAAGCCAAGTCGAGAATAATTAAGAGATTAATAAATACCAGAATCAGGCAGGTCATCTTACATGGAGTTCTGCAATAGTCCGTGGGCTTTGACGTGGCTATTCCAGACCATGTCTTGTAGTAATCGTCAAATGAGACTACTTTAATTGATCTGAAAATACAAATTAAAATCAGACAATGAGTAGTCGGCAAGTTTGATTTTTAAAATTACTTTATCAGAGTGGATAGTTTCAGACAACAATATCTTGTCACAAGACATTAAGCTGATTTGCAATTTCTAAGGAAAGAATCTAGCATATTAATTTCTCCACTAATACAAACAAATCACAGAAAAGAAAATCCATCTAAATCACTTTTCAATGATAAATGTAAATGTGCACCATGTGTATATTATAAACAGAAAACTACAGGTTTAAGATATCTGCCTTTCACGACTAACATTAAAAAAGCACTTTAAGGAAAGCATCATACCTGTATTTTGCTCCTTCCACAATCAACAATTTTCTCAAATTTCTATGCCAAAGTTTAGTGAAATCATCCTTATTTCCTTTTTATGATGAGAGGGAAATAGAACGCCAGAATTGAGATTTTTTTAATTTTTACACAGAATCTGGCCATTTTTGAAGAGGAAGAAAAACAACTCTTCTAATATTCCTGCCCACACTTTTCCTCCCCTGTGCCAATATCACCATGTCCTCGCGGGACAGCAGAGGCTGTTAGAAAGTATTAAATGGGAACCCTGAAACCGTCTCTTCCATAACTGCATTTCCATTTTTTTCCTACAAACTTTTTGAAAGCAGAGATTCGCAACACTCTACAAACAAAACATTGCTTTGGGATATTTTCAGACGTGAAATCACCAATTAACTCGCTTAAATAGACACTTGAGAATCAAATGTAAAAGACCTTACATTTGTTTTCCATTTTAAGTCTTTGGCTGTTTGGAGCCAGCAGCAACTTTTCAGTTTTCAGTTAGAACAAGTATCCAGCACTAGCATTTATCGGTAAATTATAGGTCCCTTAAAGTAAATATTTAACTCAATTTTGAAATTAATGGGGCAATATCTACATGTGTTAATGCATTCATTTATTCAAATGATAATTACAGACACCTACTTTTAAGACTAACATTTTTCAAATGTGTTATTGATTTTGCAATCGTACTTAACTGGAAATCTGAAACTCAGTGCAGAGAAATTAATCACGATATTATTGCCTCCAGAGTTACAACACAGTGCTTTCTACTACTAGATGATATACTAAACTAACATTAATTTGCTAACGAAATGTTTCGGCTTTTGGCAATGAAGGTAACAAAATGAAAGGCTGCATTATAGCTCCTGCATGAAAAAGCCAGTGATCAATCTGCTGCCACAGATCATTTAGCAGACAACAATGACCCCAGAGGAAGGAAACTGTCAACACACTGTCTAGTGAAAAAAATACACCATCTTCAGGCACAATCGTCTCCATTGTTTTTTTTTCTGTTTGACGACGACCCATGACCCTCCCCCTTCCCAACGGTGTCCTGTTCAATTTCAAACTGTTAGCCTTCAGGGGCTTTCTCTTCTTTTCCCAGAATAATTAAAAATATCACCCTAAAAGGTATAACTTTAGTATAGTTTGAATATACATAGCAGAATGTCTTAAACATTTGGGAATATTTGTATTTTCGATTTTATAAAGAAAACAGTCCCTTAAGATAAGAGAACAGTAACTATTTTATCATTATTTAGATAAACTACTAAGTTTACAGGGATATATACAGTACAAAAAATACATGTGTTTATAGTTTCAACCAACAACAGGAATTTATTGAGTATTATCACTGGCACTATGAATACAAAAAAGTAGAAGATACAACTTTAAACTGAACATCGGAGCTTATTATCCTGTTGTGAAAATGAAATATCCCTGAACTGGTAAACAGAATAGCTCTATATATTAATATAATGATGCGCTACATCATTTAGCACAGACATCTGGAGACCAGAGTGACAGATACTTTGGCAGTGGCAGTAAGCAAAGAGGTTGGAGGTGCGAGCTCCAACTTTGCTTCAGAGCCATTAGGGAAAGAGTCACCCGGGATACGGCCCTAAAGGGAGGAGGAGGCGTTGCAGGCATTGCGGGGTAACAGTATGCCCAATCGCTCCGGTGGGAAGGGGCACGGTGTGTGCACATGCACGTACAGAGCATGTTGGGGGAAGAGGTGATAATAACAAGATAATTGACTCCAGTGGACAGTTCCAATTTCAGAGGAATTGAAATTTGATAAAAATAGGTGAAACTAGGCAATGCAGGGTCTTCAAATTTAGGCAGAGAATGGGTTAGAGTTGATGTGGTAATCTTGATTTATTAGGTGATAGAGAGTAATGAGGAGGTCTGGAATACGGCAAGTAAATGGTGAAATCAGCCTTTGAGTAGGAGTTTTCTCTGGCGTTAGTATGTAGCTTGGCTTTTATGAGAGTAAATGCAGGGGGACCAGTTAGAAAGTAAATGCAGTAATTCAGGCAAGAGATACTGAGACCTAATACTTGAGTGGGAGCAAACATTATGAAGAGGGGGAGATGAATCTACGACAATACTAAAGAATTGACTGGACTGGTTGCCTGATGGAGTGTGAAGAATGAAGGAATTTGAGGGTCACATATTCTCCTAAAGCCCAGAAGACCAGTTAGCTCCGCTATTAGTAGAAAGCATCTAGAGAAACTCGAGTGAAATATGAGTTTAATTTTAAACATGGGTTGTAGGTGATGACCTCTAGGAGTGTGATTGAGAAATTGGGGCTGGAAAAAAGAGATTTGGGTCAAATCGACACAAAGGTTGATAGATGACATCATTAGGGAAAACAAAGTCCAAAAGAGTAAGTGTTTAGAAAAAAAAGAGCAGAAACCAATTCACAGTTCAGAGGAGCCAGTGAAGGCAGCAGGAAGGACGGTGAAGGGAAGACGAGAATGGTGGTGGTGCTACTTCATGGAAGCACCGTCCCAGCCCCAGCAAAGCTAACGACTACATCCCGACACATCTCCGGACATTTAGTCATGTCGTATCCTGACTAAGGGCACAGGCTCTGGAATCAGCTGGTCTGGGTCAAAACATTCTGGCACCACTACTTATTAGCTGCGTGACTCTGGGCACATTACCTAACCTCTCCAGTCCTGCTTCCAGGGATAAAACTTCCTTTTGCGGTGGTTGTGAGCCTTCAACAGAATCATGCATGACAAGAGCCAGGTAGGGGGTCTAGCGGCCCCCAGCACTCTGTGTCAGCCGGTCTCCTCAACTGCCTCAGTTAATAACACCTCCTCATTTCTCTCCTGCAAACTCTGAACCCAATTGCTTTTCTCTCTCTGTCCCTCCCTATTCCAGGTTCTCATGCCTCTGCTTGAAAGCCGCATCTGGTCACCTAATTCTATAGGAGGAAGTCTAGAGACTCTCATAGAACTCGAGGTTTTTCAGCATCTGGCCATGCCAACCTTTTCTTCCACGGCTCCTTCGCACATCCAGAGGCTCCATCACAAGGAGCTTCCTGACAACCCTGAGGGTACCACAGAGTTACACTTCTGTGCCAGTGCAAGCAGTTCTGTCCAGAAAGCTCGTGCCCTCTGTGGTTGTCACACTTCTTATCACAGATCCCGCCCAATAAAAATATTATGTCAATGCAGGTTGTCACAGTGGCCACTGCAGATGCCTCCATTCTCCTCCCATTATGTACAAGCCACTCTATCTGATGGCACAGACCCCATCCCTGGCTCTAAGTCAGGGCCTGATGGGCTCAGGGCTGTGTGATCAAGGTAACAGTTTAGGGACAGGCACCTGGCCCAAAAAGATCCGGTCAGAGCGAAATTTATTCTAGTTTCTAGTACATCTCGATATCTGGGAGTGTCAATCTTCTTTGCTCTTCTTCAAGATTGCCTTGTTTATTCTAAAGCCTTTGCATTTCTCCACACCTTTAGAACCCCCTTGTTAATTCCCAGAAAAACACCCGGCTGAGATTTTGATTGATATTCAATTGAACGTATAGACTAATTTGGGAAGAACTGACATTGTAATAATATTGAGTCTTTTCCAAGTCGCACACATTGTATATCTCTCTCTATTTCTTTAGGACTTAAAATTTCTCCCAGATATATTTTGTGGTTTTAAGTACAGATATCTTATTCATCTTTTGTTACATTTCAGTGCTGTTGTAACAGTAGTTTTAAAATTTCTCTTTCTATGTGTTGATTGCTAGTATATAAAAATACAGTTGATTTTTTAATGCTCATCTTGTATCCAGGGTCCTTGCTTAATTCACTTATTAATTTTCAAGCTTTGTATATTCATTTGGATGTTACTTTGTATAGAATCCTGTTATCTGTGAATAAAGATGGTTTACTCCATCCTTTCCAAAATTCAGGTGTATTGGCCTATAATTTTTCTTTCTTATAATAATCTTCTCAGGTTTCGGAATCAGAGTTTGGAAGACTGGAAGTATACCCGTTTTCTCTATTCACTGAAAAGTCTGAATATGTTTTTTCAAAAAATTGTCTTATTTTGAAATAAATTTAGATTTATAAAAGAGTTGTAAAGATAGTTGAATACTTTTTTGTTGTTGTTGAGGAAGACTGCCCTGAGCTAACATCTGTTGCCACTCTTCCTCTATTTTTTCATATGTGGGACACCTCCACAGCACGGCTAGTGAGCTGAGCAGGCCGGGATCCGAACCTGCGAACCTGGGCTGCTGAAGTAGAGTGCATGGAACATTAACCACTCAGCAACCAGGCTGGGCCCGTTGAATAGCCCAAACAAGATGTAGAATATTTTTATTACTCCAGAAAGTTCCTGACTGTCCCTTCCCAGGCAGTCTGCCTTCACACTTTGGGCAACACTGACCTGATTTCTGTCACTGCAGATTAGTTTGCCTGTCCTAGAACCTCGCATAACTTGGACCATACAGTATGTACTCCTGTATTACTCGGGGTTTTTCACACAGCACAATGCCGGCTGTGACACATGCAACTATAGGCGTTGCATGCATCAACATTCGTTCATTTCTATTGCTGAGAATATTCGATTTATGAATATAACAACTTATTTATACATTCAACTGTTGATGGGCATTTTAGCTGTTTCCAGGTTGGGATATTATGAATAAAGCTCCCAGGAACATCTGTGTCTAAGTGTTTTTGTGGATATATATTATCGCTTCCCTTAGGTAAACACTTAGGAGTGGAATTACTGGATTACAGGGCAGGTGAAAATTTGATGTTATAAGAAACTACTAAATTGTGTTGCAGACAGGCTGTGGGCATGTCAAACGGCACAACAATGTGCACAGCAATGCAGCAGAGTCCCGGGGACTGCCTCCTCGGCAACAACTGGATTGCTAGCTTCAGCCAGCGGTGCGCCCTTCCCATCTGCCCCTTCTCAGAAATGACAGCAGCCATCCAGTTCAACCCAAAACCTAGTATTTATCCTGGATTCCACTTTCTCTCATACCCTACACCTAATCAAACCAAGCCTTGAATCCATCCGCTTTCCTTCCCTCTCCACATCTGCGCCCTCAGCCCTAGCCCCAACACCTCTTCCCTCCCTTGGTCCACTGAAATAACCCAATGACTGTCTCCTTGCTTCCATCTTAGATCTGCCACAATCCAGTCCCCACACAGCATTTAAAGTAGTCCTTTTGAGATGTTAACCTGATGATGTCTTTCCCCTTCTTAAAAGCTGTTTGGCTGCATCCCAATTACTGCTGCAAGGCTAATAAAATCCGAATTCCTACCTAATGTGGGCCTGCCTCATCTCCTGCCCCACTCCTCTTCCCCCTGGCTGTGGTCCAGCTCCGCGGCTTGCTTTCTGCTGCTCTAACACGCCATGCTCATGTCCATTGGAGGCTCTGTGTACTAGGTATTCCCTTGGCCTACAATCTCAGGGTAGCTGAGAGATACCACTCTCCCCCAGTTTTTCACTCCTCCCTTTTCCTTTCAATTCACAAATCTCGATTTTTCAAGGTAACACCCTCTACAGGTTTATCTCACCATGGTTCTTGGCTATAGTAACTCTTTCTCCCAGAACCCACGCATCACAGTCCGTCGTCAGTGCTGGGGCCTCATGCTGCCACCTGGTTACCTTGCTGCCTGTGTGATGAGAGAGTCCGCGTTCCACACAAAGGACCGAAGGGCCAGGGTTTCCTCCCCAGAACAGGGGCCCCTCTTCCTTCTGTGTGACCCAGCACCAAAGACTGTGCCCAGTCTGACTGCCGGAATGAGAAATAACTGCTGCCCGCATTTTGGTGTCAATATTTTATGTATTCCTTTCAGGCCACGCTCACATGCTCAGCGCTCCTGCCGGAGACAGATCCCAGCAGTGCTACGGGCTAGGCCTCATCTGGGGGCTGGGGGATGGACGAGGCCCATGCTCTTGCTGCCACATCCCAATTAATCACTCTGTCAGCTGTCCCAGGTCTTCTGATGTGCTGGGGTTACAGAGCCCCTGGACGTGACGCTGTCTCACGCTCCGGGACAGAGGCCTCCCCGAGGCTCCTTCTTCCAGGCGCTCTTCTGACTTCAGTCTCTTGGGAGCTAATCCACTAAGAGGAGCCTTGTTTGGGAGCATAGTTAAGTATCCACTATTGCCCTTTTTATATTGGAAAGATAACATCTAGGATCTGGTGGAGGAAGGCAAACAACAGTCTACGCTGAGATTACCGTCTGAAACCAGAAGCCCAAGCACAGCAAATAATAACCAACGCTGAAATAACCCGGTACTGCGACAAGTGCCTCACGTGCATGCAATCATTTAAGCTTCACAGCAACCCCATAAGGTTGGTACTATTATTGTTACTGTTTTGTATGAAGAAACTGAGATGGAAACAAGTTAACTATTTGCCTTAGTCTCACATTTGGTCAATGGAAGAATTGCGATTCCTTCACTGGCTATGCTGGGGTGTGTGTGCGTGTGTGTGTGTATGTGGGTGCATGCGCATGTGTGTGTGTGTGATAAGACCATACGTAATATCGCATAACCCACTCTCTTCACCTACTTTTAATCTTAATAAGTCTGCAGAATCATGTCTGAAAGATACTTTTTGGACATTATATGACTAAACCAAAAGGTATTTAATCAATTCATTTTGTTGGACTTCCTGTTTTCAGCTTTTCATTTTAAGCAGTTCTATGATTGACATTCCTGCAATCTATCTTTATGCACTTCTTCAATTATATCCTTACAGGTAAATCTCTAGAAGTGGAATTGCTGTGTCAAAGGCATGCACTTCTTTTAGAACTTGCCATATGCAACACGAATGTCGCTCTTTTGTGTCTCTCCCTCGAATTTTGCCTCGTGCATGCCCCTTTAAATGATTTAGGCACTCTGCACATGTGTATTTAGTATTCTGATCTTCTCTGTCTCATTCTCCTCTCTTCTTTTGATTATCTAGCAACCAACTTCCTTTCGCCTAACCTGCTTTGGTTTTATATCTCAGCTCCTGATACACTTTGATTGCCCTGGCATTTCTGATTCACTTTTCCCTTTTATTCTGGATGTGAAAACACCTTCCACTGGGTCAGGCGGTGGGAAATACACCCTCTCCTGTCTCCATGCTTCTGAATGTGCTATTCCCTCTGCGTGGAGCACCCTTCTCTTGTCTGCAGGTGAATTCCTACTCTACCTATAGACATCAGCTCAAGCATCACCCCCTCCTGGCAGCTGGCCTTTATATGCTCCCTCCAAGCTTTTGTAAGATAGTTCTCCCTCTGTGCTCCCCCAGCATCTTGATCTTATCTCTGTAATAGCACTCATTATATTGTAGGTATTAATGTAATGCAACAGTTAACAGGCCTGGCCCAATAAATGTTGGGTTGCATTTAACAGAGGTGGAACCGGTGACAGATGACTCGGTGAAAAAGTGACGGCCTCTAAAGGAGGCCTAGAAAAAACAAAAGCTACAGGGGAAGAGGTTTGTGCTCAGTATGACTCATTTTAAAAATGATTCCACCTGACCTTAGCATCCCCTCTTGGCCACCATCCTGATATTTGCCCCTGGCCTTCAAACTACATCCTCTGGTAGAAGATGCTCCCATGTGGTCCTGTGGGACCGACAGTCAGGCACGCTCCCTGCCCCGTCTTCTCTGCAGAGGAGAGCTTCCAATCCTAGAGTATAATCTCGTGAGATCAGAGATCACATATGATCCAGGCGTGTGTCCCCAACCCTGGAGCACCGTGCCTGGCACAGAGCATATGCACAGCGAATGCATTTTAAATAAGTGAATGAGTAGCTGTTCTGCAGAGGCTGCCCCATATCTCATTAAGTGTATCTACAGCCCACATGCAAACATCCCAGATGACAAGCACAAGACTAAGTCACCTTCAATTACTGCACGTCAACTGGACTCCCGTGACTGTATTCTACCCCGTTGACCGGACTTTGCCTGAGTGCTGTTATGTCTTTCAGAGGCAGGATTTCAACTGCCTGTGCACGCCTCTGGAATCCGTTTCCACAGCCAGGTCAGCTCTTTCAGCTGCCGAGGAGTGTGACGTCCCAGCATCTGGTGCTAGACTGACAGTGCTAAGAGCAACCTCTCTCTCTGAATAATTTCTGCAAGACCTCATTGTGGATGCTCTATGTAAAAACTAAAAGCTAGACATAACTGAGCATTATCCCATAACAAATGGACCAGGACGAACATTAGAATTCACAGATATAGAAGAAATTGCAGCCTGCTATGAACTAGGAGTGTAGGGAATCACCGAAATCTAGCCTGTTGCTTCAACTGAGTCTAGAGATCTCTCTAGAGATTTCAGGCTAGCACTAAGAAAGCACCACAAATCAGACCTGATTCTGGCTTCTTTCATCCTTGGTTTGGTTCAAAGGCCCGGTGGAAGCTGGGACTACAGAAGTTCTGGGCTGCTCTTATTGCCTTACTAGTAAATGCTGGCAGTGTATTTTCATGCACTGCAAATAATTATACCACAAATAGAAAGACCTTTTTTATATTCTAGGGACATTCGCATTCCACAGGTGATGAAATGGTGTCTATGCGTTCAACAGCCATTTATTGTAGGTCTATTTTGCGCCAGGATGGTCTCTGCTTCTCTCTACATTGACAAGTATAAGGGGCAGCAACGTCTTCTACTGAATCACAACCCACTGGATTATGCTCACCTTCCTGCAATTTTCGAGTTCTTTCACAAACAGAAGCCTCTTAAATTACCTAATTTTACCCATCTTTTACACAGTGCCAGTCAAGGAAACCTGAGCCGAAGCAAGCAGTATTTCAACACGACTTAATTGACTGTTTTCTACATCCGACTGACTATCAAATTAAGGCTGATGGAGATGCTCGAGACACTAAACGGTGCAGAACCATGTGTGAGGACATCGACCTATAACCTGTTCAGGGACTCAAGGATGAATCGATGCCACATTGTCAGGTTGTCTCTCAAGTTGTACAACGGCTTCAGCCCTAACTCTCACCATTTTCCTCTAGCATCTTATCTTCTAAATTGCTTGGATTTTTGCAATCTAGAATGGTTTGTGCTCATTATGTTGACTACACGTTTTTTCCTTTTCAACCATAAAAAATAAAAATTAAAAGAGTAGGCAAGTTCATAGCTTTACTTTCAATTTTAATTCAACAGTCCAGAAAGAATTCAATAATTATCCACATTCTTCCTGAAAATAATATTTTAGAAAGCCATTGTAAGAGGAAAAGATATCTACTTCCTTTTCTAAGTAAAAAAAATGAAAATTCAATTATGATAGAAAATATAAACAGTTTAAATCAATAGTCCTTTTAGTAAATAAATCAACATAGAATTGTATAAGGAAAACTTACCTGATAAATTTATCTGGGTCTTTATGTAACTCAGGGTTGTCATCTTTCACTGTAAAGAAAAATATGAAAGGATTCTGGTTTACGTGGAAGATTGAATATATGGCTTTATGTGTACTCTTTCCAAAGCTTCAACAAAATGGTAATAAAAGGGGGAAAATAAGGTATAAAACCTCAAGGGGAGCAAAAGAAAGGTGGCGAGAAAATTTTTCAAGACAGAAAGCAGACGTCAAGTGATAACTGTCTTAGCAGGACATAGAAATTTGAAACCTAACTACATCATGAGGGGAGGGTGATAAAAAGCAAGAGGATGTACACTTCCGAACTTGGGGAACAATTCAGGAATTGGAGGTGCCAGACACCTCTGAAGGGTGACAGAGAGAGCACACACGCCTAAGACTTATACCCTCATCCTGCTCAGCCAGACGACCATCACTGCCCAGGCAGCAGGGAGGATGTTTCATCTCTGGAGAAACTGAGTCAGAGAGTCAGGCCTGGCAGACACTAGGCTCAAAGGAGAACCAGAGTACAGTAAGGGACTGACAGCAGGGGAGAAATCAAATAAACCATACTGAATAGATAAGATTCTTACTCTCTCCCGTTTCCACCTCTGAGAGCATAAGCAGCTAGCATCTCTCTCCAGGCTCAAGACTGAAGGATTCATCTCAGGAGAAACAGCCACGCCTGACCAACAGTATGGCCAGGTCCTCACCCAACAACCCTGTAATGAAACAAAACCATCCACTAGTCCAGGCTTTTCAGAGACTGGTTTCCATTCACCATGTGTCCATCAGTGGACACTCAAGGTCACTACACATTTGAGTAAAGCCAGGAACCATGAATGATAACAACCAAAACAAAGAAACAGGGAGAAAAATAGAAAATAGAGCCTACTTTTCTGGATATCTTCCAGAATATAGAACAAACACAAAGAGACAGGTAGTGGATAAAATAGATTTTTAAAAACTAGAAGACCAGATCAGTATATCTCACATCCAGATCTTTGGCTATCTAGAAGAGGAAATGGAGGGGAAAATAATTATAAGAGAGATCACTTAAAAAATTTCCAGAACTAAAGGATTAGAATTTGAGATTTAAACAGCTTATCGAATGCTCTACATGATGAACGGGGAGGGTAAAATCCCAAAAACACTACACCAAGAAACAGTATCAAGAAATTTAAGATCATTGGGAATAAAGAAAAGATTTTAAAAGCTTGCAGAAAGAAAACACAGCACACGTGAAGAATCGGACATCTGAATGAAATCAGATTTCTCAAGAGCAACTCTAGAAACTAGAAGGTACTAGGGTCTTTACAATTCTGAGAGAAAATTATTTCCAAACTGAAATTGAACCAAAGTGTGAACATGTGAGAGTGAAATAAATACATTTTTAGGCCCGCAGAGTCATAAACGCTGTAGCTCTCACGTACGAGGAAGCTCCGAGATGTGCTCCAACCAAATGAAGGCGCAAACCAACCAAGAGGAAGACGGGGCAGGGAGCAGGAGCTCCAGGCCCAGAGGCAGGCGGGAGGCTCACCCGGGTACCACGAGAGAACGCCAGTCCAGACTGAAGGAGGATGGGCGCAGGGGGCCGTGGGAAGCCAGTCTGCAAGGGGAAAGGCCACCGAGGGAGGGCTGGGAGTCCTTCCACAGCTTCGTCAGAAAGCTGAGGGGAAAATTAGATGGCAGATATTACGACGAAAAACCAAAAAAGCAAAACAACAACAACAAAAGAGGGAATGAAAAATCAGGCCATTGGGACAAAAAAAGAAAAATAATCCTTCATGGCTCATCCATGATGAATATTTACTAACTTGTAGTAACGTACCCAAACTATATTGGAGGATGCAGAGAGAAAAATGTGGGTGGAAATGGCAGTATAAAAGCTAAATCATTAAAAAATAAAGCTAAATACTTCTATTTCAGAAGAAGCCTATAAGTAATATCTAAAACTGAAAACCCCAGAAATGTCAGTACAGAATAAACTTAGAAATATAATGGTAAATTCCAGAATAAACAGCTAAATGTACTGCAAACTGTTGCTGCCTTGGTGGGGCGGGGGGTCGGGGGCACACAGCGATGGAAGGTGTGCCTTCAAAGTCTGCTATCTTTCATTAAAAACCAATTTGCATTATTTGTCTTTTAAAGCTATGAACATATATTTCTTTGATGGAAAAGAAATGCTTAACATTTTTAGTTAAAATAAGGAACTTAGAGACGTTGCTAAAAAGTTACTGGACTATGTGGTGCAATGAAACACAAAGAGGAAGAAAGAAGCCTGCAACCCCAGCAGAGAGATCCACACACAGCATCCTGGTGACTCCAGTTTTCCATATCTCATGGCACTCCTGTAACAACACAGGAGTCATCAGCCACAGAACCGGGTCTGGAGGAGGCTGCTGAAGCCCACGGTCTTTAGCGAGCAAGCTGGGCTACCGGACAAAATTTCCTTTTCCCCTGACATCCGGAAGGGGAAAAGGTATTCCTACGCTCAACAGCAACCAGTACTCCCTCTAAAAGGAACAGAAACCCAAACCTGGAACCCTATGGGACGTCACCTGCTTCAACTGTAGAAACAAATTGTTCTATTGCTATGAGGATTTGAAAACAACAACAGTGAACGAATTGGGAGCTTTCACTGGAGAAGAACCAAATGCTTATCACCACCTCTTTCTAACCTCGAGCAGAATGGGATGTATTTGCACAGTTATCAGGTTTTTAGAAAGGATATAATGCAAATTAGTATTATAATCTCCCTAATATTTCTATAATTATTCTCTATTCTTGTATAATGACTCTCATAATATTTGTCAGTTACTATATTATAGTCAGTTTAGATAAGTATCTGAAACTTATTAGAATAATTCTCCTTTAACAAAAGCTACAGGAGTACATCTGGCTAAGGGAAAAAATATTACTTCAGGCTTGGCTACCATTACATGTTTTTACTATTTTCATCTTTTTGTATTTTCTTTCAACCAAAGATTTTTTAAATTATATGAACCCTATGTTTTGAAATATCAAAACAAATATGATAGAAGATAAGCATGATTTGACCCTATAACCACATAGAAATAAAAATTCACTAGGACAAACTGGAAATAAACAAGGACATGTGAGCTCACATGAAATCCCTTTGTAACAAATTAGAATCTAGGAGGCAAAACAGTTGTTATGCATTGTCTCCTTCCAGACCTTTCCTCCGCCTTCCCCCAAGTCTTCATAAATGAACCGAAGTATAACTGGGAAGGTCCTTGTCCAACTCCCGACACCGGGCAAGAAGCTCTTGGACCACAGCCCTGACAAACAGCCATTCCACTCTGCTAAATGAACCTGGTTCTATAGAAGCATCTCTCTAGTGACGGGGGCTGACCACTTGCCAACATGGCCTTGTCCGTTCTTAAGCAGCTTGAATCGTTAGAAAAGCCTTCCTCGTGTCTGGCCACCTGGGGCCTGGGTGGACTTTACCATCAGGGATGCTGCAGGTACATTTCACGGCATTTGCTTCTGGGAAAGATTGGTTAGGCATCCAACTGACTATAGAATTTATTGTCCGAACTGGAACACAGAGTGAGAGAGGGTACCAGAAATAATTACAGCAGGACTGCGCCAGGCAGTCTGGTGTACGTGAGCATCCTAACATAAGCAAGGGAGACGGGGCCACAGGGAGAAGAGGCTGCCAGGATACAGGAAAGTCTTTGAGACCTCCGCCAACTGGGTCTGAGCGCAGAGCTTGGTGCGTTCTTGTCGACGCACCAAGGCAAAGGCCTAGCTGTTCGGGCAAAGTACAGACATCACGGAAAGTTTGGGGAATGAGAGGCATTTGCAAGTCTGCATACCAAGTACCAGATTTAGGCTTAGGATAAAAAAATTAATTCCAGACCACTGATTATGAGGAAGAACTCCATAATATATTCAAGGTATGCTCTGGCACAAGGCAGGGCCAGGCCTGCCTCCTCTGGACTTCAGTGGCTGCCACCCAGCAGGCTGGGAGGCTGTGACTGACTTGTAGCTTCCACATTAGTTCTACTTCAGTTTTTTGGAGCAACCTGGAAGTGATTTCCCTTTTCTAGGGGAAATCCCTTCAAATATTTGCAAACAGCTTTTACAACTGCCTTTTATCTTTTCTTCCATTAGCTAAACATATATAGTTTATTCAGCCACAGGAGACGTGATGCTCCAGAGCGAAGGTGAAGGGTTTCCAGACGCGGGCGCAGCAAACCAGAGCAGGTAAAACCATAGAATGCCCCGTGCTCAGCAGAAGGGCACATGAAGCTCACGATCAAACAGCTCCCCAAGAACTGTGTCACAGAATCAAGTTCTGCTATCAAGTCAGCTCTGTTCCATTCTGTACTTGGAAATTTTAATTCTTTGATCCCAAATGAATGACTTTATGTTCATCTCACTCAACTCAAGAGGCACAGGGAGGTGGGACTGCCCGGGCTGAAGTGCTGGCTCTGCACTGGCTCCCTGTGGCCTCGGGCTAGTCTGTCATCACTGACCCTTGGCTTCCTCGCTGAGGAAGAGGCTGAGGATCAGACGGATGGACATGTGTGAAAGCACTTTGTAAGCTAGGAAGTCAAATCAGGGTCTAAGTTCATGTGTATTTTTTCATTCGTTCACTATATACATTTTTATTCACTCCCTACAGCCAGACACGACTCTGATGGGCACTGAGGCTACAGGTCTAGCCTATAATTAATGCTGACAGAGATGAAATAATCAGCCGCCTCTTGAGCTTCTCATTTATACACTTGACTATCTGCTCCAGCTTTGTGTTATCTAAAAATGTGACAATACTTCCTCCTACGCACTTTCTGAATCTTCTTATTAATATATTAACACATAGGAGAGAAGATCCTTGTAGCATTCTAGCAGAGACCTGTTTCAGGTGTTACTGGTAATCAATCCGCATTGGATGCAGTCTTTCACAGGCATCCACACGGTAGCAAACAACCGTCTAATTTAGAGTGAACGGGTTTCTGCACTTCTTCTTTTCTCCCCAGAGCAGCTGTCCCTGCTGGACCACGATACTCTTTCCCCGTGAAGCCGCAGGAAATCTTTCTCTTTGTGGTCCCTATGCTACCACTCCCAGTCTGGCCGAGATGGCAAACAAGCTGATAGCTGTTCACCGTCTTGGATTTCCACACATGTCACCAACACGAAGAAGATAGTGAAAACCTGCCACAGCACTATGTGCTTTGTTGCTCATTTGCGGGGTGATGTGGCAACTGGAGCAGCTTTTCCGTCTGGTGTGATGGTCAAGTCGGAGAACTGGAAGGAGGGAAGGAGGACGTCTATCTGACGGGAGGACAAAAGAAAGGGCCAACTTCTCTTCAGCTTTCTTCTCATCCTTTCTCTCTGCAGGGCAAACACAAAACCTACTGCCCAGAATAAGTTACTATAGAAAATTCTTTAAAGTCAGTTTTTAAATTTCCATTCACCAGAATATGGACATAGCTTTGATATAGAATATTTCTGTATAATGATGGTACTGTAGGGCTCAATGAAAGTTAAGTGGTAGGTATCATTCATTCATTCCGCAAACATTTACTGAGTAGAGGATGCAGAAGTGGATGCTACTGTATTCTGGTGGGTCAGACATGTGATCACAGTGGAGCAGTGCAACTCCTGTGTGTACAAACAAGCCTCAGAACTGTCACAGAACGTTTGAGGAACTCTGTGAAAATCATGACATGTTTGAAGATATTGAAAAAGATGGCTGATCAACACCACCTGATTTGCGTCAGACCCAGGAGCCCTGTGGAGGAGCACTTGAACTTGGTCAGAATGAGACAGAACTAGCTAATGGACTGGCATGTCCCAGAAGGAGACTGGAAAAAGAGACAATGGATGTCTGAGAGAAAAAGCACACGGGAGGTCAGTTTGGCAGAGTGAGTCTGGACAGCAAGTCCTGCTGACTGGAGAGGTATGACACCAGCTACTATACAAGGCTGCTGGGCATGCTGGAAGGAGGAGGGGCAGACTCCAAACGGAAGAGCTAAGTCAGTAAGGGCCCAAACTCCACTTGTGGCAAACCCTCCTGGGCATAAGTAGTCAATGGCATAGCTCTTCTAACTGCAGAGAGGGGACGGGGCAATGGAGGGATGGAGTTGAGTCATATAGAGGTCACTGGCAGGATGAGAGCAAACCAACAGCATCCGAAAAACACTGGTCAATAGAGCAGAAAGACTGAAGAGCCTCAGGTGCCATTCCCACCTGGACTCTTAGAAGGAATATCTGGGGGGACTCTCTAGAAAAAAAATGCTGAACATTTTCCTAATCAAGAGGAGAGGAGTCCCAGATCAGTAAGATCTGAGGTGCTGCAGGTGAAGTAAGAGAAAAATCCATTATAGCTCAAAGAGGTAAAATTAAATATCATATTTCATTGTTCACAGAAATAGAACAAAGTATCCTAAAATTCACATAGGGCAACAAAAGACTCTGAACAGCTAAAGCAATCCTGAGAAAAAAGAACAAAGCTGGAGGCATCACAATCTCAGACCTCAAGATATGCTACAGAGCTATAGTAACCAAAACAGCATGGTACTGGCACAAAAACAGACACACAGATCAATGGAAAGAACCGAAAGCCCAGAATTAAAACTACAACTCTATGGTCAGCTAAGCTTCAACAAAGGATCCAACAACGTACAATGGAGAAAGGAAAGTCTCTTCAATAAATGGTGTTGGGAAAACTGGACAGCCACATGCAAAAGAATGAAAGTAGACCAGTATCTTTCACCATACACAAAAATTAACTCAAAACGGATCACAGACTTGAAGGTAAGACCTGAAACCATAAAACTTCTAGAAGAAAATAGAGGTAGTACATATTTGGACATCAGTCTTAGAAGCATATTTTTGAATACCATGCCTACTCGGGCAAGGGAGACAAAAGAAAAAATAAATAAATGGGACTTCATCAGACTAAAGAGCTTCTGCAAGGCAAAGGAAAGCAGGATCAAAACAAAAAGACAACCCACTAACTGGGAGAAAATATTTGCAAATCATATATCTGAGATGGGGTTAATCTCCATAATATATAAAGAACTCACACAACTGAACAACAACAACAAAAAACAACCCAGTCAAAAAATGGGCAGACTATATGAACAGACATTTCTCCAAAGAAGATATACAGATGGCCAATAGGCACATGAAAAGATGTTCAACATCACTGATCATCAGGGACATACAAATCAAAACTACACTAAGAAATCACCTTACACCTGTTAGAATGGCTATAATCACCAAGACAAAACATAACAAATGTTGGAGAGGATGTGGAGAAAACGGAACCCTCATATACTGTTGGTGGGAGTGCAAACTGATGCAGCCACTACGGAAAACGGTATGGAGATTTCTCAAAAAGTTAAAAATAGAAATACCATATGACCCAGCTATCCCACTACTGGGTATTTATCCAAATAACTTGAAATCAACAACAAAGAGATTTATGCACCCCTATGTTCATTGCAGCATTATTCACAATAGCCAAGAAGTGGAAGCAACCCAAATGCCCATTGACTGATGATTGGCTAAAGAAGATGTGGTGCTATATATATATATATATATATATATATATATATATATATATACATACAATGGAATACTACTCAGCCATAAGAAAAGGCAAAATTGTCCCATTTGCAACAACATGGATGGACCTTTAGGGTATTAGGTTAAGCGAAATAAGCTAGACTGAGAAAGACAAACACTGTATGATTTCACTCATATGTGGAAGATAAACAAACACAAGGACAAAGAGAGCAGTTCAGCGGTTATGGGGGGAAGCTGGTTGGGGGGTGAGCACAAAGGGTGAAGGGGCTCACTTATACGGTGACTGACAAATAATAATGTACAACTGAAATTTCACAATGTTGTAAACTATTATGACCTCAATGAAAAAAACCCCTAAAATATATAATGGAAAAAACCCACAAAAAACCACGATGGATTTTGAAAAAAATATATATATCTCGCATCTTTATGATAAGTAGACTAGTTTCAATTGGCACCGTCTATCCACATAACCACAATATTCAAAGATACTAAGCTTTTGATCTTTGATAACCTTTAAAAAAGGGTCACACTGACTGGTTCTGGAAAGAGGCAGACAGGAGAGATCTTAGCACAATTCCACTGCTGAAACGGATACAGAAAACATTCCCTTATAGAAGGGGATTTGCTAGATTACTCATTTGCTATAAATGTTTAATCAATAACTGGCAAATAACAATCAATAGGCACTTCTTACATTGTACTGGCTGGCCGAAAAGTCTTAGAACTATCAGGCTGTACATATGTTCATTTTTAATCAGAATTTGGGCCGCTTCCAAATTCACTGGGTTTTCTAGCACTGGGTTAGAGAGCATGACCTGAAGGAAAACAAACGGAACACACAGTTTTTAAAGTAAACTTTTTTCTTGGAGCAAAAAGACAGATCAATACATACAACATTCAAGAGGCATTAATTAAATGCCTACAATATCTGCCTGGAGATGGATCCAGAGGCGCATTGGGCATGGTCCCTGCTCTCAAGACTCTTCATCTAATTTTTACTGTTCGTTCATGAGCCAAACATAAGGATCAAAACAAGCTACAAATTCCTTCTTGTAACTTACTTCTTCCTATCCCATAAATTTAAATTGAATGTATGTGTAAAGGAACTAAACATTCAGAAACAGTTCCATTAAAAAATAAAACCTTACATTTTTAACATAAGATCATATTTAGGTCACGGATAAACAAACACATGTATTAACACACATCTGTACAATTTAACATCCCTCCAGATCATCGAATGATTAATTTGGTATCTGTAGTAATATTCTATTGCTGCTGTAACAAATTACCACACATTTAGCAGCTTAAAACAACACAGATTTGTTCTCTCACATTTGCACATGTGGGAAGTCTGGGGTGGTTGGGCTGTTTTCTCTTCCTGATTTAACAAGACTGAAATCAAGGTGTTGGCCGGCTGGGCTCTTATCAGAGGCTCTGGGAGAATCTGCTCCCCAGATCATTGAGGTTGTTTGTGAGCTGAATTTAGTCCCTTGCAATCGTAGGACTGAGGTCCTGCTTCTTTGCTAGCTGTTACCTGGGGGCTCCCCTCAGCTCCAAGAGGTCTCTTGTGGGTCTTTACACTTGGACTCATACATCCCAGAGGCAGTAAAGGTGTGAAAAATCCTCTCAGGTTTGGAATCTCTCTGATGCCCGCACCTGTCACCTCTCTCCTCCTCCTTCCACCGTATTTCTCTGAGTGGCCTGCTGCCTCCCTCTTTTATTAGTAAGGGCTCGTGTGGTTCCTTTGGGCCCTACCCTGCTGCATAATTTAGGAGAACCTACCTATTTTAAGGTCAGCTGATTACTAACCATAATTCACTCACAAAGTCCCTTCAGAGCAGTACCTAGATTAGTGTTTGATGGATTAAACAGAGGAGTTACTGGGGGGACATCTTTAAAATTCTGCATACCACAGCATCTATGAATCTGAACAAAAGAGGTGACCAGTAGTAACCAAAACTTCTTAGTGCTGCTGGACCATGATCTTGTTTATCTGTACCTCACAATTAATATTAGCCCAAATTGAAAATATTTATTCAATAATTCAATATTTTGAATATTATAACATGCAAGCTATATAATAAAATATAGCTAAAATAATAACTACCAGAATACTTACGTGTAGATGCAGGTCAAAGTGGATAATTGTGGTTTAAGAGTCATGGAAATGATGGCAATCTTTCACTACTGAAAGCAATAATCTGACATCTGATATTTCAAAAGCAACAAGAATTTTCCGCTGTTATTTGAGTTTTCCTGTTTGGAAAACCCATTTGAGCTATATTTCCAAGAATATTACAATTGCTTAAATAAGGATTCAGTGTGGATTGCATTATACCCTTCAAAGTGGGTGGGAAGCAGATGAAACTCATCTTTAAGAGCGAGTTCTGGTCTTTGGCTAGAGAGAGAATCTTTCTCAGAGATGCACAGCTGGTAAAGTTTATTCAATAGTCTTCGTATTGACACTGTGTCTGCGACCTTTTCATATAATGTGTACACAAGCTACTGACTGTACTTAATGATTTTTAAGAACTGGAATATGAGGAATATATTAAAATGTATAAATCAGTCACCCTGCTAAAATAGTAAAAAGTCCAGATTTTAAATTAGCCATATGATTGTATGAAATAATATAAGAGGATCTCCAGAGGATAAGTACAAAAATTTGAAGCATCAGTAAACTAGAACAGTAGGTATATTTTATAACATCTAGTTAGTTAAAGCCCATGATTTGTAATTCATTCTACGGGTGGGTGCTGATATTTACTTTTGCATTCTACATGGAAGTGAAAGTGTTTGAATAAGTTAAGATTGTAAAAATTTTAGGAGGAGACGATTAGTATATTTAGACTTTAAAATATTTTAAACACCATTTCAAGTACCACTCCCTTGAATGACAATGTGATAATTATAAATGTGTCTCATTTGTTAGTCAAAAGGAAGTAGTCAGAAATTATGGTCTATACTTGTACTGTCTATTACAGAAGGTTTTAGCCAAAAGTGGCAATTTAAATTAACTAAAATTAAATAAAATGGGAGAGTGACATCAGCATCACAGTGGAGTGAGCTCTTCCCTTAGTCTCTCCCCCCTAACATACAATGAAAAAGACATTCATAAACTGACAGAAGACATTCACACAACACAACAGACGTCTGAGAGTCCCCCGCAGCCATACTTCTGAAGTTGGAGGTGCTGGATCCCCCAGGAGGCAGTGGAAAGAGGTAAGGGGATCTCCCCTCCCTCCTGAACGGCAGTGATCTAGAATGCGGGACCTTGTGCTGTGGCCGGCACATGACTCTGAGACAAGAGGGGGGAAAGGGCAGCTCTCTGCAGGAATGCCTTCAATCAAGGAATTGCCTCCCAGCCTGTGGGAATGCTCCACATGGAGGAGGCTAAGTAACTGCAGGGCTGCCTTCACCAAGTCGAGCAGCCCAGGAGGGCAGACAGCGAGTGCAGAGTGGGAGCCCCCGCCAGGAGTGTGCACGTGAAAGAAAGCACCCCTTGCCCCACCTGGTGCACCAGCTCGGCTGGTAGGCCAGAGCAAGAGACCCCCACCAGAGCACCAGCACATACATGTGTAAAGTAATGGCAGCCAGTGGGAAAACACAGATGGGTCCTGTTGGCATAGCTTCCAATGGACAGGCACAATTGCCAAAGATTGTGGTAGGCTCAGAATAAACAGCTCCTGCCCCCCACAACCCCCAATGGCAGCAGGTGAAATCTCTGACCAGATACTACAACTATGCAATGGCACAGGTCCACCCCATCAAATAGCGTGAAGAGGTATATTAACGCTCCAGAGAAGAAGGAAAATGACAAGTACCCAGAAATCAATCCTGAAGTCACAGAAATTTACAATCTAAATGACAGAGAATTCAAAATAGTTAAAATAAAGAAACTCAACGAGTTACAAGAAAACTCAGAAATACAGTTCAATGGAAGCATGAATAAAATTAATAAACACAGGGAATTCTTCACAAAAGAGATTGAAATTTAAAAAAATCAGAAATGTAGGAGATAAAAAATACAATGAATGAAATATAGAAAAATCTGGAATCCTTAAATAGCACAGCTGATATTATGGAGGACAGATTTAGTAATTCAGAGGACAGAAATACAGAAAAGCTTCAGATGGAGGAGGAGAGAGAAATAAGACTAAAAAGAAATGAAGATATATCCAACTCAATTAGGAAATGCAACATAAGGATTGCAGGTATTCCAGAGGGAGAATAGAGGGAAGACAGGAACAGAAAGCTTGTTCAAAGAAACAATAGCTGAGAACATCCCAAACCTGAAGAAGGAGCTGGAATTACATGTAAAAGAAGCTAATAAAACTCCTAATTACATCAATGTAAAAAGATCTTCTCCAAGGCATATATTAGTAAAAGTGGCAAAAGTCAATGACAAAGAAAAAATATGAAGGGCAGCAAGGCAGAAGAAAATAACCTACAAAGGAACCCCTATCAGGCTTTCAGCAGATTTCTCAGTAGAAAGCTTACCGGCTAGGAGAGAGTGGAATGATATATTCAAAATTCTGAAAGACAAAAAATTCCAGCCAAGAATACTCTATCCAGTGAAACGATCCTTTAGATACGATGGAGAAATAAAAACTTTCCCAGATAAACACAAGCTGAGGAAGTTCATCAGCACAAGACACCCCCTAAAAGAAATTATCAAGAAGTTCCACATACCTGCAAAAAAAAAAAAAAAAGAAAAGAAAGGATTTACAAAGACTTGAGCAAGGAGATAAATAGGGAGACAAAATCAGAAAATTGCAGCTCTCTATGAGAACAAGTTAGCAAACACTTTATTATAATATTAAAGATAAAGGGAAGGAAAACCTCAATAATAACTATAATCACTTCATTTCAGCCACAGACTCACAACACAAAACGGCTAAGTTGTGACAACAATAACTCAGACAGGGAAGAGCAAAGGGATGGAACCTGCTTAGACTAAGGAAATAAGAGGCTATCAGAAAATGGATTATCTCATCTGTGAGATCTTTTACACAAACCTCACAATAACTACCAAACAAAAAATCAGAACAGAGACATAAATGATAAAGAGAAAACTGAGAAAACCATCATAGAAACTGACCAAACTGAAATGGCAATCAGAAACACATGGGAAGAGAAACAAGGGAAATATAGAACTGGAAAACAAGAGATAAAATGGCAGCATTAATCCCTCATATATCAATAATCACTCTAAATGTAAATCGACTGAATTCTCCAATCAAAAGACACAGAGTGGCTGGATGGATTAAAAAACAAGACTCATCAATATGCTGCCTCCAGGAAATACGCCTCAGCTCTAAAACCAACACAGGCTCAGAGCGAACGGATGGAAGACAATACGTGAAGCTAATGGCAAACAAAAGAAAGCAGGTGTTGCCATACTTATATCAGACAGAGTAGACTTCAAGACAAGACGGGTAAAGAGAGACAAAGAAGATCAGTATATAATGATAAAAGGGACACTCCACCAAGAAGACATTTCTAAATATATATGCACCTAACACAGGAGCATGAAAGTACATAAAGCAACCATTAACAGACCTAAAAGGAGAAATTGACAGCAACACAGTAATAGCAGGGGACCTCAACACACCACTCACATCAACAGATAGATCACTCAACAGAAAGTAAACAAGGAAATAGTGGGATTAAATGAAAAACTAGACCAGATGGACTTAATAGATATATACAGAACACTTCATCCAAAAACAGCAGAATACCCATTCTTCTCAAGTGCACATGGAACATTCTCAAAGATAGACCATATGTTGGGAAACAAGGCAAGCCTCAGTAAATTTAAGAAGATTGAAATCATATCAAGCATCTTTTCTAACCATAATGGAATGAAACTAGAAATCAACTACAAGAAAAAAGCTGGGAAAGCGACCAATATGTGGAGACTAAACAGCATGCTACTGAACAACCAATGGATCAGTGAAGAAATTAAAGGACAAATCAAAAAATATCTGGAGACAAAAGAAAATGAAAACACACCATACCAACTCATACGGAATGCAGCAAAAGCAGTCCTAAGATGGAAATTCATAGCAATACAGGCTCACCTTAACAAACAAGAAAAATCTCAAATAAGCAATCTTAAAGTATACCTAACAGAACTAGAAAAAGAAGAACAAAGCCCAAAGTCAGCAGAAGACGGGAAACAATAAAAATTATGGCAGAAATAAATGAAATAGAAACCAAAAAAACAGTATAAAGGATTCATGAAACTAAGAGCTGGTTCTTTGAGAAGATAAGCAAAAGTGACAAACCCTTAGTCAGACTCACAAAGGAAAAAAGAGAGAAGGCTCAAGTAAATAAAATTAGAAATGAAAGAGGAGAAACTACAACGGATACCACAGAAATACAAAGAGTTTTAAGAGAATACTATGAAAAACTATATGCTAACAAATTGGACAATTTAGAAGAAACAGATAAATTTTAGACTGATAAGCCAGACAAAGACAAACACTGCATGATTTCACTCATATGTGGAGGATAAGCAAACACACGTACAAAGAGAACAGATTAGTGGTTACCAGCGGAGAAGGGGGTTGGGGAGTGGGCATAAGGAGTAAAGGGGCACATTTATATAGGGACTGACAAATAATAATGTACAACTGAAATTTCACAATTTTATAAACTAGCATGACCTCAAGAAAAGAAAATTAAATTAAAGAACTAAATACAATGAAAAACTCAGTTCCTCAGTTACACTAGCCACATTTCAAGTGCTCAGTAGCCGCAGGTGACTGGTGGCGGCCATATTGGATAGCTTTTATTGACTTCTTTTCTTGGACCACCTGTGGGTCTAAGTACTTTCCATCTATTACTTCATTTAATCCTCGCAAGTGCCGTGAGGTAGCTACTAACAGCCCCATCTTACTAAGGAAGGAATTGAGGCATTGAGAAGAGAAGAAAGTTGTCCAACAGCACAAAGGTGTTAAGTGGCAGAATCAGGCTGTGAAGCCAAGCAAACTGATCTCAGAGCTCCAGATTGACCTCCTATTACATGGTTCTGCATTTCACTCTGGCTTGCCCTCACTCACGACATTTTGGGAACTTTCAGTTTCTCCCTTCTTAAGGCAGATCCTACTTTAGGTGCATGAGGTAGGAACGTGACTCGGTTTAGAGGAACCCAAAGAGCCACTCGGATATCTGCATACCAGGTGCCCTCACCGCCTTCAAGTCTCTGCTCAAACGTCACTCCCAGCACAGGGCCTGGCACAGGTACATGCTTGATACGTATTTGCAGAATGAATGAATGAATGAATGAATTGAACATTGAATCCTTTCAAAAGATTAAATTTCTCTCAGTATACTAAGGTGACTAGATAGAAAATTAAGCATTGTTTTATTCTATTTTAAAAATAAGAAATGGAATTTGCGTTACAATTCTATTACTGAGAAAATGCAATTAAGCCAGAAGGCTTTATTCTCCAAGTATTCCAGATAATCAAAATTTAATAGTTTATCTCTGGACATTATTAATGATGAGTGGGTTCTTGTAGAAAATTGCTGAGCTGCATCTAAGTGATCAAAGCAAGTGCCACTGAAATCATTTACTTCAGCATCAGATAAGAAAGAAGGCTCTTTGGGGCTGGTCCCATGGCCGAGTGGTTAAGCTGGCATGTTCCACTTCGGCGGCCCAGGGTTTCGCTGGTTTGGATGAGGACATGGCACCGCTCATCAGGCCATGCTGAGTCAGCGTCCCACACAGCAGAACCAGAGGCACTCACAACCAGAGTATACAACTATGTATGGGGGTCTTTGGGGAGACAAAGAAGAAGAAAAGGAAAAAAAGGATTGGCAACAGATGTTAGCTCAGGTGCCAATCTTAAAAAAAAAAAAAGAAAGAGGGCTCTTTGAGGGTGAGGAATAACCCAACACTGAGGCGGGCTCCTAAGGACCACGGAGCGGGAGGTAAAGGGGACATTCTCGGAACAGGTATCCGTCTGAGGGGAGAAGAAAATCCCAGGTTTGACCATTCACTGGGTTTGATATGGAGGCTTATAAAAGAACAAGCAGCTGGCATCATCAGAACAAAGGACAAAGCCGAACATTTTAAGTTGTAGTCACTGCGTCCCCTTTCTGAGGAAGGTAAGGCTCCTGATGAGGAAAGATGGGAGAGGACTGCTCAGTATTATGAAGGGAAGTCAGGAGCCAAGAGGAAACTTAAGACTCTGTTTCTAAAGCTGAAACCATCCAAACAGTTCCCTTCTTCTTTTATAAAATACGTATTCTGTGGTTGTGAAGGGCCTTAACTATTAATTTCACTTTAAAAATAATAGTCTTTATAATTCGACATCCATTTTATAGACTTGATGCAGAAATGCTATTGATTTAAATAAACTTTTTCAAATCCTTTAAACATTTAAAAAAGCAGTGTACATTTTAGTCCTATATTTGAATAATTGGGGTAACTAAAATGATTAAAGAGAGCATTATATTAATCTGTTCTTACCTGGAGGGTAAGTAGGATGCTGCTCAATGTATAGCTTGTACTCCACTTATCAGGATTGTCCAAAAAGTCTATACAGGGCCGGCCAGTATATAGGTCTACTGCATTAAAATAATACATTAACATTGATACACATAATACAACTATCATTTAAAACTTATAAACATCAAAATATCATAGGCAAAATTAGAAAACAAACAACAAAGCAGGAAAATTATTTGCAGAGGATATGCCAGACAGTTAATACAGGGCAGCCGTAAAGAGTATGGACTTTGGTGTCAGACACACACAGATTTGAACATTGGCTCCCCTACTTATCAGCTATGTGATGCTAAGCAATTAACTTTACCTCTTCAGGTCTCACTTTCTTAATATGTGAACTGAGTTACGATTAAAGTACCCATGTTCACTGTAAAGAATTAGTAAAATAAAGTACTTAATAGAGTACCTGGCATATAGTGAATCCTCAAAAAATGATAGGTATCATTATTAATAATACTTTTATTAACATGTAAATAGTGTTTATAAATGAATAAGAAAAACACGTACTCTGATAGAAAAATCTTTCAATAAAAAAGGTAAGAACTGAGAAGAAAATCTTGAAAAGGTAAAAAGAGGGATCTTAGACTTAGTAGATTACATTGTATTATAAAACCACAATAATTATAACAGCATAGAGGGACACAAGATTAGACAGAGTAAACAATGTAACAAGAAAATTTAGAAACAAATCATAGTATGTATTAACATTGTTGTATGTTAAAAGTGAAATTGTGACTCAGTGGTGAAAGAAAAGATTGCCAACAAACGCTATAAAAACTGTTGCGATCTACTCATTGCATCTCAGTGCCTACTCTCCCTTTCTCCCATTTCTTCTCTCTGTGATGAGAAACACTCTGCCTGCCTCCAACCCCATCCTCCCTCGAGGTTTCCGGTGAGTACATGGGAGCTGGGATCACTCTTACCAGCCTCCCCTCCAGCAAGATGTGCCCACGTGACTAAGTTTCAACCATGAGTGTGCAATGTGAGGATCACATTTTCTTAAGGAAGCTGTTTTGTCCTCTTCTCTCTCTCTCCCCCTCCCCACTGGCTAAAAAGGTGACAGAGTAAATGCCTTAGATCCAGAAATGGAAGCCACACACTGAGGATGGCAAAACCTCCCTGCCAGCTTTGTTCTGTTCTATATGGATTGGAAAGATATGCAGAAGCTGGCCAACACAATCAAATCAATATTTGGGAAGAAAAAAGAATAGAGTTAGACGTGAAAAATAAAATTATAGAATTTAAGAAGAATATTAAAATGATTGTGTTCTGGAGAAGGATCATCTAAGCTTAAAGATAAATGCAAAAATCTCAAAGGACAAGACTAATAAACATGACTATATAAAAATTTAAAAATCCCAGACAAAAAAGAATTAAAAATTAGTAACAAGAAACAGGAAATATTTGTGACATCTAGGACAATGTGATAACATTGTTAATAAGTCTGACAATTCACAAAACAAGAAACATAATCAACAGATGAGAAAAAACGTTTAACTCACAAGTATTCAAAGAAGTATATATTGAAATAAGGAGATTCTTATCAAGTTTGGAAAAAAAATTTCTCCAAAGTTTCTATGCCCAGAATTGGAGAGCGCAAGAGCGTTCAGAACTTCATATCCGCTTACTGGTGGGGTGTAAATAACGTCCCTGAAAGGCAGTCGGGCTTATGCGTCTACAGACTTAGAACTGTACACAGACATCCTTTGGAGTTTGGCGGCTAATAAATAACACACCTCTCTTCCCAAGTTCAAATATGATGAGATAGACCAAGGTGATGAAAGATGAAAGGAGAAAACATCAATTTTAGTTAAGACTGAAATGGTAAATGCACTTGACCAATGGCTTTAATCGGACTCCACAAAAGTCCCTCTGGTTTGAACGCTACCCTCAACCTAAAGCCTGCCCGAGTGTCCTGCCTGGAGAGGCAGGGACCATACCATCCCAAGCTCTGGCAGGTTGGAAGGAAAGTGCTGAGGAAGTGCCTGCCCAGAGGGCAAGAGGGAAGGAAGACCATCGAGTCTTCCCATGCTTTTCTCTCCTACAGACAGACGCTCTCTCTACTCTGCGGAGAGGGAGGGATGACGACTGAGGGAGAAGAATCCCCTCTCTGCTATATTTAATCCAGAATTCTGCCGCTACTGATTTATTTTAAGCAAATAATGGCAAATGTACACAATTTTGTACTATAAAAATTTGTTTATCCTTTAAAAATAGGTCTTAATTACAAAAGTGATAAAGTACTTGAAATAAATTACATAAAAGTATATAAAGTAAAAGATGAATGCTCCCATGTCTACTAATGACCCTTTCAGAGTTATTACCAGCTGGAGGGCACAAATATACATACACACATATGTGTGTGTGTGTCTGAGTGTGTGCATGGCCTTTGTTTTTCCATTAAGTTGAATTATATTTTACATTTTGCTCTTCAAAGGGTTTTTTTATTTAACAGCAAGTTGTCAACATATTTCTGGACATATTTATTTTAAAAAATTTGAACACCAACTCACCTGCCAAGTAATGAAGAGTCTAGGGGTACGGCCATGACCATAAAGTCTGGCCTTGGCAGAGCTTTCTTGCTCTGTTTAAAAGCAGTACATATAGATGTAGGACATTTTACTTAAAAATTTATATATTAAGGGACATTGAGCTTATTTCCCTTGTATTTATTTCCAGCATTGTTAATGGCAGCAAATAGTTTTAAATATTAAACATAGTCTCGCACACCTGTGCTAGTATTTCTATGGAATAATTTATAAATTATTATTATAGACTTAGGGCTATTTGCATTTTATATCTGACTAGAAATTGTCAAATTACTTCCCAAAAAGGTCACACTAAGGTCATCATTATGTCAGAGAACCCGTGTCTGCCCACACCTACTAAAACTGCATATTATTTTTAACATTTTGTAAATGTAAGTGATGAACCACAATTTTTGTTTCTTTGTTTGTTTGGTGAGGAAGATTTGCCCTGAGCTAACATCTGTTGCCAATCTTCCTCTTTTTTCGCTTGAGGAAGATTAGCCCTGAGCTAATATCTGTGCCAATCTTCCTCTATTTTGTATGTGGGATGCTGACCCAGCATGGCTTGATGAGTGGTGTAGGTCCATGCCCGGGATCCAAACCCCCGAACCTGGGTTGCTGAAGCAAAGTGCACCAGACTTAACCACCACACCACAGGGCCAGACCACAATTTTTTTGTTTTAATATGCATTTATTTTCTTACTAGTGAGGTGGAACTTTTTTATGTTTATTTTTCTTATTTTATGTTATTTTTGTTTCTTCTATTAAGTGGTTTTTTATGGCCTCTGTCCATTTTTTTATTGCTTTATGTTTTCTTATTGATTCACATGTGCTCTTTACATGTTATAGATATTATCTTTCATACATTGCAGATATTTTCCCTTAGTTTGCAAAAGTAAATGTATTTTGTCTCTGTTTATAATATTGCTGGCTGTGAAGAAGTTGTAAAAAGTTTATGTAGTTTAATGTGACATGCTTTTCCCATAGTTTCTTGGTTTTATAGTATTTAGAAAGGCCTTCCTACCAAGGCCATAAAAAATTCTATTAGATTTTGCTCTTTTTGCATTTAAAAGTTTTAAATTTTTGATCCCTCAGGAATTCACTTTGTGTATAACTTGAAGTACCAATCTGACCTATTTTTTTCTAAAATGTTAATTTGTCAGTGCATCATTTTTTATAATAATAAAAAATTGAGACCCAACTAAAATATTGAACAACACAGGAATGGTTAAGTTTATCATTCATTCATTAAAAGTGATCTTTTGGAAGTGTTTTAATAATGCAGAAATAAACTAATTATGTAATTTTCCTTAAAAAGCTAGCCATAAAACTATATGTAATACCTCCACGATGTAGAACAAATACATATATAGAAAAAAGGACATAAATTTAGTTAAATGTTGAGAATAACATCTCTTTGAATTAGGACTCCAGGTGACAATTTTTTTCTGCCTTTTTTCTGTTCTCCTCCATAGGCACACGTACTTTTAGAATCATAACAAAGTTGTTAAAAACAAACATTATTAAAAACTAATGAGGACAAAGGATAATAAGGACAGAGCCCCTGATGATAAAAAACTCATTTGGTCCTTACCATTTGGATGAAAAGGAATTGTTCTAAATTTCACAGTTGGAGGGACAAAGTTGTACTCCGGTGTAAAATTTATCGTTAGTTGGAAGGGTAATCCTACGAAGTAGAAATGAACATTTGTATTAAAGTGTCATATTTACTGATTAACTGAAGTCTCTTCCTACAGATTAGCTTCCCCATGGTCCCTAGAGTCTTATTTGTAGGTAAACTGGATCGTAGGGTGCATAGACCCTTGAGATAGTATAACAGACCCTCGCAGTCTAATTCCACTATGTTTCAGCCTGTTTCCCACCAGTTCTCCATCCACTAACTCCATCCGTCTACACCCACCCCTTCACTGTACATCTCAAAGGGACTGAACTCACTGTTCCAGAGCCCTCTCTTGTCTCTACACCTCTGCCGTGCTGTTCTCTCTCCCTGAATTTCCTTCCCCTCCTTCTAAACCTGGCAAGCTCTTCTGCGTTCTTTAGGACTCACCTCAGATGTGACTCCCTTGGGAAGGCAGTCCTGACTCTCAAAGGCAACATTAACTAACCACTGCCTTCTCGGCATTCCCTTCAAAATCCAGAACAGCTCACGTGACATTTTACTGTAACTATCTGCTTCCATGTTTTTCTCCTCTGCCTCACTCAACGAATCTATCTTGTTAATCCCCGACTTAAAGATTGCATAGTCATTGCAGTTTAGAGTGGCTCAGTCTTCCGGAGAATTTGATTTATGGAAATTTGGTGGAAAATCATAGAGAAAAAAATGAGGGATAATTGTGGGATTTTGATGCCCATAGGAATTTTGATAGCTATTTTCTGATTTCACGGAAGACTGTTAGGTGATATTCTCAATTCATATACTTCATTGTGTCTGCTTCTTTAAAATGTAATAACATTAAGATTCGGCATAAAGGAAAATTCAAACCTAAAATTTCCATCTATGTTGACAAATGGCAAAAAAAATTAAGCCATATAATGAAAAACTGACATGTGAAAACTTTTAGAATTCCAGAAAATGTATATAATACAATCTCACTACAGGCACAAAGAAGATAGGTTAATAACGGTATAAAGATTTGTTTGAAGTAGATCAGTTTTGAAAACACAAACCGTGCCAAATGGTATTCTGCAGGCCTTCAATTTCAGCTTCCCATTCCAACAGATCTTCACTTACAGGAAAGGCAGCAATACCCTTTAATTTCAAAAAAAAATTCAAGGCAGAAAAAAGGATTAAATATTTACTGCAGATTTGAAAATCACATATTAGGTTATGATGAATTCCAAAAACTCTACATTTTCTTTTCCTGATAAATTGATTTATTTGTTGATTTGGGGAGGTATTATATATTGCCTTAGGACACAGATGGTAAAGTAGATTCCACGAAACACGCAACAGTAAATTTAAAATAAATTGTAAGCACGGAAGTCACAAGTGGGGCAGGAAGGTCAAGACTGGGATGTGTGGCTTACGTAAGTCAGTCGCCAATTTCAGATTCAAATTAGAAAAGAAGGAGGTAGTTGGAAAGCATGGGTTTCTTCAAAACTTTAAAAAATCCTGTGAATGCTATGTGGAAGGCATGAAGTAAGAACTTTTTCATTAAGAAAAACGCAACACCAACACTACGCTTGTACGTAAAAGTAAATGTTTCCTCTACTTGAGGTATTGTCCCAATGCCAAGAGACAAGAACGTACTTCATAGAAAATCTCATCGATTATGCTGAGGGATACACTCAGATACACTCAATAAATATTTCTGAGCAACCACACTCGTTATTAAATATGTTAGGTGCTAGTCTGTATAAACATTATAATATATTCTATTATCCACATTCTCTATATTTACACATCCTTTCTCCCTTCATTGAATTCTCTTTCAACAGAGAACCTTGAAGGTCAGGCACAGCGGAAACAAGATCAAATGTGAGGTTCTTGTCTCAGGGACGTTTGTTGTCGGACTCAATAATTGCTCCTAGCATCTCCAGCGAGGCTGAACTGCACTGGACCACACTGGAAGCAACCGTTGGGAACACTCTACACCCTCCTTCTATGGACAATTTTCTTCTGTTTTTTCTCTTGGGTACTCCCTTCCCCTTGCTCTTCCATTTTTATTCTCCATACTGTATGAGATGTCGGCCTGTGGTACCTGTGGACACTGACAACCTCATTAGTGGCATTCGGGGCAAGGTCTTCCTCTGTGTTAAAATGATAAGGGAAAGGGATTTCTGTTTTATATGTGACAGCCGTTGGCAAAAAGTGCATAGATGGCATGTAGTAGGACCAAGACTGAAGAGCACAGAGGATGGACTCCTGGGGTCAAATATTTACTGAACTTCTCTCTGAGCTTTGGGTTCACGGAAGGTATAGCAAAACACGACTTACGTTATAGTACTGGGCTTAATGTGTAACCCTGAACTATTAGTGCCTTACTGAGTGACAGATCCAGATATTCGAGGCTTAAATATACAAAAATGACTCAGCACAATGTGCTCAATATTGTTACCTATTATTATGAAATAGATTGTTATAGTGAAATGCATTTGTTAAATAACAGTACTGCAGTGACAAACTACGTGTAACTAAAGTACGCCTTATAGAACAAACATGGATTCAACGGATTTTCAGAAATCTGTACCCCGATGAAACACGTCCCTCAGGTCCCCAGTACTGACCGGATAATTGTTCTCCTTCAACTCCAGGAAGTCTTTCTCCAGCAAGAAGTAGGCTCTGCAGTGCATGATAAGGCAGCAGAGGATCTGTCCCCACGCTCCACGGGGTGACTCTGAGGCAGGCGTCTGAGGTTTAGGGGTCACCCTCCACACCCAGGCAACTGACATAAGTTACTGGCTTCCTAGAGCTCCAGAACGCGGGGTGCTCCCAGGATGAGTGGCTTCTACGTCGGGCATACAACGGTGACTTTCTTTTCTCCTCTGACTCCACTAAACGAGGACTTCCAGGAGGAAAACGTGGACGCCTTCTCGACCGCGGCGTGCCGCTGCAGGGCCAGTCCACAGCCCAGCCCGGCCTTATCAAGGCGCACCTGGCTGAGCACCTGGGAGCCCCGTGTTGCCTGCGCGCGCCGCAGCCCCAGCCGCGGATGTCCCGGCCTTGCAGGTGTAGCCGCGGCCCGCTTAGCTGGAGGACGCAAATCGGTTGCCAAGCAACAGGATCCCGCAGGAAAGGAGAGAGAAGGAGGTGGGAGCTTGGCCGCCCCTCATCCAATCAGCGACAGGGGGAGGGCCCCTGGAAACCTTGGCAGCCAATCGTCCATCGGTTTCACTTTGAAAGACCAATGAGAGATCCGTTGTCAAGGCAACACCCTCCCTCCCCGCTCGCTCAGCCCGCCAACGTGGACTTTACGCAACTAGCGTAAAGGGTCGGGGTAAAGTGCCAGGATCGGCCTGTACGTCACAGGAGCCTTCGTTCGAAGTCCCTCTCGGAAATGATCCTTCCTTTTTCTTTGAATACCAGAAACTCTCAGATAATAAGTGACCAGCAGATACAGGCCTGCGCTTATTAATAATCGCTTACTTGGTAAATCCCATTCATGACACGTTCGCCTGCATTGTGATGTCATCGACTCCTGCAGTTACCCCGGGAGAATGCGCCAGGAACAGGGAACTACTCACAATTTCTCAGATTCCCATCTCTTGCAGCAGAGTTTTGCACCTGCTGTTCCTTCTGTCTAGACATTCATCCACCCTTCCTCCCCACATTTGTCATTCTCTCATCGGTCAGACTTAACTTTACCTACGACTCCTTATGGGACCCCCGAAGACAAGGTGAGGCTCCTCTCTTCTGTCATCCTAGAGGACCCTGTGTTTACCTCTTGGTTAGCATTCCCACGCTGTGTCGCAATGGCCTATGGTCTTCTCCAGCAGAGGTGAGCTACTTAAAGGCATTCATTTGCCAGCCCCGACTACAGAAACTGGCATCCTTGTTCAGAGCAATTTTTTTTTTTACTTATTATTTATTTACTAATTTTGTGGAAACAGGGTATCAGTTCAATTAGTTCATTTCACAAGTATTTATTGAGCACTTACTAAATGCTGTGGAATGATTCAAGTGAAGTGACTGCCTTTACGGCTCCAGTATACAATAAACAAGTATACAAAAACAAAACAAGTATACAAAACAAGAGTCATACCTTCAGATCATGATAAGTGCTGTGTAGACAATAGAACGGTAATGTGAGAGAGAATGGAGTAGGTTGTTGGGGGTTAGAAGTGGGGGTCCAGGAAGGCCTCTGCTGGGAGCAGACTTTTGAGGTGATCCGTGAAAGATAGGAAGAGGAAGAATCAGCTATGTGAAATATTGAGGGCAGAGAGTTTTGAGAAGAAGAAAACACAATAGTTCTCAATCAGGAAAAAGCGAGGCTTGAAGAGGGAACCAGGGCGGGCCTGAGAGAGCAGAGGGAAGAGTGAAAACGCTGGGGCCTGACATAGCGCGTCTGGGGGTTTTATGTGACTAGCACTGGGAATCCTTTGGATGGTTTTAAGTATGAGAGCATCATGCTCTGATTTACATTTACGAAATGACGCTGGCTGCTTTGTGGAGAACGGATTGTGGGGGAGATGGGTTGGAAGGCTCCCACGGTCAATTTCACGTCCAGGTACGGTAGCTTAGAAGTTCCCAGCAATGTATTAACTTTACTAACACTTTGGCACAATAAAATGATTTGATTCTATGTTTCATAAAACTGAATATAAAGGAATGTTTCCTATTAAAATATCAACTAGGATCTGAGACTGATCTTTTTGGCTCTCCTTTCTATCCCAACAGATCTTAACTTGGATTTATGCACGACTGGGCATGTGAGGTGAAAGGGAAGAAAGGGGTGCGTCAGTGAGAGGGAAATGGACCCGATTTGGGATCTTGACTAGGTTTCTTGAGGGTATCATGGTGGTCCGTGGTCCATCCTTCTACTCTGATCAGGGAATACTGTGATAGTAAGCACAGAATCCTTTGCTTTTTGTTTAAAATTTTGCTCTAGGGGAAATTATGTTAAAGTAAAAGAAAAAGATAAAATGAAAACCTTCTTTGTTCTGAATTTTTGGAAATTGGTATTGATATGGTACTTTAGTGCAATGAAAATCAAGTTGGTAGATTCTCACATGACCCCCCAAATCTGTATTGCTAGCCTTGACCTCTCCTCGGGACTTCAGACTAGTAGACCCAATTACCTAGTCATCGCCCAGCTGTCCCAAGGCCATTTCAAACTCAAAACGTCCCCAGACAAACTCATTACCTTTCCTCCTCTCAACTAGCCTTCTGTCCCATTTGGTTCAGCAAGTTCCTCAAGCTGGAAACTTGCAGTCTGCTCTGACACCTCCTCCTCCTCATGGCTCACATTCACTCACTCATTAAGACCTGCCGTGACACTTCACAGTAACATCTTTAAACAGACATGTGATCTTGTAATTTTCTGCTTAAAATGCTCCAAGGGGTGCCCTTCACCACCCAGCTCACCTTCCCTCCATCTTCAGAATTTTAAAAGTGGGCTGACTGCTGGGGTGTGGGTAGGGTGGCTGAAATCATGGGCAAATGTGTATGTGTCTATGTATCTGCATGAGTATGTGTGTGCATGTAGACTCTTTTTTTGGTAAACCAGGGGCCGTGGAATTCAATAGTTTTAATAATAGTCTGTGATGTAAAGAGCTCAAGAAACCATGCGCCACAGAGTTAACGCCAAGCGTCCTAACGTGGCACTGCAAAACCTCCCACGATATTGTTCCTGTCTGCCCCTTCCTTTTTGATGCCCATTCTGCTTCACATTTGAGATACCTGCACCTTTGAACGCTTGTCTTTTTCCTGTATCTACCAGCTTGCCTAGGCGCATGCCGTCTTCTCTACCTGGACCGCCTTCTTCTTCTTTTTCTCCTTCTCTTTCTTCTTGTCATCATTATTACCATCTGGCTAACCAGCCCTTACACATCCTGACAGACAAAAATTCCTTCTTGGAGCACCCTGAACCGCCAGGAGGGGTTGTGTTCTCATTTAACGTGGGCACGTCTTTGTGTCTTATTACCACATTATCTGTTTGTGGGGTTTTCTTCCCACCAGAATGTGAGTTCCCGAGGGCCTGGAGACTTGGTTACTCAGCACTGCACTGCCAGCACCAGGCGCCTGCTCAGAGGAGGCGTCGGTGTATGCTGACTGAATCGAACTTAGCGGAATGAAGAGTTCTGGGGCCAGGAGAGTGACCTGTAATGAAAGAACGACATGAGAGGAAGGGTTTGCTTAGATGTGGCGTGGGGGGTGATTTAGAGGAGGTCGGCCAGCCCTCAGGGACACGGAGGCTCAAGTCTGGAGGACAGTGACAGATAGAGTGGACAATCGAGCAGAAAGACCGTGAGAGCAAGAGCCTCCAGAGCAGAGGGTCCCGGGGCTGCCGTCAGGGCGTAGGTTGTAAGCACAGTCCCCAGGACACCAAAGAGGAAGGTGCAAGCACTTGGAAAGGTCTTGCACCTGGCGGGCCTCAGGGGACAAACAGTGAGGACTCCCAGAAATATTTTGGAAATGGAATTGTTGGGAAAGACAGAGCTTCCGGTGGGAACTGGGCTCTCCTGAGTTTGGAGCTACCAAGTAAACAGGGTCACAGTCGTACTTCCTGGCTGGCCACCATCCTCTGTTCTTACAGGTAGCTTAGCTCCTGTGTGGATGGGAGATGGGCTTCCATTATGGGGGCTCCTGAGCTGAAGAGTGGACCTAGGACTTGGCGAGGAGCAAGATGAAGTGTGTGTGTGTGTGTGTGTGTGTGTGTGTGTTTAGCATCTAGCATGTGTGCAGCAACTGGCTAGGTTTGCCTCCTACACTTAACAGCAGCAGAGCAGGAGAAGCATAGCATCAGCTGATCGGATATCTGGGTCACTTGAAATCAGAAACTTATGATTAGAACCTACCTAAAAATAATTCTCTCTGTCTGGACTTACCTTCCATTTGTTATAGCAAATGTCAGTTTTAATAAAATTACCACATTCACAATAGCATTGATGTCACATCTTTGCCACTTCTCACTGCCAGGCCGTATCTGTCTCTGCCTTATTCATCAGATTTGGTGTTGTGGTCATTTGTTTTTACATGAACCAGCACAACCGGGAAAATAAATCTCATCTGTATCCTTCTGCTATCTTAATGTGTTAGTAAGTCTGGTGGTAAATAACACGGGCCCTCGAGACAGACCTGGTTGCACGCCAGCACACCTCTGTTGGAATACCTATAAAGCCTTGAAGACGTCACTAGCCTCCATGGGTGTACATTTTCTCATCTATAATATGCAGCCTGTAATAATACCTCCCTCAGGATCCTTGTGAGGATTAAAGGGAATAATGCCCGCCAAGCACTCAGTCACTGCCTGGCACAGAGTGAGTGAGTGTCGACACCTGCATTTCCCATGTGCTGGGCCTGCCGTTCTAAGTGTTTTGCAGGAATTAATTTCATCCTCAAAAACAGCTCCATGAGTTAGGTACTCTTATGAGTCTAATTTTTGTAGTAAGGGGAACTGAAGCACAGAGGTGCTAGATCCTTTACCCGAGGTCACACAGCTGGAATGCAGCTGACCAGGATATCTAGCTCCAGAGTCCATGCTTCTAACCACTAGGCAGCCCAGCCCCACAAGGTCTCCTGTTCTACCAAGGAGCTATCTGGCCTTCTTCAATAAATTACTGCTGCTCTCAATAGTTTTCTTTGTGCGTCTGTTGTTTTTGTTTTTGTTAATTTTGGCTGAATTTCTACCTGTCAACTTTCTGAGTCCCCCTCAACTAAAGTGTAAACCCAAGAAAGCCGGACCCCCGCTGTATAAAATGGTGCCCAGCTCATAATGGAAGTCCAATACGTACCTGTTAATTAAACGTGTGCTCTGCCTTCCCCTTGAGGTCATAGATTCATTCAGAACTCAGTCTGACTTCTGTGACCTACTAGTACTCTGTATATAGCTCAAAAAAATACTTACCAACTGCTAAATAATTATTTTGATATTGACTTTTGTTGCTTCTGTACCTTCAAGTGGAGAGGAGATCTAATTAAGTCCTACTATATGCTTTCTGGGGCTTTCTCTCCCAGTCTTTCCCTCTAAAAATGAGCCTAGAGGTTTGAGAAAGGAAACGTTGTGCTGTGTTCCTTGTGGCAGGCAGAGCTCTAAGATGACCTTCGAGATCTCCACCCCCGCCTGATCTTCAGGACTGCGAATAGGATGGATTTCACTCCTGTGATTAAGTTCTATGGCACGACTGACTTTACAAAAAGGGGGGAGGATCTTGGGTGAGCCTGGCCTAATCAGGTGGGCCTTAAATGGGACTGGGCTCTTCCTGGAGGCAGTGATTCACAGCATTAAAGGGACTCCATATGAGGGAGACTCTCTGTTGCTACCTCTGGAAATGGAAGGGGCCGTGGAGCAAGGAATGTGGGCAGTCTCTAGGAGGTGAGCGTGGCTGCTGGCTGACAGCCATCAAGAGAAGCAGGACCTCAGTTCCATAACCACAAGCACCTGAATTCTAGCACAACCACACAAGCTACGAAGAGGACCTGAACTCCAGATCAGACACAACCAGGCCAACACCTTGTGAGACCCTGAGCAGAGAATTCAGTCAAGCTCTGCCCAGATCTGACCAACAGAACTGTGAGCTAAGACATGGGGATTGTTTCAAGATACTGTCTGTGGTATTTTGTTATGCAGCACTAGCTAACTAATATGGCTTTTTATCCAGAGTGCCCAGCTACCGACCAACAAATGCAGTGGCAAAAGGTCACTCACTTACTGGGCTGGGTTACTCTGATTTTGTGTGAAAAGCACTCAAAACCAGTTAGTAGACATTAACATATGGCTTTAGACAGGGTTAGGGATAAGGCTGTATGGTATCTGGAAAAATGCAGACTGAACCAAGGCTCCGGTGGTCATCCTAGGTGGGCAGGGCAGCTGGCAGCGCAACTGCTCAACATTTGCAAAGCTCCCGAGGCCGCGTCCAGCTTTAACAGCCGAGCATCGCCTCCCACTCTTTTTAAAAAACAATTCTTTCCCTCAAGACTCAAACAGATGTTTTCATTTTACTTAAGCAACCCCCCCCCCCCCCATTTCGTCGTGCACCAGGGATTGTGCCCCAACAAGGTGCTAACCTCCTCTGGACTTGAACACCCATCCTCAAGAGCAGAAGAGGGCTGAGGATCGCCACCCGTCGGCTCAGCTGCGAGAAGGGCTGCAAATCATGTTTTGACGGATGTTGCGCTGTGAACTAGAAAATGAGATGCGGCACGCGTGCTCCTAGGAACTCTCATTTCAGGTCACACGATCCTTTCTTTGTGTTGAAGACCTTTTGATGTGCCTTCCCAATATTGAATTTCTCTGCTTTTAATAATCTCGTATTCCTTCCCCAATATAACTGTCATGGGAAACACTGAATGCTAATCATCAAAGATCAAACAGGGAGAAGGAGGTGGGCAGCACAGTTCAGCGACTTTTGAATTCCTGAAATTTCTCATTTAAAATTTTTCTTTTAGCTTATAATGGCCTAGGCTCCAAGAAATGCTTGGTTCCCTTGAAGGTGTAGTCTCCCCCACATTTCAGAATGGGGCTAATGACAGAATAATTCGGTCTCTCCTTGTAAGACCAGCACCCAGGATGCCGGGGACACCTGACCACCATTTACATCTAATTTTGTGTCTGCCAACAGAGAGGGACTCAGAGTCCACACATGCTGGCTTTTATTTCGCCGTCTTGGCTTTAGCTAGGGTGACCAAGGGTGCAGGTGTGCCTGGGACTGGGGGCCTGCCTGGGACAAAGGACTTTCACTGCTAAGATTGGATGGTCCCTGTCAACTGGCACAGTCGGTCACCCTGACGTGGGCATCAAGGACGCCTCCAGGGTGGGAATGGTGGAGACGACTTGGTGAAGCTGTTTATTTCTTTTTGGAGCTTGTGGTTTAAAGGAACCCGATTTGTTTTCTGTGCAGGCTGGTGCCCAAACCCCATAATCAAAGTCCTAAAGGTAATCTCAGAATTCCGTGCGGAGCAGATGGGGGGATGTCTGTGAGCAGGGGTGCGATGGCTGCCTGGGGCTTTCCATGCCCCGAAGCGCTTCTGGAGGACCAGGTCTCCTTTCACTCGTTTCCAACGTGGGAACGCTAATTATCGAGAGACCCTGCATCTCCTAGGATCGGAGTACAACTGTGACTGTGAAGCGTGTGTGGGGATGGGGAGAGGACCTGCTTCAAGGATGACATTATTCCAGGCCTCCTTCGCATGTATCACTTTACCATACCTTTCCATGGTGCACTCAGTTGACCTGGGGTAGTTCCAGAATTTCCACCCAGCAGAGGCTTTGAGGAGGCAGCAGGCTTGGAGGGGTGTATGGGGTGACACATGGTCTGGGGATGGCTTAGGGATGTGTCTTGAAGCTGTTTTTACTTAGTGTGTATTTATTAGGGGAGGTTTGAAGGGAGATGATGGAAATTGATGAGGGGCTAAGCGCGCCCCGCCTCACCGGCGCCAGTCCTGGGTGTTCTACGCGATGGCACACGCATGAACGATAAAGTAGAATACTTTGTGCTCTAAATATTTTACCACTTTAGAAAATTATGTGTCCCTTGATGGAAATTGTCCAAAACATTAAATAACAGCGATATTGCCACTTTTCGAGTGCCTGCTAGGTGCTAGATACTTCTCATGTATTTATATACGTTCTCATTGAATGCTCATATCAACTCTGAAAGACAGGTATTATAGAAAAATTATAAAACTGTGCAGGCTGTTTTTTGAGAACTTCGCGTCAGGCGCTCTCCTCTGCAGCTGACATGAAGTAGCTCACTTTCGTTAATTGGCTCCAATTCTATGAAGCGGATACTTTTTCAGGTGAAGAAATAGTTCAGCAACTTGTCTAAATTCACGCGGTTACCAGGGGTGAAGGGGAGACAAGCCCAGGAAATCCGACCTCAGGACCTTTACCCTTAAGCTCTGTGCCGCATTTACCCCATTTACAGACAAGGAAAGAGAGACCCCCTTCTTCCTCGAGGTGGTTTGGGGGTTGTGCAGAGCAGTTAGAAGGCACGTGCTGTGTGCCCCATCCTCTTCATCCAGGTCCCGCGAAGGAGGGGGTCCTAGACGCACAGGGTTGTATGCTATGTCTGAGGAATTTATAGGAGATTTTCACGTAACTTTTCCGGTACCTTCCGGGGTGTCCCTGAGAAGTTATAATTTTTAGAATCTCCCCAGAAGATTGTGATAATAACCTGGTTTGACAACTATTGCTCTAGTGCAGGGACAGCTAATCATTTCGTGTCCGCTGCCATTTCTGACTGACTAGTAGCTTATCCAGGGCCATATGTGGAAAATTTCAAGGCTAAATCTGAGCCCAGCCCGGAAGGGCCGTGGTGTGGTGGGTCTGCTATGCTGACTCTGTCCACTCGGGGCTTCAGCCGGGTTGGGGATCGCGTTACTGTTCCCGCTGTTCCTCTCCTTCCCTTCAAGAAGGTTCTACATCCCTGGCCGTGAGTGTGACCTGCAGGGCCTCTCAGGAGGTCGAGACGCAGCCCCGCCCTGTGGTCGGGTTTGGCCTGGGCGTGCGTGTTGACCGAGAGAACGTGAGGAGGATGCGCTCTCCAGCACGTCTGAGCAGAACTTCCTGAGCGATTGTGTTCCACTTCTGCCGCCGGCCCGTCTCCCTGTGCCTGGGAACAGCCGGTCCCGCAGAGACCTGGGGCAGCGCAGCAGCACACCCACCTCCGCTGACCCACGTGAGCCAGAAATAAGCGTCTGCTCTCCCAAGGCGGACCCCTGAGATTCCGGAGTTCCTACTCCAGCCATGCTGACCAACACGACAAACATGCTCTATTGCCAGAGGGAGCCCTGAAAGTACAATTAAGTCCTAAACTGTCATTTTTGCCTGAAAAGTATTCTTCTTCAGTGGACTCTTAGTAAACTACCTAGACCATGCCATTGGGGAGTTTCAGCTCCTTTCAAGTGATTTTTAACATGTGTAGACGCAAAAGAACCCTTTCTGGGAATGTATTAGAATGGGCCCCAAGGACGACTGGCGTCATCCTTCTGATGCCCGAGGACCACGTGGGCTGCACAGCCCCTCCTGGAGGATGGAGTCTGATCGCCACCTGTTTCTGAGGCAGGTGCCAGGAGGGCTGCAGTATTAACCTGTGGCTCTGGCCGCTGGCTCTGTTGCTCTCTGCATGTATTTGAATTTACAATCAAGAACACAGGTCCATGAAGATTGACATTTAGAAGCACATTCCTTCAATTTGAATATTCCCTGAACTGAATTATCTTTAGTTCAGCGTGCCAAGATAGTGATCCTTTTAAAAGTGTAAGTAATGCCTTATCTAATTTTAAAGAGGGGCCTTTCTCCTAATTTAACCATTGCTGGATTAGAATGTTTACTCACCTGGTCACTTCGATAAGGACGAGCATCGCATCAGGCCTGGGCAGCAAAGGCTATAGGACACCTTTGTGAAGAAGCAACTCATAGGCTGGTCATAAAAACATCAGCAGAGCTTCCCTATCTGTCTCTGCGTTTCTAAGCCTTCCCAGCCTAATTTCCCAGAGGATCACCCTGACCTCGAGCGCTTTGATGGTTTGCAAGGCTCTCCTTCCTCTGAGTTAACAGTATCCTAATACTCTTGGCATTGATGGTAAGAAACTTCAGGTGTAGTCATATTTTGGCTGCAAAAATTTTCCTCTTATGTCTGTGCTCCCTTGCTCCTTCTGCTCCTCAGTTATAGCATTTCCTCCTTGGCATTTGAACTCTTGGTTGAAAAAATAAAAGCTCTATGAATTACAAAGAGGATGAGCTTCACCTCCGTCACCTCCCTTGGTTCTGTCTTGCTGTCCTCTTTCAGAGCTTTCGGCCCTCCAAAGGCGTAAGTGGGGAACTTAGCCTGAGCAGAGGCGTGCTCATGGCGGCCAGAGGATGGATGGATGGCAGCTGGCAAAGGGACCCAGTGGAACAAGCCACAGGTGACCACATCCAGCCAACTGGGTCAGGTTGTCACAAGAAGTCGGGGGTGGGGTCGGGGTGGGGACCCTCTGCAGCTGCTTCTGCTTGATGCTTACTGGGAGCTGGGCCTTCTTTGCTCCCAAGAAAGACTGGCCTATCCTTGACCTTAACTTTGTCCAGTTGCAACACAGAGAGTTCTTTTAGTTGTGTTAATCATCATGGCAAGGAGTCAAAAAAGGTACACTAAGAGATCAACTCTTTTGAGCTTGTCCATACGAAGTAGAAAGCTCTTGGTCAGCATCCAGGAATGTGGGTCTTGAGTGAACTAGACAAGGAGTATATTCTTGACAAAGGCTAGGAGCTGTTAGCTTTCTCTTCAAGTGAACAACTACAAAAAAACATAACCAATTGTCAAATAATGAATGCAAAAAGTTTTTAGTGCTGAATTTTTTTAAGTACAACTTGATTCCTTTAAGGGAACTGAAGTGGCTAATCTATTATTAAATGCTTACATACATTGCTAAGGCTGTAATGACCCTCATGCCTTTAGGCTGGCTTTGTGATTCTCAGTCTTCAGAATATAGGAGGGCTTGTTTAAGCACAAATTCCTGGGTCCCACCCCCAGAATTTCTGATCCAGTCCTTCGAAGTAGGGCCTGAGAATTTGCCTTTCTAAGAAGTTCCAAGGTCTGCTGGGCTGCGGACCACACTGGGAGAACAGTGGGAGAGGTAATCATCTCGAAGGAGTGTAGGTAATAGAGCTTCTCTTTGGTCAGTATTTAGCGGTTTGTGGTAGGCGTTATCTGAGGTGGTGTTGCGAGCCTGCAGATGTTGGTGATTAGAGAATTAAGGGTAAGACCCAAATCACAGAGCTGAGGGACTTGGGGTGGTGGGAGAGGAAGAGCCTGGAGAGCCATAAGGAGCAAGGGCGGGAAGGGCACATGGAGGAATTCCAGTGAGAGGGAGAAACCCAGTCTGACACGATGGCGCTGCCATGTGAAGTGACGGCTTCATTCAGTCTGATTGCTGAGGTGGTGACAGGGGCTGGACCTAAAACAGATGGATAAGGCCCTGAAGGTTTTATTGTCTTCCCTTCTGTACTAAATAGCAGAAATGGAAAGTTCTTTGAACTTCCATAATGATACTCATTTTCCTTGACAGTGTCTTAATCGCCAGATGGGGAACTCTTTCTTTTGGGCAAATAAGGTCATAAAGATAAGCTGTGACAATTAAATGGTCACATTTCTTTTATTTTATCAATATGGTTGGAATCTGAATTGAACATGCTATGATGTACACAGCTTTTTCTTCTTTTGAGTTCTAAGACACGATTTTTGATGTCTAAGTTCACATGGAAACATTAAGGCAGAAAAGGATTCAACTTTTAAAACAAATTTTTACATTTCATTTGGTTGTAACGTAATTACTCAATATATTATTTTGGTTTTAAAAATTAAAACCTTGCCCACATATAAGTGGATAGAATATGGTCATGAAATCATTGGGATTTTCCTTTCCATCTATGAGCTCTAGCAAAACAATGCCCAAGTCTATTTTAAAAGCTTACTTAAAAAAATTATTTCAATGAAATATCAGTAAATAAGAATTTTGATTTCCTTTCTATGAAATGTCAATCATTAGGAGAAATAATATTTAAAATGCCCAAACACCTCCATGATATCAATATTCAGGAAATAATATTTTATGGTAAACATTTTAATAAACAGCAGCATAAAATAATCAGTGTTTAATAGCATCTCTGGTGAGTGAAATACAAATGCATATATCCTCAATATAAAAGTCTGTCTGTCATTACAATTCCATGCTTGTGTATTCCAAATGCCCATAATAACAAATCAAACATTAAGTAATACAGTGATTAAACGCATGCAGTGAAAGTAAGGAAAGATATGGGAGGGCGCGATATCTGAATACTGCCATTATATATTTGAAGAAAATCTATATCGAGTTAAAAATAAACACAGGAAACAAGGAAACAGACCAGATATAAAAATGCAGAGATATATTTTCACTTCGGTGATACAAACCATAAACAGAGCTTTGTGCAAAAAAGGGGAAAGATCTGAAAATAAAGTCATCTTACAAAACATTGTCAACAAAGCAAAAGATATTTTTCAGTCTGTGAAAAAAATACTATTTTAATACAAAAGGGACTGTGTTACGTAGCATCATAGTGCTATTATAAAACACATTACAAGTGGTTTTGAAGTTTAGTTTGCTCACCTTGATGACTTCAGTAATTATAAAATGTTTACAATAAATGTTCTAGTTCTTTATAAAAAACTAACTTGGATTTATTTTTTAAGCATAGTAATGTTTTTCCAGAGTAGGTATTTTACTGGCTCATGGAATGCTGATTTCCCTTTAAGGGACTCCCAGAAAAACTCAGATTCACTGAAATCGTGTTTAATTAAAATAATAAATATTCTTGGAAAGCAATTGATTGTCGTATGATATACAAAACTGTGGTTTGACTCTTCCTCATTATACAGTTGCATAGCAACAAAAGGATACAAATATTCTCCTCCACCTAAAGTTAAGAAATGTCACTTCGGAATCACCTTATTTATGCCACAAAAATACGTCTTAATTTATCTCCCAAATAAATCTGGATACAGCCAATCCTTCGAGTCCACAGTACCTGTAAGTCCACATTTGTGGTCTGAAGATTCAGCATTTGGGAAAATTACAACACATTTTGGTAAATGTATTTCCTGATTTTTCATCCTAATTGTGTTTTCTTTTACAAAATTGAAACACCAACCTGCTGCTAATTCTCTTACAGTCTCCTCATCAAATATCATTTCCAGGAATTATTTTATATCCTGTAAGTCTCTTTATAAGTCTCTTTAGCTGTAAAATAAAACAATGAGACTTTGAGACATTGTTCTTAGAATAAAGGAATTACTTTTTTTAACACGAGAAAAATCAAAATAACATTCCTTTCTATATAGAACTTGAAACCCAGAAGAATTCTAAACTTGGCAGAAATGGCTAGCAGACCAATGGCCCGAGAGGCACATTCGATACCTCCCTCTGAGTGAGGCAAAAACGATCATGTTGCTTCTTCTATTTACCAGCTTAAAAAATTCAGTTTGTGGTAATCTTTGAAGTGAGAACTCAGTACAGTACTTGTTTCTTAAAAATACTGTAACATTTTGCAAAATAGAATTCAGTCTTTGGATTCCACCTAACTCTATGAATAAATTGTCATAACTCTTGGTGCTGGAATAAAATCCGTGAACACTCCCAGCTCAGAAAAAAAAAAAAAAAAGTGAAAGAAACTTTAAATTGACTAGATATTGTTGTCTTGGAGTTTCCTACGCGCCCAGAGGCCACTGATGGTCAGCGCCCCTAGACCTTGGATGACTGACAGGCAGGAGGTTGCAAGCACCCATGTGCTGGTCTGCAGCCACACCTCTGTTCTTCAATGTTATTGGTCCAGGGACACTCTGGGAGGCTGTCGCCATGGAAACCCTTGTTCCTCTCCCATGATGCTGACCTAGGCCCAGGGGCCATTTTCCTGACCATGCTTCCTTTGGTGCCTCATTTCTAATGCAATGAAGTGAACTATCAACCAACAATCAATTCCAGCATCCACATCTAGCCTTCTTATGGTCTGATGCCCTACGTTATTTCAAGGGCTTGTGTAAACACTGTGGCAAAGGAGAACGTGGAAAAGGCCTTCGCGATCAGCAGAGGAGATTCACAAAGAGACACACTCTGCACCTTTCCAGAGAAGCCCCACTGTGCAGAAGGCTTCAGGGGATCTTACACTTGTCTTATGGCTCGTTTCCATCTAGGATTTCAAATTTGGCCTAGGTTTCCTCATTGATTCTGAACAGCACTTCCATACAAACATGCATAGAGTCTAAACTGAATCAACATCATTCCTGAACATCTGTCCTGAAGAAGAGACAGCAGGTAGACAAACGCTAGGGTATATACATTTCAGGGAGAGACCGGTCGTGGTGACCGAAGGCGGACACACAAGGCACCATCTGACTTTCCTTTTTGGTTTGATACTTAATCACGAGCTGCTTCTCCTCCTCACTGGTTTGCAGTTTTCAGTACTTGAAACCAGATGTACCATTCCCAACGCCAGGGCGTGCACCCTGATGGAGTGTTAATCCCACAGCGTTTTTTTCTGGCTGGTGTCTGCCCTGCTTGGTAAGACACAGTTAAACTTCACAGAAGATACTTGTTGCAATGTCTGCCAAATGAGAAACTTACTTTAATAAAAACATTTGAAGATAAATCTTTTCTACGGTCTTCTAGTTTTTCCTGTATACCACATTTACAAAAGTCGTGCATTTTACAGTTCTGCAGAAATCATAGATTCGGTGTGTCCATGAATATTGGCGTCTCCTAGCAAAGATGGTTGCTTTGAGTCTATTTTGTAGGGTTTTTGAGATTTGTTGCCAAAAACGGTGATACCCATCCCACCGGGATGATTTGGGATCGACATGTGTGGCAGTAAAGGAATATTGGCTTCCTGATTGGATCCTGATGAGGGCAAGCTGGTCACATGACCAGTGCTAGTGGACCCGCTGGCACTGCTTGGGGACCGGCTCTTGGGAGGCGGGCAGTGCTGAATCACTCTGGGAGGCCCTGCTGGCTGATAGTGGGCGGCGGGAAATGCTGCGTATCCAGGAGGTATTGGGTACCCATTGATGGGGATGAATCGCTGGTTCTGAGGTATTGGTGGGCCAATGAATCCGGCAATCTGGCCCTGTGGTGTAATACCCTGGCTCGGGAACATGTAATTCGGGTATCTGGTGTTACTGAGATTACTCACTGGGCTGGCACTAAGGGAGGTCGTCTGCGTGGTGGCATTTCCTCCCGAAGGAGTGGTAGAGCTTGTGTGACTTGAGAGGCCCTCCCAGGACCGGAGCCGGACGTGAATATCCTTAAATCTTGGTCTCCTGGAAGGAATCTCGTTCCAGCACTCTGTCATGAGGCTGTACATTCTAGGGGGGCAGTCTTCAGAGCACGGTAATAGCTGTCGCTTTCTCACCATCTCCATCACCTCCTGGTTACTAAATCCGTAATATGGCTGGAGTCCAAAACTGAAAATCTCCCACAAGACAACCCCAAAGGACCAGATATCTGAATCAGAAGAGAATTTGCCATACATGATGGCTTCCGGGGGCATCCAGCGAATGGGCAGCAAAGACTTACTCTGTACCCTGTAGTAATCGGCGGAGTATATTTCTCTGGAAAGCCCAAGGTCTGAGATCTTTATGTGAAGTTGCTCTCCGATTAAAATATTGCGAGCTGCCAGGTCCTTATGGACAAAGAAGTGACTTGACAGGTATTCCATACCGGCTGCAATCTGGATTGCAATGTGCAGAAAATCCCCGTGATCCAGGCTGGACTTCACAGTCCCGTCCTCATCACTGCTACAGCCAACATCGGAGTGTGGGGATCGCATGATGAGAAACTCATGGAGATCCCCCTGATTCATATACTCAAAAAGCATACACACGGGTTGTTCCTGAGTGACGGCACCCAGAAGGCAGACGATATTGGGGTGGTGTAGTTCAGCCATCAGAGAGGCTTCCTGTTGAAATTCTGTCCATTGCTGGGGGTTGTTATAGTCTTTCAAGGTCTTTATAGCCACCAGCTGAGCGTGGTCCATGCCTGGGAGATAGAGATGGCCCTTGTAGATCTTTCCAAAGGCACATTCCCCCAGTTCTTCCATAAAACGTACAGCAGAAAGTGGCAGCTCTTTGGCCTTGCTCTGCAAGAAAGAAAGGAAAAGTGTGGCTTAAAACATTTCTTAAGGCAAGACATCTTGGCATCTGCAAGGAGAGGTGGGGCGTACAGAGAAAGGTTCTATCCCTCAGATTCAATAAAATATCGTGGGTCTGTAAGTCTTTAAAATTGTTGGCTGCAACTCAGAAGAGGCGCCATAGGCAAATTTGTTTCGCCCTCCCCACCCCCCCAGCCTCCTGCTCCAGCAACGGTTCCCTGCTGTTGCCTAGAGTCTTGCTCCTCCAAGTGTGGTCTTGAGACCAGCGACACCAGCATCACTCAAAGTGTACCACAGTGAGGACTCGGGGGCCCACCTCGGACCCCCCGGAATGAGACTGTGCATTTGGCGAGACCGCAGTGACCTCATTGATGCCGGGGTATGAGACGTGCTGCTTGAGAAGTGAGAGTGCGGCTTTGGTTCTTAGCCGGGCACTTGGAGTGACTGCGACCACCTTCCCTGGCCCCTCTGCCATATGACAGCCTCGCTTTAGTTAAACAGGTCTCCTCCGTGTCCACCCCCCACACCACGCACATTCTTGCCCAATGCCCTGTTCCTACAGTGCTCACCAGTTCTTAGGAAATCTACTGAGTGACAAGCGGGAGAAAGCAAAACCAAAGGCTGTGCTCCTGGGGAGTGAGGTGGAATGCGCTGCCCCCTCTTCCTATCACATTCTCTCTTCCTCTGAAACTGCCCTGACCGCGGTGGCCTCTGCCTCCTCGGCAGTCCCTTTGCTTTCCCGTCGGAAAGAACCACGTGCAAACACACGTTTGACCGCCACAGTCAGGCCATTCGACTGTGAATCCTGCCTTTCCCATTTCCCAGCCGCGGGACCCGGGGACAGCATTTCACCCTGGGCCTCGATTCCCTCATCTATAAAATGGGACGATGATAATTGATAATAATCATCCTCATCTTGTGGGGTTCTTGTGGATGCCGAATAAGGAACGTCTGTAACGTACTCAGCACGGGGTCTGGCACACGGGGGCGCCACTAACTTGTCGCCAGTGTCACCTTGCCGTCGCTGTTCTTTTCGTGAATGTATTTTGTCCTCTCAATCGATGTCAATTTCTTGAAGAGCCTTTGCCCTTCACAATAATTGATGTCCCTACGGCTTCGAAAGTGGGTTGTTTACTGATGGACCTTAAAACAGACAGAGGAAAGCACCCGCTCCTGGTGAAGATAAGTATTAAGTTGTGACATTTGATTTTGGCAGTAAATGTCTATAGTGTCATGTGTTTTTACTATTTTTGAAATTCACTTCAAATCTAATCCGAAGTTTAGTCTAATTTACTAGGGAAAAAGTCATAAAAGCAATGCATTGTACATAAACTGATTGTTAAAATAATCTCTGCACGTTAAATCCTTAATTCTTTTAGGAAAAGAATCAATTGCTCTGAGCATCCTAATTGAAGGCGACAATGTTGCAAATATATCTGGAATTCAGAGCTCTCTGTACAGAGTTTAAAACAATAGTTTAGAAACTTAAGTAAAAAATTTCTCTAATCCAAACTCTACTAATTTAGAATTCATGGTGACTGGCTTTGTTCTAGGCCGATACTTTCCAGGGCAAAACGCCCACTAACCTAATTATAAATATAAATAAACTTGCTGCAAAACACCCACTTAAAAGGACAAAATGGGACTGAGGTTTTTTGTAACATTAATTCTTCCATGCAAATAATATTTCGTATTATACATAGGGCTCACTTGTTCATTAAAACAGATTTTATGGGGTTTGTATTTGGAAATGTCTTATAGAAAAGTCACTTCTGCTGAAAGTAGTGGCAATGCCTTGCTTTAAACATTCAGTAGTCACAGCTTATTGGTCCAGTCCTACTCACTGTGGTATTGTTTGTAAGAGCAAAAGGTCAGAAACAGCCTAAATGTCTGCCTAGAGGGGACATTACAGTAATTAGGGAGGAGCTAGTAAATGCAATATTACACAGTTGTAAGAATGAATGAGCACATCCTCTAAGTACTGATATGGAAAGATCTCCAACATCCTAAATTAAAAGTAAAAAGCAAAAGAACAGTTAATGCTATATGCTGCTTTTGTGTGACAGAGGAGGAGAAAAGGAATGACTCCCTTCATATTTCTTTGCATAGGCGTAAAGCACCTCTGAAAGGATGCTTGAGAACAGCAGTGGTCCTCGAGGGGCTGTGGAGGCGGGAACTGGGGCCGGGGGAGGTGGGAGATGTGTCCCTTCATGCTTTTTCATACTTTTAAATTTTTGAACCAGGCGAATAGATGACCGATTCAAAAAAGTAAATAATTTTAGAAAACATATGACCAATCTTTTCCTCTGACTAAATCTGGAAATTTCTTCCACAATCACAGGCCCATCCACTATTTTTGCTTTTGCTGAGAGGATCTGGATTCTCATGGAAGCTCTGGCGTTCCTTTGGGAGAAGAGCACGTGGGGGATGGGAAAGCCGCCAGCTGAACCAACCCTACTTTTTTCTCCTGTGGTCCGCATGCTCACATAATTTTGTTTTCGTGGCAAGAGTAACCCAAGGTGAATTTTTCCCGGATGACGCTAACATTGGGATTTCCATCAGAAGTTTTCCTAATGATGTAAATGAATCCAATTTATGTGAAGGTCCCTCAAATGGCATAGTAGGTCTTACTTACTTTTTTTATCTAAACAGGATCCCTGGGCTTTTGGTGATAGAGAAGGGCAAGGGACTGAGTCATAAACTTCTTTTGAGGGAAAATGAGAATTAAGGACTAAACCGGAGGAATGTTAGACGGATACAATGAGTTAGGACTCCTCCCCCCTCCCGGCCCTGCTGAAGCCACGGGCAGCGTGGGGTAATTCAAACCATGTGAGCTCCGGACTCCGACGAATCTGCATTTGCGTCTTGGACCTGTTGCTTTCTTTTAACGGTTAATATTTCGATAGCACTTTCCACGTGCCAGACACTGTTCTAAGCACTTACCAGATATTAACTCACTTAATATAACAATCCTATGGGGTAGGTCCTATATATTAGCTGGTTGACTGGGGGTGAGTTTCTTAACTTCTTTGAACCTCTGTTTCCATATCTACGAAATAATATAATATGTAGCTTCCACAGTTACAGTAGAGGTTAAATGCAATAATGTACGAAAGCAATTTCCACCTGGTAAGTGCTCTTTAAATCAATCTTATTATCCTTATTACGGAAGTCATCCAGAAAGCAGAGTCAACGCAAATGATTTGGGTGCACTTACAGCCCTAAGTAGTTCTGGACAGTCTTCTAAAATTTCCTCTCTGTTAGAAAAAAAAAAAAGTGTAGTTTCCTCCCGTTAGGCTTTCTCTGTTCTCCTGTAGTTTTCAGTTTTTTAAAAAAAATCCTAAAAAATGACAGAGAATCTGTTTTGAGCCTTCGGGTGGGTGAGAGTTGGAGTGGCCTGTGGCCTTCTCCTCTGAGGATTCTGGGCGATGCGGGTGGAGCGGGAGGAGCGAGAACCATGTGGAAGAGTGGATGGTGGCAGAAGGGAAAGGCAGCAAGCAGGCCAAACTTCTGGGGCCGGGAAGAGGAGAGGGGCGGACAGGACCTTGGCGCCGGCCTGACACACGGTCCCGGGGGCTTCACGGCAGAGAGGGCGGCCGCATTCCCCTGCACTGAGGTCAGCCAGCTCCTTCTTGCATATTCGCCTTTGGAAGACGAACTCTCCCTGTTGCCATTTTGCAGATGGAGAAAGAAGCTTAGAAAAGAAGGCAGAATCTTTGGGAGAGCCGAAGGAGCGGCCGGTGCGGGGCCTCTGCCCAAACTCAGCCCGGCTCCTCGCAGGGCAGGGAGGTCAGCCTTCTGTGGGCGGTCACTCTGGAATCACCACTGTCCTTTCTCTCTGTTCAGACACAAGAAGGAGCATGTTCTGACCCCAAGTGTGTTGTGTCCCACCAATGCCCGGTGGGCCACACAGCACGGAGTCCCAACGCTTCGCCAGCCTAAAGTAGGAGAAGGCGTAGTTACCAGAGCTGGTCATAACCAAATTTGGGGATTTGCCTTGGAAAGAAGCACGGGAAGCAACTGAAACAGCAGATTTCAGAAAACCTTTTTGTGGAACACCTGTGCAGCAGCCGGCAAAGAAGTACCCAGAAAAAACCGCCCAGAGCTGGGTTTCAGGGGAACAATTTACACAGTGATTTGCATTTTTAAAATGCTCAAGTTACTTGGTACAAATGAGTCTTAACTATAGACTCATTTTCAAATTTTACATAAATCCTGAACTAGTTAAAAAATCATAAAAACCCTTAAAGAAGCAGTCAGTAGACTGTAGGGTGATGGCAGGAAATTAGCTGTATTGTTGAAGAACAGATGGTTTACATTAGACAAACCCTTTAGGCTAAACTTGTTTAGGTCTGGCATATTGTAAATTATATTTTAGTAATGAAAGTGAAATGACCTCTGCTTGACCTCAAGTGGGGTTTGTCTGTTTGAACCAACGTAGTGGAAAACTATGAAAGAAAATGAAGTCATAAAGTTTTGGCAGTTCAATTTTGGCTCATTTCAAGTTTAGGGGTTATAAATCTGTTTAGTTTTTGTTTGACAAGTATTTGTCATACAGGGATGTACAAAATGTAAAGAAGTGTAAAATACACAGGCGGCACCGTGCCAAAGTAAACCAAGTACAAAGGGAAACTGGAATGAATCGGGTCCTGGGCTCCTATCTTGCTATCACTCCCTCCATTAGCTGAATGACAAGATGGGCTCGGTTTATTACAGGCTGCAAGGCAATTAAGTACCTTAAAACTGAAACAGGCTTTCAGTTTAAATGTTAACATTTTTACTTCTCAAAGTAAACACACATCTGCCTCGGAGCGGTTTTGAAAATTATATAATTGCGGGGGGGGGGGGTAGAAAAATCAAAGTTGATGGAGAAGTTGATCCATTATTCTAAAATCCAATTGTGCTGCTTCCCTTCGAGAATTTTGAAGAGCAACTGTCTTTGAGTTTAAATGAGCTCTTCACAGACGGAAAATGCAGGCGGAACACTTTGGATGTGACTCAGAAGTGAGCAGTGCAGTGCTGTCGAAACAGCTGACAGGCCAGGCTGATGTTGGTGGCTCCTCTCACCCGAGTGATGAATGCTAAGTGGGGACGTGTGACCCTTTTAGATCTATTAACGTTAGATATGAAAGCAATGAACCGTGGGTCGTTTTTAAAAAGTGAAATTACGCAGGTGGCAGACGGACGAGGAAGACAGACTCCGTGGCTTTAGCTCTTTCCACCTCTGGGAAATTACCCCTGAAGTGATCATGCCCTTGAAATGACTCCTCAGGGTGACACACAGCTCCTTAGGAACCTGCCTTTCCTGCTTGTTTGGCATTAAGCGATCGCCACGGGATTCTGTGACGGCCACAACACGTGTGGAGCGTGCATCCCGCTCCATGACTTTTGGTCTCCAACCTGAATAGAGTATGAAGGCTCCACTTTGGAGTTCAACTTGAAGCAGACACACAGATAAAAAGCAGAGCTACAGGAGGTGGTAGGAACCAGAGCCCAGGGCGGTTGTCAGCCATAGGACGGTGGCTCCAACAGCTGGTGCTGAAGAAGAACTGAAGCTCATACTCACACAGTGGACCCAAACCTGCCCGGTAGTCCCTGCAACCCAGCACAGTCCTTCCTCATGCCCTGATGCCTCAAGACCGCTGCCCTTTACAGATATCTCTGCTACTCATTCGCCAGTTCAAGCTGGACAGGAGCGCCTGCAGGAGAAGAGCAGGTTCCACACACGGGCATTTGAACTCAGTCCCCTCAGAGGAATAATGAAGCAGAGCCTGGCCCTATTGAAATTAGAGAGGTATTTTGGGTAATAGGAGGACATTATCAGGTCCTTTTTCTCTTTGGAAGCGGAGTTTTCCCTGAGACCTGTATTCCTTGGGGACTGACCTGCTCTCTGAATCTCCACTACTGACCAGCATGGTCTACATCAGAGCAGCATCGGAATGGAGGGCTTGTCACAACACAGATTGCTAGGCTCCACTCCTAGATTCCAGAGGTCTGAGATTCTGCCTATCTGACAAGTTCCCAGATGATGAGGATGCTCCTGGACTGGAGGCTTCACTTTGAGAACCACTGGAAATAAATATATATGGCTTTCTGGATCAAACAATTACTTAGTGATCTAGGTCCCTACTCCTTGCATGATGATGACCACTGGGTGTCTGAAGAATCCAGTTGAGCGATTCTGACTGAGGACAGAAAACAGCACTCTGCTTCAGTACATGCTTTGGAAATGCCAGCTAAAGAAAATATAAGAACCACTGACTGGTATTTACTGGGTTTATAGTCTGCATGGATACCGTCTTAATGAGATTCAAGGTTTCAAAGTATAAATCACTCTATGGCTTGGGCCATGTCATCAGTTTACTCTATTTTCATGTGCAGACAATTTTAACAGCTGGTTGCATCAGTCAGCTGATAAGGTATATACTACACATGGAAGAGTATACATATGGAACAGTATACGAGGAACCGTGCAAGACCCACGAAGAGAGAAGACACAGCTCCTATCCTCGATGTTTGTAATGTGAGCGTAATAATAGCTTCCATGTAGTGAACACTTGCCACGTGCCAGACACTGAGATCATAACAACGGCTATGATCGTTTTTGGAGAGCTTATGTGTTAGGCTATAAGTACTCAATACATGTTAACTCCTCTCATTGTCACGGTAACTGCACAAATTGGTCACTGTGACTATTATTCCCATTTTGCAGATGGAGACCCCGAGGCTCAGAGTGTTTAAGTGATCCCACAGCTGGCAGGCTGTAAATTCAGACTGCAGAGTCTATCCCCGTTATGACGGCTCTATACCCCCTTGTCTGCTCTCTAAGTGCTGACTGCCTCAATGCATTTAGTCCTCATCACAACCCTGGGGGATACCTACTATGATTTCCCCATTTTACGGATCAGGAAATTAAGACATGCAATGGTTAAGTAGCTTGCAGGAAGACAGAACTCCTAAGTGGTGTTGCCAAGATTCAAAGCCAACCACACCTGACTCCAACGGTGGAGCATTTTTCTGGGAAGAAGTGGCAGTTTTCATTCAATCATCAAAGGACGCCATAATTTTAAAAGCATGAGGCCCTTTGGCGTAAAAGTGGAATGTCAAGGTGACATTGCTCTTCGGTCTCTGATCCGGACCTTACTCTAGTCGATCCTGTGTTGTCTCCACTCGTTGACTAGGAGAAGTGAATATGACCTTTCAACGGCAGCCTTTGCCTGAGTAGGGCACGAGAGCCCTGGAGAGTGTATGAAAATCAGGATTTCTCAGTATCTGGACTTGGCTGTTGACAGGAGTCTGCTAGACTCCAAAGCCATTTCGTTTCTTGTGCATTTTACTGGTTCTTAGGTAAACAGTGTTAGAAATGTGAAACAATTGACTCCACTCATAAACGGAAATGACTACATTTTAAAAGCTTGAAGGCCACAACCCTTTTATTTGGGGAGGTTATGGACATTTTCAAAGACTGCAGCTGAACTAAGTGCCTTCTGGCTTATGCAACCCAATCCTGGAGGGAGTTTCAACTGAGAGCCCGCACATTTGCTCTGAGTTCAGCCGCACTTCTCTGGAAGGGCTCTGACTCCAGCAGCAGAGCTTTCCTATAATGTAACTTTCTGACAGTTAGCATGAATGTCTGGTGGTGACCAGGCTTGTTTCTGTGGTGGAGTTACTTTACAATGTCAGCGGGAGAGGTTCTATTCTGCCTGCAAATAGGCAGAACAGATGCCAGTAGTTTTAATGTCACTTGGGACCACCGAGTCCTCATAACTTGGGCTCGAGTGTTTCAGTCAGCCTGAAAATTAAGGCAGCAGAGTGAAATGGGAGCCCCTGGGCTCTAGACCTAGGCAGACCTGGGTTTGAGTTTTGGCTCTGTCACTCACTAGCTGCGTGACTTTGGGCAAACTCTTAGTCTTAAGCCTTGGTTTCTCACCCCCCAAATCAGGCTCGGATTAGCGCCTCCTTTGTAGGGTTATAATAGAGATTCCATTGAGATAATTCACGTGAGGTAACTTAGCTTATTCGTAATGCCCATTTATAACATATCCATTTATAATACCCATTCTCCCCAGAAGTACAGTTTCCACAGGCATAGTTGAGGCTGACGCTCTGTGCTGGACAGCCTCACAGCCCTCACTGTCAGACCCTCTCCACCCTGACGGACTTTTCCCAGGCAGGTTTACGCTAACGAGATGGGCACAGGGAATACCAGAGCTATCTAAAGAGCTGCCTCTATAATCCTTGCTACGGTTCCCTGGCTTCTGTCCTCGCCCCCATTAAGGCTGGGGGCTGCTGCGTCCCACAGCTTCCTCCTCAGCCCATATTATCCCATGCACAGCATGTGGTAGTTGATTCAAAGGTTTGTGGTTGCTCATATCATCACTGTAACAAAAAGAATAGTAACTTCTAGCAACTGAGTACCTGTGAAATGCCAGACACACTATCTCGAAGTGTCAAAAATATCTCTAAGTCTTATTTTTATCCTTGTTTTATTGGTGGGAAAACAAAGGCTCAGAGAACTTGCTTAAGCTCTCGCGGCCAGTAAACAGTGGAGCCAAGATCCGTAATCCTATCTCTCTGCCTCCGAAGCCTTGCTCTTTGAAGTGTATCACACTACCTCTCAGAAACCGACTAAGAAAAAATGTGGCTGGAAAGGTGAGTTAGGCCCAGAGAGCAGGAAGTCTTGGGTGCCAGGAGGAAGAACGTTATCACGTGAGAGGGGGAGACTCCCCTCCAGACTGCAGAGTCATTATATCAAGTGGGAGCTAACACGATGCCAGAGGATGAAATCAGCATGAGAGAGAGAAAGGAAAAGAGGATGGGCCGGCATTAGAACACGCTCCCATTTAGGAAATTAAAAGAGGAGCTAGTGAAGGAAGCAGCAAGAGATAGGAGGAAAGCCAAGGGAACAAGTATTTCAAGATGGTGGTTAAGAATACCAAATGCTCCAGAGAAATTAAAGAGGATAAAGACTTGGAAAACGGCACTGGATGAAATTACATTGCTGGTGAGTCTGTCGAGGCCATGTCAACGGCAGGGTGAGCTCAGAGCCTCCCTGAGGGGAGCCCGTGGCTTTAGGACAGGAGTGGAAAAGTTACTGAGGATATTTTAACACCACGTGTGGCAACACTGTGTAAAGACAGGGCTTAAGAGGGGTGGCCAGACCACGGCAGGGCTTTTCAGATGGGAGCATGCTGCTGGCAAAAGGGACAGGCCCCGAGGACATCAAGTGCCAGTACATCCAGCAAGCACTTGGCTGGAAAGGAAAAGGAGAGATGAATTGCCTGGAAGTGAAGAAACAGAGAAGCTGGCAAGAGATGAGGGTAAATGGAGAAATAAAATGTGGCCACCAGCTTCAGAAAGCTCAGCAAATCCCACTTTCCCCCAAATGTCGCTTCTATCAGCCAGGAGCCTGTCAGGCTCTGGCTGGCCCTCCCTGCCCCCACCCAGCTCATCTTGCCCCTCATTCTCAAACCCCCCTACCCCTTGGGCCTTTCTGCATGCAAAAACCCTACACAGGCCAGTCACAGGGAAGGACAGAATGGGGCCCACCCTGTGCCTGAGGGGAACCTGCCTCTTTCTAACTCTTTTCTCCCTTACCAAGCTGCTGTTTTTCAGACGCACATAACAGTGGGAAGGTGGGGGCGGGTAAGGGAGAGGCAAAGGGAAAGAACCAGGGAGAAGGGGCGGTGGGATTTCCAGGCTTCTCGGAGAGGGCTCATTTTCCACAGTACCCTTAAAAAACACCCACTCCAATTGTAAGATTCCTAATGCAATACAGAAAAATCCTACTCAGTTCACACATCCCTGAAGTACTCATCGGAGGGTTTCATGATAAAGATGGAAAAGGTGGGAGATTATCAAATCCAACTGAATGGCTTGAAATCCTTTGCTGAACAAAATAAAAGGAAAGAAACAAACAGTACTTTCCATGAACACCGTCTACTTCTTCCTCTGAACAGCTGAGAAAACCGAGACTCAGAGAGGCTGACGGGCTCCCCAGGGCCACAGGGCAGCTGGAGGCAGAGCCAGCAGAGTATCCTCATTTCCTGATGGTTGAAGGCTCAGAGTCAAGATGTCTCTCTGGTCCACTGCCTTCCTTTCCCCACAGACCAGAAGGAAACTCGTGTGTCATCAGTTTTAACCTCCAACTGACCATCCACCCCTGCGGGGGCTCAACCCAGGTCCCGTCAGCCAGTCTGTCTGCGGCTGCCCCGTGGTCCCCTCTGAAGGGTGTGGATTCTGAATCTCCCAGAGGAGCCTCTTCTTAATCCAAACTCTCAGGGAGTTTCAGCAGCTCAGCAAGTGGAGAGAGACGGAAACAGATAGTTTAAACCTTGCAGGCTTAGATAAATAAGAATCCTGGAGTCTCTGACTTTTGAACTTGGCCAAGGAGAAATAAGAAAGCAGAAGAGCCTCTATCCTCCACTCCTTCCTCTTCCAGCCTCCAGAGAGCCTTTCAATTTTGCCCTGGTGGGGAATTTCTTTTCAGGACTTTTTCTCTTTCTTTCTTATGAGTGTCCCTTCCTTTTAGATTTTATAGGTACATGTAATATTTATGTGTCAGCAACCTTTCAAAGATTGACTGTTTACGTTTAGGAATTTTCTTTAAGGTCTACAAAGTCCTTTGTGCTTTTTCCAGGAAAGGCACTCAGTAAGAACCAAAACAAACAACAGAATAACTCAAATTTGACTGGAGCCAAATCTCTTAGGAGAGGAAGGGAAAAAAAGCCAGCCTGTGTCTCTGTTGCTTCCCTTCTCTCCTTAGCCCAGTCCCACATGCACGAGCTGCCCTCTTCCAGCTGGGTTCAGAACCGCTGGCGAGCTGCTCAAGGCTGAATCCAAAGCCTGGGTGGGAGGAATCTTGACCCGGGGAGATTTTGCAAGGGACACTTCAGAAAGGATCCAGAAAGGAGGAAAACAATGTCTACTTCACAAAGTCTTTGGGAAACGTTATCCCAGTCTATTCTCCATTTGTCCCTGGACAACCACGGAGGATGCACTATCACTGCTCTGCCAAGTTTCACACGTCCCCGCAGGCCTGCGGCCTTGTCGCTCAGGCTCGGGACTGTTCTTCAGGCCTCTCAAGGATTTGTCACAAGCCAGGGGCATGCCTGTGGCCAGTGTTCAGCCCCAACCGACCACATGGAATCCCATTTGGTTGTTTGCCTGGCCCCCTCAATCCCTTCCCAACATGATTTGTTCTGTGAAAAAGTCATCACGGGTCCCGCTAGTGCAAGGGCGTTAACTAGAGTTGAAGAATCCTCTATTCACATTCATCTCTTACGATTACTAGCTCCTTGACCTGAGGCAAGTTACTTAGTCAGCGTGAGTCTCAGGTGCCCCGGTTGCACGACAGTGATAATTCTGACCTGATATCAGAGGAATGAGAATTAAAGGAGATAAGGAACATAAAACTCCGGCACAGTTCTTGACCATTTGTATCAATCGAGGCATATTAGCTTTCTCTATGTATGCCACGAAGCTCTCTGAGATCTCTACTTGAAAGACGGCAGAAATCCAAACCATGGGGCCTGGTGGACATCACGTGCTACGAAACAAACCTCCCCTAAGAATGGAACTAAGCCGCAGATTGAGGCTGGCTGAGAAGATGGCTAATTTTCCCAAATGGAAAGGACTCTTCCATCGGTTCCTGCCACAGCAGCGAGGAGCCCACCTCTCCGGGATGGTGGCTGCCACACAGTGACAGCTGTAACTAAGCGGATCTGGGTCTCTCTTCTCCCCAGAGTTTTGGCATTTCTAAGGCTTCTCAACATTTAATAACAGAAAAGACAGGGAAAGATTCTCACAGAAGGAAGACAATTGCACTCAGCTTGAAGTCATGGGGTAAATAAAATGTCAACTAGACGCTACTTCATGGACGCACAATAACATTAACCCCTCCATTTTCTTCTACTGCCTTTGTAAGGATTAAGTGTGATACTGCCTAAAATGCCATAATATATGTAAGTCAGCTAGCTTGCAGCCAGGATGTCAAAAGAGTTGACCCTCCACCCCACCCATCCCCCAGCCACTTCTCGAACTCTGTCGTCTTGAGGGTCTGTGGGTTTTTTTATGATAAAAATTCACACTTAATAGAATAGTGCTTTTGTTAGAAACAGAATATTGAAAAATGAATTTTAGCATTTGACAAAGACCTGACTAACAAATATGATTTTACAATAGAAAAATATTTTAAGATTTTTTAAATTAAAAAAAATCCCACAGCAAAGCAGAATAAAATAAAACGAGGGCTATGTGTCAATCCCCATGGCACTTCGCTACTTATTGGGAAAAAGGATTAGTTCATTTGAGTGTGAAGACATTTTTTCCCTAAAATTTTATTAAAAGGGATGCTTTTCCTCTTTATAAGGGTCAAAAGAATAATATGGTCACTAACCCACAGAGAAGATAAATATTTGTTGAATGAATGAATGAATGTTCCTATGGAGTTGGAACAAGAAGAAAAGACAGGCTTTTGGATGCAAGAATCCTAAATTATTTAAATGAAATCTCTCTGCTGAGAGGCCTGGGGTTGAGGTGCTGGCTTTCCGGAGAGAAAGCCTCTGTTGTATTTCAGCTCCAAGCTGTGGTGCATGTGCTCCATTTAAGGTAAGGGCCAGTGACCCTGGGTTCCTTGCCAGGACCTCGAGCAACCCAAATGTTGAAAGCTGTGGAGGAAAAACCAAAAGGAGGTGGATTGATTTAGCACAGAGAGGAGAGGGCCAAGGCGGACGATCATAGAGCAGCACTCAAAGATTGTGGGAAGGACAACACTTCTCTTCCAACATGCTTAAACCAAAGAGAAAGGGATGTAGGTTAGGCAGAGAAAGGATGTGGTTTTTTTTTTTGGTTTTAGTAAAAAACACATAAAATTGCATTTTCTAAGTGTACGGCACTGTAGTGTTAAGTATATACACAGTGTTGTGCAATAAAAAGGATTTTTTTTTGACAGTGAAACTGGTAAACAATGTTGGATTCCTCTCTGTGTTCATCTCTCTCATTTTGATTGGAAGAGTATGGAATTTCCTGCTTTGAAATTTTGAAAAATAGCTCCCATTCTGAGATGGTCCCTGAACTGGACTCCTTCCAGCCCAAACTCCATGGTAAGGCAGCACCACGGCCGGCCCAACACCGAAAGGCGCACTGATGACACTGTGTTTCCCTGCCTGGGACAAAGTTAGCAACGGACGGTTATGCTGCAAACAAACTCCAGCACTTAGAAAACCGAGTCCACATCGCTTGATTTCTGACTCGGGAAGCCTGGAAGTTCTGCTTTACCCTGAAGCCTGACGCATCTCCGCAGTGCTGTCTGCTACTGTTACCTTGGGTTTATACGCATTCAGCATCGACATCTCCACGTTTTGACCCCTGACGTGTTTTGGTTGCCTCTGCACAGGGGGCGACGCCGACTTGTGGTTGTTGCGGCAGACACAGATGAAGAAGAGCAGCAGGGCGATGGCCAGGGGAATGGCAACACTTGGCACCAGTATGTACAGGATTTCCATTTTATTCTTCTCCTTGGAGTCCTTAGAATCTGGGCGCAGAAATTAGAAAGAGCGAAAGTTACGCTAGTCCAAATAACGCGTATAATATCACATTGCATAGTTTAAAATGAGCCTCTCTTATTCTTCTAGACACAAATCCACTGTGAGAAACAAAGAACCATGGCTTATTTCAATTTGTTTCTATCAAACTTCAGCATAATTTACTGAAGTTTAAAAGTTTAAAGTTCAAACGTTTAGAAATCGCAGAGGGACAGCAGGAAGACGGCACGTGGGTGGGTCCCCCTCTGATGGTACCTCCCTTTAGCGGCAGACCTGTATTTCTCTAACACCTTAAAACTTAAACGCCATGTGACTGGACTGTGTGCACGCAAGAGCATCAGAGTGGACCACAGGGCTCTTCTTCCACATTGCCTGCCAGCCCAGGGCAACTACCACAGCACGGTGTTCCAGAAATCATGCTCTTGTCTCGGCTGGTTTGGACGTACGGGGCCAGTTCCTGCATGTTCCAGAATCAACATCACTGAAGAATCCTCGTGTCCCACACAGCCTCTGGCCTGAGAACATGGGGACCTGAAGTCAGAGCCAGCTCAGTCTCTGATGAGCTGTGTGACCCTGAACAAATCACTCACCTCTCTGGGCCTCACTTTTTCTCATCCACGAAAGTGAAGTATCTGTTTTGGATGGTGTCTACAATTCCCTCCAGCACAGCATCACTGTATAACTTGACACTTTTTGGAAACCCAAGTATTCTTCTTAAATGGTTTCATATGAACTCAATAATTATGAGTGCCAACACTTTGAAGCATATTTTTGAAACCTTATACGTCCACTGTACCATTGCTTGGAAAAGAATATAACATGTATAGAAGGACATGAGGCACACTTTTCCTTTTATCAGTTTGAGTCTGACCTTTAAAACTAAACATTTTGGGCATACACTATCATTAATGAATTATTTGACCGGTAAAACAAACACAAGAATTATGGGACAGTAATTAGAGGGGTTACATAATGACATGCCCTCATCACCAATAACCTCATCAGCTATTCTGCTTTAAGAAAATCCAAAGTGTGAAAATTCAGATTGACACAGAATTCAGAGATGACTATTTACCTAACAAAGAATTAACCACGCATCCGTTCACTCCTCCTCCCACTTGTTCGGTAAGTCAATAAACAAATACTACCACTGCCAAGCGCTATACTAGGTCCTGGGAATAGAAAATTAAATACGACCCGCCCTCCGCCATTAACAGGCTCATGGTCTGGTAAGGAAAACAGAAAAGAGAGAATTACAATACGTTGTTGGAAATGCCACAAGGGAAGTATGAATAGGGCGGTGCAGACACCCAACAAGCCCCCTTACGTAGTGAGCTTCCGTAGTGTGTGCGAGTGAGGATCCACCACGCACGGTCTGCACTTGCACACTTCTTCTTGGGGAACCTATTGTTCACGCTGCCTCCTCCCCACGCAACAGACTCAACACAAGAATTCAGGAAGGGGACCAAAACCGGGCGCTGGGGACTGTGCTCTGTGGGTTAACCCTCAGAGTGGCTTCAGGGGGGGTCAAATCGGCTTATTGAGTATAATAAAAATAAGTTTCAATATTCATCGAGTGTTTTCTACTGGGACAAAATCACATCAGCCATTATATTAACATGGGCTGGGTACCATCGTGAGGCGTTTCATTAACTCGTTCACTTTATCCTCACAACCAACCCCAGCAGCAGGCGCCATCCATATCCCCATTTTCCCAGGGGAGGGAGCTGAGGGACAGGCAGGTGCAAGAACTTGCCCAAGGACCTGCAGCTAGTAATTCCAAAGCTGGGCCTCCTCCCTGTCGTATGGCATCACACCCCTGCTCTAGCTACTAAGCCACACTGCCAGCAATTCGAGAAAGGCTGTGGTTTTGCACCTATTTTCTCCTGGTAGGATTCTCTTGTTTCCCAGAGGGAGGAAGGACGAGGCAGGTCTGAGAGGTGGGGAAGAACCCGGAAGCTTTGCCGGAGGTGCTGCTGTTGAATGCCCCGCTGCATACCCCGCACAGGTAAACAGAACCCGGGCATCCGTGGAAGCCATTCAATCAGCTAGTGCTGAGGAGCTGCCACTCAGGTGCTCTAGTAACAATTTTGTCTGCAGGCCTGTGGGTGGGCGGATGGACAGAGAGAAACCACATGGAAGAGTGTCCACCACAGGGCCTAGCAGATCGGTAGATAGACAGACAGACAGATTCTCTCTCTCTCTATCCATGTACACACTTTCGAGGCAATGTAACAGAATAAAGGACCCGTCAGAGACCTCTGATGCCTGCCTTTGTCATTCTCTATGTAACCTTCCTAGGCACTTAGTCGCTCTGAGCAAATTCATCTGTAAAATGGGATTGCAGTACCTATTTCCGAGGACTGCTGTAACGTTACACGAAGTACTGTGGAAAGAGTCCATTGTAGCACCTGTTCCAACTCGGTCACTCAGTGTCACCCCTCCCCTTAGAGTAGGAAAGGATCCAGGAGCAAAGCTTTGGGCTGGGAATTCTAAACAACCTGAAGCAAGAAACAACCTCTGGCCTCCATCCTTCATTTATTCAGGGGGAGTAAATAGTACCTGCTCTCTCAGTCTTATTTGGCTCACGTGAGAGACAACGTTCATGAAAGAACCTGGGAAACTTAAAAAGGGCCACACAGTTGTTGGATACTATGATTCTTATTAACATTATAAAACACGTTCAAATTTCCAAGCACTCTAGGGAGGTGAAGTCCTCTTGTTATTCTTGGATTTTCAGTGAAATCATTACGAGGGTAATGATTACAAAAGGAATGAAGCTAATTTAGTACCAATGTAACGCTAGTCATTTTTCTGGCCCAGATTTTTAGCAACAAGAGCAAGTAGGGCTCTCACCTGTCTGGGAAACAAAGGAGTCTATTCTGTGCTCGTTCCGTATCAGGATCATCCACAGAACGCCTCTGACGGTAGACGGGAGGCCTGGGACCACGCCCCCCGGCGGCTGCCCGAGAACAAACGTCAAGAAGCTAAACCCTTTAAGTACAGTCAGACTTGGCTCCTGCTGATTACGCTGAGGAGACGCAAACGAGCATGGTGTCTTCTTGCCAAGGGAAATAGTCAGGCAGAACAAGACGCGGTCATGTTGGAAGTGACGGGAAACAAATTCTGGCTATTCGAAGCCCACGACTGAATGCGCTAACGTCCCCAGGTGGCTCTCTGCATTCGGCCAGCAGGCGAGTCAGAGTCTGGCTCAAAAAACTTAATCTAAAAACATTCCACAGAACAACTAACTTTCCTCACAGAAGATTAGAAAACTAACATTTGCCCAACCTCTTGTTAATGTCCTAGCGTTTTTATGCATCATTTCAACCCGGGACTTGAAGTTATCTTGATTTGACCCGAAGAGAAATTGAAGCTGAGAAAGAATAAATAATTTGGCGAAGCTAGAAAGTGGCGGAGTCTGGGTTGGAAGACAAGCCTGCTGCCTTCAATGCTTCTGTGCTTTTGAAACATACTACTAATGAAAATTAAAACACTCTATGGAATTGTTTTCTATCATTCTCCTTAAGATTTCAAGGTTCCTTCTCAATGAGGGCTAATATCTGGCGGGGACATACTATTAAAATGAAAAAAGTTAAAAAGATAGACATTCTTCCTATTCACTTTAAAGGGTAATGAATGCTCCAATGCATTGCAAAGACAATTGGCTGAAAATTAGAATGGTGTAGATTTTCAATACTTTGGAATAACCGTTTTAAAGTTAAATGCACATATTAGTTACATCAAGTTAAATGCTTGGGATTTTTGAAACCAACAATTTAGTGTGGACTGCCTGATTAATTTCCTTTTAAAAATCAACAGTTTGGTATCACAGTTCACATCTGACATTCCTCTTTTATTTTTACACTGATATTCAATACTTTGATTAGTAATTAAATAAAATGGAGAAAATACTTCTTTCTTATCCTGGGGCTTAAAGCAAGGTAAACATAATTTCTCATTCAAGAGGTACTTTTATAAAGAGAAACATCATCTGGGATATTACTTTGAGTTAAAAATAAGAAAATGCTCAGATCTTAAATACGGCAAAGGTTGGAAGAAATCTTACAGAACCTTAGAATTCAAAGAAAATTAAACAAGTTAAATTATGATCTTGTATGAAGCAATTTTAAAAACCATACAAACCAAACAGGAATCGCTACCATTTATTATTTGAAAACTATACAATAAGCGGGCCTGTGGCAGCCAGGGATCTGCCCCATAATACGTGAGCACATGCCTGGGAGCGAGGGAGAGACAGGTAGCTAGGCGCGCATTGGCGAGCTTGGCCCGCCTTGCACCCTCTTCATATCGCGATAGAAATACTGAGGAGATCATCTGTTGCCTTATGTATCCTCGAATGAATTCTTTAAAAAGACTGTGATATCTATAGTGATTAAAAATGTTCTCTTCAGAAAATGTTTTAACTACAATAACCACAGTAACTCATCTGTGGGCACTTGGAAAAAAACCTTTGTAACTGGAATCCACATGAGTTTGCTAAAAGTTTCTATAAATTCTCAGGGCCTCAATTTTCTCCTCTGTGAAAGGGAAGAGTTGGGCTAATCTTTTCTTTTTAATTTAAAAATTTTAATTATGGTAAAAAACACAGAAGAAAATTTACCATCTTAACAATTTTTATGTGTACCCTTCAGTAGTGTTAATTGTGTTTACATTGCTGTACAAGAGATCTCCAGAACTTTTTCACCTTGCAAAACTGAAACTCTTTACCCATTGAACAGCTCCCCATTGCCCCTCACCCCAGGCCCTGGCAACCGCCATTCTACTTTCTGTTTCTATGAATTTGACTACTTCTGATACCTCATATAAGTGGAGTCATCCATATTTGTCTTTTTTATGACCAGCTTATTTCACTCAGTATAATGTCCTCAAGGTTCATCCACGTTGTTGCATGTGACAGGATTTTCTTCTTTTTTAGGCTGAATAATATTCCCCTGTATGTATATACCACATTTTCTTTATCCATTCATTCACCAATGGGCTTGTGTCCACCCTTAGCTATTGTGAACAATGCTGCAATGAACATCGGCATGCTAATATCTCTTTGAGATCTTGCATTCAGTTCTTTTAGATATATACCCAGAAGTGGGATTGCTGGATCATATTGTAGTTCCACTTTTACTTTTTTGAGAAACATTCATATTGTTTTCTATAGCGGCTGCACCATTTTGCCTTCCCACCAACAGCGCACAATGGTTCTAATTTCTCCACATCTTTGCTAACATCCTATTTTATAGATTTTTTTTGTAGTGGCCATTCTAACGGGTGTGAGGTCATGTCTCATTGTGGTTTTAATTTGTATTTCTTAATGACTGGTGATATGGAGCATCTTCTCATGTGTTTGTTGGCCACCTGTATATCTTCTGTGGAGAAATGTCTATTTAAATCCTTTGTCCACTTTTTAATTGGGCTAATTTTTAAGTGCCAAACTCAACCGGTTTTATAAAATTAAGTCTTTAATTTTTGATAGGATTATTTTAGAGTGGTAGACCAAGCACATTTAAACTTTAGCAAGACATTTGATCAAGCGACTCATGATATCCTTATGGTCAATAGATGGAGGGTCTGACAACAACGTCATTAGGTGGACTTAGAATTCACCATATGCCTGTACCCTAACAGTGTTAATGCACAACTCAACATCAAATTGTAGGTGGCTATGCTTGAGGGAACCTGCCTGTTCAACATTATCATCAACTACTTGATGATCCCACATTCATCAAACTTGAAAATGGCCTGAATCTAGGAAAGATACCCAACTGATTACAGAAGTAAAATTTTAGAGGCTCACACAACACAGGCTAAAATAATGACCTGAAACCAACAGTGGAAATTTTACAAATAAATATGATAACTTGGCAGTTAGGTTAAAGTCTTTGCTTAGAGAAGTTCATGATTAAGCAAATCTATTAAATCCAAACCAAAAAATCAAACATAAGAAGACTAATAAGTTTATGAAGACTTGAAGGCTCAGGTGGACCTAGCCACAGCAGAGGAAATTGCTTCAAAAAATTTCATGTCTGGCGCTTAGAGCAACGAAATACCCTCCACTGGCAACACTGAGTCATGAGCAAGAACATCACAGCCCTCTTCCACCTGTTCTGGTTAAAAGACACCAAAAGAGGTTTTCTATTCTAAGAGCCATGTTTTTAAGAAGGGCTCTGAAAGAGCGAGAAACATGCAGAGGATGAGGAAGATGGGTAAGGAAAGGATGGAAGAACGGCCTGCTCTTAGACCAAAGAGAAAATCAAATGAAGGACGTGATGAGTGTCTTCAAATCTGAATGAGGAATTCTACCAGAGGTTACAACCTCGATCTAGTAGGTAGACTTGTTCCTTAGTAGGCATGTTTTTGTTTTTTAATTTGAAGTAGTGGCCAACATTCTTTTTAAAAATCAGGAGATTTCATATACAAGTTTGGGTTTCTGGCTTACAAAGCCAATTTTGAGCAGTGGGAGCCATCCCAGAGCCACTGTGGGGAGGAGAGATGGTCCTGTCTCTCAAGGTCTCTAGCAATGTTCAAGCAGAGGGTAGATGACTCCTCTGGTTCCTCCTAAGGTTCTCTGACTTTATAGACTGAGTTGACACACCTTATTTAGGCCCCTACTGAACTTTGACTCGCTTACAAAGCAACTGATTCAAAGCCAGGGATGAATATTTTCCCGGCACGTCCTCAGTCCACCAGATCCAGGATCAGTCCTCTTCTGCCCAGCTCTGTGCTGAGGCTGATCTCTACGGACAATACCAATGGGCACCTTTGCCCTCTGGCTTCCCATCAAGTTCAGCAGGTGGGAGGGCTGGAAGTGCCAGGGCAAGAACAGAGTATGGTTGCCATGTTGGTCCCCTGGCTCCCTCCTTGCAGAGGGTCGGCTGCCTCTCTCTACGAATGACCACGCCTCTGGACAGCCCTCTCTTCAGCCTCACCTGCACTCCACGAGGCAAGGAAACTCACGGTTCCCTGGACCCTCCAGACCTAGGATGGCAACGCTTCGACTCCTGCTAGTCCCGGGTCCTGCACCTTATTGGTTTCCCCTAATTCTGCCAACACCTTTATAAACAGTCTCTATAAAATGCTCCTTAGTCTGTCTGCTTGTGCCTTTTCTTTCCTGCCAAAACCTTGACTGATACAAAGCCAACAGCAACAATCATTGTGGTGTTATATCAGAATTCTGCACCAAAGGGTTAAAATGACAGGGACCACTTCCTATGGGCATGGCGACAGGCCCAAAGAGTTCAGGGCTTCCCAAAGCTTGTTGCTGGAGTGGCTGACACACCGGGTAAACGACTCAACGTACATTGGGGACAACAAAAAAAACCTCTGAGAGAAAATGATTTTATGGTTAAAAATGTTTATGGAACATGACTTAGTTATAAGTTTTGGGTAACTATTCTTCCTTACTTTGTCGAAAATGTATAAAGACTGGAGAGTAAAGTACATCTTGAAAATCTCTGTAGCACAAAAATGACTCTCCGGAGAGCCTCGAACCACACAAAGCAGCACTCTATTCCCTCCCCCTCCGCTCCCCGCCATCCAGTGCACTGTAATGTTCAATTTTGGTTTGAAGAAATGGCTGAAAGACAAATTGCCTTACAACAGGTCTTCTATGGAACCTGGGGGAAGGCTGCTGACAGAGTGAGTTAAAAACTGCAGTGTTCGCAATCTGGAAAACATCTGCCTTGCCCCGAACTGTAAACCACCACGCTGCAGAAAATGGCTTGTGACAAAGCCGAACGCAGGGCGGGAGTCTGCAAGGTCACGGGACAAGTCAGGGCTACGCAGGCAGAGGAGTGGGCAATGCACCCTTTGGCGGCCACAGAAAGCCAGGGACTTAAGAGGAAATACAAAAGCAACAGGCCAGGTGTGAAAACTCCAAATGAAGCCATGCGGTCTGCCCCTTTCCTTATCAGTGGGCACTCGCGGTGGAGCTGGTTTAGGAGTCAAAGCAATACTGCCGCTTGGAAGTTCTGCACGTTGGGTAGAAGGGGAGACCTTTGTTAGGTTTCTCAGACATGCTAGCCTCCTCAAGACTTGATCCAGAGCGAAATAAAGAGCCAGATTTGACTACGGAAACACCAACAGGGTCAAGGATCTTCCTCCCCATACAATTCACGAAAGAAACAAGTAGGGGATCTCAATGAGTAGGGGAGAGAAAGATCCTAAGTGGTGCGGTTGAACACAGCCAAAGTAAAATGGCCAGATCACCGCAAGAGGAGCTCCCAGAGAAAGGCACGTTTCCCTGGTGCTGCCCCGAGCTGGAGGAAGGCAGTGATAAGGGCCACGGTGAACTGTGGACCTGGGAGGGGGCCTGGATGCCAGTTGGAAGGAACATAGGCAAAGGCTTCTTTTTTGACTTCAGTTCCACCCAACCCACAGTATTTGGCTTGGAAGGTGGCCACAGAGACTGGAGGTGAGAGCGTGGTGAATGAAGGTTTGCAGGCAGGATCTCAGGGAAGATGGCCAGCTCTGAGGACTGCGGCCGGGGTGCTGGGAAGGAGGAGAGCTGACTTAACGGGAGGAGGGCAAAGCCTGCAGGGCCCGGGTGGAGCAGCTGAGGGAGCTAGTGCACATCCGGACTGAGGCTAGGTGGAGCACCCCGGGCTCTCAGAGTCGGTGTCTCAGTGGTTCAGGGCTCCATTCGTGCATCCAGGGGGCTGCGAATGAGAAAACCAATGGAGAGAGGCCCAAAGACCTAGAGAGTTCATAATGATCAAAGGGAAGAGGAAAATGATAAAGGAATGTTCGTTCCTCTGAATACGCTAGAGTTTGTTCTTCAAGTACGAGCCATGGCATGATGGACAGACGGCTGGACCTCGAGTCTGGTGGACCTGGTTTGAATCTTGGCTTTAGTAAAAGTGGACATGATACCTTTCTCGTATGGTTATTATGAGGATTAACTAATTCAACACATTTTATTGCGAGTCAACTAAGTTCTAGGCCAGATGCCAGTGTAAAGAACTTAGCACAGTAGCCAACAGACAGCAGTCATCCTCCAAATGCAAACACATGACTGCGGGGAACTAGATGACTGTGCGTAACGCGATTCATATTTTCCATCTGGTTCTTTTACTAGGTTGTAAGTACGCGAGGGCAGGTCTGATCTAGCTTGTTCACAACGTCTGAAACAGAGAAGAAGCTTGACACAGCTTGGTTTCAGTGAGTGACTTAATGAGGAGTTAACCATTCTAATTGTTAGATGCCTGCGACAGGGAAGACAAGGCAGGAAGGATGAGAGGTCAGGTCCTGTCTAAACCATCTCTTCTCCTTCTCTTTCTTCAAACACAGCCTGGGCGCACGCACGCGGTCCCAGCCCAGCCAATTCCTGGAATTCACAGAGGACATATTTGGTTGTGTTTAATTTTATTCCTATCTTAGAGTGAAAGTTCACAGATAAAATGATCTGCAGCAGACTGTTGTCCAGTGCCTTTCCTCCAGAAAGTACAACAAATGCTCACATTCTGCATTTAATTAGGCCTGTACTTCTTTTAGCCTTACTTAGCTGAAATGAAAACAAAAGTTATCAGTAGGAAAATGAGAAACCCCACAGAGATTTTGAAATCTCCTTAACTTTGACTTAACTAAAGAATGCGGGAACATTCCCAGGAGACGCCATCCCCTTCGGGAGGGAAGAGGAAAAGGATTCCTTTCAAATCTGCTCCACAAGCTCACGACTCGTTGTAAGATGAAAAGTTATTCTCAGTATCTACCATCGACCTACCTACCTACCTACCTGTCTGTCTACACACGCGAACATACTCACACACATACACAGATCACCGAGTTTAAAAGACTGGCTATAGGTTTGAATCCTGAGTCCCCTTCTTATGAACCATGTGGTCTCGGAAAAGCTACTTACCCTCTCTAAGTCTCAGTTTTCTTTTCTTGGGTAGAATAAAACCCAACTCATAGAGTTACAGAACTGTCATACAAGAGAGAATGCATCACACTCTCTTAGCATAGTCTTTGGCTCATTGTCAGCACTCAATAAATGGTAATTGCTATTTAATATTATTGTTAGTCTATAGTCTATACTGTATAATTTATATACAACATACCATATTCTATAGTCTAAATCATATAATTCCTATTCAGTCTCAAGGTTCCTCACCTCTGGCACCATTGACGCTTTCGGCTGGAAAATTCTTCGTGGAGGCTGTTCCGTGCATTCTGGGTGTTTAGCACCCTCCCTGATCTCTACGCAGTACCTGCCAGTAGCACCCTCCAACCCCACCAGTTGTGATGACCAAAACATCTCCAGACATTGCCAAATGTTGCCTGGAAGGCAAAACTTCCTGTGTTAGAGAGCCACTGGTACAGAACAAAGAGCCGCGAGTGGCCCTAGAGACAGGAGACCTGGTTTCCATTAACCAATTTGCGATCTTGGGTCAGTCCCACCACTTCCCTGGGCCTTGGTTTTCCCAGATGGTCCAAGAAGGCAGGAAATTCCTACTTTATCTTTCATGATTTTTGTAAGGATGAAATGAGAAAAAAAATCACATGCTCTAAAGAAGTGTTATAAAAGTAGGATTCTACTGCAATTATTTTGTTAGAGGTGGGCTGTCGAGGGGCAATGACAAGAAGCCTTGCCCTGGACGGACAGCTGACGCCGACCTGCTCTTCTTGTCGCTCCCTCTGGGGAGCCGCCCGCCTCTCAGCAGCTTCTTATTGATCGCATCTCAAGGAGCCCTGTTCCTTTAATGGATAGATCTGTGGCTTGGCCTGAAGAATTCAAGAGGAACTGTTTTCTTTCAAAATGAAATGAAAATGTTCTTTTTTTAAAAAAAATTATTGTAAGTGGTGAAAACTGCCTTGTCATCTCTAAATTTAGCTTTCATCTAAATTTATCTCTCACATGAGTAGAATTAACCAGTCCTCAGAATTTTAACTGCGTCCCCGGCAGATTGATATTCAGAAAGAAATATTCTGAGGGTTTCCAACATCGCGGCCCTGATTAATGCTATAATAATATACTGAGTAATACTATGATGGATTTCTTCACTGGCAAAAGAACATTTTTTTTTATGTCATATGATATTATGGGAATCGGAATACTGGAATCCAGAGGTTGAGGCTATTGGCATTCTTTTAGTTATTTCTGAAGAATCTTTAAATGGGAGAAGGCAGAGTGTCTGGGAAGGAGTATGAGCTTTGATTGTGGTCAGAGCCATATGTAGATGGATGAGGGCTCACGGTCCAGTCCAGCCCCTTCAGCCGCGAGATTCGGATGAGTCCTTCAGCCCTTCTGAACCTCAGCGGAAGATGCTAATAATACCCACCCCACAGTGTGGCTATGGGTTTGAAATGGGGATGAATGCATAAAGCACAGAGTACCAGCCGGCTCACAGCAGGTGTAGGGCAGACGCAGGTGATCCTTCTCTCTCTGTCCACAGTCCAAAAGACTGTTCAGGGGTCTTTCGTCCCTCAGAGCGTGTGTTCGGTCTGATTGCTTCAGGAAGGCCGTTGAAATGAAAACCAACACTTTCTAGGTATAATTTAGAGTCTTGACTTAAACTAATTGTACTAAAGCTTGAATCAGATTATCAACAAATCTTCCAGTTTATGAGCAAATTACCTCCCTACTTCTGCTAGGGCATCAATTGGAAATTAAGGGTCAGAAGTCACCTTACAGGACAATGGCATTCACCCAGAGTGGAGTAAACAACATGTTTCTTCCTTAATATAACTCATCTGGTCTCCTTGAGGACACTCATCAGCATCCTGAGACAGCCCTGCAGAGCAGCAGGAAGATGAGGCTGGAGTCAGACGGACCAGCCATTCACTTGCTGGGTGACTCTGAGGCTCTCTGAGCCTCAGCTTCTCTATCAGCAAATAGGGTAGCTAATGCCTGTCACAGTGTGAGCATGTGGACTCACAAAGCCTGCGAGAACCCCATGGAAGGTGCTCGTAAGTAGTGCTTTTATCCTTAGCTCTCCTTACCTGGTTTAGGAGAAGGGATGGGGCAAGTAAGTAAAAGATTATAAATCTACATTTTATTTTTATTCTTTTCCTATTAATGCTGAATACAGCATGTGGGAAAAGTCATGAATTATTAAGCACAAACCACTTGAAAAAACACAAGATAATTTGCTTTGAAGTTTCCACCGGTGGTGCTGGAAGAGTTCACTTCACAATTTGTTCTTGGTGCTGCATAGGAAGGCATTGCAAATCTCAGCAACACAACAGGGTCTGGGCATGTCCTTCTCCAAAGTGGCACATTTAACCATCCAGAAAACCAGGGTGCAGAAGAAGACAATATGGTAACAGGTAACTCGTAAGAATGAATTTGTAGGATAACACGTTCCCAAATTTTCGTCACTAAGGGTTCCTTTTAGTATTTTTATCCCCTTTTCTTATGGACCTCTCTATATGTTTTACCTTCCTCTTCTTTGCTCCATAACATGTGTGCTAAGTTCTGCTGGATCATACACACTGCGTCGTGATTATGATAAAGTGAATCCCATTTCATTCCTCCTTCAACTCCCCACCCCAGAGCGGGCTCTCAAACAACATTTGCTAACCTGAGAGCCAGCATTCCTCTATGTATGGAGACTACATATTAATGATCATAGATTCCTCCTTATATATTGATATTAACATCTATAACAGATAATATTTATTAAACGTTGACTATCTTCCAGACATCATAGAGTTTTTCCATTAACAACCCATTTAGTCCCACAGTTAACTCCAGGTGTATTTCATTATTGTCTCCATTTTGCTGCTGTGCCTTTCCCAGCAGTGACATCCTGACTCCCTCTAAGCCTGGGGAACCCAGCTCACATTATCTCTGAGAACTAGGATCAGAAAGGTCCATCAGTTCCAAAATCGTCCCAAACTCCAGGATTCACCAACAATTTCCTTCTCTTTCTCCTACCCTCCAAACATTTTCTAGAAAAAGGAACAAACCGACCAGGAATTTCATTTTCTTTCTACACTTCTGCAGTATAAAAGAATGAGACACAGGACACAGTTTATCCAGATGGCCCGGGGGGACTGAGTGATGGCTACGGACTTATGCTGCCTGGTGGGCGTTCCGAGGACACAGGGAAAACAGTTATCTTTCTGCTTCCAATACACCTGTTGTGCTAAAGTGGCGCCCTGGGACACGGATGCTTGTGGGGCAGGTTTTTTCTGCGTGAATGATTGTGATAAGCTGTTCCACCTGCGCCTCTGTTGCCTCCAACACAATGGCTGCAGGATGAAAGCAGTTCACTCCTCGAGAGTGTGCTTTGCTACCAAAAGGTGTGTTACGTGGAAACAGCAAGGTTTATCTATCCTAGAAACATAGTTTGAGATCAGACGCTATGCCCTCCCCTCTGCGCCTGTCTGATTCTCCCAAGGGAAGGGGAGGGAGTGGGACCCTTCACCCTGACTGAAGGGTGGAAGACAACAACTGCTCTTTACCGCACGCCGGGATGTCGCACAGGTCAGACTGGAAGCTCTCGTCCAGCGTGAAGCACCAGGGAGCAGTCCTCTGATTGCCAGGGTTGCGGCAGTACGAGTGGCCCCCGTTCAGCTCTGGGAAGCGGAGGGCGGTGAAGGTGTGCGTGTGCGGGTACTGGGAATTCCACGGCTGGCACTGGCGCCCTGATTTGGTCACACTGACGGTCCCCCGGTAGTCCACACCTGTGCTGTTATAGCACTTGTGATCTGAGAAACACAAAAGAAAAGGCCAAAGTGAGAAAGAGACAGAGGAGAGGCTGGAGCCCCCAGCCAGCAGCTCCTGGGGGTGGATGCGCCGTGACCCCGCCGGCCACGGCCGCCCTGGGGGACCGGGGGCCGCGACGTCTCCCTGCTCCCTGGACCAGGACCCAGGGCAGCTGTGCGGCTACATTCCTGGGAGGATTTAAAGCTTATGCTTCAGGAATAAAACCAGTCCTCCACAAGTATTTTTAATATTGAACACAGAAAAAATTAGAACTGGGGCCACAGCTGGGAGCCCAGGAGTAACTTCCCAGGGGATGGTTCAGAGGCGGTTCAAGCGGAACTGTTCTTTCCATTTCTGCTTGATGGCCTTAGGTATGCACCGTGTGATAAAGAATCCAGTTCACAGAAAACGTGTATGAGGGGCAGTGAAGTATGGGTTTCTAACAGGAGTCAGGGTCATCTGTGCTGAGGGGCTGGACCGCCTGGAGATGCAGCTCCTATTAAGTACTTCTCCCAGGTGACCACAGAAAGGGATGCAAAAATCGGCTGAGCCGAGATAAACGGAGATTGAGAGGGCTAATGATAAGATGATAGTAATAACTAATAACGATGACGATATTGCTATTATTATGTGCTAAGCACAGTTCTAAGCATTTTAGATGCATTACCTTATTTTACTAACAAAATAGTATTAACTACCAAAAGGAAATTAAAAATTACCAGTGAATTTGATTCTAGATGAATGGGAAACATACAGAGGAACAGTCTCTTGTTGATGGTGGTGAGAGGATAGAGGATGGAAGCACGCCCCATCTCTATAGATATATTTTTTAAATTGTGCTACAATACACATATCATAAAATTTATCATTAGTGCATTTAGAACATTCAAAACATTGTGCAACCTGCACCGTTATCTCATTCTAGAACACTTAGATCATCCTAAAAGGAAACCCTATACTCACTAAGCAGTCACTCCCTCTCCCCCCGCCCCCTGCCCCTGGCAACCACTAATCTTTTTCTGTTTCTATGGATTTGTCTAGTCTGGATATTTCACATAAATGGACTGATACAATGCTCTCTGGTTTCTTTCACTATCACAATGTTTTCAAGGTTCTGCCATGCTGCAGCATGTACAGGATTTTATTCTTTTCTATGGATGAATAATATTTCATTATGTGGATGTACCACAGTTTGTTTATCCGCTCATCCACTGATGGACATCTGGGGTGTTTCCACCTTTTAGCTATTGTGACTAGAGCTGTTATGGACACTTGTGTACAAGTTTTTGTCTGAATACCTGTTTTCAATTATTTTGAGTATGTACCCAGGAGTGGCATTGCTGGGTCATATGGTAGGTCTGTTTTAAGTCACTGAGGAACCAGCAACCATATTTTTAAATTATTATCTTCATGAAGCTTCTTGAAGGTGGGCATCCAGCCCTCCACTGAAGGCTCAGCCCCCACGAGGTACTACCCACCAGAAGGTAACCTGACACTAACACGGATCCTTACGGTATATCAAGGTCCAGTTTTCACTGTGCCTGGGGGGCTGCTGGCCCCCAAGTCAGCACAGAAGGCCAGGGGCCACCACCTACTTTTATTGATAGGATCCGCCATGGGAATTCCAATCCTGATGCAGTTTGCAGCTTCGGGGCTCTCCGGCTGGGGGAGGTCCTCGCAGTTGGGCAGTTTCAGCCTCATCAGAATCATGGGATTGGATCTGGCAAAAATGTACTCTGTCTGACACAGGACATTTTCCAGGATTTCACACTCATCGCGACACAGGTCACGGGGCTTGGGGACGGATGAGGTTTCATCACAGTAGGGGAAGGCATAGTGGCAGAGGGAGGGGATGGCAAACTGGGAACACTTGTCCGATAAGTGGCTGGAGGTGCCGATCATGGTGAAGGCAGCTGTAAGACAGACACAGAGATTAACTCCTGGGTGGGTTTATCTCCTCTGGTTATCTAGTCAACAGATAGCGACTATAAACACACAGGGGAAGGAATCCGCGGGGCTCACACAGACGGGGCCCAGGCAAGGAGATTCATTTCAGATGTCCAAGCAGCTTACTTTCACTGGCTTGAAAAAAAATCCTTTTGACTACAAAGTTAAAAAAACAGGATTAAGTTACATATGTACCGTTTCCTAATAAAAAGAATTAATTAGGTTAAAGCACAATGTATTTTTCATTTTTACTACAAAGCAACAGAACTGTGTGTCTCATCCAGCACTTTTTATGAGTTTGGTGAGGTTCCCAAAACATGGGACAGCTGGTGGGCAGAACTCCCCGTACGCGGTGGCTGACCCTGATCACAGGATTGAGTGCTGGGTCCCGCCTCTGAGTTGCTGGGAACTTGTTTAATTTCCTTGTGGCTTGGAGACTTTCTATTCCATCTTCTGAAAATGAGGCAACTCACTTGGAACTCCTTAAACAGCACAACTCAGTTGTTCCAGTGTGAATCACAGAATGTTAGCGGTCGGGATGGGATCCGTGTACAAAAAGAGCACCAGGCAACCTCTGTGCCCCCCATCGACAAGGAGCTTATACCTCACAAGGCAGCCTGCGAGGTTGTTGGTGCACTCTTTCCCACAGTACATTCCTCAGGACATTAATTCTGTAGAATATCAATAGTGTTTGAAAAATAGAGTTCCACAGCCAAACAAGTTTGGGAAACGCCAGGTTAAACAAAATTAAATAGATTTTTTTTTAACTATAATACTTCCCAGTAAGCGGATGTCCATTGAAAATGTCCAAGAGAGGATTATTATAGTTGGGTGACCCAATATCTATATCAGAACTCCCATTTATTTTTGTGACTACCTTGTAAAAAAGTTCGCATATCAGGTTGAAATGTGGCTTCAACAGCTCCTCCCATCGGCCCCACTTCTGCTCTCTGGAATTTCACAGAGTCCTTGCTCTTGCAAGCCTGAGGGCTCCAGGAAGTGGTAACTACATCTTCCTATAGTTGCTTCTCTAGGTTCAACAGCTGCCCCAGCCCCCTCTTAGTTCCTTCACATTCCTCACAGGACATCACTTCTGGGCTTTTCGCTGTTCTCTGTGCCTGCCTTGGTTTGTTCTTGCCTCTCTTAAATCCTTGGGTTGCCGCATAAACTACAAGGCACCCAGGACATCTGAATTTCAGATAAACATTTGGGACATACTTATACTAAAAAATTATCCGTTGTTTATTTGAAATTCATATGTCACCGGGCGTCCTGTATTTTTATTTGCTAAAGCTGGCGACCTTATTCGAAACTCTCAAAGGTAAATTTTAATGGCTTAGAAGGGTCCCAGGCACACGGGCATCGCAACGGCACTAATGAAAGAGGTCCAAGAACTAATTGTGCAAAATCGTACAAGGGGGCCTCCACCACTAACTCACGTGTGCTACGCCTAGCCTAACCCTCGGTGGAGAGAAGAGCTCAAGAAAACTTTGGGGGAGCAAAATAGTTACTCAAGGTATAAATATAATTTCATTGGTGTTACCTACCTGTGATCTGATTTTCTATTTCTCCTTGCATGTGCAAAGACTCCATATAGACAGTGCGGTTGCCAATAAATCTTGCACATGCAATCCCCCGGTACGGCTGACAGAATCCGTCTTCTTCGTACTCATCTCTGAAAACAGAGTACAGACGTCAGCTGACGCAGCACATACACAGGCAGTGGGCTCCGACTGCGCGATGCCCGAAACAGTCGCTAGGGGGCGAAGTCGGGCACAGTATCGTCAAGACTTTAACCTGGGTTCCATCCATTGCTTCAAACATCTGCTGGTCACGTTGGTCAAGTCCACTTCACCCCTAGAAAATCATGCTGAAGCACAAAATCATCCTTAAATGTGGGAGAAAACACTTTTATTTTCGCAGCTGGTGGTGGGCCGGGAGAGGACGTAGCTGTGAGAGTAAAGAGGAAATGAGTTGGGGATTGGGCACAAGCTCGACGGTTTTGTGTTTTTTAAGCAAGATTATTTCTGCTTCATTGGCTACAGAGGCGTGGGCGCATTATCCCCAAGATCCACTCCAACTGATATGTCAATTAGGGCGTTCCCGAGTGAGAAGCTGGGTGCAGCTGGAGGGGAACCAGAGGGCACCCAGCTCCGTGGCTCCTCACTGCTAAGACTGCTTATCTTTGCCCTGCAGAGAGGGGTCCAGGGCAAACCGAGCGCCCGACTATCTCAAAGGCATTACTAAGTCCCAGGAAATCCAGAGAAAACGTCAATGGAATGCTTGCTTTCATGATCCCCTGAAACTCTTAAAAATAATCTTTAAAAAATTTTGCTGCCTCCAAATTATAATAATAAAAAAAGACAGTGCCTGTGTGGTGTGTGTTGGTTTTATTCTGAAGAGAGGGGACACCAGGAAGTGACGTGATTAGTGACAGAGCGGCAAATGGCTGGAGATTAGGACCCAAGACGGCAGGGTCAGCTTGAAAGGACAGAGGCCATAACCTCCCACCAGGGCCCATGATAAACTCAAGACACGGAGCGCAGAACCTCCAGCTGCTTCTCAAAAGCAGACCACAGCCAAGCAAAAGGCTACCTGCCACGCTGCTGGTTCTCCCTGGCACTCCTCCCCTGTTGACCTCCCGGAATCAATACATCGTCGGAGCAACATGGCTTTTCTCCTCTTTGGTTCTTCCTAAGTTAAAGTACTTTAGAGCAAAAGTCAGAAGAACAAAAGTCTCTTCCTGGCTCTAGCATGTGCATATCCTTAGGCAAGCTCTCTGAGTCCTCTGAGTGATGGCTTTCTTATCTGAGACGAAGATATTAAGTGACCCCTCTGTCCTATAAGTGGAAGCCATGAGGATCCTATCAAGTAACGGAAGAGCTTGTGAAAAGAGTTACACAGAGGTCATAGATGATTATTATCAAAGGACTTGCAATTACCCAAGGAGACATTTATTTAAAGGACCATTACTTACTAAGCTCCTACTTTGCAAAACCATGATCAGCGGTACATGGCCCTGGGCTTCTGCACTTGGGGGTTCAGTGTGGGAACTTGGCAGTTTGGTTCTAGAGTCTAGAAGGCCACTATAACAGGAGGCCAGGTGAAAAAAACCTCTGATCGAGCTGGCCATTAAAAGACACTAGTTTCAGCTGCTTTCTACTCCCTAGGCACTAAGACAGTCATTGTGAAGGTGGAGCTGGGGGAAGCATCTTCAGTTTAGTCCGGAAAATAGTTTGTCCTGCAAACCTCTTAAAAACTGAACCTTTAAGTATGCATACAAATGAATATATCATACACCTGACATAAAGACACTGAAATTTTAATGTTGCAAAACCCTGCAAGCACTCTACATGTTTACTTTCATAAATCCTGGAGTAATGGTGAAGCCTTTTTGGCTTAAATTTTACTTGGGTTGTAAAATTAACCCCACTTTTATTGGGTAACTAATACCATAAACCTATGGGGAGAAAGAAGTTTCTCGATGACCCAGTCTTGGATCTCGGAAACCGAAGCCCTGAGACCAGAATGCCCCCCACGCCACCCCCTGCATTACAGATGATGCTCTTCCACCCCCAGGCATTAGCAGAGCCCTGGATTTTTGAGGTGTCATTATGAGAACACGTCTTCCTCCCCCACATTAAGCTCTCAAGGCCTCAATTTATATCTCTTGGGAGGACAAAACCCTGGAATTACCCCAGATATAAATCCCGACCTACTGGGAGTTCCCATATTTTATGTGAGGCTTAGGCTAAACTTCTTACCACCTTTCCAGTTCAAGAGTCTAAAAAGACTCTTTGAATACTTTTCTCCAGAATAAAATGGAATGCAATGCCCCGGCCTCATATTTCTTACCGAGGGCTTAGAGCCACAGGTGTACCAAATTTTTGCCTGGGTCCAGAATTCCTGATACGCTGGCCGGTTTCTTGGGGGACGGATATAAAAAACAAAACAAAATAAAGAAACAGCATGTCACGTCCTCTGCTGGGCAGTCATTCTCAGCCCTGGCTGCTTGTGAGAATCTCCTCGGAAGCTGCGAAAATACCAGCGTGCAAGCCCCAGCTCGGCCCTCCTACCTCATCATGCTCTCTGGGGACGCAGTGTAGGTGTTCCTGGCCCTTACGAAGCTCTCAGGGATGGGAATGGGGTCAGGAACCACAGCACCAGAAAAGCAAACCCGATTAAGCGTCTGCGCTCTCTGTGCTGGGTGCTGCGTGAAATGCTTTCTTCAAAGCAGCCCCCTGTGTGGTGTTATGATCCTCACTTTACAGAGGGAGAAATGCAAGTTCAGAGAAGTTAAGCAACTGGCTCAAATTCACACAGCCGGTAAATGATGGAGCTGGGATTTAAGCTTAAAATTCAAGCTCAAGCCATTACACCATGTTGTTGGACCTGGAATGATGTTCTGCTTTTCAATATTACTTTTTTTCAATACTGCTTTTAACTAAATTAGGCTTAATTAAAGCGTAATTATAAACAAGAGATTTTATAAAGAGCCTTTATTCTGTACCAGGCACTGTTAAGTTTCACTTACGTATAAAATTGACATTAAGTCATTTAATCCCGACAGTAATCTAATAAAGACGGTGAAGGTGCAATTATTCCCATTTTACAGATTAGAAAACTGAGGGTTGGAAAGAGTGAAGAGCTTGTCCAAAGTTACGCGGCAAGCAGAAGAGAGTGGTTTGCCTACAACTAGAGCTTGTAAGCGTGGCGTACAGCTTCCTTCCCAATGGTTTTGTTCTAGAAGTTCAGGCACTGCTCACAGGGACTTTCTGCTGTGAAGATGCTTTGGGGTCTGCTGGGTGGCAGAAAGGTTTTCTTTTAAGCATAAAGTCACAATCGCCTTTTATCCTTTCCATTTTTCCTGCTGGCTTTGGCTGGAGGGAAACAAATGCTCCTCCAGCGTTCATCAGCTTTAATGCTTTCCTCCAGCTCACACTTCTTCCATCCTTGATGTCCTCGTGCTCAGCAAATTAAAAACACGAAGTGCCAAGGCAGCAAAAGTGCCAGGGCACTTGCAGCAAGCGTGCCTGAGGCCGCGTTCCCTGCAGAAGAAAAGCGCCTGGTGAATGGGCACGTGGCCTGGCCATCCATCACAGCGCTGGCATCAGCACGCGCCAGCTCCCTCGCCGTGAAGGCAAGACGCAGGGTGCTGTGTGATGGGAGCTCGTGTTTCTCATCAAGGTAATTTAGTTACCACGTTGCCAGCCCAACCTTCCAAATTCGCTGTCACGTGATGGGAAAAGCAGACACAGCTTGTCCTGCACCTCCGGGCTCTCCCCCTTCCCCAGGGCAGGAGCTTATGAGGGATGGTCACACGGGGCTAAGAGTGAGCGGCACCAGCATGGCAGCAGTAGGAGTGTCCATGCAGAACCATGTGAACCAAGAGAAGGGGACCCTGCCAGTGCAAGTCGCAGCCCTTCTCAGTGACCGTGAGAGTCAATAGCCACAATTTCTGGGCAGACTTCTTGGGTCTGTGAGCAAAGAAGAGAACTCTGGAAATGCAAAAAGCGCACTGGACAGTATGGGGCACGGAAGCCCACAACGTAGGTTTTGAGAGCGGGGAGAAGGAAAGGTGGAGAAAGGATGGGTAGGTGGGCTGCGGGGGCGGGGGGGGAGTAAAAAGATGTGGAATACCCCAAACCAATGCCAAAATGGAGCTGTGCCAACTTTGGACCATGGGAGGCCCCCTGCGCTCTTTAGTGCTTCCAAGGAGGGCAGGGCTCCTGAGGCAGGCTTCACAGGTAAGGGGGACAGGAGAGCAACTCGACCGTGGTCTTCGACACACGACTTAAAGAGAAACCCGTAACATTAGCGGAAAACTGGAGAAATCCGAAGGAAGTCTGTAGACTAGTTAGTTGTCTTGTACCAGTGTTAATTTCTTACTTTTGATAAGAGTCCATGTTTCTGCAAGACGTTAACAGGAGGGGAAATGGGATGAAGGACATGCGGAAACTCTCTGTACTGTTTTTGCAACTTTTCTTAAATATAAAAATATTTCAAAATAAAAAGTAAAAAAAAAAGAAAAGAAAGTCTTACAGGATGGTGGCGGGGTGGGGGTTACTGTGTGCAGACAGAACAGGAGAAGCTATGGTGTGGGGGTGTCAGGAAGGCCCTCAGATGACCTCATTTAATCTTTCTAACAACCTTATAAAACTCCCTCTGGGCCTGTTCCGGTGTGGCTGCGTTCCCATCCTTGACAGTTCCCTTATTTGTCTGAGGTTGGCCTACTTCTAAATTCAGACGCTTCCGGGAGAGATGGCGGAAGACGTCGGTGTGGACTGACTTGCATCAGCGGCTGTGCGCACCTCCCTCTGTGTTGAAAGCAGGACTTTGAGGGAGGCTGGGAGGAGTGTGTGTGGAAGAGGAAGGAAGGCCGTCTGCCTGACTGCGCGTGGGTCCAGGGCCAGCCTCGTGCCAGGTGGATGGCAGAGAAGGCAGACAGGGGAGGGGGCGGGAGTCGTTAATGGAGGGGATCTGTCTCGTTTGGCTCATCATTCACTTTGTCATCAAGTGATCTTTTCAAAACACAGACCTGATCGGGGCGTCTCCTGCCTCACACTCATGGTTGGTCCCCACTCACGCCGGTTTCCTGATGCAGCCCCCGAGGCCCTTCCCTAGCTCCTGCCTGCTTTTCCAGCCTCGCGCCCTGCTGGTCAAGCCCACGAACCCGTGACACCAGCTACGCTAAGGACCTTGCTAGGCTCCAAACAGGACTGCATTTCGCTGCTTCCAAGGCTTGGCCCATGCTCTTCCTGAGGCCTGGACCACCCCTACCCTCTTTCCAGCAAAGTCTTCTCATCTTTAAGATCCAGACACTCCTAACTCCCCCAGGAAAGTGAGTCACTAACCGCTGCCCCCTCAGGGCCTTTGACATGCTGTGCCAACAAGTTTCTGACTTCATATTCTGTCCATCCGTCTCGCGTTCACCTGGTCCCTACTCTAAGGCAACGGCACTGTCTGATTCAGCCTCATAACTCCAGCACCCATGCAGAGCACAGCTCAGCAAACACGCTGGGAGAGGGAGAGCTGCCCCCCTAGCTGTACAGAGGTGGAAAGAAGGCCAGTGCCTGACTGACCAGCAGGACTGCAACAGACGTAATCCAGGTGGAGCTGTCCTAGGATGGCCCAGTGACGTGCAGCCTTCTCTGTACCGGAAGCACCCTCCCAACTGGAAACCACTTTCTCCCTCATCGGATTTCCTGGGGTGTCGGCAGGCCCAACAGACCTGACCAGCCGAACTGATTCTTGCTGATGAGTGAGGCCCTAAAAAGTCCCCGTCTGGGGTAATAAGACCAGTTAAAATGCACGCCTTTCCTCACTGGGAAGAGAGTGGATGCAAAGGTACTCTGGTGACTATAAAACTGCACTCAAACAAAAGGACTGAAAACAAGGGCTCGTCCACAAACGTTCATAGCAGCACTGTTCACAACAGCCAAAAAGTGCAGACAATGCCACGTGCTCATCAATAGATGGAGGGAGAGACAACATGTGGTAGACTCATACAGCAGAATATTATTCAGCCATAAAAAAGGAATGAAGCACTGAAACATGCTACAGTGTGGAAGAATCTCAAAAACATTATGCCAAATGAAGTAAACCAGACACAAGAGGCCATATATTACATGATTCCATTTATATGAAATATCCAGAATAAGTAAATCCATGGAGACAGAAAGCAGACTGGTGGAGCTGGGGAGAAGGTAGAATAGGGCGTAACTACTCCATGGTATTCAGCTTCATTTTGCTGTGAGGGAAGTGTTTTGGAACCAGATGGAGGTGTTGGTCGCACAACACTGTGAATGTACTAACTGCCACTGAATCGCTCACTTTAAAACGGTTAATTTTAACTAATGTGAGTTTCACCTCAATTAAAAACAAATCTCATGTATACACAAGGGACAAGGTAGAAGGACCTTGGGAGAGGGCCAACAGCTGGAATTTTAAGCCCCGGAACTGGGGCGAGATTTCGGGAGAGCCCTGTGGGTGGCTCCCAAGCAGACCGACCTGGGAGCACTGGCATTCACCTGGCACCAGGCGGCCTCTTGGTTCTGATGCTCCTGGTTCTTCAACTGTAATGCCAGAGAGAGGGGCTCTGCAGGCCCACAGTGCGGCAGCCTCCCAGGGACAGATCTGAATGTACCCCACTCAGCCCCTCTCAAGAGCCCATGTTGGGCCCTGGAGGTGAAGTCCCATTGAGACGCCTGCCCCCAAAGCCCTGAGTCTTGGTCTGAAGGAACCACCATCCACTCAGAGAGATGCAGTATTCCTAGGTGTGCTCCAGGAAGCAGTGTAGCCAAGTGTGGCTACGCTCTCTCATGTGGGGAGTAATTGCACTTTACTCAAGCAGTTAGAACTCCCCAGTAACTTCCCAAAGATCATCATGTCCATACGTGGATGGAAAGTATTCCTTTTTAAATTCGTAACTCAGGCCACTTATTAGCTGATCCGGTTAAAGCATGGCCACGGCTGAGGCTGCACTGGTAACCTCGGGGCTGGTGCAAAGCTTCCGACCTCAGATGCACCTTCTCCCTTGGGAGGTGGGTCAGACCTCTCAAAGGTGAAAATCACTCTGTCTTTTTGTAACAAAGGGGATACGTGATAAAATTAAGAATCCAAGTCAAGGATGCAGAATTATCCAATGTGGATAAAAGCTCAGAGACATGGAAACTTTAAGGGCAGAATACAATGTGACGTGGTCTAAAAAGTTACCACCTCTCTAAAAATACCTGCTTCCTTTTCCTGAGGAGACTCTGAGCCTTGAAGCATCCTTGGTTAACTGCCAACCGGGTGGCATAATTTGTTTCATCGGCTTTAACAGCACACACCTTAGCATAGAAGGCCCTTGAAGAGGGGGCCTCAGGACAAAGACAGTGGAGAGCTGGTGGGAGTGAAGGAGAGAAGGTGAGCACCCTGGAGGCGAGCCTGACCGGCACTGGAAGTTTACTCTGCCTCGGGCTGGCTGTGGTCAAGAGATTACAGGTTAAATATGTGGTCCCAAAGATCTCCTACAAACTCCGTCTTCTAAAGACCAATTTGAAAGTGGGCACCGAAGAGGGTAACACGTTAACATACTTGACCCTTAAGGTCAGCTTTTAAAGTGAGCCCGTCAAAGCGAGTGGACCCAGAGGGCGATGACTCAGAGGGAAGACTTCAATCCCAACGCCTTCTGAGAGTTCGGCTCACCCTGCTATTCCTTCTTCTCTTCCTGGAACGCACAAGCCACTTCGAGGTGCCTGGGCGAGCATCCTGCGCTGTCTCCCACACCTGGACACTGACAATTGTTACCATGTATCTCCTTAGCAAAAGAGGCCCTTGCTCTTTCTCACGCCACATTTTTGCTTTAAAAATTTAAATTAAATTTTAAAAGTTTTTTTTTTGTTGTTGGCCATGAACCATTAAAACAAACCCATGAATAATGTTCTGGCATAGTTTCCAGAGAAGCACACCGTCGTCGTTTGTGTCCATCTTAGAAGTGGGGAGGGACTGGCTTTGCCTCACAGATGAAGTCTGCAAGGAGGGTTGCACTGCACTTCGGAAAAGGAGCAGAATCACCCAGGCTTGTATCTCACAAATGTAATTCGAGGGAAAGTTACGTGTGTGATACATTTTAGTCCTACGCAAGCACACATTTGAAATGACAGGACCGCGCTAGTGCAGTATTTGCAAGAACACAGAAGATCACTCAAGAGGAGGAGTGAGTTTTACCTTCTCCTCTTTACTGAGGTTTTCATGGTGGGGTGGCCTTGACCTCCTGAGATGCCCCTGGGTGTTGTTACTTTTCCTCCCGTGAAGGACCTGCTCTGCCCCTGAGCTTAGGCTGGAGCTGGGAATGCAGAGGTGGGACCTGGAGCCCCCAGGGTCGGGGCCCCTGAGTCCTCATTAGAAACCCTTTGGATGGTCTGGCAGTTCTCCAATATCAGGCATTCAAACAACCCCCTAGATTTGCCCACTGAGAATAATGGGGGTTTAGGATAATATGAAATTCACACATACCAATCTGGTCAGATTTTCTATCACAAGTGTTACTACAATTGCTTTGATTTTTCTTTTTTTTCACTTTCCTTTTATGCCTTTGGCCATGGGTTGAAAAAAGAGGAGATTTGTGGAAAGAGTGGTAAAGGGAATTTAGAGACTTCATAGGAGGGTTTTAATTTCATCTTACTTCTCAGAAGTGGGGTGAAACCCAATCCCCGATTCTTGCTTTTCTGTTTCATCTCAGCTTTGTTCCCCAGTCCTTCTGCTGATGGCAGTTATGAAAGTCTTTGAGCCTCCATAAAGTAACAGCAAGTTCAATGCCTCCTCCTCTAACCCCAACCAGGCAATACAGGGGTGCCCGTGTCAAACACAGAATCTTACACACTTTAAAAATTGCAGCAGAGGCAGAAATCACATTAAAATGAGGATTGATTTGTGATGCACCAAATGGGGATATTGTAATTGGACAAGCGACACCTGTAAGACAAGGTGTCTTGGGGTCAGAGTTGTGAAACGCAATGGGCTCTTTAAGGAGCCATGAGGAATGGGGTGGATTTTGAGGTGCTTTAATTAGAATGGGAAATTGCAGAGCAGAGAGAGGGGAAGCCCTCTATTCTCGACGTTCAGGTACCAACGATATAATCCCTGATGGCCAGGACTTTACAGTCTAGTGGGGGAGAAACGTGAGTGTGGTAAATATGATCTCTGTTCCCCCATCCCTCCTTCTCTCTTCCCATCCCTCCTTCTTCTCAACCAGCAAGTCTGTGGAAGCCTCGTGCTGAGAATAGAAGAAAGGGCATCCAATTGAGGCTGGGAGGGCTTCTGGAGGAGGTGGTAGCTTCCAAGAGGAATAATTCAACAGGTCACGGATTAAATAGTAGGCTAGCCAAGGTAAGTGGGGCCGGAGGCAGAGTGAGGCTCAGCGGGAGTAACGGGGAGGGGCAGTCTTCACCTGCACCACCTGGGGGCTAGGGAGGCTCAGCATACCTTACCTTCTCTGAGGACTCAACTCTCGCTTTCATGCTCCCCTCAAGTCTTTCTAACATAGTCCTATTTTAAATTTGCTACCTTAAAATTATAATTAAAAAAAAAGGAAAAGGGAGTGGATTTTATACCGAAGAGAAGGGGACAGCAGAAGCGATGCGATTAGTGACAGTGTGGCAGATGGCAGGACTGGAGATCTATGGCTGGAGATTAGGGCCCAAGATGGCAGGTTTGGCTTGAAAGGACAGATGCCATCAACTCTCACAAGGGCCTATCATAAACCCAAGATGTGGAGTCAGAACGTCCAGCTGTTTCAATGGAGAGAGCTGAGCCTACGTCAGAGGTGGCAGAAAACGGGAAGGGGCCAGCTGGAGGCATGGGTATGGAACCGGACGAAGAACTTGAAGGAAACAAGAGTGAGTGGCTATGTGACCTGACCAAGCTCACCAAGTAGTTAGATGGCCAGAGTGCCATGTAGTGCAAAGACCCACGCTTTGGAGACCCACAGAACTGGGTTCAACCTTGACTGCTGCCTTCCAGCCGTGTGGCTCGGGGTGTAATCTCTCTGAGGCTCGATCTCCTCATCTGTAAACTGCTGAGTTAAATAAGATGATGTACACAAAGTATCCACTCATGGTAGCTGCTTATGAAGTATAAATTCCCTTTCTGCTTTATATATTGTAGAAACATGTATCCATGTGCCTACGATGTACCAGGTACCATTCTAGGAACTGGAGAGAAGAAAGCAGACAACACCCCACCCCGCCATAGTGCTTACATTGGCTTAGATTTCTACCTGGAAGCTCTTTCTCCCACTTCCTTTTTTATAATTTGTATCTCACAGTTCCTTCTCATTGCACCAGAGATCAGTCATGTGTAAAATTATGCACGTGTGTGAACTCAGAGATCAGTCATGTGTAAAATTATGCACGTGTGTGAACTCGCGGAGCTGTTGGGGACAGAAGTGGGTATGGCTGATGAAGTCAGAAAGGCCAGGACTTGGGGTTAGCCTTTAAACAGAGAAGTTTGATTAAACGGCTACTTCTCCCTGACTTGGCCTGCTCCATGAACTCGGCCTCCTGTCCCGTTACAGTGATGGGCCCTCTGTGCTCCATTCTATGTCCCGCAAATCATCAATTTACTCTGTGCTCAACAATATTCTTAGCTTTGAGGTAGATTTAAAAAATGACCTTTGACTTTTAGCTATGGATATCATTTGTAATCATACCTAGATGTCTATGAAAATACTATATTGCCCCAAGCCAGAAACAACCAAAAAAAAAGGCAGGGGGATGAATGCTTTCTGTCACCTACCACATGCCAGGAGCCTCAAGGTAGTAGCATTATCCACATTTTATAGTTGAGGAAACTGAGGTTCAGAGACTAAGTCTCTTGCCCAAAGCCTTAGGCCTCACTCCACATTTCCTGCCGCTTCCACTATAAGGAATACTATAAGGCTAATAAAAATATCCATGAAAATATGAACACAAACAATTTAGTGAAAAGGAGACAATACAAGCATTATTTGCACAGATAATGCTGCCGTGTAAATGGTTACACGTATATAGATGAGGAAAGGTTTTGGATGGAAATAGCTGATCTTGATTTTACTGGACCAGTGTCCTCCAAATTGTCTCAGAGCTCATCAAGGACAGAGTGGTTAGAATAACTTCGCAAGAAAACAAGCTCGAGAAAAGGAGCTAGGCTGCACTGTGCAACGCTTAGACTCAGGCAGAGGCAGAGAATTCTGTAAGCAGTCATTGGAGAAGCTTTTCTGGAGGAGGAGAAGAGTGTGGCAAAGGTGAGGGAGAGACCTAAAGCCAGAGAGAGAGAAGATGAACAGAAAGATCCCTCCCAGGCGGTCTTGCTTGAAACAGGGTCTCGCTATCCAGTAAGGACGATTCCTACCTCCTAGATATTGACAGGAAATGGCTGGCCAAGTAAGTTTCAAGTTTCTCTCGGACATGACCTAAGGAGAAGGATGCTGGGACTGATCTTGGCATTGTTGAGTGGAAAAGTCACTGGGCTGGAAATCAGAAGACCAGGGTCCTTGGTCCCGATTTGACCACCACCAAGCGTTACTTCCTTATAACCTTGGATAGGACACTTACCCCCTGTTGTCCTCAGTCGTCCATTTGTATAGTATAGAAGTTGAACTATCTGATAAAGTCTTTCCAATTCTAACCTTTCAGGGTCACTCTAGTCTAAGCTCTCATCACGTCCCACCAGGAGAGTTGCAGCATCCTCCTCACTGGTCTCTACATCCATCCTGGACCCTGTCAGTTGATCTTTCACACTGCTGCAGAATGACCTACCTAACAGGTAGATCAGCTCATCTCTGGCTCCCATCTGTAGTGACTCTCCAGGGCATAAAATCCATTGGTGACAGACCTACCACATTAACAGAGATCACAAGGCCCCCAAATGATGGGCCCTGTCTGCAGCCCCATCTCCTGCCATTGCCCCTCTTGGACTCCAGGCCCTAGTAATAAAGAACAGCCCTACACACCACACTGTTACAGACATTTGTACCTCGGCTATTTCCCTTCCAAGAAATCCATTGTCACCTTTCTTGCCCTGGCTCACTGTCCTTCAACTTTCCAGTTTTGGTTCAGTCTCATCTCCTTTAAAAGGCTTTCCCGAAAACCCCCAGATTAGTCCAGGAGAAGGTAGGCTTTCTCGAGCATCCTGCACTTACTTTGTTATACTGTGAATATTTGTTGAGGTGTCTGTTCTTCCCGACAGAATGTTCCTGGAGGGCAGCAGCTGTTCTTATGTTCCTCTGTAGTCTTAACCCATCCCCAATGTTACTCCCAGCAGAGCCCAGTACATTTAACCCGGTTGGTAGAAGGCACCATTACATGTTGATGGAACTGCAGCTTGCTTCTCAGCTATGGCTGCACAGACTTCCTCACACTCTAACACCATCGGCCTTCAGCAAGCCCTTGTTGGAAGACAATCCCAAAGGTGGACCAAGGCAGGTTCCATCCCTATTTCTTAAGTGCACTTAGCTAGCGCCCCAGGAGCCTGCAGCCCCAAATCTGTTAGTTTCAGAGCTGGCAGGTCAAAGGTAGGCTCCCCACTCCCTCCCACCAGTTTCTCTAACCAGAAACAAAAAGGCTTTGCAGTCCCCAGGGTCCAGGTTGCTGTTACACAGAGCTCGCCGTACAGAATCGTATCTGACTCCATGAGGGTATTATTTTAAGCATTACTAAACACCCCTAACCTATCAACTCCTGGCTTTGTAGTCATTTCCAGTTGGAATGTCTTTAGGCTGAAAAAAGACAGGTTTGTGAAAAGACATAAACATCTTTGGTGAGAGGTGACATATGTTTTCTCCTAGTGAATGCAAGGCACTCCTGTAGATTCTGCAGATTTTGGACACTGCATAAAATACATCTCTTAGGCAATTAATCTCCTGGCAGGCTTTGAGTGAAGCAATTGCTCCATGTTTTTCTTTGTCATTGTTCGAAAGTTTAACAGTGCATCTATCTACTTTATTTGGGTCTGGAAAGCCAGAGACCGCCTCGAAACCTCTGCAGCAAACATATGTAAAAACATTTAGTGTTCACACGTTTGATTTAAATATTGACAAATTTTTTCATTAGAACATTAAGCCCTTAGCTTTATTCATCTTAAATGTTTTCCAGGAGAGTGACTTCCCCTATTAGAATGACTCCCACTAACTCAATACAAACTTTGCAAGTGGGGGAGCCATGGAACATGGTAGGCTATTGTGCTCACAGTCTGTGGTGAGGCAGCTGTAACTGGTTAGGAACCAGTGCTGGAAATAGTATTTGGGGCCTTCTTGGCAGATTTCTTACATCGTTATTCAATATGAACTGCAAATCATATGCTCGTAGTTATGAAAATGTCAGGAAACTCCTAGTGTTCCCGCTTTGTTTGACAAAGCTATTTTCGAGTTGTGCTGGAAGGCAGAGGCATCCAACATTCGGGGTGTAGAAGAAAAGAACAGCCTCCCAGCCCAGGAGCTTTTGAGAAGTTGGTAATTGAGTCCTCTATGACAAGAGCTCAGCTCTGAACGGATGGACAGACACTTCACACGGCCTTGATTCATCCAGGATGTGTCAGGCTACTAGAGTCTGGAAGGAAATGTGAGAAACTTGTTCACTTCTTGCTCAGTTTGGATCAACCGAGCTTCAGATCAGGGTCAGCAAGCTGTTGACTCTGACTCCCATCGCGGGCTTGGTGGGGACAGGAAAGGGAAGGAGGGAGCGAGAAGGGAGTGTGAAATAAGAGCAAACTAGGAGATGAGTGTAACATCTGACAAAAAGGAGGTAAATTTGTACAACTTTCCACGTAGACATTGTAATTTAAATTTAGAGTCTCACCACATGCTTGTAAGATACATAAAGGGATACTGAACCCACCTTTCAAAAGACAATGATTGTTGTGGAAATTTTGAAAAATAGAGAGAAGCACAAAGAAGAGAATTATAATCCCCATACATCCAGAACCACAGAAAATCTGTTAACATGTAGCATATATTTGTCATGCATACATATAAACACGCAACTCAATTCTTTTTACAAACAGGAATTATACTAAACATAATTTCTTCTTTTTAATGTAATATGTATTTTCTACATCATTAAATATTCTTCTAAAATATGGTTTTTAGTGGCTGCAATGAAACATTTAGGTTGTATCCAACTTTTTGTTATTTATAAAACTATTGAGATGAATATCCTTGTGTATGAATCATTACACACATCTATGACAATTTCTCTAGGCTAAAAACAATGAATGGAATTGTTTTTTAGGTCAAAGGTATGCACATCTTTAATGCTTTTTTACATGTATTTCCAGTCTTCTAAGAAAACTGTTATAGTTATATTTCTACCATCAGAATAGGATGGTGTCTATGTCCCTGTGTGTACTGCTAATAAGTACCCATGAGGGTACCAACAAGGTGTTATCACTGTTTAAGATCATATTTCATTTTTGTCCTTAGTGAAGTTAAGCATCTTTTTCATATGTTCACGCGTGTAAAACATTTATATTAATTATTATGTAATGCGTTTGCGCGTTTTGTGCATTTTCTCTGCCCACTCTTCTGTTGGCATTATTATTCTGATTAGATGAAGAGACTGAGAACTTGAGAGATGGGCCACTTGCCCGAGATCACACAGTTAGTTAAATGGAAAATTTGGGTTTTCTAAGTTGGCTTCATGTCATGCCACGCACAATGTTCTTTATAAATCCCAAGGATAATAATGTCCTAAGTCCAACATGGCAAAACCAAATCCACTGAATACCAAAATAAATATAGTCAAGAAAATAAGCAATAGTGCAACAAGCTGGGGTGCCCCGTAATGACTAGTGCCAAATACCTCATTGGTCCTTCATCATAGTCACTGAGCTCTGTGCTGAGAAGATTTACAGACATGGCAGTGGCCTAATAACCACTTTTATACTGTGTTTCATTTGAATGATCTCTAGTTTCCCTTCCCGACTGGCAGACTTCAACTAACTCTCCAGAGAGATGATGTGAAGAGAGATGTTGAGGGAGGCGAGGCTTCCTGTGATGTACGGGATGGGATATTGACTGGTGATATATTCTACTGGTCAGGGAGGGAAGGTAGCTACCGAAACAGTTGCCTGACGTTAGAGGCACTCATGGCTAGTAATATACTCTCTGAAACGAGGGAGGAGCCATCCTGCCTTCCTGTATACTGGTCAGATGTCACTTGGAGCATGAGTTCAACAGGGCTATCCACACACCATCATTCAAGGAAAGCAAAGAGACCAGGTTGGTGAAGAGAAGGAAAATCACATCACAAGAGGAATGGCTGAGGAGCTAGTGAGTAAGCCTGGAGAGGAAACTTGAGAGAACATGAGAACAGGCTGCAAATCCTTGCAGGACACCCTGTGACCTCCACTGGACAGCTGCGCTCTTTGAGGTCCCTTGTCATCTCCTGATCTCTGGTATCCCAGCACATGGCAGTCAGTCAGAAAACGTGTTTATTGACAGCCTACCAGGTGCCAGGCACTGTTCCCACCCTTGGGTATGAAGCAGTAGGTCGGCAGAGCCCCTCCCTTAAAGGGGTGTTTACTCTCAAGTATCCAGTACCCGGATGTTGAGGATGGATGGACGCGTAAGTGAATGAGGCAAAGACCGCATTTACCAAAATGGAGAGCTGAGGAGGAACATTTGGGTTGAGATGGTAAGTGAACGGCGCCCTCAGAAAGGGCTGAAGAAAACTAGGAAATGCCAGTGCCTAGGAAGCTGAAGTCAGAAGGTCTGAGGGGTAAGGTTCCTCCTCCTCCGTCCTCCCAGCACCAGACCCCACCTCCAGTTAAAGCTCCACCTGGCTAAACCGCATTGTCGGTCCCCAACTGCTTTTAGGATAAAGAGCAAATTCCTTCACCTGATGCACAAGACAGCTCACACACTGGCACCTGTCCGTCTTTCCAGTCTTGTCCTCTGCTGTTCTGAGAGAATTGGACAGAAAGCTCCTGCCTGGAGTGACTAAGCGCAGGCTAAGGGTGGCCAAGAGAGGCTGCCTCCCAAGAATTCCATTGGTTCCTTCACTGTGCATTAACTGAGCGCCTGGTCTGTGCTGGGTTGTGGCAGCGGGTGCAGGTTCCAGTGCGCAAGGAGCCCCAGGTTCAAAGAGGGAGTAGGGGCTAAGTGTGCTGAAATGTGGTGGGAGCCACCTGGTGGGGAGGAAGGCAAGAAAGGACACTGCGACAGCTCCACTCGCTCACCCTACAGACAGAGGGTGCCCACTGCATGCCAGCTGCTAGCCTCGGTGTTGGGCTCAGCGGTGAACTGGGGAGGGGCATGGGGCAGTCTGTCCTGGTGCAGCCAATACGGGCACAGGGTCTGTAGAGAATTGGAAAACACTAAGGAAACCAACTATAAGTCTGCTTTTACTACCATTTTGTGCCTGCAATTCAAATAATGTCCTATAAAATGCACCCCTATGTTCATCGCAGCACTATTCACAATAGCCAAGACATGGAAGCAACCCAAGTGCCCATCGACTGAGGACTGGATAAAGAAGATGTGGTCTATACACAATGGAATACCACTCAGCCATAAAAAACACAAAATCATGCCATTTGCGACAACATGGACGGACCTTGAGGGTGTTATGTTAAACGAAATAAGTCAGACAGAGAAAGACAAATACTGTATGATTTCACTCATATGTGTAAGATAAACAAACATATAGATGAAGAAACCAGATCAGTGGTTACCAGAGGGGAAGGGGCAGGTGGGAGGGTGAAAGGGGTAAAGGGGCACATACGTATGGTGATGGATAAAAACTGGACCGTTGGTGGGGAGCACAATACAGTCCACACAGAAACTGATAGATAATCATGTACACCTGAAATCATACAATGTTGTAAGCCAATATGACCTCAATAAAATAATTAAAATAAATAAACCAATTAAATAATTAAACGCTCCTCCCGCCAGGGAGATGCCCCACCGCCTTGCCCTTGGTACCCCAAGCTGGGGCTTCAACAGGGAACACAGCGTTCCCCAGTCCCAACCTCATGGAGCTGACATTCCAGTGTGGGGGGAGGTTGGCTCTTTCATCCAACTTTAATAGTAAAGCTGCCCATATTAGCCGGCCACCGGCTCATCCAGCCAGAGACCACAGGTAGATGTGGCCATGTGACTAAGTCCTGGCCAAAGAGATGTGAGCACAAGTAAAGTGTACACTTCAGGGTCAGGTCCTTGCAGAAAGAAAGGGGGAGAGGGAGGGATGGAGGGGAAAAAAAGGGAGGGAGGGAGGGAAGAAAGGAAGATGAAAGGGCTGTGCCTTTAAAAAAGAAAAGAAAAGAAAATCTGTGCTCCTGCCTGGAGTATGGTCATGACGATGCTCAAGAAGCCATCTGGGACAAGGTGAACGCCACGGGCTGAGCCTGGCAGAGGGACTGCGTAGACGAAGCAGGTGTCTCAGGTGAGCACGGGGAGCAGCCACCCTTCCAGCTCTCAGCAGCCTCTCTGGACTGGAGAGGCATCCATTTCTAGCTTGTTTAAGCCGCTGTGTCTTGGTCTATTTACAGAGCTATGTATCCAACCATTTATTACAGCAGCTTAGGCTGTATCCTAATTAATACTGAGAGAGAGACTATAAAGCAAATACTGGAAATAAGAATCTGTCTGGTGATAAGTGTATGCAGAAAAACAAAGCTGGGGCCGGGTAGTGAGTGCTGGGGGCGGGGGTAGCTGCGATGTCGCTGTGCTGTCAGACCTCAGGGTCCAGCAAGACAGTCCCTAGCCACACGGGCTTGTCTCCGAGCACCTGGATGTGGCTAGCCCAAATGGAGATGCTGGGTACGTGCAAAATACACTCCGGATTTCAGACATAGTACCCCAAAACAAGTGAGTCTAAAATAGCTCATTAATATTTTTATATATTGATTACATACTGAATGATAATATTTTGGATCTATTGGGTTAAATAAAATGTATAAAATATATTGTTAGAATTAATTTCACTGTTCTTACTTTTTAAATTTTAAATTACGCACATGCTTTGCTTGGTGGCTCCTGTGACATTCCTACTGGATGCTGCTGCTTGAGCTGCCCACCAGCAACTCCTCAGGGTCCCCCCACCCAATTCTCCCCTGAGCCTGGGGCCTTCACTGTGTCACTGACCCCCCAGGAGCCCCCCTTCCCAGTTTTTCCAAGGTCCTGTTCATGGGTAGAGTCCCACCCTCGGGGTGTTAGGGTGTATCGAGAATAATCATGACTGCCCAGTGGACCCCTTTAAAGACCCAGGAGGGGGAGGCACCCACATGTGGGGGGGTCCACCGCTGCCTCCTGGGAGAGCCGTCGAGAAGCACCGAGACAATTCGCCTCTCAGAGAACACACCCTTTCCCAACTGGACGCCACAAGACGTGAACTTCTCCCAGGAAAGCTTTGCCTTTCAGCTCACAGCTTTTGTTTCTAGAAGGCCCTTGTTAAAGAAAGTGGCATTGGAGAAACTCTAAGCCGTAATGTCCAAGAGCGAGGTCCTCGGAGTCAGACTGGGCGGGGCTCCCGTCCGAGCTCGGCCCTCCCCTCGCTGTGGGGCCGTGAGTCACTATGTAGCCACTTCACGCAGCCACCTCCTCGCCTCCAAAGCCAGGACCCTTACCACGCCCCACACCACAGCTCAACCTGAGCACACGGGCCACGGGGACAGGCCAACTCCGGGACTAGAGACCCCAGGCCCCCGGCCATCCCTCTTAGAACCTGTTCACAATCAGGAAGAAGGATAAGAAAATAGGACGACAGCGGCATGAATCATCTCTGCTTCCAGCGCCTCACTAAAGGACTCTGCCAACCAGGAATGGGCTGGGAAAGGCCGTAAAGGGAGCCCCCTGCCCATCGAGGGCTCCCGATAAACGTCCAAATTCCCATCACGCACACAAAGATCCTACCCGGAGGCTAAGCGGTCAGGACAATGCGTGAAGAAAAACTAAGTGGAACAGCTCTTCAAGGAAGGAAGGAAAACAAGGCAACTTGGTTGTGCCGTCGGCGGCGAAATGTCCCTTTCACCCTGGCCCTTGGGTGCTGCCAGCTAGAGACAGCCTGTCAAGGTGACGCTGTGGATGCACAATGAGCTGTTCATTACCACCGTCAAACCGTGACAACACTGACAGGTTGCTCCCACACCTGTCACTCAGACATAAATCTCACCTTACTTCACACAGCCGGGAACGGCTGAAATACCACCAGATTCATGCACAGATGATGTGGGGAGTAAGTGCCTTGTGTGCATTATTCCATGTCACTGTCACTACAACGCTGGGGGCCAGGTATTGTTGACCCTAATTAACCAGGGCTCAAAAAGCCTCCTGAATTTCCCCGGATCTGGCGAGCATCCGAGTGAGGTTGGAATCGGCTCCATCTAATTCTTACCTAGTCTGCTATGTTGCTAAAGATATAGACAGGCCAGGTGCACGATGTTGACATTTCTTGTAAAATATCAAAGATGGAGAAATTGGACGAAATTTGAGCTTGCACGTTCTAATGAGTTTTATGGGCGTGAACTGACTTTGTGCTGGTGAACTGCCCTCTGTGACCAGGAAGCAGACCGTATGTGTGATGGAGAAGGCTCTCGGTCCAGCAGAGCCAGAGCAGCACCGTGGAAAGAGGACAAGACTGGGAGGGAGGCAGTCTTTAAGCCTTTCAGCCTGCTGGGGTGACACTGGGGCATTTTTTTAAATGAGTCTCACTTTGCTCCTCAATGAAATGAGAAGACTCATGTCGGCACTGCCTGTATCGCTGGATTTTTGTGTGACGATGCATGTGAAAACGCTTTTGCGAGCTACAAAACCCCGCATGGATGTATCAGACTGATCAGTGGACGCAGTGGGTGACTTGGTGTGAGAAGTGGGAAAACATTGGGATGTCTGACTTCTTCTATAAGCCCAAGTAATTTGGAAAATATGATTTTTATCATTTCTTCCCTCCCTCAATGGTTTGAGGAAAGAAAATTGTCCCTTTTTTTAAAAACCCAAACCAAATTGTAAGTTGAATTAAAAAATAGCATTCCAAAGTGAGTTTCTGCTTACAAAGCATTTCCTGTACATAATCTCATGTGATCCTCAGAATCAACCCAGGAGGCAGATTTTTTTTTTTTTAGGGAAGATTAGCCCTGAGCTAACTGCTACTAATCCTCCTGTTTTTGCTGAGGAAGACTGGCCCTGAGCTAACATCTGTGCCCATCTTCCTCTACTTTATACGTGGGACACCTACCACAGCATGGTGTGCCAAGCGGTGCCATGTCCGCACCCGGGATCCGAACCGGTGAACCCCAGGCCGCCGAAGCGGAACGTGCGCACTTAACCGCTGCACCACCGGGCCGGCCCCAAGGCAGATATTTTAAGGCGAGGAAAATGAGGTTGAAGAGATCGAGCGGCCTCTTTCTTATAGTCCAGCCATTCACTGGCAAGGTGGGGACTCAATCCCAAGTCTTGACGTCAAATCTAACGTCTTCATTCAGTTCCCCCGAGAAGAGTCTCCCTTCTCCCATCCCCCTCTATTCTCTGCCACAGAAGTGTTCAGCAGAATATAATTTAACACCATTGGTCGATCACTGGTCTTAGTTAACCAGGTGCTGTGGAGGAGCTCCAGCACTGTCCTAAATCTCCGAGGTTTCAAAAGACTTGGCCTCTGCCCTCGGGGAGCATGCAATCTTTCTAGACACACAAGACATAAAATGTTGAAACAACTAGAGAAGAAGCGGGTTAAATCATACAGCATGGAACCTAAGTGTAACAGAATCAGTGCAGGGAAACGCCCCTGGAGGCTGGGGTAGTCAGGGAAGGCTTCCCAGAAGAGGTGGAACTTAGGTTTACTCTCAAAATCATGGCAGAATGGAGAGCAGAGGCCAGATCCTGAGTTCCATTCAGGTATTCTTTTTACTGCACAGATCGGTGCCAAAGCGAAGAGCAGATCATACGTACAAAATGCCCTTTACCTTCAACATACCCACACACACAAACACGCTCGTGTGCTACTCAGTTGCTGGCCTGAAGCCATGACAAGCAGACGGGTATCTCTGAATGTTCGTTATCAAGGAGGCTGGGTCATAGGTCAGTCCAAATGACCATCAAAAGCAGGAAAATCATTGCAGACAGTGCTCAGAATGATATACCGCTTTTGTAAAAGAACTACACTTTCTGAGGTAATACTCATTAGAAAAAAAAAAAAGTCATTCTTTCATGTGGCTTTCCCAGAAACGCAGCCTGGCAATCTAAAAGCTGAAGCCGTAAAGCTGCCCCTTTTGAAACCTCCTTTATATCTACCATGTGCAGATTCGCAGGCACAACGCTTAGAAACTGTGACACAAAACCACTGGGCCATCCTTTCAAGTTTGATGGAGCACTTTAATGTTTGACATCCCTGTTCATAGAAACACTTTTTGATCTGAGGAGATATGAAACGCAGCCGTCCCCCAGCTGGAATGGGGGATCCTGCAGAAGAGCGTGGATTAACTTGAAAGCGCGCGGCACGGGATGGCCTCGTTTCCTTGGTGACCGGGAGCGCACGAGAAACTCCCTCTTCGTTTCAACACGCTGTAAATCTGTGGCCCCAGCCCAACTCGGAGTCTGGCACAGAGTGAGGACATAAGAAATAAATGTTGAGTGGAGGAAGAGCTGCTTTCTTTGATGATTTTGTCCTTTATCGTGCTTTGAGAGCCCTTATTATAAATGTAATAATGTGGACCATTTGTTGGCACGTGGATGCGAAGCGCTTTAGAAGTATGATCTTATTCGCACCATACAGCAATCAAGGAGCTATTATTACTCCCATTTAATAGGCAGGAAACCGAAGCTTAGAGAAATGAAGTAACGTGCCTCAGTTCACACCCAGGTCCACATGATGCCTAAGCCCATGACGCCAACCTCCATTTACAAAAGCCCCTCAATCTTGATGTGCATCAGGCAGGAACAGAGAGACAGCAAAAAGCAGATAATGAAAGCAATATTAATAGAAACGGCTAACGCGGATCACGCACACTTTTTAAGTGATACACACATTCTATTTCATTTAATTATCGTTACAACCCTAAGAGGTAAATTCTATTTATCCCCTTGAACAGACGAGTAAAAAGAGACACAAGAATGTAAGAAACTTGTCCAAGGTCACCTAGTTAGTAAGTTGTGGAGCAAGGAACCAGATACGAAAATGTACAAATTACTTAAAGTTATTTTTCTTAAAAAAAAAATCCCAAAGATCTTGTTTTTGCCTAATTTGCCCCTACTTAGCAAAAATTGGACCGGAACAATCTAAAAGGCAACCAATTCAGGTTAATTGAATATTCTAGTTAACGGTGACTTTATCAGCAATCTGATGATGTCCTGAGCCTGGGCTTTCTTACCTGTGAAAAGAGGAGGTGGGGCAGGATAAAGATGGTTCATGGTCCCCACCAGGAATTCACTCGGATGCTCTGTGATCGCTCATCGTTCACCACGCCCCAGTGTACTGAGAGGCAGTTGACGCCCTCTGAGTTGTGCCACATTGTGCCGGTTTGTTAATGCCACCTTGACCCACTTCTCAGTGGACCTGACAGCACTGTCCATACTCTGGGCCCTGCTAAATAGCAGAGAAGATGGCCTAAGTGTGTCTCTCCCACCCTGGGCTTTGGGGCTGGGCATTCCTTCAGTACAGTCGCCCCCCTTATCCTCAGGGGATATGTTTCAGGGCCCCCAGGGGATGCCCGGAACCAGGGACAATGCCACACCCTATATATGCTATGTTTTTTTCCTATACATACCTATGATAAAGTTTGATTTATAAATTAGGCACAGTAAGAGATTAACAGCAACTAATAATAAAATAGAACAATCAGAACAATCTACAGTAATAAAAGTTACCATAGATCTTGGTAACCTCAGCATATAATTTTTTTTCTTTCCTTATCAAGTCGAGAACTTTCACCTTTTCACATAAAAGAAGCATTCACGGCTTCTCTTTGGCATATCCGAATAGCCAGCATCACTACCCTTGTGCTTTGGGGCCATTCTTAAGTAAAATAAGAGTTCCTTGCAGACAAGCACTGCCATATCCAACGGTCGATCTGACGACCCAGACAGCTACTAAGTGACAATGGGTGGTGGCGTCTACAGTGTGGATCTGCTGGATAAAGGGATGAGTCAGGTCCCCAGTGGGATGGTTCCAGACATCATCCCACTACTCAGAATGGTGAGCAATGTAAAACTTATGAATTATTTCTGGAATCTTCCATTTAGTATTCTTGGAACTTGGTTGACTGCAGGTAACGGAAACCACAGAAAGTAAAACTTGGATAAGGGGGGACGACCGGACTAACCTTCTAAGGAGCCAGCTGTCATTCACACCTGCCGTGGGCACCTTCGCCCTTCCCACAACTGAGCCCTCCCCCACCAGTCACTCCCTTGGAAACCGCTCTTTGCTTCTCAACATTTCCTGGTGTCAAATGGGTGCTGACTGTTTACCAAGCGAGGAGTTACGCTGAGGAGTTCTGCTGGTTTGGCTTGAATGCCCCGGCTGTGGGGCACTCGTGTGGAGAGCTGGAGGCGGCCTCGAGTTGCTAAAACGGGGTGGAAACATGCAAGCAGCAGCTGTCACTTCCAACCTCAGCAGTCTCCATCATTACTTCGGTCTTTTCCTCCCTCTCCTCCCAGTAGGTGAGTCTCACCTTGGGCCCAGGTTCACTGGTCATGGTCCCACATGGAGAAAGAGTTAAAGGCACAGAGGGGAATTCAGGGGAAGAAGATGAGAAAGGACTGGGTTTTTGTGCCCGGAGCCATGCTCAGCACTTTTAAACGTCTCCCTTTTAGTCTGCCCCTGCCCCAGAGTGACAGTGTCGTTATCTTCATTTTATAGATGGGGGAGGGAAAGGAAGTGGCTAAAGGTTCAAGCTGGGCCTCTGACCTATCCAGAAGAAAAATTTTCGGGTATTGTTAGCTTCATGCCTTTCTTATCAGAGACAAACACACAGAATGCCCAAGAATAACTTGTACCTGGGCGTCCTCTGATGTGAGCTACTCTTGGGAGCTTCAAATGGGGGTTCTTGAAAGACACGTGGAACTCAGGTGAGTGGCTGTGACATCCAAGGTACCAAACCAGACACATTTGTAATTATTCCCAACGCAAGTTTCCGCCCAAACTTCTCTATCTCTTTGTCCCTCATTTTTCCTGATTACATGGTGGAGAAAGTCATTATTAGATTAGTCACGATTAGGTCTTCCAATTTAGAATCATAAGAGTGGCTTGGTGACTTCTGAGTACTGACATCCCGGACCAGTAACTGCCACTCACTTTTCGCTTCTTCATCTGTAAAATGGGGCTAATGACTCACCCACCTAACTCCTCAGCGTACTGTGGAATTAAAAAAAGGTATGTGTGAAAGCCGTTTGTAAATCGTCAAGCGCTGGATCCACTTGTGCTGACGGATTCATTCCTTCAGTAGATGTCAGGTGTCTCTGCGGAAAGCACAATATGAGGCTATTTGATGGGTAGAAACGAATAAAACACCACCTCTGCCCTTAAAGCACGTACATTCTTGAAGAGAAAAGATGTTTACATAAATAACTACAACAGAATGAGGGAAACAGGCACCAGAACAAAGAGAAACATAAGATGCTCTGGGACCTTAGAGCAGAGTAAGTGAAGGGGGTTCAGGAAAATGGAAGAAGCCAGAAGAGTTCAGAGCAATCTGGAAGAAGAATCTATGAAACTCGGCAACTGTCTCATTAAATTATGCATTCACTCAGCCATTCCACACTTATCACATGCTTCTCATGGGCCAGCTCCTGGGCCAGTGTGGACAGGTCGAATGGGAAGTGCTGGCAGGCTCTCTACCGGGCAGTGTCCAACGGGAAGTTGAAATGCAGGTCTCGAGTTCAGCGAGAGGCAGCGTGGCTGGCCAGTTTCAGCCATCCTTCTAGAGCTGGCATTTGAAGTTCCCCTACATATATGGGTGAGCCTAAATAGTGGGGGGAGGAGGAAAGCTTGTCAGGGAGTCCACAAATGCAGGGTTGAAAGACAAAGAGGAATTAGCAGAGCAGACTAAAACTACAGGCTCAGAGAGGTGGAGAGAAGGTGGGCAAATGCTAACGAAGAAAGAGTAACCAGCAGCGTCTCATTCTACAAAGATAAGCACACGGCAAATAAGAAGAAACCAGGAGACTTATCAGTTAGGAGGTCGTTGGTGCCCCTGAGTCAGCGCACGGCTCTCCCAAGTCCAGCACAAGTGACTGTAATCAATTGATTCCTGGCCACTGGAACCATGCCAGAATGCCTGGATCTGAATCCCAGCTCTGCCACTTACTAGCTTTGTGACTTGGACAACTTATCCTTTCTTTCTGTGTCTCAGTTGAAGAGAAAACCTTTACTTGCTTCCTACGATTATCATGAGGGTTCCACAAACACAATAGCACTTAGAACAATTCTTGACACATGATAAGCACTCAGAAAGTGTTAGCTATTACATACGGGCCAATCCACTTAGAAAGGCCTGTTTTTCCAAAGCTCATGGCGCCTGAATTGAGGGACCACAGCTCAGATCAATGTCTCCAGCCCCCTGCCAGGCGTCCGGTCATACAGGACATCCTCCGCTTTGTAACGGGACCCGAGGCTCGGGGCTGGCATTCCTGGGAAGCCGTGTCATGTGAACCACACTGTTTTCTGGGACTGTTGCTGCAAAGCTGACTGAGTTTTGGAAACACAAGGACTTTTTATTGATTTGTTTACAGGGTAAACCTCTGTAAACAAATCTTAAAAACCATCGCATTTGACTGGTTTGTAAGTTGTGGAAACTGAACCCAGATCTAACACGTGGTAACAAGAGAAAAAAAAAAAACCCAGAAAGATTGTGTAACTTTTAATCACAGGTTTTTTTCTTTTTATTATTACACAGGTTTTCTGTTAATGGATTCAGAGAATTCAATCTGCTTTTTCCCCTCTATGGGGCAAGTCACTTGTCGCCAGAGTTTTACAGATGGAGGCAGAGAAATGTGAAAGGACTAGCCCCAAGCTATCTTCCCACAGAGCACTCCCAGACCCGCCCTGCAGCGTGGCACTCTGGGACCGTGGATGTGTCCCACAGCAGGGAGCATCACCACCTTGAAGAACAACTCCCTAGGGCTCCTAAAGGGACCAGGAGACGGCGCCCAGCTCGCTGGGGACCCGTGCTTTGGAGTTTTCTTGTGGGATACTAAAGCTGCCTTTGACATCAGTTTAGATTGTGGGAATAGCTAAATTTACTTCCAAGTCAACTGGATTAGCACTGAAGAGATTTTCCTTGTGTAAACCCAATTTTAGGGTAATGCACGAGCTAAATGCGGAGCAAGGGCTGAGACACAGATTTCCTGTGCTGTCAAGTCTTGCAGATCTCAGCAGATAGCAAAGCTATTATCCCAGCAGAAGTGGAAGCATCCTCAAACCCTGTCAGATGGCAGCTCAGACAAAAATTACAACCAAATGTATTTTTACACTGATTCGCTTGCTTAAGTCTGGCTCCTAAAAGCAAAACATTTCCTTAGAGGAGGAGTTCAGTAAAAACTCCAGAATGCTACCGCCGGGGGAATCTCCCGGGACTCCAGCGACTGACAGCAGCGGATTTCTGAGAGAAGAAAGAGACGAGGATTTGAAACAAGTTTCTGAATGGCATCATTGTCTTGTCTTTTTTTTTTTCCTCTGAGTTTCTTAGCTGGCATTTTGGAGGAAAGGATTTGATCAGAAATTCAGAAATTACCTGGGCTCACAAAAATACGGTGGGAAAGGATTTTGTTTTAATGGTTTCATGTTTAAAGGTCTCTCCCCCACTCCTCCTAAGGTATTTCCTTAATCCTATTGACTCTTGGCTCCTTCAGCCTACCCTGCATTCTGCTTCTAAGACGCATGGGCCTTCCGAGGAGCTCGTAAGAGTTAAAACTTCCCTGCCTTTGTTTCTCATCTGGTAAAATGAGGGACAACAAAGCTTAATCCTCCTAAGGGGAGTGGGGGAATACACAGTCAATGAACACCATATGATTTTCCATAAAGATACTCTGGAACTAGATTGAGTACTAACCTTGAAATTAAAAACAAAAACAGCCCTGGTTAGTTATCTTGTTTTTCACGCAAGAAACAAGCAGAATAATGAGAATGGGAATTAGGACACCTTTCTAATGCCAGCTGGGATATGCACTAGTTGCCTGTCTTTGGGGCTTGAAGTGAGACAGATCTGAATTCAAATCCCAGCTCTACACCTGATAGGCTGTGTGACCTTGGGAAAGTAACTTGCTGTCTCTGACCTTCAGGTTCCTCAATGTCAAATGGAGGAAGTAGTACTTGCCTCTAGTAGTCTCTCTTCCCACATTACCATATATTTACGTGCATAAAATCTGGTTAAAATCGACAATATGGATGACAGGAGAATGGCTGGCTTTTAGAATAGGCCTCGGAGGAAGTGAGCTGTCTTCAGTGCTTTGGATACGAGAAGGATTAATCCACTGATTCTAACTACACTTGCTCAGTTGTTCAATCACTCCACAAATACTTAATTAAGTGTTTGTACGTGCCTGTTGAACACATGGAAAATGCTTGGCCTCAGGGAACAGTCAGGCAGGACCCCTGGGGAGTAGGGAGAAGGGCATGTGACCTGGTCCTGAGGGTGCGGCGAAGGCTTCCCAGAGACAGTGATGTGTCAACTGAGAGCTGAAGGGGAGGAGCAGTGGTGAGAATGTTCCAGATGCAAAGACCAGCAATGTGCAGACTGTGGGGCGAGAGAGAACCGAGCGTAGTCCAGGATTCTAGAGCGTAGAGAGGGCGTGGGGACAGGGATCCGGGCAGAAGAGCCTAGAGTGGCAAAGAAGCGCAGGACAGATCAGGAACGACTTTCCAAATCAAGGAAAGGAGCCGGTACTTTATCCCGAGGGCAAAGGAAAACCCGGGAAGATTTTAAGCAACACAATCATTTTGCAGCTCAGAGAGTCGCTTTACAGCCCAGAGCTCATGGCAACTGGCTTGACTTCCTCGTAACCCAAGGGCAACCTCCAGAAGGCAGGTCTGTAATGATCATGACCCAACTGTGACCCAAGCACAGGACACGACGGGGACAGGTTTCTGAGAACAGGAGGGCTCAGACCTACGAGTGATAAGTAAGTGCTTACGGTGATGACTTCAGTGCTTAAAATCGAACGAGTCCCTCTGAATCTCTGGTCCTGCCAGACCCGAGGGACCAACGATTTGCAGTTGCAGCCCATATTCTAAACGCCGCTCTGAGATATTATTTGGTGGTAGCAGATGGAAACGGGTTTCAAGTACGTACATGAAAGACCCGTAGGGTTACATCTGGTCTGAGTCACATCTGCCAGCAGGGCCAGAGCAAGACCCTTGGAGGGCAAGGCCGAAAAAAGACAACATATTCCTCACCCATCCCACCCCACCATATAATGAATGAATGAATGAAAGGAAGGAAGAAATGCAAGCAAGTTCAACAGAGCTCTCCTTTCCCCCCATGATGTCCACTGCAATGCCTTTAAAACATCCCATTCCTTCCCAGGGATTGTCTGTAATGCTCCTGGAGGGCTATCCCCTAAGGAAGTACTCACTTTGCCTACTGGGAAATCTGGGACCCGCTGCGAGACTGCGGTTGGGAAGAAGTCTCCCTCTTTAGAAATTACTTTCATTCGACACCACGCATCCCAAAAGCTTCGAAGGTTCATCTGTTCCCTGAGCGGAGCCATCGCCCCAGTACTCTCTATCTGCCCCGTGTCTACTGCAGTTGCTTGGCACACAGCAGGTGTTGCAAAATAATGACTGTCGACTGAATGGAATATTCTAGTTTATTACATTTTCTAGCAGGAGGTGAACGTTACGTAGAACTCTTCAGGTTGAAATTTTTCTAAAATGTTTAAGTCTGTTCTCTAGTTGACTGTGACCTCCTTGAGGGCAGGAAATAACGTCCTTCCATCAGTATTGGGGCTCTTCCTGAACCCCTTTCTCCCACTGTGCTTAGCACAACATATGGCATAAAGCAAAGAATAAAATTTGTCGCTCTATCAATGGATTTTTCTTCTTGCCTTGGTAACAGGGTCAAAGAATATGACAGACTCATCCTTTGCGAGCTGTGGATCTCATAGAACCTATGACTGTGTTTCTGCTTTGGCAATAAAAACAGGAAGATGTGAGAGTCAATACCAAACTATCAGTGGTGTACCATGCGGCCCTGAATAAAGAACTGACTCTCTTGGTGATGCTGTCCTAGCCTGTGAGGTGGGGACCACACCTGCCTTGCCTACCTCACACGGTTCTTCTCCAGCCCAAAGGAGGTCCTGAACCGTGTAAGCACAGTGTACAAAATCAGTAGTGTAGGGAACAGAGCTCAGGACTTGAGTCAAAAAGATGTGAATTGAGTCTAAACTCGGCCACTGCTCAGAGTACGTGACGAGCCCACAGTAGTTACTCATTCTCTCTGAACTCCTTTTTCTTTATCTATAATTCCAGGTCCAGCAGCCTCTTAGGACTGTGAGGACCAAAAGAAATAGGAAATGAGCAAGTGTTGTGTAGACTGTAATAGCATCTGTTTTCACATCAATGTTGGGTGTTGGAGCGGATCTACAAGGTGTAGGAGGCTGGGCTGCCTCTGTTCTGATGAACTCAGAGCCATCCCTGGTGCAGAGCTGCTCAGATTGAGATGTCCTTAAGACGCCCCTAAGAGGGTAGGCTGAAGACGCAGATGCCAGGAGCCACCCCCAGAGATCTGATTCAAAAGTCCGGGGTAGGATCCTAGGAACGTACGTTTTTAACAAGCTGCATGTGGGCTGCCCCCCAGACTCTGAGACACACTGTGCTAGGGCCAGAGGAAGGGGCCGTCCTCCCAAACAGAGTGACCCCAAGGCGCCCCTCCAGCAGAGGCTGATGCCAGAATGCTCTGAGGAGCCTCCATGTTCCTGTGTCCTGGCCTCGGCCCTAGAGACTCTGATCCAGCAGGTCTGGAGAGGGTCCCAGATCCCTGAGTCCTTTTAAAGATGCATTTTCCCCAGTTCTTCTCAGATTTGGATTCAGTAGGCCTAGTGGGGGTCCTAAACACTATTTTTAACAATATTCCCAAGGGATGCTCAGAATCCTGTAAAGGTGACCCATATAACAGCAGCTCGTCGGAACAGCTTGCTTCTGCCCGCTCCGTGCATAAACCCCAGGACACAGGGTGTCCCTTTGAGACCTCTTCTCCTTCACTCTTTCCTTCGAGATGTCATTACTGATCAATATCCTACTCACCTCCTTGTTTCAAAATGTTGTAGTGGGTGTGTGTGTGGCAGGTGGAGTGGAGGCTCCCCAAACAGGACTTGCCCAGGGTTCGGAAGGCCCACAGTACTTCCCGTTGCCAGCTCTGCCCACGTCACGTCCCTCGTTAACCCAGAAGTGGAGCGCTGAAGACATATGGTTATTTGAAAGTTCTTGGTTATTTGAGATTTTGCTAGACCACACTGACCCATGTTTTGTGACCTAGCACTTACAGCTAAAAGGTGACTGGAAGAAAAAAAAAAAAAAGATGGCAAAAATGTGATGCCCAAATCAAAATCAAAATTTATATGATTGTATAATATAATTAAACCTGCCATTTATTTGCCATTAAAATGATTATGATTTAGCACAGGGCCACAGTTTGGCCTCCGATGCTGAATATTTATGGCTGGCTCCCTCGGAACACAGAGGCGGCTGGAGAAACCTGCTCGTTCCCGGCCCTGCCTGCACTTGATGGATGATTATTTTACTCAGTAATATAGTGACTGAGACCAAATTTGAAAATGCCTCAGAGGTGAGGCCCAGCACAAGTATATTTATAAATATGGGTTATTGTAATCAGCTCTCAGTGGAGGGCTTAAAATAGAAATTTAAAATGTGAATTGATGAAAAAAAAATCTGCACAAATCAAGAAAGGCACTTAATTTGCTGGCACTTTACAACGTGTTCTGAAATTTATTAACAAAGCCAGACTTAAAAAAAAAAAAAAAGGCCCCCAGTTCTCCTGTTTAAAGCTGGGAAAACACAAAAGTGAAATACAACAGGCACCTTACAAAGAGCGTCTCAGGGATGGCCCTGGAGGAGGAGGGTTGGGACAGCCCTGTGTGGACCCCTGTGCACAAAGGCTTTCTAGTCTCCTAAACTAGTTATCAGTGCTCGCGGGCATCCTCACATTTGGGTGGCACTGACAGAGGGCTCTGTGGTTAAAAGATCCTGGGACCTGACAGCCAGACACCCTGCAGTAAGACGCTGGCTCTGCTGCTTACTGACGGTGCGCTCCAGTGAACTGCGCGACCCGTCTGAGCCTCACTTCCCTCACCTGTACGATAGGGATGACATCTACCTGCAAAGGTGATTCTAAAAACGAGATGACATCACAGATGGCGAGCATTCACTGTAGCACCTAGGGTATTACATGCATGCAGTGAATGTCACCTCTGACTGCTCTTCAACAAGCCTGTGAGGAGAGTGTCACTGTCCCCATTTCAGAAGAGGAAACTACAGTCCTTTCGGCAACATGGTTTGTCAGCTGCGTGCTCCTCCCCCGTGGCAGTGCGGGGAACCTGGGAGAATGGGATGCAGAGGGCAACGTCTTCCAGACTTTGGGCTCACGGACAAAGGCAGGAAAAGAAATGGCACAGTTAGAAAACTGAAGAAAACAAAGCGGAACGAATGACCGTACCAGGGCACCAAGAACTTATTATCTTTGAGGGATGGGACATGAAGAACTGTGTGCCACACCGCTTAGCAGAGGACTGGGCACCAAATTTGTGATTTTTCTTTTTTGACTCATCAGCACTCTCCTTGCAAAGTCCTACCACAGCTGGCTTTAAGTAAAAATAATAACAATAATAAATTAAAAACTACCACAGCCAGCTGTGGAGGGATGACCAACCACAGGGCCCAGGTGGACAGGAACCTTGGCTCCTGCATTTACTAGTTTTAAGATCTTGAGCAAGTTACCTTACCCCTCTGTGCCTCAGTTTCTTCATCTACAATAAGGGACTAATAATTCTAAGGCTTTTGTAAGGCAAGGTGCAACGGCCATATGAGACAGAGATAGATAGCCTCATCCTGGGTCTCTCAACATCAGTGCTATTCACGTTTTGGGCTGGATAATTCTTTGTTGGGGGGGGCTGTCCTGTGGATTGTAAGATCTTAAGATCTTAAGCAGCATCCCTGGGGTCTACCCTCCAGAGGCTCATAGAACCCTCCAGGTGTCATAACCAAAAATGTCCCTAGACGTTGTCAAATGTCCCCTGGAGAGCAAAGTCACCCCTGGTTGAGAACCACTGGCCTGGCCCAAGCCCGGCCATAACAGGTGCTTGATAAATGTTCACTCCGTCCCTCCTTTTAGATAAAACCTCATTTTATGCTGGAGGCGAGACCCAACTAATTTGGAATCTATGTTCATTCAAATCATGGCAGAACTGATGTCCACATTTTCAGTAACTTGAAAAAAATTAGCAGCGTCCATAATAACCCAGAGGACACTGGATTAACTAATGAAAACATACCATTTCTAAGCACTCGTGTGAAAGTCACCTACCTTCAATTACTCTACTAAATACAAATAATTCTCATACATTCATCATCTACTGCCAACCATTTTCAAGCAAATTTAGACTAATAACTGCACTTAGAAGTATTGAGATAGCAATCATCTATTTTTTTAAAAAACAACTATTTCAGACTTTCTCCTCTAAAGCAAATTAATAAGCGGGTTAATGAGGTTTTTTTTCATGTACTAGATTATCTAACATGGAAGCTATTTTATAACTGCTGCGTTGAGGTGTTCTGAGTTCTCACTAACTTTTTGGGCAGGAAATTATCGTGCTCAGCTAACTTAACATCTTCCTGCTGCCTTTTGAGCCTGTTTTCCATTGTTCAAGCTGCAGCAGGAAACAAGACGAGCTGTTCCCCAGAAGAGCTTCATTCTTGTGGGCCTGGAGATTGTAAGGAACCTCAGGCCTGGCCCGGCTCTGTCTCTTCTGGACCAGTGGTTCCCAACAGGGAGCAAGCTTGCCCCCCAGGGGACATCTGGCCATGTCTGGAGACACTTTCGATTTTCATTGCAACTGAGGGCAGAGGTACAACTGGCATCTAGCAAGCAGAGGCCAGAGATGCTGCTAAACCTCCTACGATGCACAGGGCAGCCCCCCTACAACAAGAATTACCCACCCCACATGTCAGGAATGTCGAGGTTAAGAAACCCAAGTCTAGACAATGGCCCTGGGATGATTTTAGCAGGTGAACAATGAATAAGCTGTTTTAAAAAAAAATAAAGCTGGTCAAGCCCTGCTTGTCAGGCTTACAGATCCATGTGGCCCCTTCAGGAAACCTCTCCCAGGCAGATGCTTGGAGCCCCTCTTGGGATGTGGCCCCATCACAGCACAGACCACACCAGCACAGAGCTGGCTGCCCTGGAAGTGTGACAAAAGGCAGCTGAATCACCATCCAGCGTGGGACCAGCAACGGGTCCTGGAACTCCCCAGGCCCTCGGGTCCTCCTGATCCCCGTTCTCTGGAGGCCGCAGGGTAAGCTCCATGGGCCTCTGAGGGACTGCCCTTGGGAACAAGAGGGGGCGTGGGTGTGAGGGCGCGGGTGTGCTTGCTCACTCTGCCCTTGTGCACACCAGGAGCTGGAGTTTATTTTCCTTCTCTGCCTCACCCTGACAGGAATATAGATTTGGTTTCATTTAACACGTCACTGAATCGTCTGAAATGTAAAAACTGCACAAACAGATTCGAATCCACACTTTCCACACTCCTTCCTGTGGTGCCGGGAAGCAGAGCTGCTGAAAAACCCAGGAGTTCCGTGGGGCAGGGTCTGCTCTGCAAAGTCCACCGAGCTGTTTGTGCCTCAGTCTCCCGTTCCGTCCACACCTCTCCCTGCCTCCTCTGCACCTTCTCCTCCTCCCTGAGCAAACGCAGGGGGTGCTGTGGGTACCGCCTGCAGCAGCTCTTAACGTCTGCCCCCAAACTCCAAAGCACACAGAGGTTTCCAGCAAGTGGCAAGGAGAGGACAGTTGGGCTTAAAGCTGTGCTCGACCAATTTCGAAGATTCTCGCCATTCCGGGCCATGCCAAGCATGCTTCCGTGAAGAAGCCTTTCCACTGGCTGTCCCCTTTGTCTAGAATTGACTTCTCTCTAATGGACTCAGGGCTCACTTTCAAGCCCAAAGTCACCTTATCAGAAAGGCCTTCCCCAGTCCACCTCAGCGAGGCGGCAGCCCTCTCCCAGGTCACTCTGTTTCCTCTTGTTCTGCCTCTTATTTCTTCTTAAGTAACCATCCCTTCCTGGCCTCACAGGTTCCCCCTCAAGGACGTAAGCTTGTAAGAGAGAGGGCAGAGTCTTTGCCTACTTCTTTCACTGTTACATCCTTAGTTCCGAGAATAGTACCTGGCTCACAGTAGGTGCTTGGTACTACTGGAAGGCCACAGGGATGTCTCATGGCCAGCCTTGGTCAGGAACCTGTCCCATCAGGACCTCTGCCTTCCCCTCACCCCACAACGTTGGATGGGCTATTTGGTACATTGTTAGTCAACCCCTCCTCTCTTCATCAACGCCTCGTGTTCACATCTGGCGATTACTGAGTGTTTACCAAACAGCCTCACTAGGGCTCCTGCAGACTCCTTAGGAGCCAGACAGGATCATGGTGAGCGGAGGCTGCCTGCTCCCTGCCCCTGGCACTGTCACTTCTCCGTGCCCTCGGGCACAGAGTCCCTTGAAGTCCTGCTTTTAAAGTCTTTATTGTACTCTGGGCATAACTTAAAACTCTTTCCCAGCTTATTTTTTGCATTCAGAGCCATGACGGAAGGTGAAAATAAAGGAGAATTTCTACCCACGAAACTGTAAAACACTCTCAGGTTTCATCTCTGACCCAGAACCTCTCTTTTTTTCCAAACCCTTTTTATTTTTGTAAAAGAGTGCACTATGCACAGGCATCTGGCTTGTAAAAATAAATACAGTGACTAGTTTCCCAAATAACTTGGCCTAGTCCTCGAGTGCTCCTGGAAAGACTCGCCTCCTGAGTGTGGCAATCTCCCGGAGCATCTGTCCCCTGGGCCAGGCAGAGGGCCCCAGCTAGGTTGAATTACAGGCCCCGGAGGGTCTGGATTTTGACTCAGGACTAACTCCAGCCTCCCTACAATTAGATGTGTTCTTATGGAGAGTGGGTCACCGGTGTTCACTCTACCCTGGAAACAGAATTACTACGACTCAGATGTCCTGGGCTTGGTCACTGGAAAGCAGGCGCTGGCAGGGCTCCTGCTATCTTTCCAGTTTAGTTTTATTACTTTACTTAAAAACAGAATGAATGTTTGGAAGCATTTGTTTATTAAAATTAAATGATGCTGATACGAAATCACTGGCGATCAATGATCTCTAAATCAAGGTATCAATATTAATATTTGGGGATATTATTGATAGACGTTTTTTAAAATCATCAAATCAAGATTCAGTTGAATTCGATTTAGTTCAACAGAAAACTGTTAAGTATCTATTATGGCTACATTTTAAAACCTTTTTCAAAATGTTTAAAATATTTAGTTAACTAAACACCTAATTTATTTGCAATAAACACACAAACTTATTTTAGCAAAAAGAATACGTGTTGCTTGAAATTTTAAAAATTTCACAAAGCAGCGTTAACTAAATTTATTTCAGGGAGAAGATACTAGTCAATATGTAAACTTTAAAACATTCAGTCAGGCAACTAATTTGTTTTCATCATTATTTCTCTATTTACAACGAATTAGAAAATATAAACACTTTATTTTTGCTGTTACAGTTTTCACTTAGGATGCAAATGCTTGGGAGCAGAACGTTCCTTCAGGGTCTCTGATGAGTGCAGATGCTCAGAGGAGTTTCACCATCCTTCTCACGCTACAGTAACACTACAATACAACACGCTACAGTAACGATGACCACAGCAACTGGCGCTGACTGAGCACTTAGTGGCTGTTAATGTTTACAGAGGGCCTCCCACGGGCCAAGCACTGTGCTTCAACAAGGACCCTGGGATTTAAGGCAGATCCAGCATAGCAATCTCAGCTCAACCCTTCCGAGCTTTGGTTTCCTCATCCTTGGCATGGGCCAGAAGACGGCCTGCCTCATGCAGTCATGATCACACGTGCTGTGAACGGAAAACGGCTTAGTGGTGGCAGCACGCTCCGAGACGCAAGATACAGATTCATTCCTCAGCAGCCTCGGCGTGTCATTCCCCAAGTGCGAGCCTGTGAGAGCATAAACTATGCCTCACTTCCTGATGTCTCTACAGCACCGGCCCGCCAGTAAACATTCTTGATTGAGGGGATAATAGATGTGAAAGTGCTTTACAAACGGGAAAACACGCAAGATTCCGTTATTGTTATTCATACCATTAATTCTCTTCCGCACCTTATTTCACCCATATCCCTAATATTTATTTCTCATAGTTGTTGCAGAAATGATTTATCACTGAGAGAAAATTATTTCAGGCTGACGAAGTCCTGAAATAAAAAAGGGTCTGCTTTAGCTCTGTGACCACGTTACAAAGCTTCTTCTATCCCACAAGTAGCTGGAGGAAAAAACAAGGCAGGCGGCACATTCGGGACAGCAAGCGCCTCTGGCCAGAGCATGCAGCTCCAGTGCTAAATAATGCCGGAGCTGTAGAGCTGTAGACCTGCTGTCCTCCCACACACGGAGGGGTGACCACTGTGAAGAAACCTGAACGAGTCATATGGAGAGTGACAGGCCTGCGCCCTGCAAAGCGCTTCCACTTCCAGGCTGTGCTGTTCCCACGGAGCCCCAGTCTGTTTGCACAGTGGCTCTGATCCCGTGTGAGTTCTGGCATCTGGAGGACCAGCAGAGGGGAGCCAGCCGAGCCTCTGCAAGGGAGACCGAGGAGCATCCATGCCCACAGGCTAAGGAAAGGTCCGGAGCAGCCCTTTTCCTTCTGCCCCCGACACAGCAAAGACCTGTGCTTCCTGAGCGCAGCCTGACCCTCCTTCCACTCTCTCACAGCGGTGTGGGAGGACACCACGATTCCGGGGAAGGAGCTGGGGGGTCCTGCCTCTGGGCAGGGGCACAGCACAGCTAGAAGCCCAAGAGCTGGTGACAAAGGTCTTTCTCGCTGACCACAGCTGCGTGGACTCCTCACCCACAGCGCACGCACGCCTCCAGGTCCAGTCCATCGGTGGCTCTCACTTAATTTCATCACTGCCCTGGGGCCTCCCCAGGAACAAATCTGAAAGTTCTCCTAGAGCCAGAGAAACGTAGCTTTGTGACCAGCACATGACCCAGGCTGAGGGATAAACACAGGAGAGAGTGAGGCAGATGTTAAGCCTTATGGACGAGGAGCAGTTGTGTGTAGAATGACAGAGAATGCCGCTCTTTGTGAAAATTTGTCCATCAAGAAGCAATCAGGGGGCCGGCCCGGTGGTGCAGCGGTTAAGTGTGCACGTTCCACTTCTCGCGACCCGGGGTTCGCTGGTTCGGATCCTGGGTGCGGACATGGCACTGCTCAGCAAGCCATGCTGTGGCAGGCGTCCCACATATAAAGTAGAAGAAGATGGGCACAGATGTTAGCTCAGGGCCAGTCTTCCTCAGCAAAAAGAGGAGGATTGGCAGCAGATGTTAGCTCAGGGCTAATCTTCCTCAAAAAAAAAAAAAAGAAGCAATCAGTATGTACATCGCGAATGCTTCAAACTGTCCACCACGGTTCAGCCTCCAGAGGTTCTGGAGCGTGAAGGAGCCAAGAGTTGGGTGCAGAGTTCCACTTTTTGCTGAATGAGTAAGGACACAGGCAGTGGGTTTGGAAATCTGGCTTCTTATGGTCCTGACTCTGCCTTAACCAGCTGCAGAAATGGAGGCAATTTACTTCACTTCAATTTTTTTTTCTTCATAAAATGAGAATGATCATACTCAGAACAGAATAACTTTGTTTTAGGTAAAGCATTATTTTGAGTCTTACAAAAGAAAACATATGTAACAGTATTTTAAAAAACGCATACATACAATCTTACCTGTGGTAGACAAAATAATGGCTCCCAAAGATTTCAGGTCCTAATCCCCAGACCTTTGAGTACATTAGGTTACATGGCAAGGGGGAATTAAGGTTGCAAATGGAATTAAGATCAGTAATCAGCTGACCTTAAAATAAGGAGGTTATCCTGGATTATCTGGGTGGGTCCAATGTCATCATAAGCATCCTCTAAATATGGAAGATGGAGGTAGAAAAGTCAGTGTTAGCGTGATGCGGTGTAAGACAGTCTACTGGCTATTGTCGGCTTTGAACCAAGGGAGGCAGGCAGCTCTGAAAGCTGGAAAAGGCAAAGAAATGGATTCTCCCCCAGAGCTCTAGAAGAAATCTTGATTTTCACCCAGTGAGACCCATTTTGGACTTCCGACATCCAGAACTGTAAGATAATAAATTTGTGTTTTTCTAAGCCATTACATTTGTGGTCACTTGTCACAGCAGCAATTGGAAACTAATTTAGCAAATTAGGAAACTAATATGCTACCCAAGCATAAGATTGTATTATCACCACTGTTGACCTGTCATCATTGACACTGTCATCACCTTGACATCATCATCATTACCATCACAAGGCTTTACTCCAAATACTAGCCTGGGAGAGATTTCTAACAGTGCATAATTTTTCCAAAATTCTCAGAAACCAAATCAGATGCCTATCTCACGGAGTGGGTCACAGAGGGATTTGATCTGTAAGAATGCTACCATATTGTGTCTATGCGAACGCTGACAGTATTATTCACATTATTTCTTTGTTTTACAAAGCCTCTGTTCCTGACACAAAAGCACACTTCAGAGTGAATTGATTTTAGCATATTATTCTTTAAGAGGTTTATTTGGAAATCTTTGTTAACATTGTTAAGAGATCTAAGCACTAATCTTGGCTCTACCGATTATAAGCCGTAAAATGGATAGCCCATCTCTTCACTTCTTTGGCCTTGCTTTCTTTCTGTAAAACATTTGGCGATTGAACTAGATACTCTTTCTTAGGTCCCTTCCAGTTTTAAGAATGTTGAGTTTAATTCCTATTTCGTATAATGTGAGACCAAGAATTAAAGGAAGTATGTTTTGCACCTAATTTCTAGTAATTCAGACTTGTTTTGGAACAAGATTTTAAAATCAAAGTATAAAGACACATACAGAAATGTGCACAAGTCATAACTATAAAGCTCAGTGAATTTTTATTAGGTGAACACTCCCACGTGACTACCACCTAATAAAGACAGAGACAATCACAGCACCCAGAAGTCTCGACCATGGCCCTCCTGTCATTCCTCCTAAAAGGTAACCGCTAATCTGACTTCCATCTCCTCTAGTAGTTTTTCATGTTTTTGAACTTTATAGCAACTTCGTTACATAATTTGCACTCCTTTGTGCTTAGCTTCCTTCTTTCAACGTGTCTGTGGGATTCATCCGTGTTGTTGACTGCAGCTGTAATCCATTACTTTGTTGCTGTGCAGTATTTTACTTTTTGTTGCTGTTCAATATGCTGTGACTATCAAATACTGCAATTTATCTATCCTATTGTCGATGGAAATTTGGGCCATTTCCATTTGGAAACTATAATAACTTAGATTTTGATTCTCAAATTCACCTGTTTGTAAAATATAAAGCATTTTTTTATACTTAACTGAACTGTGTATTCCTAGCTTATTTATTTTGAACACATATTTTACGTTTCTGTCCAGCGGGAAGAAGTCTAAGAGACAAGCCAATAAGGCCAGGACAGAGTGACCTTCTCTGGATACCGCACCTTTTCTATGTGAAAAGAGATTTCACAGTCACCTGTTTCTCTGTAAAGGCGGCTGAAATAGCTGATTGCTGAGACCTCTAGTGACACCAGCCCTGTGTGGTCTGTATGTACAGTAAACACGGCTGCAACAAGAAGGTCATCTGGACGCACCTGAAGAATTCTCAGACCCTGGATTGGATGATACATTCAGCAGTGCTGTCTCGTTTTCAAGGAACAGAAACCAAAGCTTAAGAAAGGAAAGGTGGACTACGTTTTCTGGTAAGAAGAGTATCTCACTGAACCAGAGGACGGGAACAGAACCAAGATGTGAGCTGTCCCAGGATGCCTCTCATTTCTGTCTCTGGTCCTCTTTCCACTGCTCAATCTGCAGGGCAGCGAGCCTCCTGATTTCACATCTCGACTCTCTCTTGGTCCTCAGCTAGCTTGGCCCACTTGAGACCTGACTCGAATCAAACATTAAAGTCATGGTTTCTAGAAGCCCCAGCTTCCGGGTGGGGAGGCGGGGTGGTGAGAATGGTTCTTAGGGAAAGGGGTGTTGTTAGCTAAGGTTGGGAAAACCACCTCAAAAGTACTCACAACAGATACAGAAAACCCATCTTTGGACAGCACTAGCCTACGGTAGTTATTTAAGAAGAGGAACAAGTATGTTATGAAACAGGAGTCGGGCTTATGGCCCAAGCTTGTCCTGTTACAAAAGGGCTTTATTCACAAAAGGCAGTCGCCTGCGTTCTCCACCCCGTGGTACGACAGAAAGAGCAGCTCTGAATCAGATAGGCCTGGTTTTCAATCCAAGTTCCACCCCTTCTGGCTGAGTTTCACTGGACCAGTTTCTGAACCTCTCTCTGTCTGTTTCCCCATCTGTAAAATGGGAATAACAATAACGCCCACCTCATAAACTTGCTCTGAGAATGAAAGACGGTGGTCCAGGTATAAGGCACGCTGCCTGGTACATAGTTGTTCCCTGCTCTTTTCCAACATTAAAAGGTGAGGAGGCATAGAAAATTAGAGGGAGGAGTAGACGGTGGGTCGGGAAACTGAGCTAGAATCAGAAGCCCTGCCATCTGGTACTGACATCTCTAGCTGTGGGGTCTTAGCCAAGTCACTAAAACTCACTGTGTCTCAGTTTCCCAACCAACAAAAATGAGGGGTTCAGGACAGACTGTATCAGCGGGTTGTAATGGCTTCCAGGAGTCAGAGGTCCCCTCAGTGCTCACGAGTCGCTGAGCGTGGGGGAAGAGCGGGGGAAGAGCAATTTGGCAGAATTCTCCGACCTTCCCCTCTTCTTTTATCTGTTTTATAAATTGAAGTTTTGCATCAGATTTCTTTTGCGGGAAAAATGTATGCTGCTTAAAAAAGTAAAAAGCATCTTGAAAAACCCCAGATGACATGCCCTCTCAAGTCTTTCCTGCTCTAAAGCATGAGGCTCTGCTCAATGCCTTCCATTGTTGGCCCGGAGCCAGGCTACCTCCAGATCCAGGAGCAGCCTGGACATTTTCAGCAACCCATTAAGTCATCCGTCCTGGGACAGCAGGAGAAACAAACCCTACAAAGGGCCGTGGCTGAAACAGAGAGAGACCCATCCAACTTGTGCAGAAAACAAACCAAACTCTCCCAGGGCACTACTACCAGAACAGAGGAAGTGTCCGCAGGACCACGGAGACGTCTACTGGACGCGGATGGGTGACCTGCGCTCTGCTTCGATTTTGGCTTATGACTTCCCAGCTCACAGAGCACAGCTCCAGAGCACAGAGCTGTCCTGCGTGGTCACCTTTGCCAAAACGGTTGGTTCTGTGTGGCAACTGTGAAAACACACATGTTTTCATAAGCCCACCACTGACAGACATGTCCAAATAGAGGATATGCACAGGGGGATAACGGAGCTAGCTTGCGCCTTTTGTGCAATACTGAGCCAGGTAGGGAGCAGGATGAAAAGGAGATTATTCTTGTGATAAGGAACTCATTCTTAGAGCAACAACTACAATGAGGGAAAGAAAGTCTCCATTCTTTCTGTAATTGAAGATCTCAAACAGATAATTTATATATTGAAATCAGATATGCCAGAAGACACCTTAAAGATAATCTACAGTAGTGTTCAGACTCTTGGAATTGATTTTCTAGGAGCAGCTCAAAAATGTGAAATGGTTAAAAACAGTTTAACAAGAACATTCCTTCTGGCTGAAGTGGGGCTGGGGGATTAGTCCTGCCTGTTTTATACAACCTCTCCTTTCTCTACCACAACATCCCTCTGGGGACAGACCCTGGGGCACCTCCATGAAGCTTTGAGGGTTCACAGGGACAGTCTGAAAATCACTTATTAGACCAATAAAACTAGGCAGGGCAGGGCCAAGTGACCTGCCCAGAATTCAGGGCATAATGCAAGGGACGGCCAGGGCTAAAGCTGGGCCCCCTGATGTCCAGCCCAGGGTCCTTGCCACTGGAGTCCTTCTGAGAAGACATCTGAAACCACCTAAGGTCACTTCTTAGGAGTCACACGCAGATACAAACGGTTTAAAGTCTCAAGGAAGTTTCTTTCTTTGCTCGTCTAAAGGATATCCAGAAGGAAGGGAGGGAGGGAGAGAGGGAGTGAGGAGGGAAGAAAGAGAGAACTAAGTCTCAATAGTAAAAGCTTGGACCACTAACGCCCCCTCCACAGAGTCACACTCAAACCCGTAAGAACAAGTAATTTGGAAGGGGAGAAACCGTGAGATCAAAATGATTATTTGTTTACTAAATTCAATGACTTCAATGAGTCTTGAAGGAACTAAATGGCCCGGGACCCCACCCATCCTTTGATTCGTCCATCCAACTAGTAGACACTGTTCAGAGACATTGCTCACTGCTGGAATCTGGGGGTGAATGAGCCCAGACTTCAAGAAACTCAGTTTGGAAAAGAAAAGGCATGGCTTGATGCTAAATCTTATGTTGTGAACAGAATGGGGAAGAGAGAGATTGGGCGGGCAGGGGAGGCAAGGAGAGAATATAATGGTGGTCAGTGGTTGGGGATGAGAATGAAGAACACCAGGTGGGCATTTCGTGTGGGCAGGTGGCACATGAGAGAGAGTAGGTCCATGGCCTGCACCACTGGCCCAGAATGGGACACGTGCCCTGGAATATCAAAGGCCAGACTGACAACCAGCAGGCTGCCAGGATGACCTTGGGATCCCAGGTCTTCAAGGTATCAAAGTTTGTTATTTCATTTTCCTCCACATCAGTGACCTCATCTATAAAATGTGATTAAAAATATGCTGAATTTTAATAAGATTAAAAAGTTTATTGAGCTCCTCCTGGTCCATCATCCTAGTATTACTGTTTCTGGTCAGTTGTTTAGGTGTGTTAATGCAAAGTGTGAAAGAAACATGTTTCTGGTTTTATTTTGTGGCTGGACCCCATCTGTACACTCCAGTCAGAACTTTCAAAGGGTTATACCACCACCAGGCTGAAGTGTGACTGGCCGGGGTCTGGAGGAACCACCAGCTCATCCTTAATAACTTTTTCTTAAGCATTCATGGGTCAGAAACAGCGACTTGGCATGTGTGGGAGTGGACTGCACGTTGCAGTGGGTTTATCGGTTACGATGTGGGCTTCAGACCCAGACACCGGTATTCGAATCCTACCTCCTTCTAACCATCTGCAGCATCTTCGGAAAAGTACTGAACTTTTCTGCATCTCACATGGGGATGATAAGAAATATATCAAACTATTAGCGCTGCTTTGAAGATTACTTGAATTAACACATACCAAGGGCCATTACTGTAACAGGCCCATAGAAGAGTGGGAAGCTGATACGAGAGCCCTAGGACGGAGCTCTACGCTGTGTGAATTCAGAAAAAGCATGTCTTCCAGGGAAAACAGGGAACTCTAATGACAGTGGTGGGCTAGAGAGCTTCCTTCCCCACTCTCACCTTCCTCTAGGCCCGAGAACAAGACCTCACAACGATTTTCACCGAGGAAAACCATCCTGGCCCTCTGCTTCTCACCAGGACAACACATATTTTCTTTCTTCCTCTGTGTAATCAAGTGAAAACAAAATCCAGATTCTAGCCGGTAACAACGGCCACATGGGGTAGGAACTGATTTCTTCTTGGAAAACATTTAATTCTAGAACATTGAGCTTTGGGTCATTTCCTTGCACTCTGATGACATCATACCCCAACCTGTTTATTTGTTCATCTTTAATCGTTGCTCTATGTACATTCGACTACAGTCGGAGGTGCTTATGTACTGACTAAACAGAGCATCAAAGGGTTTCTACTAAGGCAGTTTAGGGTTCACGAGATCTTTGACATCATCAGCGTTTTAGTGAATCAACGAAAGTTCATCCAAATGTGACTTCTGAGATTCTCTGCTCTTTTTAATAGATACTTATGAGCACGACCATTTCTCCCCAGAGGCCCACTACATGACCCACTGCGGGTGTTCCCCAAGCGAGCCACGAGAAACCCCTAAACCTGCGCGCGTCCACTTGACCTAGACGCTGAGAACACGATGGTGCTTTCTCTTCAACGTGCACAAGAGTTGTTGCATTTCCCCTGTTCTGCTGTGAATATCAGACATTTTCCTGCCTCCAACCACTGTAAGTTTTGACCAGATTCTCACATATTCTCTCCTCATTTATGAAAAAGTGTAGACATAGACACAGGAATGCATGCCAGTTACTGTTAACCCCTCAAAGAAGAAGAAAAATGAGTTTGAAGTGTACATTGCAGCCTGTCTATTCTCTGGTACAAGTCCCTCCATAGAGCCTGTCCATACCGACACTTCTTCACCTACTGGCTTGATTATTTAGCTGCTATTCTCAAGGCCAGTTGAAACGGTAACCACAAACTTGGGAAATAAAATAGTATCCCAAAGGTGAAATGCACCATAATTTTGAGTACAATAATTTACCACTCTTGGAGTAATCCTCCTGAAAAATACCAATAATAGTATTTAGTTACAATGAAAATATGTTTTAAAACACAGTAAAAAAAGTTCTTGAAAACCTGTATCCAGAACAGACCGAATTTGTCATTTTTAAACCCTGCTCTTTCAGTTCTGCAGAAAACATTGTAGAGATTGGTTTTCCCACAAGATTTATACTCTACGGTCTGTATTTATTTTCAAAGATTTCAGACCAGCCCTTAATGTCTTGAGTGTACTGTCTTTTGCATGTGCATTCTCCTTATTTCATTTGACATAAGGCTTGCCTGAACGCTTTTCCTAATTATCAGGATACCAAGGGTCACATTTCTCTGGGCCTGGTCTTCGAATCATTTCTATCACTCCCGACTCTTGGTTGCAAATGACAGAATCCCTACTTGGTCTAGCTGAAGTAATAAAGGAATATTTATTGGCTCACTAGCCAATGCCTGGGAAAAGTGGGAGTGGAGCTGGCTTGGGAAGACTGGATCCAAGGAATCAGATCATCTGACTTCAGCTTCTTGGTTTTACGGCCACAGGCAGTTGCAGATTTATACTGAAATTACACGTCTAGAGACACAAGAGAGCTCTTTTGTCAGTTTCATATTAGGAACATTTTGTAGCAGGATGAGGATTGGCCTGGCTTGTGTCATCTGCCCTTCCCTGGATGAGTCTCTGTGGTCCGAGGGTGAAGCTCTCTGGGCGGCACTCCCGTATGACTCAGAGTTGGCGAGAAGAGAACTCTCTTCCAGAGAGAGGGGCCTTCTGGATACACAAAACAATACGTGCCCGTGGTCCCTTTCTGAGACGGTGTAATACTGACAGATCACTCCTTTCTGGATCATTCCGCATATTGACTCATGCTCAATAATCCTAGGAAGCAATAATTGCTGTCACATTCTTTTGATTAAGGAGACTGAATGGAATTGTGCCTATGTGAAAAAGACTGTGTATTTTAAGTTCGGTATACAAATTTTAAACCATGTTATCTCAAAACCACAGCTGGCAGAAATACAGCTTGGCAAGGAATCAGTGTTCCAGCAAGGCCCAGAGAGAGCAGTAGCCTTCCAGTAACAAACACAAGCATTCACAGGAGACCCGGTCTACAGCCCGCTGCTCTCTGATGAGACTTATCATTGACTCGTTATCCACACGGAGAAACCAAACCAAACCTGGTTACACGTGCAACTCATCTGCTGCCCAAATCTTCACATTCAGAAATTATCAGTTACCTGTTGACAGACTGATTGATAAAAGTTCCAAAAGGATTAGGATTCATTTCTTTCATTTTTTTGTTTTCATTCTCATAAACCCTGTCACGCTGGAGGGCTCTCCTCACTGCATAAGTCTTTACGTCCAGATCGTGAAAACTGCAGGCATTTTCAGAGAGCCCTGCTTTACCTCAGCATGACCGCTTATCACGAGACAATAATAAATACGTTTCTGTGCAGATTGAAGAATGTAAATGAAGATTAAGCCCCATTACTTAAAGTGGAAACTATGCCATCAAAACTGAAAAGTATGGGCCAGCCTCCACCTAGTTTCCAGGACCCAGGGGGCTCCAGATGGGCTGTTCTCTGGCAGGGGGCCCACCATCTTTTCTCAGAATGGATGCCAACTGCTCACGTACCATGGTGGCTCAGACCCCAATGCATTGTGCTAATGCTGATGTTTTCAATAAGCCAATTATCACCAGCCGATGTGAACCTGCCGTCTCCCTCCTGACTTCAGCCCGTCTCTGATTTGTCACTTTTCTAGGAACACATGGATTCCTTTGCTAATTGCTCTGTTGAAAGAAGATGCTGTTGTGGACTGCATGCCTGTGTCCATCCAAAATTCATATGGTGAAACCCTAACCCCCAATGGCATGGGATGAGGAGGTGGTGCTTCTGGGTGGTAACTACGGTTAGGTGAGGCCATGAGGGTGGGGCCCTCATGATGGGATTAGTGCCCTTATAACAAGAAGAGGAGATAAAAGATATCCCTCTTTGTGTGCAGGCACCAAAAATGCCACAGGAAGAGGCTCTCGCCAAGAACCAGACCAGGCTGGCACCCTGATCTTGATTTCCAGCCTCCAGACGGTGAGAGATGAATTTCTGTTGTCTAAGTCACCCACTGTATGGCTGTCTGTTACAGCAACTGAACTGAGACAGACACCATTGTAAAAGGATCACAGAATGGAGGGGGGCGGGGAGCCAAGGTCCAAAGTGATCTTTGCAATGAAGCTCTGAGTGACTGGATGGACCAATGGCCAACAGACGTAAAGTGACCCAGGCCGTTGAAGTCACCCTATTGGTCCTGCATATCGTATAACAGGGTCTTCCAATGTTCTCTGTGTGTCTCAGGTGGGCAAAGATTCCCTTGCTGTTCACGCCCAAGTATACGGTGAAAAGAAACCTGACTTTTGAGTCAGATCAGTGTCACAGTCCCAGCTCTGCTTCTTGCTGACTGCGAGAGCTTGAGCACGCTTCTCAGGCCCCGTAAGCCAGTTTCCTCAAGTGTACAGGGGGACTAACAGTGGGGTTGTTCCAGCGTTGATGAGACGATGCAAGCATTACATTTAGCAAAGTGCTCAGTAACTGAGCCTGCAATAGTTAAGCCTAAGCAAGTCCTAAATGGTCTTGGGATCAGAGGAACAAGGGTTTTCTGCAGCAGAGAAAAAGCCAGATGCCCTTTATCTAATGGGTTGTGCAGGATGGAGTGTGATGAAGAGAAGCATTCGATGACAGCCCTGGTCCCACAGGGCTTACTGTCTCACTGGGGGAGCCAAAGGGCACACTTGTGCCTGAAATAACAACAGAACACTCCTCAACAGCAAAATAGAACACCACACTACAGACACCGCCCGTGCATGTGAACGCAGGCTGGGAGAGAGGGCGGGTGTTGAAGGTGAGATGACGCCCTCCACAACAGACCCTGCGATGGCAGCAACACTGTCAGTTCTGTCCACTGCTCTATCCCCAGAACCTGGACCAACGCCTGACTCTCAGTGGGCGGTCAGTGAAGACCTGCTGAGTGAACAGATGAACGGACTGTTTGAACAACTATGGAAAAGCACTGGATGTAGAATATGAAGACTGGGTTTGGAGCCCTGCTCTGTAACACTGGCTACCTTTCTTAACCTCTCTGAACCTCAGTTGCCTCATCTGTAAAATGGCTATATGATCCCTGCCCATAGCATGGCATTGTCATAGATAAATAACACATATTCTGCGAAAGGCACTGATCCACAGCAGGCACTTGAAAAGTGGCAGCACAAACACAGTTGTAAGGAAGAACTGGAACCTTAAAGGATGGGCACAAATTCGCACAAGTGGAAAGAAGCAACTTGAAGGCTCCATTTACCCATCCATCCCTTAGCTTGGGCTCCAAGGCCAGGGTGTCCACAGAATAGGATGGAAGGCTGCTTCTCTTTCCCGCCATGGTAACCAACGGCACATGCTCCGTTGCTGTTAACAAGATCAATAAACTTGCCACATTCAGAAATCGACAATTAACCCCTTTTACAACACTTAAAGTCACAGGCCTCCCTATTTTATATGGCCAAGCAGGCTGCTCAGCACATGGTTTTTATTATTGCCCTCCCTCCTTAAAAAAAAAAAAAAACCCTACTACTAATAATTTAACGCCTTCTAGAACCTGTCCCTCTCTTAATGATGTCGAGGGACACTGCGCACTGCAGCTGTCTTTGCAAGGCCCTCAGGTCCTTGCTGCTCGGGGCACTGTATTATCTTTACTCCTGCTTACCTTTCTAAATGGTTTATGGTTTACAGCTGCGGTGAAAAGCGTTTTGGGGTCGGCAGAGATTTATTCCCCTGTTTAATGTTTTTACTAGGCTGAATAAACACATTCTCGAGGGATGAAACCTCTGGCCATGTTGGGAATACGGAAATCTGGGCTCCACTCTGAAATGGCAGCTCTTTGGTGACTGACACTTGCTTCCAACAACGAGTGCCATTGTTGGTTCCGAACAGGACGGTGGTCAGGAGCCCGCGGTGGGCTCCACAGCACCCACCACACGGGTCTCTCTGTCACTCCCCCACCTGAAATCCCCTCCTCTTTGAGGGATCCCATTAACACCTGCGGGGGGACGCTGCCTTTTAAGAGCTCTGGAGCGTCTAGAAGGTGGAGAATGAATGATTGATGCTATTTCTTTGGCACTTTTATATCTAGCATGTGCTCATTTAAATATTTTTGGCAAATGAGTGTAGATAAAGCAAGTCTTTCTCCCAAACTCAAACAAACGCTTAATTTTTATGAGGTTTGTAAAACTTCAGCAAAACGATTTCTTAAAAAGGAAAAAGAAATTGTTTCCCTAAGCTGGCTCACTCCGTTGACTTTGGCTAAAGTCAACTGCTCAGAGAATTACTAGTATGCTATGAGAAAGATTATTCACATAGTGACTGGGAGCTGGGAGGAATCAGAAAGTATTATAAATCTCTTCACGTGACATCCCTGCAAACTTTGCCAGCTTGGAATGAAACAGGGGTGAGGCTGACGGGCGCACCTGCACAGCCCACCACAGGGCAAAAGCAGGCCTGTTGTTTGACCCTCTCAGGATGTCTCCAGGTCACGCCTCCGAGTCAGAGGAATCAAGAGCTTTGTCTAGTTGCGGGACTCTGGGGGTAACTAGCAAGCCCGTCATACTTGCTGACATATCAACTGGCAGCTTCGGTGAGAATGACATGCCTGGCCCATGGGCTTTTCAATGCTTTTCTCTTCCTAAGAACAGGGTAAGGGCCTCTCCGTGAACTGGCTCTACTCATGAGAGTGGCTGTGGATTTTGCCCCTCAGGTGACTTCAGGCTATGGCACTGGGCTCTGTTCTAAGTGTACAGTCACGTCCCTAAGATGTCACAAGTTTGCAGATACCATGTTATTGAAACAACTACTTCAACAAGAAAAATACTTGGGTGCTGGGCACTCTCATATTACTGATTTCTTTGTCCTGTAGTAATGTCAATAATAAAGGCTTCCTGCATAGCTATAGGAGTTGAGGGACCAGGATAGAGCTATGGAGCCTAAACACAGTGCAAATCCAGACTTTGATTTCAGCCGGCCCCCCTCATCCTTGGGGATACATTCCAGGACCACCAGGGGATGCCTGAAACCACAGACAATACCAAGCCCTATATATACTATGTTTTTTCCCATACATACATACCTATGATAAAGTTTAATTGATAAATTAGGCACGGTAAGAGATTAACAACAATAATAATAAAATAGAACAATTATAACAATATACTGTAATAAAAGTTAGATAGCTCTTAGCAACCTCAGCATACAAACATTCTTCTTTCCTTATTAAGTTGAGAACTTTCCCCTTTTCACTATAAGGAAGCACTTGACACCTCTTTAGCGTATCCGAATTGCCGGCATCACTAGTCTTGCGCTTTGGGGTCATTAGTAAGTAAAATAAGGGTTCCTTGAACACAAGCACTCTGATACTGCGACAGTCAATCTGATAACCCAGATGGCTGCTAAGTGACTGACCTTCGGGTAGCGTCTACAACGTGGCTCTGCTGGACAAAGGGGTGATTCACGTCCTGGGTGGGCTGCAGCAGGACGACACAAGATTTCATCACACTACTCAGAACAACACTCAATTTAAAACACATGAATTATTTATTTCTGGAACTTCTCATTTAGTATTTTTGGACCATGGTTGATGGAGGGTAACTGAAATTCTGGAAAGTGAAACTGCAGCCCAGGGAGGGCACCACTGTATCTAAAGGTTTTGCTCGAGAGTAACAACATTTCCTCTCCTACCTTACCAGCTCTGACATAGAGCATGGTGACTCTCAGTCATTCTTGTCATCTTTATCATCCATTGTTACGATAAACACGGTGCGATGCCACCTGCACAGAGCACTGGGTGTCTATGCACCAGCTCTTTTTCTATGAGCGTCGACGATTACCATAGTAGACCTCATGGTCCATTTCTCTGAACACTCAGCTTACATTTGAGCTGGGAAAACTCAAACCGAAGAGAAAAGTCAGGACTCAGTTGTCCTTTCTTGCTAGTTACAGTCACGGTCCTTTGGACCAGTACTTTCACAGAGACCCAACTTCACGCATTTACATCAAGAATTTCTTTCACCCGCCACATTTCTTAAGGGGTAACTAGTGTGCACGCCAGCTATTCCTGACGTCCTCCTCTCTCTTTTAACATTTTTTCCAACTCATTCCCTTAATTTCAGAGGCTGTCCTTGTCATTTCGTAACTGGAAGACCTAGAATTGGAATAGGAAGCTCTCCCACTCGCCCACTATTCTCATCCATCTCTCTGCCACTCCAGCCACGTTCCTTTCCTCCCTCCAAGTTCCGGAGAAGAGGCCTCCTCCTTCCTGCTGAAATCTAACCCTCGGCCCAGGCTCAGTCTCTCCCCTCCTGTTCTCTCCCCTCCGCCTCTAGGATTTTAACCTCATGGTTGTTGTTTTCTCTGTAGCATCTTCAAAGACCTCTTCCAGAAATGGTCAGATCTTCCTAAAGACGCACACACACACACACACACACACACACACAGAGTCTTACCTCTCACTAGCCCAACGTCCCTCCTCCCATTCACAGTCAAACGTTTTAAACATGAGGTCTGCTGTTGTCACCTCCAGTAACTCCCCACTGTGTTTCTTCTTGATCACTGTAAATTTGGTGCCTGTTCTCATTCTTTCTCTGACACGATCTCCTCAATGGCCAACCACAGCTTCGGTCTCTAAATGCAAGATCTCAGGCCCGGCTCAGACTGTCCCGTGACACCTGCCCCGTTCATCACCTGCTGCCCAAAGCTCCCCCTCCCCTCCCCAGTTTCTAGGGTTTTGTGCTTTCCTGGTCCTCCCACTATTTTTCCAATAACTTTTTCTCTCTTCTATGGAATTCCCTCTCTCCTATACTCCCTCCCAATTATGAGTGTCACTTAAGGCTCAAACGTCCCTTGGTCCTGCATTCCTCCTCTGATTATGCTGTTGGGGACGCCCTTTGGATTCAGTTGTCCCTCAATCCTGATAGTCTTTGAGACCCTTATTATTTTCCTTCCAACATAATTCCATTTGGATGTGCCACTGTCACCTGTGTTGGTTCCAGTCCTCAGGAAGCAGATGCTAAGATGGAGTTAAAAGTACAAGCAATTTATTGGGGATAACGTTTATGGATGAAAAAGAAGAAAGTGGGCAGGCAGGGAGAGGCTTCAGACTGTGAAGTGGGCCTGACATCAGAGAACACAGAGGGGGAAGGAAGGAGGATTGGGAAGGAAAAGTATCCGACCACGGGGGTCTGGGCCAGCCCAGTGGAGAGCCCCAGAGCATGAGCGCCTCTCAGAGGAGGCCAACATGGGACCCAAGGCTCAGCTCTGTCACCCTTCCGAGCTGAGTCACTGGCTGATTGCAAGTGGCCTGGGGAAGAGTGTGACTTCAGCTTGCACGCTGTGGCAGACCCCCAAGGCACTGCAGGCGGAGGCAGTCGGCCAACTGCATTTCTTACAGCAGGCCCCCTCTTGAAAGGAAATCTCAAACACAGTCCACACAAAACTCAGCTTAACTTTTCCTTCCTACCTTCCCACCATATATGCCTCCCTTCCAAATCACCCATCTCTGCCTTTGGCATCAGCATTCTTCCATCCTCCAACATAGATAGCTTCAAGCCATCTTTGGCTTTTCCAATACCCTTGTCTTTGACATCTAATTTGTAACTCTTAAATTCTTTTAAAATGCTTCTCAGCTTTATCATTCTCTCTCCCCTCTCCGTGCCACCATTCTAGTCCATATGGAGCATTATCTCACGTTGATTACTGCCATGAGCTTATTCCCCTGCCTGACTCACCTTCCTCACTCATTCCCTAATGTTGTGTTTTCCCAGGATTCAGTCCTTGGCTCTTGTCTCATCTCACCCTACAGGCTCATCCTAGATAATCCTATCCATTAATCAACCTCTGATGAATGATTAATGAATCAACTGAAATACCCATGACTCTAAAATTTTTATCTCCAGCCCCAGGTCTGTCCAGAGCTCTAAATCAATGTTTCTCAAACTTGAGTGTTATATGCTCTGCCTTTAAAGGACGAAAAGTTACTGTATACCCTAACGTTAAATTATTTTATTAAAAATGTTTTATATGTACTAACATAAAACTAAGTATAAACTTTTGGTAGTAGTTTGGTTTCCTTCCAGACCATTTTCTACACATATTTTAAAGATCATATCATATGCATATGTGTGTGTGCCTGTGTGTTGTATCTTGCTTCTTATTCTTGGCATGAGAGCATAAGCATTTTCTTAGTCAATAAAACTCTTCATGAACATTATTTTTTTGTGGGTACATAACATTTCATTCTGTAGATGTGTCATAATTAATCCATTTTATAATGATGTCTAATGTTAAATAATGAAGCAACAAATAATTTCATATATAAAGTGTTGTCCAAATTTAAGAGTATTCTCAGAATGGGTTTCCAGAAATGGGAAGGGAGATGCCTTCATTTCAGAGATGAGAAAACCTAGGTTCTAGGACTTTGAATGATTTCCCTGGGGCTACTCAGCCTGTAAGAGGCAAGGGCTGAAAAGGGAATCTCAGTCCTGGGTTGTTTCTCTCGGGTCAGGCTACCCATGCTGGGTCACAAAGGGATGCTGTCCTCTAGGATTCTTTAGAGGAAAAAAGATCTGGAAGCTACAAAAGGCTAATTCATGATCTAATTCCTGAAAACTTCAGCCTGATTTGGGATTCAGAGGTGCAGGTACATGTAGTATTGGTTGTATGGGGTTTCTCAAGGGGTGAGAAGATTAGGAGTAACCTAGTCAGGTACTATTTCTCAGTGCGCGTTTGTGCTGAAGTCAGATTTGCATCAGGACCACTGTCTTGTTCTTGTCCTGGCTTGGAAAGGCGGCCGGTATCCTTCCTGGTTGAGCTCTAATACCCAGTCTTTTAAAGATGGTGGAGTCTTTCTCAAACTCCCACCGTGGCGCCACGTGGCGGTGTTCTTCGTAGCCTGTCCTCCACAGGGCCTTTGGCCCAGGGCTGCTGCAGTCAGGAGTCATCTGATGCACTTACTGTGAAAGCTATGGCGTCCCTGCCTTTATCCAGGAATAGATCTGGTTCTTGTTTGGACCCCAACCAAGACGTGACTTTTCCAGCCAAAGAGAGTTAAAAACGTCCCTCTTCTAGCTATGGCATGAAGAAAGGGATGGGTGGGGCATGCAGTTCACAGACGTAGAGCATTCAGCCATGCAACAACTCTTAAATTGGAAAATAAAAGTAGGCATCATGGGTTTCATGGAATGTGTTGATAGCAGCTGATTTAGAAGAGAGACTTAAAGATAGCCCAGGGTTTCTCAACCTCAGCACTATTGCCATCTTGAGCTGGATAATTCTTTGTTGGGGGCGCCATCCTGTGCGTTATAGTGGTTAGCAGCACCCTGCTCTCTACCCACCAGATGCCGGCAGCCCGCCTCTCCAGTCCTGGCAATCAAAACTGTCTCCAGACACTGTTAAATGTCCTCTGAGTCAAAATCACCCTGGGTTGAGAACCAGTGAATAGACTAATAGTTTCCAAAAAAAAAAGCACAGCTAATCCCAAGGCAGGGGGGCCAATGAAAAGAAAGTCATTTGACATGGAAGATGTACACAATGTCTTGAGAAGAGGACTCCAAGTCAGATAAGAAGAGGAGGTCCTCCTTTAGTCACCCCGACTAAGAATGAAACAGAATGGGCATGAAAACAGAAAGAAGGCTTCTCCACAGTGAGTGCAGGTACTATACACACATCACGCTCGCCAACTAGACAGTATCGTGTACGCAGCCTCTAAGTGGAGCACGGCTTCTGCCAATCTTAACCCAAATCCTCCTGGAATTAACAGAAATTCCAAGATTGTTTCTACAGTTACTGAACTGCATAAACCCTATTGACATTATAATCAAGATTCTCATGCTCAGAAAGCATGACAGCTTGCAAGAATGCTGAGACTGGCTTCCCCCTATTTTGATAATCTACATAACAAGTAACCATAAAAATCCTGGTATTACAAGGCTCTAAGAAGCCAGCTAATTAAGCTGATCAAATTTCCTGCGCACCATCTTTGACAGATGATTGAAACCCTTCACAAGGCAGATTATTCTATGGTTCATCGGCACTACTTACTGATAAGTTTTTAGGTTGGGGGTGGAATCCGCCTCCTAGTAATGACCACTTTGGGACTGGCTCTGGATCCTGAAGGAACATGGAGCAAGTCCCCCCGCTCATTCGCATGTCTGAAGGGAGACCCTGAGGTCACCCCTTAAGTCTTCTCTTCCTCACCTCTTCTCCACTCCAATCAACCACTCCCAGTACATTTAACTGGTTTTCACACGCCATCCTCTTTCTCCCCACCAGCCACTCTCTCCTTCCTCAGGATCCAAAGGGGTGTTATCAGCACCTCACAACCGCACTCAACAGGGATTCCAAACCTTCACCCCTTTCATCGAGGCCCTAAAATACTCCTTCACCTCCCACTCTCCTCACAGGACTTGCCTTTGATCTCACAGAGAGAACAGGCATCAGGCAGGCACAACTCTCCAGGTCATGTCCTTCTGCCTCCTCCACCTGGGTCCCCTCTCCCAACACCTATTCTTACAAACTTACCTATGACTTTAGATGTCTTCTTATCTTTCCTCCAATCTGAGGAGGGGGAAGACCTGTCTCCACCAATCATTCTTTCTGTTCCGGGTTTTAGTTTTTCCCTCTCATTGTCCCCTTCTCATAGCCAATGTGTATGTGTAGGCGCTCCATCCCAAAAACCTCCAACAAGCATGGCCAGCCCTCCTCATAACTAGAGACCACGACCAAGGTGCTGAGTCTCCCCCCTCCATAGCGTAGCTCTGCTGAGAGTCACCCACACTCGAAGGCCCATTTCACCTATTTCCCACTGCACTGCAGTCAGCATCCTCACACCAGGATGCTCTCTTTGCTCCACACACACCCCGGCATCTGCAGGCCTCCAGACAGACCGTTTTGTTTTCTGTGCCTGGAATGATCTCTCTGCCTTGTCCAGTTGACTGCTCTTTTTATTAAGACCCTCAGATGCCATCTCCTTTGCATGGCCTTCCCTAGAGAGGTGGGAAGATAGCAACCATCAGATAGTCACTCCTATAGAGTTAAATGAGAAAATATACGCCAAGTGCTTTGTGTAGCCAGTGGCACAGAATCAATGCTTGATCAATTGCAGCTGTCATTGTGATTAGCCCCTCGGACAGGCTCTGTTTCCTTTTTTCCAGGTGTCCACTATCGTCTCCAGGACATTATGTTGTATTTGTCTAAGCAGGTGATAATTTCTCCACCAGTCTAAGTCAGGGATGCTGTTTTCTCATCTATATGTCCCTAACATGGAGCATAATGCCTGGCACCTAGTGGGAGCTCAATTAATATCTGATGAATGAGTGCATGACAATTCACTTGCATGAGTCAAGGCAATTATTATGTCTTATAATTAACAAGGGAATATGGGTTCTACGCTGATGGTTCTGGCCTTTTCAGCATTGCTATCACATTTCAGTTTACCTCCATGAAGTGTGGAATGGGTCAGAATGCCACAGAGGGAGTCACGGCTCCCTGAGACTGTTTCCCCAGTGGGGAGAACCACTGTGCAGGATCCTGGGGGCTGGGTGAACTCTGGGCTCCGGTTGGTGCTGTCTGTCTTTGGGGGGCCAGGGTGGCCCTGAACAGCCAGCCTCTCTGGGTTCAGCTGCGGGCCAGCCGGAAGGTAGAACAAAAGCGGCATTGATGCCACCACTCACAAAGCAGGCCTCGGGCAAGGATCAGAGGAAGTACCTGTCAGCTCCTCTCTCCCCAGACTCCGGCTCAGCTCCGCCTCTGCCTCAGGACTGGGGTAACTCAGCCACGGGGGGGAGGGGGGGGTGGGGGGGGAGAAGAGGTATGTCCTGCCAGGTGTGGGGAGCACTCGGAATAATGCTGCTGGGCAGCTACAAAAGGGAGGGGAATTGCATTGCAGTGGACGTTTCATTCCGACGACAGCACTGATCATTGTTTTATTCAAGTGACCGACTCGTCAGAGCCAAAGAGCTGTCCTCCAACCCTGGACCACAAGAACCCTTTATAAATTCTGCATCTCCCTGTCCCCAAGCACTCAGGCTTTACATATTTTTGTGTAATATGTAAACTTGCAGTTTTTAATGGGAACCCTGTGTGTCGGGTACATTGCCTCTGTACTACATGCTTCGCATATTGTGTCTTTTACTCCTTATAACAACCCTGCGAGGAGAGTAGATTATTCCTATTTTATAAATGAGGAAACTGAGGCTCAGATAGTTTAAGTAACTTGTTCGCGATCACGGAACTTCTCAATGACCTGATTAGTAGTTAGTCAGCTTGTCCAAGGTCACAGAGCTTTTCAAATGATCTCAATGAATTAAGCCAATTAAGTAAAAGAAGTAACTGTTTCCCTTATTGTTATCAAAATATTAAATATTTTTGTAAAATAGAAAAATAGTTAACCAAAATTTATTAAAATATATAAATATGTCAAAATACTACTGTTGATTAAAGCTTCTAATTAGCATGAGAATGCAAATTCTTTTTACTGAATAGATCTAATTTGAGACAAATAAATTTGTTGCTCTAGTTGTCCTGTGTGTTTAATAATAATAATAAATAATAATAATAAAAATAATAATATACAGTTACAGTAGGACTTTGAAATTTCACAGATTCCACGGACTTCCATCACTCGGCCCCAGCGTCCCCAGGCCTGGGACGTCCAGGAGAGGCTGGTGCTCTAGCGCGTGATTCTTTGCTGTTTTATTCTTCGAAAACTCTTCTCAATGTTCTGCATAAATTCTGAATGCTATTTTTGTTCTTGGTTGCCTTTTCTAAACTTAGGCAAGATTCTGTCCATCGGGAAGGCACACAAAGGTCTTTCCTTTGACCTGAATGCTTATCTGGAGAAAACACAATTTTAGGATTTCCTCGAGCCGTTTGCATGATCCTTGAGGGTACAGATCATAGAGATTTCAGAGGAATTTAGGACCTGGGGAAGGAATGAAAGGCTCACCTTTGCCCTCAGCTCTGTGTGGTCAGCCAGGGGATCTGCCAGGCTTACTGGGGACTCCAGGTGTGTGCAGGAGGGTCCAATTTCAACGTGCTCAGGGCACTCTTATTCTAGGACCCCAATAAGGGGTTGAGGCTTTGATTGGCAACAGAAGACAGCCCCACATTATCTGGCAGAGTCCTTCCTACTCCAAGAGACCAGGTTCAGAGAGACCAGGGGAAGAACTTCCAGCTAAAAGGTACTGGGGTCCCTCTTGCTCTGTCAGCAAGAGGAGCAGGGAGACTGAGCTGATCCTCAGATCACAGTAAAACCACCTGGGAGAGGGGGCACAGAACCTCGCCCCGGAGGGAATTCACTGATGGAAAGATAACGACAATCTTCTCTTCCAGGGGCAGTCCATCAAAGCAGCAGGATCCACAATTTGTCAAAGTTCTCTACTAACCTGGGCGTCACTCATTCTCGTCAGTTTCTGAAAAGGTGTGGGCAGATCATAATGTGAGTTCAAAGAAACAGGGCATTGAGACTCTAAGCCTCAGAAAGAGCCACATGTATAAAGGTGTGAAGCGCAGCATTATTTATAAATGTTTAAAAGAAGGGGGAGATAAAATTATAGTGATTTCAGTTAGGAGAACATACACATTAGTAACAAGAGAGGGAGGCTATGTTACTACATGGAAACTATCTCAGGTACCATGTTGAGTGAAAATAAAAGATGGCAGCAACGGTCCGTCCCAAACAGTTATCGCAATCACGCAGAAGATGGACGGGCTAAAGACTGAAAGGCACTCATCACATCGATGGAGTGTGAACGGTAGGCCGGGAGCTCTAGAAAGCGTGAATTATCTCATTTAATCCTTACCAGACAAATCTGTGAGGAAGCTTCTCTCGACTTCCCATAAAGATGGAGGAAGAAACCAGGGCCGAGAGAAGTCAAGGCAACTGGCCTAAGAGGCCACCGAGGTCAACTGGTGAACCGGAAGCGGATGCCTTCAACCCCTCTCTGTTAGGAAGTCACGCTCATCCTCTAGGTAGTGGAGTTAATGTGTACATTTCTTCTTTTAACCAATTCTCCAAATGTTCTGTAGTGTGATCCTATTAAATTTACGACATTTTAATATGCGTCGTAAGAAATCAGAACTTGTGAACTCCGAGAACGTTCAGATCATATACTCAGATCTCACTGGACAGTGAATCTGAGCTCTGAAAAGGCCTATCTGATTAAGCACAGGAATGGAAATGTTACCCCAGGTCAGATTCAGCAAACATTCTTTGAGCCCTGGCTGTTGGGAGGATTCGACCAGATGAGGCAGGTCAGGCGCTCAGCACAGTACCTGGGGGGCGCCCGTAAGCCCCCCACAGACATTATCCACTCTTATCACCGTGTGCCCAGCCGAGTGCTAAGTGCTCCTCACCAACAGCCTGAGTGTTTGGCTGTTATTATCATCTCCAGCGTGCAGCTGAGAAAACTGAGATTCAGAGAGGTTAAGGAAGTTCACCACTGTTGCTCCTTTATCGGTGGTAGAGCCAAGGTCAGTGGCCTTCCCCTGCCTGCCCGGCGCCTCTCCATCTCAGGTGCCATGTGCCTGCCTAACAGGCAGCATGTCTGGGCTAACAGCCCCACCGGCACATGAGAGAACCATCCCACCCACACTGGAGAACAATCCCAGGAAGTTTGAACTTCTCATGCTGGGATTCCAAGTCCTCTGCCACCCGCCCTGATTCGACGTCCAAACCCACTTTCCATTTCTCATCCGCACGGCATCTTCTTGTTCACTGAGTTCTCCCAGGGACTCCCGCAGAGCACTGTGTTCTCCTGGTCTCATCTCATCCTCTCCATCCTTAGGACCCCAGCCTCTGCCAGGGAGCCCACTCACCCGCATCAATTTCTCCCTCCCTTGACTTCCCCCAGCACATATTTTCCATGCCATTTAGTGAAATCCTTTAAAAATAGTTCATGTACCCAAGACTTGATTGTCTAAGGTTGTTGGTTCCTAACAGAGAGACATTTTACATGTTTCTTTTCTACCCTTCAGAATGCCCAGGACAGTACAAGTTGCTTTAATATTTATATTAATCAGGACTCAGTTGCAAATGACAGAAACCTAACTTCACCTGGCAGCAGCTAAAAACAAAACAACGCGGGAGTAGGGGCAGGAGGGGTGTGTTCAGGCTCCTGTACCAGCAAGCCCAGGTGCTCTGCGAGGGGGATTCTCAAACACACCCATAGAGCGGGGCTGGCCGGCCACATGGTCACCCCAATCTGGGTATTGGGCCAGCTCCACCCAGACCGCGAAGGGAAGCAGGTTTCCTCAAAGGAAAAGCGAGCTGCTCTTGTCGAAAGAAGGCCAAAGGGATGCTGGGTAAGCAAGAGCAGCAGATGCGCCTGACCTTATTGAATCGAATCCCTCAGCACTTTATACACTACTTCTAACGTTCGTCACCGGTCAGGCACCAGACTGCAATCCCACTGGGAACTGCCAGGCAGCAAGCGAGTCTTATGAACCTGATCTGAACTGAAGTAAGCCAGGCCTGGGGGCAGGGCTGCAAAGCAGAGCTCACAAATCTCTGACACAGCATTTTAATACCGCAGGGGATCTTTTTCCTTTCCCACAAATCGTGTTAACCCTTCGGGAACGGGGGAAACCCGGCACAGGGCGCATTAGTGGCTTTCCTTCAGAGCTCTTCAAAGAGGCCCTGTCATTTGCCAACGTGATCTTGCTTAATATTGTGCAGACGGCAGGCTAATCCATCGTCAGGTGATCTAACTGCATCTCACTTTCTCTGAGGAAACACTGCGCGGAATTGCAAAGTCTTAATTGTGGGGTGTATGGTGAAAGGCTCCAAGATTACAGAGCCAGGCGCTCAAACCAAAGCTGGGGAATTTCCAGTGGAAACTTTTGGGGAAAGAGAATGCGGGGTGGAGAGCGGCAGACCGGACACCTCATCAACTCCAGTTCTTGGGTCCCAGGGTTCTTAAAGTTGAAGAAATGCTTCAACTTACGGCCTAAGGACTTCCACCCGGGGCTCACTCACAGAGGTTCCCCCTGTGCCATCAAGGCCCCCCTTTCACTTATGATGGAGGAAATGGGTAAAAGAAAGGGGCAGATGGAGGGGACGGAGCAGCAGAGGAGTGGCAGGGATCTTGGGCTGGCTGGACAAGCATAAGGACCCCAGGCGGCCAATATTTTCTTAGAGGTTTACCTGGCCTTCCACTTTTTTAGCCCAGCAACCTTCACAACTGTGCAAAGGGCCTAATGAAAGAAAACAGATTGACACAGAGCAGGCACGCTTAGCAGGGCGGGGGCGGGGAGAGGGAGGCCAGAGGGAGCTCTGGGGAAAGGGCACGGGCAGGTGAGGTCAGGACCTCATGCCAAAGGCTCTCCTTTATTCAGCATTTCTTTAAATCTTGTTTACCTTGTTTATCTTGTTATTCATCACAACGACTCTAGGGGTTCGACCGTTTTCTGAACTTGCATTAGGGAGGCCTCTGCTGCAGCTGGTGCCCTGCAGAGCTGGGATCCGGACTTCTGACACCCAGGTGGGCACCGTTTGCTAAGCCCCTCCCTCAGACACCCAGTGGCGGTAGTGGGGGGCTGGGTCAGGGCCACACGAGGCTGCTGGCCGCCCTGAGGCTCTTGTGTAGGTACAGATAACCCAGCTCTCCCATTCCCGGGCAGGCCGGGGGGAACTATGATTTTCACTAGGATGAAGTCATATATTAAACAATAACATGGTTTCTGCCAACACCAGGCCTTCAGGCCTTTGCTCTGCCCTCCCCGACAAACGTATTTATACTGGCCCTGGCTAACGACATCCCACTTTCCGTCTGCATGTGCAATCCCTTATGTCTCATCTGGGACACAATTCGCAGGAAACAGGGCTGTGAGGGAACGGCTGGTAAACCTAAGGCACCAGTTACTTACTCATTCCTCTTCAAGTCCCTGGTGGCAGCGAGAACGGGGAGGGTCTAGTCAGGTTCCTGCACCAGGGTTGTTCTTTTCTGGAGATGGGCCCATATCCTTCTCAACCCAGGGCCTGACAGAGGCTCTGTGGGCCATTTATACACAGCACCTCGAGAAGAAGCAGCCACAGGAAGCAGGCCCCGAACAACAGGGACGACAGACGCCCCTGGAGGCCTCGGCATGCAGTCACACACATTCTCACACTGAACCTCACAAGCCTTGGAGCAGCTGCGTGATGAACCCGTTTCTACAGAAGAGGAAGTCCTACAGGCTATTCTGCAACCCCAGCAGGTGCTCTGCCCTGAGCCAGGCAGCATGGCTGGCACGTTCCGTTGCTCACTCGCTGACTGTCTGATGTTAATCAAGCGTCCTCCTCGGGCTGGGGTAGAGGACACAGAGACATTTTCCTTAACTGCAGCATCACTAAGGTTTTTCTTCTCCTATTTGATTGCACGTATCACGAGAGTGTGTTGTTTCTAGGATTACATATTAACACATCACCCATCTGCAAGGTGTAAACAGACTGCATCAGTTCAAATGACTTTTTTTTCTAGATACCATGAAACATTGTATTGTGCTTATTTGAATATTTTACGCAGACAGCATGAGTTTTGGTGAAACCTATGTAAATCATAGGTAATTAAATTGAAATACTATTATTTTCATTGTAATATAATTAATTCATTTTTCTGCTAAAAAAATAAGTATGGACAAATTTTTAAATTTCCTACAAAGGTATACTACTGATGCAGAATTGAGGGGCAATTTAGACAACAGTGCTTTGTCTGGATCAGTAACGGAAAAAGAGACTGGAATAAAGTCTATCACAAATTCCATGATGAACGTCAGTTGGGCAGAGCCAAACAAGAAAGTTGTTTCTTTGTTGTGTAAAAAAAAAAATTAAAGATAATAAAGTAGACAACATTAAAGAGACATTTTCAGCAAATACAGAGTGATTATTTTATTTTATTTTATTTTTTTGTGAGGAAGATTGGCCTTGAGCTAACATCTGTGCCAGTCTTTCGCTATTTTGTATGTGGGAAGCCACTGCAGCGTGGCTTGTTGAGCAGTGCTGGGTCCACATGCAGGATCTGAACCTGCAAACCCCAGGCTGCCAAAGTGGAAGGCAGGAATTTAACCACTACGCCATCAGGCTGGCCCCAATACATAGTGATTTTGATTTAAAAAAATGTTCCCTCTCAACAGTCAAAAAAAAAAAATCAATGAAATTAGTCACCTGAAATCAGAACTAAATGTCCTACAAAAATTTTTTCACAATTTTAACAGAATCTGAGCTTGTAACTTTGGCCAGATATAAAACCACGTTTAGATGGATCGATGGCAGAAGAAATTATTATCTCAGTTGGATAACCCGTAGAATTAAAAACCTTTCTAATGAAATCAAAGATCAATTGATTGATAATTGGAAAAATTCCAGGTACTTTTCTTTTGCTTTAGAGGAGAGGTATATGAGAAACTGGCCCATCAATACCTTGGGTACCTTCACATTAAGGGACTTCCAAATTCACAAAGAAATGCCAATTTGCAGCCTATAAAACCACACTTCTGGAGTAGGTATGTTTTAATCTTTTACATCTGTCAAAGCATTTCAGCTAGGTATGAAAAGATTAGTTTCTATCATAACGGATGATACTCCAGCTGTTAGGTCAAAAATCTAAACTTAGAGGAATTTTAAAAGCAGACTGATGGTTTCCTTATTGCTTTGTTCTACTATACGACACATATTGAAAATATCTGTGCTCAGTTTTCTGAAGCAAACCCTATGAGAAGTGCCATGGATGCAGTTGTTAAAATCGTTTCGCATCTACGTACAAATGGAATCACTGCCAGTTTATAGAAACGCTGAAAGAAATCGAAGGCAATGAATTTAATGATCTCGCGTTCTCTGCCAGGGCTTGCTGATCGAACGGTGGGAGAGTCTTTCAAAAATTTACTGAGTTGTTAACTCCAGTTCAAGGCTTTCTTAAAACAGAAGGGATGCTTGCCAAATACTGAACAATCAAAGACAAGAGATGGCAATATGACCTACATTTTCTCCCTGATACCACCCTGGACACCAACAAGCTAAACTTGCAGATCTGAGAAAAGGAAAAGCTTTTTCTCACCTAACTGGACAGTATGAGAATGTACGTTGTAACCACGACTTTTCATAATACAAATCAGCATCGTGGCTTTATGAAAGTATCGATTCATTGAGCATGAATCAATATGCAGATGATCTTAATTGTAGCTGACCGAGTTTTGCACACTGACTACAAAAACTATAAGAAAAATTTGAAGACTACTTTGTTGATATTGACAAATTTAGGGTTGCTTTTCAATTTATGCAATACACCTTTGAATTCAATGTTGATAATACTGAGTTGATAGAAGGTTTAGTGAATCTACTTAACGTGGATAGACGGTTTAGAAATGGAGATGCTTGTGGTTCAAAGCCAAATAATTCTTCTAGAAGAGATGAACTGGTTTTATAATGTGGATGTGAATTTTGAAGAAAAGTGATTTTCTGGTGTTCGATTCTGTTACAGGAAAACTTTGAGTATATTTAGAACAACTTGGGAATGTGAATCTATGTTTAATTTTATAAAGTGTAAGTATAGATCAAGTATTTCTGATGAAAATTTTGTATCCAAATTAAGATGTGCTGTAAATATAACATCCACTCTGGATTTTGAAGACAGAAAAAAGAATAGAAGATATCTCATTAATCATTTTCACACTGATTTCATGTTGAAATTATAATTTTGGAAATGAGTCAAATTAAATATGTATTCAAATTAATTTCACTTGGTGGTTTTAGCTTTTTAAATGTGGCTCCTAGTGAGTTTAAAGTGACATGTGTGACATGCATTGCTCTGGAGACACAGATAAACACCACAGTACTCATCATAGTATATTCTAACGGCCTTGAGAGAAAGCTAGGGTTTCATGTGAGCACACAGAATGGCTATCCAGTCCAGTCTTGGAATACCTAGCGGAGGGTAGGGACATCAGAAGTCAGCCACAAAAATACCAGGTCACCTGCTGAAGTAGCAGATGTTTGTAATGACTGACCCATGATGGTTTTTCCATCATCTATGGAATACTTCCCATCCCAAAGGCGAGTGTCCACATGGGTTACTTCATGACTGTCCAGGTTCTGGGAGTAGGTCCTGACTACAGACCAAGCAAGGCCAGAGGGCCGAACAGCATGGGTCAGTCTCAGCCAGCCTGAACTGACCCCAGACTCATCTTCAGAGCCACCACCCTGTGGCAATTACTAACAAACGTATTTACTAAAGCTAAATGCTGTTCTGTAACCAGCAGTTCACAAGTTATTTAGGGCAGGATGTATCAGCCTGTGGGCACTGTTTAGTAATAATAATTGGATTTACGCTTTGCACCTGGTTTCGGTGGAGTCTTGGGGTTTCACTGGTTGAGGCGTCTCATGGAGCTGGAATGTGACCAGCTCACTGTAAGAGACCTCCACCACGAGCGACTGTGGCCATCTTGGTACCCAGGTGCTTCCCACGTGTGCCAGTGGAGGGTTGAGACCTGTAGACGAAAATGTCCTGTGCGACCCAGAAGTAGGCGGACGAAGCTTGCGCCTGAGGCCTCTGGACCCCTGCGCTGCACATCCATCTCCTGCTGTTGCTACGCTGTATCCTTTGCCTATGATAACACTGCTCCATGAGGAGCAGCTGGGCCGTGAGTCCTTTCAGCAGACACGTCAGGGAGCTGACTGATGTGTAATTCATCAGTTGATCACCTCTCCCCAAGAGGAGGCAAGACAGCAGATGGGCTAAAGCTTGAGCCCCGAGTCCACCTGCCAGGCCTCAGACCGAGGCTTCATCCTTTGCTAGCTGGGTCTCCTTGAGTGAGGGCATTGACTGAATATTTGTGTACCCCCAAAATTCATGCATTGGAACCTAACCCCCAATGTGATGGTATTAGGAGGTGAGGTCTTTGGGAAGTAATTAAGTCATGAGGGTGAAACCCCCACAAACGGGATTAGTGCCCTTATAAAAGGGGTCCCAGAGATCTTTCTTGCCCTCTTTCTGCCATGTGAGGTACAATGAGATGACGCCAGTCTACAAGCAGGAAGAAGGCCGTCACAAGAACCTGACCACGCTGGCACCCAGATCTCAGACTGCCAGCCTCCAGGACTGGGAGAAACAAATTTCTGTTGTTTATAAGCCACCAGTCTGTGGCACTTTGTTACAGCCACCCGAACTGAGACAGTGAGTTACTTAATCTGAAAAACGGGGAACCGATAGCGCCCGTCTCGAAGGATTCAGGGAGCTCATCCTCGTATGGAGTTTCATAAAGATGCACAGCACAGTACAGCACTTCATGCTTACCACAGCGAGCAAATTCTGCCTGTGGGGTCCCAAGAAGCAAATTTCTAGAAGTTTTCTGTCCGTGGTTTTAACCTCCAAGAATTCACAGGTATTGAGGTCTACACTCAGAGCACCCTCTACACAACTGAAAAAGAACTTGTGATGATAAGAAAGAGCTCTGGCATGATCGTTTGTCAATTTTCCCATTTTTCTAGACAGGGAAGTCAAACACCAGGCTATCTTGTCAAAGCTATCGGGTGGCTATAAGGTCAAAAGACATAAGGGAAAATGTCCTGAAAATTATAAACAGTCATGCAAGTACAAGAGGTCTTCTTCTTCTTGTCCCTTTTTACAATCTCTCTTGGAAATTTCACCCCCTTCAAAGCTCTGCCCGTTGACTTAGGAAAATGACCATCACGTTTACCCCTTCAGTCCTGACCTTTGTCCCACCGTCTCCTCCCAGCCCTCCTCCACCCCAGCCTTCCAGTGGCGTGGAAGTCAGTCTGGGTACTGGCGCTGGGCTGGGCCTGTTGGCCCTCAGATTCACTCGCCACCGTTCCTCTGCTCTGCTCACCGTGGACAAGGGAGGTGACCGCTGCAGGCTGTGGTTCTCAGGTTTCCCGTGTCGGGTAGCTCCCGTTCAAGTGCCTCCAGTGGGAGGCATTGGCTGCTGTTTGGAAGTGGGAGGAAGGGAGAAGCCAGATTGTTGCTCCCTCTTCTTTCTGCCCTGGGTGACCAGTGGAGCACCTTCTTGTGGCTCCAGGGCCCACAGAACAGGCTTGCCATCATACTAGCCTCCACAGATGACCCTGCTCCTGGTAAAACCACCTCTTTTCTTTGGCCCTCCAGTCTGGGCAGGGCTGGGGCTTCTATCTGTTGCTAGTCTTTGAGGAGCATCCCCATCCCTTGTCTGGCTCCTCAGCAATCCTGTCACCTGTGTAGCCAAATCCCCACCTTCACTTCCCTGGGTGAAACACTCAGAGTTGGTTCCGGACTCTGACGGTGCAGTAGGCACGTGCTTCGCCAGGCTCAAAGTTTCTGCCTCTCCCTGTCCTCCTGAACCTACTAGACGGTGTCGGGGCAGAGAGGTCAAGAACGGGGCAGTCCAGTGCAAGGTCCCCTCAGTGGGGAAGGGGGTCAGAAGAGGGCGCCTGGCTGTGAGCACATGAAATCACAGGGGGATTTGATCAAACCCCATGTCTGGGCACCTAAGAGATTTTGATTTCGTTTGTCTGGAGTGGAGCTGGAATAGGGGTAGTTTTTAAAGCTCCCTGGGTGATTCTAATGTGTAGCCTGAATTGAGAAGCACTGTCTGAGATAACGGGACCCTGGCCGTTGCTTTGGGAACATGTGTGTGTGTGTGTGACCGTGTGTGTGTGTGTGTGTGTGTGTGTAGAGAGAGAAGCAACGAGATGAAACCGTCAACGTTGACACTGATTGTAAAGAGCAGACACCAAAGCCCACAGAGAGAAGAACCTGAGCCTTAGGCGGAAAAGGTCAAATATGTCATTGATGCAAAGACTGGATCATTACGCTCAGCTCCCCTTTAGCATAGACAAGATTGTTCATAACATTTCATTAACTGCGTTTGTTCTAAGATCCGGTTATTTCTCTTAGAAAGCTCTACAAGCGTACGAATCAATAATGAACATGTATTCACAAGTCACATTTGCAAACCAATGTCCCTATTTCCCCATCAGCCTTCAGGGCCTGCGGTCAGGCAGCAAGGCCATCTGGTCAGTGCTTTAAAAACGGCCCCATGAAGACATCAGGGGGCTGTCTCCACCACCACACCACATGGCCTCCTGCTGTGACCCCCCTTGCTCGACTTCAAACAGAGCACTCAGCCCACAAGGCTGGACCCTAGCGAACAGGGGAAGAAAATGCTTTTCTACTTAACTCAAGGCAAGCGGAGCCTGCTGCTGACCAGCAAAACAGAGAGAGAGCTATTTCCCCTTCACCGAGGAGGGCACAACATCGAGCCACTTCAGAATTGGGGGTGAGGATGGTGGGGGGCTCCCACGTGGGAGTTCTCTGTAAAGTCATCCTCACTGACTGACTGACTGACTATACAACATCACGCCTGGAATGGGCAAGATGGAGCACACGGCAGATACGAGAGGACTATCGACACCTCAAAGCAGAGAGAGAGAACCCAAGAGCAAATTGCACGAAACTCAGAACTTGAAGAGGTCTTGCGATAATAAAGGGAATAGCAAACTGAGTGTCCGTGAGTCATAAAATTTAGAGTTAGAAGAGCTCTGAGATGACACTGAACTGTAGTTCTTCAGTTTGCAAATAAAGAAACGGGGGCCCAAAGAAGGCAGGCAAAATGTCCATGGCTACCAGCTAGCGAATGGCACAGAGAGGACTAGAACCCAGACAGGTGCCTCTTCTCTAAACCCTTGCTTCTCAAAGTATGCAGACCAGCAGCATCAGCACCTGCTGGGAGGACGTTAGAAATGGAGAGTCTCAGGTCCCACTCCAGACCTACTCTTTCTGAATCTGCGTTTTAACAACATCCCCTGCTGACTTGTATGCACATTGCAAGCACTGTCACATTACCATGCTACATTGAGAAGCACAGCTCAAAGCATGCTGACTCCTCCAGGCTCACCGCTCATTCACAGCCAGAGTTGGGGTGGAGATTTTCTCCATTTCTTGAAAAGTACTTGTGCTGACCTTACAGCAGAAGCTGAAATTAAAACTCATAAATGCAGGAAAGGAAAGTGGAAATGATGCAGAATGAGGACCATTAGATGGGGTTTTTTTTTTGCCTAGCACCCACTTGCAAGACTTAAAAACAGCTTCTAAGAATCAGAGGCTTGGAACACAGAAGGAGCTTGATAAAAATGTGTTGAGCAAATGAACCAAACCTTGTCATATGTGGAGAAAAGCTTTCAGGACAAGGACTCTCAATGCTCAATTGAACACCTATTTGTGGAGCATCTCGTCTGTGCAGGTGCTGTGCTAGACATGACCCATTCATGACCAACATGGAGGCTGAGAACTCACGGCCTGGGGGACAAGCATGCAGAATGTGTGCTCCCAGAAAGCAAAGACTTATCTTCCCTCTTCTCTCTCTCAATGTGCCCTGCACACAAGGATACGCTTTGCCAATATTCACAAGTATCGTTTTAATTGGAAGCTTTCCACACCCTATTCACACAGCAGGAACTGTTGAGTAACGGGTGTGGACTGGGATCTAAGAGCTTGGCTTCTCAACCTTCTGTCCTTTTGGATCTATCTCCCACTGGGATTGGGAAATCCTTCTTATCTAATCTCTCCACATTCCCTCCGTCCACCCCTTGTCTGCTGAGTGCTGGGTCTCAGGGGGTCTGCTGAAGACACAGAGGTTAGCTACTTTACCGGAGCAATGGCCCCCTGTGTCCTGGCCCAGCTGCTGAGTGACTTCTTGGTCTCCCTTTTGCAAGACAGTTCCGCCCCTGAACTGCCTGAGTAGCTGCGTTGAAAGTTATCCTTGAGTTTATCTTGAGTTGAAAATTACCTTATTGCTTCCTGGGCTGGGCCAGCGCCCAGCTACACTTCTTCACTGTGGCTGAGACTTGGAAGCAGATAAGAGAAGGAAAGAATTCATCAAAAGCTGGTCACTTTATCTTTCTACAGAAAGGGACTTTAGCCAAAGGCCAACGAGAGAAAAAGAAATAAAGGCTTCAAGGTCTCCTGTTGGAGTTCATAGCAGGGAGTGTCGTCCAGAAGGACTCTGGCTGGAAAGAAGACACAGTCTTTTTGCCTAAATAGCACTGATGATGGTGATGGTGACGCAGATGGAGATGGAGACAGTGCTGGTGCTGTCAGTCAACATTATGAAGCTCTAATAAGCATCAGGCACTGGCTAGCCACTTTACACGCAGCGTCTTAGATTTCACTTAATCCTCACGGCACCCCTGTGAGATAGACACTTTTTTATCATGCCCTTTTTACAGACTGATTCTGCAGGAGACCTCAGAGGATGAAAGAAAAGAAAGAAATACAACTTAAATTCATTGAACTTTACTTACAAGCCAGGCCCCATGCTAGGATTTTGCATATGTCATAAAAGGGACAGTGGAGTCCATCAGTCAACAACTACTATCTCGTGCATTTGAGGAATACTTATTAAGTCCTGCTAGGTATTCAGCACTTTATGTTCATGGTCTCATGACTGCTAATGACAATCCTGTGAGACAGGTACTGTTATCGCCATCTCACAGAAGAGGACATTTGGTGGTGTTTTTCTGTCCTTTTTTTTAAGTGAATATTTACTGAATGCCAGTTATGATCTAGGACTGGGGGTAGCATGGCATATGAAGCAGACAAGGTCCTGACCTCATGAAGCTTCTTTTGCAGACAAATAAACAAATGAATAACAAAAATGTTAGCAATAAATACTCAGCTATAAATGAAGAAGGGTGATAGGATAGAAAGTGACCAGGGGATACTTTAGACGCAGGGGTCATTTCTGAGGAGGTGACATTTTGGGTGAGAACTGAATGACAAGAAGGAGTGAGTTACGCAGAGACCTTGGAACAAAGCCCTCCAGGCAGAGAGGGCGGCTAGCACAGAGTCCCAAGGCCCAGGGAACAAGCCTGGAGTCCAGGGAACAGAACCACGGCCAGCGTGGCTGGGCTTGAATGATCACGGTGCAAGTGTGAGAAGGGGAAGCCATGGCGGTGGGCAGGGAGCCTTAGTGGGAGGCCTGGCCAGGAGCTGGGAATCAAGTCCAAACGAGGAGGGAGGTCCCGGGGCGGGGAGGCCGAACAGGCGAAGATCTGTTTACAAGCTTACTCTGGCTTCTGCGATGAGAAAAAGACTGTGGGAGGCACGGGTGGAAGCAGGTAAATCAGAACTAGGGCTGCTACAGGGTTTTAAACAAGACCTGAGAGCAGCTTAGAGGAGGGTGGTGGATAGAGATGGGGAAGAGTGGGTGGCTGGGTGAGGGCACCTGCTAAAGTGCGGAAGGCCGGTGTTTAGCGGGTGACAGTCTGAGGGCAAAGCTTAATGTCTGCAGTTGCCGCAGAGCTTGGCTGAGAGCCTGGCGTTCTGTAGGCGGTTGACAAATATTTGTTGAACTGAATCGATGCTTAGTGTTTGTTGGACTGGATCTGATTGCCCATCAGAAAACAAGATACACACCAGGAGAAGGCCTCGGGCAAACCCGAGTGACATAATATTGGTGCTCCCCAGGCCTCACTAGGGTCAAATTAGTCAATTTAATGATCCTGAGAGATTAAAATTGAAGCAGTCAGATATGAACTGATATGAACTAGTTCCAGTTAAAGCCATTTGACCTTTGTGAGCCTCTTCAGTATATGGGGATCGAAATCCCCTCCCTGGAGGGCTGTTGTGGAGCAGAGAGGTGATGTACATAAAGAACCCCAACACACTGCCTTGTTTTGGGGAAGAAATTCAGCAATGGGAAGCTGTCATGAAGAACTATATCCTTAGGTCCCATAGGCTCCTGAGACGGTACCCAGTACTGCCCTTAGACATGGACAAGAGGGCCCCTGTGGAGGCGGAAATATGGAGTGACAGAGGAAGGACCTCCAGAAATCTGTTCCTCCATGAAAGCAATGAGAACACTGGCAAAAAAGAGAAAATCCTAGTCACCAGGGAAATGCAAGTCAAAACTACACTAAGATACCACCTAATATCTGTTAAAATGGCTATAATCACTACAACTAAAAATAATAAATATTGGAGAGGGTGTGGAGAAAAGGGAACCCTCATACACTGCTGGTGGGAGTGCAAACTGGTACAGCCACTATGGAAAACAGTATGGAGACACCTCAAAAAACTGAAAATGGAAATACCATATGACCCAGCTATCCCACTACTGTATCTACCCAAACAACTTGAAATCGACAATCCAAAGTAATATATGTACCCCTATGTTCACTGCAGCACTATTCACAATAGCCAAGACATGGAAGCAACCCAAGTGCCCATTGATTGATGAATGGATAAAGAAGACGTGGTATATATATATATATATTCACACACAATGGAATACTACTCAGTCATAAAAAAAAACAAGTTCATCCCATTTACAACAACATGGAAGGACCTGGAGGGTATGATGCTAAGCAAAATAAGCCAGTCTGAGAAAGACAAACACCAGATGGTTTCACTCATATGTAGAATATAAACAAACACATGGACAGAGAAAACAGTTCAGTGGTTACAGGGGAAGGGGGTGGGGAGTGGGCACAGGGGGTAAAGGGGAGCACCTATGTGGTGACAGTCAAGAAATAATGTACAACTGGAATCTCACAATGATGTAAACTATTGTGAACTCAATAATAATAATAAAAAAGTGAAAATCAACATTTTCAGAACTCTGGAAATTAGCCAAAGGCTGGCAATACTCTGAGGAGTATTTATTCAAGAAAAAAGGTCTGAAATTTGATAAAAACAGAATTCTGTGGAATTTTAACTTGCCCTATTGCCATCTCCCCATCCCGAGTTCTGCGGTGACCTTGAGAATGAGCGGCTTCCCCACCACAGCAGCTGTGAAAGCCAGCAGCCTCGCAGCCACTGGAGGAGGCAGAGCGGGTGGGAGCACCACAGAAGCCCCATCTCCAAGAATTGGCACCATCTGACCATCTAACAGCTCTCTGGAAAAGCCCCATTCACAGGGCTTGTCTTCATTTGATGGGACTCAGAGCTTCTCAGTGGGAAAAGCCTTAGCCCCAGGACATCTGTTGAAAAAACTCCTAGTTGCCTAGGGTTGCAATACCAGTTGGGGAAAACAAGAGCCCGGCCAAAAAGCTCGAAAAAAATCAAAGGAAGGATCTACGGAAGGAGATGTTCTCAGGAGGCTTTGAAAACCTCAAACACATTCCTAGGGATACAGACGGACAGGTTCACGTGACAGGCTACACACATGCCCAGGAAAGACCTGAGAAGCCCTCCTGGCTCACCTTTGGCTGACTTTGAGGCCCTGCTCAAGCAGGAAAGGAAAGGAAAGCAAACGCAGAGTTAAAAACCACAGGAGCGCAGCAGGCGGGACCCAAAACACACCCGGAGCCCCTCAGCAAAGGTTTAAGGAGATCTCTGTCAATCCTTAGTGGATCACTAAGCTAACTGAGCAGTGACTCAGTGTCCACACGTGATGGGGAGTACAGACCATACAGAACTATCCCAGGAAAGACTCTAAACCAACAGCCACCACCACACACAGCAACATCAGAGGTGATCGGATTTCCAGAGTTGCTACGTTACAATATTTAAATGACCAGCTTTCAATAAAAGGTAGTTTTTGGAAAGATCAACAAATTTTAAAAACCTTTAGCTAGACTAGGTAGTTGGAAAAAGAAAAAAAGCAAAGACACAACTTACTAAAATCAGAAATGAAAGAAGGGACATCACTACTGATACCACGGAAATTAGAAGAATGATAAGGGAAACTATGAATAACTATATGAATTTAGATAATCCAGATGAAATGGACAAATTCCTAGAAAGACACAAACTACCAAAACTGACTCAAGAAGAAATAGAAAATCTGAATAGACCTATAACAAGTAATGAAGTGGAATTAGTAATTTTGAAACTTCCCACAAAGAAAAGTTCATGCCCAAATGGCTTTACTGCTAAATTCTACCAAACATTCAAAGAAAAACTTACATAAATCTTTCACAAACTCTTCTCAAAAAACAGAAGACAAAGGACTACTTCCCAACTCATTGCAAGAGGCCAGTATTATCCTGATATGTGAACTAGACAAAGACTTACAAGAAAAGAAAACCATACACCAACGTCTTTTATAAACGTAGACACAAAAATCCTCAACAAAATACTAGCAAACCGAATTCAGCAACATATAAAAAGGAATTACAGACCATGACCAAGTGGGAATTATTCCAGTAATGTGAGCTTGGTTTAACATAAAAAAATCAATTTGTAACACATCACTTTAATATGATAAAGGACAAAAAAACTCATGATCGTCTCAATAGACATAGAAAAAGCATTTGACAAAATCCAACACCCTTTCATAATAAAAAAAAATGATGAAATAAGAATAGAAGGGAACTTTCTCAATCTGATAAAGGGCATCTAAGAAAAACCCACAGCTAGCATCATAAAGGTTTCCCCTTAAGATAAAGAAAAAGAACAGAATGTCCATTCTTGCCACTTCTACTTAACATTGTATTGGAGGGGCTGGCCACAGTAATTAGGCAAGAAAAAGAAAGAAAAAGCATTCAGATTGAAAAGGAAAAAAGTAAAACAATCTCTATTTGCAGATGACATGATCTTTTGGATGGAAAATCCTACGGAATTCACAAAAAAAATTAGAGCTAATACATGAGTTCAGCAAGGGTGCAGGATATAAGACCAATATACAAAAATCAATTTTACCTCCATAGAGCAGCAACGAATAATCTGAAAATGAAATTAAGAAAACAATTCCACTTCTAACAGCACGAAAAATAATAAAATACTTAGAAATAAATTCAACAGAAGAGCAAGACTTAAATACTCAAATTTACAAAACATCGTTGAGAGAAATTAAGGAAATTAGACAAATCGAAATACACCCTGAATTCATGGACTGGATGATTTAATATTGTTTAGATGGCAATATTTCTCAAATTTACCTAAAGATTCAATGCAATCCCTTTCAAAACCCTAGCTGGCTTTTAGGCAGAAATTAACAAGCTGACCCTAAACTTCATATGGAAACGCAAGGGGCCCAGAACAGCCTAAAAAATCTTGAAAAAGAAGAACAATGTTGGAGGATGTGATGGTCAGTCTGATGTTGTCAGCTTGGCATAAAAAGGCTGGAGCACTGCTGCATGCTCTCCTCTGGATGAACCCCAACACCATTATGTTAGTGCAAGACGCCAGACACAGAAGGACAAATATTGTAGGACTCCGCTTCTATGAAACATCTACAGTAGGCAGATTCACGGAGAGAAGAAGTAGGTGAGAGGTTATCAGGCACGAGAGGAGTTTCTTCACAAGATGAAGAAAACAATCTAAATAGGACAGCAGTGAAAGTTATATGACTCTGAATAACATAAAACACTGAGTTTTACGCTCTAAAATGGTGGATTTTATGGTATGTGAATTGTGTCTTAGCCAAACTGTTATTAAAAAAAAAAAGAAGAAGAAGAAAAGCCCCTGCCCTGGGCCCACAGACAAAAAGTACACTGAAAATAAACTGAATGAGAGTACAGAGCACGCATGGGACTCTCTGCCCCTTGGGGGCTGGCCCAGTGGAACCAAACCTTAAACATCCACTCCGTGACTCACACTGTTCTGGCCCCAGGGATCACGTCTCTTCATCTCTTGCCCTATGTTGTGGGAGCAGAAGGCAACCGCGCCTGTCTACTGTGAAGGTCTGTGTGCTGGGCCGTGGCCAGGGGAGGATGGGCACTGCTCGGAGCGCAGAAAGGACTGTAGCGGCAACAGACTTCAGCAAGAGAAGAGACCAATCAATGGACCTGTCAAATCTTCCTCCCAGTCTGAACGCAGTAGATTCTTGCACAACAGACTACCATTCCGAGTGTTAGCGGGCATCCACTTTTTTGTTTTTCTTTACATGCCAATCAGCGCTTCTGAAAGTTCTCCCAAAGTAGAATAATATTTGCAAGAGTTTCACAAAGCTGAAAAACATTTTGCAACATTAAATGTTACGGGTTGAACTGTGTCCCCTAAAATTCATATGCTGACATCCTCGTTCCTGGTACCTCAGAATGTGATCTTATTTGTAAATAGGGTCTTTACAGAGGTAATCAAGTTAAAATGAGGTCACTGGGGTGGGTCTACAACATGACTGGTGTCCTTCTAAAATGGAGAAGTTTGGAGACATCCAGGGAAAAAACGCCGTGTGAGTCTCAAGGTAGAAATTGGGGTGACGCATCTACAGCTCAAAGGATGCCAGCAAAGCACCAGAAGAAGAGATCAAGCCTTGCTCACAGCCCTCAGAAGGAGCCAGCCCTGCCGACACCTTCAGCTCGGACTGCTAGCCTCCAGAACTGAGACACTAAGTTTGTGTTGTTTAAGCCATTCAGTTTGCAGAACTTTGTTACAACAGCCTCAGAAAGCTAACATAGTAAGCAATTCTTATTACTCGTAAATTCGTACATATGTGGGATAACATGTGAGGCATGATACTGATTTTTATGATGAAATTATAATATTTTATAATATATTCTGCATCCCTGATTATTTATTACATGACCCCATTACTATGTTTGAACATGATATATAAAATTCTTAGTTCATTTGCTAAAACTCTTAGCAAATTTAAGCATTGCTTTAGTAATTTCGTTGATAATCAATTATAGCTGCTCCTGGCTCAGGGGAGAGCAGTCTCTCCAGATTAAAACTGGTTTTAAAAAGTAAGAATTACAATGACTCAAGAATGTTTTGTCTAATCTGGCATTGTTGTCAATAGAATACACACTATGTAAAAATCTTGTATAAAACAACATAGTCATTTTGCTGAAATGAAGGCAATAAAAAAATTTAATGGAACTAATATATAGCAGTCTATGAAGTACACATCATATCTATGGCTCATGGACAGAAAACCCAGACAAGCACAATAATGACTAAAGTAGTCATTTTTGACAGTTCCTGGCTTTCAGTCAGGAACTTTACAGGTATTTCTTCATTTTGTCATTACGAAGGTGTACTTGTCAACGTGGGAGGATGGAACACACTTCATGTAACAGTTTGCCAGCTTGATTTATGACTTCACACACTCAGACACGTGGTAACCGGCCCCCACTTGCACTTATGCCCGGCCGTCATCAGAGGTGGGCCAGGACCCAGCAGTGACGGGAAGCCAGGCTTGAAGCCATGCACAGGAGCCAAACCAAAACCTCAAACCTGCCCCTGCCACCAGGAGCCATTCTCCTGTAGGCTGCCTGTGGAAACCCGATGCGGTCCCCAGAGGCAGGGACAAGTGACTCAAGGCTCTGCCTTCCTGGGCCACGGTCCCAGGGCCCCGTGAGCCCGTGCCAGTTGGGAGCTGTGGACCCCGAGCCTCAGACAGCGCCAGGCTCTCCGCACTTCACACACCTGACCCACGTGCTGCCCGACGTTGGGGTGCATCATGGACCTCCAGCCGAGGTCTCTGCAGTAACTCTGCTGTGCCACCCCCAGTAAACAGAGCAGGCCGTCTCTGCATGTCACTCACCTCAGAAAAGGCTTTCAGGGCCACCCCAATGCTGGGACACTCCCCCTAGCTGTGACTTTGTTACGTCCACCTGTCCCCTTGGAGGGGGTCTCGGCTGCTCCTTGGGGGCTATGAGGCTAGGGAGGGGAGCTAGGGCTCTATCCAGAAGTCAGTCGGAGGAGAAGACGAACTCTCAGAGACAGGGGTGGGTGGAGGCACATGAGAAAGGAGAAAAAAGTAGGACACGGCACTGGTTTCCAAGGGAAAGAGAAGGACGGGTATCAAAATGCCAACCAGCAATGCCAAAAAGAGGACGAAGATTGAAGTGCACAAGGCCCCAGGGGATTTCCAGCTCTGACTGCATTTTATCGTAGCTCGCTCCATGCAAACATGGCAACTGCACACGATACACTATTGCCCACTAACGTGATGGATAATCGGCGGCTAACGTGAAGCAGAGGAGCCTGACTCCAAGGACAGCTTCCCCCGTGGCTGAGCATCCTCAGGGAACTTCAGTGCCCTCTCCACAGACCTCAGCTCACGAAAGGGGCACCCGACCTCGGTACAAAACCAAAACCCATGGGAGAGGCACACTGGGCTCATCAGAAAGGGGGCAGCCAAGAAAGAACGTAAACCTCGAGAAGCAAGGACGCACAAGTGTTTAAAAATAATTTCAATAATAAAAAAAGAACTCTGTTGCAAACACAACAGGCAGAAAGTCAACAGCCCAGCGCTTAATAGGAAAGGCAGATTAGTGAACCACATTAATCACCCGGGGTACAGATTATCAGCCACATTTGAAACACCGATTAATAGGAACAAATAAGGGACTAGGTGGGAGGAATTTTTACAGGAAGTAACAGAAGTTTTCATCTTTGTTTAAATAAGACTTCAAAAGGATTCCAATTATCAACCAGTAGAGGGATCACTAAAAAATAAGATTAACTTCACGGAATGCAAGGCAGAGGGACCAAACTTCCGACCTGTTTCAAGATCAATCAGCATTTTCTCCCTGGGCAAGTGGAATGCCATCAACACTCTGGGGATTTCAAAGACTGTGACAGCCTTTAACTGGCTGATGAGATAGCAAACGGTGGGGCTGAAGGCCAGTGTTTATATTTACCCACTACCTGTTTTATTACTGGGATTGGGGCCCTGGGGCCTCCAGGCACACACAAACATATTAAAATATCCCACACTGTAATTAAGAGGCATAGAGGGGATTAGAGCACATTAAGTGGCCGTTCAGCGGGCCGTGGGGCACAGCACGTCTATGTCAGACATTGTGATGCTCTCCTGGCAGAGCCCGGGGAATTTTTCTTTGGAAGTCTACAAAACATGGAATATATTTTCTTGCAGAGCAAAGATTTTAATAAATGCAAATAAAAATATACATAAAGAAAAATGCCCCAAGTAGATGCTCCTAGAGCAACAGAAGAGATCCTTAGCCAGAATAAAGGACAAACACGTCAACAATAGTGTCAGTTAAAGAAGCTGGCTATGTAGACTCCGTAAAAAGGGGCTGGAAATGAATCGAACTTCCACGTAGCTCTCAATCCAGGCAGTGGGCTTTCGTCTCCTTTCAGAAGTCAGAACTTTTGCCTCTGAGTTCTTTCAAGGGAATAAAAATAAAGCGATCAGCTAATTGTTGACCTGTTTAGTAATTAAAGTACCAGAAATGCTGGAGAAATGTAGATCAGAACCTTTGAAGCTGGAAGCTAGAGGACAGGTCACTGAGCCAGCACTGTTTTAATTTTTTTTGATTTGATCAAACCCATTGTTTGGTCAAATGTTAATTTTAAAATAGTAAATATAAGTAGGTCTTTGCTTTGATCGTTCGCAATCAAGGTTACCACGCTGAGATGACCACCAACGCTGGTCTCCCGAGCATCTTCATGTCCGAGAAGGAGCAAGATGGAATGAAATCTGGAAACAGTGTTCTGGCCCAAGCAGAGGACAATACTGCCTTGCCCTAGAAACCTCTGGAGAAACGCTTAGAAGTGACAAGCAAGGAGATAAAAGTACTTACGAGGATCCCGGACTCGCGGTGGGCGGGGGGCCTGAAGAAATGAAAGGAAAACAAAGGCATGGTCAGTCTGGGCTATCGGAGGGCGAGCCAGGGTACAGTCATTGCAGATTAAAGTTCTGAACCACCCCAGGGGGATATTTATTTTTCTGAGATTTATTATTTTGCTTCAGTTCCTCCAATCCACCTCTACAAAAAGCACACTGGTGAGAACCTGCCAACCTCCACAGCTCAGGGCCAAAAAACCCTAAGACAAGAAGCTGAAACGTGAGTCAAGATGGCAGGCACGCTCACACTGCACAGGGCGGTTCCAGGGGGAGCCAAGTGGCTGTGTGGACACTGATGTGACAGCAGTGTCCTGACGGCAACAGGGCAGAAGCGGGCAGGCACGCTGGGACTCTCCCCGTCTTCTGTCTCCCTGGCCTGGGGGCTAAGAGCAGGGCTGCAGGCACAGACAGGTCCACACTGCACCCCTGCTCTGCTGTTGACTAGCTCAGGGGCAGCCCTGAGCAAGGTACCCAACTCCCGGGCCTCGGTTTACTCATTTGCAAAGTGGGTGCAAGTGCACCAGCTTTAGGCTGCCGGGCACCGTACACCTGAGAAGGTCTCCGATGTGCTCATTCCCTCCCTCCTCTCCCCCATGGAGGCGGAGGGACACAGGCTGCCCCCAGAGGAGTCTGCTTACCAAACTTGACGAACAAGACTCCAGTGGTGGAGACCACCTTCTTGCCGTTCGTGGCCACGCACTGGAAGTAGCCCGTGTCTGTGGTGTCGAGGTTTCTAATCCGCAGCCGAGACCCGTAGTTGGTTGCCCGAAAGGAGATCCTCCGGGGCTCCTGGACCACAGGCGCGTCATTCTTAAACCAGCGGATGGTGGGCGGTGGGTTCCCAGACACTCTGCAGTGCAGCTCGGCCGTCTGCCCCAGGGACGTGGTGATGTTGTTCATGGGTTCATCGAGCGTCAGGAAAGAATCTGTGAGCACAGGGCCAAGGAGGCAGGTGAGAGGGGCGGACAGCTGAACAGCGCCTCCATCACCCCAGACCCACTCCAGCGTGCCCCAGGATCATAGAAAGATGGGACAGGAGCACATGGGGGAGGCAGACAAGGCATGAAATCACACATTTACGAGCCCCCTTGACGACCAAACGGTCGCCCACAGAGCCCGCTGCCTGAAGGGAGTTTGTTACTAACCACAGTATAAAACCCAAAGTTCCAAATGACGATTAGTACCCCTGGAGAAATGTACTTTCTATGCCAAGACAATGAGCTTTTGTGTTTCAGAGAATTACCAAAAAATCATGCTCTTTGTGACAGACTCAAATAACACTGAAGAAAAAGAAAATTCACCTCAAATCTTCCCACCCCAAAATGGCACCATTCTTAACATTCTGACAAAGATCCTTCCAGCTGGACCACTTTTGGTAAAGAAAGTGTGGACAACTGGAAGGGCGGGAGGAACATATTTCTATCCACATGGCGTGAGGTCAGGAAGGAGCTGGCAGTCTTCTGGATGGTGATGAGGTGAGGATTATGAAGGCAGGGGCACTGGCAGACACAGGAGGACGCAACGAGGATTTCCAGAGTGTCATTCCCAGCAACCATAACCCGTTACAATATAGAATTCTATGTGTTCAATTTTAATTGAGATACAATTTACCTTCTAGCAAACGTACCGATCTTAGTGACACAGTTCCACGAGTACGAACAAATGCACATACCCACGAAAACGATGCCCTGATCAAGATATAGGACATCATCAACATCCCAGAAAGTACCCCGAGATCCTCTGTAGTCAATCCCACTACATCCACTCCCCCACCCCCATTCCAGGCAACCACAGCTCTGATTCTATCCTCACAGACTAACCCTGCCTGCTCTAAATCTCATATAAAGGGAATCGCACTGTACGTTTGTTTTAATTATTAAAAATTAAGATCAATACATTTTTTAAATTGGTCTGTTATTCACGTATATGGCATTTTCTTCAATTCCATGTTCCCTGACCCCCATCCTTGCATAGATTCCCCGGCCATACCCTCCCATTGCCCTCTGTCCTGCCTTGGCCCCCAACCTGGATGGCTTGTTAAAGCACTATCTTCTCTGCATGACCAGAAGCCTATAAGGGCAGGCATCTAGAATGTTCTGGTCATCACTGCATCCTGAGTGTATCCCACCTTCCACCGTCTAGTGATGGTGGAAATGTTCTATAATCTGCATTGTCTACGTGGTCGCCACTAGCCACAGGCTGAGCTACCGAGCACATGAAATATGGCTAGAGTGGCTGAGGCACTGAACGTTTAATTTTAAATTTAAACAGCCACATGTGGCTAGAAGCTACCACATTGGACAGCATAGGCAGAACATAGCAAATTTGTTGAGTTTAATGGCACTTTGTAGAAAAACAACCTTTTCTTGAGATACCTAAACTAGCTAATTTAACCACCCAAAAGCCTGTAAAATGCTTTCATAAATGCTAAAAATAAACGATTAATTATTTGCTTCTCTTTCCACAAAAATATTAGGGAGACCTGCTGTCAAAATCTGGGCAGCCCCGCGTGAGTGCGTCACAGGTGTGAACGGCATTTATGGTGCGTGTGGTAGAAAACAGAGTGAGCACGACCGTCACTCACTGTGTTACCACAAGGACACTGTTCATCTCACGTGAGCCAACGAATAATAGTCACCTTCATGGCAGAACCACAAGCCCATCGCTGATTGCACGCGTGCCTGCTTCTCCACTTTCCTATTCCAACATCTCTGCACATTTCTATAATCCACCTACACACACACTCAGCCCACGGGCGTGTCTGCTCACAGATCCAAGCACACATGTCCTAAGGCGTCTGAGGGACCTAGAGAGTGGAGAGACTAACTCACAGGTGCCTTCTGGGAGCTATTACCACGGCTTACAGCCCTAACTTAGACCTAGAGAATGGCCAACTCGACACCTCTGTGGGAAAGAAACATGGAAACAGGGAGGCCAATACGAGCACAGTCATCACGACTCCACTGGGCAGGTTCTAGAATTGGATTCACTAGGTTTGAATCCCAGGTCTGCCTCCACCCACCTGTGTGACCTTTTGCAAATTACTTAACCTCTCTGTTCCTCAGTTTAACTAACTGAAAAACAGGAATGATAAACAGGATTCTACCTGGCAAAGCTGTTAGAGGATTAAAATTAAATCGGGGGAAGACGTGGGAAGCTCTTAAAACTAGCGTTTGTCAAAAAATAAGCCCTCAAAAATATTAATCAGTGTTATTACTATTATTTTTATAACAACAACCACTTCCATCTAACACCTCCTGTTGCCCTCTAGGGACCTGGAGAAGTAGCAAAGCACATTCATCATCATGGTCCCCAGCTGCAGACAAGGCGGTCGTGTCTCAGAGATGAGCTCACTCGCCCTGTGGTCACACAGGAAGCTTATGTTGTGCCCAAAGCTTCCAGCACTAACGGCCTTCGATCCTCAAGCTCAGCCAAATGCCAGAACAGGGTCCGGCGGAGCCAGCTGGCCAGCCCAGTGGTCAGAACAGGTGGCATGTCAGTCCTGTGCATCAGGGGCTCTGCCGTGGTATCCACCTGCACGACCACCCAGGAGGGAGGAACCACTACGGCTGCTGTGCACGCAGGAGACCTAGGGTCAGCGAGGTCAGGTGACCGTGCGAGGCCATGTGGCTGAGCTGAGCTCCGATTCAGAGCTCTCTGGCCCCCAAACCCAGCTCTTCCATCCTACCAGACCGCTTCGGGAGCGGAGCCCCGCTGAGGGGCAGGGTGAGAGTCAGAATCTCTTCCCTAAACCATGGTGCACGCAGGACACACATACCCAAGGGCTGTGCTCAGGCCCTGACTCCAGCCAGGACTGTCTGGTTAACGGGTCTAGGCTTTAGCCATGTGTTCTGGCTGGCTTCTGGTTTCCCTCCGGGGGCCAGTCACTCGCCTGCCCTGAGAGGCTGGGATCCCGCATCCCCTGCCTGTGCCCTGGCAGACCCTTCCTCTTGAGGCCACATCCTGTTTCCTGTCCTTCAGCAGTGTGGGTCCAGCTTTGAGGTGGAGGGGTCCCCATGGAACCGTGACAGACAGAGTCAGCAGGTGGCAGGGGGTGTCACCCCTCAGCAACTCCCACAGCCTGGCATCCCTCTCCAAGATTTCCACCTGCTTTCAATACGGAAGCCAGCTACCATGAAGCCCACCCCCGGGGGCCAGGATGACAGTGCCGGGCCACCCTTGGGGCTGACATGACCCGCAGAGATTCAGTCAAGAACGAGGTCACTTCTCCTGTCTCTCTGGTGTTCTCCCCCAGGTGGTTACTGCTTAAGTCCCAGCCAGCTTTGTGGCTGAGCCCACATGGCATACAGAAAGGAAAGCAGGAACTTTTCTACTACATTTTCTGCCTCCAAACCCAGGTTACTCTGCTTGATTCCACAATCACAGACACACAGTGCCTCCAGATTTTTCTTCTAGGAACACAGACTAGCCAAGAGACAGAGAGCTGTGTAACTGGGCGAGTATTTCAACTTTACTCTGAAGGTGTACAAATTTACTGGAAACAAATTAGTCTCGGCAGATGCACTGTACAAAACCAACTCTCAGGACGCTGGAGCCAGAAAGCCTCAATTCACGTCCTGGTTCTGCTGCTTATCAGCTGTGTGGCTTTGGACAAGTTATTTAACCTCTCTGTGTCCTTTTTGTTATCTGCGAAATTAGTAGAGTAACTGTATCTTCTTCACAGTGCTACTGTGAGGACGAGATGAAGTGATACGCGGAAGGTGCTCTGGACAGGGTCTGGCACAGAGCAGGCAGCGTGTGAGGGTTTCTATGACTGTATCAGCTATTTTTTCCTTTTCTTTTCCTCACAAATACCTCATTCCTAAATGGGGTGAATGACAACTCCATCCAACTGGTTAGTTTCCCAGCCGCGTGCAGTCCTGACTTTGCAGGACAGGAGACCTGAGGGCCGAGGCCCCTCGCCCACGATCCCGTAGGGAACACGGTGCAGGCTCTCCGTGAAGCACTGAATCACATTCGCCTGAAAACACAGCGAGGGTGACGGGGCGTCCTGAAATCAGAGCGGGAGCTGGCCCAGGCGGAGCATTTCCAGAGGGCAAAGGAAACGTAAACAAGGCTTTGTGTTTTCTGCAAAAGAAGCCTTGCCACAAACACAGGGGACGCGGTTTTAACTTTTTACTGATAAAGAGCAATGTTCGAATTTGTTAGCCACCTGCGGCAGCTCACGTAGGAAGGAGATGGTTTGGTCTCAGTTTGGCAAGGACTGGAAGCGTCAGAACAACACTTGGCCTAAACAACGGGACAGCATTTCGTGGCTGGAATAGAATAAGATGAAAGCGCATGTGTGTCACTGCTGTCGGTCCTGTTGTCAACGAGCCCCCGGCCACGACCCACTCTCATCCCAGAACCAGCCGGCTCTTCTGCAGCAGCCGCATGGGCCACACTGGGGGACCCACTCTCTTCCCGGCACGCAAAGCCTCGTGCGACCATTGCAGGTCCAGCCTAGTTGCTCCTTTTAGGGAACACTGGGCGTCCCGGTGGGAGGTCGTCTGACAGCGGACAGATGCTGGTTCTGCCTCCAGCCAGCCGTGTGTCGGGCGGCCCCTCTGCCTCCTGGGCTGTGGGTTCACCATCTCTTACGTGGGCCTCTGGGGTCTGCTCCTCCCGGCACAGGGCATGTTTTCACCCAGGCAGCCACCGAGGCCCCGCAGGGCAGACAGCACGTACTGACTGAGCGTGAGTGCCAGACACCGGATCCGGCTCCTCACGCCCACCTGCCAGCCGTACTCTCTCGGGGGCCTGATCCAGTCCCTCTGACGGCATGTGCTCGAGCTGTGGGAGCTTTCTCAGGCTTCTTTCCCTCTTCCCTAAACCACAAATGTTGAGAAGGGAGACTGGCGCGTGGGAGGTGGGGTATAATCTGGTTTGAGAAAGAAAAAAATTCCAATTCTGCAGACTCCACCACCAGCTCTGTGTCCCCAAACGAACTATGTCTCCCAGTGGTACTATGACCACTGATGATGGTGACAATGACAACGATGATGATGATACAGTAGCGACAATGATAATAGCCAACACCGAAATGGTACTTATTCCCATGGCAGGTGTTCTTACAAACTATTACTATTATCCCTATTTTACACATGAGAAACCTAAGGCACAGAGAGGGTATGAAAGCTGTCCAAGATCACACAGACTGTAAGTGGAAGTGAGACTCAAAACAAATTATTGATTCAATGCAATCTCGATCAAAATCCCAGAAACTTATCTGTGGATATTGATAAACTGATTCTAAAGTTTATATGGAGAGGAAAAACACCCAGGATAGTCAACGCAACATTGAAAGAGAAGAACAAAGTTGGAGATTGACACCACCTGACTTCAAGGCTTGTTACAGATATAGTAATCAAGACAGTGTGGTACTGCAAAAGAACAGACAGATAGATCCATGAAACAGAATACAGAGAGCCCAGAAATAGACCCACAAAGACTGTATTTATGGTCAACTGATCTCTGACAAAGGAGCAAAGGCAACACAAAGAAACAAAGAGAGTCTTGTCAACTAATGGTGCTGGAACAACTGGACGTCCACATGCAAAAGACCTTACACTCCTCACAAAAATTAACTCAGAATGGATCACAGACCTAAATGTAAAATGCAAAACTAGAAAACTCCTGGAAGATAACTAAGGAGAAAACCTAGATGATCCTGAACGTGGTCAAAACTTTTTAGCCACAACACCAAAGACACGATCCATGAAAGAAAGAATTGATAAGCTGGACCTCATCAAAATTGAAAACTTCTGCTCTGCAAAAGGCAACGTCAAGAGAAGGAGAAGACAAGTCACAGACTGGGAGAAAATATTTGCAAAAGACATATCCGATAAAAGACTGTTATCCTAAATATACAAAGACTCCTTAAAACTCAACAATAAGAAAACAACTCAACTAAAAATTGGCCAAGACTTCAACAGATACCTCACCAAAGAAGATATAACAAGGGCAAATAAGCATATGAAAAGATGCTCCACATCATGTCGTCAAGAAATGCAAATTAAACAATGAGATACCACTACCCACCTGTTAGAATGGCCAAAATCCAAAACATTGACACCACCAAATGCTGACGCGGACGTGGAGCACTGAGAACTCCCATTCCCTGCTGGCGGGAATGCAAAATGGTACAGCCCCTTTGGGAGACGGTTTGGCAGTTGCTTACAAAACTCAACATCCTCTTACCATACGATACAGCAACCTTACTCCTTGATATTTACCCAAAGGAGTCGAAAACTTATGTCCACACAAAACCCTGCACAAAGATGTTGGTACCTTTATTCATAACCTGGAAGCCACCAAGATGCCCTTCAGGAGGTAAATGGATAAACTGTGGTCCATCCAGACAATGGAACATCGTTCAGCAGTAAAAGGAAATGAGCTATCAAGCCTTAAATGCACATTACTAAGTGAAAGAAGCTAATGTGAAAAGGTACACACTGCATGATTCCACCTGTATGACATTCTGGAAAAGGCAAAACTATAGAGACAGTAAAAAGGTCAGTGGTTACCAGGGATGTGGGGGCTGGGAGGTGGGGGAGGGGTGAACAGGCCGAGCATGGAGGGTTTGTACGGCAATGAAGATACTCTGTGTGATACTGTGACTGAGGATCCATGCCAGTATACACTTGCCTAAACCCACAGAGTGTGCAACACCAACCACGAGCCATATATGGACTCTGGGTGATAATGACACGTCACTGCAAGCTCACCAGTTGTAACAGATGTCCCACTCTGGTGGGGATGATGATAAAGGGGGAGGCTATGCATGTGTGGGGGCAGGTGGTATATGGGAAATCTCTGTGCCTTCCTCTCAATCTTGCTGTGAACCTAAAACTGCTCTAAAAAAAAATAAAGTTAAAAAAAAAATTAATTTGACTCTGGAGTCCATGTTCTAGGACAGAAATTCTCAAATTTTTTGGTTTTAGGACCCTTGTTCTCTCTTTAAAATGCTGAGGACCCCAAAGAGAAAGGTGTAAAATATTTGTCTACTAATTTATTTAAAAATAAATAAGAATCTCATTACTGGTTAGCATAAATAACACAGTTTAGTGAAAGCTAACTACTTTTCTACACAGACGCACAAATAGTGCGAAGAGTGCCATTGTTCTGTATCGTAAATCTACTAGTTTGCTTGAGAGCAGACAGCGGGAAGTCAGCAATCTGTTCAGATACATTGTTTCGGTTAATGTATATGAAGAAAGCCTGGCCTCACACAGTCGGAAAAGGGAGGGCTATTATAATAGCCTTTTCACACAATTTAGGATACCCTGCTTTGACGCTATATCTAAATTTGACAAGTGGTAGTTTCTGAAAGGTTAGTTGTGATAAAATCTGAAACCATATCAATTAACTTTTCAAAATCTGTTACATTAAAATAGGTTGGTTTATCTGGCACTTTGAACGGATCTGTTCCCCACCTAAGATTTTCTAACGCCATGCATTTCCCACTCAGGAAACATTCGTTCACTGAGTTACCGAGACCTTCCAAAGGTGGACACATCTAAGTATATAACATGGAAAAGTCATTTTCCTTAATAGCACCACCAATCTCATGCATAAAGACTGGAAAACTGTCAAGCTCACGGTGGTGGCTACAAGTTTTCCAAAATTTTAATTTTTTTTTTTGGAGGAAGACTGGCCCTGAGCTAACATCTGTGCCCAACTTCCTCTACTTTATACGTGGGACGCCTTCCACAGCATGGCTTGACAAGTGGTGGTCTGTCCACGCCCAGGATCCGAACCTGCAAACCCTGGGCCGCCAAAGCGGAGTATGCAAACTTAACAACTGTGCCACCGGGCCAGCCCCCGAAAATTTTAACTTTTGCTTGAAAGCTCAAAACTTATTATTGGCAACCAATACCATATTCTGATCCCTTGAAGTGGCAGGCTCATTTTGTTCATTTTCCATCACCACTAACCATAGTTTGACTGTCAGTCACTCCTTCAAGGGACTAAGTGGCTGGTTCAGCTCCCCACTTTAGCGCTCCCCTCTGTGACGACCACAGCACGTCAGCGTTCAGCAGGAGAGCTGACGCAGACCTCCCCCTCTGCCACAGGGAATATTAAAAAGATATGTACCCAACAGTCAAGATCTAATTAAGTTAATTTTTATTGCTTCATCGAAGACATTCTTAGGTGCAATTGGCTTTCTTTTTAACTACGAGCGCAGGTGGTGGAGAATGCGAGGCCTTCCAGTGCCCCTTGGTGCCACCGTCTCAGTTCACGCCAAGGCCCCAGTCCCTTTGCCCACCATTGCTTTTAACAATCCAGGGGGATAAACTGCAGTTCCAGAGACTTAAAGCCCCACCCAGAACCGTCCCAGCTCAGTGCTCCCTCCACCCCACTCCACAGCCTCCTCTGCAGCCGTCCTGGGATCTGGGCCGGTGCGAGGCTCTCGGAACAAAATGGTTTAGCTCAGGGTCTGAGCACCAGAAACCAGAGAGAGGCTGGTCTGACCTGTTCTCTATTTCTGAATAAGCAGCTTGGGACGTGGGGGCAATCCTAAGTGATGGTGGTAGATCTGGGTGGGCAAACGTTTGGGGCTCTGAATAAAAAAGGATTTGATATTTTTTTATAATGTTGGAAAATGACTCTTCTCGTGCCACCATTCTCCCCATTACTCGTAGGAGTGTGATCACAGCTAACTTGTGAGCGTTTACAGGGTGCCAGGCAGCATTCTAAGCACCTTACACACATTAACTTACTCAGTCTTGAAAACAGTCCTACGAGGTGGACGCTGTTATTACCCTCGTGTTAGAGAGAAGGAAATGAGACACAGAGAGGTTAAGGCATTGCCCGAAGTCACACAGCTGGAAAGCGGCAGAGCCAGGACTCAAACCCAGACCTTTGGGCACAAGAGACCACATTATTCACCCATGTACCACTTCCTAATAAACACAGACCGTAGTCTTTCACTGTCCCACACCCACCGCTAACCGGGACTACGGAATATTCTTGCCCTTTTTACGAGTCCATCCAGCACGAGACAATGCCCACTGGCACTGAGAACAAGGAGATCACTACTGGTTACTTAGGTCATAACTGGAAGTCATCACCAAGAAGGAGCTTTTTAAATACAGCACAGGCATCGTTCGCAGTGACCCTTAATCAATTTAAAAAGTGAACTGTGAGAAAAAAGAAGTCAGTTTATGGGCTCTGTGGGAATTGAGACTATTTCCTCTTTTATTCATTTTCGTATTCCCCCCAGCACTCCATGTGTTACTGTGAACTTCGCAGGCATTTAATAAATGCTGGTTGATTAAGGAAATGGAAGGCTCGAGAGTATTTTGGGCAAATGAGCTCTGGAGACACCCCATCTATTACCTGCCTGACTGACAAGATGTCACATTCAGAAATCCCTCCCAACATTTATTACTTAATTTCAAAGTGCCCTCCCACCCCGCTCAGGGCGGGGCCCAGAGTGAGAGGCCCATTTTGACAGGGGAGAGGAACCGAGATATAAAAAGCCTAACAGTCCTTTGCTATGGAAACCCAGCAGTCAGCCGGGGACCAGCCACGGATAGGTTCAGGGCCTGGGTCTCCGTATCCAAGAGGCACACACCAAAATCCCGGGCTCCTCCAGGGCCGATCCTTTTCAAAGGGGGAGGAGGCTCCGGCCATGAAATAAAATGCTTAGCTAAACATAACGTGAGGCTGCCAAACACCGTCAGGTCATCGCATTTGACTTTGAGAGAACATTCTGTTCACGCTATCAACCTGCATTCACTTTCAGCACACTTCACCATAAATACTTCTGACTCACTATCTCTGGAAATATTTTTTATCTTAATAAACTCAATGCAAACATAATCCAAATCGGCTTGCGCATTCTTGAGTCGGAGCCACAAGCTGCATTTAATAAAAATCAGTGGAAAGAGCAGGGGACTTCTGAACAACCGCAGTTTGTTATCTGACGTGGGGCTGCCGGGAAGGCCAGGACGCACGGGGAGCGGGAGGTCGGTAAGCGGACGGGGTGGAGGGAGCCCTCGACCACGGCGTGACCCCGCTGGCTGGATCTCATTCCCCATGGGAGGGCCTCACAGGGCGCCATCCGTGTTAACGGACCGCACCGGGGTAACTAAGAACCCGGCTGTGGTGTTGGCTGAGCGCCACCTCTCACTCGTGTTACTTAATGTCTCCAAGCCTCAGTTTCCTCGACTGTAAAGTGGGGTTAATGATTGTACTTGCCCACGGTGTTGTGGGGGTGTGTGAGACAGTGTCTCTGGCGGATCAGAAGCAGTCACACACGGGCTCCAATAAGCTAGAGCCGGAGAGTCTGAGCCCTCGCTGAACATCACTATCACCTGGGGAATGAAAAAAAACACGAAACCTGGGTCTCCCCGCGAAGGATTCTAATCCAATCGCCGCTGCGTGGAGCCCAGGTGGAGCACCTTTAGATGCTCCCCAAATGGTTCTCCTGTGCGGTCAGCTGGGAGGATACTGGGCCGGATGGGACAGCGACCGTTCCCCAGCCGATGAGTCTTGCCTGGCTTCCTGCTAAGCCCGGTTTTTACTGCTCGAAAACCTCCAGGAGGGTTCCCCACCGCAGTGCCCGCTGCTCAGAAGGAGAAAGCAAGGTCGAGGCATTAAGCAAGGTGCCTAAGGTCACGTTACTGACTGCGGGAAACCACGTCCCCAACCCAGCTTCTGCCCGGGACTCGCCAGCATTCAGACCTAAGTCCAGGTCCAGGTCCAGAGAGGTCAGGTCCAGAGATGGCTCAATTTTCTGGCTGACCAGGGCCGCTGTAGACCAGGAGGCATGACGGTTAAAGGTCAAAAGGAAAGCAGGGCTGTGCTGGGCCGGGTCCTGGCCTAATGGCCGACATCTTCTTAAGCACTCAAGTACTAATGCGTCAGCTGAGCCCAGGCTAATGACCTCAGAGTATCAAGAGTGGGTGTAAAGAGTGTCCAAAGGACCAGAGACAACCCACGCTCCGTGACGAGGCTCCTTTCTGGGGAGAAGCACACATCCATCAGACGTGGTTCTGCAAACGTGCGCTTCGAGGAAAACCCGCTATAAATCTGCACTAACGGGGAAAGACAGCAGCCTTTATAGGTCTTTCCTTAGGAAGCGCAGTAAGTGCACGGAGCAACGCACAGGAGTTTAAGGAAACCTCGCTACCTGGAGGCTTGTGTAAAGCATCGGTCATTTTTATAAGGAGGCCAAATGTATGTAAACAGACACTTAAAAGTTCAGGGAAACTGCATTTTCCTCTTAAGTAGTTAAGATCTACAGTGAATGAGCGTGGCTGGCCTCCAGCATCTAGAGTGCCTTGGGTCCCAGCTATAATTCACAAAGGTGAACAGGTGTTGAGCACTGATTCCATCAGGCCCTTTCTATATGTCACTACTGCATGGTATCCTTTCCAGAACATGGGGATGGATGCAGGCTTTTCTAACCCCATTTTAAGGACGATACCAATGCTGACAGAGGTTTTAGCACGGCTGGGTTCCTAGGACGGGGACTGGAGCCCAGGTCTATCTAACACCCTTCTCCTGCCCCCACTCCCAACTTGTCCCCTCTCCATTTACTATTCCACACCCTACTGCCATTAACAACCTTCTCCTACTCTCAGCTGCCCTGAATCCATGGGATGGCACCTCCTCCTCTTGCCAAGATGCTGTGGTCTCTACCCGCCCCTATTTTCCCTCCAGGCACAGGTCGTCTGTTGGGATCACCGGCAGCCGCCAACAAGGCTACTCTAGCGACTTTTTTTCTAGTTATGAACTTCTGTGGACTTTCATGGTTTATTTAAGTATCCAATTTATTTTCCTGCAATTTTTCAACCGTTTTTATTATTTAGGAGTATCATTTTGTTACTTCATGTTTATCATTTGTGTATGTTTCATTTAATTCGGAAATAATAAGAATACTTAGAAATGATGAGCAGAAACCCACAATCATCAGAACAATGACTTGATTTTGACAGAAATCAATCTCTTCTAACTAAAATTCACTTCAGAACTTGTCACTGCGTCTTAGGGAAATAGTCCCAATCTTGTTTCTGACTCCCTAAGTCTGCATCCAATCTAACTTTAAAATGGCAATTTTTTTTTAAACTAAATCCCCCATCGTCAGCTGAATGCTAGGATGATACGTAAACCCATGCACCTAAGAATTCTTCGGGTATGGGGTGCACCTACATTCCGAAGCATCACTAGCAGCTTTTCCCAGCCCTGCAAAACCAAACTAAAGGACACCAGCAAAACCACCAGCTATTACCTTGCTTGACTATAACTTAGTGAGGTTCTGGCTTAACAACAAAAACGCAGAGCTTTTGACTCTGGGGCTCAGGTCCTGCAGGCCACATGCAACCTGAAGAATGCATCCTCCCCCTTTATGGTTGAGTCATAAACCTTTGTGAAACGCTGACAGACCCTAACTCTAGCGGGACGGGATGAGTGGGCCCGCGTAATGACTTTTTAAATGACTGGAGATAGTATCGAGAAGGCCAGGCCTGAGATATGGTTCTGCTTTGGGCTGTGGGCCAAGGCAAACAGAACACATCGTAAGTCATCCTTGTGACTCCAATATCGTGGATGGGAGATGCTCAGCGTCAGCATGACGCCTGATCTTGCTATGGAAGCCTGTGGACGCTTCTGCCTTGTGCAAAGCCAACATTTGTGCTTTCAGCCCTGCTAGGGAGCCCTGTGCAAGGAAGAACCACGCCACATTCAGGGCCTTCAAAGATGAAGGCATTGCGTATTCACCACCCTGGCCTGACTCTGAGGCAGCGGCTTGTCCAGTCATCGTAAGTTCTCAAGCACCTGATGGCTCTAAGTGGAGCCTGCGGGGCTTTCAAAATAAAAGTTTGCCCTTCTGGCCAAGGAATTTCTGTTCCTATAGCGACCACACAGTTATAGCATCTCAGTTTCCTACAGACACATCTTGAGTGAACAGGACCTGAAACCCTTGGTGCGCCGGCCAGCATTCCAACTCAGTCCCCTGAGGCTGACATTCCAGTTTCAGGTGTTCCCAGAACGTAAGGTTCAGGGAACATGAAAAGGCACACAAACCGTTCTCTCCTCTCTTCTCCATTCACTGTGCAGGATTTGTTATTTCAAAATTTGAGAGAATCTGCTCACCTGGCCACACCTCAGATCTCCTTTTAGCAGGGCAGTGCAATGGGGAAGTCCCTGTCACCTGAATGTTCTCTGTTATGAATGGGGTGATTTTGCCCTCAAATTTTTTATTTTTTGAGGAAGATTAGCCCTGAGCTAACATCTGCTGCCAATCCTCCTCTTTTTGCTGAGGAAGACTGGCCCTGAGCTAACATCCACCCATCTTCCTCTACTTTCTATGTGGGATGCTTCCCGCAGCATAGCTTGCCAAGCAGTGCCATGTCCGCACCCGGGATCCGAACCGGTAAACCCCGGGCCACCAAAGCAGAACATGCACACTTAACCACTGCGCCACCAGGCCGGCCCCTTGCCCTCAAATTTTGAACCAAATTCCCCACAAATTAGAGATTATCTGCTCTCTACTGCTTTTTCAAGGAAACAGAAAAGTACTGAGCAACCTAGAGATGAAAACTGAACTGGGTACTATGTTCTTAGAAGCAAGAGGCCACAATTAAACACACAAACTGAACATTGGGGATCTGACCACCCCTTTCTCATTGTTTCAGCACCTTAAACCTAGCCTGGGCCTGCCATGGATAGAGGCATGGAATGTTTGATGAATAAATGAACAAATGGATGTAAGTGCACGTGCTCAGAATCTCTCATCCCGACTATGGAATCAAAGAGCTAAAGAAACCACGACAGAATCTGATCTGAGTATGTTCAGGTGATAGAGGACCCTAGAAGCGGGAAACTTAACCAGCTTTCTTGGCGGAAGGAGACACTTAGCCATCAGTAGGATTTTTAGGAAGGAGAAGATATGGCCTCTGTCCTTGAGCAGCCCCCTAAGATCTTGAAGGGCGAGAGAGATATATCAGTTTGCAAGTACAAATCAGAGTGAGAGTCAAAGCTGAGTGTGTGGTCAGGACGTTGAGTGTGGAGGGAGTTCGGGAGAGAGGGGAGGAGAGACCAACATGGGCAGGCCGGGGGTACCGGGAGGCGAGGGCAGAGGGGCCAGGCCTGCCTTTTATCAGGCAGAAGGGGCAAGACCCAGAGCAGAGCGGAGGGCGAGAGAAACCTCGACTTCCTGTCCTTTTGCTGGAACGCACAGGCAGAGGGAAGAGGGGAGGAGTAGAGAGGAGGGGGAAACAGAAGAAAAATAAGCAAATACTTATTAAACCCCCGTGCGGGCCCTGGGGAGGTACCTGACACACCTCTCCCCACAAAATATTGATGGAAAAGAAACCAATAAAAATAATCAGAACAAGGGAAGACGCAAAAAAAAAAAATTGCTGTTTTCTGCTCAGGAGGGGGTGAGCATGTCCAGCTGTCGCAATGAGAGACGGCTTGAGAGGAGGGGGGCCATGCTCCAGTTGCCCCGTGGAGAGCAGAGGCTGAGAGCCTCGTGCTGGCATCAGAGAGAGCAGGCCTGGGAGGGAGGGATGGGGGCCAGAGGGCAGCCTCTATGCCGTCGTCGGGGAGAGTGGGGCACGCGAGACACCCCCCTTGATCAGCATCTGCTGACCGAGGTGAGCTTCCTCACGTCGCTGTGGTCCTCAACGGGGCATTGCTGACACGTGGAGCAGGAGAGCCCTTCATCCTGCAGGAGTGCCCTGCACATGGCAAGGGTTTAACATCCTAGCCCTCTGCCCAGGCCTAAGGTAAACATCACCTGCATCCGCTAATCACGGTGACAACGAAACCAGCACCGCATATCTCCAACCACCTGGAGTAGCCATGGGCATCTTTTCATCACGGTCTTAATAAGCATCATGTTAACATAACACCTCTACAATTTGTTTCTAGAGAACGCTTTTGCAGGACGGGCTCATGGGAAGCTCCCAGCCCTTCCACTTGCACCTCTCTGGCTCGGCTTAAAGGGGTCTGCTTTCCGGAGCGGGAGAGGGAGGAGATGACATTGTGTAGGGCGAGGAACGGCTTGAGCTAGCTCTCAAAGGCATGGGTGTCTAGAGCAGTGGGAGCGACACGGAAGAAGTCATCCTCATTTGGTTTTTGGGAAGATTATGGATGAGTCACTAGCAGGCGAGAGGGCTGGAAAGACAGGTTGGGCCGAGGATGAGGAAAGACCTCCACAGTGAGGAGGGACTCTGCCCCTCATTGGGCCAGCCATGGGCACCTCTCACACAACGCTGAGCCCGGACACCTGTGCCCAGAGCTGGGCTTCAGGCAGCCGGAGCTGACCCAGCAGGGCGGAGAGGACAGAGCTGACAGGGAGCTGTGATGAGGTGGAGGGTTTGATGGGGTTCCCATTTTGTACCCCTATTTCTTCCTCCCCAAGCGGGTATGACCTCAGAAATCCAGGGGAGAGCAGACACAGATCTCTGATGCCAGACTTCCATCAGAGATCACAAAGAAAGGATTTCCCCAATAGATGAATATTTACTCCCCCTCCTATTGCTCGAATCAAAAAATAATGCTTAAATCCTTTTTCCCTTTTGTATTATTTCCTTAAGTTACACTTCTAGAAACATTTCTGCCTCTTTCTTGGCAGGGGCCAGAAAGGAGTCTTCTGTCTATTCCTACAGAGTGCCTAACACGAGAATCTCATGATAAAATGAAGCCCTGACCCTGCCTGCTTGCCCACACTAACTCCTGGGCCACCGTGCGCGATCTCCAAACACCGTGCATGGCTATGGGGAGGCGTGGCTATGTAGTGGGAAAGGATGTGGCTGTCAGCGGGGCCAGAAACTAGCAGCTGCTGAAAACCATGGCTCCCAAACCAAACGCAAGTTCCTTGAGGCCAGAGACAACGTATTCATCGCCTTTCATATCCCCCATACGTGAGGAAGCACAGAGCAGAGATGCAGAAAAACGTCTGCAAATTCTTTGACACTCCTCTCATCAAAACGCGCACTCTTGCCCCCTTTCCTGACACCTGGGAGGGCCTCTGTGTGAGGAACAGAATGTTGGAGAAGTGACATGATGCAAGGTGACTTCTGAGGCTAGGTCGGGCTCAGTCTCTCCGGGAGCCATCAGCCGCCATGCAAGCAGTCCAGTCGCACTGAGGCCACCATGTGACAGTCCACGGAGAGAGAGAGAGATTCCCTCAGAACTCCAGCTGTGTGAGCGCTCTCAGCCCAGACACCAGACATGTGAATGACAAAGGCTTCAAGATAACCCCAGCCCAGCTACTATCCGACTGCAAGCCCATGAGAGACCCTGAGCAAGAACCATCCAGCTAGCCCAGTCAAGTCCCAGAACCAGGAGATAATAATTAATGATCGTTGTTTGAAGGCTTTAAGTCTGGAGTGGTTGGTTACCTAGCAACAGACAGCTGATCCACAGTCCCCGTTTGAGATTCTAAGGAGCAAAACAAATTCTCCAGAACAGCCGACGTACCTTGTACAGATTCTGTGCTGGGAAGTGAGGGCCGTGATTCACAAGCAGTCCCTGCTTTCGAGGGAGATCAGCTCTGAACACAGATTATTACAGATATCAGAAAAGAGCGCCACCAGAGAGGCACGGAGAATGTGTGAGCGGGTAGACTCCGGATGAAGCTGCTCTGATGGTGGGCTAGCAAAGACAGGGAAGTGCCCCGTCAGATGGGAAACCCCGGGGAATGAAGTGAAAATAAGCATAAAGAACTTTGATCCCACCGCACGGGCAGTTCATTGAACACAGAAAACATGGATCCCGGGACCTGTCATATAGCAGGAGCTGGCCCACTATATATTTGTTGGATGGATAGATGGACGGATGGATAGATGGATAGATGGATAGATGGCACCAGGGAGCCAGCCTAGAAAGAGCACAGGCTGACCAGAGAACCAAGAGGCCAGGGATCAAATCCTGGCTACGTGACCTTGAGTAAATCACTTCGCATCTGTAGTCTGCAGTTTCCCCATCTGTCTAATGAGTGGACAGGACTAAGAGATCTCTGAGATTGACTCCCGGCTCAAACCTTCTAGGGCACCAAAAAGTAAGTATGAACGTTTATCTATTTGTTTACTTGGCCATCTCTGTAATCCAACAAATATACACCGGAGAGAGAGCCAACCCATGCTTGTGAAGACCCTGACGGCATGCAGCAGAAGCAAAGTGGAGCTGGTTTACGAGGGTGTGGAGGGACGACGAGGTGGATGAGGAATTTAACACAGGATGCCAGGGTTTCTTGTGGAAGTCTGGCAAGGAGTCCAGCCAGGCCTCAGGGGGAACAGGAGCCAAGAGTGGAATGCTGCTGGGAACCAGGTCAGGACTCTCCCCCCCACCCCCAGTCTCTGGTTCTCTCTATGAATCTCCTTAAATCTCCTCTCTTTGCAAACCATCTTTCTTGGCTTCTCTACACACACAGCAGAGGACGGTCATCCCATGGCCCCCAAGTTAACCTCATGGCACTATCAGCAACTCACAGATACTGACTGGCTGTCTCTGGGTCCCAATTCCTAATCCCCAGGAAAAAAGACTCTGACCCAACCTGGCAAGGTGTCCTCTGCCCTGGTCCAATCAACTCTCCCCAGAGGGGCAGGGCCACACGATACAAACACAGCTGCTGAGGGTCCACCACCACGGGTCATGGGAGCCGTCATCAGACATCTCGGTTATTGTCAAGCTGGCAGCCTCCCTCCACGGTGTCTATTACAAAGTCCAAGACAATGGAATAAATAACCATCACGGATTACTGATAAGGACGAAAATTCTCCAGTGTAAGCTCTGTCTTCATGGGCACTAAAATCCTTCCCAAAGCCACTCTACAAACTCTGACAGATTTCAGGAAAAACAGTTGATTATCACACTCATCTAGGTCCCGCACAATTATCACTGCTTTCTAGCACTTTAGAATGGTCCTGTTTTTGATGGCAAAGCCCAGTCAGGGAGAGACCTCAAACTCTGGGCTGCCAGGGCACAGGAGACAGCCTCCTTGCTGGCTGCTCTGTCAAAAGATGTGACTTGAAAAACAAACCAATGTCTCCAGGGAACTCCCACGCCAACTCCTGAAAGCTGCTGGGGATTCAGGTGTCACTTCAGAAGCCACTCCGTTGGTGGACGGACGGCCCAACAAGAGGGTCAAGTCAAGCCATTAGGGAGATCCTACAGAAAGGCAGGTGCCTCAAGATTAATGCTCCTGAATAGAGGAAAAGCAGTTATTTTTGACATTTTGACAATCACTTGAGAGTCTGGTTCTTATTAGCCCCATTTTTGACTTTTAAAGCTTTTCTTTTTCTTTTCTTTCTTTTTTTTTTTTTTTTTACAGAAAATGTCAGGAAATTTGGAACAGAAACTTACAATAAAACACGTCCCCTGACCCTCTGATCTATCAATCTTTCAAATAAACAAAAATGCTTAGAGAAGCCTGGAAGGAGGCATTTCTTGGTAGTCACCTGATATCAGTCGCTGTATTGGTCATTACCTTGCAATTGCTTTTTGGGAAATGGAGTAGAATGGAGCAAACAGGGAAATGCAGAGAATGAGTGTGTGTGTGCGTGTGTGTGCACACGTGCATGTATGTGCAGGTGCGTGCATGTAAGAGAGAGAATCAATAACTCATTTTAGCTATACCTTAAAATCTTACAGATGCCAACAGAACACCCTCTTGCACACTTTATCTCCAATCGTTCCATCTTGCAAGCTACATTATTCACAAATGAGACATTCAAGAAACACCAATCCTGAAATAAAATGTGCACCCCACCAGTGGCAAAGCAAACAAAAGCAGCTAATGTACTGTGGCTAAAAAAATTTTCAAACAAAGCGGCAGGAATTTACTGCCCTTGCTATTCGCTGGACCCCATGAACATAATCAGAACCCCAGGACTGATGCGAAAGTGTGATTTATAGTAAGTCTCAGGATAATAAAAGAAAATGAAAAAGCAAATTGTGCATGAACACGAGAGCTGTATTTCTTCCACTTTCAGCAAGTGCATCAAATTTCCAGCCAGAATTTCAGCGTGAAACTTAGAAGTCCCTCAAGAAACAAACTATGAGCCAACCAGCATCCACACTTGGCCATTGCCCCAGCCGCCTGAATGACATAATTAATATTTAGAGATGACGGTGATTAGAACAACGCACAGAGCGCCATCTGTTTGGGAGGCGGTGGACCTGGGTTTGAGTCCTGGCTGTGCCCTGGGGTGAATCTCCTAGTGCTCCAGTCACACCTGCTGCCTCAAGTGTTATGTGGATTAAATGAGATGGAGCGTAAAAAGCACAGTGCAGGGTGTTTAGCATACGCCAGTCTCAATAAATTTTGTTATAAATTATAAATAATTCACTTAGTTAAATGAGCTAGTACTGTTAAGGCATTTAGAACATAGTAAAGTCCTGGATCAGTGTTCGTCAGTATTATTATCACACGGTGAAACTTCCATGGATCCGGCCGTTTAGACAATGGGGTGACTAAATTAATTTACTTTCACGGTAAAAACCACCTCTAAACCCCTTCAGTGTTCAAAGTTGTTGAAAACCCTTCTGAAATATATTAGTCTACTTTCCAGGGTGAGTAAGTATGTGTTAAGTATCAATTTAAAGCTTTTTATGCTGGATCTTGCGTGGCTCCAAGCACACAGGTCAGAGTCCCTGGTTCTGGCACCGACTCTTTATCTGTCGGCTGTGTAACTCTGGTCTCAGTTTACTCATCTGTAAAATAAAGATCACAGTACCTGTCACGCCTTTTTCTCACTGTAGTGTTGGTGACTATCAAATGCAATCACGCATGTGAAATTACAGGCTTCGAAAACCAAAAATGCAAGGCAAATAAAAGTCAGAATAAGTTTGTCATTACTATCCTTTAGGACATCCTACCTGGTTCTGGGGACGCATACAGAGAAGGTATGGAGATTCCAGATGGTACTAAGGAAGATGCTTTTTTTTTTTTAAATTGTGGTAAAATATACATAACTTAAAATTTACCATTGCAACCATTTTTAAGTGTGCAGTTCAGTGGCATTAAGCACATTCATGTTATGCGCAACCACCGCCTCCATCCATCCCTGGAACTTTTTTCATCTTCCCAAACGAAGACGCAGTCCCCATTAAACAACAAATGTTCCCATTCTCCCTTCCTTCCAGCCCTGGGAGCCACCGTTCTACTTTCCATCTCCATCAATTTGACAGCTCAAGGCACCTCATGGAAGTGGCATCATACAGGACATTACTTTTTCAATAAATCCATTACGTATTTTCTTACCTTTTCCATCTTTGTCTTTAAAGGCTGAGTGTAGAAAACAATGGCAGTTAACTGAGGATTTCATCTTGTGGATTCCAGATCCGTGCAGTCTGGGACAGGCCTGTGACTGTGGCATAAGGACACAGAGCCTCACAGCCTCCTCCAGGCCATGCTGGGGCTGATTCCTCTGTCTGGTCTCGGTCGCAGTTTGGGAAGACTTCTCGGAAGCTGTGGTATTTTAAGGCTATGCAACGCTGGGGAATAGAGTCTGGCCCACCTCTACCACAAAAGTACTGTCTAACATTGAGTGAATCATTCTCCCTGAGTCATGTCTGTTAACTTGAGGAGGACTGGGTTCAATGATCCCAAAGCACCATCAACTTCACATTCAAATGTTTGGATGGCGCGTCTACCTCACAAGATACTCAAAACTATCATTTTATTCTTCTCCCCTTCTCCATCCAGGAGCAATGCATTTTGTATAATGAAAACGGAAGAAGAGAAGGATACTGTGATATTTTTCCTGGGAAAATAAAGCGGGGCCAAAGAAAAACTCAAAAAAAAAAATTTGAACTGGTTTGAGATGTTCCTGGCGTTCATTCAGTGTGGTCATCTCTCCTCCGACTGGGTGTGGGTGGGGGTGAGGGGCAGAGTGGACGGGAGTTTCATGGCACGTGCCAGAATGCTATTTAAAACACCTATTTGAAACACAGGAACAAGTATTTGCACAAATTCCAGGCTTTGACATCACAAGGGGAAAGAGAAATACTGAGTTACACAAACCATCTAAACTGAGAAGATAGAGATATATGATCACTTTTAAATTATCTCCAAAGTTACACCAAAATGGACACTAGCTCCAGGATTCGAAGGCGCGATTCCGTTGAGTACAAAAAAGCAGTAAGGGCAATACAAGAAGCCACAGACCAAAAGAGTTATGTACTTGTAGGGAACCATGATCCATGCTAGTCATAAACTTCCCAACTTGGGTGCATTTGGACGAGGAGATGCTTCTGGTCTGATAAGAGCCTGGCTCTGGGAAGAAGAACAAGATGACCCACGTTCCTATGGAGGGGACACTTTCACACATGAATCACCAAGAAAAATGGCAGCTGCTTCAGAACATTGGCTGCCTGCCCTAGAAGCCGACCCTGGGGGGGCTCAGTCTACGGGGACCCCCCTTCAGCGTGGAATGCAAAGCTAAGTACCCATCCATCTGACTTCCAGAGGCAGGTGACGACTTACGCATATTATCATTTTTCTCCCCAGACAGAGTAGCCCTTGTTTGAAAAATGTAGCTCCTATTGGCTAGGATCAAGTCAATTTTCTTAGAATGGGTATTTCCAGTGTTGTGTCCTGCAAACGGCTTCATAAGAAATGAGGACAGAGACCAAGAACACATGAAATACTGGAATGGCAATCTGTAATAATCTTAATAAGAGTTTTATAATGTATCTTTTCCAAAAAAGGATGACAGAAGATAGGTTTTATAGATCTATTCCCATTAAACCAATGTCAGGGACTGAGAATTCCTGAGTCACAGGATTTTAGAGGTGAAAGAAAACTGAAATATGGACTACATGAATGCCCCAGAGCATTCCTGATGTGGCACCCCTGGAAAACGCTCATGTGGTCCCCTTCACCTCCTCCAGGGAGAGGAGAATGCCTCCTCGTGAAGGAACGGGCGAAGGAGCCAGGCTAACTACGTGAAATTACACAGGGTCGTTAGCCGTTTGGGACTTTGGTTTTCTCATCTATAAAAGAGGGGAACTACTTTATAAGACTCTGTGGGAGTAGAAACAACGTGTACAGAGCAATAGTTTAGCTCTGGCTTATCAGTGAGTGTTAGTTTTCTTCCACGTTTTTTTTTTTTTTTATTAAAAAGGTCTTCCATATGTTGGGCTGAAATCTGTTTCTTTATAGCTTTTACCTGGTAGTCTCAATTTCAACCTCTCAGGGAAATGGAACCATTTTTTCTCTCTTCTTTAAGGAACCACTTCCAACCCTTGGAGACAGTCACGAGGCTTCCTGGGGTCCTCTCTTCTCCAGCCTAAACCCACCCAACTGTCTCCTTCATTCCTTAGAACTAATGAAGAACTCAGGTCACATCTTTAGGAAGTTCCGGTAGAATTGGGGGCAGATGGATTGGGAGCCTATCAAGGCAGGGTCCCTGCCAGCAAGGAACCTAAACGTATCATGCAGTCCAGGTAAAAGGGGGGCCAAATCAAAATACAGTCAAAGTGTTATTGTTGTGCAGGAGAAGGAGCAACTAAATATGATTGGAAAACTAGAGATGACTTCATGGGAAGCGAAGTTTGAGTCGGGTACCCAAGAATTGTAAGGATTTTGAAAGGCAGAAAGCCCCTGCTGGGGAACAGCGTACACAAAAGCATGGAGAAGCGAAAGTGCATGAAACATTTTCAGAACGGGGCTACGGACTGAAGTGTGTCCCCCTCAAATCCATATGTTGAAGGCTTAACTCCCAATGTGACTGTGTTTGGAAATAGGGCTTTTAGGGGGTAATGAAGGTTAAATGAGGTCATAAGGGTGAGGCCCTCATCCGATGGGACTGGAGGCCTTACAAGAAGAGGAAGATCTCTCTGTCTGTGTGTCTGTCTGTCTCTCTCTGCCCTGTGAGGACACAGTGAGAGGAGGGCCATGTGCAAGCCAGGAAGAGGCCTCACCAGAAACTACCCACTGCTGGACCTTGATCCTGGACTTTCCAGCCTCCAGGACCATGAGGAAATACAGTTCTGTTGTCCAAGCCACGCTGTCAGTGGTATTTGTTACAACAGCCCCAGCAGACTAATGCAAATGGCAACTCCTGAGGAGAATCAATGGGTACAGACCTAAGAGGAGAGTGGGTGGGGATATCCACCAACTGACCAGAATGAGGAAAGGTAAATGGCCAGGCTTTGGAGACAGAGAGACCAGTGTTCAAATCTCAGTGTTGCTGCTTCAACAGTAGTGTGACCTTAGGCTAGTGACTCAACCTCTCTGAGCTCAAAGCTCTTCTTTGTTAGTGGCAGAGAGAGATAATATCCATGAGGTACCATTCACCATGCTGGCACGTGGAGGGTACTCTATAAATGTAAGTTATTATTACTATATTTTTGTAAATGTTGCTGATCATAAAACTGGTACTGAGGTAATAAGAGAGATACAGGATGTTACTGACCTGAATACTTCTTAAAACTGTCCCCTAGCTAAAAGATGGCACATGTTCTCTATTCTTAACATTCCTGGATGGCAACTGCATCTCCTAGAATGCTAATAATAAAAATCTAACTCTGAACAAGGAAATATTGTTTGCAGAAGAATAGCAGGACTGTGAGAGAAAACAGGCATGCAATGTTGGCATTCGTGTGGCCTAAGGAGAGGGGATTTGGGGCATGGCCAGATGTGTCCTTTACCTGCTTCTTGCTTTGCAAACTCCTATGCACCCTATAATACCCAGCTCAATTGTCACCACTTCCACAAAGCCTTATCCACAATTCCTCCAATCCTATTAGCCTGCTTGAGAAAGCGAAGATTCTGTGGGCAATCATACTATAATGATAATACACTACCACCAGCATGCAGGATCCACCTAATCCTTAGGATAACCTCATGTGGTCTAGGTGTCCACACGCCAGGCCCTCTACCTAAGACCAGAAAAGGCACCCAGAGGCTGTCATTTTATTCCAAAGTTCAAAGCAACACTGGAACTAATGAAGACATCTATGTATCAAGAAGTTTCATGACAGATTATTGGTATTAATATATTATGACATTGATTTTGACTCTTACTTCTTCTCAACGTACATACAAATTTATCTAGAGATGCATGTTGGCTTTCTTTGTCAATCACACATAAAGCTCTAAAACACTGTATACATACACCTTAGAAGCTTAGAACTAAAGAAAATCTCAAGTCATCATCAGATCTGAAATGACCACAGACAACTACTAAGTAAGGCAGAATTAATGCCCTTTTGCTCTAGCATTTAAATTTGTCTCAAAGTTAGAATGTGTAATAATAGGAATTTTTGAATCCCCATTTTAAACACGATAAACCTTGGGCTCAAAAATTTTAAGTAATTTACCCAAGGCCATACAGCTACTGAGCACTGGAGTGGAAACCCAGGCCAACGTGATTGCAGAGTCCAAAGAACAACCTTTTCCTACTTCCTGAGAAGAAGGAGCAGCCATAGCAGAAAGAGAAAAGGAAGACCAATTGGCCCAACACAAGGACCGTCATGCCCTTAGGACTCCTCAAAGAGAAGAAGAGTTTAGCCCATGTACTGTCACCAAGGAAAGAATTAATGTAGAAGCTTTCTAATCGGAAAAAAAAATCAGTAACAAAAGATAAATACACCAATAGTAGAATGGGAAAAAATGAATACTCACTAGAGAAAAATGGCCACTGAACATAAAAAAAAAATCCAGCCTTACTTAATTATCAAAGAAATGGAAGTTAAGACAACAATGACATGCCATTTTTGCTTTTAAAATTGACAAAGGGAATGACAAGACCTAGTGATGGTGAGGTAAGTAGAACGAAGCATTCTCTTGAATGGTTGCTAGGAACCATAAATACATAAATTTATCATAACATCATAAGGCCAGGTACTATCCGATGCCCTTTAAGGCATTTTTCATCACAGTATTATTTATAACAACAAAAAACTGGAATAATCCTAACTTTTCAACAATAGGGGATAAGCTAAATAAATTACGAAACATTCCTACAATGGAACATGTTTAACAAGACCAATAACAATGATGTCATTAAAAATATTTAATGACACAGAGAGAGGTTTGTGATGCTGTTAAAAGGCAAATGCCATTTACAAAAGAGAATGGCCCGATAGGGTTCCATTTTGGTAAACATACGTGTAAAAACACTTGCATAAAAACGACTAAAAGAATACATGTTAGCAGTGACTATAATTTTGGCTTGACTTCATTTCCCATATTTTCTACAACAAATATGTTTTGCTTCTGTTTTTAAATCTAGTTTTTTTTAAGGAAGAAAAAGATTTAAGGAAAAGAGCAATAAAATGTAAGGAGACCCCCCTAGCCCACCAACCTCCAGAGGTGAGCTGGGCCCCATCTCCCTGACAGAAGTCTCCAGGAGACCTCAGTTTCCCCAGAACAAGAGTAAATGAGGCTGCTTCAACCGACCCTGGGAAGAGGACCCAACCATTTAGCTGGATTCTGAAGTGGTCTCTCAGGCCTTTCCCAGATCTCTCTCCTGGGAGGTCTGTGCAGCACTGCAGGACGGACTGCTGTGGGCCTCTCTGACTCGACTGATGCAGGGCCCTTCTGTGACTTGACACCAACACGCACTCATTTCAAGGCCAGCATCTCAAGGCCTGCCCAGGGTTTACCTGCTATCTGGGCCCAAGTTTGATCAGACTGTCAGGATCAGCCTGATACCCACTGGGAATCATGAGCAGAGAGATGCCCATCACAGCAGAAAGGCCTTCTCTGGCTCCGGTCTTCCACGTGCTCGCACTATTAAACATTTTGCATCACCTCACCTTTCCCCCTCCCCGCCCCCAGCCCACATACTCCTATTTACTGAATAAAATTTACGATAAAGCAAAGAAACAAAAACAAAACACCCACAAATAAAAAACAGCAATGTCAACAATAACAAAGCACATGGTCTCTGAATACACATGTTAGCAAGAGTTCCCCACCTTTCATAGTCCTTTGAACACACACGCCTGGTGAGCTGCTGGAGGTGATTTTCTGATCACCTAGTGGTTCTTGATGCAAAAATAAATGTAGAAAAACATATGCAGGCCAATTTACAGTTTACAGAGCACATTATCACGTTAGGATCTGATAATGACCTCAGTGGCCGTCATTACTCCTGCATGACAGCTGAGAGGCCTGAAGGTTGGCCCCCGGGTTACTGTCGTAGTCAGTGGCCATGTCAGGGCTGTCCTGGGGGTGGGGCTGGAGCACTAAGTAGAAACAGTCCAGCGTGGAGACGGCAAATCCCCTCTGAGCCCTCACAGCACCAGCAGTACAGAGAACGGCGTGACCAAAGCTCATCGACGTGTCTATTTTACTTATTTTGAATTTTCTTAGTTTTGTTTTATTTAGGCAAAATTCACATGGCAGGAAATGGACCATTTTAAAGTGAATAAATAAGTCATGGGCACTTGGGACATTCACAGTGTTCTGCAACCACCACTTCTATCTAGTTCTAAAGCACATCCGTCACCCCGAAGGAAACCCCACACCCACCAGCAGTTGCTCCCTATTCCCCCTCACCCAGCCCCCAGCAACGGCCAATCCGCTTTCTGCCTCTACGCATTTAACTATGATGGACAATTTTTTACATGAATGGAACATGGGATTTTTGCATCTGGCTTCTTTCACACAGCATAAACATCTTCGCGGTTCACACATGTTGTAGCCCATATCAGTACTCTATGCCGCTTTATGGCTGAATACTATTCCACTGTGTATCTCTACCACAATTCGTCTAATCATCCGCTAATGGACATTCGAGCTGTTTCCACCTCCTGGCTAATGTGAATAGTACTGCTGTGACCATGCACGTACATGTATGCAATTGACTACCTGTTTTCAATTCTTTGGGATAAACACAAGTTTCCTTATGTTCTTATGTATTTTATCTGACTATCAGAGTATAGGATATTTATTGGAGAAAATGTGGAAACTAGAGGAAAAACACAAATAAGAAAATTCGCCTAAGGGTAATTAAGAATATCTTCTTCTAGAAAGGATATTCTATAAGCTAAAAAAGCTTACAACCCGTTCTGCCTTTCCTCCCTATAAACATAGATTATTGTTCTAGACTAGGTCGTTGAGAAGACGGACTCTGTAGTCAGAAAAACCCGGCTTTCCATCCTATCCCTCAGGGATTATATGGCACATTTAAGGGACGGTGTTGTGAGTAAAGTGTCCAGGACAGAACCTGGGACAGGATGGGCGTGGGGGAGTGTAGCCAGAATGGTGCTTCCACCAAGGATGTGCCGACTCCACCAGAAAGGGAGGCTTGTGGGAGAGCAGTTTTGTGTTTTCACTGCTGTATCTTTAGTAGCATGCCTGGCACACAGCTGGCACTCAATAAACACCTGTTGAAGAGCGAGTGACTATAGTGTTGGGGAAAGGATTGGAACTAAGAGAGCCAGAAGGATCTCTGCGAAAACTCAGCTTTCTGAGCTCAGAAGACAAAGGCTGTGCGTGGGAACTTTTTGCAAGTCAGTCTGAATCCTGCACGACCATCTTCCAACGGCTAGAGTTGCTCAGGTAAGACTCAGGGCCCACAAAAATTGGAGTCATTTGCAGAAAACGGTCAGCAAGTCAGTTCGTCTTTGTTGCAGCAACTGAGGGCAGAGCGAGGAGCCCTCGGAAGCATGTGCTGAGTTGACCCTTCTAGGCTGCTGGACCAGGTAAGGCTCGGAGCAGTTTTTCAAAGCAAATGAAGCATTTGATGGGATAAACCCAGGCAAAGAGATACTTAAGCATGGGGCCTTGACAGCAACTGCCCTGCCCTAACACCGCTTGGAACCACAGAGATGATTAGTGAACTTCTCATGGCCCTACAGGAAATCTTGCCCGGCAGAGGAATGCAAAACTTTCCAGCCTTGTCTAAAAGCAGGTTCCCCACACTCCACCGCCTCAGAATGACGTCTGTAATGGGTTGCAGAGCTCACTGCCTGCTGAAGGTCTATGATCTCCTCCAACTGTGGGTCCTTACCCCAAGTGAGAGACCGGCCCTGTTCTTGGACTAACTTCTCCTGCAACCTCGGGAGGGTTGAAACGGAGCTGGAGGCACGTGAGCTCCCAGGAAACAGGCCAGAGGAAACGCAGGGCTGACCCCACCTCAGATGGCTACTGGCCGGGCCTTGCCAGGGAGGAAGTGAGCATCCTTGGTTCCAGGGTAACAGTCTGTTTTCATGCAGGAAGGCCTTTGTACTTCTCCTTTAAAGCACCCATCAGTGTTGCGATTAAATGGTTTTTACTATATGTGTGTATGTGAAATTAATTGTTAACGTCTCTCCCACTAAATGTATCTGAGGGCAGGACCATTGTCGCGTTCATCGTTGCATCTTCAGACCCCAGGATAGCCCTTATCCATGGTAGGCACTCAACAAACCTTGTTGAGTAAATGAATCTAAAGCATTTTATTACGAATTTCTATTCAGTTTGAAGGCAACATAATACATTGACCAAGGAGATGAGTTTGAATGTACCGCTTTATGACAGTGGGCAAATTGCTGGAATTGCTTTTATTAGTTTCCTGATGTTGCTGTGACAAATTATTACGAACTTGGTGGCTTAAAACAGTACAAATTTATTCTCTCACGATTCTGGAAGCCACAAGTCCAAAATGAGGCTGGACCATGCTCCGTGTGGGGACTCCGTCTGGGGAGAATCCATTCCTGGCGTCTTCCAGCTCCTGGGGCTGCCCTGGCATTCCTGGGCTGGCGGCTGCATCACTGCACTCTGCCTCCATCTTCCCAGCACCTTCTCCTCCAGGGGTCTGTACGAGAGCTCCTTCAGCCACCGCCTTCTAAGGACACCTGCAGGCATTTGGGGCCCACCCAGATAATGCAGGATGCTCTCATCTCAAGATCCTCAGTTAATGACATCTGCAAACACTCTTTTTCCAAAAAAGGTAAAGTTCATAGGTTCTGGGGATTAGGACAAAGACTTATCGTTTTTGGGGTCACCGTTCAGCTCATTACATTTCTCTAAGGCTTGGTTTTTTCATCTGTAAAATGGACATACTATCCCTTAGAATTATTATGAGGATTAAATGTGACAATACATGTAAATCACTTAACATGGTTCACGGCACATAAAACACTCTCAATATTTGGTAGCTATTAATAGCCGGTATTATTTCATGAGACAGGGAAGTATAACTCCCAACGGCCAAACGGAAAAAGTGATGGAGTCATGTCAGCTCATTCAGACATTTTAGAAAGCATGTCAGTATCAGTATCAATATCAATATCAATCTCTCTGTCTCTCTATTTATTTAATCAGGGCTGGGACCTGAGCTTGGCCCTCTTACCCATGTCATTACATCTGGTACTCAACCTGGGAGACTGGCATTCTCCCCCATCTTACAGATGGAAAAAAAAAAAACAACTAAATTTCCATTTTCAAGAACCTGAGCTAGCCACAGAGCTTAAATATAAACCGAGGACTTCTTGTTCTAAGCCCAGTTCTTTTCAATATTACTCCAGAAAATTAAGGACAGGAATGGAGAAAGTTCCAAGCATCTGTGCCTGGATAAATCACTTGTTAGAATATTCTGGAAAGAGCTGACTACAGGGCAGATTACGCTAGAACTCCAAAACAGGGGTTCTCAAACTTTGCTGCCCATTAGAATCACCTGGAGAGCATTTAAACCCCTCAAATCACAGACTGAACAGAAGAACAATGAAATCAGAACAGCATGGGGAACAGCCCCAGGCGTCAGGATGTTTCAAACTCCCCAGGCGACTCCAGCACAGTGAGGTTGGGAACTGCTGCCCTCTCGGAGTTCTCAAACTCTGGCGGGAGTCAGCCACCTGGGAAGCTGGTAAAACTGCAGAGGCTCAGGGTCCCTTCTCTGCAGGTGATTCTGACACCCACCAAAGTTTGAGGACAACCACTCAGAAGCACCTTTCTGGAGCACAGCAAGCAGGAGAGGACGGAGCACAGCGGGAGCTGAGGCAGAGCCAGACGGCAGAGCACCGCGGATGATTTCTTGTCCCTCCCTCGGCCAGAGGCCTCTAAGTCCAAAAGTCCCTGGAGTCTTTGAGCCAGAGTTGAGTTGACCGAAGCCAAAGGCCCAGGACTCCAAGGCCTTCGATCCCTGTGAGCAGGGCCCCAGTCTGCAAGTTTCTAGAAGTATCTTGGGGCCAAACTCCAAGCCATTTCTGCAGTGGGTGCCCAGGGAGGTTGTCTCAGCAGGCAGCTCTCAGTCCAAACTAAGACACGCGGGCAAGCACAAAGCCAGCCTGGGAGAGTCAAGAAACGCTTTCTCTGCTGCTTCCTGATTATTTACGAGTCCAAGATTGTGCCTAGTCTTTGCCAGGAATTAGCAAAAATGGTACCAAGGGAGGAAGGAACCTGAGACCCATGACAAGAGGCAGATAAACCTCTATCCCCATTCTCAGTGGTAAAAACAGGAGCATCAACACACCCAAGCTGGCTCGATTCCTCCTCTGTCTCAATCGGGTGGTGGTTGCTAGGGGTGGGGAGCTGTCTCTTCACACAGCCAAGGTGGCCATCTGTGGACACCCTAGGGCCTCACCTCTAAGCTGAACACCCACACACAGGAGCACGCGGGGGAGGAGACGGAGGGCTGCGGGGAGGGACTGGGGCCAGAGCTGAAGCTGGGACGACTGGCTGGAAAGACCTCTGAGCGGGGAGGCTGACCCTTCCACGCCAGTGCTAGTGCCCAGTGGCAAACCCCTCCTTTGAACAGGCTTCGAAGGATCAAGACTGACCACAAAGTGTTGGCTTCCCTCGATTTTATGACAGAATTCTGAAGTCCTCATCTCGGAGGTTCCTTTCCCTAAAGTCAACAGACTCGTCAAGTAAAGAGGATTAACAAGAGCCCTGGAGAGAGCAACCCAGCGGAAGAGGAGCTGGTTCCACAGTGCATCCTTCCATGCTGGGCTCCAGGCAAACGGACCAAGAGCTCATTGTTAGCGAGGGACGGGTTAGGCAGACACAGCGGAGCCAGCGGGAAGCCCCCCTGCGTTCCTGCAGGACGGTGTTCTCACTGCTTCCAGGCTGCAACCGGATCTTAGAGGAAAAGGAGACTGATTTTGGATGGTCAGGAAAAGCTTATCTCAGAAAGTGACAATTGTGCCAAGACCTGAAGGAGGGGAAGCAAGAGAAAGAGGATTCTGGGTAGAAGGAACAGCATATCAAAACGCCCTTGGTCAGGGAAGGGCCTGGCTTGGAGAAAGCTACAGGAAGCCAGTGTGGCTGGCACATGGCCCACAGGGGACAGCAGGCAAGGACACAGGCACTGCTGGCGCATTAGGGCCTGCGTGAATGTGCCCACCTCCGCCCAGAGCCGGGTTTCCTGCCTGGTTCTGCTGGTCCACAGCTGTCCTTTAAACCGCCGCTCTCAAAGTGGAATCTCTCCGTGCTCTGCACTTCTCACTCACAAATCTTTTCCCCCCGGAAGGGAGATTACGCGAAATACTGCCTTTCCCTAGGGGTAACGATCAGATCATGGTCTGTAATGATAATCCGTTGCATGTAAAGCATTTTATACAATTTTAAGCATTATACAAACAGGCGCACAAAATCAGTTCTAGAAAAAGTGCTTTTCATAAAAAAGCAGTTCCTGAGGACTTCAAAGCTGGGATGGAGCTGAGAACAGCTCCTCACGCTGCAAGGAGGACAAAGCTAGATGTACCACTGCTCCAGCTGCTGCTTCATCAGAGCATCTTCAAATAGAAATACAATGCGAGCGACGTGTGTCATTTTAAACCTTTTAGCAGCCACATTACAAAGGGTCAGGTACAGTTAATTTTAATTATATATTTCACCTAACTCAATACATGAAAAATTATCATTTCCACATGTAATTAATATAAAAATTATTAGTAAGATGTTATAAGAGCTTTTTTCCTATTAAGCCCTTGAAATCCAGCTTGTGCGTCACACTTAGACTAATCTCATTTTGGACCGGCCACTTTCATGTGGGGCCAGGGGCTCTGGTACTGGACCATGCGGCCTCAGAGTCTCGCTGGTAAGGCAGCCGGGCCCAGGAGGGATATCTCCATCCCGCAGATGAGAACACTGAGGCCCAGAGCTTAACCGGCAGGTCACTGACCCGGTCGGTGGTGGACCAGAGCTGGGACTAGAATCAAGCTTCCTTGTCAAGAGCTCTTTCCCGGATCATGCTCCCCTCTCCTTGGGCATAAAAAGGTGGGGTGTAGGGGCAAGAGAACTACTAGAAATGAGCACCCATCGGTGCTGGGGACTGTGACGGGGCTTCGATCTCATGTAACCCTTACAACAACCCCCTGCAGTCATTCCACTTCCCCCACTTTCCAGACGAGGTCTCGGAGGCTCCAAGTGCTTGTGTCATTGATGGTGCAGGATGCCATCAGTCCTTTCAAGGAAACGAGGCTCTCAGGATCAGGATGATGTTGCTTAGGGCCCAAACCTGCTGAATGTGGGCTGTCATCCCACACGGCTACCCCAGGAATTCCACCGGAAATTCCTCCAACCAGCTACCAGCTTTGAAGATGGGACACAAGGATGGATAAGCTCTCCTCCTAGTTCCTGGAGGAGGGCTCTCTAACCTGCCAAATGCCAAGGCTCCTAATCCAGTCCAACCCTATCTTGCCCCTTCACCCACTGCCACTGCTCCAAATACATACAGTTAGGAACATGAGCAAAGGGCTCAGGTACTCCATTCGGACTAGCTGTGAACCAAGCTCCAAGCTACAGGCCAGTCAATACCATTTACATAGACTCTTTATGTGCCAAGGACAAGTCAAGTAACAGAGAGGGGACAAGAGGAAGCAACCACTTCTGGACCAGAGAACCCGGTCGCAGCCCTAGATCATGACGTTCCCAGGCAAGAGGTGGGCCAAGTGGCCGCAGCCAGCCCGTGTCTGTCTATTGTGACTGTGCAAGCAGCCGTCCTATGGCACAACACAAGTGCAACCCACAGATGTGTTTGTTGGCCAGGAAAACCATGTTGGTGATGGACACCAGTGCCTCCACAGGCGAGAAAGGGAGCTCCAAGCCAGAGCAACGCAGGGCTCCTGCTCCAAGAGCCGGGCAGCTCACTTCCTGACGACGTGTAAAGTTCCCAAGCTGGGGGGGACGCCAGCTCTCCTTTTAAAAAAAGCAAAGCAGGACAAAAATATCCCCAAATCTAGTCTGTAAGCGCAGGGAACTATTTGCAGTGGGAAGCAGCCCTGGGTATTTTTTTAAGTAGTCAGTTCCCTCCCTTTCTGCTACCTACGGGTGCAATTTCCAGTCCTTTCTCCAAAAGAAACATTTGGCTTTCTATAGAGAACCTCTGAGACCTCATGCGACGGAAAATGGAAGAAGGGGAAAGAGGCCCTCATCACGCCCCACCCCAAACCCTCCCGGGCAGCTGAGGTTGGGCCCCTGTAGATGCATTTATTTTGGGAGGTACTTAGTCCTGAAGCATTTGTCTCAGAAATCACCGCCATGCCCCATCAATGGGAGCTTTCAACAGCTCTTCCCGGGTGGCCTTGTCTCTTTCTAAACTTCATTTCCTGTTGGAAAGGATAAACAGGTAGCTGTTTATTGCCACCGACTAGACTCGTTTCACAGAAATACAGGACCTGAGTGAGGCTGGGGAGCCCTGGTGGGACTGAGGGTGGGACAGAGCAGCTGGGTGAAGAGAAAGGCCCCGAAGCACGCCAGTGGTGGATGTTACTTTACTGCTTCTCCACGGGAGGGGACTTGCCCACGGGAGGACGGATAGGAGCACCAGGGAGACTGTCCTCGGCCGCCATGTTGGACATGCTGGATCCCTGAACTTGGCCCGGAGTACCCGATGGGAATCCTGGCACTGCCACTCACCAGCGGTGCCCCTCAGCCAAATCTTTTAACCCTCATTAGCCTCAAGTGCCCATCTGCTCTACCACACAGGGTGGTGAGAATTCACGGATGCATGCAGCATGCTTAGCAAGAGCCTCACCCCAGTAGGTATTCACACGCAGCAGCTATGAATTGGCATGGATGGCGTTAGAGCCCATACGACTTAACGTCATGGTTTCTACTACACTCAGGCATTGTTGGGCTGTGAGAGCGTGCCAAAAGAGAAGAGAACCCCGACTTTAAAGAGGCAGGCAAATAGATAAAGAGATAATTTCAATACAGCCTGGTAAGTGTTCTGATCAAGATAGACATGGGGTGGTATGGTACCTCACATATGAAATATTTTGGGGCATGGTCAATGGGATTGATGAAAGGATTCATTACTTGTCTCTCTCTCCCTCTAGAACGCAAGGTCCACCAAAGCAGGGATATTGCTTGTCTTACTCAGCTCTCGGCCCATTGGGAGCACTGTGGGGAAAGAGGGGGTGAGGGAGGGTTCACGGTGATGCTTAAGTAAAGGCGTCAGCCAGGTGAGGAACGGGGCTCAGGACAATCCAATCAGAGGACAGACAGTGCATGAACAAAGGCAGAGAGACTGGAAGAAAGAGGATGTATCTAGGGAATTAGGGGCAGGTTGTGGAAACAAATGGAGTACAAAGTATGGGTGCAGGGGTAAGACCACGGAGAGCCTTGTCTATCAAACTAAGACGGATGGCGCTTGTGTGGGGACCCCGGGTGTGGAAGGCCAGAGCGGGCTGCTGCTGACACAGGCTGATTTAACAGGATCTGAAATCTCTATTCCAACCCTAAAATATGCTCTCCTTCCAGCCTGCCCAAGTACCCATGATGATTTTACTATCAAGCAAAAAAGTCACAACCATATTAACCAAAAACCGCTGTGACTTCTTACTCTCTGATTAGTTTATCAGACTTGCTAGCCAGATCCATTTTCACACCAACCATATGAGGTAGGTACATTTATTATCTCATCTTACCAATGGAAAGAGCAAAGCACACGTGGGCTGAGTGGCTTACCCAAAGTCACAAAGTCTGAAGTAGTGGGTTCAGGATTCAAACTCAGTCCCCTTGGCTCCGCGTCCATTTTCTTAACCACCATATCACCTCAGATCATCTTCCACTTACCATTTCTCTCTTCGGCTCAGCGTAGCCACTATTTAAACCATTTGATGAATTTTTATTTTCTATAACTCTGTTTTTCAATTCTAGAATTTCCATTTAGTTTTTTTTAAATGTCTACTGTTTAATCTTATTACCCTGTACTTGTCCAATAGTTTCTATTCTCTCTTTCACCGTGAAACATTTTAAACATAACTACTCTCTCCAATTGGTCTATTGTCTTTAGTTTCTAACATGTGAATGTCTCCATGCATTTTGTCTGCTGACTCTCACCACTAGTGGCTTTTTCCCCTCTCTTGCATGCACTATCGTATTTAAAAGTAAACTTAACATCAGCAGGAGTTTGCTGCTGTTGCTGCTTTGTGGTTTTGATTTTTTTAAATTTTGTTTTGGTGGGAGAACCACATGCACTGGGATGTTGAGACATTTTTATGACCTGGTTTTAGATTGTCCCCTGTCAGGGTCTCACAGTTTAATCAATTCCAGAGTAAGTTTTTATGTTATCTTCTTGGCTTGTGGCTCGAGCACCACACGAGAAGCACCCCACCCCACACAGCACAGGCTGGGGTTTGATTTCTCACGGGTGATCCCAATGGCCCAGGGTGGTTGACAGAGTTCCATTCCAGATGCCCAGTGGAATTTTCCCTCTTTCACTCTCAGGTCAGTCATTCCTCACTGACAGCCTGTGCAGAGGGTTTGTTTCCTATGGCCTCAGCCCTCATCCCCATGGGACACCGAAACTCTGGCCCTAACAACCATGCACACTCCACGTATTTTCAAAGGACTTTTTGTTCAGCTCCTTCTCACTGATCATTGCTCTGTCATGGAGCTTTCTGTTCATTTCTGGCACCTGGCGACTTCTCCTTTTAGTGTACCAGCCTGGCACTGGATTTTCTTTTTCTCGTTGTATATTTCCACCAGCATCTCTCTGTGACTGGGGGGAGTGTCCTTTGATAGCTCAAGCTATCAAATCGACCAGAAGGTTTTGATTATGCATTTAGATATCAGTCTTCCCCTCTTGGCTCTGGGTTCAGGGAGGACAGAGACCTCTGTCTGATTCATCTTTCAATTCTAATTCTTCAAACAACACCCAGACCAGAGTAAAAAGCAATAAGGATTTGATCAATAAATGAGTTAATCAGCTTTCTCTTTCATTCTAAATGGGAATTAAAGACCATACACTAATTATCTTTAGAGAAATAAGACACCAAGGATCCCTAGAAAGCCATCCATCCTTTCTGGAAGGCCATGCTAAGAAGGGAGTCTGGAGCCTGCCTCAGTCCAGCCTTTTGGCCAGTAGGTTCACTGTTATTAGCATCGCTTCCTTCTTGAAGGGCAGCCACTGCTAATGACAGTGCTGGTTTGGAGGAAACAACGTCTGGCCAGCCAGGCTCCTGACTGATGGCTGTGCTGCCATCTTCCCACGTACGGATCTCCTTCTTTAGTCATAAGTGGAACCTGATCAATAACTTGCAGTGGAGATAATTTTTCTGTTGGCGCCATCAGGAGCTTGCCAATTAAATTCACATACTTGAAAGCACCCGGTACAGTGCTCAGCAGAGAGTAGGCACTAAGCTAACATTTACTGAACTTTATTTCTTCTTTTCCATTAAAAAAAAATCGGCAAATATTTGTTGAAAATCTATCGTCTCCTGGGCACTGTGCTTGGGGCTGGAGATGGAGAGGACAGACATGCAGTCCTCGCTTTAATCCTTAATTAGAAAAAGAATGTCCAAACCAAATTTGACAATAAAAAAAATTATCCTAAATGTCCTTTTATTTCAGGTGAAAAGACACCTCACCCCATCCTGCCACTCACCAATGCCTAAGGAAGCATGAGCAGCACAAGAACCCTGCCTAGGACTGCGTGACGGTCTCTTCCCTCAGAGAGGAAATCAGCTCCCGGTGAATACAGGAGCAGACGAAAGAGAGCTGATCATAAAAGACAATTTTGGCGATGACTTTCCGGCTCCTTGGATCACTGTAATTCCAGGACCTAGAATCATGCCTGAACTAAAGCAGAAACTCAACACAGTTGTTGAATGTGAGTATTTGCACTCATATGTGTGGATGGGGCCCATTCATACATGGCCCTAGATGTGGTGTGCCTTGTCATTCCACACGTATTTGTTGAGGATTTCCTATGAACAAGAGTCTGGGTTAGACTTTCTGATGGATACAGAAGAAAAAAAAAGAACAAGATAGATATGCTACCTACAAGGAACATCCAGGTTTAAGTGAGATAGACAGGTGTGATTTAACATGGAACATGCTCACAGAAGAACAGAGAAAGGGCTATGAGAGTCCCAAAGCAGGAAGCCACTTCCTCCTAAGGGTTAGACAAGATTGGCTGATATAGACTTGATGCTCAGACATGAAGGAGAAGGAATTTGTTGCCCTAGAGAAGGGAGAGAATGGGTGTTGGCAAGGAAGGCAGGGCACTCCGGGCTGGGAGAAGAGCTCAGACAACAGCAGAGGGGCAGGAAGGCACAGGATCTACGAGAAGAAATGGAAACTTGGCTGGAGATGCAGAAAGGGACATAAAGGAGGCCAAAGGGAAATCAGGCTGGAAAGGGAGGCTGAGCCGATCGCAGGGGCTGAGCGTGTCCTGATTTACCACTCTAGGACAGAGGATCTCCACGGGGCAGCCAGTGCTTGCACATGGCGGGGCTTAATCAAGACGACAGCAACCTCATGGCAGGAACCTGTGCCCCACATGCACACAGGAAGCTGCCATCTGTATGCACAGGCAATTACAAACATTCCCGGCCCCCTGCCCTGAACCCTGCAAGCACATCAAATACTCGCTGCAAGAGGTCACCAGCCAACAGCTCGGATCAATCCTGGCTCGGGCAGAATCAAATCCCCTAAATAAGATCCACTAGATGTGGTGTCAGGAAGGTCAGAAACGACCCCACTTCACATCTTGAAGCGTTTTTACCATGTGGAACATTTTAGAGAAGAAGGGAAAGGAAAGAGAGGGGAAAAAACTCTCCAGAAATAATAGAATTCCAAGTAATTAAATGTTAAATGATCACAAGGTAAGCAGGGAATTTATTTTGGCCCCATCTCCTTCTAGAGATGTAAGAAGCAGTCGATTTCAAAGAAGGCCGTGCCAGGATTAAAAACTGAGTCTCATGCCTCCCTCGGCCTCCCCGGCGTGTCCCCACTGGGTACCTTTGTCGAGCTCACTCGAAACGTTCCACGACGAGGTAGGCACTAACTCGGCGGTGACTGACAACTCCGTTTCTGAAAAGAAAAAGAGGGAGGGGGGGAAAGACAGGCGCAATATTAAATAGAGTCGCTTATGGGCTGTTAGAAGCATCACAGGAGATTTCCAAAGGCCCTGACCGCACACCAAACATTATCAAGCGTTAACTCTTCCTTGTCTTCTTAGAAGACCCGTCTTAGACTAATGTCGTCCAGCAGCCTTCCTGTGAAAAAGAAGAACAATGCGGCTCCTGCTGCTGATTTCACCCCAGTTTGTGAATTGACAGCATTTCTAGTAAGAGAGAAACCCACTTCTCTATATTGAAACTTCAAGTCAAGAGAAATGACGGAGAGTCACTTGTGGAACGAAACTTAAAATACAATTTTTTTAAAACCACCATAAAGTAAGGCAAACATGCAAATCGACAATCTATAGGGCATAATACACTGTGAAGATTTAAACCGTTTAATAATATACTGTAATATACAAATGATGTTTTTGTTGTTTTTGAAAACTTAAGCCATGACACTATCCTACTAGCACACGTTTAAAAGATGGCACTAATCTGGCCTTGGGCCATGTCTACACACGTGCGCACACACACGTTCACTGTGTTACAGAACTTCAGCGCTGGGCAGGGTGGTTGAGAGGCCAGAGCCTCAGAGGTTAGACACACGGCACCCGTGCTGTCAACTCCCCGCCGTCAACCCGGTGCACACATCGCTCAGCAGTCATGGCCCTTCTTGTCTACTAAACCTGGGATCCGCCTTAGAGTCTTCTCAGCACGGGGTCTAGGTAGACACTAGGAAGGGACCCGAGTTGGAACACAAGGTGAACTTTGGTAAGTGGGAGAATCGGGTTCAAATGCAGTTCTGTCTGTCGCCCACAGCCTAGCAGCCCACGCTGCCCAGAACTCAAGCCTGTGAAACCTGACTTGTCACCTCCCCTCTCTCCGGCTTCACCTTTCACCTCCACAAGCACACTTTCTGCATGTCCTTATTTACGGGTGGGGACTGTCTGCCACACGGCCACAGGAGCCACACGCCATTGTCAGGGAGCCTCGTCGAGGACGGGATGTCTACCCATCGAGACCCTGCAGAGGCCCACTTCCAGTTCGTCTGCTGGGTGTGCCGTCAACCTGCTGCACACACCAGAGACGGAAGGTTGTTTGGTTTGTGCAGACCTCCTTGGCTCGCCCCTTTCCCTGTCCTCCAAGAGGCAGGACAGGACGCAGACCAACCACACACAACCTCCCACCCCAAATGGCCCCAGTCACCTCCTACATCCTGAGCCCCAAACAGCAGTGACTCTTTCAAAGGGACCTGAAGTCAGATGGGCAGGTTGGCAGGGATCCTAAAACACATACAATTCCAAAATATGAAACCAAAAAAAAACTTTACCCAAGTCGGAAAAATGCTTAACACAAAGCACAGTAGAAGGCAGTGCCTCTGTTATCAACCCCTTGTTCTGGGAATGAGGCTTTCATGCAGGTGACTGTGACAGGACGAGCTAATTGTCTACAATTCGGGCCCCTCCACTTATGACTCCGACTGCAGCCCTGTTCTGACACCATGCTCTGCCACCACTGTGGCCCTGTGAATAACGGCCCCTTGTTTGCGGTACTATGGACTTCTGTGGCTCACCTTGTAAGCAGGCCCAAGGAACACCCCACCACCCAGCCTTCAGGGCGCTCAGGGATGGAAGCGCGGCAGCCATGGCGCTCCAGGCAAGGCAGCCAGGGTGGGGGAGAGGCGGGATTAAGGCGGATCTCGGCAGCATTTACGTTCAATATTTTCATAGCTTCACCTTACTGCTGCTCACACTTAGATTGTCAGGAATACAGGTTTCATTTTACAGTATTAATTTTATAGAAAGTTAGCTCTATGTCACTTGGTTTTCCCAACCTGAGCTTGAATTGCTGATTGAATATAATTTGGGAGCAACGACAAACGAATAGGTTCTTGGCACCGCCAACAGTGGAACCGGCCCCCCTCCCTGTGTCCCTGGACACTGATTACCACTCGGTTCTTGGGCTACAGCAAAGATCATTTCAATTCACAAGCCAGGAAGTGATTGTGATAGTTCTGAGGAATTTGGTTCTCAGCCTCAAGATCCATTCTTTAGATAACCACATGTTCAGCTTCTCGGATAAAATGATAATAAAAACAGATAAAACACGAATAATCTCCCTGAAAAATATTATCTCCCAAGGCCACATTTTTTAAGAGAATGGGTGATTATTTTATGTGAAACATTTGATATTAGTAACTCCGCCTCACAAAAATGATGTTTAATAAGCTTTTTTTCTGCCTGAAAGGAAGGCTGAGCTTTCAGTGAGAAAAACGGAGCCCGTCTCTACCTGAGCTCCACTAATGCCGGGTCACCTCTGGCCTCGGCTCTGTGGGATATCCACTGATGGATTCCGCTCCTCGCCCATCCTCCACATCACGGCAAAAGGTGAGATATTTCCAAGTATATTTACTTATTTTTATTTTTTTATTTTTTTGAGGAAGATTAGCCCTGAGCTAACATCTGCCACCAATCCTCTTCTTTTTGCTGAGGAAGACTGGCCCTGAGCTAACATCCATGCCCATCTTCTTCTACTTTATATGTGGGACGCCTGCCACAGCATGGCCTACCAAGCAGTGCCATGTCCGCACCCGGGATCCGAACCAGCGAACCCCGGGCCACCAAAGTGGAATGTATGCACTTAACCGCTGTGCCACTGGCCGGCCCCTCCAAGTATATTCAACACCAGACTGGCAACCTGTCTTTGTGTAAAATTACTGTGGTATTAGCAAATTAACATGTGCCATGGAAGACAGTAGGATATTTAATGGAAATACACACCTAGATTAAAATACTAATTTCTGCCACTAATTTTGTGATCCTGAGCAAGTTACTCCCCATCTTTTGACCTCTATTTTCTCATCTGTAAAATGGGGACAATAAAAGTCACCTCACAGGACTGAGGTAAGGATTAAACTAGATAATGGACCAAAACAGTCCTGCACGGTGCCCAGAACAGAGAGGACCCTCAGGATCATTTGTGCCTTCCCCATGTCCCGTGAGGCAGCCTGTAGCCTATCCCTATGTGGACACACTCCAGTGAGGCACACAGCAGCCATCCTTTACGTGGCTGCACCACAGTTAGCTGCTATGTCAGGGTCTAGGCTCAAAACAATGCATCCGCCAGGCTCTCAGAAAGACTCTAGATGTCACATGACTTACTAATCCACGCCAATCCTTTGATTTTGTGAGGTTTTCCTGAATTGGTCACCAATTCTCTCAGAACATAAGTGTTTCTATGTGTTTTTAGCCAATTTAGGCAAATCAGCATGTTTTAGAAAACCCCAGCCCTTATCTCCCCGACCTCTGTCGGAGGGCAAACCCCTGTTCTCCCGATTTGATCAATAGGAGTTATTATCTTTGCAGTCTCACTGATGACTGACTTTTTGGCACCGATTCTGCAAACCATACGGTTTTGGTATTTAAGCCTGAACAGTGGGAGTGTTATTTGGAGAGAAAGAAAAAAAAAATAAGCCTGAATCCTCCTCGTTGATAAAAGCCTGTGCTCTCCGAGAGGATTACTGGTTCATCTCAGCAGTTGGCAGGTAGACTCCCGACGCTCACAGGGTGTGTGAGCTCTTCCAAGAAGCACCCAGCCACGCCACATCCTACATCCTGCTCTGGCGACGCCTGAGGCTACACAGGCACAACCCAGATACTCACGAGACTAGTGGCCAGCCCAGTGTGAGGGAACAAGGGGCTACGCCAGTGCCTTTCTTGACCGGTCACTGAGTCCAAGAATGTTATCTCTGTGTGGGCCCTAGAGCCCAAGACTTATTTATCAAACTATGTTCTTTGGATCCCCAGGATTTTGTGGAGGTATCCTTATGGGGGGACACTGGAGGATGTGGGGTATCCTCATGGGCGACACGGGAGGATGTGCGGGTACAGAGGACCAAAGCATAAGGCTCTAGACCCTCCTTGAACAGGAACGACTCTACATTTCTCAGTTTTACATATTCAGGTGATGTGGAAAAGTCTCTAAACAAACATTTTTTAAGCCTCTTATATGGTACAATCTCCTCATTTTACAGATGAAGAAAGTGAGATCCTCAGCAGTCAAGACACTTGGCCAAAGTCACAGAACTTCCAAGATGGAGCCAGGCCTTCAGAATGGCTAAGAAATAAATGCATTCTGCCTTCTCCCTGAGCTCCTTTTTCTTGCGTCTGTGGCCCCCATGACGTAATACCGCTACCCTGAGAGGCTGAGGTCAGAGAGACACACAGGGCACTTTCAGACAGCCAGGGTCAGGCACACACAAGGGGCGCGCTTTCTTCTGTGGTCAAAGAAGGTCCCTGCTTGTGATCACTTGGCGAGGAGGTGGGGGTGCTGACGGCTCCAGTTCTCTGCGTGCAGTGGCATTTAGACGTTATCTGGGGACACTCTGGCCTTGGTCCCTTTCTCTCTCCAGGGCCTCAGTGGAGGAGACGCCCAGAGCCAGGTAAGCCACCTTCACTTAACGGCACCTGTTGGGAAAGTGCCAGTCCGCTCTCCTCGGAGGGGCAGGCGAACCACATTCCCCAACAGCACAAGGGGTCAGGCAGCCTGGGCACTGCTCCGGGCCTGGCTCACAACCCCCTCACCCCCGGGTCCTGAATGGGGGCTGCTCCACTCTGGGGACTCAGCTTACTTACTGGGGAGAGAGGTTGGCACCTCCCTCGCCCGGCAAGGATGTCAGGACTGGGGAATTTCTGTGCTCAGTGTCCACCTGGACCTCAGCACCCTCAGTGACCTCAGCTGTGGACACCTGAAGTAATCTTTGGATGAAGTTATCAGTACAGTCCCAGAGACAGAAGGGGGCGAAATCCTGCCCTTGATCCTGCACAGCCACCCAACCACACTGCCTCTGCTGCACGATGAAATCACGCTCTTAAATATAACCTGTGATGACTTTGTAAACAGCACAATTACTGTGCCTGTGGTAAAGCCATTCATTTGTTGAAGAAAAGCTTTAAATACACCAATATTTGTGGTATTATTCATATTTTTATATAGACAGAGCTGCAAAAGAAGAAGTGGTCCTGGTTTTCTCAGTGTCGGAGGGGCCCTGCCCATGCTCAGAGCGCTCCCCAACAATCCTACGAGGTGGGCACCAGGACCCGCTCCACTGGGGACCCAAGAACCTGAGGCAGAGGCACTCAGGCCCCACGTCCTCAGCTTGATGGGGTGGGGGCGGGAATTATGCCCAAACGCAGAGCGTCCGATGGCAGAGCCAGAGTGTCTCCAAGGGCGGTGAACTGAGCCACGTGCCCGCTGCTCTCCGGCTTAGGCGCCCTTCAGCCCCTGCGGATCCCCGGGACCTCTGAGCTCTGCATAACACCGTTGGAAAACCAGCAGCAGAGGCCGCCTACTCCCCGATCAGTGCTTGGTCCCCTAATTCTAAAACCCGGAAGGGATGGTGAGGACACAAAGGGAGGAGGAGAAATACTTCTTAATTCACACTTAAATGCCTTTTTTTTTCCCATTGGAAATATTATTTCCTTCTTTAAACCTGTTGAATTGATATTACGGATCAGATGTGGTTCTTGTATTTAAAGGAATTATGCTACACCACCATGTAAGCGCCACCATGACAGAGAGCGTCACAAAGTGAATAAAAACAGGCTTGAAAACTGTCTTACCCAAAAACTATCCCACTTGGGCTCTCTTCCATGGAACTGTAGAGATTCACTCACTCACTCACTCGTTCAATGCACACATGTCCTAGCACCTTCTATGTGTAAGGACTGGGATGAGAAAGCTTGCCCTGGCCCCGACCTTTCTCAAGAACTTGCAGTCTAGTGGGGGAGGAACACAGGAACACAACTGTGAAAGCATGACCGGGCAACAAGAGAAACAGACAGAAATGGCCTCCCCACCCCACGAGTCATTTCTCCCACCCCGCCCAACCAGGCTGAAAACACCAAGACTGCTGAATAACATATCCCAAGAAAAAACAGAACACATAGCTGAGATGGAAAGAAAAGGACATTCGCAGGTGCCTGAAGGGAGGAGCACAGCGAGCGGAAGCTGATGTGGAGGGTGCCTATAAACAGCCCTCTGGGGCTGGGGCTGCAGTGTCAATGCTCACTCGTAAAACCAAAGACGTGGCCACAGGGAGATCTGAGTCCTTGCCTAAGGCCTTTGCTAGAGCCTGGGATATCACCCCCGTCCATGGGAAGGGGCTGAAACACCTTCCTCAATGGGCCTGGAGAAGCTTCCAGGACCCTTACAGTCCACCCAGGACTTGGGTGGGGTGGGGGAAACAGCTCCACGAGAAATCAAAAACGTGCAAAGACCAGGGAGGTCCAATGAACCCTTCACCTAGTTTCCCTCCATGGTTATAGCTTACCGAATCATGGTAAGATATCACAAAACCAGGAAATCAGCATTGTTACAATGTGTGTGTACAGTCTACGTCATTTCATCACATGTGTAGTCTCAGATAACCAGCACCGCAATCGAGACTAAGAACTATGTCACCACCACAAAGATCTCCCTCACGCTGCCCCTTGACAGTGCCACCCATCCCCCTCCTCTCAACCATTCCTAACCCCTGGCAACCACTAATCTGCTCTCCATCTCTATAATTTTGTTGTTTCAAGAATATTAGACAAACAGACTCATACAGTGCCCTGGAGATCCACCCACGTGTTGTGTACGTCAACGGTTTGTTCTTTTTTATTGCTGAGCAGTATTCCATAGGATGGATGTACCACACTTGGTTTAACCATTCACCTCAGACACTTGGTTTCTTCCATTTTCTGTCTATTAAAAATAAAACTGTTATAAACCCACTCACAGCCTTTTATGCTAAATTCTTCATTTCAGTAAGAGGGAAGTTAAATCTAAAAGGAAGGAGTTGCATGCAAGAAGCAATAACAAGCAAATAAATTGGAAAATATGTTGAAAATGTTAAATAAGCCATGACTCTAAAAATAAATATGTAATAAGAGGTACAACAGAGGTAAACAGAGGGTCCCCAGGCAGCACTGAGGGAGAGTACATCCTCCAACTTGGGGAGGGGGACCCCCAAAGGATCAGGGGGTGGGGAAGATGGTTCCAATCTGAGAGGACATTTCCAGCACACAAAGCGAAGCGCAAATCACTCACTGACGCTCATACTCAATTGCACAGTAGCAACTTTTTCCAAGAGGTAAACAGACAATAATTTCAAAATCCAGGGGATTCTAGCTTTTTCATTTTTTTCTTAAAGATGAAAATGACACATCCCAGCTAGTTCCTGGGGAGGCAGGATCTTCTTGGGGCCAGTGAAAAGTCCTAAGAGAACTTCCAAAACATCTTAAGTCTTGCTCTCCCCAAGGAGAAGTTCAAAGGAATGGACCCAAAGTCAGCACTCTCCATTCACCCATGGTGCCTCTAGCCCCAAAGGATGCTTGGTGCGACAAAAGATGTGGTTTATGTGGCTTCAGAACAAGCTGGCAAAGATGGAGGGAAGAGAAGGAGGAAGCACGCTGACCAAGCCTTCAATCAGAAACTGGTCCTATTTCCCTACAGTGGTTTCACATCTCTTCCTTTTGGGTGCTCAAGACACCTGTGATTTCCAATGACACCAACAAACTTCACTCTTGTCTTCTGGTTTCCACTTGACTCCTCTTCCTTATGGGCTTTTCCCCTCAAAAGTGCCTCCTGGTAATGTTTCCTTCTTACTCATCCTGCTGTGCCATCTGTCTTTGTCTTCTGGGGTCAGCCATTTAATTTCCCTCTCTGTATGACCCACGCACACTTTCATTTCATATTCTAGAATCCATTTTTTAATAAAAGTCTATGGCCCTGTAATTGTCTCTGGTCAATTCAAAGTCCCCTGTCACTCAAAAGAAACAAGAGACCCAAAAAGGTTGCTTTCCTAGCTGCAATTCCATGACAGCCTGGAGTTTATTCTCAACTCTTGCAAAACCAATGAAGTCTTAGTTAAGTCCTATACACAACGGGAACAAAGTTAGGTTGTGCTGGGTGTTCCCTAAAGCCATAGTGTGTTAGCATACATTTTGGAAAACTAGACAACCACAAAGGATTTCTGTAAAAACTCCTCACTTTCGTCCGGACTTTGATGTTATTATGCTCATTCATTTGTTCATTGATTCATCCATCCATTCATCCATCTATCCATTCAACAAATATTTATCTGGCACCTGCTCTGTTCCAGGCTAGCTAAGAGCTACCTGAGTGTTGGGCTGTAACGGTGAACAAAAGCAAGACCATTCCTTGCCTCCTGGAGCTCATGTGTGGTAGAGATGTAGAGAAGTAAACAGGCAACTAAAACAGAGTGTGATAAATGCTGGGTAGGGGGTGGAGGTGGGGTGGGGGGGTCAAGGCACTTAGCACAGTCTTGGAGGATGCTCTCCAGACCAACGGTTTGGGCTTGGGTTCATGGAGAACCAGATGTTTAGACACAAGGAGCCTATATCATCTAAGTTCCTCCTTTGCATAAAACGAGATTTTTTCTGCAAACAGTGAACACAGAGCTGAGAACTCCACAGTGGGCATGTCTTCACTGGCCTTGATCACCCAGCTCCCCTGGGGGGAGAACTCAGCTGTAACGGGAGTCTTCTGTTAGAATGAGTGAAGGCCTCTCCAGCGTTAGTGACGTGGCTGTAGCCCTGGACACCTGCTACGGTGAGCCTTCAACCAGGACTGGATCTCCTGTGCTTTCATCTGCTTAGCTACGTAAACATCTTCAGGGATGGAGGGCCAGTCTAACCTAAGAGGCTCTAAATTTTCCATTCCTTTTGCCTCTCAAATTCACACTTGGCTCTGGAAAAAGAGAAGATAATAGTCCACGCAACACGGTCCTATGCACAGGTTAAACGGCTCCTGCTCCAGCCGGACTAAGGAGGAAATAGACTATAGGAAATATAATATTTGATGATAAATTTCATCTCCTTGAAACAGTTAACACTGACATCAATAAAATCTTTCTCGTGTTAGAACCGCAAATAGGATACTTCTGTTTCAAGCTAGGTTTAAATCATGGCAAAACCACCATGCAGTTCAACAGGAAAATAAAATAAATTTGCTAATTCAATGCTATTCAGTTTTTTATTGAAAAGACCAAAAAAAAATGGAGTTATTTTAATTTTCTACTTTACAATTTACACTTAATTCTGTGGTCCATGTGTCCCTCAGTCATCAGTGAGTAAGTGCTCGTCCTTTCATTCTGAGTAGACGGTAAACTTCTTAAGGGCAAGGAGCATGTCTCACGTTTCCTTTGCACCCTACCTGTTTTCTACAGGACCCTGGAACAGGAGGCATAGCAGAGGTCTGAACAGTGTGTTGACTTCAGGGTCGGGCATGTTCAAATCCCAGCTCTGTCACATACCAGCTTATGACCTTGGGGAAATTACTTCACAGGTCTAAACCTCAGTTCCTCATTCATGAAGTGGGCATCATAGTAACAACTTTGCAGGACTGTGATGAGGGTTAACTGGGAAAATGTTTGGGATGAGCTCAGTGCCCAGCAAATGGTAAGCCTTCAGCAAAGTAGCAGCTACCACTATTCCATAAAGGTTTTTTTACTTACCAGAGATACAGCTTGAAGGGCATTCAATGCAATGATTCCCAAACCCAGCTGGGGAGCACGTTAAACAAATACAGATTCTTGGACCCCTACCGCTCCACTACTTCATCTCCCTAAGTGAGTCTTACATAACCAGCCGAGTACTGGTCTTCCACAAACCACCAGGTTAGGGAAATGCAAATAATGATAGGCCTGCAGAAAAATGAAAAACATGAAAAGTTCTAAATGCACTGAGAAGTTTAATGTAACTTAAGAATCTAGGGGAAAGCGAGTTGGCAGACTAAAACCTAACTCTTGTTTTTGTCCTAAAATTCCAAAGCGGTCAGCAACCTCCATACTGAGACGGCTCAATGAATACTAACCAAGAACAAAATTGGTACCTCTGGAATGTCTTTCAAAGGCAAGTATTCATGTTTAAAGAAGAACTTGAAGGCTCTCTTAATTGGTTGACCAACAATCTAGCCAATTAGACTTTTAGGAGGAAAATTATCATCCTGTAAAGAGCAGGGCAGTATTGTCTCAACCAGTATCTACGTTCCTCGGGATCTTTAGGGGCCAGGAATTTCATGTTTGTGGAGCTCTCCACCAACTGGGCAAATTGGGCTCACTCTACAGCCGTGCAATCATCCTACTCTAGGCATGGGAGGAGAGAGAAACAAAACCCTTTTCAGCTTTGATTCTCAGCCACTTAGAGCATTTACAAAGGGAAGCCCACTCTGGACGCAGTTGAAAAAGCTATTAAGATTCCAAGCACCTTACAGTAACACAAGTACCTTGTACTTAGGTAGCACTTTTCCTTTCAAGAAAGTCTGTACACAGAACAGACATTAGCTCATGACTCCACATGTGAAGGATCAGGCCCAAGATAATCACAGCTTGGTTGGAGCTGAAGAAACCCAGACTCAGCCAGAGAACTTGCCTGAGGTCCCCGGCATGTCATCACTGCCAGGAGAGCGGATCCACGGCCTCCCCCGCCCCACCCTGGCCTCACGTAGCCTCCCTCTTACAGGCTGATGAAGCCTCTTCCCCAGTTTCAAGGTTTGTTTTTTTCTAATCCCCTCTAGCACGCGGTTAATTCAATCATTTCAAAGTTCCAAAGATTGAGGAGTAAAAATTTTAAAAACAACAATTTTCAGAAAAAAAAGTCTATTGGAAGCATAATTTGTACCTTCTGGCTATCGCTGGAAACCAAGTGTTTAAGTTAATGGGATTGAGGGACTCCCGGATTAGTGGAAATGATTTTAATCAGAGAGGTAAATTGGGGAGGATTACTATCATCCTGCACTATGGGGAGATGGTTTCGCTCCAGCCCCATTAGCCCGGGCGCGGAGGATCTGGATGGCTGCAATTGTCAAATACTTAATTTGCCTCAAATTGCTCCAGTTTAAAATGTTTTGCCCGTCTGGACTGGGTTTCCTGCACCATGTCATTATTGATAGCCTGGGGAGATCAATAATTAAAATTAAATAGAGGGAAACATTAAGCAGAGCATAACTTGGGACCAGAATCCCTTCCCAGAGCCTCTTAGTCTCATCTGTCCTCTTCTGAGAACCACAGTGTTTGATCTGCTCCTCTCTTAAGACACTTTATACTTTGCAAGCTGACCTACAATGGCTTCAGTGTACTTCTCTACTAAGATTGCATGCTTCTTGAGGCTGGGGAGGGGGTCTTACTTACCTCTAGATTACTCACAGCATCAATTGTTGCATTAGGCACAGAATAGGACCTCAACAAATGTTTTCTGAATGTGTAGGTGACCAAATAGTTGCACTCTCCATATATTATCCTATTTATTCATATAAAGTAGTGTGGTAGATAGCAAAATGGGCACGATTCATTCCTCCCTGTACCCACACCTTTTTGCAGCTCTTCCCATGAAGAGATGGAGTCTACTTCCCCAACTGGAATCTGGGCTGCCTCTGGGACTTGCTTTGGCTAACAGAATGTGCCCAGATCGACTTGGCCAGTCCAGACCCAAGGACCCCCAGCCAACACACTGACTCGCGAGATAAATAAATGCTTGTTGGTTTTGGTCACTAAGTTTTGCGGTGGTTTGTTATATGGCATTATTTGTAGGTAACAGATACCCATTTACAGATGAGAATACTAAGGCTCAAGGAGGTCAGGAACGACCCTAAAGCCATAAAGTGAAAAAGCCAGGATTCGAATCCAGTCTTTCTGATTTCAAAGCTCACAGTGTTTCCACTTAATAAACTGACCAAACTTCAAAGATGCTTGTGCATTCAGAAATAAGTTTGAGAAACTAAAGGCAAGAGACAAATGGGGGAGGATGTCCTCTCATCGCCGTGGAGCAGGATGGAGACCCGCCTTCTAGGAGGAGCCGCCCTAGTCCGACAGGGTCCTGTGTTGGTAGCTCATTTGATCAGATTTAAGAGATGTGAAAGAACAGGATCTCTTTCAAACAATGATCTGGAAGGAATGATACTCCTGCATTCATAAACAGAGCTCAGGTAACAGCAACTGCTTTCAAAGCAGATGAGTTGGTCATTCCCTCGTGCAATGTACTTTTTATTCATTCTCTTAACCAGAAAGAAAAATAATTTTGCGTGTAGTTAATTTTGTGACTATTCTCTTCCACCATCAATCTGCCAAGACTGGTTCTCAAACAAACCTGATGGCGACACCTCAAACTGGTGCCCGGGAGTCGGTATCTGGATCTGAAATGTGGTTCTACCTGCAGCCTTTGAGCAGCGTTGGTATTTGCGGCTGCAGGCACGGGAACTTGTCACAGCAATGCAAGGCCATGCTTTGGATTCGCCAAAGAGCCCCTCTTCTGTGAAAGGGAGGGCTCCTCCTCCTCCCAGAGCTGTCAGACGGCAGCATTTCAGGAGGCCCTTCTAGTCAACAGCAGCAAACAGGAATGACCAGTGCTACTGTGCACATGATGGATGCGCGGCCTGTTTGCCCATGTGTGTCACCCGCTAAGATGGGCTACTTGATCTCCAGCTGATAAGACAATGTGTTTAATAGCTACCCTGCTCAGAGAAGGCGTACACCTTCCCCGTGTGGAATGAGGGCATCCATTTTCAGTGAGGGATGACCAAGGTATTTGGGGGAATTTTTGCCACTGGTGGAACAGCTCGACAGCGAGAAGCAACCCAATGGGTTCTGCTTCACTGCCTCTCCCTGAGTTGACAGTCGAGGTCCCACGCTGTGACGTCATCCATTAGAAGGCCTGCCTCTTCCGCAGGCCCTCCCCACCAGCCCTCCCCGCCGCCCTCCTTTCTCCTGACCTGCTGCCTCACGGCCCCCATCAAGCAAGTGTATCCTTAGCACGTGGGAGAAATTTACTTAGCAATCCTGGGGTGGAAAAAGCTTTTCAAAGTTTGACGCAAAATCTAAAAGCCATAAAAAGAAAGATGACAAATCTGATTGTATTAAAACGCTCTACAAGGGAACAGCAGAAATAATATCAAAAGACAAATGAGAAACTGGGAAGAAAGAATTCTCACAACTCAAAAGGCAAAGGGCTAGCTGCCATAATATAGTCAGCAAAAGCTCCTGTAGAGAAGCAAGAAAATCCAAGAATGTCATAGATGAGTAGGCAAAGGAAATGAATAAGATAACCTGCAGACAAAGAAATATACGTCTTTCTTAAACACATGAAAACATAAGCTTACTGATAATATAAGAAAGGTGAATTGTCAATGAGATGTCATTTTCCCCCAATCAAATTAGAAACTTAAAAAGAGCTCGATAATTCACTATATTGAAAGGGATATGAGGAAATAGTGACCCTCATATTGGTAGGAGTATAAATTGGTACAACTTGGCAATATACATGAAAATTTTAAATGCGAAGACCCTGTGGGCCGCAATTCTATTTCTAGGAATTTATCTCACAGATGTCCTCAAACATGTAGGAAATGATATTTATACAAGATTTTCAATGTGGTATTGTTTACATGAGAAAAAGACTGGAAACAACCTACTTGTCCAGCAACAGAGGGGCTAGTTAAATAAATAAGAAGCTACCTGAAATTTACAGTGGAACATAATGCAACTGTCATAAAGAATAAAGAAGCTCTGTACATACTGATTTGGAAAAAAATTACCAAAATATATACTTAAGTTACCCCCCAAAAAACAAAATACTGATCATGTACATAGAAAATATCATTTGTATAAAAAGAAAAAAAATGCTGTGTGTGTTCTTATATTTGTGGGTATGTATAATATCTAAAAATATTATATAAAACGTGTATATGCATACATATATTATATATATGTATAAATATATATTTTTATATGTATATGTATAAAATAGCTATAAAAGGAATACACAAAAACTGGGAAGTGTCCTACATCTGAGGAGGGGAACTGGGGGCTGCAAGTTAGAGGTGAGAGAGAACTTATTTTTCACTATGTATCCTTTCGTACTCTTAAATTTTTTCATTATGTGCAAAATGGAAGAGTTAAAAAAAGGGTTCTTGATGATTCCTCCTTCACGAGTGTTTCTTTCGAGGTGCCCAGTGTCTTACGGGACCCCAGAGGAAGAGCCCCAAATCAGAGTCAGGGGGGAGTAATAGAAATGATCATCAAAGTTGCTAAGGAATGTTGACCTCAAGCTGAGTCTTCAAGGACCAGCAGACATTAGGGAGGCAGACAAAAGAGTCTTCGGTCCCAGGAGCTGAGCAACCACAAACAATTCATTACAGATCGCGGTTCACTCATTTTTGCCTTTTTTGAGTCCTCAGCTTTATATCCTCGAGTGCCAGGCACTTATTAGTATCTCATGTTTGCTTAATCTCACTGACTGGCGGGCGGGAGAGGACACGGGTCAAGAGACGCAGGACCTGTCCTAGGAGGCTGTGATGGCAGCAAGCAGGAGGCGGAGGCAGCGTGGGAGGAGGACGTCAGCACAGTCCACACGAACTAGCAGAACAGTCGTGCTGGTGACGTTTCATAGAGCAAGGACATTTGCAAAGCACATTTCTAGGTGTTTTCATAAACATTTATTGAAGTGTCACTACCCCATTTTAGCTGTGACAAAACCAAGGCTTAGAAAAAGTTGTCACTGCTAAAAGGGACCAATTAAGACTTGAACCCAGGGTTCCGTCCCTTACTCCTCAGTGGCCTCTATTTAAACCAGCACTAATCAAACCCTTTTACTAGGATGGTGTATACATTCCAGCTCTTTAAACACAAATACCCAGAGCAGAAGTCTGCATGACATGAAGAACCTATTACACGGATGTTGGTTCCATTCTCTGGCATTCAATAGATCACCTAGTACTTACTTATAAACTCAGTTTGATATCTAGAAGAGTTGTATTTTTTTAAATGTTCACAAAACAGAAAAATGTATTGAAAGAAATTGTCCCCAAAAGTTACAATGTTAAAATATAAGGTCAGAGAATGTTGGTCACGCTGGACAGACATCACTATTTACACCCTCCTTTCCTACTGTCACATTGTGTTCTCCACACTGAAAGGTGAAATGTGAGAGGTAGGTAGTCAAGCAAGAAAGATGATACAGAGCAGAGAAGGGTCATCACCTTCACGACGACCATGTTGGTGACCGTAGGCTAGCTTCCCCAACACGCTCAGAGGTTAACAGCCACCGACAATCCCCCTGAGGGTGTCCCTTCTCTGTGCAAAGGCATTCTTAGGTCTTCCTTTCTTTACCTTAAAGAAACTCAAAAGCATTAACTCCTGATGTTGGTAAACTTCCCCAGGTAGCAGATTTCAATGCAACTAAAGCAACTAAACCACAATCAATGTAACCCAAGTGAGATCTGCTGTACAGATAAACCAGCCAACGGCCCAAATCAGCCATGAGAGATGATGGCAACCACTTGCAAGTGAGCTGCCTCTCCCCACCGTTCACTGGCACTGCCTGCGCCAGGGCGCTCGTCACCAGGCCTGGATGGCATCATTCCAAATGCATGTCTGGCAACCAGGCAAACTGATACCTGGCAACCCCAAATATTTGAAAAATGGCTGTGAACTATAGATAAATATTTCCCAATGTTCTGAGTGGTTAAAGGAGAAGTCACGAAGCCCATGCGGTACAGCTCACGCATGTCAACCGTACGCACGCCATGGGTCCTTCACTGCAGACGGGGTTGTTCATTTGCACCTAGTTTTAACGCCTTTCAACTCTAATAGCACCTTATGTTAGGAGGATTCTGGGTACCCTTTACTTTTTTGTTTTTAAAGAAAGGAAGAGAATCTGGCCTTTACTTTTTTTTGATGTAAACACATGACATATGCTTGGGAGGATGAAACATGAGGAACTGGGGTTTCAAACACACAGTTGAGCTGCTGGGAGAGAGTGCCACTCAGACACTCAATCCTCGACTGAGACAGCTTCCCTTCTCAGGAAAAGAGGGCTGGGGTTTTTGTTTTCAAGGGTGAAAAGGTCCATAGTAAAACCAAAAAGTCTTCTTGGACGTCAGAGAGCTCATAAAGAAAAGACTCATCTGTGAATCAGAAATATGCAGAATACTTTCAACTGGTTGGGAAGTTTCAGAAACGGCACCAGTCTTTCCAAGGCACTCCATCCATTCTCCTGAGGGCAAATTTGGAAACTGGCAATTTAGCTTGGCGTTGCAGAGTCAATGAATTACAGGCCAGGGTGGGTGGAGTGAAGCAGGCCGTCCCTAGGCTTTCATGTCTGAAGATCCAAGTTCAAACTGCTCCTTGGAGTTTCAGCCAAAATGCCCTCCCCCTCCAGTCCTCTCTCCCTGAGCAAATCCTCAGGTGTTCACTTCCAAACGGAAAAGGTGCAGACTTTGGCCAATGCCCTCAATGGGTCCTGGGGTTATGGCAGAAGACACAGCTCCATATCTAAGAGTGCAACTAAATTTTATTTCAAGAGTACAGCCCTGGTTCCCTCTGCTTGCTGTGGGACCATGAGGAAGGGAGATGGCAGCAGGGACTACCTACTCCCTCTTAAGGAGTGACAGCTAGGAGAGAAAAAACAAATGGAGGAAATGTGGAATGATGCAAGACTGACCCAAGGCTGAATAAAAACCAGTGCTGTAGACACCAGGCCTTCTGAGCCATGAGGAAGAAAACTCAGGAAGGAATGAGGGGCAGCTTAGTCTGATTGACTGACATCCACAGACCCATTCCTCCAGATGGACATCACTGTTAGGGACTAAGGCCAGAAGAATGGGAGAGATGAGGAAACTTCCAGTCACTCTGTCCTACCAGACAAACTGCAGTCCAGAACCAGCCAAGACATGATGAGAGATCTAGAAACCACATCCACTTAAGAAACAGTTGAAGGAACCCAGAAGGTCCGGCCAAAGCAAGAGAAGACCAGTGAAGGACGGACGGCTGTCTTCAAATATGAGGGAGGTGATACGTGGAAGGAAGATATGATTTCTTCTGTGAGGTCGCAAACAGCAGAATCAGGCAACCGTTACACAAGTTACACCAAAGCAGATTTTAAACGAAAATAAAGAAGACAGTCTAACAACCAGATTGGCCCCAAAATGGAAGGGACTGATCAATGACACCAAAAAAGCCATCAGCACATATTTGCTGATAATCTACTATTTTCAGACACTGAACTAAGTATTTTTTACATGAATTGTCTTATTTCATTCTCATAATTTTATAAGATTATTATTATTACCATCATCTCCTTTATCATTCACATTTTACAAAAAACAAACACATAAACTGAGGCTCAGAGAGATTAAATAATTTGTCCAAGCTCACACAACCAGTACGTGGCTGAGCCAGGTTTCAAAGCCAAAGTCCATGCTCTTACAATTATATTATACTGTTTAAAAAGGAGCTTAAAAACAAAACAAAAAACAGAAAATAAGAAGTGTTGGTGAGGATGTAGAGAAATTGGAACCCCTGTGCACTGCTGGTGGGAATCTAGAATGGGACGGTTCCTGTGAAAAATGGTACGGCAGTTTCTCAAAAAACTAAGCATAGATTTACCATATGACCCAGCAATTCTACTTCTGGGTATACACCCAAAAGAAGTGAAGACAAAGACTTCAACATACATTTGTACACCATGTTCATAGCAGCATTGTTCACAATAGACAAAAGGTGAAAATGACCTAAGTGTCCACTGATGGATAAACAAAATGTGGTGTGTACATACAATGGAATATTATTAAACCTTTAAAAGGAAGGAAATTCTGACACATGCTACAACAAGGATGCACCTTGAAGACACTATGGTAAGTAAAATAGTCACAAAAGGACAAATACGATACGATTCCCCAGAGGGGAATTATCTGAGGTCCCTAGAGTAGTCAAATTCATGGAGACGGAAAGTAGAATGGTGGGGCCGGGGGGGAGACAGTGTCTGATGGGTAAGGAGTTTCAGTGTGGAAAGATGGAAAAGTTCTGGAGATGGGATGGTGGTGACGGTTACAAAACAGTGTGACCGAACTTAACGCCACTGAACTATACACACAAAGATGGTTAAAATGGTTAATTTTATGTTATGTATATTTAACCACAGTATTTTTTTAAAGGAGTGAGCTGTCCATGGCTGGAAGTGTTCAAGCGGAGACTAGATGTCCATATGTCAGAGGTGTCGAGGGAGAGATTCTTATTCCAGGAAGGGGCTGGACTGAATCAACTCGGAGGTCCCTTCCAACTCTAAAACTCTGTGGCAAGATAAGCACTTCATCAATTACAGAAGTAAAAGAATTGTTTCATTTTTCCATAAAAATACAGACTACCTTTTATCCCAGAGCTTCCCAGCCTGGATCTTGAGACGGCTGCGTCCTGGAGTTGATTTACAATCCGATTCTCTCATTGTTTGTAAAGCATATTACCGGAAAACCATAACCAGCTCCATTTTAATGAGGACCAATTTGTTATTTTTTTGGAAAACTTCTGACTTCTATTGTTATAGAAAAGATACAAGAAAAGAAAGCAGAGGTCTTGCAGTTCAAGAATTAATGAAGGCCCTGAAGCCATTACGCCTTAAATATACAGCGGTCTCCTTAATGTCAATAGACTGTAGTTCCCAGCAAATCTTTCTAGAACAAGGGATCCATTGCAGCATGACAGAGTGGGCGATGGGGCAGGGCTGTAGTCTGCACTCGATTTCAATTTTACTTCCGTTGAAGTTGACTAATGGACAAACAGCCTGGCTTCAAGGATCTGGGCAACACTAGACCACAGTGTGAAATATATGCTAATATAGCACAATTTCTATAAAAATAGAGGAATGTAAATAGCTAACTGAAGCCAGAGGTAGTTGCTCCAGCCAAGCGGCGACTGAGGAACATCGATAATGCAAAGAGAATGTCGTTCTCATGGAAACCTCCAGAAACACTACCCCGGGGTTTTCTTCCATTTAAATGCAACGACAAATTAAAACTGAATTTCTGCTGCTCTCCGAAGGCACGCGTGCGTCTCTGCATTACTGATCAGGATATGACACGGTAAGTAATCTAAATGAAAAGTCAGCGTGATACAGAGATGAACACTGGCAGGCCCCACAGCTGGAGGAAGGAAGAGAAGAACGGGGATAAGCTGCGAGCCCACACAGCCTCAAAAAGGCCACGTGTGTTAAATTGGCAGTCAGCACGACGAAGTGGAATAAGCAGGGTTAAAAACAACGGCTGCTTATCTAGTGTTCACAGGTCAGGCATAAGAATTTCACACTCATTATCTCATTTAATCCTCACGATGTGGGTTAAGAACCAGTACGACACAGGACGTATTCGGTCATTAATAAATTCTGCTGGAATCATTCCACAGCAAACCCATGGCTGACCCACCTAGCAGCCCATCCCCAGAGCCAGGCAGCCTCTCGTGCCTCCTACAGGCTGGGACTGCTCGGATCTGCGTGGCAGCATTCAAGGGGAAAAAAGAGCCAAGACAAACGCAGAAAAGCCGTTGATGGATTCTGGGTAATTGAAGCAGAAAACCCAGAATTTAAGGCCTAAAGGTGAAGCTGAAAATTACATATAATTTATTAGATGGTGTGGGTTTGGTTCTCCTCTGCTGCTGTCCATCATCCACACCCTAATCCACCCACCAGATGGCCACACTTTTCTAGGAACCCCCTCATTAGAACCCTCACTGGGCGTCTCTTCCACACGAGACAGAGTTTAGACTCAGCACAGCACCCGAGATCCTCGCTAGGCTTGTCTCCCGTTATCCCAGCCATGCTGGATTACAGCGCACCACTCCCAACACACGCCCCTCACTCCCTGGTCCTCTTTACTGGGATGCCCATCTTCATCCCTCTGCCACTCCTCCCAATTCATTCTTTGATGTTCAAATCAGGACAGGGATCAGAGCCGTCTTATTCACTACTGTAATCTCCGTGCAAGGGATATAGTTGGTGCTGAATAATGTTCACTGAATGTGGGAATGAGAGAAACACAGAAAGACATAAATGAAATAAAGGAGGGAGGGAGAGAATTGTCTCCTCTTGTCTTTCATCCTTCGGAGCAGACGTCACTCCCTCCTCCGAGCTAGACAGAACCTGGTCATACACCCTCTGCACTGTCTTCCCAGTTTATCTATTTCTATATTTTTTCCCTACCTAGACTCTCAGCATCTCAAAGGCAGAGACTGTGTCTGGCTAAATAGCCAATGCTTAGCTCACTGCCTGGCAGAAGACAAGAGACGACTGAATGAATCTTCTTGAAGTTCTGATAGATCCCACTAAGAGGACCCACTTTAGGTAGCAGTAACTTGCAGGTCCCAGTCAACACTTGGATTGGGCTCCTGTGACTCAAGTTTGGCAGACGAGGTAAACAAATCATCTGACAAAATGCGGCCCAAGCAAGGACTCTTGCTGTTTTGGTGAGCCAATCTAGGCTAAAGCCCCGAAGCTCTTACTCCCTAGAAAACCTCTGAAGGTCTTCACTCAGATGCTGTTTATACACACTTTCACAAGCATAGTTATCAGATTTCCCAGTCCAGAGTTGACTAGACACAACAAATTGAGAGCAGGAAAGGAGATGGAGGCAGATAAACTAGAAAGTCCTCTGAGGAGAGAGAGAGGAGACCCAAGGACTCAAAAAGCTTAAGAGCTCGGGGCGTTTAGTCCTGAGTTCAGCAGACTCTGGGTGTGTACTCTACAGCAGCTCCATCCAGTGACTGACGAGGGTGACCACACATTACCGGGAAAAGGTAGCCCTTTTTAGGAAGACAGAGGTGTGTGAGCAATCCATTAGGGAAGGTTTCTATTAGACAGCAAACCATTTTGCATTCGATGGGGAATGCGTTGATAAGTTGGAAAATTCGCTTAAATGGAACAGCTAATGAGCTGACAATGCCAGAAATAAAATGTGTTCCTATAGGAACCAAGAGACTTCATACTGTGTATCTGTCTGTTTCCAGCTATCCAACACATGGAAAAGGACCAAAAGACACATCGGCATGAAAATACACATTAAGTCAGGATCCTAAATGCAATTCCAGGAGAGGCTGTATTCCTAGGCAATCCCAAACCAACTTTTGAAGGCTGCCTGAGCCCTTAAATGGCCCTCTGCACAGGAACTCTTTTGGGAGCTTATGTCTGATCCGCAGTCAAGCTGGGCAGCTAGCTCAAACACCCTATGACATTTACAGGACAAGTATGCGGTGCGGAATTAGTCAGGGACAATTCTCTGAGCCACAAAGCAGTCACTGTGCACTGAATTTAATCCTCTTCCATGGGGTGCCCTTTCAAGGATGGACAAACAGCAAGCTTCCAGTGACCGGCCGTGATCTGACTTTGGAGCAGGCAAGGAGGCAAACGCTCTGGAGTACAGGCCCCAGAGCTCTGTCTCTCACTGACCACATCCCCTCCTCGCATTCCCCACCCCCATGTAGGCTTCCCCGAGTTTGAAGCTCCCAGGGCCATCTCGGGACCCTTGGGAGAAAACAGTCCCAATACGCCCATCTCCTCCCCTTCAGCCACCCTCATTCAGTCCACCTTGCGCAGAGCCCATTCTGTCCCAGGCGTTAAGGGAGGCAATTCCACACAAATGATCTCCTTTTGGGGGCAAATTCGGGAATGGCGTGTTTCAACTTGGTCTTCATGAACTATAGGGCACAGGCAGAGACAGCAGATTAATAAGTAGACTGAAGCCTGTCTAGACAGGCTTGTGTGTGCCTTGCTAAAGGAAAGAGAGGGAGTTAACGTTTGGTACCCACCTACTGTGGGCCACAGGGGCGGGATATTTTGCATCCCTTTGTCTCTTATTTGATCTTTGCAGTGACCTAGCAAGGACGCAACATAAAGTCAATGAAGAAACTGTGGCTTTGAGAAGTTCATCTCAGCTCCATGTCACGCAGCTGGCTGATGACAGAGCCGGGATTCAGACCTGGGTCTGTTGGACCTTAAAAGCCTAACTGACTCCCCTCTACCAGGACATTAAAGAATCAGGACATTTTCCTTGTGGACAATGGGGAGCTAAAGGAAGCTTTAAAGCTGTGGTCTGATGGGGTATCATCCCAAATCAACCCAGCTGGAAGTCCTGAGGGATTGCAAGGTACCAGCCCCATACTCCTGCCTTCGGACGTTTCTAAAATCTTAACATCTGTTCAAAGCAGCTTCAAGAATAGCCCCAAGTGGGGAGTGTAATCACAGATTAGCTCCAGAACCCAGAAAAGGCGTGGGAAGGCCAACCCCCACCTTCTTAGCCATTGCTTCTGGAGGGGTCATCCTGCCCCTTGTTGCCCATCTCCCAGCAGTGTGGGCAGAGGGTAGGACAGCCCTTCTCCCCATTCTCAGTAGTAACCAACATCATCAATATCAAGCAGAGGACTTGCTACCAGCTGCCAGGCTTTGGGAAAGCAGCAAAGAAGAAAGACATTTCAGAGAGCAATGCAGGTGATCGCACAGCGTCCTCTGGACCTCAGCTTCCGTTATCTGTAAAATGGAGGTGACAAAATCTGCTTCTGATGGTGGTTATGACGACTACAGAGATCACGTTTGTAAAGTAGGGAGCAGGATACCTGGCCCCTTGGAGGCTCTTCATCCTTACAGCTGAATTTACTGTCTTGAACATTCTCTTCTTGTGTTGTCCATGAACATATTGTGTGTCCACTTATTTAATCATCACAACAGCCTTAAAAGGTAGGTACTATTATTATTATTCCCATTTTACCAGTAGGAACACTAAGGCACAGATTAAATGATCTATCATCTGCCCAGGTTATATTTCCAGTTAACCAGGGGGTCTGGCTGGACAGTCCATGTGCTCCCCACTCCTCCACCACGTGTAATCACTCTTCTTGTTGTTTTGTATTATTAGGATAACTCTCTTTAGTCCCAAAGGGATTCCCATTCAACTCTTCAAAAGCAGCTCCTAAGAATATTCTAATTTATCACAAGCATATATTTTAAACCCTCAGAGTCTGTGAAAGGACATTCAACTCTCTGACACTTAATGCAGTGTCTTCAGTTCGACCTCCTGGCTGTTCAAAGACTCTTGAGCTGGCTCCAAGTTCACTGAGCTTCCCCAGAAAACAAAACCTGCCTAATGGCTTTGGTTTTGTGGACCTCGTAAACATTCTTAGGATGATAAAAGGATCCCATGCTGAGTTATCTTATTGAATAATGGTCTGGTGTGTCTTCTCCTAAATGAAATGTTGGCGCAGTGTTTTCGCAGGCCAGTGACACATTAGAATAATACCATATATTTATACAGTGCTTTGCAATTTTCAAAGTGCTTTCCCAATTACTGTCCCATTTGATCCTCACCACAGGCTTGCCAAGCAAACAGGGCAGCTGTTATTACCACCCCATTTCACAGGCAGTGTGGTCAAGCAGGAAGGACCCGAGCTCTGGGGCGAAACACAACAGGGGTCTGTCTGTTCCCTGGGCCTCGACATTTTAGCTGTGTGACCTTGAACTAGTTTCCTAGCTTTTCCAAGCGTCAGGTTCTTCCTCTACCAATTGGGGATAATAATTTACAAGGATATGCAGAGATCAAATGAGATCATCAATGGAAAGCAGCTAGTCCGGTGCCCGTCACTGATTACTATTATTATGATTATTATTAGTAGTATTTTACCACTTTATTTTCAGTATTATTTGCTACTAGGACAAAGTCAGTAAAAAGAGAAAACCCAAAGGGAGGCAGCGAGAGCAAAGTACTGAGAACGAATGGGGCAAAGAGGGCTTTATTCCCTTTCAGGCACTGGTTGCCGAGGGAGGGAATGTGCGCCTCCAGTTGGGTGGACCAGGAAGAGCACCAGAGCGGGGGGAACAAATACCCAGGAGCCCCCACTTCCGTGCCAGGGACCTCGGCTCTCTGGGAGTAAACCTGAAGCCCTAGGCCACCCTCCCCTGACTTCCACCCACTTTTCCACCGAGGGACCAGGCTGAGCCTCAGCCCAGCCAAAGGATCCCAGGACACCAGGCTCCCCAGACATGCTGAGGGAGCCAGGCATCAGGCCAGTCTGGCAGGATCCACATGCTGATTGCATAATTGGACCAACTCCCTTCTCATCTGAGCGGTCCTGTCAGAAGACAACACGGGATCACTCTCCAGGAGAGGAGAGCAGAGAACAACCCAACAAGACAGCCCTGCCTTTATGACAAGCACGGAGCCCAGTCCAGGGGGTTCCCTTAGCCCCACTGGGAAGCTCCCACCTGCTCGGGGCTTCCAGCCCCACCCCATTCCGTCCTAGGACAGACTAGACCACAGGCAGTCAGGCAGAACCCCTGTGAGGAGGCTGGGCAGGCTGCGGGACCTGACTCATCTGGGTCCGTTCCGGGCTCAGCAAGCTGCTTGGCCTGTTTGACTTCAGTTTCCCCATCAGTAAAACGGTCTCTCCATCAGTAAAATCAGATGGTCATGAGGAGGAAACGAGACCACAGACGACAGTCATCAGCGCCGTGCCCCCTGCAGAGCAGATGAAGAAATGATGGTGGTGGACTTTAGAATTACTGTCACTACTATTTTTTTTTTTTAAAGATTTTATTTTTTCCTTTTTCTCCCCAAAGCCCCGCCGTACATAGTTGTGTATTCTTCGTTGTGGGTTCTTCTAGTTGTGGCATGTGGGACGCTGCCTCAGCGTGGTCTGATGAGCAGTGCCATGTCCACGCCCAGGACTCGAACCAACGAAACACTGGGCCGCCTGCAGCGGAGCGCGCGAACTTAACCACTCGGCCACGGGGCCAGCCCCACTGTCACTACTATTTTTGTTATTAATTATACCGAACTGATTCAGGTTTCTCTGACTTGAATCAGGGTGATCCAGACAAGTGTATATTTTTTCTTCTAATAATTCCCAGAATCAAGAGCCTTGACCGTGCTCCTCTTACAACCTGCTAATGTGATCACTACGGCTTTTTGGGGGCGATTCCTGTGTGGCCCTCTCCTGAAAACCTGGCCTGGGGAGCTCTCCAGGGGAGAGGATACTGTTGGTGGGCAGAGAGCACTCTGGCCCCAGAGTGAAGCACCCTTTGAGGGGCAAGTGCTCCTCGGCCCCCTTACACAGAGCCCCAGAGTGGCTAAGGCCACCCCCACTGCCTTCCCTTCCAGAGCCAGGTGGCCGAGGCCATCATCCTCCCCTTTGGCCAAACTCAAACCCCATTTCCTAAGCTTAACATAATCCCAGGGAGGCGGCTGCTGACAGAGGGAAAAGGGAAAGAGACCGATAGCCAGCCTGGAGGTAACAGCTGAGGTCTGTGTCTGCCCAGACCCTATCTGACAATTACCTTGCCCTGAAATGATGCCACTTACAGACGCTGTGGCTAACAATAGGTATCAGGCCAACGGTGCATTCTTCTAAAGTAAGACCTCAAACTCTGACAGCTGGATGGCAGCATTTGGAGAAGGTCCTTGCTGGTCGCCAGGCAGGACCAGAAATGAACAGCCATGAAGTGAGTTCACACAGGTCTTAAATCGCTGCATTGCGTGGGTCAGAGGTCTCATGGACATGGGGTGGTGGCCATGAACCTGAAGAGAAGAGTCTGCATCAAGGGTGCCTGGCCTCTCGTCTCCTCGCGGGACCTCCCATGACCTTCAGGAGCTGCAGGAGCCTTAGCTGCCTCATCCACATAACAGAGAAATTCATACCAACTGCATGTTTTCTTTTTGTAAAGAAGTTGCACCTTTGATGCAGACAGTTGAGTCAATCGCTCTCCTCAGTTCACGGCACGTTATCAACACTGGTCCATGGAAGATCCCTCTCTTACTCATTCTCTGTTTACCCTTTACTCCACACTCCTCTCCCTGACCCTATGCAGCTACCCGACAAACGTTGATGTGTATGCTTTTGTTCCTGAATACGCTTGCAAATGTGCATTGTTGTTTTGTGTATACGTATTTTTAATTTTCATAACTGGAATTGTGTTTTAGATTTCTTTCTGTTTCTTACGCCTTTTTACTAAGCATCATATCTTCAGATTCATCCATGTTGCTATGAGTTATCTACTTCATTACTTCTAACAGTTGCATACTATTTATGTTGGGCTTTTGTCCTTTGCCCTTTCTGGGCCATTCTGTCATTCTTTGACTAGCTCTGTGCCCCCAAGGCTGATCTCCACAGAGACATCACTCAGAGCCCCATGCCCACTGGCTTCTGGTTGGGTTTTACCAATGGGAGGCACCAACGGAAGACTGAGGGCAAGAAGAAAGAGAGGCCAGGCATATAGGCTGCCACGCTGCCTGCTCCCCACATCCACTCCCTCCCTGTCTTATTGAGAACTGGGCAGCAGGTCCATTCCTTGAAGGCCACAGCCAGCAGCTGCTGGGACGCCTCTCCTCTATGGCTCCCATCTCACTAAGCTCCACTTACATCATTCTCTCCCCTTCCTCTTTGGGCCTAGGGGTGATAAAGGTTCCCTCTACTAGCTAGTCCCTGAGTGACTTACTGTGCTCATTGATCCCTCAACTTTGTCCACCAGTGTAAGTAGCATCTTCATTAAATTCTCTTTAGCTGAACTCTTTTGAGCATACCATCTCTTTCCTGTCGGGACACTTATTGATATGGTACCCCAGAGTCCGCATCCATTAAATTTTACCTATCTAATCTTGCAGGAATGGTGTGATGGTTAATTTTATGTGTCAATGTGGGTGGCCCATGGTGCCCACATATATCTGGGAAGGTGTTTTTGAATAAGATTAACATTTAAATTGGTGACTCTGAGTAAAGAAGATTGCCTTCCGTGATGTGGGTGGGCCTCATTCAATCAGTTGAAATTCTGAATAGAACAAAAGACTGACTTCCCCTGAGGAAGACGGAATTCTGCCAGTAGGCAGGCTTCCAAGCTGAACCGCACCATCCACCACGGGCTCTCCCCCGGTCCCCCGCCTACCTGCCCACTCTGCAGATTTTGGAGTTGTCAGCCTCCCTAATCACATGAGTCACTTCCTTAAAATAAATCTCTTTCTCTGTATATACATATCCTATTGGTTCTGCTTCTCTGGAGAACCCTGACTAATACAGATGGGAACCCAGACTGCCTCCACTTCCCAGCTACCACCAGCAACATTGTGATGAGCATCTTGTACCTGTTCCCTGATGGAATTGGATAAGAATTTCTTTGGTTTATACACCCAGAAGTGAAATTTCTGGGTCACAGAATGATACCAACTTTATAACGTTATAAAGCATAATGCTGTGACAAAATTAAACATTTTACAATTATTTAAAGAGTATCTATCAGGAGCCAGCCAATATATGTGGGAACTAGAGACAGAATAACCTACAAAATAAATGGGATCTCTGCTTATAATGAACTTTCAGCAAAAAAGTATATAAGTGATCTGGCACACAGTAAGTGGCCACTAAATGTGTAATCGCCGTTGAGACCAAAACTATCTACACCACACAGGTCACTGTCCTCACTAACATGTCTTTACTATTGCACTATCTTCACCAACATGACTTCACTGCTCCAGGGAATTCTTGCTCAGAAAGATAAAGGGTGCAAATAACTTACTGAAAAACTCATTTAATGAGCATCATATTCATCAACTTTTCTATAAATGGCATGAAATTACTGTTTACTCTCCATCATTCTCTGAAACTCTGGCCTCACTCAACATTCTCATACAGTTGTGTTCACCAGTCTAAATTAACATATCTCGATCCTTACACAATCCTAATCTAGTCCCTCCATCAAAAGAACCATCTTCACCCAAATCCCCAAACTTCGCCCATATCACGACTTCGCCCTTTCTCCTCTTTCAAGGGAGTGTTCTCCCTTAGCGCAATAACACACTCAGCTCTGCCCTTGCAACAGGTCACTGTGGTGGTACTTTCTGGAAGCCAGCATCGACTATCTCTAGGAAGCATGTCATATATTTCCTCTTCCCCTCCCCAAATGCACAAATAAAAGAGGTGGTTTGGGACTAAGGTCAAGACTCCTGAGTTCTAATCTTAGCTGGGCTAACAACAACCTCTGGTGTACATTCACCACAGACGGACAAACCACCTCCCAGACCTCAGTGTTCTCATCTGTAGATGAGGGGCTATTGCTGATGACCCCTGGGGCACTCCCAACACTAAGTGGTATGAAAATCTGCGTAGGGGAATCATTAGCCACAAAATTGGCAGTTTCTCAGGAGGTTAAACTTGAGCACTCTTATTAAGATCTAAGATATGGAAAAGCAGATATAAATATTTTCCTTCTACAAAAGAGGTGACAATTTGGGTGCAGGGTGCATGTTACAGCTGTGCAGGCTGGGGGAGTGTGTCAGAAGCAGGGTGATGACAACGGAGAGGATGAAGAAGACAGTGCAGAACGCCACGGCCTCTGCCACGCTCCTGGCACTGCTCTGAGCTGTACGGACTCACTCACTTGATTCTTAGGACAGTTCCACAAGGTCAGTCCTATCACCATCTCCATTTCACCACTGAGGAAAGTCAGTGAAGACAGGCAGGCTTCCAGAGCTGGAGAGGGGCAGCCAACTTACGAGTTTCATTTTCTCACCCGCTTCTGCAGGTGCTAAGGAACAATAAAACCAAACAGCTGAAAAAAGGAAGAGGAGAAAAGCAGACCTTGAGAAACTAGGACCTAGATTCTCCTCTTGCTAAAAATTTCTCCCAAATGGTGAAAAGTCGATGATGGTTAGTACCATGGTTTGACAACAGCGTATATCTAGTTAACAGCATGATGTCGCTATTGGACTAGAGAGACGTGTGTATTGTAATTATTAAGTCAAACTGTGTCTCTGCTTCTACGCATTTCCTGAAATAATACTGGAATTTTGATTTTTAAAGTGGGCCACTTCATCTCCTCTCAGCATCTACAGCTTTTCAAGGTCACTAATTTCACGCTCGAGTAGCGGAGAGGGCTCATTCAAGCCCCGGGTCAGTCCTCTCCCGGCTGTTTCCTCTCCATCTTTTTCACTTCTCTGTGCTTCTGTTTCCTCATCGGGAACATGAGAGGATTAAAGGTCACCCAGCCAGCATTCCTGCTCCATGACTGTCCCTTTCATCAGCTCTATGTCTCGTGCACTGCAGGGTACCTCGTTACTTAATTTATGGACGCATGTCTTGGCTCTCCAAAGGACTGTAAATTCCTCGAGGGCAAGAGCTCCACCACATACTTTGTTTTTGAAACCATATAAAATACATCTTTTTAAATTCCTTGGTGCTATTAGCCCACAGATGATCAAAAATAGTTTCCAAATGAATGAATGTAGGCTTACAAGTCATGATTTGGCTTCAGCCAGTGACACGCTATCTGTTTAAGCAAGCCACCGGATGAATTTTGGAAGACGGCAACACGCTGGACGTGGGCTGGCAGGATGGAAGGCTCTTTGTGGATCCCATTCACAGGTCCCTAACACTGAGGAGGCATCACCCACCGAGGAAAGGCCTGACGGAAGACCACCCTAGCAGGTCATATGCCATCAGCCTCAGACAGGACCACGGGCTCTCAAAGCCAGGGAGAAATGACAGAACGCTCAGCAACGTGCACTGGCACAGGGAGGGGACACTGCGGCTCCACTTCGTGTGTGTTCGGCAATTTCAGCATCCCATGATTTTTCTGTTTTATAATTCCAGGCATGAAACAGAAAGCGTTCTGCATAGCTGCTTAGCTGGTAGACAGCTGACCCAAAAAAACTTCATTTCAGAGAACTCACCCTGGCAGCTAATTATGCCATCTTAGATATTAATCCACTTTTTAAAAACTGAAGATCTTCCACTTTAAAAATCCAGCTTTCATTGCTCCTTCTAAGGCAGGAAGAAGCAGCGAGACGTCACTGAATTTACAGCTCTCCCTCTGGTCCAATGCCAGCATGACCCCATTAACAGACACACAGCCCTGTCCCACACAGCACTGCAAAACCAGGATCAACCTTTATTCACTCGAGGGAGACTTCTAGCTTGAGGGGAATCCACATTCCTTGCTCCAGTGTCTTCTTTGCCTCTTCCTTCTGCCAGCCCTTTGGTCCTCGTGTTCGTTAGCACCTCCGAGGGAATGTAAGAAACGAAACCAGGAAGTCAGACCACTGGACAGCGGTTCTGCAAATCGTCCACCGGGGCTAAAATGATATTTCCCCTGTGTTCTGACTGTTCTCCGTTTGCCACAGAGCATAAGGAAATAGCTCCGATGCACATAGACGGCTGGGGTTGGGAGAAACCGTGGAAGTCTCCTGGTGCAGACCCCCTTTACAGACTGCGAAGTTGAGGCACAAGGAGGCGGAGTCTTGTTGGAGGTGACGTAGTTGCAGAGGCAGAGCCGGACCCAGAACCCAGATCTTCAGGCTCCGGGTCAGTGCGCTCCCCCTGAAACCGTGTAGTAAGTGAGAGGAAGACGCAGCTCAGAGAAGGACATAGAAAACAAGAATCCATATTTCTAACACATTCTTGGAAAGAGTCAAGTAATGCTCACATTAAAAACTCATATTCGATTAATATTTTAGGAAGACTCATGTAATATTCATATTCAATCATATTTCTTGACCACCTATTATGTGTCTTTTATTTACGTTTTCTCATAGACTGTTCATCACAGTCCAGTAAAGTTGGTGTTAATATTTCTGTTTTGCGGAAATGAAGCTAAGGCTCAGAGAGGCAAAGAGATTTGCTCAAGAGCACACAGCTAGTAAGGATTTAATTCTAGATTTAAATCAAGACCTCTGGCTCAGTGCAGAGCTTTTTTACTTAGCTCATTGCTTTGTGAACTTCAATCATTCATGTTCTGCCTTCACAGTTTTTATTACCAGAACCATCATTTACTTAAGATTTCTCTTTAAATTGATTCACTATTTTTCCTCAAATAAATTTAGCCTTCACTGAGGCAATGATGTCCATGAAGTTATAAGTTTAATGAGTTTATTAAACTCATGAGTTCTATATATAAATTAAACATAAAAAACTTTGAAAATTTAAAAAAAATGTTCATCTATAAGACACCCCAAATTTCAATTGCAAACGGTGATATTGATTTCACAGACTGATAAACAGGAACCTCACAGGTACGGGGTAAGGAATAAGCATGCAGCACGCAGAACACGGGGCTCTGTGTTCACCATCATCGTCATCATCATCAGTCAAAGGTTCCTGAGCTTTTCACGCGTGAGAATCTCCTGAGACACTTGCTGAAGTGAATACTCCCCGACCCCATTCCTAGATCTGGGAGGAAGTCCAGGAACTGACGTTTTTTAACAAACATCCAGCATGTCTATTGCTGATGCTCCCCAAACTAGATTTCAAGAAACCCTGGGCCACAGTCCTGGGAACTATCGCTTTACCGAGGAGGGAGTCCCTTAGCACAACTACCGCCATTAATATTTGAAACAAGCATTGATATTCACGAAGCTCAGATGACGCCACAGGTCCCTTGGCTTGGAGCCTATTGCTCCGAAGTGCTCCAGCCACAGAAAGTTCCCGACAGCCTGTCATCAACGCTGCTCTTGCAGGTCCTCCTCTGGCAGCTGCTGTGCAAATCTCTCTCCCACTGGGACTGGGTGGAGACAGCAGGGGCAGGAGTCCCCTCTCTGGAGGCACCACCTTCCCACGGGTGGAACCTTTCAGAGCAGCGAAGTCATGAACACGCTCCAGGCAGCCCGGGGGGCTCTTGATCTTCTGCTCAGTGGTCTCTGCTCGTCATCTGCAAGGCCTCGTTCATCACGATAAAGACAGGAGTTAAATTAGAGAGCAAGACCCAGTGTCGGGGTCTCTGAGGAGGGCACAGGATGGTTATGACCCTCAACAGGCCAGGAGGGCAGGGGGCAAGGAGGCAGAGGGATCGCTGAAAGCCAGGCCAGCCTGCGGGTGAGCGAGACCAGCATGGGCGGCCGAGGACGGCGAAGGAGAGGAGAAGGGACCCGGGCCCCTCAGCACGGGCTGCCCCATCGGGAACGTGGGCACAGTGGGCTGCAGGGTCAGCTCTGTACCAGCACCTCCAGGCAGTGAGTGGTAACCACCAGCCACATGCTGTCTGGTGGTTCAGTCTCGTTAAAACATTAAATCAGCTGCCAACATTGCCTACAGGGAAACTGTACGTGTAAGTCTGGATTTCCAGTTTTTCTGACAACATTGGAAATCTCACACATTAGGCTCACATTCCACCATGAACTTAAGGAGTGGTCCCTTCCTTTAGACAGAGTATGGACGTCCAGTGAGCAGGGGTCCACACGCTCACCCGTGGACCACAGCCAGCCTGCCTAGATCAACTGCTGGTCTGCCTGCCAGCGTGAGCTCGTGAACCCTGTGCCACCCACTTTACTAAGCAGAATTAAAATGCCATCACCACCTCAGCTTCTTTCCTTCCACAAACATCTATATTTGTTTAATGCCAGGGCCCAAGACCTAACCAACACTGTGTCAGTTCAAGGAACATGAGTTGAATGAATAAAAGAATTTATTGAGCCTAAAGCTGTGCTCGGCACTACAGACGGATACAGAATGGAGCAAGGGACACACGTTGACTCCAAGGAGGGAGACTGGGGCAGAAAAAAGAGCACCAGAGTCGCAGTCTGACTTGGCTTTGTGTCTTTAGTCAATCACTTAACCTCTCTGAGCCTTGGGTTCCTCCTCAGGAAAGGAAGGATGACAATACCTCACGAGTGTGTTTTAAGGTTGAAACGAAAGACTGTACTTGGGAGCCCAGGCTAGAGAGAAATTCTCTATGAGCACACCAAAGTTAGAGAGTGAACACACACCTTAGAGAGGTCGCATAGCACGAAGCAGGAAGAGAGTCCGCCGGTCGAGGGGCTCAGAAAGCTGAGGAAGGAAGCAGGCCTTGAGACTCACTCAGGGTCAGATCTCACAGAGATACGGGTGAGAAAATTCTAGGTGGAAGGAAGGGCCAGGGCGGAAGGGCATGCAGGAGGAAGGTGGGTTTGATCAGGACGTGGAGTGTGGCCCATGAACCACAGGTTAGGGACCAAGAACCCAGCGTCGCTACATACTGCCCTCCACCCGCTGGCGTGAGCAAGACAGAGGACTCGGGCTTTATCGCGTGTGGGCTCCCCCAGCCCAAGCAACTGCTCTCACTCACCCCATCAAGTGGATAGGAGACGGTGACACACGCACACACAGGTGCGCACACACACACATGTGCACACATGCACATGCACACACACGCACCACTAGCCAGACCTTTCCAGATCTCCCCGTATCAGCACCCCCATAAGCATGTTCACAAGGAAGGGCTTTAGAGCCGTCTAAGCAGAGATCTTTCAACTTGGCCCAACTTTCACAGGATTTATGGAAACCTTTCATGTGGGGCTTTGCAGGTGATTTATTTTTATCTGCCCGGGTAACATATATATTTTAAAGCCCATAACGAGACGAAAGAACTGGTAGGCTTCCACATCTCCAACGGTAGGAGAGCCACCCCGGTACTTAGTAATCAAAGCCTCCTAATACCAGTTTGAGTAAATATTAACAAGATTATTTTACATTACGAAAATACTAAGGCAAACTTCGAGTTCACTATGTGCCAAGGCCCGTTCTGAGCGCTTTCCATCCACCCGCTTCCTTGAGCCCCACGGCAGGCAGCCTGTGGGCTGTGGGATATTCCCATCATCCTCATTTCATAGATGAGGAGAGGGAGGCGTGAGGCCTAAATAATGTGTCCAAGGTCTCACACCGACTCAGGGACGGAGCCGTGGCCCGAGCCCGGGCGTCTGAACTGAGTCCACTTTTTAATCACAAGGCGCATGGCCTCTCATGAAGAATGTCAACATCACACGGGAGGTGAGGACGGGGCCACAGAGGCTTCCAGAGAAGGACTGACCCCACCCAGACTGGCTGCATCCTAGGGCAACGGGGGATGGAGAGAAGGGAAGACCAGCTTCTGCTTCTGAGAAGCAGAGAAACCTGGGAGGTCAGAGCTAGGGTCTTCTCACCTCCGATGGAGACGCGGCCAGCGTGGGGGTTGGGGGGTGGGCCTGTGATCAGACGGTCAGACGGGTTCCACACTCTCTGCTCTGTGCCCTCAGGGGGGTTCTTTAACTTCTCTGGACCGCAGATTTTCCTTCTGCACAATGGGAATAATCAGACTCACCTCACGGAGCTCTGGGGAGGATGGGAGTAATTCACGTCAAACAGCTAGAACGGTGTCTGGCGCATACGAAGCTCTCAACAAACGTGAGCTCTTATTCTCATTTCGCCCTCCCTCTCTCTCTGATCAGAATTGTACACAGCAGCTAACGCCTGGTTCGTTTCACTCCAGTTTGAAGTGAGGTTGATTTTAGGGTTCGGTTAGACCCAAGCCGGGCCATTTGGTCAGCGGGGTGGACCAGCGAGGTCAGTTTGCCAGAGCAACTGCAGAGTCTCCCAGGGGAAGAAAGGCTTACGTCCAGGGTCTGGGCCGAGGAAGGAACAAGAGGACAAAACAAGTGCTTTGCTATGATTATTGTGACCTTATCTTTACGCCCAGCTCAATGTGAGCTGGAGAGATAAAAATTATTATTTTTAATAAACATTTACTAAGTATGATGACTTATTATTGGACCAGATTCTAGAAACACAAACCGTGGTAGCCCCTCCCTCCGAGAGCCCATGGTCCTCTGGTGAGAGGGATGGACCAAGCAGGTCCTAACAGCGAGAAAGGGAGGGATGGACACGGAACCATGGGAAGATGGAGTCGGGGTGCCCAACCCAGACTTGGAACTCGAGGAGATTTCCTGGAGGCAGCCACACCCGACCCAAGATGGAAAGAAGGAAGTGACGGGGTCCAAATTAATTAGAGAAGAGGTGGGGAAGGAGGCGGCAAGGGAGAATGCTCTAGACAACAGGAAGATCACGTGTGAAGATACACAGGTTATGAGAAAAGGTGAGTATGACATGGAAGAAAGAAAGTAATTCAGCATGGCTGAAGCCTCAAGGAAAAGGGGGCAGGTATGAGACCGGACAAGTCAGCGGGGCCGCGCTCAAGAGACTGGATTTTATTCTGAGGACAGTGGGAGCCAGGAAGAAGGTGTTACGCAGAGGAACGATGTGATGAGAGTTACACGGAGAAGGATGAACCTGCTGAAATGTGACGGAATGACTGGGAGCGCGGACACCTGACGAGAAGAAGCAGGAGTTAGGCACAGAGATGGAGTCTACATGGGGAGGTTGACAGAACCAGACGGTTCATTAGATGTGGAGGGCAGGAGAGGAAATGCAGGAGTGGAGACTTGTCGCTGGACACTGGATGGACAACAGGGCCACTCACGGAGACGGGAAACACAGGGAGAAGCCTCTTTGGCGGAGTCAGGGGGACACCAAAGTCCGTTTTGGAGAAGGCGAGTTTCAGATGGTTGTTAGACTCCCAGGGGAGCCATCCCGCTAGCAACTGGTTCTGAGAGTCTGGAGCTCAGATGGGCAACCCAGGCTGGACAGACGGATGGGGGTCAGCACTCAGCCGGCAGTCTCGGGAGCGACAGGGAGACGGACCGTCAGGAGACTGTGGAACATGAGAGCAGAGCGCCTGGGACCAAACCACGAGGAAGAGCAAACGTAATGGAAAGCAGAGAAAACAGGAGTGGCCAAAGAAGTGAAATAACTAGTCGGTAGCTTCCTCTGCCCCGAGGCCATTAAACCCGGGCAGGGCAGGTCCTCCACCTCATTCACGACTCTCTTCCAGCACCTGGTCCAGAGCGCGGTGGGAGGCAGCCACTCAGTAGGTAAGTCTGAGCGAATGCATAAATCTCTGAGGTCACACGACGTGAAGTGGCACGGTCACAGCAGTCAGGACGAGACCAAACAGGATTTCTCTCCCTGGGGCATGTGGAGGAAAGGGATCTGGAAGGTTCTCTGACAGCTCTACAATTCTAGGATTCCAAGGAAGCCCTGGCTTAACCCTCATCACAAAACACTGAATGGGAAATCAAACCCACGCACTTTCTTATTTCCCGGTCTGCACCACCGTCTGTAAACACTGCACTCTGGGTTGAGCCAATCCCTGGATGCACGCTGGCTGTGCACCACGGTCACCGGGCAGAACAGTCCAGAGGGTGACCTTCTCGTCCCACCCAGAACCCAGTGCACCGGACGGGGCTCCCAGCCGGCCGCCCACTGATGCTAAGTGAGGACGTTTCAGAGAAGGTCCTGCTGCCAAGCATGGGAGCGGTGGGTGTGCACAAGAGGCTCGGGCAGGAGAGCCTGATTCCTCTCACTCCGTCCCGGCCTGGTATTTCCCGGGCAGCAGAGACATCCGCACTCGTGTTTAGCTGTTCATCACAGAAACATCGATATTTTAGGTATGGTTTAAAATTTTAAATATTTTTCTTATAAAAATTGCTTTAGAAAAACTTAGAGAAGTGTTAATAAGACTAAAAATATTTCATAATCCCACTATCCAAAAATAATCATTACTATCATTTGGGGTTATCACCGCTCCTTTTCTATATACTGTTCTAAATAGACAAGATTGAACAAAATATCTTTGTCCATTGCTTCTTAACACAACATTCTATTTTATGTAAATAGCAAGTTTCTATAGTCATTCCCCTACTGCTGAGAACTTACTTTGTATCTGGCTTTTCAGGACTGTAAGAAAGATTGTTATTAATAACTTTGCCCATAAATTGTTATCGTCATTCTTAGGCCATTTCCCTAGAACAGAGTCCTAAAAAATGAATTCCTAGGACAGATACAACATAATTATTACTTAACCCTCTTTGATCTGACAGAAAAATATTTTTACTACCAACCTGTAAATTATAAACAGATCCAGAAGTATCCACAGGCATACACACACACTCCTACCAATTTCTAAAGGGCTAAAGTACAAAACGTAAGGAGGCATTTATGCAACAGTTGTAAGAGGAACTTCCTAAATCGATTTCTACCTAGAAAAAACTTTTTTCCAGCATAAAAAACCTGGTGTCAAATGTACTTTGCCTTCACGTGAACGCTCAACCATAGCGTGTCACAGACTCCACATGCCACAGGGGACGGTGAAGGGTCAGAGCCGGAGCGACTCAGGACACCCTCTGGTCCCAACTCCCCCTCCCGCTGTGTGAAGGAGGAAGCTGGGGCCCAGGGAGAAAGACCACTCTTAGCACCGGCTTTGGTGACAAAGCCACACACTCAGAGAGTGAGGGGCAGACCTGGGACAAGAGCAGGTCCCTTCAGGTCAGCTCCGTGCGTCCTGAAGGTCTCACGCAGGCCGGCACTGTGCCAAGTGCCTGATTGTGGTGAATACAACAGGGTTGGGGCCGGGGGTGGGGGGGGGGGGAGCCGGGGGGGGGGGCCGGGAAGAGGCAAACTAACAGGAAGGTTGTTAAAGGGACTGTATTCATTTTCCTCTGGGGGAGAGTGTCTTCACACTGTCGTCTTACACAGGAATTGTTTTTTCCCAACTTGGGTTCTAACGACGTTATTTCTTAAGAAGGAATGGAAGCTTCTTACACTTATTCCCCAAATCAGATACAGGACATAAATAATGACATCTACCAGGTTTCATAAAATAATGGACTAATAACAACCACCACCACAATTGCTAACTTTTATTGAGTGTTTACTACGTGCCAAGCACTATTCAAAGTCCTTTGCTTAAAAAAATTCATTTAGGTTGAGTTTCTAGTAAATCAGAGCAAGTCCCCTTAGGAACTAATTTTAGAAAATCCCAAACCTAATGGTGCCAAATAACTAAATCTCATAGAGTTCAGAGAATCCAGTCTGATGAGGCAGCACCTAATGCAAACAGAATGTAACCGTGTAAGGAGGGGAAACACGGGTCATTGAGAAGCAAGCTGTGAAGGCCTCTCGGAAAGGGGAAATCACGTGGTCCAGGAAATCAGCCTCAAGTAGGAACCTTCCAGACCAACCGGTTCAACGCTTGGCCATTCTGCACCCAAGGAGATGAGCTTCACCACGCGCAATGCCGGCTCCCTCGGTGGATGGAAACCAAAATTTGATGAACCCGAAACAACACTATTTTATTTCTCAATTGAGAGGTTCTCAGAAGCAACCAAACAAATAGAAAAAGTAACTAATTACAAAAACGAAAGAAAAAGAGGCTCTAAATTAGGACCGCTTGGTTGAGAGGCGACCGAAGTGTCACTCAGCAGCGAGAGGGCGCGCTGAGGGCATGGCATTGGGGCCTGACACCATCAGAGACTCGTTCAGACTTCCCTTAGTCTTCAGAGAGATCGTCCTTCCACATCAGGTCACTCAACAGGGAATTTCAACTACCGAGGCATCTGTTGATCCCTGTGCAAAAGTCAGAGACTCCAGGGGAGAAAGGATTGTGCTCAGGACATGCCCTGCTCAGGTGTGCCCGACATCCCATCCCTGAGGGAGCCACACGCCCGAGACCCGGGAGGCACCCGGCCACACCCAGCTGAGGTCCAGTGAGGGGCACTGGCCAGTGCCCTGACAGGTCTGGGTGCTGAAGCAACAGAGAGGTTGCCACTGCCCAGCAATCGCTGCCCATCTGCTGGCCTGACAGCTTCCAAAGGAGCTCAGTGGTTGTCACCACGTCGAGACCACACGTGGTTGAGCAGGATGATGCAAGGATGAGTGACCGTGGTGACAGGCGTGCAGAGCTTACCCCGTCAGGCACGGCACTCACACTCCACCTACCACGTGGGGCTTAGTCCCCGACAATCCCACGGGGAGTCACTCTCGGTTACAGGCACAGCCCCACATTAAAGAGGGACAAACTGAGCCAGAGAGGTTTAGACTTGCCCGGGTCACACAGCCAGTCCGTAGGGGAGGTGGCACTGGAATCCAGGTCTGTCTGACTCCAAGGGCCTGCTGATGCTCATGGCTACAGCCAGCGCCTCCATACTTAGTTCAAGAGCTCAAGCTGAACTTGTTATTTTGTCAACTAATTTGAAATCCTAACATCTCCAAAAAGGGACCATCCTCTTTATCAGGCAAATGATCTCAGCAAAACGGAGTCCCTAGGCACAAGAAGCAGAACTCAGGGTCTAAGGACTGAATGTTTCTATTCCCCCCAAATTCCTGTGTTGACACCCAACACCCAGTGTGATGGTGTGAGGAGGTGGGGCCTTTGGGTGATGAGGTCATGAGGGTGGAGCCCTCACAATCGGGGTTAGTGCCCTTATAAAAGGCCCCAGAGCTAGCTAGTCCCTCCCGCCACGTGAGCACAGTGAGAAGACGGCCATCCACGAGCCAGGCAGCAGGCTCTCCTCAGACACCGAGCCTGCCAGCACCTTGGTCTCAGACTTCCAGCCTCCAGAACTGTGAGAAATAAAATTCTGTTGCTCATAAGCCACCCAGCTTATGAAATTTTCTTACAGCAGCCCGGAGAGCCTAAGACACTGCGATTATACTGAATGAGGCAATAGGAGCGCGACAGTACAAGATTATCTCTAAACACCCGGACTCTCGGGGGCTGAGACGTGCAGGCAGGCAGGTCCCCGGTGGAAGGCATCCTCACGTTGCCCGCAAGGGCCTTCAGAAACTCAGGGTTTGGTTTTTCTTCTTTTAAAGAAAATATTACAAATCGTGGTCAGTTTGCTCAGATAGTTTTACAAGTTGGGTGTTTTCCTAAACAAATGTAATGTCTGGGAAAATGTGAAACGTAGGGACGCTGTTGTTGAAGTTTCCCATGACAACACTATTTATGATAACAACCGGCCAGCACTGGCCAGCCCAGCCCTGGGCAGCGGCCAAGAAGCCAGGTGGGCGAACCCTCCCTGTGCAGCCTCACAGGGACGGACCGGAAGTGCACACAGCCAGGGTCACCAAGGGGCAGCGGAGTTCAGTGGGGGCGGTGGAGTCACACAGACCTGGGATTTCAGACCCTCTGCAAACCTCAGTTTCTTCATCTGTAAAACAAAGATAATGATACCTCCTCACGGAGTTGCTAGAACGAAATATCGATGGCATGTAAAGTGTACGATGGATTAAAAAGTGCTCAATAAACAGCAGTAATTAATACTAGATAACTTTCGACGTCCTTGTACCTGTCAGGGCACAAGGCCACGTGCAATTCTGAACACACAGTCGACACATGAGCGGCCCCCGAATGAACCCCTCCCTAGGTTTCCAACCGCTGAGCCTCTTCGTGCCCAGCTGAGAAACGCACCCTCAGTTTTTAAGAAGTTGCCAAAGCTTCCGGCTATGCCTCCCGCCCACACAGCCAGCTGCGCAGACACAGCAGGTGAAATGTGCCAGCACGCCTCCAGAAACCAAGCGTCACAACCCAAATCAGACCGCACGTGGCCAGAGCCACACAGGTGGGCAGCAGCCAGCGCCCGCGGAGGGGCACGCTCTGGGAAGAGGCGGCCAGCTTCATGCAGACTGCGGAAATGCACGGGTTGGTCTCCACCACCGCAGAATTAGGAAGGTTCCTGGAGGAGCAACTGGCAGTTCCTTACGGGACAAAGAATGTGATTTTTGTTTTGATTCCCCCTGCTCCTGGCGCACCACCAGACATACGATAAGACTTTCATACACATTTGATGAAAACAAGCGAGTGAATACACCGAATTCAGACTGCTAACTCAGTTTCTACGCCTCTATACATGAGTGTATACATGTGTAGACAGACGACAGCTAGATTCTATTGATCTCAGGAAAGCCAGCAAACCGGGCTCTGACCACGGAGCTGAGGCGACGTGGGGACACAAGGACAGCCCAGTCCACGTCAGCTCCACTGAACCAGCGCGTGCCGGGCACCTGCAAAGGGAAGCGTGATGTGGGAGAGAGGAGCTCTGAACTCCGTCAGGAGACCGAGGTGGCTACCTGACTGTAACGAAACCAGACAATGCTTCTGAGCCTCAGTTTCCTCACCCACCAAATAAAGATGATCACAACATCTTACCGGGGGCTGCTAAGGTCAAGGAGATCACACATATGCAAACGCGTCGTAGGTGTCCCAGTTAGGACTAGGCTCAGCTACACACTGCCGAAACGGGAAAGCTAAAATGAGCAGCTTAAACAGAAGTGTGCTTCTTGCTCATTCAAAGGAATCTAAGACTGATATGGTGGTTTCCCGTCAGAAGGGACGCAGACTGCCTCCTCAGAAAGATGGATGCTGGCGCTCCGGGCTCTGCACCTGCATTCCGGGCGACAGCCGTGAGGAAGGGGAGAGCGGAAGGCGAGGGGCCCAGGGTGGGTCCTCCTTCTCTTCCAGAAGGCAGTCTTCAAGTTCCAAACAGCACTTGTACTTGGATCTCATAGGCTGCGACTTAGCCACACGACCAGACCTGGCTGTAAAGGACACTGGGAAATGGAGCTTTTTAGCTGGGAGGCAACACACACAGGTACAAAGCAGAGCTCTTTGTGTAAAAGAGAAGTGAACACTGGGAGGCCGCTTGAACTCTTTGACAGATGGTATGTGAGTTACTGTGATTAGATAATTAATTAAAGGACTCCTTAAACAAACATTGTTAAAATTAAAACTTTATGGGGCTGGCCCGGTGACATAGTGGTTGGGTTCACGTGCTCCGCTTCGGCAGCCTGGGGTTAGTGGGTTCAGATCCCAGGTGTGGACCTACACACTGCTCACCAAGCCATGCTGTGGCAGTGACCCACATACAAAATAGAGGAGCATGGGCACAGATGTTAGCTCAGGGCCAGTCTTCTTCACCAAAAAAAAAAAAGCGTAAGAAAAAATTAAAAGACTTTACTAGGTGCTACATACAAGGGTATAAAGATAACACACAGCATCTATTATTAATAAACTCACTGTCTAGTACACAAGGCACCATCAGCTACCCAGTCAACCAAGGGGATCAAGCACCAAGTCCTATGGTGTCTCAATCAGTCCCCTCTCTCCACCCTCGGCCATATCTGAGTTTTGGCCTTCACCTGCTATGTCAAACCATCTTATCTGGTCTAATGCACAGCTCTTGAATTTTACGTTCCTCCTCAAAGGCACCCCGAAGGCTTCCCGCTTGACATGCATCTCATCTCCCATCGCGTCCAGACAGACTCTCCACTCTCTCGCTTGCCATACACCGTGTGGCCCCTCTGACCTCCCCTAGCACCAACTCCCAACACCTCTTCTGGGCTTCCCCTCAGGGGCAGAGATGGTCTGGGGTCATGGCCCGCATCATGATGCTCTCGGCTGTGCTCGAGGCGCTCTCTGACTTCCTCCTCTGAGTGACACCTGACCATCACGTGAGTGAACCTTCCCCAGACCCACCAGGCTTTTGCGCCCCGGCTCCTTCCCCCTACTGCGGCTAGGAGTGGGTGCTGCCCTCGCCCCCTCCTCCTGCTCCCTCAGCAGCCCCGGGCACGCGTCTGCAGGCGTCCGTGTCCCTGCATTGCAGTGAACGCTCATTACTTCTCCCTTCTAGAAGGTGTCTCTCATCTAGGTGTCCCCAGTGCCCAGCACCCTGCAAGCCTCCATTCGTTCCTTCAAGGGGACCTCTGCTAACAAGGTAAACCCCTCTTCTGCTCTCACAGACCCTGCAATCTTAAAGGCGCCTGATAGGAGTTAAAGGAAAGCAGGATGAAGAAAAGGAGGGAAGGAGGGAGGGAGGAAGGGAGAGAGAGGAACAGAGAGGAAAGGGAAGAAAGAGAAGAGGGAGGTAATTAAATGCCAATTAAGCCCGTGGGGCATCAACTTGTTCGCCTCCTGACACCCCTCAAAATACCTGAAAGCTGCTGTCACATTCACGTTAATTCTTCTCTTTTCCTAACTTACACAGTATTCTTGGAGCTTTTCCCCCAACAGTCTCTAATACCACGCCCACCCTTGCTCTCTGCATTTTGAAATTGCCTCACTTTCCAAGCTTGACTCTCCTAATAATAAACATTTACCCTAGAAGATCTAATCCTTTCTGTGTGTTTTAGAAAAATGTAACCTAAGCATATCAGTAATTGGCAATCAACGGGAAGGCTGGGAGTTCAAAGGTTGAACACAGTCTTCTGAGGGGCTCCGGAACACAGGACCCTTTCAAGGAGCCCTGAGAGGAATGTTAATTACTTAAGCAAAGTCATGCATGACACACGCACACCAAGTGTCCGGTCAAACTTTCAAAACAGATGTAACTGGAGGTCTCGGGCTCATCTTTCTGCTGCCCAGAATTCCAGGCTTCAAACAGGATTAGTGCCACAGACCTGCTCCCATGCAAAAATAAACCATTATTGAAAGCCCAGCATTTTATTCAAGTGCCTGATGGAGCCCCAGGAATCCTTCGGCTGCACAGACTAAGACCTTCTCCCCTGACAACGCCGACCCAGAGGCGCTGTCGGGGAGCTTGACGCGGCAGCAATTCCGGGCGCGCTTTCTGCTTTGCTGCAGCAGGAAGATCCCTCCTCAGGATATGGCTCTATGAAGCTCTCTCCATTGGGGAAATTCTCACTCTCTCTCCGGATCAAGTGCTGAACCTTGTCATTCATTCACTCGACAAACAGTAACAAGGATTCCAGTAGACACAAGAGGCTGAACGGTGAAGTCACGGGCCTGCCCTCAAGGGGCTCGGCATCTGCTGGGGAAGCAGGCCCACGGGCGGACCCTGGTGACGCGGCGTGGGAACGGTGGCAGCAGCGCCCGCGAGGGCTCCGTGAGCTAGGAGGGGAGGACGGTGGTGCTCAGGAACTAGAAAAGGCGCTTGTGGGAGTGGCCCTTGAACGGGGTTGTTTAAAATGAGCAGAGGGTGCTAGGGATGGGGCTGGAGAAGGGATGAGTGGATGAGGATGCTTCAGGCAGAAGAGGCTGCTGTGTGAGTGTCCGGACCCATTAAAGGACACGATGAACCCAAGGAAGGGGGTTCAGCAGGGTTGAGGGCAGGAACCTGGAAGACAAAGGAGGGAGGGCGGGGGAGCTGGAGCTGGGATGGCCAATGACCGAGTCCTGGCACCTTAGCTCCTACTGAGCCAGAGAGTGAAGCCACTGAGGAACTATGCCCAGAAAAGAGGGCACATGGCACACGTACATTTTGAAGGGCAGGTTGGGCAAAGAAACTCTGAACGCGTGGAGTGCTTCTGCATCACGGCCAAGTGCTACGCTGGAGTTCCCTGATCATTCAGGAAGCAACAGTTTACGACGAGATCCTTAGGAGGAAGGAGGCAGAAACCAAGAGGACAGGGGAGGGCAAAGAGAGAAACTTAAGCTACTTCACATGTCTGCTCTGAGCAGCAAGTGCTGTTCCATGTGTGTCAGCACTTGGTGAAATGAGAAGTCCAAACCATGGTGCAAAGCATATGAGACAGAGACTGCCGGCTGCCTACCCAGTATCAACTCTTCCCTTATTCCCTGCTAACAGAACCCCAGTACAGCCAGGTGTGGCCATGTGGCCAAGTTCTGGCCAATGAGATATAAAGATAAGTGTTACATGGGATGTCATGAAAGCTCCTGAAAAGGTAGACAGCTGACACATGTCTCATCTGTCCTTTGCCCTTCTACTTTTCCCTGCCTGGAATGTGATGTGATGGATAGAGCTCCAGCAGCCATCTTGTGTTCCTGAGGTGGAAACTACATGCTATGTTAGTAGCATGTATATAAATGGAGCAGAAAGATGGGGGGAGACTGATGACTTCATGGAGCCACTATATGAGTCTGGGACTGCCAATGGAGCCACCATATGAGTCCAGGACTGCCACCTACTTCCAGACCTCTTTTGTGAAAGAGAATAAAACTTCAAATTGTGAAAGCCACTATATTCAGGTTTATCCTAACTGATCAGTCATATAATTCTACTCTCCTTCCTTTCCTCTGGTCAAAGAAGAAGAAATGCTTATACTTTCTGAAAATATGCTTCTCTAACTTGGGACTCAGAATATGCACTCAAAGAAAAAATATGCTCCTGGGGATTTGAACACCTACATATGATTGCTGCTGCTCCTTACCCTGAAACCAGAATCCATGTTTCTGTTGTCAAAATTGTCAAGCAAAGGCTCACACGTGTAAAGGAAGAGTGGGCAGCAGCTGAGGGACTCACAAGGACAGGGAAGCTCCTAAGGGGCACACTGTGGCTTGTGCACCAGGAGACAAGTAAAGGGATTTGCCGAGGAGGAGGAAAGACAATACGAGCAGAGAGCATCAAGGGCTTTCCAGGCATCCTTGCACCCCCAGAAGTAATCTATGCAGTCAGTGAGAACATGGGTAAATAAGTTTTGATATAGCCGTCCAAGCGAATTCAAAGCCCAGTTAGAAGGGGTGAGGTCCTCCTGCCAGTCCTGCCATGGAAAGATCACCCAGGGATATGGATCAGTGACAAGCAAGCTGCGAAACGCTTCGTAGAGAAAGGTTAGATGACAAGGGATGGCTCGACAGACTGACGCACAGACGCACTGTCTCAGGCGGTGGATATTATCCTTTGAAGACATGCAGCCAATGTGCTTTCCATTTCCTTCGAAGTAGCCACACCACCCGACTCCGCCCTCAGGAGGAGAACAGGACGTCCACGGAGCTCCCACCGTCCTACCCTGGGGAAGTGTCAGAGGGACAGGGAAGATGCTTGCTGGGCTTGCAGGTCCTCATCCCCTACACTGGGCTAAAATTCCAGAAAGGCGGAAGGGGACGGAGTCACATATAAGGAAGGGGAAGAAAAGCCACTCAGAGCACATGCCACCCTTTCCACCAGGAACTCTTAGAGACCAAGGGGCCCCCTCGCCCAGAGGCCCTGGGGTGGCGTGAAACTGCAACAGCCCAGCTGTACGCAAGGCCACCCGTGACTCTCGGGAAGATGGAGCAGATGCCGGTGGTGACAGTGGAAAGTTGCCATGTGTGTCATGATGCGTAGTTTGGGTGACATTTCCACTGAGAGAACCACCTACAAGTCCACCAGCCACAGGCTTCTGCAACAGATGCTGGCCCAGGACAGCCCGGCCTCGCGGAGGCCAAGGACGCCGGAGGCCAGAGGCCGGCTGCCTCCCAGCCACCTGGTGCCCCCACGGCCCCACCCCGCCCAGGACATCAAAAAGACCTGCCATGGTCCCGGGCCCTCGCAGAGGTAGTGTTTGCAACTCCACTACATTTGCATGCGCATTTTTAAAAGTCCTGGAAGGATGTCCAAGAAACCGGTCACCATTCAGACCTTTAAGGAAGGGGACTGGGCATTCTGGGGAGAGCGCAGGAAGACTTGCTTCCGACTTTGTACTCTTACTTTTCAAATGTTTGAAAGTGAGTTTTAAAAATGGAGTTCTCAGTGGAGTTGGTTCCATGAGCTTTTTCCACGAGGTTCTGGGATGTTTATGAGCGAGTCACAAAGTAAATGCATGAGACAGGGATCCTCAGACACACTGAGTTAGGGGGCCTTAGGGAAACTGGGTGGGATTTGGGCCCCCGCATTGAGCCCATCGATGATGACTAATAGCCAGTGCTTAGTGAATGCTTGCGAATGTGTTAGGTACCATGTAAGGCATTTCACCTGCATAAACTGACCTCCTCCCCAGCAACCCCGGGAACTAGACTCTAGGCTCTGGGTAGAAATCCGGGACTGCTTGTTCTTGGGGCCCCTGGTTACCTCAGCTTTCTTCGCCAGCTTCCCAAGGGCTGAGCTCTGTTGGCGAGTGGCTCCCTGGGAGTGAGCTCTGCCTTTCTGATGGGAGTAGGGACGCCCCAGGCTGAGGGGACCAGCCAGCCCGCCAGAGGGATGCAGAAGGAATTTATCCAGAGACAGGGCTTCATTTGGGCCTCACTTTAGCTGCCCCACCCCATGCCTTCCAACATCAGTGACAGTCCCCTTGCCTAAGGTCCAGCACGTGCTAACGCTTGAAGGGACGTCAGATGTCATCTTCTCCGAGCTCCAGACTACATGTGCGCAGCATGGCTGGCATCACCAGGACCCCCACCACTGACAGGGGCCACGACGCCATGGGGCCGGGCCAGCCGGGCACATCAGGAGGGCTCTGGGGGCGCTGGGGCTGCCCTTCTGCCTTTCTTCCCAAGCAAATACTCATGAACAAATCTTCGTAGAGATAAATACGGCCTAGCACTGGGATGGTCTTCAAAACAAGGCTGAGCGGGACCCAGAGCCACAGTGACTTATTGTTGAATGTGGGATAACAGCAAGCAGTGGGGCTGCTGTGGGCAGTGTGTCAGCCCACGATACCATGTCATGCACATAGTAGGCACACAGGCTGTAGTACCCACAGCTACTATAGCATTAAAAGTATGTATGCCTGGCTTGTCTCGGGGCCTTGAATGCCAAGCTGTCCATCCAGATCAGGTCCGGCCGAGGGCGGGGAGGACTGGGGCGGGGGCAGCACTGTGAGACCACACCGCCCCGTTGGCGGCAGGTCGGTGGAGGATGGGAGCTGGGCTAAGCGCTCCTCTGGTCCCGAGGGGAAGATGGAATTTTGGCATTTTTAGTTTCCCTCCAAAAGAAGAAAAAGAGAGAAACACAAAAACAGGAAGCCAGCTGAATTTATTTCTCCTACTTTGATTTACACCCCCCTTCAGCTCACAATCATTGTTTTTAAATTAATATTTTAACTGTCTCTCCTGAGAAAAAGGAGGGATAACTTATCTGTTTTTAAAAAGAAAATAAGTCCAAAGGGCAAAGAATCTGGCCCCATTGAAATAATTCTCTTCAGAAAAGCTATAAATAAGATTTCTGATTCAAAATTGAGATAAGATTATCCAAGGGAAATGGGAGAAAAAAATTTACGCCTAGATTAGCAAACTCCCTAAAAGGATCAGTTCCTTTCAGTTAAGAGGATTTTTTTTTCTTTAAAAGCCTCTCCCCAATTAAAAAAAAATAAAATTAAATTAACATCTGTGAACCCCTTCAGACATGTGAACTGAATTTCACTTAACCTGGCTGGCCTGTGGGAGTCCAGCCTGTTCCGTGGTCCTCCTAACGGCCAAGCCCTCCAGGGAGACCCAGCTCACGGCCCCCACGTGTCCAGCCTCTGCCCACCCCACCCCCACAGGGGAGAACACTCCCCCCTGAGCTCCTACTGATCCGGTTCCCCTGGGCTCTGCAGGATCTGACACAGCTGTCCACGGTCCCACCCCACAAACATCCCCATGCTCTGCCTGCTGGTCTGTCCTCATGCTTTTCATTAACTTCTTAGGTCCCTCCTTTGCCACAATAGTCTTATTAAAATCCCATCCAATCCAGTGTCACCTTTTTCTCCATGGTCTCACTCACCCTCAGGTCTTTATTTAATACTGCCAGTGGCAGAGACTGCTCATTGCCCCAAACACCTCTTCCAAAGTACTAGAAATGCAGCTAGAAATCAGGCTTCCCAGAAGAAAGACTATATTTCCTAGCCTCCCTTGCAGCTAGGGGTGACCATATGACCATGTTTGGCCAATGGAATGTGAGAAGCAGTATGCCCTCTGTTACCCCATTTCCCCTTTTGTCTGGATGGGATGCAGGGGTGCTGGGATGCAGGATGCATGGGATGCTGGGATGCACGGTGGGATGCAGGATGCAGGCACACTGCGATGCAAGGTGGGATGCAGGATGCAGGGGATACTGGTATGCAGGCGGGGATGCTGGTATGCAGGCCGGGATGCATGATGCAGGGGATGCTGGGATGCAGGGTGGGATGCAGGATGCAGGCATCCTGGTAAAGCCATCTTGGCCCACGCAAATGAGGACTACAGTTGGGAGCAACGAGTCAGGAGGCTGAAAAGGGCAGGATGGCTTATGCTCTGCCTTCTCTCTTGTAGAAGGCAGTGTTATTTGGGGTCTTCCTTATAGCAACCAAGTCTGCATCCTGACTGGTACTCCGTCATGATGATGAGTATACTAAACCCCTTTGCTCAGCCCAGGTCTCACTCCTGAGAGCCACGCTATCTCCCCAAATCCAGAGACTATCTCCACTAGGCTCCTACCTCAGACTCATCCTAAACTGTGACTTCCACCCCAGCCCACTTTCTTCCCCGTTTTTTTTTTTCCCAAATAGTTCCATATTCTCTGTGCTGAAAACCTTCGTGTTATCTTTGAATCCACCCTCTCCTTCAGGTCTCGGGTCCTAGTTAAGGTGGTCTGCAGAGCCCCTCAAAAACGATCTGCTCTATAGTCCCCACCTCACCCTAACAAAGGCCTGCATTCTGACAAACGTGTGCTGCTAAATAACCACTTCCTGCCTCCAGTGTCCCCATCCACTGCGACCCGGTAACAGCACCGTTTACTGAGACCCGGTGGTGCCAAGCCCTGGGTTGGGCAGTTTATACACATTATCTCTAATCACAACCACCACTAAGGTGGATGTTGTTACTGTTATTTTACAGATAAGGAAACTGAGCCTCTAGGACATCAAATAAAATCTGTCCAAGGTCACACAGCTAGGAAGTAGCAGAAATAGGGTTTGAACTCAGGAACATCCAGGGTCCATCCTGCCGCTTGGCACATGGGAGCACTTGATAAACCACAGCAGAACAGAAGAACAGAGGAACGCCTCCCCACACCCGCTTTGGTCAGCCATCCTAACTCACTGCCTTAGTCACGTAGTTTTCATTCTCCCGAGACAGAGCCAAGTGTAAGGCCCCAAATTTTCATTGCCCCCTCCCCTTACTAGCCCCAAATAGGATGTCATCCAAGTAAAAATAATACGGCTGCTCTGCAACGTAGCTTGAGGGTAAGACCTCAAATCTTTACCACCACCCTCCCCCAAAGCCACTCTCAAGTAAACACACAGTCAGGGGAAACACTTTTGCTCACCAGCTCCAGGACGAGCCCTCTGACCCTCTCCGTCACCCCTGCCTCCGACCACAGAGCTACCCCACACATCCCAAGACAGAAACTCGGGGGTCTCTACCATTTGACTGTGGCCTCCAGGAATCCACAGCATCAACAGCAGACTCCTGGCCCGGCTTCGAGGCTCTCCACGATTCAGGCAACCTCCTCCCCAGCCTCTTCCCTGTGGAACTCCGGCTCCAGTCGGCGCCCCGCGTCACCCGGCCTGCAGCCAGGTCTCTTCTCACGCCTGGGCCAGGTGTGGCCCCTGCTCCGCCCTCCGCTATGCTGAGCTCTGCCTGCCTTACTGGATCCTTCCAGGCCCAACCGGAAGTCAGCTCTGAGGCCTCTGATATCCAGTGTTCTCTCCTTCCCTGGGCTTCTGGAGCACGGGTCATGCCAAGGCCGCCCACTGCTCTTAGAATGAAACCCGATTCCTTACGCAGGCCTCCAGAGCCGAGCCCTGCTGTCTGCCGTGGCCAGGACTTCCTCCAAAGACCCCGCACCTTCCCGCTTCGGGGCCATTGTATTTGCTGTTCCACTGCCTGGAATAGTCTCCCCATATGGCCCACTCCCAGCTCCTCCAGACCCCAATTCAAATGGGGGCTATGACAGAGGCCTTCCTCGCTCACCCCTCATAACAGCAACCCCCTGCCTCCCCTGCACACTCTGTACCCCCAGGCCTCTCCACCACTGCCACCTGGTACAACATATATGCATTTCTTTATTTTCTGCTCCTTTCCACTGGAATGGAGGCTCCCTTAGGACAAGGACTGAATTTGTTTTTTGGTTGTCAGTGCCTGTTATTCAATGAATTTATGTCGAATGAATGAATGAAGGAACGAATGAATGACTCGAGCACCACACTCCACCTTGAGCACAGCTCTCTACACACCAATTTTCTTTTTTCCTTTAGGTTCTTCCAAGTTCATCCTGACTTCACACCTTTGTGCTTCACGTTCCATGAGGCAGATCTGGGTTTTGTGGGGCCTGAAGCTTACATACCAGGGGCGGGTAGGTGGGACAGTGAGTCTTTAAAAAAAATTACAAATACGAAACAGCTAAGCTCCCCCCACCACCCACCCTGGGGCCTTGGAGAGGCTGTGGAACGCAGAGCCAGGAGCATCACCTTCAGTAGCTTCCTGGGACATCCTCCTTTTCCTGGACCACTCACTCAGTTCTTCGGATGGCACTTGCCAGCCAGGCCTCAGTTCAAAGTTGTCCTCCCCTCAGAGAAGAATTCTCCCCAGCCCCCCACCATCACCTCGTTATCTTTTCTTCATGTCCCTTATCATTCACTCACGTGACTTTTATTACTATTTCATCACTTGTCTATTGTCTGTCTTTCCCACAAGAATGTCAGCTCAGGAGAGACTTTGTCTGGTTCCAGAGTGCAGGGCCCGGAGCGGTATTTGCCACAAAGCCGCGCTCTGAAAGATTCGCTGCATAAAAAGGAGCCCAACAGCCATCTCCCAAGTTCTCTGAAAACCCACATGACAAATAGGATCAGGGCAAAGAAACTGGACAGTTAACTCTCCTCCCTTCCATGACTCCTGTGACCTCTGAGAAGGGGGGCCGGGACCCTCTGAGCAACAGGAATCACTCCCCAGCTCTCACTGGGTTCCACCTATTTCTAACTGGAAAGTTCGGCAGAATACCCAGAGATAACTTTGTACTCAGAAAGGATGCAAAGTTTGAGGCTTCATTTCACACATTATCTTTGGAGACGCTGCGACTTTCTAGTAAATTTAACAAAGCTTTTGGTCGTCTTGTCATCATCCTTCCCCATGGTGAGTGGTGATCTCCCCACACTGAGTTCAAGGAGTTGATGAAATTTCAGTGCATTTTCTGCTTCCTTCAGTCTGCTTTCTGGATAGGTTAACCCCTACGGAGCACCCCTCATTCTTTCCTTTGAGAGGGTGAAAGAGCCCGCTTGTTCCCCAGCCTGGCTGCCCTCAGCTTCACCCATGACGCTTGCTGCTCCCATACATTTGGGGGCCTTGCCCTAGATGTACTTAATCAGAATGTCCGGAGGCTGGCAGGGCTTTCTGGGTGTTTAACAAGCGCTTCAGATGACCCTGATGGGCAGCCAACCTTGGAAACCACTACGAGCATCCTGAGAGGTTCAGATACGAAAGAAGCCATCTTCAAGACACTCACAAGACAGAGGTCCAGATGAGTGGACCAACTTGGGAAAAATAAGTTCCTTTACAAATACTGTCTAATAAGAAATGAAAACATCCACCACACACACACACACACACACATACACACGACCAATTTTCCTCCATCTCTACGAGTCAGGGCACTAGCTAGACTATGGCATCTGGGAACGAGAAAATTACTAAGGTCCTCAAATTCCCAGGTTAGCCCCTTTGAGAAACTTAAGCACTTCCGGAAATGACGAGAAATCTTTCCAGTTTTGAGAGAACCAGACAGGTCACTGAAGGAGCGAATCGCTAAGCCTTAGCACCTGGAAGAACTCTAGCTGAGACTCCAGACGCATCCTGAGAATGTGTCCGGCCGGGGTGGAGTGAGGCACAAAGAGGACAGCACTGCAATCAGAACCCTGCTGTGTGAGCCAGGGCAGGCCGCTTCTCCATGCCGAGCCTCAGTTTCCCCGTGTATAAAATGGGCATAAACCAGGCTACCTCACAGAGAGAACCAGTGCAGTTTTACACACCAGACACTATTCAAATGGGCTCCTCCCCTCCCATCATCCAAAGGCAGGCTCAGATCTCACCTCCTCGACGGAACCTTCCCCGTTACCTCAGTTCAAGCAGAACCCTTGTCTTCTCTGTGGGATGGAGCGGACAAGGGGAAGACAGTTCACCAGCGGGCAGGTAAAGAGCAACAGGTAGTCCGTGAACATCAAGTCATGAAACTGAACATGGATCTGCTGTCGTTTATTTGGGGTCCCCTCTCCCTTCTCCACACTCCTGACTCATCGTGCCCCGATTCTCCACTAAAGCCCACCCCCCCAGCCGCCATTCCATGGGAAGCGTCACGTGTGTGCAGGGGCCGATGAAGCCACAGCACCGCCCATGAGCTCTGCTCTCCTCATCATGCACGCTGTGCGACGTCACTGAATACATCATGGTTTATGAGGTGACAGCAACAACCCGTTCACTATGCACATCCACCTCTGCCTCCAAACCCCTCGGCCACCTTGCACATCGAGCACCCCCGAGGTCTGGTCCTGGGAACATGGCCAAGAGCAAGTGAGACAAAGACAGCTGCCTTCAAGGAGCTCACACTCTGGAAGCATCCGATCTCCCATGATCTTATCAATATCAGCTACTCACCACGAAAAGAAGCTCTCTTCTCTCGGCTGGACTTAGCGTTTAAATGCAGCAATCCCCAAGTCTGTTTGACCTGGAGTAGAAAACATTGGACCTGGGTCCTCTATTACATGCATACGTATTTATTCAGAACTTACACACATGTACTTCTTTTATACTATATTTTATAAAATACATACATAAAATAGAAACGTGTAAAGGATGAGATAAAAACTAAGTATAAACACGTGCGACTACTTTCTTTTTTGTTTTTTCTTTCTGTTATCCCAGCGGATCACCGTGCACGGGGCTGGGGTGTGGTTTTCAAATTCCAGCTCAGCCGTTCACTGCCGTGTGATCCTGGGCGAGCCCTGGCTCTTCTGTGCTTCAGTTTCTCTGTAAGACGGATAACGGCAATGCCTACCTTGCAGGGCCACTGATAGGGTAAAATGAGGTGATTTAGGTCGAGTACTTACTCCTGGCATGTTATAAACACTCAGAATGACAGCAAGTATTATCGATATATTACTATTATTTCTACGTGGGATCTGTTCCCAAGCACGATTCTGGAATTCAGACAGACAGCATGCCTCTAATACAAAACGCTATTGTGGGGAGGACATGTTTCTCAGCCGTTAGTATCAGGTATCAAGAGGGCCACGGGTTCAAGACCCTAGTGGGGATCATGTTCTCCATTGTCAAAGATGCAGGTACGACCTGACGGTGTACAGTGTTGGTCCCCATTGTAAATCTGCTTGTTTTGACCCTCCGGCAGGGTTTTCTGGCTGGAACCAGTTCACACAGGTCTCAGCTGTCGCCTCTCACCTGCCACCGCCCCATCTCCTCCAGAGGCCTCCGCCCGGGTCCCGGGGGCCTGCAGTGGCGCTGACTGGTACACGCATTACGGTTTATTAGAGGACGTGGAAAAGTGCTCAGGCCTCAGTGCAGACCCAAGAGGAGTTTCCAAATTTCTCTATTTGAAGGGAACACTTTAAAACTGAAGTGTGTTTTCCTTGGCAGAGGTACCCCCATTAGACGCAATTTCTCCCTGACATTTCTGGAATTGTTTTACGTCTGTGTTCTCTATAAGGACTGTCCACGGAGGTCAGAACGGAAATTACATTCCCAAGAAGGCTCACATGAGCACCCAGGGCAGGGCACAAGCCCCAGCGGAACGTCCCCCCACCTAGCCAGCCTGCCAGGGCGATGATTAACAAGCCGGGCTGCCACGAAGGGGACTGGGCTGGGAGCGTGCCCAGCACCGCTGCTCCCCGGCCGGCACGGTCAGTGGTGTTTAGTCTATTGGAGTATTTACTCAGGATGCCTATCACCGTGGAACCGAGACAGCCGTCTGCGAGAGGACCGCTGCAGCCCCTGCCGGGCGCGGGGGGCGAGCAGATCTACTTGTCACGAGATTCCTCTCCCAGCCCAACTCAGCCCCCCGCCGGGAAAGCCTGGGTATGCTGGTCAATCACGGCAGCCTGGGCACGCCTGAGCCCCAAGAATCAGGCTTCAGAAGGGCCACAGGTCTGGTGACCCCTAACAACCTCCCTTGGGAACCAGGCACTTGGTGGCTCCCCAGAAGCACACACCGGGCATTCGGGCACCCCCTCCACCAGGCTTTCTGCCTTGGCTCAAACACGCCTTGAGGAAGCAAGGACTGCCTGTCACAGACACACAGAGCCCGGACGTCTCTGAAGAAAGGGGCATGACTTAGACTCTAAAGAGCTGGGTTCAGATCTCACCTCTGACACTTAGAGCCACGGAGGTCACCTCACTGCTCTGAGCCTTTATCCTCTCCAAACCGTGGAATTATAATCTCCCTCTTCAAAGACTAAGTGAGAAAACAAAAGTCAATACACTGAATTAGTCTATGTTAAAATTTAAACACATTTGATTTTGAGCCATAAAGTTAGAGGCAATATAGCACAAATTAAACAGACAAAAAAAAAAAAAGAGAGAGAGAAAGCTAAACAGACACTGGGAAAAAGAACTGGGAGAAAATTTGAGAAGTAGTTACAGCTGGAAGATGTTCTCGTCTTGCCCAAATCCCCCAGACATTCTAGCCCCCGTGGCAGTAAAGCAGTGAGAAGGAACCCGCAGTTTCCATATTCGAGAGCATGTCCTGGGACAGAAGTGCGAGCCTAGAGCGCCTGCCCACAGCCACCTGCCAGCAAACAGCAGCAAGAGCAAGCCAGAGCTAAAGACACGTGACAGAGGGTGACTCTGGGCTGTGACGGCCACACTGCTAACAAGGCAGAGACGGAGGCTGAGAACCCTCTGGAGCGGCAGCAAACCGACCCGGAACAGCACGAGATACAGAGGCAGAGCAGATGCAGGTGCAGAAGAGCGTGTGGGCAGAACAAGACGGAGACGGTTTTGCTCCCCACGTGTGACCCAGGGCTCCCAGTTCTCTAGAGTAGAGAGGACAGAATTATCATCAGGGCCGTGTTACACCTACAGCTACCTATTCACTGTAACTTCTTGTATTTATGCTAAGGAACCTCTTTAGTAAACTAGACATCATTCAGTTGTCAAGGTGGGTTGAGTTTGTTTCACAAATCCTGTATGAGGGAGCGAGTATAACGGAGAGTGTATAAGGTCTACCATTCCAGGGAGTGAGAGCGGAAGAGAGAGCCAGGCTCCAAGACTCCCAATTAAGGGCCAAATGCGTTCAGAGCCAGGCCAGCCTGGTGTCCTAGTTTGACGCAGCAAGAAAAGGTGTCAGTGGGAGGGAGAGTGGGGAAGTGGATCTGAGCCTCGGCAGACTCCCCCGGAACAAGAGGAAACAAACATCAGGGAGGCAGTGAGCCCCTTCCTAGAAATAGGCCAGCTCTTGGTCGCTGATTTTCAAACTACAAATCAGCACTCATTAAACCCGTTCTGTGACTCTCCACCAGCATAAAAGGAAAAAGTGAAACAAAGAAGTCTAAACTGCAATGGAAGAGAAAAGAAGAGAAAGCACGAGAGTGAATCGCACACGGAAAGGGAAAGCGATGTTCCGTGAAAGCTGTGTTTACACGCCACCGAGTATGTTTACCCGTTACTGAGCGTGTGTACCGGCATGTGATCTCTTTGTTAGGTTAGAGTCAAAAAAGTCTGAAATCCGCTCTCCTCTAGGCTCTTAACAGGTCTCCACGTGACACCATGTGAGGCCTGCATGGCGCCATCTTGACACGGGTGGTTTCAATCTTTTCTCATGACTTGTACCCTCCGGCCTTCCAGTGTATCATCTCCTTGATTTTCACTGTTTTCAGCCCTTACTCCACAAGAGAATCTCCAGGGATACAAAAAATTACCAGTGCTCAGGCTCCACACCCACGGATTCTGATCTCATCAGTCTGGGTGGGGGCCTAGCAAATGGTATTTTTTACAGCCTCCCCAGGTAATTCCAACGTGCGACCGAGGTTGAGAGCCACTGGGTTAGGTCATTCCATCCTTACAACATCCCCTGAGGGAAAAGTGGAGAAGACACGATTATCCCAGCCTCGCAGACAAGGAAATTAAGGGCTGAGGCAATCGGGAGATTTAGCCAAGGCTGCATCCATGTCAGTGTCGGGGCTGGGTGAGGAGCCAGGTCTCTGGACTCCGGGCCCAGGGTGCCCTCGTCCCAGGGTCCCACACTCACCACTTCATCCAACATCTTCTTTCAGCTGCAAACAAGTCTCCCAATGAGAAGACAGACAGAAACAAAATCTCAGAATTTCTTTGCACAATCTTTCTCGGAAATGCATCAACAAACGCAAGTCCCTCCTTACTGGAAGAGCAAACCAGACCACTTCAGTAAATCAAGCCATTTGATGGAGACCAAGAGAGCTATTGATACTAGTTTGCCTGTCTCCAAGGAACAAAATACTGAAAGGCAAGGGCTTAAAATGCATGAAAACGTATCCAACGCACAATCAAATGAAAATGTCGTGGGCCCACAGCCAGGGATCATCTGCCAATTGGATCTCTTTCAGCGCCCTAAATTTAACCAGCTGGGACTTTTTTTCTCCCTCCCTTTTTTGTAAGTATCATCTTTTTCAACCTTCTGAAAGGAAGAGATTTCCTTTTAATGGGAAATCTGTATTTCATCATAAAGATGGAACACGGCGAGCTTGGTTGGGCCAACCTCCTGCGAAGTAGGTTCTCTGCGTGTCGGACGCTCGGCATGAAAGAAAGACTCGCATTCCAGCAAGTGCGTTTCAGGCACCACAGACCGGAAGCACGGACCTATGGAATTTCAGATGTTATCTCACCTCCATTCCCAACGTAGTAATAATACTTCACATTTGTAGGTCACCCGATCACCTTAGAAATCGGAATAATCTCTTAAATTTCCCACCTGTTCCAGAATGCACTGACTAAATGGAGACGAGGCTGTGTCGTGTGCATGTGTGTGGGTGCGTGTGCACGTGCACATATGTGTGTATGGGGTGGAGAGAGAGAGCGAGGAAACTCAGGTATTTACGGTGGTTATGGCTGAGTGGGATCATGAGTACTCTTTATTTGTCTGTCTCATCATCATAGCTTTTCCGTAACAAATGCTTCAGCACTTTGCACTCTTAAAAGACAATTATTTTACCTGAAAAAGAATAACCATAAATAGCACGTGAAAAGTAGGAACAACTCTACTTGTAACGGAACGATAAGGTCAAAGTTCTCCCCCAAGGTGTGACCGCCGGGGGCAGGGGGCACCAGCCCGCCAACGCCTCAGTTGCCCACACGAGCCCCTTTCCCTTCTGCACCTGCCCTGCCGGGGGAGACAGGCTTCCAGGGACAATCGCGGGGAGCACGCTGCAGGGACACGGTTCCTCTGCGGTCTCTTCAGGACCAAGGCTGCGGAGCCGGGGCCAGCCGCGAGCCACATCCACTCAGGGACCCTCTGCTCCGACCGGGGAGGGGCAGTTTGGGATTGGGGGCTGGGCCCTGAGCCGGCTCTTGGCCTCCACTGGGCTGCGGCTCAAAGGCTGGTACGGAGACCAACCATCCTCACAGTTAGAAGAATTCCAGGAAGGGAAAATTCCTGTGGCAGCATCATTAAATGTGACAACTCTGACCAGGAAGATAATGGCTGGGCTCCGGGGCTGCATAAAAGGCAACCGTGGGCTTGCGTCTTTGGCTGAATGGTGGCTGATGGGGAAAGGAGTCCAGGAAGGGCTATACCAACTGTCCACCTATTTCCTCCTCATTCACTCAACAAGCATCGCCCGGGCAGCCCGGAGGCATGGCTGTTGCACAGTCCTCACTTTGCGGAGGCACAAGTGCCCAGCCGCAGGGAAGCGAGGGAGGTGAGATACAAGCCGGCCCCCAGGGCAGGTGCCTTTTCTTCCCTCGGAGGTGCCGCCGGCTGACCCAGCCCTGTGCCTGCAGAGCTGCGCCTGGCCCCAGGGAGCGCCTTTTCTAAATTTCACAGCAGTGTGATGTGGGCCAGCAGGGGCCTGCTCCCAGGCCGTGCATCAGTGTGCTGCGCAATAACGAACGTTTCCAATGGTGGAAACAGCACACCTCTGTCCTGAGGAAAACCAGTCAAGGTGGAGACAGAAAGTAAGTAACGGCAATAAGGCATTTCCGTGACTATAGAAATGGTGTAAAAATCATAACAGAAGCAAGAGAACGCAGGCCTGTTCAACGCAATATTGACACTGTCCACAGTGAACTGTTCGGAAAGAAGGTAAGAAGAAAAGGCCAAGGGGGGAGATGGAAGACAGCTGCGCCTACCCATCGCAGCCTCCCCGGTGCTGAAGCCATTCTCATCCAACACGGCGACTCAGGCTCGGAGGAGCGAGCACAGCCGGTGATGGGAGAGGCCAGCCCCGGAGGCAGGTCTGTCTACAACACTCCGTTCCCCACTCCTCGCTCCACAGGCAGGCCTCAGGTCTGTGCCAGAATGGATGCTGAGCACCGAAGATGCAGAGGGCCTAGCTGAGAGCAGAAACTGAGATCAGACCACCTGGGCTTGGATCCTAGCTCTGCCTCCCCCTCCTGCCTCGGTTTCCTCCTCTCTCAAATGGAGATAACAGCACTGTGCCGGTGGTAGACAGGGTATTCTTATTAATGGCAGCCGGGGCAGTGGCATCATCATCTCACAGTTTAGGGAGGGTGGGGTGTGTTGTCAGCACAAGGGACCAGTAGACAAAGCAGCAGGGTCCCAGGCTCAGGACCGACCCCAAGCCCCGGCGGGGAGTCTGTGTTCAGATCAAAATGCCCCTAAACTCTGCAGCTAGGATGCCTTCCCCACACGCGGCCCCAAGCCATGCAGGACGGGCGTATGTCACCCCATTCGACGGGTCGGGCAACTGAGGACTAGACCCTGAATGAGTCGTCCAAACTAAGACGGCCAAGCGGCCGCAGACTGCTGGGCTCCACTCACTCACTGGATCGAAATGCTTTCTAAAAACTGTCATTTGGAAGTTATTTCAAATTTACAGGATAGTTTCAAGATCAATCTAGAGAACGCCACATACGCTTTTTTATTAGACTTGTAATTTTCAACGTTTCACCACAGTTGCTCTATCATTCTGGGTGTGAAACTTATTTTTCTCTGCACTCTTGAAGAGTATTTGCATATATCACGCCCCTCCCCCCCTTAATATTTCAGTATGTATTTTTTAAGAATAAGAATATTCTTGCAACTAGAAGATGAATAAGTTCTGGAGCTCTGACGCACAGCACACCGCCTATAGTCAACAACACTGCAGTAGATACTTTAAAGTTGCTAAAAGACTGGATCTTAAATGCTCTCACCACATCAGAGAAATGAGAATACGTGACGTGAGGATGGAGGCGTTAGGTAACACTACAGCGGTGATCACACTGCAACATATAAATGGATCAAATCAACAACACCTTGCACACCTTAAACTCACACGTTATATGTCAATCATAGCTCAATAAAAAAAAAGAAGAATATTCTAAAATAAATGATCAAATTCAGGAAATTTAATGTTGAGCTATACATTCACCTACCCCGGAGGCCATACTCTGACTTGTCAATCGTCTCAGTAACGTCCTTCTGGGCATTTCTGCCCTCAGTCCAACAGCCAGTCCAGGATCACTGACTGCACTGGCGGGTGTGTCTCTTCCTTTGTCTTTCGTAACACTGGTCAGTTATTTTACAGAATGTTCCTTGCTTGGGCTTGTCTGTGTTTCCTCGTGATTCAATTCAAGTTACACACTCCTGGTCAGAACGGCACCTAAGTGACGCTGCGCCCTCACAATGGGGCACACGCCTGGATCTGCACGTCTGGGTGCCTCACGGTGTCTGTCTGCTTCTCCGTAGTGATATCAGCCTGATCATCTGGCCAAGATGCCGTCCATTTTCTCCACAGTACAGTTGTCATCTGCCCACTCAGAACCAATAGGCAACATGTGGGGAGACACTCTAAGACCTGTTCCTTATGAAACCTTCCCCCCAGATTGAACATCCATTGAAGATTCTTGCCCAACAATCCTCGGGTTGCAATATGGTGACTTCCCAAATCCACCACTTCCTCTGCATTTATCAGTGGCTTACAGTATGAAGACAAGCCCTTCACCTTTCCACACATCTCTATCCATCCATCTATCTATCTATCTATTTATCTATCTATCTATCACAGAACGGACTCAGGGATTCCTATTTTATTCCATGAGTTATAATCCATCTCTGTCCTTATCTATTTTATCACTCAAATTGTCCCAGATTTGGCCAGCTAAAGCCCCTTCAAGCTGGTTCTGGTATCTTCTTGACATCACCAATCATGTTGTTTTCTAGCACAACAAAATGTTCCAGGCTTCTTTGTCCCGCCCCTGCCCCAGCAATGGAATCAGCCCTTTTTCTTAAGGATCCCTGGCTCTTTATGGTGGGGAATGGTATAACCCGACACTTCCATTCTTAGCCTGGCACATAGTCATGGAATGAATGGCTGAAAGAATGAAGATCTGCCTTCCCCATGGGGCCCATGGATCACTGCAGAGCCAGAAGCTCGTCAGCTGGCTCTTCCTGAAAGATGGATACACGAGAACGCAGCCCTTGACCTGCTCCTGTCTGCAGGACGCACCTCCCAGCCTCCTCCCTTCCCACGCATGCTTTCACCCTTCACAACGAAATGAGCACAGAAACCCTCTGCGTCGTCCTTGGTGACTCAGAGAGCACTTGGGGAAGTGAGTCTCCCAAACCTCACGGGTCCTTGCAGGCCTGTTACAGGTAAAAGTTTAAGAGAGGGAGCTGAGTCCACGAACTCAAAACATACAGGACCTCCGGGGACACAATTTCTCACCTTCACGCCTCTCCTCCATACTAGGTCTTTCCATCCCTATTTTCATAAATGCAGCTCAGGGAGGCGTCATGTGCTCTGTTCCAGGCCACGCAGCCGGTGAGCCGTGAATCACCCCGAGTCCCGGACCACCGGACTCCAGGCACGTGCTCTGAGACGCGCCAGGGACCCAGCCGGTAGATATTTCCCTCCATTTGTATCTTTCACTTTTAACTTACACTGTTTTTCTGATCTTTTGAAAAGTAACTCGATGTCTGGACACTTTCTCTTTCATTAAAATCGAACGCAGAATGTGTTCCCCCAAATTGTTCACTTGCACTTTGTTTCTCTGAATTTCAGAATAAAAGAAAGTTTTTACTCCTTAGTTATATACCTGATATCCCACCTTCATAAAAATAACAACAAAAAACCCCACACCCCAGGATTCCCTCACTTTGCTGCACGCTGGGATCGCCTTGGAACTTTACAAATGCTGGTGCTCCTGCCCCCAGGTGTCTGAGTGAACTGGTCTGAAGCTGAGCTGGCCAAGGGGACTCTTGAAGGATGCTCAGATGATTGTAATATGCAGCAAAGTTAAAGAACCCCTGCCAGACACAAGGAAAATAAAATGGGAAAGGCGATCGCTTCTCCCTCAAGGAATGATCAGGCATTCCAGAAATCGACCTGACCGTTTCTCCTTCAGAAGATGACCCAGGGGGTTCTAGGAAATGAAATTAACACCGAAATTTGTTCCTTAATAAAATTCCAAATTTTAAGAATAAAACAAAACAAAAATTAACAGCAAACAAAAACTTAAAACCTAGCTTAGTGAAAGATGTGATTAAAATGATGGGCTAAATTGAGATTTCACGGGACAACAAGCCAATCAGTATTTAGGGAGCAACACTGGGCCCAGCACCGTGCAAGGCCCCGGGATGACAGTGAAGAGCAGGTCGCCACCCTGGGGTCTGCAGTACCATAACCGCTGGTCGATGCTAGGAAAGTTACTAAGGCTGGTGCAGGGGGCTCTGGGAGCACCAAGACAGCTAGATGCCCTGGGGGCTATCACGGAAGGCTTCCCTGGGGAGGCAAAATCCCAGCTGAGCCTGGGGGGAGAAGAGGAAGTTAAGACTTGAGAGGAGAGATGAGTAGAGCTGCTGGCGGTTAGCGTTTGAGAGGAAGGGCGTTGCAGTAGAGCAGCTGGGAGACTTCCGGGTGTCCGAGCATCCACGCCTGTCTATGCGGGCTCTAAGGAAAGGGGACTGCCTAATTCCCAGAGGAAGCCACTCGCCAGAATTCACAGACATATCAAGTCCCTCCTTGGTAATCTGTGTCCTGCGAACAATGAAAGACACCCAAGGAACGCTGACTTCCTCCCTGTCCTATTTGCTGCCTCTAGGCTCAGGCGGCCCCCCCTCCAAGAGCACCTGAGGACTCTGAGCCACAGCCGCACTGTGGGGGTGGGGGGGCCCTCTCCCTTCTCCTGCTTGGCGTTGGGATTCCTCACTGTCCTGAGCCTGCCAGGCCCAAGGGGGCTGTCTGAGGCAGCTTGCACTAGAAGGGGAGAAGTGGTCACCACACGCATGTACTAATTTTTTTTACAATCCTTGGTAACATCTGCAGAAGTTAGAAGAGAGTCTGGACTCTTGAGCGAGCAAGGAGAGACTACGCAACCAACAGGCTGCGGAACGTGGAAGGGTCTGCCGGGGACAGCCTTGGCTCCGGGAGGGTCTCCCAGAGTGGAAGAAGGGCGAGCCTACAAGCCTGAGAAGTTCTGCGCTAGCTTCCATCCCAATCCAGACGGGAAGCGGGAACAGGTCTGGGATGGCAGCCGAGGGACAGCCCTGTGCATGGAAACGGGGAGGTGAAGGGGCCCACGTCAGCTACAGTCCCCGCCCCAGAAGGCTTACTCTCGTCCCTGTACAGCTAGCTGCTTGGGACTTTACAAAGGTTCAGGGAACTCATACACGGAGCGTCATTTGATCCTGATAAGAACCGTCGTGAGAAGCAAAGCAGGTGCTTATCAGTCTCCCAGCTCAGCGGATTCAGCGCTGGCCCAGACCTCCAGCCAGAGGGGACGTCGGCAGGACGGGCCGTCCCCAGGCCAGTTCTCAGGTCACTATATCCTGATGTGTGTGGCTTGAATGCATACTAGCGGGGAGGAAGTAAAGAAGAAAAGAATCCCGGTGTCGCCAAGCCCACTTTCTTTCCTCTTAATTAATTTCTACTATTCCAGCAGCCACACTTGTCTAGAAAAACAATTCTTGACTTAGTCGTGTATCCTAGAGAATGCCGCCTTCCAGCATTTGAGGGGAGGGTGTTTAAAACAACAATCATTATTCCTCCAAAGCATGTACTCTATTGTTAAATACAACAATGATTACTCTATAGGGAAAAAAGAAAGAATTCAGAAAGCAGCTGAAGCTGAGGAGCCCACTTCTTCGCTTTAGAGCACCATCTTTCTTTCTTAGCTTTGATAAGCCGACGCAGGAAACTAATAGATTATAAATGCTTTGTGATAATGTCTTTGGAACCAATTGATTTTTTTCACTTATTTCTAGACAATACGAGATCAGCTGGAAAACACCAGTAGAATTTTCCATAGCGAGTCATGACACAAAGGATGTCCAATGGGAAAGCTGAAGGCACTAATCCCTTCTCCACGATGGTCCCTGACGTTTCTTTGGACTGTCACTTTCAATCAGCAGGTAAAGCCACTGAAATTCCAGCTACGGCTTAAATGGACTTTGCCGTTTTATTCCTGGCTAATCTCCCTTTGACCCTCTCAGAAATGCCAGCAACATCCAACTGGGGTTTGTTACCGAGGTCTTCATAATTTACAGGACTTTCTTCCCTCTCACGTTTGAAACCTCAGCTACCTCATAAAGAACTCCTTTTATCCCAAGTGCGGATGTCCTGCCATGTTACCTGCAACTCGTCAGACGTTTCCAACGTTATCTAATGTGCTCGGCAGAAACTGCTGTTGACCCCCGGGTTAACCACAGTTACCCAACAAATCTGCCTGCTTTCAAGGCTCGCTCCTCCTGCAGCCGCCGTCTCAAGCCGTAAATCACTGCCACTCGGGGCGGTGACAAGACAGGGTGCCAGGACCTTCTCTGACACTGCACAGTTTGTGATGAAATACGGTCTTGCCTTCCCTCCTCCGTAATCAAGTGTGTGGACTTCATCTATAATCCTAAGAGGCCTTCCCGGCAACGTAGCCACGGAATGGAAAAGACACGTGGCCGACGGGGAGAGCGGAGGTTTTAGTCAGAGGAATTTGATTTTCTCTAGTTTAGGGCACCAAGAAGGCCTGATCTGTGCTGTGCTCCACAGCCGACCTGATTCCTCCCTTGTGTCCCCATCAGCTGTGCCTCCCCTTCCTCATCAGCGGAGACTCCTGCCCACTCACCTCCAAGACTCAGCTCGAGTGGCACCTCCTCCACGCCCCGCAGGCCATCAGAGGCGAGCGTCTCGCACGTGCCTTCCCACAGCAGCTGGGACACCTCCCTCAAACACACGCCACACCATCAGCACTGATTTCCCTCCACGTCTGCTTCGGTCACGGCCCCGCGCAGCATCCTGGTTCAAGCACAGTCTTGGGAAAGGCAGATCAGGCCCACATCTAAGCTGCTCTATCTGTTCTCTTCGGAGACTTGGGCAAGCTGTTTCGTGTCGGGGAGCTTTCCTTACCGCATCTATTAAACGATGCAAGAAATGCCTACTTCAAGCAGACATTTGCTGTCACGAGGAGACAGGATAAGAAAAGATGCAGGACGCGACTGGCACGGCTGCGGCATGGATGGGTGGCAACTGTTGTTGCAGCTGCTGCTTCTCCTCCTCCCTTATCATCATCATCATCAATATTATTAATTCTAAGGCCCCATCAGGAACCATGGCATCTATTCATCATTGTACTTTCATCTCCCAGAACTGTGCGAGTTCAGGTACTCAACTATTTATGCTGCACTTGGAAGATGAGCAACTTTACTGCGTCGTGGTCCACAGGGCCTGGACACGAGAAGTTCCAGAACTGCCTCTCGCCCGTCCGACACTGGCCATCCTCTCCTGGCCTAGTTATAAGCACGAAGTCCTCTCCATTCTGTCCCCCTAACCACATGCTCAAAATTAATTCTTGCTGCCAAGGCCCATGGACAATAGTTTTTGTTGCCCTGGTGCTGATGGTGGGGGTGAGGGCGGATTACTGACCCATACTTTACATTTCAACAAAAAACAAACAGGTTACTCTTCAAGGTGCGGTTTATAAAAATTCTCCCAAATCACACAGAGCCGCAGACGGATGGCAGATTGCTGAGTCCTTGCCGAGTCAAAATGTAAAAGAACCATGACAAATTGTCTCTTGGCTCCCTCGTTTTCCCTTTGAAAACATAATTTACGACGTGGGATGGGTTAACTCCCTTCACGTTGTCTAAACCCTCCGACAATCTCTGGTAGGCTCTGTCTGAAAGGCCAGTCTGACCCCGGGGGCCAGACCCTCCTCGGATTTTCTCAGCCCCAGACATTAGACACAGGCTGTCCGTCACTCAAGACCCTGACATCGCAAAAGCAACAATTTTTAAATAAACTTTTTAAAAAAGGAAACCCTGCCAAAGCCAACCCAAATGTTTTCTTTCTGGGAAATTTGAATATGTGCTGGATTGGATTCTGCCCAGTGGTTCTCCTAAATGGAAGTCCGGGGGTAAGAATTCGGTAAACAGCTTTATCTGTCAAAATCATCCCACAAGATTCATTCAGGAAATAAGTAAAGTTTAGAGTAGAATGTGGCCTTTTGGTCAATGATAACACAGAACATTTGTTTCTGTGCTTCCTAGAGCCAGATCCTGTGTTGGGAATTGCTCAGGCCTGATACCATTTCGACTCCACACGACAAGGCCATGAGGATGGTATCAGCAGCGTCATGCCCATTAGACAGATGCGCAAACTCGGCCTTGTCCGAGGTCACACAGCGCGTGGCAGGGCTGACTTCAAACCGGGACCGTGCAGCCCAGAGCCAGGGCCGTTGCCGCAAAGCCCCAGGGCCCCTTGCTCCACAGCAGCCACCTGGATCCACCCCACTGAGGTCACCCACGGGCTCTTGAACTCGTCTTATCGTCAAATCCCTTCTGTTCGCCATCACGGCCTCTTGTTCTCCCTGACACTGCTCCTCACCGACACCCTGAGCCCGGCTCGAGCTGGCACCTGCAAGGCGGCCACTGACGGGAGGCCGAAGCTGACAAAGCCCAGCTCCCACGCCCTGCGGCTCCAAGCAGCCCGCACCCAGCTTCCCTCCACTTCCTCAGTCCCGGCAACTCATCGGACGGAAGCCACACAGACCCTCCGTCCACATGTTAGGACGTGGAACCTGTTCTGGGTTGGACGTGTTCGATTCAGGCAGGTGCACGTCCCACCCAAGACATGTAGGCCCAACACGCTCATCCCCGTGGCGGGTGGGAACACGGGACTGACTAGGAGTTGGCTCCGGACAGATTCCAACCCCACCAGCCGGGTCAGGGACTGTGGCTTTCTCACTAAACCTCTCAGAGCCCTAATTTCTTCATTTAAAAATAAGTATAATAAGGTTTTTCGGGATTGTGGTAATTAAATACCATATAAAGCTCTGGGCAGTGGCTGGTGCTCAATAAGCGTCAGTCCCTTTGTCCACTAGAAGGCAGGATCGCTCAGTGACCTCTTCCCCTTCTGGGATCTAGTCAAAAACCCGTGAAAGAGAAAAGCAGGCATGCTCACTCATCCAGCAGATACCGACGGGCATCTGGTAAGTGCCAGACATCTGAACAAGGGTTTGAAACCCACACAAGGCTATCACGGGATGACAGCACATTTCCAAGAGTGGGAAGGAACGATGATTAAGCTCCCCCCCAGCGCCAGGCACTTAGCGGGAGAATCTCACTGACCCGCACAACCAGCTGAGGCCCATGTTATCACCCTGCTTTGCATGTAGGGAAATGAGACTCATTGTGAAAGGCCCAGGGGCTTGGCCGACACCCCCACGGCCACGAGAGGAAGCACGAGTCACCAGTACGCTGACCCTCTCTCAGGACTCTCAGTCATTTCCCATCATCTCATCATTCCACGGTGTTTAATTTAGGGACAATTAAAGGGAGGGTCAGTTCTCGTAACTTTCAGCACATGTCAATTAAGTCGGGCAGGATCCCTGGCCTCAACAGCAGGTCTTGCCGCTGGGCAGGGAAAGACATCTTTCGGACTGCTGGCAGTTAGCGCAGAGACAAAGCGCTTCAGGACCGGTAGGCAAAGAAGGCTCAGCATCGACACAGCACACTCCACCAGCTTTCTGGCCCTATACTCGCCCTTCTGCCACCCAGGTCCAGTCTTCAGGCAGAAACCGGCAGAACCAAGACCCAGCAGATGCTGGCTTCCCCAAGGCAGCCAGGAACCCAGTGCGCAGCCCTCCTTCACAGCAACAGCCAGAGAGTCAGCGGACACGGGTCCGAACCCGCCAGGGCTCACAGCCCAGCTCTTTCCACTGCCCCACACAGCCCGGGAGCCAGGCTGTCACATGGGCTGTGATTTACTTAAAGTCCCGAAGTACAGATGGCAAGATGGACACATGCGTTTCTGAGATAAATTCAACCCACCTCTCAGGGATGGGTGGCTAACGTTTCCACAGCTGAAACAGAGATCTCTATTCTGGGGGCAGTGGCTGTTAACATCTCAAGTGCCCCGACTAGGAATTCACATGGAGGGAGGTGAGTTAGAAGGTAAAGGATGCAACTGGAAGCACTTCAAATACTGTTGTCTAAGTCTGCACAGAGTCCTCGTTAATCACCATTAATTAATTAAGAAGGGGTGTTAGAACGAATTTTTCATTGGTAAAATGAGCAACATTCAAGAAATACGACCGGCTTGCAGTGCTGGACGGGCATCTCTGCTCTCGCACGAAGACGGCTGGGGAGCAGGACCGAGGCCCAGAATGCCGTAGGGCCCTGCGTCCTCAGCACAGGGCTCTGCCACCCGAGGCAGCTGGAAGACCGGCTGACTCTGACGGAGCATGAGGAGGCTCGTCTCTGCCTGAACTTTCTATGCAAGGACTGCCTGAACTTTCTATGCAAGGACAGTCTGTGAGCCTCTGGGACTGAGAGAAGGGATTTCACGGAGCCGAAAGGAAAGAGATTTATGATGATTTTTATGCTTGCTGGCTAATAAATGCTTACACTTGTGAAAAATTTAGACTGCGACTGGCTTTCATCATAACACAGGCTGCTGGGGAGGAGACACAGCTCCCAAACCTACCGAGAAGAACTCTTGAACTGCTGAAGGGATAAACTGACCGGGGCCAGAAGCCCTGCCTTCAGAGTGAGAGGGGAGGACCCATCGAGAGTCGAACCCTCCCTCGGAAGTCCACACGGGGAGCCAGTGGAGTGTTGCTGTTAGAGGCCAGGTTCGGGGTCAGATCCTGGGTGCGAATTCCAGCACGATTCCCCAGCTTCTCTGTGCATCTTGTCTCTTCTCCTGTAAAAGGCGACACTATACCTCCTCCCAAGGCAGTTAAGATGACCAACGAGCTACTGAAGGAGACGTACCCAGCACAAAAGGAAGTAACATCGGTGCCAGCACGGTGGAGGGGAGGACGGAGGCACTGGGCAGGGGTTAGCTACCAGTTTATGATGTATCATTTCATTTATTTACCATTTCATTCAACAAACATACACTCAGTGCCCAAGTACGAGGGAAATGGAGACAAACAAGAAGTACACAATTTCCCCCTAGACGGCTTCCCACGGTCTCTTCTCTCAAGGGACTCCCAGTCTAACATGCAACTCAGACGAGCAGATAATCGCCATATCGGTGAGGGGAAAGTCAAAGTTTTCAAAAGCAACCAAACAAAACTGCTAACTGTGCAAGGAGAATTCTGGGAAGGCTTCCTGGAGGAGGTGACATTTGAGATGGGTTTTAAAGAATGAACGGGATCTGGCCAGGGTAAATGTGCTCACACGTAAGTGCCTATTTCTCAGCTTGCTTTTGGCATCACAAAACTTGCCCAGGTTAGGAAACACGACTCTCATCACACCAGCAAATCGAGTTCTCCACAGGATAGATGTCCCATATTTAGTGCCTACCGACAGACCTAGGAAACAAAAATTACATTGAACAAGAAAGAAGAAGAAAAAACAAATGCATGGGGGCAGGAACTGGAAAGGGTGGAAACCCCACATCTCTGAGGCAGGAAGCCCCGTGCGCCCGTCTGTGTGTTTGCCAGTATGGACTGTAATGGGTCTCTAAAAATGTGTCCTTTTCATCTGGGGCGCCCCAGCTGTGTTAAATTTCCAAACCCTTCCCTCCGACTTTTACGAGCTCGGGTCTCCATCAGGAGCCGGTCTGAGGACACACTGGGCCCTTTCATTGTCAGGACGAGGTAAAGAGCTGCCGGCCGCACAGCTCAGACTGCAGGCTCGTCCCAGGCGTCCTTTAAGGGCCTCCGAGGAGGAACGAGCCACGAGATACTGAGACCCAGCTGCAGCTGGACACCAGGGAGAGCCGTCCCCGAGCCAGGCACTGGTCTACGTGTTTCGCCTGCATTAACCTGCTTCTTCCTAAAACAACCCCGAGGAGGATGCCATTAACATCTCTAGTTTACAGATGAGAACAGAGAGGTTAGTCATGCGACCACAAAGTCACACAGCTAGTCAGCAGCAGAACTAGGCTTCAAACACCACACGGGCGACCCAGGAGAGACGGAGAGCGAGCCTTTCCAGAATCGAGCGTATGAGTCAAGTCTATCACCACACGAGCGGAAGGCGTGCTCTGGCTGTGATCTGGGACTGCTGTGGGACGCTGGGTGCGTCTGCTCCTCTAACTGTTAAGAGCCACATTCGCATCTCGAGTCTGCATATCAGGCGCTTCTGCCTCGCCTGCTGTGAAATGACTAAGTTGCTAATAAAAGCAATGCCTCTCACTGTGACTGGTGCCAACCCCAGGCTCTAAGTGCCGACGGCCTGTTGGCTTTCCCCACTGACTTTTCTGGATGGCTCTGCGCAGACCAACCACCCAGGCTGCTGCAAATGTTCCTTGAAGAGAGCGAGCCAGAAGCAACAGGGAAGAGGGGCCCACCCTCATCGCAGATGCGGCTTTCCTAAGAAAAGCCGTCCTCCAAAACAAGTTAATTATTCTTACCAGGGTTTCTTAGGAGGCTTGCGATTGCCAAGTACTTCAGGATCCATTTCAGGAGCACTTCCCCCAACCGGCTCTCTAAGATCGTGCTGGCCATTTCACGGAGACCTTTGGGGCCTCTCACGAGGGTGGGGATGCAGGTACTTGGAGGCAGCCAGAGGCTCGAAACCGCACAGCCCCAGCGGACCAGACCACTAGGCCAGCTGGCAAAATGGGACCCACCCGCGTTTGGTTTCTCGCTTGCCGGGAGATCTCAAAGGATTATGGACATTGAGCCATTCTGTTAGGGCTGAAAGGACCATCAGTCAACTTTTTTAACTCCTCAAGATCCAGAACAGGCTAAGTGGTTGAGGAAACAAAATCAACAAGCAGGGATGTCCTGAGCCTTAAATTCCTCATGATGACAAAGGAGCAGGTACACCTAAAATTGGATAAAGGCGTGTGGGGCTCGGAAGTCCCGAAGACGTGGGTCTGATGCACCACTTACTAGTTGTGTGAACTGGACAAATGAGCCTCCTTTGCGGAGCCTCAGCTTGCTCATCTACAGTGAAAACACCAACGTCCCTCCAGGGCCGCTGCTGGTACAGGCGGGCTACGTCATAAACGCAAGAGAGAAACGTGTGTCCTCTGGGTGGAGGGATCCAAACCCCCTTTGCTGGCCCAACCTGCAGAACTCAGCGCCCTCCTCAAGGGCTGATTAGAAGAAATTCATGAGGACACGTGGGCAAAGTTAGGCATCCTTCAGACTTGGTTTGCACACGCCTCCTTGGGGAGGCCTCCCTGGTCCTCCAGAACAGGCGTCCAACCCAGTGGTCCTTGGGCCTCCTGCTCAGTTCTCCTCATTAAAGACTCGTCTCATCTGGGAATCCTGTGCTCAACACCAGTCTTCTCTGCCAGACGAGCAGCTCGTCAGGGCAGAGCCCAGAGCTCATGGTACAAGCCCAGAGTTCGCACGCAGCCCAGCACTAGCAGGCTCTCGTTGAATAACTGAATGAGCAAACGAAAGCGTTCAGAGGAAGGGGGCTGAAGGAGACGGCGTCTTCCCACACCCCTCCCGCTCTGAAGATGGGCCGATTCCTCCCCTCTCTTTCCCATTAGGCCTACCGATGACCACTAGATCCCAGGCCTTAGGCTGAAGACAAACATTGAAAGCCTTCCTCTTATTCTTTCAACTTGTTTATTTTTAATTTATAATAAAAAATAACATTTATTCATTCAATCAACCAGTGTTTGCTGAGTGCCTCATATATGCCAGGCACTTTTCTAGGGACTAGACACACAATCACGAGCAGAGTCCTGGAATTCACCTTCTAGTGGGGGCAGATGAACTACAAATGATTAAGCAAATGAACAAGAAAATTTCAGGCAGTCACGAGAGCATGGAGAAAATTAAAACAGTAGCGTGTTAGGAAGTAACTGTAGGAGGGGAAATGGTGAGCTTCTACTGAGAAGTTGGGAGGCCTCTCTAAACGCCAAGACATTTCCAGCCAGGCAAAGATCTTGGGAAGAGCATCTCAGGCAGAAGAGACAAACAGCAGGTGCAAAGGCCCTCAGGCCAGTGGGCTTGACACATCCATGGAACAGAAAGAAGGTCATCATGATTAGGCAGGGACCAGATCAGGCAATGACCTCTGGGGCAGGGGTACAGACTGACTCTAAGTGCAGCGGAGAACACTGGAGGGTTCTGAGGAAGGGAGTCAATGGTCCTCCCTGCATCTTAATAAAACCACACTGGATGCTCTGTCAACCAGGAGTAGGAGTGGGAGACCAGACGGAAGCCACTGTAGTAATCCACAGGTAATCTACATCTAGGCTAGAGAGGAGGCTGGTTTGCACCAAGGTGGTAGCTGGGCACAAAAAACAGATTCAAGGCATAATTAAGAGGTAAAGTGACACACTGTGTTGATGGACAGTGACGAGAAAAGGGAAACAGAAAAATGAGGTTGATGGAATCCAGAAGAAGGTGAGCAACAGTGATTCTCTTTGGTTGTGTACCTCCCATGGATCTGGCACCACTGGCTCAGCTAACCCTCAGGACTCTGAGAGGGTGGTGCTATCATCAGCCCCCACTTAACAGATGAAAAAACGGAGGCTCAGACAGATTAAGCCACTAGCCCCAACTAGGCTAGGATTTGTACCTCCGATGACTCGTGCCTTTCAGAATTGCACAGGGTCTGGGATCCTGTTCCAGCGGAAGCTGCACAGTGACACTGCCTGCAGGGAGGCCTTCTGGGGACCCAGCGCCCTGCTGGTAAATCAGGCCTTCTGCGAGCTAAGGGGGCTGAAGCACCACGCTGGGAAATCAAGGGCGGTGCCACGTGCCATCTGTTTGACATCAGTCGCCCAGGGTTATTTCAGCCCTGTGATCTCACATGCCCTGTGATATGATGGGATGTGACAGGGCCAATGCAGGAGACCCTACCAGCAGCAGAGCAGGCTGGCAGTCGTTTCCATTATTATTATTAATCATCATTATTATTAGTTTCTAGTAGCTGTTTCCCACTGAGAGCCAGTGCCAGTTTCTGAACCCAGATGGTCAACGACAGTGGTTAATCCATTGGATGTGGGGTATGTGGAAAGAAGCGTGAGCGCAGGAACCTGGCAGACCAGGACTGAGTGCAGGCTGACCCGCTGGGCAGGAGCTGGGCCTTGCAAAAGTTTCTGAACTCTCCAAGTCTCCAGTCTCTTCTCTAAAACGTGGGTGACAAAACCGCCAACCTCACGGGGCCACGCGAGGATGACGTGAACGACCTGTGGAGAGGGTTGAGGACTGCAGAGCACATCAAAACTTCTCAATAAAAGCCCGTCACTGCCATCCTCCTCCTCTAATGCTAGAAAGAACAGGCGGTTGTCTCCAGTTCCAGCCTCCTCTATTCCTCGGAGAGGCGAGCTGTAGAATCCTTTATGAAAGTCTGTGAGTTTAAAATTCAAAGGATTCTGCAACAGTTCCCCAAGTCTGTTGCCAAGAGACGCGTGTTTGGCACAAAATTCTTGGCTTCATCCTAAATCCGTGGTGTCTACCTCTGGAACAAGAGGCACGAGGTGACCCGTTAACCAGATACCAGAGCTTGCTAACTTTAGGGCCTTGTCAAAGTAATCACATCTTTAGGGCTACACACCTGAAAAGGCTTCTCTTACTATGAGGAACAAACTGGAACCCCAGACAAAGGAGCCCATCTGAGCATCAGGTGCCTGATCTGTGAAACCACAGTAATACCCTCCCCCTAGGAGCGTTGTGAAGATTAAGTAAAATAACTCACACGAAACGCTCAATAGATGTTACCCTCCCTCTGCTCCCCGCCCCCCAGCTCAGTGTAGAGAAGTACAAGCTGCGACAGCCTGCAGGTTTCTACTGGTCAATGGAAGCTGAGATGGGCTGTTCTCGAAGAGCCCAGAGCTCGCTTCTCCACCTGGTCTACACAATCTCGTGACTGCGGTATAGGCTGAGTCACAAGAGCCCCCAGAGGGATCCACACCAAAGTGGGAGCCCAGGGCCACCCTCTCTTTCCTGCCGACTGCTGAAGACCCTGTAATTTTTAATCGTAAAAATGCATATTTGTAGCACTCTTGGTTTTTCCATGAGCTTTTGCGCATCCTACCTCATTTACTAATGTCCACACCCTGAAGTGGGCAAGGTTGATGTTATTAGCCTGTTTCACAGATGAGGAAACCAAGACACAGAAAGGCTAGGTGATCTAACTGGGGTCACACAGGAGTCCGTAAACGAGCTTGGAGGAGAACGCAGGCTTCCCGGCTTCTGGCCCACCAATTCCTCTGTCCCATCTTATAAATCACGTCCCTAGGAAGGACAGCTGGCGTGGCTCCTTTAACTTTAATGTGTGTTAGGAGTTATAAACTGAGCCATTGGGCCTGGAGGGTCCAGTCTCTTAGACTCCTGCAGGTGCAAATGGTGATGACAAGGTCAACGACAATCAGTCTAAGGGCTCTGCTGGGGTCCGTGGTCAAACCCAAGCCTGCTGCCTCTTCTGGTGCATAAGTGACAATGTGCTCCCGCCTTGACTTGTCTTGTGTTTCCTCTGCCATTTAGTCGGTCCTCTGACATCTTGCTACTGAAAGAGGTCACTTGGACGGGCAGTGTCCCTACCCCCTGGGAGCTCGTTAGAAATGCAGACCCTCTGGTCTCACCACAGAGCTTCCAAATCAGATCTGCACTTTACCACGATTCCCCGGTGATTCACGCGCACATGCAATTTCACACAAGTCCTCTCGAAAACTCAAGACGTGTTCAATAAAGTCAACGTAGAACGTGGGATGCTGATAAACTACCCATCCTGGCGGTCAGGATGCCATGACTAGTGGCTTCAACCTTCAATTGTCTACTCATCTATTTCACAGCATTTAATCATGGTGCCTGGCACATAACAGCACAATATAAATATCTGTAGAATGAATCGATGATTAATTACTTAATCAGTCCATGTGTAAAGTCTGCCCATCTCCCCTTTCTCCTCATCCTCCATTCTGGACAATTCCATGAATTAGTGCATGGGAAGGACTCAGAACAGCTCCTGGCACATAAGTAAGTGCTCAACGTGTCACATATTATTATTAACAGGCCATGAAGGGAGCTGCGTTCATAACTGGCCACCTTAGCTAAGAAGGAATGCGAAACACAGGCCACCTCAGAGCTTTATGGGAATGCCACTTGGTTGAGGAAACTTATCTTAAGAAACAGACACTCTGAAGCATACTTTGTAATGCATAGAAAAATGACTCCAGTGGATTCCAGGGAAATCATGAAGCTCCCAGGAGAGGTAGGCTGACAGATCATCGGTGTGGGTATATAAACTATGTTTGGCCTGGCAGTGAAGGGCAAAGCAGCACTTCCTCATGTCTGCAGATGCTCTCTCTTTACTTTTGATATGAAGATAATACGCCTTGAGGTAATGGATCACGTGGTGGGGAATGGCTTGACGGACAGGCCTGCTCAGTCTAGTCAGACAGACACTTCTGGTTCAAAGGCAGCCTTAAATGTTCACGAGGCTTCACTTGCCACCCACGTCCGCTCCCTCATGCCTTGTTCTTCCCACTGCCTTGACTTGCTCTTGCCATGACTCCATCCCTATGAGAGACCTTCCCATTTCTCTCTACTTCCCATCTTTTAAAATCAGCTCCAACGCATGCCACCCCCATCACCAGTGCTTGAGCCTGGGGTCTTTCCTTCCTCATCCATTTGGCAGCTGGCTGTTGTTTGGTTATGTCACTTTCCTATTTAACTTTCCAACTTTCACTCAAAACCCCACCAGGGCGGGGACCGCACCTCACATGTCTGTGAGCTCTCCCAGACGCCTAACTGCCCCTGCACGGGACAGGAGCTCAAGGTTTACGGCTAGACCCAGCTGCTTTTGCAAACAGATACAAGACAGACAGATTTCAGATGGATTTCCTATCACTTTTAATAAAATAACTGCATTTCTATAACACTGAAGAAACAATAATCAGCTTTCAGTACGTTAACCTACATTTATTTTGCCTGTGCTAAACTTACGTTGGGTAGTTTTCTAGAAAGTTGAACCATCTTATTTTCTGCTCATTCTTGTTATCACCAAATCGTAAGAAGGGCTTCTCCAAGACAAAGCTTTAAGGCACACATAGTTGTGCATCACTAATATTTAAGGAACACTCGACAAGTGCTAAGGGCTGTGCTCGATGCTTTAGGCGCATTAATCACCGGGACAACGTGATGATGTTGGCACTATTATGATCCCCAATTGAAAGAAGAAGCAGGCTCTGGGAGGGTCATTCACTCAAGGGCAGAGAGCTAGGAAGTAGTGGGGCCAGTAGAACCCATAAGAACCTAGGCGCTTACCCATAATGCTCTGCTGTCTCTGCTTAAGTCCTTTATTCTTCAGAAGCACTGCAAAGCTTATCTAGGAAACTGATATTAGTTTGTTATCTAACGCAAAAAAGCCACTCAATGAACACTGCTCACAGGAAAACTCTACCTGTAGGGCAATTCAGCTCTTGCTATAAAACACCCTCTCTAGGCTGATTTTTGGCATAAAATGTCAAGGACAAAATAAATTTTTTGCTGATTAAAAGAAAAAACTCTCCGTGGCAGCTATTAAATTCTGCAGCTGAAGAAAGGGGGCATTCATCGGAGCTGGCTCTTTTTGGTCCTTAATCATAATGCCTAAGCTCCTATTAGTTTTAGAAAAACAGAAAGTAACTTTTTTCTCAATGTGTCAATAGAACGCAGTCCTTCCCCAAACAATGTTAAATAAAAAGTAGGCATTTTAAAAAAAACGCTTGAAGAGAACCAGTTCAACCCTTTGACCCTGTGCCTTGAACCATCATTTCAAAGATGTTTCAAAGCATTTTTGTCCTGTTAGTTACTCTCTAGATATTTCTGTCTTTTGTAAGAAGTGTCAGTTTAAAAAAAAAAAAATCATCCACATATGCATTAACATTAGTTCATATTGATCTTTCAAGACTAACTGGTTTTATTTCCTTGGCAAACTTATCTGCTCTAGCATGAATGGTCAAAGATACTTCCTCATGCTGGTCTTCGTCTCCTGGCCGGCTGGAGTCTGAGGTACAGAACAAAGCCAACTTGGCCAGTGATGGCACTGTCTGTCCACAGATCTGCAGGGCAGCCGGGGCCTCAGGACGCTCCCCGGAGCCCCGGGCTAACCGTGAACCGTTCCACACGCTCAGCCTCCAGCCTCGCGACTTGTGTGGGCAGCGTTGGCCCGCTCTCTATTTACACAAACTCCCTAACGGTCGCTGGCACCGCTGACGTCTCAGAGGGAGGCACAGTACACAGAGTGTTTCACATGAAAACCTTTAAACAAAAGGAATTAAAGAAAATCCCTGTTTAATAGTAAGTTTTTACCAAGCTCCTAAATTCTCGAGAGCATGTGAAATATTAACTTTCCCCAAATGGGAGCACAGAGCTTGCCTTGTTTCAGTTCATACTGCTGGGTCACAAATGCTCCGGAGACCAGCGTGCCTCGTTCTCAAGAACCTACCAAGATGCTTCAAAGATAGTGGGTAAAAAGACCGGGTCTGGAGGCAGACAGATCTGCATTCAAATCCTGGTTTTGACACTCTCCAGGTCTCTGGGGCTATAAAGGGGGGAAAACAGTGGAACTGCCTCCCTGGATTGCTGTGAGAGTTACGGAGTACGATGTGTGTACTCATGATAAGCATTCAGTGTGGTGGTGGGTGCTGATGGCTGAAACACAGCCAGCCTTCCCCCGTCCTGACTCTCGGAGGGACCCTTCAGCTGGAAGTACAAAATGGTGAATCTCTGACACAAATTCCTAAAAGCTCTTCCTGTTCCAGCCACTCAGATCCCACCTAAGTCTGCCTTGATTTACCACAGGTGCCAACGTGCCCACATCAGGGTTAACAACAAGGGCAGCCACACCGAGCATAAACAAAGAGTCAGAGAGATGGGGGGGGGGGGCGGGCAGCAATCCCTGGCTTTGGAACAGCAGCCTTCTCCCTGGGGCCAGCTGTCTCATCCTCTCTGCCCAGCACTGGGCTAGGAACACAGCGCTAGGATTCTCTCCCCACCCTTAGTCATCACCCTATCAGCCTTAGAAGCTCCCAGATAATCCCAACGCAGCCATCTTGCAGGCCCACATCACTGACCCAGCAAGGATCTGCCATCTGCCCTGTGGCTTCCCCACACCAACGCTGCGTCCCCCAGGAGCAGGTGGTGACTCTTAACAGCCCCACCACTTTCCCCTCCACCAACCACAGCCATTTCCCGTGGCCAGGGCTCTCCCTCTGTGGTCTAGAGTCCCATCTGCCACATGTCTCCATGTTCCTGAGCGGCCAGTCCCAAGTTCACGTGATGGAGTCCTTTGGGATAAGGCAAAATGTTGGTTGGGTGAGTCAACATGAAATAATTTTTCATTATTTCCATCAGTTTCTGTGAAACATGGATCATATAGTCAAATTTGGGTCTAACAATAAGGAATTAAATAAAATGATGGTAAACTAAATAAATTTAATGGATATTTAACCCTGTCTACAATATCATTAAGTGAAAAATCCTAATATTATTTTATAGAATAGAAAAAAGTCAGAGAAAATATACACCGAAAAGTTCAAAGTGTTTTTTCTTTGATTGTAGGATTACAGTGGCTTTTTACACTTTTTCTTCTTTCTTGGTATTTTCTAATTCATCTGTAATACATCCAATAATTCATTCATTAAACCTCCTGATGGAGTAGCAGAGTCAGGCTGGTGCTGGGTGCCAGGATTACTATGGAGAACAAAGCAGACGCACCTTCCTGGAACCCACTGGCCAGTGAAAGAGGGGGACGTTAATCAAGTCATCACACAAATATACAATTATAAACTGGGACGAGAGGTGTGAAGGAAAATACAGGGCGGCTCAGGGAGAGCGCCCCTGAAAACACAGTGCTGACTCATGGAGAGAAGGATGGAGAAGGAAGGAGGAAAGGGGAGAGGGCCCGCAAAGGCCTGAGGCTGGACGGTGCACGTGACATCCAGCGACTGAACGCAGGTCTGCTAGCTGCAGCTGAGTGACTGGTGAGAAGAGGATGGGGAGACAGGAGGCAAAGGCAGGCCGGCCTTCGGAGGCGAGACCGTGGGTTTCAGTCTTTACCCTTACGTCGGTGGGAGACGTTGAAGCGGGTAAAACAACCTACTTTGGCAGTGAGCACGTATTGCTCTGGGCCAACTGTCGGCCTTCTCTGCCCCGTCAGCAGCCCAGGAGCCATAGGTGAAGTCTGGGTCGAAGCAGGGCTACGGGAAACAGCAGGAGGCGAGCTGGTCGGGCTGGCCCGAGAAGAACTTTGTCTCAAGGGACCGACTGTTTGGGAACAAAGTGTACAGTCCGTGCATGGGCAAAGGCAAATCACACCGGCATAGCGTTCAAAACTCTATTTTATCTTAAAACCTGTAACCAGCGCTTCAGAGAACAAATGGCAGGTGTATTTACATTAAACATGAAACTCATTCAGTCGTGTATCTGTGGGGCACTGGGCTCTTTTATTCAGTTTCGCTGGGGTTTTGGAGTCTGTTATCTCTTATTACCATGTCATTAGGATTTTCTTCCTCAATCCCCACCACTCCTGGCCCGCTCCTTTCATGCTGTCTCCACAACTATGTGGCACTTTGTGCTCCACCTTGACGAGCCCTGCTGAGCAGCGCCTGGCCCCATGAATGCTCTTTTGATCCTCTTCCTACCGCAGTGGTAGCCAGATCAGACAGATCACTTTGCAGTTATTGTTCACGGCGAGAGGAAGGTGACAAAAACCTACCAGAGCAGCCTGTTCCTAAAACGGCCTCAGCTGCGGAGGACACGGCAGGGGAAGAAAAATAGGGGAGGAATTTTCATTTTCAGTTATAAGCTTTGGACGCAGCGGAAATAGCAGGTTCTGGAGGGTAGCTGTTGATCGGACACTCCAGACCACTCCAGAGTGTGACAGGGGAGGTACGCCGGGCACAGGACCAGGATTCCGCAAGGGACACTGCAGTGGCCGGGGGCAATCCACACGTGCACTCTTAGAGGGGGATCCCGCACAGCTTCTTAGCAGGAGATGCAGGCCTTTGGGTGGGAGAATTCTTCCTCGGGCAGGACTGACCCTACAGTGCAAGATACGTAGCATATTTGGTCCAGGGGCCCCAAGAGCCAAGAATAGCTCATCTCTTCACACACAACCAACACACCCACCCCCCGCCAATCACTATGACAATCAAAACTGTTTGCAAGCCCAGGGAAGCAGCCCACCCTGCGAGAACCACTCCAAGAGCAGCTATTCCACTGCCAGCCACCACCTTCCGTCTTGACTCGGGGTGAGGAGTGCGTGGGAAATGTTCTGAGCTCTAAGCCCTCAATAATCACAAGAAGTGACCCCAAAAGCCTCATTCTCATGCACGCTCCCCTCCCCAACACAGACACCTTCCACTCCCCCAAGCTGTGTTCACGTCCTTGCTCCTATTCCCTACCCTCCAATTCATGATAAAAACCCTCTGTCTGCCTCCAGGTGCGGGGGAGGGGAGCCCTCTGCACAAAGCTGCTTTCTCTCCCTGAAGAGTGACTCTGATGCCGTCTGCGGGCACCTTCCCAGACCCCCATCCCACCCGGCACCGTATGCCGGCCGCCAGGGACTGTCTTGCTTGTCCACCGCAGACCGGAAGCTCTGATGGCAATGGCCATGTCTCCTTCCCGTCTGAGTTCCCCTCAGGCCCAGCAGTGGGCAGCCAAGGATGCAGACCGTGGAGCCAGAACTGGGTTTAAATCCCAAGGCTGCCACTGTTACTTACGTGGCCGTGAGCAGGCCACTTCTTAACCTCCCTGAGCTCAGCCTCCTCCTCTTTAAAAGGAGCATCACCCCCAGAATACCAGCTTTAAAGTGGTGGTTGTGGGACTTAATGAGAAAATGCCAAGCCCGACGTATTCAGGAAAGAGTAGACTGCTGTACCATCCCAGAGAAGCTTTGCTTGTATCACCTCATGTGATCCTGCACCCGTCTCCTCGAGCGGCTCCCCCAGACCCCATCTGTCCCCATGCCGTGACTGTCAGCTCTAACGGTGCTCACGAGCCAAGTCACATGGAAGCAACATGGAAGAGCAGTTGGTTCTCCCTTGGGGAAGGATGGAGCGAGGGTGAAGAGAAAGGAGGGGGCAGATTTAAACAGCTTTTGAAAACGGTTCAGACTTCACTGATCACTTCTGACCTCCTTCTCGAAGGAGGATCTGGAGTTTGCAAGGCAGAGGAGGCTCAGGGTCAGGTAGGCATAAAACATTTGGACAGGTTAATAGAACAATCTGGAAAGGATCAGACTATGAAAGCATTGAGAGTCATCGAAGGGACTCGTACTGTCTTCCTACCTCAACTTACAGATTCCCAGCTTTGCCAACAGCTCGCTTTCTCTCTCCGGGAAGGTGGTCTGCCTCTGGCAGGAGCTGGGATGCTGGGGCTGGCCACAGCCCGACCGCACAGCAACCTGGAGCATGCTCCCTTCTCTCTCCTCCTGCCTGCCCTCTTCCCTAGGAAGCGAAACCACACAACGAACCAGGAGGGCGAGCTTCTCCTTAGGGCCACACTGGAACATGCCTGAAGCCGTCACAGCCTCGCGGGTCTGCTCCTGAAATCTCATGTAGAATTTGTCACAACCAAAAAGCCTGTTTCTACCAAAACCTTTCCCTCGGTGCTTCCCCCTCCTGAGTACTCTGGTTCACTGCAGGGTTCTGCTTATCCAGCTGGTGCTGAAAAAGAGAAACTGAGAGCTAATGAGTTCTCACCATGGTGTTCATCTCAACGCTTTTCTCAAAATGCCTACTTTTACAACACACAGTTCCTAAAACTCACCCATCGCTTCTGCATGGCCAAGCTCAGCCCCTGATGCGGGCAGGGGAGCCTCTGATATTATTTATCCTTGTTCTTGGAAGAAACAACCAGAGCCCCCTGAACTTGAGGCTGCTGGATTACAGAGGCTCCCCGGAGAGGCTGGCATGTCCAGGGCGGCCGTGTGAGGACAGCAGGCAGCAAAGCGCTCGTCCTGTGAAAAACCATTAAAACCCACCAGGACGAACCACCTTGGCTGCGCCATCCGCCTGAGTTTATGATTGTCTTTTCCCCACTCTTATCCAAACAGCCTGGACAGACAGCTTGTTTATGAAGGGCTCTGAGCGGCCCCTCCCAGCAAGAGGTGATGACAGAATCACGGGGGTGTTGTGGCCGCACTGAGCCCAGCTGAGAAAATCTCAGGGGAGGCAGTGGGACCAGCCAGGGACTGGCTCTCTGTCCGAAACACACCTGCCCAGAAAGAGGTGGCCGGTTGCTCAGTAGTTGCTCAATAAATACATTGAATGAGTAATGAAACAACCATCAAAAGCTTTACCCACAGCCTGGGAAAAGGTATGAACAAGAGAAGCCAAAGTTTTTCCAAAACACACAGCCCACCCCTGATTCTAACTCTCCTCCTCTCAAGAAATTTGTTTTCGTTTCTGAGGTTGAGTGTAGAGATGACACTGAGAATTTTTGTTTAAAATACTTAAGATTTATCTGCTCCCTGAAAAAAAAAAGGGGGGAAATATAGAAGAAAATCCTGTGACCCAAAGCGCAATTCATATTATATATACATGTATATTTTTTCTTTTATAAATTTGAGACCACTTTGGAGATACAGTTTCATAACCTACATTTACATACCATGCTCTTTATCAAGCACAGAAAAATCCAGAAGCTACATTTTCTTCACTCCTTAGCAGAGGTGCAACCACACTGCATTCCTGAAGGTCGAAATTTTTTGTTTGGTTGGTTTTTTCACTAGAAATACAACAGTTTTTAAAGAGAGGGGAAAAAAAATAAAAATAAATGGCCCAACCAAGTAAAACCAGGGTCAAGACTTGGTGTCACTGTGGGCGACCGCAGCAGAGACTGCCCTTTTCCTATCTGAAGGCCTTCTCCTCACACGGAGGTTAATTTGTTTCGTTAATCTCAACCGAGATAAAGGCTATCTGTGTCTCCAGGAGATTTCTCCTCCTCCGCCCTGAGGGGCAGCATTCCTCTTCTAAAGAGAAGGCACTAGACAGAATCGTGCACACCACTCCTCTCCTCGGACAGGTCCACGGCCTCCCCGGGATGAAGAGGCAAGCAGCCTCCACACAGCAGCGTCAAGGACACAGCTGCAGCCTCCATCCGTCCCGCGGACCTGCCTCTCTCGCCCCGAGGTGGAATATGCCAGCTACCACGAACGGCAGGTTGTTCCTCTCTGGTGTCTCTCTACCTTTGTGCATGGGACCTGGCCTTCCTAGACTGTTGGCCGCTTCTGGCAAACTCCTGCTCATCCTTCAAGACCCCGCCTGAGTGGGAACAGGTCTGGCTTTCTCCGATTCCCACAGACAGACCCCCGTGCCCCCATGGCACTTTGTGAATGCTGCATTTTGAGCGGTTTTCCGCTTGCATTTGATAATCTTCAGCTTCCCCTCCGGACAGTGAACTCCTGAGCGTAGAGGTCAGGACCATGTCTTAACTTATCTCTCTATACTCCCACACACAAGGCACGCGGTGGGAGTTCAAGAAATGTTTGCTGAAGGAAAAGAAAAATCCAGTCTCATCCTCGTGGCCTGAACCTGATACCCTCAGCTTGAGCAGGAATTCCTCCCCAGCCCCCTCAGCATGTCCCTTGTATAAGTCAAAGTGTTCCTTTTATGGCTTTATGGCTTAAACTTTTTCTTCAGTCAGGCTTTTGTTTCCTCCTTTCCCCGGAACAGCAGCCTTAGTGATTTCACTAGGCCAAACAAAATAAAGAGATAATACGAAACTAACCGAATCTACTGATAGACACGCTATCCTTCTAATGCCCAGAACAACAACCCTCGGCGGTGGTTACTGTCACCACCATTTCACAGACGAGAAAACCGAGGCTCAGGGAGGTTAGGCCACCGACAGGAGTGAGGAACAAAGTCAACGTCCAAACCCTGTTTCACTCCAGAGTTTGTGCCACAGGCTTCCTCCGTTAAAAAACTGAGGCCACAGGTTTTGAAACATCCTAGTGAAGAAGAGCCTCAAAGCACCTCTTGTTTGGTTTCTGCCCCTTCCGATAGCTGAAGGCACCACGTAATGAGCAGATAATCCCCCTGCTGTCCCGAAGTTGTAGGCAATGATCAATCATACACACACACACACACAATCAATAACAGCGGCTTACACAAGAGCTTTATCTCCACAAAAATCCAGAAGCGTGCCGCCCAGGGCTGGAATGAGAGCTCTGCTCCACATGCAGATGTAGGCCCGCCCCACTCACTGCTCTCCATCCCTGGGTGGGGCTCTTGTCCTCATGGTCCAAAACCGCAGCATCTGCATGCCAGGCAGACAGAAGGAGGGAAGATGAGAAGAAGGGGCATCCTCCAGCTGTCTTTGAATGAAGGCTCCTAGAAGCTAGCCCATAACATTTCCACTTACCACCCACTGGCCAGAACATAGACTCACAGCCAGACCCAGCTGCAAAGGGAGGCCAGTCAAGGATCAGGTGCTCCCTCATCTCAAAATAAGAAGAGAACATATATTGGGAAATAACTAACAAGCTGTGCCACAAAGGGGAAATTAAGGAAGAGTACGAGTGTGTTCTGGAACCAGCTCTGCTCTCACCAGCAGAAAGGTAACCTTGGGCAATAGGGGACTAAGGAAGGGAAAGGGAAGTAACATTTAACGAAGGCCTGTTATGTGTCTGTCACTCTACTAGGCACTGGGGGCCCCACTGGGAACAAGACAGCCATAGTCCCTGCCCTTAAGGAGTTTATAGCTACCTAGGGGTAGAATAGAAATTCCAACCCAACCCACACACATTCATCTCCTAGGGCTGCATAACACTGGTGATAAACTTGGTGACTTAAAAGAACAGAAATTTATTCTCTCCCAGTTCTGGATGCCTCAGTCTGAAGTCAAGGCGTCAGCAGGGCCACACTTCCTCCCCAGGTTCCAGAGGAGAAACCTTCCTTGCCTATTCCAGCATTTGGTGGCTCCGGGCATTCCTTGGCTTGTGGCCACAACACTCCAATCTTTGCCTCTGTCCTCCGACGGCCTTCCCTTCTGTCTCTCCTTTTCTGTCTCTTATAAGGACACATGTCATTGGTATCAGCGTCCACTATGGTAATTTAGGATGATCTCATCTTGAGACCCTTAATTATATCTGCAAAGACCCTATTTCCAAATAAGGTCACATTCACAGGTTCTGGGGATCAGGACATGTAGGGGCCACCACTCCATCCACGTAACTAGTAAACTCATAGAGCAAAATCACTGTCTCCTGTGGTATCAAGAGGCCATTCAGCATCATCATTCAGAAGCCTATCAATACCAAGTACAATTAATTATTTCATCGTGAGCTACTCAAAACACACATGATTAAACCTAGGATTACACATCACAAGGGATGGGTGCCAAAGGGACAAGTCCAAAGGCATGACCCCTCAACTCCTATTGGCAAGGTCCTTTTTCTAAACAAGGACACATTCACAGACTCCAGGGTGTGGACCCTTCCTTTTAGGAGCCACTACTCAACGCACTACATGACAAAAGGCCTGCTTGGGATGAATGTCTTCATCATTCTGAAACTCCGGGTGGCTAAGTCTGCTTCCACAAGCCTATACACAGCAGCCTGAGTGGAGGGCATGGTGCTAGGCACGCTGGGGGTCTCAGGGACAGGTCAGAAAGAGTCCAGACCTATTCAGTCATCTATGGAAGGTGTCAGACAACAACACAGGTGGCCATCCAGAGCAGAGCCAGGAGAAAGGTCCGGACACAGAGTTATGAAGTCCCAGGAGGAGAGTCATCTGGTTCAGGGATCAGGAAAAGCTTCACGGAGGTGACAGACCCCAAAGGCTAGACCAGATTTCAAGAGGCAAGAGTGGAACTCAGAATTCTGAGCCCACGGTCTCTTCCTCATCCCCTTGCACTCCCAGGAGACCCTGGGACAAAGCCTTCCTTCACCTTCCTGGACTTCACTGACCTCTCACTTCATTTCTGCCTCAGCCAGCCAAGGAGCCCTTTCCGTGAACACAGACAATAGAAATAGCACCTTGTGCAAACAAATGCACTGTCTTGTTCACGCTAATTGTTCTTATATAAACTGAGTTTCTAGCACCTGCTCTTTGAAACACTGCGATCTTGAACAATCCAACCGAAAAATTCACCGTCCACCTCGTCATTCAAGGAGTTTAGGCAGTCCCAGTGAGATGTCAGCACACTGGGGAACACAAAGTCAGGAGAGACAAACCCCTGGCCTCGAGAAACAACAAGGAGCTCCGTGGACGCCGCTTCCTAGATGAAGAGCACAGAATGACGTAACCAAGTAAGTGCCTTACGGAGAGAAGGTGAGTCAGCACATGCGAGGTCCTGTCCCTGAGGCTGGTTTCCCCTCGCTCCCCCTCGCGCCCCCATACGCTTTCAGACCAGGAAACACAGCGTTACAAGCTCCTTCCTATTAGAGAACAGATCCTATTTTTTTTGCGGCACGCCAACCACTCTTAAGGATTGTTGAAACTCTTTGAATGCTTATAAATAAGCCCAGGAAGTAAGACTGAGGAGAATGAACAACTACAGATCACTTTCTAGCATTTCCAACATATTTATTCCATTTTCTTCACGGTTTCATGTCGCAGTTACTCATACTGATTGACTGAAGAAAAAAGAAAAGAAAAGAAAACTGGAATAAAGTCGACCCAGATGTGCACAGCGCCTCGCTCTGGGAAAATGTGCACAGGCCACGAGGCTTCACACACTTGAAAGGCAGCAGGAGGAAGAGGCCGCACGGAAGGAGGCTTCTTTCTGAGGGTCTTTAACTGCAGCAAGAAGGTCAAGTGGAGGGCAACACAGCTGTGACGACTGTATCTCAGCCAAACGTCCCAGCCATGGCTCCCAGACCTTCCTGGGGACAAGGCGGAAGGGAGAGGCATGGGGTGGCTTCCAGGGGCCCTTGAACCCACCCATCACGAAATGGCATCTGAAGACAACTTCCATATACCACTTTTTTCCAAATGCATACAGATGCTGTTGTCATTAATAAAATCCACATTTACTAAAAGCGACTGTATTTCTAGTATTTTTTTCACAAGTACTTACTGAACAGAGAGATGCTATAAATGTAATGAGCATCCGCTCAGCTCCGTTTCCTAGGTTAACAGACAAGCGCCTGAGGAAAAAGTATATTAAAGCTTTATGGGAGGAGGAGGGTGCAACCCCAAGGTAGGAAGTAGGAGGGAAGAAGAGAGGTGAGCTAGGAACAGAGACAAAGCAGAATCGAGGCAACTTAGTGGTCCCAAGCAGTCACAATGCCACAAGGAACTGCTGGCCGGTCGGTCATCAGCACAAGGCTGTACAGAACCCACCGTGGCTTCAGCACAGCCTCCTTCTCTCCCGCCTCCCCTTGGCCAAGGGCCTCCCACGGGCCTTGAATCCTCTGCACATCTGGGTTGTATGAGCCAGCCCCACGGAGAGCGCCTGGAGGCCGGTGCCCACCCCCCGCACAGAGCTTCACCGGAGCCCCGGCAGGGTGGGAGCACTGCCTTCCAGGTACGGATGGAGTCAGGCCTAGGTGCCCACACTGCTGGGCTCTGCCCAGCGGGAGCCACGGATGCTGGGCTGCAGGCTTGTCCAGGGGAACGAGGCGGTGGTAAGGACAGCCAGCTCTCCACCGAGCAAGCAGCCTCGGGCCTGGGAAGCAAGTTGTGAGCCATTCTGAGGAGGTGCATAATCTGGGCGCCACACAACTATCCGTGGGCAACCTCTATCGTTTTCTGTTACTAAAGATGGGTTCTTAACAGTATGTGCAAATTAAGGAGACTTTGTTCAATACATATTCATATACCCACCAACATACCACTAAGAAAAAATTTGGGAGAGTTTTACGTCCCAATGTTAACAGTATGAAGGCAACATTCCCTGGAGTTGGAATACTTTTTATTATCCTCTTTTTTGCTCGTCTGTATTTTACCTACATAATAAAATAATAAACTTCTCTTACAAAAAAAAGACTAAGTCCTCATATAAAAAGATGCTGGGAATCACAGGCCCGAGCTCATGAGTCATGGAGGAATCAGCATTTCTGTCCTATTTCCAAGGGTGACCTCATCCTTTTCTTTGCTTCGCCTCTTCATTTAGAAACAAAAGGCTCCAGCACTTCATAAGAGAGCCTGGTTCAGTGAGAGAAACATGTGCTTTTTGCAGTGAAAGACCTAAGTATGAGCTGCACCACCTGCCAATTCTTGGCTATTTGATCTTGGCAAATCCTGACCTCAGCTTCCTCATCTGTCAATTGGGGGTGATAATGGACCTGCCCCACAGAGTCATTCTCAGGAGCCAGTTTCATAATATAAATCAAAATAGTCCAGAAGCGACAACGCACTCACAATGCACTAGATATTACCTTAAAGTTATGAAGGGTTTGTGACTCAGGAGAACATAGATTTTGGATACGGGAGGATTTTTAGATTCATAATGAGACTGAAGAGCAATAAGGACAGAGTTCTTCCTCTTGCCGTGGGGCCGGGATGAAGACAGCTGCCTGAGACCACAGACAAGCTCTGGAACCTCCTGGCAAGAACTGAACCTGAACTCGGGCAAACCTGCCCACTGCCAGGCGCAGAGTTTCCAAGGTTTTAACAGGGGCTTCAAAAACTCACTTAATTTTATAACCAAAGGGATCGCAGCTTAATCTCACATTTTACAGATAAAAAAGCAACGCTCAGTCAGCTACACAGCATGACTCAGCCAAGGTCGCAGGTCTGTGGAAGAGCTGTCTTTTGCAATCACAAAATAACAAGCACAACTTGAGTGTCCGTGACACGCCTGGCATGCACTAGACACTTGACACAGTGGTTCCATTTCATTTTGAAAACAACTCTGTGAGGTGAGCATCAATGGCGCCCGTGTCGGAGAGGCAAGCAGACTCAGAAAGCTGAAGCCACTTGCCTGAGGTTGCACAACAGAGCCAAGAGTAGGCCGCCAAAGCCCATATTCTTCACCTGTTAGACTCACCTCCAGGGGCGTCCTCAAGTTCCTGCCCAGCGTGCTGCCACCCACCATGGTCCCAGGAGAGGTAACCCCCACCGTCCACCTAGACCACCCCACGCCTAGGAGACATTACCTCGTTCCCAGCATAAATGAGACCTAGAGCGTCCAGGGTGAGTGTTACAGAGAAAGAGGTTCATCATCTGAGCGGCTTCATGTTTTGTCTTTTAAAATAATTCTTATTGTCTCTTCTCCTCCCAAAATCCAGCCAAGGAACGATAGCCGCATCCTCATTTCTGGGGGAGTCATTTTGGTTTCCTCCTGGGCTCCTCTGAATTCAATTTTCACAGCTTTTCTCCCTGGCCTTTGGCTCTGGATAAAGTGACATTGCACTATTCGCTTCTGTTTTGACTTGGGAAAATTTGTGGCTTTTCTTCTGACCAAAAAAATAATAATTCTTTCGACAAAAAAATAATAAAGTTTCGTGTATAACCGAAAGAGGGTTTTCTTCTTTGTGCACACGCCTCACTGGTGAGCAAAATCAAGAATGTTCTTTCAGAACCTTAAAATAAAACTAAAGCACATATGTTCTGTAGAAAGCATTGTTTGACAAGATCGAGTTACCTCAGGAGAGGGAAGTGAGTTCGCTAACTGGGCCCCTTGCACATCTGAATCTCCCCCGTGACTCTGACAGAGAGGGTGGGGTACGGGGGTTAAGCCCCCCCAGGTGCATCTGGGTAACGACCCTCTGGACACCGACTACAGAGCTGACCTTGAGCAGGCACCGGAGGGGTCAAGGGAACCGACACAGCTGGATTTGCATTTAAGAGAAATCCACGGAACAGGCCTGAATATCCACAACTGGGTGAGATTCTGGGAAAGGTCACTCAAGACACACAGAAAATGCCTCTTACAAACACACACACACACACACCCTGACAGCACATGAGCTCCTGAGGTGAGACCATATGTTTCCAACACAATCTGAGCTTTCTATCAAAGAGGACACAGGAGAAGTGACCAGTCCTGTAATCAATATCAGAGAGCACGTCTCAGGTCACCAGGACCTGTATCCCTGTGTGTACCAACGAGGAGTTCACTCTGAAATGTGCACAGAGAGGGATGGAATTTCATCACCAGTCTGTTTTGGTTGGTGACCTAGAAAAGGGCCTCAAAGCAATCCCATTCCCCAAGATCTGCTCTTCCCTTGTTATAAAGGCGTTGTATTTTCCCTGTGCTTGGATAAGGTCCAGTGGAAATGACAGTTAGAATTCAGATTATTGGGGCCAATCCGCGGCCAAGTGGTTAAGTTCGGGCGCTCCACTTCAGCGGCCCACGGTTTCGCCAGTTCAGATCCTGGGCACAGACCTAGCACCGCTCATCAGGCCACGCTGAGGCGGCGTCCCACATGCCACAACTAGAAGGACCCACAACTAGAATATACAACTATGTACTGGGGGGGTCTTGGGAGAAAGAAAAAAGCAAGATTGGCAACAGATGTTAGCTCAGGGCCAATCTTTAAAAAAAAAAAAAGAATCCAGATTATCGAAGGGCGCTCTAAATGGGAAGGTTTGATTACATTTGGCCAGTAATCAGTAATAATCATAACATTCTCTCATCTACATAGTCCCAGTAATCTCAAGTGCCTTGTTTTATTTTGATTATTAGTGACTTAAATAACAACAGCTTTACTACTTGAAGAACAGGCTGTAAGTCATGGTGAAATTTTCTCATTTTCTTTATGAGACTATTTGACTATGTCTGTAGTGTCTGAATCCAGTTCCTTTTTTCTAATGTTAAATTACACTCTCGTCTTCAGCCTCTTCTTCCCAAGCACAACTGAGGCCAAGCCAGAATGTCAACAGAATGAGCTTTTCCACGATGGTGGGAGTCCATCACCACAAATGCTTTGCCATGACCCAAAAAGACAAACCGTAAATAGACATGTTTGACAGCTTTTTCCATCCTCAACTTGACTAGCATTTTCCCATTTTATTTTTAAATCTACATCCACTTTTATACACTATATATCAATTAACATAAACTTGCATACACTTTGTTCATTACCATGGTGTTAGGAAGATTATTATTTTTTTCCACCTACGGAGAAACTTTTAAAAATATTAACTGTTCATGACTTCAAGAGCTTTATACTCCCTTCCCGTCCACTATTCTCATTACTCGTTCATTCAAAAACGTGCGGTCTTCCTTTGGAACCCCTTGAAGTGAAGCAGGGTTTGTATTCACCCGTCATTTACCATTGTTTAGCTCTAACACAAGATTGGAATTTTTTCACCTTTATGATCCAAACTTCCCCAACCTTGGCCATAAAAGTCACACACATTTATTAAAGAAAACTTTGAAAATGTAGAAAGGCATAAAGAAGAATATTAAAACAACTCATAATCCCACCACCTAATTTTAAAATCTTAACATCCTGGTGCGTTAAAGACTGTCGTGAGGCAGAGCATTTGAAGAAAAGTTTTTAATTAAAACATATATAGTTTTTAAAATACCTTTAAATCCCTGAGTATGCCTTTAAAACCAACAAACACTTTCCCTATTACTTATAGAATCTAGCAGTTGGAAACGGCTGTAAAGATACCCAGCTCAACGGCCCCCGCGGGGCCCAGGCCGTGAAGGATTTGCGGGCCGCGCGTGGCTCCGTCAGGCTCCTGACCGCCCTCTCGCCTCCCTGCTCCTCTGCACGCCGGCAGACTCGCCTCCGCTGTTCGTTTGGCAAGGTGGCTGAGGGGCTGCCCTAAGACGGGGCCCAGCGAGGGCTCTTAGCCACAGGGAGGCTGAGGAGCTACAACCAGGAGCCAAGACGCCAGGCTGGGTAGGAGCCCCCTGGGGCAGCCCCGGGGAGCAGGCTAGGGCTGTGTCTTAGTGCCTCGGGCTGCCACAACAAAGTACCACAGACTGCGGGGCATAGACAACAGAAGCCTATTTTCTCACCCTTCTGGAGGCCAGAAGGCCTAGATGAAGGCGTCGGCAGGGCTGGCTTCTTCCTAGGCCTCTCTCCTTGGCTTGCAGGCGGCCGTCTCCACCCTGGGCCCGCCTGGCTTAATCTCTTCTTCTCATAAGGACGCCAGTCACATTAGATGAGGGCTCTCCCTAATGACTTTCTTTTAACTTAATTTCTTCTTTAAAGGCCCAGTCTCCAAATACACTTATATTTTGAGGTACTGGGGGTTAGGACTTCAACATCCGAATTTTGAAGGGAACACAATTCAGCCCACACCAAGCTGTTTAAAGCTGCTGTTAGTCTGGCTGAATTTTGGGATTTGGGATTCAATGAACTGAAAGGTGCAAACACGGGGTGGCAAAGGAAACAACTGGCAGGTCTGAGAACCACATGCCTAGTGTTCTCTGGAAATCTCAGATCCTGAGGAAAAGAGCATGGGATTGTGAGTCCAGAGCATGGCGATTTCCAACTCCGCCACCTCCTGGCTCTGAGACTTTGGGTGCGTTCCCTGTTTCTCCAGGCCGCAGTGTCCTTCTCTAGAGCAGGTGGGCCCAGCGTCCGTTTAAAATGAACAGCTAAACTCTCGATGAGCCCCGTAAACCAAGAAAAGCACACAACACGCAGATTTGCTCCCTGTGAATCACAAACCCATCACACTCCTCCCCAGAGATGCCCACTCCCAGCTGACGTTTGTGCCCTCCACGCGGGGCTCCCCTGAACAGACGCCCCAACCTAGCCCCCTTCTCCACTACTCGACTAGCCCAGAGGCTGGCCCCCCCTGTCCTCCGCCAAGGTCTAGGACACCCCTCCCTTCTCTGCCAGATCGCCCAGGCTTAAGAGCCTGCTCAGAGGCAGCTCCTTCACGAGACCGTTCCCAAGCAGAGGTGGTCTCTCCTGCACTGTCTGGTTGCCACCTCTCTTACTGCACGTTTGTCATTCTCCCTAGCCTCACCATTATTTCTTTAACTATCTACACAGACCCTCAAGTGTAAAAGAGAACTACGGTGCACTACCATTTCTAAGGAGGGGAAATGAGAAAATACACAGGTGTCGGCACAGCAGTGCCAAAAGGAGCATCAGAAGGTTACAGCAGGAACCAGTAAGACTGACTGCCTCTGGAGTGGGGTGAGTATGGATGAAGGGGGGCTGACGGGGGGTGGGGTGGGGCAGAGGATGGTGAGCAGGGACACATCTTTGAGAATTCCTTTCTGTATAGCTCTGACTTTTAAAAACTTATTGTTTCAATCCAAAGAACTTGAACTTAGCAATTCCAAAAGTCCCACGCAACCCTATGTTCATTGCAGTATTATTTACAATAGCCGAGACGTGGAAGCAACCCAAGTGCCCATCAACTGATGATTGGATAAAGAAGATGTGGTATACACACACACACACACACACACACACACACACACACACACACACAATGGAATACTACTCAGTCATGAAAAAGAATAAAATCGTCCCATTAACAACAACATGGATGGACCTTGAGGGAATTATGTTAAGTGAAATAAGCCAGATAGAGAAAGACAATCTCTGTATGACTCCACTCATATGTGGAAGTTAAACATGTAGACAAAGAGAACAGATTAGTGGCTACCAGGGGAAAGGGAGGATGGGGGTGGGCAAAAGGGTGAAATGGTGCACCTACAACATGACTGACAAACAAAAATAATGTACAGCTGAAATTTCACAAGGTGAAACTATCATAAACTCAATAAAAATTTTAAAAATTATATTCTTTCACACATAAACAAACACATAGGTAGGTAAATAAAATCAATAAGGATGGGTAAAAATCAACCTAAAATGGAATACAAACTAAACAAATGAACCTGATTACAATTCAGATGAATGACATCATCAAGAGGGAGACAGGAAGGGAAAATCACCCTGGCACCCCAACTCCGACTTCTATCAAAGAAAATACACTTTTTCCTCCATCTGGTAACTGGACCTATGAAGATTTAATGAAGAAAAGGGGAGGAGGGTGCATTATAAAAAACATTAGCTAACCACCGATTTAGTCCATTTAGAGAGGATACGACAGAGATTGTCAGATGTCTACCCAACAGCCAATCTCCCTCTTTCCCTTCGCCACGGAAACCTACTGGAGACAGCATCGTGCTAGGCTGAAAATCTCCTAAAACCGAGCCACCCTTGCAGCGGGGGCGGTCATGGGACACAGTTCAGCCCATGAGATGAACTTGGAAGTAACTGGGGGAGGGGTTCTGAACAAGGTCTTCAACGGGGCTGACTCAGTGGGGCCGGCCCTTTGCCGTCCTCCCTTCTCCCTGTCAAGAACATGGACGTCAGGCAGAAGGTGGACCAGCCACCTGTGACCACAAGATGACAAGCACACCCTGAGGATGACTGAGGGAAAGAGAAAAGGAGTCTGGGCCCCAGAAGACATTGGGGAGCTCACCTGTTCTTGACATGAGAAAATTAAGTAATGTGTTTCTCCATAACTTTTTAAGTCAACACTTTTCGGGTCTCTGTAACACAGAGCTGAATGCGATTCTGACCCAGCTGAGGCCAGTGACAGATTTAGGATCCACACCTCTTAACTCTGAGCTCAGGGTTCTTTCAACCACAAGCGCCACTTACAGGTAACCGATAAGCTCCTGTGACGCGTCCAGCCCTGCGCAGATGCCGCCCTCCTATCTACAAAAAACAGAGTCGCTATTAGTGCATACTCAGGTCTGATGAAACTGGGATTGGGCAGTTTCCCCGGTTACTGTTGATCCCATCACTTCACAGGAAACTCTCTGAATTACGTTTAAAACTTGGCAGAGGACAATTCTTCCTTCTTGTCCTTTTAACGAGGTAATAGACAAAGAATCTTTTGGAGCTGAGGATAAGCTCTTCTCCTACACCTGTGGACTGAGACTGAAGCTATTCGGAAAAGCCTTGGAGACCTGCCCTCGAAAGCACGACTTGGCTCTCCCAAGGTTTGGCTGCTCAGTAACACGCCATGAGGCATCTCTCCTTACTCCCATTTTCCGCGCACCTTCCTCCTCCACTTTACTGGGGGCTTAGAGCATCGTAATGCCATTCTCTCTCATTTCTCTGTCTTCCTCACTAGCTCGTTAGCTTCCTGAGGGCAGGGCGTTGGGTCCATTACTTGCACTGTGTACCACAACCTCCACCTCACGGGAGTGCTCCTCATTAATAAAAGGACGGAGAGACGTGCATGATCCTTAGAGCATGGGTTATACTGGACCTCAGAGAAACAAAATACATACTTAAGAAGCTTAATTTTGTGCCCTTTAGAAAAAAAAATTCATAAAAAGAGCTTTTACTTGAAAATCAGGATAGTATTTTGGGGCTTTTTTGGAATTCAAAAATTCATTTAGAATCAGACTCTGTTCATTGATTTAAGGTGAATTCTTCTCGCTAAAATAGTTAAAGACATTCTTAGAATCTGAAAAGTGGAATTAATTTTTACTGAGTCCATCTGGCTAGAAATCCCAAAACCATGCAGGAGCACTCCAGACCCCGAAGCATCCTCTGTTACAGCGGCCGACACAGTACCGACTTAGTCAAGGAGTGTAAACTGGGGATGCAGGGGAGCAGCCAGCAACACCCAAGGCCAAACGTAAAGACGTTCTGTAGGCGATCAGCTGCCGGGTCAGAGTCCCCAGCGGCACAGAGCAGAGGGTGAATAATCCACATGACAAGGATGAGTCGCAGCCACGCCCCAAACCAGCAGGACCCCCTCTCATTCCCCAAGTCAGTCTTGTAAACACCAACACTCATTCCGCACTCAGGGTAGCTACTTACTGCAGGCCAGGAGCCCCGCGAGGTCCCGGGGGACAGAGAAGGTCACACCGCCCGGGAGCCTGCTCTGGCTCCCCCACTCCCTCACTGCATGACCTGCAGACTGTGCAGCCCCTCTGTGCCTCAGTGTTCTCGTTTGTAAAGTGGGGTCATAACAACACTACTTCATCAGGTTGTTTTAAGGATGAAGAGTATGCAATGTGTATAGAAGAGTGCCTGGCCCGCAGCAGGAGCCACGTGAAGTGTTAGCTGTTACCATTATTTGTTCCATGAATGATGAAGAAATGACACTATGAGGAAATATTCATGAGATACTTAAATTTTAAAAAACTACATTTCAAAACAGACAGTAAGACGTAAACTTAATATATAGTAATTGTTGTTAGAGCCGTGGAGTGAATTCCTGCCTGGTCTTTCTGCGCCATCCTCTCACCTTCAGACAGCGCTCCGCTGCTGTTCACAGGGCTTTCAAGGCCAACTTTCCAGAAGTGGGTGGCCAGGTCCTTCCTCCCAGTCCATCCAGTCTGGTAGCTCTGCTGAAACCTGTCCACCATGGGGGACCCTGTGGAATGTGAAATCCCAGTGGCATAGCTTTCAGCATCGCAGCAACACACAGCCGCCAAAGTATGACAACCAACAGGCAACAGACAGGATGTATGATACGTATGAATAGAAAACAGACTGGTGGAAGCTAAAAATATGAATAGCGGCTTACTCGTAGACGTGAGATTACAGATTGTTTTTGTCTTCTTCTCTATATAACTTCTACCATAGGAAAACAACAATCTCATTAGTGTTAATAATGCTGGCCTCAGTTTCCCAGTCCATGGGATAGGGGCAGCCCTGCCCGTTCTCTAAAATGCCTGAGGCTCTCCCCGCCCTCAGCGTCGCCCTCTGATGCACAGTTACCAGAAGGTGGGCCAGGGAAAAGGAAGTCCACACAGTGACACCTCCTCTCCATGATGGCAGAAGGGCCTCTTGGAATACCTCTCGTCAAAGCAACTCAGACTCGGTGGTGAGCACAGAATTTGGAAGGAGGAGTAAACAGACCTGTCTTACGGGGTTAACTTCAGCAACGCCAGCCTCACGACATCCTAAATCCCTCGACACTTCTTCCAGCCCCGGATTTTGTGGTGACAGACGGTTACTGGAATCTAGAGGGCAGAAGTGACACACTCTCTAAAGGAAAAGAACCTGCCATATGGCGTCCGGCCTGCTATTTAAGTGATTTTCCCTCCTCTAACGTCGAGGAGCTGCTCCACCCCTTCATCTGGTCTGATATGAAAACCGAGAGTAACAGTTTATGGTTTTAGCAATTTTACAGCAATGTCGAAACCGCTTTGGCCAATCCTACGGAGAAATTGGAAGAACTCTGTAAAACCCAAGCAAGCACAAGGAGGTGTCTGTACAGAGAATGAAAACCATTGCCTCTCCTCCTCTTGGTGCAGCTCCACCGACAGACTCCGGTCATCCAGATGCAGCTCGGTGCCGGGGACCCACGCACCCAATATCCACGGGATGCCATTAGAATTCATGGCCGCATCTTCCACAGCAGCTGGAGCACTGCTGACAGGAGGCCTGGATTCAGGCTCTGACACCGTGGCGCGACACCAGCATCAAGCACAAGACACGGTCCCTTCCCGGCCTCGCTTCTCGTGTATGAAACAGGCACATCAGCATCCCCAGTACAGAGCTAATGTGTGAGAGCGCTTGCTGAAACGCACTGCCCTCCACAGTGTGCAAAAAGGAGGCACGAAGCGGGGACATGTTTAAGGCACAACAGGAAACAGAAGGCAAAGGCTGCAGCGTGTATGTGTGTGTGTACGTGTGTGTGTTTGTGTGTGTGCATGCGTGCGTGCGCACGGCCAGGCTGCAGCCGAAGGTCGGGCTGGTGGTGGGGCTCCGGCAGCAACTGAGTGGCACAGCCAGGCCTGTGTGTGCAGTGCCATCCATCACTTCACCAAAAAGCTTCTCACTGTGGATCTTGTGGAGAACTCAATGAGCCAGAAGCAAGAGACTCATTAGGGAGGGGAAATAAACACAGTATCCACAGCCCTCTGAGGCCATAAGGTCTACACCCCAGATCTGCGCGGAACCACCTGACCCGAGCAGAAGCACACTGCCAGGAGCAGGTCGCGTGTGACCTGGTGCTCTGCCCCCTCTGGCACTTCTCCATGGGTGGCAGGGGTACTTTATCTACTGTTTCCATAGAGAAGCACACACTTTCTGGGAGATTTATTAACTTCGTTTCCCCGTCAGAGGACAGGGAGACATTTCTGTGCCGTATTGGGTGGGCAGATCATAAAGTCACAGAGGTTAGGCAGAAGGACCAGGAAGGGCTGACGTCAAAGAGCAAGGTGGTTCTGAGAAGCCTTTCCTGACCTCCGAGCAGGGGAACCCTTCTCTTCAGTGAGGGTGAGGTCACACAAGTCACCTCTCAGGAACCTCCTGTGCTCTCTTTCTCTCTCTCCCTCCTCCCCTTCCCTTCTCTCCCTCGCCCACTGTTTCTGTCTCCCTCTTTCACCCACTCTCTCCAGCCTCTTTCTCTCTCCGTTCCTCCTTCTCTCCCTCTCCTTCCCCGCTCCTCTTCCCTCCCCTTTCACCCCTCCTTTCTTCTATCTCCTTCATTGTCTCTCCTTTTGTTTGTTTCTCCTCCTTCCTTCTTTTCTTCTCCTCTCTCCCTTTCTTTGTCTTCTCTTCGTCTTTTCTCCTTCTTTTTTTCTCTCTCTTTCTTTTTTCAATGATTGCTTGCTTATTGGATACATACCATATTAGCACCAGGTCCCATATTTGGCACATCTTTATTCTAGCAAATGGTTTCTTCTTCCTTTATTCTTCCAACAAAAAATTTTAAGCATCTATTATGGTGCCAGGTACCCAACAGAAAAACTAGTTATTTCATTTCAGAAAGCATTTATGGAACTGTTATAGTACTCTGGGAACTAGGATAAAGAATTGAATAAGATCTAGCCTTTGCTCCCAAGGAGTTCACCGGTTATGGGAGAAACACCTGTAAAGAGAAAACAATTGGTACCTGGTCTATAAGGCAGAGAAGACCAGCCGTCCAAAGATTGCGCATCCCTTTCAAGATGCAGTTATCGCTAGGAAGCGGCCAGCAAGGATCCACGTGTCTCACTGCAACCCCACCCCAGTCGTCTAAATGTGGTCAGGGAACAAAGTGAGTTCTGGCCAAAAGTGCCCCCCTCATAACCCTCCACATTCTCCCTCTCTCCGTCTGCTGGCTGGAGATTGACAGTAAATTACGGAACGGTAGAAGCCACCGGTTGAGGATGGCAGAACCTCCCTCAGCCTGGGTCCCTGAATGACCGAGTGGAGCATCTCCCAGTCTACCACAGATGGGTCTTTACATGAGCAAGAAATACACTTTTATTGTATTAAGGCACTGAGTTTTCGAGGATTATCAGTGATGACATCTAGTATTAACTAATACAAGGTGACAGCTCATTGGACAGACATTTACTAAGGGCCTTTATATGCCAGATTCTGTCCTAGGGATGTATCATCAAACAAGAGAGACACGATCCCCACCCTCCAGGGCTGATATTCTATCGGGCACCTAGCACCACAGCCGGTGCTCAAAACGTTTTTATAGAAGGTATAGTTTCAAGACTCATTGAGCTTACATTTTAGAAAAAAGGGCGAGGGAACTGAGAAATGAGTACACAAACAAAAGAAGACTGAAAACAGTGAGTGACTCAACAATCTAGAAGAAGGACACTTTCAGGATGTAGCCTGCATCTCACCGTAAGTAGAAAAGCTCTCTCCTGCTTTGCGTGATCATCAATAGGAACCCTGCCCTCTGCCCCCAACCCCAGAGGGGGGGCTATCCCACGGCAGGGATGTCTTATTTGTCTGGATATCCTGGGACCTGGCACAATGTCAGGCATTTCATAAGTGCTCAATAAACGCTGAATAAAACACAGTCTTACGCTTTAAAATCTATACATGCTATGCATATCCTTTCATTTTATCAAAGGATATTCTATATTTTTTTAAATAGTAAAAAATTAATTCAAAATATTGAAACTGCAGACTTGCTGGAGAGCAGCTCTAGCCAGGGGAGGGATAACCAGCATCCCAGACGGGCATGTGAAAGGGCCGAAGGGCAGTGAGTGCAGAGCAGGCAAAATTGTGAGAACTGCAGGAACCGCGGAAATCTTAGAGAAAAGACTGTTAATTATAACAGCTCGCCTTCCTCTGACCTGGTAGCGTCTACAAAGCATTCCCACACCTATTACTTCATTTGACGCATTTAATAGCTCTCTGGGGTAATTATTATTAACCTCCAGGAGATTAAGGGATTTACCCAAGCTCAACAGCTAATAATTAACAGTCAGAACTCGAACTCCGGTCCCCTTATTCAGCATTTGGAATAAGGCTCCCAGGTGAGGTGGGAATGTGCAAGGCACACTTCAGGGCCTCTGAGAGAGCAGGCCCCTGGAGCAGAGGGGTGAATGTGTTCACACACCACCCAGCATTTCCAGGGACTGGCTCACCTCTGCTTATGAGAAATTTTCAGGCTGTCTCATAAAGGAACCAGGAACCAGTCAGTTTTTCCCCAGCATCCTACCAATCAGCTCTTCGGCTTCACCAACATCACCATCCTACCCTGAACACGTTATTAGGAAACAGAATCCAGCTCCTTGATTAAATGAGGAAGGAACGCTTAAGCTCAACATCAATTTAAAATGAAGGGGAAGGGGGAGGAAGCATTCTCTAGTGCCTACCAAGTGTTAAGGAAATCTTTCAGAGTCAAAGAGGGACCCAGGATATACTGAGGGAGGTTTCAGACAGCATGGAGTTCAAGTTGTGGAACATAAAGTTATACAGCACTGGAGGGGTCCTGCTCGTATTTCCAGAAACACTGTCACACTCCAGGTGAAGCCCTGGTGGTCCAGGCACCGGAGAAGCCATTTTAAAATTCCACCTCCTACCGAACAGCTTCCCAAAGTGCATGTGTGTTACTTATTTGTATGTTTCTTTTAACAATATGGTAGAAGTTATTGAGAGAATATGACATGATATGAAACCTGTTTAGTAAGGGGATTGGCCGCTTTGGTCAAAGAGGAAGCACACTGTGAATGAGGATTCAAGGACTCAGCCCATGCAGGACACTGCGGATGGAAGCACGCATCATGTAGGAGGTTGGGGAGAAAGACCTCTAAGGCCCTCAAGCGACTCTGTGATCACCTGTACTGAACAGAGGCCATCCAGGACCCAGAGGAGTCATAGCTCTAATCTCATGGATGCCATCTCTAAGACATCTCTGGGCATTACTTCCTGAGCAGAAGACATACCTAGTATCAGAGAAAATTAAAAAGGTAAGATAAAATAGAAAAGTGTATCTAGAATCAAGATGAAAAGAAAAAAATTCTAAAATTTTCCAAGAATTTTCAAAAGGGCACATCTATTTAATAGCTGACTAAGTATTCAGGGCCAACGATTTCTCTGAGCCTTGGATCCCTTATGGTAAAACGAGAGAGAGAAGAGACTGACAGAGCACCTCAAAATTCTCTATCAGCTCAAACAATCTGTGATTCAATGACTTCAGGAAGAGGCAAATGGTGTACTGGGTGCTTAATTGAGAAGAGTGGATATCAACTCTTGGACTTCACCTTCTCCATCTGGGAGACTCCACATGCCAGAATCTCAGCCTAACTCCATCCTGCCTCAACTTGAAACTCCAACTTGGCAAACAGAGGTGGTCCTCTTTCTAAGTTCTAACCATCTTTTTAATGAACCAAGATACAGGGCTTATTTTCTTGAGTGGGAGGTGGGTGTTAGCCTTTACCCCAAAGTTCCAAGTCCAGAAATGTAGCCAACTTAAAGACAAGATTATATCCCACTACCCAACCAGCCACAATGAAGAAAAATGTGGATAACTATTATTCATATTTCTAAATCTGAGTGATAGGCATGTGTTCAAGAAGAACATGAGCATATCACAAGAATGCAACACACGATAATTCTGTCCAAGGATCTCTGTCAGCCCCCTACCATGGTGTTGGTTGCCATCTCTACCTTGAGAATTATGAGATTTTACCTAAAATCCTTTATAACTTTCCCAAACCCTGGTCAAATCACACACTTATATAAAATACAATCATGCCATCAGACTTTGCCCATGTTATTTGTCCTCCAAATACGTTTTAATAAAGGTATTCGAAGCTGGCTTAAATAATCTGACCTAAAAGCTGCTGTAATTCATGTCCAAGAGTTTTCTAGACCAAGGAGAAACAAGTTCTGTAGGATTTCCCACACTCCCGTCAAAGATTTGAAGGACTTTAGTCTACTTGGCAAAATAACGAAATACATTCAAGATGTATCGCTCTTGCCAGAGAAGGGGTTTTGACCTTCTGGCCAAGTAGATTCCAACCTAAGGGCCAACTCAAATAAAAGCCAGTTTTTATTCTACAATTTGTAGGCGATTTGTAACGACCATTTCCATCTTTCTCACTTTGCCAGCTCGTAATCTGTTGCCTTGAAGGAGGGATTATGCACAGGGTAGCGGTTTTTGTGTATAAACAATGAAGAATCAGATTCTCTTTGCTCCTCCTTCCCTCTTTTTCCTCTTTCACCCACCTAGCCTAGGAATCGCCCCCGTGCTGTAGAAGCCCACCCTGAACAAGATAGGAATAGACATCAGGGTCACAAAAATCAACTGCACAAACGTAAGACGTGCAATGTGCGAAGGGGGTGGGAGGTTACATGTACAGGAATGAAGGAATGAATGACAGGGGTTGATGCAGAGAGCAACACAATGGCATTCGCCATCACCGTCAACTTGCTTTCTCTTACAGTATCAACTTTTGGAACACATCTGTTGACTCGCTTTGGTAGAAGCATCCAGAGACCACCAATACCCTCGATGTCAGTCATTGAACGAAAAGACTCCTCTTATTTCCTACAAACACTGAAGCCTATAAATCCAGCAAAGAAGCCCAGAAAACAAAAAGGAATCCATGAAACAAACAAAGATTAAAAATCAAAACAAGGAAACCCACAAAAAGCAAAAGCTCTTCAGTCTAGACATCATGGAGATACATTTGAAATAAACTTATCACAAAGCGGGCTCTTTTCTGGTCACCTGACATGTAAGCAATCCCAGGCAAGCAAGTGAATAATTGTCTTCAAGGCTGAATTGAACGCGTCCTTTTCCCCTCTCTGCCCGATTCTACGTGCACCCTTCCAGGAGCTGGGTTTCACCGGGTCTCCCGCCCTCTCCCCGCACCCTGGAAGCGGAGCCAGGACCTCTGAACAGCAAGCCTCTGACATCACTGGCAGCGGGAGGTCCACAGAAGTCTGAGGTTTCACGCCTCACTGCCCTCAATACTGAACTCTCCCACGACGCTGTGCCCAGAAGACGTTTACTACCTAAAAGCACAGTCAGTCACCCCTCAAAGAAACACTCTTCCCACTGGACGCTGTGTCCACCACGGCTGGGACGGGGAAGCCATACCCACCGTGGCTGACAAAATAAAAGTGAATCCAGCCTGAAATGCGCCCTGCTGCCTCCTGCTCTCTTCCGCCAGGTGGTCCTTGGCAAAGGTACCTGAAGAGCCAAACACGCCCAGTTTCCCAGCCACCGGGGTGAAGAGCGAGGGTCAGGGAGGGACTGTGCCTTGCCACACAGCTAGTCTCTGTGACTGCAGCAGCTGGTTCCTCCTGTCATCCCCCCCACCCACCCCACGGCCCTACCCGCTTCTGTTTCTAGGAACCACGGGCTGCACAGCTGGGAGGGCCTCAGTCCTCCTCTCTCCATGCTGCAGACAAGAAAACACAAGTTTAGAGACGTTTGGCAACTTGTCCAAGTTCCTGGACTCATTAGTGGTGGCAGAGCGGGGCCAAACCCAGGAGTGCTGGTTCCAGTCCAACCCAGACTTGCACAAGTTTGAGATTCACAGCAAGAGAAGGAATGTGGGGTTCCAGGCCTGGAACAGCTGCTCCTTGGGGAAATGACATCCCCCTACCTCTGCCTTCTCAGGCTCTCTCGTGTGTAAAATAGATAGTAAATATGGCCACAGCTCACTAAGTAAACGCTCCACTCTGGTAATGTATTTAAAAGTGCTTATAGGAATATAAACACCACGGTACATAGCATTCTTCTTAATCCCACCAAGGTCCTTTCACCTGTTTGAAGGCCCATTAGGCCTCTGGGTCACATGGATTCTTCCCAGCTTGCTCTCCTCTCCTGCAGAGCCTCCCCTGGCCTCTGGGGTATTTCTAACTCACCACACAAAAAAGAGAAAGATCTTTATTTTGCTATTTTTAACAGGGCCTCAAGATACAAAGAGGTGGAAAGCTTATTGCTATAAACCGAGCACAGGAGAACTCGTGGCTCCTGCAAATCTGAAGGACACTGAGAGAATCAGCGTTCGGCAGGTGCGATTCACGGGAAGCAGTGGGACATAAGATGCTCCCACACCTGACTCACGCGGAGTGCATGCGATGCATCCCGGATGTGCTGCTCCCGAAAGTCATGACAAACACCAGGCAGAAAGCGCAGTTCTAAGACACTCATAGTCATGGTGATGAGAATAATAACAAAAGCCGCCATCTTTTGAGCTCTTTACTATATACGGTATCTTTGGGGTAAATGACACACTCTTGTACTTGGAACTGTCCTACAGCAATACAGCTTTCCAGTGGCTGAAACTGGGGAAGGTGGAGACAAAGGCATCAGTTACAGCCCAGATGACCTGCTCCCAGGCGGGCGTGCTGTCTCTCACTTTTGTATCTTTGTGAATGATTCCTGCCTGGAATTCCTCCACTCCTACCCTAATCCTCCACCTTGCTCCCCGGCTGCTTCTTTTAGCAAACTCCTCCCCCTCATCTCTGGGACACCCTCCAGCAGCTCCTCTCCTAAACAAAGCCCTCTCACCCTGTGATTTCTAATAAATCAGAAGTCACCTTGGGTTGTCACCATCTTTCTCTTTGTTAGAATCTCCCACCGGACTGTGAGCTCCCTGAGGGCAGGAAGTTTCTCTTTTCTTCTTTTTATCGCCAGTTTCTACTACAGAATTTTATACCTATTACTTCCAGCACAGAGCAGGGATAAAGTAAATGTTGAAGGAATGCGTGAGTGGAATGAATAAAGAGTTCCCTTAACATGAATAGGACAAACTGGTAAATTCATAATAGAAAGCAGGAATTGATGAACAGGACTAGGAAGGTGACATTTTCCTATTTCTGTAAAATATTCCAAGATCTCCAAAGAAAAGGCACTTGAGAAGTCCTCGTAACTTCTACTGCTTGCTTGGTATGGACATTTAAAAGTAGGTAAACGTTCACGTTTTTAATGGGCCAGCTAGAGACCATGTAATCTTGCTGAATTCTTTCCCTAAAATGAAATTCCCTTAAGTAGGTCATGACAGGGAGATTTATCTCAGTGGTCAGGTCCTCTTGCAGTGGGGGCAACTATAAAAATGTCCTTCTCTGGATGTGGTAAGCCAGGGTGGCTTGGGCTGGTCCGAGGAAACACCGTCTCTACACCAAGCCCCAGAATCCTAAACACGACGAGACTTTCACGTGGTTTGTCAGTGTCCTCTGTGGATCTCAGCATATTTTTAAATGGGATTTAATAACCCACTTACCCTACAAGACAAAAGCAAAATCTCCCCCTCAGGTTAGTTTCATTCACACACAACAGAATACTATCGTGTGCTCCAGGATCTGAACATTTATTTTAAATCTGATTACAAATTACCAACAGAGAGACAGAGGAAGATGTAAGCAGAAGTCTTTTAAATACTGAACTCCCATAATACATTTTAAACAAAACTGAATTAGTCAAATGTGGTTTATGCCCAGCGCCTCGGGGACATACAGGTATACAAAGGTAGGGAGGTCCTACGAGCAGACAGCAATATGGCACCCTCAGGACACGCTGCCACGTGAGGCCAGGTCTGCACGTGCTTCACTCTTCTCTCAGGCTTCCCCGCATCGGGCATTCTGGAAAGCATGCAGGCAGTGCTGTCAACCAGCTCAGTGTTCAAGTCCCAGCTCACTCACCTCCTGGACACACAACCTTGGGAATTCGCTGAACTCTCTGGGCATCCATTTCCCATCCGTAAGATGACGCTAATAATGCCCATGGTAGACAGTCTCCAAGACGACCCCCATGATCACCCGCTCCTGGCGTTCACACCCTTGTGTGTCCCCTCCCACATTTTCCCATTTTTCCCAGGGTCAATCTCTGTGACCAATAGCAGAGCGCAAAAGTGATGGCATCTCACCTCTGAGAGGAGGTTCCAGAAGACTGTGACTCCCCCCGTGGGCATCCTCTCACCACGCATTCTGGGGAGGCTGTGTTGTGAGCAGCCCTATGGAGATGCTCATGTGTCAACAAGTGAGCCTGGAAGCAGAACTTCCAGCCCTAGTCAAGCCCTCAGGGGCTGCAGACCCAGCCAACAGCTTGAATGCAATCTCATGAACCACTAAGCAGAGCCTCTCACAAATGCCTGATCCTCAGAAAACAGGAGAGATAGTAAATGTGTGCTGTTTGAAACTGCTAAATTTGGGGGTTATTTGTTACACAGCAATGAATAACTAATACAATGCCTATTCTGCAGAATTATAGTGAGGATCAGAAATAGTATATGTCAAATGCTGAGCATATGCTTGGCACATAGTAGGCACTCAAATGGTAGCTATGAAAATTAAAATTACACTATTAACAATTATATCCTCAGTTAATAATTACTGTTTTATCATTCATAATTATATGTTAAAAAATAATAAGTATATTATTATAGCTGCATCTCAATATTTTTCTATGGGAAAGAAACTAGTAGGTTTCTTTTCATATTTCCTGTTGTTAGCACCATCTTAATCTTAATCTAATGTTCTAATTTGCAGATATCCACTGATGTCAAGTATTCTCAGGAGTTACAGAATTTTTCTATGTAAATATTTAAAAGGTAATGAAAAACAAAAAAGGAAGACAACACTCCCTGACCAATAGGTGCTACCTTTAAAAGAACAATAACTTCTGCTGGCTGTTATATCACGTATGACGATATGTGATATACGATGTTATATCACATAAATATCATATATAACATATATACGTTAACAAGAGTCCTTTACCCCTCCATCTGCTCTAGGTTAAAGCCCTAGACACAGAGGCTCCTAACTTTGAATCACGACTGAGAGCTCTGTGGTCTTAGGCAAGTTACTTCACCTCTCTGAGCTTCAGTTTTGTCATGCGTAAAACAGGAAAAACAGTCTTCTCTCAGGGCGTTCTTGCAAGGATTAAATAAGATAACGAAGTAGAGTGGTTAGAAGAGTGCCTGGCCAACAGTGGACAATCAACGTGCGCTAGTACTATTCCCATTTTCTGCCACGTGGTAGGAATTACTATTATTACACTCATTCTAGAGATGAGGTCATCAAGGCCCAGCACGTCCAAGGATTCGCTCAAGGTGAGGAGAAAAGCTGCTCCTAACTCCAGCCTCTTAATTTTTAAAAGCACAGTCCTGAATAAAGTGTAACCCTTCTTGGATTTACACAGATTACAATGAATACATGCTTTTAAACATGGCCCTGTGCTGCTGGCCTGGTGGCATAGTGGTTAAGTTCATGTGCTCCCCTTCCATGGCCCAGGGTTCGCAGGTTCAGATCCTGGTCATGGACATACACACTGCTCATTAACCCATGCTGCAGCACCATCCCACATACAAAATAGAGGAAAGATTGGCACAGATGTTAGCTCAGGGACAATCTTCCTCACCAAAAAAAAATAAAACCTCATTAAAAAATAAAATAAATAAATATTTTTTAAATGGCACTGTGTATGATCTATGGCAACAGAAGTCAGAGAGTGATCGCCTCTGGGCAGGAAGATGGGGGTTGGGATGGGGGATAGGATTGACTGGAAAGAGGCACCACAGACCTTTCTGGAATGATGAAAATGTTCCAGCATTTGCTTCAGGTAGTCCTTTCACAAGTGGACACAACTGTTAACACAGACAGGACCGAGTACTTAAAATTCATCTACATTAATTATACCTCAATAAAAATGACAAAAATAAACAAAAATTTAAAAAATTACCTTATGTATTCAAACAAACTCTGGTCCCCTGCCATGAGCCCTGTCAGGTCGCACACTCTCCCCTTCCTTCCTCAGTATATTCTTCATGGAAGAAAGGACAGCAACTGGGAGCAGACAGACATAACCTGCTGCTCCCCACCCGCCCCCCAGAAAAGCCCACTCCAAACCCAACAGGAAACAACAGGACAAAGGAAGCCGTCCTCGGGCCTCAGACCACCGCGGGCCCTCTCAGGGGTGGCCTCGCCGCTCTGCAGAGGCAGGCTCCAGGCCGCCCACCTGGCCGCGGCCGACCCGCCTGGTGCGGACAGAAGGCCTCAGTCTCCTGGGCTGTCAGTCCGGCCCTGGAACAAGCAGGAAATTCTCCCGGAGGAGGCAGGAGCGACGAAGGCGGAGGATCCCCATCCTTCTTCCCAGAGGGCAGAAAAACAGTGTCCGCCGGGCAACCGTAACAAGTCACAGGCGCTGGGCTCCGGCCCGGCTCCCGCCCACCTGCCCGGGCCCGTGCCGCCGGCCCACGGGCTTCCGACTGCACGCTTCCGCTGGCTCTGCGCCAGGCGGACGGAGTGAGTGGCCCAGGCTCGGAGTTTTTGCCTAATTTTAAAAACCAAAGTCTCCTTGGGAGAAGAGAGAAATACGAGCCCTGAGAAGAAAACACTCTCCCTTGGCTGGCCTTCACCATCCTGCAGGAGGAGATCCGAGACCTCTGCGCCTCCGGGTGCCGAGCGCCATGCCCTGAGGCGTGGAGGTGGGCTCAGCTGGGCTGACTCGAGGCTACGGGACTGTCTCTTGCGAAACCCCTGCCGCAGGACAATTACAATGGACGATGCGTATGGACCTTCCCAGATTCCCGGCCTAAGACTCCCAGGCTGCTGCCCTCCCTCCTGGTCCCCCAGGGCTCCAGGCAGCCCGCCCCAGGGCACAGCTCTGTGGGCACGTCTGTCTCCACCTCAGGAAGGAAGCGCCTTCAGAGCAAGGGCCATGCCCGGAATCATCGTTGTCCACGAGCCCCAGATCCTGCGGGCATCCCCCGTTGGTTCAGCTGAGGGATGCTTACCTCTCAGCTTAGACAAAGCCGTGAAGGGGACATCCAGCCTCCAGAAATGCTTCTCCTCCACTGCCTTCCTGCCCCCTGCCTCCACTGGGACCTGGCACTTCCCCCCGAACCCACCTGCTCCCCTCCGAGGAGCCCCAGTCAACACCACCATCTCTCTTTGACAACTGTGCCAACATTCCGGACCTTCAGTCACCACCGAAACGTCCTATTCGCATCCCGCTTTTTGTCAAGAATAAGAACAGCCAGCATCCGGGCTTGCTCTAGTCTGGTACACTTTTAAAGTGCTGTAAATGTATGAACTCACTGAACCCCTGCAATAACCCCTGGAGATAAATACTCTTAGTTTCCCCACTTTCCAGAGAGGGAAACTGAGGCACGAGGAGAGTCGCACCTTGCCCCAGGTCATCGGGGGTGAGTGCAGAGCCTGGGTTCACGCACAGGCAGCGGCCCAGGGCCACCTCTGGTCACTGCCAGGCTGTGTTGCCTCTCCAGATCACCCAGGTGCCTTTTCCTCTCCCCCATCCCCAACCCCGAGAACCAGCCAGAACTTCCCCTCCATGTGCCATAGCCTTCTCTCCCTCGCTCTCCCTGCGCACTCTCCACACTGAGTCACAGCTGCTGATGTGGGCCCTGTCTTCGGCCCTGGACTGGAGCTGCCTATGGAGGCAGACCTTATCTACCCGTCACAGATCCATAAATACTTGCTGAATCTCTGAGTGAATAAATGAACGGACGAATATGTCCCTTTCGTGAGGGGCAAGGCTTTCACCAGAGAGAAGATACAGATCCCAGGACTGTGAGTCCAGAGGCCGAGGTTTCAGATCCCTTCACAACTAGCTGTGTGACCTTGAGCAACTTCCTTTGCCTCTCTGGTCCTCAGTTCCCTCATTGCCAAAGTGGAGGGGTTGGGGTTGATGACCCCTGAGCTCATTTTCAGCTGTGGCATCCTAGGATTGTGGCATCGGGGCCCAGCAGAGAGGGAAGAGGCTGGAGGAAAGCCGGTCCTTGTGTGTCCCTCACATCACATCAGAGATGCAACTCCACCAGTCTGACTCCACTAACAGTCACCAGGAGCAGCAGGCAGGGATGCTAATGGGGAAGAGGTGAGGCGGAAGATGGCACCAAGCCAGGTGGCACCGCCCTCTGTGTGGGAACCACCAGCCAGGGGACAGCAAAGGGGTAGAAAGAGTTCAGCTGTCTTCTGGGGGCCGCTGGCCATCGATGGGAAAGAATGAGACCAGCCACTCTGTCTGCACCGAGGCCACCGAAAGGCCTGTGACTCCGGAAGGATTACTCCACGTGAGCAAACCTGTGATGTCTTGTCGCGGCTCTCCCGCTATCATCACCCAGGCAGGCATTCTTGGCAACGTAAACAGGTGATTAACAGGCAGGTCTGGGAAGAAGCCGGGAGCAGGAGCTAGATTGGGCACAGCGTGTGCATTTTCTGCTCCCCACCTCCCCAAGGGGTCACAGGGCTGGCCCTTCAGCAACGCCCCCTCATCCATGACGGCAGCCGATCCCTCTTCGTGAAGATTTCTCCTAGAGGACGGGGAAGGAGCGTTGTGATGGTGGGAACCTCGTTTATTCAGCAACAACGAGATGAACCTGGCGTGAGAAATCAGACTCAGGACGGAAGCTGGCAAAGCATCTGACGGGGCCGGCGGCCAGAGACAACATGCAAAGCCTCAAAGGGCAGAGAGCAAAAGGACCCCTCATGTCATCTGGCCTCTCCTCTGGGCCAGCTCATTGCACCCCGTCACAACACAGGGTTAGCACAAGCCCGGAGCTGGGAAAGGGGGCTGTTTGTGTCTCATCCTCCAGGTTATAGGTATTTTTATAGGATGGTGCCTTTTTCTGGTCAAATATTTAATGGGGTGTTTTTCAGATGAGCAGCCCAAAAAGCAAGAGAAGATTTTCTTTAAAAGAGGATGGAGATTCTAAGACTGGGACAGGGATGGGCCAGACGAGGGGAGGGAAGGCTGCACTGTCAGAGAGGAGGTGAGGAGCCCTGGCCTGACAAAAGTCAGCTCAACAGAGAGGTTTCAGCTAAAGGCAGGCTCGGATTTACGGATGCTCGTTCTCTGGCTCCAGCAAACACAGTACAGTGTTGGGACATTTCTTTCTCTAGAATAACAAAGCTCAGAGCTGGAAGGGCCAATGGGCCCGAACCCCAATCTGCCCTGCAAAGCCCTTGCCCGTCCCGCCAGCAGTGCTCACCCACTCTCCACATCACCCCTTCTGGGAAAGGACCTTTCCACGCTGGAGAAGCTCTTACCATCAGAGGCTTCATCCAGAAACTGAGTTGAAATTTGCTTTCCAGAAATGTCCACCCGTTTTTCATCCTTCCATACACCATAAACCTAATTGTTATGCCACAATTGTCTTCAAAATTTTTGAAGACAGTTCTTGTGTTTTTCTCTTTCTAGGTTTAGCAACCCCAAAATCATCAACCAAAACATCTCCCCATCCCATTTGCCTCTGGACACACGCCAGCTGATTTTATCCCTAAATTCTTTACAAAACCAAACATTCCTCCTGTGGTCTGCACATGACACAAGAAGACAGGACGATTACGGCTCTTTCTGAACACTCTGTGCCCATCGTTCCTATTGTCTCTGTGTGGCCACATCACCCCATGGACTAGTGAAGTTTGCAGCCCAGACCTCACTCTTTTCATTTACATTATTGCCATGCCGAGCATTCTCCAGCCTGTTCTCGTGGTATAGGTTGCTTGAACCAAAGCAGAGAATTGTACATTTTTCCCTATCAAGTATCCTCTGATTAGAGTCATTCAGGCCATTTGGGAGATCTGGCTTCATCCTGAGTCCTGAGCAGCTTCACAGGCCAAACATCGTGTCTGCTACTACTTTGACCAGCATGGACGTCATCTTCGTCTAATCAGGCCATTGATGCAAAGGTTGGACAGAACAGGCTAGAGACCTGAGCTCTACAGGGCGCCCCCAGAGCCTTCCTTCCAGATTGATACTCCCCAGGAAGCGGTGTTCTCTGGTGCTGTCTCATTGTCCTCCTGGGCTTTCACATCCACGCCACGCGGTGTGACCTGGCCTTGCAGAGCTGTTCCTTCTCCCTGGCACACAGGACAGCCTGCCCCAAGCCCATTCTCCTCTCCCTTGTTTTAACTTTGGCTCCTCTGCCTTGACTGCCCTTTTCCTGTTTGTCCCCCTGGTGAGCCCCTATTAATTGTTCAAGTCTCAGCTCCAAGTTCACCTGCCCGTGAAGCCAGTCTCTGCTCCACAGGCAGAATTAGGGATCCAGAGCACCTCGCATGATCCTCTCCTGCAGTACCCGACGGACTGAGCTGCAGCTGCCCGCCCGTCTCCCAGAAGACCAGGGACAGCAAGTGGGGGGTACATCTGCCATGGTCCCCTTCCTCTCCCTCAGGGCAGATTGTGCTAATGAATCACTGAGTCCAGATGAAGCCTCAGAATTCTTCCCAACATAACCCTCCAGGCAGCCACTCCCAATTAATTGATTGACTCTTGACACTCAAGTTGAAACCCTATGCTACTTTACAATTTCCTTAAGGGCAGAAACCATGCTTTATTCGCCTTCCTATTGCCAGGCCCAACAAAGTATCTGGCATGAAATTAACTCACTAAATGTCTGCTGAATGAATGACTGTTTATCAGTGTGCTAGCATTTAGAACATGATTTCCCCACGTACATATAAGATCCCCATAAACAAAATAATTCTGGTAGTGGCAAGAGCTGGCCATATGCATTAATTGTGATTAACATTAGAGAATAGGAATTGATCGCTACTTAGGAACTTTCTCCCCATGATGTGCACAGAGCTCCCCGGGAAGGCTGGCCTGCCTGGCCTTGGTATTCACAGCTCTCATGTGATGCGCAGACATGTAGGGCCTTGGAGGCCTGGAACCAATTTGACTGCCTTCCCAGCGCTATGTATCCTAAATATCCATTAGCTGATAGCAATTTTAGGAGGTCTGAATGCCAGGGTTGAAAACGGGTCTGCCAAAGTTTTATCTGTAAGAACTCTGTGTTATGAAGATTGCTTCCCCATGGAACACTCTTCAGAGACAGCCACTTGAACCAAAAAGAAAAATTCCTAAAGAGACTCATTCATTATCACAGTCCAGGGTTGTTAAAGAGAGCCCCGGAGACGAGTCCAGGGGCAGCTGTACTTATGGGAAGGCCAAATCAGGGCCAGCATCATCACGATTATTATTAATTATTTAGTAATTAGCCTTTCTTGTATCACTACCCATGGAATGGATATTTCAGATCTTAAACTGAATCTAATGTCCAATATTATTCTTCCAGAGTCACAATGTGCACAGAACAGAACTTGTCAATGCAGAGGGTAAGAAAGTTAAGATAGAGCAAAGATCCCTTCGATTTCATAAGTAACTTTCAGAGGCCACTTTAGAATTCCTAGTACGATCTTCAGACTACATTCTGGGGCTTTGTGAAGGTTCTTTGTAAATCGGAAGTGGTTAGTAGGACTTGGCTAGAGGTAAGTGATCAATAAATGTTTATTGGGTGGATGGATGGATGGAAGGAAGGATAGGTGGTATGCAATTTCATGGAGTAGCTAGAAAACCAAATATCCTGTCTCTTGATTCAACTTCCTAGAAACCAAAAAGAACCTGGCATAATCAACGAGAGAGCCGACACCTCAAACCGAGCTCAAACTGTCATAAGGAAACTCACTCGACTCAAATTCTTTTACAGAGAAAGCATCTTTTAAAGAGATAACTTAAAAGATTACAAAGGGAGACCTGGATTCCGCCATTGCGGGTAATTACAATGACTGATTTGGACGTACTTGCATATGGTGTGACTTCCACCATAGGTCCTGTAGGACCACACAGCACGGTCCTCCCCGCCTGCCATGGAGCCCAGAGTTCTCTCCAGCTGGGAAACTACGACCCCATCAGCTTCTAAAAATATTATCAATCTGGAAGAGGCCTCGTGGGAAGAATAATTTGACTATTAGAAGTTTCTAGATTTTGTTCTGAGTAAAGGGCCTTTTCATCTTTTCATGCTTTCTAATTTCTTGGCGTTGTTTAATCAGCAATACTGCTAACAGCCAATACTTATTAGGCTCCCTCTTTTGAACTGTTCTCAGAGTTACACAAGTGTCACGGCATGAAACTTTGGAAGAACCTTTGCAGTCATGACTACTATCACCCACATGTCACAGATGAAGAAGAGCCATGGAGATGTCGGGTGACTTCCTGTGTCACCCAGCTGAGACATGGAGGCCCTGAACTGCCCCCAGCAGCTGTCTTCCTCGCGACCTCAGCCCTGTATGAAATGCGGACGGTCCACATCCTCTTCACAAAGGGAAGACCCTCCCTCCCCCAACCCATATTGGTTGGACATCCCCACCCCACCCCACTACTGCAAAACCAAACTCTATTTCAACTTGCTTCTCAACAAAGTAGACAACTCTATCTTGATTTCACACGCCGACTCTTCGTGCCCCACCTCCTAAGTTAGCGTTTCCCCAGGGTTGTTCTGAGGGAGGTTCTGTAACGATGTTTTCTGTGGTTTGGAGTAAGTTTGGAAATGTTGGATTGAACAGCTGAACAACACTTCTTCACCGTAAGACTTCTCCAGGTCCTTACTTATCGATGCTCACTGCACGTCTTCCAGAGCAGGCCGGGAGATCGAACGGAGTGCGTGGCAAACATATCTGACTGGAGAACACTTTTCCCAAGAATACCTTGAGGTCCCACAGAATGCACACGAGGGACGCTGCCAGAAAGGGGTGGCCCCACGGCTCAGGGGCCTCAGCTCTCATCTCAGACCGCAGACTGTCTCCCGAACTTTCTAAACTTCTCTCTCAATCACGCACGGGCTTGAATCTCCAGCTCATGCAGCTTCGCTCCCTCTCACAAACCCTGTCCCTTTGGCAAAACCAAGACAGAAGATGCTCCCGTGATGGAGCAGGAGTTGGGGGCTGCTTGCTTCCCCTTATGGAATCATTTTATAATTTTCAGGGCAAATTTGATGCCAGGAAATAGTTATCACTCCAGATGAGCTTCTTTCCCCAGATACTAAGAACTAAGTAATCTGTTTGCATTTCCTTGTTTGCCTTCCTTATGGCCAAGAGAAAATTAAATAACTAAATATTTTAATATATTAAAATTTAAAAATTTATATTAAATATATAATAAACGATGCAAGCCAGCAAGCTCTGCTCAAAGCTTACACCCTTCCTCAACTGTAAGACCCAACTCCTTCCAGACTCCTGTGGTTTCTATTTCTCCCTCTGATGGTTTCTTTACTTTCAAATTAAACTGTCCTTTCAAAGTAGGTTTTAACATCTTAGGTTGCCCACCCCTTTAGAGAAGGAATGAACCAATGACTAAATGAAGTTATTCAACAAATGAATGCTGGGGACCTGAGACGCACCAGGTTGCATACACAGTGGTGACTAAACAGACTCTGGTCCCCGCCCTCACGGAGCTGACAGTCTACTGACAGGAAATCAACTCGGGACTGTGCAATAGCACGAATTGAGAGGAATGCTTCGCAGTGCTTATCAAGAGAGAGAGAAGGGGTGGGTGAGAGTAACCAGGGTGGGTGAGAGTAACCAGGGTGGGGACTGGGGGTGGGTGGGAGGGCCCCATCTTCAGATGAGGGGTTCTGGAAAGGGAGGGAACAAGGAAGACAGAGGCTGGTGCTGACAAGCAGCGTGGGCAGAGGCCAGCCCGGCGGCGCCCTGTAAGCCAAGCCACAGTAAGGATTTCAGGGCTTAGCCTATAAGCAAATGGCAGCCGTTAAGGAGCTTTAAACAAGGAAGGCTCACAATCAGATTTCTGTGTTTGAAAAAAAAAATCTTTCCAGCTACAACGTGGAGACTACATGAGCAGGAGACAGAGAACACGCATAGGGGCAGTCACGAGGCTGCGACAAGCTGCAGCGCTTGGAACTGTTAAGCAAATAGCAGTGAAGTTCATTTCCAATCAGTTCCTCATTGCTGAGGAATGGTAATGGTGTTTTCAAAGCCAAAAGGAAAAAAGCAGGAGCACAAGAAGCTTGAGAACACTAAGGCGTGTTTGGAGAACAAGCATCCCACACCAGTCCTGCAAGATCCCTTCATCTCCCCGGTTCCCCCCAGCTGGACCCTGCTCCATAGACCATGTGGGCAGAGAAGGGCAGCCGGGCACTCAGGAGTCCCCGAGGCCACACCATCCACCCACCCGCTCTCTGGCTGTGTGCCAAAGCCGCCAAGGGGTAAGGAGGCAGATGCAAAGGAGAAAAGGACGGCCTGAAATTTCGCGAGATGCCAGAGAGGTCCTGGGAGGCCAGCCCTCGGAAGCACCAGCACCCCAGAAGGGAGGTTTGTGTGCTGAGCATCCAGGCTGCAGCATAAGAAAGGCTTTGCGCTCAGCCAGAGGCAGCCCAGAGAGCCGCACCTGCGCACTGCCCTCCTGTGTCGCCACAGGGAGAGCCTCTGTCGTCCGTGACTTGTTCCTACTAAATTCATCAGACAGTTTACAAAGTTCGACTGCACAGAGCAAAGGGTCCCAGTCTCCCTCTTTTAAGGGTTCCCCACCCCTGCAAAATTTCTAATAAATTGTTCCTCCTGAATATAGGAGCTGATAAATCTTCTTCTTTAAACTGGAAGTCTAAATCTTCCCTAAAAGTCAACATTCCCTGAATTTTCTCTAGAAACAGTAAAGAAAAGTCTAAAGGTCCTCCGGCCTGCGTGAGAACAAATGCTATTTAACGGGTCTCCAGGCACACTACACCAGGAATTCCCGTTGTCTTCTGCACACTCCCCTCTAACCTGGCCCTACACTGCCCCTCACCCTACTTCCTCCAGGGCCAGGCCTCCCGGCATAACTTCACAAACGAAGGAAAAATAAAAATGACAAGTTACCATGTCTTTTGCTCTTTCCACCTGCCAGGTTCTACACTCCTGCCTTGTAACACTGTCACTGAATCATGACGATAACGTCAGGTGGTGTGCATTCTTAGCGCCAGCCTCAAATGAGGAAACTGGCTTAGATTAAGTAATCTGCCTTACTCACACACTGAGCGGCAGAGCCAGAACTCGAACCCATGTCCACCTGGCACCAAAGGCCAAAGTTTCAACCACTGTGGCTTTCCACCCAGAGAAATTTTTCTTTCAACTTTGGGCAAACCTGTTAACTCTTAGGGTCTTGGTGGCTGAACAAGAACAGAACTGGAGGCCATTGCTCGTTCCACTGCATCAAGCATCCACAGCAAAATGACCCTGGCCTCGCTGGAAAATCGAAGGCTGGACGTCTAACCCAGAGAAGCAGTGCTCATCCTGGCCTGCTCTCATTTTCTAAGAAAAATGTTTCAGAAGGGGAAAAAAATGCTATTTTCATTGCAGAAAAGAGTCACTGCTTTCTTAGCCAAAGCCAGCTATTTACTTTTTTCTGGCAACCTCATTGACAAGCCAGAGTGCAGTACACGAGATGCTCACGGGGGGAGCTCCGCGGGCTTCCACAGGAGGGTTCTGGTTTCAAGCATGAGGCACGACCTCATTTCTGCAAGCCAACCTCAACTACAGCCTTGAGACTGCAAAAGGGAGGAAGGAAGAAGAGAGAGAGAGAGAGAGAGAGGGAGAGAGAGCGAAAAAAAGAAAGAAAGAGCTGACATAAACACTTGTTCTGTCTCTCTCTCATGGAAACAGTCTCCAATTTCTTTCATAATTGCATGGAGTCAGCTGGGCTGACACTCACACCATTTCTCTTACATGCCCCTTTCATGCAGGAAAATGGGGTGTTTAACACATTGCCCTCCTCCCCACAGAATCCTTTCTCTTTGGGTAGCTGGATGGAGATGCCCTGAAAGAGGTTGGTGGGGGGGGGTCACAGTTGACGAATCGCAACCGTGTGCAAGCGATGCACAGGGTGGGAGGGAGTGAAAAATGAAATTCCTCTGTGACAATAACGCACGTGTCCTAGGGAAATGAGCCACACATTTTTTACGAATCGAGAGCCCAGCGCTTTCTTTATATGTGCGCCAAACAGCATTCCTGGGTAGCAGCTTCATATCTCACGAGGTGTAAGCCACTTCACTCCGTCTTATTGGAAACATTCAAAACAAGGCAAGTATTCTGAGACCCATAAAATTGATGGAATTCTAAGCACACCAAAGACAGAATGGACGAGAGGCTCCTCTGTTGAACTGGCTTTAATTTATATACACTTTAGCAGCTTAACCCACCTTTAAAACCCAAGCAAGATTTGAAAACATTAATAACTATAAACCATTTTTCTAAAACGGTCTCCCACTCTCTCAACGACATTAAAACTCACTTGCTTAAAGCTTCAAGGACACAAGAAAAATGAATCCCTGAGTCCCTAGAAAACTGGCTACCACTTCTGTCACTCACATGACTGCTCACCCACCTCACCGGCTGTTGGGAAGGCGAGAGAGGCCTCCGGGGGCAGTCCAGCCACCAGCCTAAAGATTCCCGGCAAGTAATGAGCAATGAATGAGGAGAGAGGTGATCAAGCACGTCTATTTATCCTGAAGCCCAAGTACCTTAGACAGAGCGCGGAGGCAACAGAAGACGTTCCTCAGAACGACCAGGCCAAACACCACCGTGAACTCATAAGCACACAGTTTTAAGTACTTAGAAGAATTTCATTTTCCCACTTACCCAAGGTAAGACCCATAGGGAAAACTCAATTTAAATATTTACTCTTTTAATTTAGAAGTGCTTATACAGATGGCATACTAGGTACAGTTTGAAAAAAAAGAAAAGCAAAGAAGTGTAAACCATGACCACTGCCCTCAAGGATCTTAATTAGGGCTCAGAAGTCCTGATGACCACGTTAGCAAGCCTTTCCAGGGCACTCACAACGTGCGAGCACTGTGCATATTGTGCCATTCAGTCTTCCCAACAACCCTATAGGGAAGATATTTCTTTTATTCTTTTATGCCCCGTTTGCAGACGAGGAAACAGAAGCTGAGACAGGTGGAGGGACTTGTCTAAGAACACGCAGAGAATGGCAGAGCTCGGATTCAAACACAGCGGCCTCATCCTGGAGCGTCCCTGAGAAAGCTCGCTGCCTTCAGACAGCGAGTCCCAGAGGCTTCCACGGGCGCCCAGGACAGGCACACAGAGCTCACTCTGTTCATGCCCCACTGTAAGCACACCACGTAAATAATTCATTTGCTCTTTATAATAAGCTTATAAGCAAGGACTGTAACTTTGCCCAGCTTTATAGATGAGGAAACTATGGCACAGAGGGGTTAAGCAACTTGCCCAGGGTCACACCTTTCATAGGTGGTAGAGTCTGAAATCAAACTCAGGTGTCTGGCTCCAGGCTGTTCTCAGAGCCACTCCACGGTCCATCTGTCCAAGCATGGAGACCCCAAGAGGTCCAGTAAGTGCTGGTTCCATTAATAGGATAACGCCAGAGTCCAGGAGCGTAAGAGCAATAGTCCGCTATCCTCTGCGCTCATCACCTATACCTGGGGCATTTCATTCAGCTATTTTCACAACATTTTAAGATAAACATTGACAAATTGTAATGTGTCCAGCAGAGAGCAAAAAGAGGAGAAAACGGGGAAACAATGCCCTAAGAATATGGAGTTACTGGGCATGTTTGGCCTGGAAAGGAAATTTTGAGAGCACACATGTGCCATCTTCCTAACATGTCAAGAGGGCCCTCACCACCCTAAGGAGACGTGGCCAGCAGCCCTGGGACCTAACTGGCTCATCAACTTTTCCCGAGTAGCCAGGATGTGTCAGATGGAGGAAATGCTCCCGAACCGAACAACCTGCATTTCAGAAGTGGCAGGTCTGCTCACTCAGCAGGGAGATCCACCAGAGGGGGAGGAACGGAGAGCAGAGACGCTCCTGCACCGGGTGCAACATCGCACAGGCAACCCGAGACTCTGCCATTTATCCTGTCTCACCTACCACTACCAAAAGTGCCACAAAAATCCTCACAAATTACACCCCTTCATCATCTTGAAGAGGCCAAAAGAAGCAGCCCCCTAAAAAGAAGAAAAATGTTTTCAGTGGGCTGTACATTGAGAATTTGACAAGTTTGAACAAAACACACCACAGTTTGAAATAAGCCAGAGGACCATTCGTGCCCTAAAACGAGAGAGTGACTGTGAAGGAAAAAGGCAATTTCTCTCCTCCACTTCCTTCTCCTCAAATTCCTCTTTTGTTAATGAACTTATTAGCACATCTCATTAATAATTATCTTGGTCCTAGGGCATGTGTTGCCTATTTTTTACATGTTTACACTGAGCAAGACACTGTGGCATCAGCACCCTGGCTGCCCCGGACTACAGAACCAGCTCCTCACACATCAGCCCTGGGCCCAGGGCAGGCATTCACTGTCGGCCCCTCTGGCAAAATGTTTTCCAATTTCTGAGTCAGGAGAAGCATCTGAGGTCAAGATCTATAAACACATTCCAGAATATGAGCACTTCCAAGTGAAAAACCTATCAAAACCACTGCAATGGTTTTAAATTTGTCAGACAATACTTCCTATGAACTATCGCATTCTTTGTGACAATGAAGATGCATACATATTTTCAGTATTACTGGTAGTCTGATTTTTAAAGGCTTTTTTAATTTTTTTTTGAACAATGTATTATTTGGTAAAAGACATAATAAAAATCTTATGCTATTTCAAGGCATTCTTCTAGATAGGATAATGAATTTTCCATAGATAAAGAATATTTTTCCTGAACCAATTCTGAGAGTTTTTAGTGATACCTTTTCTTTCTGTCTCCATCAATGGGACTGAGAGATTTGCATGAATCCCTCCAAAAGAACTTAAATCAGCCGATCGAAGGGACAGTGACAGGCTTCTACCCCACATCAGGAAGGTTTGACCCCGGCTGCTCGCTGCTTCTGGATGTTTTCTCAATACAGACTTCTGTCTGCTTTGTTTTGTTTTTTAAAGAATGGTTTGGAGGAGTGAGAGTAGAGGATAGACTAAGAAGAGAAACAAGATCTACCACCAAAAAATATCTTACTGTATAGTTTACAATCCAATTTCAAATGGAAACACCATTTAACAGTAGCTGCAACCACTAAGACAGAGGTACCCCACTGCTCCCTGAATCAGGAGCGACCTCATCCGCGGACGGCCAAGTCTCCCTGCAGCATGGATGACCTCAGAACCAAGGCAAAGAGAAGTGGAGGCAGGATTGGGTGCGAGAGCTCAGAGCGCGCCTCCCCCACCACTTACCATATCTCCAGTTCCAACTGAGAGAGAATATTTCTCCATAGGAATACTGTCTCCATAAACATAGGATCATAAGTATCCCTGATAATCTTGGGAATCTCAGATCATCTCTCAGATCATCTCCTACCTTCTCATTGGCTTTCTTTGGTTTTCGGAAGCCAAAAGAGATCACAAAGGGGCTGGCCCGGTGGCCGAGTGGTTAAGTTCGCACACTCTGCTGCAGGCGGGCCAGTGTTTCGTTGGTTCAAATCCTGGGCACGGACATGGCACCGCTCAATAGGCCATCCTGAGGCAGCGTCCCACACGCCACAACTAGAAGGACCCACAATGAAGAATATACAACTATGTACTGCGGGGCTTTGGGGAGAAAAAGGAAAAAAAATAAAATCTTTAAAAAAAAAAAAAGAGAGAGATCATAAAAACACAACCTATTTTTACCATTGTGGGATTTGAAGAGACCAAGCGCTTATGACTAACAAAGAAGATAATTATGCCTCCATTATGTCTCCATTAGCACCACTAATGAAAGGAAGAAGTGAAAGATAAATAACGGACAACCCGAAACCACTTGATTTGCTCCTGTAGCAAGGTCGCTGGGTGCTCTTGCAGTAGGCTTGCCTTCCTAACTATTGTCCTCCCTCCAAACCAACGATAAAATTGGACTGCCTTCAGGAACACACACTGAGTGATAACAGAGAGAAGGCCAAGAAAGGCTGGGTGGCCTTGGATGAAGCTGGGAGGAATGCGATTGGGTGACATGTCTTTACATCTACCGGTAAGTGAGCACTGACTACATGTGAGGCTTTCCATCACCTTCTGTATTACCTTTACTAAACCCTCCAACAGCACTGCCCTACGAACATCACCACCCCTATGTCACAGATGAGAAAAATCGAGGCAGAAGGAGGTTCAGGAATTTACTTGGGACCTGGGACTCGGGGCCAGACGTGTGTGGCTCCAACACATATATTTCTCCCACTCTGCCTTGCTGCTTCCTGTCTCTAAGAGACCATTCTCACAGCGGATAATCCACAGACAAGACCATCCAAAGCTGATGGTACAGAGTGTCACACAAGGCTTGTAAGTATGAAATTTAGGGAAGGATGATCTTTAGCTGTTTCCTGCTGGGACCTACTGCAGACCACCCCGGTACATCATAAACATACTGACCGTGAATTTCTTCCCACACGTGTATGTTGACAGTTTCTGTTGAAACCAGGCAGTTTGTTTGTTTCTATTTCTCCACCAAGTTTAATACAGAGGATTTTGCAAAGCCACATTTCAGGTTAGATCTTACACTTTGGCAAACAGTATAAGATCAGTGTTTAAGCTTGACGGCGTCTCTTTAGTGTAAATTAGTGACTCAGTATTAAAACTAGAAAGCAAGCAGTTAAGAGACCCCAGCTAAGACAAGTTTCATTAAAACAATAACGACTTAATACTCACTGTGCCCAGTTTCAGAAAGCTTCAAGCTCCCTAATCATTTTCTGGATGGTTTCCATTCCAACCAGTTTCCACGCTGGTGTAAACCCATCAATCTCCAGTGAGGATGTGCGTGGGAAAGCGAGCACAATGTGAAGTCTACAGAGACCTTGTTGCAACGTCAAAATCAGGTGATGTCAGTTTAAATTACAGCTAATGGAAAAAAAAGGCACTTAAAGACACATGTCTCCTGGAGCCTGTCTGGTTGCTCAGAGCAAATGCTCCTCCAAGTTGGGTAGAGAAACCGGTTCCCATCTGCCTAGCAGTTTTCTCACTGCCTCCAGTTTCCAAGAGGGTGCTTGGCAGCGATGGCACACTCCACAAGCCAGTTCACACGCCTGAGCACTGGGGACTTGGGAGTCCGTGGACCCCTGATGTTCCGCAAGGGGATGATCCCTCATACTAATCCATCAGTCCTTTGTGCATATCACCCTCTCTTTACTCCCGTTGGTACTGGGCACCCACAAGCATTCATTAAAGAACCTACTGACTTTCTGGTCAGAAGCCCTAACTTTTTCAACAACAGGGACCCCATTGGTATTCTTCCCCCACGGGCAGCATGTGGCAAAGACTCTACCATGTGCTATTACAATGACCAGACGGTCTACTTCTCTTAGACTTGGAAATACAGAAAATAGTTTACAGACCCCATTACTCCCTTAGTCCAGGGAAAGCAGCTTGCAAAGCGGTCAGATTATCATGTGAAACAGGAAATAGCAACCATAGAAATAACGCCTCACATTTACGGAGTGCTGACTATTCATGCCAGGCATTGTGCTGAGTGCGTTATTTACATTAGCCAGTTTAATCCTCACCACAACCTTGCGAGGTGGGCACTGTAATTACCGTCCTCACGGAAAGATTCAGAAATGTTAAGTAATTTGCCCAAGGCCACCAAACGAGGGCCAGAGCAGAGATGTGAATGCCCGCCGTCTGACTTCAAAGCCACAGCTGTCCCCGCTGCCCGGGTGCCCCTGCCTCTCACTCAAAGCTGCGTTTCTAGCTCCTTCCCACTCCCTTTGGAAAACAACATATGCACTGTGCCCCCTTTGGGAACGTTTAGAAAGCCTCAAGTTACCACGTTACCTCTCCAACACCCCCATCCTCAAGTGCACAGTGATGCTGATCATTCTTACAGAACAGAGAGAGGGAGAGGAAGAGAAGAGAGAGAGGGAGGAAGAGAAGAGAGAGAGGGCGGGAGAGAAGTGAGAGAGGGAGGGAGAGGGAGAGAGAGGGCGGGAGAGAAGTGAGAGAGGGAGGGAGAGGGAGAGAGAGGGCGGGAGAGAAGTGAGAGAGGGAGGGAGAGAAGAGAGAGAGGGAGAGGAAGAGAAGAGAGAGAGGGAGGGAGGGAGAGAAGAGAGAGAGGGCGGGAGAGAAGTGAGAGAGGGAGGGAGAGGGAGAGAGAGGGCGGGAGAGAAGTGAGAGAGGGAGGGAGAGAAGAGAGAGAGGGAGAGGAAGAGAAGAGAGAGAGGGAGGGAGGGAGAGAAGAGAGAGAGGGCGGGAGAGAAGTGAGAGAGGGAGGGAGAGGGAGAGAGAGGGAGGGAGGGAGAGAACGCCTAGAAGTCAGAAGTATTCAAACCCAAGCCAACAGCATTCCCGAATAAACCAGAGATGGTTCCCTTAGTCACTGTTTACCTGTCCCTAACTTCCTCCACTCACAGTACTAACGTAGGGATCCATCTCCTGGATGTCCCAGAGGCCCTCAAATATTTCCTTATAAATTCCCTTCTTTGAAGCTGAAAGGCAAAGAGGTTTCACTCTGATAGATTATGTCTCTACGTCTCTGATGAAAGCACCAAAGCCAGCCTTGGACAACCAACTCTGGGTGGCTCCCTCCAGATACCATCTCTACTTCCTCCCCTCCCCACCAAGAGAAAAGAAATTCCTGGGCGAGGTGAGAGTGGGAGCTTCCTAGAGATGCCCAGAGTTTAAGCCAAGGTTCTGTAAGATCAGCTGCACCTCTGCACGCAGATACGAGGAGTTTTGGAAGCATACGTGAATAATATAAGGATGTGTGTGGAGGGGAGCTGGGAAGGGCAGAACACCAAATGATATCTACAGTCCGCTCTCAACCACACCGTTATGGATGCGTGAACAGGGACTATGAATGAACCCAAAAATATATAAAAAGTTTGAATTGTACAAAGGGAGAGCCCACACACATTTTTCCTTGTGTTTTGAGTTCAGTTTCTGTTATAATATTTGTGCAATAAATAATAATTTCAAAAACACATTATATGCAGAGTGTATAATTACTTGATACAAGTATAAACAAATTAGCTTTATAGCATGTCAGCCAAGCATTAACCATTTAGAACATTCTGAGTTAGGATGCCTGTCTGGGGTTACTTACTTCCCTCCCCCGCCCTAAAAGGAACTGTTCCAGCTGCAAGGTTCCCTTTGATCAGGCTCTGTGCCTCCAGGCCCAAATTTTATGGACAGCAGGACACTACCTCTTCTGGGAGCCTGACAAGTGTTCTGGAACAACAGAATGAGGCCTTCCACAGGGTTCCTTTCCTACCCAGCAAAATCACAACTACAGTGACTACAGTCGGGTTCCTAACAGCCTAACACCACAAAGCTGAGTTCTGTCCTGGAAAAAAGACGTGGGGAAGAGCAAGGTTCAGCAGAAGAACAGGGAGCACTGTGAGTCAGCTGTGTGGCGAGGGCCCCCTACTTATACTTGTTCTGTAGCACACACACCCCTCTTAGGGCCTCACGAGAGATGGTGAGGGTGCCGTATCTCAAGGGCTTGGCAGCTGGCACAGAGGCTGGGCACGCAGACACACAGGCTGGACACAGGGCCAAAGGAGCCGCAGGCCCGTGCGGGAGATCACTCAGACTCACCATGGAGTGAGGGGTCTCTGACAAATTAAAATTCTGGATTATTAGAAGTTCCAAATAATCGATAACAATCACAACCATCATTATCACAGTCGAGGGTTTGCCGTGCACAAGTCCACAGGTTAAGGTCCTGTCCCGTGTCTCTAGGTTTCCACTGTTCTGGGAAACAACTAGAACTTAGGGTCTGGGCCCTTTTTCCAAAATTCCTCTGATGGTACAGTGGAATAGAGGGACATTCCCACGAATGCGGAGATTTCAACACAGCCAGGTCACGAGCCTCTGCAATCACTCAATAGATGCTATTTATACAGAGTTGTGGGGACGACAAAAGAAAACAGAAGAAACACACAATTCTTGGCATTGAGAGTCGTGCTAAGGTTTAAGTAACATGATGATTTGATTCACATACTGCAAATGAAAGCGATACAAAATGAGCGCCTATTTGCTAAAAACCACAACAAAAAAGTTGTAAAAATATATCATGAGTCTTGAATACTGTTTTTTCTCTGTTTTCCACACCACATTCCCAAATCCTACTCATATTCCCAAGCTCAGCTCAGATGTGTGGCCCCCATGAAACTCTGGTCCCCTCTCTGGACCCTCACTCTGTCCCCGCCACCCAGCGGGTGGTGACAGCCTCCTCTGAACTCGCGCGGGAGTTTGCCTGAACCTGGCCAATTGCACTACCACAAAGAGCCACCATTTTCAGATGCGCATCTGCGCCAGGCCCTTTTCATGGCTTTTCAAGTCCTAAAGCAACCCCTCCAGGAAGGCAATGTATTATTCACAAGTTAAAGATTTAGAAACCAAACTGGAACGAGATTGAGTAACTTGCCTGAAGCCAAAAGAACTAAAAAGTGGTAGACCCTCAACTGGCACCCAAGTCTATCAGATTCCAGAGCCCTTTGCTCTGCATCCTGTCACATCCCAGGGACCAGCCACTCTCTGCTTCATACCTATCTCTCTCACCGTGGCAAGAGCCTTGATGGTCAGACCCACGTTTGAGTCATCACACATTGATTTACGAGCCGTCTTAAGTAATCCCCAAAGTACATGAGGAATAGAACACAGAGTAGATATTTAATAAACACTTGCTGAATGAATGATAAAATGACAGAAAACCCACAGGAACAGGTAGAAAAGACAATTGTCATAGCGTTGGCAACAAAAGGCAGCACTAATACTTTTCTGGGCCTTTAATTACAGAATGTCCTCTTCCTCCCTCGGCTCAGGTCAATTCGTCCTGATGCCACAGCCACCCTCTCAGCACCAGCCTCAGCCTCAGCCCAGGCCGGGGCTCCTGTGGGGTACCACAGCCCCGGGCCCTGCAGGCACTGACATCTCTAGAGAACCAGCTACACTGCCATTCTCAGTAGCAACCTTCACTCCATAAGCTGCAGTATTCCCCAAACAGCCAGAATTGGGAAAAGATGGGCAAATCAAGAAAGGGGAGCTATCTGGCCCCTGCCTCCATTTACATGGCCCACCAGAAACCTGTGAGTCTTAATCTAGATTTATTTCCTCTGTTAAAACATAAAGGACAAGTGGTCAGGAGCAGGTCCATACATTTTTCTCTGACTTTCATTAGACGGGGAATATTTTCGTCTGAGACGTCAGCATAACCTGGAGGAAAAGACAAAAAAAAACCTCTCTGAGAGCGAACCACAGTGCTACCCCGACGTGACACAGGACCGCGCCTCCTGACCAGCCAGCCACCTGCTGCCACGTGTGATGAGACTCCCTAAAAGCCATCAAAATAGGTTCATCTTTCCCATTCTACATTATCATCTCGCATATTTCACATCTCACACAGACTCTGTGGGGAAAGGAACACGACTGTTAGGTAATGTAGCTGAATCCCTCAAGGGTGAAAGAAAACTGGACTCGCTGCATAAACCATCCCACAGGAGGAATCGAAGCAGAGATGAGGCTGACTACAGAAGGCGGAGCCCAATAAACTGACTCGAGTGCTTTATTTTGTAAAACCCCCTGGTCCAACATCCAAGTTTCGTAAAAATGTCTTTTCATCCATTCGTTTTAAAACAGCATTAATCGTGTGTCTGGTGCGGTGCTATGAACTGGGAATACTATGATGAATAAGGCTTTGTCCCTGTGCTCCAGAAGTTTGCAGTCCAGCAGGAGTGAGACTATCTAAGAAAAGCATTCCCATACAGTGTGATAAGGGCCAGGGCCAAACAGCGTGGCAGCCACAGCATCGCACCGCTCAGCTGCATCACCGGCCACACCACATGGTCTAACTGAAGTTAATTAAAATAATGGTTTTCACTGTGCATACCCAGTGATTTCACCTATGTTATCTGATTTCATCCTCAATTAAGCCATCACAAGAAAACATTCTTCCTAGGAAAAAACACCTGAGCTGACTCTCAAATCTATTCCTTTCAAGTTATGTAAAAGAACACCTGGAATTTCACAGAAAATAAATTTTGGTTCAGAAAGGAAACGGTTTATGACAAACTAAGATATTTCATGAGATAAACCATAGCTTCTCCATAAAGACTTCTCAATAAAATAGTTTCCAGCCACTGCACAGGCTTAGTCTGGAAGAGCAGACTCCATAGCTAAGGAGAGGCACTTTCTGATTCTGGAAGGAAACTTTTAAGGAAAGGATTAGAAGCAAAAAACTAAGACAAAAACAAAAACTGAGGTCTCCAGAACTCCAAGGGAGGGAGAAAGCGTCCCCATCCTAAATTTGACTGACAAGAGGAAATTCACCCCATTCTCATCATACTTGATGCAGAAAAGCAGAGCTCTTATTTTCGAAGGAAACCACTTATCCACGACACTCCAGTGGAAATAACATGCTCAGGCATCTGGGGAGCCGTCGGAGACACCTCAGTGGGTCCTGCGCTGAGCAGCCACATTCTCCGGCCACATTTCTCAATGTTTGATACTTGCATTACCCCAGCAGGAAACGAGCAGTCTTTGAATGGAGGGTTTTGTTCAGAATTCTAATAGCTTCCAGCATTTGCCCCAGACCACAAGGAGTACACCAAATTTACTTAGACATCCAGGCCAGACGTGAAGAATTTCTCTGTCAGATCTAGTAAGCTCCACCAATTTAACATTTTTGGCTTCTCGTGGGCAAAGAGAAGACAGCCAAACAGCACTGTGCCGGGGGGCACGCTGGTGACATGTGGCAGTTCTTGAAAGAAAATTAATGAACACCACCAGAACCCTTCTGCCCGCTCTGCTCTCCTCATTCGTGGGACAGAAGCAAAGTGTTAGCAGTTGGGGCAACCAGGCAACTGCAGCTCCTGAAAACAGCTCCAAGGTCACTTATCCCCCCCAAGACTTGCCACATCTCATTGTCGGCTTTCAGGACGACCTCGCTGTGAAGCTTGTTGACTTAAACAGAGAGCCATCATTTGTTCCATTCAACAATTTTGTCCTTGTTAATCTAACAAATAAAAAGGCACCACTGCAGCCTCTAATGCAGTCACTATGTACACTAACTATGTACAGTCAAATCCATCCAAAGAGATACCGGTTTGGTGCCTGCTGGGTACCAGGCACCGCACCAGGCACATCACATCTATTAATTTAAGGATGATGATGATGATGATAATAATCAAAACAATAATATTATTATAGCATGATGTTATATATTATTCATAATACATTATTGTAATGATAACAATAATAATAACAATCAATCAACAACAATCATTTAGCAAGTGCTCGCGGTGTGAAAAGCCTATGGGAAATGTATCAACATGTCTGTATCACTCCTCACAACGCTCCCAGCAACGTATAATTACTACTTTCCCCTTTTATAGTGAAGAAAAGAGGATTCCAAGAGATTAGACAAACTTGCCCAAAGTCACCCACCTTGTAGACGCCAGAGCTGGGATCTGAACCCAAGCCCGTCTCCAAAGGCAACGCCTGGGCATCGCTAAAGGAGGTCACGCTGACATAACCTGGAACCCCTGTTGTCGCGTATGAGGATGAGACAGACAGTGAGGGAGCCCTGCTCACAGCAGAAGAGACACGCTGGTTACATTACTCATCGGGACCAGAAGCGCAACTAAACCACTTTGTGGGAGAGTGTTGTCATCTCTCAGGTACCCGGACCAGCACAGCACATGTGACCCGTTCTCATCCCTGAAAAGAACAATCTCGAGTAATGAACCGTAAACGGAGACAAGGACAGACAGGTAACACGAAATAACACAACTGTCAGAACGACAACATCTTTAAAATGCTTCCCTGGCAGATACACTCGATTTCAGTGACCTGAAGCGAAGTTGCCTATGGGGGTGTGTGTGTGGGTGAGTGTGTGTGTGTGTGCATGCACGCGCGTGTGTTTCCTGTTGGATTTTCTAGTTTTACCTCCGTTCTCATGTTAGTATACGGTAAAACATTCTTTACAAGGTTTTGAAAGGATTCATCTTAACAAAGAAAACATTCATAAAAGTTAAATGAGAAACTGAACTCACGGGTTGGATGGGTAATAAAAAGCTTACAGACTTCTGATTTCTGAACAGAACCAGGAAGGAAGAGGTAAAATGAAACAAAAGCAAAAACCTCAAAACCTTGAGGTTCCAAAATTTCGAGAGGAAAACATGATTGAAAATTTTGGAAGGCTTCAAGGAGAGAAAAAGGCACTGTCCAATTGTACATCAGCACCAAAGCTCCGAGAGGCGGGGGACATGTGTAAAGTCCGGCTCTTCCAGGTTCCCGCAGTGACTCAATGGTTCAATAAGTAGTCATGGCCAAACTCCCAGCCCCAGGGATTAATCCAGATTTAGGGCTGACGAGGACGTGCACAGCTAGAATCCTGCCAATGACGGGGTAGGAGCTCCTCTGATAATGTGCAGGAAACCATCCAGAGGTCCCTCCCCACTCACAGCAAAACAACACACACGGACACTCAAATACGATTTGCACACAATTTCCAAGGGTCCATTAGTCACCTGAGACGTGGAGTCCAGACTAGGAACCCTTGCACACAGTAAGAATGCTTACACTTGAAGATCTGGCGGAGTTTAGAGCCACAAGCCAGATGATTCAGCTGCTGTCTTATTCTGCGGCCTCACAACAGGCCAGTCTCTCCAGGTTCTCAGACGTGAGCTGAGGGTGAGTGGCTCTCATTTGGGCGATGGTGCAGCCGTTAAAACGTGGCTGCCGGAGGCAGGCTGCCAGAGTTCCAGTCCTGCCTCTGTGTCTTACAGCTGTGCAATCCTAAATAAGTTTAACTTATCCCCCTCGTTATCTCTGAGAGAGGGACTGATAATAACTCCTACTTCAAAATGTCGTCAAGATTAAAGGAGTCTTTATATGGAAAGCACTTAGAACAACACCCACCTGGCACAGGGGCAAACACTAAATAAATGTTACTGTTATTACTCTATGGTCCTTTCTAGGGAAAAGGAAGATGACCTAATCTAATAGTTCATCTCAGAGAGGCTCCATAGAACTACAGAGAAGGGAAGTTCATGCTGGCCTTAATTTTTATGCCCCATATCGAATCATTTGTCCATTTCTGCTATCTTTGCACAGCTGACCATCTGGTTAACCGAACGAGTATCATCATCTATGTCTCCATACAGTGGCAGTGTTGGGTGTTAGAAAATTTAGTTAGCCTGTGAGATTCATCACAGAGAACGATTAAGAAAAACATGCCATCAGACTAATTGCTTTCCTTCATTTCAGTTTGTGAAGGCCTGCCCAGCACAGCTTCGGAGTCTCAGACCCAGAAAAGGTGATGAATTAGAAGAGACCTCAGTGATGGTGACCATCCTGTACATCCAGTCCAGCCCTCACCCTGGGCAGCGAGGGAGCCTACACCCAGAGGCGGGCGTGACTTGCCCGGACAGGCCCCGCGAGTAGGTGGCAGAGCCAGGAACTCAGACTCTTGGATGTGCGTTCGCTCGTCTGCCTCCTTCCTCTCGCGTGCCAACCCCTGGAGGCAGAACCCAGTCATACATGCCTTCCCACCTTGAGCCAGCCAGCACAGGAGACACCGGAGGCCACAACAAAGGGGGCTAACAAGAACCAGAGCGAGGCAGGGTCCTGGCTTCTTCTACGGTGCTATTTCCACCCCAAAAAGGAGACAGTCGTCTCATTCACTGAAAAGAAGACGACAGAGCAAAGCAGAGCAGACATCACGCCTGAGTATCCTGCTGGTCTGTGAGTCAGGGGGCCTGAGCTCTTATCCGACGTCTTCCCTAACCTGCTGTGTGACACTAGGCAAGCACTGAACTTTTCTTAGAAAGAGATGATGAGGCAAGCTTGATAGAGCTGGAAGAAGTCAGATTTTATGAGGGCAGAAGATAGAATTAAATAATAAAGGGTATAGTTAACTGTACGTCACTTTATCTTTCTATTATATTTAATAATTCTTGAAAGGCTTCTTTGTACATTATCGCTTAAGCTTCATGGTAACCTTGAAGGAGGTCAGGAAATACAGCCCCATTTTACGGACGATGACACTGAGGCACAGAGGGGCCACGTGTTCACATCAGAGTTAAGGACAAATACAACCTAGACCAAGGGGCAGAATTCACAGTAAGGAAAGGAAAGGATACGCTTGATGGTATGAAGGGCCCAAGAAGAGGCAGCCTGTAGCTTCCAGTTGGAGTTAATGAGCCATGGAGCCTGGTCAGCACTCCCTAACCGCCCACTCTCTTTGCTCGAAATTCTATGTTCAAACATACGCCTCCCACAGCCGCAAAAAGATCGACAGGTTACAGGAGGCACAAAGTCAGGACATCTGGCGGACGGTGAGACACATGGGGGAGGAAAGCCACTTGAGATGCATCTGCCGACAGCAAAACAAAGTGCACATCCAAGCATTTCACTGAAACCACATAGGAAGAAAGATCCTGAAATGTGAAAAATGACAGTAAATGGAAATTACGTGATACCCATTATGTATTGCTTAAACTGAATTTAAATGTCAATAAAATTCACTTTCTTTACAGAATATTCCATTTTAAAACTTTATTTTAGTAGACCTCAGCAAATACACAGAATCAACTCTTGAGGAAGGGCCACTCCACCCCCAACCCCTCTATTATCACAGAAAGCCCAAGGCGACCTCCTGCCTAACTGGAATTTGTCATTTAAGAGTGCCCCCAAATCTTTTCAAACACCTTCTCGACATCCTGATAGCTTCCCGCTTTACTGATGAGGGCCACCATCTCAAAACAGAATCCCAGACAGCTGGATTTCCCCGATTTCCTACAGCTGGCCCTCCTGAAGATTCGGTACTCACGCAGGCTGGGGCAGAGCAATACGCAGGAGAAGGGAGCAAGACAGGAAACCCAAAAGCAAACCAAAGGACTGACTATTAACAAAATGGAAAACGTTACTCTCAATTTGCACACGCAGCATTTGATCATTTCTCCCTCAAACTCATGAGAACCATAAAGATAAAAGCTTTGGCAGCCACACCTCAGTGTGCAGGGTCGTGTCATCACCAAGCTTTAATAACGTCCTCATTCTGCTGGGGAGCACTGCGGGAAGAGGCAGGATGGAGCTCCTGGGCTCAACAGTCCAGATTCCTCCCTGAGAGCTGTGCGCTTCCCCGGAGGAAAGCTCCTTTCCAGAGAGAGAAAACCTTTTATCTTCCGGTCCAGCCATTTTCAAGACAACCTAACCTAGTCCACTCAGCACTTCATCAGGCAAAACCGAATCTTTTGGCCACGAGCAACTCTGTGTCGAGGTGAGGGAGGAGATGGCAGAAGACACGTCCTTTCTTAGATGTTAAAGATCGCACACCCTCCTAGCCATCCATCCTTATTGCAAGGGACGGCCACACAACTGAGGAATTTGTCCTCTCTATTGCTTTTGCTCAAAACACTATCTGCTGGCCAGAAGACTTTCACACGTTGCCCACCACCAGACTATACCCGCCGATTCCTTTTAACTTCTTCCTGATTTTCCACTGCAGAGTCTCATTAACTGCTTTGCCTCCCTGACTGTTACTTTACACTGTCGGAACTTCCCCCACCCTAAGGCGTTTGCTATTAGGTATTTCTCTTTAGAGACGGCACACGAAATCCATGACCAATTAAACCCAAAGAGGTGTGTTGCCCAGTTACGTCACACATCACTCAGGGCCCGGCAGAGTGGTGGCGGCAGGCCCGAATTTTAGAACAGTAACCGTAATCATAATAATCATAGCTACTTACTCTGACCTTGTGTGCCAGGGATCTTAATGTGTGTGGACACATGCATGACACAGCACGATTCTGCATGATGAGGAGGAACACGGATTCTGCTCTCTGATGGGCCTGGGTTCAGCTCAGAGCTCGGCCACTGAGGCCATTTTCTTACGCCTTCTGTGCCCCGTGCTCCTCAGCTATAAAATAAGCCCATTCACAGGAGATACCTCACAGGGCTATTCTGAGGACCCCATAAATCACCAGCATACGGCGCTTAGCCCAGGGCCTAATTCATACTGACACGTGGCAGCTACCCCGTCATCCCCATTGTAAGAGGTGGAGACCGACGGTCAGAGCTAGCACAGGACACGGCTGGGATCACATCCACATCAGCCCAGCCGTGAAGCCCTCGCCCCTCCTGCTGCCTCGCGCTGACCGGAACATCGGTGGCGGCCTGACCAGACTGCCCAAGCTCCTCCCACGGCATCTCTCTGCAGGGAACCGGCAGGCGTGACCTGCTGCTCTGACACGAGCTCCACGTTGTACGCATTTCTGAATCCCCAGGCCTGGAGCGGCACCTGCAGAGGGAACGCTTGTTTGTTGAATGAATGAATGACTAAGGCAATTCAAGTACAGTAATAATAATCGCTAAGTAGCATGAACTGTGTGCTGGGTACCATGCTAAGAAATTAATATATAATGACACTGATTATGTATTTAATATTTAATTTAAAAAATCAAATAGCGTCTGTAGAATGACTCAAGGGGCAGAGAAGAGGGAACAGCTTATCCTCATTGAATAGGAGCCACTTAAGGTGGCCTTTAAAGGACAGAAAGAACTCAATGGAATTTGTAGAGGCAGTGGAGGGCATCAGACAAAGGGCCACGTGGGTGACGGCCAAGAGGTGAGTAAAGAGCCGGTTGTCATGAATGGCCTGAGAAGGAGAGCAAGACCAGGTGAGAGGGAGTCTGTGGAGGAAGAGAAAGAGATGCGATTAGAGGCTACAGTAAGGCCAGTCCAAACGCGGCCTCCAACACCAGGATGGGACGGGCCTTGACTCTGCTGAGACGGGAGAAGCTAAGGAAGCTGCTGGTAGCAACAGGGCACAGAGACACAGCATTCTGCTCCAAGTCTTCAACACAACAGACAAATGTTGCAAAGAAACTGAATTTGACTTCGGGAAGGCAGACAGAAGCATCAGAGTCCCCAAGACAGAACGGACGGATCCTCATCTTCACGGGGCTGCTCTTCAGGGAAACACTGACCGGGATAAGGGCGACTGCCCTTCTTAAAACCACTCGACACCGGAACCCCTACCAGTCAGAAAACGGAGTCAGAGGGTCCTCAGACAACTGTGCTGCGCCCCGCAGAAGGGCACCCAACCGGGGAGCAAGTGAGGCCAATTCCACCCAGGACTCCTCGGCCACACTGAGCCTGGTGGCACGGGACGCAGACACACAGTGGAAGGGGTAGCTTTCCTAACTAGTCCAAAGGCACCATAAGGCTTGGGGCTATCCTAACAAACAGTCTAATTTCTTACTCAATTAGCCCATCTCACATCGCCAGACTGCACGCATTTAGACCCGTCACCTGGAGATTTAAAGAGTCACTGGAGAAGCACGCTGATCCATTCACTCATACGCTCCACAGCCATGCACTTCTTTCTCTACAGAGCGCTGCGCTCAGAGTGGGAGGTATCAGAGCTGACCGTCTAACAGACAAAACCACGAACATAATAAACAGTAGGGTGAAAGAGAATAAGGATCCTAATTAGCATTCCTGACAGCATCCAGAAGCTTGCTGCCTAGGTCATGGTCAGGGCAGCCGTACCAGACCCGCAGAGGAAAAAGTCCAATCCCCTCATCTAAACAAGACAGAAGGAAAAACACCACCATCATCAGATTTAAATACAAAGGACACTGGAAAGTTAAACTCAACTAGTACTTTTGGAGGCAACACAGTTTACTCTTTTAAAGCAAAAAGTCAGATTTTTAGAACTAGCAAGGTCTAATCTTGGTTTAGCCACAGAATCACTGTGCCATTCTAGGAAAATATGCAAAATATCCCCAGTCTCCATTTCTGCATGAGGGAGAGTGAATCAGTCACTGAGCGCAGAATGAGACATCCTTAGCCCACGCAGTGTCCTGCTCATTAAACCACCACTCTGCCTTGGCCGTGGATTAGAAGGGGGAAAGACAGAGACGCCTTTAAGCAACTCGATCGCCAGGCAAGAACAGTAAAAACAAAGGAAAGCAGAAGACTGCACTTTAAGTCAAGAAAACACCATTTCAGGAAAATAAGCATTTAGCCTAAAAGCAAAGGAACGCACGTTGAAGCTTAGAGGAGAAGCTGCTAAGTGAGAGATACGGATAGAAGGACTCCACGTGTCTGTCTGTTGGTGGACAGTCAGTGGAGCTCGCTTCAGGGACAGAGGGCTACCCTTTAAATTAGGCTGGGAGGAGGGGTTCCTATGTGCCTGGAACTATGACAGATGACTACATTTATTACTTCACTTAATCCTCCTAACAACTGGCTAATTAGACCTCATTATCCTTACCTCACAGAAAAAACCCTGTGTCTAGAAGAACACAAGCCTCAAGCCACTTCCATCTCGCCAACGCTGCACTGGGGTGGGGGAGGACTCCAGAGGCACCTCTGGTAACCGAAAGCTGCTGAGGAAGTGAACAGGATAGTCTTAAGAGGCTTACCAAATATAGTTCACTCTACCATCTCTAGCAGACCCAAATATAGTGTGGACTTGCACTTGACCTTGGCCCCAAAGGCACAAATCCGCTGTCAATTGTCTCCAGTTGATAAGAATGCACAGACTCACAGCTATTTGCAGACCGGCTGCAGTCTACTCGGGTAACAGATATCCCAGCACATCCAGCATGAAACAGGCACTTGAGATAAGCACACTCCGCGGCACATTTCAGACTTGGGGTGCTCCGCACCCGAGGCTCCGCCGTAAAGCGGGAGACCTAAACGTGAGTCTTCACGTTGTTTGTCTACAACATGGCTATTCTGTTCTTAGTTTCTTGATGTCCACATTTCATTTCGAGCATTAATTAGGTGGCTTTTACAAACCACATTCGAATGAGAGGCTACAAAAAATAAACAGATAAAAATTAGGTCCAAGCCATCAAAAACAATTGATTACTTAGAAATGTAAAAGAGGGGCCGGCCCGGTGGCGCAGCGGTTATGTTCGCACGTTCCGCTTCTCGGCGGCCCAGGGTTCGCTGGTTCGGATCCTGGGTGCGGACATGGCACTGCTTGGCAGCCATGCTGTGGTAGGCGTCCCACGTATAAACTAGAGGAAGATGGGCACGGATGTTAGCTCAGAGCCAGGCTTCCTCAGCAAAAAGAGGAGGACTGGCAGTAGTTAGCTGAGGGCTAATCTTCCTCAAAAAAAAAAAAGTTAAAAAAAAAAAAGAAATGTAAAAGAGACTTCAACTGCATATATAAAAACACACAGTTAATCTCTTTTCTGTAAAAAAAAAAAAAGCTTCCAAAAGTTGTTGATAAACTGATACTTTGAAAATTGAATCCTATTTGTTCACTCATTGATTCAGCAAATGCTTATCGAGCAACGGTTAAATGCCTGGGACTAGGTTAGGGGCTGGAAACGCTAAGATAAGAGACAGTCCCTGCCCTCAAGGAAATAAAATCTAGTGGGGAAAGAGGGTAAACCTGTCACAACAATGCAGGGAGGCGAGGGGTGTGCTGAGCAGCCGCAAGCACGGTACCACGGGAGCACAGCACCACGGGAGAACAGCAGAGGGCTCCTTACCCGCCCCCTGGACTCAGGGATGGTGAGATTTGGAAGTTGGGGGATGGAGGATAATTCCAGACAGGAAAAATAAAATGGGTCACTTCCACTTCTGGCCAAGATGGAATACCAGGGACAGGTGTGAAGACCTAGATAACAAGCATTGAAGGGGAGTGACCTCTGAGAGAAGGGCAAAACGAAGTGAGTGCCACGAGTCCACCAGCTTACCTGAGAGTTTCTGGACGGAGGAGTTGGGGGGCGGGGGACTCAGTGGCCTTCCTGAGTTGAGTAAAGGGAGCTAACAGTCCAGGCAGAATAAGGCAACCAGCGTCCAGCAGACACAGTGCCAGAGTCAAATATGTGGAGAGATCGTGCAGATGGAAGAGACCTGGATTTTTATATGTTACCAATAAATAAAAGTGTTAATTAGAAAAAAGAAAAAGAAAGAGGGGAAAGAGGGGCAGAGTAGCAGAGAAGGGAGAGCTGCACAGAGACCCACCGGGAGTCAACGTCAACGCTGAGTTGGATACCGAGCAGTGCCGGCCATGAGGTAACCCCCAAAGGCTGCAGAAGGAAACACCCACAGGACGTTCCCACCTGGAAAACTTCGTGACTCCCCAGGCCTGGGGCTGAGTACGTGGAGGGGTCTTGTCTTCGTCATGGGGAGTAATGAGCCCAGGACTGCCGACCGCTCCAGACCTGCCCAACAAATCTTAAAGGCAAGACCCAAAAGAATCAGACTGCTTCCAAGCAACTTAACTTTGCCCAGAACAAAGACACAAACATCCAGCCCCCAACACAGTGCCGCTTACAATGTCTGGCACCCAATCACAAGTTAGTAGGAAAGTTTGACCCCTGATGAGGAGAAAACCCATCAAAACTGACCCAGATGTTAGAATTAGAGGCCAAGGACATTAAAACAGTTCTTAGAACTATATTCCATATGTTTAAAAATTAAGCGAAGACATTGAAGATATAAAAAAGACCCAAATCAAACTTCTAGAGATGAAATCTACAATGAATAAGATGGAAAATACACTAGATTAGGTTAACATCAGATTAAATATTGCAGAAGATAAAGATTAGTGAACTTGAAAACACAAAAATCGAAACGACCCAAAACGAAAGAGAGAGAAAATAGAACTTAAAAAGTAAACAGAAAAATATCAAGATTTAATTATTTTATCTTATTAATAAACATTAATATTTATCCCTGTCCTTAAATAATTTACAAACTTTATGTAGAAAAAATTGTAATAAAAAAGAAAAGAAAATCATAAAATATTTGAAAAACAGAAAATATTATAAAACAGAAAAAAATGTCACAAGGCACCACATAATTACCAAATAGCACACCTAACTGATCAGAGGAAAGGAAAAAATTATTTCAGGCTGGGGGGATCAGGCTAAGACGGGTCAAGAGGAAACAGGTGAATCGTCTGTTTCGTAAATGGAGATTTTCACGTAACTTACAGCACTGTTCATTAGTATATGTTTAGAAATGCAACGCTTTTCTTCCCGGTTCATTCACCAATTACTGAGCACCATCTATGTGCCAGATACTAGCTAAGCACAGACACGTTGTGTCTCTACCCACGATGGGTCATAATCCAGAGAACGCGAAAGAAAGAGATGGCTACTGGCCACCGGGCAAGACGGGCTCTCAAGGAAGTGTGCCTGGAATGTTGTGACAAGGGCATTAACTCTGCTCGGGAGAAGAAACACACAGAGAAGAAATTCACAAGACAGAGAGCTATCACCTATTTCTAAAATCTCCAGATTTTAGCCAAATGTGCTTCCAGATTTGGCTGCCACGAGCTGCTGGAAAATAAGTAGAAAAGTCTACCCTGGAAAGAAGCAGGAAGGCAAGCCGTTTTTCACGTGATTTCAATGCGCTAATCCCGGGAGGACGAAGCCAGGAGCCTCCTCCTGCCTCCAGGCGAGCAGCCACGCCCGCACGGTGCTGAGAGCTGGATCAGCCCGGACAAGTTTGCTGAGGGATGACTTACGCAGATGGGCAGCAGGACAGTGATGTGTCAGTCTCAGAACAGAGCCTCAGTGAGGAAAAACTCAAAGCAAGAGATGGCATGAGGGTGGAGACCTGACATTTTCATTAAAGAACAGACATTTCATTTTTCCTGAAGCTAGCAGTCATTAAACACTGCGTTCCGCAAAGCCAGAAGGAAGTTTCATGATCACAGAGTCAAGAGTCATATTTTACAGATGGGAACACAGAGACCCAGACTGAGCAAGAGGCTGGACCGAGGCCACAGAGAGGGTTAGCCAGCGTGTGAGTTAAAATTCATGTCATTCCACCTCTGGGAAGCTGGCGAGCTTTGCAGGAAGTCTCGTTGCCTTCATCCATCTCTGACGGTGAACTAATTTGTGCTGCGACTTTAAGAGAGAATTATGCTAATATGAGAAAGGTGTATTTGGATGTGGAAATGGATGCTTTATAACAAGCCTTGGTTTAATGATTCTACTAAGAATGAGTGTCTCACTAAGAAAATCTGACACTGGGAAAAATTTTCATTCGTGTTCCATCTAAAAGGAAAAATTCCTTAATACGCCCCGGTGCATGGGCTTGGTGTTCAACTTATAGTCGATTTTGTCAAGAAAACAAGGTATGGGAACAAAGCCTAAGCTAAGACTCTCACTCTGTACGTTGTAGATGTTGGATCTCGGGCCGGAGAGTCAACCTCTCAGTTTTCTCATCTGTAAAATGGGGCTAACGTAGCACCTTTTCCTAAGTTTTGATGAGGAAGTCTCAGCGAGATAACCAGGTGCCAAGCACACTGTCAGGCACATCACAGGAGGTCAAAAAACATTCGAAGCAGCTGTTGCTGCAGTTGGTGGCTGTGATGGTGAGGGCAGAGGAGTTGTGACTGTTATTTGTATCTTGAGGCTCATCTACACTGGACATCTTTTTTCCTCCTGGGTCTCACAGAGAAGTCAGGTGCATACAGCCCAGGCACTGACAACACTTTATTCTTAGAATTCCTCTCCTTAAAGGTTTGTGCTTTTCCATGGGAGCCGGCCCCATGCCATAGTGGTTAAGTTTGGCGCATTCCCCTTAGGCAGCCAGGACCCCAGGCACAGACCTACATGAGCTGTGGCAGCATCCCACATACAAAACAGAGGAAGATTGGCACAGACGTTAGCTCAGGGCCAATCTCCTCAAGCAAAAGAAAAGTTAGTGCTCCTCCATAAATTTAAACCTTACTCAACATTACCACAATTATTTATCTTATAATAATAATAGTTACTCTTCTAAGTCTGAGAGGTGCTAATTTTTTTGCCACCTTATGCTGTAAACACTGGGCCGTAGAGCTTGGTAACAAAACAGGAGAGTATCTTTCTCCATCTCTGAAGTGTCTTCACGTAAAAGCTGAACTCTATTACAAGTGTCAGCCTGAGTTGCCCAGGGTGAAAGTACGTGGTAACACTGGACCATCATGCTACAGACGTGTACTAAAAGTCAGATGTGAATTCAACAGCTACTCTCTTCCAGTGAAAACTGTCTGGTTCGTTTTTGAATTTTTTCCCTTCCATCAATACCCAAAGGAACTGGTTTGCATTAGTGAGCAAGTGCCCACAAAGGTTTCTTCCTCTTCTGGACAATTAATTTATATCCTATAAGACAAATATTGGCACATCTGGACAAACTCAGCATGAGTTTAAAAACCATGAAATTTCCCAAGGCATCTGTGAATAAAACACCTCTCCAAGCTTTGCAGGGATGACAGACCGAGGGAGGCGTGGGGCGAGAGGCGGGGGCCTGGAAAATGGTCCTCTCCGATGATGTGAAGGGTTGTCATATGAAAGACAGAGGAGAGTTCTCATGCTGAGAGCTCAGGAGGCAGAATAAGAACAACAGTGTGGAAAAGCTGCAGGGGTGGCTTCCGGCTCGATGGAAGGAGAGCTTCCCAGGGCCAGGGTGCGGTGGGCACACCTGGAGTGGGACAGGCTGGGGCAAAGCCAGGCAGCACACGGGTCAGCTCCTCATGTGGGGCCAGCTTCTCAACCCATCTGAGCCCTCAACTCTCCATCAGAATAGTCAGTCCCATTCTGCGGTTGCTCCAGAGTTGAAAGAAAATATACATATTTGATGCTCAGTATATGGTAGGCGTTACGATGAGTCCACTCTTAGTGTGACCTCTGACAAACAGTATGGGTTCGTCAGACGCCTTCACAACAGGATAATCTGCAAGATCTAAGAGTTAAAATTTCTCTAGGCCCGCTGTCCACCTTCTCTTTCGGTCCTAAAACCTACTGAGAACTCATGTCACTCTGCGCCCAGCTGTGCCACTGCTACTAAGGGAAGATACCGGGCGAGCAGTTTTCCATCTCCCCTGGATCTTTCCAACAGCAACAAAGAAAGAAAAACACTTCTCAGCCACCAACTTAAACCCAGGAAAGGATTACAGGAATTATCTAAGAAATTATCACAAATCATTCTTCACATACAGGTGTTCCCCCCTTTGCCGAACACATGTTTTGTGTAAATCACATTCTTTTTCCTACCAAATGAGCTTATAATTGATTGCATATGTTTATTACTTTATTCCAAGAATGTTACTATATGACCATTATAGCAAATGTGAAAAACAGGAAAATGGGGCAGTGAGGGGATGGTCAGGCACAGGATGTCCCTTCTTACTATTTCTTCCCTGTCGTCTTTGTGCATGAGTGGCAGCGATCTTTTTCTCCATAATTTTAATTTAGATTACAATTTCAACAGTGACTGTTTAGCATTTCTCGCTGCTCTTAACTTAGTGACGCATTAAGTTCCTCTCTTCTCAGGACAAATTGAGCAGAGGTGATTCGAAAACATTTTAAAGTACCAAGGGACATTACTACTTAGAAACATGGAATTTTATAACCAGAAAAAAAACAAATCAACACTTGAAGAAAGAACGACTAATGCCACCTCTCATTTTATAGATGAGGACACTAAAGCCCAGAGACAAGCTGGCAGCGGCCTCTGCTCGAGCAGAGCCCCAGGTCTCCGTCCTGCCTGGCCAGCACAAAGAATCCAGTGTGAGTCAGGCCATAGTGACCCTGCTTCTCACCCCCGACACAGGTTCTATGAGTTTGGATTTTGGGTCTTCATCTTCCTTGGAAAGGTCTGTTAACGTGTTCTGTGTACCATGGATGCAGAGCAAACTAATTCAGGCCAAGGTAGGCTTGATGGGGATGACTCCACCCAGGCAGAAACTTGAACTGCCCTACAACATGGCCAGAACAGGAGGGAAAGGAGAAACCCTGTCTTTGCTCTGCCATCTTTGCTCCACTTCTGACATATCTTTATACATCCAAATTATGAGTTTATCTCATACCCATGAAATGAGCAAAAACTAAAAGTATTTCCAATACCAAGAGCTGGAAAAGGTGAGGAGAACAGGAACTCACATACTGCAGGCAGGAGCTCACACTGGCACAAGGCAGTGGAGCGCAATTCAGCAACATCTAGCCAGCCGAGGACATGCATTCTCCATCATATTCCTAAGCAGAGAGCCTAGAGAAATTTTCCCACATGTTCACAGAGGACAGGTCAAAATTTTTCAGAGCAGCGTTGTTTATAACACAGAAAAAAATAAAAACGAGAATTACATTAATTGTGAAACGGTCACATAATAGTTATTGCACAGCAGCTAAAATAACTTCTTGGATTAACATGAAGTTTCTAAATTAACAAGGTTAAATATCAAAGCATAATGTCGAGCAAAAAAAAAAAAAGCAAGCTGTGGGGGATCAGGTACGGTAAGCTACCACGTACACAAAGTTAAAAGAAATCGGCAGAGCAAGACCACGCATCATGAGTGGGTTTATACCTACGGAGCAAAAGTATAAAAACATGCATAGGAACAAAAAGACACTAAATTAAGTTGAGAGGTTACCTCTGGAGGAGAAAAGAAGCAGGATTTAGGAAGGGGGCATGGGGAGCTCCAGTTGTATCTGTGCTGTTTTATTTCTTTAAAGAATCTGCAGCAAATATGGCAAAATGTTTGTATCTGAAAGGGAATTTTGTCATTTTTGTTTGCTTTTCTGTATACTTAAGATATTTCAAATTTTTTCCTTTTTAAGATTGGCACCTGAGTTAATAACTGTTGCCAATCTTCCTTTTTTTCTTGTTCTTCTTCTTCTTCTCCCCAAAACCCCCCAGTACATAGTTGTAGGTCCTTCTAGTTGTGGCATGTGGGACGCTGCCTCAGCGTGGCCTGATGAGAGGTGCCATGTCTGTGCCCAGGATCCGAACCAATGAAACCCTGGGCCGCTGAAGCAGAGCACACAAACTTAACCACTCGGCCACCAGCCGGCCCCTCAAATTTTTAAAAAGAGAACAAAGCATGCTGGCTTAGCCAGGGGTCGGTCTGGACATCCAGGTGTCTGAGAAGGTAGGAACAACAAGGATCCACAGGAACTAGGATTTTCTCATTTTAAAAAGTCTACCGGCCATCACAAGCTCCTTTGTACCCCCACGGCCACACAGCGCCTGGTCAAACGCAAGTACAGACTAAAAGTTGAATGAATGAATGAACAAACGATCAAATGAACTTTGACTAATAAAGATGGAAAAAATAGTTATTGTTAACAATTTAAAATTCAAACTATTTCTAAACAAAGGTCCACAGAGAGCTCGTCTCAAAGGCATCATTAGCAGAAAAAAATTGAAAACAAGTGGACAAAGTAACCTTTGAAGACTTTTTTCTATCCCTAAAATTCAGTGTTTCTTCCTTATTTCAGAAGCGGGCACAGCACTCGAACACATTCTGTTCATCTAAACGAGCAGGAGTTATCTGCCATCACAGACCCCAGGATACAGCAAATAGTCAGAAACATACATAAGCCTGAGGGTCAGTCAGTCACTTGACACGCTTGCTCTTCGGAGCCTTGAGTGAAAGATTTCCAGCATTTCTCGGCCCTGTTCACCAGGTGCATTGGGAGGCTAACTCATTCTGTCCTCATGAATACAAGTGCTTCTGGAACTGTCCTTAAATTGCTAGTATGTGACAAAAAGTTGCCAATGTGATCCTCATATTTCAAGCTCCTGGCCACTAAGAATACAGACACGGTAAAATCGACCAGAAATCGGCCACCATACATTTTTGCCGCTTTTCGTTTGTTTTTTTCACAAAAACTCAAGTGAATTTAAGAGAAACCAAATAAGATACAGGACACATTCACCCAGGCCTAGTAAGTCAATCCAAAAACAGTAGTTTAAAATAGTGTAAGCAAAGAGAATAATTTAAGAAAGTACCATGGGCCTCCGCTATCCTAAATGAGGTGGGTGTTTCCTACTTTCTTCTTTACGTTATTAAAATATTAATTTACTTTCAAATATAATCCTGGAGCTTCCTTCACAACACCTTCTCCAGGGAGGGGGCGGCCTGCATTTATAGCATCCCTTTAAAGTTTAACAAAAGAAGGATTCAAATGGGGCTACCTCCACTCCGCCAGTCTTTTTTCAAACGTTGTAACAGGATCTTCCCGCAGCCACCAGGTCTGCTCTCCACACAAAGAAAGGCTGGAAAACATTTGTGCTCTGCTCCTGGAGTTAAAAATGAAGAAGCCTTTTCCTCTCCATCAGTTCTTTTTATTAATAAGGTGGCCACACTAAGCCAGAAATTATAACCATCTGCTTTAGCCATTAAACGCAGATTCAAAGGCCTAATGATAAAGTGACCTCTTTATTAATAACAGAAAGCGACAAGTGGCCATTTTCTCAGAGCCTGCAAGGAAATAAATCAATCCGTAAGCTCAGGTTGATGATCCACCTCCGAAACATGGCCTCTTACGTTTTCTCTTCTATTTGGCCTTCATGTTTTCCATAGTAGGTAACAAATGGGAGCTCCAGAAGTACCTATTCCACGAGTTTTGTTTATCTCTGCGTTGACGAAATTCCACTCACCGCCCGCCCCACAGAATTTGCAGACACTATCTTCTCTTCTCCCCATCACAAAAGAATTACCACCAGCATCGTCTCCCACTGAGGAGACACGTGGGACTTATTTCCTGCGGTGATTACGTCTGAACCCAGAGCTGGAACAAAGAAGGTGTGTGGGAAACCCGCAGAGCTGCAGGCGGGCATGCGTGGACCACTGCAGCTTGGAGTCTCACATTTCGGTAACACGGCCCATGTTTTCTTTAATTCGTATATTAGAATTGTAATTATCAAGTTGCTAAATGACGGTGGCTTTCAACTGAAGTGGGTTGTACCAACCCAACCTCGGAGGGCAGACAGAAGCCCTTTGTTGCCCTGCCAGACGCAGAAGACGCCGGCATGGCAGCATCCCCGGCCTCGCCTCAGATCCTTCTGGCAGGAAGCCTCCCCAGCCACCGAGAGCAAAGGAATCCCAGGAGATGAATCTCCTGGCCCTTGTCCAGGGGCTTTAGTACTGGAAGGACCAGAAAGACCTCTTTACAAACCTCATCTTTCTCCTAACTCAATCATAGGCTTGACCCCTGAAACACAGCAGAGGAATGAACGGCTGTAACTAAGCTGGTGCGCACAGGAGGAGTAGGAGTTCTTGGGTGGAAAACTTTATAGAGGATGTGGAAGACATCCCACCACAGAGGGGGTTCTGCAAGTACCATCTTCACTGCAAAGTGGAAATCCTCTGAAAACCCTTATCCCCAAAGCAAGCGACCAGCTCCTCTTCCGGCCAGCACCTCTCGCCCCACTCCCTCCTTCTTCTCTGCTGGCTTCCTCACCCTGGCTCCCCGCTCCCGCCACACTGGAGGAGGCAGTGCCATCCACCAAGGTAGAAAAGGCCTTGCAGGGCTGATGGGCAGAGGCTAGAACACGGCACTGAGTTCAACCAGGACCCTGGGCATCCACGTGAAGGGACATCAGGGAGCTCGGCCCGTCCACACCCTCACCCAAGGAAACTTCTCTCCAGCCAGAACCACACATGCACAAGGAGTGTGACAGAGGATGCCCCAGACCAGCTGAATCCCACACGTCCCCCAGAGACTGAGGGGCACAGGCGTCACCTCCAGGCAGGAGTCCAGGAGAGTCTTGCTCTGCAGTAGCAAGCTGTGTGACATTAGGAGCGTCCCTTAACTTCTCGAGGCCTTGCAATCCTTCCCCATAAAATCAGAGAGCAGGGCTGGGTGGGGTCATAAGCCCCTCGCAGCCTTGGCGTTCTACAATTTTAATACTTCTTTTATCTGATGCCTCAGTTTCCTCAAGTATAAAACCAGCGGTTGGAGGTAGGTGGTTTTCAGGTTCTTTCCAACACTGAGGCTTCGTGATTCAGCTGATGAATCCAGATCACAAGCAAGGATTATTCTGTTAATCTCTGTGGCCCTCTCTTTGCCAAATCATGATAGGAATGTGCTTCAGCTGAGCGCCCCATCCCAGCTACCAGCACATCTGGCTGGGAAAACACACAGCTCCTTCTATCTGCCCGCTTGCCAACACGGAAACCTTCAAACAAAGACGGATGATTAATAGCATCTTTAATAGGGCCCCCGCCTTGACATTAAATCTTGGGCTGAGGTTATCGAAAACAGCAAATACACAAAGAACTTACTCACGGCCTTGAGAGCAAGCCAGAGAGACCGTGCAGGTGGCTGGAAGGAAAACTGACGTGAATTACAAAGAAAAGGTGCATTGAGTTAACAGAATATTACGCTGGTATTGGGGGTGGGGGCTGAAAACAGATGCGAGGGCCAGTCCATCTCAGCATCGTGAGGAACAAAAGCGAGAGCCACAAGTTTCTCAGTCACACGCACACACACACACACTTAAGTAAAGCACATGAAATTCACCATGTGGACCCAGGGATGTGGGTTGTGGTGCCCTTCAAGGGGCACTGTACAGCCAAAAGCTGATTAGACACGGCCCCAAAAGGCCAGTATTCCAGAAGGAGTTTGAGGCAAAGTTAGTAGTGTGAAGGTGGGGTGGCCATTTCACACCCTGGAGAGGGTGTTGGGCATAAAGATTATGAGATCAACTTCCACCTTCAGGAAATTTTATAGTTATTAAACCCCTGGACCAAATTCCTCATCTATAAAACGGACATCACAAATATTCAGTCTATCAGAAAACAGATGTTTAAAGTATGTGAAACACACACAAGTGTTTGAGACACAGCAGACACCCCAAAAAACTGGAACTTATTATCAAGACACACACAGGTATCAAAGATCAGAACACTGTAGTGGGTCAATCCAGACAGACAAGAGAAATCAAGAAGGGACAGGCAGTGACAAACAAGACAGAATGGTGGGTCCAGGGTTGAAACAGCGGGCTACAAGGACTTCTTCTGAAGCATCGCCTTCAATAAATATCTATCGATGTCAGGGGGAAAAAGCAGATTGCCAGATGAGTGAGAAATTATGACCCCATTTAGGTTGAGAGAGAGAGAAGCAATAAGATAAAGCAAAGGAAGAGACTAGAGACATACTCTAAATACTAAAAGTAGTTATGACTAGGTTTGGATATTGGGTGATTTCAGGTTTTTCTGTTTATTTATCAATATCTGCCAAATAGTTTTTAATATGTGTGTGTGTATATATATAAACTTCAGTTTTTCTTATTTCAAAAGCAATAAAAATCATAAACATTTAATAACATGAATTGGGAAGCTGCAAGAGTGAGAACCTGAAATCCTGGAGCACGTCATTGGCATCCTGAGATCAGGGCTGTGTTCTCATTATTCAAAAGTTATCATCACACGTACGGAGAACCCCTGTCAATAAGTGTGTGTGGAGGGGCTCCTTAATTCGAAAGCACAACACTAACCATTTCAGGAAAACAGTATAAACTCCCAAAGGGCCTCGATTTCCTAGGCGTGCTCACGTGAAATTATAACTGCAGGCGCACCAGCAGGCCAGTAAGCTCAAGGAGGGTGATTTGAGCCAGGCCTTGGAGACCTGGGGGACTTCAGAAGGAGGGATAAAGTCACTTTCTGTTGCAGAGACGATTTAATTAAAAAGAAGCTCCATTCTACCCACTCCGCCAGGTAACAGAGAATCCATTGTATCCCGAGGAACTGACAGCCTTCCAAGAGGGCAGACTGCATGACCCTCCATTTGCAATAGCTCCTCTTAGGAAAGGGGATAATCAGAATCGCACAGAAGGGGCTGCTTCCTTCCCTTCAGCAGATAACTTTAACCAGGCTTGCAAACCCCAGGAACCACACTCAGCATGCACCCTCTTGCCCCGGGCTCTGACTGACCCAGCATCGCTCAGACCCTTCACTGCATTCAACCTGCGACCTGCCTTCCCCCGGCCCCATCCTCAGCCTCCAAACACCCCAGTAGACTGGGAGCTCCTTTTTCTTTCACTTATTCATTCAACACCTTTCATAAAATAACATAACATAAAGGAGACAGGCCCATCCTCACGAAGGTCAGAGCCTGGTGGCAATAACTGACTCATTCACAGAGACCTCCAGCTCCACGGCTGAGACACGTACCATGCGTCCAAGGGCAAGGAGAGACCAGTGTCTAAGCAGCCTGCAGCCAGGCAGGAGGGGCAGAGGCACCCCCTGCAGGGAAAAGGACGCAGAGTGACAGAAAACCGTGTGGCCAGATCTCAGAGCGTGAGGCAGAGTGGAAAGACACAACCACAGCAGGCGACCTTTACAGAGCGCTCACCACATGCGAGGCTGACTGAATCCCACAGTAGCCCAACGAGGTAGGTTCCAGCAACCGGATGTTACAGATAAGGAACCTGAGGCCACCCAGGTTCAGTAACGCGGGCGTGGGGAGGACATGCGGCCTGTCCCTGAGGCTAGGAGGGTCGGCAGGGGCTGCTCAGAGAGCCCCGCCGGCGTCATGCTGAGGAGCTTGGGCTCTTGCCATGGACAGTGAGGAGGCAGTGCACGGTCACAGCAGGAGAGTGACACGGTCAGACGTGTCTCAGGAGCTACTCCAGCAAGGTGTAGGGCACTGACTGCAAGAGCTAGGGAGACACTTGAGAAGCTCTTCAGTATTCCAGTGAGCGATGGGGTGGCCTGATCCAATGGTGTAAGGAAGGAGCAGAAGGAACAGATGCAAGACATATTGACTGGGAGACAACTCTCCGTGGGTCTCTGAGTCTCTGCACACATCGTGAGCAAAGCACTGGCTGCCCTTGGCTCCACATCATCTTTTCGAAGAAGTTTATGTGGAAAACAGCCTCAGAAGATACTGTCTTCCTCTGGAGCAAAGGGAAAGCAGACTTAGTGTCTGAGAGAAACAGCTTTGGTTCCCTCAGCTCGGGGTTCCTCTCCTGTGACACAATGCACGGCATAGATAGGAGTCACCTGGCCCTCTTCATGACACTCTGTGGGAACTGGTGCAAGAAAATGCTGGCACCCCGGCTACTGCCACTGCTGTGAGTAATAAATTCCTTTGTCTCTAACCCAGAAGTCTCATGTCTTAGCATCCATGAAACTGTGGCAGGCTGACTAATTTATTTCCAAGGAGGGTAAAAATCTCAAATCCCTCACAGTTCTTAGGATTTATCTAGGAGGAAAAGCATCAGGACTGGTGACTGGCTAAATGTAGAAAATGAGGGCGAAAAAAGAATCAAAGATTGCTTCTAGTGTTTTAATTTGGATAAAGGAGAGGACAGAGGTGGCACTAAGTGAGATAAAATACAGAACAGGTACACAGAGGGTGCTGAGGGCTGGACAATAAGTTCAGTTTGGAGGCCTCTGAGACATCCATGTGGATATAGCCAGTAAAGAGTCGAATAATTAGGTCAAAGGGGAGGGTCTGGGTTAGAGACATGGATGTGGGGTCATTAGCATCAGGGGGTAGCTGAAATCACGAGAGTGCATAAAACCTCCATCCAACATAAAAAAAGATGGCTGGAGCCTCAGGGAGCCAAGGGCAGAGCACTCAAAGGAACCATCCTATTCATCCTTAAACCCTCAGTACCCAGCAGAGGGCTTGACCCAATGTATATGCTACATGAATGTCTGTTAAACCAACAGCCGAAACCAGACCTAGAATTAGTTTTAGCCGTTGTTTAAATTAAAGTTGCTTCAACGATTACCTATGTAATGCTAATCTAGATTTCCTCAAATCAGGATCACAAATGCAGAGTGTCTAAATCTGTTTCACATGAAATACAACCAGTTTCATAGGCAAATAATTACTAATCTATCATTCTCTCATGTGCAATGTTCTGTTCAGAAGCAGAACACAATTCTAAGACTCAGCATTTCATGGCCATTCAAAGGAGTACTGTTGGTTTTCTTATTGGAGAAAAGTTCCGAGTTCTCTTAACCACAGGATCCCTTCTTCATGCATTCATTTTTCAAAAGTACTTACTAAGGACCTGCTGTGTTTAAAGAATTGCACTTAATGCTGGACGGGATCTAAAAAGCGTAAAAGTCCCCATCCTAAAGGCATTTACAAAAGCACAGTGGTAGCAAATGAGCCAGACCAGAACTGAGTTCCTAGATCCACATTTAGCAATTTTATGACCTTGAGCAAGTTACCTGACCTTTATAACCTTTTGTTTCCTCACCTGTGCAAAGGTGGTAGTAAAGAATGTAAGACGTCATAAATGGTGATGAGAATTACATGTTATAACACATGTGGAGCGCCTGGCATCTTGCACTCCCTCCAAAAGCGGTAGCCAGCATTATCACCAACGTCATAAGCCTCGTGGGGAAGAAGCAGAGAAAGCCGCCCCTGACGGAAGAACGTTCGAAAGCCCCTGACGTGGTCTAAAGCACTAGAAATGCAGAACTTTCAGAGGCTGGTGAAAACAATCATAGTTGACCCTACTGAGCCCCTACTGTGTTTGTACTTATTTAAACTATCCCAACAAACCTATGAATGAGTAGTAGCATTCCCATTTTCCAGATGAGAAAACTAACACCTAGACAAGTCGAATAACTTGCCAAGGTCACCGGCAGAAAGTGGCGGAGCAGGAAGTAAACCCAGGCTGTCTGGCTCCAGAGTCTGATGTCAAGTTGCCTCCTCAGGGAGAAAGAGAATGCATGTGTTATGACTCATACTTGTAAAGGAAAAGAACAGGGGTCTTTGGAAGCATTTACCTTCAACCCACAGCTACAAATTCTCTTCTACCCAGGAGTGAAAGATTATTCATAAATATCTAAACAGCCAAGTTAGACTTTTCCAGGTTGGCTGGGGTCCTATTTCATAGATTCTGCAAATTGAGTAAGGAAGATTTAATGTCTCATACTGAATACTGAGTAAGGCAAAATCATGGTGATCGTGGAGTGACCCATGAAATCCAAACTGACTCAAAATCGAGGGGGTGGGGCTCAAAGCTCTGGGGTAGCTTTATGAAATAAAATGACTCCATTTACCAACCTTCCTTTCCTACTGATCTGCTGGCTGTTCATAAACACTTCCATAATTAGAGTTTAATAAACTCTCCTCACAGATGCCGAGGGTCCCCCACCCCCTTTCCATGTGAATAATGTAACAGACGGCTAAGAGAGACGCAGCCTCGGTGTTGGGCCATCTTGGACTTCAACCAAGTTTTCTGTTGTTGTTCTATTGTCGTTCCATTTTCAAAGACAGTGGAGGCGAAACACTCTAAATACCAGACCATCGATCAATGGCCAAATGAACTATGCAGGCTGTGCCCACACAGGGTCGTATCACACAGGCATGGAAGAGTATACTCATAAAGACTTGGAAAAAAATACTTTCATATTAAGTGCAAAAAAGCTTGAGACAAAACAGTGTCTACAAGAGGATCACATTTATGGAACCTTTTAAATGTATGCACAGGGTAAAAGAGGCTGGAGGGAAACACACCAAAATGTTAAAAGTGATTTTTCTATTTGTGCTGTGAGCCTAAGGGAGAATAAATTGTTTTTCACCTCTCAATATTTCCCTATTTTTTTCTGATGGACTTACATTTGCACATTTTTGATTGCAGCAAACTAATTCAAAAACAGCAATGAAAAGAGAAGTCATGGAGGTGGAGGAGGCCGGAGGGGCTCAGGACCACCTGTTACTGCGTCTCCACGCGATGCTGTCAGAGCTCTGCGGAAAGCGTCAATCTCTTACAAAACCTATACTTCTTCTATTTCTTAAATGCTTGGAATATTTGTTTTACAGACATAGATAGATAGAAAGACAGACAGATAGATGATATAGAGACATTTTTCACCAAAAGCATTGAGCTCCTTTTAGAAATATAGTCGGGACCTGGCTTTCCTGACCACCTCTGCTGTCTCTCTCTCCTCTGAACCCACCAACTGTTTTCAAGGTAAGGGAAACTCACAAGCATGCTAGACATAAGGATTCGACCTTCGACCTTTGAAACACTGACTGGATGGTACAGGTAACCAGTCAATGTGTCGTCACCATACAAACGTGACACAAGAGTAACTGAGCGCACGCACAGTTAGGTACACACTTCCTTCTGGCAGCCGCAAACCATTTATCAATAGAAATAGCAATATCAAAAAACTAATACTGCTTTTCAGAAAAGGTTATCCAAACTCAACTTTATTGAAGAAAAAAGCCTATTCTGCTAGCCGGAAAATACCAAGGTGAGTCTGGTGCAACAGGTAGAATCACCCTACAAACCATGTCACGAACTCAAGCAGCTGTTTCCATCTGGGAATGTACATCCCGGACACATTGCCCCATAGGCAACCAGGAGCCCTCTAGCCCCTTTCTAAACACCAGTCACAACACAACCCAAAAAGAAAATACTATGCACATTTTTTTAAAAGCAGACGGTTACTGGAAGAGCTTTGGAAAGTGAACGTAGCCCTACCATGGAGGTCAAATTCATATGTAGTTTTAAAGGAAAACAACCCTGACATACTGAACATGTGTCATCAGGCTCTCACTGACAGAGCAAGCAGGCTTTCAAAGCAGAATGGAAATTGGAGTTCAGTAGGAAGTACAGACGCGTGCCTACCCTCCTTAAGGGGAGCAGAAGCATTCTATTAGTTCCCTGCTGCTCTGGCGAAGGGAAGCCAGTCTCCCTGCCACTCACTCAGGACAGAGCTCCAGTGTCTTGAAGCTGAGTAACAGAAAATCCAAACATGCTCACACCCCTCCTCGCTGTGAGAGGTGCCTCCATGTGGTTGTCAACCTCTAGCATTATCCACTCAACAGGCCCACAAGCTTTTTATAAAATAAACATGAATTAATTGGGAGGCAAGGAGGAGGAATGGGGGGAGCATTCTTAAGAGGTGGAAAGTCAACTGCATTCGTGGTCAGAAAGGAAGGAGGGGGTGCTTTGCTTTGGCGGTGGAGCAGCCACCTTCAGAATTTTAAGCTCTTTAAAAAGACAAGGCATCCGGTGGTTTTAAGAAATTAACTTCAGGTTTGATCTGTGCCAAGTGCAGGAATTCTGCAATAAGACATCGTTGCCAGAGGGAAACTTGCACTGCGTCCCTCCCTCCTTTTCTGAGCTCTGGACTTGGGTAGCATCTCTTGGACCATCTGCAGAGGTCTTTTCACACTCATTTGCTCAAAATTACCCCTCTGATTATGAAATCTTAAGCAACTGGGTGTGGAACTTGTTGGACTATAACCTTTTTTCCTTCTTATATCCTGACTCACTTGGCAACCCAACCCCTATAGCCTGGATTTATTGTTCCTGAACTCAGCTTTCCCACTTGTTCAGATAAGCAGGTCCTAAAAACGATTCATGACTTGTGTCGTTTCTTTTTGTTCCCCCATTAACTTCTTCCCTTTTTTTAATTGAGGTGTAATTGACATACAGTACTATGTTAGTTTCAGGTGCACAACACTGTGATTTGACATTCGTACACATTGCGAAATGGTTGCCACAGTAAGAGTAGTTACCATCTGTCACCTTATAAAGTTAATGCGATATTATTGGCTGTATTCCCCACGTGGACATGTGTGTGACATATTAAATGCCCCTGGGCCCTCTCTCCTCAGCTGTAAGATGAGACCACTGCCTCAGTGGAGCTCTGAGTTTCAATATGTGAACGCCTAGACAAATGCAATCTACACGGCCAGATGCAGCCACAGTACTAGGCAGGGCAAGTGCCTCTTAACGACCAGGCCATACGCTCTCTCATCTACTTCTGCCACCTTAGGTGTGCTTTACTGCACAGTGAGCTTCTCAGGGGGTGGGGGGGCCTGTCTTACATGCTGTTCTACCCATGGTGCTTGTAACAACACTGGCACACACACACGTGACTTTTACATGTGGAATGAGACACTGACTGAGTCATCTTCATATGCTCCCCAAGGGCACAGGGCTTTTGCACATGGCAGGTATCAAATTATGTTTGTTGAATGAATGGATTTGAGTAAAACTGGGAGTGCCTTCACAGGCAGGGACTTCCTCTTACTCATCCCCGACGCCCCTGGGCCTAGGACAGAGCTGGGAAAAAGAGGAAAGCAGGATCAACTAATCTTTTTGCTCTGGAGACACGTCAGCTGGGATTAAAGTAACTCGTCTACTCAAAAAACAATCAGTAGTAAAGTTTGTGTGGACTCCTGTTCCAGAAGGCCCTCTGTCTGCCTGGCACTGTGGCAGGTGCTTTACACGATGCTTTCTCAACAGCTCTGATAGTGAGCGATGACTGACATCATTTTTTAAGTAAGGAAAGGCTCAGAGAGATTAAGTCACTTGCCCAAAATTACAAAGCCAACAAATAACAGAACTAGGATTTAAACCCAGGCTTCTGGAGCCCATGCTCTTTCCATTATGCAAGACTAAGCAAGAGCGAAAAGCGCCAAAATAGCTGGGACCGCCTTATCTGAAGTTACATGGCTTTAGGGGAGGAAGGAGGTGGAAACAACAGTTGGGTGAGGTTTATGGAGGGAGACTAACCAGTTGGGGCACCTGCCCCAGCCAGTGACTGACCCATGTGCTTGCCCTCTGCAACCACGTCCAGGAAGACAAAAGGAAAGAATGTTGATGGAGTGATTTTCCAAACAAGGTCATCCAGCTACGCCAGTGGCTGGGGAAAACGGCACCACCAGCCCCATTCCTTCTGGTCATTTCCTACAAGTCCAGGCTAGCCCATCAGAAGCCTCAGCCTCGGATCTCAGAGCCAGCAGGCCATCTCCCACGTGTCCTTAGAGCCAAGAACTGCCATGCGGAAAGACCATCTACATTTTCCAGAGAGCTAGGAGGGGAGGGAACAAATCTCAGAGGAAGAAATGTAACGACCCCTGGTTTTGGAAAAGTCAATTTAAGAGCAAGCCTAATGCTCTTTCCATTCTGGGTGCTCTCATAGAAACAAAAAAGATAACGTTCATTTTTTTAAAGCAGCAGAACAAGACAATTGCCATAAAAAAATATGCTGTTTTAAGTTTTTTTAATAGCTTTGTTAAGATTTAGCAAGTGGGGGCCGCCTCCGTGACTGAGTGGTTAAGTTCGTGCGCTCCGCTACGGTGGCCCGGGGTTCGGATCCCGGGCGCGGACATGGCGCCGCTCGCCAGGCCACGTTGAGGTGGTGTCCCACATCCCACAACTGGAAGGACCTGCAACTAGGATATACAACTGTGTACAGGGGGGGTTGGGGGAGATAAAGCAGAGGGAAAAAAAGAAAAAAAAAGATTGGCAACAGTTGTTAGCCCAGGTGCCAATCTTTAAAAAAAATAAAAAGATTTAGCAAGTGAACAGCAGTACCCCTTCTATGATTAGAGGGAAAACTAATTTAATGAAATCCAATGTGTTTGAAACATCTTACAGTCTTAGCATTATCATCAAATAGAAACCTAGAATCTTACACGTCAGTGTAGAGACAGACCACTCAGTATGACTAATGTTTAATTCATTGAGGGGTCCAAAACTAATTCTCCTAGAGATATTACACTAAGCCCTCAGTTGGCAGGCTCAGAGCATCTCACTTTAAATGCTGAGGCAGACGCTGCTTACCCTCAAGTCAGACGCCCCTGCATCCCGGCGCTTCTCCATCCCACTTCATTTGAGAAGGTCCAAGACTAGGGTGACATCTCCTATTACAAGAGCCTAATAGCCTCGCCGGAGTGGAGAGGACACAAGCTACACAGGATGTCGGAGGGAAATTAAAGCCGATCAGCAACTAGCTGAGCTTTCTCCCTGAGTTGACAATAACAAAAAACAAAAAAGCACTCTGGATGGGAAGCATTGGTGTGCTTCACTATTCCTAAGCAGGCCAGAAGCCATAAATATATGTAAAGCACAGTCTTTCTATTTCCAGTGTTCGAGGGCACAGCTGAAGAAATCAGCATGTAATTATGGACATGTGCATGCTGTTCTTCCCACACGCAGAAAAGGCAAGCAAAAGTCCAAGCACTGCTGCAAAACCTCGGGTTGTGTTTGGGTGACATTTACCCAGAGCAGGCCTGCAGCTGACAAAGGGGAGAACTCTAAAGGCAGAACCTGCAAACCCGGGAACCCAGGCCTGACTCCTCCCCGTCCTCCCAGAGCTGCCCCTGGAGCTGGAGAGCACACGGCCCCCTCAGGACCTCACTGAGGTCTTTCTGTGCAGAGCAGAACCCTGAGCCCCAGAACCCTATAGAAACAACCCATTCTCCTCAAGGCAGGCCTCCACATTGTCTAGAGCCCCTTCCCATGCCTTCTCACCTCCGGGCTTCCCCATTTCTGGACGTGTCTGGTTCGCCACTGATAAGCACCCGGAGTGGTCTAACCAGCACACACTCAGAAAGGCAGAAGCACCAAACCCTTCCACCCGGCTGTTCCACTCACTGACGCTCACAGTCAAAGCAATGAAATGCTTTTCCTAGTCACCCCGACCCAACCAGCCCTGCGCCGAAGTGGATCATTATTAATAATAAAACGGCTACCCTTCCCTGAGCGCCACTCGTCTGCCAGGAGTTGTGTTAGGAGCTTTCAATACAGTCAGTTTCGCTCGAACAAAAAACACAAGTTCCAAAACCTTACCGTGCTCTGCAAAATCACAGAATAAAAATCACAGGGCTTATGGGAAAATGGGATTGAGACGCACCACTGAAAACGTCATGAGTGACATAGAATGGAAGGTGGGAATCTAATAAAAACAGTAGCACGGTTTTACATATGTTAAACGGTTCAGACATACGTCAGTAACACAAGTCGCGTTTTACCTGGACCAAGGCCTGCAGTCAGCTTGTAGGAGCAGGCGCTGGAAGGACCGCAGCCTGTGGGTTGTCGAGAAACGATGGCAGGAGGGTCGTGTGCCATCAGACAAAACGTCGTCCACACCAGCTGTGGATGGGTGCGGCTCCTGACACACGCGGGCGACTGCGGAGGCAGTAGATGTTTGGGGCGGGTGTTCTGCGTGCTCCCACGCAGCTCACTTCAGCTGGGGGCAGTTTTCTGAGTTCACCTAGCGTTCCTCATGGATAAAATTGATCATAAGCAAATAGAAAATTTGTACTACCCTCAAATTGTTCCCTAATATGTCAATCAGGTTGGAACAAATTTGTGTTTTTAAAACAAGTGTTAAAGCAGAACTCACTGTACCTCATCTCAGTGAATTCTAACAAGCCTGGAAGATAGGTAGCATTAATTCCATCTTCTAGAAAAGGAAACTGAGGCTCAGAGAGGGTAAGTGGCTCCCAAAGTCACATCGTTGGTGATAAGCTGCAGAACAAGGATAGGACCCAGGTCTGCCAGGCGTCCCCTCCACCACCTGACACCCTATTGTTGCCACTTCTTCTCATTAGGCAACAAGTGCTGGGGAGGAGGTGCCCTCAGTCCTTCCGGGTCTAAAAGCAGGTTAGAACCCTGCCCGTCTCCTCCACGCCCGCTGCACTTGCCTGGCCCGGGCGAGGTGGAGTTCACTGGGAATGTCCATGTCCGGACAGAACCACAACCCTTAGCTCCACCCAGGAGCTCTGCCCCCAAAGACAGTTAAGAGTCTTATGCATCTGGGGTCAGAGATCTCCAAACTTATTGCTGTGAAACTCACTGGTCAGATGCAATACGATTTCAGCAGATTTCATGGGGCCTAAAGATTCACTTTCCAGAAGCCCCTTGACTGTCTTCACAGTCTCCCTTCTGCGGAGCTTGCATTCGAGTTCCACATCGAGGGAGAAAAAACTGTCTTACTCCATAAAACGACCGTTGTAAAGGAAAGTCTGACCGAGTCACTCCCGTCCCCGGAACCCTTCCCCGGCTCCACGTTGCCCTTAGAATCAAATCCAAGCCCCCCGGCATGGCATGCCAGGCTCTCCCCAATCTGTCCCCAGACTGTCTCTCGAGCCACGCCTCTGTCCCCTTGGCCACCCCGACGGTGGGTGTTCCGGAGGGACTGAATTACTTCAGTTCCCCCATCCTCCATGGAGCCTCACTTCCAGACCCCGTCCACACTATTCTTCCTGCCTGGAACACCCTTCACACCACCCATCACAGCACCCTGAACTCCGCCTGTTCAATGCCTAGTTCATCTCCAGATCTCAGCTTCAATGCCCCCTCCTCCTGGAAGCCTTCCACGGTCCTGTCCCCACATCGGGATTAGGAGTCCCTTATAGGTGCCCCTACAGCTCTCTGCACCTTCCCCATCACTGCTGCTGCCCATTTTACTAGAATGACTCACATATTTATCCAATTCCCCACAAGATTAAGCTCTGTGAAGGCAGGAATGGCGTCTGGCTCGTAAAATGAAAAACTGAATGAAGGCATCTGCATACCACAGCATGAAAGTGCTTTCACATGCAACGTCTCATGTAACCACACATGCCATTTTATGACACGAATGGGGAATCAAGCAAAGGATCCAAGACAGCAAACACACGAGCCACTGCCACAGAACTCGTAAGGGGTGGCACATTCATCCACTCACTCCTTCAACCACGTCATAGCAACTTATGTTGTAGGCACCGGGTGCACAGCAATGACCACATCAGACAGAAACCCAGCCTCCTGGAGCTCACTGTCGAGTGGTGGAAGGACAAAGGATCAATCACATAAGTAAACAGGATACACACTACATCAGGATATCAGTTGACCAGAGGGTGATGATACTACGAAAAAAACGAAGCAAGGAGGGGAGATAGGGCCTCCCTGAGACGGCATCCTTGGACAAAGTCCTGGAAGAGGCGAGGGCGTGGTCCAGGCTGATCTCTGGCCTCCAGGCAGAAGGAACAGAGATGCCAAGGTACTGAGGCAGGAGCAGGCCTGGCAAGTCCACGGAGAAGCACGGAGGACGGTGCACCTGGGAGAAGCAAACTGCTTCTCAAGTCTGGAAGGTGAGGCTACTAATAGCAACTACTTCCTGAGCGCCTGCTATGAACCAGAAAGACATACCCCCGTGCTCACAGACTTCACGATTTGCTCACATACATTTAAATATGCTCGAGTCAAGTCACACCCTCTGAAATAGAACAGCATCAATATACAGCCAATTTACTCCCCAGGCTCGAAGGAGGCTGTCGATCCCTTGAAACCGCGTTCTCAGACCTTCTGAACAAACAGGTGGTAAAAGTTGCCCCCATCAGTAATTTTAGTGTGGGCTTCCCAGGGATGAACAAGAAATCTTCTGTACATGAACAGTGCCAGCAGCCACATCACAGGGGTTTGTGAACTGTGGCTTTCTGATCAAACGTATGAAATGAACACAAAAATGTTTTAAAACGTATTATTGTGAGGGAAATTATGTAATAAAGAGCTCCCCTATTACTTAAGGTAATAAAAACAAAAATAAGGATTTATAAGCTTCCCAGCTCTGACCTAAATTTGCTGCGCATTATTTTTCTACATCTCTTTCTACTTTAGAAAAACCACTACTAATTGCATTCACATTACACAGTATCAACCAAACCTGGATTTGGGTTTCTGCCAAGACCACCAAGAGGCTCAGGTTACAGCGAGTTTATTAAATGGGTTTTTTTTTTTCCTCTTTTAAGCAAAACTTAGAATGCTGTTACCTTCTGGAGGGACTAAACAGATAAATGCTTGATATGTAACATTTTAAGAAAATTCCAAGCATATGAATAAGGAGAAAAAGTACAATTTTTTTTTTAAAACTCACAAAATAATAAAGGATTTTTAAAAGCACACAGTTTATTGGTGGCTGGGAGCCTGGAGCTAATGAAAAAAACATTTACAAGATAGGTTTCCACAGCTTTTCTGCTGTGTTCTCCGGGTACGGAGGATGCTCGGCTGTGCTCTAGGAAACCTGGAACTCGGCCGGGAGCAGAGAACACGAGGAATCAGAGAGCAGTTCAACCTCCCCCAGCTTACACTTTCCCTTGGAAAGCAACCACGACGACCTGTTATTTTCACGGCAATGTTTCTAAACTCTTGACTCTCAAAGTCCTTCCAACTTCAGTCTTCTATAACGAGCTCGCACTCTTAATAGGGCCTCAAAACCGAGACGGCTTCCTGGTGACCGCGGTCCTTCCCCGCCAGCAGGGCAGAGGCCACGCAGAAGGCTTCCCGTCTACAGAGCAGATCCCGGCCGACTCCTTGTCACCACTGCAGTCTCTGCTGAGTCCTCACCAACTGCTTATCTTCTCCTTGGTGAAGATCACCTCAGAGCCCCACACACCGTTCCTACTGACTTGCTAGCAGCGCAAGAAAGCAGAGGAGGGAAGATGGAGGCAGTGGGCAGGTCATCGTCGCTGGCCTCGTACTTCTGGAGAAATCGGTTTTTTCATTCTCACCCCTGCTGTGTTTTCTAGTTCTTTCCTCTGCCCCGCAGGGTCCAGTATTTCCTTGCGTTCGCTTGTCTTCTAGATTTCACAGACGAGGAGATTGAGGCTCACTCAGCTGGAGCAGAGTTGAGACTACCCTAGGTCCCCCGCCCACTGATTAGGATCCATCCCACTAAACTTTACATTTTTGTTTAAGTCCAATGGCTCAGATGTAACCTACTGAATGCGGATTTGGGCCAAAAAAGGAATAAACACTGAACAGTTCCCCCATGTCACACAGCATAAAGAAATGGAACGCTGACACAATGGAACACGATACTATTAAAAATTCAGTTTGCAGAGAGTATTTTTAACAGTTTTATGAGGTATAATTTACATACTGTAAAATTCTCCCATGGTAAGCATCCAGTCCAACGATTTTTAGTAAACGCGTCTAATTGAGCAATCATCACCACATTCCACTTTTAGAACATTCCCAGCAGCCCGAAAAGTTCTGCTGCTCCCGTTAGCAGTCACCTGCCACTCCCGCACCAACACAGGCAACACGAGGCTGCTTTCCGTCCGGTTTTTTGCCTTTTCTAGAAATGTCATAAATATAATCATACAATGTATGTTCTTTTGGCTTTGGCTTCTTTCACTTAGCATGATGTTTTTCAGGTTTATCCATGTCGTAATACCTGTATCGGCATTTTGCTCCTTTTTATTGCTGAATGGGATTCTATTTTATGGATATACCATATTTTGTTTATCCACTCACCAGCTTAAGAGCATTTGGGCTGTCTTACTTTTTGGCTTTATCAACAACGCTGCTCTGAAGACTTGCACACGTCTTTGTGTAGATACATGTTTTCGGTTCTCTTAGATAAGTTAGTTTGGGTTTTTAAAAAAAAATTATAGCCATTCTGTGTGTAGTGGTGTGTGGTGTACAGTGGGATCTTCCTGTGGTTTTAATCTACATTAGAACATTTAACAGCACTGAAAAATTTTACCTTATAATATTGAGAGAAAACAAGCAGGATTCGAAAATTGTTTATATAGAACGATCTCACATGTGAGCCCTTCACATATATGAAGACTAAAAAGAAATACATCAAAAATACCTCTCCTATCCGTGACAAAGGACATGAGAGCATTTCTTTCTTTATACTTAACTGTGAAATTTTCGTATGAGTAAGTATATAATAAAAATACATTTTAGAAATTAAAAATATTGCTATAAATCTAAGAACTATGCATTGCAAGTCATTAAGGGTCAGGCTATACCCAAGCCTCAGCTAAACTTAACTCTATTCTCTCTTTATGAATTACCCATTCCAGGGGCCGGCCCAGTGGCCCAGCGGTTAAGTGTGCACATTCCGCTTCGGCGGCCCAGGGTTCACTGGTTCGGATCTCGGGGGCGGACACGGCACCACTTGGCACACCATGCTGTGGTAGATGTCCCACATATAAAGTAGAGGAAGATGACAATGGATGTTAGCTCAGGGCCAGTCTTCCTCAGCAGAAAGAGGAGGACTGGCAGCAGTTAGCTCAGGGCTAATCTTCCTCAAAAAAAAAAAAAAAATGAATTACCCATTCCATGGTTGCTTGTAGCAAATTTGCAAAATCAGGCTGGCTTCCCTGGGCCCTAAAGCCTGCTTCTCAGACTGCTCCAGGGGCTGGCCTGCCACAACCCCCCGGCCAAGGCCCACTGCCTGCTTCTGTATGACCCACAAGCTGAGAAAAGCTTTCATACTTTTAAATGATTTTAAAAAAAAAGAAGAAGAATATTTTGTGATACATGAAAGTTGCGTGAAATTCAAATTTCAGCGTCTATAAATAAACTTACATTAAAACATAGCTGGCTCATTTGTCTCTAGCTGCTTTCGCACTATTACACCCGAGCTGAGTAGCTGCCACAGAGGCCACACGGCCTGCAAAGACTAAACTATTTACTATCTGGGCCTTTTTTTTTTTCCAAAGAGTTTATTTTTTTCTTTTTCTCCCCAAAGTCCCCCAGTACATAGCTGTATATTCTTCGTTGTGGGTCCTTCTAGTTGTGGCATGTGGGACACCACCTCAGCGTGGCTTGATGAGCAGTGCCATGTCCGCGCCCAGGATTCGAACCAACGAAAGACTGGGCTGCCTGCAGTGGAGCGCGTGAACTTAACCACTCGGCCACAGGGCCAACCCCTACTATCTGGCCCTTTTTACAGAAAAAGTTTGTTGAACATTGCCTACCCATCCATGATGGGTGCCCAGAAAAGATAAGCTCAGTTCTATTATCCTTAGGAAAATTCATTAGGGAAAAAAACTTTTGGATTAGTCACTCTTTGCATTAATTCATATTAATATGTCTTTTCTAAAAATGTAAGATTTGTAGCTGACAGCAGCAACGTCAAAAACTTTCAAAGTACTATTTAAAATTATAAGCCTGTATTTCTCTGCCTGGCACCTAGTAGGTCCTCAATACCTGTTGAACAAATTAACAAATAAATGGATGGATAGATGCATGATGGATAGGTGGAGAGATGGATGGATGGATGGATGAATAGATGGGTGGATGGATGGATGGATGATGGATAGGTGGATGGATGGATGAATAGGTGGATGATGGATAGGTGGATGGATGGATGGATGGATGATGGATAGGTGGATGGATGGATGGATGGATGATGGATGGATGGATGGATGGATGGATGATGGATAGGTGGATGGATGGATGAATAGGTGGATGGATGGATGGATGGATGATGGATAGGTGGATGGATGGATGGATGGATGATGGATAGGTGGATGGATGGATGGATGGATATGGATGGATGGATGGATGGATGGATGGATGATGGATAGGTGGATGGATGGATGATGGATGATGGATAGGTGGATGGATGGATGGATGAATAGGTGGATGGATGGATGGATGGATGATGGATAGGTGGATGGATGGATGGATGGATGATGGATAGGTGGATGGATGGATGGATGGATGATGGATGGATGGATGGATGGATGGATGGATGATGGATGATGGATAGGTGGATGGATGGATGGATGAATAGGTGGATGGATGGATGGATGGATGATGGAATGGATGGATGGATGGATGGATGATGGATGGGTGGATGGATGGATGGATGGATGATGGATGGATGGATGGATGGATGGATGATGGATGGATGGATGGATGGATGGATGATGGATGGGTGGATGGATGGATGGATGGATGATGGATGGATGGATGGATGGATGGATGATGGATGGATGGATGGATGGATGGATGAATGGATAGGTGGATGGATGGATGGATGGATGATGGATGATGGATGGATGATGGATGATGGATGGGTGGATGGATGATGGATGAATAGATGGATGGACAGATGGATGGATGGATGGATGGATGGACAGATGGATGGATGGATGGATGGATGGACAGATGGATGGATGGATGGATGGATGGATGAATAGATGGGTGGATGGACAGATGGATGGATGGATGATGGACGAATAGATGGGTGGCTGGATGGATGGATGAATAGGTGGATGGATAGATGGATGGATGATGGATAGGTGGATGGATGGATGGATGGATGATGGATAGGTGGATGGATGGATGGATGGATGATGGATGGATGGATGGATGGATGATGGATGGATGGATGGATGGATGGATGATGGATGGGTGGATGGATGGATGGATGGATGATGGATGGATGGATGGATGGATGGATGATGGATGGATGGATGGATGGATGGATGATGGATAGGTGGATGGATGGATGGATGGATGATGGATGATGGATGGATGATGGATGATGGATGGGTGGATGGATGATGGATGAATAGATGGGTGGATGGATGGATGGATGGATGGATGGACAGATGGATGGATGGATGGATGGATGGACAGATGGATGGATGGATGGATGGATGGACAGATGGATGGATGAGATGGATGGATGGATGGAATAGATGGGTGGCTGGATGGATGGATGGAATCACAGTTATTGAGGGCCAACTGCGGGATAAGTGCCATAGCAAGTCCCACAATGGGTTGGGAGGGACCAAGAAAAGGAGACCTGTCCTCATGAATCTCTGAGTAAGACAATGGATATGAACTGCTAACTTGCAAAAGAAGAAATACAAATGACCAAAAACATATGAAAAGATGTTTAATGTCACCAGTAAATCAAAAGTAAGTAATATCAAACAATAATAATATTCACTTTTTTTAACCTAGAAGATAGTCAAGTATTTTAAAAATGACAATATCTAATGTCAGTATAGGTAAAGGGAACAAAAACACCTTCTTTCAATAGAATACAGAGAGGGACATGCATTTTCCCAGTCTTTATGGTAGGCAATGTGATTATATGCATCAAAAGATTCTGACCTTTGACTCAGTAATTCCACTTCTAAGAACTATTGCCAAGAAAATAATCATGGATATGGAGAAAAGTTTACAGACAATCACAGCATTGTGTATACTGGGAAGAGAGAGAGAGAAGGAACAAAACCTAACATCCAACAACAGGGATTAAGAAAATTGTGATACAATCTCACATAATAATAGTGTAATGATTAAAAATGATTGATTGATTATTTGAGAGTGATGTATTTTGATAAAGAAAGTTGTTCACAGTAACACTGATAAGTTGGGGGTGGCGAGCAAGTCATCAAATCAACCTGCAAGAGGAGGAGCCTATTTTTTTAAAAAATGTATATTCACATAGAAAAAGTTCAGAAGTATATAAGCTTAAATGAAAATAATCATTACCTCAATAGTTTTACTTATCTGCTTTTTTCTCATGTTCTATGACAAACTCATCACTGGTTTAATTTTTAAATAAAATTAAAATAAAATAATAAAAGGGATTAAAGATCGAATAAAACTGAGGACTCCACAATACTCACACAAATGGAATAAAGGTATCAGATCATGAACTAATATTAATTAATCAATTATAAAGCAAACAAACTGGGTTGTAAGTTCCTGCAGGCAGGGGCCTATACTCACTCACTGAACACATTATTCAGCATCCACCATGTGCCAGATGCTGTTCCAAACACGATGGTTTCACTATGAACAAAACGGACACACCCCTTCTCTCGTGGAGCTTCCGTTGAGCGTCCTCCACGTCTCATGTCTCCGTGTGTGCCGTCAGCAAGCGCAGGGCCGGACGCGTGTGGAAGTCCTCATTTAAATCAGCGTTGGTTAAGTTCTTAACAAAAGGGTTCATCACAGCAAGTTCCCAGTACACTTATTAAATGCTTTTCTATTCACAAGAAACGTTTAATCCAAACACAGCTTTTCACAAAACTGCCTAGTGTGCAAAGTGGAGTAGAGTTAGAAGGCCAAAACAAGAACCCAGGTTCCTGGAGCAGTTCTGACTCAGTCCCCAGCCGCTCGGGGCGGGGAAGCTGTCAGATAATATTTCATGAATGGCTATGCTTAAGTTACTTGAACCAGCTGGGGCTTTTCTTAAGCTCCATTTTCCTCTGGCCAGAACATCGCACAGCTGAGGCTGCCTGTTCAGCATCACTCCACAGAGAAGTGGGTCTTTCTGTTTTCCTCATAACTGCAGAAACCCACGGACCTGGTATTCCGCTTACGCGACAGCCGGCTCCCTGCTGGGGTAAGCCACTGACAGACCTGCACTCGGCTGCAGAAGACAGATATTCCTCCTTCGGGCCCAGAGTCGTTGGTAACGTACTGACTCAAAATAAAGTACACACGGGCGCTTTCAGTTTCCCAGAAGTCCTGAATCACCAACACGTCAACTCGTTATGATTCTTTCCAAATGTAGCGGTGAAACGTTTCGGCCGTTTCCAATGGATACCAGATACATCAACCACGCACCCATCTCAAGGTCTTCAAAATTAGAGCCACAAACGCCATCACATGTCAGGAAGAGGTCCCTAAAATCTGAACAGGGAGGAAGACAGTGTGCTCAACACCTCCGTTCAAATCTTAACACCGGGACAGTCCCCCTTGGTGAGCGTGGGGACAAGGTACTTGTCTTTTGGAAGTTCATCAATAAAATAAGGACGATGATCTCCCAGTTTAATGTGAGAATTATGCAAAGCACCTTGCTCTGATCCAGGCACAAGATGACACTCAGTACACGGGAGGTCCAGTGCTTCCCTCCTCATCATAATCTTGAGCATCAGGAAGCCTATTTGGATCAAAAGTGAACGCAAAGAAGTCCCCTGTCCCCTTGCTCTGCTCCCAGGGCTCCATACAGAGCACAGCAAGCACAGCTCGCTGTAGGAGAGAAGCCCGTAAGGAGACAGCACACCCCACTGCGACTCAGAGGAAGGGCTGGTGTCGAGATCTGGGTGCAAGTGCCAGCTCCTTCCGAGGTGCAGCACCTCTCACAAGTTATTGAACGTCCCGTTCCCTCATCTGTGTCCCCATCAGTACAACAGTAATAAAAACAAGACCTATGGAGAAATAAACGAATGACTGAACACACGCTGAAAAAGAAAGACCTATCTTAGAACAAAGGCCGTCGCGAGAATTATATGAGAAAATGCTTATAAAGTCCTAACACTCTCACTACAGAACCACCCCAAGCAAGTGACACACCCAGAACCTCACCTGACCTTTGAATTTCACTGTCAGCCCTTCGGATGTTTTAAATTCTTTATCCACACACCCCTCAAGGCCATGAAAGAACTGATTCCAGCTAAACCCAAAATTCACATCAAACCCTAATCTGCACACAGCAGAAATGACTACAGGGTGGGAGAGAAGCAAGAGAAGGCAAAAAGCACTCTTTCAAGGTGAAGACGAGGACTTCAGTCCTTCCAGGACAATTTTCCTCCCCCTGACCTCCCAACTCGAAACTCAAAACAAAGACCAAAAACAAAAGACAAAACAAAATTTTTTTTAAATCTTCAACAGTGCAATTACAAGCCTTAATTTCCAAAGCCGAGCGCACTGAACCCTGGTTCTTTGTGCCTGTGGTTCCTTGGGACAGGGGTATGGATTTCATTAAATTAACCAAACAGATGGGTGGAAAAGTACAAGAGCTGACAGGGGCCACGGGGGACGGGGGACCCACCAGCCTCAGAAGGCGCTTCGTGGAGATCACAGAAACATCACCACACCCAGCCCCACACCTCCACCTTGTCCCCTTGAGCTTCAGCCAGAACGACACCTGGCATTTTGACGTCTCACCAATGACGTTCTACCACACAGGTTGGAACTCTTGGCTTAAGAAATTAACCGCCTTTGCCTTATTAAGAGAAAGAAGAGTTTTGGGTTTCAGTCATGCTTCTTGATGCCTGCGTAATATTTTATGGTGACATTTGTAAGATACTTTCAGAACTGGGTCATTTCACACATCCCAAATCCTCCTCCGTCTTCAAGACCTACCTCAGCTTCTCCAACCACTGTGTGAGAATCTTTACATATATACGCTTAATCCTCACAAGGATACGATAATGCAGGCATTAACTCCATCTTATGAGGAAAACTCGAGGACCAAAGAGTCTAAATTATGCAGCTACTGAGTGACAGCACTAGAATTCAACCTAATTCAGAGCTCTGGGCACTTTCTACTCCTCTCCTCAACTTTCCCAACCAACAGATATTTCTTCTCGTTGCTGCCCTTCTACAGCAATTCCTGTCTACACCACGTCCTCAGTCCTCATGGGTATATGCCTTGGCTCCTTAAGAAGACAAAACTTTCCGATGGAAGGAACTCCATCTGTACCTTTTCTCTATCTCCCCGACAATAATTACTGTCGCAGGGTGGCCCAGAGTTTAAGAAGCTTATGTCACTTGCTCAAGGTCACAGTCAATCAGTGATGAAGCAGGTCCAAGCATAAATATGCCCAAAAGCACCAATTATCTTTCCAGCTTGGTCCCTTACAAAAGGCACACACACACTTGCACCTGCTCCCATGAGTCAGTGTCTACGAAGGCCATCTTTGTCCCCGGGAAGGAAAGACATCCTGTCTGTAGGTCTGAGGAGGGCACAGATGATCCCACCACAAAAAAATTAACTGTGTGATGACCCAAAGGTAAGAGTTTGGGGTTTTTTTTAATGTGCGAAAGGAAGATGAGAGTCAATCATAAGAAACTCGAAGGGCTACAGAAACTTGTCGTGACGCTCCGGGGAGAGCAGACCTGCAGCCCCTTTCCTGGAGAAAGTCTGACAAGGGTCCTCCAGGGAAGTAGGTCTCATCCCAGAGAATCTTAGGAAGCTTCTGGGAGCCTTCAATTCCTGGGGCTTTTGCAATTTTGCCTTATTAGTAACCTTCTAGGGGCTCCCATCTTGACCCTGACTTTCTAAATAACACGACATTGAGGAAGAACAGAAATAGAGGGAAGAATATTTGAAACGCAGAGAAATCACACAACAGACTCCCTGCGCCAGTTTCAAATCTCAGCTATGCAACTCACTAGCCAGAGATGCTCAGGGAGTCGACCTCTGCAAGGCTCAGTTTGCTCGGCTCTCAGTTGGGGATGTTGAAAGGATGAGTGACGTCAGTGAATAAAGCAGTCAGCATTGTGCCTGGCACACGCAGAAAAGGAGACTGGGTTAGAACTTATATATTCGCCATCACCGACTTTTCAGTATGTCCAACGGTTTTCATGATACACTGTTTGGAGGAAAAAAGTACATCTCTGCTCATTTTACCAAGGAGCCAACACTAAAGGATGCCTGCTAATGACAGGGCTCGCGTGGTAAGAAGCATCTAGAAATAATCCTCCAAGCTTCATTTTAGGCAAATTTTCAAACTTCTCACCCTTCACTCAAACTCTTTCTTTCCCCAGAACCCTACTAGGGTATAGACACAGCATATGGAAAGAGTAAGAACCTTTCAGAGACACAGACTGGGTTCTAAACCCAGCTCAGATACTCACTGGCTGCAGATAACTTGATCTCTTTGCACCTCAGTAATCGCATCCTCCATGTAGCAAGAATAGTGCATATCTCGCAAGGTTATCGTGAAGGTTGGAAAGGGCATATGTAAACCCAGATCGGGGCCTGATAAATGCCGCTTCCTCACATTTCCATGACCACAGTGGGCTCCATGGGGACACTCCGCATCTCTCCCGGAGGTAGGTGGCTCCCAGCAGCAGCACTGCCAGGAGCAAGGGAGGGAGTCAGGAAGAAGCACGAGGCCCCCATGAAGACATTCCATAACCCAGGCCAGCCTCAGCCTCCAAAACTCTCCCAGGGTCTAGAGAAAAATAACCCAAACCAATGAAATCGAGACAAGAAAACAGAGTCCTGCCCTCCTCCTAACCCTCCTCGGAGCGAGTCGCAGTCACCGCACTTTGGTTTTGATTAGGAAGCTCGGCTCTGCTTCCCCACGCCCTTGCAGCCCCCAGCCCCGTCCTACACAGGGATGGCCTCTTATTATAGACAATCACACTTCAATCCATATACCAGAGCATGCTAATGATACTGTACTGGGTTTTGGTCCTTTGCCAAAGAGCAAACAGTGCCAACATTTGTAGACTTCCAACAGGAAACTAAAGAAGTGCCCTGCTGGAAATATGAACCAATTTACAGTGGTCGAACCTGAATCTTCCAAAACATTGGCATGGTTTATGCGCATCAAGCACTAGGAGCATTCGGGGACGAGATGGGGAAGGAGACGGGGAGAAATGCAAATTAAAACTCAACCAAGTCTTCAAGGGAGACTGTGGAAATGGTCCTCTTTCCCCCCTGCCCTGAGTCTATCCTTCTAGGACGTGGAGACCACAGGGCGTTGACATCATGCTGCCCCGGGAAATATTAACTGCTGAAACCTCAGGCAGGGCAGCATTACAGCCGCAAATTCAAAAGCACAAGCAGGCAGGAAATGCAAAACTCCAGCTTCCTCCCAGACGACACGTTCCACGCTCTACCCACTCCGTTATGAAATACACATTATAGAAGCCATCCTATTACATTAAAGCTTTCCTCTTAGACACAGAGAAGAGTAATGCTTCCAAAACTGTCTCTTCGGGACCTTCTTGCTGTTAAGCTCAGTGAGGTCAGGAACCACGTCCAACCTTCTCTTCCCACTGTATCCCCAGCGCCCAGCACAGTGCCTGGCACTCCAGAAAGGAGAGCCCCTTCTGCCGTCATCACAACCACGTTTGCTTCACAACCACAGGAGTGCAGGGCATTAGGCAGACCTTGCAGGATGACAGCCGTACAAAACACACAGACATCTGGCACAAAGCAGCAAGGAAGACACCTGCCATGGACTGAGCATCTGCAATGCACTAAGCCGAATGAAAGGTGTTCTTACCATGGCACACACAGTCCTTACAACAAGCCCGTAAGGTATGTATTCTTATCCTCATCTTGGAAACGAAGACATGGATCCTCAGGGAGGCTAAGTCAGGTTCAACGGAACAGAGGCAGCACCTGGGCCCATCTCTCTCTCCCTTCTCCCCCAGTCCTGTGAGGGGCATATCATTAGCCCCAAACAAGGACAAAGAAAGGTTAAAGAAAGCCACGTGGGCGAAAATCCACTACACCCCTCTCCTCAGATCACACCTCCTGAATCAGCTGAAGGCTCATTTTCTTTCAAGGGGCTAGGAACACACTTCTCTGGTGACGGAACTGGTTTAAATGGTTACATGAGACCAGATGTGCAAGGGCCCTTGATGAGCAGCCACTGGACACAGAACGAACGTTCAGTTAAAATAGCTAATAAAGTTCTGCCTGTTGCCAGCTTCCAAGAGTGGCTGCCATCGTGGGTTCTGCACCATCCCCACATCAGTAATCAGCCTCCTGGGTCCAGTGACAGAGGGATGGCCTCCCGCACCCAGCCAGATGACCACAACCCACAGAGGGGTCCAGTCGAGGCCGTGGACGGCGCAGTGGCTCTTACTCAGGGGGACACAACAGAAACACCCAGGAAGCTTCTTCAAAATGGGCAGATCCCCCCGCCGGACCGTGTCTGTAGGTCCCGGGCAGGACGCACGCAGGCCGTCCTGCACTCCTGCCCGACCAAGCCCCACGGGGAAGGAATCTCTCAGACTCATCCACACAGCCAGCCAAGCGCCCAGCTCCTCCGGAACTGCAGGGCAGCAAACTGAAATCGTCCTCCTGACGGAGAGATAAGTTCATAAAAGGAGCGGCATTCTGAAAGTTAAAAGCATTTCACCATTGAAGACAGAATTATTATTATTATTATGATTAGTTTCATCTTCGTACACAAAGTAGTATATTATTAGACCCACAAAACCTGGTTTCCATTCACGAACACTCAAAAAAACCAAACAACAAGAAAGCTAGCACTATTTCCACAGCAAGTCGACAGACAAGAGTTGGGCATTTTTCCTTAACACAAAATTACAGGCCACCACCCAGGAAACAAAAAGACGACCAAACTTCAAAAACAACAGAGCTGCTTATCCAAAAATGCACAATATTTGAAGATTTAATGCTCTCAGATTAGCATAATTACTGGTATTCCCCTGGCTCTGCTTTTCTCCAAATCCAAAATGTCTTCGCCGCTCAGAGACTCTGACTAACAGGAATGAAGGAAATGGGCAGCGAGGCCTGGAAGAATCGGGGCTGCTGAGGGCGAGGGGGCTCAGGCTGGCCAAAAGACCAGCCACGAATTGTACTGCATTTGCAAAAATAACATTCCAGGGTCCAGGGGCTTTTTTCCCCAAGAGCTCAAAGCCGTAGGTGGAAACGAATTAAGTGAGAAGAAAAAGGCTGGTGGAGGGGGCGCAGGGCAGAGGGGATCCAGACTCCCAGCTGAAGGAGACAGAGACATCCCAATCAAAGACAGAGTTACCGAGAGCCAGTGGACAGGCGGTGGCCACTGCCCTGGTCACCTGAGCGGCCTGCGTAGCTGCATTCAAGTTTTAAAAGAGTTGCCTAAAATCATATACAAGTGCAACAAACCAAGAAAGGGAGCAGGTGAAAAGCTGGAGGACCTGTTGTCAGGGGTCGCCCCAGGCTGAGACTGCCATGCACGACTTGGCCTGCTTGTCCAGTTTGCCAAAGGGCACAGAAGGCGCCTGTGTCTGTCCAGAGCTTCAGGCCAACTTCTTCCATGGAAACACGAGCACATGCACATCTCCGAGCCTGACCCAACTCAGGCGGGCCCCGGGCAGCTGCCTGAGTCCCCTAAGCTAACAGGTTCATGGGAACTATGTGGGTGTTGCTACCCCAGCAACGCGAGACAGCAGGCGAAATAACAGGTCGTACGCAGTTAGAGCACAGAAGACATAAACCACTAACTGGCAGCAGAAGAGGCTGATGGGAAAAATCCTGATTCAGACACGGTCCGGCGGGGGGACCTGCCCATTTCGAAGAAGCTTCCTGGGTGATTCTGTTGTGTCCCCCTGAGTAAGAGCCACTGCGCCATCCACGGCCACATGGATGATGAAAGTGCCACTAAGAAGTTAAGTAGATGCAACTACGTAGGATAGAAAAAAAAAAAAAGGGAAGCTCAATGAGCCCTCCGTGAATATATTTCACAGAATAAGAGAAACACATAAGCTTCTAACGAAAGCAACAAATATGTCTTGTCTTTATTTTTTGTGGACTTTTCGCCCTCAATACAATTGTGGGTTTAAATCATGCCCCTGATACAGAGAGAAGTCCATCTTCACACTAGTTTCTGACGTGCCACTCGCTCAGTCCCCAAAGCTTCGGGGGCCACAGATCGTCCACCACTTAATGCCAGAAGGCTTTGGTAAGCCTCTGCTTGGTCCCAGGCACTGTGGTGGGTGGGCTCTGTCGGGGGTACGAAGATGTGACTAGGGCACTGGTGCTGACTCTGTCATAGCTAAGGACACACGCACGCACGCACACTCAATTATACTGTAAGGCAGTATAGATGAAGCACTAGAAGGCATTCATTCATTCATTCATTCATTCCACCCACATTTATTGAGTGTCTGCTGTGTGCCGGGCGCACGTTCTGAGAGAAGTCCTTTCAACGGGGGCAGGTTTCCGGAACAAGGAAGCATTTACATGCCTATCACCATTACATACAACATTGCTAAACAAATGAAAATTTTCCAACTCCCTACAACTTACCAAAATTTGTCTTTCCAAGGTAAAACATGGTCTCTGATTTAGCCTTTTCCATAAAAGATCACTGAGCTGAATTTTAAGGAGGAGAGTTTCTAAAATGTTCTTTTCATGATGAGTAACCTCACGGTTTTCTAAGTGATTTAAATGTCAAAAAATTTGAAAACCTACCTTTTTCTTTTTCATTTTACGATTCCATATCTTGAGACTCCCAAGACCAATATCTGCTTCTCTTATTTAAAAGGGGGTGGGGAGCACCTAGCAGCACTCAGAGGCAGCAGGCCGTGGTGGAAAGGCTTGGGAAGCAGACACGCGGGAGTGGGACTCCCACCTCAATCCCTTACCAGCTGTGTGACCTCAGCAAGTGACTTAGCCTCTCTGGGCTCAGTTCCTTCATTTACAAATAGGGGTCAACAACTCCTCCCTTGCAGTGAGTGGTCATGAGGATTAAATGAGGTCATAAAAATAAAGTCCTTAATAGAGTGCTCGACACACATAAAGCTTAATAGATGGTAGTTAAACCTTTAACAGCATTTAAACACTCGAAGTCGTATTACGGGAAATAATCCTCAAAAGTACTGCCTATTTCTTAAGTACTATTGTTCTTACTTTATTTAAAAGGAAATGGAGAACTGAAGTGTATCACAAAAAGTTGATCATTATGTTCTTATTGAACAAATTCGGATTTTTGTGTCCATTCATTCATTCATTTAAAACTCACTGAGCAACTGCTCTGTCCTCAGGCCTCCTAGAGCTTACAATCCAGAACATGAACTGGCAAAACACTCTAGAAAGGGCCAGACAGTGGATATTTTAGCCTGTGAGGCCATACGGTCTCTGCTGCCACTACTCAGCTCTGGCATTGGAGCACAGAAGCCCCCACAGACAAGGCGTGAATGAACGTGTGTGGGTGTGTTCCAATAAAGCTTTATTTATAAAAACAAGCCAGGGGCCAGATTTGGCCGGGAGTTCTCAGTTTGCCAGCTCCCAATCCAAAGGAGTCTGGTTTTATTTCCCAAATGCCTTCTTTATTTTCTGGAACTGATTCCACCTGGACCTGAGGAGGCAGGGCCAACTCGGGGGGGGGGGGGGGGGCAGCTCTTCTTCCCATGCCCACGGCCAGAGCCTCGCAGACCCTTCTAGATCATCCGTCACCCAGTGAATGCAGAGGGAGAGCCTGAAACAGGTCACCTTGAGTCTCCAATGCCCCACCTCCCAGATGAAGAAACTGAGGCCTGGGGAAGAGAAGTGCCCCTTCGTGTCCCAAGCCCCAGGGAACAGCAGAGCTGGAGTTAGAACCAAGCCTCCAGTCCCAAGACTAGGGTCCTTCTGCTACACCTCAGTCACTTTCCAGAAAGAAAAAAGAAAGACGGAGGCGGGGGTTCCCCTGGGAAGCGTGCCCACAGAAGCCTGTGGGATTTTGGCAGAAAAGACAGGCCACGAGGCTCTCCTCGGCCCAACGGGGTTTTGTGACCACTGACTCTCTGAGGAGACACAAAATCTTGATTTAAAAAGGAACCAACACACCTGGGCCAATTTCTCACAATTAATCGCCTCTCTGACAGGCTCAGGAGCACTGATCATGAACTTTGTCCCTTCACGGGGTCTCCAGCATGGGCAGCTGGGCTCCCGGCCACTCCGAATCCAGGTTTGCAGGGCCGCCCTGCCTGTGTGAAGGGGTGCTCATTGCTCTCCACGCCCAGCCCACCCAAAAGGAGCACAGTGCAGTCAGACAAGCACGGGCCTCTCTTCCCGCCACATCCCCCACCCGCACTCGGCCCAGTTACAGCACGTTACACGTTGACCTCGATCCCACAATTCGTTCAGCCGGTCGGTTCTGCGGCCTCTCAGCACTTCCAGCCTCCCCTACCATCAGCTTTCAGACCCAATCCAGGTTTCTGATACTCTGGTGGAACCAAGAAGAGGCCAGACAGGACCTGTGAGTACCTGAGGTCCACACTCAGAAGTTCTGGCTTTTTTGGCAAACAGAATGTTTTTCTCCAACATCATGTACAGTTATTTTCCTACAGAGAAGTTACTTACTTCCTAAAAGATTAAGCTAAGATTCCCTAGGCTAGGACATCAACCCATTTGTAGTCTGGCATTATTTCCCAAAACACCCTCCTTGGACCTCCCCAAACCCTTCCTGCAGCTAAATGAACTCACAGCCATTCTCCCGGGCCCCATCGGTTTCACACCTCTGTGCCTTCGCTCATGCTGATCCCTCCACCTGGTCTCCCCTTCTCCTTTTTTTCCCGGCAATCACCTTCAAGACCCTTCAACATCCAGCTCCAATTCCATCTTTTCTGGGAAGCCTTCTCTGATATCCTCACGACAACTGATCAGTCCTTTTTCTCCAAAACCACAACACGTTATACAGTTGTCACACTCCGTGACATTATTGAGATTACATGAATGTGTCCCATCCCATCTCTGAGTTCTTAAAGGCTGGAACTGTGCCTCCGCATCTCCAGAACTCGGCCCTGGGTCTGGACGCATGGTTAAGTAAAGCAGTGATGCTGCCTTCTCCTTATGTGTGACTTTCTCGTGCACAGAAGAGTTCCAGGGCTAGACAACTGGGAAGACAGCAACGAAAAGGAGAAAAGAGAACGCCTTAGAAGCGCCCAAAATGTCTCTGACTCCTCTGGCCACTTCCGAAGCAGAAGATTCTTCCCACAAATCAACCCACAGGCTCTGTGAGCAAATCCGTTCGCCTGCTGCCTAATTTCCCAGCACGCCCATAAAACGAACATAGGCACTAAATTCTCCAAACGGGCTTCCCCTTTCTTAATTGAATACATTTTCAATGTTCTTCCTCCCCCAACACAAACACCTGGCCTTTAAACTCCATCGGACCTGGGCAAGTTGCCTGCATCCCGCCCGCCTGTTTGCAGCCTGGAATCCAAGGGTTGGGGAGTTCAACCACCGAGGAGTTTCCTTTGTTTTATGAAATTTCCCCGGTAAGGTGAGTTAGCGAGAATTGAACTCTGTGTCAGCATCTCAGAGTAACTTCTTTGATCTTCTTGTGTGCCCTGCTTTGAGAAAATCCAAAATCTAAAAAGTTAAATGTCCAACATATTCTTGGCTTTGGAAAGGTATAACATGATTTCAGCTTACCCAGATTTTCTGACGCAGACCCTTGCAGGATTCCGTACCCACCACCTGAAGTGAGTTATACTCATGAGCCACTTTCTTTCTTTAGTCAAAAGGAGAAAAACTCATTTGATGAAGTTTGGCCCTTCTGTGGTCTCCTACTCAGGGGTCACACTGGATGGGGACCCAGGTTTTCTGAAGGGCCTGCCCAAGACACAGAGGAGACAGGACCTCAATCCTAGACCTCTTCGAAACTCTCCATTCCCCAGAGAGCAACAAGTGCCATAAATATGTGACACACAAGAAGCTAGTGCAAACACAATAAGGGAGCAGACCAGGTGTGTGAGACCCACTGTTTTGGAGTCTCTTGCACTGAAATAGAGAGGTTCCAGCTCAAGGCCCCTCCTACTGCTCTTTCTGGAAAACTTTCTGCCATGTTTTCCCTTTGCTCCCAATACCCATCACAGACGCTGTATGGGGCACTCATCACGCCGTGGAGTACTCATCGGCTCGACTCTCCATCTCCCTCTCAATGGCAGGGAGCCAGGACCCAGCCTGGCTGGTACACCGAAGTGCTTACTAAGTATCTGCTGAATGTTTCTGGCTGCCCCGACACTACCTTTGCCCGCTCACCTGCAGACTCCGAGATGGCCGTGCCTCACCTGGGCCTGGCTATGGCCCTAAGAAAGCAGTTAAGGCACTGAAGCAGCAGGTGGCCTCAGCATCAATACGCCTTTGTAGCCGGCTCCAGGTGGCCGCAAATCAACTGTATGACACGATGACAACATCCAGCCCCAGGGTCCCTACTGATCATTATCTATAGTCTTTGAAGACATCTTATCTTCCCAGAATCTAGTTCATCTGGGAGAAGAATGATATCTCTTCTTGGCAATATTCAAATTAGGTGGTTTATAATCTTTTAATTAAAAAAAAATTTAAGGCGCTGTAATTGTAGACAATATAAGTCAAAGCTAATTTTCCCATATGTGACAGACAGGCACCACAGGCTGGCTCGCTCACCCTCCCCTTTCTGAGGCCCTCCTCTGCCGCCTCCAACCACGGAGCCGAGACAACAAAACTCACATTCACAGCCTCCTCTGCAGCGAGAGACACACCGGACACGGGTCTAGCCAAGGAGATTAGCTGAAAGTGACTTGAGAGACATTCTTCCCCAATATGAATGTGTGCACTGACTCCTGCCAAAACTGAAGATCAAAGCTGAGGCAGACACTCGTTCATTCATTCAACAGACAATTACTAAACACGGAATTACTGAATTAATTAGAATACAAACTAGGCTGCTGTAACGAGAAACCCAAAGTTACAAAAGTTTAAACAAGATCAAAGTTTATTCATCTCTCATGCACACATTCTGTCCAGGGCTAGGATGACAGCTCACTGGTGACAAGGACCCAGGATCCTTCCATCTCATTGCTCTGCCATTCTTAAGGGTTCACCTTTATTCATATAGGTGAAGATGGCCCACATGCATTCCAGCCCAAGAAGGAGAAAAAAGGAAAGCGATGACCCATTCCTTTCCTTTTAACAGTGCAACTCGGCAGTTCAACATATTACCTCCGTTCACAGCCCTTTGGCCAGAACCTGGGCGCATGACCATACTGGGCTACAAGGAAGGTTGGGAAATGTGCCCAGTGAAAGCTCCTATTACTATAGAAGAGGAGGAGGAGGAGGAGGAAGAAGAGGAGGGAAGGAAGGAGGAGAAGGAGGGAAGGAAGGAGGAGAAGGAGGGAGAGGAGGAGGAGGAGGAGGAGGAAGAGGAGGGAAGGAAAGAGAAGGAGGGATAGAAGCAGAAGGAGGGAGAGGAGGAGGAGGAAGACGAGGACAACAACAACAGCAACGAACACTGGAAGGAACACGTAACCACCTCTGCCACACTGCTATGTGCCAGGCACTGTGCTGGGTACCGGGGATGGAGATGAAGAAACCCCAGTCCTTCCCCTTAAGGAGCTCAGAGTTATTACCACAAACTGACAAGTGTCCACGCACATTTTCATCACCAGAGACCAGCTCAGAGCCCTGCCCTCTATGGATGTTTAGCAAATATTTGTTGATGCCCATCAGCAGGAAGGGTAAATATTCTCCCAGGACCAAATGGGCCCAGTATTGAACCAGGACTGGGGAAACAACTGTGGCTATGGCATCATCGCTGCCCCCAGGAGCACCCAGCCCAGTCAAGGAGACAAGAGGGGACGTATGCATGGAAGATGATGCAGTAAGGATGCCTGAAGGCCAGCACCAAATGAGGGAAAGCTCTCCGCAGCCTGCGACAGCCGGAAATGGCTCTGGGTGAGGAAGAGTGACATCAGCTGACTCACCCCCAGCAGGACAGATCTTAGATGAGATGCTGGGAAAGATGGAGGCAGAGTAACCAGAAGACTGATGCTGGCACCAGCTCAGCACGTGAGAGAGCCCCACTAAGCCCAGTTGGGGTTAGGAAGATATCGCCCTCTTCTTTTATCAGGCAGAAACTGTCCTGGATAATCCTACCACACAGCTGTCCCTGCCGAGAGCGACAGGCATTGAGTCTCTATTCGAAAAACAAGCCACCCAAACCCCCACCTTGCCTATCATTAAAGATTTCATGGTCCCAGTTAAAACAGCATTTCCCTAAAGCAATTTTCCCAGAGGGGGCAGAAGGGCAGCGATTAGCTACAGGTTGCCATGGAGAACTCAGAAGACCATCTGTCCTGGAGGGTTTAGACTCTCACCTCCCTCAAGGTTATTTCTTAAGGTCAGATGCTCTCAAAAGTCCCTCCCAGTTGTAAGATTCTGAGAATCTAAATTGGAGTCCTGAGATCTGAAACCTCCTAGGACAAAAGAGAGGAACACCTTGACCAAAGGAAGAAGAAATCACTTATGCAAAGGACCCACCCAACACAGCGCCTGATGGTCCCTTAGGAAAGACTTCTTACTGTCATTTTTAGATCATTTATGTTACTATTAGTTTGCTGTTTCTTTATCTACATGCATAGCCCGCCTCAGAGAGAACTGATGTGGCTTATGATACAATGAACAATATAACAAGTAATTTTAAGTCAGAGCCACTAAATCTACTAATACAACAAGGAAAGAAAACTGAGAAGACACGTACAAAGATGGGAAGACCACAAAATTCTGAAATGGAAGCTGACCCTGAGTTACATATTTTCTCTGAGCTTCCTTGAAGCCAAAGCAAAAAAAGAAAAACTAAATTATTTATAAAATGCATCCTGCATGAAAGGCACAAACAAACTAACAACAAAACCCCCCAGAACTCAGTTCAAAGTTTTGCTGACTTCATATACCAGTTCCACGGAACTCACCCGGGGACGTAAAGATCTGGGAGAAAGTCAGGGGTCGGAAGGGGGTCTGAGGATGATACACTGAGGAGTCACTGGACTAAACAGAGTCAAACAATTCTTTGTCGCAGGGCTTTGCAGAACCTTCAAGATGCTCATGATAAATCTCCAAGGGCAGGACGACCAGTCGCACTTCTGGAGCAGAGGAGCACTTGCACTGACGGAGCGTCTGACGCTTTGGGAAGCGCCCTATAGACCAATGGACAATCGCTACCATCAGTGCACCATCATCCTTATAAGACGAGTCACACCGCTCCTCTCTCCCAAGACATCACCTTCTCTGCTTTGCTTCACAGACCCGAGAACCAGGTTCTGCATCTTCCCATCTGTCCTCTCTCAGTGCGGCTTGACGTTTCCGTCTAGCGAATGTGTCGTTAGCAATCATAAAAGACTGCACCGTGGGGCATTTTAGACTCTGCGAGGGACTCCGCCCTCCCGTTTCTGTTAGCTACACATTTCTGGAGGTAGGAAGGATCTACATTCTCATCTCCAAATGCCAAAGACAGTGGGCTTCAAGTTCACGCTGAGTGCACGAGCAGGCTGGCCCCGGAGCACGGGCGCCCGGCTCTGGGCTGCGACCACGGCACAGCCCACCCCTCCTCCTGAGCGGGCGCTGCTTTTATCTGATTGTGTGTCTGCAGGTGGGTGGCAATGCTGCTGGCTCCTCTCTGGCTCCGCTTGGGCCCTTTTCTTTCATCCGCTAATTAAATCATGCACTTTCCTTATAGGGGAGCAGAATCTTCCAAAGAGGAAAAGGCACCCTCGCTTTCAGAGCACTCAGGGATTAAACATCATCTGGCTCTGGAATGCTCACCAGGGACTAACGCGTTGCTGAGAGGCAACTGCTGCAAGCCGGTGGGCGACCCGTTCAGATGAAGACGTGAAGAGGGCTCCAGCATTCCTGAGGTGGGGTCAAAGAGCAGAAAGGCACCTCAGGGGACATTCAGTTGAGGGCCCTGGTCAGGGTGCCTTTGGAGAGCACTCAGTGGTGGCACTGCCCACTGCAGGACCTCAAGAGACAGCGGGGACAAGAACGCCCTTGAGGGGCCGGCCCTGTGGCTGAGTGGTTGGGTTCAGGAGCTCCGCTTCAGCGGCCCAGGGTTTCTGCAGTTCGAATCCTGGGGGTGGACATGGCACCGCTCATCAGGCCATGCTGAGGTGGCATTCCACGTGCCACAACTAGAGAGACCCACAGCTGAAGGTACACAACTGTGTCCCGGGGGGCTTTGGGGAGAAGAAGGAAAGATAAAATCTTTAAAAAAAAAAAAAAAGAATGCCCTTGAGAGTGAGCGATGTAGGGCTCCTCCTTCCTGACACGGGGAGGGTGTGAGGCCAGGCCCCACCCTTCCCCCTGCACCGAGGGGAGGGCACCCCAGCACATTTATCCAGCTTCTCTAGGGTTCCTCACTAGGAGTTCCCAGGCAGGACGCTTTCCAAGTAAAAGAACATCCATTCCAGCCCTAAACTTTTTTTTGACTTGAAGTAAGCACACATTCAGAGAACGTTGCAATAATGGTACAGAGAGGTCTCGTGTACCCTCTGCCCGTTTCCCCAGTGGCGACATGTATAACACAACAGAAAAGTCAGGAGATCGACTCTGGTACATCCTCAGGCCTCACTCAGGTTCGACCCGTCTTGCAGACACTTGTCTGTGTGCGCGCATGCATAGTCCATGCAAGTTTACCACGTGCGGATTCACATCACCACCGTCACAATCAAGGTACGGAACTGGCCCATCCCCACAAGGTCCCTCGTGCTACCACTTCATAGCCACAGTCACGTCCCCCAGGACCCCCCACCCAGTCCCTAACACCCAGCAATCACTGCTCTGTTCTCCATCTCTGTAATTTTTACCCTTTTGAGAATGTGGTGTAAATGTACTTTCTGAGATTAGCTTTTGTTCACGCAGCACAATTCCCTTGAGATTCCTCCAAGCGGCTGCAGGTAACAGCCCTTCATTTCTTCTCACTGCCGAGTAGTATTCCTTGAATGGATGGACCGCAGGTCACCCATCCACCCGTTAAAGAATGTTCAGATTCTTTCCAATTTGGGACTACTACAAATAAAGCTGTTATGAACAATCATGTACAGAATGTAAATTGATGAAACAAGAATATGAAAAGAGAGCTGTTAACTTTTACGAAAACAAAGTCAAATTCATGTATATGTCAAATTCTTTGGAAAGGAGAAATAAAAACAACTAGACCCGCCCCCCCCCCCCCAAAAGAAATTGCCACTGTGTTAACTGTGAGACAAGGCTAAAAAGTTGGGAAGGAGGTAAATATCTGAAAGAACTCTCCCCATGGATTGCTTTACACGTGTCCTTCAATTTCTAACCCACTTTAGAGAAACCCAATCTGGATATCGTAGAAGACGTATTATAAGCAAGGTACGGGTGTGAAAGAAGACAAGGGTCTCCAAACGTCAGACCAGCCTCCGAGGAAAAGCCTTGGCCCCGACCCAGGAGACTGAATGAATGGACATCCAGGCATTAAAAGTTAAATAAAATGTTCGATTTTATTTCTTCACTGTTTCTTCACTCTCAGCTTTAACTGACCTTTTTCATTAACTGTCTAATTACTGCCGAATAAGAAGGCTTCTGCTTAATCATTATCATCAGAATGAATGGGGCAGGGGTAGGGGGACCTCAGAAAGAAAATATAAGTGATTCGGTCATAGTTAAAAAACAGATGATGCCCATAGACGGAGCCACGTAACACTTGTGTCCATGCAAACAGTAGGAAATACAAAAACAGATAAAAAAGGGGAGGGTTCAGAAGCTATTGACTCTTTAAGGCCACTCATTAATTCATACGAAAGACATAAAGTTAATCCAAACCTCAACGTTCTAGTGTTGATGGCACAGCAATCCTCCCGTCATAATAAACAGTTGAACTGCCTGCACTAGAGCTCAGATAGAATAATATCACCACCAGTAACACCTATTTACTAAGTTCCTACTATGTGCTAAGAGCATTACATTATTTCATTTAATATACACATAACACAACCAGCAAAACACACAACATATACATTTCATAGATTACAAAATCTAAGATTAAAAAGGGTCAAGCAATACCTCCACGGTGGCAGTTCTGGAAACAAGGATCACGCCACATCCGAGAACTGCAAAAATCCAGACTACCTAGACTCAAGGATGAGAAAGACGCTCTCCTGGGAGCAGGGCTCCTCCGACGTTGACATGCCTATGAATCTTGGTAAAATGCAGAGTCTGATTTGCTGAGTCTGGCGGGCGTCTGAGATTCTGCATCTCTCACAAGCTCCCAGGTGACGCTGATGCTGCTAGGGCTCAGACCACACCCTGAGCAGCAAGGGCCTGCCCTAGAGCTGATCTACCTCCATCCTTCTCAAAGGGCCCAGTTCCCTCCTGGTAGCAGAGGCCATTCAGAACATCAGTGCCCCCTCTGCCTCCCTAGCTCCGGGGCCCCACCAGCTCCTTACACCCAGGATAGGGCCGACCCTGTGGATGCTGTGGATAAGAGCTGCAGGTATCCCACTGATCAAGGGCCAGATCCAGGAGCATCAATAAGAACAAGGAAAAGACCCACACCTCTGAGGTTTTTAACCCCAAATTCAGAATCCACTCCTGAAAATACGCCGTTATAATAAGTTCACAAGGAGTAATTTCATAGGTAGCCGAGTGAAACGTCTTAAAGGAGCTGACAATGTCATTGGAATATCTTAAAGGAGTTAACCCTTTCGGCATTTTCAATATCCATGAGGAGAAGCACTGAGGCAAAATGGACCCAGGGTAACCCCAGGACCCAGTGCCCTAATGTCAAACCTTCTTCTCTGTCTGCACAGCATCCCTGTCTTTGAGCCTGGCTGTCTGCCCATCTCCTGGGCTGGGGAAAGGAAAATATTCATGATCCTGCATTCATTACAAGGGGGAAATGTTAGCTTCTGCTTTTAATTAAGCATTTTATACTGATTTTCTTCTTTGACCATAAAAGATATCCAACTGCATATTTTCTAAATGACCCATACAGATCTAATAAACAATGTTTTCCCAGTAAAAAGGCAGCTCCCACTGTCTCCTTTGTCTGCCATAAAAATTCGAGCTTTCCAATATTCATTGATTTGACAAATATTTCACGAACACCTCTTTTATTTGTGCCAGGCTCTACATGCCGGGCACTGAAGACACGAAGGAGAATTAAACGCCATTGCTCCCCACCCAGAGCTCACAGTCCAGAAGGGGAGACAGACATGTAAACAAACAACCCCCATGGAGAGTAACAGTGGGTGTTTAAATGGGAGAGGAGCGATGAGTGTTTTCTTCCTCCTCCTGATTCAAATGCAAAATCATAATCCATTCCCAAGTTGAAGGAGCTAAGAGGTACCGACGGGTGGAAAACAAGCAAAGTTGCACTATATTCCTGAAATACATTGTGGTCAGCCATGGACAACCACATGGACCCCGTATGCCAGCCACTCTCCCGGTCACAGGAAGGACAACACCAAATTCCACTGCAGGGAGTTCCCACTGCCCTTGGGGAACAAGACACAGAAAGAGGAAAAACCACCACAGCCAGCCTGCCAGGAGTCCCTTGAACACCAGTGGGAGGAGTTAGGCAGCGTAGACCGGCTGGATCATGAGACCCTTGACTCTCCACGGCCACGGGCAATGGGGAGCCACCGAAGATCTTTTTGAGGGGAAAACACATGAAAGCTGTTTGTATATCATGCACATATCATATATATCTAACGCTATAATTTAATAACAAGAAACTCTACTCTTTGTTGACCCCCTATTGCGTGACAGGCACTATTACCCCCGGGACTCTACCTATATTATCTGGAATTTCCCTGACAGCCCTTCCAGGTGCAGGAGCATCCTTTCTGGAGACGAGGCAGCTGAGACGCAGAACATTACATAAGTGCGCCTCAGGTCACGTGGCTGACGTGGGAACGTTCGTCCAGCTGGCTGGATTACTAGAAGGGAGAGATTACTGACAGGGAAATCCGTGCAAGGCCCTTGGACAGCCCAGACACGACACTTGGGGACGACACTGAACAAGGCGGAGTGTCTAGCACATCCCACACGAAGAGCCTCACCTACGTCTTCAGGGTTGTCCAGTGACGGCGCCCGGCAGGGCGGCAATGAAGTTCACCACCACCATGTGTTAAGGACCTACTATGTGCAGGGCCCTCTGTGTGACGGGGGCCAGGGTGGCAGAGAGGTTAGCGACTCGTCTACAGTCACAAGGGGAAGTGACTGAACAGTGAGGGATCCACCCTGTTCTTCCTGTCTATGGCAGCTGACCGCATGCTGCCTGGGAGCCCAGACACACACCGGAAACCATCACAAAGGGTCAGGCCTGTGGGCTCCTCCTTCTCCTCGTCCTCCTCCTCCACAAAAGGCAGACCCCCACCCCCTGACTTGCTCCTCAGGAGCTCTTGGTCCTGATTCTGGATTATTCTAAGCAAGACTAGCTATATAATTTGCAGGGCCCAGTGCAAAATAAAAATACGGGTCCCCTCGTTCAAAATAACACTGTGTTAAAATTTTCAGGACAGCAATAGAAGGGCATTAAACCCACCACAGAGCCTGAGGGTGGGAGCCCTGTTCAGTTGCACAGGTTGCACACCCGTGAAGCTGGCCCTGACTCTAACCTAGCTCCTACTTCCTTAGATTGGTAACAATTGTGCATGGCACAGAAGGTGCCTGACTGCTTCTTGGAGAATGACTCCTCTGTTCTTATTTCTGAGGATCAGGAGACCTAGGAGACATCCTCTCAGCTCAACGAGAGTCAGTGAGTTCGTGATGTGGATGAAGTGCCCCAACGGCCAGCACTCACTTGCTCCCCTTCCATCACGTGGTTTCCGATGATTCTGTGGTGCTGTATTCAGTGAAAAGGAACTTGGTGGTCTGCCCTCTCAAAGGTCATCTTTAGGACAGAGAACACAGGAAAGGTCGAGGCTGCCATCAGTCCCACTTTATAAAAAAAAAAGGAAACTGTTCCTAAATTTAATATGAAAAGTTTGATAAAAAAATAACAAACAAAAAATTATTATTGTGATAATGATGTGAGTGTTTATAATTACCATGGCCATGCTAAGTCCTTTTTAAAGATATGTAAATCTCCCTGAGATGCAGGATTGGAAATCATGCTCGTTCGCTTTCGTAGAAGGCCTGCCTCCACTCACCCACTTCTCTCGTGACAAAGTAGCCCTATAAAGAGCCGGATTTCAGGCAGAGGACGACCAAGCAGGCAAACCAACCAGGTAACTGTTTGCCCGTGGACGAGTCCCTCTCCCTTGCTGGCCAGGTGTGCTCACCTGTCCGCACAGTGAGCGGCCCGATGCTCAGGTGGTCCTCTGGATGGACAGTCTGTGGCTCCCACAGCAGGAGCCAGGGATGCCCCCCTGCCTCCCAGTCGACGTCCCGCACGGCCGCCCCAAGCACCAGGCAGACAAGCCGCAGAGTGGGACAGCGGATATGAGACTGGCCGGCAGCCAGGACACCCGGGTTCTAGTCTCGGATCCAATCACTCTCTCACAGTGTGAGTTGGAGCGAGTCACTTCACCACTCTGAGCCTCAGTTTCCTTACCCATAATTGACTAGCAGATACCCAAGGCCCTGCCTTCGAAGGCACAGTGCCTGGTTTCTAGAAAGTTCTCAATATTTATTAGTTGTTACCGTCAATATTGTTATCATTATCCCCTATTCCAATGGGTCCCAATGGTTTCAAGCAAGAAGACTCTTTTTAATGCAAAAAATGATATAGATTCCGCCTCCCATCTAACAGATTTAACATTGAGTACCAATTAAGAATACAGAATAAGGAAAAGTCACTATGAACTTTCATTCAGTTCATCAAAGCAACATTCATATGCACTTGAAAAACCTGAAACAGTATTTTGCAATCACTGACAACGCTCGATCCTCAGAACCCTGTGACCACGCTGAGGACCTGGGCTGACGGCCACTGCTCTGTGCCACCTGCCAGCTCAGAGGGTCCCGGGTCATCACCATCTCCACCTTCAACCACCCGACTCCCCAACTCCTCCTCCCTCCCTCACAGCTGCCCGCATCACACTGTCCAGACCTGCAACCCAAGGCAAAAAGGAGAAATATGTGTATCTAACATGCGGAACATTCGGAATGGATACCTATCTGTGCCTGCTTCTGCCTTTAAATCTCTTTTCTTGCAGAGCACAAACGTTTGAAAGGTAAGAATGCTTGGCCCAGTCTTGGATAAATTCTTCATAAACAGATTTTATTACATATTAGGAAAAAACACAAAATACTAGAATATTAGAGCAGCAATTGTTCTTTAAAGCAACACTTATTTGACTTTAATTTGCATAGAAGTCCCCTGGGGATCTTGCTGAAATGCAGATTCTGATCCAACACCTCTGGAGAGGAGCCTTAGGCTGCCTTTCCAACAAGCTCCCAGGCGATGATGGTGCTGCTGGTCCCCAGAGCTGGGCCTGCCTCATTGCTTTGCAGAAGTGAACTCAAGGATCAGAGAAGGCAAATGTCTTCCCTGGGGTCACACAGCTAGAAGCAGGGCTGGGGAACGATTCAAGTTTGCTCTTTCTGCTAAGCCCTGATGTCATCCTTTCTCCTGAAAAAAAAATCTCTGAAAAAAAATCTCATTTTCCTTTCCATCAAAGACAATGCACATACACATATAAATAAATGCACACACACACAACCCCTAGAGGACAGGGTCGAAATCAGAGTCTCTCCCTCAGTTTCCTGCAGAGTCCTGCAAAGAAAAGATACTCAAAATACGACGTGTCTGATCAAGGAGAACGGGGAGTATTCTGATTCGAGTAATGCCTTTCTCTCTTCTCCTCCTTTTCCATTTCTTTAAAGGCTCCCTTCTGATCGGCCGCCCCACATCTCCAAAACTTTCTGTACCTGCATTATGTCCAAGTTTTCCCAATAGGGTATTTTTCTCAATTAAAAATTAATTTATTGGGAGAAAGTTCAAAACAAGCTATCATTCTAAATCAATATTTAGGGAGGAGATAAGGGGTTTTTGTTGCAGTATCAGCAGGAGATTTTACGTCTCTGAATATCCTTTGCACTAGACCGCTTAAGGCCCGTGAAGTGTTTGAAGAGTGGCACTTAGCAGCCTGAGTGCTCCAACGGATGGCTTCAAAGCCGCCCTCGGCCTCCCGCCACCCAGAAACCGCGCCCATGGGCTTCCGCGGCTTTCAACTTACTCTAAGGGTTTGAGAAAGCTTGTTCCATGAAATTACTTAGCTCAGGCCCAAGCGCGTAGTAGGTCCACAGTATGTCCCTTACCAGGTGTTACACCCACCACCTCGAGTCACAAGTTTGCCAGGTTTTCAACAGAATTTTCTTTAAGAGGTCAGAAAACAAAACCCCAAAGGAGAAAAAATTGGCAGCATGTCAGCTGTCTCGCTTTCCTATTCTATTCTATCGCTTTGTTCAAACTAACAAGTTTAGTGCAAATACTTAGGTCTGGATCTTGCCACACTTAGGACACCAAGTAACACTTAGTTCTTCCCCTTGCAAGAGGAAACGCCAGCACAGCTCCAGAGGCAGGAGAGCGCTCTCAGTGGGGCCTGTGATGGTTTCCAACTGAGGCACCCTGGCTGCCAGCCCGCCCCCTCAACCCTCCTGAACCTGCACTTTCAGCCCCCAGCTCCCAGCACGCACCGCCCTGCCTCCCCTTCCCTGCACACCTGGCTCATCCCATGTGTGCAGATGGTTCTGCACACACGGGCGGCCCCGTGACCCGAAAGGACAGCCTCGTCTGCGGCCACGACTCACTGTTCACACTTCTCCTAAGGCACACGTCAAAACTAATTCTAATTCCTCTGCTCATTTGTCTCTTTCCATCTCCCTGGCCCCCCACCAGTCCTGGGAGCCCCCAGGAAACAGGAACAATGCTCCAGTCCCGGCGCATCCCTGGCAGCAGCTGGCACAGTCCCTGACACACAGTCAGGATTTACCAGATGCTGGCAGTTTCTCTATGTGATACTGACACATCCCCTCCACTTCTCCCTGCCACTCTCCCTTCCTACAGGCGGCCTCTTAAATAATTTAGGTCTGGAAGCGGCACTCCAACCACCTCCTCTGATGGATGAGAGAATTAAGCGCAACCTTCAAGCGATGCGGGATCCACTGAGCAGTCTAGCTGGAAGGACACCCTCCATGGAGCCTCTGACATCTGTGGCTGGGCAAGCCCAGCCCCTCCCCATTCTCTGTTCCCAGGCCAGGCAGCAGGGCACAGGGGCCACCACCCGTTCATTCGGGGCACAGCACGGGAGGCGGGTTCCAAGCTCTCCTCCAGATGCAGCACCGGGGCTCTGGCGGGTAGTGCCGACAGACGCCAGCACAGGCCTCAGGGTCTCGCCTGTAAAATGGAGATCTTCGTGCATGGTGCGCACGCGGTAGGTGCCAGTGATCGGGGAGCACTGTCTTGGCTCACCCTCACCAGGAGGAAGTGAGGTCCACATGGTTAGCACCCCAAGTTCTACAGACAGGAACCTGGGCCTTTGAGGTCTGCCCGGGGTCACAGGTGGGTGAGTGGGCTTCGCCGACTCCGGGAACCAGTAAGCTGACTTCAGTCCAATGTCACTTTCTCAGGGTCCCTTTGGCCATAAGAAGCAGTGACGGACCAAGGAAGGTCTTCTCTGGGGACAAACAGGAGGCTCACCCCGTGCTCCCTGTTCCCAGGCATCAGCCGGCGCCCTTGCCCAACAGCATCAGCGGCAGCCCTGCCTAATCCTCGTGCACACAACGGAGACAGGAGTCTTCCCCTGGGGGCCCCGGGAGGCTATCACCCCACCCCCAGGGAGGCGCATCACAGCCAGGACGGAACCGATCGCAGGAAGCCACCGCGCTGCGGAAACAGAACGCAGACTGCGTGACTCGGGTCTGATCCCAGCCCCTTGCTGTGCCAGCCAGACAGGCGCACACCTGCCAGTCATCAGCCAGCAACAGGGGAGCGCCCGCCACCTCCGAGTTTTCTGGAGGTGCCACCGGGAAGGCAGCAGCAAGCATTCCAAGTAAAGAACAGACCCTGAGCATCTCCCAGGGGCACTCCCGAGAGCAGGCGCCTGTGTATCCCCAGCACCCCGCCTGGCCTGGCACACGACAGGTGCTCCTTCGGCTGACCGCAGTGGTGGGAGCAAAGGCTTCCTCCCCAGGAATGAGAACAGGCGCCCAGGCCACCATCAGTCATGCAGTTTGGAATAAGTTCCTTCACCTCAGTTTTCCCATTCTATAGCCCCAAATAATAATACCCACATCCCCAAATCCCCTGGGACTTAGCCATTCAGCCCACAAGACTCCGGAGCAAACGCAAAGAATAATGTAAAAGAGTACAATTATTTAGGGCCACTAACTTAAGTTATTCCGCACAATGTAAGATCAGAGGAAGCTGCCACACAACTCTGGGTCCGGGGGTTACAGGCGCCCAGAATACGGAGGAGAGGGGACGGGGGGCTCCCAGATCTCAGCGATTTCTCTAGAAAGGTGAGTTGCCTCACCACCAACTTCACCTCATAGTTCTTTAACCTTTCAGAAAAATGCTTGCCGATTCAACCTGGCCCTGTAGTTAATTCACCCTCAGAGACATTAGCAGGAAATAAAATTTCAGGGAAAGAACAGAGGAAATCACATAAACAGCAAACTTCCATTTCTCTCTCTCTCTCTGTCTCACTCTCTCTCTTTCCAAGCAGCTAGGAAGGAGTCCTGGCCGGGCAGTAACAGTGATGACAGTAATAACAAAGTAACATTTTCAAGGTGTCCGTGCCTTTGGCAACACCCTCTCACCTGCATTTCTCACCTCATGTACAGAACAATCCTCTGAGACTTTCTAGGCCATTTTACAAATCAGGAAACTGAGGCCCAGAGAGTTAAGCATCTTGCCCAAGATTACACAGCAGACGAGTGGCTGGCCAGGCCCAGCCCAGCTCTGCTTCTCTCAGGGGCATTCTCTCCTTTGTGCAGGGCTGCCTCAGACACCCAGTGTAAATGAGAATGGTCCTCTTCCCCAGGTACGTGCACACTGGGCGCGGTGCTGAGGATGCCTCGGTCTCCTCATCTGTGAAGTGGGTGTGGCAACAGGGCGGACCTGCGGGGTTGTTGAGAGGAGCGAGCAAAGCCTGCCTGTGGCCCAGCACACAGTGAGCACTCCGTAAATGCTCCTAGTGGAGCAGACGCCTTGCTGTGACTGTGAACGGAGAACATCCCTCCACCTCAAAGCCTCTGTGCCCGCCGCCCCGTGCCCCTCCTGGGCGCCTCCCTCCCGGCCCCCTCCCCCTGTCCTTGCACAGTCGCCTCCCCACGAACCCGACCCCGCCCACCACGCCAGCTCTGTCCCTCTGCTTCATCTTCCTGAGCGCATCCCGTCCCCCCAGGGAGACCTGCTTCTTTACTGGGGCCTCCTCGTGAGCAGGGTCTCTGCTGTGCTCCCCGCTTCACGCCCAGCGTCTGGCACAGCCCCAGCCACAGGAAAATCTGCGAGCGACTCGAGGACGCCCCCGGACCCACTCTCCGGGAGCAGGCAGCACCTCAAAGGGGACTGACCGGACCGAGGCCTCTTACCTCCTGTCTCCTCCCATCCTCCACGGCCTGCAGGGAGGGCAGCATCAGCCCCACGCAGAGATGGGAAACTGAAGCACGGCTCGCGAGCAGAGCGGGTCCCGGAGGGGCGGAGGCTGGGGACAGCCAAGGCTCGGGGGGCTGGCCCACAGACAGGGCCTGGGACACGGTTATCACTCAGTGGAGCACCAAACATCACAGACAGCAGGTTTCTGTGGACTCATTTGTGGAAATAAACCCATCCACTATTACCAATGGGATAAAAAGCGCCCGACGGGTCACGGCTCCAGGGCCTCCCCGAAGCGTGTTTTCCAGGGACGCGGCCCGAGACGCCCTTCCGGATTCCCCCTCTGCCTATCGGCCGGATCCCCCCTCGGCCGCGCCCTCTCCGCATGGCCAGCCCTTCTAGGGCTCTCCCCACCTGGGCCGGCCACCCACTGGGTGGGCCTTACGCAGGCCGACCCACCACCCCCCTGAATGACACAGGTGGGCAAGAGAGAAACCGCCCGGCCTTTCCCCCTGCCCGCTGCCCCCCCAGCCCCCAGAAGCCCAACCAAAGCTTTGTCAAGCTCCCTCTCTCTCCTGCGAGAAGGAGAGGTGGCCGCCCGAAGCAGATGCTCCAGGGACTTAAGAAGAGGGGTTGCAGGAAGGGCAAAGACACACAGGCCTCTCCGGCCATACCAGCATCCACGTTGCTTGCAAGTTCAAAACAGCGTTTTCCCCTCTGCTTCCTGAGAGAACAAGGAGAGCTGGAGAGGTCAGCAGGGGATACGGCCCTAGTAAAGAACCCTCTCAGACGCCTGAAGGTAGGAAGCGGGGAGAGGGGGAGCAGAAGGATGCTCAGAGCAGGGAAGAACCCCTCAGCACCCTGTTCTCAGCCGGCCCCACCGCGCAAACCTGCCTGCAGGCTCCCACAGCCCTGCCCTGCGGCAGGGTGCCAGGACTTCCCACAGCTTCTCTCAAACACAGCAAACGCGAAAGAAGAGAAAGGGGACTGTAAGGGAGAATTTTAATTTGTTGCCAATCGAGGGCAGAGTGACCCTAATTTACAGCAGCAGAACACAGAGTCGTCATGGACTTTCCATCTTGGGAAGATGGCCTGGCTCTCGGGCTGCCCACCGCTCCCCTGCAGACAGAGCCACGGCAGGGGACCTGAGTCCAGACGGGCTCTGATGGGTCGGATTCCTCATCTTTTAAAAGAGATTGCCTTAAGATTGTCAGCTTCAAAAATGCATTTTTAAATTGCTGGACGGTAACAGCAAAGCAGACTGGAGTCCCCCCAGGCTCTAGGAAGTGAGAACGAAGCTTGGTACAGGTAGGCAGAGTGGACTCCCCTGGCGGCAGGACCCGTCCTAGCTGTGACTCCGCTCTGACCCCGATGTAAGGAGCATCCAGTCCAGTGATGGAGAAGATATCACAAAAATAATAACTGCACAAATAAATATTTAATTACAGATTATAAGAAAGAATATTTAGAAATACAGGGGGCTATGAAAGCAGGTAGGTGGGAACCTGATCTAGTCCGGCCAGACAGGGAAGGGACATCCGAGCCAGAGCAGAAGGACGGGAAGCTGATGGGCTGGGAGGAGACATGGAAAAGCCAGCAAGTACAAAGGCGCCAGATGAGGGGAGCAGACAGACTGGAGGCCGCCCAAGGTCCCGGCAGTGGGGCCTGGACAATATTGCTGACTGTGCCCTCACGCCCCCACTGTGTTTCTTCAGGTCCTAACTTCCCGTTGCCCAACACCTGTGAATTTCCTTCCAGCTACCATGCGCCTCTTCCTCTGCCCCTCTGCCACGGCCACACAGACACGTTTTCACTTTGACCTGCATTTTCAGAAAAGCTCAAATGTAATGATTAAGTCTGGGGCTGAGCCCAGCCCTGATGGCGGGAAGCACTCAGCTGGCCCTATCGCTGGCTCTGGCCACGCAGGGGACCACACAATGGAAGGAAACAAGTCCACACGAGCTGCTCACTCGGCTCCACGTCCTTCCAAAGACTCTCCCAGGCATTCCGACGATGCTCACCTCTCTCTTCTTGATCCACAAAACTTACTGTATGCACCTTCCTCCCGACCCTTCATTACACCGAATGTAGCATTCATGCCACGCATCTGGTGATTTCCTGCTGAGTAAAATGCGCTGGACCAAACGGTCAGATCCAGTCCCTGCCCATAACGAAGTGGGCAGAGGGGAAAGCAGCTGGTGACAGGATGCTGGGGAAGCTACAGGACATCTCTGAGCCTCAGTTTCCTCTGGAGAGTAAAAGTGTGACCTCCTTTTATAAATCTATCTGAAAACACTATCAGAAGTTATCTCTGAGGCTGGCCCGGTAGTGCTTAAGTTCACACAGTCCACTTTGGCGGACCAGATACTATAGGTTTGGATCCCGGGCACAGACCTACACTCTGCTTGTCAAGCCACGCTGTGGCGGTGTCCCATGTATAAAATAGAGGAAGATTGGCACAGATGTTAGCTCAGGAACAATCTTCCTCAGCAAAAACAGGAGGATTGGCAACAGATGTTAGCTCAGGGCCAATCTTCCTCAAGCAAAAAGAGGAAGAGTGGCAACAGACGTTAGCTCAGGGCCAATCTTCCTCACTAAAAAAAAAAAAAAGAATTATCTCTGAGTGGTAGTAGATGGTAGGACTGTGGGTGATTTTTATTTTCATACTACATTTCTGATTTCGTTTTTAATGGACATATCTTTCATCATGAGAAGAAGTATTAAAACTGCTTCCTTTTAGGTTAAAAAAACAGTAATAGCACGTCATTTTGTTGTGAGGATTACTGAGGTAAGATGTGGGCATGGTGAGGACACGATAACCTTGCGCATAGCTGAGTCTACGGGGCCAGAGCAGAAAGCCTCGGAGAGATGCTGAAGAGATGGAGCCGTGCTCAGCAATGGCTGCTCTGGCGTGGGAGTCATCCTCTCCTACAGCCCGCCTCTTTCCAGGGCAGGGACACAGCCGAGGGCCTCTCCCAGCTTGCCCACCCTCTCCCCAGAGGGGCTCCTCCATCAGAGGGAGGCTGGGGGGCAGGGGGTATGATCGGCAGTCTCCCCGTAACAAGGTCAGTCCCTTCTTTCCTTCGTCCTGACACCAGCAGGGAGCAGAGCGGGCGACTCTCTGTTGACTGGACTCTGGGGGTCTGGGGGAGACGCTGTCGCCCACATCCTGGATTAGCTAAGAAACTCTCCACACCCGAGTCCTGAGGCAAAGATGTGGGAGGCTTATGTACAAAACCATCTCATCTATACATACAGTTTTAACCCCAACACAGCCATGGAATTCGGCAATTACTCCTCAAAAAGTAATCCAGTTGCAGCCAGTGTGAGGGAGAAGGCTTTGCTCCCTACACCCAGCCCTGGGGAGGGAACCCAACCGTGTTAAGTGCTGGCCTCTCTGCCCCCTTCCTCACTACTTCTCCCAGGGGCTTGGGGCACAGCACTCTACAGTGACTTACTGACAACTTGGGTAGGACAAGCTGGGCATGCTCCGCTCAGCTCCTCCCTTGCTCGGTGCGGAAGAGGAGCCCCCTCTTTATCAGGGGTCCCCCTACCGGGGGCCCAGAGCAGGTCCTGACTCTGAAGATTATCCACACGGGCGAAGCACTTGCTTCCTCAGCCCAGGGCCAGGGCTGCAGGGCGCAGAGCGCCGTGAGCAGCCCAGAGAAAAAGACGGCCACTCACCAGCAGACCAAGAACATCATCGCCAACCGTGTGAGGGTGTCAGCAGTCTACACGGCTAATCGCAGTATCGGGAAGTTCCTACACAACACACAGCAATTCTCCGAAGGGAGAAGGAGGCAAACAGAGAGTTCAGGTGGGGCAAGGGAGAACAACCCGCCCTCTGCAGGGAGAGAGAAAATCACGTCAACACTGTGACCTCCTGGAGGCGGCGTGAAACCCGAGAGGTGAGGATATAATCTCGCTCATGGAGAAAAGTGGAGTTAGTGCTGGGCTGTGATGCCTGAACCCGCCAGGAAAGGGCCTCAGTTTCCCAGGCAGAGCAGAGGGCAGCCTTTCAAGGTCTAGGCAGATTCCAGGCTGCAGGATCTGTTTTCACCCTGGGATGTTTAACCTTTGGGGAGCATCAGAAAGCCCGTCCTGGAGAAATAGTAATAGAATCGTAACCTAAAAGTTCCCGTGTCTGCCCCCGAGATGATTATATTGTAAAGTAAAGGCGCTGAGGTTTAGAAATGTTGCCCCATCACCTCCTGGGACATGCCCCAAGGAGGACATGCCCTTGCTACCCTCCATGTAGCACCCACAGCCCTCCCACCCCACCAGGGCAGGGCCACGATGCTCCCCTTTCACAGGCCAGGAAAGCGAGTCTCGGAGAGGTCACGTGGTCTGCTGACCGGCATGAAGGCGGGAGCCCAGATTCACCCGGAGACCTTCTGAGGCCAAAGTCCTTCTACTCGAGGCTCCTCCACCCGCTGCCTCGCCAACCACTTAGGAAACTCCTTGTTTTCAAGAACCTTCTCTCAGTCTATTTGTAAGTGAACTTTCTCAGGTTACAGGAATCCTAGCGCCAGGCTCCTCCACAAATGCCCCACAACGATTTCTGGAAACAATAGCTAATTTGAGGAGCATCAGACAAATTCGCTGGCTGGTGAAAAGAGACACGTTTCAGTATCTCAGAGTCAGGAATTCCAAACACAGGTAGTGTTTTGGAGCAGAGAGCGCCAGGAGCCTGAAGTCACAGAGGCTGGGTCTCAGACAGGCTCCCCCAGCGCCAGGGACCTCGGGAGAGCCGCCAGCCTCACAGCCTAGTTTTAAAAGGGAGAGAAAGAGAAAGAAAGAAATCCTGTTTCATTGGATTATTTGGAAAATTAACGGTAATGTTATACATGAAATAATTTTATAAGCTGCAAAGCCCTGTACAAATGGAGGATTTAATTATAATTATTTTGACTCAGCTATTTGGCTGGGATCTTACAGAGAATTTGAATCATCAGACAGAGGTAAAAAAAAAAAAAAACTGAGATGCAGTACTGCATAATGATCAAGGACAAAGCCCTGGATTCAGGACAACCAGCTTCCCATCCTGGTTCTCCCACTTAACTTGCTGTGTGCTCCTGAGCAGGTTACTTACCTTCTCTGCACCTCAGTTTCCTTATCTGGAAAATGGGGATAAGAATTAGTGCCTACCTCCTGGGGTGGCCCTGAAGACCACGTGAGTTAAAATACTTAAAGGACTTCGAATGATTCTTGGCACACGGGATGCTTGTTGAGTTAACCATGACTATACTGCTATGATTTCCATCAAGCAGGTAAGGATGCACTGGGATTCAGGGGCCTGCCCTGCAAAGCGAAACGGCTACAGCAGAGGGAGGGAGGCACAACATACCTCCGACAAGCAGCCCCGAAATGCACGGCCTCTGTGACTCCCAGGGGCACTCTTTTGGAGAGAAAGATAAGTCTTCATGCTTCCAGGAAAACCTTGCTTCCTCCGCCCCTCCCTCACCCCTTCACAGCAAAACCCTCAACAGACACCTCTTCCTTCTTCATCGCTGAGACCAGATCCTCTCCTCCTCTCCCATCTCCGTCCTCCCTATCCTTCAAGGCTCGCATCGGATCCCACTTCCTCCAGAAAGACCGCTCCCTCCTTGGCGCTCTGCACCTACAACTGCCAGCTCTGCGCTCACTGCTGGATAATTATTTCACAACTGCCTAGTTTATTGCCCCTCACAGGTATACTCTCCAAGGGCCCCTCATAGTTCTTCTGGATTTCCCACAGTGCTTAGCAGGGTGCTAGAGACACTGTACGTGTGCCATGAATAATTTGGGAAGGGGTTCAACGCACTGGAAGGAGCCCAGGCTGCATGTGAAGTGGTCAGATTAAACTAGGTCTGAGCCTCTCCTCCTCCTCCCCAAGCCCAGGGCAGATGTTGCTATCAGACCGCAGCATTCTCTCCTGGAGCCTCTGGGAGAAAGAAACCTCAGAATCCTGCCTAACACTGCACCCCAGTCCGCCAATACCAACTGACTGGAAAAATGAACACTTCTTGCCACCTCTGCTTCCTAGGGACTTCTGTACCTGAGTCTCTACAGCCCTGGGACTTAACCACTCTTGTCATAAAAACCACACTCCATTGCACGGAGCTGTTGGCCTGTCTGCCTCCACTAGACCAGGAGCTTTCAAACTCTTGATCATGAGAGCCCAGTAAGAACCCAAAGCAGCATACACAGAACTGAAGCTGAAGTTTCCTAAAACAATATTCATCTGGTTAACGAATGCACGCCGATATTTCCTACTACAGTCTATCTAAAAATGCTGGTCCTGACCCACAAAATTGATCTCATGGTGCACTATGGTTTACAACCATATATACATATATATATATATATATATATATATAATATTAGTTATATAAATAATGTTAGTTAAGGTAACACTGGCAGCTGTAACTGATAAACCCTGAAATCTCAGCTTCACTACAATAGAAGTTTATGTCTTGCTCACATTAAATCTACACAAGTGTGGACAGGTGGGCAGCTTCCACTGTGCAGCGGTTAACGGACGGCTGATTCCATCAGGTGGTGTCCCCGACACAGGACATCTAGGGTTACCAGGATCACAGCAATCCTGCCAGGGAAGTTTTATGGGACAAGCCTAAGAATGACACTCATTGCTTCCAAGGTCATTCCACTGGCTCATATTTGGTCACATGGCCTCTCTGAACTGCAAGGGAGCTTGGAAATGCAGTCCAGCCACGTGCCCAGGAAGGGAAGGAAACAGATGTGGTGACCAGCCAGCAATCTCCATCATAGATCTGCCATTTGAAAACCCCTCCAAGGCAAGGGTCTAGCCATGTTCACCTTTTTATCGCCAATGACTAGCAAAATATTTGGCTCACAGTAAGTTCATGGAAAAGGCATGATCAGGGAACGAAGGGGGAACATGGTAGACCCGGTCAGAGCCCTGGGAGTGTCGTAGTTTGTGATCAGGCATCGTGATTCTCCCCAAATTCACACAGGGGCCAAGTCCCTCCCCACCCAAAGCAGAGCTGAGTCCAAAAGAGGGGACTGGGGCAGACGAGGAAGATACGCGAGAAAGTGTCACGGCGTCTCCCCCTCCCTCTGGGGACTGCGCAGCCACCTTCTCTTCCAAAACCCACATGCCCCTGGAGAAGGAGCTCAGGGACCGAGCACACCGGCTTTTGAGGCAGATAAATCCCGAGCGGGCCCTCTGGCAGCCAACGACGGCAGAGCCCTCGCCAGCCGGGCTCGGGCTGAGGCTTCTCCACGCATCCTCTCAGGGCACCCTCACAACAGGCCTGGGAAGGACACTCACGTTCTCCCCGAGCCCCCAGCTCCCCGGGAGAGAATGCATGTCTCTGCCCTGTGTCCCAGAGCACGTTTTCACATCCCTTTCCTCTACGTCACTTGGTGGGGAGCTCGCTGGCAGGTGGAGGTACGTGTCTGTGCGTCCCATCCCCCCAGTTACACTTCAGGGATGGCAGAAACAGCGCACACTCGAGAGTCCAAATACCTAGGCTGTAATGTGTAGATTCAAACGCCAAACCCCCACTTAACAGTTATGTGAGGTTGGCCCAGACACTTACCTCCCTGAGCCTCGATCTCATTATCTGTAAAGAGGGTTCGAAGTCCAACTTCAAATGGCTGCTGGGACATAGAAACCTAATCTCTCTAAAGACTATGCCTGGCACATAGTAGGTTCTTTAAAAAGTAAGAACTTCCCTCCTCCGCCTCTCCTGGAGGGCAAGGATAATGTTTGACTCCTGCGCACTAACACTGTATCTTGCACATAATAAATATATAATAAATGTTAGTTGAAATGCATTGACTGACAAGCTTTCCTGTTGAAAGATAAAAATAAAAACACACACCCTGCCTTGGTCTTTAGAAGTTCTTCGTATCCCCCGCCCCTTCCCACGCACTTCATTACTCTTCTCTCTTTGGATAACGTGAAGGGGTTTTTTTGCTCTGTACTCCGAAATCTTAAATGGCTAACAGAGTACCTCAGGATTCTTTCCTCCGGCCATTATCCTGCTCTTTCAAGTTGTGCTCTGCAAGATTATTTGGATGTTGCAGTTAAAAACGGTCAGATTACAAGCGGAGGTCCCTGAAATGTAACATTCCCCATTGCAGGATTCTGGAATTACACCAAGCCCCAAGGACGGGTGGTTCTTCCCCCAAGAGCTCGCTGCTCTGAAAAAAGCCTTTGTTTTAGGGCTTTGCAAAACTGCACGGTGTCATCTCCTCCCGTCGGGTCCCCAGCCCTGGCCTGGGTTCCGCTCAGGTCTAGAGTCTATGTGCTCCCCAACACTCAAGAGTCTTAAAATACTCTAACGGTGGCTGCTCTCTCAGTCTTGGTTTGTCTCACAGCACAATGATCATTGTTTTGGAGCCTAATTTTCCAATTTCTCCTGCAACCCCCTGATAATGCCAGTAGCTACCATGCGCATCTACTGGGTCCAGGGCGCTGGGTTGGGTGCCTTATGCCCATCATCTCCTTTAATTCTCACAGAAGTCCTGTATGGCAGCTATTACTGTCATCCCCGTTCCACAGACAAGGAAACTGAGGCTCAGGAAGTCAAAGAACTTTGCCCAAGGTCACACAGCCAGTAAGCAGCAAAGCCCCAATTTAGACCCTGGTCCACCTTCCAGTCCACCCCATCCGCGACTCCGCACTGCCTCTCCGCATGGCTGTCAAAGGAGGTCCTTTCTGTACAGAAACACTTGAGAAAATAAACACTTTGGACCGGTTGATCTTTTAGGTCCCTTCTCCCTCTTAAAAAAAAAAAAAAAAAAAAACTATGGTTCTACAGAGAGAGGGGGAAAAAAGGAAATGTAAGAAGGCCAAACATCATGAGGCTCAGCTTATCAGTCTCTAACAACAGCTTTTGGATCAAAACCCCACAGAACCTTATTTATGGACAGACAGTTACTGTTACGCGGAGCCTTGTTATACAAGCTTTTCATCTGAGGATCTTGCAGCCTTCTGCTGCCTTTCTATTAGTGAGAGATGGGGTGTGAAGTCCGCAGGCCCTGCCAAGATTAGCCCATTCAATTATCTGCCTTCCTCCCATGTAATTCACTTAGGGCCACAGCTGGAGGCTCAGGCCCCGTGGCCGTCCGTGCCGGGCGCTCAGGGGGGAGGAGAGAAGGAAGGAGTTTAGGTGGTGGTAGCATCCCGGGACATAACAGCCATCCACGTTTCACTGCCTTACCAAAACAAAGTGGATGCCGCAATTATCCCGTTCCTAAACAAACCCCAAAACCCAACCGGGCCGACTGCAACAAAGAGAGGGCCTTTTTACTGCTGTTTATTTTTATTTTGTATTCGTTAGCTTTTTAGATATTCCTGGCATGCAAGTCAGGCTCCGTGTAACAAGCAGCTGCATTTAGTTAAGAATTTCGAAGAGTTCCACCACGCCCCCCCCCCCCCCCCCCCCGCAAGCCCCACTCCCCACCATCCCCTCCTCCTGGACTCCAGAAAACTGTCTCAGACTCCTAGAAGACTATTCCTTTCTCTCCGGGTGTCCACAGCACAGGCTGTCCTGTGACACCTCGGAGGCCAGGCCAGGCCAGGCTGAGCCCCTTCGGTTTGAGAAAGAGGCCTCAGAGACTTGAGTGTTTCCCAGCTGGGGCCGGATCTGCCAAGGCCTGGTCCACTCGGGCTCTTGGAGCTGGTCAGCCAGCCCTCCCGCTAGGGAGCGCTCCGAGAAATCAGCCCACTCAGCGAGCACCCGAGCGGGATGCGGAGATGCAAAGGCAGGGGCACTGAGTCAAAGTCCATCTCCTCGCTGGTGGGGAGGACCCGCCAGAGACACTCCCCAAACCGCATCAAAGTTGCAGTTCATTACAACAATGTAACTCCTCCGATCACAGGGGCAGACCGTGGAGGCCATGGCCAGGCTCTCTGTCCGTTACAGCAAGACCAGCTCAGGGAACTCCAGGGCAGGAAGGAAAATTGAAATGGACTGTCTCCAATCATCTCTTAGAACCTCTAGATATGGCTCAGAAAACGTCCCTCTGCCGCTCTTGGAAATCCTGGGACTACGGCACCTTTGGCTCATCCATAAAGAGAGTGTGAATCTTAAGACTTAAACTAGGAGAGGCTGTTTAGGGCAGCGGTTCAGATAAGAGCATGATCTCCTAGAGTTTGTAAACCCAGGCATGTCATTTCCTAGCTGTGTGACCTTGAGGAAGTAACTTAACCTCTCTGTGCCTAAATTAAAATAAGCTAATTAGGCCGTCTCCCTCATAGGGTTGTTGTGAGGATTCAGTGAGTCAATACTTGCAAAATGCTTAGAATGGCAACTGGCCCACTGTAAGGATTACGCAAGTGTTTGTTAAATAAATCGTACAGACAGAGGCATCTCAGAATGCTTGGTTTCAGGGAAATACATTCTTAGCTGAGGTCAAAGGACTTGGCACCATTCTTCAGCTTCTCCAGGCCCAAGAACAGCCGGCCTGGCGCAAGAGGAACTGGAAAGGGAGGTGAAGTAGAGCTGCAAGGACTCTGCAGATCTGGGCTACGGCCAGGACCCGCCACCGACCCTCAACCCCCGCAGCCTACCCAGGAAAGCAACCCACCGCCCCAGGCAGCCAACAGTCCAAATCAATGGTGCCTATCTTTTCAGGGTTGCAGTTTTCTTGGAAAATTAGATTATAGCTAGAAAGATAGAACCACAAAAATGCACATGAAATTTTGTATATTATTTCGGGGGGTTCACATATCCTCAATTTCGGGTACCCCAAGTTCAGACCCTCTGGGCTGGGTGCTCTTCTCCAGCACTCGGCACCCAGGGTTCCCCTTAAATCCCACGACGCTCGGGCAAGGCTCAGAGAAACTAATGGACACGCCCAGTGTGTGGCAGAGGAAAGGTTTGAACCCACGTCTGTCAAACTCCAGCGCCTGTGCTCACAACCGCTGAGCTCTACTACACTCCCTTCAAACTGGAAGATGGGGCGAGAAAAGGGAAAGTCCATGAAAATAGGCCACGTTGCATTTTCACTAAGAAAAGCAAATAACACCACAATTTTACACATGACCAAAAAAGTTATTCTCCATTCATTCAACGAAAACCTATGGACCCTTACTATACATGTATGCACACATATGCCATTTATATGTAGACGTACATTTACGTTAATATATACACATAGTCTAGAAAGCATTCCGTTCTCTATAGGACGCTGTGTAAAATTTTCAAAAATATTTGAAATGTGCTGTGTGGTCACCATCAAACCACAGCCAAATTGGATACTAATGGATGCAAGTGACACACCATTTAGAAACTTTCAAGTCTAATTTGAGGCCTATGCTCACCACGCGGGAGATGGAGGGGCAAAAGACAGCCAACATTAAGTTTTTAAAATGATTCCTAACCAAATATCAGAAAGATAATCGCAGGCACCAGAGG